>NW_024467471.1:0-4800000 GCF_001561935.1 Penicillium griseofulvum | reverse complement strand
GAGGTTCATCATGGTTTGCATCAAGCTTGCCCTTGAGGAACTTCTGTAGGAGTCCAATCTGGCGAGGTAAGTTTTCCGTTGAGATGCGTTGATATGGGGGCGGAGGAGCGAAAAGAGTAACGGTCTGTGAAACACTCGCGCTTTGCGGATTGGCCGCGTTGAACATCCGATTTTGAAGAAGATGTAAGGGCACGCTGAGTGTGGAGAGGCCGAACTCCCGGTCCAAGCCCAGTTCTTTGAAACCGAAGAAATCCTCGTCAATATCTTCAGCAAAGTCACCACCGACAAACTGTTCACTGCCATCGGCAAATGCGTTTGAACCGTCTTCGCCGCCTTCGAGCGCGGGTCGAAGAAGTTCTGTCAGAAGTGACCTAAGTCGGTCATGAGCAGTCGCGAGCTTGGTGCCCAGACGATCCACATCGTCCTTGATATAGCTCTCCAGCTCATCTATGTGGATCCCCACGGTAGACAAGGTGTGCAGAACAACTTCAGATTGGGTGTATGCAGGTTTCCATTCGGCTGAAGGTGTAGCTTCATGTGACTGTGTAGCTTCATGTGACTCAGTGGTAGGAACCTTTGGTGTTTCCATATAAGACTTGAAGGTGGACCCCAGCTTATGGAAAAAGTCAGCGGCAATATCTGTAACCGCCTCAAGAGCAGATGGCTGGTATTCCTCAAAACCAGTATGATAGAAAACTTTAGCAACCGAGCGTTGCAACGCTGCCCTACAGGTCCAGGGAGCAATGACAGGGCCGTTGTCGTTCATGACATGTGGTTCGATGTCTTGCTCCATAAATGGCTCGGGTTGATATTTTTGGAATTGGTTTTGGTACATCTAGAAGAAAGTTAGCTGAGAGCTTCGGTCATAACAGAATAGTGAGGTTGCTCACCTGAGATTGAAGCTGCATCTGCTTAACAATGCCAATTTTCGAGCAGATCTTGCGAGTTTCTTGCATCTGTCGCATGTTCGAGTTCATCTTGCGGGTCAGATTACTGTCCGGTTGGATGAATTGACCTTTTGGAAGGATCCGAAGGAACTCTTCAGAGGCATCAACAACATTGCCTTGCGCGTCTTCCTTCCAGAGTAGCCGGTCGGGAAGATCAGGAACACCGGACATAACATCATAATAATAAGGCAGCATCTGGTCTTCTTCCACCTCAATGCCTTCTGCAAGGCTCTCGCCTGCGGCCTCGGGCTCCATGGCTTGAGAGTCCCCATCGCGGGACTTGTCAGCTTCGATAGTAGCTTGCTTCTGGTGTCTTAGCCATCGGCGCATGCCAGCTTTACTTCTGAGTAAAGCGGGTTCTTCAGAGTTGAGCTTGTCTCCTCGGAGGAGACGATGGCGTTCCGCCGCAACGCGCGCTCTATCTTTCTTGGTGACTTGCTTCCACACTTTGTATTCGGGGTCTTCCGGTTCTACGCCGCCGGAAACTAACATGGCACTGAGCGCAGTTGTCGATGTACTCGGACCGTCCATATCCATCGTGTCATCCTGGCTCGCCGCAGGTATCGCTCCTGGGCCAGCAGGGTCAGACGGTGTGTTAGATCCAGGAGGTGGTGTGGAAAATCCATTCTGACTAGCTTCACCGGCGGCGTCCGAATCTGCGCGAGCTGGCGCAGTTGGCTGAGTGCTAGGGGCCCTAGCGGGGCCCTCGGAGCCACTGGGGGTATTACGGGAAGGAGCTGTGCCTTTCTTGGAAGACTTTTTGCCAGGGGCCTTTCTGCCTCGCGAGGACATGATGGGTTCGTCGTCACTCTCCTCGGCGCCATCGTTATCAGCGAGCTGGAGTCGACGTTCTTCAGCTTCAACTTCGGCACGGTCCCTGATGACAATATCGGGGATGAGAGGGACAAGTTTCTCAGTCTCCTTGCGCATGTAAAGTGCGTGCTTCCGCAGAGGATGTTCGGTGTTGGTATTGTATTTCAAGCAATTCGCCCAAATGAGGGTGAGGTCATCGACAAAGTCTTGCTTTGATCTATACTGCAAGCCTTTCAACTTTTTGGTCATTGATCCAAGGTCCATCGGGTGCTTGATGACTAGTGGCAAGTTAGTAGATGAAAAATATAATTGCAGCGAAAGGATTGCTTACTCGTATGGTAGTCTGGCGCATCGCGTTTGTTGACGCGAGTCAAAAAAGCAGTTGAATGTTCTGTCATAGCCTTGAGTTCACTGAGGACCTTTTCCGCAGCTTCATACAGCTCTTCCTGGCCAACCTTGTCTTCGTTCGCCCATTTGCTGCGGTTCTTGCGAACCTCACTCAGCAAGCTCCGCAGCTCAGCATCCGAAGCCTGCACTCGGTCTCGCTTTTTATCGATTCGTGCGATAAGGTTTTTCAGAGTCAAACTAGAAGCGCCTAGGTTGGTATTACTCAAGGAACTGTAGCCATTGGACGCCCCTGAGACATTGTTGCCGCCCATGTTAGCCTGGCCAGATATTTCTGCCTCAACTTGTCTTTCTGACTCTTCTAAGCGCTGTTGATCCAACATGGCATCCCGATCATTCTCAAGGGTGTAGAAGAGAGTGTGGAAGCTTCTTCTGGCAGCCTCCTCCGTTGCTTTCTTGTCTTCCTCGAGTTGCTTCCGGAGATCCTCCATTGTCTCCTTCTTAGACTCTTTAAGTCCATCTGCAGTGGTGGACATCGAAGTCCCGGGACGGGGTGGTAATGGCGCGGTACCATTAGGATCCAAGGCAGCGGCAGACTTGGTTTTCAGAGGGGATTCGGCGGCATCGTCCATTTCCTCGTCTTCGTCATCATCGTCGTAGTCATCGTAATCATCGTCATCAAGCTTTCGAGCCGTCTTGCGTGGGGCGGTGGAAGGGGGTGGCGCATCATCGACGCGTTCGGGCTGAGCTTCGGACTCAGTATTTTCCCCAGCCGCAGGGATATCGTCCGAGTAACCGCCCGAGAACAGCGCACTTATTTTCGCCTCACTGCGGCGATACAATTCACGGAATTGAGCAATGCGCGGGTCCTCCTCGGGCACAATATCGGCTTCGGATGCTGAGCTGGGGTTCGGCCCTTCGGCGCCAACAGAGCCGCGTATTTGTGGGGTCCGAGAGCCAGATAAAGTCTTCACTAAGCCATTGACTGGTCGGGGAGAGTCTTGAATGTCATCTGGGGGCCGAATGTTGCCCGGAGGCCAGGCGTTGTGGCCGAGCGACATGCTCGCTCCAAAACCCCGGTTCTGGGGGCGGGCGAGACTCGATTCTCCGCGATTAGGATTACGGGCCGATCGGACGCGACACAGGGGTCGGAGAAGGGACAAAAGGCATAGAGATAGAAAACACCCCTGGTAAAATTGACTGAAGATGTCAAAATAGCAAAAATTGATAGCGTGGGGGAGTGGTTTGATGAAGAAGGTCCGGGGGGAGCTTCATAGGAAGTTTCTCTGTGACGGGGGTGAAGTACAGGGCATGAAGGCGGAGTCAACCGGCAGATCTTGTCTCATTGTCACTTATTTCGACTTATCAATCGCTATTGTTCACATCTGGACTTATTTTCAATCTATTATTCTCTATCTCTTAATTTTACAGTTGATTTGTCTCTTTTATGTCAAATCTCACTCTTATTTGTTGTTGTGAACATCCCCATTGCTCCGCATATGACGCACAAGGCACCAGCTGGGGCCGAACTCCTCCACATTTGACAGCTCTCCCGAAGACTGGACAATCACTTTCAAAAAGAGTTCCAGCTAAAAGCTTCTTCTCACTTCTCTTTTACTGAATCATCTCTCATTCTTGACCACCATGCGCATTCGCTACCCTTTCGCAGGTAAGCTTTGGGGAGATTATTCTACATCCGGCGATCTCTCAACTAACCGCCTCAGGTGCCTTCATCTTCCTGCTCTTCTTAGCCGGCTACATCGGTCTTCTTCCACACAGCGCCTCTTCAACAATACCAACACAGCTACAACCCAATGACAAGTTCCTCCACCTTGTTATCTTTTTCCTGCTGTCGATTACATTTTACTGGGTCTTGGACACCACCCGTCGACGCACGCTACATGTTACCCTCGTAGTCTGCACATTAGGGCTAGGTGTTGGCTCTGAAGTTGTGCAAGGTTTCCTTCCAAACGGTCGAGACTTTGATATTTTCGATATTGTCGCCAATGTCGTCGGTAGTGTGGGCGCCATCGGACTATGCAGCTGGTACCACCGGCGCATGATGGAACGCCGCCGACAAAGTCGGTATGGCATGATGGAGGATGGCGCTGAGGACGTCGAGCTTGGTAACGTCGGGAATTCTCGTCGCGGCTCAGAAGCGATGGGCCCACAGGAATCCGGTGTTATGAGTCTTGAGCAGGAAGTCGACAACTGGGACGAGAATGCTGTTGATTCTTGGGATGTAGCAGAAGGGCCGAGTCCTGATCGAGAGACTGCTCCTCCCAGTTATCATGAGAGTGGCTCTGTCGGTGGTCAATCGCCTGCAATCCCTGTTGGGGCAAAGCGGACTGATTAAGCCTACTTTCAATCGATGCTTAGGAAAGAGATGCCACGCGCTACATTCGGATCCTGTTTTGCTATACTCTCTATTATGATGATGGATTTTATGTCTTGGTCTCACGTCGGTATGATACCAATCTCGATTTTTGTGCTCAGCAATGCTGCCCTTACGTTTTATTGTTTTATATTGTTATATTATGCCTTGATGGGGATGAATCTTCTATTAACGCACGGTTACTCTAACGTGATAAGCGAAGAGTGCAAGGAGTTTCTTATTTCCAAGGGATTGTACAGTGACGTGGATTTACTAGGAATATGGAGGTGCTACATAGCCATGAAACAGCTAAAGAAGTCTGATCTCCAAAAAAAAAAAAAAGAACTTACGGGTTACTAGGAGAAAGTAGAATGTCTCAGACCAGTTGACAACGCATACAATATCACCATTGGCTAATATACAGTGACTCGAGGGCGAGACTCACAATGCTAGTCAATAAGCAATATAACTACATCCAAGATAATAACCAAAGAAACAGGACGGGGTATTTCAACAGAAAAGGGGAAAAAAGATAGGGGGGTTGGAAGACATAATTCAGAAACGCAAGTTGAAAATCAAATAAACACCGGATACCATGAAGGGATGCAACATAAACATAAACCTCACGTCCAAAGTTCATGATCACAGATAGGACGAAAGGTCAAGATTGGGCGTCATTCATTATCAGATGCAGGAAGCTCCGGTGTGCCGGACCGACTTCTTGTAGGCGTATGGGCGCGATCTGGAACAGCTTCCAACTCGGGCTTGGAAGTCGGCAAGTAATCTGCCTGGTCATTCAACTTGGCCATTTTCGCGGACCGTTCCTCGCTACCGCTAGGCGAGTCCATGTTCCAGTCTGTAAGCTTGCCCAGCTTCCGATCGGTTTGTTCTCGGAGCACTTCGTAGATAAATTGCATCTGCATCTCGTTGTAGACCATCATCATCCGTTGCTGACGCATCTGATCGACAGTCTCGAAAACAGGGTCGATCTTTGGATTGTCTATATCCAACAGATGTCCTGACTCCAGCTCGCACAGCAAATGGTCTAGGGCGATGAAGGTTCCTGTTCGACCAACTCCTGCGCTGCAGTGTACGATTCGTGGATTATCCGGTGTGGATTTGGAGGCTGACAACTTGATCAAGTCGAGAAGGGCTTGACGATCGCTGCCTTCGGGTTTAGAGTAATCGGCCCAACCGGCGAAAAGGAAATGCCAGACAATCTTTGACTCGGAACCGATGGCTAGTTCGAGTTTGCGGATTTCAGATCGTGATCTAGCGTCGAAAGTCGATTCCAACAGGGTAACCCTGCCCAAGACACCCGGTTCTGCTTGCTCACTCTCAACGAAGAAAACGTCCGACTCATCCGCCGACAGTACCATCGAAGCCTGCTCCGTATCCAATGGGAAGTATTGAGCGCACTTTTCCCGGCCCGCTTCAAAAGTTTGAGTAAGCATTACAATAACACCAACCTCCTGGCTTTCATGGAAGACCATGTGCCAAAATTCCGCGAGATGTCCAAGTTTGGGGCCCTGATTAACGGTCAGCAAATCATATGATTTATGATGAGTGCGCAACCGACCTGAGTTGCGATGTATCTCCTTGTTTCCCGTGTCACTGAATCTTCCAGTCTGATCGGAGATGCGTTGATAAAATCACACTCGCCCTCGGCGACCTGCAGATGGATCCGACAATTTGCCCACGCCTGGACATTAAAATACCGATTCCTCTCTTTAACTCTTGGATCTGCCTCTAGGGCCCATGGATGCGACAGATCACTGGCTTGCATACTCTCATTAAAACGTGCGCGCTGCATCCATTCCAGCTCCTCAAACTTGTCATGGATCTCTGCATAAGGAAGCGGTCAGTCACATTCCACGTGCAGGTATTCTCCGATAGGCGTTTTTATGCACCCCTCACTCACCCGAGACAGACTGACACAGGAACGGCGGAACATCTTCCGTATTCCCAGCTTCCAACTTGGGGTTGTCTAGATCCGCGCCGAGTATATCGAGGCCCGCATCGTCATTCTCGGGTAATCCGCGTTTGGTCGCTTGGACACTGGTGTCGATCTTGATGGTCGGCGCCATCTTGGCGGCCGCGATGCGCTGAAATGCTCGGACTCTACCGATGACTCCGCGCGCTTTCCTCGAGACGGATTTGGCTTTGGAACGCTTTTTGTGCGGGGCAGAGTCGAAGGAAGGAGAGGGCGAACGAGATGGATCAGTTCTGACACTGTCAAAATCTGCAGACACTGATGTTATCTGCAGTGATGACAGATCGGGACAGCTATAGAAGCTGTCCCGGGAAGACGTGTCCAGGGCCAGATTTTTTGAGGATCGCGGGGGTTGGGCGTCGAGGAAGTGGAGGAGAGCGTCGCAATAAAAGTAACCCTCGTATAAGTTACAGGCCGTATACTTCCGAGTTGATTTCAAAGAGTTAGAAAGCACCGAAGCCGAAGGGAAAAAAAACCTGAAAAGAAAAGAGGTAAAAAAAAAATTAAAACAGGTTGAAGTGGGCTAAAAGGAGAGAAAGTGGAGGGGGAGGAAATAAAACATCCGAGGTGGTAGTTTTATATAAAAGATATAGATAGTTATATAGAATGTAATAGTTTATAATAGTATATCTATATATAATCTATATAATCTATATATACTAATATACTAATATGATAGAAGTATTTATGTTTTCATCTACTTTGTTTAGTATAGTTCTAGGGCTCATTGGTAATTGGCTTGCCACCTATTGAATTCAGCTGCTTGCGGCCTCCCACATTCTCTACAACATATGCCTACTATTAATATTTTTTTGGTTGACGAATTTTAATAGGAACGGGAAACTAGCTATATTTCACCCCTTTATATGATTTTGTATGACTTTGTTATTCTATACTCTTTTTCCTCTTTTGGCGGGGAAAGCCGAAGTTCATACTCCGTACTCTTTCTCTTCCTCTTCCTCTTCCTCTTCCTCTTCCTCTTCATCTTCATCTTTCTCTTTATTGTCATTTCTCTTGTATCTTCTCTTTATTCCTTCTTTTAACCAATTTTCGTTCTCGGTCTCGGATGTCGCCCTCTTATGCTTCCAGGTGTTGAGCACCCACGGTTCGCATATGTCAACAAATCCCCAGAAATGGTCTCCCAAGCTCAGATCGTTGATCGCACAACCGCCCAAAGTACCGCTTCCCTAGTATCGCGTCCCTCGAGTAGGCGACACCGTTCTGGTCGCTCACACCATGGCTCCTCCTCGAATCCTTCCTCGAACGATTTCCCCATATTCACCTACACGGGTGACACCGAGGTCGTGATCCGCGCCGGATCGCAGGAAAAGCGTTATCTCCTCCACCGATTGATATTGTCACAATGTTCAGGCTTCTTTGAGGCGAGCACTAATGAAGACTGGTCGCGTCAGATGACTTCGGGTCATTCTAAACCGGAGGGGACGCTGTCGCGACTGAGCGAGGACGATGATATGTCGAGCGGGTCAACACTGGTACCCTCTGATAACGGTGGAGTCTCGACGCGACCAGGAGGAAAAAGACGCTGGCGGTATGAACTTGACTGGGAGAATCGCGCGGAGGATGAAGAGGTGATCCTTGTTCAAAAGGTATGCCTTGCGCCGGCGCGTCGCATAATCTCACCTTTGCGAAAAACGCTAATGTCGCGTGTTGAAACAGCAACCAACCTATGCCCCCATGTTCAGTAGCGATGGCGACCAAGTCGCATATCCCTCAACGATGACTAAACCGTCGAACGCCCAGGCAGGCTTCTTTCGATCCATGGCGAACCTAGCAGGAATGCAGTCGGTAGCCCACCTACCGCAGACGGGGGAGCACGCTGTCGCCGTGGATCCCTTAATACGTGACTATGACAATCTACTACGAATATTTTACAACCATGCCCCCATTATCAACAGTGTCAACATCGCCTCAGCATATACAGAGTGCAAATCCCTCCTTGCATTGGCGGATATGTATGACGCGCTTCCGGTGACCGGACCCCGCGTGGACCACCACCTACTCGGCTTTGGATCTCGTCTATTCAAGCAAATAGCCAAATACCCACCCAGCTACCTGAAGCTAGGATATCTCGCCCGCAGCCGGGTGATCTTCTCCGAAGCCTTGATCCACGTCGTCGGCCAGTGGCCCGCCGCCCTACCAAGTCTACGAAACGGCTCCTACGCGCCTCTACCAGACTCACTCCTCGACCTGATCGAAGACAAAGTAGAAGATCTCGAGGAGCTCAAATCTCGCGTTGAATCCAAGCTCCTGCGTCTATCTCTAACCACCTCACGTGGTGAGCGTGTCGGCCCCTCAAACGCATACTTAGACTGGCTGGCCGTATGTCTGTTCCGTCAATGGCTAATAGAAAGCACCACGCCTCCACCAGCCCCCATCCTTAAGAACGCAGGTCCAAGCGATGGTCCAGCCCAACCTACCGCGTCAGCGTCACACCCGGCAACCGCGCCGCGATCACCCACCTCCCCAGACCCGTCTGCGCGCATCTATAGATTGATCGGCTCCTCTTCTGCGCAGGCATACCTGCCCCACGAAGAGCTAAAGCGCTTTCTTAAACTTCATCCTACGTCATCCTCTGGCTCGCTTTACACGCGCGAGACTCTGAAACGCTTCGAGCGCAAGATGGACGAGATGAAGCGGCTAGCACGGGATATCGTCAAGCCGCTCATGCGTAATTTCCTCGAGTTGGAGCTGAAAAGTCCTGATCAGACAAGTCCTGGCGCTGCTGGTCCTCGTGAGAATATTCCGGTGGGATTGCCATATCTGACATGCACCCGTGTTGAAGACATAGATATACCTTGGAAATAAGCCTGACGACTTCTTACTTCTTGGTATCTGTCTTGGCTTATGTTTCGTCCCTTTGGATGTCTATGCCCTACTTGGAGTTTTGGACGTGTGGTTATTTCTTTTTCTATCTGCGCCTTTCCTCAGGCTGCTGGTCTTGTCTGACGAAGGAGACCAGATTGTACTCCTGTCTTGATTTGCGATGATGTGATGTTTACTTGATTTATGTTGTTTTGTTTCTGATTCATGTTTTCACGATGTCATGAATGGTTCTCTGGTTTGATTTGTTTTTATTTAATATTCTGCTTTACTCAGCCCTAAGGCAGAGATCCGGGTCTTCTAGGCCTAATTTTTGTTTATGTTCTTAGAGATACCAAAAGATCACTCGCAATGCAAGATTCACCAAGATATTTACCTATTCTTCTTTATAGCCCAATTGTCCTCGACTCAAAATATGAAGCATATGTCCATTACTTCCCTAAAAAGTACATAATATACAGTGTCTCCACGAGAGTGAGAACAGCCCTCTAGCTACGACCAATACTCTCCATCCCATCCATCCAAGGCCGCAAAACCTCAGGAATAACAACAACTCCCCGCTCAGGATCCCACCCATTCTCCAAAATCGCAGCCAGCACACGTGGAACAGCCATAGCAGTTCCATTAACAGTATGCGGGAACCTCGACTCCTTAGCGCCACCGCCACGGACCCTCGCCGCCAACCGACGACTTTGGTAATCCGTGCAGATAGAAGCCGAAGTAACCTCCCCCCAAGCCGATTCCAAATGATGAATCTCCGGATCAACCGGCGTAGCACCCGACACCGCACGCAGACGAGACGGGAAGAGCGCCTCGATATCCCGCTTGCGCGTCGCGCTAGCCCCCAGATCCCCGCTCGGCATCTCCAGCACACGACACGGCAGATGCAGCGCCGTCAAGATCTCCATCTGCATATCCAGCAGTTCGTTGAACATATCATCCGAGCTCGGCGCGGCCCCGTCCACGCTATCCGCCCAACCGAACAGCTCGACCTTAGTGAACTCGTGCACGCGGTACAGGCCCTTCGTGTCGACGCCGCGGGATCCCGCCTCGGCGCGGTAGCAGCGACTCGCACCGACGAGCTTGATCGGTAGCTCGGAGGCGTTGATGTCGCGGCCTGCGTACATGGCGGCTAGGGGGATCTCGGCGGTGCCGGTTAGCGAGCGTTGGGGTTTGGTGTTTTTGTCGCGCTCGTTCTGCTCAATTGACCAGATCTGCTGTTCGTTGTGTTGGTCGCGTGGCTGGAAGCCGCATGCTTCGGCGATGTAGGAGTAGACGATTGAGGGCGGTGCGACGGTTTTCCAGCCCCGGCGGCGGGCGGTGCTTAGGGCGTATTGCACGAGTGCCTGTTCAAGCATTGCGCCTTCGTTTATCAGGAAGTACCAGCCCCATCCTGTTGTTGTGGCTGAGCTGGCGAAGTCGAGGAGGTTGAGCTCTGTGCCGATTGTGACGTGGGACCGAGCTTGGAGCTCGGATTGGGATTGGCGGGTCCAGGATGGGGGGTCTGCGGGGTTGAAGTTGATGTATTGTACAAGAGTTGGGTCGTGGCCGATGGGGGTGAATGGGGAGGAGAGGTTTGGGAGGGAGAGGGCTAGTCGGTTGATCTCTTCGGTGCAGGTTGCTTTGCGGTCTGTCATGGACTGTGAGTCGTCCTTAAGACGTTGAGCTTCTGACTTGAGTTCGGCTAGTTCCTCGCTTGGACTTAGGCCTTTCTCGTTGATGTTTCCATTGCCTGTATCTTGGCGAGTCGCAATGTGTAGCTTGGCGATGGTCTTTTCTAGTTGCTTGATGCGGGATCGAGGGGTTTTCAGGTCGTGATCGAGTTGTCTAGCCTCCTCTGATAATTGTTGGATTTTTGACGGATACCCGGCGTGACCTGCATAGTTGCGATCTATGCAGTTCTGCGCGTAGAGGTCGGCATTTTGGCGGATGTGTTTGATGTCCGGCGTTGGCTTTGGAGCTGTTGCGGGTCGCAAGATGTCTCGATTGCGTCGGGCGGAGGAGAAATTGCGCAGAGATGCTTTTAATCCATATGAATGCCTGCAATTGAAGCAGACGTATGAAGTGAGTGCCATTGGAGTTGAAGAGGAAGAAGAGAAGAACGAACAGGCCATAAAGTGGATAGTGGATCCGCTTTAACCCTTTTGGGAGATCCGCATATACTCCTTAGTATGCAACAACAACTCCTCAAGATTTACTGTGCCTCGATCCTTTTTTTAGTGAACTACTATGTAGTTATCTTCACCATTACAGATATATTGGCTGGTCTTACCTTTGAGCGTGCAGTCTCTAGCCTAGGCAAGAGGGGATTACAACCATTGGGTACTCAGATCTATTGGAAGGAGACACGGTTAGGTTTCTATGTTAGGGTGCTATAAACGGATGTAGTTCTGGTGTAGAGAAACGGGTATAATATTGATGAGCTATGCTAGCTACGGGGTAGGCTCAGAGTAAGTCATAGTATGTCCCGAGGTCAATCCATCTAATCCTACATTATCTAATTTGCTTCAGACTTGGATCAACACTTGCTTCTTGGAGATATTTTTTTGCATGGCATACAAGGTTTGTTATACCTGATCCAGAGAAATGGTGATCACTGTTAACACTTTTCTTGTCGGCGAAAGGCCCAAATCCTATTCGCAGGTACACTCATTCTATTAGTCTCTATTCAGACGAGAAAGAATATAAGCTGGAATTCAATCTGCCAGAGAAAGGTAAAGCATTTTTTTGGGATAATCTAAATGGCTGAATTCTTTACGTTCCCCAAGTCATATCCATATAGGAATATATTAATGAAATACAGCGTTTTTGGCCTGGATGTTGTGTCTATACAATACCCAGATGTCTCGCCTTTGTCAAAATTTCCTATGAAAACATATCAATGTAAATTCAACATCAAGAGTCCCTACCACTTAAACCAGGATAATATGTTCCCAGGTAATCATCTAGCTGCAGATGAGCCGCATCGATCTTCAGAAATTCCTTCCTATCGCTAAACTCGAAGATCGGCAATCCTTGGCGAAATATCTGCAGCAGCTCGCTAAGCTTAGCATGCTTTTCACGATGAGAATGTGTCATACGTTTGATGTTCCATCCGCCGGTATCCTTCGCCGCCTGTATTCTGCGCACACACCCCTTATTCATTTGCTGTTTTGAGAGTCCGAACGGATAGACTGAATTGAATATTGCAGGCTCAGTCACTAGGGACTTAAATATAGCGGTGTAGAGAGCACGCCAAGGAGCTATCCTCTGCTTATAGAGGACACCGTCAGCAGAATTGATGAGACAGTCCTCCGGTTGTGGAGCTTTAGATTTGCTGAGTGGGCCATAAGCGTGACAAGTGCGACTGTCACCTTTCCGGCCCCAAAGAAGGCATTGGTGTGGATAAAGGGATGGTCGTTTCCGGCATGTTAACAGGATGTTGTTAAGTCACAAGCCAGACAGAAGGGCTGAGCAGTTGATTAGGAAAAGAGACACGCTCTGACAAGCTCTCAGAACTAACTAAATAACTAGTTGACTACGGAGTAGTTAGGTAGTTTGTTAAGTAGTTGTCTTCAGCCTCGGACCCATCTGTTAGTCAAGTAACTACATATACGGAGTTAGTTGGACGCAACTAGAAAATTAACTTTTTCATCTTTCAGCTTTGACAGAAGAAATAGATCTTATGCAAGACCTGGAGTATTCTTCTTCATGCATTGACTAGAAAATAAACGTCTAAAGTACGTTCTCAATCCTGTGCCGAGGTATGTGGATAAATATACGCGATATGGAGTCATTAACTTCGAGTTCATTTCGGATTCTACAATGCAACTCCACTATCGGGACAAATATTGCACCAGTAGTTTTTTTCTTACCGTTTGGCTGAGCAAAAGTACTGTGCAGGTTATGTTACTATACGGAGTATAACTTTAGTGATCTAAGCCCTCTACTTCCCGACGTCGGCGATCTACCCGCCACATGCTATCCCCACTGTGGTCCTCTTAGTTTAAGTATCGCACTGAAGTACTCTATAGTCGTGTATTTCTTATAGGCATTTTAGTTAGGAAACCTGATATGAAGAGCTTAGTTGCTTGTAAAGGTGTAATTTACAAATGATTTTAGATCAAAAAATGAAATTAGTTTAATCATATCACTACCTACAATGATATCGGCTATTTATTTGATACAACATTAATATATTTATAGAATCCATAAGATCACTTACGTAGTTTTATGTGTTCCATATATAAAGTACAACCCATGGATATTTAGATTGGACTAGACCTTTTCTTTAGACCCCCCCCCCCCCCCTGGGCACATGTAAAGCAAGTATGTATTGGGTCGGGTAAATACTCCACACCTATCTATAATCCATGCAACTAGCACTAGAATAAAAAACAAAAACACCATGTCCTGGGGGCCAAAGGAACCGCTTTCTCGGCAGACAACTGTGTAGGGTAAGGGCCTAAACGATTGAGGCACATGGTGGTCAGTCACTTATTGTGTCATAAAATCGAAGGTTCGAACTGTTATACCTTACCAGGACGTTTGAGGTCGTATCCCGTATTACTTCTAGATAAGCGAGTCAGAGGCGCACATTAGCGCTCCTCGGTACCATCTAAATGTAGTTTATGGTATGATATGTGGCTTCACGGAATGTGTAGGTTGGGTGTTGGAATAGATGGATGTTGATCGCTCTCGCTCTGAATGAGAGGATCCACAGTAAGCAAATGTCAAGTGTACTAGTTTAGTAGGCTGTACTAGTAGGCAGCAAAAAAAGCCCACCCGGCAATGCAGTTAGTGAAGCCCACCCACTATACCCCGTATAGATGTGTCTATATGGGTCTGACACTCCTTGAATGGAATGATGCATATCCATATGGCCCCGTTGATCAGACCAATCATGCCTTCTCTTATTACAGTTTGTCATATGAGTAATTTGGGGTAGAGAAATGAAGAATCTGACTAGGGAAATACTTCGCCAGTGTTGTTGAGATACCTGTATTAAGACTCGAAAGGCCAACATGGTAATGGTAAATTATCTCGTGCTTCTTTCACCAACCCTGGAAGGGAATAGACTGTTGCATGTTTCAGTGAGCCGTTCATTTATAGATCGCGACCTCGCGGGGAGTCCACCCGCAACCAAATGCCCACTTTGCCTTCAAGAGATTTACTACACTGGAACAAGCAAGTGGATGCCGTCGGTGTCCGGCCCCATATATCTTCACGAAATGCTACAAGGCCATGGTATAAATACCATCCCCACCCTTATATTTTCGTAGCAAAACACCATGTCACTTGATTCGAATTCCCTGTACCAATTCGAACTCTCCCAGGACCAATCTAATGGCGATTCATGGCCTGAGTTGTGGTCTGATGAATTGGGTGCCTTGAACGATGTTAACCCTACCGATCTACCTTTACATCTTGACCCTGATCTCAATCTCCTCTGGCCGCAATTAAATGACGGTCTCTACCCTGTGACTAGTTCTTCTGAGGCGCCGATTCTCTCCCCATCAAATGCCTTGGCACCTCCACTAGCCAATCCACAACCAAGTGTGCCCTCCGATATCTATGAAATAGGCTACCGAGACGCTAATGGTGATTGGCGCTGCAACTACTCCGGATGTCTATCCAATCAGGTCTTTCTACGGGCCTGTGACTTGCGAAAGCATTACCGATCCCATCAGAAATCTTTCTTCTGCAATGAACCAGATTGTAAATGGTCAAGAATTGGGTTCTCTTCGAGCAAAGATTGTCAACGGCATATGCGCTCTCATCGGCCGATGATCAAATGTCTTGCGGCGGAATCACTTGGCTGTGAGCGGGTCTTCAGTCGAATTGGTATGTTATTCCTTATATATATTTTCTTATAGTCCTAATTTGGTAGTGTCTCAGTGCTAATTTCTAAAGATAATATGGTATGCTATCCTAATCGTACTCGATTTTGTTATAAAAACTGAAATCTTGATCGACATACTAATGGGATTGATTGGGGATCTACAGAGAGATCATTATCGCAAGATACATGAGGTTTCGCAGAGTAATTTGCTTCCTCGTTCTTCCAGGCGCAGTACCGGAAAAAAAGATGATGTCTCTAACCTACCTGGGCTTGATGCTGCATGACCCTCATCATGTAGCGGTGTACCTCTATCCTTCACATCTATGATGTCCGCACATTTCACTCGTGTAGCGTTCTGTTTACCTTTGGCGATATTGCAGGAGTTGTGATGATTTGAATTTCGGCTGTGAGAATCCCATATTGCACTTAGACCTCAGTGAGGCCCTCAACCCTAATGTCAATTTGTGTATAAGTTGTTAACCGGGTAAGATATAATAAAGGGATGAACATCATGTATTGTTTGTAATATACAAGAACTAATTCTTATGGAACGAAGAGGGATCTAGGGGGATGAGGTATAACGACACAAAATGCGTTCAAACGCTCTGGGTGGTTCTAGCAGTGGTTTCCTCTCTCCCAGTCGGAATCGTTTTCCAATACTTCTCCTGCTTGCCTCGTTTCACGACCAATCCGAAAATATCAAATGGATCGATAATAGTCTGGATCCAATGACGGGGATCATCATAGCCAGGACCCTCAATCTCTGTGACACCATCCTCAGCAAGATAAATCTTGTTTGAGTGTGGAAGCCAACGCATGGGATGAAAGACATTCAGCAAAGTGGTATTGCTATACATGAGTACAACCTCGAACACCCAGAAGAACCACTCCTGCTTCAGTACAGGGCTGATATGTTCTAGGTCAGAGTATGCATTCAGACTCGCGGCAGTGAAGTATTCCACAGTGCGATAGATGGTACGGATCGTGATAAGGGTGCAGCTACAGTACAACACCAATAGGGCACGCTTGATCTTGTGGTTCAACACGCCTCCTCTGGAGCAGTTGAAGTGGAATCGGGCAGCCAAAGACACAAAGCCTACCATGAGAGCAATCTGCATGATAAGGGCCGCTTTCAGCAGTGCCTTGCCGATGTTTTGCGAGCTGACAGTAGAGTTTGCGCTTGCGACTCGGACCGCTCCGTTCGCTGTAATGCTCTCAATAGCCACACCCAAGGCGATGAAGGTTGTGAATACGCGGCCAGGGTGGATGGGGGAGTGGTATGGGATATAGTAGAGTATGCGACCCAAAATGAAGAAGTTGGCACCCTCATATACCGGTCTAGAACGATCGGACATTGGTCAGTACCGTGTCTCATGATGGGGTGGGTACTTCTTACGGTCCGGCGAGAAGAAGCACAGTGCTTGCGATAAAGACGCCTATATTTCCCCACTGCCCGAACGCTCCGATAGTTCGTGTGATAAAACCTGCAGTGAACAGAAGGGCAGACCAGGGAAGAAGGCCGGTGACTTTCCAGGATTTGTATTTGCTGGTGAATCTGGTTAATTTGAGGGTTCGTAGTGGGTAGAGGTCACATACAAGCATTGATATCCATGGAGGCCACCAGAGATAGCGAAGAGGATTGCAAAGGTAATTGCAGCGCCTTTGTTTGGTGCATAGAACCACAAGCTTCCCTCCTCTTTATTTTGTCAGATATAAGTATTGATCGTGGTTGATTTAGACTTACGATATGACCTTGCCTCGAGCATGGTTGTAGATCCACCAACTAAATATTGTGAACAAATAGGTTTGCGTAAAGATAGCGAGAAGTTAGAGTATGAAAATTCTACAGAAAGGACGTTGGATACTTAACGATATATATACATGACGCTTAGGTCCTATACTTCGGGCAGTGCTATGCGGAACCCTCCTAAACAGATGACCTAAGTGTTCACTTTAGGCAATTTCGTATTCCTTCCAACGCCTAAATAGCGGATCAGCAGGCTTAAACTGACCTCGTATCTGCCTCATTGTGCCAAACAATACGAACACTGCCACTGCCATTGTCTCCTTAACTTCTGATTCGCCAACCTAGTTATCACGCTAATCCAACTTGGGTAACTTCGTTTTCGCTTGCTTTGGGCGTAGATAGAGCCTTAGTGTCCTTCAACATGAACCAATATACGTGTACAAAGTACTCCGTATGGAGTAATTCGTAAAGGCATATAACTGGGACTAAATATATCCCAAGGCCCACCAATGAAAGACATTCCCATGAAGGTATAGAAGGTGTAGATGGATGGCACGTGATATAGTAGTTGTCTGGGTAACCAGCAACCCAAAGCGGTAAGCGCAATGTTGATCTGTAGACGTTCTGGACTTTCCTTTGACAGCTGGCACAACTGTTTTGCATATTGCATACCATCCCCACAGCTTCAAAAGTCCAGAGCCGCACTCGTGTTGTGTGCATACTCACGAGTCGCCCAAGATGCCGTCCAAACAGCCTCAGGCATCGCTGTTCCAAGTTTACCTCCGGTTACGGCCGCCGATGGCCCAGAAGCCTAATGAATCTGATCGCTTCTTGAATGTTGAGCCTCCAGAGGCTTTGGAGGAGGAGACAGAGATTGTCTCCCCTGGATCAACACATATTACTCTTCAGCCACCAAATGACACGAGAAAGCGCGCCGTCGAGAGGTTTGGTTTCACAAAGGTCTTTGAGGAGGCTGCCTCGCAACTTGATGTGTTCCATGACACTGGGATGGAGCCTATCATACGCGGAGTGCTGAAAGAGAACCGAGATGGGTTAGTCGCTACCCTAGGAGTCACAGGCAGCGGAAAGGTATGGACCCAGATATTGCAGCATCGCGATAGCCAAGCTCATGGGTTGACCGTGTACAGAGCCACACTATTCTTGGATCCAAGACCGAACGAGGAATGACCCAAATGGCACTTGACGTTATATTCCGTTCCCTAGAGCCGACAATCAAGACCGACGATAGCAGCATTACACCCGTAATGCTTGCCTCACTAGCTGCTGCGGACGCATCCGAAGCGCAATTGTTCTCCGCCCAAACGTTTTTGGAAGCTGTATATGGCGAGCCAAATGGACGTTCATCGAGAGCGCAAACCCCAATGAGCCCATCTCGTGCCAATACCCCTTTGATGGTACGAACCCCCCTTACCCTGAACTCCCCCAAAGGATCCCCGACCCCGCGACCACGCACCCCTGGATCGTTGCTCCCAAGGCCGAGATCTAAACCTGGAAGCCCCCGCAAGGTGGATTCGTCTTCTACCACCAGTCCCCATAGCCCTGCACGAGCTGGCCTTGGTCAGGTCTCGCCTGGGTCCTCTGGATGGATCACCCCGGGATATTCTAATCCTATCCCCTTCACCCACTCCAATCTATTTGAACCCAAATCAGCTAAATCTCGACTTTATGTCATTAAGGAACCAACCCCTGCCTTGAACTTCCCTCGCCGTCACGTACGTGAACGACCATGCGCCCTTCCTAGGCTGCCCGATATGAGCCATCTTACTGTGGATATGGATTCAAATGCCGACTATGTCGTTTTGGTATCAATGTATGAGGTATACAATGACCGAATTTTTGATCTTCTATCCCCCTCTATCGTCCCAGGTCAGGGCACCATGTCCCGCGGGAATAACCAAAAGGATCGACGACGTCCCTTGCTCTTCAAGCCTACCGAGGGCTCACCAGATCGGAAACTGGTTGCCGGGCTACGCAAAATTGCTTGCAGCAGCTACGAGGAAGCACTGGCTATTTTGGATGTTGGTTTAACCGAACGCAAGGTGACTGGCACTGGAATGAATAGCGTTAGCTCTCGAAGTCATGGCTTCTTTTCTCTGGAAGTCAAGAAGCGGACGTATTCAAAGCGAACCGGCGAACATGCCTGGGCTGGAAATGCTCTCACAGTTGTCGATCTTGCTGGTAAGTATGCCATATCCTTGTTATAGGGATGTTACTAATTAGTCTAGGCTCCGAGCGTGCGAGAACAGCAAAGACAGCTGGTGCTACACTCGCTGAGGCCGGCAAGATCAACGAAAGCTTGATGTATCTCGGCCAATGCCTGCAGATGCAAAGCAACATACAGGATGGAATGAAGGTGTGTTTTGTATCGTTGGTGTGCTTTCTTTCGGCAGCTGCTAACCTACACAGACTGCTCTTGTTCCTTACCGGCAATGCAAATTGACCGAGCTTCTATTTTCTAACTCATTCCCATCGCCTCACCAGATGTCCAGAGGCCAATATCCGCAGAAGGCTGTCATGATCGTCACCGCCGACCCTCTGGGTGATTTCAACGCCACATCTCAAATTTTGCGTTACTCCGCATTGGCTCGAGAGGTTACCGTTCCTAGGGTTCCCTCGATTAGTGAGTCTATCTTGTCTGTCGCTTCTGGTAGTCACCGCTCAGTCAGTGGCTGCACTTCGCCAAACTTCGATTCAACCGAAGAGCTCCAGAGAGCTGTTGCTGAGATCGCACGCCTCACCCGCGATTGCCATGGCCTTGCTGTTAAGCTAGCCGAAGAAGAGATTGCACGGTCCGATGTTGAAATGAGACTGAGAGCTGCTGAAGAAAGATGTCTCATGATCGAGCAAGAAGTGCGAGAAGAATGCTGGGCAGAGATGGATGAGAAAACGGAAGAAGAAAGGCGACGCTGGCAGAGGGCCTGGGACGAGCAGGTTTGTAGCCCTGGATCAGCTCAAAACTTGTCAAATGCTAATACTTTGTAGATCGGTCGCAATGACGAGCACATCGACAAGAAGGTTGAGCTCGTATCCCGTGGATTCCAAAGTAAGTTGCCCATGAGGAGCGAAATCTAAGAACACTTGGACTGACCTCTATTTCCAGTCTTTGAAGATTCTGGGTCGAACGAACGAGTAGAAGAGCTTGAGCAAGAAAATGACCAGCTTCGCCGCAAACTCGCCGCTCTTGAGCGTGAGATGCACAACCAATCCCCTACAAGAAAGCATAAACCCAAGAATGCCACGTCCGCACGGCCTAACCTGCTTAGCCGCGAGAGCGACATCGAGAACGCGTTGCAACGCATGGATCAATTGAAGCTCGCAGATACCATGTTTGCTCCTCCATCGCCCGGAGTCTCGCCTATGAAGAGGACGAGAAAGATGGGAACCCGGAAATGGGACCTTGCCCCAGAGGACGAGATCTAAGCCGTCTTGTTTCCTCTACCATGTTACGACTGTTACGATTTACTCTTCTTACCCTGCTCGAGATACTAGAGCTTTTAATTCCTGGGCTTATCTTTGTTTTTGGTTACTATGGAATGATATCCCTTTGGCTAAGGCGTTTGGGGACAATCCGTTGTTTTTAATAATTGTTGATATTTCATTTCCCAATTGATATCCCAGTTTTGGATTTTGTGAATATTGTACATGTAGCTCGTAAGCCATTTAAGCCACCTGTCTCTCAACGCCATCCTGTAGTTTAAAAAAATCCTGTCTTGAGACACCCCATGTGCTCCATAAACCGAAAAGAAAAAAGAAAGCAAGCCCCCTTGGATATAGCAGATTCCTCAGGACTCAGAGGGCGTAATGTCCATGGCATCTTGCTCCCCGGTATCTTGCTTATCAGTGACATGCTCAGTCTCATTATCATTGATAGACTGATCGGCAGTGAGAATCTCCTTCCCATCTTTGTCTTCTTCCTCCAACTTGGTTTCCTCATCCTGCATCTCCTCATCCTCATCTCCCTCGCCCTCACCATCGCCATCATCCTCACCATCACCCTCACCCTCCCCTTCTTCTTCTTCATTCTCATGACCGCCCTCCTCATCCTCACCATCCCCTTCATCCGCACCTTCATCTGCACCCTCATCGCCAGTTGCTCCTTCCTCTGCATCAGTAACATGAGGGAAAAGCGCCGAAGTCCCCTCATCACCTAGCTTCGTGTCCTCATTTTCGCTTTGCTCAGTCTCTTCCGCACTGTCATGACCATCTCTCTGGTCGGCTGCGCCATCCCCAGTAGCAGGAACCGACTTAGCTGGACCACGAGACGCAGAGCTCGGCCCCGTAGTAGTCGGCCCAGCGCCCTGGGGAGTCGCAGGTGGCTCCGTCTCACCCACGGTGGCTACTTTACTCGCCACAGCCCGAGGAGCCAACTTCGTGTTCACGATTGTGTCCGCGCGTTTCTGGATGTCACGGCGGGCGATGCCCTTCGTCCGGCCGCGCGGTGCCGGGGTATCAGATGTCGGCACCGATGCCGGAACCGCGGTTGGAGTGGCTGATGGCTCAGGAAGACCATCGCCTACCATGAGGAGGTGGTCGACTTTCATCTTTTCTTTATTTTCCTCCGTTGGTTGTTCGATCAGGTGGGGCGTGTTGATCTCGTAGAGGCGGGCGTATAGGTCGGCGATGAGGTCTTCGAACATGGTGATTTTCATGAGGTTGTTGTTAAGCTTCTTTAGCTCCAGGGCGTCGCGAAGTAGCTCTAAGATGGACTGGCTATCTGGTCCCAGTTGAGGGAGACTTTCCAAGCGAGCTGTCTTGGTTGAGAACTCTTCCCACCCAATTGGCTTGAATACGCTTTCTTCGTGGCCTTCGTTGATCTTCGCTGCGCGGCGGATGATCTTGGCATATGTTAGACAAATGTCTTCCCACAGCTTGGTGTGGTTGAAGAAATCGCCTTGCTTTTTTCTCACGCGACGCAGAAGTTGATCTAAGCTTGCGCGATCGTCGAGTTGGTCAAGAAGGCCAACGAAGAAGTACACGTAGCGGGTTGTGTAAACGAAATGTCGACCGGGACGTTCGAATTCGGGCCGCCAGACTTGGATCGTAAGTGTCTTGGTGAATATTTGGGAAAGTTCTTGCTTGGCAGCAAGAGCTGCGGTTGCGTTTTTTTGCTCGTCGTAGATGACATGTGCAGCCTAGGGGTTGTAAGCATAATGTACAATAAGAAATCAAGTTGCGGGCGACATACCTTTACGCCCATGCGATGGTGCCAGTTGGACTTGTCGGCGCTCTTGTATTTCCGAAGGACTTCGAGTATGTATGGGTTCCATCCTTCCATATTCTCGGGAGGGTCGATCTTACGGGCCCAAGGAGTGGCAAGGAGGGTCTTGCTTCCTTCGGCAGGCTGATGTTGCTGTCAGAATGAGTTCTTCATGTCAGGAGTGGTACAACTTACCGTCATGTTTCCTCGGAGAACAAGCTTGTGTACAAAAGAGAAGAGTTTGAAATGTGGCTCGAAGATCGGATCAGAGCGTGAGTCTCTGCGCTGCGGAAGTGCAGCAATAGCATTAAGAATAGCATCTATCACTTCTCGCATTTCGACTTTTTTGGAAGTGGTTCTCAAAGCATCATCGCTAGTGAACATTTTCCAAAGACATTTGCCAAGCGTGTAGTGAGTCCTATGAATGTAAGTATTCTTTCAGTGTCCCAATTATGTCAAGTGGCAGGAATTCACTTACATCCATCGCTTAGACTTGTCGATAGCTGCCCGTTTGAGAAGGTTGCTAGCAAAGTTCCATGTTGAATAAAGCGTCATCTCTTTGAAAGGCGTTCCCTTGTACATTTGTTGGCTCTCCTCGCTGCTGAAATGGCGAGGGAAGTCCGCAACACTGAAGGCTCCCATGGATAGCGGCTCGCGGGAGGAGGAGTATAGGCGGAGACCGAAGTCTGAATACAGATCTGACATCAATTCTCTAGTCTCTGCCGTTGGCTCTGCAGTCCTCATTGCTGTTGAAACAGCCATGGCATAGCAATGAATAGCGTTTCGCTGTAGGGCTGCCAACTCCGAACGGTTGTTGTTGATTTTATCGGCTGTCCATGTAATGTCTTCGTCAAGCTTCGAGTCATATGTTTGGGCGAGCCTATACCAGGTTTCCCATCTCCCTGTTCCATGATCCAAGTCTTGCCTAAAGAACCCAATCGCGTCATCAAGTTCGCTTGTTGGACCAGGGCTGAGGCGCTTCGAGGATCGGAACTTGGTGAGTGCGGCATGGCCGAGGAGGAAGAACCACCCCTTCGCAGCAATCTTGGCATTCTCAGTGGGAACTACTGTTGTCGAGAGTTCTGTGATACCCTGAACAGCACGAAGGAGGTTGGATGGGTTGAGTGCGGCTTTTAGATACGCATTCACAAGGCGACGATTGAAAGTCAACTGTGGTGTCTGTGAAGTAGCCTTGGCAGGGCCAATTGCTTGCTGCATCTTCTCAATGGTAGTTTTCAATTCAGACTTTGACAAGTCCTTCATATTCATCTTGTTTGCTTGTTGCAGAACAAAGTCGATCATCATGATCGCCGTAGGGCGATCCAATTTCTCGGGTGAACATCCATGGTCGATAGTCCCATCGAATGCAGAGAATTTGATGCCATGGAGATCAAGAAGTATTTGATACATATCAAATTCATAATCGCCCTTGGTTTCAAGACCAAAGAGTTCCGCTTTGAGAAGCTTCAAAAACCTCTTTTGCGAATATCTGCACATCGAACGAACGCCCAATGCATTATGGACGGAACGAAGGAAATGAATGCGGTCTTCAAGCGGATCATCGAAAAGCTCCTTGTTCTGAGCGATCGCTTCCATGAAGAGAGTGTACTGTAAGATCCAGCATCGAACATATAACTCTCGCATTCTTTCTTTCAGGCTTTCTAGCGACTTCGCCAATGAGCCTCGGAAGTCGCGCCCAGAGATCTGGCCTACTCGCACCGAGTCCTCGTAAAGGATAAAGCTGTGCAAAAGCCTCATGAGGCGGGCAACAGCAGACATCGAGGTTTGTAAATGCTCCATGTCAAAACAGTCAAATGCTTTTTCCGAATCTTCAAGAATAAGCACTATAGCTTTGGCCACAATGCCATCGAGGGCTTTGAGCCAACCCAAAAGGGCTACTTGACGGTGTTGGCTTGTTTCTGCGCTGTGTTTCGCTGCCTCGAGTTCTGCCATTACCACCTCGATGCTTCGTAAATAGCAAGAGACAACTTTAGGCGGGTAGTCAATAGCCTGGTATGCTTCCTGGAGTCGGCGCCAGAGGAACAGTCGCAATGTAGCGTCTCCTCTATCGAGGAAGGCAGCCATTTCACCGAGATGTGAGGTAGGGTGATTCATGTCATTCTCCTCTGAAACTTCAGCATACTCAATAGACGAGGGTTCGAGAATGGGCTCTATTGCCTCGATGAGAGACACGGGATCCTCAGAGTCTGAGTTGAATACCTTGGCGAAAAAGTCCATGCACTTGAGTTTCAAGACCTCTTGGTCTATCACAGCAGTGGACAATTCTGACATCGTAGCATTGTTGATGAGATTGACATTTGGATTATCAAGAGACTGAAGAATTTGCTTCAGGTCTTGAAGACAGAGTAGAATATGCTCTCGCTGTGCGTCCCCGGCAAGATTAATATGGAATGCTGACGCCCACAAATGGCGCAGGATGAGATTTGACTGGGGTTCGACGGTTGGGTTGTAGTTGACAAAATGATCTACGGATGACCGGGCTAGCATACCCCAGCGAGCCAGGCGATCACGCTGTGCGAGTCTTGTCTCCTGGACTGTCTCACTGCCAAGACTCTCAGCCGAAGCAAAAACATCCAAATGAAGCTCGTATATGCTTTGTATCATCTCAAGTTCGAAGAAGTCTTTGGCCTTATATTCAAATGGAGCTCCATTGCTCGAGCCAAGAATTCGAGCTTCAAGATTGGAGATCATTTCGCTGCACGCACGGTAGGTAAATTCATCCTCCCGAACTAGGAG
The DNA here is from genome assembly GCF_001561935.1 of Penicillium griseofulvum. Lineage (NCBI taxonomy): Eukaryota > Fungi > Ascomycota > Eurotiomycetes > Eurotiales > Aspergillaceae > Penicillium > Penicillium griseofulvum. The sequence goes on along the minus strand of NW_024467471.1, from coordinate 4,775,144 downwards.
TTCTATCACAGTCTTCTTTAGGTCTTTTGGCCACAGGAAACAGATGTAAGTTGACTTTGCTACCAACCAGTCTGAAGACTCTTGGCCGAAATCCGGCATGAGAAGACACTTTAGCCATTCGAATGAAGTTTCATAGGGATGTAGCCAGCCGGAGTTGATGGCATTGGAAAAATTATAAAGTTGCTCCCCAGAAGGAAGCTCTTCCTCGACAACTGGCTTCCGAGCACCCTTTCTTGAGTGCTCAAGGAAAACAGCCAATCCTGACTTGCTCGTGCCACGGATGTCCTTCAGCGAAGACAAATCGTCTTTCTGCTGCATCAATCGAGACTTTTCGTCATCCCATGTCTTGATGAGACCTCGGAAATCCCGAATCAATCGTGTCTCAAGATCTTGAGGTGTATCAGTTGAGTCATTCCCAGAACACTTTTCTCTCAGACTTTCAATGCTACCGATCGCATCAATACCGACCTTCGAGAAGAGAGAGTCGACCGTGCTGAACATCCAATCATCAGCATTGACAAAAACCTCAAGACGGTCTTCGTAGTATTTTTCTTGATCGAATGCAATCTCTTCGGGCAATGCCAAAGCGTCGGCATTTGATTCTCGCGCTCGGGTCCGTCTGCTTTTCATGCGGCCGCCCTCTGGTTCCTCGTTCGCAGCTGATGTAGACGATCTTTTTCGAGGGTCCACCGTAGAGTTTGTGTCAACTTCTTCTACGTGAGTCCCATCTTGTTCGGCCTGCTGATCCTGTGGCTGCGTCGATTGACGCTCCAACGACTCCATCAATTGCTTTTCAGCACCTTGATCGATCGATGCATGTTCCTCTCCCGGCTCAGTGGGCTCTTTCGTTGGCGGAGGTGAACTTTGATCAGGTTTGGTATCGTTTTCGGTTGTTTCAAGCATATTCACATCGGCAACCTCGTTACCACCATTATTCCCCCGCTCCTCGGTATCTACGGCCATTTCGGTGTCCTCTTCATTTGCGATCGGCGTAGTCGGAGCTTGGGAGCTTCTGGAAGGTAAGATAATACCAATTGACCGGGTCGGAACATCAGCGAGCGAGTTGTCATCTTCATCGTCAAGTGCTTGGAGAAGCGCCTTGCCAACTGACTCCCAGGTTGGGTTAGCGGGGGTTATCTCTCGACGAGAAGGGTGCAGGGCAAGAGGGCCCTTTGACGGATCTAGGCGGCGCAAGTCAGCGGGAAGTGCGGGCAGTTTAGGATATGGATCCTCATGCTGTTTGAGGTATTTTAATAAAGCTTTCTTTGGCCTCTGGACAGGAATTTGTGAGACAGATAACTTGTCAAAGAGGGACTGTAGCGTGCTTCGCAGGCGCTGCTCCGCAAATATCTCCTCTAGGCCAAGCTGCTCTGACCGTAATTCCAGGCGGTTGTCATCATCTGCAAGGACACTCTCCAAGCAATACCGAGACAAGCGGTAGCTGTTTAATGAACTGCTGAGTCTTGCGCTCTGCCTCCAAAGGTTCAGATCTGAGTCGTCTCGTTCCAAGGCGTCCCCAAAAGATCCCAAGGCTTTCCTGGATGCCTCCGTCAACTTTTTTTGTGTTTCCTGCTCGGATTCGGGGGTTTGCGGCGTTGTTCGTATGGAGTCTTGTACTGAATCGAGCACAAATTTGCCGTGGTTTTTATAGGATAGGTAGAGCGTTTGGAATAGACTGGAGGTAGAGTCATTGACGTTGAACTCGGCGATCGATTCTGTAGCAATTTCATCATGCGCGTCGTCGAAGGCGCCCCTTTTGAAATCGGATATCGACTCTGGGTACTTGAAGATGTCCGAATTGAGAAGAGCTTCATAGGCATCGGCAGCTTGAGCATAGTGCTCTGGCCCTTGTGAATGCAGCTTCAAGGCACTGTGGTAAAGCTTTAAAGCTTCCTCGATTTGAAGCTCCTTGGTGTCATCAACTTCTTCTTCGATAGCCTCATCGGGCTCAACATTCAATGCGACCCAGCTCGACATACTGTGAGCTCCACGCGGGCCCCTCAGATATCAGATGTAAAAGATAAATCAGGCGACGGCATCGGGCAGGACACCGAGACCATAAATGCGGGCAGCAATAATGAGCAAATCAATTTGTTATCGCGGGCAGACACACGTTATCACGCGTAGCCACCAATCGGGGAAAGTGTTTGAGGCCTGGATGCCTGAGTGCCTTAATGCCTGGCCCTGGTGCCTGGTGGCCTGGAGCCCTTTCCTTGGGGGGTACTGACAGTTGGAGTATTCTTAGATCACTCTTCACTTCCCCTCAGCACAACCCCTGAAACGTCTTACGATTCACGCAGAATTCATTATTAAGATACCCTCATCTTTTATTCCACCGCGCTTGTGCTGGCGCCATGGTCGCGCCCGCTGTCCCTGAGTACGTGCTCCTATCCCCGTTTACGTGTTCCCCGGGTTGCATATGCATGGCCATTGTTCGAGATTGTCAAGAGTTGCCACTACGATGATTAGAGGAATTGTGACTAAGATTGAGGGCATTATATAGGATTCATGAGGAGGAGGATATCTATGTTGCGGTCGATGCGCGAACGGAGTCCCTGCAGAGCTTGCGAGAACTAGGCCCTCCAGATTTGGTCTATTTGGTGAAACAGCCTAAAGCCAATTCGACTCGCCAGGTAAGATATAGGATACCGACTTTGCTTCCATGATCCAAATCTTCATGTGTGAACAATTGATTGATTTTCTATATAACGCAGACCGGAGTTTATCATCATGTCACCGGAATCGACGCCTCCTCGTCCGCCAGCTTAGCTGCCTATGTTAATACCCTCACATTCTCTCCCCTCGACAAGACGCATAAAGTCGTATCGGGAATCTACTGGTTAGAATCTATGTTGGTATGGTGTCGGGTTCGTGTGCTTATTTCTATACAGTTGCTACAATGCATTCTCCCATCTCGATATGCGCGTCGAAGTCAAGATCCCAGGAAGCTTAGAGAGCTACTGCATTGATGAGCGGGGTGACAAGCGAGTTGCTACTGAAGCTCTTTGGCTTGAGACCTTCCTTTGCGCTGTTCTGAGGGCTTATCTCTATGCAGACGATGGAAGCGGAGATGCCGTCAAAAGGATTGTTGGAGTCCGACGTTTCAATCCCGTGACAAACACAGAGATGGAACACAAGTTCTTGGATGCTGCTGAGAAGCTTTTCTTCTTGGGTATGGATATGAACCAATTTCAGAGGTTAACTGTTATGTCTCTTAACTAACAATCTTTTAGGACGCCAATTGAGTTCTGACCCCGAAACCCAAGTTCCTAACACTGTGAGCAACCACCTCACATCCGGCATCCTTAAATACATCCACACCACTGGCCGATATACCTCTGGAATCAACTTGTTTGAGAAGCTCCGCACAAAGGACGTGGAGGTTTCGTCCCTCCTGGCTCGTGTACAGATTATGGCAGACGAGGAGGTGCAAGCCGTACGCCTCATGTACGACGCTTTACAAGATGTTCCGATGGACTATGCTCTGCTTGATTGTCAGGCTAGTTTCTGTCAAAGCAAAGGCGAAAGCGAGATGGCGCTTGAGTGCGCTAAGCGTGCAGTTACTGCAGCTCCCAGCGAATTTAGTACATGGGCTCGCCTCGCAGAGGTATATGTCGGTATGGAGCGCTGGGACTTGGCGCTTCTCACTCTCAACTCTTGCCCCATGTTCACCTATCAAGACAAAGATACCCCTCGCATGCCACAACCGTCACGCATCATGCTCCCAATTCTTGCTGAAAGCATTCTCGATGAAATCGACGAAGGCCAGCCAAAGCAGGGAGACCCTCACGACTATGTCCACCCTTCGCTTCGAAAGATTCATGCTGCTAGTTACCAAGGTACTTTCTTGAAGGCCTACAACCTTCTAACAAAAATAGCTGCTGCCATTGGGTGGGATCAGCTACTGAAGGCCCGTAGTCAGGTTTTCGTGATGGAAGAAGAATACCGTGTTGAGCGGCAGCATGTTCCTCCCAAGCCCGCTGCATCATTGGAGGCAGAGACTAACGGCAAGGTCCCCGACAGCGAAGATGACTCTAGCTCTGTGGCTGGCCCTGGCCCGGCCGAGCCGTCTTCGGAAGAAACTACCAATGGAGATGTGGGAGACAGTCACGCCGAAAGCCCCCTCGAGCGACCAGAGCAAACAGTAGCATCCGAGGTTGTCAAGTCCGGTAGCGAAGATGTACATTATACACCCATCAGGGACCTATTTTTCATATATGCTAACTGTTTATGTCACAGCCCGACCCATCCCACGCCTCATACACGCAATTCCGAAACAAGCGACTGTGTGAGAGGTGGCTAGATAACTTGTTCATGGTGCTTTACGAGGATCTGCGCATCTACACCATCTGGCGGACTGAAATGGCCCAGTTCCGTCAACAAGCCATGGAATACAAGAAGTCTGCTACCGAGTGGGAAATTCTTGGTGAGCTTGCGCAGCGACTGCACCATTTCGACGAAAGTATCGAGGCATACCAGAACTGTCTCGCCACTCGGTTCTCACCCAAGGCTATGCGTGGAGTGTTGAAGTTGTACGAACAGCGAAATGACACCAGAGGCATGCTCGGCGCGTTGATCCGTCTGATCGCCTGGCAATATCGCTGGTACTCCGAGGTATGTCCCCTCCCAATACTACCTATTACTTTAATCACTATACTAATAACTATCAGTTCTCCCCCGAACTTTTGTTCATGGTTCGCAAACTCATCGAGGACGAGGGTGCCGTCAAGGTCCGTAGCATTGTCCAAGCGACAAATCTACCTCAAGCCGTCCTAGACCTCACACACCAGTACTGTCAACTGTGTGCCACCTTCCGCAGCAGCGGTAGCGACACTTAAATATGTTGGCGATCACACAAACCGAGTCAGAAGACATTTTTATGTCTTCCCTGGATATCAAGATAGAAAACGGGGGCGCAGGCAGGGCTAATGACCATCCTTGATTGATGACACCTTTTTTTTGCACTTTCTCTTGGTCCGATTAGGTAGTTTCCTTAGATGGTATATATTTCTATGTTCCATATCTGGTTGTGTGCCCGATTTTGAACATAAAGGTAAATCTCATGCGCAGTAGGTATAGTTTGTGGATGCCCATTTAGGTCTAGACTTCCACTCCAACTGTCCAATGCCAGTCTATTTTAGGATCTCGGAACCCACCGTAGTGGAGAGACAAAAGTCAGCTAGTAGACAAGCTTTAACGGCGCTTTCTATGCACGTCATCTCCATTCCCTATATAGCGGGAATTGACTACTTCCATGTCTAGACTAACATGATATCGGATTTATATAGAGAGCTCACTTTCAACAGCGTTCTACATTTATAACACCTCTGTATACAGGAGGTTATCACAAAGTAATCCACCATGAGCGACTTCCATTAGAATTCCATTGCTACAAAATCACTCCTCTTTCTCACCCCCAGCCTCAGCAACATCCGACTCCTTGGGAACATCACCACCCTTCTCCTTAGCCTCAGCCGGTTCACTCTTCTCGGTATCGGCAGCACTCTCAATCACAATTTCCTCAGCATCTTCCTCCTTTTCCTGTTTTCCGCCATTTGCGGCGCTATCCTCATCCTCAGTGACAACAGTAACGGTCTTCCGCTTCTTTGCTGCTGGTGCGCCTGGAGAGGGGTGTATTAGCGCGGGCTTGGGAGGATATAAGAGCTTAAGATGAAACGTACCTTCGTCCTTGCCTTTAGCTTCCTTTTTGTCTTTGGCTTCCTTGTCTTTGGCTTCTTTTTTGGCTTCAGGTTCTGGCTCAGGCTGTGCTTCTTCGTCTTCCTCGTCTTCGTCAGACTCGGACTCGCCCTCAACCTCCTGTTCGCCCTCGTCGCTGCCTTCCTCTACATCGGGCTCGGAGTCTTCGTATCTATTTCATCGCGATTAGCAAGACTAATTGTTTCAATAGATTTCGATATGTTTCAATTCGCAGTTTGAGATCATTCGTAATCGCTGCGCAGCTAGTATAGTGCAGTGGAACGATGCGCAGGACATTGGCGCAAGGGTGGGAAGAAAGGGATGAGAACTCACTCTTCCTCCTCTTCGCTCTCATCACTAGGAAGGGCCTGGAGCTCCTCTTCGGTTTCTTGCTTTCTCTTGCGGGTAGTCATTGTAAAGAATTAGGGGTGGGAAATTAAGCAAGTATAGAGGGTAGGTGAAGGGTGAAATTAAGAGAAGGTTCTGGATTGGCAAAAGTCCCAAGTCTTGGGGGGGAGGACGGGAAATATAGAGAAAAAAAATCCAAGGGGAAATCCAAGGACATAAGCGGAGGTGACGGTGACGACATGGGAGTTTAGGGTTGTCCTTACACTCCGGTTCAGTGCGTGGTGCGTGTCGTTAAGAAAAACCCTGGATTCTCTATTTACATTCCGTAGGTATTCCATTCCATCTTTGACATTCCTTGTAGATTTAAGCCTTTTGGTCATTGTGTTAGAAACTCAAAATCTGCCATGCTTGGATCTAGCAGATTCTCGTCAAGTCCAAATCCGTATGTGCCGACCATGCCATAGATAAGATCTGGCGGGGGGAATCCCTGTGCCATGGCATTGGCTCCCCCAGGGACATCACGTCCTTCCACTGCTGTGTCATTGCTTTGGAATTGCCAGGCAGCTTCCCAAGCGTCATAGCGCTCAAGCATCTTGCCCAACCCACGTGCGATATGTCGGGTAAGATGTCGCTCGCCTGCAGAGACGCAATTCATCAATTCGATCACACGCTCAACTAGCCGTCGTACTTGGCGGGGATTGATGCTAAGGTAAGCTGTGTTCCAATTGATTGCGACCTTGAGTAGGAAAACAGCGGAGAATGTAACCATAGTGTGGGTGAAAATCGGAACGCCGACGATCGCATCCCGGATATCAGGCTCCTCCAGAACCATATTAAGACATGCCATCGCTGAGGAAATCGCGATGTTGGCCGATTCCTTGCGGTCCATAGAGAAAACAGGTGTGTTGGATGGTGAAAGCGCACGAAGGGAAAGCGAGTTCAGTTGGAACTTAGCAAAATGGTAGTGCAAAACCACCCCTTTGGATGGATAAGTCCGCACATAGGCACTATCGGCTGTAATGCATTCCATGATATGTTAGCACCACGAGTTGTTGAGAATTAGCTTGATAGATCACTCACCAGATCGAGGTTGCCAGAGAAGTCGCCATTGGTCTACTGCGACATTATATACACGCAACTGTCCAAAATCCTCCTCGGTCAACGCTTGTTCAGTGTCGCTTCCGAACATTCGATAGGCCTCAGTCAAAATCATAAAGAGAGCAACTTGAGCTAAAAGCCGAATGTCTCCTGGGACAATCATCGGCAGCGCAAGGAAGGTCTCATAGTTGCGAATCACCACATCCTCGTGGATGACTGGTGGCCGCCCATAGGCAATACTGAAGTGATGATCGCACACATAAAGCAGATACCAGAGCTGGGCGCGTTCATACTGATCCGTGTGTCCACGGGTCAGACGCTGATAACTTTGATGGAGGCCCATCTCGGTCGCGATTCGCACCGCATGCCCGGACAACTTCCAACTCAACTCTGAGAGCCAGAATGCCCCAACACAGAGGCCTCGGATATCATCCAAAGTGTGAGCCCGGGTGAGGGCCATGTTGGATACGAGCGATACATACTCGCTGTAGCACCGGTTCAAGGTTTCGGTGCGGTTCGGAATATGAAGTGCTGCGACAGTCAAAACCGCAGCGGAAAGAAGCGTCGATGCACGACGGACGGATGTCAAATCGCGGTGTACAAGAATTATTCCACCCCACAGTAGCTGGTTCATTGTGCGACTGAAGTACGCGAATAATTCCTCCGCTTCATGGAGGGAGATCAATCGTCGTGAGATGAAATCTTCCTCTAGCAACGTCTGTTTCGGTGCCTCGACATGATTGTTTCTCAGGTTCCGTAATTTAGTCACCTCGTATAGACTGCGCATAGGAGCAGGAACCAGATCCGGGTCTTGGAGATCCTGCTCCGGCGATGGCTCCCGGGTAACATCCATCACGACTCCTAATCCCTCCTGGTGACTGGGTTGTGGCTGCAACCGATCGACGGAGGGATGGTGGACATGATACGATTCGGCAGGACTGGGGCCATTGAGAGCATCCCCGGGAGCATAGGTTGAGAGCTCGGGCATCCCGCCTTGTCGCAATAGATGTGAAACAGCCGCCTGCAGCTGGAGCATAGTGGCATTGGCCTGTGATTTCCATCTATATCGGAGTCATTAGATTAGCGCAGCCCCTGATAGCTCCCAAGCTCAAAGGGCCGGGGGCGGGGTCACACGTACATCCCATCATCATCAACGAATTTTTGTGAAAAGTCGTTTACGACGCATTTAATACCGCTGCGGGTACATTTTGTACAAGTTGACTCTCCTGGCCGAAACTCGCAACGAATCTTATGCCGCTTGCATTCTGCGCCTGTTCCCCGTTAATGTGGGGGGTTTCGGGGGATGATGTGGGTAAGACTCACAGGCACGAGCTTTTGAGATCTTGGGGATAGGACGTGTCTTGCTCCCTTGAGGTGAGTCTAGCCCAGCGTCATCGGGAGATCGCTTTAGCGGAGTGGCATCCATCTAGAGAAGAGTCGGTGATACTCCGGGCATGCGGGTGGGCAAAATCTTCTCCGTAGTGTGGGGGTTAGGAAGGTCGGAGAAAAGCCAGAAATAACAGCCGAGGAAGAGAAAAATTGCAGTCTATATTTTTAAGCAGAGGATATTATGATCAATTGAAGTTCTAAGAGAGAAGAAGAGGAAGAGAGAAAAACAAATTGTGTGACTTGGACCCCCGCACGTTTCCCCGTTTATCCACATTATTTTATATTTGTTCAATGTTGAAGAGATTCAATTATTACAGCCTTAATTGTGAATTGAATTTGTTCCATAGAATATACTACCTATATCTATGACTAACAATCACAAGTAAACATTCCCCCGGATTCCCCCTGAACAACAAAAGGGCCCTGAAAGTCCGTAAATAGATCCACATGGAAACCGGGACAAGTCCGGTGCGGAGGAGGAAACATCAACTCGGACTTGATGCGAATTGCGGAGACCAGAACTTACATATTCGAACACCTTTCCCTCTATATTGTATTCCCTGTTCAATCATATCATACAATCACATCACAAAATGCACGTCCTAATCACTGGCGCTGCCGGTTTCATCGGCCAATTGCTCGCAAAGGAGCTATTGAACGACCCAGAATATCGCGTCACACTGACCGATATAAACCAACCTCCAATTCCCGCGGGCGTTCGCTATCCCGAATCGGCAACAGCAATCAAGGCCGATCTCTTGACACAAGCCAAAGACATCGTCGAGTCATCCTTAGATGCTGTCTATGCCTTCCACGGCATCATGTCCTCCGGCTCCGAAGCCAACTTCGAACTGGGCATGAGTGTCAACATCGATGCAACCCGCAACCTACTCGAAGCACTCCGACTCACCTGCCCAGGAGTGCGAGTCATCTATTCATCCAGTCAAGCCGTATACGGCCAACCCTTGCCAGAGATCGTGACCGACAGCGTGATCCCGACTCCAGAGTCCTCCTACGGTGCCGAGAAGGTCGTATGCGAAACGCTGGTGAACGAATATACTCGTCGGAAATTTATTACCGGATTTACCCTGCGGTTCCCTACCATTTCTGTTCGACCCGGGGCGCCGACGGCTGCAGCTTCGTCTTTCCTCTCTGGCATGATTCGGGAGCCGCTAGATGGCAAAAAATGTGTGATCCCCATTGAAGATAGACAGTTCAAATCGTGGCTATGCTCGCCAAAGACTCTTGTGGAGAATCTTCTTCTCACTCTGCGTCTTCCGGCCGACTCTGTTCCCCCGCATATTCGTCAGATTAATGTGCCTGGAATCTGTGTCACGGTTCAGGGTATGATGGATGCATTGAAGGCTGTGGGTGGCGCGGATAAGCTGGATCTTCTTACAGAGAAGGAAGATCCTGCGTTGGTACCAATTCTGAAGTCGTGGCCGACGCAGTTTGACAACACTCAGGCTATCTCCTTGGGGTTCAAACGCGACGAGTCTTTTGAGCAGACCGTGCGGGATTATAAAGAGTCATTGACACAATAATTAGTTCGATTTTAAAAACATAGACGATATCATTTATTGATTTCCTAACTCTTCGTCCTTTGAGTCACAAGAATAGTCGGCCTTACCTCTTTTCAGAGGTCTTTCGAGATATCCTTTTTAGATATCCTGTCTCCATATTGTATAACCTTTAACAAAGATAGACAGAGAACGAAGTGGTTTCCAATATAGACCAGGATTATTTACAGCCAAGTTATGGGCCCAAACCACTGCCGGCTTTTCAACCCACCTCCTTTCAACTCTTTCGTCACTCGACAAACTCTTCCTTATCTCCTCTAAACCACTCCAACATGCCAATACAAATCTTCCTTCTCGTATACAAAGGCGTGCCAGTAGACTTTGAATTCCAAAAAGATTCCGAGAACCCTATATCAGAATAGGTAATAGCTTGGATTCCGGTATGTACGGCGCCGGAATCTGTCACCAAGGCGAAGATCATTGCGTGTGCTAGCACGGCAGTGCGCAATAGTAATAACGATCGTGATTGGAACTGTCAGAACTGGGTTGGGGAAGCTTTGGCTGAGCTTATTAAGATTGGTTGTTTGAGCAACCAAGAGCGTGGGATGGCTATTGATAAAATGGTAGAGGTTATTTTGGAGGCGGAGCTGGAAGATGTGAGTTGGATAACTGTTTCATGGAGAAACTATATATGCTGATCTGTACTTTTTTGTGTACAGGGTGGGATGTATTGATATGGCTACTAGATAACCACTGGCTGGTAGTTTCTCAGATGATGTGCTCGAAGTTATCTTTTAGCCTGTTAAACATATTATATTGAAAGAAGTCCCACGGTATTTATTTATCACCACGAGCTTTAAGAGCTGTCTTTGCCCCAGGCTTCCACTTGTTCAATAAACAACCTCGACAAAAATTGTCGCTTTTCCCTTTTGTGGACGTCACAAAGCTCCAGACACTCATCACTAGTATGGATGTATTGCTCTCGGAATGTATCCCATAGGGAATTTTCCGGACGAGGATAGAAGGGATCGTTTCTCCAGAAGGCCTTCACGGCTTTTCCAACACCATTCTCGTCCATCGTCATATCTCTGCATAGATCAAAGTCCAAAATCCACATGCTATGCCTTCCCAAGACATTATCGATATGGCCACCATCGTTATCATTGCAGGGCGCGAGGACAAACTCAACATCATTGGCATCTATGCCAGCAATCCAGTGCATCATAGCAAGTGCTTCTGCCATCATTCGGGCATATTGATGAAGATCATCAGCTGGGATTGCCAGCTCCTCTAGCTGGTCTTCATGTAACGGGTAATTTCGTAAAGAGAATGCTTTGAACCGCGAGAAGGTTTGAGAACCCCGGGTATGTGTTCGTCGTCTGCCCAAATATAGTCGAATTAGGCAATCTCGATCCGGCTCGCTATTGATGATCTTTTGTTTGATTTCATCCGGGCAGAATGCTTGAATAAGAAGGTGTCGGGCTGATTCTCCAAATGGTGGAATACGTTGTGCCTCAATCATATTGCATGGTGTGTATCCTTGGGGAAATCTTTCTAGATTTGCAGCCCACCACTCTTTGTTCCTTGGCTCGATGAAGTTGTGACAGGATGGTATCTGGATTTGGACTTGAGTGGATTTTAATCTCATGAGGGTTTGTCGACTTTTAAGTACTCGATTGTGCATTTCGAAGTCGTTTTGGAGGGAGCGTGCTGGGTTTCCATCTTCCCTTTTGTAGGCCGGTCCCGTTTCGGATGCCCATACAGTGCCGCAGGCGCCACGGCCGATGGTCTGTAGTTTTATCATTTGGAATAATTTGGATAATTTGGTAATCTGAAATTTGGAGAAGGGACGTGAAAGAATTTCTGAGGGTAGCTTTCATCTCTCGTGCTACAAGGTTTACCGTTTACCTTACATATACCATGCCCTAATTGGTATCGGAGCTATTCCAAGGTACTACATATGTTTGTCGGATTGCCTGTCAAAATTTAATATGAAATTTAATTTGCGTAACTACGCTGTTGATACTATTGATACCTACCCAATTTGAGGACATGAGATCGAGCAGGCAGCGATTCTGTTCGGCCAAAGTTTACTTGAAGATGGTAAGGTTGACGTCGAGATTTCTCATGGTCTTGGCGTGGATTTCAGAGGCACAAAACTGTGCTTTGTTTACATGGATGGCTTAAAGGCATCTATACATTTACAACTCATTTTGGAAGCTGCAACCGATGATGCCTTCCTTGGAAGGTGGTTGTCTGATATAGTTCTTATCTCTCCTTATCGGCACGTGCCAGTCGCGTTCCCAATAAGGCAACATCACTTCGCGTCCAGCGAGAACTCTCGCCTTAATGATAATTCGCACTGACCTGTCACTCAGTCACTGGACACTCAACTCGCCATGAGCGAGGAGTGTGCAAATCCCCTACTCCTGGGGTGGATCAAAGAATGGCTGGACCAAGCTCGAGAACGAAATAGCAAAGGCGTGACCGTGTACGTATCTCTTGGCGCCCTTCGGAAAAAGACTATATCTAACAATCCTATAGGTACAAAAAGGCCTATGAGTCAATGAAAGCCTGTCCGTTAGAATTCCAACATCCATCTCAAGCACAGCAATTGAATGGACTGGGTCCTAAATTGTGTGACCGCTTGACTGATAAATTAAAGGCCCACTGTCAAGAAAATGGGCTTCCAATGCCGGAACCGCCTGACAAAGGTTTGTGGTGTGAATTAGCCCTTTGTCCCCGAAACCGACGCTCAAATAGGTCAAATAGGTGGGAAGAGAACATCCGAAGGCGGCGCGGATCAACCGGCGAAGAAACCTCGGAAAGCCAAGCCGTATGTACCAACATTACGATCTGGTCCATATGCATTGATGTTGGGCTTGGGAACCCAAGACGAGAATGCATCCCAGGGGATGACGAAGGCTCAGCTGATCGAGGTGGCCCAGCCATACTGCGACAGTTCTTTCACAGCACCCCCAGACCCGACCAAGTTCTACACCGCGTGGAATTCAATGAAAACCCTCATCCAGAAAGACCTAGTCTATGAACATGGTCGTCCCCTTCGGAAGTATCTTCTTTCTGAAGAAGGCTGGGAGGTAGCCAAACGTCTCCAAAAGACATTACCTGGTGCTGCTCAAACCGCCACGTCCGACTCCCAAGCTACTGCAACGACTGAGTCTCAGCAAGCAGCATTGGCCGCCGAAATAGACTCACTTCAACAAGAAGATGATGCATCGGCAGATGCCCAAGAAAATTTATCCGAACACGACATAGCCAATATCGAGCCCATCTTCTTCCCACCCAAAAGCTTCACCATCCAGCTTGTATTAGATACCCGAGAAGTCCGCACCTCCACCGACCGCGACTACATCTCCGGCGAATTGATGAAGCAAGGAATCACGCCGCAAGTACGTGCTCTGGAAGTCGGCGATGCAATGTGGGTAGCCAAATGCCATGACCCAACTTTCCTCGCAAGTCACGGCGAAGAAGGCGACGAAGTGATGCTAGACTGGATCGTCGAGCGAAAGCGCCTGGACGATCTAATCGGATCCATCAAAGACGGCCGCTTCCACGAACAAAAGTTCCGTCTCCGTCGCTCCGGCATCAAAAACGTCATCTACCTAATCGAAGAGTTCGCAGTCACCCACCCCGACTCGACGAGCGGGAGTGCAGCGCAATACCAAGAGATGGTTGCGTCAGCCATCGCCTCGACACAGGTTCTTAATCAATACTTTATCAAAAAGACGAAACATCTGGACGAGTCAATCCGATATCTGGCGCGCATGACTCTACTCCTGCGGAAGATGTACGGAGTTGAAGATGCGTCCAGTGGAAACGGTAGCAATATCAACCGTAGCACGGGTCCTCCATCTCCAGTATCCAAAATTGGCCTCATCCCCGGCCGCCGCCTAGCCACTGACTCGTATCTCAGCGTTCTCGATAATCTCCGCTCTCAAGACCCGTCCATCACGTACGGGGTTTCATTTGTGACATTCTCTGCGCTCACTTCCAAGTCTGATGTCCTTACTCTCCGCGATGTATACTTGAAGATGCTCATGTGTACCCGTGGCGTGACGGGCGAAAAAGCCCTTGAGATCCAACAGATCTGGCCTACGCCGCGGCATTTAGTGGATGCGTACATGGCTCTGGAGCCTAAGGAGCGGGAGACGATGATAGCGACTCGGATGTCTGAAGTTGTAGGGCGGAAGAAAGTTGCTAAAGACCTCAGCAAGCGCATTGCAGAAGTTTGGGGCGAGTCGAATTTGTATTAGGTCTATCGAGACTACTTTGGAAACAGACTTGGGCACTGAAAAATTTCATGTATTAATTACAAACATAACGCTATAATGAAATAAATGAATACCATAATATCTACCTTCTCAGAATCTTCATTATACTTTCTTTGTCAATCCTCAAAGCCAAGCTACTCAGCACAACAGAAATACTACTCAATGCCATGGCCAGAGCAGCCCACACCGGACTCAGTCTCCAATGCTCACTGGTCATGATCATGGAACCATCAATACTTTTCTCATGATGGCCACTGACAATAGGATAGAGCACACCAGCAGCAACCGGAACCAGACAGAGATTGTAGATGACCGCCCAGCCGAAGTTCATGCGGACGCGATTGAACACACGACGACTGAGCAGGACCAGCTGCAAAATTGTGCTGAGATCTGAGTTGAGGAGGATGAAACTGGCGGAGTTGATAGCGACGTCGGAGCCAGATGCCATGGCGATGCTCACGTCTGCTGCTGCCAAAGCGGGCGAGTCGTTCACTCCGTCGCCGACGAAGGCAACAATAGTGGCCTTGTCATCGGTCGGTGTTGTATCCGGCGAACGGTCTTGAATCTGACGAACAAAGCTGGCTTTCTCCGCTGGCAGGACGTTGGCCATCACCTTCGAGCGCGGGATGCCTATCATATCTGCAACGGCATGGGCAGTGGTCTGGTTATCGCCGGTGCACATGAAGACATCGACATGACGCTTCTGTAGCTGAGAGATTATCTCGACGGCTTCCGGGCGAATTGTGTCTGAGGTGGCGAAGATGATGGCAGGTATGAAGTTGGCTGATTCAGAGGATTGGGTGGATACTTGACGGAGTGAGAGAACTGCAGTCGACTTGCCTGCTGCCTGGTATTTCGCCAGCAGGTTGGAAATGAAGTAGGTTTCTGTTTCGGGGGACAGAAGACTCTTGAGAAGACGTTCATTGCCAATTGCAGCTTCGTATTGCCGTTCGCTTTCGGCATCAGACACAGTAAAAGTTCCTTTCATGCCTTGCCCGGAAATCTCATGAACGTCAGACGACTTGATAGAGAAAGACTGTTGTGTTTTGCAGAATTCTGTGATTGCCTGAGCAATCGGGTGGTTGCTGCTCTCTTCCATTTTTCGAGCTAGAGCCCATGCGACTTTCGCAATTTCTGGGTCACTGGTCAAAACTTCATGATCTGAAACCTTCAGACTTCCACCTTCAGTCAATGTGCCTGTTTTGTCGAAGACGATTGCATTCAAGCGACTGGCTTCTTGGAAGGCTTCGCCACCACCTTTCACGAGGATACCATGTTTCGCTGCTAGGCCACCCCCAACGAAAAGCGCCGTGGGGGCTGCAAGGGCCAAGCCGCAAGGACAAGCCACGACAAACACTGAAATTGCAAACTCCAGTGCCCAAAATGTCCAGCCACCATGTGCGACATCGAGATAATCTGCGGGAAGCACACCGGAATGACCAAGTGCCAACCAGATAACGAAAGTTGAAATGGCGATTAGAGTGATGATAGGAACGAAATGCGAAGTGAGAAGATCAGCAACTCGTTCAAGTGGCGCACGCTTGCTTTGTCCCTCACGAACTACAGCGATGATTCGGTCAAGCATAGATGAACCACCGAGCTCAGTGATACGGATCCGTACTGGTTGGCCAACATTAACCGAGCCTGTATATACTATGTCATCGGCTGTTTTCTTGACTGGACGAGATTCTCCTGTCAAAGAGCTTTCATCGAATTGGTATGACGCGTTGTCGACGATGACTCCATCTGCAGGAGGCGAGGCTCCGTGAGGAATGCTGACGACGTCAGCAACCTCCAGGAGGTCAACACTCGTACGCTTCATTCCATCCTCGGAAGTGTCATCGGACAACAATGCTTCTGAAGGTCGAAGCTTGCCCAAGGATGTGACAGCATCGCCAGTTCTGGCCTTGCTGTAGGCCTCCAAAAATCGACCAGCAAGAATGAACAGAGTCAAGAAGACAACTGAGTCGAAATAAGTTGTGCTATGGGGGCTGGACTTGGTGCCCACAACTGCATCGACGATAAGAACCGCCAAAGACGAGATATAGGCCACTGATGTGCCTGCAGAGATCAAAAGGTTCATACTACCAAAACGGTAGAATCTCCGAAGGATCGGCACCCGACTTCCAGGCCGCCATAGCGCATAAATTTCCTTCAAAGCCCGGACATGGAAGACATCAGTGCCATAGAACATGACGGGAGTGGTCATTATAAACAGCGCCCATTCGATGCGGGTCACACTACCAGACCACATTGGTTGCTCCAGATACATTCGAACGGAATTCTTAGACGAGACAAGGGACATGAATACAATGCCTATCAAGAAAGTCGGGATTGCGCTGATAAAGACGAAAAGTAATCGTGCCAACAGACGACTTCTTTCATGGTGCTGGATCGCACGGGACCGGTCTTCAATGCTAGGTGGGTGATAGACAGTCGCGCGGAAATTGTTATTCGCCGAGTTGATCGCCGAGATTATTGTGCGAATTGTGAATGAAGGTGGCTGTGGAGTATAGGTGACTTTGAGGATGGGGGTTTTCTCGGAGAGTGACTCCTTGATGGTGACACCAGGAATTGATTTCACCGCCCCTAAAACAGTTTGTGGGCAATGATGACAGAACATCCCATCCACTTGGATGGAGATTGTTCTGTTCTGAGCAGTGCTGAGCTTTTCGGTGTCAACCTTCAATGGAGATACGCTATTAACAGTGGCATCGTATCCGAGGTCTTCAATCTTCTCTATGATTTTATCGAGATTGTCTCGGCCTTCAAATTCCACCCTCCCGCTATGGGAAAGCAGGTTCACAGACACATCGCGAATGAAAGGAAGTTCTTCAAGTCCTCGAGTCACAGCTCCGACGCAAGAACCACAGGTCATGCCGGTGATTGCAATATCACTGACATAGTTTGCTGCCGACTCTGGAGATGCCAGTGGTCTAGAGACCTGGTTCACCTCGTCAAGAGATGCTTCAAATCCAGCATCATCGATTTGCTCAACAATTCCGTCGACATTGTTGCGAGGTCCAACATAAATAACTGTTGCGCTGTTGGTGAGAAGGTTGACAGTGATTTCCTTCACAAACTCAAGCTGTTGGACTTGTGCGGTGATGCTGTTGGCGCATGATGCGCAGCTCATTCCTCCGATGCTGATCTGTGCGGTGAACTCATCGGCTGATTCAGCTGGTGGACTGGGAAGTTCCGCTGTGTCTGTGGGTAATTTTAGAGCAGGCACATGGGGTTGAACTTTCGTTTCGGAGGTGGCAAATGAACGAAGACTTTCCTCCACAGCATTCTCCGCTGTTGACTCAAGCTTTGTGGTGTCTTGTTTGTGGTGCTTGTTCAATGGCCGGGAGGGAGTCTGTGAGGACTTCTCGGTCAAAAATCCCAGCTCCGTTCGAGAAGAATGACGAGAAAGGGCCTCTAGTTCTTCCTTCCTGCATGCATCACAGTTGGCAATGTGCCGTCTATGCCTGTTGGACTGAATTCGCTCCTTGATATTGGATGAGACACTAGAAACAGAGGCTCGGGGCGAGGAGAACAGCATGGAGCCACGGTGGTTCCACGAAGAGGTATCGAGTTCCGCGATGACCTTTCCTCGTTGGTCGAATGTCGTTACATAGTGTACTTCAAACGCAGCATGAATCAGTGCGTTGACGAGGTCGGCCGGCCGAACAGAGGTGCTATGGGTTGCACGCACTTCATGCGTCAAAATTGTGACTTCGATATTTCCGACTGAAGGTGTCTCGGAGAGCACTTCGGTGATATATGCAACACATGATGTGCAGTGCACATTAGTTACAAAGAAAAGACTGGTCTGGGTATCTAGACCTTGATGGCCTGCCTCCAGATCGTGGTTCTTCGACCCTGAAGACATGATCGGCAAGAGATCTGTGTGGCCCAAAGACGGGGGGTATAGTGGATGTCTCGGTCTTGCAAACCCTCGCAAAGTTGGTACTTAAAGGATCTTGCTCAAATTAGGTTGTAAAGAGGCAGCTGGCGGGATTCGATGTTCATAGAAAAGTCTGATATCAAGGTGAAGGAAACAGCGACCAGCGGCGATTTATGATATAAAGCAAAAGCTGGGAACAGAATTTGATTTGCAATCCAATATTATATTTCATTAAAGAAGAAAAGAAAGGAAAATCCTAGAAGTGGGTGGATTGGTTGAAACATGGCCAAGATGCGACATTTGTGCGTGATGACTCCAAACCACGCACAAATACCGCATTCCAGACATCACGATACACCCCTGCGGCGCCTATGTAGTATTCCGCTAGTTTCAAGGTTAGCAATCAAGAATGAGGCTGGATTCCCGTATTCAATATTGTAAAGGCAACCACTCCACGTGTGTTGGATATCAGGTCTTCTGATGTTGTAATCCTCGATCAAGGATCACCCAGGAACCTCAGGCACTGTGGCGCGACAAATATCAGATGGGGCTAATCCTAATTGGGCTAGCGTGTCATAAACCAATTAAGGTCATGTGATTCAAGAAAATCCGGTCGTTGAGAAGACAATCAACAATAGACAAAGGAACTCGACTGAGCAAATTGCTCAGTACTTAACTGAACCAACTCTCAGTTACCAGTAATCAACTCCAGATCTCATATATCGTATGTTCAAATGCAGCCATGGAGCTCTACCTAGTTACAGATTCCTTATTACGTAAGCAGGTTGAATACTTTTTCCTCTCACTTCGACTTTCATCCTTATCGCGACTCTCGTGACAGTCGATAGACCTTTCGCTACAAAAAAAAAAAAAAAAAACTACGCGACGCTCATTCGACGAATTCTAAGGCTGTGAGGACTCGGCCTCCATTGAGTGCCCCTGTCTACATTCATCCTCTGAAACGTCTTACTTCTCGCTTCACCGAAAATGTCGGCGCCCAGATCCGGCGCGCGTCCAATCCCTCCCCGCGGGCCCCGACCTCCTGTGGGACGACTAGCTAGTCTAAAACCTCCTAATTCAACACCTATCAATCGTCCAACAGCTATTGGACGTCCTCAGCCACCACGTCCAACGACTCACCCTAAGACTTCAAATTGTCCAAATCCGGGATGCCCTGCTCCCCACATTGTGGATGACGGAGGTGTCAAGGTCTGCACGGGCTGTGGTACAGTTATCAGCGAGAATAACATTGTTTCTGAAGTCACATTCGGCGAATCCTCGTCCGGTGCAGCTGTTGTGCAGGGATCTTTCGTCGGAGAAGATCAGACCCATGTACGCAGCTATGGTCCAGGTTTTCAGCGCGGGGGTGCCATGGAGAGCCGGGAAATGACCGAACAAAATGGAAACCGATATATGCTCCAACTTTCTCGAGCTTTGACTATCCCGGAAAGTGCAACTAAAGCTGCTGGTCAGGTCTTCAAGCTTGCAGTCGGACTAAACTTTATTCAGGGTCGTCGCACCAAAACGGTAGCTGCGGTATGCTTGTACATCGCATGTCGTCGCCAAAATGGTAATACCGTCATGTTGATTGATTTTGCCGATGTATTGATGATTAACGTCTTCAAACTCGGTCGTACATACAAGGCGCTTCTGGATGAACTCCGCCTAGGTGGCAACGTCTTTCTCATGAACCCAATCGACCCCGAAAGTTTAATTTATCGTTTCGCCAAGCAGCTCGAATTCGGACCTTCTCTCATGGCGGTCGCTGGCGAGGCAGTCCGCATCGTTCAACGAATGAACCGTGACTGGATGACCACCGGTCGACGCCCAGCTGGTCTCTGTGGCGCGGCACTGATTCTTGCCGCGCGCATGAATAACTTCCGCCGAACCGTGCGTGAAGTCGTCTATATCGTCAAAGTAACGGAAACTACTATCAGCCAGCGTTTGAACGAGTTCGGTTCCACCGAGAGTGGTGAATTAACCGTTGATCAATTCCGTTCAGTCCAATTAGAGAACACTCATGATCCCCCATCATTCACTCGCGGGCGAGAGGGCCGGAAAATTCGTGTCAAGAATATGCCAGAGACTGCGGCGGAACTTGAAGACGACGGCACTCCAGCCGAAAGTGAAGCAGAATCAGTGCAGCCGCATCGCGTAGATGCCGATGGTTTCGCTATTCCCAATCTCCCCATCGACCCGGCATTGACAGCAAATGGTCACGGTCGACGTCCATCAGTAATTGCCAAGGCAGTGAATGACGTCGTTGAAGATATCAAAAACGAGCCCACACACTCCAAGGGCAAGGGCAAGCGACAACCCACACCAGAACCCTCTGCCGAGCAGGTCGCATCTGAAGCGGCGCTAGAGGATGAAATGCGCTCTATGCTTGCGCAAGGTTCAACTATGATTGAGAGCATGGGCTCCGACCAACCGCCGCGGCCCACCGTTTCAGACAGCGCTGAAATCGACGCTGCCGAGTTCGAAGATGACCCTGAAGTCGCCAATTGTCTCCTAGCGCCTGCTGAAGTCGAGATCAAGGAGTCAATTTGGGTAACAGAAAACAAGGAGTACCTCCGTACCCAACAAGCAAAAGCCCTAAAGCGGGCCCTGGAAGAGGCAACCGGAGGAGGCGCCCCTCGCAAACCACGCAAGCGTCGCCGTGGCCGCCTTGGCGATGTTACCTATCTGGAGGGCGAAGGCTCAGAAGGCGGCAGGTCTCGTGCCGCGACACCGGCTGAGGCGACACGTCGTATGCTCGAGCGCCGAGGTTACAGTAAGAAGATTAACTACTCTCTCCTGGACACTTTGTACGGCGGCGAAGGTGCAGACGCAAAAGCACGGAGCATGAGCCGAAGCCAAAGTCGCAGCCAAAGCGTCCTCTCAAGGCGCAGCGCCAGCATCGAGCCAGAAACAGCCTCACGATCCCGGCGTGCAACTCCCGCAGATGCCAAATTCGATTCCAAATTCATCCGTCCTACTTCTACTACACCATTACCTACTCCGCCATCTACCATTCCAAACATGACTCAGGACGCAAAACCAGCCATGATCAATGATCCGCTCGTGGATAAGATCGAGGCAGAGCCTGAGGACGAGGATGAAGATGAAGATGATTATGACGACGACGAGAAGGACGATGGCGTCGACGACGCATTTGCCGGCAATTACGAAAGTGACTATGATTATGGCGATGACGATGACTGAGGATTCTGACCTCGGGAATATTGTTCATGTCCAACGGATTTGGAGTTATAAGGCGACTGTCATCCACTTGCTTTCTTTCTTTCTTTTTTCCTTTTTTTTTTTTTTTGCGGCCTTCGAGATGATACCATGTCTTTCACCCGAGCATTGGGGTTTTCGAAATTATCATATTAATGTCTCTGCAATTGCACCTTTTTCGGTTGCATCGATGTACTCTAAGCCAGGCACTCGCTAAACTTGGGTAGCAGCAAGCCCTAGATCACCAATGATAATGATCATTTGAACTTCCATTTACTCTTTAAAAGTATGACCTTTAGTCAACCGTGTACACATTCATTAAAGTAACGCAAATCCTAAGTTTTCGCGATAGAACATTCTTCCAAATATTATAGCCATAAGCAAAATCCCAGGTAAACCCAACATCCAGCAACGCACCAAGATCAGCGATAATACATTCGACACAGCTCACTATACTGTCTCGCCGGGATGCAGACGGAAGTAAACCTCCAGGTCTCAATCCATTCATCACAAATACCAAGTATCTCACTACGTGTGTCACTTCCACACCGGTCAGCCCCACTCCAGCCATGTAGGACATGAGCCCTGATATTAAACAACCGGGTCATCGTGATAGGAAGATCGCTAAGTTCATTTCCCTTGCAACAATCAATCCCCCATTGAAGACCATATCTATCGAAGAATGCGGCCTTCCATCGGTCAGCAGTTTCCGGGTCCGTCTGTTCTTTAGCAATGATAGTGCGGATATCGGCGTGGATGTCGCCTTCGTAAATGGGTTGTTTGTCTTCAGAAGAGATTTGAGAACGGTCTCTCCAGTTGCCCCACCCGTCCTGTTCTGGGGAAGATACCGGGGGAGCTCGAGACCATGCGTTCAGGACATATTCGCGGTTAGGGCGGGGTTCACCTGTACTCCCTTCTTTGTGGAGGTTTTTGACGGTACTTTCAAGCCTTTCTAGTCTTTGGATAAGTGAGGGATCGGCTTGATTGGTTGATTCTTGTCTTTGGGTGTCGAACTCCACATAGTCTGCCTTCATTTCGACGACGGCGTAGCTTAGATCCCTCACCTGTTCCTGAAGGCTAGCCACTTTTTGGATAAGGGAGGAATCCGCTTGGTTGGTCGACTCTTCTTGCCTTAGTCTATCCTCGTGAAGTCTTTTGAGAGTGTCGAGCTGTTCTTTGAGTTTTCTAATCTTCTTCCGTTTGCCGTGTCCATCCTCGTCCTCGACATCAACAAAAGTAAAAGAATCTTTCTCCATGGTGAATCTGATGATCTCGCTTTTGGTGAACGATATTGGGGAGATATAACCGTCGATGAATCTTGTATAAGGAAGACAAGAAAGCTTACTACATAATGACCACTTCATTCTGGAAAAACTTCGTAGCCACGGAAAGATAAGAATATACATACCATGGATGTCTTCGATCCCAACTTCCAAGGTTGTTTGCTTCAGAAATATTCGAGATTCGAGTTGCCTTTCGCGGGTGTCTTAAAACTTCTAAAATAACGGTTAAACTACCTTATCAACTCCAAAAATTATTTCGATCTTTTGAATTTATTGAGATAGATAGTAGTTAAATAACGTCAAAATCATGCGAATACTTGAACTCCTTACGACGCCGGCCGTTTCATATAAAAAGAGGAAAGCAAAACACCCACACCAAACCCTCCACTGGGCGAGAACCGAATTGGGCCAGACTGGGCCAGTCGCGCGCGTGAGTCTCATAACTAAATAAGCAATAGTGAAAACAAAAAAAAGATTTGAAAAAGATGATCGGACAGGCCGGAAAAGAGTACGAGATCGCGAGGATTGGCTGGACGTCGAGTCATCATGGCGGTCGAATCGATGTCGGATCGGACGGAATCAAAGGGAATTGAATGCGTTTTTAGAAGAAGTTAGGAGTCGATCTCCATTCCCATTTCCGCGCCTCCGCTCAGTTCGCCGAGGCCTGATGTTTGAGGATGATTAGACATGGCTTGTTGGAGAAGTGGCACGCCAGTGTCCATGGAGTTGAAGGAGATAGGCTTTGCGCTAGGTCGATCCATAGCTTCGAGGGGAGAGGCGCCCTCAAATATGATGGGGGAGCTACGAAGATTTTGAAGGCATGCTTCCCAGGAGGAGGCAACGAGCTGGCCATGAGTGAGGTCTTCGCTAAAGAGATAAAAGGCAGGCGATTGTCCAGAAGTTGGAGTGGCAGCCACAAGATAGGCATTCAGAGCGCGACTTTTAAGGAGCATCTGAGAGTCGTGCAGGTGAGCCGAGTATTGATTGTCGATATACTTGGTCCAGCCACGAACAGCAGGAGCCATGTCCCCTTCCGTATTGACACGTTGCCAGCCGATACCTAGAAGACGGGTGGCATCATCTACTAGAGGCTCCGCCGGCGGAGCAGGCCCCGCATTGAGAGTGCGATGCTGATCATTGGAGCTAGGGTCCTCCAGACGTTGGCGAATTGAGGACAACGCAATATCGTCCAGACCTGGCGCAGATTGATCAAGACGCTGAGACTTGCGGCTTACGTCGGTAGCATCAGAAAGCAGCGCGTTTGACCGCGAGGAAATAGGTGCACTGGCAGCTTGTTGCAGCTCGGACTGTTGTTCGTACCATGTGCCGGTCTGGCTCTCAGCAGAGATCGCAAGGCCAGTCTGTGGGTTTAAAAGAACCATGCCTTCTCCATAGATGGGCTGTACCTGGGGTACTGGTGCAGGGGTTGCGCTGGGAGCAACAGTCTCTTCAAAAGTGGCCTCATCACGCGACCTCTTCCGGGAGGGCTTAGGAACCGCAGGGGCAGACGAGAAATTGGAACTCGAGGGAATGGGCTGCGCAGAGTTATTGTTGGTAAAGACCGCGCTAGGGCTTTTCGGATAGCCGTTGAAGCTTTCTGAGGAGTCGAGGAAAGATGGCTGGGAGAACTGAGCGAAGGCGTGTTCCCTGGGAGGAGAGAGAACCGTGGCCGGGCCGTCCGAGAGACGATTAAGCATCATTGGACACATTATTGCCTCGAAGTCGTCTAATATTTAAGACAAGGGGAACTGTGCTGTTAGATTAGGTGAGCAAGACACAAGAAGCTTCAACCACCTAGAGAGAGACGGAAGTAAGACCGAGAGGTAAAAGGTGGAAGATGTCTCAAAAGAGTAAAAAATATAAAAAGAGAGGGGAGAGAAAGGTGGGATAGAAAGAAAAGAGAAAGAATTGGGAAGAGAAAAATGGGGGAAACGGGGGGAAAGACCAAGGTAGAGCGAAGTAAGAGAAAGAGTAAGAGCGTGAGACAGGAAAGAACGATCTGAAGAAGTGATGGATCGATGCGCGAAATGCGGAGGTACACGGTCAAACGGTAATATACCAGCAAAAAGCAGCCATCCGATCGCCGGTTACGGTATTGATACATGCGCTATTAACGGGTACAATTGGCTCATGCAGCCAAGACGCCTCTGGTGGAGTCCAGCTGGATGGGTCCAGCTTAGAAACAATTGGCCTATGAAGATAGACAGGTGGCCCGTGATTAGAATGTCACGTGAGATCACGTGGACTAAAGAAAATCATGTGCAATGAGATCATATAAATCGAAGTCTATTGGGATACTATAAAGACATGAATGATAAAAAAATGACCACAAAATCAGGTCCAAAGCAAACCGACACCAGAGCTGCAAGTCTAACGTCAATCAATGTTCGTAAGAAAAAAAGACAAAAAAACAAATAGTACACCACCAGCAACAACACTTTCATGTCACTGTATACATCACAGAAATGGGGCTAAAAAAATTGATAATAAAACAGCCAGAAACGAGGACCCCGGTTCCCATTGCACAGCAGGGACCTGTTAAACAAAATTGAAAGCATAAGCGGCAATCTCTGTTCCCGAAAGGGAACGGATACCGCTACATGTCTGCACTTATCCACTTGCGCTCTTATTCTAGCCATTCAATCCGAGAATTGATATTGTGGCTTCGAAGAGTGAGTCAAGTTTGTGCGCTCCAATTAATAGGAGTTGAGAAGCCAAAGACAAAGGTCTCTCATAAGTGCATTTAAGCATTACCAGCAGTGACACCACCAAGGTAGCCCTTGACACGATCAACGGAGTCATTGGCGTAACTGGGGGCCATAGAGCCAACAAAGAGGAAGAACATAAGAGCAGCAGCACCAAAGACGACAAACTTGCGCTGGGCAGGGCGATTGTTACCATACTCAGCCCAGGCACGGCCAGCGGAAGAAGAGTACTCGCGCATCTTGTCACCGCCAAGCTTGTACCAGACAAGACCCAGTAGGGCAATGGAGTAACCGAAGAACTGAAGGCCAGTGACGGGAGTCTGCCACAGGAACATAGAGGCAGCGACCAACAGGATATCCTTGAGGACACCGCACAGGGTCATGACCAGGGAAGAGGTCTTGCCAATCAGGAAAACGACTGAGACGTTGAGCAAGAAAGCCACAACGGCATTGAGAACCAGAAGCCAGATACCAACAGAATAGACGTGGTCCATGGTGACATGGGGCAATTCCAAGAACAGAGCAACAACACCGTTCATAACAGCACAAATAGGGGCGAAGTAGTACAGAGAAACCATGGGGTCCATCTTGAAGTCAGCGGAGCTGAGGAGACCCTGCACCATGACCAGACGGGTGGCCTCGAAAACGATACCACCAATCTGGAACAAGAAACCGACCATGTTGAACTTGATCTCACCGAAGGAAGCAATGACGACACCAATCACAATGATGGAGACGTTAGCCAGGACCTT
This sequence comes from Penicillium griseofulvum, assembly GCF_001561935.1. NCBI lineage: Eukaryota > Fungi > Ascomycota > Eurotiomycetes > Eurotiales > Aspergillaceae > Penicillium > Penicillium griseofulvum. Next base: position 4,748,952 of record NW_024467471.1, on the reverse strand, counting down.
CATGTTGGCCGGAGCCATACCCATACCCCAGGTTGCGAGGAGAACAGCCACGGGGGTGGTAGCCTTGAGCATTTGGATGAAGGCAACACTGAGGTAGAGATAGGTCATGTTACCACAAATCAAGCTCAGACTGAACATTATACCGATGGGGACGATAGCGCGGAGGTAGACACGGCCAGTCATTTTGACCTTCTTGCGGCCGTCAAGGGCATTGGTAGTGCGAGCAAGGATTTGGGTCATGATGGTAGCGAAGGTCAAGTGCCATGTTGTGAGGATGATGGGGAAACCTGTTCATCGTGTGTTAGTACCTAGGTACTGGTGGGTTTTTTTTATCATGTTGTTTCTCCGATCTAACTTACGGAAGTTGGCATAGTCGAGGAGGTACTTGTTGAATAGGATAACAGTGGAACTCAAAGTGATCCATGTACTATAAAGATATTAGCAATTCTGTCAAATCTGTTTCCTTTTGATGTTGCTCACGTCACATAAACGGCGGGGTGGAATGTAATGCCGGGCTGCTCTGCTTTCTCCGCTGCGGGGTTGACAGTAGGCAGAGTCTGCTCCCGGGGAGTCTCGCCAGAGGCGCGGACCTTCTCGCCGTCACTCATTGTAAATGTTCGAGATTGATCGGATAAAAAGCGCTTAAATTCGAAAGGTCGTGGCCGGGAGAGGCTTCCTTGACTAAATGCGGAGGAAGCCACGGAGAAAAGTGGGCAAAAGGGAAATTAGAAGGTAATGATCACTAAAAAAAAATACTCCGGTTAAACGAGTGTGACAGGAAAGGCCCAAAAAAGATAGCGATAAAAGAGTGAGATGAAGAAATGATGATGAAGGTTGAAGGGATGGAATGGGGTACGTACTTCGGAAGTAATTTTTTTTTTTTCCTCGACCCTTCAATTTAGAGGATTTGCAAAAGAAATTAAGAGAAAACTCCAATGATAAAAGAAAATAAAAACGAAAATAGACCAGGAACCAAAAGACCAAAACAGCAAACACCAGAGAAATCAAAATAGATCCACTCCACCGCAAACAGCCTTGATGCTGTGGATGAATGCAATATCCATGTATGGAAAAAAAAAAAGTATGTGAAATTACCATTACGTTCCTGGTAAGGCCACCTGTACTCTTTGTCCGCTTTCTTATGTAATAATTTTCAGTTATATACTAGTTATATCAGAACCAATACGATTGGTACTTTACTTAATTTTAAAACAGAGTCTGGCCAATCTTGGAAAAACGTCTCCATTTGACAGTTTTCCCTCTTCACCAACATCCACTATCCCTATTTGTACTCTAGTTAGATAAATTTCATTCATGTTCCAACTCTATATTGTAGTAACTTAATACATTGATTTATGTATGTTATAGATATATTTAATACTCCCAAAGCATCACCTCGAAACAGGGCAGATCCAAATTAAATAAGGCATTACGCAAGCATCTGTTAGCCAAGACCCACCTGAACCCGCGTTCAGTGACCTTCTGGGTCCAATTCGGTCCCTTACGGGTGGAGAATGCGGCGATCCGCCTTTTTGGTATCTGACGCAATCAGGGGACTTTCCTCCCGAGGTCCCCCCACAAAGTACATTGTGCTTGGACCAGGGAGAAGACCCCTAAGCTTTTGAGTATGGACGGGAGTTGGTGTTTCAAAATTCGATAGTGTTCTCTGCTTATTCGATGAGTTTTTCCTTAAAGGAGGGGGGGGCAATATTGGTGCGGAGAGATCCTCGCTGTATTACTCTCTTGGGAGTGATAATCAGTGGAACCAGATACCTGTGCACTGAAGTTTCGCAAATCCCGTTCTCTCCTGGAGACCACCAAATAGGACGATCAACTCTGCGGATGTTGTTCCGGGAAGGTACAAGGTATTTTCCTTGAGGACTGTTCCTATTATATTGGCGATTTCGATGTATATGATACACATGTTATACTTATATGTATAGATTGTAGTGTATAGAGAAATCGATGTAGATGAAACATGGATCATCATCTCTATCAGTACGGAGTAGAAGAGAGTCTAATGTTCCAGAATGACCTTCAATGGAGGTCCATACAAACTATCCGTGGACTCAAACGGACTAATTTAACCATAGCCAATAACCAACAACGTGCCAATGCCTACATCGGTGGCGTTTTTTAGCCTGGCCACAATAATGGATCGAGATTCAACCCCCTATCTCCAGGGCGTTTCCGTATGCCCCCTTTTTCCCTCTTTCTTCTAGAATAATGTTCCGAGATGACATATGATAACGGGCATTCCAGATGACCCTGAATGTTATCCAATACTTGCCAAGAGAATTCCAATATCAACTTAACCCGCATGCAAATGGTGAATGCAGATTTTCATGCACTCAGGTCCCTGCTTTTAGAGGTGTCATGATAAGCTCAAAGCCAATAACGGCTTTACAAATGAATGTGATATGTTCGGTTAAGAAATCACTACCGGTGTGATGAGATTGCCTTACGCGTTCTCTTACTCCTATGTACTCCGTCCTTATACTAAGATTGAACCCTGAAGCACTGCCTCCCCCTGAGTAAACTATTGTAATTGCCATTGAGTTTTTGTCAATGTGATAGGACTTTAAAATGTTTTATTTTATTAAAAAAAAAAAGGAAATTAATTCCAAAAGAAAAAAGGAAATCATCTTAAAAATGAAAACAAATAAAGGAAAATGTCACGAATCAGTAAAGCTGAAACAGGCACGTCTAGTCTCCACCGGATCCGTAAATGCGTCTAGATAGCTTGGCTTGTCACGTTGTCCTCCCACTTCCCCTTCTTCTTTGGTTCTTCCTTCTTTATTATCCCTCCATTCCCTCTTAATCTTCTGCAGATTCTTGCAGCTGTGCTTCTATGCTGAACGTCGCCCGCCGAACATTCAAACGAGTCCCCAGCTTTCAGGACCTCCTACAAGGCAGAATGACCCACCCCGATATGTAAGCTCTCTTACTCAACCTACACTCGTCATGTTCTAACAATTGCACAGTTCTGTTGACGTTCTCGTCATTGGTGCTGGCCCAACTGGTTTGGGTGCCGCCAAGCGTTTGAATCAGATTGTAAGTATTTCCTTTACTGTGTGGGAGAGGGGCACAAACTTTTTCCCTTGAAAAAAAAAGGGGGAGGGGTATCCGGGAATGCGAAAAACTAATTGAGTATACAGAATGGCCCCTCTTGGATGATTATCGACTCAAATGAGATCCCCGGTGGTTTGGCTTCCACTGATGTTACCCCCGAAGGTTTCGTAAGTCGCGACTTGGTCTCAATTGTTGATGTCCGCATCGCTAACCCGGTCTGCAGCTCTACGATGTCGGCGGTCACGTTATCTTCTCCCACTACAAGTACTTCGATGATTGCATCAACGAGGCCCTCCCCAAGGAGGAGGATTGGTACACTCACGAGCGTATTTCCTACGTTCGCTGCCAGGAGCAATGGGTTCCCTACCCCTTCCAGAACAACATTTCCATGCTGCCCAAGGAGGAGCAGGTGAAGTGCATTGACGGCATGATCGATGCTGCTCTTGAGGCCCGTGTTTCCAACACCAAGCCCAAGGATTTCGATGAGTGGATTGTCCGCATGATGGGTGTTGGTATTGCCGACCTCTTCATGAGACCCTACAACTACAAGGTCTGGGCCGTTCCTACCACCAAGGTAAGTTTTCGACTTTTTCCCCCTCGGAAACTTGAAACAATACTAATCAATTATGTTTAGATGCAATGCGCTTGGCTCGGTGAGCGTGTCGCTGCCCCCAACCTCAAGGCCGTGACCACCAACGTCATCCTCAACAAGACCGCCGGTAACTGGGGTCCCAACGCTACCTTCCGTTTCCCCGCCCGCGATGGTACCGGTGGTATCTGGATTGCTGTTGCCAACACTCTCCCCAAGGAGAACACCCGCTACGGCCCCAACAACAAGGTTGAGAAGGTCAACGCCTACAACAAGACCGTCACCCTCGCTGATGGCACCACCATTGGTTACGGAAAGCTCGTCTCCACCATGGCCGTCGACTACCTCGCCGAGGCTATGAACGACACTGAGCTCATGCCCCTCACCAAGCAGCTCTTCTACTCCTCTACCCACGTCATCGGTGTTGGTATCCGTGGTGCTCGTCCCGACCGCATCGGTGACAAGTGCTGGCTCTACTTCCCCGAGGGTGACTGCCCATTCTACCGTGCCACCATCTTCTCCAACTACTCCCCCCACAACCAGCCCGAGGCCTCTAAGAAGCTCCCTACCCTTCAGCTTGCTGACGGCTCCAAGCCTAAGAGCACCGAGCCTCAGGACGGTCCCTACTGGTCTGTCATGTTGGAGGTCTCTGAATCTTCCATGAAGCCCGTCAACCACGAGACCCTCCTTGCCGAGTCTATCCAGGGTCTCGTCAACACTGAGATGCTCCAGCCCGGCGATGAGATTGTCTCCACCTACCACCGCCGCTTCGATCACGGTTACCCTACTCCCACCCTTGAGCGTGAGGGTGCCCTCACCCAGATTCTCCCCAAGCTCCAGGAGAAGGGTATCTGGTCCCGTGGTCGCTTCGGTAGCTGGCGCTACGAGGTCGGTAACCAGGACCACTCATTCATGCTCGGTGTCGAGGCTGTTGACAACATTGTCAACGGTGCTGTTGAGTTGACCCTCAACTACCCCGACTTCGTCAACGGTCGCCAGAACACCGAGCGCCGCTTGGTCGATGGTGCCCAGGCTTTCGCCAAGAAGTAGATAATTCCCCCTTATTTCTTTTTTAACCTGTCCCACCATTTTTGTCTGAAGTGAAGGGTTCTATTTTTTTTTTACACCCCATTTTTTTGATGCAATTGAAACGAGCTCATACCGTCATGGAAAAAAAATTATACACGAGAGAGCATTTGAAGCGGCATCTGGAAGACGATCGATTGGCGTTCAATCTTGTTACTTAACACCATCTAACCCTCTTCACTTTATCATCTTATTCCCTTGTTCTTCTATTAGCCGACGGGACTCGCTTTTGATACACTTTATTAGAATGCCTTGACATGTGCGATTGCTCATTTATAATTCATTCAGTTGACTGATGACCTTTTTCCTTTTCCAAATAATATCATGATATAAGCACGTGATTTGTTCCACATGACCGATGCCACACCGCAGCCTCGGGGTTCAGTTCTCAAAGTCCAGTCAAGCCATTTGAGGGACCCTAGAAAGATCCCAAGGCAGATCTCACCCTACATGGACAAAGTGTTTCGTGGCATTTTCCATCCACCCTCGAACACCCCACCAGTACCATTGCCCCTCTTCGAGTTACACTCGCCACAGTGCAGATCACCCACATACACCGCAAGAGCCTCTACCAACCATGTCCATGAATCTAGAAACCAAAATCCCCCTGAATCGCAAACCCCTGGATCCAAAACGACTAATCTACCAAACCCTGTCTTAGCGCAACCATACACGGAAATTTCCCGGCACAGATGGATATTCCATGCGGTGGCGTAGTGGATCCCCAGAGAACGGCCGCGAACCAGTCAAGGATCGAACATGTACAATTCAAATGTCCTGCAGATCACAAAAAAGCAAAGAATCCGAGTAAGCAAAGTAAGCAATGCAAAGTGACGTAGGGTTCAGATGAGATGCGTCGCTTAAAACGACACGGGGCCGCGTCAGATCTGGAGGCAGACAGGTTTGTGGTTCTCTAGGGCTATCTCCACTGAACTATTCATAGATTTGGGTTACCGATATCGTTGTTTCAGATGGGTATTGTTTACTGACATTCTAGATTGCTTCTTTTGCATTTTAACGTGAGACATTGTAGACTAGACCGAGGCTTGGAGGGTTATTTTTGATATTTCTTGTAGGCCTAGAACTACTTCTGCGTCAGGCTGTTTCAATGTCTCAAGAATATTGCATGCTTCATTCCCCGCATGATCATGGGATCTGGAGGCGACAAACATCATACCATAAATATACATTAGAATTAGAGTCGAATAGGTCAATACAAAGCCACTGATATCAATAGAAACGCCATTGGACAGCTCATAGTGGAACTCGAAGAGCCCAAACCGCTATCACAAATCCAGTAATTCTGAGCATCTAACGATATCATGATAGAGCTCCTAGATGACGATTTTGCTGTGAGAGTCACGATCCTCGCTAGTGCTATTGGACACACTAGCAGGCGAGACTAATTTCTCTGCCAAGTCTGCTTCGTAAGACATCGTAGACGCTAAGGTTAGGTCCCGGAGTGGGACGCCTGCGGTGGCCGGGCTTGACGACACACCACACGACAAGAATGAAACCTGTGGCGTGGAAGCTGGCGAGTCAACAGACAAGGGTGTATATATAGCGTCAGTGTGGCTTGGCTGGTGGTTTTCTCGACGACCTTGATCTGCCCCAGGAGTGGGACAATTAGGTAGAGTCTATGTTTCTTCGGGAATGTTTGACATACCTGTTTCTTCAAGAGGGGCTTTGCCGCTATGGAGTTCGAGTTCCTCCGGTGAGAGAGCAAACTTCACCTTTAGTCGTAGTGGATCAACAGACCGATCTGCTTGCGAGTGTACACCGGTGGGAATGGACATTTGTAACGAGGACTGTTGATTTGGAATTGGGGATTTGAGGCAGGACTTTGTCACGGAAGTATGTGGAATTGCATCTGTAGACACATAGCTTCTGTCTCTTGGGGAAGGCTCAAAACACGAGGATCCTTCTTGACTCAGGCCTGTGGTATCATTGTCCACATCGGATTCCGAAGAGACACAGGAGGATGGTTCCATCTCGCTTTCGTCTAGGTGCAGCTGCTCGAACCCGACAGTTAGGGTATGACGGATATAGATCCGCTGGAGGTGAGATTCAATATCATTTTCGTCAAAGGTAATTATGGTTGGGGGCCGTCTGATCATGTTTGGGGGTTAATTTATCAGTTGCACAGAGCAGATTCCGTATATAGAAACATCGTGTCTTAGAGGAAACAGCGTTCTCATAATTTAAGAAACCTCGACCAGGATATGATGACGAGAATATCTGGCAATACCAGATAATCCTGGATTTCTATTAGGAAATCTGTAAATTTGTTATATCAATGCCTGCTTGCTGGTGTGTTGTCAACTCGAAACCGAACAAATCAGATATTAACATTCCATCTCACCCCTCAAAAAGGTTTAAAATAGCATATATATTTCTCTTTTCCTTTTATATATATCTCTACACTAGAAAAACGCCCTAGAAGAAATATTAAGAGTTAAGAGTCAGGCTCAGCCCCTCGACACTAGACCGAATTTCTACGGAGCCTCCTGTTGATCCTTCCACCCCCTCTCCAACGTCGACTCTCAATCTCACTCTCTCTTTTCCCCCCAACTCTTCCTCGGATCATGCATCCGCTGCGTTTCCGATTATAGCTTGTCTTTCGTTGACCTTTTGACCTTACTTCCCCTGAAACTCCTCCCCGGCAAATACCCGGTCGCCGCAAAACCTCCACCTCCGCCATGAACGGGGACCTCAGCTTGTCCCAGGCTCTGGGAGGGCTTCGGATAGCTAATCCAGACGATTCGCCTCTTCCAACGGAGGATGCGACCGCTGGGTCAACAGGCTCCAGTCCGTTCGGATTGCCGGACGGTTCGGTATCAACACAACACAATCCCGCACAAGACGACCCCTCTACTTTTCCTCCTGCACCTATCGAAGTTCCTGGGACAGATGACCGCCAGACTTCATTCCCTCAAGCGTCCCCCGATATATCACCACCACCATACCAGCCGTACTCGGCCCCGCCACTCTCATCGCCTCCGAATCCCAACCGACCCCTTTCCTCCGTATACCTGAATGGCTCGGCAACGTCGGTCCTCCCCCGTGATAATACGTATCGTATTCGAACCGATTCCGGTGCTTCATCCACATCTGGGTCTCAGGCGCGGTTAGACACACGAGGAGGCTCATCGGCATTACATGCCGGTGTGTTGGCGCGCGATAACTCCCATAGCGACAGATCCTACCGGACTGCGCAGATCCCGGGGAACGGCCCGGCAGTGATGCGACAGTCGTCTCGAGCACAAGCAAGAGGTGGCGGCGCGTCTCAAATGCCACGAACATCTTATATGGCAGAGAACGGCCCAATGGCGAGTAGTGAGGAGTGGAAAGAGCGTGGCGCCGCGGTATCTGTGAGACAGGAGGTGGATGCCAACGGCCAAACTGTCTCCCGCTATATCAAGAAGGGCGTGCGAGACTTCTCGTTTGGAAATACCCTCGGCGAAGGCTCCTACAGTACGGTCGTATTTGCAACAGACCGCCAGACTTTGAAGGAATACGCGATTAAGATCCTCGACAAACGACACATTATCAAGGAGAGGAAAGTGAAATACGTGAACATTGAGAAGGATACACTCAACCGCCTGACCGATCATCCAGGTATTGTGCGGCTGTATTACACCTTCCAGGATGAGCAGTCACTTTATTTCGTGCTTGACTTGTGCAAAGGAGGAGAATTACTCGGTGTCCTTAAACGGATGACCACTTTTGATGAAGAGTGTACAAGATTCTACGGCGCTCAGATTCTTGACACGATAGACTATATGCACAAGCGCGGTGTCATCCACCGAGACCTGAAGCCAGAAAATGTGTTACTTGACAGCGGGATGTATGTCAAGATCACTGATTTTGGAACGGCAAAGATTCTCAAGACTCCACGAATTGATCCCAGCTCAAATGGCATTCTTCCCCTTGACTCGGCCGAGCTTTCACAAGAAGAGCGGGCGAGCTCTTTCGTCGGCACTGCAGAGTATGTCAGCCCCGAGCTATTGCAGGATAGGAATGCATGCAAAGCCAGTGACCTTTGGGCTTTTGGTTGCATCATCTACCAACTCTTGGCTGGTCGGCCACCGTTCAAGGCTGGAAACGAGTACCAGACATTCCAGAAAATTGTGGCACTCGACTACGAGTTCCCAGTCGGATTTCCTACAGTGGCGCGTGATCTTGTCGAACGTCTTCTCGTCCTAGATCCTGCTCGGCGTCTTCAGATCGAGCACATCAAAAATCATGAATTCTTTGAAGGTATCACATGGGGTCCAGATCTATGGAAACAGAAGGCACCCCGCTTAAAGTCATATACACCCCCTGCACGCGAACCCATCAAGCTCAATGACAGTAACAACGGCGAGAGTATGCCTCCAGTCATCTCCACTGCCCCCTCGAACGCACCAAGTGCTAGTTCTCGCCACCTTCCACGAGTGGTTACCGAGCTACCCCCGCCAAGTCAGCTCGATATAGAATGGTCACCGGTACTAAACAAATCCAACGAGCGGATCTTGAAATTGGGTAATTTGGTTGTTTTGTCTTCTGCTGCCTCACACAGCCCGACGTCCAAGAACAGCAGTGGTGAGATTGAGGCACCTAGGAAGTTCTCTCGTTTCTTCACAGGTAGCACCACAAAGAAACGGCAGCGGTTGGTGATGGTCACCTCGTCCGCGCGGGTCATTATGGCCGCATCGGGTGGGGATGATAAGAAGATCAAGCTTGAGATTTCCCTGCTTGCTCCGGGGACAAGTTACAGAAGTACGACGGATTCCAAAGGAATTTCTTCCTGGGTTGTGGACACGGTATGTAGTTCGTCCTTGATCAGTCAAAAGGACCCATCTAACACAAACCTAAGAGAGATAAACATTACGTTTTCGAGGACCCCAAGCCATCATCAAGCAACATTGGCGCCACAGCGGTCCAGGTACAGGAATGGCTGGACGCATTGGACAGATCCCGGGAGATGGCATCACAGCAACAAAGCGCAGGCTACTCTGATGATGCATTCCGCGACCTTTCCTCTGGCTTCCCTAGTCCCGCCAATACCCTGGACCGCAACTCCGACATGCAGAAAGACGATAGAGGCCCGCCATCATCGAATCGGAATCACCTTGTGAAACAGCAGACCGGTGACACCGAATCAACGAAAGGGAGGAAACGATTCAGCAAGCGTCATTCGAAGAACGGCCTCGCTGCGGTATTTTAACGGCATTGAAAAATATGCATCTTGCCATCTATCCCCCGGTGGTAAATTGCCTTTCAGTCTTGTCGGTATCAACCCGACTTTCCTATACTACCTGCCATACCTCGCACCTCTCCATCTTATCATTTGAATACGGACCAAGGCCTCCGTCTCCCTGGCTCTTTCTTTATTTATCTTCTATGCACGGGCATTCGCACAAAGATGGGATGTCATCCCAGTATATCGGTTCTCCTGCCTTTTGCATATTCCAATGACAAGCGTGTTCTTTTGTTTATGTTGGGGAAACATGTTTTGCATTTAGATTTGGAAGGGAGCCTGCGCATACTTTTGTTCTTTTATTGCCTTATAGCCTATTCCAGAATACTGCTTTTGTTATATCCGCTGTTATATATCCCTGATTTGGCCTGAAGCATCACAACGAGACTTTTTGTTCTTTTCACTGTTCCTGGTAGGTTATCAGGTTTCTGTTGATTTCCCTTGAAAAATACGAAATCAAGGCTGTTTATATGCACTCATTTCGCTCTCTTGTATCTGGGGCATGTTTTCGTCTGAGGGGGCAAAAGATCACTTTCCTTCATCTTTATGTTCATTCTTCCCCTTTACTCACCTTGGTTTGACTTCATTTTCATTGTGATTTTCTTTTTGCTTGCCTGTTCTCTTAGTATACATTTTTCCTTTTTTTTTCTTGCTTCCTCTGCTCTAGGCAAGAGAGATTATATACCCGACTTTCTCATTCACAAATCATTATTCTACCGTCTCCCTACAATCATTACACATATTGGAATTCATATTGAAACACGTATCCCGAGCGAAGTGCTCTTAAATGTACTAATTGAGAAATATATAGTATATATATATATAAGTAGATACAAACAGACAATACTAACAAAAATTAAATCTATTATTTCCTAAATGAACAACCAGTCGAGGCGCGAATGATCCAACTCCTCAACCCAGTCAAACTCAAGATCGTAGTCATCATCATCATACTGCTCAACATTGTGTTCACGACGCTTGAGATCCTGTTTCTGCCACATGAGACGTAAAACCCAAGCAGCATTGCGGACATTAACACTCGTCAAGGCTTCATAGAGCGAGCCGAGCTTTTGAAGGATAAGAGTCCGCTGCGAAGGGCGACATTCCGCGCCAGCAATGAAAGTAGGCCAGATAAGGCATTTGAAGTGCGGGTCTGAAGGTGGTATGAGACAGATTTGCGTGATGAGGTTCGTGGCAATGAGTCTGTGGTCGAGCGGGAGACCAAGGTCTGTCCAGGGAGGTGAGAAGCCCGGTCTGCGACGGGAGAGGACACGACTTGTGTAAAGGTAGACGGCGTCTTGGTAGGATGTTGCGAGGGCGAGACGGTAGTTTAGGTTTGGGAGGAAGAAGACTTTTTGCATTTCTTCGCTCCATGCTATTGGGTCGAAGTTGCGAATTCCTTGGAGGAGACTTGCGAATGCGTCTAAGGTGAGGGGTTGGCCGGGTTGGATTGGGTTTGGTAGGGCTGTTGGTTGAGGGGTTGGGGTGGTGGTTTCTGGGTCTGGGTACCACAGGGCGTGGACGAAGAAGATTGCTTCTAGGAGATAGGCGGGACATCCGACCCAAGACTGTTCTTCGAGGCGTTTGAAGATCGCTGGGTCCATGGATGAGGAGTAGAAGGGCTTTGAGAGCGCGCCTGGGCGGGCTAGTGTTGATCCCATGATTTCCATTCTGTTATTGTTAGCAAAATCCATTTGATTATATGAGATTTGAATCTTACATTAAACACCCGTCAAGGGCAAAAGCGTCCAGGTCGTCAAGGATTCCTTGTCCCGGGCCATTTTCAGGTCGGTCCTTGAGAAGCTTCTTCGCACCCTCGATATGATAACTCCAGGCTCCGCTGCCGGATTCAAATATATCTAGGAAGGCGAGCAAGACGATGGCAGCTATGGTCCTACCGTCTTTCTGCATCGCCGGGTTATTGAGATCCATAGACAATTGGCGAAGGGCGCGCTGCTTGTATTCCAAGAAATGATGATATGCCTGCGAAGTAGGTTTTCGAGAATTCGACGGCGCAACTATATCTTCAATCTCCTGTACTGACAAGTTGGAGTCCGCCATCGAGATGTTGCCGGATGACCATGGTAGGACAGATGGATTCGATTCTGATACAAGGGAGTAATGGATAGCTCCAAGAGCAGCGATGCTACTAGCGAGAACAGGAGAATGGTTGACCAGCGCAGTAAGATCTCTGAATGGATTTTTGTGTTGGGAGTAAAGCGCAAAGTCATTCACCATATATTGATTGTCTTACGAGTGATTGTCAGCAGAGTCACGGATAATCTATAAGGAAATTCTTACAATGATGTACATAGTACCTTGAGAAGTGGCTGAGATCTTTGAGCAGTGGATCTACCAGTCCCCATGGCGTTGGAATATAGTCGGCGGGAGGAGTGCTCCGAGGAACATGAACAACCGCGGTATCCTGTTCCTCGGCGGGATTGACCCCCAAGTGCGCTATTTCTCCCCCAAATGTTGGATTCTCCGTCTCAAAAGTCCACCCATCGGTCTCCGGACTAGGTTGAGTCCCAGAGCTGTGCGATTCGGCATCGGACGATGTTTCGGCAATGGGGAAGAAGCCGAATCCGCTGTTCGCCGCAGTCGAATCATACGTCCTAGTAGCTGGCTGGCGCTTTGGCTTGGTAGGCGGCATTTCCACATCATCAAAGCTGCGGCCCATCATCTTTCCTCGACTAGCTACACCACCTTTGACCCAAACAAGCGGTTTCTGGTACCCCAGACATTCTTTCCCCGCATCTCGACATTTCCGACAGGTGGGTTGCCCATTGTCGCAGATTATGCGACGTCGGCGACAGGTATAGCAACCTTTGGTCATTCTTTAGGCGTGAGAAAAACGTAGTTTCTTAACTGGATGAAGATCCGAGCCACTTGTAAATTTTGTTTGGCGCCACTCGCCATCGCTATGGTCAGGATTCAGAGACGGGTTGACGAAGCCACACGACCATTTCTAGTCGTTTAAGAAGTGACTTTGTCGATAAATGCCAAGTTATAAAAATAATTCCGTCATGTCCTCGGGGCCAGCTCGGGATGATTCAGAAAGCTTCGTGGGGCGGGGAGGATGACTAAGAAATTCTTCTGACGATCCAGACCCCAGGACTCTTCTTCATCTCTTCAACTAACTCATTCTATATCAGTTGCACTTGGAATCCCCATGGTTGAGTAACAAAGAACTGCAAGATGGTTTTGAATCTCTTGCTCCGAAGTATGGAGGTAAGTGCTCTTGATATCGCCACTCCGATCTTTACTGACATTGTTAATCTTAGATATGGCTCACCGTTCGAGTACGTTGCTCCGATATTGATATTCCTACCGTTGAATTTGCATTCTAATCTCATTCACACAGCTCCTTCGAAGTCCGATATTCCATCGTATGGTGGGCCGAGTTCATCAGAAAGTTCAACATATCAGGTACGGGGTGCCTCCGGAGGAGCAGGGAGGCACCAAACTTGAGGGACAAGGTATGCTTTATACCAATATTTGGTGGAATAGTGTGTCTAACTTGTTCTGATTAGATTTCGAGTACAAGAAATTCCTTAACCATTTCAAGGAAGAGCTGAAGGACCAGATAAAGGGAAACACGCGGAACAAATCTTGATACCCTTGCGCTTTGATAAGGAAACTGATGATACCCACATTAAATATGATCTAGCACATGCTGCTTTTTTTTCCCGTTTTGCAAATCCGAGACTTTTGCTTCCTGTCATTTTGACGTGTATCAACACCGGGCATACAGTGGGATACACTTCGCACTCCCTGGGATGCATCCCTTGTTTCATCCGGAGAATGAACTTGATTGAATTAATGACTTGTCCCTTCTACTATTTCCAGCTGTTTTATATACAGTCAGGCTGGGATCCAATAACTGGGACATATATGAAATTGCTCTCAAGGATGCGTCGCAGGATGGCTACGATGATTTTCAATGTCTCCAGAGGCAGTCAAGGCCCGTCAAATTGCCATATGTACTATATTGCTGATCCTACGCTATAAAGTCAACTAGCATAGCATGATCTAGCATGTTTGTTTTACTACAAAAGATGGAAAAGGCCATGCAGAGTATACGAACAGAAAGAGTGCAATATCGATGTATTCTATCACCTCAATCTATTCTTACCAGTCTAACATATGTATCTCCTCAATATCAAAGCAAGTCGATTATGCCGGGCCGAACCGTTCCTCAGTCTACAATGTTCTCATAACTCGAACCCGAACGGTCTCCTCTTTCTCCGCTCTAGCCAGAACCTTGTGGAAGACAAAATCTCTGGCAGGCCTCCAAAAAGCCTTCTGTATTTCCCGGGGGTTGGTCCGCATGAACATGACCTCCACCACTTTCTGATTTCTGTCACTCAGGTTTTGACTACCCGGCTCCTTCTTTCCGACGTTGGTGAATGCAATGAACTTGCGTCTACCAAGGCGCTCGGTGCCTAGCCATTCTAGTTGGGTTTCATTGCCGAAGAACACCACAGACAGCGTCTTTCCAATGATCTCTAAATAATCTTCGGTGTCGTACTTGTGGGAGATATCAGCGTTAACATTCATGATGTTCTTGATTACTATATCAGATAGACTAGTTCACGTTAGTACTAGTTGCAAGCTTAGTATAATTTGGATAGTACTCACTGGACGACAACATGTGTAATATCTGTGAGATCGGAGTCCTTGAATCGGTCTTCACATTGAACATCAAGGTTAGGAAGTAAGTCTCTGATGTCCTCGGGGTAAGAGTGTGTCTCGGCCATGACTTCTTTTGTAAGGTTTCGGGTGCTGGGATTTAGTTGTCGAGGGGTTGATTGAGTCAACTGAATGTAGGATGGATTAGTGTCGGGTATGCTAAAAAGATGAACGCTGAAAGTGATATATATATGCTTAACAGAACTGGGTGTATAGAAGGTGTATGCAAGGCTGTTGATGTCAAATACAAATGTTAGACAGGTAGAAAATGAGGTCTTTTATACCCATAGTCATTGAGGAGCAAAAAGAAAGAACAAAGGAAAAGACCTTCATGTTATGCCAGCACGGTCCCAAGAAGAGACTCCGTTATTGGGAAAATAGAGAGATCATTGATATTGAGACAAACAAAGTAAGCTATTTCCTGCCTCATTGCATGGCTATTATGGGCTATTTGTCTTTTGTCGTCCTTTGTGAGGAAGCATCTAAAGCTTCCACTTGATTTGACACAAAGTAATATGTAAATGTGAGCCCTCTGCTAAACTATCGATCTATGCAGCCTTGTAAGAGAGATCTAGATGTAGAGGCTTCCATTGTGTTGCACTCTTGGTTGTTGATATCTTAAGATACGAACATCAAGTAGCTTCTCACTGATCACTCCGCCTTCGATATGGGAACTAAAGGAACTTTCTTGCATCTATGATGTTTAGTCAATCTCCATAATTTTTGCTAATCTCACAAAGGTAATGTTGGACATCCGAACAAACTCGAGATTTTCGAATACCCTCTCAAAGGCCCGTTATCTTTCTTACTCAATACGGAGCACTCCGTACGGAGTACATAACTACGGAGTAAACCTTTGAAGTAATACTGCATTCCATTATCAATCCTGAAACGACGTAGATGTGGAGAAATTGCGGATGCGACGGATGTAAGGAAAGTAGCCATGCAGGTGTTACAACATAGGGCGCTACGGTTGAACCGTGAAACAAGGGAAAGATTCGTATCTCCTGTTGAGTTGTTATAAATAGTACTACTGGATTAAACTGACTTACTCTTTACATTCGCAGTGCATGCAGACTGTTGAGATCGACAGGTCTATGTCGGGACAGGGATCAATAACATAGCTGCTCATATTGGCTAGGATGATAGTAGAATTCCTTCTAAGTATTCCCGAGGTCTTCCCGAGGGGCTGACAGGTAAGCAGGCCTTAGTTTCAGAACAGGACGGGAACCCCGAAGCCTACTCCGTACCTAGTATGTTATAGGCACGCCACATAGACCAAATAGGGCTAGGGGGAAAAGGATCCAATTTTTAGGTCACTCCGGCTACGTCGGCTTAGAAGGGTTGAAAGGGGCGGACAGGTACCCGAGGGGCTGTGACATGAGACACAGAAATCCCTGTCACGTTGGTAGGACGATGACAACCATTCATTTCTGTGGTAAGAACGACAACTAGGCGTTTATGCAAGTTGTCATACGGGCGGCTTCATGCAACGCCAATAATATTAAAGATCCAGAGGCAGATCATGGGAGGTGCTAAATATGGAGCGGGAAGCGAGGGGGTACGTCGTCACACTTCAGCCCACATGTTCAGAGTTTTCTCACAATATAGGCATGTAGGTCATTAACTGATTAATACATTCTTTATAAGCCCTTTATACGTGATCATTAAACCGTGATTTATCCTACTTGATTATAATGTTCTCCGTATTTTGTATTTTATTAAAAGATCATGATAAATCTAAATAAATATTTTCCTAATCGGTCAAAACGTTCAGGCGACCCAGTTTTAACGTGTTTTCTATTGAAGTGGCAACCAATCAGATCAAATCATTTTCGGCGCTTGTATTTAGTCTGAGACCAGTGGAACCAAATTAGGACTAGCGTCTCCCAAAGTTCGGGACAAACAACACACCCAAGGCTCGCTTTCTCGCTTTGACTCCTTTTTCACTTTCCTGCTTATTTTTCTCTTAGATCTTGACTTCACGTCAAATTCTTTCGTTACTTTACACACATACACACACATTCGTTATGCGTCTCTCAAGCCTTTCGTTCTTCATCCAGGCTCTACTGTTGACTGCGGTCGCAGCCCAGAGTGCTGGTATCTCCACCAATCTCCAAGATACCACAACCGCTACAACTTCATCCTCCACTACCGAATCAGTGCCTGAAACAACTTCAACATCATCCTCCACTACCTCTAAACAGACTACTACTGAGACAACTTCTACACCCGACCCTACTACCAAGACAACTTCTACCACCTCCGAGCGTACCACCGATCCTGTCACCGAGCCTTCTACCTCAGCAGAACCCTCCTCCACTCCAGACCCCATCGTCTCTTCAACCACTTCCAAGAAAGACACTGCCACCAAGACCACTGCCGATGACACCACCTCGGCCAAGAGCACTACCACTCAGACCCCGGTCGTGAAGACGATCACCTCCTATGCGACCAGCGATGGATCCACCATCGCCAACGTCATGACCACCACTTCCACCCCACCCTCTCTTAACGGCGAGAAGAGCTCTGGCTCTAGTGGTGTGTCTTCTTCGGACAAGAAGATCATCATCGGTGTCGTGGTGGGTGTCGGTGGTGCCATTCTTATCGGCGCTGTCGGTCTGGTCTTCTGGAGAATCCACAAGAAGCGCAACGAGCAATACGGCGATGAGGATGATCTGATGGGCGGCACCG
Source organism: Penicillium griseofulvum (assembly GCF_001561935.1). Classification (NCBI taxonomy): domain Eukaryota; kingdom Fungi; phylum Ascomycota; class Eurotiomycetes; order Eurotiales; family Aspergillaceae; genus Penicillium; species Penicillium griseofulvum. The sequence continues at coordinate 4,731,577 of NW_024467471.1, read as the reverse complement.
CTGTAGGCTCCGGCCCTCGCGAGAAGGCTCCCAGCCCAGCCGGCAACACCCCCTTCAAGAACACACTGGACCAATATCACAACCCTGGTCCTGTCAACGCGGCGTCTAACTTCTAAGCGTATTGCGTTGACTTGACACTTGTCGAAGTGTAAATCTTGTACGATCTTCATGCTTTTCTCAGGCGCTATGGACAGGATATGCGAGGTCACGGTTGCATTTTTATTCGGTTGCAAAATTGCTTTTATCTTTTCGGGGGTTTTCACCCAGTCTCTCCCTTCATCATCTGCGCATTTATTTGAGCGTTTTATTCTTCTCTGCAACCACCACATTCCCTTTATCGCAATCGCGGTTCTCGACCCCTGCGCGACTGACAAAATTACGGCACTTTTCCGTGCCTGTCTCTTTTTGATTCCCCATATCTAGGCTTGTGTTGTCCTATGGTGAACTCCATTATGCCTTGACCGATATTCTATTCTTGTACCTTTTGCAGTATTCAACGTCACAAATTGTATAGTGTTGATAGACGCGTGCTGCAAAGGTCCCTTCTTGATCTCTGATCCGTATGTATGTAATTCAAGGCAAATGAAATCAGTAAAACAATCCACAGTGTTGATCCTATTATCGTACCAAACTATCGTACATGAATGTAGATTAAGATCGACATCCGATCTCGATCCGAAGTATGTATCCACGTGGATTGATCCACATGCCACATTCCAGCCCTATTTACTTCGTATCTTATTGGGCAACAGTATTTCGGATCTTCCTCCCTTCGCGCCGATAGGCAATTTGAACAGTAGCACTGGCCTGGAACAAGCACCCAGCAAACTTTCAATCGTTCCGCTGGCAGCACATGACTATCGAGGGGAAACCGGTATCCCACAGCATATGCAATCACAGCCTCGGCTGTATAGCGGCTTTGCACAACTTAGGCATTGAGTTCCCCGTCCACGATCTTCCGCTTGTCAAGTAGTCATAGTCTCGGCCATATCTTTGCCTCTTTCTTCTTTGTTTCCGTAGAAGTAGGCTCACCATTGAGAAACTTGTAATGACAGAAATTAGAGTCTCGAAAGCGTCAAACATGGGGAACTTAGTGTGATTAAGAAACGAACGTATCAGGCTTGTCTGTAAAGGCTGTTGGCATCGCTGCCGTCCACGCTGGTCAGGGTGGCTTGCGTGATACTGAGATCGTCTGAGGCTGTGTCCTGCTGGGGTTTACTCTTCGATAACTGTTAGGATTTTAGCCTTATATTCATCTTATATAGTCAAATACTTCCAGCCCTACGACCCTTACCTTTTTGGCTTGTTCCCGATACTTGTTAATGCTTTCAATTGGTGTTGGCTTTGGAAAAGAACAAGTGAGAGGTGATTTTATATGTATATTCATTTGAGGTGGAAGTGACTACACCCCCGACTCTGATGTATGTGAAACAAGAGTAGGCGGCCGCTTATGCGGTACGAGTGTTCGATGGGCGAGCAAAACAAACTGGAGGAGTCTATAAGGCAGAGCACCACCTTGAAGAAATGGTGGCTCTGTTTGGGACATTTCCGCGACTACTGGCACGGGGTGACCAGAATCTCGTTTCCAAATACTTCGACGAGCATGGCGAGCTTCGGGACCCAATTCCTCGGCCAAAAGCGTTCTTGGAAAACTAGATCGAGAGTCTAGGTGGGAAGGATAAGGAAAACTTTGTTTAGTTGTTGAAGACCATGATGAAAATCGACCCTAATGATCTGAAAACGGCAAAACAATTACTGGATGAGTCGGCGTTTCTAATTCAAATAACTTGACAGTGTATATTTGATAAGGGACTCGAGGTCTCTAACTTTCCTCAGTCTGCCGGAGTAGTTGGTAATACATGCCTGTGCTCCATGCTGAATCCAAGCTCCATAGGCTTACCCGAAGTAAGTAGGCGAAGAAGTCCACGCTGCTCTAAATCTCGGCAGATTTCCCGTTTCGAAGATAAAGGCTCACCAGAGTGGTCCTGATCCACATTGCAACAGCCATCACCATTGGTTACCTCGCCATTGCTCCCATCTATAGCCGTTCGCCCTCCAGGGGTGAAGGCTGCTTGCTGGTTCGGTGCTTCGCTACGTGATTTCTGAACCAACATTTCTGTCTGTGTGGCCAATTCCGCAAGCGTGCGATATTGGTTGTGCCAGCACTTATCGATGATATCGTCAATATACGGATCGCCATTGAGCTTCGGAAAATCCATGTTTTGGAGTAATTTCACGACCTTAGGTCCATGCTCGTAAGGATCGTCGGCGAGACGTTGATCGTCATAAAGCTCAAAGCCATAGTTAATCAAGTAGTACAGCGAGCCGAGCGCGAACTGCTCGATTCGAGTACATAGGAAGCCGCCAGTTCCTGGTCTCCCTTGGTCTGTCTCGTTACGATTGAGTAGTCTTCCGTACGGGCAAGGGCAAGTTTCAAAATCTGTTCCGAATTCGGCCGTACAATCGAAATCCGATAGTTTTAGTCGTTCACGATCAAGCAGAATATTTTCAGCCCGTAGGTCACCATGAGCGAGGTTAAGTGACCCGAGGAACTCAACACCTTGGGCAAGATCGTGCATCCCTAAGCATATAAGGGTCAGTTCCAAGTTAGCAGTTGGTAGGTGTCTACTAACACAACTTTCGTAGTGGCAGGGGTTCTAAGTTTTTCACTTTAGTAACTACACGAGTTTCCGGGTCCCGAATGAGATTGAATTGTTTCCTATAAGCAAGGGAGATATCTAGGAATGTACTCAGTATATATATTCATAGCATACTAATAGGAGTCGCACCTCTCATATACTCAGGGAAGATTCCGTCTGTTGTATAGAGGAAACACTCCACCAGAGAGGGACAGGGTGGATGCTGGGATAGAATCTCATAGATCTTGAGTTCTTTGCGAAAGCTCTCTCTCTCTCTCTTCCTCGCCGGACTTAGGAACCTTGACCACGATGAGAGGATGGACCTCGTAGACGAAGGAGATGCCTCCTCCCCAGACCCAATGCACACCAGGGAATTTGCGTTGAATATCCATAATAATGAGGACATAGACAGTGGAACATAGGAGGTGTTGGGCCACGTGATCACATGTCGTCTTCCTGTTCTTCCAACTTCTTTTCTCTCTATTCCTGAATTCCTTGATCCTTCTCTCCAGGGCTCGATTTCCTTGTTTTGTCAAGTTCCTAACAAGTGAAGATGGGATGAGAGCCGAAGGTGGTCTGTAAGCAGCTAATTAGCAACGCACCAAGTACCCAAGGCATAAAAAGTGACTAGACTTATATGCTTTGCCAACTCCAAGACCTACGTGTATTTGGGCACTTCAGAGGTGCCCACGGGTCTATGTGTGGATAAGATAATTTGGTCTAGTTAACATGACGGTTCGGGTAGTCAGAGCTACCAAAGTCAACAAACAAGATTAGGTTATTGGAGCGAAAATTCACCGAACGTAACACCCCATAAGGCGTACGTCGTTGCATGAGGACCACTATGTACCAATTAAAGGAAATGGATGGGCCTTAAGATTACTAACCCTATCTACTAAGGGCTTAGAGCAAGAAGGGCAACTAGTGAGCCCTCCCATTTGGAGTGAGCGTCGATTACATGTGTTATATGTAGGTACTCCGTAGGTGTACCTGGATCTGTTTATAGATAAAACGGGAAGGTGCGAGGGTGTGTTGAAACCAAAACAGGAAGGTGTAGGTTTTATATATGGATCCACCTCACCTGATACTTCCTCTCTCAGGGCTTCCAACTCTTCCACCCGTGGACCTGTCAGACTGTTGAGTTTATGTCGTAAGTTTGTTGGCAGCCTGAAGAGAGCGCCAAGAGATCGACATATATTACCAAGAGATCCGCTGTAAAAACAACATGAGATCGCCTCTTGAAATCACCGCCCCCAAACTAGCCAAGCACTAGACACTCCGACAAAACACCTCCAATCAGGGAAGGAAATACCACGACGGCCCCCAATCAGCCAAGCATGCAAACCATCACAAATGATGTCATTGAAGCGCCCAACTTCGGACTTATACTAGCTCTCTCCGAGGTCCTTGCAAATGCATAAAATGACATAAAGAAAGCGTGCAGTGAAGCCCATAGCGAGGTTTATATAGAACTATCTCCAATATCAGGTTTCGCCGCATCATAAACACATCCAGCTTGTACACAATCCAAGAACAATGATCCAGCTCAAACCATCCACACTCGCCCTCGGCCTCTGTCTATTCATTTCTTCCATCCTTGCAAAGGATGCTGAACTCTCCTCTAGCCTCGTAGGCTGCAAAGAAGTCTCATGTCCTCTGGAAGGTTCCAATGACCGCTGCACAGTGGGAAAAAACACCTTCCTTGGTATCGGACTATCCCGCATCCCCGACGTTCCATCCTCTCTTGAGGGCTTCTCCCTCGTCAAAGGCGTCAATGTGTCTGCCGGTATGGCTGGCAAGGACAATGACAAACCCACACGTCCTTTCAACTCGACCTATTACCTCGGCATGCCCTCAGACGTAGAAGCCAAGGACTTGTCCGGCTGTGTTGTCGTCTTCCACGATGCTCCGTCAAAGACATTCAGCGGAAAGGATACCCGTTCCGCGAGCGGGACTTGTTCCGATGTTATTGATAAGACATGTATTGAAAAGCTTACGGAGAAGGCAACGGAATTAGCTGAAGACACTGATGGAGATTGCATGACGCTTGAACGAGAATTAAAGAAGACTTCTTTCGAAGATTGCGATGGGTTTGCGGGGAATGGTGGCAAGTTTGGGAATTTCACTGTTCAGTCGCTTGATGATCTTAATACGGTTAAGAATTCCTCGGATTGTTGGCCTATTCAGCCTAAGTCTGATCAACTAGTGGAGATTGCGAGACATACTGCTTTGGTAAGTGGAGTCCTATTCAATTCTAACAGTCGTTAATATATTGTAGAACGACTACACAGCACGGGCTTTGCTTGACGAGGCCTATAAGATTACCCCAATCCTCACTGTTTTCACTGGGAAGGGCAACAGCAGTCTTGTCGACGAAACTGCTTCTCAGCTGACATGTTTGAAAGTAGTTACTGAAGAGAACCCCGATGATGACAACGATAGTAGTAAGAATTCCGCAGTGACAGTCAAGGCAAGTGGATTTGCTGCTAGCATTGCGGTAGGAATATTTGCTTTGCTGTAGATGATTGAATTTGAAACAGACATGGAAAGCGTATATAAGATCATCGGACTATCATTCTAAATACGGAGTAAAATGATAAAATGCAAGGGGCAAAACGCGCTAAATTAGCGCGACTTCCAACGTGTATCTACAACTTTATCTTACACGTCTACCCTCGAAATAAACCTGATTCAATCAATCCAATTTACTATTTACATACAACATACCCAACGGAGTACAACATAGAGAAACCAAATATCAACCTCCGCAACCGACTTCCGCATCCGACCCACAACGCCATCATGTTCGCAACCCACCCCCAAACACCCTTCAAAAAATACACCCCAATCCTCTCCTCCCCCCTCAAAAACACACCTATATGGACAATGTCCCCGCATAACACAACCCCAAACCACTCCAACCCCCCACTCTTCAACATCCAAACCGAACCAATAACCCGCCACACCCAAACCAACCACACCCCAATCGCAATGAACTTCCACGCGTCAAATCAATCCTCACCCACCTTAAACCACTCCTCAAACCAATTCTCAACATCCACCTCAAACCACTTCTCAAACCAAACCTCACCAACACCCCGCCCAAAACCAAAATACGAAGCGCGCTACGCATCCATCGCGAATCCACTCAAAGATAAAGCTGGTCTAGCGCGGTCGCGAACGCGCACTATGTTCCTTAATCGCGTGCGGAATGAGCGTGACGAGGGACGGTTTGAGGCGCGCGGTGAGCAGATGATGCGGATGGAACATCTTGCTGATCGGAGACGGTGGGAGGAGAGGATGGCGAGGGAGGGGGAGGGGGTTATTGGGTTTGAGGAGGATGATATGCCTGGTATGTTTATTCTTTATTCTTGGATTGAGGATTGAGTATTCTTATGGACAACATTGCTGACACTGACTTGTAGATGATGCGCTTGAGGAATTTATTTCTCAGGAGGAGGCTATGGAGATGGCGATGAGGGAGACAGAGGAGCGGGAGCGGAATGGGGAGCCGTTTAGTGATGATGAGTATGATGATATATTTATGGGATTGTCAGAGCCGGGGAATCATGCGCAGTCCCAAGCGCAGTCTCAGGATATGGATATGTCGTGAGTGGACTCGGCTACTGGTGTTTGATTTTCTTTGCGAGGCATTGCATTGGCGGCGTTTTTGATTTGGGATTGGACGGATACATAAAGTAAATAGGGTATATAGGTCTGGGTTGCGCATATGTACAATACAGAGATGATGTATGACAAGCACGTCTTGACAAGACGATATCTTTCAATACATTTTCAACATATCACTGCTGCGGGCAATCAGGCACGCCAGCTCCAGCACTTCCCAGGTCATCCATGAGGGGATTCGAGACTAGTTCCTCAGGTGGACTTCCAGCCGCTTGCATCTGGGATAGTCAGTAAACCTCTTCCAAATAAAAGTAACGTTGAACTCACCTCCTGCATCCTCTCCCACACATACTCCCGACACTTAGGATCATCATCCGAGAATCCCTTCTCCTCGAACTTCGCCACAATCTGCTTAACAACACGCGCCTGCGTCTCGAACCGCTCCATATCCTCAGCGGAAACCTTCCCACTACCCTTATTCTTCTCAATCCACGGCCCGAACTTAACATCCAATTCCTTCATCGGCTCATACAACATCTCCTTGTTAGACAGCTGCTCCATCATACCCATGAACATCTTCGACAGATCTCCGTCTTCACCAGCACCCGATGCACCCGCCTCAACAGCCTTAAGTAGTTGCGCTAGCATATCATCGGAGATATCATCTTCATTTACAGCAGCGGTAGCTTTATCACCACTTTCTTTCATCCGCCCCATTGTGCGCTTGATGGCGTCGTTGAATGAGTCGGGTTGTTCGCCTGCAGCCGCAGCCGGAGTAGATGATGTCTGAGTAGGAGCAGAGATTCCAGCCGCGGCAGCGGCAGCTGCGAGATTCTCCGCTGAAGGTCCAGCACCGCCCTCCTCGGCCATTACGTCGGCGAGAAGCTGTTTGAGGAAATCGCCTGGCGCGATCCCGCTCTCCTCGAGCTGTTTTGCGAATACGTCCGCGCCTTGGTCGACTGTTGCTTGGAAGTTGGGGTCGGAGCTTGTTGCGTTCCCGCTTGGTCCCATCATGCTCGCCATGTCTTGTTCCAGTTGCTTGAGGAAGGCATCTTCGTCGAAGTCTGCGGGCGCGATTCCTGTCGAGGGGTTTGCGATGGTGGGTGGGTTTGCAGGAGGGGCGGGTTTGGGTTTGTTGAAGTCGTCGAGAACGTCTATTGGTGTGAGTGCGTATTCCGCGTGGCGGGGTGAGGGGAGAGGAGAGGGAGAGGTGGGGGTTTGATACCATCTAGCTCATCGAAATCTGAGTCTTCGTCATCTTCAGCAGCTGCTTTTTGTGGTTGTACAGGTGCTGGTGCTGGTGCGGGCACTGCTTCCGGTGGTGTGGCTACGGGATTGGTGTTTTGGGTCTGAGATTCTTGTGTGGTCGGCGCGATGACGGTGGAAGCCTCTTCCGGGCGATCCTCGGTCGGCAAGGGGGTAGTCATATTGCCCAAAAAAATAAGGTATGAATCTCAATTGGAAGTACGGCCCGGAGTGAAGGTTAATTTTGGAGGTAGAAAGTCTGGAGATGAGGTTGACATGTGACGGGTGTTTGGCGGGGGAGATGCCGATCGCCGAGGGTTTACATTTTGCCTACTCCGAGACTAGAGTATGAGGACTACCGTATATGGTGTATATGGTATATTGTATTCGACATTTTTTATACAGAGTAGAAATAAAAAAATATATCTAGAATAAGAGTCAAGGTGTATAGATTGCTAGAATCCTTGAATCGAGCTTGAATCAAGCTTGAATCGAGGTCAAGTCCAGGGTTATGTATGGAGTACCAGGGGTGATGCAGTCCTATATTAATATCAAGATCTACTCCGTAATAGTAAATCAGATCCAAAGCCATGAGATCATAGTCCAGACCAGGACCCCCGCATCATCTCAGGATATTTCCATGCGAGGAAAAATCTGCAATGCATTCTAAGTCCGGGGAAGGGGCGTCATGCGATGATCCTTTATTGGTCTCCTCGGAGAACCAGTTGAGGGTGGCGCGTGATTCGCTTACGAGTACCCCAATGGGTCAGGGCAATGGGGTCATGTGGCATTATCTAAAGGCGGAGGACGCCGCGATCCAATAATGGGCAATAATGTTATGGAACCGGTATCGGATATACGGAATGAGCATGTTTCTGGGTTCTCCGCGGACAACTTCATTCTTTGAGAATATAGGGCAATAATATTGTAAGTTGGAATTGTGTACAACATATGTTGTACGTTGTATGTTATATGTTGTATGGAGTAGAGAGAGAGAGAGAACAAGACCTTTGTGGATCGACCATGGATGGGAAGTAAGGCCAAGTAAAACGTGGAACCCCAAAAGAAAAAAGAAACCCCAAAGAAGTTAGAGAAAGGAGAAAAAAAGAAAAAAAAGAAAAAAGGTCAGAGTTCGAAGTAGGCGAGCCCCTCCTGACCAGACAGACTTTTTTTTTGTTAGTCAATTGATTTATTTTATTTTTCTCTCTTTTATCTTTCCTCTGACTCTTTCTTTCTCATAATTTCAGTTTTCTTTATGTCACAGCTTTTGAGCTTCCTTCCTGAAAGCACGTCCCTTTCTTAGCCGCGCGTGTCCCCTTTTACCCTTTTTATCCATTTTTTCTTTTTTTTTTTTTTCTCTTTTTTGCCGGCCATCAGGTCCGGCAACGCGGGGAAAACTGGCTGTGTCTGTTCCGTGTGCGGAGGGCCGCCTACAGGCTTGAATTAGATTATATAATGGTCTCGATGGTTGATGATATGGCCATGGACTCAATTGTTCCTAAACATGAGCCTGGTCCGGATGGTTCTATCAGTTCAACGGTGTCAACACCAGATCCAGAAGCGGAACCTTTGACTCAAGATGCTGCGCAAACTCAGAAGAGGAAAGGAGGCAGGAAACCTGTACGTAACAGATTTTTACAAATCTGGGGCCCCGCATTCCTGTGTCACTTTACTAACTCATTCAGATATATGCCACTTCTGAAGAACGAAAGCAACGCAATAGGCAGGCCCAGGCGGCTTTCCGAGAACGCAGGACGGAGTATATCCGCCAGCTAGAGACCACCATCAAACGCAATGAGGAATCCCTGCAGAGTCTGCAGCAGAGTCATCGCAGTGCCGCCGATGAATGTCTAATGCTGCGGTATAAGAACTCCCTGTTGGAGCGCATTCTCCTTGAAAAAGGTAACCTTCGCCTCGAACCCCTAGTCCAAACCTCAACTAACTCCCCCCCCTAAGGCATCGATGTCCAGGCCGAACTACGCCTGAAAACGGGGGCGCCGGGCGCTCCTCCCAAGGCAAACCCTATCCCCCCAAAGGTAGCACCTGGTGCGGGGGCACGCCCAAACCAGCGACACCCCGCAGGCATCGCCTCGAAGCCCGAGACGTTCGGCATGTCGCAGCGGGAAGGCGCATACGGGATCCCATCACCGCAGTTCCAAGCAACCCCCACCTCCCACGTTTCCTCACCCTCGCACGCCAAGTCCCCCGGCTTCGGTTTCCAGGGTGCCATGTCACCTGTCGAGGGGGGACGGCCCCAGCTGCTCCCCCAACCCCGGACTTTCAGTCAGACTTCGCCGCCGGCAATCAGCATGCCGCAGACCGAGCCATCAGACTCCAAGCCCCAGTCTCGTGGAGCTATGGGTCCTCGCGGTGCGCGGGTCGCGGCTGCTTACTACCCTTCTCCATTCCAGAAACACTACGATCAACTCGGTAAGCCTATCTTTACCTCGATTTTTAGTTCCTCCCCAACTGACCTCTCAAGCAGAACAAGAGTACGATGCTCAGGCCGATATGGTCGACGATGAACACGACGGCTCAGCATCATATGTCCCTGGATTCACTCCACAGTCCGTTGCCTCAGGCACCCACAATATGTCTGGTTTCCAACCACCAGGCGAGGGCACGCCCGGCGATTTCAGCAATGCAAATCAGCTGCTCGGTCAGTATGAGCCGATGCTGGACACGGATCCGTTCGGGTTAAGCGCTAGCATGCACTTCCCCACACCGTTCAACTACGAGCACAACTCGAGGCAATGAACTTTCTAAAAATTAGTCTGCATTTTTTTTTCTTTCTTATTTTGTTTTATATTCATATATCCGTCCATCTTATGTGGTGAATGATCATCTCTTCCTAAAAGTTTGATTTGAGCATTGTCCGGCGTTGTTAGGGTTTTGATACCAATGTTCTCTACTGGTTTTCTTCAGAGGTATATTATATGACATTCTGTACATGAATCGAATCTTCTCATCACGGCCATTAACTTGCATCTGCATGTTTCCTAATATATATCACCATTACGTCTTTGATTACCTGTTATGATGGAATACTATGACTACTATTCTGGCTATTATAATGCGAGCTTTGGATACACTATCGGCGAGTGTGGCATATGCGGAGAAGCCTATTATCCCAATATTTGGCCCTCCCTTAGGCTGATCGTGTTACAGCGGAGAATCATCAGAGTTCGAGCATATAAAGTAGCTTGGGTGTTGACCAAACATACCTTTTTGGCCTGTGGACGTGGTGACACCTGGTCTCTCACAGAAATATTGTGTCTGGTCATCTGGCATAATGACCAATGCGCCACAACACCAAAATATTAAAGATATGGATCTCATGTGTTGTTCTTTGAAACATTTTCAGGGGAGTGACCCCACTGATCGTCCGGCACTATGGGGACCTATGAATTTCCGTTTCAAGTTAGTTTTACCTCTTTTGGGATAGCCGCCTACGCCGTCACTGCTCCTTCGATATAAGTTGTGCTTGTTCTAACACCTAATTTCTTCTGCCTCATACCCCCTTCCATATTCTGCCCGCGATCGTACCTTTTTACCGTGCTGCCTGACATGTCCGGCGACATGTTTCTATCTCTAGACCTTACTTCGTTTAAGCAGTCCCCTTTACTAGAAATCGATAAGCTCTCGGTTTACATTGATCCCACTACTCTCGAAGACTGGGTCTTCCGATAACCACCGAGACCCTGCTTCACCTGTGTCATGTCGATGACGCTCGGGGTTGAAAGCGAGGCCGGCCTCCATCCAAGCCACAACACAAGGACCATTTCCGACTCCAGCTTTTTCAGGGAGCATCGGGCGTATGCACTCCCTACCCCGGCCGAGGTCAGAGCTATCAACGAGGAATCAGTCAACATTACTGGCAGAAGGTTCAACCGACCCCCACCCGTCAAGTTTCCATCATTGGGCCTGTTTGTTAAATACGGAGCCGACACAACCATTACAGAAGCAGAGACCCAAATTATGGTATACAAAAGTTAAAGGGCAAAGTACTAGTTCCTGAGGTATTTAGGCGGCCAAGTATTTATCTATATGTCTTTGATAGAGGCCTGAATAATCAACCTCTAAATGATATCTTTCTATCCGGTCACCGGGACTTGGCTGGCCCATTCTACGGCGTAGACGCCGTGCGGAAATTCCAGAATGGCTGCGATATCGAGATTGATGAGGATGTGTCTGTGGTCTTTACTCATGCCGATCTTGTACCACCGATTATCATTTTCTCGTCCGGGTCGAATCCGGTAGTTGCTGTTGTCATTGATTGGTGCCAGGCTGGGTGGTATCCTGCTTACTGGGAGTATTGCAAGGCGCGTCGTGTCAGGGCGAATCCGAAATATTTTGAAGATTGGGAAGAAGAATGGAATGCGAGATATCTGCCGACTATTTTGGATCCGGTTGACGATGAGACGGTGTATCACCCTTGGTTGTGGTTTGTCTTGTATAAGGGTATCTACCTAGTGTGAATGGATATTATGGAACTATACAACCGTGAATGAATAAAATATGCATGGTTTATTTCATATGGATGTACTATTCTGACCCTTAGGTCATGGGCACATCAGCCAGGCTGACTGTGTTGAAAAAGTATGAACCTGATACAAAGCATGGAAGTGGGATATTCTCAAAGATGATTTTAATACTACAAGTAGAGATTGAATTATAGAACTGCCTTTGTCTGGTGCCAGTTGGTTTAGGTAGCTTTCATGTTTGTAAGCAGCGAAAGATGCCCGATACCTACGGTGCTCCGAACGCCGACGTGGTGATTGTATAATGTATTGGTTTGGAGCCGCAATCAAGATAACCCACCGTCATTCATCTCGGACATTATTGACTAATTCTGCTGCTTATAGGTGAACCAGTGGGATGGTTGTAATGTTAATACTCCGTATGGAGTTAGGAACTAGGTATGGAGTTAAGCAAATTATATCCGGGTTGTACATGGTCTAGTTCCTCGATGGCTTGATTAATAAAGAGTTGCAACCTCGCTTTCTGTATCACTCTCACCTTACCTATTCATTTACTTTACTTCAAGAGGATCTATTCTCGGCCATCAGCTTCTACACTTCACGCTTCAACCTTCTTCACTACAACCATATCACCATGCACATATTCGTTACCGGAGCCACCGGTTTCGTCGGCAGAGCAGTTGTAGACGAGCTCTTAACTGCCGGCCACACCGTTACAGGCCTCGCCCGCTCTAACAAAGCCGCCGAATCCCTAACAGCAAAAGGCGCCAGAGTACTCCGCGGTTCCTTCCTCGACCTCGACATCATCAAGCAAGGAGCCCTCGAGTCTGACGGCGTGATCAACCTTGCATTCGACCACGACTTCAGCAAATATGAGCAGAACTGCCTTGACGAGAAAGCAACCATCGAAGCACTAGGTTCAGCTCTGATCGGAACCAACAAGCCTCTGATCACCACCACCGGCACCTTGGGGCTCACCTTGGGTAAAGTCAGCACTGAAGACGAAGTCGTTGATTACGATGGACCGATGAACATCCGCCTTCGTAATGAGAAAGTTACTGCCCGCTTCGCTGAGCAAAACGTGCGTGCCTGTGTCATCCGTCTGGCACCGACTGTACACGGCGACGAGGACCGCGGGTTCGTCCATATGCTCGCTGCTCTGGCCCATTCAGAGGGAAATGCTATTTACATCAACGAGGGGCTAAATCGCTGGCCTGCTGTTCATCGTCATGACGCTGCTCGTCTCTACAGACTTGCAGTAGAGAGAGGTGTTGCTGGCAGCATATATCATGGTGTGGCCGAGGAGGGTGTCGTCTTGAAAGACATTGCCGAGGCTATTGGTCAAAATCTAGATCTTCCTGTTGTTTCCAAGTCTCTTGAAGAAATGAGGAGCGTTGACGGTTTCACGGCTATGCTTATGAGCGCCGATAATCCGACTTCAAGCAAGAAGACCCAGGAACTTCTCGGATGGGAGCCAGTTGGCCCGACGCTTTTGGATGATATCAGGGCCGGGGTTTATGCCCAGGAGTGAGGGGTTGTAATATAATGTGTATAATTTTGGAAGGGAAGCTTGGAGCTTTGGGCATATATGACTGGAATGCATACCCAAGGGAGAGAGAATGACCAATGTGATTACTAGCCAGACGCAACAATCCCCCACATACCAATCGAAATCCAAACAGATTCATTTTTTGCCACGGATAGCTCCATGATTACATAGCTACTGCAAGGTCATAACAAAAAGATGTAGTCCACAGTCAGATCGGCATACTCCACCGAGACGTGTCAATTCATTGTAAGCTAATGAAATATAAAAATATGCATAATATCATATACAAAATGGGTGGATATAATTCGTACAAAAGCGAATAAACCCAGCAAGTATGAGAAAAAGTATCCCCAGAGCAGTCCTTGACGTAATGATTACGTAAGGTACCCTAAGCCCTAGACTGCGGGCAGCCAATCAACAGCCACGGACATCTTCGCTTAGGAGCAGAAGCCGCCTTTCCTGATTAGTCACCTTACACCCTGCAACCACAAACCGTGGACCTCTCTTCACCCTGATCATTCATCATCATCAAATTGACAGGCCGGATTCCCTTGGGTTCTGCCTTGTGCCCCGTTAACTCCTCTAGACCGATTGTCTAAAGTTGAGCGCCTCCCCCCCGGAAGGTCTCCGAAACACAACAGGCGTCATGGCGGAGTCCGTCCGGTCGAAGGTACGCTGAAATGGAGCTCTCCTGCGCGCTGCTAGCGACGCAATGCTTGAAAGAAATCGCGATCTGGAAGCGATTTGGGGAGGATATTTTTTTTTGAACGTTCAATAACTAATTCGAATTGATTATAGAACCTCTACGAGCTTCTGGGTAAATTTCCCCTCCCTTGAATGCAATTCTCGGCTATCTTTTCCGACGACAATGAGCTCTTTCTATTCGGAAGAACAAAGCTTTATTCGAATTCGTGCATCCGTTTTTCGGTCTATTTGATCGCTAATGTTACCTATCATCAGGTAACGACCCAGAGCTCGACCCCAGCAGACCCGCTCCTCCCCCCACGAAGGCTATCGACCGTCCCGTCGACCGCTCCGGAAAGCGTGATGCTCCCAAGGAGCAGCCTGCTCGTCACACTGAGGCCAACGCCCGCCGCGGCGGCCGTCCCGCCGCTGGCAACGAGGCCGGTATGTGTTTATAAAGAAAATCGGTTGTCGGAACAATCGGACTAATTATCTGGATAGCTTACCGTGACCGCAACGCTGGCCGTACCCACAACCGTGAGAAGCCCACTGATGAGGCTGCTGCCCCCGCCCGCCGCGGTGGCCGTGGCGGCCGTGGTGACCGCCAGTCCCGCACTGGCCAGACGTAAGCGATTCCCTGGAAGGAAACCCGCAAGAATCATGAGAACCATGATTCAAGGTGGAATTAAGCAGAAGGAGAACTAACCTAAATTTCGATACAGCGACACCCGCAAGCAGGTCCAGCAGGGCTGGGGTGCCCAGAGCGGCGAGAAGACCCTAGACGACGAGCGCCAGGGCGAGAAGATCGCCAAGAAGGAGGAGAACGAGCCCCAGACCCCCGTCGAGGCCGAAGAGCAGGAGGAGCCCGATAACTCCAAGTCCTTCGCCGACTACCTTGCCGAGAAGGCCCAGCGCGAGACCCTCGCCGCCAAGCCCGAGCGCACCGCCAACGAGGGCACCAAGCTCGACAAGAAGTGGGCTGCCGCCAAGGAGCTCACCAAGCAGGAGGAAGACGCCTACATCCAGCCTTCCCAGGAGAAGGCCAAGCGCGAGAAGCAGCGCAAGGAGAAGAACTTCCTTGACGTCGACCTCCGCTACGTCGAGCCTCCCCGCAGCGGCCCCGCCCCCCGCGGCCGTGGCGACCGTGCTCCCCGCGGTGACCGTCCCGCCCGTGGTGGCGAGCGCAGCGAGCGTGGCCGTGGTGGCCCCCGTGGTGGCGACCGTGCTCCCCGTGGTGACCGCCCCGCCCGTGGTGGTGCCGCTCCCCGTGCCAACGCCCGTGGCCCTGCCGGCCCCACCGTCGACGAGAAGAACTTCCCCAGCCTCGGCGGCAACTAAATTGCCTGACGTTGTCGGGAACTGGCTCCACGACACGGATTTCTTTTATATCCCCTCTTCCATCCCTTTTCTCCATCTGCTAGGTGTGCAAGTTCACCCGGAGGTGGTATTTAGTCGCTTTCATCTGTGATGGTTTTTATTTTCTCTTTCCCGTGGGGATTGGGTTGGGGAGAGTGGGATGTGAAGGATTCTTCGTTCCTGGATGCAAAAACTGCCCAGTTTTAAGTTTTTTCTTTTATCTTGGGAAAAGACATATTCCGGGTTGGTCTTATATGTTGTGTGTTTACATTTGCCTTTGAGCAAACGCGAATTGGATGAATTCGACGGGCCCATGTAATTTGAATCGATCCAGAAGAAGTCAACAAAAAAATAGGAACGCAAAGAAATCTTCAATTGAATTACGGGACATGTCTGCTTCTTATATCCATATTATCTAGATCTACCAAGTGTACTTCGATACGTACGCTGATGTGTAGGATTTGCACATAGACCAAAATGGTGCTCTGATTTTCCATGCTATGGATGAGTATGAACATAACCCTAAGTATGTACTAATGATAGCCAAAGTTGCAAAATTCGGGCCCTAGGTATGGATGCAAAGAAAATGAGGGACGACAGATCCACTGTGTCAACAGCCTCTCCATTTGCCCTCGCTGTGACGAAATGTAAGCTTCTACAGCTCCTCGCCATGGCGATTAAGCCCCGACATGGCGAATTCTTTCGCGGCAGACTCGGCACTCTGGCTCCAAACCGCCATGGTCTCTTTATCGATATCCTCGAGGAAAGACAGGCCAGCCATGGCCTTTCCACCACAGGCACGCTCCAATGCCAGGAAAGCAAAATGCCCACCAATGACAGGCCGAGCGAAGAAGTTCGGACCAGGGAAGCCCCCGTCACCCTCTGTGTTGTGCAAGTCCGTGAATGGACGATCAGTGGAGGTCTCATTGACCCAGCGGGCGACAGATTCGAGGACCTCTGTACGCACAGCTTTGGATGAGACAGCCATTGAGAAGAACTCCCAGTCGGTCTTTGTGTACAGGTGACGGCTGTCAAGGGGAAGGCCGTACTTCTGACGCACATAGTGGTACCAAACCGACTGCTTCTGGTAGATGTGACGTGGGACGAAGCCAGGCGAATCAGTGTCGGTATCCTCTAGATGGAAGCAGAGCTGGGCGTCGGCATAGAGGTTGTAGAGCGTTGTCCAAGAGCCATACCAGTCGTAAGCAAGCTTAGCATGGGAGCCATCCCGGGACATGCCAAACTGCTCCCATTTGGCGATGTAGTCGCTGGCGATTTTCTACGTGCAGTTAGTCAATCTGTCATGATACACAGATAGAAAGCGGTTCGTACCTTGTAATAAGCAGCATCGGCATCGTGGCCGGCCACCTCGGCGATCTTACTCATGGCGTTGATGCCCACAATTCCCTTGAGAGCCAGATTGGTCTGGAGAGCCAGCCAGCCTGCAAAGTCATCGGTGGAGACTGTTCTCAAGATTAGCTTGGACGAACGCACTTATCGGAAAAGACAGAGAAATTGTTCTTACGTTGGTTAGCAGGCTCAAGAGAGAATTCAACTAGATATCCGGTCCACTGTTTCCAAAGACTATAGCTCCGCTTCACCCATTTCTTAGCTTGGTGCTGGCCCTTGCTACCACCACCCCATTTGCCATCTTGATGGGCAATTCCAGATAACGCCTGCAGGTTATCAAGAGGGAATAGTCCAGAATTCTCGTTTTCGGGGTTTGATGAGGGCAACCCCTGTGTTGACCAGATAGACGAGGCGGCAGCAGAGTCTTCATAGCGAAGCGAGTTCACGATAGCCAAGCCCATAATGAGGATGTTACCACACTCTTCGACCGGCATGTATTCATCCCTACCATCAGGGTGTCCGGTGGCATTGGGGAAGTGTGTACCCAAATCATGCATCGCATATTTATTAGGGTATTGCCCGCTCAGCATGTGCTCGATTAGCGGCTCCAAAAGGTACGCCAGCCACCGGGGGTTCGTGTACATGAAGAATGGGAACGCAGGGAAGATGACATCGATAGTTTGGAAGTTTCCATTCGAGGAGATCTCCTTTAGAAACAGGATTGGGTCTTCCGGGGTTCCTGAAAAGGTAGTTGCACCCATGACCTGCCGCGCAGTTAGGGCAACAATCTCAACATAGTCCTCGGCTCCCGACAAGTACGCATCCTTTGCCAATTGCTGCGAGTAATTGGAAGCTAGGGAACTAGCTGCCGCATAGTCCCTGTAATGGAAATCCAAAAGTTCCTCAGTTGTTGGGTACCAAGATTCCCATAAGGGTCGCATCATGGTGAGGCCACGAGATGACGCATACTGAACAACGGGGATTTGGATGAAAGCAAGAGTGAATGTTACGCTGTCGGCGTAACTCTTGGATGAATGGCCGAGGTGGAAAGACTTGGAGAACGCAAAAACCGGCGCTCGATCCCGAATAGGGCGGAATTTCTCATCGTTAGTGTTTTGCAGAGCTCCAGAGCTAGCGAAGGCTCGGCGTACATTAGTCGCATCTCCAGACTGGAATCCAGCGTCCTATATTGTGCTTAGCTATAGATCAGTTCATTTGACAAGATGGGACTTACAGATGGTCCAGTGAAATGAAGAGTGCCCCATTCCGCACGGTCGCGGATTTCCGAGAGTTCAAGCTCAGTCTCCCTTTGCACTTGCCATCGATTAAGGGCAGGTTCCTCATTCTCTGTCTTTAACAAGCTACCCCATTCCCACGTAATCTTACTGCCAGTATCTCCGCTGACCCAACGGCCGTCAACATCCATATAGATACTGACGTCGACATCACCTTGGACATCGATTGTAACATAGGAGGCCGGAATTGATTGACGTAGAGTTGAAGTTGGCGTAATAGGTGAAAGGAATGAAATTGTAACGTCGATAGGGTTTGCAGAACCAGTGTCGATATGGTAGGTCAGATTGGTCGTTGAGGCATCATAGTTCAGGCCAAGGTAGTTAGGGAACTTGATCTTATAGCTGTAATTTGTTAGTTAGATTCCTCAATGATTACTCAAATTCATACCCTGCTTTATTATCCAAAGACTCATGGGGCTTGCCAAGAAGAGGGTAAACGGCATTCTGACTTGGAAGATGAGCCATCAAAGAAAGGCCCACCTCCTCTCCAGTGTAGAACATGGGCCATTTTGACCAAGGTGTATCCCGAGCATTTGCAAGCCAGGTACTCAGATATGGATTTCGTACGATCAAAGGAATTACAGGCGGAGTGAGCGACGATGCGGTGCTAACCGCTGCCTGGAAGACAGCGGCCAGGACCACGAGCAATAGCTGCATGGTCAAGGTAACACGGGGTTCGGTCCACAATGAAATTTGAGATATCAATATAATATAATATTCAGACTGTGTAACGAGTGTGTCTGAAAGTTATAGCAATGTTGAAGAGGTGAAAATGATCAAGGGAGGAGCTCTGAAGAGAATGTGAGGTAAAATTACAAATGCGGGGGAAGGATCAACGTTGTAAGTCTCTTTGGTTATGGAAGTTGATGAGATCAGTTTCGACTAATTCTAGTCCTTTCATCTTTCCTTTCTTTTATTCTATTCCACCTTTACAGTGCCTATTCTCTTCTTTGCAATGCCATGTGAGTCGAGTTCTCTTTCGATGATGTCATGCGGAGACTATCTAATCAAGGAACATCCATTGATATTGATATTATGCCTATTATGGATATCATATATAAATATGCATTGAAATATTGTTCCTCGATCCGGAGTACTTTCATTGAATCGTAAATAACCAGAGGTTAGTTGAATGCAGCATGGTAAGAATGAAAATCGCTGTTATCGGCAATTTATACTGGAATGAAGGCCTGAGAAATTAGGTCAACGTCTTTGTGACTAGTTAACTAGTTAAATAGTGAACAGTTAATTTATCTATACACTCACCAGATACAGAGGAGATAGCTTAATGGGAATAACAAGTCAAGCTACTGCCGTATTTCAGACATCTATTGATGTTGTCTACCTCGTTGTCCGGGCTTGGTTATATATTATACTATATAGATAACTCTATTTGTTATATACAACATGAAACCAGTCATGAGTGTGTCTTATATAAATTACAGCAGGATATAGATAGATTTCTATTAAGCAGAATGAAATTAACAGAAGACCAATACTATGCAAACGTATGAAGAGCCTTGGAACCAATGAGCACTTGAATAGGGCAAGATATATTGTACTTCAAGTACACCACTAAATCAACATAATATAGGTTATCGATTTAAATGGAGCCTTATAGAAGATGTACCAAGGGAGAAATGGAAGCTAGTCATGCACCTAACATAATGTTATTATCACAAAGGCATTGTTCCTCACGATATACTTCAGATCTGTCATATTTTGACCAACTAACTGGTTATACTAGACTAACTACGTATACTACTACATAAATGCCTTTTCATTTTGATCCCTAGCCTATTCTCAAATGACATTTTTGTTTTGGAATTCGACCGCGTTCGTGGGGTCTCCAACCCTTGTGGATCCAAGACACGAAAAGCTCTAGACGCGCCCCGGCCGGGGTTGAACATAATAATAGTACATAGTATTATCGTGGATGTTGATCAGAGAGTCCTAGAAAAGCAAATTGAAATATTAGGGCATGTATAGCAGACCCTAAAAGATATTGAATCTTCAATATCAAAAAGTCAGACGTGTGGGCAGATAAGAAATGCCAATTTTATACGCGTCTATAAAATAACAAGCCTACAGTAAACTAGTCTAAAACATTCTAAACCAGACTAATAGTATTAACAGTATAATAACTAGTAATATAATAGTGTATCAAAACAATTGCATTCAAATTCAAACGCGTGCTCAACACGCCTATGTGGAGCCTAGTCCGTGCTCTATACAAGGCTAGTAAGATATCGGGGGGACTAAACGCGATCGACGCGACCGTTTTTCTTTTTCAACTTTCGACCTTCTACTTTCTACTCTCTACTCTCAACATTCTACCTTCTATCTTCTAGCTCTTGGCTTTATACTTCCAATTGGGATTACAATTCTCTTTTGGTTCGCGTCAAACTCCCCCGCACCTCATTCTACTATCTCTTCTGTTCCCCTCGATCCTCTTCAGGCTAGAATCTACTATCCTAAAGCTCCATAATGAACTCGACTTCAGTGCAATTCAGTCCTATCAAGGCCGGGCGACAAATTCTCGGCGAGAAAGACTCGAACGCGTGTCTGTCCCCCGCTACACACGCCAAAGCATCATTCCCACCAATTGAGACCCCAGTCAAGCGAATGTCAATCGCTACTTCTCCTAAGAAGCTTCTCCCGTCTCCTATATTTGCAGGCCAAAAACGGACACGGGATCAGGTGGATCAGGAAGAAATAGGACACGTGCAGATGCGGGAATCCTCTCTGCAGCCCGTCCAATCCACCGCCAATGAAGATATGCAATGCGAGGTAAGCTCATGCGAGACAAAGAAAGCCCAAGATAGATGATTCCAAAGCTAACCCTATAACACGGAATAGCTCACTCAAACCCCCACCCCACAAAACTCACAACCTGAACGCGACCAAGTACAAGATCTAATGGACACCGATCAATCCTTCAACGCGCCCAACACACCCCAAGAAACGCGTAGCGTCATCTCAGAATCCGACGCGCGCAAAATGTTCATCCAACAAGTATGTGGACTCAATATCAAACACCGCGAAGGCAATTCTAACAATACAATAGAAAGCAAGCCTCCTCCGATCAAGACTACAAAGCGCAATGCGCAATGTGATAGACCACCAATTCGACCGTCGTGTCTCTGAGCTAGAAGCCCACAGCCGCAAATGTCCACGAATCTCACTCTCCGTCCTCTCCACACCCCTCTCACGCAAACACTTCACATCCTTCTCGCAAATGAAAACACCCCGCATCGGCGCTGGCTTCACCTCCACCCCCTCCCACAGCACACCCGATCTTCCAGGACGACCTTCCCCATTGTCTTCTGTTCAACGCACAAAGTCGCAACGAACACCGCCTCGTGCGCTCGGTTCCCCAATGCAGCTGAGTAGTCCTCCGGCCACGGTTATTCGCTGTGAAGCCGATAGGGAAAGTATGGGTCCAAGAGCTGAGCTTATGGAAGATGTGGATACCATGTCACCATCACAGCGAGGTGATGCCGTCGATGGGTTATTGAAACTCATGAGTACGACAGGTAATCCAAGTTCAGATGCCTGGACTGGATGATTTGTATTGTCTTTTTTGTTGATATTCTTTCCAGACTATTGCCTAGTGTGGTATGTCTGAATTAAATTGCATTGCAATGGATAGATATTTTCCAAAGCAATGTATTGCATGGTGTCAGGACTGAACGAGTATATCGAGATTTGATATCAAATGGTCCTAACATGACAGCGGGTTATCCGATTTTGGAAGCATGCATTATTAGAATAATTCGTTTCTATTGCGATCAATGATACCATTTGTGCATTTGAACAGCTATCAATTCTCATCATAACATATAATTTTGAAACAATAGCATTGCCATCCCAGGTGAATATATAGGGCTATGCGGCCAAGGATGCTGCAAGAATGCCACGTGCTACATGCTTCTGTATCAAGGCAATTTAAAACTCCAAGTTCAACTTCCAGAAAAAAACGCTAAATGTATCAATTGATCCAAGGTAAACAGCATCTATCATTTATCTAATATATCCCTCAGCGGACCTTCTTCAACTTGTTGCGCTTCCGTCCAAGGATATCACGACCCTCATCAATCTCACCCGCAGCCTCACGCTTCGCAGAGCCAACTTCCTTGAGCAACCCAGTTCTAACGACACGGCTCTCAATATTGACACCTTCCTGCTCGAACTCCTCCATCTGTCTACCAACTCGCTCCTCAATAGCAAGAACAAGCTCAACATCACGCTGTCCAACAAGCGTGGTAGCCTCACCACCTCGACCCGCACGCGCAGTACGACCAACACGGTGAACATAATCATCCGGATTCCGCGGCACATCGAAATTGATAACCAACTCTACAGACGGAATATCAAGACCACGCGAAGCAACATCCGTAGCAACCAGAACACGGGCAGCGGTAGCACGGAAACGAGCTAGGTTAGCCGTGCGCTCGGACTGTGGGAGGATACTGTGTAGGGAGGTAATGCGGTGTCCGAGACGACGGAGGGTGCGTTCTAGCAGATCGCACGTTTTGGTATGGTTGCAGAAGACGATGACTGGCTTAGTGACGTTTACTTCGGTGGAAAGCAGGGCGTGCAAGAAGGCTTCGCGGTGCGTCATTGGAACCTTCAGGTATGTCTGCTTGAGGGTAGGCGGGATCTTGCCTTGGTTTTCGGTGCCGATTTCGGTCATGAACATCGGTGGCTTGTTTCCTGCTGACTGCATGGACTTTAGGGCGCGCACTTCGGCGGTCATGGTCGCGGTGAAGAGCAGTGTTTGACGCTCGGCGGATGGTGGAAGTGCGCCGAGACATGTTTCCACGTCGGGTAGCATGCTTCCGGGTCCGCTGGCGAGTAAGCGATCGGCTTCATCGAGAACGACCATTTTGACGCGGCGGAGTCCGACGACGGTGTCTTCGCCGGAGGTTTTGATGTGGTCGGCTAGTCGGCCGGGAGTTGCGATGACCACGTGTGGCCGGTTTGCAAGTTCAATAGCCTGCTTTCGCATATCTGTGCCTCCGACGACGAGGATAGGTTTCATATTTTGCGGGGCTGAAACGGCACGGAATTGTTCGTAGATCTGGAGTGCAAGCTCACTACAGAGATAGAGAGTCAGTTACCAAAGATAAAACCTCTCATATCCATCATGTACATACCGAGTTGGGGTCAAAACCAGAGCGTAGATCCCGAATGGATTCCGTGCCCATTGCTGCATAATCGGAACCGCAAAGGCCATAGTCTTTCCGGAACCAGTGCGACTTCCACCAATACAGTCCTTTCCTTTCAAAATCTCAGGAATACAAGCCTTCTGAATAGCAGTTGGCCGTTTGATCGCCATTGTCGCCAACGAAGAGACAAGCCAAGGTGCGACGTCCAAAGCTCCAAAAGTGGACACTCCGCTCTGTTTACCAAGCTCAATTGCATCGCTAATAAGGACTGGTCCCTCATCCTTAGATTCAGGCTCTTCCTCTACCTCGCCCTTCTTCTTGATACGAGAGAGGGTGGGGAGCGGCGCAGGTGCGACGTATGAGTCGGTGGAGGATTCTGAGAGACGGCGGCGCTTGGGGGCTCGGTCGTCGACATCGGGTTGTTCCACATCGGAATTATCAGACATATCAGAGCCCTCGAACTCTGGATTCTCTGTGATCGGGGGCGCCATCTTGTTTGCGACTGTCTATCAGGACGAAATAATTTCGTGGCAGAAAAAGTTATCTCTAACAAGCGGTGGGAGGTTGTGGCCTCGTTTATAAGGCATCACATTTAAGACGAACAATCTTGGAATTAACTACATACACATGTCATAATTAGCGAAATGACTAGAGCTTTGATTAATATTCAAGTAATCTTGGATTTGTGGAGCAATAATTAATTAATTCATGAAGTGTCCGTCAATTTATGTAGTTACTGCCGGATACATCAGGCATCAATGCATATTCAAAGCTGTAGTAATGTAACTAACTAAAATTTTGATGCTAGTGGAAACAACATTTTAGTCGAGTAGAACGCAAGGCTTTTATTGCAGTACAGCCTATCACATCACTTTTAATCTGCCCTGCTAGCCGTGCTCCTTCTGCGCGAAACACGGGAGGCGAGCTCATATAGCTCACCTCGTTCTAGATCGTTATCTTCGACTGCAGATTCCGGAGAAGCTGAATTTCGACTTCTCAGGACCCCCTCACCTCCATTAGAATACTCCTCCCGGGCGCCGCTGGCGAGCGCTTCATCGTAGTTCTCCAGCCCGCGGGCACCACTGACACTTTCCATGGTGAATGGACTAGCCGTCGGTCCATCAAGTGCAGCAAGCTCCTCGCGGGTGAACCATTTAGGAAGCAGGAAGGAGCGCACGGGTATCAGAAGGATGATAATAACAGGGAAGCCGATGGCAGCAATAGTCTGAGTGATAGCGAAAGTCGCACCGAATCCAAATAGTTCGAGAGCGACGAAGGCCCAGACAGCGGCACGACGCTCGATTCGCTTGAGGGGATTCGACGCGGAGGTAAACTTCTTGTCTTCGGCGAGGAAGATCAGTTTTTGCGTAATCCCATTGCCCTGTAGAGCCTGGACACCCATAACGAAGAACAGACCGGCCATGACACCCTGTGGAATCAAGTGGAGCACGATGAGGAGGGGTCCGGTCATTGTTCCCAGGGTCAAAAGTCCCTGTGCGAAGTTGCTAGCTCGCTGCTCTACTACATGGTCTGTAACCCGGATAGCTTTGCCCTTGTTGGTGTCGTCTTCGTCTGCGACTTGGCGAGTGACGCAGAGAGCGGCAGTGTGGAAGGGAGCCTGGGGAATCAGGCCATTGGGGAATGGTATTCCCAGAATTCCAGCCACAAAGGTTGTTAGACCGAGGAGCCAAATGTCCCAATGGAAGCCAGCTGGCTTTCGAAGAGGAAATTCGGTCCCTTGGGCTATGAGAGATGACACTGGAAGGGAAGTGTCAGTCATAAAATCCACTGTGATTTACTTGATGCAGAGTACTCACCATTGTGATCAAAGTAAAAGAGAATTGTGAGAAGAAGCGCAAATGGGATGGCAAGGAAGATATCTCCAACACTGATGTCCCAGAAATGTACCAGCCAAGACCGGTCAGTTGTAGGAAAGAAAGCCTTGCTAGTAGGGAGCGTAGCGACATCAACATCCTTCATTTGACCGATGTAAACGAAGCCCGTAAAGAAGATTATGGTCAAAGGTGTACCATAGTCCTCGAGGAATTTCCGAATGGGTCGCTTGAAAAGATTACTGTTGCCCAGTTCCCCACAGATCCATGCACACATCAGGACAAGTAGTGCAACCATGATACTCAAGTAAGCAGATGTTTCTCCTACTGAACCCCATTGTCTAGTGAGAACTTGAATGCCCTTCTGGATATAGACGCAAGCAACGTAGAACCCAAAGATGTCGCACGAGAACCGGGTAACATAAGTTAGTGCATTGCATGAATTAGTGATGGCCAGTATCCAATGCATAATCAAAGACCAGCTAAAATTGACGTCAGTGAAGCCAATGACCGAAAATCATAAAGGATACTCACATTCCAATCCAACACATGAAGGCAAGATACGGCGTCCCTCGAGGAGCCATGATGTCATAGACAGTATAGTTAAACACAGTGATGGGACCTACAATCCTTAGTTTGAGTCTTTGTGCTCATATATTCGATATTTCTTACCAGTAACACCGACAATGACCAACGGCTGAGCCGCAAAAAGCGAGAAGACAATTGCACCAAGTACGGAAGCAAGTAGGACTTCATTAACACCATAGCTCTGACTTGTCTTCTCGAACATATCTAACGAGAAGGCGAGCGCAGGCAGGATGCTACATTTATTGTGAGCACGAAACAGCGCATAAAAGAAAATATATTGATTGATTTCCAACCAGAGCGAGCATACTTAGCAAAATACATATAGACTGTAGCAGGCACGACACGATAATCCCATGCATCAGTCCAGTCGCTCCAATAATATGGTGCTCTGCGCTTTACGTCGTTGATCATTCCACGGAAGAAGTGGACGTGCCACCATTTCTCCTGAGCCAAGTGCACCGGCGCTGTCGTCGCCGCATGGTGCTGCGAGTTTTCTTGGGCGCCGTTCTGTTGGCCCGTATAATGGTCAAATTGACGGGCTGTATCATGACCTGATCTATCTGGGCGTGGTAAGCGCACTGACGATCGCCGTTGCGACGGCCCAGAAGGTTTTCGCTGAGCAGACGTGGACGAGTGCATGTTGGGTCCCGGGAGGGAGAAGTCCCCTTGTGACGATCCTTGCATATGCAATGGTGGGATAAATCCGATTCTGCTTCAGTGTAATACAACTGGCATGAATTTAGGAAAAGAGAGATAACTGCATTGATACACAAAGAAATACGTGAGGGCGAGAATTAGGACATAATTGCGCGGAGCTTGATTTTGCGGAGCTGATGAAGCCAAGACCTATAAGTGGGGCCTGAGGCATCCAGGTCAGGCTGCTACGGTCGTCTCTACAATCAAATACACAATCCTTGAAGTGAAGAACTAAAGAATTAGACTTATTACTCAAAGCTGCATAGAGATAGTAACTAATTGGAGTTTTTAGAACAATTGTTAGCGAGTCATAGGTTTCTCAAAACAATCCTGGTTAGATTGTTTTCAAAGCCCCCATAGCAAATTTCTTCACGCTTGGACAAACAATTTCAATCAGATCACTTTTCCACTGGGAGGCGAGGTCATCACTGTGGTGGGGGCGGGGGAGGCAGGTCACCTGGAGGCGGCGGGGGTGGGGCATCCCCAGGCGGGGGAGGGGGAGGGCTGCCAGCCCCTCCGGGGTACATCGGAGCCATACCAGGAGGGGGAGGAGGCGCGGCCATGCCAGGAGGGGCAGCACCAGGAGCTCCCATGCCAGGAGGGTAAGCCGCGTATCCGCCGTATCCGCCGTATCCACCATAGACAGGCTGCTGTCCACCAGGAGGGGCCGGTTGCTGCCAAGGAGCAGCACTTGGGGCAGTACCAGGAGCAGCATAGCCACCTTGAGATCCGTAAGCGTAGTCGCGGGGTGGGGGTGGAGCTTGGTGCTGGTTCTGCGCAGCCCAAGGGGCCGAGCCACCCTGGTTGCGAGATCCATAGTCATCACAAGATCCATAGTTGTCGCGGGATCCATAAGTGTCGCGGGATCCATAATCGTCACGAGGGCGAGGTTCACGGCGTTGTTGCCATGGAGCCACATCACTTTGGGGTGGTGGTCCACGCTGCCAGGGCTTCGCATCACGATCGTCGGGATGGCCACCACTGGGACCAGCTTCAATGCGACGAGGCTCGTATTCGCCAGGAGCACCACCAGACAACTCGTTCATCAATTGCTACGCGATATATCAGCATCAGATTTAATAAAGTAGCGACGAACAGAGAGAACTTACCTCCATCTCACGATCCACAGCATCACCAGTGCCAATAGCACGGTCGCCACGTCTGTCCGCGCCGCCGGCATTGCGCCAGTCACTGCCTCTCTGGCGATCAGGACAATCGCGAGCCATATGGCCAGCATTGCCACAGACACGACAGATGATATTCGCAGTGAAGTTACGCTGCTCGGGGCAGTCATACTTGCGGTGTCCGATTTGACCACCTAATAAGAATCGCGGTTAAATTAATTGCGCAACCAAGGACATTGGAATGATGTTCACTTACAGTTCTGGCAAGCCTGGTTCTCGTCGTCACGAAGGGTACCGTTAAGAGCAGCCAGCTCACGAAGTTGGTTCCGCTTGAGCTCGTTCTGGCCTTCAGGGATGGATGCGGCCTGATAAATTGTCAATATCAGTTTTCTGACCCGTAAGATGAGACATGGGAACTTACTGTTTCAATGACATTGTGAACAAGCTTCTTGGCCTTGTTCACCTTTTCTTCGGTGTCCGCCATAATCAGACAGTGCAAGTCTTCTTCCTGGTTGCTGCCGTGAGCTGCGTCAGATCGACCCTTTCCTTCTTTAACGGAGCCCTTGCCTCGAATAGCAATCTTGGCACCGGACTCGGTCTCCATCTTTTTCAAGGTGTTTCCACGAGGTCCTATGAGTAAGCCAACTGTAAAAATAGAAGCTAAGTGTTAGTGATCCTGTAATTTTTTAAAATATGTGCAGCATCAGGCACCACGGTTTAGCAAGAAACAAGCTGAGGACAGTATGCCATGTCAGCTTGAGTCGAGTAGGGACTCGTGATAGACTGGAAGAATGGTTAGGAGTTAGAGGGTTAGTTATCATACTGAAGTTAATCTCTGGATAGTCATTCACGGGGACGTAGACCTTTTCCTGGGTCTTGGTCGGGCGTCTGTAGTCAGAGGGCGGGTTGTAGTTAGGAATGGTCTTGATGGCCTTCTCGACCAGTTTATGACGTTCATCCTCGAGACGCTTGCGGTAACGGTACTCGCGAGTGTTCACACGTCTTCCGAAGTTGTCATACTGGGGGGGTGGCGAGGGTGATCTGTGATCGAAGTCAATATACAAGGAAGTATTATAAAGGATGAAAGGACATACCTGTCACCATCGGCGGGGACCACGTCGTTAATTCGAAGCTTCTGGCTAATTTCCTCAATACGAAGGTGAAGGGTGTAAGCTTCAAGCTGCTCGCTGGTGAAGTTGGCCATAATCATAGTCGGCAGGCCCATAAGACCGGCAGCTTTATTCTCTTGCTGGTCACCCCAGCGGTTGCGCTTCTTGCGCCTCTTGCCATCGGAGTTCAGGGGAGCTGGATCGGCTTTGGAATGAAAGTCAGCCTTTTCAAACAAATTTTCGGGGGAGTGGGGGAGAAACATACCTCGAACAGGGCTACGGCCACGCTTTGGACCATCGGGACCCATAGACGATGAGGGCATAGAAGGGGGGGTCGCAGTGCGACTTTCATCATCTCCGTCCTCGCCGCCCATGCGTCGCCGGCCAAGCGGGATGTTGTTAGAGCCGGTTATTCCTTGGTTGCGCCAAGCCATGACTGCTTGGATAAGAAAAAAGTGAGTGGTTAGTGATATGGGGAGGAGAAGAGATGAATGAATAAGGCCGTGTTCATGAGGCGACTGCCAGCACGTGATTATAACAAATTCTTTAATTAGTAGGCGGTGGCTATTCTCGGATTAAATCTATGGCTTCGGATATACTTATACCCGATAATTTGAGCTATCGCTTCGGATATACTTGTAGCCGATAGCTTGAGTGGGGAACATTCAAAGTTGTGGCGGATCCAGAAGGCGGTCTAGAGTTTAAGTCAAACTTTGCGACCCTCACCCAAGTCAGGTTGTTGGATGCAAATTCAGGTTAGTTGAATGCGAAGTCATCTATAGAGTACACATAGTATAAAGGTACTTTAAAGCTAAAATCAGACTGCATCACCTTTTAACTACAGTACGTTGCGAAACTGGTGCAACGGCCTCCACTCTTCGGGTGAGGCTCACTGCCCAGAGACTCTAGAGCATATTAGGAATAGTCCCGGAACATCAATATTCCTGTACCAGTCTCGATACTTAACAATCGAGTTGTGGTTAGACTTGGAAGGATACAAAATAGGACCTGACTCAGCCGCCTAGATATTACTGGGAACGCATAAAAGAGGATGTATGTGGATTTCTACGGCGAAAGACAGCCTGTTGCCGTCGGGTAAAACTAGATAATACTGATATGGTGTTATCGGTGAACTCCTAACGCAACATTGACAAACACTTAGAAGGTACTAGTATTGATTAGATAGTAGTAGAGAAGCAGCTACTAGCGTGGTCCTATCTATTTTGTCGTGGTAAGAAGATTCGGCTTCAGATATCGATTAACTATATCGACGACAGTGGGCCTTTTCCCTCCAAAGCAGACAAGCGAGGAAAGTTACCGGTGATTATACGGATGCTCGCTGACCAAGGCGCTTAGATCGATGCGGAGTAGGTCTCCGGCTAACATTCTGTCTGGCGTGATATATATCGTGATATACGATGTCCCGGGCCTCCATATCGCTACGAAGGACAATACTGCTAGCAAGATCTAGAGGGGAGAAAGCATTCTAGATTGCGAACACACTATCTAAAGGACCTTATCAAATATATGGAGCAAGGTGGAGTTCTTAAGACCTACGCTAATTCTAACAGTGTTCGCGAGCAGCTTTACGCTATGGAGAATCAGCGACTAGATAAAAAAAACCCCCTACAGAGAACTCTACAATAGGTTCAATGTGTCCTCTAATTAATATCAACATCCTCCCCGCCGGATTACCTCAGCAATCGATACATCCTCCTACTAACACTATACTCACTGGGCCCAGCTGTACGGAATCTATTGTATTAACGGCCTGCTAGATGTCGCTGTGGAGCAATATACTGAATGGCAGCAATCGTAGGTAAGTAACGAGGCTTTCAGGAAAAACATTAACAAAGCACGTAATGTGACCTTAGAAAACTGTCTCAACCTCATGCAGATTTATGGGGATCAAGAACCAAGGCTTTTTGTCCAGCACGGCGATTCGTTCGTAACATCGGCCTTTAGGTGAAACAACGCAAAGAATTCTCTTGCGGAAGTTCTCGTTTAGTTTAGATAGTTTATATACTGTGATTAGAGAACACTATCCTAGCATACTGCATTTGTCCCTTTGTATAGGTTCGGAATGAACCGTAAGATTTTCCGTGGTCGTACTGTATATAATTATTGTAATATCGAGGGGGTATAACCCAGAGAAAGACTTAGGTACGACTGTACAGTCCGGAAGACTGTTGCTAGCCGAAAGGATGAACCCTTAGGCTAAGGTCGCAGGGTAGGCAGGAAGCCTTTCCCCCTCTCCGCCGATAGTCTGTCTCTAAATCCGCGGCTCCCTACTGTACCCGAGCTATCTACCCTATAACGCACCCATTAAGAGAAAATCTTTTATCTCAACTACCTATTCCGCTATCGCGGCCAGAGCTCTGCTACTCCAAGGATAAGTA
This sequence comes from Penicillium griseofulvum, assembly GCF_001561935.1. Lineage (NCBI taxonomy): Eukaryota > Fungi > Ascomycota > Eurotiomycetes > Eurotiales > Aspergillaceae > Penicillium > Penicillium griseofulvum. Next base: position 4,700,432 of record NW_024467471.1, on the reverse strand, counting down.
CTTAGCGGCGTCACCCTATTACAGCTGGCTAATAATGGTTTCCACTTTCAGCCTTTCTAAAGTAGCGGCCTGGCTCGCTGCTTTGCTCCCTACTTCTGTAATAAGCACTTGGGGTAGCAAAATGTTAGAGTAACACGCTTAGGGAAGAAACATTTGGAGTAGGAGAACTTAGGGTAGTAGAATTCTTAGAGTATATCCAACTGTCGTCGCTTTAACATACCTTTACTAGTTAGTACCGAAGGTTCTATATATTAGTATAAGTAATCAGACCTGCCCTAAGTTTCTAAACTTACACAACTTTCCTTAAAACACTTGTTCCGTTAACCACTGGGATAGACAATATACCTATTATTCCTACTCGTCGGTTCGCGATACAGCGACTGCGCCCCGGCCAGTTAATTAAGATCATAGACTCCTCCGGAGGCCAGGTAATCGATACCTAGGCCTTTTCCATTCCACCAACACCCGTCTTTCTAAGCTATATATCAATAACTCACACTCAGTCGACCTTGCACAAACTTCTTCCGTCTATTCACGAGTCTTTCCTCGACAACAAACGAAACCCTATTCTGACTATCGTCGAAGACATATCTCCTAGCATACATAGCGTTCTCTTCGCCGCGTGTTCTCCGGAACGCTATCTTCAACTAGGTACTAACAAAGAGCATAATAACTGCGCCAAAAATCTCCACGACGCTATAGAGCAATGCACAGAACCATCATTCAACCACCTTATGAAGTTTCTAGAGAGTGGCTAGGTGCCTGATCCACTAAATTTATTTATAAAGGTGGATATTCATAGCAATATCTTGCAATGTTTAAACCCGGAAAGCAAGGCGGGGGATTACATTGTATTGAAGGCGGAGCAAGAATATATCGTAGTAATAAGTGCTTGTCCAATAGATTTGAGCGCTTGCAATAGGGGCGAGCCTAGCAGCGCAAAATTCGAAGTTATTTAAGCTGGGAAAGTAGAAACATAATTTGCCTACACTCTTGCAATGCAGAATCTGATTTTTTGGTTCCCACTCTGTGTCGTTTTTGAACTACAAAAAACTATAACCGATGCAACGGCCGAGCTGAACATTTAGTAAATAATATCACAGACCGCACATTAGTCAGACTCAGATACTCCTGGACGCCCTATCTTAATAAAGGACATGCTGCGAAATGGCCCCCCAATAGGGACACCGATATCTTCATTTGGCTCGTCTTTACCAGCCTTGAGTATACCGTTGAGCGAGGAATTGTTGAGCGAGGAATTGGTGAACGACGTAAATAGACATTTATTTGACCTCGAGATCAACTAAAATAGGGCAAACGCCAGGGTTCACCGCACCGCGGTAAGCAGGTTCAGCTGATATCCTGGACTGCTTTCTTAGCTACTCAGCGTACGGGTTTCAAACCCCTTACTGGATTTCCTATATCGGAGCATGATGGTGTGAATCGATTCATCATAGAATAGTTATACCATCGAGTCTTGCCGACCTTATCACCAAAAGAAGATAGAATTTCAAGATCTATAACCATTGGCGGTTCCAAAATACAACGCGTTAGTAATAATGAACGTAAAAGAATCAGTTCCACTCAGACAAAACGTTTGCCCCGAGCGTTGCCGCCACAGCAGCGCTATTATCTATAACTCTATAGCTAGGCCGGCATTCCGAAAATGTCCCTCCGCACTCTTCTCCCTTGCATCAACAACCTCAGCACGAGCGGAAGAAGTCTAAATATGCGCAAGAGGCAGGAAAGTTAATCAGAGAGTGGAGTTGTTGCACCGGTTTCGCAACGTACTGTGTTAAATAGATATATTGTTAGATTAACATAGGCTATATGTTATAGTAAATAGGATTTAAGTTGAAACAAATGCCTATAGGGGAAATGCTGTCCGTGTCATTTCACACTACAACTACTAGAGTAGTTTCGTTTTCTCTACTTCAAGGCATTTATGATCCTACAACAATATAGTATAGGAAGTAAAGAAAGAAAAAAAAAAGAGCAATGCGAAGTCAATTTCAAGCTCTCTGTTCTACTAATCAACTGTAATCAATGTCATAATAGTTCTTCATCGGCGCTTCATTTAAGCATTGCGCTTTGCATCGGCCTGCATCCCCTTTTGAACCCAAGCCCTAGATTCAGCAGCCGTTTTCTCCATAGCGGCCTTATCCTTGAGGAGCTCTTTAATGGTATGAGGGGAAGGAACATGACGACCTTTCTCAACACCCGGTCGCTGTAACATACGCTCCTCCCAAGCCTTAACATTCGGGAAATCGTCAATTTCGATACCGGCCCATCCTGCAGCAGATACCCAACCCCAGTGTGAGATATCGGCAATAGAGACGTGGTCACCGACAAGATAACCAGACTTGGACTCTGCGAGATGCTTGTCCAAAACACCATACAGACGGCGTGACTCGTTGACGTATCGCTTCACGCCGTACTCAATGTGCTCGGGGGCGTACCGCGAGAAGTGGTTGGCTTGGCCTTGCATGGGTCCTACGCCTGCATTCTGGAAGTATAGCCAGCTCTTCATTTCATAGTATTCCCGTGTGCCTTTGGGGAATGAGATCTTGTGGTCTGTGTCGTACTGTTCTGCTAGGTATTCCAGAATGCTACCAGATTCAAATAGCCGGATCTCCTTGCCGTCGGTAAAGGTGTCTGTCAAGGCAGGGATGCGGCCATTGGGGTTGATCTTTAGGAACCAGCTATATAGCGGTTAGATCTGTTTGGGTATTTATAGCGATGCATGTACATACTCTTCCTTTTGAGTGTTCTTTGACATGTCAATTTTCTCGACCTTATATGGCAGGCTGCAATCTATTAGTACCAAGCTTCAAGAGACCAAGGGAACTACTGTACCCAAGCTCCTCTAGCGCTATGGAGATCTTGATGCCATTGGGGGTCTGGGCCGTGTATAGGGTAATATTTGGTTGAGCCATGTTGAGAGAGTAGAAAGGGAACCGAACAACAAATTTGAGATGAGTGAAGAGAAAATTGAATGTTTAAGGATGTATCAATGCTTTTAAGTAAATTGCTGAGGTCATGTTAGTCTTCGGCGGGGCCACCCCCACTTTGCGGATTTATAAGCTCGTGGAACTTCCAAGGTTCCATAAAGATACGGAATATTCTAACTCCCCGAGGCCGACAAGGAATACAATTCTCCGGTTGGGAAAGAGGGTTTGCTGACTGATGACAGAGAAGAGGGTAACCTTGTCTCTTTCCCTTTTCACCTGTACTTCCTGCTCAGGACTCTGACTTCTTTAGCCAGATCGGTGTAATTGACTGTACATCCGACGATCCAAGTCCAGTTCTTCCATTTCCTGCTGGCTGCCGGCAGAATCTTAGCCTTATCATGAACGATAACCTACCTCAGCCTGTCAGCCCGTCTAGCTATCCCGTTATGCTGAAATAGGCCTCATACTCCACTACACTCGCCAGGTCCGATATCTGCGTATCCCGGATAAATACGGTCGTTGAGAAATAGGCTCTACTCAAAGGAACCGTTGACCCTAATAAAATCAGAAAAGCAACGGCTTGATTTGGATACCATGAATTTCATTGACTACTTGGTGGTCCCCGGGAGCATGATAGAGGTAAAGAACGAATGGATCTCCTTATGTGATATAAGTAGGACTGGGTATCAAAGGTAGGACCCTTAAGATATAATTGAATAGAATAGACGGTTATAGGAAAAAGTTATAGCTCGTCGATTGGGAGCGGATCGGGCAGGCTACCGGCCTGCCCTTGTCGGTTGGCGTTAGGGCTCAAGGGCGTACGTCGGTTCAAAGAAGCGGGCTGGGAAATGGGCGGTGGGGTCGCACTTGGCCACCGACAACGAGTATTTTGGGAAAGTGGCAATTGGCACAGCAAGTTACTTCCTCCGCTGTTCTTTTTCAGGAGGACCGGGTACCGGCTTCGTTCCCTGGGATTGGCTGTTTGAACCGTAGAAGGTATCTTGCTGGATTCCGGGCGACTTTCAGGGATCCGAACAGGATTTGAAGTTACATTGATGACACTGGGTGAGTCCGAATCTTTCACTGACTCTGGTTGACCGGGGTAAACCCCTCTCCATCCATTCCCCTCCTTGAACTTTTAGTTCAATGCCGGGTCAGAACCTTAAGAACTTAGTTCGAATTATCATGACTTCCAAACACTCCTCTCTTACCTAACCTTGCATAAAGCTATCGATCAAGATTTTCGTCTTCACACTCTCGGCCTCCGTAATGGCACGAGAGAGAAACGATATCAGAATTGGCTGTTATTAACCAATGCTGAAGATATCTATAAGAAAAAGATAAGTTGATTATATACTTTATAAGGACAAGAACAGTCGGCCATATCAGCGGCCTTATGATTTTCTTTCAGGGGTCTTTTCAGTGGTCTCTCCAGTGTTCACTTTAGTAGCCTTTTCAGACATATTTATGTTATACTTCATCCTATGCGCCATTGTTTGCTGCAAACTTAGCGGTTTGTTATTTGCCATTGAGGCTATAAATACCCTGTCCTTTGTATATTGAGTCACTTCTTCATCTATCTATATACTCAAGACAGGATAGAGATCCCTCACCTTGCCTCATTTCCGGTTCCCCTCTAATTACACCTGGTTCTCATGTCACCCCAGAGCTAACCTCCTCTAATCAAGAGTTTCTAGATCAACTAAAAGAAGCTCAGGAGGTAAGGTGGTCTTCTGATGCACCTTCAGATTTCTTAGGAACTTCAACTGTAGTGAACTCCGACACTCAGTCATCTCTCACTTCATCTTCACCTTCCCGTGATCCCATTTATATTTTCCGGCATGCTAGACTATTCCCTCTGGCTCGGAACGCTAGTTGATTATGAGACAAACCTGGTAATGGTCGAAGCGAAGAAACCTGATTCTCTGAAGGGCGGTATGCTACAATATCTAGCCTACATGGGTAAGTAATGTTGAGTTACACTAAATATCCCTAATTGCAGGAGCTAATATGGATAGGAATGATCCATCACACAAGGAAAACGTCAAAGATGTATGATACATGTGTGTATGGCGTTGCCACTGATAGTTTCGAGTGGCAGTTTATTCACATTCGAGATATACCGTTGGGTCGAAATATCGCTATATACCCAAACGGCTATTCTAATAAGGAATGGGAAACTCGTAAGGCTAAGAAGGAATATGTTAAGATATCGAATATCTTCTGGACTGGTGAATATCGTCGGACCTCAGATCAATCCTATGCCCCATATTATGGTACGTCACTTGTTTTTCTCTGCAATACTTGATTCACTTTACTCATCCGCCACCAGGCCCTGCCACCTCTCCTCGTAACTACGACTGTTCCCCGGGAAGGCGGCACTACAAGCCTTCTAGGCTTACCCCAGGCCAGGTCCGCGCCCTATCCAAGAATCATCCTTCCGGCCGCGCTATAGTCCCTTTGATCGAACGCAAACCTAAGATCGACAAAACAGGTCTTCAGGCCAAAGTTTCCTTTCTAACTAGTATTGAACTCCCGAGGAAAGATAATCGTTCGGTCACTACACCCTTAGGTATACCGGTACGTGGCGTACCTATCAAGACTATCGGCTCCTAGTACTTTCTCTAACCCTAGCAAGTCACATTAATTCGTGAAGCCTTCCCTGGTTCGATCGGAGCATAAATACTCCTCACTGGTTAGCTATTGGTTTTATTTCCGGAGAAGTCGCTAGAGCCATGCTGGGATAAGGGTGTCCCGGACGAGGTCGGTGGTTTGCGGGTCGGATACATTATAGAATCGTCCCGTGCGACAGCTACCATCGTCGAGTCCAGTCGAGTGGTTAGCGGCGTACCAGGAAGCATCGTCCAGCAGGCGGCACTTGGTCTCCCATCTATACGGCTGCCCATAATCCATTATTGTCAATCCTCAGGATACGCCAACTGAAGGGATATTTGTCAGAGACCATGTAACCACTTCTGTTTACTCCCAGCATTTTTAGTCTCCACACACGTATATAGCTTTCGTTCTTTCTCACGCATCTTATCATTTTCCAGACTATCTACTCTTCCATCGTAGTCGTCTATCTCTCTCGAGATCGCAAGACAATTTTGACGTTGATCAGAGATCTCTGTCACCTGCCTCTTCGATGACAGGCACACACAAGTGAACCGAGTCAGGAACAAACGCCTGACTGCGGGAAAAAAAAGAGATGTTTTACACAGCCTTGGAAGCTTCTATGGTTCAGATAGACAATAATGATTCCCCTTTAGACTAGCCCAAGTTATGATTGGCTGACTCTACTTTGTGGGCCTTTTCTATACGCGTATCCGATCTATAAACCTAAAAAGTAAAAAAAGGATTCTATAGAATGTCGACAATGACTATTTATAAAGTCTCTAAATCCTTTTATTTAGGTCTTCTCAACTCACAATACTTCCTTCTTCCTCACGCTCATAACATCACCAAATATGTCTCAATTCGCATCTCGTTCCTACAAATTTTGGAACTATGCACCTTCAATACCAGCGGCGGTCATTTTCATGCTGATATTCATTGCCCTAACGGGTCTTGTTTCTTGGAAGCTTTTCAAAACCAGGACGTGGTTTTGTATAGCATTTGCCCTGGGTGGCTTGTGTATGTGGGCTCTGTTCCTTTTACAATCTTACCCTTCTATTCCCTGAATCCCAGACACTAACCTGGATTTTCAAGTCGAGATCATAGGTTACATCGGCCGCTGCATTGCACACAATAACACAACTACAATGGGACCATACATCGTCGCCAACATGTTCATTCTTCTCGGTCCTACCCTCTTTGCCGCATCTATCTACATGACCCTCGGCCGAGTCATCCGTCGAGTTCAAGGAGAACATCTGTCTGTCATTCGAGTCTCACGTCTTACAAAAACATTTGTCTGGGGCGATGTGTTGTCCTTCGTCGTCCAGGGAAATTCTTCATCTCTCTCAGTTCTGGGATACGCGCAGTGGGGAAAGGTTTGCGTCATTGCCGGTTTGGCAATTCAACTCATCTCGTTTTCCCTCTTCTGGGTAACGGCCATCATTTTTGCAAAGCGTCTTCGTCGTACACCCACGCCCGAGTGTCTCAAGCCTGGTATTCCATGGCAACGATCGTTGCATATGCTATATGCTGTCAGTGCCCTCATTCTGGTCCGTTCTATTTTCCGGATTGTTGAATATATCATGGACAATGACGGTTATCTTCTTATGCATGAGTGGACAATGTATGTTTTTGATAGTGTGCCTATGGCTGCTGTTATGGTCATCTTCTTTATTTGGTATCCTAACCAAATGAGCCTTAATGCGGATTTCGAGAGAAGCATACCCCTTGCACACAGCTATTCCGAGGTTTGAATTACTTGTGCTTGCAGAAGGGCTTTATATACTTTACTTGGAGTTTTTGGTTTTATTTTGTTTATAGAGTGTTTGGCTATTTTTTTCTTATTTGTTATATTACTTTTTCCTATTAGCACACATTTGAACTATTGCTTTCATATTTTCCCATAATCAAGCATATTTTCTTCAATATATAGCATTAAATGTCCTTTAATTAAGAACACTCCTTAATTTAGAACCAATTTAGGTTTTCGGACCCTTGCTCCACTTCAGCCTCGGGTTTGAATACGCGTATAGCTTTGCCTCTCAAAGTGGAGTGTTATTATTACTCCGTACCATATATATCTCTGTCTAGATATGCAGAAATCACGGGTTAAACATGGCACTACTTAGTAGAAGGCAGCAATATTAGAGTGCTTCCGTTGGATGCCGGATACGCGTATACCAAGAAGCAAACATCAAACATAACAACATATGTAAAGCATGACCTCTCCGAATCAAAGTATGCAGCAAATTATTTCATCAGAGCCTATTCTTCAAGCTGAATTTGACATCATGACCAGCCTCTCTCCATCATTGTGCTCGGCCCATGCTTTTTCATATCCTCACATACCAGGCGCCGAAGTGCTATCGCTACAAGCTGCCCAAGTCTCAAATGTATCCAAGTACATACCCGAATGGTACTACTACAATCATGGCAGCGTAACAGCCCAAAACCTCAACTTCTGCAATGTCACAGTAACCTACAAACACACCGCCAAAAACAACACTATCAACGTCGGCATCCTTCTACCCAGTGACTCGTGGAACGAGCGACTCCAAGGAATCGGAGGAAACGGCTACACAGCCGGCCTCACCTCCACAACAGAATATGGAATGATCGCAGCAGCTGCTGAAGGATACGTCGCCGTTTCCACAGATGGCGGCCATACAACCGACGACCCTGCAGACTGGGGTCTGGAAAACGGAATGCCAGACTACGAGACCATGTACAACTTCGGCATTGCTTCTCTCGGCGATGCAGCAATCATCGGAAAGAGCATAGCAGAGAGTGCATATGGATCGAAACCCAAATACTCTTATTGGACTGGATGCTCGCAAGGTGGTCGACAGGGTCTGGCCCTCGCACAGCAGTATCCAGAAGCATATGATGGGATTGTTGCTTCTGCTCCTGCAATTAATTGGCCCCAATTCTCGGTGGCAGGGTATTGGGTTCAGTTTGTCATGAATCAGCTAGATGAATACCCATATCCCTGCGAGATTAACGCTGTGACAGATGCTGCACTCTCTGCCTGCGACAGCGCTGATGGTGTCGTGGATGGTATAAGCTCGGACCGGGATTGTGTCTTTGATCCGTTTATTTTAGTGGGCACACAAATCAACTGCAGTGACACTGGATCGCAGTTGAGAATCTCGGCTGGTACGGCGGAGATTGTTAATGCTACTTGGACTGGAGCACGGGACGAACAGGGCAACTTCTTGTGGTATGGGTTCAATCCTGGTACTGCATTGACAGGAGAAAATACACCGGTAAATACAAAATGTGTCAACGGGTCATGCACGGCGGTATCCAGCCAGCTATATGATCGATGGGCTCAGGTGTTTGTCGAGCATAACTTGAACTTCACCCTGCGGAATATCACACACGGAGAATATGACCATATTTTCCGAAAGTCTGTCCAGCAATGGAATTTGGTGTTTGGAACTAATAACCCAGATCTGTCAAGATTCCGTGATGCTGGTGGCAAGATGCTAACATATCATGGTCTGGTGCGTTTCACATTGTTTGTTCAGAGATACTATACTAATTTTTGATACAGATGGACGAAGTGATCCCTCCCAATGGCACGAGATCATACTACGAGGCGATAGCTGCCGGTGACTCGAGTGTTCATGAGTACTACAAGTTGTTCGAGGCTCCAATGATGGGGCACTGTTTTGGGACGAAAGGAGGATATCCTTCTACTATGTTTGACAGCCTTGTCGCTTGGGTCGAGTCTGGCGATGCTCCTACAAGTCTTCCAGTTAAATACACTCCAGAAGATGGGAAGACGTATGATAGAATCCTGTGTCCATACCCACAGCGAGTGAAGTACAGAGGTACCGGGGATGCAACTTCTGCCGATGCATTTCATTGTGCAGAATGAGTTATTTTGTTTGGGCTTGGGTATACTATTGTTATAACCAGTAAACTGGAAGTGAGAGACGGCAGGGCTTGGGGTATCCATCAAATCAGTTGCCACAAGCTAAAGGAGTTGTGAAGAAAGACGATTTTAGTATCTAAATCCTATGGAATGCTATCTACATGGTGAACCGGAATGCTCAAGAACAAATTTTGATCAAATCATGCATTTTGCAGATATGTACAACTCTATAAATACCCATGACAGAACGACCGCCGCCAGAAGAAAGGAAAAAATCAATGTATACAAGAGAAAGCCAGCTGAGCAAACCGAGATGATTATACCGCAGTATAACCCAACGTGAAAAGACGACCACCAAAACGCTCATACGCCAGAAAAAGACAACTCATTCGTGTAATCTACCAAGAGAAACTCTCTTCCACATAATCAACACTGGAATGAGCCTGTTTCTTCCGGCAAACACGACGAACATCATCACTCAACCCGCCATTGCCGCAGACAAGAACGCCCATGGCGCCGATTTGATTCTCGACCTCCATACTGACCAATGTGTCAATATTAGGACGACCAGGGAACATCTGCACAGTCGCAGAGGGGCTCTGGATCTCCTTTGTATTTCGCGGCCGTGTAATAAAGAGCATGATGCGCAGCACTTCACGGCGACGATCCATCGCCAGGATACTTGTCATCCAGGGACGGATCCACTCCAGGTGTTCAGGGGACTGGATGATCCAGACGAGTGTGACGCGACGGGCGGCGACGGTACCGTCCGCGAAGCCGGCGACGAGATGGCGGACGAAGGGGACGTGGTGGGTTATTCCGACTCCGCCTGCGAAAAGCATCACGGTGCCGTATGAGTCCATGGTGTGGATGTTACCGTACGGGCCCTCTGCGAAGGCGCGGAGGGTAATTTGGGAAGTCATTGAGTTTGCGGCGCGTTTGTAGAGCTTGTCTGTCATTCCTGTGCGGCGACGGACGAGGAGAGAGATTGTTTCTTTTTTAGGCGTGCTGAGGAGGTCTTTGCTTGTGCGTGGGAGAGACTTTTCGTCGAAATTGCTTTCTTCGGTTTCGCTCCAGCCAACGGAGAACGGGTGCGAGGTCCACAAGCCTACTGCGGGGATGTAGAGGTAGATGTGCTGGCCTGGACGGAAGGTCCAGGGGCGGGCCATGCGCAGGGTAATGCGCATTGCATCGCCGTGCAAGGCCTCGACGGTTGCGGTTGTGGATTCACGGCCGCAGTTGCGGTATACGATGATCAAGAAGCGGGTGGCGCGCTCGAGGGCCCAGAGGATGATGGAGGCGAGCAGATATGCTTGCGCTACGAACCCGTTGAGATGGACCCAGAGGAAACCCATGGAAACGGCTGCAATTGCAATGTGCAGGTGGAGGAATGTCTCGTAGAATGCATGGCGGATAGGCGACGGCGAGTGCAGCAAGAGCGCGGTAAATGCACAACCAGCCACCAAGCCGGTCAGCAGGAAGCTGCTGTGGCCCAGTGCCATTGCGACAACATTCCAGCCTTTCTCTTGGCCTTTGGGGATAGCCCAGGCAAAGATATGCGCAAGAGCCTCTAGCACCACGATGCGGCCGAGCCATCGGTGGAGCAGATTCCATGTATCGAAAGGAACATGGAGCATAGAGATAAGAGGGTTGCTACGGCCTGCCATCAAGACCAATGGGATCAAGTTGACGGTTGCCATAGTTCCGGTGCGGTTACGAATAACACCAGCAAGCGTGTCTTCCTCGGATCCATAAGGAGATGTCACACAGCAAAGCGTGACGTTCATGGCGACAACGCCGGTGATAAGGAAAAAATGGAAGCGGCTAGGCAAAGTACCCATGTTAATAGCTGATGAGAGCTGCATTTCTTGATTGTGTCGTTTGCCGAACAATGCGGCGTATATGATATGTTCCTTGATCCAGGCAAAGGTGTGGTCTGTAGAGACGAAGTACCGTTGTCGGTCATCGGTGAAGCTTGACAAGCGTCGAAGATGGCGAGAGAAGCGGAAGACGAGCTGCCAGATGTAATAAAGAGCGGCAGCGCAGCCAAGAGCGAGAATTGTATATCGTGCCAAATCATCGTTGATGGCTTCGTAGTAGACGGAATAACCACCATTTCGTTTTTCGATGGATCCAATGTCTGTTGCCCTAGCCAGTCCAGCGAGGGACATCGCCAGCAAAGAGGACTGCATAATGACTCTCCAAAAACGGTGCACGTCGAGTGCTTAGGTCAAACTTGGTGCGCTTTTATGGCGAGGCCAGCTCGCTAAAAAAGACGTATTCAAAAAGGGAGTGTTGATATCTGGACCGACGCCACAGAAGGCTCGGAAGATATTGTCGAGGAGTACGTAGAACAGCAAACGAAAAAAAAACCCCAGGTTTGGTCAAACAACAGAAGCAAGGATAGTAGGGATCCAGTCGTTTAGGGTTTCCTGTTGGGTGGCTGGTGTCAAGGAAAGGACCTGCCTAGATCTAATATATAGAAATCAGAGGGAAAGCATGGAATAAAAGCCGGTTGTCGATAACTGGTCAGTCCAATTGAGCGTAGGAGAAGCGAAAATGTTCACAGAACAGTGGGCGACGTGTGTTAAAGGCCGTTGTCGACGGGCAACGAAAGGAATGCTAGTGATCCAGTCACTGCTAAGAAAAAATGCTAAAGATGGAAAATTGTCCACACAATGAAGATTGTCTCAAAAACAAGGGCAAAAGAAATGAGACAATGTCGACTATTGTTATAAAAATCAAAGGATTGTGAACAATGAAAGATCGGAAATAGAAGAAAGAACTGTTTCTCCCAGTCTAGATGGAGTATGAGACAGGGGGCCGCACTATGTCGAATTCCAGCCAAAACTCTCCACAGCACGGCCCGTATCATGTGGAATTCAATGGTTTCTTGATTTCCGGGACTTTTCTCAATTTCTTCCAAAGAGGGGTTTAGCGCTGGGACCCAGATCGGTGTAAGGGATTTTACATGTGCGTATGGGGTATGTAGGTGGACGATCCTGCAGATCCATTATAGCGAATCAGGGGCTCATATTCACAGATAGCCTCAGCACTTTAGCCGAAGATGGGAGCTGGAATACGTAACAGGTCAGGTCCGAGGTCTCCTCATCCTACAGGAAATACGAATCAATGAGTATGACTGGTCAGCACTAAAACTGTGAAACAGCCAGTGTGCAGAAAGAGTTTGACAAGGATTAACAAACGCCACACAGGCCGTGAGATACAACAGCTCCGCGTTAATGCTTGGCCTACGAGTGGTTGTCTGAGAAAGGGGTCTTTGCTTCATCGATGAGCCAATCTAGAAGTCAGAGGTGGGGAAAATGAGGGTTTGTGGAGTCACGTTTTCATATTCAATGGTGTGTTTTTAGCGCCTCTATGGTCTCGTCACACTCAAAAGAACGGAGTAATCCACTTTAGGATTGATGAAACAGTCCGGTCATAGGCTATTGCTCCAGTCATAACTGTAAAAGGTTATCTCCGTCTACAGGGGGCGCTTCTTGGCAATGGATTTTAATATATATCAGACCTCAATCTCCTCCGGATAATTACCTTCTGATAGTACGGAGTATTTGTCCGTCTGATAGAATAAATACCTTATTGGCCCTACAATCCGGACTTTTATAATGTTGTAGCACACTGAAACGTGAAAATATGTATAACCTGATGTCTTAAACCTTGTACGGCCTATATCAGTCAAGGACTTGCCGGACTTTTGTCGGTCTGGGCAATATATTTTTCTTCTTTCGTGCCAGATAGAGTGCGTCTATAACCTTAACTTCCTTTCGTAAATGTCCAAGACTTTCCATTAGCACTGTCCAAAGGCTAATCCAAAGGTGAAGAAGACCATCGTTCTAAGTAAAAACACCAATCCAAGGCCATGGGTATCAAATCAAAAATCCAAAACGCCTTCCCAAAAAAAAAGCGGACCACCCATATCCACCGTTCCGTTTCAAAAAAAAAAAAGATGTTGTAAACGGTCGCTCAAGCCCGTTGCAATGTCAAATGAGATAGGAACCCCAGAAGCATAGACGAGCCAGGAGGCTCCGAGGAATACCCGACTACTGCCCGCGCAGACAACTTTAGAAACCGTGACAGGTCTCAACGAGAGCCAAGAAAGTCACTCTACCCCTCAGAGAAAGCTAAGCTCATCATCACTGTCATCCTGATATGAAATGACCCTTTGTGGAGGGGGCTGAATACGACGGGTTGAAACTGAAAGGCGTGTAGACCTTCGCCTCTCCGGACGATTGATCTGCTTTGCGGCACGCTCCAGAGTGGGCCGGACGGTAGGCTGACATGGGCTTTCTCTGTGGTTGATGATCACGACTTCAACCTTCCGTGCCTGTTGTGTCGCGGGGGCCGTCCGTCTAGTCAGATTGGTGCTACGCTCTCGAAGGATGCCTCGGCGTGTGACTGGCTCCACAGTAGAATTATACCGACTCGGTGTCGGAGATCGTATTTGGGGACTGTTTGCACCCCTGTCAACTACAACCACGGCAGTGGGCCGTTGCCGTTGCCGTTTTCTAGGCCGTATGGATGACACCTCAGCCTCCTCGAAAGTCCGCTTGGTCGCGATCGGCGGGGGAGATGAGGTCAGACTTGACACAGAGCCTGGGAAGCGGTCAGACTCAGGCGAGCTGCAGTCTGTGTCTGAAGAAGTGATGCAGGGCACTGGGCTTGATAGCATGCGCATGGGTCTTTGGGACTTTTGCACCAAAATAGGCTTTCCCTTGGTCGCTGGCGTAGATGCCACCCACTCGCCTATACTATCTTCCCATCGGAACAGGCCGGTACTCTGGCTAGATTCCTCGGGTTCTTCTGAAGACGTTTGGGCAGTTTCGTCCTGGCGCTGTTTTGCCACGGCCGCCTCTTGCACGTCGACGGCCCACATGTGATCATCGGGATCTCCTGTAGCTTCTGCAAACTCCATGGCGGCTTCTGCAGCGACACGCCCAAGAAAGACAGACAAGGCTGGTGTATCAGCTAAGCGGACAAGTTGCGAAACCATGTCCCGTATTTCACCGCTAGTATGTTCTGTTTCACCTGTGCTTTTTCTGAGGCAGCGAAACGCTTGCTGCACAAACAATGCTAACTCTCTAACCATGTCTGAATGGGACGCTATAATCTCCGCACATTCATCAACATTGACTGTTGATGCCATCACATGATGGGTATTGTTTAATAAAAGTTTGTCATTGCACTGTACAAGGCTGGTGGCCAGCAAGATGCAGCCACGCCGTAACAATTGATGGGGGGTGCTATTAGGCCGCTGCGCGACGGAATTTGAGTCCAACTCTCGCTGCAGAGCGGTGTGGAGATAGCTCGTAATATAGCTCGCCGTCGTTCCATCCGCACAATCGGTGTGATCGGAGGCACGAGACCGTGAGATATGCATGCCACAGAGCGCTGCCATGAGACTTATGACGTGATTGCTCAATGCATCCTCCACCGGCAAGGGGCAAGGCCGCGCAAGATTTGAGATTTCCCACGCTGTGGTGGAGGCAACCCTGGTCGCACGAGCACGACCGGTCTCGCCCTTCAGACGGAATTTCGGTGTAGAACTCCGAGCAGCGGTAACAGGGCGGACATCGCTAGCTGATAAAATCACAGCTTCAATCAACCGCGTAGCCGCTGGACAGTCTTCATCTTCCTTCGACAGTGAGATCGTTGCTCGTGTCATCCAGCTAGTCCATAACTTGGTTCCCATCCATTCCGGTGGTAGCACTCCCCGCAACAGAAGCTTAGCAAGTTCGTCGAAGATATAAGAGCGATTAGCAACGCCATGGTGAGCATATTTTCGTAGCAATCGGATCGGATCCGAAGGGTCATGGTCAACCACTGGCCTTAAGGCCTGAGGATATGGGTAATTTTTGCGTGTTGAAAGTAATGTAGAGAGCAATGAGTCGCTTTCTTCGGGTGCAAAGGAACGGCATTTTTCAATCAGCGCGCAGGCAATTGAATCTGTTATCCAATGATTATGTATAAGGGTAGAAACCAAATAGATACCCTGTGCGCGGACAGCCTCTCGGAGTGGCTTCCAACCTGTCCCATGAGGCGCATAAAATGCTTCCAATTCTGTAAAATATGCATCGCACATATCTTCATCTCCGTCCTCGTCCAACTCATCCTGTGCTTCTTGCTCCCTCGCAATAAATTTAGGCAGACTGCGTGTCACCATGGATAGCAAAGATCGTGCACCACGCCTGCTGTTCTCGGATAAGGGCTTCGTTTCTCGCTTCGATATCACGGTATTGCAAAGGAAATTTTGGAAGACGCGATCAAGGTTGTGTGCTATGTCGGCGAAGCCCGGATCACCAGACTGGTCGAGAAGTTCCTGCCAAGGGCTCTTATGGAGAGAATATCGATCACGGAAGACTAGCGGCTGTGATTGTTGGATATTGGGGTTGACATAGCCTTCCGCGCGTTCTGACTGTGCACTCGAGGGCATCTCCCATCTCCTCCCAGTGATGAGTGGTGTTGCGACCTCAATAGCGCCAGGCAGGATGCGTGGGGCTTCCGGGCTGTGTATTGACAGTCTGTTGCGCCTTTTACCTCCACCATCCTCTGCTTTCGACGAATACTTGAGTCTGGGTCGACGTCGCTCGGGCTTTTTCCCTGGGATCCAAGCTGGGTCGTTCTCATCCGGATCCGCATCGGAACCTGAGCAGTTGTGCTGACTTTCTGGTTTGTATTTGGCTTCCAATTTAGGCGCATCATTGCCCTCTGCAGTTTCTTGTAGTTTCGACTCGGTCGCGATCATTGACAGCGTTTCTTTGTGCTTTGCGATTCGACGGCAGATGGAGGTCAAGGGGCGCAGGACACGATTTGCCCATTTTGCAGTGGCTTGGGCGTCATCCATTGAGGCCAAAATAGATAATAATAATATCTGCTAATAGCATACAACTGTCAGAAGAATTAGCACCGTCACAAGTTCTTCTTTTGGTCACTGGTGTCGCACTGTACCAACCTCGCCGTACTAATAGACTCCTCAACAATACATTATAGGAACAATGATGGCACTCATTCAGCTATTGCCAGTAATGCAGCAATAATCCAATGTAAATAAGATATGCCGGAGAATTAAAGGGCGTATTAAGTGGAAAACAAATGACAACATTAGATGCGAGGCAAACAAATAAAACAAACATTGACTAATGCGGTAAAGTGGGCCAACACACATTGCCTATTATGGCGATCCTAGTCAGTACATATATCATAGGCAGTCAAGTTCTTAAAAGGTATCTATTGAATTCCAAGTATTTGTATATGAACTTAATGGATTCTACCCAGAAAGAGAAAATGACCCAAGTGGCAGATCCGCATAATGCACCAGATATGAGCCCATATAAGACAACCGAGTCCTTCCATGCACAGCCCGAGAGACAACCCAACCTGGCAGATAAAACCAAAAAAAAGAAAAAAGAGAGGAGAGAGATCTAAAATACAACAGTTCTTTTCGCTCATCAAGCCTGCCTACCGATCCCCAAAATGACAATGTATATAGATATTAACACACGTAATAACCAAGAAAATAAGAACGGCAACCAATGTCTAGACTGGCTGAAACTGGCTGGCTAGTAAATGATTTATGCCTTGTTGGACTGCTTGGAGCCACGAAGCTTGGGGTTGCTGGTGGCAGCACGCTTCTTCTGCTTGGAGCGCGAAGAGCTGGTGTCGCTACCTTCGATGAACTTCAGCAACTCATCGATGCTGCGAGAGTCGAGACCCGAGGCATCGGTGGGGGCAGTGATTTCGGGTGCAGACTGGCCAACCTGGGGCTGAACACGGGTACCCATAGAAGACACGCGAGGGTTCAGAGGGTTGCGACGCAGACGACGAGCCTGGATGTCCTTGGCATGCTTGGCGATAGAGACAGCGTTCTGGGTGAGCTGCTCGAGCCAGTTCTCAGCCTCCTTGGTGTTGCGGTCCTCAGGTCCAAGTTGAGCGAGGAAGATGTTGTATGCCTCGCGCATCTTGCCGACGGCAGCCTTGGAGTCCTGGTCCAAGGCAAGAGCCTGAGCGAGCTGGAAGAGAATAGTAGCGGTGTTGATGGAATCCTTGCCGAATAGGTCCTCACAAATGGAGAGAGAGGCCTCGAACCACTTGCGGGAGTCGTTGTACTGCTTGAGGTGTTGCAGCATCACGGCGGCGTTGTTCATCGTGGTGATGGAGTCAGGGTGGTTAGGACCGTAGATGATCTTCCAGACATCCATGGCGTGCTTAATGTAAACCAGAGCGGTCTTGGTGTTGCCGGAGGCATGCTCGAACAGACTCAAGTTGAGGTAGCTCAGAATAGTATCGGCCGAATCAACACCCATAGTGCGCTCGGTGACGATAACGGCCTTGCGGGCCAATTCCACGGCAGCCTCCTTCTCATCAGTCTGGTAGTACAGCATGGAAAGCTGGTGGTAGAGCTTGGCGACCTCGGGGTGCAGGATACCGTAGATCTGCTCGTGCAGAGACAGAGACTCGAGGATGAGCTCCTGGCCCAACTGCTTCTGGTTCTGCATGAGAGAGATACGACCGGCCTCCAGGGCCTCCTCTGCCAGTGCGCTGCGGGGAGAGGCATCACGGACCAACGGGACGACATTCAGGATATCATCAGGAGTGAAAGTGACAGCGGGCTTAGCTGGCGCCGGGGCGGCGCGGGCAGGGGACTTGTCGCCGCCCTTCTTCTTGCCCTTCTTCTTAGGCTCCTCTTGAGTAGAGCCGTTGGTGACAGGAACAACAACCTGCTCCTTGACCTGAGCCTTGGTGAAGGCGAAGTCACGGGCACCGAGCTGGAGACCCAACTTGATGGAAATGTCACGCAGAAGCTGCAAGTGTCTAAGAGAGTTGGACCAGTCCTTCTCAAGGGAGAAGCGGAAGCGGATGGTGACCTGCTTCTCAAGCTCGGCCCGGAGGGACTCGGGGGTGACCTTCTCGAAAGAGAAATCGCCCTCGGGGAAGATTGCGCGCAGGGATTCGTCGATCTCTGCCTGAGGAGTAGCATTCACATCTGAGCCGAGAAGACAGTTCAGCAAGTGAGAAAGGCAAGAGGCGACAAAGGGAGCGGGAACGTTGTTCAGGTAGCGGTTGGCAATGTGCTTGAAGGCACGAGTGATCATTTCCTGAACCACAAGAATGGACAGAGCCTGCAGGCGAGGTCCCTTCTCGGTGGACTGCTGGGCCAACTTTCCGAGGTAACGAAGGTTGATACCACGCTTGTGCAGCAGCTGGGTCAGGGATTGACCGTCCATGGGGAAGCCAACGTCGCCGTCGTGCAGGTCCTTGAGCAGATCGGGGATGACCTTGGATCGCAGGTGATCACAGGCATCCCGGACTTCCTGCTCATCCTTTGCCCATTGCTCCTTCTCCTCCTCGGTCTGGGGCACCTGGCCACTGAAAACATCGGGGTTGAGAGCAAGGTTAAATCCAGAGATGTCAACACGCTCCTGCTCGGCCTTCTCGGCCTTCTCAGCGGCCTTTTCCTCCTCGGTCTTGTCCTCCTCGGCCTTGCTCTCCTTGGCAGCCTCGGCACTAGCAGCCTTACGGCTTTCCACCTCGGCCTTCACGTACTGGCTCATCTTGTGGCGCCAGTAAGACTCGACCAGTTCAAGTCTGAGAACGGACATGCGGTGGGGGTAAACATCGCTACCCTCCTCCTCCTGCCACGCGGCATCCAGAGGAGCCACGCGGTAGAGATCCAGGACGTACTTTCTACCGTCGGTACCCAAAAGTCCCTTGGTCTCAACGCTACCTTCCAGGTCGTGGCGCTTGTTCTCCTTGTCCCAGACAGGGTGTTGCTTGACACGCAGCGCCTTCGAGAGCTTCTCGAAGACCGGAACAAAGTCGGCATGGGTGGCCACAACCTCCTTGCCCTCAACACCACCGTAGTCAATCTGGTGCTCACCGGGCTCACGCTGCTTGAAGATACCAGGAACAATACTCTGGCCAACGATACGCTTACCCAGGTAGTCGACCACCACGGTTCCGGGGGTGAACAGTCCGTCGATATCGAGCTGGTTGACAGCCTTGATGCCAAGAACGTCCTTACCCACGGCGACGCGTGCAGCTTCGTCACCACCCTCGGAGGTGAAAGTTCCAACGCCATCGGCACCGAAAGAGTAGAAGATGTTGTTGTAGACAAAGATCTGGGCGTCCCGCGCCTCAGTAGGGTTTAGAGGAG
Source organism: Penicillium griseofulvum (assembly GCF_001561935.1). Classification (NCBI taxonomy): domain Eukaryota; kingdom Fungi; phylum Ascomycota; class Eurotiomycetes; order Eurotiales; family Aspergillaceae; genus Penicillium; species Penicillium griseofulvum. The sequence goes on along the minus strand of NW_024467471.1, from coordinate 4,680,814 downwards.
CAACCTCACCCCGGGCAACCAGGACTGCACCGCGAGCGGCGGCCTCATTATAATCGGCGAACAACTTGGAGGTCAAGCGTTCCCGGAACACGCGATCCTGAACGGTCTCGCGGGGCAGCTCGCGGGTAGTCTGGAACTCCTCGTTCCAGTCACGCAGCGTCTCGGCGTTATCAACACCAGAGATCAGGTAGTTCTCCTGGGAACGGGTGATATCGGGCTGGTGGGCATTCAGGCTCGCAGTGGTGGGGGCGATGAGCCATGGGCTGTTGGGAATGGCGTTCTGGAAGGGGAAAGTGGTCAAAAGATCCTTCTCATTGTTGTACTCCTGCAGAGCCTCGAAGGAGGCGTTGAATGAGGGCGAGAGTTGGGAGATGAGAGTGAGCAAGGAGTGGGCGCTGCCCTTCTTGGGGTGTGTTGGCTTCGGGAATGGGTCGAATCTGATGTTCGAGCACTTGTTCACGAAGAACCCAGACACATGGGCAGTGATCTGGAAAATTTCACCTTCGTTAGTAGCAACCACAAGGTAAAGCAGGTGACCCTTCTGGCGGAGGTTGTAAGGAACAGGGTTCCATGAAGACAACGAGATAGACTTCACTGTCTTTGGCAGAGGAGCCTGCTCGGTGGGCAGGATGGTCTGCAGCGATGAAACTCCAGTCATGTCATATTTGGAGAGCGAGTGTTCCTTCTCGGACTCGCTGGCCTTGATGGCGTCTGCCGTAATAGTATCGTGCAGGGACAGGCCAGCGGAGATACCATGGAGGTTGTCGACACGGTCACCAGAAGCACCAATTAGCTCCCTGATGCGGACAACATGCATGCGGGCCTCCTTTTCGGTGTAGGGATCCTCGACCAGGACGATCTCGGAATCGGCCTCGAGGTCCGGAACCTCAGACAGCTCGACGAAGTCGTTGATGCGGTTGCCGTTGAACTCGAGGTGGAAGCAAGTGTATTGGAAGGTACCTGGTAGCTCGACAATAGATTGGCGGACATCCTGGACCTGTTCTTGGCTGGAGACCTAGAGAAACAATTCCGGGTCAGACAATTTTGTTCCTCCTGGCGTTTTCAAAACATCGAACCCACCATCACTTGAATCTTATGCGGGGCGTGAGGGAGCTTCACGGTGATCTGGAAAAGACCTATAGTCGAGTTAGAATACCGCTATGCAGTTCTGCGTCTAATTGCTCAACGTACCACCCGCGTTGTCCTCCTCTGTGCCCTCGGGAACATTGCCATTGGCAATCTCTTGGGAAGCTTGAGGAACCTCTATTCCTCAGTTAGCTTGTGTGCCCTACAACTTGTTTTACCTCGAACCCATGCTGTATGAATTTTGCCCAGCATTGAGGTTCCAGGGCCAACACACACCTTTCGAGTGCTCCAAGTCTCCATTGGTCTGTGCCATTATGTCGAGCCGGTTATTAAAAGAGCTTCGACGACGTAATAACAGTAAACCTCTATTTCCCAACCGTCACGCGGATGAGAAACCAAATTTCGGGAAAACGGGAAAAAGAAAAGGTTGAGGAACTGCGGGGATTCGGCAGTAGAAATTTTAGTATAGTATACAAAATGGCAGGCAAGGAACGAAAACCCCGTACCCCAGGAAGTTGAAAAAAAAAAGAGCAAGGATGAATGGATAGGCGAAACTGGAAAACCGGAGAGAAAATTTCTCGGATGCGGCATACCCTCGGAAGTGCTCGGGCGGTGGGTTCGGGGAAGGGGCGGAGAGGGCCATTTTCTCCACGTCTGCATTTTGACGGAGAATGGTAGAATTAGGGATTGTATGTAGATTGGAAATATGATATGTTAAGGTCAATATATAGGTTATAATTTTGATTGATATCAATTCATACATCTATGTTGTGCTTTAGTGCCTGAGGAACTAATATGTTTCGAATATGTGTACGCAGCGGTATAGACGCCAGGGGTCAAACCCTGATTTCTGGGCAATATAGATGCCTTGATACCTCATTTTCTGAAATAAGACCAGCAGAATAATTAAGATACTTGAATTACTATTAAAAAATAGTCGGCCGTATAAGCGACCTTTTGATGTCTTTTCAGTGGTCTCTTTAGATATCATTTTGCTTAGATGTGTCAGTTTTATAGGTCGACGGCAAAAAGAAGACGGAAAAAGGCTTTCAACCTTTTGATAAAGCGGTATAACTAGTTAAGGGGCGGTTAAGAACCAGGCCAAAATGGACATCAAAGCATCGAGATTTTCTAGAAATGGGGGTTTGACCTCTGGCGTCTATACCGTTGCGTAATATGTGTCAATGTGCCTTGGCTAGCGATTGTGTACACCGCGGCATTTTATTTCGTAATTATTCCCACTGGAAGAATTCACGGATCGTTAATTAGTTCATCTTAATAGGCAGAGGAGGATTAAACTATATGTAAACCTCGAAAGGTTAGACGCCTACATAGTTATATATGTAGATGCTAACAGGGCTAGTTCTATGTTGTACGGAGTATATGTACTTGACTAAAAAGAACATTGAAGGTATTATTTTGGAGGTCGAAAGCTAGAAAGAGTGACACCAAATGCGTTGATGCTAATACCTAAATCCTCATGGGCAGTTTCTTTATAGATGACGTAGACAATAATATTCCCAAGGTTGTCTATGTGGGCTTATCATGTCATGTAATCTTTTGAGTAGGGATATTTCTTTTTATATGTCTTTGATATATTTTCTCGCTCTTCTTGGTTTTATAGGGAGAGGGAAAAGCTTAAGTGAGGAATCAGGGACTTTGCAGGTTCGGATATATATATATGTAACAAAAACATAAGTGTCAATTGCCAGAAAAAGCTAAATTCACTTGGCAATTAAAGATATTTTAGCTATCCCGCATCACATTTAGAATAAGGATAACATGGGATTCAATTGTTTGAAAAAAGTTTAGTATATGCTTCGAGCTTTGTCGAAGCTAAGAACTGATAGCCTTTCATAACAATGCAACAATGCCAAGCTCGATGGATTAAGAAAAAAAAAAAAAAAAGAAAAGATACCTACACGTGCATATCAAAGTGATTTTAGGCATCTTGAGCACATGGATAATTTTGCCAGTAAACCGCCTAGGTACACACCTAACGTGGGAGGTATACGAGCTTACGGATGTACATAGGAAAATCTAATAGTCTCATGCATAAGCATGTTTACGGAGTACTCCGTAGGAGCTTATAGATATTGGATCCACCATCACACAGACCCTAAGAAAAAAATAAAAAACAAATCCATTTAAAAAATCTAGTGGAGAATTGATGAACCTATAGTGATACCCAAGTGGTCTTTTCCCCCCCCGTATATTGATCTAACATGTTCCTGATTCGATCGCCAAGCCTTCTGCATCCCTGGTTCATCGAGGCTGAGGCCAACACCGCAACTTTTAGCCACAATCGTCTGTTTTGACATTTTTTCCCAGTCTTTCTTTAACCTTCAGGGCCCTTTTATGTCTTTCTTTTTTTCCCCTTTCTGATATCTAGTCTCTTTTATACCCCCCAAAGTCTCTCTTTCACTGACGCGTCATTCCCTGGAGGTGTGGCTTTGCGTGGATCCAGTCTAGAATTCTAGCACTACACTCCTTGAAACTTTGTGTTTTAAATTGATACAAGTCCTACACAGACTGGGCATCTGATTATCTTCGAGATATACATTCCTACTCTTCATTATCCACCTTTTACTGAAGGACTTGGCACCCCGGCGTACAAACGCCAAGAGGCTTAACCACGATGCTATGGAGCCGACTCGCACAACCTGCCAGGCTCATTGCCCGACAGGGCCTGCCAAGACCTTTCAGAATTAACAGCCGCGTTGTGATACATACCCCCAAGCGGTTTAATTCAGACCCCCGAGGCACTGGTCAAATGACCCCGGACCCCACCGATCAGAATGATTCGGATGAGGGCAAGAGCAAGGGACGCGATGGCGACTCCGACCCAAACCTCAAATCTGCAATCCTCAAGATGCTTGAGACTGCTGCAACCACAGCGGCATCAATTGCCATTCTAGGGTAAGTTTTACCTATTCAAGCCATACGTTACAGTGACTAATGTACTCCCAAGTGCCGCGGGATACGGTTATCATCAGTACTACAAGTACTTGATCTTGGAGAAGATAGACAATGCGTTCAACCCAGGTGATCCTGCTCTCGAGATCGCGGGTGTTGTTTCTGGAAAACACAAGTACCGCCACGAGGAGCACTGGGTCGTTCGCAACGAGCAACCCAAGATTGATGATATTGTAGCTGGGCGACAAGGTGGCCACTACTATCTAATGGTTGGTGAAAAGGGAACGGGCAAGACATCAATGCTTTTAGAGGCCATGCGCAAGATTAATGGTAACAGCTGTGCAATGTTCGAAGCGCATGCTGATCTCGAGATCTTCCGAATCCGACTGGGCAAAGCTTTGGACTACGAGTTCCATGAGGAGTAAGCTTATACCCTCAACATAGTGATGGCATAATTCTAACAATAACCAGCTATGTCGGAAGCCTTTTCAGCATCCGTGGACCACGAGACACCACGGCTCTCTTGGACATTGAGCGCGCCTTCAACAAGCTAGAGAAAGTGGCTCTCACCAGAAGGCGGGATGGCTCGACTCCTCTTATTTTGATCATCAACAGTACCCATTTACTCCGAGACGACCACGATGGACAGGATTTGCTTGAGATGATTCAGCAACGTGCCGAGCAATGGGCTGCGAGTGGCCTCGTCACAACTAGTAAGACTGACGAAAATCCATTCCTCTTGTCATAGCTGACTTTGTTGCTTTCAAGTTCTTAACAGCGATGACTACTGGGTATACGAGCGCTTGAAGCGTTATGCAACCCGCATGGAGGTCATTCCCGTGACAGACCTGCCTAAGGACAAGGCAATGCGTGCTTTGAAGAAATATCGCCAGCAGTTCCACAACGAAATACTTCCATCTACGATCCTTGAGCAAGTCTATGACAAGGTCGGTGGTCGGCTATCCTTCTTGAACCGCGTGGCCAAGTCTGCAGATATTATGAAGACCTGCGATGAGATCTGCCTGGCCGAAAAAACATGGTTCCTAAACAAGTGCTGGATCCTCGGAAAGGAGATGGATGATGATGTGATGGACCAGCAGAAGTATGCCGTAAGTATATACTATATCTCCCGGTTCTTGTTCCTTTCATTCGAGCTCGGCTAATATAAAAACAACATAGTCTGGCGCTGTGGTTCTGGCGAAAGCGCTGGTAGACCTTGAGAAAGAGATGGAATCAAACTATCACCACGAGCAAGGCCACATCTTGCCGCAGATTCCGCTCCATAAAGCGCGCGAGATCATGACCCGTGCTGACTTTATCCAATCTTACGATCACGAGAACATCTTCACAATTGATTCGCGAGCTATGGTGCGTGCTGATTCAGTACCCATGCAGCGTGCCTTCCAAGAAATCTGCGCCATAGAGAACTTCGACCAGCACCTAGACGGTACTATAGAGCGCATTGGAGACATTGAGAGTCTTGGCCGTACTCGCGAATTGACTATCAAAGATCTCTGGGACAATGGTAAGTATCGCGTCGTTGTACGGGACAACTACGGACGAGAGAGTGGAACAGTTGAATTTGCTGTGGCAGAACGTGAAGGTGAAAATGAAGATTAGTTTTGTGCATGTTATAGCTAAGTCTATAGATGAGAGCTCCTGTAATTTAAATGTACATATTATGTTGAAGACAATCGACTTGAATTTGCCTTGGAAAAAGCAATAGTGACATCATCGTATGCTCACCGCTAACCAAACATTCCAGCCGCCTTCTCTTTTTCTCTTCCAAGCTCCAACTGAAAGCAATTGCTAGTAATTTTTGGCTCTGAACTCTACACTAAAGCCACCTCGTTTTTCAAATTTGGAAGTTTCAAAATGCCAGACAAGACTGCCAGGAAGCGAACTGTGTCGTGGAGCGACAACACGCGACCCGCGCGTGAGCTTGCGAAGACAGCCACTGCCCAGACCTCCCGATTGGCGTCCATCCCCTCTCCAGCCCGCTTTATCCTTGTCGTCTTAAGCAGTCTCGCTGTGAGCTCCCTTTTGTTCACACTCACATCGACCTTCACGGTAGGCGATCTCGGGCCTATCAGCAAACACCTGGAAGAATGGTGGGAAGTGGGGGGCTTGATAGCATGGAGAGCTGTGGAGGTCGGATTAGCCTGGGTTCTAGGATTCGATGGTAAGTACCATTACCATACATATGACCCCTTGCATCCGGGACACGAGGTTCCTGCAGTTGTACAGACGATGTATAGATGCTGACATTGTGGTTGCGACCAGGCTGTGATGTGGCATCGTTCTTATTCCTGACCCACCTGCCAACATACTCTCTCTTGTCCTTTTTCTACGGCATCCGTCCGACTTCTGCACTGCTAGCTTATGGTGTCACAATTGTCTCGACGGCGCTTCCCTTCGTCCTCCTGCGCCGGCCCTCGTCCGTCCACAATCTTTCGCATATCCCTGCTGATGCAGTTGCCAACCGAAACATTCTACAAGACAAGACTACCACTGTCTTTACGACGCTTCTGGCAACCTCGATTTTCAGTGTTGTACTGTACGCCAGCTATGCGACTTGGCTTCCTAGCCAGCTGGTCGTTCACTTCGAGGGCCTCCCGGATATCAGCGCAGCGCATGCTGGTCCCGCTGGCTTGCCTATCCTCTTCCTGACGCTGATTCCTGCTGGTTGGGCCGCGCGCGACTTTTTGTTTGTCAGTTCTACTGGCTATTCAACTACTTCCGCTGGGTCTGCATGCTGCCAGGGTAGTGAATGTGTGTCTGCGACCATTTGCCGCAACACCTGGGGCAAATTGTCCCCCAAGACGAGAGTTTTGGTTTCTCGGTCCATTATCCTTGCGCTCGGAGTCCTGCTCAACACTGTTATTCAAGTGGCCGGCACAATCCGCGATGTCTCTATCGAAGGTTCTGCCGCTTGGGGAGCAGTTTGGGCATTTGCGACACTGGTCGTGGGAGCAACCTTTGGCTGGATCGAGGCCGTTGATGGTGTATGATGTTTATACGTTATAACGATAGCATGAAGATGTGTGCTCCGGGTTAATTTTCGTTTTAGCTGCACTGGGTGCGCGAGGGGCAGATGTGGTTTCCTTCATGCCCGGTATCCTCTTTCTTATAGCGCACCTGACTAATGTCTACGCCTTGCACTACTATGTACACTTTCTGCTGATCAGCTACGGTGCTATTGGTGTCAATTTCTTTCTTCGTTATCTAAAATTACAGAATTTTATACTTATCTATCCAACTGTCAAGTATTGGCTTTCCTTGAAGTGTCCATTATTCTTCTGTTCTTGTTTTAATATGATACCGGTACCTCAGAAAGTACTCTCAGGCCTATGGCAACATGAGAGTGAGGGCTAGGTTTATGTAAAAGGACACTAGTTCCAAGGTTGTCAGGATAGTTCCTGTTGGTCGGGCAAGTTGTATGGCTAACGTATAATCACAAAATTAAAGGTATACTTGTAAAAGTCCATTTCACAAAGGCCTATGCAGCCGACTGTTATGAATCTTCAAGGATATAAAGAATAGGTTCCCCCGCGCAACAGAGTTCAGTCATGTGTGCCTTACCACTATGAGAGGTATGATTCCTTCCATTTTATTATCCTCTTACCCTATCAAGGTTATCTATAGACCCGTGAGTTCCCTCTAATTCAAAGAACCCGTAGACAGTCTTGTATATTCATTTAGTGAAACTCTTCATATATAAAAAACATATAAACCAAGTACCAAGCACAACACAATCACCAGTTCGTAGGCGAACTCCCATAATCCGGTCTATCAACCGAAAGCGTCTCCATCTTATACCCATCCGACTTCCCACTCGGCAACATCCACCCAGGATGCAAAACATTAAAGATAGCAACAGAAACGACCATCATAGCCCCATCAAGCGCGATAAAATACGACTCATGCGTAATAAGATACCCATCCCATCCCTGCGACAACTCGATCGTACGATAAATAGAACGAATATAGATACAGACGATGGAAAGTATCATCGCGGCGAACAGGGGGATAACAGAGCCGGTCACGGACTGCAGGAGCCGCTTGCGCATAACCCGTCTGATGAAATCCGCCGCGCAGAAGACGAAGATTGTAATTGAAAAGAGCTGGAAGACGATACCAGCGACCATGATGTGCGTGCCGGTTGCTGTGTCGCCGCCGATTTTGTCGGCTTCGCCGGAGGCCATGCCGCCGCCGACGGCTTGGACGACGAGCGAGATTACGTCGCAGGTGCAGAAGATCCAGAGGTATAGTTTTGGTGATATGATTGAGGAGTCTGGGCCGAGGAGTTGGATGAAGCGGCCTAGGAGGACGTAGATTCCTGCTGTGAAGAAGGTTGGGGCTGGGGATGTTAATGGTTGGATATATAGATAAATAGGGCTAGGAAGACGACTTACCGATTATGAGGGTGGAGATTTGCATTAGGAAGGCGACACTATTGTATGGACATTTGGCTGACCAGGTACGGCCGGCCCAGCCGATTACTTCGACTGTTTGTTGTTAGTCTTGCGGGTTAGGGCTTGGGGTGTCACGGTCTTACCTAGACATCCGACACTAAACACGCTTGCCCACCATTGTCGTTTCCAGGCGAATTGGACTGTGTGGAGGATCATTGAAAGACCGAAGAGTACGCAGTAGGCAATGCCTGCTCCTAGCGAAGGGACATATCCATATGAAGTGTTGACGCCTTCGATATAGGCAGGGCAGCCGGTTTGTAGTTGTATCATGTCCGCCATGGCGAAGGGGAATGAATGACTTCAAGGAGCCACCAAGGAAATGAACGAGAAATGGAACAGCAGTGGATACGGAGTAGTTGGATGGATTGGAAGATGGACTGGGGTTCCACAAGCGACCAGAAAAGAGATTTATAGACGACCACCCCGTTTGTCTGAAATCTAACAAGATACCCGAAGAGGACCAAGAATCAGGCTTCCATTTTCAGGTAAGATGGAGTATAAATATGTTGTAAGAGTAAGCATGGCTGAGCATCTAGCCCCCACCATGGGAAAAACCTTCCCAGACCAGAGCCACGGTCTTTAATGCAGGTCTACTTCTATGTATCTAAAGGGAGTCTCAGACCCGCAGCGGAGCAACCAATCCGATGTTCAAGTGTGCCTCCAATGTCCAGTTTCAAGCATCCAGAGTCGGTTGATAAACGGGCCGACTCCGGTTGGTATAGAAAGGAAAGGCAGATGGTGAGAATCTACCATACAATTGGACAAGCAACTACCACAGGAGGGTTACCATTAACCTGTCAGATTGCATAGATGCATGCCTTATATGCCATATGGACAATTGGGTGGATCATGACATCAAAGTTGGGCCAAAGATATAAAAAAAATACGCCGAGATCTGATAGAGAATCGGTCCGAACTAGAACTTGCGGATACGTACTCGCAAGATCATCTATTTCGGGTTAGCGTGGATATCGCCAAGTTGACTTCAGCCCTGAGGCTTTCAATTTATCTCCGGTAAAAACCGTTGGTAGACCAAACGGGGGCTTGTTAAGGTCCCAATGAGTCACGGCAAACCGGCAATCAGGCACTAGATGGTTTCGGGGTTTGGGCGAATTCCGGCTTCCAACATGAATGTGTGTACTCCGTCGTCGGTGTTTCACTTCTGCGGCTCAGCCGAGAAAGAATGCAGATAGTATTCAATGGCACACCGCTTCAGTATAATAGACAATCTCATTCAGGTTACTGAAAATTAGCCCTGGCGATTTTGTGATCGGAAATATCGGATAGACATGATCGAGGTCCACGTTCTCGGATGACAGCGGATGGAAAAAATTACAAAAGAGGATCCACATGTTCCTGCTTATTCGACAAATATGAAGTTATCTCGTACTGGTTCAAAGTACGATTGAAATGTCCGTACTCGGACATAGACAAACAGAAGAGCAAGAGAAAGCAGATAGAACTTTGAACACATTTGCATCTCTATAACGTTTACACTTGCGGGATTGTCGATCTTCAGTCGCAAAATAGTGGAGATCCAGTCGAATCCATTAACCCCAAACACAAAAACAGTCCAACTCGACACGGCCAAATAACGATCCAATCGAGACGGATTTCAATCGTCCAGTCTATTATCCAACAGAAACAAGGAGATCGGGGCCTTTCAGCTATGATGACAAACCAAAAAGAGATTAAGCCTCGTCTTGGCAGGTCAGTTACCAACATTGTGGAGGCATTCTAGACAAACGCACCGGGGCGAGGCCCTGTAAGAAGCCACTCAAACACACGTCACACATCTGGAACGAGATGTTTCGTGGCGGAGTCGGGGCGCAATCGCAGGTATATTAGAAAGTGGGGGCGTTTATAGATAAGCGGCTCTCTGTGAGAGATGAAACCTTCGCCTTCGTATTCTAAGCGATAAAAATTGCTGCCTACATCTATATATACATTCCTCACCCAGATGCAGTACTTTTTCTACTTCTTAGATACCCAAGTCCTTACAGCATACCATATAGACATAACATTAGACAAATGTTACAGTCCAGGCAGCTTCCGACCTTGACAACGTGCCCGCTTACTCCGTACACTATTCCGAATTCAGACATTTGCTACGTGGTGTGATGGCTTACGCTGGAATCGGGGGAGTGCGGTTATAGACTGTGACGAGGGTTAATTCTGGTGCATGGTGGATCTAATCTCACCGTGAAGCATCCAAAGCGGCTATTCTTCATCTTGGCACTCACTTACTTTGGAACTCGGCCATGCTTACTCGTTCGATCTGGACATCTGTTGATTCGTGTGAATGCTCTTACCCCTGGGTGTGGGAGGCCTGAAATGATCAGCCCGGCATATGGGCGACAACCCTTGAACTTAATATGATGAACCAGCTGCCAACTCAATGGATTGTGGATGAACAGAAGAAAAAAAGGAAAGAGGAAACGGATTCGATTTCTTGCTAACATATCATAAATGATCTAGGATGACTGGAATTGCTTGAATAAAATTATTCAGTATTCCAGAATCGCTCGGTCGGTTTCTGAAAGTTATGGAATTGAGGTGTGTCATAGATACCCTCAGGATCTAATGAAAGTCAGCATTATGCAAATTGCAAATAGGATGGGATCCTCACCATTGTGATTTTCCATAATATACTTCCTCGTGTTGACGATACTCGCTTCAAGCTGAGCATTCAGCTCCTGCTGGTAAACCCGAACTTTCTCGTTTGCCTTGGCAGCACTATGAAGAGCCCTCTGAGCGACATGGAAACGCGAGACACGGTTTACAAGCATCATATCGAAAGGCGTGGTAGTGCTACCCTCTTCAATATAACCCGCGACAGAGATACGCTCAAGACGCGGACGTCCAAAGAGCAAGCCCTGCAACTCGGTTGGGTAACCGTGGTAATTGAAGTGGATTGGCTTATCGGCAGTGAAGAGGTCATCGAATGCCTCAGTTGACAGGGCATGCGGATGTGAACCCTCGTTCTCGAGAATCATCAAGTCCGTCACGTTAATGACGCAAACACGTAGCTCTGGTATGAGCTTACGCAGTAGCGCTGCTGCCGCAATCACTTCGAACATCAGTTCAACGCCAATACCAACCAGCACGACATCCGGGTTAGCTCCCTCGTCGGTGCTACAGAACTTCCAGATCGATGCTCCTGCGCGACAATGGCTCTCGGCCTCTTTGGGAGTCAGGTACACTGGAGTCGGTTGTTTTGAGCCCACCATCAGGTTGATGTAGTTCTTTGATTTCACACAGTGGTGAAGGGTTGTCAGGAAAGTGTTCGCATCTGGTGGCAAGTATACGCGAGCTGCGGTTGGCTTCAGTTTTAGTACAGAGCCGATGAAGGATGGGTTCTGGTGAGAGAAGCCGTTATGTTCCTGGCGCGTCCAGGTGCTGGATTCGATGTAGTTGATACTACTGACTCCGGAGTGCCACTTTGTTTCCAGTGCCTATACAGAGCATTTGGTGAGCAATTGATATTAGCAAGGGAAAAGGAAACTGACCATCTTGATGAACTTGGCATACTGCACCATCATCGTATGAATGATACCGAGGAAGCTCTCATAGGATGGGAAAATACCAATGCGGCCGGTCAAGGTATAACCCTGCATAAATCCTTGACACATATGTTCGCTAAGGACTTCAATTACACGACCACCACGGGCATTGGCGAACTGGTCCCATTGGAAATTGCGGTTCGTGCCTTCAAATACCGCATCGAGTTTGTTGCTTTCCAGCTCGTCTGGTGAGAACAGTCGTACGCCACTCGGGTTGTCCTTGAATATCTGATTGATGTAGGTGCCAATCAATTTCATCGCGCTTTCGTTAGAGCCTTTCTGCGCGCAGAAGGGCTTCCAATCTGGCAACTTCGGTGGTGTATAACTGTTGTAAACTTCAATGCGCTGACCAAGCTTCTTTTTGTCTTCTGTAGGAATCACAGACTTGATCTCGTCAATTACATCACCGTCCGAAGTGAACAGCTCTTCTGGCTTATAACTAGAAAGCCACTTCTGCAGCAGATCCAGTTGGTCCTTGTCGGTCTTTGCTTTTGGCAAAGGCACCTGGTGCGAATGGTACGAGCCCTCGATAAACTTGCCATGGAGCTCCGTGGGCCCAGACCAACCCTTAGGAGTGCGCAGAATCAGCATCGGCCACCTCGGCTTCGTAATCGGCTCTCCAGAACGGGCAGCCTTCTGGATCTTATGAATCTCTTTGATGGCCCAGACCATAGAGAAGTGCAAATCTCCGTCAATATCACCGAGATCCTCCACAAAGCGGACCTGATACCCGTACCCGCTGAAGAGAGACAGAAGCTCTTTGCGGTCCATGCACCCAAAGATAGTGCGCTCGCTGATCTTAAATCCATTCAAATGCAGAATTGGCAGAACTGCACCGGACTCCTTTGGATCAAGATACTTGATTGCATGCCAGGACCTGCTCACTATTAGCGTTGTACAGTGCAAAGGGGAAAAGAATCGACGAACGTAGCAGTGGGACCGCTTTCAGCCTCTCCATCACCCACGATACAAGGAACTATCAGATTGGGATTGTCCATGACAGCGCCAAAGGACACTGCTAGAGCGTATCCCAGTTCGCCGCCTTCATGAATAGCACCGGGAGTCTCGGCGTTGATGTGGCTGCGCATAAAATGTTAATAAGGAAAACGAAATGACAGGACAGGGAACTGACCTAGGAAAGCCGGCTGTTGTGCTGAAGGTCGAAATCAAATTGTGCAGGCCTTTGCCGTCTCGCGCATACTGGGGATAAAATCTCTCCAGCGAGCTCTCTAGCCATAATGCAGCTAATATAGCCGGTGCGCCATGCCCTGGGCCGACAACGTACAACATGTCCAGATTCATTGTCCGTATCAGATAGTTCAAATGAGAGTAGACCAGAATTAGGCCCGGACATGTTCCCCAGTGACCTGAGGGTATGACATCAGTCACAATGATCGAGTTGAATACTTCGGGAAGGCCACTCACCAAGTAGTCGAGGCTTAACGTGATTGAATGTGAGATCTGATTTTAACAAAGTATTTTCTTGCAGAAATATCATGGCTAGCATTAAGTTAGCCGCGCCGTTTGAAAATATATATGGTACAAAGCAGAGCTCACCTGCCGCAATGTAACAAGCCGCTCGGCGGAACTTGAGCAAAGCATCGCAAGCCTTTTCATCTAGTTTTTCATGATCCAGCTCTACGCTCAATTGTTCGAGATAGTCTGGCAGATGCGATGGTAGCGGTTTGGGATTCGGCTCGGTGATGACTTCTCCAGGCATGATGAAATTGATATTGTAGGTTCTTTGGATTGGTAGGAGCAAAAAAACATTAAAGAGTTCTAAGGTACAAGAAAGATACAAAGAGAGTGAAAGTCAAAAGAGAGAAGGTAAATAAATATCAAACAACTGGATGTCCTTGTTCTCCGTGGCGACGTCACTCCGCATTCTGACATCACCACGACTGCAACTACGACGGAATAAGTTACTTTCAATTCAGCTTTTAAAGTCCATTCTGATCTTCAAACTGATGCATTTTACTCAATTCACTATAAAAGCCTGAAAATGCCTAAATCCATCCTCGCCGTTAACGCGGGTTCTTCCTCCGTCAAAATCACCTTCTATACCTTCGAGAACCCACCAAGACCAATCGCAGACGCTGCGATCTCTGGAATTACCGCCCCACCACCTCAACTCAAGTACCAAAACGGAGGAAAAAAGCACAAAGAAGAAGTCAAAGAAAAGCTCAGCACCCCACAAGATGCATTCAAGTTCCTCTTGCAACGCTGTTTCAGCGACCCAGAGCTTTCCGAGGTTGCTAGCGTCGACGATGTAGAGTACATATGCCACCGAGTCGTCCACGGAGGAGACTACCGCGAAGCAGTCGAAATCAATGACGAGACATTAGGCCGATTGAAGGGATTGGAAGATCTTGCACCTCTGTAAGCTCACCTATTTTGAGTCTTTACATTCCCGGGATGATATACCTGGGTCGACCATACATGATATCACGCTAACCGCCAACAGCCACAATTTCTCCGCCCTGGAGATAGTCCGCCTGTGCAAGGTGGAGCTCCCCAACGTTAGAAGCATCACCTACTTCGACTCTGCTTTCCACCAGACAATTCCCGAAGCCGTACGCACATACCCAATTAACCAGGAAATAGCCAAGGCCAATGGTCTGCGCAAGTATGGGTTCCACGGGATCAGCTACTCGTTTATCCTGCGGTCTGTAGCACAGTTTCTGAACAAACCGACTGAGAAGACGAACCTCATCATTATGCATGTCGGGAGCGGGGCTTCGATATGTGCGATCAAGGACGGGAAGTCTATGGATACATCGTGAGTCATGCGATGCAGTTTATACTGAGTCTACATATATCTCCAGTCAAGCTAATGTTGCGAGTAGGATGGGCCTCACTCCTTTGGCAGGATTACCTGGCGCAACGCGTAGTGGAAGCATTGATCCATCGTGAGTTGGAATCCGCGAACTTTCCCAACAATATAGCTATGGAGAACTGATACTTGGTGATTCAGATTGGTCTTCCACTATACCAACGAAGCAGGCAAACTAAGCCCGGCCAGCACGACAGAAATGCACATTAGCACGGTATGATGTCTAATGCAGAGAATCAATACCGGAATGACTACGAGAAAGTACTAATTAAATCTTATACCCTCTAGGCGGAGGATATCCTCAATAAACAATCGGGCTGGAAAGCCCTCACAGGAACAACCGACTTCGCAGAGATCGCGGTGGAGAACCCACCAAGCAAAGCACATAAACTTGCTTTCGACATTTTTGTCGACCGCATCCTGGGCTACATCGGCAGCTACTACGTTAAACTGAACGGTGAAGTAGACGGTGTAGTCTTCTCCGGCGGGATTGGTGAGAAGAGTGCCCTGCTGAGACGAACATTGATCGAGAAATGCCAGTGTCTAGGTTTGGCAATCGATGATGCAGCTAATGACAAGGGGCCTGGGGATGAGGAGACGGTCAAGGATATCTCCAAGGGCACCGGCAAGGGGCCCCGAGTTCTAGTCTGCCAAACCAATGAACAGGTATGTTGTCTCAAATATTGAGGGTTATTGACCGTAGCCTTGACCTCTCGTGGAGGTATAGGTCCAGGCTATAGGTTATTTTTGTATACATTGATTTACTGACTTTTGATTTCACTTGCAGTTCGAAATGGCATATCACTGTGCATGCTCGCGGTGCTGATTTCTCATGAGCGGTGTCGACTTCATTTTTTTTTCTTTTACTATTATGACAATAGTACTATGTACCTACCTCGTACCTTGGTGGTCAATGGAGGAGGTTGGGGAGCTGAACATAGTTGAGTTACGATAGATAATATTGATGAATGTCTACGGAGTACTCCGTCAGTCTTTACATTGTACACCTGTAAACATTCCAAATAATGCCCAAATTAAAAAAAGGATCACAAGATGTCGCCTCGTCCTTTTGACACTTGCCACTGGGGAAGAGGGTTATGTGGCTGGGTTGACAGGTAGTCTCCGAGTCAGCTCTCAGCCCTGGATTGCCGGACCCGGCGATTGGGAATTGGGATATCCCAGGGACTCGGTCATATTCTGCGCCTCACTGCAATGCATCTATGTCAATGCATCATTTATCATTCCTGGGTGGGTTCCGCCACAGTACTCCATAGGCAGGGGGGAACAGGCCTGGGGCATTCCCTGCATACCAATGCCAGCTTGGGTTACTTTGTTGTGGATCGTGTACCCCATATTCCGTACAATTGAAAAAAATAAATAAATATAATAAAGATGAAATGTAACATGCAAAGTGAATGTGACACATCCTGGTTGTCGGATTCGATAGCTTCGGGGGGAAGGCTGTTCCCCGGTCCCCAGGGTTAGTTTGAATATATGCAAGACACGGAAAAATGGACGCGATCGAAGATGATCGTCTCAAGATCGAAGTCTCAATTGTGGTTCTGGTGGTTCTGGTGATTCTGGTGGTGTTGATCTGCGGGTTAGTGGCAACAAGTACATTGCAATTAGCGAAGTCAATATACCGAATTAGGAGCTGTTTCATCCTAATTCGACTATCAATCTTTAGATTATCGTGGGGATCAGACATCAAGTGATGGCGTCAAGGGCCGAGGTCGTAATGATCGACGCTGCAGAATGAGGATGTACTTTTGTTTTCTCAGCGAGTCATACAGCGTACAGTGTAGTCCACGGAGTACATGTTTGCATATCCGCATGTACAAAGTGCAGAGATTGTGCAGTTGGTATGTACGATGTACTCTACATGATTTCCTGTGCAGTCTCCATCTCGGGGAACAAAACCCGTTCACGCGCTAAGTGGTTGCGGATCCGGCCGACGAAAAGCCGACCCATCTCGACGTGGGTCATCCTCGATTTTGTATTTGTATGGTTCGATCAGTCACATCTTGGTGCGTCATGTCGTGACAACTAAAATAGGTACCCGAAGTCAGGGGTTGACCCAGGAAAAAAAAAGAAAGGAGACGATCGACCCGGCACAATGGTGCTGGAGCCGTGGAGCTGTCGGGGATCGTCAGTTTTGGTGGTTTTCTGCGAGTTAATCAGGTTGCCGGGTCAAGATGTGGATTTTGGGCCTGTCACTCAGAACCCGGAGTCTAGAGAGGTCGAAAAGGTCAGTCCACTTTTGTTCCACCTTTGTTTAGCTGTGAGCTGCCGTCATGTCTAGGAAATCTGGAACTTGAACTTAGAAGAAGAAGCTAAGAATTGAGGCGGCTGAAAAGGAGTTTGGTTCGGGACGGGAAAGCGGTTCCAATTACAACTGATTTGACTCTAAATTGGGTTATCTTTTTCTTCGATGCCTTCTATTCAAGCTCATTTGACTCCAAACGGCCGTGGCTGGCGGAATACGGCCGGAATACCTACTGTGGACACCAAAGTATAAACCCATTGCAATCACTATGGAGTCGTGCTTCCAGAATTTTCCATCTATGGGGCCTTCTTTTGAGGGAATCGGAAAAATGGACTAAGATCGCCCGGGTTCGCATCCGCGGAGTCTTAGTGCGCCCCCTGTTCCTTGTGATAGTTAGATTAAGAGATGAATCAGTGGACCGAGAAAGAAAAAGAAAAGGTCGCCGATATCTCAATTTTAGGAGCGTTGACACATCCACATCGCCTGTCAGAACAAAGAGAGCGGCTTGGGCTCGATCCTTCCGGACCAGGTACCCCCTGCTTCATATCGATGCGCTGCAAGGCAAATCACAAAGTCAATGCGGATGGTGATCCGCGACCGTTTAATTTTTTTTATTATTCGCGCCACAATCAAGGTACGGGTAGTTGCGATTTTCTAGATTTACACAAAGGAATAGATTGTATTAGGGGAAGAACCTTGAATATCAAAAAAAGGAAAAATAGGGTGAAACGATCCATGGATACAGTCTCGGGAAGACTAAGACGTTCCGGAAACGATGGAAGCCGGTTCATGCAATCGCATAACCTTGTTTTTCGAGCTAATGCAGGCTGGACTTTGTCTCGGGTCTCTAGAATATCTACTATCTTGGATTAGGTAGGATTCCCAACAAGGAAAAAGGGGAAGAAAGAAAGCTATTAAGGTTGACTATGGGATAGAATGGAGCAATGGATGGATTTGATGGAGACTGGAGATTGAAATGGAGACCTTCTTGTTTTTCTCCCGTTTCTAGCGCCATTCTAGCTGTAATCGAAACGGGTTTTCGTACAATGACAGGGTTCCACTATAGGAAGCTCGTTTTAAAAATTTCCCTTTTAACATTTTCAGATCGGGATATTAAAACTTATTAAGGTATTGCTTGTGACTTCTTTTTTAAGAAGGTTGATCCACAGATGATCAAGTATGGTTTCCCCTATTTTGAATTGAACATGTGAAAATGTACATCTAAGAGTCTGAAAGAAAAAGATGTGAGAGAATGTCTTGTTTTAATTATGAGAGTGTAACAGAATAAGCCACAGTGCTAGGATGTAGGATGTAGAGATATCTAATCTACGGAGTAGTTATGTTGGGAATCTTTGAATCTCTCAACGGTAGGCTGCAATCTATGGAATATGTACGGTAGATCTTCCAGCCCCCGATTTCCACGAGGCAAGACCCAGATATGGTGCCGATGGGAAGATGAATTTCCTCCTTTTAGCCTGGAGTGGACACGGGGGCTGAAACACGCCTAGTCTAGGAAGTTCGTAACGTCACAAAAATGGTATACCAGATTATGGCTGTTAAAGATGTATTGGCTCCAGTGTGGCAAAAATATGAAAGCTGACGCAGATTACCCTTATAATTACCGGTACCTTGTTAGAGTCCGGATTATGGGGGTGGGGCCCTTTAGAATGTTTCCAGATGTTGTGTTATGTACTTAGGGCGTATGTTGTATAGGTTCTTGTATACTTTGACCCAAGTCCTCGGGTAAAAAAAAGGAAAGGCTAGAAGGTGAAAAGAATGTTCATACGTAACCGAGACGGGATTTCACTTTTTTTGGGCTCCGTAAGTCTCCTTTCGTTTAGCGTATCTCCACCCCCTATGATGGAGACATCGTACTCCGTAAAGATAAATACACATCTTTTTTTTTTCTTACCCTGATCGGCGAGAGAATCATGAGACAAAGACAAAAAAAAATTACGATATGTTGAATGGGCTTCTGATCTGTCTTGTGTTTCTAAGTACTCCGTCCAGCGTAAGCGAACGGGGATTGATTCAAAGGCTTCCGAAACTAGGAAGTTTGCGACTGGTCTTAATAGGTGAGTATTGCACGGGAGACCGCGTGAAAGGCCAGATGACCTTAGCCGAAATACCTTAGAAAGTTGTACTCCGTATGGTTTAAAGGATTTACCTACGGGATTTGCCTAGGCATCTAGCATAGCCCTTAGTTATTAGCGCTGTTGCTTCTTTCTAATACTATAAGAAACTATCACACCCGATGGATCCCGACCACGCGAGAAAAAAGATTAAAAAGAATTAAAAAAAAGTTCGGAGGGATCCGTTTTTCGTTCCTGCGGCTGTTTTTCCCTTTTCTTTTCTCCACTTATGCATCAAGCTGCCCGGAGATTTGGTTCCTAGCTTCATAGTGGAGAGCTTCCCTAGTTGATACATAAAGGACTTTTGGACACAGTGAAGACAAGATGTATCTCAGATATGATTGTGATGAATCAGAGGGTACCTTTTTCATCTTTATTTTGCTTTTTTTTTCCTCTTCTCCAAATGATGTATTTAAAATCTATTACCCAAATAGGTAAGCTTATAGATTAGAAACGTTGGAGAAGAAAGGGGGGAACATTCGCGTTCCTGTTCCCCGGGACAGGGGACGGGAGAGCCGCTGTACTAAACAAAGGAAATAAAATATATACTATGATTTTTTTTATGATTTTTTATGATTTTGGTATTTTTATTTAAATTATATTTGAATTTCTAATTTGATTTATTTAGATTTTTTATTATTGGTTTTTATAAAAAAAGGATAAATTTAAATTCTCAATAACAAAAAACCGTCTATATCAACGCAAAATCCCCCCTTCTTGTTTCCTTTGAACATACCTGATAACCATCTTCTCTCCCCTACCTCCTTTCCTCTCCCTTCTCCCTTGCGATACGTCGATTTCAACTTTGTCCGGATCGACCGGAGCCAGTTCCGGACTCCTTTGCTCCCTTGCCGTCTAAAAACTTCATATCCCTTCTGCCCGTTTTCTTGGTTCGGATCGCGATTTTTTATGGATTCGCTGCAGCCACCCTCGCGCATATCATTTTAAGAGAATTTTGTTTCCTTGATTTATTCCCGATCTCTTAATAAAAAGCAACGAGCTTCGACCTGTGCTTTTTACTATTCTTATTTATTGGGCCCATTTCGTCACATTCCTACCTTACGATCCTGTTGGATCCCGCCTGGTTATTCTTCAAAAGGACCACCTTTTCCGATCCAGACTGCATTTGCATCTATCGCCTGCACCGCCGGTTTTTGTCTAGGCCTTCTTTCTTTTTTTAAATTCAAAAAAAAAGAAATTTGATTTTTTTCACACGGGGGGTTGGATTGGAACTTCGTTTGCTTTCCCCAAGGAAATATCTATATAAGATCCTGGCGTCGACGTCGTATTTACTTGGTAAGTCTCCTACCATCTCATTCCTCACCCTGCAGTTGGCGCATTCAAGAAATCGCCTATTTATATCAAATTCAATCCTACTTTCAGCATCTAATCATGACTACCTCTGCAGACCTTAATATGATCCTTCGGGATCAATCTGCTTTCAACATGGGAAGAGGCGCTTACGACACAACTGGGGTGAAGAAGCCCGGTGTTCCTCCACCACCACCGAAATAAATTTGGAAAACCTCGTCATACTCAACATTGCTTTCTACACCACTCGGTCATGTTTTGGATGGTCTGGCGCCCAACAGCTGGAGTTCTTTTTTTTTTTGACGCATATGCGTTTTGGAGTTTTACTTGATTTTGGTAAGACACACTCCGAATACACCTTTTGGGCATCAAAACTAACCGAATTCTTAGATATCTGTAACACTATTCTTTGTCCCAGTCTCGGGGCCATACATCTTTTCTTGCCTATTGGCATCGCGCGACATTATACCCTTTTTAATTTGGCTCGACTTTGCATTTTCTTTTCGGATACCAAGCGTTGACACTTTTTCTATTCGACTTTTTGATCTCTCGTCTTCGCACATGCGCCTTATCCTTTTATTTTTTTTTTCGGGCCTCGAACCTTATCCCGCCTCACGTTCTTCTCTCTGATACGACTCGATACCACGGTCCCTCTCAAAAAGTGCCTTTTGCTTTTCTTTTGTTTACCGGCGTTTTGGTATAGACGGGACGGAATATTTGAATGGGCTGATACCAAAACCTAGAGCCTCTCGACCTCACGGTCAATAGCATGCTTTGTTTTTTTCTCTTGTTTTACTGGGCTTTTGTATGAGTATTTGTGCCTTTTACATTTTTGACGTTGATGCCTGTATTATATTTTGCGCAACCATAATTGTCAGCGCCAATGGATTTTTACTACATTCTCCAACCAGCTAGTCTAGACCACCATGGCTTTACTTTTATAGATTCTGTAACCTCCGATTTACAAGCTACTCTCATGTTGTACTCCGCTTGTACCTGACCGCGGTTGCGCTAACATCGGGCAGATTTGCTTACCGACTGATGCCGAGACAGGAACGACAGCCCGGATGTTGATACGGGCCTGGTTGATGCATCGGCAGATATCTCCCGAGCCTGACCAGGGTCTTTTCTAACTGGCACCCGACATCATCGTGCAGGCCAGTTGGGCACTAGCCTAATATGTGACAGCTGTCAAGGTGTCAGGAACATATTTGTCTCGTGTTGGCCTACCTTTTACCAAGTCATAGTACGTGTCTTCGGGTTCACCGTTTCCAAAGATTCATATCCCGACAGTCATGTCATCTGCATGCCATCATTGCAGTCCAATGATGTGAGATCAATAAGGCGGGAGATGATCAGCATCGAATTTACTAAATTAGCTCTTATGTCAGTCTCTTTAAATAGACACGAGAGTAAAATCAAGCCTCGATGGGAGTATAGAGCAAAGCACATGTAAGCATACTAAGTATGTTGTATACTTCAAGCTTAGGAAATGCTTCCGGTGACTGGTGACTGACGGACCGCGCTAAGCCCAATCGAGGCACCCATCATCATCAACCTCCGCCTCTCTCCAACTTCAGGATCAATCACTCTTATTTACGTAACGTCTATACTACGCTTTGCATTTCTCATTCCTTGACAAGGATTTAACTACTCTACCAATACGAGCGCAAGAGCAGCGACTCGTGCCCCATCTACTGTCTTACTTCTAGGCAGCCCCGTTCACCAAACTACGGTTTACCAGCTCAATTAATCTGCCACCTCATCCGGTCGCCTGATCGCCGATCGATCGAAGGTGAATCACCTACAGAACGCCTGACTTGTAGTCACTTTGATCTCACTGTTTCGTTGTTTCAGCCATGTCCGAGTCAGCGACCGCAAATGCCCCGAAGCCGAGCAGCAGTGTCAAGCTTGTGCTGCTAGGAGAGGCCGCAGTAGGCAAGGTATTACTCCTCTATTCACGTTACACAATTTTCAACGGCTAATCATATCTTGTTCGCTCATAGTCATCACTTGTCCTCCGCTTCGTCAACGATGATTTCCAGGAGAACAAGGAACCAACTATTGGCGGTAAGATTTCCCTATGGAATTGGCCCCCACAAGATACAAGGTACTGTCCCTGGCAGATGATATACTTTCTGGAGAACCTAGGGGCAGTGTATCGTGTCTGACATTCAGTTCTTCCCCGCAATCAAGCCACCCCTCAAATAGTACTTTGTTTTAGGATGACCAACTAACGTCAAGTTTCCAGCCGCATTTCTGACCCAAAAATGTTCTCTTCCTACGCGCACGATCAAGTTCGAGATCTGGGATACCGCTGGCCAGGAGCGATTTGCTTCGCTCGCCCCGATGTACTACCGTAACGCGCAAGCGGCTCTCGTTGTCTACGACGTCACAAAACCCTCCTCCCTGACGAAAGCCAAGCACTGGGTTGCCGAGCTGCAGCGCCAAGCGAGCCCTGGAATTGTCATTGCCCTTGTCGGTAACAAGCTGGACTTGACCAACGACGGCGGAGATGTTTCTGAAGCTGCCGCTGCACAGAGCGAGTCTGAGCCGGCCCAAGATGGCGAGGAAGGTGCCAATGAGGAAGATGACGTGCAGGATGCCGTGTCCGGCGATGCCCGCAAGGTATCAGCACGGGAGGCTAGCGGCTATGCAGAGGAGGAAGGTCTTTTATTCTTCGAGACTAGTGCCAAGACCGGAACCAATGTTGTGGATGTCTTCACGGCGATTGCCAATGCCATCCCCGAGAGCAGTCTGAAGACTGGTCGTGGTACCGGTGCGGGAACTGGCCAAACTTCGTTAGGTCGGTCAGCAGAAGAATCCCGGGTCAACCTGGGTGATCGAAACGCTGCCACGGCCAAGGAGGGCTGTGCGTGCTGATTTGGATCTTTCTTTTTTTGGGCAGATGTTCTTGCACTTTATTTCCATGGTTACAGGCGTCCCTCTTGCTTTTTTGATTTCTTGTTTCGGCTCCGATGGAGATTCCGTGTGCTCCTATAGTCTACAGTGTGCTATTCCCCGAGAGACACCTCGTTTCGACAATGTGATTAGAGTGTAAATTTTTTTCGAAGCTGGCATTAGCAATGAGAAATAGTCTCCGTACCTAGATAACATGACGAGTAGAACAATACAAAAAAAAAGGTCCTGGGGTAGTTGTCAACCAAAGGCGAGTCGAATAGTGGATCACCTTCAGCGGCAATCCACCAATTAGCAACGAGCCCTAAGACGGCCGCACTAAACCCAACAAGGAAATAGCGCACCCTAAGCGAATGCGCCGATCCCACAGCAAATTCCCATTCGATTCAATCTGCGAACCTCCCCTCCGTCGACATCACCACCAGCACTTCCCGCAGCACCCCGTCGCTCGCAATAATGGCTGCCATCAACAAGATCGCCCCCAACTCGCCGTCCCGGCAGAACCCCTCCGAGCTGGAGACCGCGATCGCCGGCGCTCTCTTCGACCTCGAGAGCAACACACAGGACCTGAAGGCCAGCCTTCGTCCCCTGCAGTTCGTCTCTGCCCGCGAGGTAAGAATTGTCATCTGAGGCTCCCGACATACGAATTGAATCGTTCTGGAATGGCGTCTGTGAATTTTCGAGGGATTTTCGATGCTCCGGGGTATATTGGTTGGATTTGTGGATTAATTTCAATCCATGTCCACCAACGCCAAAAAATCACCAACACAAGAAGAATCAACAAAGGAGACAACATACAAATGGATATGAAAATTCGCAGAGCAAGACGCCGTTCCAGGAGGAATTTCAGTTTCTGTGTGCACGACACTTCCGGACCGCGCTCTGACATTATTTTCGATAGGTTGAGGTCGGCCACGGCAAGAAGGCCATTGTTGTCTTCGTCCCCGTCCCCGTCCTGAACAACTTCCACAAGATCCAGCAGCGGTAAGAAATCAACCTTTCAATGGGGCCAACAACCAAAGACTAACACCACACCCCAGTCTTACCCGCGAGCTCGAGAAGAAGTTCTCCGACCGCCACGTCCTCTTCGTGGCTCAGCGCCGCATCCTCCCCCGCCCCAAGCGCTCCGTCAACTCGCGCACCACCCAGACCCAGAAGCGTCCCCGCTCCCGCACTCTGACCGCTGTCCACGACGCCATCCTCTCCGACCTCGTCTACCCCGTCGAGATTGTCGGCAAGCGCACCCGCACCAAGGAGGACGGCTCCAAGACCCTCAAGGTCATCCTTGACGAGAAGGAGCGTGGTGGTGTCGACCACCGCCTCGATGCCTACGGCGAGGTCTACCGCCGCCTCACCGGCCGCTCCGTTGCCTTCGAGTTCCCCCAGAGCGGCGCTGAGTTCTAAATGCATAATTTAGAATTTTCATTGTTCTGATTTTTTTTGGGGCTAGGGGCTTGGAATGTGCTTGATGCGTGGGAGAATGGCATTGTTTCTAGTTTTGAATTGTTGCTAGATTCAATCGCCATTTGATGGGTTCCAAAGAGATGATCTCCATAAAAATGCATTGACGGTTTTTTTCTCTTTTCTTTTTTTCGCCCCCAGTCACTGGCATTTGTTTTCCGGTGTGAGCTCTGGGTGAGGCGATGGAGTTGAGTTCTCTCTTTCCCGATCTAATGAAGGTGGGATGGAATATCTGATAGTATTCCAATTCAACAATTCCGACTTTACATTCCCCTTTAGATGCTTTTATCTGGGATTGGGATTAGTCTGCTTGTAGATTATAGGATTGACTGTGGATATCCTGATATAATTCTTGAATATATCTCTATGGTCAAGTCAAGTCGCTTAGAATCTGTCCTTGGCAGCATCAAATCAGAAGCTCAAGGACAATAGTATATGGATGCTTCTATCAACGAATAACAAGTACACTCGGGGTATGAAAGGTATAAAACGCAAACCACAAGTATGGACAATGACATCTATCTACAATGAAGGCTGAATTCTCCCCACACCAAGCACCATCCAATAAGCCAACTCCCTGGTAACCTTATCATCAGGCTTAGATCCCTTCCCAACATTCTGATCAAGCTGCGCATCCGCATCCCAATCCATATGCACGAACACCGGAATCTCAAGCACATCCTCATCCTGCTTGGAAGCCGCAACCGCCACAACATCCTCATCATTAGTCTCGGTATTGCCATTACCGCCTTCAGCACTACTCCCAGGCAACGTACCAGGGACAACCTCTAACACGACGGTCGTCCAGTTCCGGCCCTTATCCCAAACCTTACCTGCCTCGGGGACTCCGCGTAGAACGGAGGAGCGAGAGTCATTCGTTACGGGCGCAGAACCTTGCAATGCTTCGTCCCAGACATCGCTGTTCGCGCCAATCTCGAACTGCGGAGAGAGAACTGTGACTTTCGTTGCGACTTGCCCCGGAGTTACCGGGGGCGTGGCGAGGGTGATGCGGACTGGGTCGAACATGTGATTTTTAAGGGTAAGAAGGACGTGGATTGGGCGTAGGGGTGGGAGGGAGTTGAGGTCGGTGGTTGGGGCCATGGCTGGGAGAGTTGACGAGGAAGAAAGGGCTAGAGGGCGGAGGGTGGGGAGAGGGATATAGCTAAGGGCAATAAGGCGGATGCGGAAGCGAGTAGATTGCGGCTTTGTCTCGGGCTTCACGAGGATATGTTTGCAGGACTTGCAGCGCTTGGCTCGCTTGGTGCGGAGGAGGACTGGGAGTGGTAGGAGATCGTCGACGAAGCGGGCGTCCGGTGATTGGGTTGCGCGCTGCTCTATCGAGGCCATGCCGTCCCAGCCACATTCTGGAGACTGGAGTCGTGCAATCATATCCGTCTCGTTGTTTTCTGGAGCCACCTGAAGTCCCTCGCTTGCAGTCAGGGCTTCGCGCATAACAGGTGGCTTGGATTTTGGCTTCTTGCTGCCGCCATATAGCCCGCTTAGACGTGACGAGGATGAGTAGAGAGACATGAGTCGGTTTAGGGCGCCGGGCGAAGAGAACCCAAATTCCGAGCTAAGATGATCATTTGGCGAGTTTGATGTCTCAGCGATCTGGGCTCGGTAGAAGTTCTTAAGGGCCGCGAATCGGGCTTCCGTGCCCATTGGAGGTGCAGCTGGGTCCTCTTTTGGTGCAACTTGCTCTCCATCACGCTCGCGCGCATTGGCCGGCTCGTCAATCGACGCGTAGCTGGACAACGGATGTTTCAGGTCTCCAAAAGCGCGAGAACCTTGCCTCGAGCGGTCGAGAGCAGCCGGGGCCGTGGAATCCGTCATCTTTTGCAGTTGGCTACGGATATTCGTTGGCTTGTCGAATTTGATGCCGATATCTAACGTCGTCCAAAGACAGTATCCGCAAGATAACACCCAGGGGCCTTGTTGAGGCCCGTTCCCTGTAGCATTCTCAATGGTACTTACAGCCAGCGGAGCCGTGCAGACAGGACAATTGAAGCAATTCCGGCCACATCTATAGTGTGTGTGTTAGCGGATACTTGAACACAACCCTTCACACTCTAATACGTACCGATTCCCATCACTCCGCACCATACTGCTCGGGGTTTCAAACAAGCAGCTAGGACAATACCAGCTCACAATTTCCTCCGTAATACATCGGGGGCATTTGATCTGGTGGCATTCCTCGCAGTAGAGAAGCTGTTCGGGCGGATACAGCGAGAAATTGGACCGTGGAGAGCGGGGGTCAAAGGTTTGCTCTTCATCCTCATCCTCTCCTTGCTCCTCCTCTTCTGTCGACAATTTCTTGTCTTGATCTGTGTTCGCCCGCTCGGGTAGTGGTTTCTGCGGCGATTTCTGCGGGAAATCCCTCGACTTTCGCTTCCTCGCTGGGTCAGGGACTGGGGTATCTGCGCAGGGGCATGATATGTAGGTATAAGGGAAAGGACGCGACATTTTGATATCGACGTGGAGCGATCGAGATGGTGTGTGGTAGCTTTCGAGGCGTGACCTGCATCAAATCATGCTTTGTCTCTGTGGGATCGAGACCTAAAAATCGTGGATTAAAAAGGCCGACTGGTATCAAATTCGTAGCTACTCGATGGTTTGTCTTTTCTAGTAAAAATATCTTAATATTCAGGTCCCAATCTTGTTGCGCCAAATCACCCTGAAAGGCGAGGACTTACTCGAGCAGCGGTTTCAATGATTCTGTCACGATCAATGTACTATGCACAATATGTACAATTCAGCACGAATTGACACCAGATCAAGTGTCTCGAAAACACCCAATTGTATGAAGTCCACAGTCTGCGGAGAGGGAGCTCTTCCGCATCAACAATCGACGTCAGATCCCGCCATTTTCTGCCCGCTATCGCCGCAAAACCATAGACCTGCATGTTCGAGGATTTAGAATCCTCCATATCCATTATACAACCACAATGATACCTCTACAGACATTTCGCGCCAGCCTTTCAAGGCGATGCTTCGCCCCAACAACAATCCGCAAATATGCCAGCCAGACACCCGGTAACCCAATGCTTGAAGTCTTCAACCGCAAAGTCAAGCACCTCCAAAAGGATCGGGCAGCCCGGAATGTTGAAGAGAGCCGGAAAGTCGACTACCTGAAAGATGAAGTAGCAATGCGGCTATGCGAGCGCCTCCTGGTAAGCCGCTCAACGAAGCAAGCGCAGAAAAAAGCGCAGTAGCTCAAAAAGACAAATTCACTAACAAGCTTCTTTGAATAGGACATTAAACGCGACTTCCCAAGCGTTCTAGATCTAGGCGCAAACAGCTGCAACATCGCCCGAGCTATCACATCCCCCAATCTCGACTCGTCCATGCCAGAAGGAACCATCACACCACCACTATCAAAAAAGATCTCGAAGCTAACATGCGTGGAGACATCACACGCCCTGCTCCACCGCGACGAGAACGATGACTTTAACAAAGAAATCGATATCCAGCGGGATGTGATTCCGGACCTGGAGACGTTGCCGTACGCACCGAACAGCTTCGACGCCGTGCTCTCGTCGCTCTCGATCCACTGGATCAACGACCTGCCCGCGCTGCTAGCACAGGTGAACACAATACTGAAGCCGGATGCGCCGTTCATCGCGGCCATGTTTGGCGGTGATACGCTGTACGAACTACGCGGGTCGCTGCAGCTGGCTGATATGGAGCGACGCGGTGGTGTGAGTCCGCATGTGTCGCCTCTGGCAGATGTCAAGGATGTCGGGAGCTTGTTGAACCGTGCTGGGTTCAAGATGCTTACTGTCGACGTTGAGGATATTGTGGTCGAGTTCCCGGATACGTTTGCGCTTATGCAGGATTTGCAGGCGATGGGTGAGAGCAACGCGATCATGAACCGTGACTCGGCGCCGCTTTCGCGGGATGTCTTGCTGGCGAACGAGGCTATATATCGTTCCCTGCATATGCAGGAGGGTGATCGTGGTATCCCGGCGACGTTCCGGTTGATCTATATGATTGGATGGAAGGAAGGCGAAGGCCAGGCGCAGCCATTGCAGCGTGGCAGCGGTGATATCAACCTCAAGGACGTCCTTGAGGGAGGTGATTTTAATAAGCCATGAATGCAAGGGAGAGAAAGAACCCAATATTTTGTCGCAATATAATAATGTAAGACTACGCTTAAAGCGACACAGAGATATCATCCACAGAGTATGGAATGCAAGCCTCTAGAAAACGAAAAACAGTCAAATGTAAGATAAGAAACGAACCGATGCTGTTTCACTCAAACCGTCCTACGATCAGTCATGACCCGCACAATAGACCCAGTACCAGCAATCTCCACAAGTCTCTCGTGCCAGCTCAACAAAACACTCATCTGCTGACCACCACCACCGCCTTCAGCCAAGTTGCGAGCCTGAATCTGCGAGAAGCCCGTGTTCTGAGGCGAAACCACATTCTTCGGCGACTGCGCACCACTACCAGGAGTAGCCGACGACATCCCCTTGTACCTATAATTAATCAGCAACCAAATCCGAATTTCATCAAATGACTGTTTGGTAATCGAATTCACATACAGGTATTTCATCAAGCAATCCGCCCGCTCGGCACCGCCATCCCCGCTGCACACTCCCTCCAGGATACGAGTCATCTCGCCCTGTCGGATACCCTGCAACACATCGATGACAGTAGCAAGATGCACCTCCTTGGCGCGGTCGTCGCCGCCCAGCGGCGCCGTGTCGAGGACAGTCCGCAGAGCGCCCTCCGGGTCTCCGCCGCGCAGCATCTGTCGCACCTGTGCCGCGGCAGTGGCGGCGTCGCTGGCGCTGGCCGCTTGGGGGAGTGTGGCGGGGAGGAGGGATTCCATGGGGAAGTTGGTTGAGGACTCGGGGTCCAGGGCATCAATGTTGATGGTGCGGTAGTTGATTTGCGACATGGTGGCGGTTGGGGATTGAGGATAGAAATAGAGTAGAAATGGGGTTCTGATCAAGTTGGCCGGGCTAGAATGGGTTGTGAGGGTTGTGTGGAGCTGTCTGTTTGGTATATCGGTGCGGTGGGCGGAAGCGGGGAGATTACTGGTGACGTGGGAACGTCTCGGGTGGTATGAGATCCAATGGGAATAGAACAGAAGATCAATGTGTGTTTGAAGAGATAGAGATCAGATTGACTGATCACAGATATGTGACAAGGTGAGTCGACAGGGTAATGCGGAGTCAGTTGGGGAGTCTACGGGAGGAGCTGGACACTTGGTGGATGGGGTGTTGGGGCCTGAGGCAAAAAGAATATAGACCTTGAACTTAGTTGCCTGAAGGCTTTCGTTTTCTATATTTTTCTATAGAATTGAGTATCTACTGTGTAGTAAAGAAAGCTACTGTGTTCTGAAGATTTTTCATGTAGACAGAAGTAGATTTCATTAACGCAGGATCATTTTCTCGGTGGTATACATACACATCCTCTATCAAACCCAATGCTTTATGTACAAATAGCAGAATAAAATAATCAGACAGCCAGCCGAATGCTAACAACAACGCTAAAATAACAACTAAGGAGAGGTCGTAATCGTGATAGGAGGCACCACGACAAGGGGGGGTGTAGTAGGACGCTCAGGGGACTTTTCCTTGCTCTCAGGTGTCTTAGGAGCATCTTCAGGATCAGAGTTTTCAGGCTGCGAATTCAACTCGACTGCATCATTTGACTTCTTCTTGAAGACACGACGAGTGAAACGCTTCACAGGTCTAAAGAAAGACCTGATACCACGGCCAATGGTCTTGAACACCTTAGCAATCGGGCGCAAAACAACAGCCATGCCACCAACAACAGCATTGAACACAATCCCGAAGTGGTAGTCTGGAATGGTTCGAAGCACAATGGCCCAGGGCAAGCAGGCAATAGAACAGATAACACACACGCCCCAGAGGGTGCCGCTCAAGCGAGTCACGGAGAATGCCTTGCCGCCCACGTAGATGATCATGATCTGACCGCCGACCATGATGGCGTTGATTCCTAGGAACCAGTAGTTGCGGAACATTCCTTCGAAGATGTTGAACTTGTTGTCGAGACGGCGGTTGTTGAACTCATTGAAGATCTGCATCCATACGAATGTGTTGAACACCACAGTCGAGAGTTCCTTCGTGCGTGTCTCGGGATCTGAGCTGAGATGGGAACCGAGGAGCTTTTCGCCTGCGAAATAGAGCATGAATGTGACGGCGAGCTGGTACACTGCTTGGCCGAGAATCATTTTCCACATGGTCATTGTGAAGAGGGAGGCGTGTTTGGGGACAGGCTTGCGGTCGAGAATTTGTTCAGTCGGGGCATCAGTGGCTCTATTGTAAAGGTTAGCAAATATCCAAGCATATAAAATAAGGACAACTTACAAAGCGAGAGCGGCGAAGGTGTCCATAATCAGGTTCACCCAGAGAAGCTGCACAGCTGTCAAAACACTGGCGTTATCACTGCTGTATACAGATGACACGAAAGTGAGGACGACAGCTGTGATGTTGACAGTGACCTGGAACTGCAAGAACTTGGCAACGGCGTCATTGACAGCTCGTCCCCACGCGATCGCTGTGATGATGGACTTGAAATTATCATCCAGAAGAATAATCGAACTCGCTTCCTTCGCGACCTCAGTGCCAGCAATACCCATGGAGAAACCGACATCCGCAGTCCGCAAAGCCGGACCGTCATTGGTACCATCACCTGTTACAGCGACAGTTTCACCAAGCGCCTTGAGTCGTTCGACCAAGATACGCTTGTCATCAGGAGACGATCGTGCGAGCACTTGCAGACGCGGAACCACTTCGTCCATCTCCGCGTTGGTGAGTTGGCGGAACTTAGGACCTTCCATGACCAATCCATCTTCCGTCTTGATTCCGCACGAAGATGCAATGGCAGTGGCAGTGGCAACGTTGTCACCAGTCACCATCTTGACCTGGACACCTGCCGAGTGGCATTTGCGAATGGCATCTGGGACTTCGGGACGAAGAGGGTCTTGGATACCCACGACTCCGACCCAGGTCATACCGTGGAAGACATCATCGAAGTTCGCCGAATCATCAGACTGTTTGCCCTCTGCCGGTGGCCAGGCAGCGAAATCCTTGTAGACCATGCCAATCGTGCGAAGAGACTTGTGAGCATAACCATCGATGAGCTCGAGGAGGTGCTGCTTCTGTGTCTCAGAAAGCTGCTCTACATCGGGCATCTCTTTGGACGTATCAATGTTGATGATTTCCGAGGTGCAGACGCCAACCATCAACTCGGACGCTCCCTTGACGAGCAATCGGTAGCCAGCACCAGGGACACGGTAAACAACACCCATGCACTTTCTGGCGGAGTCGAAAGGAATCAATTGGACGATCTCGGCGGAGCCACGCTCCGAGACAAGATCCATGCCCATGTAATCCCGAGCCAATTGAAGCATCGCGACCTCAGTCTTACTACCGACGAAATCAATGGCGCCGTCTTTTTCCTGCTCAAAGGCAGTGGAGTTCAAAGCGATGCTCTTAATGATCAGATCTTTGATGGGAGCCGATAATTGCTGGGAAACCGCTGAAATAGTCATCGAACCCTCGACGTCTTCATCTTCGGTCCTCTGACTGAAGGCCCGATCCGAGCCCCAGGTTCCAGCCACAACAGTCATTTTGTTCTGTGTCAATGTACCTGTTTTATCAGAGCAGATGACTGTAGCATTGCCCATTGTCTCGCATGCGCGAAGGACACGAACGAGATTGTTCTCCTTGACCATTCGAGTGGTAGCAAAAGCCAAAGCCAGCGTTACTGCCAGTGGAAGACCCTCTGAAGATGGATGTTAGCAGAATTCAAAAGTTGCGAATCATCAGCACTTACCTGGAATAGCGACGACAATAACCGTGACAGCAACAATAAGAATATCCACAAACTCTTTGCCTTTCATAGTAGCGTTCCTCTCTGGGTGATTAGGAAGATCGGCGACAAATCGGAAGAGCAGGACGAAGAACAGAATACCAGCAGCCCTGTCAATCATTAGTAACTATACAAGAAAAGGGAAGTAGGATCAACTCACGCTGTACCCAAGTATCCAATCCAATCCGCCAACTTGCCCAGCTTGACCTGAAGCGGCGTTGGGTCGTTAGGAGTCTGCAGCGATAGCAAGATCCGTCCGTATGTAGAATAGGGTCCAACACTGGTGACGACATAAGTTCCCACGCCTTCAAGCACCTTGCTACCGGAGATCAGGAACGGATCGAGTTTCTTGGTTGCCTTGCCGTCGACAATTTGCTGCCAGACTTCATGGCCGGGGGTCTTTTTCATTTGATCTGACTCGCCGGTGGCGGAAGACTCGTCGCACTTCACACCGTAACCTGTAACTAGAATGCCATCCGCGGGGATGGAATCGCCTGCTTCAAGATGGAGGATGTCACCGACCATGATATCGTAGATTGATACCATATTGGTTTTTCCTGAGCGTGTGACTTTGACTTCACGGTCATCGTTCTGTTGGGATGTTAGCTATGCTCACTTTCATGATAGGAGAGAATGAACTTACCCGTTTGTTGAGTTTGGCAAATTGTCTCTCTTTCTGCCAATCGTTGGCAGCTGTGACAATTGTAACAATCAGAATAGCCACACAGATGGCGACTCCTTCCACCCAGTCGACGCCTGTGCCTTCTGACACGGTCTCGTATATCCCCAGAGATAGCGAGACCACGGCAGCGATAGTCAATAGGATAATGATTTTGTCGTTATAAGCCATCCAAAGCAGTGTCAGGAACCCGGTCGATTTCCTCGCGGGTAGCTTATTCCGACTGAAGACACGGATACGGTCTTCAAAGGGTGAACCATTACCCGCCGACACCGGCGCCGGCGCCGTGTTGACTGTTGAAGATTTCTCTGTAGTTTGTTGCGGAGCCACATCCTTGAACTCGACCTTTCCCTCCAACCGGCCTTCATCTATTGACAAGCCTGCATTTAGATCTGTGCGCAGACCACGCTCTAGACCCTGCAAGCCGCCAAGAGCATGAAAAGCAGCTAGGGATTTTGGGTTCTGCATTTTGTTTAGTTGACCGGGTGAAAAGGCAAAGCGATTATCCTCGACTTGGAAATCAGATTCATTGCGCGGATCGGGTTTCAAAGCATCAGATAGCGATACATCGTCGTAAGCATCTTTGGAAGAATTTACTTCGGAGTTCGCCCGTGAGCGAACTACGGTATCAGCAGAAGACGCGAATGAGCCCGCCCGCGGACGCAATGTATCGCCATCGATCGACTGTGATGGTCGATGTGAGGCATTTTGAACCATCAGCCGGGCTGGGTCTGGTTGATTCCACGCCATATCTGGTGAGACGGGAGAAGTTGGGCTGTGATTTGTATCTGTAGGACCTGACCATGCAGATGAGGCTGTGGATATTGATCGCTGGGAAATAAAAATCAGTGAAAAAGTTCATATAGGATAGCTTTTGGGGGACCAACCTCTCTGCTGCCCGAAAAGTCTGTCACAATCACAGGACTCAATAATGTATCCTGAGGGGAAGAGTCATTGTTTGGAGAAGCCATAGTGGGCGAATGGCATCAAGGATGAAATTTGTAAATTAGAAAAAGCAGTCGCAGTTCATGTAATAGTTCTCAATATGCCGCCGGGATTCCGAGACCGTGTTATCTGTTTTCCCCTCTCAACGGGGCTGTGTAGTAGGTCCAAGGATTGCCCAGACACGCCGAGGATTTAGTCAAATTTTACAGCGATTTGCAGTAAAAAAGAAAGCCAAATGTATAAGAGGGATAAATTATATCCACATGAGCTATCGTAAAAAGTAAAATACATTGAAGTCCCCCAGGATGTTGCCACTTAAGTACGGGAAGACACAGCCCCCTTTTTCTCATTGTTAGCTGGAACAGGGGCTAAGTTTGAAGGCGAAGTTCTTCACATCATAGGCATCATAGCAAAAGCCGAGGAATGTACGCGCCGTACGGAGTACTTGTTTTTTCAACCCCGTTCTTCAAGAGAGGACATGCGAGCTAAATGCTGTGTGATCAGTGGCTGTCGAATAGCGTTACGCCAAGGTCAAGTATCCAATGTGAAAGCGTTACGATCAATTTGGGTTTTTGTCACTGTGGGCCAGAACTTCGCTGCGCCTCGATTCTCAGAATGACCCATCCAATCATCTATCATAAACCCCATTTTCTCACCTTTAACATCCCATATGGATGTATTGGCATTGTTTGATCATGGGCGCAAGTAAGGAGGTTCGCTTGCATGGTTGCTGGGGAAGTGTCCACTTGAGCGGCTAAATTGTGCGCATCATCGAGTGACATGGGAACCTAGTTATCAAAGCACATGACAAACTTGATCTAGCTACTCTGATACCACTACTCTATACTTCATACTTCATACTCGTAACTTGATATTTTCGGACAAAAGGAGAACAAGATCGCCTCCTGTGGCGTAAATGTGGCGGTGCGTCTAAAATGTGGCGGTGCGGCTCATACTATGACGGGAGCCTCATGAGCTCTATGACCTGGGAGGCAAGAAACATAGTCAGTTTGGTCATAAAAGGGCAGTGCAATAGGTGACAGTGATACTTGGAGAATTTACTCCAAGAAATAGCTCCAAGACTCTCGAATAGCTAGGCAGAAGCACTTGTACGCCAACACAACATATAAGGAATTCAAAGTGGCTGTAAAAGAAACCTCACGACCCAAATTTGGTCTCGGGACGCGTTGGCTCAGATAAAGTTCGGATGCCAATGTTTGACAGATAAGTTGACACGAACCTGCGCCTGCTTCCAAATGTGCTCAGCCTCCCGACCATTTGACGCCTGAGAGGTGTTTTAGAAGGGTTTGCAAAGCGTTTGAGAAAATACATCTTTCTGACTCGTCTGACACCTGCATGAAAGGAATATCTAATCCAACTGCAGTAGCTAGTCTCAGACGGTGACACGATGAAAGTCTTACATGTCAGATGAAGCAGTCGAAGAAGAAATGACATCTTGGAATGATACCTAGGTAGTCTTGATGACCTTGCCACGTGGTCGGCATCCATGGCCGGCCATACAGGATTAGTCGAGACATCTGTTACACACGTAAGCATCTAGGCAATTCTACCTAGGTACTCACGTATGTATAGTAAGCAACCCGAAACTTGAAATAGTTTCTCAGCCAGTAGTCATCGATATGCATGGCAAACAAGGTTTCCTACATGAAACTCAATAGTTTAAGATTATCTTGATTATCTGATCTGATACCATTGAAGCCTTCCAAAGGTAGATTCATACACGTAGTCATTCATGCTAAATTAACGATTATTCACAATGAGACAAGGGTAAACGAGAAGATAAAGAGAAGGTAATTTGAACAAGAGAAAAAAAAAAAGAAGCCGAGAATAGAAGGGAGGGGGGTATCAATGATGAAAAACAAAAACAAAATGCCAATCAAAGACAGGAAATGCGCTTTTACAGCACAAGGTAGAATCGAACAGAAAAATATTAACAATAAAAGGCACGATCGGGGCGAAGCACCGGAGTCCGACAGGGGCTGCACCCAACCAATCACTTCATTTCCATCATTTCACATGTCCCATATCGCATTGACAATTACGGATCAATAACCTCAGTAAAGCGGCTGCTTCGACTCCCGTCGAAACTATGTAGACTGCGGCCAAGCCCATCCGGCCGCGGCGGCGCAAAGGGGACTGCGCTCTGGGGCTGCGCAATCGGGTGGGCCGGTGTGATCGTAATCGGGGTAGCGACGTTGACCGAACTGGAGACAGGGAGGTGCACGGGATTGGGACGTAACGGTGGTGTTTGCTCTTCGACCTCGCGGGTGAATTTTGAGTCCAGGGGCATGCCACCATGTTGTGAGGTTGGGGGCGGAGCATAAGCAGAGGGCGACCCCATTGGTCCCGTTGCTGGGGAGGTAGCAATAAAGCCTGGTATGGTGGGGGAGTCGCCGTCTAGACCGCCACCATATCCGTCGCCACCGTGGGTGAACACGGGGGGAAGCTTTCTACCAGAAATCTTTTGGAACCCGCGTTCACTGGGGGCAGAGTCAACGGTACTGCCAGAGCGTGCTGTTGCCGTTGACTGTCGCCATCGCTTCATGAAGGCAGGAGCGAGATATGAGGCTGTGAAGAGGGGGTCTTTGCTTTCGCGTCGCTCGACCATTTCTCGAGACCCAGCCCCTGCTCCAGCCCCTGCTGCCGCGTCACCCAACATAGTGGGACGTCCTATTTTCCCCATAAAGAATCCTCGGCGGCGGAGGTAGTAAAATAGAAGGAAAAGAATGAGAGCGAGACCAGCAACTGAGCCTACTACACCGCCCACGATTTTAGATGTCTCAGGATCGATTGCTGAATCGTGCCCCGAGTTCGTGTCACTTGTAGTTGGTGCGGATCCGGTACCAGTCCCAGAGCCAGTTGACTCAGCACCTCCGTATACACCTGACGAAGAGGTTATGTAGTATGTGTCAGAAGTCGTGGTCGTCGAGCTGGAACTGGAGCTAGAACCGGAACCGGAACTAGGGTCGAAACCTGAGTCGGTGCTAGAGCCGGAATATGACCAGTAGTTATGCGCCTGGGTTGAGGTTGTCGTAACAGAGGGCATAGAGCTAGAAGGCCCGACGAGGGGAGTAGAAGTCCATCCAGGCGAAGTGATGACTGTTGCTGAGGTAGATCTTGATGCGGTTGTAAGTTGACTTGTGGAGTTTGTGGAGGTCAAAGAAGTTTGAGTTGAGATCGTGGAGTTGCTTGAAAATGACGTCTCGGGTAGTGGCGACGCTGTCGGTTGGGTAGCAGAGGTAGGCGCCGGCGAGGTCGGCCCTAAATCTACAGAGGAACTTGTACTCGTAGTTGTAGTTGTAGTTGCAGGTGCAGTCGCTGTCAAGCTGTCCGAGCTCGGTAGAGTGTAAATGGCGTCCGTGGAATCCGATATCGTCGTCGGAAAATCAGTACCGGTCGATTGAAAAATGGTCTGTGAGCTAGCATCGACTATCTGCAATACAGTCTCAGTAACAGTCGGGTCGGCGGAGGTCGTCTCGTCCCGCTTTTCAAGCAGTGGATCAGATTCATTCATGCCATGCTCAAGACACATGGAGTTTTTCGAGTCGCAATTTTCATCCGGAATTATAACAGTAACTGGGAGGATGGGGTTTTGAAATGTATCATCCTCAAGTAAACCAGAGCCATCTTTTTCATCGAGCTTAGCATCCAGGCGGCGCTTGGCGCTAATTAGGTTGCCGATGCGCGAGTGACGGTGATGACCATGAACCATGTTGACAATTTTTCCATACACGTGCAATTGGCAATCACATGTAATAGGATATCAAGAGAAAGTAACAATCCCAAGGATGTGTTGTTGATCCTCACAGAGGTTGAGCTTCGCAGTATTGCGAAGAATGGGGCTGATAAGGTTAAAGTAAGCGGTAAATGTAGATGTAAATGAAAGAAAAACACGTTCTAGCGTGCGTGTTGTTGGAGCGGAAAGATTGATAGATTGTCGAACTGAGAAAAGAATGACCCGGTTGACAGTATGAATGAATGGATGTTGGCAAAAGTGTAGCCAAACGTTGTGATCAAGAGTGTAGCATGGATAGCAGCTTGACAAGAATATCGCGATATATGGCACACAGTTGGAGGGAATGGCAATCGTACAAACGACTAAGCGGAGTCAGTATGGGTTCAATTGAAGCATCAAGCCATATAAACAAACAGATGGCCATGAATTGATAGACAAACCTGGAGTAAAAGAGTGACGAGAAGAGGTTTGAAAAAAGAGAGGCCAGTCTCACTTCCTAATCCATTTTGGATATCTGGAACCGAAAATAGAAATATAGCGTATTTAATATGTCGAGAGAGTAAGCAGGTCGGAACAGTTTTTTGAGAGTGTCACACTCGCGCACAATTTTCCGTGGTCAAGAGGGGTGAACACAAAAAGCAAAGCAAAAAGAGACCAAAAGACGACCAAAAAGAAACAAAAAGAAAGCAAAATGCGAGACACACGAAAGAGAAGCGAAACGGGAAAATGATGGAAAAGACCCAGACTGGACCCAACGAAATCCCCTATCGAGGCCTAGTCTCAGCGACCCGTGTTAGTAACGAACTAGGCTCGGGGGCCGACAGATTCTTTCTTTCTTTCTTTTTTCTCCCTAATTTTAAGGGAAAAGATGTTTGAAATTGAAGAACTGTTCATAAAACAGAACTGAAAAAAAAAAAAACAAAAACAAAAGACAGTTCTCAACGCAGGTACCGTCAGGTACTTGATGGGATCAACGAATAGAAAGTGACAGGGCCCAGATGAGGTTCTAGCCAAGGATACTAATCCATTTTAGGATTAGTCTATCATGCAGGTTTAATTATCATTTTTAGTCTCTGGCTATTTTCGGCAAGGGACAATGGCTACATACATGGAGAGAAAGAGAGAGTACAAGTAAATAAATAAGTTATACAGTTGCCTGGACTCCCCTTATAAGTTCAATATTTCCCAATAATATTGTCCCCTCCACCTTATCCCATCGTACGTTACACTAAGAGACAATCATTTGCCGATCCCATTCTCCATAAAGCTATTTTAAGCCTAAGTGTCAGACCACTTTAGGGATTGGTGGAAAAAAAATAGGCTGTATGCATTTGTGACTCCAATATCTACGTGCTCGGATCGTCTTATTTGACAATGGAAAGAGAAATCAAAGACGCGGGGGTATTAGTAACGGGTCTCTCCTCCTCTTCCAGAACCTCATTTCATTTAGAAAGTCTCGAGCTCGTCACCAGCAACCTCTTCTCCTTCGGCGGGAATCTCGAAGCCGTCCTAATGGGGAGCGCATAAGCGTCAGTTTGGGAAATCCTCAGTGAATAGGTCAAGGGAACGGACCTCGGTCGAGTATAGAATTCCTTGGATGTGCTTAACAAGCGTGTCTTCCTCCTTTTCGAGCTCGGGATCGGCTTCAATGGCACTCTGGAGCAGGAGCTCAATGTCGCGCAACTTAGCGAAGTAGAAGTCGCGTTCCTTCTCCAGTCCGGCGATGGCTTCCTTCTGTGTAGAGATCTCCTGTTGCAGGGCAGCGGTGGCCGCTCCACTGGCGGCACCGACGGCGACGCGGGGACGGACGCCGCCGGTTGTTGGGGTCACTCCACGGCGTGCGCTACTGGCAGAGGGGGCGCGGGAACCGGGGGCGGCTGCGGGGGCGCCGGAGGCCTTGCGTCGACCAACGGAGTCGTATTCACCACCAGGGTAGTGTTGGTCCCAGTATTTCTTAACCCATTGAAGGAATTCCAGGTTGTCTTGCATGCGACACTTTGTGAGGGACTGGACGGGGACGGGCTTGTTGACCTGGTGACGGGCGAAGACATCTGGGTGATTGATTATGTTAAAAAGGGATCGATGGCCGATTTGGTATCCGCCTTCACATACTCTGAAGAATCTTGAAGTTCTGGAGGTAGGCATATTCAGTGTTGACGTTAAACTTGACCCGGGACATGGGAACATCCACTGAACAAAGAAACCAGTCAGTATGCTTCACATCTCAAAGCCGTCTCTGTCTCTCGATTATTGCGCAAGTCGTGGTGATTACATACTGAAAATCGAATCGAAGATCTGGCAGAGGGCAGCACTATAGACAGAAAGATAGAAGGTTAGCCCATCAGATCTATACAAAAGAAAGATAGGCCGGCCCGCGGGCCCTTTGACGTCGGAGAG
The DNA here is from genome assembly GCF_001561935.1 of Penicillium griseofulvum. Lineage (NCBI taxonomy): Eukaryota > Fungi > Ascomycota > Eurotiomycetes > Eurotiales > Aspergillaceae > Penicillium > Penicillium griseofulvum. The sequence goes on along the minus strand of NW_024467471.1, from coordinate 4,640,223 downwards.
GATATTGATCAACCATACCCGGTTCCACACTGTTCAATCTTGGTAAGGTTCAGCTGCAGCAGGTTGTTGAGCCATGCCAGCAGTTCCTGTCTAATAACGTAAATTGATCGGCGTCAGTAAGGCTATATCGGTCGCGAGATGGCGGGGAATAGGAGAAAAGCCGAACCTGGATTCACCCATGTTGGTGGGGTAGAATAGATATCAATCGAAACGCTAAAGCGGAAAATAAGACTGAGATGAGCGCTAAGCGGAAGAGGAGCTTGATGGAGATATTACACCGCAAGATCAGGACTCCTTGTAGTCTCTGCTTGTGTGGCTGATGGGAAACAGCAGAGGGATTGTTTTGATGCTAAATCCCACGGATCACACTGACACTAGCCCACCTTTTCTGGCGAATCACAGGTCGATTAGTTAATCAATGGTTTGATGCCTGAGTTGTCAGGTTTCATTGAGGTATCACATCCTAGCCTGAGATATTATCTCAGTGCATGAAACTATTACATCGTCAAGTGAGGAACAATCCAACTATAATAGGACAAGTCTCATATATCAAATCTTCCATTATGCTATCGTCCAGGATACCAAGCTGTCGCCTTAAGGATTGCTACAGGGATTGACCGCCACTGCTACCGCCTTTCCCGCCGCCATATTTGACTAGCAGAAATGGTCGATCTATTGATCTTGTGGCTGCTTTGTCGCGTCGGGCGACCAAACTCGCAAGACATTGAAAATTGAGTTTATTGTTGCGAAACAAGGTACAGGATATACGATGTACGATAATATATATGTGTATGCTATGTAGGTATATATCTTTACACTGATGATGTGTAAGAACAACAAAGAGCGGGAATATATTTTGCCAATATTCCAGGGCCTGAACCAATTTGTACCCAAGAAATCACGAGAAACCTCGTGTACACCCCCCATAATCCAGTAGCAATGTATACATATATGTAATAACAACCACCAAATAACCTCACAAAGGCAAAGAGGCAACGCTGAGAAGAGCACGCGGTATATGAACAAATGCAAATGGATCACTCCTCTAGCAGGTCGATCCCGTCTATACCATATCCAAAGTCTATAATTACAGCCCGAGAGTCTTGGCTTGTCGCAACAATGCGTCTATAATCGGACTGCACGCTCAACATCCAGCTTGTGGTCCAGCCAGGGAAGTTGATGGACATGTCACCCGTATCACGGTCAAACACCTTGACGCTCATGTCATAGCTACCGCTAATGATGCGCTTATTTGCACTGTCGAGATGCAGAGATCGGATGAGACCCGAATGCCCGTGGAGCTCGTTAACGAGCTCGCCCGTGTTAGCATCAAATTGATAAATTATGCGGTCGTTGCCGCCAGTGAGGATGGTCCGGCCATCGTCACTGAATTCAACACATGCAAGGCCACGGTCCTTGCTGGTGAACTCCTTGACACATTGACCTGAGATCACGTTCCACATCTTGGCAACACCATCGCCGCTGGCTGACACGATTAGGTCGCCACGTAGCTGCACGGCATTCACTGGCCCTTGGTGACCGTTGAGCTGCCTCAAAAGTTCACCGGTGTTTCGGTCCCACACACAGATAGTGGTATCCTTGGAGCATGAGACGATGTACCGGTCATCAAAGCACACATCAAGCACACCGGCGTGGTGGCCGGAAAGACGATGAATCGGTCGGTAGTCGTCCTTAATGTCATACACGATGCAGGTGAAGTCCGAAGACCCTGTAACCATGATCTCTTCGTCAAACTGCAGGCACAGGATTGATGCGCTGTGGTACATTGATTCTTCTTCCAAAGGTGCCGTAATTTTAGCCGTCTCATCCTCCGTGGGCCACGGCGGGGTAATTGTCACGAAGGGGGAGGTTCCCGTGGCCTGGGAAGTTGGATTATTCACTGGACCACGGCGGAAAGTCCGAGCTGCAGGCGGCCCAATAATCTTCTTGCATGACCACGGATAGTGTGCGTCCCACACACGAACTGTCCGATCACGGGAGCCAGTAATAATTTTGTTCCTACAAATTTGTTAGCAGTGCACAATATCAAGATATCCATGTTAACTTACTCGTCAAATTGAGAGCAATAAACGCTGTCCTCGTGACCTTGAAGATAAATGGCTGCAGCCTTGCTATCCTTCCAGCGCTGATCGAGAGCGCGCCGAACGAGGAACTTCTTCTTCCAGTCCTGGTTCGGGATTGACTTCCCTAGGCCAGATGACAGCTTCACCTTGGAGGCTGTCTCGCTTGCTGGCCGTCGGCCATATGAATTGCGGAATACGCGCCTCCAAACATGAGAAGAGGACGCATGATACCAGGTGCGAGATACAAGCTCCGCATCCATGAGGGAATCAGGGTCCAAATAAGAAAAGATGTGTGATGTAATTTCAGCCGGAAGCAGAGCCACGGGATCTGGAAAAAAAAAAGAAGTTAGCCACACACACGCTACCTATAGGGGAATTCGTCCTTACCGAGTCGCATGACGCCCAGCAAATCGGCATCTGACACATCCGATTGATCGCGCAGGTCGATACAAATACCGCTCTCCGAGTCCTGCGGAACCCTCATATCGAGCATCTTGTTCTCCAGTTCCGCCTTCGCCAGCCGCGCAGCCTCCCTTTGCTCATTCTGGGCTGCAGCTGCGGCGCGTGCCGCACTTCCGGACATGTGATTCGGCAAAACTGGAGGTGCCTGACGCCCACGGCCTGGGATCGCGGCGTGAATCGAGGCGGTAGGCGCATAGAAACAATGCAGAGAAGACACACTATTCAAAGAAGGGCGCCGGTTGACGCTGTAGGCCTGGTGCCAATGTGTTTTCGTGGACCGGGCATCCCAGCTACCGGAAGCCATGCGCTTATGATTAGCGTGGCTCGGAACACGGTTGTATTGACAGTCTTCATTTTCATCGACCAATTTGACGTCCTCGGTGATAGGAAGTGTTTGCTTGGAAGGCTTGTTGCGAAGACTGACTGACAGACGACGGCCGAGAGCGACCAATCCATCCACGGGATGCTTCAAACTCGAAAAGCTTTTGGCACCACGGCGCCTCGGGGCCGCGTTCGGGAACGGGTCTATCTCTTCCACGACCGGTGCGTGGTCATTCTGGCATATTTCCATCAAGTATGGCTCCTCCCATGTGTCCAAAGCAAGCTCTTTCGACATCGGGGCGGCATGACCAGCAGTGCGTGGGCGGGGACGAAACGACAAAGAGGAGCGACGCCTGGTGGAGGCGGCGTGGGTCTCTCGTGGCGACATGACCGAGGTTGTCGGTGTGTCGAGGGGCAAATTAAACAACAATTGGATGAATGGGACCGCCGATATGTACCGGCTGTTGCGGATATAAAGAATGACAAGGCTTTTTGTGAGTTTCGTCTATTTATCGTTCGACCGATTGACGATTGATCTTGGGGGGTTCTGTAAGATAAGTCTAACAAAAGTGTATATATCAACGACCGTTTGTGAACTCCGAGGACCAAGGGAATAAAAAAAGATAGAAAGAGAGAGAGAAGAATTAATGAATGAACTATAGATAGAGAATAACAAAAGAAAAAAAAAAGACGAAGGCGTAAGGAGAATAAAAGGGCGGAAGAATTCCAGAAAGCAGAACGGACGGATCTGAGTTATCGGGCGGTGAATTAAGGAGGAGTGATTGGTTCGACCATCAAGTTGCCGAGGAGTTACTGGTACTAATATTATTGTGCTAGTCTGCTATAATAATAAGTACCGAATACGACAAGAGTACTCGGGCCTGCATGGTTCAGAAATTTAAAGTCGGGGGCAAATCCTGGGGGGGAAACCGGCAGTGCGGAGTAACTGTGACTTGGGATCTTCACAATAAATCTATTACGGATCTAAGTACCGTCTACACACGGTGGCAATTACTTTGAAAATTTCTAGTGAGACAAGGATAATGATAGGCTTTCACCCTTTTGAGGCTGATGCTAATATTGGAAACATACCCAAATGCAGTCCAATCTGAATTGGGTGTTCGTCCGCTTTGTATACTTCTTTCAGCCGGATTCGCTTTAGAGAATGTGGCACATGGGAAATGCCAAAATCAATATTATTGGAAAAATCATGTAATTTCACTTTCTTCAGAACTTCAATGTTCAATATGAATAACACCCCCAACCCCCCTAAACCCCCAGCCCTCTACCCCCTGGTTTTGTTGACACCGACTATATACTAATTCTCAATACTGAATATACATCCCCTTCATCCAAAGATCTTCTCATATCCAGTCAGAGTAAACCGATAGTGAACATCACCCTTCTTCATGCGCAGCATGGCCTCCTTAAGTCCCTCCTCCGAGATGGGGATCTCCTCAACCCAGCCCTTGAGACCCCGATCGGCAGCCAGCTGCAACATCTCAAGCATCTCCCGACGGCTACCCAGGTGACTAGCACCAATGAGAACACCATTAGAGATCAAGTTCTGGGCCTTAATGACCTGACCCTCCTCCTCAGGAAGACCCACACTGATCCAGCGTCCATGAACATCCATCATAGACAGATAACGCGCAAGATCGAAACCCTCAGAGGAGTTGGCGCAGTTGATAATCAAATCGAAAGAGCACAAATGATCCTTCTCCCATCCCTCCTCAGCAGTAGCAATGTATCCATCAGCACCAAGCTTGAGAGCATCGGCCTCCTTAGCGCGCGAGCGCGAAATAGCCCACGTCTCCGCACCCAGCGCCTTGGCAAACATGATTCCAAAGTGACCAATGCCACCCAGTCCAACAATTCCAACCTTCTTGCCAGGACCAGCGCCATTGCGCACCAAGGGTGAGTAAGCAGTCAGACCAGCACACAGCATAGGAGCAACAGCATTGGTCTCCAGTGCGTCTGGGATAGGGAACACCCAGTGCTCGTGTGTCCGCACGTGAGATGAGTATCCACCCTGGCTAACGATGCCACTGTCGGCCCACTTCGAGCCATAGGTGTCCATCGGCTCGACCTGGCAGTATGTCTCGTTGTCGTTGCGGCATTGCTTGCACTTGCCGCAGGAGTAAGACTGGGCGCCGACTCCAACACGCTCGCCTTCCTTAATCAGAGTGACCTTAGGTCCGACACGGATTGCCCGACCGACGATTTCTAAAATTGTCATTAGCTTGAGATGGCCATTTTCTTTTGATTGAATACATACCGTGACCCACGCACAGGGGGAACTTCTGATCACCCCATCCTCCTATAAGAATACATTAGCCGGTGTTTCTGCTTATTCCAACGGATTACCATACCGCTAATGGTGTGTACATCACTGCCGCAAATACCACAGGCCTCAATCTTAACGTCGACATCTATACTCGGTTAGAATCGGGAGGAAGCATAGTGGCACAGCCTAACTCACCATAATCACCGAAAGGCTTCAGCTTAAACTATTCATAACCAATCTAAGTAAGCGCATATCCCAACCAGCACACGGAAAAGAGCACATACGTGGCGCTTGTGGAACTGGGTAAAGGTGTTAGGTCCATCGACCTGGAATCCCTCAGCTTCTTCGGGGTAAGGCATTGTGATAATGTGCGATTGGTCTTAAGTCTTTCAATGACTATTCTCTAAGATACAAAGCAAAGTCGAGAGAATAAAAAAGTAGCAGAAAAGTAGAAACCAGGCGACAAGCGGGGTGGAGGGGGTATATCAACGCTACTAAATTTTAGACCCTTACGAGCGGGGATCGTAATCATTCCCTGATTCCTCCAACGCGGGATATAGTCTCAAAACCATCGTGGTGCTATAGGACATACGGCAGTATAGTACATTTCCCCCAGTCGGACATTCTCCCGTGGACCCACTTCACCGGCTAAACTGACAACCGAGGGGGAATCAGAGCGCAGATTCGGGGTTCCATATCGCCCGAAGGGTGATGTTGAGAAGAATGACGACTGGGCGTGGGGTGACTTGCTTTATTTGGTGGGATGGGATTCTAATAGTATCCATACTACGTAGTTGATAACGCTAGATCCTGTTGTCGAGTGGATGGATTCTCGTATCAACTCCGATTTAGTAGTTTTTCCACCTATAGAATCCCGAGGAGAAATTAATATCCAGGTTCTTATCGTTGATAAGAAGTGGGATGTTATAGGGCTTTGGCTTAGGGCTTGGAATTGACATGGGTGTGATCTAGTAGACATAGTTGATGAGAGAAACAAATATCTGAGGCTTGAGCTCAATGTACTGCGATACGTCATCTTCACTACTGCGTATCGAAAATGTAAGAGTAAGCGCGAATATTTGCAAGTTTATAACCCCCGTTGAATTATTTATCTAGTAAAGCCTACATACAGGGGTCAAAAAGCCCTAATAAAGTCGATGTAAACAAAGAATTGCCCCGCAAATCAAGATCGAATGCCCGTCAGCGACATTAAGAAAACTTAGCCATATAAATGAGCCATCCAAAGCTATACTGGGGCAGCAGAGCTAAAAGAAGGTTCCACATGTCGCCATAATTGTCATCTCAAAGCTGAGTGATAGTGGTAAGATGATGGTCAAGAGGCCACGCCCAACAAAGCAGCGAGTGCATCATATCGAAATACTTCTTCTTATCGATTTGACTCATATAACCATCCAATGTTGACGATCCGACATCAGTAAATTCTCTAAAATCCAAGACCGGGGTAAATTGAACTTGGAGTCTACCATCAAAGTAACAGTACAGTACACGGGCACAGCATCTTTGGTCGAAAGCTATAATCATAGTCTATAACTCGCAATATATCAGTATAATTCATTTTGCACAACGGGGTGGTGGGAGTGAATCAAACGTACCGGGAAAACCTCACTGAGCATATGGACATCCTCTGGCTCGATTCCATTGGCGAGTAATTCTATTTGGCGTGACATGCCTCTCAACCCCCAGCTAACTAGAGCTATGAGCTCAGCAGTCGAGGGGCGATCGTGACCACATAAGCTCACATCTGCCAGAGCCCATGCGTGGCACTTGTGCGGGTGATCTCGCTCCATTGTCCTGGCGATACTGATTCCGTGTTTTTTGTCTGGGAGATCGATATCGTATAGTCTTTGGTACCTGGTGAAATTGATCAGCATAACCACATTTCCCAGGGATAGCAAGGCTTCACTTACCAGTAGACTAACCAGTCGTCTGTTTGGTAATTGCGGATGTCCAGGTCCAAAGAATTTAAGATCACCATCTCATGGTCATCGGCATCCTTGTCAGTTTCCTGGCTTTCGTCGTGACCTCCATCGCTTGGTTTGCAATCTTCGCCACAGCTCTCTTCGCTCTTATTGCAATCTTCACAATTATCATCATATTTTCCATGGTCCCTAATCTCCCCTTCTTTAACCTTGTCACTATTTATTTCCCCACTCTCGCAGACTGCTCTATCATCTGGTTTGTCGCACACCTTGTCATCCTTAGCGCTATCAAGGCGACCCGATTCCTGGACAGTAGAATCCTTATAATTCTCTTTTCCCCCGCTTTTCCCATCAAGCTGAGGCCAAAACTCCGGAATACTCCAGTCCTGGTAGTCCATGAACACCCGCTGAAGCAAATAATTTGCACTGTGCGCTCCTCTGCCATAGTTGCCTTTTTGAGATAGAAACCAATCCCAGCTCGGATCTGGACGTATCTTCTCTATCCTGGGAGTGTCTGTCCGTGGCATGAAATACCGCGTAACAGAAGAGGATGTTTTGCCAGAAGTCATGTCTAGATGATTGAGGTCAATCCGGAGAAGGTTAAGACATGACTGTGAGATGAAGGGCGTTGTTATTTCCTTCATGCAGGCTAGCATGAGTTCAAGTCTCTCGTATCTCAGTATAAAACACCAGGTTTGGGGGATTGTATTCATGGTATCGTCCATTTTGGTGGATTTCCTGAGATAGGAATGTCGAACAACTAGTATATACGGCAGTATCGCGCATGGGGTTGGATATCTGGTTAATGACAAGAAGGAGAGGGTATATGTAGTTTACCATATTTAGGTGGTTGAGGGGATACCTCTTCATGAGGGTAGATAAGACTGGAAGGTTGGGTTCACCTACTAAGCCCTAAACGAAAGCCCGTCCGTTTCCTTGAATGCTACTAGTAGGATGAATGAGTGTCTCAGTGGACAATCCGTTGTGAAATTAGGAAGTATATTTTATTGAACTATGCCAGATTGGGAAATTAGTCACACTGGTAAAGTTTCAAAGTTGAATGATGAAGTTGTTACGTATGACACCTTAGGCTACCACGCATACCTTAAGTAGATAGATCGATTCAAGTAGTGGTCACTGCTAGCACATAAGATTATAATGAAGGTGTAAACTTAAGACAAAGGGTGAAATCATGGAACTTGATATATGCATTGGAATTATATTTACTAGACTTTAGATATAGCTCTTTGCTATTATTTTCCAAGCCATTATGCCACATCGGGCAAGCTCAACTCCACATCCATAGCAGTCTTGATCTTATCAGCAACAGCCTGGTACTGGGCATCAGTAAGACGGTTGAGAGGTCGGCGAGGGAACCCGCCGTAACCGTAGTATGACTGGATAGCACCCTTGGTGCCAGGAATAGAAGCCTTTGTGAGGACCCAGTCAGCAGCACTGAGTTGCTGCTGAGCCTCGATGGCCTCTGTGAGACGGCCCTCAGACCAGAGAGTGAAAATGCGGACACACAGACGGGGCAGAACGTTCGCACCACCTGCAAGAATGGCAGAGCCGCCAGAAATGAGGGTCTGCAGACTGAAGTCGGCAATACCGCCGAAGGCAACGTATGGGTGCTTAGCGTTAGGCTTGGAGACTGTTGCGGTACGCTCGGCCGGGGCCAAGGGGGAGGAGGGGGTGATGGCGCCGAGAGCGGTAGCGACACGAGTCAGCTTGCCGGTATTGGCACAAGTGAACTTAGTGCCGACGATGTTAGGGTGTTCGGAAATACGGATGATGAGATCGGAGTCCATGTCGATGCCAGCGACGGCACCGGGGTAGTTGTAAAGGATAATAGGAACAGGGGAGCCGTCGGCAACGGCGGTGAAGTATTCGTATAGGGTTTCATCGTTGCCCATTGCGGCGCGGTAGTAGCTGGGGGGCACGATCAGAACGTACTCGCCACCAGAAGCTGCGACCTCCTTGCACAGGTCGATGGTTCCGCGGATACTGTTTTCACTGGCGCCTGCAATGACGGGCACATTGGAGAAACCAGCTTCATCGAGAGCAGAACGGGTCTCCCGAGTGACGGTCATGCGCTCTTCGCGGCTGAGATGCACAGCCTCGCCGTTTGAACCCATAGTAACCAGGCCGACAAGACCGGCCTTTGCCAGACGCACAGCGTGGCGGCGAATGGAGGCGATGTCGAGCTCTTCAGTCTCGGCATCGAAGAAGGTCATTGTTGGCGCATAAACGCCGGGGCGGAGTGGTGTGGGAGACATGATTCTGTTTCTGTGAGCTGATATTCACTTTTTTTGGTATAATGAACCTACTTGGAATTTGAAATTTGAGGGGTATATAGTAATTAAAGCATATTGGCATTCTTAAGGCCATCCCATCCTCCCCCACGTCGGCAAATGGTCCGATGCGGTTTGTATGGCGGAGAATTGAATTCCACCAATCAGTCCAAACCACAGAAAATGTGGGGGACTTGAGGGGTAAAAACGCGGGTAAACGCGCATTTTCAGCCCGTTGAGTCGGGCATTTGAGAAACAATTGAGATCATGCGAAGATAGTAAATGTATATATCTGCCTCTACCTTGAAACGAACCTTGAAAGGAACATTGGAAGATCTCGGAAGATCTTGCCCAGGTGGAAGAAAGAAGTTGAAGAAAATCAACGTCAAAAAACCCCATGGACTGATAAGATACGGCTATTGACAGTTTTTCAAACGCCGGAAGAATTATATCCATTGAATACCCCGGCTTTTTGTAAATTTATCTTAAATTTCCTCTTCTCCCCAGGAGTCCCCAGTAATCCCCCGGAATTCAATCAAAATCTCAGACATCATGGCTCCTCCTAGCGTTTTGATGGTATGGACAATGATTACCTAGCAGTGGATCCTAAGCTAACTGATCCGCAGGTTGGCACTGGTGAATACACCACCGGCTTCGTCGGCGGTGGTGCATCAGGCTCAGACAAGAAGGTCGGCGTGGTAGGGCTCAGTCTATTTGACCTGCGCCGACGGGGCAAGGTGGGCGACCTGAGCATGGTGGGCGTGTCAGGCAAGAAGTTCCCTGGCATCCGTAAGTTGAGCAAACGAACAAGCAAACGAACAGAAAGCTAATGAGAATAGGCGACCACTTGCACCGTAATATCTCTCAAGTCTACAACAACCTCGATACCTCGTTTACTTCGTTCCCCGCAGACGACCAGACCGACCCCGATGCATACAAGACCGCCATTGATGCCCTCCCCAAAGGATCCGCCATCACCATTTTCACCCCTGACTCCACCCACTTTCCCATTGCCCTGTACGCAATTGAGCGCGGCATCCACGTGCTCATCACCAAGCCAGCAACCCAGCGACTAGGAGACCACCTCGCTCTGGTGGAGGCCGCGCGCAAGCACGGCGTCTTCGTCTTTGTTGAGCACCATAAGCGTTTTGACCCTGCATACTCTGATGCGCGGGCTAAGGCAAAGACCCTCGGTGACTTCAACTACTTCTATAGTTACATGAGCCAGCCTAAGAGCCAGCTCGAGACCTTCAAGGCGTGGGCTGGTCGTGACTCCGATATTTCTTACTACCTCAACTCTCACCACATCGATATCTGCGAGAGCATGGTCCCAGATTACAAGCCTGTGCGGGTCACAGCAACTGCATCTCAGGGTACCGCCGCTGCGCTTGGATGTGTCCCCGAGACCGAGGACACCATTACACTCCTGGTCGAGTGGCGCCGTCGTGATGACCCGGCGAAGATCGCCACTGGTGTCTATACTGCTAGCTGGACGGCACCTCTAAGCGCGGGTGTTCACTCCAACCAGTACTTCCACTGTATGTTATTCCATTCTCCGGCACTTGTTTACAGGTCTCTTCTAACACATCGGAACAGATATGGCTGCCAACGGCGAAATCCGCGTTAACCAGGCCAAGCGCGGCTATGAAGTGACCGGCGATGACCAGGGTCTAATTCACTACAACCCGTAAGAACCCCATCGGGATAATGCTGCACCATAATTCCATGCTAACTCCAATATACTAGATTCTATATGCGTTACGCTCCCGATGAAGAAGGAAACTTCAGCGGACAGACTGGATACGGTTACATCAGCTTCGAAAAGTTCATCGACGCAGTGACAGCCGTGAACGAGGGCCGCGTCACCCTCGACCAGCTGGACGCGCGCCCACTGCCCACTCTGCGCAATACAATCGCCACAACGGCAATCCTCGATGCAGGACGCAAGTCACTGGATGAGAGGCGACCTGTGGAGATCGTCTCCGAGGGCGAGAAGTGGGAGCTAAAGTAAATATGTAAATGAATTTATGTTATACCAATCTATTATTTTCAATTATTTCAATATTCCGCCCCCAAGCCATACAGTCATGTGCAAGATGTAGCCCTTAGCCGACAAATTAAAAGTAGTAAGCAGCTGAATACGAGCCCAACTTCAATCCAGCCGCTTTCATTTATCCCCTCCCCCTCAGCTTTATATCTAGCTATTTGTATTCAAAATCATCCAGGATGATGCGCCGAAAAGAACTTTACACGAATATAACCCCCATCCCCACCGTCCCCCGCCAACTAGCCCTCGACATCCTCCACAGCCACAGCGAAATAATCACACTAAACCCCCTCGTCATCTCACACCAGCCAGTCAAAGCGCCCCGCGATGCGGTCGCCGACGAATATTACTCAACATGGTACGAGATCACCGAACGAGTACAATACGTCCCAGGCCTCGGTAAGATGGGCTCGGGCAAGATAAGCTTCAAAGGCTGTTTCCACAATGTTGAATGGGGACTAGAAACGCACATGTACGCGCCGATGGGAATAGACCTCAAAAGCAAATGGCGCATTACAGACCAGCCTTCAGAAATAGGTACTCAAACGGGACTATGTCTGCGTGAGGATATTGAGATCGAATGCAATCGCACGCTGGTTTCTTTCGTTAAGACTCAGTTGAAGGCTGCTTCGAAGGTGTTGGTTGATCGGTTGATTAAGAAAGCTGAGCTTCTTGATAAGGGGGTTTTGCAGGGGGTGATGGAGGATGGGAAATTGTTGACGTATAATCCGGCTGATCGGTCGAGTGGAATTTTTAGGGGGGCGTCAGTTTTGTCAAGGAGGTCGGATCAAATGTCGTCGTCGTCTTGGGCGCCGAGGTCGCCGACGGAGTCAGTCCAGGGGACGGGGTATGCGCCGGTGAAATCTGATAGTAAAACATTTGCTGCGGAGTTGCCGGCGGACTTTTATCATCCGCGGCCTGGAGATGATACGCCAGAGTTGCCGGATACTAGTCGATATTCGAAATCAGGGTTGGATAAGGGGTACGCTGAACTATCTGCTATGGAAAGAGACTTCAAAGCAGCGTAGTAAAGGGGTGCAATTGAAAGGGCCTAGAGCTATATCATCGCACAGGCAGAGCAGACATAATAGCGTGTCCTAAGGTCGGAAGCTGGAGCCTCGCAAATATCACAATACTGCTTCCAATGTTAAAAAAGAAATAATCATTTGGTAGAGAAAGACAAGGTTAGAAACTTGAAGGCCATATGGCAGTACTCCATACAAAAATGGGGAAATCAAACAGCAAACGCATTTCGTGGTATCATGCAAGAAACATCATTCAAATCCAATTAACGTCGCGAGCTCCCCTTGATAATTCCATCTTCGCCCTTATGCAGCTTGACACGGCACTGGGGACAGTACCACTTTGCCGTGCGAGAGGGGACTTCGGTCAAACCCACGCAGCTGAGATGGAACCATTCACGGTCACACTAAAGCGAAGAATATTAGCTTTCTGCTAGATCAAGTGATAATTGGGATAACTTACATCCTGGTTCTCGCAGCAGATCATCGTTCCAAAGCTGACATCTCCACAGAGACAGTATCGGGGCTCATTGGCGTCGATCTGCTCTAGGACGCCATCTTCGTCTACACGGACATCCTGGGAGTCGCGAATGCTAAGACGCTTCTTTCCTGGTTTGGCTTTGCGACGTCCGTAGCTCACTGCTGCGCCGCCATCCTGACCAGTGGAAATGGGACCTGGTGCCGGACGCTTGCGTCGTCGGGCTGGGGCGGGAACACTTGGCGCAGATGACTCGCGGATGGGTGTTTTGTGGGCTGGTGTGGCACTTTTGATACGGCGATCGCGTCCACTTGCTGCTATTGCGGTCGGGATACTACCGAGAGCCCCCCCTTCGATTGAGGCGGCGGCAGCAGAGCGTCGCGAAGAAGGCCGAGTGACGGGTGGTGTAGGAGTAGTGACGGGTTGGACAAGGGGTAGGTTGGATTGTCCAGAGCTTGTAGGGCTGAGTGAAGGAGGGGAGGGTTTGGTTTCAACTGCAGGAGACATGTGGGTTTTGATTGGAGGAATGAGGTCGTTGGCTTCTGCGGCTGCAACAGCTCCTCCTCGGCTGGATTTGCGCCGAGATGCGCCAGCCGGGGCGGACGGTGCGACCGGGGCAGCAACTGGCGCAGGTCTTGGAGACTCGGGAGCAGCAAGTTCTGCCGCTGCGATAACCTCTTCCCGTTTCCTCTTCCGTGATGCTCGATTCGCGGGTGGGGGTGCTTGGGCTGGGGTTGGCAAAGACCTAGTCAAAGCACCACCTTCGCCTTCCATCAGCGCTTGTTCGCGGGCCAACTGTTCGCGTTTCAACTTCTTTGCTTCGTTAAGTTTCATACCACGATTGCTCAACTTCGTCTCCTCCAAGTCTTTAGCAGCCTCCCCGCGCCGGGTTTCTTCAATATTATCACAGTCAATGAACTCCGCACCCGTCTCTTCCGCCAGGGCCTTCGCTGCACGATATGCTTCCCAGCCGCGATTTGCCAGGGCCAGCTCACGGTGAATCATTACTTCACTGGGCTGCCACACAGCATTCTTTTTCATCTTCTTGCGCAGCCTAGTCATCTCCCATTCCGTCAATCGCAGCCACGGCAAGTCCTCGCTGCCCAATTTCGCATCAGCTGGCGGCGGCTTCAACTGCGCAAGGGCCTGGGCTGTCGACTGTCCAACGCCCGAGCTCAGGCGACGTGCTTTTTCCTTTTTTGGGGGTCGAGGCTTGGGGGCAGCTTTAATGAATTCGCTCTCCAAGTCTGATTGCTCAGTACTGGCAAGTGGAGAATCTGGATCAAAAGCACCATCAGTACCTAGCATACGCCTCCTATTTTTATCTCTCCGGTTGCGATTGTTGTCCAAACGAAGGGTGATACGTGTCGTGGCATCCTTGTTGGTCTTCTTACCTCCGCGCGCGCGCTTCGGTGTAGGTTCAGGTGGCGGCGATGGCTCCGCTGAGGCAGGTTTCGGTAGTGCTTCAAGTTTCTGGCGGATGCAGCCTAATCGGTCAAAGTGGCGATCTACAACGTCGTAGAGGCGACAGGCCTCGGCATATGCCGATTCACGCGCGTTGATGGCACGATCGAGCTGAGTAGATATATCTTTGCGCAGTGCAATTGCGTCTGGTCGGCTATCTGCAGGAAGGTCTGGGAGCTGACCGTAGGTCTGAGTGAGCTGGTGGACCGCTTGCGCGGAGTCGAGGTATCGGTCATCGAGACCGCGGATGAGGGTCAAGGAGCGGATTAAGTCTGCGGGGAGGTATTCGGTGTAGTCAATAAAGTCTGTGACTGTGGCCTGCGCGTCAGGATCGAAGGGGCCATCTAGAATGACCCCTCCGCTATCGTCGGTCTCGTCGGTCATCGGCATATTCTAGTAGGGTGGAGGATATTGACTTGTCAACTGATGCGCCTTGGAATGTAATTGTTCTTGAAGGTCTGTCAAATTCACTGAGATTCTGCAATGACAAATGCGGACATCGAGGGGTCTCGGCGTCGCGATAACAGATCGAGCTGGATGCCTGGCTGCACGAGGTCCTAAACAGCGGATGAATAGTTGTTCCAGTCTGGGGGGAGCTCTCAGTCACGTGAGCATAATATATCAAGCTATTAAGCCTTTACCTGGATTTCAAGTATAAATTTGTTAACAAAACTTCTTAATTATTGCAGATATATATAATTTATGAGTATTTTGACATGAAAATTTCCCATCAGCGACATCATATATTGGGTCTCAAAAGTACCTAGTAGTTCCATATATTTTAGCTTACTATAGTTGTGGGTCTATATAAATGTCATATCTATATCTAGTCTTGGCTATTTTAATTCGATTTTACTTGCAAAAGTCAAGTGAAATAAGAGTTAAGTGTTAATTCCTTTATTTAAAAAATTGAAGCAATCCAACACTGTCATTAGCAATTATTGGATAGTAACCTGCCTACTATCATGTGTGACAGCTTAGAGAAGAAGAGATAAAAAGATGTATTTGTCTTTGCCTACAGCTACTATCAATCATCTCATGTAGTCCTTTAGAAAAGCAAATCACCCAAATTTGTTTTGAAAGTCCGATCGTTGCCTCCATCACTCCTTCCATCTTCAAACACTGTACTTGCCTATTTGGGCACCTAGCAACCATTGGGTTGAACGTGTAGTTCGCGCCGCGTTTGTTTACTTCTTTCCTTCTCTCTAGTTCATATCACATCTTAATCTTGTTGAAGCTGTCATCTCAGTCATCCAAAATGGGCCCTCGTGAGATTCTAGACATGCTCCTCGAAGGAGATGAAGGTCTCAGATACCTGAATACCAACCGGAACAAGGCTCAAGCCGTCCAGCCTGCCCAGGTTTCGGATGGAGGTGACCCGGTAGCTGAGCCTGAGAAAGCTGAACAAGGAGTAAGTGGATACGCTTTCCCCGATGATTTTGAGCCGGAGAAGGGTATGAAATACCCGAAGAGTGGCCAATTCCCCTTGTCGTACATCCGTACCCATGTTGTTGGAGTGCTATCTGAGTCGGAAGACAATTTGACCGGCATCGACCAGGATGATCGTGACCCGTCTCGTACTGACATCGACCATGATACCTCGGACGAGCTCAACGATAAACACGGCAGTGTTTCTAACGAGAAGCCGGTCACTGCGATCCAGTCTACGTCGTCCTACATTCCGGCCACCACCATGGCCCGCTTCCCTTTCAAGTATCTCTATGGAGACGAATTCAAGAGAGTTAATGAGCGGTTCTATGAGCGTCAAAAGTTCTGGAATCGGACTTGGGATCTGTTTGTGGAATCTAGAATCATTTAGCAAAGTATATCAACGCTAATCCTCACCAAGTTATTACCTATCTGTCCCACTGGCAATTTCTTCAGCCTCATTGCCTCTGGTTCCGACTTTCCAAGCTCAAGCCCTGATCGACGAAATCAATTCGGCTCTGAACATCACATTGACTCTCGCTGACAAGAAAGGCCTTGTGATGGAATTCAACAACGAGATGCTGCCGCGGCCTGTGTTTCTCGGCCGAAGCAGCACCCCTGGTCAGAAGGAAGACTTGTACTGTCGTATTCCCCCGGGTCCGGAAAACTGGGGACCTTGGACAAGGCTGCTCCAGCCTGGTGTCATCGAAGAATTCGAAAAGAAAATCAAGCAGTCAATCGACACAACCAAGACTAAAAAACAACGCAAGAAGGCGTCCCACAATGCGCAGATGAAGATGTGGGAGGACTGCCTATGTCGCGCGCAAGCCTACTTTGGGCTGCGTCCCCCGTTTAAGTCGAATGTTCCACAGCCATCGTTTGACAAAGGCCAGATTGCTGCGGTTGATGTTCTGAAACCTGCCAAATGGGCCTTTCAGGATGCTCCCATCTTCATCAGCATTGATCTCGAGTGGATGGACACTCACGGATATCTGACTGAGGTTGGAATTTCGACCCTGGATATGATGGATCTGCAAGGTGTGGTTCCTGGTGATTATGGTCATATGTGGATGAGCCAAGTCCGGTCCCGCCACCTGCGTGTCGCAGAGTACCGAAAATGGGTCAACTCAACTTTCAGCACTGGATGTCCTGGTAGTTTCCGATTCGGCAAAAGCGAGATGGTTCCAAGGGGCGACGTTGGGAAGGTTGTTGATACCGCATTCCATCCCCCATACATGGTTCCCATGGAGGATGAAGTGGTCCCCTCATACAAGAATCAGAAACGCACTGTGATCTTGGTCGGCCTCGACCTCCAGGGTGATATTATGCGTCTCCAGAATGCAGGAAGCCAAGTTTTCATCCACAAGAATGGACACTCTTCAGTCATTCGTGAGACTTTCGATGTGGCAGAGCTGCACCGTGTTGTGACTGGGGAGGCCCAGAAGCGAGGCCTTCGAGCACTGCTGGGAATATTGAATATCCTAAGTCCTGACTTGCACAATGCGGGAAACGATGCACACTACACCTTGCATGCTCTTGTGCGAATGATGCTGAGAGTGGCTGGGGAGAGGCCGTGGGGATACGAGAGGGCTGGAGTCAGCGAGAAATCTAAGTCCAGGCCCAGTGATGCGCCTAAGGTCAAGATCGATCCTAACGATATGCCGAAATTTGAATCTATGGTTCCAACCTGTGAAGAGGCTGTCGACAGCACCGACGATGCCGCTGTGTGGAGTCATTAAGATGCCCAACTGCAACGATTCTCAGTTCACGAAAGGGCGAGTGACGGTGTGAACCGGGAAGTCACATTTGAGAATTGTTTAAATACCTCTCTTCGGATTCCCTTGAGAGTATGAAAGGACCCAGAGTGGTTGGATTGTTTCAATTTATTTCAATTTGCGCGAGATCAAAAATGTGGAAAATAATTAAAAAAAAAAGGGGGATGTATGGCTACTTTTAGCTATTTATGATCTGAACTGAATGAAATCTCCGCTTTGAATATCAAATTTCTGACCTTGAAGTAATGTACAGATGTGTATACAACATGGATAGGTAAATGTACAACAAGGTAACTAGATATACTCCCGATGTTATGCCCCACTGACGACATGCCATGTTCATCCCACTCTCGCCATCCCACAATCTTAATATCTCTCCCCCTCCAACAACCGCAAACTACCACAAACAACCAAAACCCCAAAAAATGACAAGCCAAGGCCCCTTAACAGCCTTCCTCCTATCAAGCACTCCCGATGCCCTCAAACGCGCAACAACCCACCCCTTCCTGGCCTCCGCCGGCCGCGGCACCCTCCCAAAACTCCAATTAAGCCAATGGCTCTCCCAAGACAGACTCTACGCCCAATCCTACATCCGCTTCATCGGCCTCCTCCTCTCCAAAATCCGGCTGCCATCCCAAAACCCCTCAAAACCCGCAACCCCCGAACAAAATGCCATAACAGTCCTCATCGACGCCCTAGTCAACATCCGCACCGAACTCGCCTTCTTCGAACAAACAGCCTCAGACTATAACCTCGATCTAACAGCCGTCTCCCCGGAAGAAGGAGGCTGCAAACTTACCTCCTGCGGCCCGGGATCGGATATCACTACTTCGGCGGGTATATCTACCAGCGGCTCGGGAAGCTGTCCCGGTAGTACAGGGAACGGGGATGTCGAGAGCACTGCGCCCGGTCATGGACTGTGTAGTAGTCAGGGGGAGTGCCAGATGCCTGGTGGGGAGGTTTGCGCGCCTGGACCGCAGGGGCAGGGTCGGGAGGAGCGGTGTGTGACTCTTTTCTTCTGTGCTGGTCGGACGACGCGGGCTTATATTGATATGTTCATGTCTGCTGGGAGTAGTGGGGTTTCTGTGTTAGAGGGGTTGGCTGTGTTGTGGGCTACGGAGGTTTGTTATCTTCGGTCGTGGAGGTTTGCGGCGGGGTGTATGGCGGAAGACGGGGAGAGGGATTATAAGAAGGATGCAGATGGGGGTGCGTTGAGGGAGAGGTTTATTGGGAATTGGAGTAGTGTTGAGTTTGAGGGATTTGTTGATCGGATTGGGGATGTTGTTGATGAGATGGCGGGGCAGATTAAAGGGGCGGAGGAATTGGAGATTATGCGGGGAAGATGTTTGGAGTGGTGGAGGCAGATCGTTTGGTTGGAGGAGAATTTTTGGCCGAATGTTGAATGATGTATCTTATCTGATGAAACTCAATCTAAGGTTTGATATGATCTCGTTGAAATATGAGATATAATACATCTGGCTTAAAGCCGAATACGTATAAGGCCTTCTAGAACTGGAAAAAGCAAGAAAACAACGCCGTTCACTGTTTCCCCCCGAGATAGAATCAAAGTCGAACTCCGGTTTTTGCTCCAAGATATGACAGTGTCATCGAGCAAACCTTCAAAAACAAGTATAAGAATAACCAAACCAGCCAACACCATTCGTAATGCGGAAAGCGCATGAAGCATGAAGCAAGTAGTAAAACACATGGACACAGTCTGTTAAGTGGACATGTTGTACATCAACATCGAAGTCAACATCAAGTAGCAGCTGCGCGGGCAGCATTGCCTAGTTGTCGATGGTATGAGCCAATAGGTTCGAAGCCCCTGGATATAGTATTAGTTCGTGCACGCCAATTGGGCAAAAAGCCAATGCAAGCAAAAGGAAAACATACCTAGCAAGATCGAAACCCGATCCATTATCATCTTCCTCGTCCCGATCTTCATTCCTCACATGAGAATTTCCATTAGGTCCCATATCCCCCGAATCCGACTGTAGCGGTGGCAGAGTCCGACCCGAGCCAAGTCCATTCGACGTCCCTGGCTTGCTGGGACTAACGAGATTCGGCGGCGGGGGCGAGCTACTCGGGAACCCGCCGATGATGCGGTCCTCGACCTCACCCTTCAGGGGACTCATGTCCGGCGGTGGGCGGGCAGGGGTACTCCCGATATCAGCGAACTTCCAGAACTGCGCGGGCGAGCTCATGGGCATGAACTTGGACGGAATCTGTGCTGTGCTTGGGGGAGGGAGACGGGGTTGTTGGCGTTGAGGAGCGGGGGTGATCATTGAAGAGGGTTCTTCGTTGTAGTAGGAAGAGGAGAGGACCGGTGGAGACCCGGCTACATTGTCGGACATGCCGTATGCGCGGGTCAAATTGTTGCTGCTGTTTTGCACCTGCGTAGAGATGCTGGAGCTGTGGTTGTGCGAGCGCGATGGGAGCGGCGACGGTTCGTCATAGTCGCGTGGATTCATGTGTCGCAGTGGGTGGTCGGAGCCGAGGCCTCGACCGAGACGGGATCCACGCTCTGGTGTGTATGCTTCCACCGGAGCTACGGGAAATGAGCTGAAGCCCGGGGACGAAATGGGTGGTGACTTTTTCGCTGTTGCTGAGAGCGAGGTATCGATTTTGGTAACGCGGGATCCGCGTGCGGATGACGGTGGCTCTTTGGTCGCTGGTGAGGACGGGGCAGATGACTGCGTGCCACCCTTGCGCATTTGCTTCTTCCGGTACTCATCCCGATACTCTACTGCGATCTGCCACTTCATACCTTTGCCCGGCTCGTCGGTCCGGCGAGGCACCTTCTGGAACGCCTTGTTCAGCGAGAGATTGTGGCGGATCGAATTTTGCCAGCCGCTTTGAGAGTGTCGATAGAAGGCATATTTATCCATGATCCAATTGTAGATGCTGTTCAATGTGAGCTTCTCCTCTTCACTCGAGAAGATAGCCTGAGCAATCAACGTCGCATAGCTGTACGGCGGCTTCAAATCCTTGGCGGAATCCTTGCTGTAATCGATCTCCTCCGTGCTCTCCATCATCATGCCTCGGTTGTAAAGCGGGGACTGTTTAGCCGTGCGTTGGCCAGCGGTATCCGGCGACCGCGGCGGGGGCGTCACCTGGCGCTTGAGGAACTTCGGAGCAGGCGCCAATGAAGGTCCGCCAGACGAAGATGGTGGCGCATCGTCCCCATTCTGCGATGGCTGAGGATGAGCATGATGCGAAGCATCCCAGGAAACCGCAGCCGGATCGGGTTCCTGTCCGCTAGCAATGCGCTGGGCGCGCTCGATAAAGCTAGGCTGGATATTGGCTTCGTCACCGGGCGTAACAAACATCATTTGTGTATTGGCCACCTCAATGATGTCGCCACAAGAGAGAATCGCATCGGTGCCACGCTTCACGATAGTATTGTTCAAACGCACACCGTTCCGGCCGTTGACACGGATGTGCCAGGCAGGTGTCTCCTCACCGTCATAAAAGATCTCGGCATGCAGTCTCGACACGAATTTGCTAGGGCCCAAGTCAACATGAACATCTGGCAGCGCACGAGCCGCAATTGTAACAGGGCTAGACTGTTCGACAGCCCGTTGTTCGCGGTCCGGTTCGCGGCCGATATTGACATGCAGTGTTTTGACGTAATAGGTCCAGTTGCGGCCGGCGATCTTAGCATACGCCTGAATGCGCTGTGTGTTCTCAGTCTTGGTGTTGGAGTGATCGCGCGAGACGCGCAATTCCTCGCGAGGTGTGTTCAAGTATGAGATCACTAAATCCACCAGGTCTTGATTGGTAGCGGGTTCGTGTTCGCCCGCTGAGTCCTCGGCTTCGTCGCCGGACTCATGTTTGACGTTTCGAGGAGGGGAGGCACGGCGGTCAACCTGCGGATCAGAAGAAAACGGGGGTTTAGCTCCTGTTTGCGCGGGGATTTGGTCTCAGACTAAAACTCACCTTGCGCTTCTTTGCGGATGGTCGGCTGGGCGACGAGTCCGGAGCTTCTGCATCGGACGTTTCTTGCAGTTGAATTTCCTTGCGCCGCGCGCGGCGACGGTTCGTGAGTGGCATATCTTCAAATTTTCCCAGTATGATGTAGTGGTCGAAGTTTTGGCAGATTAGTAAATGATTATTTTTTTTCCCGTTGCGTAGGCAATCAAGTCCGAATAGTACTCCACAAACAAGCGCGGGGCACTAGGAAATATGACAATCCGAAGGCGAAAAAAAGGCGAAAACAAGAAAAGAAAACAAATTCAACTCTTCCAAGGTTTCGGAATTTCACCCCCAGAATCGGAATCGGAAGACCGTTCAGAGGTAGAACCAGAGAACGAAGAACGAAGAACGTCTGGGTTTGCCACCACAGAAAAAGGAAAAAGAAAAAGAAAAGAAAAGGGCCGTTTTAGACTGTTAAGTCCAAAGAGGCTGGATCTCTCTCTTTAATTTTTATTAAAAGAAAAAAAACAAACTCCAATCGAAAAGAGTTGATATTGTGTGGCTGGATGTTATTATCGATAATCCCTAGGCCGATCGACACGCGCGATGGCGTCTGTTTTGGGGTGTGACCGCCTTGTCGCGTAGCGTGTTTAACACAACAAAAAAATACAGAAAATAGAAGAAAAGAAGAGAGTGTGAGAGGGAGAGAAAAACAGATATAGAGAAAAGAGAAAACAAAGTGTACAAGTAGGAAAAAAGAAGATGATGAGATGACCGTAAACAGTTGAGTGGAGTTTGTGGTCATAACCGCGTATGCATACAGGGAAAGGTCACCGATAGGCGGAGATAGGACCGAAATACCAATACAAGCACGTGCTTAACGTAGGATTGGGATGCTTCCGAGTGCAGAATTTCAATGTTCCAGATGTCTTAACATTCTGCATTTGGATTCTATACATTTAATATTTATGTATGTTGTATAGATTTACATATGTATGATGTTAATATCTGTACATATGTACATGTAGATATCCTTTATCTTTATTACTATGTACATAGCCACACCTATACGCTGAATACTAATTTACCTACAAAGATCCCCAGATTTGATCAAAATAAGATCTGCCCGTTTGCGTCACTCCCCGGATCTGGTTTAGCTTAAGAATATTGCTTTACCTCTTTGGGTTTGACATGTCGATCTAAAAAGGACAGTAACATCGGGATGTAGAGTCTAAGATGCAAACAACAGTAAATAAACACTATGCTTCCCTAATAATACAAACTTAAAAAAAAAAGAAAACTTCGTTGAAAAAAAGAATTAAAGAAACAACCTTAGAGGGGTGTAGAGCGGAACAAGAAAACAAATGTCGTCACGGCGTGAAGCTATTGCCAAAGGCAGAATTTACTCAGGCATTTTAGAATCCCCATCCTCATCCTCATCAACACTACGTAATGTAGGATAGAAGACTCCCTCATTTGTAGGCTTGGCAGACTCTTCCTTGGGCTGCTCAGAAGCAGCCCGGCCACTCTCAACTCCTTCCATAGCATCAAGTCCTGGTGTAGGAGAAGCTGAGGACTGGGTTCCATATCCAGCAGTAAGGCTATCAGCCTCGAGCAAGTCCGAAACCAAGCGACGCAGGTTCTCAAGCAGACGGACCTTTTCAACCCAGGCAACGTTGACGTCCCGATCGGCAACCTCAGTGGCTGCTTGCGCGGTACGCTTGACTGCTTCCTGATCGGGGTTACCTGATAGAGCGGGGTCAATCAGGCTCTCCGAGATGTGAATAGCTGGAGTCTTGCTGTCCTGTGAGGTATCCATGCGGTCCTCGGTGGCAGCACGCTCGGCCGGCCGGGCGCGTTGCAAGGTACCTCCAGTGTAGCGGCGGCGATCGTCGTGGTCGTACGCGCCACTCAGAGTTGAGGGCGGTGCGGCACCTGACGCGGTCGGGTAACCTGCATTCATGCTGTCGGCGACAGTGGCCGACGGCAAGCGAGGGTACATACCCGGACCGCTCTCATGAGGGGGGGACACGCGGTGAGCTTGGTGCATGGAGATAGGAGAGCGGTTGGAGGTATATGACTGTGCGCTAGAAGGCGGGGTCAGGGCTGGGGTGCCGACCGATGGGGAGTGAGCCGAGGCAGCTCCCATAGGGGCGGAGGTAGTTGCGGTAACGTGGCTGGGTGGGAGCTGGGTTGGGGGAGAGTGAGTAGCGCGATAGTTCATGCCATGTACGTAATGCGCGCCGGGCTGGGCAACGCCGGCAGCCGCCACATTCTCATCGCTCTCATAGATAGTGTTCTGCATTTGCTCGAGGAATTGATCGATGTTGATCAAATCATTCTTAGTCCGAACATTTGACATGGGGGGAAGGTGGTAGCCAGGGGGGTGGGAACCACCAGGGCTGTAACCACCACCCCCGCCGCCGCCACCGACCGCGACAGATGCAGGCATTTGCTGATATTCAGGCACAGGGCCATTGAGGAAGGGAAGCTGAAGGGCTTGTAGACCCAGCAGACGCTGGCCGACCGCGGCGTAGGAATTAGGGTCGAACTGGCGACGCTTCAAGTCGCCAAAAAACTCGTTCAACGCGTCATATCCGCGCTTACGGTCATAGGGATGGTTTCCCTCTTGTCCCTGGCTCAAGGCATAGTAAACATTGCCGTAGGAGTGGGGGTTGGGGGCCTGTGGTGGCGGGTGTGGCTGGTAGTACTGCGGAGGTGGCGCGTGTGAGTATTGACCATTAATGCCATTGATTGGGCTCTCGAAGTAATGTGTTGCAGCAGCATAACCCTTGGGGTTTTGAGGGAACATCATATCAGGATGCTTCATGCCTGGTTCGGGCGAGCGGATCTCGGAATCGTCCGCATGGGTCTTGACATGCTTCTTCAAATCCTGAGGACGCTTGAAGGCCTTACCGCAGAAGTCACATTTGTGAGGCTTAAGTGGCACGTGAACACGGATGTGGGAGGTGATATGATCACGCTTGACTGTTGTGGTGTTACAAGTACCCCACTGACACGTCAAGTTGAGGTTGTTGGTGCTTTTACGTCCAACATGGCGCTCGCAAACATGCTCCTATACCAGGGAATTATTAGCATCTTTTCAGATCATCTGACATTGTTTGATCAAACTTACATATAGAGACTCGGCGGTGGCGGACTTCTCAGTGCATCCAACCCACTGGCAAGGCAGCTGCTCACCGGCACCGTTCATGGAGGGGCTGTTCACCGCCGCAGTCGCAGCGGCAGCAGTCGCGGTGACGGAGGCGGAAGGGGTTGGGGTTGCTTGAATTGGCGCTGGTTCAGAAACCGGCGTAGGCAACGTTGCCTGAGTAGTAGAAGGGGTATGATTCTCCGTCATGATGCCAAGAGATATGATCTGAAGTTGGCGAAAAGCCTAGAGAATAAAGGGGAGGGGAAACAACTCAGAAGAACTTAGAAGATCAAGTAGAGACCTATGTATATGTAGACCGAGAAATAAAAAGGCCTTGGAAAAGGGGGGGAGAAATAGGTAAGAGAAAATGGGGCTTTCTCCGCAGAAGAGGAAAAGGAGCCGAGCCTTTGCCCAGAAAATACCGCTTTGCTAAGCCTGGCGGAAGGACAAGGAGAGAAGCGAACAGACCAAGACCGGGCCAAGAGTCGGTGCGGGCCCCAAGACCCGAGAGGCGTTGGTATCATGACATCTGACTGGTGGACCGAAGGGGAACGAGGGGCTGTGTGTTGAGCATTCCAGGGCTAACACGTAGCACAGTAGGGTACAGTACGGTAATTTTAATATAATTTTAGATAAGCTAACCTATCTTATAAGCGATTCAAACATCCGATCCTAAATAAGTTTAGTGTAAAATATACCGGTAAATTCAAGAGTAAATTTCACAGACATCTCACAATCTTCCCAGATACAAAAATTCAATTTACATAATGTTTTAATAATGAAAAGGTAAGTAAAGATTGTAACAAGGAGTGGCGTGTTCATTTTGCCAAGCAAACATCCCAAGAAACATCCCATGGACAATGCTTCTTGGCAGCCAAGTAATTCCTCTTGCCAATAATTCCCGCTCCGGGCACCAAGAGTCGAGTCTTGGTGTCTTGGTGTCTTGGTATGACCAATTTCATATCCCTTTTGTATAAACTTTCATGTATGACAAGTCGCCTGATTAATCCGGCTGCCTGGGGCCCTTGTTACGGCATGCATAAGTCGGTTTCGGATTCCGTTATGGAGTAATCGAGGCATTTTCATGTAACCACACAGCTGTTATCCTATACGTTATACGGAGCATGCCACCTTTCATAGTCTAGCGTCTAATTCTATTTCTATCTGTAACAGAACATTTCAGTCTGACAATGTCAGACTACCCCTGATATACAAATATACAGACCAAGCATATCCCGAGGTCTTGTGAAGGGCTTAGTCCAAGCATTCCAGATGCTCCTTGGAACATGGCTTAGCCCAGTGGCTTGGCCAGCCAAGCCCAAATCAAATCCACCCACGTGCACCATTCTACCTCTCCTCTCTTTCACCTTCCTGAGCGATTCCTCCGCTTTGGCTGATACCAACTCCACACATTCAATCCAACCTTCGTCCCTTTCGTAACAGGAAACGCAGCGTGCCAAGTCTCAGGATACCCCGTCCCATCCGCCCTCAGATTCTCCCAAAACACCGCATTACCCTTGATAGGCTTGAATGTGACACCCATCTCCCCCTTCCCATCACACTCCAAAAATCGACACCACCCTTCCCCATCCGGCATCCTCAGCCGCGGAAAATTCGTCCCGCCACCCTCACAGTCCGCATCGAGATACACCATAAACGTGCTGAAGCGGTCCCCGCCCCGCGCTAGCGACCCGGCCCAGTCATAGTGGTGGCGGTAGTGACCGGAGGCATTGTAGCGCTGTGCCCACATCCGCTCAATGTATAGATCCGGACGCCAGCCTTGGAAGGCGCGGGCGCGGTCTTCTAGACAGCGGACTGTGTCGTCGCGGTCGAGGAGGGCGCGGTCGGAGAGGCGTTTGTTGGGGTCTACCCGTTCAGTTTGGCCATCGTAGACGATTGAAGGGGTATATTTGTTAACACTGAGATTTGGATGAGGTTTGTTCCGGTTAGCTTGGTCTGTGGCTATCGTGTGTGGTATGGTATATATCCGTTCTCGGGGGTTTAGTGCGGTTGAGATTGGTGGTCTACCTCATTTCTAGGATGTGGTTTGCTTCGGTTTCCGAGATGAAGTTCTCAATGTAGATGATCAGCGGTTCGCGCGATAGGAGATGCACGCGGTATCCCTCTGTGCTGGGGCAGTTGAATGGTACGCCATCTTCCGGGCTGATGAAGCTGTCGTCGGTAAGGTTGATCCCTGGTCCTGGTGCGCTAGAATCATCGAAGAGGTCGCTATCTCTAGGTGGTGCCAGTAGGGTCGGGAAGAACCCGCGCACTAGCGGGTCGAGGATAAAGATATACACTGGGATCAAGTAAAGGGCCCAGGTGAAGAGGGTAGATAACTTTGGAAGTGACGCCATTAAGGGTTTGGCTATAAATAGTCACGTATGCAGGCCAAGTAAATGTACAAGGGAAAAGGACTGTTAGCTCCCCATGCGACCCGGCAGACTGCGGATGCTACAATTGATCCGTTTTTGGGTATGAATAAAGGCCCATGGGCAGAGAGAAATATATTCAAGAAAGGGTGTAGTGCAGGGCCATCTTACGGAGGAGAGATTTTGAACATTCACAAGGTGAGATGAGATGAGGAGTGTCGAAATATGTGGGTCTAACAAAGTACGGCTCACCATATGACTTCAACAGTTACTTATCGAGATGGGATAATTTATACCAGATTGAATTGTTCAATGTACTTCTATTTGTTGATAGTATTACCTATGTAGGTAAACTTATGTTCATCTAAACCAAAACACCAGCTGTTCTCATGCGAACATATTTACTTGTATGGAGAATTGCTCCATCAATTCTCAGAGCGTTACTCAATAATTGACATCCCAATCGCAAAACACACCCACGAAGCCAAATCAACAGTCCACGTACGCACACGATGGATAGTCAACCAACCCTCGAGATCCTTCGTCGATGAACCCTTGGACGAGTCCTCAATCACGGCCTGAACCTTAGGCGCAACAGCAGGAACAAAGAGAAGGTGACTGGCAGCTAATATGGTGCCGGCAGTATACCAAGGTAGAGAAGCTGAGCCACCCAATCCCGACCGTTTCTCCGTCAAGATATTATATCCACCTCCGGTCAAGGTCAGCGTGAGAAGGGCTAGTACGCGCGCAGTGCCGAAGCCGAAGAAGGCCCGGAAATAGGATGGTAGGAATTCATTGCTGCGGGTGCGGTGGTTCGGGTGGAGGAAGGCGTTCAGGAAGAAGTCCTGGTCGAGCGAGTACCAGAGCGTGCAGGTGGAGGTTATGAGTGGGGCGGTACGTAGGAGTGTACGGTGGTCGAAAATGAGTGTACGAGGGTCGAAAAAGAGTCCGGAGGCCATGATGCTTGGTATGAGAACAATTACAGAGAGATAGGTTGAATTTGTAGCTAGTGTTAATAGATGTGGTGGGATGAAGGTGAAGCCACCTTTCGGCGATTTCCCGTGTCAGCAGGGATATAGACTTGGAAAGCGCCGAAATTATAACATAAGATAGAAACGTCAGCACAGAGGTCTTGCTATTCTTAATTGCCTCCTTTGCGCTCTTGTTTTGGTTCTGTTCTTGTTCTTGGTCTTCGAGTATACATATACTCCATCGCCCACAATTACCACCATACTGCCGCGGCTATGTCTTCTGTCCATAGTAGGTATGGCCTGGGTATACACCCATCGTCTCCACTATCCTGCTAACAATTGGCTGATTTGGGACACGGGGAGCTGTATACGGAGTTTCCGGAGTATGTAACTTGGTGATCCACACGTCTCTGCTCTCCTCGGCCATCGGCCATCTCGTCTTCTTCTCGGCCAACTTCTCGGCCATTTTTGGCTAAATATCTAACGTCTTTGAATATTGGTGAATAAATACGTTTGCCACTTTATTCCATTGGCCTCGGAATTAATAATGCCATTATTTTTGATATTTCTGACATACTAGTGAGCCAATAATACCCAACTCCTTCCACCTGCCACAAATGGTTAGTCATTATTTAACTAGGCCTAGTCAGACATTACAGCTAGGCATATCGGAAGTCACCGCATGGACGGGTCTGACCAAA
Organism: Penicillium griseofulvum; assembly: GCF_001561935.1. Classification (NCBI taxonomy): domain Eukaryota; kingdom Fungi; phylum Ascomycota; class Eurotiomycetes; order Eurotiales; family Aspergillaceae; genus Penicillium; species Penicillium griseofulvum. The sequence continues at coordinate 4,611,511 of NW_024467471.1, read as the reverse complement.
TTCGGTCTTTGAAAACATGTACATCAAGGATCCTAAAGATCGACTCGAGAGCTGCGGGAGAGGCTATCAGAAAGGGTTGATCTAGTGCTTGATCAATTCCCAGCATATCCCCAAACTGGTACATTTACCACGATTTTACTTCAATTGAACCAAGAGATCAACCCTCGAGCAAAGAAGACACTAAATGATATCGAAATACGGTATACATTTAAATATATATATAGCTAATTGTAAACAGCGGGACTCCTAACCCCAACTCAAAACGCCTAGGTATCAACAGATTTTACACCAAGAGTTTGGCTTTCATGATAACATATCCTCGTAAAAAGCAAGTAAAACAACTATAAACCAGACCTAGGTTAAATGCTATTGGCATTCATCCACTGAGCCCAATCCTCGGCCGACGCCCCATTGCCCGGTCGATAGGCGGCATTGTTGCCAAACAGATCATCAAAGGAGATCCCCAGATCCATATTCATACCCATGTTCTCATCCATTCCCATGTTGAAATCAGGCAATCCATTTGGACCGGGCATCTCTGGCTGTTGTGGTGCGGACTCGGTTGTCATATCATTTGGGTTGTTGGGCTGGAAATTGTAGCCCTGCCAGACGAAGTTCTGGTTCGGGATTGAGACCAGATCTGGACTGCTGATTAATTCAGTCGGGGTCTGGCTCTGTGAGATTGGGGAGTGGATGCGGGACGAAGTTCGCGAATGCGAAGGGCGGAGGTGGCTTGGCACTGATGACTTGATCCCTTGGGGATTTGTGATGGGGAAATTCGAGATGTTTGTGAAGTCATAGTTTGGAGTGGAGACCCCTCCGGTGGGTGGATCGCTGGGTGTGGTGGACCCCATGCCTGGTGCTGAATCGAAGGGATACTGCGATGGCATGCCTGCATGGTCGTGGCGGAAGTGATCATCTTCCAAGGTAGACATGGGCTGTGTTGGGTATGCGAATGGATCGTCCGATGGGAACATCATAGGCATGAGATCTGGGAGATTGGACGGATTGGTGAATTGCTGAGCCCATGCTAGACTTGATGGCTCTTGATTGGGCATGGAGGGCGTCATGCCGGATGAGGAAATATGTTCCGGAGTGGTCATGGTTTCTGTCAGCAGCTCGGGAGTGGTTGAAATCCATGTGGACTGGTGATTGATGTCAGTAGGGCGGTTGCTGATAGGCTGAACATTGTCTAGACTTCGTTGTCGGCGGTTCTGGCCATCGCTAACAACCGGCTGGGACATCATTTGCGTAGGGAAAGTGCTTGACCGATGTGGTAGCGTTTTCTCGAAGGTAGGCTTCAGCTCAGGCTCGACAGTGTTAGATGGGGCGGGCCGCTTGAGGTTGACAGGCGTCTTGGAGCTCTGGCGATTTTTCAACATCTCGGGCAATGTCTTGAAAAGGCACTACAATATAATTAGTCAAGGCAATCCCAAGTTGAAAGTATGAGAACGTACGACCAAACTCTGAGAGCACCGGTCGGCAGCAAGACTCTTCTTGGCCAATCCGGCTAGAGTATTTTTGCCCTCCATAGCATCTTTCAGGACACCATCTTTGGCTGTTGGCGAATCCGGGTTCTCAAGGACGAAGAAAATCAAGGAGAGGATAGCGAAATAGGTCGTATACATGGTGAACCAGAAGGACCCATTGAGTAGTCCTCTCTTTTGCATTCCAGTCGTGATGTGAACAATATTTCGGGAAACGCTGACACAGGCAGCTGCACAGGCATATGAACGCTTGTCCACGCCACGCGCTTGAGAACCACCGGATACGTAGTGGAGGAACGGGCGGTACATGACCATCTGCACGTGGGCATAGCTTATACGCAGCAATTGCCGGACACTATTGGGTGTTAGTCAAAATTGATTCAAAACATCAGCGCTGTAGATATGAGACTTACCGTTCTAGCTGGGGCGACACTTCTGTGCCTGGTCGCAGAGCAGGGGGCAATTCCTCCATCCAATTTTGCAGATCTCGCTCGATCTCCCTAATTTTTGAGTGGCTGACCATGTATCGCTGGTCTGACTTGGAGCGATAGCGAGCATTCTTGACTGGGTAGATATATTTCACCACCTTCAGAATGATGTTGGAAAGACGAGTGTGTGCATTGCATCCAGCCATCAGCGGTGTGTAATTAGACGGCGGTTGAGTGATTCCTTCCGAAGTAATGAAATCACCATCAACCTCTATTGGGTACTCTTGATCGATATCGTCGTCGCTCAGCATCTGGGGAAGACCCAAGAGCGTGCTCACATAGACGTCCATTTTGCGGACAACCCAGAAGATGCGCTTTCGGAGTTCTCGTTCAATGGGGTTGAAGTCTGCCGCGACAGAGCGATGCAGACCTAATCGCAGTGCTGAACGAAGTGCAATTCCCACATACGAGTAGCATGTGCTCAACTTCGCAGAGGATTGAAGGAAGAGAACCATAAAACAGATCGCTTGGAGAGAAGGCAAGTCACGGCAGTCGGTGATCTCCAGCAGTTGTCGACCGGCCTTGAAGAATTGGAACCTGTGAAAGAAATTAGTCGGTGCATCAATCAAGACAGATTTACTATGACTTACCCTTGACCTATTGCGCCTTCGTAGCCAGACAAATCCAGCGTACCCTGTCCTGATCCATCGTCTGAGAACAAGCAGCCAACAGCGATGACGATATATAACAGCGGCAAGAAGGAATTCTCTTCGTTGGTGAATTGCTCCGGAGGAGTATCGTAGATGCGCTCCAGACTTGCAAAAAAGGAGGGCTCATGCACAAATCGCATCAAGGAGCAGGCATGATCGAGCGCATTGTGACATAAGCGGTGAGCCACATCCCGCGGAGGCAGGTCATGTGTAGGAGGTAAAGTTGTGTCTTGAGGCGACTCGGACATAGACTTTGGAGTATCTAGCATATGCGCGGTTATCGAAGGGCGCGATCGTGCCATGGGGCCTGTAATATCTGTGGCGCCCAACTGTTTCCGTAAACGGCGAACAAATAGAACGCCCGATGTGTGCCCGTGATAATCCCAATGGCCCTGATCATCCCGATCTAAGCAGCCCGAATTATCGACCATGGTTTCAAGCAGTCCCTCGTCTCCGCCTTCTTGCGCTGTATCCTGTACAACTGACGGTTTGACATCTTCGGTCGCTTGTTTTGCTTTTTGGGCGGCTGCGAATTTCTGTTCTGTCGCATGCACATCCAGTTGCGGATCATCGAGGTTAACATTTGGAAGAACGATTCGAAGGAGCGCTTCGGCTTTTTGGAGCCGATTTTCAAGGGCCTCGACATATTGCGGGGCGGGATTTCGACGGCGGTTGGATGGCTGGTCGTACGAGCAATCTAGAATTAGACTGTCAGGGCGCATGAACTTATTCCGAGATTACATCCATAGGGGTTTGCGTACCATAACTATATACAGTGCAATGAGTGCATGGCTGTTTGCCGTCACACTTGATCTTTTTTCTGCGACATTCGTCGCATGCGCGACCGACTCGTCGCCTCTTCTGGGCTGGTAGTGATTTGGGGTCCGTAGGGGATATATCATGGGGAGAAGTATCGTGATGATCGTCATGCGAATATTTGAAGTCGTTCATGGGCGCAGGATCATCCTCATTCTCGCCAGAATTAGGGCTCGTCGTAGTCGCCATGACTGGATATCTGATGTCCGAAAAGTGCACGGATTCATGTAAAGAGAAACGGTGGCCTTGGCGGGCGATCCGGAGTGAATATCACGATCTCACCAAATATCATGGATCGCCCTAGTTTGGTTGCAAGATAAGCAGAGTCGACGAAAACACACAAATTCTGTCGGAGTTGGGGAGGTGCCCTGGAAAGCACTTGAAGTACTAGGGGATCTCCCAAAGTTGAGGGGAAAATGGAGATACTCCGAGATTGATATGATGAAATGATTATTCCCGAAAGCGGTGTGTGTGGGATATCAAAAGAGAGTATATGTTGAAAGTACAAAGTACGAACAAAGAACAAAGAAACAACGTATTAGAAAATGGATCCAGATCGAAAATCAAAAATAGTTTAGATTTTTTTTTTTTAGTCAGTCATCTACGGCCTTATGACTCTGCCCAGCCCAACCTTGGAAGTGCCCAGGTGGATATCGGGGCTTCATTATGCGCGACACCCGAAGACATAAAGTTCGGGAATTGATATGACCACCACCTCCTTGGTTTATACCACTTCTGATTTTTCAGTACCGCCTTCCTAGATTAGTTCCAAACAGGTGCAATACCATTGGTTTATATAGTTGAGTACCATATATTTTGGTCAGAAAAACATCTTACATTTCATTAATTTCTTCATTGATCTACTCTATAAATTGATCTTCCTACTTCTACATCCACGATTACGTCTAGGAGCGGTGCAACATAATAAATTAGGAAGGCGGTAGCGAAAAATCAAGCAGATCGAAGAGTGGTCATATCAATTCCCTAAGTCCGTGTGCATATTATTTTCCTTTGATCCAATTATTCCTTGTATTAATCTAATTATTTTAATTATTCCAGAATTTTCTTCGGACTGAGGCATTTTTGTGCATTTTTTCATACCCAATAAGAATACGAATCGCCGTTTTCCTCGCCGTTAAGGCTTTTAGCCCCGGCTCCACTGCCCGATTTGCCTAGACTCGGACTTATCTACTTTTCTAACGTCATATGACATAGTTTTAAGGGACTATTGCTTTTTACATAGACCTCTTTAAAATCGAACTGCCTCGTGTGTACGGGTACATATGATATTAGCATCTTATTAGTGGGTTCTCCTTGCAGTTTCCCCGTACTTACATGTACCTACCTGTCCATGTAGGTACTTGTACGGAATACTCCGAGTTAGTTAAGTTAGTTCTTGCATAATAACTTGGGACTAACCTTGCAATATCTTCCTTCTATTTCTACTATGGCGACCTTGGATTACTATAGTATGTATGTAGTTAGTTTTATGTTCCCTTTTTAGTAGAAGCACAAAATACGAATACGGAGTACAAAGCACGGACAAATGCAACTACCTGGACCCTTGAAACCCTTGCACTGGCCAGGTGTCATGAAGGGGTTAGTCATGTAGAGGGGTTCTCCAGGGCCCCAGGGCTTCGAAACAAGGCAATCTACGTCAAAATATTTTGACAGCCCTGCGACGCGGGATATGGGGAATGCAATCGAAATAAATGACTTGCCCTATCATCGGGAGTCTTTAGCAATCCATTTGGGGTTCCGAAGTTCGGGTTCACGATGAGCCTCATCAATAGCCCTAATTAATAGCCCTTTATGTAACTAACACTATATTTACCTACCTAAATATGCCAACATTGAAATTAACTACCTCCTAATTGTTCAAAACCAATTAGCCTTTAAACTATCCCCCTACTCCTTATAGCCATGTTAGTCATTCTATTCATGAAACGACCCTGATCCCTCGCATCCCGCATGGCATTCCATCCCCCCTGTGGCACGTTCCACTTTCAAGGTGGATTGGCATGTACAACACCAACGCGACTTTCTCTACACCTTATATGGAACCCCTCATCCTCTACCAATTTTCACAGGCTATGGAGCCACGCGACACATAACTATGACTTTCTACCTCGTCACCTTCTGCTGCGCCTTCGCCGCGCTGGGATCATTCCTGTTCGGCTATGATTCGGGCGTGATCTCTTCCAGTATCGAGCAGGAGGCCTTCCTGCGCCAATTCGGATCGCCAACCCTATCTGACACCGCATCTGGGGTTATTACCTCCTCGTATATCGGTGAGACTCTATCAGATCTTACCGCGATCGACATCTAATATTGATCAGGAGCCGCAATCGTGGGCTCGATCCTTGCCCCATATATTTCGGATTTCTATGGTCGCCGAATGATCCTTTTCATTGGCGGTCTTCTTGCTGCTCTTGGTTCTGGGCTCCAGGGAGGCGCGGTTAATATCGCGATGCTTATCGCTGGTCGATCTATCGCGGGTCTGGCAATTGGGAAGATGTCTGCTACTATTCCAGTTTATTGTGTAGGTTGGATACACGGTCCTGCTGCTAAGCTTTATCTGACGTGAGCCCAGAGCGAGATCGCCCCGCCGCAGATTCGGGGGATGTTAGCTAGTATGCAGCAATGGATGATTTGCTTGGGGTTCGTGGTTGCTGTGAGTATAATCAGCACCGGGATTCTGCTATAACCCAACTAACTATTTCAAGCAATGGGTTGGATACGGCAGTTCCCACCGAGGTGGATCCTTCTCCTGGCGTTTCCCACTCTTCTTCCAAGTCGTGCCATCAATAATTCTCACCTGTGGTATCTGGTTCCTCCCCGAATCACCAAGATGGCTTATGGAAAAGGGCAAAGTCACAGAAGGCCGCTCAGTCCTTGTCCGACTCCATCTCAACCAACCCGAAACCAACACCCCCCAACTCGAACACGAGCTCTTCCAAATCCAAGAGAGCCTCGCATCCGAAAAGCAATCCGCCGTTCGATCCTGGCGCCAGCTCGTCCTCTCCCCGCGCTGGCGACACCGAATCCTTCTAGCCTGCGGCTTGCAAGTATTCACCCAGTGCTCAGGCACAATCGTAATCTCATTCTACGGCCCACGCCTCTTCAAAACGCTCGGCCTTAAAACACCAACATCCCTCATGGTGATCGGAGTCTGGGGCGCGCTAGCGCTGTTCTGGAACACGGTCTTCATGCTCTTCATCGATAAAGTCGGGCGTCGGAAACTGCTTATCCCATCATTACTAGGCATGGGAGCAGCATTGTGCATCGAAGCCACGCTCGCGCGGTACATCGATTTCAACGACCCCAACGCTAACCCACATGCGCTGCGAGCTGGCATTGCCATGTTCTTCGTCTTTTCGTTCTTCTTCACGGCTCTCGGGATGATCTCCTGGATCTACCAGTGTGAGATTTTTCCCACGCCCATTCGAGCGCGCGGCTCGTCTATGGCGACTGCCGCGAACTGGGGTGTTAGTCTTATATTCATGCAATGCTCGCCTATTGCACTGAGGAATATCGGGACAAATTATTTGTATTGTTTTGTCGCGTTCAATTGGGCGGCGATGGTTTTTGTCTGGGCGTTTTATCCTGAGACTGTGGGTCGTTCTCTTGAGGGCGTTGAGGAGGCTTTCACGGCACAGTTTGTTGATGAGCAGTCTGTGCGCTCTTTTGTGGTTCATGATACTCCGGTGGTTAATGCGCCGCGCTCGCAGATTCGACATAAGGGGTTGCATCCGCTGTCGATGAATCCTACTTATGACACTGTTAGTATCGGGAGCAGTCGCAGTGGATCTGAGATGGGGATCGGAACTAAGGAGGTTTAGCTTGTACTTGTACGATATTGTACGATATAGATTTATGAAGTGACGAAATAAAGTCAGAGAAGCATTCACGAAGAAAACATTAGGTAAAATCAATGTGGGTGGATGTCTCCAGCTATAGATCAGGTAAGACGTATAGATATCACTTATCAGCTGCGTATCAGTCCCACGAATGTGCTATATGATCCGTAATAAAGTGTAATGGGTAACTGGGTTCGCAGAGATGGATAGTTCACCTGTCATCGCTGCACACTCAGTTTTTGCTTTTGGCGTAAAATACATTTAACTCGCCGGAGGTCACGGTATCGTTTCTTCGCGATGCCATTCTTTTTTTTTTATTTCGAGGTAAGGCTACTATGTATGTTGTAGCACGTTGGGGGAGACATGAAAGATTCCACAGTTCTACCCAATTTGAGCCTCCAATGCCACCCGATGCCTTTTTGGGTATACAAGGACCCACATCCGAAATAGGCAATTAAAAGCACCATCATTATCAGCTCGATAGTATTTAATTAGCAAAGTCTCAATGAAAACAAAAGAGATTCACCACCACCTTAGCCTCCGGCAAAGACATGCTCCTCATAGGCTTGGCCTATGAAAAGTCCCTAAAGAGATGGCCGCAGACACAATACACAGTAATAGTCGAAGATAGACTAAAATGAGCGCTATCGAGCCCATTAGCTGCATTGGGTGCGGAAGTTGACAATGAGCCCCGGATATTGTGGTTTCTTGTGGACCAGGCTGTGGAATGAGAGCATATGGGTTGAGTTGCATGGGCAAAGCGCGTGTGGAAATCTAGTATTCAATACTCTATACAATATATGCCTTCTACCTCTATGTGGCCGTCTATTTTGGTGTGAATGAAATCAAAACCCCTAGATCACAACTAGCAACAAATATTAACAGCAAATCATACAAACCGTAAAATATGTGGCCGATATCACTTAAATAGGCTCATCACGAGGCTCGACAAGGATCTCATTGACAGAGACATGCTCAGGTTGAGTCAGGGCGTAAACAATGGAGTTGGCAACATCGGACGGATCAAGGATCTTCGCTCCGGATGGCTCTCCGTATTTCTTGACGGCTTCAGCATCGGTCGACATGCCCAGCAAGTCTGTGGATGTGTTGCCGGGCTGGATACTGGTCACGCGCAGGCCTGTGCCTGCGGTCTCAAGGCGGAGGGCCTGGAGGGTGGCCTCGACGAAGAACTTGCTGGCTGAGTACACACCCAGACCAGGGAAGACCTTGCGTCCGGCGTCGGAGGAGATGGCGACGACATGGCCGCGGCCGCGCGAGAGCATACCAGGAACCGTCGAAGAGATAGCATGCAACATACCCTTGCAGTTGACGTCCACTGTGCGCTCCCATTCATCCATCTTTGTGTTTGCCATCATGGTGAAATACATGACACCAGCACATGCAACCAAGATGTCGACTGGACCGAGCTCTTCACTTGCTGCTTGGACGAGAGCGTCCACCTGAGCCTTGCTTGTAACGTCGGTTGACCGGAGGATACACTTAACCCCGTGAGCTTCGACCTTCCGCTTGGTGCTCTCGAGAGCATCCAGGCGTCGAGCGCCAAGTGCCACAGCACAGCCTTGCTTGGCTAGGGCGGCTGCTACCGCCGCACCAATGCCTGAAGAAGCACCAGTCACCACAGCGACTTGGCCGCTGAGTGGCCCCTTCACTGCCTGGGTAGGTCGGTTAAGGGCATTCTGACGAGATGGGGGGCGGGGTAACCATCCTCGAGCAAACCAATGCCGAGTGTAAGTCTCCAGCAACAGACTGTCCACCTTGGGACGCTCGACAACGGCCCGGAAAGGCCTGGTCAAAGCGTTATCAAGGACCACGATGTCCCGCAGGAACTCAACAGTTGGCATACCACTGCGGAGAATGTCGACGGTAAACGAACCATCGCCACCCTTGGACGAGCCTCTCTTCTCAAACCACAGGGCGACCCACTCATCCCATGGGAGCGGTTGTGTCTCATAGCCGAGCTCTTTGAGGTCTTCAAAGACTGACCGAGTATCGACCGGCGTAGGATCTCCGAGATGGAACATCATTTGGTCTGTCTGAGTCTGAGTGGCAAGATGAACAATAGACTTGCTGACAAAGTTCACAGGGGTCATCTCGGCACGCCATCCTTCCACGTCTGGGGCGTATCCAAGCTGAATAGATTCCACGATCAATGCAGTGAGCAAATCCCAGGCATTGGCAGATCCTGTGACACTGTGACCACTGATTGTACCACATCGGTGAATCTTGACTGGCAATCCACGCTCGCCCGCCTTAAGAACGAGCTGCTCTGCAACCCACTTTGTCTGACCATAGCCGTCGAGCAGCTTTGTGGGAACATCTTCTACGTCTAGCATAGTAGTTTCGGGCCAGCCGTTCTGACCAGATGGTGGCAAGACACCATTGGTAGAGACATACTGAACGGTCGCGCCACCCTTGGCGGCCAGACGAAGAATCTCTCTGGTTCCACCCACGTTTGCCCCGCGAAGTGCAGCATAAGGGTAAACAAGGTTGACGGTAGCTGCAGCATGCACAATCACTTGGACACGAGCCGCGATGTTCTCGAATTCATCCGGACTCAGACCCAGTCGAGGCCGAGAAAGGTTTCCTGGTAGAATTTCGAGACGCTCGAGAATAGAATCGCGCCAGAGGCCCATGTCTAGGAGGTTCCTGCGGATTCGAGCCACACCTCCAGCTTGATCATCCTGCTCCGGGTCGCTGAAACGCACAAGACAGATAATCTTAGCCGAGGTATTCTCAATCAAATTATTGAGCAGGAAAGCTCCCAGGAAACCAGTCACACCAGTCAAAAGCACTGTGTCGGCTGAAGCGATTGAAGTGATCGCGGTATTTGTGGGCTGAATATCCTCGTCCAGTGTGGCATCTGAAAGCAAGACTGCTGGCAGATTCGCTTGTACTTCTGCAGTGTGACCATCTCTGACAGCACGCACAGTCTCCAAGTGTCCGGAAAGAGTAGTGTTCTCTGCGAGACGAGGAATAGGAACACGGAAGCCGAAACGTCTGGAAAGCTTGGAAGACAGATCTGCTAGGGACAAAGAATGTCCGCCCAGATCGAAGAAATTATCCTCGGCCTTGAGCAGGCTTCTTGAGACTTTCAGAACAGCCTCCCAGATTGCCGCAATGTCATTGAGACTAATCGGGTCCTTCTCTGCGCTTTGCTCACTGCCATTGGGACTAGAGCTACGAGGCGACGGGAGGTTTTTCATATCAACTTTGCCAGAGACCTCGTTAGTAGGCAACTGATCTAGTGAGACCCAGAGAGCTGGGATCATGTACTGTGCAAGGCTGTTCTCAAGGACACGACGCGCGCTGGGGCTGTGGCCGGACTCGTTGATCACCACTGAAGGGCGATCGGAGGAAGCCTCCTTGTCAGGGACGACATATGCAACCAGCTGTCGTTCCAGTCCATCGCCGTACGCAGTGACAACGCACTGGCTGACAGCCAAGTACTGGCAGATATCGCTTTCGACCTTAGCCGGTACAACAGAATACCCGCGTAGCTTGATCATTGCGCCGACGCGGCCGGTAATCTCGAGGAACCCGGAAGGTAGCTTGCGGGCCAGATCGCCTGTCCTGTACATACGAGCACCGGGTGTGGAATCAAATGGATCCGGAGTGAAAGCCTTGGCGGTGGCCTCGGGAAGGTTGATGTATTCCCGCGCCAACAGAGGACCACCGATGAAGAGTTCTCCCGATGTCCCTACCTCTACCTCCTGTCCATCCTCGTTAAGAACGTAAGTGTGTTCAGGAACAATCGATGGGCCAACTGGACAGTAAATAGAGTCGTCGTCAACCATATCACGGATATCTCCGCAGGCAATCTCATGCGTTTCACACGCACTGTAGCAGTTGAGCAGGCGGGCATTGGGAAGAATTTTGATGGCCTTGCGGGCAAGGTCGGTTGTCACAACCTCACCGTTCAGCCAAATGATGCGCAAATCAGGCACACGAGCACCGAAATGGGGATAACGTGAAAGAACAGTAGCCAGAAGAGTCGGTGTCATGAGAGTTTCAGTGACCTTTTTAGCCGAGAGAAGGTCAACCAGAGCTGCGGGGTCATAGCTCGTTTCATCGGGCACGATAACCACCGTGGCTCCACGGAGTAGCGGTCGCAACATCTCCCAGATAAAAAATACATTGCAAGCCACCCGATCCCCTGGTTGTACATCCTGCACTGCAAATCTCAAATCGTATGATAGTACCGGGGCACGGTGTGGATTGGCGATTCCTTTCGGCTTGCCTGTTGTACCTGACGAATATGAGACAAACGCCAAGCGGTCCAAATCGTCATCTGCCGGCAACGGAGAAGGTTCCTTGGCGTGTCCATTGGTCTCGGCAACGGACGCATCCAAGACAATTAGCGGGACAGGGGCTTTGATTTTGTCTGATTCAGACTTGTGGGTGATAATCACAGCGGGGCTAGCGTCCTCAATGACATCCGCCAAGAGGTCCGCGGGGTAAGCCAATTCCAGAACAAGGAAGGCACCACCCGCACGGAGCGCTGCTAGACAGGCAATCACGTAATGTGCGCTGCGAGGTAAGAGCACACCCACGAGGGTGTCGCGGCTCACGCCATAGGTTCGTAGACGACTGGCAAGAGCTTCCACTTCTTGATCCAGCTGGGTATATGTATAGGTCGTGGTCTCATCTTCTAGGGCGATGGCATCTGGGGTTGCCTGAACCTGTCGCTTAAAGAGTGTGGGCAAATCCTTGGTGATGTCGAGGATAGCCATTGCTTCGGTAAAGAGGGTAAGAGAGTCACGCTATACAAGTCAAACGCTGCCAAAGTTTTAATGTGAAAAGGGATGTGATTGCAAAGTTGTGATCATTGGAATCTGTACAGTCGATGTAAAGGGAAGATGGGAAACAAGAAATTTTGTTGAGTATTCTAAGAGCTTCGAGCGATGGAACCATTAGCCTTTCCCACACCGTCTGGGGATCTCCGCGAACGGACCCCAGGGTTTCTTATCGTGACTCTAGATTTTCTTTGCTTTTGAGGTCTTACTTCTATACCCCTGTTAGTTATAGTGAAAAAAAATTATGCTTATATTTTATTCGTCTCTATCAATATTCCGTGCTTATTCAAGAACATACCCTCAACAAATATTCCAAGAATCACATGTAATTTTGGCCCCCACTTAAATATTTGCATGTGAAAGTCCCCTTTCCCAACACTTTGGTTTCCCCTGTGGCTTTTATAGTGCCACAATGTGGCATTTCATAGCATTTCATCGCATTTTAAAATATAATTTATCGCTAAAAAAATCACTGTGGCGTCAATCTGGGCGATATAGGAAATGAAATCCAGGTACCAGACGCACGGACCACTTTTAAGCATCCAGAGCTATTCCTCTCTATATGTACGGAGTAGTTTCTTATATCTAGGGATTTGTTGGGAAGATGTAAATATATATCAAGTGCACTGGTTTGATATTCTGTCTTGACTTTAATGTTTTATTCTTATAATTTGATAAGGTCGTTACATTTATGGCGTGATTTTATAGAATGGAACACAAACTCGAGAAGTTCGAGGCCATACGTCTAACCAGGTGACAAATGAGAAATTGATGAGATGAGGTCGGCTAATACTAGTGGCGACATTATGAAAGACATTATAAAGTGGATAGTGATCCAGGATGATATGAGGATACAACTTTATAGACACCACGTATAATTTAGCACTATGTTTTTACAACTCTCCAACTTCATCAATAATTCGAAATATGTTATAGGTATAGCGAAGGGTATATACAAGACACTCTCAAAAAGTGACACAAGGGGGTAGAACATATGAAAGCATAAGAAAATTAACACATCAAAACATAAACAATACAAGTCATCTGGTCGAAGCCAGTGGTATACATAAATCTGTCAATTAGCGCATAACATAGGTAGTAGGTTGATCGAGAATCTCCCGACGAAGATCCGCCTCCCAGAGAGCCGTCGAGGGCTCCTGCACCTGGAGAGTCAAACACGAGAACAAAAACTCATTAACACGGTACCACGACAAGGCACTCAACCGACTAGCAATCTTCAGCATGCGACCCGCAAACCACGGGCGCGCAGAGGGCGAGCTAGCGGTCGGGAAGTACTGAGAGAAGTCTGCGACTTCCTCTACTGGGGCTGCAGCAGCAGAAGCGTCAGCACTGGTGGACCAGCCATCAAGAGTGCCATCACTGCATTCAAGCAGGATTTGAAGCATGGCTTCGACGGAGCCAGTCATACCGACTTCGCTGTCGACCATGGATTTCTCGAGGGTGTCGAGGAAAATTGCTGCGCGGGCTGGGGTGTTACGGTAATCCCACATCGCGGCATTGAGCGACATCAACACTGTCAAGCGGGTGGTGATTTGTTTTCGGTCGCCTGGTGTTGGGAATCGAGCGCCTGGGGGCGCTGTGAGGACTTGGCTGAGGATGGATGTTTCTTGAACCGCGGTGTGTCGGGTAATGAACGATGATTGGGGGTTGTCGCGTTGGTATAAAGCAAGTTGCTCACAGCGTCGAAGAAAGTCGAGGAATTCTTCGCATTGGAATTTAATCTCGTCTACTGGACTTGATTGTGGGTGTGGGAGCATTGTTCGAGGTTCAGGACTGGGCGAAACTTCTGAGACGGCCGAGGAGGCCGAATATGATGGAGATGGCATGGTGTGGGGAACTGGGGTAGGCTGGGGTAAAGGGGCTGAAGACTCAGATGAGACAGGGACCTGGTCATATTCGTAGAAGAAGTTGGGCCCGTGGGTCTCATATCCTGGCAAGATGTAGTTTTGCCAGTTGATCATCATTCCGATGCGAGTGTTTGCAAATGCAGCGGGACCACCGCGAGCATGTATCATCCCGCGTGCAGCTCGCATATGTATGGAACCTATTTCCTTGTGACCTGGTCGTGGATCGCATTCCTCTAAGGCTGCGGCATTCAGACAGGAAATGATTGCAGCATCGGAGATGTCATTGGGCACGCCAGGACTGTGCTCGCGCAGCATGGAGACAGCACTATCTCTGTGAAGAATATGTTGAGCTTCCCCTTCATTACGGAGTATTAGCTGAATGTACGGTAAGGACGATTTGGAATATGACGGTACCTTTTATTGTCTCAGGAGCAAAATCTGACGTATAACCGTTGGCCCCGGGTGACCGGTAATGGGGCCCATAAGAGCAGGCTGCAATATCATTCACATAGGGGTCAAACACCTTGTGTCCATCTCGACCCAACTCTGACAGTGTGTCGAATGGGTCGATTGGTGCATCCCTCACCATAGTACTTGGTGATGGCATGAACTGATATGGTGCCGTGGAGGGTGTTGACCATGAGATATTGTTAAAATATAGATCATGGGTCGGAGGACTCTGTGAATGTACGTCCACAAAGCCATCCAATGGAAGAGCAGTATCGTGAGATTGGGTAGAAGATGGTCGAAAAGGGGAAAAAGAGGGCATATGAGCGGATTCACTCAACGAAGCATACGAGATAGGATTCGAACCAAACATATCACGGTTAACTGCGACAATGAGATCTTCTTTCTGTGTAGCTTGATTTCTCGTTGATCTCCTTGCTCGCAGTCGGCCGCCATTGTTGTCGTCTGATTTCACTTTCTTCTCTGGCTTTCGTATCGCAGCCCGAGTCTTCTTGGGTCTCCCACGTTTTGCTCGTGGTTGCTCCTCTTCGCTTTCACTTTGGCGAGTGCCTCCTTTCTTTTGGCGCATATATTCTTGCATAACATGGCGCTTGACTTGGGTTAAGTTGGATCGGCTATTGTTTGAAGAGTCGATAAACTGCCACCGCACGCTGGATGCATTGCTGGTGGCATTATGAGGAGAGGATGACATATTTCCGGTTGCCTATTTAAGAACAAGAGAAACAAGTACGTTATAATCAGAACACAGGAGCCCGTTCGTATCCTTGTGGGGTCAAGGAATGAAAGGATAGAGAAGGTTTGGATGTGGAATTGACAAGACAAATTCAAAGCGTGCCCAGCGCCCGCTCTTAAAGGAGAAGGATCCAAGAATAGCACGCTAAATGACAACGGGGGCGTTCTCACTTCAAAATCATGATCTAACGTAAAAAGGAGTATAGTACCTTCATGTATTAAGATAACTAGGGACAGCAGATTAGTCGGGATGTGCTTCTCCACCGGCCCATCTTCTTTTGACGAACTAGACTAGACTGGAATAGCGTCCTTCCAGGATTTTGGTCGACACGTGTGGGGATTAACGGCCTTGCAGCGAGTCAGAGTCCGGATATCGGCGTAAGTGAAATACACGTTTAGCTTGGGGGCCATATGCACCAGCTTATAGTGGAATTGTGACCCCCAACTAGGGCTTCATAGTCGATAAAGATCATCCCCCTCCAGGGGAAAACTGACTTCTCATGTTGTCTCCTCCATATTAGGCTAGTCTTGATCTATCAAGCCCATATTTTAGAGCAAGTAGATAGGGCTCCACCGCGTCGAATCATCAATTCTATGTGCCCGGGTAGACACCCGGCTCTCTACCCGGTCTACAGTCTGTGTGATGCCCTGAGTTGCCCGTGTGAGGTTGCAGATTAAAAATGATCATCATATAATCCCCCTGGTTGTGATAGCTATAGTTATAATCATATGGAATCTCTCATATCTTGCCACACGTGGACGGAAAAGCGGAACCGTGGAACCACATATATGGAGAGAACCGCACGTGTCGAGACCCTACAACATAGGGTCTCGGGCGAGCTCCATCCGTTAGTGTCTTGGCTTTCAGGTTGAAGCATTGCATGACTTTTCAAGTGTTCATGATTTGCAGGAAAACCTGCAAGGGGTAATACACATGGATACCAGGTTGTTCAAAATAATTTAAATTGTTTTGTGGGGGCTGAAAGGGGAGATCTCTGCAGGGGGGAAGTTCGGGAAGTTTCATGTTCAACGGTGATGCGCTATTATTATCTATATCTAAATTTGCCGATCATCTCGTCTACATTGTATTATATCTCGCTTAATTGCGCTTATGTTGACGATATATATGGAGTAGGCCGTTGTAAATGATGCAGTAGCATTTTAAAATATCTAGAAAATTTGCAATATGTGCCTATTATCTATGTGAGATATTTTCGCTATTTCATCCATCGAACATGTTAATGGCGTATAAACGATTTAATTAGTAGGGCACAGGCCTCAATCTAAACTCTAAAGATTCACTATCATTATTATCATAATTGACAACTGAAATTTTTCCAAGTTTTAAACTATGAGACTATCCCCAATTCTCCGCCCCCACCTTTGCCTGTCGCGAGTTTCCGGCATTCCCTCTTTGGTACATTTTCAGTCGATCACCGGTAAATATTCGCCATATTCCGGCATTTCCGATGTCCCAAAAAGGAACAAATTTTTCACTCTCCACCATATATATACGCCGAGTTACCGCGACAGTCCCCACCCATGAGGTACATCTTCTAGGCTATTAGTGTGCTCTAGTGAGCGTGTGGTAGCTTCAAAAATACTATATTGGTCAAGACAGGCTCTACCCAGTCGAATCTGCATGAGCCACCATTCTGTGAGTGTTTCAGCGTAAGACAGAACTTCAGCGGTGTTCGCCGGTGTGCCTTTCACCGGTAAAGAAATGCAATAGAACCCTAGACTATGCAGGGGACTATCACCAATGATGACATTCCCAATCTGGATCTTGCAAAGTACTAGGTTTATAATCTCCTCGTCACTTTGCCGGTCACACGACATACTCTCGGGCAAATGCGCTGTGACCCAGCAGAAGTCCGGTAGGTTGTCGTGGGGATCTGCAATTCGGCCCCTGCCGTTCATGAACACACTCGCTTGGAGTTCTGAATCAGATGTCATTCTGCAAGCACGGAGTAGAGAAGTGCGATTTTTCTTGTATTTTTTTGTATCTTTCTCTATTTTTCTCTTTTTTTCCCCTTTAGCTGATTGGCAGTGTAAAAATGCTCTGTGGAGTATGAGAGGAACGTGAGGGATTTGAGGTCTTCTATACGTCAAAAATTTGAATACCTGAATACCGAGACAGTTTACAATGGCTTTTTCGAGTCTTCGATTTAACTCTACAACAATGAGGTCTTCCACACTTGTGAATTGATTCTATAGTACATCCAATTTACCTTGGTTTGCCGACAAAGAAATTCATTGTTTCTTTGTTATTTTACAGCCGATCAATCTGACAGCCATATGTTGTAGCTCTGAAGGGGACTAAGCTCTTTCATTTCATCCCCACAGTAATATAACTAGTGCAGATTTATACACTAGCTACAGGTTCAATCAATCTCTCGCCCGTGCGTAGTTGCCACTAATGTCCCGCAATGTGATAGTACCTGCAGTATCAATTGCAATCTTAATGTCTTAGAAGAAAATGAACTAAGAGCATCTGTATGAATTGAATAGGGCGGGCTGTGATTATTTTCCGATTGTGAGTGTATGCAGTAAGATGGACCCCTGATGATCGTCAAGGATCTTTGATGCCATGCATGCTGTTTGATCTACCTATAAGGCATGAAAGACTGCCCCATCACTCTGAAACTTAGATACGCAACGGTTCCAAAATAGAAAAGAATCATTGAAAACATCGAAACCAAGGTGCTAATTATACAAAAACCAAACCATATACTGCTTTCGGCCATGATCGCCTTGGTGGAGCTATTGTGGGGAGTTCTGCCCTGCAAACGGCGGTGGAAATACTAAAACAGAGGATAACGGCCAGTATCTGCAGATTAGCGCGATTTTGTCCGGTGTATGTATATTGGTCAAAATAGCCGGTCGAATGTTCTCTGGGGGCCAAAACAGCTAGTGTCGGGCAAACTACGGAGTAGCATCTGAGAGATCGATGCGTCAGGGACAGGGTTCACGGGTATAGTAAGCCGAAGGGGGAAAATTAGCCCCCACTCAGGAGAGATTGGGAAAACATTTCCAGGATATTAGGCGCAAGTCAAAGCTCCACATGGCAAAGACTGGGGTAAAAAGAAATTGGAAAGTTTTTTCATGCAATATCCTGCCCCTCCCACGGCGTAAATGTACATTGAATTTGGATTAGTTCGAATATGAAGCTAAAAGGAAATGAGGTGATATGTCCATACGGTTGCCCAGGTGTAAAAGTGGCTTTACCCAGTCAAAGGCCATCCTCCCCTTTAGGGCTCGCTTCTGTTAGCCGTAAATTACCATTTATATAACCGGAAAATTTATTTTCTTTGTCTTATATATTAAACAACTCTGAAGAATAGAGGTCTAAGCTGCTTAGGGAAGTATATCTCAAACACATTCAGAGCTCGGCATCTACAACTAGAAACTGGTTTGCCCTAAGTTCTAATTTATGTACTCCGTGCCTACAGGATATATACGCGTGCCTAATAATATATACGGAGTAATTACCTATGCTGTATATACGTCAAGGATACTGATTCGCAGTCCTTAGCGCGTCAGTTAAGTGCAGTCTATAGCGTCCCAGACCTGGGCCCTTCGCAGGGGGTCTGTTTAGCCCGAGCACACTTCAATGAAGCTACCACAGCACCGACGCAGCATCTCCGCTAACAGCGATCATTTACTACTTTAGTCTCACACCTGCCTAGAACAGCAAGCTTCCATAGCTTAAGACCCTCTTTCTCATGTATAGGATAAGTTTCCCTTCAACCATTGGCCAGATCATGCAGCTCGCTGTATGTCGCAATCCTGTCTGTGCAATCTGTCAGTGTCTGATTATTTGGCTCCTGTACCTGACATCCGGGAACCTGTCCGGTTCTATTTTTACTTGAAACGTCTTGCCACATGGTCGATGGCTCCATGCGGTATGCATGCTGCTACTCAAGGATCTTCGATTGCTGATTCAAAAAATACTGTCACAGAATAAAACCAGATCTGGGATGAACGGCAGGGCCATTACAAATGCCTAGACCATTACGCAAGTTGGTTGTGATGCTTTTTGATAAGGACAACACAGTTATCATTCTTGTCTATAGGTTTCTATTTGTCACATACAACATAACTGTGTATAATCCCTCACTCGCCACCATCTAGGGTTGCTTGTGGGGATATAATCTGAAACCCCGAAAAGTCGATCACCTATACATAAATAGATTTATCATTTGAAACGCTAGGCCCATCTATATCGTCCTTCCCTTTGGTCTTAGCAGACCCGTACCTATATTGAAGAGGAACTGATGAGATACCAGTCATGCCATATACTTGATCTATACACAAAGAAAGCAATTGGAAAATGACCTAGACACACTCCCCGTCGAGAGGTTCAATTGTTCGTTATTACTTCGATGGTCGTTATCATCTGATGAATACCTACTTGTCTTTGTGTCTTCGACTTCATGTATGTGGAGGTATCCACATGACAATGGTGAAAGCATATTACCATCTCAGTTACTCTCCAATTAGTTGCAGGTCTTTTGTATGCAGCTAAGTATCCACTTATCTCCTGCCTACATCCTTGCCAAGTATAACTACAAATTTCTAATTTAAGAAATCTGCAAAATACATAATAAATCTTTGCGGGACAAACAAACTCTATCGTGCACCATCGTCCACATACGCCTCTGGCAACAGTTTCCGCTGTTTAACAGCAATTAGTGTGTCATTCCTTTGGAAAATAACGGTGGAAATCGGAAGAGGCTGGGAATTCACCATTGGGCGGCGATGGTACAGGATGATATGGCATTGAGTGTAACTACGCGTGAGCGACATCTACTTTCCCTTCTCCATACACCCCTAACAGAGGTGATGGAATAGAAGTGGAAGTCAAATTAGAACTGTTAGAGAGGAGTACAAATTGGCGTTGAGATAGATGCATGGTGACTATATAGAAGAGTTGAGAAATGAAGTTTGACACCCTCCTCCCTCAAGCAACATGCAATCATAGAGCTATGCGAAGTAGTTCCACCTATAAGTGGCACTTTCGTCGTGAAGCAAGCACATTGTAAAAAGAGCTGGTTTAGCGCCTAAAGGGGAAGTACAACCAAAAGTGGAAATATACGGCTAACCGTATGCCCCGACGAATTTGAAAATCGGCGTGAGCGGTGTGCTACATGATAATGAATCTTTAAAAATAGTGGCGCACGTCGTTCTCCTTGAGAAAAACCTACTTGTGGAACTTCTCGAAGCTGGTAGCGAGGCTTGCAATTCTACTCGGCAACTGAGGGAATTTCCGGGGCCAGTTAAGCATATTTGCCTTTTGAAGGATTTCAACAAGCTGAGGGTCTCGAGTATTAAGTACGCACTTAGTCGTGGTGGGCCATGAGGCAAATTTTACCTCGCCAGTAAGGATTAAAATGAGCTTTGAGAGCTTCGGATCCGCAACATTTAGAAGCGTCATTGGAGATTATATTGCCGCGTACGAAGTGGGAAAATAGCATTGAATTCTACCTTTCACCCACCTGAGTAGCGGACTATGAGATGCATCAAATGGAGAGGCATTAAACGAAGTGTATGTCGTGCGAGAGGTAACTCGGGCTTAGCGGGTGATAAGTGTTGAGAAATCGGTCTATCAAAATCGTCATTATTTACCTCCACCGCCTTCTATTATACTGCCGCATCTACTATCCCGGGGTCAAGATATGTGTCCCAACTCCAACTCAACAATTGCAACAACTCACGACAGGAAACACACCTAAGCCTCCTCAACATGCCTCCACCAAAGGCAGCAAAGGGCGAATACATTGAGACCGTAAGCAAAGCCCACTTACCCTCTCAGTTCGGAGCAAATTCACAGCGAATCTCCCACCTCAAAACAAAAAGAACCTCAACCTAATCTAAAAAACAGGACACAGGAAACAAGATCTCCCGAAGGTCCCAAATTCATGGCACGCAACACATCATCCTGGGTGGCAAAACGGTAATTCAAGCCGAAGCCGTAATCCGCGGTGACCTATTCCGCACCGCAACAGTGCCCACTCCCACCGACCCTTCCGCAGCAGCATCGAACCCCAGCACGCCCAGCGTGGCAATCACAGTCGGACGATACAGTTACATCTCGAAGAGCGCGATCTTACGTCCGCCAAGTCGGTTGCACCGTGGCGTGCACTCGTTCTACCCGCTCAAGATCGGTGATCATGTTTTTGTCGGCGAGGGCGCTGTTGTTGAGGCAGCGTCGCTGGGAAATCATGTTCATGTTGGGAAGGGAGCTGCTGTAGGCAGTATGGCTATTATCAAGGACTATGCTTATGTGCTTGATGGTGCGGTTGTCCCGCCTGGTATGGTTGTGCCAAGTTGGTGTATTGTTGGTGGGAGGCCGGCGAGGATTGTTGGTGAGGTTGGGGAAGGTTATGGTGTTGAGGGAGCGGAGGGGGGTATGGCTAGAGAACGGTATCGGGTTGTTGGACGGCCTTAAGAGGTTTCTGGGTTTGTCTTTGGTTTTTCTGATTTTGTGATACCCCCTCTGCTACTTTTAATGATATCGCGATACCAATTAAGTATCTACTGTGGCAGATTGTCTGACTTTGTGTACATGTATGTACTAATATGTGATTTAAGGAGAAGTCAAAAAAACAAAAAAATAAATACAATCACCCCATATTCTCCACCTTAACTGCGCGTGTGAGCCGCAGCTCACTATCTTTCTGCGGAAGGCCAATCTCTTCAAACGCCATATCATCGATCCAGCGTCCGTTGGGTCGAACAGGCTCGCCACGAGACAACTTGGTGCAGAGATAAAGCCAATCGAGAGCATTTCCCACGGTACTCACTTCATCGCTGACATTGTTGATTCCATACTCCGACATGCGATTGTACAGATCCTGATCCGTCCAGAGCTCAAACAAGTGTTGCGCCACAGCATCGGTATCGCCAACATCAACCAGGAACCCATTCTTCCCGTTCGTCACCTGCAGCGGGATGCCGCCGGCACGCGTAGCGATCACTGGTTTGCCCTTGTGGATCGCCTCGGAGACCTTCACCTCGAACCCTTCGGATGTAGATAATTGGAGTGCAACTGTCGCCTTGGAGAGAATGGCGTTCAGAACTTGGTCGCAGGGCCGCACCCGCATTACGCAGATCAGGTGGCGGATATCTGGGATCTTTCTGTCCACATAGTCGATTGTCGCGTCGTAGATTTCCGCCCCATCAGGATCATCCACTGATCCGTGTCCGCAAATCAATAGCTTGGGAGGGACCACATGAGGCACTTCGGCTACTAGTTTGTTGTAGAATTTCTCGTATGAAACCAACACATCCACGATACCCTTTGACGGGTCGAATCGTGCGATCTGTACGATATATGAATCTAGTTTTGGTTAGCTTTTAGGAACCTAATCATCACCACTTTTGCTTGTTCGGCTACTAACCCTCGGGCCATTGGATAGTTGGCATATCCGCGTTGCGACAGGCTGAATTGAAGATACGGCCATAGTGCGCCACGTCCCAGTCCCGCATGTTTTTGTTCAGCCCATCCAGCCTACGTTTCCGTCAGTGAGAAGAAATATAAAACCAGATTATTAGAATTTTCGGCTCTTACCAGTCAGTTGATGCAGGCATATAGCCCACCATATCTGCGGGCACATTCCGCGGCACGAAGGCGCTCACAGGGTGGCTGATGAAACAGTCGGCGTGTTTGATACTATCCCAAAGGAATTCCCAGGCCTCCGCCTGTGGAGACCCAGGTATCGCAACCAGGTCACTTCGGATTTGGATATGGCTTCGGAAGATGATTGGTCGATCTGGAGCTAGTGCCTTTGCGATGGGGATAAGGCCTGGCATCTGGGGGTCATCGATGACTATGACATCGGCACCCCCTTCTGATGGTGGAAGCAAAGGTCCACCTAGTCGAGTCCAATATCGCCTAGCATTCTCCTCAATCCACTCCTGCAGGAGTTTTTTGTTCTGTGGGGTTAAGCGCTCGCTCTTATGGGCGACGCCTTGCAGGATATTGTGGTTCGTTTTTGTTATCCTGAAGACACCCGGTCGTGGTTTCGGGACGTACCTTCGAGCATTAAGTTAGTCTTCATTCTTGTAATCACATATATAGTAGGACACACCATTTCATGTCAGTACCCAGACAGTGCGAAAATCGCATAAGAGCATGCCGCATCAAAGCCACGCCACCACCCTGAGGCGTGGCACTGAAAAATGCCACTTTGACCTTGCGCTCTTTCAAATCAGTGGCATAGTGTTGCACTGCGGACCATGTTCTATCCGAAACTGTTTTCTTGAAATCACTCAGGTCCGCAAGTCTCACATGGAAGGCTGTATCCACTTCTACGAGACCGAGGAAGCCCACTTGTAGAAGGGGTGTGTTTTCCGGCCCAAATAGTCTGCACAGTCGGAGTCAGTGAGCTCTTTCATGATATTGAACGGGACCAACCAACCTAACACCTTTTCGTGCCATGGATTCAGCCTGCTCATCAATTGTCTTTGCATCCCACCCATTTATTGGCTGAGTTTGAGGCTCGCCAACCTGTTCGACGCTCATTCTGTCTATTAGTGACACGTTCGACAGGACCAATGGAACAATATCGAGCTCCGCCCAAAGGCGAGGGCATAGTCGAGGGCAGTGTCGTGCAACATCTTCAGGCATTGATATCCCGATAAGTTTCTCCATATGGTCCATAGTATACTGCTTCGACTTGGAAATGATGAATTCGATGACTTCATCTTCGGATGCGTGACTGTCTGAGAACTCTTTCTCGATGAAGTCCAGTAGATATGTGGTATCGCGAACTGCAATTGCTATTGTTGATGTACCGTGATCGTCAAACTTGCCGGATATACCAGCGTAGATAGTCTAATATCCCTGTCAGAATCAAGTAGCGGTTTTTCCTGGTGGTTCAAAAGATCATACATTTGATGGCGGCCCTAACCAAGCGTTGCGCTCGAACTGTAGCGACAGTCGACGCTGTTGCGTGACTGACGCTTGGCGTTCGAACTTATGTCCTACGCCAGGCATGATTAGAATTTCACGGAATCTCGAAGTTATCCAAGTTAGAAATCAAAGAAGATGCTGCCAGCTATAGATGTGGTATCGCATGGGTGAAGTCATTTTAGTCATGACGTAACGACAGATCGATAATTTGAGAAATCTGTTCTTGGCCTTTTCAAGGTCTAAAATTATTCGTGTTGTTACTATATTCAACAAAGGGGTAAAATACTACATTGGAGTAGCATAAGTACAATCGTCATTGAGTGCGTCTTCATATAAGAATGACATCCTACACTCCAGGGCTATTATATATATCCCGTGATGGTCCATGGTACAACCGGAGTGATATTTATCCGTCTTAGATAATAATCCAGGGACAGGTACCAGTTAATAGAAAAGTGTTTTTGGTATGAAATTCAGCAATAATAACAAGTTCAAAGGATATATATATGAAACCGACAAGATGAAACTGCCTCGTGTACTCCGTACCTCGTGGAGACAATTGATGAGTAAGCCCAGCCCAAGCCCCTTTTCCAGGTTCCCCCGCCTCCAGGGAAATTGAATTGAAGATCCTCAACCCACACCACACCTTCTTTTCTCTTTTTTTTCCCTATCCTTTCGTTGGAGTTATCTGAAAAGTTACCTTGTACGGAAACGTCCGGTGCCTTATACCCTCTCTTCCAATCCCGCAATTCATACGCGGGTCACAATCGTTGATATTCCGCAAAACAGCTCTTGAGCACATTCGAACACCGCGCCAAATCCCGCAAAAATGGGTGGACAAGTATCTAAAATGATGGGGAAGATATTCGGTACCAAGGAAATGCGCATCCTCATGTTGGGTTTGGATGCTGCTGGAAAGACAAGTATGTTGGACCTAAATAAACGCCGTCAACATTGGCTAACTCCTTTTAGCAATTCTCTACAAACTTAAACTCAGTAACCAGGACGTTACCACCATTCCAACCGTCGGATTCAACGTCGAAAGTGTGACCTACAAGAACGTCAAGTTCAATGTCTGGGATGTCGGTGGTCAGGACAAGATCCGACCGCTCTGGAGACACTATTACTCCGGTACACAAGGATTGATCTTCGTGGTTGACTCCAGCGATACGGCACGCGTGGAGGAGGCTCGCTCGGAACTACACAAGATCATCAATGATCGTGAAATGAAGGATGCTCTGCTTCTGGTGTTCGCCAACAAGCAAGATATTCCTGGCCGTGCGTATCTCCTGTTCCTAGAATTCGATGATCTGTCCACTAACCCACTTATGTAGACTTGTCACCGGAGGAAATTACTCAGCAGCTTCAATTGACTAAGCTCAAGGACAAGCTGTGGTACGTTGCACCCAGTGTTGCAACTGATGGAACAGGTATTTTCGAGGGTCTTGTAAGTCGTTTCCTTGATCTATCAACTTGGTAACCTCAATCTAACCGTGCTCTCTCTGATAGGCCTGGCTCTCAAACAATGTCAAGACCCAGCCCCAGAAATAAGATACACCGCTGTGATTTCGAGAGGCGCTCCCACAGCAGCTTCGTTGTATAACATCTCGCATTATCCGACAAGTGTTTTCTCTTCTCTCCTCATGTCCGTGTTTTGATGACAAGACGACGCAGCATTTTGGGCTTTTATTTCCTTGGGCTTTTATTTCCTTGGTCTTTTCTTTTGTTGGCCTTAGTTATCTCGTTGCTTTTTTCCGTTTACTTTCACTTCTATGATATCCCCTCTGTTCTTATATGGGCTTGTTGGGTCCAATTTAATACTTTAATTTCATTGTGCGCTCTACCTAGCGTTATCGTTTGTACAGTTTCGGTCAATTGTGAATGCGCTTACTTGTACACATTGGTTAAAACAGAGAAGACAAGTTCTGGCATTGGTTATAGAAAATAGAATCATATGACATACTCCCGGTCAAAGTGCGTGATCAAATTTCCATCTCATCCTTGTCCACGGAGCCGACCTCCGCGTTAGATCCGTATGTTCATATCAATTCCAATCCAGTCAGCTTGTTTCTCCTGTTACCTCAATATGATGATAGCGGAACTCGTTCCCTCGAGGGCAAATATAAATAGAATAACATTTTAGAGTTGACTCTTGCAAGACTTGATCCATTTGGAAAGACTCTATCTACTATCTACAAACACCGAAAGACTGCCCTACTCTGCTCGTCTACACACATCTATACAAACCAGGACATATCCAATCTCTCAATTCAACCAAACTCCAACATCTGCCACTTCCATTACGACTGTCATTTGTTTCAAAAACAGCAATGCCTCAATACAAAGAAGGGGACAAAGTTAATTACACCCCTGTTGGTGGTATGATGCACCCTTTCCTATATATACATGTCCAAAAATGAATTGTCTAACGAAGCTTGGTAGGCGCGCAATCCAGAACAAGTAGAAGCGTCGGGGTAATCCGTGAAACTTTGGGAGGTCGTAGCTCGTCAGACAACGAGACGCGCTATATGATCGAGAACATGCATACCCACAAGAGCTCCTCTATCAAGGAAGGCAACATTACGGGACCGGCGGAGTGACATGTTGTCTTCCAGAGGAAGATGTATATGACTTAGCATACTAAATTGAGCTGAATTGCTTTGTCTAGAGGTTTTAGTATTCAAGGAATTAGGTGTTTATTTGAGAAAGTGTAGGATATTGCAAATTTACATCGAGCTATATGAGAGGGGTACACGTAGAATGATTGGAACCTCCAACGAGAACGTTTTGTTACATTGAGATCTTTCAACATCTATCTTGCGAATAGAAAAGAGATTCAATCATTTTGATATGTATTCTTTAATAGTCCTTAAATGACGTAGAAATGTGATAATGAGGCTGAAAGATCCCTGTACATTTGATTATGTTTGATTGGTTCCGTCACCTGTCTGCCTACACAACTTCACCAAAACACTTCATTCAAAACCTGAACTAAATTAACCGACAATTTTAGGGAAGGTGTTAGTAAATCTGTTCAAGTCCACAGAGAAACAGGATACTAATACCTAATTCTCCCAGACGATGAACGACTTTCCACCACCAGGTACTTCTGTCAAGACAAGGGGTTTCAGAGAAGTATGTGAGGTCGATGGCCGTACATACTTCAGGAAGAAAGGTGCACAGGAGTGGACCGAGGACAAATCCAATCCGGAGGAGTTGAAGCCACCAGTCGAAACCCCCCATCTCTATCTCTATCTCGTCCAAGAAGAACAAGCCCCCGGAGAACCCAACCATTGGGCACTATTCCTTGCTGACGAAAACGAGCCTGACTACGGTTATGTTTACCAAGTCACCGGGGATGCAGAGAATATGAAATACGAGCCATCAGCTGAAAAGGTTAATGTCGTTGATGCGGGTCTCACTTCAAACGTCTATACCTTGGCTGTTGTGTCAGAAGATCAGGCTAGGGCGGCGAGGGTGGTGAAAGAGGCTGCGGAGTCTGAGCTTCCTCCGCAAGCGGAGAATCGGAAGGCTGTTACGGAGAACTGTCAGGGGTGGACTGTGCGTGTTATTGAGAAGTTGGTTAAGGAGAATATTGTTATGCCTCACAAGCTTGAACTGGCACGGTCTTTGATGCAGGCTATTTGATATCGGGAGATAGCCGAAAGGCTACGGCTGGGGTTCGTGTTTCATGTAAGCAGACAGTTTTGGAGAGACCTTATTGATTCTGGCGTTACAATGAGAGGGAGAAAAGAATTTGGATTGGAAGAAGCTCGTTGAGTATATTTAAGAATCTTAATAAAGGCATCAGGTGCTCATCCAAACTAATCATCATAACCTTCCAAGGTTCGTCAGAGGTATCTTGTAAAAAAAGCGCCATGCAAAACCCAAACCCCAAGCCGTGTCACGTTTGTTGAAAAATTCCTGTCACATATGTTGAAAAGTAACCAGGAGGATGGCATTATTGATCAGAATTTTAAAAGCCTAAACACCAGTTCAGGCCTGGTTGGGCCAGATATCATTGGCAATATCACGGACCAGCTGCAGCTTGTTGATCATACCGTCCCAGTCGATAGCATTACCCTCACGGTGGGAAGCAAAGCCACACTGTGGGCTAACACCGACCTGATTAAGCGCGGCCTCGAGGGAGATGTTGTTACCCTCAGCAATGAACTTGGCAGCATCAATGACCCGCTTCTTCATCTCCTCCTTATCCTCAAGCTTGGCGAACTTGCTAGTGACAACACCCAGAATGACGTTCTTGTGGGTAGGCAGGAACTTAAGGGGCTCGAAACCACCGGCGCGGGGGGTGTCATACTCGAGGTAGTAGGTGTGTACGTTCAGCTCCTGGAAGAGCTTGATGGCGATACGGTCGTAACCGCCCTCAGAGAAGTGACGGCTGCCGACAAAGTTACCGCGGCAGAGGTGGACACCAACGTGCATATCGGCGGGCAGGTTTGCGAAGCAGTCGTTGTACTGCTTGATGTACTTCTCGAACATGGTATCGGCGGAGTACACGTTCAGAGGGTCCTCCTTGAAGCCAGTGAGGAACTTCTCAGAACAGAAGTCTAAGTGAAAGGTTAATTTACTCAATATTTCGCCAGATGGGTAATATCTTACAAGCCAGGTTAGGGTCGTCGAATTGGACGTTACGGCAGCCGGCATCATACAGGATCTGAAGCTCAGCCTGGTAGGCCTTGGCGATGTCGCCGAAGTAATCCTCATCATTGGTGTATACAGACTTGGGGTAAGCTTTGCCCTCACGGTAGCGCAGGTGGTACCAGTTAGGCGCGGCAAGAGTGATCTTCAGGTTTCCGACCTCGTTGGCAGGGACCTGGCTGGCGAGGTACTTGAACTGGTCGATGTAGGTGCTACCAACGTGCTTGATCTTGCCGGTACAGATGACGCTCTCACCGGGCTTGTGGCCAGCCTCCAAAAATGCGGCAATATCGGGGGCATAGGGACGGAAATCATCCACATCGACATCAGTGACCTCCTCGAAGCCGTCCAAACCGGGGAAGAAAGTACCCCAGAACACTATATCTGTCAACACAACTCACTCAATGGCTCTTTAGATCTCTTACTGTGACGACGGTACTCTCCATCGGACATCGCGGCATAGCCAAGCTTCTGCTGGGTCTCAACGATGGACTTAATCTCCTTGTCCTCACAAGTTGTCAGTTCCGACTCGGGGATCTTGCCAGCCTCAAAAGCGAGCTTGGTGTCCAGAAGTTGGTCTGGACGCAAGAGAGAGCCCAAGTGCTCTGCGCGGAAAGGAGGACGCTGGTGAAGTTGAGGGGCCATTGTGAATGGAGTATATAGATTACTGCGAGAGACAGTGAGCGTTGTTTCTAGGACGGTGCAGTAATATCTTACCTTGGAAATCTACTAGAACAAATTTCTGGAGAAGAAAGGAAGGAAATTTGGGGGAAATGGATAAATTAGAAGAGGGGCATTGCCATTGCCATTGCCATCTCATCCGGGCTCCCCAGCGTATCCAGCCGTGATAGGCATTTGCCCCACATTACAACGCTGAGGCTCTCCACATGGACCAATTTAGCCTGCGAGTTTGTACATAGTTTCTTGATTTCGTTTCTTGTTTTAGGTTGGTGTTTTTTCAAGAGGCAATTATTCATTTGAATAGGACATATTAAACAGAGTCTATATGGATATAAGTACATAGTACATGATAATATAATGTGGGGTTGGGGAATAGACCTGGAGTATTCTAAATCCCCCTGATTTCTTTGATGTCCGAGGTCGGTTGCCATAGAGCGCACAGACCACATGCTTTCTATACATCCCCATGTCTCAACTTTCTCTCTGTCGTCCCTTGCTATTCCATCTATTTGTCTTCTCCAATCCCTTTTCTAACTTCTCCTTCTAACTTCCCTTTCAAGATATCTCATACACAACAATAAATTACAAAAAACATCCTGAAAAGACCATTCGCTAAGTCACCAATTACAGAGGTTCAGTGGATCCCTTGAGCCAGCCCATCAATTTGAGTGGGGAAATCCCGGCACTTCACTTTCACTCTCTCAGCCGACTTCCATCTGCACTCTATATTCTCATTGCTCTTAGTGGATGGATATCCTGACTGTCTTAGTAATGCAGCACGCCCTAGGCATGAGCAATCTACCATGTCCGCCTTAGCGTCTTCTTTGGAGCTTCTCCCCACTGAGCTCCTAGATCAAATTATCTCCTACTTATCTACGGAGCCACCGTCATTTGGACAAGTACATCGTACACCCAGTCTAGAACTCACCCAATCTCCAACGAAAGACCTCAAAAATCTGGGACAGTGCTCACGACGCCTATTTCAACTTGTGCGACCTGTACTATTCACTTATGTCCGACTCGACCTCCATGACGAACTCGACTTCCATTCTTTTATGGTCAAGTCCGATCTCTGTCAAAATGTGATGTCGCTCGTCGTACTCGTGGATAAAACCCAAGACCATGAGGTTATCGAAGATCGTCAGGTTGACCCATTCTGGTGGCGTCGAGTCCTCCGCTATCTAGACCCTCGCCGTGTTCTAGTAGTTGGGCCGCCACTCTTCATTGGCAATACTCTAGCTAGCCCGATCAATGATGGACACCTGTGGGCATTCGATATGCCTCTACAGATTTTGCTTTTGGAACGAGAGTGTAAACCTCGTCACCCATCCCAGCTTCCTGACTTCCAGAATTCTACTAGTCTTCTCGCATCTCGACCATGGACATCGATGACCTTCAACGAGGCATCTTCTCTGAAATCATACAATCACTATGAGTACTTCTTGTCTTGCGTCCCATCGGTTCTGGCAGAATGGGGTACAAGTGGACCACGCGGACCAACCTCTTCGCTTCAACGCCCAATCGACCTGCCAACTCTCTTATGTGGCCTCGAACACTTTTCTTACACAGCCGTTTTTCCATTTTTCAATCACTCACAAGTTGTACTCGACGCTATTGCGAGGATGCATCGTCTACGTCGTCTTGATGTACGGTTGGCCCCCCTTCAGGATAATCGCATCACCGAGCTCGAACAGCGAGGGCCTATGGACCCTAATGATCCATGGATGGAACTTACAACCTCGTACTCTCTGATCGGGTATACTATGAATAAAATGCCCGACTTGAAAGAGTTCAGGAGTGGTGACCTACATGTGGAGGCCATACGGCAGGATCTGCTAGCCGTTTTGGACGATGCTATCGGAGATGAGGGTTGGGTGCATGATGGGCAAGGAGTGTGGAGGCGACCTTGACCTTTGGCCAGAATTGTATCTTGAGCATCTTGTTGTCTAGCTATTCCCATCACAATACATGATCAGAGTAATATCAAAATAATCATCCCAGCATCTAAAGCAAAATAGACTGAACGTTAAAAGTAGGAAAGCTCATGGGGCTAGACCAAATCGGGGAATATCCACTTTTTTGACCTTATCATCAACAACTCGCTCTTCACTTCATCTACAGTTTATAAATCCTGATATCAAGACTATAGCAACTTAACAAGGATTTATATACAGGGAGCCATGGCAAGCGCACCAAATGTTTACTCGGCAGAGCCTGCATTCCCAGTCCTTGCTGATTCTCTACTTCGACGAGCGTCAACGGAAAATACAGCTCTTTCAAATGAGAAAACTGCCAAAAATGACTGGAACCTCAAAAATGATTGGAAAGAGGGTATCCAATCCTCCAAGGAATCAGTGTTTCGGTGCGGGGTCGTCCTCGGCTTCTCCAGGCTGCGAATGAGAAGCAACGAAAGCAACGAGTATATCGGACAGGTATGACCGACTCAACTACTCGCTGCATTGTCATTGAGACTAATATTTACCTTAGATTCCTCGATGTATTCTCACAAACCACCTGCGGAGTCTTCATCCATCATCTGAACCGAGCGCATTCATTATCCACCCGCAGAGTTTCGAGGCTTTCGCCCCAAGAACTCTATTGAATGAGCTACAGTCTTCCTCCCATGACCACCCCGGTCTATCGAGGGATGATGCAATTCATAGACTTGACTCTGTGCAGTTACTTCCCATACACAACTTCCCCAACGCCGCTCAGGCCATCAGTAAGGTATCGGAAGCGCTGCATGAGATCCAAGAAAAGCGAGAGCAGAGAAAACCGACCGAAGAAAGCCCATCCCCCCACAACCCCATTGTACTCATTGTTGTGGGCCTCGATACCCTAGCCGAAGGCATAATTCGAGCATCTAATCCGGCTCGAGGTACAGCCGTGTTGACAGCTACACTCCGCACCTTGACGCGGTTGTCTCGTGTGCACGCGTCTCATCTCTCGATCATTCTTGTCAATACTAATGGACTGGGGTGGGATATACACCAATCGTCGGCTGGAAATACTACCGAAGATAACGCTGCGAGGCAGCCGCTAGAAGATGGCATCCACTCCATCTTCCATTCGGATATTCCTTCCTTGTTCCCAACCTTGCTCATGAAGACGCTAGACCAAGGCATCGATACCCATCTGTTGCTTTCTGATTTGAGAGGGGCTCAAATAGTCGAAGTGATCAAGGATCGAGTTGGTACGAGTCTAGGGAAATGGGGAATATGGAACGAGCAATGAATGATACCATTTGCTATGTCGCTAGAGGAAGATGACCTTGATCGATCTCGATGCAATTGTTCATACTCTTACAAATAATGCTCTTAAACATGACAGATCCGCCCATCGAAAAGCGCCGCTTTGTATGCAATTGGCCCAAATACCCAGCCAATACCATCTAGCTATATTAAAATCTGCAAAATACCAACTCCAGTCCATGAGTTTTTTTGCCTCTCCGCAAGGGGTATCAAGCTTTTGTTATGT
This sequence comes from Penicillium griseofulvum, assembly GCF_001561935.1. Classification (NCBI taxonomy): domain Eukaryota; kingdom Fungi; phylum Ascomycota; class Eurotiomycetes; order Eurotiales; family Aspergillaceae; genus Penicillium; species Penicillium griseofulvum. Next base: position 4,578,594 of record NW_024467471.1, on the reverse strand, counting down.
GGAATTCGGCCGGCCATGGAAATCTACACTCTTGAGAAAATCCCATTCGGCATTCAAGCCTGATTATCCTTCTCGGCCCATCGTCTCATCACACCCCGCTCCACCACAGACCGAGCTTCCTCCTCACACCTGGCGAGGTCCTGCTCTGCCGTCTCCTCTTCAAAGAGAATATCTTGCTGCTGCACTTTGACCCACTGCTTATGTCTCTCGCACCGCTTCTTAGTGCAGACGCCACGCGTCCAAGATGCAATATCGTCATCGGTGTCGCCATTCATCGCCGTATCCCCGTCTGCGTCAGTACCAGCCGAGCCCACAGCCAAAGCTTCAGCCGTTCCTTCCGCAAGAGCTTTCTTTCCAGCGTCGGAGAGTCGCCATTCGTCGAATTCTTCGTCCGACCACGAAAGTCGTGAGTCAAACCCGCAGATATCTTTCCATCCGCCCTTCGGCTCGTGCTGCTTCAGTTTCTCTACCACGCCCTTGGCGCGTGGCTTGAGAAGCGAGACGAAAGTTGTGCGTGCAGCAAGCATCTCCTTGCGATGAAGGAGTTCATCGCGCTGCTTGCGCAACTTTTCGATCTTCGCGATCTCGTCCTGGGAGTACTCCATACCGTTCGCATGGACATCGACTCCCAACCATCTGCCGCTCTGCGGCTTTGATTCGTCCTTGACTCCAGGCCCTGCGGATTCTTTCTCGTCTATCTGTGGTGGTGGCGAGATGATGCGATCTCCGAGCTTGCGGAATTCTTGTGTGGATGATACTCCCATAATGGCGGCTTTCAAGTCTCCAGCTGTAAGAATACCACCCATGCTACCTAGGTCGTCAAAAAGACCATTCGTCTGACGGGCACGCTGTTTAAGCTGCTGGGTCTGTTTACGCATGAATTCGCGGCCGTGGTCATCGCAGCAGTATTTGCTTGGGGGCTTCGCCTTGGCGCGCGCTGGTTTCCGACACTCGACTAGGCGACACATCGGTTTCCATGTTGTGCATCCCTTTCCTGCATTTGCACAGTTCGGGCCTTCAAAGTTAGTTTCGAATAGAATAAAGCCGTCGCGCATGAAGACTTACAGATATACCGCTCGATCAGATCCGCATCTCGAGGGTCGATGTTGACGCATTTCCCATGGTACCAGTCATCGCAGTCGCCGTCACACGCGATCATCCATGTATGGTTATCAGGTCGGCGGCAAATACAGAAGATCGCGTTTTCATCAAAGCTGTCGGAGTCATCGTTTTCCTGGGCAGTAGATTGTTTGGGTCCTTTCTTCTTCTTCGATGACTTTTTCTTCTCCTCTGGAGCTGGTGACCCTGCTATCGAGACGGAATTTTGTTTCTTGGCGGGTGTTTTGCTGGCCCGGGGAGCTGGTGTGTTGGATCGTCGCCCATCAGCGCTGTCTACATCTGGATCGTTCACCTTGCGCTTCTTAGCGGCAGGTTTCTTTGCGGTTCCCTTTTTCGCAGCGCTTGTGGCGGGCTTTTTGTTCGCTGGTTTGACGGAATTTGCTGGGGAGGACCGGTCGGACGATGACGCTCTTGATGTTAGCCCATGCTTGAGGTTTGCCAATGTTTTGGATGTCGCGTAGTCGGTCGTTCCATCGAGTCCTAGTAAAGTTGGGTCCAAGTCGTCGCTGGCCGGGAATTTGTCGAGAGTAGAGCTTGTTGGTTCGGTTTTGACTGAGGGCAGGGGTGTATCTTGGTTTGCGACCAGTGGAACACCCTTACTGGGATCGTAGACACCATCGTAGAGGTCGGTCCAACTCACACTCTTCTCGGAATTAGCCGCGTTATCTTGAGACGCAGGGCCAAGATCCCTGAAGAGTCGGTGGACCTTCTTAGCTCTGACGGTGCCGAAATATCCGCATTGTCGCCAACCAGCAATCCCCACCACCCGATTATCCTGGACAATAATATTGCTCGGAATGAAGTTATTGTGTGTCAAATATAGTTCCTCCTCCTTGGTTTTTTCTGTGAACAGGATGTCTCGTTCGCGAGTCTCGACGGAGGGCGGAAGTTGGGAATTGAGTTCGCGGCATACATAGGATGGTTCGTCTGGGGGTGAATCGATTGTCGCGAGCCGTTGAAGAATCTGGCGACACTGGTTTTTCAAGGCCTCGATCTGTTCCATCTCGAGATACCTCCACGCAACTTCCAGCGAGACGCCCGCAATGCGAGACTCGATCGTCACGTTCCTCCCCTCAATTGCCCCGCAAAAATAGATCACTGGCACTGCAACTCCGATCTCTCGGAGCGAGTCCTCTGCCTTCTGCGCGGCTGACAGTTCATTCGCATTCACAGACGAGTATATCTCAGCCACCGCCCCATCGGCCAGTTCGGGGTCAACCCGAATAATTATGCTCCCAACCGCGAATGCCTCCCCCGGCCTTGAGATATTGAGTGAGTATTCCGGGGTGCAGTATTGCTGCGCGACCTTCTCCCAGAACGAATTCACAGCCGGGTCAGACTGATACCAGTTCATGAAGCGAGGGGTGAAGTCGTCGGCGCGGGGTGCGTAGCGGCCATACTGCGCGCTCTGTAAAATAAACGGGTCATCTCTGGGAATGTGATCAGGGTTGGTTTCGTAGGGGTTGGTTGTGGACTTTGTGACCGCGGAGCCATTCACATGGTTTGCGCCGGCCTCCTCCATCTCCGCCATAGCTGTCGCGAGTGGAGCAGGATGGTGTATTGCGCACGAAATCGAGATAATAGCACACTAATTCCCTTTCGTGTTTTCGAGAAATGAAGCTTGGGATTCCTGTGAGGTTGAAAATATGCGAGCGAAGATCGCGGGCAAAACTAAACCGATACAAGTTCCACCGAGACTGCCGGAGACATCATGTGGATTGCATCGAGGGTATAGGGTCTTGCAGATGGCTTTTCGAGGTTTTTCCAGTCTGCGCGATCCTACTTTTCCGATTGGGAGAGTGGTCTCGGTGGTCTCGTGTTGACTGAATTCTCCCGGGTTGAAGGGTTGGCGCGAATCCCGCCGATCGAAGATATGGGGTCTGGTCTAATGTCTCCAAAGAGGGTGCTTGTTTAGTTATAAGAAAGAAACAATCTGAATCTCTCCCTTAAACATACAAATCGTTTGATTTCAGCTTGATTCAATGTCCAGTTCCCTGAAGGTCTGGACTGAATATCGGAGTTGCGGACTGAACGCGAAGGCGGTGAGATGATTCCAGACACGCGACAGCGACTTGATAGACTTCACCTGACTCCACTGATTTCCTGGAGCAAGATTATTAGGGTCGATACCTTTGATGTTAGCTTGTCACCAATGTATTCAACGACAGATCTTGACGATGAAAAGAAGAGAATATCAGTGTCACTTGTCCGGCACTTGGGAAGAGCGCGAGAACTGACAATGGTCGACTAGAAACACGCAATGTCGAGATCGATACTTTCACTCCCTTGCGGTCCCAAATGGTTATGAATCATTGAGATATCAATAACTTGCATATACCCAATCACGTCAAGCCTTCCATTGTGTTGTCGTAAACAATAGCCTCATCCATTGTCAACCCGCCAGGCAACCAATCCACAAACAGTCTCAATAACGTGCCCCTCTCTCGACTATCACGCGCATACGCAGAGTTGCAATGATATTTTCAAACTTGATTGGATTTTGATATCTCTAACTACCGACTCTACTAAGTTACACTAAAGAGAGAGAGAAAAATGAAACTAGTGAACTACTCACTAGACACTAAACAACACTGAATTCAACAATTTCTGGATATCCTGGCAACCAAACAGGCCACCGAAAACAAAAAAATTCCCAAAGAAAAGACATACAAATCATGGCCGACCCCAAATTAATTACCTCCACATAACATGTTCGCAGTTTGATATAAGAAGCTTAAAACCTCAAAATGGAAACTCTCAGGAAGACGCAGCCTTCTGCTCGAAGGGTCCATCCCAGTGCAACTTAAGCGACATGGGGAATGCAGAGTAAGAAGTTCCGTCACTGCGGAGGTAAACGGAGTATCCGCCCTCCTGTGGGATCTTCTTAAGCTGGCCCTGAGCACCTGGAGCACGACGAAGACCCTGCAGACGACCGACGACACGCAGCATAGCAATGAGCGCAATCTTAGTAATCTGCTCGCCGAAGCCAGTGGTGGGACCCTGGCCGTGGTTGATATATGAATCAAGAGGACGGTCAAGCTGGACCTGGGTTGGCTCAGGGAAGACGCTGGGGTCGTGATTGGCCTGGTTGAAGGAGGCGAAGACCTGCTGACCGGGCTGAATGGTGTGGGTCTTGCCATCTTCCTCGACAGTGACAGCTTCCTTGGCCTCGCGGAATGCGCCAAAGGTGCCGTTCAGACGAATGGCCTCCAGACAGTAGCGGTACAGCTTCTCGTCCGATTCGGCAGAGTCGGACTTGGCGAGGCGGTTGATCTCAGCCAGATGGATCTTGTTCTCGGGCGCAGTGTAGAACTCGATGATCTGGGTGAAGACCTGGCCCTGGCTGGGGACTAGGCCTACAATCGTCGGGACGATGGCAGACCAGGTGATTTCGGAGGCGCTGGAGCCGGCCTCCTTCATGCGGCGGATAGCTTCGGTTCCAAACTCGCGGAGGGCGTTGTCGTGTGGGCGGAAGCTGTCCATGATACCGGCGAAGAGACCGCTGTTCGTGTCGGCTTTGACGGTAGCCTCGACGACCTGGCCGAGCTGGGTGGAGACTGCGGAGGCGGCGCGGTTCAGGGCGTACGAGCGTGGAGCGTCGATGTCGAAGAAGAGTGCGGAGAAGATCGTGGAGAGGATCATGTACATCTCGTGCTCGGTGAACAGACCCTGCGGGTTTCGCTCGGTCTTCAGGGGAAGGCCGAAGAGACTAGAGGCGAAGTGGACGTGGGCTAGGTTGCCGACATCGCGAGTGATGTCGATCTGGTTGATCTTGCCTAGCTGACCACCCTTCTCGGTAATCAGACGCTCGGTGATGTCTTCGTAGAAGGTCTTGACAAGCTTGGGGAACTCCTCGGTGTTGAGAGCCTTGGCGATAGCCTCCCGCTGCTTGGTGTCGAACTCGCCCTTGCCGAAGAGCTTAGACATGGAGCGGGCCCAGCTGGGACGGAAGTCTTGTTGATTTTCAAGGACCAGCTTGGCATTCTGGTGCGAGGTCAGGTTGACTCGAGGCTCAGTGAAGGCGGGCTTATCCCAGGAGTAATCCTGCTCACGGCCCAAATCCTTCATGATCTTGCGGTTCTCGCTAGGGATGGTCATAGGGTAGTGGGCGTAGATGGAGTCAGGCTTATAGTAGTTGGGGAAGGCGCGCGTGGCCAGTCTATAGAAGACACAACCTTGGTTGATGTTGAGGTCGTAGCGGCACTCGTTGTAACCCCAGTTGGTTAGGTTACGGGGGTTGTAGTCAATGGTGTAGTGGCGGTCACCGCGAACAAGGGCAACGGCATCCGACAACACAGCACGGGAGATGGTGTAGGTCGGGGCGATACCGACACCAGGGATCATGGGCTCCTTGGCCTCCTCGGAGACGATACCGGGGTACAGCTCAATGTAGTCGGGGTGGTCGTAGAGGTGGCGGAGAGTATTAGCGATCTCAGGGTTGGAGTTGACTTCCTCGAAAGTGTCGTAAGCCTTCAGACCGAAGTGCTTACGGAACTCATTAAGAGAACCGACGTTCCATCTACGCGAAGCCTCGATACCGAGGATCTCGATAGAGCGCATGGCCTTGGGTACGTTTCGGGGACCGAAAGAGCTAGCCACGTCTTCGGTGGCATGGGTCAGAATGTTGACAAGCTCTCCGTCATCGAAGTATCCATCCTCGTTACGCTGTAGGCGGGCGAAGGTACGCTTGGCGGGATCAGCCTCGAGCATACCCTCCACCTTCTTCAGACCCATCAGTAGCTCAGGCATAGTGACCTGCTCGGCAGGCTTGCCCATAAGGTCATAATAGATCTGCTCAATCCACTTCTCGTCGCCCTGACTGATAGTCGAGTGCCAACGGTAGGCCAAGTTGAACTCGACAGAGCACTGATTGCCGAGACCAGCAGGAGTGGAACCGGCCTTCTCCGCCTGAGCGCGAGGATCCAAGCACCAGGTTGAGTTGGTGCGGTTCAAGTTGACAATAGTGCGCAGGTAATCATACAGAGTGATGTTGATGTACAGACCGCAAGTAATAAGGCGACCGGTCTGGAACAGATCCTCATCACGCTTGGCCCAAGCCTTCTTGGTGTCCTCTTCGGACAGACCAGGCCGGGGCTTGCTGAATCGACCATTCTCGTTAATCTCAGCCAGCTGGGTAACAACGTGGTTATGGAACCGGTTCAGCATAACCAGCAGAACACCGCAGGCGGCAGGAAGGGCCTGCAGACGACCCTCAGAGAAGCAATCGGGCTTCAGCTTTCCGTCCTGGTGGGAGCGGATCAGATCCTGTTGCGCCTTGACATCACCGTACAAAATGGACAAGTCAAGGTAAGCAGAAGTCTTATTGAGGTGCTGTTCGCGGTAGTCGGTCTGGAAAATATCTATGTACGGAACCCACATGTTAGGGCCTGAGTTATAACTTCCGGTAGAACTGACTTACCGTGAATAATCAAAGAGGCCCAGTCGAAGAAAACACTGGAGACCTTGTTGGGGTGCGGAGTGAACTCCTGACGAGCAAAGAGGGTATCAAAAATCAGGCCGGCGTCAGGCAATCCGCTGGGTTGAATGGTCAGGGGAGGAATGGTGCGACAGTATGGAGTGTTGGCAGCTCCAAACCACGGGAGGGTAGGGTTGTTGTTTGAGCCATCAGCTGAGCGATATTTGTAGTCGTCTCCCATGTAACTATTCACAGCATTAGCGCGCAATTGTAAAAGAATCTCTAATTTAGGACTTCTCACGAAAGAGGCGGGTGAGGAATGGAGTTCCATAGATCATCCAGGAACAAACCGGTGAGCTCAGTACGGTTCTTGGAGTTACCGGGCAAATCCGCAACCATCTGGATTATGCGCTCCATCAAGTAGGTCTTGTCATCAATAAGTTCGCCGGAGGTTTTGGTCGCAATGAGGTCTTTGACAGTGCCGATATCACGGAATCCCAGTGCCTTGATGTCATTGATGAGACCGGACGACTTGTCATGCTTCAAGTAGGCGCCATCACTGGTCTGGTTGGGCAGAGGATCTTGCGAAGCGTGAATTGCTTGCGCATACCTCTCGAACACTGCAACAACCTCGGAGCGCTTCACAACGTGCTTTTCCTCCTGAGTAGAAGTGGACTTCCGAGTTGGCGAGACCTTCGACATGCGCTTGCTGCTCTTGTCTGTGCTCTTGGACTCCGTGTCACCATTGGAGTCTTTGGGGTCCTTGGAGTCCTTAGACCGCTTGAATTGGGTAGAGAGTCTCCTTAACATTGTGAAAAATGATGCCAAATTAAGTCAGGAGGAAAAATAAAGTAAAAGAAGAAACACAAAATTACCAAGGGCCAGCTCAGGGGGGATAAATCAGAATCTCGACGGCGCTCTTTAAAACGAGCTGTACGGGCGACGCAAGTCAGCTGCAGGACTGTGGAGCGCCTAAGAAGTGGCGGATTTGCTATCGCCAATAGTTGATTGACTGCCGTGGCAGCATTTTTAATTTGATGGAAAGCACTAGTCGATCTCTCGGGCCTGAACCTGGTCTCTGTAAAATATCCCAGCCCCGCATGGTACAAGCTTAGTTCCCTCAGTGGAGTCTCTATAGTGGGCTCTCGATGAAGTGTCTCAGTACAGTAACTGATCAGCATTTATAGCCTTGTAAACTTAAGAAAGGGGGATATCTACTATATGATGTGTATGGAATACTCGAACCTGGGAGTTATATGGTTCAATATAGCATAATATGGCCGTTTGTATAGTATGCATGGCATACCCCGGACTTCTTGGGCTGGAATCCAAATCCAAATCGAGACTTATACATCAACATGTTCGGAAATGGGAATGCTAGACCAATGATTACAATAATGCTGTAATACAAGACTATAATTAGCGGTGTACAGCATAAACTATCTGTACGAGGTAGTTCATACGAGTACAAAATGATGCGTAAAGATCTCAACATTGGAGATCGAACTAAATCGACCCCCGGTGGGGTAAGATGCTCGGACTTTCGCTCTGCATTTTCGGGAAAAATAATTCCAGTGTACATTGCTGGCTGGATAGAAATAACTCTGAGGTGCGTTGTCACACCATAATTTGGTACAATTAGGGTTATATCGTGTAGGACATGAGGTAGTTAGTGTTCCCACGCCCCATACACTGTAACACTTGGGATGTAAGGAAGGTCCTGAATGTGATAGAAACAGAATTTTCGATAAAAAAAAAACACACTTTCGTTTAACCTTTTTCCTTTGTTTTGATCGTCGTAGGCCCACTTGTTTACCCACTGACTATGCAATTAATTGGCGAACGGGCCATGCTCGAACCACAATGGGTCGTTTGTCATTGGTGGCTGAAATCTGCCAGTCATCACGAATTACATATTCAGAATCTGATCCATCTCGGAGTATCCACCTACAGGGTCTTAATTGTTTGTCTCTCTCCTCGTGGCGTTTTTTTCTCGGTTGAACGGGAGTTTCCACGCGAGAATGACAAACTCACTTTGAGAGAGGTCAGATGGCTAAGACATCTCTTATCTGGATGATTTCCTGGATGATTTCTTGGTTCCTCCCGAGTGTTGAACCATGGATCGACCATGGCCACTCCCGCATAATCCATGGAAGGATATTATAAGCATAAATGTAGTTGAGTTCAGATATCAGATATGTTCCAAGGTTGTACGTATTATCTCTCGGCCATAAATCCGAGTCGACAACATATTGACTTTTTTCGGGATATGACGACAAGGAAGTCCCACTCTCCTTCCCCTTCGGGTATCGTCAATCCATTCCAGCCTGGAACTCCATGCGCGATGACATCTAGGTTTAGATATTCTAATGTTTTATTGATGTATATGTACGGGTAATCATTGCAATCACAATCACACCCACGGAGTACTCCGTATGGCGTACATAGGCAGTGAGACCCCAAAAACCTTCTCAATTCCAAGAAACTGGCGGAAAAGACAGGTGGGTCATAGCTCTTGGGCCGTGAATGTATTATATTGACTACTATATAGGGCTAGACCCGATCTGATCGCTCGCTCAAGGCCGAACCAACGAGACGGAACACCCGATACGAACCACCCGCTCTCACCCCTTACACCTCCTGAATCATTGGTGTCTACTAATCCATAGAGGGGCTCTGTGGAGAATGATCGACAATAATGTCCCGAACACCTAGCATCGTCTCCTTTCAATCCCTCATAAATAGGTTCGACCTCGGTACCAACTGGGGACCAATTAAGTACTCGCGTATGGAGTAGCAAAGTGTAAAACCTGCACGTCTCTCTTTTAGTCTCTCTGTTCAGCTCATGCCACAAATTTACATGCTTTCTAGCTCCGGCCCGCCCAGCCCACATCCCTCGTGCAGAACTCGAGTCATGTTCAGCCCAGTTCGCAACAAACTTGCATATCCAGCAATGATTACCGACGCGGCTCCATTGGATGGAATGCGGACCCTCTATTGGGTGGAATGCGGCCCCGTTAAAATCGAAGATTTTGTGTAACCTGCACCTGAACAGATGTGAGTGAGCGATCATTTTCTCCATACGGAGTACAGAAACTAATCCCAGATATGTAAAACCAAAGGCCCTTGTGATGGGACCGTGCCAAGTATGGGGGACCCGCCCGTCAGCCCAGGTTTGACGTATTCTTTTCACAAATCTGCACCGATCGGCTAGTGGGTTGGATATTCATATCTTACCAACCCCCTTCACTGCTGGGTCTGGTGTACCTAGGACGCTAATTCGTGTAATACTAACTCTATCAGGCTGCATAAGCCCGGCATCCCAGCCTTGAGCCTTTCCCCCCCTTCGCGTATATAGCCCCCCTGAGGTCTTATTAGGTGTGCCTGAAGTTTTGAACTTTTTTGTCTGACCGATTACCATTCGGTGGCATAATGGCTTACGGGTATGAGCACCAACCCCTATCGGGCATGCCGAAGCAGTTTGTGCTTTGCTTTGATGGTACCGGAAATAAATTCGCTGGTGACGAGTCGGATAGCAATGTGCTCAAGATCTTTCGCGTAAGTGGGACTGCAGGCCAAGCATTGAACCAGTGCTAAGAAGTTGCAGATGCTTGACCGCAGCAAAAGTCACCAATACCATTACTACCAACCAGGCATTGGCACATATGTGACATCAAAGTCGCTGAGTAGCCATGGCCGAATCCAGCGTATCAAGTCTGCCTATCAAAAGGCTAAAGATTCGGCGGTCGGGTCCTCCTTTGACGAGCATGTCATGGGTGGGTACAAGTTCCTGATGCGATATTATTCCCCTGGCGATGAGATATTTTTCATAGGCTTTAGTCGTGGTGCATACATCGCACGTTTTCTAGCGGAGATGCTGGACTATATTGGTCTACTCGAAGCAGGAAACGAGGAGTTGGTCCGGTTCGCATGGAAGACATTCGCGAAGTGGCAGCAGCGGTCTGACGACTCGGATGAAGAGCGCGAAGAAAAGAAGAAGCTCTTCACATACATGAAGGCATTCCGTGAGACGTTCAGTCGTCCTATCTCGCGTATCCGCTTCATGGGTCTCTTCGATACCGTCAACAGTGTACCGCGCTTCGAGTCCGCGTGGATGCAACGGACCAAGTTCCCTTACACGGCACGCAGCTCGGCCAAAATAATTCGCCATGCCGTGGGTATTGACGAGCGCCGCGCGAAGTTCCGCCAAGATCTGATATCTGGGGCGCGTCCAAAGGGGAAGAAGAAGCACCGCCACCACCCTCATTTGCCCAAGAACCATCTACACCTCTTCCACCCTGAAAAAGAGAAGCCCCAGGAGGAGCAACCGGACAGCGTTCCCGCCATTCGACTCAATGACAAAGCTGAGGAAGAACAAGAGGGAGAGGAGAAGGTTGAGCCTGAATTCCAGGATCCTAAATGGGGGCCCAGTACTGGAGAGACATACTACCACACCAGACGCCATTCCTCGCACCGCCCAGCTTCACACACAACCTCGCAGCCGCCTTCCCGCGCCGGTAGCGAAAGCGGGACAATAAAGCGTGACACATACCGCGCACGCTCTCCGCGACGCAGTCTCGCAGTGCCCAAAGCATCAATGGACGATCTCCACTCAGTGCGAAGCAAAGAGTCCTTCCACAGTCTGCACTCCAACACGCTCTCAGTGCAGGTTCCCGCCATAGAGATAGAGATCGATTCAAGCGACGACGAAGACGACCAAGACATCCACGAAGTCTGGTTCCCAGGCTGCCACGCAGACATCGGCGGCGGATGGACGCTCTCGGACGGCGAGACATGGGCTCTTAGTCACGCGCCGCTCGTGTGGATGACACAGGAAGCACACAAGGCCGGACTTGAGCTGGATGAGCGCAAGATGAAGCAGTTCCAGTGTCTAGAGGAGTACAATGGTGATTACAGTCCCATTCGGGAAGACCTCAATTCCCGACGGCCGAGTCGGTGTGTTGAGCCTCATGCTGAGAACGATGATGTGTTCCGCTCTATGCCTGATGAGAAGGAGCGTTCTGCTGCGAGTCGCGACTTCTGGCATGCGCTGCATACTTCCAGTACGAAGGGGCTGGTGCATGACTGTCTGATGTTCAACCAGGGTATTCCTACTATGTCGGTCATAACGTGGCGGATTATGGAATGGTTGCCGTTCCGTCGTATGGATCTACAGCCTGATGGGTCTTGGAAGCCGATTAGCTGGCCGCTGCCTCGTGGTGAGGTGCGGGATGTTCCGCTTGATGCTGAGATCCACGTTTCTGCTATCCGGCGCATGCAGGCGGATCCCAAGTACCGTCCTGGTAATGTAATTGTTGGTGGTGGTGGCCGTGGTACCCGTGTTGCACCGGAGGAGTACGGTATGGGTGAATGGGTGGTGTGCAAGCATGAAGGAGATGCGGTGCGGGAGACTTATGTCCGCAAGCATATCTCCAAGTGCAAGGAGGGTGAAGAGACCAATGCTTGAGATATCCCTGTCATTCTTTTGCTTTCTGTTTATATGCCATTGACTTGGCCTTTTTCTATACTGTTTAATAGGTAATTTGGAGCAATTGTATCAAATCTTATGTATCTGTCTACTCTATACTACAGAGCTGGCCACACTTCTATAACTCATTAAGATCACTGTAGTTATAACAAAAGGACATCTGAAAAGACATTTGGAAAGACATTTGAAAAGACATTTGAAAAGACATTTGAAAAGACATTTGAAAAGACATTTGAAAAGACATTTGAAAAGACAGATTCTATAGTACCTAATCATGAAGTCATATAGAAATGCCAGGGCTATATAGGCGTAATGACCTAACTCCGAGATTATATAGGTATATTTATAGCTAGAGGACTAAGTCTTCGATATCTACTATACACCATACCTCAGTCCACTTGACTTCAAAAAGATGGAATGCCAAAATGTCCCTAATATAGACTTATGTCTACCTTCCACAAGGAGATATCAATATCAAGGAAAGGAACAGTTTCGCGAACTCCTCGGGCAATTTCTAGACCAAGTTCTCGACGATCCTACGACACTCGATGAAAATGAATACATTATTTTCCACATTGACAATTCGAACATCGAGCGGGACTTCCTCGACGAAGAAGGTTCCATCTGTTTCATATCATTCGAACCGGCCAAAAGCATTCTAGTAGTCAAAATGCATACGATGATGCGCCAGAACGGGGCTGATTCCATCAAGAGCGCTGTTCGGAGTGTCTTAAGCCCTATGGGGCTGCGGAAAGCTTTCCGGGGTAGTTCAGGGGTGCCAGTTCACCTCCCCAATGAAACGGAAGTTGCGAACGCCGCCTGGGTCCCAGTGGGGACCAGATATGCCACGATGGTCTTGGAAGTGGCTGTCTCGGAGTGCCTGGCTAGACTACGGCGGGATGTGGACATGTGGGTAGACCCGGCGAGGGGGAATATCAAGGTTGTATTGATGATAGTTAGAAAATCAGAGATTAAACTCGAAAGATACGAATGGGATTCCATAAAACAGAAGTCTCGTCGAGCTCAACTCATCATTATAAAAGAAAATGAAGGCCAAGTGACAGTTGCCGAGTCCCCGCTCATCATCCCTTTCGAGTATCTTCTCGAAAGAGCACCCTTGCCAGAGGAAAGCGACATACAAATTGAAGAGAAAGCTCTGAAGGAAATCGCCGATGATGTATGGTCATGTCAGGAGTCTCCGTTCTTACAACCGAAGCCTTAGCTCCTTTTTTTTCCCCTTCCCTTTTCATATCTTCAACCTCCCCCATTATTTCAGATCTTCCCCCTTTCCCTTTCACTTGGCAGGTCCAAGAGTTCTCTCTTTTCTCCTTGCCATGATGCGAAGCTAAAAGTCGCGCTTACCCCTTTTATTTCTTTACGGAGTCAGAAAAAAAGATGCGCCCCAACGAACCCGGGACCAACTCCGGGGTTATCCCCGAAAAGGAGGACGTCATGATTTTTTCCTCTGAACCACAGGCACCCCGGACAAGATCCCCTTTGGTCCGATCGCATCTACGCTCACGATCACTGGCCGGAATCCCGGGAATGCCGTCAATGACGCGCGCTTATTCCTCTCCAGGGCTGGACTCACAAGGTCGTTATATCTTCGTCAATGGCCGAACAGACCCAAAAAGATATCCCCTGATGCGCCCTGACGATTACATCGAATCCCGCATGGGCTCTCTCAATATCTCAGAAACCATCTCTGAGAACGCAGAATTAGAAACTCCCAAATCACCACAGCCAGCGTCTCCCGTGCTGATGGCGCAGACTTTCCCCCGCATCGGTCGCCTGCGTCCGACTTCACCCCTTCCTTTCCAGACTCCCATCAGCCCCTCCTTACATTCCTCGCCCATTCTGGGCTCCAAATACAATGAATCTTACCCTGGCCAATCTGGCTCCGTTTCCTCCGTTTCCGTTCCTTCAACTCCGACCAGTCTTCGCTCCCGAAGCCCTAGCATTTCGTCCCTGGAAACAATCCCCGATGTCCCTGACGCCGAGAATGAAGCTCTTGAAGAGGATCGCATTGCGGAATTGAAAGCCGCGGCTGACGCAGCCGACGCCGCCAGCAATGCCAACCGACGGCGCGGGACATCCGATGCGCCCAACTCATTCAGTACAATGCGCGGGGGTTCGGGCGGATATGCTATACGGAGTGACAAGCGCAAGCGATGGAGTGTCTGTGGCGCCGAGCGACGGCAGGATCTTGACCTGGAAACCATCTGGGAAGACTGAGCGCTCACCAGTCTAATACGAGCCCGATCTCCACACCTCATCTACAACCCAAGCTTTGTTCCACATCGTCTCATGGAGTTGATTCCCACTTCTTTATCGGCTTTCTTTTACTCGGTGGCGCTTTACTCCGTTCTCTTTGACTTCCCTTGATACCCTTCCATTACCTCCGACCCGTACATATCCTTCGCGGCCTTGTTTATCATTTCAAAAATTGCTTTCTCATGGAGTTCTACGGCAGTGACAGTGGTCTTTACCATGTCCCCGCTTCTAGCGGCTTAGGAGGTTCGACCAGGCGCATGGTTTCTTCTTATCTATTATGCTGGTCATAACTGAACTCCCTTTCTGATTCTGTCATTTATTTGCTGCGATTGCGAATCACTCAATGCAATCAAATTTCAAAATAATTCCTGAGTAGACTGTAAATGTAGACCTCCAGGGCTGGTGTAGCTGTCATCGATAAGAGTCCGTGGCTGATAACGGTAACCAATCATTCGACCTCGGACAGAATCTTCACATGTTCATCTTCGGCCTATGTATATCAAATCAGTTTTTGAATCATGACTCCGAATCCGCACATCGGTATTATCGGCGCAGGTATTTCAGGCCTCCGCTGCGCCGACATCCTCATACAAAATGGGGCACGCGTAACAATTTTAGAAGCAAGAGATCGCATTGGCGGGAGAGTATGTGTACCTGAGAACATCACTGCAGCCAAGTTTTTTTTTAACTTTACATTTAGGTACACCAATCAACGGTTGGAGACCATGTAGTGGATCTGTATGTACCATGCAGGCCTGCATGACCACTATGTGGTTCGCAAGTATAAACCAGCTAACGCTCAACCCAGAGGCCCCAATTGGATTCATGGCGCGGGGGAGAACCCCATCATGACCATAGCGGAAGAAACGGGAACCGTGATGTATGATCCGGAGGGTGGCAGACATATCACCTACTCGCGAGATGGCCACCCAATCAACGACGAAGTGAGCGCCAAAGTCCAAGACTTCGTATGGACTACTATAGCAGAAGCCTTTAAATATAGCAATCACCATGGGCAAAGTATTCCCGCCGAGCGAAGTCTATTCGATTTCTTCCGCGATCGAGTCCAGCAAACCAACTTCTCAGATGAAGAGAAACAGCACTGTCTGGACGCCTGCAAGCTCTGGGGTGGTTATGTCGGCGATCAAATCGACAAGCAAAGCCTGAAATTCTTCCGTCTAGAAGAATGCGTCGATGGGAGTACGTATAGCGTATATCCAATCCGGATACACATTTCTAACATCCACAGGCAATTTCGTCGTGGCATCAACATACAAACGCATCCTAGAACACGTCTCCGAAACTGCCGTGAAAAAGGCCTCCATCCATCTCAACGAACCAGTCACAAACATCAACGCACCTACCAAATCACCACACCAGGTGACAGTAACAACAGCAACAGGAAAAACCTACACCTTCGACGAAGTAGTGGTAACCTGTCCACTGGGCTGGCTGAAGCAAAACACCTCAGCATTCACACCCCAACTCCCACCCCGTCTAGAACAAGCAATAACCAACATCTCCTATGGCCGCCTGGAAAAGATATACGTGACATTCCCACGCGCTTTCTGGCACGACGCCGTCTTCGCCCAATTCCTCAACCCATCCTACACATCCTACCCCGAAAACATAGAATGGAACCAAGAATGTCTCTCACTCGCTTCCCTTCCTTCCCCACACGCACATCCAACCCTCCTCTTCTACACATACGGCGCAGG
Organism: Penicillium griseofulvum; assembly: GCF_001561935.1. NCBI lineage: Eukaryota > Fungi > Ascomycota > Eurotiomycetes > Eurotiales > Aspergillaceae > Penicillium > Penicillium griseofulvum. The sequence goes on along the minus strand of NW_024467471.1, from coordinate 4,562,579 downwards.
CGGCGCGGAGATAGTAAACCGGCTTTCCGGATCGCCCTCGTCGCCTGGATACAGAGATGCCCTGATCTCAACGCTACAGCCGTTCTACTCCCGACTTCCTGGGTATAATGCGGAGAACCCGGACTGTGTTCCGGTTGCGCTGCTTGCTACGCAGTGGCAGAAGGATGAGTTTGCGGGGTATGGGTCGTATTGTAATTTCCAGGTTGGGGTTGAGGGGGCGGATAGGGATATTGAGGTTCTTAGGTGTGGGGATGGGATTGGGTTGAGTAGGGGTGTTTGGTTTGCTGGTGAGCATACGGCGCCGTTTGTAGCGCTTGGGACTACTACTGGGGCATTTTGGAGTGGGGAGAGGATTGCCAAGGAGATTTGTCGTGGGTTTGGGATTGGGGAGGTTGGTGGGATGGGGGTTAAGGATGATTCTTTGCCTTCTGCTCTTGATTAGGAGAGTAGACTCGAGCGTAGACAAACAAGCACGGTTTTCAACTGGTATAGTGTATAGTACTTGAATGGTAATCTCTCCTCAATATTTTTCCCTTACACCGTGTCTCGTACCTCGTCTATATTTCGAATAATGGTAAGGAAATGTTACGAATGGTCTTGCGTCAGGGAATCCCTATAACATAATATACGTGCACCGACAAAGCATATAGAAATGAATATATATATTCTGAAGGTTGTAAGAAATATATATGTCGGCGGTATACAAGATTCTCTTTCCAACCCTAATAATCATAGGAGCCGAAAGCTGTTAGGTTACAACCGCTCTACATATACATTAGTGAATACTTAAATATTCCGCAAAAATAAAAGCATCCAGTCCATACCGATGCTGGCAATGCGTTAGACTGAGCATAGAATAAGTAAGGTACGGAATAAAAAGAGAAAAAAAGATATGACAAGAGTGGGATTCGAACCCACGCGGTTTCCCATGACGGTTCGAAATTCATTAGATGAATACCTAAACGTCACGCCTTAACCACTCGGCCATCTTGCCAGAACACATGATAGATGGCCATTGCCTATCCCTATGAAGGATATACTGCCAGCACTAATTCGAGTACATATATGGCCGCAACCTCCACATTTTCCTGAATTCTATTACATTTAGATAAGTATAGGTTTAGGTAGATTTGAAGGATTATGGCTCCAAATCATAGCTAAAGACAGAGAGTCTATGGGTCTATAAAGAGATGTGTTGATTGTGCAATGGACCCATCAAGTCGAACATTTTCATTCATACTTAAATAATGTATATCAGGTCGTTGGATTCATTCAAGGATTAGTATCTTTCTCGGAGCTTTCGCCTTCACGTCCCCCAAGGCTTGTAAGACCTACAGGTCCAGTAAAGCAGAAAGATAAACCATGTAGATCCAGATGCATAAGAGATGCAGAGAAAAGAACAGGCCCGAATAAAAAGTATATCATGGGGTTCACGTGACAGTGGCAAAGACCGCTTGCAAGCATCATGACAGCAATAAAAAATACAGGGCTCACAAAAGAAAATCAGTACCACAAAGGGAAATGAAAAATAAACAGATGCAAAGAGGCACTGGCGCCTCGGATATCAATCATGCATCTCTTATCGCCAGGCCCCCTGGCTCAACGATAAGAGACCCTGCACACAGTCCAGGTCATCTTCTTGACTATCCCCCGAGCCACCGGCCATGAAAGCGGAGACTTCTGCACTGAGCTCTGGAGGGGCTTTGCCCTGTGAGCCAGTCTGGAGTGGTCGATTGCGTTTGCCGTTGGTCGAGATGCCGAGACCGCGATTACGGTTAGCATCGCGGAGGACCGGTCGTGGGATGTGTGAAGTGTTGCGACGACGAATATTTGTCGACCGTGTGCCTGGAACCCAGTTCTCTTTATCAGAGTCGCCTGGATCCTGTTCCAGATCCGGCTTTCCGGACTTGGAAAATAGAGGCTTAGACAGCTTGGATGGGTTCATGTTAGCCTTGTTTCGGCCTGTCTCTAGTCGTCCCAGAGAAGAAACAGCGCGAGCTAGCTTCCGTCTCTTCTCTCCCATGGACTGAGAGATTGGTGTGTTCGGGTCGCCGTGGACAGCGAGGCCGTGTCGCCCTGAGGCACTCCGAGGCAATGAGCGCTGGCTTCGAGATTGGAAGAGACCTGGAGAACTATTTGATCCGCTGGTTGGTGTTGATAGCGCACTTCTTGCGTCGGTGTCACAGAATGACTCCCAGTTACGTGGATCACGGGAGCGACCGAAAGCCCGGTCTTTCTCGGCCACACCTGCCCGCGGCGTGGCTGGGAAGACGGAACTGCTACTCCGTCGCAGGCTTGACATTTTTGTTCGGCGAACTGAGAACATCGCCACGCGGTTCTTGGATGGTGATGGTTCGTTCTCTCCGCGGATTACTGCCTTTCCGTCCGATGACATCGCGATGCGCAAGGCGTTGCGGCCCTTGGGCGGAGATGGCGTTAGCTCGCCCTCTTTACGTAACAAAGCCTCTCCATCAAACGACATCGACAAACGCAACGATGGTGGTGACTTGGTAGGTGTGGTTTGTGCGTTTTGTGCGATTTGTGTGGTTGCTGCCTGCTCATATTCTCCCTCGCCCCTGATATCTGACACTGAACGTTTCCTTTTTGGTACCTGCAGAAGAGAGTCTTCGGGGTGGTCATTCACGAGTTGGGAAAACTCTTCCTGTGTGGTTTGCGGAGTTTCCTCCGCAACCTCTGTTGCCACGCTTGTTTGAGTGCTCTGGGGCAGCTCATGTTCATCTTTATCTTCAGTCACTGGATCAGAATCGTCTGAGAATTGCAACAGTCCTCCGTGCCATGGTTTTGATGCCATTTCCTCGCAGTGGTCGTTGATGTCAAACTGCTCTGCCCCACTTGAAGACCCCGGCTCCGTTGACGCGTTATCATCACTCGAAGGCTGTCCTGACGAATCGATTAAGCCCGACCTCGGGGCGAGTAATTCGTGAGGCTGAAGAGGTTTGGATTTCCGACGATCGTTTTGGCGGCGATTTTGGAACCAAATCTGTGAGCCAGTTAGAGGTGATTTTTGTGTGTGTACTCTTGGCATCGCATACTTGAACCTCTTTCTCGCCGAGTGAGACGCGGCTCACGATACTCGTGCGGGCTGCTTTGTCTGGTTTAGGGTTTTGTTGGTATTCGGATTCAAGGACTGCGTGATCCTCCGGACTGTAGAATGGTTCATATCGGGTTAATTGACGCGTCCATAGTATGGACAACCATAATAGCATACCTAGTTCGACGACGCTTCTGACGGGCTAACAGTTTATTATCCACACGAGGAGGGAGATTCTGTGTGAGGGTTTTTTGCGAATGAACGAGGAAAGCGTAGTTAAGAGGATTGGAGTCGGTGGCCGGGAGAGAGGGCGAGGATGAGATCGCCACCGAAGGCTCCGGATCAGACATGATACTTAATAGAGCATAGAGGGGTTGGGAGGGTAGAGAGAAAGAACACCAGATCACTAGCAAAAAAAGCCACGAGAGAATAGAAGATGGAAAAGCCGTGAGGCTGGCATGCAGAAAATGGTATCAAATCGCGTCGCGGTGTGGACGCGGAGTAGAAAGAACGTGGCCCGCGCTAGTAACATAGTGCTCCCCCCAGGTACTTGGTACTTAGACACACGAATATTTCTCTTTGATTTTGATTTTGATCCTTTTTTTACGTCTAAATTACATGTAATTATCTACTCAAGTCCTCCAAATGTTAATCTTGCATTTGTCTACGTTGACGCGTTGGACATTTGGGCCCACATTTGGTATGAGGTTGCAGTACGGAGTAGTTCTATACAGCTATCTGCATGAAGCGCGAAGCGTGTCGCGTTCAATACGGGCATATTTGAAATTCTCCTCGGATTGAATCGCAAAGGGTTAAACCAAGCTATTTGCCTTAATTGCCTTATTTCACTTGCCCAACGCGTGGTTACGCGACCTCACGTGACCCCACGAGGAAGGCTTGCACGTGGTGGAATGTGATCTCTGGGGTGCTTTTTTTTGCAAGTATTGGTTTATTTATAAGAGATATGTGATTTCTTATGTTCTGAGATGAAAGGGCATGGCCTGACTTCCAATTGTAACACCTCTAGTGCGTAGTGGGTCACCGGTGAGGTAGAGCTCCATATGTATTGCAGAGCAAAGAGAAATGCAATCAACAGCCAATAACTTAACAGTTGCAGATCGGGATAGTCGGATCGATATTTAACTATTCACCCTTCTATCCTGGCAAATCAAAACCTGGGGTCAAGTTTGGGGAAAATTACTTCATATGCGAGCGGGATAGTCCCATTGGTCGTGTTTTATATACTTCGCTACAAACTCACATCTATTCTCGGGGTCTAGAAAGAACAAAAGCTGACTCTTTCGACAGAAATTGTCTCCCTATGTTGTACAAGATTGACCATGCATGTATAGACCGCTTCGACTGCAAATTCACCAATTAGGAGCATTCCTATCTTCGATCGGCATCCTATAAGCACCTTCTTAGAGCCCCTACTTTATAAATGGGTACAATGGGGCGCATATTTACTATGTCATAGATCTGATATCCATGTCCGTCTCAGTCTAAGCTGAGTATGATTAACGGGGTACTAAGAAACCAATGATCTGCTGCACATTGAGCAAGCCACACGGCATATCACATATGCATGACAGACCTGCAACTGCTAGCCTAGACAAGAAATAGAAAAGCGTATCTGCAATGAATGTCAATCAGTTTAATAACGCAAAGTATATATCTTGACCTAGCATTTTAATAGACTTTCAACTTCGTATCCCTAAGTTACCTACATAAATAACTCTAGGGCTGTATACTCCGTACATATATAGACCTATCATGAATCATGTCGAATGTAGATCTAGACCCTAATAGTTCCGAAAAATAAAGTAGGAATCTAGAATACCAGAAAAAACAGTGAAACACTACCTAGAATCTTCGAAGAATGTATTCTACAATACGACCCTTGCACTGATAAAGTAGGGAGGTGCATCTTGGCCTAGTTGAAACAGTGTCATCTGGCACATTGCAATGGATCCCCGAGCCAATGAATGAAATACAACAAAGGACTAATGAGAATAGTACATACTAGAAATAAATCAAGTCGTGTATCTCCCTAAATCCCACCCCAACGAAAATGATCAGTCAACATTCCCCCTCCCTTCCTTAGAATGTTGATTGGTTATAGAGCTGCTTAATGCCTAGAAGAGTAAATAGCTACAGCAAATAATAATCGTATGATCCACATCTTCCCCGCTCTCTTGGAGATCCCCAGATTGATATTTATCTTTATTTGGATATTTTTGATCTACCTGGATTAATTTCTTCTCCCCTCTTTTCTTTTTATTTCTCTTTTTGGAATCTAATTTGTTGTACCATCTACTCCCCAAAGTACAGAGCTGTGACACCCACTTTTAGCTTGTGATCAAATAGTCAATTTAGGATCACTGGCTAAAGTGCGGTCTTTAATTTCACCTTCGACCTTGGTCATCTCATTCACTTTGAACCATTCGTGCAACAGAAAATTCTGAACTTGGAGAGATGGCAGAAGACGCAAAACTGAAAAAGAACCATATGGCGATCGTCCTAGGCATCGGACTTGGGGTGGTGCTACTCATCGTGCTTAGTTTAATGTGAGTAAGATTCGATTATTTGCATATCTTATCTTATTACATGTCCCTTTGTCTCCCCATTCTCACCGAATACATTCCCTCCGGTGCTACATATAACATGTCCATCCTAACTGTATCCAGTCTGACAATACTCATCAACCGCCGTGACAGGCGGTCATTTCTGAGATCAAGAAAAAATCCTAGTGAGCGGCTGCGCAAGTTGGATAAGGTCTCGCCAACTTGCACGCTCGAGAAGTGGTGGACCACCACAAAGGGGAATCTTGGACTATCTGAGGCCGTCGATGGACAATTCGTTTGGTATGTTTTCTACCATTTGACAGTAGAGTGGTGCGCTGACATGCTGTTCAGCGCTGTTTGTTTGGAGCAAGTAGACCGCACGCAGGAGATTCGCGAATTGCGGTGCTTGCACGTTTTTCATCGAGAATGTTTGGAGAAGTGGTTCTTGGGAGACCACTTCAATTGTCCGTTGTGTCATCGGGCCTATTATGTGGCCGATACACCTCCCCGGAATGATTATGTGTGGATGGTATGACTAGATACCAGCCAGCAATCTGAGGGGGGTTCTACAATAACGACGTAATGAATAAATCTTTTGCCTCTGGATGATCTTCATGATATAACCAATGTTCAAGGCGCGAAACCCTCGGTAAGAGGCATATAATCGGTGTTGAAGTCCCAGATCGTATTGTAGTTCGACCAATTGAGGAAGTTGTCCAGGCCTGTCGTGACATCGTCTACCACATGTTGCTGTACAGGCTCTGGATCGAGCAGCTGATCAAGGATGCGAGACAGCTTTTTCTCGGCTTGTTTGCAGGTATGATAGTTGCCGTGACCGGGGCCTGCAACCCACGACAGGAAAGAAATGAACACGCTGAGGTTGCGGATTAGCTCGGCGCGCGGGAGTGGAACGGTGTGTGGACCGGGTTCATGCGATTGGCGCAGGAGTTCAAGGAGAAGGACGCTGGCGGAAGGAACACCGTACGTGAGAACCTGCATCTATTAGTAAATGCGTCTCTTTCATGAATGGCAACTGTGGACGACATACGATCCAAGAAAAGTGCCGATCAAGATCGACCATTGGGGTTCGGAACGAATGAATTTGAATGACAATGGCTAGTATCCGACGAGATACGTCGCAGAGATCGGCTTGTCCGGTGTTCGTATGCTTGACGACTGCTCGATAGAGCAAAAAGCAAGTCATTAGGTAGTCCAAATAGAAATATACAATGGTAAGCCACCCGTCATAGGAATGGTCGTTCGGTCGCCGATCATATCGAAGCTGATCCGGAGTTGATTCCCATATGGCGCGCGATTTTGCTTGGATCTCTCTGTTATAAAAAGACCACATCAGTACAGATATAACATGTCCATTAGAGACGATATACTTACTCGGACTTTTGGATTAGATTACGCTGCTCGTGTGTTCCCAGTACAACCTCGAGAGTTTCTTCCCGAATGATAGCCAGCTGGAAGCGAAGCCGAGTGGGGGTTACTACGTGTAACTTCCCTTCAGTATTCCATCCGGCACTGTCTAGCTCTGAAATCGCCTTGCTGAGGACATCTCCACCTGCAATCAAAACTTCGTCGGTCAGATCGAGTGGAGCAGAGAGCGTGCAGAATCGACCATTTATCAGTGGCGGTCGTCCAACAAATGTTGCTATCATTTTATCCATGTAGAAGGCTGCAACAAAGCAACGCCTCCGCCACTGGCGAAGGAATAATGGATAACCCTCAGTGCCACTGGTCTCCAAATGTAGCCCAGCTGCATAAATCGTGGATACAAGGTCACCCAATCGACGCCATGCTTGATAGCCTAACAGGTTGTTAGTAAATCTATAGCCTATGGTCCGAGATTATTAAGGGAATGTCTCACTGGAATCACCATATTGTTGTGTTCGCAACATAGCATCATGGTATTGTAACATTGCCAGCAATTCGTTTGCCGACGATGTCTGGTCACAAAAACCAAGACATACTGTACTTATAACAGTAATCTGTTCTAGTAACTGGTCTTTTGCTCGAGGGTCATCTGATCCCTGCGTAACATCAGGGTCGTTGTCTGGCGTAATGACCAATTGCATTCCACAAAGAGTGAAGATAGACCCAAGGGCCTCCCACCGGAGGTTGCGACCGGTGAAAGAGGAGCAATACTCCTCGACTGACATAGACTTGTGCGTCCGCATCGGGCGGGAAGTATTTTGAAATATTTGATTCGCCAACTCTTGCAGTTGTGCAGTTGGATCACTGGAGAACCCGTCGAAGATTTGGTGCACCGAGCGCAGAATTTCGTCCATTACCATTTTAGGCACGATGATATTCAATGTCCGAACATAGTACCGTGCAACCAGCATATCACATACAGTGAGATTGTACAAAAATCGTAGAACATCAACACCGGATTGGAGTCGATCGGGTTCTACTGCCAACCCTGCAGAAGAATCCGTGGTCTCTTCAGGCTCGAACGAAATGTCACTGCGGTGCTCAGTTAGAACCGCAGAGTAGCTTGTTGAGCCCAGATATCCTGGAAGAGCTGAGGGTGGTTCCAATGGCGCGAAGAAACGCCCATTTCCCAGTGAGCCTGAACCCGGGCTGGAAGCACTGTACTTATATATTAGTATGGGCCTATCATCCGTTACAAGATATGCTTACTTTGAGGTTGGTTGACTGGTTAGTCGACTAGATGCTCGTGTAGGATTTATTGGATCGGAAGGTCTCCGTCTGGTCATTGGAGCTGGATGATAAAAACATTTATCGTTGATTCTTTTTGCGATGCATCGGCGACATATCGGCCGGTCATGGTCACATCGCTGTTTGGATCTTCGACAGGGTTCACACGACTGTAAAGTGCCATTTTTACGCGTTACTGGCGACGCAGAACGGCGATCGTTGCTCATGGCTCGAGAACCAAGGCATAGAAGTATCTGATTAAGAAAAGGGGAAAAATATACCCGCGATGGTTGGCAGTTTGCCTCATCCAAGTTAGGTTTAGCGTGCCATGGGAAATCCGAAGTATGAGAAAATGACATTTGACAGTTATTCTATGATTTTCATTACGACAGAAGATTATATCTAGAATCCTTTCGATATATATTGTAGATCTCTACTGACCAATATCCTTTCTCATAAAAACCGTCTTTGTATCCCAAATTTTCCCATTCTTATCCGGGACCCGATAATAGTTCTGCACAGTCTTGATTAATTGATAACCCCGACGAGCATACCATTCCTCGTTCGTAGTCTGTAGACGATAAGTTACTTGATCTCAAATTGTATGATCATATACCTACCTTTGGAATACCTCCGTAGGTTACATTCGCAAATTCCTCTCTCTTCTGGTCATCTTTCTGAACCGTGTCTAGCAACAATATCTTGGCTAGTAGTGGCTCCCGGGCTGCCATGGCCTCGACTTCATCCATTGTAGCTCGCCCAATTCCCTGGCCCTGGATGGTCTTCCTAACGTAGAATGACTTTATCCAGAAGATGTTCTCGGCTGGGAGGTCAAAGTCAATGTGCTCTGCATCGGGATTCTTGGAATCTAGTGAAATATGGCCAATAGGGACGAAGTTCTCTTTTGTCGGCTCACGTGGGACACCATTGATTGTCGTGGCTGTGTCTTGAAGCATTTCATCATTCTAGTCACATGTTAGTTATTTCCTTTTGGTTACTTCGTCGTCTTTACTTTTGCCGATATCGCTTCTGACTCATCTGATGGCAAGACCTTTCGCACAAAATGTAAGCATTTTCGGATCGTATTTATGTTGAATGCAACATAACAGTATATAATATTTTGATAGAACTCACAATCCAATAAATACACTTCTCGCCGTTGAGCTGTTGCTTCTTCCATTTTTTCTCAACCTCCTCGTAGTGCCAACTGCATTCGACTCGCTGCGATACCAGACACCTCACATGAACTTCCGAATCGGGATCCCAGGGAAACAGAGTCACTTTCAAATTTGAGCCCATTGTGATTACAAGACACACTTAAGTATCGTAATTCTAAGAGTTCAAGAGCTTCAAGGTGGAGAAAAGGTTCCAACGACCCTGATGATTTATAAGCTGGAGTTATCATTAAAAGTTAAAATCTAACCAATCCCAATCCACCTCAGGTCAACCTGGGGACGGCCCCCAAGGGGTATATAAGACATGAGTCAATCACGGCCGAGACTTTGCACGGCAAAAATTATTCATTGTCGGCCACTCTCTGCCCAAGATTTAAAACATTATCCATGTGTTTATTCGATTTTCGGCACGTTCTGCTCAGCTCCATCTGTTGACGACGGCTTGGTCTCATTTCCTAGTTCTGAGTTTATAGATGATTGAGGGTTCTCACCCGCGGCTAGCCGATGGTCGAGCCGAGCCTTTTCCTCGTCCGTGGCGCCCGTAAGGTTAACGGCAACCTCTTCGCCGAAGTTCTGGGCGATTTCCTCTAGGGTAAGACCAGCAGTCTCTGGGAAGAAGAAGTAGATAACTACAATTTTGGTTAGCGGAATTTTACTTGACTAGTTGGTCTTGATGTGATTGGGAAGAAAACATACCGGGAATGAAGAATGCAGACCAGCAAATAATGACAAGATAGTATTTCCAGCCAACGTTGCCAAAGCCCATTGGGGCAGTTTGTAAGAGGATGAGGGTAGCTGGGTATGTTAATTGGAATTTGAAGACAAAATTGCAACGTACGACTTACAAGCAAATTGTCCGAAGAGAGAAAAGCCCATGCCAATTGGACGAATTTCAGTCGGGAAGATCTCCGAAACATAGAGGTACATCGTGGTGTCGCAGAAAGTACTGCAGGAATGTGAGCTCATTGTATGCAGCGATCTTGATATGTTGAAATCTGACTTACCCCTGGAAGGCTAGGTAAAGGTACATAAAGAAGATACCAAATCCATTTCCGACCTTGTTGGTTGTACCGGCATACTGGGCAGTCATAGCAGCCAGGCAGGATGTAGAGATGATAATACCAACAAACCCGATCATGTACATGCCACGCCGGGAATTGACTTTATCATGAAGCCAGGCACCTAGAGGATTGTAGATCACGCCTGAGCTAGGTTAGCAAACTGCGTAAATAGTAGATTCTGGGTGTCTATCCTCACCAGCTGTTGTCAGCCAGACAGCACTCAATAGCAGAGGCATACCCCCCTCCATGCCCAAATTTGTGTATAGAAGAACGGCATAGTTGTTCTAGTCGTTGTCAGTGGGATACACTTTCAAGTAGGTATTACCACACTCACGATGATCAAAGGTCCACCAAATTCAGCGCCCCATTGGGTAAGGAAGCCAATCGCCATACGCTTTCGGTATGTCTTTCTTGTAAAGACAGCCTTCCACACGCTGCCATAAGTAGCCAATCTCTCAGCCTCCAGTCGGATTTGCTCTTCTGTCTGGAAGAACTCTTCCTTGGCAGCTAAGTTGTTCGGGTCATCTGGTGATTCGCGGAGACGTTCAAGAACATGCTGCGCCTCATCGAGCTTACCCTTCGATATTAACCAGCGAGGAGAGCGCGGGAGCCAGGGAGATCCCAGAAGCAGCACCAACGCAGGCAAACATTGCAAGGCGAGAGGAAATCTCCAGCCAAACTCGGAAAGAGAGCCCGTTGCATAGTAGCAAGCATAACCGACCCATCCTGAAAGCATATATCCAAAGACCAGGAAAATGGCATGGTGACCGACCAGCCAGCCGCGTCGCAGAGCACTCGACATTTCGGAGAGATACATAGGGCAGACGGTTACAAGGATACCGATTCCAAGACCACAGATAAAGCGACCAGCCTGAAACATGCTGAGAGCTGTCAGTGCCAGTCTAATTAGAATAAGGTAGAAGAAGTGACATACGCTAGTGAATTAGAACCGGCCTGAAGTGCTCCCCCGAACAGTGAGAAGAAGGCACCGAACTGGATGTTCGCTTTTCGGCCGAAGAAATCGCACGACCACATTATAAAAAGTGTACCAACAGCACCGCCAGCACTGAAAACACCATTTGCTGTCGATATCGCGGGTGTAGTGATGGTCGCGTATCCCGGTTCACCCTCAGCGGGCAGGTCGAAGTAGGCATACCATCCCGGCTGTCCGATTGTACTAGAAATAATCGAAGAGCAATATCCATATGTCTGTTGTAATATTATTAGTAAATAATAGCTGCTTTGTAAGAAATGTGTGAACTCACCATTGACCCAATAGCAACAAAAACGATAACCAGCCTGTTATAGGTACTGGTTTGAAACCCGAACCTACCCATGATGGTCTGTAGTTACAATGTTCAATAAATCAAGATCATATAATAAAGCAGATTTGTTGAAGAAATTTCGACATGTTTGCCAGGGGAGTACTCCCTAGCTGACAAGTTAGGGGGGGCTACAGCCCTGTGGAGTTGTGGCTGCATAAACTTCGTGGGAAAATACCACTAGGTATGTCGATCACACGGCACTTATTTGAGTCCAGAGACTCTGAAAATACTCTCAACATGTTAGAAGCTATGTAAGAAATGGTCACTTGCTGAAATCCGGTTCTATTATGCTATGTGAACCACCTATATTGGTTGTATGGAGCCCTAAAGTACTCCGTAAAGATTCCGAGTTTGTGAAATTATTGCAGTGCAGATCCATGCAGTCTACAAATTACATCCCCGCTACTCCGTACAACGTCCACAAAAGGTCCATGCGGTGTATGCTAGTCCATTACCTAGTGCGGAGTACACAAAGTTCGATTTAGAACGAGACTACGGCATCCCTGGGCCCTATAAATACACTTTCCCACGACTCTGACTAGCGGAAACGACAATTAAAAATGGCCAAATCTCCTTTTGACACCCCGTTTGACCAGCTCCCGAACCCAAAGCAGGTTTGGCTAGGAAAACCAGGTAGCTATGAAGAGGGTCTGGGAAAACTAGCTATTCTTACCCCTGAAGTCGTCGCTGCGGCTGCCGCCAGCGAGATTAGATGTGGTCGACGCGTAACGATGGGATGGGAGATGACGAAGTTGGATTATCCTAACCTCAACCGCCAGCCATGTCATCATGAGATTATTCCTCTTCTGGGAGGTGTGGCATTTGATGATATCTATACGATGAACCCACGTAAGTTCAGAAGGATTCTGCTTATCCGCTTTCTATTTCCTTTTTTTCGCAATATATTGACTTTCGGCAGAGCAAAGTAGCCAATGGGATGGCCTGCGCCATTTTTCCCAGACAGTGCCTGGTCAATCTGAACGTGTGTTCTATGGTGGAACAACCAGTGAAGAAATCAATGATCGCCAAAATGATCGAATTGGTCTCCAGCATTGGGCCCGTGAGGGCATTGCAGGTACTCATCCATTTCACATGAATCTCCTGATATTATCTCACAGTAGCAATAGGACGTGGAGTCTTGATCGACTATGCTACATGGGCGGAGAAAAGAGGGATTAAATACACCACATTCTCGACCCACCAAGTGCGGTTTGCCGATATCCTCGAAATTGCCAAGGAGAACAACATCACGTTCCAAAAGGGTGATATTCTTTTCGTTCGTGTAGGAGTGACCAAGGAGTGGGACACGTCCATGACAGATGCTCAAAAACAAGCTTATGCGAACAACCCCAGCCCGGAGCATGCTGGAGTCGAGGCGACCACAGAAGTCCTCCGCTGGCTGTGGGACACTGGATTTGCCGCCATCGCAGGTGATGCAATCAGTTGGGAGGTAAGTGAATAGAAAATGGACCCTGAAATTCTCGCCATGTGGAAAGTCAATCAAGGAAGTCAACTGACAGACCCACAGGTCTACCCACCACAATCCCCTGACATATTCCTCCATGAATACGTGCTTGCTGGATGGGGAATGCCGATCGGTAAGCTGAGCGTCCTGTTCCATTTCCGCAGATCCATTATATTGACTAGTAAATAACAGGGGAACTTTTCGATCTTGAGGCGTTGGCACGCACCTGCCACGAACTCCAGAGGTGGAGCTTTTTCGTGGCATCCGTGCCTTTGAACATGCCCGGTGGGGTTTCTTCGCCTCCGAATGTGATGGCAATTTTCTGAATTAATATTGTTTGCCGAGTATAACATGTTTCGTACATGTAGGCGGAGTACATAGTTTGAGATATATTCAATCAAGATCCAATAGTCATTGCCAGTAGGGGTTTATAGTACTATATAATATGTAAGCCCTATTGACCGGCAATTTCGGATGGTGCCATATTCAAAATATGTAGATCACATGCTAGCCCCACCATATTGTACAAAAGAAGCAACTCCAGACGCAACAGGATAATTCGGGCTGATCTGTCATGGATTGTCTCTGGTAAACTATGTTATCGATTGTGGGTCGAAGGATCGGGGCGAACGTACCAGACGGAAATACATATTGGCGCGAGTTCCACATGAATAACAGTTTAGCATAAGTACCAACATACTTCGTACCGTGGATAATGATCTGCGATGCAATTACCTAGTAGAGTTAAAGAAGAGAGTACGCTACTCAGATGAGGATTTTGCCTCATATTTCTTGACTTCGATTTTGCTTCAGGGCTATCAAATCTTGCCCAACTCTCCACCATCCTGCAGAGGGCAACCCCTGCAATCCACAATGCAAGTTCCACTTTACTTGATGGACCTGCACCTCGAGACAATGCCGTCGTGGGTCAAAAGTTAAATTATACTTTCCTCTGCGCAACCATGGTTGAAGGAGCCGTTCGGATCCACTTCCCGCGTATACCACCTAAGCTTTGGCCACTATGTACAACTCAATTTTATGCCCAGGAATTGTAATTGTACTGGCCGTTAATATCGTTAGAGACCCTAGGGATACCTAGTATATACGTACTACTAGTATATATCTGTGTGTTTGGGATGAGCTATTGCTGTAAACTTTTTGATTCACATGATCTCGGTGTTTTAATATGTACGACATACAGTAGCTTGTCTGCGAGAAATATAACAAGAGGGATAGGTCCGGCATATACAATGTGTTATTTAAATGACAGCTTAAAAGCTTGAAGGCCTGCTACATTATACTTTGTATATGACTTCTCCACTGTGCGCCAGGGCCATACAGCGTCAAAGCTAGAAAAAGAAGGTTGGCGAACTGTACCGAGGAACAAGCCGTTGTCAAGCATTTCATTGCTATACGGAGTACATCAGACTTGTGTTTGTATATATGGAGGGGAAATATGCTAGATGATTTATTTCTTTTAGCATGCTTAAAATTTCTTACCAAAGTTTGAAGCAGTCCTCCTTTACACACTACATTATCTCTCCCAAATATTTCAAGAAGAGTCGCAACATGCTTATGATTCGACTACAACATACAACATAAGTATTCTTTGTATGAACAAGCTGGACAAAGGATACCTACTTAAATTTGGCATTTTCTGGGGCGCATAAACACTAGGTCCTAACTAGTAGTGATAATACGCCTAGCACGTTTAATAGAGTTCCCTTTGACAGCATTACCTTCTTTCAGCTCAGGGGAGCCGATCATGGGCGGTCATAGCCCGATTTGAAATACATATTTATGCAGTTTGTGGAAGCAACCAGTCAAAATTCGACCCAGTTTCGAGCAGATTATTGCCTAGATCCCGAGGCCCTTATATTTTCGCTTAAAGGACGGGGCTTTCTTGAAACACATCCCCCCCCCCCCATTACCGATTCTAGATCCATGATGCATTTTATATCGTTGCTTGGACGGGGCTCTGGAGATGCGTCCATTGATCGGAGTGTGCAGCAATGGAACTACGCCTGCCAGTCATTATGTATCATCGGCATGACAGTTTTCTTTGGTCTTCGTGTTTTTACTCGGTTGTTTATTCTCAACGGATTTGGGAAGGAGGACTGTGAGTGAAAATTCGGATGGAAGAGCACAGAGCACAGAGCGATGAAATGCTGATAGTCTCCTAGGGACATGTACAGTTGCCTGGGTATGACCACTACGTTGAAAGAGGGAGGGAAGATAGGTTAATAAAATACCTTTAACAGTTCCTCGGCGTTTGTTACTCAATTATTGCTCTCATCAGTATGTCCCTAATACCACACGCGACAAGCTGTATCTAACGTAAGAACAGTGGGTCATTATGGAGGAGGTTTACACTGGTTGGACGTCCCGGATGAGAACAAGATTCCTTTCCAAAAGGTATGCAAAGCAATCGAACACTATCATTCAGACTTCTGACTCTCTAGACTATCTACGCAACAATGGTCATGTATGGACCAACAGCCTATCTCACAAAAGTGTGCCTTCTCTGGATCATGACTCGCGTTTTCAGTCCCTACCGAAAAACCATCATGTTTATTAGGATATTCATGGGAATCATGTTGGCCTACTACATCCCGGCTGTCATTGTCAAAATCCGAATCTGCAACCCCGTCGCTAAATTCTGGGACCAAAAGATCGACGGCTCATGTCTAGACCAGACATCAATCATTTTGGCCGACGCTGTCGTCAGTGTAGTCAGTGATATGATCGTTCTCATTTTGCCATTACCATTGACTTTGAATTTGCAAATGTCGACGAAGAGAAAGATGCGGGTTATGGGTATTTTGGGAGCGGGTGGCCTGGCTGTTGCAGCCAGTATCATCCGACTGGCGCTCATTGTCATTACCGGACAGTCGAAGGATGTTTCTCGTGCATTTATGAGAATCAATATGCTAGGGTATGTTTCTCTCGGTTTATCTTGACGAAATATTCTAACTGAAAGATTTTTTCTAGTAATGCCGAAGTCTCCATCGGCATCATCTGTACCTGCCTGCCATCCCTATCAGCACTCATCATCCGCATCTACCACGAATATTCCAGTAACAAAGCAACTCTCGAGTCCGACTACAAAATGGACACAATACGGAATCAGGGCACAATGTACCGAAGCAAAAATCCGATGAGTGTTACGGGAACAGGCTCAGATGAGGATGTGCTCATGTACAATGCACAGGGAAATCCGAAAATTGAGACAATCATTCACGGTAATAGTGAGAAAGGAAGTCCGAGAAGATCAACATTTGAAGGTATAGGAGTGACCCGTTCTGTTAATGTGTCAACCTCCGTTGAGGCTCGGCAGGAGGCTCGGTGATATGGATAAATATTTTGTTTAGATAAGCAAACCCTAGAAAACTTAGGCTAATCTCAATATCTTATGAATATATCTCTAGATGCCAAGGTATGAAGTGTGCCTTGTGCGCCTTGGGCGCCTAATACCAAGATCGGTGCATTAGGGTTAAGCCGACCAGGGTGATATGCAGGTCATTAGAATACGGATGTAACGAAAGATCCCGTCGCTATGACCCAAAACCCCCTGCATCTACCCGTGTTTTAATGTTTGATATATATGTAGGTACCTGGATGTAACGCCCATTCCGGACATCCGTGTGGCATATCTATAGATACCTAATCGAGTAAGATTATAACTCTAGTCACTTTTAATACATATTTCACATGATATAAGCAGATGTAGTAAATGATACGAAAGTACGGAGTACATACGAGAGAATCCTTGGAGAGACAGGGATT
Source organism: Penicillium griseofulvum (assembly GCF_001561935.1). Classification (NCBI taxonomy): domain Eukaryota; kingdom Fungi; phylum Ascomycota; class Eurotiomycetes; order Eurotiales; family Aspergillaceae; genus Penicillium; species Penicillium griseofulvum. The sequence continues at coordinate 4,545,481 of NW_024467471.1, read as the reverse complement.
ACTTGCATTGAGGGGCCGCCAAGTCACTGCCTGTTCAACCCCCACCTTCATGTTAGACACATCAGTTTGGATTCTATTTTGAAACTCAATTCTTCTTTTCGAATTTCTATATGCCCTCCATGTCGCTCACACGTCTTCCAGCAGAGCTCATTCACATAATCGTCAAGTTCATCGAGGAAGCGCGTTATCTCAACTCTCTGGCGCAAACATGTTCGCGCTTACATGTGCTGCTAAACCCAGTCCTTTACCAGAACAGCAATCGCTCATTACATGGATTTCCCCTTGTATGGGCGGCAAAGAATAGCGCGGAAGCGACTCTCAAACGAGCATTTGATGCTGGGGCTTCCACACACTCCTGTCATTATAACTTTAGACGATCGCTCGTCGCGGCAGTGGACAAAAGTCATGAGCCTATCGTGCGCATGATACTGGAACAAAACAAAGACCCTGGTATATTCACGCAAGATCAGAGATGCGAGTTATGTGAAGATCAGAGATCAGAAGCTGCCTCGAAAGTCTTACATCCATTATATTTGGCGGCAGTGCGTGGCAACGTGGGCATTGTCAATCTATTGCTGGCCCATAAGGTCACATTCGAACATGACCATGACTGCTGCGGTGAAACATGCTTCGATCTGGTGTTTGCGGCAGTAGAAAACGGACACCTAGCCGTTGTGAAAGTTCTCATCGAGGCTGGCTACGATTTGAACGATACACAAAGCGTATATTGGCACAAACAACCACTTCATGCTGCAGTCCTCCAGGGTGATACGAAGATGGTTGAGTACTTGCTGGATGGAGGGTCCGAACCCTCGCCTCAAGAGGAACCACCTCTCATGTCTGCCGCTAGAAATGGGGATATGGACATTGTCAAATTGCTCGTGGAGCGCGGAGCAGATCCTAACAAGAGATTTTGTGGCGCAACGGCTCTTTCTTGTGCGGCTGGCGATGGCCACGCAGAAATCGTGGAAGTGCTCTTAGACCATGGAGCGGATCCCGATCCTGATATGGCTCAAGGTTGGCTGAGTACACTCTACCACGTAGCTATACATGGTCAACTGCAGATCCTCGATCTTTTGTTGGCGCGTGGAGTGGACATACACCCCAAGGAGCCAACAAAAAAATGCATATTGTTATCATCGATAGTCGGAAATACAAGCTGGCGATCAGTTGAAAGGCAGAAACAGGCTGCTTTTGCTGATTTCTTTCGAACCTTCGTCGACTTTGAGGACATGATAAACGACAAAGATTACGAAACACAAGCCGAGATCCTATATATAGCCATTGGCTATGGGTGGGATGATATCGCGAAGCGTGTTCTCGAGAATGGCTTTTCTGCAGATGGGAGCTATCGTCGCTGCGAGACACGGTACGAGCGACCCATACTTCAAGCCATTGACAACGGCCATATTGGAATTACAAAACTCCTTGTCGAGCATGGTGCCAATATCCAGGAGTACCAGGGTGAAATCAGGGTCCTTGTCGAGCGTGGCGCCAATGCACAGGAGTACCCGGGAGAAATTATGGATGAAGGCGCACTTTCCTTGGCAATCCAATTGGGCAATGTACCAATTGCAGAGCTTTTACTCGACCACGGGGCTGACATAAACTGCGTAAGCAGTCGTGGAGAAACAGCTTTGGCCGAGGCTGCAATGGTCTCTGCAGACATGTTTCGCATGTTGCTTGATCGAGGAGCTGATCCGACGAAAACTCCAGTATCTGCTGACGGCACTTTCAATCCATCCTCTGGCGAGACCGCTATCACTAGAGCATTGTACTTCGGTGCAGTAGATGTGGTGCAAATATTGGTGGACAGAGGAATTGAATTGGAAATGCCTCCATTGCCCAAGCAGCAACAGAGGCCCAGGAGTCACCAGGGTCCAAATTTCCTAAAGAGTCCCAAGAAATTAATAGAAGAGGCATTCTTGGGAGGAGAAGAAATGGCGGAGTTGGTCTTGGATCGGGGCCTGTTGAAGATTGACCCTGAAAGCAGCGAAGCACAAGAAGGATTAGTGCACGCTGTCCAATTTGGAATGACGGGAGTGGTGAAGCGGCTACTTGAACGAGGAGTTGATCCCAAATTGCCGTCACTCTACACCCAGCTATCATTGCTGGTGGCTGCAATATATTCACCTCACACCGAAGGTAGCAGTAATGCTACAGCCATTCTTGATCTGCTCCTAGCCCATGGTGCTGATATCGAGGAACGGTGTTATCCTGGTATGACTCCCTTGTACCGGATCGTCATGCATGTCAATGCCAAAAAGGAGTGGGTTTGCGACCAAGCAGAGGTGCGACTTTTGCTGGAGAGAGGTGCAGATCCCTTCGCGGAACATGACCACTGGGGTGTACTTGTGACAGAGACAAGTGATGCCCATGCTCATTCCGACTCGCCATTCATGAGTAGACGATCAATTCAAAGTCCCAATACCGGGACTGATGATGATGACGACGACCATCCTCCCAGCAGAATGGTCAAATTTGTGCGGCAGCGCAACGGTTTGACAGGCCACGACGGACACGACGACCCATTCCTAGCATGTATGAGGCTGGGCAACAAAGCAGTGCTCAAACTTATGCTTGACGCAATTGATCGAAAAGGAATTCCCTTGGAGGAGTTGAAGCATAGACTTGACCAAGCCCGGATTGAAGCGACCGAGAATGGGAACCTGCGACTTCTACCCATTATAGAGGATTATTACTGGGCGAAAAGGTATCCGTGCAAGTAAGATTGGTTCACAATACCGATATGCTATTTGCAAATAGATTGACTTGGATGATGCTGAAAAGACACGCTTAAACGTATAGATAGAACAAGTGCTCTGCGCAGAATGGAAAACATGCAGGGTCAAAATCAAGAGATCTTTCCGATCCTCTTCCTTCCAATATCAATCTTGGATTTCAATCTGGACTCTTTGTTAGTGAAGTAGATCAAGACAAGTGGAAAAGGTGGGACAAGGGTGTAAACTAACATGTCAGCCTCCTCATCCGCCAACTTCAGCAGTTCATTCTGCACCTCGAGCTCCTCATTAATCTGCGTGCCAAGTTCCCTCTGTCGAATAATGATCTTCCTCAACTCATCCACATTATCATCCTGACTCTGCATCATCTGTCTCTGCAACTGCAGCACCCCATCGTTGTCGAGCTCTCGAGTCCGCTCCGTCTCTTTACCAAGGACCCTGCCCGCTCGTGCCGGCGTCCTACGCCCACTGGCCGCATCTCCAGCGACATTCCCACCATTCATCAAAGCTTCTTTATCTTGGATAGATGCGACAGTATGGTCAAGCCGGCTTTTAGTTGCCATAGCATGCAAGAGATCCTCCAGGCCGTCCTTTTCCTTGCGCGCATTAATGAGCAGGTCTTTTCGTCGGCGGATCTCGCCTCCCCCAAGACTGGACGATGCGGAGCTCGTATCTCCGCGTCCTATATTCTTCAGTCCTTCGTCTAGCGTGGTGATCATTGTCCCCGCACGGACAAGACTGCCCTTCGCTTGTGCAGAGCTCTCGTGTTGCTTCTGTGGCGTTGTCTCCTGATCTCTGCGAGATAGTTGTAGTCGTGCATCATGGAGATGATTCTTCATGTCCCGGTAGTAGTCGAGCCATAGCGTTGGGTCTGTGATAGGTGCGTTTGTAGCAGCTGGGTCTGTGATGGCGGCGTGGAGTCGTGTGGATGTTTTTGTTGATCCGTTGCCAGTTGATGCGACTGCGGTGGGGAGGTTGAGGAATGCACGCCACGCGGGCGAGGTACGCCAGCGCCCATCTTCAGACTCATTGATCGCGCGGAGGTACTCCTCTAGGCCGCGACGGCGGTCTTCACGCAATCGTTCGTTCGAGACAGTTTTTGAAAACCATGTTTTTGAAGGTAAGGGAGCTGGCGGAGGAGCATTCGTTTGGGAGATAAGGGTGCTGTGGAAGGTTGAGAAGTCCGAGTAGCGTTTAGGCACCGTGAAGGAACGGAGCGGGAGGCGGAGGGTGATGTGGTAGACGGTGTGTGGTGGGGAGGTGTTTGAGAGGGTAGTATTCGGGATAGCTATTTCAACATTCGGCGCCATTTCGATTCAAATTGGGAAACTATCATTTCCCTCAAAAGTCGGCGAAAACAAATGAGATAAGGAGCTGAGGTTGATGACGCAAAACCTTGGGAACCTTGGAAGCTTAGACCAATTAAGTACCCGACCTCGGGATGATCACTAAGTGACTATACGGCGAACACACACATCGGCACGTTGTAACATGGTATTAACATTAAGTAACATTGGGTATTCGCAAAATTTGAATTAAATCCATTTAATCCCAGACCTCTCGTTGCTCCAACAGATCTAGCTGGCCAAAGAATTCACCGACCACCGTAATGATCATGTCGAGCAAGGCATGGGTCTGTATCGACGAATCATCTTCTTCGTTATCACATCCAGCAGGTGTCTCGACGGAGTCCGGATTAGTTTGAAGCCCAACTAGCAAGCGTGTCTTGGCTGCCTGCAAGTCAGATTCTTCTAGCGACGCATCAAGCATACTAGAGTCTTTTGCTTCCGCGGTCTCCCGCAATTCGTCTTGTTTGTTTTCATCCTCATTCGGAACTGTAAGCTCCGACTGAGACCCTTCCTGGTGCTCTTCCTCGCCTTGGGCTGTAAGTTCCGGCTGAGTTTCCTGCCTGGTCGCTTTTTTATCCTGGACTCCAGATCCCTGCTGAGCTTCTTTGGTATCTTTCTCATCATCGGCGAGATTACCCCGTTGTGTTTCTTCTTTTTGTTGTGTTGACACAGAAGAATCGACCTCTTCCTCATACTCGTCGTATTCTAGCTCTTGCACCTTGCCCAAAATCGTCGCAGCTCGTTTGCCCAGGTTTCGAATGATTCCCACCTCTCGGGTAGAAAGTTGCCCAACCTCACGGCACTTCCCCAACAAGCCCCAAGCCCAGGCTCCAATGCGCCGTACTAGCTGGGTGTTGTCACCCCGCACAACATCAGACAACATCCGCGCTAGTATTTCCAAGACTTCTAACACGCTTTCCATGTCCATGCTGGCCAGTTGAACCATGCGTGGTTCAACTGTGACCAAAAGCCGGCGCCATGTTTTATGCGCAGAAGTAGCCTTTCTGGGGAGACTGATAGGGTGATCATCGTCGAGGGCGTCGATAGCACCAGCAGGTGGAGTGCATCGCAGAGTCGATCTCAAGAGGATGAATCGATGTCGGAGAAGATTGTTGTAGGATCTTTGTGCATCAGAGTAGAGTTTGTCGAGCTTTGAAGGGGAAAGTGAGGTCTTGTTTTCATTTAGATCGTCCACGGGAGCAATATAGGCTTCGTCTTCATAAAAGCCTGCTGGCAGAGGAGGGTTAGTTGGGTCAAGTAACCTTAGATCGCGTTGCGCGTTGGATGCTGAGACTGATGGGTCTGTGGACTGAATAGGCGCAGAAAATAGCACAGGTAGTGAGTTTGCTTCGGATCTATCGAGCGAAAATTAGTTCAAATTTGAATCACGAGATACACAGACTGGGAAAGTCTCGCCATCGTTTAAGAGGCAAAGGAAAAGATATTTAGACCGAAGGTCAAACATACCGAACCATACGTAGATATTCCAATCCATCATCGGGCTCGTCATACAGCAATTCATCGCCTCCATCATCCAACCCCGGAAATGCGCTCTTCTGGCCATAGAGGGGATGCTGACGGGGACGCTCATATGACGCTGTCGAAGACGCTCCATCATCCTCCTCATCATAAGATATCCGACGACGCTTCGAGGAGCGGGACGACATGGTGGCGTTTCTCTTGCCGGGCATAGTGAGGTGAAGATGGTACTTGGGGGGGTGTAGGATCGAAGCTGGAGAAGCTTGGGCCATCTGTAGACAGCTCAATGTTGCTTGCAACAATATGGACTTGACTAACTATTTTTTTGCATGTGACAAGAGACGCATTGAATAAGCAATTATTAAATAATTTACATAATTTATTACCATATCTAACTATTCTACTCTCATAATCCTACATATAGCATTGGGATACACAAGCAAACCCAAGGCGGTGTAAAAATAATTGTTTATCGGAGGCGGGGACCTGCATCTGCTGGCAAAAAAAAAGATAAGGATCATCATCTTATACATCTCCAATTGACTCCCCTCATGTCCTTTTCGTCACTTACTCTCTCCACTTACTTTCCTTAAACCCTTTTTTTTTTTACTAGTCTCAATTGATAGCCATTTCTGTTTCCCTTCTTAACCAAGTGAAGGAAAATTTGCCTAACAATCCCGCTTCACATGAGATGACCTGTGTCTTTGCCTGTCTCGGAAGCGGTTCGGTCTCTCTGTTGCTTCTTCGTCCCTCCAGGGCTATTAATCCCTGATTTGTCACCAAACAACCCCTCATAATATTTTGCACACAATAGTGCTTTACGATGTTTATCTGAAAACTTCGTGCTTATTTGATTTGCGAGATGTCAGGGCCGATTGTTGATTCCTCCCAACCCATGACCTCTCACCGATATGTTCACCTCCCCACAGAGGTCATAATGCATATCGCCAAATTCATTCTTGATGACTGGTCCAAGTTGGAGATACCCAGTTCCCAAGACAGATTGCGAAGGCTCTGCTCTGTTTCGCGCCAGTGGTACTCTGCTGGCATCGAATATCTCTACTACCGACCTCTACTTCACCGAGGGAATAGCTTTACACTATTCACCAACACTGTGTGCCCGCCAATTCGCTCCCGGCAACGAAAAGTGGACTTGGGCTCGCTCGTTCACGCCCTGAACCTCGGCCCTTTGGTACATCACAGCTCCAATAGCTTGACCGCACGGCTTCTAGGTCGAGTGAAGAAAAATCTGGAGATATTTGTTGCTCCAAGGGTATCTTTTGCGTGAGTCCATATTTATTGACAACAAAGATATCTTATCTAGTCCTAAACCAATTCCTTCCTCTAGCGTCAATAGCCTTGCGCCTTTAGCCAAGTGCAAGGAGCTTTCCTATCTGTGTCTTAGCACGGTGGCTGATCCAATCCCATTTTCTACTCTCAAGAAAGCCATCAGCGGTCTTGACAAACTGAAATCGATTGAGCTTCCACGATCAACGTGTATCACGGATGATGGTTCGACTGATGATTGGCCACCCAATCTGGAATACCTCAAGATTGGCGGGAAATTTGACATCGAGAAAATGTCTTCTTTCAGGTGGCCCCCCAATCTGGTAGGATTGACACTTTGTGGTTGCGAGGATCTAGACACTTTCGGCTTGGAAGGGATTCTTATCAACGAGCAGCTCCGCACCACGCTTGAGCAGTTGACCATTCACAGCTACAATCGCGGGATGTTTATGGAGGTATCGTCTGACATCTTATCGACACTCACTGCTTTGAACTCTCTCCGGATACCCGTTGATATGCTTTACACCTTACTCATTCTTCCTTCATCTGAGTTCCCAAGTTCTCCTATGTCAATTCGTGAGCTGGAACTCCTATCACCACATGACGAGGATTTTTCTTCTGCGCTGGTTTTTCATCCCAATGACCTTTGCAAGGCCTTGAAAACGGATCTTTCTCGAGTGTGCTATATTGGTATCAGCCCTGGCTGTCTTGACATAATACCCGAAAAATGGCATGACGAAATTGACAAGTGGGTGTGGAAGAACATTGACAAGTGCTCTGAGGAGGAATTCTATGCTCTTTCTGACGTGGGCGTCGGTGTCATGGATAGGGAGCCATTCTGCTAAGCGCCTATGCATTCTTATGCTCTTGCATACACATCACTTTACATGAGTCTGTTATGAGGAAGATACATGTTTTAAGAGGATAACACCAATAGTGAAAATTTTAGTTAAGTTGTGGTTCATTTGATTATCCTCGGCAATGACTCAAAACCATACCCTTTTTCCCCCCAGCTCCAAATCAAAGGGAAGTGTAGAAGTTTGAAAGTTGTAGAGACGAAAGACGAAGAGATAAAGAGAGTGGGGAAATTCGGACGGAACATCTGGCCGACACGGGAACCTGGCAATGACGTACATTTCCCTTTGTACACATTCCACCATGAGATCGCAAACCCTTTGGCGGTCATTTGGCCTATTGCAGCGCCAATCGCTTTATCGGAAAACTATCACTCACCGAGCTATCCAAACAGCTAGTTCTCGACCCGTCCCCAACTTCGCATTTGCATTTGAGTGAGTCTGGACCAACGCGCCTAATCCACTTGATTTGATTCTCACATAATACAGCATTGATGGCGTTCTTCTCCGTGCATCGAAACCTATACCCGGTGCCGCCGACTCGCTAGCTCTCTTGAAGGAGCAAGGCATCCCCTTTATTTTGCTCACCAACGGCGGCGGTAAACACGAGACAGAGCGTGTCTCAGAGATTAGCGAGAAACTAGGAGTTCCTTTGGATGCTACGGACATCGTACAGAGTCACTCGCCCTTTGCTGAACTGGTCAAGGGATCAGACGAGGCGAGCGCTCTGGAACACAAGTGTGTGTTAGTGGCCGGAGGCGATGGGGATAACTGTCGGCGCGTGGCAGAACAGTATGTCAAGGACCCTTTCCTGCTGCTAAATGGTACATGCTAAGCATTGGTAAAAGGTACGGTTTTAAGAATGTTGTCACCCCGGCGGATATTCTCATGGAAAACCCTGCAGTCTGGCCGTTTTCGAATAACTTCAGCGACTATTATAAAACATTTGCCCGACCGCTTCCGAGCCCCATTGATTTCAAAGATCCGTCGAAGAGTTTGAAGATCGACGCCATCTTTGTGTTCAATGATCCGCGTGACTGGGCATTAGACACTCAGGTTATTATAGACCTCCTCCTCTCGTCGCAAGGCCGTATGGGCACTTTGTCTGAAAAGAACGGCCAAATCGGTCTTCCCAACCATGGATACCAGCAGGATGGCCAACCCCATCTGTACTTCTCTAACCCAGATTTGTGGTGGGCCGCCGCCTACCCCTTGCCCCGTCTTGGCCAGGGCGGATTCCGAGAAGCGCTTGAGGGCGTTTGGGCCGCGACTACAGGTGGACCCAGCAAGGGTATTGAGTTGAAGAAGACCGTGATCGGCAAACCTTATCAATTCACCTACGAGTTTGCGGAGCGTCAATTGCTTCGGAACCGACGGAGAACATTTGGAAGCTCTGCAGATCTCACACCTCTGGAAAGAGTTTACATGGTTGGTGATAATCCAGAGTCGGATATTCGAGGAGCAAACTCCTATCGCAGTGAAATCGGCAGTAGCTGGCACTCGATCCTTGTCCGCACTGGTGTATACGGTGGCGGAGAGCCTGCTTGGGTTCCTCAGACAATTGCTGATAATGTGCACAACGGTGTCCAATGGGCAATGAAGAGCTCGAGCTGGCCTGCTGCATGATTGTCAAGGGATGCTAGACACTCTATATTGATAGATCGGAATACACATGACGCCGGTTGTATGTTTATGTGTGTTTGTTCTAAATAGCTACCAGCGCCAAACTCACATAATCCATACATTCAATTATTTGAACAATAAATGTACATATAACTGACTTGTACGCATGTATACAACTGTAGATTAGATCTAGGTCAAGTCCCCACACCGCCTACCCCTCTTAGGGCATGGCGGGGTGAGTCAACGGAACACTTTTCTCTGCAGCTCTACTCACAATCAGCCTGCTGCATTAAGTCCTGCAAATTTCTCAGGATAGAAAATTATTGAGGTAGGATCCACTGCTTCCAATCGCCAATCTGCCCCCTCTAATTGTGCTCGCAGCACTATGGCCGACTCCGAATTGCCCCACCGTCCCAAGCCCGAGGCCCAGGATGCCTCCGCTCCCGCCGCGGAAGGTGAGACCAAGAGCGCTAGCAAGAACGCTCTGAAGAAGGCTGCAAAGGACAAGATCAAGGCAGAGAAGGCTGCTGCGCGTGCGGCGCAAGAAAAGGCCCAGGCCGCCGCCCAGGAGGCCAACGACACGGCCAAGGATCTATACGGTCCCCTCCCAGAGAACGCGGACGTTGTCCCAGCTACACGATTCCCCGAACTCTCCGAGGAACACTACGAGAAGGAAGTGACAGTTGTGGCGCGTGTGGACAATGCGCGTGTGCAGAGTGCCAAGCTTGCATTCTTGATGCTGCGCCAGCAGGGACAAAAGGTGCAGGCCGTCATTGCGGCTGCTGAGCCCATCTCACGACAGATGATCAAGTACACTGGCGGCTTGAACGTCAACTCAATCGTGCAGGTCACCGGTACTGTCAAGAAGCCCGAGATCCCGATCTCGTCCGCGTCCATTAGCCACCTCGAAATCCACATTAGCAAGGTCTACATGATCTCCGAGGCTGCGCAGATGCTCCCCATGCAAGTCAAGGATGCTGAACGCCCTCCCCCCGAGACCACCGATGAAGGTGCCCAGGTTGATGCCGAGGGTACTCCCATCGTCACCCTCAAGACCCGTCTCGACAACCGTGTCCTCGATCTGCAGACCGAGACCAGCCAGGCTATCACCTGGATTTCCAGCGGTGTTTCCCAGCTCTTCGCTGAGTACATGATTAAGAGTGGCTCTCGATGGATCTCCACACCTAAGCTGGTCGGTGCCGCCACGGAAGGTGGCAGCGGTGTCTTCGAGGTGAAGTACTTCAAGCGCAGCGCCTACTTGGCCCAGAGCCCCCAGCTCTACAAGCAGATGTGTATCGCCGGTGATATGGAGAATGTTTTCGAGATCGCCCCCGTGTTCCGTGCGGAGGACAGCAACACCCACCGCCACTTGACTGAGGTATGACCTACTGATATCTATCAAGCAGGAAAAACAAAAGATTATTCTAACACAACCTATAGTTCTCCGGTCTCGATTTCGAGAAGACCTTCCGCAGCCACTACCACGAGGTTCTGGAATTCGCCGAAGACCTCCTCGTCTTCATCCTCACCCAGCTCAAGGAGCGCTACGCAACTCAGATCGCCACCATCCAGAAGTCCTACCCCAAGGCCGGCGACTTCAAGCTCCCCAAGGACGGCAAGGCTCTCCGCCTGAACTACATGGACGGAGTCGCCCTTCTGAAGGAAGCCGGCGTCGACGTCTCCGAGCAAGAGCGCTTCGAGAACGACTTCTCCACCGCAATGGAGAAGCAGCTCGGCCAGATCATCCGCGAGAAGTACGACACTGACTTCTACGTCCTCGACAAGTTCCCCATGGCCGTCCGTCCCTTCTACACCAAGGCCGATCCCACCGACAAGCGCTTCTCTAACTCGTACGATTTCTTCATGCGTGGCGAGGAGATCATGTCCGGTGCTCAGCGTATCAATGATATCAAGGAGTTGGAGGAGTCCATGCGCGCTAAGGGTCTCGAGCCTAACCAGGAAGGCTTCGAGGATTACCTCAATGCTTTCCGCCAGGGTTGTCCCCCTCACGCTGGTGGTGGTCTCGGCCTCAACCGTATCGTTATGTTCTTCCTTGGCTTGCCTAACGTCCGTTTGGCTTCGCTGTTCCCCCGTGACCCCCAGCGTCTCCGTCCTTGATTTTGCACTGTTGCACAATCTCATAACATTACAAGCATATAAAATCAAAATACTTTTCTTTTCTTTTCAAATACATAAATCATAAATTCTTGTCATTAGTATTAGCAGTAGTATCCTCTTGTGGTTAATGTGCATCGGTAGCTTCTTCTTCGCTCTTAAGACGACCAGGCAGCTTTAAGAATCAAACTTGCAAGTTTGAGATCTATACACTAGTAGGCGCTATACTGCGAAACACCAGGAACACCATGCATAAATATGATATGATATTTAGATGAAAAGTTGCATTGACAAGTTTTGAGGGGTGGACGACGCAATCTAACGAACCAAGACACATGAAAAAAGAACACGCTCTTGTCCCCCCAACCAGGATTAAAGCACATAACAAAAAAGAAGAAACAGAGATTAAGACACAGAAGCAATAACAGCCGCAGCAACGCCCTCCTCTTCTGCCCGGACGATGATCTTAGTAGTGACACCAGCCTTGCTGGAGTAAGCCATCTTGATGAGAGACGCGACACGACCACCGGAGACAGTCTTGCCGAACAGCTTGAGCGTGTGTGTGCTGCTGTTGAGGGCGACGTCGGTGCCCTCGAGGGGCTGCAGGGATAGTGCTGAGATCAGTTGTTCCGTGGCATCTGGAAGGAGTTAGTATGATTATTTGTAGCATAGATAGGACTTGTACGTACCGTTGATACCCTTCATGTTGCTGAGCTGCAGGGTTTCGCTTTCCTCCTCGCCGTTGGCACCGGTCTGTTCCCAGACGTGGTCGAAGCTGCCGGCGAATGTCGGGATGATATAGTCGCTGCCTGTCAGCTCGAGATCCTCGACCTGGTACTCGTCGTCGTAGCCAGTGTCCTCTGGCTCGCCGCTTGCAGGGTCGATTTCTTTGCTGGTGAACTTGAGGATGTTTGTGAAGGAGGTGACGGGGACGCTGTTCTCGCCGGTGAGCTTCTTGAAAGCAACGTAGACAACACCAGGCTCGTTTGTGGGCAGCTTGGGGGCAGGAATGATGAAGTCGTCCTCCAATACATCCTCTTCCTCTGGTGTGGCAACCACGGTAACATTCTCGAGAAGGGTATCCGGAAGTGTGTTCTTAATATCATATTGCACCACGATGTGTTTCTTGAAAATGTGCTTGACGGCCGTAACAACATACTCGGTTTCGCTCTCAGAAAGCTCCACAGGTGAAGAGGACTTGAGCAAAACACCGTATGCCTTGATATCGGGGTACTGCATAAGTTGCTCTGCGTATTTCTGGGTGGCAGAGGCGCTGGCCGCTTCGGCCATACCGCTGGCTGCCTTGCCCTTCGGAGGACCGGCCGAAGGGGCCTTGAGAGTAGGAGTGGCCGAGGTAAGCTTCTTGGTCCTCTCTTCAGCCAGGGCCTGCTCGTGTGAGACAACCGGAATGGTGGCAACATCGAAGGCAGCAGCGAAGGTCTGCTTGTCGCCAGACGTCACGTACATGACGAGCTGGTGCTCAAACGTGGAAAGAGAATACATTGAGTCTATAACCATTAGTAAATTTACTCTTACTAGTCATAGACAGGGTCTTACCGTTCTTAATGAAAGCGCTCGCAGACTCATCCTCTTCGCTCATCAGACGCAGGTTAAGAGCGGCACGGTCTCGCACCTCGTCGTCGGTATCATCAAGACAACGAGTGAGAAGAACATGAACGCTAGACTTGACTTCGGGGTCCTTCTGGCCAACACCGAACTTGGCCAATGCGGTGACAGCAGCGGCGCGTACGATAGCGTTCTCCAATACGACGCGGTTGTAGATGTAGCGGATGTACTTGGTGGGGTGGCTCGTCTTGGGGCCCTCAGTACCAAGCAAGTGGAGGATTCTGACCGAAAGCTTGGTGAACTCGCAGTCTTCAATGAACTCGCAGAGGTGGGCAAGCGCATCCTCCTTGCTTTCTGGGACGAACTTGATCAAATCGAACATGCTCTCAACAACAGTGCGCTTGAACTCGTATCCACCCTCGTCACGCAAGATACCACTCAGGAAAACGAGCATACCGGCCTGCTTACTGGGGAACTTCAAACACAAAGTGCGAATAGCCTCGACAATTGTGACCTTGAACTCGTCGGTAATATCGGCCATAAAGCCCGAGATTTGCTTCATCAGACGGTCCACGCTAGCTTCATTGCCGGTCTTAAGCAGTGTGGTAATAGCGAATGTGGCAATAGAGCGGTTCGAGTTGGAGATGAGTGACTCCATATCGGGGTTGCAGACATTGACAACATGGGGCTTGAAAGTGGCGAAGCTGTGTAGGATACGGATGGCTGCGAACTTGGTGATCGACCGGGGGGAGGACAAGAAGAGCTGAAGAACGTGAACTGCCTGTGTTGCCTCGGCATCGGTGACATCGCGCATATCGCAAATAGCTTTGGCGGCCTCGAAGTTGACCATCTCATGCTTGTGGCGGAGCCAGCCATCCAACATCTGCATCATGGGTTTCCGGAGACCTTGGTCCTCCTCAGCCAATTTGGCCGCCAGACGTACCAACAAAACCAGAGCAGCCGGGCTCTTGACCACACCTGCAGCACCATACTGCTGTACCATCTTGACCAATGACATCCGATCGTGCGAGCGCATCTGGTACAAAAGACCGATGGCATGGTACTGTGTCATGAAATTCGAGTTAGAAATGGCGTGGCTCTGTGAGCTCGAAGAGAAACCAAGGAACCCGGTTGATGATTTCGATGACGAGGCTGCTTCCTGTGTTTCGCTCTGCCATCTCCGGACAACGTCGCGCGCAATGGGGAGGAGGTGGTAGGAAGAGACTAAGGCCGCGGAGGACACCGACGGGGTCTTGTCAACAATGGCGGTCTTGATAAGTCGCTCGATACCCTGTACTGTAGAACCCTTTTGAAATTGTAAGCAAATCCACTCAACCATTGGGGTCCTCGCGACCGAAGACCTACATCAATAATGCGGCAGAGCGCTCTGATGGCATTGGCCCGGTACAAAACATCGCTTCCCATTGCAGTGTCCTTCATAATGATACTTGTCGACATGATCACATCTTCGGCGGTACCAGCCAGCTCCTTCAAGATCAGGTAAACCATTTGCCGTAGCGACGGGTCTTTGTTCTGGAAGAGCTTGGAGATCCCAAAGAAGAGTGTGGTGGCTTCATTTGTAGGGAACTGCTCCCCGGTGAACAGGAGGACAGCGATCTTGGTAAGTAACGTTCGGCATGTCCGCGGCGAGATAGGAGAGGAATTGAATAGGCGTGCTAGAAGAAATATCTGGTCAGCATTGAATGTGTACAGCGCATGGAGGCGCCAGGGGGTATTGTTGATTGCACACCATCTTGGAAGACGGAGGTCCGATCAAGCTTGATCATGACCTGGTCCTCATCTTCGTTTTTCTTCATATAACTCATCTTGCCCAGCAGCTGGTATCGCACCAGCAATGAGTGGTTGCTGTCGTATTAGAAAGGTGGAGTTGGTGCAATTGGGACACGGGTCGAGTACACAGAAGCAGGGTAGGGCGGTGTAGGCGACTACAGCATTCGCATAGCCACCCAGAAATTGAGAGGTTAAGGGTAAATTGGAGAAAAATGCAAGAATATGACTGAGGTAAATGAGGTGGTAATGAATCTCGAACCTCAAGAGATATTGGCTATCAGCGACAAGTTGAAGGTGGCCTTCTGTGTTGTTTGGCCCGAACCAAACACTGCAAACAGGTGGCATCATGATTGAAGGCAGCGCATTTATCCCTCCAACTCCCCTCATTACCTCCATATTTCGCTTGAATTGAACTTGATCTATATATCTTCGATCATTTCAATCCACCATGCAGGTTGAAGTTAACCCCAACGAGGATACCGAGTGGTAAGACTATTACGTGCACATACCCCCCGCCGGGGTATAAACATTCTAAATGCAGTGTGCTAACCAGTTATTGAATACTATATAGGAACGATATCCTCCGCCAACATGGCATTATTCCCGAAAAGCCCAAAGACCCTGAACCTCTGATCCAAGAGGCTCTCATCGCCGCACAGCACAGGGCGCACGAGAACCGACTTGAGGACAAGGACCTTGACGAGCTGGACGCACTGGAGGATGAAGAAGACGAAGAGTTTCTCCAGAGCTATCGGTACGTGTGATATATGATGATTTATACCCCTAAAGCGGTCCCCTTTGCTCACAGTCCGATTACAGGCAAAAACGACTCGCTGAGCTCTCCACCCTCCAACAAACCAGCCACTTCAACCAGGTTTTCCCACTTCAGAAAGTTGATTATGCCCGCGAGGTGACAGAAGCATCAAACAGTGCTTTCGTACTAGTCAACCTCACATCGATGGGCGGGAACGTTGAATCACGCGTGTTAACGGAGCTCTGGCGGGAGCTTGCTGCCAAATTCGGCGATATCAAGTTCTGTGAGATTCGTGCCGATATGTGTATTGAGGGTTATCCGGAGAAAAACACACCTACGATCTTGGCGTACAAGGATACCGAGATCAAGAAGCAGCTTATTACGCTCCAGCAGTTGAAGGGTCCCCGGACCAAGATTGAAGGTAAGTTCCGTTCAAGGCGGGAATTAAAGGAGGATACACTAATCAAACCCATAGATATTGAGCGTCTCCTCGTAGAAATTGGTGCTTTGAAGGAGAGTGATGTTCGTCTGAAGAAGCGTGATAACGAGGACGATTACAAGAAAGCGGATGACCTGAACGTTGAAGATTATGATGATGACTGGGATTGATTTCCTTGATTGAAAACCACTGCAAATATTATGATCAGGCTTGTTTGTATATTATGAAAATATCCAAAAGATGATGACCCCCTTTCCATGTCGATATCAAAGAGAATGATGCTGTACGACATAACGCACTTGTTGGTCTCGATTCGAATTGAATTGCCTATATTTACTACATTTATACCTGTAGTTGGAGTCGCTGGCTATCTAGACATCCATATATAGAGAGTTTCTTGACATATAGATGGTCAGTCTGAGATCCATAGTGACGACTAGTTATCTAGTGGATATCAATACTTCAATCTAACTCGATTTGCAAACTACGGCATTTATTACAATGACAGTAAATGAAGTCAAAATTCAAGTATAAATAGCCCAGACGCTCCTAAACATAACAAAATCACATATATACCCAATGAACAGCGGATCATGTAATATCGCAGTTCATCCTATTGATCCTAACCCCAACGCTGAAAAAGCAAAATCATAACCGTATCAGCGGTACGAAAAACGATACCACAGAACATTTGAATCAGATCAACTCATCACGACTAGCAGCCGCACTGTCCTCAATAGCCCGACGCACCTGACCCTCTTTAAAAGCAGGACCCTGTCCATCACACTGCGACATACCCTTCAACCGCTCCGTGATATCAGCGATATCAAGCCCACCGCGCTCAAACAGCTCATGTTTCTGAATAAGTTCCCACGTCGCACCCGCATCCAGCAGTCTCTCACCGGTGATCGGACACACGGTGAGACGGTGGTGCGGGCTCCGAGGCGTGCCAGATCCGCCCTCCGGCATGAAGGTGGCATAGAAGTCTGTCGGGGAGTATTTCATCGGCCCTGTGACTGTTGGTTCGGGATTCTCGTTTGAGCTGACATGGCGATTGGCTTGTGATGTCGCGCGCAAGATTTCATTCTCGGTTGTGTAGCGGGCTAGCTCGCGCTTCAGACGCTCATTGTCGGCTTGTAACGAGTCGGATGCTTGTTCGAGGCTATTTACTTTGTCTTCGAGTTGGCGGACATGCTGTTCCTTGCGCTCTCTGAATGCTCGTTGGCTGTGTAATGAATGGATGTTAGTGTTTGCGGGGTGTCCACGTGGGTTTAAGATATCACCTACGCTGCTCGATTTTGGGCCTTGCGTTTGCTTTGCGCGGGCGCTGATTCCTTTTCCTCGCTGCTACTCCCTACATTTGGGTCTGGGAACTGAGTTTCATCGCCATCGAATGAGGTGGGGCGAGTGTGGTGACTGGAAGCAGAGTGCTTGACTGATTCTGGCGGTGAATGAGGTGGCGGAACAAAGGATGGGTCGACAGGGAATGAGGGGTTAAATTCAGGGAAATTCTGGTAATTATTCTAGTCTATTAGTGGCCAGTCTCGAACGGGGACAAAGAACTCTTACCAGAGGGGCGAATGTATCTGGTTGCGCATGAGGTTGGTCGGGGGTAGGCAACCCATAGAGTGAGAAGCCGGGCTGTGATCGGGGATCATAGAAAGGGTAATCCATTACGATATCTTAGACAATTCCCAAGGTCTTTAGGGCTCGGAAAGTTAGGGGGTGAAGGTGGAAAAATGATGAAAATCTATTACCTGGTCAAGTTTTACGGGGGCGTTCCGTGTACGATGCTACAAGATTTCCATGTTGTCATGACCCTCCTATATTCCGACTTTCAACAATGCATACTTCGGTTACCTATCAAATAGAATATCTAAAATACCTTCCAGGATTGCTCGGTGCATGACTAGACTTTTGATGATCTCACCGTTTTTCTACTCTTTTGGGACCGGGAAGTACGGATGTTCACATGGCCTTAAGGCCAGGTCTCCCAGTTGTATAGCATTACAGTGAATGGAGCAAATTGAAAGTTGCAATGTAAAGAGAGAGCTAAGAGAAATAACTTGACACAAATCGACGCATACCACCCCGGAAGCGACCCTAACCAATATCCGTCGCCAACCACACAAGCTTCCCCTGCAAGCGGGATTGCATTAGAGACCTTCTGTAACAGTAATTTCTGCCATGTAGCTTGAGCAGAAATCCAGAAAGCCTGCAAAACCCTCGAAAGCTGTCCTCCCGTCTCTTCTTGGCCAGATTGAAGGCCACACCTCGTCCCCATTGAGCGTCGATAGTTCACAAATTAATCGCCAGGCAAACGCAACAAAAACGCAAAGAATATCAGGGAAAGATCAAGGGCAGAGAATAAACGTCATGAGTAAAAAAAAAGGGGTAAGAAATGATGGGCAGCACATCCGAGGATGCATTCAAGGATCTCCAGTACCAGCGATTAGACAATCCGATAAAAAAAAAAGATTGCGGTCTGACGCCGTCGTTTGCATCTCCCTTAGTCTTGCCCTCTGGTCATTCTGACCACAGATGCCAGGTTGTAAAGAGAAACCAAAGGGCGAAGACGTAAAAATAAGCCACAATATCAGAAGCGTTTCGAGACGTGTAATCGGTTGTCCCGCAGAACGGGTACAAGTATCCGAAACACATAAAATAGTCGACAAAATTTTCGCAGCCTCAGCACAAGATTGACCACCCAATCGACAAGTGTTTCATGGGGTTGAAGGCGAGCAGGCGATAAACAGAGGCGAATCGAAACGGCTGAGATCGAAATCTGATCGAAAACGGGATAGGAGGGCTGTCGGGGAGTGCAGAGTGAAGAGATCCAAGAAAGAAAGAAAAACAAAGAAATATCCGAGAAGGCTGAGTGCGACATGGTCCGCTCCAAGGCGACATGAACGAGTTCCCGGTTTCTTAGTAGATAAGAATGTGAACAGACAGGAGACGTATGCGAAGCACAGCCTCACCGTCACGTAAACACAATTAATACCATTGGGCTTCCGCTCCTTCATCCCGCTTCGAACGGCCACCGGAAGGTCCATAACCCAAAGCAGCACCTTTCGAGGCAGAACGTAGCCTAACGCCGAAGACTATGCGATTAGTCAGATTCAGAACATAAGGGTCCTCCACGCCAGCGTCACGAAAAGCAAATCACTCAACGTAGGAGTTAAGAAAGAAGGGGTTCCCTACTCGGAACCAGGTTTCATGTACTCACATCCTGTCACTACCTCCCACGGCACGGTTGGTGTCCGGAGTGTCGAGGGCGCCGCGTTCGACGACCTTACGGCGCTGGCTGGAGACGGCACCAGGCTTGGGGGCGGCACTAGCTCCCATAGTGCCAGCAGCAGGCAAAGCCTGGCGACGTTGCTGATCCTCAGCATCCTTATCCTTCTTGGAAGCGTCCACGATCATGGCGGCGTTCTTCTGGTACTTGTAAACGGTCCAGTCGAAGACGTAGTCGTACTGGAAGGACTCGCGGACGAAGAGGTCGCGGAAAATCTTGCGCAGGTAGGAGTAATCGGGCTTGTCGTCGAAGCGCAGCGAACGGGTGTAGTTGAGGTAAATGGCGAATTCGTTAGGGAAACCACGGCAAAGGACCTCGGTGGGGGTGGTCATCTTCTTCTCCATAATGCGGTCGTACTTCTGCTTCTTAGTAGCAGCCTTCAGACCCTGCCAGGGGAGAGAGCCACGGCAGAAGTAGAGCATGACATAACCCAGAGATTCCATGTCATCACGTCGAGACTGCTCGACACCAAGGTGAGTGTTGATACTGGCGTAACGGGCAGTTCCAGTGAGGTTCTTGTTCTCACGGTAAGGGATGTGGAAGTGGGTCTTGGGGTCACGGTATTTCTTTGCAAGACCGAAATCAATTACATTGACCTGGTTGCCACGCTTACCAATGCCCATTAGGAAGTTGTCGGGCTTGATATCACGGTGGATGAAGGACTTGGCGTGGATGTATTCGATGCGGGAGATGAGCTGATCGGCGAGAAGAAGGACGGTCTTCAGCGAGAACTTGCGGTTACAGAAGTTGAAAAGGTCCTCCAGACTGGGACCCAACAGATCGATGACCATAGCATTGTAATCACATTCGGTACCGAACCAACGGACGAAGGGGATACCGACACCACCGGCGAGGGACTTGTAGACACGGGCTTCATATTCGAGCTGGGGGTGCTTGGCCTTGACACTCTCGAGCTTGATGGCAATCTCCTCACCAGAGATGATGTTCGTTCCTAGGAGCTATGAGTTGCTGTACAGCGTTAATCAAAATTTGTTGTATCCATACCGAGATAGATGTCACCGAAACTACCACTGCCGATCTTACGGCCAATGCGGTACTTGTTACCGACTCGCAAATCCTGCAAGCAATGTCAGTAAAACGCGTCCTTCGAACGTTTTGTCGACAACCAGATCGCCATGGTATAATCCAAGCGTAATATTCGAGTCACTTGAGGTATGCCTCCGAGTGAAGAAAGAGAAAAGAAACGGGGGGGTGGCTAACACTGACCATGGTCGTCATATTGAACCGATGGGGACACAGCGCTTAGCTGTGAAAAACTTGAGAGGCTAGAAGACTGAGAATATTAGTGTTCGAATCTTGAAGCAGAAACGATATGCAAAGCTGAGATCGATGTTGGTATAAAGGGGTGTGTAAAAGAGGCAAAGAGGAAGAGGTGAGGGAAAGAAACAGGAAATGAGAGGGGTTGACCAGCCTCAGGCAACTTCCAACTCTCCAGGTTGGGAAGGGCCAGATCAGCTCTCAAATAGAAAGACAATAGACATAAATGATGAAGTAAAGGAAATGTACATGTAATAGGGAAACCTGAAAGTCAAAAAGGTAAAAAAGAGCTTCTAGACATACCAGATAACGGGATCAAAGACTTGTAAGCCGACCGTGAAATATGGTAAAAGAAAAGCCGGGAAGATCCGGGGAAGAAACAAGTAACTAAAGAGATTCAAGGGCAAAAGCCTTTAAAGAAGCCTTAGAATCCTTTAAAGAGATGAGAAAGAGAAGAAGAAGAGAGGGGGGCGAGTCGGTGAGAGGGTAATTTTCCTTTTGGTTTTAATATGCAGGGGACGGCAGTCACGCCCGACCCTCGGGAGAGATGTCATTGGGCGTGGTATCGTAAGATTGGTATTGGGCATCTATACAACTTTACATTCAATAGAATTCAATGTTGATATATTGATATATATAGAGTATATGCATATGATATATATATATATATATATAAATTATATTCTATTTAAACATCTCATTACTCTGGCATACACTCAGCTGACCGGTGATCTTTGAAGCTATGCGAACAGGCAATAACCATACATACACGTAGTAATCGTCAATAGGCTATCAATCTTGGATATTCATTCATGTATATGATTTATATTCTATTTGAATCATATACAATCATATTACCCCTTGCGAGACATGGTATCCACAGCTTTTAGACCCTGACTTATAGATCTTGAATCAATAATACCAGATCTTATAGTATGCGCGATTTTCCTCAATGGGAAACTTGTCTCCTAATTAGGGCAAACGTGGGGTAATATGCTTGGAATTAGTCACTATGTGATAGAAATCCCAATTTTATAAAGACAAGTTCTACATGAATAGCATCGCGGAGTAAGCTTGTACCTATCGAATCGGGCTGATGACAGGTCATCATTACCACCCGCCTGGGCCCCTAGTAAATCGGATTTACGGAAAAGGATACCCTTGTCACGATAGTCTTGATGAATAAGAGCCTCCATAGGGCAACTAGAACGATTTTTTTAGCTATGGATGAACAAGGAATCCGTGTGGAATATGCTAGTGGTACAGCCAGAGTCCAATGAACATCAGAAAACCGGGGTATAAAAAGGGCAGCCGGGGGATAAACACAAAATCAGAACGGAAGAGGGGGGGGGAAACGAATGAGCGCAGTGGCGGAAGAGAATCAGAAAGAAAGAAACACACCGTGTTCGGTGTAGTTGAACGCAGGGTAGAAACACCCATCATACATAGAAACGAGAGTAGAAAACACATCGGGGGAAAAAGAACAAGTATTGAAAAATACACGTGAAAAACGCTCAGACGGTGCAAATTGACATATCTCAGGGCACATGGTCATAGAACAACAATGGAAGGCAAGATCTTTAGATCACGTTAGGGTGTTCGGAGTGCGCAGCTCCAGTGTTCAATGGCTTAGTTTGCACATCAAACCCAGCCCGGTCGTCATCGTCCAGTCTCCTCCTCCATTCTGCCAAGCTATCACTCATCAGTGCGGGTCCCTCGCTATTATCCTTAGTGGGGGTCCGGTCCAGATCCAGCTGGCTGCTTAGACGGTAATTGCGGTTGGTGCTTTCCCAGTGACTACGCAAAGCGTCCAACTCATTGGCAAGTGAGTCCAGAGCCATGGAACCACGGTTGTCAGGGAATGTAGAGTCCTGAGAGACATTGCTATCAGCTCGTGCCCGCCCAGTGCCTCCGCCGACTGTGTTACTAGAGGCGTTGCTGTGTGTGCGCGAGATTCCATTGGCACCTTGACCATGCTGGGATTGACGACGATATTGACCAACCGATGTTTGAACCTGCTCCAGAAGCATGTTGACTTTACGCTCTGCATCCGAAGCACGAGTTTCAAGGTGGGTATTTTCTTGCTTGAGCTGGTCCAGCTCGGTGCGACTTTGCTCAGCGGCAGTGAGCATCTCTTGCTTAAGACGTTCCTGTTCACTTCGCGACAACTCTTTCTCCGCCCTAGCCTGGTCAAGATCTTGCTTGAGTTGCGTAATCTGGCCTTCAAGGTTGGCAATAGAAGATGAAGTTCGATCTTGGAGATCGGACATCGACAGCTCGAGACGGGACCGTTCAGCATCCCACTCGGCAGAAGATGTCTGGCTGTCTGAATTCTCAAGGCTCTTCTGAGCCGCTTCTAATTCAGCCTGCATTTTAGCATTTTGAGTCTTATACCGGCTCAACTCATCCTTCATACGCTTCAGCATCTTCTCGGTGCCTTTCACGTAATGAACCGCTGACTGGTAATCATTCTCAAGCTGCTCAAGTTTTTCTCGGAAAGCTCGGTCGGCTTCCTGCTCACGACTTTCAAAGCCGCTCTTCAGGTCGTCATGAGCCTTGATGCTAGCCGAGAGTTGTTGCTCAAGCTCGCGCAGTCGGCTTTGCTCCGGAGTGCCGAATCTTGATCCGGGGGAGTCAAGCCGTGGGGACCGTCCAATGTCGCTGTTGATTCCACGCTCACCAAGAAGATCCTTCAAAGCGGCGTGTTGAACCGCGAGAGCTCCAGCCTCTCGCTGGTGAGCCTCAAGTTGTGCCTTCAAGTCCCGGTTATCAGTGGCGGCAGATTGGCTTTCCTTCATAGCGGTTTGAAGCTGTCTGCGCAATTGCAAGCCTTCACGGCTAGCCTGCTCCTGGTATGCTTCCAGACCAGCAATCCGTTCCTCTGCGCGCCGGAGTTTATCCGAGGCTGCGTTGGCGGCTGCCTGGTTCGCCTTAGCTAGAGTGGCGGACCGCTCGATCTGGGCTTCCAAAGCAGCGACTCGCTGGTCAGCACGAGATCGGAACGAATCATCCAAGTCTGTAGAAGTAGCGCGTTCCAGCCCAGAAACGAAGGCAATCTTGTGAGTTTCGGCTTCTTTCGCGTGAATTTCTGCCAGCTCCTCTGCATCCCGAAGGCGACGAGTAAGATTTTCCACTTCAGTAGTGCGTTCTTCGTGCTCTGATCGGAGCTGCAAAAGCTTTCTCTCTAGACCCTCGCGACGCTCTCGCTCGTCTTGGAATTGTTTCTCAATGAGGGCTGTCTTTGCAGCAGAGGCAGAAACAGCTTCTCGGAGGCCACCAAAGCTAGAGCCGAAGTCCTTTAGGCGAGTTGAAGAATCCTCGATCTGTGCCAACAACTCTTCTTTGTCCAGGGTGAGTTGTTGAAGCGAGGCTTCGGCTTCTGCGCGCAAGAAGGCCTCTTCTCTGGAGAGAGCCTCGGCTTGATGAAGCTCGGCGCGCAAGTTTTCGGCTTCCAGAGTATTGTTTTGCATCTCAAGTTCTGCCAGGTGCTTCCGGGTTGCCTCATTTGTTTCTTCGGCAAGCTCCTTAGCTCGACGTTCCTGCAAAAGCTCGGTGGTCTGCACATCTAACTTAGCCTTCAACTCGGCCTGGGAGGCCAAAGCGAGGGCAAGGCGACGTCCCATATCAGTAGGTCGCTCGTCATCTCCATCACGGGAAGCATCAGGCTGAGGGGTTCCCCGTTGACTACCACCATGGGCAGCGAGCTTGGCCCGAGAGTATGCGGCTTCGTTGATAGCCATATCGCGTTGATGTTCTACTTCAGCAACCCGTTTGGATGCGATGGCTGCCTGTCGGTCCACAGTAGCCTGCATCTTGCTGAGGTCTGCTCTCATAGCCAAGAACGCCTCAACCAGCGGGCGATCCTCGTCACTGAGGGCCTCGTTAGCCCGGTCGTCTAGCGCGGGGCTACTGGTTGCGTTGGGGACATAGCCACATTTCCTTGCAAGTGCGAGTTCTGAGGCATACCAGGCATTCCGGGCCTTGGTAACCTCCAGTTCCTTTATCAACGCCTCTTGGTGGGGTGTAAGTCGAGGGGACCGTGGCTCATCACCAAGGGTCTTGGAGTTGCGGAAGTTTCGAGATTCCATTGAGCCCTCGACGCTAGTCTGCCGGCCAAGGATTGATTCCTCCCCGCTGTCCATGGAGCCACGCTGTCGATGAGATCGGAGCGACCGTTGTCGGCCAGGAGTACTGATCAACGGGGCTGCCTCGCCTGCTTCCATGGCCTTGGCTGATGGCTTTTGATGCTGTGTAGGAGTTCGGCGACCAGCTGATGGAGGTCCCTGGGAATCTTGTGGGCCTTCCTTCATGATTGGTGATTCTTCGCCGCCGTCGCCGTTTGCTGCACGAACATCAACCGTTGGTGTGTACCCTCGATCATTCTTGGTCGGGGTCTTGCTACGAGGGTTCGCACCGGCTGGAGGGCCATTGCCACGAGGGCCAGGAGAGGGTGCCTGTCCAGGAGGCGGTGGACCGGCGGGAGCTTGGGCAATTGATGCCCGTGGCAGTCTAGACCCCGGTCCCAGATTTGGGTTAGAGCCGAACTCCCCTGGCCTATTAACAGCCGTACCCTGTACCATGCTCTCACGCGATGGGGTCGGTCCCCGTCGCATTTGCTGTTCCGGGCCTGCGTTTTGTGCCTCCCGAGACGAGCGCCCGGATGAGATACCTGTTTTATCAACACTTGTGTTTCTAGCCGCTGGCTCAAGGGCGCGTCCCCCAGTTTGCGAATCATTGGGGTACCGGATTTTGCTAGTATCAAGGATGTAGGACATGCTAAGCTCCGCGGGGTCCCTAGGAGCCGAGCTTGGTTCTCCCGCCATAACAATGATCTGCTTGCCAAAAGCGGTCATACTGTGACCAGATCGAGGGGAGGGTGCAGGGCCCATGTTTTGGAAGGAGTACCAACGTCGAGTTGAGATGCGGAAGGCTGACAGGTCTCCCAGGTCCACACCTTCATCTGTGCGGCCTCCGAACACATACATCACATCATTGACCAAAGCCGCGGCATGGCCCTCCCTAGGAGCCGGGATAAATCCAACACAATCAATTTCGGTCCAGCTATTGGAAACGTAGTCATACGACCAGACATCATTGAACCACTGTACCCCATTCGTACCTCCAAACAGGTATAGTTTCTCGTTGAAGCTGACAATGGTGTGGTTTGTTCTCGCTGGAGGAATTTGGCCTGGTGGAGGTCCACCTTCGTGACTATTCGGGATCAAAACCTCCCATTTATTTGCTGGATTTTGCAGTTGGTTCAAGTCAAATGCAATCAAATCATTGAAAAAGAAGCCCTCTACTTGCCCTCCGAAGACGTAGAGTTTGGAACCTAGGATATTCAATGTGTGACCGTAACGCCCGGAGGGTCGAGAGCCGGGGGGGATAGCGCGGGACCATTGTCGGGAAGCTAAATAAAGAGGGTTAGAGTTATGGCAAACATGAATAGATCAATCCCACACTTACATGTATTCAAAAGGTACAGAGTGTCATCCAGGGAGTCATTCTCGTCAATTTTGGTATCACCGCCAAAGACAATGAACGCATTCCCTACGAGCAAACTGGCATGACCGACTCGAGGGCCAGGACCTTCTGAAACTGTCGCAACCTGCAGACAGTTCAAGCCACCGCCACTACTTTCAATCATCCACAAATCACCTTTGACGGTTGATCCATCGATCAGGCCTCCCATCATGTATATGTCTCCTTCCTTAGATGCCACTGAATTAATTGCTGCTCCATAGCGAGGAAATGGGTTCGTCTGGGGAGAAGAGAAGTTCAAACGGCGTTGCGACCATGGGTAAAGGGATGAACTGGGACTTGGAGGGGGGATCCCGTTGGGTGGTTGCTGGGATCTTTGCATCTGTCATAAACATTAGAGCTCTGTCCTCATCAAAGAGCGACCACTGGATCACAAAACAGGTACTCACCTGAGATTCCGAATCCGCTCTCTGCCGCGGCCGTACTGCATCTGGACTCGTTGGGCTTGTGGCCGAGTGGAGGGAGTTGCTGAAGCTACCGCTTGGTGTTGGCGTCTGGGAATTCATACCATCCCCCTTGACCCCATTCGCCATAGGCGATCCAGCGGATGGAGCACCTTCTGAAGTGTGGACATTTCTAGTCGCTGGAGGGAGTGCAGCCGACTGCTGATTCTGCTGGGCATGAGCCTTCTTCGATTTAAATAGAAAGGCCATCGTAATTATGTGGTCGTAGTCGGTCGTATCAGGGGATCTGGCGCAAGGTCAAGCGCCGAAGTGCGATCTCGATCCACCTGAAAATCAAAAGAATGGCGTCGTCCCGAGAAATGAGGTGGAAAATCTGAAGAGATAGGGGGGAGTTGTCTGTGAAGTGGGAACCAGGAACCACTAGGAACCATAAAACGTTCCATGCACAAGCCGCTCAGCGTTCCCCCAAAAAAATAAATATGGGCAGGGGGAAGCCTCTAAACAGAAGCATTCACACTAGGGACTCGAAAAATCAAAGCGGCTAAAGCCAAGACAAGAAAGGGGGAGGTGGTCGGAAATGTGAAGGAAAAGCGATGGACGCCGTTTCAATTTCCCGGAGATGCTCTAAGTCGAACTGGTCTTAGTTTCATTGGACGTGCATACTCAGGGGTATACTATTTACTCGAATTATTTAAAGATATTTCAACTCTTTTGATTTAAAATTTCAATGCTTGTCTATATATATACATTTATCTACCCCGTACTGCATACATTATACTATCTCATTCCTTTTTCCCAGTCTCTTTCTGCCAGCCTCCAGGAACCGAGGGGGTGGGTTTCACATTCCACTATGGAAATATCCACACGTCTCTAGTCTTCCTATGTGTTTCTATATTCAAAAAGAAGATAAGAAAAAGGGTTCATAACAATGTCGCAAAATCTTCAGAATATTCAACATTATATTCAAGGGTTTAAATACCGCCAGTTAACCCTAACTATCACACTATCACACTATCACACTTATATGCCGGGCCGAGGACATGGTCACAGTGCGAATAACTGCAGGTCCAATGATAATGTATCCTAACACTGCATTCCCCAATTCGACGATCCATACCTACCCCACAATGTACAGAAAATACCAATTGCTCAAAAGATCAAGACAGTACAACATTGTAACTAAGGCATGTGATCCTGAATGTCGACTCTGGAATACCTCAAAGTTAGATTGAAGCTGAAGGGAAAAGGGGTTCCCATGCCTATCAAAATAACACGGGCGATCTCTTGTCCCCGGGTTGTACGCCGTAGGGATGAACGTACATATTGACACTGACCTACAGAGTACCACTGCTATAATTTATTATCATTGGCTACCATATATCTGAGTATTGCTTTTAGTTTGTTGTGTTGTATAAAAATCGACATGTCAGATATTCGATGTCTATCCTACCTCCAGTGAAACCTTTAATGTCCCCTACGATCGTTGTCTTAGACATTTCCAACCATAAAGTATCTTCTTATTTTGAAGAAAAGGATTGCAAACTACGGAGTATGCTACTCCGTACGAATATACATACATAGCTGACTGGCAGGGCTTTCCTCCCAGCCATAGAGGTTGTCTTCATTTTAGTTATGTTGTACTCCATGATGTAATCAATCCCTATACCCCCGTATTGAAAGTTATACCAAGTAGATTCTGTGGCATGGATATATCGACTCTGCATGCAGTCAAATCTGTATTAGAACGAAAAGAACCATTGGCCTACAAGGTACTATGTAGTCACTTGTAGAATGATAGTTAGTTTATACTTCGTAAAATGCCAAGACATAATTCTGAGTAATCCCCGGAATATCTGTGTTTCCGCATAGCACCTCGCCTTTCCGAACCACATCCGCTCTAGACCAAGCAGATAAGCTCTCTTTGGTCCAGAATCCATAGGCTGTGCGCTGAGCTACCTCTGCGCTCCTGGAATATCTCCAGGGTAGTCGCAATCTCAGATTAGTCTGGTTACTACGAATCTCACCTCCAACGTCACCCGGGCCATTTCATCATCGGTCTCTTCCCCAGCTTCAGTTGATAACACCAAGACCCTCGCGAGCGAACCGAAGGAGGATATTACTAGTTGTGACCGGTGATCGACCGGGGATACTTGTGGCTTGCCTTGACATACGTTCCAGCCTTTCCTCTTCCCCTATACTTGGGTAACACAATGAACGATCATACAACATGAGGGATCCCACTACCGATATGGAACAAAATTCACAACAAATGACGAACGGGTCGACGGCCTCGCGTCGCAATCCGAATAAATCGGTCCGCGTTGCGTTTGGTCCCGATTTAGAGACCACGATTCCCACCCGCGAAAGATCTCCAGCTCCGTTGGGTGGCCATCAGCGTTCGCTCACAGCAGTTGAACACAAGCACCCCGCACTGACACCGCCAGGGCGCCCAACTAGTTCATCTGGAGAGAACAGCGCCATTGGAGATATCCCACCCCGCCGCCCATCACCTCGGCGATCGGAGAGTAGCCGACCGTCCATGATGAAGAGAGCCAAAAGTGACTATGGGCCAAGTCGGATAACCTTCGATAAAGTGGCGGGCGATGACGATGAAGATTTTGCTATGCGACATGGGTGGCAGGAGGAATATACTTCGAGCGAATATCTCAAGATCTTACATTCGGTGAGCATGACCATTCTGATTGTGAATTATCAAGGCTAACGAAATGCCCGCTCAATATAGAACTTCTACATGTATTTCACCGAGAAACGCCATGAGACGAACGGAATTCCCAGGGACCCTGTTGGGAGTTGGCCAAGTCAGGACTGGCGCATGAAAGATCGCCTGAAAACTGTGTCTGCGGCTTTGGCTATCTGTCTGAACATCGGAGTCGACCCTCCCGATGTGGTCAAGACCAACCCAACATCGAAGCTGGAATGCTGGGTAGACCCGACTTCTACCACAGGCGGTGGTCAAAACAAGATCATGGAACAGATCGGCAAGAAGCTACAGGAGCAATATGAGACTTTGAGTCTTCGGACAAGATACAAACAGTATCTGGATCCATCAGTTGACGAGACGAAGAAATTCTGTATCTCACTTCGGAGAAATGCCAAGGACGAGCGAGTGCTTCTACATTACAATGGACACGGAGTGCCGTTGCCAACTCAGTCGGGTGAAATCTGGGTCTTCAACAAGAATTATACCCAGTACATCCCTGTCCCACTATATGATCTACAGTCTTGGCTAGCTGGCCCTAGTCTGTTTGTCTTCGATGTTTCACATGCGGGCAACATTGTCCAAAATTTCCACACTTTCGTGGAAAAGCATGAGAAGGAGAACATTGAAACTAAGAAACGAGACCCGAATGCTGTCATTCAGAATTATGGTGACTGCATCCTCCTAGCTGCGTGCCAGAAGACTGAGTCCCTTCCGACCAACCCCGACCTTCCTGCGGACCTATTCACATGTTGCTTGACAACACCGATTGAAATAGCATTACGCTTTTTCATACTGCAGAACCCTCTACGCACCAACATTTCTATTGATGACTTCCGAGTCCCCGGTCGACTCCAAGATCGTCGAAGCCCTCTTGGAGAACTGAATTGGATATTCACTGCAATTACCGATACAATTGCATGGAACACCTTACCTCGGGCTTTGTTCAAGAAGCTCTTCCGGCAGGATCTAATGGTCGCCGCTCTTTTCCGCAACTTTTTGCTCAGCGAACGCATCATGCGCACATACAAATGCCATCCGATCTCTTCGCCTGAATTGCCAGACACACACCATCATCCGCTATGGAAAAGCTGGGACCTTGCCGTCGAAATGGTGTTATCTCAGCTACCTGCTCTTATTGATCAAGAAGAAGGGCGCCGGCAGTATGAGTACCAGCACTCAACATTCTTCGCTGAGCAACTCACTGCTTTTGAGGTATACCTCTCGTCCGGTCCTACCGAGAAGAATCCACCAGATCAGCTTCCCATTGTCCTCCAAGTCCTCCTGAGTCAAGCACACCGCTTGCGAGCCTTGATTCTTTTGAGCAAATTCCTGGATCTCGGCCCATGGGCTGTCCACCTTGCGCTCAGCATTGGCATCTTCCCCTATGTCGTCAAGTTGCTGCAATCAGCAGCCCAAGAATTGAAACCAGTTATGGTTTTCATATGGGCGAGAATCATGGCAGTCGATCACACTGTACAAAACGATCTACTCAAAGACAACGGCATCCACTACTTTATCTCAATCCTGAACCCTTCTTCCCCCATTCCTGTGGGAAATGCCAGCGAGCACCGCGCCATGTGTGCTTTCATAGTCTCGATCTTCTGCAAAAACTATCCCCAGGGACAGAACGTCTGCCTCTCTGGTGAATTGTTTGATTCGTGCCTCAGGCACCTTGGCGATGTGGAAAATCCCCTACTACGGCAGTGGTCTTGTCTGTGTCTCAGTATGCTCTGGTGCGATTTCCCCGAAGCCAAGTGGATGGGAATTCGATGCGCAGCCCCCGCTAGGCTCTGCGAGTTGAATTTCGACCCCGTACCCGAAGTTCGCGCTGCTATGCTTCACGCTGTGACTACGTTCTTGGGAATTCCAGATCTAACAGACCAAGTTGCACAAATCGAGGAGACCTTAGCACTTGCAGTCCTGCCCATGTCTGCCGATGGAAGTGTGGTTGTCAGAAAGGAGCTTCTAGTATTCTTCTCAACATTTGTCAGACGCCACCAGAACAAATTTTTGGTCGCAGCATTTGAGGAGCTTGAGGAAGAAAAGCGGTCCCTGTGTCATCGCTTGCAGAGCGAAACCTCTCAGACTAGCCGCTCCGAAGGGCAGATTGTAGCATTATGTTCTCAGACGAAACAGCCCCAGCTGTCTCGCAATACAACTTTCGGGACTATCTGGAAGCAGCTGCTGGCTCTCTCAGTTGACCCTCATCCGGACATCGCCCAGGATGCCGCCGTTATCGTTGATTATATCCACCTTGCCTTGTTGGAATCTCCAATGGCGCCACTCACTAACAAGCTTCAGAACGAGATTCTGGAAATCACAGGCTTGACGAAATTCCAGCCTCGCGAGCGAACCGAGGTAAAGAAAACTGCACCACCTTCAACGCCTCCATTGTCCGGAGCAGCAGCCTCAAAACAAGAAGGCTATCTTTCTTTGGGTTTCAGGAGAACTGCCAGCGTCGCTGCTTCCCTGAAGAACCTTGCTTTTGGCAATGCAGCAGCGGACCCATCCTCAGATAATTCGAACCCTCCTTCGCCTTCAGCCAGCCGTAAGACAATTACCCCACGCGGCCGGGCCCCTCCTGAATGGACCCGGCCCCCGGAAGTAAATGATCATGTTGCTCCCGCAACAGGATACAACCAGGCCCCGGTTCCCACGTCCCGAGGATTCCAACCCAAAGGCCTTGATATTATGCCAGTTATTCCCCTAAAGAGTCGATTCCTAGACTGGTCCACTGAGGTAATCCCGGATTTTGAATCCATCAAGTCCCGCAACCATTATTACATGCATTTACTCACCCTTTACAAGTATTTCCGGGAGCCCCAGATGAAACCAAACGAGCCGGATGAGCCTGGTAGCTCCGACTACAACCAGCGCCTCTGGAGACGCGGCCGCAACGAAAAGATTATTGCTGAGACTCAACCCCTCAAAGGGAAAGCCGGAGCGAGCCGATGGGATAACTCGGTTGCTTTGCTATCGAATGGTAGCCAGCCCCACAAGATGTGTTTCCATCAATTTGAGGATCACATTGCTGTCGCAGATGACCGGGATACAATTTCGTGAGTACTAATGAGTCACCTGCTCTTCGTGTTCTTCTAACTGTTGGTTTCGTATAGCATCTGGGACTGGCAGAGCCACAAACGCCTCAATCAATTCTCAAATGGCAACCCGGCTGGGTCAAAGATCAACGAGGTCCGATACATCAATGAGGATGACCAGGCACTGCTTATGACTGGATCTTCTGATGGTGTGATCAAACTTTTCCGTCATTACGAGACCAATACGGATATTGAAATAGTCACAGCCTTCAGAGCCCTCCCTGAACTGATTCCAAGCAATCGCAATGCAGGCCTTGTGCTTGATTGGCAGCAAGGTCAAGGCAAAGCTCTGGTTGCAGGTGATGTTAAGGTCATCCGCGTCTGGAATGCTGCTACTGAGGTGTGCACAAACGTAAGTCTTCAATGTCTGGTCTCACAAATCTATTGCGTTACTCACAAAAGTTTAATAACAGGATATTCCGGCACGATCGGGCTCCTGCATCACATCTTTGACGTCTGACCAAGTAGCGGGCAACATATTTGTTGCCGGTTTCGGTGATGGTGCTGTCAGAGTCTTCGATCAACGATTGAAGCCAACCACATCCATGGTCAAAGTTTGGCGCGAGCACAAGCAATGGATTACAAATGTCCATATGCAGCGCGGTGGTTTACGAGAACTGATATCAGGTGGCCGTAATGGTGAAGTCCGACTTTGGGATCTTCGCATGGATAGCCCGATTTCCACCATCTATGCCACCAAAGACACCCTACGGACCTTGAGTGTTCACGAACACGCTCCTGTGTTCAGCATGTACGTTCCTCCGCTGCACTACTTCGGTATTTTGTTCAAAGCTAACGTGTCGCAGGGGTACAAATCGCCACGAAGTCAAGACTTTCAATGTGGATGGCACATACCTTTCTACATTCGAGCCATACTCGAGCTTCCTTCATCACAACCGATCCTCGCCCATTGCCAGCACTGCCTTCCATCCCCACCGGACTGTGCTTGCCTGTGCCGCATTGAACGACCATCATGTAAACCTCGTGTCCTGCTAATTCCAACTCAGCTCCGAAATGCATGATATCTTCGCGTGGTGATCTTCATGTCATTGTTTCTTTTCTTGTCCTAATATTACCCTTTCTGTAATATGAATCCGCATACCCGACGAACAAATCTACCCGGCGTCTTAGCGACTGACTTGATCAACCATACATCGATGGCTCTGCTTTGTTAGATTTTGTTTCCTTGGGGTTGCTTCACTACCCTTTATTCTGACGATTCCTCTATCTATTCTTCTACTTTATGTGAGACTGAGTACCCAGGTTCGGGTCTATGAACTTCTTACCCCTCTTGTCTTCTATCTTCTATATTAAGCACAATATCTTGTTGTAATGAGTGCTAGCCTGATTGCCAGACGGAAGAATGTATAGTGCGTGAATACTGGTGCTCTACTCACTTTAGTAGAGCGAATACAGAGCACCAGAGAATGTCATATATTGACTAATAGTAGGTCTTGGCTCTATTATTGTTCTTCTCCTTCTTTCTGCGCTTGTTGGTGGCTCTAAAAAATTGCATTGATATTTTGGTATGATCTCAGGTCTTGACGGACATACTTCAGTTCGTTCGACAGAAGCTTGGCCACACACGCTGTAGTGTACCTACGTATTAGTGCTCATGCACAGGGCTATATTTATTTGGCATTACTTCTTTTTCTGCGTGCCACTCACATGCTGTCTCTACATACGGAAATTATCCAGCCCTCTATTTTTGGTTAATATCTAGGTATATCTCAGAAAAGCGAAGTTGAATGATTTGTAATCCAATTTAGGGTGGTTGTGTTTTTGTTTCGCTTTAATTTTAACATACTATCGTACTTTCTACTGCCACTTGCTCCTGGCTTCAGCTCTGGCGATTCGGGCACCCGAACAAGCATTCTTGACATATCAATCATATCTACAAAAGTGAAGCACTAGAGCGTAACACTCTTGAGAAAATATTGGGCGGCAAACATTTTCTCCAAACAGGAGATTACAAAGTTATTGAAATAACACCATTTCCGTCAGGGACTGGAAGACCTTTTGCCTTTAGCTTTTTGGTCCTCGCTCTCCTTCTCTTGGGGGTGAGATCTTTCCAACCCGTATACAAATATGAGTTTGGCACTAGAGGACTGTCCGGGGTCGCTTGATCAGCAATAACTTCAGCCACGGGCTCCTGGGCGATAGCCTCCTCTGGAACTGGCTCAGGGATGACCGCTTCTACCGGGGCAGGCTCGTCGGCAGGCTCAGGGACAGGCTCTTCTTCCGGAACAGGCTCTTCTTCCGGGACAGGCTCTTCTTCCGGGACAGCCTCTTCTTCGGGGACAGCCTCTTGTTCCGGGGCAGGCTCTTGTTCCGGGGCAGGCTCCTCAGAAGCTGCGTATATATAGCGACCTTCATAGAGAGGATGAGGTACATAAGCGAAATTCTTGTAAGAATTACCAGTCCATCCCATCGTACGAACATCACTTGCAGGAGACTCGACGGTATGCCAGGCACTGCGGGCTTGGACAGAGGAGTCAGGATGGTCATCAACCGCACTTTCGTCTGGGGTAAGAGGCAGCCCATTCACCACATCATCAGCCTCGGTGGAAGCAGGCCCCTCTGGCCATATAACGTGTTCTCCGGTGCTCGCATCGCTCGCTGCCACATACTCAGGCTCCGTGTCGCCCTCAACTTTAAGAGAATCCAAGTGCACTTTGTGGGTTTTCATGCACTGCTGTACTTGGCTAGAGAGGATGTCAATCACAGCCGCCATGAGTGCTGTGCCAAACAACTCGCTTTTCATGCCAGTGCCAGTGTTGGCAATTTCACGAATATTAGGCGGTGGATTTTCAGACACATATTCTTGTCGAAGGACTTTCTTGACATATTTTGGAAGCCAAATCTCGTCTTCGGGAAGTAAATAGAAGGCCGCCCTGGTTGAATTTATAAGTTCAACCGTCGTCATTGCTTTGCCGAAATATTCAATATATTTTTCGGCAAGTGTCTCTAGATCGGGAAGGCCGTACTTCCTGCATGTATGATAGACTTGGACGCTTCTTTGGTATTCCCGTTCTACGTAAGACAGGTGCTTAGGTAGTGGCGAGTCGATAGTCTCATAAGCACCTGTATACAAGAAATGCACCAATGTGTGGCTAATATCTTCGGGAACACAGGAAAGCAACATAATTTTGGATTTAAGCATATCTTCGAGGAGAGGATACCTCTGGAGATAGAAGGACGGGATGGTGTATTGCTTGGTTCCAATGAAGAAAGTGGCGGTTGGAAGTTCGTAGGGCCTATAACCAGTAAGTGTTAGGGGCTTTCAAACTCAGTCGATGGGGAAAACTCACGATGACAGTGGTTGATTGTATTCAACCTTTGGAAATCTCTGGCTTGAAGACTCAGCCTCCTCGCCCATTTGATCGTCAGAAATGTTGGCGCTCATCTTGGTATTCTTAGCAATGATGAAAGCCGTGGCTCAGAGAACAAATTTCATCAAAGTGAGACACTTTGACTCAATATTTGTAGCCGATGAAATTATAAAATGAGGGGAAAGCTATGCGTTGTTCATGTCCAGCGCATCGTGAGGCGAGTCATCATCTCATTGGTAGTATTCGTGCAGTGAGGCTGACCCCTGCAATCGCGATTTCCAAATGGACCACCAAAAGCCAATCTCCGTGAACCCTACACATAGGTAATATGCAGCACGCCGACTAGCACAATTTACGAGATTGAGGAACTGATAACCAAAACAAACTATTGTACTATAGGTTAATTAACCAGATTGTATGTGCGAGAGAGGGGAAGTGTGTTCAAATATATCCTCCCTTCTAGCCATTAACCTCCAACACAACACAAAGTGCACCATACCCGAGAGAAGAGCTGTGGACGAGCATCTGATATCACGTATGTAAAAAGTACTTCTCATTTA
The DNA here is from genome assembly GCF_001561935.1 of Penicillium griseofulvum. Taxonomy (NCBI): domain Eukaryota; kingdom Fungi; phylum Ascomycota; class Eurotiomycetes; order Eurotiales; family Aspergillaceae; genus Penicillium; species Penicillium griseofulvum. The sequence goes on along the minus strand of NW_024467471.1, from coordinate 4,509,253 downwards.
TTTTCATTTGATGTATAATCGGGTAATCATATTCTACTGCAAAAATATGCACGTGACCACATTTGCCCTCATCTTGCATCCCAAACAAAACTGGTATACTAACACCTGACAACGTCAATTGTAATTTCAATCAGAAAACCCCATCTGAGCTGAAGAGATAGCAAAGAATGAATCGTCGCAAGTTATCCTTTTTAGTTTGTCATAGAAAATATTTTTGTGGATGTATATTTTCATGTGAAGGTGCTGAGAATCCCCGAAAGAATCCTAGAATAGCTTCAGCGAGGAGTGTAGGGATAGCTTAAGGTATATTGAAAAAGTGGAGCTCACTCTGAATAGCTTTATTATTACCTCATTTCGCTGAGAAAGATCCAGCCAATCAGATCCATAGAAATAAACAAAAGCAAGGATAAAAGGAAGTTAAGGACTAGGCATATAAGAGTCCCCAAGCCCCGTAGCTTAACGGTTGAGCCTGCATGTGCTTTACCTGCTTTTGGGAGGGGAAAGAGCTTGCAGGTTTAAAGCAGGGAATTGTCATTCATTCTCGGTAAGATAATTTCAACACCAGAACCCGCATTAAAAGTGACCCTCTCAACCAGGTAAAGCACATGCAGGCTCAACTCTGTGCGCGGGGGACCAGTATTATTATTATCATTAAAAAATATCCATAAGAATTAAGAAAGAGGTTCATGATGAATCTTTTGAAAGCTCCCAGCCACCTGACCATCTCTGTAGGAGGAGACACTTATGGTCTCTCTCCAGAGGTACTGGGATGTTTTCAACGCTAAACATTATCTATCATCCAGTCAAGTATTGCATGCCAAAAATGCCAGCCCCCTACGGAATCAGGACTAGCGTAGTTGACGTAGTCTTGACAGCTTCATCACCTATTTCTAGACAACCTACATCCAGGTTGTGTCGGAAGGATGGTACTTCAATTCGGACTGCAGTCAAACTGCTTCTTCTTACAGACACGAGGCTTCTTCTACAGGGATAAGTAGTCTATAAATATGGGCTTCTTGCAGAATGTTTGCATACTAAAGAATTCTGAATTGTTGTCTAATCCATGCTTCTTATAGTCTCTATACTGTACGACTTAACACAAGGTATTAAGATAAAAGGAAAAGGATATTGATATTGTTGGGTCATTCTCATAAAATAATAAAACCAAAGAAAAGCTAGGAATACAGCTCAGAAATTTTTCGTAATACCAGCCAAAGGTCAACTAGTAGTTTCGCTGGCTACCGAGGGATCCCTTCTCCTCAACTCTGGGGTCAAGCTTGTTCAATAGATCGGAGCCGTGGGGACCAGCGGTCTTTCCAGTCTTTGAGGTTTGCCCGTAGCTGCTGCCACCGGCTCCGTAGTTGTCGTTGGCGCCATATCCAGACTGTCCAGTGGAGTGGCCAGTGGTGCTACCGTAGTTGTCGCCTCCAGACACAGGCCTGCCGGAGCCATATCCAGACTGGCCAGTGGAGTGACCGGTGGAGCTACCGTAGTTGTCGCTACCGGACACAGGGTTGCTGGAGCCATATCCGGACTGTCCAGTGGAGCGGCCAGTGGTGCTGCCGTAGTTGTCACCACCAGACACAGTGTTACCGGAGCCATATCCGGACTGTCCAGTGGAGTGACCAGTAGAGCTACCATAGTTATCGCTACCGGACAGAGGGTTGCTGGAGCCATGGCCAGAGTGCCCGGTGGTGTTGCTAGACAGGGGGTTGGAGCCGTAGCCGGTCTGTCCGGTAGAGCGGCCAGTGGTACTGCCGTAGTTATCGCTACCAGACAGGGGGTTGCCGGACTCATAGCCAGACTGTCCAGTGGAGTGGCCAGTAGTGCCACTTGACAGAGGGTTGCTGGAGCCGTAGCCAGACTGTCCAGTAGAGTGGCTGGTGGTGTTGCTAGACAGGGGGTTGTGGGAGCCGTAGCCAGTCTGTCCAGAAGAGTGACCGGTGCTGGAGCCATAGCCCGTCTCTCCGGCAGAACGTCCAGTGGTGCTGCTACCGTAGGTGTCTCTGCCGCCAGACAAGGGGTTGCTGGAGCCGGTGGTTCCAGCATACTTTCCTCGGTTGTCGAGGTCACTGTCAACGCGAGGGTCGGCTTTGTTGGCTAGCTTAGAGTCATGGGGGCCAGCATTGACGTTGCTGGAGCCAGTGTTGGATGAGCCATATCCGCCAGCAGTGTTAGAACCATAGTTCCCAGATGTTCCCGAGCCGACATCAATTGGACCCTTGCGGGAGTCATGGATGGTTTCTGTGTTGTGGGCACCGTGGCCAGTGCTAGCACCAGTGTTGTAGCCTCCTGCACCGGTAGTGGGTGTGGTCTCATAGCCGGGGCCAGAGCCAGAGCCATAAGTGTTGGAGCCAGTGTTGGAGCCAGCGCCGGCAGATGTGTATTTGCTGTTGTCTGCGGTGTTGTGCGAGGATCCGTAGGTATCCCGGGTATCTATATGAATAGGCTAGTTAGCATCATAGTGTAATGTCTCTTTCCTAGGAACGACGAACCATCGAACTTGTTGTTGGATGTCTTGGAGGAGTCATGGGTAGTCTCCTTATCGTGATGGCCAGTTACGGCATCCTTGACCTTGTGAATAAAGCTTGACATGATGGAAGGTAATATGCTTTAATAGTAAAGTAAAAGATTTGAGAATAGTTTGAAATTAAAGTTTGAATGGTTTGTCCAAGTCAGATAGTTGCACGTTGATGGAAAAGTGAAGAGAAAGTGCTTCCAGTAGGGAGTTTATATATGCTTTAGTATCTTGCTTGTGATCAGATTATGAATAGATCCCTGCGGAGACTGAGTGACGCCATAACGCGGGGATCCACGAGTACAATCACCGGTGAAACATGGAAGAGCTCTTTGACTGTCCCATTTTCGGTTGTCATGACGTCCCGAACGGGTAGAAGCATACAGTTGAGTGTTCTTGGCTGAAAATGGGAGCTATCAATGTCATCCATCGTCATGTCCCAGATCTACAAGACCAAGAACGCCACTGAGAAAGCTCTTGCAAGGATAGCTTGTAGATCCATAGACCCGCATTCAGATTTCAGATATCATATTACATAAGTGGGATTCCGCAATTTGTGCCAACAATTCTCCGGGTTGGGCATTGTTTGTCCTGGGCCATCGAAACTTAGCTATCAGTTTCTTATGGCTTTTTGGGAATATTCCTGCAGTATCACTTGTACTTTTCACCCTTATTGAAGCCGTAGTAAACATATACAGGACAGACAAGCACATTCTAAAATGATTCCTCTAGTATACGCTAATCCCCTTTTGGGCCATGTACGTCATGGATATCCAAGTGTAGCTTTAAACGCTAATCCACATATGGTAAGTGGGGACAAGCCTTATCGATCGTCAAGTCCAAAAATATCTTGCTGGCGTGCCTTAATATATTATACGTAGAATGTATTACTGATTGGACCAGCTACTATAACTTACAGTCTACGATATAGGTATGCATACATTGATAATGCGATTCAAAAAATCAAAAAGGCGGTGGATTACGTAGCCGCCTGGTAGTGCCCAGGTGATGGCATGATCGGCGGTAGCTCTGGGTCGACCCTTGGAAGTATCAACTTTATATCAACTCAACAATATATGCCTGCTATTGCGAGATTTAAAGAGGGCCGAGCAACGTATCATGCCATGATGTTATTATATTGTGACATTATACGACTTACGGAACTTGTTAAGTGTCTGAATAACTAACTAATAGTTATGTACTTAGTTAAGTACGGAGTACTCCGCAGTGGAGTCTTTGTTTCAACGTATGTTGCATCTTTCGTTCTTTAAGCATCTGGTACTATAGATGAAGAGAAACTTGGAGTACAAGTGGCAATGGTAAGTAAGCCATTATTATAGCATGAAGCTCTAAGTTAGCTGCTATTCCAATGTTGTTTCCTTCCAATGTATGTTATACTTAAGGTCATGTGATTTGAAGCAAAGTCATTATCATGCCTCAGGCTTCCAACACATGACACGGCGACAATGCCGTCACCTGCCGACCCGGGGTTAGATAATCCATATCATGAGTTCACTTCTCCTTCTCCACCTGACTGACTTCACTTGAACCCCCCTCTGTCTCTTTGTCTCGTCTTTTTGTTCGCTTTGGATTCCCCTGCACTCGTGTTGGCTATCATTTGTCGACTTTTCTCAACCAGCCGTGGTGCTGCTCATTGCACTCGATGAGTGGCGGCCTGTTAGCTTGCCGCCAACCGTTGGATTGGTCATAAAGAGTCCATCCCGAAGTACTGTGGTACAGCGGAGCCGCTGGCATCGTCAGTCATTCACTCGATCCACCAGTCTTTGCTGCGATCAGACATCTCCGATCAAGCCGTTCAATTAAAGTGGTTTAAACCATCTATCAGACATGCGACCGCCACGCTTGCTTATTGTTCTCTTCTGCCTAATCTTCTTTCCGATCCTCCTCACCTTCTTTTCCGCGCTTACATCACCCGATGTAGCTTCTCCCAATACACTCGCTGGTGAGACAACTGGGCTGCGCGCTTTATTTTCTTTCAACATACCGTCGTCCCTTTTCCCTCCGTCGGCCATTATTAGTCTCACCGATGACAACTCGACCTTCTTCCTCGCCCGGCCAGCGGCATTTGGCCCGCTTCTGCCAACCAAAGGCCTCAGCGGTCAGTTATGGGTGGGAAGTGGATTTGGTGAAGGGGGATTAGCTGGCGTGGAAGGGGAACTGGGCTGCTCCGATATTCCCGGCTGGGGTGAGGGCGCCAACCATAAGAAACAAGACAAAACCACTAGGAGCGCGGAGCAGAGTTCCGGCATGTCCGGGGGTGGTACAGTGAAAGATCAATCATCAAATCGCCCGCGGTCGGTGTCGCAGGCCGATACTACACCTCAAAACGATAGAGATGATCCAAACACCCCACCCTTGACGAACGATGGCACCGATGATCATCTACATCATCCACTCCCTGAATCTGGTGCTTCTAACCCTGGCATGAGTCAGAGGTACGGGGATCACGTCCAAAGCAAGCCGTCTGCGCATGCCGACATACAATCACTACAAGAGACTGCCGAAATTCAGGGTAAGGTGGTGCTGTTGAGTCGAGGTGGCTGTGGGTTTTTGGAGAAGGCCAAGTGGGCACAACGACGGGGAGGTGTTGCTCTGATTGTTGGCGACGATACCCGAGGTGGCAACTTGGTCACTATGTACGCACGAGGCGATACATCGAACGTCACGATCCCGGCATTGTTCACTTCCCACACTACTGCTCATCTATTATCGTCATTGGTTCCTGGACATGCCAGTGGAACTGCCGGTTTAGGAGATGTATCAAAATCATCACAAGCGAAGCTGGCAGGACAAGCCGATGCCGACAAAGAACGGGTAATAAGTACTACAGCAACAACCATTCCAAGCCCGACTGCCAGCAGTCATTTGACAGCCAAAGAGAGACCTGCGCCTTCATATCACTCAAACGGCGGCTTTTTCCGTGCGATTGGTGCATTCCTAGGATTATGCGATAAGAATGGAGGTTCACGGCATCTGGAAGACAGCCGACGCCCGCCCAGTAGCGGCAACATTGACTGGATTAACCTAGGCTCATGGGATGAAAAAGAAGCCCCGTCGAATGCTTGGAGGAGATCAACAGATCCGAATGATCGTGGTCGGGCTAAGGAGGACACATACAACAGCCATAAAGCCGACATGTCCCCTGAAAGTTTTGAGGATGATGACTTTGTTATCGGGGTTCAGGACTGGAGAGATCCCGACCTAATGCCTCCTCGGAGTACCGCATCCCCGACAGCTAGCACCTCTATAGCTGGCAAGGATACCTCTAATACTGCCAGTGCGGATAAAGATGCTGCTTCCTCGCCTGATGGTCTTCAGGGTGGTAGCATTACACCAGGAAGTGGAGAATATCAGAGCATCGACAAATCCAGTGCTAGTTCTCATGGCACACGCCTGAAGGGATCTGAGAAAGAATCCTTCGGATCTCATGGGAAGTCTGGATCTTTTACGAAGGGCTGGTTTTCGAGTCACTTTGGATGGGGAGACGATACTCAGCAAGATCCTCAGCCTTCTTCGTCGCCCTCACTCCAGAAAAGCACAGCAGCAGACCAGAAGATGCAAAATAGCCCTCACACATCGAGCCGTCTCAGCGGGGAGACCTCTGAGCACGAGGGCCTTTGGGTTACCATGACACCCACTAGCATGTCCTCAAGCCCCTTTTTCGATACTCTATTGGTCCTTGTCGTCAGTCCTTTGCTGACGCTAACGGCTGTTTATGCCCTTTTGCTGCTCCGGTCTCGAATCCGCCGTCGTCGCTGGCGTGCCCCGAAGTCGGTTATCGAACGACTTCCTGTCCGGACTTACCACACAATTGCTACCTCTTCTTCCTCTTCTTCCAACTCAACACGCCCCCCTAGTCCCGGTCCTCTCTCTCCGACTTCCCCACTCCTTGGCAATGAAAGCCGGCCAAGCGCATCCCGGTCAAATAGATCACGTTCACAAACATTTTCGGGCACTATGCTAGACTCCTCTGTCGCGCCCAAGGAAGAGAAGTGCAATATGCAAAATGGGTCTACCTTGTGGCGACGCAAGTACACAGGAAGGCAGGTGGAGTGCGTTGTATGCCTTGAGGAATATATCGATGGTCTGAGCCGGGTCATGAGATTGCCATGTGGCCATGAATTCCATGTGGAATGCATGTATGTGATATGAAGAATTCGGTCTTTGTTTCAATATTTTACTAACCTCTTTTCTCAGTACCCCCTGGTTGACTACTCGTCGGCGAACTTGTCCGATCTGTAAAGGCGATGTTGTCCGTTCATTAGGCCATTCTCAACCCGATGATTCCCAGGGTCATCGTGATCATTCCAATGATGACTTCCACTCCACCCAGCCAATGTCTCGAGGCAGCGCATCTTCGGCTCCAGTGCAGATTGAAGGCGTCAATGAGGATCCCTCAGATAGGGAACAGAATGCAGGTCTACTTGACCATGCCAATTCTGCCCCACAGTCAAGCTGGCGAAATCTAGCTACTCTTAGCTTTTCTGCTCTGAGTGGCGATACGATATGGCACCAGGCTCGCGCTGACCGTAATCGCTAACATCTATATTCTATCCACTCTTTTCATTTTATTTTTTCCACCTCCCCTTATCTCTGGGATTTGCTCTCCTTGTATTGAAGCATGCTGTATTAGCGATGGTTTTGATTTTTTTATGACTTAATCTCGGCGTTGGGCGAGAACAGTTCGGGGCGGTTGCAAAGTGTCATCGTTGAAGCGACTAGGATATACCGTGGGTCAATCGTTTCAAAACTTGTATGTTATTTTTTTTTGGTAGGAATACCTGAATGGATTCCTTTGTCACTTGACTGTTACTATATTCTTTTCATTCCTAAATAACCACAAAGATTTTGAAGAAGTGGAATCTGTTTAGAATCCAGCCTCATTCTTTCTCAACATAAACATTCCCAGCAATATCCCCAAACACATCAAGTGTATGGACCAATCGATCACGCACCAATTCAATACGAGGAATCATATCCCGACCTAAAGGCAAGAACTCCTCATTCTCACGTCCAACACCAACACCCTCCCCAACAACAACTTCATAAATCGCCTTGGCAGCCTTATCCTTGTCACCATCAGCCACAAACTTCCCACTCTGTATAGCGTCCATCATCTTCGTAGCCACGGAGTCAACATAATCCACCGGCAAAGGATTAACAGGAGAACGACAACCAGCCCCAAACTGCGTATTAAACACACCCAACCACACCGTCAAAAAACGGACATTGAATGGCGCGACTTCTTTAGCAAGCACTTTACACAAACCTACACACACATCAACACACGTGAATAAATGACTCTAGAGAACCCCTCAGAAGGAAATATAAAGAAGAGAACATACCATCCATAGCAGCCTTCGCCGCCGCATAAGCACCCATCCTCTCTCTCCCCTCCAACCCAGCCCCAGAACTAACATTAACAACAATACCAAACCGTCTCTCACGCATCCCAGGCACAATAGCCCTGATCAACCGACTCGGTCCGAAATACACCGTCTCCATCTGCGCCCGCACCTCCTCGTCCGAGAACTGCTCTACAGCACCCAGGATCGCGTATCCGGCATTATTGACCAGTACGTCGATCTTGTGTCCTGCGGACTCGAGCGTGGAGAGTAGCTCGGCAGCTGCGGTTGCGTTGTCAACGTCTAGCGTGTGCCATTCGCCGCCGTTTTGGGTTATCTCTGATACTAGTTCTGGGGTGCGGGAGGGTTGGCGGGAGGTTGCGATTACTTTGTGGCCGTTGGACTGGACGGCGCGGGCCAGTGAGAGGCCTAGGCCTGAGGAACAGCCTGTTATCAACCAGGTTAGGGGACGGTTGGGTTTTGTGTAGGTTGCGGTCATGGTCGTTGCGGCCATGATTGGTTGTGATGGATGTTTGATGGTGAAGATTTGGCTTTTTGTCCTAATTGATTTTCAAGAGTAAGAGGACATATCATCAGGATATGACTGCTTTTATATCACTTTGTTGCTGCACGCCTCGGACTTTGGACGGATATAAGGTAGTCTGCATTCGGGGATAGCAAAGGAATTATGGCTGTAAAGAGTAAAGCCGGTGGTCAAGATGCAAATCTAATTGTCATTGTACACAATTAACCCTGGACAGCTAAAATACAAGGTCCCAGCACCACAATATGAACATGCAAGTCAAATACATACAAAGTGAATCCCGAAATGATAAATCAAAGAATCGAAAGTGATATGTTCAACACGATCCCGGTACACATGACAGGCTACAACCAAACCGCCGGAACGGTAAAGGCCGAAGCTTCTCACCTGGACAGCGGGGCATCTTCATCCCATTCTCACACGGGGTAAAGTCCCACCACTCCATCCATTCAGTGCGGGGGATCACATACTCTCGCTGACATACGGAGCAGAGCTGTCCACCTGCAATGCGCACTTCCCTCGCTTGTTGTAGCAAGGGCACGATCAGAGCCGGATACTCGGATAGCTCTTCGTCGGTGGTTTGCTCGAGGTAGGGAAGTTTGCTCACAGCGCGGAGGGCGACTTCGCGCAGGGACGGGGCATTATTTACAGATGTCAGTACTGACGGTGTGAGGGTACCTCTTTTGCCGGATGAGCTATCTTCAATGGGATTTCCCTCCATGTCCATGTAGGTGATTGGACCTGTTGCGACGTGGAGAGGGGCCCAGCCCTCGTTGGGAGAAGATTCCTGCTCTTGGAATTGGAGTGGAGGAGATGAATCTTCGTCATTTTCTGTTTCATCGTTCTCTGTTTCTTTTTCATTGTTCGGGTTGTAGTGCCATTCTGCGATCTGCGCTTCTTCAATTGGGATGAATGGATTTGGGCGTACGGTCAAGTGTTTCAATTCGCCTTGCTGCATAAGCCTGAGGATCTCCCAGGGAAAGTAAGACAATTGGTTGACGGAAAGGTTTAACACTTCCAGTGCTGTCAGTCTGCGGATTGTAGATGGGATTTCGGTCAACTTGTTGTTTCGCAGGCTGAGGACCTTGATGTTGCTGAGCTCGAAGAGATCGTTGTGAAGGTCTGATAGGGAGTTGTTGGGGAGGTATATGTGTAGAAAGGGCTGCAGAGATGTGAAGACGTTCTCAGAGACCGGGGCTTCCCTGACTGAAGGAAGCTTCGTTAGATGCTGTAGAGGTCGTAGAAGACCGGATGGGATAGTTCTGAGATGGAAGTCGCTGTATAGAAGAGCCATTAGTATCGTTGGCTCGGAAGGAATATCAGATGAAACCAGAACATCAGATGAAATCAAAACATACCCCAGATCAATGCTCTCATGTCCCTTATCAAGACAATCACTGACAACCTCCCGCGCAAACCGATGAGCATCAGACTCTTCAGGATTTCTAAACGCAACACGAGTCGGAGCAGGTGTGTTCTCCTCAATAAAAGGCGTAGAACTTCCAGATTTTCTAGGATCAAGTACAGACTTGCGCAAGTCTTCCCCCCACGTCGAGCCATCCTCCGACGCCAAAAGCGACTCAGCACCAGACTCATCACTCCCCATCCACACACCACTATCAACATTCCTCTTATCCTTGAAGTCCGCCCTCTTCCGCTTCGGATCTATCACCTGTTCCCCCCACCAGGTCCCCCTATACCGCCGTTTGCGACCTGCGCCCGACACCGTCGCATGGTAATTTTCCAGCCCAGAAGCCGGGATATCGTCACTAGAGAAGAGCGCAGGATCACTGGATGGCTGACTGGAACGGTCATCGAAGCGCGACAGTCGCTGCGCGCGCTGGAAGGAGAACGCCGTGCCTGCCGAGTGGTTCGGGGCGGGTGAGCGGTGCCGGATTCGCCGCGGCGGTGGGAGGGGGATCTCGCTGTCCATTGCGATATTTGTTCGCGGATTCAAACGAGACTCTTGTTCTCGACCTGGTTCATTGGGTTTATATTCACGGTTTTATCTGATGTTCGGGGTTGCGCGACGCGTTGTGGAGACCCGCGATGGATAGGTCAACAAACGCGCTAATGGCGCGATTGGGAAAGATAAGGGATTCAGATCGACTTGAATCAATTGGGAATCCTCTTATATCTAGAAGATAAAATCTTCCCCGGTTGAAATGGAAAACAGATCTGATCAAAAGATAAGATCAGATCACACGTGCACGGGCATCAGTTGACCCCGGAGCGAACGGCTTCCCCCCGCTCTGGAATGTTGGATCGGCATGATCTTCTCTATCATTCTACTACATTACTACTGGTGTTTACAGTTCAATTCGGTCAAGAGAGGAAAATAAGTGTCTATATTCTGTGGATGACTCCAAAGTTGACTCAAGCAAGTCCTGGATCTCAGACCAGTCTGACTAGTAAGTCACCCACGACAACGTATATGGACAAAAGAATTGAATGAAACAGGGGTTCAAGAAGAGAATAATAACAGCATCAACTCATATCGGTCCAAAAAAGTCATAATGAATAAAAATAGAAAAGGGGGTATTTGAAAAAGCGTTAAACCGGTTCCTCTCCGAATCTTCAGCTAACCGAGAGGAATAGAAATGTTGAAAGTATAAGGGGAAAAAGAAAGAAAAGCTCCCGGCGCTGCTGTGTATGAATGGCAATCGACAAGGCAGCCATAATGCAGTATGAATTGAGCGCGGTATTGACAATGGTCCCAATTCATGATCGTTGCCTGCATGAAGGCTTTCTTGTCGATCAATCGCGGCATTGCGAGTGTGATTACAGGGCTTGGCCCACCATCACAATGATATAGCCGGCGGCGGCCAAGGCAGCTGGCATGCCAGCGCCAATGTTAGCCGCTGCGCCGGTTGAGGTGACTGCTGCGGTAGCAGAAGTAGTGGAGGAGGCGTGAGACAGAGGCGTCGATGAAGCAGGGACGGTGGTCATGCTGCTAACGTTGGAACTCGAGGTGGAACTAGGAGTTGCAGTCACCGAGTTGACACGGACCAGCGTCTTGGTGATGGTTGTTGTTGAAGTTAAGGTGGTGGTCTCCTCTGCGGCGACGAATGGAGCCGCGACTAAGCAGAGGGAGGCGATGATGGCAGTGAACTTCATTTTGCGAATTGACTTGAAAGTGAATATCAAGAAGATCAAGGGGATTGGCAAGGTTTGTGATGAAACGGTTGATGCGCGAAGTATGAGTAGTTGGTATAGAGATGTTTCAGATTTGATCGCAAAAGAGTGAGCGTCAAAAATCTTCAAAGTATTCAATGTAAAGAATGTGTAGAGCACTGCTCAAATAGTATAAAAAGAGAGTGTATATGCGAGAGAAATCTCTAATGCGCCTAAGAGGGAAAAAGGGAAAGGGAAATTTTACAGGCAAAGTCCAGGGTTATTAACACGAGCATCTCCCACCTGGGGAAACAGGGCGATTCGTCCATCAAAGAAGTGCCGTGGCGCTTTTTGATTTATTTTTCTATTTTTTTCTTATTTTTCTTATATTATTTATTGATTTTTTAAATGAAATTTGATCATCTTATTGGCCCCTTGAATACCCGGACCCTGGGAACTATTCAATTGGGCTCCATCTCAAGAGCCCTAAAAACAAAGGGTTTCCCGCACAGACAATTGACGCCAGGGGAGTTTGTTATGTTTCTCGATCGATGTTGATTACGATTAATCTCTTAATTTCAATTTCAATTTCAATTGGGAAACATAATTCGCCTTCACTTGGCATAGCCTCGTGTCCCTCAGGTGCAGCTAATACGAGAACTCGCCTATGTATACTCCATAGGTGTAATTTCAGCACTTTCCAATCACAGTCTAGCTAATTTCCTTCATCACGAAACACTTGGTTAGTATTGTGTGTTTCCATAAGCGCCTTTGTTCACCCGAGTACTCTATGCTCTAGCCTTTCTTAAAGTGACTAATTTACCTACATTGTGCTGTTTTTGTCTTACCCCTGGTGATAAAGTGACGCTGAACATCACACACTACTGCAGGTGTTCATCCCTCACGGAGCCTTCCGTCGATTCCGGGCCCCCTGGCATCATGCGCAGGAACGATCTGTGCTAATCTTAATAACAATAACAGTGGAATATTTGGCTTTCTGGATCTTACATCTTACCTTGCAAAGTAATTCTTCCCCCATTAGCCGATATTGAAATTTACCTAATTTACCTAGTTCCCACACTATTGAGAAAAGACTTTTTTTTTTTTTCTATACTCTATAAGGTTCTGTAGATCACTTTCATAGTTCATTCAGGAACGAAAAACGAACTGATCAACGCTCGGACCTACTGTGTTGGGCATCTCTACTCCGTAGTGTAAGTCCATGTGGGGAGGAACGTTGAGTCATTCCATGTTCGCTCAAAGGTTATCTTCTGTCGTTGAGATTCTTAACAGCCTTATCTGGTAATAGGAACACGTTATTCTATGTGTTGGCATATGACACGTTGAATGAGGGGTCCTTTTTTCCAGGGGCTTTGCATTTGCTTTGGGCTCGTAAAGCCCTATGTCCGTATCCACTTTGAACACGAACCTCAATACTCCGTATGGAGTACAATACGATAACCTATGTATAGTTAGTTCCTTCGTTGTGTCGATCAATTGAAATTTTAAGATCAATCCACTCCATTAGGATTACTCCGAATATCTGTCCAAGGTCATTCGATCAGTAAAAAAGAAGGGGGCAATGGGAAAAGCAGAAAAGGGTCCTTCTAGCTTAGTGCTCAATCTACTTTTTGTTCAATGAGAATGCAGGTCCGGAATAGCCCAATACAAGGTCAAATAGACAGCGATTGGTTAGTTAACTAGTCAACGGTGATTTACTTGCCTGCCTGAGAATTAGGGCAACACGTTCGAGGCTGAGTGAGCCTCTACACTCACCTGGGCACGGGTTGCGCCCTGACACAACTTACCTACAATGGTTATATATAGCCTAGAGCGGGATAATTAGAGGCAAATTCTTGATGTAGGAGATGGATCTAATTAATCACCCACCGTCAACCACGCCACGCAGGCTCTGTGCAATTTCTAGGCTCATCTATGAAAACTTGGCAAAACCAAAGAGGCGAATGCCCTTCATGCATTGACTAATTTAGAGGCACCCAAATCCCACGCATTATTTCTGTCATAGGGTGGAAATAATAGATTGGGTGGTGTTCATTCGGCCTCTAATATAAATATATGCCTCGGAAATGGTAGTTTTTGAGATCCATATCATAAGCACTGGATGAGATATATATAGGTACAACCAGCTCATTGGTCCTTGGAATACTATGCTCTTAGTTACAACTGAGGCTGGTACACATTATGGTTATACCTGGATATATATGTCAGTTTATTGGTATACTATAGTCATGTAGTAGTCGATTCTATGGCGATCTTCAGCTGTATCCATATCTGATACGGATGAGGATGCCCTGGAACGAAACATACGATGTTTCTCGAGGAGAGTTCGCACGCCTATGGTACTGGGAGTTACTGCCAATCCCGCTTGGCTTTTAATGAAATGTGGTGATTCAGGTAAAGATTGTACATGTAGTATTAAAAGCTCGCATCAAAAACTGTCAATTTCATTAGTTGCATTCTAAATTACCTTCCCCACCCTCTCTCATCTCCAGCTATTCTAAATTTCTCGCCTACAATGAAGGCTTTCCAACTTTGATCCCACCAAACTGATTCTGCCAGAGGTTCTGATATCGTCCACCATCCTTCTTCAGCAGCTCCTGATGTGACCCGCTCTCCACAATCTGTCCCTCATGCACAACAAGGATGCGATCGGCGCTGCAAATAGTGGAAAGTCGATGAGCAATAACAAACGTCGTCCGCTTGGCTCTCAATCGGTCCAACGCAACCTGGATATCCGATTCCGTGTTCGAGTCTACGGCGCTCGTTGCTTCATCCAGCATAAGAATCGGCGATTTCTTTAGGAAAACTTGAGCAATGGCTATCCGCTGTAGCTCGCCACCAGACAACTTGACACCCTGCTCTCCGACTGTGGTGTTGTATCCGTCCACGAAAGTGAGAATTTTCTCGTGAATAGCTGCGGCGCGACATGCTTCGTGGATCTCTTCATCCGAGGCCGTGGGCCGGGCATATCGCAAATTCTCGATGATCGACGCGTTGAATAAAACAGGATCTTGTGGGACGACGCCGATATTCTGGCGTAATGAGCTGAGGGTTATGTCACGGATGTCTTGGCCGTCGATCTTGATTTGGCCCGAAGTGACGTCGTAAAGCCGGAGAAGAAGTCTAAGAATTGTTGTCTTTCCTGAACCGGTCATACCGACTAGTGCAACTGTTGTTCCAGGTTCGATACAAATATCCACATCCTTGAGGGTCTTTAACCGAGAATCATAGGCAAAGTCGACATGGTGGAATGAAACGCGGCCATCGCTGGATTTTAGTGGCATGGCATTCTCCTTGTCGTTGACGCTCGGCTTGGATTGGAAAAGGAAGAGTAGTCGCTCGGCATCAACTAGATCAGAGACAAGCCAGCGATATTGCGCGGAGAGATAGGCCAAAGGAGAGATAAGCGAGGACCAATACTGAATGAAGAAGACGAAGTCTCCTGTAGACGATCGTCCCACGGAGATCTCGTGTACGATGAGCGAAGATAGGCCAACAAAACAAATTGGCTTCAGTAAATCCAGGAGTGACTTGCCGATCGCTCGGCGTCGACCGAAACGAGCGCTAGCCTTTAAGCATAGGTCAACTGCTTCTCCAAAGCGAGACCTCTCGTAGGAAAACTGGTTGAAGTATGTGACAGTCTGCCAGCCTTGCACGGCCTGATGCATAATGCGAGCTTCGTTTCGCTGTGTTTGTGTAACTTCACGTCTGGCATCCATATTCCAGTTAGAGGTAAAGACCTCTGCCGCAATGTAAGCAATAGATACTACCACCACTAGAAGGGAGGCATAGGCATTGAACTTCAGATAAAAAACAATACACGCAATTGCCAAGTCTGCCACAGTCGGGATGATATCTAGAATGGCAACTTCTAACAGATTGTTCAGTGCTCCACCTTGATCGATAGACTTCATAACTTCTGCCGAGTCATTTTCGATATGAAAATCCATCGATAGATTCATGACATGGCTGAAGGCAGCATTGGTGATCTGGCGGTAAGAGAACTGTCTGATTGGAATCTTGACGAGCGACTCAATCAATCCGAGCCCAGCTCCGCCACGGATAAGTTGCAACAGCGCCCATTTTCCTAGTGAAGCATATGGGGTTTTGTTGGCAAAGATGCTATCGGTCACATCTGCAAGTTGCTGAGGAATGAGAATATTCAGGGCTCGGTGGCATATTAAACAGAAGATGCTGGTAGCAATACAAAGCTGCACTTGGCGATTTTTTCTGGGGACCAAATAGGGCAGAAAGATTGAGAAGCCTCTCAAATAATCCCACCAACCCCCAAGTGACTGCAACTTCTCATTGCGGAGTCTTTTCCTGCGTGTAGCTGCATCATTCTTATTTTTGCCGGTGTCAGAGTCGCTCTCGCTCTTGGAATCCACACTGCTATTATCCGAGTCGTTCCCATTCACTGCGCCATACGTTGTATGGTTACCATTTAGGAAAGGGCGCGATTCTTCCGATGTCTTCTTCTTCCTTTGTCTGGTTTCAGATAGAATCGCAGCTGTCACAAAGACTAGCAAGGCAAGCCGAGCCGCTGAGAATGTGATCTGCGTGATTGGTACCCACTGTCTCGGTTTGCGACACAAGGAGAGCGCAAGGAGTGGAACTTCGAAACCAGCGGTGACCAACGACGCTCCAGCCACTTCGTACTTGGAAGGATTTTGTCGTAGCCAGAGTGCACTCCATACAACCGCTTGAGAGGTCATATGCACAAGAAACGGCTGAGAGCTGTCCAAGTCATCGGTGGCAAATTTCAAAACTGTTTGACTGACATATGTGAAAATGATCAAGGCAGTCAAGATAACTCGTGGTCGACTGCGGCGCTTGCGAGTCTTTCTTTTCTTTACCGGATTAAATAAAATGCAGAGCACAATATAGAGACTTGCTATCAAAGTACAGCTATAATGAAGGGCCCGAGATGCTAGCTGAGTAGTCATGATGGGAGGTTGGGACGGGGGCTTTGAGGAAGACCTAGCAAGACCGTGGTTTCTTATATATTCCCTAAATTTGAGCCTCAACTCCAGGGTTTATATCAAGACTCTTAGCATTTGCTAAGCAACTTCTCATTGGATGGTATTGTCAATCATGCGCAATAGTCATCCCAAGTTGGCTGTGCTAGGGGGCTGGTATCCTAGCGCCTGTTGAAACAAAACCGGGCTGCAACCTGGGCCCTGGGGTCAAAAGAATTGCTTCGCTATTGGGTAATCTGCAGATCAAACTAGAATCCAGCCGACCACACCGTAGGTTGATGCTCCTTACTCCCGCTGTATCGCCTTGATTTGTATGTACCGAGTAGATATACTTTACTACTCAGTGGACATAACAGGGGGCTGACTGTGTCAGAGATTGCTTGGAGGATGAGTAAGAATATAATAAAACCGGATGATTATAACACTGTGATATCTATTCTTATGCTATTTTAATACTGCGATCGTACCTGTGACATCCAGTCTCCGTTGCCCGTACTCTGATGCTACATAAGCCTAGCATTAGATATCTGAACTCCACAAGAGCAGCTGGGACGACAATCAAACATATCCACATCTGATGATTCGGATTAACCGGACAAACGGAAGCAAACAGGAATGAATCACTGGTACAACTGCCTGTTTGGTAGTAAGATGCGACTTGACATCTTCTAAAACGGGATTGAAACTGAGCGTTTCTCATATTGGTAACTATGACCAAGACACAGAAAACAAGTCAGTATAGACGAGGATGTTATTTCAAGGTTTATACGAGAGTTGAAATGCTCTGTATCTATAGGGTGGGCATTGGAGTTTGACCCCAGGTTTACATTTGAGCCGCAACTTCTATGCCAGGTCTGAAACAAAATAGGCGCCAGCTCAGGCCATCTAATAAGATAATTGGGTGCGGCTTTATTAGAAGCTATATAATCAACGTGGTCATATTCAGAACCAACCAGATTTCTTGCCCCGACTTTGGCCTCAACAAGGGTACATAGTCAGACTGGTAGTAGGCTCTCTTTGAGCTGGATGCATTGATTTCTCTAGTTGATAGCCATATCCTTGCTCGTTTAGTAGGTAGTCTTTTCTCTCCCTTTCCAATGAAAGCACCTAGATCGTGGAAGCCGAAAAAAAGGGATATATTGACACAATAACGCCTAACATGGTTGGAACAACTGAGACAATTGAACTTTAACTTCCATGTTCTGGGTACTGCTGGATTATGTACATCGCGTGTCGAAGTAACAAGTACCCATGAACCTATCCGTCACAGCCATCTTTGGTAGTTGTCCTGCCTCTTGAAACCACCAGAAAAAGTATCTCTTATCCATAGAGATTATATCGTACAAGGGACGTCGCCAGGGTGTGGTCATGTCGCATGTTTCCCGATAGTCTTGAGACTGCGAGAAAGATTGTGATTACTGGCGCATGGGCCGGAGGGGGTTCTGTCGAGGGAGCATCATCGGGGGTCCTCGGGCACGGAGCCAGGCATCGTTGCGAGGTCCTTCAGAGCGAATGACACTACCGATGGACATAAACAGTCTATTTGAAAGGGGAATTGATTAGCCAGTGGTTCTCCACCAAAGTAGTATAGCCTTCAATCTCGAAGAGTCAACCATACCCGAAAGTGGCACCTGAACCCAGCATGTACTTGCCCAGAGTCCGCATGACACCGTTGGGGCCAGCGCCATACTGGAAGATTGTCACAGTTCCTGCTTTGCGTTAGCTTATGCGGTACATCTTCATTTGATGACTGAGTGGGACAAACCAATAATGAAGCCCATAATGCCACCGACAGCTATGAGGGGAGCTATATTAGCAAAAGCTCTTGGTGAACAAGACTTGGTCGTTTTGCGATCACATACTGGAACCCATCATGCAGCCCATTTTCACTAAGAATATGTCAGCACATTTGATTCACATAGATACCCCCAAGAAATAAGAACACCGAGCGGGGTGTGATCTATATCACTGGGCTGTGGAGGACATACTCTTGTCGAAAGTTGAGGGAGCACCCCCTGGGCCCGCCTGGGCGGGAGGTCCAGCAACGACAGGCATTATGAAAAACTAGAAAAGAAGCTGGTAAATTAAATTAAAATAGTAGACAACAGCTCTGAGCTGAATGAGAGATCCCGAAGTGATAGTCAAGGAACGAGCTCTTTTTCCTCCCCGGCTTGATGGCTTCTCCACCTTGATCACGTGGTTACTGGCTTTACATGTGCAGCTACATTCCAAAGTTGTAATAGTACGCATCGGTATAGTGGCCATGCGGCAAAATCTCCTTTCAGGCAATATTAATGCCCAGATGCCTGGTTCCCCCCCTGGATTCCTGAATTAAGATGTACAGTATCAAAAGCTTCATTTTCGTACTCGTAGAGTTCACAATGTACAACAATAATCGGCCGCATAAACCGCCTTATGTAGTCTTTTCAGTACTCTTTCTAGTAGTCTTTCGAGTGGTATTTCCAGTGATCTTCTCAGATATCACTGACTTTTCTATATGTAACATTTGATTGTACAGAGCGGTATAGAAAGCGGTCATGATTCCATGGTTAATCAGGCACCTAGGCATCAATATTGCCTGAAAAGGGGGGTTTGTCGCATGCCCACTATAACACAATTGCCTCAAGCTTTCAGGGCAGCAATAGGCTTGAATCTCACGTTGCTTCCCTCCGAGAGATCATAACAAAAACGAGTCTCAATCTCGTTGGACTCACTCCTTTGCCATGAGATCTTGCCTCCCCAGCTAACTTTGTGAGCCAGACGGCCATGTGCAGCAGGCTACACTGGTTATTGCAGGTTAAGAGTTTTAATACCTGTTGAGCTATAATGTGAACCTTGTGTTTCATCCATCAGAAGTCTATAATTTCAAGTAACTTGATGCCTCCGTGGCTATAACGCCAGTGTATACTCCGTATGGCCCTTAACTATCGATAACCTAAGTAGGATTAGTCCACGTATTCAACGGGCACGTGCCGACTTGACACGTGACCTATTTTGCCTGGCGGCGTCAAGGGAGTAGGAGACGAAATGGCCCTGCGCTCTTGCCTGGGTTCCCTCATGGCATTTATCCCCGATATCTGATTTCCCCCCGTTACATCTTCTAAAGGGCTGCCTGAAGCCTGCGCCGAGGCGGCAGTCCCGTCTTGTGCTTCTATCATTGCCCTGGCGTGAGACCGGTCGCTCACGATTTCCGACCTCCACACACCTCCTTAGTTTTGAAGCGCCTATTTTATTCAATCCTAAATATCTCTCAGTTCACAATTCAGAGGTGAGTTCACTCTTTATTTCCAATAAACATCCCTTTTTTTGTGGGGTCGAGGCAAGGCCTCGACCTAGGAGCCATTTTATATTTGTCTCTCCCCCCAAACAGCACTAACGCGACCGTCTTGATTTTAGTTGGGCGATTAAAGCTCCAATCACCCTTGCGCACATTCAATATCCTAAACCCTCGGACATAAAATCAACTTTACTAGACGTCCTTATCTCATTCTTCAGACTATCTCAGAATACGGCCCCTTTTACAATTCGGAACCGTGGTCGCGCTCCGTGCTCCGTCTAGACATCCCATTCCCTTGAACCATTCGCATCCTTCTCCATGACTGCTGTGGCATCTCCACCTAGTGTCGAATCGGGGTCTCGCTTGGGATGGTACAGCTCTAGCAACGGAGGAGAAGGAGCTCTGTCTTCAGTGAACGCGGACGACGTGTCACGGATGTTCATGCCACGGAAACACGTTCAACGCTCAAACTCCTCTTCCTCTTTGGGGTCGAACTCTTCGACTTCCTCCACATCTACTGTGGCCGCTCCTTCCCAAGATACCCATGCCGCGCAGAGTTCCGCCAATGAATCAGAGACTTGGTCGTCAAAAAAGAAGTATTCGAAGAATATCTGGCCCAACTCAAAAGCCGAGCCGGTATCAGGGGTAACGAACGCGCGATCTCAGGCAGTGCCTGCTTTCTCATCAGGCCCTAGTGCATCGTCGACAATGTCCGCAATGCATCAACCTTCGAACATTGTCCCATCGCAACAGATGCCTCAGTCATCACAGCAGAATGGCGTCCGTGCGCCAATTGGTCCACCCTCGGACAACCCAGCAATTTTGATTCTGTTGCCAATGAACGGCACTTTTGACAGGAAACAGATCAATGTACCATACTACCCTGAAGTCCTGCGAATCGGGCGACAAACAAACGCCAAAACAGTGCCCACGCCTCTCAATGGATTCTTTGACTCTAAAGTCCTTTCTCGACAACATGCTGAGGTATGGGCCGATAAGTCTGGCAAAGTCTGGATCCGAGACGTCAAATCCTCAAACGGCACATTTGTGAACGGCCATCGATTGTCTCCAGAGAACCGGGAGTCAGAGCCGCACGAACTGCGAGAAAGCGATACCCTAGAGCTGGGTATCGATATTGTCAGCGAGGACCAATCCACCATTGTCCACCACAAAGTCTCATCTAAGGTTGAGCATGCCGGAACCTATGGAACCGCCCCTAGTATCCTTGATTTAAATTTCGGAGACTTGGATCCTGCCTCTGGGGGCGGTCTTCTCCCTTCTCCTTTGAGCCAACCGCTCTCTCATATGCGCGGTCGAGCCGGTAGCAACGCGAGTAGCAGAAGCGCTCAGAGTGTTACCAACAATCAGCTCAATGCTTTACATCAACAACGGCAAATGAACTACTGGAACTCGCCAATCTCCATTGAACAGGTTGTCAAGCGGCTTACGGTGCGTACCACAGTTTATCTAATTACGACATATTGCTGACTTGTTCTAGGGCGAACTGAAATCCGCAAAGCAACAAACAACAGATCTTTCTCAAGCAGATGAATTTTTGACGACGATCATGAAGCCAGGCTATGCAGAGAAAGAAAAGCTCATCAAGCCGTCTCCTTTGGAGAACAGTGCTCATCGCCAGATCAACGGCCGGCCTAAAATGCCTCGAGTTGACTCGTTTTCGAGATTCTCCGAGCCTCCTGCTCCTCCTCCTCAGCAGCCTTTGCCAGAGAAACCCGATGCGTTGTCACGAAGCGCCTCGGAATCATTCTCTCCACTGAAGCGCAGCGATACGGAAAAGCCGAAGAGCGGTACAGGCTCCCCTGTGTCCCGCGATTCCAGTCAGATCTTGAATCTTATTGAGGCGCTATCGTCTGCCAAGCGGGAGATTGAAACTCATGGAACCCGTGTCAAGGAACTAGAAAATATGCTGTTCCAGGAGCAGGCTGCTCGCAAGTTGGCAGAAGACAAAGTCAACGAATTGGAGATGCGCTCCGCATTGGATGCTAGAGAAGTTAAAGTTGAGAACGGCACTGTTCCACCTTCTGAGGATGCCGTAGACGGAAAGAAGGAGCAGGGCGATGCAGAAGCAACCGTGCAGGTCAACGGTATCCATCCTCCGGAGACTCCAGCCCCCGACGACAGCAAGGCAGATGCTCCTGTGGAGGACAAGACTGCTGAACTTCAGGCTCGCTTGGAAAGCATGATGGAGGAGATGGCAGAGATGAGAAAGCAAATGTCATCCTTCAAAGATCGCGCTGAGAAGGCTGAAAATGAGACCACGGAGTCTCGCAAGTCCTTGAACGAAATGATTGAAACCTTGCAGCAGGAACGCGCCGAGAAAGAATTGGCGACGGCGCTCGAAGAGAAAACCGATACACATGACGGCGAGCCAAGAAGTGGCCTGTCTAAGCACTTGCTTGTGAGTGATGATACTTTAACGGATTCCAAGACGAAGTCTCCGGCGACCCATGGCCTCGATCCGGTCACCTCTCAGAACAAGGATGTGGATGCTGCAACTGCAGCTACAGCTTTTGCAACACAGCGCTATCGATCCAACTATGTGGAAGAAGCAAGCCCTTACGCTTCCATGTTTGGCGTGGTCTTATTAGGAGTAGGCCTGATGGCCTATCTCAACGGTTGGCAAAAGATGGACAAATAATCATTTGAACCAGCTTGACCTCACATGCTACTTCTGGGGTTGCATTTTCTTTTGACGGCTATTTCTATTGCATAGGCCCTTTGCATTGTTTAACTATGTCTCCTATCTTTCTCATCAGATCTCAGTTTTCCCCAGTCACGACTTTCTGGCGATGAATGTTCTGGTTGCTTCGCTCTCAGTTGAGGGCCACTTTCTTGTCTTCATATTCGGAGCCTCTTCCGTTTAGCCCACACTGTCTCTTATTTTACGAATTCTTTGATGACTTTCTCGGGATCCCTCTCTGTGATCTCCTTCTTGGTCGTCTTTCGACGTCCGTTCCTCCCCCTCTTTCTTGCCATCTCCTTTTCGTTGTTCTTCTACCTCCTACTATGTTACTATTAGCCTGTCGCCCTCTCGGGAATCGACATCTCTCTTTCTCTTTTGTCTGTACATGATGGGGAAAATAAGGATACGTTCATGACTTGCAGCCTCTCTTTGAAACGTTCCGTTTGATGAAGGTTTCTAGGCATTATCATTCATCGTGTCATGTCAGCACAGGGCTTTGTGAGCGTATCAAGGAGTTTTTATTCGTACTATTTCTTTTTTTTATTCATGCCATTTTCTTTTTGCTGGCAGATTTGATGATCCAGGCTCCCTCTTTTAAACCTCGTTTTTGATTGGAGTAGTACTGTTGCCCTATAGTCCTGTCTCTCTATTTGGTTTTTCATACAAGCCTGTCCAGCATCTATAGCGCGTTGGTGGTTTCGAGGTCGGGTGAAGCATGCGCTCCGGCTAAATCAGAGTGTATTTCTCAAGGACAATTTCGAAGTACATGATTTTGTGCTAGGCTAACAACCTAAGGACAACCAAATTGTTCCTTTCCCGATCCTGCGTAAGGACCTTCTGGGCTCTGTAATGTGGATATTGCACATTTAGAGTATTGGGTACTGGGTATATGAGAGTAACGAAGGGTAGTAGGAAGACGACCTCGAATTGGGGCTTGGAGTTTGACTGCTTCCACAAGCATTGTCCCAGAACAGGAATCCACGGTGGAAGGTCTCCTGAGCTGGGGTACTGAATAATGTATAGCCACCATCAGCGTTCCGGTTGGATCGTAGTCACTCAATTGGATGTGCGTGCACTCCATGTCCTAGCTGGCAATTCTGGGCTTGGCCACAGGCTCATGACAACGGTTATTTCCCAGCCATGGAGTGTTTGTAGTTAAACATCCTCAGTTCAGCAGACAATGGTCGGACAATCGGATGACCGACCATCGTAGGAGTTTTGTCGGGATAATCGTAAGCGAATTCACTTCAAACTGACAGCGACCTCGACCATTTTGATCCATCTTGTCCGACTCTCGGGAAGCTCGGCGTCATCTTCTGCAGCGGCAGCCTGACGTTTCCTCTTCTTTGCGGCTGACTTAGATTGCGGCTTGGAAGCCGTATCTCCCTGGTCAGTTGGGCTTTGCTCTTCCTGACGCTGTCGCTTCTGTTCCTCTTTTGCTTTCATTTCTTCATCCTCAACGATATCATCTACAACAACCACACTTCCCGTATTGACACGGACTGTGTACTCGGTTCCCTTTTCTTCGAACCATTTGGCTACGTTCAATGCCTTCTCGATAGCCCGTCCTGTTGCCTTCACAAAAACTTCCTCGCGCTTCTCTGACACCTTCGACAGCTCCTCGAGTATCTGTTTCTCACTCTTGCGCGTATCTTCAAGGTTGATGTTCGCAGTGGCGCGCTTCTCGGCCTGTAGGAGGAGTTTCTGGACGCGCTTGACGGCGCTCATGAACGGCGTCGTCTTGGAGACGTAGACAATCTTGGGCACCGAGGCGCCGGCGTACGGGGACGCGACTGGCGCATGAGGTATGGGGCGCTTTTCTACTTTGGCATCTGTTATCCAAAAAGTCAGCGTTTGTGATCTTTATTTCCCAGCATTGTCATGGGTGTTTGGATGGGAAGTGCTCACGTTTTGGGAGTTTGATAAGGTCTTTGTTCTTTTTCTCAAATTGGAGCTTGTTCTCTAATGGCCCCTTTGCCATGGCTAGTATGTGCCTTGCACTAGTGAAAAGTTGCGGGGTTCAAGTCAAAGTATTGAAGCTGCGCATCTTATCGTTTGCCTTTTTCTGCCATACTGGAAGGGCCGCCCGCCCGATATGGCTTGCTTATGTCATCGTTTATTGAACCCAAGGTTCCTCCCTAATCGGGAAGCTTCAATGTCTACGTCAAAGTACGGAGTATCCGTATATGATATTCAGCATGCCCATCCAGCTTGATTTATTAAGTCAAACCAGCTCTATCCACTTATGGTTGTGCCCCAAAGTCAAAGAAAACACCACCAACCGAATCCCTCAGGCAAAGCTACGGAAGCCACGGAAGGCCGCCGGAAGGCCGGCGGTGTGATATAGATGTGATTCCTATCTATCATATACGAAAAAGAGAAAGCAAAGAAGGCCCAAAACTGTACAGAGTATTACTGGGCTACATTAAAGATGTTGATAGAGCTAAATTAACTCTTAATGATACGAGCGGGCAGTGTTGCGATGAGTGCGGAGCAGGACATGGGACATATCTATACTTAGATTGCATACGGTGCTTACCTGCCAACTGGAGGCTCATAATGTAGAACTGGGAAGCTGAAACCCGGTACAGGGTACTCCGTAGTAATCTTTTCATATGGCACGACTACTCCGCATAGGCTGCCCTTTTGGAACTTGCCCAATGTGCAAACGCCCCCGACTCTGGTCGCTTTCTTTCAATGGTCTAGCTGCTGATGACACTGATAACGGCATGCCTGGCTGCAGGCAATAGACTGGACGTGGATTTACAATAGATACTTTGTATCTGGCATGGTGGGCCTAGGTATGAAGTACAGACATGGTCACCCACCTAAGTGGGCCAAAATTCCTTTTGATCGGATGGCATTTTCGGGTCCCGGAGAACCTCTGTCGCCTAACAACGCCTGCGCCGGTTTGCTGCGTCTCAGATAGAAGACAGTAGCTCATACTCACACTCTAAGAGACTAGTGAGCTGCGGACTGCAGATCTTAACGGCGATGAGCAGTGTCATCTTTGCTATGATTCTGAGTCGAGGCTTCTTACCAGGTGACCCCGGTGGGTTCCCGATTTGTGTGACTATCCCTACGGAAGGAGGTACTCCGTACTCCATTGAGATTGCTCAATTGGAGGGCTTTTTCAAATTCAGGAGGTGGTTAATGTGTAAAGGGGGGTCGTTTGTACAGGGTAGTTTAAAGTGGAGAATATCAATATGAACAGACAGTCCCTCTTTGTAGATACCCAAAGGGCCCTTTGGGCACCTTTTCCAATAGTCAAGGAATCTATTTTATAGGTCCTTTTTAATATCTTTAGTCAGGGGAAAAGGCAGTCACAAATAAAAAAAGGCCCTGATGATCTTTTCAACAAGCTTACATTGTTCACGGAGTAATACTTGATGAAAGTTTCCAAAGCATTATTGTCGTCATCTCGTCACCGAGGCCCAGCGTTCGCCCGAGTCGCCGGTAGCTGGTAGCTAGCAAAACCCCCATTATGGGGTACTTTGTACAATAAAGGCAATGGTGGAATGATCATCATAAGAGCCCCTCCAATGATCTGGCAAAAATTCCCCTGAGACTAGTTGACGTAGTTGTACAAAGTACGGAGTACTCCTATGGAGTACAACATATACAATATCGGAAGCAAACAAAGGCGTTGCCGATCATCGCATCTGGGCTTGACAGATCGACATACAAAATACGCCTCAAGCTGAAAGCTAGTCAGGTGATGCCCAGTTTGGGAAGGTCCCGAAATTTGTGGATCAGTGTTGTTTCGCTTGAAAGAGTCCGATATGCACATGCTTGTCACGGAGTACTTGATCTCTAATTTTATGTATCCTAGGTATCAAGTTAAGTACGGAGTAGATGCAGGATCCCCGGAGGTTGGAAAGTACATTAGACCTGTCATCTGGCAAACTATAAACACCTCAGGCATATACTGCGCCTCAGGCACCAAGGGCATAGAAGGCGGACTGGACAGTCAACCGCGGTATGGAAGACAAGTTACCATGGAAGGCCCATGCTAAACCATGGATAGAATCTATAGTAATCACTGCTGTTTATTGATCTACAAATGTATGATTGATCGCTTTAAAGCCTTGAAGAGTGTCACGGCTTTCTGCCTGCAACTATATTGTATATCAAATTTGGGCTTTTGTTCCATGTGACTGCTCCAACGGCTCCTTTTTCGGTGGATCCAAGGCAACGGTCGCAGTGGTTTCATCACTGGGGATATGTATAAACAGAATATTATACGGAGTATGGAGCACACAGGTATTGCGTATGTACTATATACGGGCCCCACAGGCGATCGAAGCGAGCACAATCGTAATCGGATCTAAGAACTATAATGGGAAGTGTTTCTTGAAATAGACAGTACATATAGGATTTATATGGATGGTACAATAATAGATTAGGTAGTTGTATGTTGTGCTTGAAATTTTTTCTGGGGGCGAACACAAAAAAAGTACGTGGCCACAGTATGAGCCACAATCTGCAAAAATCTGCATGCACGATGACATTGTATGTCGCAGACACAAGCTGAGAGTGTACATGGCTGAGACGAATCTCCGAGAAGTTTGATTGTATTCCGTAAATTGACCAGTCCTACAGAGTCTACATTCTGCATAAAACATACCGTGCTGCGCTAATGAATCTGACAGGGCCGAAAAATTTGTTCGGTGTAACGGCTTCCCCCAGTTCCCGGTCACGATGTTAGAGTTCCGCATGCACTGGAGCCTTGAATGCAAAACAGCTCTAGTCCGCCTTAACCCGGAAAGGCACGGGGATGATAGCCCAATCATGAACGTGAACTTGGCTTTTTGGCTTAGAACCTACCTGAAGAGGAAAGGTGTCTAACGTATGCTAGTGGAGTAGGAATAGCGCCAACGGCTGTCCCTGAAGCATTCCAAACCAATTGAAATTCACGCTAATCGGGGCTAATGACATCTTCCAGCGGGTCGGTGCAGGTGGAGTAGCCTTAAAAACCAGAAGCCATGGATCTGGACTCGGATAGAGGGGGGAGCATAATTAAATTTATTAAATTAATTAAATTCATGATTTTTTTGATGAAAATAAATAATAAAAAAACAATTTAAATATACATTTTTTTGTCTCGCGGCGTTCGAGTCAGACTCCACTTTGTAGATTGTTCCAGCCATGGGCAACGCCCGCGCGATTTTGTATGGGACTTTTCCCCTCCACAGATGAGTTTCGAATCTTCCCTTCTCAACATCTCTCAACTTCCCTCTTTACATTCACTTGGTCTCATATCTCCCACCTTGGCCCTTTTATTTGTCTCACGTTCTTTACTCGATCATTGAAGGGGGTTAAGACGTGTCTCACGTTTCAACACTCGGAAGTTAGCCATTGAAGCCGCTTTTTGCGTTTTTTGCATACATCAGATCTGGCGTGCAGGAGATTCGAAAGATCCCGCATCGTGATTGGTTTTGCTTTTCAAGGGATATCCCAGAGGGAAAAGTACACGCCAGCCGCGAAAGCTTTTTTCTTTGTTGGCCTCCTTGGGTGACTCAAAAAGTCCAACTTCTCCAGGGCTGATCCGACCAACCGGGTTCCTCCATCAACCTTCTATTCCTATTTGGGCCTATCAGGTCCCCACCCCCCTTGACGGACTCTAAGCTACCCCAGCCGCCGCGACTAATCCAGTTCTTCGGGTCGACCCATGACTACTGCTCTTTGGCCACTGGACTTTCATTCTTTTCTTCTTATCTCTCTTCAACTCCCTAACACACTCTCTTTTACCGACAACCCCAACACCCCAGTCCTTCCAATATCCACATTATGTCTTATGAGACACTGGATGCACCCAATGGGTCAGCATTGACGTGGATCTTTGATCATTGCTTGCGTTACGCCGACAACTACGAAATTTCCCTTCGTGCTGCATACGAACTCAATTCCCACACATCGAAAGGCACAATGGGGTCTTCATTTATTCCTCTATCCCCCTCCATCTTCCGCACTTCTGTGTGGTCTAAAAAATCTCGCGACTCCAAGTCTTCTGATGATACTCCTTTTTACGACACCAATGCTGAATTCCGTGCCTATTTGACCAAGGCTGTCTCTGAATTGCCTGCTCAACCATGCTTGCTCCCTCCGAGCTTCATTCTTTCCTTTGTGCGCCGCTGTTTTTGTCTGGATCTATCCGAGGTCGACTTTGCCCAGGCTTTAACTGCTCTTGATTACATCAGAACCCTCCAAACTCGCTGGAAAAAGGAGATTGAGGCCTCCTTTAACCGACTCAACGTTACTTCTAAGGATGCGAGTGACCCCGAGCACTCGGAAGTGGCGCGCAAGTATCCCAATGTCCTGACCTGGTACGAATCAATTACCGAGAAGGCACTCTTGATCGAGCGTCTGTACACTCATGTCCATCTCGGCCTGCGTCGCTGGGTAAGTTTTATTATGAGATTCAAACAGCGAGTCCTGAAACTAACATCCATTTCTCAGATGCTTGTCAATCAGATAATGCTTGAGCCATTCGACAAGGCCAACTGCCTTGCTCTTCTCAACACCCTACTGCCTCCTGTTCACCGAGACAGCCCTACCCCAACACAGCAGTTGTCGACAGCGACCCTTGGGCAGCATCGTGATAAGTTCTTCAAACTTATTACCAGCTACAATGGTGATCCTTCAATGCTGGAATCTGTCATTAAGCAAGGCGCTCGCTACAACGAGGAGAATGGGTGGCCTGCATTGCATGAAGCCTTAGACCGATACTTGAACGCAGTCCTTGAAATGATCGACGAGTGTACTTTGATCAACGATCCTTCTCAGATTGGCAAATCCGGCGTTCAGCGCCGCACCGACTCGGGCATCAGCTTCGGCCCCGATTTCGGCCCCTCTCCTGCTTTCTCTCAATCTTCGGACACCGAAAAGCCTCTTCCCCATTTCCCAGAACCGAACACAGGCACTAGCAAGCATGGATCGTTCCTGGACCGATTTGCCTCCTTGTCAGGATGGGGCAAGAAGAAAGATCCCAAGAAGGAGCAGGAGAGGGAGTTTGCGCGCAGTCTGAAGAAGATGCAGTCCATCAAATCGTTCGGCAGCCGGGCTAGCAGCACCAAGACACCCAAGTTCAGCTCAAATATGAACTTCGAATTAACTGACGATAAGCGCCGCCGTTTGATTGAGGAAGCCGAAGCTCGCAAGGCAATCGACGCAGCTGAGGCGGGCCATAACATCGGTCAGGCCGTTTAATCTGGACCTTCTGCAACTTCTCCTACAAAAGCGAACCAACAAACAAAAACCAAACAAAAAAGCCAAAAGAAAAAAAAAGCACAACGAGGAGACTGAGAAGCTCCTCAAATTTCCCTTGATTTCTTTACATTCGACTCCGTCATCCCTTACTCTTTTCTCATTCTCGCCGCGGCCGTCCCCCTGCGAGCACAAAATCCAGAAGGAGCACTCGCTCCCACCTTTGCCAATGCCAGGCCTCTGTTGCGCAGAGCCAGCCTGGCTGCATTTATGTGACATACCTTACTTGTTTCGGAACAAAAAAAAAGGCGTTCGGGGGGAAGCATATGGGGGTGTTGATTTACGACTTAATGTCTTTATGATAGCGTCCAGCTTACTGGATTTGAACCCAAAATTATTATTAGCTTTATTCTTATTATTCTTCGCGTTTCTCAACTACGTAGATATAAGCAGACACGACTAGGATATACAACATAGTACGGAGCGAATATTTATATCTCGGAGACTGCGCCAATTGCCGCTCAGCCCGCCGTAGAAGCTGCGATAAGCTATCGCAACCCTCCAAGTGTCCAGATCAGCCGATTCATCTTCGATCCTACTACCATCTTTGTCTTTGTTGAGGGCTCTGGCTCGTTTGGCCCGTGATGCTTGCGAATGGATTGAATTGCATGTTTGTTAATTAGGAAGCCCATATTGCATCGCATAGGACACGCCCGACACGAGGCTCTCCCCTATACAATACAACGGATATACGCCTCCCACACTGCATTTCCGATAATGAGGGTCCCGGCGGGATCTCAAATTTCCTGGCGGTGGTATGCCGCCGTTGGAGCTCTGTTACCGGGCTGGATTGCCAGTGCTAGCCCAGCTGTGAACGTGGCGCTCCAAGCCTCCTTCGACTCGGCCCCGTACCTTGTCGAGCTCCTGTACGTTGCACATTGAGTGGCCACTCGCTTGGAATATGTCTGTCAATGTGAGAGTGGCTAATGAACTTAATACAGTGAGTCTGCCGCCGAAGAAAATTCCACGTCCTATTTTCCTTTGTTGGACCGCATCGCCGACGGGACGTTTGAGGACCTCACAACCGAGAAGGAGCTATACGACCGCTTCTTGACAGTCGTGAAGGATGACGGTCACATACGGAGTCCGGAGAGTCTTTCCTCCTTCAAATTGTCGCTTTCGCTCCGATCATCAGCACCTCGTATCGAGGCGCACTTCCAGTTCTATAACACCTCGGTTCAGCAGTCATTGATGGTAGCCCAAGATGCGGTATGTCCAGTATGGGTTCACACAGAAGGGAAGCAGTATTGCTCTTCTGCGATGGAACGCGCACAACAGGATGTTGTGGGAGAATTGTGGGTAGATCTTTGGTTGTGGGGGTATGGACTCTAATAGCTAACATTGAATCTGTTCTCTAGGGATCCTAGAGAGCTACCATTTGATCGCATCCTAGGCGATGTATCGCTCCCTCCCGCTGTTCTTTACGCAGACGTCGCCTCTCCAATGTTCAGGGATTTTCATGAGACTCTGAGCGACATGGCCAAACAAGGACAGATCTCGTATCGTGTACGCTATCGACCTCCCCAACACTGGATTTCTCGTCCCTTGTTTGTCTCTGGATACGGTGTGGAGCTTGCTTTGAAGCGAACGGACTACATTGTTATCGATGACCGTGATGCGGAACAGCTCGAAGAAAAGGGCGCCAAAAGTCTTCCAACTGACCCGGATGAGAGCAAGGAAGATGCTCCGGATGACCTCCGGCCTCTGTCTTCCTCCGAAGTGACCCGTCTAGGCTTGAATTCAGTGAGTTACGTTATGGGCAGCGCTGATCCTTTGGGGACATTGATCAAGATTTCCCAAAATTTCCCCAAGTATTCATCGATAGTCGCTGCCCACAATTCCACTGGGGAAATGGCGCAAGAGATCCGTCACAACCGGTCAAAAATGTTCCCTGGTGGTTACAATGCCATGTGGATCAACGGCGTGCAAATGGATACACAGCAGATTGACGCGTTCTCACTTCTAGAACATTTGCGCCGAGAGAGGAAATTGATTGAGAAATTCCGTGGTCTAGGTCTCTCTGCGGATGATGTCGTGAAGTTATTGTCACACCGACTGCTCACTGAAGCCCAAGCTAGTGCCGAGGAGCAACGATATGACTACCGGGATGATTTAGAAGGAAACCAGGTCATTATCTGGCTGAACAATCTGGAGAAGGATTCTAGATACGAGTCTTGGCCTGGTGATCTCGAGGCGGTTCGTACTTATTTTGTATTGATTTGAGTGAATACATACTAACATAATTCTAGTATATCGCCGGTTCTTACCCGGGGCAACTACCCCCGGTGCGCCGAGATCTACACAATGTTGTCGTGTCTATGGACCTGTCTAACCCAGAACACATGATGCTTGTTGCTGGAAACCTGCAATCCTTCGTCATGCGAGGGATTCCTGTGAGGTTCGGCTTTGTACCTACAACCTCATCGCCAGAGTCCATTGCGCAGCTCAAGGTAGCCCATTACCTTTTCGATGCCTATGGCACGGGGTCTCTTATGCAATATCTGGAAGAGTCCGCCTCGAAAGGCAAAATGGGCTTCCCAGACAAATCGTGCTTCCAGTCTGCGATTAAAGGGTACGACCTCGTTGACGAACATGAAGCTCTGTCTCTTGATCAAGTATTGAAGAGTGAGAAGTATAATACCGTGGTGTCCCAAACGGCTGCTTACCAGCGTCGGTTGAGTCTTACTGGCGACGAACTTCAATTCCTGGCGAACGGCATCCCTGTCCCTCGCGAAGGCAACTGGATGCAGGGAATGAGCATGCAGGTCGGGAGGGACTTGAAATTGGTCCAGCAAGGCATTGTAGAGGGAATCTTCGAGGAGGACGCATGGCTTCCGGAGTTCTTCCTGACTAGCGCATTGGAGAGACGCAATACTTTCCTCATGCCAGAGGATCCGAAGAGTGTACAGATTGTGGACATCGCTACCATCCTTGCATCGGGTGAAGAAGTACTGAGCAACATTCCTCGTATTCTCTCGGACAAGGGAGCCCTAGAGAGTGCTCATATGATAGTTGTGGGCGACTTCGAGTCAGAGGCTGGTATCAAGCTACTTACCGATGCCCTCAATCTTCGAAAAGAGAACGATGACGTGGAGATGCTGATGCTGCACAATGCGGCATCGTACGCCGAGGATGATGTCCCTAGAAATCTCGTCACTCTCTATCACTCGCTTGCACGGGGAGAATCCATCGACCAAGTACTGACTAGGATTGCATCCGGTGACCTTGATGCTGAAGTCCTTGAGACTGAAGCCCAAAAGATCTCTACTATTCGTGCTTTGCATCAAACTCTGGCCAAAGAACTTGGATTCAACCCTGGCACCGAGGGACTCGTTGTCAATGGGAGGGCAGTCGGCCCTATTGGGGAGGAACACTCGTTAAGTGTGAAAGAGATGAGCCAACTAATTGCCTACGAACGGATGAAACGCCTTGATTCCATTGCGGCAGCGGTTGGCCAACTCGGATTCGCCGATAAGATCTCAAACCCACTTGACTTTGCCAAATTGACCGCGCTCGTGGCTCTTTCCACTATCTCGGATGTCCCTGAAGGTATCTTCGAGAACACTCCTGATTTTAGAGTGGATTTGTCTAGTACATGGAGGACTGAACACTCCGTCATCACGGTTTCTAACTCCGATGATCCCACAATTCACGTTGCTGCTAGCCTTGACCCGGCATCTGAGGTTGCTCAGCGCTGGCTGCCGACTCTGAAGGTTCTCTCCAAACTTGCTGGCGTTCAGCTGAAGATTTTCTTGAACCCGAAGGAAGATCTCAAGGAGCTACCAGTGAAGCGGTTCTACCGGTATGTCTTGGAATCAGAGCCATCATTCACGGACGATGGGGCTTTGGCTCGACCGCAGGCGTCATTCACTGGCGTGCCAGTCGAGGCACTGCTGACCCTAGGTATGGACGTGCCCTCGTCTTGGCTCGTAGCACCTAGTGAATCAGTCCATGACTTGGATAATATTAAGTTGAGCTCGGTCAAGCCTGGCACTAACGTTGAGGCCATCTACGCTCTCGAACACATTTTGATCGAGGGCCACTCTCGTGATCTTACAGCGAAATCTGCCCCAAGAGGTGTCCAGCTTATTTTGGGAACTGAGAACAACCCGTATTTCGCCGATACTATCATTATGGCTAACCTGGGATACTTCCAATTCAAGGCACAGCCAGGCTTGTGGCAGATCAACTTGAAGCCCGGCCGTAGCGAGAAGATCTTCAAGATTGATAGTGTTGGTGGTCTAGGATACCGCCCGCAGACCGGTGATGAGAACAACGAGGTTGCTCTGTTGTCCTTCCATGGTCGGACTCTGTTCCCTCGCCTGTCACGAAAGCCAGGCCAAGAGGAGGAAGATGTCCTCGAGACGGGAGTCCAGCTCGGCTCAAAGATGGACTATTTTGCCAAGGGACTTAACTTTGCATCCGGCGTTCTCTCTAGTGTTGGTGTCGGTTCGAAGAGCGGAGGCGAAAAACACGCCGATATCAATATCTTCTCAGTGGCAAGCGGACACCTCTACGAGCGCATGCTGAACATAATGATGGTCTCCGTAATGCGACACACCAAACACACCGTCAAGTTCTGGTTCATCGAGCAATTCCTCTCACCCTCCTTCCGCGCCTTCCTCCCTTCCCTCGCCCGCGAGTATGGGTTCTCCTACGAGATGGTAACATACAAATGGCCACACTGGCTGCGCGCCCAGAAAGAAAAACAACGCGAGATCTGGGGGTACAAGATGCTTTTCCTGGACGTGCTCTTCCCACTCTCTCTGGATAAAGTAATCTTCGTCGATGCGGACCAGATTGTGCGTACAGACATGTACGAGCTAGTCACCCACGATCTCCAAGAGGCACCATACGGCTTCACGCCGATGGGTGACTCTCGAACCGAAATGGAAGGCTTCCGATTCTGGAAACAGGGCTACTGGTCCACCTTCCTCCGCGGCAAGCCCTACCACATCTCGGCCCTGTATGTTGTCGACTTGAACCGCTTCCGCGCACTTGCTGCCGGCGACCGTCTGCGCGGTCAATACCAGATGCTCTCATCGGATCCGAACAGTCTCAGCAATCTTGACCAGGATCTGCCCAACCACATGCAGCATCACATTCCCATCCATAGTCTCCCACAGGAGTGGCTTTGGTGTGAGACTTGGTGTTCCGATGAGGACTTGGAGACGGCGAAGACTATTGATCTTTGTAATAATCCTCTTACCAAGGAGCCTAAGTTAGATAGGGCTAGGAGGCAGGTTCCCGAGTGGACTGTCTATGATGATGAGATTGCGGCTTTGGCGAGTCGCGTTGCTGGCGAGCAGGCTGCTGCTGCAGTTGACTTTGTGCAGACTGACGAGGACCGCAAAGATGAGTTATAGTTGACTCGATGGGTTTCATTAGATAAAGCGCTTGCATTGATGATTATACTTGTTGCATTTATTGAATGGTGAATGGACTTTACATTTTTATGAACATTTTCTTCTACTACTCGCTCTTATAAGAATTGATATCTTAGTAAACAAGGGTATAATTTGAAACACAAAAAGCAATGGCAAAGGCAAACTCTTCGTTTCATTCAGTTTCACAGCTCATCCGAGTCAGTCTCGTACTTGACGTTGACTTCGCTGCTGTTGTCATCTCCGCCGTCCGAATCAGTTTCATCGACGACGTCTTGCTCAGTGGCAGATCTGTTGGAAGCAGGTAATGCGGGCGATGAAGATTCTTCGACAACAGAACGAGAGCGTTCAGCCGAAACGACAGGGCTGTCAGCGGGGGCCTGTTTCTGCTCCTTGGACTTCTTCTTCGTAGGGGGCTCAGCATCGCTGCTAGCTGCCTCGTTGGCATCGGAAGCGAGACGTTCCTCTTCCTCTAGTCTCTTTCGCTTCTTCTCCTCCTTCTTCTTCCGTTTGCGCTCTTTGCGTGCGGCCCTATCATCCGCAGCTTCTTCCTCAATCTGTTCTTGACTCTCCTTCTCTTGTCTCTCCTTCTCTCGCCGCTCTTTCTTCTCGCGCTTCCTCTCCTCCTTGCTCTTTTTAGGAACGGCGGAAGATGACGGGGCTTCCTTTATGGGAGAGGAGGTGGCTTCCTCGTCGTGATTGCGCTTGGACTTTGACTTATTAGCCTTTTTGGGAGGCTCGGGCAAGTCGGGCTCACCCTCGTCGGAGTGCACTTGGTGTTCGGACTCCACATTATCATTGGCAATGGTTGATGGCGCTGCCTCTCCCTCGGGGTTTAGGTTCGCGATGGTAGTTTTTGTGGCTTCGTCATCATCAGAATCCTCATTCACGAATTGAGAGCTCTTCCTTTGTGCCTCCAGTCTCATGTTCCAATGGGCACTTTTCTTAGCAGCGAGTTTGGGATCAAACACCGCGCCTGGCTGGCCATTGGCCCGCATAATCATGACCTGTCTCACAATCTTCCGCCACTTATCCGCACATTGCTGTCGAGACCGCCTGTAGCCCATTGCCTTGCTGATGTTACCCCATATGATGAGGCCATCATCCATCTGGTACATGTCCTTGCCTGTATTATTGGCAAGCATAGGCTTCATTGTAAGCCACGCTGATTCCATGGCGTCAAGGAAAATCCTAGTTTCCTCCTCTGACCACGCGCCTGTGTTCATGGTGCCCTGGTGCTCGAGCTTGTTCTTCCAGCGCTGAGTGACATCGTCATCACTGCGCCCAATGAGCCTACC
The DNA here is from genome assembly GCF_001561935.1 of Penicillium griseofulvum. Lineage (NCBI taxonomy): Eukaryota > Fungi > Ascomycota > Eurotiomycetes > Eurotiales > Aspergillaceae > Penicillium > Penicillium griseofulvum. Next base: position 4,472,782 of record NW_024467471.1, on the reverse strand, counting down.
AATATAAGTCCATTTCGGACCGTGCTTGTGATGGAGCTCGATAAGCTCATCGTCTTGTTCCTTCGACCAATCGTGTGCCCTTTGAGCCGAAGCTTGGAAGTGTCGGCGCATGAATCGGTACACGGATCGTCGATCACGGTCTGGAACAAGAGCGTAGATCTCATTCCAAAAGTCGCCTTTCGAGATGATGTCCGAGGAGACTGGAAATTCGCCGTGTGCGCCACGCTCGGAATGCTGAACCATCTCGTCAAATTTGGCGGTAGGAATGCCATGCACGGTGCAAAAATTGAGTTTATACGCTTCTATCTTTTGCACTTCATCAGGCGTATAGAAGCCAATTCTCAAGTTGTCTTTTTCCCTGGTGCGTGAGCCTCTAACTCCTGAGCCTCTAGCTCCCTTGGCGCTGCCCCCTGGCGTGGTGCTACCCTCGAGGTTGGGTGAGTTAGGGACCGGAGTTTGCTTGGTAATGGACAGTTGCTTTATAGGGGGTAGTTTTTCTACAGCCGTTAAGTCCGGAGTAGGTTGAGAAGTAGATGCAGTCGCGGGTTTCAATTCTTCGCCGTTCTGCTTGCGAGCCTTCTTCGCCTTGGGCTTTGAGGGAGTCGGTTGGCTGGGAGTGGGGGGACTCTGAAGTGCAACTTCAGAGGCTGGTGGGTTGTTCTCTGGTGAAGCTGAATTGGCAATTGAATTTTCTGATTTGCGATGTTTCTTGGCCTTCTGCTTGCGCTCAGGTTCAGACTCGCGCTTCCGCTTTGAAGGATTCGACATATTAGAATCTAATTCTAGAGAGCCGTTTGTACCATTGGCTTCCGCAATTGCTGGCGATAAAGCCTTGGATGTTGAGGAACGCTTGTTTTTCTTTTTCTTCGTCACTTCAGCCTGGGAAGGATTCGGAGTCTCAGGAACTGCCAGATTGCAAATGTCAGTACCAGATCGCGCGAATATCAAGTGTGTTCACCAACCGGTATCTCCAAAATCCTCAGGGATTTCAGGGAATGGTTCGGGCTGAGACGATGTATTTCCCATGGCAATAAGCTGCGACTATGAGCAGGGAGTGGAAGTGTAGAGAATGCGATGAAAAGGTGAGACCCCAAAATTTAGGGCGCACGAAGCATGGATTCCGGCAATTGGGGTTCACCGCTGGCTCCGACCGCCTATGCGGGGCCAATCGAGAACAATAGCTATTGTCCTTCGATGATCTATATATTATTGTAGGAAGAAACATACTATACTAGAAACAATATAAACATAATAAAGATTTTCGAGATGTCAAGGTAGCCTATTCGAAAGCGCAATTCATAATTATTGAATACTTCCACACAATTGCCACTGTACAACTTTACTACAAAGGGACTCATAAGAAATATCGACAGACATTTGTCATATACTGGACACAATTCTGGCAGGTATCATGCTCATGATTGCATTAATAGTGTACATTTAATTGCAAGTCATAAAACCCATACTCCAGGTCCTATAGGCACAGTCACGAAACAAGCTTCATATCCCTTAAGACTTTCGTCACTAGTTTCTTTTGGTCATGAGTGTGAAGGTTTTGCTGGTCTGTCTCCTGTAGACAGCGCCCAATTGCAATAGTGACCTTGACAGCACTTTCTGCGGCGTTGGAGCAATCCACCCACACCTTTCCATTGCGGCCAACTGCAATCTCAAATCCCCCTAAGCTCTCTAGCTTCTTTCCAAGTTCAGAAAGAACAACCAACCCTTCAATTGCATCTGTATTCTCGGCAGAAGAAGAGCTTGCCCGAATCAACCGGGCCGCCATACCAGTCGAAACGTCAAATATCATTCCACCTGTTAAGGGTCCCAATCCTCCATCAGCCTTGCCAGTTGCTGGGTTGACACAAGTGAGTTCAATTTCAGCGCCGGCGCCGACTCCCACGGATTGTACTCGGGCATACACAAGCTCGCCTTGCTTCAACATTGGCCTTGTCTTTTTGGATGCGCCCTCGAATGACAGCTGACCCAGAAGCGCGTGGGCCGTGTGTGGGGTTACAATGCAGTGAAAGAAATCAACGCTGGAGTGGTGGATCTGAGCAATGACGAAGTCGTTGACGGTGGGGATGTATCGGCGATTCGGGAAAGAAAGAAGCGAGACGGTGTTTCGTTTCACATCGGTCGTTAACATGCCAGCTTGTGTTGCTGTTAAGACATGTTTGGACCCCTTTGGAGAGGGCTGTGATAGGATGCGGAGGCCGGGGCCTAGTCGTAGAGGGTTGGAGTTGTTGCTCGGAAGATGGTCTTGAGGTACCTGGTCGCCAGGTAATAAGACAAGCGGGGTACTCATGATGCCAGAGTGGATAGACTGTATTCTGAGGATAGCCCAAGTGTAGAAGTCTCTCAGAGAAGAGGTTCAATGCTGTATTGCTGGGTTTATCTCGTGCAGATGGATTATCTGCTTTTGCGCAATGATCCTGCGAAAGAAAACGACATTTCTTATCAGCACGTGACCTCATTGAATGTCCCACTGGGCAAGCTCCATCCCAACACTTGACTTGGGAAATAAGCTTGTGACTATGAATAAATGAAATGTTTCTAATCTATTAATGAAAATATGCAACTTGTGCCCAGAATTTTCTTTTAAAGATCCATATTCATCATGGAAAACTGTCCACATATAAGATGTAAAGAGTGGCGGTGCCTTATGGAAATCGCCACAACCGCAATCGATAAGCACTAGCCACACTTGCGGCAGACGAAAATCTTCAAAATCTTTTTCGATCGTTCCCCCTCAATCGAGACTTCCACCAATTACCTCCGATACCCCCAAATCTACTTTCACGCCGTGACGTGAGATCCTTATTCTTTTAATCCAAAAAAAGTACATATTTACAACTTCGACATGGGTGACGCTGCCAACAGTGCCCCCGCTGAGGCGGAGCGCTTTGCTATCGGTATCTCGTTTGGTAACTCGTGCAGTTCAATTGCCCATATCTCGCCTGTGTGTCCTAATATTCATTCTTTGGGTTAATGAATGGTGACTGACAAATTTTTAGGATGGCAAAGCTGAGGTTATCGCCAACGAGGAAGGAGGTGAGCACAATGAAGTCCCCACCATTTGAGAACTCGAATTAACATACTCAGATCGTCAAATTCCTTCCATCCTTTCTTACATCGAGGGCGAGGAGTACCACGGCACACAAGCCAAGACCCAGCTTATTCGCAACTCCGGTAACACTGTCGCATACTTCCGCGACTTCATCGGCAAGGAATTCAAGTCGATCGACCCTACTCCCTGCCACCAGTCTGCCCACCCCCAACAGCAGGACTCAACTGTCGCTTTCACCATCCGCGACACCGAGAGCGAGACCCCCAACACTGTCACCGTTTCCGAGATCACCACCCGCCACTTGAAGCGTCTGAGAAGCTCCGCCTCTGACTACCTTGGTAAGGATGTCAACGCTGCCGTTGTCACCATCCCCACCGATTTCACCGATGCCCAGCGTGAGGCCCTCGTTGCTTCCGCCAAGGCTGCTGGTCTCGATGTTCTCCAGTTGATCCACGAGCCCGTTGCCGCTGTTATGGCTTACGATGCCCGCCCCGAGGCGACTGTTACCGATAAGCTGGTTGTTGTTGCTGACTTCGGTGGCACCCGCTCCGATGTTGCCGTTGTTGCTTGCCGCGGTGGCATGTACACTATCTTGGCCACTGCCCACGACTACGAGCTTGGCGGTGCCTCTCTGGATAAGATCATCATTGACCACTTCGCCAAGGAGTTCATGAAGAAGCACAAGACCGATCCTCGCGAGAACGCCCGTGGTTTGGCCAAGCTTAAGCTCGAGTGTGAGGCCACCCGCAAGGCTCTCAGCCTGAGCAGCAACGCCCAGTTGAGCATTGAGTCCCTGGTCGACGGTGTTGACTACGGTTCTACCATTAACCGCACCCGTTTCGAACTTCTGGCTGGCAAGGTCTTCAGCCAGTTCACTGCTTTGATCCAGCAGGTTGTTAAGAAGGCCGAGCTCGATGTCCTTGATATCGACCAGGTGATCTTCTCTGGCGGTGTTTCCCACACCCCCAAGCTCGCCAGCCTGACCAGCAACATCTTCCCCGAGAAGACCAGCATTCTGGCTCCCGCCACATCTACCACTGCCATCAACCCCTCCGAGCTGTCTGCCCGTGGTGCCGCCTTCCAGGCTTCCTTGGTCCAGGAGTTCGACCACGAGGACATTGAGCAGTCCATCCACCCTATGGTTACCGTCGCCCCTCACCTGACCAAGGCCATTGGCGTTGAGTTCACCTCCGAGACCGATTCCACCTTCCAGCCCCTCCTCGCCGCCGAGACCGCCCTCCCCGCCCGCCGCATTGCTCAGTACCTCGCTCCCAAGGAGGGTGGCGATGTCCTGGTCCGCGTGTGCGAGGGTGCCCGCGAGATTAAGGTCACTAAGCCCGAGCCCAAGGCTAAGGAGGACAAGCCTGCCCAGGACGAGGATGACTCCGATTTCGATTCCGAGGATGAGGAGGATGAGGAGACCCGCGAGATTGTCTGGAAGACCGAGAAGCCCGTTGCTGAGCTCGCCGTCAAGGGCGTCAAGGCTGGCAGCAAGATCGAGGTCATGGTTCACGTCAACCCCGATCTCGGTCTGCAGATCGCCGTCCGCGAGGTCGGCTCCCAGAACGCTGTCCGTGGTGCCGTCAACGGCTCTGCTTAGGTTTTTTTCCCCGTGAAATAAAAATAAAAAGACCTAGATTTCGTTAATGGTGTGATGATGCATGCACGACTGATAGAGGCTGTGATTTTTCTTTTTGCCCACGATTTATACTGCAGTTATCGTCATGGAGTCTTTCCCTTTATAGTTCCTAAATAGACTCAGTTGGACACAACCAATCAATACTGGTTCTCTTTTTCAGCTACTTCACTCTACTAGGCCCGGTTATTTCCCGACGACCTTTTGCTTCCCCGGGACAATACATTGGGTATACAAGATGTATAACTGTGTACAGTTTAAATTTCAAGGATCAGGTAAAGGTAGTAGAAATTATATTACAACTAGATTAGATAGATTCGCAACCGAAAGCACAAATTCCCGCATAATCTTCAAATCGGAGAATCATTGAACCATGGGATTCATCAACAAATCATCAAAGACTCGCATGCCTTGAAAACATAACCGGACTCAAGGCATGGATAGTATTGCGCGAAGAATGCTCAATTGCCACCTTATGCACCAAGGCCGTAGACTTATGAGGCAAGTAAAGATCGTAAGGGTTTCGTAACAGCATCAAGCGAGTGTAGATAATTTAATCTTCCCGAGCTGCATCCAGGTCATTCAGATGCAGCTTGAGGAGATTAATGTGAAACAAGCGGCCTCCAGGAGAAAGAATAAACTCTCAAAGGGGATATCAACGCAGGAAGATAAAGTCGGGTGTGGGATGGTCCGGAGATCGACATTTTGAAGTCGACATTTTCAGGCGCTCCGGCTTGTTCTTGTCGAAATGAAGAAGTCCACTTCTCATGGATAGTGTACATCCATTTAAGCGTAGTTGGTGGCCTCCTTCTTCTGGCTTTTCACGCTGTTTGAGCGCTGCGAGGAGAAGAAACCACGGCGGCGCTCCTTGCGTCCACTGTACCCACTGCTAGTGTCTTTCCGGCCGACGGCGCCACCAAGGCAGTACAACAAGCACGAAAGGAACTGGCAGACAGATGCGGTCCACATGAAAGCGAATGCCTTGACACCCAGGTGTGCGCCCTGGCCGTTCTGCTTGAATGCGTGGCGGCCCTGGACGAAGACAGCACTATGAAATATAGTCAGTAATGTGTTCCTGGGTCAACCCCAGTGCCAATTGCAGTGGTACATACGTCATGAGACAGGTTGTGATGACCTGGAAAGTCAGGGCGATCCAGGCCAGGAAGCCGGAGAGGTAGCTAGCAACGCGGGTGCAAATAGCCAGCATGCCAGTGAAGAAAGAGCACACGGCGAAGAATAGACCGATGATGAGGAAGGGGAACATGAATCGCGACATCAAGAAGTAGTGATTCGTTCTACAGTGTGGTATGGTTAGCATCCTGCAAATTAGAATATATCAGGTGGTATCCTACCCAATGAACTGATGAGGGACATTCTCGGTAGTGTCGAAGTTACGGTGGCTTGGGGGATCGAATGGGAAGTCCACATGGGTCTCTCCGCAATCATTCTTGCCCTCCTTCACACCACACAGGTTCCAGAATGTCCAACGTGAGGTTGTCGGTGCACCTGGGATATTCCCCGTATCCGCCTGGAGGAAGTAGACATGGTCCAGTGCTGCACTATTGCGCACACCACCCAGTAGAGTAAGGAAGATCAGCAAAATCGAACCTGCCATAAAAAACAGGCCTGTAAAGCCCAGTGTTGCTCCTAAAGATAGTCAGATTAAGGTATAGAGTTAATGGTCAGGAATCAACTTACTGCTAAAACCCATGATTGGTTTTTTTATCGTAAATCACACTAAAATTGATTGAGGAGCTTTTTCTTGTATCTTCAAAGGGAAGTTGCTCAAGAAGAGTGTCGGGAGACGAAAGAAAAGTCGGGAATTTCAAGCGGAAAAGACTAGCTGGTATAAGGCTGTAAGAGCAGCCGGGGTATCCGGGTACCACTCATGATATAATGACGAGCATCATCCTCTTTCTCTCTTCAAGGTTTCTACATAAATTGAGTATTGAACCTTGGAAGATCATAACGTCATAGTTGCACCTGGTAGGCTAGCCGTTCATAGTTTAGCGTGCACTCTACTTTAAGCGTTATACCATATTGGGTTAGTCTAAGTTGGTCCATGACGAAGTCAACGCGCCTAACGAAACGACCTCTGAACCGTTACAGCTCTCTAGCTCTCTAGCGAATAGCATGGAAGTGACGTGGACTACATATTAACGTTTTTCTGACCTATCCACCTAGGCAGTTTTGGCTTTACCAAACTTTGTCTGCCTAACATCCCCCCCAGACTCGACTGCGAACCCTCGTACGACGTTGTAATGGCGACTTGGGCATACCCCCCACTGCCCGCAGAACAGATCAATCGTGAGGCGGACAATGCGCTGGTATGTAAATCATATATGGGCCCTTCACAGGCAATCTCTACATGGAGGCCTGGTTGGTTGTAGCTATGATCCGTGAAGGGGTGTGGAGCTTCTCTAGTATAATGCCAACATCTTTATTCTTAGGCCCGAGAGCTAGAGTGGTTATTGCATTCCCTGCAGGACTCACTTGCTTCATTGAAGGAAGGTCTGCAAGAATGCTCAGCCCTCCTAGCTCCCCAAGAACCGGGGTCAACCTTGGTGCTGTCCTCGCTGCGGTCGGAAAGCGTCAAGGGCTTTGTGACTAGAGTCGGCACTAAGGTCGTGAAGGGTGTATGTATCCCGAGTCTTGTCCAACCAATTAATATGCAACTAAACCTATCCCTCACTAGGATGTACAACTTCGACTTGCATCGCTCCCGCCTCCTCGGGGTGCCCCCAGCACCCGATTGAACCTATCCCAGTCCCCCCAAGCCCCAGAACTGGTACTTCAGCAGCTGGTGTCAGTTCGAGACCTTGTGGCTCAAAGCCTGGATATTGTGGACGTGAGCACATGGACAGGCGATCCTCTCAATGCAGGCTTCATTTTTAGCCAACTACACCTCTTGCTTGAGACAATCAGCGAGGCGCGACAAATGTTGAAAGGAGACAGCGATGAGACGCGAGGCAAGTGGTGGGATACCAGTGCCACCGAAAATGTATGTTCATTATTTTTTTTTTTTTTTTTTTTGGACAAAAAAGTCCTGCAATATTTTGCTGATATGTATGCTCCACAGATGTTTGACCCTCCGCTTCCTCCGCATCTTTCATTCCATCTCTCTATCACAGACTCCGCTCTGGTCCTTGTTCTTCGGACTCTAGAGGCTACTGCCCTCAATCATGCGCCAACCGCTTTTTCTTCAGATATCTCCCTGACTGGGTTCTCTCTACGCGATCGGATATTCGGCTCGCGAGCGCCAACCCACGATGAGGCTGGTTGCCTTTTTAAATGGCAGGGAGAAGAAGTACGTGTCAAGGAGAAGGTCCGGGTAGAGAGCCAGGATCCCAGTCTGATGGCAGTCATGGCCAAACTATCGGCCCTTGAGCATGAGGTGATGCGGTGTGTTGCTGCGCTGCGGATTCTTATGGGCAATGAAGACACGGAGAGCGAAGTTTAGTAAATTGATACCCTATCATATCTGAATTATTAACAGCTGCATGTTTGATGCGATTCGCCACTCAAGGCTCCGACTCAAGGCGGAGCCTTGAAAGTATTGAATAGTTTGTCATTGCAGATATCCAGTATTCAAGCATCATGAGGCTATATCTAGGACTTTTCCCACTGGGGGTATAATATATATATAGGCAATCAGCATATAACGTACAATATATACCTGTTCCTGGAAAAAAAAAAGATGTTATAGATCTTTGATACCGAACTAAAACCGGGCCCCCCAATGGAACGGGAGATCAGCCAATCAAAGGCGCGCAGTTTGTGATGGTCGCATGGCTGTCTTGGCATCAATTTTCTGGGCTTGGCCATTTTTCTTTTCTCTGTCAACTTCTTGAAAAGAGTTCATAGGAGGCGGAAAATGTTGTCCAGGTCTTCAGCATCGGGCGCCAGTCGGTCACAATCACGCGAACTATTTCGCACATTTGCCCGACCTTCTGGATCGCGCCAGCTCCGCGGACCTGTGAACCGTTTGACACCTACACAGCAACGCAGTCTTGTCCAAAAAGCGTCGCCTTTGGTCCCGTCCAGCAGTCTTGGGCACCGAAGGGATACTTCCGACTATGCGGTATTACAATCCCAGCCTCAACGGAGGTTTGTCTCAGGCCCAGCATCCGCCGACTCGCCGCCTCAACCCAACCAATCCATCGAACCGGATGATATCAATACCCTGATCGATCGAATCGGCGAAAATGAAGCGGAAATGGCACAGCTACTCGGGGAGCTAGAAATTATGGGCGAAGAGGGCGAAGCAGACGAGCTCGCCGACCTGATCGGCCAGCGCGACGAACACACTGCAGAGTCATGGGTACACATGATTAAACAGCGCTTTGGAGATGAGCTGCCAGAGGGCTTGTTGGATGACGCCGAGCTTCAAATATATGCCCGCCTCTATGGAGAACCAATCATTCGGCAGGAAGTCGAGGTAATGGTTGAGGAGGAAGAGGAAGATCTGAGCTTGCTCCGTGAAGATGGACAGGGAGGATGGGAGGAAGTTGATCTAGAAGAACACGCCGCCGAGGACGATATTCCACTCGCATATGATATGGATATTCCCCTGGAAGAGCGGGAAACACTTGCCATGCAACGGACCAGGGAAGTGGCAGAGCAATTGGGCGGCGAGATCATGCTCGAGGAATTCGAGAACGAGGCTGTTCCTGACTCTTCTCCAAGAATGCACCCGCTTACCCTCGAGGGTAAATTCGGAACTGATCCTACTACTATCCATCTACCCAAGGATACTGTCACTGGTCCCATATCGGTCATTCTGTCGGAATTCTCCAACAAGCACATTTCCGAGACTGCTCGGCGCCTGTTTGGAGGCCCAGGATTGCCCCATTCTAGTACTACGGCGCCTCCGCGTGCCCAGCTACCACAACTTCCTGTCGCTCTGAACGCTTCGCAGCGTCAAATGGGAGAAATGGAGGCCAACGCATACTTGGCAGCCTTGTACCCTGGAATCTACGCATCGGCACTTAGTATTATGGTTGAGATTCGCAAGCGATTGGGCGTCGATTGGATCCGTCGTCTCATCGCACAAGAGGGTGGGCCAAGTGTTCTTGATGCCAGCGGTGGTGGTGCTGGCATCCTGGCCTGGAGAGACATCATTCGCGCAGAATGGGAGCTGATGGTGCCCGATCATCCCGCGGGAGCCCCTATCCCCTTTGGAAGATCAACTGTACTGACGGGCTCTGATGCCCTTCGCCGCCGCGCTGCTGTCCTGCTGGAAAACACTACCTTCCTCCCACGGCTACCTGATTACGTCCATGTGCGCGAGAAGCCTACAATTGATGACTCGCGGGACGCCCCTAAACGCAAGCAGTACGATATCATCATCGCACCGCACTCTCTTCTCGGTCTTGAAGAAGAATATGAGCGTAAACAACACGTGGAGAATCTCTGGTCTCTGTTGAACCCCAACGGCGGTATTCTCATCCTGCTCGAGAAAGGCCGCCAGAAGGGCTTCGAGGCTATCTCTGGTGCTCGTGAAATGCTCTTGAAGCGCCATATCGCAAGCCCCGGCTCTACCGAATACGACAACTTCCTCGAAGACCCCGACGAACGCGAGGTCATTGAGAAGGAGCGTGGGATGATTATCGCCCCCTGCACCAACCACTCAACCTGCCCGATGCACAACTCCTCGGGTACTACCAAGGGCCGTAGGGACTTCTGCCATTTCGAGCAGCGATACATCCGCCCTCCATTCCTGCAGCGCATCATGGGAGCGAAAGACCGCAACCACGAAGATCTCAAATTCAGCTACCTCGCCGTACAACGTGGCGTGGATCTACGACAAGATCAAGCAATTCGTCAAGATCCTGAGGCTACAGATGCCGCGTTTGAAGGATTCGAGGACCCCGAGGAGTCTGATATCCCCAACAAACCAGCCTTCCACGCTCTATCCCTCCCCCGCGCCATCTACCCACCCATGAAACGCCGAGGTCATGTCATCTTCGATCTCTGCACGCCGGCCGGCAAGATCGAGCGCTGGACCGTCCCGCGCTCTTACAGCCGCCAGGCTTACCGCGATGCCCGCAAGTCTCATTGGGGAGACCTGTGGGCTCTGGGAGCCAAGACCCGCATCCCGCGCAACTTGAACCTTGGCGATAAGCATGGTGAGGGTAAGAAGGAGCGTTTGGCTCGCCGTGCTGCGGCCAAGGCTGCCGAGGAAGAGGGAGAGTTTGAGAATGAGGGAGAAGAGGAGGACGAAGAAGAGTATGACATTCATGACTCGGATGTTCCTGATGTCCCTGTCAAGAAGAGGGGTCAGCACATTCCCAGTTGGAAGAAGCATAATGATAAAAAGAAGATTCGCCAGGCTTCCAACAAGCGTTCTGCCGACGAATAAGTGGGTTTGATTTGGCGCAATTCTTTTGTGAATTTGGAGGTTGGAAAACATGTACTATACTAACTACTGCAGCATTTGGCATTGGGACTGGGGACTGGATCTTGTACACTAGGATATTATTCTCGCACTTCTACAGATGTAAATATAGCATCTTCACTCTAATCAATGTTTGATATGTATTTGATTGATTGATACAGTATCTGGGACGTCATTTGGCTCATTGAATCCTCATTTTCTCTAATGAGATGGTCCTGATCGAGGCCGTTGGGGATCCCACTAAGTTGCTTGTGAGGCACGGTCTTGTCCCAACCCCAGGGAGCTGTGCCAGGCCCAAGAAGCGCCGGTAGCCAAGGCAAGTCTTCCCGGGTGGAGCCCTGTAATGAACATGAGGTTCTTTAAAATGCACCGGGCGTGAGAGGCATTGATGTTCTTGGCAAGACCGTCGGTGGCTTCAGGCTTGGTCTCTTTCTAGCCAGAATTTGGCGAATCATGCACAGCCGAGTACGATGCGAATAGAAATGAGGCAAAAGTCACATTGAAGCCAAATGCTCTTGACAGGCCAATCGCTTTTCGTAATAGCAAATATTCTTATTTAGCAAAGTGACACCGCCACATTCACTGCGCAGCCATACTCTTTCGCAACTGCCTTTGCTTCTGCGTACTCTGCAACTCCAATCGATCGACTGCAAATTTGAGCCGTTCTTTCTTCTGCACGAGTCTCCTCAGCTCCGCTGCCTTGGTTGCTGCTGCATTACTTGACGAGCCAGCGCCAGGCCCCGCCATGCGACCCCGCAGTGAGCTGCTTTGAGGTTGGCTGCGAGTGGCTGATGAGCGGCTGTCTGGGTTAGACGAGAGTCGACCTTCTTGCAGGTCACATTTCGCCTTGAGGCCTTGTTCGCGGCGCGCGAGCTTTTCAACGTGGTTCGATGATAGTGTGAGAAGGTGTGCGATGCTGGGAGTGATTTCGTCAAGGAGAGACTGTTGCGCTTCGCGCAATGTAGGCTCAGGGAGAAGCTCGAAGTGCTATTCAAAGATAAATAGTTAGACCCATGGCTTCTCTTCTCTTTTAGGAATGAAACTTTTGAAGAACATACTCGCGTTGTCTGGAGGACTTTACATAGACGAGGGAAGTCGTTCACACCCGAATCCAGAATTGATATAGAGTTATCCAGAATCTGGAGAGATGACTGTAATGATGTAACTGAGGAAGACAATGAAGACGCCATAATGTGTGATTTGGAGCTTGACTTGGAGTTGATTGTTTACAACGGTCGGGATAGATCGGGCGGTAAAAGCGGCATGACACCGCCTTTAAGGCGGCGTGGTCTCGGGACCGGGCAAACCTCCCAAACCTCACTTCTCCTCTTCCGTCTCCTGCCTCACCATCTTCCCGAACACCGAATTCTCCCCGCATTCGATTCACCTGTCACAATGTCTCTCCTCGGAAAGAAGTTCCCCGGCGCTATGGGTACGTGTTTTTGGACCTCGATTACGATTTGTGCGAGAACGGTATGAGGACCAACGACTGACGCATATGTTCACTTACAGCCAAGCCTTTGACTCCCTTCTTCGCTGCCGGTACGCATACCCTTTAGATCTCGAAATACTATGACAGCCCAGAACGCATCGATTGTCATTTGGAATACCGTACCCTCAAAGCGGTTGTTGGTAGGACATTACTCTGACGATTCTCTCCAGGCCTCATTGTGCTCTACGGCGTCAACTCTCTCCAGAACGCTCTGTCCAACAGTGAGTCTACTCCGCGCAGCTACATATAAATCATCGACGAGTTTCGGGGTCATATGCGACAATATCCACGAAACGACACTGCGATGAGCGTCTACAAGCATAAACAACTAACCTTCAAATCCCTACAGCCGCCCAGTACCAGAGCGATCCCCGCAACCCCAACGCTAAGCCCGCTGGCAAGGCTGACCACTAAATTGGGTCGACAATGAATGCATTTTGAGATCCCATTTGTTTGTTGAAGAGAAGCGGGACGAACCTTCCCGATGTGTGGGTGGACGAAGATGGCCCTGGTCATCGATGGCCGGCTTGCACTTTTTGTGATTACGATGCGGACAGTTTTCCCTGTCCAAGCATATAGACTATACCTACCTCGATGGTGGTAACTTGGGTCAATTCACAAGCTGTACCAGTACCACCCTGAGCGAGTCGCTTTTCCTTTCGTAGTGTTTCTTCTGCTAGATGATATCTCATCAGTCAGAAGAAGAAGAGTAACTTGACCCGGTTATTCCGGAGAGTATTGTTTTATATGTGAAGCTATAGGGTTTGTGGACTCCATACTTCACATCTACTTATGACTACGTTATCTCACTTAGGGCTAGTTTTGTACTTCCTGCGACCGTACAATAAGTTAAATTTAGCCCTTTCCGACACTGTGTCAATTAATTTCAATTGTAACAGTTATCCATCACAATACGAGCAGTAACGTAGGGCTTTCATGTCGCTCAGCGTGAAATCTTGCATCAAAGTACGCTAAACCCGATCGGGCATCCAGTTTTCGCCAACTCCGCCTGGCCGAAGCTCAATCATTTTCCGACTACAACTCCGCAATACCCCCCAATTAAACACGCCAAAATGACCAAGATGGCAGGCCTTTTCCGGCCTAAGAAGCTGGACCTCTCTGGATTCGTCAATACCCGTTTGATTCGGGACAACAACAAGCGCATGGCCTTCGAGCAGACTGAGCCCGAACGGTACGAACCCTATCCTTTTCCAGGATGTCTATCCTTTTCGGAATACTTCAGCTAGATCGAAGATTGATATCACGGACTGGGCAAATTTTCTGGGAATTGAGACGCAAATACTGACTCTGTTTTCATTCCCAGACAAGCTCTCCGCTACATGATCCGCAACACTTCTCTCTCTGCCCGAGTTCGCGCACAAGCTCAGCTCCAATTGTCGCAGATGCACGCCTATACTCGCCCCACACAGATCAAGAACCGTTGTGTAGCATCAGGCACTGCCCGCAGTGTCTTCCGCGATTTCAGAATCAACAGAGTATGTGGAGAACCTCGGCCAATGGTCGTAGCGTGCCCGAAGCTTTTGATATCATATCGCTAACACAATCTACCAGTACCAATTCCGTATGCAAGCCCTCGCTGGTGAACTTCCCGGCGTGAGGAAGGCTAGTTGGTAATTGTATGAGATTGTCGCCGGTACTCCGTGATATATGGAGGCCTCCGGTTAGATTGTTTGCACGATGGCGTTTTCTTCTTTACTTCCATTGGGTGGAAGTATGTACAGTATGGAACTCTTACTTTCAGAGAAATCAAATATCTCTTTGTTGTTCTCAATCCTCCGCTATTCTCGGCTGTTAGCATTGACTTGTTGACAGTGCAATCATGGTCCTGAGTCCTCGTTTGGTGATGCTGTGAGATGAAGATTTCTTTGTTAAGACCATGCCAATTGGGTTGTTTGCTTCCACGACTGTCAATTGCAGACCATCCCGGGTTGATTTGAGTGATACTCATCTTAGTGGTGTAAATCAAGGATTCAACACATGGATCCTCAATACCAGGGCGAGGTACTTTGGCGTAGCGGTCGCATCACTGGTCATTGAGCAGAGGGGAAGCTCGTCGGTGGCTTCCATAATCACGTCGTCGGTGACTGTTCACCCGTGGATACTGCGTTGAAAAGGCGCCTTCCGGTTCTGTCGTGTGATAATCCCCTCTTCTTCTCCTTTTCTTCTTTGCTTCCCCCCTTCCTCTTCCATTCAACCATCCCTCATCTTCCACTCTTGTCTCTTTGACTTTCTTCTCAAATTTATATCACACATTGATTTGAAGCATCGCAAAAATGAATGGCATCGGGGACGACCTTCTCCCCGTTAACGAGATCTTCGTAGATCAGCTCGAAGCGCTTGGGTAAGTCATACAAAGTTTTCAACGTGATACCCCAGCTCTGGTGGCTAACTGTTGATTGAATAACACAGCTTCATCGTCACCGAGGATGGCAGAATCCGGTACATCGGCGCCCCGGACCAGGGCCCCCGATTCAAGATCAACCGGAGTGGGCGCATTAACCTGGCCCACATGGACGCCTTGCATAGTTAGTTAATCCTCAGATCCATTTCTATCGTAGACCATATTCTTGATGGATCATCTGGCGCTAACGACTTCACAGGGGCGATCCGGACCATGGTCATGGACCGGCTTGTGGGAATGGGCATGGACATCGTGCAGATTCCCGTGGACAACTGGCGTCGGGTACCCATCCTCATGACGGGTAACGTCCAGAATGCGTCTCGTGTTGTTGTCTTCTGCGGCGAGGTCGTTGAAGACCTGGGCATTCTCTCATACCGTGACCTTTGCGACGACGGCTTCCCTTACGGTTCGATCGTAACCTTTGCAAGGGCTCTGCTTGGCGAAAATGCCTCCCGTTCGAGCACTTGTCTCATCATTGCGAACCCCGGCCACAAGCTCTGGTACAATGAAGGTTGGCGCGCGGTGACCGAAGACACTTATCATGGTCAACACGCCTCCTCTTCTGTGGGCCGCGAGCGTCCATTGAGTCCTCGTAACCACCTTTACAATGGCGGCGTCAATCAGCATGTCCGAAAAGTCTTTGAAAGAATCTTGATCGGTAAAAACTGCCAAGTCAACGCCCGGATCGACATCGTTGGCCAGTCCGAAGGCGGCCACGCTGCTATTAGCTACCTGAAGAGTCGATGTGAGTATCTGACTGAATAATGTAGTTGGTGATTGCTTACTGACATGACCTGTAGGGGGTTTCTGGTCGCCTAACATCTCCTCCCTGACGCTGATCAACCCTGAGATCATCGGTAAAATGGATACCAAGGTCGATGATCTCAACGATCCCAAATCATTCGCCTGGTTCATGAAGAACCGCTGCCGTGGCTGGGCTGTCTCTGATAAGCCGATTGGTACACGTTTGCCCGGTCTTGACGACCTTCACGGCGGTTGCAGCATTTACTCGGCCGGCGAAGTCACCAAGTCAGCATGCATGATGACCCGTGGCATTGCACACATCTTAACCTGGATGAACATCATGCACCACTGCCCATTGGCGATCGAGAAGTCTGATGATGTGAACCCAGGTGAGCACGATCCTAGCATCGTAGTTGATCCTGATTCACTGACCAGCACTCTCGTGGTTGATGAAATCCCTGGCAGCAAGGCTGAACTGTGCACCCTAGGTTTCCGGTACGAGAAGGATATCGCGGAAATGACGGAAGCCCTCGTGGCTAGTGTTAAGTTCACCGATGGGAGCAAGGGAAGCGCTACCTTTTTCAATAATAGAATGAAGCGCCACAACAATGAGATGGACGACGACGAGGTTAATGATGATTACAACTGTGATATTTCTATCATCATTACTCCCCCGCCTGCCTCTGAAGTTACCTCGTCGGTTCCTGACGCTCCTGCTGCCGCCTCTCCTGCCGCCGCCCCTCCTGTCACGGCGCCTGACGCCGTTGTGGAAGGAACCTATGACGATGTCATCAGAGGACAGGTTGGCCCGTTCGACCTTGGTGATCTGCAAGACATTCGCGAGGAGGCCGAAGAGTAAATTCTCTAGAGTGCGGCCTGCTTCTTTATAAAGCATTTATTTTCTATTTCCCGGCATTTCTACGGGTCGTTCTTTGTTTTTCTTTTATTTCTCGCTGGCAGATGGCTGTTCGTCTCTCTATTTCACAACAATTTCACCAGAAAACATAAAAAAAGACAAAAAAACAAAAAAAGAGAGATCTACCCCCATCTGCGAAGATAGCGAATAAATCATTTGAACTAACTTTCCCGATCAATTCTACTGTATGCGACGTAGATACACATGTAGTAAATGTAGGGTATCACATATCAAAATCACCTTAAATGGTATATAAGTGTTAAGAGCGATGACATTAGATTAAATCCATTTGTCCAAACATCGGAACGTTGTATTAAGCATCTATGTGGATTACACTGCTGATCATGGACCAGTTATGAATCCAAGCAGGAATCCCTGGAAGTTTGGGGAAAGATCCTGGTTTCTTACTTCTTTACCTCTTCTAATATTCTGTTCAAGACTCTTTTTCTCATTCCCTCTCTTATTTTCAGCATTTTCATATGTTAATAATGAAAATTCGGCAAGAATAGGGCCATGATGGTCAGATGACCCGATATTTCCCCCCAGTTTTTTTTTTTGATCGAGTAAAAGACCTCGGAAGACAATTTCCATCGAGTAATTTTGATAAAGCGGGCCGTTGATAAGCGTTTGGAATCGCCCGCATTTCGCATCGGAGGTGCCCGACGGTGCAAAATCGACATGACCTCGTCTCTGCTAAGGGGAAGCCCTAGGGGAAAAGCACATGGTCATTGTCTCCAATACTGTGGCAATGACTGTGACTGCATGTGGCCGATTAGCCGGTTGAGCAATCGCAACGGGCTCTGGAATAATACTGGGCCTGTGGATATGATATTTTGCTGAGATTTCTGGTGAAATCCTTTTTTTTTTAACCCCAAGGCCCAGACTTTTTTTCCTTTGGCATATTTATATCTTTCCCCAAATCCCCTTATCTTGGGATTTTGCCCCTCTACCCTTATCTTTCTTCTTATCTGAACAACTTTCTTATATTTCCTGTACTTCATTGGAATCTCAGTATATACAAGCCATGGCTAATATCCCCTCCATTACCGTTGTGGCTTCATCCCGTGCCGTTATCTCCGGCCGTTTAACTTCTGCTACTGTGGTGATCTCACGGACAACTGGTAAGATCACTGCCGTCTTCGATTCCGTGATTCCAGCATCGGACTTCCCTGTGGATACTCCCTATACCGACTACTCGCCCCATGTTCTACTACCCGGCTTGGTCGATGCGCACGTTCATCTGAATGAGCCTGGCCGCACAGAATGGGAGGGCTTCTACACAGGCACTCAAGCCGCTGCCTTTGGTGGTGTGACTACCGTCATTGATATGCCTCTCAATGCCATCCCTCCCACTACCACTGTGAATGGGCTGAAAGAGAAGATCCAGGCTGCCCAGGGCAAGTGCTGGGTTGATGTCGGTTTCTATGGTGGTATCATTCCGGGCAATGCGGGTGAGCTCAAGGCTCTTGTCCAGGAAGGTGTCCGTGGCTTCAAGGGTTTCCTGATTGACAGTGGCGTAAGTGATATCAGCATTGCTCCTGTAATTAGTATTAACTTTGTTTTGTAGGTTGACGAGTTCCCCGCTGTGGGCAGAGAGGATATTAAGAAGGTTATGGCGGAGTTGGCCGATGAGCCAACTACTCTCATGTTCCACGCTGAGATGGTGCCCCCCATTACCGCATCTGTGGGCGACGAGGTTCAGACATCTGATGCACCCGCAGCTCCTACCGGACCCCTCGAGGCCTATGCGACTTTCCTGGCCTCGAGACCCTCCTCATTCGAGACCTGTGCCATCGAGAGTATTCTGTCTTTGGCTCATCTTGCCCCCAACCTCCCCCTGCACATCGTTCACCTCTCCGCAATGGAAGCTATCCCCTTGTTGCGGGAAGCCCGCGCCAATGGTGTTAACATCACAGCCGAGACCTGCTTCCACTATCTGTCCCTGGCAGCCGAGGAAGTACGCGACGGCGACACCCGCCACAAGTGCTGCCCGCCTATCCGCTCAAAGCTGAACCAGGATAGTCTGTGGGAAGAGCTGGAGAAGCACACCACCGACGGCGTCATCAAGACCGTCGTCTCCGATCACTCCCCCTGCACACCAAACCTGAAGATGCTCCCAACCCATATTCCCGGCCACTGCGCCGGCGGCAAGGAAGAGGAGAGCGGCAACTTCTTCTCTGCCTGGGGCGGCATTTCTTCCGTCGGACTGGGCCTGCCCATCCTCTGGACAGATCTCAGCCGTCGTAAGGGTCTGACCTCTTCGCCAGAAGATGAGAATACCAAGAACGCCCTCCAGGACGTTGTCCGTCTCTGCTGTGCCAACACTGCTGCCCAGGTTGGTTTGCAGTCGCAAAAGGGTGACCTGGTTGTCGGCTTTGATGCTGATATTTGCGTTTTCGATGACTCTGCCGAATGGATTGTCGAACCGAGCACCATGCTCTTCCGCAACAAGTGCTCCCCCTACCAGGGCCGTACTCTGCGCGGTATGGTTCGCGAGACCTGGTTGCGTGGTGAGCGTATCTTCAGCCGTGACCAGGGCTTCGATAGCCAATCGCCGCACGGCAAGCTGCTTCTTGAGAAACGGGTTTGAGATTCCCTCTCTCTTCTCCTTCTTTCTTTTGTCCACGCTTAGGGCAAGTTGACATCTCGGCAGTGCGCCTTGCTATATATATTTCTGCCACTTACATCTCGATCTCTGTCGAACCCTCTGATGAGCACTAATGATCGCACAGCATCCATACCCTAGATTAATGACAGCGCATTGTAGCTTTAGGGATAGACCCAAAGCAATTGAATATAAAAATACATTGTCATTTCCCTGACCTTACTATAATACATATCAAAGACTCCCATCCCTCCCCTTCTCCCACTTCTCCCTAACCCTCCTCCTAACACCCCCATTAACCCCCTTCCCCCAAATCTCCTCCTTCTCCGTCCCAACCTTAACACCTTCAATACCCTCATCCTCCCCAACAGGCCCAATAACAACCTTCCTCTCCCTAACCGCCCTCTCCTTAACCCTCGCCCTCTCTACCTTCCCCATATAAGTCCAATACAAAAACGCCTCCGCAACAGCAACACCCAACGCCGCAAAAAGTCCAAGAAGAACCTTCGCCGCCTCGCTCGCCAGTATCTCCGGCGTCGGGAACCGAGTCAGCGCAGCGTACACAGCGAACCCAGTCACAATCACCGAGATGAAAACGCTCGAAACAAGCGATATAGTCAACGTGTCCTCTTCTATATGGCCGCCCGTGTACGGCGATGCATGCGGATCCGCGTGGTCGGCGTTGGGGCGATAGTTTGGGTTTAGGAGGCGATTGTAAGATTCTTGTTCTGTTGCGGCGAGGAGGCGGGCTTTTGAGGCGAGGTATTCTGCGCTCTGTATACTTATTAGATGTGATCTTATGGGGCTGTATTGAGAAATTAGGGATGGGGGATGGGGGACGGGGTTGTGTATAGACGTACAGGCTCTGGCTTCTTTGGCGGCGGCGGAACATAGACTTTCGTGCCGCGGAGGAGAGAGCTAAGGACTGTTGGGGTGTGAGAGGCTTTATATTCCGGGTCTGTTTGGAGGTATCTGGCGAGTCGGATCAGTTGTTCGTGGGCTATTGGGCCTTGGACTTCGAGTGTTGTTGGTAGGTCTAGCTCCTCGTGTCGCGAAGGTGGAATAGCTTCGAACGCGGCGAGGATACGGTCTGTCGTACGAAGGAGGACCATTTTGAATATCAAATAGAGGTCAAGTACTCCGTAGAATACATGTATGTTGTAGAATGTAGTTCATCGGGAGGATAAAGCGGAGACAAAAAAGTGGCAGTTAAGCTCCCCACATCGTCATCTTCACTCTCTTTCTTACACATATTCGCGACCATGGCGGACTCAAAGAAGAGGTAAATACCAATTCCTATTCATTATTGAAATTATCTTCCACTTCCCAATCCCCAATTCAATCCGCCCGCACAGAAAGAAAGAAAACTAACCCCGCCAGCACGGTAACAACACAAACCAACCCGCGCGGGATCCCCGTCGCCCCATTCATCGACAATGTCAGCGACTACGTCTCCTCCCGCGAGGAAGTCGAGCCCACGCTGCGCTCTTTCCAGGAGATGATCTCCAAGTACCAGTTCATGGAGGTGAACACGCAGCGCCGCGGCCAGGGTCTGCGCGAGAAGATCCCGGATATCAAGAAGACGCTGGAGATGGTGCGATTCTTGCAGCTGCGCAAGGAGGTGAATATCCCAAATATCTCAGTGGCTCTATCCGTCATATCCAGAAAACGCAATTTGTGGAGCGACAAAAAAGTCGGTGGAAAAAGGATCATCACTGACATTGTACTTCTAGTCCAACCCTGACGCAGACCTCGAGACTAACTTCGAACTAAATGATACACTCTACGCCCGGGCTGCGATCTCGCCTGCTGATGCTGAGGAGGTTTACCTTTGGCTTGGGGCGAATGTCATGTTGGCGTATCCTCTCGCCGAGGCGGAGACTATGCTGGATGAGAAGCTCAATGCTGCGGAGTCGAGCTTGAAGAATTGCGAGGAGGATCTGGAATTCTTGCGCGAGCAGATTACGGTTAGTTCGCCGAGTTGTATGGGGATATTGGGTTGCTAACGCTTTTTGCAGACATTGGAGGTTGCTACAGCGCGTGTGTACAACTGGGATGTTGTAGAAAGACGTAAAGATAAGGATGGTAAGGAGGAAAATAAAAAATAAGCGCCCTGGTGGCTTTGAAGGGATGGAATATTATAAAAAATTTATGATCTGTTATCTTCCAGGTTCAATGTCAATGTCAGAAAAGAAATGAAGTAGTGGATATTAGGAGGATAAGCTCTAGACCAGATGCGCTATGCATATAAAATGAAAAAGACGCATGTCATGATTCGTGAAGCAATAGAAAATCGTCAACAATAAAAAAAAACACCCAAAATCCAGATATTCATGAAGCCTGACGCTACCTTATGAACATATCCCAATGCGCTGCTGTATCTCAACGAGAAAATGCTAATCATTCAACTTGCAAAAATCATTGGAACATGTTGGTACCTAGCTTGTCGGCATCTGAAGCAGCTCGATCACGCACTCGCTTCGAGATGTCGAAGCCAGTTTCTTCACCGACAAAGGTCCATTCTTCAATATCATCAAGTTCATCATCGCCTCCATCTGGGGAGGTCTTAGCTGTGGGCGTAGGAGAGAACGGGGTGGACGAGGCAAGCGACTTTTGCCGGGCCAGCGTCTTAGCGTATTCAAGATCACGATATAGGGCCTGGATTGCAGTGGCCACGCCGTCTTCCTAAATAGGGAATATAAAATTAGCACTCCATCCATATAGCCTAAGTAGACTGGAAATAACTCACATTGCGAATCTGAATGCCCAGATTCCGTGCCTTGACAATCATACGTTCGCTGTGCGTCGCCTCCCAGAGAGCCCGTGAGAAGACGCTGACATTCAGTTTCTTCATACAGATGCCAACGCCTAGATCCTCCACCCGGGAGCCAAAGAAGAATTGATCTCCGAAGAATGGCTTGACGATGGTGGGGAGACCGGCTCGAAGACTTGCGCCGGTGGTTCCTGCTCCACCGTGATGGGCTGCAGCATCGATTTGAGAGAAAAGCCAGTCGTGGGGTGCAGATTGGATCTGAAGAATCTCTGGTGGTAGGGGTATCTCAGTCTTCGTACTAGCCGGGTCACCAAGCCTATCGGACCATCCTTTCGAGAGAATGCATCGTACATCTGCTTTCTGGACCGATTCGATGACAGTCCGTGTCAGGGCAGAAGGATCTGAAACCACAATGGATCCAAACCCAATATACACGAGCTTCTTGCCATCCGCTCTGGCCTGTGCAATGAAATTCGATAGTTCAATTGGAGGTGTCCAATCTGTACCCTCATTCAAAAACCAGTAGCCAGTAATGCGAATCCAATCTGGGTAATCGAGAGGCGGGGCCACCACGGATGGCGAGTAATTGTAAAGGAACGGGACTTTGTTTTGCTGCATCTTGTCCAATGTTGTGGCCTTCAATCCCAACTCATTATTTCGCCAGCGGTTCACTTGCCCCGCGATTGCCTTCCAGAAGATATTGTCGAACATGACGTATGTGATGTAGTTGTATGCTCCACCCATGCGATTCTCTGGCACTGCAAAAGCATGGGGGTAGGCCCGTGTTCTTGTCCATGGCATGGTGAATCCGCGGAAATACGGAATTCTTAAAGCTTCCGCAATGTGAACTCCAGCCATGGCGCTCGGTGACTCGATTAGAAGGTCACTACCCTGACAACCAATCCAAGCGGACGACAAAAGATCGTCGATCCATCCTCTGAACTTCAATGAAGCTTCCCTGAGGAAGGAGTATGTAAACATCCCGTTCTCCACGCAAATCCGCATTAGTTCCGCAGGATCACCATCAACGGGAGCAAAGTCAATTCCATGTTTTCTGATCCAGGGCTCGAACTCGGCGTGCGTTGCAATCTTCGGCTTGTGGCCCTCCGCAAGCAGTCCTTTGCAAAGTGCGATGTACGGTTGTACATCGCCCCGGGAGCCGATAGTCAGGCAGGTAATCCTTAAAGGCTCAGGAGGTTTGAAGTTGATAATGGAAGCGCGAGGATCGTCGAAGAACGGATGTATCTCTGATGAGTCCTCAGTAGAAGTAGGAAGCTCATCGTGTTCCTCGGGGCCGTCCAGTCTTGCTTCTTGAAGCATGCGGTGCTCAGCCTTCGCTGCTTCCACTTCGTCTCGTTCTTCATCTGCTAGCAAGCCAGATTCCACTAGGAATTTCGCAGACTCCAGATTTTGATGCAATGTGACAGCACAATCATCTCGTGAGTCTGAGGCGTTAAACTCAAAGAACAGCTCTTCATGGCCGCGGATGATGACAACAAGTCCATGGTATCCAAAGCGGAAGCCCTTCTCTTTTTCAATGTTCTCAATGTCTTTGAACGGTAAAATCATTTTGGTCCGAGTACCAGGAATCAGACTGCGGAAGCAAAGCTTCTTCTGACTTATATAGATCTTACCGTAGAGCGGGAGCACGCGATGCAAGTAGGCGTAATAAGTCGCCTGCAGTTTTTCAGTAGACGGAAGAGCAAAGTGAGCACGGAAGCGATCCCCATAATTGAATGCTCCTTCGTTATCCTCAGGATCAACGTTCTGGTCTTGCAATGGCCCTTCTCGCTCTCCATAATGTTTCTGGCCACCAATCCACATGCCAGAGACCTTTTCTATATAGCCCATTGACTCTGTTGCTAGGAGTGTACTCATCTGTTTCGAGCGGCTCTTGAGGTACTCTGCAAAGCCAGCGGCACGTTGAAGGGGATATGCACCCGCCTTGACAAGCTCGTTCAGATGAGTGACCGAGCTCGGTCTCGAGGATTCCATTGGATTAGGTTGACCAGTGGGATAACGGGTGGCTTCGGTGACTTCCTTGCGGCCTAGTGTTGCAGATGGTGAGTCTGCCATTGCACCCAGGTCCAGCTGTACAGACGCAGAGGGAGTCGTATCGTCAGAAAGTCGTCGAACAGTTTCTCCCGCATCCAGTGGGCGCCTTTGTAGAGTGTGCATAGTGGGTGATTGAAATACGTCGCTTCTGTTCAGTATCTGACTGGCTGATTCAGTGGTATCTGTCATCGACTGAATAATCGGCGATGATCCGGTCCCTTGCTCCGCAAATGAGTCCGCCGAGCCTTGGTTTTCATTCCCTACACTGGAGCTTCGCTTGCGTGGTGAGCCTTCCTCCCCATGATCGGACACTCGAACGCAGCTGACTGACTGTCTCTTATAGGCAGTATGACTTGATTCGGGTTGATGTTTGATGTCGTGTTGGACCTGCGGATCCTTCATTGGGGTGGTCTCCGACGCGGCATTGACTAGGCCTTTGATGTAGTTGAATGCGTCTTTTCCCGAATCAAAGAACGAGAAGAAGTACTGTGAAGTTATTAGCAATGAACATGGTGGCATTTTATCCCACGACCTACCTCATCAATCGCATATGTTTCGCCGCTGTCAAGAACTCGAATCTTGAATGTCTCGGCGAAATCGGCCATTGGGCTCTCCTCCAGGTCAATAACATTCGCTATTGGGAATGATACTTTGACACTGTCACCTTCATTATGCGTCCGGAAGATGACTTTTTGGAGAGCCTTCACCCATTCCTTCGCACTGGTAGCACTGTCTGCTCTGAATAAATAAGTTCGCTGATCAGTGGTCACCTGGAAGTCTTTCGTGTCACCGTCTTTGCGTTCTGTGAGAGAGGCAGAGATCCCATATCGAAGATCGACATGTCCGCTAGGGAAATAGAGATTAGAGGGGTCTGCGTAATAGGAGAGAACATCGCCCTTCAGAGCAAACCAATATCTATTATACGTGGGGTTCTTGCGGCCGCGTTTGGATAGGTACCCTGACTTTATCGCCACGTTGGACTTCTTTGGAAGGTAGGCGTAAAAGCAGATGTGTCCTTCGGTCACATACATATAGCCTTGAAGAAGCATGCTCTGGAGCAATGAGCAAGCATACTCCACCAAAACTTTTTCAGGCTTCGCAAAATCAAACATCTTCATCAATCGCGTAGAAAGAGCGGACGCAGATGATTGCTGCTGGTCTTCCATAGGTTTGTCTGGATTGGATGGCAAGTGTGGTGTTATTGAGGTTAAGTCAAAGTGAGATTGCGCTTCAACCATGCGACTTAGAACTGGGGCTGCTCGCGGTGTCGCACTGCGAGTTCGCCTTAGAGAAGGTGCCTTGACGGTCGAGTCGATTTGGTTTGACGACTCGTTTGCCCCGCCTTGTAAATCTAACGTGGATACTCTCTGCAAAAGTTTATTGTCTGACCTGGCCCTTTGATGACGACGTCCTCTTTCTTCTTGAACGAGTGTGTTTGGTTCCGATCTTTTACTTGGGTGGCGATAGTCGAAGGATGGCATAGGAGCTTGAGATGTTTTTCCAATAGTCTGCTCCATGCGCGGGTGTTCTTCCATATCTCCATCACTATCGCTTGATTCCTCAAACCGGGTGTGGAAATCTGACTTGGATCCAACAGCAGCAATCATGGAGAAGAGGGACTGCTGCATATAATGCACGTTGCCATCCCGTGAACCCATACCTTGCGGCGGAGCTGTGAAATCAACATGGGCATCATCGCCATCTTTAAATCTGTCTGGCACTCGATCTGAAAATGGACGGTTCGACCAAGTAGGTTTCATACTTGCGCTCATCTGCCGGTCTGCCCGGCGTTTGGCATCATCTCTTAACGGTCTCATCCTTGTCTGCGGTATACTGATACGATACGATCGATGCAAAAGGTAGGTCAAGGACGGGAGTAAACGATGCTAGGGCGTGGTGAATCACCAAGAAAGGTTGGGCAGTCAGAAGCTCAAGCCAGGTGACAGCTCGGCGCTGATAGGACTATGACGATCAGGTATGAACTAGTCAAATGGAAATACACATCAACCGAACTGGACACCAAGTGACTTTGTCATAGCAAAACTTTGGTCAGGTGCCAGATCGTGATAAGCAGAGTGAATGGTGAACGCACGAGATTCCAGGGTCTAGGCCGATAAGCGCTTTGAAGCTTGGACACCAGATACGGATGAAGCTGCCAAACCACACACCAAATCATCCAAGCGCCATGATCTATATTGCAAAGATGTGGAAATAATGGAAAGCGCAAACGTATCCAAGAGATCATAGGAATCTTAGAATACACAAAGGGAGAAACATCACCTGGGCTCTCTCCGCACGCATGTGATGTATGACTCCATAGCCCTTATGTCAGCTAGCTGCCTGAGGCAAAATATATAGATCACTCTATACAACATTTACATGTTAACTAAATGTAGGTTCTATCTTCAAGTTCTTTTATGTCTCTTAAACTATTTTCTGATATTTCTTCTATCTTTGACTTGATAACTCTAATTTGGTTACTTTTGTGGAGGCTCTTGTCCAAAAGCAAAATTATTTGGGTATCAGACGGCAACCGTTGATTCTATGGATGCCAAATCGAAGTTGAAGCCTGTCACTGTGTGTTGAAGGAAGCCCTAGGTTAGAGCCGTAATTAGGGAGGAGCCCATCGGACAAATACTATTTTTTCGGTCCTATGGCTATCAAAAGATATAGGCAATGGAAAAGCCAAACACATGTAATATTGTTCACATTGCAGCTGGCTGTAAGAGCTACCAGATCCAAGGTAAAATATGAGATTGTAAATTGTACATAGTGTTGGGGACGTCGTTAAAACAAAGCTATTCTCAAAAATCACTAACGCCAAATCATGCCTTTTCGGACTTCTTCCGCTTCTTTTCCTCCTTGTCCTTGTGGGACTTCTTAGACTTCTTCCGGCTCAGACTATCATCCTCTTCCTTTTCTTGTGAGTGCTTCTTTGACTTCTTCCGAGGAAGCGCCGCTGCTTGGGGAGCTTCATCCTCAGCTTCATCGTGATCATGCTTCCTCTTCCGTTCCTCTCCCCTAGGGACCTTGAACGAAGGCACGTCAGCCTCAGAATCCGAATCAGATCCAAGAGTCTCTGGAGGCGCAATGGTTGTTCCGACAGGCCGGAAGCGCATCTTCAAGTTTTTTGGCTGCGGCCGGGCTGGCTTGACATATTTGCGCAATTCTGCCACTGCAGCATCGGTCTTTTTCGATGTGCTTGGGAGACCGATCATTTCTTGGACGTGGTAACTTGGGACACCGTGGGCTGCCGTGCAATATTTTTGTGTCTTCTCGTCGAAAAGAAGTAGCGATTTGGTAGCGGGATCGGTCTCGGAAAGAGCCTCGACTGGGATACCGTAGTTCACACCCTCGTGGGTGATGATCGGTTCACCCTGCATGATCTTGGCCATGCACACCTCTTTGACCTTGGACAAAGGCAGAGAGGCTGGCGCTGTGAGGTGGAGGACTTGTTTGCCCTTGAGGTTGGAGAGAAGGGAGGAGGCTTTGGAGGATGGCGGGGCCTGCTTCTTTGCAGACTTGAAACCCGCTGGTGGTTTGTATGGCTGAGGACCGGAGATTACGACTCTATGGGCGCATAAATTAGTTATGACCAAACCTGATAAAGGGATAATCTCCTACCTCTTGCTTGAGCTGGAATCGGGCTTCATTTCGTTAGAATCATCGGAGTCGCTATCCGAGTCTGAACCTGAGTCCGAGGTTTCATCTTCACTTGATTCCTGCACCTTCAAATGTTCGGTCATTTGTTTCTCTTTTTCAGTCGTAAGCTCGGGCGATGTCGATCTGCTCGAGCTGCTATCACTGTCGGATGATGCCATGGCGGCTGTTCACTGTGTCGGGCAAACTCGAGGTTGAGACTAAAAATGCTTTCGCAAGGATGCGCGGCGCTTGTCACACCCAAAATCCAGAAGATGAATGGAATTGGAAAGCGAAATAATGCACAGGATATATAACCAAAGATCCAGCAAAGCCGATTTCGCAAAATGAATTGGATCGACGTTGAGTGAGGATGCTCATGGTCCAACGATCTTTTTTTTCTGCTCCGCGGGAGCACGGACCACCCTCCAACTTTTTTTGCTTATCGGCTTTGGACTGCATTATCGAGGTCGTTTTCCTTACGAACACAAGCTCAAAGCTCGTGCTGTTAAATTGTATAATATCATGGTGAAGCGAAAGGCTGAAAAACAGCAAACAGCTGGTAAGTCTATCCATTCTCTATGACATCAATTCGAAGCTTACCTTGGTTCTCTAGGCCCTGTTAGCGCTGTCGCTGCTTTAGCAGCGCGCAGAGCTCGACAACAGCAAGCACAGAGCGCGGATGTACCAAAGGATGCGCCACAAACTATCATTGAGACCGAGCCACCCTCTAAAAAGTCACGGCAGTCTCTCGAGGGACCTGGGGCGACTGAGACAAACGAAGAGCGTCGTGGTACACGAACAAAGCCAGCAAAGAAGCAAGATGAGCCATTGCCCGCGAAGATCACACCGGAGCGCCCAGTAAGAGCCACCCGGCCTCAAAAATCAAAAGTGAAGCCCGAGGTGGAGGATACTCTCAGGCAGCCCGAAGACGAGCAGTCTGAACAAGACCAAGTCGAGGATGCGGAAGAGATGGATGAGGATGATATTGCGTCTGTTGTGGGTGACGCCGACGGCTATGAATCTCCCGCAGAAACGCCAGCAGAACTCCAGAATTTCCCTCTATCCAAGGCTCGTTTGAACAAAAGCAATATCGTCTACAGTGATGAGAGCACGCTTTGCATTCGCATTAAGGAACGAACGGTATGAACGAACCTTTCCAGCGCTTTGGGGTGAATACTAACTTGACTTAGAACTTGGCGTTGTTGGGCCATTACGACCTTTGGGTAAAAAGAGGTGTTGTCAGTCTGATGGGCGCAAAATTACATCCATCCTCACAACTGCATAGAGTCTATGCTCCCTCCACCCACTCTTTGCCAGTCATCAAATGTGTTGCTGGAATTGATGGCGAAGCAGAAGTGGAGATCAAGTCTTGCACTAGCGGCATTTCCCGCCTCCGTGATCTCTCGCCTCTGTATCAAAGGATATGGGCTGGCGATAACACTGCTGCAGATAAAATCACACTGAAAGGGGCCGCAAAAGACTCGAAGCGGACTTTTTCAGTGGTACGTCATCACGCTCTACTCCAGTTCGAGCTATACGCAAAGCTAATCGACTTAACAGTTATATACATCGGCAGATGATTCCTTAAATAGACATATCCGACCACTTCACCTTGACAAAAAATGGAGTGCGTCAATGAAAGCTCTCTCACAGCGCGAAGGACAACTCCGTGTTCTGATATGTGGCCCTAAGGCATCCGGAAAGTCCACCTTTAGTCGCTACTTGTTGAATCATGTCCTCAGCCCAACACCAGAGACCGAGAGTGGATATACTAATACCGATGGAGTTGCTTTCCTGGATCTAGACCCAGGCCAGCCTGAGTTTGCTCCTATGGGTCAAGTTTATCTTGCACGCTTGCGTTCTCCGTTCTTCGGTCCGCCTTTTACTCACCCATCATTGAATGATTCCCATAACGGTGAAATAGTGCGGGCACATCATATCGGTGCAGCATCGCCAAAAGAAGACCCTGATCACTATGCACTGGCTGTGATGGATCTCATGGATCAATACCGCACGATGCTGGAGAAACATCCCCAATGTCCTCTGATTATCAACTACCCCGGTTGGATCTTTGGGCAGGGGTTAGAGGTTGCAACTTGGCTTGTCAGATCTCTCGGACTTTCTGATGTGGTATATATGAGTGAAAAGGGCCCCTCAGAAGTTGTTGATCCATTAGGTTTGGCTGCTCGTGAAGCTCGAGTTCCCTTGACAATCCTCCCATCTCAGCCCACTGATTTTGTGAGCCGATCAAGCGCTCAATTGCGAGCGATGCAAATCCAGTCATACTTCCATATGTCTTATCCAACTGATCTCAAAACTTCGGTTTGGTCAGATGTACCGCTCTCTCGCACGAGGCCCATTACTGTGGACTATGCTGGCGCACGACAAGGTATTCTAGGCGTCATGGTCATGGGATCCCAGATCTATCCCGATCTACTGCACGAAACGCTTGAAGGTGCTATCGTGGGCGTCGTGGCAGTGGAATCCCCGAAGGCTATCATGAGTGGGATGGAACCATCACAGACACCAGATGACGAAGAGCATGAGGATATTGACATGGAGTCAGCAAACCCAGGCGCGGGTAACCTATCTGATCCTTCCATCGCTGACAGCGTTGTACGAACGGCCGAAGACCTTCCTTACCTTTTTGTTGGTTCCGGCAGTTGCACCCCATTGGATCCTAAGGCATCGAATTGTCTTGGTCTTGCTTTGGTCCGTTCGATCGATACCTCTTCGCGCAAGCTTGAGCTCTCTACTCCTATTCCCTCATCTCACCTAGAGAAGGCCATCGATCAAGGTCACGGCATTGTACTAGTCCGCGGTCAGCTTGATAACCCGAATTGGGCTATCAGCGAAGAATACTACGCCGCTCGTGCAGCAGAGCGGCGCTACCAGCAATCGACATCTGGGTCGAGGAAAGCTGGGGACTCTGGCAGTGAGGAGTTTGATCCGGCTGAGCATAATCGAACGCTTGCACTGCTGCGGGAGAGGGTCCGCCGGGCGAGCAATGTGCCTTGGATGACTGTCGTGGAAGATAACAGCCGCCACCAGCGTGAAGTTGCTGCGCGACGAGAAAAGTCACTATGGAAGTTGAGAAAGAAGGCATACCCTGGCAGCGAGAGCGAGGCAGATTAATAGTCCCCTCAAACATATACATAGAAGACAAATGCACAGTTTGTACACCCAACTCTCTGGTTTCTACATCCACGGATGTAGCCCTGGAGGTTTGAAAGATGTTGATCCCATCTTCCGTGGTTGTTTCAATGTTGCTGGTTTGCTAGTAGGCTGCTTTTTGCCAGATTTTACGGTCTGGTACTATTCTTATACATATGGTGGTTAAATAACAACAATTATTCTCCATATCTCTCTACAGCCTGACAAAAGTTTGGTTCCATGGGCGGACTGTTTGTGGTGCCCCTCATTGGTCACGTGGGCGGACCAGCGGGGCACTTTTTTTCTTATCGCGAAATTCTCCAGGGCTAAGATTTTCGGATACCTTCATATTCCTGCATTCTGTGACTCACTTTCACAATGTCCGACGTCGAAGTGATCCCTCACAACAGCTTCGACACCATTCTGGTGCTCGACAATGGCTCCCAATAGTATGTTTCCCTTGATAGCGAATAGACCATTCTCGTCCATCCCACCGTCAATCCCAATTTTTTGTACAATTCACCGAGTCTAACCGATTCGTACGTATAGCACCCACCTTATTACTCGCCGTCTACGAGAGATCAATGTTTACTCTGAGATGCTTCCTTGCACCCAGAAGCTCGCCGAGCTGACCTGGAAGCCTAAGGGTATCATTCTATCCGGAGGTCCTTACTCTGTGTACGAGGAGGGTGCCCCCCACATCGATCCCGCCTTCTTCGAATTGGGCGTCCCTATTCTCGGAATTTGCTATGGTCTCCAGGAGATTGCCCACCGTCTCCACGCCGACAACGTTGTCGCCGGTACTGCCCGCGAATATGGTCACGCTGACCTGAAGGCCACCCGATTCGGAGGTCACGTTGATAAGCTTTTCGAGGGTCTTGAGGACTCCATGACAGTATGGATGTCCCACGGCGATAAGCTTTGCAACTTGCCCGAGGGATTCCACACTATCGGCGAGACTAAGAACTCCGAGTACGCCGCTATCGCCCACAAGTC
This sequence comes from Penicillium griseofulvum, assembly GCF_001561935.1. Taxonomy (NCBI): domain Eukaryota; kingdom Fungi; phylum Ascomycota; class Eurotiomycetes; order Eurotiales; family Aspergillaceae; genus Penicillium; species Penicillium griseofulvum. The sequence goes on along the minus strand of NW_024467471.1, from coordinate 4,440,884 downwards.
CGAGCCCGTCTACGGCATCCAATTCCACCCCGAAGTTACTCGTAAGTGTTTAATTACGTGACTTGTGTTTCTTTTTGTGCTTAGGTACTCATGGGATCTCAGACACTCCTCAGGGCGGCCAGCTTCTTAAGAACTTCGCTGTCGGCATTTGCGGTGCCCAGCAAACCTGGACCATGTCCGAATTCATTGGCCGTGAGATCATTCGTATCCGCAACCTCGTTGGCCCCACCGGCCAGGTCCTTGGAGCCGTCAGTGGAGGTGTTGATTCTACCGTTGCTGCAAAGCTGCTAACAGAGGCAATCGGCGACCGCTTCCATGGTATGCAACCCTTCCTTAGCCACCAAAACCAGCCTCAACTAACACACGGCAGCCGTCCTTGTGGACAATGGATGTATGCGTCTGAACGAGTGCGAAACCGTTAAGGAGGTCCTACAGAAGCAGCTTGGTATCAACCTTACCGTTGTCGATGCTAGCGAGGAGTTCTTGGCCGGTCTGAAGGGCGAGCACGACCCCGAGAAGAAGCGCAAGTTTATTGGCGGCAAGTTCATCGATGTGTTCGAGGCCGAGGCCCGCAAGATCGAGGCTCAGAGCTCCGGCAAGGTCGAGTGGTTCCTGCAGGGCACTCTCTACCCTGGTAAGATTATCTTTGCTTATACGGTGGGACTCCCGAAGTATCATGTGGCATTAATGTACCCTCATATACTGTTTTACATGTGGAGGTACAAAATGCGGCCTAATACTTCGGAGATTCCATTATAACGCGGTGAATCAAGCTAATATGTTTCTAGACGTTATTGAGAGTATCTCATTCAAGGGTCCTTCGCAGACTATCAAGACTCACCACAACGTCGGTGGTATCGCCGAACGCCTTATGGCTGGTCACGGTCTTAAGCTGATCGAGCCTCTACGTGAGCTCTTTAAGGATGAGGTCCGCGAGCTGGGCCGTCAGCTTAAGATCTCCGAGGAGCTTGTTGGCCGTCACCCCTTCCCTGGTACGTAAACGCGCATAAACGTCATTGGTCGATCTCTAGATCTAAAAGCTAACGCTATTTCAAGGCCCCGGTCTCGCCATTCGTGTCTTGGGTGAGGTCACTAAGGAGAAGGTCGATATGGCCCGTAAGGCCGACCACATCTTCATCGGTATGATCCGTGAAGCCGGTCTGTACGACGACATCGGTCAAGCTTACGCCGCACTTGACCCCTCGCGCGCCGTTGGTGTTATGGGTGATAAGCGTGTGTACGCTAACATTATCCTCCTCCGCGCCATTTCCACTAAGGACTTCATGACCGCCACCCCCTACCCCTTCGCCTACGATTTCCTGACCAAGGTTGCTACCCGCATCGTCAACGAGGTCGAGGGTGTGTGCCGTGTTGCATACGACTTCACTAGCAAGCCCCCCGGCACCATTGAGATGGAGTAGATTTCTGGTATTTGGTTTGGGTTTTCTCGTATTGTGAGGGTTATAATAGAAAAGTTTACACTGTCGATACACATTTGGCTAGAATGATTGGATGCATGTTACGAATCCATGTGCATAGAAAGGAATCAAGTTCATTATTTCATAATTTAATATTGAGTTCATATAAGATGCGGGCGTAGGTAACACATGCAAGGCTAAAAGCAAGATTATAACTCCCTATCATCTCGTTGCTGCCACGACCGGAACATGAGAGTTGCCACGTTCCGGCCCATCAGCGCACTAGTCTCCATTGTCGAGATGAAACTCTCGATGCCACCCGTGTACCACACACTCGGAGCCAGAAGAGTCTCCTCGAATGTCACTCGTGGGTACTCAAGAGGATATGGGTTCCACAACTTCTCATGGAACCAACTGATATCACCTATTAAGAGGTCTCCAATGGTGGTGTTACTCCTCGGTGTCTCACCCTCCAGCCCTAGAATCTGAGCAATGAATTCAGCCGTGGGCCGCTCTGGCGAGAAGATTTTGTAAACATAATGCTGCTGTGTTTCTCCTTCGGATCCCACAACATCTACTGTTCGAAGTGTACTAATGCTCCAAAAGCCACTAGGCCCAACACCAGCTGGGTTCGAACCCAGATCAAGGCCCTCGGGCAGAGTAGTCAGGATAGTCTCAGGCGCTCGAGCATTTAGGCCAAAATACTTCGGTGAGATGCGGTGTGGGGATGCAAACAGTGTGACATGCAGGTTGGAATACGGAATCTCATCTGGAGTGTACTCCAAGGGAGGGGAGATGGAGATATCCGAGTACTGCAAAGGACCGGCAATGACAACTTCGTCGAATATTTCATCCTCCGAGTTGGTAGCTGTGTGTAGCTTTGAGGACACCCGAACAGTCCCATCATCATTGCGTAAGATCTTGGTTGCCGTGGTATTCACTTTGATATTCGCTCCCGAGGCTCTCAGGGCGCCATCAAAAATGCGCCAATTTCCGCCCTTGATAGAAACCGCTCCATCCGTGGCCATACAGACGACGGATTCCAGGCCATGAATCAGCGGCAGATTCTGCCCGTAATTCACTCGAGTACTCGCTTGGATGATTTCTCTCGCAAACAGCGAGTCGATGCTGTTTGCCTGGAGAAACACGTTACCAGAAGATGCAGTGGCATTGATCAAGTCGGCCGCAATAGCCGCCTTAGTGAGAGAGGTAAAGGGGAATAAGGGCTCTTCGTAGAGGCGGAGAAACCTGCCAACAACACTTTTCACCAGATTCTGAGTACGTAGCGGCGCCAGTCCATACCGCCAGAAGAGCCGGCCAATATTCCACCAGTTATACGAATTCTTCATCGTGAAAACAAACTGGTTCCCATCCCAGATCCCGATACTCTCATCGGTTTCCCTAGGCCGTGCATGATCAGCACTATTAACCGTCAGGCCGAGGTCACGGGAAGCGTTGACCAGGTTATAATTGACCTGGACGAAGATGGAAGCGCCGAGTTCAATAGGGTACTCTGGGTTGTCGAATATATTGACAGTTGTTGAGCGGCCGCCGACATATGATTCACGCTCATAGACTGTGATGTCGACAGGGATGTTGGCTTCATCTGCGAGCTTGCGCAGTTGATACGCAGTAAACGAGCCTGCGGCTCCGGCGCCTATAAAGGATATCAGCTCCGTGTGTGTTATGTACGCCGAGAGGCATACCGATTATTGCCACCCGCTTTGGGGCTGCACTAACGGATCCTCCAAGTGGCTCTTGTTCTGCTGCATTGCCAAATGAAACAAGTAGGATGTAGTATAGGAAGAGACAGAGAGGTCGCATAAACGCCCGCATGATTTATGGTAGTACTAGAAGATGGCAAAGCTGATTGGCAGTTGAATAGCCAACGCTTATTAGCCCAAGATTAAATACAGATCAAATATCAGACGTTCATAGATGAATGGAGGTTGAAGTGTCGAGGTCGGATAACTTGGTAGAACGTATCAATGTCACGCTAGTCCATTTTAGGGTTAGTGTATTTCCATATCGCTTATCTTTTAGAGGGGCGCTTCACAGATTTGATTCACCTAACTCCGAATTAATTCACGATGGATCCCTACGACAGTGACTCCAGTGTCGACGAAGACTTCACCGATACCGGTGTCCTTCTTGGTTATGCTGCTGAGGATGTCATTGAGGATGTAATTAGCCATCTTGGAGGCTGGCCGGTATGTTCTACCACTACGAGGGGTCACTCTCTATAACCAACTCCAACTAACAATCGCATTTTTTTTGTTCAGAAATGGCTCGATGAAGCCTCCCCAGCACCTGGTGATTTCGCCAATTGCAAAGTCTGCAACAGCCCAATGCTGCTCCTCCTCGAATTGCACGGCGATCTGCCCGATCACTTCCCAACCGACGAACGACGCCTATACCTATTCGGCTGCCCCAGAAAACCCTGCAACCGCAAGCCGGGCAGTATAAGAGCATTCCGCGCAGCGCGCAAGGTCGCCGTCGGTGGACAAAACAGAGAGGTTGAAGCGAAACCAGAGGAAGCCCAGCCCGTCGCACCAGAAAAACCTAAGCAGGACCTAGGCGCGAGCCTGTTCGGCGCAACAAATCTGACAAGCAATGTCTCCTCAAACCCGAACCCCTTCTCATCAGCTTCGGGCCCAACGCCCGCAGGAAGCAACCCTTTCGCAACACCGGTCCAGGCAACGGCACCTACAGCAGAAAAGCCCGTCGTGTCTGAAAGCGCCCTGGCCTCATCTTTCGCCGATAAAGTGCGCGTCTCCTCGCCACCTCCTTCAGCCGCGACAAAGAAAACACCGGAATCAAGCACAACGGCGCCGTGGCCCGCACAGTCCGCATTCCCTACGCCATACAAGCATTTCTACCTAGACGCAGAATACGAGACTCTCTCACGGCCGTCTTCGCCCACAGTGCCAGATAATGTGCAGATCGAACCAATGGAGGAAGAGGGCGCTGCTGGCCCCGAGCTCAAGGACACCTTCGAGTCCGAGCTTGACAAGGACTTCATGAAGTTCTCGATGCGCCTCGAGCACAACCCGGAGCAGGTGCTGCGATATGAGTTCCGTGGTGCGCCGCTTCTGTACTCTACTAGCGATGAGGTCGGTTCCCGGCTACATGCTCATAATGCTCCCAACGCCAAGGTCACCACAGTTGGTGCGGGGAGCATGCCTGCTTGTGAGTACTGTGGAAGCCAGCGTGTGTTCGAGTTCCAGCTTGTGCCGCATGCTATCAGTATGCTTGAGGAGGGACGTGCTGGTGTTGGTCTTGGGAAGGAAGATGCGGGCATGGAGTGGGGTACTATCATCATGGGAGTCTGTAGTAAGAACTGTACACCGCAGGAGATGGACGTCACTGGGTGGCGAGAGGAATGGGCTGGTGTGCAGTGGGAGGAGATGAGGTAGAGAGTGCTTTGCATTTAGACGAGAGTATTTGGCCTACCCTAGGTTGTACATATCAATATTACCAGGAAAATCAAGTGTTTTCTAGCTATACACAGAATTTGTTCTACATTAGGATTTTAGATATGTCGTCGGGTCACCTCCCAACTTTTGTCTTGCTCAAAATTGCGTAGAAACTAGTGCTATTCGTACTATAGCAGTGACACAAGGTCCCAACTAACCTTATATGTGTTACAACTCCACGACTACCCAATTGCATTGGCTAGAAATATATATCTTCGTGTTGCACATCGGGCAAAAACTAACAAGATCGGCAAGGCACTTTTTAGGTCGTAATCTGACATATATGTTAAGGCGGAGGATCTCTGTATACATAATCCAAGTACCGTCTCTTCTCTTAAAGTCCATAAACATTCTACTTGCTCTACACTCCGAGATGTCTACTATCGAACAAGTCTTAGAAAAGTTCAAGGACTAGGTAGTCCGAGTCCCATCTCTATATTCTTTATCCCCTTCCTGGCATCCTAGGGTGGCTCTAGATGTAGATGGGGAACATTTAGAATTATGGCGTCAACGGTATGTATAGTCAAATTTATATGTTCTTAGCAATGCTAAGAACCAGAGCGAAGCTGGTTACTAGAACCTACTGCTTATAAGCAAAGCTTAGCTGCTGACTGCGGTTACTTCACACGAGTCTCCTGTCCAGAGGCAAATTTGCTGAACTTACAGATTGGAGCAAGATTTACTAGCTGGGTACATGGACCACTCTTTTCTTTTTTTGAAATATGCATGTAGTTAACAAAGTTCAAACAGCTTTTTGCTTGGGATGATGGTATGTTCATACATCCCTCATCTTGTGGCTTCCAACATGAGATAGCTCTCAATTTAGACCGATTTAGTGATGAGGCGAGACAACGAGAGCTAATACGAATTGAAATGTCAAGGATCATTCAGGAAGGTCTTTTGGGCAAGACTGTTATAGAAAAACCCCCTGACTGGAGAGATCTTCCATCTACCCTGGCCGAATCGTTTACGATATAGGATTCTCGCTTCAAGAAGGCACTGAGCTTGGTATGTCTATATTCTCAAAGTGTTGGAATGATCAGCTAACTAACTGTATAGAGCCTCTTCAACACTTCCTCTGAGACGAACTTTGGAGATATGTCACAGGAGCAGTTAGATGTGAAGATGCGTGTCAGGATGGTATCATCATGGACCTAGACGTCTATCTAAAAAGCCGGATGGAAGATTCAAGTGTCTATCCCGTGTTAGGGCTAGCTCTGTGAGTTCGCTATTACTATTTATCTGCAACTTACTAAGAGTTGTGTTAGTATTCTACAGGATATCAGTCTCCCAGGTTAGTTTATTGACCATGCTATACCAAGAGAAATGATGAGACACATCAATATCATGGTATCATTGTGAGTGCATGATGAAAGTAGTATAGACCTTATGCTAACAAGTCTATTGAGGAGCAACGATATTGTCTCTGCTCGCAACGAATTGGTAAATTCCTTCAACAATACATGGAAGCTTAACAGCTGACTAGGTCTAGCGCTATAAAAATGTGAATAATCTAGTTCCTTTGCTCGTCTATCATCGAGGATTGGAGCCGCAAGAGGCAATTGACTATATCTGCCAATTTATTAATGATAGCTATACTGTCTTCGAGGGCCTTGTGCTGGATGTTCTTGTCCTTGCATCTAAACTGGGGTAGTCGATGAAGGTCGAAGGTTTGTGACCGGCTGCAAAAATGTCGGTGTTGGACTGGTGGACTGGCTGTACGAATTCCCCCCGAGTGATCAAAGGGGTTCTGACAAAGTATGGCAGATACCATGTCAAACGATACTATGATTTTCGCCCAGGAGGGTGGGAAACGGAGGCTTTAATCGCCATGTCGTAGTAGGGTGGAAGCTGGACGTTTTGAATGTGTCATTTGACATTGTATCATCCGTGATGACACTATCCTGCTATATCTCCCGGAGCCCATTGCTTCTGCACCTGGAACTGGCTCTGTATGATTTTTTATATTGGTAGCAAAGCCGGCCCTACAAGGCACGACTGAAGTTATGTTATGGTATGGACATGACATCTCTCTTTCTTCCTCATATTATCCATGCGAATATTGCATAGACAAGTAAAAAGAATCCAATACAGACAAGAGAAATAGAAAAAAAAAAAAGAAAAAAAACGCCAGATGCGCCAGGTCCCGACTCATCTCCGAGCCCCTCCTCCATGCGAAATCTATCGTCGGTTCGTCACTTGATCGGGGGTTGGATTCATGAACTCATGTCATGGATGGGAAATTCAAATTTCCCTCGCACAGCTTTTTGGAGATTTTAAAAAAGGTGATACGAAAAGAGGAAAGTGGAACATTTCGAATCGACGTGGAAAAAAAAATCAAGAACAAAGAGCTTCCGTAAGCGCTTATGCGGGCAACTCAAAGCCACGACGGATGACACGGCCGAACTGCTCGATGCCGACGTGCTCGCTCTTGACCTCGGAGCGGGCCTCGTTCTCCTTGTTAGTAGGCACACGGATGAGGGTGCCATCAACCTTCCAGCCGCAGACATCGACGACGAACTTGTCGAGCGCCTCACGGCTGCGGATATCGAGCCAGGACTCGAGGTTCTCGGCGGTGATGGAGCGGAAGGTGTTTCCGACCTCAATGGCGATGCGGATGCGGACGAGTTCCTCGAAGCCGGCGACATCGGCGGTCAGGTCGGCGTACAGATCGTCCGAGTTCAGGGTAGACCAGAACTGGGCGTACTGGGCGGACTCGAGGAGGGTGGACAGACGGGTGAGCTTCTGGACAGACTCGACAAAGTCGGAGGTCTGCGAGGCGGCTTGGGCCTCGGTGGTGGAAGGGAAAGGTTGGGTGCTTGTTGGGAGCAGGGCGAGGCAGAGCGAGAAGGCGGGCGAGGGGAATACGGTCAGGGCCTTGGCCAGGATGTTGGTGACGGTGTCGGGTTGGATGAGGTGGGGGTTGAACTGGAAGCTGGATTTTTTGAAGAGAGTTGTCAGCTTGAATTCGAGAATCTCATGAGTATTATGAGAATTTGATAGAAGCATGCGATGCTGTTGGTTTCAACCAATGCATGGGTTCTTCCCATTCAGTATCTTCACAGAATTTCTCAACATCCCCAAGTATATTATGGGGGGTGTCAGGTAATAGGAAACGCTTAAAAGATACTCATCATAGTAGAGCTTCTCAAATATGATTTTCGCAATATAATTTCATATAAGAAAGGTGTCGGACTCACAGCTTCAGCAGAGCCAAGTTGGCGTAGCAGTCGAATGTCCGGTCCTCGCACTGCTGGGTGACATAGTCCTGGAAGACGGTGGTGGTCTCGGGGTTGTATCGGTCGAGGCCATTGAGGATGGCCTCAATATGCGCGGGCCGGGTCTCACACTTGTCGAAGGCGACCATTTTGATATTGCTGGAGGGAGGTGGGAGGTGATGCGGGTCTTTTGTCTCTGCTGTTCTTTTTGGTGGGATTTTCCAAGGTTTGATTTGATTGTGGCCGCGACCGGATTAACTTAAAATGGTACTTTTATCCGGAATTCTTCCGGACTATATTACAGCCTATAAGATGCTTCGTCTTCCCTCCCTTCTGGTGTTCTATACACCTTCTATTCTCACATATCCTCGTTGCCTACGCCTTAAGCCCAACTGTGACATTATTATCTTAAATGAAATATAATTTTCATCCTAGTCCTTATATCTAACCTCCCCTATAGCACCTCCGGCTCAAACTGGGAAACTAGGCACACACCCGACATGTATAATTACAGTTAGGTTCATTCTCTTAAAGCCCTGCCCAAGGCTCGAACTCGCCGGATCCATGTTCGGAGGTTATTCATATTGTTCAAAGGGGGAAGTTCAATGCCATCATCATCTTCGGCCGTGAAGTTCGGCGCCAGTTCCACCGATTGCTTTCGTTTCCTGTACAGCCACCAGGAAGCAATCACAAGAAGCGTAAGAGGGAGGGTAAGCACAAGCCATAGCCACCACAAACCTGTGACAGATATGTGTGTACTGTTCTCCGTCGACGTGAATATACCAGCATCCAAAACAGCCTGGCCGGCTTTTGTCAGCGAAGGTTCTGTAAGCTATGCAACTTCGCAAGGATTCTAAGGGGGTATTTGATACTAACTGCTATGAATGTTCCCGGGAGAAACACCATTGTCAGTGCAGCAATCGCATTCATGCTAGTGCTATCCCGCTTCATACTAGTGGCAAGCTGTATATTACTGGCTGCATCTTGCTGCGACACGAGAATGGACACCATCATCAAGGTGCCCTCCTGGCGGGATTTGTAGTTTTGGAACCAGATTTTCTGCTTTTGCAAAGACTCGATAACGTAGTCAATTGTGCGGACAGAGCTCTCATAGATCTGTGATTTCCATAGTATAGCTCCATGCAGATGACTGTGGATAGTGCGAATCGTGGTTGTTGTTCTGATGGTAACTTCTGCATTGTTTAGGTGGGCATCCGCATTGTGTGAGATAACTTGTAAGCTCCTGGTCAGTTCGCTCACTTGGTCTCGTTTAGCGTTCTCCAGGTCCGAGAGATAATCGTCGATCTTGTTGATCTGTGTAGCTGTCAGAATGGGAGAATTATCTGTCGTAAACTAGAATTTATTAACCTGAGACCACAAAAAATGCTGAAACCGTTTAACATGATATTTTGATGCCTCGAATGATAATGTGGAGAGCGTTATCGCAATGTCGAATGGATCATGAAAGAAGATGTCCGCCTTTTTATTCGAACTGGCAATTTTCGTAGCGCTGCCCAGGATCTCGCTCAAGACTCTTATGCTAGAATCCCCCTTCTTGTGCGATAAAATATAAGTAGTAAGGTTAAGAGCAGCATTGTAGCGCATATAAACTGACACTGGTGCGCCTTGCACCTGTAAGTTCCAACGCGCATACTGACAGAAGAAGTCTAGGAGATATCAGCTAGTTTCGTAACCTTAGTATGAGGAATAAACAAACCACAAGCTAGAAAACTACCATCATCTTCTGTATGCCATTGTGTCTGCGGTGCCCAGTAGTCAGGGCGCCCTAGCAAGTTCATGATGAACAGGGGATTGACTTGGATGGTTCGAAATAATTCCCTAGCGTTCTCTCCAGTTATTGCAGCGCAGTTCCCAAAGGACGTGTCCGCAGTTGGTGTAAGAGGGACAAAACTACCCATGTTAGCCAGCAGAAACGTAGGGGAAGTCCCGATCGTACAATGCGAGTAGTCTTCGTGGCCTCAAATTTGGCTCATTTGACGCCGGGTATAGGGTAGTGGAAGACGTAGAATGGTGCGAAGCCGCAATACTCTTTGACATATGATTCAATATCTTGAAATAGGGAGAAGTCAAGACTCCCATCTTACCTGTAATAGATTTCTGAGAGAGTCGCCATCCAGATGATACCATGCTTGAAGCCGTCAGTTTATAGATGTACACCCAATCAGATCAAAGGTGTGTATACTTGAATTCATTCCATTCACATCAAAACATCTAATCTCGGTCTTACTAGAGAAATTCTTGGGGTTCGAGAAATGTTTCTCGTGCTGTGCTGCTGCGAACACATCCTGAAGTGACTTGAGACTATCGATAGGGTATTTACCTTGGTCGAAGGAGAACTCAAAGTCCAGGTCGTTGACGTCTAGGTTCATGTGATCCTGCGCACTCATTATAAAGTATTTCGAAATCAATGATATATAACAGTGAGAGCTGAGGCATGAAGCTTTGTTAAAAAAATTATTAGGTGCGCTCATTTATATCTTGCGAGGCGTTTTCAGCCTGACATTTTGGCCCATTCACAACAGCCACTGAACTAAGCGCTTAGTGGCTGTGTTGCAGGGGTGCTCCCGATACGGTGATTCACAGGTCAAGTCGTTTACAATCCAAAACTGCGAAAGTTGGTTAAGAGATCTTCAGGATCTTTTCAAAGGAGCATCACGAAAATTCCCTAACCAACGAAGAAAAGATTCTTGCAGCTACAGCCATTATGGATGAAGAAGTCCGGCAGAGATGGCGCAATTACTGTGACGACTAGACCCTAAAACGAAGCTACGAATCTCCGAGCACGTTTGATAACTATCTGAAAGCTTTGGAACACCATTTTACCAAGAAATCTGAAAATTGACCACAATTAGTCTGCTGTGTGGAAATTGAAGGAGTTTATCATTCAGCTAGAAAGGGGAGTCTGGGCTCCCTTTTTGGGTCCAAGGGTGAGTTCAAAGACCGACAAACTCCAATACAAAGCTGCTTTTACATTAGTGCAATCTGAGGTCTATATATCAGTTCGTTAGACGTAAAAGAACATACTCAAAGTTTGTATACGCAGAGTTGAGCCCTTTGTTCTTCTGTTTCTCCCCATCAAATACTGCAATACGCTCACCGGGGGCTATGTTAAGGTTCATATTTCCAGCTTGGGTTCTGGAAAGCTGATTAGCTTCCTCAAGTGGGAACTTTGAGACTGTAGACCCTTACTGCTAAACCAATCCTTTCAGCGGTGATCTGGAAACTCAGAATCCGTACCTTTAAAGAGCACAGTGTAGGAAAGCTGTATGCAAGAAAGTACCAAGTCTAGTTCAAGGCTGATTTTGGTGGACTTGAAAAGCCTGAGATTAATGTTTATACTGCCCTGTCATGTATTTCGTTTACATACATCCTCTTTCCATCTCACTCCAATGTATCCGAGAGGCTGGATTGCATGAATGCTGATCACATCCTTGGCGCAGGATGAAGTATATAGACTAACAAAGAAATCTCGTTTATATGATGCCTGTGCAAAACTGAACACGTCACGCCAAGTAGTATCTATAGACTCGTTTCTTTCAGGCAGGACCTAGAGTCGCATAGAAAAAGGCTATGAATTCCTTCGGGTATTCCAGAATTTCGTTATTAGACGCAATTTTGCACTATCCTACAAGCAAATGGGAACTCTCAATTCATAATGTCGCGTCCTTTGCCCCAAATGCAGTATAGATTTCTTGGTCGAACTGGCTTGAAAGTCTCAGCTCTTTCTCTTAGTGGGTGGTTGACCTACGGCGGACATGTTGAGAATGGTACGTGGATTATGGCAGGCTCATCCCTCTTGTCTATAGAGACATTAATCCAGAGCTAATGATTGCTACAAAATTCTAGAAACTGCGATCCAATGCATGAAAGTCGCTTATGATGCCGGCATCAATTTTTTCGATACCGGCGAGGGATACTCAGGTGGGAAATCTGAAATCATTCTGGGGGAGGCTATCAAAAGATACGGATGGAAGCAAAATGATCTTGTGATATCTACCAAGGTGCGTATATTCTTCCACCTTGGTTTTTAACATTGAAACAGGAGATATAAAAGGATCGTCTAACAGATTGCATGTAGCTATACCACGGCAATTCTAATTCTGCTAATCCGACCAACCCGCTCAACAACAAGGGACTTTCACGAAAACACATTATCGAAGGGATGGAATCTTCGCTCAAAAGACTTCAGCTCCCATATGTGGATGTTGTTTATGCACACAGGCTGGACCGTAACACCCCGATGGAGGAGATTGTGCGGAGTTTCAATCATTTGATCAGCACAGAAAAGGCTTTCTACTGGGGAACTTCTGAGTGGACAGCAAGTGAAATCTCGGATGCCTGGTCGTATTGCAGACAGACTTGGTCTTATTGGACCTGTGGTCGAACAGCCAGAATACAATCTCCTCAATCGACAAAGAGTCGAGCATGAGTATCGCTGGCTGTACGAAGCTCACGGTCTGGGATTGACGAAATTCTCCCCTTTGGCCCAAGGGATATTAACTGGGAAGTATAACAATGTTGAACATCCTCCACCAGGGAGTCGCCTGGCGTAATCTCAGTCCAATCTCATTAAAGAGTTCCGGTTGACCTTTGGCAATGAAAGTTGGAAGCAGCAGCTAGCTCTGGTGGATAGGTTGGGAAAGATCGCAGACAAACTGGAAGTCACTCTTGCACAGCTTGCTCTTGCATGGATTCTCAAAAGTCCTAATGTTTCATCGGTGATAACCGGCGCATCGCGTCCGGCTCAGATTCTGGAAAACATTAGATCCCTCGAGGTATTAGACAAGCTTACTTTTGAAATTGTTCAAGAGATTGAGGATGCCGTCGCCAATAAGCCTGTCGCTGAACCACTGAGGTTTTAGCAAGCAGATTACGCGCAGTGCACAAAAGTGGGATGATATATATCTATTCATTCGCATACACTATTTTCAGTGTATTTCTGAATATTCTAGTGCACCTTTGAAACATAAGGAGATATGTGCTAAATAAACTGGTATATTGCGGTAGAGTGCCATTCTTCCACCATCACAAAATTTGATAGAGATAATGTAGCTCATACGTTGGCCTCATTCCACTTGCGGATCTCCTGATCCTCTTGTGCATCGCGCTTCTTGTTGCGAATTGCCAAGAAGATGAAGACCATGATACTAACTAGTAAAATCCTATTAAACATCGGCGGGATGAGTATTTCACCTACTTCTCGAGTGGAGTGACAGCAGTGTTCACCTACACACCAATGATAATGCCTGGGACACCACTTTTCAAAAAATCGCTGACGGGCTTTTCGCAGGAGTCTTCCTCGCTCAAATTGCAATTGCGTGTTATGAAATGTCGTAATGAGGAAGACGTTGCTACCGCTCCTCGTTGAGAGTCTAGATGTGAAATATGGTATAACACCATTGGATAAGCGGTGGTACAGATGATGGTTGTAGTGTTGCTTCAGCAGGTGAAGAGATAGAGAGAGAGTCGAAGGGCAAATAGCAAGCCTTCAAGAAATGAACGAAAGAAGGCAAAGATATGCCAGCTCCAAAAGGCAGAAAGAGGGGACTTTCGAAAAAGGGCAAAGGAAACAGCGACATTCTTGATTAAGTATATATCTTTTGTCAAAGGCAATTCTCAGCCATACCTACTTCAGTTGGCTTATCTTTGAACTGGAACTAAAGGAATAGCGACTTGAGGCTTCGTCCGAAACTATACGGTGGGTCTGGATTCGTCCGAGCTACTCCCCAACTCTATACTGTATCGATTCTTTCTGAGGTATGCAATCTGAGACACGGGCTGAAGCCCACTTCCTCCAAGAAAAGCTATTGTCAGATATTTAAACCTTACTGAAATCCAGCTTGCTGTTTTCAAAGCCCACGTTCTGTTCACCCGCTCTGTCATCAGCAAAATCCCTTTACAGCTTAACAATGTCTACCTTCACGCCCTCCATCTTTCCACCTGGATCCCTGATCCTTGTAACTGCTGCTAATAGTTACATTGGTGCCCATGTTGTAGACATGCTGCTTGACTTGGGCTACAAAGTCCGAGGTGCTGTACGCAGCCTTGCGAAAGGTCGTTGGCTTCAGGATCGGTTTGACAAGTGCTACGAAAAGGGTGCTTTTAGTTTGGTGGTTGTGGAAGACATGGCTGCCGACGGCGCCTATCAGGCGGCAATCAAAGGTGTCGAAAGCATCTCAATCATTTTGAACTTTCGGCTGAGTTTTCATAGGTGTAGTGGGCGTAGTTCATGTTGCTTCCCCGACTCAGTCTACATCGGGCCCACAGAAGGTCATCTCAGTGGCAGAAAAGGGTGTCCTCGAAGTACTGGATTCTGCCTTGTTTGAGACGGGAATCAAACGGGTTGTCCTCACATCTTCATCAGTTGCCGTTGTGGAGCCATCACGAGCACAAGACGTCGTCGTGACTCACGATGTGGAACAATGACGCGGTGAAGGAAGCATGGGCTCTGTCTCTTGATTTTCCAAGTAAGGCACTTGCAGTGTATACAGCCAGCAAAGTGAAAAGTGAACAAGCAATGTGGAACTGGGTTGCAAAACATCAACCGTCCTTCACGGTCAATTCAGGTATATTGATTGCAGCCCTACATTCACGACTCGGAGCTAAAAGATTGAAGTGATTCCATCGTTTGTGCTCGGGAAGCCCCTCGATCCTATACATCAGGGACACACTTCCTCCTCAGGTGTGCCCGTCACTGTTTCCAACAATGATCGTGCAGCGATGGCTGCCTTCATTGACAAATTCCCACCTTGTGAGTTACTAGCTAGAGTGTGTCAAAACAAGAACTAATCTGGGTATTGATAAAGTTTTCTTCGTCGACGTACAGGACGTCGCCCGGCTGCATATCGCTGCGTTGTTGCCTGGCGATGTCAAAGCAGAGCGGATTTTTGCATTCGGTGACAGCTTTAATAGAAACGACATTGTCCAGTCCCTGCGCAGGCTCTTTCCGAAACGTCAATTTGCAGATGATATACCTAATCCGGGAAGAAACGAGAGCATAATAGTACCCTCAGCAAGGGCAAGAGATTTACTAAGGAGAGGCTGGAACAAGGATTTTACAGATTTACATGATAGCTTGAGGTCAAATATGGAGGAATTCCTCTAACTCAGGAGGATACACTTGAAATGCTACTTGATCACGCTATTGGCTCAAGCTTCTGGGTAGTTATAGATATGACTATACTCTTCCTTACTCTCTCAACTTTCTTTTTCTGGAGACGGTCAGAACTTCTTCGAAGAAGCCTTTTGGGTAGAGAATTTCTACCGCGCTAGCTTTATCTTCTCAGGCCGCCCAACAGTAATCCTTGAAAAGCCCAATATAGGCGAAGTCAAATTGCTTTACTTTCAAAAACAGACCCAATGTACCGAGGCATAGTTTAAGACATTATGGAAACAGTAGAGTAAGAGGGCACTAAACAGTGACAAGAACATTTTGAGATTATCTGTGATAATCGCCTGGGAGGAAGAGCAGCGAAGACGGGTGTTTTATGTCGGCGGCATTGAAGGGAGGCTACGTGACGGCGTATTAGGGAGCTAAACTTAAGAGGCAAACTAACCAGATACAGTAATTCACAGGTCCGTTTACAATGAAAATCAGGTCTCCGAAAAATTGGCCAATGGCCATTGGATTGATCCGTGTTCAAATAATACATAGAATACATATCTCTCGAATGCCTCGTGCGATCGTAACATCTCATAAAGCGTCAGTCACCGAAATGGAAACCCGCTAGACGTGCTTGAATCGTTGAACTCCGTGAAGATCGAACGAGGTGCCCAAGAGAGAAAAGGCATATCACCTCAGGAAAAAATATCGAAACCAAGGCTAAAACAAGAAACTCCGTTCCGTGTTTGTCAGACGCCATAGTCTATGCCCATACCCATAACGCAAAGGGGAAAAAGGCCGAATCATGATGCAAGATGAGCAATGCAGAAATCGGTCGAAACGCCTTGCTAACCCGAATAAAAGCACAAAAAGGCGCAAAAAGAGGAATAAAGAACAAGGTCAAGGTTGAAAGTGCCTGGGAAAAAAAAAGAACAAAGCAGGCGGGTATCTCAATAAGAGGTTCATGCAAATGATGAGAAGAATATTTCAAGCCATGACAGGTTGGCGAGGCGCAATAGGGATCGCCTTAGGCCCAGCAGAGATTTCGAGGTTCGACACATCGATGTCGTTGCCATCATACTTCTGTTCCTCGGTGGGCTGTCTTGCCTTGGAGACGAGGACTGGTTGAGAAGCACTAGGGCCTTCTTCGTCACCCACAGTGCTGCAGACAAAGCGTTCCTCGTTGAGAGGGATTCCGCCAAACATTGCGCCCAGCTGCTGCAGGAGTGCGACGAAATGAGCATGTAACTCGGTAAAGATGTATTCATTGCCGACGATTTCGGCCAAATTACGGGCGCGAATCTGGCCAGCTGCACGCCGGCCTGCCGGGTCCATACCACGGCCAGTGAGGAAGGATGAAACGGGAGGATATTGGCGGCCGGGCTGTCTTCCAGGGTTGTTCTGCTCATCACGAGTCTTCTCATCTTCTTGGAAGCGTTCAGCGGCGTGGACAATGCTGGTTGCAATGCGACCGAATGCACGCCAAATTATGGGGCATGCGCGGAATGCTCTTCCGGCATCTCGCCCCGCCAGTGCGACCAGTGCATAACTGCGGCGCTTGCCGCGGGCCATGGGGTCTGGAAGACGGAAAATGTAGGCAATTGTGTAACCAGCCACTCCGTCGCCGAAGCAGATAGGACCGGAGGAAAGTCCCCGAGGCAAGAGCTCACAGCTTAGGGTGCGAATCGAGGAGCGTCGGAGAAGTGCATAGTCAGCGGGGTTAGGCGGCCCGCGTTGAGAGAGGTAGGTGTGAATGTGTGTGTGACATGAGGCATCGGAGTCTACCGAGGCAGAATGAATCGAGTCGGGAGGAGAGGCATGGTTGTGATAGTCGGTCTCATCATCCAATTCGTGGTTGTTGCCACAGGAGTAAACGAGCTCGCGGGAGCGGAGCACCGGACTGGTGGAATTGCCCTTGGCGTCGCGACTTCCAGGCGCACCGGGAGGTAGTTGTTTGCTCACATTTTCCGGCAGAGACAAGCTGCAACTGGCGCAGGTATCGCCGTTTGCACCACTTCGGTTGGATTTGTCTTCGGGGGAGGCCGGATGTCCCTTGAGGAAGTACGGATGATCTTCAATTCTAGGCGACTTGGACTCGGTAGATTTGTGAGATCGCTGATCGAAGCGAGTCTCCTGTGAAGCCGGAATACTTTGAGAGTCGGATTCGGGGTGACATTGCGGGCATGAAAAAGGTAGGACCTGCGAGCAAATAATAGAAGTGGGACCATGCACCTCGCAGAAGTGCGTCAAAGAAAGCTGAGAAAAGTCAGCCCAAGCTCAGTATAATTTAACTTGTTTTTAACTCACAATGAAATCCATGACCTGATCAAGCAATAACCAGCATCTCTAGTCCATTGTTGCAAGGCATGCTGTGACTGGGTAATAATGACGAAAGACTGGTATGCGGGTCCACACAGTGACCAGGTACCCGGTAGGAAGGTTAAAAAAAAAAAAAAGAAGATCAAAGGGAAGAAAGGGAGATAGAGAGAAGAGGAGGTTATTAAAACTAAGGGTACTAAGGGAAAGTAGGAATAATAATCGAAGGGGCTAAGACCCGGGGGGGGGGGGGAACTTTTTCGGTCGAAGGCCGGGACTTTGCCTTAACTTCCCAAATGGAAGGTCGATGGAAGAATAGAACTTCTCCACTTACTATATCCACTTCTTGTCCACTTCTTCCTTGTCTCTTTTCTTTTACTTCTATTCCTTCTATTACTTCCTTACCCTATAACTCTTCACTCTTTTACTTTGCTATCCTTTGTATATCGTACCTTTGCCCTTTGGATTATAGTTACACCACCCTTCCGGATGTGTTCCGATCACATTCTTTTATGCTCTTCTCCTGGATTGCTGCATGTGAAAGCCATTCTAGAATCGGCCCGACCATTAATATTTACGTTTCCGTTCTTTGCCTAGCGTCTCCCGGGCTATTCCTCTGCCTTTGGACCGTTGCGTGTAAGTGGATATAGTGGCTGCAAACAGCGGCTTGGAATTATGGTACCAATGAGTGTAGAGGTAATTACTGAATATATTATTGCATCTATATTCTCTGATCTTAATACATTTGAATTCTATGAAGATATGATCTATCTATCAATTGAATAAATCAGGGGGTTCACCGCTCCCTATTTCGGTATCTCCCAAGGATTTTGCTTTTTTTTTTCTTACTTTTCATGTCACTCGAAAAAAATCAGCATGTGTCAGATCAGTCGACAGCCGTCTCCATTCCAGCCATCAGCCCGGTGGGTTTCCTCGGGGGGTAATATTTGGAGATAACTCCGTGTTAGGGGGACGGTAAGGAGGTGAAAGGGAAAAATTCCCTGGCCTCCGATTTGTTGATAATGGTTGAGGTCATATTGGATGTGTATCATCTATTCAATCCCTTATAAAAGATGCTCATCTTTCCCTGGGCGGGACACAAAGCAGTTCCGTGGAAAAAGTGGGAATCGGGGGAATTAGCGTGTCCAGCAGGGATCTAAACTTTGTGGGATTTCCCGACAAGCCTCCGGGACTTGAGATATTACCCTTTTCGCCGTTTTAGCTTTAATTCATGCTACACAGTTTAATGTTGTATGGAATAATATACAATATACTCCATATCCTCTCATTCATGGTCCACACAGGATCTCCGAAATATCCCCTTGGGATGATCTTCGGAATTAAATTCCTATGATCCGTTCATCCGTCAAAATGATAAACTGCGGCTAATGCACTCCGTACTCTGATCTTACATGCGGACCAGGATATACATATACAGGCTAATTTTTCTAAAGATGAAACAGACACTGATACTCCGAAATGGTAGTTACCCCGGGCACTGGGCCGAAATCCTGAATCCTAGATTCTTGCCGAGCCAGGTGACCTCCGGACGGAGTACGGAGTATACGGAGTGTACAAAGTACCATCAGGCAGCCTTGTATCACACACTAAATAAACTACTCCATAAGCACACTAGTTATGTATAGCAGAGTTAATGTCTACTTTTTATATAATTATATACTCCATATTCTAACCCTATCACACCGAAGACATTGAAGATCCATTTTAATTTACAATGAGGGATTTTAACATATTTGTAAAAAAGAAAAAAGAAAAAAAAAGAATTGAATCCACCCGGACACGAGCGGAGCTTTTCGCCACCAAATAGACACACGACACTCTAACGGGTTTTTGATTTTGCCGATTTCCGGAATATTTCCATTTACATTTTATACCCGAGAGTTTCCATAATTTACTAATTTACTAGAATATAAAATGTATATTAATGTATATTATATATATTATCTTTATAATATCAAGTTTATCCCGAGGTTACGTATTAGATTTGGGAACGTCGTATACAAATTCCTGCAGAAGTGGAGCTATGTGACTTTTATATTTGTCAGGAACAATCGGCAGGCTAAACACTTTTGGGTCGATCCAAGACATCAAGATCTCGCCACGTGGAATTCCTAAAGTACCATGCTGATCTTAGACCTACACTGTACAGTGGCAACATGACTGTAGTTTCATAATAATATTTTTTAGTATACGCCTCTTGATACCGGTTATTCCAGTCTGGCTTCCGAGGCCCGGGGTCATCGGGTTGATTATGTATTATGCATGTTATGCAGTTCCAGGCCTGCACGTCTTCATGGGTTCTAGCCCCACTAGTAGGCCTATTCAAACTTGGGGACCGTCCCGTTGAACCATATCCTAGGAAAGTGGAACATGTTCTAATTAAAATAAACAAGTTTGTCACTATCAATACTATCACGTTTACAGATGGAGGCATGTATAAGATGTATGAAGCTACAAGTGGAAGCATAAACTGTCTATGGCATATGTGAATGGTCGAGCAGACACCTAATTTATTTCCAGCTACATCTTGAAAAGGGCATCTGACTACTTAATCTAGAGAAGATATGTCAAGATTGTGAGTAACAAAGCCTCGTGTAGCTGCTAGGCGTAGATGATCTGCAAGGCCATCTCCTAACTGCCCAAGGGAAAAGCGGGCACGGGTACAAATAGAACCCACCTGAAATATGAAACCAGATGTGCTTTTTCTTGTTCTTCCACTGATAGCCATCATGGCAGTTTCGAGACGATGGTTCGACGGCACTATCAGCCCCGTTATCCCCTTTCCCGGGCGGGTGGAACCATATTGACCAGCAACCAGAATAGGTGAAACCATTGTCTTTGATGGGCGGATCGCCTCGTCAAGCAATGAGACATTTTTTTCAGTCAATCTCATGGGGCCGGCATTGAATCAATTGCCGAGACAGACCTCGGTAGTCTACTCTCGTTTCATTAGGCATATCGAATGATTACTTACACACATAGCTGGAGCACGTACTGCCACTTTCAAGGGCGATCGTATTTGGGCATGCGCATGTTCATCATGGACAGCATATTGCTCGCTGGACCAGAGGCTCCAGCTTGGCCCTGAAGACTCTCCAGCAAATTCTTAGCGAGGTTGATGTTGATGTTCTCATCCTCATCTTCACTGGAGACCTGGGCAGCCTTTCCTTTGGATGCACTTGCTTCGTCAGAGAATAATTCCTGCGGGCCCCGATTGAGATCGAGCACACCCGTCCCTTTTAATTCCGCCTCCATTCGTCGGGAAAGCTCCTTGATCTGCTCCGTATCATCTTCGCCGTCCGATTCGAGCTCTTCCACTCGTTTGCGGATGGAATCGGGTGCAGAGGGCATGCCCATCATCTCTTTCATCATTCTGGAGAATTCCTCCTCGTTGAATGACGCGTCCTTATCTTCGCCTTCACTATCGACTTCCTCGTCATCATCATCGTCATCGACATCAGAATCAGTGTCAAAGTCGTCGATGAAATCGGCACCATCGAAGCCTGCTTTGTTATCATTCAGGAACTCTTCAAAGCGAGCGACGATCCGTTGAAGATTTTCCTGGGCACCAGAATCACCGAATTGGCCAGCATCTGCTCCCTTTCCTTCGCCTCTTCCTTTGAGCTCTGTCTCCAAATCTTCATAGCTAATATCCAGCCATTTTTCATCGTCTTCTCGCTTGTCCCAGGTTTGGATTTCTTGATCAGTGGGAAGAGTTTCATCCCCTGTCTCCACATCCTCGAGCAGGAACTTCATTTCCCTAACTGCAGGCTTATCTTGGTTTTGGGGGTCGTACAGCAGCATCTCGAATCCGCACGCAAGTTTCATTCCCGCTTCCGCCCGCTCATATGCTTTTTGATCATCAGTTGAGGGCAGCTTACCCGCCCAGGATTTTGGCTCAGGAAATTCCTGGCTTTTGAGTTGCGCATATCCGACACGGGTAAACCGAACACTAACGTCGACCAAGTCGTCCGGCTTGAAAACAAGGTCGGACGCATCCTTCGATCGTAGTGGTCGCAGAGCGATCGGATCACGAACATAAAATGCTTCCACGGCAGGTGAGATATAAGCTGGCTTTTGGTGTAGGAGGAAGGCAACCTTTCGAGGAATTGTGATGATAGCGGAGTGAAGATTCTCGCTGATTTGCTGAGGGTACTTGCGTAGACGGTAAAAGGCCTCTTCTTGAATTATTGTCGAGCGAAGAATGCGATCGGGTTCCTTCTGCATAATCTTTCGTGCTTCTGGGAGTGAAATTTGCTCAGTGACCTGTCTCTTCGTGTCCTGCTTGGGTTTAATGATGCGGAGCTCTCCTTGGTGAATCCACACCTGATTCATAGATTGCCTGGTCAGTATGATGTCTCTAATAAGCCGAAATGAATCAAGTTGCCATAACTCACCCTATTATCTGCGACATCTGGTTCTATCCATGCCGGGAGTGTGCCTGAAGCTTCAATGAGAAGAAACTCGCCATCGCCGTCCACCACTTTGACCCAGATGTCTTTGTGTCGCTTGGTCAGTTCGCGGAGGAAATACACAATGACCCATTCGTCTTCAATAGAGTCACCGAAGGTGGTGCGGCCCTGTAGTGAGGTGATTCCTGAACCCCGAAAATTAGCTTGAACTTTATCTCAGGATAGAAAAAAAGAGTTCTGTACCGTCTTCTTTTGTAATCTCCAATTTAAAGGCCTCCCGCTGCCAGATGTAATCTTTGAGCAAATCTTTGGTTAAATCTGCTGCTGTGCGTTGCACCTCGAGCAATCGTGCTCGGGTCTCGGCAGCTTCATCGATAACGGCGGGGGTGGGGGAGGACGGGATATGATAAATTGAGTATGCGACAGCGTCGTCGGGAAGTTCTGGTTTTGGGATCGGACGGAAGGTCGATTGAAACCATGCGCGATCCTCTTCAGTAGTCATGGCTGATTTTGTGTTGTTAAAGACAGTGAATGACCTCATGCATTCTTCTGATAGAAAAAAAGTAAAAGCGGCGAAATCACATCCCGTGATCCACACGCTAAACCCAATTAGGTTAGAAATCAACAGAGGTGTCAACGCTAAGCCTAACACAGCCGGGGATAACTCGCCCAAAACACGTCTGTGATCGTCAAGCGTGAACTTTCAGTACACAACTTCGTTCCTGCCCTGATTGACGGTGATGGTCACGCGCTGAAAGGTTTTGGCCCACCTCTCCCTGTTCAAACATGGCCTTCCCCTACATCGACACACCGCGGACCGAGTACGACGGCAACGCGACTTACCTTACAACCGGATTTCGCAGCGCGGGGCGGCAGCACTTATCTGCACTCGATTCTCTTGAAAATTCATTTCAGACACCGTCCAAGGACAATGATGTGATTAAAGGGTTTGACAAACGCGTCACTCCGCGCGCCGGTGCTGCTTCCAAGTCAACAAGAAGCGCGTTACGACATCTTCCAGCAACAGCCCCCGAGAAGGGAGAGTTTACCCCGTTAATGAAGAGCGCAACAAAGAACAATTTCCTGAGGAATATGTCTGCGGCCCGAGGAACAGACGGTCCGAAAACCCCCGGGTATCAGCGAGAGACCCATCGCAGCAACGCCCACACACCCGGTTTGCCTGCTATGGACATGTCTGACATATACGAGGAGGATCGGACGATGGAGGAGCCAACTCCGGTTCCACATGCTGCAAGCAGTAGTGCGCAAAGTACACCATTGCCCGGGTATTCAGGACGCAACGGAGGAGCCCTGGGTGATGGAGGAAATAATTTGTCGCTTAAGGACCAAGCTATGGTATGATACATATACTGACTAGTAGATTTTAACGAGCTGCGGGCTAATTCTGACGTCCACAGGCCATTGATCAACTGAGCAAAGTCAATTTCAGTTTAAAGCTGAGGATTCACTTCATGGAAGAACAACTGCAAAAGGCTGGCCCGGAATACAATAACGAAGCCTTAAAAGAAAATAGGGAGCTCAAGGTCTTGCGACTAACGATGCAACGCGATATTTCCCGATACCGGAAGAGCCTCCAGCAAGCAGAGAAAGATCTCGAGGACTACCAGCTGCAGCTGGCGGAACTGAAGGAGAAATCATGGAGGGATCAAGCGGACCAGACGGTACAGCGTGAAATGGATATGATGCGCGAAGAGCTTGAATCGCGTGACAACGAACTCCGAGAAGCGCGCGACGAATTGAGGCACACCAAAGACACCAAATCACAAGAGATCGAGAAACTTCGAGACGATATTGAGGACTTAGAAGCAAGCTCGAGAGAGAAAGATCGGCTCCTCGAGGAACGAGAAGAGGAGCTTGAGGATCTGAAACGTAATGCCGAGGAGAATGGTGCAGCTTCAGAGCTCCAGCTTGAGCTAGACCGTGCCAAGGAGCAGATGCAAGAGCTCCATGATAGTCTTGCCCGGGCCAATTCCGAGACAAAAGAGTCACAGGATGCTGCAAGACAAGCCATTGAAGAAAAGGATCGTGTCGAGGAGGATTTGAGAGAGCTACAAGACGAAATGTCTAACAAATCTTTTACCACCAAAGGACTGAGCCGGCAAATGGAGGACAGGACTGAAAAACTGGAAGAAGAGATACGCCAGCTGCGACGAGAGAACGATTCTCTAACGACAGAACTGGAGAGCAAATCCAACCATGCGACTCTCCTCGAAGAGCGGTATCAAACTATTCAACATAGCCTAGAAGATAACGCCAACCAACTGGTTGAGGATCTAAGTGCGGCCAGGCGTGATCGCGACCAAGCCCGACAGGAACTCAGAACCACTTCTGCCCGACTACAGGAGGCCTTGGACGAACTCCAGCGCGGAACGGACGAAAAGGAACTTCTTCAAACTCGCCATAATGCGCTGACGAATGAATCGGGAGGGCTACAACTCGAACTCGATCGTGCACAATCTAGAATTCGCGAACTTCAAAAAGCGGTTCAAGACGCCACATCTCGCGCTCAGGATGAAGGACACAACCTTCGCTGGCAGCACAAGGCGGAACTTGAACGGCTGCAAGAAGAGATCGAAAATCTTCACCACGAGATTGAGGAGAAGGAGGGCCAATTTGCAGTCGATCAAAGTCGATGGGAGAGCAGCAAGCGGTCTTTGCAATCAGAGAAAGAATGGGCAGAAGGCCAAGTGGCAGATTTGAAGCGCACCATCGACACGCTTCGGGAAGCAGGTAGCTCATACTCCGGGAAGGAATCCAGGCTTCAAGAGGTCATTGACAGCGAGAAAAAACGCTATACGCAAGAAAAGTCTATGCTGAACCGCCAAATCCAAGATCTCAAGGACGACCTCGATAAAACAAGACGCGACCTTGATGAAAAGCGAGATGAGCTTCTCGCGGTGAAGCAGGATGCTCGAGTGTCTAAACGCGAAGAGCTGGCACTTGTAGACAAGGTGCGAGCTCTGGAAGACGAGGTGATCGTTTTACAATCGAGTCTGGCGGATGAGCAAGAACTTGCCAAGGGTCGACAAAATGGGACATCTGACCTGGATAAAAGCCTAGAAAAGTCTATTGCCGAGAGACAGAAACTCCGTGACCAGCTCGCGAATGCCCATGTCGAGATCTTTGACCTGAAGACTTCGACGCAAGAGATTGAGGCTGAACGGGCCGAGCTCCAAGCTCAACTCGACCAAGTCCAGAACGCAGATGACGCCACCCGGTTTGACCGTGACAAACTTGAACTACGCAAGACCGTAACAAGACTTGACACCGAACTCAAAGTATTGAGAGACGCCAAGGCATCCCTTGAGGACCAGCTTATCTCGGAAAGTGAACGATTTGCAGCAGAGGAGGGTCGTCTTTCTGCTGAGATCGATCGCCTTCAGGATAAATTACTTGCTGGCTCGGGTAACCGAGATCGAGAACTTACTTCGGCCAAGACAAAGGTACAGCGCCTAGAGCGTCGCACCCAAGAGCTGGAAGCTCTTCTTGAGCAGCAGCCCGTTGCGGAGAATGAACAATCTGGCGCACATGGCGACCTCTCTTTACTTCGACACAGCCTAGAGGAGGCCAGGAAACGCGAAAAGATTTTGCTCCAGCGTGAATCCAAGCAGAAGACTTCTGCGCAAAGCTATAAGTCACGAGTTGAAGAATTGGAAAAGGATCTTCATGATGCGATGATGAACAAATTCGAGTCACACTCCCCACATAATTCTCCATCAAATAAGCTTCATGAAGAGCTACGCAGTCTACGAAAACAAGTGGCTGAAGCACACCGATCCCTTCAGAAGGTGAACATGAAGAACCGAGAGCTAGAACGTGCCGCGATGAAAGAAGAGGATCAAAAGGACTTCCATGAGCTCCTTAGGTCCTCTACCCTCGAAGCCGAATCATTAGCTCTGAAACTTTCTGAACGTGAAGCGCGCCTGAACGAACTGAAGACACATATGCGCCGGATTCGCGAAGAACGAGATGCTCACAAGCGCGAGGCCGAAGCAGCAACCAAAAATCTTGATTTGTTACAAAGACGCCACGACGAAATCCTCGAGAAAAACTCCCTTTCTAAGTCGACCAACAAGACCAAACATGAAAAAGAGATCCGAGGCCTAGGCAAGGAAATCATCTGGCTCCGCGCTCGCCTACAGCGGGAGGAAAAGTTCCGCCGTGATCTTGCCTGGAGCAAGGGCTTGATGGAACTTGGTGAACGCGTCCGAGTTGCATGGTTCGTACCTCCGTTTCTATCCAATATTTGCAACATAGCTAACAAGTTACCAGCAACGATGCCGATCTCCGTATGATTTCCGAGATGGGCGTGCACGCCCGTGACCGAGCTCCTATCCGCACTCCACGCCATAAGCTTAAATCCGCCATATCTCTCGTGAGAGCTGCTGTTCGCATGCAAAAGATGAGCAGTGATTGGAAGCGGACCAAGAAACTGGGCGAGGGCTTGAAGCGTGCTAAGACTGAAATGCTCAAGCGCCGTGATAGCTCGAATAAGAGCTTGCTTGGCCAGTAGCACTAGAAATCGCTGTGTTTATGTCATTCGTTGTGATTTTGTCTGTTCTTCCAGCGTCGACCTTCTGTCATGAGAGATTCCCCCGACATGTCTTGCAAGTATACTGCTTTTTTTCGACTTTATGTTTCTGTGTCTCTCTTTATTCTTTATTGGGCGTTTTAGGGCTGGCTTTGTGCCGGTTTGTTCGAATCATATGTGCATAGTCATCCCAGCGAAGAATTTGATGATTCAAGAACAGTTATTCATTTATGTAGCATATGCCGCCGGTACAGGGATTGAGGTTGGGCATTAATTACACAAGCAATGGCGAAAGAAGCTAAGTTTGTAGTCTTCAAAGTAGGATGGATGTATGCTACTTGCACGCTTTCCTAGACACCAGGAATAGACACAGGTAATATTTGCTCAGCCAACGCCTCATTTGCCAAAAGTAATTGAAAAACGCTTCTAAACACCAAACTATTCGGACACACCCACCAAAAAAACATAGGAATCCGAAATGAAGCAAGCATTGACATAGACACAGATAAAGCGTATGAGAAAATAGAGACTATGGGCAAGGGATATTCAGCATTGTCCTCTCTGGACAAGTCAAGGAGCCAGGATTTTATGCTGTTGATCAACTGAGGTGGAAAAATTCACCATGGGAAGAAATATCGATCATTTCGGAAGATACGCTCAGGCGCCTTCACTGCCGAATTCCTTAGTCCATTCAGCGTTCCTTGTGAGATCCTCTCCGCTAACGGTTGGCCGAGAGTTCTTAACTGCCTTGATGAAATCCTTCAGAGTAAGAGCTGGCTCCAAAAGCTTATCTGCATCGATGTCGAGCCAGCTCATTTCCACTGCGCCCGCATCCCCTGGTGAGCAAGGAGTGACTTTCTCTACGCCCTCGACAAGTACCTGTAATAGAGACGAATTAGTCGCCGTGGATTGGAATGGTAAGAATGGAATATACAGACCTTCTTATAATGTGTTGCTCCTTGGATCTTGCGAATTGGCTGCATCAGTGCATCCTGCACGGCAATACTAATATCACTACCGGAGTAGCCCTCGCTTAGCTCGGCCAATTGGCGATAGTCGGTCTGGGTCATTTGACACGGTGTTGTGCCCACGGCCAGCATGAACATCTTCATTCGTGCATTGAGGTCCGGAAGACTGATGTGTACTCTTCGCTGGAATCGTCGTCGAATAGCAGCATCCAGTTGCCAGGGAATATTGGTTGCGCCCAGGATCAAAACGCCCTTCGAGTCATTACCGACACCATCCATCTGTACAAGTAATTCGGTTTTGATACGCCGTGAGGCCTCGGATTCTCCTTCGCCACGGGGTCCGCACAGCGCATCGACCTCGTCGATGAAGATGATCGCAGGCTTATTCTCACGGGCCATGTTAAACAACTGCTTAACAAGTCTAAATGCGCATTAGTACACAACGCTCGAAGCACCCGGGAATAAAAATGTCGCCCTACCTTTCACTCTCACCCATCCACTTCGAGACCAGGTCACTACTGCTGACACTGAAGAATGTGCTGTTTGCCTCAGTAGCCACGGCTTTGGCAAGATAAGATTTTCCCGTACCGGGAGGACCGTAGAGCAAGATACCCTTCCAGGGTTGGCGCTTTCCAGTGAACAAATGGGGGAACTTGATGGGAAGAATGACTGCTTCCTTCAATGCCTCCTTTGCGTTCTCCAGACCAGCAACATCCTCCCACTTCACGTTCGGCTTGTCCGACAGAATAGCTCCCTGAAGCGCTGATCGAAGCTTTTTCGCTTCCGCATCTTCGGCATCGTCATCTTCCTTCCTGCGCGATCCAGTGTTGTTAGCGGGAATAACGCAGGACAAGAGTTACTCGCTAACACCTCCTATCACACACATGGCTGTGCTAGAGATATAGACTCTTGTCAAGAGAAGTCGAGTACATACCCTCCCTTCCCACTGCCTTGCGCCACCTTCCCATTTGCGCCAACCGCACTTGGTTTTTTCTTGTCCTCTGCCAGGTGATTCTTAAGTTTCTCCGCGCGATCCATATATTCGCCAGCCTTTGAGCGAATCATCTCCTTTGATTTTGGGTTCTTCTCCCATTTCAAGGCCAGCATGAACAACTCCAGTGCGGAGTAGTACATCTGATAAGCCTTTTCGTACTCGCCATCGTTGTCATTCTCGATCGCCTTCTTGACCGTATCGATCGCCCGCCCCAGGAAATCTGTATTGCTCATGATAAACAATGCGTGTGCTATCTGGGGTAGAGGTAGCGAGTCGACCGCGGAGGCAGATGTGATAAAGCGGGGAGAGGGGAGCAAGGGTCAGGCAATGGGCCAAGGCTGGATGAATAGGCAGCAACCTGCTAGAAGAGAAAATTTGAAGCTTCTTTGGAGTAGAAGAAAAGAAGAGGTGTAAAACAAGCCTAGAACCGAGGATTGATGGGAATTGGAGGGGAAAGTGAGAGTGGAAGTTGTTTACGGGCGGGAAGCCATTGATTTTCCCTCCTCCCACTTCACCTCCAACTTCACCATGGACCCCCAGAAACAGCTCCAAGCACTCTCGGAAGAGTTCCAGGGACTTCAGTCCGGTATGGCTATATATCTAATTGATGACAGCAATAACTACTGACCTTTCCCCCGCATCCAGAGCTTGAGGTTCTGGTCGACGCCCGCCAGAAACTCGAATCGCAGCAGCAAGAGAACGAAGGCGTGCAGACCGAGTTCGCACAGCTAGATGATGATTCCAACATTTATAAGCTCGTTGGCCCGGTGCTGTTGAAGCAGGATAAGACCGAAGCTACGATGGCCGTCAACGGTCGCTTGGAGTTCATTGAGAAGGAGATGTTAGTACTACTGCTTCGGGCCCTATGAACCAACGAAAATATATGCTGACTGAGAACCCACAGCAAGCGAATTGAAGGCGAGATTAGTGCGACACAAGAAAAGAGCGAGAAGATGCGCTCAGAGGTAAGCCCTCTTCCAACTACAACCCACCCCCACCATATTCATATTCTGACCCCTCATCCAGCTCATCCAACTCCAAAGCCAGGCCCAACAGGCTGCTGCTGCTTCGGCCTCCGCATAAGGTCAAAAACTCCAAGAACCCGCAGGCAAAGAATGATATATTACCCGGAGATGCAATATGTTGCTTGTGAGCTACGAGGCTGGCGCCGGATGTAACCAGCCACCAACCGGTTCACTGTGACTGAGTAGGTGCACTATGCAACTGTGAACCCTATAGTGCAGGTATGATATCTCAAGGAATGCTTGGGTATTGATCAAATCCCAATTGAGTTGGGGTAGCTTGGAAATGTATGATCTGTGCAGGTGCCCGACACCAGAACAGGGCATGGATCAGAAAGATATACCCTCGAAATTTAGTGCAATACTATCAAAAGTGATCAATTGGTGTTTGGATATGGGAATTATCTAATGTCAATCATTCTAGCCTAGAATCAATCTATATACTTGCTTAAGTCTACCCAGATATATAGTTTACGGTTCAACCTTTTCTTGCTCCACGCCTTCAATATTGTATTAATATCCTCCAAATATTCTAGAACTCCATACATAAAAAGACATTAAAAAGGAGCCATGTGAATGGCCAAGAAGGCTATTTGAAAATACTCTCAAAGAAACCAGAGGATGGATGACTCGCAACGCTATGAAAGCAAAGGAAGATTATTTGTATATTGACAAAATTCTATTCATTGATTCATAATCAAACATTTATGTATGGAAAAATGTATCTAGGACTTGACCAGCAGGTTGGTTCCGGTCATCTCCTCGGGCTGCTCAACACCCATGGCAGCAAGAACAGTAGGCGCAACATCACCCAAGACACCGCCCTTCTTCAGGCTCCAGCCCTCAGGGGCGTTAGCCATAACGAAGGGAACCTTGTTAAGGGTGTGGGAGGTCTTGGGGGTGCCCTTCTCGTTGAGCATCTCCTCAGCGTTTCTGCAAATGTGTGTTAGTTGGCAGTTCTTTTGATGGTGTTCCTCTTTCGCAGAATAACTTACCCGTGATCGGCGGTGATGAACAGAATGTAGTTATTCTTCTTGCAAGCCTCATAGATCTCGCCAATAGCCTTGTCAGTGGCGGCAACACCCTGGATGGCGGCCTCGTACACGCCAGTGTGACCAACCATATCGGGAGGGGCGAAGTTGTTCATGACAAAGTCGAACTTGTGCTCGCCAAGACGCTCAGCCACCTTGGTGCCGACAGCAGCAGCACTCATCTTTGGGTCAAGATCGTAGGTAGCAACTCGGGGCGAAGGGATCATATCGCGCACTTCGCCGGGGAAATCCTTCTCGACACCACCGTTGAAGAAGAAAGTGACGTGAGCGTACTTCTCAGTCTCAGCAATGTGGCACTGCTGAAGGTTCTTCTTGGCGAGCCATTCGGCCAAGACATTACCCATGTGCTGCGGGGGGAAAGCAATATTGAACTTGTAGTCAGACTTGTACTGGGTCATGGTGGTGAGGTCGATGTTCTTGGGGTAGGGGAAGTCGGGACGCGGGGAACGGTCATGGTCGCCCAGCAGCTGAGTGATTTCACGGACACGGTCAGAGCGGTAGTTGAAGAAGAAGAGGGTATCGTTATCTGCACAGGCTCAATTAGTCGTCATGATCTCGCCTTTTGGGCTCGGTCCACACGTACCCTGAACACGGCGTTCCTTGCCACCAACAATGATAGGCTTCAGGAACTCATCATTCTCGCCCTTCTCGTAGCGCTCCCGGATAGTCTGTAGCGGGTCCGAGCTATCCTCGCCCTCGCCAGTGACCAGACCCTGGAGGCCAACCTCAACACGCTCCCAGCGCTTGTCGCGGTCCATGATGTAGTAGCGGCCAACGACAGTGGCGATCGCGCCAGTACCGAGCTCCTGAGTCCGTTGAAGCACCTGCTGCATGTACTTGTCGGCACTCTTAGGGTCGGTATCACGTCCATCGGCAAAGAAGTGGATGTAGACCTCGGGAATCTGCATGTCCTTGGCGACCTCAAGCAAGGCGAACAAGTGAGTAATGTTGGAGTGAACACCACCATCGGAGACCAATCCCAGAAGGTGCAGACGTCCATTGCCCTCCTTTGCACGGGTGAAAGCCTTGACAATGCTGGGCACCTTACCCATCTCGCCCTTCTTGAGGGTCTGGTCAATGCGAACACTATCCTGCCAGACAACACGGCCAGCACCAATGTTCAGGTGACCAACCTCACTGTTGCCCATCAGACCCTCAGGCAGACCAACAGCGAGCGAAGAGGCATCCAACTCGGCGAAGCCCTGAGCGGTCTTGGAGTTGGGCTCCGCGAAGCCGGACATGTATGGGGTATCGGCGGCGGCGATGGCATCTCCTTGGGGCGGGGAGTCGGGGCCTGCAATACCCCAGCCATCGATGACAACTATAAGGCTTATATTAGCTAGTGTATCTTTGAGGACCCGGGTGGTAGTCGGTCATACTCAAAGCAACTTTTTGGTCGACCGAAGCCATAGTGGGGTTTATTATAGTGATGGAATCACTAGAATTATACGAACACTGATCAATTGCTGAACCAAGAGAAATTTAATAAACTGACAAAGCTGCTCACCTTTTAGATAGATGTTTAGAGGAGAAGAGAACGAACCAAAGAGAATCAGACCACCTAACACAGAAAAAAAGGCCGCCGGTGAAGGAGGGGCAGGGGCCCCGACGTCACCGTCACCGGGTGCCAGGAGCGTATTTGCTGATATAAGCAAATATTGCAGTCCCGGGGCAGAGCTACGGGGTGTTTCTTCCGACTCTTCCCTAAAAATTTACCCCAGCCGGGTTCTACTCGTCACTCAGATATCTTTCCTCGGCATCTTCTTAATCAGAATTTCCGACAATGACTTCTCGATCTCCGCCAGTGGGCACTCCGCTCCTAAAATCTCCTATGCCCGAGACACCCTTTAATAAAGACGCGCCAACACCACCGCAAACAGTACCCTTCCCTTCACCACAGACCTTTGAGATAATTCCACCATTGCATGGGATTCTTTCTCGCTTGCTCTCCTCCAAGAGTCAGCAACCTGGTTCATCGGACGCACCCGGGGATACAACAGGGGTCCCGGGAGCTTCTCAAACACAGACCCAACAAGCACCTTCAAACATCCCAAATGGTGGGCACAATGGCAACAATGCATCTTCCCATGCTGTACCAGGAGTATCAGTTCTAGGTACAAACGCTCGTCCGCCGCTCGATGTGAAAACTCTCCCTACCGAAACCAGCTCTGTCAGGATTCGAATCCAGAAAGCCCGTACCGTCGTCGAAGGGCTACCAGATGTACATCGGTCTGTCGATGACCAACAAAGAGAGATTGCAGAGCTGGAGGGTCGCGTGAGACGTTTGCGCTCTGTCATCTCTGACTTTGGGGACCGAGCAGGAATGCTACATGACACGAGGACCGTGGAGGCATGAAGCTTGAAACCTTGGGGAATTTCAATTTACAGTAGGGAATTCTCAAGCCAGCCAGGTGCTGCGGGATCCTATGTTGGGTTATTAGGCGTTTATAAGGAAATACCCATATGTCTATTTTTTTTAGCGATCATTTCAAGACAGCAAAGGTGCCATCATGAAGTTATGTGGCAAATCCAGCAATTGATACTCCAGACTCCATTTTCTCTCTTCTCTCTTTTCTCGAAGGATTCAAAAGATTTAATTAGACTAAGGATATTAAGGAACATCAAACCAATCCGATCAAATTTTTTCCAAGTTACAAATTTTATAACCTAAAAACTCAATTCCGTCAGTTGTCTCCGATATCGTTGACTCAGACTTCGGCGCCTGAGGCAAAACGGCAGATCCCCCTCCCCCACCACTTCCATTTCTTTTTTTTCCCCTTCTCTCACCTCTCTTTCCCTCATATCACTTTTCATCTCAGAAAGACAGATTACCATCTTTCATCATGTCTTACGCTCTGTCCGAGTCCCACCGGGACGTGAGTACCATATCTGCCCTCATTTATAGCTAGATTACTAACTCATCTATAGCAAATGCACAACTCTCTCGTGTCCAGTGACCCTGAGATTGCTGCCATCATGGTACGTTGAAATACATCATTAGGACTTGCAATTGAATGCATTGTCCACAAAAAATTCAATGCTAATTCTTCTACTCGTACAGGAGAAGGAAATTCAGCGTCAGCGTGAGTCAATCGTTCTGATTGCCTCGGAGAACTTCACTTCCCGTGCTGTCTTCGATGCCCTTGGTTCGCCCATGTGCAACAAGTACTCTGAGGGTTACCCCGGTGCTCGTTACTACGGTGGCAACCAGCACATCGACGCCATTGAGATCACCTGCCAGCAGCGTGCTCTCAAGGCATTCAACCTTGACCCCGCCAAGTGGGGCGTCAACGTCCAGTGCCTTTCCGGCAGCCCCGCCAACCTCCAGGTTTACCAGGCTCTCATGCGTCCCCACGACCGCTTGATGGGTTTGGATCTCCCCCACGGTGGTCACTTGAGCCACGGCTACCAGACCCCCTCCCGCAAGATCTCTGCCGTCTCTACCTACTTCGAGACCTTCCCTTACCGTGTCAACCTCGAGACCGGTATCATTGACTATGACACCCTCGAGCGTAACGCTGAGATGTACCGCCCCAAGTGCCTGGTCGCCGGTACCTCCGCCTACTGCCGTCTGATCGACTACAAGCGCATGCGCGAGATTGCCGATAAGGTCGGCGCCTACCTCATCGTCGATATGGCTCACATCTCTGGCTTGATCGCTGCTGGTGTCATTCCCTCTCCCTTCGAGTATGCCGATGTGGTCACCACCACCACTCACAAGTCTCTCCGTGGCCCCCGTGGTGCCATGATCTTCTTCCGCAAGGGTGTCCGCAGCACCGACAAGGCCGGCAAGGAGGTCCTTTACGACCTTGAGAACCCTATCAACTTCTCCGTCTTCCCTGGCCACCAGGGTGGTCCCCACAACCACACCATCACTGCTCTCGCCGTTGCTCTCAAGCAGGTTGATACCCCTGAGTTCAAGCAGTACCAGGAGCAGGTCATCAAGAACGCTAAGGCCCTCGAGGAGGAGTTCAAGACTCTTGGCCACAAGCTCGTCTCTGACGGCACTGACAGCCACATGGTTCTCGTTGACCTCCGCGCCCACAGCCTTGATGGTGCCCGTGTTGAGGCCGTTTTGGAGCAGATCAACATTGCCTGCAACAAGAACTCTATCCCCGGTGACAAGTCGGCCCTCACTCCTTGCGGTATCCGCATTGGTGCCCCCGCCATGTCTTCCCGTGGTATGGGTGTTGAGGACTTCAAGCGCATTGCCCGCTACATTGATCAGTCCATCGCTCTCTGCAAGAAGATCCAGGGCGAGCTTCCCAAGGAGGCCAACAAGCTCAAGGACTTCAAGGCCAAGGTTTCCGATGATAGCGTCCCTGAGATCCTTGCCCTCCGCAAGGAGATTGCTCAATGGGCCAGCACCTTCCCTCTCCCCGTTTAAATGGGATATTGAGCGAGTATGAGTTACGGAAAAATAAAGCGGGATCTAAATCATGATTCCACGAGTTCAACATCATTTCGTATAACAAAAGAAAAATACATGGGTGCGTTTTTAGGGGTTAATTACCGGACTGCTTTTTCAACCTGACGCGGGTCATTGGGATATGGGAATGCTTTTTTTGCATGTGAAACGAGCAATTATTATTTTTGGCGGTTGGGCCTCGCACTTATTCAACAGCGGGCTCATATTTTAAGGAGGAAAAGTTCAACATTAATTGGGCGTCCTATGTACATTCTACAATCTATTCTCAACAGGATCTATAGAATCCAAGGACTATTTTCTTCTCTTTCGTCTTCTATTTCTAGGACTAGATCACGCTATTTGTCCTCCCAAGCGTGTGAAAAGCTCAACTTCCATTCGTTCAGCCGCATCTGGTTGTTCGAGAATGCTGGCCACTGGATCTTCTCCAAGATCCTCTTCCCATATTGGCTCTAGTTCTGCATTGGCCTTTAGAGCTTTGTACAGGCACATACGCAAATGCCAACGAAGGAGATCGGCACTCACGCACTCGGTCCCACATCGGGCAGAGCTTCTGAGACGATTACCGCCCATTCCCTCGGGATCCGGTGCGAATACGATAATCTTGTAATCCGCCTATGTTCATAGGTATTAGTATATATTGGCAAAATGTCACTGTTAAACTTCGGTCTCACATCGGGATCAACTCCTAGTTGGAATTGATCAAACAGACAATGAACTTCTGCACCGAGGAGGAGCCCATTCTGGATAGAATAGAGACCAGACTCTCCAATCTCACTAGTTGGGCGAGTGTCGGTAATGTACTGCCTGTATCCCTGTTTTGTCCATTCCCCTAGCATGCTCACGGGGAATATATGCGTAGCTTCGAGGCCGAGGAAAGGTTGCTCAAGTGTCCGTGCCGCGCTCCTCCCGGTAATTGCACAGCGATCATCTCTTTTGCGGAGGCTGTTGCGGAATTTGATTTGCTGTATAAACCATTAGCCTTGTCATTGTCTACCTCTGGCCATTCTATACTCTACCAGCTGGTCGCATTCACTGTAGCCCTGTGATTTGGGACTGATGTCATGGGTTCTAATGCGGCGTGGCGCACTGTTGGTTGTCAAATTGACAGTGATGGGGTTTTGATCTATGTAGATATCAACATTGGAGACTTTCATATAGTTACACCAGGAGAGAATATGTACCTTGATCGAGAACAATGTAGTCGCCAGGGTTCACTGAGGTACGGCCACTAGACCGGAGTATACCTCCTGTTGCGCCGGTCTTAAGCAATCTAAAGATTCCCCAGTTCTTCTCCTCGGGAAAGAGGAATATCAATGAACAATACCGATATAACATTTCACCAGATATATATCGATGCCGTTGTTCCGTTGGGATTAGCATTGCTATAACAGTGCTGTATTAGTTGTCATACTGGCTCCTATCTATGAAGTTATCGTGACTTACCGGCAAGAAGAGAACCGTTGTCCTGGTATATCCGGAGGTTTAACTCCGGATATCTTGGTGTTTCCAGTACGCGAGTTGTCATATTGAACTCAATGGAGAACCAAAAAGGAGGTGACTCTATGTTATAATAAACCAGTGCTTCCTTTAGCTTGTCTCTGACGTCATGTGATAACAGTGCCCCTTCTCGTGAGGTGTCAATGCAGACACTCATCGGGGTCCATTCTCGTGAGGTGACACGATTATTGATTGGCTTGAGGTCGCTGAAACGTTCGGAATCATCAATTGGTCGCTTGGGAGTCAAGATCAGGGTATCATCGCATTCCTGTTTTTAGATTTCCGTTAGAATTGAAATTGAGAATAATAGGGACGCCGATTTTGAGGGAAGAGACAATTCGATCATTAGTTAGTTCGTAGAGGACTCACTGATCAGGCAGCCGGGACGTGCTACCAAGTTGGTGCGATTATGGCTGGTGTAAGATGATGTATTAAATATGCTAAGCAGCTACTTCTACGGCCTTGTTATGTCCACGGGTCTTTTCAACGATCTTTTCAACGGTCTTTTCTACGGTCTTTTCTACGGTCTTTTCTACGGTCTTTTCAACGGTCTTTTCAACGGTCTTTCTAAAAGACTTTCTAGCAAGTCTTGCTTATAGTCTGTGTGACAGTCTTCTGGGGCGACGAAAAGATGTATGTTGTAAGCCGACTTTCCCCAGAAGTATATGTAGAAAGTGGGGATATATGGAAATGATATAGGCCCGTTAGCGTAGGGTGATTCCTTGGAGCAACGCCCATTTTATCCGGCTATAAATTCAGCGAGAAGGGTATTCAAAAAAACATAATATATGGAGGATTTATCCCACTTAAGGTACATTGCATTCTTTCACGCTTCTATAATTCGATGCACGAGAACGCAAGATCCTTGATTCTTGGGGGCCGTTGATGTCACTATTCCAAGTTATAAGACGGTGGATAACAGCGCAAATGATAATAACCCACCAGGTTATTGAAAAGATCCAGATGATGCCAGATTTTTGGGGATAGTGAAATGATTGCTTTTAAGATGTATTGTATACGATAATATATTGTAGGCAGAATCTGAAATGATACACTGGCGGTAGACTGAGACCCGGTTCACGTGAGCGGATAACGATTCCTTGGTTCTCTCTGTCTCTTCTCTCCCTGATTTGTTTCTGATTTGTTTCTTTTCTATACAATCTAATTTTCCTTTCTGCACTGCTTTATACTCATTCTACAGCCGAAATTCGCTCTTGGCGTTCTAGGCCCTATCGATAAGGCAGTATCTTATCACCCCCGGACTCTTGCGGAGACTACATACTTACACCAACTTGTGTTTGATTGAATCTGAAGCAGTGCAGTGCATCTTTAAGAATTCTTGAGTGAACCAAGAGCAGGAAATTTCCCAACATGGCGAATACGGCTCAATGCTACTATTGCTTTGAGTCCCTCCTCGCTTCATACGAGAACCGTGAGCCCACCACTCTGGCAGCCGTAGAGGCCTTATGGGAACAGCACGAGCAGACCAAGAAGTTGTCAAGTCTTAAAGAGCAAACTGAAGAAGAAGAGGAAGATACAGACCGACAGCAGTCCATAAATGAACAGGACGAAGATGACGATAGCAACCAATCGTCCCAGTCGAGTAGTCATCCCAAGCAGCTGCAACTCCGCAGCGTCAGTCGTCTTCAGAGCCAATTCCCCGCCTCTTCCAGTGCAGCTACGCCTTCGTCATCTGCATCCACACCTTCTTCCAACTCGCTACAGTCAAGCTCAACCAATATAACCACCCCAAGTGCCGCTTCCGAGTCCTCCCAGCTGAGATCTCCTGATCAACGATATCCCCTCTTCGTAACATGGAATACCGTCTCACCAAGCGGACGCAAGTCTCTACGCGGGTGCATAGGCACATTCGAGGGGCAGGAACTAGCAGCGGGGTTGAAGTCCTACGCTTTGACCTCGTACGTGGTTCCCAATACCCCTCTCTCGCTGCAAACAATGGTACAATCCTATCTTCTATATATTAGACTAACCCACACGTGACGTTGTTTTAGGGCCTTCGATGACACCCGTTTTGCACCTATTCCCAAATCCCTTCTGCCTTCGCTATCATGCTCTCTCACCCTCCTTGGGTCCTTCGAACCGTGTACAAATGCCATGGACTGGTCTCTGGGCACCCACGGGCTGCGGATCTCTTTCATTTACCGCGGCCGACGCTATGGCGCCACATATCTTCCCGACGTTGCTGTTGAGCAGGGCTGGACTAAAGAAGAGACCGTGGAGAGCTTGATGCGCAAGGCAGGATGGGATGGCAGTGGCGGCAGTACCGCAAGAAGACTGCTACGCGGTGCAGCTGGTGGAAACTCCAGCGCCGCTAAGCCTTGGGACCAGGTCTCGGATTTCCGTACTGTCAGATACCAGGGTCTCAAAGCAAGCGCTAGTTATGCGGAGTGGCAGGAATGGCGACAGTGGGTTCTCTCTCTAGATGATGGGGAGGAAATCCTGGAAGGCTCGGATTGATTGGCATTCATCTTTAGATTGCTTTGCTTTTCGTTCCGCATCTCACCAGTTCAAGTGGAACTGATGATTATAATGACCATGATGATGCTGCTTCTTTCGTTTTTCAGTTAACTTTGCGACATGGGCATTAATAAGGGATGGCAATGATGAGAATTCGATATGGCATATCCCGCTCCATTAAGATAGTGAACAAGCATTTCAAACGGAGACTCCCTAAATCATTGATTATAAGCACTGGTATCATTCATTGTATTGAATAATGGTGTAATATGAGACGTTGAAAAGGACCCGAGCAAAGATAAGCAAAGATAAAGTCCTAGACCAGAGAAGAGCAGCCAGCGATACTCCCATATCCGAATCCGAACCTCCCCAGAGCCGAAACACACGAAAGCAAAAGACACATATTCATGCATCCTAACGAGGAGTACGGCTCCACAACCCAGCAACCATCTCCTTGACTTTCCGCTCCTGAGCGCGGATCTGCTCCTCAGTCTGCCCACGCGCATTACCACGACTATCAATCTGCATCTGACTACCACCAGCATTAGCTTGAACAGACGGAGGAGCATTATGCTGCTCCTCGATGATCTCATCACCATTAACACGCTCAGGCTTAGGATCAACGCTCATGACGCCATCCATCATGAAGCCACCGCCCTCGCGGAGCTTGTTGATAGCCCGCACGGTGTCGATAGCACGGTGCAGCGTGCGGCGCGCGTTGAAGTTCTTCTTTACCGTAGGCAGCAGATCCTCGCCAGATCCGAAATTGGCATTTTCGTAGGGTAGGTTGACCCACGGGTGCTGGAGGGCTTCATGGGCTGTCATCCGTGACTGCGGGTTGACTGTCAGACAACTTTTGATGAAGTTGCGCGCTTCCTGCGATACACCGCGCCAGTACTCGAGCGGTGTGAATGAGTAATCTGCTGCTAGGATTGCTTGCATTTCTTCGAGATTGGAGTCCCGGTCGAAGGGCGTGTATCCGCATAGCAGGAAGTAGGTGATCACGCCGATGGCCCAGATGTCGCTGGAAGAGGATGGGTTGTTAACAACAGATAAATAGTCACAATGAGATAAACTTACACTGGCTTGCCATGGCCGCTCTTCTTGAAGATCTCTGGTGCCATGTATCCAGGCGTTCCGCAGGTTGTGGTCAAGACGTGGAACTGCTCCTCGTCCATGATCCTTGACAATCCGAAATCAGCAATCAATAAGTCGGCGTTGTCTTCTGGAGTGCGGAAAAGTAGGTTCTCCGGCTTCAGATCACGGTGCACGATCCCGTGGTCATGCAGATAGGCCACGGCGGAGAGAACTGCGCGCATAAGGTCTGCAGCGTCTGATTCATAGTAGCTGCCTTTGCGACAGATGCGGTCGAAGAGTTCTCCGCCGAGAGCAAGATCGGTGACAAGATATACTAGACAGCATTACTCGTGAGCGGGGGCGCAATTGGGGTTATCATGGAGCGGTGAAACACACGGTTGTTCATAGTCTCGAAGTAGTCGACCAGCGTGAGGATGTTCTGGTGGCCCAGCGACACCTTCTTCAATACAGCAATCTCATTCCGGACCTGTATATTTCAGACGTCAGTCATATTCCTGTCTCCGCGGTTGTAGTTCTCTAGCACACACCATATGCTCCCGCCCGGACATGAGACGCTTGTTGATGACCTTCGCCGCATAATAGCGACCGGTATCGATGTGCACACATTCCTTCACAACAGAGTATGATCCAGCACCCAGTGTCTTTCCGGTCTTGTATCGGCACGGCTGGACCTTCGGCTTCTGGCCGCTCGGGGGTTGTGCCGCCATTGCGAATAAAACCAAGTGCGGGATGCGCGACGCGAATTGTGGGGGGATTGGGAGGTTGTGCGACGCAAAGGGCGAGTAAAGGACTAAGAGTTGTGGCAGAGAAGTTCGACTGGAGCGTGAGATATGTCTATGTGCCTGTTCCTAATGTACCTGCGCAATCCAAAGTCAGCCTCGTAGTGTGGCACTGGGTCCACCGCGAATACCCCAAGGCAAGACAGCGCAGAGAAGACTCACAGTTGAGCGACAAGCGCTGATTACGCGTATATGGGATTATTGTATCCCAAACGTTCTGATGTTTGAGGGACTGCGGGGGTTTCGAAGTTGAAGATCCTGGGGGATCGTTGGCGGGGCTATCGAAGACGGGCTGAAACGTTCAATGAAACCAATCAAACGGCACAACTCCAAGAGTGTTGGTTGAAATAGAGCTTTAGAAGAACCTGAAAAGTAGAATTAAAGGGCGAGATATATTTTTTTAAAAAAATTATCGACGGCGCGATTATTGGAGAGGCATTTATCTGCCCAGTTGGTTATTTAAAACTATTTACATATCCCAACTCAACGCCAGCCCAATGCGAAACAAAGAAAAATAATAAAAAATTGTACAATCAAAATCGCTCAAGCACTTCCTCAACAACGTGTTCCAATAGCTGTAGCTTGTGGAATTTGGCCACGCTCTCCAATACTTGTAGTTTCTTCTCGATCTCCTTGCGATCAACTGTCTCGGTCCATGTACCACTGCAAGAACAGTGCTCCATGAAATCACTGATCTTAAGACCACTGCATTTCGAGCACTTGATATCTTGTGTCTGCCATTCAACCACAAAGCCATGGACTTGACCAATGAGGAATTCTTCAGTCGCCAATCGGTCATACTCGGCGTGACAGAAGGGGCATCGCCAGGGCTGGGTAGATTTGCTAGCTTCTGAGCTGGGATCAGGCAGCACATCTTCGTCGCGACAGAGATCAAGATCTCGAATGAGACAGCAGGAGTTGCAGGACATTTCTGGGAGCTTCAAGCTAGCACTAGGGTTCTCGAATCGGCCCTCCTTGCTGAATTCTCGGACTTCGAAGAGGGCAAGAAGCTCGCGCCGCAGCAACCGGGATTCCAGGGTTGTTGTCTTGGACAAACTCAGGACCTGCATCAGCAGTTTCGTCAAC
Organism: Penicillium griseofulvum; assembly: GCF_001561935.1. Taxonomy (NCBI): domain Eukaryota; kingdom Fungi; phylum Ascomycota; class Eurotiomycetes; order Eurotiales; family Aspergillaceae; genus Penicillium; species Penicillium griseofulvum. Next base: position 4,398,945 of record NW_024467471.1, on the reverse strand, counting down.
TCCAAGGATGGGTTGCGTTTGTCCTTGGAGCCGACTAGGACTCCCGGCAATACGGGGAAGGCATAGTCTGATGCAAGCTCAGGATGAAGCATCTCGTCGCGTTGTCTGCGGATCAACCCCGAGATTTGCTTCTTCAATGGCTTCGAGAATCGGTCCGCGAGAATAGCAGTGACCTCGTCATCGTCTTCTTCGTTGGTTCGTCCGATGGGAATCTGTGTTGGCCGAGGCGTTGAAGACAGATCCCCGTCTTGGAGTTCTGGTCGTTTCAAGCCATGCATCAGCTCGATGTACTCGACAATCCAGTCATGGAAGATAGTCTGCATGGGCATTGGTAGGAACCGGCTAAGCTGCCAGTGCATTGCTGTTTCGAGATCCTGTTCGTCGGCCTCGGTGACCTCTCGACAGCCCTTGCCTCCATAGTTGTATTCATCATACCAAACGAGATAGTCCCAGTACTCCTTGATCTCTAGATCGATAAAGTGGAATGAAGGGTTGGCGCGAATTGACTTGAGGACATACTGACTGTAGGCGTAGGCGTTGCCAACCTCGGTCTTGGTCGTTTGGAGAAGGAGTCGTGTAGAGCTGGCAAAAATCACATGTGAGCCAACACGTCTGAACTCTGCCATCAATCTCTGGAATGACTTCCGTGACAATAATCGCACGTAGTTGTGCAGTGACCGGTCATAGAGACAGGACACAGGGCTTTCCACCCATCGGATCAGATGCTGGACCATAATATCGGCCATGTTGTTACCTGCACAAGCCTCTGTCCACCAATGTTTTACCATCTCTCGGAGAACGACAACACCGGCAGAGGCAAATGCTTTCTCTGAATAGAAAACACCGGTGTCTTCACCATCTCCAGAAGCCAGTAGCGTATCATTGCCTTCCATTTCATTGATGATAGAAGATGTCAGAATTGTGTTGATCGACAGATTGCGAACCTCAAGCTCAATGCACACTGTGGAGTAAGCACCTGGTACATTGACAGATGGCATGTTGACCTTGTCCAAGGCACCTAGGATGTCATCTCTTTCATAACCGGCGTGATCAGGACGCGGGCCGGACGACCACCAGAGCACGACATTGTTTTGTTGAAGCCGTCTGGCGTACGAGATATCGATGAGGTATCGAGGATCCTCACTTTCTAGATTGCAAAGTGGAACATCGCCGAACCGAGCAAGCATAGTCAAGTGCTGAATCCAAGAAGACAAGTATAGATAACGCGTGACTAGACGTCTTGCAACGAATGCTTGCCAGCCTAATGGGGGTAGTTCCACGTCCGATGCTTCGGGCTTCACGGACAGTATTGGATACTCTTTCAAGATCGGAATGTCGTGACACAGGCGGTCTTTTTGTTGGGATTGAATAACAAGAACGGCAGGCCGACTCTCATCGTTTCGAATCTTTCTGATCAGGTCACCAACCTCAAGGTGAGCCTTCCTTCGCGTCATCACCTGGGTGGTTTTGAAATGAATATTGTCCTGATAGTCGAACGCATGCAGCGACTCATCACCCGATGCGGCTTGAATCTTACGTGTGAGAAGCTCGGTGTAGATTTTATCGACATTGGGAAGACCCTGAACATCTCTTGTGCGGTTGAGAACGATGATGTGTGCCTCATTCTTGGCTGTCGAGAAAATTGCGAAGATTTGTCTATCTCCAGAGACGATGTGATATAAGTAATGGAACACCAATGACGAGTCCATCAGGTAGGGCTGATCAGAAGATGTGTGAAGTAATGTGGAAAGGTCGAAGCCCTTGTCCAAGCCGTCACCTAGGACACCACGTTGCTCCTCATCGAAGGTACAGTGGCTTCCTAGCTTGAGCACCGCTCGAGTGCTTAGCGGGATGTCTCCTTCGTAAACGCCCTCAACACTAGGGTGCTGGAAGAGAATATCCATCTTGTCGGCTTCTTCTAGATATTTCTCTTCCGACAAAGATAGCTTGAACAAGTAAACCGAGGGGTGGCCATTAGGTAGGGTATGATTGACCTTCTCGACTTCACAGTCTGGCACGTCAATGTCCGGCAAAGAGTCCCGTTTCAAGTTCAAGAAAAATTGCCGTGGAACCCTAACGCTGAGGGCGTGGATCTTTTGGTCAATCAGTACAAAAGCTCGCACAACTCCCGGAACGCCCGTATCGCAAAGCTGCAGGACCTGCCATGTGCTGATGTATAGCATTTGAGCTTGGTTGCGGAAGAAGTTACTTAGAGAATCCGAGGCAACGTTTGTTCGTTCGCCAAACAGCTGACGACGGCGAAGCCGTGCCTGCTTTTGGATCTTCCATTTTTGCTTCTGATACTTAAGGAACCCTTCGTAGTTTTCCGACATCGATGGCATAACTGCTGGCAGGCTAGCGAATGGGTCAAGAACTGTCTTGGCAGCATTTTCTGGATGCTTTCTCTTCTGGGAAAGTTTGCTGTTGGGCGATTTCAATTTCTGAGTCGAGCCTGTGATTGCTTCATCCAGATCGCCAGCATGCTGAACCCGATGATCTAGGATATTGGCGTTCGTCGACGTAAGCGGCGTCTTCTCAGACTTGGTGAATAGGTCGGTCATTTTCTTTTGCTTGAACCTGTCCTCCTTCGTATTGATCCGACGTTGCAACCAATCAGGGTGAGCAACCCGGGGTACTGGGTTTGGAAGCTTCTGAAGCGCAGCTGGAATGGTAATCAACTTCTGGATCACGGATCCCAAACGCTCTAGGTAATAATCCCAATCGATCACGGTTCGGGGATCCATATCCCCAGGATCTTCCTTTAGCCATTTGCGCAAGAAGAATCGCTTGATGTTCTCTTCGGCTGAAAAGATAGCCACAGGAATAGCTCTTTCAGTGACAGGTGTGTTCCGTGGGCGTGATGAGATGATGTATTTACAGTTGAGGCCTTTGTCCTTGATCATCTGTTCACCCAAGAATTCTGCCAGGCGTTTTGCCGTTGTGATGGATGTGGACTTTTGGGAGCCATACTCTTCCAGTGTTTTGGACATGCTTCGATTTTCCGAAATGAGATCGACCAGCTCTTCATCGGCCAATGTCGTTCCGTGTTCGTATAGAACGTCCAACCACCGGTCCGCAACACGGGCCACAGCGGCGTAGGTCTCGGCAAGATTAGAGCCCTCGAGGAAGAATTTGAACAGCTGCGTCTGGAAGATCTTGATCAACTTCAGCTCTCCTCTTCGCTTGACTTCGAATCCCTTGAGTTCAGCTAGGGAGCCATCGTGATTGAAGACTGCATATCGTTTCTTCAAGTTCTTGTCTTCCTCCTTCGATGTTGGCAAAATCATTGCCCTGTATGGTCCATCCACTTCGAAGAAGATGGAATTTTCACTGTGGGTCTCGTACTTGAAGGTTTTCGGATCAACAAGCGCCTGGTACTGGTGGTTGGTGTATCTTGCATGGACGAGGTGATTAAGCATGACACAAGGGTATGAGATACCCAACTTCTTCCCGTTCTTGAGGGTGAAGGAGAAGTTATCGGGGAATCCTCCTGGAAGCATACACCAGATACCGTCGGTATCCAATTCCAGGGGACGACCGATGCGTTCGACAAGCTCTCTCGCCATCTGAATAATGTGAGCGCCTGTCAGACAGGTGACACCGGCCATTTCCATGGAATACCACCGTGAGCCCTTTCGCATCACGTATCCGTAGAAACTGTTGAGAATGACCTTGTGTGCAAGCTGAAGAGAATCGTACAGAATAATCATCTTCTTCGCCTCCTCTATTTCAGTGGCTGAACCACCAGACGACTGCAAAGCGTCGGCTTTGTTTTTCCAGGATTTTTGCTTGCCCTTGAAATCGTATCGTCGGTCACGGAAGTCTCTGACAGTATCGACGTAGAAGGGATTTTCTCGTTGGCAAATGATAGCCTCCCGCTCCATCGTCTTGCTGTCGTGAATCTTGTGATAAATCTTCTTGCTGTAATCCTGTAGTCGTTTCTTGACCACTCCAGCTTGCTCTTCAATGCTTAATTCACCGAAGGACCTCATTGGGGACTTTGGGTACCTGCCTGGGAAACGTTCATTTGCTGTGGCACGTCGGATCATGTTGTATTCATCACGTTTGGCGGGCAAGAATTCACCTCGCCATGCCCAAGGCATGCGTCTATCACAGGTTTTTCCAGGTCTGTTGAAGTCGCAGGCGGCACAATTCGACTCGTCAATCAGCGAGTCCGGCTGCAATCGGTTGGTAATCATGATGTTGGGATACATGGAGGCGACGTCCAAATGGTAAATGTAAGGCACCTCGTTCCGGACTGGGTTGTTCTTGAGATCGAGCAAACGCTCCACGATTTGTGCCCTGACCTCGTCATAGTTCACGACATCATCCACGGATTTCTTCTCTTCAACCTCAATACTGAACTTGAGGGCATGGTCGAGATCCTTGAGAAGCTCATCAATCGCAGTAGTGTCAACGCTGAAATGTGTAGGGATATCACTTCGGAAGACACCAGCTTCAATACTTTCAACGTGGCCACCGACGTAGGTCTCTGACTCAAGGAGATGGCCTTCATAAAAGGCTTCTGGGGGATTCTTGTGTTTGTTGGGCAAGACAATCTCATGCTGGTAAGCTTGAACCATGAGTAGCATCTCACACAAAGTTCCAGTTCCCTTCCGTAACGTCTCGTCGGCATTAAGGGGAATGATTGTGCAGAGTGAGAAGATGAACGGGTGGACATATTTCATGTACAGGTAATATGTTGCAACGGCATCGGAAACCGAGTATTCAGCTAAGGTCTGTGGCCTCTCGCTCGCGTATGGTGTCATAAGCTCTGGGTCGAGTTCATCTGGGTCGTAACCAAGCTTTGCAACAGTCACGGCCTTCAAACCACGACTTCCTTGAGGGAGGTAACTGTCACGACTGACCCAGGAGAAACAATCCATATGCACACAGTTGTCGGCTTGATAGATGTCCTCGCTGTTTTTCCGGAAGCCGATTTCCATATACATGTCAAGTCCCAGGATACTAGCTCTTGTCTCCACAAATGGCCAATCGAAGAAGTCACCGTTGTATGTCGCAATAACGGTAGGCTTCGAAATTTTGACGTGCTCGAAAAATCTCTCAAGGACTGCTCTTTCATTGGGTTCGTTGAAGATAATGAAAGGTCCGTTGTACTCCGGTTTGGGGGTGTACTCGAAATCGTGAATGTCCTCAGACACGATCTCTCTATTGGTAATTAGGAATCCTTGCCCATCAATCATGTATGAAATCATCATAATCTGATCCGTCGTGGCGTCCGGAAATTTCAGCGGTAACTTCGTACACTCAATATCAAAAGCGAGAACGACAGGATCGGCACGCTGAAGCCGATCTTCCAAGCAAGTCAGCGATACTACGCCATGGTCTGCCTGAACATTGTACCATTTTCCAATCCGAATGTCTGCGATGCATCAGCTATAAGGCCTCACGGGAGACACAGAAAATACTGACCTTTATCAATGCAGACTCGGACATGGTATGGCACGTCATATTCTCGAATATCAACAATAAAATCACTCGCTTGTAGGTTGCCATTAGGTCGTTGCTCATTAATTATTTCGTCGTCAAAAAGGTCGATACCAGCCGTCGCACTGAACCTTGAATTAGCCCAATATTCAGATCAAATCATGTAATGCAGAACATACCTGGTCATCTCAACGTATGCGTCCATCGCACTCTCATTTTTCTTGTTTTTCTCTGCGAGAGGAAGGAGAGTCTTCCTAACCTCTAAAAGATTGCTCACGTTGGCAAAGCTGAGCTTGATGTAGGTCTTCCGGTAGCCGAGGAGGTGATTTGGAAGATTGAGATCTTCTTTCTCAAGTCGCTTGAATTTTTTGATCATGCCCTCAAAGGTTCGGCGACACCACTCCTCTACCTCCATCTCATAGCCCTTTTTGACTGAGATCAAGAAATAAGGATCGTATTCCAAGGTAGCTTTGAAACTTCCTCCGTCGTCCTGCAGGAAGTAATAATCCACGCCAGCACGACCTCCAGGCACGTCCGGGTCTTCAATCAATGTGCTGTGCATGTTCACGAGCCAGCCAGCCCTTGTCTCGCCAGACTCGAACCGTGGGAAGCCGAGGGTTTCATCGATGCTGTTGGCCAACCGAATGGCCTCGAATTTCTCATCTTGGGAGGTTGCCTCGGTCGAGCGTAAGGAATTGAATTGGACCGTTTTGGAGCGTCGAGGATTTGAGGATGCAGCACTAGATCGGAACTTGTTTCCATACTTGCTAGGCTTTCGTGAAGGCATTGCGACGCTTCGCCCGGTTGGGCTTGTTAAAGTACCTCTCAAAGGGCAGGACCAGTACAGAACATGAAATGCGCACTTGGTGAATTTCAGATCAAACAAAAAAAAAGGAAGAAAGTTGAATAGGCACAAATAAAATGAAATCTGGTTTGGGGACTAATTGTGCCTCCAGGAGGGTCCAGCAATGGCCTACAATCTGCTATAATCAAATCGATTTCGATAGTCCCGACGCGTTCGCGTACCGCCCATGCGCGTCGAAAGCGTTAGTCAGCTTTCGGAATAACCATCCGTTTTGGGAATGTTGGACTATCTGTTTCTCCGATATTGGTGATCTTGTTGAATAGTGATGAAGACAGCACGTGGAAGTCTAGAAGCAATTTACTCTACATAACAATGTCGGAAGACTCACAAGACCCCAGCTCTGTTTCACAGGCTGGCAACAACACACAAATCTCCAATGACCTGGCCGATTCGCAGAAACCGAAACACAATCCGTCTCAGTCACAAACTGGAAAGTTATGGGATGCCTTCGGAAACCCCGAAGAACCTGCAAACGCGCTCGCCCAAGCAACCTATAAGCCCCGAGGCAAGAACCCCAAGGATGTATCATACTCCGAGATTATTGGAACATTTCCAGTCTCTGAAATGACCACCCTCCACAAAAGACCGTGTGCTCGGGAATCCTTGTTGACTGGAATTGGTGTCGGATTTGGAGTTGGTGGCCTACGAGGTGTGCTTAAAGGTATAGCTGCGCTCCTTCGACATTGGAACACTGGAATGATGGTCTAATATGTGCATGCAGGACGGTACTACCTATGGTCTGCAGGAAACTGGGCTGTTGGCATGTTTGCGATCACTTCATTAGCCTCGTATGAATACTGCCGCTGGCGACGAAATAACGAATTGAGTGGCATGGCAGAAGCGCTCGATCTTATGAATCAATTGAAGGCCAAAAAGCAACGTGAGAAGGATACGGCAGAGGAGGAAGCGGCATTGCGCGCGCGTCTTGCTGAGCAGGAAAGAAAGAGCAAGAGTTGGACTAATCCCTCCAACTACAAATTCTGGTAGTGCCGTTCATGAAAAGGAGTCGTGGAGTTCATGAGGTGTTCCGAAAACTGTATATGTATTCCGATCAATGGATCAAATGATGATCGACGTCATGTCATAAGTCATCTCTGTGTATCATAGCTCTCTGCAAAGTTCATATTGTCCGCCCAATGATCATTGGACCATCCCATTTGTCCGAGAGCAAAACAAAGAAAAAACCGCTCATATGCCTTCCCTTCAGAAAAAAAACGCCGAAAGCAAAGATATCCAAAATGTGGCCGCATGTTGCGCAGCCATGCCTGCCTCGCTAGAAATTGAATTTGACGCGCTTCTGAACGGCGCCTTCGTTCATGCCGCGCAATTTGTCTACCTCAACGCCATCCCTCCTCCTTTCGCGTCGTCTTTCACGAGCCTCCCGGGCTTCGCGATTCTTCCATTCTGCCACTTGCTTTTGACGCTTCTGTGATCTTTCCCACGCAATTGAGGCAGTGGGCTTGAAGCCTATACCGTTGATTCCATATCCATCATCCGTTGGATCAGATGGGTTGTGGCCTGTTATTTCCGAATCATGCCATACAAGCGGGTCTTCTTCAGACGGAGTGTCTGTAAGAGGAGGTGATAGTCGCTGCTTCCGTTTAGATGGCGATGACGGATTCAACTGCTTGCGAGAGAAAGCTGCAGACTTCTTCTTTGAGGGGGAAACGGGCGAGGAAGTCGGATCCTGCGTTGTGGGCGGCGGCTCGAATCGCAGGACTTGGCGGTCACTGGGCTCGCTACTAGTGGCCGGTAGGGCTTCAGGCATATTATTGAGCTTGTCGCTATCAGGCTCGCATGTTTTCTGCGTCGGTAGAGCCAAAGATTCTCGTCGTGAGTTTTCAGAAAAGCTTCCAGGGTCCGAAAGAAGGTCGCCACGGATAGCTAACTCTCCGAATCGTCCAGCCACTGAAGCGCGAGGACTGTAGCTTTCCAGCTCGTCCTCGTCCTGAAGTGGAACCTCTTGAAAACTATCGATAGAGGCTATCGATATGGGTGACGCCGAGGGGCTATAGAAGTCTGACTCTGAAGGCTCTCGCTTGCGCTTGGGAGAGAAAGATGAAGATAAGCCCATCGGCATCATACTGAAAACGGACGTAGTGGGGACGTCACCGAGCAACCCGATGGATCTCATTTGTAAATAAATAGGGTATCCACCACCAAGTTGTTCTCAGGAAACGAAGTTATTCATTCTGGAGAGCTCGCGAAACGCGGAGGTCAGGGCTGAGAGGGGTTTTGGTTTTGGAACATTCGGCATTGAATCTGACGTGGGGTACAACCTTGGAATGATCGCCACTAAAATAAGCCATGCATCAAGGGATTTATTTTTGGTCTTTCTATTCTATAGAAAATTCCATTTCACAAATCGTCTTTTTCCGCCTTTTTTTTTGCCGGCTATAAAAACTGACAAGATATCCAAACAGAATGATATCTGAGAAGACCACCGAGAAGACCACTGAAAAGACGTCAGGGTTATACAGCCAACTATTCTTGAATCTGGCAACTCCTTACTTTGTACTCTGTGCGATGAACAACTTAAAACACTTAATTGAAAAATATCAGAGCAGCGATAGTCAGAGCTGCTGAGGCAAAAGGCCTGGTAATAATTTACAAATACCTGCAAGCCGTACCAATCGAGTCATGAAGACAAAAGCAAAACCTAACGCCATGACAAAGACTCCCAAGTCCAAACAAATTGCACATCTAGGCCTTTTGCTTCTTCTTGGAGGGCTCGGCATCCGTGTCGTGCTTGCGCTTCTTCTTCTTGTCGGACTCGCCCTCACCACCCACAGACTTTCTCTTCTCTTTCTTCTCCTTCTTTTCCTTCTTCTCCTTCTTTTCTTTCTTCTCCTTCTTCTCTACCTTAGCCTCAGCGACTTCGGCATCCTCCATCTCCGCATCACTCTGGTCGGCATCAACATCAAGGTCAGCCAGAACAGCATCCATAGCGTTTTTCTGTAAACTATTAGCATTTGTTTGTCGATTTAAATAGGGACAAATAGAGCTCAACATACCATAGCGACCTCGTTCTTAGTAGGGGCAGCGCCGGAGGCGTAGAATTCCAAGCGCTCCTCAACCTGGCTCTTCAGGACCTCACCGAACTTGGTGTTAGGGGCCTCGGAGAAGTTGTCAATGCGGGAAGCAATGGAACACTTGTTGGCAAGGAAACGGGAGATTCTGCCCTTGTTCTTGGGGCCAGCGCGGCCGATGAAGGAAGAGTGGTACAGCAAACCGTACTTGGGGGTATTTCCCTTGGTCTTCAAGGCACGGAAAAGAGCCTTCTCAGCACCAAGAATCTGAACGGTAGAGGCGGGGTACTTGGAGAGGTTGGTCAAGCTACCGGCGTGGGAGATCAGACGGGCGCCGACAACTTCACCGATCAGGGCGGCAAGGTTAGGTGCAACGACGCTCATCTTGGCAACAAGGTAAGCGTAGAGAGACTTGCGGTACTTGGCGAGCTTGACAACGCGCTCGGCGAAAGCGACAACATTCTCCATGTCGGACTCGGAGATCTCTTGACCCATACTAGTCTTAGCAGCATCGATAATGCTCTGGGCAACAGCCTCATCATCTTCAACAAGGGCGGCAATGTCGTGCAGGCTTTCGCTGGTCAGGGCATTCTTATCCTTAATGAAAAGGGCGAGCTCGGCGTAGCGCTGGTTGTCGGAGACAATCTTGACGAGCTCGGGGAAGTGCCACGAGTACCATTCACGGACTCGCATGGCGAAGGTGTTGATGGCCTTGTCGAGCTGATCCAGAATGGCGATAGCCTGGATGATGTGGTTGTCGTCACGCTGGACGGAGAACTTTACCTTAGCGCGGGAGTAAGCGTGACCGAGACCGAGTTGGGCAGTATCCATGTCACCATCGCGAAGCTGCTTGAGAAGCTTGCTAGCGTGGAGACGGATACCACGGAGAAGGTCCTGAACGACCTCGCTGGTATCACCAGTCTCACAGTCCACGAATGAGAAAGCGGACTTGATGCTTCCTGCCAGAGCCTTGTCGGCAAGACCCAGGATCACCTTCTTCTTCTTGTTCGGCTTGGGGAGGTTCAATTCAAGGAAAGAAACGAGAGTCTCGGATGCGACACCTTCGGAGATGTCATTGATTTCTCCAAGGGCCTGCTTGTTGTTCCTAAAAATTGTTAGTGGACCATGAAAAACCTTTTCATATAGGCAGATAAAGCGTACTCGAAGGGCAAGAAGCTAGAAAGCTCGACCATCTTTCCGAACTTGGCAAGGTCATTGACACCCTCCTGGACTTCCTTCAAGGCATTGCCGACAGAGTCGCCCTGGTGGGCAACCTTGAAAAGCGAGTAACCCATAGGGCCCTCGAAAAGTAGGAAATCGGCCATCGTGTTAGGACCAATATAAGGTCAATCGCAAGGTAATGATAAAAACTTGCAACACCGGCCAGAAAACCTCGAAAAGTTCAATTCGATGGATTGCTGGTGAGGTTGGCGACGGCTGGAAATGGACAATTTTTTTTTCTCGCCGCTAGTGCGAATCCTAAGGCACCGAACCGGAGGTATGACGGTAGGTATCGGAGCATATGTTTATCCGCTCCATTGATATAGTCACGTGAACATAGAGCATGCTCGAATGTGGGCTTTTTGGCCGCGGACCTATCGTGGAACAAGCGCTCTACCATCCCTTTAATTTAATATTTTTGAGTTATTGGACGTGATACCCTGTCATTCATTACCTGGGATATGTCTGCAACTCAACTACTTAACCCGAAGGCGGAGTCGAGGGTATGGAAAATATTCCCAGATGGCCCCTCAATGATATGCCCGCACACTAACATTTCACCCAGCGGAGAGGAGAGGCCTTGAAGGTGAACATCGGTGCCGGTGAAGGTCTTCAGGATGTTCTCAAGTCCAATTTGGGTCCTTCGGGAACCCTCAAGATGTGAGTTTTCTACGAATACACCCCACATCCAAAGGCATTGGAGCTGACAAAACTTAGGCTGGTTGATGGTGCAGGCGCAGTATGCAACCCCCGACTCCTCTCGAACGGCACGAAACATTCCTTTTCTGATACAAGCTTGCTATGATAGATCAAATTGACCAAGGATGGAAACGTTTTGTTGCGGGAGATGGTTCGTTCTGCCCCCAGAATCTCAGGATCCGAGCTTGGAAGCTAATATTTATCAGCAAATTCAAAACCCTACGGCGGTAAGATGGCATTGCCTCGAGAGCGTCCTACGTGTTACTGACGAAATGGAAAGGTTATGATTGCTCGCGCTGCGACGGCACAAGATGACATTACCGGTGATGGAACAACATCTGTCGTTTTGCTGGTAGGAGAGCTTTTGAAGCAGGCGGAGCGTCACATCTCGGAGGGTTTGCACCCCCGTGTCATCACTGATGGCTACGAAATTGCCAAGACTGAGGCTTTGAAAGTATGTCATAAACATTGAAAGTCGAATCTCGATATGGAGCTAACACATTACCTACAGTTCCTTGAAAACTTCAAGCTCGAGCGTCCCATTGACCGAGAGCTGTTGCTTTCCGTCGCCCGTACCTCCCTCTCCACCAAGCTTAACGGTGCTCTCGCTGAGAAGCTTACCCCCGACATCGTCGATGCCGTCCTCGCCATCCACAAAGCCCCGGAGAAGCCCGATTTGCACATGGTTGAGATTATGACGATGCAGCACCGGTCTTCATCCGATACCCAGCTTATTCGTGGTCTTGCCTTGGACCACGGTGCTAGACACCCCGATATGCCCAAGCGAGTTGAGAACGCTTTCATTCTGACACTGAACGTCAGTCTGGAGTACGAGAAGTCGGAAATTAACTCCGGATTCTACTACTCCAACGCCGAGCAGAGAGATAAGCTGGTTGAGAGCGAGCGCAAATTTGTGGATGCTAAGCTGCAGAAGATTGTGGACCTCAAGAAGGAGGTTTGTGGAAACGACCCCAACAAGGGATTCGTTATCATCAACCAGAAGGGTATCGACCCTCTCAGCTTGGATGTTCTTGTCAAGAACGGTATTTTCGCCCTGCGAAGAGCTAAGCGCAGAAACATGGAACGTCTCCAGCTTGTCTGTGGTGGAACTGCTCAGAACAGTGTTGAGGATTTGTCTCCGGAGGTTCTTGGTTGGGCTGGTCTGGTCTACGAGCACCAGCTCGGTGAGGAGAAGTTCACTTTCGTTGAAGAGGTCAAGGACCCTAAGTCTGTGACTATTCTCATTAAGGGTCCTAATGGGCACACCATTACCCAGGTTAAGGATGCCGTTCGTGATGGTTTGCGCTCTGTTTACAACACCATTGTCGATGGCTGTGTCATTCCCGGAGCTGGTGCATTCCAAGTTGCATGTGCTGCACACCTGCAGTCCCAGGCCTTCACCAAGACCGTCAAGGGTAAGGCCAAGTGGGGCGTTGGTGCGTTCGCCGATGCCCTTCTAATCATCCCTAAAACTCTTGCTGCCAACTCCGGCCACGATATCCAGGATTCTCTGGCTGCTCTTCACGATGAGGCAACAGATGGCAACGTTGTTGGTTTGAGTCTGGTCACTGGCGAGCCCATGGATCCCGTTCAAGAGGGTGTCTTCGATTCCTTCCGTGTTCTGCGCAACTGCATCGCTTCCAGCACAGGCATCGCATCTAACCTCCTTCTGTGCGATGAGCTACTGAAGGCTCGGCAGATGAGCAAATCCGGTGCTGGTGGTCCCGGTGGTGAAGAGTAATGTACTTTCTCGTTTACGAAATCAGGCGGTTCATGTAAAGTTTTAAAAGGGTTAAAGACTTGATTCTTCACAAAGTTGGGGGCCAAGCGCCAATCTATTCAAAAATACACAAACTTCACGTTGCTTCTCATTGTCGTCGTTAGATGAAAATACTGTAATAAGCGCTATCGTACATAAACTTGAAAGCCATCTCATTAGAAGAATCAGTCTTCTTCTGAGGCAATGCTTTGGTCATCCCCATCGGACACAGTCTCCCGCGGCCAAAGTCCCTCGAAGCCTTCTTCCCAGACTGGATCGTCCAGTGAGAGATGGTGTGTTTGAGCCCACTCCCATACATCAGATTTGCAAATGGTGACCATCTGACCTGGTGGGGTGGTATTATCCTCCACAGCCGTGCGGGTGGATTTACGTTTTTTCGGAGTAGCCTGAGGCTCAAATAGCCCCATGCTCTTGAGTGCAGTGATCACGTCCTCGGTCAGCATACCAGTTCCCAGGCCGAGTTCTTCAACAGTAAAGGTCTCGCGCAATGGTCTCTTGCGGGAGCCTTTAGGAGTTGAGCTAGGCTTCTGCTGGTCGGTTTCAAGGGAGCTGGCACTAGGTTTGCCGCGGAGTAAGAATCGAGCAATCCGCTCGGCCCAAAAACGAACGTAGCTTTTGTGGCCTAGCTCGCTGAGTGGCTTCTCTGGTCCACCGATGCACCCGCCATTAGAGTCCCATCCGCTGAGCTTGTAGCTGACCCCCATCAACAACTTCCCAAGCTGCTTGTGTTGGTAAGGCGGAAAGATCAAGATACAAGCAAGATTGTTCGCGTCCCATGAGAGTTTCTCTTTTGAAAAGAAACCGAGCACGTAGTAACTGTCGGGGTCGTCCGGGTCGGTAAAAGTAAGAATGTAGTACAGGAAGGTTGCGACATCGAAAAATACGGTCTTGTGGTCGAGGAAGAGTTTGGCGAAAAGGGATAAATTCTGTCCGAAAAGTTTGTGGTTTTGCCCATCAACCTCCCACACTGCATACCCGCCATGGTCGTAGACTTTCGTGCCAGGTGGGGTTATGCGATGCTCGCAGGCGCGTTTGTGTTGCTCAAACGTATCCACGTCACATGTGTATCGAAAGCACCAGCGACAGACGTAGAGTCGATCGGCGTCTTTGGCGACGAGATCTTCGGGGTAGATGGATTGGTTCCATGGTTTGAATAAGAGGTCGCCCAGTACGACGTTGTTCACGTTGCGATCGGCTGGAGTCTGCAATGGCGCAGACTTCAAGGTCGCCATTTATTATGGAGACGCGAGCGGCGCGACGTAATATCGTAATTGTCGGAATGCTAGGTTTCGGGGGCGTTCATGCGATGTACCGTCTCCAATGAACAAGCCATTGGTATTACGGTGGAAATGAGAGCTGCAGGTAGATGAGAACAGCGGACACGGTCGCGCAGACATTGGGAGACGTTATGTGGACATAATTTCTCAATTAGTATTATTCATTGTCCAATCCATTCAATTGTCAGGTTTAACATTGAGGGTTGACGCCTAGAAATCCAGGCGAAAGGATACTGTCATGTGATCGGAGCGGGGGATCCTCCGGGAGAGCTTCATCATGTTCTCTTATCCTGTTGCCTGAAACTCCCATGTACTATTTGTTATTTGAAATTTCTTTAATTCTTCAAATTTATTTGGATTTCCATCCTTGCATCTGGAAGATCCAAACTTGAAAAACTTGGAAGTGTTGCCACAGGCAGCAACATATGAATCTCGTGATCTTTTTTTCCCCCGTTTATCTAGCCCCAAAGGCATCATAATTCCAAAACATTTCATATCTTCAACTCTACTCTAGTTTATCCCTTTTTTGGTTTTCTATTCTGTAACGTCCCACCTGTTTGTGGCTCTTATCTACAGGGCTAAAAGTGCATCTTCCCCATGTTGAAGCCCTTCCGAATCAGAAACCTTCGGGTACCTGCTCAGCACGAACCCGAGCAGCCTGCTGATCCTCGTACTGCTTCGGGGGTGGTCCAGATCTCTGCTACGGATTACGATGATTTAGCGTCAAACCATCCCCGTGCAAGGTTGACTTATCTGGATGACGATGATGATGATGAAACAATCACCGTAAGTTCACAACAGTCTGCTAAATATCATCCCGAGATCAAAATCTTACCCTTTCCCTTAGGTTGGATCCGCTTTCGAGCTCTCTCAGCGCCTTGAGGAGCCCCTAGACATTAATACACAGCTTGAAGCCGTCAGGCTTTCTCGCAATGACATCATTCCGATGCACATATTTGATATTCGTCGATCAAACTCCGTGACCGAGTTGTGGAAGCGGTTTGAAAACAGCGTTCCAAAACAAGGCTCGGCTGATGGGAAGAACGACACACAACCTACTTCGAAGGCTATTGTCCTCGAAGAGCAACAGCAGCAAGAAGTGCCAGTTCCTCATACTAGTTCGCCATCTCTCTCTGGGGATCAACCTCGGCCTTTCATGGAAGCATTTGAGGCCGAGCTAGCAGAGATGCTCAATGCTGCCGAGTCCTCGGAGAGTAGAGAGCCTCAGCCTAACTCGCCACCGACTGAGCCATCAGCCAACACAAACTCAGAACGATCCCCTCACCCCGTTGAGATTTTAGCAGCACAGGTTCTAGACCAGCTGATCAACGGCGCTACTATGGTACAATCTGAATTTAGATCAAAAATTCCTGAGCTACAGCGACAACTACATAATGCTCAGAGACAATTTGAGGAAACACAGAAATCTCTGCCTAAGAACGTGGAATCGTCACTACGGGCACTACTTGCCACTGTTGAAGCTCACCTAAGAACCGCTTTTAACAATCTTCCGGATGGCGGAAGGCAAATGGCAGAAGATGCCTTCCAGGCAGGAAGGCCTGTCGCTGAGAATGCCGCTGATGGTTTTCGTACGATGGCCTCCGAACTCAATGAGGTCGGAAGAACATTATTTGCCGCATTTGAAAGCGAGTTTGGGCGCGCTAGATCAACAGCCTCTACGTCCTCGACTTCCGAGGCACCAAACCCTGGGCCACCAGGGCCAGCCTTCAACACTGCTGCAAGCAATGAATCTATGGCTCCGGGCAATGTGTATCCCCAAAGCTCAAACACACATCCTTCAGAAACAGCCACAAACGAGAAATCAACAGCAAGCCCAGGCCAATCGAACCCATCTTATACTGTACAAGCAGGAGTAACCCCCATCCAGAGTCATCATGATCGTCAACCTATACCTGCTCAGCCAGTTCATTGGGCACCTCCCACATGGCCTGCTCCACTTTGGAATCCATTCCACACTTATAACGCACCCCCGCCTCCATGTCCTCCTCTGCCGTCGGTGGCAATGCCAAATTTCACTCACTTCACGCACGGGAGACCTGCGCCTCCGCCTCCGCCTCCTCCTGCATTCAACACCCCATTCTGTGTTAGACAGAACTCACAAGTGAAGCCTAGAGAGTCAAAAAGCAGTTCAGCAACTAGGTCCTTGTTCATTGGAAACGTTGGTTTCAAGGTTACCGACAAGATGATACAGGATGTGTTTGCTGCCAAAGGATTCCTTGTCAAGGTGGATCTCCCACTAGATACTGCATCAGGAAGGCATGCAGGCTTTGGCTACGTTAATTTCCCCTCGGAGTATCCGGCTTTCGCTGCAATGGAAGCATTGCAAGGTGCTGTTATCGACGGCCACTCAATAAACCTGGAGCCTATGCATCATCCCCCTATCGAAAGTGTACGTCCGGCTAAGGTTTCACCCAACGTCGGTACAACCGCACATGATACCCAGTCAAAAAGCCCTCAGGCTGATATGAGCGGTGTAAACAATTCTCCCTCCGAACGAAACAGTACCACATTGGGAGCCTTTGTGCCCTCACTTGCCGCGAAGCCACAAAAGCGCTTATCCCAGCCCAGTAGCTCGGAAAATCGCAGAAAGTCCGTTAGTTTCGTGGACCTCACGCAAAATGATTCTAGTCAAGCCCAGGCAGAATCATCTGCACTACTTGACTCTCCCAGTGATGACCCTGCATTCAGCGCACGTTTTCCCTCGCTTTTACCCGAGACGAGCGCACAGCATAACGATCCATTGAGCGGTCAGGGTGTTTCGAACACGGAGTCTCATTTCCCACCCGTGTCTCAATGGGAGGCTCAGCTTCTTGCAAATCGGCAGGAACGCCGTGGAACAGAACCTATAACTGGAGCTTTGCATATTCAATCGCCAAACAACCCAAAACACGGCGAGGAACTCTCCACTCCCATTTTACCCAGCCATCCTACCCCAAAAGGGTTTGGACAATCTGCTTCCGGTGCCAGCGAGGCTGTGCGCCCAGTGAGAGGCCTCAATGCCCCCCAACATGCGGCCAAACCGAAGCGCCGAGCCACTGAACACAAAACTCATAAACCAAATCATCACCATACTGCGGAGACTAGCCGTCATAACTCCCTCAAGCATTCCGCAAGTATGCGTCGTCTTGGGGATAGATCGCAAGGTTCTGCGGAAATGGACACGTGGGCGCGTCTGTCTAGGCGAGAACGAAATGGCGCATCTTCTCACGAACAAATTCCTGGAAGCTTCCCGGTGGAAGATACAACGAGAGTCGATCTCTCTAGGACACTTGATGCCAGTGTTCCTGGATCTAATGATGAGGCAATCGAACGATGTGTTTCTTCTCTTATCGACATGGGCTACGGGGCTGGACAGGAGGGCGGACGGTCGAGGATGGCTGTGTATGCAGCTATGGTAGATGGCGTCCTCATGGATGCGATTGATATGATTGAAGAGGAAAGGCAGATTTATGAACGACGGCCTTCGCAGTAAGGCATGGAATATTTTCTTGCTCTCTTTTTTTGGACCAGGGTCGTATAACGGCCTAGTCATTCCTTTAGCTGCAGTTTGGCTTGACTGAAACTCTTCTGGTATTATTTTAATCTTGATAGTCGTTGAATTCCCACTTTGCTTTAATGGCTTGCTGAGGATGTTTCGAGACCTCAATCATATATGTATCCGCCTTTTGAGTAGTGTTTCTTCTGTTATTTTTCGTTAATATTCTTATTGTATATGTCGGGCTATCTTCGAGTGTATAAATTGGTAGGGCTGGTCCGTTATATATAAACCCTTAGGACTTGGGAACATAGCAACAAGATTGTAGTGTACAATATAACTATATATCTGAACATGAATACATTTCTTTCGAAATAACACTGCTGCCAACTTTTAGCACTATAAACCGAGACAATGGTAATAACAGTAGTATTGGAATACTGCCCAGATGAGAATGCTAATCGGACCGACATCAACGCCGATAAGTTTCCTGGCCGCAATCTCCGAACTCCCCGATCATCAACCTACAGCACCTTCAGCAATGCAGATATGGCGGCGGACCTTCGCCACGTCTGTGGGCAGACTTACCCATAGCTCAATTAATTCCCGTCCCGCTATTGTGCGATGCGCCCAGATCCTCCAAGCCAGCAAGAATGGTGGAGTCTCCAACTTTGAGGACCAGGAAATCAAAGTGAACGGGTTCATTCGGTCTGTACGGAAACAGAAACGCTTCGCGTTCGCAGAAATAACCGATGGCTCAACTGTGGAACCGGTACAGGCATTTCTGAAACCCGCGCAAGCAGCAGAGTACGTTTGACCGCGCGCGAGCTGTGATCATCGACCTGTTTGTTAACGGAGACTAACTTGAGCGCCTTTTCTCTAGTCTGTCAACTGGAACTGCGGTCGAGATATCGGGCATATGGAAAGCTTGCCCACCGGGCAAAGAGCAAACTCATGAGCTCCAAACAACCGACGTTAAGATCGTTGGCGCATCGGACCCAGAGGTGAGCCCGAGAGCTTACTCCAACTGTCGCAAGACCTCACACTAACCATGATATTTATGGCTGCAGACGTTTCCGATTCAGAAGAAGTACCACAGTCCCGAATTTCTGCGCCAGATTCCCCACCTCCGCATTCGAACACCCTTCAATTCTCTCCTGTCGCGTTTCCGATCCGAGTGCATGTTCCAACTTGGCAATGTCTTCCACTCTCATCCGAACGGAGCTTTTACACAAGTTCAGCCTCCACTTATAACATCCTCGGATTGTGAAGGCGCAGGTGAAACATTCACATTGGCACCACGCGGTGCCGCTACAGCCAGCACCGAGAACGAGCATTTCTTCCGATCGCCAAAATACCTTACTGTATCGTCCCAGCTTCATCTTGAAGCTTATGCGGCGGAACTGGGCAACGTCTGGACATTGACCCCCGTGTTTCGGGCGGAGAAGAGCGATACACCGCGCCACCTCAGCGAGTTCTACATGCTCGAAGCCGAGGTCAATTTTATGTCCGACCTTGATTCGCTTACTGGCCTAGTGGAACATCTGCTACGCGATCTGACGCGTCGTCTATACACTACTCCTGTGGGTCAAGAGATCTTGTCGGCAAAGCGGTCTGGCGAGCCAGGGCAGGAAACTAGCGCGGAGGAGACAGGATCTCTACGGCAAAGATGGACCGATCTAATGGATGGGCCAAAATGGCACCGGGTTACATACACCCAAGCAGTGGAGATGCTCCAGCGTGCTGTCGCCGAAGACGGAGCATCCTTTGAGCATCCCCCGACATGGAATGGAGGTCTACAACTTGAGCATGAAAAGTATATCGTCGAGGTGCTCCATAAAGGGCGTCCTGTCTTTGTAACGGACTATCCGAAATCCGTCAAGCCGTTTTACATGGCCCCTTCGCAGGTCGCAGATGACAGCAACACTCCCGGGGAGACAGTGGCATGTTTCGACCTACTTCTCCCCGAAGTCAGTGAAGTCGCCGGGGGTTCCCTGCGTGAGCATCGCCTGCCCAATCTCATCCAGAGCATGCGTGCGCACGGTCTGATCAAGCCCCGGCAAATTCCCGAGTCTGGTGATGCAGCTCCAGTCGAGTCGCTGTATCCTCACCTCACTCCCGACGAGGACTTGAGCCATCTCCAATGGTATGCAGACCTCCGACGCTGGGGCTCTGCTCCTCATGGTGGCTTTGGGCTCGGATTCGATCGATTCCTGGGATATTTGACTGGTGTCTCCAGCGTTCGGGATATCGTATCCTTCCCACGATACTTCGGTCGCGCTGATTGCTGAGACTTCTCAGAGGTATCAGCTGGCCAGTGTATGATAGATTTGTAATATAATATGCATGAAAACTAAATAGATATAAATTTGGAAACTCTCAACCTAAAGCGACATGAGCTAATTCACCGTGTAACCCGTGGAGTCATAACGGGGACAATATACAAAGTACGAAGTATTCCTCATCAGCCGCGGAGGTATATAGGTGAATCCTCCAGCAATAATACTGATATAATCCCGAATAGGACAAAGACAGGGGGGGTTTATCCGCTGACTTCCGCATAACGGAGCCTCCGTCGCACTTTATAACCCAATTCGACTAGTGAGAAATACAAGTCTCTTACCCGAAGCTAAAAAAGAGGGCTTGCAGGTGCTCGGCTCAGCTTACTTTTGTATATTGCTCTCCTTTTAATATCAAACAATTTTCAAAGTCAACTTGATAAAAGCGTATACACAGACCTCTTAATTGCTATTTCAATATCGATAAAACAAAGCGAAATAAGGAGAAGAAAACTAAATTTCTTATCTGTGCGGAGTACTCCGTACTCTGTAGATCATTAGAATATAAGAACTAGGGGGGAGAGGCTATATGTAGGCTGATTGATCTACACACCTTTATATGTCCATCATTGATTTCCCCGTTTGTTTGCCGAGATTCTAATTTTAAATTGTAACAGAGCTTAATGTAAATGGGCATTCGGGCGAGAAGAATGACTAAATTATAGTTACATTCAATATGAAAACCTTCTTTTTTTTTTTTTTTTTTTTTTGGATCTGGCCCCTGCTCCAAGACTCAGCCAAGTGATCATCCTAGACAACCAGCCGAAGAAGCCAGAACAAAGCGTAACGCTAAAAAAGAATGCTACGTAACGGGAGAAAATATAATATGCAAGTCTTGCTCATACCGGAGACAGGAAATCATTATGTGATATCAAACAACTGAACACAGGGAGATCTACGTATGCATACTCCATACCTTGATTTGTATACAGGGCTGAAGTAGAGTGCAAGACATTCAAAGTTAACAAGCACGGACGAAAAAAAAAATGGATTCTGGAGTTTAAAATTTTCAAGGAATAAAATTAAGGCACAGATCTTGCTGCATTAGCATAGCGCCAGGTGTAGACGATCGTTTCACGATAAAAGTAGCTCGACGGAGTAGACCGGACGTTTTTGTACATGCACGGGGTAGCATATTGTACTCCGTATACCTCGTATACACAGATCTTATTCCTGATTTATGCACCGGAGTTCCGGACCCCAAGCAAAGCCAAGCACTGTAGTCTGGAAATGAGGCGTCCCACCAAATGTAAAAAATTGGGGCGGGTGGCACTAGTTTTTAGGATAATACGGAGGAGGTAACTCCGTTGATGATAAAAGGTACACATCAGTACCCTAATTAGGAAACAGGATAGATGTGGTTCAACAAGGAAATTCAGCCTCGGCGTACTTATAAAACGTGGACCGAGGAAGTTTTTGGAGTAATTGGAGTATTCTCAGTTACTGTTTCGGATCTCGCTTATTTTTTTTGATGCCGAGCATTCCGGTTTCAGAGTTTGGATTTATAGATTTGTATTGCCACATGTGATTATTACTGTGGCGAGAGGCAATTATATAGTTTGAAAAAGGAAAGTACATCAGATTAGAATTGTGAAAGATAATTACAGCCTCATAAAGAAGTGTGCCTCGAATTGATATATTTTTACTTTGACAAAGCGAACATACCAATAAGGGGGCTAGGATCAGCAGGCAAGGGGCCCCAACCTTACCAGGGTTAAGCATAAGCAAAAAGAAGTTTGGGCAGTGCGCGCCTTGTCCTCCATACGAGTCATGCAGTGGCACATCCCTGCCTGACGTATCACATTGCAAATAGCGAGATCGAAGATGTGATTTGCGGTAGGAATATCAAATTATTTTTAGTATGCAGTACGGAGTAATAATAATTTTAGGATTATGTTAAGGTTACACTCCAAGGCTAAGACAATATTTCAAGTCTTCGTATTCGGCTTCAGAAACTCCCCGAAAAAAATTATGCCACATGGATTTATGTCCATGTAAGGGGTCAAAGCAGATTTAGAACCTTGGAAATGTCTAGGTAAAGTTAAGTAAAGTTAAGTAAATTAAAGGTACGGAGTTAACGTTAACCATAAATTTGAAGCCACAGTTTCCATGGTTCACAAGAAGAATATTGGATTTTAGGCTTCGATGACATTTTGCTCAGACCATGGGTCTAGCCACTAATGTTGTCCTTGGCAGTCATAACTCTTGGCTACTTGGGATACTTTCTTGTCATTTTGGTAGGCAACAGTGTTGCACTGCCTTTTCTTAGAGGATGTGATGGATATGGTAATAGTAAAGTCAATATTACAAACATTGGACCATAATAAAATGAAACCCTTTGACCCTCATGCAATGAAACACCAAAATACAAAATACTATAAAAAAAAAAAAGAAATGAAAAAAAAAAAGTAATTCCACTTAACCATTCCAGCACATTCCCTATTCATCTAGACAATGGATACCTTAATTATGCTAGTGGAGATAAGCTCGTGTGACGTTTCACAAAATTGTTTCTTGGCAACCTTTAATTCCAGGGTTGCAACGAAAATCCATTACAATACAAGAATCGCACGTCATTTTCCATTCTTTTTTTGGTTGGTGTTAGTTGCCTTAATATGAGATCGTCTCTGACTGGAGGAATCTTGCTCCTCAAATACCGTGGCTGACCTTGGGGCTCTCGTTTATAACCTTAGGCCAAAGCATGTCATCAATCGGAGATTATATATGAAAGCAAATGCTGTGTAGCAGAGTTAATATCTCACCTCCAACTTATCTTCAATAATCCGAATGTACTCCGAGACCATTAATAATCGATTAGCAACTAACGAATACAGTTGCAGAAGGCCCGCACGAACCACGGTCGGCAAAACAGGCGGCATATCCCGCAAGGGTACTTTTATGTGTATCAGTACGGAGGAGGTGAGATATAGTTAGCGAGATGTGGAGCTAGATCCACTCAGAAAAAAGGAGTATTCGGATAATCGGCTAGACCTTGCGACACGCAATTGTTTTTCTTGTTAAGCAGGCAACACTAAACCTGGACATTGGCATCATTATGAGGCGTGGAAAGGGGACGACGTATACGGAGTATGGTGTACCTACATCTTTGATAAATAGGAGATGATTTTCCACCTGGGGGAAATGAGAGACACTAGACTATCCTAATGGAGCAAGACTTGCGGGATCACGGCTGTCGGGGGTGGACCCAGCGATCTTCAGAATTTAAAAAACAATTCGGTCAAATTTGAGCTTTTACACTAACATCGATGTGAATTTGTATAAAGTACGGAGTACATGCTTGCATGCTCTAGGTAAGGGAACACATGTGGTGATCGTGCTGTTGGTTATGCTTATTTCATCGTGTTTTATGGAAGAGACTAGGTAGATTGACAAAGTAAAAATGTTACCTACCGTTCCAGTTTCCTTTTTCGACATTATGAATGACCAGCTGCGCCAGTCTGATTGTTAACCTGGATTATCACCCCAAACCTATCATTAGCCATTCAATCAATTTTGAGTGTGGCAGCACAAGAACACAGCATAATTCTACAGAATGCTAGCCCGCTAATCCGTATATTGGATCATACACACTACTTCGTATGTCTTCCATTTGGCCACCCATGTTGCTTATTCCATCGAATCGATATCATATAAGCGGTGCGACC
The DNA here is from genome assembly GCF_001561935.1 of Penicillium griseofulvum. Lineage (NCBI taxonomy): Eukaryota > Fungi > Ascomycota > Eurotiomycetes > Eurotiales > Aspergillaceae > Penicillium > Penicillium griseofulvum. Next base: position 4,375,126 of record NW_024467471.1, on the reverse strand, counting down.
TTACACACTCCGTAGACCTGGTAGATGGAAAAGCAGGTCACCATTGTGATATTATAGTCACACACGGCGCTATGTGAGACATGTAATGCATGCGATACAATGTACGAAGTACGCTGACACTACGGAGCATGGGCTCCTGCCATTCTCTTTGGAATAGAGACACATGGGCCCCCAGCTTGTAAAGTCCAATTCCGAATCAGGGCTGAAGCCAAGAAGGGAATCAGCTGCCAAGCTTAACCAGCTCCCCCGAACCCTATTAGAGTGATCCTTGTACAACGGGGGATTTGTTGGCGATACGCTTTCACTGGCTTGCATTATTCGGCCCGTGCGTGATATATTGGACAATAAGGCTATAGCACAAGTTCAAATGTTCATGACCAGGATTAATGTGGCACCGATTTCTAAATGTTTCTGGTACCTTTCGACGCCTCATGCGATGTACAGGGGTCCAATATTGGATCTAGAATGCGTGGCTACCTGTAAGGCGAATTAAGTACAAGGCTAACTGCACAACGAACATGAACGGCACGGAGCGCAGACTCGGACCAGTTAACCTTATCGCCGAGTCAATGTGTCAGCAGATATGATTTAGTCGAATCATCCTAGGTGCTTTGGTCGATCGGTTAATAGTCCGCGAATCGCCTTAGTTTTAAGTTAGTGTTCTTTATTAGTTTTGGTTGAACACGAGCAATATAAGTCAGATACGAAGTACATTATCTACAAATACATGGCCTGTAGCTAGTATAGCCAGTCCTAACCCGTATGCTTCCCCGTGGAGATCCTGTTACGTGGCTTCTTAGTTAGCTTTCGCCTGCATACTTTTACGCGCGCAAATAATATGCATAGATGGGATCAACAGACTTGAGACCTAGACATTTCTCTGATCCACAATACTCCGTATGAAGTAGAGTGCAACTTTTGAGTTCATGTTTTATTTTATTTACATCATTCCTTTGATCTGGACTAGGATCTTGTCAAGCTTTATGGTCAGCGCAGCTAAAAAACAAAAGACGGTGTCACTGGACCCAATACGAGTACGGAGCACGAGTCACGAGGATATGGCCACTGTGGCTTCTTCTTATCATTTAAGCCCATGTATATCGGATATCGGATAGAAATAAAATATTCCGGGCCAGATTCGCTAAGATCAACCTTGTTTGGATATGACTCGTATGGAGACTTGCCAAGGGATAGGGTGTTGGATAAGGCCGCATCGGACGGCACCGCTAAAAACCCAGTTTAGGCTATTATTAATCAATAAGGGGATAAGTGCTAAACCCCGATAGTTAAGTGGGCTTGATCCTTTTTCCCGTTGGAAAAAAACAAACTATAAATTCATCTTGTCTGAGAATGGCAATTGGAATTGAGCATTTTAACATTTTAGCACGGAGGTCCGATTGGGGGTCCGAAAGATATATATAGTTATCCATTGTTTTAACAAGGTTATGTTATGTAAGATGTACAAAGATACTCCGTATATCCGAAAGATAACCCAATCCCACTGCAATATAGAATGAAGTTCCCTACCCCCCCCCCAATTTGCCAAGAAATAAATAATAAGCCAAAGTGGAGGGGTGGATATGGTCTCTGTAAGCGAGCAGACATAAAGTTCAGCGCCGGCCTCCTCGTGTTGGATTAAGCTTAAGAGTTCCGCACTAACCTTTTTTTCTGCGATCAGAGCGCCACTTTTCTGACACAGAGGATTTTATGTACATAGATTTTATTTTATTCTATTTTATTTTTATTTTATGTATTATTACCATACAGATTGTCTATCTATTTACGCTGATCCTTCTACCCTTTAACCATTTTAGTTTAATCTATCAGGAATGGGGCTTTGAAGGGGGCCAAATTAACCTTACTGCCTTCCAAGATTTTTCAAACCCCGTAAAGCCGAGCCAAGAGTTTCCAACGTGGAATTAACCAATCCGGAAAACTGTTTCACTCCCCGTGACAGGAAAATGGAATCTAAATTTCATATAGAATTTGAGTTAAAGATGTGAAGATTTTATACTTTACATAAAATACCTAGGCTACACAATATTGAAGTCCTTTGTATACTCTCAAGATTCTTTTTCCAAGGTTCCCATGCATATAGATTTCAAAGAGATTCCAAGGAAATTTAAATAAGGTAAATAAATTAAATAACTTAAAGTAAATAGAGAAATATAAATTAAAATAATCCTCTAGGAATCTCGGCGTTTAGCAAGTTCCGTTCGATCTTTTCGCTTGGATCGCTTGATCCGCTCTTCTCTCCGCCTTATTTAACCTTCTTTTTTATGATTTCTTCATTGTTTCTTATAAGCTTGCATCTGAAAGGTTCCTCTTTTATTTTTATTTTTATTTCTTCTTCCACCTTTTCTTTCTCTTTCTCTTTCTCCCTCACTTTCATTTCGAAAAAGTTCCCGAGACAACAGCTAAGCCATTCCTTCAGAAACCCTGTGGAGTCATAAAGTAGGCCCCCCACTCTCCGTCTCTTTGTGTCTTTTTCAGCCTTGGCTCTCTCCCTCTGTTCGGCATTCTTTACGCCTTCAAATCCACTTGGCCCACATCAATCTCTGAAGTTCTTCCTCTTCCACTTTGGGATAAAGTTGAATCACAAAAAAAAAAAAAAGAAAAAGAAAAAAAAAGACAAAAAAGAATAATACTTTCAACCGGTCTAACCGTCTTGGGTGACGTAAAAGCTCGGCCTTTACCCACGTCGGTCTACAGGCTACCCCATATCCAACTCGGATCCTGGTTCCTATTATATTTGGACCTGAACCCTATTTTCTTCCTCTCCACTTGCGCCTCTTTTCTTTTCCTTAGATCTAACCCCCTCTCAGACCTCTCTCGTACTCCCATTAAAAAAAACCCCCTCCTATCCTTCAACCTGGCAATCAGATCAAATCAACCGGGGTCCTCGGTTGACTCAAGAGCTTGGATGGAGACGTATTACGGACACGTTCGCACACCTGCGGACGCTATCATTCTTTTCGAGGCCTGTCGCATCGGCCTTTTACCTCGCGTTCAAAGACGATTATCAGAGAAAGAGCGACAATCAATCCGATCCGGTTCAGTCTTTGTATGGGATGAGCGAGAAGCGGGTATGCGGCGATGGACCGATGGGAAGTCATGGAGCGCCAGTCGTGTATCTGGTAGCTTTTTGACTTATCGTGAAATGGAAGGCAAACGTGGAGGCGGTAGTGTTTCTCAGGGCTCTACCTCTCGAGGAGGCAAGACACCTGAGAGCCGGGGTAGTGACGATGACCGCGCCGATGGCACAGACGAGGGACCAGACGGGTACCGTTACAAGCCAGATGGTTTGATGAAGCAGTCTTTCAGTATTACGACATCAAACGGTCAACACTTGCACCTCATTAGCTATTACTCACGTTCCCATCCTTCTGCCGCCAACTTGCAACAACCAACTTCAGATCCCGCACTGCGCCATGTTCGACCCCAGAAAGGTCTCTATCCCGAATCGACTGTCAATGATCAACAAAATCTTCCTGTGGTTACCCGTGGACCTATGGCAGGCGCTGCTTACCCCATCACTCCTCATCCCCTCGGCGCATACCCGCGCGTCACTCATACACAGCCATACCCACCTGCCTATGCTTGGCCGCCCACCCCTCTAGCTACACCACCCAATGTTTCGGTTCAATATGGCCCTGGTCCTTCTTATCTCCCCCCGGTAGGTGCCAATGGACATCATCATCATTATGGCCCTCCACACCACCAGCCTCCACCTCATCAACATGCTGGACTCCCACCGCCTCCACATGGGATGACAGGCCCATATGATCGACCGCCTCACATGGAATCAACTCTACCTCCAGCTGGACCGCCACAACAACCAAGCTACGTGAACCGATCGCCACGCTCTATGCACGACGCTCATGCGCATGCCCACGCTGCTCACGCCCAAGCCCAAGCACACGCCAACGCAGCTCAAGCCCATGAGCAACGCACCCCACCGGTCTACGGACATGCTTTAGTTGATCCTCGCATGGCATCACCGCGCGTGCCAGTCCAGTCCATTACGCAGTCCAATGGACACGCGAATAGCCCTCAGCTGGTGAAGCAGGAGCATCCCGCCGCATTGCCCTCTCTCAACCCCATCGCCTCATCGCCAAAGACTTCCGATTCCACGAGTGCTGCAAATGCAGTTCCTGGAATCAGCGCATTAATGAACGGCGCATCGCTGGCCCCTCTTTCCTCCGCAACTGCCTCTCCTGGTGGCCCCGCCACTGGCTCGAATGGGACGCCCGCACCGAGCTCTTTCGCCGATGGGCCACGGGATATCCCTAATGAGAAGATCGGATTTGGAGGCGAGGACACTAGAGCGCTGCGCCAGCTAGATCGCGCCTTCATTGCATAAAGCGTTCAATGAAAACGGAACAAAAACCACATCAAACCCGAACCCGTTCACATGGTTGATCCCCATGTTAACCTCACGCTTTATCTTCATGTCCATGTTTCTTTAATTGCTGCAGCTCCTACAGAGCGGGGTCTTATTCCTGATGCTGTTCCAGTGATATCCTTTTTGTTTTCTTATATTTGTCATTATTAGCATTTTGCATGGGTCGGGGCAATTCGAATTCTTGCTTTCCATATGTGACCGGGTCTGGCTACCGGTTCAATGGGGCCTTTTCATATTATGCATTGGGATCGGTCTACACGGTTGGGGTACGGCTTTTACTTTTAAACGGGCTACTTATGTCTTGTGTCTTGTCAATTGACTTGCTTCCGTCTAGATTCACACTGTGCTTTTCGTATACTTAGATGCATCGCTGTGTAGAAAAATGTCGTAGACACCTTATAACTGGCTTATCATCGGTACATGTATCTTCAAGGTTGCTTTCGTGTCACATGCCTTGATGTAGGTAGCAGAGTTCTATATATTGGCCTTCCTTGTGGGTAAGCGTAAAGGATGATCAACATTGACAGCCCCAGACTCAAGCTATGTCGCTTTAGCCTCTTTAGGCACTTTCTACGACTTCCGTAGACCCCACCCCCTCACTCAGGTGGATCCGGACAATGGGGATAAGAATACGAAATATGATACTCTAGATTAGAAATGCTGTACAGGAGACGTTCATAGGGAGCTTCTCCTGGTCCGAGCTATAGTGTTCGCGTTAACATACCGAGAATGGAATTGTTTTGATATTTTCCCCAGAGCCTTCCCCGGGCCGGGTATATGCATATTTGGTGATGCAAAGGTAGCTTTGCCGCCCTCTCGCTCATTAATACCTTGGCGCCGAGAAATAGGACGTTCTGATCTGTCGATTCGATGATACCAATCCTTCGAACGAGCCCGCAGAACTTGAAAACTTAATTCTGCAGGACTTAATTTGCTTCGAATTCAGCGCCCGGAATCTCCTATTCTAGAGTCTACTTGTGAGGTATGTGAGAACTGTATCAAGCTCATCAAAAGCTTATCAACAGGCAAGGTATACTTCGTATGTCAACACACCCAAAGAGCCATAGGGATCATAGTAGATCAATGGAGAGGGCTCACTAGTTAAGCAGGTATATGGAGCAGCCTTGCCTTTGACTAAGGCTGGGGCCTGAATGGTGTGTCCACGCCACGATCGATCTCCATTGATAACCTTGGAAACTAGTGAAATATCTGCATGATGCATTTATCTATCGGTGCAATCCTCATCACCATTGACCTGAAATAACTTGGATGATCTACCTAGAAAATGACTTGTACACTCTTTCTTGATTCTGGGAGGCGTCATTCATGAAGGCTCAGGATATTCGATTGGACGTGCGGGATTTATTTCACCACAGATCTGTTTCGACTATAAATGGAAAGCTGATTCTTTTGGTTAGACGATCCTCGTATACCTGCTATGTGGGGTATATATCAGGAATTAGCCACACGCCCCAGGGGTTTCTTTGAAACCGAGACCGAGTTGATGCTCCTTTTAGGCCAATGAAAATACCTCAATCCAGTTGCCCAGTTGCCCAGTTGCCCTGGATATAATAAAGTTCTTCTTTTTTAGAGATCGTTGGAATAGGAAGGTGCTACTCAGTACATCAAGGAGTAATGTGAATTCATACTGCAAATGGTACCTGTAAGAAGTCAATCAAGTTATCAAATACATAGGGCTCAAGTATATGCAAGGATAGCAGCATATACTCTTTCTGGACATGCATAGAGGTCTAGGATGGATATAGTGAGCATCGTGTCTCTGTATATGCACATAAAGTTTGGAAAGCGTGGAAGAAAAGGAAGTTTAAGCCAATATCTAGTATCCAACAGCAGGTGGCCTAGTGGTAACATGCCAATGTGTACTACGAGGGAAGTGCCTAAGATCTTCCACTACCTGACTGTTCCGTTTGACTGCGGTCGTGATCGCGTTTCATTATTTCTAGGTGCCAAAACCCCTCTTTCTTTTTCTTTATAGACGACAGATGTTAGAGCCTCAGGTCATATAATGCTTAAGGCGTCTAATACACCATATAGCTCCCTCCTCTCTTTCCTTTTTTAGTGCCTGCCTTTTTAAACCTACTGGGAGAATGTCATGATTGCGACTATACCTTTTTACCATTAACAGTATTCTGAGTGTCTTCATTGCCACTTCCACATCCTAAACTCAAGCCAAGCCTACTCCTACTCTCTGGCATAATTGTATGTGCCTTGGGACTATGAAAGATACAACCACTTGTACTCCGTAATAATGAAGGCTACTAACGATGACATCTTGTATGATGTAAACCTTGAAGAAGAATAGCGATATCGCAGTTGGGCTGCTAGTTTGGGCCGATATATGGACAACCTGGGGTTTAAAACTATAGAGTAGATATCGATATGTTTTTATGAACGTCAAGCAACCAGACTTCTCACTAGTCATTTTCACGCACGGGGTAGGTAGATTCCTCACAGGCAATAACAATATGCGTGAGATCTGGCATTGTTCTAAGAATTCGTAAACAATAAACTGGGTGCATCCAATTACAAACAAAGAAATTTCAGCCCTTACGCCACGAAATTCCATAATGTGAAGCTTTAGATACTCATAGAAGTAAGCAAAACATTTGATTAAACATTTAGAAGGATTGAGCGATCGAGAAAGTAGAAAGTCTGAATATCATTTTCTTGAGACTAGTGTATCCACAATCCCCAAATCCTGGTCTGGGTGTCGATCATACTATGAGTTAGCCCATGTCATATGAAAATCAAAAAATCACTCATCTGTCTTGGAAGGGATACTTTTTCTTTCTCTTACCTAAGTTAAATGCAGTTATCCACGTAATTTCCTTCAGTGACCATGAAAAGGTCCATCACAGAAGAATTGTGATATAGTCTTTGCCTTTATTGTTAGTCCTGCATCCGAGTACTCCGTAGTCCGAGCTTTGTTTGCTCGACCAGGTATAGTATGTAGCTTCTTTTTCCTATTTCGCATATGCACCATATTAAGAAAGAGGGACGTTTCAGATTTCCATAGTTTCGCACTAGACTCAAACCAAGGCCTAGAAAAAACTAAGAGCTTGTGACCGCCGAAATTACGATTATTCCTAGGCGCAGTTGGGGCTGAAAGAGAACAGAACAGACGCCAAGCAAGTGGAGCAAAAACGAGGTCAATTTCCCATTGCATAAGGTATACGGAGTACAAAGTATATTGGAAAGATCATCAACTCGTTTTGGATAGTTTAATTGGAGAGATCGGCTGGAGTTAAATGGGAGGCTGTGTGTATCCAATAGGAAGGTAGAAGCCGAATTTATTTTTTTTGATCTGACTAGTGTCCTGCGCACGGCAATTCATTTTATTTTTGATTGGTATATTTAGTACTCCGTATCATGGGCCGGGCATGATGGGCTTAGGAATGGTGCAGCAATTCTGGTGGTGCCTGGATTTCCCTTCTACGGCGAACGCCGCTTAAACAATCTCTCCTCGTGTCCACAACTGTTGGTGCGTAAGCCCTCGGACAACCCCCGATAATAAATGAGGGTAACCCGAATAGGCAATTACCTCGCTCCACATATGTATGGAGAAGGTCAAAGATCAAAAGAGAGAGAACGAGAGGGTGAAAAAAAGTACGAAAAGATGGTCTAGGCTAGAACCTCGGCTTAGTTACCGCATTGGTTTACGCCCTGATCATATGGTCGCCGTCCTATTACCCGGAAAGTTTTTGTACCCCGTACTACTTCGTACCCCCCCCTCCAAAGTAGGTACACTCATTCTCATACCCCTTGCTCCAGGAACAGGATTATACGGAGTACAGAGTATAGATTGAAGAGATATCTTTTTTCTGTTTTACGGCCCCACTAGACGGGAATAACCGTTGACCCGCCTTGAACCTTGGTAACGGATTCATTGTTGGATTGTTTGTAAATGGTAAAAGAAAGAGTAACATGGTGCGATAGCATAAAGACAGGGATCTTGACAAAAAGGACTTCGCCCCATATTTTTAGCGAGATCATCCGTATAAATTGCCTGACTCGTTAGCGGCACATACCGTCATCAACCCATTGGCTCATATTGTTGGTCCACCCCCGTCAGATCAATGGACTTGCATAGTCGATCGTTGGACAAATTGAAAACCAAGGAAAAGAAAATTCTAATTGACTTACTCACATAGCTGGAGTTCATATGAAACCCCCATACTGGCGGAGAAGCTCGGGGGAGACTAGCAGGGGTATGAAAATCATCTCGGCCGCGTCTCAGCTGATCAGTCAAAAGGGTTAAAAGGGTGAAAAAGAGGACCCAACATTAGCCCGTTATTAACTCCAGACTGTTTCCATGTTAGTCTCCCGGCAGATCCATAGAGACATTGCGCAGTCTGTACTTTTCGGTGACCTCGTCACATTCCACCCCTTTGGGATATCACAGGTTAAAAGTCAATATATGAATGAAAAGGGCAATAGGTGAGCGGATGGAGAATACCGATGGATCCTCCACAGAACATTAGAATTCTATAGGCGGAATGAAGGGCTACGGATTCCGAGCCTTGTCGATTCCCTGCAGCGGATGTCCGTGCTGATCGTACCCAAAAGATCTGGCCCACTATTTACCCCAGATTTGTTGGCGTTACACAAAAGGAGAAAATAATCGAAATTAAGTGAAAATTTCAAAGTGGACGGGGATCGGGGGCGCTTAGGCCCGAACTATGGGATGGTCCCCGAAAGGAGATCTCTCCCTTTCAGTTTCACCGCGCTTCTTCCTAGGAAAAAAAAAGAAAAGAAAAGAAAAGAAAAAAAAAAGGAAGAAACCTTCGATAGTGTGGGGAGTGGCTTATACTCCAGCTGAATGGTTCATGGGAAGAAAAAAAATATATATATATATCGAATCATTATTAGTACACATCATTATACGCAAAGGTTCCGCGGACCATGCATTATTACATCCGGGGTTATTTATCTTGGCAAGCCTTTTCCAATGGATCAAGGGGGAATGTCTTACAGGTTTTTACGGAGTACATCTGGAGTACATACGGAACTCGTGACGAATCACCCACGTTATTAGACATATGTAACATGTATGGATGTACTCGGACTATGGAGCTTCGGTCTAGAATCGTATGAGGTATACATGTACGGAGTATCAAAAGTCCTATTCCAAGGCAACAAGAAAAAAGAAAAAAAAAACACAAAACCCCATAACGATGCCCTTGTCAAAATTGCTTTTTTTGGGGCTTCTTCACTGCAAATCAGGTCAGATCCAACATGCTTGGCCTCTCCCCCGCATAGAAAGTTAGGGAATAAAGTACGTAGAATATTTTGGAAATTTAATTGAAATATTAATTTTTTTTAATGACTCAAATGGCTTAAATCTTAATTAGCATTATAATCGACTAATGCGTTCATAGCTGTAGTCTCGGATTTCTTTAATTGGATTCACCCTAGTAAAAAGCTCTTAGATATTATTAATATTAATATCCTTCAGATCTAGATTTAATTCCCCTCTATTTGAATCTAAAAGTGTATCCTCTGATCACACGCAGTCTGGTGGACCAAGCACATTTTCCCGTACTTAGTTTTTCTCTTCCCCCCCCACTCCATTTATACCCGATAGTTCCCCCCTCTCGTCAGCGCGCATATCTAAGCTCTTATCGGATGCCTTTTCAATGTTATCCATGCATCCCTCACTTTTCACCCATCCAGATTTGAATGATGAAAATCAAGAGAGTCGTGAATCGGATATACCATCATTAGGGATACGCGGCTCTATCATTCGAGCCAGTACATCCAGCGCCAGCACTGGTGCTAGTACTGATGATGCCTCGATCGATTCACCAGACTGGAATGAGAAATTATTCGATCAAGACCAGCAGTTGAAGGGATATTCACATTTTGATCCACAATTGGAACATATTATGGAGATACCCAAAGTCGAAGAACTGGATGAACTCGACGATGATCTGTCGAGTATCAAACAGGCTGATGTGGAGTCGGGCGCTCCCGCTCCTGTTCCACGGAAACGTGGTCGCCCACGCAAACATCCACTGCCTGTCCCTGGAGGTCAAGCCAAGGTCACTAAAGGTCGCTCCAAGACAGGTTGTATTACCTGTCGTCGGAGGAAGAAGAAGTGCGATGAGACAAAACCTGCGTAAGTTGTGTTTCTCCTAAAGTGAGTCTTGTCTAACAGGAGGGTAGTTGTCAAAACTGTCAGAAGAATGCGGTCGTTTGCGAAGGCTACCCACTCAAAGAAATTTGGAAGAGTGGGAGACAGAGACTGGCTGATGGTAGGTGCATTTTACATTCTGATTTCGACTAATCATACACTAACCCCGTCTTTTTCTGGTAGCTCGATCCCAGTCTCTTACATCTGTGCCGCGCAGTTTACCCCTCCTCATCGACGGCATAGAAACGGACGTTGACCGTCGCTTTTTGGATCATTTTGTCTACGGTTTCAGTCGTGTGCTGACACTTATCAACGATGATTCGAATCCCTTCAAGGAGATCCTTCTCCCGATGGCGACACAACATAGGGGGCTGATGCATTCGTTAATGTGCTTGTCCGGATCGCATCTCTCAGGTTTAGATCCTGAGCCAAAGCTGAAGGAGCGAAAATACTTTCATTTCCACCACGCTATACAAGATTTGAAAGATAATATCAATGCGTCATCATCAGCTAAGAGCCCCGACGATGATGAGCGATTGCTAGTTGAGGACCCGATCATCGCATCCACCATCGCCCTCAGCTTGAACACCATCTGTGAAGGCGAAACAAACGGTGAATACCGACCGCACATGGATGCCGCCCGGTACTTGCTCCTGTCCCAACAACCACGGAATGAAAAATTCCGCCAGTTCATCGTCGAGTTCTTCCAATATCACGATGTCTCGAACTCTCTTACCTCGCTTGACCGCCGTCCCAACCTCTTGCACAACGACCTGCACATGCCCGATTTCGTACCCGGTGTATCAGCGGGGATGTTTCTCGGTGTATTCGACGGTCTCTTCAACTACATCTCCCAGATAACCCAGCTCCGTGACCGTATCCGCGAGCGTTTCAACGAGGGCTATGAGCCAGCAGTGGACTACCAGACGTTGAGCGAGGCAGTTTCTATTGATATGGCCATTCGTACTTGGGAGACCTCACATGAGCCGGACACCCCGAACTGGTGCCTAGCCCAGCTCTACCGCCAGTCAACTTGGGTGTACCTGTACCGGACGATCCGGCCCTCGCGACCGAGCGATAAAATCGCACAGGTAGTCGACGACGGGCTGAACTACCTAGACCAACTACCACAGGATGCATCCGCTTTCAGTATCGTCCTAATGCCGCTGTTCCTGCTTGGTTGTTCTGCGTTCTTGCCTGAGCAGCGTGAACGCATTACGCAGGGCTTCGAGAATCTCAAGTCATACTCTAACCTGCGAAATATCGAGCCTGCTTTCAAGGTTGTTTCGCGGGTTTGGGAGATTATGGATACCCGGACGCAGGATAGCTGGGACTGGGAAAAGATTATACGTGATATGAATATGGATTTCTTGATCACTTGAATATTCTTTTCTCATATCCTGCCTTCTTTCTCTTCCCCCCTTACCTTTCTTATACCCTGTCATTTTTTCTATTCTACCTTGTTTCTTGTTCTCTCCTTGATTATTACCGTCTTGGAAAGGGGATTCTCCGCCCTTTGTCCCATACCGTGAGCGATGATCACCCCCCAGACGAGGCTGTACGATGCGGCGTTTTGATTTGATTGTTACTGGGAGTGTGATGCATATTTGCATCTTTAAGGCCGGGGAGTATTACGATTACGTTTGCGTTTTATGTTTTTTGGTTCTTGGCTTGCGAGCATGCACCGCGGACTCTCCGTGTCAAAGGCGTGTTCTCTGGCTGCATTGCATTGCATGGTCAGGTACAGACGCCAAGTCGGTCTTTCCAAAAGCCCCCCGATTCAAAAAGGGCCGAGTTGGTGTTATTTCTGTAGTCGAAAGGTCGACTGGATGATCTCATGAGTTCGATGTGTTTTGGTCTTTGGTTTAGGTGATTGTATATATTCGGACTTCCCTTCCAAAGTTGGGGATTGTGTGGCTTAATAAGAATTGGGTCTTTATTGTACAGTATCCGATTTGTTGCTTCCAGGTGTATTGGACAGGCAGGGTCTAGACCTTGGATTTTGTCGGTTTATTTCTTTGTTCTTACTGGCTGTCTTATGGTCATCCTTGACTATAATCCAGTCAGATTATAGTCAGATTAATACTTATGCATACATTACATCCCGTCTGAAGTAGACAATTTACTGTTAAGAGGTCCCTCAATGTGTATGTTGTAAATATTAATTGGACACACACCAGCATGTTAATACAACTCTGTACACGAGTCTCCTCGCATATGCAAGGACCACGTTGCGGGATTAAAAGCTAAGCTAAGTATAGTCTAGAGGGTCCGAGGGTATGCGGTGAAACTGTCGGAGGACCCCGTAATCTGATCGAATTAGACTTTTTCATCCCGTCAATGTTTTAGAAATCTGGGGTCATCCTGTGATCATCCAACGGTGTTTAACTATCACCTGCATATATCCGAACAGGGGAGTCTTTTGGACGATGACCTCTAGAGCTGCTATATGATTCGCAATCTCGCTACGGCCCACCATGGAAAAAGACGAGATCATTACCGAATTGAGCGCAAAGCACATGGGTCTATCTGCAGACGTGCGAGACACCGTATACAATCTATCTCTGCGCGCGGTAAATCCAGTATGCATCAAAGTCAGCAATCTATCACTCGAAGTCAACACCACCCCACCAATATGGGAGACCTCGCCATCACAGATCTGGCAGCGTTTGCGGGGTAAACAACCCCCAAGAACCAACAAGACTGTCCTGGACAATGTATCCGCCTCCATGCCAAGAGGCAGCCTGACTGCCATAATCGGAAGCAGTGGCTCAGGCAAGACCTCCCTCCTCAATCTAATGGCCAACCGAATGAGTCTCTCCCGAACGAACACAAGCGGAACAACAACTTTTAACGACGACCCTGATATCGCCCGCATTCGCAGCGCCTACGTCATGCAAGAAGATGTCCTCATTCCGACGTTAACAGTTCGCGAGACTCTACGCTACTCGGCAGACCTCCGCCTCCCACCACCGACAACTCCAGCAGAGCGTCACGCAATCGTGGAACAGGTCATCCTCGAATTAGGGCTAAAAGAGTGTGCTGATACCCGCATCGGTACAACGACCCACAAGGGCTGCAGTGGCGGAGAGAAAAGACGTACTAGCATCGGCGTGCAGCTCCTGGCAAATCCATCTGTTCTTTTCTGCGACGAACCCACGACCGGTTTGGATGCTACCAGTGCCTTTCAGATTATCAGGACTCTGAAGCGTCTCGCACTGGATGGGAGAACGGTTGTTGTCTCGATCCATGCGCCGCGCTCTGAGATCTGGAGTCTTTTTGATAACGTTGTTTTGTTAGCTAGGGGGGCGGCGGTTTACAGTGGTTCAGTGGAAGGGTCCTTGTCACACTTTGAGGAGTGTGGATATACTCTTCCGCCCTTCGTCAATCCGGCGGAGTTTTTGATCGACCTTGCTGCCATTGATAATCGGACGGAGGAGCTTGAGGCTGCTTCGAATCTTCGTGTTGAGCGGCTGAGAGAGGTGTGGCGGTCGAAGCAGGCTGCAGCTACAGGCACGGAGGCAAAGGACAAAAGAGAAGAGGAGATATCGAAACCTGAAACCGGTAGCTTTGATACTGGAGCTGTGAAGCAGGTCTCATTTCGTCGACAGTTCTCCGTTCTCACATCCCGCACTTTCAAAACTACCATTCGTGACCCGATGGGTGTTGCTGGTAGCCTTCTTGAAGCTGTTGGAATGGCTGTCATTAATGGGTGGATCTTCCTGCAGCTTGACGAAAGTCAGGCAGGGATTCGCTCGCGAGAGGGTAGTCTATACACTGCTAGCAGTCTAAACGGCTATCTCATTCTGCTATACGAGACCTATCGGCTGACAATCGATATTCGCTTGTTTGACCGCGAACGCAACGAGGGCGTGGTTAGCGTGCCGGCTTTCCTTCTCAGCCGACGAGCAGCTCGGTTACCATTGGAGGACCTTCCAGTGCCGTTGATTTTCTCTCTCATCTTCTACTTCATGGTAGGATACCGTCTTGATCCGGGACAGTTCTTTATATTCTTCATCCTCACCCTACTCACGCACTACATTGCCGTGACATTTGCTGCAGTGGCCATCGGTGTAGCACGGAGTTTCCCTGGAGCTAGTCTGGTGGCCAACCTATCCTTCACTCTGCAATCCTTTGCGTGTGGATACTTTGTCCAATCTAACCAGATACCGGTCTACGTGAGGTGGTTGAAATGGTGTGCCTACACCTTCTACATCTTTGGGGCTCTTTGTGCAAACGAGTTTATCGGACCCAATGGTTCGGGACTGGGACAGTTCTACGCCTGCCCATATTCTGATAACCCTCTAGACCCGGCCTGCAAGCAATATACCGGGCGTTACATCATGGAAAGCCTGGGAATGCCATCCAACTGGATCTGGCGGCCTATTGTGGTGCTAGTTGCGTTTGCAATTGGTCACTATCTCCTCGCCGGTCTGTTGCTCCAGTACAACCGCTTCGCCATCAATGTTGCCCAAGCAAGAAAAGCGGAAGGAGACCCCTCTGGGAAATCAAAGCTCGCTATCCGCCCAACAGAAGAGGCGCGCAAAGTGGCAATATCGCTTGACAAGTATGCGTTGGAAATTCAAAAGAGAGAATATCCCTGGCAACCCGCAAGAATATTACAGATTCTGAGGCCCATTACGGCTGAGTTTCAGGCAGGAGAGCTGAACATTATCATGGGCCCATCTGGAAGTGGTAAAACATCACTACTTAACTCCATAGCCCACAGGCTGAACGGGTCTGTGGGGACCCAATACCGCGTCCATGGTAACATGCTATACAATGGCGCCGTACCCTCAGAGAGTGTGATCCGCTCAGTGACATCCTTCGTGACGCAAGACGACGATGCACTGATGCCCTCACTAACCGTCCGAGAGAGTCTACGGTTCGCCGCCGGTCTACGCCTGCCAACCTGGATGTCACGCGAAGAAAAGAACCGACGCGCAGAAGAGATCCTCTATAAGATGGGACTAAAGGAATGCGCCGACAATCTCATCGGCAGCGACCTCATCAAAGGCATCAGCGGCGGCGAGAAGCGACGTGTAACAATCGCAATTCAAATCCTCACAGACCCCAAAGTCCTCCTCCTCGACGAACCAACCTCCGGCCTCGACGCCTTCACAGCAATGTCCATAATCGAGCTCCTCCACAGCCTCGCCGCCGAAGGCCGCACTCTAATCCTAACCCTCCACCAATCCCGCTCAGACCTCTTCACCCACTTCTCCCAAGTCCTCCTCTTAGCCCGCGGCGGCTATCCCGTCTACGCAGGTCCCGGAACGCAAATGCTCGCGCACTTCGCCAAGCAGGGCCACGAGTGTCCACGCACAACCAACCCAGCCGACTTCGTCCTAGATCTTATCACGGTCGATCTCCAGCAAGCAGACCGGGAACTTGTCACACGTGAGCGCGTGCATGGTCTTATATCCTGTTGGAAAGATAGCCCTCTCGAGCTAGGGCTAGATCGACAGACATCACAGATTGCCACGCCTGCAGAACTGGGAAGTCTTAAGCGCCAGATGCTGCCATTCCGCGTGACATTCCCGCTGGTATTGCATCGCTCCGTGATCAACTTCTGGCGTCAGCCGCCGCTGGTTATGGCGCGGTCGATGCAGATTCCAGGGATAGCGATTATCATGGCGCTTTTCTTTGCGCCGCTGAAGAATGATTATGCGGCTGTTCAATCCCGTATGGGGTTCATTCAGGAGTTTGCGGCGTTGTACTTTGTCGGCAAGTTTACTCCATTCTCCCCCGGTTCTCTTCTGGGCATCCTTTTTGCATAGACATCCTAATCCCAAACAGGCATGCTCCAAAACATCGCAATCTACCCCAGCGAACGAGACGTCTTCTACCGCGAAGAAGCAGATAACTGTTACACAGCATCAACATTCATCCTCAGCTATACAGCCATCGAAATCCCCTTCGAAATAATCTCATCCCTAATCTTCGGTGCGTTAGCCGCCTTCGCAGACAACCTGCAACGTACCGTAACGATGTTCCTCATCAGCGCATTCAACTGTTTCTGCATAATCAGCTGCGGCGAGTCTGTGGGGATAATGTTCTGCACTTTGTTCTCACATGTCGGCTTCGCCGTCAACGTGACATCAATCCTGCTCTCTATCTCAACCATTCTCGGTGGCGTCATGAGTCTGAATGTCAACAACGTGCTACAGGCGCTAAACCATCTCTCGCCGATCAAGTATGCCATTGCTAACCTGGCGCCGTATTCTATGCATGGTCAGGTGTTCCATTGCTCTGATGCTCAGAGACTTGCTAACGGGACTTGTCCTGTTGATTCGGGCGAGCAAGTGCTTGAGCTGTATAATCTGGATAAGAATGGGCCGATGAATGTTATGGCGTTGGGTGTTTGCACAATAATCTATCGGCTTGTTGCTTATGCTTTTATCAAGGTTATCAGATCGCATAGGCTTATGGAGCAGTGGAGGGAGTGGCGGGCTCAAAGGAAGGCTAGATAGATCTTGATCTTCTCTTTTGTGAATCTTTTTGTTACTTAGTTGAGATACCCTTTATACGGTTTGCTTATTTCTCGGTTTTCTACACTAGATTCGATCATATCTTGATAATTAATGCCCAAAGAAAACAATCAAGAGGTTGAATCCAGATCTATATATGTTTACCTGGAGCATATAAGTCTAGGATAGATATAGTAGCACTTTACCTAGATGTCTCTGTATATGCACATAGAGTTTGGAAAACGTAGGATAAAAGGAGGTCAAGCTAATATCTAGTATCCAACAGCAGGTGGCCGAGTGGTAACATGTCCATGTGTACCACGAAGGAAGTGCCTAAGATCTTCCACTACCTGACTGTTCCGTTCAACTCCGGTTGCGATCGCGTTTAATTAAATACTTCTGGGAGTCAAAACCCCTTTTTTTTCTTTATAGAAGATAAATGTCACAGGCCAAGTTTACAAATGATGCCTCAGGCATCAACTCCAAACAGTATTGATAGCTCTCTCCTCTATTACTTCCCTTTATTTCCTGTCCTTTTTACACTACTGATAACTACCACTCGGGGGGGGCGTTCGGAGCCCACAAATACATTCTGTATCACATGCTACTTTGTACATCAACACCTCATCTCTAAACACGAGCCTACTGATCACGTGATCTTCTCCGTTTGTTCCTGGTCGTAGTTTCCTTAACTAGATAATTCTTCTCATTTGATATTCCTAGATATTTCCATACTGTATGCATATTACCTCAGGGCCATTCCATTTGGATGTCCATACCTCGGATAGTAGCCTCACTGTCCCTAGACACCCAAGGATATAAATCATGGATATCTTTTCGTGGCTGACTTTGCAACTGAAAGCCGTTCTTGCTCAATCTCTGCAACAATGAAACTTAAAATCAAAGTTCATTTGATGTGCTCCGACTTTCAAGGCCTAGACGCCTTGGCTTCAACCATTCCAGTAGAAAGAATATTGGCAAAGAAACTATATTCTATTCACCACTTTGCATGCCAAGACAACTGTACTCGAGTATAACAGAAATTATACCGACCTGTTCAAAGCTTGAGGTCCCCGATATATCGTCACGTGGTCAAGCCATCGGGCACCAAGATCTGCGATGTATACGTTGCATAAGATGAAGAGAAGCACATTGTTGACAAATATGGAAGCTAATCGTTGTGACAAATATGACCTGCCTAATTGGAATTGATCTCTGGTAACGAACGGTGAAGCCTGGTGACTCACTGTCGTACCCGATAGTACCCGGGTGCATCCAACATGGCAAACCGTAATAGGCAACATAAATTCATTCTGCTAAATATATCGCAAGTGTTCAATGAGAATGGAGGCGGAATTGCGTATCCACCCAACGAAGATTCTAGGCGGTACCAAGAATTAAGCCATGCCGAGTGAAGGCCGGTGGTCTTGGCATCGGATGGCGTGGAAACGACTAAACGGCAAAAGAGTTGGGGAAAAGGTTTAAGCATAACCCAATCCATTGGATGGAAGAACCTTAATAATCAGATTCTTTCGGCTTCTAGTTTACCCCATTAGTTCTTCCCGAAAATTTAAGCGAAATGTTCCGTGGTTGAATACGGTGGTTCAACCAAATTATCAATATCGCCTCTCAATAGGAACGGTCCTGTCAAACACCGTCTACTAGATGTGAATGGATAACTCGGCACTTTGAGTTATGTACCTGCCTGAAGTCCACTCCACGTGTACTTTGATTCACGTACATTGTATGTTGTACAACATACTATATTCTACGTAGCAATCTATGTAACCTATGACGAAAGTAATATGTTATAACACACTAAAACCTGAATGACAACAACACTACGGAGTATAAGGCGTTGTTTAACAGTCTAAAGCGCAGATCAAAGCAGATCATAACCAAATTAATCCCTCGGTCTTTTGAAAGGGATCCACCAAATCAAATCCAAGCTCAAGAGTCGGAAATCTCGAATCTAAAAACTGGAAGCCACGCAACCCCTCTGTGGACCCCTTGAACGCCATCCGCACTTCCGACTGGCGGAGGATCGACATTTTGTACAATGGACCTGACATGTGGAGTTAGATCTACGAATAGGAGATTTGTGCGTTGGAGTCCCTGTCTATCATTTGTTCTAGATCGTGATTCAAACTTGTTCGTGGTGTTTGGCCAACGTCTTGGTTCCACTATTATTCATGCTTTTTAATCGTGTCTATTCGGGAATTTTACCTATTTGTACATTCCGAGGCTTTGTTGGGTCTTAACGATTTTCAAGTTTCCAAGCCCCATTTTTTACTTTGTATTTTAAGTCTCAAGTTGTATGTTGATGGAGAAAATTTCGAAGTAAAGATCGTATATTTCGTGTAATCTTCAAGATCTGATGATCATCTGTCTATTCGCAAGTCTATTTCTCTCCCCCATATATATAACTCCCATTTGTCCATATTCAATCCAAGTGCGGGGGGTATTCCAAAACCGTAAGAAATCATAGCTCGTGACGAGACATCCTGCCCCAGCGGGAAAATCAACCTGTGGGGAGAAGACATGTCGAATCAACCGAACATGTTGCATAACAAAAAAAATCACCAATC
The DNA here is from genome assembly GCF_001561935.1 of Penicillium griseofulvum. NCBI lineage: Eukaryota > Fungi > Ascomycota > Eurotiomycetes > Eurotiales > Aspergillaceae > Penicillium > Penicillium griseofulvum. The sequence goes on along the minus strand of NW_024467471.1, from coordinate 4,355,509 downwards.
TCATCTCAAAAAGTATCACCACCTGGGGTAATATATGTAAAGAAAGAAAAAATCATCTTGCCAGCTAGGGCTCGATGCAGGGTTGTGAAAGGTATAAAAAAAGAAAGGATGCACGGTTCAACCGGCAAAAACACAAAAGGCACTGGAACGAATCTATGCCGCCTGGCCGAGAGTCAACTCAAGAGCAGTGTCGATGGGGCAGCCGTGGGTGGCGTGGTCATCGGTGGGCTTGAGGTAAGCAGCAGAGCAAGCAGAGTCACCAGCCTTGCAGATGGCCTTGGGGCAGGTGGAGGTTTCATCTGAAGGCACAACCGAGAAGCCGAAGTCTGTGAACTTGTTGTTGCCAGCTTGCATGTCGATGCAAGACATGTCCCAGAAGATGGTATCACCGGCTTCGGTGTACTCGAACTGAAGCACATCGTGCTGATCAGGGTCGAGGGCAAGCTTGATGGAGATGCCACCACCGTTGGGGTTGGTGCGCCATGTCTCGGAGTAGGTACCACCGCTCTTGGGGAGAGTCTGCATGGGGCCGACGTCGCCGGCCACGGACCAGGCGTAGACGTCCTGCTGGAGGTTGTTGGTGATCTTGACACCACCGCCGTCGCGGCGGACGATGCCTCGACGGACCATCATGTCCTGGGGAAGAGCCGAGGCGATGGTGGTGAAGAGGGCAGCAAGGCCAAGAGTCTTGGTGAACATCATCTTGAAAGTTGAAGATTTTAAAGAAGAGAGTGATGTAGTTGGAATGATTGGATCTGATCGACAGATGTAAAAGAGTGCAACGAGAGTCAATCTCGAGACTGAAGAGAGTGAATGTAAAAAAGAATGTACTGTTTGTACTTTGTAGAGAGTGTGTTGAAGAATACAAAATCCCGGGGTGATCGAGGGGGTTTATATAGATTTTGAACCCGATATAACTACAGGCACGAAAGAAAACGTGCAAAGCCACCCACACTTGGAGCCATGGATCGATTCAGGGAATTGTGGGTCAATCGAAAGGCAAAAGGCGAGAAAAAAATCAATTAAATAAATTCTTAAAAAAGAAAGAGTGGAACCGAATCAGGGCGTCTCGCCTCCAGGGCATTGGAGTTTCAGAGTCCAGACCAGAACAATTGAGCATGTAGAATTCACTGCAATATTATATATATCAGATATGTAAGATCTATTATTGCTTATAAACCGCATAACGCATTGCTACCAAGGGCATCACCGCTATATGTACATTGAATATGTATGCCACAGCTCTATATGTAGGCCATCGCATGGGCGTCTAGGTGCGTCGGCATAGCAAGATTTGCGTGTTCTAAACTTTACCACTACAAACTGCCCCACTATCACCTGAAAGCCGCATTAACCGACGTGGCAATACTGCCCACAACTTCTCGCCCGAACCAACTCTTCGCCCCCCCCCCCCCCAACCCCACGTCACGTCCATCCGGCCTCATCCGCGGTTCTTCCAAACAGATGAAAGAAACTGACAAACTTCGAACCAGCAAAATTCCATGGCAAAGAACTTGGCGGAATCTCGGCTAAGTGGCTGTGCCTTGCATTTTCGCCAGGAACCACTGGGGGTTTGGAGCTCGTTCTATGGATGTCTAAGGGGTTTGGCCACCACATCTAACTTTTCTATTCTATTCTTCTACGGATTATATTCGGGGTAATTGTTGAAAGGATTCAGAATCTAGAATAAAAGTCTAACAAGTTGGGGGCAAATATATTAACTAATGTTGAAGAGAAATTAGGGTGTATGCTGATGGTGTACTTCAACATCACTATGGTGGCAAGTAGTACGCTATTACACAATTTATATTGTGTAATATACTACATATCCTAAAGGTCAACTGAACCAGTAATAATATCTCCTATTACCATTATCAATTCGACTGGCCTGGCTCCATATCCAATGTCGATAACAATGTTGTATACGAACTTAGCCCTACTAGGTAGGTGGGAGCTGACACTCCACTCTTACACTGCAAAGCAATTAGAATAGTCCTTCGTGCTCCTTCGTGTTAAAAGACCCTGAGCCAATGACACTTTTCAACACTCTTGAGGCCCACCAGACGCCTCTGACGTTGACGTTGATGCGGGCCTATATAATTAATTGTACCTTGACTGTACCTGGCGATGGGGTCTGATTTTTTTTTGGCATTCTACATTGTACTCTTAGGATCATACCCTAATTGATTCTAAATTAAGACTATGATCGTCGGGATCTTTCGAAGTAAAAAAAAATACTTTGAAATAGGCGATAGCTGTGGAATGTACCATGGCGAATACCATGTGCACGGAGACTGTGACACAAACTCGCAATAAAAGAAACTACCCCTGGTATACACAAATGATTTCTCTCACAGTTATTTGACCTTTGAGGGATGCTCCACTGCCACTGCAAGCCACTGAAGTCAGCGCCACAGTCGACCCCCACCAATTAGCTCCCTCCACTTTCCTTCTCTGCAGCTTACCTGCAGAAATCTAGATCGCCAGGAACCAAGCAAGTAACAGGTGCCTGAGAGGGGGTTGGACGGAGGATCCCGGATTAGGCATCTACCAATACGGAGCACGCATGGCCGACAAACTAGCCAATGCGCCCTCGCCGCCCTCCTCCTTCTTACGGTGACCGGCCAACTCCAAGTTAATCTGGCGGTGGATGTGCACAAGCCAGTCCACATAGCTCTGGGCCTCGTTGTTCCGATCCTCCAGAAGGAGTCGGGCGAACTCGTATTCCGCCCCGTCCAGGCCTTGCCGGGCCAGTTGGATAGCTACGGACTTGGACCCACGCACTGTCGACAAGTACTGCAGCAGATTACGCACCTGTGCATTCAGGTGTGTCTCAAGCACAGGCAGGGATGAAGTGTTGGGGTTCATACCCTGGAGGGAGTCCTGGCCTGGCCCGAATAGGTCTTCTAGCAAATTGGGTGAGACTTGCGCGTGCAGCCAGAGTAGGATTGCCTGGCCGTTATCCACGATGTAGACACCACCTTCTTCGATGCGTGAGAAGCTGGCTCGCAGAGAGGGAGGGATTTGGAGCTGCCCGTGCTCGTTCGGGAATCCATCTTCTGGCTGCATGTTGTGCACGGGGATAATGCGAGGGTAGAGGTACAAAGCCATTTCTGTGCAGCCCATTGACCGGATCATGCGCATGTCATGCACTCGTCGGTCTGATGACTCGGGTCCACTTTTGAATGCTCTCGACTTAACCAAACTGAGCATGTACATCGAGAACTCCTTTAGGTTCTCCGGTAAAACTAGCTGGCCGGGTGGGTGCGAGCCGGAGAAGATCTTGCGGTATCCGCTGAAGATATCGACTGTCTTCTCTGAGATATTGGCTCGGATGTCCTTGAGGTTCTTATCCAGGGTTTTCGAGGCGGCTATAATGGTATCAGTATACATAGTTAAGGTTTTCTGATAGATTCAACTTACCCTCTTTGGCAATAATCGAGACCACGGCATCCTGGTCGACGAACTTCATCGTCTCCATGCCCCCTTCATTCACAGCCGCCACAACGTTGATACATCTGACACGGCGTTGACCGTCTGCAGAAGTATAAAGTAAGGCCGCCTGGAAGTGCGCATCCAGCTTGGGATCGAGTTTTCCATCGTAGCTGAAAAGCACACCGAATGCCTTGTCAGCATCCACACCGGCAATCTCCAGATCAGCACCGAGTGTGTGCTGGACAAAGTTTCCGTGGTAGGCGGATACTTGGAGTCCGTTGGAGCATCGGACCTTCATCAGGGTCTGATATCCCGTTTCACGAGTGACGGCATGAGTGATCTCATTCCGTAGCTTGAGGAGATCGCGCGGGGCATGGAAATTAGGGTAGAAGAAGGTCTCACCTCCGGTGAGACTAGAGACGTGTCCTATGAGCCAAGTTAGCTGATGCTCTGTATAGGGCACGATGAGGCTTTCAACGTACCAATTGTTGCCACATCGAGGTATGTGCCACCAGGGGCTGCCATGAACAGATCCAAGCCAACGCCAGCTTCAGCCAACTTGCTTGCCGTCTTCTTCCAAGCTGGGTTTTCTGTGGTGAAAAGTTTCCGTTCCGCATCCGTTCCATGAACTTTAGGATCTTCCCTGACTGCCAAGTGCCCCGGACCGCAGGTAGGTAAGCTAGCCAGGGCGCAGATAATCTTGCCACCTGTAGCCTGTAGTGCGGAGAGAGCTGAGTTCAATGTCGGCAGCAAAGCCGACTCGGGATTTTTGATAGAAGAGAACATTTTGGGTATCCGGCTGAGAAGAGAAGTGATTACAGACCTATACATAGTTAGTGATCCGTAGGATATTGGGGATAGTTGATCACATACTTCGATTCATATGGGTCCACAAAGAGGCCTTCGCTCAACGGCACAAACGGCTCCTCTAAGTCGGTCATAACCATCATCTGTGCTTGATCCAATGACGCCTGTAAACGTGTTAATAAACGAAAGTGTAGCAGGGCGAGGAACGCATACGGTCAGGTTGTAGAAGTGCACCTCCTTATCATACGTAACGATGCCAACCTTCGCCCCGATGGGCAATTTTCGTGATGATTCATCGCTTTCGGTGCTCTCTGATGGTTCATCATCACTACCGTACAGAGCGTCTTTGATACCTGCACAAACACCCTTGAGGAATCCACGATGGACCGACTCCCGGCTGACATCGATCACAAAGAGAGTTTGGAGGCCCACCGGCTCCTTGTTCCAGTATTCCTTCGGGACCGTAAACTCCACAGTTCCCATCAGCAATTCAGGACGCTGCATGCGATCCACACGCGCACCGGATGGATCTAGCGGCGCAAAGTATTCCGGAGGCGTATCGTTCGGGAACGTGCACATATTACAGACGAACTTGCTGCCGCCAGATCGGAAGGACATGAATGGGTTGATGTATGTTCGGCATCGTCGGCATCGCGGGGGACCAGCATCCCCGAAGTCCAGCACGGGGATCGGTTGTTCACCGGGATCCAGAGGGGCGAGGGGCTGCAGGATCATGCCCAATGGCAAGCCGGTCGAGGTAAGGAAGTCAGAGGCGGAGGGAATATTGTTGAGGGTTAAACGAGCGTATTTGGGGGAGGAGTTGCCCTGGTCCTGAGCCACGAACGGAATCGCCGCTGGTGGGGGGAGGTGTTGGTCCATTGTTGGGTAGACATGGTTGAAATAGTACTGAGCGGGTAGATCGCGCGATCGCGGGATGCTGGGAATATGCTCTGGGTCAATTCGGCCTGAAGTAGGGACAGAACCTGCACCGCTTGGCATGCCAGGTATATCAGCAATAGATTGCCCAGATACCAACCCCACCGCCGGGGAAACTGGTCGCTCAGCATGTTGGTTCAGACCCGTGTTCAGGAACTGCGATTGCTGCTGTTGTTGCTGCGGCTGCTGCAAGCCTCCTTGATCCATGCCAGTATTAAATCCTTGCGCGGGGGGTGCTGCACCACCTCCGATGTCGTGGTGAGCATGACGGTGCTTTTTCCGGTGTGTCCTGGCCCCCGCATCTGCCGCAATTCCCAAGCCGCCCATCTGAGAGGATAGGCCTGCCATACTAGGATCTCCTGCTGCACCCATTGCCTGTTGTGGTGCATTGTATGCCATGCCGGGACTCGCCAAACCCGGTTGTTGTGGTGAGCCGTAGGCGGGCCACTGATTCGGCGCTGGGTTGGCGTAAGGTGCTCCTGGTTGTTGAGGCGAGGCACCTGGAGGATACCCAGCAGGGTATTGCTGAGGCGGAGCTTGAGCCATGTACTGTGGATTGGAGGGGTCGGCAGCTCCCTGACCCATTGTGTTATACATTGAAGGGTCGGCCATGGTGGATCATGCCGCGGGGTGTGAAAAGCCGAAAGAGGTCACACAAGGGATTGAGAAATAGAGAGGAAAGACCCAAAGTCTCAACAAGTCATCACGTATGGGACAAAATTAGGGAATGAGAAATAAAGAGACTCTTTATGTTGACGATATACCGGATTGACCACCTAAACTCACTCGGATTTACGTGCTTCCGAGGTTCTTCACGTGGGTCTTCCCGTCCTCGTTCTACTTTGTACTTTTATAGTAACTTCTTCTACTTCTTCTTTCTTAAAAAAAAATAAAAATTTACTATTATAACTAGCAGATATACTCAAATAACTTTGAAATTGACAGCCTGTCCTTTCTTAATAAAAGTATCACTATTACCCACTCTCCGTTGACTCCGTGTTAGAGACAGACTAGCGATTCGGAGACCATCCCACTCGGAAGCACTTTGAAGGAATATCCCTTCTCTTTATCGTGTCGTCACCTCAGAAAAAAAGGAAATATTGGTCTTTGCATGGCTTGGCCATTTTTGACTAATTTTACGCTTATCATATTCTCTCCAATCACGTCAGATGTCTACTAGCTTCGGCTGAAGCTCCTTAGAGGGTTTATATTATTTTTCTGCGTCCATCTCACCGTCTCTTTCCCGTTGATGGCTCCCGTTAGACCGGTCTCCTGAGCCCACTATACTCCGTACATTGTAGATATAATACAGGATTCCTGTAAGTCGGGAGATTTCTCTTTTCTTTCCCCCCTTATCTTTGCTCTAAAGCTCCTTGCATATACATTGGTCATATACTCCTTATCATGGGCCTGACCGTAAAAACAGACCCGGATCGCAAGCCTGGGAAAGAAAGAGGAGATACCCCAGCTCCTCTTCAAACTACAATGGCCACCATTCACGATGATGATGAGCTGTTGCTGGCTCGCATCGGCTATAAGCAGGTATGTGTCGCCAAAGGCCTTGTGAAGATCATAGTGGGGCACAATCTGATAACGATCTACTCGGACTAGGAGTTACGACGAGAGTTCTCCAAGTGGTCGACTGTCTCATATGCCATCTCTATTCTAGGAGTCCTCGGCTCCGTGCCGGCGACATTTGGTGCACCGTTAGCGGCTGGCGGTCCAGCAACAGCTGTATGGTGTTGGTTGATCGGTTCATGCATGGCTATGTGCATTGGAAGCTCTGTGGCAGAGTTAGTATCAGCATATCCCACAGCTGGAGGGATGTACTTTGTCACAAAGCACGTTGTGCCTCCGGACCAAGTCCCTATTTTCTCCTGGATCCAGGGATGGTGTAACCTCCTTGGACAGACAGCAGGAGTCTCCAGTGTGGCATATACGGTCAGTCAGATGTTGCTGGCCTGTGTCAGTATGAATTCGGATCTTGTCGATGGCAAGTATTCGTATGCACCGTAAGTTAGGCAGCCCCATTGGTACTTTACTAAAGCTGATATCATTCAAGGACGGCGCTGGAGACCGTTCTAGTATCGATCGCAATTCTATGCATTCTTGGAGTGATTTGTTCCTTAACCACGAAATCCTTGCATCGAATTATCCTTTGGTTTGCTCCTATAAACAGTGTGTATCAAAGAAACTTCGTTGTTGAACTTGTACTAAGAAGTTCACAGTTGGGGCGACTGTCTGCATCTGCATTGCGCTGATTACCCTTACCCCTAATCTACAGCCAGCATCCTGGGTCTTTGGCAATTTTACCGATGGCTCCGGATGGGGTTCAAAGGTGTTTTCCTTTTTCCTGGGCTTCTTATCTGTTGCCTGGACAATGACCGACTACGATGGAACGACCCAGTATGTGACCCCCGAAATCCATTTCTACCAATTTATATTCTAACCTTTCTCCTTTATGATAGTATGTCTGAAGAAACACATGATGCTGCCGTGCGAGGACCAATTGCTATCCAAACAGCCGTCCTAGTATCCGGGGGGCTTGGATGGGTTCTAACCGTCTCAATGTGCTTCTGTCTAACCGATCTCGAGGGCATTTTGACCTCCCCTACCGGCCTGCCCGCAGCCCAGATCTTCCTCAATGCCGGTGGCAAGCGAGGTGGCACAATCATGTGGGCATTTGTCATTTTGGTCCAATTCTTCACAGGCTGTTCAGCCATGCTGGCAGATACAAGAATGGCCTATGCCTTTGCCCGAGACGAAGCGCTTCCATTTTCAAGGTAGGGCGCTTCTGATCTTTGTATCCGATCCAAGTTCCTCGCTGATAGATTATAGGTTCCTATCCAAGGTCAATTCTCGCACTCATACCCCTGTCAATGCAGTGTGGTTCGTGGTCATCTTCAGCGTAGGTTTGAACTGCATAGCTATTGGCTCCACGCAAACAGCCACCGCAATCTTCAACATCACTGCCCCGGCACTAGACCTATCCTACGTGTCTGTCATTCTCGCCCATCAGCTCTATAAATCGAAAGTCAAATTCATCGAGGGCCCCTTTACACTCGGCAAATGGGGTACTCCTATTAACTACATTGCTATTGTCTGGGTCTTGTTCATCAGTACAATTCTGTTCTTCCCGCCACAGCTTCCTGTGACACCGGCGAATATGTAAGGCGCTCGAGCCTGGTTTATGACTGGTTATGAAAAATCATGCTAACATGCCCTACGCAGGAACTATGCCGTTTGTGTTGGCGGCTTTATTGCGGCTTTTGCTATGATATGGTGGTGGATTGCAGCTCGAGGGTAAGAGACATAATAACCCATTCTTCTAACCTTACTGACATGTCCTACCTTCTGCAGAAAGTACACTGGTCCTCAAACCAATGATATCATACGAGAAATTCCCACCGAGGACGATGGCAATGACTCCGAAGAGTCCGGCGATATCACTGCTTAGATGGCAGATTCTCCTCTTACACCACCACAACGACTAGTGGTTTCATTTTCGATCATGGATTAGATATAGATTATGCTCATGGTTTCGGATTTTTGACCATTTGCGAATGGGTAATTTTGGTTTCGGGCCAAAATTGTGCTTTGATGATAGATAATATTGTTTCTAAATAGAGTATACTACCTGTGATATTGACTTGGGCAAACTATTAGAAGAATAAAACTTGTTTGTTATAAATCTCTTGGTGTTTGGATAAAAGAAGTGGCCATGAATGCTTTGTTAACCATGAAGTTATACACCGGGAAAAGATAGAAATACATGCCACGAATATAGTCTTAGCTGCCTGCAACGACAGCCAGGCCCTCGTAGATTTTCCTTTTGACAGCAAGGAAGCTCCCTATTCCACGGCCACCTGGCCGACCCAGTGAAGACTGCGCAGTTGCTTCAATTTCGATCTTGCCCGTTCCCGATTTGCGCACAGCTACAGACTTGTCAATGAGAAGCGTTCCCTCGCCTCGGAACTCGGCAGTGTGACCAGCGGATTGCATCAGCTTGCGAAGATCAGCCAATCGCAAGTCACCCACATGGAGAGGGCGGGCCATAGATCTGGTACCTGCGGCCATGCTAGCCGGGAGAGTATCAAGTAACGGATAGGTCTCCACCTTGTCGATTATTTTGGTGTCTGCTTGTTCTAATGTTGGGGTGACGGCGGAAGAGGCTGCTTCGTCTTTCAGTTGCTTCACCTTCTTGCCTGATATTTCAACTTCCCCGGCCTCAGCGGCGACAGGCTCTGGTCCTCGCAATTGTGCCGTGAGAGCAACGACGCCGAGGCTACGGACGTGCTGCCAATTCAAGCGCCGGACGAGCGTGTTGCTCAGCTTGACCATCCAGGCATTTGTATCGACACTTGCATCGATGACTTCCCCGTTCGCCGGAGTGAATATAATGGCAGCCGAGTCAAACGAAGGGTCAGGACTCGTAGCACCAAGCTTGACTGTCAGCAGTTTCTGGCATTCGGCTGCTAATGCTGATGTCTCTTCCTTCATGCCACCAACCAGGATTAACTTTTGAGGTTGGATCAGTGGAATCAACATCTCCAAGCTGCGCTTATCGTGCAAGCCCATGAAGTCGATGAACGCAATCCTAGCGTTGATAGTGATGGTCTGGTTATGGTAAACAACCTTTGCAGGGCCTTCGAATGACTGGCCTTCTGCTTCGTCTTCGGACTCAGCAGCTACATCAGCATCTTCACCATCTGTGACAAGGCTGAGATCATCATCTTCAATCTTCTTGCCATCAATGTGAGGACGCTTCCGTCCTGCTGCGCCGCCAGACAACTTGCGTCCATGGGGCCCGGCGGTGTCATCCCATCGTCGTTTTTGGCCAAGTTTAGTTTCGGCATCGGTACGCCGTTGTTGCATATCAATCTCTTCGCGTTCTTCGGCTCGGAGATACTCCTCTGGGCGAATGAATTCTCCATATTCGTCTCCCTTCTTTCTCGGCGCCACGTAAGGGAACATGCGCTCGCGGCCCTTCTTGCCACGCACATCGTAATCATAGACATTCTTTCGACGAAGAAGGATGTTGATGCCAAGGTCTTCATCGCTGACGGCAAGTTTGCTTCGAGTAGCGTGTGCAAGTGAGGCCGAGAAGTTCAGCGCGCGACCCTGCTGTTCAGGATCTGAGTCTTCAGAGGAGGTAGAGCTCGATCCATCATCAAGGGCATCCACGGCGGTTTCGAGGGTTTCTTGGCCAAGTGTTTGAGATGTGTCCTGAAGTTGGCGCTTGGTAGCGAGATACTGCTGGTATATTAACTGGTCCCCGGTATCGAGAGGGGCTCGCTGTACATCTGTCCAGGACAATTCTCGTCCGCCGCTGTGGACTTGTTCGATGTGATCGCCATCCGATCCTTTCTCTAGAGCCACACCGTCTCTGCGTTCCTCATACCACTGCCAGATCATGCTTCCAATTGTTGGTGAACTCTGTGATGGTTTCAACTCCTGGGTCTTCATGTCCTCACGGAAGGACTCTGTCAGCAACAAAAGATTGTTGGGTCCTTCGGCAACTTGTCGGAGCGCATCCTTTGAGAAGCCCCAGTCCAATGAGGTATCGGATGCAAGAATTACTTTCGGCCCGGGTTCTGAAAGAAGCTTCTCAAGTCGCTTCTTGCGCTCGATGATTTTGAGGTGTTTGAAAGTGAATGGACCCCCACCTTTGTTGGAGCTCTTCTCCTGTGTACCCGTCCTTTGTCCATTTGTGACATCTGTGCTTTCCGCCGCTTCAAATTCGCGGACGATGTTCTCGTCCATCCACTCCAGCATGCTTCGGGCGAGTCGGATTGTGTTCGTAACCTTCTTGCCAGCCAAATACAAACCTGCTCCTTGAAGAACATCCTCTTTTTCACCATTCGCGGCATCGCGCCAAGAATGTTCTAGTGCGTAGGCCAATTCAAGAACTCGCGCACTTGTGTCTGTTGGGATGAGAACTGTTCCACCTTTCGCAAGGCTACTTCGGATCATGTCGAGAAGAAGGTCATCTCGCTTTTTCCGACCCCCCGAAGGTGCTAGCTTATCGCCTCCCTTTGTACTACAGATCAAGGCTGTGGGTTTCCGCAACTGTTCAATGACTTCTGCTCCACTAGCACCAGATCCGCCGAACCACGCAGCACCCGCGACAACGCTCTCACGAGCTTGGTTCCAATCCACTGCATAGACAATAGATTCCAGCCCATGCTGAATATGCCATATCGTTCCACCGACGGTGTGACCGGCATTGTAGGCCGTGAGGGTGAGCCCGTTCAGCGGTGGGGAGAAAGGAGATGGGAGCGGTTGGTGCGGTTGGGAATATTTGAGTGGCTGGATGAGAGAGAAGTATCGAGAAATTTCCTCCGCTGTTGGCGATTGAAGAAGTATTCGGTTTGTGCTGCCGGTGCCTTCGTTATCTCCGCCTGACACAGTCGTAGATCCTGCTGACGATGCGCCTGGCTCTGAAACAGAAGCCTTTGGTAGGAATGTGGCAGCAAGCGGAGCGGAGGCGTAAAGATCTTGTAGGAGCGTACGGCCGAAAGCGATGACGGGATTCGTTGCATAGATTGGGATTTGCGTGAAGAGGGGGAATGTTCGGCAGCAATGGACTAGAGCGCCGATATGTGACGGCGTCGCGTGCGTCAGGAGAATGAGGGAAAGTGTAGGAATATGCCTGACGATAATGTTAGCTCATCTAGATTCAAAGTAAACGCGTTGATCGCATGCTCACTTCTCAAGTTCCGCTAAATCAAGGGTATTGAACTTATCATCCCAACCAACATCCACTAAGATCTTGATGCCTCCATCAAGCTCCAATATAGACTGCGATGCCCTAGAAAATGACGCCTGGGCGCCAAGGAGGGGAGTGAAAGTGAACATCGTGAGAGTCTGCCGTTACTCCCGGCAAACCTAGCAGCCGTGATTGTTCTAGGCCAGCGAGGACAGATCGATCACGATCAATGCAGCTATATGCCTCGAGGTATTTGGTCAATTCCAAGCTTGATCCATTATCCCAGGGTGTCAAATTGATCCGACCTTCGCGAACAAAGACGAGACATCTGGAGATACCCGACGACGGGAGAGCTGTTTGTTCGGTTTGCACGTGACGTCTATCAATATAAATGTCGTAGAACTATAGATTCACTCAATTACTTGCACCTCAATAGGATTTTTACTTTTCATTTACGTAGCTGTGGATATCGCTTGTCTTTTACATTGATTTCTGTCACTTATTTGAGTACCATACAACGAAGCGTTGCCTCGCGATAATATCATATTATGTGGCAACGTGAATTATCTCTTCCAAGGTCAAGATTTACGAGGTCCAACCTCTTGTTTACGCAACTACGTTTAACAACATGCCTCCCTCCAGCATAATTCCTTAAGAACCTAGTGAATGATGACCAGAATAATGATAACGGTCCAGTGAAAGTATATGAATCGCTAAAAGTGAAATAAATAACACAAATAGAAAAGGCATAGATATCCCAAATTCCGAATATATACATAACTCTAGTTAAATGTTGGTGTAGGAAGCACTGGCATACCCGGAATACCGGAGGAAGGATTATAAGTAATCTTGAAAAACCGTCTATGTATATAGAGGAACCTACCTAGGTAGAATCATATAGTGCTTAGTGTCAAGTTTTTCCTTCCGAGTGTGTGCCAAATCAAAAATAACCTCCGTACGAGCCTATCATGGTTGCCTCTGTCCAGCTAATCCCAGCCCCATGTTTGATTTTAAACAGATGTCAATCCGCTCAAGAGACAACATAAAGTAAGAAATAAAGTATGGCAAACAAATAGCATGGAAAATAAATAACATGTACTAAATAAACCTTCATGACGAACAGGTTGCGCAGAACCATACGCCTCGTCGGCCTCCTTTTTGCAAAACACACCTTCGATGGGTTTGGACCCTAACGGGCGGAGCGACTCGTCTAGCCCCATATTGTATATCTCATTTTGCACTGCATCATGCAGGCAGCGTGAAGCTGTTTTATAGGCCCCAGGTAAGAACTTGAATGTTCATATATCGAGTTCTGCGATCAAACATCTGCCGAGCATTACGCAAAGAAACCTTGTCCGCAATAGCCTGCAGATGGTGGAGATAGATGTGGTGAAGATGGGGGCAGAGGTCACAGTGGAGGGGAACGACAAGTCGGTCATAGCATTAGCATGCGGCATACCGTGGGTTGCATCTCTCGCTCCGGCCATATGCTCGGTGAGGGTGCCCAACAATGGGGAGGCATTCCTATCAAAACGGACGGCACTAAGGACTGGTGCTTTGGACCTGCTGTGGCTGCGCATTTTATGTTGGCAGATTGCCACGGTAGTGAAATACGTTAAATTACAACGTGGACAGATACTGGGAGACAGAGTCTTGAATACCATTGATTGGACCATACATAAATTACCCAAAACCAATAGTTTGGACATTAAATGACCATCCAACAATACGAACACCCCAAACCCGACCACAAAACTACAGAAATATACAACATAATTATCTAAACGATGACCACCGGGCTGAACTGACTGACTGCTCCTTTGCAGATGCTGGTCTTGGCCTTCTCTTACTTTGTCCCTTGCTCCTTTTTCTCGGTCTTGAGACCTTAGCACGCGCCGCAGGCCCGGGGGTTATCCCAGTCTAATCGATTATAATCAGCATGATTCTAAAAAAGGTCAATGTATGAGACACTTACCGGAACTTGCCATTGACTGAAAGGCCGATGCCTTTCAGCCCAAGGGGCAAGCGTAGCGTCGACTGTGGGTTTGATCTCATGGCTCGCCATTTCCTCCCCTGCCCACACTCTAACACGGCGGACAGCAATAGGGTCAGGGAAATGTCTGGCTCTCTGAGTTGGGTCAACGAGATACCTCTTGGTCTCTTCCAAGAACCTATCTTGCAGATTAGGCAGAATTTCAGGACTAGGTGCACGCGCCTGTGATCTTGCACCTGTCCAGTTTTGCGTCTTCTTCAACAGTGGTACCGGCGGCTTGTCTGATACTTTCTCTGCTGCAGCGGCTCGCATTTCAGCCCGTTGATTTTGGGCTGCTTCTGCGAGTGCCGTAACTTTGTCAACCTTGATCTCACTCGCCGTCTTCCTTCGACTCGTGGGTGGTGATGGTATTGATGGTGTTGATGGCGACTCCATTCGATTTCGTTTATTTGACTCTACGGGCGCTCCCGTTTTGACCTTCGCTCTCTCCGTTACGACTCTCAGTGGCTTCCCCGACATACTCCCAGGATCTGGTGACGGCCGTGCTTGGCTCTTTACTTCTGGCGCTTCCTGATGTTCAATTCCGCCTAACCTTGCCTGCTCAACTTGAAACAAACATTAGGATCATTGACTAGGGCGAGGGATAACCAAGCAGTTGTGGATACCACACTGAGAAGTTTACTTACAAACTCTGTTCCTCTCGCTATAGTACCTCTCAATCTCTTCAGGGCTGAAGAGCCCATCATGGGATACCGGGGATAGGCTATTCGTCGATTGGGCGCTATTATCGTCAGCGGCGTTGACCATGCTAGGCCCACTGGTCTTGGAAGAAGCGCTGACCTCGCTATCAGAGCCGGGTCCAGAGTGAAGGCTGTTAGGCGATTGTTCTCGAGAGTCCTGATCTGAGCTGGGCTTGACCTGAGCGGCATCATATTTGTCGTCGCCAAAGATTGAACCATCTTGCGACATTGTATCTGGGGCCGATCAGTCAGCGTATTGCCAATCAGTCTCCAGCGTGCCTGGAAATGGCAAAGAAACATGCAGGGAATGAGAAAATCACGCCAGACTAGCACATTTGTACTCACCAAGTCGTGCATGCTCATTGTCTCCAAGAGAAACAGGCGTTGTCGGTTCCGAATAAGTGTCCTCATCAATTGGTTCCAGGTCCGGCGCCTCAGAAACAGACGACCCCCTAGATCTGCCTGCCAGACTATCTTCGTCGTCCGTAATGCCCTCATTAATAGCTGCTGTCGGTTCGGAGAAAGCTTCCTCTGGATTCCGTTCCAGGTAAGGCTCGACTGGCTGACTCTGATCACTGCCATCCTCGTTACCCGGTTCGCTTTTCGAATCGGGACTTGGAGAGCGCGAGGCAGTCGGCCATGGCTCGAGATTCGGTCGATTAAGAAGATTGGAAGCCACAGCCTGGGGATACAGCTGCGCAAATCGAACATCACGAGGTTGGACTGCCATGTTTGGACGCTCATAATTTCCGAAATAAAAGGCTGTGTCACTTGATTTTCGGCTGGGTTGCGCAGAGGACCCTCCCAAAAAGTGCCTTGTGATGGGAATTGGCGGCAGAGCTGGGTACCATGTGTCCCCTTTGGTCACCTCCTTGGGCAAACCCTGAGCTAGGGAATCATAGATCTCCTCTCGGACCTCCGAATCGGTGAGTGTATACTCGAGGCGCAAGTACGCAAGTTCGTAAAGAGCTGGGTATTCTAGCCCACTCCACTTCTTGAAGTCCCCTTCTTCAAAGGTCCACTGCAAACCTCCAACATCTCTCCTCTCCCTGCTACTGGATCGGGCATTTGTGGTATATGGTCGTTTGACAGGGACCTGTATGCTTTCACTTTGAGTGATCACCCAGCGAGGCTGCGGTGCTGTGCCTCCGATATAGATGTGTGGTAGAGGTCTATTCTTTGCGTTCTCCAAGCCTTCTGGGAGATAAGTGTTCATTGTGTACTCCCATTTTCCGATTTGGAAAGCCGGACGCTTTTCTTTGGGCGGGCCGACTTCCACACGGGGTTTGGGTGGAGTCGAAATCTTGCGCCTTTTGGCCGGTGGTTCGTCATGAGCTTCTTCATTATCTTCATCCTCGTCTTCATCATATTGGTTTGCAACTGTTCTACCTCTGCTCTTTGTGGCTTTCGCCTTTTTGGAAGTTTTGGCAGATTTGGCAGGTTTGGCGACTTTGGTAACTTTGGCAGCTTTAGTCTTCGAAGCAGGTTTTCGCTTTGTGCTGCTTTTGGTACTGGCAGCTTTCGCTTTGACTTTCTCTGCATCCTTCTGGGCCTTCACTGCAGCCTTTTCTGCATCTTTCTGGGCCTTGATTGCGGCCTTCTTTGCATCATTTACAGCCTTTGCTGCAGCCCTCTCGGCCTTCTTTGCCTCCTTCTCAGCCTTTACTTTGGCGGCTTTGGCGGCTTTTTCAGCCTTGGAGGACACAGCCGGCTTAGGCTGGGTCTTTGGGTTGGTGCCCCCACCCATTCGTCGTGTTGCAACCATCTTTCCAAGTTGATTGATGGTCTTCTGGTCTGGTTTGATTTGTTAGCTGGTGAATGTGTAAATGATAACACGAGGACCATACTTACTATCAGTTGCTGTTGCTATAATATGATCAATCTGATGATTGAATATTCAAGGCAAGGGAGTTGTGGTTGTGTTCGTGGTCGAATATGAATTTGGACATGCTGACTCTTTATTAATAGAGGACAGACTGATCACCTATTTCTATTAGCAGACAAAGCCCGAGCAGAGAGAATCGAAGAAACATGCAGATATCCACCCATACAAAGAGAATTAAAAATATCTTTTCGGGGCCTTTTCTTTGTTGACCAGGTCCACCTTATTGCAGATACACCGAGGTCTTGACAAAGAACGTTTTAGGTCAATCTTGGTACAAAGTTCCACTTATTGCAAATTGGAAATGAGTCTAGCTCAAATAATCAGGCTTGTTAGCCGCTGTATTACAGTAGGTGTATATAGGTTGTCAAGGCTACTCACGGTGTGGGCATTCGCCCAACCCAGAGTTCCGAGGGATTGTAGAAGATCACACTAGCCTGTGAGAAAGGAACAAAGAAGACCCAGTGGAACAGTTTAAGATTCTAAGGTACCGCAACCGGGCAGCTCAAAGAAGGAAGAAAAACAAGAGTATCATCATACTACGAACAGCGCATGTAAAACAATGAACAAGGACAGGAGCCATAGGAACCAAAGCAGTGCTCAAAATCAATGTCTAATTTGAAAATGACCAGCATCAAAGAGAATGAGAGTAATTCTCGGACCATGATTCCGTTCCAGAAGTAGACTATCTCGCTTTTGAGACTAGATGATGGGTCTAAGCCAGGTGGTATTCCTGATCTTGTCAAATCCACCCCCTTCTCTTTCACCTCATTTACTGTAAACTAGTCTAGACTTTTACACGGAGTATTATTTGAAATCCAAGAGATTAACATCCTATCAAGTTTGACACGCTTACCTCGGCAAACTGGAGACTAGGCAATTGCAAGCGGCCAGGTTAGGGCTTGCTTAAGCAAAAGCTGAGCAGGTAATATTAAACCCAGCGTCCAGATTTGGCAATGGCCCCCCTCTTTTCCTACCACGAAAGTGCCAAAACAAAGCGAAACATATTTTCCAGTCTGAATCCGACACTAGAATTCGACTGGAACGGTACAAAGAGCTTTGACAGATGAGTCCGTGTGTCCATGGAGGAAAAGCAGATCGGAAAAATGCGAGCTAACTTCCATCTTGGATTGAACTGGCTGTGTGGTTGAATTCAATCCGTCTTTCATCGTGGCCAGGGCTATTATTAGCGGACGCCTCTCAGCACAGGACAAAGGATATCTCAAAGTCAAGATCCAGGTGGCGACGAAAGCGCCGGCTTACAGGCCTTAGAGTTTGGCATGGCTTGTACATTTCCAGAATCATGATACAAAGAGGAATATCCCAGTGTTGGGGGTGTCTCATGGATCTGTCGAATTGGTTGCTGGTCAGATTCCCACATTACAATTGAAACTATATCAGAACAAAATGGCCTGAACTACGGAGTACTGAAAGAAGATTGGGAGAATATACAGATGACCGGCTATTCTTTGAGAAGAATATCAGAGGATCGGGACGCAATAAATCATTAATACTTTGGTCTTTCGGGTCATGCGATGCACGAGTATGCACAAGTCAAAAGTAAACACAGTAGAATAGGAAAGCGATTAACAAATACTCTCATCACGCAAGTTGGCTAGGTATCGGCAGCTCCAAGGATAGTGGGATGTCTGCCTTGTCCACTTTCGTAATTATGTGACGATATAGCAGACTCATAAAATTTCAATCTTCTTATACGAACTTTTGCGCAAAGCATATTCACGCTCCTCACGCAGGCAGACGATCTATTGCCAGTACCTGGGCTCGTCAAAGACGTGGTAGCGGTGTCCGCGCACTCCCTGGCCGCGGAACAAGGCAGGGAAACGACGGCCAACAGGGACCATCTCCTCTGGGATACGCATCTCATTTTCGGGTTCGGGCTCGCCAATGACGAACTTTCCAACCTAGATCACAAAACAGTCAGTACACGTGTGGGAGAAGAAATGGAGAAACAATATTACATACCTGGATCTCAGTATCCGTGATGGTATCACGACTGATTCTGGCGTAACCAGTGCGGTGCAGCTTCTTGAAGAGAAGGTACTCGCACCATCTATCCCAGTCGGTAGGATCAATATCCTTCATTTGACTACGCTCGCTCACGTAGGTGTTGTAGTTACCCTCGAGCGGCTTGGTGACGAGGTAACTCAATAGGATCAGAGGACGCGGGGAGTCGCCCATCAGCTTTGACAGATACTCACTCTGCAAGCGGCGGTCCTCGGGGTCCTCTTCCTGTCCGGAGTGGAACACAACAACATCAACCATCTCGCCGTACATATCGAGGGTGGCGTGGATTGCAGGTGCTAGCTCACCAACAGGCGAGGGGAGAAGGTGGTGGGTAGAGTTGACGATGGGGAACTTAGACAGCAAGGCGGAACCCCAGGTGTGCTTGTTTGGACCGGGGCCGAAGTCAGCGTAGTAGCCAAGGTCCTCAGCGATGTACTGGGTGACGTCCCTGTTGCCCATGATGATACGCTGGTTGTCGGATTCAAGGAAACCAATGACATCTAGCTCAAGCTCACCAATGACGTCGCGCATGCGGCGCTCAGATGACCACATGTTGTTGTCGAGGCCGAAGTGGACAGTCCAGATACCAGCAGTCACAACCTTATCCTCCTTGTGATGAGGGGTGTAGTCATTGGTAGGGAAGCGGAGGTAAGCGATAGCCACGGAAAGCAGTTGCAGTACAGCAAGAACGTAGATATAGTACGATCGCTGTTTCCTGCTGTTAGGGTTGACGGGCTTGTGAGGCTTGCGGGAACGAGTTGAGTTTGAGGTCGCGGCAGAGAAGACACCCGCACCAATGCACAGCATTGTGGTGGTCATGAGCCAGTCAGTGTGCTCACGAAGCAACGGCCCACCTGGGACGAAGGCATAGGCGACAACCCAAACGTGGAAGAGCAGAAGGGCCACGTAAACGATGAAACCGATGCCGAATGTGCTCGCGGGTGAGTGACGAACACTGGATCCAATAAGAACCGGGGCAACGGCCATGATATAGAACGCAAGAACTAGGGCGCCATAGAATCCGGTCCAGTGGTGGTAGCAAGTAAGAAGAGCAGCACCAATGGAACCGACACCGAAGGCAGTCCAGCTTCCAGCGACTCCGGGGTGGAAGATGCCGTACACAAGGCCGGCTCCCATTGCGAAGATCGTCAGAGCACCGTGAGGAGCTGCGATCGGTCCGCGCACTGGGTATCCATCCCAGACCCAGGAGATCATGGTACTCGAGTCGGTCAAAAGCGACACGATGGCGAACATCAGACCACCAAATCCGACAGCAGCAAGGATGGACGAGCCCTTCTTGCCACCCGCTGGCAAATAATCACCCCCGCTCGTATTTGAGCCTCTCTGGGACCTCAAAACAGCGAACAGAGCAAGGAAGAGTCCAATCTTGTTCCAGCCACCATTCTCGGCGTGCATAATCGGCCAAAGGGGGTTGTTGGTCTTGCATGCGAACTTGGCGACGACGGACATGATCAGACCGATCCCCCACGCCATGATACGGGCTTCGAGACGAGGAGCATTGGCCCTCTCGGAAAAGAAGCTAGCGGTCCATGCTGCACAAGTAGCAGAAAGAGCGAACCCAGTCACAAAGAGACGGTGGGCAGGATTCTGGAACTTGTATGCAAGAAGACCAGCGAGCGAAGCCAGGTGGAGAAGGCGGAGGTTCTTCGCGGCTACATATCGCAGGGATGGGATGATGTATAACAGTGGGGATGTGCAGCAAACAATAGCAACCTCATAGCCAGAGATACCCATGTGCCACAGAGGGAAGTCTATCAAGATCAGCAATGGCCATCCGTACCAGGTAATAGGTTTCACTTACACCAGACAAGGACAGGCAGAGCAGTCACGATGGTCCAGAACACAAACTAGAGTCCATTGTCAGTAATGCAGTAGGCCAATGGTCGACTGGTATAATTTACCCCATTGTAGACATCCGAGACAGCATCAATAATCTCGGTCCAGAAGAAGCCCTCGCCAAAGGTGTTGCCCACTGGCTTGCCCTTCCTACGTACGTGGTTAATTTCCTGGATGGTTGTAGTTCGTTATGGAATTGTACACACTCTTTTTCCAAAATAGAATCCGCAGTCGTTTTCAATTGCCTAACGAGCACAAACTTAGACAATGTTTTCTTTTGTGAAAACCAATGTAGCCTTTGGCACTATACATTTGCTGTGGGCAGTGTCATTTCGGAAGCCACGGTACATACCCTCTGCTAACACCCTTAACATCTCTCACCACTAATTCGAAGCTCTCAAAGTCAAGAGCTGTGATAGCATCAAAACCGACATCGAACAAGATTAGGGACCATTCAAAGAACGCATACTTGGTGTAGGCTATGAAGGTTTGACTGATTAGCATGCGGTAACTCTCAGTTGAATGCTTATAAGGGCAAGTACTCACCACCAGGAACCTTGTGGACCTTGTGTTGGATGAAATAGTAGACCAACGGAACCAAAGTTCCAAAGAACAAGCTGGCCATGATTTTGCGGTACTTGACGGCACGACGGTTGTTCGGGCTGAGCGCAAGGCAACCCAGGGTCCACGGCAAGGTGGCCACCAAGTACGAGATCATGAAGATGTCATGCCAGTCGTGGTCATCGGTAGACGTGACATAGGTCCAGCCACCGCATGTCAATGTCCGGAAGATGCCCACGCCGGCAACCAACTTAGGTAAGGTCGAGTTTGGACGCGCAGTGAGGATGTACCATAGGAAGACGAGAGCGAATCGAGGGCCGGAAGTGATAGCAATGAAGACCTGGAAAAAGGACCGCTCGGGATATCGGTCACCAATGGTCGCAGACACAGAGGGGAACCATTCAATGGGGTAGCCGTAGTATTCGTTTTGAACGATCTTGTGGTAGTGCAATGAAACGCCAACAATCAACGCGCTGATGAACGCGGCATATGCGAAAACCGTGTGAGTCCAGGCGACCCATTTGCCGTTGATCTGCAAAGGATATCAAGTCAGTGGCGTTTGATCCGCATTGAACGGCGCTTTAGAACTTACGGCAACCACGGCATCTCCGTCCTTATATCGGGGAGCCATGGTGGCACAGAGGGAAAGGCAATCTCTGCACCTATTTGACAAAAAAAACAATTGGGGAAGAAAAGAACGTCAAGAAAAAGAAAGAAAGAGAGAATGACTTAAAACAAGTAGATGTCACGAGCAAATGGCCCCTGAGGGAAATGAAAACAACTTCCGGATCCCTCGGTGCCTCTGAGCGCCCTGTACGCTAACCTAATGCGGGTAAGCGCGCTCTGGGGCTGATCGGTGTTTTTTCAATGCGGGATGCCGACTTTTTTTTTTTTAACACTCTTCAGTGAACAGCAATCATGTCCGCCGCAACAGATAAGGCTCGATTCTTCCTCGAGAAGTCAGTGCCTGAGCTCAAGGAATATGAGCGCAAGAAGATTTTCACAAAGGTATGCCGCAAAGCGGAGTTCTTCCATCAGATTGACAGCTGATCATCATAACTAGGATGAAATTTCCTCAATCGTCAAAAAACGATCTGATTTTGAGCACAAGCTTAACGCGCGTGGTGCACAGCCGGTGGATTTTGTGCGCTATGCTGAATACGAAATGAACCTCGATGTGCTGCGAAAAAAGCGGGTGAAGCGACTTGGACTCCGGTCAGCAGGATTCAACGGCCAGCGACGTATTTTCTTCGTTCTCGAGCGAGCTACACGCAAGTTCCACGGCGATATCAACCTCTGGGTCCAGTATATCGAATATGCTCGCAAACAAAAGGCACACAAAAAACTCCAGACGATTTTCACCGATGCTCTGCGACTACACCCTACCAGCGCCGACTTATGGGTTTACGCTGCTAAACATTTCCTCGATGACCACGGAGATATGACACAGGCACGGAGTTACATGCAGCGCGGTCTACGGTTCTGCAAGAGCGCGAGAACAATCTGGATTCAATATGCAAAGCTGGAATTGATTTACATCGCAAAGCTGGTCGCTCGCCAACGTATTCTCGGTCTTGATGAGGAGAGCCAGAAGCCCAAGCCGATTCAAGCAGAGGTTGACGACGCCGACGCCGACATGATTGCGCTCCCAGCACTCACAGCTGAGGACATCAACCCGAGCACAGGAGCGGACGGAGAAGTAGACCAGGTTGCGCTGCAAAACCTGAACTCCACACCTGCCCTGAGCGGTGCTATCCCGCTCGCCATCTTTGACACAGCCACAAAGCACTTCAACAACGATGATCGGTTCGGTCAAGAGTTCTTTGATATGGTTTGGGAATTCCAGGATGCGCCTTGTCTTCGCAAGATTTTGGAACATGTGATTGAGACAATGCGCACCAACAAGCCTTCCAGCCCACGGACGCAGATTTGCTACATCAAGTTCCCGACCGCTGGAATCCCTCCCACTTCGGCCGAGTTCCCGCGGGCGCTTGGTAGTTCGCTTGCTCGCCTCAGGGAGTATCCTATGGGCAAGGATCTCGCACGCCAAGTTATCAATTGGCTTCAGCCTGTTCAGGCAACAGAGGGCTTGGATCCTTCGTTGCAGAAGGTTATTGCAGCTACCGTCCGCAATGCGGAGCGCGCAGCACAGGAGTAGTATACATAGCATACCCAAGTATTTGTACTTAGCACATAGGCGTTGATCGGATATTATCAAAATTCAGGGTCCACTGGCGAACTTGTCCCTATGCTATCAGGTTTTGCATTGATATTAATCATTGTATTTGCTCCCCCGGCGACTACTTTTTTTGTCGCTGTGCTGTTTCTTATCTTTAATGCGACCCTCATTTTGAGCTTTTTGTCTATGTTTTTTTCCCCCCCCCGTTAGATTCGCTCAATTGCTGCCATGGAAAGAGTAAACATACAATTTTTGCACGCGATTTCTTTGCGCTTGTGATGTTTCCCCGGGAATCACCTCTTTAGCCGAGCTCTGCAATAGCTGATAGAGCTTGTCAAAGCAGGATTCCACGTTATTAGATTGTTTCCGCTCCTCGTCCGACTGGATGACTAGACATTGGGTTCTTTCGGCGGCATATCGGGAAGCACGAAGTGGAGGGTGTATCAGACAGGGTACCAATGGTAGCAATGCGTCCAATGGGACTTTCAATGTGGCCTTGGAGTTGACCCTATTTCCCCGATTAGATAGTTTCAGTACTATTGATAAGTGGAGACACTGACTTGTTCACATTTTGCCCACCTGGACCGCTAGACCGACTGAAAGAGATCTCGCAGATATTACGAGGGATTGTTTTGGAATTGAAGGATTTGAGCCAGTCCCTGGCTATTTTTATATCTTGATCAGCTTGAGATGCGAATCTTCGCAAAGCGGTCAAGCTTTGTATACGGGAATACATAGTCCAGTACGGAGTAGTTCGAGAAAGGGAAAAGAGGGTGGAGAGTTCAAAACATAAAGAGACTCGGTCTGGCCCCGCTTAGCGTACGTAACAAACGCTTTTTATTTGACTGAAATTATTTAGAGTGATTAGAATGATGTAGTTTCTGTATAATTTCAATGTTATATATAGTACGGGTGTATAGTGCTATATAGTATTATAGTCGTTACATCAACCACTCCATCACCTGAAATCTATCCATCCTAAATAATATGCCTCGTGATTGATATCCTCAACGCCTCCAACTTGCTCACCTGACAAACTTTTTTTTTTCTCTATTCCCCCCCACCTATTTCCCCCCATTTCTCTTCTTCATCGCCTATTTTTTCTTTCTTTTTCCTTTCTACTTTCCCTCTTGGGTAAAGGCAGAAAATCCATTTTCTCATCGCCCCACCTTAGCTTGCGATTGCGAAAATTCCTAGCCCCCCGGACTCCTTCACCATTTCTCCGTAGATGAAACCACCTCCTTCCCAAAGTCTACATGACGCCCAGTCCCGATGAAGCGCTTCACTTTCGCGGAAAGACTTTGACTCCGGAAAGCCCTCGACCCTTACACATACCAGAGCCGTCGAATATCCCAGTCTTAGAGAACCAAATGGACCCCGTCTTCAACGATACCTCCACCTATGAACGCTCGGTGTATAATCAGGTCCCACAAACACATGGATGGTTGCACGGGTTAAAAGATGGACAGGGGGGATCGAGTACCCAAGATGGTAGTTTTCAAGCCTTGCCAAATCCTGGGATGCAGAATGAAATTGATTCTGCATACTACCCTCCCCCAGCTTCGGGGTCCGAAAATCCCGGCCAACTGAGTTCAGCTTTCTCTCACCACGATTCCACTTATTCCCACGCCGCTCCGGTTGCTCCGGTGTCCCAAGGCTATGCCACTGGGAGCGAAGTAGATCATGCCCACCCGGAGCAGTCAAAGATGCCGGACCGCCTAATTACCGACGAGCGCGTGGAACATAACGTGGGAGGTGTCAATTTCCAGAGCTTGCTCGACAATCTTTCACTCCCCAACCCTGGTGCAACCATTCCCGCCGTTTCTTCATCTGAGAACTCGTCTCTCCGCCAAGCACCCGGCGAGTCCCTCAAATCCCAGGGCACCCATGCCCACCCCCAAGCCCAAAGCCACACTTCTATCCAGGCCCATTATACTCCAAACGGTGGATCACATCACCAACTTCCGTCTGCCCATGATGCCGATGCCACTGCACCGCCTGCCTACTCGGCCCAATCTAGTAATATTCAACCCCAGAACCAGTCCCAGCCATTTAACACTGCTTCTGGGGCCTCGGCCGCCAACAATCTACTTCCCCCAACCGGTACCTTCCCGCAAACTCCATCTACCGGTGCCGAATCTCAGGGCTCCCTGCAAGAGCCTTCTGTAGCTTCCAAGAAAGGCCGTGTGGACAAGCAGGGTCGACCTATCAAGCTTTCTGACGATGATGCGCCCTGGGGTCCAGAGGTTCAGAAGAAATATGATGAGTTCTTGCACGATGAGCGGATCTATGTGACGGAAGGTCTCTGGGATCGGTTCCCAATGGGCTCCAGGTTGTTTGTTGGTCAGTATTGTGTCCGCTTATATCAAGTCTTCGTCTATCTAACGGGATTTCCATGTGCAGGCAACCTCCCTACCGAAAGAGTCACCAAGCGAGACATGTTCCATATCTTCCATAAGTACGGCAAACTGGCACAGATATCGATCAAACAGGCGTACGGCTTCATACAGTTTCTAGAGGCCAGTTCTTGCCATGCGGCTCTCGGTGTCGAACAGGGAGCCATCGTGCGCGGCAGGAAGATACGTGAGTGCCCGAAGCGATAATTCGGCAATCTTCCTCTCCAAAACCTAACCGTCCACAGATCTCGAAATTTCAAAGCCCCAGCGATCGACTCGGCCCGCGCAAGCACCCGAGACTTCCCGTGCACCGCC
Source organism: Penicillium griseofulvum (assembly GCF_001561935.1). NCBI lineage: Eukaryota > Fungi > Ascomycota > Eurotiomycetes > Eurotiales > Aspergillaceae > Penicillium > Penicillium griseofulvum. Next base: position 4,329,674 of record NW_024467471.1, on the reverse strand, counting down.
GCCACACCGTTCGCGGTCACCGGAGTTCAGCCGTGCCGGGCCTGGGCGAACTAACGTCCGGGGCCCTGCCGATCGATACGACCGATCCAAGCCATATGAATCGAATCGGCTTCCATTTAGCGATTTCCGGGATGAACCTTCTCACCGCAGCAGACGCGACGATTATCGCCCGCCACGATCGCCTTCCCCGCGGCCCTTTCGGGGATCTAGAGAGGGGTATCGGTCGCGCGACAGAACCCCAGAAAGGTTTGATCGCCGCGAGCGACGGCGCTCCCGTTCTCCACGTTCTCCTCGCTCTCCTTATTCCAGAGATCGACGTTACCGCAGCATCAGTCCAAGACCACGTGGTATCTACGAAGGTGAAGCAGATTTACCTGTGCCTCGACGAGCTCAGCGAGATGTACCGGAGGTGCAGCTTCTCGTTCTGGAAGAACTTGACAGGTGGGTTGAATACATTGAGGTCTGTTTGACAAAATCACTGACATTACGAAGGAACTTCGTTCTTCATGTAGAGAACGCTTTCCGCAACCGTGGATTGCGAGTGGATGTCCTGGTGCTTGGTCCCCGGATCCCCCTGGGTGCCGCCGTGCATCGTCAATTTATTGAAGGTGTTCTTGCGGTTGTTCGACTATCTCGTCCGAATCAAGTATCTCGGAAAATTCCTCTGCAGCTCTTTGATCGAACTGCCGGATTGGATAATGTCCGCTTCCTTGGTAAGCGCATTCTGTGTTCGCTTCTTCTTCCACCTCTTGCTAACCTCTTCTTTCCCCCATAGATTACCCTGAGCTCGAGCCTAATATGTCTGCTGAGCTCTTGAGCCACCAAGCCCAGGCGATGCAGCGAGGAGCAGCCCCAACTGCATTTGCACCCAATCCTGCTTTCCTCGTCCCCCAAGCACAGCCTATGCCGGTTCCTCAACCCGGCATGCCTACGCTTTCAAATCCACCCAACATCGCGAACCTCATTGGTTCACTGGATGGTCCTAGCCTCTCTACTCTCTTATCTGCGCTCCAGCGACCTCCCCATTCGCAGCCTGTGTCTGCTACTCAGTCGCCCTTTTCCTCACCAAACCCACCTCCGGCCGACCTCGCTAGTCTCCTGACCAATGCGCATCGGCCTCCACCTATGCAAACCGCCCCACAGCAACCTCTTCCCCAGCCACCTTTCAATCTCCAGCCTGTAAATGCACCAATGATCACCGATCCAAACGTGCTTTCGCTCCTAGCCAAAGGACTAGGTGGACAACAGCAGCAGGGCCAGGGACCCGTTGGACCCCAGGTACAGAACCTGATGCAGCACCTGGCTAAATGGAAGCAATGATTTCACGACTCTCTTACTACCTCATTCTCATTCGAACTTAAAGTTCATCGTCATTCTTCATTTTAGGGGCCTGGCGTTCTTGCATTCCTGGTGATTTCAGTGCTCTGCTTCGGTTTCTTTTTTTTTCTGGCTGGCCAAAACCCAGTTCTCGCAACACTAGGCGTTTCCTTTCTTTCCTTTTTGCTCGTTGCTTCTCGTGTGTCAAAGGCAGTAACATATTAGGTAGATATTGCGGCAAGGGGGTATTTAGGATGGAGTTGACTTGTCTTTTCAATCATCGGACTCTTGCTCATTGTGACTGTTTATTTTCCCCTTTTGGACATATACGGATGTTCCTTAGATATTTTGGGTTATATTATTACTTGTGTACATTCTCCGGTTTGACATGAAAGCATGTGTACCTAGGTCACTCTACTATATTTCATTTTCTATGGACTTGCTTTGGCTTCTTAGGTGCCGCTTTCACGAGGTCCCTCAAAAGACAGGCCGAGTCAAATTCCGAATAGCATATTTGACGAACCTTGGATCTTAGAGCTGGAATTATACAGGGCATACATAGTAAGACTGAGCAAGCAAGCCGTCTCAGGCTTTCAGCTTCCAGTAGTGTAACTTTGGAATGGAGTGGTCATCAAGGTACGTGATAAGAGAGGATATGCTACATATTGTACAAAAGCCACCGACAAAAAGTCCTTCTGGCTTCTTATTTCGAGTTCCAACCTTTCTCCTTCAACTCCTTCACCTTAGCCGCATCCTCCTTTTGAATGCGCTCGATCGTCTTGTCCCGGTTGAACTCCATCACACGCTTTTCCTTGAAGTATTTCACCTAGTAGACACCAAGAATCTTGAGTCAGCAATTTGCCGGCGAATAGATATAACGTAGATCAAGCTAGAAAGCACCAAAAATTGGCAATTCTGAGAGCAACTGATCAAAGATCCCACCGTACGTACCCAGCTTTGTGAACATGCCGCCTCAAACTCCGCGACCTCGTTAGCGCACTTCTGTCGCGCCTTCTTATCGTCTTTAATGCCATCCAGGATATCGTTCTTGTCAAGGCAGGCGAAAAATAGATCCCGACCCTCCCAGCAGCGTGCGCGACTCGTTCGATCCGGGGCAATGCGGCCGCCGTCGGAGGCTGCGTTCTTGTTTGAATCGCCGGAAGACCAAGGTAGCCAGCCCATTTTGTGGAGATGATTATACCGGATAGGGAGCGGATTGGGTGTCGACTCTATTCGAATATGTAGAGTATCCTGTGGTTTGTAGCGAATTGTGCAACTGACAGGTGTCTGTGATGGCAGATGCCCAGTTGGCGGGTCGGGCCTGTGACCGCCAAGACTGTTGATCCCAGGCAGGCGATCGCCATCTCCGGACCCTTTTTCACTTTGAACACACTACACGTTCTGGATTTTACATATAATTTTGAAGTCTCTGACACTGGATACTTTTTGTCTCTGGATTTCGCTTTGAACATCTTCCCAAATAGCATTGCATGTTCCCTTCCCTTCGCCCCCACATTCTTATCCTCGCCTCGACCGCCGAGCTTAATCCGACACCTCGACTTTGAACGAAATTCGAGGGTGACAAGACCCCCGTTGTCTATTTAGTTGATGCCCGCGCGCCGGCGTCCACCAGCGGGGTCGCGCACCGAACTCCCTCCGCTGAAGATCGTCCGCAAGATCCTCTTGCTGCAGCTCGCATACTATGCCTGCGCCACGGTGCTCATCTTGTTCACGACAGTTGTCTATGGCGCACCATTCTCGCTAGACCTAGTCTTTGGCTGGGACTCTCTGCGTGGCGACACGACCATTGGATGGATGTTGGGATTGGTGTGGATGTTGAATTGCTTTGTTAGGTGAGTTGTCCACTACTTCGACATTTGAGTATCTTGAACAACAGCTAACTCTAATCTCCCCTTGGGGAATACTCAGTGTTATATTCCTACTCATCTTCGTATCTCGTTCAAAGCTGGTGCCCGATTTCGCTCTGACGATTCACTTCCTCCACCTCATCGCCACTACTTTGTACTCCCACTCCCTGCCTTCGAATGTACTCTGGTGGGGACTTCAATTCGCCAGTGCGACTATGATGACCTTCCTTGGCATGTGGGTGTGCCAAAGACGGGAGCTGGAGCCTATCAAGTTTGGTGGACACAGTGGCAGCACCCAAGCTGGCCCGTCACAGACATCTGACGGTGACGGCCAGCAGGAGTCAAGCTTTGGCCGTGGCCGCGGTCGAGAACGCAGCTTGCAAGAATATGAATTGGATGATATGAAGCACACGGGTGAGCATGCTGTATGAAGCCGCGCCTGCTCGCCCCCTCGCCCCATCGTTGATGTTCCCTGTTGGGGCTATGAACGACTTTTTGTTACACTGGCACACTTATCTTTCTTCCCACGCCTTGGTCTATCGTGGACTGTTTGATGCATTATTTCCATTTTGTATACCCTTGCGGCAGTTGCATCTGTATAGATGGCGTTTGTTCTGAAGGAATTGATTTCCATATTTATTTGTTCGATACCTGTTTACATTAATATCTGCTAGGTTTGTACTATTCTTCTCAGTCAGACGATCTGACGAGCTATATGAAAATAATTCCATATTCAATCTCAACTTCTCGAATCCTCCGTACCTAAGAATAACATCCATTTCGGCGAAGCTCAAGTACAACTATGCAAAAGCTTATACTACCTGTTACGAAGGAAGCATGTATTGCTATCTGGAATAATGTCTGAGGGCAGCACAGCTTCTCCAGGACCTTTCATCCAACGCTCTCGTGAAATGATATTGTGGTTGATGATCTGCTCTCTCGATGTCCTTTCAAAGGCTAAATATTTGGACGAGCTTCGAACCGAATCGGAAATGCTATTTATATTGTTCACATCTTACTCAAGGAACCTTCCGTTTGTCTCTTCGACAAGCAACTCGAACTCAGGCTGGAACTCGGTATAGAAGTTGTGCTAAGATGGTCAGCATACATATTCTCAAACATATATCACCTTTCCACTTACAGGATTCTGGGCAGCATCGGCGGTAAACTTAGCCGCATCATCACTAATGATCTTCTTCGGAAGACCATTGGCGGCTGCTGCTTCAGCAAGAAGCTGTGACTCACAAGCGTGCTCCAGCATGGAGTATAGGATTGCTGCTTCATCAACAGTCGAGCCGACAGTTAGAAGACTGTACATGAGTTGAGTCAAATTAGCCAGACAGAACCAGACACATGAAAATGCAAGGGCAAATATCGGCTCACCCATGGTTTTGCAAGATACATGCAATGTTTTCCTTGCCCAATGCCTTTGCAATGGCCTTCCCTTCATCTGCCGACAGAACAATGCCGCCATGGTCTTCGTAAACGCCCACTTTGCCAAAGAAGTTGCACGCATCTTTATACTACGTTAGCCCAAATTCGAACCCGAATGCTACGTAAAGGGAAAAGGAAAGCCACCAACCTTGCGTAAGCATCTCGATTGGCTTCCCAAATGAACTCCACGTCTTTCCATGGATACCATGCGTGTGCGCCGCAGCCACAACATCTGGACGTGCTTTGTGGATCTCTGAATGAATCAAGAATCCAGCTTCATTAACAGGCAGCTGGGCTCCACCCTCAACGACGAATCCATCAGCGTCAAGGAGAACAAGATCCGAAGCCTTGATAGTCGAGAAATGCTTGGCAAATGGATTCATCCAGAAATGGTCTTTGAGGATTGGGTCTGCAATTTGTCAGAATCCTCTTGCTCTATAACGAATATTCCATTCAAAAGAGAGTGTCACACTTACCTCGCATCGAAATGTGCCCGGAGACACCCTCTCCATACCCCAGCTTTCCAAAGAACCGGAATGCAGCAGCCATGTGCTCCTTCATCCACTTGCGTTTCTCGGTTAGGTCTGAGAATGTGGGAATACCGCGCAGTTTCAGAGTGCCGTTTCGGCCTCCACGAGCTAGACTTTGGAAGCCTGCATCATTTGCTGCTGGTGGTAGTGGAGGTAGTTGATCTTCGTTGGTCAAGCGAACGGTCTGCTCTTGGGTTGTGGTTGTAGTCGACATGGTGAATAATTCTTAGCTTAAAGTACTATATTTTCCAGAAATTGTGTCTTTAAATGTCGAGAGTTCATGTTCATAATACTCGGACATAAATCCGAACTCTTATCTGAAGTGGACCCCGCTCTGTCGTTGGAAGGCGCTGGCAAAGTTACAATGTCAACGCATTTGATATTTGATTGATTGATATTTCGAAAGCAGATATTCATTGGCTCTAGAGTTATCTGATGTCGGTGGCTCCCTCGTGGACTCTTAAGATTGGTAAAGGTCTCCGAGGTTTTCTACCTCGAATTCCTATGCCTGCATCGCCACATTATGTTTAGGATGATCTAGATATACTTAACGTAGTATCCTAGTCACTTATATTTTATCTATATTATCATTGACAAGTCAGTAATGGCCTCATCTGCTGAGAATGTGTAAGGTGACTAAGTAATGACACGTGACGCTATTGTTATCAGCCATGTGGGTTTCCCTATCTTATGGCCAATATCTCTCTCTCCTCCAATGACCTACGGATGTCAAAACATTGAGAGTCGAAGAAATACTGCTTCTGATCTCCACATGCTCCTGATTGGCTGGTTCCAAGATCTTCCCTAGTTACTCCATTACTCTGTTCTTCTATGCGGCCCCATTGAGATAGACATTGGACACGTCTAGAATCATGGCAGAAGGAGATCCATCATACATAGACTATGAGGCTTTCTTAGACCCGGAATTCTCGCCGACTTCATTTGCCAATACATTGGTGACAAGCACAAACAATGCAACAGATACCCCGTTGGATTTATCAACACCATTGTCACGGGTACTCTTTGATCTTCAGGAGATCGATACACACATCCATGCATTGACAACCAAATCAGCTCTCCCATTGCTTTCACACACCCAAAGCCAAACTAAAGCTGCTGATAATATCTTGAAGGAATCAGGGACACAGATTGCCTCTGTGACTCAAGGGTACGAGCGCCTCCAAAAAGAGGTTATACAAAAATGGCAAGCAGCCGAGGAAGCCCGTATTGCTGCTGAAAACTCCCTTGAAACTGTCCGCCTAGCAAGGGCGGTTGCGCGCTGCTTAACCCTGGGTAGACAGTTAGAGAGCCAGGTATCTGAAATTACAGGTCGAGGTGCAACAGGGCCGGCCCTCCCAGCCGGACCAGATGGACCAGCATCACCGTCAACTGGAAAAGATGGCTTCCGCGCACTTGAACGAGCAGCGTACACGATTTTGAACCTGCGCGAAATGTTCTCGGCCACGACCCAGGGCGAAGAAGGCTATGGGTTGGATCGGGTGAAGGTCACTCGCACTCTGCGCGGAGAATTCGTCATCCCCGCAGAGAACATGGTCAAGTCGAGAGCGCAACAGACCATTAACAGATTCACTTTGTCCTCAAACTCGGCAAGCGCCAATGGCCAGTCATCCATTCCATCTGGATATAAGCAAGCCCGCGATGCCCGAGCACGTCTCGCAACCGCCGCCACAACTCTATATCTTCTTTCGCCTGCACCAAAGGGCGAAACCACAGCAGCCAACTACAAACCCGAATTATTGTTGTCAACATTACAAGGCTTCATGCACACAGCGATCATGACATCCGTAAATTCTCTCGCCCGGGCTCTTACCCAGCTGCCAACCATGGACCGAGCCCTCGCCGACATCTCCGCCCGATGCCAGGATATAGTCGCCTTGGAGAACATTCTCAGAAACCTCCGCCCACCACCGCACCCTCTCTTGGCCTCCGCAATCGACGAACCTGCCGAAGCCCAAGCAGCAGCCTCAAACAAACCTAATCTCCTGCAGCCTCTTCTCCAGGCTTTGGACACCACTTCACTTCCTTCCTACTACTGGCGCTCCCTCGCCTCATCTCTCGCACCGCGTGTCCAGGAAACCGTCAACCGAGGCGGTGTCTCTGCTCGTACATTGCGGTCCAACCGTGATCGACTAAGAGTCGAGATCAAAGAGTGTGTGCTCCGTGCATCGCAGGTATCTGCTACCAGCCTGCTAGCTGAGAAGGGACGACCAGGATCCGACATGGTGGTTGTTGGAAACTGGGAGCGAGAAGCTGCCGTGATGGTGAGCTCGGTTGTTGGCCCCCTGGGACGGTGATCGAGGCTATACGGCTACGACAAGCGTGTTGTACATGTTGCCGAATCTCTACAAAAAGGGATTTCGAGATTTTGTATGAGGTAGATGAGGTCAGTCGAAACGATTCACTTCAGCTCTAATGAGAAATATAATTGTATGGCGAGTGGCATACTACACTCGAACTTGATGTGGTCTTCCTTTTCATTAGAACCTGCTAGTTTGGTGTCAGCTTCTTAATCAATAGTAAAAGTCCGGCTATGTAGATACGGGCTACACTTGATGACAATGCAACACTGGAAGCTGACAAGGCAGTAGAAGTCGGAGTAATTAAAGTAAGAAACCGTTTGAGGCTACGCGGGCTACATATAGAGAAAACTGAGGCTTTTTGTGTCGTTGCACAGTTCATTTCCTCAACGCAGTTTTCATACATGGGCAAGGACCCTATGTGTGCGTGGTCACATTGGTAATTGGTCAGAAACCCCCATACATCCCTTTCTCCTCATTTATTCCACCTCCATGTCATCAAACTTCACTCATAGGTTTGATGTATTGTGAAGGAGAAAATACATAGTCTCGACATGCTGCGTTTCACCCAATGACTCGGTATCTGTGCGGCTTCCATTCCTCTCAATATGAATCTTCTCATGCTTCCGCTTTTCGACTTGGATTTGCAGGCTTTTCCCATGTATACGGAGCGTCTCCGAAATCTGAATTCTGCGAGGAACGTACTGCGCCAGACAGATGCTTATGGAGCGAATAGAACGGCAAAATTTCGAGGCCGTGCTTGAGGAAGCTTGCGATGAAGTTCGCAACAACTTTCATTCCAACGACGTAGCGGTCCGTACCAGCTGAACGGAAGAAACATTTGCTACCACGAAGGGCTAGTTCCACCCTGTGTGTTCCCGCTGCAACTCAATGTGGTGCTGGGGCTGGGACTGGAGCGAGCCAACCTATGTCTCGCCTTTCCATAAAAGGGTTGACGAGTTGCTGCTGGGATGCTGGACGGCGCCTAGAGGGGCCTGATGGTGTAGTCACAGGTAGACATCCTACGGCGAAGTTGCCGGCTTCATATTTATCGAAATAGGGCCGCGTTGATTTCTGTTTGCTGCACTATGACCGATATCATTCGCCGTCCCATTCTCCTCATGGTTGAAGGGTTTCTTCCCATAATCCAGGGTGCAAGGCCGACTCTTCAGGGAGCAATCAATAGTACAAACTCCAACGGTTCATCACAAGCTAACAGCAAACCAAGAGCACCAAAAGCAACATGCGGAAGAGAGGTTAGGTGATAACCCCAGTCATTTCATAGAAGATGTCATGCTCCAGCAGAATTTTTGCTCAGTTGGGATTCCGCTAGCATCGATGAGGGCCATCGCTGGACTTCGGTCATTTCGCCTCTCCCACATTTCATCTCCGTCGCAGACCAACCACATGAGCATCCTATCATCACCCATTCCCGTATCAGAAAGTTCATCGGCACAATCGAGTCGGTGGGTCATATAGCTCGCCTCTCCTGATGGCTCGCCTCTTGTTAAGCATCTGCTGCTGGGAGTAACCCAATCAACCGGGTTTTCTCGTATTCTCTCTCATCAAAGAACGCGCCTATCGGGGAATTTGTTTGAGTGAGTAGCTCGGATTTTCCTAAAACACACTCTTTGCCCTATCTAGCCATCCGAACTTTCGACGTCGATGACGATGTTTTGCTGTGAGGTAGCAAATGGCTCACTAACATTTGCGGCACGACGAGCGCAAAGAACCAACACCGGGGCTGCCAGACATGTTGATTGATGGTTTGCGAATTCTATCGCTCAAGTTGGTGCTCAATAACACAGGCAGTTCGACATCATCACATCTGAAATTATTCTGATGTCTGAGGTCTTGAGATTCGCGAGCAGCTCCCAACCCACATCATGCATGTTGAGCCCTATTGTAAGAAGCATCAAGGCAGTTCCAATATCATCACATCTGAAATCCTTCTGATGTCTGAAGTCTTGAGATTCGCTAGCTCCTAACCGACATCATGCATGCTGAGCCATATCCTCGTCTTTTTCCCTATCCCGTTTGGATAGCGTGGAAGATCTTCGCGCCCCCAGCGAGTGCAAACTCCATGTTTGCTCGAGGCATCTCTTGAATACGTTCGCTCGCGAGGTTGTCTAGAGCTCCCGCTTCGTCCGCCTCCAGCATTTTCGCCAGCGACCTCGCTTTGCATGTCGAGAAGAGGGTGTTGTGTTCCCGTGTTGTGCTAGGATCTCGTCTCAGATTGCGCACATGACATTGGTGTGTCTTGAAGAGTTCCACATAAGTTCTTGCGAACGTTGTCCATCAACTTCCCTATTGTAAGGGACATCAGACCGTGCTGTCGACTTATATTTTTCGTAATGATGTGGAACAACAAGAACATTAGCACATTACCGCCACCATGGCAGTGTCAGTTTTGTCCTCGTGAAACAGGCGGCCCCGTTCGTCAATAGAGAGAGATATCACATACACAAACACAAGCATTAAGGAAAGAGACCGATAGAATAGGGCAATAAGTCGCAACACCGCCGAAGGTATGTTTGGGATTGGAAGCATTAGGGCCAGCAGGATTCGAGGTCTGAGATGTTCAGACTGCACACCATCGTGCCAGTCAAAAATTCTACCCTCTGCAATCATTCTTCCCTTGGTGCCATCCTTTTTAGGCGGCTCCCTCCACCTTCTTCTTCCGACGGGCCACCCGTGCGGCTTGTCGACGGGAGCGTTCACGCTGACAGGCGTAGAGCACTTTTTGTCGGCACGAGAATGCCAAGCTGCGCACGATCAATCTCGTTGGGCGTTGTTCTGTGTCTGATCCGGAATGAAAATGGCATATATCAGATGCGATCCCTTTCAAGGTCGGATATATATATGCATATATAAATACGGGCTCAGCCACCATATCAACTTTTGGTCGCATGTGAAGGTCTACCCGTTCATTCAATGGTAGAATATATAAGCCCGGGAATGAGCTTTTATGCAACAATCCAGGACGTGGGAGTAGTCGGTCTTGAAAGTCGCAAGTCACGGATTTGAGTGACTATAGACCACCCAGCGGTTTTTACTGGTGACTCGTAGCGTGAAAGACAACGCTCGAAGCGCGCAATCTGCACAAGTGTGTTAGTAAAGTCCGCAAAATGAAATCTGCGCGACTTACTCGTCCAATTGTGACCGTGATGTCCGAGAATGTGCCATGCTGTACTTCATCGAACTGACATCTCAGAAACAGTATGATGAATGACGGAGAGTAATATCGTTTCTCCATCGCCAGCTGGAATGAGCCCTTTCTTTTTTCTCTTTCTTTTTCCCACTCGCTGTAATTTCACATTGGATCTTTGCAAACGACGTGATATCGCTTCTCCAGATCTGGCTGCAGCGGACACAAAAGGTGAGACTGATTGAGCATCGATTGCAAAATTACAAGATGCATAGTTCTCTCACATCTGGGAGTTCTCTTATGTGGCAGTCTTTAGTTCGTATACTGCATCGTCTCAATCGAAGGGGATCATAGGTGTGTGACGATGACGAAGTTGGAGGACGAATTCTGCAAGTCGAACATCCAGTGCACAATTCCAATAGCCACGGGAGACGTTGATACCATTCCAGGGAAAGGACGGTACTCGATGGAACCGGGCGCGTGACGATAGATAAGAATAACACTGGCTCTTTCAGGCAGGAGATATTGTTCAGCATGGCAGGTCTGGTTAGGGTTCAATAAGACACTGCATCCTAGTATCTTTAGAGACTGAAAGGATGATACTAATCAGATAGACAGCTGTGACAGAGCTGCTAGGAGAATTTGGGTTGGGGCATTCGACATGACTTCAAGATATTGGCCTTTTTATCCTGGCGTTGCGGTTGCCACGAAAAAGGCATCCAACACAGCAGTTGCTCCATCCATGGATACCATAGATAGTTGTTCTTGATGCTCAGAGTACACCCAGCATGTGTCAGAAGAGGCTCATGTGTGCAGATTATAAGTGATCACAGGAGGTGTTAAGCTCTGGGGATAGGGGAGGGGGAAGACAAAGAGATGGAGAGGTGAAGGAGGGGGAGAGGTGGGGGTGAATAAGTAGAGATATGGGAAAGAGTTTGGAGAGCAGAGGAAGAAAAAGGAATAGGAAGCGGGAAAGGAAGTTTCTAGTTCCACTATGGATATGCCTATTTGAGCCTCTAATGTTTGAATGTGGACTGACTAGCTTAAAAGGGACATAGAGCCAATACCTAATCGTGCCAAGCGCCCAAATACATTATCCACTTAACCACTGCTAAGAAATTGGATGAATGCCATACAGATGGAGCATGTTCTCTGCTCACCACGTGGTAGAATTTGAGAAGGTATGTGGTGGAAGAGAGGAATACGAAATACGCTTGAAATGTAAGAGGTTTCAACAGTTGGGATGATAGCAAAATAGGTACCTCTCTTTGTTTAGTCTTTGTTCAGATGAATAATGCCTACCTTGTTAATTAGACTTTTGTCAAGCTTCCTTCCTTCTATCTCTCTTTCATCCACCGCTGTTCCATCCATCACTGTTTCATCTATCACTTCTGTCCTTTCGATTCACGCGGAATTGCAGATTTATTCTCATTAAACATGGAAAATCCCCGGACCCTTCTGGCAAGACGGCTTCCCACTCTGACACAACTTGGGAGAACCACTGAGCCCTCGAGTTTTGCTCAATTTTACTCAATTTTATATGTAAACGAAGAGTGTAGTTTCAGATTTGGATTTTCCACCAGTTACTACAAACGGATTTCATGGTCATACAAACGAAAAATATTCTATTCGATTTGCAGTTTGAACATCCCTACTCCATCTTGGAATAATGCAAGCTCTTTCACCATCTGCCATATTCCCTTAACTCTTAAGTTCTATAAATACCTAAACCTTGTTGTCGCACCATGGGCAACAGACCCTTGGAAGTAAATACCCAATCCCAGGGCCTCAAGTCCCAGGTACCAGCAACCAGCCGCACCCAAAGCCAAGGTACAAACAACTAGCGTACCTGACCAGGAACCTTCAAATAAACGAGTTGGTACCCTGGGACGACTACTATAACACCAGGGTATCGGGACCCAATCCGTCAGCTCACACAGAATCCGAAGCAAAAGCCTCCGAACATCGGGAAATAATACCCATGTACGCAGCGGTATAGATGCCAGGGTCAAACCCCCATTTCTAGAGAATATCGATGCGTTGATGTCTCACTTTTGGCCTGGTTCTTAACCGCGCCTTACACCGGTTTATCACAGGTTGAAAGCTGATATATCAAAGAATCGTTTGTACAAAGCTTTTTTCCGCTTTTTTTTTACCGTCGACCTACAAAACTGGTATATAGAAACAGAATAGTGTTTGAGGAGACCACTGAAAAGACCTGAAAAGACCTGCAAAGACATCAGAAGGCCGCTTATAGAGCTGACTATCTTGTAATAGTAACTCAAGTATCTTGATTATTTTGCTGGTCTTAATTCAGAAAATAAGGCATCATCGATATTGCCTAGAAATGGGGCTTTGACCCCTGGCGTCTATACCGCTGCGTACCCATGCATAAATGCATATATACATCAAGATGTGCCGCAAATAAGCGGGTAGATCTACATCTGCAAGTATGTTGCACGAGTACCTGAACGCAGTGTTACAGAGGAGTCAGATGACTCTCACAGTGTGCACCACGGTGTTAGGGATGTTTAGGCAGATCTGAAAGTTAGTGGGAACTGGTGTGCACACTGCATATTGACTCAATGCCGTAGATGTAGAGGGGTACAGGTGCATGTCAGTTGCTACGGAGGGGTCCAATTAGATTTGGGGAATGGCATGGGTTTGGATTAGAAAATGCAAGCGCTTTGTCCCTTTCGTCCGGTCTGGAATTCACATGTGAATTACTCTCAGCCTCCTGGCACTTCTTGTACTATACGGAATATGTACATATGGGTTGATGTCTGGGATAAGGTTTGATGATGAGTACATGTTTACTAATTACATGTGTATCTCACTGCTTTATGGCCTTCGATGGTGAATCACGCAACATATATTGCCCAATTTGGGTTTAGCTTTGTGCGTTACTGCCATGCGTGTCTCTTTAGAATGCACATATAATAAATCATACATGGTACTACCATTAGAATACTGGTATTCCGGTTCTTAGTTTCTCCTAGATGGCAATTCAGGTATTTCTACAGCGATAATTCCAATAATATGCCCGCCACCTGATTATTGCTCCCAACAAGTGATAGATCAGGATGATAGCTAGCTGACGTCCGGATGTTTTCGGCGCGGCAATTTAACTTTTAGCTTTTTGGCTCTATGGAACTACGATATTCCTGAAATTGTCTTCGCGGCAAATACGACAACTCAGCAGGGCAAACCCGATAAAGAGATTGACCTAGAAAGATCTAGAGATATCTGTGTTCTCCAAAGATACCTATACACTACCTTCGCCGACGGAAAAAACAACCCCAAGACAATCTCCACCGATCTAAAGGACGTACGAAGAGGAAATAGAGGAACTTGCCAAGAAAGGTATCGATGTGACTGTTATTCAAGCCTTACAGGACTAGTCGACATTTTCGACGGTATATTAGACCTTAGAACGATGTTAGTGGCATAGACTGTAGATGCTACAGTACGTACCGAAACTAGTGCGACCACCTACACTCCTTGATTGATTATCCAACCCTAATGCCAAGACTCATTGGTCTATATCGGGACTAGCCACGGGATATTAATGTTCCGTTTTCACTTCAATTCCGTAATTTACGTTAATAGAAATACGAACCAATGTCTCGTACTGTACTGACGACCCACGGGACCTAGAATGTTCTCCATGTAAAGCAAACATGTCAAACTCTAGAGCTTCGAAAGGGCCCCGAGAATCTGGCGAGGCGTCACTTTCCCTCGCCGCCATTGCGACCAAGTGGCAGTCTACATAGGGGCTTACGCGGTATCAGACATTGCAAAAAGTGACTTACATTACTTTGCTTACCTGCAGAGTACTCATGAACCTACTTATCCGAATACTCAGCCTATCAGCCACAGCTTTCTTACTTTCTTTACTTCGCGCTCCCCAACATTCCTTAGTAGTGGCTAACACGCAACCATGTTTCTAGACTCCTCAGTAGCATCTTATGTTTAGGGGGAAAGACTTGCACACCTTTCAATGACGATTATAATACCTACCGATCTAGACTGCCTAATCTCTAGGAACGGACTCCCTCATGGGCGCCCACCCCCGGTTACTTGCACCGCGAGTATACGGGCATCAGTAATCTACCCTTCTCCCGATGCCGAGGACATAGTTCCTAAACGTTCACCTTCCTTACAATCACATCCTTCCGAGCAATGGATCTTCCATCCTACAGTGGCAGGTGAAGATAGAAGTGTATAGAATGAACAACCTGCAGACTATATTCAATACTAAATCGAGTAGAGGGTCAAACTAAACAATCGAGTCGTTAATAAGGATACGGAACAAGAACTGACTCTCCCACCTAGTTCTTACTAGGAGTAAATAAAGGAGGACGCCGAGGGTATTCTATGACAGAAGATAGCCCGCAGTCGACAGTTTAGACTAGATAATACTGCCCTAGTGCTATCTATCAATAACGGTACTCAACGAGATTTTACCAAGCGCTTCGAAGGGACTAATATTAATTAGACACCGGTAGAGAAGTAGCTACTAGCGTGGCGCTACCTGTATTGTCTTGGCAAGAAACTTCGACTATAGATATCGATAAATTATATAGAGGATAGTCGGCCTATATCTTCTCAAACCAACAAGAGAGGAAAATCATTGGTCACCAAGCGTATGCTTGCTGATCGAGACGCTTCGATTAACGCCAAGTAGGTCTCTAGTCAATATTCGGTCTAACGTAACGCCTATTGTGTTATACGATATCCCGGACCTCCATATCGCCACGAATGACAATATTGCTGGTAAGATCCAGAGGGTAAAAGAGACACACCATCTCAAGCCTCTTATCAAGTACGTGGAGCAAGGAGGAGTCCTTGAGGCCCATAATAATATGCCCGATAACCTTCGCGAGTAGTTATATGCCGAGGAAGACTAGGGACATGAAAAGCGGAATAAACTCCTAGATAGTTCTGCAATTTGTCCTCCGATCAATATCAATCTCCTCCCTGCTGGATCATCTTAACAATCGGTATCTGCTCCTGCTAATGATGCCTTGCCTGCTAAGACCAAATGTGCTAAATCAATCATCGCCCATGGGCTGCTTGATGTCGCTGTGGAGGAATATACTGAATGGCAACAATCACGGGTGAGTAACGAGACTTTCAAGGAGAATATCATCAAAGCACGCGATGTGACTATCAAGAACTGCTTAGACCTCATGCAGTTTTTCGAGGATCAAGACCCAGGATTTTTTTGTCAATCACGGCGTGAAGGTAGGGGCCGCTCGGCGATTCGTACGTGTCATAGGTCTATGGGTGAAACGGCGCGGAGAGGTCACCTGCAACGAAAATAATAGTAATTTAATCTAGATATTCTACAGCGAATAGAGAACAGCTCACACCGGAATTCTGCGGTCATCTCTATACAGGAATTTACAATAGGTAGATAGGTAGTCTTCATCTACCCTGACCCCTCGTCGATTCTCTCCCGTAGCTCTCGCCGCAGGTCTCTCGGATTGGTGCAATCCCATAGAACATAACCGATCCTTGGGTTACCAGTATATTGCTTTATGTATGTTGATACATAGCCAAATATCTCGTTACTGTATTGAGCTACCAGACGTGGTGTGGGCCTTGGAAAGATCATATACAATATAGTTAAAAGTGATGTAGAATTGATACCTCAAATTCAATCCATCAAGAATGAAACAAAGAAGACAAAAAGAAACCCTTCGAGTGCTTGTGACTTCTCGGGGGTGAAAAAAGGGGGAAGATGTATGTAAATGGCAAAGTGTACTTGCATAGAAATGACAAGCGCGGTAGTTGAGGTGACTTCAAGGATGCTAACTCAAGCTACGATCGGATGATCATCATCACAGAGATTGAAGAATGACTGCTAAAAGATGCATGTCCAACAAGAGATCTAGATGAACCCCCAAACTAAGGAAGGTGGGGGAGCATTACAGAAGAATGAAACGGGCGCCGAACAATGTCGACAAGACAATCATCAGGCCAAGTGTAGCGGGGGTGCTCAATTGTAGGGGCTTGAGGCCAGCAGCAGCACCTTCGGAGCTGGTTCCGGAGGCAGCGCTACCGCCCCTGGTGGCAGCGGCGACCTCGCCAGAACCCTGCGTTGCGGTGCCGGATGACTTGGTGCCAGCGTTCTGAGAGCCCTTACCGCTGAAGCCTACACCCTTTCCAGCACCCTGAGTGAGGTATTTCTTCGCAGGTAATGGCATGGCAGGAAGAGCGTCATCGGGGACATTCCAGTTGGGCTTCTGCAACTTGGGGCAGCCGGATGCACCTCCAGTGGAATTGTACCCGCCGTCGCCCTTGGGGTTGTCAGTCTTATCAAAAGCAGACTTGAGAGCATCGTAGTCCTTCAGATGTGTAACATCGTTACCGTCGATCTTGACTAGACCCCACTTGTTGCCTTCCTCGGAGTACTCGTAGACGATACCGCCGGAGTAGACGCTGGTCATTTCAGTGGAGTAGAGGGCGCTGACCTCCTCGAATTTACGAGTGTTGGTGTTGCAGCCGTACTCGGAGATGAAAAGAGGAATGCCGTAGCCAGTGAAGTTTTTGACCTTCTGATCCCAGCCTGAAGTAGTGAAAGAGGAAGGGTCACACCAGGAGTAGTCGTTAAAGGCGAAAAAGTCGGATCGCTCATCATCGGTGCCGCAGTTCATATACTCAGCCATCTCTAGACGGTTGGTATCGACATCGGTGGCAGAATAACCAACGGGGACGTGACGAAGGTTACGAGAACGGAGGTAAGTCCGTAGGTCACGGGTGACGGCCTTCACATAGGGAGCAGCCTCGGAGGTGGGACCGTCGTTGATGACCTCGTTACCCGAGAAAAAGGCCAAGGTATTGTCGTATTTAGCGAACATCTCCACGGTGGCGAAGATGTACTGAAGGTAGACGTCGTTATAGGAAACTTCGGGATCGGCACGGTTGATAGAGTACTTAGGG
Organism: Penicillium griseofulvum; assembly: GCF_001561935.1. Lineage (NCBI taxonomy): Eukaryota > Fungi > Ascomycota > Eurotiomycetes > Eurotiales > Aspergillaceae > Penicillium > Penicillium griseofulvum. Next base: position 4,312,111 of record NW_024467471.1, on the reverse strand, counting down.
GTGTTGACGTCGAGGACTAGGTAGATTCCAGCATCGGCTAGGGCTTTCATGCACTCGTCGTGGTCTCTAGAGTTATCGACGTGGTAAACACGAATGGTGTTCAAGCCCAATTCCTTGAAAGTCTTGATATCACGCTTGCAACTGTCGGCATCAGCGATAGAATCATGAAGCTTGGAGGAACCACCAGGCTGATAGTCGACACCACGGATGTAAAAGCGATCATCGCCCTTGAAGAAGGCATTGCCCTTGACAGTGATGGGAACAATACTGCTGTCGCGGTCCTTGATGCTTGTAGCAGCACTGAGGACGGTGGAAGCACCCAGAAGGATGGCCATCGCCATGGAGGCTACGGAAACCTTCATAATGCCGTTGTTTGTGGAGCAATATTATGAATTCTATAAAAGAGTGACGAAATCTGATGATATGAACGAGAGTCGGCAGATGCGTTGAAAGGACTATTGAAAGAATGAATGGAGAAAGATAGGGTGGAAGGTATAAAGAGTTATATACAACATAGAGGGCCAGGATCAGTCCAATTGGAGACGTCTGTGCTCCAACAATTTACGATTGGGGAGGCCCACTGACTGGGCTGTGCTACGACAAGTACATTGGTCCCGTACTGGATTGTTTCATGATAAAGAATGATCACTATGTTTCTCTTGTCCAGTTTTCATGGGTTTAAATGTGTGTGTGCCTTCGGGAAACCTATCCAGCCCCCATTAAAGATCGCCTTGAGTAGTCACACGCACAGTCTGCACCTTCATAAGTAGATCCAAGTAGATTACTGACTTCACATCAGCAACAAAGCCTAGGATGGAAGTACTAGCTTGGTAAGCGGGTACCTCTTCCAGGCATAAATGTGTCGGGCGAACGCGCCTAAGGGTCTTCTAGGTTTACAGGGATGCCGCAGGAGAAATGCCACTTGAATGGTTCCATCCTGGACTTGTATGATTCATTGGCTGATTTACCATTTTCATAACCGTTGACCCCACTTAAAATCTCACCTCGGCACTTATGGACAGTAACGGGAGCATAAAAGGGTCCACGGGTCTTTCTATATTTAGCCGGCCCTCGCTAATAAAGGTTTCTATCCTTATTCGGCTTAAGAAATTTCATACACAAATAACAATTAGGTATGCTTAACCAATTTTTGCTTCTTTTTGAACATTTAAACAAGAAAACATTCCAAATAACTGACATGCGAATTGCCATGAGTAGTTTTTTGCACATCATCCATTCGACAATTTCCAACAAACTTCGACTAGATCACTAGCAAACGGTGACAGCGGGACTCTTCATCGCTGTTTTACAAGGGATAATCTCCACCGATGGTGAAGAAAGAGTTGGCATTAAGAAAGTAACAAACGAGATAATTGTCTACAATTCTGGGCACTGATTGGCTGGGCGTATAGGTGGATCTTACCTAGGTAGTTGCCCCGTGCTTCCTTCCTACTTGGAGCTGTGATTCTCATGATCAGAAGATAGGGTCCTAGGCCTTCAATTTTCGCATGTATTTTCAGGTGCTTCTCTATAGTTATATGAAAGCCGTGTTTATATCCCCGTGACATTGGCGCCACTTCCTAGGATACGATGACTATGTTGCCCTTTACCAATTCGGCGCCTTCGAAACCAAGGAACAGTTATTTTCCAAAAAAAAAAAACTACTGGACACGTAATCAGTTCCTGTAACAACAATTAGTAGCCATGTTATTTGATACGAGCAGTGTTCGAAATCGGCGCCTGATGAGGCCACGACGCACTAATCAGAACCTGTAAATGCTTGAGATGTTCGCAGATAGGCATCGCGTTCTTGACCCGCTTCCTAATGTTATACAAAACGCTGAGCGATACCAATTTGGCTTCTTTACCAATGAAGAATATGGCTAATTATATGAGGTAGCGACATCGCGTAGGGCTGCTGCCGATGTTGTGTTAATGAGGCTGGCTCTATCTGGGATTATTACTGTGATGGATACGAGCAAATTAACTTTGGTTGGAGCTTCATTTATAATACATCTGCTGTGCTTCTTGCTGCCGGGGTGTTTATGAAAGCTAGGATTCCCCCTGGAGCTGTTGGGCTGGGTGAACTTATCAACGTGTTGTCTGTGATTATCGTTGTAATCCTAGATCTAGTTTGGACTATATATACTTTAATATTAGATGTAACTCTCGGGCGTGCTGGTTTAGTTGCTTGGTAGACTTATATATGGAGAGCTAAGGCTTCTGATGTACTTCTACCGAACAATTCACCCATTTAGTTGTTTTCGATAAATATTGATATCACGATAAGGGTAAGTAGAAACTGGTTTTAAGATTGATTACATACAGATCAGCATGGTTCTTGTTGGTGCGATAAAAATTTATGTGCATAGGGAATCTTTGACAATATATTTGTTAATACTATCAATATTCAAAATATAGCGAGGAGTTAACCACTGAGACTAATCTCGACCATCGCTGGAATAGCTGCTTTATGGCTCCTCTATGCTTAGGCCTGCGTGCCGGAAGTGTCCCTCTGCGCTTTTGTCCCTTGTACTGACGATGTCAATATACCATTCGAGAAAGGTATCGAATCCTTGGTCTGAATTTTCTTCGTACGAGTGCTAATTTCGCTGAATGAAAGCTTTTAACTTAGCAAAGAACTCCTCGATAGGATTCAAATCTGGAGAATATGGAGGTAAAAAAACTAGCTTTACTTCAGCTTCTAAACACATCTGTTCTATTCGCTCCGAGTGATGAAAAGATGTGTTGTCTATAACTAATATAGACTTCGCCTCGGGCCATTTCCTATAATGCTTAAGAAGTTGAGCAATAAAATCCTTAAAGACAGACGCATCGGTTGAGCCCTAAAACACTCTGGATAGAATAACGCCATCTTGGGCATAGGTAGGTAGTATTTGATATTGCTTATTACGATGGAATTTAGATACTTAAACTGGTGCTATACCTAGCGGGGACTAACCTGTTCTTCTAAAGCCTATCCTTTTATTATATCTAGACTCATCTATATAGATAAGGTGGTAAGACTAGAAGTCAGAGATAAAGTGGAGGTAATCGTCACGTAGGTCTAAATTGCGCTCTCGGGCTTTGACTCGGGCAATTTTCTTTTGACCAGCCTCTGGACGTAAGGGCGCGGCTGATACTCGATTTTATTGCTTGAAGAGCGAATTCGTCCCACAGAAAAATCGCCATTTCGTCAAGGTATAGGGTAGGCTTTTCGAGTAAATAATCACACAAAGCCTTAAGCATGACTGGAGTGATGCTACGAGGTCATCCGCCTTTGTTAGGCGGTGATTTAACGCTGCCGAACATTCGTATATTAGAAGAGATCTTTAAAATGGTACTCCTATTGCAGCTAGCAGCATGTGCCATCTGCGATATAGATAGCTCGCCACTGTGGATCATGTCATAGATAAGCTCATGTTTAGAAGGGGCTAGGTTTGGCGCCATCTCGGTTCGACCACTCGCGATTGATTTTTAAGATACGCCGTCACTTGGAAGGTTGATTTAAAGGCGGGGTATGGAGGTATCAGATTGGTTTACAAGTGGATACATGTTTAATATACAATGTAATCTAAGTAAGATACAATACACTTCCAACCAACAGGGGTGCTTCGGAAAAATTCCCAATCTAGATTAGTGTGGCTTGGCATTATGGCCGGAGAATCAATCGAAGCGTGTAGGTAGTCGCACCAGTTTCCGGATGTACTATATTCTCATCGCCAATCAGAATGAAGATTTGCAGTTGGTCGTTGCACCGTAGAGTCTTGTTGCGAGAAAGTCTGTTTACACTCGACCTAGAGCAAAAGTCCCAAATCTAGGATTCTTACAAGTTTGATTATAACGGTTCATGTGCATGGTATTACAATCAAATCAAGCGGCTGCTCTGTTGAGTCTGACGGCCGGTAGTTACGATAACCCTTTATATTTCATCGATATATCTCGGGCAACTGGAAGAACCATTGACGAGGATCTTCGTACTGACGTTGTCCAAGAGTAAAAGCCGGTCAACTGTTTCAGAAAGTCCTATTTGCTGTTACTCTGTCCCTAGTTTTGTGTCCTGTTATCACCTGTTAGCTTTCGATCTATGGATGTTTCTGAGTGAAGCACACTAGTATGACTATTTGATCAACACTTAGGTAAAAGACGAGCTATCCATGGATGCAGTGGTACTATGAAGCAATAGAGAAATAAGCAGAAAGTGGAACTGGAAGGTTGAAGGCATATTGTCATCATTGCTAAGATCATAGGGGGATTCGCTATCTATATATTTCTCCACACTAACACATTCTGAAGTACACTGGTACCTCGTAAATAATAGAAAACGCAAAAGCCACGCACAATCGCCTTTTCGCCGTCAGCCTGACTTACTGGTACTGCTACAGGTATAATACGAGACAATGAAAATAGTACATAATCTATTAATATACTTTGTAATATTTAATTTATATTATAAGGCGGCTCCTACGTGTCCCCCCAGGTACGCCTCCCGACACATAATCAGGTACAATTAACATGGATAGACCTGGTACGAGATGCAGAGCATGCCCTATGATTGGACTGGTCAATAAATAATTAGCACCACCGGAGCATGATCAATGACCAGTCAAATAAGCAGACCGCCAAAAAGGCAAATGGATCGTCTCTCCAGGGGTGGGGGAAAAAAGAAGAAAAAAAAAAACAGGTAGGAATGTGCATATCAACAAATAAAATACTCCTGGAAGATATGGAAGTCTGGAGATCAAGTTAAGACGTCCGCCCGCGGGCATATCTGATCGGCTCCTCCAATTCAGGTTTTATCGATAAGCCCTGCAAGTTGGTACCTGGCTCTACTTGGCCATGCGCCTCCCTGCCCAGATGCCAGCCTTAGTGGCGTCCTGCAGATGTACCTACAGGTACCCGGGGTCTGGGATTTCCCCCCCCCCCTTCTTTGGCGATGATCCATGCTATTTATTTGACCCCCACATGGGTTAGATATTGTATTTCGCCGTGTTGTATGAATTTCTCCCGTGGGAGACGTCAACTAAACTGTCGATCATTTAAACTAGCGCCAGTAGCCCCATCTTCATCCATTTCACCTATAGCACCATTTTCATATCCCCGCATCGTATGTCGTAAACTATATATACGTAATGTAGAATTAATATGCCGCACCTAAGGAGGGGGACCATGTTTCCAGAGACTAGAGTCGCCTCCAGGGCTCTTTTCTCCCCACCAATCGTGTCTGGTGGATCGTAACCGAACTTCCACGGGGGCCGATCTAGGGCCGATCTGGGGGCAATGCACACGGTAAGTTTTGGATTTAGCAATATAGCTCAAACCCTAGGGGATAAGAACATCATTCACCCCATGGCGTCACATCTTTCCGATGAGGTATTCCAATGACCTCAAGTGAAATAGAGTACATTAAAGTACATCAGAACCAGGGATCTGTGGATGTACAGCATTGGGAGTTGCCGTTTGCAGACTCGAGGGAAGTGGGGTGAAAGTTTAGTTGGGACGCAGGCACGATGGGCCAACGGGCTTAGCCCCAGGGGGGGGGTCGAAAGTTTCAGGAGTTGCCTGAATGCGGTTCAAACGGAGCTATCGGATTAAAGTGACGAGTTCTACTTTTTTTTTGTTTGGTTAATAAGTTTAATATGTCGAAAGAGGTAAAAACTATGTTCTAGAATGTATATTGTAGATTTGTATACTCCGTATTCTGTACAAGAATTAAAGATCTCTTATCAATAAACCCCCCGCAGTTTCTATCTAAAATTATCATGGGGCTCGGACCAACTCTGTGAGATCCTCCATAAGAGGGCTCGAGCAAAGATTGAAGACCTCGGGACCATTCGGAACTCCCTATACCGCGTAACCATTCTCTTAAAAGAGTATGACGAGATGCGATACATCCACGCGAATGCAAGGGGGTTTGATTTTGGAGGGAGTGGTTAATGGGTCTGGAGAGTATAGGTTAACCCTAAAGATCTCCACCAAAAGAGTCTCGACCTTCTCTAAGAACCAAACCTATCGAGGCTTGGCAGTGCCTATTTCCAGGGTCTTGGAAAGATTGTTAACGTCAAAGATCCTAGTTTGGATTTTGTATAGGCTATAATTATATATAATACATATTCAAAGAACTAGGTCTAGACTTCCAATTCAAAGCTTCTAGTCCAAGTCACTGAATCATGGAGGTGCCTGGTGCCTTTTCAAAATGGAGACACGCGGATATCTGGTGAAACACTTAATGATTCGCATCGGTAGGCCCGGAAGGTCTTTGAGTTCCTGTTGAGTTCCTGTTTGCCCCTCGCTTCCGATAAGCCTCTTCTTCTCATCGTCACCATTTTCTTTTTTATATATACTGCATATATACTGGCATCTCTTTTCTTTTTACTTTTTTTTTCTCCTTTCCGGCTGGTCGGATATTCTATCTATATATACATTTTTCCCTTTTCTTTCTTTCTGGAAAGAGATGATCGCGATCAGCTAACGACCTTCCCTTTTTTTTCCTTCTATTTCTTACATTCTTGACTTCTCCCCGCCCTTGCGTTTGAGAATCCTAGTACACATTCTATTTCCACCCCTCTTTTCTCTTTCTCTTCAAAGTAAGCGCACTTTCAAATCGTACGTGAGCCTCCGACTTTGGTTTTCCTCTCTTTTTCCTTTTTTTTTTGTCCACTCTAGTAGTGTCCCGAGTTACTAAGTTTGCGCAAATGTTCACAGTCAATCCGGCACAGACTCCGCGTCTTGATCTCCGACTGTTCCGTAGCGCTACGGTTTTTACGACTCGACATAGAGATATATAGAACCCCCCCAACTGGTTCTGGGGTGATTATTCCGATCGGATTGTCGGCTTCGCGACTGGTGGTCAGGAACATTTGCTCCCCGAAGACCTGACATCACTCCCGCCGCCCACCCTCTTACGTCGCCATGGCTTCCTTTCTCCCTGTCAACAACTCGGCCTCTGAAGACCACGCTATGGACGGAGCAGCTACACCTCGTGCGGTCCCAAATGGTGTGTCGGCCGACGTTTCTTCGACGGAGCAGTTTCCGGACGGAGTTTCACACCACAGCCGTGGTAGCGACGCTTCATCCCGCACAACCTTAACTCACGTTCGAACCCCATCAACGTCTGACGAACAAATGCACGATTCCGAGGGAGAACACGACGATTCCGATCATGATCAAAATGTCGGGGGTAACGCACCACCCTCAAAAAAGAAGAAAGGTCAACGATTCTTCTGCACATCTTTCCCTCCTTGCAATCTGAGTTTCACACGGAGCGAACATTTGGCTCGCCATATTCGAAAACACACCGGCGAACGTCCCTTCCAGTGCCACTGCTCTCGGCGGTTTTCCCGACTCGACAACCTCCGCCAGCATGCTCAAACCGTCCATGTCAATGAGGAAATTCCCGGAGATTCGCTGGCGGCTACGGGCACACGGTTTCAGCGTCAGGTTCGTACAGATCGAGTGCGCCCACCAGGCCGGGCGCGGGCAGGCACCGGAGGCAGTGTTGGTGGTCACACCCGAGGTCATAGCAGGAATTTGTCAACTTCGAGTATTGCGTCCACCGCTTCGACATTCAGTCAACCCCCGGAACTTCGTCGGCGCCCCCCGCCTTTGATCATGGCCAACGACCCCGCAGCTCGATCCCGACTGGCAATGGATTCCACGGGAGAACCTCCGAGCACACCCCCAGCCCAGATCCGTGGTGTTCCTGGTCCCTCGACAGCTGGATCACCATACACCACCAATATGTTTGCTGCCACCGGTGGAAGCCCCCAATTCGCCTCGCCCATGGCTGGCACGACACATGGATTCTGGGAAGGAAAGACCGCCGCCCGTCGCCTTTCCGTGCCAACGAGCAGCAACCCTTTCCTCGCACAACATGGCAACACATATCCCCCGGTATATCACACTCCCGCCGGCGCACCTTATCCAAACGCCGCTGGTGTATTCGCAAGCCCCACTAGCACACATTATTCAGTATCTCGTGATGAGGCCACCTTAAGTGCGGCTGAGGCGGAGATGCGGAGAAGGACGTGGCACCCTTCGTCACACACAGGGTTTCCACGTCCTGGGACTAGTGGACTGAACCAATATCATACACCTGACAATGTCCCGGCCTCATTCGGCGCGAACGGTTCGACTGAGCATCCACCCCGACTCCCTGGGATTGAAAGTTTCGACAAAGTAGTCCAACGGCCGATGACCCCTCCCACTCGGAAAACCAGCCCAATGCAGCTTGATGGTCACCGTCCGCCCAACTCAAGCTTTGGATCCGGGTTCAATTACACACAGCCAGCCCACCGTCCACCACCTCCCATCTCCGGCCCTGGTCACCGACGAGGCCATGTATCCTGGGATATGTCTTTGCACCATAACCTTACCGGGCTGGATATCCGAGACCGACGTCCATCCACTGCATCCGCTTCTCAATGGAGTCAACAAACACTTGCGGAACTCCAAAGTGTCTCTTCCCGGCCATCCTCATCTTACCAGCCGGCGTTCGGCCCAACAGCCGAAAGAAGCCCCGAAGAGTATCGGGGACATCGCCCAAGCCTTTCAACAGGGAGCCGCACGCGGACTTCTCCCGAGGATTCCAGTAGCAGCGAGGGTGTCCATACCCCATCTACCGCATCGCTTGATTACCATCCCGCGATTGTGCACAGTAGCGGATATATCGAATCTAATGACTCCTCGCTGCCTTCCGATCATCCTCCACCGGTAGGAACCCCTGTTCGAACGGACGGCTATCGCCCCGGTTACTAATCCCGTCATAGATTTGTGGCCGTCAATCCTCCCACGCGGACAGCTACGAAACCCACAACGACCGAGAGCCCAGATCGGACGTCTTCTCAGATTCCCCTGCCCGGAATTCAGGCATGGGTCGTCTGGAGGCTCTTGTCGCCGTCGCTACGAGCGAGAACAAAGGAGCAACCAAGCTATTTCTGTAAATTGTCTGGACAAACCCATTCCACGCCATTCCACATATGAACGTCATCTTCACTTCCTGCAACTAGCTGGAGAGCAATCATCAGATAGTTGGCATTCCACCTACCGTTTATTTCACACGCTCCCAGCCACATCAACCACAAATAACCACTCTTTCCGCTTACCTTACTTCCAACATTCAGGCCATTGGCTTTTCTCGGCCTTTCCAACTCTTTCCTATATCTCTCTATATATTTCGGGGATCCTCACACTTGCTATCTTATGATAGTGGGACCCTTGATGAACTGATGACTTTGATTACGACTGATACACGACCGGGAAACATAGCCCATCTTTCTTTTACTTGTGTTCGGGAGTCTTATGTTTGTGTTTATCACTTTTTTTTTTCTTGGACGGCTCTGGATGGCAATCTTTTTCGGATGAGTTCTTAGTCCTGAGCTGCATGTCCTGGCGTTCGCATGGGAAGTTTTGTATTGATGGAGTCCTGTGCATGACGATACCCTGTCTATCGATCATTTGGTTCCTCTTTCATTTTTGGTCTGCGGTTTGACTTGAGTGTTGCATTTCACTCTCCGCCTTCTACATGCCCTCATCTCTCTATTTCGAGTCTCTTCCATCTCTCTCTCTCTCTACCTCATTATCTTGCCTTCTCGTTTCGTTTTGTGTCTTATTATATCTTTTTGGGGATCGATCGGGTCTGATGCTTTGACGGACTACAATTATGAGGACTTTTGATATATGTTATGATCTGAATATGACTGCAATGCATCGATACGGCCTTTTTATTAGTCGCAAAGTTCACATGTAAGAAACGTAAAACATAAGCAAACGTAAGGGCTAATGGAATATTGGGGTGAGCTCAAGTAAGACTGCGGAGTACAAACCTACTACTACCATAGCATAGTACATATGTAGTATATGAATGAGGCAGCCATGACTTGCAGGTGACGTCGACGGGAAGTTTAGGTTTCCGGGGCTGGTCTCCACTTGCAACCCTGCGTTTCTATGAACTGTTGAATGTTGTAGACATTTGGAAGAGAAATTAGGGGATAACTAAATATACAAAATTTTAAAATAAATCAATAGCTCAAATGTAACACAGTATTTGTGAGAGTTAAAAAAAAAGAGAAAGAAAATAAAATGGTAGAGGGCGAGTTCTAATAATACGGACTACTCTGTACATGCAAGCTAGGAGCAAGACGTCATAGTCGTCTGTCTTCCAAGGTTATTTCCCCAATCTTGAGAATTACCTATAAAACCTGGGATACTCCGACCTGTCATCTCCAGCATTTACTTCATTACACATTCTACATATTCCCCTCCCACCACTACACCACACACCACACACCATGACAAAGAGCCGCGTTCCATTGATGCTGGGTCTCGCTGCGGCGGGCGCAGGCGGATACTACCTTTATTCTGCGGGCGGCAATCCCTCAGCAGCAAAGCACCAAATGAAGAGTACGTGCTCTGAAAAATTTCTCCGATGCCATTGAACTGTCTCAGGACATGAAGCTGACTCCCCCTTCTCAGTCGACGCCGAAAAGGCACGTGAGAAGCTCCCAGGCACAGACAACGCTGAGAAGCGTGGCAAGGAGTACGGCAAGGAAGCCGGTGCCAATATCGACGATGCTGTAAGTTCTGTTCTATCCTAGGGTGTCAATCCAAACATCCGTCAATACTCGATACTCGCCCCACCACAAATGGAGATAATGTGACATGTCATACTAACTATCCACTTCTAGATCGCCAGAGCCCGTGCTGAAGTCCAGGAAGGCAAGGACAAGCTTGACGACCTCCGCAATGAAGCAAAGAGCAAGTTCAATGCTAGCCGGGAGAAGGTCAACAACAGTGTTGATCAGATCGATCGCGATGTCGAGCAAAAGGCTGCTGAAGCCAAGGGGGCCGTCTCTGGCTGGCTCGGTGGCAAGAAATAAGCTCTCTTCGCCCTTGAGCCCCTATGATTTAATGTCATGATTATACTACGGCGCTGGTCGGTTCGAGAATATCACGAATAATTCAATGTCCATAAAACTTCAATGTTGTGCGTGGGTGTAAATGTCATTGTAGTTGGAGTTCGTGCGTGCCGGCGCGACAGTACTCCGTGTTTTTTTTATCATTTCGCCTCCTTGATAGTAGAGGCTGATTTGGAATTGATTCTCTGCCATGCATTGGCATCGGACATCTCATGCGCCCGAAGAAATGTCTAAGCGCTGAGCTTGGGCACAGTGGCATTCCAATGCAGGAATATTACCGTAGTGACGAAAATAGCCTTGGAACTCTGTAATATTTTATAGTTACTGATTTTTTTTTTCTTCTAGAATTTATTAGATTAAGATATTACATCAAGACTTCTCTCTGCATCTTCGAAGTCTTATAGTCCGTCCGGAGTTCTTATAGTTCCCATCACGCGTTGCCATTTAACCCAAAAAGGCTAGTGCAGTTTTTTCAACGCGCCCTCGAACGCGTCTTTCTCCCTTGTACCTTCTCTGACATCTCCCACTTCCCCATTTTCCACTTTCTGCGCTTTCCCACATCTTGTTCGCTTTAATATCTCGGTATCTCTTACCTTGTCTATTATAATACAGTTGTATCCAGTGCCCTTTCTCTATTTATCTTCCCTCGACCGACAAAAAATTTTCAGCAGCCGCGATGCCGCGCACTTCCCGGTCAAGCTGCGTTGCCCAGCCAGCCATTCAAGCCTTCACTCGGGCAACAAAAGCCGGCATCACTCCGCAACTTCCTGCGAAGAAGGTCACATCTCTTCCGGTGTCGCCTTCCAAGAAACGCAAACTGCAGGAGCTCGAAAACTTCGACAACGGTAGCAGACAGACGCCAATTGAGGAGGAAGGCACGCCGTCGAAAACTTTGCGACTGAATGAATTGTCCGTTTCCTCACCACACAGCGGCCACTATGTTTCGCCCAAGAAAGCTTCTCCTGCGAAGACCCCAAGTCGGACACCGAGTCGACGAGTTGCCCCTGTCAAGAACGCGCCCTCGACACCCGCGACCCCTTCGAAGCAACGGACCCTAAACTTCGAGAAGGTTATTCCAGTGCACGAGGAAACCCCAGCAATCGAGCGGCCTGCATTCTTCAATGATATTCTAAACCTTCACTCCTCCTTTGTGCAAGCTTTCTCAATTCACATGGCACACAATGGCGCAAATACCCCTGCGGATCTCCGAGAATTCCTTGGCAGCGTCACCCGCCTCTGGAACAAGCGCAAGGTGCAGATAAAGGACTTGCAGCGTCTTGTGTGGGTCTGGGAACAGAGCTCGAAAGCCAACCACATTTCATATCGTCTGGCAAATTATGGACTCGGCAAAATCTGTATGGAGCGTACCGTACAGGTCAATGTGCACCCTCCAGCCTTGCAAGACTCTTTCGAAGAAACATTGGACTTGCTGTGGGAGAAGGCTCCAGAGGCACTTCGCGATGCCAGTGAGGAAGACCAAGCAACTCTGTTCATCGAATCTCTCGGGCTCTCCACAATCCACGAGTCGCTCACCCCTTTCACTGTTTTCCAGAAAGGCCAGCAACGACTACAGGATCTGAAGGGCGGTCTGCTCCGCTTGAACGCTGAGAGAACGCGCACAGAGTCAGCAGAGACAACTCCCCTGCAGCGGACGGCAACCACCAGCCGCCGCCAGGGTCTACTGGATCGCATCAAGAATAAGGAGCTACGCCAGTCCAAGCTTCCTCCCCCACCCGCCAAGAAGGAGCTCGTGCGACGTGCAGCCGCCGATCGAGTTGAAGAGGTAGCTGGGGTTCTGGCCCTGTTGCGTCCCGCCGGGTATGTGGGCAATGGCATCAAAGCCATGCTTGCAGCCCAACGCAAGCCCTTCAAGCTCGATGTGATGATTGAGCATGTTCGTGACTCGGTTCGCAGCGAATTTCCCCGTGAGGAAGTGGAGATGTGTCTTGAGATTCTGTCAGATAAAAAGGTGGCTGGTGACTGGATCAGTATTGTTACTGTTGGCCAGATGAAGTCGGTCGTGTTGAAGTCTTGCAAAGATGTCTCTGCCAAAGACATCGGGGCGAGAGCCGCCCTGCTGAAGGCTGACTGGGAGAAGTCTGCCTCTTGTGTGCAGACTCCTCTCTTGTGATTTACGTTTTTTTGGCGTGTTTTGTTTTTCATTGTTGGATACCTCACATCCGCAGAGTTGTTCTGCTCGCGGTCTTGCATCAGCGCTCGATACCCTGTACTTTATCATATGTCTTTTTAGCATCGAACGCTACCTTATGTAGTACTTCGCCATTAGGTCCTCGGACACCCAATATAATACCAGAAGAAATTCCCTAAAATGAATATTCAATGAAGTTCAAGGCCACCTTAGATGTACTTTTTTTTTCTATAGATTTCTTTCCTTCATTAGTGCTATAGCTAAAAGGGTAAGAAGAATGAACCCCAAAATATAGAATATACTAAAACGCTTAAAATATGCAAAACGAGTTCTCCATGTATAGCATTTGACCAAACGCCGAGCAGTACGGAGATCTTGGACACTTAACGCGCGACGCGTGCACGGACCACGCGAATTCAGCGCGTCGAATTGGACTCGTCCAAACCACCTTGATACCAGCATTTGCATTGCCCCTTGGTTCTTTACTCTTCACACCGACACCATGTCTTCCCGACCTGACTTAAAGGTATGAATTGAGACATTGAATATTCCCTAAACTACCAATACAACATCCACTAACTCAAACACTCAGGTCGACGACGAAGTCGGCTTCATTGGCTTCTACCGCAGCCTCCCTACACCCGATAATAATGAAACCATCCGCGTGTTCGACCGAGGTGACTGGTACTCCTCGCACGGTGCCGACGCCGAATTCATCGCACGCACCGTCTACAAAACAACCTCCGTGCTGCGCAACTTAGGCCGCAGCGAAACAGGCGGCCTCCCCTCGGTCACGATGAGCGTCACAGTCTTCCGAAACTTCCTCCGCGAAGCCCTCTTCCGATTGAACAAGCGTGTTGAGATTTTTGCCTCGGCCGGCTCGGGCAAGAGCAACTGGAAACTGGCGAAGCAAGCCAGTCCCGGTAACCTGCAAGACGTGGAAGAAGAGCTCGGCAGTGTGGGCGCGCTGTCAATGGATTCTGCGCCTATTATTCTCGCCGTGAAGATCTCCGCTCGTGCAGCGGAAGCCCGGAATGTCGGTGTGTGCTTTGCTGATGCGAGCGTGCGCGAGCTCGGCGTAAGTGAATTCCTCGATAACGACATCTACTCCAATTTCGAGTCGTTGGTTATCCAGCTCGGCGTGAAAGAGTGTCTTGTGACCATGGATGTGTCTCGTAAGGATGTGGAGCTGGCGAAGATCAGGGCTATCGCGGATAGCTGTGGTATTGCGATCTCTGAGAGGCCTGCTGCCGACTTCGGTGTTAAGGATATCGAGCAGGATCTTACGAGGTTGTTGAGGGATGAGCGGTCGGCCGGTACTCTGCCTCAGACTGAGTTGAAACTAGCTATGGGATCTGCATCGGCGCTGATTAAGTACCTCAATGTCTTGACTGATCCTACGAACTTTGGCCAGTATCAGCTCTACCAGCATGATCTGTCGCAGTATATGAAGCTTGATGCTTCGGCGCTCCGGGCGCTAAATCTTATGCCTGGTCCACGGGATGGAGCTAAGAGTATGAGTTTGTTCGGTTTGCTCAATCACTGCAAGACGCCTGTTGGAAGTCGTTTGTTGGCCCAATGGCTGAAGCAGCCGCTGATGGATCTGGCTGCGATCGAGCAACGGCAGCAGTTGGTTGAGGCGTTTGTGGTTAACACCGAGCTGCGTCAGACTATGCAGGAGGAGCATTTGCGTTCCATTCCGGATCTTTATCGATTGGCTAAACGTTTCCAGCGGAAGCAGGCCAACTTGGAAGATGTTGTCAGAGCATACCAGGTCGCCATTCGTCTGCCTGGGTTTGTGAGCGCGTTGAGTGACGTGATGGACGAGCAGTACCAGACTCCTCTAGAGACAGAATACACCTCCAAGCTCCGTGGTTATTCTGACAGCTTGGCCATGCTTGAGGAGATGGTTGAAACAACGGTGGATCTTGCTGCTTTGGAGAATCACGAATTCATTATCAAGCCAGAGTTCGATGACGGCTTGCGAGTCATTAGAAAGAAACTTGACAAACTACGATACGACATGGATATGGAACACCGCCGAGTTTCAAACGATTTGAAACAAGATATGGAGAAAAAGCTCTTTATGGAGAATCACCGTGTGCACGGTTGGTGCTTCCGTCTCACTCGAAATGAGGCGGGTTGCATCCGCAATAAGAAAGAATACCAAGAGTGTTCGACACAGAAGAACGGCGTGTACTTCACCACATCCAACATGCAATCCCTTCGCCGAGAGCATGACCAACTGTCCTCAAACTACAACCGAACCCAGACCGGTCTGGTTAACGAGGTCGTCAACGTTGCCGCTTCCTACTGCCCGGTGTTGGAGCAACTCGCTGGTGTACTGGCACATCTCGATGTCATTGTCAGTTTTGCACATGCTTCGATGCATGCACCTTCAGGATACGTTCGCCCAAAGATGCATCCCCGGGGAACTGGAAATACCATTCTGAAGGAAGCTCGGCATCCTTGCATGGAGATGCAGGACGATATCTCCTTCATTACGAATGATGTTTCCTTGATTCGCGATGAATCATCTTTCCTCATCATTACTGGTCCCAACATGGGCGGAAAATCTACATACATCCGACAGATCGGTGTGATTGCCCTCATGGCCCAGACTGGCTGCTTCGTCCCTTGTACCGAGGCCGAGCTGACCATTTTCGACTGCATTCTTGCTCGAGTTGGAGCCAGCGACTCACAGCTTAAGGGTGTATCGACGTTCATGGCAGAAATGCTTGAAACATCCAACATCCTCAAGTCCGCTACCTCGGAGTCCCTGATTATTATCGACGAATTAGGCCGCGGAACCAGCACGTACGACGGCTTTGGTCTCGCCTGGGCTATCTCAGAACACATTGTCACTGAGATCCGCTGCTTTGGTCTGTTCGCAACTCACTTCCACGAGCTCACTGCCTTGGCCGACAGGTATCCAAAAGCCGTCAAGAACCTGCACGTCGTTGCATTTATTGGAAACGGCAATGAAGGCGAGACTGAAGCTGAAACCGAGGAAAAGAAAAAGCGCCAAGTCACTCTTCTCTACCGTGTGGAGCCAGGAATCTGTGATCAGTCTTTCGGTATTCATGTTGCCGAGCTCGTGCGCTTCCCGGATAAGGTTGTCAACATGGCCCGTCAGAAGGCTGAGGAGCTTGAAGATTTCACCTCGGCAACTGAGAATGGGCAGGCACAGCTTCCTGCACCCTCGCTTGATAAATACTCCCAGGAAGAGGTGGAGGAGGGCAGTGCACTCCTCAAGGGAATGCTGCTGAAATGGAAGGCGGCAACTGAGGGTAAAGAGATGACGGCGGAGCAGAAGCGACAGGTCATGCGTGATCTGGCTCAGGCTGATGAAAAATTACAGGCAAATAAGGTGTTCCAAGGTATCAAGGCTCTATAAAGATTGAGCTATTTCCCGGGATTGGGCGTTCATGGAAGGCATGGGATTGAAAAGGCATTGTTGTATACTCATATTTACATGTTAGGATGAACTAGAATCATATTTTCTTCTATAATCTCTGCTGGATTCTCCTTATACATGTATAAAGCAGCCGACAGGTTTGTCATTATACTCCATACATCCTAATGCGCAAGCCAGTCACGTGTACGGAGTAGGTCGGTCTAGACGATCAACGCGGGATTGGGGTGAAGCAACTTTATTCCAAAATCTAAGCGATCGTTCTGTTTAATTATCTCCGATTTGTTCTTTTTCAAGCTTAGACTTACAGCAAAACTTATCATACTGGATTTGTGCTATTGCTGTACCCCTAAACCACCTTCGACCGCCTCATCCAGCTATGCGCGCAAACTAAACGCGGCCGGCCTGAACCACCTCGATTCATGCACCCCTTTTCCGTCCTCACTCTTGGGATCTTCGTCGCGGGCTATATTACCGCCAGGTGGGACCTTGTTACCCGTCTATACGAATTGGCCATCTTCGCCTGGGACCACGGTGTCGTGGTATGTCTTTCTACGGCCCTCGCCTCGGCCATCGGTCCTTGGCCCCCGCTTGCGACTTTATCGGCTTGGTGCCAGCACACGTTATATTTGGAACGTCACTAATTTAATTTATAGACACGGACTGCGAAGGGATTTTTGTTTCTCTCCGTCTTCTTTTTCCTCCTCGTCCTGCCGATCAATCATCTCGCGTCTAAGGAGGGCGAATTGGTGAGCAACACCGGAACAAATCAAAGCTTTGGGCAGCGGTCGAAAGATAAAGCGCTTGGTGCTGCGTTAAGAGTATTCACTAATGGGATATACAGCATCCACGCCACGTGAATCTCGGCGTCTCCGCGCGCGAACAGTTGCGCCGTCGAGGTTCGTTCTAAGACTCAGGTGGAGGATGACAATATGCTCATGAGCGATGGACTGTTGCGGGTATTCTGGCCATATGACCTCCCGCGATCCTCGTCACCGGGTGTGATTGTCGGATGGCGAAACTCGGAGCTTGATTTGTTTGTGCTCACGGTGCTGGAAGATGTCGAGGTAGGTGGTTGCAATTGCCTCGTCTACTTGTTCGATATAAGCTGACCGGTCTTGTGATTGGATAGCCTCGGAATGTCGACAATGCCCTCCGGGCGGGTATTCTCTTTCGAAACAGCCCTCACCCGATTGTGCGCATCTTCACTCTCTGTGGACGCTCTCAGATGCATGTCCTCGGCTCGACCAACTCTCGCGAGTCTCCGGCGTCTTTCAACCCTTCCCACCTTGAAGTGACTACAATATCACCCCCCAAAGCTCCTCGCATCTTCTGCCCACCAGAGGCAAATCTGTCTGTCCAGGTTATCATGTATCACCGTCCGCACCCAACACGCATGGAATATATGTCGCTCGATCCGATTTCGCTGGCTTTGGGGGATAAGGCGACAAAAACGGAAATATGGGGCCCATCATCAGATAAGATCGAATCGGAGGAAGAAGGGGACAAGGCTGGGCCCAAGTTATTGGTTGAGAAGCTCAAGCTTCATACGGTCGTCAAGCATATCCCATCACAGAAGGAGCAAGCCCTCCCGCTCATTATCAACCAAGTCAATTGCGCCTATGAGATGGGGCAACTCATGCAAAAGAATAGCCATTTGATTGGGATTCGTGCAAAGAGAAGCATGAGCGTTGGAGAACGTGTTGTGGAATCGGCGACAACCTTATGGGGGTTTATTGTCCTCTGCATTGCTCACGTTTTCTGGCAATGGATTTGGCCTGTCGTCACGCGCATCTTTGTCGTCGGGCTTGTATGCCATCGGTCTGTTGCGGAAATTGTCTTGCGAGTTCTGGAGTGGCGTGCTCGACCTGATGCTGCTGCTCTCAAGGATATCTCAGCCACAGCCCAACAGGTTGATATAAGGTTGCAACAATTTTGCTACTGGCCGATTCAATATGTCAAACTTCGGCAAAGAAAGGATAACTGGGAGAGTGTCACGACCAGTCATCCAGACTATATCCGGTTCTACAACAGTCTATGGCTTGTCGCCAACGATGTGATTATTGGGATTGCGTTGGGGTCCTATATTATTGACAACGCTAACTGGGTCGCTTCGCAAATCAATACTGTCCTAACCGGCTGGACAGTAGAGGGACTGCAGCGCACCATTTCGTGGCTAATGGACTGGCCAGCCGGCTTGAAACTCAACAATGAGCTTGCTGCGTTCCTCGGTGACTTGTTCCTATGGGTCATTGAAAACTGGGCAGCTTGCATTGCGAACCTTCAACCTTACCTTCCTGCTGTCATCTACATTGTTGGATGCTCAAGCTTTGCGGGAGCTAGTATGCCGATCGCTCTCTTCTCCGATCTACTTTCGATCCTGACAGTTCACATTTATTCCTTCTACATTGCCTCTGCTCGTATCTTCAACTGGCAACTCACCATTATCATTTCCCTTTTCCATCTTTTCCGTGGAAAGAAACGCAACGTCCTCCGCAACCGAATCGATTCATGTGACTACGACCTCGACCAACTCCTCCTTGGCACTATCCTCTTCACAGTCCTATTCTTCCTACTGCCTACAGTTATAGTGTTCTACCTGACCTTTGCCTCGGCCCGTATGTTAATTATTTCAATGAAGGCAGCGCTCGACACCTGCCTCGCATTCTTGAATCATTTCCCGCTCTTCGCATTGATGCTCCGCGTGAAAGACTCACGACGGCTACCAGGAGGTATCAGATTCGAGCTTCGGAACGAACCAGATAAGAGCCCAAAGGAAACGAACCCGTCTGCGATGGTTTCTTACATCCACCTCGAGGTATGTCTTCATTTTTAACCAAAACATCACATCAGAGATGCTGACGTAGATTATAGTCTATTCCCCTCCCCCTGCGTGCAATGTTCGACCAGTACTTCCAGCTGGGTCACCGGCTCCGGAAACACTACCTCGCCCCTCGCGTTATTTTCTGCCTTATGACCGGCCGTTTTGTGCCACCTATCCACCGCCGCAACCTATATAGCATGCAGTACAGCATGCTACCTGCCCGTCGGGCTGGTATGGCAGAGGTATGGACATTGCTTACCCAACCCAAGAAGGGCAGCGGTGGGAGCAGTGGCTCTGGCTCTATGGGTGGAGGTATTGGATCCATGAGTAACCCGGTACCAAAGGTCCCAGCGAACTTCGGTCAGAGTGATCCTCGGAGACGGGGTCATCGATGATATCAATCCACCAACTCCTCTTGTATATAATGCCAATAATGTTTTTATCCTAAAATAATATTCTTATTAATATTGCCTTACCAAAGTAAGTAGGAGCGATAAAGACACTCCTGTGTAGAATAGAGATATCAATGTATTTAGTTGAGAGGTGGGATATGCTATATACAAAGAACGATCTTCAAAAGCCACGCCGTTGAACTCCTGTCCACGAGATTACATAGTTTACACAGAAAATGCATGGTATCGCTGAAAGAACAAATGGCCCCCTAAACAGGCTGCTCCTATAATCCTCTGCGAGGAGGAGGGATCCAAAGAAGAGCTAGCGTCTCTCTTCATGATTTTTTGAGGAATTCTGCATCTGTTTCGCCGCTGCTGCTCTTTCGGGCGTCATCCACCATGGCGTCAATACCCCGTTCCTTGAGAACTTTCTGCAAGCATTACGATCCCTCTGTCAGACATATTGAACGGCTCGAGAATATATATAGATATATAGAGGACATAGCACAAGGCAGGACTCACGTTCAAGCAACCCTTGTAGTTCTTAAATAATGCTTCACAGTCATTAGATGTCGTGTTGCCGCGCAGATATTCTGTTTTGGAATTAGCTAATGCTATTTAACCCCATGATCGAAGGGCATAAATGCATACTCTCGCTATACCACTTGAGGAAGCAAGTGTCATATTTCCTGGTAGCTATATTAGCTTTTGGTCCACTTGTAGAAACTGAGTATGTTGACTATAACTCACTCTTTGATATCGTTACATTCGGGGGCGATAGAAGCTGCCATATTGAGCGTAATAGGAGATTATTTATCAGATAATATCCCGCAGACCTTGTACTCTTCCTCGAGATTTGAGTAATGTAAATGAATGAGAGGAAAGAATGCGGTGACGACTCGAAGATCGGCGGAAGTTCATACAAATCTCGCCACTCTGGGAAGGCGGTCAGGGCGGGCCTACCATTTCTCCATTGTCATTTTCTCGCCGCGACTTTTTTTTCGGGACCTTGGATCTTCATGTCACTGCTATTCCGCGTTTCTTTCCGTCATTCTCCCTTTCGCCAGATCCAGTGAACTGGAGCTCTGCTAGTCATCATGGACTCTGCAGAATTTTCCCCGTTCCAGGACAAGTTGACCTCTGCTCTGGTGCAGGTAACTCGAACCGTCGGACAGCTCTCGTCGGAAGACCTGAACTTCCATCGCACCTCCAGCGCAGAGTTTTCCGAATCGCTAGATGAACAGAGCGCGCGCATCATTGCGCTGACCTCCGCCGTTATCAAAGCTGCCACCGCCGGCACCGATGCCACGGGACCTACCCTTCACGATGAGGATTCCGTCGAAGACAATTGGCGTGGCGTGGTGGATGTGATTGACTCGCTTTTGGAAAAGGCCGATGCCTGCTTGGATGAATTCACAGGCGTGATTAAGAAGCTCAGCCCTTCGCAGGAAGAACAGGCACCAATCAAGAGAACTCCCAACTTCCCGACTATTTACGACTATGGCCCCTCCAAGATTCCCAAGCCGCAATTGCTGTTCGATCGCAAACCGGATAACACTGATGTTGGACCCTTCAAGCCTCTTCTGAAGACCAAGCCCCATGCGATTGTTCCGTTGGAGAAATGTTTGAAGACGAAGAAGATGGAAGATAGAATTGGTTATCCTCACCCCTACGAGGCGGAGATTCTTGCTTCAGAGTACCCGAAATCAGTCTATCAGGTCTCCCCTCCGATTGAGTACCTGCCTTTTGAGAGTACCACGGCTACTTTTGTCGATACTTTGGATGGAGTCAAGGAGATGCTCAAGGAGCTCAAGAAAGCGAAGGAAATCGCTATCGATTTGGAGCACCACGACGTGCACTCTTACCACGGTCTTGTCTCTTTGATGCAAATCAGCACCCGGGACAAGGATTGGGTTGTGGATACTTTGCAACCTTGGAGAGAAGATTTGCAGATGCTGAACGAGGTTTTCACAGATCCAAAGATCTTGAAGGTCCTGCACGGTTCCACCATGGATATCATCTGGCTGCAACGTGACTTAGGTCTGTATGTAGTTGGAATGTTCGATACTTTCCACGCTGCATCTGCATTGGGCTTCCCAAAGCGAAGCTTGAAGTTCCTATTGAGCAAGTTCGTCAACTTTGAAGCTGATAAGCGGTATCAGACAGCTGATTGGCGGGCTCGTCCTCTTCCACCGGCCATGTTTGACTATGCACGATCAGATACACATTATCTTCTTTACATCTACGACCGCCTACGAAACGACCTGATCGACAACTCGACTGAAGAGGCCAGCCACATTGATTACGTTAACGAACGGTCTAAGCATGAAGCCCTGCAACGCTACGAACGTCCTGTTTACGATGCCGTCAATGGATACGGCCCTGGAGGCTGGTTCGATCTGTTGTGGCGCAATGCGGGCAACCTTCCCAAGGAGCAATTCGCCGTCTTCAAGGCTGTCCACCAATGGCGCGATGAAGTAGCGCGCGCTGAGGACGAGGGCTGGCAGTGCGTTTTCCCCAAGCACATGCTGTTCAAGCTTGCCACAATCATGCCGCTTGATATGGGATCTCTATTCCGAACCCTATCACCTATGACTCCCATCACGAAAGAACGATCTCACGATCTTTTGGAAGTTATCAAGCAAGCCAAGGTTAACAGTATTGACGGCCCAGAATGGCGCGATGTGCCACCCCCGAAACATCTGGCAAAGACTCTAGAGGCTGCCAGCACGGAAGCTGTCGATTTCCCCATTGCTGAACGCTACGAAATGTCTCAATTCTGGGGTAATGTCTTGGAAGCCAGGGAATCACCCCTCCCTCCAGCGTATGCGCTTGCCGCCGGCGTTGAAGCTCTGCGCCGTTCTCTTCCCCTGCCACCCATGCCGAAGACCGTCTCCGAAACCCGTGAGCAACTCGGCACCGCGAAACAACCCGCTCCTGCCTCCAAGCCCACAACTGCTCCAGCTGCCCAAGAGCCAGAGGAGAAGAAGTACTTCACTGTCAAAGATCTCGGCGGTCCTCGCAAACGAAAGGTCACCCCAATCAACAACCCCGAGCAAGCCCTATCCACCCCGGCCGACCTCGACGACACAAGCAACGAGCCCGACTCTACGCAAAAGAAGAGCAAGAAGTCCCGCAAGGAGAAGAAAGCCAAGAAAGAGAAATCCGACTCCAAGTCCGAGAGCGAGGCTCCCTTTGACTATGGCACTGCCGATGCGGTCCTGAACGCACCATCTGCTGCTACGGTCGCCCACCCTCGCAAGAAGGCTTTCAACCCGTACACCAAAGCGATGGAAGCTCCCTCGGGCGCGCGGAAGATCAAGCGGGAAACCCCCGGTAAGTCTCTTACGTTCCGCCAATAGACGGCTGGTCCGGAGTCAAACAAAAGCATTTTTACGAATGGGGTTTCGGTTGGTTCTTTTTTTCCTGTTTAGTTAGCATTAGCGATACCCGTGCGTCAGTTGGAGGCTCTGGGATTCTACTTCTTGTATGTAACATGTATAGAATATCAGGTTCTTCTCGACAAGATATAAAATGTGCATATTGTAGATTATATTTATTTTTAGTATTTTTTCCAATTCGGATCTCTTTGTACGGAGCAGGTACTCCGTGTCGATTGAAATAGAGTATCGTTTGTCTTTGAGCGCATTGAGTTCGGCAATCGCGATAGTAGGAGATGAGACAATGTTTCACCCGGGAACGAGTTTGCTAGTCAAAATGGCGCAAGTGCTGATATATATAATACATATAGAATAAATGGGTAAGGATGTTAAGAAGATCCATCACTTATTGTAGTTTAGTTCTTGCACATGTTTGATCTAATGGCAACGCCCTCTCTGCATTGACCATTCCCCGCTATACGAAAGGGGAAATTTAAAAAAAAAAAAAAAGGAAAAGAAACAAGGTTCGAATAAACGGCAACGTACATCAGTACCTTTGTAGTACAGTTCCAACGGGATCTTCAAGCCCTAAGAAGACATGGTGCGACAATCATATCCCGTTTAATGAATGTGGAAAGTAACAAGTAATGTTGAAAGATAACTGTTGGAATACAACTATATGTTGTATGGTTATTCAGGAATTTAGTACGGCGTACAACATAGTGTAGTGCATACGCCAAAGAACACATGCACTGCCGATCCCTACTATATATTGATAGCAGGTGATGAACATGGATTCCAAAGGATTCCCAAGCATTAGCGGAAGGCCGGATCGCTTAACCTGGCCATGGATGGCTAGTATAGGTACATTAACTATACTGGGATTTTTTTGAATATGCAGGTAGCCATAGAAGTGGTGATACACAGGGGTTGGTAAGTGATCTACAGAGCTTTGGCGCGTTTCATAACGGGATGGGATGCATATTGGCCCGTGTGAATCGGATGAGAATGATATTTGGCCCAAGTTATTAAGATATGAAGTTATTACGCCAATTTATGTATTCACTCATATTGACATGCTGTAATCTTAAATGCATTGTCTACATCTGTATAGATGCATCGTTATATATGCATTGATAAGGGGAAATCATGATCTCTCCCCCACCGACTCCACTTCCATTGCCCCTGAAAAAAAAAGCATAGACCAGAAATCTTGAACTTTTAAAAAAAAAGTGTGGATTCAGTGCACCCCGCATAGTTTGCCATATTAATTAGTATATATTGTATTATGTGATGGCTTTTGATATCTGATATTGGATATTTATTACATATGTTTACTTATATATAGTCAAAGGTCCCAGTTAATTGGTAACCATTCCATCGGTTCGACCCGGGAGAGATAAATTTTAAACTCGGATGCGGAGTCTGAGACAATATGCACATAATATATGGAGTACGGAGTACTCCATATGTACTTAGGTGGTATGACTATAAGCAGAAGTACTGAATAAGTACTAAGTACTAAATACTAAATACTAAATACTAAATATTGTAAATACTAAACTAAAGATGTTAATAACACATGCCATGGTAGAGGAAATTTTTAATTAACTACGATCCAAATTAATTTGAAACTTGAGTAGTTCAAGAAATCCATATCTCCATATTATAGATTATATAGCATTCCCGAGACATCCACATGGAGGTCTCGTGGGCTTAGCCTGAATAGTCCAAGTCCCAAGTCTTTTTTACACGCAGGTACCGATTTTAGCCCCTGCAGACATGAAACCGTGTTACCTTCCTGTAATACCTATTTTTTATATTTTATGTTCTATATTTTTATGTTGATCTTAATATTTTGGCTTTTTTTTTCCAAGAAAAAGAACAGATCTGACGTCAAGATTGTATGTTGTAAGTAATTAAGTAAAGTGGGCACCAAATTGATATACAAAAAAAAAAAGGGTTGTTCCTAGGAGTGGCGAAGTTGGGCCAGGGGTAAAAAAAAAAAGTAGACCCTTGCATAACAAGATACGTATCATTCCTATTTTACTTTCTTTTTCTTTTATTTTATATAGAAATATTTAATAAGTAATATAAAAAAAATAATAATCAAAAAAATTAGAAAAAAATCCACATTGTTCCCCAGTAAAAATGAAATAAATAATCTCCCCTCTTTACCTTTAATCTGTTGGTCTCCCCTCTTTTCCCTTTTTACTCGTTGAAACCCCATCTCTTTTTCTCGGGTTCCAACTTTGACCCTTTCACAATGTCCGTAGCGACAATGCTTCAACCTGCAAGACAGTCGCGGGCTTCCTCCTCCTCTTCCTCCTCGTTTCAGCCCGTGGCACGACAGAACACAATGTCGTCGCACGATACTCGGTCGCTCCGCCAATCTAAGCGGATGTCGGTCACAGCCTTGTACCTTTCTATGTCCGCCAAAGATCGCGACTTGGAGATTTCTGATGATTTAGCACGAGGTACGTTAAATTCGCGTTTCTTACATTTGGTCGCGCTAATTCTCCAACAGCACAAAAGCACCTACGCGATTTAAAATCGAGGATTTCATCACAATCGAAAAAGAACTTCGTATTAGAAAAAGATGTGCGATACCTGGATTCGCGAATCGCGTTGCTTATCCAGAATCGAATGGCGTTGGAAGAAGTAAGGATTCCATTTATACGGAAATCGGACATACTGTATAGTCACTAACCTATTCTCTGTTTAGCAAAATGAAGTCGCCAGCCATCTCGACGATACCGCAGATCCGCAGGAAGGTTTCTTTCCGAACGATGAACGAACCCAGAAATACGGCAATCTTCTTTTCCTCCTGCAATCAGAACCCCGTCACATCGCCCACCTCTGCCGACTCGTTTCCATGGCCGAGATCGATTCCCTCCTTCAGACCGTCATGTTCACCATCTACGGAAACCAGTACGAGAGTCGCGAAGAGCATCTCCTGCTTACTATGTTCCAGTCCGTCCTCACCTACCAGTTTGATAACACACCGGAGTATTCATCCTTGTTGCGCCAAAACACCCCAGTTTCTCGCATGATGACCACATACACACGCCGTGGCCCCGGCCAGAGTTATCTAAAGCAAGTGCTAGCAGACCAGATCAACGCTTTGATTGAGTTGCGAGACGTGGATCTGGAGATCAACCCCCTGAAGGTATATGAAAGCATGATTAAGCAGATCGAAGAAGAAACCGGCTCCCTTCCGGATTACTTGGCCCGATCAGTCACTGCCGAAGATGCTGCCGACAATGCGCAGGTGCAAGCCATCATTGCCCCGCGTTTAAAGATGCTGACGGATATCGCGAACGGATTCATCACAACCATCATTGACTCCGTAGACGAGGCTCCCTATGGTATTAGATGGATCTGTAAGCAGATTCGCAGTCTGTCACGCAGAAAGTATCCAGATGCCCAGGACCAGACCATCTGTACTCTTATTGGTGGTTTCTTCTTTCTGCGCTTTATCAACCCGGCAATCGTTACTCCTCGCTCCTACATGCTGATCGATGCCACTCCCACGGACAAGCCTCGCCGTACCCTGACCCTGATCGCCAAGATGATTCAGAACTTAGCCAACAAGCCTTCTTACGCCAAAGAGCCTTACATGGCCAGCCTGCAGCCCTTTATCCAACAGAACAAAGAACGTGTCAACAAGTTCCTGCTTGATCTGTGTGAAGTTCAGGATTTCTATGAAAGTCTTGAAATGGACAACTATGTGGCCTTGTCGAAACGGGACCTTGAGCTTCAGATCACTCTCAATGAAATGTACGTCATGCACGGCCTTCTGGAGAAACACAGTGGAGCGCTTGCTCAAGACCAATATTCGCACCTGTCGGTACTACTCCAAGAATTGGGCGGTGCCCCCCCTCAGGTTCCCCGCAAGGAGAACCGAACCATTACCGTGCCTTTGTTCAGTAAATGGGAGACTGCTCTTGACGACCTGACAGCCGCTCTGGATATCACCCAAGAAGAAGTATTCTTCATGGAGGCCAAGTCAACCTTTGTTCAGATCCTGCGATCACTGCCTCAGAACACTTCAGTTGCGCGCCGACCTTTACGCCTCGACCGCATTGCCGAGGCCGCAGCAACCTTGAAAAATGATGCCGTGATGGTGCGCAAGGGCATCCGAACCATGGAACTCCTCAGCCAACTACAAGACATGGGAGTGATTGACCGCTCCGATGAGTTCAGCTTGCTTCGTGACGAAGTAGAGCAGGAGCTGGTGCACTTGGGCTCCCTCAAGGAGAAGGTCCTAGAAGAGACCCGGAAACTCGAGGAGGTTTTCGCGACTATTCGCGACCACAACGCTTACTTGGTCGGTCAGCTGGAGACATACAAATCTTACCTCCACAACGTGCGCAGTCAGTCCGAAGGCAAAACCCGCGGCGGCAAGACCCCGAAGAACCAGGAACTTGGTCCGTATAAGTTCACCCATCAGCAGCTGGAGAAGGAGGGTGTCATCCGACGCAGCAATGTCCCAGAAAACCGACGTGCGAACATCTACTTTATGTTCAAAAGTCCCTTACCAGGCACCTTTGTCATCAGTCTGCACTATAAGGGTGAGTACATAGATTTAATCGGGACAAAAAGGAACATCATTGCTAACATATTACATAGGACGAGCTCGTGGACTACTGGAGCTTGATCTCAAGCTGGACGATCTCCTGGAGATGCAAAAGGACAATCTTGAGGACCTCGACCTGGAATATGTCCAGTTCAACGTCACCAAGGTGCTTACGCTCCTAAACAAACGATTTGCACGAAAGAAGGGGTGGTAAGGGCGCTATATGCTCCAGGCTCCCCAATGCCACCCTTTGATGAATGATGAGCTCGAGCAGCTCCCCCACATTTGCTCTGTCTGGTCCGGTTCTTTTTTCTACTATACGATCGACCGTACCCCAGGCGCTTAATTTTGCGATGATGCACGCCAATATATGTCATGCCATTCATCGCTCCCCATCCCAAATAATGGATTAAGTGACTGCTCTCCGCGATGACTGCAATCTATATGCAGTTCGGGCGAATGCCCTTTGTGAATGTTGCTGACACACGAACATACTCTTAATGGAGAATGATCAAGGCCATCTCCCCGCTGGTAGGGGGGACGTCGATGATCCTGTGATTTTGGTATATCCTTTTGTGTCCCCTGGCTTTCCTATTACGCTTGCCTTGTTTCTATGTCTCTCCTCATCCTTTCAATGTCTATACCCAGCGCATAGTTGTTGCCATTTGTTTTTTTTCCCCCTTCCCCGGTTTCATTGGGGCTTCGAGTCCTTTAATCCCCCGGCATGTCTTGCTTTGTCTTTCCATCACCGCCAAGGCCCTGGTCTTCGTGCGCTGTGTATAATAATGCCTATTTGCGATGCTGAATGCTGAATTTGAATTGAATACCCGTATGTTATGTGAATTTACAGAGTGTCTAGGCAGATTAATTCATGGAATTCTGATATATAACATCTGGTTGCCTTCCAATATGCCTAATATGCCTGTGGAATGGTGCCCACATGCAGAGTGGATTGGTCATTGACACCTCGACACCGCCACGTTTGCCCCTCTGCCCCTTTTCTCAAATGAAACATTTTGATGTCTTTTGGGATATCTAAATATATTCGGATTTGAAGTTGGAATCCCAGGAAATGCTACGGAGTATAGACATACAGAGTATGGCGTATAGACATCCTATATATGCTATATACAATATCCTTTGGACTGAAATGACATCAAACTAGTCTTGCAAAATGATAGTCTTGCCCCTGTAAATCTCCGAAAAAAAAAAAAAAAACAAAAAACAAACAATTTGAGTAGTTCCATTGTTATTGTTATTGTTCAAATAGTACCGAAATACCTGTGGACGATCCTTAAGGCTTTTTGTTCTTTAAAGTGGCCACTTACGCCAATCCCCACCCCTCCGCCTCCCGCCCTTTTTCCAGAACAACCACTCTCTTCTTCTCCCTCGATCATATACCTCCCATCAATCACAATGGCGGCCACCGAATCCCAGCTGCCTACCGACCCCAAGTACGACCAGTACGACTTCCCCACCACCGCTCCCGAAGCGCAGCCTGGCCACCCCGGCCACACCTCCCCCGAACAGGATGCAAAGGTGCACCAGCTCCGCGCTGAGCTCGAGAAGCTCGGCTACACTGAGCGTTTGGATACGCTGACCCTCTTGCGTTTCCTGCGTGCCCGCAAGTTTGATGTCGAGGCTGCCAAGACTATGTACGTTCCTCGATTCTCACCGGAGGACATTGATGTTTTTTTCTTGGAAAGTTGGCACAAAGCTTTCTATCCTGGACTTCTGGCTTCCGCCTTTCATTGAAGCCTATTGGTCTAATTTGATATCCCAGGTTCATTGCCAGCGAGAAGTGGCGCAAAGAGTTCGGCACCGATGATCTGGCTCGCAGCTTCGACTACCCCGAGAAGGAGGAGGTCTTCAAGTTCTACCCTCAGTACTACCACAAGACTGATAAGGTTGGTTTGCCGTGGCCTCTCTCTCCACGTGCACTACTGACATAATACCTCACCAAACAGGATGGCCGTCCTGTCTACATCGAGAAGTTGGGCAAGATCGACTTGAACCAGATGTACAAGATCACCACCGCCGACCGCATGCTCCAGAACCTGGTCTCCGAATACGAGAAGCTGGCTGACCCCCGTCTGCCCGCTTGCTCACGCAAGGCCGGCAAGCTGCTCGAGACCTGCTGCACCGTTATGGACCTGAAGGGCGTGGGTATCACCAGCGTGCCATCGGTCTACGGATACGTCAAGCAGGCCTCCGACATCTCGCAGAACCACTACCCCGAGCGCCTGGGCAAGCTTTACCTGATCAACGCGCCATGGGGCTTCAGCAGCGTCTTCAGCGCTGTCAAGGGCTTCCTTGACCCTGTTACCGTCAGCAAGATCCACGTCCTCGGCAGCGGATACCAGAAGGAACTTCTGTCTCAGGTCCCTGCTGAGAACTTGCCCGTTGAGTTCGGCGGCTCTTGCAAGTGTGAAGGCGGCTGTGAGCTCTCCGATATGGGCCCCTGGAAGGAGGCTGAGTGGGCTCGTCCCCCTAAATGGGCTACCGCCAAGGAGGAGGCCCCTAAGGAGGCTGCTGCACCTGTTGTTCAGAATGAGGATCCCGGATATGAGAAGAAGGATGTTGAGGGTCAGGAGGGTGTTCAGACTAGCGCTTAAGCTTGCTGGAGACCTTTGTTGGAGCCGACAAATATCTTTTACATGACTGAAAACAGAATCTCAGATAGGGATATTGGAGGTTACTTTTCAACCCCGATCAACTTGAAAACCTCAAAAATCTGTCTGAGGATCCGACAACTCCTAACACAAACCTAAACCCAGGCATACCGGAATCTCTCCGGTAGTTTCAACACCGCTTCTCCGATCTATCCACAGTCTGTGGACTCCTTGCTCTACATTCGCTGTTTGCGCTTTTGCCTTTTTGCTCCGATCTAGATATCATGAAGAGCTTGCTTCTGTTTTTGCTTTTGCCTATCAAGATAAGCAGCGTGTGCTGCCACTGCTCTCAGTATAGATGGGACAGGACGTGATGAAATTTAAAAGCGAGTTGGTGTGAAAATGGTGCTTAACTTAATTGTTTCTTTGTTGGTAGTATGTATACACGAATGATCACATATTGAAACAGTAACTGTCATGTCTAGGACACAAGTTGGGTCATGCATATTGCGAGGTGGTAGCAGTAGGAGCAGAAGGTCACCAAAGCAACAATATTGCCTTTACTAAGATATACCAGACAGATTTCAGTCCGAAGAAATGTAAGATGATAGGATTTCGACTCAATAGAGCCATCAAGAATAAACAAGACATGGTATCATGATCCCTGGGACAAGCCTAGGGTCCCGAAACGCCCCAACATTGAAATAGCAGCCAAACATAAAGGGAAAAAGCAGCCAAACATAAAGGGAAAAAGCATAACAGAGAAGAGAACGCTAGTCAACCAATATTGAACCCCAAAATACTCAGTTATTCATATTCTCCACCACTTCAGCAGCACGCCCAGCCCTCTCAGCCTTGCCCACTGTGGTTGCCAACGCATGACCCTCCGCACCAGCCTCCTTAACGTTGCCCTCGCCCTGCAACCGCAGCAACATCCGCAAAGCATCCTCATAGACACTCGCAATATCACCACTCTTCCAGCGCTCTTGCTCCTCCTTCGTCCCAAGGGCAACCTGCAACGTCCACGCGGGATCGTGGTTCCCACGTGCTCGCCGCAATCGCGCCTGGGCCCTTGTCTGCGCCGATCCAGTTCTGTCCGAGGTAGAATCGACATCCATACCATCCGCCTCTTGGCCGGGAGTTGTGTTTTGGATTTCATTATTCGATTGTGGCTGCACATTCGCAGATTCGCCCATCTCGGTATCATTATCGGCGTCTTTTCCTCCTTCATTTTCATTCTCATTCTCATATTCCTCTTGCTCCTCTTCAATCATCTTCTTCAACTGCGCAGCATATTCCTTCGCCGCACGTCTCGGCGCATCCCGCCTCTGCTGCGCAACAGTCGTATTAAGCGATTCTAACTGCGCATACAGCGATGTCACTCGCGACGCAAGCTCTGTATCGAATGGCTCGTACTCGACTTGTTCTGTTGGCGCGGTGAATGCGGCCGGGAAGGGGAATTGTGGTGAGGTTGAGTCTATGCCGTTGATGCTGATTGAGGTTGAGGCTGATTCGAAGGTTTGGTTTATGTACTATTTGAAATTAGAGTTTGTCTTTGAGGTAGCTGGTTGTTCTGGTCTTACCTCGTCGATTAGCTCCCGGACGCGTTCGCGCATCGGATCGGGCGTGTCATTGTCTGTTGCGGAAGGGGGGAAGTAGAGGTCGAGTTTTCGGCGCGATAGCGCGACTGTGTTGGCGTAGAGGTAGGTGAAGTCTGCTGGAGATTGGAGCTCGACTTTTCGATAGTGTGGTGCTGCCATGGTTGTGGTTGTTGATGTTTTTTTTTTTGTTTCCCGCGATTTGTTGCAGGAAATGGGCTTGGCGTTCAGGTCATCCCCGCAAACGATGTCATCGATGTTGCATTTGCTTTTCTTTCTTTTTTTCTCTATTGTTTCTTGTTTTATGCTTCAATACTTGTTTATTTGTTAGAATACTCTACAGCTTTACAGATCTACAGCTCTATATTTCAATCTTGTGTCCTCTTATATCCCCCTTTTCACTGTGATACGACCCCTAAAATAATGCGAGTACAGCATACTCAGTAACATTCTGGCTCGGGGAGCCATCGGGACGCCTCAACGCTATCTAGGATATCTCTTTATATACCCTCACACAGAACATGGAGACCTCGCCTTCTATTTCCCTCGTGGATAATACCGTCCCACAGCAGCCCACCGGCGAAGCACTCCAACCACGCACATCCACCCTCAGTCAACAAGGAAGCCTGACGAAACACCTGAGCCGGGCATCCGTCCATGGACAGCTTGCAAAGCGGAAATATGCAAAATGGCAACCTGATAGACTCGGTATCGCGCCCGGCACAAATGACTCGCCAAGCCGAGAATCGTCCCAGGTGCGCGGAGAGTCAATATCAGCAAGCTCTGCCGGAGAAGGCAGCGGGAGCAGAGATGTTGAAACAGCCGACTTTGCGGCGTCACGAGTCTCAACTCATAACAGCAACGGCAGTGGCCAGGCGAATGGAGTAGGGGACCAAACCAACAGCCGCGAGGACAAGGACACCAAATCGTGCTCGGAAATGGACGTTCTCTACGAGAACCAGCGGGGCTGGTTCATCTTCGGTGTCCCACGTTACTCGCATAGCTCGCTGTTAAACCTCGATCCCAGCGCCTGGATGACCCAAGACCGCAGAGCCAGTCCTGTTAATATCACGAATGCCCAGCTGCCTGATCCGAGCTGGGAATGGGCGTGGAAGACATGGTATGTTGACATGTCAGGTGATACCGACGAGCAAGGCTGGCAGTACTCTTTTTCGTTTGCCTCGTCTTCGTGGCATGGTACCCAACCGTGGTTTCATTCATTTGTTCGGAGGAGACGGTGGGTGAGACTACGGACTAAGGTCCATGAACGGCGGAACCTTGGTCGCTCGGACTTTGAGAAATCGCATATGCTTACTGAGGACTATTTCACTATTCATTCGTCCAAGGCCAGACTTCGGGACCAGAGCATTGCGGGACTTTCCCGCGTGGAATCTGGGTTGAATCAGGCGAGCATGACGGTTGATGAGGAGTCACATGTCGATGAGATTGGGGATATACCCAGCTTGATGCATGCTTTGAAATTAGCTTCCATTGACCGGGAGAGGATTGATGCACTGAAGAAATTTATTGAGGACGGGGGCGACGAGCTCTATTATCTGAACGACAAAGTGAGCTTGACGATCTTCTTGATCTATGTTGAGACCAGGCTAACCCTACTTTTGCGGATACCAGATACCAGATATAATGCCCATGTTCTTATTCCAGACCTCCCGCTGGCAATTTGTGACATATCTTTCGCGTGTCATTCGTGGGCTATCCAAAACTTCCACCGATTCTGATAAGGACGCCGATGCAGTCCAACGCAAGAAGGATAATCTCACCCGCGCCGCAGAATCCTGCAAGCAGCATATTACCGGTCCGGATGTCTTTAAAGATGATCATGGAGAGTCAGCAACGGGATTGTTAGACTTGACTCCGGTGACCAAGCATGATACATTAATGTCTAAGAGACCGGTCTTGGAGGAGCGTGCGAGGTCAATTGGCCGGGTTTTCAGGGGTATTCCCAAGGCTGCTGAAATTGACCGTGAAGGTCACATTTATTAATGTATGAAAACACCATATAAGCAAAATAGATATTGTTCGAGAAGAAAACGAAGTATATAGCTCATATGGCAGAGCCAAGCTCCGGCCACCGCCTACCCGTTCGGCGGCCAGCAATTTTCGGGGCAAAAAGGTCCATCGAAAAACACCTCAGCGCGCCCAATTCTTGTCTCCTTTTCATTCATGTCTCCGGTGCCATTAGCGCATCGTCCCTTATGCTCTTGCGTGGCTGCCCGTGTCTAAGGAGGCGTGTGTCTGCCGTCTTGGACACTGTCGCGACTGGTCCCGATGAGCCTCTTCTATTTCTCTATCCCCGCTGGGTTGCGCCTGCTTTGCAACGTCGACGGATATCTTCCCTGAAGCCGATTGATGTTCCAGCGAGGATAGGTCATACTCCGGGTTCACAATTTTGCGCAGCAGTCCGCCCTTACCCTTCACTTTCTCGACACTCGCGCCAATGGATTTCCTCGAGGTCTTCCTCTCGGACTCCCGACGATTCAAACCCGCAGTGTTCCCCCGCGGTGGTCGGAGATGATGTTGAAATAAAGGACAAGGAATTTGGCTCCGATGGTTTACATGAAAGTGGTGGAGGCCGGCTCTCCGCAGGCCAGAAACAATCTGTCAATTCGCTCGCAGATGCCGAACACGCCACTCCTCGGATACCACCACGTGGCTTCGCGTTAACAAGAGCGAAGAGAATACAGAAGGGTCGACTTCACAACAAACCCCTGAACGCCAAACCTTCGCCTCCTACGCAGAAACAACTCTTTTTACGAAATACATCGATTCGAGATCGAAAGAAGTTACGGTTTCGTGAATATATGAAGAAAAAATACCAAGCTCGCTCAGCAAAGCTCTTCGACAATGCTTGGTTTGGTACTAAAGACATTCTGGACCAAGTGTACCGCGATATCCGGAAAAATCCCAAGAAAAGTTCGAACAAGAAGGAGATACTTGTACCAGAGGAGACCCTTGCCCTATTTTCCGGTGTGACTCGTTACACCTTGAAAGATAATATTTGGTACATCCCGCTCCATAATGGATGTCGTGTGCACATCCTACCTGCAAGTCAGAGCAAGGGATTGCTCCGCCGAGTCGTTTTGAGTGCCACAGATCATATTATGGCACTGGTGGAAGGGCATTTTACCCGCGCACAAAGCCTACAAGCTATGGGAGACCCCCTTGTTGATATCCACAAACCACCGGTTCCGATGTGCATCTCTCGGGGCGCGATGCAGCGTTCGAAGCTGCCTGTACCATTGATTCGTGGAAATTGGCATTTTGGTGAAACGTCGGATAGCAGCTCGAATTTGGACGAGATCCTGCTACCTCGTCCAGTCATCGCCACTGTGAAGGAGTTCAACGAGCACATCGAGGATGTCACATCTGCGAGGCAACCAACGCTTGATGAGAAGGCCATGTCTCTGTCAAAGCTTCCACACGTGGTCCGGATTAAGCAACATCTGGAGGCGCTATTCATGGAAGAATCATACTCCAATTACGTCTCAACTGCGGCCTTAAATAATGCGCTAGAATTCCTTTGTCGACATGAGTTCCTTGAGACTGCCCGAGCCTTGTTTTCATGCACAGAGCATGTAGCTACCACTGATACATATAACATTCTGTTGCGGGCTGCTGCGCGGCGTCAGGATGTGGGCGTTTTTCGTCACTTCCTACGGATGATGCCTAAGTCACATATGTGTCCAAACCCAGAAACATGGCTCGCATTGCTCAGCGCCCTGGTTGTCCCCAGCGAAAAAGCCCAACTCATTGAACATATGGTCCAGCGTGGTCACATGTCCAACCTTTCCACCATCCACAGCGCACTCCAGGAGACAATCCAAGATTCGCTTTTGGTGCATTTGGACAGCGGGAAAGATATAGACTCATTTATTAGCCTCATGACTAGTACATGGGGGGCCAATTGGTTCAGCCCTTCGGTGATTGGCCAGATGTTCAGTGTGGTCGCTCGATTGAAAGATTTTGATTCCATAGATCGGCTCATGGAAATCTGCATCGAGAACAATCTCACCGTTGACAGTTATCCGCTCAGCCATATTGTGCAAGCCCTGGGCTCGAACATCCACGCCGCTTTGCATTATACCCTCCGGTTTTTCGAGCACCCTTTGTTCGAGGTGACCGCGCAAAATTGGGAGGATTTGTTCTTGGCTGCATTCAGGCGCCGCCAGTACAACCTCTGTCTGGTTATTTGGCGGTATTCTTGCATGAAAAGAACCGTGACCTACAAGATGAAGCAGGCTGTTTTGGTTTCCTTGTGTCGCAACGCGTCCTTTGGTAAAGCCACGAAACTTGACAAAGATTTGTGGAGTTCCGATGCGGGCAAGGTCATTATCGGTATCGACGTGCACCATGAAAATTACAGGCTTCCAGACTCCATTCTTGACGATCTCCCCTCCGAGTTCCGTCACAATCCTATTCTCTACCTTATCGGGTGGAAGCCTCGGGGTGAAAAACGTGATCTCCAAATTCGCCTTGCCAATGCCCTCATTAAGCGTGATCTCATCCTTGGTGCAACCCGCTATGCCCCCCAGCATCCCTCTCCGATTATGCTTGATGCAGCGTCTATCTTGGACAAGGAATGGCGTGGTGTACCACGGCCTCTGACTTGGAAGATGCAAAACGCCATTCAAGTTCCCATCGTCCGCAAGGACAAGGACCGAGACCAAGAGAAAGACAAAGACCAATAATCTCCCAATCCTCCCTTTTACATCATTATGCATTCTTCGATTCTACTATGTACCTTTTTGATGCTAGCGTGTTGCATGAATATCCCATCTGGCGGGCTTGTTTTGGCTGGTATTTGTTTGATGTACTTTCCTTCCCCGTCACCTTGTATCTTATTCTTGTACATTATCTAAAAATATAGAACCATAGAGCTGTGATGTCCAGAATACCATTTTCTGAATATATTCATCCAATCGTGAGCAAATACATTTTCTCTTTCAATATAAGCATCAAAATCTAAGCAATGCATCGAGGTCATTCATAAAAACATCATGGGCAGAACGAGAGTCCCCACCACTTGGGAATATCACTTCCCCTGGATCAAGACCCCCATACAGGATCTCAGTTTCGCAAGCTAACGCCTTCCCCGGTCCACCCCTTTCATCCAGAGACGCTGGAGATTGAGACCGAGACCGAGAAACAGGTATACTGATCCCCTTTATAGGAGCTTCCTCCGCACAATGCCTATATAAATCTTCAGACTGAAAGTGTCTCGAACAGTCCAGCTCTGACAAAGACACGTGCTGGTTTCTCTCACTCGGCGCAGCGTGCATTGGTGCAATGTCTTCCATCTCGGACGAAGGGGACGAGGAAGCGGAAGTAAGAGAAGGCAGCAGCCGGCGAATTTCCGAATATGACGAATAAAACGCACTCCAGCGAGGTACTTCGTGATCGATTCCCATTGGCAGGAAGTCGTTGACGTGGAATTGACTTTCGTTCTTACTAGTATTCTTACTAGCATTCTGGCTGCGGTTGAGCATTTGCCGGGTAGGTCTTTCAATCTGTAAGTCTTGTTCGTATATATGTTTCTTGGCTGTACATACCTCTCAGTTGTATCTCGCGGGATGCATAATTGATCTTCTTTGCGACAGTGCGTGCATTGGTTATACGGTGGAGCGATGTCGCATCGCTTTTTGCGGGCGTGACAGGCTGTGCATGCTGTTTTTCCAGGTCGACGACCTTGTTTATTTGCTTTTTTTATCCCAGATGGGCCTTGGGTGTGTCTTGTTGAATCCATTGGAAATATTTGGGATTATAGAAAAATTATAGACAGGGGGGCCGAGGTAGAGTACATATATATACATGGGTTCCACAGGTTCCACAATAAGATCCAAGCTTCGACATAGCATAACTTCATAACCGCGATATGCGATAGGTTGAAAGGTGTGGCTACACATAGGTAAGTTAGTGGAAGGGGAAATGTGCATGTTTTGTTTTTAAGGAGTAGTTACTCTATACTGTCATTATCACATGCTGTATCACATGTCATATAAAATTCCCCTTTTCACCGCTTACTACATTTTGCTTATCCTTCTATAGCATAAAGGGGGATCTAAAAGGTATCTGAAACATTCTAAGGGTTATTGTGGTTACTATGTTCACCGAGATATGCATGTTAAGAGCGAGGCTTCCTACGTGCCTTGAAACCAACTATGGGATTTGGCTTGATAGCACCAACCCACGAGCCATAATCTCAAGCTTGATTGAATGCCTTACTTCCTCTATATTCCTATTATACATAGACAAGTCTTATGTAGTTAAGGACAGAAGTCACATAGATCCGACTACTCCGGTTATTCAAGCACCAGGACCACAAGGGTGTATGCTTTAACATCTTTGAAGAGATTAGGTTGCCTACGTCAAATCCGAAAGCTTCTTCCTACATATGTATGTGACCGTGCGTCTGCATGTAACATAGGAATACCGATGTAGAGTAGATCTTCCATCTGTCATATTTCCTCAATCAGAGCAGATCAGCTATTTGGTATACCCAGGCAATTTATCTATCTATAGAACATGTTCCACAAGGATACCAGCTCCTGTGAGATATATATATTCTATTCATTTCCCATAAATTATCATGACATGTCATGCCAGCACAGCTTGACAGAGCAAAGAAGAGACTTCATAACGCTACTTACAACCAAAATTAAATCAAAGACCCCATATTCGCATGAGAATGCCCTCCACATGGGTCAGGTAAACCGGGTGCTGATTGTGGAACGCCATAGGGATCAATGAGTCCGGTCCGAATCGCACCCACGCCTTCTTTGAGATAAAGCACAAGCCGGTAGGCCGAGTTGCCATTCAAGTAATATCGATGGAGCTGTTTGCTACGAAGGAAGCCCAGCCGCTCGTACAATTTCATCGCGCCGGTATTGGTGATTTCGGTTTCGAGGACGATCTACCAAACACATACAAGTCAGCCCTCATACCCTCAAGACCATCCCGTTTGGAGAGCAACAGCCATCTACGCTGTGTAGACATACCTCATCTGCATCCCGCTCAATCATAGCATCGATAGCCATGCGCACTAGCTTGGTTGCAATTCCCCGGCCCCGGTACTCTTCGCGCACGGCCAGCATGGCGATATATCCTCTCAGCGGGCCGTCGCGGTGTGGCTCTAGCTTCGATACCACGACTCCGACCATCTCATCCTTATCATCCATCGCGAGGAAACACAGGTCGCCCCATTGGTATAGGAAATAGCGGTAGACGTAGATGCTGTAAGGTTCGGAAAGATCTTTAGAGATCAGCTGGCGCATTGCGGCGACATATTCATTTTCGCGCGACTTTTCGTATCGCACGTAGCGAAGATCAGGAGCATTGCTCATCACCGCGATGTCATCGAAGTGGGCTGATGGTTGGAGTTGACGGAGGGTGGGGGGCGGTTTGTTGTCGAAGAAAGTTACTCTCTGCCATGTGATGCCGATCCGTCCGTTCGCGGACTTTATGCACTTCCGTGTTTTTTTACTCCCCTTCCATTTCTTACTGACTTTCTTTTTCTTCAAATTTGTTGCCTTTATCAATCTTCAAGGGAAATCACGTTCTCTTCTTCTTCTTCCTTCCTCGCGGTTGGTCGATATGTTCCGCCGCCGCACGGGCAAGGACAAGGCCTCGCCCTCTAACAAAGATAGCGGAGCTACAAGAGCCAAGGAGGAACAGCCTCGTGCGGAGATTCATGAGACACAAGTCAACCAGCAGATAATTATCAAGCCCCGGAGTAAACGTCGCAATGGGTTCATCTTCATGCTCGGCGGGTTCTTCGGCATCTTCGTCGCATTGTTCTTCGCGAGCCAGCATGAGGTCATAAGTTTGGATTCGCTCATGGATCTGAATCTCGACTCATGGATTGAGGCTATTCCACAGGGAATTGTCAGCGACGTGAAAGAATTCTCGGTACGTGCCTTGCAAGGGAATGCTCTTATCTCTGCATGTGGTTACCATGTGACTGACTTTCAACGGGGATATAGCAACATGAACGCGATACCGTCAGCTATGATTCATTTGCTGTTGGACTACAACTTCGAGCTCAGGGCGTAGAAGCCAAACACCCCGTTGTGATGATCCCCGGAGTTATCTCTACTGGCTTAGAGAGCTGGGGCACGGGGGAAACTTCGCGACAATACTTTCGCCGACGATTATGGGGCAGCTGGAGCATGATGAGAGCGTTAGTCATGGATAAAGCTGAATGGAAGAACCATGTCATGCTCGATCGGGATACAGGCCTTGACCCGCCTGGCATTAAGCTCCGTGCGGCGCAGGGATTCGATGCCACGGATTTCTTTATCACGGGATATTGGATATGGAATAAAATCCTGGAGAACCTGGCTACCGTTGGTTATGACCCGACGAATGCGTTTACGGCTGCGTATGATTGGCGACTATCATACCTCAACCTCGAAGTTCGCGATAGGTATTTCACTCGACTCAAGTCCTACATCGAGACCGCGGTGCAGGTACAGGGCGAGAAAATCACATTGGCATCGCACAGCATGGGATCTCAGGTGGTATTGTATTTCTTCAAGTGGGTGGAGAGCGAAGATCACGGAAAGGGCGGCAAAGACTGGGTTAACAAACATATCGACTCGTGGGTCAACATCAGTGGCTGCATGCTGGGCGCCGTCAAGGGATTGACCGCCGTCCTGTCCGGAGAGATGCGGGATACAGCACAACTGAACGCCTTTGCCGTGTATGGACTGGAGAAATTCCTATCGAAAGAGGAGCGCGCGGAGATCTTCCGCGCGATGCCCGGTATCTCCAGCATGCTACCAAAAGGTGGTGAGGCCATATGGGGAAACTCGACCTGGGCACCAGATGACCAACCAGGTCAGCCTTTGACCTTCGGCAACCTGCTCCACTTCCAAGAC
This sequence comes from Penicillium griseofulvum, assembly GCF_001561935.1. Taxonomy (NCBI): domain Eukaryota; kingdom Fungi; phylum Ascomycota; class Eurotiomycetes; order Eurotiales; family Aspergillaceae; genus Penicillium; species Penicillium griseofulvum. Next base: position 4,271,349 of record NW_024467471.1, on the reverse strand, counting down.
TCCAACTCATCATTGACATCACGCAATCTCACCACGCCAGAGAGTCTTCAGTACCTCCTGGACCAGAGCGAGGATTGGTACCGGAACCAGGTTCTGAATAGCTACTCGCACGGCGTCGCGCATACAAAACGCGAGGTCGAAGCCAACGAGAAGGACCCGCGCACCTGGCTCAACCCTCTAGAGTCGCGCCTACCCCTGGCGCCAGACATGAAGATATATTGCTTCTATGGCGTGGGTAAACCCACAGAGCGCAGCTACTTTTACCAAGAAGAGCCGGACCCACTGGTCAACCTCAAGGTCAGCATGGACACCACCGTCACCAACAACGAGGGCGTCGACCACGGCGTTTTAATGGGTGAGGGTGATGGCACCGTGAACCTGCTCAGCACGGGATATATGTGCGCCAAAGGCTGGCGCATGAAGCGCTATAACCCAGCCGGCACAAAGATCAAGGTCTTTGAGATGCCTCACGAGCCTGACCGCTTCTCACCCCGTGGTGGTCCCAACACTGGTATGTACCCAATTGCATTCTTGCGTACTCTTTTCCCACTATCAATGGACATGACAGGCGACTAACATCATATAGGTGACCACGTGGATATCCTAGGCCGTGCCTCACTCAACGACCTTCTTCTCCGTGTCGCTGGCGGCAAAGGCGATTTAATCGAAGAAACTTTCGTTTCGAAAATCCGCGAGTATGCGGATCGTGTACAAATCTTTGACGATGAATAGATCGAATGGGTTTGCTTATGACAGTTGTGGATAATTGTTTTGTTTTGATACACCTCTTTTTAGACATCTGGAACTTTTTCTAGACGGGGTTTATTACTGAGCTTTTTTTTGTACATTTCTTTATGAACCCTTATATGAATACATTATATTTCTATAATACCATGTAATCATTTGATAGATATAATACTCAAACCATGTCAATACATCAGTTCCAACTTGTCGGAAAAGCACGGATACAGCTTCTTTCTAGCCCTAAAATTAGTTGACTTATGCAAGAGCAATCCCGTGTGATCGACGGAGCTGGACTCTTTATTGGCCATAAAAAGACAACATGCTCCATCTAGTGTGGATTCCTTATCGTACAGGCGGGGTTGTTCTTTTCACAGGATAAAGGTAATCGTATACTACAGTGTTTACTATATATACAAAGACAGAAATGAAGATAATGTACATTCATTCAGTACGCTGATTAAAAATAATGCTAGCAATACCCGTGGACCCAACAGGATCTCACCGTCAAAGTAACGATAACAGGCACCCGAACAAGCAAGTCGTATGACAGGAGGTGTGGATGCATTAGGTTGTCGGCTTCATTCTCGACTAAAAGCGAGAATGGGCTGAGGGGGATCTGGCCTTCGTCAAAAGTACCAAGATCCCCGTTCTAGCTGCTATGGTCACTCGAGCTCTGCAAGCAAGAGTCCCAGCTTTCAATGTCCCCCTTCTTTCCTTTCCTCATATCTGTGAAGAATCCACACGCCAACGCCGATCACCTGCCAGGCGTAGACACAGAGGGTAGATCAAAATATCTTTTGAAAACCCTTGTGCCGATGCAAAATGTCGTAAAACAGCAAATATTCACAAATCCTTCTAGTGCACAGCGAGTGGTGGTGCAGCAAAAAAGCGCCGAAAGAACGCGCCGAAACTTTTCATCTCTCCGAAAAAAAATAGTTTAAAGTTCCCAGGCGCCTATGATGAGCGAGCGACACGAATGGTAAAAAGTATTTGTTCATCTGGACGAGCCGAAAGCAAAAAAAAAAAAAAAAAAGGTTGCCCGTCCAGTTCATAAAGTCGTAGCGAAAGACATGGGTCAGAAAATAAAGGGGATCACCCGAGGGCGTCCGAGAATGTGTACAAGCGAATGTTGCCGAAGGTGGCAGTGCGGGAGGATTGGCGTATGCAGGCAGGTGAACAAGGCCCGATCCCTTCCACCACTGGTATTAATATTATAGACGGAGTTGCCAGCCCAAAGTGGGCTGGTGAGGCATGTACAGCCAGAAGGTGAAGAGTACCTTCAGCTCGAGGCGGAAGTACCGCGCGAACCGGAGGTTTTATTAAAAACCTTAAGGTGTCGAAGATTGCTCGATGCAGATAATGTTCCCAAACATTGTCGTCAAACATAAAACGCCGTTTCGAAAGTAGAAGATGCAAGAATGGACTGTGCTCAGCCACATGTGCAAGTGAGGCTCGAGGATTAGCGTCCAGCCTCGATGTCGTGATTCGAGGTGAGAGTTTCGCTTTCCCAGGTGTAATGATCATCCACGGGGCTCAGAGAACCGGAGGAAACGGACGAAGAAGAGCCCACGGTCCACTCGTCGCTATCCAAGTTGAAATCGCCATCTAAGCTAGCAAGATCATACCCGGACTCGCGAGAATAATCACCGATCTCAACGTAGTCGTAGTCCCAGCGGAACATCTTGTCGGACTGGACTCGTGGCAGGAATCGGGTCTTGGCAAAGTAGAAGGCCACTGTGGCAAGCAAGCCACCGCAGACCAAGTCGACTGCGTAGTGGTGAGAAAGATACATGGTAGCCCACCACATCCACAGAGTGTAGGTAACCCAGAGGGGCTTCAACCGCGGGAAGACGTGGCTCATGAACAGTGCTGCTAGGGTGGAGTCGGCAGCATGGAGCGAAGGGAATGCTCCGAAAACAACAGGGGACTGCTTGAAGCCCGAAGTATAGAGATCGATACCCAGCAGCTTGTCAATACGAGCAAGACCAGCTGGGTTTCCCTGCATTGAGTAGTCGGCTGGAGCCAACCCATACAGATTCTCATACCAGGGTGGCGAGCAGGGGAAGGCCAGCTGAACAAAGACCGCAACCATGCTGATGTATCCGAGAGTCCGGGCGTACAGAGGGGTAGTTCCCGGGGGGCCGAAGAAGAAAAGAATCAGCGAAACAACAAACGGCGCACCGTAATGGCAAAGTCCGTAAGGAATCCATGCCAGAATGTCGAGGACAACATTTTGGTGGGCGGATAGGATGTTGCTGATGTTGGCACCGTACAGGATGTTTTCCATGGCTGGCAACACCCGGACCCAAATGGCAGGCCGCCAATCGCTTGGAACGAATCTGGAGAGATTAGAAAGGTCCCCATTGTGTGTCGCATTCACATCCCCGTACGTTCCTGGCAGGCGCATGGGCTGAAAGGAAACTCAATAGAAGGCAAAACTTACTGGCATCCATAGAAGAAGATAAGCCACCCAGCCACGGGGAGGAAAGGCAAGAAGAATTGTCGGGTAATTGGCATGAGGAGAGAGCATAACAGTCCGGTGGCAATCGCGGTCTTTCCCAGTGGACCAGGAGATTGGATGATTGTCAAGGAGAAAATGCCGATGATGAGGAGCAACAAGTATTGGAAATCATACATTGTCCACCGGTGTGACTGTAAGGATCTGAGGGTGTCGACAGGGGAGAAGGAGGTTTGCAACCTCGATATGGACGAGGTGGGTGAGAGGCGGCTACGGAGTTTGGACCGGAGCTTGCGACGCATGCGATGTGGCACCAAGAGCTGGAATGAACGCCATGGCACTTGGATTTGAAGCTTTCCAAACTGATTCTGGGTGCGATCTTTCCATGACGGATAGGAGGCGCTCATGTTTGCGACTCTCCTCCAGGATATCCGGATCGCGTTGGAAAGGGGGATGAGAATTCAAGGAATTCAGGTGGAGACGGAAGGAATTCGCGTGACGGAAGGTGATTTATGGCCAGAAGAGAGGCTCATGAAAAGGTGAGATGGGCCGATAGGAAGGCGAAAGATAGGGCCGAGGGGCGTGAGTCCCAGGGAACTCAGGAGGTCACGTTGACAAGGGTTGGGATGCAAGGAGAAGAAGGGCGCAACCGATGAAACCCAGGATAAACAGAACTCGAGAAAACCTAGGAGACCACTTAATGCCCTAAAACGGAGATATTAAGAATTAAAGAAGAGATGGGAAGAGGAAGGGGAGGAAAAGACCTGGATTTCACCCATGGACTGAAGTATTGACGTATTCGTATTTACCAATATCTAAAATTTGGGCGTAATTTTCCCCGTATTATATCCAGCGCTTGATTACACTTAGAATTTTATGTGTCGACTACTAGTCCTATGTAGGTATGTATGGCGTCACTAGTACGGAGTAGTTGTGATATTACATTTTATCTTTTCTTTCCTTTTTCAGGCACGGAGTACAGATATAAGTATTTCCATTTAACTACATAGTATCTCATCTGCTATTGCAATTCTGACCGGAGCCCTCGGCAGTATTCAATATTACAGTCTGATTTGACTCGGAAGCCACGGAACGGAGGACGGAGATCACATTTCTGCCCGGTGGCATATCTCGGACATTGTTATGCCAATGCTCCGACATGTTGGTCTTTTTATGCAGAAGGCACCGAAACTCCCGATACGACTGTCTACAATTTATCTAGAGTACTATAACTTGTATATTATGTAGGAATATATATACTTACCTAGTGTACCTCAATGACCTAAAGACTTTTAGCCATCTTCAACCTCGGAACCATGGAAACTTGGAAATCATTGCTTACCTATTCTGTAATACAAAATTACAGCTGGAACGCAATTTTCGCAAATTTTCCATATAAGATCCATCGCCGAAATTTGATTGGCTGATTTTCCTTTGCCCCCACTGGCATCGTTCGGTCCCGGTAACAAGAGAACTTCCTAATTTCGCTTATGCACAGCTTGTAATCTTACCAACCGTTGTCCTGGCGATTCAAAACTAATATTGAGGCTATCAGCCCAACGGCCAACGGCCAACGTCTAGATGCTATACGAAATAATTTATAGTAACATTCAGAACCCGTATGCCGAGCCACATACGATCAATACTGCCGGTTTGACAAGCTCAACCCGGTTAGGAGAAAATGTCACACTATTAGGCCCGTTTTAGGGGGCCGGCGCGTAGATGAGGATTTGCAGGCTATCATCTAATTATCCCCTGGGCTCAGGGGACAATAACCCCTTAGGGGATAACCAGCCTCCTCATTTAAACAACAACCAGTGTATGGAGTACGGAGCACAGCATCTCTGCTGTAAAAAGACGGCACAGCTGTGATTGAATATGCCCTCCACCCCTTGTACGTGATACACATGCGTTTCAGAATTCAAGTGTCGCGCGACCGCAGCCAATCACATCTTGACTTCATCTCCAAGGCGTCAAAGCTCCCTGGGCATTTTACAATATAGGCAGTTCTTACTCCGTAAGCTATTGATTATGTGACTCTAGTATAACTCCGTTGCCTAAATATCCCGAGGCCTATTATTACAATATTGAAACGTTTTTTGTCAAATGAATACGACCATCGTATTCGTATCTAGGGGCGGCTGCCTAGATGTGGGTTCAAGCTTAGAAGTGATGCAAGGCTGATGTGTAGAGCTGCGCCACAGATATGAAGTCAAGCTGTAATATGCTAGGAAGGTTTGGTTCGCCTTGCTAAACCTCATTGGGATTTGGGCACAGGTCAAGAATGTCAGATATATTCTTAGACTCGGTGAGCTCACTGCCTAATTTGCTTCATCACAAGAAGTAGTCAGCCACTTATACGGCCATGTGATGCCTTTTCCGTGGTCTTCTTATATGTTCCGCTTGGATATCTTGAGTTTCATAGGTAGATGGCGAAAATAGTAGAAAAATGCTTTATGAAAACGACTTTCCCATATATAGCCTGGGATATGCAGATGTGAGACTCGATTTGCGTGAGCCCTTGGTGTCGCACAGAGCATATATCTCGCACACATTTGAATGGCATTCCACGGTAATTTACGTTTGACATGCCCGTGCTCATTTGATACCTATGATCGACGTTTCTGCGTCGTCGATCCTACCAGGCTGTCACCTTACATCCCCGCAAACCTGAAGCGGTCAGTGGGGAATATGACTACATACATCTTTTTGCACTTTACTTTGTTCCTCATAAATATAGGTCAGAGCTACATTTCTAGATACTAACTTCGAAGCTGGAATATTAGTTCTTTTCATTCTTTTTTTCAGATGATACTTCAAACCTATCGTGACCTTCCAGATTTGATGCTTCAAACGTTAGAACAGGCCTCCTCACCGCCAAGCCTTGGGATAGTCCCTTGGGATAGTCACACGAGCTATATTTTATGAAACTTTCGTCTTCTTCCCTATCCGGGAAGGGTATAACTAAAAGCGGCAGTTATTTGAAACGCCATACCCAGTGGTATTGTCTTTAGGAAGAGTTGGACATATGTAGTAGAGAGCCTTACAACTTGAATATAGTACTCCATATGGAAGTTGAAATATCTCTTGCCGCAACTATGTTTCAAATCTTAAGGGCTATCATCCATTTATCAACTGTCTATTATAATAGATAAGGCGGCTACTTAAAATAACATGAAACCGCGAACAGAAGCCTCGAGGTTGGGATGCGCTAGGAGAAGTATATGCGCGCTAGATGAAAATGTGTTTCAAGGCAAAAAGATGTTGGAAATAAATATAGTCTAAATTCTCGTACCTAGAGCTATGTGCTTGGTTAAGGGAAGGCTCTTTACTCCGTACAGAGTACATTGGTGAAAACACCTCGGCAAGAAGTGCTGATTACACCTCTTTTAGCTAAGCGCTTCTCTCGTCATTGGATATGCCGCGGCCAACAAGCCCAAAAAGGAATACTAGAGGCTTGTGCATTATGTGAGGCGCTTATTAAAAGCCGGCGTCTGATGAACAGAAAAAGATTCGACATATATATTCTGCCTTCAATCGCTATCTTCTTTTTCACCGTCTAAGCCTCCACATACCTGAGTAAGCACTGCCGAGAAATATCGGTTTCATATAAATTTCTAACAGCCTACAGGATTACGTTCCCAGTTATTGTGTTCAATATGTCGTCGTAGGTTTCAATCTATGCTGCTATCAGCATCAGTGATGGCGTGTACAAACACTGGGGTGTCTTCATCGATGCACCCAAAAAAGAAGACAAAGTTTTGCTCCAAGTGACAGGTTCAGATGGTCGATTCCGCTACGAGTTGGAAACAACAAATGTTCGAAAATCGGGAAAGCTGGTCGAGTTGCTACCCCTATATGATGTGGACCCCGCCAAAATCAACTCCATCCAGACTATCGCCAGTCAAGTTACCGTTCACAATGAGATTCGGGGCTGGAATTGCCAGGACTACGTGCTTGATCTTCTGGATGCACTAGAAAAAGAAGCGATAGTGAACAGCACAGACGCAAGTTACAAGAAGCAGAAAAAATTGCTTCATGGGAAACAGGAGGGACTGGCATAGGACGCAGTCTTCTTCGCTCTCTTCTGGCGATTGGTGACTCTTGTGCTACGGAGAGATCGGATTTTACGCTTGGCGATGTTAGGACTGACAATAATATGGTGAAACGAGACCCTAGTGTTAATGACCGCTATATTGTTACTGGAATCATTGACTAGGAGGAAGGTAGCAATTGAGTGAGCGAGTCAAAAGTCCTTATTCTGTTTTAGTTGAACAGTTTGTAGATAAAGAGGAAGTAAACCCCAACGCCAGCCGATGTATCGTGTAAGTCGCGAAAAGTAAAAAGCCGCTCAGCGCCGAACCCGTGGAACAGTAAAGAAATTTCAATGACCATTCAGTCATTCTTGTGGCCTTCAGGCCCATCAGCCAGCATCTGGAAGCCCTTCACCAGCCCCATTGCAGAACCAGCGGCAATACCACCAACCAGCACCATTTGTACACCTCCAATGAAACCCTTGCGGACATTTCGGCGACCGCGCCAGCCACTGACAAAGCACGTCTTTACATATCCGAAGATAAACAACGCAATGACCATGGTAGCAATGGACCACCGTAGGGCGACGAAGGCTTCATTAGGTCCGACAAAAAAGTATGGTATGAGAGGAATAAATCCACCGATGAAGTATCCCATGGCAATTGTCAAAGCACAGATGATAGCTCGCGAGCCCGAGGGTTCAGGTAGAGTGTGGTGGAAGTTCATGAGAAACGATGGGAGCATAGGAGAGGCGGAGAGATGATTTTTGAGTTGTGCGACCAGTTCAGAAGGCAGCTCGTAAGGCTCGAAAATGTCGGAGATGGTGTCAGATACCGAGGTAGGATCTGTCATAGTCTGCGTCTGAGTTTCTTTCAATGTAGCTTTGTATGACTCCCTACAAACATGTCAGCGGTCGAATCTCAAGATCCTAGGCTATTTTGTTAAGAGGCTCTGCGATCCAGGCAGACTTACTCCTCGCTTTTAGCACCCAAATACCCACCGAGCCCCATCGATATAGCTCCTGCGATGAGTTCTGCAAGTCCACCGAAAACAACAATTTTGGTGTCGCCCAGTGCAGATAATCCAGCAGTCAGGGCGAAAGGCACCGTCATGCCGTCCGAAAGACCGATGATGGCATCGGACACGGTGCGACCGTCGATGAAGCGGGAAGGTTTTCGCTCCGAGCCATCGCGGTTAGTGTTCCCTGTCTCGACATCCGATCGAAGTTGAGAAGGGTCCTTTTCATCCGAAGAGGAACTGCGATCAGAGAGGGGCATATAGCTCGACATGAGGCCGGTCAGGGAACTGATTGACATGGTAAAAGCAGAGAAAGCCAGTATCCCTTGAAAGAGATATGGGGAATGTTTAAGTGAAAGCGAGGGATGTAGCACTAGCCAGTTAGATCACCAGATGTAGTCATGAGCTTTTTTCATGCATCCTTTATCTTTTTTAACAAAGAAGTGATCTCCCATTATTGACCTATCGAGTGAACCAGAAAGACAACGTGCTTGGCATTCCCCTCATGAACGAGGCACGTGCAACGCTGATTCGAGGACCAGCTTTAGTGCGGGGGCCCATGTGGATCTCTGAAAGGGACTCCCGCAGCTTAACTTGAGCTCTGAAACCAATCAGATGCTGCGATTTCCAATCCAAACACTTTTTCTCCATGGACTAACAACGTCTCACGTGTCAATATAAACTATACTCGTTGGATTAGAAGAGGGATTAATATCGAGACTATCACTACAATAGATTAGTGTTGTTTATAATGGTATATCATACGACAGCCCCCTTTAAACCTCATCTCTCTAATGAACTGGGGTGGAGAATACAAGTCCGATGATGGATTTTTATCTCTGGATGTCGGATGAAAATACTGATACTCTGCTGAGGCATGGTATTCACCTCTAGGACCCTCTGTGGCAGTTTGAACAAGGTACACAGTTAGACGTAGAAGATTAGAGACAGCATGGTAATTGAAGATATACTTTCACTTCTTCACTTCTTCACCTCTCCCCTCTTTCTTGCTTCCCATTTCTTCACACTTACCAACGAAGCAGTACATGGTCTCGCATTGAACAAAAGTCACTATGATCCTCTTCTGGGGCTTCGTTCTGATGGCTCTAGCCAACTTTGCATCCACCTATCCAACTGGGGGTACTCAGGTGTGGAGCCAGCTGCGAGAGAACGTGAGTATACCCCACAGCATCTACAATCCTGAGGGACTAGATGGCTCATGAGAGCAAACCCCCAGATCAAGCATGTCATCTACCTGACTCTTGAGAACCACTCATTTGACAACATCGCTGGCTATTGGGACTTCCATCCAGACATTGACAATTTGCGCAATCTCACCTATTGCAATGACTACACCAACCCCAACTGGACAGTCTATGGGGAGCCACTGGCAATTTGCGCTGAGCCATATGCAACTGAGGTGCCACTGAAAGATCCAGATCACAACTTTGGCGGGGTCACCTATGAAATCTTTCGCGAGTGGAACCCAACCAAAGACGATGTCCCTAAAATGGCAGGCTTTGTCGAGCGCCAATCAGAGAAATACAATGCTACCCCGGGAGATTCGGTATTTGTGATCAAGGCCTTGAACGAGAAGAAGACCGCCACTCTGGCGGAGCTGGCAAGCAATTTTGCCTTCTTTGATTCATATGTGGGTTATCCATTGGTCTGCCTTTAACATGCTGCATATATCTGACCGACAACCCAACATTTTAGTTCGCCGAGCACCCGGGTCCCACTAACCCCAACCGCCAATTTGCAACCTCGGGCTCATCATGCGGTTTTGTCGATAACACTCATCAGTCTGCTGGGTTCTGGACCAATGTGACTGGAACTACTTGTGCGGTCTCAATCTTTGAATCGCTCAGCAAGAAAAATATCAGCTGGAAGAATGTGAGATAAGTCTCGTTCCTTGGTACTGACACCTGGCTAAACATTCTACATAGTATTACGAGACCGACATCATCGATGGATTCATGTATAAAGTCAGTCACTCTATACCAGTCCAAGTCTCAGATGACTAACGATAATATCAAGTGGGTGCAAGACAATGCAATTGACCGTCTCGTTCATGCAACCGAGCTCTACCATGACCTGGAAGCCGGCACACTGCCTTCATTCTCGTACCTGAACCCGGAGTGCTGCACAATTGACTCGATGCACCCTACCAGCAGCATGGCAGCAGGAGAACAGATGGTGAAGCACTTGTACGACGCCTTGCGTCGCTCCAAGTACTGGGACAATGCGTCAGTTCCCTTCTCCCTATACCGAGTGCGAAAATACTAACCCTCGAATACAGTGTTTTGATCATCAACTTCGATGAGCACGGTGGGTTTGCTGACCATGTCCCCACTCCAGTCAATGTGCCTCAGCCCGAAGACGGTATCATCTTCAAGGGCATGTCATCCAACCACAATTTTACATACGACTTTACACGTCTGGGAGTCCGGTATGCATCTTAATTTCAACTTCAGCTTCGCATGAATATTAGGCTTACCATTTTACTCTAGTGTCCCTGCCTTCATAATCTCACCCTGGGTACCTGCCAACCTCCTCATCCACGATCAAGGCACCATGTACGCCGACAATTCAGCTTACACCCATAGCTCAATCCTGCATTTCCTGCAGGAGCTGTGGGAGCTTGAGGGCTTGAATAACAGAGTCCAGTGGGCCAAGACTTTCGAGATGGCTTTCACCAACAAGAGACGAGATGATACGCCCAAGACATTGGTTCAGCCGACCTGGTATGGTGGTAGTGGACAGCCGGAACCGGAGCCGTTTTTCCTTCTGAACCAGGATGAGAGCTACTATGCACGTCGCAAGGCCGAGGCTAAGGCTCAGGCTAAAGCCCAGACTAAGGCTATGGCATAAATGATGGAGATGGAGAGTTGCGATATTATGCAACAATGGTGGAAGGCTGAGGAATGATCCTTGAATCTTCGGCTAGAGATGCGGACCTTCGTTATGTGATATCAGTATCAAGCAATGGATTGAAACCATGCATACATTTATTTCTAGGGTCATGAGAATTCAATCCAATCAATTGAACCAAGTCGAAAGGAAAATCGATACATTAGAACCCGGCATTGATTTACGAAGCAAAATTTGGAGAAATGCACGATGCATATTGATCGTCGGTTCGAAATAGAAAGTAAGACCATATACCAGGGCCTGCCATCATTCATGAAGCTTTTGAGACCATAAAGAGAAGATCAAAAATAGGTATGAACAAGAATATGGAAATATCAAAGAAGTTCATCCCTCAAAGCCGGAGTGCACGTAATTTTGGGGGACCAGCCCTTTCCCAGGGACTAGAGCATGCAATGAAACTTGTAGATGGAATAGGGATAGAAGCAGAAAATATGTCCAGTGTAGATCCGTGACCGGGGAGCGACCGGAGAAGTGTTGCGACATCTGTTGCAGAACGAGTCAGTCCGGTGGGACCCGAATAATCCAAAACGATGCAGGTCCGACATACTACTTGCGCTTCTCGGCACCCTTGTTTGGCTCCGACGAAGATGAGCCAGCCATATCCCACAGTCGGCTCTTGTATGCGGGGAAGGAAGTGTGGTTCCACATGTTGTACAGGACACTATGGGGAAAAGATCGAATCAGTCGATGCAAATAAGCAAGGGAGAAAACATAGAACGCACCTCTGTGTCCGGTCCTTATAGGCCTCATCTTCGACTTCCTTTACTTGCACTTTCATGCCGTCCCTGGTGAAAGCAATATTCTTGCGCTCCATCTTTTTGCGTGTGTTTTTGCCTACATCCTGCATGATGCTGTAGGCAACAAATCCGACCGCGGCAACGATGCCAACAAAGATGAGGAGCAGGATGAGGGGAACGAGATTGCGGGCGCCCATGGTGGGGTGTGTTTATCGAGATAACAGAGGGTAGACTATTGAATTGTGATCAAATTTGGGAAAAACGAGGCGAAGATCCGAGGATTACTCCGGGCGGGAAGAATCAAGAGAAGGAAAAAAAAAATAAAGAAATAGGGTACAAAATCGTTTCAGCCTTGTCTGTTCTAGGCGCTGTTGCCTGGAGTGGATCTGCAGAATGCTGTTAAAATTCCACTGAATATGAGATCTAAGACTCAGGGGGCTTGACTCCCCCCCTTTGGAAGTGAGAGTGACGTTTGATTCGAGGGGAAATGGAATTGTGGCTGTGTCTCACGAAGTCCAGCCACTTTTGCTGAGTAATTTTAATCAGCACCCGGCTCGGTCCAGCCCTAGAGGGCTGGGGGCTTTTTGAGGTTAATTTTAGACTTAACATCTATATACTCCGTATGGAGACTTCATTTAATTTTGATATGGGGTTAATATATGTTATCTTTGCTATCACTACTCCATATAAGTATGAAGATCACCAATACTTTAACATGGAAGCTCCCCACTACCTAAAACAGGACGATCGGTGGATCATCTCATCTGCGTCATCATTATAGAATTCAAAACTCACGATACAACGTAACTGGGCGGTGAACCCTCCATCCGGGGAAGCTCTTTTCTAAATGATAACCTTCTTGGATAAAAATCGAGACATTTCTCTACATATTCTAGTTCAAGACCAAACAGCCCATATCAGACACGATGTGTGACGTCCCTTTCTTTCCAATCTTCCCTATCTGCTTCCAATGCAACACTGATCAGAACCCATGTCACTGTAAGGTGGTTGGCCCGACGCTCGGTATGTTGAGTTCTTCTACAGTATGAAATGCCGAGGCCATACCTGACCAAATGAGCAGGATTCTTCACAACCGTTGTGGCAGCGGTAAGTAATGGCACTCTCGTTGATAGCATGAAGAAGCTCTTCCTTGGCTCCAGGCTCATGAGAACCCTTTTTAGATTTTCTGCTACCCCCTATCAATCTTCTGTGGTTGCGGCTGCACTAAAGCCGGAAAGGAGTATGTCCTGTTGTCTTGCTACTTCTTCATCCCCAGGCTAACAAATACTAGCATGTTGGGATACCCTGTTAAGCTAAATCAGAAAGTCAGTAATGCCATACCATTCTGAGATTGGAACTAGGCACCTAGAATATATTTGAGACCCTTATCATTGTACCTAATCATTTTACCCTAATCTCGCTTTGCAAGCAACCGGTTCTCTCTCATCTACAAACCTCCCGACCTTTGCTTGGTTCCTTTTCTTCGGTATAAATGCCCAAACATCATTGTTATCATTGCATTTGGTTATTAAAGTATAATGACTAGTATATACTGCAAGAAGGGAGAACTCAATGCCCGAATACAATCCTTCATCTTGCTCCATGACATAAACCTCATACATGCTTAATCAGAGTCCTTGGGAGGAGGAGGCAGATAGCCCGCAGAGAACTCATCGGCTTCATCATAGTCTTGCAATTCAAGTCTTTTCAAGAAACCCCCTGCCAGCAGATCATTCACGCTGGACTCAGCCAAAAGCTGTGATCCAAACCCGGGCTGCTCAAACCAAGGAGCAATTGGTCCCAAGAGAATATCAAATTCCTTGGTCACCTCGTAGACATGGTAGTTATATGGGAAGTTGCTGTTTTCCGGCGCGAAAAGATTGGATGGTGGCAGGGATCGCTCGATATATGGAGCTCCAAGGGGTGCCAGGAATTTTCCATATTCAGATCCGAATCTATCAAGCTTCTGACCAACGTGGAGTGTGTAGTTCCCCAGGATAGACTCATTTTCAGATGTGACGGCGAATCCGTCGCTGTCTGGATAGATCCAGTAACTCTTTGGGTCGGAAGCGTTCACGGTCCATTTTTCTAGGAACTCGAATGGGCAGAGCTCGCCAAAGCGAGAATATGTTTCGAGCTCGTTAGAGAGAGGGAAGAAACCAGGGAGCCGCTTCGGACCAAGTCGTGGGTCACCGCAGACAGCAGTAGAGTTCACGTAGGTCACGCCTTTACAGGGATCGGGGTAACATCTTCTGGGGTAATCCGGCTCCTAAAAAGTATGAGAATTGGAACATAGGGCATCAAAAAGGTGTATTGGACTACTGACCTTGTTTTTGCGGTGCCTATTAGGAGTGACGAAGGCTGCGGCATCTGCTAGAGCAACCGAAAGAAGCACAGTGATAGTTGAGAGATGCATGGAGGATAGGGAATATATCTTTTGTCTGTGAGTCAACCGAAGAAAGGAGATAGAGCCCTTAATATACTAGAAAGTGCCAAGAAGCATTGACCTTCCATTCTCGCGATCTATACAGTGCCATTGAAATCGTGCGCACAAGCTATGCATGCAGATGGGTCTGCCCTACGGTTTGCCCCCAGAGGATCAGCCACAGGCCTCTTTGGGCTCGATTTTTCCCAATCAGAATCTATTATCCCTCGCTTTATTACTCCGTACGGAGTACTCCGTATACTCTACCATATCATTACCCAATTTGTAGACTAACATTTCTGGAAAGCTCAACATGCAAAATTCACGGAGTAATACAATACTCTGTACGGAGTACAATGTAATACAAGGTTGATAGGAATGACCTACAATATGTTGAGTGCTTAAGATGGAAGTGAGTGGTGTGTGATGAAACATTGAATTGACTATTTGAGCTCTAAGTGTTCTACTCCGTAGCGAGTGCGCTAGTCATTGCCCGAGAGCAGAACTTGATTGATTTTAGGGGGTAACTGTACAAAGAACTGAGGTATTGAAGAATCCTTGTGAGCTCATATCAGCCACAGAAACAATTTCTGTTTTGCTCCAAGAAATTGGCAAAATTTGATTTCAGCCCGATAATGGAGAGGGGTAATATAAAAGCAATCTATAATTTGTGATTCTCTCCGCAGATGCATTCAACAGGCAGGTGATAGGACATGAAGTTGTGTCTATGAGATTCGAGACCCACAACTTGTCAATAATTTCCTTCAGCTGGAGAGCTGAGACCAGAACTTGGCCAATGATCGTTGAGTGGATTCAATCTCAGATTCGATTTTTTTTTTCCAATTTCAGTTTAACACTAATTTGATCACATCAACAGAGTACAATGTAAGGAGGATGTTGGAGATACATTTGCCTCTCTAGAATTGCCATGCCCTTTTGTCCGATAATAGCATCGTGTTCTACCCCTGAATTCTACCCCGGAATATTTCTTCGGGAAGTGACAGATCCGCTGTATGCCCATTTATTTCCTCCACTAAAGGTAATTTGACTGCATAGTATCAAAATGGCAAAGATCGTCGAAATATTGAGAAGATAATATCAGAATTTTTACTAGTTACAACATACTCCGTACGTTAGTCATACTAGAGCTCTGGAAGTCTGATAATGGACCTAGGTCTACTCCGTACTGGGGGGGCCTGTTAAAGAGCTTAGCCCACGTTGATCATAGAGTTGTGGTGCTAGTTCTTCTTCACACAGAAATTGCGCCAGTACCAATTCTTTGTTTATAAGAACGAACCTAAACCGTGTAGGAAGTATCTTTGCGTAGTACTGGACCTAAGCCAGATGACTCCGATAGCACGAATATATACGGAGTACCCCCAATAAGGTTCTTAACGTTTCCATTTACCTCACTCGAGACTGATCGCCAGTTTACTAGCTTTACATCCCAGACTGCAATAACCTTCCCACAAAATTCAAGTTCCTCTAGGTTCGGTAAGCTATTATCGTGCGGTTTATGTTCGCCTTCTGAGGTAATCAAGTCGGGTAGTATAACGGTTTTTTGTCCACCTTTGATATTAGGATCATCACTATTAAAAGCGCTCGGGCACGTTATGATAGAGATACGGTGATCCTCTGATGGCATCGCATGTTGGAGGAAATCAATGACTGCCAGAGACATCAGACTACTTCGATCAAGAGAGGCGTGATAGGCGTATTCTAAGACTTTTCTGGAACGTAGCAATAAGAGAGTAGTAGTAGCCGAAACGGATAGTTCAAGTTAGACTGCGACATCGCCCGTCCATGGACACCTAGGAGGTGCCCATCGCCCGTCCACGGTGGGCGGTGGGCTATTTGGATTTTCGAGTGCCCGTCCATGACGCCCACGGCCCATGGGCATGCCCATCGTGGGCATGCCCACGATGCCCACCATTGCATAAAGTCACCTAAAATGGACGTATAACTCGCTGACTGCGCATAATAAATAACCGTTATATATACCTGTTTTGCCAACTCTATGTAATATTGTAGATATAATCTACAACATTTATGAATTTTATTGAAATATCTAAGTAAATGAAAAACTATAATATATATAATACGACTTGGAGTATATTCTTTATGGAAATACGCTATATTAAATAGTATTTTTGTTAACTTACTAAATTATACTATAATAGTTTAAAAATATATATTTAAGTTAGTGGTATATGTTAACCATTTTCTGTAAGTAAAATACTACTTCTGTCTTCCGCTCTATTGTTTATTTAGGTATAATTCTTTCTAAGAGTATTAGTATAATCATTATTCTATAAGCTTATATCATTAAATTTTGTCTATTCTATTACTAAAAGGCTTGTGTTATTATTCTGAGAGTTTTAAATCCTTCGATTCTAACTTAAGATGGGCGTTTGGGCATAGTCCTGTGGGCGTGCCTATGGGTATGTCTATGGATAAAGACCCTTATAGCTAATTAGCTTATAAAGGATAGTGGGTATATACTTAATTTATGATCTATTAGATCTATATAACGTACCCCTTTTACTAGTGACCCCTATTTTACAGAGTCGTAAGTTACCTATTGTAAGTCAAGACTATATACTCTCCCTTAGTTGTTACACTATCCCTTATATTATATTAACTATGTTTTAACCTAGTGCCTATATTGTAGGGCCTTTTTTACTTCCTCTGAGCTCTTAATTAGACCTCTCTTATGTTGGCGATATATTTGATTCTAACCTTGATCTAAATATTGATCCGAGTCTCTTTAATAGCTAATAGACTTCTATATCACTAATAGAGTCTGAGTTCACTTAACCGGCCCTTCTTGATTACTCCTTTAAACGTGTCGGCCCTGATTGGAGAAAGTAGTTTATCCTCTATGACGCGATGAACGACGCCTTTAAAGTAAAGTTTATCGAATGGTGGTGTATAATAGTATACGGTAGCGGTACTGAGACATAATGGCTACGATGGGATACAAAATATATATCAGATGTCTGGGAGAACTTTTACTAGGTAGTATATCATTTTACAGGCGAACCTTTGGTTATGTGTCGGACGTGTGGAGCTACATTACCTTATCTAAGTGTGAAGTAAAGCGGTACTAATATACTAAAGCGGTATATGGTGTTAGGCAAATGCTAAAAGGGTGGTAAAAGTAAGTCTATATAATAGTCGATTATAGAGACTATATAGTATATATTGGTAAGTCTTATATGATTATACCCTTTAAGATAATTAATAAGTTATATATTAGGTATTGGTATCATCTTATATCTTAAGGTTCTCGAATGATAAATGGGAAAGAGAGCAGATTGAATGTCTTACTAGTCTGAACCTACCTTTCCGGGTACTTGAGAGGAAGTAGTTTGCTTCCTTGATTCGAATGGTGTAAAAGGCTCTAGTTGAACCTACTCTACTCTATCCTCGCACTGCTTAACGCCGGCTAAAGAAATTGGTTGAGGATGAGTAGTATATAATCCTTACTACCTTACTATAAGATATGAAGCTCTTAGTCGCCTTTGACTGCTGGATATCGCCTTTCTAGTAAGTATTTATGGCGATTATAGGGTACTTTATCGACTGAGACTGGAATTACTGTGAGATCCTACTTGGATTTGAACCACTTGATGGGGCGTATTCTGGTATAAATCTAAGTGGAATGCTTATGGATATCTTTAGGAAGCTTGATATTACTGATCGCGTGTTAGCGATTATATTAGATAACGTACCTAATAATATAACTCTAGTATAGGTAGTTTAAGACTCTATTGACTCTCTTGAACTACTGAATAACCTAGTGGTTATTCGAATCCCTTGTCTTATATATATTATCTAACTAAGCCTTTGTGAGCTACTTAGATTAGTGAAGGTCGACCCTTAGAATAATACTATAGATCGGAATGTTTCTGATATCTAAGCCTAAGCCTAAGCTCGATCACTCTGTGCGTCCTAGAGTGAACAAGTTATTGTATAAACCCTTGTTAAAGTAAGTATATTGCTTTATTTCTTATTTAATATACCTAATAAATATATAGATTCGCGGGCTTGCTATATTTATTAATGTAAGCCCCTAACGTTGTGATGATTTCTTCTGTCTTTAGACTAATAGAGCAAAACTTGCGCCTATCTAAGATGTCTGTATATGTTGGAATTCAACCTTCTTAATACTTCGTTGTGCGAAACGCCTTAGTAAGCTATGTGATGAATACTGTGATAATATTGGGACTCAGAAATATAAACTTAGTAAGGTGGAATGGTGGTAGGTCGACTACCTTCTGTATATTATAGAGCTGTTCTACCGCTTTACTATAGTACTTTTAAAGACTAAGGAGATAACGGTATATTATGTTTTTGGTATTTATAATGCCCTCTTCGATTACTTCGAGGATTCTATCGTATGACTTACCCCGAAAACTATACCCTAGAAGAAAGCGATGCTACAAGCCCTTAATGTTGGGATGGTAAAGCTTATATCTTACTATGCGAAGATAAAAGAGATCTATGGTAATCTCTACGCAATTGGAACGATTCTTGTACCCTAGTATAAGCTTCACTTCTTCTTAAGTAAAGTATGGGGTATGTCGGAGAATAATATAAACTGGAGTGATTAGTATAAGGAAACGCTTCGCTAGTTTATGGCTCTTTACGCCTAAAGATATACCTAGGTATAGCCTCTATAAGGAGAGTAAACGCCTAAGTGTTACTTAGCTAGTATAAGTGACCTAGACGCTCTCCTTGACATTCGGCCTTATATTTATTCTGATCTGTTAATATTAGAGTACGAACTCGCTAGATACTTTGAAAAGCGTACGTTATATTCACTATTATTATAAGCGGGAATACTTATACCTATTATAGTAAGGAGAAAGGTTGATCCTTTAGAATTCTAGAAGGAATATGAGGATGAATTCCCGATTCTTTTAAGTATTACTCGCGATATTCTCTTAATTCCTGTAATAGGCGCTAGAGTTGAACGTCTGTTTAATTTAGCATAGGATATCTGCTACTACTAATGTGGGCGGCTGAGTGCGAAGATAATCTAGGATATTATAATGTTCTGGTGTAAAACCTAATTTGATATTGAAATAGAAGAACTACCCGATGAGGATATGTCCTTAGATTCTATATAAGAAGTAGACGAGTAGAGAGAGGCTGAACTTACTACTGATATGCCTGAACTAATTAGCGATGGTGAGGATTCCGAGGATAATGATCCTGTTGGGCTGATCGAGTATGAGTTTATAATGGAGAGTTAGCTTCCTTGTCTATCTATTGTGCTAAGTACGCGGAAGCGATAGAGAAGTGAGCTTATTGATAGCGAAGATAAGAGTAGTCCTTATCTCCCTCTTTATGGAGATGAGGTTGGCACTTAAAGGCGCCTTGGTTTGAGAGAAGTAAGGAAGCGTGGTAAGCCTAGTGATGATTAATTTGTGTCGTATTAGTATGAATGTATGGCTATAATGAATACAAGTCCCGAGGTTATTTTACAAAGGCTTCTAAAGCCTAATTTTCTAACCCCGGTTAAAAAACTAAC
Organism: Penicillium griseofulvum; assembly: GCF_001561935.1. Taxonomy (NCBI): domain Eukaryota; kingdom Fungi; phylum Ascomycota; class Eurotiomycetes; order Eurotiales; family Aspergillaceae; genus Penicillium; species Penicillium griseofulvum. Next base: position 4,251,463 of record NW_024467471.1, on the reverse strand, counting down.
AGTCGTGTTAAATCATTGTATAAAGGCTTCTAAAGCTAATTTCTGACCTCGGTTAGAAATTTGATAGTAGTATCAAATCATTGTATAAAGGCTTCTAAAGCGAATTTTCTGACCGAGGTCAGAAAAAATGTATATGTAATTAAGTTACTTAAAAATACAGAGAAAAAATGCACAAATAATGTAAGTCACGAGGTCAAGAAATTTTGCTTACTAAAAAGGCCCATGGGCGCCCATGACGCCCACGGCCCGTGGGCCCTAAGGGTAGGGCCCGTCCATGGGCCCTATGGATAGGCCCATGGACAGCTTACATAAGGCCCATGGGCTATGCCCACCCGCCCGTCCATGGGCGATGTCGCAGTCTAGTTCAAGTAGAATAGGGAAAGGAAAGAGATCCGATAAATGAGCAGAGTTCTATAGGTAAGGGGTCACACGCCCTAGTTTTCCCACGACACCTTCAAATAATACCAATGCGTGAAGATGAGCGAGAAGCTATGGCTGTGAAGGGTGAAACCGCAACATGTGCGGAGAACCTTGGAAGGTATGCCCTGGCGAGTGTTGGTTCCGGCCCCCCGGGCTGTCTGTTGATGACGGAATCTACTGCGGTAACCTTGGAAAATAATCAGCAGAATCCCGCAGAAGTCCAGGGCTGTTAGAATATCTTGCGTATCTCCAGCCATGAATAGTTCTTTCTTAGCTCTAGCACATATTTAAATACATCTACTCAACAGTATTTGGTATACCCAGGTGGTTATTCCCCTCCTCTCCCTCTCCTCCCTTTTCAGTCCCTAGCAGCAATACAGTCGTGTTCGATGACTCGTTCTGCTTCGTCTTCCGAGATAGGTGATGCATAGGCGTCGGCTGGCTCAGCTGGACGGATGGGATGATCCTTGCAGAGGTATTGCCGCTTGGGACAATGGGCTAGACAAGTCAGCGCCATGATTTGGCTTTTGGCATCAGGTATGCGAGCAACTTACTAACAGGCCAGTCACCCGTCTCAAATGTCTGGAGATAGACGCTCATGTAGGAGACGCCCTTACGGTAAGAGAAAGAAATATAAGCGTGGATGTAGTTGACCGTCTCCTGATCGGCGTGTGGGCTGCAGTGGTCATGATTAGCGCTGTATGGGTCTGCAGGGAAAAAGGAATAGATGGAACGCACTAATAGGCACGGATATTCTCTTTATAAGTCTCAGCCAGCTTCGTCCAGCCCTGGCGCTGGAAGAAGGCCGTAAGCGCGTTGGTTACGTGCAAATCGTTCAGCCCAAATGTTGTAAAGTACACCTGAGGCTCGGGCATTGGATCGTCCGGCCGTAGTGTATAATTAACCATTAGGGGTAGCTGCTCGTCTGGAATCGTCCCAAGAGGGAGGTAGTCGGAAGGATAGGAGGCCAGGCACGGTGGCAGCTGAATTAGGCTCCAAATCTCGCGGATGGTGTCCAATGCGACCAAATCCGTGGCACTGTTCCGACGCCCACCCAGAGTCCACAGGTCTTCCATCGCCTCGAGTGAGACCTGTCGTTCCAGCAGATAAATCTTAGTGCGGGCACACTCGGGGCTGATCAAGTCACAAGAAAGAAGTCGTGGGGAAGCTGTAGAGTCCGGTCCCCGTGACTCTATGTACTCCTCCAGCACCGACAGGGGCTGTGCTAGTGTGGGTGACCATTCAACATGTTGCCTCACTGAGGAGAGCATCAGATCCTTGATGGAACGCCCTGTTGCTAGGGACTTGAGGGCGGGGTAGAAGTAGGCCTTCACCACAAAACTTCCATTCTGCAAGTCAAGGGCCAGCTTGTTTTGCGTTCTAATCTGCGACCCGACAAGATTGTTCTGCAAAAGATGCGCTGATTCCGTGTTGTCTAGGGTAAGGTTGTCTTTGAAGTGCCTGAACAACTGCGTATCCACGTCCCCGTTCAGACGTATGAGCTGGCTCAGGCTCTCCCAAATTGCTTGGGTGTTGAAAGGATCCTGGTCTGTCCCAGTTAAGGCACTGATTGGTTCAAAGGTGTACCGCACAAGACTATGGGAGCAGTTGAGGCTCAGCTCAAAAGGAGTCCCGTATCGCGTTAGGATACTTAACCACCGCGCTCGGTCATTCCTCGGATAAGGCCCTAAGAATGGAGTGACCACCTTCTTCCAGGTGCCCAAGATCTTGTACTGCTCATGAATATCATATCCGCAAGTCTCAAGCATCTGCGCAAACATCGGTGCCGCGCTATGCCACCACAGGCGCTGCTCATCGTTGGAAAACTCCAGAATATCACTCAATACTCTGTAGCTAAACGAGTGGGAGGCATTAGCGGGCATATCATACTTGTCCATAGTTTGATATCTGGGGGATGGGTCGGTATTTTCCTAGTCGTCGAATGTCTAGGAACCGAGAATAGCGATAGATGGAGAAGATAATAATCGGCCTGGGAGAAAGAGATAAATTTATTCCAATATATGTAGGTGATGGAGACTACAGCTGAAGATCTAATCAAGGATGTATCCATTTTGTACATGTAAGGCCACGACCCACGACTTGCAGATAACTTGTGCTTTTTGCTCAAATGTAGTCCCCCAGTCATACTCTCCGAACCACCTCCGAAACATACATCATCAGCCGTGGTCTCGAGGGAATTGGATGCACTGCCAAAAAAAATATGATATACGCTAGTTAGTGGAATGCATAACTTTGCAGATGCCCAGAACTTAAAGGGTCAGCTCTGCCACTGAATTACCTTGTGTCTGCCGATTCGTAGGTCACATTAATGACAGATCTCACATTAATGACAGATCTTTAGGGTGATCGGTCAATTGTCGGTGAACATATGAGACTTCCAATACACTACTAAGTTGAACATGCTAGATGCATGCAGAAGCAGCGAGTGCCTTTCTTTCGGCGCCTTAATGTCCTATGTATAGCACCAAGGGAACGGCTCGGAAGACGGTCTCGATTCATGCGATCTACATGAACAATGCAACATATCCACTAGCTTAGTATGATAACAAGAGAGCCACAACCTATTGAGAGATTAATCAGACAGGATGCCATCCGGGTAAGTTGTGCTTGCATGCGCTATTTAATAGCCTTCCAAGGTTGGTAGTTTGCTTATCCTGAATCTCCAAGTCACTTGGGTCTCCACACATGGAGCTATAGGTACAACGCAGGAAGATGGAATCTGAGCCCCTTAATAAATGAATCATGAGACAAGATCGTCTACAATTTCATTCCAGGCACTCAAGGCACTTGCATATCAAAAACAAAATGAGATGTGACAGTGAACATTTGCAGGCTAACCTCGGAAAATTCAATAGTAGTGCGGTCTTTAGTGGCGATGCATACACACGTATGTATGTACCTAGTATTGCTGAACCCTGTACTTAGGTATCCAGTTCTTCATCTCCAAAACTTGTTAAATTCGTAGGTCAACTATATATAAGCGAATAACGCACATAGGTAACAATTATTCTGTCGACAAAGCCTTCGATATTACAATCTCCTATTGGATTTTTTAAACGTCGCTTGATAAAAATGGAAGTCGAAAACAAACAGAACGTCGTTGCTCTTGGATCAAGGGACCCAACCACTACCGATGTTGGTGACATGTACGACGAAACCTCTGACAGTCTGACTGATATGTTGGGGGGAAATATCCATGTCGGCTACTGGGAAGACCCGAACAAGTACGAAACACCAGAGGCAGCTGGTGACCGAATGACGCGTGAGGTTGGCAACCGACTCTCTCTTGCCCAAGGGGAGCACATCCTGGATATTGGCTGTGGCACCGGAAAATCCACCGCACAAATAGCCACCACCTTTGATGTCCACGTCACCGGAATCACCATCAGCAAGCAGCAAGTTGAACTTGCCCAATCTCAGTACACGGGAAAATTACAGACTGGAGAAGTCGACTTCCAGTTTGCAGACGCGATGGAGATGCCGTTTGAGGACGCCTCTTTTGACGGCGCCTACGCCATCGAATCCATCGTGCACATGCTTGACAAACGCGCTGCCCTCGCACAGATCGCCAAAGTGCTTCGTCCCGGCAGCCGACTGGTCATTACCGACCTCGTTGCCGACCACCCAACCCCCGATTCCCCGGTTTTGGCACACTATGCCAACATCTTTGATCCCCCCTTGGTCTCAGTGGATGACCTCCAAAATCTCCTACGCCAGGAGGGCTTTAAGGTCATTGATGTTACCGACGTACGAGATAACATCCGGCCTACGAGCAAATTGTTCGAAACAAAGGGTCTATCTGTAGGGGGTGAGCTCGGGCAGAAGCTTCTTGAGTTTGCGTCCATTCTAGAGCAAATGAACGAGCTCGGATATGCAATTATCACCGCCGAGCGCCTCTAGTTTAAGCTAGTCTAGAGGCTTTTCCCCTGCTGGTTTCTACCCCAGGGCAAGCAAATATAGGGAAATGATGTTCATTGTGACACAAGAATCACAAGCCGTAATTTGCCTGATTATTGTAAACCAAGTCCTCAAGGCGGGGTGCAAGGGAAGAATGAGGAAGGTACAGACTTGAGGGTATGCATCCCGGAGTTTGCAGAATTACAGATGAAAGAATTACAGAAATGGATTTTATAGCTACGAGGCTGCTCACTAGCCCGATGCGGTGTCCGAGATGGTTTGATTGTGGATTCATATAAGGATGTTAGCTATTACATATTCTGCATCCAGACAAAGCCCCTTTCGGGAACCTGGTGTGTTTGCAGGCTTTCCCCAGGTGGGAAGCAGATAGATCCCTCCCAGCTGGTTTTCTCTTTCTTCATTCTTCATCCGTCAGAATTTATCCTTCTGTGATATCTGCAGTTCCATCCTTATCTCACATTACCTTTGAACGAAAGACCCCAAGCCTCTTCTTTGATTTACAGTCTCGCTGGCCCGCGGGGCCCCATCGGATTTGCATGTCCACATGCTGGTTCGAGCCGTTTGTCAACCTTTTCACGGACACGATCCGCAAGACTGGTTTGGACCAGAGCGAATGTGCGATACACCTTCTCCCTGATAGCCTCCGAAGTTTGGGAGATAGACTCGGCTAGGTTATCGATCAACTCATTCTGGAAATCCTGATCTCGAAATTGAGGGAACCATTCATACAGCTCCCTCGCGAAGCCATAGTCATCTTCACGGGGCTCTGACCACGCCGGGGACGAGACCTCACTGATCCACTTTGTAAACTTTTCACTTTGTGGTTCAAGACTGAGGGGTTTTTTGGGCCGAGTCGGCGGATTTTCAGGATTGACGCCGAGACGGTAGCGTTGAGCATCCGGGTACGCGAACATACGGGCTTGGAGAATCGGATCCTCCGAGGGGAGGACGCCAGGAACAAGATTTGAAGGCGATAAGGTAAGACACTCAATCTCCGAAAAGTATTTTTGAGGATTTCGGTTTAATGTCAATTTGCCGAATGCTCGCTTTGGGATCACGGAGCCATTTTTCGGATAAAAACCATAGTTCCAATGCTTGGTCATATCAAGAATATTGAAATCAAGATCTGGAGCATCTTCTGGATCCACCACCTGCGCATATGCGGTCCAAGTCGGAAAATCTCCACGCTCGATGGCCTCGTACAAGTCCCGGGAGGCCCCATCTGGGTCGTTCATGTTCTCGTTGAAGGCGTCGTCCATGCTGGCATTCTCATTCGAAGGTCCGCCACACGGAGAGAGGTAGACATGGACATATTTGAAAGATCCGTCTGGCATTGTCCATTTGTACGCATGGCCGATGTAGGCACTCATGGTACGCCAGTTGAACATTGTTCCCAGTTTGCTGAAAAGTGTGAGAACCAGGTGTAGAGACTCGGGATTCTCCGATACCCAGTCCCAGTACCTATTGGGATTCAACAAGTTGGTTTGTGGGTCTCGTTGTTGGGCATGCATCAAGTCCGGAAACTTCGCTGGATCACGGATGAAAAAGTATGGAAAATTGATGCAGACCCAGTCCCAAATTCCCTCTTGCGTGTCAAACTTCAAGCCCAATCCTTTAACATCCCGGATTGACTCAGAAGAGCCGCGCTCAAGTCCAGTGGTTGAGAAGCGTCCCACACAGGGGGTTTTCTTCCCAACTCCCAGCAACATGTCAATGTTGCATATATCGGAGATGTCATCGGTGACCTAATTTCCAGATATGAGAAATTGGTACCCGGCAAGTGAAGTAGTGACTTACCTCGAATTCGCCATATGCACCCGTGCCTTTTGCATGTACGACACGCTCGGGGATCTTCTCGCGGTTAAAGTGTGACAAGGCCTCTAGAAGCCCTGTGTCATTCGCCACAGAGTTTTGCGCGAATCTTGGAACAGAGCCGGTTCTTTCCATCGCGGGGCATCCGCGAATGGTTGCCTTCGGCATACTGTCACTACCTGGCATGACTGTATTCTGCAGTAGGAGCTGGCTTTTTTCAACAATGAAACGTTGGTATGCGAAAAGAGATAAGCGGTATGGGGGCTGCCTTTGTACTAATCGCGTACATTTAAGCGGCTTCTGATTAGCCCCTTTACCCAGACCAGCTGAATTGGGTCTCCATCTAGATCATACCCCCCGCAAGTCGCTAGAGACACGATATCTACGGAGTACACGGGAAAGGTACAAAATGGAAACCCCTTGCTCCAGCCATGGCCGGGGCCCGTTGACCAAAATCTGCATTGGCGAAAAAAATAATAATGGAAATAATGACAAGTTCCTTTTCCTTTTCTTTTCTTTTCTTTTCTTTTTTTTTTTTTTCTAAAAAATACCTCCCAAAATGAGGGTTCCTGCGTGCATATGGAGGTCCTGTGCGCCGATGCATGGCAATGCTCTCCCTACAACAGGTTTTAACCGACATTAGGCCAACCGGGGGTTTGCCAGACAGAAAATTAGTAAATATTCGTTAAAGAGTTATCTCACTTCGTATATTGACTTACGCGGGAAAAAAGGTATATAACCCTAATGTGGATGATAGAAAAGAGTCCTTCTATATCACTAACCTTAATCTCGGTAATAATCTTCTAGATCTATTTGAGCTATATATAGTTTACTCTTCCTTTGACTTTACCCGGAGGGAGATATATGGTTAGGTATAGGTGGTTTATAGAAAGGTATAGATATTAATAGTAGTATAGCTATAAAAAATAATCTCGTCTTTGAATATTCCTAGATCAATTAGGGCTAGTATGTCGAACAAGCCTATAATGAGAATAAAAAGGGAAGTCGGCGAAGCCGAGGAATCATGCAGGCCCCTAATGCCATGTATGTTGTATGTAGATCTAAACTGTGATATTTCACCACTCTGCACGCTAATTAAAAACTATCTGCACAGCTGCAGCTGTGATCCCTCTCATGCATGCATACCTCAGCTCCAAGCCCGATCTTCGCGGAACAGCCGCACTAGCCCCACATCAGCCCGTGTCAACAAATATACTCCGTACTCTGCATGGATGATCTAAATGAGAGACCACAGCCCTGGAGGAGCGGGGCTTATTGTACTCCGTAGGAACAATCCTATTGAGCCATGCACAGTGAAATGGGGGAGTATACACATCCATTTCCAACTGTCCTTGCATCTACTCCGTACCTAGGTAATCGTCACCATGTCTCACTTTCCAATCACCATTGGCCAAGCAAAGAACCTTGGGAATGGATATCATTTTATTGGCTTGATGCTACGGCATCTTTTGTGCGCCACATTATTGGACACCAAGCTTAGTGGCCACATTGAGCATACAGGTACTCCGTACATCATGCAAAGACATTGTCTTGAGCTCAGGCACTCCAGCCGAACCTAGCGGTTGTGATTGATCTTGACGAGGACAAGAAGAGCAACGCATTGAGCCAGCGGATATGCAATCAAAACCTCGAAGACCCAGTTATTCAGGTTCAGAGGCGCAGGTAATAATACCTAGGTAAGACTTACGGACTTCTATCAAGAAAATACTGTATGATAGATGATCGACCCTTGCCTATACATCCCATTCATACAAGTTTACTCACCGCTATGCCTCTCTAAGGCCATCTGTAAACTGGTCACAAGTGTTATTCTTGAGTATATCACCCAAAGCTCTCTTTAGCACAGCTACTTGGGTCTTTTCTAGTTGATTTCATCACACTCGCTGTATTGTGCCTCTGAGTATGGAATCAATCAATGAGGCTGCGGCCTTTGTTGGCATCAACTCAAAGTTGCTTGGATGCATGGGCTTTGCGGTCCTTGTCGTATTGGCGGTATTTCTAGTCGATTATGTTGACCTGCTATATCGCTCCCTACCCTACATGAAGTTAGCCCCGGCATATCCGGGCAGCTATCTTACGGGCAGGTTTTGGGCGGGAGACACAACAGGTGAAGGTCTGGAAAAGTCTGGAACTGAGGGATACTATCGAGTAAGTTTTCAACTTTCCAACTAGATAAAGAAAATGTGATGGCTTATCACTCACAGTACACCAAACGGGGCAAAGTGTTCGCAAGGAAGACGGAACTAAACAACTGGTCCCTCATTTTCCCGTCGGAAACCAGCCGTGAATGGCGCAATCTACCACTTGACCAGATCAGCTTTTCACACTGGGCTCAAGAGGTATGGTTTATTTTGTCCCCATCTTGGGTCTTCAGTAGTTAACTATGTGTCTTATTCAACAACAGGGGGGACAAATCAAGAACCATACAGTGCTTACCAAAGCCCACTCAAAGGTCGCTCTTCTCTTTGGAAAAAAGGACTTGCTCTGTAAGTAGTGATCTCTTTTGTGCTTCTCTTGATCTGCATGCCTTGAACTAACACCCGTCATATAGTGGCTGTTCAGAAGATCCTTGTTAGGGAAACCCCTCGCCTGCTCCCTGGAATTATCGGCGCCGGTAAAGGTGAGAATCCACTCCGCAAAAGAAATCGAACTACGCATTAATTCACAGACTCACTTTCAGAATGGGTACCGCTTAACCTTATGCAAGCCTGCAGCGACTTGGTCATCAAGCTCAATGCCAGGGTTCTGTACGGCCCAGCGTATGCTGATGATCAGGATTTCCATAGGCGATTGATCATGTTTGCCAATGGTGTCGATGGCATCAACTCTGTCTACTTCGCTTGGCCTCGTTCCTTATGGGGGATTGTATCACTCATTCATCCTACCATTCGAGGGTTCTATGCGAACCTCCCAGAGCTGAAGAAGAAATTGGTACCTGATGCCCGAGCCCGCATTGCTAAACTACAGGCCAAAGCAGCACAAAGAAAGGGTAACGTCCCTGCATCTGATGAAGACATTACCTTCATGACTGCCCTTCTACAAATGCATATCGAGGATGGTACCCTGAAAGAAGAGGAAAATGACATCGAGAATATGTGCATGGAGGCAGTCTTCTATACATACGAATTCTGGGGCCCAATAATGCCCACACTGTTCTTTATGATCATGGAAATCGGTAAAAATCCGGGCTACCTACAGGCACTCCGAGAAGAGATATCCTCGGCACTCGGATCCAATGGTTGGTCTTCTGATTTCCTGACACGTACTCCTAAGTTTGAGAGTTTTATCAGAGAGATACTTCGTTTATACCTTCCAGCCCAGTGTGAGTTATTTTCCCCCCAGCCTCTTTCCTTGCTGTTCAAGCAGCAAAATCCAATGTGAAAGGACATAGCACTGATATTCACGCTTTCGCGTACCTCCAGCTACCGTCAGTCGCCGAACAGAGAAGCCTATCTACGTAGAGTCCATGGATATGAACATCCCCGCTGGAGTCAATCTCTGCGTGCCAGCCAAATTTATCCATCACGATCCAGACTTTTATCCAGATCCGACCACTTTTGACGGATTCCGTTTCTATGACCCAGTAACCAATAATGTCACAATCCGTGCTACTACTGCCACCGACACCTATCTGTCATTTAGCCACGGAACAGGTCTGTGTCCGGGAAGAACTTTTGGGGTGCATATTGTCCAAGTGCTTTGTGCAATCTTTATCATGGAGTACGATGTGAAACTGGACCCCAACGATAAACAGGGCTTCCCTGACGTCCAATCAACAAAAGAAGGGCGTGGAGACGGCATGATTGGTACGACAAATATCCTGATTCGAAAGCGCATGCCAAGTGTCTGATATACGGGATATTCATTTGGGAATACTTTCTGTATGATAATCATAAGGTCAAGGATCTTTAGTTTATTAGTTACACTTTTCCATATCAAACTGCTCGGTTTTGAAAATTGAATGTCGTGATTCGTCCCCCTTTTGAGTTCATCTATGGCGAAATGCTTCGACTTATAGTTTTTCTAACATCTCCATTCTAATCAATATTCAAGGTTTTAGACCTCAAGATTCCAGGAACTGCAGGTTAATCTATATAATACTTTGACTATTTCCATACATTACATTACTTGAAATATTACAAGATTTTCTTAAGGTTGGTGTTGTGGCAGAAATATATCTTGAAAGTAGCATGTTGAAAGTATACTATGCAATCATTTTTACCTCTACAATTTTATCAATTTGCCTAAAGGCATATCCCAGTTAGGGTCATAAATAGTTAGCTGAAATACTAGGTTGACAGTATTATTTAATGCCTTAGAAAATTGGGACTGAAATTGAGATATTGATCTAGTCTATATGACAAAAAAGAAGTTGAGATTAGTGTACAAAGTGGAATTAGTATGCTCCGAGAGCGCGGTGACGGTAAGGCATTATCCAATGAGAGTTATGAATCGGTGATTCTAAGTTGCCTGTTTGTGCTGTTTTCAATGTCAGGGGGCATTCCAACACATTTCCTATAAGGTCTAAATAACCGAAAGCCATATAGCACTAAAATTTGTAGTCCACTCCAATGGGACAGTGGATTTCAACATCATAAAAGTTACACTCTAGTCCTTGCAGTCCTTGCACAATCCAGATTTGGGAGTAGAAATTGTGCTGGCCACTTGGTCCATTTGTTGCACTACCTTCATGATCATATCTGTTTGGGTGGAAGGGTTCATCGCACAGAAACGGAGGGCCACCCTGCCACGAATGTTTGTTGTGAAGATGGAAGCAACATTTTCCGTCAAAAGTCGAGTCGAGATGGCTAAGTTCAGTTCATCTAGCTCATTGTCCTTTAAATCCGGTGGGGCGTATCGGAAGACGACTATACTCGCTGTTACTGGCGCCAGGATCAACCAATGCGCATATCGTCGAATTTCGTCCTCGGCAGTGCGAGCGAGAAGGAAGGCGTGGTCAATCATCTCTCCCATCTTTCGACGACCTAGCACTCTCAGCGTAAACCAAAGCGGTATAGCTCGTGCTGGGCGGCTGAGCTCAGGGCCAAAGTTATAGAAATTCACAGCCCCGTGCGGTGTCGTTGAGTTGATATATTCCGCATCCACGGCAAAACTCTTGGCGAGAGATGTGCTATCACGAGTGAGGACAATGCCACAGCCGTATGTCTGGAATAGCCATTTATGCCCGTCCCATGATATACTGTCTGCGCGACCAATTCCATTGACGAGATGGCAGTGCTTGTCGGAGAGGGCAATTGATGCACCGTAGGCACCATCCACGTGCAGCCACAGCCCCTCTTCTTTGGCCACGTCGGCTAAAGCATGGAGGGGATCAATGCTTCCCGTGTTAGTGGTTCCACAGCTAGCCACGAGGAGAAAAGGGAGCCGGCCACATTGACGGTCGGCTGCAATCGTTCGCTGTAGGATGGCTATATCCATGCGGAATGCCTGGTCTGTGGGGATAACGCGGACTTGATGTTCGTGGAAGCCAATTATGTGAAGACATTTCTTTATCGATATATGCGTCTGGTCTGATACGTATATGGTTCCCTCAGGCCGCCGTAAAGGGGGGAGCAATTTATCTCGAGCTGCCACAACGGCGGATAGGTTTGCCATCGAACCACCGGAGACGAAGCATCCTGTAGCAGACGCAGGGAGACCAACTTGGTGGGCTAGCCACCTGATCATGGCCTGTTCCATTGCACTAGGTCCGGAACTCACGTCCCAACTGACCGCGTTCACATTATAGAGCGAGGTGAACAGGTCTCCCACCCAGGCAAGCGGTGATGGACATGACGGTACATAGCAAAAGCAGTGCGGGTGCGTGAGACGCATACGTTTGTCAAAAATATCCATAGTTTCCTGGATAACTGATGCGACGTCGTGTGGGCTCTCTCCTGGGAGGAATGCCTCTTGCATTTCTTTTGTTCCCGCAGCATCCAGTGTTCGGACAATGGGATCGGAGGGAGTTTGAGTGTTCATTTTTAGTAGTCGCGTCAGCGCGGCTAGAGTTGCAATTGAAACATTTGTATGGAATTGATCAATATCTTCCTCTTTTTCAGTCATCGTAGCAAATCAAAGTAATAGCTAATTTTCCTGAGATGGGTCCAGGTCGAGTGAATGAACGGAGGTTTGGACAGATGAACAATAGACCACACAATATTATGGATGAAGTGGCAGGCAACATTTGATAGGATTTCAGGCGCCTAGGTAGATTCTAGCACATATCTTCTTGCATTGACATCCTGTAGGAACCTGCAATATTTTCCAGTCCTTGCAGGAGCAAGAATGATGCCGCTAAGCAAATCTTGGAACCGGTCAGCTCCGATCTATTGAGACTAGATTCTTTTGATATCACAGAACAAATTGACTGCGGTTCCCGAGGCTGAGCATACCCAATCCTGCAGTATGTGTCTACTGCAGTACGCTGTTACTAGTGTATGAGATCAATCACATTGTTAGATGTTGGCTGGCTGAGACTGCCGCAATTAGTTAGTATAGCAAGGTAGCTATGTATAGACAAATCAGGGATTTGACTCTCGAGCAGCAGCTATAATACTTTTTTTGGATACACCTGGCTTCCATATGCATCATATATCACAATATTCAGTGACATGCCAGATGCATGATATCCATTTTTGTACGGAGAACTCCGTGCCAGAGAAAACATATAATGAATATATTCTATGCACTAGAGGTATCACATCATCCAATGCTCCATGCCGCAATCTCATTTCTCGCTTTATTCTATACAGTTAGGAATTCGTGCAGAGCCCGAGCCCGTAAGATACACACGATAGAGAGCCACATTTGTATTCCAGACATGAAGCTATATGTATGAAATACAGTGACAGCTAATTCAAAGATAAGGCTTTTGTTTTGTAGGGTGTTTCCTGTTAATTTCACCAAAACCCTCGGGGCCTTGACCTAGGACTACATATTTGACACAAGATCACATTAAATCGAAGATGATGCTATCCCCGCATCTAGTAGATTGGAAATTGAAATCCCTCCAGGTTGCTTAGTTTAGACTGCTCACGAGAATCATGAATTGACCTTTGAATACAAACTTGGAAATCGTTTCAACTATTCAGATCCATATATTCTATCATCAACATTGTTATATGCACAGAGAAGATACGCTAGAAAATTCAACCCCAGAGGCCACCCTGTTTCCTGCATAGACCATCCTGATCCCAAAACTCACTCCCTACCCCCAACCTGGTTATAAACAATGCGTCAGCGTCCCACTTTTGCTTGATAGCCAACAATCGATCATAATTCGTGCCCCAATACACGTTTCGGAAGTCAGGATCGTTTGGGTCGCCCATGTTAAGATAGGACACCTTGTAACTCGGATCTAGTGAGTACAGAATCGGCATTTGCACACTTGTGAGCTCGTAGCTAGCATGTGATCTGGCTTCCACAGAGCGGGGAACGGACTTGTAGAGGTTTATCAGCAGTGCTGAATGGCGCCAACCTGGATGCATTGATGCATTAACAGAATTAGGGTTGATATTGACTGCTCCTCCGAGAGTGTTCAAAAAGAGTTCATCACCAGATTGAAGATGAACTTGAGTGAGTGTCTTGGCTATTTGATATGGTCCTTGTGGTGACTTGAATAGGTGTTCCGAAACCAGAACAGATCCTTGTGTGATCCCGTACTCTGCTGGGTAGATATCGGGATCGTGCCGTAAACTCGAACTTACTAGAGCATAATATTCGGATGAGTAATTGTACGGAATTTGCTGGGTTCGAAAATAGTCGAAGAGTACTCTCAGTCGAAGATCAACGTTGTCGAGGTCCGTTGTATTCAAAAAATGTAGAGTGAGCCTTGCAGTCAGCGGATCGGCTTGCAGGTGAACCTCTCCAGCGATGCTTTGTTCGTTAAATATCCGTAAAGTCTTGAGCATCTGTGTCAACGCCTGCGTCCAGGACTCTTCATCTAAGCCTTCCGGTGCAGATACTTCAAACCGGGTGGTAACACACGGGACGTCTGGAAATATCCGCACCGTTGCTTGAGTGACGAGCGCGAATGTACCTCCCCCCCCTCCTCTTAATGCCCAAAGCAGGTCTTGATTGTGGTAATCGTTGGCTACTACCAAGTCACCCTGTCGATCAGGAGATCAGATTAACATTCATCCTTTGAAGATCTCACAGGTTGGGATTGTCTGACAAACAAAATACTCACATCTGCTGTTACAGCTTGAATCTCCAAAACATTGTCGACAGCAAGCCCCCTGGTGTGACTGAACTTTCCAGAAACACCGCCCCCTTGAAGGAAGCCGCCAACAAAGCCGACGGTGGGACATACTCCCCCGACTATGGTGTGTCCTTGCCGAGCACCCTCGGCATAGAGCTCTCCGAGCATAACTCCAGCCCCAACAGTAACCGCAGGTCCCGAGGTTGTAGTAGCCCCGACTGGCTGGAAGTTATCATGATAATGTGTATGTTTCAGGTGATGCGTGTGTATCTCGAATGAGCCTAGAGCACTGGAGCGCCCCGAACCATCATGACCAGTATTTTGGATTGCAAGTCGTAGGTTATGATCCTTTGCAAACTTTATGGCATCCTGCACGTGGGAGACTGACCGCACAGCAGCCGAGTATAAAGGAGTACGGCCTTGGTGACAAGGTATATCCACGGGTCCTCCCACATAACACGTTTCCTCTTCGGTCGAGCCGCTATCCCAAATCCAGTCCTGCAGTGTCCCTACAATCGCTACAGTTGGCGTAATCCAGACAAGAGGACGGTAGCCTTACCTGGTTGTGCGGCCCTCCATGCGCTGTTTCGAGAGACATTCAACAAAACTTCACAAGCCTGCTGATCATACGTAGGCTCGTGACAGACGTGCCCTATAGGCTTTACCGAGATCAAGTTTCCGTCAATCGATGAGTTCAGGGTAGCCCAGTCATTTTCGGATGGCCAACAAGGTTCCCACGGTCTACATCGACAGAATTGCGCTTCTGATGGACGTAATAAGTGTATCAATAGCGCTCCGAAGGCCACAAAGATACTGAAGTGGATGGCAGCGGCCATAATAGGGGAATTTGGAATTGCGGGATGTGGAAGGAGCAGGTCATCTGCCAGAGCGGACAATACTTTGGCTGCGAAGGCTACGCTGGATAATCAGAGATCGTTAGGTACATTCTGAATGAGAATGCAACTTTCGGAGGGCTAGGCGCAAGAGCCGGGGACGGGAAGCCAAGGCAAGGAGTTGGAGAACGCTAAGAAGACACTGACGTATGCTGTACAATCGGAATTTATGTATGATGCGTGATGCATCATGTCTGATGCATCATATTGCAGATATTGCATGAATCTCATCACGTTCTTGAATGCCTCTAGTAAACATTAAAAATTGTAACGGATCAAGGAAGAAATATGTAGGACTTCAATGATGGATTCTCAGATGGAGAAGAAAGCAGAAGGGGTGAGTTAGTTACTAGCAGCTCATAGTCCTCAATCTCGCAGTGGGTCGCCATCATAGTCGTCAGACTTGGCAAATATTTTGCAACTTCAGTCTCACACTTGACGCTCAGTACCGAAGTGAAGCAGATAACTACACTACATTCATATTTCGGGAAATTCTGCATCATTCATCCATCAGTTTGTCATTCTATCGAAGGTTTTCCCTATTCAACAGATCCTTCCCTTGCGTTGCATGTCACCCATATTGGCAAATTGTCTGTATCACAGCGACTATTTCTAGGTTTACTCCGCTCAATCCTCAGACTGAATAACTGGAAGTGGTTTGTGGTATGGATCGCAGTGAATATCAAGATAGATACCGTGCAATAGTTAAAGGTCATATCTTGGCTTGAGTTACATGCTCTCCTTCATCGCGATCTTTGCCCCATCGTCCTCGTCATTCAGGTCTACGTTCGGGTCTACCACCAGCAGAGGATCCTTCTTATCGACCCAGCCCTGAAACAGTTTCGAAAGACTGTATCCCATAAAGCGCTGTAGCCATTTCGGGAATTTCCGGACCGTCTCAAGATCATACGTCAGATACTGGTTCTCCACCTGGCGGAGATGACTTCGCGACGCGAACACGGCCGCCAGGACGCGCCGATGGTCAGTCGAGTGGTTGATGCTGCCGGCGTGTATGACACTGCTGAGCATCAGGTAAGCGTCTCCTGGGCGCATCTCCGCATACCGAACGCGCGGGTCGTCGTCTTTCGGGTGGTCGTACTTGTAGTCCCAGAGATGACTGCCCGGGATGAAGCGCGTGGCGCCTTGTTCGCGGGCACACTCGTTCAGCGCGACCATCATTGCACAGCCTGAGTCACGACCGAGACTGTATTCACTGGCGCCGGTGTTCCAGTTCTGCTGCGTAGCGTCGTCCCGATGAAGACCCTGGTTTCCGGATCCGGGATTCACGTACAGGGCCAGGGTTGAGTCCAGCTGGGGGGGACTCTGTATGCTCATCCAGGTGCCTTGCTCCGCCTATAGGAACGCCATCAGCTCAGTGGTGAGTCGGATACATGACACAGGCTCCTTACCCAGCATTCGTACGTAGACGTCAAGAAGTAGTTGCGAACCGCGGTGAAAACCTCATTTCCAACAATGCTTTCGGCATATGTTGGTGACTTGCTCAGCAAGCCGGAGACTTGACAGTAGTTTTTGGGAAAGCCTATAGCCGTTAGCTCAAGGCCACACGGCCGTGGCTGCTATTACTTACCCTCAAATGATGTCCCTTCCTGCTCCCATGGCTGGAGTTCCTGGCGAATTTTGTCGACAGTACTTTGATCGAGCAGATTTCGTACAATGCACACCCCGGCCATTTTCATCGCCTCTATGGCCTCGTTGGCGACGGCATCGCCGCTGGCCGATGATTTCAGTTCAATGACCGGGATCTCTGAGACCTTGGTCTCTTGGTACTGACTCTGAGGTTGTTCGACTGTCATATTGGAGCTCTATTAAATTCACACATGCACGTTTGGGTTCATCACCTTGAGACAGACGGAAAGGTAGAAGTAGTAAGCGATTTCTGCTTGTCTGCATATTCCTAGTGTGACGTTGCACAATCTTCCCTGCACCAGCCTCGCTTGCATCCCCTGATACCCATTTTCTTCCGCATTAATGCGTGCGCCGATCTTGCTGCCCTCCCCGAGATGTGTCAAGTTGCGGTCAGAAAGCTCCGACGTCAAAGTTTACGGTGCTGCATATATGACCGGTCACACCATTTCAAAACAAATACCTCGGGGTGCTTGCATATCTGCAGGATGTACGGATATGGCCCTTGGGTCAAGTCCCGGCTCCGAATACTCACACATGATCGCCAATACTGGGGCTGAGAGTACCTGTATAATTTTACCCACGTTCTCTCCCCCTTGCCTACGGCAGGATGGAGAGTAGTGTTCCCCTGTTGACTAGATCGGTCACAGCTAAGAGTTGTCCCTATGTCTGCCGCACCACCCATCACTTGGTCCCCTTCCACGATATATTTGACAGCAAACACTTTTGAACTCAAGATTACTAGCTCAATTGCTCTTGGAGGGAAAAATGGAACGTTCTTTGTCATTTGAGCCATACGTTCTAACCCCTTTGGACCACACCATAAAGAACTTTTATTTCTCTACCTTCGTATCCTTCCCACTACGTGACCCCGATGTCGCTGTTCCAGCACTGAAGGATGGCGTGGAGAGGCTGATATATGCCCTCCCAGCCCTATCGGGTGTGATGGCTTCTTCTTCCAGATTGCCTGGCAAGCGCAACGTGATCGAGATACGTCCTTCTCCAGAATCACTCGAATGGATCCCAATGCTGCAATTCAAATACCACCGGGATACCACCCTCGTTGCAACCTGTTCTCCTGGATCTTCAGGGGTTTCCTATTTCGATGAGTCGTGGTCTTCTTTGCCGATCGTTATTCCAGCAGGCCGACCAAGCCCTGTTGCTCGGTTTCAGGCACACGTATTCCCAGATGGAATCTTGCTTTGTCTGACACTCACCCACGCTGTTTTTGATGGAAGTGGTCTTGGAACAATTCTGAAGATGCTGGCAACATGCTGTATACATTTAACGACGCATCTCCCACTTTCTCTGCCAACTTCCTACGCAAAGGAAGCATCCTCGAGACAGATCATTCTTGACAGTGCACTTCCACCCTCTGCATCGAATATAGAGGCCTATAAACGGATGTTTGAATCTAACGACATTATCCCCGGCCTCGAGAAAGACGTCAGCTCCCGACGACTTTCGATTCCAGCCTCCAAAATCCAGGCTTTGCATGATGCGTGCAATGCCGCTAGGCCTACCGACCAAGAACCCATCCTTTCCAAGACTGATGTCTTGACGGCATTACTTGCCATCTGTATGAATCGAGCTCGGAAAACCAAGACCAACGGCCTCCCCTCCTCACTTGCGGTGCCCGTGAATTTGCGCAAAAAATTCCACCCTAGTCTTTTGGATAGCTACCTCGGAAACACCTTCATCACACTCATCGTCGATATCGATCCTCCAGCGGTCCACTCAGCCCAAAGATGCAGGACAACTCCCTTCCATGCAGATCTGAATGAACTCATGACCTTGTCTCTCCGGATCCGAAAACAATTGATTCTTCTTGACCAGAAAGCTTATACCGGAGGATTAATCTCTTACCTTCGAGAGCAATCTGACTGGGGGGCAACCAGCGTGAGATTTGCAGATATAACAGTGAGCAGTTTGAGATACTTAGGGATTAATGGTCTTGACTTTGGCCCGGTGATAGGCCGAGTCCATACTTTTGATTTACAGTCTGGAATGTACCCTGGTATCTGCGATATCTTGCCAAACCGTGCCAGTCACATGGATTATACAGGAGGTATGAATATAAGTGAAGCCCCTACGGATGTTGCTATTACGCTGGAAGGTTCCGCGTGGAGCGCCTTTATGGAAGACAGGCTGATGCTATGGGCCTTGGATGCTGGCTATCAAGGGACGGGTGAAAGGGCTCCACGGGTAGCTACTACCGTTAGCCAGCCAAAGATTTAGAAGTCACACCGAGCACAAACCCGCTGAGGGCGCTCAGGTTTCCTGTACCTCAGTTACGCACTACATAGATACATTGTTCTTCTATGGACTGGTCAATTCATGAGTTGGTGGTTTTGGATTTCTTATATCATTGCACAGCTAGCACGCAGTCAAGAGAATCTGAACGCAACATGTAGATCATTTGCCAACATCACGATCGGATCTCCACCGAATGTAGTTTACTAGACTGAGGTGCATGCACCATGTCCGAATCCTTTGCCCCATAGGTATAGGGGAACCTATCACTGCAGCATTGATTCCAGCAAGGATTCCAAAGCAGGCATCATAGCCCGCAGAATCAATACATGGGTTTGTGTAAAAGGAAAGTAGAAACCCAAACGCGCCTTTCAGTGATGAATATTATACAAACGCGCCTTTCAGTGATGAATATTATATGTACATAGGTAACGCACAGTCATCTGGACTTCCTAGCCCACCTTTATCACCATGCAGTTGCAGTCTTTGTGTGTTTGCATTCGCGGACCTGACGTATAATTAATTTGGTCTAAACGGCCTTTCATTATGTGGCTGACCAATAAATGAATGTCAGTAGCTGTTGAGACAACCCTCGTTAAGCGGCTACTTTTCCCAGTATCAGCAGAGCCCATCTCAGCATCCATTCAGACTCAACAATTTCCTGAGCAGTTTGAGGATTGGTTATTTACTGATTCGGTGTTAGGGAAACGAGGATTACTTTATTTTTCTATGTAGAGATCCTAAAGAATAACAAACTCATGCGCACGTATTCAACCATGAGTGACCTGTTGTGAGTGTTCTATTTATGGGGAGCAGCTAAGTAAAGTTGATGCTGCGATCCTTTCTCTCCACCTTCGCGTTCAAACAGAATTGCCATATTAGCTGGAATGGTAAAGACCACTTTCAGTATCGTGGACCATATTTGTCTGCTTGACCTTTCCATTCTTGAGGAATCCGTTCTCCACAACTCCACCACCTGCCACATTGTCCGAGTTTCGTTCCAAACGATTCTCGCCGCTCTTAACAGTGAAGTTGGCCAGGGAGATCTCCCCAGCATTACGCTCCTTAGTGGTAGGCACGCCGAAGAAATGAGCTCCGACTTGCTCTGGGGTGATGTGGAGTTCAAAGTATCCGCGGTAGTATCCCTCAGACCAATGCAGCGACTCACTGTCAGTGACAATTCGCTCGGAGATGTTGTTTGCCGCAGGAATAGTGGTGTTTTGTCCGAATGAGGAGGGAGAGCTGACGGCCGATCCGCCGAATTCCACACCGATGGCGCCGGCGCCGCTGGTAGAGTTATACGGGTTGTGGTCGAGCCATGCCAGATCGCTAACCCAGTTAACGTGAGTATCTCCTGCGATGACGATGTTGTTGCCAATATTGTTGTCGTAGAGTGTCTGCAAGGTTCTGTTCTTGCTTGCCATGTAGCCATCCCAAGCATCCATGTTCAGTGGTTGTTCGGGCCCAAGCGAGGCTGACATATTTAATTGAGAGAATACTGCAATAATCCCGTTAGTGAAAATTAACATCTGCAAGCTTTAAATCAATGAAGACATACTGATTTGGCTGCCGAGGATGCGCCAGTGAGCACCACGCTCGGCTGACTCAATTAGATTACGCTGCAGCCAGTTCTCCTGACGGCTTCCCATCAAACTACGACCGGCGTCATCTTTGATCGCGTTGATGTAGTTAGTGTTATCGTAGGTATCAGTGATGGAGCGGTCGTATTGTCTGGTGTCCAGCATGATCAGGTCCACCAATTTGCCAAGCTTGAAGTTTCTCCAGATGCGGAGGTTATCGTCCATCTCGACTTGTCTAAAATCGGTTAATACATACAACTCGACACTATTTGCTGGCGACTCACCTGATGGGCATCCATTCGAAGTAAGCACGGACGGCGTTCATCTTACGCTGGTCAACGGAGACACCTCCGTCCTGAACGAATGACTTTTCGTCGTTTCTGAGCTTCGCGGAGCCATCCCGGTAGGTGTTGTCGGCCACCTCTGCTGCAATTAGAATTCACGCACATCTCCCTTTTGCGAATGAAATAGGGCCATACCGTGGTCGTCCCAGACAGGAATCCAAGCAAAGTTCTGATGACTGGCTAGCAGATCCAAGTCGGTTCTGTAGGTGGCAATGCGCTTGCGGTAGTCATAGAGGGTGAGGATGGTTCGGTCCGGCAGAGGGATGCGTCCCAAGCTGTTACCCCAGCCACTGAATCGAAGATTAGCTATATGGTCGAGAATCTTGAGTTGATTCACTTACTAGTCGCCATTCTTGTATTCGTAAAGGTAATCACTGTACACAGTCAGTTTGAGCTCTCATGCAAATATCAAGCGCTACTTACCCGAGATGGACGACATAGTCCACGGAATCCTTTCGCACAGAATGTCCGTAGGCATTAAAGAACCCGAAGGCTTTACTTTTTGTTAGTTTGTCTTCAAACACGGGTCGACACAGAGACATACGGAAGTTGGCACAAGAGTAAACGGCCAAGTTGACCTGGTCGACCTCCTTCTTCGAATCAGGAGCTGTCTTGGTTCTTCCAACGGGGCTCTTGTTGTCCGAATTACAGACTTGGAACTGATAGAAATAGGTCGTGAATGGCTTCAACTTGGATGCTTCGACCTGGTAATCCAATGAGTGAGTTTCCAAGTTTCTGATCCATGAATAGCTTGCTTACCTTGACAGTGTAGTCAATGTCGGAACTAGTGTATACAGTACCTTCGGCTGCAATGTGCTTGAAGCTCTCGTCTTTAGATACCTTGTAATCCAAGCAGACAGGAGCATTCGATACAGCCACCTGCTCCGCATCTTCATCCCCTGAGTATATCGGGACAGGGTTGTACAGCGGAACAAGACCATTCGTAGAGCTATTAGAGTGAACATCATCGAAAGTCGGCGAGCAACGAGTCCATAGAATCACTGAGTCTGCATAAGGATCTCCAGAAGCAACACCATGGGTGAAGTGTAACTTGGAAGGGTCAAAGGACGAGCCGGGGACCCCGCGCTTCGCAACTCGGTGAATCGAGACACCCAGCCCTGGATGGTGCTCCGACGGACTACGGTAGTTCAGGTTGCCTGAGTAGCTCGCAGTGGCTGCAGCTGCAGATGACAGCACGATAGACCAGGAAAGCTTCATATTGGGATAAACAAGCCAACTGGGTAAGAGCTTGAGAAGTCAAAGGGGTCGGATTTCCTCTGTGACTGCTACCTAACTGGCGCTTGCCCTGCTCATATATAATCGAAGGAAAATTGCGGTGGTTTTCCATTTTGAAAGTACCTATGGACGGCATAGTCACAACCACCTCGGGGCATTCAACATTTAATTTGACGTTTGTGATGATCAACGAATCGGAATGATCAACAGCGACATGACCTTGCATCTCGGTAGGATCGGCAGGGACATGGACTAGCATGTACAGAAAATACCTAGTTCTCGGTTTGATGGTTCAGGAACATGGTGAGCCACGTGAAACTATAAGATCTGTCACTGGCAGATTGGATGTAGTGCCAAGTGCCCAGACATTACCGAGATTTAGCCAAGAGCTTTCAACTTTTACATCCCCCCCGTGGTTTTGATCTAATTAGTAATTAATCTAACTAAATAGGACCCCAGGCTGTTATCCAAAATATTGACAATTTTACTCCGTACTTTTTATCCAATTGCCGAGAGTATCGGAGTTTTATGCGTATTTGAGCGCTAAATCTAAAATGGTGGGGCTAACCAGAAAAGGAAATTCATAGTTAATATGGAGGTGAGCCTTGGCCCTTTCTATATTGTACTCCGTAAACATCTATAGCATAAGGATATTATTTCCAATGCTAGTACCTACAGGCCCTTCCACTCCACCACACCAATAGACATCTTCCCTTGTCCCTTGATTGGACTCCCCATAGCCCAGTCCTTGAATATACCGGCCTCCTCAAAGTTGTTCTTCTCAAATACTCTCCGGCTCGCTGTATTCTCAAGATAAAAGCTACCCTTAAGACGATGAAGATTCATCCGAGGGATAGCCCAGTCATGAATGATAGTCCGAACAGCAGCACTCATAAGTCCCCGGCTGTGTAAATTAGGGGAAAGATAGTCTATAAATATTGTCAGCAATTGACCTCTCGAGTCCAGCTGGGGTGTTCATACATCCGATACCCCAGACGATATCCTTGTGTCCCGCCGGCAAGTCATTATTATGCTTCTGCACTAGCGCACGCTCCCAGCTAGTGGGTCGTAACTCATAGAAAGCATACCGCTCTAGTGTGAAGTCTCCGATCATGACATCTCGAACTGGAGCGCCTGTCGTAGGATCCCTTTCTGTCACTTCGCGTATGCAAACAAAAGGGCATTTGTCGAAGAACTCCCGTTCCCCGTGGACATTTGGATTGTCGTCTTGCAATTGACTCTTTGTTTCGAATTCTTTTTGCAGAGTAGAGAGGATGTCTTTGTATTCTGCTACTTTCATTTTGATCCAGTCTACGCCATGCTCGGGCAGGAAGGGGTAAGGTGGCCCCTGTAGCCAGTAATACACGCGTGGGTCGTTGAGCATTTCGGTCATCGCAGCAGATGTCTCCTCGATCTGGTGTTCACGGTGTGGGGTCATGATGATGTTTCCACATGGTTCTGGGAGTTGGAGATAGGGCTCTTTGGTGATCGGGTTATACTGGACCATTTTGACGAACAAACCCTAGACCAATTGTAAGAGTTTCAAGGTTGATTGTCTATACTAATTCCTGATGTTCACCTTAAATAGAATTACATTTCGGTGAGTCTTCACAAAGCCCCGTGAGTCACTCAGCCCTCGGAAGCTAACCGATTGTGGGCAACAACACAAGGTCCGATGTTACTTTGTTGATAAGCAGCCAACTTTGTTTTAACATTTGGCTTATTACTTCTTTCTTGTTCCGATATCGCTTCACACTTCGTGGATATTTTGCCCAAAATCACATAAAGTGACCCAGACGACATGCAAAAAGTATGAGAAATATCAGAATCAATGGTTCCAACGAAAAAGAGCTCATCGATCTATACCACTCTACCATATGCGCATGCACCGGGCCGGGGTACCGTAATGTGCTCTGGTGCTCTGGCAAGTCGACGGCGACGTATTGCAAGCATACATGCAGCTGGAACCTTGGGGCAAACGAGGTATACAATATATGGGTGCATTTGTATGTGGGTAGTGTCAATTAAATAGTCCGCTGGGAAGATTGAAAAAAAAAGGGAGCGCTTCGTAATGTTCTACAATACACAGCCCTGGAGACTCTGCCAGGTGTCACTGTCATCTCGAAATGCCATAGTACTTTCGCTTGGGTATATGAATGCTAATTTACCGGCACCCGACTGGTCAATTGCTCCAGACGCCCTGCCAAGGCTCGATGTTTGCGCATGACCTCCTCCCATTCGTACGTCATATCTTCGGTATCTTCCTCCCCGCTCAACTCGGTCAAGATCATGCCAAAGTCACCGCCAAGACGACCGAGACTTGCGGCACAGTACAAAAGCTGGGTGAGGAGACTTTCCCTCGAACTCCGATCTCGGACGTTGGGGAGATATGAGCGCATTGTATCCGTGAGTAGTTGCACGAGATGCATTGGGAAAGTAGCTAAAGCCGGGGGTAGACGTTGCAAGGGGTCATCTGAATGTGCTAGCTTTGACTTGGCCTTGGAGTGGGTGTCTGCACCTCGTAATCCCGATATCGCAAACTCGGATTCGGATTGCTCGGAGTTAAAAATATTCTTGTATAGCGAGACAATTGCAAAGCTCTGCTCACGGAAGATCTCGATGTATCTTTTTAAGTAGCGGTCAGTCTGCTGACCGCTGGACCACGAGGTCGTGTCTAGTTTGTCTTTGCCACCGAGCCTTCGCTGCGTTTCTTGGTCCGCGAGCTCACGGAGGGGGTCTAGAGCTTCAAGTGTCGAGACCAAATGCGCTAGTCTGCAGACAAGGAAGATGGCACCAAGAGCGCCTTCTCCTGTTCCGACTGCACCATCACTCTGGAGCATCTCTAAATCCGGGGCTACTCGCCGTAGCCAACCCACAGTTCGGATACCAGCTGCTAGCCGCAGGTTCTGGGCTCGTAGCCCCGTGATCAGATTACTTGTCATGTCCTTCATAGCATCCTCCGCCTGGGATGCAACATCTTGAATCAATGGCGATTCAGGGTATAGTGTTTGTAGTCGCTTGATATGTGCATGCAGGTCGAGTGCAGATGAGTAGGTTGTAGAGGAGACACCAGTACCGGAGTTGACTGAGGCCGCGGACACGGCTTTGGATAGCAGACTCGGTAGTTCCAATATGTCTGACAATCGATCAACATTGCGAGAGAGCTGCATTGCTTTCTTCCGTCGTTCTAGGGCGGCGTTGTCTGTGATTTTACTGTACTTGGTGGAGAACCAAACGGCCTCCTCGTCGAGTTTGGGGATAGCATCACGCAGTTGTTGCGCCTCGCGAGTCAACTGTGGAACAGATGTACATAGTGTCGACAAATTATCGGCAGAGGTAACAAACGCCTGATGCGAACGGTTCGATAGGGCTTGAAGGGATAGAAGGGTCGAATGGGAGGATTGGGCGAGCGATGGGGGTTCTGTGGTCTGGAGAGCTTCAAGAGACAATGTTGAGAGGCGAGTGAGATATTTGTCGGTAGTTATATCATGTGATTGATTTGGATCTAGATGTGGAGCGAGTAGTTCCAGCAAATCGGCCATGGCGAGTTGATGCTATTCGGAAGTTGCGTAAAAGAGACGCGCTGAATGGATCACCCGCCGTTGGCCCGTGCGGGTCACTTGTATCAACTGGAATGAACTTTTTCTTTACTTTTTTTATTTCTCTCTCTCTTCACTGATTTTCCACTATAGATAGATTGTTATTTCAGTCATCACTGCTCTTTTCATTTCTCTGTCTTTCTCTTAACGTCTTTCTTGTTGCAAATACAATCCTTCTACTAGCCCCTCCCCCGCATTCGCAGCCCATTACATTCCCCATGACCCTTCCATCATGGGGAAGCCAAGGGTGAGTCTCCATCTTTAGGAAATTGGGATGTCTCTTGAATTAAACTAACCCCTTTTCCCTTGTAGATGATCATTCTAGTGCGCCATGCACAGTCAGAAGGCAACAAAAATCGCGACATTCATCAAACCATTCCAGACCACCGTGTAAAGCTCACTCCTGAAGGATATCGACAAGCCCAAGATGCAGGCCGTCGATTACGGGATCTCCTCCAGCCGGACGATAAGCTTCATTTCTTTACCTCCCCATATCGGCGGACAAGGGAGACTACAGAGGGAATTATTGAATCCCTAACCTCCGATACACCTTCTCCTTCACCTTTTCAAAGGCACACGATCAAAGTTTATGAAGAACCACGGCTACGAGAACAAGATTTTGGTAACTTTCAGCCATGTTCCACAGAGATGGAGCGCATGTGGATGGAACGAGCAGACTATGGTCATTTCTTCTACCGGATTCCCAATGGCGAGTCTGCAGCAGATGCCTATGACCGAGTGAGTGGGTTTAACGAGTCCCTCTGGCGCCAGTTTGGCGAGGATGACTTTGCCAATGTCTGTGTTCTTGTTACGCACGGACTTATGGCACGGGTGTTTCTCATGAAGTGGTATCACTGGAGCGTGGAATACTTTGAGGACCTTCGTAACATCAATCATTGCGAGTTCCTGATCTTGACCCACAACCCAGAAAATGGAAAATACACACTACAGAACAAGCTTCGCACCTGGTCAGATCTTCGAAAAGACCGAGATCGTGAAAATGCATCCAAAGAGCAGTTTCCTACATCCATCCCGCCTGCTGGTCATGCCGCCGTTACAGAATATATTCCAATTCGGCGCAAGTGGGGCGGCTGTCCCGACGGCTGTACTCACGGATTGACTGCAGATGGAAAACAACTGTTACGAGCAAATCTACTGAATTCCATGCGTCAGGAGCATGCCTATGCTCAAGCAAAGCACGCGGATGATCACGCAGGGAGTTTTGGGTCCAAACTTCACAAATCTATATCCATCGACGAGGTCGTATCATCCTCAGAAGAAAGTGCAGTTCATAATGATACCACCCACAAATCCAGCACTCGGCGTGTCTCCAACACGCAGCACATACTTCGCGACGATGACAACGGAGACACCACGAAGCAATATGAGTCTGCCTCAGAAGCCCGGCCAAGCGTGAATCCATTGCATCCAAAACGGCCGAACTTGCATGGAGTGAACCGAAATAGCGAAGATCATCTCCTCCACCCACCAACAGCCACTTCTTCAGCTTCGGCGCACCTAAAGTATGCCCTCCTTCACCTTGGCGGCCGGGACGGTGGAGGCTCAATGAGCGGAGCAAATAGCCTCGCCCCATCTGACGATGAAGGCGACGACCATGACCACCACCGCCACGCTGCACCAGCCTCTTCCAGCCTCGCCACTGGCAATCTGTCCCATGCGAACCAGCAACACTTCGAATTCCCGTCCAGCGAGCAAACTCAACGGCCACCTCCCTCTCAGGACGTTGAAGATGATGGCGATGATGAGATGAGCGGCAATCCGACGGAGAAATCTAAGAAGACTCGCCTACACCATCACCATCACCACTATCATCACCACCATGTTTCTTCTTCCACTGACCAATCTGAGCACCGCATGGCCAATATCCTAGGCGACGGAGACGAATCGTCCAACCACTCAGAACCAAAGACGCAACGACCAGAAAGTTCATCAACAGATTCCCCGTCTCATCTGCACATCGAGGAATTGTCCTTAGAGGAGCGCCAAAAGCAAGATCAGAGCATTCAAGGGAGCGTCTACTAGTGCCGTCCCAGCTGATATCTTCACTGCTTCATACGTCTACATTCTTGTCTCTTTCTTCTCTGCATCAACCCTTACGACCCGCGACGACTTGTCTGGATGAATTTTGATTACCCACTAGTACAACTGCATTTTACCTATTTCTTATTTCAGCCTGAGGGCCCTTGTCAGTGTTAGGCTAGAAGTACATTCTATCACAAAGATAATTACAAGATTGACTACTGGTTCATTATTAGCCATTGTCCTAAAGGAAACTGCCACGTAACCCTGGAGGTCATTATATCTAGCGAATGCAAGCGAATAGAGGGCAAAGGCTCCTCGAGGAGAAGATACGAGGGAGATCTTGATCAGAGGCCTACAACAAAACGTGAAAGGTTTGCAGTCCGAACAATGACATAGTTTGTCACTAATTTTCTGATATATCTCCAAGAAACTGCAGATCAACAGCCACAGCTAGACGCCAGAAGCCAGACCATCGCATGGCCAATGGGGACAGTAAATGCGATGGCTTTGACTTGCCGGCAGTGCCGAATAGCAAAGGGCAGATAGATAGAAGCAAGCCGAAAGAGAGAACAAATCAGGTGGACTACATAGTTCTGTCAGTCGCGAGGACTGATTGGACTCTCAGAGCGAGATCAGATAGAAGGTGCATATAAGGTACCGACACCTCCCCGGATACATGCGAAGGTATCACAGGAAGGGAACCCAAGATAGCGTTTGTCACCTGTGACAATTGAGAGAGATGTGAAAGTGATGGAATACACCACGCGACTTATGAAGGGGTGGAGATGATCCTTGAATTGTTGATCTTATTGATTGGAGAAAGCTCTTCAGAGAAAGAAAAATCAAATCGAAGGAATCGAAGAAGAAAAAAAAAAAAAAAAAAAAAAAAAAAAAATAAAAAGAAAAAAAAAAAAAAAAAAAAAAAAAAAAAAAAAAAAAAAGTGTGAATGAACAATTGAAAATGGAGATGAGAAGTGAAAAAAATGATTAACGTCAGGCACTGCATGTAGGCGTGGCGAATGGGGATAATGTACCGAGATGAAATGAAAGTAAAAGAAGAAAGCACTCTATGGGTAATCACCGGGAGACACAAATGCCAGGCATAAAACAAAAGGACCAAGGATATAAACCGAAGTCGTGGGTAATGAACAAAGAAGTCAGATTTTGGGGATTCGTGATAGTCGTGACTGCGGCCCCGGCAACCTTTGCAAATACGGACCCGATGAGACTGAAAGTGTTGATGAAATCAAAGTGATATCAGTATAACAAGGTGAGTCAAGATTTTGCATCGTGGGCCTGCCGGGAGCATGCCAATGTCCGCTGTGGGAGCGTTTTTTCCTCTTTTTTTTTTCCATTTTTGAGATTTTTTTCGATTTGCCAAACGAGAACCAGCGGACGCAGAACAAAAGTACTTTTTGGAGACGCGGTAGGCCAATTGCTCAGAAGCAAGTGATGCTAAACGAGGCAAAGGTCGCAAGGCGCAAGGTTGGAAACAATTCAAGCAGAAGAGGGAACGGTATCGAAATAAATCCCATGCGAGTCGCCCAAACAAACGTTGAAAGAAGTCTAGAGTTGCATTAAGAAGAAATTCAAAGAAGTAGCAAGACTCAGAGTCTTGAACCGTGGGCACCGTCTGTTCCATCCGGGGTCGTGGACAGAACATGCCGAGTATCGTCAACTAGGTTGCGATCATCGGCTGCTGCATGGAGGGAAATGCATTGTTGCACATGTAGTGCTCAAGATGCTTGGCACAGTACGTGCAGCCGCACGATGAACCATGGCCCGTCCAAAGACTCTGTGCGAATGGCAATCCATACGCTGGAGTGTGATGATAGGATGGGGGCTGGGATCGAGGAGCGGTGTGAGCCATGTACTGTGAGGGTGCGTGCCAGCCCCGCGAGTAGGGCGGAGGGGGAGGCGGGTTAGCGTATCCCCAAGGACCAACCGAGTAGTAATCGGGGGTAGTGGGCCCGCTGGAAAGGGCAGAGGGGGGCGAGTATTCGGACGCGGTCGGGTTGAGCCAAGAGTTCTCAATTTGCGAGCTGCGCTGGTACTGCGGTGGGATAGGGCCTTCGGGGGACATAAGGGGTTTGGTGATACCTTGGCCGCGGACTACATTGGTCTCAATAGGCGCCAGAGTCTGGCGAGACTCTTGAGCTCGAGCCGTTGCCTTGGCCCGCCAGGTATCCCAGTGCGCGCGCCACGAGGCGAAACCATCCTGCTTGTCGTAGATGCGGTCGTGAATCTTCCAGTCGAATGCAAAGAGCCATTCCAATTCCATGTGGTTCAATTCAGCAACGGGGATGTTGCTGACCTCAGCCCAGGATTTGTTCTGGAAGGTGTTGTCATCAAGGAACTTGCTGC
Source organism: Penicillium griseofulvum (assembly GCF_001561935.1). Lineage (NCBI taxonomy): Eukaryota > Fungi > Ascomycota > Eurotiomycetes > Eurotiales > Aspergillaceae > Penicillium > Penicillium griseofulvum. Next base: position 4,221,112 of record NW_024467471.1, on the reverse strand, counting down.
CCAACAGAAGAGCCACAGTCAACATGCGGTAGACCTGGCTACTGTCTGTCTTGGTGAAGGCGCGTCGGGCTGACAACAGGCGAACGCGGCTGGCCAGATAGAAGAGACCGAGCAGAATGGTAGAACTTGGGAGGCGTGTCGAGGATAAAATCTGAAAGACGTATTTCCGAAACTGAGGGGGAACCGAAGATCCTGGGTAGATACTTCGCACGAGGTCAATATCTGCTAGGGTGATGTTGGTCTCGAACAAATCATACATTCCCTGAGCCATCTCTGCCACAAAGTCGGACATGCGATCCATCTCATAATCCAGGTGAGCTGCGACACCTCCAGTAGCCTTCTCCTCCTTGCGGGGTTGTTCGGGCTGCTGTTGCATCGGGGCTTCTTGTCGGCGATATTGAGGCGGGATCGTAGCATCCATGGGCGGAAGTTGGACGTTGCTGCGGATTGAAGGCAATCCAGTACCAACCATGGGGTTGAACATAGGCTGCTGGTTCATCATGTGATGATCGCGAGCAGTGTTCATCGGGTGGACGGACTGGTGAATATTCATCGAAGTGGGTTTGGCGTAGCACAGTGATTGCGAGTACTGTTCGATGAACTCATTGCCGCTTTGGTGGTAACGAGGAGGGAATCCTGCGTGACCAACCGGGTAGAATGATGGGTCTTCCATACGACCACCATTGACATGGGGAGGCGTAGGCAGGCCATGATGACCTGGGACGAAGAAGGACGGCATCTTGGGGGGAGGGGAGGTTGCCAGTTCAGGACGGGGAGCTAGACGTATTCTGTTGCTAGGGAAAGCGAGGAGTCAGTACACAAGGCCTCCGGGGTAGGCAAAAGCCAGATAGACCAGGAGACAGTTGAAGAAATAAGGATACGAACCGTCTACTCCACCAGATCCTGATTCTGGGGGGAGGAAGAGGAGAAGAGCGGTGCTCTGCGAGCGGGTCGCTCTATCGTATTCCTAGGGGGCAGTCTCTAGTTGAATGACATCGAGGTTCGTTCAATGATCCAGTGGACAAATGACGGGTTAAATGAGAATTGGAAGGAACGTGATGAACGGTGAACGATGACAGTCCTCGCTTGGAGTGTAGAAATGACTCTGGGAGGAAAGGTGATAGATCACAGTCCGGTCAATTCAAAGTGCTTGAGAGGCGAATAACCAGGTCGAAGCGAAGTGGAAGAGCACACGTAGCAGGGTGAACTGAACGCGCTCGGAGAAGAGTGGAAGGAAAAAAAATTTCCCCACACGTAGACACAAACCTCACAGAATGAGGTGATCAACGACACTTAGTGAAAAGCTCGTTGACACGGGAGAGGATTGATACAAAAAAGAGGTTGAGAAGAAGGATGAAGAGAAGAAAAGTGTATAGGGGGCGTTGTGTGGGAAAAGGCCGTTGGGTTGCCCCGGTAATTTTACATGTATTTGGTATACATGGAAGGAGTCACTGGGGCCCACATATAGAAATTCTAAATTTAAAAAAAGTTACTACGCACATTGTAAGATAAATTAGTATGTATACAACATTGAATGTACATTGGAATAATAATTGAAAATAAATCTATAGCATTATATTCATTTTTAATTTTTCTTCACGTTTGCTTTTCTCACTTTTTCTTCCTTTTTTTTCTTTTTTTCCTCTTTTTTTCAAAAATCTAACCGGTGTTCCCAGTTTAGAATGGTGTACGGAGTACAGTGTAATTGTATTGTAACGTTCATATTAAAAAGGCCCTAGACCCCTAAGGCAAATCCGGTGATGCAACGCCCGTGTCACTGGTTCTCACTGGTATTGTATTGGACTTTAAAAAAAAAAAAAAGGTTACTCCACTGACTCGTTTCACTCTTAGTCAGCTCAGTTATATTTTAAAATATCAATAGCAAATAGTAAAAAGTAAGTGTAAACTGAATAGTGAAATATCCTATGCTAAATGGTTTATTCAATGTTGTATCTATTTAAATATATATATATATTATACTCTATAAACAGTTGATCGCATTCCCTCCGTTGCTCAGTCTACCCCCCTACAATGCGACATGCAGAAATGCTCATCCGAACTCTTCCACATGTACCCACTATGAACAAACCCCAAACATGGAGTACTCCGTACAGAGTACAAAGTACAACGGAGTAAGTAACCTTACAGTCGGGTCATTTACTCCATATTATCCCTATGAATCACACGCATCCATTACCCTGTACAACCAAGCAAGGGCAATATCATGCATCTGACAAGCACTCCATCTACGCTCCCTCTTCTCTATCTCTTGAAGTCACAGTTTAACCACATAGAGAGAGGCATTGCTCTGACTCACCGTAAATAACTCCAACCTCGGCGAAGGATCTGGATGTTGATCCCTGCAGCGTCATGCTGCATGAGTGGACTACACGTAGCTCCTCCTCGAAGCAAAGACAGTGTCTTGGTATTTATCCCAAGCGACATCTATTTATGTGCCTATCTACGGAGTATGTTGTACTTAAAAGGCGTATTCTCCCCCCAAAAAAGAGTCCCGCATATATTGAACTCATTTATCTGAGGGTCTAGAAATTAATCTTTAAATACTTTAAAATACAAGCCCGTGCGTAATGTATTCTAGAAAAAAAAACAAAAGTCACTCGGACCTCGTGCCTTGCCATACTCTTCAATAAGTCCGATTCTTTCAAGGTACCTGTCTAGTACCTGCCTATATATACCTTGATTCTAACAAGACAACTGGACCTTAAAAAAAATAAAAAAAAACCAAGGATGCCCGACCGGCTACTTTCGGCTTTTTTTTTCTCTGAAACATCTCCGTATTTCCTGCACCATATGATTCGAAAACATAGGAAAACTCCCCTGAGATTACTCCCCAATACCCCGTAAGCCAAGGGAGAATTCGGACAACTCGGGCGGCAAAACACCCCTCCTTTTTTACTGAGGGTGGAGGCGAATAAGAAGACACTCACAAGATGTACATTGATGACCAGATAACATTTGTCATCGCCTATGATTTATCGCTTCTCACTATTTCTATTTCGGGCTGTTCTTATGCCGAATATCATATTTACCTGGTATTGTTGACCGGGCTGCCAATGTGATTGGTATTCTCTACCCCTAGGTGAGCCTCTACGTTGTCATGTCAGGCGCTCATGTCATGCCTGGATCAGAAATATAGATAGGAAAACAGGATTCACAGGTTGGAAGGTTCACTACACTGCCTTAAATGGGCTGTGAAAAGCCAATAAAGCGACTATTGAGAGGCAATGAATTAAACACGTGCATATACCCTTTCAGTAAAAGCAGAGGGAGATCATTAGCCTACTTTCTGAACATGTTGCGAAAAGGCAAAGTGAGACAATGAAAATAGGAAACGAAAAATCATGAGACTGCTATTGAGCTATATGTCAAGTACATGTCTTTGGGACTTCGAAAACTTAATTGATCTTTCATGTGAAGGCAAACATAGAAGCTTTACTAGACATCTTATATGACTTTATACTCGATCCCGAGAAGAAATTGCTAAAATCTATTATAACCCACATCCAAAATATCTAAGGAAATAGAGACATACTCAAAGGGAAGCGCGAGAGCCGCGATAGCACCAAGGCAGACACAACTCTAAAAATAGTGAAGGGCGAAGCACCGTTAAACACCGGGGGCGTGTATGCTGAGCTACTGCTTTCAGTATTATGAGCCGGAGCTTACGCCTACACTTCCAGTAGTAGGAGAAAGAAGTAGATTCGTGTTCGTGTGATGTCCGTGGCCGGCATCGTTATAAGTATAGACGTCTGAGCTACAGCCGGTCAAGTCTTTACCTTCACACTCACTCGTTGACACTCCGGAACCATGTCCATCTCCACGTACGTGAGAAACACGCCTATTCAAATAACAAACGTTGTGCGCACTGGGTTAGGGTTACTGGTGGAGAGGATATTTGAGATTGTGTAGTCGTTACGGTTACTGTTGCCGTTGCCAGATGGGCCGGTAAGGCTATGCCCCTCGGTAGTGGTCGTTGTGTCTTCAACATGGCAGATGGTGGTCGAGACAACAATAGTCTCAGTTGTAATACGAGTTGTCTTGTCAATGGCTAAGCAGTTAGTGACATGCCGAGGGACAGGATGTGGTAGTCGGAGTGCGGCTGTGAAGGCAGTAGAGATTTTCATATCCAGCGTAGGGGTTCCAGCTAGGGAGGAGCTAGGTCTTGGTCGGTTGTTTGGCGGCAATCAAAGACACAGCATAGCTCTCTTCCTCAATAGCGCCGGTGACTGTCCGGATCAATGTGGTTGGCGATTAGATAGCTTTGGCACTCAAATGGATATCACGAAATCCGAGTCAGTTCATACTCTACAAGAAGCTTTGGTCTACATATATGGTTAGGTAGACACGAACAAATATCCGTCCACGCACTGCCATCAAGATCGACAATCTCAGAATCATATCCTTTTTCAAGTTCTTAGAACAACACAAGGGCGAGACTGAAAATGGAGTCGTCTCAACAGGCGCGGTCATAGTGAGCTCAGCTGCCACACAAAATGGCTCTCGGTCATGATTTTTGTATAGAATCTAGCGGCAAACGAATGGGTGTGCCAGTAAAAATCACAAACGATCGGCAAAGAATACGTAATTTTGGATAAGCAAGTAAGCCAAAATGAAGATATCGGGGGTTTTTAACCCAGATCTTTACATAGCTTCCCCAGGGCTACTATTGTTGGAAAATAACATGCGTGCAGGTTTTGGGCGTTACTCCACTGGGGGGATAAGCTGAAAATTTGGAGCGAGCGTTGTCTCGCTCGGGACATCGCAATTGGTTCCTACATAAATTTGGTCAACTTGATTGAGGGGTGAGGTAGGCATCAAATGAGCGCCTTGAATGGGGAGTTTGGAGGTCGTTGCTCTTCCACTTTAGGGTTTGGCATGGCTTGCTGTCTCTTGCTCTTTCTGTCTCGGATTCCTGGGGAAAGGCTTGGTAGACGCCATATTACTCATATCACATCCCTCAAATCACAGATTTACGAAATCCGCGACATTCGCCGGGACAGCCAACATTGGGGAATTGAATGGGGTGAGGGTGGGAGCGAGACTATGCAAATTTTGATCTCCCGCTACACAGACTGACTGTTCCTAGCATAGCATGAGTCTTTCAATAGTCTTGTCTATTCTTGTAGTGCGCTATGGCCCATTGGTAACCGGTACATCCAAGACATGCCGCAAATTCAGTGTATTGCATAAGAACCCCCCAAGAGAAGGCGAGATCTCGGAGGAAAGACCGAGTCCCTATATAAGTATCCCCAAAACGCCGAGAAAACACAGATCAAGCACAGAGCAAATGAAGGCAAATGCATTTGATCACACACAATGCATCCGAATGACAAAATACAGGGAAACGAAAGGTTAAGATAAGAAAATAAAGCTCTGAAGTCATCACATCATATATATCATACCTGCCCTACGCAAAAGGCATGGACAGAGAACAAAAGCAAAAGAGATGTATATAAACACCCACGATCAGACAGTGCCGTATCGGCCGCGTTCTGCGCCCAACAAAGCCTGCCCCTCTTGTGGGACCGAAGGTTCACCCGATTCCCTCAGAGGTGAAGAAGAGGGGATCCAGCCGCGCATCCAGCCGCGAACACGCCTCCAGCGACCGCGACCACGCTTTGGGTCATCCCCATCGCCGCTGATGAAACTCTGGTCATCTTCCTGATCTAGACCATCGCCATACATGAGGAACTGAACGCCCATGAACCCATCCAGTCCCAAAACACCGAAGGCACCCAGGAAAAACGGGGTAGCGCGTCCAATCCATTCCAAGCGGTCATTGCCATGGTTATCAGCCCAGCCGCCACCGCCATATGGGGAAAAGTCCGACCAAGCGTTCGGGTTGGTGAGCAACGAGCTGGAGTAGAACAGGTTCCCACAGAAAGCGGCCATGAAGAGCAGTGGAGATAGACCTTCGGTGCTCTTGCGCTGGTAGTTCTTGTATAGCTGTGGAGGGCGTGAGCCGAGATAAAGAATTGTTGACATCCATGAAAAGACGCGGCCGATGATCTCGACAATGGCCTCCCGCGGTACCTCAGAAATGGGCGGATGGGGCTTATCGGTGGGAGCAGCGTTGGCGAGTACGGCACAAAGGAGCGATGCCATGAGCATCGTCCGGGGAAGTGCGAATGGCGGACTCTGCGCGCTACTACTCATTCTAATAGATCGACGCGAAGAGCTCAATTTCTCGTTTGAGTATGAGGCTGTTTGCACATGGGTCGAATTGAGCACTGACCCAGCCCGGAAACCCACATCCTTGGTATCGGAGTGCTTGTTGTCCATGTTTACGGGAGTCGAGGCCTGATGGTCCGATTCGTGGCCTGGAGGAGGCACACCTTGAATGATGTCTCGAGGAGCCGAGCCATGCGAGTGCGATAGGTTGCTATATGAATCATTTCGACGAGGTTTGTAATGGGTATACCAGAAGAACTGGAATACCAGAGTGATGTCAACAAAGACATAATAACTGGCAATCACCACCTGCCACCCTGCCTGTCGGGTGCATAGCGCTCCAACGAGGTTGCTTGCATCACCAAGACACCAGATTATCAAGAAAAATATCGATAAGCCAGACGTTGATTGCACTTGGAAGTTCTTATAAATCTGAGGTAGTTGTGCGAAGAGCCATGAGACTATGCTGAGGGTCCCGAGAACGGAAGAGATCGCCGCGAGAGGAGTGGGGATGCAGATGTGGAGATGCGAGGAGACGGCGGTCAGGAAGGGCGAGGTCGGTTCACAGTGATCGGGAAGTGTCCCAGAAAGGAGGGATTGTAATAACGGAGGAGCCATCATCTATCGATGGTCTCTGAATTTGGGCTTATTAGAGCCTCAGGTAGTGACTCGTGTAGGGCATCAAAGTATAGGGTAAGGGCGCGATAAGCGAGTTTGATGTAAACAAGGTGAATAAGAGAGGATGTGTACTCCAAGTCTAGTAGAGCCAGTATAATGAGCAAACTAAGAAAGAGAAACCAATAAGTAAGTGAACAAAGGCAAGAAGAGAGAATAGCCCCCCTCAAAGGTCATTCTGAAGTGTCACGAGAGCTGAATCTCCTTATCGAGTTCATCGCGGGCAGATCGGATGACTCATGCGATAAGCATAAATGGGCGTATCAGGGCTTCGACCTTCCCAGGTGGGAAATGCAGGGTACTGTATTTAGGTAACACCCGATTATGTTGTACCATGTAGGCCATGCCTATCATACGTATTAACCAGTTAAATATTTTGTATGCAGGACTTGTTAGTCGAAATAACACGTCTCAAGGCCATGGATATTATAAGCATTTATAGGAATGAATATTAGAAGTAGCTACGGGTATATATTCAACGTAGTAAATAGAACCTAAATAAAACGCAGTAGAGAAGAAAAATCGCCAGTAGATACGACGTAGGAAGGACTACTATTACGTGTCAAGCGAATGCGCACAACATACTTCAATTGTTCTTTATTTAAAACTGCTCCCTCACAATTTCCAATTAAATCTCCATTTTCGACAGACAAGTTCGCGTTGGAGGTGCCATAGAGGTGTATCATGAGCGCGATAAAGTAAAAATCGTAGCACTGATCTGGGGATTCGACGTTCCCTACACCTACTTCCCAGACGAGTCTTCGACACCGGTGCTCCCACCAGGCCAGGTAAATTCTTGATTTTGTTCAACAATTACTGCGGCTAGTAGATTATCTCCCTGCATCCAAGATTCATTCTCTCATTACGTATAATTGTCGAATTCGTAAAAAGTAATCAGGTATCAAGTTCGAATCCATGTCCCACATGCTGGAACCGAGTCTGTGTGGGAAAATATACAACGGGGTCAACAACCAGAGACCTCTCAGGGCAAAAGGAAACGAACGGAAAGAAGCGCAACAAGCTAGATATGGTGTCTCTCAGGTGATACCAAGTCTCTAGCAAAGGAAAACACATAGCCTATATTCCATATTCCATAACATGAAGCTAGGAATGGCAGCACGATAAAAGGAAAAGAAAAAGAAAAACACCAAAGAATACTGTCCGAAAGTCGAGGTTCACTCAGTACTCATCCTCATCGCGGTGCCTCGAATGGCTACGATGAGAACTATGAGAGTGCCGGCTATGCGAGTGCCCGCTAAGCGAGTGCCCGCTGTGAGAGTGCCCGCTATGACTGCTATGACTACTGTGCCCCGAATGGCTGTGATGGCCATGGTGGTGGTGGCGGTGGCGATGACGGTGATGATGATCGCTGTGATCGTGCCCATGATCACTATCATTGTCATGTCTTTTGTGATCCTTCACCTTGTCCTCCAGGAAGTTCCCAAGAAGAGCACCGCCAATCGCCCCCAGCAAGCCATGTTCCTTCTTGTGACCGAGGTAATAGCCCGCCATGCCGCCAGCGAGCGAACCCCCAAGTCCGCGGTCCATACCCCGGTCAGTGTCGGTGTCGGTATCGGAGCGTTGTTCGCCCATACCACTGCGCTGTGAATCTTCTGGCTCTGATACATGCACAGCAGGATAGTGGGAGCCTTCCGAGGGGGTGTACCGTGGTTGGTTGGCTGGATGGTCATTGCTAGGGCTCGCTGTTAGTTTTAGTTCTCACAGCTGGGTATGTTTCGCCCACTCACTAATATCCTGCGTTCCCCGGGATTTTGTCTTGCACATGTTGGTATTCATTTGGAGTCACTGGCCCTACGTAGCCTAGCTACCCTATCAGTATATATATTCTCTCTATCGAGGATCCATATGGCTCGGGAGTGAGATGGTACGAACTTTGCTGTGGAGCGTAGGCTTGGTTTGGGGTTTGACTGGGCTGGTAAGGCTCTAGTCCAGGGTTATATTGACCCGGTTCGGGGTTGTGATATGGCTCTTGGTTTCCATATGGCTGGTGGTCATAGGCCGGGTACTGAGACTGATCCTCTGGGGGATAGTACCCAACCCCGCTCGGCGTGGGTGTTGAGTGTGAGCTGTAAGCGTGGTAGGGGTCTGCCATGGTGATGCGACGAATATTTCAAATGCTGTCGCGTCAAGAATGAGAAACAGGAAAAGGGTTGTTTATGTATGTCAGACAGATGACTTGCCTAGGTGTGGGGGCCCTATACATGGTGCGGCTGACCTGCCCGCACGACCTTCGATCTTCCGTAGGGTCTTTGGAATGCTCCTTCTCTCCAATTAGATCTGATCACTTGCTTACCTGCATACAGCAGAGGAGTGTGCCTTCTAATGTTTCTTGACTTTTCTAGGAAAATATGTTTGGTAACTGATATTGTATTGAGATACGCCAGTTAAGCCTTGAATGACATGTAAAGAACAAAACTGAACACGGATGAGTCGGGGTATTCCGGTGAAAATCGAAGAAAAATATGGAAAGCATGGTGAATAGAGCTGGCCGTTAGACGTTCAGGGTTACATCGCTCTCTGTGGCGATGGGAAAATGCAGGACAAGAATTTGCGCCAAACAGTAGCATCAAGACACAACACAGAAAGGAAAAAAAAGTAAAGGTGGAAAGAAAGAATAAGGGTCGGCCAAAAGTGATGCGCCCAGCACATTCAAAAAGCATTCTGGCCTTCATCGCCATGCAAGGCGGGCCATATATCAACACATAGGTTTGATTTCAAAGAGATTCATACACACCTTGATTATACAGGTGGACTCTAAATGCCACGAGTAGAGGTCGAGCTGCGAGTCCGCTGTGACATCCAGTTCACAAGCATTTCATCAAGCTGATTGTTCATCTCCTTGAGTCTCTTGCTTTCCTCTTTGAATAGGCGACCAGTGATTGGGTGGTCAGGGCCAGCGGGAGGTACATTTGATTTGTCATGGACAATAATAAACAAGTCGCGAATATCGTTTTCTTCGTCCATATATGATCGCAGACTGGAGTCGCTCCACGTCGGGGTGTCCACCGAAAGAGTGTCGAGTGAGGCAGTAGCAGCCGTGCCACCCTTGGGGTAATTAGCGTCCTGCCCGGGTGATGATGGCGGAGATGGTGGCGAGAGAGAGCGAACTTCTCGAGGAGAGGCGTTATTTGTTGAGCCGCGTGCGCTCATGGGGGAATAAGCTTCCACGGGAGAAATATTGACAGGGGACTCTGACTCATCTCTAGCGCCCAGCGTAGGGGCGAATTTCTGGGGTGGAGATGTAACGGATACGGGTCCAGCCATTGTCCGGCCGGGATCATTGGGTCCTCTCCATTGAGCTTCACTGGATGGTCGATCAATAGGCGATTCCATGGGGTCCATGGATTCAAGCGGAGTAGCAAATGGATCCTTGGAAGGACTCGACTGGCTGACAGGCGATTGTAATACAATCCCACAGTCTTCGTAGCTGCTTTCTCTTTCTTCTTGTAGTGGCACCTGTCGGATGCTCTTGTTACCCTGGGTCTGGTTAATGGCCTCATTGCCCCTGGCGAACTCGGCCATCGCAGGATCAAGGACTGGATCAACCTTCATGATTCCTGGGGGTTGCTTATGTAGCTTGTTGTTCGATATTTTCTGGGGCTTAGAGGGCCGCTGTTGTTCGGGGGACAAAGACTTCGATGAGATAGACTCCATCGAGGTCTTGGGTTGGGGTGATGTGCGGAATGCTGACTCTGCAGGAGACTTCTCTGGGTCGTCAATGTCATCTTTGCTCTTCTTGCGCTTGAATAGCCCACTGAGCATTCCAGGTTTCTTGTCTTTTCGCTTCTTCTCCTCTTTCTCTTTGGATTTGTCCTGTGAATTAGAGCCCTTTTCGATGGATTCAAAGCTTCCACGAGTAGGCTTCAGCAACACGTCAGCCAATTGCTCTTTTAGATAACCCCACGGTGGGAAACATACCTCTTTCCACTCAGCCAAGGTATTTGTGTTGTTTTCATCGCGAATATCGCGCAAGAGATTTGGCGTAAGAGAAATCTTCTTAGGCTCCGCAGTGTCGTCTTTGAAGAAGGAATCGGTGTTCCGTACAGTGCCATTCCTGGATCTACTGACAGGGGGTTCTACTTTGTAAGAGTGAGTTCCAGATCCAATCCGAGAGCAGCGGAGATGAGTGTGTTTACCTTCGGCCTCAAAGAACTCTTCACTAGACGGGCGTCGTTCAGAGCCTGAGCGCTGCAGATCTTGTTTTTCTACACCGTTGGCATCGGCATGGTCTGTGGAGTTCTCTTTCTGGGCTTTGGGCCTAAGAGGTTCCACAACAATATCTTCAGCTTGTTCTTGCACATCTTCCTCTTCCCCGTCCAGAGTTTCGTCGTCATTGAAGAAGTCGCCGTGTTCGGAATCATCGTCCGTTGAGTAGTCGACGTCGGAGGCATCTATGTACGTCGGGGCCCCGAAGTTGACAGTCTTCGCATTGCGACGGCGCATGGCCTTTTTCAAAGGATTCTTCGACTTTTCGTTATTGTCGCCCAACATGGTCGCAGATAGATCCACGTTTCTGTGTTTGTTCAATCTGGCAAGCCTTTCGGTTGGTGTTTCGATGTGCTCCGCAGGGAGGTAGCCAATGCTGCCATCCTTCACCACGCGCACAAGCCACCAGTAGCTGTTGCTGTCGTCGAGAAGAACCATGGTATCACCCTTTGCGGCATTCGCTTGCCCATCAACCGTTGCGACAAAGTTGTGAAGTGCATATACAAACTCAAAATCGATATCCTCTGTATAACATCAGCTAATGCCCGATTAATGCCTATAATTCCCAAGAATCCGTACCATCATCGATAGATGGCGAACTGGAGATTTTGTCCATATCATCGTCCATCATATCATCACTTTCGCCGTCTGCCAGGTCGCTATCTTCGTGGCCGTAGTGATTTCCATCCTCATCATCTTCCTCGTCATCTGGTTCTCGATATTCGTGATTTTTGTCCGGTCCGCCCTTTATCTCCGCTTGCGAATCTTGTTCGGCATGACGAATAGAAAGTTCTTGATGGGGAGCAGGCCGGCCGCTCCCAAGAGGATCTGGATGTTCGGGTTGTTTGGTGTGATCTTTGGCGGAAGGGGTATCGTGATCTTGAAGGTCCAAGGTATCTAGAGGCGGCGGTCAACACCTTCAACTTCGAACCAAATGGGCCCGCGCGGAAGCATTTCACCTACCAGCTCGGATCATCTGCGGCCTAGTCATGTTGCAGTGTAAATGAGTGTGGTGCAATGGGATTGAAAGAAGTCGCGAGCGCAAGGAGTGACTAGCGACCCAGGAATACGGGAAGTTAGACAAGCGCGGAACAAAAGCAACGCGCTAGCCTCCAAATTTCATGTAGATAAATAAAACAAGAAAGTTAGACAGTAAACAAAAAAAAAGTCGACCGGGGTCGCGAGCACTTGGTGAATTGGTCTGAATGAGAGACGGTGCCTTGAATGAGAATGGTGGGGGCTGGTCTGCCCTTTGGTCCAGCAGGGTGGTCGACACAAGAAATAAATTACTGCCAGAGCGACAATGAGAAAAAGAGAAGGGAAAAGAAGGAACAAAGAGGTGTCTACTAAGGCGACGTCGAGTCTGAATGGTAACTCCTTTCACATCTCCAAAAGCCAAAAGGAGGTATTCCCAAACAAGCGCCCCTTGCGCGCGGTTAAAACTATGGCTTGACCCCTGAGCCTATGCGGGCACGCAATGATGGCCGACTTGGTCGGAGCTTCTATGGTATATTGACGTTTGTATGTCTACTGTGCTAATATAACAGAGAGTATTATTTTTTTCACAGACAGTTAAGTATAGATATTAACTCCTCAGCACTCTATACAGACTACATCAGACTGTGGAGAACAATCAAAGAAATAATTATATAGGATGTCACTATTTTCCGCTGTATATGCGGCCAAGTAGGAAATTAGGGCCAGGGTTGCCATTAAGTCAGGTGATTTAAATTCTCGTCATCCTCCGGGTTTCCCCGGTTTTTCTCCCCTCTCAAGTATCGCTCTACTTGATGAATACATCACTTTCAATTCCTCTCTTACTACCTTTGTTTGTACCCACCGTGTGTCATCTAGTTTTTTTTTTATTATTCAGGTCTAAAACTTCCTCCTCAATTACGACTTCCTTTAAATCACTATATCAAACGTTCTGTCCCCACTTTTAACGCTATCACCCCACAATCATCATCATCATCATCTTAAAACAGCCATCGAGAAGCATAGCACAATCCCAAGCAGAGGGTTATACAACCCTACTGCGAGCCTATCACGAGCTATTAATACGACAATTTCCACCTCGCGCTCTTCGTTAGAGCATATGGCACATAGTGAGAGGGCCGGGTTGGCAAGTGGATTGGCAGGTTTAAGGATTGAAACACACTTTCATGAGCGAAACAAGCCCAAATGGGCGAATGAAAATGCTGGGAGGAAAGCGACAACAGTGGGCGATGATATTGAGGGCGATCACACCAATCAATCTCATGATTATGCGCGTCGCCACTATACTGATGAAGACCGCAGTTTGTTAAGTGATCTACACTCAGCGACCCCTCCCATATCCGTTCCTCGTCCCAGTGAGCAGCATCACACAGATGATGCCGACAACTTCCCACACAAGCCCGATGATGTGCAGGGATCCCCTCTCGACAGCTATTTGCAAACTCGTCGACCCTCGATCTCTTTCAACCCGAAGGTCTCTGTGGACTCTGGGAACCAAATTCCACTGGAAGAGCCATTGTCGGTGGGAGATGTGAAGAACCATCCTCCGCAAAAATTTGAGTCTCGGAGCTCTGGACTCCGGAATGCTCTTTCGCAAGATGATGAGTTTGTCGAACCGAACCATGTGTCCCCGAGCTGGAGTCCCAAACGATCTCTAGATCGGAGTTTCCCGACCGGGGAATCCCGAGCCCATCCCTTTGCGAGATATGAGAATGGCTCAACCGCGGGCTCAGAGGTCCATCGTCCGACGTCCCTGACATCACAGTCGACAGTATCTCCGGTCACGGACGAGGTACGAACCCCTCCCGATGACTCTAGTCACACATTGCTGTCGCCATTTTGCGCGCCATCACCAACTCAATCTTTTGCATCGCCCGAAGACCGCTGCAGCTCTTGGTCTGGGGGGATCACGACCCCTTTCGGAAGCAAGCGCAGCACTACTCTCGATCGCAGCAGTAGTCTTCGAAACTCCACTCGGCACAGTTCTCGACGATCGACTAACTCGAGTGGCAAGTCGCCTGCCAGTATGTTCCTTTCCATGTGGAACACTGTTGAAGAGCCTGCTCCCCAGCCTGATGACGAAGGCCAGATGGTTGGAGACGACTATGTTCTCGGAAAGCAAATCGGCTTTGGTGGTTTCAGTGCAGTGAAAGAGGCCTATAAGGCTGAAAAGCATGGTGAAACCAAAAGACTTGCCGTGAAGATCGTGAAAAAACAAATTACAGGGAGAAGTGAGCGTGAAAACGACGAAGTGCAAGCCGAGTTCGACCACGAAGTGCGAGTCTGGCGGTACCTCAGCCACCCGCATGTATTGACGCTCGATGCCGTGTACGAAACAGATTATGCCACGTTTTGCTTCACCAAACTTGCTATTGGTGGCACTCTCTTCGATCTTGTCCGCCAAAATCGGACCGGTCTAGATACACAATTAGCAAAGAAATATGCATATCAGCTAGCCTGTGCGCTCCGTTACCTGCACGAAGATGCCCGCGTGGTTCACCGAGACATCAAGCTAGAGAACTGCTTGCTTGATCCTATTCAGTCTGCTGACGGCACTACATCTTCGAGATTGGTATTGTGTGATTTTGGAATGGCCGAATGGATATCCATCGACAACGGTGGTGGTTCCCCCGACCCCTACGAGGATGCCGCCGACCGTCCACCGCCTCAGCAAATAGGCCCTGCAGGATCCAGTACTAGTGTTGCGGGTAGTCTGGAATACGCGTCACCCGAACTGCTTCAATCAGTAGGCGGTGTCGTGCACCCTTCAGTCGACATGTGGGCCTTTGGCGTTATCGTATATAGCGTTATCGTCGGCTCGCGGCCTTTCCAAGACTCTTTTACTCCTCGCATCCAAGCAAATATCCTCAGTGGCACCTGGGATAATAATGCCGTATTCGGCGACACTCTGGACGGCCCCCTTCGCCAAGATCGCCAGTACGCCCTCGACTTGATCCGCGGGTGCCTGGAAATGGACCCCAACAAGCGTTGGGCTATCCACGATGTACTGGCTTCGTCCTGGCTGCGAGAGGTTCATGAGACAGCTGAGCCCTCGCCCGATACCGTGTGGAGACTGTGAGCTTTGCTCATCTTTGTTTCCATTCGGTGATTAACAACCCCGTATCTCTGCCTTACACTCATACCCCCAAGGCAAATGAGATTATTTCAACGCTTTAACGTCAAATTTCTTACGATGTGATAGTCCTCTCTTTTCTAGCGCTAAAGATTCAACAAGCGCTGATGTTCTCGAGGCCCCTTGAATCACTATGATACCCCTCCGTTTTGCTTTTTTTTTTTTTTTGCTTTTTTGCTTTTTTGCTTTCTTTCTACTTCGCTTCGGCCCAAGAATGGCAGCATGTGCCTTTACTTTTTCTTTGCATTTTTCCCTAGTATATTCTCAATATCCCCCTCGCAGCGCATTCGTGATTTTTGACTTTTGGTTTTGGGTTGGGTTCTGGCTTAGGCATAGGCATCACGAGATGGACGATTATGATTTACTGTTATAGCGGGCGAGGCGTTTCATTTTATTATTGCCATTTGGTCGGATGTTGGATGAGCATTCGTCAATCTGGTTATTTGGTCAACCTAGCTTGCTCATTTGCTTTTATGGGTGTACTTTTATATTTGCAGATTTTTGATTCGTCTTTACTGATTTCGCTCTTCTCTGCTCAATTTAGTGGGTTCTCTGGTGGTTGGCCTATCCTGAACATCAAAACACAATGATCAAGCTACGTATTCCGTTCTTCAGGGCTGCAGTTCACAAAAATAGTTGGCCGCTCGTGGGGTTTCGGTCCTTAACAACATAAGATTTAACCAGCTGAAGACCATACTAGTGTCGTTTTATTCAAACAACATTCCCATTAATTCTTCAGTACTATTTTCAGGTATTTCTTCCATTCTTAGCTTTTGGAGTACACCGTAGAAGAAACCTAGTTGATATGTAGATAGACATCACAGACATAGGTTAACACACGTTTTCTGCTCCTAGTAACAAATTATGTCTATTTTCCTACATGGTAGGTAAAGAATTCGGGATTCTAAATTTATTCTCGGTGTTATGATAAGAAAGAAAAAAATTAGCTATAGAAGTACCAGGAGTCGAAGAATACTACGGACAACATCAACATGCAGGAGTTTTCACAGGTCTGACGGTAGCAGAATCCCTAAAACATAAAACCAACAGACGGCTTTTCAATGCATATGCAGAGGTGTATTCAATCGGCGCGTAGTTCCTGAGATGCTTCCAAGCCATTTCGCAGAATGAAAGATTATATAGGACCATAGAAGAGAGAGAAAAAAAAAAAGGGCCAAGAAGCATCTAATTGCAAAGCCTAACATATCCAACAGAACATATTTATACATATACAGCAGACCAGTCTAAGCCAGCCTTAAAAACAATGCCGAACAAACCAACGAACGGAGAAGTATGAGATTCTCCCCAAACCCTCTCAAGTCTACCAGAGCCTATTCTCAGGCAGAACCTTCTCCTTCTTAACACCAGCAGCCGACTTTCTCTCCTCAGAAGAACGGAAGAACAAACTAGGTCCCTCAAGCGGCTTAAGCAGATGTGAAAGATATCCCCGATGCGCAGGATCACGATAATACTCAATATCTTTACGCTTCGTCGGATCCGGGAGTCGGTACTTCTTCACATGCTTATTGACCACAGTACTCCACTGCATCCATCCCACCGGGAGCGGAATGTTAGCGAGTCTGTAGAGCTGCTTAGAGCCACTAGCTTGCGCCCACGCAGCAGACAAGAAGCTGTGTGTCTCGCCGTCCAGGATACGGCGGATCGACGGCCGGGTGTAGTAACGGGTAGTTACTGAGCCGCCAGCGCCTTCGATGGCTGAGATGGCGGAGGCGGAGACGCGCGATGCAACGACGTGGATTGGTTGTTTCAGGGCCTCAGCGCCATCGCCGAGGATCTTGAGGCCGTCAATGGGTCGGCTGATGCACCCGCTCTTGTAGAGCTCTTTCAATGTGATCGGGAGTTTGGGGTTGAGGCGGCCTTGGTCGATCCAGTATTGGATACGGTCGAGGTTGACGGTTGCCATATCGACGGAGAAGCTGGATCCGAGAAGAGGGATTTATTAGAGACGTGCTTTGGGGATTGGGGGTGCTTTTGACAAGGGAGGACGACTTACATGTTGACGCCGCCGCGCTCGCCGTGCACGATGATATCCTTTGTCTGACCACCATTGAAACCTGCTGGGACTTTGCCGTGCTGGCCTTGACCCTTGTGACCGCGACCGGAGGTTTTACCCTTGCCTGAAGCGGGACCACGGCCTCGACGGATGCGCTTGTGGTAGGCAGTCGGGTTGTCGGAGAGGGAGGCTAGGATAGAAGCATTGCGGGTTTGCTGGGATTGTGGGAGGAGGAAGGCGAGTGGGGAGGCCTGTTGGAATGGCCGGGCAGAAAATTGTACCAGCTGCCTGGGTAGCCCCATCAGCCGCGGAGACATAGTGTGTGGTTGTAATTATGGACTCGCCGGTGTTGGATTCGCGGGTTTGGTGGTGAGTTTCGAGATCTCTGTCGGGGCGGGTTATGTTTGATCCGACTCCGAGATGGCCCTAAATACAGTAGGATACTAAGAGTCGTTCAGAATTTTTGAAGGGTATCAACCATTTTGAATATTAAAATTGTGTTTGTTGCGTTCTTTTTTTTTGTATATTTATTGGTGTGGATTCAAATTGTCGGATAACTGGGTCATTTACATCGTGAACTCGGACCCTTGGCTATGTAGCTACATCTATATAGCCAAGGGATAATAATATACAAGAAGCATTTCAGGTTTCAACAGGAAAGGATTACCAGTTGGTAAAATCTAGATTCACATGCTGCAGAGGTAAAGCTAGTCTGCTAAAGTAAAACGCCGTATGTATGCAAAATGCGATAGGAGCAGTACACTGCCGATGAGCTTTAAGGCACATTCGACGGACATGGGCGAAATTGAAATCAAGAATAACGCCGCAAATGCCATCCCCGAGATTTAACCCTGTCTGCAGGGAGGCGGAAACCGATTTCCTTCTAAGATGGAGCGCCGAGAATATGCCAGATACAATCGTGAAAAGGAGGAAGTCTGTGCAGTCGAAGAAAGACAAGTAAAAGGAGATAAAAAGGTGTACAGCGAATGAGATGTTTTTTTTTCTCGTGTGACGGGTCGTGGCGCGGTGAAGTCATAAACTCAGGAGATGAGAGAGGTGAAAACAGAGGTGCGGAATACTTTACCCCGAGTAACCGGTGGGTGGGTAGACAGGGTGCACGTATGAAGCTTGGCTCCACGCGTCAGGCTGGATGTAGGGCAGCAGGCCGGTCTTGCGAGAGGTGTTACCTTTCCCAAGCGGCTGGTAATGCATATGGTCAAACGGAACATTGCGCTGCTGCTGTATGGAGCTTGACGGAGGTGGAATCAGCAAGGTGTTGACAGAACGCACTGGCCGGTAAGGCGAGTTGCGGTTGGCGAGGAAGAAAGAAGGAGAGAGGTGTGTCTGCGGGGTGTGGACGGAGTAGGCTGAACCAGCCGGCGAGACGGTGGCAGAAGATACACCGAATGGGCTCTGGTGGTGCCGACCGATTTCTGGCAGTGATGGGTTGCTGTACATGCTAGAGGGCATGGGGGGAACGGAGAGAGGAGGCATCTGCTGCCAGTTCGCGGGCCGGTTGTAAATAGGAGGCATAATAGCTGGCAGGTGGGAAGTTGCCGTGGGAGGGAGTGTCTGAGGCGCGGAATAAGAAGTTGTAAGGGGAGGCGGATGGTGAGGAAGCGGAAGACGAGAAATGTTCATTGGTGCTACCGGGGCAGAAGTGGGAGTCAGGACAGGTGGCAGGGTAGGCATCGTATTCATGGCAGCCACTGGGACTGTCATTGAAGGAGCAGACGTGGCTGTAGATAGCGCAACTCGCTTGGTTGGGTGAAGCTCATCGTTCTCATCGCGGCTTCGTTTCCGAGAGCCACCTATCGCAACCTCGCCGACCATGTGTTGTGGCTGTTGTGGCGGCAGCGAGTATGGCATTCCATTGGGTGGCATATACCAATTGGGCGCCTGGGATCGGAAGACATCGGTGCCAGGCGACGGCAACTTGGACGGCGACTGGGATTGCACGCAGGGAGGCGAAACACGGAGCATGGGGACGGGCTCGACGGGTAGTATCGAGGCCTGATTGAAGTAGTCTCCGAAGAGTCCTAGCTTGGTGTGCCATCGGGACCATTCATCCTCGGAGGAGAATAGATCATAGCGAATGTTGCTCAAAAACTCGACCTCCATAATGTGAATTTCGTGCACCGCGATGCCTGATACCTCAGCCCACGTCTTATTGGTGTAAGTGTTATCGTCGAGGTCTGTAGATGAGTCAGCAATGTTGTCCAATCAGTTTAAGGGCGGTGAGCCCGATAAGAACACTCACATTTATTGCCGAGCATTAGCGCAACCGTCATTAACCGGAACTCGCTGCCCTTCTTGCCCTTGACCCCAGAGTTGAATTTCTTGAGGCGGTAGATAAATAGTAGGGCCAATAGAATGACATTCTGGCTGACTTGCGTAGTGGAGAGAATCGTGGAAACCCATTTTTGAAATCCGACAGTGGGTACGGCCTCGGCGACCAAGGAAGGAACTTGAGGTTGGCGGTCTTCGATGGCTTGCAGTTTCGAGGTCTTTTCAAACCAGAATAGACAGGTCATCTATAAATGAAAAGGGGTTAGCTCATGCTATACCATCACCCGTAGACCCGGGAATTCTCACCTGAGCTGCAAACTCGGCCAAACTGCCCTTGCTGTTGTTGATGGATGAAGGAATGCGGAGTTGCGATCCAGTCACACTGTTCGACTTCTTCAGAGCGGTTGGTTCAGTGGAGGCTTCTTTAGCAGTGTAACTTTGCGGTTTCATGGCCATGGACGAGGGAACGGAATCGAACTGGGGGCGGGAACGGCCGTAGATGTGAGAGGGCACCCCATTCGGTTTCCCCCCATATGCGATAGGTGGCATAGCATTGTAGGTGACGCCGGTCATATCGTGAGGAGGGGTAGGTAGACCGTTCCGAATGGGAACAGTCCGAGAAGATCCCGAGGGTTGGCTCTGGGGAGCCTTCAACGGGTGATCCTCAGTCAAGTCGATGGTTGGAACTCCCAGTGTCGAAAAGGAGGAATGGAAGTCCACAGTGGAAGACATAGGGAAAGTGTGAGTGATGAATGGAGAGGTCGACACATGGAGTTTTGTTTCTTCTTTTTTTTTTGATCAAAGCAAATAAAGGTATCGGCGGATAGAACCGAGGAGTTTCAGTGACCCATGTTCTCTATTAAAAGGTAAAAATAGAGGCAAGCAAGAGACAATAAGTGATGGGTACCTGCCCAATTGGAATGCAATCAAGGAGGAAAGGGCAATAGATGTTTTTATTCAAAGTGAGGGAAAAGTGAATATAGACCTTTCACAGGGAGTTTGGATGATGTATATAGAGTAGCCACGATAGGCCCATTGAAAGCGATAAACCAGAGAGATCCGACTACTCCACTAGATGAGAAAAAAAAAATACGGGAAAATCAAAATAAAATATAAAAAAAATAAATTGTCAAGGCATCATCTCCATTAACCAAGTCCACAGACCCCATCCGGAGAAAGCGATAGTGGCCATACACAGAGTTTGACCCGGACGCAGGTCCAGGTTGATCCTCCTTTCTGGGCTCGTTTGGGTTCCGGGTTTGGTCAATCTAGATTTGGAAAAAAATAATAATATAATATAACAAGGTAACAAGGTAACAAAATATGAATACCTGATGTCAGAGCCACGGGGTGTGGATGCAACTAAAAAGGGTCACAGAATGTTTACCTGGTCCCGGCCTCACATTTGCAGCCTTAAAATGACCAAGCGTAGTGTGGGACTAGTGAAAGCAAAATCAAAAAGAAAAGTAAAACCCAAATCAAGTTGAAATCAAAAGAGAGAAAGGGTGTTCAATGAGACCCCATATCAGATCCAATAATAAGTCGGGTTTAGCGTCAATAAATTACCAAACCGTGTTATGCGAGGTGAAGGTGCGCAAGCATGTAGGTACGCCTCTGTGTAAAAAAAAAAAGAAAAAGATTAAAAAAAAAAGATTAAAAAGGGAAGGGGGTTGCCGGGAAGCGCCTAAGGAGGTTTGAGCACGGTGGCTGGTACTCCGTTGTCGGGTGTGGGAAAGGCAAAGGAATGAACCAAGAAAAAAAAAAGTACGGGATTAA
Source organism: Penicillium griseofulvum (assembly GCF_001561935.1). Taxonomy (NCBI): domain Eukaryota; kingdom Fungi; phylum Ascomycota; class Eurotiomycetes; order Eurotiales; family Aspergillaceae; genus Penicillium; species Penicillium griseofulvum. The sequence goes on along the minus strand of NW_024467471.1, from coordinate 4,199,810 downwards.
AGAGAAAAAAAAGGAATGAAAAAAGGAATGAAAAAAGAAAAAGGGAAAAAAAAAGAAAAGAAAAGAAAAGAAACCAATAAGAGAATGGAAGATCATTTACTAAGGAGAGAAGAAAAGAGAGGAAGATCGGGAGTCTCGGTAAGAATGGTGCATTCTTATGTAAGAAGGCAAAATTACTTGGAATCTGACCAATCAGAGAGGAGTCAATTTTTATGGTCCACTCAAAAGTCTCAGGCCAAATTTTGTATTTTTTTTTGTTAATTTATCCCGTGTATGGAAAAGTACGTTCTTTTGCGTACTCCCCGACTGTTAGCCGCTACCAATCACTTGGTTCTTTACGAACTATGGATGGCTTCGGAGATAATATTCTTTTGGAAAGTCTTGTGCCGGATGACTTTCCTGTTTATGATTCAGGGGGATATCATAATTAGATATTTGTTGAATTTGATAGTTCAGCTTCGAGGGTATACTATCATATGATTGGTCCGGCTTTTCTGCACTTGACTTCCTTCCAAGGTATTTCACTGCCTCCAAGCTACATACTGGACTTTAGTGAGCTGGGAGTACGGAGAGTCCCCTCGATCGGTATTCATGTCCCGTCCAAGCGCCCCTTAAGCCGAGCCTGGAGTATACTGTTAACCCCCTAGGCAAGAAAATGGCTGTTTCACTCAAAACATTGTTCGACCCATCTAGGCGGGAAAGCCCTCACGTAAGGTGGCAGTTGCACTTGTGATCCATTGCAGCTAGAAATCCGAAAGTGCAACGGGCCCAGATCGGCTGGTGGAATTGGAATCCATCGGCCACTCGCACCCCCAACGGCTATCCCTTTGAAAAGCCTGAGATGATTGTGCTCAGATATGTGCATACTTCTCGCAACATATCTTATACATAAATTATTACGGGAACATCCCGGTATCATGACCTGGAAGTACATATTCCGTGCTCCGTCTAGTCTACTCCATAACTCCATAGTTTAATAGTAAGTAAGCACGGAACATCTATTTCGTATATACAATCTCCTTATACGCATGCGAAAAGCCAACGTATTGAACCCGAATCTTCAAAAAAAAAAAAAAAAAAAAAAGATCATCGGGTGGACTCTCACACAAAGAGACACTTAGGTCTATCACACCACGTCCGAAACCATACAACTTGGGTAACCTCCAAACTTGACTAGCAATCAAGTGTGTTATCTTGGCGGCAAACCCACGGTCAAGCTGAGAACCAGGTGTCAGGCTACCAAATGGACCTTCATATAAAAAAAAAGAGCCGAAAATCTTTTTACAACATAAAAAAAAAAGGAAGAAATTCCAATTTCTCTCTCCACTTGGATTTCTGAGCCACCGCCACGGAAGATGTTTCGTTTCTAGAACCCCCAGGTAGAGAAGGTGGATTTGAAGGAAAAGTCCACTGTGTCATAGGTGCTCCATCTTGTTGGATGATCCATGCCGTCGATGGTTTAAATTAATTTCATTTTTCCAAAGTCGCTTTGGACTAGAGGTGACAGTTGATTGGTGAATTATTATAGTGAACCCCGTCTTTTACTGTTTTGGGATATATTCACTCGTTACAGTCATACAGAGACAAAGAAAATCTCAGCTTCAAAGGTTCAAGGTGCCCTTTTGTTTCCCCCTTGATCTACATTCGCTTCTATTCTCTTTGGTGGGTCGAAAATAGAAAAAAAAGGAGTCTAAAATGGAGTCTTTATCTTGCCCGGTTGCGGTACTTCATTTTCTTGTACGGAGTACACAATTCCCGAACAGCTCCACAAGTTATACCTATCGCCTTTCGCGGGTGAGATTACTCGGCACAGTACGACCTGCAGAGCTCGCCTGGGCGCCAGAATATTCGCCCTTTTTTGGTATAATTTGAAGGGAAAATATATACATTAAATTGCCTTTTTTTTTTGTTAGTTACTTGGCCCTTGGAAGGATCAAGGGAAAAAAAAAAGTATGTGTGAGAGCCATTCCACCGATGATCGCTCTCGGACAGGTTGTACCCTCAACCATTGGCGCATGCAGTTACAACCGCTATGATCGTGATATTTCCCGCAGAGTCATAACTTCTGCATCTATATCTGTGACTTGGTGCATACGGAACTCCCATGGAAATCATCCGAGCTCATAAAATAAATCACGGCTCCTCCAGTCACGGGGGCACTTGAGAACATCTCCGGAGCACTTTGCGTAGAACCACAATTCAATGTTGCCTCTTGATTGGTGACGACTGAACATCCAAAGTTTCCGGTACACAGCTTAGTTGCGGGCAGTGTAGTCCGTACGAGAAATGGAATCTGGGATCTAACCCTGGTTAATAATGTTGCCCAGGTGGCTGAGCTAACTTAGCAAAGCTGAAGCTGATCCCTTTTGTGTGTACTTTGCTACTCTCGAATAGCTCTATTGTATAACCCAAACCAACCGGCTTACTCCGTTGCTTTCTGTGGCTCTATTTATTACAACCCTGACTCTTCCTTCATCATTACACGGCGGGGCTTGGATTCCGGTCTCTGCGCCCGGCATCAACTTCCTCTTTTTTTTTAAAAAATTGCTTGAAATATTGTTTAATTCCGTTTTTTTCTCCTTTTAGGTAACCTATCTTATGCGTCAATCGCAAGGCAAAACAAAAAAGTCACCTTGCAACACTTAGGATCTCAACGCTGTGTTCAACCACCTTGCTGTTCTTCTTACCCAGCACGGCTCCTTGCATCTTTCCCATCCTTGCGGGTCCCTACAAAGGACTTGAGGGTGTAAATATTTAACAGTATGGAAAAGGACATTGCCTCGATATCACACGCAGTATTCTGGCTTCACTGTCTGGGATTTCTCTGCTCTCGCAACCTTGTAATACACAGGTTACAATTTATGTCATCTGCATTTTGATATACATTCTGTTTTCAATTTCAATATGAGGCTGCAATTAATTTTTTCCGTCATTTGATTCATTTGATCCACCCCTAAAATCAAAGAGATACCACATCCTAAAAGGGACTTCAATTGGTCGAGAGTGATACTTCCTACATTACAACATCGACCCCACACGTGAAAGTTCAAGTTGAAATCAAAGTTGGTCCGGTCTTTTTTCAATTACATCGTATAGATTATCTCTATGACGTCGAAGTCACTCTATATATTTCAAGGTATATGGGACGTTCTATATTCCGTTACCGATGTATGTTGTATACTGAATGTTCTTTTGTGGATGCGAGACTTCCAATCATCCAGATCCATGGATATCTCTAGCGCTGTAATCTCACGATCAGCTCCAATTTACCCAACTGCACGCCACCAACTCCGTACTCCGTGGTGGGTTGCCTCTTTCTTTAGTCTATGAGGAGTCACCAACAGGCTGCAGCAACCTGACCTTGATCTGGCCCCCCTGGAAGTGCACACTTTGTCAAGGGTAAAATGCAAATGGGCTCTGGCACACAGGGCCGTGTGACAGAACAGGGTCATCTCGCGCCATCAGTTGATGTTTTCTAAGGATGATTTCCGATTCCAGACTTCGTGCTTCAGCGCCCGTCCCCCTCCCCCCGGCCGCCGCGCACAGGGGCTAAAAGCCATAGGGGGTCGCGTAGAGGGGGTGGACGAGTCCACACAACCCACATGCTTGAAAGGTTTCAAAGATAGAGCAAGTTGAGGGGCAATGATCGGCCATCATTCGTATGTTGGATGGTTTTTTTTTTAGCTTTTTGTCTTTTTACTCCAGGACTTATCTCGGAATTTGTCTGGATTCTGCAAAGCGCCCCGAGCACATCACATCACAAAGCAAAGCGCTGATTTCGGGCTCTGGCGCTGAGACTAACAGGGTCTTGAATCTTGACTTTCAAAGACTTGTTTGCTTCCGCTCGTGATTTGACTTTGGCGGATTCAAGAATCTACCGGTCTGTTGACTCAACGGAGCCTCGGGGTAATGGATACTCTTTTTGCCCCCGCTCGGTCATGAGTGATCATTCCAACGCGGTTCTGACGGTGTGAAAACTAACACCTGTCTATTCCAACTGTCATATTGCTGCCATCTAGACTGCGTATACTATGCAGTCAGAGTCCGGGATCAATACAATGTACTCGGTACATATGTTGTATAAAGTGTGGGGAGCAGTCTATTACGTAGCGTTGTCTCAGTTGCTTTGGACATCTAAGATTAGTTCTTGGAGGCTTAATAATACCAGGCACATGGGACACTGATCTCAAGAGTCTAGAGCTTCGATAAATAATAGCGGTCACAACTTATCCTAGTTGAAACGCACTTCCGGCATCCGAAATAATTATTCTGCCTTAAACCCCATTTGACTTGGTTTTGTCAATGGTGGAGTAGTCAACGCGTTCGACTCTTTTCTTACTATGGAGTATAGTACACAATGTACTCCGTATGTGTTGTACACAATCACATTCCCGTCTACACCCGGGAGCCACTTTTTTGTTTTCATTCCTTTTTTTTTGGGTTATGTCTCGAGGAAAATGGGAGAAAATAAGGAAGTGTTTCAACACAAGCCGTCCTATGGGAAATGGCTCCTCTTCCCCGGTCCAAGACGTGTTGCAATGCCAGGTACAGTCCCGAGGCGAGCTAGTCTTGTTTTCAATCGTCTCTACGGAGTACTCGACTGTAAATTGTAGATTCGAAATGTAAATATGCAATATAATACCGAACGAAATTCAAAGGGGGGGAAACAAAAGTACGGATACGCGGCAAAAGAAACCTTCCCAAGGTTGGGGAAACTTGGATCAGCAGACTATCCTCGCCTACACAGCACCATGGATGAACGGCACGCATATGTCACAATCATCGACATCTCATCGCTCAATCACTGTTCAATATCAGATTCACCTTCCGAGGTAAAGAGAACTGTGAAGTCCCAAGGATCCAGACCCAATCACATTTGAATCTCATTGCCACCATTCATTGCGTCTTCATTGAAACTAAATCTTTGACCTCGAGTTGGTGGCTGACGACACCTTTCAAGGTCGAGGCAGACACTATTGAGACATGGTGGTCATGACCGGCCATGACCAGGGTACACAGGCCAGTGGCGGGTTTGTGCTTTTTGGCGTAACCGCCCTCTCACCCTTCGTGTTCCTTTCAACTTTTCTTCTCTTCGGCAACCGCGGGTTAAGGCCAAATCTGAAATCAACTTCCAAAGTTTCTTTGTTGGCCGAAATGTTTGGGGTGACGGGTTTATTCGTGCTTTGAAACCGACCGGGGTCTTACTGGTCTGATTATTCCTTGGACCTTTAGCGGGGTTGTTGGTTACTAGTGACGAGGCTGCTCACAGCTTTGCTTTGGGTTTCTTTTCGTTTGCCTAGATTGGATTCGACATGGCCTGGATGGAATTTACCCCATGGCATACGTTGATGATTCTTCGTTTCCGATTCGATTTAGGTTTGCAATCATATACGCCAGCGACAAACTAATACAAGCTGGCCCTTCCCATGCAGGTTGCATATAGGTCTAGCCTCGCTTCGAAAATGTGGCCAAACCGATGAACCTGTCTTTGAATATGTATGTCTCTTACTAACACGTGGAGACCAATTCCTTCATGGCAACTACGATATCCAAATTTGGTCCAGAAGTCATTTCTATATTGTTTGAATCACACCACAACATGGAAATGGGCCTACGATTTTGAGTCGAGAAGAATCTCAAGCAAGAGACTAGGACTTCCCGGGTACGGGCTTTTTCGACTAGTTTTACCATGCGAATTGTTTGGCCACTATTAGTGAGAGCCTGATGGAGTCTAAGTCTGTCTTGTCGCTTTTGATGATTCAAAAAAAAAAGACGATCGCCTCACTTTCTATTTGATATCTACTCCAGATCGTCCTACCAGTCTCGTTGGAACCGGAAATTGCAGATTAGTGATCTGTAAATGGGAATAGCTGGCCATACCTGTCGACGACTCTAATCTCAATTGGCATTCTGATTTGATGTCTTATTTCTTCAAGCTAACGAAGGCTCTCTGCTGACATACTCAGGGCAACAATATTTCCTCAAACAAGTGCATTCAATGCAGCAACCGAACTAACTACTTAATGCTGATGGAAGCAAGCAAATCAGAAACAATCTGACAGACACGGCGAGATACCAATGGAATGCCACCGGGTTCTACACCTTATCTTTACCCACAGCTACAGAAACGAAGCCACAGCGGTACCTGAAACATCATGATTTGGCCTCGCCATGGCCATAATGAAACCTCACATTTCACGGGCCCGTCATGAACTGACTAACCACATTCTCATCTCGGAGTGCGGCTATATGTATATGTCTCCCGTAACACAGACAAACGAACCCCATGAAGACCTGAAGCATAATCGATGTCAAATCCGACCAGGCAGAGCTGATGGGGAAAAATGAAGTACAACTCAATATATTCTATACCAAACCAATCTAAGCCGCATTTTGCATACCCATGCCTTCAACACTCTTCGATCAATATATAATACCCTGTCCCACACGGATACCCCGATATAACAGAAGGGCGATGTTATGCTCGTACCCGCATAGGATCATACTTGTACACTCGTCAAGCAGGGTTGCGGCCTTCGCACTAGACAGGCTCCTCAGTTACATGGACTTAGCACTGCTTACTTGCATACTCTGTGGGCGGATATGCATTTGCTAACGCCGACGCGTTTGAAATCTGTCTGGGCTGGCTTGTAGATACGTGTAGAGTTGGTCGTACCTAGGTGCAGTTCTTGGGTGGGTTTGAATGTGTTGTTCTTTTTCTAGTTTAGGATTGGGGGTCATAGACTGATTATCTTCGTTATCAACAAGAGGGCTTGGGAACTTGGCTGAATGATATATTGTGCTACACATATCATACCCAGTAGTCAGCATTCTGGTTATTAGAGTTGTTGATTTGGTGTGCTGACGTCGGGTCTCACGGACGATATCCCGTCGTGTGGGGTTGGATATGATATTGTCCTGTCCTAATCACAAAGCTAACATTGCTCTTGATGTCTGAGTGTTTGCCACGTCGGATAATGATGTCTCGGCTGGTATACTGGCTTCTACGTAACACATGTTCTGCTGGCACATTGGGGATCTAGGTCATATGGGCAGCCTTTAACATCCATGGATGCCTCGGAATCAATGAACGGCCCTCGTCTGCCTTTCGGCGATATGAGAACGAACGAGCATATTATCAGCTGCACACATTGAATTGGCGAATGCAAAGGAAGCTCCTGGGACAATGTTTCATCTGATATATTAGCCTGCACTATAAAAGGACATATATTGAAGCCCTCTCCGAATGCTTTTCTTGGTCTTATACTTACATCGAAGCCTCGACTACTGAGTATTCTCCAGCGAGCATGGCTTTTTCTCTACAATGCATCATACTCATTTGTCACGAGACGCTGACCCTGTTACCCCCGAAGCGATATCAACTTTTCACAAGAAACAAGTATTAGGTGCTAAGACAACAAGTATCACATTGTCTGATTGACCCGAAAAGGACCGCGAGAGCTGCCGATTGAGCACGTCACAAGTTCAATTAAGCTCAAACAAACGATCTTGGCCGATTTTGGCCGACCTTTGTATAGTCAAGTCCGGGATTTCCGCTAGATGGAAGAAACCGGACCATTGATGGAAGTGGAGCTTCGAACTTCCCCAGATTTTCCCAGTGACTCTGTCATATTCATTTAGAACTCCCTACACCCAAAATTAGCTTTGCGGAATAGATATGCGGGTAATACCGGTTAAGTGTCGGAGAAGGTAGGGCTAGGGGGAAGGGAGAAATAGGGTTTAAGGAGATGTCAGATATCAATCTCCAAAGCTACAACATGTACATACAATATCGAACAAAATAATTGGATAATTCCAATATTGAAAAGCGTTTTACCCCGAAACATTGACCGATAGACCGAGTTTCAATTCCCCCGCGGTTAATTTCTCCTCACCGGGACATTTCTTGTCCCCTCAGTTCTCCAATTTTTTTTCCCTCCATTTTTTTGGCTTGTGATTAAGCACTTAAGCGGCTATTATAGCTCTTACCGGTAAATGAGGAAATGATTTTATCAGTCTCAGTATAAATTTAGACATTAAAGTCGCTTAGATACTCTAAGTAGTAATTTAATAATTGAATTAGCAAAGAAAAAAAAAAGAGGCAAATGTAGAGAGTACCTAAGTTTATTACGTGTAGCACGCAATCAGCCAAGTACTAGATACACGGTTACCCCCTTTGGGCCCGGCTACACCGATTCGCCCAAAACAGCAACGCAATGTTGGAGCTTATCAAATCTTTTTTTTTTCCTTCCAAAGATTCTTAAATTATTCCGCCCTTGATATTTCATCCCATTCGCATTCCTTTTGCTACCTTTGGTGCACCCTCTCACAATGGCTAGCAGTACGCTAGCAATTCGCAAGATGGCTCCGTCCATCATGCAGCTGTCATCGATGACGCGCAGGTCGATGTCGACATCACAGGCCCTTCGCGCAAAGCCGATGCGGTCTACCAAAGTTTCCCAATCGGTGTCGCGCATTGCTCGTCGTGGTTATGCTGATGCTGCTCCCTCGCCCGCTCCGAAGCCCAAGAAGCGTTTCAGAGCTCTGCGCTGGGCCTGGCGGTTGACCTGGCTCTCTGCCATCGGTCTGACCGGTACTGTCGCATACAGCATCTTCGAGCTCCGTCAACCCCCGGACCAGGCTCCTCCTGACCCATCAAAGAAGACTCTGGTCATTCTCGGTATGTGTCGGTCGTGAACGACGATCCCCTATGGCCGAAGTGTCCCTAACGCGACTATAGGAACTGGCTGGGGCTCCGTCTCCCTCCTCAAGAAGCTTGACACCGAGAACTACAACGTTATCGTCGTCTCCCCCCGTAACTACTTCCTCTTTACTCCCTTGCTGCCCTCATGTACCACCGGTTTGATCGAGCACCGCTCGATCATGGAGCCTATCCGAAATATCCTGCGCCACAAGAAGGCCAGCGTTCAATTCTACGAAGCCGAGGCTACCAAGATCGACTATGAGAAGCGCATCGTGTACATCAGTGATGATTCGGAAATTAAGGGTGATATCTCGCACACCGAGGTTCCCTTTGACATGCTTGTGATCGGTGTTGGTGCCGAGAACGCGACTTTTGGTAGGATCCTCTCTCGCATCTGAAAAGATGCATTTGGTTAATTTTGTGACGTATAGGTATTCCCGGTGTTCGTGAGAACTCCTGCTTCCTGAAGGAAGTCGGTGACGCCCAGAACATTCGTAAGCGTATTATGGACTGTATTGAGACTGCCTGTTTCAAGGATCAGACTGAGGACGAGGTTAAGCGTCTGCTGCACATGGTTGTGGTGGGCGGTGGCCCCACCGGTGTTGAATTCGCCGGTGAACTGCAGGACTTCTTCAACGATGACTTGAAGAAGTGGATTCCCGAAATCAAGGACAACTTCCACGTCACTCTCGTCGAGGCTCTGCCTAACGTTCTCCCTATGTTCTCGAAGCAACTGATTGAGTACACCGAATCGACCTTCAAGGAGGAGGAGATCTCCATCCGCACCAAGACCATGGTTAAGAAGGTTACCGACAAGTACATCCAGGCTGAGGTGACCAAGCCCGATGGATCCAAGGAGCTCGAGACCATTCCCTACGGTCTTCTCGTCTGGGCCACCGGTAACGCCATCCGCAGCGTCGTCCGCGACCTCATGTCCCAGATCCCCGCCCAGGCCGAGTCCCGCCGCGGTCTCGCTGTCAACGAATACCTCGTCGTGAACGGTACCGATAACGTCTGGGCCGTCGGCGACTGCGCCATTGCCAACTACGCCCCGACCGCCCAGGTTGCTAGCCAGGAGGGTGCCTTCTTGGGCCGCCTCTTCAACACCATGGCCAAGACCGAGTCCCTCGAGAAGGAGTTAGAGACCCTCTCAGAGCGCCAGTCCCAGGCCAAGGGCGACGAGGAGCGCAACCAGATTTTCGACGAGATCCGTGAGCGCCAGAAGCAGCTCCGCCGCAACAAGCAGATCGGTCCCTTCCAGTACTCGCACCAAGGCTCCTTGGCCTACATCGGTAAGGAGCGTGCCGTGGCCGATATCAGCTGGCTGAGCGGCAACATCGCCAGCGGTGGTACTATGACCTACCTGTTCTGGCGCAGTGCCTACCTGAGCATGTGCTTCAGCAGTAAGTTCCAAGTTCTATCCAATACTGATTTTGAGATTCATCATTAACATAAAATCCAGCTCGCAACCGTGTCCTTGTCTGCGTCGACTGGGTCAAGGCTCGTCTCTTCGGCCGTGATGTCTCACGGGAGTAAATATCTCCACCAGGATTCGATGACCTTCTGTAATTTTGCCCTCACTACATTTTCCTTTCGGTTATTCAATTCCTCAGACACATTGACTGTGTAATGTGTCCCGCTACGCCCCCCCTTATGCCACCCTCACCATCCTTGTCTTTATTTCTCTTTGCACCTGTGACCGTGATAGACGTATCCATTTCCTGTCTTTTTTTTCTGATGACTCTTCACTGTTGGTGCTACGATTGGTTCCGCCCAAAGACAAAAGCATTAATTCGCGTCTGCTTTGTTTCGCTTTCTTTTTAGATTGTACTGTACGCTATCGGAATATATAGACTGGGTCTGGAACTGTGTATTGAACCTGTTATTTCCACCTATGGATTATTTCCCTGGAGAGTGGTTTCGACCTCTTTCTCGCTAACGTCATTCCTTTCTCTTTTATGCGGCCCAACCTCACATATCTGGATCATCGTCATACAGAAAAGGGTTTCCACATATCCCAGTCCATTTCTTACTTGAACCAAGTCTGCAGATCCGCTTCCCAGCTCCGGAGCTGCTTATGTTTTCTCAGCCCTTAGACTACATCAAAATTCACATCTCCCATCGGTGATTGGAGTCCTTGAACTAATTCCCACTTCCATGTATCCTTGATAAAGTGCCAAATACAAGGTCCAAGGCGAATTCCACATATCAAGCACGATATCCGTCTCCGCATTGGCCGCCATCATCGCTTCGAGGTAGTAGCCTCTCCTGTCCGTCTGGATATCTGGATCACAGCGGATATAGTCCCTTTCCAAGCCAGAATGGTTCCAATATACCCTCCAGTAAAAGTAAAGCTGTGTTACAACCTGCCCCTGGACTGGCAAGTTACACACTAGGCCAAAAGACCACTATATCTGAGCATTATGCTCAGATATTCCAGGCTCCGCTATATATATAGTGCAGGACACGACAAGCTACTGCCTCACACGAGGACTTAACAACTAGATCGTAAAGCACGTTCATACGAAGCCCACCGTACTCTTCCAATGAAATTTAAACCGGCGCAGATAGATTTTGCTGCCAATGGTTTGGCGTTCTGCCCAGCCCAGCGACATTGCCGGGGGCTGCTGGACCACCATTCCGCGCTAACTTGCGGTTGGATGGAGTCATGCGATGTGATTGTCTAGAAATTCTTGCATGTCACCAGCTCCAAATGCAGTATTGCGGGAAGTCCGATCCCCCTTAGGGAACCAGTATGAAAACTTTGCTGCTAGTAAGGGATTTCGTCGTGGGGTTATTTTGGGATGGTGGATTGTATAGACTGGTAGAATAGGGCTTGTTGCAGTATCCGGGAGCCTTGGATACAATAAGCCCAGCGTCGACAGACTTGTTGGCCGAGTAGGAGTGTCTGCTCGTCATTTACTAATATGAGGATGATCTCTATTACTTCTTCGGGAAAGTTGTCTAGCCCCATTGTTCGGAAAGTGCTTGTAGGAGGAAAGACACCAAGGTCAACGGGAAGCACGATTTCTAGTTTCACTGGATAACCTCATGTAGAGAAAACGGCCTAAATATGTAGAGCTGTACATATATCTCTGGGGGCTCTGTCCCTTCCTTTGAAGTGTGGGCCTTAGAAAGAAAAGAGATATATAAAATCTTGACAGCTGGTTTGACAGAATACAATACGTTCTCCCCTTCCACTATAGTCACTGGTCCACATAGTCAATGGGACAGGTACTAGCCTGGCTAATCCGTGTTCTTCGCCTGTCTTTACGATTTCTAATACTTTCTCTTTGACTATTGACGCGCCCCGTAACGTGTGTCACGATGATAATTCCATCAATTCCTCTGACGCTCTTTTCAGAAGGGGAGTAATGATGATGGAACCCATTGTCCTTTGAAGGTATGAAAGAGATACTATGTACAAAGGTTCCTAGCGTGTCAGCGAGGCCTCAGGTTTTAAAGGCAATCCTTCACTAGTCTACTAATACTATAAAGAATACCATTGATATCTCATGGCTTCAAATTATCAGGTTTGTTCATTTGTGAAACTATTAAAGCTGAACAAGAGGATAGGTCTATCTATATATCTACACAAAAGCTCTACAGTCTATATGTTCAATACTTTTCCACTGAGATGAGATGGCTTCCTAGGAATCGCAGGTGCCTGGGCTTTGGTCCTTTTCGCCGCAGGTTCAGCGGTGTCATCCGCTGGAGCAGGCCGTTTAGCACGGCTCGGTAAAGTGATCTCTGATTTAGATGCTCTTGGGTTAAGGCCTGGTGCTGCAGGCCCTTGTACTTCTGAAGGCAAACCGGTACTGCTCCCTTGAATATCATCTGTGATGAAGTTCTCTACCTTTCCGCCCCAAATGGTTATTACCCTTTGACAATTAACACAAGGACTTGTCAATGCATTCAATGCTTCCGCATGGTTGTATGCGTCTTGGGGTAGATTCTTACGCAACACTGCAAGACCGTATACCTCTTTTCTAGGAGCATGACCCCTAATCATAATACGTTAGTATATAGTATATAGGACCTCAAAGGATAAACTCACCGTAGAATATGCACGAGAGGATATGTTTCTGCGCAATTTCCAAATTTAACAGGATTGCGATTTCGACCCTTTAAACGTGTAGAATCTATCGCTATCCCGGCTTCGTCAATTCTTTCATCACGAAGAATGTCGAAACGGGCGTGTTGCAGAACTTTGACCCAGCGGTCCCCCTGCCCCTTCAGATTGCGATATCCCGCGAGCGATGCTCCCAGGTGAAAGCTGCTCAGCTCACCCTCTTCCTCTGCCCAGACGCACGAATGCACCCACGGGGCCGTCGGAGCTATCTTGCCACACCAACTGGCGTAAACGAGCGTCAGAGGTAAGTAGAAATTATTCTGTGTGGCACCTTGGGGTGCTGGGCTAATAATAGAAAGGAACCTACCTAGAAGGTCAAAGACGCACCAATATGGAAGACCTCCATATATTATCTTATCTAACAAGAAGTATGATTCATCTTCGTTAGCCGCTGGGTTGATTATCCTGGAAATTGATTGGGGAGAGGAGGTCTCAGACAGATATCTGCTCCCGTTTTCACTGCAATCCGATTAGTTGACAGAATACGGGGTCTAGAAGACATTCAACTCACCCGAGATCGAGAATATCTGTGCGTAGTCTTTTCAATTCTGATACGATGTTCCGTTCTACTCCATATGTAGAAGGGTTATGTATAACCTCGATCATGAAAGCTTTGATCTCCATAAAGTTAGTTTAGTTTGTAGAAATATATTGCAGCAACTCACTTGTATCAGGCTCCAAGTATATGCTTTCTTTAGGTTCACTTGGTTATTGAAAGCCGGCAAATATGCCTCGGTCGAAGGGGTGGTTGCTGACATGGCGAGTGTTATATTCTCTTAGATAACTAGGGATGTCACCGTTTAAATAATATTACATATTGGCGATTCCTTTGTCGAGGATATGTATTAGTTACTGACTAAAATAGCACGAATCGCATTGAGTATCTTGAAGCATGAGACCCAAGGCGTACAATTATAGATACGTTTGATTACTTCAAATATAAATAGTCGAATAATAATAGAAAAAGGCACTATGAAAGAGGCATAAACAAAGCACAATAGATCAAGCCATCCCATATCTTTTTATAAACATGGTTTCTTTGTTGCAGACATATATTTCTCTCTTCCCTCAGGCCAACATATCTATATTAACAGTTGCCCGCACCATAGAAATTTGCCTATGTTTCTCATTCCCGTCTCTAAGCCAGCTACGTGAGGGAAATGGCTCCAAAAAGGTCCAAACTACCAAACCCAAAAAGAATCAATTTTCCGGTGAGGTTGACCTGAATATGCTATGAATGAGGCTAACAATTGGAAGCCTCGCCGATCTAGAAGGCTTGCTGGTCTAGTGCCACAGACTATATTTTTCGACGACCCTGAACCTCCACCAGGGAGTCCACGTTGGCGAGCGGAGCCTCTCGACGGCACAAAACCAACACGGGTAAATATACCATTCCCCTTCTATCAAAGCCGTAGCTAACGACGACAGTGGGCCCCGACTGACCCTCTTGGATTCTCGAGTGATCCAGTGGCACTGAACTACGATGAATGGAAGGGAGAATACGGTGCACAGGAACGTATGACCAATACTTATGGCCTCACCAATTGCGTGCCGGTGTTTATGTCTCAGGATTGGTGCGACACCTTGTTCGAATCAAACGGCAGGTACTACCTTTGGTCTCGCTATGGTAACAGTCTAGTGCGCATCCTTCATGATCTGGAGGAGATCAAGCAGATAATCAACGACTGGGGACAGGAGGCGCTGTCCATGGAGAACATGGGGTCTGTGTAATCTAGCCCTTTGATAGGAAACCTCATTGAGATGATAGACTACCTGCTATATTCATATGTAGGCTGTATACTTTCCGGGAAACTCGTAGTAGCTAGGATATTTTCTATAGATCAAGAATGGAGAAAGGATATATGTATTCAAGGAATAGATTATTGATTGTGTGATGAATGGCTTAGAGGTATGTACATTGAATTCAAAACATCTAGAGATACGTACTAGTATCACAAGGAAGGGCAAGGGGAGAAGACGGCTAAACAAGATAAAAAAGAGTGATGAGAACACCAGCAGAGGTATCGAAAATTCAGATTTTTCGCACAGGGGGAAGAGTTAGAAAGCCCAAACATCATATCTTCTAGAAAAGGTTCCAACGGCTCCGCGTTTCCTTTCCAGGAGGCGCACGCTCAGATTTCCGGGCGCGGCCATCAAGCTGTCGGATGCCTTCGATCTTCTGCAGAGCCAGCTCCAGCAGCTCCTTCTTGCGGATGATGTCCAGGTGACGCCGGATGCGGGGATCCTCGCGGGCAAACCGTTCCACCTCTTCGTCTGAAAGGTGTCTTCCAAGTCTTGAATCAAGCTCACGTGGGAAATTATAGTAGAACTCAGATAAGAGCTCGACGTTCAGGAATAGCACGGCCGTGGAGGTGAGCTTATCTGCCACAACATCCAGGAAGACCTCTGGGCAGTAATACTTGTTCTTTTGCGTTGCGCATTGCTTTGACCGCACGGCGAGAATTCTCATCTTGATAAGATCCGCTCGGTCCCGAAGGAAGAGACCTTCTCGTCCTAGATAATATATGTCAGTGTCTGTAAATAGAAGAAAGAGGGAAATACCAACCTCTCTCCAACAAGGCAGCACTGAAGCCACCCGCGCCACCCTCCCCGTTGCCCTCCAGTACTACTTCGCCCTTCCGCACTCTGTCGATAAACGAGATAACGTCTTTGAGTTTTCGCTTTCCAACAGTGTCCTCCACATGTTTCAAGGCAGACTCGCATGACTTGAGCTCTTCCTTTAGAACTTTGCCCACGTTGTCTCTACCTTTGGCCCATTCAGGATCTTCCATCTCAATCTCAAACTTATATGGCTTGATGCAATTTTCCACTTGATCACTGGTGCTGAAGAACTTGTCATTCAAGATACTGGTGCATGCATCGGTGATCTGTTTGCGGGCACCAGGGTGGGAGGCAAATGTAGACGAGGCTAGAAGCGAGTCTACATGGTTGTTGAGAGCGTTGGCGACAACAGTCGTAGCCAACCGACCAATTCCAAGCTTTGTTAATGACGAGGTGGAGGCATCAAGCTTCCGATGCCAATATAGCGACTCAGGATCAGCCTTGGGGAGATCTTTGAGGGGGTCTAATTCTAGTAATGGAGGATCCAAGTCCTCGACTGGCTTGTTCCAGTAGCGCTGGGCCAGAATGTCCATAACCCGTTGGTCCAATTCTGCCTTGAGCATCTCCCGAACCTGCGGTCGCCCAAAGCTTTCCGCAAACGCCTTGAAGGAGTGCTTGAAAGCATCG
Organism: Penicillium griseofulvum; assembly: GCF_001561935.1. Classification (NCBI taxonomy): domain Eukaryota; kingdom Fungi; phylum Ascomycota; class Eurotiomycetes; order Eurotiales; family Aspergillaceae; genus Penicillium; species Penicillium griseofulvum. The sequence goes on along the minus strand of NW_024467471.1, from coordinate 4,183,725 downwards.
AGACTCTCAGCCAGATGAGACTCTGCGCTCAAAGGCCGGTCATTATATTGAACCTTGAACTCATAGGTCGCCTCTTCAAGCTCTTGGCTGATGGCATCTCTGGTTCCAGACAGGCTAGATGACATGGTCTGCTCAAGAACCTGCATCAGCGTTTTCCGCAGTGTCGAAACACCAACTGAGACGTCAGAGTGGGGGCCAAATTCACTCTGATGCGCAGAGAAGTAGGCATTTTCATTCTTGAGGATGGCGCTGGTAATGTTTCCAGAGCCTCTAGAAAAGAGAGCTGTTGTCTGGGGGATTCGGGTAACAACACCCACGTAACCTAGCCGAAGGGGGTATTTTTTATCGGAAAGGACGGCGTGGCCCCGTTCGGGGCTGACAAGGTCCATCTTCGTAATCACACCGATAGTGCGTTCACCCCGAGGATCTACCCGACGACTGGCTCGAAGTGCTGTGGAGTTTGCCAAGTCAACGTCGGCGGCCGAGATCGCCAAAATGACATTTGGTGGCTGAATGTATTTATCGCAAAGATCAGCAATCTTTTGCTTGAGCTCTGGGGGCTGATCTCGGCCCGCAACCTGGATATACCCTGGCAGGTCGATCAAAGATAGATCCGGAACGTTAGGAGAATATATCGTAAGCTGAATGGGATCGTCTGTGACACAATCCTTTTCAGGAACAGCAAGATTCAAATCTGTGAGTGTACGTTGAACTTGAGAAAAATCTGTAATTTTTCCGAGACCTAGGGCCGGGAATTCACCGTACTCTGCCTGAGCATTGGGAGTGTTGACCAGAGTGAGCTCGATTGGCCGCCGAGTCACCATGTTCGAGCCCTTGGGCAAGAACTCATGGCCAACTATAGCCTCAAGAACAGAGCTTTTGCCCGACGATTGGGATCCAATCACGACGATCGACGGAAGAGTGAGTGTGCCGGACTGGCCGATGGTCTGAAGAATATTTCGGATTTCGATCATTTTGCGTGTGAGCAGCATCATTTGATCATCCTCCGCAGCATCTCTGTCCGGTCGGAAATCTTGCTCACCCGATTGATCGTATCCAAACGCGGTAGTAGTAGCGGCAGCAGCGGCAGCAGTACCAGCCCGACTTTGTTTCGGCTCTTTGCCTCCACCACCAGATGAATCGCCCTTTCCAGACTTAGATTCCTCGTCGAGACGTAGGATCTTCTGCAGCCAGTCAGGCATGTCGAGGTCTTCGGTCGTCTTATCCCATCCGCGTTGTGTCTGATCCGCCATGTCCTGTAGTCCTTGGAACAAGGTCGAAGCTGTGTTCCCCGCAGTCTCCGAGGCTTGCCTGAATACATCCATCGCATAGTTGCCGGCCTCTATGATTAAGTTAGCCTGAAATTCTGTTTTGTAGCGAGCTTCAGGCATGAGAGACATACGAGTTGCTTGGTATTGGAAATATGCTAGACCCGCGATTGTTGCACCGCCGAACATAGCCGGAACCTTGACAAGCTTCAATGCTAGCTTCGGAAGCATTCGAGCGAATGAGATTGATCGAACTGCAGGGACATTGTGGATGGCGTTTGCTCCCACTGGCCATGCGCGTCCTCGGAGAGCAGCGCCACCATCTGCCCGTAGCAGGCCGCCGGTCCTTGAGCCTGCATTATGGATATGCCGAGTTAGGTGACCGTTCCGCAATAGCGGTCCTAGTCGATGGGAGAGGATCCTCCCAATCATTATTGTTGTGGTAGCATTCAACAGAAGATGGAAATAAAGTGATGACCTTGTAGATTACCAGATCACTGACATCAGGCATAACTTATGTAACAGTTCCCGTGACTTGCGCAAGTAGCCGCGTAGCCTCCCGTAATGTCCCTGTCACGTGAAACATGACGTGCTGTACAAGGGAAGTGACTTTATTCTTTTGTGTTGATTTTGATAAAAACATTCTTCTCTCCTCGTAAACATTGGGAAAATTACATCCCGAATATATTATTATTGGGCTGTAAGATTGTGGTTGACGTTTGGGCATCTCACCGGTCTCAACAGTCGGTGACTCTTCATCCCGACCTCCACGAAATCGAGTCTATTGATACATCCTTTGATCACGAGTGAGGCTTTGTTCGAACGACGAGTTTGGTATACATATTAAAGCTTTTAATAAACTTGAAAGCGCTATTTGATGCAGTCCCATCTCAATTGCATTTGATCCAGACCAAATATGTGTCGATTCCTGGTAAGGGCCATCCTTTTAAGCACTGGACTTAAAGCTAATATCTCGATCAGATATACAAAGGGCGAAATGAGATCCGTCTCAGTAAGCTGATAACCGAACCGAGTCATTCAATACTTACTCAATCATATGATTCACGCCTGAGACTGGTATGTTGTCCCATCGCTGGGTCAGACCCACGTGGTTAGCATGTCGCAACCCACTGACATACAATATCAAGGACAATCGTCGTCCTGTCAACGGTGACGGGTTTGGTGTAGGCTTCTACACAGATCCGAAGCTTGGGCCTGAACCTTGCATCTTTACTTCAACACTACCAGCCTGGAACTGTGAGAATCTCGAGCGACTCGCTGCAAAGACATGCTCAGATCTCATTTTTGCGCATGTACGCGCAACAACTGAGGGTGCCCTTGCAGAGAACAATTGCCATCCATTCCAGCACCAGTCCCTGATGTGGATGCACAATGGCGGCATCGGCGGGTGGAGTTACATCAAGCGTACTCTAGGAAGCTCACTCGCCGACAAGTGGTACCTAGGTGTAAAAGGTGGCACCGACAGTGAGTGGGCTTTTGCCTTGTTCCTTGACTTGCTAGAAAAAGAAGGAGTAGATCCAAGCTCTGACCCAGGTCCTGAGGGATTTGGACAAGCACTTCTACGTCGTGTTTTGATGAAAACTATTGCCAGAATCAATGAAATGGTCAAGGAAATCCCAGAGAAATATAACGTCACCGGGGTTGAAACTCGGAGTTTGTTGAACTTCGCCGTGACAGATGGCCATACTGTTGTTTGCACTCGGTACATCAGCAGCAAAACAGACGAGCCTGCCAGTTTGTATTTCTCTTCTGGTACCAAGTGGAAGGAGGGTGAAACGAAAGGGCACTTCAAGATGGAGCGACACGATAAAGGTGCCGATATTGTTCTCGTGGCCAGTGAACCCATCACCTTTGAACGACGTGAGAAGCTTTTTCCCTCTCTCTATACCTATCAGCATATGCTAATCTCATACACAGACAATTGGGTGTCAGTCCCAACTAACTCAGTTGTCACCATCCACAAGCAGACAGTTATGCTTCACCCGATTCTTGATGAATTTTATGGCGAGAACCTCAACCATGACCGCTCTTCCTGCTTTGCTGTATCCAAGGGACTCGTTAGCACCGCTCCTGGGACAACTATCCCGCCATCTAATACAAAGGAGCCTTGCGCTCCTTCTACAACAGGCAGCGCTATTGGAAACACTATGGAAAGCTTGCGGTCTGGTCATGTCACCGAATGTGCCGTATCACACTAAATTAGACATCATGATGACCATATTTGGAGCCAGCTCTGAGGTTCATCCACCAATTTGAAAGCGTTCTCTTAGAATGGCGTTGGGAATGAGATAAATGTGCAGGATATCCGGGTCAAATTGGAGTTCATGAGATGAGATGTAAGCGTTTGGGTCCATGTGGCCTTCCGGGGTTATAGCAGCATTTGCAGCATACAGAAGTCAAAATGAATATACAATCCAAGTTGGAGAAGGACATCATACGCCCCAAATTAAAATCCTTAGGAACATTTGAATGATCTCCCGAGGTCACATTTGTATAGATCATCCAGTCATGTGATTGGGCTAGTTATAATGACGTAATTCAAATCAACTCCACCTGGACTGGAGACTCGGGTTCTCGGCTTCCTCTTATCCTCCGCTTGGTTGAACCACTCCCTATGTTTATTTTCATGAATATGGCTGTCTGAGATTATCAAGATGAAGAAGACTCTGCTACTCGTCTTTATTCACGGCTTCAAGGTATGTCAAATACCTGCTGAAGACCTGGTTCCGCGAAGAATTACAGATTTCAGCTCAATGATATTCGTTTTCGGCCTAGAACCTACGTCGACTAACTCCGATTATAGGGTGGTGATGATACCTTTGGCACGTTCCCTGAGCATTTACGCGTCCTTGCAAGCAGAGCACTTCCTGCGGTCGAGGTCGCCATAGCTGTCTACCCCAAGTATGAGACTAAAGGTGATTTGAAAGAATGCGTGGCTAGAGTGCGAGATTGGTAAATTCTGAGCAATCCCTCGTATGGATACAAGCTTTGCTGACTGACGGTACTTCTTCCGTGCAGGTTACAGGATACTGTGATTGATCTCGAAGTCGCCAACCATACCGCATCGCCCACCGTTGATCCCTCGGTCCATGTCGTTCTGATCGGTCACTCAATGGGAGGAATAGTAGGAGCGGAGGCTCTGCTTTTGCTAGCTGCGGAACAACCAATTCGTCGAAATTCTGCTTCAAAGGCACAGCCCGGGTTCACAGATGGCACCGAATCAATTGTGGAGCCGGGTACTTTCATGTTCCCGCATATACAAGGAGTGCTTGCATTTGATACCCCATTCTTGGGAATAGCGCCAGGAGTCGTGTCGTATGGTGCAGAAGGGCACTACCGCAATGCTGCAACTGCTTACAACACCTTCTCCGAGGTTGCAGGGTTATTCGGTTACGGTGGGAAGGGCAATGCATCAAATCAGGCGAGCACCAATCCGCAAGAGTCCCCGAAGGCGTTGCCTTCCACACCCGACGCCGCCGCGACGCCTTCTTGGCAACGATGGGGTAAGTATGCTATGTTCGCCGGCGCGGCTGGTGCTGTTGCCGCTGGCGGTGCAGCCATGTATACGCAGCGCCAAAAGCTCACCGAAGGATTTGGATGGGTATCATCGCACCTTGAGTTTGTCGGTTGTCTCGCGCGCACGTCAGAATTGCACCAGCGTATCGCGAAATTGTCGAATGTTAAGGAGGAACGTGGAATCGGGTGTGTGAACTTCTACACATGCCTTGGAAAAAGTGCGACGAATCTGGTTCAAAACACATCAGCAAACAAAACATCCTTCAGTCAAAAAATCATCAGGTCGACGAAAAGAACGTTCTGTTCATTGCCAGAGGAGGTGGAACGTGGCGAGAAATCTCGAAGTCCAGGACTTTTGTGGACTAAGGCTGTCAACGACAAAGCTACTGACGAGACCAACGCACATGTCACCATGTTTCTGTCCAAACAGAATCCTGCATTTTTCGAGATGCTCAATGAAGCATGCGCGGCCTTAGTTGACTCGATAGACAAAGGCTGGTATAATTCGACCACCGAACCAGCCAAGAAAGACGATCTTAACCAACCACATGCAACACAGAACACCAAAACAGACGGGGACTTCATGGATGGTGATGACGTTGTTGTTGTTGACTGAGATCGCAAATCCCGAGCCTTGGAACATGTTGCTCCACAATTCCCCCTTTTTTATTACCGCTTTAGAACGTTCTACAAGAACTCTACTCCGTACCCATCGGAACCCTCTCCTGATCAGCAGACTGCTTACTTCGACTTCGATCCGTGTGCACTGCACCCTAGCACACAGCGAATAGTACGCACAAACCCACGATTACCGTGGTATCAAGGTTCATTATCAGCAGGCAAGAAAACGCCAATGGGCCTTGGCCGTCCCGCAACGCCCTGAATAAGGCGTCGCCGTCGTATTTGTTCCTCTTTGTCATTCTAAGCAGTCATAGCCGAGGTTCTTTGAGTGTGGGTTCTCTTCGGTTGGGAACGCAGCAGTGCTGATCCTACGGAGTATGTGCCACTTGTCTCACTCTCCCGACGATCGTTCTGCCTAGCCACCACACCCTTGAACTGGTGTGACGCGGCCCCGGGATATTCGGGCTCCGCCCTAGCCGTTTTGCGCCAACCCGAAATGTCACGGAAAGATGCTAACACTTCCTATTTTTCTTGCGTTTCTTTTACATTATACCTGCAAGTTCTTGCCGCGTAGCCTGTCTGAGCTAGCGCCTGGGCAAATGGTTTGTAGTGGATGATGGACACCAACTTCTTCCCAAACGAACTTAGTGCTGGGTCGAAATGGAGCGGGTGAATTATGAGACAAACAATAGAGACAATATTTTAATATCCCGAAATCCGACATTAGAGCGCGATATGCATGCATGGTTGAGACATCGACAATGCAAATTGAGTTCAAAACAGGACCTTTTCAACCTTTTCGATTCTCGTACGGAGTACTCCGTATGTCGTACCAATTGCTGGTTCTAAATGTCACCACTTATGTAGTGAGTACAGCCCTATGGACTTCCCATGCCAAAGCTTAATAAAAGACTAAATAGGAAAAATATCTTCCAGTTATTGTTCTCCTATCCATAATTCAGAAACTATGTAATTATTATGTGTATATTTATGCCTGGAAGAATGCTTTAGGGCGCCAATATAGTGGAATCATTTGAATATTCACCAAAAAAAAAGATCAATAAGATATCATGAAGTCAATAGTCACATATGCAGCGCTGGGACGAAGAAAAAAAGAAATTACAAGAGAATTGAAAGAAACAGAAAGGGAAATTAGGGTCAATAATTATGATGACCGTACGTCGAAGAGCGATGGTACATGCTGCCCGCATACTCGGAGTTATTGTCGGGGTAGATTGTAGCGCGGCGCTCTTCCTCAGATAGATGCTCCTTAACCTCCCAGGTATTTGGCTTGACGCCGACGGAGAACTCCAGATCTTCCTTGGTAATCGAGTCCCAGAACTAGAGAAAGTTAGCAAGACCAACCCTACAGACGTGGAACATGAACTTGCCTTGTATATCATCATGACAGCAAGGAGATTGCAGAATGTGGCGAAGAAAAGTCCGTCCAAGTAATGCTGAACGTTGTTGCAGATGACATCGCTGAACTGATACAAGAGAACCTGTCCAATAATGAAGACCAGCACACCGAAGGAGATATGGCCGAGTGGCCAGCGGTCATCCAGTGTGTTCGCAACTAGGAGTAATTGCATGACCAGGTACACAGCGATAGATATGGCGTTCAGCAGGTATAGCACGACGAATAAACCCGTGGTATTCTGGGGGCCCATAGAACCCCATGACTTGAAAGTCGCCAGCGATATCACGAACGAAAGAGCGAACATCGCTGCGGATGGGACTCGAATCAACCACACCGAGAGGGCTGTACCATCTTCGTATAGCTGGAAGCCGACAAACCCGTTGACGAGAAGACAGGTGCATAGTGCGGATACCAAGCCGTTCTGAACAGCCACGAAGTACGGGAATGGATCGCTCCCTGGAGGAACGACACCTGCATCAATAAGAAGAGAGAAAAGTGTCAGAGCTAGGTAGATATAGAAGAAGGTGATGATCTCTTTGCGGCCTATAGTGGAAAGGTTAGTCGATTTGCGCCTAGTGTGAGCGGAGAGGGTGTTAAGACGCACCGACAGCAGTGAACTTGGATCGAACGTGCAAGATCATGATCACTGTCATGCTAAGTGCCATGATATGCATGAAGGATGCGGCACCCTGGAAGATTATGGTATTCGCAAGCTCAATATTCCGCGCATAGCAGTTGGATATGATGCCTGTTGATCCGGAGATTGTCGACGCGGGGCCCACCAAGGAGCACAAAGGCACGGATGCCTTCTCACATATTGTGTCGAATTGACCGAACCCCATGATGTCTGCTAGGATGTTGAGCAGAGCGACAGCAAACAGTTAGAGTTCAGTTGCAGTGGAATGTTCAGAGTGGACGGCTGGTCTCCACAACGACGGGGGTGGGACGGTGGAGGAAATGACGGTATGTATTTTGGTCCCCAATAACAGCGTAGCTCTTTCTGCACCCCAGTTGTACTATTTCAATCGGCCGATAGCCCTGAATGTCGAAGGTCAGATCGCGCCCCTATGTGAATTAATGCGAGGGGAAGTGTCTCAGTTTTCTCTTTCAAGATCACGGGACTATAATTGCCTTTGTAGGTTTAGCGTTGTTGCTAGGGGGCTCTAGGGCTCTTGGAGACCTTAGTCATTCGGACATCGATCGGAAACGCTAGATCTAAATAGGAATGGCTCAAAGAGATCCCATGTGACTCGGGTCCGAGCTCGGCCCAAGCCGAACTATTAGAACACGCTAAGTTATGTGATACATTAAGGGTCAAGGCATACTACTGTTCAACCCAATTTAAACTAGGCACCGTTGAGGCTTCACCCGGATACTACGGCAAACTATTATATATACTTTTTCCAGTCTCCACAACTTGACTTGCGGTGAAAAATAGGACAACGCCCCATTGCTGCTGGCCATTATTATTGGACTGCATTCTAAACTTGGGAAAGTTGAGCGTGTTATCTTAGGCTGCAACTTACATTTGTTTTTCCCTCTCTGGAATCCCGATCACCGACGCCAAGCATACAGTTGTATACATGTACGGAGTAATTAGGCTTGCTCTACTCCGTATGTTGTATATGTGGAGTGAACTGACCTCTTGTCTCCACACCCTACGATTGGGGCATTGTCGCACCATCGCCTGTTTTCCGACTGGGGCATGCTATTTCAAGGCCTCCTGACGTACAATCTACTTCACGTAGATCAACTCCTTTCAATGATTTGTTCGCCAGACCAGCTGCCCAGTTAGGAAATGTCTCTGATTACGGGTACAACGACGCAATCCTGCAGAGGATGGTTTGATTTTAATGGAACCTTTTTTTTTTTTTTAGTAAATCGCCAATTTGGTGGACCCTTGAGTATGTGTAGATTGCCTGATGATCTGCTTCTAGGTTTTCGGGACGGATTAAAATGAAAGGTGTCCATTGCATCAGGTTTCATCTATGGGGCATGGCTTCTGGAGTCTTCGATGAAGTAAAACAAAAAGCTTCTAGCCTTGTATACATTGCCCCTTTTCTTTTGACTTTTTTTATTCATTTAAATGTTACAAGTGTGAAAAGCCGTTTCCCGTATACCACAACAGCTCTCTGATCTTTTCAGTCTGTTGCCATCAACGTTACTACGTTGAGCGACCCTGGCCATGTTCTAGAATGGGTTACAGGGTTCCTTTGCCAAGACTTTTAAGAATAGTTCAATGTTGTGTACTCAAATGGTCTGATCGGATATACATCTGTTCTACTTTAAGATTAAATTATACATCCACAACCAACTCGGGATCTGGTAGTTACCCACCAAGGTTGTTATGTGGCGCAGGGATTAAGAGGCGAAGCTCCTTAATTCTTTTTCAAAACGATTAAGGAAAATCCCTCGGCTTGACTGTTAGAGCCTATCACCGGCTCCGACTGCCCAACGCGTCCTTTTTCCGCTTTTCCAAGCCCGATCTTGCACAATGTTACAGTAATCACAAGACTCTCATGATAATTCTCCGTGTTCGCCTGACTCTAGGACAAATTAAAAAAAAAAGAAGCAGTGCCAAGGTTGTGGCAAGTTGACTTAAGTTCTCTAGATTTAGGAGACTGCCGAAGGTATTCGTCTCATGCATGAAGATCCCGACTAGCGCCACGTGTGAATTGAAGAAGCATCAACGGCTGCGAGGAACCGTGTCGATCTCCCATCTACCCGATTTTTTGTTGACAAAGTCCCTTAAAAATTGAAAAATATTGATTTTAAAATACAACTAAATCAAATAAAAAAACAACTAAAAATGTTTCGGTACAAATTAAGGCCCTTTATGCAGGACCCGGGTGTTTTTGTTTAGTGGGGATGGTGGGGATGCCATGCAGTATACTCCAGGGCTCTCTCTCATCCTTATAGGAAAATCTCTTGGTAATTTTTCTAATTAATTATGTTTTATCTTTTTTTTTAAAAAAAAAAATTATTTTTCATTTGAACGTCTTATATCTAGTCGAGAACCTACATATTTTTCTTCTTTATAAAGATCTATATCTCCTTCAAATTACAACCACTCTTATACTTCCCTTGAAGCCAACTTCACAAATCTACAACCCCCCAGTGGGATCGAAATGTGCAACTTTTTCAAGAATTTCTACATATATTCTACTTGCTCCAATCCTGCCGCTCACTTCCTCCGCACCGAAATGGAGGGAACGAAAGACAATAGCACTTGCAACGACAGCCCACACGACCGCTTCATTGTGGTAGTGGGAAAATGTGTCCTCTGCTCTCGATGATTCTCATTTGTCAAGCCTCAGACCATTCGAAATAAAATTTTCACATCTGAAACTCGGTCAAGGGCATTTTCTAAAGTTTCTCATCCCGCGTTCTCCTGGCCGTTGTTCTTGGCGACTCCATAGGAACTATTCGGTACAAGCCGACCCTCCGACAATCGCGGCTCTCTGAGAAACATCTCAAATCATTCTTATGTGACTATGATCGACAACTTTCTAAAAGTCTGATTCTTTTATTTGAATTTGTGGGGCAGAGTGCTGGTTTAAACTTTGCTTTGCGGTCGACTGCGCTTTTTTTTCCGATTCGGATTCTTTTTTTGGTTTTTGTCTTGAGGTTTATTGGCTTTGCGAGCGTTTTATGGTTTGATTAGTATTTGGCCCTCTTGTCTTTTCTAGCGGGTACCTTGTTGGGGCGTCTGGTGTGTTTTCTATAACTATGAGATTTAGACGGGTGAGCCTTCGGATGGATTTTTGGGTCTTGATTTTCTTTGGGAGATTTTCTCCTACACTTCACTATTTTACTACATTTTTATTATGATCTGAGAGCTCTTTTTCTTCCCGGGGACAAGGTGAAAAAAATATATATATATATATTATACAGGCAATTTTCAATATACAATATAGTTCTTAAATCACATGCTTGATGAGATAATTGTACACGGAATGGATATATTAATATTCTTCGACTACTCTGACTGGTTCCCAACAACGTTCGGACCTAAATTCTTACAGATAGGCAATTCAATCCATTCAGTCTAGTCTCCAGGGGTCGCATGCACGACGTGGTTATTCTCCCTTCCACCACATTCCGCCATGCCCAGGCCAGGGGGAAAAGGGGGGTTCGCCCAATACCGTGCGGAAAGAAAACCGCCCAAAAAAAATTAGATAGAAAAATAAAAAAAAATACCCGATGACGACAATCGAGTGACTTGAGAGATATTTATGTAGGTACCTATGTCCTATGAGCGTTGAATGCAGGATTCATGTACCTAGTTCCCGCAGCAGGGGGTCACTATCTGCGGAATGTCCCCTCGTGCAGCTTCGGCTGGTCCGCTTATAACGGTTGGACGTTCTCCCCCGATCGAGTCCGTGCTTTCTCATGATAGGGCGCACGGAAGTACATATGAAATATTGGAATTCATTCTGTTGATATTACAGGGCATAATCCATGAATTCCTACAAAGCCAAGGACATGCAATCTCCGTTCCGGGGTCGCCGATTGTGGAAGTTGAGATTCAATATAGTGCAATACCACTCCCCCTGTAGGGATTCTATACTGTCTCCTTGTGTTTGCCCAATTTAAGTTCCTTTTTCATTCATACCGTCAATTTCACCCATATCACTACTCCCGTTTCCTAGAATTATATTAGTCCATGCGCCATGCATGATGACACGTGTAACTTTTGCAAGGGAGGGCAACGGTCAATAAAATATATATCGAAGGCTGCGGGACGTTAGGGAAATACTTAGGGCTTTGGTACCCGAGTAACCCGAGGTGGTGGATCCACGGCTGATAGATGGCCTTCCGAATTAGCCTTCTAAAAAGGACCGGCGGTCCACGAGTCCGTCCAGGGGTGTGAATCAACTACATAAGTTACCTACATATGTAGGTAAATAACTGACTATAATGTAGAGATCTATCGACTTCAATTCGAATACTAATTCCTTGAATTACAATATACAATTGAATTCAGAAAACCCCGGGAACCTGGAAATGTGCTCAGTCCGTTTCACACATGCATATTGCCCAATTCCCCTTTTCTGTGTACGCTAGTTCGAGGCTTTTCCGGAAATGAACCGACTATTAGAGTTTCCTTTTCCTTTTATTTTCCCTTCTCGAAGTCCGTGCGTATAGACTATATTCAATATATGCTAGGCCGCTGCGTTGTTCTGTATTAATTGTTTGCTTGGCTTCGGATTATCATAGGCTGTGAATGATATTGTGTGCCGTGTCGAGTGCTTATTGGAAACTGTATAGAAGAACCCGTGCAATAACAAACAGCGATATTAGTACTGTACATATCGGGATAAGCACAACGTACGTTGTACAATTACCGAAAGCCAAGTCTTATTATGCCACTGAAGATTATGGAAACCATGCGGACGGCTCAATCGGGTAAGTGGCACGGATAATGATCTATGGGAACTAGGCCAAGATCCAAAGTGGTTTGTATATAATATACTTCTTTATTTTATTTTTGTGGCTTTATTTACCAAGCCTACAATATATATCATGACTCTGTATAGCCTAAATATATAGAAGTCATATACAAAGCGTTCCAGCTTAACTAACGTGGCTTGTTCTTTTTTCACATGTTCATAAATACCATAGCTCAATAGTCCAACGCCCGGGGCGCGGATAATCACGGACGAGGCTGGTGCTCGGAGCTTGGTAGTCATAATAGTCACACTGGCAACATATCTACGGAGTATCATTTCCACGATTGAGCCACCGACAGGGGTCTCATCCTTTTAAGGAAAAAGTTTTCCGCATCTAGACCGGTATGGCCTAGTGGCCTAGAAAACCTGATCGAGTCGGCATACCTGAATATCAATACCTAAATAGAATAAGATAAAACAGGTTGCGCATACCAAGTACTCCGTACTTGTTCCTACTTGATTTGTTCTCCTATCGGATATTGTGGCGACAACTCAGTTGCGTCGGAAACCATGCGATTCGTTGATATAACGGGTCATATGTTATCGCTGGATAGTTTTAATTGGACCCTTTTTTTTTTTGACGAAACAGTAATCTATTTCTACGGCTGGGGCTGAGATCTTTTATGATCTTGTAGAATTCTCTTCAATTAGACTAGGTCTTGTGCATATACCGAAGGTTGTGCCCCGGCAAGTAGAATTTAAGGAGAGGATAACCCCAAAGGGTCAAGGAGGTAACAATTGATTGGTTTCCGAAAAGACCAGCATCTGCAGCTTAATCACCCGGTTCTAATCCGGAACCACGTGCTTTCACTCATTTGCGACTCCACGTTTTACACTGTGGATAATATGTCTCCCGATGTGAACCTTATTAGGGCGTAATATCAGTTCCAGCGTCCTGTGATCCGAGAAATATGGTCAAGCTCGACATAAGAGCCAAAAACAAAAGCCCAGTATCAGCGGCTTTGACAGCTTGTGTGTGAATCAAGTTACAGGGTGGAGTCCCGAAGCCACAACCGGTTACATACCCACACCCCTTCCAGGACCCCGGGAGGCTCGTGCTCAAGATACGTACCGCAGTCAAGATCGAGAATGAATAATGGAACTAAGGGATTTAGTGGCAGTGGGGGCGAATCCCGGCACTTCTACCAATCTGAACTAGCTGAAACGTCTGGTTTCAGGTTCCGCCGCTGCCGGATCCGAATATTATTGAACATCAGTTGTCTTGTCTAGCACGGAGATGAGCCCGCCTACAACGTTATATGCTAATACCTTACATACATAAACGGTGTAGATTATCAGTTTGTAAGACATACCATACAAACCTCGCTATGTTGTAAAGCAAGAAACTCTACTAAACCTGAACCATGATTCATATATCTGGATATGCCTCTAGAGGTAGGTAGGGTAGCCATATCTCAAAAAATATATCTCATTGAATTTAAACGACCCCCAATCGTATAGATGCATCAGCATCAAGGTGTGTCGCGGGGTAGGATACAGTTTCGTCAGCATGTCTAAACACCCAAACAGAAGCGCCGGCGTGATTCATACGACACGCAATAATTCCTCACATACTGGTAAAGCTCAGCACAACCGAAACATATCATTGCAACCTACGATCCTTAGCCGCCCTATTCCAATCAGTGGTAGAAGGATAGTGTCTTGGCATGTTGTGGATCATTGCTAGCACATAGGTTCTTCTTGAGTACAACGTGAAAACCTCCTAGAACAACCAAGCAATCATTCCACCCACTCGTCCTCGTATGCTCGAGTATACTCATCCGGGTCCCAAGCAAGAGGTCTCGTGTCCATCTCTTCAAACTTCAGCTTTACACATTCATCTATGTAGTCCTTTTCTTTGGGTGTCAAGAGATGAAGCCTCTCCTTCCAGAAATTGTCAGGGTCAGAGCTCTGAGTCGGTCCAAAGAATCGCCGGTCAATTTTCTGCCAATAGATCGAGTCGAATGAAAAATTATTTCGTGCGGCATACATAATCCAAAAGTTGCCGCTCTCCCAACTATCTCGCATTGGGCCAGAGAGACGCTGAGTCTCCATAAGTTGACCGGCGTGGATTGCCTCATTCTCGCAATCGTTCATGGCTTGAAGAAATGTTTCAAGTCGCTTATCGTATTGTAAACACCAGTCGTCGAGGCCTTTAGACCAATATTCCGGCTTTTCGAGAAGAAGCCACCAAGGCGGTGCATGGGAAAATTCGACAGGGGCAGTATATGTAAACTCCCAGTCTACCACTCCAATAATATTCTCAGCTTCATCGACAAGAACATTCTCTGGTCGAAAGTCATCACACCAGATTGGAAATGGGCCAGTCTCATGATGTAACCATTTCTCTCTCAATTTCTGATCTCGAATGAGTCTTCGGAAGAGAAGTCGCGCCACAAATTTTCGCCGGCAGTCATCCTCCGAGTCAATAGAATCGTTCCGTTGACTTATAAGGTGTGAAAGCTGCAGTTCCGCCAGTGCGTCAAAGTACGACGATGATTCAGAGTATGTGCTATTCGGTATTTTCGATCGAGGTACTGTTCCCAGTTGCACGACCTCATTCATAGAATATGATAAGGGCCGTTTCAACACCTTCCATGTCTTATTTTCTGGGTCAAGCCCAATAGACCCTATCTTATTGAGAGTAATAATAGACAGCGCAAGAACGATTTTGGCCAATTTTCTGTAAAGGTCTCTCAGCCTGACTATGTTGAGGTTGAGATTTAGAACTGGACGGACGGTTGGATCTGATTCGGGACCCTCAAGAAGCCTGCAGATACTCTGTTTGTGCTCGATATATTCCATGATGATAAAAGGACCTAGGTTTGCGGGACTCTCTTTCTTCTGTTCCCAGTGAGAGATAGAAGGCACCGGAATCGAAATTTTTTGTGATTCTTGGCTTTGCTCCAAAATGAACTGCATGACCCTGACTTCATTGTGGACTTTCTCTTCGGGAAACATGATAATACCAGGGAATGGAAACCTGATAATAGCGGTGGTACTATCGGTAAATACCATCTGAAAGCAGACATTGAATCCACCTAACGGGAAGATATCAAACTCGCACCATTCCCGAGGATAAAAATGCGTTGCAAGAAAGCGGCCAACTGCATTAAAGGGGTCATCTTCCTCGAGATACTTATACCAGCGTTTGTAGATAATCGTCCCTCTTTTCCAGGCTTGGTCGTAAGCAAGACGTGGTTTCATTGTAGGTATAGAATCATCAAAACACGGAGGTACAACATAGACCCTTATGGAGCCAACATAACAAAGCTTGGATCCACATTCGGAATGCCTTTATTCCGATATAAAAGACTACCAAATTTTATTTGAAGGCCATTAATTTCGGTTTTTGGATTGTATATAACATATGTAGTTTAGCGGGCGAGCATTACTAGTAGAAACCGGGTGTCCATAGTCATTCCCATCCCATTTGGCAACTTTCTAGGCAACCAATCACGTTAGTATAGCAAGTATCGCCAAGTACCGGGATTTGCTTCTATGAACGGAGTACACTTATCCACTGAGCCAAGTACACTATTAAAAAAAATCCCATGACCAAAGATAAATGCCGGGACGTTATTGCTTGGATGTGAACGCCGAGTCGTTAGCCTTGGAAGGCCCGACGATCTGCTCCATTTTCGCGAGTTAGCTCCGTGAGAGTGGAGTTCGACTTGTTTCATGCAGGGGGTTTAAGGTGTGTGTGGGCATTTCATGTGTTTTGTGTGTTAGTGTGGGCGAACAACTTTCCAAGGCTAGCGGCTGCCGGGATACCCTGCAGATCATGCGCCTGGAGATGATATTACCTTTTCTTTCGTAAAACACGGCAGATAAATATAGAGTATAGCTGTGGTGTGGAGAACATTTTAGGCGAAGCATTGACCGTAACACTACAGGGCATACCGCATTCCAAATCGCATAAATATCTATCTACATATGTTGTAGGCATATAATCATACGCTGTGGTCATTATCAATGCCGAGGTACATAGTATGTAACAAGACAAGAATAGTGGGCCACTTAGGCCATGTCCTTTTGGATGTCCTTTTAACGATGTGCCCTCTCGCTGTTATATGTTGTAGCTAGAATGACAATAATAAGCCATAGAGATGCGGCCAACAATGGAAAATAGTACAAAGTAGACATATTGTGGTTACTCTGAGATGTACAATACATGTCGAGATTAGAATGACTTTTTCACGCATAGCCAGGGACAAGAATAGTCAGCCGTATGAGCAGCCTTGTGATATCTTTTCAGTGGTCTCCTCAGATATCATTCTGTTTAGCTACCTTGGCAGTTTTACAGGTTGACGGCAAGACAAAGCAGAAAAAGGCTTTCCGAAATGGATTTTTCCAAGTATAGCCTTTGATTGATAACAACATTAAAACAAACAACCTTGGAAGCCAGTAGCAGTACATAAACATGAAAGAATAGGAGATAGACAATATATCCACCTTGGATATCATAGAACAAGAGTACAAAAACAAAGCCCCACGCCCATGTAAAACAGCCCAAACAATCCACCTTTTACCTAACCCCGAGCCTAGAAACGCACCTCAGGCCGAATAGCAAGCCTCTTCGGCACAAACGGCGGAGGAAGAGGACTATACCTCGGACAAGGCTTGCACGAGACCTTCCCTTTCGAGGGAAACGGCAAACTCGGTAGATCATTAAGATGTAAACTCAGAATCGACGAGGCTCTCTTCCGATCAAATATTTGACTTTTGCGTTTCCCGGAGTTGGACCCTAGTGTTGATGCCGAGTGTGTTGGTGTATGGCCTGGGATATGTTGCGGCAAGCAGGACACTGTTATTAAACTGCGAAGATGATAGAATGATTCTTCTTCTAGTTCTTCTAGTTCACGTATAGGTGCTGCTAGTTGGGGCTCTGATATGGGGGCAGCAGTCGGTGATGAGGCGCTGTTGCTTGATGTATTGCTCACGGTAGCTGCAAGGGCGGCTAAATGATTGACGATCTGGTCTGTTTCGTCGTGGTGTGTTCCAGGTAGATGTGGTTCTTCTTCGAATTCATGCTTTTGGGACGTAGCTGAGGAAGTGGAAGCCTTTTCCGTGTCTGATCTTCGTCGTCGGATCCATAATTTTCGTAGTAGAAGGAGAAACATGATGACGATTAAAAGCAACTAAAGTAAAGTCAGCATATCTAAGGTATGGGTAAGCCCTAGGAGGAGTACGCACAGCTCAAAAAGATAGTAAAGGTAATGACCTTATCCGAGTCCAAAAGCGTCGTCCCCAGGCCCTTTGCTGTGATCCAATGTCGATCAAATCTAGGCGTTCCTTCTACGTATTAGATATATATATCATCGATCAACGCACGAGCCTGGGTGTAGCGAGTGAATTTCCAAGGAAGGTACTAATCAGTCCGGCAATATTCAAACTAGACTGGATCTGAAACATCTCCCAGAACCTGGGATGGTCGCATATTTCCCGGGAAACCAGGCCGTTAGAACTTAAGCATATTACCTTGAACACGACTGGATAAGCTTAAAATGTGGATACAGGGACTACTGCCCCTCTTGTCTAGGTGCAGCAATATAAACAGATCAGCATGCAAGCATCCTAGCGTGGAGAAAGATCCGATTGAAGAATTGATGGGTCATTTCCTGGGTTGCATTGTTGCAAACGGATGGATTTGTGTGGAAGTGCATCTCACAGATCATCATGGTATTCCATTGCCGCGAAAATTAGATTTGATAGGATTGGAGCCTCTTGACCCGTTTGTGGATTAGGGTGGGATGGATCTGATCGTTGGGGCTGGTTTACAACGGGGCCGGAGTTAAGATTACCAGGAAAGATTTGCCCCGTACGGAGTAGTTCGTTGCTAGATATGTGAAATCCTTTGATTAAAGGACATCTGTTCACATTTCTTTGAATATCTTTGCGGATTCATGACGTACTCACGATTCGGTCAGGAACTAAAATCATAATATGGCCCAAACATCTCAAGTCATAAAAGCCAAAGCAACAAAATCACTCTGCCCTCGGATCCCGGACCATGCAGTACAACTATCAACAATCAAAATTAGCAACAACCCAAACGAATCCCGGACCCGGGACCAAACACCACACAAGTACAATGTACATACCATGCACGCATCCACTCCATCCCGACACTCCATCTCCTTACTCATGTGAAAGCCCATACGCTCATAGATGGCCACATTGGGCACGCTCTTTGAGCTCTCGAGATAGCACTTGACCCCCTCAGCATCCGCCCTTTTTGTAACAGCCTCAAACAACAACTTTCCAATGCCCATACCCTGCGCCTTGGGGCTAACGGCAACAATGTTACAGAAATAGTAACCGCGCGGATCATCCCAGATAGCAGCCTGCGCCTCGGCCTGCCGCTCTTTCCAGATCCAGTACCTGTTCGTGCGGAGCCCGCCGCGGCCAAAGTAGCGAATGTTGTTGAGCAACTGGCTGAATGATAGGGTCCATGATTGGAACCAGGAGTACCAGCTCTCTGGTTCCGTGGGCGGGTGGGGCGCTAGCCAGCATGACACGCCGAGGATTGGATTTGAAGTTGGGGGGCTGTCGGATTTGGAGTCGGCACATTGAGCTTCTTTTGCGACGTGGAATAGTGCGTTCTTGATTCCCCAATGACACCGTGCTGCGAGGGAATCGTGGTTTCTTTTCTTGTTGAACTATACGTGGAGTTATCCCTCAGAAGATGTAACTGCCGGCCAATTTGACCGCGTCACGAGAGAGATGTATGTTAGTCTGGTGTTTAGGAGTAGATGGATGCCTTGTTTCTGTTTTTGGTAGCTGTCTCTCAACACGCAACGTACCTTGGATGAATCAAAGACCCACTTGAAATAAGGATCGTCTGCAAATGCATGCTGAATTACTTCAATAGCACCGGGAATATCTGCCTCGGTGAGAGGTACGACTTCAACAGCCATAATGACAGTTTGGAGGTCTGTATGGTGGATAAATCTCCGGATGCAAGAATCGGATGTTTTGAAGAATGGGGTTGTCGAGGATGAGCCAGAGCCGCGTTGTGCTCACTGAATATAGTCAGAATTGTTCATTCTTTGCTTTTGCCAGTCCATCTATAGCGCGTATGCTAACTCACCTGTTCACTTAAGTGTGAGCCAATCAGCGCAGTCCGTCTCAAAGGCTCCGAAGTACGCCAAAAGACCCTGTAGAATCTAGCTCTGTATTTCGCGATGATTTGAGCGAAGTCTAGGTGCTTAATAAAAGAGACAAAGGAAAGAAAGAAGAAAAAGCCGTGACTGTTGCAGAAGCAGACTAATGTGGGGAGGGCTAAACCGGGGAAGGCAGTTCGATGCGCTCCCAGAGAAGGGTCCACTACCCACAGGGCTGGGCACACCTTATCGCTGACACATCAATTCTTATCTCCCGAGGTCCCTGGAGGGAGTAAAGGGCTACTCCCCTTGGAAGTTCTTTTACGATGGTTCTTATTTCAATAGTTCAATACTTGATCATAGTTCAGTCTACTACATGTGTCCATATAAGATGTCTGATAAATGACCAATTTCGTCCTTTGTCCCCAATCATAAAAAGTCCAGTATTAACAACCGAAAAGGAAAGCCGATCCTGCATCAATCATAAACAAAGTTCTGTGGAACGGAAAGAAAATAATACCAAATGTAACACCTGAGAGAAGGAGACGGAGAAGAAGAATAACAAGAGCCGGACTTAGATTCAGACTCAGATCTAAAGAATAGATAGCATCGCTGGAAAACATTGTGCCCAACACCAATCCCGATATGAACAGTAGCGTAAATTCATGATTCAGACCTCGTGATAACTCGTTGCTTTTTCAAGAAGGACTCAAAAGAGGCCATATTACTGGAAATAGTCTTCGATTCGCACCCATTCGCGGGGGACATCCATGCTGCGGTTCACGCGTCCACCCGGCGTAAGGGGTACGTCAACGCGGCCACGGCCGCGGTCATCATCCTCGTTTTCTTCATAGAAAGATAAACGGGAGAAATAATCCTCGAGAACGGCCTCTCGGTCGTCCCCGACTATGCTATTATATTCTGGAGGTGGGGTGACAAGGGGTGGCGCGGGAGGGACTTCATCGAAAGCTGGGGGCGCGTAGGACGGCGCGCGGAGGAGATGCATTGGGCGAGGTGGAATGATTATGTTGCGGTCGTTTGGTGGCGTAGCAAGGTGCGCTTGTGGCGGTCGGGCGAGACCGCCAGAGTCATTCGTGAAACTGCGAGAGAAGTTGTGGCCCGTTGAGCCACGGCGGGCAACGGTTGCTAGTGCGGGGTTGCTGTCTTCCCGATCAGATATCGCCGGGGCGATGACCTGCTCTCGGGGTGCGAGGGATGCTCCGGGGCATCCGCATTCAAATTCTTGGGCCGGGGGAGCGGGTTCTTCGGCTGGACTTGTGTAGGCGGGTAGGTAGATGTTGGCCTGGGTGGCCTTGCAGGAGAGGATGTGGAATGGAGAGTCTATGGAGATTTCAAAGTGTCTTCGTTTTGTGGGGTCTCTTTCATCAACCTTTGATAGACGGAGGACAATCTGCGCCGATCGGTTAGTATCACTATGACATGAAGAAAGGAGGAAGAGGTTCGACCTACTTTGATCCAGTGGTTGATCTGAATATTCTCGTATGTGGTATCGAAATGCAACCGCTGACTCTCGTCCCGGCCCTTCATTTCATGGCAACTTGGCAGTTGCACATTGAATTCCATCTCAGTTGGACCAACGCCAGAATCATTAGAGAGATTGCCTAGCAGATTCGTCCGATTTCGATCCACAATCTCCTGCCCCCTTGCGGCAGCAGCACGGTGGTCCCAATCAATGCCGCCCCCTGCTGTAACACGCATGGAGCTGCCGGGGTACGTGCTCACACTGGACGAGTCTGCTCGTTTTTCGAAAAGCAACACCTTCTTTGCTGGTTGCAACCGGTGCACACTCTTATCTGCCGTCCAATGCTGTATATTCTCCGTCACATAGACCTTGATTCGGTGGCACTCTACTTTCGCGAGTGGGGTCAACTTGAACGCAATCGGGATTTGCGAGCCTAGCGGGAAGGACTTCCCCGAGATGACGATGTCATAGTGAAGCTGGTCTTCCCAGTTCCGCGAAATCGCAATTGGCTCGACTTGCTCCAGTGAACCCTCGGCAGGGGTACGAATCACGGGGACTTCCATGGCACCGAGGAGATTGGGTCGAAATGCGCCTGACCGCTCCACCATTGCTTCCAGGTCGTACTTCACAAACCCCAGATCCGTATTGATCGTCTCTGGTAATGATCCATCGATTGGGAATTCGAAACTGTATAAATAATCACCTACAGGGAACATGCGGTAATTGCGCTGGGGTTGGGGTTGGGAAGTTGGTGGTTCGTTCTTGCTGAAGCTGCGTGAATGCCCACGGTTGGCTTGGAGAGAAAGACGTTTAACATCCCTAGTGGTTGGCAAGGCAAGTGTGGCGGCGGAATTGCGATTTGAAAATAGTTCTCGGGTTGTCATTGTCACCCCCTCCTTTCCCGGTACAGATGATATCGGTTTGGCATGCTGATAGTAATGTGCGCCATAATCATTCTGCATGAGCGCAGTGTCACCGTGGTTGAAATAGACCACACCATGTGTGAAGAGATCCTTCTTGTCATGGAAGTGAATCTTCTTAGGGGGGATACCTAAACAATGTCAGCGTGTTGGAGGTATAAATTTTTTATGTAGCTTCATACCATCTGGCCAATCTGTCTGGGCATGACCACGGAAGCAGATTGAGATCTTCTTGATCTTGACACATTTGGTAACCTTCAAATGCATTTGTCCCCGCAGAATTGCGGACTTTTTACTGCTTGGGTCTTGTTGATCATAGCCCTGCAAGTAAAGAACGGGTTCGGTGAGGGCAATGCCGACAGAAATGCCACTCCCCGTAGCTACGATTTTCTCATTTCGCAAGGGAGTGAATGGAGGGGTAGTATCGGGAGTCAAAGTGTGTTCGGAAACTGGGCGAGGCAGCACCTCGGTAGATGACGAATCCGATCGCATCTCGTCCTCCAAGTTGGCCGATGTCGGCGACAATATAATTTCCGAAACTGGTCGTACCCTAGGACGTTGCGAATGTGTTTGAATTCCCGACGACCGCAAGCGAAGGAATCGCTTTGCGTTTTCACGTGGACCCGCCAGCTTTTTGAAGATTGAGTCCCGACGACTCCGCGGGAAGTGCCTCTCGTTTTCGATACACACGGTACGAGCCGACCGTGTGATGAGATTGGAGATTGATACTCCTAGTGACGGAGGTCCTGTGAACTCCGAGGGCGGGGTGGGGTTGCTGGAGGCTGATCGCGAAGATAACTGCGCTGGTAGAGGGAGGATATTAGCACCCATCATCGTGATATTGTCTTCTTGGGCATTCCGGAGAATCCCAACTCTGTCTGCATAGGTATTATGTTGCCAAACTGGGCAATCTTGGAAGGGCTCAAACGGTGAAAAGGGAATACAAAGTGCAGGGAATGTGCAGGACAGACTTTAACATACCTTCGATCTTTAATCTTGTGCGATGTTATTCTGATCCCTTGAATCCCTTCAAGCAAGGAGACTGTAGGAAGATGGAATTCTCGGGGGTGTGCTGACTTCACAAGTCCACTCCGATCATTATGCAGATCTCTCTTTTCGACGTGTAGGATTGGCTGCCAAGGTAATTGTGGTTCTCTTTTCTTTTTTTTCCTCCCTTAATATATGATTTGAATCTGGTAGTAATATGGGTAAAAAGTTCCGTATACAAAGGTGTAACTACTTAAACTAAAAGGAATATCTACGGAAAACATAAAAAAGAAAAAGAGATTAACTCGATGACAACACCATTGAAAAATCTGGGGGGAAAAAAAAGAGGAGCCCTCTCATATCCGGCGATCCGAGCCATACGTTTCTTACGGGTTTGGTTCGGTATTTGTGGAGAAATGCATTTTTGGGTCTAGAAGTCGGATCACACGGCCTATAACTTCCTTTGGCTAACGCCCCTATCTTGGCCTTGAGAGAGAGAGAGAGAGGAGATGCGGGGGTAATTGTATTCACACTTTGATCTGTATATATGTATGTTGTAGAATTGGAGCCTTATCTTCATATCTGTATACCTTACTATAGGGCTACCAGTAGAGTGTTCATGGATGTGAATGGTTCGGAAGATAGACCCTAAAGAAGGTGATCAGTTGTAGTTCGTCACTATCACCTATGGGGGAGTAGACATTAACTATATAGCGTGACGACATTACCATCTTCATATATGACATCATCAGCCACACTTTGCCTAGACTTAAGATCTATTTCGGGAAACAATTTCCTCTTTCTCCAGGGATCAACCTACGTCACTTATATAATCTATTAAAGCCCCAAAAGGGAGAAATCCTTCCAGGTACAGAGAAACGTTCCGACTCTCCTTTTTAGCGGTCCTCACAGCTCTGTGTTACCGCTTGCCCTTGGAAGCTGCCAAGCTGTGGGCCTGGATTATGGTTTCATCTTTGAAAGCACTCTGTACTTGTGAGAACTTACGCCTTTTTCTACCCAGAGACATTGATTCTCTATTCGAACCATACTTCTAGACTTGTTTGGAATTACTTGTCTGGAACTACTTGTCTGGAACTACTTGTCTGGAACTACTTGTCTGGAACTACTTGTCTGGAACTACTTGTCTGGAACTACTTGTCTGGAACTACTGGCTACTAAATGATTCAGTGATGTTCCACAGAATCTACCCAGTCAGGAGCCTTGAACCTGAGTAACAAAATATTGCAGTTCACGAATGCTTTAGTACCACTCCAGATCCGAACACATACAGATCTAGTATACTCCCAAAGTTCCCCTGGCCATTGTTCTCATCCTGTAGATCTCATGCCCCTTCATTTTCATCAGTTGAACCAATTATCATCTAGCTCATTAACATTCATCAGGCTGTCCCCCTCCAGCTGGTTGAAGTCCCCGCCATTCTCCCCGAAATTATCAGTGTCCATGAACAAATCGTCGAAGTTTGATTCAGCGGGCCCCATGAAATCCTCCCCGGAGTTACCCTGTCCTAGGAAAGTGCTGTCGTTCCCCTCTGTCTTCTGTAACTCCATATCAAATGCACCACCGCCAGCAGGGACATCTGAAGTATTCCCAGGTTGGGTGCTTAACCTGTCCGCACTAGTAGCGACAGGAGCTGTAAAATTCGACCCAGATAGGAACGCTTGATTACCCATGTCATCATCGTTGAAGTCTAAGCTAAGACCAAAATCATTTGTGCCTCCAGTGTCATTGAGGACTGAATCAAAGGTGAGATCTTCATTAGGTCCGGGGAATGATTGATCGGGAACAGCATTGTCGCCTTCTTTTTTGACAACTACATCATCGCCCGATTGGGTGTCGGGCTTGATCTCGGCCGGAACTGATTGGCTCGAAATAGCCGCTTCCGATTTAGGCATGGTAGGTTCAAGCTCTGTGTCCATTTCGACTTTCTCAGTCAAGGGAGGTTGATCATCGGGTTCAATCTTTTGATTCACATCGCTCATTGCCACATCTTCAATGGGCTGAGGAGCGGCGCTAGTGGCCTTGAGAGCCTCATAATCCCTTTCCAAAAAGGCTTTGGCGATGAACTGTAAAGTGTTAGAAAAAGAAAAGAATAAAAAAGGAGTTTTTTTTTTTTAAAAAAAAAGCAAATATTAATCTATTTGAGATGATTTGTACTCACAATTTGCTCTGATAGGTTATCTAGGGCATTTTGGAAACTATCGTGATACAAGGGGATGGATCGTTGTAGGTGGATTCTCGATGGCATAGAACCAGATTTGCGGAACAAACGACTAGTATCAATAAGCTAGAAGCTGTCAGAGATGCCAAGAACAATGTTACAGATTCAACGCTTACTGTCCGCTCTATTATGCTTGAAAGCTCAGTGAGTGAGTCAGGATTTGAATAACTTGTATAGGCCATGGTGAAGAGGTGAGTGAATATAAGAATTACAATTCAAAGAGAAGGAGAAGGAGAAGGTAAGAATTTGGGAAAAAAGTGACTAAACCTATTGGGGTAAAGTGTCCTCCCCCCCACCCCTAGCGGTTAACTTCCTCCCTTTACTTTGCTGTTCAGTTCTTTTTTCTTTCTATCCTCAACTTCTTTTTTTTTTCCTCCCTTTTTTTTCCTTTTCTCTTTTCTTTCCTGTTTGGCTTTCCCCGTAAAGGGATTTGCATGCTTTGATTTTCTTTGAGCTTTCTCAGCCTCGTTTTGTTGGGCATTCTACCTCCCAACGCGCTTTGTATCGTTTCAAACAATCTCCGACCGCAGCTTTATCAGGCCACAGAAACACTTCCCTAGTTATTCTACTGGAGCTTCATTGAAAACAAAAAAAAAATTCCCCCAAACCACCACCTAGGTTTCATTTCGGTGTCTCTTTTACCAGCACTGTTTATACCCGGTGCTCTTTGTTTCTCCATCTTAGGGTCTTTCTTATTGGACTTTTTCCACCTTGGTCTCCGCTGCCTCCTATACCACATATATTTTCCCAGTCTTATTTGCGATTGTGGCTTTCAGCGACGCTCTGCATTGTCTCAAATTCTGAATTTGACACACCTAGCACTGGGCTCTCCCAGTCTGACATTTAACTCCAACTTCCGCATCAATCACTTCTTCTGATCGCCTTTGGGATATATCCGTATCTTTTCAAAAAGCAATCACAATGGCCGAAAACGCTCAAGCCTCGGCTCCGTCTTCTCTCCCTCCCGCGCCTCAGTCCACTGTCGGTCAAAATCAACAGTACGATACTCCTCAGGGCAACGGCCAGGGCAACCAGTCCCACATGCCCCCGCCCCCGCGCCCTCCTGTGATCATTCCCCAAAATACCAACCCGATTCCTACCGCCATGACCTCTCCCATGTCTGGAGTCGCTATGATGTCCCCAACAAGTGCTGGTGGATATGTCCGCCGAGCGGCTCCTGAACCAAACAAGAGAGCCCTGTATGTGGGTGGGCTAGATCCGAGGGTCACTGAGGACATCCTAAAGCAAATCTTTGAAACCACTGGCCACGTGGTCAGCGTGAAGATCATTCCTGACAAGAATGTAAGTTCTCCTGACAGGCACCCCCCTGCATATCAGCACCCCTCCCCCTGAGTTACAGTAATGGCCCCTAGAGCTGTTATCTGTGATGTATATGCTCTTTGTTCAGTCCTTGATAAAGTATTGGTAGCTGACTATTTTACTCGCCACAGGGACAATTCACCACCAAGGGCCACAACTACGGTTTCGTTGAGTTTGACGACCCAGGTGCGGCCGAGAGGGCCATGCAAACCCTGAATGGTCGCCGAATCCACCAATCGGTAGGTTTTCTCTTGTTATAGGTACCGCGTGACTGTGTCTAATTATTGCAGGAAATTCGTGTCAACTGGGCGTACCAGTCCAACAGCACGAGCAAGGAGGATACTTCTAACCACTTCCATATCTTTGTCGGCGACTTGAGCAATGAAGTCAACGATGAGGTGCTGACTCAAGCATTCTCTGCTTTCGGTTCAGTATCCGAAGCACGTGTGATGTGGGATATGAAGACTGGTCGCTCCCGTGGATACGGCTTTGTTGCTTTCCGCGATCGCGCAGAGGCAGACAAGGCCCTCAACTCGATGGATGGTGAATGGCTTGGCTCTCGTGCCATCCGTTGCAATTGGGCCAACCAGAAGGGTCAGCCTTCAATCTCCCAGCAGCAGGCCCTGGTTGCTATGGGAATGACGCCTACTACTCCTTTCGGACACCACCACTTCCCAACCCATGGTATTCAGAGCTACGATATGGTTGCTCAACAGACTCCCCAGTGGCAGACTACTTGCTATGTGGGCAACCTCACCCCGTATACCACCCAGAACGACTTGGTTCCCCTGTTCCAGAATTTCGGCTATGTCCTTGAAACTCGACTCCAGGCCGATCGTGGCTTTGCATTCGTGAAGATGGATTCGCACGAAAATGCTGCCTCTGCGATCTGCCAACTGAACGGTTACAACGTCAACGGCCGACCTCTGAAATGCAGTGTAAGTTATTGCTAGTTTAGGAAGCCTAGGCTTATGTTTACTGACTATCGCAGTGGGGTAAGGATCGCCCTCCTACCGGCCAGTTCGACAACTTCTCTCCCCAGCAAGGCAATGCTGCCCCCTTCAACAACAGCCCTGTTGGTTTCTTCCCTCAATACGGTGGTCCCGCAAATCCCATGAATCAAGGTAGGCCTAGTATTCCTCATTCTCTCTTGGCATTTGCTTACTGGTAGAAATAGGTCCTGCCCCTGCTGGTCGAGGCTGGGATCAACAACCCAACAACTTCAATGGACCTGCCATGGCTGGCCAGGGCTACGCCCAGGCAGGTAATGCCGGGGGCTATGGCCGTGGCCAGCCCATGTCCCCGTCCGGCAACTGGGACCAGTCCAACAACTTCAACGGAGGCTACCAGGCGTAGCTCGGTTTATGACCTGTCTCCAGTCGGTTTGCTCACATGCGACACTTTGGGCATTTGCTCACAGAACTAAGTTTATTTAACATCCCTTCTGTGTTTCTTTCCATAGCACCCTTCTACAATTCCCCCTCACCGTTGATATTTTCTTTCTTTTACTTAAATTGAGTGGATTTTCAAGCGAGCAAGTTGCTTTTGTCTGAAACGGAATTTGTGTGTTGCGCAGCCATACCCCACGTCCACTACGTTGATTCGGTTTTTCTTTATTTATTCCTTTTTTTCTCTTTTCTTGAAGCGTGCCTTGTGATCAAGGGTTCTTGGACTTTTGGCTTTGCACGCCTCCGAATAAAAAGCGACCTCCCTACTCTTCACCCGCGTATTTGGACTGTTGCCATCTTGTTTTCTTTTAGCTGTTTTATCATTCGTGTATGTGTTGTATCAGATTTGCTTTCCTGTCTTTCCTTAGGCTCGCCTTGATACTCATTTCCGCTCAAATGATTTTTATGGGCCGTGGATTTCTCGGTTGACCTGGTCTGCGAGTATCCGTATATGCTGTGATGAATTTTCTGGGAATATGCGAACACTGATCTTTTTCCTAAGTATCTCTCTTGCTGGCGTTCTAGCCCAGATACCAATTTGCCTTTTGCTACTGCATTTTGCCTTTTCCTTAAACTCGTTACCGATAGTATTTCCTTTCTTTTTTACATGTATATCATGTATGATGTACAAAGCAGAAAGTTGCATGATATCCTCATAGGCTCCTAGGTGAAACTGAACATGCTGTGTTATGCTCTGCGGGGCATTTGAAGTCAAACCAGCTTCATTGTTATTATTCATTGTATCGTTGATTGGTAAACTGCAGCTCTTTTCTCGCTGCATGTGTATGCAGTGTGACAATGAGATATATGGCATGTTTTAGATGCAATAGGCAATGCACATATTCCCACCTTTTCCCTTGTACCTAGGCTGGAAGTCAGGAGGCTCATTTACTAAGTATACAGCTACTAAGTATACAGCTATATATGGATATGTAGGTATACATTCACAAGAATTTCATTTTAGGCGTTTTGTTATTTCATCTTCTGGTTATAACAGGGAAGAAGGGAGAAGGGAAAAGACATCATATAAGGCAATGTCTCAGATTATCCCAAGCCAACTGGATTGAATGATTAAAATTATCTGGGTGTATGAGCTAGGTAGTTAAACATTGTAAGTTCTACTCATTCACTCTAGGACCAAGGGGAAGTATATCAAGGGAGTTGATATGACAACAATATTATACAAATCATTTTATATTCGCCTTAGAGACATAATTCAACGCTATTTAAGGGCGTTATGCCAGTGCTGCCCAAGTGGTATTGCAATATACACCTGTGCAGTTTCATCGATGCCTGCCTGATATTGCAGGCTACAATGACCCTTCTTTAGGTAGTTACGGTCTTACCCATGCAGGTAAGACATTTGCAATGCGAACAAAAATACCAAAAAGACAATCATAGACAGTTCATGGGTTTTACCCACGATTGATCGAGCTGATGTCCCAGCTCCCGGTTCCACTCGCAATGGACGATGATGAAAGAATCGCGGACTTGGCGGTCCACGAACCATCTCCTCGCACGCGATCAACCAGCTCAAGTAGTGGCCACAAACGAAACATTTCGGGCTCCCTCCTCTCGAGACTTTCCTTTCTTCGCGTGAACCAGGCACAGACCTCCCTGGACCGAAACATGGACCACGATGGCGACGAAGACCTCCACTCCGGTATGCCGCAGAGCACAGGCAAAGGAGGAACAACCAGCAGCCGGGCAATGTCTGCTGCTCTCGCACAACACCGAACGCGCCGCCGCCGTGGCTCCCTCCGAAAGACTGCATTGTTAGGCACCAGGCTCGAATCACGCGACAAAAGAGCCACCGCCAAAGCCGCCGAAGCCCTTGAAGCCCTCCGCGCAGAACCCAGCCGCCTCCCTGCCGCCAACCTACAAGCGGCTATAAAACCAACAGATCAAAACCCCTCCGATAATGGGCCTACAAGATACTCGTCGCGCGAGAGCGAGGCCTTCGACCGCGACGATACTCAACAGCCGGCCTGGTTCCACGCGGCAAATACCCAGAAACCCATCCGGCCCTCAATAAGTCGGCGACGCCAGGGCATTGCGCAGCATAACCTCCAAGAACCAGCTACTGACGACGAGGACCTCATTTCCTTCCCTCATCTCCACTCGAATTCAAATCATACGGGGGCCGGCACAGGTGCCAGCCCCAAGATCGGCTCCGCAACTGGTTTACACATCTCCCCACCATCTTCCGGCTCAGGCTCGTTCTACTCGCTCCAACCTCAGCCCGAACCGGCATACCTACCCGTCCACCGACACAAATCCTCGCCACTGGTCACACACCCGGTTGAGATGAAGAGCAGTCCCGATGTGGACGTGGATTACTCTGAGACAGAGTGGTGGGGCTGGATTATACTGATTGTGACGTGGTTGGTATTTGTTGTGGGCATTGGAAGTTGCTTTGGGGTTTGGAGTTGGGCTTGGGATGTCGGGGAGACGCCCTATGCGCCGCCTGAGTTGGAAGATGATCCTACTTTGCCGATTGTCGGCTATTATCCTGCACTTATCATCCTCACAGCTGTCATGTCTTGGGTTTGGGTTGTTGTCGCATGGGTTGGTATGAAGTACTTCAAGCATGCTAATATATCCGGAGAGGATATTTGATTTTCTCGTCTTTTGTTCTAGCGTGTATCATATTTTAATACCCTTCTTCTTGTGAGCATTATAATCGCATATTTTCAACAATACTGCCTTTTTCTTTTGGGAATAGGCTGACTATGTATATATTGATATCATTCGATGGCCAATAGGCTGCAGAAATGTTACAACTATATTACCACCACTGCGATGTCAGTTTCTACACATAGGTATAAACATGGCAGGAATTATTTCCAGCAATTGATCTTGTTGCCATAGGCCCCTCCGTGCGACCATCTAGTCTATAAGCTACTTATGTATGTATATATGAAGAGCCTTTATAAATCACAAGTTTGCAACCTTCAGCTTCCTCAAGCGCAACATACTATCCTGCAATGATGTCGCCACCAGCGTCCCATCAGGGCTCCAAAGATGACTTTCATGCGTCGCCCTATTCTCCCCAGCCCGAGGTGTCCACCCCTCCTGCACGAACCACTTCATAGGCAGCTCGCTCACACCGCTAACGTCGTTATTGTCAATTCTCTCCCAATCAACCATCCGCAGAGCGTCCCCATGCTGATGCACGATAACCGTAAGCGTAAGACTCGCCATCTCAGCCCAATGTTTGATCCCTAGCGCGCGCGGAATCAGAAGAAGCGAGTTCTTGTCACTGGAATACATATGCGCACACGCATACAAGTTATCATATTCCCCCTTCTCTTCCCTCTCCCGGATCTGCGCCAAGCTCGCAGTAGGATCCTCGTCTGGTGATCCTTTGAGCCGGTACTGTGTTAGCTGGCGATACCGCTCAGGATGCTGCTTGATATCCTCGGAGATGTTGTAATCCTTCATGTCGGTCTTGCGCACGTCCAGACCAGGAAAATCGTGCTCAGAGATATTTCCCTGCCGCACAGCATCGATCCACCATTCTGCGTCCACACTGGGACTAGGAGACTGATCTTCTGGCCGTTTTGCCGAAAGGATTGAATTGAAGCGCGTTTGTGCCGATGTCGGCTGGTGCTGGAAGGGATGCTGCTTCTCATCACGCTTGAAGGAGCATATACACGAAAAGCAGATTCTGCCTGCTTGACGTGCATCGACGGCTCGTGTGCTGTACATGAACCCATCGCGGAGATGTCGCACTGTGTACACGTATGGTGTGTCGAGCCGTCCTCCTAGGATGAATGTGCCTGTCATATCCTGCCGGTACGTCAGTCTGAGTCTCGGGACAATTTATGTGTAGCATCTTACGTGAATCACAAACCCCTGGCCGACGGTCTTGGACGCCGCATAGGCTGATTGGGCGTAGACATGTCCGCCGAACGAGCGTGTTCCCTGCCCAGGATTGTAAGGTGTTGCTAGCGAGCGGAACCGCTCAATCTTTTCTGACTTAGTGGTGTCGGAATGCGAGATCAAGGTATCTTCGAGTCGTTGAAGCGCCATCAACTCAATAAAAGAATGCGGGGACATTAGCTCGCCATCATTGTCCAAGGCCCCGCGTTGCGGAGACATAGCGTGAAAGAGGCAAAAGGCGTTCTGGTCTAAATTTCTTTCCCCTCCAAAAGATACAAAATGCGCGAAGCACTTGCTTGTCACGATAAAGTGAATTGTTTTGCAGGCGGATGGCAGTCCGATAAACAATAGCCGCCCCTGGATTTGATGATCCTCCCCGCAATTGTGGTATATGAGATTTGGGGCTAATGAACCAGGCTTTGTACAGTCTGGTGCTATTTAAAGAGAAACCTGTAGGATGGTACTGTAGTGACGAGAGGTGGTGGATTTGATAATGGATGTATGGGATTGGTACCCCGGACCAAGAGACGGGACTAGCCGGTGCCTCGGCTTGTCAATTTGAATCACACGTAACTACAGCCCTATGATCGTGGACATTCAAAATGGGATAGTTTTGAACAAAGTAATTGCATAATTTCTGCATAAATCGGTTGTCTATGTATATATCAATAGGATGCTTAATCTGAATTCGGTCTTCGGGATTCATCGGGTAAAGGAAATGCATTTTGGCTGAGTATTTTACTAGGGTCTATACAAATCGAACAATGACGGCGATAAGGCGCTGAATCTTGATCGATATAAATCGAAATAGGGAGACATATGTTGAGTGTTCCTATCGGTTGCACGATTTGCTTGCCATGCCGTTCCATCTTTCATGGAGGACCGAGGACCGAGGGGCGTAGAGAACACGAATTGTAGTAACAGCCACAAAATAGACTTGTAGATCAAACTGGTATTTTGTACAATATGCGCCGATTGTGATGATAGGCTCAAGTGGCAGTTCCCAATGCCTGTGCCATAATAATACAAAGAACAAGAAGCAAAGTGCTGAAATCCAAATCCACGCTTTCAAATCTGATATCAACAAATCAGACTTTCGTCCAAAAAAATTGCATCAATTAAATCTGTTCAGTAATGGTGGAAACGTTGTTCCACTCGACCTTGCCCTGGATATCCTTGATCTCCTCAAGCTTGTCGCCCAGTTTGACCACGGAGAAGTTGATCATACGCGGGTCAAGACCGAGAGTACGGCGGATAGATGACTGAACAGAGCCGGAGGAGTCGAAGCGCATGATGAAGTGGTGACCTTCCGTGTATCGGGCCTGATGCTTTGTTGTGACCCTGGGCAGGCGGAAGGAGCCCCAGTTGGTATAGCCGCGAACGACGCCGCCGGAACGAATGACCTGAGTACCGGCGTTACGGGCGATTCTGTAGTAAATATGTATATTAGTATTCGATTGGTTTAGATGGAGCGAAAGTGTTGATTCAGACGTACTCTCGCACCTCGTTGAGGCTGCCCGGGCGGACCTGTTACCAGAGCGGTTAGTGAATCCAGACATATTTTTAAAGTCAATATGACAGTTCCATTGAAATCAAAAACTTACAATGGCAATTAGTTCGTACAACATGGCATCGAGGG
Source organism: Penicillium griseofulvum (assembly GCF_001561935.1). NCBI lineage: Eukaryota > Fungi > Ascomycota > Eurotiomycetes > Eurotiales > Aspergillaceae > Penicillium > Penicillium griseofulvum. The sequence goes on along the minus strand of NW_024467471.1, from coordinate 4,150,399 downwards.
GTGGCGCGTACTAGAGACTGTAATGGGGCAATGCCATTTAAAGCCAGCAAAATCCGACGAGGTTAGCGCGTTGCTTATCAGCGATCTTGGCATTTCGTTATCGGGGAAACTCCGCCGGAGAAGGGCATCACCTTCTTTCCCTTCTACTTAAACTCTCCCCTCTTCCTATTTTACTTTCCACACTTCCAATTCCTTTCCTATATACCTCAAAATGTCCTCTATCGCTCGTGCCTTCCGCCCCTTTGCTTCCAGGGTTCTTACCCAGAAGCCTCTTGCCTCCGCCTGCCAGGTTTCGCCTGCTTTCCGTTTCCCGCGGGGAACCAGGAGCTTCTCTCAGAGCCCTCTCTGTGAGTACAACGAGCCCCCCAGTGCTGTCAAACGCTGTTCAGGACGGTTTATAAGACCCCTGGACCGGCGCTGACACACCACAACCCGTCAAACATGCTTCCTGGAGCTTCATGATGTCACATTTTACTAACCGCGCGCCAATTCGCAATTATAGCCCAGCTGAAGAAGTACACAGAGTCGCACGAATGGATTGAGCTGGCCGATGGCGGCAAGACTGGTTAGTTTACTACCATCCCGATCAATTGGTCCCATGCACCTACCTTCGACCCATTCAACCCATATGGCCTTCCATGGTATACAGAATATGGAGCAACGAGATAACTGACCTACGCTGTCTACAGCCAAGATCGGCATCACTGAATACGCCGCCCACTCCTTGGGTGATGTCGTCTACGTCGAGCTGCCCGAGGTAGACCTCGAGGTCGTTGCCGGTGAGCCCGTCGGCGCCGTCGAGTCCGTCAAGTCCGCCTCCGATGTCCTCTCCCCTGTTGCCGGCAAGGTTATCAAGGGTAACAGCATCCTCGAGGATAAGGCAAAGACCATCAACGAGAGCCCCGAGGGTGAGGGATGGATCGCTGAAATTGAGGTCGCTGATGTTGCTGAGCTCGATGCGTTGCTCGATGAGGCTGCCTACAAAGAGACTATCGATGCTTAGATTTGAAGAGTGTAAAGACTGATTGTGATTCGTGGTTTATAAATGCTGCCTGCTGGACGTGGTGAATTTCTTTTTCTTCAAGTGTGATGTCATATTGTCATGTATGTGACCGATTTCCTTCAACGAGAGCGTTTAGATTCGTCGATCCGTAAACGGATTGATATACTGTTCAACAAGATTTTTGTACATATGAATGGCTTGGTTTATTTCCTTGTAGAGAGATCATGGTTCATATGTCCAGGTGATGTGTATCCAGGGCTAGATCATGCAAATCTCAACATTGTAATGCAGCAAGTCCGTGTACAGGGGGATGATATCATGTATGAAAAGCATTACAGCAGAAGCTATACAGGAGGTATGGAATCACGGCATATCGGACACTGGAGACGAAGTCTCATCCAGCTTTCTAGACAGGCAGTGTGGAAGATATGACGACAAGGAGTGACCATGTACAACCGGCGACTCAAGATACTCGAGGCTCCATCGGTGACGCTACTTCCACCAGAGGCAGAAAGCGCCGGAAGGACAGGCACCTCGATATCCTGCATGCATATCGCACAGTCGAACACGGCCTTCTTGCGGTCTTTCTGCTGCTTATCGTCATCCTTGGAGTCACTGACCAGATCTCGTTCATCGCCCCGCAGGGATGCGATCGACAAAACGCCACCACCAGCTTCGAGATCTTCGTCCGCACCGGATAAATCGCGCAACGTTGGATGGTAATCGTATGCATGAGGCGCCCAGCCACGAGGCACAAAGAAGCGTGGCCCGAGAACGTCCTGGCTGACCAACATCCAAGCTTGAAGCCACATCCATCCAGTCATGATGAATGCGCTTGTATAGTCGGGGCGGATAAACAACACATTTCCCCGTGCCGTGAGAAAGTACAGGAATGGGAAGAGGCGGAGAACACTCTGGCCAGCAACAAAGTCCCATCGAAGGGCCTTGCGGCAATTTCGCATCACGTTTCGGTATATCTGTGGAACCCAGAAGGAGAGATAAATTGCAGCCAAGAATCGGGTGTAGATTGAGCCGAGGCGCCTCGGCAGGAGGAAAGCCCAGATTGACAGGATGAGCATACCAAACAGCGCAAGATAGAACCGTGCATACATTGTTCCTACATCACTGCGGATTTGCCTTGGCGTTGGGGGAGTGGTTCGGGTGGGTGGCGGTGGGGAATCCATCTCATCTTCGGGGGCATCTTGGTCAGGCGACAAGATAATTGGGGTGGCACCCGAGTCCCGCACTGTCGGGGTAGTGGTGGGCAAAGGCAAAGTTTCAGGGCGAGTAATTGGAGCTGATGTATTTGGTGGACGATCTTGCTCTCTTCTTTCTGGCTCTTGCACGGCCCATATTTCCATCATGAACTTCATTCCGATATAACTCACAGACAGGAACGCCAAAAATGACGCAGTGGCTAGAACCAAGAAAGATACTGCCTCGTATAGTTCCAAAACAATGAATGTTAAAACAAATGCATCGCCGAGCGCCATCAATGCGATGGTGTAGAAGCTGATCCGACTCCGGGTAGAAGGCGTCGAAGCCTCTTTGATCTGTCGGAGAAGTAGGGTGATCTGTGCAACAAAAACACCAGAAACAACGAAAATGAGACGAGCTGCATATTTACTGTACTCTTCATGCTTAGGCCCAGTCACATAGAGCGAATCAGAAGGAGGGAACTCGGGGGTTCCTTTCGTCTGAAGTATGTACCCGCAGTCTGGGGAGAAGACAACAGCAGACATGACCATAAGGGGAGGATCTGGGATTGGGGCCCCCATAGGATATCTGAGCTCTTGCTCCATACGCTCCAATAACAACCGGTCAGCAGGGGCATCCCCAATAATGACTGGATGCTGCTGCAAGTAGATGATATGTTCACATTTAGGCGCAGGGAATTCCATCTGCTCTGTCCCCGCCAGAGAAGCCCAGGGAAACAGTGTAGGGGGTCGATTTTGCTTCCCCGAGATCGTGTCCGTCAGCGACTGGAGAAGAAGCTCATGGGAGAGTGTGTAAGTGTCAGAAGATAGCATGAAATGCGGTAACGAGAAGACCCCGCCAAATTTCTCGCTAGAAGTAGTCAAAATGATACTTCCGGTGTCTGGGAAGTGCACACCAAACAACGAGATGTACCAGGTACTTCCCCAGAAGTCCTCACTTTCAACCATCAAACTGGCTCGCATCTCTCTCAAAAGTCCATCGCCCATCTGAAGCTCTTCGCCACCACCCTCTTCAAGATCGAAGTAAAATGTGCCCGCGTTGCCAGTGATATTATGGCTGAATTCATGAGTGAAGTATTCGTGTTCTTCAGCGATGGCAGTGGTGTTCAGAGGTTCACGGCGATCAGTACCCTCAGTTTTCCGAACCCAGTCCCCCCGAAGCTTTCCGGTCGAGTTGCGATATACTGGAAGCAGGAGCTTGGTCAGGTTCAACGTGGGCGACACGGTGGGATCTTCTAGACCATCCGGAGGTTCCAATCCGGCATTTGAGACGGCCGATTGTAACTGATGGCGAGCCAGATCTTTGGCCTGAGGGAAAAGGTCCCAAGCATAGCTATCATTTCCCCTTAATCCCGAGAAAGGAAGCCATCGATTGGCGGGCGGATCAAAGTCACCCAATTTTGAGCCATTCAAAAGCCGAAGGACCTGTCGCTCATGCTCAAGTTCACGTTGCCGTGCCCGGTCTTCATCGATCAATGGCGGTCGAGACTGGGAACTGAGTATGAGGTAGAACACCAGCAAAAAGAAGAAAAAGGAGCCGCGGTTATCCATCTATGCCACGGAGTCTCGGCATCGGACTGTTCCTCAAAGACAGACGATAAGCATCGCGATGAAGAGAAACAAAAGACCCGAGAATTACCGGGGAGCTCGATTAAGTTACAGAGGGAACAAACAGGAAAAAAATAATGAATGACGAGGGGAGTATTAGGAGGAGTTTACGGGAGCGAGTTGATGATGTACTCGACCCCGGGGAGCCTGCCCGCCGGGCACCCACTCCTTGCTGACTCATGACGCCTCAGACATGATGGATGGGTCGATATCAACCTTGGAAACGTTCTACTTCGGGATTTATACCCCGTGAGATTAAAAACGAGATAGGCAAATTGAAGACTGTTCTTATCCAGGATTTAGAAGAATAGATCAAAAATATAAGAGATGTCAATGCATCTGTGGCAAGAATTGTCCACTAAATGCGAAGACCCGAATGCTGATATCAAACCGGTTGAATTTTGGTACAAATAGAAAAACGCATACACAATGTGACCATCTCAATCATAATAGCTCTTTGCTTTATGATGCAGCAGCCAAGACACCACCCTCAGGTTTCTCATCCCGCCGCCGACGCTTCTCGAGAATGGCCTCGCGGCGCTGTGCAAGCATCTTCAATTGTCTGCTCTCAACACCCTGGAGCCAGTAGCCAAAGCTTCCACCAACGCCAGCAAAAAGAGGGTAGACCCAGAGGGATTCCTTGGCGAGGATCGGACGCATCTCGATACCGAGTTGCCAGAGGCGGACGGCAATGCCTGCGGGATCAACGCGGTTAGTTCCAATGGCCATGCAAATAAATTGAACAATCATGTTATCAAGAGGCATGCTCTTGTAATAAGTTGAACTCCGGGGAAAGATATGTACGTACCGAAGCCGCTCCAGAAGAGCACTTTGTGAACCATGATCGCGGTCGGGCGCGGGGTTGTGCTTGTAATTCGATTGCGGAGAGGGACCCGAGAAAAAGGATCAGGGCGGTAGATAGGTGGATTGGCTAATTCAATACCAATACGGCCGGGGGTAAATGGAGGCGGAATTGGAGGTTGCCGTCGCAATAGTACAGGAGAGACGAGGTTGAAGCAAATCAACGGGCCGCAGTTCCCAATCACGGAATAACCATTCTTCCGATAACAGTTGTTATCGCTTATCGCTCGCGCGACTTTGAATCTCTCCACTTGTCCAGGGCAACCGTGTTACCATGGCTTCTGATGAGACAATGGATGATTCCCAGGGGGCAGACGATGTCCGTCCTACAGATAAACAGCCTATTGATATCGAGAGTGTGAAGCGCAAGAAGTTCAAGACCGATGACCTTCCCTTGTCTGCCGCGCAGCATGCAGTCATTGACAAGCTCCTACATTCATTCAAGAAGAAAGGTGGCTTTGATAGTGTTCGCAAACAGATATGGGCTGACTTCAATGACGGGGTATGACAGCTTTCTGAGATAGTTCTTGCGAGAGATTATTCATATTCCTTTGCGCTCTGCTAATTCTATCCGAACAGGAACTTCGAACCAATTTTACCGACAAGTTGGTCGCACTTGCAGAGTCAGAGATTGATCGCGAGCCGGCGCTGTTGTCCCGCGAGAGAGGAAAAGCAGCGACACTCATCGAGGGCGCGGTAGACCGTGGTGATGTTTACAAAAGCGTGGAGGACTCCATTGACCAATTAGCGTCCAAACACCTAGATTTTATCCTCGAAAGTGTTCGCGAGATCCGATGCCAGGATGTTGGAGAGGAAGTAGCCGCCCGTGAACTCGAGCTAGGGAACAAAACCGATGCAGATTACGAAGCCTACGTCAGCGCCCTGCGAGAGGAGCGGGAAAAAGTGTGGCGTGAAGAGGAGCGCAAACAAAGGGAAATCGAGGAGGAGGAAAAACGCATCAGGGATGAAGAACGCAAAAAGAAGCGCGAACTTGAACGTCAGAAAGACGATGAAGACCGGGCCCGGAGAAAGGAAATTGATGAACAGCGGCGAGCTGATCGTGAGCGCCAACGCGAAGAGCAACGAATTATCGACGAGCAGCGAGAACGAGAGCGGGATGAAAGATATGAGCGACGAAGACGAGAAGATAGGGAGCGATATCGAGGGTGGGACCGCGACCGCAGTCGAACTCGAGATAGAGACCGTTTCCGTGATCGCTCTCCGGCCTATCGCTCTGACCGTGGTTTATCCCCTTGGCCACGGGATTCAAAACACGACAAGTCATCTACGTCTAATGCTCCCACTCCTGTGCTGCCGCCCCTTGTGGATGAGAAGTCACTTGAAGAGGCTGCTTTGCAAATGCTTTTGAAAGAAGGCGAAGAACTTGCAGCCAAGGCTCGACAGAAGCCCGAGTTTGACTTTGAAGAGGCCGAGGCTATCGAAAACGGACTGAAACCGCCAGGATCAACATTAGGGCCGGCCAAGAGCGCCAATGATTCCAGATTCTCCAATACGTCTACCAGGGCAGTTAGTGTATCCCGAGATACTGACGCAAGGCGTGGTTCATTTGCAGACCGTGGTGATCGCACCCGACATTTGACACGGGATCGAAGCCGTAGTCGTTCGCGTCGACGGCGCACATCCCGTTATGATACAGACCGTCGACGCCAACGGTCCCGGGAGGCTTCTGTGAGGTCTCGAGATCGTGATATGGATGCACGTCGTGGCTACCGTGACTTCCGGGATGAGCGAGGTGGTGGAAGCTACAGGCCAAGCCGTCGCAGCCGCAGTCGATCCACCGGCCGGCGTGACCGGGACCGCAGCGTTGGCCGAGATAGAGATAGAATTCGGGATCGATCGCGGTCCAGAGACCGCAGCCGCAACCGCGACCGAGATCATGACAACTATCGTCCTCGGCGCAGTCGGCCCTCTCGCTCACCCGTACGCCGACGTTCTCGCAGCCGCTCACGCTCACGTCCTCGTGCTCGCGACCGCCCTCGGTCACGATCTCGATCTACTCGACGACGGTCTCGGTCCCGGCGTCGCTCCCCTTCCCCTACTCTAGATATTGACCGCTACGTGCCCTCCACCAGCAACCGGAGCAAGTCACCACGCCGCCGGGTCCGATCTCCAGAGCGAGAGCGAGATCGAGAACCCCGACCCCGGTTAGCCGACATTGACCGCTACAAACCTGCATCTGAACGGGAAAAGGATCCGACTCAAGGAAAAGAGGGAGATCTTGAGGTTGGCATAGAAAAAGAAAAGGAGAAGGAGACAGAAAAGGAAAAAGACAAAGAGAAGGATCCTGATGGTCGTCGGCCTCGTCGACGAACCCCTAGTCGCCGAAGGAGCCCTAGTCGCCGAAGGAGCCCTAGCCGACGAAGGAGCCCTAGCCGACGAAGAAGCCCAAGTCGACGGCGAAGTCGAAGTCGCAGAAGAAACCGGAGCCGATGATTTGCAGGTGTTTTACCAACCGGCTTGCTTTTTATTAAACTACATAGTACCTTGTAATAATAAGATGTAAGGTCCAATGGACTATAAACAATTTGAATATCCTTACCATCTACAATCTGCTCTCAAGTATTCCGTCTAAACTGAGGCTCAAAATCACTCAAGGCTGATGTACCTACCTAGATCGTCGTCGACCTCATAAGATGCACCCATCCATGGATGGACCTTCCATCGATAGTCGATAAGCTTATCCGTTATCAGTTCTCCACCCAACCTTGGAAAAAAGTTGAAAATGCCCTCCAAGCAGACTCGCCAACTTCCACTTTTCCAACACACAGACAAAACCTGCGGGCTATTGGACACTAAGACCACATTTAGTCATATAAAAAAACCTTGCTATATTTTACCAGCACCCCTTCTAACCCTCATATCCCACATCAACATCAGAATCCTCCAAAAGTCTCTGCGGCTCCCAGCAAACCACATACTTCCGAACACCCAAAACATGTCCAAAGCAACGACAAGATCTGAGGCTGCTGGAAGCAATCCCTCTTTACAATCCCTCAACCTAACAGACCGCACCGCATCCCATAGACAGCGCGCCAGATCTGTTCAATTATCCGACTCCGATCCAACCTCTTCCTCGGGCTCATCTTCGGATGATGACAGCGAGAGTGAAGGTGAAGACGAACAACATTCAGACCAAGAAATGAATCATCCCGGAGATTCGAGCACCAATGCTCACTCCTCTGATCCCTCCTCTTCACTACCTCACATCGCTGGCCGCCCGAAACCGCGCATACATCGCATGAAAGCTGATTCGGAAATTTTGTCGCGGCTCAACGCTTTCTTGCCGAAGATGAAGGATGCAAATGAGGATTTGCAGAGGCAGATTGAAGCTGGAAAGGCTGGGGATCTGGTTCTCGATAATGCAGATGAAAATGGGGAGCAGTATATTGAAATGGTAAGGTTTATTGCTTGTGCTTGGTGATTTCGATCGGCTTTGCTAATCGATTTTAGGATCTTGGTCTTGGGGTTCTAGAAGAGAAACGCGATGGTGATTCTTCGAGTGATGAGGAGAGTGATAGCGAAGAGTCTAAGGGTGCCACTAGGGCTGGGAAGACCCCCCAGGAGGTGAACGACTCAGATATCATTGGGAAGCTTATGGGAGGCAAGAATAAGAAGTCGCATACCGATAAGCCATCAATCGAGGAGATGGCTCAGTAAACACTTGTTTAGTTTGGTGATGTGCCATTATGACATTTGGTTAAGATGGATGTGTTGTCTTGATTTAATCATGGCGATTTACTGGCTTGACATTTATTTGCATATCGTGGGCTCCGTGTTATCATTTAGCGTCGAATTCTTTGTTTTTCCCCCTACACAGGTGGCAGCAAACCAATTGAAAAAAATAACCATACATTCATTCCCTATGTATGCACCTCGTCAGAAATCAAGTCTAGATAAGAGACATGGAAGAAAAAGAAAATAGTGAAACAAAACACAAGCATATCGCGAATCTCTATATATGCATGAACCCATCACACACTATGATCGAATGACGTTATTAAAAAGTGATAATTTTGCGTTTCGCCGTCTCGTTGCTTAGACCACTTCCTTGATACGGCAAGTCCAGCCAGATTCCTGGCTCAGGAGAGGCAAGCTATAGCAGGTCAGTATACTGATTAAAAAGAGATAGGAAGGGGTGAACTAACCTCGCACCAAGACACCAGCCCAGCTCGTTGTTCTTGATCTTCTTGGCGATCTTGACCTCGCGGGACAGGGGCATTTCGTAACCAGTGTGCAGCAGACCCATCATGAAGCTGAGGTCCATGCACCAATCCGGACGATCCCGAAGTTGCACGAGCGCATTATCCTCACCCTCAAACTTGACGGCCTCGAAACCCTTCCACTCGCTCTCGCCAGCGCAAACGGTGGATGTCAGCTGGCTAAGCTCATCCAGAGTGAAAGATTCGGGCATGCCGAGAGGAGCGGTGCGGTCGAAGAAATAAGAGAAAATGTAAACGTCCTCTCGGGCGAAAGTCTTCGCGAGAGAGGGCTGGTGCACGCCGTTGAAGGAGCAGGGCGCAAGCTTGCAGTCGGTGTTCTTCTTCAGAATCTTCTCGGCGATACCACGGCACTGGGCGGCCATAGACTTGTCCTTCGGGCCGACCATGATCACTTCGACTTTAGGCCCCAGAGGATGGTCAGCGGGGAATTTGAGTGTAACTTTCTTCTTCATTCCAGGGCCAATGCAGGGGTTAGTGATGGGCTGTTCAACCCAGGTCAGGTCCTTGGGGCTCTGGGCTAGCATCGCCTCCACGACGACGGTGTTCATGGCCTCACGAGCGGACATGAGACCGTATCCTAGATGGGAGTGCTGGTACAGCTCGAATTGGCGTCCACCGAAGTTAAGGTCATACTTGTGGTCACCGGCGGCGAGGTGCTCCGGCATACCACCAGCCTTGCTCTGCTCAAAGGTAGGCTGGAAGACGATCTGAGTCGAACCGCCACCTAGATCAAAGATAGCAGCCGTGGGAGTCTCATCCGGGCCACCGATCTTGCCCAACAGGTAGTTCGTTGTAATCCAAGCGTAGACACCTTCGTCCGAACCATCCATGATCTGGACACCGCCCTTCTCCTTGGACACAACGGGGAAGGGGTAGACGGTCTCCAGGCGGTGTCTAACAGCTTCCAGAATCTTGTCGCTCATTTCAGGACCTAGAAGACGAAGTCCGGCGGTGGCCTTGACGGCAACAGGAGAACACGATCTGTACTCTTCAGGAACCGACTTCACAGCGACATCCATAAGAGGGTCTAGACTCATGGCTGCACCCTCAGCATCCTCTCTAAAAGAACTGAGACCGGAGCCTCCTTCCTTCGGTTTCGTTTGTTCGAACACCTCGTTCTCAAGTTCTGGAGTAGGGCCGCAGTTGTTGAATCGGTATACATGAATCCGGGATCCAGTGCTACCAGCATCGATCATAAGAGCGTATTGAATAAGAGGCTTGGAGGAATCAAATGGCTTGGTGCATACTCTCGAAGTGGACGCGCCACCATTTGAAGGTGGTTGCTCTGCAAATAATCAGTTCTGCGAACGGCAGCGCGCAAGGGGAACACCGACCGTTGGTAAGACTCGAAGCACTCGGCTGGGATGGGGAAAGCCACATCAAAACCATGAAAATGAAGGCAATGATTGCCCCCGTCTTCAAGTAACGCGATCTCTGTGTCTGCGCCATGTTGACGGGTTGTTGTTTGTCGGGAATTTGGTTGGACTGAATAGGCTGCGAGATAGCAGGTATGTTGCCACGGGAGATGGAGCGGTGACGGCTGGATGAATGTATGTTGTCAGATTTGCTGTTATGGGTTTCCTTGTCGACTCCAGTCGACATTCGAGCAGTTGTCGAATTATAAAGGTGTAGTGACAGGTGGCGTTTGTCGCTGCCAAAAGAATGGGTGAACGATCGTACGAGGTTAAGAGAAAGGATTAAAAAAATAAGCGACCATTGATCCCAATGTCCTCCAAAAACACCAAGCCAGTCTTTGAAGAAAAAAAGTGGTGGATGTAAAAAGGGAAATTGTCAGGAGGAAAGGAGATTCAGGGTTTCATGGTTGTGGCGCAGATGTGGCGTTGAATACATGCATGGATGTACTCCGGACTCTGTCCAGACCATCCAAAATCTGCGCACGTTAGGAATGTATGATATAAAACTACAAAGTTATGTCTACCAAGTCTCAATGTCCTACAAAGTGCAACTTGCGTTGCTAGCTTATAATACATAATTGATCAATTTATTCAAAGTCATCTGGGCAGTATGTCCCTACTCCCCCGACTGAGAGAGAAATGTTTATTCACCGTACGTCAAGATGACTGGTTTTTAATCCGCGTTGGATGCCGGATATTCTTGCTAGGCAGTAATTCCAGACTACTTGATATGCACATAAGTATCATGATTTGGCCGGAAGCATCGAAGCTTCTAAGGTTGGTATGTAGATACAGTCGTGCCCAGCAAGGTGGTTCATGTTTGTCGTGTTTGCATTCAGCCGGACTCGACTTCCCCGTATTTAGCGGCCATCATCAACTGTTCAACTCAATCTCCTCTGTATTTTATCGTTGCAACCCACCATATTTCTCCTCCTTGGCGAACCCTGCCTTCCCTCAACGACTCGTACTGCAGTTCCAGCTCCCAGCTGACAATATGAACCACACACGCGGTCTCCTGTCATCCACCCAGGTCCTCCGCCAAATATTCACCGCATCCGTTCGCACTCCCAGAGTTGGCATTCTTTCATTCAAGCTTCTTCAGAATGCCCCCCAGAGTCGGTTTTTCCAACAATCCCGTTGTCTAAAGCTTCGCGAATATCGACCACCTGTCGAGAAACCCCCGATAAACGAAGCGATCCGTGCGTCATTTGTCCAAGTTGTGAATGATGAAGGCGACCTCGACCCTCCGACCAGACTAGAGGATGTCCTTGAAAGCTTTGACCATGCCGAGTTCTTTCTTCTTCAGGTGCAAGAAGGAGACCATGACAACCCGCCAGTTTGCAAGATATACAATAAGAAAGAAGTGCGAGCACATGAAAAGGCCAAAGCAAAGTCAGCTCGCGAGACCAAGGTTATATTCAAACAAATTGAGCTCAACTGGGCAATTGATGCCCATGACCTGTCACACCGCCTGAAGCAACTCTCAACCTTTTTGGAGAAAGGCCGCAGGGTGGAAATCCTATTGACCACCAAAAAGCGCAAGCGCAACCCCACAGTTGATGAGATCAAACAGGTCATGCAGAGTGTGTTGGACACAATCAGAGAGGCTGGTGGAACTCAGACCAAGGCAATGGAGGGAGAACCGGGAAAGCAACTTAGGATTACTGCACAGAAGATTAACTAGAGGACAGCACTACGCATGTATATTATATCACATCGAATTGTATAACATGTCAACAGTTGTATAACTAGCGCTATTTGTTATCACTGTTAGATTATTCAACCATTTCAGGATCTAAGGACATGAATGCGTTGGATCCGTACACCATGATACCTAGTGTCACTCCATACTTCAAGTTGCAAGTGCGCTAGAGAGCTTCGACCATTAAAACCCTCCAAATTGAGACAATGCCACTGATCGTCAAGCAACACACATAAATACATTGATGTTTTATCTCCGATGTTCAACATCTACAACATATTCTATCCGTAATTCGAGGCCCGGTGATTGGTTGATGACTAAGCCTGCCCTGAGGATCCATTCATCCCGGAAGCCATCTACCTAAAAAATTTGGTGTTGATCTGGGTTTCTTCTCTTCCATCCTTACTCCATCTGTTCAATCCTTTCTTTTTGTTCTTGTTCCATCGTTTTTGTTTCGATTGAACCAAGATGTCGTCCATCTCCCGTTCATTGAACCTTCTGGCGCGCACCAGCCGGTCCTCCCTGCTGCGTCCGACTACCGTCAACCCCGTCCACCATGTCTTCAGCAACAAGGTGGCCAGCCGTGGATTGGCTACTGCTTTCGAGCGTAACAAGCCCCACGTGAACATTGGTAAGACCCTGTCCCTGGCGCATCACCCATATCCATGCTAACAGCCATTTTTTAGGTACCATTGGTCACGTCGATCACGGCAAGGTAAGCTATTCGCGACTTGTTCCGATGTCTCCGCTATCCGAGGATCGAATTTAACCCCTACGCCCATAGACTACCCTGACTGCCGCCATCACCAAGCACCAGGCCTCCAAGGGTCTTGCCAACTTCCTCGACTATGCCTCCATTGACAAGGCCCCTGAGGAGCGCAAGCGTGGTATCACCATCTCGACTGCCCACATTGAGTTTGCAACTGAGGACCGTCACTACGCCCACGTCGACTGCCCCGGTCACGCCGATTACATTAAGAACATGATTACTGGTGCCGCCAACATGGATGGTGCCATTGTCGTCGTTGCTGCCTCCGATGGTCAGATGTACGGCCCTAAATCTAGAAAGCCAGTTTGAATAATGTGCTGACGCAAATCACGCAATAGGCCCCAGACCCGTGAGCACTTGCTACTTGCCCGTCAAGTCGGTGTTCAGAAGATTGTTGTGTTCGTTAACAAGGTCGACGCTGTCGAGGACCCCGAGATGCTTGAGCTCGTCGAGCTCGAGATGCGTGAGCTGCTTTCCTCCTACGGATTCGAGGGTGAGGAGACTCCTATCGTCTTCGGCTCTGCTCTCTGCGCCCTCGAGGACCGTCGCCCCGATATTGGTACTGAGCAGATTGACAAGCTCATGAAGGCCGTGGACACTTGGATCCCTACCCCCGAGCGTGACATGGATAAGCCTTTCCTTATGTCCGTCGAGGAAGTCTTCTCTATTCCGGGTCGTGGTACTGTTGTCTCTGGCCGTGTTGAGCGTGGTCTCCTGAAGAAGGATACTGAGGTTGAAATTGTCGGTGCCACTGACTCCGGCAACCCCATCAAGACCAAGGTTACCGACATTGAGACTTTCAAGAAGTCCTGTGACGAGTCCCGTGCCGGTGACAACTCCGGTCTCCTGCTCCGTGGTGTCCGCCGTGAGGACATCCGCCGCGGCATGGTCGTTGCTGCCCCTAACAGCACCAAGGCCAACAACAAGTTCCTCGTGTCCATGTACGTCTTGACCGAGGCTGAGGGTGGTCGCCGTACTGGTTTCGGTGCCAACTACCGCCCCCAGGTCTACATCCGTACTGCTGGTAAGTTCGATTCCCGCCACTCTAATATAGTATCAAATCGATAGAAGGGATACTAACTATGCTCTAGATGAGGCTGGTGATCTCAGCTTCCCCGATGGCGATATGGCCAGACGTGTCCAACCCGGCGACAATGTTGAGATGATCCTCAAGACTCACCACCCTGTTGCTGCCGAGCCCGGTCAGCGCTTCAACATCCGTGAGGGTGGCCGCACCGTCGCCACTGGTCTGATTACCCGTGTCGTCGAGTAAACGGTCCGCTCACACCCATGGCCAGACAGACGAAATGTCTGACCCTTGTATTATGAACCCCTTTTCTTTACCATCTTGTTTGTTTTGGCACCTTTTATTCCACAGCGCGGGAATCATCGATCAGCACGAGGGATCCGGGGGTAAACCGGAGTTTTCGCTTGAATCTTGTTCATGTACCTCTACTGTCTTGGAGATGTAGTCGGATTTTCTTTCATTTCTCCACTCTCGTGAAAATGTATTCAGATCAAATTCTTCCTAGGCTCATATATAATTTTATTCCATGTGCAAGTCAATGTATGTTATCCTACTGGCCTCAATTGGTCTATTATATAAGAACGAATCTAGAATCTAGGTACATACCTAATCGAAATCGCATCGACGCCTGCCTCGTCCATCTTCCTCTACTTCCGTGAAAATCACAGTTCGTTCCTTGCCGAAGAACACTGTAAACTTAGTGTTCTCTTATCGTTCAAGAAATACAATGTGAACTGTGTTTGGTCTATTCCGTATTATGAGAAGTGCTAGTTCAATATGCAAAGTTATACATGGAAGTGGCATCTGTAGCACTTAGTATATGGTGATACGTTAGCATGACTCTACCAAGATCCGCCTTGAATGGGTAAAATGCTAAGTTATAATCACAACTGCTTTTCATATCAATGTATTAATCTCGTCTCGAATAGCGCCAAACTAGTATAAATCTAGTCGGACTTCTCTCCTCCGATACGAAGTGCGGGGGTAAAACTTGAGAAGGATACAAGCCTTGTTCCTCCAGATGTCTTAACCCTTACCTTAAAATTCTCCCATAGCCAAGCCGATAGTTTTACTAGGATTTGCATCTTGAACTGGAATGTATTATAAGCAGAGGGTTGGGATCATTCATCTAGTTCCACGTATAATTTCTTATCACGCCTTCTACAGGGCTAGATTGAGGTCAATCAACTTGAACCCACTACGTTATCAAACGCTCGCTTACGCAGTTCACGTTCATTAGTGTACTCTGTAGTTACCCAGTAATAACTTCAAAAAACCAGCCAACCCGGGGAAATGGAGAAATGCAGCCTATGATTATATTAAATAGATTAGGGAAAGCTCCACAAACAATACCGGATAAAAGGAACCAGATCCTACAATATATTTATATATATATATATATAAGGAAAAAGCCAAGGTATATGTAGCGGACCTTCCTGGCATTTTTGTTATTTTCAAAGAGTGCGATATTCTATGCCACCATGAAGCAGCGAGATGATCTTGGTTCTGTAGTTGCCACGCCCTTGGAATCTCAAGATGTACCAACTTATTTTTTTACATTGTAAGATATCCAATTGGCCTTAATTCATCGGACAGAAGCTTAATGACCTACACAGCGGGGATTCATACACCCAGACCGAGTTCGCTGTCGATGGCACACAGCCATCTACCACGAACCCGATGGGAAACCCGACGCTAGGTGAGTGCTATTCATCTGAATAAGTAAGGGTTAATCAAAATACTTATGAAGCCAAATAGGGACCGGTACAACGAGTGGTGGTACCAATTGGGTCGGATACCTGACCACCACATATAATGCCTCGCCAGTACTCAGCTACAACTTCGCAGTTGGAGGAGCGACAATCGACAACACTATTGTCGATACCAAGGTCAAGGATGTGACAACGCAAGTCCGGGACTTTGAGTTAGCATATAGCAAGAAGCCTGTATCTGCACCGTGGTCCTCAAATAATGCGGTGTTTGGGTTCTGGATTGGAATCAATGAGTATTGCTCCTCAATACCCTGTTGCTGGTTATGTTCTAATGTTTTCAATATATAGTATCGGCTGGGGTCATCAAGACACTCAACCTAGTGTACTTGTGCCGACATTAATGGCCCAGTACAGATGTCTTGTCGAGAAAATATATGCGTCTGGCGGACGGAAGTTCCTTTTCCTCAATGTCCCGCCTACAGATCGGAGTCCTATGATCATCAAAGAGGGACCAGAAGCCGTCAAACTATACGCTATGTGGGTGAAGGCTTACAACAGTGGCCTTCAATCAATGATTAATGACTTCAAGTCAAGTCACACCGACGTACGTGTTGACCTCTTTAAGTTATTTTCACTAAACTGACCTGATAATAGACTACTGTCGTTCTTTACGATACCTGGTCCTTTATGCCAAAGATCTTGGACGATCCTCAGACATATGGATTTCCAAATGCCACTTGTTTCAATGAGAATGGCACCTCGTGCATTTGGTGGAATCATTACCACCCTGGGCAGAACTACCATAAACTACAGGCAGCGGATATGATACAGTATCTGCATCCTCTCGGTGCTTGGTAGACTGATGAAGATAAAGATGGATAGAGATGTATTACAAGGGGATATAGAAAAAAAAAAAAAAAAAAAAAAAAAACAGGAAGAATAAAAATCTTTAGGATATGATACAGTATCTGCATCCTCTCGGTGCTTGGTAGACTGATGAAGAAAAAGATGGATAGAGATGTATTAAAAGGGGATATAGAAAAAAAAAAAAAAAAAAAAAAAAACAGGTAGAATAAATATCTTTAACACTGTCTGATAGTATAAACTCCGACGGACTTAACGGAAATCCCGTATTGCATCTGATTGGTCCGGACGAAATATCGTACCACCTCGGCCGAACTTGACGGACGAACATCTATGAGAACCACCAACTGATCAAGCTGTGGACTCTTAGACTCCTTTTTTTGTTCTTTTGTTTAAGATTACGTAGGATTTATATCTGAGTTCTAGGCTATCTTGAAGGTTTAAAGCTGTTGTGCCCCCTTGTTCTGTTATCTTCCTCGCCCACAAGACGATGCTGCACAACCTCCATCACTGATTTGATCTACTTCTCTAACAACACAACGTCAGCGGATGGTCTTATTCTTGAATCTCAACTGCACTGATTAAGATGGAATCCTCGGCAAACCAGGAACTACCACGGAAGAGGATGAGAAAGGGGACCAGAAGTTGCACAGAGTGTATGTGTCAAGTAATAAATTTTATATATATGCGCTAATAGCTTTCACTTATAGGTCGGCGACGCAAGATTCGATGCACATTTCATCCCAGTCGCCCGGCAGTCTGTAATGAGTGTCGGTCCAGAGGTACGAAATGTGTTGATCAAGAACATATGGTTATTAGCCCTCCATTATCCGGCTATCAGCGGAGCCCCCAACTAGGCGAACAACCGTACAGTCTCCGCGAGCGTGTTGCGCACCTGGAGAACCTTGTAGAGGGGTTAACCAAGCGACTAGACCAACAGGAATCTAGAGCTCGGCCTCGCGAGCACGATGCGACAAATCAATGTTGGTATATCCGGGATGCGTGAGAACTGATGCCGCGTGACTGACATTATACCATTATACAGCGGACAGTGTACAACCCAATTCAGGGCCACTGGCTACCGAGCCAGACGAACTTGGCCCGTCCAGTGACCAGATTTGCAATGCGCCTGTCCTACAGTTGTTTGATAACTATCTCGTGAGCCATGAAAAGGACTCATCGAATAATGATAAATTCGCCGGTGTTCAGGACATGTCGCCAAAGGCCGAAGCTGTGCGCGCCGAACTCATTTCTCTCCTTCCCCCCGCAGAGGATATGAATAATATATTGAACGCGTCCTTCTATTGGTTCGTGTGGCACGATAATTTCCCAGAGTTGTTCGATCGAGATGTCGACCGACTCATTTTTAATGAACATTGCCGCGATACACGAGTGGCTCCTGCCGAAGTCGCTAAGGCACTCGTGTGCCTATGCATCAGTGCGATCCATGCCCCGTCTACATTTGACTTTAATGCTTTAATCGTGCCATTTGAACCTCAAAGGTTCTATGCAAAATGCATTGAGATTGTGGACCGTTTAATTGTCCGTGATGACGACTTCGCGGCTACCTTGCCCGGTATAGAATGCCAGATGTTGCTCCAAAGGGCTCACTTGACTGATGGCCGGCTCCGGAAGGCTTGGCTGGTCATCCGCCGGGCAATCGAGTTTGCCCATCTAGCCGGAATGCATCTGTCCACTAAGGTTCCAATGCCAAGGGATTCTCTATATGAAAGGCGCTTGAAATTATGGTGTTCCCTGGCAACATCTGATCGATTCCTAAGTTTGATTCTTGGCCTGCCTTATGGTATCGCAGATCAATTCTTTTTGCCACAGGCAGAGCAACGCCTCAAGTCAAACCTATCAGCTCCCGAGGAATACATGTTGCGCATTGGCATTATCACGGGGCATATGGTTGATCGAAACCAAGACTCTTCCAAGATGACTCTGGCAGCGACATTACAACTGGATCAAGAGCTGCAGGATTCTTGGGCATCTATGCCAAGCCGCTACCAAGCCGCAGAGCCCTGCCAAAACGAGAAACAGGAACACTACAATGAGAGGGTCCCGTTGCAATTCATGCTCAAGTTACTGCGTGCTCTTCTCCATCTCCCATTAATGCTGCAATCCCCCGATGAGCCTCAATTCCGTCCTTGCCACACGATTGCAATCCAATCTGCAAGAGAAGGACTCAGTTTATACAAGGCCCTCCGATCCATCGCCAAACCCTCTTTGTGCAAAATGATTGACTTTATGGCGTTCACGCTCTGTCTTCTTATGATAATACACCTGGAAGGTTATTCCGATGAGAGCCCAGATCACAGTAAATATCAAGATGAACAAGACTGGGATATGGTAAAGAAGGTCATCGAGACCCTTCGTCTGGCAGCAACACAGCTTGGAGGCTCAGTTGCTGCCGAGTCTGCGAACATCCTCGGCACCATCTTCGATACCAGAGATTTTAAGCCCGATTGGAGCTCCATATCGAGCTGTAAAATCACAGTGCCCTATTTTGGTACTATCACAGTCAGTGCAGGAACCAAATTCTCCAAAGGTCGCCACAAAATCAAGGAGCAGCCATCGATAGTATTAGGAACGAATGGGTCGGAGGCTTCTTCTTCGGCACAATGCCCCAGTCAGCTCTATACAACGCCAGTGTCTGACCCTGAATGTGGACCAAGTACCAACACCAACACTGATTCCTTGAATGGTGCTCCTCTTACACCTACGATGCCTGGATATCCAGACGAGTCATTGCTTTCGAGAGCTGAAACAGTGACAAACCCATATGCCACCCTGGAGTTCAACGCATTTAGTGGACTGTTTGATGATTTTGGGCAGTATATGTGGCCAAACCACAGTGTTGACCTCGGACTTGACCAGGGCTGGAATCTAAACTGGTCAGATGGTGTACCACCACCATGAATTAGATACTCTTGTGGGTTTATTTCACTATTTGAAATCCGTATATGCTCTAAATTAGAACAGTTGACAATATATATTTTGTCGAAAGGAATGCGATTTTTATCATCTGAAGCGTGATTAATATCTGGACGGCACCGCTAGTTGATATCAGGTAGCATAAGAAATGATATCTCAATATTCTGTTGATCAAATGTAGAATAAAAACAAGAAACGGAAGTCCACAGTGGTCTAGAAGTGACGTTGTCGGCTCCGGGGGGTTAAAGGGGTTTATGTAAGACTGGTTTCCCCAGCATCGACCTCGGGACTTGATCATCTCAATGAACCCGTGAACGACCGTGTGATCTCTTCTTCCTATTTTCGCGTTTGATTAATCTGTTGCTTTTTCCAGTTACATGGTCCTCTAGATCCTAGTATATCTTTGCTCTTTTAACTCGCTGTTGCCACCTCACCACCTCACCACCCCCCTCCCCCGACATACACAGAGCAGAGGAAGATAAACATGACTGAACGACGCCCCTCCGGGTTGGAAAGGAGTCCAACTGCGCCGCCTATTCTCTCAAATGGCCACTTTGCTTCGATTGGCGCCGAAGGGGATGCTGCCTCCTATGAGCATGGCGTGCAGGTGATTGATGAGAATAAGGAGTTCAAGTACAAAACCCCCCCTCTGCTATGGTTCATCCAATTATATAAAGCTTCAAAGCTGATCACATCACTATAGTCCCAACCTATCCAAATATTTGTCCCTTGAGAATGTCACGCCGGCTGGCTTCAACTATCATCTCATCTCCGTGTTTGGTTCACAGTCCACCGGAAAGTCCACACTGCTCAATCACCTGTTCGGCACCCAGTTCTCCGTGATGTCGGAGCTGGAGAGAAGGCAAACGACAAAGGGTATCTGGCTGTCGAATAACAAGAAGCAGGGCGAACCTGGTGCGGAGGAGCGCATGGCTGATAACATCTTGGTTATGGACGTGGAGGGAACTGACGGTCGCGAGAGAGGCGAGGACCAGGACTTCGAGCGCAAGAGTGCGCTCTTTGCGCTTGCGACGAGTGAGGTTCTCATTGTCAACATCTGGGAACACCAGGTGGGATTGTACCAAGGAGCCAACATGGGGCTGTTGAAGACCGTGTTTGAAGTTAACCTGCAGCTGTTCCTAAAGGATAAACAGTATGTATCCTTTGGTCGTCCTGTTGTCTATGCGCTATAGTGTTAATCTCTCTACAGTACCACGCACCGGTCCCTCCTGTTCTTCGTCATTCGTGATTTCATCGGTAACACACCACTCAAGAACCTACAGAAGACATTATTGGAAGATCTTTCCCGTCTCTGGGACACTATATCGAAACCAGCGGGCTTGGAGAAGTCGACTATTCACGACTACTTCGACTTCCAATTCTACGGACTGCCGCACAAGGGCTATCAGCCTGATCAGTTTGTGACGGAGGCAAAGAAGCTTGGCCTGCGTTTCCGCGAAGGCCACCGAGACCCAAAGAGGGATGCGCTCAAGGGCGAATTCTCCGAGGGAGGAGTCTTCCTGCCTGAGTACCATCGCCGTATCCCGGCAGATGGCTTCGCACATTATGCAGAGGGGATTTGGGATCAAATCGTCAACAATAAGGACTTAGATTTGCCCACACAGCAGGAGTTGCTTGCGCAATTCCGTTGTGATGAAATTTTGCGCGAGGTAATGATCGGCTTCGATGAGGCGATCATCGCATTTGAAGATAAGCAGGCCGAGTCAGTGCGTGTTGGTTCCCCTGAGGTTCTAGGAGGACTTGGTGTTGCCATGCGTGCTGCACGCGTCAAGGCCCTCAAGAACTTTGAGACGGAAGCCAGCCGATACCACAAGGGTGTTTACCAACGAAAAAGCGCTGAGCTTGAGGGCAAGGTTGATACGCGTCTCAAGGCACTTTTCCACGGCCAGCTATCGGCAGCTCACAAGTCTGGAATCCGCGACTTTAGCGATTCAGTCAGTGCTGCTGTGAAAGATGGCCAGAAGAGGGGTGGTAGCTACGACTTTGCTGAAATTGTTAGCAAGGAGGCGAAGGCTTCGTTGGAAAAGTTCGAGGAGGTCGCCCGCTCCACAATGGTGGACGGGACTTCTTGGAGCAACTACAAGCAAGAGCTATCTTTGTATAAGAAAGAATTGGCTGAGGTTAGTGCCCGACTACGCCGCGATGAAATGAGACGGCTGGCCACTCGCGTCGAGCGGTGGGTTCAATCTCGTCTGGGTGAATCTGTTGGCCTTGAGTTCAATTCCCTCGGGTCTGGAAGGGCTGGCGGCGGTGCTCCCGAGAACGGCGAGAAGCCCATTGAGAAGGACTTCTGGGATCGGATCTGGAATTTGTTTGAAGAGACTGTTCTTGACGCTGAGCGGAGATTCACGGACCGTGCGAGCAGCTTCGATGCTAGCATTGATGAGGTCGATGTTGGCCTTTGGCGACTGCGTCGTAAGTCTTGGGGTGTCCTCCGCGCCAAGATTGAAGAGGAGATGATCGAGGGCAACTTGCTCCTTAAGCTTCGAGAGAACTTTGAGGACAAGTTCCGCTATGACGAAGCCGGTGTCCCACGCATCTGGCGCCCAACTGATGACATAGATGGCATTTACACTCGTGCCCGCGAATCTACCTTGACGCTGATTCCTCTTCTGTCTCGTTTCCGCCTGGAAAGGACTACTGCCCCACCCCCGCTTGACCGATGGATTGGACACACTCCAAGCACGGCAACATCTGCGGACGAGGAGGATCTGGCCCCCATCGGGGGTGTGGACGAACATGAGGGCAAGAGTTTGGAAGAAGAGATGACAATTCTTAGCGATACGAAGCGCCAAGAGCTTACTGTACGATTTAAGAAGACCGCAGACGGTGTCTACGTCGAAGCCAAGCGAAGTGCTATCGGCGGTATCACACAAGTCCCCTTGTATTTCTACGGTTTGTTGCTGGCTCTAGGCTGGAATGAAATCTGGGCCGGTAAGTTTTTATTGATGGATCCTCCATTTTCGTATTATGCTGACGTACTTTCCAGTCCTGCGCAACCCGGCTTACTTTATTCTGCTATTTGTGTGTGCCATTGCAGCATACATCACCTATCAGCTCAACCTATGGGGTCCTATGTTGAAGATGACCGAGGCTGCCTCCCAGCAAGCTCTGGTAGAAGGCAAGCGCCGTCTGCGCGAGTTCCTCGAATCCTCCGATACTGGCCGCCAGGCCATTGCTATGTCGGCTGGGGAGCGTGCTGGATCATCAGACCGAAAGGAAGAGTATGAAATGTCGGATATGCAAAAGGGTGGCGCGAACGTTAATGACGACCTGGATGACATGTAATTTTTTCTGCTGTGCTCTTCTGGCGACCCTGTACTGTACTTTCTGTAGCTTTTCTATATGCATACTACATAGTCCTTGACTCTCAACTACAATATCTTGACGTATAACAGAGCATCCGACTTGCTTCTGTGGCTCTATTCGGACGAGTTGGTATTGGTATTATCGAGGGCAGAGTGGGGGTTCTGGAGTATGAATTTGGACGAGATAAGAAGATGGGAGAAAGTGAAGAAGAAAAGGGGGGGGGGGGTATACTCCCGGGTGGAGATAACGTGCCTTCCAGAAACAGAAAGCAGAATCTTGGAACGATGCAATAACAAATAATTACAATTACCACATGCTGGAAAGGAACGACGGGGCTTGGCATTGAGGAACATCGAGGTAGCAGTAAATAGGGCGTGCTCCATCCAAAGTTAAAGTGTTCATTTACTTCAACTTTTGCATCTCTTCTGGTAAGACTTGACCGGAACTGTTATATTACCTACATAATCTGTTGCTATCTCAATGGTTCAACGTTGAACTTTGAACAAGAGTATTGTTTCTGTTCGATTCGACCAAATTGGCAATGAGCTCTCATTGCGGGGTCATACCCACGTCAAAAGTGAACCGGACTTCCTCCGATATGAGGGGTATATATAACCTTCGGTTTATAGTCGATCTACTACACGAATCACATAGTCGTGTTCTTATTGAAAAGTTGTTCAGCTAATCTATCTCTCCGATCACCTCCACCTAAAACTATGTCCGGCATTCCCAATCTCCCAGAGACATTCGACGATCTCCCCGACAAACGTCGCTTCTGGCCTGGGACCGCAGGGTCAGAAGATGAAGGGCTGGGAATGCTACGCCTTCTAACGCCCGAGCTAGTTGCACAAGCCGCACGAACACAAATCCAAACTGGCGAGCGGGTATGCTTAAACTGGAATATGGAGAATTTGAGCCCACCAGGTAAAATAAGGGCACTTGACCGTCGAGTTAATGAATTAACCATGAGACTCACGACTCGAGAAACCAGGGTTCGGCCGCAAGCCATTCGAGCATCGAGTTCAATGGGTCGCCGAGGGTATCGCCTTCGACGACGAGTATCACTTCAACCCACAGCAATCTTCCCAGTGGGACGGCCTCCGGCACCACAATGCGCCAGCCCCAACACCAGAAGATAAAGACCGGCGCCTTTTCTATGGCGGCACGACCGCAGAGGAAATTCTAGATGAGAACTCGTCACGGATTGGCATCGGGTTTTGGGCAAAGAAGGGAATTGCCGGGCGTGGTGTGCTAATTGATTACGTCTCGTACGCGGAGAAGAAAGGCATTAGTGTGAACGCACTAAGTCGACAGATGATTTCACTGGACGAGGTGCAGGAGATCGCGCGGGAATGCAACATTAAATTCCAAAAGGGCGATGTCTTTTTCTTGCGGGTTGGTTTGCCTGGGACGTGGGAGCGGATGTCGGCCGAGGAGCGGGTGGCTTATAGTCAACAGGGGATGCCGCAGCATGCTGGACTCGAACAGAGTGAGCGGGTTTTGCGCTTTATATGGGATAATCATTTTGCGGCTGTTGCGTCTGATGCTGTTAGCTTCGAAGTTTACCCGGCTCTGAACCCTGAGTTTGATTTGCATCATCATATTCTGGCTGGGTGGGGTGTTCCTATTGGGGAGATGTTTGATTTGGATGAGCTGGCTGCAACGTGCAAACGATTGGGTCGCTGGAGTTTCTTTATCTCGAGTAGTCCGTTGAACTGCTCTCGGGGAGTTTCTAGTCCGCCTAATTGCATGGCTATTTTTTAGTTGTCATGTAATGAGAAGAACTCTTACAAGGTAATTTGGAGTTGTCTAGTTATATATGTAGCAGTATGTACTAGATGATGAGACTCTGGTAAATCCTTAGATCTTGTATTAGAAATGTACTATAATATAGATGGAGACACGACCCTAGAACGGATAACGCCAAATCATCTGCTCAGACATCTCGACGATCCCGTTAATCTCCATTACGAAAGTTCAATATGTGAGTTGTGGAGATGATACAGATTTTCAACACGGCATGTGTCCCCAGCAACATGGGTATTGTCGTTATTCTTCGACATACCTCGAACTTCTTAATCCAACTTAGACACTAGCCACTTAGTAGCATCGCCAGCGTCCGAAACATAAGTGAAGTGGGCAGAAGTGATGGTAAGAGTACCGTGGCAAACCATATCTCCAACGGCGCAGTAGACCTTGGTCTTATCCTGGTCAAAGCCCTGGATCTGGCCATTCTCCTGGGCGTTACGGGTGTAACCGAACAGAACGACTCCCTTGATCTTGTCCTGAACGTCCGAGGAGAGCTTCTTGATTGAGCCGGCCATGACAGCAGTGCCCTGGCTGTATTTTGCATATTAGTATGGTTTGTACTTTATTCTTTTTGTATGTAAAAACAAACCTATAGCCACCAGCAAGGATCTGCGTGTCGGGGCACTTCTTTACAGCCTCCTCAAATAGACCTTGGGCCTCAGCAATGGCGGCTGGTGAGGTGTTATCAGGGAGTGCATTCGACGGCAGATCCGCAGTGTACTTGGGTCCAACACCCTGGCAAGCAACCTTGCCTGGTTTCGACGTCTTCAGGTCGTTGCAGACAGCGGGTCCGACGGAATTACCCTGTCATTTGGATGTGTTAGTATTTCCATAGGTTTGAAAGAGACAGTAGAAGCATACCATAAGTCCAGTCTCGGTACTGGCACGGGCAAAGATGAAGGTAATATCCTTACAGTCACCGTCGCGCAATTCATTGCCCCCGGAAACTAAATAGAACCTATATGTTAGTTAATCTGTGATATCCGCAGAGAGCCTGAACTTACGAGCGCGAGCATCGATATCCATAGGGCTTGCAAAGGCGGCAGATGCCAGAGCCAAGGCGAGAAGAGAGAACTTCATGATGGGGGCAAAAGAGGGAATAGCAAGCAAAAGCGCGGTTTCTAGTTTCCTTGGTGAATATTGTTCAGACAGTTACTAGCCTGATCTTATATCTGTTCAGTGGGTATGCTTCGGGCTCGAAAAAGTAGGCATCCCAATGAAACGTTGGTACCATTTTCTAACCAAAAAGCTGTTTCATGTTCTGCCTTATACGGATTTTGATACCTGATCGAGCAGTAACGCACAGTAGTGGGTCAGAATCTGAAAAAGAGTTCTTGATAAGTGCCGAGCTAATTGAATTAGAATCCGCATACAAAATATATAACATAGGATGATTGGATGTATCATTCATTAGTGTTGAAAATGTTTCAAACTCAGTTTCGGGGTTGAGCAAGTTTGTCGGACGGTTTGCCAGAACGGGGAGTCTGAAATTTGGGGTTGCCCCAACATTATATTCCACGTGGTACCTGACCCCCAATTATCTTCCCAAGGGGGTTTGAAGTGAATCAAATAAAAAAGATTCCCTATTGTGAAGTGCCGGGGGTGATTGTTCATCCGGCTAAATCAGATCCATTTATAATATTTCATCTGACCTTCCAAGGAAGGCTGATGATCGACGATTTTGAGCAATACCCCTGATCCCTTGGAATTCTCGCAAGAACATGTTTGTTCGCAACATATTAACATAGGTGCCGACGATTAGGTCCTCCCTTGCCCCATACTAGTCGCGCAATAGACAAATCTATATGGTTGATCACATATTTCGGAACTGGTCCTGGCCAGAGACCAAAGCCGGGTTTACACTTGAAGTGCAAGCCAACACTAAATGGGCAGAAGAAGGGCTGACCTGGGGCAATAAAACGGCCAAGCTGCTCTGGCATGGAGTTCCCCATATGGGCCCAACAATCCGGGATAAGCTTATTCAAGTCACGAAAGACAGCCCTGGAGGTCCTGGACGGATGTAAAGGCCCTTGAAACGACAAGGGCAGTCTGGAAAATGACTACAAGACTACGCCGCAGCTCTACGAGTATGAATATTTCCCGCAGACAGAATAACTACTCGTTTGAAGTATCTTCGGAGTTGCAGTATGGTTGTTTCTCACAAGTGTTGGTCTTAATTTGATTCTCATATTTCAAGTTTGTCCCCTTATTACTAGACCGTTCGGGAGTTGAGGCTTGTGCTCAAGGAATTATATATCTGGTTTGCTGAGGAGACCCTGGGTTTGTACAGATACCAGTCAAGCTCAATGATTATATGGAAACCGGCGAATAGTGGCACAATGTTATAATTAACCCAGAGATATCATTTGGTTTGATCCTGTGCCTCATTCCTGGAGATCAACTGTTTTGATCTCACACAAGCATTCCAACCCTTTTCCCCTTCCCCCCAGTGCCTTCACTCCTTTTTAAGTACTACATATGCAAATCCTCACTCAAATTAATACATTCCATATGCCCGAACAGGCTTACTGCTGACCATCCTTTCTAGGGTGCCACTACTTAAATACCATGAGACGGCAGTTCCTCGTCAGATTCCTCATACTAATTATTTTCTTCAGTCCGACACACGATACCCCATCGTCACTCTCTTTAACGCCTTTCCTAACCGGATAATCACTTTCGTTTGTCTTAAAAAAAACCACAATCCTTAACAAATATGCACTTCTCTAAGGTAATCCCACCATATTATATCTACACTCCGATCTATACCGCTTGCCAACACAACCCAGTCCCTTGCCACCGCGGCCACCTTGGCCATGACCGTTTATGCCGGTTTCCCCGTTGCCAGGGTCAGTCTTCTGTCCTGGGAGGGATGCAGCGTTGGCCATCCTACACTCGGCGAGCCCAAGTACACTGTTGAAGCAAGCGTCAATCCTGTGACTTGCGACAGGGCCCCCGTCAACCGTGACTGGACCATTGACAACTTTTCTCTCAATGTCCACATGGCCACCAAGGATACTGCCTTCTGCTACGGCCTGACCGTCTGGAACAATGAGAACTGCTCTGGCAGGCCTGTGCACTTCCAGCCTTTCCAGTACAGCTACAACCCCTTGATTGAGGGCCAGTGTCTCCCTGACATCCTCAGCCCTGGTTTTGTCTCCTTCAAGCTGGCTTGCGAGGGGTTCCCCTAGGATGCATAAATGTTTATGCAATGATTACTGTCGGGATTGCCACGTTGGGTTCTATGGAGGCCCTGGATTGGCGATACATTCTTTTATCGTCTGTACTTTCTTATGTATTTTTACTTGGTTGGAATTCATGGATGTCTCCATGATATATATTACCGAGTACTACCTGGGCTACAGTCCCCATGAGATGATACTGCATACCATAATATTGCCTACCATCCAGAAACCACAATCATCTGATGCTTTTCGACACGAAGTAACCCATCCATAACCCAACTCCAAAACGCCATGTGTTTCTGGACTTCATGTACATAGTAGGTAGTAGAAAAAAGGAGCAGTACTAAACCGGTAAGCAATGAGACTACAGACTTCTTCGGTCTTATGCTTGCTATGAGGTAGACGTTATAATATACAGGGGTATCCCGTAGAATAAGACATATATGCATAGCCCAATATCGAATTGAAGAGATCATGCACGCTCAATCGTGAACTGCAAAGATACCTCCCATCTTTGACTTCCGGTGCCATATCCACCACCCAACCTGTTGCGAATCAAGCTGGATATCTTCTCCCGTAACCGGATAAGATTATCATCAGAACCAGTGACTCGGAGCTTGAGCTTCGCCATACATAGCCCATAATGGACTTGCCAGAATCGAGCGTCATCAATGCCGAACACAGAAGGGTCGGCTTCAATATCCTTGATGACATCGGAAACTCCTTGACCGGAGTAGGACATGAGAAGCATGGAACCTAAAGTCTTCACCAATCGAGTTCCTAGGAAGCACATTGAGAAGGCAATGGTTCCAGACAGGAGCTTATCGAGCCAATCATAGATTCGGATTGAGACCAGAGGTAAAAGCAGCAGCAGAGTTGAACAAGATAGGGTGAGGAAGTGAGACGGGTTGCTCAATACCGATGGGAGGGATTGGATGTACCCAAACCGCATAGCCTTCCCAATTCGAGCATGGTTCTTGAGACCAATTGCCGAAACAAGCGTCGATGAAATAGCTAGAACCGCAGTCACATCCACACTACCCAGAGAAACCCGATCATGTTCGTGCTCGCGATGAGGCTCATGACCAGCCTTCTCGAGGAAATGTTGCAGATTGTGGGAGATAAGATCCATACCCATAAACAAAAGAAGCACAGCCATTGCAAACCCGGCTAGAACTTCTGCACGTTCAAGGCCGAACGGGTGGCGGATAGTCGATCGTTTCCAGACTTCAAAATTGCCAAGAACATCAACTGCAACACACAAGAGAGCACCAAGTGAATCAAATAGAATCAGATGCGACAATGCTGTCATTGCGAGGGATCCATGTGCGGTCCAGAGTGTGTATGCCGCAATGAACATGTGACATAGACTCCACCAGAAGCGGGTCTTTTGGTCCTTCGACATGCTAGATCGGCATTCTTTCAGTGTGGGCATGGGGAGAGAGTTTGGAAGGGCTAGAGGGGCGCGAGGAGGAGGTTCGAGGAAGATCTGGTGCGAGATGCTACTGTGTTTGTACTTGTGGCCACGACGTTGTCCCATGTTCTGGAACACGAGGAAATAAGTTAGCATCACCGCCATCACAGGTCGTCGGCGCAATTCAACCCACCGATTTGACCACTGGGCTCTTCGCCATAACAGTAGTATTAAAATTGAATGGCCCCGCAGGGGTCGTGTCGCTAAGGCCATTCTCGATCGGTGTCTCTGCATTTTCAGGTGAGGTTGCTAGGTTGAAAGAGGTCTTTGTTGGGCTCAGTATATCTCTGCTTTCGGCATCCATGATGCCCTTGGGAAATGAAGCCTTGAGCGGCGATAGGGAATTGCGATCGATGGGGATCCCTGAGTTGATCTGAGAGACATATTCGTCATCCGCCGGCGGAGTGGGGGTGCGCGGCGGCAGAGGAAGAGGAAGGTTCGAAGCCATCGCAGTGGCTTTGCGAACAGAATGCCTTTATGAATTGATGGTTGGCTATGTGCATGTAAGTTGAGGCTGGGGGGCTATCAACCCCCCGGACGAGCCCCAGTGTTTCTGCCGATCATCACGTGGGCGGCCTCAAGGTACCCTGAAGCCTAAAAGTCTTAGCGCATTCCTGCCCGCCGGGTATCTATACCCTCTGAATAACCTGGATGCATGAGACTTTTCCAGGGGAATCCTTTTCACAGAGATATTTGAATGTACGGATTGCTATAAAAAGCCAAATAAGAAATCAATGGAGAGAATAAAAAAATATGGAAAAACGAGGGAAAGAGAAGAGAACCAAAATGTTCTTACGCAGTATTGTTGAGGGTTTGACGCAGTCACTTGACCAAATGGGATCCAGACACTAATTTAGAGCGATAAAATATACGGGAACAATATATATCAAGTCATAGGTAAGAGGGTTCACTACATGTGGCATGTCTCCATATGTAGATGAATACCCGATGAAGTCAATTTGCTTTGCGACATGCAACAATAATTTACAAATTTACACTATTTCGATATATCGCTTGAACTCCCTATAACCAAGTTAGTCTTGCGTTTATAGGCACAATACTTTCGACTTACCAATCAGTCACAGCCTCTCTCCAAAGACCCAATTCGTGCTGTCTGGTGGCTGTGAAGAAATCTACGAACTCAGAGCTCAGAATCTCCCGTGCAATGCTTCCTGGGGCCGAGAAACGGTCTAACGCCTTGTCTAGGGTATTGGGCAAAAGCTCTGGACGATCCCCCGGCATGCGTGCGGACATGGGCGGAACCTTGATCTCAAGCTTCTTTTGTACACCCCTCCAGCCCGCTGCAAGGATGACACTCAGTGCATAATGGGGATGTAGATCAGCCCCAGGAATGCGGATTTCCATACGCGTGGCACCTGGCTTGCATACTGGTGGTGTGATGAGACGGATTGAGGCAATCCGGTCCTCGAGTCCCCAGCTAATGTGCACTGGTGCCCAGTAGTTCTCAATGAGGCGCTTATATGAGTTCACAGTCGGCGCAAACAGTGGCATGATATCTGGTAGAGCTTCTAGAAGCC
Organism: Penicillium griseofulvum; assembly: GCF_001561935.1. Lineage (NCBI taxonomy): Eukaryota > Fungi > Ascomycota > Eurotiomycetes > Eurotiales > Aspergillaceae > Penicillium > Penicillium griseofulvum. Next base: position 4,119,707 of record NW_024467471.1, on the reverse strand, counting down.
CGGCAAGGAAATGACGCCCTGTGTCGGAGAGGTGTGCAATGTCCGACCATTGAGGGTTTTCCTCGGGTGTGTCTCTTGCAAACAAGTTCTTCCCATCGCTGTCGGCAAGTGAGATGTGGATGTGTCCGGAGCTGCCTGGCATACCTTGCATGGGCTTAGCCATGAAGCATGGTGTAATGCCGTGGTCAACCCCCAGGGATTTGGTCAAAAGTCTGTCGACTTCTTAGTTCTCTAAGCAACAGAAGACTCGCGGTATCCGAGGAACTCACTTGAATAACGCGACTTTGTCTGCCATTTCGCTAATTTCCGAAACCATCAAAGCCTATAAAAAGGATCAGAACGGTTCAAATGACCTAGGATGGTTGACATACTGCTTCATACACACCGGGCCCGCCCTCCGTGTGCCATCCTTCAATGCCGCAGTTGATCTGCGCGCTGGTATTGAAAATATCGTAGAAGTACTTCTTGTTGGCAACCGGTCGCGTTGAGCTATAGCAGAACATGCCAGCTGTAATTGGTCGCAGGGCACTAGGGGCATTCTTTTCTAGGAACGTAGCGAGGTTGGGATGCTGAGAGCCTGCACTGCCGTATCCGTCTTCGGATGGAGTCTGGAAGTTCATAAATTCGAGTTCGACTAGATATTATCAGCCTTTGAGCTTCTCTCGCTGTATGTTCCCGTAACTTACCTCCAGCTAAAGCACGAAGTCCCTCTCCTGCAAGCTTATCACACAGACTCCTCAACATACTTCTCCCATCCGCTGAAACCGGCCGTGTATCATCAAGGAATCGTACAAGAAAGAAAGGAATGTTTTCTTCCCACGGCAGACGGCGGAACGTGTTTAGATCTATCACAGCCAGGAAGTCTGCGTATCCTGATTCCGGAGGGGCGACCCTTGCCTCGGTTGTCCATAGCATATCATGCATATCCCAACCAAAAAGAGCTGAGCTGAAGCCGAATCCCTTCTCTGCAATTCCAAGGAACTTCTCCTTTGCCATGACCTTGCCACGGAGGACGCCATCGCTATCGACACCGGCGACCTTGACCTTGATGTCGTTGGCGAGAAGGTTGGGCAGTGATTCGGCAGTGATCATAGTGGGTGTAGTCATTCTGAAAAGGTTTCAACAATAGCAGGACCAATCGAGTCCAAGGGTTTGAATTGAGAGAGACATTTTGGTGGCCCCTGTGGCTTTATACAATTGCGTAGCGGGCTGTGAGGTTGCGGGTCCAACATGTGGTCAACATTAATAGCGCACCGCATATCAGGTCAAAAATAATCCCGCGTTGAGACAATAGCGCGCGATTTGTTTACAAGACAATCGATGTCATCGGTGAAGCTATCGGTCTCACGGAGATGCTCCGCGCTCCGCGCTGTGGGGGTTCCACAGTCTACGGGTAGACAGCGCGCTTATTCTCGTGTGGAAGAATTCGAGATCAAAATGTCATAATAGCCCGGTTCATTGCCCATTGTAAACTAAAAGCGGAAATACACATCTCTAGAATGACCTGCAATCGCATTCATGTCGCCATCCTTGTGTGTGACACGCCAATACAGCCTGTTCTCAGGAAGTATGGCGACTACTTCACAATATTTCAAGACCTTTTGAGGCAGGCCTTCAAAGACTTGGAACTATCCGAGGAGTTCAAAGATATCACGGTTGAATTTAGTGAATATTCCATGGTGGACAATAACCAATTTCTTGATCTAGAGAATGTCGATGCCGTTCTTCTGACTGGAAGTAGTACGTTACCATCCATTTCAATACCCGAATGAGGCAACTGATATTACTTCGTAGAACACGATGCCTGGTCTGATGATCAATGGATCTGTGACCTCACAAGCAACATTCGTGAGACTGTTTTGACACACAAGAAGCCCGTGATTGGGATTTGTTTCGGGCATCAGATTATTGCTCGGGCGCTGGGAGCACAAGTTGGGAGAAATGAAGCTGGATGGGAGGTTTCTGTTGAGAAGCTCACTCTGACTGAGGCCGGGAAGAAACTGTTTGGAAGGGATACACTGGCAAGTGAAAAAAAGAAAACACGCGAGCAAACCCGATTGAACGGGATTCTGATTGATTACAGAGTATCCAGCAAATGCACCGCGATATTGTCTTCGATACCCCGGCCATTTGCACGAACCTCGCTACAAGTCCAAAATGTGAAGTTCAGGGTCTGTACGTGGCTAAACGAGTGCTGTCGATACAAGGACACCCGGAATATAATGAAGGTATCATGTCATGCCTGCTCGAAGCCAGACACGATAATGGGATATTTGATAATAAACTGTACAAGGATGGTTTATCGCGAGTGGGTGATTCCCATGATGGGTGGTTGATAGCAAAAGCGATTGCAAGATTCATATTGGATGCGAAGATTGAGTAGTTCAGGTAGATAAGAAATAAAGTGCTATTTTTATGCATTAGGATGTTGAAATACAAACAATAAAATTGTTTTTTTTTTTTAAAGGAAAAAAAAAAAAGAAAAGAGCTACCAGATCTGCAACCGCGCCATCGGCTCCGCGCTATAAAGTCTACCTCTCCCACCTTCGGTATCCGATTCCTTTTCCCAGATCAAATACGCAACCTACGATATGTCAAACCAAATTCGTACCATCTGTCCTTCAACCCACGAGGTCATTTTTGACCAGCCTGGCATTTCACTCGAAGAAGCTATCAAAGTTGCTGCTTCTTCAAAGCAAGCCTTTGAGTCCTACAGAACAAGCTCACTGGAGAAGCGAAAAAGCATTGTGAAACGAGCATTGGATATTATTGAGCAGCGCCGCGATGATCTGGCCCGGGAACTGACCACGCAAATGGGCCGACCGATCCGGTACTGTGCATCAGAGGTCAATACGATGCGTCTCCGCGCCGAGTACTTGATGGATATTGCCGAAGAGAGCCTTTCCGATCTTCCTGGTCGGCCAGAAGCTGGCTTCCGGCGAACTGTCAAGCGTGTCCCCGTGGGACCGGTGCTTATTGTGGGTGCTTGGAATGTGAGTGAACACTGTTAAAGTATCCTGAGACTTGCTCATAAATATGATAGTATCCTTACCTGACTACTGTCAATGCTCTTGTCCCGGCACTTATTGCTGGTAACAGTGTTATCCTTCGCCCTTCGCCGCAGACCCCGCTATTTGGAAATAGACTGCTCGAAGTCTTTAATGAGGCAGGACTTCCACCACAGGTCCTTCAGGTCATTCATATTGGAAACCTAGATGTTTTGGATCAGGTGGCACAGATTCCCGAGATTCAGTCTGTCTCGTTTACCGGATCAACTGCTGGTGGGGTCAGACTCAGAGAGGCAACCGCTCATCACATCAAGCCCCTCAACCTCGAGCTTGGTGGAAAGGATCCCGCATATGTTCGGCCAGATGTCGACGTGAAGCACGTCGCAGAGCAACTCGTGGATGGGGCCGTTTTCAACTCTGGACAGAGTTGCTGTTCCATAGAGCGAGTATACGTGCATGAGAATATTTACGAGGACTTTGTTTGTGCTGTGCAAGAGGAGCTTAAATCGTGAGGCTGATCACATTCAAAAGATAATATCTCTCTGACATTCAAATCAGGTACAAACTTGGTGATCCGCATGATCAAAGCACAACCACAGGCCCTGTTATCTCAGCGCAGGCCGCGGAGAAGATCACAGCTCACGTCAATGATGCGATTGCTAAAGGAGCTATCAACTCCACTCCCCAGAACCGAAGCTTTGAGGTGACTAGCAACCCTCAGATTCAAAAAGGTAACTTTGTCTCACCAATCGTTCTGACCAATGTCAACCATACTATGGCTACGATGAAGGAGGAGACTTTTGGTCCTGTGATGCCAATCATGAAGGTCTCTAGCGACGACGAAGCTATCATATTGATGAATGACAGTGACTATGGTCTGACGGCGAGCGTCTGGACAAAGGATATCACCCGTGGGGAGGAGTTGATTGATCGCGTTGAAGCCGGTACGGTGTTCATTAATCGCTGTGACTATCCAAGCCCGGTAAGTTATTCTGTTTACCAAGTCGCATAAGTTCACTAATGTTAATATTGGACGTTAGGACCTTGCCTGGACAGGCTGGAAGTCATCAGGTTTGGGATGTACCCTTGGCCCACGGGGATACGATGGATTCGTGAAGCTGAAGAGCTACCACATCAAGGACGGCTCCGCATGAGCAGATAGATTCGAAGATGATTAAATAGTTTGATAACCTGAAATACTTCAAATCTCAATACTGTTATTCATTCAACTATCTGAGCACGTCTCCTTCAACCCTTAGCTCAGAACCATGAAGACAAGAGCCATCCATAACCAGCCCATAAGATTTGTAACTAGAAGTAACAAGATGATCTTGTGATTATCCACATATGTCTGCATTACGGAGTACTCTTCAAAATATTGAAGCTCATCCAAGCCCCACAATAGCGCGGTCCCGGACCGCGATGCCTTGACCCCGAGACCCCACTAAAGACAGTCAACGATAGTCAACCGTACGATCGGAAAATGCTTCATGCACCTGAATGGTTCAAGATCTACCTAATAGCTACCCCTCATGCCCCACGCGTTGAGCTCACCGCGCCGTGGGGCGGGGTAGTAGGAGCGCGAGCTTTGAACTGATCCAGTTTGGATTTAGATGATTTGAAGAAGGGAAAAAAGGAATATAGCGCGTTAATTCGTCTGTTGGGTTTAATCCACCATGTGGGTTCGATATCGGTGGGAACTGCGCCGGTATGGAGCACAAAGATCAGAAATGGTATAAATTCAAGTCATTACCGAGGCGTCTGCCCTCCGTAGTTATTTTTCCTATTCATTCTTGTCAAATACTCATTCAGCACGAGGACACTTTCTTTTTCATTCTCCCTAGCTTCTTCCATCATATCACATACATCTACACTATACCAAAATGGTCGGGCGTCTTGAAGGCAAGAATGCCATCGTCACCGGTGCAGCTGGGTATGCACCTATATCCACCTATGACAAACCAAAGAATGAAGAACACAACTAACAAAAAACAGAGGTATCGGCCTCGAAACTACAATCCTCATGCTCCGCGAAGGCGCCTCTGTCCTAATGGCCGACATTAGTAACGAAGGCCTGGACAAAGCCCTGTCCAAGGTGAACAGTGTCGTGCCCGCCTCAGCCCGCACCGGAAAAGTCGAAACTAAAGTTGTCGATGTGTCGAACGAGTCCCAAATCGAAGCAGCTGTCGCTCATCTCGACGCCTGGGGTGGACTTGATATCATCTTCAATAATGCTGGAATCATGCACCCCAAGGACGGAGATTCAGAAGAGTGTCCAGAGGATATCTGGGATCGCACAATGAATATCAATGTTAAGGGTGTGTGGTACGGCTCGAAGCATGCTGTACGGGCATTCCGGAGGCATGGAAAGAAGCGCGCTAGCGTAATTAATACTGCTAGTATGGTTGCACTGGTTGGGGCTGCGACACCACAGTTGGCATATACCGCTAGCAAGGGTGCTGTATTGGCAATGACCCGGGAGCTGGGTATTGTCCACGCCCGCGAGGGGTTCCGATTCAACTCGCTTTGCCCTGCACCTCTCAAGTATGTTGATGGTTTTTCCCTTCCTCGTTCAAGCCTTTGACGGAACTGACATTCAAATAGCACGCCTCTGTTGCAGGATTGGCTTGGTGATGATAAGGAAAAGCGTTTCCGTCGCGAGGTGCATTTCCCTAGCGGTCGGTTTGGCGAGGCAATTGAACAGGCCCACGCGGTGATCTTCCTTGCTAGCGACGAGAGCAGCTTCGTGAATGCTACTGACTTCGTCGTTGATGGTGGCTTGACAAAGGCATATGTTACGCCTGAGGGTCCGGCGACAGAAGCACCAAAGAACTTGGCGGCATGAGGAATGGCGACTTGGGTAGTTTGTAATATGAATAACAGAATGACGACAGTATCACGCAAATGAGATCCATATTTGATTTTGCTGCATTGCTCGGCAAATATTCCATGGCCCGGCTTCTGACGCAGGTGATTGCCACATTGCTTCGAGGAGTAGAAGCGTTCGATGCATATTCCCAAGGCCAAACTTTTGGGTCATGGCATTCAGTCGTCCTCGTAGGCAGTCCTGTTGGTCGGCATTGAGAAGGCATGAGCCCACCACAGCGATCGGCCAACAGAGGCCGGAGTTGATGCGCGCACTGGGTGACAGCTCACCTAGGTACGACATGGCTTCTGTCACTGCATTTTCCACCATGCCTTTATACATTCCATCCCTGGTGTATTGGAAACCACCTAGTGAGGTGTAGAGATATATGAGTATGGATTCTTGGAATATCAGCCCAGCCAGATGGACCTCCCTCCCAACATTGGCATAAGGCGACCAGCGCAGAATCTGGGATTGAATGGATGCAAACATGGCGATATCATCAGCTGTTGGAACGACCACCTGCGTATCGTCCATGACCCACTGTCGGCCGAGATCGAAGATGCACGGGATCAGCAGCAACAGTTCCAGCCAGCAACCGCACAAATTGCCCACATACTGGGTCTGAAGTAATTCGCGTGATCTTTGTTCGAGATCCAAGTTCAAGAAAAGCTGGCCGCTAAAGCGAGCATCTATTGAGATCATGCTGACGGTCGCAGTATAGGTGTAGTATTCGATGACGAAATCTTTCAAGTCTCGTGGAACTGCCGAGTCGCTCTGGGCAAGCAATTTGACTAAAAGCGAATTTGCAGCGGATAAATGGTCGAATATTGTCCCATTCATATCACCCTTGGCAGTCTGATTTTGTAAGATTATTGAACCCATCATCTTTGGATCATGGACTTCCTACCTCGGTAAAACACATCAGAAGTGCCCCCACTAGGAGCATGAGAGGGTTTGATTCTTTCCCGTCTAGAAAATCCGTTACTCCACGGCGGAAATGCTGGAGGGCTTTTGTGTAGTGATTGTGGGCAATTGTATCTGTTTCATCCCGTGATCGAAACGCGCGGTGAGCGGCGCTTTGAGTAATTACCAGCTGCAATAGCAAGTCACTAGAAAATGCCAGGGGTACAATTTGTACCAGAAAGGGGTTGACAGGTGTAGAGCCATTTGCCATGCAGTCGGCTGTTGTGGCCAGGTAATGACTGAGAAGCTGATAGGACTCGGCATCATAACCAGGCATCAGGGATAGGCTGCGTGGCGGCACGTTTCCTATTGAGACAGATGTGACAAGAGCATCACTGATAGTGGTAGAAGTGGTATCTGTTGACAGTCGTCGCTGGTTATGGGTTTCGTCATGCAGCGTTGTGTCTTCAGACTGATCTCCATTAATCACTGAGTGCCCTGCACTCGATGAAATAGATGGTGCTCGTTGCGATAATGGACTCCCAGGCATCGCCATTTCATTGGCCTGCTCAATGACATCGAAAATATTCGGTCGGTATTCATCTGTCGTAGATACTTGAGCTTCGTCGCCATGGCTGGAATTTCTCTTTCCAGGCACAGTCTGGGGCCACTGGCAGCCCAGGTCATTGCGCTGACAGCCAGCACATATTGGACGTGCCTCGTCGCATTTCTTCTTACGACGCCTGCAGGTCAAACAACCAGTTCTTACTCGGACGATTCGCTGCACATGTCGGTCTGGCGGCATATTTGGTTCGAGGAGGTCAGAAGAAGGTAAGACAGGGGATCTCAGTGCCGATCGTATTTCTCGGGAGAGATAAGAAAGTGTGGGGTAACTTCCAACTCCCGAGGTCGCCTCTTGTCGAACATATATTTTGTACCCAGAATTTGATGATCTTTAAGTCGTTTTAACATTTAAGTCTCTTATGTATATCAAGGCTTAGCCGGTAGAATATGATAGGGTATTTCTTTTATTTGGAAAGCACTAGAAAGCCTGCTCTATTCCCTACCAGCGTGAATATCAACTAAAGATATCGTGTATTTTCGAGTTTATTAGCTTCTCCTCTTCGAGTACTACTTTCAAGGTATTGAGATAGAGCCGGTTTTATATGGCAGTTCTAGATTTTTGGGAGAAAGGCCTGTAGAAAGCAATCACTTGCAAGTACTTCAGCAGGCCTCCTTTGGTCGCAATTGATATGGATTGATAATATATAAAAAAAACATAAGAATGAGAGTAATTCCAAAATAATCAAGGCACTAAACCAGGCTAAACCAGGTGGATGAACGCCTGATCTTCAACTCAACACAGTGTTATCGAGCGTGATAGTCTTCCAGATAAGGTAGAGATAGTCATGACCGCGGTCGGCATTGAAATCATTACTGATTCCATCATAACCCAGGTCCGTTAGACTCTTTCCTGTGATTTCAATTTTCGAACGAATCATCCGGATATCAACAATCTTATCCCTGACATTGGGATTTCTTCCGATCTGCAGATACCGGTATGTCCCACCTGCACCAGAGGCGAGGTCCAGACCATTCGGTGTACTCTCCTCACTTTGACGGCAGCGAAGATCAGTACAGGTCTCTGAATCGGACGCCTTTTTTCCCCACTCAGGAACAAGCCACACAAAACTGAAAGAAAGAATTAGTACCAAATGAAAAATCAATTAATAAATCTTTACATACTCCGCATCTTCAAAGCCATAATTGATATTCGGGCTATCGTTGTTGATCACAGGAATGATATCATCGGGTTGATTCTGCTCCAATCGACCATAAACAATCTTTTTGTATTATATATTGGTAAGCTCTTAAATTCAGTGTAGGAACAAGGGTTCATCAATATACCTTGATACCTTGAAGGAATTTGTGTGCCCTCAATTCACAGTCAATCTGCACTGCCAATTTCTCTTCAAACTCTGGATCTGGTTCAGGGCGAGTTATGACTTGCTTCGATGCTACTGAAATACCCGGACCGACAAAGTGCATCTGGTAAGCTATAATTCGGCCCTTTGGCCCAACGGTGTCTGGTAAAGAATAGTGTTGTTAGTAGGTATCATTAATAGGAAAAGAGGTATACCATTAACCACTCACAGACGGTTTTCTCGATCCCACTCTCTTTAACTACCTCCCTGGTCTCATCCTTGAGACGCTGCTGACGGTGTCCGTAATTTCCTCGGAAAGGGTGTATTCAGTGCTAACCTTTGCACTGAAAATATCCCAACTGCCGCCTGCTTCGCCCCCGAACGTCGATTGCGACTTCGCCGTCTCCACAGCTTGGTTGGCTTCCTCCCGAAAGTGAACTTTGGTCATCTCTCTGCTCCATGTGTACTTTTCGGTGCGGGTAACGCTGACAGCATCTCCATTCTCAAAGTCAAATGGCTTTGACCAAAATATAGTCCCAGGGAGTTGTATAGTGACTTCAGACATTTCCAGCGGGGAAAAGAAAATATGTAGAGATCCAAAGACTTTATGACTTAGTGTTTGGACTGACTAGAGTTTCCATCTACCTTTTATATCATTTTGAGAAGGCCTAGACATTTTTAATTCTTTCTTGCTCAACCTATCACCCCCCTTCCCTTAGTTCCGCTAGATCTAACAGGAAGATGACGTGTCCCTGCGTTATTTTTCTATCTCTGCCGATCAATTACATGCATATGTACGTAATAAGTCATTTCCTTCTCAAGCAAGAGAAAGGTAGATGCGTATCTACATCATGTGGTCACAAAGAACCTATATTAGCGACCCGTTTAGCTAGCTATGGTACATTCAATTTATCTATTTAACAATTAAAAAACAGTTAAAAAGTGATATGGTTGAGATATTCACGTTTGAATTATTTTGACATTTAAGTACCTTTTTATATGTATTCTATAGAAAAGCTACTTAAATTGATGTTTTGCATTCAACCCGTGCGGGCCAACTTCCCCGCTCCCGCTCTACAGGAACCTAAACCGTTCCTGGATTTCTCAGGATAATCTCGTACCGCATAGGAACCAACGTCACCATAGGCTTGGATTTTGGGCATGTTGTCATAATATGTGTCTTCTTTTGATATTGCAGATTGAAAGTAGTCAATAAGTCTCTTCCATCTCTCAGCTTTCTATTCAAGTCATCTACCAGGCCATCGCGAGTATACTGGGGCTTAACCGATGCCTCAGATTTCATATCTTTCGTTAAAGGATATATGCAGCATGTACAACAAAGTGTCCGAGGACTGTGTCATACATTGCATTGACAGCTCGGGCAAGAAGGGAAGCTAACGCATGCACGCCACCAACAAGGTTGCTTTTTCTGTAGAATTTCAAAACCAGTATAAGGAATTAAATAGAGAAAATGGTGTGAGCTGTATACTGCCCGTCCACGGGTAAGTGCTTATCACTACCTAGGTAATCAATAGTATCCGAATTAGGTACGCAGTGAACAGCGTATCCGTCCGGGTAACCCTGTTGAGAGGTCAGGCGGGCCCGCCTGATATGTGCGTGATCTGATCCGAAGGGATCTCCCTCTAACTATCAATCCCCTTTATTTAATAAGTATCCACATACTCGTCCGATGTTCCAGCTACGCCACAACACGGGTACTAACATCGGGCACGGACATCGGACTCTAGCATTGGCTACTACTCTGCCACGACAGCTCGAGCGAGAAGGAACGCTAATGCATGCACGTCACAAATTTGCTTTTCGGCAGTAGTAATTCGAATACAAGTGATTAGTCATAAGCACTACCCAGTATACAGCTCAAGGTTTTTTTTACACGTTTTTCTGTGTTTGATTCAGTATACTAGTCTTGAAATCATAGAGAAAAAGCAAGTTAGTGGCGTGTGCATGCGTTAACGTCCCTTCTCGCCTGAGCTGTCGTGGCAGAGTAGTATCGGCCATTTAGCACTAACGAATAATATTGTCGAAGTTGAATGATCTTATCAAAATTGAAAAAACGCGCGCGGTGGCGTTGAAGGATTTCATGAAGCGTGCGTATGACAACGCATCGATGATGGTGCGCACTTTGGTACCGAAGGATTTGATGAATGTGGAATTTGCTCTCCCCCTGATCTCCAATTTGGGTAGGTGGGGGGAGTGGGGGCATGGCGCTGTGCCGGGGCCGGGCCGAGGCCCGCTACCCTAGCAAGTTGAACTCTGTTTCGATAAATGATGAAAAATAGTTGCTCAAGATGAGCAAAGGACACATAACCTCTTGAAGTCGAGACAGTTAGTCCTGGGAGGGGAAGGTGTTGTGATCACCTGATGTTACCCCGTTTGTCATGACTGCCAGTAGAGAGCTTCTCTTCTTCTCTCTCCTTCTTTTCCCCAATCATTCAGAACTATCTTGTTCTCTTGTCCTTCTAGAGTAATACTATATGATATAATATGCAGACCTTATATTAAACTGGTTCCCGATGACTAGACTTCAAAAAAGAAAGAGAGTAAAGAGGTGAACATGATGTCGAGCGCGTCTGTACTGATATGAATTCGGTGGATGAACATGGATTACAAACATGCCTCTGAACCGGTCTAGCATCACACACCCGTATCTCCCTTGTGTCTTATGCCCATACAAGGTACAAATAGTCCCCTTTACGGCCTTGATTAATATCGGTGGTGTAGTCCGTATATCCGCTTTGCCCGATGCGTGTCTTGATCTGTTCCACAGTAAGTTTGTCCTTAGTGCGAAAGAGGCCAACTCTTGTAACCGGCGTCTCCCCATTGCGCTCGGCAGTGATATACCGGTAATCATCCTTTCCCAAAGCCAAATTGTTGTAATTTCTGATCTCACTGTTTGGCATTTCAAATGATAGATGGGTGATCGCTTGTGCTTGTTCTGCGGTCCATTGTGGGTGGAGCCACACAAAGCTAAAATACGTTATTGTTTGGTACAGTACAATGCGACAAAAGACAAAAGAAGGTATGAAGATGGAAAGAGGGGGGAAGGAATCGCTTACAAGCCACCCATGCCCTTGTTGATATCCGATGGCAATCCTTGCAGCTCGGTGACTATGTCATCAGGCTGAGAATACTTCTCCTTGGAGTATATGACCTAGCACAGGTTAGCTCCAACCAGGAACGAACACTATTAGAATACAGCCATCCTTACGATCAGATTGGAAAGATACTTGGGCATATTTTATGCGGTATGACTTGGTGACGGAAAATAACCAGGGCGTGTTGAACGTTGTAGGAGGCCTGATGTTTCAATTCGGCACCCTGGCTTGAACGACCCTTTTATAACTACTGCCTTGTGGCTCCACTGGGAGGGTTATCATACATAAAAGAAGCACTAGGATCATTATGAGTGTAGCATCCATTTGCAACATGTACTACTTCCGATGAACGAACCGCAGCCAGATTGGCTGTAGCAAGACACCGCCCTAGATAACACATATTCGAAAAGGATAGGTAAGCCGCGTCAGACACTAGTCATGCTCTATCCAGAAAGGAGGGGGCCAAAATGCCTCAGCAGTCCTCATCCTGATGTATCGAGAGCACCGGGGGAAGGATTGCAATGCCACTCTATGGACCAAAGCACAAAATTCAGCCAACAAAAGCAAAGAAAAGTGGAAATAGGTAACATGGAGAAGCTGAAGTTTCGGGGAAGCTTGTCCAATTTAGTAAAAAGGAAAGAGCTGAGCCCATGCAAGCCTTGTGGCCCAACTCTGGTTCCACCAATTGTAGGTGTTAAGAGGAAGCTAGGGGCAAGAGGAAGCTAGGGGATGCGTCATGGTATGCATCTGCCCAGTAGGGTAGTAATGAGTCAGCAACAAGTGACCCTGAACGAATAGCTAGGAGCCAGGAATGGTCGATCACTCCACTCTGTTTTTATTTCTGAGGAGTCATACTTCCGGGAGGATAATTGAAAGAAGTACATGACAACGTCGAGTAGGACCTATAAAAGTTAACTTCCGTTCTCCTGCTCTCTATTTTTCTTACTCTGTTTAGGAATACCACTTTTATTTCTTCGATTGTTTCCTTGCATCCTAGGATGGGGTGGGGTCTACCTGGGAAACTGCACTCGCTGCAGCAGGCTATCACGCAGCCGGAGGCGGATGATGGTCATTATAAGCTACAGTTTGCTAGTGATGGCACATTTCAAATTACTGTTTTCTCTGATCTGCACTTTGCTGAGGGCAAGTGTTTTCTTTTCTTTAGATGGATGATATCTAACATGGATCGTGCGGATAGAGGAAGATGGAGCCGGTCCAAAAACTGATGCGAGATCTGTGGATGTCATACAGAAAGTGCTTGGATTTGAAAGTACTCAGCTGGTCGTACTCAACGGCGACCTGATATCTGGTTACGGCACTGTCGCCGATAATACGACGGGCTACTTAGATCAGATTGTCGATCCGATTGTCCAAAAGCAGCTCCCATGGGCGTCAACATACGGAAACCACGACCATCAGAAATATGCAGACACCCTGAAAACTTTCGAACGGGAGAAGACGTACAAAAACTGTCTGACTCAAAGTATGGTCCCCGGCAGCCCTGGCGATGACGATGTGGGAGTGTCAAATTACTATTTACCCGTGTATGCGGCGGAGGGATCGCAGACTGTGCCCGAAGTCATTTTGTGGTTTTTTGATAGTAGGGGCGGAGATTACAAAAACAGCACAGGAAGGCAGGACTGGATTCACCCGTCGGTGAGTTCATACCACCATCATTGCCTCATCCATTGTTTGCCAACTAACTGTCTGAACAGGTTGTAACATGGTTCAAACATACGAATGCTAATCTCACTAATCACTATGGGACGGTCATCCCATCACTTGCATTCTTTCATATCCCCATTTCCTCAGCGTATCACTTTCAGAATAAACCCAGCGTGAATCCAAGCAAGGAACCAGGTCAAAACGGGGAGAAAGTTACATGGCAAGGTGGAATGTATGATAAGAAAATCCACGATGTGGAGTTCATGAAAGCTTTGGTGGAAACCGATGGGTTGCTGGCTACATTTAGTGGCCATGATCACGACAATGACTGGTGAGATTGAAGCCTCTTCTATGTTGGCATCATAGTGGTCAAATGCTAACTTCTCATCCACTACAGGTGTTTCAAATGGAGTGCTGGTCTCCCAGACCAGGACGTGCGTGGAAATGGTGTGAATGTCTGCTACGGGCGCCATTCGGGATATGGAGGATATGGGGATTTGGCTCGCGGCGGACGCCACATTGTGTTGAACAAGGACACTCTTAACAAGGAAGTAGTGACTTGGGTTCGACTGGAAGACGGATGGATTACTGAAAATGTGACATTGAATGCCACCTACGGGCAAGATGAGTATCATCCTAATTCGTTGCATTGGGGCCTCAAAAGGAATGAGGTTGAAAGTTTGGGTAATGGACTTGCCCCGAGTATCTCTTCGGCTTTGTTCTTTCTGTTTCTGGTATTTTATTTTCCACTCAGATTATGGAATTGATTGATTCAGCGACCAGTACAATGTCTACTACAAAGCTGCGGTGTTCTTACCAATCCCTGTATAATTGTGCGTACTTAACTAAATTTACTATTCATGGCATTAACGACCTTTCTCAATACTAATTGGGCTTCCATAATATATGTACTAGACTTCCGCAAAGCCCACAAAGCCCAAAACCCAACCCAACTCGCAAGTGGCCTGGGGTTTGAGCCTGGTCCTTAGGCCTATAGGTGGACTATAGGGGCCCAATGGGCCCTAAATAATACAAATAGGCCAAGAATTCAAGTGCCAAGTAAAGTTGAACCTCCTTGTTGTGTTTTTTTAATTACGCTTCGTTTTGCTCCCGTTTCTAAGCCTTATCCCTAAGGTAATATTCTATCTATTTAGTTAGTTGATTGAAAGTCAATCATAAGTTAGTTCTCGATATCACGTTTAAAAACGCGAAAAAAAAACGCGGTTATTAAAGAAACTGAAACCCACAGAGGTCACTATAAGGTGGTAGTACTCCCATCTAAATCTGAAATATATACTAATATAGTTAGCAGATTTGGATCTGGCGCGTACTTAGGTAGGTAAAATTCATTGATAATATAAGCAAGCTTGGCGGCCCTGGGAGTTGTAACCGCGATCAGGCGGTGCACGTGACTAATATGCCGAATACCCGATAATAGACACCTGAGGCTTCAAGTGGAACCACAGGATACCACGTTTCAGGCTTCTCTCCGCATGGAAACTGCCCTAACCTGCCCTAATGACAACTGAAGACGGGTCAGGCCGCCATATTCACGAAAATTTGTGATAAAGAGAGGGGCATATGGGGTCTAACCAGGGGCCACCTTCGTGTCAAGCTTTAACTATCAACCAATCACTATGCTCAATGTTGCAAATTGGAGAGATGGTGGGTTTTCTTCCAACGGTGTTAAGGCACTTTCTGCTTTATCCCCGTTCGCAACGATTGAAATATGCTATTTGCCTGATGTTTTTTTTTCTGCTTATCAATTTGGTATTAAAAAAATGCTCCCCGCTGTTGCAAACTAGTTCCTTCTCTAGAGATTCAGTCTCGCGTGCCCATTTAGTTAGCCTCCCAGAAAGAGGTGTTCAATTCTTTCGCCCAGTTACTATCGAGTGGTTCTCTATATGAGCAACGATAATGTCAGACCGTAAAGAATCCGGCTCGACCAGATCACGGTCGACATCAATATCCAGTACTGATTCCGAGTCGCGGGCATCAAGAACACAGTCACGATCTCACAGCTTGACTGGTTCTCTGAGGTCGAGGTTGCGGTCTTTGTCAAATCCAGGAATGACCCAGGTGGATCGAGTTTATTCGGGGCGACATCTCAATGACCAGTCAGTATACCATAGTGACGATGAGTCCAACCATAGTGAATCGTCCATCGAAAACAGGCATGAGCCCGACACTGTTCAGGAAGTGCGGAATGGGATTGTGAACGAGCGCGATCTGGATCTAGAAAAAGCCGACGTTCCACAGGCCGAACTTGAAAAATCGAGGACGGCAAAGTCAAATCGGTCTCGGCACGACCCAAAACTGGTAGGTTGTTCCATGTTCCTAAACCTGCACTCGGTATTAACACTGGTACAGGTAAAATGGGATGGCCCTGAAGACCCCGAAAATCCGAAAAACTGGACCAACAGGAAGAAATGGGCTGCTACCATTACCGTGTCACTATTCACATTCATCTCGCCGGTGTCTTCGTCGATGGTTGCACCGGCACTGCCATCACTAGCAGCGGATCTTAAAGTCACGGATGAGGTAGTCTCACAACTTATGCTCTCAATCTTCGTTCTGGCCTACGCTGTTGGCCCATTATTCCTCGGGCCACTGTCAGAGATATACGGCCGAACCGTCGTGCTGCAGCTCTCCAACCTCTTCTTCCTAGTTTTCAACATAGGGTGTGCCGTATCACAAACGAAAGTCCAAATGATTGTCTGCCGATTCTTTGCTGGACTAGGAGGCAGTGCCCCACTAGCAGTAAGCCAAGCCGCAAAAATCCCCTAATAAAAGCTTATATCTAACCACATCTAGATCGGCGGCGGTGTCCTATCAGATTGCTTCCGGGCTGAAGAGCGTGGAAAAGGAATCGCAATCTACAGTCTCGCACCACTCCTAGGCCCAGCCCTGGGCCCCATAGCAGGAGGCTTCATCGCCGAAAACACAACCTGGCGCTGGGTGTTCTATTCGACCTCAATAACCGACGCCCTGGTCCAAGTAATGGGCCTCTTCTTCCTACGCGAGAGCTACGGCCCGAAAATCCTCCTCGACCGTGCAGTCCGTCTGCGTAAAGAAACAGGCGACGAATCCTATCAAACAGAAGCAGAGCGCCAAAATAAGACCCTGCCCGAAGTCCTACGTAGCTCACTCATTCGTCCCTTCCGCCTCCTCCTCACCCAGCCAATCGTGCAAGTCCTAGCCCTATTCATGGCCTACATCTATGGAATCATGTACCTCGTCCTCTCAACATTCCCTACCCTCTGGACAAGCCCAAATTACTACAACGAATCAACCGGTATCGGAGGCCTGAACTATATTTCTCTCGGACTAGGCTTCTGGCTCGGCTCCCAGATCTGTGCCCCACTCAACGACCGCATCTATCGGCGTCTCAAGGCCCGCAACGACGGCGTCGGAAAACCGGAGTTCCGCGTCCCACTGCTCTTCGTCGGCGCTTTCTTTATCCCCACTGGTTTGTTCATCTACGGCTGGACCGCCCAGTACCACTGCCATTGGATCGCGCCGAATATCGGCGCTGTACTGTTTGGTACTGGCAATATTATTGCCTTCCAGTGCATCCAAACTTATATGGTTGATACGTATACGCGGTTTGCGGCTAGTGCGCTTGCTGCTGGTGCATTTCTGCGCTCGATAGCTGGGTTCGGCTTCCCACTTTTTGCACCGTATATGTATATTGCTTTAGAATATGGGTGGGGGAATAGTTTGTTGGCGTTTGTAGCTATTGTCATCGGTGTGCCTGCACCGGTGTTTTTGTGGAAGTTCGGGGAGAAGTTGAGGAAAAAGAGTCCATTTGCGGCCGGCTAGGTCACTGCCGAATTAGTATTAGCATGCTGAGATGGAATTGTTAATTGGTTAATTAGTATATTTAACTTCTTCAGGAAACTTCTGTTAAGCAGCTATGGCGAGTATAGTTTTTCGGCATGTGCCCTCGGTCACGCATGCCTCGGCTCTCCGGGTTCGGGTTACGATGTTATTACAAGTTCTTACGGGGCTGGGTTGCACAGGTCAAATTATGCCAGAGCACATGCAGATTTTATTTGTCTCTCCGACGATCTGCAGGGGCTTCCAAGGTTCCACGTAATTAAGGATTACAATCCAGATAAATCACATCGTACACATGGTTGACCAAAATGGAATGCCTTGAGCAAGAAGGCGCAGTGGAGATCAGGAATCTAGATCCATTACAATGTTTCGATAGGAAGAGATATTGATAGTGGTAAAAAGTATGTATTTAGATCAAAGGAAATATAGAGAAAATAAATAGAGATCGCAAAACAGACTACCTACATACTAGTCTGCTCGCTTTCCCGTTAGACGGGGGGGGGGTATAGGGAATCTATGGTCACATGATAATGAGATCCGAGACAAATTAATCCGATTCGCTTCGCGAATGTCAGTCGACATGAAGGGCAACGGTTGGAGTATTTACTCGTGCTTGACCTCGCTGTGCTTGGTCTCATCGCTGCTGCTCATGGCATTCTCAGCCTTCTCAGCCTCGGAGTTGACACGGAGGTCAGGAATATCGAGACCCAGCTCGGCCTGCATCTGGGTAATCTGGGCAATGGAGAGCTTGGGCATCTGCTGTGCGACCTGGTAGGGCCACTTGCCCTCAACGTGGGCCTTGGCGAAGATGATATCAACTTCCTCGAGATCACGACCGGCGGTCTCACAGTAGAAGAACCAGGCGAAGGGAATAGCGATGAAGTTGACAAGCGCGAAGAAGAGGTAGATACCCCAGTCGGACTGGTTGGAGAACACAGGAGTGAACATGACGACGGCGAAGTTGGTGATCCAGTTCATGCAGGTGGAAGCGGAGGCGGCCTTGGTACGGGTGCGGAGGGGGTTGATCTCGGGGGGGTAGATCCAGGGCAGAGGTAGCGTAGTAAAGGCGAAGAAGCAGATGAACAAGAAGATACCGACGATGGCACCCTTGGCGTTCTGTGCGTTTGAGTCGATGAGACATCCCATAGTGATGATGAAACTGAGACCCTGTCCGAGGAAACCAATCAAGAATAGGTTACGGCGACCGACCCTCTCAATCATGAAGAAGGATGGGATAGTGGCAAGAGCGTAGACAGTGGCGAAAACACCTCCGAGAACGAGGGGGAGCTTGCCTTCCATGTGCAAGTTCTGTTGGAAGAGGAGAGTGGAGTAGTAGATAGCGGCGTTGCAACCAGTGAATTGCTGGAAGAATTGTCCAGAGCAACCGATCATCATACGCTGGAAGTGCTGAGTCTTACCGCCAGTGAATAGAATACCCCAGCTGCTGGACTCAACATTCTCCATAGCCTTAAGATCAGCCTTCATAAGGTTGAAATCGGCAAGCACATCCTCCGCATCGATCGAACTACCGTTGAGGTCGGCGAGAACCTGAAGGGCCTCCTGGTCATGGCCTTGCATGACAAACCAACGAGGCGACTCGGGGAGCATGAGAGCTCCGCCAGTGACGAGGATAGCGAACATAATCTGGAAGGCGACGGGGAACCGCCACTGGACGGAGCTGTCGACATAAGAGAGACCGAAATCGAGCCAGTAAGCGATGAAGGTACCGACGGCGATGATAGCACCCTCGAAGCAGACGAGGAAACCACGGTTGTGAGCACGCGAACACTCAGACTGCCAGACAGGAATAGTAGCGGTGTCCATGCCGTTTCCAAGACCGGAAATGACACGTCCGATAACGAACTGGCCCAGTCCCCAGTGAGGTCCGAACGCAGCAGTAGAGATGACAGTACCGAGGATCATGAGAAGACCACCGGCGACAAGGAGAGGAGTGCGGCCAATACGTTGACCGTAGGCCATTGTGAAGATAGCACCGAAGAAGCAACCGAGTTCGTAACAGGCAGTGACAGCACCACGGAGGACGGCGACATGTTCGGAGTCACCATGGAGAGCGGGGAATTCAGAAGTAAACTGGTCACCAGAAATGATACCAGACATCAAACCCTGATCATAACCAAAAAGGGAGAATCCAACGACGGATGTAAATGTAATGGCGATATGGAGCTTCTTGCCCCGTAAGCCGGAGGTTGTGGTCCACATGATGAACGTCCTCTATTAGATGAAGGGAGGAAAAGACCAAAGCGACATGGGGAGGAAAAGAAAGCTCAGACAAAGGATATTTCCGTAGCCTTATATGCATTCAGTCCCCATGTCTACTTTGCCAAGCAGAAAAAAAAAAAAGTTTGGAGAGTGACATCGGCGGCGCCTTCACATTGGATAGGCAAGTCTCGCGACCCGCCGTGGGGGCCAAGTGAAGCCAAGTAGCAACAAGTAGGGGCCAAGGGGCCATATTAGTGGAGTTGCGGGGATGCGACAAGAAAGTCTCGCGGTGTTTGCCAAGTACAAGCGGCTTAGGTTTACCGTTTTTGGCCTTAGTATATTAAACCGCGCTAATCTGACTACAGTTGTAGGTCGCCTAAAAGATATACTGTATAGTCCCTTTTCTGTTTGTTTCATCTGTGGATCGAATTAATTTCTGGGGGTTTGTTAAAAGCGCGAGTTTGTTGTCCGGAAAGGGAATCTTATCCGACCCTCCACAGACTGTAACCCATGGGGAAGAGGAAATTGGGGGTGGGTCAGGGGCCGAGGGTCTTCGAATGGTCTTTTAGCAAATCCTTTGTTTTTTTCTTTTTTTTTGCTTTTTCTTTTTCTTTTTTTTTTTCTTTACATTTTCTCCTTTTTTCACTTTTTTTTTCATAGTCCCGTGCCGATTGGTTTCCCCCGAATATTACGTATTAAAGATCTCGTTTCAGTTGCCTTTTTACTTCCGAATCTCGCCATGCCCGATGCCCCGGTTACGGCGAGTACAAAGTACAGTAATTTCCCGGGGTTGTGTGGGATGGGAGTGCCGTCTTCAGCAATGATCATCGGGCTCACGAGACATATATTGTGATTTGAACTTGTGTATAGCATAAAATCTGATGTCTACAAAGGTCACCTTGATATCTCCGGTTTCTTTATAAAATCTCACGGAATATATTTCTCACCCGATGCCGAAAAACCTCGGGAAAAGATCCGGGAAATATTCGGATTCTCAGATGTTTTAACGTCAAAAGAAGCCAAAGAAGTTCGGGAAGTCCCAAAGTGGATCCTTTGCCAAGATAATATTCCGTTTTAGGAAATGATGAACCCCCTCATTGTCCCCCTCAAAAAGAGAGTCCAGTAAGCAAGTCACCTTCCAAGCCTTCAACCTTGGAAATTGGCTTGCTTACTTGACTCAAGCATACCAAGGCCTCCCAAGATTTCTTCTTTCACCTTTCCAAGAAAGTATATAATGAAAAGCATTTGAGAATACCTTGGCCATATATTAGGAAAAGTGAAGAGGAAAAGAAAAGACATTCGGTCCCACATGAGATCCCGGGTAAATACTAAAAGGCAATTTGGAAGCGGGCATTGCCGGACAATTCACCTCCGGCCTAGTAAAATTTCTGCTTTCGGAAATGAAAACGGAAACTAGATTGGTAGACGGATGTGCAACATATATACATAAGTCTAGATTAAATTTTTTTTCCTTGTAGCCCAATAAGATAATTCTCCGAGTTGTGCATATGAACAGACAATCCTCGGTACCTTCCCGAATAAGAACATGCGGTCCGCGATGATGCCATATTCGATATCTATCGGTATATCGCTTAGGGCTCCTTTTGCGGTTGTTGCTTGAGAGGTCTCGTAATTTGCGGGACGAGGCTTGCAGATCACGGCAAAGCCGTTCAGAGTCAAAGCGACACCCTCCAAACGTCATCTAGAAAGCCTCAATCCGCCTCGTGGCGCTCCTAGGGTCTTGGCGTCCCCTCGAGTTCTTGATAACCGTTGGAAATCCTGGAATTGGTTGCCATTTGGCAAGGATTCGTACTGGGATCTGAGAGAATTACTTGGGATTCATTCCCACCGCTAATTGGTCTGTGGAAATACCATCTCCGTTGAGGTTTAGCGGATGTAAAACTAAGTATACCTGTTAACCGAGTAGTTCAAGCTATAGCAGTAAATGTCTCTATAATTGGGTGTTGCTCAGATATTGCTGAGATAGAAGCTTGATGATTCAACCTTTTCAATCTTGGTCAATATGACGGGGAAATCTCAGCACACCGAATTTTCAGATAGGCTACACGATTTCAATAAGAGAGAGAGAGAAGCGTTTAGCACCATCCAAACAGACTTTCTGTCGACACTACGTGAATCTTACTCTACAAATATTATCTGAAAGCTAGAGAAAAACAAGAGTAAAAGCAGAGCATTCTGGGCATAACTTGTTTGTATAATGCATCTACCACGAGTGACCTATATACGCCCAAGAACTGGCTAATGGACAGCAGAAATGGAGAAGGGAAACTCCGAGCTCATGTAGCAAATAAGGTGCTACATGAAAATGCATTTGTTTGATTGGCTATTAATCCATCTGGAATTTCCATTTTCCAAAAGTCTGGGCATCAAGGTGGAGCAATATGTAGTTCGACTGTGGAGATATATATTTCGTGGGGTAGAGATAAACTGGGGATGTCCCCATACTCATCGACATTGTAGTCTGTGCGGATCTAGTCCGGAAGAATCATCCGGCACATCTACAATAGTTTGCTGAAAAGTCGAGGAACCATTTTTAAGAGACCGTAGCTTTCAATCAATTTCTATAGGCAATAACAACTACGTATGTTCACACCTCACACGGCAGGGGCATTACACTATATATAAAAATCATTGGTTCAGCCGGTGATACCAGACTCCTCCTTACCATGCTTCTGTAAATCATTAGTCTAGAACTATCAAGGGGAGTAGAGGAATGCTTACCAGAGTTCGGTGGTACTTGATGCCGACGTTGTTTCCAGTCGTTGCGTCATACGGCACAGGGCTGGTGTAGTTGTAGGTAGGGTGAAGACCATGGTAAGTCTTTTTCACAACCTCGGCAATACCATGGCCAGCAGAGCACTTGCCCTTAGTGGCAGGGATGGCCCACTTAGAGGAATAGTGCTTTTTGGATAGAGGGCCAGGATAAGTCTGGTTGATATAGGCTTTGCTG
Organism: Penicillium griseofulvum; assembly: GCF_001561935.1. NCBI lineage: Eukaryota > Fungi > Ascomycota > Eurotiomycetes > Eurotiales > Aspergillaceae > Penicillium > Penicillium griseofulvum. The sequence continues at coordinate 4,097,190 of NW_024467471.1, read as the reverse complement.
GTATCAACTTTCCAGTTGACATAGCCGGTCTTGTCGGCGATTAACTTCAGCAGGTTGGCGCCACAGTCCCAGCGGCCAAGAGAGGGCAGACCCCAGTTAGCGGACAGCGATGCAATGATTGAATAGTGTGTGTAGAAAGTGTCGTCCGTGGTGCCCTTCAGGTGCTTCGGGATAGCACCGCCAACCAGGAAGGTGAAGACGCGGTTGGGGTAGGAGTAGTTGCCCCCCTCATCAAAGGTGACCAATACCAGACTGTTATTAGTGAAGTGCTGATTCTTCAGCAGGGGAGGGAGGAAACGAGCGACCCAGTCACCGGCCACAGTGATGTTGGTGTCATGAGCGTCGTTGGTCATATTCGGTGTGATAAACATATGTTGGGGAAGGCTGCGGTGTGCCAGGTCCTCGTAGAAAGTGGTAAAGTTTTTGATCTGACGCGGGCGCACGGCGTCTTTGGTAACCGAGTCATACAGAGCTAGAGGGTTGTGCCTGCGCACATACTGATTCGGACCGCGGAGGGGGTACCGCATACCCTGGTAGCCGGCATGCGGCATGTCCTCTTGGTACTCACCCCAAGCGATGTGTTTGGTGTCAAACAAATCGGCAATGGTTGAGACATTGGCTGGGATCTGTATGTAGTCGTCATTGTCCATACCAAAGGTATCGCCTCCGGCGGAGGCACAGTAGTTAGGTTCCGAGGGGTGAGTGACTGCATAGTAGTTGGTTAGGAGAATACCCTCCTTAGCTAGCTTGGACAGGTTCGCATCCAAAGCAGCGGTTTTGAAGTCCTGCAAAGAGGTAAACAAGTGGTTATAGTTATTCATCTAAGGGGAAAACCCACTGTGTTCTCGAGCCAGATATTCACGAAGCGATCAAAAGCCAACCCCTTTACGTTTGACACGGGAGAGTAAGGCAGAACAGTAGCGCGAGCCGCATCGATCTCAGACTGGGTTGGGTTCTTTTCAGTGGTAGTCTTGCCCGCGACCAGGGCCAGGGCCCCGACGAACACAAGCAGAGCTTGTTTGGCGAACATATCTGGGATCGCGATAGCAGTAATGAGAAAGGAAACAGATGAGGAGATTGGGCGACAGGAGATATTATATTCAAGCTAGCCTTGGAGGCATGGCATTCCCCTCATCAGCTGGAAGAATCCCGCTATGTTAGACGGCACTAGCCAATACCACGTTGTGGTCGATGCAGGGTTAACTGGCTGCATCTCCAAGCCCTTTGTCCCAAAGAGCCAAGGTTTGAACTGAAAATCATCTGGATTGATGTGAATTAGAGCATTGAGTTGGTTTAATTGGATAGTGGACCGGGTACCTTGTCCTTACACGTTGTTGCCGTCCGTGCCCTAACTGGTCACTGGGCCAAGCAGATGACCACTCCGCTTCTACCAAATATATATTAGAATAAGCCCTACGGAGCGGAGATATATTAATTGATATATGATGTATTCAAGGTTTTAGCTTACACATTGCTTACCTTGTCTTGGCGTCTTATTTTGAGACTTGAGCCTTGTATATATCTCTGCATTACAATACATGCTATCACACCTTAGTTAGAGCTCCCTCGTTTTTACTTGTTCACAAATAGCAGTTCGCAAATGGGTTGGATTATTTGATCAGGGGCTTGCTGTGCCATCTCTTCAAGGATAATCCTACCCGCTTCTTCTTTCTCTTCTCCCCTTTCATATTTCGAATTGACCTCTTTGTCTACAGACCTGGCATCACTCTGTGTTTTTATTCTGAAAGCTAAGTAGTAGACTCATCAAGTATAGCACTATATGGACTTGCTTTGAACACTAGGTTATTTTATGCTATTTACTTTAGGTCTCAAGGCCAGGCCTGTTTGTTGATGGATGTTTCTAATTACAGCAGCGCTTCTTATCCACCTCCCTTGATTCGCCACGACTTTCTATGGTTATATTTATGCAGGTAACAAAGGAAGTGAAACAAATTGAACAAAGCTTTTTCCCGTCTGTGGAGGGGGGGCATACTACCTGCACATACAATATAGCAGGCTTGGAAGAAGGCAATTGCCTCGAGTTGATGGCATATCTTCCTAACACTTTTTTTCTGATAACACATGGATATTTCGGAATAAAAGCCGTACGGAGTACATAGTAGGTACCTCCATACTACAATATAGGTGAATCAGGTACTACCTAAATAGTACTAGTTGCCAAGGCTGACCAATACGCGGGAAATCAAGGTTGGAACCTTCTAGGAAGGCGGGCCGACGCGAGGCCCGAGCACGGTCTTGCAGGTGATGGATCCAACTGGGTTTCAATAGTTCACTTTCAGCTCGAGTGAGATTAAATTAGGAATTTTGAGGAAGTAGATCTGTACCATAAGAGAACATCCACGCCAAGCCACATTGCATTCAGCCATGCATCGAACGAAACGGTGAACCTTGCATAGCGAGTGTTTTGACTAATCCAGGTCGTCTGATTGCCTTTCCGAATGCCTCCCAGCATATGTTACGGAGTACAGCCATTTGAGCTATGTGATAAGGGAAAACTCGATCACCTCAAGATCCTTGTCATGCTTTTGGTTGATCGGCACATTCCGATTCTGTCAACCGCCAATGTTCATCCGCAGTAGAGAGACTGACGTGGCACAGAGGTGAAAAAGTTGTCCTTGCTGGAGGCTGTTCCGCTTGAAATATTTGGAATTATCACTGGGAGGTTGACTTTCCCCCCAGCTGGAAAGAATTATTGGTCGCGGGACAGAGTCTGATGCCTGAACGGTGAACCATCGATGATGATATGATCTGTGACCTGGAAGAGGCAAGTTCATCTCGAGTAACAATTTAGGAGAAAGAGCAAACTATATACAAACGTTTGAAGACACCAGCAACTGCTGAACGGCATACATAATTGAACAATATCTTTAGGTATATCGCTAGTCTTGACTTCTTCGATAAAACTGCTTCTGATGCAGCTGATATTTCCCTATGAGTTCAGGCGCCGACCGCAGTAATTATGCAGGCGCTAAGTCCACAACGTGCCAATACCCCTACCCCTCTTCGGCACTCGATAATGTCACATTTCATTCTCACAAGTATCTAAACAGCCACCAATCTCCTCGGTATACCCAGATACAACACTTCATGCCTCCCAGGAAAGTGATATATCACATTAGGTAAGGATCGGCACACTCCTACCTATGTAGGGGTATAGGTGCCCACGCTTCAGCCCTAGTTCAGCTCCCCCGAAGTGATCAGTCAGTTAACACCTTGGAGACCTTGTGTCAACGCACGAAAATTCTCTTCTAGACCATATACCTCTGTTCACTTCACAATATGATTTCGCTCCTAGACCTACCTGTTGAAATCGTGCTGCTTATAATCGACTGCCTCTTCTCCCAATTCGACGCAACGGAACCAGACAACAGTGACGCTTCTATCGCAACCCAAAAAGACTTAAACGCACTCTCACAAACAAACAAATGGCTCCATGACAAGTTGGAGACCCTCTTGTACAAGTTCAATGCACAACATTGTGGCCAGACATCGTTGGCATTTGGCGCCTTCCGTGGCTATGACACTGTTGTTCAGAAGTCTCTGGCAGTAGACAAGTCAAATATAATGAGAGATTTGAGGTTTCCAACACACAACTGTCAAATCTTCCACTCTCCACTTTGCTGGGCAGTCCAGGGGGGTCACGTCTTTATGATCGATACACTTGTTCAATCTGGCGCTGATATTCATGGGGAATGTGTCCATGATCGCTGCAATGCGCAGCTCCTTAGCCAGGCTGCAAGGAATGGGCATCTGGATGTGATGAAAGACCTTGTAAGAAGAGGTCTCCGTCCAGAAATCATGTGGGAAACCAACTTCTCAAATCTGTTGAATGAGGATGAACCTGGGCGCAAAGCCACTCTCCGCCTGGCTGCTGAGGGTGGCCATATCCCGTGTGTTGATTATACTCTTGCTATGGAAGAGTATGATAATCTCACTTGCAGACAATACATGCACAGAATAGCGCTGATTGTGCCTGCGACAGTGGCAAATGGTCATATAGAGTGTGCCCTGTTTTTGCTGAGCCGCAGTGGTATCCTAGAAAGAACTGGGTTCTGTAACTGTGGAGCCAAGCCTGCCAGGTCTCTAGTGTCCGATCTTCCCAAACTGACCGCGGTATTGGAAGACCCATATGTGATGGAGAAATATGGCCCTATGCTTCTTTACCTCGGAGCCGCGACCGGTTGTCCCCCCTTATTTGAAGAGATGGTTCGATTGGGTGTCCATATTGATACAAGATTCCGCGGGGGAAACACGCCGCTCTGCCTTGCCGTAATAGAATCACGAACACCCGAAGAAATAAAGAAATTGTTGAAGCTAGGCGCCGGGATTAACGTGGGGAACTCGCAGAATCAGACACCACTTTATCTTGCAACCCTACTTCGGCTCAAAGGAGTCATGAAAATGCTCCTAGATGAAGGTGCCGATACCGAAGTGCGCGGGAATCGATCGAGGCTTGTTCAAACACCCTTGTGCCTCGCTGTTGGCGATTTCGGGAATCCCACGTCAAATACCAACTATTCAAGACGCGCTACACCCTCACCCAGTAATGAGATTGTGTCATTGTTGCTGGAAAGTGGTGCCAACCCCAACCACGCCGATCCTGAGTTTGGGATAACTCCTCTCTGGCTTGCTGTTCGGGGCCACCGCACATTTCAGCCGTTTAGTAGGGATGACCTTGTGCGGTTGCTTCTTGAGAATGGCGCAGATCCAAAACTAGCATCACGAAATCAGTCAATCTTGTTCTGGGCTATATCGCGCTGCCATTACAATACGATTAAGATGCTCCTTGACTGCGGTGCCAACCCCAATGAGTATGCGGGTAGTTTCGATGGCTCAAAAACCCACTGCTCGAGAAAGCAACTTTCGCCTCTAGCCAAGGCTATGAAGTTGAAACACTATGACATAGCTGAGCTTTTGCTTGATTATGGTGCAGACCCTCTTGTCTCGTATTGGAGGAAGGAAACGTCATTGGTTAAAGCGACCAAGTCCTTGAATTGTTCGTTCATCGGGAAGATGATTGCCACTGGCCTGGATGTGAATGAGTCTGTGATGGGCCACACACCTCTTCATATGGCTGTCTGGAAAGGTAACGTTGAAGTGGCGGAACTACTGCTTCGGCGTGGAGCAGATCCGAATATCAAGGTTGGGGGAACCACATGGTATTCAACAAGTTCAATTCTGTGGTGGGCTTCGAATTCTCCGAGTTTCTATCCTGTTGAAGCTATGGTAGAGTTGCTATGTGCGTATGGCGCCAGGGAGCTATATGATACTAGCAGATGGTACGCCCCGCGGTTTATTCCTCCGGTCTCAGGATACTTATAGTACAAAGAGGACCGATGGATTGTCAAGTACTAGTTTTGCATATCACAATACACAGTCCATAAACAGCTCTGCCACCGTCCGGCAGCCGATTGACCGGTAATTTTAGAAGAATTATTCGGAGACATGTATCATATTTAGTTCTAACAGTATGTGCACTACGGATACACGAGACAAACACTAAACAATACCAATTCTTTGCTCGTTATTCTTGACTCAATGACTATTACATTGCTATGTATCTTGACAGGTAAAAGAAACAAGAGAAGGGAAAATTAATGACACTGTCGATTAAGAGAAAGCGGCACACGGCTCCTTTCTCTACCGACGTTGGGTCAGGTTTGAGTCAAGAAATATCCCCTGGTGATATGCGCGGAGGGTAACGTGAAGAAAGAAGATCAAATGAAATAAAGAGGCCACCAGGGAAGAACGTGCACGCCGGGGGTAATATTTTTTTACACAAAAAGACCGCTAACACCGTTGCTACCCCACATTTACTCGGGCTTCTTGCCGACCATGAGGTACATGGGAGTGAAGAGGTTCTTTTGAGCACCTTCGACCAGACAGTCACCAGCCAAGGCCAGGCTGTCGGCGGTCTTCTGGGAACCCTTGGGGAAGAGACCGATGGTCTCGCCGGCACCGACAAAGCGGTGGGCAATGCCACGGCCCCACCAGGTCATACGAGCGATGGTGAAGAAGTCCCAGGCCGAACCCATGTGCTTGAAGGAGCCCGCCAGCGGGTAGTACCAGGGAATGGGGTCGGGGCGAGCAGCGAGATCCTCGTGATGCTTTAGGTCAAAGCCAGCGTTCTTCATGGCTTCCAGTCCTTCAGAGATACGGACCATGTTGGAGATACCGTCACCCTGCTCGATACCGAGGCGAATGCGACGGTGCTCAGGATCATCATTGTTGTAATCGTCAGTCATGAGCCACTCGTACACAGCGAAGGTACCACCGGGCTTCAGAACACGGAAGATCTCGCTGTAGACACCGACAAGTTCGGGGGCGTGGACGGTGGCTTCAATGGCATAGACAGCGTCGAAGCTGTTATCGGGGAAGTTCATCTGCATGAAATCGCCCTTGACAAAAGCCATCTTATCCGAGAGACCCTGCTTGTGCGCGTAGTGGGTGGCGCGGTCGATCTGGTAGTCGTTGTTGTTCAGACCAGTGACGTGAGCACCGGTGAACTTGACCATCTCGCGAGCGGGGCCACCGACACCACAGCCAACATCTAGAACCTTCATATTCTCGGTGATACCAGCCTGGAGGGCAAGGTAGTGCTCGTGGCGGGCAATAGCCTGGTGGAAAGGCTCACCGTAGGCGAAGCGGCAGAAGTGGAATGAAGAGCCCCATCCGTACTCGTAGAAATCGGTGGCCAGGTTGTAGTAGCTGTAAAAGGATCGTCAGCATGAGAGCGTCGATCAATTGGGATTATTTTCGAACATACTGTCGGGTCAAGGTAGCATATTCAGCCTTGCGGGCCTATCACGCAGTAATTGTTAGCGAGAAGGATCAATTGTCTTGGACATACGCTGCCTTACCTCACGAATCTCGGGTGTTTCATCGACGGCATCTTTGTTGTCCCAGTGCTTGAAGTACTCGTCGACAGCAGCCTTTTGGGCGGCGGCGTCCTTTCCGCGCAAGGCAGCAAGACCACCCTGGGCTTTGGCAGATTTGCCGTGCAGAACCTTGTTGAAGGCGGCATCACGCGCCTTATCCTCACGTTCCAATGCAGAGGGAGCCATGGTGAAGAAACGAGTCGCAAAGATTAAAAGGGGTAGATTGTAAAAGGAGGCAAAAAAGCGTCAATTTCCAAGATTTTCCGAGAGAGAAAACGACAAGGTAGACCACTGTAAATACCAGAGAAGCGAAGCAAGAGAGAAGCGGGCAAGAGAGAATGGAATGGATTGCGACTGGAGGAGAAAAAGGGGAAATAAATAAGAGTCGACTCCCAAGCAACTTTTTGACAATCCGAAGTGGAGAGCCAATCAGGGGTTCCTCCGAACTAGACCTTATCCTTCTGGGGCTATTATTTTGGGGTGGCCACACCCTCCTTCCTCACGGGACACTCACCTTCCGGGCTGTGGCTTAGTCGGACATTGTGCCTCCCGGGAAAAATTTAACCTGAGGCAGCAAGATCACATGATATATCAGCCACACTACGCCACACGCCACTTCTATCGATCTTGATAATCCAACCTTAGAAGCTCTCACACCTCTCGGATTAACCCCATACTCTCCGACATGCCTCCTCAAATTAAGCACGATTTGAATCGATCCGGCTGGGAGTCGACAGACTTTCCCTCCGTATGTGAAAATTGTCTTCCCGAAAATCCCTACGTCCAAATGATCAAGGAAGATCATGGCGCAGAATGCAAGATTGTAAGCCCTTTTTTTTCCTCCCTCAAAGCTTCTTCATAAACACATACTAACTACTTAGTGCACGCGCCCCTTCACTATCTTCCGTTGGAAGGCCGATCGGACCTCCCGCCAAAAGCGATCGATTATCTGTCTCACATGCGCCCGCCTGAAGAATTGCTGTCAATGCTGCATGCTAGATTTGTCCTTCGGTCTTCCTCTTGCGGTCCGTGATGCCGCTCTCAAAATGGTCGCCCCAGGTCCGGAAAGCTCCATCAATCGCGAATATTACGCGCAAAACAACGAGAAGGAAATCGAAGAGGGACGCGGTGCGATTGAAGAATACGAAAAGACAGACGATAAGGCTCGCGAACTTCTACGCCGTCTCGCAAACAGCGAACCATATTATCGCAAGCCCCGACGAATCGAAGCACCTACGGAGGATGATAAAGTAGAGGAAGGTACGGCCACGGATCAACCACGAACGAATAGCCGCTATGGAAACGGACCCGGTCCAGTTCGCACCAGTGAAAGCCGTGTCGGAAACCGCCTTCCAGGACGTGGCGGACGAGGTGGTGGGCGTGGTGGTCGTCCCTTCCCCAGTACCACCCAGTTGCCGCCCTCGGCTGCAGATATCCTTCCCCCCGCGGATATCAACGTCACTTCCTTGTTTATTACTGGCGTGGAAGACGATCTCCCTGAGCATGCGCTTCGCACCTTCTTCAGCGAATTCGGCCAGCTCCGGTCGCTTATTTGTTCCCACCGCTCCCACTGCGCTTTCATCAACTACGTCAACCGTGCAGACGCGGAAACCGCCGCAAACCACTGCCAGGGCAAGGCCATCGTCCAGGGCTGCCCTCTGCGTGTTCGCTGGGGAAAGCCGAAACCACTGGACAATCTGGACCGTGAAGAGAGAATGCAAAATGCCCGTGAGGGTCGCCAGACTGTGGGATCGGTTGGTAAAGGTAAGCAAGCAAGCCGACAAGCCATTGCCTCGGCAGGCGAAGGTGCTGGCCAGGAGAAAGCTCAGGCTCATGTCGTTGCGCCGCCGCCCGGATCGGGTGAGGTCCAGTACGCCAGCATGAATGGCGATTGAACAGAACTTGCGCAGAGATACCATTAAATCAAATCGAGATTGCATGTAACTTAGAATTCGGAGCGGGCGTTATCAGGGATTGGGTTATTCTATGCAGATGTATGTACTTCAATCGAAAATACCCCGAAGACGCCAATGATAAAAGAGTCGGGTATCTTATAATACATGTCCGGTCACTATGATACTTATTTCACTGCGCCATATGCTGTTGGTTTGACATAAGCGTACAGACTAGCTTCAACCTCTGTTTCAGTGTCGTTTTCAGACTTTGAATGGACTCGGAGAGTGCGCTCAGATTCACTGAGCATCAGGATAGAAGGAAAAGCATCATGAAGAGCAAGCCTTGTGAATCTTCACATCCTGACCGCCGACTTTGATGGACTCATTATCACCGCGTTCGATCTGATCATGGATGTTGAGTTCTGTAGAAACAATCGCTCATTAGCACAACGTTCGTAAGCACTGTAAGTACCAAGCCAGAGAGTGAAATCTCAAGAATAGTCAAACACATACCCCACTTAGCAGTTTCATCTCCCTGCTCCCTCGAACCTTGGACGATGTTGTGGCGAAGGATATTCGCAACCTCGATCGCATGGTTGATTTGCATTCCAGTATCGACAGCCGGGCGACGGTTCTTCTCAAAGTTCTGGCGCGCTTCTTGGCGCGCAGCCATGAGGACTGGAAGATCGTCTATAGTGGACATTAGTATGAGGGTAACAGAGGCCTCAGTGGCGGTTGTGTTTGTCAAACGAACTGTGGAAGACAACTCGGGTGGACCGGAGAAGTTGGCGATAGGCGCTTTTAGCGGCAGCGGCAGTAGAGGTGGCCATAATGAAAAGCAGAATGTCACACAGAAGTATAGAAGTGGGTGTATCTAGGAACAAGTTGGGAAGCACCGGGTTGCAAATTGTCGCTGCGGATGATCGGCGCGGATAAGGGATGGGATGAAGTTATGGATGGCACTGTAAATGAGAAGTAGGGGTTGCAGTTGTCTGAATAGGAACACAGATCTAATAAACGAGAAGAAATTGATTGTACAAGTCAACCGAAGGAAGAAGGCCTGGCACCATCGCCATCGAACTCCAAGATATATGACACCTGATTGGTTCGAGGGGCGGATATTTGGGGCAGAAAAAAAGGTATGCAAAAAATTCCATCGCGGGACCCAACGCTCTCCACACACAACTTGGTACCATCACCAATATACCATTATACAATGGCTGCTGCTCAAGTTGATATTTCCCTCCCTACCTTGCCTCAGGGCTGGGCTGGTGAGAAGGATTTCAAGATTGTCGGCGCTCTGTCCGGTGCCACCAAGCGCAACGTGGAGCCCGTTGGCCCGCACTTCCTGGCTCACGCTCGCCGAGTAAGTTTTACGAATGCATGACTTTTTTTGGCTTGCTCAAAATTAACCACCTTTAGTCTCGTCACAACCGTACTTTCTCCGAGGATGAGCGCCTCCAGGCCCAGAACAACGTCAAGAAGACTGAGACTGAGGAGGATGATGACATCTCTGAAGATGAGGACCCTATGATGCTTGCCCGTGAGGCCAAGGACTGGAAGGTTAGTAATGTAACATTTCTTCTGGTTAGTCAGTTTCTAACTCCTAGCAGGGTCAGGACCACTACGCCGTTTTGGGTTTGAAAAAGTACCGCTGGCGCGCAACCCCCGAGCAGATCAAGCGGGCTCACCGCAAGAAGGTCTTGCGTCACCACCCTGACAAGAAGGCCGCCCAGGGTAACAGCGATGAGAACGACAGCTTCTTCAAGTGTATCCAGAAGGCCACCGATCTGCTTCTGGACCCCACTCGCCGTCGCCAGTTCGATTCCGTTGATGAGAACGCCGACGTTGAGGCTCCCCACAAGAAGCTCACTGGTAGCAAGTTCTACAAGGCTTGGAACCCTGTCTTTGTTGCCGAGGGTCGCTTCTCCAACAAGCAGCCTGTGCCCACACTCGGAGACGAGAACAGCACCCAGGAGCACGTCGAGACTTTCTACAACTTCTGGTACAACTTTGACAGCTGGAGGACTTTCGAATACCTCGATGAGGACGTGCCTGATGATGGAGAGAGCCGTGACCAGAAGCGTCACGTTGAGAAGAAGAACGCCAACGCCCGCCGCAAGCGCAAGACTGAGGACACCGTCCGTCTGCGTGAGCTCGTTGACGAGTGCCTCGCTTCCGATGAGCGTATCAAGAAGTTCCGCCAGCAGGCTCGTGCCGGCAAGGACGCTAAGCGCCTCGCAAAGGAGGAGGAAATGCGCCGTCTCAAGGAGGAGAAGGAGAAAGCCAAGGCCGCCGAGGAGCAGCGCAAGAAGGACGCTGAGGAGGCTGCGAAGGCTGAGCGCGAGAAGAACAAGAAGGCGAAGGAGGCCGCTAAGAACGCTTCCAAGAAGAACAAGCGTATCCTCAAGGGCTCCGTCAAGGAGGTCAACTACTTCTCCGCCGGTGAGCCTACTGCTGCTGAGGTCGACGGTGTCCTCAGTGATGTCGATCTCATCATGGCCAAGATCGATGTCGATGAGCTCGCCCTTCTGGCTGAGAAGCTCACCCTCGCTGGCACTGATAGCGCTGCCGTCAAGACTGCTTGGTCTGGCGAGGCTAAGCGCCTTGTTGACGCTGGCAAGTTGAAGGCCGGCGAAGCCAAGGTCTTCGTTTAAATATTCTTATCTACTAGATAGATGAGGGGTAGCCTACCTATGTAACTAGGCTTTCCTAATCATGACTATTCACGCCACATAGAGTAGAAAATACATGGTGCTCTTATTCAAACACACTGTAATTCTTGTCCTGTTCCATATAGGTCTCAATTCCGCACACCCTACCGCACAGAACCGTTGGCTTTGAGACTACCGGGTTATGTCCAACTCCATGTCACTACTGCATCCAGCCAACTGCATATCTGCCCACTCACACCTACGTGATTGGTCACGGATAAATAACGGGTGTCTTGCTTGATAATCTGTTTTAGGCTCGCGTTCCTATCGAGGGGTCTCAACCAGGTGGTCTTGGTGGACGTGTTAGATGTTTTTGGTCAGGGTAAGTATTTACAGAAGTGATATCGGATATTTCCGTCATGTTAACTAGTTAGTGCATTTAGAGCGACAAAGACCCAGTTTCCGGAAGATCATACGAGTTCCCAAAGACAAACTGCTTAAATATGGATTCTCCCAAGATATAGAGCTTGAAGCCGAGAATATGCGCTATGTGGCCAAAAACACGACCATCCCGATTCCTCACGTTCGCGAGACCCAAACCCGTGACGGTGGCATGAAGTCCATCTTAATGGACTCTATCGAAGGCCGGACGCTGCAAGATACCTGGGCTAGCATAATTCCATCGCAAAAGACATCCGTTGCGCTGGAACTGCATGGATATATACGCCAACTACGGGGTCTGATCTTTCAGTCATACTATATATACACGACGCTCAATTTACCTGGATGAGTACCTACTTTCGAGATTGACAACCTCAGCCCCGGATCTTGTGTGAAATTATGTGGCCACGAAGCGGCCGGAGGGTAATATGGTCTTCACGCACAGTGATATGGCACTGAGGAACATCCTGGTTGATGACCATGGTCACGTCACTACCATATTGGATTGGGAGATTGCAGGCTGGCATCCTTAATGGTGTGAAACAGTTAGAGTGTTTACCTTTGTAACGATATGCCTGGCTGGACTACCTGCCTATCAGCTATTTTCCCGCCGGATCATGCAACAAAGTATATGGCTGTGGCTTTTGCTAGACACATGATGCGATAAATTGGATGCGAGATATGTATTTAGGCAGAGTCCATTTTGAGCGGCCATTATATCATTGACTTCCCTCATGCATCCACATCGGACCATTCCCAATTCTGGCTTGGAAACAGGGCGATTCTGGAGAAAGACGCGAACTCGAAGATCGATTCGAGACTAAACCGGCTCTTGGATGGTTGGATGGCTGGACCATTCTTCCGTGATAAAGAAATTTCACATAAAGGCTACGGAGTTGTTATGAAAATCGCCGCTTGCGCTGATACCACCTCAGCCTGTGTATAGATCGAGAGTGAGTCCAGTGATCAAAGCTTTAACCCTCTAGGGCACATGTGACTCCTAATTTTCGATATGTTCCGAGATAATGTAATCCCGACTCCACGCAATGAACATGCCAACCGCGGCGCAATTTCTCTTTGCTTGATGATTAGTGATCGAGTCTGCTTGAAAGCCGAGGTGTGGATTGATATATAAGATATCAGAATATCTCTGCAGATGAAGAGATGAAGAGGTAAACTACAGAACTACAATCCAATCTAATCCATCTCTCAGCCATCATGATTTTCGACCCAGATACCATCGACATTCCCAAGTCTTACGAGACTCTTCCATTGACCGATGTCAAAGTTTCCCACCACCCGGCTGGGGCTCCTGAAGCTACCTCTGTTATTGTGGTGACGCTGGACCGACCAGAAAAGAACAATTCATTCACTTTAGAGATGATGCATGTGTTTGAGAAGATATACCCTATGTTTGATGTTGACGAACGAGTCAAAGTTGTGGTGCTTACCGGTGCTGGCAAAATGTTCTGTGCTGGTGCGGATCTTGAGCGAGGCTTTAGTGGAATTGAGAAGGAAAGAAACAAGGACCACCGCGATAGGTAAGACGACGAAGTTTCAGCACTAGCTCACGTATTCTTTCCGCTAATACCGATATCAACAGTGGCGGCCGTCTCGCCTTAGCCATCCACCGCTGCCGCAAGCCTACTATAGCCGCCATGCAGGGGTCCGCTGTCGGTTTGGGTATGACAATGTGTCTGCCGGCTGCCATACGCATCGGCTGTCAGAAATCCAAGTATGGATTTGTATTCCCGCGACGGGGTCTGATAATGGAATCAAGCTCTTCGTTCTTTCTCCCGCGGTTGATTGGTTACTCAAATGCTCTTTACTTACTCACAACTGGCGGCATATTCCCGCCTACATCACCACAATTTGGGACGTTGTTCCAGGAGACATACCCTGATTCAAGCCAGGTAGTCGCGCGTGCGCTGGAGCTTGCTACGGAAATTGCAGAGAATGTTAGCCCCATGGCGTCATATCTTTCGCGAGAACTCATGTGGCGGAACCCAGGGAGTGCTGAGGAGACTCATCTAGTTGATTCGGCAGTGTTGTACCATATGTTTAGTGGAAGGTATGCTTTTCCACCTCGTTTTCTGAAGCCTTATTAGAAATTTTCTATATCAAGGAACAATGCTGACCATGTTATAGGGATTCAAAGGAAGGCATCAAAGCATTCTTCGAGAAACGAAAGCCGAATTTCAGTGCAACTCTTGAGAAGGATGCACCACCTAGCTTCCCTTGGTGGTCTGATGTTGATACCGGGAGACGTCCAAAAGCGAGCAAGGCGAAATTGTAGGCAAGCGCACTGCCATCTAGCCATCTAGAATGTAGCGCACAGATATAGGGGATTAGGGGAAATACTGTAACAGACTGAAATGTGATTCCGAGAATTCTTGACATAACAATAATCCCAAGTAGATATTTATCCAGATTTTTTGAACAGCCTCTTGTGGAACCCCAACAAAACGCAGATGAAGAGCATTGAAGATGATATATGTCTAAGAAAGCAAGCGGGTCCGGGATGCGGAACTCTTTTCAGCCTTGTGAGATAAAGTTGAATCTGAAACTGATAGCCGTTCCTCACAGGCTCCATAATTTTCAGCTCCACTTGTATAACTCAGCCTCATCTAGTTCGAGTGCTACATAACTATACCAGTTTGTAGACGTCGAACTTGGGGTTATATCAAGCGAAGGTGACCACCACAATAGCAACGAGAAGGGAAACGACGACCGTTTGATGTACAAATAAATACTACCTAGATAGTTTGACGTTGGATTAGTTATACAGATGTTGAATCCCTATGACCTATGCCATGGCCTCCTTTCCATTACTCGAGATCCGGACACGGTCCTGAACACAGAAGTCGACGATGGCATCGGGTGCATAGCTACTGGGTCTTGGAGATTGCCATCCCGCTGCTGGAAGCGCTCCTTAATCCAGGGCTGGAGGTTGAACACACCGCCGCATATAAATATGCCCACCCACAGTGTCAATTCAGTTCCATAAATAATTATCCCAAGGATATTAATAGTCGACCCAAACACTGCTTGCATGTTAGCCTTTGACCGTCTCTGCCTGACGAGGAAGTTGACTTACGAACAGAGACGAGCGAAAACAAGTCTCCAGCAGCATCAATTCCCACAAATATGAAGCTGATTCCCCGAACAGTCCGGTGGACATAAATATCCCAGTAATGTCTCAGTACGCCTGCTGCAAGTAAACATGCACTTAAAACAGCCATCAGGATAAGAGGCCACTCCAGTCCACGCCTCTTCGCAGCTTGCAAGGCAAATATGAGTCCGGCTTCAATGCCACCTAACATCAATAGAAGCGAAGTGATTGCGACACAGCATTTCATGATACGGTATTTCTGAGTCTAGGTGAGTATTACTAGGATCACGTTGGATAAAAGGAGAAATATTGACCTTTCCATAGTAAAGACACTGTGCCCAAGTAAGGAGGCTGAGTATTGTCAGAATTTGAGGCTGAATTCTTAGGGCAATGTTGAATTCTTCCACAATATTATACACCCCAAGGGGAACCCCCGCAACAGCCCATAAGAGCATCATTGACGCTTGTAACCCTTCAGTGTCATGTCTCCTATAATTAATGATTATCTGAGGTAGGAGCTGTACAAAGGCATTAGTGCAGGCTCAAAGCTATTTGGCACATAGCAACCACATACTTGGATAGACCAGCAAACCTACAAAGAATAATTAGTTTAGTCTACTCCGTATGTTGTTCCGATCGGGGAAATGTAACCCACTGCACCTAGAGTACCGAGAATATTCTCTACGACTCGATTATCCATTACTAATGGGGGTTGTCATTAGAAGGGAAGAGAGATTGAGAACTGCACATCTGATAAGGATATATCTGCGACACGTGAAAGGTGGGACCGATTGCCCACTTCCTATTGGGTCAAGGTCTCAAATTGCCCACGCTAGGACAAAAATCAATATCAAAGTTGTTATCTCTTGTTTTATAATTGACTGGCAAAATTCTGTTATATTCCCTTCTTCATATATGCGAGATATGGGGGGTTTTGCAACGAGAAACAAGATAACCTGTTAAAATAAGAAGATATTTTAGGCCACCCATAGATAAACAGATACATACTCCCTAGGTGAGTGTCTGCTTGTGTAAAAACTGGAGTGAATATTGAAACAAGAATAAATTTACTTGTGTTCATAATAAGTTGTTGAGATTAAAGCAATGAAGCATGGACATTTTTGCCGATGGGAGAAAAAAAAACAGGGTCTTTTACCCTCCCTAGACATCCTCATTGACACTTTTGCCACCCTGTGTCAGTTGGATATTCAGCCACCATATTTATATCAAGGACCAAAATAGAACATAACAGACGAACATGATCAAGGAGAGTACGTATGCGTCTGCGTAAGATGGGTATCCCAGCCACCCCACTTACCTGAATAGGACTAAATGATCATCCACTCGGGATGATCTCATCAGGAATGGAAACCCGTTGTCGGGGACACATTGCATTGTCTTTGTAGCCTTTGTACGGAGACGGACAAATTTCTGAAAGATTTTTTTATTCCGTATGCAGAATCCGTGAACTTGGACAAAATGCGTAATTCTTGGCATAGAAAATATCTTGAGGAATTTCCTAATCTTAAAGGTGGGTCCATTTGTAAATAAATTGTGGACTCTTCCCCTGTTCTACTTTCTAGACCCTTTAAGAACCAGCCCTCCTCTCTTCTGTGAGCTTTTTCCATCAACCTACATTCTCAAGGCACCATGGTCTCTACTACTCGCTTCTGCCTCCTGGCAGCGACTCTATTCTTCAACGTCTCCTCCGCATTCCCTCTTATCGGCCGTGACATCCAATGGTCCTTCACTCTGTTCCCGTCAACCTCATGCAACGGAACTGTTGGCGACCCTCACGTCGGATCTGGCAGCACAGGTTGTCGCGCCGATCTCCCCAGCGTTGCCTCCGCCTATACCCTGAACTCCGTCGCCGAAGGCTGCCGCATCGAATTGTTCGATAACACCATGTGCGAGCAGAACGAATTCTCCGACTTCGCTAGCCAAGCCAATACCACTCAAACTTGCCGCATATCTGGAGCAAGGCGCCGCTACGGTTCATACCAGGTTACATGCGCCTAAACATTTTCAACCTTCTTTTCGAATTTCACTGTTTTGAAACAGTCAAGGGTCTCGGGGCGGGCTCCTAGATCCGATGCGCAATTTATTTGAAGGCCCGCTGAGAGATCGTCGTTTGGGTCCATTGGTGGACATGGATATGTATAGACTTTTTAATGATACCCTTAGATTAAATGAAATGAGTTTACGATCGTCAATTTTTGCAACCATCGCTATTTTTTTCTGCTACTTATCGTTAGTACTGGGCAGGTTTGGTTGATGACCTATGCCATATGGAATTTGAGCTGTCAAAAAATCTATGCAGTATCTCATTTCACAGCCAGCGAAAATTCATCACAAGTTGACTGGGATCAGCTGGATGAAACGGGGACGCGCAATCGCGGGTAACCTGATACACCAGGGATTATTTTTTTTTCGACCAACCAGCCGGAGTAATTAAATAATTCAACCATTGAGGAAATACTTGATTAGGGAAATTCCTTATATAGTACATTGCACAACGTGACATGTCCAACGGTGGTTGACATCCAGGATCTTATACCACGTTTACGGATATGACATATCCCGGTACTACCTAGGTATTCTTCTCGTATTTATAGTGCGGTGATAAATGTTATCCTCTTGACAGACAACTCTGGACTTCTCAATAGGCTCTCATTTGCTTGAGAGTTATCAGATCTTTGTCTGTCTCGCCCGGAGTTGAGGTATGGAATTTCCAACAAGGGATGAACGCCGGGGAAAACTACAATACCGCAACCGGATATGCATCCTTTCGCGTGTAGTTTTTAAACCATTTATATGGCCTAATCCCGGTTTTTCATAGCCAGGTATTCCCAAGCTGTTCAATTATGACAGCAAAAGTCGAGTTATTGGACGATGCCAGCCCGCCGGTGGCTGCATCCTTCTTTGATCAATCTCTCAAGGAGGTTCGACGACGAGTGTTCTACCAATGGGCTCGCACTTGTAAGAAAACGTCCAAAATTTGAGGATTCGCGGCGCGCAAGCGAAACTGATTGAAGTCATTAGTGTTCATTTTGTGTGCCTTCATATTCGGTGTGCTATCTCTCTTCTGGGGATCCCAATACCACACTGAGGCCAATTACCCAGCGTTGAAGGTATGGATTGTCGATTTTGACGGCCAAGTTGATCCATACCACTCCGACAACACTATAGTTGGCCCGGTAGTTACCGATGTCACCAACAGGATCCTGCGGTCTGACGGCCTCCATCTCGGCTACACTATCAAGTCACCCGCCGACTTCAACTATGACCCTTGGGCCGTGCGCCAAGGCATTTACGACCAACATGCCTATGCTGCTGTAATAATCAAGCCAAACGCAACAGTGCTGCTCCGGGATGCTGTCTCCAATGACAATACAACCTACGATCCCACCGGTGCCATCGAGATCGTCATCATCTCCGCACGCGATCAACCTACCTACTACAGCTATATCCTGCCTGACTTAGCCATCCTACAGCATAAGGTGCTAGCAGAGTTTGGCCCGAAATGGATCCGGTCTCTGGCCTCATCCGTCAACCTGTCATCCGCACCCCCGCAGGCAATTAACCCGGCCATTGGGTTCACTACTGTTGATCTACGTCCTTTTGCCCCGGCTGTTGCTGCACCTGCCGTGACAATTGGTCTGATCTATCTGATCATCATTGCGTTTTTCAATTTCCCGTTTCTTATGCCTGCCCATACCATGTTTCTGAAGGCAGATGGCCATCCGCCACTGAAGATGCCACATTGGCTCATTTGGAGAGTTCTCTCAAGTATCGTGGCTTACTTCTTCCTTTCGCTGTGCTACTCACTTGTGTCTCTGGCTTTTCAGATCACGTTTGACAATGGCTCTGCATCGGAAGTCATGTCCGCAAGAAACCCCAATGCCTATGGTCGTGCCTCATTTGTCGTGTTTTGGATGTTGAACTGGGTTGGGATGGCTGCTTTGGGATTCCCTTGTGAGAACATGGCTATGATTCTTGGGTTCCCATGGAGTGCTTGCTTCCTGATCTTTTGGGTTATCACGAATGTTGCGACAGCATTCTATGCTATTGATTTAGCTCCGGGATTCTATAGATGGGGGTACGCATGGCCGTTACATCGGAGTAAGTTTTTCCTTCGTCGTGGTCAAGCTCTGTTGTTGATCTAACTTTCTGTTCTAGTTGTCGAAGCCATGAGAACCATCCTCTTCGATACCCATTCACGCATTGGATTGGACTTTGCTATTCTTTTTATCTGGGTTGCAGTATCTTTGGCCTTTTACCCTTTTGCAGCCTTCGTTATGCGCTGGAGGGCAAAACGAGGGATATAAAGTAAGCATAAAATAGGAAATTAATGAGCTGGGATACCCATTGGGTGACTAGGTATTTGCTACTTCAATCGCTTTCCAGATGATATAGTAGGTGGGCTAATTACTATGCATAAATGGTTTTATCACATGTGTTCAGGTGAAAGCGTCCTAGTTCCGCAAAGATAGAGATCATTGACTGCCACGAGTCCGTCTATACAGCTCCGTAGAAGACAAGATTGCTGTTGATCTAAAATTTCTACAATTTCTTTGTCTCTAACATATCTCGCTTCCGGTATCACTTCATCAATCCCATATACACATATTAGGTAGTGGTGATATCACTTTGTCCACTTTGGGTCGGGCTGTATATTCCCTAAAGGAGAGCAAGCCAAGATTGAAAAAAGGAAATCAAATTAACTTCATACCAGAAAGGACGTGAAGAACATAATCTTGACAACCAACCTTCTATTACTCTATTTGGAGGAATAGTTACCTGACTGTTGCTTCCCTTCGCCGTTGATATATCTATCGTCTTTTTCCTAAAGACAGCCAGAGATTTATGGCTCTAGTCTACCCTCCATTCCTCGTACATTTATCAATAATCTGGATTCAAAAGAAAACGGTATCCATTGAGAACCTCGGAATAACGGTCCGCCTGCCCTCAATATCTGTATATTTCCTTAGACTATCGATGACCATGACCTCGCTTCTCAAGTGGGCCAGGACAGCTATGAAAAGAGGCTCATCACCGGTGCTTCGGTTTCCAACGAGTGGATTCGAAATAATCAAGCAGTCGCAAATTCTCGAAGAAGAGCGCTTCGAAGAGTTCAAGAAAGGGCACTACTATCCTGCCAATATTGGAGAAGTTTTAGGGTCCAAATATCAAGTCCTCGGGAAGCTGGGCTTTGGGACCACTTCCACAGTATGGCTCGCTCGCGATCTTGAGTAAGCCAAGTCCCATTGAGCCTCATTGAATAACAAATTTACTGATTCAACCAGGGGTTGTCAATACGTCACATTGAAGGTGTATACAATGGATGGAACTGCCCAGCGGGAGGTTCAGATTTATAAAGCCCTGAGTCAAGGAAATACATTACACCCGGGCTATTCCCATGTGAGAACTGCATTAGACGCATTCACGATATGGCATCAAGGGAACGAACATCACTGTGTTGTCCAAAAACCTATGTGGGGGAGCTTTCGCCATTTTATCTATCGCTCTCCGGGACAGCAGCTTAGCGAGGATCTTTTTAAAAGCGGACTTAAGCAGATTTTCCTTGCGCTTGACTACCTCCACAGCGAATGCCAGCTCGTTCATACCGGTGAGTGTATATTATTTATTGTTGTCAAACGGAATATTTATTGCCATCAAGCAGGCTAGGCTACTAACAAAGGAATTTAGACATCAAGGGAGATAATATTCTCCATGAACTGGAAGAGAATACTTGACAGGTTTACCGAAAACGAAATAGAACATCCTTCGGCGGGGAAGTCAGTGAACAATATGCCAGTCTATGCCTCTCGGAGGTTTGAGTTACCTCAAGATTTTGGTAGGGCAGTTCTTAGCGACTTTGGCTCAGCTGTACGGGGTGATCAAAAGAGAAACCATGATGCTCAGCCCACCATCTACAGGTCACCAGAAGTCATGTTAAAAACTGAGTGGAGCTACCCCATTGATATTTGGAATGTTGGCACTATGGTGCGTTTCCCCTTCTGATAACATACCTGTTCTTACGTCACTAAGTCTACGACAATACTAGATATGGGATTTATTTGAAGGCAAACACATGTTCATTGGGCTGGACCCCGATGGCAAAGGTTATTCAACCCGTGCCCACCTTGCTGAATTGATTGGAGTTCTGGGCCCTCCTCCTTTGGATTTGCTGAAGCGTGGAGAGCGAAGTCTTGAATTCTTTACTAAAGACGGTATGTTATGCTTGATGGCTGAAATTCAATCCAAATTGTATTATTCTGATGTTTGACAGGACACTGGAGACGCCAAGTCGATATTCCCTGGGGAATATCATTAAGAAACTCCGAGAACCGTCTGAGTGGTAGGAACAAAGAGTTGTTCCTAAAGTTCATAAGAGGGATGCTTCAATGGCAACCGGAAGACAGAAAGACGGCTAAGCAGCTTCTTAAAGATCCATGGCTAGAGAACAGAACATAGCAATACTTATATACCCATTCGTTGAACTGTACAGTAACAACGCGTGATCATAGGGCTTCAATTTGGGAATACATACACAAATGCCAATCCAATGCTGGTCTGAAATTTCCGGTGGCATTGTATTCGAAGAAAGGGGGAGGTACTCCTAAGAATATCTACTAGAATATTCGAGACAAAGACAACTCATGTAGATGATAGAGATAACAAAAGATGAATCATAACATCGATATGCCTGAACTCCACCAACACCACACCCAAAAACAGAAAGCCAATCTCAAAATGTAGCCGACTACGACATTTTCTTCCACCGAGCCTGAGCCTCAAATGCCTTTTCAAGACGCACGTTGAAGTATGTTCGGATCAGCTCCTCTACCTTTACCTCAGTACAAATCAAACGCATCTGAGTATCAATCATTGCGCCCTGACTATCACTCAAATCCAGAGAGGCATGGAGTATTCGAGCCTCAAAAGCAGCACGGGATTGACGATGAGCCTCAGTCCGCTTGCGCAGATACGAGCTCCACATTGCGGATTCCTGATCCATGTCGCTATGGAAGATGGGTAAAAAGACGCGAAGCGAGTTGGCATGGCAAGTTGCGAACCGCAATCGCTTCCACTTATGCTCGTAGCAGATCATGATAGCTTCGTTGAGGAGCGCAGCACCAACACCGTAGCCACGGAAGCCCTTTTGCACTGTCCAGGCACGTATGAAGGCATTGTAATTTTCACCCGTTGGAAGGGTCGTACTACTGGGTTCTGAATGGGGTTGGATGCCGCTGTATGTGACGCTCATAGCAAGTGCCCCGACAATACGCCTACCAAATCGATGGATAAGCACAAATGTAACCCCATTATCCGAGTTGAAGGCGGGATCTTCCTCTGTTGTAGTTGGGTCGACATTCTTGCTAGGGTCGTGACCGTACAGCCAGTTCAGCGTTCCGACTTTCTCGGCCTTGTCGTGGTATCTCCAAGACAAGCGTATAGCAACGCCCAGAGTAGCCAATATAGCAGTGGCACATATTATAGCGATATATGGCCAGCCGGATGGGTCATGGTACACGGCACCGACGCTGTAAGCGAAACTCACGGCTACTAATGTCATTGTTGTCGGGTGGAGGATGAGGGATATGGCTGCGATGTGGCGCTGCTGGTCCACTGAGACTGCGATGAGCTTCAGTGCGGAGATAATCTCGAAGTCTTCGGTTGCTACATCGGTCGATTGTCCCGGAGACGTGATGGGTTTGTGTTTGCCCTGGCTGTTGCTTGGGCTCGTGTGAGGGGTCGTTTTCTGGCTAGTGGCGTCCTGTGGCTTTATGGCCGTAAAGGAGTCTCCTCGACATGGGGATGTGACCATGCGTGCCATGGTGATTTGTCTCTGATAGGTAGGAATAATCAATGAGTAGAGCTTGAAAGGTTTGCGAGGACCGTCAAGGTGGGATGGACGTGTTTGCAGTGACGACGTTTCACATGGAAGCAAACAACATTGAGGTGGTGGACGTGATCAACGCTACTGTAAAATATAAAATTCTGCAGTAAATACTGGAAAGTCCAATTGTTATATATATGGCATTTTATACTCGGTACTATTCTCTCATATAATATAATACTGAGAGCAACTACCTGCTTGGACTCGTCCGAGCTGCATTTTGATAATGGGATTTACGAGGACTTGATCGCAATGTTCCAGTCGTGTATGGCACTGACCAATTGATGCCGTTTGTCGTTGAGCCAGGCGGGATCGACTTGGACTCGACATAGCCAGGTTCCGCTCCTTGCGCAAGACGTAGATAGACGTAGTCTCCAGTGTTGAAGAAAATTGGTTTGTGTCGATTGTCGTACTGGTGCTTCATGATCATTGCGGCATATTTGGCGCATTCGTCCGCATCCTGGCGCTCGGCCTGGGGGGACCCGACGAATGCGTGTCGCAGGAGATCCACGGCATACGCAACTCAACGCCGTACATGAGCTTATGGGGGGGACTCACCAGTGGACGCGTTTACCGAGGCGTTGAGGGATGCTTGCATGGGAGCAAGTCCTTCATCCCAGTCCGTGTCTTGGTGCAGGTTTTGCCAATGGCGCAGCCAGATCTCCGCGGTTTGGTTAGATCGCTCCGATTGACCATCCGCAGAGGGGTGATACGCTGAAGAATACATAAATTTCGTTCGTAGTGCGGTAAAGAGTCCTCGCCAGAAGCCTTGGACAAATCTCTTATCTCTGTCGGAGATCCAGACCACTGGCACTCCCACATAAAGATGACTTGCAGGAACTCATTAGGTGTAACTCAGATAGACAGTATTGAGCTAACGTCAAAACGTGGGAGTGGTCGTACGCCTCTCTGAATTCCGCGTAGCCTGTACGCCACTTCATACTCCAATATTGGGGAGTTGTAGGCCTATCACGCTTAGATAGGATCAAAGGATCAATTTATGAAATTTCTAAGTCTGCATGATCAGCATGAACCGCAATGGTCCCTGGAACATTAGTAGACGCCAGAGGCATCATTAGGCAAGATGCTGATATTGAATTGACTGACATATAACTGTTGAGATGAAGGTGACAGCATGGCGCTAGAAGGTGAGTAATCCAATTATTAGGTGGAAATAGAGGCTACCAATGAATAGGGCAAGCTAGATATCATACTCGATCAAAGGGCCTACTGAGAGGGCTACGTCTAAAGGGAGAATTAGAAGTGAGAGTAAATCAATCTTTATTTGAAAGAGATCTGAGAGCTATGTCAGCTAGCAAAGCTAGCTGAGAGCCATGAAAGACCTCTCAACGACGCGAGGCGCCGGAAACAATGGGCCCAAGGGGGACTTCGTCCCCCACGTCTGCAGACTGGGCTCGCAGAGATGGGCCCATCTCTCTGCAGAGCCCCTCCAGGCTTTGCCGCTTGGTCTCGGGGACCAAGCAGGAAGTTGCGAAACCGCAAAACATAAAGCCGGAGAAGACCTGCATAACAAGATCTAGCCAGGGCGAGTCGCCAGGTGTCTTTGCACCCCGGTAAACCAGAGGTACAAAGACACACTGCGCGATAATGGCGCCAATCTTACCAACGGCCGCGCAGATTCCATGGGTGGTAGCGCGGTAGCGAGTGGGGAAGCACTCGGCGGGGATGACGAAGGTGGTTGTGTTGGGTCCAAAAGTTGAAGCAAAATTGGATCAAAACGTAAAGGGCGAAAAGACCACTGTCATTGTTGCTCAAGTCAGCAATGCCAATCACAGCAAAAAGGACAGATAACGTGAGGAATCCCAGGAGTTGAATACGCTTCCGTCCGAGTTTGTCAATAGTGGCAATGGTCGCCAAGCATCCAGGAATGCCACCAGCACAGATCAAGATAAGGTTTCCGACAGCACTGCGGTACAGCATTTCGTAAACATTCTTGGCAGTAGTCCAGTTAGTAGCATCAAGGACAAGCGAGTTATTCAGACCAAGACCGTAAAACGCTAATGCAATGTTAGATCGTGCGCGTGCGTGATTGAACAATCATGTGGACTTACCAATATCAAGAAAAAGCCAAGACAATGTGGTACCAAGGAGAACCTTTCCATGCCTCCACTGGGAGTAGTAGCTGTAGAAATCAGACCAGCTGGCCCTGGGGCCAAAGTCAGGCATACCATTCAGAACGGGAGGAGTGTATGGGCGGTCGCTAGTGCGGTGCCTCAGGTAGGTGCGAACATCCTTATCGGCCTTAACGATATCGCGAGCGATGTCAAAACTGTACCGTGGAGTTTCAGGAATTGTCAGACGGAAATAGAGTGCAAAGCAGGCGGGGAAAGCACCTAGTCCAATGGTAAAACGCCAAATTTTGTCAATAGCAACCTGGCAAGCACCAGTGCAGTGAGCAACATCCTCAGCACTTGCTAGGGATTCCTTGAAGCTAACCGTCACAATCAGGGCAATGATGGCAGCTGCAAATTGGCCGAGGCCTTGAATCGCAAAGACGGCACCCATCATGGCGCCACGCCACTTGGTGGTAGCAAACCTGTCTAAGTCAGCGCATGCCTATTTGGTTGTAAACGAGAGGACTTACTCAGAAGTTATCACAGAAGAAAGTAGATAGTCACCGCCAGTTCCAACGCCCATGATTACTCGCCAGAAGATCAGCAAGCCACTCGTAGTAATGGCACTAGAGGAAGAGGAGACAACTTGAGCCAGAGTAGTAAGAATAATAACCATCAGCCCATAACCATACATACTTCTGCGGCCAATATGGTCAGCGAGCCAACCAAAGAGGGGTTGTCCGATCACAGCACCAGCAAGGGTGGCAACCTTGATGGCGGTCTCCAGGCTGAAAGGACTCTTGCCAGAACCGAATTCATCGCCCTGCCAGTAAATAATACCGAGCATGCTGACTGCCAGGTTACTGGCGAAGATTTCATAAGCACTATCTCTACTTGTTTCTCCTCTTTTGTCTTCTACCACCGTATCAATATGGCTACAATCAACCCCCATCAACAGACGATCTTGGCCATACGAGAGCGCGCTTCAACGGATCCTGATTTTGTTTTCCGTCATAATCCCCACGAACGTCGCCGTCGCGCCCTTGATAGACTCGATAATGCTCCCTTTGGCTGGACTCACACTCGCACCGTTATCATCGCCGGGCTTTGCCTCTTCACCATATCACGGCACAGCACAGGGACACTGTAGTTGCCAATGCGAGATGGTTTGGGGAGAAAAGAGGAAGAAGAAGGAAAGACACAGAAGATTGCAATAAATAGGTCGCAGGACTATATTCACCGTGACAGGCACATTGTTCTCTATAGGAGCCTAAGGTACTTGGGTTGTGCGCCATTTTGATAGGGCTGGCATGTATCTATGAAAGCACGTGGGCCTCAATAGGTGCGCGCAACAGAGCAAGGAAGGAACGACCTTGAGTGACATGCTGTTGGACAAGTTTGCCGGTAGAAGAAGTACCTCTAGAAGAAGGATTTAAGGGCTGAACTTGCATAACCACGAAGCCAAACAATCAACCTAATGTCTGTTTCCCTAACAAGTGTTGGATATACCACATAGTAAAAACATGCAGCATGAAGTATAATATTGATAATGTTGTAAGTGTGAAACATCTATATGAAGAGGACTATAAGAGCCTATACAGGGTGATCATGTGACAAGGGATTTAAACAATAGGCTAATTCGCTAATTCAAATTAACATCCCCAGTCTAAAAAGAACAAAAAAAAAGGCTTTGACAAACCATCTAGCCTAGCATAGACATATTGAGTCAAAACTGAAGTTCACTCGGAGGAAACCGGAAGAAGAAACGTAAAAAATGTCCCCACTTGCAACACCCATGATCACTTGATTTAAGAAAATTCACCTAAAAGCAAAGGAAAACGAGTATGAACATGCAAAAGATCGGTCCCCGCACACCTGGTATATTGAGCGTTGTATTGGCGTTCAAGGCGCCTTTCTACTAGCCAATGCCGTCACCTTGGCATATCCTTCCGCTGCATCGAACCTCCCCGACTCTCCTCCGGCTCTAGCCCCTAGCAGTAGTCTAATGGATAGAGTAAGTTTGAATATACTTTACTTTTTTTAATGTTAAATACTCAACGCAGATAATGCATTGCGAGGCGTTTCTACCGGGACAATTTAGGCCGTGGCGAACTAAAACTACCAGCGTAATATTCCGATTATGGCTGCTTCGCTCCATGGTCGTGCTTTCGCCGGGTATATGTTCTATTGGAACGGTGGCGCTTGGGCTCGGGTTTCGATATTTGGATTGTCGGGGCCGGCAAATGTTGCAGCGCATGTTTCGGGACGATACATATAAGGCTGAAGTATGTGGTAGTGGCTTATTTGTGTAGAGTCTGGCTGAAAGGGATAACGTGAGCATTGTGTACGGAGTACTACGATAGTAAGAACAAAAAGATACTATTCCACTTGACCTACTCCGTATACAAACTTACATCGGGGAATCAAAGAGAATCGGGATTTCTGGACGGGCCGAGGCCAAGCGCATGTTAGCCACGAGACCGAGGTGGAGTCTGTGAAAAAGCCATGAATCCAAGCATCTAGACAACCTTTAATAGCTAGTTTTCGGATGTTTATTGCGCCAAGGGCTAGGCTTCTGCATACTCTACCGATCAATCTCCGGCAGGAAGCCGAGAAATTGCCTATGGAGTTTTAGATCAATTCTGGGGTACTGGAGAAAGACATGGAGAAAGCCATATAACATAAACTTCCTTTTTATCCATATACACGCAATGTACATCTGTACATGTACATATGTTTGTACCATTGCCGGCTAATGCCATGGTGTGACGTTCAAAGTGAATGACCGGGGACCCGAAGCCGAGTCGTACAATAAAATGTACGGCATACTCCATAGTGGCACACATGTCAGCTATGACGGGGCTAAATCGGCTAAATCAAAGCAATTCAACCGGTTCAGGAGTTCGGATGTGGAGAATACAGTTGACTTAGCCTCAAATTATACAGTCTTTTCCTCGGGAATTTTGCTGAGATATTGTGTTTGGTATAGTGCAATCTAAAGTAGTGGATTTTATACAACTTTTCAAGCGAAAAAAAAGAGGATTTGAATGAGATCTTTGATGAATCTCCAGATTTAAAATGCGCGGGGACCCCGGAATGTCTCCATTCGGTGGAGCTCCGAGTCCTTTCCTCCGGCAGATGCCGACCCAAAAACTGCCAAAAACCTTTCTGGTCTTCCCGGCCAGTTTATCCAGTTTCAGGGTCTTTGGCTAAGAGCACCGGTTAAATCGAATATCACCTTATTGCAGCCACTGACGGTCTTGCCAATACCACGCTAGTCGAGCCTTTCCCGTCTCACGGCCAACCCAGCCTGCCCACACGGCTTGATGAGAGATGGAGCCCGCTCTCCACGAAGCTTGGTTATAATGGGCTGATTGGGCAGATTACCTCATGTTTTCAGGTTTCAAACTTGATGTCCCCCTTATACCCCCATGGGGCTAAGTTCCCGGGGAAACTTGGGTTCGAGCTCATTATCCGTACCCGGGCGAATAAATACTCGCAGATCCCCCGTTGAGACGTCAAGAACGCGTTGGCATTTCTCCTAATATTTGCCATTCTCCCTTTTATTTTTGTCCCCACTAGAAGTTGGGTTCATTTGTATCATCTATCCTTCCCCCTATTGTGATACACAATGGTGGCTGCCCTCGCGGGAGAGTCGCTTGTCTCAGCCAAACGTGCTGAGCTTTCAGGCAAAAATGGTTTGAGGGGATTGCTCAGTAACAAGAAGACAACATGTATCGGGCTTTTCGCATCACTTGGAGGGCTGGTGTATGGATGTAAGTTGACAGAGCCATGTCAATACACTTCTGTATAGGATCTGATATTCTATAGACAACCAGGGAATGTTTGCTCAGGTTCTTACAATGCCGGCATTCCAGGCAGCGGTATGTCCATCTCTTGTTGGGCCATTTGGCAATGCTAACGGCGTCTCCACATAGACTCAAGATTACGCGAAAGAAACGGGTATTAAACAGGGAATGCTCACGTCTATCCTCGAACTCGGTGCTTGGGTGGGTACATTGGCAAATGGCTATCTCGCGGATGCCCTCGGTCGTCGTCTGACTGTTTTGCTTGCCGTCGTGGTGTTCTGCGTTGGTGTCATTGTTCAAGCCTGTACGGAGAGCAGTGACTACGTCTTCGCAGGTCGATTCGTTACTGGTTTGGGTGTTGGTAGTCTGAGCATGGTTGTGCCGCTGTACAATGCAGAATTGGTGAGTGATCGCAACGAGTTCAAAAATGGAAATGACTAACAACGTGAAGGCACCACCGGAGATTCGTGGCTCGCTCGTCGCTGTGCAGCAACTAGCCATCACCTTTGGAATCATGATCAGCTTCTGGGTATGTTGCGTTCGCTTTCGTGAAATATCCCAGTCCTAACATCTGCAGATTGGCTACGGAACAAATTATATTGGCGGAACTGGCGCGACACAATCGGATGCTGCATGGCTGATCCCAGTCTGCATTCAAATCCTGCCTGCTGTTGTTCTGGCTGTAGGTATGATGATGTTCATGCCACAGTCCCCCCGTCACCTTATGAATACCGGCCGCGAGGAAGAATGCCTACAAACACTGGCCCGATTGCGTAGCGCACCTCCGGATGATATGCTTGTTCGAATTGAATTCCTCGAGATCAAGAGTTTGTACCTCTTCGAACGAGAGACGGCCGCCGAGAAGTATCCCAACTGGCAGGATGGGTCGTTTTCTAGCCGTTTCAATATCGGACTACATGACTACTTGTCATTGATCACAGACAAGTCTCTGTTCAAGCGCACGGCAACAGCGGTACGTTTTATGTCCCGTGTAATATTCCAATGAATCTTGCTGATGATATCATAGTGCATGATTATGGTGTTCCAACAATGGAATGGTAGGACATGCCAACCCCGAATAACTATCGAGTCCATCGCTAATATTACGACTTAGGCATCAACGCAATTAACTACTATGCGTAAGTTCCCTCAGATCGAGTGCCCTAGCAGAAGATATGGAACATATTTGAACTGTTCCCATGTGTTGCTTTATGAGCCCACCAGCTAACACTTCTATAGACCATTCATTTTCAAGGAGATGCACCTAGGCGGTAACACAATCTCACTACTCGCTACTGGTGTTGTTGGAATTTTCGAGTTCGTTTTCACCATCCCTGCTGTCCTGTGGGTCGACAAAATTGGACGAAAGAAGATCCTTATTGCTGGCGCAATTGGAATGGCATCCTGTCACTTCATTGTCGCGGGTATCATTGGCGCGTACCAGGGTAAATTTGAACAGCACCCGGCTGCCGGATGGGTTGCTATTGTCTTTGTTTGGATTTTCATCATCAATTTCGCCTACTCATGGGGTATGTACAAGTTCCTATCGGGGGGTAAACTTTGCTGACCATCGTTCCACTGTAGGACCTGTTGCATGGATTGTTACTTCCGAGGTTTTCCCGCTCAGCATGCGTGCCAAGGGTGTCAGTATGGGTGGTAGCAGTAACTGGGTAAGTCACGCGATAGACCGCCAAGATCGTTGGAAATTTCTAACTGGGTACTTTGCAGTTGAACAACTTCGCAGTCGGTACTGCTACATCTCCTTTCCTCCAAAAAAGCAACTTTGGTGCATTCATCTTCTTCGGATGCATCACGACTATCGCTGTGGTGTATGTTATCTTCCTTGTCCCCGAAACCAAAGGTCGCACTCTAGAGGAGATGGACGAATTGTTCGGATCGGTCGGGTTGGCGGCTGCCGATACTGGACGCAAAGAACGAATCGAACGTGAAATTGGACTTCTTGCCCTTGTCGGCGCGGAGCCTGCTTATGAGAAGCACTCTGAAGCTGGAATGGATGAGAATAAGGTCGCGTCGAAGCACGAGGAGGTGCTGCCTAGCCCGAAGAATTAAAGGCAAGTTGCCTTAGAATATGAAGGAACTGTTAGTCGAAAAACTGAGCAGTTCTACGAGGAGAAGATCGACAAGAGGTCGACATATTTGATAATCACATTACATATTACCTAGGTAGTTCTTATACGGAGTACTATATCTATACCACGTTTCTTCCCTCCTTACTCCGTGCTCTATGTCTGTATACAAATTTGGACATGCTTAACACATATCACATGCACCTAGTAGAAAATACTGTAAGACAAAAAAAAAAAGACCAAATAGACCAAAAATCAAAGTTTCCAGCTTAATTACTATGAATAGAAAATTGAGGCCAAGGCTAAAAGCCTAACACCAGTCACATTCAAGGCAAGGCGGTCTTATGTCTTGGACTGTTCTATGTTTTTTGTTTCAGATTAATTCAACCTCTCAACTTCACCACAATCCAAAATGTCGACTACTTCCAGTTCCTCGAGCGCAACCAGCACTGCCTGCGGCGGCAGCGTCTGGCAAATCCCTACAACAGATGCCGCCTGCGCGGCAGTTGTCAGTGGGAATATAACCCAGGTTATGGATGACTGCTGCAAGGACGCGAAGGTTTCTAAGTACGACAACGACTGTGGAATCTACTGTCTCGCCCAGGGGCAGGATGTCAACAAGCTCCAGTCTTGCCTCACCAGCAAGAGCGGCAACTATCACGACGTCTTCTGCAACGCTGCTCTCAATGCGACCGCCACTGCCACGGCCACAGACTCCAAGTCCACTTCCTCAGGCACTAGCACACACTCTGCTACCTCGACTTCCACAAACGCCGCTATTGCGAATCAGCCAATCTCAAAGTCTGGTCTTGGACTTATTGGACTTCTTTTCGGCTCTGCCCTGATGGCTGTTATTTCTTAACTGCTGGAAACACACGGATGGTTTAATGGTTGGGTCAGGGGAAGATTCAACGGCTGTTCTCATAATATTGGGGGTGTTCTTTTCATCTAGCGGATGAGCGATCGTGTTCTCTTACCCCACATACTACGTGGTATTCTCTTATTTTCATTCGATAGGCACAATGGGCAACTTTCAATCATAACACGTGACGTCATTAGGTAGCATTGCTGACATTCTGCCCCTCCACCCATTACATTGTAGGCCATCGAATATCAAATATCACATATAGCTGCATCCAAAAATGTCTTCAATTGCAAAAACTGTCATTGCGACAGGCACCTCGTCGGGCCTAGTAAATCGCGCTCCTTTAGAATATCCAACCTCCAGCTAATATAATACTATGTAGGGATTCGAAGCAATCAAGCAGTTACTCCAACAGGCACAACCATACAGCTTCATTCTGGGAGTTCGTGACACGGAGAAGACTCGTGTCGCATATGATGACCTGAAGTTCGATACTTCAAAGCACAGCGTCTCAATCTTGCCTCTAGATCTTTTGAATCTCAAGAGCGTGCAGTCCTTCGCCAAGCAAGCACTCTCTGAATTGGGCCATAGACCATTGAACTATCTTTTCCTCATTGCGGGCCTCGCTATCGGTGCTGATGGACCAGGACCTCATGGCTCGAAATGGTGTGAATCGTACATGGTAAATCATCTCGGTATGTGTTCATATTCGACCTATCAGCTACTTACGAGAAGAGTATACGAAGACGGAGCTAATCATTCGTGAACTGTAATCTAGCCCAGCATTATCTAACCCACCAATTTGTTGACGTCCTATCTGCCTCGCAATCACGGATCGTTGTTGTATCTACGGGTGCAATTCGCAATGTGAGAGGAAGCGACCCAGGTAAGTTTAATTCCATCTTTACAAAGGTGTTACCAAAAGAAAGTTCAAATGCTGACTTAATATTAGGGACTCTTGATGTCGACCTGAAAGCAAACTCTGGCGCGAACGCAAAAGTAGTGTACAGCGCATCGAAATTCACCCAGCTTCTGGGTGCACACTACTGGCGTCGTACCCTCCCAGATTGCAAAGTTGTGGCTGTCTCGCCGGGTCTCATCCCCAACACTAAGCTTGCCCAACATTCGGGTTTAAGATTGACGATGGATATGCCCGATGCCAAGACCGTGCCAGAGGGTAAGAATCTTTGGATTTGGTCTTTTAATTGAGAAATAGTATCTAACATTGAATAGGTGCCCATAGCATCCTTCGCGCGGTCACTGCCGAGGATTTCCCTGATGACCCGGAACAGATTTTCTTGACTAGCTGGGGTGAATGGTGGCCCAAGGATGTCTATGCTTTGAGTCTTGATACTGCGTTGCAAGACAAGTGGTGTT
This sequence comes from Penicillium griseofulvum, assembly GCF_001561935.1. Lineage (NCBI taxonomy): Eukaryota > Fungi > Ascomycota > Eurotiomycetes > Eurotiales > Aspergillaceae > Penicillium > Penicillium griseofulvum. The sequence continues at coordinate 4,064,073 of NW_024467471.1, read as the reverse complement.
TGAGCAAGGAGGACATCGAGAAGTCCGAGCCAGTGTTCCAGGAATAAGGAGCACGGTATCAACATTACATTCCAACAGGTCAGCATATAGTGTACGTATTTCATCGGAATGAGCCGAATTTATCATTGTGTGCAGCACCTCAAGCCTAGGCGAATAGTAAACAACAGAGAGCCGCAAGGGCATGTGAATTAGCCACAAGATTATTATATTTGCAGATATAGGAAACGATCTATGTGTATCTACCTAGCACGCATGCATACCGGAAATTTCCAACCGGTCGGAATCAGTTATAATCTAAACTCCAAGCAGTGCACAACATTCCATGCAAGACTCATGATCTATTCAGCGCCCGCAAGCTTGAGCATGGCACCGAAATTGGGCGATCCAAGACCAGAGACGGGGTCCCAACCCTTGGTAGCGTTCCAGCTGGCACCTGGAATCGACGGGCCACCGTTGGCGGGGCCACCGAAACGGCCGTGGCCATCGCAGCCGGTGCTGCCACCGTCAACAATGTCCTTTAGGCCGTCACGGCCGGTCGAATAAAGCCAGGGGTTGAGGAAGCCCATAGGTGGCTTCTTGGCCTTGAGGCGGGCGTCGTTGAGGAGGGCGATGACGCCGGCAAAGGCCGGTGCCGAGCAGGATGTGCCATCAACGCTAGTCAATGCGCCCCTATTGTAGATGGCGTAATTCTGGCCTTGGGCAGTGACGTCAGGGAAGGCGCGGCCCTTAGGGTTGAAGAGGCCGGACCAGCGGTCGCCCAGCTTATCGAGGTACTCGGTTACAGCATCCTCTTGCCATTCAGGGCGTTCCCAGAGATCGGAGAAGCCGCCGGAGGAGAAGTAGACGGCCTTCTCAGGAGCTGTGTGAGTTGTGGCTCCCACTGATGTCACCCACGGGCAGGCGGCAGGGAACTGGGGTGGGAAGTGGGTTGCGTTCCGGCCGTCATTTGTCTGGCATGCGGCACCAACACCGGAGTCGCCAGATGAGAAGATGACAGACACACCACGGCTGCCGAGCTGGGCGAACAGGTTACAAACGGTACGGGCGTACTTCTCGGGAACACTCTGGAGGTTGATATTAGACCCTGACTAAATTACGGGCAAATAGTTGATATCATACCTGTTCATCCTCACCGTAAGAGGTGGAAATCACTTGAGGAAGGTCCTTGCTGTCCATCTTGAGCACATTCTGAAGGAATTCAAGGTACGGCTCGTTGTTGTTATTGTTGGGATCAGGCTGGTCGAGATCGGGAACAAGTTCACCACGGCCACCAACACTGAACTCGGTAACAGGAACAGGAGAGCTGACTCCAACAATGTACTGCAAGTCGAGGTTCGCCTCGCTGCTCTCGGCGGGAGAGTGTTGATCATTACCGCCGCCATTATACTGGACGACGCTGAAGTTCTGTCCCTTGGCAAAGGGTGCAACGTTTTTCTCAAACAGCTCTAGATCAGCGTATCGTGCATACTCCTCCAAGTAGCTGGCAAACCCAACCTTGTTCCCGTTGGTATCACTGGCCTTGTAGTCGCCAATGTTGTACATGTCCTTGAGGCACTGGGGAGTGATGACGCTGTTGCAGTCCGGGGAAGCGGACATGGCGTTAGTGCGGAAAGCTGCGTCAGTTTCCTTGACCTGGGTGTGCAGGACGGCCCGGTTGGCGCGCAGCTGGCCGAAACGGGTGGTTGGCTGAATCATGTTGATGTGTGACTCCAAAGCCTTGGGGACGGAGTACTTGAGTGTGCGAAGACGCTCAATGTGCTTAACACTGTTGACATAGAACTGGAAATTGGCTTCCAGCAGCTTATTTGCCTTCTCCACAGTGGTGTAGAAGGTCAACCAGTCTGCATCCTGTTCGATCCTAGTAATACCCGCACCCTCGAGCCACTCGCGGATCGAGCCTACGGACTCGGCGCTGGGCTGCAGCATGCGCTTCATTTCCTCGTGGGTGTTGAAGTGGTCCCCATAGTTAGGGTGATCAGGGGTTGACATGTCCATCACAGCCGCTTCAAACCCGGCAGTATCCCCCTGTGCCAGAGCAATCTGTAGCTTCATGGGCTGATCAGCACTCGGTGTGCGAGAATATCTCCATCCTATGGTATGTCAGCGTATCGATTCCGTCGGTTTGGTTTAGAACGCAAGTTACTCACCCTGAGGAACAGCAGACAAGCTCTCAAATACATTAGCTGCAGCAGAGGACGCGAGAAGTGACAAGACCGCGAGCGACAATGCTCTGCGGTCAAAGAGTGACACAATCATAATAAGAAGGAGTGATATGAGAATACCCTATTAAACACCGGTCGGGGCCTCCAGCAGCGGATGCAGGCAGTATAAATAGTGCGACAGGAGACTAGTAAACTCAAAGGAGGGGTAAAGACCGTGAAGTGGTATTTATTATGGTTGCATTGGTGGGGAGAATGAATGGGGCGATAAAGAATGCTTAGCTGAAGAAGTCCAGCATATTACAAGGTTGACAAGGACAGAGTGCTTGAATCGAAGTTTCACGTCATCTCCTTGGCATTGCGATAAATTGCACTGTTCCAGTGGACCCTTGGTGGGTTCCCGTTTGGTGAGACCGTTCTAAATCGGTCTTTGGCAGCAGCTGGCTACTCGCATCGTGACCAACAGCCTTCCAAGCTCGAGGAACGGTAAATTAGTGGTTCGATCGGTGCTCCGTCCTCCGTACGCACTCCGTATAGCTAAAGAGATAAGTGCACTATCTCATTGTGATGTTGAGTGCGTCCGTCGGGGGTCCGTTGTGATCAGCAGGGGTAGATCCACTCTGAAGGAAACAATGTGAGGGGCGTCATGGGGCTTGTTTGTATTGACGGGTGGCTGGATGGCTGGACCCTAGAAATGAAATCAGTTCTTGGTCTGAATTACAGCCCACAGTTCATCTGTTATCAGGTCTGATCGATGGGAGCTGGAAGCTGTGTTCAATGATCAAAATCATGATTCCCCTGCCAAGCCTCTTCGGGGGAAGGTTGGGATGGTGATCATGCACTGCTACATTAGCCAGCAGGGAAGTTCGGGTGGGCATGCACTGTTGCAGCTTGCAGCCAATTGGACTATCTCATAGAAAATTAAGACAATCTTGGAATAGACGCTAAGTTTCTGTGGCGCTGAAATGCGCTAAAGCACTGTCGCATGCCGAATACTATCGATTTTGTGCAGTGTCTCGGAGGCTGTCAATACTCCGTACGGAGACTCCGTATGCTCGTGTGAGATTCAGGGGTTAACATGCTATGTATTTCCCGTTGATCCGAACTGTGCAGTCATTGCGTGTTGTCTAGGCGATATTAAAAGGATGACTTGAGGAGTTTGTCGGAGTTTAAACTATCAGCGACGGTCCGGTATCGTACTATCATCCCGTGACTTTCTATGTGTCCATGCTAGACGCAATGTTGCGAACTTGTTTAATACTTTTTTTATTCAAAAAAATTTTAGTATCGGAATTGCTAACTATCATATTAAAGCCCACGACTTCAATAGGCTGGAAGTTTCTGTCTAAGCACGTCAAACTGGTTCCAAATATACGAACTCCAACTGGAGTATGCATTGCATATATACTCCACTCTCCGTCCTATGTACATGTCTGTCCTACATTCCAAAAATAGTCATACCTTCCATAGATAAAAGCACGTCATATCATTTGTAATCAACGATGACCGGAGGTTGAACGGCTAGAACAGGGTCTTCGACACCTAGCTGATTCATTTCCAGATGATGGGCGTAGACCATTGAGGCGACGGCATCTTCAGTCTGGAGATAGGTTCGGCTGCCTTTGATGAACCAGAATGCGACAGCGATGACCAACATAACACCAAAAACGGCTATGGCGAAGTTCATATCGCTGGGCGCCGGATTGGGGCCACCAGGGAACAGAAAGAAAATGGTCGTGATAATGCAGTAGAAGATGCTGATCCAATTCAACCAAGGACCAATTCGACCGAGTTTGAATGGCCCCGCGGGTAATTTTTCACGGCCGGTAATGATCAAGGCAAGAATTGGCATGGCGTAGGAGACCGTCAGGGCGATAGTGCTGACGCTGAGAATCGCCTCAAGCACGGTGCTGGCAAATAGATATAGGATGCCGACGATGCCGATGACGATTCCTTGGCCCCAGAGAGCACGGATAGGGACTTGCCACACAGGATCGACGTGGCTGAAGTACTTGCTGAAAGGCAGGCCGCCGTCACGGGCAAAGCCCCAGGTTAAACGGGAGGCAGTGGTGAGGATACTGATGCCCTGGCCCACACCGTTGAAAATAAACAGTGCAATCAGCACAGCGGCCCCTTTCAGGCCAACAGTCTCGACCATAAGCTCCATGAAGGGGAGGTCGGCGTTGACGACGCGGTCCACATTCTGGATGCAGAACAGGCAGACCACCATGAAGATGAATCCAGTCACGGCGCCGAACAAAACAGCCATCCAGATAACTCGGGGAGCATTCTTTCGGGGCGCAGGGATTTCCTCCACCATATGAATTACCGAATCGAACGCGGTCAACCCGTACGCTGCCTGTACCAACCCCGTGAACCAAACCACACCATCGCCCCAGCCAGTCTCATTTTTCCAAACACCAAACGCGAACGAGGCGGGCTGGAATGACAGTTCACTCTTGGTTCCGACCGAAATAAGTAGAACAAGAGAGAGAACAATAAACAGGCCGAAGAACCACACTCCAACAAAATTGTTAATCCAGGGTAGGATCTTCTCCTTACGGCAGCTGACCATGTTGATTATGGTCAGTACGCAGACCAACCCAATATATACAACAAATTTGAGCCAGCCCTTGTTGACTCCATCCCACTCAGGATCAAACATAGTCTTCATGCCTAGCAGGAATTCAGTCATGAAGGCAACTTGGGACGCGGTCAAGGTCCACCATCCAAATGTATTGATCCAGGCACACATGTATGAGACGAATCGACCCAGAGGTGTATTCCACAGTCGATATACCCAGTAGGCCTGACCAAGGGCGGTAGGCATACTGCTAGTCAACTCGCCCAGCGAGAGGGCAACACAGAGGTTGCACATTGTGACAAGCACCAAACCCCAGAGGATAGTGATAGCACCGCCATTCGTCAAACCACTGCTGAGATCCTGTGCGAATGTAGAGTAGGTACCTTGGACACGTTAGCACACTTTCGGGTTCCATCGGGTGGCAAAAAGCGCGAACATACCAAGTACACAAAAGGCGAGCGCCAGCATACTCCACATATCGAATTTTCGCGTCAGGGCCTGGGAATGGCCCAAGGCAGCGAGATCCTGCGCATCCTGCACATCTTGCACATTTTGATCCGTCAGTGGTGGCTTAAGGGGTAGCGAACTGGACTCCAAATCCATGCTGTGGTAATTCAGCCGGAGGCGTCGATCAACTCAGTGGACAGGTAGGAGGGAGATACGCCCATTTTCGGACTGAAAATCAACAAGCGACATGAATAGGGGGGGGGAAAGGGATAATTATATACGATCTTAGATATGGCGTCTAGCGCGTTCGGTCCGCGTTGATAAACCCCTCACGGATTATCCTGTTCAAGTTGTGAGGGGTTCAGATAAAGCTCGAACCCAATTGCAAGTATCCAATGACGCATAATACTGAGTTTGGGTTAAATCAAGGCGATTGGTCATAGACTGTTGAGATGTTGATAATAGAAACGATCTGCCCTGCTGAATTTATTTTGATTTTGCGGGGGAATCGCCCTCGGGAGGACCTCCCTTCAGTGGGCCGCCTTAGCCTCATACCTCCACACATACCTCCACTGATAAGAAATGGGGTATAATTGGCGTTGAATTTATATTTGATTGTATGGAGTATATCGTAGTTATCTTGAATATGGTTCGCAGATACCATAAATTGCATGTTTCATAGCTCCCGGAGGTCCAACCGTAGACAGATTCTCTTCAAGGACATCTCTCCAAAATCCAACATGTTGATTTCAACAGAAATGAATAGCTCGCATTATCTTCATATATAAAAATCAATAGCATATCAGCAAAGTTCATCTGTGGCGACGGCTGACCCAAAACGGCAAGTCCATGCGTGGCCGATAAGAATCAACAATTAGCGTTTAGAATGTGGCTCTAGCACAACTTGGGTCAAGTTCGAGATTTGACGTGCTTCACGTAGACGGACATAATAGTAATGGTAAAGCTGCATATCTGCCTATCTGCTGAGATATTAGACAGTATCTATGTGGAGTCAATTCCACATATGTGCGATAACGATGGGTCATCCAGCGGAAGCCATTGTAATATCAGTGTGGATTCGAGACGGCTTGAAATATTTGGAGATGATCAGCAGCTGGGTTCAAGCGGGAGGGCCAAGGATGATACCTGGCAGTAGTCCCATCGAAAGGGGAAGCCCGAAACGATGGATTCAATATGCACTTCGGACCACTGAGGCAGTAGCTTTGAGATTCGTTCCGGGAACGATCCCACCAGGTCCACTTCTCCAATTATTTTCTTGTGAGAGCCAAGATCCTTAAGCAAGGTTGGTGGGTCTCGTCAGTTGGGCATCACTGTACTCCGTAAGGTCCTCGACATTGATCTGACTGCAAAAGTAAATCCTACCCAAATGAACCCCACAAAAGGAAGGAGAAGGAGATGCAAGTACCGAGACACGGCGATACGGCGATACGGGCCAATAACTGACAGTCCGTAGAACGCACGGTTGAGAAATAGCCCCGTGAAGCTCAGAATGTGTCAACGCATATGACCATCGCCATAGTGCGCCCGTGATAAACTAGCAAGCTCGCTATTAATTGCGCATTCTCAGGGAGCCCACGGGAAGTATATAGTCCTCTGCCAGCAGCCGTGCAGCCGAGGAATTGCAGCGATATTCAGGCACGGCGCAGCAGCCTAGTCCCAACAGGGAGTGTAGGACCAGGACACCGCTGATAGGCTGAATGAATGGCTTCTGGAATCATTCTGGTTTCTGCTTACCTGTTGTGTTTAGCACAGGTAACCCCTTTGACCAAGTGAAGAAACATATTCATCTGTCTCCTTCCGTAGGCCCTGCTGGCATCATCGGCAATCTCCGATCCTAGATTTCGTTTATCCTATCCGCTCACCCCAGTGAAAGGCTGGGAGCTGAATGCTTCTCTCAAAACGTTACTGGCCCTGCTCGGCTTGCTTTTTAGACTGATGATGTTCATTGACTATTGTTCAGCGCAGCCTTCGTCAGGTCGAGGCCATGTCGGAATGGATATGAGAGCCGACCAAAGTCACGGTGCGAAACACATTCAAAATTGAGTTTGAGAAGCTTCATCCTGCTAGCCGAGAGTGGCCAGTCAGTCCAGCACAGACATTACAGGCGAAGGAATCTCACTCACATTGCACGTATTCATACCTGGATGGGACCACAAAGCGTGACTATTTCCACATTGGGAAGCATCAGGCAGTACAACACAAGAAAGGAGAAAATTTGAGCAAGATGAATCATTCGAGTCTTGGCAATTATATTAATGCTTTAGGATACTATCCATGAGGTATTCCCATTCATGTAGGGGAATCACAATTCACAAAACACTTTTGTGGTCGCCATGACCCGAAAATCAAATCATGTCTTGAGAGATGAGAGAGGGCGATATTGGAGCCCAAATAACACCTGATCCGAACGCCTCCGCCAGTCCACTGGGGAAAAAAAACAAAAGAAATGAATAACAAGGATGAAAAAAAGAAGGATAAAAAAAAAAGAACGCCGACCGGGACCGCGTTGTCCGGCTACTCTAAGAATGCAACGCTAGTCGCGGTCATGAGAACAAAAAAGATACTGGAAGGGCAGCATCACTGTGGCATGATCGGTATGTACCTGATCATAGTCGAGGGTTTTTGGAATGGCGCCAGATTCCGCCCGGAAGCAAATTCTGCTTGAGCAGTGCCAGCTCCTTATGCAGGGCCTGGTTTTCTTGTTGAATGCCATCGATGTAGGTAAGGGCATTGGTGAGAATCTCGGACTTTTTGAGAGACCCGGCGCCAACCTTGGTATGTTTTTGAACACCCGAGGGAGAAATGGCCTGCTCGAGGGAAACGAATTTGGCGTTCATGTTGGTGCGGTAGCGCTTCTCGATGATGTTATGAGCAGCACGCTTGGCGGCATTCCGCATCTGAGGGTCTTGACCGCCCGTTGAGGAGTGGTTCGAGTCCCGGGAAAAACTGCGGGTCTTACGGGATGTGGAGATGGTGGCTTTGGAGGGTTGAGGGGTAGCGATCTCTTCCTCCTTCATCTCTGGACTCGATGACCATCTTGTTGAAGATGAGCGGGTCTTGGTCTGTGCTTCGGGTTGAGAAGAGGTGTAGGTTGAAGGTTGGATAGTCGACTGGGTCTCGAACGCGTTCGAGTCAATGGATTGCCGCGCAGCAGCGGACGGCCATGTTTGATCGTCACTTTCGAACTCCTTCAAGGAGATTAGCCTTCATGTCAAGATATGGGAGGTGGGAAGACATAGACATACCGATGATAGTGAAGCTACGTCCTCGGCCATGGGCATAGTGAACCCACTGATGCCAGAGCTAGCAAATGGGTCATTGAAGAGATCCTTGGACTCAATATTCGTCAGACTGTCGGCGAAGTCGAATGACACGGGCTCCATCTCGGTAGGGTTGATGGAGAACAGATCGATGGCGTTGTCATAGCTCCAGTTGGCAGCGAGAGGGTCTGGCCTTTCGAAGAAGTCGGCGGGTCGAGACTGGGGGCTCAGGTGTTGGCTGAGGTAGGTCCCCTGGTCAATGGAGAGATTGGGGATCTCATTGGATCGGTTGCAAGCCATGATACACATCTTGGATCATACGTTGGCCTGAAAAGGCAGTAGCAGGATTTGGGGGATATATAGTAAGTTGAGAGAAGTACTATAGTGAAGAGTGGCGAGGGATCGAGGATTTATAAATAAACTGATATCAAAACAGCAGAGGGGTTTCTACCATAGGGGATTTATATAAACCCAGGTGTGCCCCGAAAAAAACAGGGGTACGAAGGTGATCCGGAACAGGCGATTACAGGTGTGTACGAAGCCGAGATTGACCTGTGATGTAGACCCTGCGTATCCAAAACGGTCTAGCCTCTCCGACTAGCCAGTCACTTTCCTTGTTGTTCGGTGAAATAAAGCCGAGACCCTCCCCAGATCTATAACGGCCGGCTCCGACGAGTGCATTTTCCGATATTCCCCTTGTAACGTGTGAAACCGTTGAAGTTACGGAGTAGGAGGAGTGGATGTCACGGGAACCGATGGAGGGGGCTTTTATCCAATAATAATTCACCGGTCGAGTCTCGGAGCCGACACTTTATGTAATTTATGTAATTTAGGTTCAATTTGTAGCTTTTTTTACATTTTTTCCTGTTTTAAACGGTTTGTATTTTACAATGTATTTTATATTTTCCCTCATTCTTGGTACAAGTGACCCGTGGAACTGATCTTGAATCTCACCTCTATTGTGTGTATGTCAATGATTTATATACCTAGGTAGTCTAGAATGATCAAAGTCATAACATTTCCAAGGTTCTTTTCAAGGAGCTACTGATTACGTAGCATGAAGAGATCCAGTGCGATCTAAAAAGAGCCACGTATCATGTACGGAGTAAAGATCTCAATTATCTTTCGTCTTAGCGCGGTGGCTGTAACTAGCGGCGACAGGTATTTTTATGGGATCATTTGGTTATAGTACTCCTTATTTTGATTATGTCTTCGGTCTTGCGACTCATCCATATTATGAGGGCTAAGCGAGGTCGATAGTACCAACTAGATCACACAGGGATGGCACAGCTTCTCTGTATAGCTCTAACGTGATCCAAATCTGCCTCTGTAAAAGCGGCAAAGTCTATAATATCAATATAGAAAGGCCAACCCTTTATAAAGAACAAGATACCGTATGTTGTACACGTCAATTGTGTACTCCGTACTCCGTACGGCATTCGCTTTACATTCTTTACTCCCGGTAAAAGTTATATCCTGTTTCTTCAGATTGCTTGCCAAATATACTTTAGCAAATACCTGTCGGCAACCATGTCAGGCAATCTATTATTTCAAGATCTTTTCACTTACGCGACTACGGATAAATTATACGTCATTGACTGCATTTCAGATATCATATCCTATCTTCCGAAATTGATATAATAATAAAGACCATTGACACGTCAAACCAGGTTAAAATCACCCAATTGAACACACGTGCTCAGTGCTGCCCCTTATGCTCCTTAGAAATGTCATGTATACTTGGCCAATGCTGTTTTTACCCTGCCGCTTGTGGCAAAATTCCCGAGTATCAGCCTAGTACTTTTGTCAGTCAAAATCGGCGCCACTCTTTTTTTTTTGTGTGTGGACGATTTATCGAAATCACATCTAAAACAAACATGTCAGATCCAGATATGTATTAATCCTTGGATATAATAAAGAAAGTGTAAGAATTAGATGTGGGTTAGTTGTCGATAGGCCTCCGTCCAGTAGCGAAGCAGGTAAATCCCGCTTATTCAATTTTCTTCATAAAATGGCGCCACGCTCTTTGGAGTGGGGTGACTCGGATGCTCTACTCTCCTTTCCTTTCGCCCTACCCTCGAACCCGATATCCACCGAGACCATACAAGAGGCTCCTTCTTATGACCGATACGAATTGTAGACGGAAGCCATTTCTCCAGTTTGGTCTCCGGTCAACAGTTCAGCATTTATGGCATGAGGGTTCGTCTTCTGATCCTTCCCGATGCTGACGGCGATCCGATTGTACTTTTTTTTTTCAAGATTCAAGAAACCCTTGTCGATACATCTGTTGAAGATTGCCAAAAAAAAAATCATATACATCATTAGACTTTTGTGGCCGATGACCAGCATCCCAAACCCCTTGACATCTCAGATCTATCGCAACCTTAAAAGTTTGCACCATTCCAGGTCTGTAGTCATCTAGACCGAGGCTAACTACTCTGTATGAAGTTCCCTGCAGGTGATTCCCATTACTCCGTACTCTGTGTCACTTTCACGATGAGGTCAGTCCACTCGGCACGCCTTGGCCAAGTGGAGCAACAACGGGCGCTAGACCTGTCATCTGCACAAAATACACGGATCTTGACTCGATTCCGGCCCCGACTATCGTCCTTGGATCTTGGTTTCCGGTGGCTGGTCCATACTCAGTACCTATGATGACTCTTGCCCCAAATTGCCCTGTCCGAATCCGAAGAATACATACAAAGAGGATTAACTGTGTCGTTATATCAGCGATGATACAACGGCAGGTAACCTTTGTGCAGTTGGAACTCTGCACCAAATTTCACCTTAAGTCTAAACTAACTTTATTATATATGCTGTAGGGCCAGATCTTGGGATAAATATAGCCCCAGATCTGGAACTATGACATCTGGTGTCTGAAAATGGACAATGGTAACAGTGCTTGATTTCTGGCTTGGTTTCTTAACTGCCGAAGTACACCAAGTTGATTCATGCGACTCTGATGAAATTCGTACCTAACCCTATGCCACACAATGGCTCTATCAGGGCCCTGTTGCTTCGACATTTCTTTCAATTACTATGGTATTCTATGATGTTCAACCATCGTTATAGTTGGCTTTACTTGCAAGAAAGATTAACCCTTGCTCTCTGGGCACAAACCAAGTTAAATTGTGTCCGACTAATGAAAGTTCTGAACGATGCACAGCTCGGATTAGCTTCCAAATTAGATATATACATCATACGGTTGAGCACATGTAAGTCCTCCATTTGCGGGTACCCATCTATATATGTGATCCACATTTTACATAATTTGTTCACAATACTCATTATACAATATCTTTTGGTCTCCACTCTAACTTCTATAAATTAGTATCACAACTAAGCGACGTACGATTAGACCGAGGTATAAGATGGACCGAGATTGAGGATATGGTTGGTATAGTGTATGGGCACATTGTGGAACAACTGAATATTGAGGTGCCACACTAGATATACAGCGAGAACGAGATTGACGATCCTCTACAGGGGACCGTCTTGTGGGCGCAGATTTAATTGAACCCTGGAATTTCGACTGCAGGTCTCCAGAACAACAATATGAGATGTTGCTTGTCTGAAAAACCTCGCCATTGTTGATATCTAGGATGCCACCTTCGAAAAGTCCCAAACCATCAAGCTCGAACACTTTATCAGTCCATGGAAACAATCAAATGGGAGCGTTGGTTAACTGATCGAGACAAAAGCCCATTAACGTGAAGCAAGTACGCAAGTCATTGCGATCGAGCAATTAAGGACATCCATCCTATTATGGCATGCATATAGTCATTATGAGGAGCATTTGTTGGATTCAGACTTTGGATCTCGCTCGGATAGATTTGTATTATGCAGACGTTACTTTTATAGCTGTCTCTGTGTACAGCATACAAAAGTCCGGATATGTAAGTGAAGATAAATATATGCATCTCTGCACTATCGCCAGATTGAGTAGCAGTGAATTGCCCTAGTTTACGACGATTTCTCTACTATCGATTCTAATATTTTGGGGGGAAGTAATTGTTGGGGCGCTGGACTTAAAGTCTGCCTCTGGTACTTCATCGTAATTCTCCGCACGTATGAGTTGGCTGCCGTCTCGCTAGATGGAATTACGAATGAAAGCTTCATTGTCATGTTTCACATGTTAAATTTATCATAAAAAACTCTGCGATTTCAAGCCGCGACGTGTGTTGTATATTTCTCGAGCGTGACTATATAAGCTGGTGAAATATATATCAGGCCTCGCGGTAACTATTGAATCGAAGTTTATACTTACAAACGTAGTTTCCACAAATTAAACCTTTTCCCGCCGTTCTTGGCCGTTGATATATCTAAATAGGATAATATATGAGAGACTACTAAGATAGTCGGCCGACTATTCTGGTAGAGATTGAATTAAGAAAGGGCTTGTGGGGTCCGACCCGACATGGGTATCGTCGATTTCCAATAAGAATTTGAAGAAGGGGAAATCCCATATACTTAGGATAGTAGTGGCTATGCAATGGTGCTTTTGTCAGCCTAGTTCTAGATCATCCATAACTTTGATCCACACAAGTTTCCGCAAGCAACCAGCGCGCGATTCCCGGGTTGGTATTTATAACTTGGGCTAGGGATCTGAGTGACCATCAACAAACAACAGAGGTGAAACATAAAAGCGGTCTGAAGTTCTTGGGATGGGAATATATTGAAAAGGGGAAAGTCCCGAGGTCTCTCCGCCCAAACCTAACATGATCGACATGGGCTTGATGGATTCAGTTTCACCCTTCGGGAAGAGACTGCTCGCATTTTAGCCGTAGGTCCCTTTTTAACTTTGAGTGATATTTGAGGTCTCAGGACTAGCTGGATAGACACAGTTGATGTTATGGTATGTAGGATCCCGTGGAATATAGGCTAAAGCATGAATTTTGTCCTGAGTTGCAAGACATGTTTCAATTTTGCGACATGATTGTCCAATAGAATTGACTAGAGTATTTGAACTAGCCACGCTATTTAAAAATGGAAACGTGCCCGATTTTATGACCTCACAAGCCGCGCAGATCTTGGTCCAAAACTGCATGAACCTGGGATATAAGAATCCTCAGTTCTTCTCATCAAGTCTATCAAATCCACTCTAGAAATTGTTTCGCACTCAAAATGAAGTTCTCCCTCGCTACCATCACTGCCTTCGTCGGCGCCATCAGCGCCGCGAACCTTCCAAACGCCTTCACTCTTGTTGCTGAGGGTGGCAATACTCTCCTAACAGATGGCCAGAATGCCTACATTGGTGCCAACACCACTGACCAGGAAATCCTGATCCGTAAGCATCTAGTCTCTCGTGGTGTCGATACAATTACCTAATATACATGCTTTTCCTAGTCCGAGGCGGCAGCCCCAACGGCCTCGTCTCATACACTTCCAAGAAGAGCACTCCTACTGGTTTCCAGAACCTATTCATCGTTGAAAACTCTGTCTCGCCTGTCGGTTTGACCCGACCTCACTCTGGCGCTGTCCCCGAGGGCGGCAATGTCACTGGTTTTGGTGTCAATGACCAGGGTTTGTTCACTCATGGCGGCAAGGATTGGTTCGCCATTGAGGGCTACGGCGACAATAAGGTCAAGGAGATCTATTGGTACGGTGCTCATAGTTCTACATACCGTGGCGTCAAGCTCTATGTCAAGGAGCTCAAGAATTACTCCGCCTAAAGATTTACTCCGTTTTGACGCTGGGGTTGGTATGATAGAATAGCCTGATAAGAGTTGCTTGTACTTTTGGCGAGACTTTCATGTTTGTACATTGATTTTTTTACTGGGATGCTTTATTCCACAGTATATATGGTATATATCATGAAAATTAAACCAGCCGAACTTTCAAATTTGGTTCTATCTCTCAGGAAAACAATCTATTTAGTTCCATATTAGTACACACGGTTAAATTGAAGCAGCTCCACCAGTTCATCCAACCATCGCCTTGATAGTAGTTTCAAAGCTCTCAGGCTCACGCCCCAAGATCTCACGTAGGACTGGAGACACGACTGCAGCCTCGCCCCGTCTAATGGCCTCCCAAGCTGAAGCCCACTCCCTCGACAGATTAACCCCATGGTATGTCTGCTTATCACCAATCCCAGGAAGATTCACATACTCATCGACCGAGATCTCCCGGATCTTCAGCGATTTTCCCACCGCACGACCGATAATCTCAACCGTCTCCGCAAGAGAGATTTCCCGAGGCCCAGAGAACAGAACAGCCTTGTTCAAATACTCGAAGCTCGCCGGATCCTTGAGGTACGAGACAATCAACTTAGCGGTTGCCTCGCCCAGTTCATCGCGCTTGACCCACGCCACGCCTGGGCCTGTGCCTGAATGAGGGATCGTAACCTCATCTGCTGGATTCTCAAGATCATAGAACGCGGTGTAGATGGGGAAGGACTCAGTGTACAAGCCCTCACGGACTGAGGTGTACGATACCGTTTCTTTCAGAGAAGAGAAGTATTTCTCTGTTTCGATGTGGGCGCCCATCACATGAGCAATGCTCTGGTTGGTTAGATCGCCCCCGAATCCAAGAGATGAGTAGAAGATGTGCTTGACGCCACTTTTGATGGCCGCGTTTATAGCATAGCGGTGTGCCTAGTAATTATTGTTAGACCAACTAATTGAGTGTGCAATACCACTTGATTTCCCTTACCTTGACTCTGTGATCTATTTCGAATGATGCATATGAAACCAGCATCAAAACATCCACACCGTTGAAGGCTGTGTCTAACGTGGATGGCTCATCATAGTCGGCCTTGCGTACGGTAGCGCCAGCTTGCTTGATGTCATGCAGTTGCTCGGGACGTCGAGCAACCAGAACCAGGTCGGATTCTGGGACTAGTTTCGCTAGGTGGTTCACGATGCTTGATCCAAGGGCCCCAGAGGCTGGGAAGACGCCGACCTTAGCACCCATGTTGATATAGTATGAGGATGATAGAAGAGTGATTCGCTTGGTAAGCCGTTGTTGAAGAATCTGTTTGATGATACTGGGATATTTTTTCTAGCTTTTATATCCTACATCCTCTGTACATCTCATAGTAGTTTGCTTATAAATGAAGTATTTGGTCAGAATGACCGAATGCGGTAACCCTGCTGGTTGCTCTATAAATTCATAGATGTCGATCCGTTTCCATTTCAACAAAGAACATACATCACCCCCTTGCGCCAAGATTCCACCCCTGCTAGGAAAATCCCAGTAAAAACTACCGAAGTCGGTGTAGTTCTCCCCTTTAAAAATTATTGCTTGCTCAGCAAGATGGGTACAGGGATGTTGTGACGTCTTCCATTGGTCAACCGTAATTTGAAATATTAAGAGATGAGATATGTACTTCTAAACGCCAACCTGATAATTGACAAATGAACAAAGAAACAACATTGGTAATCATACTCCGAACTCAATGAGGAACGCCTCCGGTTCCAAACAATTCCATCTTGATGCGATCGGCACCCACGCCCTTGGCCTTGAGACCCGACTCGATGTCTGTCATGAACTTTCCAGGTCCACAAATATAATAATCCGTCTTGGCATCATCAAGGAACAAGTCCTCGTCCTTCAACTTAGCCAAGTCAACACGCCCAGCATGGTCGAAGTCCTCGCCTTCCTTCTCTCCCTCTGAGGGGTGACTCGTGAAGAATGTTGCACGAATTGAGGGGAATTGCTTTGGAAGCTCGGAGATGTGCTCTTTGAATGCACGCGCGCCCGACGAACGTGCGCCATGAATGAAATGCAGCTTGCGCGTTGCGGCCGATTTCGAAATCAATGTGTTCAACATCGACGTCAGTGGCGTCAGGCCCACACCAGCAGAGATCAACACGATCGGGTTCCCGGTTTCCGAGTCGGTAGTGGAAAGGAAAAAGTCACCGTAGGGGTGAGAGACTTTGAGTACGTCGCCAATGTTGCATGTATCGTGGAGTATATTGGAGATGCAACCTGGATGGGTGGCAGCATCTGGAGAAGCTGGGTTGAGGCCTTGTTCCCTCTTGACACTGATGCGATAGTAGTCCGGCTTCGGCTGGTCGCTGAGAGAGTACTGTCTGGCCTGTGGGTACTTGAGAGCTGGTACATGGGTCTGGATGGAAATGTACTGGCCGGGCTGGAAGGCGGGCAGGGGCTTTTCATCAACAGGGGCGAGATAGAAGGATGTGATTTCCTCGGATTCCTTGACTTTGTTCACAATCTTGAAATCTCTCCAGTCAGTCCAATCCTCGGCTTGTTCATAAAGCTGCTTTTCACGACCGATCATGATATCTGCGAGCTGCCAGTAGGCTGCGCCCCATGCGTCGTGGATTTCAGGGGTCAATGCCGCGCCGAGCACCTCACCCATCGCTTCGAGGAGGTACTTGCCAACGATCTTGTAATCGTCGGCCTTGATATACAAAGACGCATGCTTATTGCAGATCAACTCAACCGCTGAGCTTAGTGCGCCAAGATCATCGATATGGGAGGCATATGCGTAAAGTGCACCTGCCAACGAACGAGGTTGGTGACCATTGACCTGGTTGGAAGTGTTGAACACAGTGTTCAGCTCTGGATGGGCTGCAAGCATGTTGCGATAGAAGACAGTCGTGATGGTGCTGCCATGTTCCACGAGAACAGGCACAGTCGCCTTGATGAGGGCAATTTGGTCGGGAGTCATTCCTGGGTTAGAAGCCATGATTTCTTATTGAGAAGAATGTTCAACCTCTTCACTACTGGAGATACTTAAATATATAACCCCTGACAGGTGGGTGAGTAATACAGGCGTTCCAAGGTTCTCCACCGGGATTTGAAAAACTCGAGAAGGTGCCTGGCATGATTTGGATGCCGAGACGAAGAACATCTCCGCGGAGAGTGATATACGAAGGGATTAACTCGGAATTTGGAGCGGCCGAAATTTTCTCGTCACAACATGCAACATACAACATGCGATGTCATTTGAACGTACTTTATTAGTCTACAATAAACCATTCGAACAAGATATGTAAATATGCTGACCGTGCATGATCGCCCCGCCACAGTACAGATATATATACTCCGTACTCCGTAGTTCGTCCAGCATAAGGCCAAATGCAACCTAAAATCGAGATACATACAGGGCCATGTTCTTTTTTTATACGCACGTGGTGCCATGCGAGAATGTAAATGAAAACTTCCAAGGTTCCGGGTAGACCCGAGTGTGATGACTCAGCATGAACTTGGCAATATTTACGAGGCAATTCATTTTTAACCGTTCTGGCGTTTCACCTTATATTTATGCTATGCCCCATAAATATTTATGGAGAAGATACTTTCCTTACCATTGGACAATCTACTGAGAATGACGTGTGGGGAGGTCTCGACAATCCTAGTTACCGTTTGCGGAAGTCCGGATGGTCCCGCTCAACGGTTCAACTCTATACGCGAAAATAAATATGTGAGAGCCTATCCTATCGCACCGGGTAAAAGGGCCTCCATAACATAAACCTCAACAGCGGAGTCAAATGCTAATCGATGATACCAGAACCAGCTATGCGACGCCTCCGTATTAAGTAGTGACGTCTGCGATATGGCAATGGTCGTAAAGTGCAAGGCTCAAGGATAGTAGAAGAGGCTGAGATGCTCACCTGGGCATTCGAGACATTAGTCAAAACCTCGACTTCAGCTCGTTTCTCAAATCCAACCCCATTACCCTCGCCATGCTGTTCAAGAAACGCCAGTCGTCTGATAACTCGACGCTCGGGCGGGCCTCAAGTTCCGGTGGCACCCAGCTGCCCATGTTGCAGCTCCCACCCAAGCTGCGGTACAATGTGCTCTGCCTGTTGAGCGAGTTTGTGGGGACTTTTATGTTTCTGCTCTTTTCTTTTGCGGGTGCACAGGTGTCCAATACCCCCAAGCCACCACCTGGCTCCCCTCCGAATACTTCTAATTTGTTGTACTCGGCGCTTTCTTTTGGGTTCTCTTTGACAGTCAATGTCTGGGCATTTTATCGAGTCACGGGTGGTCTCTTCAATCCGGCGGTATGGAGATACCACTGATGAATGGGAATATTTGTAGTTGACATTCACTAGGTTACCCTTGCTCTCTGCCTGACTGGCGGCATGCCCCCTTCCCGAGGGTTATGTGTATTCCCTGCACAACTTGTCGCTGGAATTGCTGCAGCGGGTGTGGCAAGTGCCATGTTCCCGGGCCCGCTAAATTGTGAGACCCGACTCGGCGGTG
Source organism: Penicillium griseofulvum (assembly GCF_001561935.1). NCBI lineage: Eukaryota > Fungi > Ascomycota > Eurotiomycetes > Eurotiales > Aspergillaceae > Penicillium > Penicillium griseofulvum. Next base: position 4,045,426 of record NW_024467471.1, on the reverse strand, counting down.
GGACATCAATCTCACAAGGACTCTTCATTGAGATGTTCATGACGACCCAGCTGGTGTTTGTCATCATCATGTTGGCAGTGGTGAAGCACAAGTCCACCTATTTAGCTCCAGTGGGAATTGGTCTGGCTTTCTTTGTTGCAGAAATGATTGGCAAGTAACCTTAGAATAACCATCTTGGAGTAATACTTCACAATGTACTGTGCTGACCCTTCTCACCAGGTACTTACTATACTGGAGGATCTCTCAACCCTGCTCGCTCTCTCGGACCGGATGTGATCAACCGCTCATTTCCAGGATACCACTGGATCTATTGGGTTGGTCCTCTGCTCGGGTCTCTTCTTGCCTCTGCATTCTATCGACTCCTTTGCTTCGTGCGCTGGGAGAGGATCAACCCTGGTCAGGATTATAACGAGGAAGAGGTGGCCAGAAAGCAGTCGTTGGTTGGTTCGGAGCATACAATCACCGCCAATATCCCTCCATCCCAGTTCCCTAGAAGGGATATTCCGTCTGATGAGCATGTTTAACATCCCATTGTCTGAAAGGCTGTTTCGTGGCTTGGTGATTAATTTCACCTAAGCGAATATAATCGAAGCAAGCTAAAGTGCGCTGAACAAATTTCCTCCCTTTATATAAGGAGAGGGTATGAAATGTGGTTGTAAACGAAGCCGAGAATAATTGATCTGTTAATAAGCGTGGAGGTTGAATTCGAAGCATATCAAGCAATAATGTTGGAGGTTGTGGGATGGAAGGAAAATGCAGCTTGTGTGACCTAACGGGGTGCAGTTGAGCTGTGATTGTCTCCGAATTGCTGATTAGCCTTATAGCGCCAACCTCAATAAAGTCGTGAGTTGTCAAGTGAGCAAATACTTCACATTATAGCACTGGAATTCAAATGCAAGGGTAATCACGCTGCATGTCTTGTATTCCTGCGGGAAAACGCCATTATTGGACTCCCCACCAATGGTTGGTAAGTGTTAGCTTCTGGCGATGAGTCTCAAGGTCCACATCCCTTGGCTGGACTCCAAGTTGATTTGGCATTTAAATCATCCTTTCCAGCTATGTCCGTCTCACCAGCTACAGCTTGAGTTGAGGTGTTCATGATGGACTTGCAACCTGTCGACCCCGAGGCAGTCGCACCGGTCGCGACCGACGCGAGGGGAGATGTCCGTGACGTACAGCTGCTGGGTATGATAGCGTGCTTGCTTTGGGTAGAGATACTCGTCGCTAATGTATTGTCTAGCACGGATGGGCTACAAACAGGAACTTCGTCGGCAGTATTCCACCCTGCAAGTCTTCGCAATCGCTTTCAGCATCATGGGCCTAGTTCCTTCAATCGCGTCGACCCTCTCCTTCTCTCTCCCCACGGGTCCGTTCGGCATGGTCTGGGTAGGGGTTGAGTCACTGTGAATCTGTTTGTGCGTTTGATTGACTAGAATTATGGGACAGGCATGGTTCACAGCGAGCATATTCATCTTCCTAGTTGGATTAGCAATGGTAGGAATCTTTATTGGGCTATCTGTGGGAATATCACACTGATGTTGCCTAGGCTGATCTCGCGTCTGCCATGCCCACAGCTGGAGGACTATATTGGTGGACACATTATTTCGCCGGACCGAAGTGGAAGAGCCCACTGAGTTTCTTGATCGGATATAGCAACACATTGGGTTTGATCGGTGGGATATGTTCAGTGGACTGTGAGGACCATCCATGTCCATTGCCGGCAATCACGTCACTTACTCTTCTTATGTAGACACCCTTGCACTCATGATTCTCTCTTGTGTCTCGATGTCACGGGGAGACGGATGGTCTGCCTCGCGTGGCGTTATCTATGGTGTTTACGTCGGCCTGATTCTCTTCCATGGACTATGCGGCTCTTTGGGTGGAAGGCTAATGCCGAAAATCCAGACATTTTGCATCTATATCAACATTGCCCTTGTTGTTGCGACGGTAATCGCTTTACCAGTGGGGAAAGTGACACGCGGTGGGCCCCTCAACACTGGGCATTATGTCTACGGTCATATCGACAATCAGACTACATGGCCAACGGGGTGGGCATTCATGATGGCATGGCTCGCTCCGATCTGGTCAATTGGTTCCTTTGACTCTTGCGTTCACATGAGCGAAGAAGCTAAGCATGCATCTAAGGCTGTTCCTCTTGGAATCATCTGGTCGGCGGGCTCTGCACTCGTGCTTGGATTCTTGGTGCTGTCTGTCATTGCTGCTACTATGAACCCAGATGTGAGCGCGACAATCAACACCAAATTCGGTCAACCAATGGCTCAGATCTATTATGACGCATTAGGCAGAGACGGTGCTTTAGCATTTATGGCTGTACTCTGCGTCGTTCAGTTTCTCATTGGCCTCAGCTTGATTGTCGCTGCTTCTCGCCAGGCATGGGCATTTTCTCGTGACGGTGCATTGCCATTTTCTAGGTTCTTCCGCCACGTCAGTAACCGCATTCAGTACCAACCCGTGCGCATGATCTGTGGCTTAGTATTTATCTCTATTCTACTGGGCCTGTTGTGCCTGATCAACTCAGCAGCTGCGAATGCCCTATTCTCACTATTTGTGGCAAGCAATTATCTTTCATGGGGCACCCCAATTCTCTGCCGCTTGGTCTGGGGCGAGGACCGGTTCAATCCGGGAGAGTTCTATACCGGCCGCTTCAGCAGGCTCATTGCCTGGGTGGCCGTTGTTTATCTTCTTTTTGGTGTTATCTTGTCTATGTTCCCGACTGAGGGTCCCAGGCCAACGTGTACGTATTTGAAGACTGGAAGGTCGCTCGATCGGATGGCTAACAATCCACTTACCTGTAGCGTCGACCATGAACTACACCATCGTAATAAATGGCTTTGTTTGGTTCGGCTGCATGGCGTATTATTTTATTTTTGCACGGCGCTGGTACACTGGACCCCAGATGACTGTTGATGGGAGTAACTCTACTGCCTCAGAGAATGTCATTGTCGCTACAGTTCCCTGTGCGCCCGCTACCGATGAACCTGGTTCTTTTTATAAGAAAGAATGACACTTGGTCATTCGATTTCTGCTTTTGTTATATAATGACTCCCGCGATATATCTCTCGCATTCATCCTTGCCTTTCGCACCTCTTTGTCAGTAGGGGTTTCAAGGGGTACGAAGGTATTCGGTGCCTCATAGACACATCTGCCTATCTCTTAAATTGTGCGTATGTATGGTCACCAGATTTCACGCAGCTGATTATTTTGAAGTACGAACTTTGAAGATCAAGCTTAATCACGGAATGACGTCTTCCGATGTCGTTCTTTAGATAAAAGAGGTGTATTTTCTATGTCATTTTCACCATGTACCTATTACCTTGAGATTCGGTTGCGATTGTGATTTATCGTTTCCACTGTATTCATCTTCAGCCTACTGCCAATTCTCACATCCTACAATGTCTAAGTGGGAACACCCCTCTCGAAGTCACCCAACCACTCATCATCAGGACTGTGAAAGCAGTTTTGAGAACGTCATCCAAACGTTGGGCCAGGGAATCAGAAATAGCAAGCCTAAAGAATATGTCTACGACACAGCCGTCGTTCTCGGTCTACGATGGAGCAATGATGACCTAGGCTTGGCCAAACCTCAAGATGGACTTCTCCAAACATTTCGGAGACAATATGGATTCGAAACGGCTAGTCTGCTTATCCCCTCAACCTCTAGTGAAGATGCATTGGCAGCGATGTATCACACAATCTATAAACTCCGCCAGGACTATAAAATGGACCGCGATGTTAGCCCTCTCCATCGGGGCACGTTATTTGTGCTCCACTATATCGGTCATGCTGTATCCGAATCAGAATCGAAGTTTGAAATCTGGTAATGTCTTTATTAGTACGCATCCATTGTACCCATTCAATATCACTAATATCGACTCTCAGTGGAACCCGCAGCCCTGACGCGGTTAGAATCCCGTGGTCCTCTATTCATCTTGGCATGAAGGCAGACGTCCTCGTTCTAATCGACACCTCCTTCTCTGGGAGCTTCCAGGAGCCATGTTACAGCTTGGGGAAAATACTACAGTACAGTGATCGTGCTGCTGAGCACTTGTTCTCGACAGGCAACGAGATTTCTGATCAGAACGGTCCCACTTACGATGTTAACAACAATTTCACGACCCGTCTGACAGAACTTCTGTATGCCGCGTCGCCAGTACCGGTTACTATTGTACAGCTCCACGAGGCTCTCTGTTCCCAGGCCAATGACCCAAGTACCAAGCTGCGCTATACTCCTCAGTATATTGACTGTCGCAAACCGACGATCGTTCTCCAGCATGTCGATAATACCGCGTGGAGAATCGAAAATCCGACAAGAAAGGCACAAATACCTAAGGGGCGTGTCCTAGTTTCCGTAACCATTCGAGGGAATACCGCTCGCGGCCAAGTCAAGCAGTGGCAGACGTCGCTATCAAAAATGGACGCCGAGGTGACCATCGCAGGTGTCTTTGACCTTCAAGGGTATTCTCTGTGTCTTTTATCGATGCCGATCTCTTTATGGGATAGCTTTCTACACCCAGCGTACAGATTTATAAGTTATGTGGAGTCTCACAACCAACTGGCATCCGATACCAGCGCTGGTAGCCCCCTCGTAGCCACGCTACCAGAGAGATCAAAGGATCCAGCGTATGTTGACTATGTCATGCTCTCTCATACGGAGGAATAATCTGGGGACATGATATGTCAGCGTTTTAGGACCTCGCTGCGGGAAGGATCGCATGCCATGATGCAGGGACAGATTTTTGTGCCTTTAAATTGTGTTCATTATGTCAAGTCTCTGTTTAGCTTATATACTCGAGAAATGCTGCTAGCTTGGGATATCTAACAAAGAAATTGTGTCCAATTGGTTATAAAACATTCTATAGAATACGGCTACTGGTGGTAGGACCATCAGTAGATTCAATAAAGTTGGTATAGTCAAAATGGCCGATCAAAACACAGAGTGTACAGCCAAGGTATATGTACAGATTCCAGAGGACGCCGGGATTAAACTTCATTTCCCAGATGCGCGGAAGCAAGCGACGAACAAATAATCGAGAGAATCATGAATAAAAGGCGTAATAATGTATGTCATGCCTGGTATCGAATCCAACCAAGAATCAATGGAGTAAGGGATCAACACTTTACAGTGCAACCATGACACCAAGGACACCGGCCATACCAGCAGCAACAACGCCGACAGCAGTGGGACGAGCGAAGGCGCCATTGTCAGAGGGGGTGGCAGAGCCGGAGGGAGATCCGGCGGATGTGGTGGACACGGTAGCGGTGGCCGAGCCGGCAGCGTCAGTCAGGGTGGAAACAGCGGTGCCAACCCGGCTGGTAACCTCGGAGCCGATGGAGCTGGCTTCGGAGGCAGCGGCAGAGCCGAGGGATGAAGCCTCGCTCTTAACAGATGAGAGGGCACCAGCTCCGGCGGTGCTTGCGGCTTCTGCGAGAGATGTGGCCTTTGAGGCAATCTCGGATCCGATAGATTGGCCGCCGCCGACGGCAGTGGAGTAGACGCCTTCGACGTCGGAGACGATGGAGTTCACATCAATGCCTTCTGGGGAGGCCATGGCAGCAGTGGCCAGGAAGAGGACGGAGGAGACCAGAGTGAACTTCATTTTGATCGTTGGAGAGGTAAAGGTTTATCGGGAGGATGTTGCTTGATTTAGGGGGTTATTTGGATTGTAGATAATTAACTGGGGATAATGATAACCTGGAAATCCGGGGGAGGGTTACTTCTTATATTCGGTTAATGGACACTAGTTTCCTATAGATAGAAACGTCCGGAGTTTGATTGCGCATGGCTAGGCAGCCGAGGTGGCAGTGGCGACATGACCTCAGCCTTGTAGCGATTCTCATGTCGATCGTGGGGTCCTTTCAAGGATAGGGGCTAATACGGAGTCCTCCATACTGGGTTAGAGAACTGTATTGGATATCCCACCATACGATTTTAGGCAATGATATCGTCATCTCGGGATCCACCTTGTAATGAGGGAGCAGGTTATGGGCCCGTTTCGACGACCTCGTCGCTCACCCCCAGGAAACACCTGCAAGATCTACGGAGGTACGGAGTAGACGTGCATGTTTTCGCACGTTCTCGCACGTTCTCGCGGGAGCTTGATTCGGTTTGTTCGCAGGGCAATGCAACACAGCCACCTCGCAATTTCTTGGGTGTTTTGCGGCATTAGCGGGTCCAAACAACTCGATCCGCACCGGAGACCCCGGTACCATCCCATCCTGACACATAACTAGCCTAGGGGTGGCTTGGAGGAAGATCTTACCGACCATAAGTTACGTGAGTGGTAGACAATGGTATGAAAGCGAGTCTTCCCAATATAGTGGGTGGATTCTTGTGTTGGGTAAACCAGTCTCGGCGCCCGTCATTATAATTAGAACAACAAGCCACTTGCAATTTCCAAGGTATCGGCCCTTGTCGCATTTTTGGCTGAGAGTAGCCAAGGGCTTCGATGACGCGTCATCTGGCAGGATTGAGCGCCATTATTGCAAAGGGATAGCTAGAATCATGACTGGCTGTGGACTCAGTTGCCGAGATATCCACTATTGGCCTCAGGCAGAGATATCACGTGCAGTGGCGACACACTAAAATAAGAAAACAGCCAGGACGCCAAAATATCGTCATCGAGGAGCGGTACATGGAAGTACTGTCATGAACATTTTCATAAATAATTTTTGAGTATCCAATGCGAGAGAGATTATGAAGGAAATAGAGACTTGTGGAGATGAAGAGACAGGGTATTTATATTCAGACATCATTGTTGACAGGGTTGTGAAGCTTCATACCCAGACCTTTCTCTCTCCTCATGAACTTGTGGGATTCGCCAAGTTTGTAGCCAGAGAAAGCCACGTCAAAACGATCCTCTGTTTACTACGGGTTACTTGTTACGACAGGAGGGACCGCAACTTACGGATGGGCCACCAAGAGCCAATCGTTCACAGGGAGAACAACCTGCATACACTTCACATCCATGGATGCGACCTGTCAAAGGAATCGTACGACGACGGAATAGACAATATCCATTACAACATACATACTCCATACATACTATGTACATACCTCAATGATGCTGAGTATACTAGGGTGGTAAAAGATCTGAGGTCTGGAATAACACTAACGCAAGTATTTGTTGTTCAATGTTCTAGGTTCAATTTGTATGTACATAGCCACGAACCTACCTCTCTTGTCATCATGGAAGTTCTCAGCTCTATAGATAAGAATGAGACTATTGAACTGTATCCACGAATGATGACTGGCTGATATCCGGATTCTGCTAGAAAGAAGAGTGTATCATTAACTCTTTTCCTTTGGCTTTCTTTCTTCATATACGGACAAGATTTTCGGATCGCATCCTCCTTTCAACGATGCTATTGTCAAACATAAACGGATCAATCCATACGAAACATAGGACTAAAGTATGTTGCACTAAAAATTATAGGGTACAATGCCGCTCGAGTGATAAAAATGATAGGTCTAACGTATTAAATACGTTTAATAAGGATACCTGCCATACTATATGATAGTTGATACAACGAAGAATAATAAATAAAAGTAATAGTCAATAAGAGAGGCCCTGTCGTCGATACGCTCAGCCTAATCCGCGGCCTCGCAACTGGACCAGGTGCGAGGCCCAATATGATCTGGTCCCTACAACATATAGCTCGCATAGTACTAATAGTACTAACTATACCTAACTTGATAGGAGGCAGACAGTAGAAAGTAGAATTCAACCAGTAGAACAACGCAAAAGGACTTGAAAGCGGTCTGCAGACTAAAGTTTAACAAACACTTGTACACGTATTCATCCACAAGAGACAACCATCTGCGTAGATCCTCCAATATCGTATCCTCGCATCTCCTTACAGACCGTGTGGGTCCCCTCATTTCAGCTGATCTGGTCTGCAGCATTTGAAGAATCACAGTCCAGAAACAACTGCTTCATAGTATATATGTTTACGTGTAGTGCGGACTCTGAGATAGTTACCAGTGATCAAACTAGAGGATTTCGGTCTGACCGTTGTTCATTAACACTTGAGCATCTTGTTCAATGTGTCAGTATTAACTAGGTGCACAATGGACAATATGAGTTACCGAAACAACCTCACAAGGACCCTGTTACTTGCATATTGATGTGGGGGTTGGAATCTTGGGAGTCTTTCAGCCCGCCACAAGATTGGCATTTGGCTGCTGAAGCGGTCAACTATATTGTAGACAGAAAAGACATCTGCGAGAATATTTAAGCTGCCTGACATGCCCTGCAAACTTCAGCAATCAATGCTAAATTAACTCTAAGAATCATTTTCAGACCAAGTTTCATTTACACATCACAATGGCTTCCGATGACAATATATTCGATGACGCCAATCTTCTTGGCCAAAGCCTGACCATGCTTCCAGGAGGTAAAGTCCCCTCTAATTGAACTATTGCAATCATCAAAGAATACATGAATCGTCAGATCTTTTGTCCATGATCGTAGTCGGTCTTACTCGTCACTTGACTGATCTTGCTGACAATAAGCTATAGAGCATGACCCATTCAACGTGAATATCATAGAAGGAGACAAGAGTACCGTCGTTGGACTAGCAGATGAAATGCACAAGGCACAATTCGCAGATGGAAATACTTACTTGTTGCCCAAAAATGTCCGAGCAAACATTGGTAACCGCAAAACTGTCGTCAACTCCATTAGGGTTGAATCCGGCGATGAACTAGCCCAAGAACTTGATGCTAGTGCTTCGTTGAGTGGTAGTTACGCGGGTTTCTCTGCAAGCGCGTCCGCCCAGTATAGCTACGGCTCAAGCCTAAGCAGCACAAAGTACTACGCCCTTCTCAGTGTGGACCATACATCCTTTACCTTGGCACTTGAAGGCCATGGCGAGACTGATTCGAGGATCAATTCAGAACTCGTTCAAGCCGTGAAGAAGCTTCCTGAGTGGGACCTAACGCAAGAGGTTCACGACAAATACGTGCGATTTTTCCGCAGCTGGGGCACCCATTAGTATTAAATCGTGCACCTTCGGCGCTCGGTTCCAGTTGAAGATTGAGAATCATGCATCGGAAACCCAGTCAAAGGAGAATTTCTAGGTGAATGTCGGTGCTGAGTATAATGGTATCGCCAAAGTCAAAGGCGACGTGAGCGTGAAAGGGAGCAACGAGTACAAGAGTTATCTCAAGACCCGTCAATTCCAGACTAAAGTGTACGGTGGGAGCTCCAGCTCAAGTCTTATTCTTGGTAATGCACCAGACGAAGCAGAGAAATACCAAGAGGCCTTCAATGATTGGGCCAACAGTCTCAATGACGCGGTTGCAAGCAATCTGATCAATGTCAAGATCGATAGTATTGGAAACCTATTGAGCAACAGTTCTGTCCAAGAGCACAACAATATCGCAGACAAGCTGGTCAAAGCGCTTGACTTCCTGGCTAGTAAATGGCTGGCAGATGGCTTTTTGAAGCTATGTTTGCCTAAAGAGTCACCTTCTCAGACTCATGTTCGCGAGCTATCCATCCAGGGGACACCGGGTGTCTTGATACGTCAAGGCTCACAAGAAAAGCCGCGACTTGAAATCGACTGCACCGTTTGGGAGAACGAGACATTCATTATGGATGGCGGCTGGGATGCAGTCCAAGTAGTTTTGCAGCCACCTTCAGCAAGTAAATCTGAGATCCAGCTTCTCTACTCGGGCCTGGACAACACGAAGTGGATGGAAGAAATACGCATGAGAGGAGCCAGAATCGAAGGTGACGTGGTGATTAATGGGGTGATCCCTATTACAATTCTAGCACCCCCCACGGCTCTTACTGGGGAGTTGTCTAACCCTACTAGTCAGTCGTTGACTAACACTGACTTGGACTTCTCGCCACGCGGTCCAAAGTTGCATCTGGCGGAAGGGAAGACGAAGGAGGCATTCAAAGTTCGTTCACTATTTCTGCCTGGCTTCGGGGGCAACGACTGTCAAATTGGTGCATGCTTTACCAAGGACTGAAATCACGTAGGTTTACCACACAGTTCTGGATCCAAACTTGTTACAGCTAGCTAAAGGGGTCCAGCACGGAGAGGTAACATGGTATTGAGGACTACAATATCTTGACATTATTGAGTCGATGATGGAGAGGAGGATGTCTGTGCATAGTTTCCAAGGAAAGAATTTCGGTCACATTTTAGATCGAGGTAATTTCAATATACATCGAAGACTTAACTTGAGATATATCGAGACCTCAATCTAGATTGTCAATAAAAAAGGATGCACTGCAAATTGTTCCCTCTTCCATATGTAAATTACTAACAAAATGCATATATCCAGTGATGCAATAAACACAATACGTATATCATGCTATAAACTGGCCATAAACCTGGATGATGCCTTCCCATCCGCCTTTGTAGTTCGATTGACGGGGATTGGTTTTTCCATCAAGCACCATCACGTCCGTCATGCGTGTGCTGATCGAGTACCAAACCAGATTCTGAGGGTCATTCGTCACTCGCATCATGTTGGTTTGGCAGTTCCCATTGCAAGGCTCATTATATAGACCATTCCAGAATCCGTCGAAGAAGGCCCAGGCAGCTGAGTTGTACAGCGCGATGTTGGACCCGCCGTCCACATTCGTTGCTATCGCAGTGCGACACTTTTGGTCATTTGCAGCACACCATGAAAAATCAGGGTCACCGTATTTGGCGACAGCTGTCCATGGTGCCGGCGCGGCCTGGTATTCTCCCTGACCTTGCATATACGGTGTTTCTGTTTGTAGAAGGCCCGCAAAGACATTTTGAGCGTTATGGATGTTATAGTTATACAGCCAGTGATGCTCGGAACCAGTTCCTGTCAGCCAGGTTCCCTTGATGGATTCGACCAAGATTCCACGGCCAGTTGAGATAATGGTGAGCAGTGACTCGCTGTCAAGGTTGTGATCGGCGGTCCATCCCCAGAAGTTCTCGATATATGCAGATGAGGTCTTGGTCAGGTGCATTACCATGAACGTTGCCATACAATCCTTAGGGTCTTGCGATGTGCAAACACTAGAGATACTAGTGTCAGCGGTGCCGCCAACCAACGCCATCGTGTTCCATAGACCAACGTCGCCGGGCTTATCACCTGCGGCATTGATTTCAATGATCTTAGCCCCCGGCAATATCTCGCCAACAGAGAATCGCATGTCCTGAATTTCAATCACACCGACGTCATCAGGATTGCCAAGTTGAACAACAGGCCTTGGGTTGTTTGGATCCTTAAACTTGTCACCATATCCAGAAATGACAGACCATGCTTCTCCGACAATGCGGGTTCCGACTGGGACAAAGATAGTGTCTGAGACTCGATATACACCGAAGGGAATGTATGTGATTTTGCACGAATCGGCATTTTGAGCCAAGATAGCGTTCAGACCCTTGGTGTCGTCAGTCTTACCGTCACCTTTTACTGTATGTGCAGATACAGTTTTCACATTGACAATATCCGCTGTGCTGTAATCTTGGTAGGTGGGCTGAGGCTTGGTAAAATATTTATCTCCCACCAGTAGTGGGGCTGGGCGCTTTGTCTTCCAGCTTGCTCCAGTCTGATAGCTTGTTGGAACGACAGTACCCCAAACCCATGTATCGATATGGGAGGTAGCTGCTAATGCCACCTTTCCCTGGGAGTCGACTGCGATAGCGTTCTGGGTATCATGCTTTAGGTTCTGAATGAGGAACTGACTGTTTCGGTTTCCAGAATCACCGGACGAGTCATAGAATCGAATTACCGGGCCCGAGTTTGTCGAAGTGGAATCCAGAAGCACTAAGCTACCCAATCCATTGCTAGTCATATCGATACTAGTTCCGCAGCTATCAAAAGTTGCCTGCTGGAGCAGAACCGTCCATCCACCTGCGGCGGAGAAAGCTGTTGTGCAAGAGTGGAAATTTATGTTTTTGAAGTTGACTTGTTGGTTGGAGTTCTTGATTCCAATAGCTCCGCCAATAATATCCTACACTTTGTTAGGCTGCTTTGTCCCTTTGTTTTGCTTCTCTGGGTTGCTTACCACATCCGTCACAGCAATGGTTGACCCGGCATTGATATGGATTCCAGTGTGGCCAGTAGAAGACTTTGGCATGCGAATCTTAACGTTTGTCAAGCCCGACCCTTGCGCAACTCCCCATTGAAGAGCAGTGAAGTGGCGGTCGGGGCTGAGGGTGGTGGTATCGATGATCACATTCTTGACAAGCATTGCAAAGCTAGTTTCCGGGTTGCCGCTGTGTGAATCGTATCCCATGATGAGATAGTCCCCACGGAAGTCCGGTGCAGGCTTGATGATGGGAGGGTTCAACGGATTACCAACAATAATCGTACCCACAGTCAGGTTCAGAGTGCTTCCAAGTTGGTATACGCCTCCTGGAAGGTAGACCTGGGCAGGGTAACGCGTGACACCTTGGCCTTTACGGCTGCCTCCCACGCCGTCATCATCTATGGCCTTCTGTAGCTTCGGGGTTTGATCACCAGAGCCATCATTGACGACCGAGTAATCCATCACATTGCGGTAGACCGGGTAGAGCGATGTTTTAGCATAGGGAGCAAATCCTGCTCCTTGTTGGTTGTGATCCTGCTCGTCAAGCCAGTAACTTTCCGGCGATTTGCTGGTGGGGGCAGCACAGGTCTTTGTCGCGGGGGAATGGTCATTTTGAGATTTCGCACTAGACAGCTTTATTAGCATCCTTGAATGCAAGAAAATGTTAAAGGACACATACGGTAGAGTTGTGGCACTAGCCTTTGTCGATTGAGTGTGGGTAGCATATGTACTAGCCTGTGGTATCTCTGAGGAATGAGCCACTTTTGGTGAATGGGCGGCCATTGAACCGTCGGCATTTGTTGCAGTTGATAAAGTCGTAGTGCTCGAGTATTGAACAGGAGTAGCGGGAGGTGCACCGGTAAGATCTTCCAAAAAAGATTCAAAATCCCAATCAAAGAAAAAATCATCATTTGATGGTGTATGAACGGCATGCGATGGAGACGCACGCACCAAGCGTTCAGGCACAACAGCACCTGATACTGTAGCCACAACAACCGCCACTGTCAAAGATGAGAAAACCCTCATATTCAATCAACCACAAACCACAACCTCAAACTCGAAGCAGATAGAGGAAAGGGAAAAAGGATGGGTGGATATATGATAATACCAAAAATGATCCCCCTGTAATATGTCAGGGTTTCGGCAGATACCATGCAGACGATCATGGAATGTACACAGAGACTATCTTTGAAGAATGTGTATACACTTGTTGGTGCACCATGAATGAGCACTTCCCCCCCCTGCAAGATTCTAGCTTTGTAACCTTTTAGAAAAACTACCACAGGCTTATGTCGTCGCTGCAACTACCCTTGTAGGTCCCTACTTTCTTGGCTTCCAAGGTTGATTGGATTCAGGCTTACGTTACAATGTGCTGATCCCTATCCCTGTAGACAGAAGTGAAGTATTCGATATCCTCAATTAGGATTAACAACCTTGACTATGATTCAGGGTGTTGATTCAGCGTCTTGAACTGTGTGTATTTCTTTTCGTGATTTCAACACGAAAGGACTGGAGATACGTTGAAGACTTTTGTGAATGTTCTTACGCCTCTTCATCTATTCCTTTTTTCCCTACATGGATGTATCGAAATCACCCGTGAGGTTCGAGGATACATCTTGATCTTTATCCTCTATGAGTCCCAACGTGCAATAATATGTATAATACAAAATCGTGTTAAGAATATGTGTTGACATGTTCAGAATGCTCTAGACTCGAGCCACATGGCAATTGAATGTCAATACAAAGTCACCCCTTGCATTGGGTCAACGGTCGATGGGTGTTTACTGCATGCCAACAGTGGGTATGTAGGAAATATGCCCAGAACTCGGCTATCTGATATATGTTGAAGTACGTACCGGAGCCTATCTCTACCCTAATTGGGCATAATATACTCCGTACATGAAGATATATATTAGACCACGGAAAAACAACAGTCTATTAGGGTATTTTGTGAAATAATGTCTTGTCCTATTACAAGCATTTCGAGCTTTCGGAAGTGTAAACCTGTCCTTAAATTTTAGGAATATGAAAGGAGCCCAAAGTTGCTTGTACTTGTTTCATATGTTGCTAGTAGTATCATCGATGATGGATAATTGCCCATGTGCAAAATTATTTAGATCTGGGTTTTCTTTGTAGGCAATGTGCCCTTTCCTATAGCAATTACATGATGATACTGAACAATGTGTGGCGAGAAACCTAGTCCGAGATTTGCGTGGGATAGATTTCCGATGAGGCGACACCTGCAAACAATACCTCATCGGAAAAAGCTCACAATCCCGTTGAGATGATTTCTTACACCTGCGCGAAAATAAATTCCTTGATTGCCGACCGTGGTTCGCCAGTATCCCCCAATCACGTCTCCGTGAGCTCATCTAGCAATTATGATAGCCCAACTTGACATGGGACCTTCTGTGGTTCATAATATTTTCACTGGAAAAAGAAAATCGCCTACAAACTCATTTACTCCGGAGACTAGAGGTTGGCAAAGGAGTGAAAATCACGCGTCGCCTTCATGTCAGACGCATCCATCAGTAGCTCCAACGAGAAGTCGGACCCAGAAAATACAAGCTCGTCCGAAGTCTGGCAGGATGCACCTCAAACCAGCCAAGATGAGGAGCCAGCACCCCGGGTTCGATTTCGATCAAATGCGGATTTTATGCAAAAGGCCCAGCATCACCCGCCAGCAGAAGGTCCCCGGGAAGAATGGGAACATGCTCACAGTCAAGCGCTGGCACATAGACCGACAATGCCATACTCTCATGAATCCGAGGATATTACCGACACGCCACTGCAAGATCGTGAGCCACACCCGACTGAGACAGAAGGCGTCGAAAGGACAGACCAGAACAAGCCACCGGAAGGTGAAAAGAAGGAAGATGAAAAGCAGGAAGACGAGAAGAAGGGGCCTGAGACACCCGAGCAGCGATCCACACGGGAGAAATTGCGAGATATGACTAGGGACTTCAGACAGAAAGCATCGGAATTCGGTGACCGCCTGGGCCGCCCACAGACCGAGGGAGACGACTTATCAGCCGGGAAGTATCACGCGGACTGGGCGACCGGCGGTGCAGTTGCCCTGTCTGACATGACAGATGACAAGCACAAAAGTGTGGAGGATAAGCAGCGGCACCAGAAGGGGACCAGCAATGAGGCTCATCGTCTGGTCCGAGATTTGACCCAAGATCATTCCCAAAAGCGTCGCAAGGGTCGTCCGAAGCCTTATCCTCACGCCGGGATCGAGTTTGAAGACGAAGAGAATGAACCAGGGGCTGATCCGAACTTCAGATATCGCTCTGGTGGAGGTGGGATCCTGTCGCAGTTGATCAAATTGCAAGGTGGTCAGCAACAAGGTGCTGGAGGCCAGTCTCGAACCTCAACTGACTCGTCCCGTAGCGCAGAATCCGCCCCCAGCGGGGCACCAACCCCAACCGGAGCCGGACCCCCCAAGAAGACAAAGCCAGTAAAATGGTATAAAAAGCCCCAAAATGCATCCAATTCAACCTTGATTGGTGGGCACGCGGATAGTTTCAGTGGTGCGAGCACTCCTGTGTCGAGCGAGATCCTATCACAAGCGTCGAAGCGTCGCGACAAGGAGGGTGGCGGCGGTGGAGGTCGGAATATGCGGCTTGAGGATGAAATTCGAGTGACGGTGCATATTGCAGAGATTATCTGTCGGCAGCGGTATATCATGCAGCTCTGCAAAGCCTTGATGTTATTCGGTGCTCCCACACATAGACTTGAAGAATACATGCAGATGACCTCAAAGGTGCTGGAGGTTGACAGCCAATTCCTATATCTGCCAGGCTGCATGGTCATGTCGTTTGATGATCCTTCTACCCGTACAACGGAGGTGAAGCTGGTTCGCGTCGCCCAGGGAATTGATTTGGCTCGCCTATCGGACACACATCTCATCTACAAGAACGTAATCCACGATGTGATCGGCATTGAAGAAGCAATCCAGGAGCTCGATTCAGTCATCAAGAAAAAACCTCAGTATCACAAGGCCATCGTTGTTTTGGTGTATGGGTTGGCCACTGCCACTGTGGGACCTTTCGCCTTCAGTGCTAGGCCGATTGACATGCCAATCATTTTTCTTAATGGTATTCTTGTCGGTTTAATGCAACATGTCGCAGCACCTCGTTCGGTGTTATATTCAAATGTCTTTGAAGTGACATCGACAGTGGTGACGTCCTTCCTTGCCCGAGCTTTCGGTAGCATCGCCCTTGGAGTTGAGAACGGGAAGCCACAATATCTCTTTTGCTTTTCCGCCATCGCGCAATCATCGATTGCATTGATATTGCCAGGCTTCCTTGTTCTTTGTAGCAGCTTGGAACTTCAGTCTCATCAGATCATCGCTGGCTCGATTCGGATGGTCTACGCTCTCCTCTTTTCGCTGTTCATTGGGTATGGAATTACCGTTGGCACAACCATCTACGGGCTAATAGACAACAATGCGGTATCTGACACTTCGTGCCCAGAAAAGGGCGCCTTTAAGAATCCCTATGTTCAACGGTTCCCCTTCGTTGCGATCCAGACAGTCTGGCTTTTGATCATCAACCAAGGAAAATGGAAACAGCTCCCACCTATGAGCGTCATCGCATTGGCGGGCTACATTAGCAACTACTTCAGCACGAAGAAACTGGGATCAAACTCCCAGGTTGCGAATACAGTCGGCGCGTTTGTCATCGGCGTCATGGGAAACATATACAGCAGGTTTTGGCATGGTCACGCTGCGACCGCTATTCTGCCTGGCATTTTCGTTCTTGTTCCATCTGGACTTGCTGCTACGGGTTCTTTAATCTCGGGTGTACAGTCTGCGGATGAGATTCGTACCAATGTCGGGTCTCATGGTGGTGGCGCTGGTTCAGGGCCCGGAGCTGGCTTATCCTCCGGTAGTTCTGTATTCAGTCTAGGATTTGGTATGATCCAAGTAGCTATTGGCATTACGATCGGTTTGTTCATCTCCGCATTGGTGGTTTATCCATACGGCAAGGCCCGCAGCGGACTGTTTAGTTTCTAGGCTATTCGTTGCTACGCCGTTGGAAACTGGCTTCTAGCCTGTTGATAATAGGATAATATGTACAACAAAAAGAAGGAATAAAGAACATACATGCATTCATCACTTCTCAGCCTAGGTGAATAATGCCTAGATACGCTTTAGGGAAATTAGCGTAATGGTGGGAGATGATACGGCCTGTCTTCAAAATTCCTTCCATTTAATATTTTGCTCCCATGCATTTGCAAGACGCAAGATAGTCAGCTCATCGTGCCACCTGCCCACAATCTGCATACTGGCAGGTAACTTCACGTTGTTATCCTCATGCGCCGGCACAAACCCGATAGGGATTGCTAGCGCTGGGTGTCCAGTGGCGTTAAATTGGCAAGTGTTTTCTGTCATCCCTTTCGCAGCTTCCATTTGAACCATTGGCATTGCTTCGGCAACTGGGAGGCGGTTTGCGGGCAAAAGGGTCGTGGGCATTATAATGACATCCACTGAAGAAAGAACATTGTCATACAGGTCCTTGAGCTTCCGCATAATGTTAACGGCCTTCGGGTACAGGGTTCCATATCGCTGCCAGGCGAACTCGCCGCTGAGTAGGGCTTCTTTGCTCATAATGCTCATCTAGAAGGCAGGTTAGCGGGCTTCACTCAGTGAGGGAGGTATGCGATTTGAAGGGTGTGGAATTACCTTGCTAACCACATCAGGTGTGTAGGGAAGACTCTTCTTTTCAAACAAATCTGTCAACATCACTTGTCGTCGACCTGTGGCTTGTCCCATCATTCCCATATGGTTTCCCATCTTGCTGACCACAGAATACACTGATCTTCCGTGAGAATGAAGAGGAACGCTGACCTCCTGGAGGCTAGCCCCCAGCTTTTCAAAAACATTAACCGCATTTCTAAATTTTTCCTCTATATTCGGGTCAGTCTGAGCCGGTAGACCTTCCTTCAAAATGCCTATTCGCAACCCCTTAATTCCAGCGACACTACCTTCCCTAAGCAAGTGTGAATAACGTGGTACTTCTGAACGGAGGGGAATTCCCGGTCCCGAGCGATCATCCAACCCATCAGCACCAGCAATCGCCTCCAACAATATCGCATTATCCATGCAAGTGGTTGTAATTGGTCCAACATAATCCAGACTCGCATCGTTGCTCGCAATACCCGTGTATGGTACCAGCCCTGCTGTTGGTTTGAACCCATAGAGCCCCGTGAGGGCAGCTGGGATGCGAATACTGCCTCCTTGGTCACATCCGATCCCCATATCCGTGGCTCCGCTCGCCACAAGCGCCGCCGTCCCGGAACTGCTGCCTCCCACCGAGTATTCCCGCGCATAAGGATTGTGCACAGGACCAGTTGCGGCGGTCGAGCTAACGGCTCCACGAGACAGGTTCTCGCATACCGCCTTGCCAGTGATGATGCCGCCGGCATCAAGAATGCGTGAAACGACCGTGGCATCGGTATGCGGGACCCAGTCGCGGAAGGTGTCGGTGCCGAGTAAACACGGTACGGCGGCGACGGAAATATTGTCTTTCAGGCAAATAGACTTGCTTTCCAGGATATTGGAGCTCGGGGAATTAGACGATAGATCAAAGCGCCAGGCCCATGCACCGAGGGGGTTATCAGCTGGCAGGGGGAAGTGGACATTTTGCCGTGGGCTGATGGTTTGATTTGGTTCAGGTTGGTAATCATCCATTCCAGCAACCAGCTCTAATGTGTTTTGGGTTCGCGCAAGAAGCGCTTCGTAGTCTGCAATCTGGTGCGCTGGAATTTCCAATGACAGCCCTTTTGCCAGGGAAAGCATTTCGTCTCGAGTTGGAGCCATGATGGGTGTCAAGAGACACTGCAGTTTGATGTGCAGTATAGTGAAACACGTTCAATTGCAATGACTTTCTTGAGTCGCTCAAAGCAAACACCTTGTGTCAAATCCTTATCATGGCCAAGGATTGAACCCGGGTTCGCAATCGAATAACATCTCCAAGAGTCATCTGCCTAGGTCGAGAAGTGGAGTTCATTTGATTAAATCCCGCTATCACGAGGGGGTATGTCCGCTATTTTCAGCTTTGTCGCTCTGAATTCCGCGATTTGCTTGGAAGTTCCCCACACTTTGGATTCGGAGCCTCCGACAACCCCCGCTTGATATCGGATATCAGCCGAAGGAGATAACAACCGTGGAGTTCACTCATTTATCCAATTGTGATTTCTCCCAAAGTTTACACTCAATTGTACCTGTCTTCATCAGCACTTGACACAATATCGCTTCCCAATGGTTCACATCGACCCAAAGTATCAAGTCCCCCGAGACTTCGAGGGTTTCGGCGAGGAGGGCTTCGACGCTAAATGGCCCAACGGTGCTCGCATTGCCGTTTCGTTTGTTCTGAACTATGAGTAAGTCTTTTATCCACTTAATCTGGTGGCATTACCTTCAAGCACCACAAACTGACTCCTGCTAGGGAGGGTGGTGAGCGCTGTATCTTGGACGGCGACAGTATCTCAGAGTCTTATCTGTGGGAAAAGGGTGCTTCTGGTGGACACCGTGAAAATGCGCGCTACCTCAATGCGGAGCAGGACTTCGAGTACGGGAGTCGTGTATCTTCATGGCGACTGATCCGTCTGTTCAAAGAGTTCGGCTGGAACTTTACCACATATGCTGTTGCAGTCGCCCTGGAGAAGAACCCAACATTTGCTAAAGCCTTGGTGCGTGATGGACATGAAATCGCTACCCATGGGCTGCGGTGGAAAGACTTCTGGGAATTTAGTCTCGAGGAGGATAAGGAATATATCAAGCAGAGTCTGTTGATGTTGAAGGAGGTCACCGGCGAGATGCCCGTGGGTGCCTACTTTGGTCGTGGAACACCGCAAACACATCACCTGTTTCCTGAAGTATGGAAGGAGCTGGGTGCAGAGTTTCTTTGGTCATCCGAGTGTTACAATGATGATGTTCCTTACTGGCTTGACCTGCCGTGGGAAGACCAACTGCCTGAGAATGAGCGAGAGGGTATGCTCTTGATCCCATATAATGTAAGTCCAGCTGTTTCGATGAGTTCATACCCCAGAAGACAACTTATACTAATTCATGGGCTAGTATGACTGCAATGATGGCAAATTCCACATGTCTCCCGGATTCGGCTCTAGCGTGGGCGAGAGCTACGAGAAGTACCTTAAGAACACATTCGACATGCTCTACCGTGAAGGTGGCAAGATGATGAACATTCCCTTGCATACGCGTATCATTGGCAAACCCGGTCGATGCGAGGCGCTTCGCAACTTCATGAAATACGTCGCCGACAAGCCTGATGTTTGGGTGACAACTAGACGTGATATCGCCAAGCACTTCCGGTCTAAGTTCCCTTATCAACCACATGGGAAATGGGTCCACGATGCTCGAAGTCAATAGTAGGGGCATATACAGCATGTGAAACGGGTGTATATGAGTTGAAAGAAGACGATACAAAATATCGCTATACATAGCTTCAATATAACTGAATGTAGAGCACTATTGACGAATATCTAATTCTCAACCCGAAAAGGCCGATTGTGATCATATACGCTTTAATCTCATGAAAATAGTTTCTCATTAGGGTAGCTGCCATGCCTCCCAACTAGTGTCTGCCAAACTCCCGTAAGATGTTTCCGCTAGGGGAGTGTCGGGATCTACCCATGCGACGAGCTCATTAACCACCGCCATTGTATCGAACTCCATCCATCTGTCTTGTAGCACTTGCAGGGCTGGTGGCATAGACTCTCCTTGTGCTGGTACAGACCCTTCCATTCCTGGAAACTCGGCAACTACACTGCCATGACTTTGGGTTTCTTGAAGCGGCGCAACTCCCATATTCTGCATGGGAACGTCATCCATAATGTTTGCGATCTCTCTGGCATCGGTTTCCTGTTGGGTTTCTAGTCGCTCCATGGTCATGCTCACCAGCGCCTCAAATGCGTCGCGGTATCGCCGAACCCATGGAGTTCTTTCGCCCATAACAAACAGTACGCTTGAACACGCTCGAATATTGTTGCTCAGTCGTACACTCCAGACATTCTTATGCGTCCATAGGCAATATAGCATCATGATACCGGAGACAAAGACGGTTTGGACGGCGATAAAGCTATGCCCGTACGCCGCGTTCTGATGCAGTTTCTTGTGTAGTTGACAGATCTGACCTGCCGACTCTAAACAAGCCTTGAAATATGGATCAGAGCTTGGTAGGATAGAGAGGAAAGGCTGCATAAGGAGGCGAATAGCTCGGTGGTAGTGGAGAAGTAAATAGTCCGGGCGGTTGCCGTTGTCCAGAGACACAGACGCCAGTAAACTCTCCTTCCACTCCTGTAACTCTTGATAGTACCCTCTAACCTTTGGCAGGAGCTCTTGCAGGGTCCGGTCAATGCGATATAGAGAATGATGAATGCGAGACTCGATTCTCCTAAGTCGGAACAGATGAATTGCTTGCCGTAATTTGTGATCATCCTCTTGCATCACAGTGGGCATCTCAACATCAATCAATCGGTCAGGCAGACTAACAGGATAGCCAAGTGCGATAGAAATGTTGCGCTCAAGGGAATACACTGTCCAGAACAATTTCCGACGCTTTTGAATAACAGCGGGGGACAGGTCGGCTTCGCGCCGGGAAAGATACATACCCAAATGAATGCAGGTACGCATGGCAAATCCGATGAGATACCATAGCTCTTGGCTGATGGAGGAACGAAGGTGAAAGATGACTAGAAGAACCATAGCCTCGATGTTCTCTAGAGATCGGGGTTCTCGTGCCGCGGAGATATGCCGTATTGCCGTCGCATAGAAAGCCTAGTTTGATAGTTGGCTAATTATGCTTGCAAGGAGAAGGTACCCTACTATCACTGACCTCTGGTGTAGGTAAAGATGCGTGTTTTTCCGTCAAGGAAAGTAGACCCGACCCAACAGCATACACGAGGTACAGTTTAAATAATCCAAAATGCTGGCTGGCAGTCAGGGACTGCAGGCCAATATGGGAGAGACGTTCCCTATCTCGATGCCATTGCAGGATCTCGTCTAGATCCAGGAACGGATACCTCGAGTCAACTCTCTCTAAATATGTCTCGATCAGTCTTGCACCCAGCTCATCTGATGGTGGCCCAGTGCCATCCACGCCATGGGTCATAACATTTGTGAATGGGTAGCTTCCTGCGGCCGCAGAGCTTTCCCGATGCTCCTCGGACACGCCAGAGTCACCGGTTGGATTACGACCAGTGGTCGCCGAGCCTTGGGATACATCGCCGATATTGAGGGCAAGGTGGAGTGCAAATTGAGAGAATTCCATTCCTGAAGACGTGTCGGGAAGAGAGAGACAGAGCGAATTTGCTACATCCGCAATGCTCATCTTCCCTGGCGGGGCGCCTTCCCCCTGCGAAGTTTGGTGCTGCAGGAGTTGAATTTCGAGTTCGGCGACTTTGCTTTCAAGGGCATGAATGTATCTAATTTGTCATCAGATTATCTTTGGAACCAGAAAGTGGTGAATGCATGTACTTCGCGACGACCAAATCCTCGCCGCGGACATTTTGTAAGTCGCAAGTGGCCCTTGATTTGGTACAGTTGGAACAAACAGGCAGCTGACCATCGCACTATAAAACGAGCAATCAATACTTATGTTTTAGTATCAGGATTGTAGTGTGTTCCGCATACCTTCTGCTTTCGTGTCTTGCATCGCGAGCACGCTGTCCGCCCGATGCCACGTTTGCGGCTCTGGGGAAGCTGCCCCGCCACCCTGGGAGAGGCGAGTCCATCAGGAGGAATTACCCCAGAGAGTTCCATGCCTTACAAAAGCGTAGATGTTCAAAAGATTAGAAACGGAGGTCCTCGGAGGGTCCGAAGATAGAAGGCTGGAGGTCGGTGTGAACTCCGCTCCCAGGACTGTCCTGAGGTCCACTTACGCCTTATCTGGGAAGGTCAAAGCGCATGTTAATTTATCTCTCTGCTCGTTAATTCTTGGTCCTGGGGTGAAACCATTTCAATGCCAATTATCTTGGTGTAATTGGTTCTATTTCCCTAGTCTCTACCTTCATCCAAACAAATTAATTAGGCGCTTAGCCGAATTTAAACAATATTTCTTGCAGTAGGGTTAGATATATATACTTTGTCGGAGGTTCCGATAGTTGGATACATCTTATGAATCCCCAGCTACTAATTGGATTTATTTTTTAACTGTGACTAGCTATTGACCTCAACAGGCAAGGAAATTCCTTCTCTAATCAAGCAAAACTTTGTCGCAAAGAAGCAAAAATGGTAGACATCACTACCCCAGAGCCATACATGAAGCCCGCAACGCGGCTGCGAAAGCTACTCTCTCAACCAGGTGTCTGCATCCAAGCCCCGGGAGTATATGATGGTCTCTGCGCCCGGCTTGCTATAGAGCAAGGATTTCAAGTTATGGTATAGCTCGATGGCCGCTGAACTCTCTCTCCGAACGGTCAACTAACGTGACAATAGTACCAAGGTGGCTCTATGACCACTGCCGCGCGCCTTGGAAGAGCTGATCTCGCTTTTGCATCCCTCAACGATTTTGCGCAGAACGCGCAGATGATCGCTAACATTGACCCTCGCATCCCGCTTATCGCTGATGCAGATGTCGGGTTTGGGTCACCACCAAACATCGCCCGCATGGTACAGATGTATGATTCATGTGGAGTTGCGGGCTTTCACATTGAGGACCAAGTTTCAAATAAACGATGTGGTCACTTGAAAGGCAAGGAAGTTGTGGACATAGAGTAAGCCTTTTGCTTTGAGATACCAGCCCAGAGTTGGAAGCTATACTTGAGAACTGACTCAAAATGTTTGCTTTAAGGACCTGGAAGTCAAGGATCCGTGCATGTGTGATTGGACGGGACTCTATATACGGGGGTAGTGATATATTAATAATTGCGAGGACGGACTCGCTGGCAGTTGAAGGATACCAGGCGGCCCTTGATAGGGTATGGCTGATACAGGAAAAGCTTTTGACAGCAGAATAACTGACATTTTATAACAGCTTCTTGCAGCACGGGAGTGTGGCGCCGATATGGGGTTCTTGGAAGCAATTGAGACGGAAGAACAGATCAAGAATGCCGTGAAGGTTTTGGCACCAATGCCTGTAAGTGGAGAACCTTTTATCTTCGTACGAATTGTTACAATATATTGATATTATTTAGCTCATGGTTAATCTGGTCTCCAACGGCAAAACACCGTGGTTCTCGCCAGAAATATTGGGCGAATGGGGAGTCAAGGTCGGTTCTCAAAATATCATGTTCCTCGAGCTTCAGACTAATGTCAAACTAGCTCGCTATCTACCCAGGGGCTGCGGGAAAGTCGGTTCTTCACACAATCCGACGTGCATATAAGTATCTTATGGAGACTGGTCAAGACGATGCAGAAGCACAAGGCTTAGATCCGAAAGGGTTCTTTGACGTGATGGGATTACAAAGAGAGATGGAAATTGATCGGCTTGCAGGAGGTGTATCTTTCACAAATGGGGCATAAGAAAAAGCTAGAGCATGCAATTTGTATTTGTTAAACAGTAGACTACGCATATCTTGCACATGAGGGTCGTTTCCTTATATTTTGCTTGCTTAGTGTTGCCCGGAGAATCTAAGAAAATGCTGTTGTTATATCTCCCATGAAAAACTGTTGTTACAATAAAAGGGAGATTGAGGCGGTAGGATAATATTGCTTTCCGGAACAGTTTTACTGTCTCATGAGTATCAGTGTCTGTGAAATAGTTTGCTACACATCCAGCAGGACATAGATTAGCAAGAAAAGTCAAAAATATGGAAAATGAAGGGAATTATAGCAATATAGCAAAGTACAATTCACAGTCAGTTAGTTGAGTTATATACATGAGACCGGAAATTTCAACCATTCAACGATATCACCGATTTTCAAATAGCACCCACAAGCTTGGTCATCTCTTCTCGTGTCACGACGGGCTTGAAGCCCCTGGAAGGCATACCCATAGCCTCAGCCTGTCGCTTCTCATATCTGAGGAAGTCTTCGGTAATAGCACTACCCCGGACACCACCGCGGACTGCGCCTGCCCGGGAATCACCCCAGTACTCGGCCCACTGAGGGGGGAGAGGCTGGGAGCTCGGAATAGAGAGCCATAGACGCATAAGATGGCGCTTCTCATCTGGCAATTCATGGTCCTCAAACGGTGTGCGTGAATGCAGCGTTACAAAGCTGTTAAGAAGTTGCATATCACCGCGCTCTAGCTCCATGGTATAGCAATACTCATTAGATGGCATAATTGTGTCCAAGAAATCAAGTGCCTCCACTTGCTGGGCTGTAAGTCGAGGCACCTCGGGGAAGTCGCGCTGTGCGGCAACGGTGTTTTTGCGGTTGGTGCGAGCACAGAAGTAGGCGCCACTTTTCCCCATAAGTGGGCAGCGGTAGTACGGAGGCTGGGTGGAATCTTGGGCATTCTGGAAGCTGTGGAACCAGTTATTGGACTCGAGCACAGGAAGCAAATCAGGGCGGAGCTCAGCGACGCGATCGTGCAGCGCTATGCTGCTCATGACTTTGGAAGTTCCACCCTCCTTTGCGGTGCGACGACACAGAAGAGCCACCACGTCGGCGGAATCTTGGTGGAAGTCAAGTCCGGCGTTGGTGTTGTATCCACGACCCCCCTTGACCTTGTAGCTTCCTCCCGCATCGCGTACGTCGTTGATCACCTCGCTGGCGCGGTTTTGGGTGCGCCCAACACCGATATAAAGCCCCATGCCCCAGTAAGCGACACGCATGTCTGCCTCGGACCATTCGTCGACTGGGAACCCCTTCACGAGACACATGCCCCAGCGACCTTGGGTGGTAGCGATGGCATCCTGCAGCGCCCTCTTAGACACCTCGGAGAGTGGATAGTCGACTTGCGTCATATCAAGAAGAGGCTTGGGGTGATTCTTTGCGTAAACAAGTGCAGTGCGGAAACCTTCAATTTGCTCAGGAGTGAGACGCAGGATCCACGAGTCATCGCGCTCAACATCCTGCGTCTTCCATGCTTGGGGAGTAGTTCCAATTGACATGGTCAAAATTTAACAAAGTAAAGGATGGAAAAAGAAATCGAGGCTGGAATCAGCAATGCAAAATCCAGAATACCTAATAGATCTGCTAGATGCTTTTCTTCATCGAATCGTGATCTTTTCAATCATCAGTTGCGGTCTAAGGTGCCTTTATGGCCGACAAATGATATAGAACATTCCGAAGCTCAGCTCATACTCTCACTGCCCTTACGTTATTGCTATCGGGGTGGGGTTTTGGTATATTATCGGAGGCTCCGTCTCCAAATTCCATGGATCGCCCAGAGCGGAAGGTCATATAGAGTTTATCGGAGGGTCCGCGAGGTGGAGATTTCAAGGATCACCTACCAATCATCGCGGAGAGCTGTCATTCCCCGCGTTTTCGGTATCTTTCAAAGTTTCCAAGCTTCCCCAATTCTGATTGGATCTCGGGAATTAGCCTCGAGGCGTCCACGGGTTGTATCTTTGCCAATCTATATCGTTTTGTTTGTCAAAACCAAGATTGTCGGGCGTATGCCCATCCTTACACTTCAACACTTCCGGTACTTGTTCTTATCAGCAGGAGGAAAGCCCCATTAGAACCTGAACTTTTATTTTTGACATAAGTCTCGGCTGATCACCGCACCTCCCTACTCATTGAGAAATTTGACTCTGAAACTGTTATATGATGACCTGGAATACACGGACTAAGAAAGCCTTCAGCTCTCCAGCGGCTTTTCTCAAGGCCATCGAAACAAAAGAAGTTGACGGGGAGAAGGCCGCTTACAATGAGGATCTACTTCCAACTGAATCTGGCAAGTCTCTGTCTCTAGCAACTCTTACCAAGGGGACGATATGCTAACAATGTATCACAGAACGACGATCCTGGGGATGGATTCACTACTTCACATACTACCTAACAACATCTTTCTCGCCTACTAGCTATAACCTCGGGGCCTCTTTAGCCACAATTGGTCTGGTGAGTCAAGACGAATTGCCAGAAACCATATATTACCGTTCAACCGATCTGATAAAATCTTCAGACGTGGTGGCACACCCTCATTGCTGCAGTGATAGGCTCAGTTTTCCTATCAATAATTGTTGTTCTCAATTCGCGCGGTGCGACGCAATACCATGTTGGATTCCCTGTCATCGGCACTGCTGCTGGTGGTCCACGGGGTGCCAAGTTCTTCATTTTCATTCGCGGTGCGGTCGCCGTCATCTACTTCTCTACAAATCTCTATTATGGTGGAATGTTAATGGCGATCCTACTGCGATGTATATTTGGCTCGGCGTGGGACAACATACCTAATCTTCTTCCTATGAGCGCTGGCATTACCAGCGCAAATCTGCTGGCCTTCTTTATCTTCTGGATCTTCCAGATGGGTCTGATGTTTGTGCACCCTATTGTGTTGAGACATATCTTTGTCATCAAGGCATTCTACAGCACCATCGCTTTGGTGGCGGTTCTAGGCTGGGCTGTACACCAGAATCATGGATCGCTCGGTAGCTTCCACTTCGAGGGACAGGCTGTTCTTTCTGGCTTGCAACTTGTCTGGCCTATGATCTCGGCCATAAACTCAATTTGCGCTGCTTTGTGTCCCATTCTGATCAATCAACCTGATATCGCACGATATGCACAGAGACCGTCTCAAGCCACTTGGTCTCAAATTTTGGGGATCTTCATCAGCAAAATTATGATCATGTTTCTCAGTGCTGCAACTACCAGTGCTACGCAGGGATTTCTGGGTACATCCTACTGGAACGTGTGGGATCTTTACAATGCCATACTGACCACCTACTGGGGCCCGGGTGCGCGTGCTGGCGTTCTCTTTGCCTGCTTGGTATGTCGCCCCAGACACTCCTATTTGAGAGCCTTCTTACAGTTGCTAACTCCATGCAGGGAATGGTTCTTGCTATCCTTGCCTCCAACGCCGGCACCAATGCACTTCCCGCGGGCGCTGATATGACCGGTCTCCTACCACGGTACATCAACATTGTCCGTGGACAGATTATTTGCGGTATTCTGGGGCCTTTATTATTCCCCTGGAAGATTATTGCCGACGCAAAGAGCTTCCTGACTTTCCTGTCATCATACACCGTCTTCTTAATGCCTATATGCGGTATTATGGTTGTTGATTACTGGCTTGTTCGTCGGGGTAATTTGCATGTTCCGTCGTTGTATAGCCGGGATGCCGGTACTCCCTACACATATTGGAGGGGTTGGAACCTTCGTGCTATCGCGGCCTGGCTTTCTGGGACGGCATTCGTCATCCACGGTGTCGCTGGGGCCTTGGAACCTAGCCTGACAAACCAGGCCAGCAAAAACATGTACAAACTTGGATTCCTGTTGAGCTTCCTCATTGGCTCAATAGTTTACTATGCTGCCTGTCTAATCTTCCCGGTCCCGATATACCCCGAGGGAAAGGAGGGCACTCACACAACCTGGGAATATATGGCTGGCTCTGAGGGCTTCCTTGAAGGAGAAAGTGTTGATACCATCAGACTCAACCATGGTGCCATCATTGGAATCAAGGTCGATGGAGGTATCGAGAAAGACTATTCCCTTGCGTCGGAAAAAGAGATCGTTTAATCTCTCAACTATGTATTTAATTGTCTAATAATGCTGCCTGAAGTACTGGGGAGGTTGTGTACATGGGGCAGAATATACGAAATACACTATAATGTCAACCTTAGACAGCTAAAAGTTGTGAAAATGTTAACCATCTCCCACATTTGGCCGCCAAGAGTTGCCACTAATACGCGAGCAAGATAAACGACAAAAGTGAGGAAGGTGGTGAGGATCAAATGGAAGCGCGAAGTGTCTTCCATAATCTGTCCCTAGAACGTAGATATCTCGTTGCCAGGACGCCGCCTATATCAACCTGGGATAATAAAGTGGGAAGGTTGATGGAATAGTGGAGAAGGGACTATGCGGGTGACGGGTCTGGTTCCCAAAGATGTGAAGATCATTGCAACAAGCTAGATAAGTACGAGTATGAAGGTCATCATGGCCAATCTTCAAAATATTAGAAACGAATATGGATTTGTATGCTAAAGGAACCAGTCTATCCTTTTCAGGGTAACAGAGGAAGGAATCTCGCGATGCAATGAATGCAAAATATGCAACAAAGAAAAGAGCGACCCTCGACCAGCCACCGGTCATATGAAAGCCATTGGGTGGCGATAGATTGGATGTCGAAGTTATTAGTTGCACTCTATCATGTCATCCTGTATGGTTTCTGTGCCTCTTTTGTGATTTTGACAAATGGCGTAACCCAAAAGCTCAAGGAGGTAGCGTTCGCGGTTTATGAAGACACGGACAGCAATCGTCCGTAGGAATTTCTTTGCATGGTGCAGGATGAGAACTAGGTGGCTTGGTGGAATGCGGGAGAGGGCCTCGATGGAGAAGGTGATTTGATCGGGGGTTGTTTTCAGAGACGGGAATGCAGCAAGCAGATGACGGGTGCTTTTATCGCTGACAAGAGACTCGCAGTATGTGTCAAGCATATTTTCACGGACAATGAAACGAAGAATCGAGTCCAAGGAGTCAGGATGAACAATGGACTGCGGCAGGGAATGTTCAGGATCGGCAAGAGCTCGTTGCATCACACTCACGTATTGCAGGTCTTCCATGAGCGGTGTTACCTGAATATCTGTTGGTGATGTATGCCCAAGGAGTGGACGATCATAACCCAGCTTTTTCCGCCAGAAATAGTTGCATATGATTAGAGAGATAATACACGGAATGAGGAGAACGTAGCCCCACCAACGCTCTGCAGTGACCATAGAAGCAGCACCAGCAACAAGACCATTTAGTCCATTGACACCAGCATGCCATTGGAAGCGACGGAACCGTGTGTGCAGACGGCGACGGATATCATCACTAGGCTCGCGCGCAGAAACAGCAGCATCGTGCACATGGAATCGATACAGGAGATACCCAGACCAGATGGCATTGACAAGGCCGAAAATTGCAGCTAGGCCATTTCCGATATATCCAGAAAGCAGATTACTGGCTTTATAGACCTGTGGATTGGCACCACCAATGGCCATCAAAGTACCCACACCGACCAACAGCGAGCCAAATCCCATCAAAGCGTCCATCAAGATCCGGTCAATCACTTCGGTGCCAATTTCACGAACCCCGACCCCAAGCCGGCTGTCAATGAGCCGAGTCAGTTCCTCGTTTTTCTCTTGCTGTTGCCTCAGACGCTGTAGGTGATTCCGCTCCGCTCGCAGCAGCCTGACGTTTATCCAACTCAGTCGGAAATCATGAATAGCAACCAACACCATTCCCAAGGCCAGTGTACCCCCAATTCCCATTAGCACAGCTGCAAACCTCGGAACGGGGATTTGGTTCCAGACGTTGGCGGCGAAGTCACCGGCGTTAGCTAGCTCGAGGTATCCGACACTGGCGAGCAAGCTGTTTTTGAACTGCTGCTGGCGCAATAGGCGGTATTGACTGCCTCGCCGGACCAGCACAACCTCGCCTTTCTTCGATTCCAGAGACTCCAGCCATGTGATGTCACTAGCTTCACGGAGCAGTTTGGGGACCACGACGGGTGGTGGGGATTCGATCGGTGATTCTAAGTCTATCTCCATGGCCATAGCTGTTGGAGCATGGGTCAAATATGTGCTGTAGATGGGATCTGGATAAGTTATTAGACAGTCAGATGAGTCGGTAGCGGTCACCATTGTGAAAGTCGTAGGTTGGGCGACCAGGTGATCGTAGGGGGAAGTTCACACGGCGATGTCCATGCCGATAATCTTACAGACAGGTTCAGAGGGTTTAGTGAAGATTAAATTGTGAGGAGATGGAGGAATGGTAAGAGTTGAAGAGTCAAAGAGACAAAGAGGAGAAAAGCAAGACAGGGAATCCCCTGCCCTGCAAACGGGTGGATACACCCGCCTTGGCGTAGCCCTATAGGGCTGAGAATATGCTTTCACAGGGGATACGTGTATAACATTGTACTTAGAAGCTATATGTACTTAATTTCCTCGATACAGGTTTCTAACTCCAGCTACTACTTTTATGACAGAGCTCAAATGCTCAAATTCAGGCTCATACTGAGATTCTGTGAGGATCGCGTGGTTTCTGTTGGAGCCTGCGGCGTGTAGCTGTTACATAATCACATCGAGTGAGGAAAGCCATTTACTGGAGCGTTGCCTAGCCCAGATCAGATGGAGTTAGCCAGCTCTGGAGATTTAAAGAATTTGACTTGGCCATTTCCTTTTTAGCTGTTGACATTTGACCTTTGTCTTATATTTAAATTATCTCTCGGTTTTCATCTCATCTTCCCGTCTCTTTTTGTTCGCCTTTGTGTCGGATCTAGGATGTATTTGGGGCGGCGAGACATCCTACTACGGATTCCCAACCATGTGGAGATAACCATCAAGTCAAACCATGATACGCAGAATATTATGTCTCTGACCTTCTCATCTTTGTTCAGTCACCGGAACTGCTCAAGAAGCTGCCAAGTTTCACGGAAAATATCATACCTGACCACGGTCAAGAGGTTCGGACGTTAACCTCCCAGTAGACCTCCGCAAAGCCCATAGCGCAACCAGCAGTGGGCTGTGGGCCGGCGTCCGAAGCCTAGCCCAGCCCACTGAGCTTTAGTGGAGGCCTTATGGGCTCCTAGGTATTAAAGCGGGCCTATCTCGACGCTGACAAATCGGCCACTGTAATTGCTGTATTACGACCTTCCACTGATCGTATGACGGTCGAACTTGTAATATCAAATCATAGTAGCTTCATAAGTATACATTCTCACTTTAAACAAAATCTGATCGGCGGAAGTCGAGATACTGCGGAGACTGATGTTTTGATATGTGATATATATTTCGATTGTGTGTAGGACTACTGCTTTGTAAGTAAACCTTTATTTTTTTAAAACCATCCAAATCAACGCGTTTTTTGCGTTTCTAAACGTGACATTGAACTATCAGTAGTAACTGATTCTAAACCATTTGAATTAATAGAATATTACCGTAGGTATGATAGCGAGAAACGGGGCTAAACATAGGGTAATTAAAAAAACTTAAAAAAGGGGTTCAACTTTAATTTGTTATGTGTCTCGATTTCTTGGTATATTTACATTGTTTGGTGCCTATTGGACCAAATGGGCCCCATTGAAAGCCCAGCGGGCCCGAAGATAGGGCCCAAACACCGTCTTGGGTTGGGCTGGGATGTAGGTTTTAAGGACTTTGCGAGTTTACCTTCCAGTATGCTATTACAATATGTAGATTATTGGTGCGTGATCCAGGTTTGCAGAATGATGTACAGGAAAATATATTAAAGCTATACCTAATAATATAAAACAAGATGCTAATCCACCTAATGAAAAATAAGTTAAACCAGCAGATGTAGCTGATTCAGAATTTCTATACATAGTACATAATAAATATAAACCATAGTTAACTTTGTAATTCTATAAATAAGAATATAGATACAAAATCACTACTAGATATTAATAATACACAACCTATTACAATAAATAATAACATTAATGTATATTTTAATATTGTATATTGTTCTCCTTTTTAAAAATTATATTAGATACAGGAATATTTTTAACAAACTGACCTTTTTTTGAAATGGCTAGATTCGTTTCAACACGCTGGTTGCAAAAATTGACTGGATTCTCTCTCTGTAGAAAAACTAGATACAGAGTACGCTTCACAGTCCGAGGCCGTGCACTACAAGCTCGTTGCAATCCCTTAAAACCTTCATAACTCCGCTCTCATCGTGCCATGCATCATTGTACGCAGCGCTGAGACACAAGCGCCCACGGAAAGTTCCCAAGAAGAGACCAAGCCCCGTGCCCAATTCTTCCCCGGTCACCCATGGACTCTCAAGATTGAATGCGCCATGCTTCGAGGATAGTATCTTATCCACGACACCCAAGCTAGATATAGATATCGAGGGCTCCTCGTTGGGAGCTGGAACAGGGGGCATTGTTGCCCCGGTTGGATAATCAGGGGTAGCGTGAGCCCAGTAAGACGGAGCTAGCACGATATGTTCTTTGTCATTCCTGATTGTGAGGTAGTATTTTTTGACCTGCTCAAGGATGTCGATGAACTCGTTCTTTCTAACTGCGCTCGTAATCGGTGTTTGTTCTCCGGTCGATGAGGGTACATCCAAATCAATCGCGAGACTGAGTCCTGAAACAGAGTGGTATACGGATGCCGCATGATGGGGTGAATTAAAAGGCTCCTGACAGAGTGGGCGCTCGTTGATTAGGGAGTAGCTGATGTAGCGAACCTTTCGTTCATCGCGACGCCGCTCCTGAAGGTCCCTCAGCACAAGAGCAATGGCAGCGTGATAGACATGTGTCACGCTAGCGCCGCTGTTCTTAGCGGCTTTCAAGATTTGGCTGGATTCCTCAAGGTTCAAAGTGAGTTCAACTCGCTGATGGCGTTCGGGAATCACTGATCCACGTTTGAAAGGCACTGTCGCAATTTCAACACCCTGACGCAGCGAAGAGTTTCTTTTGTAGATTTCCTCAAGTCGAATTTGCTGCTGGGGTTCCAGAGAATTGGGGATAGAAGCTGCCACTCTCATCGGAGGGCTCAAGTTCTTCCACTCACAACAGAATTCGACTGATGCGGCAGCAGGGTTTTCAAGGAACAGCGACGCATATTTGAATAGATTATTGAGCAGGTGTAGGGAACCAATCCCATCAATAATGTCGTGCTGCGATCGAAGCACGATATCGGCTTCGTAATTATCGTTCGAAACAGGTCGGGTGAGGAGAAACAGTGTCGGCAACTTAGGGACGGGAGGATCGGAATTACACCACTCTTTCCCTGTTTGGCCGTTCGTGACAATTTTGAATGTATCATCTACCCAGGTTTGACGGTGCAAGTTGTCACCATGGGGAAGGGCGTTATATACTTTCTTGCATCGGTTGCTTTTTGTGTCATATTCTACCCACGAGGCAATGGTCGGGTGATCATAACGAAGTTGCAACCATGCGCTTCTGAGCGCAGTCACGACTTGATCAAAGGAGTTTCTCCCTTCCAAAGGGACGGAGAAAGAAACATGAGCGGTCATGGCAAAGAAAGTTCTGCCAGTTCCACCAAACTTTCTGGCAAGTGTGGTATAGAATTGCTCTGCTTCATCTATATTGCGTTCCCATCGTCCCTCTTCGGTTTCCTTCCAAGCAAGGTCATTGTGAACGGCCATTATGAAATATCAAAGATGTTGCGTGCTGTGTCTCCGTTTCAGAGTGAAGAGCACTGTCGAGTGACCGAAAAGTGAAGTTTAGAATTATGGGAGGCGGAGGGAATATTTAAGTTATCCACGAATGGCCGATGATAACCTTTGATTCCGAAGTTTAGCCGGTCAATGTAATAAATGATAGTCAGATTTGAAGCCAGACTGCTTTTTTGAGTCTCGTTAGGAATAAACTCCTGGCCTTGTTCGGCATAGCTGGGTGGATCCCCCTATGGGGCCACGAGATACAAGTCCTCCCACTTCGTCAAGGGATATCATCCGCTTCAAGTATGCACCTGGTGATAGTATCTTCTGCTGTCAATTGTAATTTACGGGCTTATTGACGGTGCATACATAGTACTATGTAGCTAGTCTTTCTATATACACGGGAATCGGGAGTATTATAAATCCTACTATATTCCGATAAATATCCGATGAGCTTAAAAGCATGTTTCAAATAGTACCTACCCGCTTCCTACCCGCTTAGAGGTATAATTTGTTAATCCGCTTGGACACTCAACTCTTGTACACCTATACAACTTGATATAGACATAGCAATTCCTGTTATTTCTATGCTTCACCTATGTACGCCAAGTTCCCGCTAGGAAACGCAGTATGGGGTATATCCGGGGTCCACAAGTGCTGGCCGAGATGCCTAATCCGGTAACTAAGCCCCACTTAAGATAAGGCTCATGAAGTTACTAGAATAGGATCTTGAAATTGAGAGACTTGTTACTACTTTTTGTGCTTTCATATTGCTTAATTTATCTTAATATATTCAAATTTAGCACCCGAGTTTCGGCATTTCGGGCATCATTCCCGAGGTCTTGCCCACTATGTAGTTAAGGTGAGGGAGATCGAGCCAGCGATCGGACCAAGGACAAAGATTGAACCTGTTTTTATTTACCCAGTCAATTTGTATATTCATTAGTCACAGGTGCATTGCTTTGACGTACCGATAGTAGAACAGCGAACTTCAGGCCTCTTTTGAAACCTTGGTCTCATTCCCTGCTGTGGATGTGCTTAATGCAAGAATTAGCTTCACGCCTATATCTGCCATGTCCCCCGAATGCACGCTCCAAAACTGGGCTTCACGGTCAGACCCACGAAGCATATCATTCCCCGGTTCCTCTTTGGACACAGATGGAGTATCGTTGTTCGACGGGTCCTTTTCATTCGAGCTATACACATTAACTCGCTCGTTGAAACGCACCCGGTGACGGGTCCGACCGTTCGGCGAGCCCTGGGAACCGGAACTGGGGGATGAGTTTCTCGCCAGACTGGCGGCAAGATAATTCTTGCGTACTGCATAGCGACTAGCTTCTTCCCTTCGGGTCGTACCCGAAAAGATCTTCTCGAGGGCTGTAGAGGCAGTGAATCGCATCCCCAGGTAGACCTGCTCGGCAACGAACAACGTTAACAGAAGCGAGGAGAGTTGTACCTCAGAAATAGGACCCTGGTAGATATGCACAATGGCTGCTGTGGATAGAGTTCCCATCCAAGCCAACAAATCCAGCCCCAGTAGACATGGGCCGATCGAGTCCGACCGGATTGGTGGTGGTCGTTGACACTCCAGCGTGAGCTTGAAGAAGTCCCCTCGCAGTTCCAGCCAATTATTTAGCAGGAACCCAAGCGGCACCAGTGGCCAGGCAACTCCGAATAGTGCAAGATAGCCAAATTGTACACACATCTCCATAATATCCTCCTCCACGTGGTATTCCTCTGCGCCGGCCTCGCTACGCAGTCTTGTCATAAATGCAGCTTCGTCTGGCGGGTCAATTAAGAACAGGTCAGTCGCTGTGGAATACTTCCGCTTGTGACTGTCTTTCGCCTTGCGATCCCGATAGTTTTGCCATTTCTGTCTCAAGACATGCTTCACATATGGTAGGACAACCTCCTCACAGAAGCTAAAGACCTGAGCTGTCATGGAGAGATATATCACCTCCTGCTGGAATCGGCTTGTATCGACCTCGAATTCCTTCTGTCGGGTGACCAAGTCGGCCCTGAACCCCGTTCTTCGGAGAACGTCGAGTTTGGGAACGATTTCTTTGCCGAAGGGAACATAGACATAGGCAGTCAAGATCGTGGGGAGGAAAGAGGTGATGAAATTCATGACAAAACTCTTTTGAGTCTGAGCGAGATCGTACTGATCTTGCGTTCGGTAGTTCTCGTACTCAGTCAAGCGGGTTGCGATGTTCGTGAGAAACGAGGTTATGGCAGGCAAGGATAGCGAAAACAGGACAGTCGGTACGAATTCAAGATACCCCTTGAATGGACCGTCATACACCTCGGATATGAATACCTCTGATGCGAACGACGCAATAATCAAAGCTCCGAGGGCCACGCTTGCAACAGAAGCAAAAGGAACCAGAAGCAGCTGGCGTGTAAACTGCTTCCAACCTGGGAAGACCTGTTTCACCTGTCCACTGATTGGGTCCTTGACCTCTTTCTCCCAAACATACTGTTTGCGATTCACCTTGAGTCGTCCCACGCCTTTGACATCCCATCTCTGACTTAAATCGGCCTCTCGAATCTTCCAGTACTCGACAAACACAATGCACCAGGCGCAAAGCATGGTTCCATATACAATGGAATATGGGCCAAGATATAGCCATCCGAGAATTCCCAATGCTGCAGGCACCACAAGGAATAGCGAATAGCAATGAATAAAAGCGTAGTAGAAAGCGACCTGCGCGGGGTTAGCTAGTTGTCACAATATCATAACATAGCCGACTCAAGGCTGACTTGCGCTAGAACAATACCTTTTCGCCAAATAAGGCTCGAATTGCATCTAAATCGCTAGTCGTCAACACGGTTTTCCGATTCCATTGGCGTAGCATTTCCGCACAGGCGTCCTGGTCATGTAACGGAAACGAGGCAGTAACGTTCTCCCATTTTCCAACACCTGGTGTGATGCCTGCACCTCCTATTTCCTTTGCCCAGGTGACGGCGTGGTATACCGAGCGGATCTCTTCGGATGGTGTATCAGCGTCGGCGATGGCTGTTTCGTCGCCATCCGGTAAGGTATGGGTAATCCCAAACAACCAATCTTTGATTCTGCGATGCGTTAGTTGGTAGTCTGAAAGTAAAAGCGTCAAACATTCAAGACCACTTGGATGGCACTCACCTTGACTGGTGTACTAAATTCCCTAGATGATCCCGGGGAACCCGAATGCAAACTAATAGCGCTTGACCGTGGCCGTGACGAACCTGAACCCGAAGACCAGCCTCAGTCAGGTCGTCAATAAGCGTTCGAAACTCTGTAATAACTTGAGCTTGATCTAACGATTGTCAGCATAGGCAGGAGGTCAAGGATATCCCATGCAAGCACGTCATTTACCAATGTCTCCAAAGTCATATTGTAGTACCCAGTCCACGCCCAGGTTGTCGTTATCATCTTCATCAGTATCCCCATACCCCGCGAGCCAAGACATGTTGGGAAGGGACCTGTTGAGAAGAACAGGAGAGTAACAAGTGAGGATTAAGTTGGATAAAGGTTCAGGTTACATTTGCAGAAGTTGGGAAAATGTGGAGGATTGTCAATATTACACTCAAGGTTCAACATTCCAAGGTTGTTCCATTTCCTTCTATTCTTGTTCCAGGGGATAAATACAAGGCGGTAGGAGATATTCTTCATTACCGCTGATCACATCTCTTCCTACGATACCCAAAATTACGTGACAGAGTTGTATTCCCGATCATCCGATCTTTGCTAAACTTGGAGTAACGCGAGCCCCGCAAGCCAAGCTTCAGCCCTATGAAGTTTTCTTACATTTATCCAATCATACGCAGGTTTCCAATCATCCTTACTTGAGAGGATTTTGATGTGCAATAGTTGTAATACTCAACAAAACACCTGAATTGTTTCAGACCCGAAATTTTCCAAGATTGTTCCTGATCATTACAAAGGGCTTGATCCACGGGCGCATCTAGTTGACCTAGGGCTGAATCCAGGACAAGCATCAGCATTTGACCTTCGGGAAAATTGAGTGAAAACGCTATACAATGGAGCAATCCACAATTGGGATATCTCGCTGCCTTGACAGGAGAAGGATTCTACGCAATTTCAGGGCAAAACCGTTGAGCAAAATGTTGCTGCCTACAATTTTACGCCAAGCCTCCGTAGGGCAAAACGATTAAATCCGTTGATTTTCAAATTCAAGGGAACCCACATTTTATTGGAGATCTGCTATGTCTGAATAATATTGGCGCCAAGTGTGGAGATTGGAAAACTTGGATCCATCACGGCTAATGGCACAGGCATCAACATTCACACAGACTACGGAGTATGTTCTACAGCTTTTGCTAAAAACGGGGTGCTATTAGCCACAATGTTGGGGATGGCAGTGCACATACATCCGGCGCTTCCATATAGCTATAAGTATATGGAGTAACATGCGCGACCGGAACACAATGAGATCATTCCCAACTCGATCATATTATTCTCCTTTCCTAGTCAATTTGAATTGAACACGTCATTCGTGTCCCTAGGGACTTGGCTACCATATGTCCTCAGTCGTCGAGATCATGGCCCGTCGAGTTCTTCGTGGGCAAAATATCACCCTCGGATTGAGCGTTTTCCTCTTTATTTTCATGTTTTTGCCTACCTTTATTATTCTCCTAGCGGTCATCGTATTCTTTGGGCTGGTGTATCCGCGATTGCGAAAGTCGTACGGCTTTGACCGTGGACAAGCGATGGAGACTCGGCAGTCGGAGAAAAGATTAAATGATGATCGAGCATGGTAGGGCGATATACAATGTGGTTGATTATGTTTAATCACTAACGTACGTTAAGATGCCACTACCAAATTCACGAAAATCTACTGACGCTTCTTTTTTTGTCCCGGATGACGATGTGCCGAGGCCAGCCAAGCAATGTATTTCATGGGAGTTTTGGGTTGTATATTAATGGGGGTAAAAGAATTCTGAGCTTTTGATGACATGGGCTTTCAAGAACAATGCTATCTACTTACAATGGAGGTAACTATAAATATTACAACGTATCAAGCGCTAGATAATTAAAAAATCCTTCTAGAACTTATCACGTAAAAACAAGTTCGGGACTGTTCCGGTGTCAAACCTTGGTCCCCTCCTAAAATGATTGGATGTCATTTTACTCCCCGTAGTTCCACTGACACATGCACATAAATCTAACGCCCAGGTACTCTTTCCAAAAAGGTTCTTTTTTTTCCCCTGGTCATCTCTCCACCTATGAACACCCTCGATAGAAATCACCTAGAAATCGCAAATCCATCTCCTCGAGCGTCCAGTTCGAGGAAATATAATGGGCTGAACAGATTCATCATCCATGGAAGTTCGGTCAGCCAGAATCCGGAGCAGCACTCGCTAAACAGAACGCCCCGATCCAATCAAAATCTGATGGCATCGGATCAACCCGCCTCTATTCTGCTACACAACAAGGAAGATGGACACTAAACAACTAAAGAAGCCGGCGATTGACCAGCCGCGGTTCAATCGGTTTAGCTTCTTTTCGTCCAAAACACGACAGGCAATCGGCTCATCTACCTGGGATGGTCTTTTCCCAAGCGGAAATTTGGACCAGATCTTCCAGGCGAAGCACAAAGGTCGCCCAGATCCAAACGAGCCAATCTGGTGGATTGACATATGTGACGCCACTGAAGATGATGTCGACACCGTCTCGGAAGCCTTGTCCATCCATCCTCTGACGGCAGAGGATATTGCTATTCGAGAGCCCCGAGAGAAAGTTGACGTCTACAAGAACTACTACCTGATCTCATTCCAGACACTTGTGGAAAACAAGACCAAAGAGGAACGGCCCGGGATTCCCACCTCGGCTGCATTATACATTCTTGTCTTTCAATATGGCGTGGTCACATTCTCACCTAGTGGTTGTGGACATGTGGCTCGGGCGCGAGAGCGTATTTGCAAAATGCATGATCCCACCGTATTGACTAGTGACTGGGTCTGCTATGCAATGATGTATGTTCAACCAAATTCCTGTTTATTAACATTCTTTCAATGAATATATGCCAACCAATCTATAGAGACGACATCATCGATAGTTTCGAGCCATTTGTCCGGGAAGCGGAACGTGAGTCCGAGGCAATTGAGGATCAAGTGTTCATCAGTCGCATCGACGACGCTCAAGCTCTCATTCCGCAGGTCGATGTTCTCCGCAAGAAGATCACTCACATAATTCGATGCCTCAACGGCAAGGTCGACGTGTTGAATGGATTCGTGAAGCGCTGCCAATCCCCCGATAAGCACCCTGTTTTCCCTGATGGTGACCTGCTTCTATATCTCGGCGACGTCCAGGACCATCTGGTCACAACGTTGTCGACACTGGGGCACATCGACGAGATTATTGGTCGGTCCCAGGCGAATTATCTAGCACAGATGAGCGCTACAAATCTCCGACTGAGTTTGACTATTAACTCTGGTTTGAGTAAGGTTACTCTCCTCGCTACCATATTCGTGCCGTGTCACCTTGTTACGGGGTTGTGGGGAATGAACGTCCCTGTCCCAGGCGGGGATTCTGAGGGGTTAGCGTGGTTTTTTGGTATACTCGGTTCTTTTGTGGCATTTATGGTTATCTGTATTGCTGTTGCTGTGAAGTATAGGCTCTTGTAGATGTCGAAGCTGATGGATGTATTTAGCTCAACCTAGATTCATGTTAGAGATAATTTATCACATACTTCCACATTAACACATCCAAAATGCTATGCCGCATGTGCCCAAATCATAAAGAATGGCTATTTATAGAACTTTTTCGGCGTTGCAAAGGTTTCATGGCCAAATATTGATGCTGATCCGAATACCGATATCGCTGGTAGCAACGGTATTGAATATTTCTCAGCACAGAGAAGTCTGATGAAACCCCGCAACATATATGCAAAAGCAGCTAGGTGTTATTGGTTAGTTTGGGCTCTGGTCTTATTGGCATCTTGCATATCCTGTGTTCATTCGTGCAAGATGTGCGATGTGCCAATATGAGAACACGTGACGCTATAGCTCCTTTTTAGTCTACCGATCTCAATTTGGCCTGTTCGGTGCATGACATACTTGCCCGTCTGGAAATTAGGTGTTTGGGCTGGCACTGCTGTTTGACCCTCGACTACCCCCAAGTAGCAATGAAGCCGCCATAGTTGTCTTCTTGATATCTTTACCTTGATATAGGAGGATGGGTGCTTCAAGACCTCATTTCCTTGTGTTCCCAACGTTTCAGGTTAAGACACTAAGAGTGACCTCATTAAAATTCCATGGGTACGTGCAGGGCTAGTAAATCCGCAATGTGGCCTGGAGGTCGCCTAAGGGTAAGAGCCAAGGATGATAGATTGTGGCAACAGCCACAAACACAGCCACATGTGTATGTGGGACTGAAACTCCACGATCAAAATGCCGAGAGGCGCAATAAGACCGACATCCATGTACGGAATATCCATTCATAGAGTACATCTGTATTCCATATGACGGACATGAATGAAGCCGTTCCGGAAATATATCACAGTCAAGCAAGCGCGCACATATACGTATATCGTATATCGATCCAGTACTCTTGTAGAATGCCCAACAAGAATAAGCGAAACCAAGGCCTCTTGCCAATAAAAATCACAACCAAACATGGTAGCCTAGTGGGAGATTGTGATGCTGGTTGACCAATAGTATCGATCGACTAGGAAATGGACCCTGACTTCCCGCCTCTTATTCTTGGCATCCTTATAGGGACTTTCGTGGGGAACGCGTCATTCGTTAGATTGGAAAGGTCCAATTTATGGAGTACGAAGAAGCCCCTGGCATTTCAAATTTGACGCGATGCTAGGGATGTATTTGTGGTGAAAGAAAAATGATTGAGAATGTATTAAATGTTCATAGGTCAAAAATTTCCAAAAAAAAAAAAATTTCCAAAAAAAAAAAAAACATTCTTTGGGGGTGACGATCCACCTCTCTCTCCAGGGCTGAGACGAAAAGAGATGGAAAAAGAAGTGTGGCGTTAAGAATATCATCATGCCAAGCCACCAAGATCTTAAATAAGTCTGGCCCCGTTCCAAGTTCCCCCTTAAGAGACTGCAGAACTTGCATGTCAACTGTCGACTTCACTTTTTTGTTTCTATCATCTACTGTCTTATCATCAAAGGCTTGTTGCCTTCTTTCATCTGTCTTTTCTCGCTGAAATACATGCGTAAGTGGTAACAAGGGGTCAAAGCTTATAGCTAAGCTATAGCTAAGCCATAGCTATCCCGAGAACTTTAACTTCTTATATATCTTGCTAACAATGTTCCCTTTTGCAGACCGGATTAACTCGTGGGCGAAAGCTCACGCGTCTTCTAGCGGCCTGCCAGATCAGACTCCCTCTCAACAGGCCGCCGATCCTGTTAATACCGACACTCCTCAACATGGAGAAGTGAAAATACCAGTGGAGGACCATACTCCAGGGTCTACCATGGAAACAAACCAAAAGCCAGGACTTCTGATCCGTATGCGAAACGGCTCCGGCCGTTTCTACCACCATACCAAAGATGCAGTTTGTCACAGCTGGGTTAATGTCCTGCTGGTCTTTGTACCGGTCGGCATCGCCTGCGAAGCTGCAGGTCTGGACCCAGCCATCATCTTCGCGATGAATGCAGTCGCCATCATCCCCCTGGCTGGACTACTCAGTCATGCCACAGAGAGCGTCGCCAGTCGTCTTGGTGACACCATCGGAGCCTTGATCAACGTCACTTTTGGAAATGCAGTCGAATTGATCATCTTCATCATCGCTCTAGTTAAGGACGAGATTCGCATCGTGCAAGCTTCTCTTCTCGGCTCTATTCTTGCCAATCTGTTGCTTATTATGGGCATGGCATTCCTGTCTGGTGGCCTTCGCTTCCGAGAACAGATTTACAACAGTACCGTTACTCAGATGAGTGCTTGTCTGCTCAGTTTGAGTGTGATGAGTCTCCTCTTGCCAACTGCTTTCCACGCCTCTTTTTCGAATAGTGCTGA
This sequence comes from Penicillium griseofulvum, assembly GCF_001561935.1. Taxonomy (NCBI): domain Eukaryota; kingdom Fungi; phylum Ascomycota; class Eurotiomycetes; order Eurotiales; family Aspergillaceae; genus Penicillium; species Penicillium griseofulvum. The sequence continues at coordinate 4,002,193 of NW_024467471.1, read as the reverse complement.
GGCCGATCACGAGACGCTCAAGGTCAGTCGCGGTACCAGTGTCGTTCTTCTATTGGTGTATATTCTTTACATCATCTTTCAACTGAGAACGCACTCGTATCTCTATGCTAGTACCCCCCAGGCTATAATCGACGAGGAATCCAAGCCTGGTATCTTGGCAGACTTCATGAACAGCTCTTCGGACTCCTCATCTAGCTCCAGTGATGATTCGGATGACACTACGACTTCTTGGACCACTGCCAAAAGAATCAAAAGAGCAATGAAGTACCGCAGACACCGAAAGTCAAGTACAAGCTCAAAAGGAACAACCTCTCGTAATTCCATCCAAAAAAAGCCTATTACATCGAGCTCCAATGAAAACCAGACTTCCGTTGACAGCAATGAACACGCGATTGAGTTCGGTGACGAAATTCGGTACGATGCCGACGACGATGTTCATTCCTCTTCCGCAGTCCACTCTCGTGACTTTGGTTTGGCTCTGAGCCGTATGGACAGCAAAGCGAGTAAGAAGTCAAAGAAACGCGATCGCAAGATGCGCAAGGCCCGAAAGGCAGAGAAAAAGGCTCAGATCGTGGCACCCGAGGACAGCGGTCCTTCTCCATCCGATCCTAACGTCGCTGTACTTGAAAGCGTAGAAGATGATCCTAGGAAACGCCGTTCTCCTTTCGGACCTATACCGTCTCTGCTTTCCAACACTGTTTTCAGCTCCCAGTCACCAGGTTCGCCTCCTATTGGAAACAATGCCTCGCGCCCAGGAATTTCTCGCAGCAATTCGCTCCCTGCACATATCAGTCGTCCTCCGCCGGCCGGAAACGCAGTGCAGTTCGCCCGTGGTGCTTCTCGTCTAACTGACCAGAATAATGCCGTGGTTCCAGAGACAGATTTTCAAGCCCCGGAACCCACAATGTCACGTACCGCTGCTGTTGTCATGCTCCTGCTGTCCACCGCTTTGGTGGCTGTTTGCGCCGAATTTTTAGTGGATGCTATTCCCGAAATGATCAAAAAGTCAAAAGTCAAGGAGGCATTCATTGGTCTCATTATCCTGCCCATCGTCGGCAACGCAGCTGAGCACGTTACTGCCGTCAGTGTCGCCACTAAGAACAAGATGGACCTATCGATTGGTGTGTCCGTTGGTAGTAGTATCCAAATTGGTAAGATTTTCCATCCATTTCTGACGACTGTCTGCATGTGCACATTCTGACCATTCCAATAGCGATTTTCGTCACACCACTGGTCGTCATCCTGGGCTGGTGTATGGACAAGGACATGTCCCTGTACTTTACGCTCTTTGAGACTATTTGTCTTTTCGTGACCACCTTTGTTGTCAACTTCCTCGTCCTGGACGGCCGAAGCAACTATCTAGAGGGTGTCCTCTTAATTGCAGCCTATATCATCATTGCGTGAGTTCATCACTGTTTATTATGTCCTTTCAATACGCTAACCCTTTCCTTAGCCTATCTGCGTTCTTCTATCCGGATAGTAAAACGTCCAGTGTTATCGCCGGCCCTAAACCTGAGATGATATGATGTTGAGCGTGGACTTTCAACTGTCAAAAGGAATGTGCGCCGGTTGGTCTTCTGTGATTGCTAGCTAAAGCGCCGCTCATAGCCACGACTATAATACGAAGATTTCGTACCTGATGATCAATTATTATTACCCTGATTATTAGGCAAATTTGTAATAGTACATGTATTGTGAGAAGGGACTATAGAGTCGATGTCTTCTCCAAAAATCCTTCCAGCGCGGAGGAGCGGTGGCTAGTATATCTAGAAACCTCCTGCAGAGTACTCCCTACAGAGTACTCCGTACGCAGTAGTACGCATTTATCTCTTCTGGCAACGCTCATTGAACGAAACACCGGGGAATTCCCCATGTGGCCGATCGTCGTAGTCCAGTCTCCGGATGGCCCCGCGCAGGCTGGGCCCAGCCCTGGAGGCCGCTACACAGTATTATTTCAGCGAGTCCGAGGTCGGATGCTGGCGTGTACATCGTATGTATTGGAAACAGCACTAGCGAAAGACATCATTTCTAGAGATAGGAAAACCGACGCATCAATATGGCAAGTTCTACTAGTCCAAATAGAATATAACAATGACTCAAAGTGAAAGAGAATCCATCGTTACTCCTTGACAGATCCTTCTAGTCGCCTGGTTGCCTCAGGAACGGAATGTGTTCGAGTAAAGAGATCAACATTACTGTACTCCGTATGGAGTATAGGGTCACACGAGCTTCATACTATACATGGTAGATAGCGGTCTTGATCCCGACCCTACTTGCATTAGCCACATACTTTTTTGACAGTTCAATATCTATGAAACCAATTGTGACTGGTTTTGTCGGAGCACACCTCTCCTCGTGAAACTACTTTGTACTAAATATGCCAAGCCCCAACACCCACTAGCCACGTGTGTGACAGTCAGTGGCTGTGTTTTCCACAACTCGGTTACCTGAGCCACATCGTGGCTCGGCGGTACCATGATAGGCGGATTTTATCCCGCAGCCCCCTATAGGGGAGAACTCTCCACTGCACGTAATTATATCCCCCTTTGTTTTTATTTATACATCCTTGCCAGTAAGGCCCCTTTTGTACCAATTGTGAGACCGAACTGTGGAAACAAATAGTCAAGCTCCTGGGTGGAGAAAAAAAAAGTTGCTGGCTATGTTATATATACAACCTCTACTCCGTACTATGGTATATGGCTTGTGACACACTCACATTGAACAGGGGCACTTGGCATGCCACAATCGAATTGGTCAATTTGTGAACTAGCCCTGCAAGGCGATAGGTTTTGGCTGGCTCGCCCTGCAAGGCGATGTGATTGTTAGTCTGACCACCCTACCCCTCCAGGGGCTCGTGGAGCATTGAATATTGCATCTGCCTAATCGGAGCGCGAACTTGGGCGCTAACATGTAACTCCTTAGAAGTGGGGGCATAATTATAGTGTTGGACAGATATTGTGTGGAGTTAGGTCTTTCGGTTCTGGTCGGAAGATGATGGTTGACAACGGTGTTCTTTACGCTTCTTTCCCATAAAAGCCCTCATCTTCCCCCGTCTTTCTCATTCCCCAATTCATTCTATCTTCCCTCTTTCACCTCTCCATACACTCATCATGTCCTACGCTCCACCTTACGGCGATCCTTACGCTCGCCCTCCCCCAGACCGTCCACCATACGACCCCTACGGGCGCCCACCGGCTGATGGATATGACCGTCCAGCATACGACCGAGGCCCATACAGTGCACCCCCACCACTAGCTCGTCCCCCTCCAGGACCCCCACCTCCCCTGCCCCAGGGCTGGGGTCAGGAATGGGAGCCCAGTACTCGTCGCGCATTCTACGTAGAGCACGCCACTGGTCGCTCCCAGTGGGAGGCGCCTTATCAGCAGCCTGGCTACTCTGGATACAGTGATGGCTCTCGCAGCGTTCCTCCTCCCGAGTCCCAGGGCTACTATGCGCCTCCCCAGGGTCCGCCACCTTCGGGTTACGATGATCGTAGCCCTGGCTACTATCAGGGCGAGCAGCAGCATGAGAAGAAGAGCAGTAACGTCGGTGGCTATCTCGCAGCCGGTGCTGCTGGTCTAGCCGTCGGCGGTATTGCCGGTGCTGTGATTGCACACGAGATCGGTATGTGACATCTTTTACTTCGATTGAACTATTTATTTTTTGCACATACTAATTATCTCTTTAGACGAAGAGGATGAAAAGTCTGATCTCGAAGAGGCTTACGAGGCGGGCCGTCGCGATGAAGAAGAGGCCCATGACTCAGATCACAGCCACCACAGTGATGATGATGGTGGTTGGTAATTGTCTTCAGCATGGGCTGTTGCTTGAAGGTCTCTCGTCACCCGAGCGTTCTTCAGATCCACGTTTTTCTTTGCTAGAGTTGAAGGTTGCGTTTTGCGAAAGTTATATACATCATCACATTTGCTTCTTAACATTGCATTGAGATATCTCGTCACTACTATTCTAAATGCTAAAACACCTTTGAAAGTCAACAATTGCCCATTTTACTTCCAACACAATATCTCCCCATGCAACAAACCAAACCAGGCATCTTCGTCTTCCGCAAACTGCCTCCATCCCCTTGCAATAACTTCCAAATCCTCTGGCTCTGCAAAGCCCTCTTCAACAGCATTCTTCGCAAACCCGGAGGATCTAGCCCTCTCCTCCATAGATCCACCCCAATACGCCCTCTCCTCATCACTCGCAAAACACCAAGCCCCCGCACTCCTCTGCATACTCCCGCTATCAAACCCAGCCTCGCGTGCCCAAACATGAATCATCCTCCCAGGATGCGGATTTCCACCTTTAGCACGTTGCATGCGCTCCGTAACCTCCCGCCACTTAGCGATCCCCTCAGACTCAGGATACCAACTCAACTCCGCCGACTCGCGACACGCAACAATGCCACCGTCCTTAGCGACTCGCCTCATTTCCTTTATCGCATGAACTGGATCCGAAATATGTTGCAGAACCTGATGTGCATGTACCACGTCAAATGTGTTGTCCTCGAATGGCAGGGTGTGGATGTTTCCTTCTTGAAAAGTAATGTTCGACACGCCTTCAGCATGCGCAAGGGCACGCGCGCCTTCTAATGGATCGGTCACGTATTCCACGCCAGTGACATGTCCTGATGGGACATGTTTTGCTAAGGAAATAGTGATTGAGCCAGGTCCGCAGCCTATATCCAGGATTTTCATGTGTGGCTTGAGGTGTGGAAGGAGATATGGCGCGGAGTTGGAGACTGTACGCCAACTGTGCGTACGGAGGACTGAGGTTGAGTGGTCTGTTGTGTAGACTTGAGGCATGATCAATAAATTGTGAGTGAAGTTTTAATCGAAGTTGTAAGTGTTTTGTAGAACTGAGTTGGGCAGGGGATTTTATAGTTGGGATGGAGATCTGGGCCCGTGGACCTGCTTCGGAATTCCGCAATGAGCTTTGCTGTCGACCTTGGGACTATTCCAAGGTTCAGGGTCACCTGGCCCTCTTGATGTTAATTCAACACCCTCAATCTAAGGCCTTTTGTTTTTCTTAGTACTTGCGAACATGTCCTGGAGTTTGATGCAGTGAATAATAAAACTTCTGATCATGAAACCAAAAAAAGTACCAGGTCACTGGGAATCTAGCGACTGCCAACTGGCTTCAATGTGACAGAGTAAATGTTTGAGATACAGAATGAACCAAAATGAAAAAAAAAAATCCGTATTTTCAAGATAATATTTCCACCCTCAAAGAGTGCAAACATGCTAAATAAAGCCATTTAGGAGGCCAGGTGCGATGATCTCATGGCTTGGCATTTGCGGAACTCCGAAATCATTCACGGAATTCCGGACTCGCCACAGATTATATTCCTTCAACATGGAAGGCTCAAGTAGATCTGGGCCATCAACCCCGGCTTCATCACGAATCCCCCGCACTTCGCGAAAAAAGGCATGCCGAAAATGTGTACAAGCTAAATCTGCGTGTGATCTCACAAAGCCGAAATGCAAGCGATGCAGACATCGAGGCACGAGTTGTGAATATCCAGCACTCATCGAGCCAAAGGGTGGTAATGCAGAGAACCAATACACCACTGTCGATGTCAGCCCGGTCAGCACAACTTCTGATTCAATATCCTTGGATTCCTCATGGCCACGGGGTCTGGTTGACACCGCAGATGTATCTACCGCCGCGGATAATGGACCAGTTCATCCAGATTCCAATGTCGTTCTGGACTTTCAACGAATTGATCTGCTACCCATGACTGATGCAGAGGAAATTCGTGATCGCTGGCTACGACCCTACATCTCCGGCTCGACGGGCCAAGAGCCCAAGCATTTGAATGCTCACACCATACAGTATCTCACGTGTGTGTTGAAATCATATCTTAGGAATCTACTCAACTCAAAGGCACCGCCTTTTCTTCATTCAATGCAACTGGGGACTTGTCCACCTGTCTTGGCTTACTGTTTCACCCTTGTTCGGACGTGGTTGACTCGGATTCCTGGGTGTGAACACTTAATTCTGGGCACGATTCGAGGAGAGATGAGCAAGATTGAGAGTCCAGTATGTTGACAATTTATTATTCCTTATACCTCAGCCTAATATAACACAGGATGCCGTTCGAAGTGACTTTGATAGCCTATGCTCGTTCCAGGCATATCTCATCTACTCCATGACGATGTATTTCTTTCCGGGAACAGGCACGGTCGAGGAACCTCAGTCCTTCGATACTCAAACGCAGATAAGGATGCAAGAAATTGCTTTCCGATCCGCTAAAGCAGGCCTCGCCTGCAGAGCAGAAGGATCTCAGACCCGGCCGAACTGGGAGTCATGGATAGTCGCCTCTGCCAAGCGTCGTACCCTGTTTACCATGTATCTCTTCACCAATATCTACAATACCCAACTTGGGCTGCCGAATTTCGTTGCCGAAGAACTGAGGGGGACTATGGCTCCGGAAAGCAAAGTACTCTGGGAAGCTTCAGATCGCGCAGTCTGGGATAGAGAATACAATCGGTACTTGTCTCGCTGGGAGGATGGGATGCTCGAGATATCGGAGCTGTGGAAATCCGCTGAGACTGGAACAGGTGCCCGGCGTGAGAGGATTGAGCGGTGGTTACAATCTGCTGATGAGTTTGGGACGATGTTTTTTGCTGTTTGTGCGCATATCCATGGGTGCTAGTCGCATAATTCGCTCTGTCGAATTAGAGAAGAAGGAAATACAGAACGACACGAGACACTAGGAGTCAATCACAGTAACCAGAAACCTTGCCTTTTGATTGCATTGCTCTGTCATAATACATCTGACACTCGAATTACATTTCCTCGGAAGCCTAAACCGTCACATCTAATGCCCCTTGGCCATCTGCTCAGCCGCAGAATCCATAACATCCTTGATTGCTTTTTTGGACGTCATACGCTCATACCACTCGTTCTCATTCGGGGACTCATCAACGTTGAACCCCGCATCAGCGAGTGTTTTCCGTGCGCTGAGTTGCCAAGGAATGAACGCCAGATCAGCGTACGACATCTTGTTGCCAACCAACCAGGGACCATCTCCAACATCCTTGTTGGCCTCCTTCTGCTTAGCCAGCCACTTATCAAGCACGCCTGTCACGCGTTTCGCTTCGTTGACATAGCGTTCCACTGCACTAGGGATCTTCTCCTCGTGGTAGATTTTGAACCAAAAGGCTTGTCCGTAGTACGGACCCTGGCCGGAGACCTGAAGATAGAGGAATGAGCGTGCAAGCTCGGCCTCTGCGCTGCCGGGTGTGAAGCTGAGTTTGCGGGGTTCATTGGTATCGTAGCGCTCTATGAGGTACTCGATGATGGCGCCGCTCTCCCAAATGGTGAGGTCGGTGTTTGGGTCATGGATCGCAGGTAGGCGCCCATTGGGATTGAGCGCTAGGTACTCGGGCTCCTTCACCTTCGCGAAGGGGACTGAAACGGGTTCATATGGTAATTCGAGGAGGGTGAGGATGAGTCCGACTTTGAGGGGGTTGGGGCCGAGGATGCCACCGTAGAGCTGAATGGGTTTGATTGTGGATGACATTGTTGCGATTGATCTGTGATTGAAGCTGAAAAGATAATTGTGGTATGCTTGTAGCGATAGGTATCGACTTTATATATAAAAGTCCATCCCTGCAATGGACAGACTCGGCATAACCCCACTCACCTTACAGGGGGGGGGGTTATGCCTTCGGTCCCCTCAGATTATAAATCAAACGTATACCTATGTACTCCATAGAAACTGAAAGATTAACATTTCGTCCTTATGTTTCGTCCGTTTGTCCGAATAGCGAGTCCGATAGTAGTAAATAATGGATGGGTCTCATAATTATGAATATTCGGGCCTCCGGGTGACATATAACGCCGAAGACGCGCACTTCGGGGCTTGTGTTCTTCCAATGCCGAGATGACTAAGTGGGACCTTCGGGAAGCCCCGAAGGTTAACCATGGTTAAGTCAAAATTTGGAAGGACCCTTTCATTGGGAAGAAATGATCAATCTTTACCGTCATTCCACTCCGATATATCATTGATGTGCCTATGGCAGATGTCATACTCAACTTAAGCTAGGACATAATTTACTTCGTATGATAAGCTTGATCTTGTAGCCACGTCCTTATTCCCAGTCTTGACTCAAGGTCACTTAGGTGATGGTTTATTCTTGATTTTTAAAGGCCATTTGACAGCTCATAAGGATGAGGCGTGCGGATGTGAGATATGATGGTGTTTGCAATTAGAATACATATCATGTGATTCATCGAGAACACGCATTCAAACTATGAGATCACATTAGATGAAGAGACCACAGTTATAGTACTTTGAGTCCCTTCTAGTTGAAACGCATGGTTGTCACAGTGACGGATTATTACAAGAAAAGAAAACATACTATCAGAGTCAGTAGCAGTTTCCCTATGTTTTCTTCTGAATACTTTTGTCGCTTCCATCTCGAGATGTCGAGGTAGACACACCGCCGAGACCCTGATGGTCGACCCCGCACTTCCTTTCGAGTTCCTTCACACTTTTTGTTTTCTCCTTGTCCGTATACCTCTCTCTCTCTCTCTCTCTCTCTCCCGCCCCCCTCCACTACGCCTAGCTGTATGGTACTCAATGCTAGTTTCCTATCTGAACGATAACTTTCGATCAACCCTACAAGTCTAATCAATTTTCGCGAGAAGCTAATGTGCACTCGCTGCGATCAGTCAACGACAAACACATCCCAACAGTAACATTCACACGAGGTATATATTCTCTCGTTTGTTTACATATTTTCTACTCCTTGGTATCAAACCCCGACGACGACAAGTTCCCACATTCTCGCAAATGTGCGGGTGTCGATTGTTGTTTGCCTCTAGATACCTAAAGCAACGGAGACAAATACAGCATGTTGACAGTTTCATTTCTCTGTCTACATGATAAGGATGACTCCTACATTCAAATACCCCGATTTTGCATACACTATCAATATATGTTCTGAAGTGTAAATATTGATTTCATTGAATTCCAATTCATCATCTAGGTACATGCCACAAAGTTGTTACCGCTGGCTCCAGTATGGGTAATAAGGCCAGCAAGCTCGTTGTCGTCGTTGAAAATAACACGGTCCGCACCAGGAGAGTTGCCAGTATAGACCTTGCCACTGCTGAGAATGGGGAATTCGTAGTAAGTTCCTGGAACTGGGAAATCGAAACCTTCGTAGTTGTGGTACTCGTGGGGGTAGTTGTTGACATCATCATTTCCGCTGTGAAGGTCGTAGCCAGCGTCCTGCGCGGCACTGATAGCACTGCTAGTGTAGCAAACTTTGCCGCATGTCGCGGCACAAGCACGAGTTTCAACGTCTAGCGGAGCAGCGAGGGTGCTAGATATGAAGAGGGTGGCCAAGGCCAAGATCTGATATTTGTGTTAATGATTGATAACGTTGAGCTGGAAAAGTATATTACCTTGGTGTACTGCATTTTGGCGGTATAATAGGAGATTTGAGCCTTGGGTGAATATTTCTCGTCTTGTAGACCTTTAAATTTTATGGGAAAGTTGATTGTTTAAATATAGCTTGCCGGAGGTCTCTCCGGACTGCGAAGAGAATCTATTCGCTATCAATGCGATGTTACATTCTGTTCATCCAGCCGTCTTGGTTTTTCATTGGCAATGTGATGCTGCAAGTCCAAATAATCATTTAACAACCCCCATACCCGAATCAGGAACATTCACCGAGCGGCAACGTTGAAGGATAGAAGTCAAAGCGAGGTACAAAACAGTCCCGATTGGCCGATTGAGGACGTGAAGAATCGAGTGGTGTTACGACTCCGAATTCCTAGAAATAGGCCCTATCAGAGAAGGCGATCGACGGGGGTCATTCGAGAAGGGGGCTGTTTTAGAGTGCTGCAGCTGATATGACCAGGATCTGTCCCATTTATCGGACCAATTATAGAGTCACCTGTCAGCACGTCCATTACTCAGCGGGCCATGTGGGGTTAATAAGAGAACATGTTGCATTTAAAATTTGTGTACGGAGTAAATACTGAGACTTCTGATATTCCGTCCATCTACAACAGTTGTAGTGAGAAATATTCAATCTCTTGGTTGTCAAGATAAGAGATTCTACCGAATTGTGCTTCGTGTATATATTATTGTCCCCTCATTTTTACCCGCTCTCCGACGGTCTCCGGCTGATCATATCTGGCCCGTGTGCTGTTTACTTCGTGGATATCTGTTACTCGCGCGAAGTTATATTCGGCAGATTCTCTTTACGGAGTATGTAGACAATAGATTAAGTTCAATTGTGTCACATGCTAGTCTCCTACTACTTTACCCGGCATATAACCGAAAGGTAGCTTCAGATTTGTGTGGATAGTATTGTATAAGACAGAGGGTAACTATTCTACCCTATCACAATGGAATAAATGCGAGCCCACCACTTGGCGGCCTTCTTGGGTGACTCGGGCTCTTCCAATTCGACTTGCTCTCTTCGCCCGGTCCAGATATCCATATCCTCCAGTCGGACGACATGGGTTTTATTCCAGAACTTGTACACAATCACAAACAACACAAACACAGGGATCAGGATATAGTTGATCACAAAGTCAGTCGAGCTGAAAGGATTGAGGAAGCAAGTGTATCCCTGGAAGAAAATGAGGAACACATTCGCTGCCAGCGAGAGGTAGGTTCCATATGGGTAAAAGAGAGCTTGGAATGGCAGCTTCGATGGGTCTTCGCCTTGAGCAACCAGGGCTTGTCGAAATCGAATATGTGCAACTCCGATTACTGACCAAACAATAAAGGTGGCAACTGTGCTTCATTAGCATGGAACAAAGGGGTTTCTGGGAAGGGTCCAGGAAGATAAACATACCGCCCGAAAGAGTGATCAATGCCGAGTAGACTCTTCCAGCACTAGAGGACTGCTCCAAGAATACAATGCAGGCGAAGACATTGGTGAATATCAAGCCCACCCATGGGACTCCCAGACGATTTGTCCGGCCGATGAATTTTGGGGCCTTTCCGTTGCGAGACAGGAAAAGCAGTGTTCTAGATGCCACATAAAGCGAGCTATTTCCTGCAGAAATGACACTAATAACGATGAGAGCATTAATGAGGTGAGCGGCTGGAAGGATTCCAGCATCCTCTAACGAGATTGTCAAGGGCGAGCTGGCTGTCTTCGACGATGTGCCCAGCAATCTCTTATCGTTCCATGGGATGAGCATTCCAATAAAGAAGATAGTACCTGGATATAGTTCAGTAATGCTTCAGTCTTCTGTTTCAATGTGAACTTACCAACGTAGAAAATCAAGATGCGCCAAAAGACCTGCTTGATAGCTCTGGGTACTGCTTTTCCGGGATTCGCCGATTCTCCGGCGGTGATGCCAACCCTAATTTGACTGTCAGCTTTCGCCATTTCCCAGATTTTTGATATTGGATAACATACATCTCAGTTCCAGCATACAATGTTGCCGCAACAACAAATGTTTTCGCAACACCATTGATTGAATCTGCAAATGCCCCAGGGGCATGCCAATATTCAAACCCAGTAGCACGCGGTCCAATGCCACCTGCGCTGATGCAAATTGCGAGAATAAAAAAGACAATCAATGCCAACACCTTGATACTGTGGTCTATTAGCCAATCTGATGTTCCAAACCAAAGCACATGAAACCATACAGAGATAACCAAAATTCCATCTCGCCGTAGGCCAAAATTCCGAGATTTGAGAGGGTAAGGAACATCACCCAGAAGATTAAGATCCAACCCCATTGAGGAACAGCATCTGTCCAGTACCCAATGACTAGGGATATCGCATTATATTCATTTGCCAGGACCTAGAGTATCGGGTTAGCAAGGAATCGCTCACGATAGTAGAATGTTCAATGGGTGTCGTACAGTTACCCATAAGTACCAATATGCCCATCCCAGCGCAAACGCAAGAGAGTCATCAATAAAGCGCTCCGCATACTCGGTAAACGATCCAGTTACAGGGATCAGGGTGGCCATCTCACCCAGCGATTGCCTATAATTGTCAGAATCATTCTTGGCGCAAGAGAATGCACTCCTTACATGACAAAGAAGACGATAATTCCGACTAGTGAGAAACTTATCAAAGCCCCTGCAGGTCCACCCTCGTGCAGCGCATTTCCCGAGCTCACCAGTAGACCAGGACCGATAATGCCTGATACTTTGGTCAGCATCAATGCAAAATAATTTCACCGCAAAACTCACCTCCAATAGCAATCATCTGCAGATGTCTAGACTTGAGTTGCCGTTTTAATGGTGCGGCCATAGGATCTCTTGCAGTCTCTTCATCTCGGTCCTCCGATCGGAAGCTTTTTGTAGCATCATCCTGAACGGGTCCTCTATATGTCACGGCGAAGTCTTTTTTGTCCATATCGACCAAAGATCTCAAATCAGTTAAAGGAGAAATTTATGTATTATATTTTTTTTCCCCACAGAAAACACAGCAATGTCGCTTGGAGCCAACGATAAGGGATTTTGGCCCTCGATGAGGTGCTAAGCCCTGGGAAAGGCGTGATAACCCATGGAAGGACCACTGAGGTGGGTACATGTGGTGGGGCACGGGCTATTCAGGCAAAAGTTAACATTTTGATATTCAAAAACACGTGTAAACTCCATATTTAGATATTTGAAATCACATTGGCTGAAATCCTTAGATATTTAATTTAAACAGGGTTTCATCATTGCCAAATAAGCTACCTCCTGAAGTGTAAAAGATATGTTGACAATTTAGGAAATCGCAGGCTAGAAGTTAGCGACAAAATCAACAGATGTCAAGGAATTGAGAAAGGACAAGATAAGGGCAATGGCATGCTTCAAATAAGGGCTCAAATCTCATTTTTGTCAATGTAGTTCCGATGTCTCAGAACTCATTATCGCCCAAAGCAAGATCCATTACGGGTAGGAAAGGGATAATTCTAAAGCTAAACTTTAACCAAGGGAATGGGGATTAGATGGATTCCAGGAGTCTAGAAAGGAGAGGGGGAAATCAGTGGCATAATACTTAAATGGTGGCTCAGATTGCACATGCTTTAATCAAGGAAGTTCAGAACAACAACTGACTCATCATCGCCACCAAGCAATTGCCATTGGAGTAAAATATCTGGGGGTAGAGTTAACAATAAGAAGGACTCACAATTAAAAGCCAGCAAAGACTGCTAAATGCAAGAGACAAAGTAAAGTGCTCGAAATGTGCCTCAAAAGTGCGGTGGCATGGTCATCAAAGATGTTCAGTAGCTCTGTGTTCTCATCATTGGCGCCGTGCAAGTTACAGTCAGGGGTCTCTGGGTGTTCTGTCAAGATTCACAGAAGAAAAGTTCGAGTACAAAGATGAACGGTGGAAGCATTGAAGGGAATATCAATACTGGTATGTGAAAAGGATAAGGACAAGGTGCTCAAGAGGTGCCTCAGACAAGTGTAGCTTGGTCATCAAAAGATGTTCAGTTAGCTCTCTTTTTCATCATTGGCATCAGGCATCAAGATATCACCAATGGGTAATCATAAGGGGAAAGGCCGGCAAAATTGAAAAGCATAGCACCACAGTACACTCACTTGGCCAGAATTCAAACAGCGCGCCGGAAGGCCAATGAACAGAGCTAGAAAGATGAAATGATATTAGCAATATTAAATCCAGCAATTTGAAATGGGCTTCAAATAGAGAATTTTCCATCAAATGGAGGCTCAGACAAGGGGGATTTTTTTCATGTAAGAACAGATACTACACAATTGGTCAAGGTCTCTCACTGGGACTGGGACACTGGGACTGGGACACTGGGGCTGGGACACTGGGGCTGGGACACTGAGACCATATAACCCTTTTCATCATCGCCGAATGGAGAGTCATGAGATATGGAAATGAACTGGCTTACTTGCAATTCTACTAGCAAATGCTAGTTTAGAAATGAGTAGCTGACAATGACAGCTCTGCCAAGAAGGCAACTGTATCGAATTTAGGCTCAGGTAGGAAGCAACTGGAAGGGGCCGAGCTAGGGAAACGCATTTTTTTTTATTAGCAAAGATATCCCAACAACATAAAATAAGAATGCAAATAAAGGTATTTCCATCGAATGGAGGCTCAGTCGGGGGTTGTTTTCTCCAAGACCTTTTTCAAAACCACAATGGGCGCATACTACATAAGGTTCAGGCGTAACCCTTTTCATCATCGCCAAGTCGAGAATGTGATGTGTAAATGAACTTACACTTTCGTCACGAAGTGTCACTTTCAAAATGAGCAGGTATATCGAGGAGGAAAATGACAACGACGACTCTGCAAACGTAGCAAAGGGGTTGAAACGGCCAATTAGAGGGCCCGCGATAACAGGTACTGGCCGTCATCTTAATATATTGATGGCTCCAAAGTCTAGAGTGAGACTAGACAAGTGGGTATTCATTAGCAGCTGAAACTTGAAAAACAAGTGAAATAATACCAAGCAGGCATGTCAACAATCAAACGGTACTTCAGACAAAGTGTCTTCATCAGGGAGCAAACCGAAGATGGACATCTGTATATCGTCACTGCACCACCGAAAGAACATAAACCCATGAGCCCAAGAAGAACTCATGGCAAGAATAAAGCTGGGAGGAAACATGTATTTTCCTTTTGAGATGGCAGCTAGGCTCGAGTCAAGACATGGAAGGCATTGGCCATTGTCACAGTCATGACAGCACATGGAGATAGAGCAAGACTAGAGAGTTATGATTCTGTTAGCAGTTGAAACTTCGAAAATGAGCCGATAATGATGTTGTAAAGAAGGAAATAAGATTCAAACAGTGGCTCAGACGCATTTTGCTTCATCGGGTATCATACCCTTCAAACCTTCACGGTCATCATTGCACCACCGGAAGGGTATGAAGCCCATGGAAGCACACACCAGTATGTGGGGTTAGGCCAATGGCCAGGCTGGGCCATTGGCCATCTTCGCAGCCTAGATTGGCAGAGAGAGTGGAGAAGCACGGTTTCGTTAGCAGATGAAATCTTGAAAATGATCGAAGTGTATAGCAATCAGATATGCCAATGTTCAAATGGTGGCTCAGACAAAGTATTTTCATCAGGCATCAGGTTAACGACCATTTGTATATCATCATTGCAATGCCAAAAGAACACAAAATCCATGGGCTCGGGGAGTAGTCATAGCAAGGAGGATGAGGCTAGGGGCAGGGGACATCGTACATGGTAGATGAGGCTGAGCCAAAGTAAGTAAACCCGCAGGCCCTAGTTGGATTAGATGTCAGTAAAAGAAATTGCTCATGGTAATCAGGCAAAGGAAAATGATGAATGTGTTATCGTACTTCTTGTTCATCATCATCATTGAAACAGAAGGGAGTGGACATGAAGCCGATGAAAGCACATACAAATCGGGAAACAGAAGGATGTCACCATGTAGAGGGGATGGCGGAGGAAAGGGCACACACATACCAAGAGAAGATGAAGGAAAGAAAATTAGAAGTCAGAGTAGAAAAATAAAAATAGAACCGCGTGGCAAGTAATCAAGGTATTCCGGCGACTAAGCAAAGTGCGTCGCCCCGGCGATTCACCTAGGCAGCGAGATCACTAGAACACCAGACAGGACGTGACACATTAGTAGAAACGGCCTGGGACTTACCATGATAAATGAACCAAAGCTGTAAAGTAGAAACTATCAACGTGCATTGGAGTAAACAAGGTCAAGTCCAAGGACACAATCGAAAAGAGGTATGAGGTTCCTGGAGCCAAATGCAAAGAGGGAACCTTGGGATGTGTCGAAGGAAAGAGAAATAGACAGAGAAATCGAGATCGAAAATAATTTATACTCCTACTCAACGCTAATTGGCTTATTGGGCGGTGTGGACTCTATTAAATGGACGTTGATTGGCCCGAGATGAATCTGGGGTACCACGTGGTGTGGGTACCTGTACAGGAAGTAGATGTTGCTTGCCTGTGAAGTACGCTTTTATGAGACACACTCGTAGTCACTCTACAATATGTGTGTTTCTATTAAATTTGGTGAACTTGTAAGTCATGCAGTAGACGTTATTTCTACAAAGTTTCACGCTAGAAATCGACGTAGTGCGCGAGAGAAGGTTGACTAAAGCATTCTTGGGATTCGAGGCTTGCAGGTAGGTACATTGGATTCTCGGATCTATATAGACCGCTTTGGTGCCACCGCCTCATTATTGCGGCAGTCGGCTTAATGTAATTCCAATCAGAGCGAAAGAAAGTACGTAAATAGGCATGTTACCGGCAAGAGAACGAAAAGACGACAGGCTAAGCGTTGGAAACGACTACCGACGACTCAGCGAAATAATTCCCCACGACTAAGCAAAGAAACCAGCGCCAGGCTCAGTACCTAGCACCCTCAACCAAGTCGCTAACCCTCAGTACCCGTGGACAAAACGAGACGACAATTCATTCTCTAAAGTACAGACAATCGCCTTGTTATTGACAGATAGGTCGGATCTGTAGGGTTAGAACATCCCTATGCATCATGCTCAGCAATATTCAATGATTAGCATGAGCTGCCGGGTCGTCTACAGCGACGGGATAACCTTTCGATGAAGGTCTCGCCCCATTTTGCACTGCCAGGGTCAGCAATTGACATGATGAAAGCAGGAAGCCCTTCGAACCTTGTGTTGGTATTGACAAAACCTCGGAGATACTCGTACTTGGCCTTCCGCTCGCCCGCATCCAGATTCAACGCATTGAAGATCGCCTCGGACATTTCCGTCTTGTTTGCAGGGTGGAATGGGATACTACCATTCGTCATGAAGGAAGCCGCGCCAGCGAATTCGGAGAGAACGAGGACGCCATGATGCTCTTGCTGGCATGCCACATACTCGAAGGCTACGAGATTCATGCCGTCTCGAGTGGAGGTCAGAAGGCAAACATCGGCTACCGAGTACAACGCGGTCAATTCGTTGAATGGAACGGAGCGATGCATATACAGCAGCGGAGTGCCCTCGGGGGTGGCTGGCTAATTAGCATACTCCTAATATTCTCTGACGATAGCTTACCATGTTTCCCGTTTATCTTGCCAGCGATAGTACACAGTTCCGTTTCGAGATCTTGATATTCCTTTACATCCTCGCGGCTGGGGACGGCAACTTGAATGAGAACAACCTTGTTTTGCAGCTCTGTGTGGTCATCGAGAAAAGCGTCGAAGCCCTTGAGTTTCTGCGTGAGGCCTTTAATATGGTCCAGTCGGTCGACGCCAACAATTACCTTGACGCCTTTGTAGCGTTCTTTCAAGGTTCGAATACGTTCTTGGACATCAGGCTTTTGCAAGGTGTCTGCGAACTTTTGGGGGTCAATGCCGACAATGAACTTGTCTATGCAGACGAGCCGATTTTTATACTGGATTTGATTGGGAATTTCTGTGCGTGCGTTACTGTGGTGGTGTTGGTTGATACTTCTTATTTTGTGGGCAAGGGGAATTAGGGCTAATGCTCACAGGAGACTGGCACAGGTATCGATAAAGTTCTGCTTATACTCGTCGGTGTGGAACCCAATCAAGTCACTGGACAGCATACCCTCAATGAGATGCTTTCGCACAGGAAGGTTCCTCCAAAAGTCTCCTGCAGGAAATGGCGTGTGGAGTGAGAAGCCAATGGCACAGGATTTACCCTGCTGTTTGAGTCGGTCACGGAGAAGCTCGGGCAGAAGCATGAGATGATAATCATGGACCCAGATCAACGTTCCCCCATCCGCCGTTTCAGCAATTGGATCTGCGAATAACTCATTTACCCGCCTATATGCTTGCCATGGAGTCTCATCAAAAACTACACCAGACTGATAGTGGAGAATGGGCCACAGGATACGATCTGGCGGTCAGCGTGGATCGAGATATTAGGGCACGGACTTACTCGAGAACCCGTTATAGTGCTCATGTGCCAGGGAACTATCGAGGAATATAGGAATAGCATTATGTGCTTCCAGGCTCTTTTGCACTTCCTCTCGGTCCTTTGCGTCTTTGACTTCGATTCCTGGCCAGCCAAACCATTGGAACTTGGTAGACTTGGTCAAACCAGAGAGAGAAGTGACAAGGCCACCGCTCGAAAGAGATGACTCATAGGCACCATTAACCCTTTTTACGGACAATGGAAGGCGATTTGAAACTATAATGAGGTTTCGTTTATCGTCAGTGATTGAGCCCATCTTGTTACAACGGCTGCAACTTTATATATCTTCAACAACAAAGAACGGACGATGATTCAGGGACTGAATTCAGACAAAATAATACTTAGATCTTGCATTAGAAGAAAGCAAAAATCAAAGTCAAAAGAAATTAGCAGCTATACATAGCTACAGAAATGGCGAATGGCAAACTGCAAATTTACGTCAGTATGAAAGGAAACGCATCTCTCTCCTTTCGATTATACATGTGCCTAGAACTAGGCAAAATTGGCCTCAATTACATCCCATGTCCAATATTTCATTTGTCTGGAATCATGTGGATAATACGTAGAATGGTTGGTCGACAATTTTTCCGGGTTCAATACAGGCGAAGTTGTATCAATGGACACCAGCAGTCATTTGGCCCTATTTTACACAAAAGCCTAATAGTTATTATATCAATTCTTAATGTATGATCTTAGTTTTTATTGTTCTATCTGCATATTATTTTTCATCTATATACTCCAGGACCTTTTGTTACCAAATGTCGTCATGGGAATGTCAGAACTCAGCACTCGCCTCAACCTTTCCCAGCACTTTGCCTCTTTTGTCTTGTAGCAGTTTTACAGCAATAAAGCAGCTCAGTCCAGCTGCATACGAACATCCAGCAAACGCAATCAGTCCCCAGTACTGTCCGCCACAGACATGTATAATCTCTCCGGCAATCGGGACGCCAGTCAATGCCCTAAAATATATGTTAGCCACATGGTCTTATAGAATGGCCCTCAATACAAAACAAAGACTTACCCAAAACTAACAATGGTATACACAGTGGTATAATATCTTCCATAATTCTCGACAGGACATAGCTCCCCCACACAGACTGGCACAAGACTGATATTGCTCCCACTGGCGAATCCAAACACAATAGAGAATATCACTGTAGCAACAAGATTTCCATCTGCGGGCATCCAAATACCCAGAACTGAAATCAAACAAAGAATGTTTGTCAGGATCAATGTGTTGAACCGACCGATGCGATCAGCCACAATCCCCGGCAGCCAACGACCGGGAAAAGAACCCGCGTTCAAAAAGACGACCATCAAATAGGATAGATTGGTGGAGATCCCGCTCGCAATTGCATACGAGGCAACGTACTCGAGTGGAACGAAGAAGCCCCATTCAATGAAGAAAACTCCAAGTGTCGTCAGAGCGAGGACTGGGTCTTTGAGGATGGTGAGATCGGGAAGGAATGACTTGAGCGATGGAGCCAATCGGGGTCCGGGAGGGAAGTTCGCTCGGACTAGAAGACAGCCCGGGATCAAAAGGATCAAGGTGATGAGACCGACAACCCGACTAGCCCAGGCAAATCCAATCTGTGGCGCGAGGTACAGCAATACCAAAGGGAAGATTACGCCGCCGATACTACCCCCAGCCAATGCGAGACCGGTTGCTGCGCCTCTGCGTTTGACGAAGAAATGGCCAATGCTTGCGACGGGTACAATGAATATGAAAGATGTACCCGTCCCACCCAGGATTCCGATAACAATGAGGAAATGCCAGTACTCAGTGCAGAAACCCATGAGAATGAAAGTCAGTACAAGCAGACTTGACCCGATCCACATGAGCAGCCTTGGCCCTTTGATATCGAAAATTGGCCCGATCTGGATCCCGCAGAAGAATACAAGGAAGTTGTATATACCGAAAATCCAGCCAATTTGTCCTTCGCTGATGTCTGAGAGTTGATGTGTTGAGATCCAGGCTTGGTAGATACCGATGCTATTCATCAAGCCGAGTCCGCCCATAATAGCGCTGAAGCCACCTGCGACAACGAGGTTACCAATGAGACCTCCTTCTGGGCAGTCAATTGGATCGGGTGATTCGTGATGCATTATTTTATGCTACACAATAGGTAATAGGTACAAGATGGAAAAGGAAGTTTGTTTGAACTATCTATATGAAAGCTGCTACTGTATGGATATATCGTTTCTTTTAACTGTTGAATAGTGGATAAAGTAGCTACTTTTCATCTGCAAATTTTCTCTCGGCTCGGCCATTATCAAGACATTAGATGCATGCATGCCGTGATATGCAGTTGAACTATAGATAAATTCGCCGAAGGCATGAAAATCGGAAACGGGTTCGGGATTGGGCCGAAATAATCAATAGGATCAGCAAATGAACATTTAAGTAAAGCACTTGGATTATCTGCAGAACTCCACTTCATACTTGTCCGTGGCAAAGAATGGCCGATGGCCGAGCTGCTCGGCCGTCGGCGGATGTTGGCCGCCTCGGCATCGGCGACCGCAGATCAAATCAACATGGGTTTCGACATAATTCTTCATCGCTGAGGTCATGTATACTTTGAACAAAAGATGGGAGAAGAAAAATAAATTTTTAGAGTAGGAGATCTATGTCAGCCTGGGTAAAAACCAGTATGTACCGAGTATGAAAGGTAGAGACAGCAGAGAAGTCAATATAGCCCCCCAGAATTAAATCAACTCGAAACAAATACAAGAAAAAGGAAACACCATGATGGTATGTAATAAAACAAAAGTAAAAAAAAAAATTCAAAATCCCATCCCCGCTGGGTATGCTGCCAACCCATCCGTTGTGAAACATGTACGCCGACCAAATCCAGGTCCAGAGATAGAAAAAAAAAAAGTGGTTTAGGCAAACCTACGCTTGGTTGGGCTCGGTGTCCGGAGGTGCTGCTCACGCTCACGAGAGCGTTCGGTGACAAAGTCCATCGCCCGTGTGTTCTCAAGCATCAGGGGCTGGTCTTGTTTCTCATTGTAGGCGACAGCTTGAGTTTGCCGAGGGTCTTGCTGCCCATAGTACCCAAAGGAGGGGTTGTGCTGCAGCTGGGGGTGCATAGATTGGGGTTGCGGTGGGTGCTGCGCATAGTTCTGTTGCTGGAGACGGTGTCTGAATGAGCGGAAGGACCAGTTGCTAACAATTGTGACAGTGGAGATAGTTGCGAGGAAGCACAGCTAGTATGTAAGTCAGTAAATATTCAAAACCGAGTGCGTGGGGAAACTCGCAATCGCCTTCCAGCTGATGGGGTCAATGAAGCTGTTGATAATAATGGCCATTGTATGCGCGGAGACCTTGGCGCGGCCGACCTTCGCCGGGTCACGATTCATGCATCGTTCCCAGTTCTCGCAGATGGTCTCAAGGGCCGGCGCGCGAGTCGACCGGCCGCAGTCGTTATCAACATAGTTTTTCGTGCAGACTGCCATGTCGGCCAAGATAGTATCGGACATTTCCTGCGCAGCCTGCTCGAACTCGCCCCGAATGGCTGACACAAAGGCGAAAACAACATAGACAGCCAGTGAGAACAGCGACAGGTTGACCACTAGTTGGGCCCACCATGACAAGATGGCGGGCACATTCGGATGTGCCTCCAGCATGCTGAAGAACTCAGACCATGATGACACTCGCGAGGGACCCTGTTCCGGCTTTTGTCCCTTCCCTTGTTTCGTGGCTTTCATTGATTTTTCTTCCTTGCTGGGCCGGTCTTGCTCGCTCTCATCGTCGCTGTCGACCCGTATTTGCCGGCCAAGTTCTTTATCTCTCCGTCGTTTCTTTTGTATCCGGTGCAAAGCTGCATTGGAGTGGTGGGTTAGCCGAGGAATTTCGCCTCGCCCTGGGCTCTGCGGGTTCCTGCCATGGAAGTTGAATAGTGACGCAGTCCCCTTCCCCGACTTGTATGGCTGCTCAGGTGTATCCTCGTTGTCTGCGTAGTCTGGAGACGACATGTTCTCGGCACCTGATGAGAAATCCACATCGAACTTTCGTGGCGTCTGGAAAGCAGGTTGGCCAAATTTAGCCTTCGGCGATAGTGGTGCGGGTTGTTGTCGCGGCTGTGAGAAGAGGAAAGGTTGAGAGTTTGGTTCGCGTAGGGAGGGTAACGCTTGCTTCTGAGGGGACTCGAATGTACTGTATGGCCCTGTGCGAGTGGTCAGAGGGCTCGAGGTTGCAGTTATCCTCATTCAGACTGGGATACAAACGTTTCTTGTCATGCTGCGCTCCAAGCTGGTAGAATGGCGAGGTCACATCGCCAGGAGCTCGAGTTTGCCATTCAAAGTCCATTGGACTCTCTGCCGTTCGCTTGTCCATCTTGATGTCCAGCAGAATATAGGTCTGTGGCGGGGAGATGGTGAGGGTTAAAGGCGGGAAGTTAGTTTTTTGTTTGGGGTAAACATCCCCCGTAGCAACCTTGGCATCGGCGCTCTTTATCTCCGACGACTGTACTTCATTTTTTACACATATTTTTGATTTGATCATATTTATTCTATGGCATAGGTTACAGCTTGAGGAAGGATTTCATGCAAACATCGTACTAGAGCAGGCCTAATCGAAATCTTGACATCGACCTGTGGCATAAACCACAGATCTAGATGCTTGCAACGTAGACATTACAGAAATATAGATAGACTCAACCCACGCATCTGAGCAAGTAAGATCATTTGATATTTTGGGCGACCAGCACCCACTATGGGTATTAAACAGGATGGAAAGCATATAAGACAGACATGCGAAACCATCTACTCATCCATCTGCCACTGGTATTCCAAAGCCTCAAACCGGGTCTTCTTGTTCCGCGATGCAAACCAGTCCTTCTCAAACCCATTGCCCCGGTCCACTCCATCCCAGCGATGTCCTGGACGGATGCCATACCGATTAGGCTGGAAGGCACCTCGATATAGCGGTCGCCCCGTAACACTGGCTCCCGCATCACGCCGGGCAGTAAGGAACTCGGCAGCGGGGTCATTCCACCGATCGCGAGCCCTCATTTCTTCGTTCATGTCTTCGTCCTCGATCGTCCGTGCAAGTGGCATGGCCTTGATATCTTGTAAATCCCGTTTGCGCTCCTCGCGCTGCTGTCGCTGCACATCTCCCATCAGCGCCTCCCGCGCCTGTTCTTCTTTCTCGCGTTTTTCTTCTTCTGCGCGCCGCGCTTCGGCGCGTTTCATGGCCACGTTGATGATTCGACCGGATGCATCTCGGTAGATTGTTTCTTGGCTCTTTTCGTTCACTGCTGATGGATCGCGGTACTGTGCTTCTTCAGCTTTGCGCCGCTTTTCCTGGGCTTTCACCATCGCTGCGGTTTGGGCGGCTGTTTGGAGGCCTCCTCGTGCTCCGGATTCCATCCGCACTGCACCATCCTCTTCATTCTCTATCATAAGCGCATCTTCGTCGTCTGGGTCTTGTTGGGCGGCGCGTTCGGCTGCTGCATCGGCTAGAATTGCATCGGCGGCTTCTTGTTCACTTCCGCCTTGGCCGGGCGTGGGTCCTCCAATCGTTTTCCAGTTTGACTTCTTTGCGCGGCGGAACTCTGCCGTTTTGGCGGATGTCTCGAAAAATGGTCTGTCCTCATCGTCTTCTCCCGTATTTCCTAAGGAGCGAATGTCTGGTGGATCATCGTCTGCAATGATGAGGCCGGAGCCCGCAGTATCGACGGCTTTGGTCTTCTTGCGCTTCTTCTTCGGTCGCTCGGTGACAGGGTCGGCAGTCAGATAGTTCTTTGCCAGGTAGTCAGCGAGTGAGCCAGGCATGATTTCAGTATGCTGTATGTGAGGAATGTGAAAATGTCGCGGTGCAGGTTGAGCTCAGTGATTCATCCGGGGGAATGTTTTCCCGAACTGTACGCCGCCTAGCGCTTTGTGTCAACACGACGTGAACGTTATAATCCATGGACTCGGCAACGTAGAAGGAGACTCCGAATTTCTTGCTGAAATCTTTTAGAGATCTGCACAATGCCACGCTCCGAGGAAGCAGAGTGGTGGGCTAATGCAGTCTACGGAGCCATCCAAGAGGTCCCGCGTGGCAAAGTCACTTCGTACGGTCATATCGCACGTCTCCTTGGTGAACGTATGGATGCAACTATATGATTATTGTAGATATACTAACCTTTCTCTTTGGTAATAGCTCAGCGTCCCCGCCAGGTTGGGGTATGTCTTAAGTCACTTGCGTCGCCGGAGTCTGGTTCGCACTTCAATTCCAGCACCGTGCCGTGGCAGCGAGTGATTAATTCGAAAGGGATGATTTCGCATCGGTGCGTTTGTCCCACATCACTCACTACTCCAGGATCGCATGTCAAACAGGACTATAAATACAGACTCGAAACGAACTTTTATACGAGTTCACGGCTGACAACCATAGTAGTGGACCCGGGAGTGCGGAGCGTCAAGCTGAAGCTCTCGCACAAGAAGGTGTGGAGGTTACTACAGACAGCATGGGCGAGATGTATGTTGATTTTTCTCGGTATGGATGGTTCCCGAGCGAGTTGCCGAGCGAGGCAACGGATGAGCAGCCATGAGAATGGGGAAGTTGAACGCCCATCTACCGTCGTGGAGACGTTTACATCATACATTGGGCCCTGATATCCTTTGCATTACATTCGAGCGTTAATAATGATTCAAAGAATCGTACCGGGATCGGATCCATGCATAGCAAATAGTCATAACTTGTCTGTCTGGTGGAGGGAATCTAGAAGATGGAAAGGACTTCACCGATGAGTGGGATGGATGACATAGAAGACTAAAGAGCGGTCCCATCACGGATATGATCAATGGAAAATAGAAAGATGAGTCTATCAGAGAGATATGAGATGGAAAATCACCAGACACAAAAGGTAGACTGACGTGCAGGGGGGAAAGGCGAGGCCATAAGCATACGAGAATGTCGAAAAACACCCCATCCAACCAACTACCAGCATAGGACGAAAGAAAAGATTCGAAGAAAGAAGAAATAAAGACATAAACCAACCAGCATCAATCCGTAAATGGAAAGAGAAAAAAGATCGTTAACTCACATCATCGCCGTAAGGGCATGTCCGCAATAAGACCCGGGGTGTTGCCCCATCTAGGCTAAGGAAAGAGAACAAAAGGGTAGAGGTCACGACAATCACCATCATCGCTTTTTGACCTCGGATGCCCAGCCATCAATACCCTCCCCGCGGGTGCCAGGGGGAATGCCCAGATCAATCCCATCCATACCAGGTGTGTCCTTTATCCACTCGTGAGCTGCCATGCCACCAGCGTTTGCCCGCTTCTCTGGTGACAGATCAAGCATGGGCAGTAGGAGTTCGCTGATACGCATGCTCTCCTCCATGGAGTAGTGGTATTTTTCTCGCAGGACATCGGGTAGGGCCCAGTGACGGAGTCGGTGGATATTGCGCAGTTCGCCCTTGCGGTTGAAGATTTCTTGGGACCATTTTCCGGACATGCAAAGTGACTTGGGGAAGGGACCGAGTAGTTCAATGATTTGGGCAATGTGGTCATCGTCCTTGCCATATTTGGTCCCTGATTGCGGATCAAAGAGGTAGTCTCCGGTGATAAGTTCGAAAACCTAGATGGTTAGTATGTTGTTCGACTTCAGCTGTGATGATCACATCACTCACCATGCATGCCATACTCCAGACATCAGTACTCGCACCCCACTTTGAGCCCAGAATGACTTCGGGCGAGCGGTATTGACGAGTTTGAATGTCGTTGGTGAAGTGATGGCCGACCCAACAAGCATTGCCTAAATCTGCAATCTTCACAGAAATAATGTTGACATCAAGTTCCTCTTCTGGTTTGCTCGATGAGCCTTTATCAAGAGAAATGCCAGATACCTCTCGCTCCAAAAGATCACTATATGTATATTGTTAGACCAAGTTCTTGTCAATCAGACCAATAAATATGAGATGTAGTGACGTACGCGGTTTTCTCTCGCTGGTTCTGCTTCTCGTCTTCTTCCTTGACCCCAAGCAGTTCTTTCATGGATGGAATTTCTGTAGTAGATGCTAGGTCAATTTCAGTCCGCGCATGGTTGTGACATAGATGTATCAAAGTGGACTGACCTCCAGGTTCATTGACCATCTGGCTGAGACTGCTGTGTGAGTTAGAAGAGCTATGTTTGAAGTCGAAGCTGCTGAAGCTAGTGTTCAGCGGACTGGGGAGCGGCTGACTCCCCGTGATCAGTGTGCGTCGCCGTCTCCGTCCATTCCGGTTATCCTCTTTCTCCTTGGCCTCTTTATTGGCTTCCTCATTGACGTGCGCCTTGACGATCTGCTCCACATCTCCAATCTCGATCAGGACATTCTCCGGCTTCAAATCCGTGTGAATGATCCCGCACTCGCGGTGGAGATAATCTAAGCCAAGCAGCACTTGCTTCGCAATCTGCTTGACCAGAGGCATGGGAATACCGCGGTGGTTCCAACGCTTGATCAAACCCAGCAGGTTCTCGCCCAGAACCTCGAAGACCATACAAACATGGATACCGTTGGGTCCCTTGTGCTCAAATGAATCCAACAGACTGACGACATGCTTCCGACCAGGGTGAGAGGGCTTCGCTTGAACTATTTTGTTAAGGAGCTTGATTTCGTCGATCGCGGTTTCAGTGTAGTGTGCGGCAGACCGAACAACCTTCAGCGCGACGTGCTTGTTGGTAGTTGTATCCCGCGAGAGCCAGACCGTAGAGAAATGACCCCATCCAAGTTTGCGCACGACGATATAGCGACCATTGTTGTATGCTTCACCGACAGCGACAGGGTGGTATCCACCTTTGCAATAATCTTCGGAGTCCTCCTCTTCCGCGGTAGCCTCGAGTTCTTCGCCAGACGATGAGGATGATGAGCGTGAGGCGGGTGCTTTGGGGTTCTGAGCAGCTCCGGTTCTATAGGAACTGAGTTAGTAACTATCGTCATCGGAGACCCTTTCAAAACATACGATTCTGTACCGGGCGCAGGGTTCCCTTCATTGGTGACGATGGGCTTCAAGTCGGTACCCTTTCTCCTCTTCTTCCCGCCGTTGCCATTGGCAGCTGAAGCAGCAATGTTTGCCATCTGTTTGCCCTTGTTTAGCATCGCCTTGGTAAGATCGACTCCCTCCATGGTGTGGAGATTTGGGAGGTCAAGCTGAGAGGCGGGGCACACTTGGCTTTTGGTTGGCTCAAGCGGAACTTAGAGGCGGTGGATGTTGGAGGGGACTGCACACACAGGAAAAGACACAGTATTCGGATAATATAGTTGATGAAAGATTCCAAATAAATGAGATTAATTTGAGGAAGAAAAAAAGGTGAAGTTGATGGGAAAATAGCGGGAAAGGTAAAAGTTTGCCCAAAGAGAAGTATGGGCCACAACGATCTGATCACAAACTTCAAAATGTTATAAAAGAGATAAACTGAGAAATGTGAAATGAGATGAGATGATATTCCGCAAGCAGCCACAGCGTCGTGGTGGCAAATATCGACGCATTGAGATAGACAACAAATAACCTATATAAAAATGTTAAAGAGATAAGTTTCAAACCTGATTTGTGAGAAACATACATAGTATCAAGTAAGTACTATAGTCAGGTGAGCCAGATAATATATTCCCTTTTTATTGTGTATATTGATTCTGTTAACGTTTTAGAGCTGTTTTAGAGCTGTTGGATGTGTGGGATGTTTTTGGTGTTTTAGGTGATTTAGGTGATTTAGATGATTTAGATATATGCTACATATTTGTTAACCTATTCTATTCTATATATTCTAATTACTATTCTATAAAATTTCAATCAAATTGGAAAAAAAAAAAAAAAGAAGAAGATCGACCTGATGTCACGATCCCCGCTTGGGGTAACTGGGTAACTGACTTTATCTTGGTGGATTCACTTCTTGAACCCTCATAGCCTTTGGCTTCTCTATCACCATGGCAAACCCCTTCAACCGCCGCCCTATTCCCGACTACTTCATCGCTTCTCCTTTGGTAGCTCTACTCTATCCAGTGCACCAGGTGTTACTTCGTCTGCGCGGACCTCCTCGACTCCCTCCACCAGACACTCAACCAATCCGAGTAGTCTGCATCTCTGACACCCACACCCTCGAATGGCCAGATATACCTGATGGAGACCTTCTCATCCATGCTGGTGACCTTTGCAACGATGGCTCCGCGCGCGATATCCAAGCTTCTGTGAACTGGCTTCGAAGCCTTCCCCACCCACACAAAATCGCCATCGGAGGGAACCATGACAGCTACTTTGACGTGCGATCACGCCTGGATGAGGACCGCATAGACCCAGCTTCTACAGGAGATTCCTTTGCCGCAGTCTCCTCCTCCACGGCATCCATCCACTCGATCCACGAGCTGAACGGCCCCTTCCGCATCGACTGGGGCGACATCCACTACCTTCAACACTCAGCCGTGACCCTCTCGTTCACCGACTCCTCAACGCCCTCTCCCACAACTCCCCTCACCAGCTCCCGCTCGCGCTCCCTCACAATCTACGGCGCTCCTCAAGTCCCAGCCATCGTCCCCTTCGGTCCCGAGCACGCCTTCACATACCCTCCACACCACGACGCCTGGTCCGGCACCGTCCCCCAAGAAACAGACATTCTCGTCACGCACACCCCTCCCCAAGCCCATCTCGATCTGTCCCCCGTATACTCCACAGGCTGTCCCAACCTGCTAGCAGAATCATGGCGCATCCGACCTGTCCTCCACGTCTTCGGTCACGTCCATGAATCCGCGGGCCAGGAGCCCATCTTCTGGGATGAGGCCCAGCGCGCCTGGGAAAGATTGTGTGCCTCTCGCCGCTCGCGTGCGCGTCTTACTCGAGTTGCTTCGCTAGCTGGCTTCCTGCGTGATCTGTTCGATCTAACTGCCTGGGTAGATGCCGCGCGGGTCGTGGGATATGGCATTCTAGGTGTAATTTGGGCTCATATATGGGGTGGGGAGAACCTTAATGGTGGGTGGATGGTCAACGCTGCTTGCATGTATCGCGACAGTGGCCGGCTGGGTAACCCACCGAGGGTTTTTGAACTGTGATTTTCAACCAAAACGCATAGCGTGCGCTTTTTGCTTCTTGTTCATAATACCATGCATGTTTTGGTGGTTTGCGCTTGGCGAACTGCAACTGTAAATAGAAGCTGAGCGGTTTATCTATGTCAAAATGGCGTCTCTTTTTGGGTATGCATATCTCTTGATCCCAGCCTGGCAAATGCAAGCTTATTTTTCAAGGTTCACCTTGTATCTCCATTGGAAAAATGATGCCCTCTATAATGAACGGATAAATGTATATGTTTACAAGTACATATTTCTAAGGTTGTCTGCTAACATCCTCCACAGGTTGGATAAAATATATCTTCATAATCTTGCTGTCAATTTTCATTGCCCATTGAAGAACATTATTCTACAAGTAAAAAAAGACCTTTTTCAAAAGAATAATTTGTACACATTGCATGGGTATAGAGACAGAGAAGCTACGCGGACAGGCCCAGCAAGCATCAACATGAACAAAACAAACGCGGTAAACAAAACTACAGTTTTGGCTTCTCATTAAACCTCGGCGCCTCCAATGGATCATAAGCACCAAGTCCAAGGGTATCAGAGGGCACAACCCCAGAGTGTCCACCCAACAACCCACGGGTATCAAGCAGACTGGGATTAAGCTCTGCAATGCTAGTGGCTCCAATCAACCGCATATTCATCTCCATCTCATCCTTGAGCAGTTGCATAGCCCGGTTCACACCGTCAAGGCCATAAGAAGACATCGCAAACAGGAAAGGCCGGCCAATACCGATACCTGTTGCACCGAGACAAAGCGCCTTGATGATATCAGTTGCGCGACGCACACCGCCGTCAACAAAGACTTCAATGCGCTTTTCCCAGCCGCGCTCACGAAGCGCAGGCATCACCTCGGCCAACACTTCGATGCCCGACCGCGCGGTCTCGAGCTGCCGTCCACCGTGGTTGGACAGCACGACGCCGTCACACCCTGCCTCGACGGCACGCAGGACATCCTCAACACACTGCACACCCTTCAGTACAATGGGCATTTTTGTGATAGACTTGAACCACGGGATGTCCTTCCACGAGAGGGCGGGGTCGATGAAGGAGGAGATGGCGCGGGCGGCGCCCTGCGAGCGGTCGATGTTATCGCCGCCGGACTGGACGTTGGAGCCGGGATCGGAGAACTTGGAGCGCATGTCTTTCTCGCGGCGGCCGAGTTGGGGTGCATCAACGGTGATGAAGAGGCCCTTGCAGCCACGCTTTTCGGCGTGCTGGACGATCTTGCGCGTGATTTCACGGTCTTTGTTCACGTATAGCTGGAGCCATTGTACTTGGTCGCCTTGCTTGGCGTCGACAATTTCGTCGAAGGAGCATGAGGCTAGTGTGGGGATCATTTGGATCACGTTGTGTTGGTGGGCGGCCTTTGTGAGCACCACTTCGCCTTCTGGGTGGCCTAGTTTGCCGAGGGCTGTGGCGGTCACGTAGAATGGGATTGAGCATTTTGTGCCCAGCATTGTTGTACTCATGTCGATGTGCTCGACATCGACGAGAATCCGCGGCCGGAACCAGATTTTGTGGAAGGCTGCGTGGTTCTCGCGCATTGTCTAGTTATTGGTTAGTATTGGCGGATTCGATGTCGATATCATGCGAACTTACAATCTCGTCATCCGCTCCGCTGGAGTAGTATGCCCACGCCGTCTTCTTCATGACTTGGCGGGCCACTGCCTCAAAGTCCATCAGGTTGTAGCATGCTTCGAGGGAGGGCATGAGGGCAATGCGCTCTTGACGGGCGGCCTCCTCCGGGTCGAACGCCTTTTCTTCCTGCTCGACGGTTGCCATGTCTACTGGTCCCAGGTGTTTAGACGGGTCCAGGAACTTGTCCAGGGTATCGGGTGGGTGAATTGGCTCGAACTCTTCGGTCGCATCTTTTCCTGCGTACTTGAGGATGATCTTCTGGCCACCGGGGTGTTCTGAGGAACGTTAGTGCACATTCGGGGAGAACGGCAGTAGTAGAACAACGCATACCTGGGAGGAATTCGGTTACATCGTAGGCTTTGCCGTGCACAATGACCCAGCAGGAGTCTTTGGAATTGTGCTCGGCGACCTTCGCGCCGGTGAGTTTGCCTTCGCTCATGTTGAAAAGGATATGAGGGTGTAGTTTGCAGAAGACTAGAAGAGACGAACTAATTTAAAGGGAAAAATATTATGCGGGGAGCTTCTCGGCCGACTCGTCGGGTCAGAATTCGAGATCTCTCCTCCGATCGGACAACTCGAGCCCATCGGCTAAAGTCCGATATTCAAGAGATTGGGGGATCGTCACCTGGGGTAGTGTACGGGAGACTAAATTGACCATCGGAAATTAACTCTCTCATTGGATAATGTCTTACCGCCTTTTAATTCCCCGCCCTTTTGAAGCAGACCTCGGGACAAATCAATATCTAGAGTACTTGAAAGTGAAAGTGGATCAAATTCTGCCGGCAATATGAACCAATGAGAGAGTTATGTCTCGAGGGTCCTATAATAGTCCGTAGTAGTGGATGTTCTCTGTATTAGCCAGTAATAATGGACGCATTAAGGATACATGCCCAGGTTCCCTTCACACAGTACCAATTCTACTTTTGTGCAACGTGCTGCATTCAGAAACATCTAGAACACACAAATGGAACACATCCCTGTTAAGAGCACTACATTCCCCTGTTGGAATGTCGGGGATATTCTTTGTGGAAGGAATAGCGACTGGCCTGAAGCAATAGCATGTGATAGTCACATGATCACTGTCATCAGAGGAAATTACCCATTTTAGCACTATCAAAAGCTTCCAAACGAAGACAATACAAGCCGACAACTACTATGTAGACAGCACCACTCGGCCCTTGACTGACAGTGCCACTGTCGATCTACAAAGCTTCTTCTAAACCTGGTTTTTAGCTCGAACTGACCGTTAAAATAAAGGTGGTTAAGTTGACAGCGCACAAGCCACTTCGTTATCGGCCTCCATTCTCGCCCTACAAGGTATGCTCCCTGGCGTTACGCCTCCGGATATTCTCCACCCTCCCACGCTCCGCGATTTCTCCTTTCTCCATCTTCCGCCACTGTGGTGGCACACCTCTCCTTGTTGCCTCGTGGTTGCCGCTGACGTTGTACGGGAAAGGGGTTCGGCCAAATACACTATGCACGAGTTGTACCATGTGCATGTGGCTCACAATTCTTTCTGTCCATAGATGTGTAGATCGAACCAGGACGCACCTGATCGCCACCGATGCTCATTCAATCATCCACATGTCGGCCGATACGAGGTATTAAATCTGTTAGGGTCTATCTACAATGTGCTCTGTATATGCGCTGACATCGGCTGATTGGCTTTTCTATCACCCAACTAACCCCTCACCGGGCGAGGTCTATTGGCAGGGAGATAATGATGTTCCTACGAGATCAGGAAGGCGGTTTAGCGACATGCATTATTAGCCGAAAGAGACCCATAGTCTCCTGAATTGTGGGCATAGACATGCGACCTGCCTTGAAGAGAACTAGTGTCGCTTCAACGGTAAGTAGTTCTTCTAAACCAGTATATTCAGATGGAATGAATTTTCAATGCTATATAAATTTTGTTGCCTTTATGTCTCGGAATTGTGCACTTAGTTGCAGTTCGAGAAAACTTTGAATAGGCCAGGGAGTGGCCCAAACGACATTCATTATTGCGGATAGGAAGAGAGGCTTTTCCGCGTATCCATCTCTTCGAGACATGACGTGGGTCATGTTAATGAAAACAATTGAAAATATTAATAACATTTGAATATTCATGGGTCATTTTTTTACATCAGGCTAAAAAGAAGAAACGGCCAAGCCAAAAAAAAAAAAGAAAAAAAAAAAAGCCTCACGGGCCCTAGGCGCCTTGGCCTCTTGGCTTTGCTTAATTTTTGTAAATTAAGTTATTCCACATATATTCTTTTTATATTCTTTTCATATTCTTTTCTAAATACAGATGTACATTGTACAGAATATGCAGCCTTATATGTAGTGTATTGCCTATAGCCTAGATAGGGGTTTCTTTGAGAAAGAAAATAACATAATTAAAAGAAGCAAGGATAATGCACATTCTACAACAAGTAAGCCACTATGACGATCCTTCGATCCTTCTCCGATCCCTTTGGTTATCCATAACGCTAGTCCTTCCACGGAACATTTCACACCGGGATGGAGACGGCTTCCCGAGTCCCCCGTTTTGCAACCAGCTCCGAAAGGTACGGGAGTGGCTTGGCGCTTGGACTCGGTTTTGAGATCGGGTATAACATCCCAAGTATAAATGTATGTTGTATATTGCATGGAGTACTACTCCGTAGGGTTCCAAAAGTAAATATTTTACATACTGCCGTGTGCGTGCGCAATCCCGCTGATCAGGCACTATTTGATATCGGCAAGCCTTTTATTGGGGCCTATTCTTCTCCTTGCCGCTCCTGGCCAATCTCATTTATTTTCTCACCCGAAGAAGACATGTACCTGGTACTTCGATTCTAACATGACCCAGAATTCATTTGCGAAGTTTTATGTTTGGTCAGTCGTAGCGGATCTTAGGACATATCCACTACAAGAAAGGCCAATCATTAGATATATGACTTCTCAAGAAGAAAGGAAAGAAATTTCAGTGATGTCACCAGGGACGCAATCAGGTGGAGACCTCAAAAAATGCTTAACATGCAATTATTTGATGCATTCAGTTAATACTCCCCACTCTATAACAATGTGATTCGTTGAACCAACATTTACTCAGGTGGCTTTGTTATTTATTTTCTAAGCTTCGAGAAGACGGGGAGAAGGATTATATATGCCGATGAATCTCCTTACTACATTCGTAAATCTCCAGAGAAAGACATTCAAATATCTCCCTATTCCCCCCGGGGTTCTTCCTTTCTCCGCGTGTACATCTCGAGTCATTCCATCCCAAGATTCCTACCGGTGGACGTGTTTACGGGTTTAGTCGTCTTTCTTTGGACTTATATAGATTGGTTATATTTATCTTCTATTCATTATGGCGCCTACATATGCTGGCATGTCCGGCAGGCCCTTAAATTTGACGGTGTCGACCATCGCTACTATGGGTTTCCTGCTTTTCGGTTATGATCGTGAGTATACATCGATCTATACAAAACTCCAACGCTAACAATCCACAGAGGGTGTTATGTCTGGTATTATTGATTCCGATCCCTTTGGAAAGTTCATGCCCATCACCCATGGCAATTCTACCATGCAGGCTTTAGTTACCGCCGTCTATGAGCTTGGCTGCCTGGTGGGAGCTATGTACGCCTTGTTCGCTGGTGACAAGCTTGGTCGTCGTCTCATGATTATTCATGGTGCTTGGGTCATGATGATCGGTGTTATTATTCAAATCTCTGCCGTCAAGGGCCATGGAGCTACCGCCCAGTTCTTCGTCGGCCGTATCCTCACTGGTATCGGAAACGGAATGAACACTTCGACTATCCCTACCTACCAAGCCGAGTGCTCGCGTTCCTCCAACCGTGGTCTTCTTATCTGTATCGAAGGTGGTATCATCGCCATTGGTACAATGATCGCCTACTGGATTGACTTCGGTGCCTCTTACGGCCCTGATGACCTCACCTGGCGTTTCCCCATTGGATTCCAGATCATCTTCGGTCTCATCATTATTGTTGGCATGTACTATTTGCCCGACTCGCCTCGCTACCTCATTTCCAAGGGTAAGGTGCACGAGGGTGAGTATGTGCTCGCTGCCCTCGGTGGGTTCGAAATCGATGCCCACGAAACCCAGCTTCAGAAGCAGCTTGTTATCGAATCCATCGAGGCTGCTGGTGTTGCTGAGGGTGCTGGTTACTCTGATCTCCTCACCGGCGGCAAGACCCAGCACCTGCGCCGCATGCTGATCGGATCTTCCTCTCAAATCGCCCAGCAGCTGTCTGGTTGCAACGCTGTGATTTACTACCTCCCCGTCCTCTTGAAGAAGTCTCTCGGTCAGGATAACTTCATGTCGATGCTTATCGGTGGTGTCAACATGATTGTTTACGCTATCTTCGCCACCTTTTCCTGGTTCTTCATTGAGAAGATCGGTCGTCGCAAGCTCTTCATCGGCGGTATGACCGGCCAGATGGTTGCTATGATCATCGTTTTCGGTTGTTTGATCCCTGACCAGACCGGACCTTCCAAGGGTGCCGTTTTTGGTCTATTCCTCTACATGTCCTTCTTCGGTGCCTCGATCCTGCCTCTCCCCTGGTTGTACCCCGCCGAAATCTCGCCTCTCCGTACTCGTGCTAAGGCCAATGCTGTGTCGACCTGCTCCAACTGGTTGTTCAACTTCACTGTCGTTATGATCACCCCGGTTATGATTGAAAGTATCTCCTGGGGTACCTACCTGTTCTTCGCCGTGATGAACTTCATCTTCATTCCCCCCATGATCCTCTTCTACCCCGAAACCGCTGGTCGCAGTCTAGAGGAGATCGATCTCATCTTCGCCAAGGGTTACTGCGAGAACATGAGCTATGTCAAGGCTGCCTACGAGCTGCCCAAGCTCACCGATGAGGAGATTGAGGCCAAAGCTGCCGAGTATGGCTTCGAGTCCAGCCGCCGCCAGGGCGATATGGAGAACGCCGGCGAGAAGGGCTCTCGCAGCGACTCCAGCGATGAGAAGGAACTCCACGAGGAGACCGAAAACTCCAAGTCTCAATCTTGAGAGCAGCATTTTTGTGAGATTTGCCGATTGGTTTTTCAAGTTATCGAGGTGGTAGCACTGCGCTACCCATTCTCATTGTTATGGCCGTGCCGTTCCCTTTGTCTAATGGAGTGAACGGTAGGTTCATGTTGCTTTTTTTTCTGCTTTTGAATTATATACCCATTGTTTCTGGCCTTTTCGGGCCTAGAGGATGATACCCTGGCCCTGATGCCGGTGAAAGATCCTGTCTGCACCCTCTAGAAATAAAGTGCAGTGCTGTTTTTTCAATGACCCTCAAAAATGGTTCGGTCGGGCAAGAACCAATACATATAAATTGTTGTAAATATTATATATTCCCCTGCATGTGCCCACGCTTAACCTGCCTAGGGATTTAATTTGCGGGTGCTGCCTTGCATGAGGCTGAGCAAGGGGACCGACCATTCATATCATTTGACACTATAACCCCAGGAGTTATACTCTGCCTAGAACAATCTCATACTGTAAGATAAAAAAAATTATTTGGTTTTATAAAATCCAACCCTTTCATCTTTTTTTATTCCTTGTTCACGCGGTCAACTGCACGTGTTCTACAAGAGTCATCGGCTGATAACACCAGCAACTTGTCCTTTTCTTTTCTTTTCTTTCATTTCTCTTTCAAATCTCCTTTTAATCTGATCGCTTTGTTTGTATCGCGTTGATTGTCAAAGAACTTGACTGTCAACATATAATGCGAATACAAAAACTTGATCCCCGCTTCCTCAACCTCGGGGAAACATGAGTTCAAGCCTTGAAGCTAAGATCGTTGTGCTCGGAGCACAGGGTATATATCCCCAGTTTCCAATGTACTTGGAAAACTAAACACTATACTAACCTTAATCGTAACCAGGGGTGGGAAAGACTGCGCTCGTGGAGAGATATTGTACAAACACCTTCAACCCCGCAGCGGCTTCAACCATCGGCGCGTCATTCGTGACAAAGCGCGTCCTCGATTCCACCTCCGATACCATAGTCAGGCTGCAAATATGGGACACAGCCGGACAAGAGAGGTTCCGCAGCATGTCGAGACTTTATTATAGAGGAGCCCAAGCAGTACTCCTGTGCTATGATGTCAGGACATCCCCATACTTTCCCCTGCGTCGCATTTGCTGCCTATACATGCGCGACCTACATAACCACCAATATTGACTATTTGCACAGATCACCGACCAAAACAGCTTCCAAGAAATGGCTGGTTGGCTGCGCGAACTCCGCAAAAACATCACACCCAGCGACGACGGCACAGATTCCCTCATCATCCACGTCGTAGGCACAAAGTCAGACATTGTCGCCGACGACCCCTCCCGCCGCCGCGTTCCTTTCGAGCGCACAATCGCCTATGTCGCTGAACAACTTTATCCAACCCAAGCCTCCACCCCACCAGCAACCGCAACGGCAGGTATGGGCGGGCTAGGCTTTGGGACATCTGTCTTTGGAGGTACGAGTGGCGGCAGCAACGCCAGTGCCAGTGCCGCAGCACTCTCGTCAAATGCCCTTCAGAGTCCAGACTCGAAGCGCAGTTCGGCCTTCTGGGGACAGGAGATTGGGTGGGATTGCTGTCATGAGATCAGCGCACGGGACGGCGAGGGGATCGATGAGGTTTTCCGGGTTATCACGCGTAAGCTGGTTGAACAGCGTAATCGGCGGGATACCGAGCTGGCTTTGTCGATCGGCAGTACTTCCATAGCTAATGGGGTTGTCGGGCCTTTTAGTCCTGGGGTTGTGGAGGGTACCGGAAGTTTCCGACTCGGCCATGGTGATAAGAGGAGGAGTTGGCTTGGTTTGGCAGTACCTGTTGATGTTGATGCAGCTGAGCAGGAGAGGGTTATGCGTGCGTCACGCAATAAGGGGCGCTGCTGTTGATCATTGGCTGTGGTGTTGGATTTGCTTTTTCTTGCATTTGAGCGTTGCGTTTGTACTATTTGATTATGGGGATGTACGGTTAGTTAGGGCCCAGGTTAGGACTGTGATCTTTGATATGCATGGAAGTACTTTTTCAATAAGCATTTGTAATTTCCAACAGGATCAATATTATACGCCACATCAGCATATAGATGTGTGTGGTGGATCCGATCATCGAGATCTGATCGTAAATATCCACTGATTTGCACTAATGATTCTATATGGTATTATGTAGATCTTACATGTTTTTACCATCTCATAGACAGTAAAATAATTAGATAGCACTTTCAGCCTCAGACGTCAAACCCCCTCATTTCGCTTATAACGGACAATTTCCTTTCACTTCCTATTATCCGGCCAATCAAAGAGAACTTGTTCAGGTGGACTGTGCTGTTGCTATCAGAAGTACCTGTCGATTTCAATATATGTCCCAGTCTCACTGCCTTGGGCCAATGACCACTTTTCTCTTTCTTTTCTTTTGACGTCCCTTTCCTGGGCATTTCTTCTTTTCTCTTTCTTTTCTTTTGACGTCCCTTTCCTGGGCATTTCTTCTTTCCTCTCTTATCTTCTCCAAGCTTTTGGAAAAGAAAATATCCCTCTGACTCATTATTATATCCTTTGATCCCAAAACACACCACACCGCTCGTATTCACCCCCTCCCATATACCCGAATCCCATCTGACTCCCATCTGACTCACCATGTCGGGGGTGGAGGTGATCGCAGTCGTAGCTTGTGTGGCAGCCAGTAAGCTCATCCCCTCTCCTATTATCAATAGATGAGATTAACAACCCTAAATCGGCAAACAGTCGTCTCCGCCTACAATGACGGAGCACGTATGTATACTGCCATTAGAAAGAAACACCACGAGCGCCAGGCCACCCGGGAACTAGAACGGTCGCTCGCACTGGGCCGTACTGAGATTCAACGCCGGTTTGATCAGCACCACCAAGAGCTTGGCCGACGATACGAGGAAGGTGACGCGATCGCTCGTGAGCAGATGAAAGATATCATCATCACACTGCAGGGGGCGTTGCTGAGACATCTCCGCGAAGCACAAGAGCGGGGGACCACTTTGGATCTGATGGCGTTGCAGATAGAGTCCGACCAAGGCCGCGTTCGCACTCTCGCCATTTTGGGAGATCTGTATCAGCGTCTCTCGAGGCCGTCTCATGTTCCACCGTCCTTTTCGATGTTCATCGATCCAAACTATCACGGCAGGAGTCTGCATAGCCGTGGATATCCCTCTAATAGTCTGGACGGATATTTGCAATCCCACGCGTCGGAGATGCCGTACTTCTCTGGCGGATACCCAGTCTCATCAGGCAGTTACTCAACAGGCCGGGTCCTAACGGACGCCACCTGCGTCTCACCGACGGAAATACCGGGGTCATCGAGAGAGTATCCAGCTACGAATCCACGACCGAGCAGAAGATCCTCGTGGTTTGTGAGTAGTATGGGCGAGCTGTTCCATTCCCGCCCAGCTCGCTCGAGTATGCCATCGTTCGCATCGTCAGCGCCCGAGCCCGGGTACATCCCACCGCCTAGGGTATACAGTCCAGTGTCGTCGACATCAGACCCGATTCCGGAACTCGATGTCAGACCAGCCACGCCGCATAGACGCACGTTGCAATTAAACTCAATACCCCACGACGTCGTTTCGGGGAACCCGTGGAAGGACTCCGATTCCGATTCCGAGGACGCCCTCAGCCATGCACAGATCAAAGAAGAAGAAAGATCATACCTCTCACCCACGTCCCCATCAAAGGAACCCCGCCAAGGTTCCTTCTCCGCAGCCTCAACCGCCTCCACGGACTCAACCCCATCAAACCCCTCCACTCAAAGCAGCACCGACCGATCCGCCGAAGCAACCCGACCTCGTTGGCCACCCAGCAAATCGAACAACTATCTGGGCTTCTGCAAAGGTGCTTGGAAAGTACACACTGGATTCCGGGGATTCAGAATCTACACCGAGCCCGGAACAGGCTATTACACGCAACAGTCGTGGCTGCGGTGTGCTCATTGCGCGTTTGAAGCACCCATGGTCCCTAATAGCTCTAGCCGCAATCCGCAGTTCGAGGGAAGGGTCCGCACGCATCAAGCTAGCGGTGTCCGGTATCGATTTGGGTTCTTAGCTAAATCACACGTGCACTGTAAGCGGGACGCAGCGTCGCATTTTGCTCCTAATACTCCCCGCGGGGCGTTTTGCTGTGTGTTTTGCTGTGCAACGGCACATGGGTCAACACAGGTTTATGGGAATCTAGATACCTTTATGGCACATCTTGCGGAACAACATTGGACTATTGAGAGAGGGACGTTAGCAGTTTTACCTAGTATACGGCGTGTGGTTGGTCGGCTGGCGCCTGATTCGGAGGAGTTTGATGTGAATATTTTGCCGATGCGTTGATGTTTTTGATGCTTTAATCTTGGCTGCCTAGATTTATTTTTGGGCTGATTGTCTCAGGTTTTTGGACTCGAACTGTTGGCGTTGGTCATACCCGTTTAGTATTTTTTTTTGGCAATGAAAAAAAAAATTTGATCTGCAGTCCAAACACGGGAGGGTTATCTCCTTGCATAGGATATGTATCATGTATAGTGTCTCGAGAGAAATTTAGGAAATCAACTGGTGGATCAAAGGTTGATCTTTTTAAAATTCCCGAGGTCTGGAGTTATTACATGTAAAGTTGTAAGTTATTTACCCCCCTGAATAATTCAAATTAAATATTAAAAAAAAAGATTAAAAAAAAGATAAAACTAAGATTGGCCGATAGGCCAAGAAGTTTAAACTTGACCAATCAGATTATCCCAAATCACTCATTGACCTCCAAAATCACCCAATTTGGCT
Organism: Penicillium griseofulvum; assembly: GCF_001561935.1. Lineage (NCBI taxonomy): Eukaryota > Fungi > Ascomycota > Eurotiomycetes > Eurotiales > Aspergillaceae > Penicillium > Penicillium griseofulvum. The sequence goes on along the minus strand of NW_024467471.1, from coordinate 3,961,903 downwards.
TAAATTGGTCGAGAATGGATCAGAAATAGACTCTCCACTTCACCCAAATAAGGAAAGCGCCAACTCGGATTTGTCCTTTTTTTTCTTCTTAATTTTAACCCTTCTCCGAGAAAAAGGACCATTTGGGTCTCTTTCAATTCCATTCCTTCTCGAAGTCCATATCCCTTGATTCGGCACTTTCGTCATCTCGCGTTCAGACCTGTCGCGAGTGTGTTTGATCCCCCGGCCTCCGCATGGGGCGTTGCTTATTACTTTCCTAAGATTGCGTATTCTGAGACACTGGCCTCTTCTCTTTCTCCTATCTCCCCACTCACCCCCGAATACCCTCTTTTTTTCCCTCAGTTTTGAGAATCGCGTTATGCGATGAGGTTGTCAATCCGTATCGGTGCCGCTGCGGCACTCATCATCTTGACTCTCGTCCTGGTCAACCGGAATATGAAGACGAAGGGTGAATCAATTCAGGATATATGGCACTTCGATACCGGCTCCTTCCGCACATCCATCAGAACAAAGCCCAAACCAGACACGGGATCTCAACGGAAATGGCGGGTTGCATCGGACAATAAACCCGCTTTGCTTTACCAGACCACTGATATTACGGTCCCTAACCAAGGTGTCATTGTTATGGGCAAGCGCAAGGAGGAAGATACCGTCTGGGTCGCGGCAGAGCTAGCAGAGTGAGTGTAGCTCTATCATGTTCTCAAAAGGAGAAAGCCTAATTGAATATTTCTCCAGATGGCGCAGTGTCATTTACACCGTCGACGATGTCAATGTCCCGATGCACACCCCAAAGAACAAGGGTCGCGAGGCTCTCCCCTACCTGCAATACATAATCGACCACTACGACGACCTTCCCGAGGTTGTGGTCTTCCTCCACAGCCACCGCGACGGTGTGATCGCTGGCTGGCACATCGACACCATGGATTACAGCAATGTGGACTCGGTGCGCGCATTGCAGAAAGATTTCGTGCAACAGGCAGGCTTTGTCAATTTGCGTTGCCAATTGAGCCCAGGATGCCCCTCCGCCATCCAACCTTTCCGCCAACCTCCGAATCTCGAAAGTCCAGGCGAGGCACATTACGCTGCTGCGTGGAAAGAGCTATTCCCTAATACGCCGGTTCCTCGCGAAGTCGCCGCCCCGTGCTGCTCTCAGTTTGCTGTTTCCCGAGACCAGATTCTCCGACGCCCCCACAGCGATTACCAGCGTATGTACGACTGGGTGATGAACAATAACCTGCCAGATGAGGCTACCTCGAACATTATGGAGTACTCGTGGCACATTATTTTCGGCAAGGAGCCTGTCTTGTAAGTTTTCCTGCAATTGTATTATTTCTCCGCTAACATGTTTGCAGCTGCCCTGATTTGTTCCAGTGCTATGGCGATGTCTACGGCGAAGAAGTCATCTTTAACTACTGATTTCAAGTCATTTCTCTTAGCTTACAAGGGCTGGTAGCTCTCTTGTATTTCAGCCAGAATACCTTTATTACCCGGCACTTGCCGGAACTCCCTGAGGGGGAATACCATGGCTACTGGGAAGACACAGTGCCAATGCCATATGATGACCTGCTTCGATGTCTATTTTTTTTTTTTTTCCTTCCAGAAGCAAATGTACAAAGGCTCAAATGTGCCGAGCTATCACAGTGATATCACCTGTCTCGCTTCGAGTCGCAACTCAAGAGCATGAGGCGTTCCTTTCGTGCTACGGCACACATGTATATTTTATTTGACCCAAATCTTATTCCTGTTCCACCATACACAGGCTACTGTGTAGCTCTCTCTACCTTCCCGTCTTGTAGAACCATCTCCCTCGCTACCTCATCCCACCGATACATTCCCCCACTCCCAACATTATAATGATAATAATTGTTCGTCCCACCAGGAACAACAGCCCGCCGAAAAGTAATATTAATCCGTCCCTTCATCGCCTCCCCAGCTTTCCCCTTCCGTTTAGGAATACTATGCAACCAATTCGACTGCGTCGTCCCACGCATAATAACCATATCGCCTGACCCAAGCTTCATCTTAATCTGCTGTGGCACCGTAGCAACTTTGGACCCAGACAACGTACTCGACGTCCCACCCGAAACTGTACGACTCGCCCGCGTCACACCGGTACCATCCGGCCCGGTCATTTCATGTGCAGGGACGCATCTACCCGTTTGGTTGACATTCCCCCCAGCCAATGGTTTATGCTTCATTAGAAAATCCCGCTCGCCGCCTAGCGACAGCGAGGCGATATTCGGCTCCGGGCCGAGGAAACGCTCGTCATCAGAGTGGAATGCGATGCTGTCGTCTCCTCCGGCGTAGTAATTTACCAAGCAGAAATTGTAGCCGGTTTTATTATCTACTGCTTCGACCTGTTTCCGTAGGAGATCCAGACAAGCTGGTATTGGGCGTGGCGTGCATTGGTATTTTGTTTTCGGGATTGGGGTATTGGTCTTTGTTTCTAGTAGAGCGAGGTTGTTTGAATTGTCTTGGGTGAATGTTGATGTTTCATCGACGCCGAAGACGGTTGTCCAGCGCGGTGTGGTGATTTGTGTTTCGGTGTCGCCGCGTCGGGCTGTGTATTGGACACGGTAAAAGGGGAGTTCGCGGCGGAGGAATTTGAATAGCTCGTTTGCTGTTGGGCGGGGGATGTATGGCTGGAAGTGGAGGAGGTCGAGGTGTGGTTGGTTGTTTATTTCGCGGGGTGTGCTTGCTGGTGTTGAATGTTCTAGGCCTGCTTCGATGTGGGAGGGGAGTTGGGCGATTGGGATTGGGTAGCTTGGGTGTTGGCTTGGGGGTTTGGTGTCTTCTATTGGGACATTGTTTGTCTCTGGGTTGTTGGACTCGGCTGGTTCGGGTTTGTGACGTTTTGGAGGGGTGGTTGATGGTTTGAAGAATGCATCAAGAGTGCGTTTTGCCATTGTGGGATTGGAAGGTGAAGGTGATGGGACTATGTAATTGGAATTAAGACAATATGTCTACGCGCCGCGCGACTTGGAGAATTTATGGTGATGTCATTCCAATCCCGATCTATACGATCTATACATCCCGATCTGGCTTGGCATACAGTTTGTAGCATTTTCATGGCTCTACAACTACTGCTCGACTCCCTCAGTTTCAGCAATCTTAATCACATATTTCACCGCAGATGCCTTGCCAGCTTCCAGATCTTTCAATGCACCCTCGAGACCTCCTAGTCCACCTTTTCTCACTTCATATGGATGACCCGAGAACCAACCCTGTGCCAGACCTCGACCAATGAATTGGAAAAGAGCAGCCGCAAACTCATTATCACCAAGAGCCTGGCCCTCAGTAGGGGGCGTATGAACAGACCCAACCATAGTCCGATGGATGGTAATTTGCTCCTGTGGTGTCTGGAGTTCGGCGGGTAAAACGACAGTGATCTTCCCAGGCTTATCGAGAACAGCACCAAGATTATCATAGCTTCCCTTCTCAGACACGGCATCGTAGGCATGCTGAATGGGTACACCCTTGCTTGTAGCCCGGATTCCCGAGTAGATAAAGTCGTCGCCTTCGCGATAATCAACGATCGTGTCACCCTTCTCTCTGTTGATCAAAGTCTCAACAAAGGGAGCGCCTTTGCCTGCGACTGCGATGATAGGGTGAATGTTCGATAGCTGAGCGAACTTGATCGCAAATGCGCCAACCGCCGAGGCACCGCCATATACAACCAGCGGAGTGGGTTTATCGGCGGGAGCCCAAGGCAGAGGAAGTTTCAGCTGTTGATATAGGCCCAATGCAGCTGTCATTGCAGCGAGAGGGATAGTAGCAGCCTCTAGTCAATATGTTTAGTTTATCCCCGCGGTAACTAGAACGCCAGGGACATACCTTCAAAGCTAGTTTTCTCCGTAAGATGGAATGTTGTGTATTCCCATGCAATGGCGTATTCGCCATAACTTCCATGCGGGCTACCCATCTCATGGAAAGCGGCCACTTTGTCTCCCTTACGGAAGTTCTGGACTCCATCTCCCACTGCCTCCACATACCCGGCAATATCGTCTCCCTGATTTATGGCAGCATTTCCTGGTTGCTTTTTGGGGCGTTTCCAGTCCTTTGGGTTGGTACCTGACACCACTACTCGGATGAGAACTTGCCCAGGTTGAGGATTGGGGATGTCAACGTTGCGGATGATGACCGAGACGGTCTTGTCAATAATGGCTTCTTTCATTTTGGAATTTTGGTCCTTGATGGTAGAATTCAAGCAGATCAGATTTATATTCCAAAGGTAAGGTTATATTCCAAGGTTAGGTAGGTATATTGATTTGATTTGTAATGCTCCGGGGGCCTCCTTTAGGAACTCCCCGGGGCTACCTGCAGGGCCCCGGGCATAATTATCTTATCCCCGACCCCTCTACACTTGTTAACGTCTTGACCATTACCCTTGTACATGCAGGTAGATAAAACAAGAATGGCTATATCTAGTTCTCCTTGGTCTGATACCGAGGAATGGTTTCCCCCGCCCGCCACTTGTACTTGCTCCCGGGATGATCTTCTGGCAAACGCTGCGATCCAATAAACACTTCGCGAGCTGTGGCACCTTCTTTCTCGATCTCCTCTCGGAATATCCCTCTACGTCGCAGTTCGGGCAATAAGAACTCGATGATATCTTCAAAAGTCCCAGGATTCACAATATGGGCAAGATTGAAGCCATCCACGTCGGAGATCTCCATCCATCTTTCCAACTCATCTGCAACTGTCGTGGGACTACCAACAACCTTGGCCTGTAGTCCACCCACACTGATGTACTCCACAATCCTCCGCTTTGTCCAAGGCAAGTTATCCGTGCCTGGCACGGTAGCAGACCATCTCCGAACGATGGATTGAACCCGTGTGGACTCGCTGAACCGGAAATCTTCATCATCGGCGTGGCTTGACAGGTCAATTCCGGTCCATCCACCGAACAAAGCGAGTGCACCTTCGTTATCGGCATATTGGAGATATTCCTCCCGCTTTGCCTTCGCTTCTTCATTTGTCGCTGCGACGATCACATTGATCCCCACGATGACTTTGATATGATTGGGGTCACGACCTTGCTCTTTGGCAATGTTCCGTATATTATCCACCGTCAAGCGAGTACCCTCAGGAGTTTGACCACCGATGAAGATTGCCTCGCCGTGCTTTCCGCCGAATTGGCCACCAGCCTCAGACACGCCCGCTTGGAAAAGAAATGGCGTACGCTGGGGCGATGGCTCGCAGAAATGAGGCCCGGGAACATCGAAGTATTTCCCTTTGTGGTTTATCTCTCGCACACCATCGCTAGCAATGTATGTTCCGAGCTGTCGGTCGGCGAGCACGGCGTCATCTCGGAAACTTCCTTCCCAGAGCTTGTAGAGAACCTCGAGATATTCATCTGCTATTGTGTATCGCTCGTAGTGAGGAATCTGCTCATTCAACCCATGGTTTCGGGCTGCGCTGTCCAGATAAGACGTGACAATATTCCATGCCAGACGACCCTGGCTGAGGTGGTCCACGGTAGAGAGTCGGCGTGCGAGCGCGTACGGTTTCTCATATGTCACGCTGGCGGTTACTCCAAAAATGAGGTTTTTTGTGACAGCTGACATGGCAGGAACGAGGTATAATGGGTCATTGACGGGGAATTGTGCGCCTGACGCCAACGCGGGCACAACATTACTAGGGCCCTTATACACATCATATGCGCCCAGAGTGTCCGCAATGAACATCGCATGGAAACCAGCTTTATCGAGCAGCTGAGCTAGATCGGTCCAGAACGAGAGGTTTTTGTACTGGTCGGTCTTGTTCCTAGGGTGTTTCCATAGTCCAGGTGCCAAATGGCCCGGGGTATTCATGACGAAAGCATTGAGAATGATCTGCTTTTTGCCGGAGTTTGGTTTATCTTCACCCATTTTAAGCTAGAATGCTTTGAACATGCAGTGGATTTGAAGAGTAACTGAGTTATGAGTACTTAGTCTTGAGCAACAGGAACAGCTTTCTATACGTAACTAGTGGGCAGAAGTATTCGCCAAGAGGTGTCACCATCGTATCAGCCCTGGACTCCGGGGTCATTGGAGGCTTACTATCTCCCATTCGTAATCGATATTCGACATTTTCTCTGTATATTTTGAATCCCATATCGGCCGACATATTAGGCTCTTGTGTGGGGTACGCAGTGACCCCTGTCGCTCGCGATCCCAGGTCGTTTTATCGCAATCTGGGAATCCAGGCACGCAATCCCAACCACAATCCCCGTCACACTAACATATATTCCGCAAATAACACATGTTGACCTTGTTAGCTTTGTTTCGATCTTCCAATGGCCCTGTTTCCGGACCGTTTAGCCGCATCTCTCCCACTTATTCCGCATAACGCAATCGCGGACATGGACGACGTAAGAAATATCGCCCACATGGCAACTCTGATTGTTACGCAATCCCCCAGAGAACGTTAATTGGCTGTAGATCTACAAAATCCAAGCTTGGCATTGAAGATATGATGGACCCTGCAGACAATAAATATTCCTCGGCCCTGCGCTTTTGAGCTTGGCTTTACTTTGCCCAGACATGTCTAACACAGTAGATACGTCCAAGTTGGCTTTGATCCCTCAGGGGGCGGCCTACGGCCTTCTCATTGGTCTCAGCGTTTTGTTCTGCGGTGTCATTTTGATTGCCGTCAAGGTACAGAAAGCGTACCTTGCTGAAGATTCTGGAAAGTCTGAAATGTTCATGGTCGCCAATCGCTCCGTAGGGAGAGGATTGTGTGCATCCGCAGTTTTTAGCTCCTGGATGTGGATCAACGAGACAGTATTATGCGCGGCTATGACATATCGGTACGGTCTTGCAGTGCCGCTGGTACGTTGCCTTGTCCTATCAAATAACCTTGCACGACTGACAGGTCATAGTGGTGGGGATCTGGTCTATGCTTCCAAATTGCACTAATGGCAGCACTGGGTGTTATGGCCAAGATTCGAGTCCCTTATGCTCATACATCGCTTGAAGTCGTTCGGATGCGCTATGGCAGGATTGGACATCTCGTGTTTATCGTGTTGAACCTCGTCAACAACGTATTTGGCTGCGCTTCGATGATTATGACGGGCTCTCAGCTCATTCATGGTGTTTCTGGCATGCACTATGTAGCAGCAACTATTCTAGTTCCCCTCGGAGGTTCGTTCAATTTCTCTTTTCAAAATGTCTTGGGAAACAGAAGCTAACTTCTTGATAGTTGTACTCTATACAGCAGTCGGTGGCCTGAAGGCCACATTCTTGACCGACTTTTTGCACACAGCTATTGCCCTCATTCTTATCATCTACTTCACGATCGCCGTCTTGACAAATTCGGCTGTCGGTGGCCTGGGTGGCTTGTATGATAAAGTTATTGCAACGGCTAGGGATAATTACATACCCGGCAACTATGAAGGTTCACTTCTTACATTCAAGTCCAAGGATGCAATTATTTGGGGGTTGATCCTCAAGTTCGGAAACCTGGCACTTGTCGTTATGGTAAGTCAATTCCACATGCACAAAGTGATATTGAAAGATATCTAAAAGGTCTTATGTTTTCACAAAGCTAATATGTCATCGGCAGGATACCGCATTTTGGCAAAAGTCCTTCGCAACCGAGGTCAAGGCAACAGTACCAGGATATAATATAGCTGCGTTAGCTGTTTTCGGTATCCCCTGGGGCCTGGGCACAGTCATCGGTTTGGCAACGAGGGCCATTCATGATACACCTATCTTTCCGACCTATCCTGGTATACTGACTGCCACCGAAGTCAGCTCGGGCATGGTGATGCCATACACTATCAAAGCACTCATCGGAGACAAAGGAATAATCGGATTCTTCTTCCTTTTATTCATGGCTTTGACAAGTACTGTTTCTTCTTCAATGATTGCTGTCAGTAGCATCTTGTCTTACGACATCTATAAGACATATCTCAACCCAAAAGCCACTGACAAGCAAATTGTGGGAGTGAGCCACTTGACTGTGATTATCCATGGTGTCTTTATCACCGGAATTTCCATCGCTCTCAACTATGGAGGAGCAAACATGACATGGATTGGATACTTGAGACCCATTATCTCATGCCCAGGAATTATTCCTATGATTCTCACTTTGTTCTGGTCTCGGCAGACTCGGATAGCTGCAATTATCTCTCCCGTGCTTGGCTTCTTTTCAGGTCTCGCTGTCTGGTTGGCAACAACCAAATATATGTATGGCACTATCAACATAACGACCACTACAAATCCCTATCCTGCACTATATGCGGCCATCGCTTCTTTCTTTACGCCAGCTCTATATTCTGTTGTCCTCTCACTCTACAAGCCTTATAAGTTTGACTGGAGGGTATTCCTTCGAATTGAGCTCGCAGATCAAGCACAAGTCCAGCCGTCCTCGGACACAAGCACATTAAACGAGAGCAGTGAGGAAGAGCACGCAGGTGGTTTGAAGAATGCCACTGGATCTGTCAAGCCGGTTGTTGATCGCCAACCAGAAAGCATCAACAACGATCCAGAGCAGGTTAACATCAGTGAAAAGAACAAAGCTCCATCGCCGCCTTCCGTGGAGATTAGCCTCGATGAAATCCAGCACCCATTCGATGATGCGACGTTAAAAGAGCTGTACAGATGGCTCAAGATTGCTTGGTACATGTTCGGAGCTATCGTGCTGATCACGTTTGTTGCTTGGCCTCTTCCACTATATCGCGACTATATATTCACGAGATCATTCTTCGCGGGCTGGGTAGTTGTCGGCATCGTCTGGCAGTTCGCTGCATTTGGGGCGGTTGTGATTTTCCCACTGTATGATGGACGGCAGGATATTGCGATCGGTGCGAGGGGTATCTGGAGGTCCTCAAAAGAGTATATTAGTAGCAAGAGAAAATGATTTAGAACCTGGGATGGATAATTTGATTACTCGGAATTGGATATGCACTGCGAAAACCTTGATAGAGCGGGGACCGAATCGAGAAATATACAGAGCGGGAAACCCCGCCAACTCTGTAGTCTCCGTAATGTAAGTCTTTCTAACACCATCGGAGTGATATTTGCGAGTGTTTGCTTCATTCGAGGGTTGGTCTTTCTACCAGCTTTTGTTACTGTCATTCATCAGCAATCAACTAAGAAGGAGCGTCAGCGACCTACCGATCTTAACCTCGCAACCATGCCGGTCGAATCCCAAAATATTTACGACACCCCAGAGTTCTTTGTCGCGTACGGAAACCTCCCTCGATCTCAACACGGGCTGCGTGCCGCACCAGAATGGCCTGTCCTGGAGCATATGATCCTCAACCCGAGCTCCTCCCTCACAGGACCATCAGAAACTCCTTTGAAAGGATGTCGGATTCTCGACCTAGGATGTGGTTATGGGTGGTTTATCCGCTGGGCCCGTGAGAAAGGCGCTAGTTACATCAAGGGAATCGATATTTCCCAAAACATGATCAACCGAGCAAAGGAGTTTGAGGCTGAGATCAATCACCAAACGAGAAATGCAACAGAAGTAACCTTCGAAATCCAAGATCTGGAGACTATAGATTTGAGTCCTCAGCGTGAACAAGAGCCGTATGATATTGTTTACAGTTCCCTGGCCTTCCATTACATCGAGGATATCGTGAGGCTGTTTCGAGAAATCCACCGCTGCTTGAAAAAGAGTAGTGGTCATGAGCCAAGGGGGAGGTTGATATTCTCTGTTGAACACCCCATTGTAACGGCCCCAATCCATCCAGGACCGGACTTCAAGGTTATACGGGATGCAGGTGAAGATCGGATGGTGTGGCCATTGAATTCTTACAGAAGCGAGGGCCTGCGTTTGAGTAGTTGGCTGGGCTCAGAGGGAGTGAGGAAATATCATCGCACTGTTGAGACCTACGTCACTGCCTTGCTTGAGAACGGATTTGTGTTGACCGGGTTGAAGGATTGGTGTCTTTCAGAGGAGGATGCCGCAGGTAAACCAGAATGGAAAGGTGAGGGACATCGTCCATATTTTCTGCTGATTTCTGCAGAGGTGAGGGAATGAGATCACGGTAGTATTGGAACTATTACAAACACTGAATTAAGCATTTTCTCTCGATTTATATTACTATGGCTATAAACAAGTTTTTCCAGGGTTGAAATAGTACACCCATAAAGCATCAGCAAGATCACCAGTACTAAGCCCACTTTCTCTAGTCAAATGACCAACCCCCCGTCTTGTCAGCGAAGAAGTTATCCGGATCATACTTCTTCTTGATCTTTTGCAATTTCTCATATGTAGAGAAGGTCGACAGAGGATGCTGATCATAGTTTGCATCATTAATGAACAGCGGGAGACCTTCGGCATTGGTTGTCGACTCAACCATATCACGGAAGCTAGACTGCACGGCATCATAGTTAGATTGACTCATTCCCGGCAGCGTTGTGATCAAATAATTTAACCAGAACCATGGACCGTCAGGCATATCCATTGCGTTTCCACCCTGCGCCTTGCTGGCGTCTGTCAAGCTTTTGGGAACAGGTTGGAAATCGAGCGAAAGGAGTAGATATTTGCCCTTGTTTGACTCGCCCCAGTCCCGCCATACATCCAGAGCATGCTTACACTCATTGTTATCCGCACGATGGACTCCAACACGGAAGATGTTGTTCCCGCGTGAAATCTCGCTGGCGATTGGAAGTGGCATGTCGACTACCTCGGGGTAGGTCTTGAGACCAGTAGTGTCGAGGAGATGTGGAATGCTCGTGAAGTTTGCAAACACATCACCTGCGTCAGGGCCATCATAGACTAAGAACATGACAATGGCCTCATCCAGGTTCAGATTCAAATCGGGTGTGGGCAGCTTCTCGTAGGTACCGATAATGCTGGCCTTCGGGTCGGTGTTGTATTGGATGAAATTGCCAATTGCTTCAACAACCGTATCTTTTTGGGGAAAGGCGTAAATGATATTTCCCGCAAAGAATTGACCAATAGGGCGACTTTGAACCGTATACTTCGTTACAACGCCATAGGCATTGCCTCCGCCGCCACGCGAGGCAAAGAACAGGTCAGGGTTTGAAGTTTCGGATGCTGTCACGATTTGACCATCAGGAAGAACAATTTCCAGCTCTCTGAATGAATCACAGGCCATGCCATATTGGGGAGACAGATAGCTCATGCCACCACCCAGAGCGAGGCCGGTTCCCACCCCGGAGAGTCGTGCTCCAACCACCGTTCGGTTATATTGCTCAAAGTACTCGTATATGTCGCCAAATACACCACCTGGTCCGTATGTTGCCAGAGTGGTGTCTGGATCATACGATTTTTCCGACAGGTTGCTCATGTTAATGAGCACGCCTTCATCGGTTGACGAGAAAAACTTATTGGGATTGTGTCCTCCTCCTCTTACTGCAAACCGGCTGCCGGCTGCTCGAATGGCCTGAAGGGCCGCAGAAACATCCCCCGAAGATGAAGGATAGACGATACAGGATGGTTTGTAAGCGTTCTGGGGCGTGCTCCAATACTCGGTGCTAGCAATATACTTCAAGTCGAGTTTGTTGGTGATGACTTTGGACGATCCCAGTTGCGATGTTATATTTGCACAAGCTACTGGGCCGGGATCGGTTGCCAATGAACCAACAGGCCCCAAAATGCCAGCTAGGGCCAGGGCGAACGACAGCATGATTGGTATGCTAAATCTTGACAAAACGGCAAATAAGATGAGAAATTGAATCGATTCTGACAATAAGAGCTATATAAACTTGAAATCAAGCGCATATGTATTTATTCCTTCCTGAACGTGAGATGATCTACATAGAAAGCGGCCTTTTACGACGGGAATACGAAAGACGGTAGAAATCCTATATACTAGCACCCCAAAAACGAGCATGAAATGGATGATCTTAGTCTTTATAGGATGTCGATCAACGGTTATTCTACCGTATAACCGGGAGCGGGGAAATCCTTCACGGGGAAATGCCGGTGCTCGACACATGGGTTGGCAGGTTGAAGAAAATTGCCCAAATTGCCGTAAAACAATGCTGATCCCCCTATTTTGACCTCGGCATACGCTATCAAGTTCAGGTTGACCAAGGTGGATGGATATCTATCATCTAGTCAAAGGCTCTATCTGATCTATGAAGTTGTATCTCAGTCCACTTTTTCCCCTTGTGATATTTCAAGACCAGCTTGGTCACACACTTTTGACAAATTTTGCGGCTTTTCTCGAATTACTTTGTTTAGCGACTCTCGGGGCTTACTGTATCTAGTCGGAAACGGGCACGGAGTACGGAGTATTCCGTAATTGAAATTGTTTGGCCCTGCCTTATCATTCAAGCACCAGACATAATTAGCTAGCTAGCTCTGACTGATGTGTAGGTAGTATGATATTTTCCCTTCCCCTTCTCTTTCTCGCCCGCTGAAGTGTAATGAGCTATATCTCAGCCTTTCAGGGACCCACACCGACGCAGTCACCTCACTATGTTGTACACTCACATTTTGGGACATATCACGTCCGATCCCAAATTTTGCGACTTATTCCCATATCAGGACGAGGAAAATCCAAAACCTTCATATGGAGCCGGATCGCAATGCGACAATTTTCCATTGCTAAAGGTTTCTGACCGAGACAGAATGTCGCCCTACGATTTCGGCGATGGCGGAGATACTGCGACCATAGTAAAACCTCGCAATGACAAGTCACAGCGCCAGGACGCCTGAGAAGGAAAATTTAAAGAAATTCTCGGGAAGAAGCCCCCCTATGAGGACTAAGAAAAGCAAACGCATCAAATTCGACAGATCCTGTTGTGGGATCTCGACGGCCATACAAGAAGCGATACAGTCAGACTGTCAGACTGCCCATCAAGCAATGGGTCCGTGGCGTTGCGAGAGGCTTAGCCTGACCACCTTCATACCTATTTGGGTCGCAGCCCAATACGCTAAGCCGAATCAAGTATGCAATATGTGCTTTGAGACAGCCGTGATTGGCTAATCATATCTGAAAGTGGAATATCCACAGCTCTTATACTTATAGGGCGCGTGGCTATGAAATCCAAATTTTTATTGCGCTGCCTCATGGAGTTGAATAGGAAAGCAGCGCGAGCTGAAATCACATCTGAGGAGTTAAATAACAGAGTTCCCATGAGTCGAAGGTAATACAAGCATCAATCCATTTTCTGTCATCTCGATTTCAGCACTCTCCATTCTCATCTGCGATTATGGCCATCGATTATCGGCATGGTATATCTATATTGGAGGTCATTGTTTATTCTCCAACCCTCTTCATTGCTCTGTGGATGGCATTCCACCATGGTTTCAAAAAGAGCTCGGGTTGGTTCTTTTTCATCCTCTTTTGTCTTGCCCGCATTGTTGGTTCAGCGTGCTATTTGGCCACGATTCAATATCCTTCCAATGTCAATCTATACATTGTATGGGCTGTTTGTACTTCACTCGGACTATCGCCATTAATCTTAGCTTGCATTGGTCTTTTATCACGAGCGTGAGCAACACCATTATTCCTGATTGACTTGATGATTTGCAGCTAACGACATCTCTAGGAATGATTCTATTATGCGAAAGACTGCCAAACCTCTCCCTCCGATAATCTTCCGGCTTGTTGGACTATTTGCACTAGTTGCTGTGATTCTGAGCATCGTTGGAGTAACCGGGAACTCCGATATTACCCATGGCCTTGTCAACATAAAAACAAAACTCGGACTCATCTTCTACCTTGTCGCCTGGGTTGGTGTATGCGGACTCTTCCTCCTGGTTTTGAAACGAAGTCAAAGTATCGAAGATGGAGAACATCGCATCCTCCTAGCCGTGGGAGTATCTCTCCCCTTAATCCTCGTGCGATTAATCTACTCTTTCATCTATACCTTTGGCCGGAATGCCAAATTCAATATGGTGTCCGGGAATGTCACAATTCAGCTTGTGATGTCCGTCATCGAAGAGTTTGTGGTTGTTCTTGTGTGCTTGGGTATTGGCCTTACACTCCAAGTACGGCCACCTGCGGATTACACCCCGCAGCCTAGTGTCTACAGCCAGCAAGAAGATTCGGTGGAGCTTGAGAGCGGCCGTTTGATGGGACAGACGCGTGAGAAAAGACCAAAGCGTCAGGGTGGTCCTATTGTGAGACTCGTAATGTTTATTGTGGACGAGATCAACAGGAAGAAATGAGTTACCATGGTCATATTTCTAATTGGAAGCACTAGAGGGTTCGGAAATGGTAGATTTTATGTGATTGGAGGGAGATGAAGAAATACATCGAGTGGTTGTTTTATTCCGATGCCTAATATGTCATGGCATACATTGACAAGCTAGCGCTATTTCTGCTCTGTGTAATGCGTCGCCAAATATCATTATGTTCTACTTTCTCTTTTATATAAGATCCTGGCAGGTTGAAGATAAAATGAGGGAAAGTTTAATAATGTAGGGATGATGTCAACGGAAAAGTAACATAAAAAAAGGGAGAGAAAAAAAAAAAGGCAGCCTGGAAGTAAAGCGGGAAAAGCCACAAAATGGAATTTTATCACAAAATTCTTCTCCTTCATTTCTCAAATGGATAACAACACGAGTTCCCCATTGTTCATTGCCCAAGAAACTCTCTGCTTCTATCCAATCAGTACAATCTACAACACATGTCCACGATATCTCTTCTATGCGCTTATGCTGGCGACCTGTGTCACTCGATGGACAGGATGGGTCATGAACGTATTCTTAGGAACTGCCGCGACATACGCCGGAACTGCGGCAATTCACGCCTTCATCATGGTTTCTAGCCACCAAACACCCCAAGACCCTGGACCTGTCGCTATTCCATATCTGTCCACCAACTCTAGCTTGCGGGAAGAATTCCCTTATTTGGTCACTGAGACAGATCATGTTATGGTGTCGCCCGCATCACTTGAGCTTGACTCGGATGCTGTTCTTGCCATCGTTGTCACTGGTTATCTCGTCTTTTTGCCCCTGCAATGTTGGTCCCGCATCCTAACCCACGATCGAGCACGGAATCTACTCTTCTATCTCTGGCATGCCCTCATGTTGGCTGGTTCTATATGCGCCCTTATCTATGCTGCAAGAGTACCCAAGACATCACGTCAGTACATGTTTTGCTTTCCTGAGCTCGCGCCTTTCGACGATACATCAAATGACGGCTGGCAAGCCTCATGGAGAACATCCACATGGAATGACAGTGTGTGGGACACCTTTTCAAACATATCGCGATGGAATCAAATTGGAGATATCTGCTTCAATCCCTGTTTTAATACAACCCAAATTCTACGACAGCCAAGCTCATTGCATTCAGCCATTGCAGACGGACACTTCAAATTTGGCTCTTCCCATAGCTTCTGGGAAAAGGTTCTTTACTCGCATAGATACATCTACAGTCTCATCATTCTCTGTCTGATTCTCAATTGCCTCCTCCTGACTTACCGTTTCCTACCTTATCGATCACGCATCCCGTCAGCGCAGATCATGGTAATCTGGAAAGAACGAAAGACCATGTGGAAAAGCTTCAAAGACGAGATTAGGGATGCGATAAAGTTACCAGACAACCTTGATTGTGACGAGGATGATCCAAGGCCGATAAACAAGTATACCGCTTTCCGACGCCGAATGCGACACATATTCAGCCGTCAGTTCCTCAGGTCGTTTCTTCATGTGATTGTTGATGCTGCGATCCTTTTTGGGCTACTATTTAGCATGATAGTCAGCCCCTTTACCATCATTGCCTTTGTCATTTGGATCGAGATCCAAATCTACAAAGACGGACCCCCTGGGGAAAGTCCGAGCCAGGTTGGTCAGTGGGCGTACCCTACGTCTCTGGCACTACTTGTAATTTCAGCTGCGGTTATGAGGCTCAAATATCGACTCGCTTCGTCCGCTGAGCTGGCACGTGAGATTTCTGCATTGAAACAACATCTGGAGGAGCTAGAGAAAATGAAGGACGCACGATCCAGGTCTGACTCGACTGAACTCAGATCTATGATAGGTCATAACAAAGAAAACTAAAATCAAAAGGAAGTAGTTCGCATATTCAATTCATACAAAAGTTTTCTGGGAACTTCCTTTTAAATGCATTTCAATGGAGGGTCTCAATCACGAAGATGAATACATCCAAACAATTAATTGCCAGCTTCTAGGCCAATATCTGATTCGCTGAACTCTCTTGCTTATTTCACTACATGTAGCTTACCATGCCTTATATTTGTTTCAGATTCACAGTATTAATGCAAGGCACAGAGTTAGGGGGCTTCATATTAGTGGTCAAATGGAGGTTACCTCTGGTAACTATTCAGAGGTGGTCTGCATATCCAGGCTGGGGCAAGCCGGCCTAATTCTTTCCGGGCTGTTTGAACTGCACGGGTCGACATAAGACATAATAACGCATGTTTCGGCCTCTTCTCCATGATTCCCTTCAACTAGTTGGCTCAGGCCCGATCAATTGTAAAATCCCAATACTCATTATATCAAAGGTCCCTGAGACGAGGAACTCTCTTCAATAAAAAACGGGTGATCACATTCAGTGTTGTGAATTAGCCCTATAGTCATATAGAAGCGTCCTAGGTTATAATATTAATATTTATGTTTATGTGAAGCAAAATGTGACGATGTATAATTCTGGGGGTGTATATACGAACACGAGCACATGAGCGGAAAGCCAGGGATTACCCCAGTGGCAACCTTTCAGGGCTCCCCCGTAAAGGGCCAACTTGGCAGTGCGGGGGAAACTACCCAGTTACCCTTATTTGTTGACACATTGAGGTCAGTGCTTAGAATTTCTCAAAAACAAGTTATTCAATTCGTTGTTTTTATTGCATGCGCTATGCGATTTCATTTATGCTTCCCCTCTTTTAAGGTTGTATATGGGTTTCTTTGTCCTAGCATTCTTTAGGGGTCTAATTTAATACAGGAGGTCCCCCCCCCCTTATTATCACTGAAAGCACTTACGGAGTCTCATACATTATGGATCTTACTGAAACACAATCCACTAAAGACTTTAAGGACAATGTCGTTGATGGCAATACAACCAAAAAAACGTTACACATACCACTCTGGCAGTCGGTCAAGAAATTCCCCAGAATCGTGGGCTATTGCCTTGCACTAAGCTCGGCAATTCTTCTCTATGGATATGACCTTGTCATTGTAGCAACGGTGGCTGCGATGCCTCAATTTCAGTGAGAAATCCCTCCCAAAATCCAAAGTTCGTCGCTACTGACACGCGTGAGAATCGTTTTCGGTCAGGAATACGAAGAGAAATACATCATTCCGACAATGTGGCTATCCCTTTGGAACGTCTCCAGTTGTATCGGCCTGATGTTCGGCTCCATCATCGGTGGTTACTATCAAGATCGTCGTGGGCGTCGCATGACGCTCGCTATAGGCAGTTTCCTATCAAGCATTGCGGTCGCGATATGCTATATTTCAGATCTACCAGACGAAATGGACACTCGTCGAGGAGTATTCTTCGCCGGTAAACTCTTCCAGGGAATCTGTATTGGCATTCTTCTATGTGTTACACAGACATACATGTCCGAGGTACTTCCTGTTGTTCTCAGAGGACCGGTCATCGCGTTCTATCCAATCTTCACGCTTCTTGGGCAACTAGTTGGATCGATCGTGGTTTATACTTCCCTTAAGCATACAGGCGCAGAGTCATATCGGATTTGCTTTGCGTCGCAATGGCCGTTCTCGGCTATACCGTTTGTTCTAGCGGCGTTTTTGCCAGAAAGTCCAACCTGGCTTTTGAGAAGAGGACGGACAGCGGAGGCTCTCAAGGCACAGAAAAAGCTTAATACATCCCATATCAACTCGCTTGCTGTGATCGAGGAGTTACAGGCGTCGATTGCAGCAGAGGATGAGGAACGCGCAACCCATAAATATGCCGATTGTTTCAGAGGACCCAACATGCGCCGAACTTTGATCGTCGCATTTGCAAACATTATACCTCAGATGTTCGGACTGCAACTGCTGGCAAACTCCTCTTACTTTATGCAGATTGTGGGTATGGGTTCAGCTAATAGCTTGATTTTCTTGATTTTGGGCATTGGACTAGGCCTGATTGCAAATGTTGTCAGTCTATGGGCGCTAAATGCCTTCGGGAGAAGATTCCTCATTCTACTCACTTTGATTATTGTTATGGTAATGTGGTTCGCGGTAGGAATCGCAGGGATCTTCACAGGAGTGGTGACTATATGGTCAGACACTATACCAAACTCTTAAGGACTATAGGCTAACTCTGTACTAGGTATACAGCGGTCAGCATGATGATTATTGTTATGGTCTCGGGTCTTGGGTCATGGCCTGCGTCTCATGTGGTTGCCGCCGAAGCGTCCTCACTGCAACTCCGAGCCAAGACCCAGGGTATTGGGTGGTTTACGAGCGGCTTTGGAACTGCGGTTTTCGCCATCATCTTGCCATACATCTACAACGCAGATCAAGGAAATCTGAGGGCGAAAACAGGGTTTGTAATGGCAGGATTCGCCGCAGTGGCAGTCGGTGTAGTGTGGTTCTGTATCCCAGAGATGAAAGGTCGAACGGCGATGGAGATTGATCGCATGTTCTCGCTGAGATTGCGGACTCGGGCATTCAAAGGCTGGCAAAGCGATGTGACTCTCACTAGTGAGACAGAAGACACGCATCCGTCTGTGAAAGCATGATTGTTCTTTCTACAAGTTGTTGAGGGTATAACGCGGGACCAAGCAATCTGCAGCAAGATATCAAACACATCACTTGCTTTTTCGGTTCTCGTTATTTTGCTTGGGTTGAATAGTCAGGCTATAACCTGGAAGGAAATAGTAATCAACTTGGGAATGAAATTTATATTCATTCTCTCCATCTCAAATCAAAGCCCCACTCTAGCCGGTTATAGCTTGAATACAAGTCCAATACTATAATCGACTGCTAAATATGATATTGACGAGGGATATGTCGACCCCTGTCAACGACAGCTGTCTCCTGACAGGTATCAATAGCAGCCTGAAATTCAGCATCTCTAACTCATTTTCTATTCTGTCTGTTAGAACGCTTGGAAATCTTCTCACAAACAGATGCCCAATGCTCAGATCCACACCCCGGCCCTGGAGATCCACCCGTGGAGATTGAGACTGGGGGTATTGCATGACTAATCTAAGGTTTGCTGGGCGTACCTAGCCCTGGAGTTTACAGAATGTGACTCTTGTTTTCTTTCTCACTATATTGTCATATCCTCAAAGTTATGTCGGATACCTCACCAGACAGGAACAAACCTGCTAAGCGTGACGGTACTCCTTTTCGAGCTGTTGTGCTAACTAATATAAAGACTCACTCTCCATCATTTGCGTGTTTGGTAATGTGGGGGAGTACTTGTGGCGTAAACGTGAGAGTAAGGCCAAGAAGCTCGTCGCCATAATATCACATGTCACTCATGGATGAATAGGAAAGACTTTGTTGAAGTTTAATAGACCGAGGCTTTTTGTTTTATTTCATTGAATTCCAGAGCTCGGACACGAAGTTCACCTTCCCTGATACATAGAATAGTCAGGAGGTGAACAAAACTCCTCAAAACAAAGTAGGTATATCCAATTTACACATGACATCACGTACTTCTGCAGCTCTACAAACATTTCATTTTACTCTCACTTTACTCTCACTTACTCTCACTGGGAAGGGCTAGGCTATTGGTACTTATGCCAGCTATAGATACCAGATTGGGCTTCTATTATTGACTTTCACTTTTATTAACTTCGCTATATCAACTGTTATATAGTATCCCCTAGAGATACCATCCCTACAAAACATATCTATTAGTCCTTATCATTTTTATCTCTTCTCAACCTTTCTTCCTATCACTTCTTGCTACCTCCGCTACCTCCACTATCCCTTCTTCCTTTGCATCCCTTCTCTTATTCTCTTTTACCCACACCATCTCTTCTTCCTTCGCATCCTAACCCTTTTCAAGCGATTGGGCCTACTGCTATTCAACCATACTCTACGGCACTTTGAATAAGCCATGGATAACACTCCTATTCCTTAGAGAGGTAACCCTACAGGCGCTACAGGTGTCTCGTCGGTCGGGTCCGGTATAACGCTAAGTCTATAGCTAATTCAAAGCACCTTGGAGTATACTAACTGGCATAATGTTTCTGCCGTGGCTCCCACCCACGTCACTTCTAAGGCTAACCCACCTACCGCCACACTGTCTGTGCCCACTAGTCGTGTCACCCAGCTGGAGAATGCCCTTTCCCCGTCCACGAACCCTATAGCTGAGGCTGCTCAAGATGATCCAGCCCAGCTTGACTCCACCTTGCCTGATATGATCTCTGGCAACGACTATACAGTCCTCGTCATTGGTCTTGGTACCACCCTCGACCGACACACCACGGCTCGTCTGAATACCGAGCTCATCTTTACTGGAGATAACTTGGCCCTCAGTCCGCCGACTCGGGTTACTCCTTTAAGATAGAGAGAATAGCAGCTAGGATCTTTGATGAGCGCTTCCTACGCTTGGTTAAAAGGGTTACTGTCCGGACTCCCATTGAGTGGACGATATACTTAGTGCGATGCTCACTGTAGAGGATTTCCAACTCCAACCAAACGGCATGTTTCACTGCCGCGTTCGAGGGGTCTTGATTGAGGTTACAGAGGCCTGTTACCTCGAGATATTCACTGCACATCTATCAGCTTGCGGGTTAATCTTACAGGGGATTAATTAGCTAAATGCTGGGAATATATTCGTTTTGACTAAGAATACTTTAAAGCGTCTAAGTGAGCACCGGCTAAGGACTATCGACTTCAAGTTTGACTCTTGTGCCCTTTTTTTCCCACGAGGGCTCTCCCTTTATTAATAATATCCCTACTAAATCTTGAATCGGAAATGTTGTGGTTATATTCATGGTTTGACAGGGGTGTGCTATAAAATCGCGTCAATCCTCAGTCATTCTCATTTCCGGTACTCCTCGTCAATCTGGATAAGCGCCGCCATCCCATCCCTCTCAAAGGCGTCAGTGTCGGTGACCATGGTAGCAATGATTGTCGCTGGCTCGGTCTTGCTAGCATTATCGCTGATGCGATGGTGACAGCCGGGTGCTTCAAAAAAGGTTCCACCTTCTTTAAAGATTTTCATAGGGTCGTCATTCATTTTATTGAGAACCGTCCCTTTGAGCACATAAACACCGACGTTTGCACCCGCGTGACGATGCGGGGGAGTTGATCCGTTGGGTGGGAATTCAACGCGCAAGCTGACAATACTCTTGTTAGGGATGCCAACTAGCTTGTACGAGTAGGCAATCTCGAGTGCGGGCATAGGACGGCTGTTGTTTTATTAGCTTCCATCCGACAACATGATTTGATACTTACTTACCTAGGGTCATAGGTTGGTTCTTGCATGTTGGAGTTTGACTGTTTTGGATAGAGTGTTTAGAAAGAGGGTTTGTCGGGTTGTGATGAAGACTCGCAGAAACCCGGGGTTTATATAGGAGACCATTCGGATATCAGATATGCACTGCTGTGTCACCTTGCCTCACATAGTTCATTTCGTATAGCCTACGGGATTTCCGACGTCATTGCGAAGCATCAATACACGGTAGGCTATAGGCTATCAACGGATAGCCTATAGCCTACCCGAACATGGAATTCATACTTGGCTCCGATCCGATAATTAATGTGGGTTCTATTGCACGCAAAACATCCATTATTTACTCTCGATACACTATCTCTCGAGTCTCGAATTGTGTAAGCCTGTTTCCGACACAGTTGATAATTCACCAGTTCGCTACAGAATACATCTAATCATCGCCCCAATTTATATTTGATTTTTTTGTTTTCCTAATTTCTCGGTTTTTCCATCTACCAGCTACGGACCAACGCTAAGTTTAATAATTTCCGAGGTTGGGCTCCGAGGAATGTGGTTTTTTTTGTTCCATCTACTCACCAAGCCATGATGTATGTCCACCCGACAACCACAAAATTTCAAGGATCTACAACGCATAAGATCACATTAACTCCGCAGCACTAATCTTCGTGATATGCTTATCGAAATAAAACTAGTTTCTAACACACTCGGTAGCTGGGGTCTTAGCCCTAGAAGATCTAACTAAATATCATTTGCCAGCATGTGCAGAACATCCACGGTTGTCCCCCAGTCGATGCAGGCATTGATGATCGCGCAGGAGTAGATAAAGCCTATATATAGCATTGGTTTGTAATTCTAGTTGTGAGCGAATACAACAACGAAGGCCATAGGATTTAGCCACACAGTATAATAGTTTGCGGTACGATTGTCCATATCATAGAATCTTCTAAAGGTTAGTGGATATAGTTTTCATTTGTCTATTTCCTTTGCCTTCAAGCTCTTCGGTGAGGCTTCTTCCGACCTCCCAGCTCTGTATAGATCTCCGACTAGCCATGCGAATGATTTGTTTGGGCTTGCCGGGGTTTCATCTCAGCCCACGCTGCGCCTTTTCAAAGTTCCAAGTCCAAGCGAACGATGAGATTAATAATCACTCATCGGCAATTTCAATATTTCCTAAGGATGTAGAAAAAAATATAAAAAAAATGCACTAAGAGGGAATCGAACCCCCGGCACAACATAACTTAGTAGTCAGGTGACTACTTGGAAGTGTTATATGTTACCACTACACCATTAGTGCTTGTTATGTAAGTTTGTCGTTTCCTTGACTCTATAGCCTCTCCATTTTAGCTTTGATAGCCCACCGTGCTTGTCTTTAAATTTGAGGTCTGAAGGAAAAATATTGGGATGAGTGATAGTACATGACTGCTACAATTCAGTTCTTTTAGCATTGTGATGATTTATAGCGAAGTGTTGTTGAAAATAATTATCGAGGCGTTAATATAAATATGAGGTCGAAATATATATATAGTGTATCGACATCTTACTCCTCCCTCTCAATCTATTTCCACACCCTAACCGCATGACATTGGAGTAGTCTAATGTTTATTAAATGTAGTAAATCTAAAAACGGAAGCTCGTCAGCTGTAGGGTTCGACTACATAATAACAGTTGAGCAAACCGATGCGGTAGCACAGTCCCCGGATAGACTCAACGTAAACCGATCATATTATACCTACGCGTACATTAAATGGGTCATAATACACGAGACTGATCGTCATCTACTAATATTTCCCTTCTATTCTCCTAGAAATCTCTGAAGATTTGTTAAAACCCCCCTTTAGTTAGCCTCATCTTATCTGGACATTAGGATCCCACTGGACTTGCATCATGCATCACGGTAAGTAATAACAGTAAAAAGCCCTAATAGTTGGTCCTCACTGCAACGCAGAATAAGGGACTCATGCCCATTCCCAGTGGTGCAAGTCACAGCCGCCATCCTATACCTTGATTTGTGAACCCAAAGATATATGGCAAATTAGGCTGGATGTCAGCTCTCGATGCAATTCAAATTCCATCACCAACCTAGCTGGCCATGTCTATTAACCACTCCAAGGGGAAAAATAGATTCCGCTAGTAGCATTACGACACTGTTGTATAATTGACAAAAAAATGAAATGGACGGGCAGCGATTCGAACGCTGGACTTTTCGCATGCAAAGCGAACACTCTACCAACTGAGTTACGCGCCCAATTGACGGAACATTAATAAACCAATGTGCAATAAGAATCATTTACAAAAATCACACAACGGGAAGCATATTCTAGTTCCCCCTTTGTGTGATTTGAAGGGTCAACGACCACCAGTCGGTGGTCATCTCGTTAAGTCAAGAAGCGCAAACCTTGCTTGAACGGGTCGGGGAATTATTAGCAGCTACTGTCAGATTCGGATTCAAGCGGAATTAATTTTGGGGTGGCGCAGGGCCGCCGTTCGATTTCTCGAGAAATAGAATGGCCATCTGTATTTGTTTTCAAATCCCGGTCTAGTTAAATCCCTAGTTTGCCGGTATCCGGGATTCTCTGTGATCTTATGGCCCTTATAATCCCCCTCCAAACAAAGAAATGTACCGTCACATAACCCTTTGTTTATCTCAATTGGAATCCTTTTCAGGTCTACAATTTACCTTTAACCTAAAATCCGATCTTTTGTGACTTAATTCCGCCAAGGCTAATAATGATCTCCGAGAAAGAGTTCTTGGCCCGCCTCCCTCGATCCATCAGCCATTGGCTGGGCTATCGTGAGACTGCACCAAAGCCTCCCTCGAAATATCTCGTCCACTTCTGGTCGTTCATAGCCGCATTTTGTGGTCTATGTGTGGTACAGGCCATATTCAATCACTCTTCCTACTTCATTGAACGTGGTGTACCGGGTATCATTGCTTCTTATGTGCCGTCTCCCTTTTCTTCGCGTCCTTCTCAAATACTTATTCTAAAATAGGGAGCATCGGCAGTCCTCGTCTATGGCGCCATTGAGGCCCCATTAGCACAGCCACGAGCTCTGATCGGAGGCCATTTTCTGAGCGCTCTGGTCGGCATCTGCATTACGAAACTCTTCAGCTTAATGCCCGATGAAGAGAGGTTCAACTCTTTGCGCTGGCTAGCCGCATCGCTTTCATCTGCTGTCGCCATTGTTGTTATGCAGATTACCGAGACAACTCATCCTCCAGCCGGTGCCACAGCCCTCCTTCCCGCAGTGGACGAAGCTGTGTGGGAACTGTCTTGGTACTACCTGCCAGTTGTCTTGCTCTCATCAGCCATGCTCCTGGCTGTGGCTTTGATCGTATATAATATCCAACGCCGTTATCCCGTTTTCTGGATTAGTCCGCCCGCCGCTAAGCCTGTTCTCCCCCA
The DNA here is from genome assembly GCF_001561935.1 of Penicillium griseofulvum. NCBI lineage: Eukaryota > Fungi > Ascomycota > Eurotiomycetes > Eurotiales > Aspergillaceae > Penicillium > Penicillium griseofulvum. The sequence goes on along the minus strand of NW_024467471.1, from coordinate 3,937,258 downwards.
GGTTAGCAATTCCAAATAGAGTTCAAACGGTTGTGCGCTCTTACTGCAAGGTGGTTGTGTGAATGTTAGGGCTTGCTCCGTACGGTAAGGTGTCAGGATGTTATTTCCATCTAGGGGGTCTAGTATGATTCCCTCGGGTATCATGGATTTTTGTATGATATTGGTAAAATAGACAGCTATATTCAACATGTTAGATAGTAATTAGTTCATAATACATACGGAACTTCGTTCTGAGGATTTGGTGCACTTTCCCATTCTGGGATATGAAGCAATGGATTATCCTGTTAATGGGATTTCAATTCTGACTGGGAAGTATATAGATGGCCTCCCCTCTCTCAAATTATCGAGCGAAGTATACGCATAGGAGCAGCTTTAAACCAAGCAGCCCAAGTGGGATATTCAACTCTTGGTGGAAGGTCCACATCGAGAGTAGAGTCCCTCATAAAGCTGTCGATGTCTATCTTCTCGATTGGAATGAACCAAACTCCACGATCGAGACTCGGATCTTTATTCAACTTGGTATAGAGAAGCCAACTGGCAAAAAGTAGTATCACAAGCGGCCCAGCAAGATAGTTCATGAAAAATGTTTGTGCATCTTTTGGAGCCACAGAGACATAAAATTCCGCGATTAGGCACAACACGTTAAGGCCCAGACCAATATAGCTCCCAATCACGCCAAAGGGAGCAAAATAGGTAAGCTCCTGTATGGTGTGCCCGTTACGTGCCCAAGCTGAACGGAAGCGGATATGGGCAAGGCAGATACTTCCCCAGACGAAGAAGTCAGAGATACCAGACAAAGCAAGAAGCCGGTTGAAGATAGTGCTTCCAGAAGGTGCCTCGTTGACGAAGGCGATCAAAGTTTTTGTACGTAATCTTGGGATTGTACAGCAAGTTGGGCCTGTTTACTCCAAGTACTTTTGCGGAACCCCGCTCCTTTCATCTGATTATCGGAAAAGACAGATGGGCATTGAACATCTCTGCTGTTTACACGCTCTTTAGACAACAGCAGACGTTCTAATACGACAAAAGTTGCATGTCTAATGGTTCACAGTGACCGCTGATGGCTAGCGCCGTTCACATCGCTGCGAGCAGATGTCCCCTCGGACTGACTCAACCGAAGCCAGTTGTTGGTTCTTTGCAGTCTCTATAGTGGATAGTGGTCCCGGTAGGTGCAGTGATAGGGACTTCGGAACGGAGGAGTATCCGCCGCGGACTGAGGATTCTGTGAAGTCTGCGGCCCTCCGGCCATCGCAGAAGCTGAGCGGTACCGGTGCCGGCAATTCTCACAAGTCCTGTAGCGGATATCCTCCCATGGTAGCAGATGGCGAGAGCAGATAGGCAGAAGGGGTTAAGGAGTTGCATGGGGTATGTACATAGCACCGAGAAAGCCTTCAGGGCCCACGAAAGGAATCAGGGGGAAGATAAATGTCGACACGGTCACAATGGGCCGACTGTGGGCACCCGATGTATGTATAGATTGTGGGCACTCAGTGTATAGATTGCAGACAGGCAGTGATGCCCTGCCTATCTGTCCTCCTCTAGCACTCTACCATACGGACGACCGGGTCTAGTAGGTAGGTCCCTACAAATGAGCGGCCCGGTTGACCGTCGCACCGTCGAGATCGTATATGTGTTGTTCGTGCCTAGTAGCAGCGTGGGCGACGACGGACCATGGAGGGAGCAGAGAGTTAGGTGCCAGCTAAATAAACAAGGGCGAATCAGGGGATGTGGAGCAAGACACGTCACTGTAAGCTTTTAGGAGCGAATGCTGCAGGGATCAGGGCCCGCGGTCACATGTTGCGAGACTCGTTCTACGGTTCTCTTCATCAAAATCCTCTTAAGTACGGCTATTCATCCTCACTTCTCCAAATTATAGCCAAGCACTCTCAGATCCGACTTGTATATTCGTCGAATTAGCAATGGAGAAATACACCATACCTATTGAAAAGGCTGTCGAATTGAGGCCAGTGTCTTCGGAACCGGTACGCCTCTTTCTTTGATTGTTTTCTTTTGCTTTCTACTTGGTCATCTGTCTCTCTAAAGTAGCTTATTTCTTCTTCAGGATAACTTCACTAACACTCAACCGCTGTGGAGCTTCGCGGGCGGCTATGGAGTCTACGGCGGATCAACTGTTGCTCATTGTCTTGTGGCCGCTCAAAAGACCACACCGAGCGACTACGTCGCCCACTCTCTCCACTGCAGCTTTGTCAGCCCCGGTAATCCAAAGCAGCCGATTGAATATCGTGTTGAACGTACACGTAATGGGAAAAGCTTCATAACGAGGACTGTCCACGCCATCCAGAAGGCCGGTGTGGTCTCCGAGGCAATCGTCAACTTTGTGCGGGTGGGAACGTACAGTAATAACGATGACATTGACAAGGCAGGGAGACTCAAACATGGGAGAAAAATGCCTAAGGGTTTGACACTACCCGATCAAGCAGAGATGGATGGGAAGGGAGTAGATGGGCCATTTGAGGCTCGATGGGGGGAAATCCTGAATCGTAAGTCTTTCCCTGGCCCTAACCGTGATTGAAGCTTGTTTTTCTCTTTGTTCTTATTTGGATCTAAGATAATAAATAGAAGTATCTCACGACCTGACCAACACTCAGATCCGATACTGGATGCGGGCCAAGGACCCCATCCAGCAAAGGACTTCTCAGGCCCAGCTCGCGGCGCTGGCATATATGTCCGACGCATATTTTATTGGCGCCGCAGTTCAAGTACACGACCGACCGGGTCAAACGTTCGGGACCAAAATGTCCATGGCAGCTAGTCTGAATCATACAATTTACTTCCACCAACCCGAAGCGGTGCGGGTGGATGAGTGGATGTGTTCCGAAAGAGAGAGCCCATGGGCTGGCAATGATCGTGCGCTGGTGATTCAGAGAATTTGGTCTCCCAAGGGGATCTTGGTGGCCACATGTGTCCAAGAGGTATCCATTATCTCACCTTCTCTTCCCCTTCAGACTGCCTACGTTGCTTGCGCCGTTTACGCTGGATAGCTGACCAGTCCGTACCCAGGGAGTCTTACGTGTCCAAGTGCCCTCCGAGAAGGTGAAACTGTGAAATTCCGTTTGCGATTGACGGAACGACAGGTGACATCCTCAATTCTTGTCTTAGGAAGTCGTTGCGACTTCCCGGAGAATTATGACTTGCTTTTGCTACATAGACCACACTTTCTCGTCTTGCTTGATAGCCTTAATAGACATTCCAGAATATCATCGCTTAAAGTAGTTCGTATTCTATTATCTTCAGCATTATGTCTACTGCAATCCTAATATTACTCGCTATTCCCCCGTCTTTTACTAAGATTATAACACTAGGCTATATTGACTTTATATCGATTATCTCAGCTATTAGGATTACAATAATTACCACTTGTATTTCGAGCTTAGATGGTTTAGGTAACTTTACTATATATCTCTCGCTATAGTCTACTTAGCCGAAGCCTAGTCTCACTTTCTTTGTGGTCATTGAAGCTACTAATAATATTATTTTTAATATATTATTCCTTTACTAGTTATCTACTATCTTCCATAGAAGATATATATACCCCCGAGGATTATATTAAAACACTATAGTGGCTAGTTAGTATCTAAATTATTATCTATACTCTAATAGGGTAGGAGGTATAATCACTACTTTACCATCCGTGGGCCCCTGGACCTCGGGAGGGTCACTGTTCATAACGTAATACCGGGGCCTGGCCCGAGGCCCACTAGAGCTACAGCAGAAACGCCATTTGTGCCTCCACATTTAGGCTCAGTTATATCTGATTGCAATCTACTTATGGCTGTTATTTTCTGTACTCTGACCTTTTGCCACTGTAATAGCTTCCGGTGAGTTCTTGTTTGGGACTTGGGAAAATTCTCAGTTCATAGGTGAAGAACAAGACAAAGATACCTCCTAATTGACAGAACTTGATACAAAAAATGATAGGCATCGAGAAATAAGAGCAGATACAGTAGCAAAGAGATGCATCGTTTCGGCGTCTGATTACACGAGTAAGTTAAATCCAAGAAGAAGCAGTCATAATCAAATACACAATGTACCGCTGATCCTGGTTTACATCACAACACAGCAAGAGTTTTGTTTCTTGGCCTAGATTTAATTGCATTAGTACATTCGTATGAGGAAATATTCGATTTGCATACCTGGGTATAGAACATCTTGCTCTGTGCTGACAGCCCATCACTCTTCTGAACCAGGGAGTCGATCTTCTCACCACGCTCCAGAACACTTTCGATCTAGAAACAGTTAGCACGTAAAATTAGAATCATACAGAGATAAGAGCATACTGTCTTGTGCAGGACAATCTTGGTTTCGTCAAGCTCCTGCTGGATCTTCATGATGCTGTCGGCCTGGCTTGGGTCCTGGTACTTGACGATATAATCCTTGAGCTGAGGCAACGGGCACGCATTTTCGCGCAAAGAGGGATCGGAGAAGGCAGTGCGTGGGTATTTCGCAAGGAACTCGTCCACAATCTTGCCCAAAAGCTGGTGGGCCACTAGGGCAGGATAGTCCCCATCTGTCACAATAACACCGGCAACACCCTCTGTCCGTCCGTAAGCGTGGAATGTGTAGGCCTTTTCTTCAATATCCTGTCGCTGGCCTGGCTTTGTCTTTTCGGCGACCGTTCGGGTGAAGAGCATCAAGAATTCATCGTAGCTGTCAAGCGCTTGGCGGTTAGTGACCTAGCCCTGTCGGACCGAGAGAGGATGGGTGGGCATACTTCTGACGAGTAAAGCGTGAAAAGCTAGTAATGGTTAGCCAAATGTTCCAGGGGGCTGCAGGGCGCGCATGTGAAGCTACCTGGTGAGGTCCTTTTCCCCGCATAACTGGAGAGCTGGCTGAGTGTCGTTCCGGAAAACCTGCGAGATTTACAGATAAGTAACTTATCTAAGCTTATAATCGATCAAATCCAGACCGCAATGAAACATACGCCCATATAAAGGATCTTCATCGTGACAGCGTGTTTGTCCGCACAAGGACAAGGAGCCAAGTAGGTGTCGGGGGTAGTGGGGCGTTGGGTGGTAGGAGGTGCTTATCAAGGAAATGCGCTGTTGTCATAGAACCAGGCAACTTCTTTGTCGTAGGGGTCAGCGGTATGATCAGCTGAAGGGGCGAAGCAGAGTGACAAGTGTTAAGCCTAAAGCAGGCTCCTGAGTTGCCGATAACAATGATGCACTGGACCCTCTGCAATTTGGCCTGAGGCACGGGAAAGTACACCGCTCTTGTCATGCGACCGGGTGAGCCCTGCACGCCTGCCCTATAACTACTTTTGGCTCAGCTTACCCCCCTCATTCTTTGTTGCTCGGCTTATCACTTCTTGATCGTTAAGTCAACTGAACAGTTCTATCCGGCCAATATGGACAGCATAGCAGCTACCGAGTCGCAATGGCTGTCACAACTAGCAGCCATGCGTCAGGCCATTGCCGATCTGAAGCTCCCCCGAGACCTTCCTCATGAATCGGTCAGCTATGGAAGCGATATTGATCTGGACATCGACGATGACTACTCATCCCCCGGAACAAATGACGATGTGTGGGATATCATTAGCTCCGATGATGAAACCTCCGACGACTTGGACGACTTGGATGGACTCGACGAACTTCATCTTACATCAGGACCCTCCTACAATCGGTTCTGGCTGGAAGACAAATGCCGGGATCTGGCTATGCGAAACTCAAATATAGATGCGACAGAACTTGTTCAACAACTCATCGCCACCCTGGCTACCGACAGCAATGATGAGGAGCTACAAATGTCTTTGGCCGAGGTTGTCGGATTCGATGACCTGGATCTGGTGATTGAGTTAATCGCACACCGCGGGGAAATTCTGTCAGATAGGGGACCTCGCTTGGAATCCCAGACAGATGGGCTTGCGGCAGGTAGACTCCAAACACGAGCAGAGAGAGAACATGCTCTGCAACAGCGCGATTTCGAACATAAGAGTGCAGCGTTGATGCCGGCACAAACCCGAGCAGAGCCCTCATACCCGCATGTTTTCAAGCAGAACACTTCCGGAAATACACTTTCTGCCAATGGGAGGAAATATGGGTTGCCTCTGGGTAGCGAGCAGATCGAGGAACCGAAGTACACTGAATTCGCAATCCCAGCGGCGAAGGTCGGAACGCTTGGCAAGGGCCGGAAACTGGTGGAGATCGCTGAAATGGATGGCCTTTGTCGGGGTACATTCAAGGGTTACAAGGCCCTCAATCGTATGCAAAGCTTGCTCTACGATGTTGCATACAAAACCAATGAAAATATGCTTATTTGCGCGCCGACTGGTGCGGGTAAAACGGATGCTGCCATGCTGACTATTCTCAATGCCATAGGGAGGAACATATCTCCCAATCCATTGGAAAACCCAGAAGCGACTGATTTCATCGTCGAAGTTGACGACTTCAAGATTGTCTATGTTGCTCCCATGAAGGCTTTGGCTGCTGAGGTGACAGAGAAACTCGGAAAACGTTTAGCCTGGCTGGGGGTTAAGGTCCGAGAACTGACTGGTGATATGCAGTTGACCAAGCGGGAAATCGTTGATACTCAAATAATCGTTACCACCCCTGAGAAATGGGATGTCGTAACGCGGAAAAGCACTGGAGACACAGAGCTTGTTCAGAAGGTCCGCCTTCTCATTATTGATGAAGTCCACATGTTGCATGATGAGCGAGGAGCAGTTATCGAATCCTTGGTCGCTCGAACCCAACGTCAGGTCGAAAGCACGCAGTCCCTGATTCGAATTGTTGGTCTATCAGCCACCCTTCCCAACTACACTGATGTGGCAGACTTCTTGAAAGTGAACAAAATGGCTGGCATGTTTTTCTTCGATCAATCATTCCGACCCGTCCCTCTTGAGCAACATTTCATCGGTGTCAAAGGAAAGCCTGGCTCCAAACAATCCCGTGACAACATTGACTCTGTCGCCTATGAGAAGGTCCGTGACATGATGGAGAGAGGCCACCAAGTCATGGTCTTCGTCCATTCACGCAAAGATACCGTAATGACTGCCAGGATGCTTATGCAGCTAGCCGCAGAGGAGGGACGAGAGGACTTATTCAGCTGCCATGAGCATGAAAATTACTCCAATGCCCTTCGTGATATGAAACATGCCCGTGCGCGTGAACTACGAGACCTATTCGCTAGCGGATTTGGAACGCATCATGCCGGAATGACTCGAAGCGACCGCAACCTGATGGAGCGAATGTTTTCAGAAGGTCTAATCAAGGTGCTTTGCTGTACTGCCACCTTGGCGTGGGGTGTCAACCTTCCCGCAGCCGCGGTTGTTATCAAAGGTACTCAGTTGTATAACCCACAAGAGGGTAAATTCATTGATCTGAGCATTCTCGATGTCATGCAAATCTTTGGTCGTGCAGGTCGTCCACAATTCCAGGACACCGGTATTGGATTTATCTGTACTACTCATGACAAGTTGACCCACTACCTATCTGCTGTGACTGCGCAGCAGCCCATTGAGTCGCGCTTCTCTAGACGACTTGTGGATAACTTGAATGCTGAAATCTCGCTTGGAACAGTGACATCTGTTCCAGAGGCTGTGCAATGGCTCGGCTACTCATACCTCTTTGTGCGTATGAAACGTGAGCCGAGGAACTATGGAATCGAGTTTGCTGAGTTACGCGATGACCCAATGTTGGTTCAAAGGCGGAGACAGTTGATCATACAAGCAGCACGAGTGCTACAAAAGAGTCAGATGATCATCTTCAACGAGAAGACCGAAGATCTCAAAGCCAAGGATGTTGGCCGCATTGCGAGTCAATACTATGTATTGCAAACCAGCGTCGAAATCTTCAACGACATGATGCGTCCCCGTTCCGGTGAGGCCGATGTACTCAAGATGATCAGTATGAGTGGAGAATTCGACAACATCCAATCTAGAGACAGCGAGTCGAAGGAGCTTCAGCGACTGCGCGATGAAGTCGCACAGACTGAAGTTGCCGGTGGAAATGATACTCCACATGCGAAGACAAACCTCTTGCTGCAAGCCTATATCTCTCGCGCCAAGATTGAGGACTTTGCTTTAGCCTCCGATACTGGATATGTTGCCCAAAACGCGGCACGTATCTGTCGTGCTCTCTTCATGATTGCGTTGAATCGTCGCTGGGGCTATCAATGCCAAGTTTTGTTGTCTCTTTGCAAGTCTATTGAGAAACAGATCTGGCCCTTTGATCACCCCTTCCGTCAGTTCGATTTGCCCCAGCCGATCCTACGTAACCTTGACGAAAAGCTTCCGACTACGTCGATTGGGTCGATGAAAGAAATGGAGCCTGCAGAAATTGGTCAGCTTGTTCATAACCACCGCATGGGCAACACGTTGTCCAAGCTCCTAGACAATTTCCCAACTCTTAGTGTTGAGACCGAGATTGCGCCGCTTAACCGCGATGTGCTTCGTATTCGCCTTTCCATCTTCCCGGAGTTCACCTGGAATGACCGTCACCATGGAGCATCCGAGTCATTCTGGGTCTGGGTCGAGAACTCGGAAACATCGGAAATCTATCATCACGAGTACTTCATCCTAAGCCGGAAGAAGCTTTACGCTGATCATGAGCTCAACTTCACTATTCCGCTGTCTGATCCCCTTCCCAGCCAAATCTACATTCGTCTGATCTCCGATCGCTGGCTGGGTGCTGAAACCGTTAGCCCGGTTTCTTTCCAGCATCTCATTCGCCCGGACACTGAAAGCGTGTATACCGATCTTCTGAACCTCCAGCCCCTTCCTATATCGGCTCTTAAGAATCCCATTCTTCAGGAAATATATGGGCAACGCTTTCAATTCTTCAACCCTATGCAAACACAGATCTTCCATCTTCTTTACCACACACCGGCCAACGTTCTCCTTGGTTCTCCAACCGGTAGTGGAAAGACCGTTGCAGCCGAGCTGGCAATGTGGTGGGCTTTCCGTGAGAAGCCCGGATCTAAGGTTGTCTACATCGCACCTATGAAGGCTTTGGTCCGTGAACGTGTTCAAGATTGGCGTAAGCGTCTTACCAGCCAGATGGGGTTGAAACTTGTTGAGTTGACTGGTGACAATACACCCGACACACGTACGATTCGAGATGCGGACATCATCATCACCACACCCGAGAAATGGGACGGTATTTCACGTAGTTGGCAGACCCGTGACTATGTCAGGAAAGTGAGCCTCGTGATTATTGACGAGATTCACTTGCTTGGCGGTGATCGAGGTCCCATTTTGGAAATCATTGTTTCCCGAATGAACTATATCGCTTCTCAATCCAAAGGATCCGTTCGATTGATGGGCATGTCCACCGCCTGTGCTAATGCTTCTGATCTGGCCAACTGGCTTGGTGTCAAAGAAGGTCTGTATAACTTCCGTCATTCAGTTCGCCCGGTTCCCCTCGAGATTTTCATCGATGGGTTCCCTGAACAGCGCGGTTTCTGTCCCTTAATGCAGTCGATGAACCGACCAACTTTCCTCGCGATCAAGAACCACTCACCGGAGAAGCCAGTCATTGTCTTCGTTGCTTCTCGCCGACAAACCCGTCTAACTGCTAAGGATTTGATCAATTACTGCGGTATGGAGGACAATCCTCGTCGATTTGTGCGAATGTCTGAAGATGATTTGGAGTTGAACCTTGCGCGAGTGAAGGATGATGCTCTAAGGGAAGCCCTTAACTTTGGTATTGGTTTGCATCATGCTGGTTTGGTCGAGTCTGATCGTCAGCTGGCAGAAGAACTCTTCGCCAACAACAAGATCCAAGTTCTTGTGGCGACTAGTACTCTTGCGTGGGGTGTCAACCTTCCGGCGCATCTTGTGGTGGTCAAAGGCACACAGTTCTTCGACGCTAAGATTGAGGGTTATCGGGATATGGACTTGACCGATGTTCTGCAAATGCTCGGTCGTGCTGGTCGCCCACAGTTCGACACCTCCGGTATTGCGCGTATTTTCACTCAGGACTCCAAGAAAGCTTTCTACAAGCACTTCCTCCACACGGGCTTCCCAGTCGAGTCGACCCTGCACAAGGTTCTTGACAACCATCTTGGCGCTGAAGTATCTGCTGGAACTATTGGGACGCAACAAGATGCATTGGACTATTTGACATGGACATTCTTCTTCCGTCGATTGCACAAGAACCCCTCATACTACGGCCTCGAGATCTCTGCAGAGGAACAAAATACCATGGCAGCCCAGGCCACAGCTCAGGATTTCATGGTTGAATTGGTTGGAAAGTCGCTCAATGATCTCGCAGAATCGTCCTGTGTCCTTGTGGACTCGGCCACTGGAGAGGTCGACTCCACTCCCTTCGGGAAGATCATGAGTTACTACTACCTCTCGCACAAGACGATCCGGTTCCTCATGTCTCATGCCAAGCGTGATCCGACTTTCCAGGATGTCTTAAGCTGGATGTGTTCGGCAAGCGAATTCGACGAGCTGCCTGTCAGACACAATGAAGACCTGATAAATGCTGAGTTGGCCCAGAACTTGCCGCTTTCTATTGACTGCATGGGCGATGCCCCCCTTTGGGATCCACATACCAAGGCGTTCCTCCTCCTGCAAGCCTACATGTCACGGATCGATCTTCCCATCACTGATTATGTTGGTGATCAGACATCTGTGCTCGATCAAGGCATTCGTGTCATCCAAGCTTCAATCGACGTCATGGCTGAACTCGGGTATCTTCCTGCGTGTCAGATGCTGATGACTCTCCTCCAATGCATCAAATCAGCGCGTTGGCCTGAAGACCACCCGTTGTCGATTCTGCCAGGCATCCCGACCGAGAAACCACCCAGTGGTCTGCCAGGAACTCTTGTATCGCTCTCGTCACAGCCTGCTGGTGCAGTTGCTGCTCTGGTCAAGAAATTGAACCTTCCATTCAACGTCACTCGCATTACGTCCCAGCTACCTCAGTTGTCGGTCTCGGTTGCGAATGTTTCTTCCAAGGGCGTTGCTGTGTCTTTGACACGGCGTAACCAGCCCACAACCCCCGAATGCAAGGTCTTCGCCCCTCGTTTCCCCAAGCCACAAACCGAGGGCTTCTTCTTGATTGTTTCCAGTGCTCTGCCCAATGGCACGGATGGCGAGTTACTTGGTCTGAAGCGTGTGTCTTGGCCACCAGTATCCAAGCGTAATGGCAATGGCAACGGCAACGGCAAGGGTAACAACGGCGCTGGTTCCAGCCGCGGAGGGCCTGCCAACGATAGCAAGGGTAGCCTGTTGACCGTTCGGTCCAACGTCAAATTCCCCGAAGGTATTCTCGCGCAATCCACGAGTACCACCACAGCTCGGGTGAATATTAGAGTTATCAGTGACTCGTACGTTGGGATGGCATGGACTGTCTCCAATGTCGAGGTTAATTTGGATACTGGCATCGAGACGCAGACTGTGGAAGAGTGTAGCGTTCCTACCAAGGAGTAAAACCAGATGCTAACCTATTGACTGAACATTTATAAAACAAGTACAAAATGCAATTTACATCTGGTGATTTGGTGCTTGACCGTATATTTTTCTAATCCCTGAATGTTTCCGATCACAAATAAATAGAAAGCCACTTCTTAAGAGCTCCAAGCTTCCACTGTATTTGAAATGTCAATGACCCTTATTCTCTCACCTATATTTTACTTGACGAAGGCCATCCGCTACGTGGTCAACTTTATTCACCGAACTGGTCTCCTCCAACAGTTCTAGTAGGTGACACCTGAGGACGACGACGAACCGACAGGCCCAGCGGCAATGGATCTAGGTGTGGAAGACGATGGGTATCAGCTACTGACGACAGATGATGCTGTGGGATCGAGAAACTCAGCCAGAGTCGATGAACATGCCAATTAACTGACCGAAACAACGCCATTGTCAATTAAAACAGAAGGAGGGGGGAACGTAGAGATGCGGAGATGAGGAGTGAGAGATGGAGGCTGCACTCCATGACAGTCATCATGTTTTGATTTCCTATGTATAGGTTTGGGATTATGCGATTATGGGCTACATTTCTATAGGCGTCTAACTATAATCTCTTCTCTAAGAGCCACCTCATGGGTAACAAGTAGTGAAAAGACTTCAAAGGGGTGTTTCAAAAATTCCCAAGCAAGCCCGCAGGCCTACTTGAAGTAGTCAATTTGGTAGTTTTCAACTAGCAAAAACACGATCTCGGATTTCTCCTCACTGATACGTGTAAAACCCGTGCACTAGGATGGAGAGGAAAAAGAAGAAGAGGAAGTTCTGGGCGCAGGTAGGGGTATTTATACTTCAACGGTTGCCGCGCCGGCGAACCGTCCGCAGCGGCAGCGCCGCGGCAACCAGTTCGCAGTGCGAGAAACAAAAACAAATTATTGCTCATTGGCTGTATGAATTTTAAATATAATAATTTTCTAGCAACAGAATCATTGTCTGTGTTCTACAACCCTCGGCTTTCACAAAAGGCACTCCATTCATCTTGCGGTAGATTATCAATCCGCTCTCGGCTTCAAGCACCCGACGCACCTAATAGCTATCTTGTCGGGTTAGATCGGTTGGATCTCTGCTAGTTGAGTAGTGGAACAATAGCATGTCGGATTGTCATACGGGAATCGAGTGATCTGGCACCGGAAGAGATCTTCCAATGCTTCTTTAGTTTTGGGGAATGATTCTGGGTTGTTGATATATTGGGCATCTAGTTCAGATACTTTGTTAATTGCGCTGATGTAAATTCCGTAGGTAACTAGAGGTCAGTTTTGGAGTTATCAATTTGTCGATCATCTAGCAAAATGTGGAATGGCTTGTTTGTTTCAGCTAAATGATAATATGTTCGAAATAAACAACATTACGGTGAGCCTGCATGGTAGCTCGCGACACATACCCCAAAGAGAAACGAATCAACGAACCTGGAGTTTGAGCATATTGTCATTCGGAGCCAGGATTGAGCGAGTTTTACAATGATTGGCCCTAGGGGCTCTGTTAATCTACATTTCCTACAATAAGTGCATGTGAGACATGGCGGACGGAAAATAAAAACGACCATGAATATAATATGAGCTAGCCAAGGCATGGATTAGAAGATTGTAGAAGACCATAGAGAACGAAAGAGACGTATGGACAAAATATGAAACATGCAAAGGGGAATCAGGTATGAAACAAAAAAGCCAAGAAAAAAGAATGAAAGATCGGCGCAGTAGAATGTCACAGACACTCTATTTGCAACTCCTGCGAAACACCAGGCCGATGGCCCCGGTGGGCATCTGTAATCTGGGGTGTCATAGGTCTTCTGTGCACAACCCGCTCCTGCGGGTCTAGATGATCGACCCTCATGCCAATGGGTACTAGAACCTGCCGCTTTGCCCGTGACACAGAGACAGAGCGTGCTATTGAGATCTCCACTTTTGGGATAGGACGTCTAGGCTCGGGCGCAGGCTCTTCGGTATCAAGAGTCTCGACATCGGCGAATGGCATGCGCGTAGACTCTGCTGGTGATACACCGGATCTAGGACCGGTTGATGCTGACGATGGGGACATGATTCGGTCAATCTTGGATTGGGTCGCATTTAATGCTGAAGGAGAGCTTCGAGATGTACTGGACAGTGTGTCCTTTGAGGGTGGGTGTGGTCGGCCTTCGGTTTTGACTCTGAGATGCGGTCGCACTGAATCGTTGGTCCTGTGGCTTGATGTCGTATTGGGCTGTTGTGTGGTTTTGTGTTGTGGCGAAGAAACCTGGGGCTGTCTTTCTATGGCTCGCGGTAGCGAATCCTTTCTTGATTGTGGATGAACCCTGTGCTGAGCAACGGGCTTTGTCACAGCAATATTGTGGGGTTGGGCGCTTTGTTGTGGTCGAGTCTTCTGCGGGGATGGGATTTTCTTTTCTGGCTGGACACTCTTCTGTATTTGGGTCTGTGGCTCCGGCTTGATAGCAGGAAGAGGCTTGTCGTAGCTACTAGAGGAGCGGGGTGTATTGGAACGCTCAGAGAAGAGCTTCGGAATAACGGGTGACTCAAATGATGTGACACTACCCATGTTTGAACCATGGAGCTGTGGTGGACGCATCTTCGAGGGGCTTTCCACAGGAAGTGTGTTTGCTCTCATTAGTGGGCTCGGCCCGCGGGAGAAATTCTGCGTGCCGAGTACCTGGGACGCTTTTGAGGGCTGCGAAGTTGGGAACAAGGTGAAGCTTGATTGCGCTGGTGATGTTGCGCGGCGTTGGGGCATTGGGGGTGGTGCAGCTGATTTTAGGAAACCCTATATCAGTAATCGGTTAGTTCCACGCTGTTTTTTTTTTTATCGATGAAAATCCATACATTTGCATCTGGCACGCGAAGATTGTCCAATGTTTTAGCCCTCCTGGCCAGCAGTGAGGGTTTTTGGTTCTTGTTGACGACATTGCTGAACATGACACTGTATCGCTCCATCTGAATATCTGGGATATCGACACTCAGTAAAAGGTCCCGGGGACTTGATTCCTCCTTGGGTGCCTTGTTGCCGAGTGAAAAGTTCCGACTCCGCTGGGGAGTTTGATCACTTCGACCAGGCATAGGCATACTCCTGGGATCAACCTCAATTTTCGGCCACTCTTCTGTCGAATTCTTTCTCAGTCTTGCTTTGTGCGGTTTCTCCGGTAGATTATCTTTATTGATTTGTGGCTTGAAGGTGGTTTCTTGTGCGGCATCTGATGGCGATGTAAACGCATTCTTTGCCTTGAAGAATCCGCCAATCTTCTTCCACTTGCTGGGCTTATTGGCTGAATCTTTTTCTGTAAAGATTGATTCATCAAATCTGGGGGGCGGTAGAGCCTGATCTTTGTTTAACATGCCGGGACTGCCCAGCGCGATACCAATCATATGGTGGTCAGTTTGGGTACGGCCGGATCGGGTAGATTGAATGGCTTCATCTGGTGGCGCTGTTAGGCAAAAGTCGAAAGTTGCGCTTTGGCTCGGAGGTGGCTTTCTGAACCACCCATCTCCCGTAGAGGGCTGGCTGAAATCCCACTGTCCCATGATTGGCTGAGTTGGACGCTGCGAAGCCTCAAGAGATTGAAGGTCGTTCCGCGGCAACGCATCGGTATAGGTCAAAACAGGAAAGGAGATGGTCTCCTTCGATTGCGTGTGAGACTGAACTGTTGTCATACCCCTTGCCATCTCTAAAATATTGGAATCCAGCCGATATGCGATAATAAAAAAAAGAGTGTTAAGAAACCAAAAATATGTCAAAGAATGATATTAAAACAAAAGCCCTAAAAGAAGGAAGATATAACCCTGCCAGAAGGCCAACACAGAAGAGAAAAAAACAAAATCGAAGGGTAATGCTGTATATTAATGAAGGCAAATGAATTGAGTGGAGTCCAAGGTCCATGTAAATGAGACGGGCCCAAATTAATTCCATTGGACCTCCATCCTAAATCTGCTAGAGGTAAATAAGTGCCCTTAGTCTGGGGCTGAACCAACGAAACATAAGAATCCAGTCCCAAACCTCGCAGGGAAATTCTGTTTTGGAATTTGAGGGGCATCTCAGCGCTAATATCAAGCCCGTGTGCGATGCTTATTTCCCGTGGGACGAATAAAACGTCTCGGTTGCGGATTGAAAAGCTCGCTACCACGTTAGAAAGGGGCTAAGCTGTGCAGGAGGCGTGTTTCACCCTGTTAAATCTGAGACTGGGCGTTTTACTCTCTTACCCTGGAAATCAGGGGGAGAAGCTGGATTGGATGTTCATATCGCACGGTCATGTCATGAATTCTCCGATGCGTTGCATGAGTCGTCAATGAAATATGATGCCAAGACTGTCTCGCGTCTAGGTTTCTCCACGTTCCAATGGTATAGCTTTTTTTTCATGTCTGGTGTAAAGATGAGATGAGACGAAATCTCTCCTTAAATAGCGGTCAGATCAGGATTAGGATCAGCCCCTGAGATTCAGGCACTCAGGCATCGTGATCGACGGTACATGGATGACTGGACTGGACTGGACTGAAAGCGGTTATATGTATGTCATACATATCTTTATGAGTATGAAGGTACGAAGTACTTTAGAATAGACATATCCGAAGTTGAAGAGTTGCTGTCCGGAGAAATCTCCCACCGCTACTTGGTATAAACAGAGGTTAGTTATATCAGATATCCTATATACTCAACTCCCCTATAAATATAATTATACTATTCTACTTATGTTGTATAAAGTAAATATAGACAAAATAATCTACTCAAAATAAATAAAGCTATATAGCTTGTTGTCCCAAGTTGCAAACGGTAGGATCGTCATATGGCGGGGTCCTCTCCCGACCGCCACAACTTCTTTCTCCCCCACTTTCTTCTCTTCTCTCTCAGCTCTCCTTTTTTTTCCTGTATATTCAAAAGGTGTGCTGAAATCTCTGCTTCTTTTCTTCTTCTCTAACCAATTCAGCGTTATCCTCTCAACTTCTTTACAGTCATCATGGGCGAGCACTCAGCAATCTGGCAAAGTATGAATCACCTTGAACCTGCAGACTGCAGACTGCAGACAGTTCAGCCCTTGCTTCTTCAAGTTCGCTAACATATTTCTCCTTGAATTAGGCTATGTCGACACCAGGTACATCACCCTTCTTCGATCCCTGATATGCCCCTCCACACTATCGAAACCAAATAATCCCCCCGCGTCTATCCGATACATGTACTAACAAGCTTCTTTTCATAGCCTGATGGGCTCGGGTCAATTCGACAAGGCTGGTATTCTCGCCGCTGACTTCTCTGGTGTTGAGGCTGCCTCGCCCGGCTTCGCGGTAAGCTCACCTATTGTTTTTTCTCGTGCGGGGTGGGGTCACAGACATCAACACAGTCGCTAACGTTACTGGTTAAATATAGCTTTCCCAAGACGAGATCAACTCCCTGATCACCGCTTACACCTCTAGCGACAAGGCTTTTGCCGGTGGCTTCTCTGTCTGTGGTGAGAAGTTCGTCACCATCAAGGCTGACGAGCGCAGCCTGTACGGCAAGAAGGTGAACATATCCCGTTCCCCTCCAGAAACATCTTCGGAATTATATGTGCTAATCCTTGTCTGTGATATAGGGTAAGGAGGGTGTCATCATTGCCCGTGCCTCCTCTTGCACCATCATCGCCCACCACAACGAGTCTGTCCAGACCACCAACGCTGCCACCGTTGTCGAGAACCTCGTCGACTACCTCAACAACCCCCAGTAAATCGGAAAATATGCAATGATAACTAAATGATGTGATGAGTTGAGGGGTTTGTGAAGAATAGGAAATAAAGGAGCACTCGACTATTTCTCTGAGCCCAGCGTGATGTTTCGCTTATGCTTCTTTCTGGCTTTTGTGACTGGATCTCTTTGCCTCGATGGGCGTCGATCTAGACGTTCCCAATGCACAGTATGAGGATACCAGATTGTATGATGCACAATGTAACTTGTCTATTCTAACATGCATATTAACTGATCACCAGCCGCTGAGTCAACGCTGGAAGATCAATAAGGGTCATTATTAATTACATAAATCTGAAGGGCGTAGTTGGATCATTGGATCATATCATCCCGTGTCACATGTATAGCACAGCGTACTTGGAAATCTCCAAACATGGGTGTGCATCCGACATCCCGCAAGCGTACACGATGAAAGTCCGCATTATTTGAAGGTTTGGATACCGTCAGGGAACCTCATCGTCAGACTCCTGCTTGTGTATACTCATACGGGAAGCTCGGCATTGCTCCTCCCACCTGCAAGCACCTCAAGTCCACGTTGGATATACGGCCCTACCACGGGGATGTTACCGGCGAATTGACCGATCGTGACAAGGAAGTCGCCAAACAAGATGAACAAGCCGTAGAGTTCTATCAAGAACCCAGTCAAGGGCCAGCGGAAGAGAATGAGCATAATACCAGCGGCGAAAGCGGCAGTGCCCTTGAGCTTTGCAGGGCGCGTGAAAAAGACCATGGTTTTCTGAACACCAATGATCAGAGTCAATCCGATGAGAAAGAGGACCTGGTTATGTTAGTTAGGCGTAGCGAGTTTCGTTAGAGGGCATGGCGCACATTTCCCATAGCAAGTCTAGTAAAATCAGCATTAGCATTTATTCTCCAAAAAGAAGCGGAAAGTCTGGAGGACATACAATGACCGATCAAAGAACATCACCACTCCTCCAAATAGGAACAAGCCTCCTAATCAACAGCAAAATTGGTTAGTTCTCAGTCCAAATACTTAGTACTTTGGAAAGCCACTCTCGTACCGGCTGAGCAGAAGATCACACCGATCTCTGTTATATATATTAGCTTATGATCGACAATCGCGACTCATGCACTGTCATGACAGTGGACATCGCAGCTTGTAGAATGAATGCGACTGACTCTGGTTCTCTGTTAACCACATGCTGGGCATCTTTGTTTATTTCGGGTTCGAGTGCTGGTAGCGATATATGGGACCGAGGGTTGCACAGATATTCTTGCAGTATTTTAGAACACGCGACAGTCAAACAAGTGGTCTGCGGTGGAATCGGTAAAAGGCGAGGTAGATGCGGAGACAAAGCGGAGATATTGATGGCGTCGTTGAAAGCGGATAGTCTAGATTATTGTAACAGTATGCTGACTTGAAAAGATCACAATAGATCAAAAGGTAAAGTCGCAAGACACGTTAATGTTGTAAACAGAAACAACTCAAAAATCACCATTCTGCCATCTAATCGACGCCAAGTCTAGAATGGTAGGCGGTAACTCCAAAGTTTTTATAGTGCGCTGATCATTCCATTCTGTCCTTTTCCTTCACAGTTTTCGATTGGCAAGGTCATTAATGATGTGATCGTTCCAAATAGGTATCAACCTCGAATTTCAGACTAAATCTACTGGTATTCAGATATACCGAATTACAACTTCGAGCACAGCTCATACATAGTCAGGGCTATCCCCTGTTGCAGAATCTTCCTTTACAGATATTCTGTACATGCCACGCCGCGACGACAGTCTCTTCGGATTCTGTAACTGGTACCCTGTCCCATGGGGTGTCGGTAATAGTCGAGTGCTTATGCACAAGGCGAAGAAGGACTCATTGATCACGAATAAGCCGGAGCGTTTTCTTGAGCCTGTCTCGAAAGGGGCATGGTGGGGTGGAAAGGGCTTGACTGTGTTGGTCGTACATAACGCTTCTTGCGGTTCGTAGTTGGTTGTGTCTAGTTGAATTGATTAGTCGAGTTATCTATCCAAGCTCATTATTGCATGACATACTCATTCTGGGATGATTGTTCGTGTGGGAACTGAATAAAGCTGGCTTTTGCTGCACCTTTACTTCAGGATGGTGTGCGCCCCACGCGCTTCCAGGTAGTTCTCAGGAACACCCTGTGCCAAAGTCCGGATCACCTTGAAGATCTCCTTGTCATGATACCGCAGCCGGGTCTTGGGGTCGGTGTACGGTCCATTGAGGCCCGTGATATCGCAATAGTGATGGTGGTAGGCAGGGTTAAACGACGGTGCCGACTCAATGTTCGTGTAGGTCACGGCGGGTCCAGTTGGGAATGTCGCCCGGGCGTTCTTCTCCAAGACAAGAGTCGAGAGATTTTGGGTGGCCTGGGACAGATTGGGTGCAGCCCCTTCCGCGGGGGTTTGTGTGCCATCCGTGATAGCGCCCGGGGCACCTGGTGTAGTTGCGCCAGAGTTGGCTTGGGTTGCCATCACTGATGCCTCCTTCCGGGAGGCCTCTGAGATAATCTGCTTGAGGTTCTTGTTGCGACGCTGGGATGGTTTCCAGTGAGGGTTGCGGAAGGGCTTGGGGACATGTGAAATGTCTAGAGCATTCAACAGCTGCTGGTGAGCTTCATCGTTGGCGGCATTTGGTGGAGGCATGGTATTGAATATGGTTCAGGGCAACGGTACGGTCAATTGCGAGGCCGAGGCGGAAACAGTTTGGTGTGTATGGACGGATGCAAGTGTGAAGACAGGGGTGAGGATGGGAATGATCCAAAAGTATTAGATTCCTGAGTGGCAGAACTTGGTCATATATTATAAGGGATTCAAAAGGTGGTGTCAAACGGACAAGGTCAGGTCGAAAGTAGAAACATTGAAGCAATGCAAGTATCCCCGATCCATGAAGTCTGTATAGCTGCACGTGATCATATCCCGATCAAGTCCAAATAAACACATTCACGTCTAACATCAACCCAACATCTATCAATATTCAGCCATGGTATGTGGTTTCTCTTCCTTGTCTGGATTTTTTGCCTTCTGAAAGATTCCAGATGCTAATGTCTCCTTAGGAAAGCCCCCACGAGCATCAGCAGACAGTTCTGCTATCCCGCATCATCACCAACGTTGTATGACATGATTGAATCACCTTTGCAGGATAACATTTGCTCACTATTTATAAAGGAGAAACTCAATGAAGCCATTATGGTCATGAACAAGGGTCTCCAGGTAGGTTTGAGCCTTTTTCATTGATATGATCATAGGATTGACCCTCAATCACAGGAAGTGAATATCCAGAACATGAATGTTGAGCTGGTGGCGCAGATGTTCAAGAACTACCAGTCTAATGTTCTCTTCCACCTCGAAGGTATTCATTACTCTATTCTCATATCTTGACCTTGAAATTCTCTACTGACGCCCTATAGCCACGGAGAACCTCCAAGAGCCATCCTAAGTAACCCTAACGATAAACAATTTACTTTAACGAAGAAATGTGGGGACGAGCAATTAGTCAATGATACCAGGTTCTAAATCCAATAAGCATATGTAAATGGTTTGAATCTTTGCATCCCTTTACTCCATAAAAGCGATAGTGATAGCCTCTATTCTTGGCGGTCCAACTCCGCCAAACCTCATCAACCGCGTTTGTATCGTTTGCCTCTTTGTCAATCTGCCCTTCCAAGGTTTCCACATATTTATTGGTTTCCTACCCCAACCTTGTTTCCTATGCAGTGAGCCCTATTCGATATCTACGATCTCCGATCCCAATAGCTCCTGGTTTCCGGAGCGCAGCCCGCCATGACGATTACCTCCGTGCAGCGTCTCCTACCAGCTCGCATTGCAGCCAATACCACCGAGCAACGAACCGAGAAGCCTCCCCCACAACTCCACGGCGTGCAAGACTTTCCATTCAAGGGATATCACCCTCCGCAACCCGAGGGATATCAGCAGAGCCAAGCCCATCCCCACACCAGTGCCATCGTTATTGACAATGGTAAGGAATTCCAGATAATTTGTCATTCAACACTCCTAACAAATGTGGTTCATGCGCAGGCGCTCACCTGGTCAAGGCCGGTTGGTCTTTTGACAAAAACCCCCGATTTGCCATACCTCCGGTCATGAGCCGATACCGTGATCGCAAGCTCAATCGCCAGTGCCAATTTATCGGATATGATGCATACGTCGATGCGACTACAAGAGGACAGCTGCGAAATGGGTTTGACCCTGGCTCCAGTGTTGTTGGTAACTGGGATGTCATGGAAGGCGTGTTGGACTATTTGTTCATCAAGCTGGGCGTGGATGGTGCAAATGGGGGCGTCGGGCGCCCGATCTTGATGACAGAGCCAATCGCCAATATGCCATATTCAAGGAAGAGTGAGTATCTAGCGGTTCCAGTGCCAGTACGGCCGTTGCTGACATTCCTTCAGTGATGAACGAGATTCTCTTCGAGTGCTACTCTGCGCCGTCAGTGGCCTACGGTGTGGATTCCCTTTTCTCCTATCGCTATAACGGTGGAACGGACGGTTTGATTGTGGACTCGTCGCATACGTCCACCCATGTTATTCCGGTCATGAACTCGAAACCCGTGCTCTCCAACAGCACTCGTCTCAACTGGGGTGGCCTGCAGAGCGCCGAATACCTGATGAAGCTCATGAAGCTGAAGTACCCAACCTTCCCGACTCGCCTGACGGACGCACAGATGGAGGAAATGGTTCATAAGCACTGCTACGTCTCACAAGACTACGATCGCGAGTTGAATGGGTTCCTCGACTGGACGGGACTCGAGGACCGTGATCGCGTCATTCAGTACCCGTTCACAGAGCATATTGTTCAGGAGAAGACCGAAGAAGAGCTGGCGCGGATTGCGGAGCGCAAGAAGGAGAGCGGCCGTCGCCTGCAAGAACAGGCTGCAAGGATGCGACTTGAGAAACTAGTGAAGAAGGAGCAAGAGCTGGAGTACTGGAAAGATCTGCAAAATAATCTAGCCAACGAGACTAAGAAGGAGATTCGTCGCGTGCTGGAAGCCGAGGATCTGAAAGACGAGGCTGCGCTTGAGAAAGTGATTCGCGAGCTAGAGAAATCTATCAAACGCTCGCGCAACAAGGATCTAGGCATTGAAGAAACCGAGGAGCAGCCTGAGGAAATGACATTCCCTATGCTCGATATCCCAGACGACCAACTGGATGAGGCTGGACTGAAGGAAAAGCGCCACCAACGTCTCATGAAGTCCAACGTCGATGCTAGACTGCGAGCGAAAGAAGAGAAGGAGCGCGAAAGGGCTCGTATTGAGGAGGAGGAGCGTATAGACCGTGAGACGCGTGAGAACGATTTCGAGAACTGGATTGCAAAGCGCCGCGCCAATCGCCAGGTATGTTGACCGGACATGACTCTTTAATTTCCAATACTAATATTTCTCAGAACATTCTACAAAGAATCAAAGACCGTGACCGTTTCACGGCTGATCTTGGAAATCGCAAATCTCTGGCCAGTCAGATGCGTATGAAGACACTGGCCAATCTGGCATCCGACGGTCCTAAGAAACGTCGTCGCGGCGGGGATGATGATGACTTCGGTGCCAATGATGAGGACTGGGGTGTTTATCGCACCGTAGCTGTTGGCGAGGGCAGTGATGATGAAGAAGAGGAGGATCTAAATGGTATGCTCGACTCTGTAGAGAAGGAGCTCCTCGAGTACGATCCCGAATTCAACGAGAACAACACATTCGCCGCACAGTCCGACTGGACAAAGAGTCTTGTACACGCTTTCCTCCGCGGACCCTGGCCTTTCGATCCCGAAAGCCAGCGAGAGGCACACCAGCTCCATCTGAACGTGGAGCGCATCCGTGTGCCTGAGGTTGTGTTTAAGCCGTCCATTGCTGGCCTCGACCAGGCTGGTCTGATCGAGATCGCGGCCGATATCATTAATCAACGCTATTCCAACCCAGCAGACCAGGCCCTTCTTCTAAAGGACGTGTTCCTGACTGGAGGAAATACGTTGTTCACCGGTTTTGATGAACGCTTCCGTAAGGAAGTCCGCGGATTCCTACCCATTGACGCTAAATTGAATGTACGCAAAGCATCAGACCCTGTCTTTGATGCTTGGAAGGGCGCGGCACAGTGGGCTTCTGGTGGTGACCTAGGCCGATGCTCGGTCACACGGGAAGAGTACATGGAGAAGGGCAGTGAATACATCAAGGAGCATGAACTTGGCAATGCTACATGGTGAGAATAAAAAAGAGCGAGTTCCCGAAAACACCTTGGGCGCACTGGAGTCAAATGGTCTGCTTATCCGGCGTGGTATAGGGCATGTTTATTTGATACTTAAAAGGTGTTATTGCAGAGTCGGTAGTAAGCGAAATATGAGATGTTTAGCCTCAGAATAACTACTACGTTAATAGAGCCCGTCTTGCCTTCAATGGGAAACAGTCTGTCTTTCCGTTTTACTCTCACTCTAATCAAATTTCACATTAAAGCCCTAAGGGGCTTATAATCCTCTCCTGTATGCCTCGCAACCCTCTTTACCTGTCTATCTCTTCCTTGACTCTTTCAATCCCGAGCTTTCAGTCTATTAATCCACACACCTTGATAGCAAGGGATCCAACGTATTCCCCAGAGTAAGGCCTCCCATCTATCAATGAGCTGTGTTTAGAGTTGGGGGTCTGAGACATCTCCATGTTAAGGCCTCTGGGGTGATTCACGTTAAGCCCGTTTGAGGTCCATGAGAATGATACCCACACCAAGTGTTACGCTTGCACTGACCAATGAAAGCCAACAATTCTGATCTTTTGTTCTCGGCTATGTCGGAACATTCTTGTAGACCAGTCCATTCACGACATGGCCAGTCGAGGACGACAAAGTTGTACGAACGAATATGATCTATTGCACTAGTTACACGACACTGGCCATTACTGGCATAGTTTCCAATTTCTATCAATCGCCAATCCCTCGAACCGGTGTCTTGAATAATGTAAAGCTGATCCAAATCCAAGTACTGAAGTAAAGGGACTATATATAACTAGTGCATCGAACAAAGTTCCAATAAGACCCAGGTGAAGCCATAATCCGAAGAGAAACCCCCTGTTTACAGATTATGTTGTTCTCGGTGGTTATGCGGTGCAATATACATACTCATCCATCTGATTGGATAGTAACTATCATATCACGGGGCTAACCAGACGTTGAATTATCCGCAAGCTGCCGGGCTTTTCGTTTTGTTAACGTCGGTTAATACAGTGGAGAATTTGAGGTATCTCCTTATAGCATAACAATGCCATTGCCACAGGCCTATATACTTTACGTATAAAACAGAAATTGAACTTGCATATAATCTCGAATACATGAAAAAGTGACAATCTCCAATTGCCTTTTCGATACCTAAGTGCCAAATTGGGATCTGGCCCATGTCTGGTCCTGACTTCATGCAGAGGCCATCATGACGCGCCTGGGGAATTCTTGCTTAGACATGTATCTTTGTTTGCTTTGGAACTAGTGATGTTGGGATGACCCCGAGATATAAAACCCTTCCTCTGCTCTTCTGTGGAAGCTGATTCCTTTTTTAATACTATTTTCTATTCTATTATCTCAGGCGTGTCACAATACACTTAGCCTCATTGCGCCTTTCACGTTTTGTATACTTACTACAATGAGCTTCACAACTACAATTGCTCGTCCACTGCAGTTGCTCACTCGAGCCCTCCAGTGGTCCAGCGTTGTCATCGTCATGGGTCTAACCTCGTTCTTCATCCACCACGGTCCCCGTGGCCAGCACACCACTTACCAAGAGATCATTGTATGTCATTCACTTTCTCAAAGCCTCGCAGAGTCATCTCTAACCGTAAGCTTAGTCTACCATCTCAGTCGTCTTCTTCCTCCCGGCTTTCATTTCGCCCTTCCTACCCTCGTCGTTGAGCAGATTCGTGCTCGCTATCGACGTCGTCTTCTCCTACCTGTATGTCAACATCCAATCATACCTATATCAAAGTCTCTGATATCTATTCTAGCTGGTTGACTGCCTTTATTTTCTCCGCGCAAGACTACAGTGGAAGTCGGTGCTACTACGCTAACCCCGCAGGCATCGGCTGCAAACGCAAGAGAGCCAATGAAGCATTCATCTTCGTAGCTTTGTACGTAGCCTGAATTCTTCTAGCTGTTGTGATTTTATGAAAACTAATCTCGTCGCAGCATCTTCACCATCTTCGGCATGCTCCTTGAAGTCGCTGCCCTCTGGGCCTATCGCAGGGAAAATAGCCCTAACCACTCCACCGAGACCAAAGTCAATTCCGGGACTCGTCCACCTATGGATGCTCCTGCAGCTCCTGCTGGAACTGTCTAATCAATGTCTTAATTGCCTCCCTGACAAATATATGTCTACTACCTCTTGACGTGGTCAATGGTTGTCGATATATCATTCACTGGGATGGGGATGTTGGGCTTACTGCACCTTGTATTTTGGGTTTCATTTCTTCAAGTAGTCTTTTGGTTTTCTGATGGGCTTGGATTTTGATAATGGCGGGATTGAACATAGGCTACTATGAGCCGAGGTGCGGTGAGAGAAGGTGAAGTTGATATGCGATGGACAGTACTATGTACCTTCATCGCAGACTCGGGGACACTTTTTTCTATCAACTGTGTTCTTTTCTCTTAATACTTTAATCGATTAATTACTTTGGAAACATTGGGATAGTCGATACATATGTCTAGTGATACCATTTCCCTTTTTTGAATCAACATGTACGAGATGCCAGTGTAAAAATGTTGGAAGTAAATGTCATATGACTACCAGCAAAGCTGTATTTCTATTTCTATCAGGCTATTTACAGTATACACTGAATGTACATGTTCAACAAGAGAAGCCACTCGCTCGGTATCTTGGGCAAGAGCGGTGCCAGCATTAAGCAGAGCAAATCGTATGCAGCTCTGAACACTGCATATCAAAAGTCAAGTCGTTGCTGTATTGGACTTGAGATATTATGCAGGGGTCGGTTGAAGGACAATGTTGCGTAGTTAGATACTAGCTCGGCGGGGAGCCATTGTCCGTTGTAGCTTGCGCTTTTCCTCGGTTTCCTCCGGGATAGGCAGTGAGCCCTCGCTCTTCAAGCGATCGAGGAACTCCTTTCCATATGCGTAACCAACTTTGTAGATCTCGTCGAATTTTCCGAACTCTAGGGTGCCGTATGGGTCGATAGGAGGACGCATGTATAGACAGCCAGGTGTACTCTTTGCGCGCTCGAGATTGTCGAATGATGAGACATAGGCCAGTCGTGCTTGGATTTCAGAAAGTGTAGGTGGGTTGGGGAGTGAGGAGAAGGGGTTCCACCGGTTAAACACAGACCAGAATCCTGACAACGAGTCTCCGAATCCTTGGGGCGTGGTGTCGTCGATAGACCCAACATCAATTGCGAAGATGACATCCGCACCAAGACTTTTCATATGTGCCACAGTGAGATTGTCGATGTAGCCACCGTCAAGAAGCATACTGCCTTCGTCACAGATAGGAGGCATCAGGCCAGCCAACGTCATCGAAGCCCGAACGTACCGCCAGACGTATCCAGACGAGTGATACTCGATTCGAGATCGGCTGATATTGGTTGTGTTGCAGTAGAACTCTAACCAAAAATCTTCAATTTGGCTGTCTCCAAAGGTCTTGAAAATACCGCGGTTGAACTCGTGACCCGTGGTGTAGGAAACGGTGGGATAGGTCAGGTCCAGAGCAAACCGCCACATACTTCCCATGCGGCCGGAGAACTTCTTGGCTCGCCCGTACATGGGAACAACATCAGCGTCACGCGCGTACAGAGCTCCAATGAAAGAACCGATCGATGTGCCACCGATGATATCAATTGGGATTCCGGCCTCCTCGAGCGCTTTAATGACACCAACTTGCGAAATACCACGCGCTCCACCACCGCCCAGTACAAGACCCACAGACTTGCCGCACAAACGCCGAGCCAGACGATGGAAATCACCCTTGAAAGGGGTCTGCGGGGAATAGAGTGGGGTTTGTTGTGCACGTCGGGACGTATACTTTTGAATCTCGGCTTGCAGGATTTGCACGCGCTGCTTCAGTACAGTACCAAACTTCTTACTTGGCTGATGCGCAGGGTCGGTGGTCGAGCGGAAGGCCATTTGGATGTGGTGATGGCCGCCGTTAATCCACACCCGGTTCTTGAGCCATTCTCGGGTGAGTCCAGGTGCACAGTATCGTTCCGCATGCAAAAGAACCAGTTCTTTGCGAGCAGTGGTCTTCATACCCAGTAGGAACCGCTCATATTCACCAATTCTTGGCGAAGACTCTGCAAGACCCACCAACAGAATAGAGTCGGCTTGTGCGATGCAAGTCTGAGTCCACGGTGCATTCACATTAGTGTCAGCGATGTACAAGACCATTCCGAATTTCTCTTCAAGGTCAGCCAGGTATTGGGAAAGCTTAAGCTTTCCCATCTTACTGAAGGCATGGCGCCCCAAGTGGTTCAAAATCGTCGCTTGGTTGAGTGACGTGACACCTCTAGTCACACCAACTTGGTGCAACGCCTGCAAGAGTCTATGACCAAATTCCACAACCGGGACGCCAGCCATGACTGGAAGAATTGCCACGGTGCGCAGATTGACTGTTGAGGTTGCAGTCTGAACACCACCAGCCTGTCTTTGTTCAATCCCCTTTTCAGACAGCGGATGCTCAACTAAATCACGCATTCGCTGGGCAATGAGTTTAGAGACCTGAATGGTAATTCCAGGATGTTCCTGGGCAAGACTGTTGAAAAGAGACCGGGGGAACTTGGCTAGTTCCGTTTCCCGGATGGCATGCAAAGTAGATGGTCTTGTAGATTCAGTCATGACTTCAAGTTCGCCAACACTCTCACCCTGACCGTGTTCGCCAATGACAGTAATCTTGCCGTTTGGCCCTTCAAGGACAGACCTCAGACGACCGTTTAGAACAAGATAAATAGCATCGCTTTCATCCCCTTGGTGATAGATCACTTGCCCTGCGCTGACCTGAACCCACTCTAGCGCGAAATCAATGTGAAGTAACAAACGAGGCAACAGTCGTGTCAACCGCTTCGCCAGCGTTAATAGGGCAGCTGGATGTCTATCTGCAATTCTCTCGAGGGAAGCACGGGGAAGGAATCCAACATAAACATCTGTCTTGGCCACGACATCGGTGTAGGAGCGGTACGATGCAAGAGCACCTACATACCCTTGAATGCCTCCAGGCTTGATCAGGTATAGCGATTTGCGGGACTGCGTTTTCCGTCGAGGGTCATTGCTGCCTGCTGCACCAGAGGCGGTGCGCGACGATGCTGTTGTTGTTCGTCTCAACTTCGGGAACAGGTCCTCTTGCGCCTGCGAAGCAGATCCATGAGAGGACCCAATAAGCGTGTCATCGCGTTCATCCGCCGGAATACCCGCGTCCAAGAATCCATCAATGACGTAGTAGAGACCTGGATGGCGCTCGCCCTGTTCCACCAGAACCGAGCCTTGTGGGAAGTACACCACTTCAATGTCATGGAGGAGGTCTTCCCGCAAATTTGTGATAGGCGAAGTCCCCCCTGCGCTCGTCACTGACATGGAGGACATCATGGATTCGCTTTCGCCATCACCGGACCCTTCGTAGGGATCCATGAAGCCAAAAGCATTGGAGAAGACTGCCTTCTGGCGGCGGTTATCGTAGGAGAGAAGTCTCGGCGACGCGTCCCCGGAGTGAGTGCTCTTGCGCAGATTATCGCGTGTGCCTTCAGTGAGTCCAATACCCTTCATCATACAGTCCAGGATCGATTCGCGGAAAATAGCGTCCTCGTCAACTGACTCATTTCGCTGGAAAGTTGCAGGCAGACCGTTCATTGCAGCAGATACAAATTGAGGTTGTTCCCGCTCAGTAAGAGGAGTCTGGATGCGAGGTGCTAAATGTTCATGTCGCGGTCCAAACCGGGACAATTGTATCGTTGATAGCAGATCACCGGGGCTGACACCTGCCGAGTCCCTATCAAGGAATACCGATGGTGGCCTTTTTGGGCTCAAGGGTGTGAGAGAGCGCTCACTGGCCACCTTTGCTTGCAAAAAGGCTTCTTTTCTAAGAGTACTGCTCGACCGTCCTCTGCGGCTGACAGAAGGATTGTGAAGAGCAATACCTTTTCCAATTTCCTCTGGCCCCAATCTCTCTCGCTCCCGGGTAAATTTGTCCTTCAGGCGATCCAAGACACTTCCTCGAAGATTATTCGGAAGGTCCCATGAGGTGTATTTAGACATTTGCCGTTCTATGCCCAAAACCTCACCAGTAAGGCCCAGATAAGAATGCGCTGTAGCGAACGTGACTCGCTGGAGACGTGTCAGGATAACCTGCACAATATGTGATGTTGCCCGTGGGTAGACCCTAGTCAGGCGGCGAAATGCGCTCGCTGGGATGATAGCAATCGTCGTGTCCACTGTAGCGCGTGCCACGATATCTGGATGTACCGACTTGCGGTGCTTTTTGTGGTCATTTTGATTAGTATCCGCCTGCGGGATCTCCCCGGAGTCCTGTCGGGGCATGGAATGGCTCTCTCCAATATTGAGCGGAGGCACCGAGGGCAATGTATCGCTAGATCCATTCTTTGCCGTGTTCAAGTTTCCGGAATCTCTCACGGTGGACCCAGGGCTGACAGCAAATGAATCAGGCACATGAGTCTGGCCAATACTAGGACTGGATATACTGGAGCTGTGACTTCGCGAATTGCGGAGCTCAATATCTTCAGTAAACAGTTGGAGAATAGAGAATAGAGACGACATCGAGGCACCATTCTTGACCTCGGTGAGGAGCTGATAGCCCTGCCGGTTGTGAATGTTCCGGTCCTCCTCGTCTGAGTAGTCATCATCCATGTGAAGATTCTCTTGCGAGCCTGACTTCCCATCGCGTGCAGATTTCACGAATATCTGGACTAGTCCATCTACAACCATACAAAATCCCTTCTCCTCCTCCAGCATGAGCGTCTCCCCCGCAATCAGCTTCCTGGTCTGCATCGTCCGGGTCAGCTCGTGGAAGACGGGTCGTTCAAGGTAGCCGAAGACTTTGATAGCGCTGAGGAATTCATCAAGGTAGTTGGCAAGCCCTGGCTTTGAATCTCCTTCTTGGATATCGGGGAACAAATCGATTTGGGCTTCTTTGCGTTGAGGCTCTGGGGGTAGACGGCTGTACATGTTCAAGTAACGGTAACGGATGAACCAGCTGACGGTCGATACCAGGACAAGGAATATTAACATTCTAAGGGTCACGGTTGATCAGCAACGGTATCTTTGAAGAATACAATCAAGACTAGGACTTACATGGTGGTGAAATTCATGGTGAAAGTCAAGCTCATGGAGAAGAGAGTGAACAGCCATGTGGGCAGTGTAATTGTCGAGAATGTGATTATCGAGTACAGAACGCTTGGAATAGTTTGGAATATAAAGGTAAACACCCATCCGATCCACCCCGCCATGGTGGAAGGCGCTGTATGGAACGGTGGGGGGGAGAAAGAGGTAGAAATAGAAGTCAGAGCGGTTGG
Source organism: Penicillium griseofulvum (assembly GCF_001561935.1). NCBI lineage: Eukaryota > Fungi > Ascomycota > Eurotiomycetes > Eurotiales > Aspergillaceae > Penicillium > Penicillium griseofulvum. Next base: position 3,906,650 of record NW_024467471.1, on the reverse strand, counting down.
CGCGCTGAGGCAGAGGGATGGGGCCAGGCCAGCCATAACAAGATTTGAGAGCTCCGCTTAAAGTTCTAAGCAGGTTCTAAGGTCCAGACTAACTCAGATATGACTTAGATCAATTCAAAGTACCCAACCGTGGGCCCGTTAGGCCTGAAGATTGAAAAGCATCGTGAGGTGGATAGGTGGAAGAGGAAGGGGAGAGTCCCGCGTCACATGCAACTTGCATTTCATACTGTCAAGGGTATTTTTTTATGTTATTCTATTACACGTTATATTCTATTAGTATTCTATTATATTCTCTTATTATGTGTTAACGTTCTGATATTCTATATTCTAATTAAACTAATAAATTTTCCTTATCATAGGGCCAATCCACAGTGATGTAATTGATTACTATCTTCTAAGCCTCAGACGTATATAGGCTTGAAATTTATATATCCTTGTAAAACCTTGGAATATTCTGGCATCTTTGACATACCTATGAACTTCAGTAGATATAATGATTTCAGTTACATATTTATTAAGAGAAACCAGATGTCAATACAAAAAAAAAAAAAAAAAAAGATTGGTTTTAGATTACAAGAATAGTCGGCGGCATAAGGGGCCTGAGATATCTTTTTGGTCTCTTTGGTCTTCTCAAAGATCATTCTGTTTACATGTGCCAGTTTTATAGGTCGACGGCAAAAAAAGGCGGAAAAGGGCTGAAAGTATAACCTTTGAAGTTATATTGGACGCTATCAAGTGCTATACAGCAAATATATATGCTACATTGCAGTACAAAAAAAAAGCAACAGAGAGAAATAGCAAGCTAATAAAAATACAGACTCAATTCTACCTGAGGATCTATGTTATTAATACACGTAGAATGAAATAGGTATCATCCAATCTAATCGTTGGCGAGTAAACAGCCGAAGGTGACCTTCCACATGGCAGTTCCGCCTTGGCTCTTCCAAATCAATGATCCCCCTCACTTCCATTTGCGGTCAACTGCTATTCTTTCTGTTTTTAGTAAATACACTAGCCAGTGGTCTTGCGTTTTTAGATTCAGTTGTCGTCTGGGTTCTCAGAACCGTGGCAATGTTTCAGGTACTTCTCCCTTTTGATGATCCGCGTGTACCTTGCCTAACTCCCTCACAGCGCCTCCGCGAGGCCATCGACTCTCGCATCGCAGAGGAACAAGCTCGTCAAAAGTCCGCCCAAGATAACATTGAGCGCTCCAACTCCGCTCGCCGTCCGCCTGGCCGCAACCAGTCCCCGAGTCGGCGCTCCCGTCCGAGACGCAATACCAGCACCCCCGTTCGAGGACCCGACCCCAAGGAGTTTGAGGCTGAATTTACTATCGGCGACGACGATGAATCTAGCAGGTCCGGTACCCCTCAAACAGATACACCAGAGGCTGCTTCGGAAGTAAGCGCCTCTAAGGGAGACAGCGAGATGGTCGACGGCAAACCGGCGGAGACGCCCGAGAAGGAGATGGCACAGGAGACAGAGGCTAAAGAGACTCCACCTGTGCTTCCACCTGATGTTCGTGCGAAACTTCGACGACTTGATAAGCTAGAGTCCCGATACCAAGGTATGCACCTGCCTGACTAGACTATACGGCGCAAGACTAATTGAACATACTAGATTTACTCAAGGCTTACCGTACTGCTCACTCGCGCGTCCTATCCATCGAACCCTTCGAAGCTGCCCTGCGCGAGAACACCCCACTCACCTCGATTGGCGAACCAAAAGCTTTCACGGAATACCTCAACCAATCCACCTTGAAAAGCGACATGGTCATGGAAGAGCTGAAGCGCGTAACCGAAGAAAGAGAAGACTTCAGAAAGAAATTTGAAGCAGCACAGCAGGCTACTAAGGATGCTTTGGATGAGCTTACTGGCCTCAAAACGGAGAAACCCCAAACCCACACACCCACGGGGACAGATGGAACCGAGGAGCAGACAAGTGAAGAGTTCTTTTCGTTCGATAATGAAGTTCCCCGACTGGAAGGCGAGCTTAAGGAGAAGCAAGAAGAGGTCGAGAGCCTTAAAACCGAAGTCGAAAAGCTGAAGCGCGATATGTCTGTCACCCGTGAGTCGACCGAAGGCATGGTGCAGAATTTGGAGACAGCAACTCGCGAGCTCGTCGAGCTGCGTGACACCAAGGACAACCTGGATGCCGAAATCAAGACCCTACAAAACGCTAAAAAGGCCGATGTCGACGACCTGAAGGCGAAGTTAGCAACTGCAGAATCCTCTCTCAAATCAACCACGTCCGAGGTTGAGAAGCTCAAGTCGCAACTCAAGGAGAAGAGCGAGGAAATCGAGAAGCTCCAGAAACAGGCTTCCGAAAGAACTGAGCCTGATTCGGACCTCGCTGCTCAGTTGGAGACGACCAAGGAGGAAAAGAAATCCAACGAGAAAAAGCTCGTTGTGCTTCAGGGCTTAGTTGACGGTCTTCGATCTCAGCTTAAGAACACCGAATCTTCCGTTTCGAAACTGAAGAGTGAGATCGACGAGAAATGCAAAAGCTCTGCTAAGCTACAAGACATCTTCGACTTTGTGAATGAGAACTTGAAGGAAAACGCGATGTGGGTATCTACAAGGGAGAAAGTCTTCGCTGGAGAGGCGGCCGACTTCAATGATGTCGTCAAGACCCTAGCGCCAGTCAAGGCAGAGCACGCGCCTAGAATTCCTGCTCCTGCTTCTGCCCCGACCGAAGAAGAAACACAGCCTGCTCAAGCTACTGGCGGTGGCAACGGAGGAAAGAAGAAGAACAAGAAGAAGAAGAAGGGCGGAAAAGCAGATCAATCTTCTAAGCCAGCTGATGCAGCTCCCGCAGAGCAATCGCCTCAAGAGGCGCCTTCGTCAGCTACCAATGAGCTAGATGAACTCAAGCAAAAGATCGAATCTCTCATCCAGCAATTGTCCGAAAAGGAGGCCGCCATCGAACGTCTCAGTTCTAAGCTGAAAGGCGAGCACAATTTGAAGGAGGAGATTGAGTCCCTGCGCGATGACCTTGTCAACATTGGCCAGGAGCATGTGACAGCCAAGGACAAGATTAAGGAGCTTTCAGCAGAAAAGGCTTCTCTTGAAGAAACTATCAGCAAGCTCGAGAAGGATTTAGGGGAACTCCGCACCAGCAACGCTTCGACCTCAGCTGACTCGGAGAAAGTGCACTCCTCACTGAAAGAGGAATTCGATAAACTCAAGGTCCGCTCTGCTACCTTGGAGACCGATCTTTCCGCTGCACAGCAGCTAGCTGCCACTCGGTTCAAAGACCTTACAGACCTCCGTGAGACTCTTCAGAAGGTTCAACCTGAGCTGCGTAGTCTACGTGCCGAATCTTCCGAGCTGAAGACTCTAAAAGAAACCCTCACCAGCAAGAATTCAGAGTTGAAGGCCCTTGAAGGCAAGCATGAGGATCTGCGTGCTGAGCTGAAGGCTTCCAAATCGAAGATCTCAGAGCGTGACACAGAAGTGGGCACCCTCAATAAGAAGATCCGACAGGAGACCGACAGCCGATTGAAGGCCGAGGAGAACCTTAATGTTGCCCAATCGAACCTGCGGTCTGCCGAGAGTAAAAAGCAAGATGCTATCAACGCCAGAGACAAGACTACTGGTGACCTCTCCAAGGCCCAAGACGCGTTGAAAAGTACTCGCGCCAAGATGCGGGAGATGGATGAGCAGATTTCCCAGCTGAACAAGGAACTCGGAAATCTCCGAGACGAGATTCAGCTAAAGACAGCTCAGCATAGCAGCGCCCAAAGCCTAATGAACAGCATGCGTGACCAGACCACGGAAGTTGCAATGCAAATGAAGGAGGCCCGTGAGCGATGCGAGAGCTTAGAGGAAGAATTAGCTGATGCTCATCGTCTGCTGAGCGAGCGAACCCGCGAAGGCGAGACCATGCGCCGTCTGCTCAATGATATTGAGGGTCGTTCGGAAGCCAAGGTGCGAGACTTTAAGGAACGCATGGAGGCTGCTATTGAAGAGCGAGACCGTGTCGAAGATGAGGCCAGCACCCAAGGGCGCCGGCGTGCTCGTGAGGTGGAAGAACTCAAGGCTAAGGTCCGTGAAGCTGAGCGCGCACTGCGCACGGCAGAGCAAGACAAGGAGGAGCTTGAACAATCCCAAAAGGACTGGCGCCGCCGTCGTGACGAGCTCGAGTCAGTCTCTGAAAAGTCTTCACAGGAAGTGACAGAGATTCGACAGGCTATGGCTGGTCTACGCGATGCCCTCGACGAAAGCGAGAAGCAGGTTCGCGACCTCGAAAAGGATAAGGCAGAACTTCGTCGTTCGGTGGAAGAGACAAACAACCGACTGGAGAAGCTTCGAAGATCCCATAAGACACTCGGAGAGGACGTTCGTCTACGTGGCTCCCCGTCTCGGCAATCCTCGCGGTCTTCTTTGGATTCAGGCTCTCGCCGGGCAGTTGTATCTCCTGGGAGGAGCGAGTCACTTGTTGGCCCACCCAGCAATGCATCTATTGACTACATGTACTTGAAGAATGTTCTTCTCCAATTTTTGGAACAGAAGGACAAGAACTATCAGAAGCAGCTGATCCCTGTTCTGGGAATGCTGCTCCATTTCGATCGGTGAGTTTCCTACTGAACCCTCTATTTAACAATGGCTACTAACTTTACAAACTAGAACTGATGAGCAAAAGTGGATGTCAGCTATCATGTCCAAATAATTGGCTTTTATACCCATAGGCGTGGATTGCATATCTTGAGTCCCTTGCTCTGTACAATATCCCTCTGTAGAGGTAATATTATGTTTCTCTATTTACGTTAAAAAAGACATTTAATTCACTGATATTCTCTGATAAGCATTGAAATATAAACATAGTATCTCCTCAAAAAGAAATTGAAATCCAAGTCAGCAAAAGTTGAACTCGTCATGTAAAATAAAAATCGGCAATATTGCCTAATGTGGAATAGTAACTCCTGGAGTTATTGCGAAGCTTAGCAAAAAGAAGCGCGCATATACTAGCAAGTACTAGCAAGTACAAAAGTCCGAAAAAGACTTCTGAGCTATATGGATTATACCAGTCCTCTCACCAAGATGACCGACCAACCTACCATTCGTCTCGCGACCCCCGAGGGCAAGTACATTGACCCCTTGAGGGCGCACCCCAACTAACACCAGGTAGATGTCCCTCTCATTCTCCAATTCATTTGCGAATTAGCCGACTATGAAAAGGCCCTCCATGAAGTCGAAGCCACGGAAGAATCCCTTCTAGCGACCCTCTCCTTCCCCGACACCCCGCCCCGACGCGGCGCCGTCTACACAGCTCTCATCACCCCTCCACCCACCGCCGAGACTCCGAACCCGATCCCTGTCGGCATGGCCCTGTACTTCTACAACTACTCAACATGGAGATCCGCCCCTGGTATCTACCTCGAGGATCTGTATGTGCAGCCCAGCGCGCGGGGTAACGGGTACGGCTTCAAGTTGCTTAAGTACCTTGCCAAGCAAGTGCTTGAGGTATCGGGTCGACGGTTGGAGTGGAGTGTGCTCACCTGGAACGAGCCTAGTATTAAGTTCTATGAGCAGGTTGGTGCGCGCGGTATGGACGAGTGGATGAAGATGATGCTCGAGGGGGATGCGTTGACTCGTTTGGCCGAGGATGCGTAGAGGGATGAGGATCATTTAACACTACAAAAGCCATTTGAATGATCGATTTAAAGCGGTTTATTTACACTGCAGAGCTCATTGCAGATTGGGAGCGAAAGTGAGCTGCTATACATGTACCTTTAGCATATATATCTATGATCACAGCTACATATATGTCTCGATATTATATTTTGAGAATGAAATGAAATATATCCAAATACAAGAATCTCAATCCTACGTCATCAATGTAACTAAATATAAAAGAAAACATCCAAATTGCGTAAATTGCGGTCTGATCGATCGCTTCGCCCCAAGCCCTTTTAGCGCCAGGTGACGGCATCGACCCGCAGATCTGTGATCCTCGATTTGCCTGTTCCACTTTCTTTCTCCTTTCAACACCTCAGCAATGGCGACGATTCCTGATAATGTTCAGGGGTCTAATCTCCATGTGGACTATGTTATCCGTTACAGCTTCGGAGACGTAGGTGAGTAAAAGAGGGAGCTCTGGTGGGGTACATCCTAACAATTGCAGACCGATCGCAGGCTATTGTGCAGCTAGAAAAATTGCTCCAAGCGCTCGCCCAAGTTGGTCTACAGGTAGAGGTACGACAGGGTGATGAGTCGTCCTTGCTTGTTTTTGTGAAAGCTTCAGAAAAGCGGCTGAAACAGGCGGTCTATCGGTCGCGGTGAGTGATGGATGATGTTGATCCACGCCAATGTGCTAATCCCAACTTTGTATTTTAGAGTACGCGACTGGCTATATGGCATTCGCAATGATGAGCCCACTTCCAATTCGAATGAGTCCCAGACCGAGGCTGAGCGCCTACGGGTGATCAACCAGATGATTACACTTCCCAAGGAAGAGGGCGGCGCCGCTATCACCCCCAACCATGGCGAATGGAAGAATGTCACTGCTATATTCCCCCTTCACGATGTCGAAACAAATAAAAAGTGGATACGAGCTTGGAGCTCAAAGACTTTCCTTTCTGATGACGACTTGGATCAGATCCGGAACAAGTTTGGTGAAAGTGTATGTGTAGTAAGCGGTCGTTATTCTTCGGCATGGCTAACATAGATGGCAGGTTGGATTTTACTTCGCGTTCCTGCAGTCATACTTTCGATTTTTGATTTTCCCGGCTGTCTTTGGATTCTCTTGTTGGTTCCTCCTCGGCGGATACTCGATTATTTATACTATCGTGAATTGCCTTTGGGGTATCATCTTTGTGGAATACTGGAAGCGCCAGGAGGTTGATCTGAGCTGCAGATGGCAGACGAAAAACGTCTCAGCCGTTCGAACCAAACGACGAGAGTTCAAGGCAGAAAAGGAGATTTGCGATGAGGTTACCGGTGAGACGCGCGGTGTTTTCCCGGCAACTAAGCGCATGCAACGGCAGCTGCTTCAAGTCCCGTTCGCTTTGCTTGCGGCAATCGGCTTGGGTGTCATCATTGCGACTTGCTTTGCCATTGAGATCTTTATCTCGGAGCTCTACAATGGGCCATTGAAGACATACTTGGTATGATGACCCTTCCAGGTCCTTGTTACCAATGCTTACTCTCTAGATTTTTATTCCAACAATTCTTCTATCAGCGCTCGTACCAACGATGAGTGCTATTTTGACGTCTATCGCAACGAAACTGAACGACTATGAGAATCATGAGACAAAGGATGCGTATGATGTTGCATTGACCCAAAAGGTTTTTGTTATCAACTTCATCACATCTTATATGCCAATCCTCCTGACAGCCTTCGTCTACGTCCCATTTGCTGGCCGAATTGTCCCCTACCTCGATGTTTTCCACTTGACAGTTCGGCCTTTCGTATCGAAAGAAGACGCCGTCGCAAAACAATCGCATTTCCAGATCAACCCTGCTCGCCTGCGAAACCAGGTTGTTTACTTCACTGTCACGGCCCAGATCGTTGGGTTCGCCATGGAGACTATCGTTCCCTATATCAAGCAGCATGCACTCCGCAAATATAAGAAGTACAATAGGGAGCGCAATGGTAAGATGGACCGAAACGGCGACAAAGAATCGCCTGAAAGACCCGTCGTGTCATTCGACGATCCAGCCGAGGAAGTGCAGTTCCTCACACGTGTACGCAACGAGGTCGAGCTTTCCGAGTACAATGTGACCGATGATCTCCGTGAGATGTGCATTCAATTTGGATACTTGGCTCTTTTCTCACCCACATGGCCACTTGTTCCCGTCTCGTTCTTTGTGAACAACTGGGTCGAGCTGCGATCTGACTTCTTCAAGATCTGCATGGAGTTCCGAAGACCTGTACCGTTGCGGACTGACACCATTGGACCTTGGCTTGATAGCCTGGGATTCCTATCCTGGGTCGGAAGTATCACCAGCGCTGCGTTGTTGTACATGTTCAGTGGCAATTCACAGCACGGGCCCAATGGCGAACCTACGGATATCAAAGGCTGGGCTCTACTTTTGACAATCTTCTTTTCGGAACACCTGTATCTTATTGTACGGTATGCTGTGCGGGCTGGTATGGCCAGGATTGAGCCTCCCAATTCCCGCAAGGAGCGCGCTGAGCGTTACCTTATGCGCAAGCGCTATCTTGAGTCGACCACCAATGTGGAGGTGGACGGGGAGAAGGATGAGGATGATATCGCATTCATGGCCGAGTCAACTGATATGTCACGCACGGCTCTTGAAGATGATGCTCGGCGTACGTCTTTGCATGGCGCCGACCCGGCAGCTCGTTTCTGGATGCACCAGCGGGGCTGGACGGAGTCAGCCAAGATCGGAGCTGGAATTATACAGGCACAGCCTAGTAGCAGTACCGCGAAGAAGCAACAATAGTGCTTCTGGGTTGTACAGAGGTAGGGTATAGGAGCAGGGGCATGAGTGGCTGACTGTGTTTTGGGGTCAATACGAGATCACGGGATTATAGAAATTTAGTTTAGTACGTGATGTGCAGATACATGACCATCACCGATATTGGTTCGATTTACGCATCTTGTCCATTCAATGGAATGGTTGTCCAGTTCCTCCTGGTGCCTGTCCTGAGACCTGTCTTGCCTCAGGCAGAAATGTCGGGATAGGCAATAAGTATGATGTCATGCTGACTCGTTCGGGAACAAGTAAACCCGTCCCGAGCCGGATGCAGGCGGAATGCAGAGTCAGCAATAAACCTATTTATGTACATGTTCATGGGTACAACGAAAGAGACAATTGGAGGAAGATGACGAGTAATCATGGGATTGTGATGCAAACCAATCACAACTAGTAAATGCTGTCTCAAATAAGTTTGATGGCAAAAAGTGAGAGATAAATTCCGGGGTAGAAGCCACCGCCTGGCTGACCGCCTGCTTAATGCATCCACTTCGCTTACCAACTCCTTACATAAATCGACGATCGCCCGGGCCCCAAATCCTCTGACTCAGAATCCTTAAGTAATCCTCTTCCTCCACCTGGGCATCATTTTGCTTACAGCATCGGATCTGTAACTGCTTACCTCATTTTGGCTGTATTCTGGTATCAGCAAAGCAGCTCTCTTTGCTCTGAATTCTCGTGGAAACTAAGTGTGCTGTGCAAAGTCACTACCCAATTTCATCACCAATCCCCTCTCTTCTAAATCAATGCAGCCTGCACTGGCGCCAGCGCCGCATCCAAGTATGCAGACTTCTGCTCAGGTAAGCAAACCATCTTGAACGCGTTTGTCATCAGATCTATATGAAGTCCCGCGTTGGCTACTTTCTCGATACTCCCGATACAAGGCAGTCATGTCGTGTTATCCGCGCGTCGGGAACGGAGCTCGACATTTTGACGCGTCGAGTCTCCATCCAGTCTTGCCGCGTCACGATTGTTATTTTCTATTGATTCATACTAACATTTGACTATAGGATCATGCGGATCAGGGTACGTGATTGCAGCGTAAAGCGTTCTTGACTCCTGATTGCCATTGATTTTTGGGGATTCGTGGGGTTGGGGCTGAAACCTACCTTACCCTGACTTTCTACATATCTGACCTCGGCATTAAGGCTGCGCGTCACATTTGATATTGGTTAAGTGCTAATACATGATTCCATAGTCCTCCATGACCAGCTTCTAGCTGCTCAGCACCACCTTGGTGGTCGCCCACAGGGTGCTCCAGGCCAGCAACAGCACTTGCAGCCCAGCAATGCTAGCCCGCGTGATCAGGCGAATATTGACCCTGCTATCTCCGGTGCAATGCTCGGCGCTCCCCAAACCCCCACCCAACCCCAGGGTTCTCCACCATCTGACGGTGGCTCCAAGAGCTACGGCAAGCGTGAGCTATCCACTTCTAAGCGTGCTGCTCAGAACCGTGCTGCCCAGGTATGTCCTTTTGATACCGTGCGCGGAGTAATTCGCTAATCGTCATACCAGCGCGCATTCCGCCAGCGCAAGGAAACCTACATCCGCAAGCTAGAGGAAGAGGTTAAGAACATTGACCCCCTTAAGGATCAGGTCAAGTCCCTGGTAGGCGAGAACTATCAGCTCCGTGAATATATCATCAACTTGCAATCACGTCTCCTCGAAGCTCAGGGCGAAGTCCCCGAGCTGCCGGCCAACATCGATTTGAGCCAGCCCCGCACCACCGAGATGGCGCTTGCCTCTGCCGGAGTTCAGAACTCTAGCCCATCGGGCTCGGTGCCCACCCCAGGCCCCCAGGGTCAGCACCCCGGTTCTGTCTCTGACGACATGAACTCTCTGAACCGTATTGCCGCCGCAACACTAGGCATGCGCAAGCACCCAGACGACACGGCCTTCCTGAACAACAACAACAACTTCCAGCAGAATAAGCGGGTGCGCACAGATGATAACCAGGATGGAAACGACGGCGTGAACAAGCAGGAGATCACGCACGGTCTCCCTATGGTCAACTGATCGCCATGTGCTTTTCATCGCCGTCTTGACTACCTGTGTTTTGCGATCACCTTTCGATACCCGCGTCTGTGTCTTTTCTTTGCTTATGCGTTGTTCAGCTTCGGTGTTGCGTTATGCCTAACGACACATGCCATACTTCTAGCTGGCCTATGCGGCTGGATCTCCTGCGTCTTTTTCCTTGACTGTTATGTCGTGTTTCCCCTTTGCGTAATGGTGTGCGGCGCAGCGAGTGATTCCATCCTCTTGATTTCGGCTTCGCGACTCGGTGGTGTTTTGAGATTTCTTGCCTCCATTGTGGCAGATTGATGGGGGACATTCCTTCTTATTCCTGCATTTTTTGATACTTCAATTTTATCTTTGGTCAACGGATTGGTCACAACTCACAGCTATACATATCTACCCAACAGGCCTTTAGTGCCTGGAATGTTCTTATCTGCTTATTGAGTAAAATTAATTTTAGTCCGATTTGACACTTACCTTGCTCTGTGCTATCGGGATTCAGTGAGTTGTACTTCATAATAGCTACAATCGTGCGGTTTGGATATTTCCTACTGGCTACACCAAGTATATGATGTGAACAATTTTATCCATGCACACTGGATATTGAATGTAAAGGCATCAAATGTCAGGTTGCATCGGGAATACTTCGGCGAAAAAACTACTAATCTTCATTGTCATGAGTGTGACACTACCATTCTTTGTTCTTTGTTCTTTTTTAAAAAAAATTCAACAATCAGCGACAGACAGTTATTTAATTGAACCCAACGTTCTGACCCAATTGGTTCTATCCGTCTCAACGCCACGGGTGGGGACCGAGGCGGATTACATTATCAGCATTTCAACGTATAGAGAACTTCATTGCTCAACGCCTGCCCACATAAAAGTTTTTTTGGGGCTAAGGATAACACCTCCCTCGGCTTGATGTACAGCACATCTATATATCAGATGATTCAAAATGCCAGACCCGACAACCGAGCCAGCTATGGGCCAAAAACGCCCGCCAAGGAGTGCGGGAAGACGCAGGCTCGATGCACCCGAAGCTATACTGTCCGAGGTATTCACTCTCCATGGAATTAATAAGGAACAGTGGGGAAATATCTAACGCCCCGCGCAGGATCGGCGAAGCCAAATCCGCCGTGCTCAGAGAACATATAGATTGAAGAAAGAAGCCAGCCTTCAACAATCACAGAAACAAGTGGCTTTCCTCGAACATAAGATGAAAAAAATTGCAGAGTCGCTTGCAGACTACAGAGTCACTCTCCAGTCTAGTCTGAAAGACACACATTGCGACCTTCTCAGGGATTTTGACAATATACTGAATATTTTGACTTGTGCACCGGAGGACTTTGTTCAGGGAACTAGTGTCGATGACATATCACTGAGAGATACTTCGAAAAAGTCTACTCCAAAACCGCCCAAGGACGTCCAGTGTGAAGACCATTTACCCGATGATATTATGTCTGATCATCAAGCCATTGCCGAGCCAAGCTCCACATGCATTGATACAACCCCGGAAACCGAGGTCAGCCCAGATCAAGAAGCCGGGGACAGCGTTCTTTGTCAATCCCAACCCCCACCTGTCATGCAGGAACAGAGGGGGTTAGACCACTACCAACCCACTGTGCAAATCGTCGATCGATTTGGTGGAGCCAATATTCATTCATATTCATTCCTAGAAAGCTCCTTCACTCGAAGACTGAAACGATACAGCCTGGAGCACGCCTTTCGAATATTCAATGATATACGCTCTGACCCGCTTGAAGTCTTCCGAATATTCAGACTTGTCCCGTGTTTCAGAGATAGGGCAAAGATGCACCCTTACTTCAGGGACCTGGTCACCTCTGGCCGAGGAGGTTCACTGGAGATCTCTACACTGCCATTTTATTGTATTGGGGGAGCCGGAACACATTATGCGCCGAAAGACGAAGAAGGAAATCCTATCTACCCGCCGAAGATGAGGCTTCCTCGAAGAATACTCGGTACTCTACCCATGGCCGGGATTCCTGGTGACCCAAGTTCTACCCATCAGGCTCAAAGTAATCTTGAACTTTGTGGCTTCGGGGGTCAGTGGTTTGATTGCCGCGACGTGGAAGGATATCTTAGAGAGCAAGGTGTAGATTTGGATGGCCCTGGTTTGTTTCCGACAGTACATAATATAGCATTGAGCCCAGGTCAATCCGAGCTGGAATCTGGTTTATTGGACACTCAACGAATATCATTTTCTGAAACGCAGATTGGTAAGTCTATATCGTTTACCCGAAAAACTTCAACTCACAGTTTACAGATGCTACAGTCTCGGTATTACCTCAACAACCATCACGTTGCGTACTGGATCTTGAATCCTTTTTAATAGGTGGGCTTTCCCATTCATATCATGTTTAAGTCTGTTTCTAAAAATTTCTTAGGACTCCTTCGCGGGGTGGCTATCTTAGGACGAGCACCCGGTTTCCGGCGATCTGATGTTGAAAATGCCTTTCGCTCAGCCTTGATGCGAAATTTATCTTGAAATAATCATGAATAATATATCTCTCTCAAATATCGGATAATATATATTAATAATGTAGACGGGGACCACCCAAAAACTTGGACTTTGAGAAGATGTTCAATATAGCATTCAGCATATGATTTAATTTGACAATGACTACATAGCAAATGAATGTACTTGGTTCATTTACGGAGCATCTTGACTATGCCCTTGCCTGTGTCTGTCCAGATGCCCAGGTGGAGCCCTAATTTGATTACATTATCGTGAACCTCCGAGGCCCCAGAAGTTCCATTCTAAACCTGGAAGACTCGAGAATTCAGAGCCCAACAATATAGAGTCCACAAATCCCTGAATTTCATGATATTTTTTGTTGAGTGATCCACCGTAGGAGCCTCGGAACCCATAAATACAGTTCCTTGCCACACATAAGACATATATATCAACTATCCTCCATCCTTAAACATTTCTTCCTGAATCGCAGAGACAAAGAAATACATAAACCTCGCTCCGACAGATACACGCTTTAGACGGCAAGCTGGCAGATGGGAACCCCAAATCTTGAGATTAATGCTGACTAGTGACACAGAACAAACACTTTAATTCTCCATTGACGGAATGTTGGACGCCACTGACTTGCTCTATACATTATGGAGCAAACATCGTGTGACGATTGCCATCGTCTTCATCAGCTACATAGCATTGGTTAACCTGCTTCGATACCGCCGCATGGCGAAGATCGAGGCCCCATTCACAGCCGGCAAGAAAGACTTGTCAGAAATGACAGTAAAAGAAGCACATGATATTCTGAACCAGTTACAAGAACTCGAGTTTCCACATGCTTTTGCCAAAGCTCGAAAAATTGCTCTGTTGAAGGTATGACAGCGAGTCATGGCCGGTTCAATCATCGTGGAGAATGCCGCTAAGTTGAAGTATCTTTTAGGCCGGAGGTATCCCGACTATGTCCAAACTCTTCGCTGTCACAGGGCAAAACAATAAGCGCAATTCAGGCAAGCGTGCTGTCGATACGGAAATCCTCTTGCGAGAGGTACAGTCAAAGCCTAGGGACTCTGATCGCTATTCATCGGCTGTGGCCAGAATGAATTTTCTGTATGTTTGAGTCCTCGAAACCAAATTCCCTTCAGTTCAAGGAAAAGATAATTCATTGTTCTGTTAGCTGACGTGGGATATCGTTAGCCATGCCCGTTACCGTCGTGCCAACAAAATAACGGATAATGATCTCCTTCATACTCTGGGCGACGGTCTTGCCGAGATCCTGAATGTTGTTAAAAGAGAAGAATGGCGCAAGCTTACTGACGTTGAAATATGTGCCCTCGGTATCTTTCACAAGAACTTGGGAGAAGACATGGGTATTCCCTTTGACGTGCTTCCTTCAAGCTGTGATGGATGGCAAAACGGCCTCCACTTTGCAGTTGAATTGAGAGACTGGACAATCCAGTATGAAGAAGAAGTGGCAAAGCCCACGGCGACGAACGATCAATACGTCCGAGTATATGTTGATTCGGCATTGTCATCGCTTCCTGGGTTCATCAGAACAAGTGTGCGGAAAATGCTTGGTAATGACTTGGACGATGTTATGAGAACGAGCCTTTGGTAAATTTCGTCTCTTATTTAACTATGGAAGTTTCTTTGTTTACTAACATCTACAGTCTTGAGTCCCCTGGGCCAGTCCTCTGGTTCCTACTGGCTCTCGTCCGAGAAGGGCGAAAGGTATATCTTCGATACCTTGCACTTCCGCGCTCTTCGTTCAGTGCTGTTAAACTAGTGCACGACATGCCAAACCAAGAAACGCATCTATATAACTTCCAAAGAAAGACACTGCAGCCTTGGTACGTGAAGCCGACCTTCTCGTCAAAATGGGGACTCGGCGCGATGCTTGTTAGAGCGCTGGGAGGAAAGGTGCCTGGGTCGCGAGGGGACCGGTATCAACCTGGAGGATACGACTTAATGACGATTGGGCCAGATCCACAGAAGGAGCACGGAGCGGATGAGATGATGTCCGATATTGAGGTAATAAAAGCGAGAGGTGTGGCTACATGTCCGTTCTCACAGGCAAAGACGAAGTCGGGTCACTTTGAGTAAGGTTGTTCACTTACATATGTCCTCAAGGATATGTGACGGGGCGGACAAAGAGCTCCGGAGTGAGTTTATGAACATTTATGCAACAGCATAGGCTGAGAAACAAATGGATAGAGATCCAAAATGTAATAGCATTTGTCGATCAGGATTAATGAATAACCCTGACCTGCCGATACCATGATATACTATTCTTGTGAGCATCTGATGTGACCCTATTTGTGAAGACTGCCAACAGATAGGTAGCTTCTCTTATTCTCCTTCTTTTCCCCGCATCAATCATCTTGATCACTTCTCCATCTCCATCAACATTTATCATCTACTGTTCATCTAGACCATATTCCTTGATAAGAACTTCAGCACAAGTGACACCAGTCAAGTAAGCCGTAGCCTGGGTGTGGTTGTTAGTGAGAACAGGAACGACACTCATATCAGCAACGCGCAGGTTCTGGATTCCCCGAACGCGAAAGTGAGGGTCAACAGCAGCGCCACTGGCATTGATCTTGCCCATCTTCACTGTGCCAGTCATGTGCCAACTAGAAGAAAGGAAGTTTTTCCAGAACTGGAGGATATCCTCGTCAGATTCGGACGCGGGCCCGATGAGCGTGGCGATAGTATCTTTCGCAAAGGCCTCTTGCCTACTAACTTCCAGTAGGTGTCGGTAGATCTCGATACAAGCGCGACGATCGAAGGGATTCTCGAGGAACCGCGGGTTGAAAAGGAGCGGAATATCTGGGTCGGAGGACTGTAGGGTCACTTCGCCGAGGGATTGTTCGTTCATCATGAATGCTGCGAGACCCACATAGCTGTAGTCTTTGAACATATCGGGTAACATGAAATGGATAGGGAGGTGGGTGACCATCTCATAGTGGGGGATAGTTTCGCGGTTCATGAATTCTTGGACGGATGCTGGAAGTGCTTTGAATTCAGGCGAGGAGGTGATGCGGTCTGATTTGAACCAGCCACAGCCGACCTGACAGCCGTATCGGGTCCACAGGCCGGTGTTGTTGTCCTCCCACTGTTTCATTGCAGTCTCCATGGCGGCGGGGTCTTGGAAGAACGAATTGCGATCATTTGTCTCGGGGTTACGAGCAAGAATCAGGGGAACAAAGTAGTGATCTCGGAGACCCTGACCAACAGCGGGAAGGTCGTTGACTACTGGAATGTTGAACTTCTCAAGCTGTGCAGCTGGTCCGATTCCAGAATGCATTAAGATCTTCGGGGTGTCCAGTGAGCCGGCAGAGAGAATCACATCCTGAGAAGCGAAGTCTATAAACCACATCAGATGAAGTGAATAGTACAAGTGCCAAATTGAACATACACTGCTTGCCCTGAGTTTCAACTCCAACAGCCTTTTTGCCTTGCAACAAAATCCGTCGCACTGGGCTGTCTGTGATAATAACAAGATTATCAGGAGCGTCCAAAAGCAGGTCAACAGCCGTGGTACGCTTTCCATTAGCAGCGGAGTTGATAGTAGCGGCCATGCCAAGCGGGTTACCCGAGTTGTGATCCAAGTTGAGCTTGTGTCCAGCCGCTTCGAATGCATCTAGTGAGGGTGCCAGGTCCCTTTCCCAATCCTCTGCGAATCCAATATGGAGAGGACCCTCATTGCCATGGTCGCAAGCAACTGATTTGGCATATTTTTGATTCTCCAAAAGTGTGACACCACCGTCAAAGGTCTCCAAATTCTTGAAGCGGGTCTGCATCTTCTTCCATCCAAAGGTATCATCATCTACCCCAGCTGCCCACTCATCGTAGTCGTCCCGTGCGCCCACAGTGTAGACGCCGAAGTTGATTGCTGAGCTACCTCCTAGACCCTTTCCACGGGAATAGTCAAGCTCGCGCCCATTGCAATGTTCTTGAGGTGTGGTCTTGTACCCCCAGTTGAGGCCTGCTTCCATGAATGTCGTCCATCGCTTTCCGTCAACTCGTAAAGCCTTATCATCATTGCGCCCACCTGCTTCAAGGAGTAGAACTTGAGGTCTTTGGGATGATTTGGCGAGCCCTGCAGCTAGGGCGCAACCGGCTGGACCACCTGCTTCAAGTGTGAGTAGGATAGACTGCATGTATATACTAATAATTACCTCCTACAATAATAAAGTCGTAATTGGTTTTTGTTTCCATATTGAACGTAGTAGAGCAACTGAAGAAATTCCAGGTCACAAGGAGTCAGATATCTTATTTTCTGGCGGGGCATGTCCCGCTTCAGCTGGATACCCCTCTTCGTGGAATGTATCAGCAGCAAACACTTTATAGGTGGGTCGTTAGGAAATGTATACCCACCATCGATTATCAATGCCTGTAAGAGGCATAGCGTTGATTTGACTGTATTCACAGGATATATATTGTATCTTTTCCATAGCTAAATGGAGATTTGAAGCCAGCGAGTTCCGTAATTATGTTATAGGTCAAGGTTGCAGGGATTGTGCAGATCGCATGCTGCAGGATAGGTTAATTCATTAGTGGCATGTCAGGGCAATGCTGCCGTATAGTATCCATAATCAATGGAATTTGTCCGAACTTCAGTTTTTGTTGCACAACATGGCTCGAATGGTAATTCTCGACATTAAGTACACGGTGTTGGAAAACCCCATGTGTCATAGAGATGAGTACCTTTTAACACTCGAATCTTCGCCAAGTGTGTGTAGCAAGCCCCATTGCACTAATTACTGACCGATTA
Source organism: Penicillium griseofulvum (assembly GCF_001561935.1). Taxonomy (NCBI): domain Eukaryota; kingdom Fungi; phylum Ascomycota; class Eurotiomycetes; order Eurotiales; family Aspergillaceae; genus Penicillium; species Penicillium griseofulvum. Next base: position 3,888,931 of record NW_024467471.1, on the reverse strand, counting down.
GACGTCGCTGAAACCTAAAGTTGACGAGTATCCCAAGAAACCAGATGTTTAGATATTCCGAAAGTGGAAATAGTGCACGGTATTCCGTAGTTCGATAAGATCTAAGCTAATGGGGATCCACATTGTGACTAGAGAAGACTAATTATTAGCAGGATATCTTCTGAAACTAGGAGGTTTCGCTAGAGTTGAGTGTAGAGCAGAAGGAGTGGGAAATATATTCCAAATTTGTAACGGGAGACCTCACGTGCTTCACGTGAAGCTATAGCGGATGTCCGGATAATGCTCATGGCCTATATAGATCCGCGATATTGGGAAGATAATATTTGGCACGGGCCAAAGATGCAGGGACGCATTTCTAGAATATACGTATTCCCATGTTGAATTATTAGAGAAATAAGAATATGGCGATGTTTCCAAGATCGGTAGACGAAAACGCACGGTTGTTTCGGGTCATTCTCCGCAAGAGGGGCCAATTGTAAGTGAACCCATTCCCCACTGTATTCCGGAGGTTAGCGCAAAATTATGAAGATTCAAGAGAGTTAAGGCATCTTTGTGAAGGGAAGTGTGTGGAATACATGGTTGTTGTACCTAGGTAGTTCGTAGCCTCAGCCACTTTAACCACTTTAACCACTTTACCCTTGGATATTTAGGCAATTGAGAATACGAGAATCCCTGCAATTTGAAATGAGAAAGGATCCGATTATACCCCGTAGAGTCCGTATTAATTTCCGTAGAGAAGAACGCCCAAAAACAAAAAGGTCAAAATTCCCGTGTGGCGGTTCCCAAGGGCTGCCCTTTCTCGGCTTAGCTTGGCATCCGGGGGCAAATATGCTGGGGATTTCTTTTCTCCCTTTCGCAACTTCTAGAGGCTTCACTTCCTCCCCTTGAGTCTTTGATCTTTTTCTCAGAACCTCCAAATTTACATATCAGAAATTTTGCTATCTGATCCTTTCAGTCCCACTCCCGAAATACGTCCCACTTTTGTCAGCCGCAAACCTCGATACTTTCGAACCAGCATAGACATTGTCGCAAATGACTAGCTCGGACTAGCACAACTATGATGGCTACGGAGCTGGTACAATTCAAGCAAAGCATACTGGACTTCTCACTAAGCGGGCCATGAAATACCCTCCCTGCGGTCTTTCCAGTCACCTTGAAAATATACGCGCTAGCCAGGCTAGCCGATTCAGCAACCATGTCAGAGATATCGGAGACTCCCGAAGGGCTTCATGGATACCATGGAGATAGTATGGCAATACGGATATTGATGATCGTCTTCACCTCCGTCGCATTATACAATGCCCTTGAATTGTTCATATTGTTGTTCTTGACTTTCAATCATTATCGTGGACTCTACTTTTGGACGCTTCTACTCTCTGTAGTCCTCGGGGTGATCCCCCACGCCATTGGCTATCTGCTGGGCTTTTTTTCCCTAGCCCCATTATGGCTGTCCTTGACTATCACCACTGTTGGATTTTACGTCATGGTCCCGGGCCAATCGATGGTCCTATATTCTCGGCTTCATTTGGTGGTCCAGAACAACACACTGCTTCGGTTTGTTCTTTGGTTGATAATCGTCGACGCGATCCTCCTCTTGGTACCGACGACCGTTCTTACTTTCTGTACCGCATACGTTGGCACTCCGACAATCGTTCGCGGATACAACGTCATGGAACGACTGCAACTGGCCTGGTGGTGCGCCCAGGAGATTCTCATCTCGGGAATTTACATTGTTGAGACCGTGAAGCTGCTCAAATTGATGCCAGACAAGGACCGACGGCGGTCCAGAATCATGTATGAGTTGCTGGCCATCAATTTCGTCATCATAGCTCTCGACATTTGTTTGCTCGTTGTGGAATACATCGGGTATTTCATGCTCCAGACCACCTTGAAGGCCATGGTCTACAGTATCAAGTTGAAGCTCGAGTTCGGTGTGCTCGGCAAGCTAGTCAATCTTGTGCAGAATCCTCGATCGCAACCCACTTCGTCCGATCACGAAGAATACCCTGGCTTCGTGGACCCTACCCAGTTAACATCGGATGTCACTCATGCAGCCCCTCGGGAATTGCGACAGGTGGGACGCAGAGGCTGGAATACAATATCAGAGGAGAGCTTGCCCAGTTCTGAGCGCAGAATTCGCCCATCTACCCGGTCGACCGACAACAGTATGCAACCCAGTATCCATCCCTCCTGAGGTCGACAGGTGGCAATGAATATTCCTCTAAATTAGACCAAATGTCTAAAAAGCCAGCGAGGCGTGCAACCGCAGACATTGGTTGTTTACTCCCCACCGCGGCGTTCTGCTGATCACAGATGGCGAAGGCTTTCGAGTGCAATCCATGCCTTTAGAAATCCTGCTTCGTCTGCCATTCACAAGATGGCCACTCAGCAAATCTTCAAGATCAACCCATCCCGCTCATTGAAATCCAAATTTCATGTTTTCATCCCGCTCGTTCAACGAGATATTTCGGGTGGCTCGGCACATTGATACTTTGATGCCTGCCGATTTCCGCATCCCAGCGCGAAGTTCAACAGCCTTGCTGTCGACTCCTGTTGGCTGTACAATATATCATGTGGTTCAACCACCATACAAAATTTTGCTAAATATACCTTACCTCAGGGCTGTGGTGCTCACACCCAGATTTACATCGGACACAATAATTATTTAATACAGTCTATCGACGCCCACAATTTGTTGATTTTCAGCCTCATGATGTAACTACTTCAATGACAATATTACGTTGCCATGACATACCATCAGAGCTCAAAATCAGTTGGAAAAAATTTAGATCTAACACAGTTCCTTTCGTAGTCGATGCAACATGGAAAGCGCCGTCACGATCCACCATGGCCCCTACGAATCCATCCCTCCCACCGCTTCACCAGGTCTTAAATTTCTCCAACGATTCCTACCAGCACTAGACTCCCTAAGTCCCACCGAAAATCAAATCACGCCTTTCTTCACACCCAGCGCTCCCATCCTCGTCGGCAGCGATCCACCAACAGCCGCAAACCAGGCCGTTATTCTCCTCGAAGTGCGCAGCCATCATATGTGCAAATTCCATCACGATGTTCATCTCGCCTGGGATATAGATCTCGGAAGGGACATAGGCCCCGTGGAAACATCGTATAAGAGGACCGCCCCAGATGAAGAGACCGCCCAGAAGGGACAGCTCTATGCCCCGCTAGCAGGGAACATACAAATGAAGCGCACAGTCATGTTTGAAGCAACATCCGAATCAGTATTCGCTGCCGACCCTGACCAGTTCCCAGTCCGCATTCGCGAGTTTAACGTGCTTGATCTGGAAGGTCGTGATGAGTCGGATTTGCAGATTGTTGAAATGCGGATCTTTTTGGATCAGAGGCCTATCCAGGCCCATTCTGCAAATTTGTTTACGGGGGCAACTTACGGATCCTAGTGGATGCTGGAGTGGTAGATTGCATAATAGAATGTGGACGTGTCTTGCTTCTCCACTGCGGAACACTCTATGTCACCTGTCCCCACTTGGGATGTGTCTTTGATGTCTTATCTTCGTGCGGAGGTGATGTTCGGCATGGAGTTCCGTTTTCTCGGCTGTTTTACTTTACCCTTTAAGTTTACATTGCCCAGTGCCGGAATTCGTGAAAATTTTGGAACATTTTGCTATTCAAGATGTTGACGGTAAAAGGACAAGAAGAGATCATCCATAAGGTCTGTGAGGCCTTGAATAAGTATGAAGCCAAGCTGAGTGAGCTCAATCAGAAGGTGTGTATTATCACGGCTAGCACAGCGACTTGATTAACATTCGATAGATCTGGTCCAACCCCGAGCTGGCATTCAAGGAGTACAGCGCCCATGACAACGTATGCGAGCTTTTTGAGTCTTTTGGAGCTAGATACCAGGTTCATAAAAAGGCCTATGGTATTAACACAGCGCTCTCGGTGATTTATAGCCGTGGCGAGGGCGGAAGAATCATGGCTTTCAACGCAGAATACGACGCCCTTCCAGGCATGGGACATGCATGTGGACATAATTTGATCGCCACAAGTTCGATCGCAGCCTTCCTGGCCACCTGTGAAGCAATGGATACTCTGTACTCAGATGATATTGGCTATTCGGTTCGGCTGCTGGGGACTCCTGCCGAGGAGGGTGGTGGTGGAAAGCTCCTGCTCATCAATGCGGGAGCATACAAAGACGTGGACGCATGTTTCATGGTCCATCCATTCCCAGTGCTTTCTGGTGCCCCTGATCTTATTAGCTCGAGTTCCTGTACCGGGCAGTATCTTGCAAACGATAAGGTTAAGGTGACTTTCACTGGCAAACCGGCGCATGCTTCGGCTGCTCCTTGGGAGGGTATTAATGCCCTAGATGCAGTGGTGTCTGCCTATGTGAACATTTCAATGTTGCGACAGCAGATTCTGCCTACGCAAAAGATCCATGGGGTTATTTCGCGCGGTGGTGACAGACCAAATGTTATTCCTGCTTCTACGACGGTTGAATACTATATGCGATCGGAGACTGCAAAGACCCTCAAACCATTGACTGAGAAAGTTCTCAAATGCTTTGAGGCTGCTGCAACTGCTACTGGTTGCACGGTGGAATACGAATGGTATGATAACTGGCGACGTTCCTATTCTGATGCGCTTCGCTAATATATTTCCAGGGAGGCTGCGTATAAGGATATGAAGATCAATAAGCCCATCTGCGATAGCTACGTCTCTGCTATGAACTTTATGGGTCACAGTACTATCTTTGATGCCGCAGGGCAGGTAGGAGGTCTTAGCGGAGGGTCAACTGATATGGGTGAGTATTGGAGTTCATTACAGTCCACGATGCCATCCCCTAACTGTCCACTACAATATAGGCAACGTCTCATATGAAGTACCTGGCTTCCATGGTGGATTCTATATTCACACCGATGGTGTGAATCACACACCACAATTTACTGCCGGGGCTGGATCTGAGGAAGGGTTTAAGCGTAGCTTGCACTGTGCAGCGGGAATGGCCGTAGTAGCGTGTAGAGCTCTAGTCGATGATAGCTTCGCCACTGCCATCAAGTTGGACTTTGAGAAGGGCTTGGAATTGTGAATTCTAGGCTGGATTTAATGTACTTCTGTGTTCCGTGTGAGACCTTCCGAAATTGAAGTGCAATTGTATGATGACACGTATTCCCTGCTAGTACAAAGACTATTAGCAAGCGCGGAATAGAGCGGCCTTCTTAGCGCACTATTTTGAATGAGTTGTGTTCATACTGACCATATCGCTTGGACCCCTCCCTATGCTAGATACGGATCGTCGACAGCTAACTCAATTGCCGTTCTTGACATCCGTTGAGGGGGAAGTGGATGCTCCCCCAGATTACCTCCGCGCTGACTGCAACCCCGGGATTTTGATTGATTAATATCGTACTGTGGGGTGCCGAGATGTATGTAGTATCTGATTGGTAGCTCGCTTGTTCTCCACGATCAGCATCGCGGGGGAATTCTGATAATAACCTAAAACTAAACTATCTGTTTTGATTGGTAGAGACATTGAGCTTCTCCCCCTTGAAAGATGCTTTGCGATAGAGTCCATGACGGAACAGTACCGGGCTTTAGGTCTAATAGGTTTGAGAGGGCTTTGTGGCGAAGCAGTACAGAGCGATACCGGCTTCGTGGGATTTTGAATAAGAAGGACTATGCTCCTCATCTAGTGGACTTGCATTTGTGTCATATTCACGATGCGCTCTTACGACGCCAACCTACATGAGAAGGATTTGAAGGGAGGAAACGAGCCACTTGGTCGGGATCTCGATCTTGGGCAAGTGCTCGCTATTCAACCAACAGCTGAAGAGGAGCGCAAAGTATTGTGGAAGCTTGACCTTATGTGAGTATTCCACTGCATTGTATCTACGTGATATGTATCTGATTCAAGGAAGTCTCGTTCCATTGATGGGAGCCGCATATTTCCTCCAATTCCTCGACAAGCTTGCTCTCAGTCAGGCAACGCTGTTTAATTTACGCGAAGATTTGGTATTTATTCCTACACAGCTGTTGGCTTAGGAGGATGTGTTGACAGAAGCTATAGAACATGAAAGGAGCAGAATATTCATGGGCATCTGCGATCTTCTATTTTGGGTATTTCGCTTGGAGTTGGTATATATTCAAAATGCCTTTGCCTCTCATCACGAATACTGATCCGACAACAGGCCTAGTTCATATCTTGTCGTCCGATTTCCCATTGGCAAATATCTCGCTGTCTCAGTGTATGTTCTTCTCCATTAAAGGATATCGCCGACGATGAGACTGACTATACAAGTTTCCTTTGGGGCGGAGTGCTAATGTGCCATGCTGCTTGCTCTAACTGGAGTGGACTTATGGCCGCCCGTTTCTTCTTGGGGGTAGGCGAGGCAGCAATTGCGCCAGGCTTCACACTGCTAACGGGAATGTTTTATAAACGCGAGGAACAGCCTTTGCGGTAAGTCTTCCAAATCGGGGTAGACCTAGGACTCACTAACAAGCCCTAGACAATCTGCCTGGTTCTTCGGAAACTTTGTTGCTGTACTCATTGGTGGATTAATTGCCTACGGTATTGGGAATATTAACACGACAGCAATTGCCCACTGGAAACTCTTGTTTCTTATTCTAGGCACTGTCACTTCGACTTATGGTCTTGTCTTGTTTGTCATGCTTCCAGACTCGCCTGCCAAGGCCATATTTTTGAAACCTGATCAGCGTGCTATTGCTGTGCACCGAACATTATCGAACAAAACCGGAGTCATGGATACGGGGGTCTTCAAATGGTCACAGGCTCTTCAAGCCATAAAAGATCCCCAGACATGGTTTCTGGTTGTGAACTCTTTCGCCTCGAGCCTGGCAAACGGTGGTCTTACAAGCGTGAGTACAGATCCTATTATCACCAAAGCTGGAAACTTATGATTTTTTTTAGTTTTCATCGATTATCATCTCCGGGTTCGGGTTCAGTGATCTCAAGGCCCTTATCATGCAAATGCCTCAGGGCGCTGCCCAGATCGTGTTTTTGTTAATTACTTCGATCACTGTGACCTTTATTCCATCTTCCCGTATACTAGGAATGTGTGTCATCACAATGATATCTGTTATCGGTCTTATCCTGATCTGGAAACTTGACCCCGATGATCAAGTTGGGCGGATGGTTGGGTTGACTTTAGCCGTCGTCTACGCGATCAATATTCCGATGTCGCTGAGTATCATTACATCTAATGTGGCCGGATCCTCAAAAAAGAGCGTTGTTAGTTCATTGCTGTTTATTGCTTATTGCGTGGGAAATATCGTGGGTCCTCAATTCTTCCTTGCCTCTGAGGAGCCATCATACCCGGTAAGTGGCCATTTTATTCCTGGTACAATTTACCTTGCACGATAAATACAAAACTAATGCCATGGTTGGGTGATATAGACTGGAATTAAAGCCTCTATGTCCGGCTTGATACTGAGCCTCTTCTTCCTTCTGTGCTTATATTCATACTACACGTGGGAGAACCGTCGACGAGACAGGGTGTATGGTTCGCCTCAGCAGATGACCGTGGGGGCTGAGTTGCAGGATGAGCTATCAAACAAGACAGATCGCGAGATTGATAGTTTTAGGTATCTTCTTTAGATGACAACACAAATTTTAGTAAACATATAGCGAAAGTTGTTCATAAAAGGGAGAAGAATTTGTTCGAATCTTGCCAATGTTAGAATCCCCTGTCTCGTGCATATTGGCCACTATCCGGGGAAGACCGATCGACAAGCCTAGCGAATGGGAGAACGTCCGCACGAAGTGATTCGATAGCTCAAAACAAAGAACAACCCATGTCAATTTGGGAAACTCAGCCATCCACTCATTCATTTTCCCTTTTTCATTGTCCACTTGCCATGTCCACATTCTAAACCTCAGTGAGAATCTCATTTCCCCCCCTCTTTCCAAATCCCCGCTATTATTCAGACCTTTGCGAGATTGTCATGGCTTCAATGTAGATCACAAGTTTCTTTGTTATACCAGTATGTATAGGATCTTTCCTATCTGCATAAGCAGACCCCGGTGCACACGTGTTGGCTTTATTGGTCTTTTATCTTTCGCTATACACTATGTACCCCCAACGAGATGGATATCACGTAAAAATTGGATCGATATATTATGAATGCGTACACTTTTGAAACCACACAAAAATTAAAACAAGTAGCAATAACAACAACAGACATGTCTATAATGACAAGGGTATAAAGTGAAACAGATGGCCGCCCAGTGATGATTCATAATTCGACTATCCTCAGTCGAAGTTTCTCTTGTAGCATATAAACCATGCATGCAGAAGTGATATCCCTCAGATTTATCGAAACCTGCTCTTACTTCGGGCGCTCGAGCAATGTCATTTCAGCCGTAGACTGCGTGTCCGACGAGTGGATATGAGGCCGAGCACTTGCCTGTGACTCCATAGAATTCACAGTTGTCAATGTCTGGCGCATTGCCTCGTGGAAATCGTATGTACCACTGTGCGCTGAATGCGCCGGGCTCGTCGTCCCCACAACAGTTTGCATCTCGGTCTCCTGTGACCGGGAATTACGCCCGAACATGTCGAAGATATTGATTTCGGATGAACCACGAGGGCTGCCATTAGCATTTTGGCATAAAGCGCATGGGTAAGTGCGCGTTAGCTCGCGGAGCTGCATGAGGGCGTGGAATTCGAGTTTCAGCTTGATACTGTAGGCGACAGTTTTCAAGCTGATGACGATGTAGTGTATTTTGTATTCGGCGACAACGACTAATACGTTGAGTAAGATGCCGAAGAGATTAGCGATGATGATTCGGTAGATGATTTTTCGCCCTTGAGGGCCTTTGGATTCGAAGACGGGTTTGAGAGCTCGGAGTGCTTCACGGACGTAGATCGCACAGATTACTGTGTCTTGGATGGCGAATCCTGATGTTTGTAGGCGGTCGTAGATTGCTGCTGGGCGGTCACATGGTATATTTGCAAGGTTGAGACAATAGAGGACTGCCATTGGAGTGTGGAGGATGAAAAAATTGGCTATGATCATCCAAAGTACCCATCGTACATGGCGGATGTCGGCCACAACGAGATGGAGTCTTGAATACAGCACTACCGCTTGTCCAGTCACCATGCAGACCCAGCCTATGAGAAACAGGGGTGACATGGTAATGGGATCTGCCATTTGTATAAAGACAGCTTGAGCTGGAATGCCATGTAACAATATTCCCCAGGCTGCAATTTGCATACTCCAAAAGTATAACCCACGATACTTTTTGAACCTCTCGAATATGCCGAACACAACTTCTAACGAATTCCACGCTCCAACACTGAACATAGAGGTTATCTGGATGATCGTAAAGTTGGCCTTTAAAACGGCGCTCACCTCCGCAGGGAGGTTGCTCATTGGGGTATCCATGGCGCGTGAATGGACTGGGCCATACGGATAAATCAACCGTGGGAAAGAGAGAGGGTATATTGATCACAGCTCGGACGCAGGTCCCACCTGGCTGACAGATGTTATCATAATAGAGAATTGCCTTCAGCCCCTCATCTTAGGCCACGGGGCCGGACTGGATAAGGTTGACCGTTGCTCTCGAGGCTAACCCATGCATGCCACTGCCGAGCCATCCCCCGTCGCATAAATGAGAGAAAATGGGACAGATACGGTCTATGGTGCTAGGCACGGGGATCTATGGTAGATCTTCCGGTTCTATAGACAATTAACGGATTCCAAACCAGCTATTGGTGCAATGATCTTTGGGAATATGAAGATCCCAGAAGGATCCGAATTTCCCTTCCCCTTAATGATGTTGGATTGAGGGGTCATTGGACACGTTAAACGAATGGTCGAATGTTGAGAGGCTATCGGCGCGCCAGACAGGGATTCTCGGGATCCAAACAAAGAAACCCAGCCAGAATTTGTGCACTGATCACATTTATCGCTGGTGGCGCTCCTTAATAGGTAACAGGAGCCTAAGCCTCACTAACATGAATTGGGAGATTGGTAATTATATGAAGACATATGGAGTTCGGAGTTCTCCGTATGGAGTAGAGAAAGATGAGAAGAATGGGAATGGATTGACGATATATTGAAGGCTTGGCGCTTTGATATAAATCCAGGGGCACGGGGCAATTATGCACGAAGTCGCGTCTACTACAAAAGTACGGAGTACTCCTTACAAGTCTATATTTTCACCGCTCCGACATCCAACACATCCAAAACGGTGCTGACACGTCCATCGAGCCTATCTAAAAGTTCAAAAGTCCAAACGTTCCGGTGTACGGAGTAGATGGGATGAGCATGCATATATTAATTATTCTGCCATGCCATGTACCACTTATCATACAAGTCTAATCTTTAAACTTTGTATGATATTTGATCTCATGTCCTTTTGACGAGGATATGACCTCTAATTTATGGGTTTCTTAGTAAAGAGATGGGAAGCAAGCAAACAAAGTGTCCGCTTAATACTCCACAACCTGATTTCTTTTCCCGAGGGGGGAAGAGAAAACTCTATAGAAAGAATTGCCAGTCACCTCTAGTAATGTAGGCTCATTAAGGTCACTGTCCGAAGCTATTCACTATGCCTAAATAGGCAATCACTCGCAGGACGTTTTTGCCTTGAAAAGTAGTCCTGTGCGACATCACAAAATCAAGGATAATAACGAGATCAGATTAGACACGTAGCCAGTAGCTTTAAAATATATGAAGATCTTTACGGAGTAAAGCCTCGCATCGTTTCTATTGGATAGTACTCCATACTAGATACAGAATTTGTGTTGCTATTAATCAATTAACCCCCTCTCCATGACTTGTCAAAATCACGCTTAGTGGTGGCCATGCAGTATGAAAACCCTGCAAACTCTGCAAACAGCCAGCGCACTCCAACTCACGATATGAATGAACCCCAACTCGGATCTCAATAGGTAAAACCGCATTTAAATCGCATATGGGTTGGTGACAAGGTCCTGGTTGACTGTCGTGTCATCACAGCACAGCTTGTAATATCCGTTGCGATCCTCGAGACAGTCATCGTTGAAGTCCAGATCAGCCCAGTCACGAGGCCATTGTGCATTGAGCTTGCAACCGGGAGTCACTTTGGAATTGGCCTTATCATCGCCATTGAACTTGGAATAGATAGTTGCTGTGCTATTGGCCTTATTTGAATCTCGGACGTCTAGAACTGTCAGACTTCACACCCGATAAAGAGAAACGATGCGACTTACTATAGGATCCTCCACCCAAGGGCCCAGCGCAAAGCTTACTCTCATTGATCACAATGCAACCGTGATATGGAACATGCTAGCAACTGCATTAGCCGTGGATAGAATTGACAAAATGGCCCTTTTAGATGACTCACAATATTGGTACCCTTTATATTGTATCCATTAGGATCTGGGCAGGGGTAATAGGGGGAGTCTTTGAAATATTTTTGGTTCCCCTCCCTAGCCTCAGCTTTTTGGATCGTGTCGAGGGTGAGGATCCCATCTGTACACACTGGCAACTGGAAGAATCCAGCAGTTCGGACACTAGGAACGTCTTTGCCAAAGGTGCTCACGATGTTATCAGTGTTCATCCCAGGATATCCATTCTGCCCTTTGTTTTGCAACCACCCGGAAACGCTAGACTCAATTATGTCCTCAATGATGATTCCACCCCATCTGCTTCCATCCATAGTAAGATGGTCTCCACCTGGAAGCTCGGTTACAAGGTGCTGGCCGTGCTCAGTCGGGTGAGCGTTTAGTAGGTAATGAAGCTTGCCGTCGAAGCATGCATTGACCTTAGGAGGCAGGCTGCGAAGGCCAATAAGGTCATAGGTACTTTCGGGGACGGTGGTGGTAGTTCCGTCGCAGGGTTCCTCGGTTCGCCTTTAGTCACCGGTGCGAGTCAGCCTTTTTTATAGTCTAGAATATTGGAATTGACCGAATTGCTTAAGGTAACATACCAAATGAAAGGATGCACGTTATCCTGAGAAACAGACCATGCGTACGGGATCATCTGACCATAAAGGATCTTTTTGACGTCGTTGCTGGTGTCGTTTAGGTCAAGAGTATTCATGATTTCGCCCATAGCACCATTGTTAATCATGTTATAAAGAGTATTGGTGTCGGTATTCTTGTCGGAGAATAGGTCGTCGAGATAGTCAGACTCAATGCCCTTCCAGGCATTCATAGTCTCGCCTAGGTAGGAATCGATGGTGTTTTGAACCTGTAGACCCTCGATGGCACTATCAATTTGTTAGCTTGGGGTGTCTTAAAAGGGAGACGAGATAGTACCCTCTCATATTAGTCTTATAGAAGGCACCCACGGCGCCCATGCTAGCGGCTAGCGCATCGGCGACCATAGCTTTAGCAACGACATTCTCTACCTGCTTCATGGCTAGTCGGTAAAAGTTAGATCACATCTACTACTGCCGTAATGGCCAATAAAACAAACATACCGATGTTGAAGACTGCAGCTGAGCCTAGGCTTATAACCAACGCCATAGAATCGAAGATATTCTTCAAAGTGACACCCGTTTCTTTAGGCGGCTGAGGGGCGAAGGTGGAAGTGAAGGAGCCAACATCATTCGATACGTCGGCTTGGACATTGCCGATAGCCTGGAAAACTGAGGCATGGAGCTAGAGAACTAATGAGTACACTGAAACGCAGCAGTTGAACCCAAGGAAGGGCCGATAGGGTGGTGACATACTTGATGGATACCCGCAAATCCATTCAAAATCAGAGCGCTACCTTGCCATTAGCGATACCATATGAGAGGGGATAGATTATGTGATTTACCCGGCCGGGATAGTAGCATCCTTGCACTCCACAGGCTGGGAGCAACGGTTCTCAGTGGCAATATCGCTACATCTCATATACTGAGGGCCATGAAGAAAGCTGCTAACAAACTGGGATAAACCACCCTTCCGGTTCTGCATCCAGGAACTCATGGTTGTATTCCAGGCAGCATTAGCACCTGCCGCCTCCCATTGAGCCTTTGCATCACCCTGGACTGCGGAACATTCTAAGGTCTTCCAAGCATCACTGGTTGGGGAGGACGAGGGAGGTACCGTGGACGACGCACTCTCACCGCGAGCCTGGTTGGTGCGGCCTACGGAAAACCCGCTCACTGAGATGGCGAGGTTGGCTAAAACGCCAAATTCTAGAACTCGCATGTTGAAATTATAACCAAATAGATGGAGGAATATTCATGAGATAGAAGAGAGATAATACTTCAATTGGCATGATAGGACGTCCTTTATATATGATTTTGTTCTTCATATAGATATCCCCATGGGGAAAGATAGACCAACCGGTTTGTAGTATACAATGTTGAGACTGGCAGGTATACTACCACTTTCCAGAACGAGGAAATGGTAAACCTCAAGACTACTAGAATACTGATACTGTCAGCAGCACCTGATATCAAGAAGCTTCAACATTATCAGCTGTGCCCAGCGCCCAGTATTATGAGGTGTGCCAAGCGGTGTTGGGTGCTTGGCACGATTACTCGCCAGAGGAGTTATACTTTCCTCCCTATGGAATACGATGATTGCCTATCTTTGGCTAGACTGGTCGGGCAATTGATTCCGCACAATCGATACCAGAGGGCTGTCCATTATTAATGACGCTCCCAGTTTGGAATACAAGGACTTCGAGAATGATGACACTGTTCTCAGCACTATGGTCTCCAATAGAAGGTCTATGAACTGATCACATATTCACTAATCTGTATTGCAGGCTCGGTTTACGGAGTAGGTGATTCCAAGTTGTGTCTAAATATGTCAATCAATTGCCCCATTGTTGGTTGCGAACTAAGTGGGTCGGCCTCGGCCCCTGCATCTTTCGCTCTGACCCCCGGGGTATACAATGGTCTTAGGGTTTGGTCACTGTTCTGTCACCCCTGGTATTGCCCACAAGACAAATTGGGGAATCCTTCTGGAACTGCCAAGCCAGCCACAACATGCAACACACTTAGGAACTTCTTAATTAACATACCGTGTGGCATGCGAGATATGCAGGGTCTTCCTGGCTGAGATAAATATGGCTTATGTGGAGTTAGGGGTGTGAGAAAGCGAAGGATCCGGTGTGCGGAGGTATGGATGTGAGGAAGTGGACGGGTCGGTTAAACTTCATCAAGTTCGCCAGAGGGGAAAGGATTGGTGTGCCTTTTGACCTATATATAGCCGAGGGCATAGCTGAGGGCATGCTCCACGCTGAGATAGCTCTCTATAGATGTTCCCGGTTCCATAAGAAAGAAGCGATATGCCCCTATTCGAGATTAATAGCTATGGCAGACTGGCTAGTTTAATACAAGCAATTTGTATCTTATTATCTATAATGAACTTCAAACCTACAGCAATCATGTTCTCTCTTAGCCTACTCCTAAGACTTTAGGTGGGTATTACCATGGGCATTCTACTCCGTACCTAGGAGCCATTTAGAGTCAGATGTATCGTCCGCCAGTTATGTGAGACCTATGTTCTATGCTGGTGATAGCGCAAGAGCCAACATGTAAGCAAATTTCCAACCAGATTGGATTAAGTAGTTACTTCAGAAATCAGATGGGGGTATAATAACAAACGGATTATTGATCCATTCTTTTTCAATTCAGCATAGTGAAGGAGATGGGCTTTTTATTGAATAACTGCACAGATCACAGATATATATATTGAGTGACCCCTTAAGCGGTGTAAAGTTGGTTATTTGCCTTATGTATTTAGCCCCAAGCTTGTGTATTTATCCCTTTCATGATTGTACTAACCAGGTGGATCAAGTCGGTGGATTACCTATCTGGGATCTCCCGGGGTCGACATCTTGGAAGATTACGGGGACAGTCCACGGGTACTTAGTGGGATTTAGGTAACGATAGCCCTATCTTTATAGCATACCGTAGAAGAGAGACCCTGCGGAGAATCAGGTAGAGTATAATATCTTATATAGCTTACCCTTACCAAATCCCAGATTGAAATGTTTTCACGGGACAGTTTATTTTAGTGCTGAAGGATTAAGCTAAGCCGACTTAATTAATAGAATGACCTAAATAGGCAAAGGAATGGGCTTGGCATCTGCGAAGTTGTACTCCAAGAACCGCCAAGACTTGGCCCAAGTAGTCTTGGTGGGAGTTTCCGCCCGGGCGTATACGAGCAAATACAGTCATATTTCACGAGTACTTGCACCTGGGTACTTCTATGCTCTGCCGGAAGAATTTCGCATCCACTCACATATAATCCTAAATCAATACTAGGAGTAATCGAAAGGCGGGCGGTCATCAATACTCCCAACCCGTGGACATAACTAAGGTAGGACTAGAGCATAATGGTGCTAGACGGGCGCCGAATATCGGTGTTATAAGAGTGGGCGGTTAAGGGGTTAGACATTTAAAGTTACGGAAAGTTAGCCACTTCATTTTCGAACTCATGTTTCAGGGATGAATGTAGCGAAAAGATTGTGGAGCAAACAGCAGGGATGTCAGACCGTAAATTTCATTGGTGATTCAGCTAAATAACACTGGAGAAAACGATATAGTGATGGACATATTATTCACAGGCGAGGACGACCGGTCGCAGGCAAGTAAGGGATATCAAAACGATCCAAATTCATAACCTTGTCCCAGGCGGCAACAAAGTCCTTCTTGAACTTATCCTGGGCATCAGCACAGCCGTACAGCTCAGAAAGAGCACGGAGTTCAGCGTGGTGACCGAAGATCAGATCAACACGAGTGGCAGACCACTTCTTGGTACCAGTCTTGCGATCGAAACCTTCAAACTGCTCACTATCGGGGCTGGTGGGCTTCCAGACAGTGTTCATATCGAGCAAGTTGACGAAGAAGTCGTTGCTCAGCTGGCCAGGGCGGGAGGTGAAGACACCGTGGTTTGATCCATCCCAGTTAACGTTCAGAGAACGCAAACCACCAAGCAAGACGGTCAATTCAGGGGCGGAGAGAGTCAGCTGTTGCGCCTTGTCGATGAGGAGCTGCTCAGTGCGAACGCGACGACTCGACTTTCCGTAGTTACGGAAGCCATCGGCGACGGGCCGGAGCCAGCTGAATGAATCGACGTCGGTTTGCTCCTGGGTGGCATCGTTGCGGCCAGGGGTGAAGGGAACAGGGACGCCGGCGGATCTTTCGAGGGCGGCAGAACCAGCAAGCACGATAAGATCAGCCATTGAGACACGCTTTTCGCCATTCTGGGCATTGTTGAAGCGCGTTTGGATGTCCTCCAACAAACGGAGGACTTCTTGCAACTGGGCTGGGTTGTTGACCTCCCAGTCCTTCTGGGGAGCGAGGCGGATGTGGGCACCGTTGGCTCCTCCACGCTTGTCGCCGCCGCGGAAGGTAGAAGCCGATGCCCAGGCAGTGGAAATCAACTTGGCAGGCTCAATACCAGTGGAGAGAATCTCGTTCTTTAGAGCAATGATGTCGCCATTGTCAATCAGGGCGTAAGTCGGAGCAGGAATGGGATCCTCCCAGATAGAGACCTCCTTGGGGACCTCAGGGCCCAGCCAGCGAGCGCGAGGGCCCATGTCACGGTGGAGCAGCTTGAACCAAGCGCGAGCGAACGCATCGGCAAACTCATCAGGGTGCTCAAGGTAACGACGGGCGATCTTCTCGTAAGCGGGATCGAAACGCAGGGAAAGATCGGTGGTCAGCATCTTAGGCTTATGCTTCTTGGCTGAGTCAAAGGCATCGGGGATGGTATCATCCGCATTCTTGGCGACCCACTGGTTAGCACCAGCGGGACTTTTGGTCAGCTCCCAGTCGAACTTGAAGAGATATTCTAGGAAGGTGTTGCTCCACTTGGTAGGAGTGCTGGTCCAGGTCACCTCCAACCCACTCGTAATAGCATCGGGGCCTACTCCGGAGCCGTGTTTGCTGTGCCATCCTAGGCCCTGTGACTCAATTCCAGCGGCTTCGGGCTCCTGGCCGACATTGTCAGCGGGGGCAGCACCGTGTGTTTTTCCGAAAGTGTGGCCACCAGCGATCAAGGCGACGGTCTCTTCGTCATTCATAGCCATACGACCGAATGTGATACGGATGTCTCTGGCAGCAGCGACAGGGTCTGGGTTTCCATCAGGGCCCTCAGGGTTGACATAAATCAAACCCATGACGACGGCGGCCAGCGGGTCCTCGAGGTCGCGGGTCTTGATGTCGCTTTGCTTAGTCTTCTCCTCTGCGGTCTCGGCCTCATAACGAGCCGCATTAGTAAACCAGACGTTCTCACTTCCCCAGTAAACCGACTCATCGGCTTCCCAGACGTCAGGACGACCTCCAGCAAATCCGAAGGTCTTGAATCCCATAGATTCCAAGGCAACGTTGCCAGTTAGGAGCAGAAGATCTGCCCATGAAATTTTGGAGCCGTACTAAGTACCGGAATTAGTATATGAAAACTAGAAATACATGAGTCTATGCATAGTACTTACCTTCTGCTTGATGGGCCAAAGTAGTCGGCGTGCCTTATCTGGAAAGAAAAGGTGCATGTTAGCATGGTGTGAATGTCGCTCCAAGTATTATTGAAAACTCACCGAGGGAGACGTTATCGGGCCAAGAGTTCAAAGGTGCGAAACGCTGCTGGCCCTGACCACCACCACCCCGTCCATCGAAGACTCTGTATGTTCCAGCGCTATGCCAGGCCATACGAATAAAAAGACCACCATAATGACCAAAGTCAGCGGGCCAGAAGTCTTGCGAGTCGGTCATAAGGGCGTGAAGGTCCTTCTTGAGGCCCCAGTAATCGAGAGTGTTAAAAGCAGCGGCATAATCAAAGTCCTTGCTTTGAGGGTTGGTGGCATCGGTGTGCTGGCGTAGAATACCCAGCTTCAAAGCATTTGGCCACCAGTCAGTGTTGCTAGATAAAATCAGTATTTCGAATCGTACCGGTGAGGGGTATATCAAAAGTGCCGAGGGAGATTCAGAGAATTAGGGGACCATACCGAGTGCCACCACCAGCAACATTGCTCTTCTTGTGTGCAACAGGACATTCACCCATGATGACAATTTTTATAAATAAATGAGGAAGATGAAAAGAAAGAAAAGAAGGGAGGACAGAGATCCCCGCAGTTTAAATGGTACAACCCTTTGGACCCGAACGGGTCGCGTATTAAGCAGTTCTTTCCATGTTTGGGGTGGATATACTATTTGTTAATTTGAAATGGCACGAAATTGTATTTCTTCAGTCTATCATTGGCCATAAAACAAAATATCTGGGGCGTGCGGGGAAAGACATAACGGGGTGACCTCATGAGTATCAGCAAATTATTCATTGGCGGAATTCGCCGAGCTGCGCCGGGTTCTAATGTGAACACACTTAATGTGCTGACCAAATGGCCATTTCTAGACGTTGGAGAACATTTTCATAGAATGAGGAGATGTTGCGAAAGTTCTAGTCTTGGAGATCTGGCCCTCGAATCTGACTAATAACCCCTTGGACTAGATTAGGTAGCTTTTGTATGACAGGCCCATACAAAAGGTACAAAATTCACCTTAGACGCGAGCTATTGTTCAGAGCGATTTCTCAATTTATATCCATCTCTAAGCGTTTAGGCATTACAATGACTGAACCCACAAATATCAATCCCAATCGAAGTGCCATTTTGAGTAATGATGAGCCCCACCCAGTCAACAAATTTTCTGTCAAAATTAGGTATCTTTTATATGGGTTTACCATACAAAAGGTACAAAGCGCTTAAAATCCACAGCTCCCATTTTCTTCAATAAAAATAGATGTTATGATTTTTGAACCTTTTGTGCCATTTGTATGAGATACGCATATAAAAGGTACCTACAACATATTTTGAACATTTCATTGACAGAAAAATATCGTTGACTTGGGCCCACCATACCATCCGCTAGCGTCCGTGCTCTTTCCCAGCTAAGCCTGTAGACGAGGCTTTCTGACCATGGATAGAGGGAAGAGTTATTAAAGAGTTCTTCTCATGAAGTTGCTAGTTCCTAGTACAACGTTTCATACCAACTTACAGCTTGTTGCTATGATGGTGCAGTGGCACTAGAAAGGCTGACAGCAGCCCCAGCATCCCTTCATGGACAAACCAAGTCAAAATCGTGCAGGTTGCAAATGATTGGTTACTTGGAAGACGAACCTCGAAGCCCGAAGCCTTCTAAGGAAACAAAAAAAGATATGGTCAGCATATTATCGAGACGAGACTAAAATAGGTGAGAAGAGATCTTACCTGGCCATATGGACAACTCTGTGGATTCTTTTGACACACGGTGGCACAAAACGTGGCTTGAGCTTGATCAATGATCGTCAAACAAAGGATCGCAAGAGCCAGAGTCGGCAACCGGAGTATTCTTGCGGTCATCGCGGGGGGAATTGTGCCTAGACAGGTTTATGGAGAGAAGATAAATGGACGGCCTAAGTGAGAAATATTCTGTCACACCACTACGGGTATAGGCATCACCTTTCTCCTATGTACCGGGCCGATGCATGACTCGACTTGGACCTAACCAGGAGTTGCGTTGCACCGATCTAGTACGGAGTAGGCTAGTGGGAATTTGTTGATATAAGTACCTTTTGTACGGGGTCCCTATACAAAAGGTACGGGCTATCGGGAAGTATTCAAAATAATATTGACTATTCCTCCATCACAATATTATATACAGAGGAAAAGAATAAACGTCCAAAGTCATATACACACAAACTTGATATCCCCACTCCGCAAAATGTCTGGCCAACTACATACTCCTTCACACAAGCTCGCATCGCGCCTTTTATTCCATATGGTCTCAAATATCTGTTTGGCCATCGATGCATGAACCAGGGCTGTTGTCCGGGCGCAATTATCAAACCACGAGGAGAAGAACATTTGTAACTCGGGGCTAACAGCCTCACAAGCAGTGATAAAAGCCGGCCATATCAGCGCAGCGTTGGTACTGTCTTTTTGGCCGCTTTCCTCCTGTTCGATTTGGATTAGGTAGCCCCGAATTGCATCGACATTTCTCTGAAGTAGCGCGGGATCAATTTCGTATATTCTGCGATGGAAGAAAATTGATAATGCCGTGTACATTGCTTGAGCTGTCGCGGTTGTGACCACTGCAAGGGCCCCATCGTAAGTTTGAATACTGCTTGAATTCGCAGTCGATAGCCAATGATCGATAGCCCTTTCCAGACCCTTTGCTCGAGTCCAAAAGTCCTTGAGGCTGAGCGGACTTTCTGCTGCATCAGACATCATTGATAAATCTCGCTCGTTGGCAAGGCGAATCACTTGGGACAGTAACATAAGAAATATTTCATCGATACCGTATAGTGTGGGAAATAACGTTGAGCTCCATCGACCGGGTATCGCAAGGTGCAGGTCACGCTGGGCCATCCCCGGATCCTTTTCCATGCTCATTGTGGTTGTCGAAAAGACTAGATTGGGGTAGAGACGGAAGTCTCCTCCATATATTGTGTTGTCATGCAAAGAGCCTCTTGACCGAGTAGGGTTGATACTCAAACTATTAGCAATGCACGTCGTCTCAGCCATGATGCGCATATAAGCATAACAATGGTGCAGTGCTCTTTTGTTGGCTGACAGAGTTGGTTGACTGAGTCCCTTCACACAGATAAATTTCTCCGTTTGGACGAGATAGGCGCGTCGCATTTCCGGGTCTCCTTTTATCATCTATATTACAGCGAACGTTAGCGGTGTACAATGGAAACGTATTGATGTCATACAAAGGCATTTGAAAGACTCAGCATTGCCATGAGAATCTCCTTATATTTGCTCATCTTCGTAGTCGAGACACAGCTTTCCTCCATGCATCGTTGGAAGTGGTATTGGGCCCGTATCAAGTAATTTCCTCCCGAGACTGTCCATTGCTCAAGACACGGAACTGAATTATTTCCCAAGTGAAGGGCACTTGTGCTCCATACCGCATTTAATAAAGCAAGCCGGGCATGATTGGAAGACCCATTCAGCATCAGGTCTGCCAGAGTTGCCATTGCGCATGGAATTACCAGGTTAATCCAAGGTGTCTCCTGTCCACGGCGTAAAGGGGATATCAACGGGACGATTCGGTCTTTGTAATGAGATAGGAGACTCCATCCCTCAATATTACCCATGCATAAGTAGGGGCTGAGCCCTGTCTGTGGACTCGGCTCGTGATAGTTTCTTTCAATGCTCTGAAATGGCTGTAGACTGCACCCTTCTAACAGCAAATCATCACCGTTATCCTCGCTCAGAGTATCCAGAGCATCTAACCTGAACGGGAAGTCTTCGTCTCTTGCCAGCTCCTCAAGCTGCTCGAACCAGTCAGTGGGCGAAGCCGGATGATCATCTGTACCGGAAGGTAAGAGGTCAAGTGGGGGCGGCTGTGACCATCTGAAAGCACCAAAGGGTCCCCGAAATAGCGCGAATGGTTCCGAGCAACTGGTATCCGAGTCGAACCTTTCCAGATCAGTTATTGCCTGGTCAGGATTCTGATTGGGCACGGAGGAGACGATCTGAAGGGTCATGTCACGGCGTTCGACATCTGCCAAACGTTGTCAGATTTAGCCAATAGGAGCTACATTCAACAGCGGACCTGTGAAGATGGAGTGGCGATGCCTGGCAGCATTTTTCGCACTCAGCCATCGAATATCCTCTTTATCATGAATGAAGGTTAGCTGCATGTTTCCTTGCATCTTGAGGGATCTTGCGCCTTGGGGAAGTTGTGGTTCTGATAAATTCCTAGTCTCCATTGGCCAAATAGGAATGTGATTCCGATATTGACATGACCGATATTAAATAAATATGGCCGGGCCGAATGACTGTGTTTGGTACTTTTATAGCAAGCTTCCTTCACAATTCTTGAAAACATTTAGGTACAATGCTCTCAGTCGCAGAAATCAGTAGTTATACCTGAGAGACCCAAAATCGAAGGGTCGGGACTTCTTGCCCTCTTCGATTATTACCCCTCTGGTAAGTCTTAGTGTCCCAACTTTGTCTTGAACTCCCAATAAACGTTTTAGATGCCAACAACAATCACTACGGCGTCGAATTCCGAACTATACATTACATTCAAGGTCGACTAGCACGTTCACTCGAAAAGAATATAAACACATCTGATTGACGATTGATAACAATTTCACTTTCGACTTGATGGAGAATGGGGATATAAGTATGACTAGGCGCCTTATCTGACCAAATAAATGTTTAAGAAAACAACTTGGCAATCCGCAGATTGTTGTAGTCCCAGGCCGTGATATCCTCGTATTTGCACGGAGTAGCAGGTGTGACGAACTTGCTTAAAGGAAGCAAGGAAGCGACACGGTTCGGCTTCGCAAAGTAGGCAACGGAATAGCGCTCAGGGATTATCTCGTCAGAGCCCACTTTGATAGTGGGCGGGTAAGTCACCCGGTGACATGCAGCCATGAATGTGTCATTGGTTAGGCGTTGGAGCGAGTCGCCGATGTTCAGAATGATCTCCGACTTACCCCCTGACTCAACATCGTGGAAGACTCCCAGATTTTGCTGGTCTTCGACCTGCAAGCCACCCGTGGAATCTTGAAACAGCATGGTAATCGTACCAAAATCTGTATGCTCTGCAATCCGGGTGGCGGTCCCATCTTCTAGATCGGATGCCGGCACAGCCGGATAATGAAGTAGACGAAATTCATTCTCAGCCTTGTTGTGTAGTAGTTTCAGATCTGATGCTGAAATCTCCAGGGCCTTCGCCAACGCGTCAAGAATCACCAACTCGACTTCGAAGCAGCTCGCATAGAAACCCTCCATAAATTTACGGAATCCGGGAAGTTTCTCGTCAGCAACCCAGATGTTGTCCACAAGATTGTCGTGTGGGGAGCCCATGTCAAGCGTTTCCTGTCCTCGTCAGAATGGCTTTCGTCAAAATTACCACGCAGGAAATGGTTACCTTGATATCCCGAACTGATTTCCCTTGTGGGAGGCCTTTGTCATATCCACTGATTGAAGAGATGGATTCCTGGCCAACAAAACTGTATCCGCGGTTTGGGTTTGCCGCAGGTGGATGTTTGGCGGTCATCTTATCCTCCAGTGAAAGGGAAAAGAATTGACGGGTCTAGCAAAAATAGTCAGCTAAGGTGCAATCCCCAATCTTCCTTCAATCCAACTTACATAGTCAAACATCTTGCTGATGAGATCTTCTGGGAGACCATGGTTCTTTAGCTTGGCTACTCCACGCGTTTTGAGCGTTTCTAGTAGAGCTGCCGAAATCGCATCTCTTTGCTCCGGAGATCCCTTCAACAAGGACAGATCAAGAGCTTGTGACATATTTTAAATGTTGTTCCAAGAGATTCGTTTAGAATTGTTGACTAGTGCAAATATTTGCTCACTTTTCGTTTAAAAAACAAAAGAAAGTTATGGGATACCCGACTATATATATATTCGATCATGGATGGAGATCTATGACCAAAGGTCACAAGGATGAACTTCATCTGGAAGGTAATATTGGATGTATGACTAGCCATATCTTCAAGCTGTGGATTACCTTCCCAGTGAGTTAGAAATAGACCTTTGTCTGTCGTGATAAGCAAAAGCCCGAAAAGAACAGAAGTGAAATGCACGCCAAGATTACCCCAACAACACATCTTCCAATGAAGCAACCTCAGTGGATCACCTTCCTATTTCAAATTCTATATACTAGTTCTTATTATTCTTCTAGCTATAACACAAATGGAGGGATCAAATATACATGGGTTCATACCTATGTTGCTATTGGGACTAGTGAAGAGTTTGGATTCGAGTACATAGTAATATCCTACAGGATACAAAACAAAACACCAATATAACCATGGTTTGACTTGCCAAGACATCAAGGTGTCGGAAAAACATTCACTCCCATTTTTCTCACTTGGTTTGTGTTGGAAAAGATTGTTCCTCAATTTTAACCCAGTCGATACGTTGAGAGTGTTGATAGTGTTGTAGGACCTGGGTTCCGGGGAGGGAGTTTCTAGAAGTAGCAACGACATTAGCATGGTAATTAAACGAGATCAGGGCGGAATTGTAGCAAATTGCATTTCCAAGACCAATGCGATCGTTCTCCATGGAAATACCTAAAATCAAAAACGCAAGCCTTGGGCTAAGTGTTTGCATAAGTTCGCGGACAATGGTAGCTTCAGATGGGGAGATAGTGTTATGGGCCCATCTTTCGATATTCAGATACTTCCTTCCCTGTAAGTGCAGGGTATGAGATAAGCAGAAAAGTAAAAGAAGCAATGGGATGTAAGTCTCTTGATGTTTGTCGAAGTATATAATACCTAAAAGGGAATCGAATGGGCCGTGATGGTCATTGGACCAAAGCTGCGTGATGGCCGCTGCACCATGCCGTAGCTCACCCCACTAACAAACAGCTTCCTGGCGCTTGCTTCCTTTCATCTCTCTCCTTTTTCTTTCTTCAATACAGAGTCCATTGATTATAGTCTTATTTCAGACTTGATATTTATCATGGATTGCACGGGTCTGAGTAGTGATGGTGCTGCCTACCGGTCTCGCGGGTACCAACTGGAAATGTTAGAGGCTAGCCGTAAAGAGAATATCATTGTCGCTGTATGTTTTCTTGAGTTTTGAGGCTTGAAAGGATACTGACTGTCGATAGATGGATACTGGGAGTGGAAAGACTCATATGCATGTTTGCAGGTGACGCTCCTTTTATCGGCACATTTTCCTAACTCTTTTGTAGTGCCATTCTTCGGATTATAGATGAACTTGAGAACTGTGATTCCCCAGAAAAGGTGATACAACTCGTTAATTCTTCGACTTGCTTTTAGCTCACATGTGTCACAGCTTGTCTGGTTTCTTGCTCCCACCGTGGCATTGAGCCTTCAACAACATGAAGTCATCACTAGCCAGATCCTCTCTGTGAAAACTAAAGTTTTAACTGGTTTGGACAATGTCGACCGATGGACTGAACAGGGTGTATGGGACAAAGTGCTCAAGGATGTCCGCGTGGTTGTCTCAACCTATGCTGTCCTTGCTGATGCTTTAGGCCATGGTTTCGTTCGCATGTCCCGACTTTCTCTCCTTATTTTTGATGAGGGTACATGACATATCTGATGGTATCGCAAAGTCCATACTAATAACATGAAATGCAGCTCATCATTGCACAAGACGCCACCCGGCGAACAAGATTATGCAAAATCACTACCGTCCTACCCTACTAAGGTTCGGTCCAAATGCTGTACCTCGGATTTTGGGACTTACTGCTAGCCCAGTAGTCCGTTCGAGTCAGAATGAGCTTGAGTCAGTCTATCTACCACATGATAAGCCACCCGGCAACTGACCATCTTCCACCCAGGACAATCGAATCTAACTTGGATGCGATATGCAAGACTCCACGTGTCCATCGTACTGAACTTTTGGAGAATACCCATCGCCCTCGTCTTGAGCGTGTTAATTATATACATTTTGATGAAGCACAGTATGGCTTTGGAAGCCAGCTACTCTCATCTCTCATAGAATGTTGCAAGGCCTATAACATAGAGGATGACCCTTGGGTCGAATCATTACGGTCAAAGAATCAGACTGCGGAGCTGACGAAGGCCCTCACTACAGGTAAGACCTTCTGTAGCGAGCAACTGAGCATTTTCCAGGCGCGCAGCCGTCATATTTACGAGGAGCTTGGAGGTTGGGCTACCGACTTCTTCATCAGCACTTCAATTGACCAACTCCAGCTTTCAATCCAAGATGCTAGTGAGATGTCACATCTGGACCAAATGGAGAGAATTTACCTCTTGGAACTGCTGCGTGCAATGCCTGCACCAGGTTCAGCCGAGAGTGATCACGTATCCATCAAGCTTGAAATGCTTATCAACTTTCTCGAAAAAATGGATGGGCCTGGGTTTTCTGGACTACTCTTCGCAAAGCAGAGAGTAACTGTTAGTGTGTTGGCTCGAATTTTATCTTTACATCCCAAAACTAGAGATCGCTTCCAGTGTGCCGCTTATGTTGGTTGGGCGAGTGATAGAAGCCGCAAAAGCTGTCTTGGTGACCTACTTCATCGTGATATGCAACGGGATACTCTGGATGAATTCAAAGCTGGCCGCAAAAATCTCATTGTCGCCACCGAAGTCCTCGAAGAAGGGATTGACATAAGCGCGTGCAATATGGTCATCTGCTTTGACAAACCTGCGAACCTCAAGTCCTTTGTCCAGCGGCGTGGGCGTGCTCGTCATAGAGAATCTACATATGCTGTCATGATCTCAAATGAGGATGAGTTGTTGAGTCTTCACAAATGGCAGGAACTGGAGCAGGCTATGATTAAAGCGTATCAAGATGACGAGCGACATCGTCGGGAACTTTATGAACTCGAAGCCACCGACGAAGATGTCAAAGACATACTATGGGTGGAAAAGACGAGGTAAGTTGAATGAATGTCTTCTCTTGATATTTACTGACATCCGTTGGCAGTGCTCGGTTGACGGCGGACGATGCAGTGCAGCATCTACATCACTTTTGCGCTGTATTGCCAGTTGATGAGTTTTGCGACAACCGACCAATGTTTTCCTTCGAAGAGAACAGTGCGGGATTGCTTTTGGGCACAGTCACATTGCCAAATTCGGTGCATCCGACAGTTCGACGAACAACGGGGAGATCTTGGTGGCGCACAGAACGAGCAGCCAGAAAGGATACTGCATTTCAAGCATACAAAGCTTTGCATTCATATGGGTTAGTCAATGACAATCTTTTGCCGTTGACACGAAAACCAGAGTTGAGATTCACGGAACAGGCAACTCTCCCATCCATTATCCAAGCTGCAGAACAGTATGACCCTTTTGTAGAACTTGCACAAGGCTGGTCTTCCCGCCAACTGTGCCAGACACGCTTGAAGATATATAGTAATGGTTGTGTCGATGAAGATCTGGCTATCTCCCTAGTTTTGCCAAGGTTGACCCCGACGCCGCAGCCTATTCCTCTCTACTGGGAACCTGAAACCTCCATGAAACTCTACTTTGATCCACAAATGACGGATTTTGAGGCCACAATAGAGACATTGGATCAAATGAGAAAAATCACAGCTCTCTATCTACAAGCTCCAAGCTCACGTCAGCGAGGAGATGACCGTGACTTCGTGGCTCTCTTTGTCCCCAATATCTCACATGACCGCCTGGGAGAATGGCTTGCGGTGTATGAAGGAAAGGAGCCCGCGCTGGAAGCCTACTTGAGGAATCCAACTTCGCCGCCCATGGGTATCATCCGTGACCAGTCCAAATTCAGCGAGCCACGGACATTCAGCAGATGGATTGTTCCCACCGAAGTATCAAAGTCATCGCCTATTGAAATTGAATGTTCATCACTTCCCCGTCGACGAAATCTCCTCCAGGTGCGAGCCGTGAATGTCGCTGAAGACGGAGAGGTAGATGCACCAAAGAAGTCTTACGTCCTACCTGCTTCGGCTTGCATTATCGACAAGCTCCCAGCAAAACAGGCTCTCTTTGGACTTTTTATCTCTGCCATTCTAGACCGGCTGGAGGCATCATTGGTCGCACATCGATTGAACGATACCATTTTGAAAGGAATCGGAATCCAAAATATCGCTCATGTCATTACGGCTATCAGCGCGCCGATTGCACAGGCCAGCACCAACTATCAGAGATATGAGTTTTTTGGTGACTCCGTTCTCAAATTCACCGTTAGTTGTCAGCTGTTTTTCCGGAACACCAAGTGGCACGAGGGCTACCTCTCAGAGAGCCGTGACAAACTCATCCAAAACACTCGCCTTGCCCGTGCAGCCCTGGACACCGGCATTGATTGCTTTATTCTAACGAGCCGATTCACCCCTCGAAAATGGGCTGCACCGTTGATCAGGAACAAGTTGGACGCATCAACAGCCAAAAGAAACATATCAACCAAGGTCCTGGCAGACGTTGTGGAATCTCTCATCGGCGCAGCATATGTGGACGGCGGAATTCGCAAAGCGCAAGCCTGTCTCCATCGCTTCTTGCCAGAAATTGATCTCTTCACAAATGATATTTCACCCCCCATTCTCCCAGAAGGGAAAGGCGTGAGCAACTTAATCAACCAACACCGACTAGCCGGTCTGATCGGGTACACTTTCCAAGAACCAGCCCTCCTAACAGAGGCACTCACGCACGCATCCTGCGAGTACGATACATCAACACAATCGTACCAACGCCTAGAGTTCCTCGGCGATGCCGTCCTCGACATGGTCGTCATGGCAGTGATAGCAGCCCACCCCGTGGAAATGGATCAGGGTCCAATGACACTGCTCAAACATTCCGTCGTGAACGCCAACCTCCTCGCTTTCTTCTGCATGGAGCTATGCGCTCCAGATGAACCTTCCCACATCACCCAAATCAACGGTGACATCAACCTTGTGCCACAATATGACCAGATCCACTTATGGCGTTTCCTACGCTCCCATGGCCCTAACATCAAATCCGCTCGGGAAGCATGTCTCGAGCGACACCAAGGTCTCCGTGGTGAGATTCGCGAGGCCCTGGAACACGGAACTCAATACCCGTGGGAATTGTTCGCCCGCCTGCGCGCGGATAAATTCTTGTCGGATATCATCGAGAGTGTTCTTGGGGCGATTTTCATTGACTGTGGGGGTGATTTGAATGTGTGTCATGCATTCGTCGAACGTATCGGTTTGGTCTGGTACATTCAGCGTGTTATTGCCGACGGGGTCAATGTTGTTCATCCGCGGAACATTGCCCAGAACATGGTCAAGGGAGCAGGTACATTGGTCTTTAAGAGGAAGAGGGTCGAGTCGGGGGGTGTGGCTACGTATCGGTGCTCGGCGATCGTAAACCAGAATGAGATCGCGCTGGTCGAGGGTTGTGCTTCTGCCGAAGAGGCTGAGGTTAAGGTCGCCAATGTTGCTATTGAGCACTTGACGTTACACCCGATGGTTTCTACATGAGCTCGAAGTCAATGATTTGGAAATTGGCGTGCTCCGAATGACCTGAATGATTTGTATGATTTTGATTTTGCTAAGATACATAGATACCACGTGAGAAGTGTTGGATTTGGACTCCGGGAATACCTTCAATAGAATTGTAAGCGATGTAGCCAATTGGCATGGCCCAAATAAATAAAGTAGTCAAATCTGGTCTACTCCTCGGCCTTGTTTCCCTTTGCACCGCGCTTGGACCGTCGGACAGGGGCAGGCTTAGGTGCCTCTTCCATCTGTTCCTCCTCACTCGAAGCCACTATCACACCCTCTTCCATGCTCTCGGAGGACTGAGTATCCGTCTCCGCCTTCGACACAGGCTCCCAAGCTCCCTCACCTGGCACAGCATCTTGACGCAAGCTGCTGAGGATCTTCGTTGTCTCACTTTCCACGCCATTCCAAGCTCCACAGCTACAGCACCGCCAGCGGCCCAGCTCTTCCGGTGTTTTGATCCCGGGGGGTGCCTGACCGTTCACGAGCCGGCACGCGGTGCACATCATGACCATCCGGTTGCGGGGTTGTGTTTCATCTTCTCCCAGCAAAACGTCCAAGAGACGATCGTACCAGTGTGGCTGTTCGATGTATTGACCGTTCTGGGTGAATGCGTTCGGTGCAAAGCCAGGTTGATCGGTGGATGTTTGGGGAGGGAGAGAGGGTGGGAAAGAGGGCTGCTGAGGTGTTTGCGGTGCCTGGGGTAGCTCGAGAGGTGGTGATGGAGAACTGGGGAATGGCGGGTCATTCTGGGTTTGCGGTGCGGAGGGACGCCGAATGTTCGCAGTCGGTGGCGGAGGGAGACCAGTGCGGGCCACGTGCTGTTGCTGCTGGGCAGGCTGGCGTGTCTCGTCCTGTCCCTTGGCCGGTGAGGGTTTTGGGGATTCGCCGCCATACTTCTCTAGCAATTGCTGAGTGGAGTTGTACTTGGTCGCGACCTTGAGCTTTTCGATGGTCTCCTCGCGCTGCTTATGGAAATCGTCGAGGCGGCGTTGGATGCGGGAAATTCGGTAGTCGAAGATTCTAGAGCTGAGAGTGCGCACACCGTAGATCCTGGAGGAAGAAGAACTATATGTTAGCGATGTTGGAAGGTGTTGATGGAGGGCAGACGTACAGCACCGGCCCGCCTACTATGGCTGCATATTCCTTGACTCCCCAGCTCTCCCATCCTAGTATGAGGGCGAGAACGATAGAATAAAATAGATAGGCAAATGTCGAGTAGAGGGTCCACAGAGCTTTGATGCGCCGGGAAGACTGACGTTGCTGGTCGAGTCGCGCGGTAGCCTGGGCGATCTTAGTCGACAGCGTGGATAGGGTCTTCTCAAAAGAAGCCGCAGAGTTGTCATCGCCCTGGGTAATGTTAGTGGAAGTAAAGTGAAACAAGTAACCACATAACTCACCTTCCAGGGCCAAAAAGAAACCATTATTGTACATACATAATATGCCTGTGAAGAAGAAGCTCCAACTGTCAAGCTGTTCCAAGTTTCTGGAAGGCGATACGCACGGGCCACTGTGGTCGGAGTCGTGACTCCAATATTGGGCAGTCTACTTAAGTCCACGTAAATAGGGGCTAATTGTATTTTGTTTATTTGTTTCATTGCGCATGACTATCTTGGATATCATTACACAGATTCCAACTATTTAATTTTTGTTGAGTTGCTCTTTCTATGGCTTGGCGAGGGTGTTTCCAAGCTCAGCAGCTCGGGTGGTGGCGGCCTGGACAGACTTGTCGACAATCTCTTTAAAGTTGAGAGACTCAAATGTCTGGAGAGCAGCATGTGTGGTGCCGTTGGGGCTAGTCACATTCTTACGCAGCTGAGTAGGGCTGTCGGAGCTCTCAACCAACATCTTGCCCGCACCGAGACATGTCTGTGTAGCCAAGCGAGTGGCTTGTTCTTCGGGGAGACCTAGAGCAGTTGCACTTGCAACCAGGTGCTCAACCATGGCAAAGAAGTAGGCAGGTCCAGATCCTGATCAGGTTAGATTGATACGCGTTGATGACATGCCGTATGGCTTTTGACGCAGAAGACTTACCGGACAGTCCAGTGACAACGTCGAGAAGTTCTTCGCGGTCTACCCACTCAGTAGCCTTGCTAACACTTCCGAGCATAGCATTAACAAGCTCCTTCTCGCCCGCTGTGACATCCGCACTAGCGAAGGCACCCGAAGCACCCTCGCCAACCAAGGCAGGGGTGTTGGGCATCACGCGAACAGTGTGGGCCGTACGGCTATCGCTAGTCGTCAACCATTCCTTCAAGCTATCAAGAGTAATACCCGCAGCAATGCTGACGACAACGGGCAGAGTAGCGCGGGGTGACCAGGCACCACCGAGCTCCTCGCACACACCCTTGGTAACCTGGGGCTTGACGGCAATGATGACCAAATCGGCATCACCTCCAGCCTCGACATTGGAAGTGGTGGTGCGCACTCCGAGAGCGGCCATCTTCTCGCGGTTGACATCCCATGGCTCCGAAACGCAGATATTCTGCTTGTTGACGCCTTTGCTCAGCAGGCCGCCAATGATGGCGGAGGCCATGTTGCCACCGCCAATGAAGGCCAATTTGCTCTCTTGAAGGGAAGGCATTGTATAGATATATAGCTGAAACGGTTCGGTTGTCTAAGTGAGTAAATCGGGGAGTCCCGCACTTATGTAAAATCTTAGTGGGGTATCCGCTATCGCACCGGCCCGGTATTGCCTTCTACCCCCGTCATTTCGATTCCTGCGTTGATTCTTTTTACCTCATATCTGATTTAAGAGTTTAATTGTGACTCTAAGCAGATATGATATATCCCGAGGTCCCCTTGTCTCGGCTACAACTGGTATGTATATACACTTTCAAAACAAAGGCGGGGTAAATACACATTGAATTCCAACCTGAAGACATGCCATCGTTAGGAATCATTGATTCTGTCTCTCCAAAATTGATGAGTTAACTAACTAGCCTTCTTAAATAATCTCGTTTTACTCTAAGAACCTAGAGGAATGACGGCTGATTGATCAGTCTAGCATGGAATAACATCTACTTTTAGGTTTGAGATTACAAACATGACATCGTCTCCTTGGAGGGTTGGGGATATTTAACAATAACATTGAAAGATATGGCTCTTAATAGTACAGGTAAATCATAGTATCTCGGAAATAACAAAAAGAAACTCCAAAGCCTCAAGGCTTAATCATTCGTAACTCGTGATGGTATACAGGGTATCAATCAGTAGACACGGTGTGCGCCACGTCCATCAGTGCCATGCATGCGGCGGGTTCCAGCAGCCTAGTTTCAAATGTTAACTCAGATTCAAGTTCAACCATAAGAGTCATTCGATGCTTACCTTGATTGCGGGGCGATGCGTCAAGCTTCCTTTCAGCTTCAACATAGCGCCAGAGACTTTGTCACCAAGAGTGGGCTTG
Source organism: Penicillium griseofulvum (assembly GCF_001561935.1). NCBI lineage: Eukaryota > Fungi > Ascomycota > Eurotiomycetes > Eurotiales > Aspergillaceae > Penicillium > Penicillium griseofulvum. Next base: position 3,856,712 of record NW_024467471.1, on the reverse strand, counting down.
CGGTGATGGCGAGTATGCTTAGGTGTTGCATAGGCGTGCTTATGACCAAAACGACCTCCAGTAGGACCAGTACGAGCACTGTGGCTAGTATGACCAGTACGGTGGCCGTGGACGGGATTCTGGTGTGTTGTCGTTGTGGTTTTGACGGTGCGCGATTTCGCATGTGGCCCCTTGAGTTTGGTCATCAGTGTAGGCTTGGTGGTGCGAGTAGTTGTGGTAGCGGGGCGACGACGGTGAAACATGATGATTGATTGATAAAGTTGGTATGGAGTTTGGTATCGGATGTATATTGAAGACAAGATTTGGTGTAGTAGATTGCAGTGTAGTAGATTGTAGTGTAGTAGATTGTAGTGTAGTAAGTTGATCTGATATGTATAGTTATGTGGGAATCAAGTTGTTTAAATAAGCTACAGAGGTATAGTAATTCCTGCTATTTACTTTGATGTCAAACAAAACGTACGCCAAGCATCATATCGCCTTCGAAGATAGTAGGAGGTTGACGAAAAGGCGCTCAGCCGGCTCGTCATCCGAAGGACGATCTTTTCTAGGTATCCAGTCAACTCGCACAGGCCAGAAGACAAAATTCTACCTAAAATAACAACACATGTAATTGGTAGTGTGACTATTTCATAGACAAGAATATATATTGCTTAGGTACGTCTCAATGATGGCATAAACAAGATTCTGACAGACGTAGGCAAGTTGTAGACCCCTCCACGGTCATGTCAAATGATGAGACCGGGGATGATGTCACAGGGTCTGTGCGCCAAGACATCTCAACCCGTCAGTTAAATCCTTCATACATATGTTGTATGTGTTAGAAGATATCACGGTTATACTTGATTTGTGCTACATGCACATCATGTCTCTCAGATGTACCGTTGCCTTTTGGGTCTGTGAGGAAGAATGAGATCATTAAAATGAAGCACAATAAGATATTATCTTGCAAGCTGTAAGAACTATGCAAGGAGGGAGGAAATGGCGACTGCAAGTATTAGTACAGTCAATCCAATGTGACCCATGAGATACCAAATAGTTGTCTAATAGGACTTAATACGGGTCAAGTTCTTCGAGGCATCGAACAACAGTACCAAATTTAGTGTTAACTACAGTAGCACCCACGTAGTTACCCGTTTTATGGTATGAAATGAAAAGCAAGTAAACAGTCTAGATCTTGAAGGAGAAACGCAATGTACAACATAACATTTCGATTGATCGCGAAAACCTAAACTATATAAACCAAAGGACATCGTTATATATAACCACCTTTCTGTATGTAGAAAAGACGAATCCTATCTAGGACGCGACCGTCCTATTGTCGTATATATCTAATCAGCGCGCCTTGAACCGACCCAGATATGTATCCGTAGAACTGATCGCATGAGCTGCGCCCGTGTAGTCTAATCAAAACACATCGATTAGTCACAGATTATGGAACAGCATGATGACAAATTAAAATTTCACAATTTCAGCAACTCAGAGACCAGAATGAAACAATGTAGAAGGACACAGATTCAACACATTCTTTGCAGAAAGGGAAGAGGTCAATCATCATAGAGACTGTATTTGTGGCTTGCGGGGGCAGGGGTATGGGCATATTTCAGGGGTCGATAGTTACCTGGACCAGTCGGAGCACTCCGCCAAGTGGGGGGCGATAGGTGGCGGCGGGAACCCCCAGGCGCCGGTGTAAGCCACAAACTAGTACCTGGAGTGTTCCTGAAGTTGCAGCTAGTTAGGTTTTGTGGAATATGGATATTATTTATAGCGATCTGTCAGTTAGTTACAATGTAGTGGCGGGGGGCAGTGGATTTGTTTCGTCTATAACCCTGGAACGACTCCGAACGAGTACACGTCAAAAATGATAACGTGTTATTCGGGTGAATGCCTATGACTTCAAGGAGGGTTCGAGAGTTGAAACAGAATTCCCCTGAGTGGTCTTAAATACTTGCAGGGCTAGGGCATCGGCCCTATTCAGAAATTTACATGGAGAACTTTATTATGGGGAATTTTGTCATTGATGGAGCCGTATGACGAAGCTGTACCCACCTATATGAAGTGAATATGCATTGGTACAGAGTATGTATATAACTGTTAGATAAATCTCATGGTAGAAAGACTACAAATGTTCCTATAGTAATCTTGTCTACAAAGTGAAGGCCTTGGATTTACCCATTTCAGTCGTTACTTGATCAATACCTAAAGGAGGTCTATTGAATATCAGCTAGAGTATCACGTGGGCCGAGATGCATGTACAATATTTATAGGGGGCATTTTGTAGGAGACATTTCTAGAGATTAAATGAACTGTTCTACAAGTAATGCTTGAAGTCTACCCAATGAGCCTCATTAAGCGCCTTGATATTGGAAAGCGGCTAAAAGAGGAAAGACCCACCCAGGGGAAATATGCTGACATAATACAGATCAGATTGGAAGGTTCAACCTTCCCTTGCATATTTCAATGTGGCCTGCTTCTCACACCATGCAAGTGGTCATAATCACTATCACCAGTATTTGTGATTAATATTGTTAATCCGTCTGAATGCAAATCAACAATATGTGTAGGCTCGTATATATGCACCAGGCCGTGGTGTACTGAGGTGCCTCCTAAGGCTCAGCGCCCTGCGCTCCGTCGCTACCTACTAACAAATGCACGGCAACTTTTCATTAGTATCTATCTCATCGATATTGCGTAGGCTTGAATACTATGTTGTACATACTCCCTGCCGAGTCTAGCGCCCTAGATGGCGGGATACATCTAGTCAGCTGATCCCACCGTACGTTTGTCTCATGAACGCCCAAGTCCTGAAAGATGAAGTGCCGCACTCGAATCCCGTGGCACTTGACATTTTGGCCCCCACATTGACAGCTCCCCGGGGCTACTCATTCATTGGTGGTTCATGAAGAGGAAGCTGAGGGGGATCCTGATACCCCGCTGCCAAGACGCAAATTTTTTGAGGCTAGATGGCCGAAGCACAAAAGAGCGGGAAATGCACCACAGAGATCGTCCAAAACATGCCATTTAGAGAATATTAGCGCGAACGAAATGCACTGATGTCTGCATACGGGTCATGCCAACTTTGAGGGTATTTGAGGCGCATTTCGGTAACCAATTGCAGCTTTGGGATGCCTCTAGCATGCCATCAATACGTGTCATCAATGCCTTTAGCCCCGATTGTGAGATAGCTAGGCTCTATTTAAATCAATGGTTTCCACTCGTTCAATGCCAATCTGCTAGTATTGAAAGTTAAAGCTACTCAAAATGACTGACGCTAAAACATTAGATTTTTCTGTGAGAATCTCTAAAAGCTCGATGGCACCGATATCATGACTTATCTTTGCTGAAATAGACATTCCATAATGTGATCAATAATCAATTGACTACGACATCGGAAACCCGTTATGGAATCAACCCTGCGAACACTGAGCCTAATCCACCTGTACCTGTTTCCACCCAAGATGATCTTGACAAGGCCGTAGAGGCGGCCCAAGATGCTTTCAAGAGCTGGTCCAAGACCTCTTTTGAGGAGCGACGTAAAGCCCTGCATGCGTGGGCTGATGCCATTGAATCCAACGCCGAGGGATTCGCACAAACCCTCACAATGGAACAAGGAAAGCCACTGACTCAATCATCTACGGAAGTGGGTATGGCAGGTATATGGATTCGCGGCCTCACCGCCATTGAAATTACCGATAATGTCATCGAGGAAACCGAAGATAGGAAGATAGTGCAACGCCGCAAACCCATCGGCGTGGTGGGCGCCATTGTCCCCTGGAACTTCCCTGTCCTTCTGGCCGTCGGTAAAATAGCCGCTGCTGTATATACCGGAAATACCGTTATTGTGAAGCCATCTCCTTTCACACCTTACTGTGACTTGAAACTGGTCGAGCTTGCGGCCAACTTCCTCCCTCCTGGCGTGATTCAATGCCTGAGCGGTGATGAATCCCTTGGCCCGTTGTTCACTGCCCACCCGCGAATTGAGAAGATCAGCTTTACTGGATCTATTGCCACTGGAAAGCGGGTCATGGCTGCATGTGCTACAACTCTCAAGCGAGTTACGCTCGAACTGGGTGGTAACGACCCGGCAATTATCTGCGACGATGTTGATATCGATGCCATTATCCCCAAGATTGGAATTCTTTCCTATCTCTGCTGCTCGCAGATCTGCATGATGATCAAACGACTTTATGTTCACGAGAAGATCTATGATGAGTTCTTGGAGAAATTAGTCACGTTTGTCAAGACCCTGAAAGTCGGCCAAGGCACCGAGGCGGATACCTTCTTCGGACCTGTCCAAAATGAAATGCAATATGAGAAAGCCAAAGACCTGTTCAGCAGCATTGGTACTGAGAATCTGAAGGCTGTGCTTGGAGGCTCCATTGAAAAGTCTTCCGGGTACTTCATCCACCCAACCATTATCGATAATCCACCGGAGACATCGCGCGTGGTACAGGAAGAGCCCTTCGCGCCCATCTTGCCTATTATGAAATGGTCTGACGAGGACGAGGTCCTTGGGCGTGCCAATGCTTTGGACACCGGATTGGGAGCTTCTGTCTGGAGTAAGGATTTCGAACGGGCAACTCGCATGGCAGATCAACTCCAGTCCGGCGTCGTGTGGGTGAACAGCCACTTTGATGTGGCGCCCAATGCTCCCTTCGGTGGGCACAAGCAGAGCGGTATGGGTGTCGAATGGGGTCTTGATGGTCTGCTGGCGTACTGCAACTCCCAGACTCAGTGGCTGAAGAAGAGTTTTTAGTTCCTAGTATAGTGTCTAGTTTGGATAAATTGTTTGGATCTTGACACCAGAAACTTGGAATAGTTCGATTTGATGGACCCCATTCCTCAGTATATCCCGAAATATTAGATGTCACCCGTATCATAGGCAATGTGTCAACCTTTTCCAAGCTTCAATTGTTATCTTATCACGACCTGTGTTGTTTGTGCATCGGCAGACTCCGTCTCCCGGTTTTTTTCGTCAGATGCGGGGGTATCGAGTTTGACGATATAAGTAGCCCTGAAGCTGCATTAACCAGGAACTTAACAGGAAATCTCTGTGATTGCCGGTAACATTTGATTTCGGGTTTTCAGACAAGACAATTCGCCATGTTGTACACTAATGGCACTGTTGTGACCGTGGATGCCTCACGCCGTATAATTACGGACGGAGCAATCCGCGTACTAGGCGACGTGATTGTGGATATTGGCAAGACAGATATCCTTAAGGGAAAGTACGTAGCTGACGAAGATTGTGATCTATCTGGTCGGATTATCATCCCAGGGTTGATCTCGACTCACATGCACACAGCACAGACGTTGCTACGAGGCACAGCTGACGATCTCGAGCTGGTGTCCTGGTTATGTGAGAGGATCTGGGTGTTGCAAGGTAACTTTACTGCGGCGGACGGATACGCTGCAGCACGACTAAGTATCGGAGAGATGCTTAAATCGGGGACTACCTGCTTTTTGGAGAGCATGGTACTGTATCGCTTGATTGTCCTCGAGTACTTGGAGGCTAACCTCAATACAGTTTGCAGATCGATATGGCTTCGACGGGCTATGTCGCGCTGTTCAAGAGAGTGGCATCCGTGGCTGTCTAGGTAAAATTGTCATGGACATTGCAAAATATGCCAAAGACGATGCCTGGGCCATGCATCCTGGCCTTGTTGAGAACCGTGAAACATCCTTGCTTGGTACTGTGAAGATGTGGGAGAAGTGGAATGGTGCGGCCGACGATAGAATTAGAGTCTGGTTTGGTGCCAGGACTCCCGGAGGGTATGAGCTGAGGCTGCAATTCGGTGTCTCTTGCTAATGATACATTAGAGTATCGGACGCACTTTATAAGGAAATGACCACCATTTCCAAAGAAAAGGGTATACCCATTACCATGCATTGCGCTGAAGTCAAAGCCGATCGTGACTTTTTTGCTTCGGTGTCACACACCCCGATGTCATATTGCAAATCAGTCGGCTTGCTTAGTGACTCCACAGTCCTCGTTCATATGGTCCATCTGGATGACTCGGATATTGAGTAAGAGCTGAATATATGTGACTCCATGCAACAGAGACTAATGATATCATGAAGGATTCTTTCTTCTTCGGGGACGCATGTTGCACACTGCCCAACCTCTAATGCAAAGGTAAGTCGCATTGCTAGTTTTATTCATACGCACAGGGGCTTACCAATCTCACGCCATCTAGCTTGCTTCCGGAATCTGCAGAGTGCCAGACCTTGAAAAGGCCGGAGTCAATATCGGCCTGGGTACAGATGGCGCCCCATGCAACAATACATGTGATCTCTTGCAGGAGATGAAACTCGCAGCTATTATTCACAAGGGGATCTCGCAAGATCCAACTGCAGTTCCAGCCGAAAACGTGCTGGAGATGGCTACAATCAATGGCGCTAAAGCACTAGGCTTAGATGATCAGATCGGTAGCCTAGAAATTGGTAAGAAGGCTGACTTTGTGGCTATCGATGTTCGGGGAATCCACACCCAGCCTTGGTTTAATCCAGTCAGTGCAGTTGTTTATACCGCGAGTGGACGGGATGTTGATGTTGTTGTGGTAAACGGGAAGGTTGTTGTTAAGGATGGAGTGCTGCTGACGATGGATGAGGAGGAAATTGTACAAGAAGCACAGAGAAGAAGCAAGGAGGTAGTGGAAAGAGCCGGGTTGGGCAAGAAGGTGCAGGGCCGCTGGCCAGTTGAGTGAAGATTTAATTTCACACATCACATTTCATGATTCATGATTTTTCTCATTTCACTTAATTATCTAGTGCTCTATGATTCAAGTCGTTGCCACATTTGATCCCCATTTCATTTCTCACAACAAATCACGCAAGGCTTCTCCCAAAGCCATGATCGCCATAGCCTGACCATAAGGCATCGAGGTCAATGGAATCTTCTTGTAAAAGTCAAGTGAGTCACCCATCCCGGTGCCAAAGCTAGTATTCTGCAATTCTCCTTTCTCATCCACATATCCCATCACCGCAGCGATGGCCTTCTCAGCAACAGGACGGTATTGCGCACCGATGTAACGTTTCCGGACGGCCTTGAGGATACCGTAGGCAAATCCAGCGGTCGCAGAAGATTCCAAGTACGAGTCGGGGTGGTCAAGAAGTGTGTGCCATGCACCAGATGATGACTGAAGGCGCTGGAGGGCCTCACACTGTGCCTCGAGGGTATCTATCAGGTGGAGACGGATAGGATCATTTGGTTGGAGGTCGAGCAGCTCGATAATCTCGGGAATGACTATTGTGACCCAGCTATTGCCACGAGCCCAGCGCGCATCGGCAAAGTTGTGTCCACCGTCCTCAAATGTCCAGCCATGGAACCAGAGACCAGTCTTTGTGTCGAAAAGATATTTGATGTGAGTGAGGAATTGCTTTTTCGCCTCTTCGATGTAATGGGGACGGTTCAACAGCTTTCCGATCTTCGCGAGTGGCATGACAGTCATCATCAGAGTATCATCCCAGAGCTGCTGATAGTTCTCTGTGATATACGTGATATGCTGCATCCCACCATAGCGGGTGCGGGGGAGTTCGTGCATTGCCCACTCAGCCCAGGCATCGAGCCACGGCAGATAAGTGACATTGCCGGTCTTCTCGTAAACATAGGCGAGAGTTAAAAATGCGGCCATAGTATTGATATTCTTAGTGGTGCCACCTTCGGCAAAACGGGCAGCAAACCAGTCCTCGATGATGCGCAACAATCTCTCGTCACCCGTCATCTCGTAGTACTTCCACACGCCATACAGTCCAATGCCATGTGTCCACTCCCAACCCTGCCATGACTTTGTATCAATAATTCGTCCATCAGCAAGTGGCAGCAAGAACCGTCCTGTTTCATCTTTGATGTTGACCAAATTGTGAATTAACAGGTTGACGGTGTTATGAATTTCGGGGCCCGTGGGCTTAGAGGACGACATTGTGTGATGCTGGGAGATTGGCTATTGTATTCTTTCACGAGTAAGATTTTCCCACGACTTTTTTTTCCGGGAAACAAAATAATATGTTGCTTCGGGAGGTTCAACGCTCATAAATGTTAGTAGAAGTTGTTCCACTAATGAGCTCTTCAGCCAAACGCCACAAAGCATCCCCGCGCGAACAAAGCGTGATTCGGGTGAGAAAAGACCGAGATTGAAAAAGACAAAATTACCTTGAAACTAAGTTTTCACTAGCTTTCGGCCACCGGGGTAGTAGATCCCCGGATTTCCCTACGTGGTAGAAGACTAGCGTGATGTTCCTCCTTTGCCAAGAAAGCCGGGGGAAACGAAGGAGACGGAGGTGACTGCTTGACTCGGTTTAACTCGATTTGAGTCCCGGTTAATATGATACACCTACCAATTGTATAAGCCACATGACTATTTTAGTCGGCTAATCATCTTACATGTGGTTAGAACAACTTGCAAGGTTCTAGTTGGGATCATGCACGGCCCTTACAGCAAAATCCCACGGTTATTATAAGTCCGAGTGAATATCTCGCTTTCCTGTCCTCGTGTTTCTTGGTCAACTCCGTACTTGCACCTAATAATTTTCATTTTGACATGGCCGAGGGCAAAAATGACCCCCAGCAGGGGATTGAAGTTGCCCCTCAGGACATTACAGTGCCTGCTGAGGGAATCGAAGTAGTGCAAAAGCAGCACACTCAAATTGAGATGGGAGAGTATCAGAACAAACAAGATATCTCACATGTCGAAAAGGTTCTCTCGGGCGATGATCTTGCAAAGGATAACATTGATATCAGCCGTGTCGACAAGGAAATCCAAGCATATGCTGCCCACAGTCAGGTCGACATCGACGAGGAGACTAATACGCGCCTCAAACGTTTGATTGATCGTCGTGTGCTTGTTATCATGATTTGCACATATTTCCTACAGGCTCTGGACAAGGGAACGATGTCATTCTCGGCTATTATGGGGATTAGGACCGATACGAATCTGGAGGATGGGCAGAAGGTATGCGATACTTGTTACGATTTAATCTCCTCACACATACTAAATTTTGTTGCCCTCAATAGTACTCATGGTTGACTACGTGTATCTACATCGCTGTTCTCATCGTCGAATACCCCACCAATTGGATAATCCAAAGAGTTCCAATCGGCAAGTACCTGGGCATCAACATCTGCCTATGGGGTATGATTCTAGCACTCCATGCGGCATGCAAGAACTTCACTGGGCTAGTTATTGTCCGTACCCTCCTTGGTATATTTGAGGCTTGTTGTCAACCTATTTTTGTGACCCTTTCCTCGATGTGGTATAAGCGAGAGGAACAAGCAGCTACCGTAACATACTGGTACGTGGATACTCGTCTACCAGAGCGTGCATATTGATCTAACCGTAAAACAGGTACATGATGAACGGTGCGCAACAGATTGTCGGTGGTTTGTTGGCCTACTGTTTCAGCCTTATTGGAGGAGACAAGGTGCTCAAGTCCTGGCAAGCACTCTTCCTGACATATGGATGTGTTTCTGTTCTCTGGGGACTCTTCGTCATCTGGTGGATGCCTGACTCCCCTATGCGTGCAAAGTGCTTTAGCGAAAACGACAAGCGTCTTATGGTTGAACGCCTTCGCTCCAATCAGACGGGTATTCAGAACAGACAATTCCATGCATACCAGGTGTGGGAGGCGTTCCGTGATCCTCAGATGTGGTGCTATTGCGCTGTTCAAATGTTCACCACTCTCCCCACCAGCGGTCTCGGAGCATTCTTTGGTATCGTTATCAAGAGTTTCAACTTTACTACGCTGGAAACTCAGTTGCTTGCCATGGTGCTTGGTGCCTACATTATTATTGTTCTATTGTCGTCTGCATGGCTGGTGAACAAGTATAAGCAGAACACACTCGTGATGTTGTGCTTCATCATTCCGTGCGTATCTCCCATTACTCATTCTGTAGTGAGGCCACACTAACAGTCCACAGGTCTTTCATCGGAACTATTGTTCTCATGACAGTCGAAAACACCACTTTGCCTACCAAGGTTGGCCTTCTTATTAGTTACTACATCACGATGTCATTCTGGTCTGCCCAAACTCTCACATTATCTATGGTGTCGCGAAATATTGCTGGCCAAACCAAGAAGTCTACTGTGGTTGCTGCCACATTCGTGTCATGGGCTGCTGGTAACGCAATTGGTGAGTATCTCAGTTTCCCTGTATAGAAGTTTCCAGCTAACAGATAAAAGGCCCTCAAGTGTTTCTTGACACAGATAAACCACGGTATCATATTGCCTGGAGTGTTCATCTTGCTTGCTATGCTTGCATGGTTTCCGCTGTCATCTACCTTCGCTTCCACCTCAAGCGTGAGAACGCCAAGAAGGATAAGCTGGTGGCTGAGGCAGGTCTCAGCACCGCCGATCCAAACCTCGTTCATGCATTCGAGGATAAGACAGACCGGGAGAACTTGAACTTCCGCTACGTCTACTAGATACCCTATATTGTTGTGATGGTATGCGATGTGCTTGCTGGTGTACTTGTTAATGAAGCTGTCTTGAACCGCAAAATACTTTTATTCTTCTCAAAAATTGGACCCTCGATTTTGCTATTTCCCGAATACTTGGGTGAGGTGATCAACCATGCTGGGAAACGCATGTATATCTACGAGACATGAGGTCCAATGAAAAGCACCTTTGAAGTCAGCTACCTGTACCTGCATCTATAACCCAAACCCCACATCTTGTGAAGAATCATATAGCGTAAGGCAAAAGCTTATACTTCTCCCGAATATCTGCCGAAGTTGCCCACGTTAAAAATGAGTATCGCTAACTGAAACCACACGCCGAAGTTGCGAAGCTCATGGCAACACTATATATCACTTTTAGCGAGGATCAACGCGGAAACTCGCAATACCTTCGCGGAGTCAATACCTTACCTTCGGCCATAGTCTCCGTCTTGGCGCTTGGTTCAGATATTAAGCCACTGTTACATATCTTGCTCGTGAAGACAACCATGATTTACTCCCTTTTCCTTTTTCCTTTCCCTTCTTTTCTTCTTTCTTCTTTTCCCGCTTGACTTAGTTGGGTAATACTAGATCAACAATGAACAAGTTGAATACATAAGAAGGAAACAGATCTTAAATCACACCTTAGATCGCCTCATTCAACAGGGCCTTTCCCAAAATAATGCCAAGGGCGCCTACCGACACCTTGGAGCGCCAATGTGTCAGCTTTAGATCATAACTCAATGCGCCTGACCCCTCATTAATTGTCAGGACTTCATTCTTCTTGATGGATTTATATCCTGAGCTATCTCGACACGGAGTCAGCACGACATCCGCTGGTGGCGTCGTGACTTCCTGCAGAACTACCCCGTGGCTTGTCGTTATCCCGTGCAGAATGATCACTTTGGTTCTCCTAGAGGCATATGATGTATCCGATTGGTTTGATCCGTTATTCCTTGTAATTGACATCATGAATCCGGGGTAGGTATTTAGCCGGAAGTGCAGCACATGATGCCGAGTCTATACTCCTCTGTCTCACTATAAATATGGCCCTTCGGCAGTTTGAAGAGACAAGCACAAGTAAAGCTCAACTTTGCTACTATCTTCCACTCAATATATCTATTTCTTAGAGACTCGATCTTTATCAAGTTTCCTAGAATACAGACGCAATGTTTACCTTTCTCCGTCCCGCTCTATTTGCATCTCTCGTTGCGGCCCATGGTCACGTCACCAACATCGTTATTAACGGTGTCTCCTTCGATGGATGGGACATAGGAAGTTATCCTTATACAGATAACCCCCCTGATGTGGTGGCTTGGGGTACCCCAAACACTTCCAATGGCTTCGTTGCTCCAGGTATGCTATGCCATTGTTGTCCTCTTTAACCAAAGCCAATTCCTTTTCTAACTTTATAAAATCAGATGCGTACGGGACCTCGGATATCATCTGTCATCTCGAAGCTAAAAACGCTAAAGGTCACGCGGTAGTAGCTGCTGGTGATCGAGTCTTTCTTCAATGGACCCCTGACTGGCCAGAATCGCATCATGGACCGATCATTGATTATCTGGCTAGCTGTGGCGAAAGTGGCTGTGAAACTGTGGACAAGAACACGCTTAAGTTCTTCAAGATTGACGGCGTCGGGCTAGTCGATGGATCAAAGCCCCCCGGCTTTTGGGCCGATGATCAGCTCATTGCCCAAAACTCGGGATGGATGGTTGAAATTCCTGCCAACATCGCACCTGGGCATTATGTCTTGAGACATGAAATGTAGGTGAACTTTTTTTGGTTCTTTGAGAAAGCTTGCTAATCTTGCTGTGAAGGATCGCACTCCATGGAGCAGGCAGTGTGGGTGGGACCCAGAATTATCCCCAGTGCTTCAACCTACAAATCACTGGCTCGGGAACAGACAAGCCAGCAGGTGTCTTGGGTACCGATCTGTACAGCCCAACAGACCCCGGCATTCTCGTCAACATTTACACTTCTCTGGCAAGCTATGTAAGTGTTTAATCAATGCTGGGCTGATGTCTCCCCGGTTTCCAGTCTCTTGCTAATGCGTTTGGTCAGGTTGTCCCGGGACCAACCCTTTACAGTGGTGCTGTCTCAATCACCCAAACCACTTCGGCAATCACCGCTTCGGGCACACCTATCACAGGGACAGGTGGTGGCGGTACCGGTCCCACCACCACCTCCAAGGTCACTACCACAACACTAGCAACTACCACCAAGCCTAACACTACTACTAAGACCACCACTACTACTGCCGGCGGGGGCGGAGCAGCCCAGACACCCTACGGACAGTGCGGAGGATCTGGATGGACTGGACCAACAGCATGTGCGCCGCCAGCAGCCTGTTCTTCCGTGAACGAATGGTATTCTCAGTGTCTTCCAACTGGTGCTTGAATTCCTCTGGGATAAGACGATGTGAAACCTGTGGACAAATGAGGGATTCGAATAGGAGTAGGAAATGAGTGCTATTCATGGAATATAGTGATTGATATCAATCTGAGCCTTTTAAATGTCTTACATGACTTTTTATTGCACCGAGGCTTGAGTAGAAAGATCTGGAGTGAGAGGCCACGCTATATATTGAGGGTAGATACCATTATGTTTTACCATGGCTACGTCCCTTTCTGTTGGGTTTCTATAGGATTTCTACGTGCTGTTCTTAAATATTGCCTAGGTAAACACGCAGATATGATGGAGTTATATGAAGCCGATACCTCGGGGTTGCTCCCCTCCTCTCGTGATATCCAAAGTTCATGTACTATAATTATCCCGTATAATCCACCGGGACAGCACGTCGTAATGACTCTTCCTTAACCTCATGTTCCAAGTCGATGTCCTTCTTAGCTTTGAACTCAGAACGTCGCATTTGCTAGATTTTTGGCAAAATTGGCCTCGTTGAACGGAACATTTCCTGATCCAAAGTCTGTTGTATCCAAGGCATTTTGTACGACCTCTGAATGTCCCGGTTAGATCTCTAGTTACACCATGGGAGTGTATCTTGGATGGCAACTCACTTGACATCGATTCCCAGGCAACCAACGGCTGTCTGCCGCCGACGGTAGTTGTTAGGCCGCAGGCATGATTGACAGGCCAGATGGACTCGTATTTGATCAAAGGTGCAGTCCCATCAAGCGTATAGCCATCTGTACTGCACTCCCAACCACCATGTGCGGATGGGCAAACGGCCAGGATGTTCGCCGCATTTGTGTTGGCAGCGTTGGAAAGCCAGACAATAACTCCTTCCCAATCGTGGCGATGGCCGAGATCAGTGGAGGGGGAATCTTTGGGGAAGTACCAAGAATACATCAAGGCATAGCGGTCGCCGGAGGAAGCACCTCTCACTGTGGATTGCAAACAGAAGCCCCTTGGTCAGTATATCCCGGGCTATATGAAAGAAACTTCTAAAGTTACTCACCGTATATTTGTCCTGTGCTTTTATCGCAGTCACCACTTGGCTTTCCTGTTGGCTTGAGACCAGCACTAAACCACAAATATCAAAGTTAAGCGTCTGGAAACTTCTTGAAAGGCATTTTGCTCACTCACTTTGTGTTGCCATTTGCATCTACGCCTGGGAATGGGACGCAGCCATTGACAACATGTAGATCTGGCTGGTAGGCCAAATAGAGACCTCCGGTAGCTCCGGCTGGAACTGTCTGAGGAAGTCCTACAATGTCGTCGGATCCGACTGTTCCTCTACGTGACAACTCAACCGGGCTAGCCGTAACAGGCAGCACAGCGAGAGCAGTCAACCCGGCAATAAGTCGGGGAATCATGTTGAAATAGAATGCTGTAGTGAGCTCATCCTACAAACAGCTTCCCTCGATATTTATATTGTAGTGTTCATCCCGTATGATCGGCATGTCTCTTATCTCGTGCTCTCGCTTTCTGCAGGGGTCTTACTCCGGTGAAAACGGTATGGAGTCCCGATGAAGTATAGTGGACGATACTAGTGCCTTTTGAAACGTGAATTACAGAATAGATTGCTTTTCACATGTGCCATAGAAAGCTCCGGTGATTCGCCGTATCTTCCTTGGTTTCTCCGATGCAGAATGTCTCAGTCAGCTCATGCGATTTCTCCGCTTACTCAGGTAATTGATCCTCCTTAATTGAAGCTAGTCCGGATATTAGTATTCAGTAGTGGTCTTTATACGTATATAAGGGCCCCCTTAATAATATTCTCTTATGCAACACGGCATGGCTAGATACAACACGTGGTTATGAAGAACTTGATCTGCACATTCTTGGCATCGGCGTTTTTACACCAATCACGGTAGACAAGTCAACAAATTGCCCAGGTTCTTCAAAACAATTTCCTGCATTGTAGCATTGGCGTCGCTCTTTGAAGCTGCCATCCCGACCGAGACACTTGCATAGCATCCAGACGCTAGCGATACTTCAAGTTCGCTTGGCAATCTTGAGCTTCCGCACGTGGTCACATCATCCGGGGTAATAAGTGGAAGTGCAATATGGATGCGGGAGAGGACGAAAGAGAAATCAGCCGGATTGGTGCATTTTGAGTCAGAGACCTTCCCGAAATTGACATTCAACCAGACATCGTTCGGCAGGTACGGTTTGCCAGCAGCAACCACCTGGTTTGTCAAGTTAGTTGCCAAATCGGCATAGACATCACTGTAGTGAGGTCGCGGGGTGGTATCCCATGAAGTCTCGGAGCCAGTTGCACCTGAGAACGCAATAGCGGGGATCCCAGCGTGCGCAGCGTAGGTGGCGGCGCCTACTGTGCCAGAAATGTAAGCTGTAAGGCCAATGTTACTGCCAACATTTGGACCTGCGACCGCCAAGTCCGGAGGGCCGTTGAAGAACTGCGGGGCGCGCGAATCGATTCCATATTGCATCGATGTCACCGGGTAGCTATTGACATATCCCAGTCGGGGCTTTTTGTACGATCAGTCTGTCGTTCTAGTGACAGCGGGCACAATACTGACCTCTGAGGAATTAAATCCCACAGCCGGACTACCAGATGGGCAGCTATTGAATTGGCAAGGCTCAGTCAGGACAGTCGGCGGACTTTGCTTTGACCCTGTAGCGACGGGTCAATAAAGAGGGGATTATATAGGGGAAGCCATAACATACCCTTGCCACTTTGGTTTTCGGCCGGTGCAGATACAACAACCGAATGTCCTGCCGCTCCTAGTGACTCGAAGAAAGAGCGGATGTTCACTTCTGCCCATCCATCATCGTTGGATGAGACGATGTTGACCGCACTAGCAGCCAGAGGGAATATTGCAAGGTGAAACCGCATATTCAAGGTACCCAGGAGCGTTAATAATAGTCTAAAATCAGGGTTCCTTGGACCTTTTTGTATTCTCAGATGCCACTAGTACACACGCATGTCGATCTCCTCGTGATCAAACCGTTGGCTGCCATGTCAACGGCTCGGGTCGAACACGAAACGAACACGAAACGCACAGAAATTAAATCGGTAGATCATGTTCTATCTCACATCCAACTTCCAGGCATCCAATAATTTTTTAATTGTTTTAATTGGGCTGGTGGGACGCAAATTGCACAACTATGCTTCTATGCACAAATATATATTGCAACTTCGTAGTCAGGACAACTCACGGCACGATTCTTACCGATCGGTAGATAACAAAGCGGTACAAAATTCTCAGCACAAGATTAATCAATACCGAGGGAAATGATCCGGTAAAGCAAAGGTTAAAATAGCCCATATCTCTGTCATTGAGCCCCCGCAGAAATTGAAAAAGGAGTGAGGACGATGTTAGCTCAACCAAGGCCCAATCGCCCGTTAGCGAGGTGGCGATCACTTATTCAGAACGGGCACTCTTCGTCTTCTTGCTCCTGAGCTTCATCATCAAGAAGACCAAGGCATACGATGAGATGCAGAATAGTGCGGTGATACCGGTCTAAAAAGAAACGATTAGCATCGAAGCCTAGGTCAAATCAACCAGGGTATACCCACATCTCTCCATGAATAGTATTTTTCTTGAAGATTGAACGTTTTCGCGTAATCAGAACCTTCAGAATACGGACAGAACAAACATGTCCCAGTCGAGTTTCCATCAGCTAGATAACCAGTTTGCGCGGCTAGAAAATCAGTCATGTATTGGCCGCAGGTCTGACCCGACGGCGCAGTGAACTCCACAAACTCCGATGGTTCACACTTGACCTTGACATCCCAGACCACTTCACCAAACAGTCCACCAACCAAGTAGTTGAAAGGATCCAGGTAGTAAATCCAGTATCGCCAAAATGGTTGCATGAGGGAGTAAGGAACCACCACGCCACAGAAACTAATCAGGCCAGCACCGATCACGACGGGATTCATCACAGCCGCAAAATACTCGTTAGGTGCATATGCCGCAATTGCCTGACCAATAGAAGTGTATAGGAGCTCATAGACTGTGTTTGTGTTAGATACTAGAATCAATCCTTGAAGAATTTAGTTCAACTTACAAATCATCTGAAGATAGACATGTCCGGAAACACTAGCCTCCAACGGAAGCCCCGCAGTAAAGTACCAGCATGCAAAGTAGAGTGTGGCGCAGATGATAAGGTACGGAATCTCCGTCAGAGTCTGCGCTCCAATGAAGGCGCTCCAGTGGTAGGTTTTGGACTATATGGAAGCTAGTGTGAGCGCTACTTTCATGCCAGCATTATTCCGCTGGTGTACTCACCTTTTTCTCTCGGGTCTCAAAAATATCACGACTATGCAGGAAGAAGGGCTGCATCTGATTGATGCAGCCCGGGGCGACGAAGATGAAGTTGAAAATCGCAAAAAGTCTCAACTGAAGGTCGAAAGTGCCGTTCCCAATCTTCCAGAAGGTAAAGCCGCTGAAGAGTGCCGCGAAAATATGGAGAATTATCTTGTTCCACATGTAGTCCTATATAAGTCAGCTTTTGTAACCTAATTTGGTATATGCTTGGAAAGCCGTACTGGTGAGCGCCAAATATGAATACTGAGACGCTTAGAGACCATCTTGAATTGGAACCAGTGCGAGGTGGCAAAGTCAGCAGTATCTTCGACATAGTCGGAATTATTTTTGCTGGACTCGTTAAGTGCATCAAGCTGGAAGAGTGCCTGTTTGCGCTCTTCTGACTGGTTCCAGACTTCTATCCAATCCGTTTTGTCCGTAGTACCACCTCCTTGAACAACATCAATGATGTGCTCTGCTGGATTGGCATCTGGAGGGCACGGAGCTCCATTCCGAGCGAAGTAGTCCAAGATTTTGGTTGAGTCCTTGCCAGCTGTTATCATCAACCAGTGATTAGTTCCTTGGTTTTGACTAGTTGCCTCAAGAGTAAAAACTTACTTTCTCCGAAATATGTCATTTTTCCGCCCTTAGCTAGCAAGAGAAGACCGTCAAATGCGTCGAATAGCACAGCAGATGGTTGGTGGATTGTACACTAAGAAATTAGTGGGATAAAAAATATTGTGATATATTGAGAACTTACCAACACGGCTTGGCCGCCATCAACCAGCTTGCGAAGGAAACGCACAATGTTAAACGCACTTTGCCCATCAAGGCCGGAGGTAGGCTCATCCAAGAAGAGCAATGTGGGCTTAGCAACAAGCTCAACGCCGAGGGTCACGCGTTTCCGCTGTTCAATGCTGAGTCCAGCTCCCGGCACTGTGAGGTATTAGCATAGCTGTCCAGTGGGACCAAAACATTAAGCAAACTCACCTCCGATAAGTGCCTCACTGATATCACGCAACTCCAAAAGGTCGATGATATGTTCGACGTAGGCGATCTTTTCATCGTGCGAAACCGTAGATGGCTGGCGAAGAACGGCCGAAAAGTCCAATGCCTCCTTGACAGTGGCTGTCTCGAGGTGCACATCCATTTGTTCACAGTAACCCGTAGTGCGCTGAAAGCTAATTCCAACTGGGCGGCCATCAATCAAGACCGATCCATAGATCTCTCCGCTATCTTTGCGCTGAGCAAGCACATCCAACAATGTTGTTTTTCCAGCTCCAGAAGCTCCCATAAGGGCCACCAGATTTCCGGGTTGGACAAATCCAAATACCTTGTTTAGAAGCTGTTTTTTCTCGCCGTGGAAAGGCACATGGTAGTCAAGATCCTTCCATGTAAAGGTCGATTGCTTGACCGAGCCTAGAAGTGCTCCAGCATCTGCCTTCTTTGGAGACTCTGACTTCTCGTGTTCTTCCTTTCCATGAGTCTTTTCGCTGCCACGTTTGTAAAGCAGAACAGATGATCCACTTTGGCTGTTCCGTAATTCAAGCCCGAAAGAAGTCACAAAGATGAAGAAAATCCAACACCCAATGAGAACACCAAAACTTCTCCAGATGTGATGGACTGAATAACTATATTGCTCTTGAATGTATTTTTCTCCATCAATAATACCTTCGTCGTCGCTTCCAAGGACTGAACACCCACGGTGGGGAGACGCTGAGTTGGAGTATCCGGTGCCATATGGAAGATAGTCGGGCTCTATGCAAGTAAATTTCCGTCCAACAAACTCATTCGCCATGAGTGCTTCGAAGGCATATGCTCCAGGATTGAGGTAGAAGATCCAACGGAACCATACATGCATCTTGTGGAACGGAATAAGATATCCTGCAACTTGTCAGTTTTAATGCTTCGTATCAACGGTTATATTGGAAGCTCACCTCCATAAACAAAGAAGACAGTGGTAAGCAAGCCGGATATTTTGGACGCATTTCCAAACTGCTTGCAAACAGCGCCAACAGCTCGGAATATTTGTACAAAACACAATGTCTGTACAATAACGATGATCCAAAAGGTAAAGAATTTTCCTGCATTCATTTGAAGAGCAGACATGAAGTAAAGGATGAGCGAGAAGCAGGTCACCTGGAACATCACAACTGGGATATCAGTGATAGCATTTGCAATGGCGAAGGCTGTTGGCCGGTAAAATCCGAATCGCTTCTGACGAGAAAGAATCGGCCTGCCCATAAAAGATGCAGTGGTCTCCGACAGACTCTCAAGTAGGAAATATAACACTGGGAAAAAGCAAACACCGGGGCGTAAGAATATTGAGCTCGAATCCTTGTGGTTTCAACTGTCAGCTTGGTCTTCTTAAATCATCTCAGGTGGGGTGTTTCTTGGTTACCTCTGGTAGGTCATAGAACAAACTTCCACAGACCAGGGCCTGGATGATAGCTGACCCAACCTTCACGAATAGCGAGAGCTTATCACCCCAGATAACCTGGAACTGGCGGAGAGCACAAGCGGCAATCTGGTCCCAGAGATTCGCTGTATAAACACTGCTGTTCCGAGGAATATGCTGTTTGCGCTTTTCACTGGATACCGCCAGGTTAAGGTCTTCAACTTCGTAGCTCAGCTTCCCGGGGTCCACAATAGATCTCATTTGTTCTTTGCAGATAGAACTGTTTTGATAGCAGTTCTCGAAGTCCTCGGGTGTATTAGGCACCTTTTCTTCCCATCCGGGCCGGACTGTGCGTTCGGTAACAACAGTGACTGAAGTAAGGAAGTCTGCAATATTGGCACCGTTGGGGCAGATGAATCCTAGATCTTCGAAGTATTTCCTTGCAATATGACGAGGGCCATAGTAAGTGACACAGCCTTCAGCCAGAACAAGGACTTTGTCGAACTGGTCATAAATTCCATTGCCGGCTTGGTATGTAGTGGTAATAATTGTCTTGTCGTTTCGATTCGCTTCGCGTCTGAGCATTCGAGCAAATTCCACCGCTGATTTTGAGTCCAATCCCCGAGTGGGATTGTCCCACATTTGGACTGGACTTTGCCCAGCCAGGACCTCGGCAAGCGAAACGCGCTTACGTTCGCCTCCTGATACACCTCTGATGTACTCGTTTCCCACCAAGTTCTTCTTCGTGTGTCCAATTCCAAGCGACCCAAGGATATCGTCACGCTGGTTCTGCACAAAGTCCTTGCGGTTTCTCAGATGCTCTGGCCGCTCATTGGGGATCTTGTTCCGAAGAGCGAATTTCATTGTACGGTTGACGGTAAGGCTTGGGAAGTGGACATCGTCTGTTCTCAGTGCAGTTAGCATTGAGCTCTATCAATTCCAAGTTAGGATTGCATGCCTTCGTTGTTGAACATGATCTGCTGACGGAACTTTTTGGCAGCTTTGTGATCCATGCTTCCATAGTTAGTTTCGCCCGTGACTTCATCGAAACTGTCACGATCATTGGAGAGGACTCGAAGGAGGGAAGTGCATCCGGAGCCTGGACGGCCCAATACAAGAAGCTATATTGGTTAGTTACAACATTAATATTCTCTGGTAATAGCAGCATACCATCTCCCCTGGTTTTACCTGACCTGCAACATCCTTAAGGATCGTCTGGAAGTCAAGTCAGTATATGATAACTGTATTTTCATGGTTGAATATGCTCACCCTTTTCGGGCGGTCGCCGCGCTTCAGCAGTCCCCCCAGCTGTCGCGGGTCCACCTCTGACCACAGCGTGCTTCCTAAAGCAGCATCTGGTGCTGTAACTCGGACGTTCAGGTTGCGGAAGGTGACTGTGAGTCGTTTGCGGATCTGGCCGTAGCCGTGTTCTAGATCGACTGGTGTTGTTGTGCCAGAGGATGGAGTATCCATGACGGAGGCTTATATGCCTACAATAAAAAGGAACGGCTACTGGCGATTGTACCAGTTGAAGCGAGATTGGAGGAAAGTATCATCTCGAGGCGCAGAAGAACTCTTATACTGTCACCCATTTGTTATCGAATCTATATTTTTAAATCCATATTTCCGAAAGTGGGTCATAGTTCATAGTTCATAGAACACATCACGTATGTATCGCTGTGGCGAACTTATATGGGATATGCCTTCAAACAGGTAAAAGATCTGCGAATAATATCGTGTTAGGGAGGACATCATTGTGGAAGAGTTTCTCGGAAATACTTGCGGATATATCAAAGACCCACTTAATACACAACGGTTTTTCATTGGCTCAAATTGTGTTTCTGAAGCTTCCAGAGCTTCGATCAGATCCACATTCGGATATAGATCCACTTGCACGTATTAAGTCCGTCTCGGTGGAGACTAAATGGATACGGTATGAAGGATTTGTATTCTAGAGAAATTGGTTGGGACGAGGCCTCCATTAAAGGACTGGAGCATCATTCGACTGATAAACTGAAAAGAATGCCTCCAGATCCATGGTAGAGAAATCGAAATCCCAGCCCATGTCAGACTGAGTGAAATCAAGCAAGTCTTCCCCGGAGCCCGTAGACCCTCCGGTTTCAGGGGTTTGTGGTTTTTCCACCTGTGGAAGGTTCCAAGGAGATGTCAGTATGTCAGGCCGCATTCCCAGCGATGGGTGTTGAGGAATTGCAGTGTTGTTGAGCAGTAATCGATGTCCGCGGTCGGGAGTGAGGCCTTGATGTATAGCCATTCCTCCCGAGGGCGCAACTTTATCCCTAGTTGTCTCTAGTAAAGGTGACCATTCGTATGACGGATTGATATTGCGAAGGACGGTCTGCATGGCTGAAATTGTACTTGCGATCGGGTCCCCAGCTCGCATCGTTGACAGGGTTTGCAATGAAGCATAAACCCATGGCAGATAGACAGGCGCGACACTCGGGTTGTGGATGAACTCGTAGATGAGAGTAAATACAGAGCTGCCGAAAAAGTATCCATGGTATCGTAGTTCCTGTTACATGATTAGCAGAAGTTTTATGATAGCATGTGGTCTATTTACCAAGACGAGGTCGTTAACACTTGAAGCTTCACATAGGTGACGGAGGGTCTTTTGCGCGGCATTGATAGCAAGATTACAGGCTTCGTTGAGCCAAGAAGGCGTTTCTCTCGAGCGATTTGTGGGATTGGTGCTAGACTGATTGAGTGTGATATTCCTCTCTCGTTGCCAATGACCGCGAAATATCAAGAACGGGCGAAATGTGAGAAGGAGCGTATGATTGTATACTGACACGGGTTAAAGCGGGCCTAGATAGTATGAGTATGTCAATGGTTAACTTACGGGTGATGAAGATTATTTGTCGAACCCCAAGGGAGCCCGGCTGTATGCTATCGTCAAGCCCATGGCCCAAAGCTTGCTTTAGATGTGGTTCAAGACCACGGATCTCATTCGCAATAGATCGAGCAACCCTCCACATGTGCAGAAGAGACTCATGTCGCTGGCTATATATCTCATTGACAGACCGAGTGATAGTTTTGCAGAGCTGCGCTAACAGGCGAAGAAATGGATCCTGCGCATACTCGATTGCGACATCTCTAAGGGAGAGGGAGCTAGGGCGCCCTGTATGAAAGCAGAACCAGCTATACATAAGGTTAGTGACTTCATCAAATATCGGACTGAGGGTGGTAGATGTACGTTTCATAGACATAAATAGACCAGAAGGTTACCCGTCGTTCTTCAATGTTTTCTGGGGTTTGATCTACATCATGAGGAACATCCTTATGAAGACCTGCTGATAACGCTTTGCGACAAGCAGAACCCAAATGCAAGAACGTTGAGTTCGGTCGACCTTGTTCGTTCTGGTAATTGGCGTAAAGACCACAAACGTCAGTCTACACACAGAGAAACAGGAGTATAATGACTTATCATAAGCATAGATATTTGAATAGTCTGGAGATTCACCACGTCATCGAAGGCGGTCAACGAAGCCTTGACACGCTCGAACAACACATCACCCCAGGCAAAATGAGCTGTGCCGAGTGCCGCGGTTGCCATAACAAGGAGAATGATCGCTTGGGTGAAAGCATCTAAATGATCTGTAGGCGAAGAATGGTACATTCGGTCCAGACATTGCTCGTAATATAACTTGGGGCGAAGTGGCATCAGATGATAAAGGCTGGAGAGATATCGCGATAGAAAAAGCTTAGCCAAGTCATACGGCAAGAACATCATGGATAAATCCCCCGTCCCGGGTGATTTGTGAGTCTCATAAAAATCTGGGGTTCCGAAAAAAATGCGACGGAAGCTAAACAAGTCCAAGCCAGCTCCGGCTTCCTCGACCCCGCCAGAGGGTTCAGGCTGGGAGGTAGGGTTCGAGACCAGATCTCGGTAGATATGCTGCATAAGGGAGAAATGAGAGGTAGGACCATAGTACAGCTGCATCTGACATGATGGCGATGCCATATGTGTTGCAGACACACTATTTGGGAAGTCATTCATGACAGAGGTTGTGCGCTGCCCCGATGGCAGCACTCCACTTGCGGAGTCGTGATGAATGAAATTCCTCTCGCCAACTTCCTCATACTCATGTTTCTTGCGCCGATGACGAATGTAGTCTCTGTATATACAGGGCGTATTTCGCAATTGGCAAGTTTTGCACCTGATATTATATTAGCTCAATGTATTCATTATCCGAACATAGACTAGGGGATCTCACGGAGTCACGCCATTGCATTTGATTTTACGTTTGCGGCATTCCTGGCATGCACGAGGGATTCTCCAACCCGACGGAGTTTTATCCGACGCTTCAGACATTGATAGGGACGGATATATTAAATGATGTCAAAACTCCTGTCAGTGCACTTGGACAACTTTCATCCGTTTAATCCGAGAAACTTAGCCGCCTATATCCGAGTCACGTGATGTACATTCATATCACCATGGATAATATTTATATTCCACGGCTACGAACATCGGAGAAGCGGAAAAGTCAGGAACAATACTGGAGACTCATATTTAATTATCTCGGAATTTCCACTCTAATCATAATTAGGTACCATATCACGTGCTTTATGTCTTACCAACGAGGCACTAATGTTCTCTAACAGCACTGAAACTAGCTCGTTACAGGTCATCATGCATGAATTACCAAGGAGTACGGCGTTGTTATGAACACTCTGATAATAGCCTGAAATCTTCCAATAGGGGAATCTTCGGAGACCTTTGCACCGGGGTTGTTTCCGATCGGCTAGGTTGACCTCGTCCGTGCGTCCCCTAAGGCGTGCGTATTGGAAGACTTGGCGTTTTGGAGACAACGCTTGACAGAATCTGGGGTTATGGTTGGCCACGATGACAATCCAAGAGATATTCGGATGAGGAAGGTCGGCATTTCGTATGTTGACATCTACCATAGTCACATGACAGTCCTCTACATAGCAGACTCTTATTGTTACTCCCTACTTCCCTTCAGCATACTTCTGCAGTTCTACAAATTCAGCAACATCAAAAATATCATCCCTTTTTTCGTGAACTCATCTTGTCTGTTGACTCGAAGATCCTGTAAACTGGCCCCGTTATATACAATTTATCCCCACAAAACCTAAGAACCAGAATCCGGGTAGATCCACAAGTCTGGGGAAAACCTCCGAATAGCCTAAACCGGACACTTTGTGGGGGAAGGTTACAAAGTGCAATGTGCTTAGATGCTTAGACTTTATCTGACTTCTTGGCCTGTTAAAAATCATTTTATAATTGGACCTCCCAAGCAGCCACCTTTAACTCTTACTACCGATTGCCAAGGAATTCCTGACTAGTGCCCGTGTCAGACTGAGTCTCTTCACTTGGCAGCGGCAGTTTCAGACTACAAGCGATGAGAAAAGCCGAATATTAGTTCGGAGGGAGAATAAATCCGTGATCTCCCAAAACCCCAGATGTACCGTCTGTCTGTCCAGATTAGGGTTCTGATTGAGCTATATAATACCCGGTTGCCCCTTGCTCTATAATCCTGTGCCAGGATCCCTGTCTCAGAAATTCTTACCACCCCTTATTCACCTCAAGCTCAACTCACTACCCGGTACTCCAACATGGCCGACGCCGAGAGGGGCACTACGGTCATTGGAGATGAAAAGGTCATTTCAGATCATAAAGAGGGTATGATGAGGGATGTCGCCCATGATGCCGCAGAGAGAGGCCACCTCGCGACAGATGAATATGGCCAGCCACTGTTCCAATTTGATAAGGCCGCCGAGTCACGGTTGCGACTCAAGATCGATTTATACATCGTTCCGACTGTCGCGCTCATGTATCTCTTTTGCTTCATCGATCGTGCCAATGTTGGTGTGTGGCCAGCCCCTCTTGTCACTCCTAGATTTTTGATTTTTTTTTCAGTTCAAACACTAATCCGTTTCATGTCCGAAATAGGCAACGCTAAATTGGCCGGCTTCGATAAGGACCTTGGACTTGTGGGCTATGATTACAATGCGGTGCTCTCGATATTCTTTGTCGCGTATATTGCCTTTGAGATCCCCAGTAATGTCGTGTGCAAAATAGTCGGGCCAGGATGGTGGCTCCCAGCAATCACATTGGGATTTGGTATCTGTTCGGTCGCCACAGCTTTTGTCAATGATATGCCCGCCGCAGCTGGCGTCCGCTTCCTTTTGGGGTATGTGTCCTGGATTTTGCAAACTCGACAATGCTGACAACGCTCCTCTAGCGCGTTTGAGGCCGGTCTAATGCCTGGAATCGCATACTACCTCTCACGTTGGTATCGACGAAGTGAACTTGTCTTCCGTCTGTCGTTATACATTGTTATGGCTCCCCTCGCTGGAGCGTTTGGCGGCCTTCTGGCTTCAGGTATTCTGTTGCTCGATAGTTTTGGTTCTCTCCACAGCTGGCGAATGATCTTCGCGATTGAAGGCATCGTGACAATTGGAATTGCTGTCATCGCATTCTTCACATTGACTGACCGACCCGAGACAGCGAAGTGGCTCTCCCAGGAAGAGAAAGATCTAGCAATTGCCCGTGTTAAATCTGAACGTATTGGCACGACGGAGGTTCTTGACAAGCTCGATATGCCTAAGACACTACGTGGTATCTTCAGCCCAGTCACCTTCGTAACCGCGTTTATCTTCGGGATGAACAACATTACTGTTCAGGGTCTTGGATTCTTTGCGCCTACCATTGTTAGAACCATCTACCCTGACGCCAGTGTGGTGTCTCAACAGCTGCACACAGTACCCCCTTATGTCGTCGGGGGATTTTTCACCTTGTTATTCCCCTTCCTCAGCTGGCGATTCAATCATCGCCTCTTCTTCTTCGTTATCAGCCCGCCGCTAGTGATGATTGGTGAGTCTCACGGCCCCTTGGGCAGCCTTGATCCCAGGACATAAAGATTGCAGAGCATGTGTTGTTCCAGGCTAATCATCGGAATTTGTGTAGGTTATATTATGTTCCTAGCTAGCACAGACAGTATGGTAAGGTATGGGGCCACCTTTATTATTGCCTGTGGGGCCTTCCCCCTGGGCGCTCTATGTGCTGCACACGTATCAGCAAATGTGATCTCCGATACCGCGAAGTCTTCGGCTATTGGAACCACGATCATGTTCGGAAATATCGGTGGGCTGATCAGCACCTGGTCATTCCTGCCCTTTGATGGGCCCAACTACCCGATTGGTAATGGACTCAACTTGGCAACTTCAACTACGAGTCTAATCCTTGGAGGCAGCCTATGGGCCTATCTCGTATGGGACAATCGGCGCCGCGCACGTGTCGATGTCCACGGCGCCCTAGCGGGACTATCACAGAAACAGATTCAGGATCTGGATTGGCGCAATCCTGCGTTCCGCTGGGAGCCATAGCCTCTCTAGCTCAACCAATCACTTCTGTCCTGTATCTTAATTTTCCGATGTCATGAACGACTCCACCCCATTGCGCACTAGCCTTGGTCTGGAGCATCTCATTTGATTCAAATTTACCTTTCTGGTGCTCCGATTCTCGGATAAAGACGTACGTCATTTTAAAGCTTTGTTGGCTCCAGCACGCGTAGAAGTGTGAGAAATTATGAAACAACCCGTTCTTTTGATATGACTCTCTAGATCCAGCATTATTCTAGCCCATTGTGACACTATATGTAGCTTGTAAGAGAAAGCGACTTCGAAATGTGCACCTGATTCCAAAGGATGCATCCTGCAAGGATCAATATCTCAATATCATATTGTGGAAATAAACGCCGAATAACGGACCAAATGGTCTAGAGCTGTCCTAGTTGCTTCCTAGTATCGTAGAGATTAACAAAGAATGTCTCCGGGAGATTAAAGAACATCGATATATGCCTCACCGAGAGTTAAAAATTGCGGGGCGTCTCGGTGCGTTCTTCTCCGCGACATCATTCGTCAAAGCAGGTGAGAGGAGAAAAGTGATCGGCTTATCAAAGCGCACCCCACGCCAAGCAACGGTTCATCTTCCCTTTCCAGGCGGAGAATGGGGTAAACTTGATCTGTAAACCAATTATCAGTTTTGTATCAGTCAACGATGGAGCTCTACCTTTTCGCCCCCCGCCATAAAAGGCTGGCATCTCCCTTGTGGACCTCACGATCCTTGCAAGCCACATGCGGCACACACACATTTTCTTCGGAAACTGTCCGAAACTCACCGTCAAAGTTTTATGGAGGAAAAATAACCTTGGCGGTTCAGGTACTTCAGTACTGCGCGCCGAGTAGAAGGTCAACACTGTCTGAGAATGTAGATGCGAATATCCGAGTGAAAAAAGTGAGATGCAGCGACCCTGCAGTAATCCTGCAGTAAGCCTGCAGTGATCAAGTGAAGCCGAAGATCTGATTCCAAATTATGCGACCATGTGGTGGTTCGGGTCCTCGGCCATGTCCCGTTCAAGACACCCCGGGAAGAGAAAGACGGCGACTCCATCAAATTAGATTTGAGACCCAAGCTCTCTTGGCGTTTTCCCCCAACGCTTAGCCTATCGCGATGTATCATGCGTATAGCACGGCTCATTTTCACTATAGGGACTTTCTTCCTCGGTCATGACAGGATTCAGGAGTGCTCGGATTGAGATTTCCGGTATCACCCTCCCCCAGGATTTCCCCGCATATCGTAGACCAGGATTCCATAGCTATAAATACCGTTTGTCCCAGCTTATATTTGTTTTGCTTCCCTTTATTCTTACTACCCCGGCTTTGCCTTTGATATTATCCCCGCATTCAACTACATACTTGAGTGTTGCCCACCATGGCCGGCGGAGCAAAGAAACCAGTCAATATCTTCCGCCTCAAAGACCTCGGTGAGCCTAAGGAGGTCTTTAACTGGCGATTATGGTTTGCTGTCATTTCATTTGGACTGATGGGCGCTGCCCGCGGTGTTGATGAAGGTTTGATCTCAGGCGCATTCAACTCTAAAGACTTTCAACATTACATCAACTACGACTCGTACAGTGAAGTGGAACAGACCAATATTAAAGGAAATGTTACTGCAATGGTCCAAATTGGCTCCGTTGGAGGTGCTCTTTTGTGAGTTTTGCTTGTTCTCTATTGTTTCGGATGTCATGTCGCTAACCTGCTCTGTTCTTACATAGTGCATTCTTAGTTTGTGATCGCATCGGTCGTATCTGGGCAACTCGTCAACTTTGTGCTATATGGATTGTCGGAATTGCAATTTTCATGGGCAACGGGGGTAGCTTGGGTGCAGTCTATGCTGGTCGCTTTATTGCTGGACTCGGTGTGGGCCAGACAGTTGTCGTTGCTCCTGTATATCTTGCTGAAATTGTGAGTTTCTCGTCATCCAAGTCATATTTTTTATCAACTAACATCAGCAAAAGGCCCCCGCATCTATTCGTGGTCTCTGTACTTGTGTCTTCACCGGCTTTGTCTATTTGGGTATTGTACTCGCATATTTTGCCAACTATGGCTGCGAGCTCAATCTCGGTGACACGACTCACAACCGATGGGTATGTGTGACCTACCCTGAACCACTTATATTACCAATACTGACTTGAATATAGCTCGTCCCCACCAGTCTGCACATCATGTTTGCCGGCATAATCTTCATCCTCTCCTTCCTCCAATACGAATCACCCCGATACCTAGTCAAGCGTGGCCAACTCGACAGGGCCATCTCCAATCTCGCCAGAATTCGTGGCCTACCAACCGATGACGAATATGTTGTACGCGAGATCGCCGGTATTCAAACGACACATGAAGCTGAGATGGAAGCCACAATGGGATCCGGCGCGATCGGTGTGATCAAAGAAACCTTCCTAGTCCCATCAAACCTTTACCGGGTCTACCTCACATTCATGGCTCAGCTTCTCTCTCAGTGGTCCGGTGCCGGCAGTATCACTGTCTACGCGCCAGACTTGTTCAAGTTGCTGGGAGTTACAGGCAAGAACGAGTCTCTGCTTGTCACTGCTGTGTTTGGAATCGTTAAATTGATTGCCGCAGTTGTGTGTGCTCTTTTCTTGGTCGACGTCATTGGACGCAAGCGAGCCCTTCTTCTTGGTATCACTCTACAAGCACTCTCCATGATCTACATCGCCGGCTTCTTGACCTCCGTTCCCGACATGGGAGTCGTCGATGGTTACACAGTACCAGAAGATAAGAAGGGCGCTAGTGAGGGAGCTATTGCAATGATCTATGTTTCCGGATTTGGATGGGCTCTAGGCTGGAACTCGATGCAGTATCTTCTGACTGCAGAGTTATTCCCTCTGCGCATCCGTGCTCTTTGCACTTCTATGGCTATGACCCTCCACTTTGCCAACCAATATGGCAATGCGCGCGCCGTCCCCAACATGCTTCTCCCTGTGGCAAAAGGTGGAATTGACCCCAAGGGTACTTTCTGGTGCTTTGCCGCCATTACCATTATCGGTGGTGCCTGGGTCTGGTTCAGTATCCCGGAGACGGCAGGTCGTTCCTTGGAGAGTATGGATCGTCTCTTTGCTTTGCCATGGTACAAGATTGGCCGGTATGGTAATAAGGATGCCGATGAGCGTGACCAGATTGTAGATGAGAAGATGGAGATGGCGGCGGAGTCGCATGGAATGTCTCAACATGTTGAGAGGCAGGATAAAGAGGGCCGGGTTTGAATGTTACTTGGGCTGTTATCTTTTTTTTTTTCATATTAGATTGCTCTAGTTTCTATTTTCTGGACACTAGATAAGGGTCATCTATTTTGAATAACGACACTATCATGATGAATCAACTCCTTTTGAATTATAATAACCCGTTCTCTACCTTTTACCGCTGAAATACATAAGATTGGCTTATGCCATTTTGTTGCCCACTCTTTTCTCCGTTCTTTCAACTGTCCGTTGACATCGGCCCATCCAGAGGGATGATCACAATCCTCGCCTTGAGTGCAGCCTTATCCCGAGTTTCCTTAACAGACCTCGCAGATCCACTTGTGCGAATGTCCATCACTTTCATGTCATTCAAGTATTCATCCGGCAAATCGACCCGGATCAAGACACCCCTAGGCCGAAAGAAATTCTCGTTCCATTGCGAGATATGTCGAGCAAGGTGTTCACTTCCTCCAGCCAGCGCCGAAAGCAGGTTTCGTTGTTCTTTTCGATTTCTAGTGAGACGGGCAACGAATATCGCTGGGATAGCGCCCAGAAGGCCAACCATCAGTCCGCCCACTGCCATTACACCTAGGCCTTTGCCAACCACGGTGGTCCATTGCTGACGTGAAAGCTTAGCTTCATCACAGACAACTTGTGTGAACTGTGTCCAGTCTTCTTTGGATATGTCGTAATGAGATAGTTCATCTGGATACTCGAATCCTGATGTGCAGGCTCCGGATCTGGATGGTACTTGTAACCCCCGGCTAAGAGCAGATGCAATGGCAAGCCCGGGCTCGTTTCGCTCGGGTCGGAGGATCAAAGGAGGGTTGGCTTTTTCATCGAGGAAGTAATTGAATTCCTCCGATGGGGAATACATTGGTGGGTCCTCATACTGGCCAGGTGTGTTCATGGTTGGTGGAGATACAGCTAGCATTGATGTGATGGAGTGTAGAATTTGCCGGTGCTTTTGTTCGCCGTTGATATTCGATGGTTTTAGGGTTTTTAAAGTACAAAGCTGTCCTCATTGCAAATATTTATATTCCTGCTAGTCGATCTTAGGCGTCGTAATTCCAACAAAGCATCTACTGTCCCGATACGAGGTGGCCCGTCATTGTGACAACGTTGAGGGGGTTTTTCGGGCCTCGGAATCATCTCAAGGGCCTTCAAATTAGTGATGCCTTGTATAAGCCGCAAAATTTTGCAACTTAGTATTCGAGGCACTTTCGAGAGACCAATAGTAATTGCAGGCGTTACGAGCAGGGGTCCAGGCCCAGCCAATTTAGTACGAGAATATTAAGCTTGATTTAGGAAGAAGAATTGATTAGATGCATTGTCATCAATAATAAAAGACACATTGACCAATGAAATAACTAGTTCAACTCCGATATTGTTACTCCGTGATGTTGTATACTCCGAGCTCCGTTTGAGTCCGAGTGAGTCTCCGTGAGTCACCAAACCTTGGAAGGGACGTGCACTTGCTAAGCTCCCCTCATCTCCAGGCATCATCTTTCCCCCAAATCAATAATAATCATGACAACTCGTTACAGAGTAGAATGTACGTCATATCTGTCTTTATTGCATGATCTTCTAACTAATATCTCTTAGACGCCCTCAAGGTACGAATATCCCAAGCAAAGCAATATACCCCTCACTAACCCCTCAGCCGTAGACCCATCGCCGGGATCAACTGGTAAGTCATCACTACATCCCTCAAGAATCTGACTAACAGTATATAGATCGAATGGATCAAAGTAAGTCGCTCAGTCATATCATATTGGCCGACTCTAATCCCTCGACTTTGTAGGGTCTACTGGCCGTCCCGTTTGTCCTGCATTCCCAACCCACCGCCATCTACAAGGAGAATGGGGAGGTGCTGAAGACAGTCGCGGCCGACACCCACCATCGCTATGCAGAAATTATGCGTGATGTAGAGAATTTGATGCACGATCACAGTAAGTGGAATTAGTAAAAATCAAAAAAATAGGGGTCCCTAATCCCTCTTGAAAGTCCAACACTACGAACGCAATGCCCCCGGCAAATCCAAATTGAATCTCCTCGTACCGACCATCGGTACCTTTTTCACGAAGCTATATCTGGAAGATGCATTCAAATATCAAGATCAACAGCGATTCATCAGCCGACGCCGCTTCGTGGCCCCTTCATTCAACGATATCCGCCTTATCTTGAACTCCGCCCAGGTATTGGGTCTTGTTCGATCCAGCGATGTGAAACTAGTCACCTTCGATGGAGATGTAACACTCTACGACGACGGCGCCTGTCTCACATCCGACAACCCCGTCATTCCCCGGATTCTGCGCCTCCTCGAACAAGACCGAAAGGTCGGCATTGTGACAGCGGCCGGATACACCGACGCGCCGAAGTATTACGAACGACTCCACGGTCTGCTCGATGCAATTAACGACTCAACTACTCTCACCGACGACCAGAAACAAGGATTAATCGTCATGGGCGGCGAGAGCAATTACTTGTTCCGGTTCGACCCAACCTCGGACGCCCGACTCGTCTATGTGCGGCGGAGCCAATGGTTGCTGGATGAGATGCAAGTCTGGAGTGATGATGATATTACCGAGCTTCTTGATATTGCCGAGTCTGCCCTGCGTGCTTGTGTTGAAAATTTGAGTCTGCCTGCTGCTATTCTGCGCAAGGATCGTGCGGTTGGTGTCTACCCGGTGAACGGAGTTCGGATCAGCCGTGAGCAGTTGGAAGAAACTGTTCTGGTGGTGCACCACACGGTCCAACATTCGGCTGTTGGCGGACGGTTACCCTTCTGTGCTTTTAACGGTGGAAATGATGTCTTTGTTGATATTGGCGACAAGTCATGGGGTGTGCGCGCATGTCAGCGCTACTTTGGTGGAATCGATCCAGCCAAAACATTGCATGTTGGTGACCAGTTCTTGTCGGCTGGAGCCAATGACTTTAAGGTAAGGGAACTATTGAACTCCCCTGTGTTACTGATCAGACTGACTTACTTTCTTCTGATTAGGCCCGTCTTGCATCCACAACTGCCTGGATTGCAAGCCCCGCTGAGACTGTGGAGCTACTTGATGAGTTGGAGAAGGTGGTGCACCCGTAGTCCTTTGAAACCCAAACTGGAATAATGCATCTGTCTGGGTTACTTTTGTGTGGTTTCGGGGTCAGCGCTACGCCTAATACACCCTCCGCGATTTCATGGTTCTGTCTTTTAACTACTTCTTTGATCCTCACCATAGCACTTGTCAGTAGCGTTCTTGATTCATTTGAAATAATTGCGTGATTGAAATTGATGGGTCTATCTACAACGCACTTTATGTTGTAGACCAAGAGTGTTCAAGAAGGGTAAAAAAGTCATCAAAACACAAATACCCAAACTCCCAGGCATAAATGTCACATAGACCATCCTTGGTTCTGGAGGACTTGTTGCATAGCATCGTACAAAGCGTAACGGACGTCTCGTACGATCGTCCTCAACATCACAAGTTAGCGGATGGCTCGCCGGCCAGTATTTGGAAGAAACATTCGAGGATATCCCGGGTAAGTCATTGGGGTAAATTCAATTGTTGGTTGGAAAGAAGTTGAAGTCCTGTGGGTGGGAAATCCTTTCAGGGGGAAGGCGATCCGGGAACCGAGGGAGTTGGTTGAGCTGCCGAGCGATCTGCAAAGTAGGAAACGGGGTAAATGTTAACATCCGTCTTGGAGGGGAGCCAGAAGTAGTCACTGTACGGGGAAGTCGATCCTTAAAGGCCAAACGAGCAAGACCAGCAGAGCAAAAATAAATCGCAGAGGGGTGAACAAGCATAGAATCAGTGTCGCATCCAGGTTACGTACTTTCATAGCAGGACCAGGTTTCGTTCTTGGTAGCGTTCACACGTCCAGACAGAACATTGACAACATCCTGTAGTTCAAGCCAGAACTCGGACTTGGGGCGACGGCGCACCCAATCGGTTTCGGTAGCTTCCAGTCCATTTTCGCCACCCATGGGGGAGAATAGCACTTGCGATCCTTTGACACCGATCACAGCAGTAGACAGAGGATCCGCGGCAATTTCATCACGGCTCTTGTTGGCATATGATTCGATGTGCTGCATGCACCTGATGGACATACGCATAGCACGAACACGATCCATTGGCGAAGGCTTTCCGCCTTGTTGGAAGTGACCGGGAACAGCGGAACGAGACTCGAAGCGACCCTTGGCCTCTTCCTTGATCATATCGGCGATCACCTGGGTAGTGTATGTGCCGGACGCACATTCATTGCGCAGGATGATCTTACCCGCACGGTTAGCTCCTTTGTCACGGATGAAGTTTTCGCGAAGGAAGTCGATGTCGCGCGAAAGCATCTTGATATCAATACCCTCCTCGGGAATGTAAACTGCCACGGCACCCACAGCGAGGCCAGCTGTGGTCGCAATATATCCAGATTTTCCACCTTGGGTCTCAATCACGAACACTCGGCGGCGAGAAGAGGAGGCGGACTGACGAATGGCGTCACAGAAGTCGATCAAGGTGTTCAGGCAGGTGTCACTACCCAAGGAGTATTCGGTACCAGGGACGTTGTTAGAAATGGTAGCTGGGAGCACGATGAGCGGAATCTTGAACGCATCATACTTCTCACGAGCCTGGCGCAGCTCGCTGACGGCTGTGAAAGCCTCGAAACCACCAACAACAAACAAGGCGTCAAACTTGTACATCTCAAAGCACTTTGCAGTGGTCTCCATGTCAGCAGATGGCAAGCTACGGTTCGTTCCAATGTCTGAGCCACCCTCGTTGACCCAGTTATCAGCTTCCAGCCAAGTAACTTCGCGGACTGAGCTGACTGGCTGATCGTCGTGATGACGGCACAATCCGGGAAAACCGTTATGAATGGCCAGCGGGGTGTGACCACGGGTCAGGCAGTATGCAACGGCGCCACGGGTTGCTTGGTTCATACCACCGGCCGGCGCACCGACGTGAATAATGGCGATCCGCATTCTCTGCGAAGGAATAAGTATCTGGGGGGACTGGAAAGTCTACGAAGCCCGCATGAGCTGGGGAATTGAGTGCATACCTTGCCCTCTGGAAGCATTGTCCTCGGGTCGTTTTGCTTCGCGGTGGTCATATATGCGCTGTAGTACTCCTTGAATTCAGGATCACGGAGCTCCATGGCCCCATCGAAGTCCCTTTCTTCAATCTTCGCCGTGACATCTTTGGTCATTTGAACTGCTTCCATCAAAGGAGTGCGCATGATCTTGTTCTCGCGGATCGTGATCACTGGTGAGGGTGAATCGGGTGACATCTCTAGCACGGCACGAACGGCCTCCACACCCTGCAGAGTTGACAGCCAGCGGTCATAAGAGCATGCCGCGCCACCTCGCTGGGTGTGGCCTAGAATGGTGACTCGAGTGTCCAAGCCCAACCTATCTGTGAGAATATCCTTGATTTTCGTGCTTGAGACTTTGTTCAAATCGCGATCATGGGCTCCCTCGGCGACAATGACGATCGTACGACGCTTGCCGCGTTCGGTTCGGTTCTGTCAAACCATATCAGTCAGCCAAAAAAGAACATGAGGAGGAATATGGAATTCATCCCCACCTTGGTGATTACGGAGCACATGTCATCCTCCCAACCTTCCTTCGGGGGCATCTCAGGGAGGAACATCCAGTCTGCGCCGGTACTGATGGCAGACATCAATGCGAGCCATCCACAGTGTCGGCCCATAACCTCAATGACGAAGCCACGCTGGTGGGAAAATGCAGTATCGAAAACATCGTCGACTGCATCACAAATACGGGTCAAGGATGAGTAGCAACCGATAGTGGCATCTGTTCCAGACATGTCATTGTCAATTGAACCTACCAGGCCCACAATATTCAACACGGTGTAGGGTGCCACCTGCTCAGTGGTCAAATCCCCTGCGGCAACGAGATCTGCCAGTAAGCCGGGCCATTCGGCACGGAAGACATCGGCACCAGTCAAACTGCCGTCACCACCGCAGATGACCAGCGCATCGATACCTCTCAGGACCATGTTCTTCGCTGCCTGCATACGGCCAGCACGCTCACGGAATGCCTTACTGCGGGCAGATCCGATCAGGGTACCACCGCGGGACAACCAGCCGCGGACGTCCTCCCAGTGGAGCTGGCGGATCATGTTGCCGCCATTGACCAGTCCTTCGTATCCTTCGAAAATGGCGTACGCTTCGCAGTCGCAGTGAATTGCCATACGGACAACGGCCCGTACAGCACCGTTCATACCGGGAGCATCTCCACCAGAGGTTAGAACACCGATACGGCGTCTCTTGGCCGGTTGAGTGGCAATCTTGATAGGCTCCATATTGAATCAATTGAAGGCGACCTGGGATACAGGTCGGTCAAAAGAATTAAATGAGAGGTGAGGGAGTGAAAACAAGATGAAAAGAAGCTCAAGAGTTGTAAAGCTCCAATCGTGGATGGGTGGGATGTGGAGGGGTCGAACCCAATCCGGTGAGAGAAATCGGGCAGAAGTGGGTGCTTTGCGTCACAGACAAAACAACTTGAAGCTCAAGTACTATAGATTGTATTTTGAGAAACATAAGAAATTGTTGAGAAAGGAGTTACAATTTATTATTTAACTAGCTGTATATAATCATCTCCTAAAATTAAAAGTGGTGTGACCTTTTTATTGAGCTAATATCATTCTTAGTACCTGCTTTCCCTTACAATATGCCTGCAAGACACAATGTCACCGCTTGATCCATTTGGGTTTAGTGTGGGCGGTGAGTGATTTTGCTTGACGTCACTTGATCCTGTTTGTTTTGTTTGTTTAATTCTCCCCCGGATGTCTGGCTCCAAATGACATCTTCTCTCGTTTCTTTAATTCTTGTTATTTCCTGGTCATCGACCTCATCATATTCAATCATCTTCAATGTTGTTTTACTATGGCTTATTCCTTGTTATTATACAACTAACCAATCTTGGCAAAATATGGTCTGACTTTTAACACGAACTCGGTGCACAATAATTGTAGTTATTATCAATCAGTTGCCCATAGGTAATACTTGTGGAACTTGATCATCCTCCACTGGGTGGCCAAATGCTACACTAACCTCAGGACTTTTGCTCGTTGCCACCTGCATATGGTCCGTACAACATGGGGCCTCGGGCCACGTTTTCGCGCTGACACGTTGTCCCTGCAGCCCTTTGCTGGATCCTTGTGCGAAGTGCTTCACATACCTCATTCTATCCCGCATAGAAAATATATAAACTCCAGTGGAGTTATAGCGAATACCATAAGCATCACAATCACACCCGTTATACTAATCCACTTGCTAGCGTCGGAGACATGGGCAACAGCAGAACTGAGGCCTAAAAGAGCATCCTTGCATTCAATTTGACATGATTAAAAACATAGGGGTGACCTCGTGACGCCCGTGCGGATTAATGGGCTGATGTCTACACGAATATTGTGTCTTATTGCTCGTCCGAGACCCCGGTAATGGGTTTCCTCGGCGCTCGCCGGTATTGTCCACTTCCCCACGATAGGGATCCCACTTAATTCCTTCAGTATGTATCCGGAGTCAAATGACCATGGTACAGGGCCTCGGCCGAAATGGCCCAATGTTTACCTTCATTTGCCAAGATAAACCGGCATTTGCGTACTATATCTCTAATTTAGTTAAATAAAATACGATTGATGTTGCCTAGTATCCGCTGGCACCTATTCAACCCCCATCTGACAACTCGACAACATGACTTGCCTTAATGTCAGCCTGTTATCTAGAACATCTCTCCGCTGTTGAGTTTGCCCTTTCTGAAAACGGTCTTTACGACCTGGTGATTGCTATGAGGGAATACATCTAGTCTTCTACATTGAATCATTTTCGAATTTTAACTGACTCAGGGTTCATTTATATCCTATCTTTTGCTAATCGTGCAGCTAGTGTTTTCTTACGACCAGCATAACTTAGCTGTTACGTTGTCAGCTGCAGCTTTGAGGTTGATAGCAAATCTATGGCTTACCCTGAGCACGAGTGGCTTCCCTCTGTCGCTGGGTTTTTGCATCCACTTGTGCAAAGCTTGGGGTGACCAACATCGCCGGGGTTCTTGCAATGGAATAGAACATTCTTAACATCCTCCTTCTCTAGATCTGACCCCTTCAAAGAATCCTTCAGATCGGCCTCCGTGAACCCTATCATTTCTTCAATCAGTCTGGGCAGCGATGCTTGGCGGGGAAATAAGTTACCCTTGTCTTTAATCAGGACATCAGAGCAATAATCAAAGCTAGGCGTACACGTCTTCGTTGCTGCGAGACTAGTTGTGGCCAGTGCGGAAACTGTAAGTATGATTGAAGAGAACTTCATTGTAAGGCAATTTAAGATGTCACACAATGATAAAGCAAAATAATGTGGAAATTATTGAACTATTATAGCGAGCTCACCCCTCGAAATTGAAGATATGCTCGTAGAAAATAAGACTGAAGTCATCCACATTTTTAGTTCGACGGTCGTACTCGGTTGGTATGGAATGCCATCCATATGGAATGTAGTTACGCAATTTACATGCCTCAACCATGGAGACTCATATCCAGGATAGCCAAGATTCTTCAGTTTATCCTGTACAATGATCCTGATCTTTCATTTCAGCGTTAGGCTGTGTAGTATTGATATATTCGAAAGAATATTTCACATATCAATTATGTATAAATCTCAAAACCGTCTCCTTGCTGGTCATGCTTCTTCTCCGAACCATGTGGCGGCATGCAAAGAATGTGGAGCTTGCATGCTTAGCATTGCGTGTAGAGCTCCGGAAAATATTCAACCAGTTGGGCCCAAGTAATCCCTTGTAGTGCAAAGAAAAAAAAACCCCTCTATACGGTGTACTGTTTGAAATATTTCTCTCTCCCCGGGATCATAAAGCACTGAGGAACATGAATTAACGCCGACCATATAAACAAATATTGAACAAGGTACGTTTTCGAGAATCGTATTTGGAGTCTTCAATATGAGCTGACGCCGCCCCCACCACTATCCTCTACATTCCGCCTTTGAAGGGCGCTAGCAATGATTCCAGCGATAATGTCATGGTACTCCAAACCGTTATTGCGAGCGATGCAAGTGAACAGTGAATAGTCATCTCGTAGTCCAAACAATGGGTTGACCTGATTTGAGTCAAACCTGACCAAATTATACCGTCGAGTGGCGCATTTTAAACATACCTCTATAACATATGGAACAGAATTGTCCTTTTGAGAGCTTAAGCGTATATCAACACGCGCTGCATCTCGACATCTTAATACTTTATATGCCGATAAAGCAACATCGGCGACCGTTTTCACCAGAGGGTCCGCCATGTCCGCATGGACATGACCCATATCTTGGCCTGGTCCACGGCCAGCTTTAGAAAAGCTTGTAGCAAAGTCGATCGAGGTGTCATTTTCATGTCCCTCTGGGTTGTACCATGTCATTTCCAGGGCACCTAGCACTGTGGCTGAGCTGCTGTTTCCGAAGATAGCAACAGTAAATTCCCTTCCGCTAAGGAACTCTTCTAATATTATGTCCTGGCTTGTAAATTGACACCGGAGACTTTCAATGGTTTTCTCGAGGTCTTCGTGTCGGATGATCTTGTTCGAGGGTAGAATTCCATTTGAGGTAGAGGCCGCAGTTGGTTTTGCGAAGAGTGGATATGATAATTCCTTTGCCAATGAGCTATAATCGACCTTGTTGCCATATTTCGGGACCAATTCGAACGGGCTCGTTGGTATCCGATAATGCTGCAAGAGCATCTGTAGATCATAATCAGTGTGGGATGATGAGATGGGTGGGGTCTTGACCCATAATTGTCCCACTTACCTTGGTCTTCGCCTTGTCAATACACATCGTGAGCGTGGCTGCGTCAGAAAAAGTATATAGAACCCCATAAGCTTCGAGCAGTGCCGGCACTTGCGATTCGCGTGCGGAGCCACGGACACCCTCGCTGAAGTTGAACACCAAGTCCCAATTCTTTTCTTCACCTGCTTCTAGATGAGCAACGAGGTGTTTGATGCCGGGTACTGAGATTACAGAGTGACCGAGCTTGCAAAGGGCATTGGTCACAGCTTTGACTGTCACTTCATCGGCCAAATCAGCACAGTCTGTCTCCGAGTATCCCCTTTCAAGATAATAGGCCTTAGGGTCATAAATGAAGGCGATGTTCAGTCCAGTGTCTCTTGTGTTTCTCATGTCTCTCATGTTATCCTTTAGTGCTCGCGCGCATTGACTGGTAAAAGATGCATGACGCAGCATCGAACGAGAGGATAATTTTCTCTGATTAAAGACATCAAGCCTGTTTTTAGTTGTTTTCAACCAGCTTCAAGCATCAACCATGACGTCGCGGTCACATCATCGCGAACACTCATTTACTGTACAAGATTGTTATGTTCCTAGACCTAATGCTCGTTTAGAGGATTTCACACATCTAAGCAAGAGTATTAGAAATACACCTTTTTTAAAATGCGGTGTGCAACTTCCAATGTCGACCTTTTGATCATTGGTGCTGGGCCAGCAGGACTCGCTGCAGCGTGCTGGGCAGCTCGGTACAACATTTCAACACAAATAATTGACCAGAAAAGCGGTCGGACAAAAACCGGTCATGCCGATGGCCTACAAAGCCGGACTTTAGAAATCCTAGATAGCTTTGGGATTGTCGACCCAATCTTGAAGCAAGGGACTCCAGAAGTCGACATGTGCTACTGGGTTCGTTCTACACAACTACGAAACCTATAGAATAACCTACTCATAGAAATACAGGAAATGGACTCTAAGACAGGGAGAGTTCAACGTGTTGGAAGAGACAAAGCAGAGATTGGACGCATGTCCAGATTTGGGCAAATATTGCTTAACCAGGGATCTATCGAACAGAATTTCATTGACCATTTATGCGAGAAAAGCAATATTCGAATTGAATGGAACAGAAGGGCCGAGTCCTTAAAATTCGTGGCATCTGACGAGGATGGGGAAACATTCCCAGTGACCGTGGGGGTGGCTTGTCTTGATGAGGACGGTATATCGAACCTTGAAACTGGCTCTCTACTATACAGAATATAACTGATTCGCTAGAAATAGGCGGCTCGCATTCATCCGGTGCTTTGCAAATGATACATGCACGTTATCTGATCGCATGTGACGGTGCTCACAGCTGGGTCAGACAAAAGCTAAACGTTTCGACTGATGGGAATAACAAGAGCACAGATTGGGGTGTCTTAGACATAACCCCTACCACCGACTTTCGTACACCTCTCATCCTGCCGCAATTACCCTTAATGTGGCCCTCGTCTAACAATTTTCATAGCCGATATCCACCAAGCCAGTTCAATTCAATCTGGGCCAAATGGAAGCATTATGACGGTACCACGAGAGAACAGCCTGGTGCGTTTCTATATTCGCCTCCAGGACGGGCTGAAGGAAGACGGCTCGCCCTATTCCAGTGACCCACCAAGAGCTTTGGTCGAAATGGCTGAGCGGACGATGAGGCCGTATAATTTGACTTACAAACATTGTGATTGGTGGTCATACTATTCGGTAAGTACAAATAATTATCTCCAAAGGCTCAAGTTTTGCTGATAGGGGTGATGTAAATCAAGACTGCGCGACGAGTTGCCCAGAACTTCAGACCGCACAAGCGGTAAATGGAACCTTTCGAGAGTAAAAGGTATTGGCTAACTTCTTCAAGGGTATTCCTTGCCGGCGATGCAGCGCATACCCACTCCCCAAAAGGGGGACAGGGCATGAATGTCTCGATTCAGGATACATACAACCTTGTCTGGAAACTTGGAGCTGTGCTCACCGAGGGTGCAGATCCTGTTATCTTAGAAACTTACGACACTGAACGCCGTTATGTTGCCAAGAAATTGATGGATTTAGATGCACATCTTGTGGATGCATATGAAAACCATCAAAATGGAGAAAGTAGCGGAGTGTACGAGGTCCGCGAAAAATATTCCGCCTTTATGTCAGGAGTGGGCGTAACTTATGGCCCGAGTGTCTTGATCGCTGATGGTGAGACGCATGGCAACCCGGCTTTGGCACGAAATATCAATCTGGGTATGCGTCTGCCTTCCAATACGGTCACTTACCAACGCGATGGCGCTTCCATTCATTTGGCGCAGAGGCTTACCA
The DNA here is from genome assembly GCF_001561935.1 of Penicillium griseofulvum. Classification (NCBI taxonomy): domain Eukaryota; kingdom Fungi; phylum Ascomycota; class Eurotiomycetes; order Eurotiales; family Aspergillaceae; genus Penicillium; species Penicillium griseofulvum. Next base: position 3,814,514 of record NW_024467471.1, on the reverse strand, counting down.
GCGATGGATCGTGGAAACTCTTGGTATTTGCGGCTGACCTAGGTCAGCCGAAAAAAATAGAGACTCTGGTAAAGCTGGCAGATTACTTTACCGACAGGTCGCTATTGCGTCTACCTCAGAAAAAGGATGTGAAGAGCCGCGGACCTATGATCGATTTACTTCTTATACATACAAGTTCGAAGAACACAGACATGTTATCGGACTTACCAGAGATTTTCCATCAATTCGATGAGGTGCTAGGTTGGGATGACTGGAAAGTCTTCGCAGATGATAATGGACAGGCCTACGATGGCTACGGTATTGAAGCAAACGGTGATGGCAGTCTTGTTCTATGTCGTCCAGATCAACATGTTGCTTGGATTGGCGGATTGGAAGACATGTCCGGCGTAAATAATTTCTTTTCTTTTTTCTCCTAACCCGAAAGCTTTAATCATAGCTAAAGATAAAGGATTCAACCATCATTATCAGAAACAAGCATAGATCATCCCTCCAAGGTAGAACATCCTACTAAAGCCTAGCAACGTCATTGGGTTAGCTTAGAGTAGGAGGGAGTCAGGAGGCGTTAAGAGAAAGCTATGGCCGAGGCTCTCCCAAGCCATTATGATATAAATAGGCTGGTCCTTATGCGTACAGAAGTTCTCATTCCGCTCTACTCCATGTTATTTTCCCATTTAGGCAGTTCGACCCTTGGATAAGATCAACCCCGCACGATGTCTTCAGGGCAAGATCCATACGTCTATAAGTACCGGCTCCTATTCTCGCAAAATAGGTCTGTTGTTTCTGATTGAAAAATATCAATTGCAATTTCTTAATTCGTTAGTAGCCCGAAGTATCGAATCCTGGGCCTTTTTACATCCTTTTCCATGGCGCCGAATGATTCAGGTAACCCCAACTCCCCCATTCCTGGAGTTAACTGTTGTTATATATCATACTTGACGCTATCGTAGTATAGATGGAAAGGCTAACGCAGTCCAGTTCTCAACCTCGTTACAGCTGACCCAGGCCTGCCGCGACCTAATCCGACACAGTCCTACTGGCAGCACGTTCCACATGCTCTCGCCGATGTTCAATCCTCAAAATTGCCAACTGACCGAGATTTTGCGATCATTGGGTCTGGTATCACAGGTCTATCAGTGGCTAGATCCCTCTTAGAACGCCATCCTACTGCCACAGTAACCGTTTTAGAAGCCCGTGCACTCTGTTCAGGTGCGACTGGACGCAATGGTGGACAGATGGCTGCGAATGCCGGAGAGGAGTATTTGCATCTTGCAGAGACTCATGGAGTCGAAACGGCGGGCAAGATTGTCGATTTCACATTCCGCAATTTGGAGCAGATGCAGGAATTGATTAAAGAGTATGATGCCGTGGAGTTGAGTGAGATGCAACGACTGCAGAAGCTGCGAGTCTTCTTGACCCAAGGGAAGTTTGATGACTTTAAGAAAAGTATCGCGCGCCTGGAAATGGATCATCCTTCTAAGAAAGGGCTATATACAATTCTGGATGCGGATGCTGTGCTCAAGGTGAGTCTCATCGTACATGTGAACATAGACCTCACTCTGATATTCCTCTTGTTAGGAGTACGGAATTCATGGCGCATCTGGTGGAGCACTGCTTCCAGCTAGAACAGTTTGGCCATATCGTCTTGTCACCAAAGTATTCGCAGCACTCTTGGAAAGATATCCAGGCCGCTTGACAATTGAGACAAATACACCTGTTGAGTCTGTTGAGCACATGTCAACCCTTACATCGCTCACCTCGAGACTTTATCCGTATACACTACACACTCCTCGTGGTTCACTACGAGCACGGAATGTAGCTCATTGCACAAATGGGTACAGCGGACATCTTCTTCCTCGCCTAAGAGGGCTTGTCCATCCTTTCAAGGGCACAATGACAGTTCAAGATCCGCACAATGCAGTGTCAAATCAAGGCACAGCTGTATCATGGGGCTTCCACTACCCTCCATCCTATGATCCTGGAACCAAACGTCTTGGGTATGGACTGTACTACCTAGGACAGAGTGCAAAAACCGGTTATTTCTACTTCGGCGGCGAGAATGCGCGTCTTGAGGAGTCAGTATCTGCAGATGACACCTTCGTGGCCGACCACTCCGTTGAACACTTGGAGGTCGTGCTGCCACGATTCTTTGGCAAAAAGGACAGGTCCGATTGGTGCCTAGTCAGTGCGTGGAGTGGAATTATGGGTTATTCCTCTGACGGTCTGCCGTTGGTCGGGCGGTTGTCGCCAGCGTTAACGGGTCGGAAAGGTGACGGCGAATGGATTGCTGCTGTATTCAATGGATATGGTATGGCGAACAGCCTGATGAGTGGCGAGGCGTTGGCTATGATGATGTTGGGTGAGGATGTTAGTGACTGGCTTCCAGTTGCATACGGAATGGGCGAAAAGAGACTGCAAGAGACGCTCACAGTCTCAGGGGCCGTGGATGCACTACGCTCGAAGCTATGAAGCTATGAGAGATTAACCATGCTAGTCCTCGGTATCCTCATGCTCAGACAGAAGTGCGTTTCAATTCATCTTGTAGTCATGATTTGTACAGGGTATTCAAGTCTCTGTTCATTATGTGTTGATTTTTGCGAAAGTAGATGGGGATGAAAAAGTTTTTGCATAGGCCCACTTCACTTCGCGAGCTGTCATGACTTTGTTTTGCTCCGGCGAGGAAAAATATTGAGAAACAAAAAAGACATGGACTTGCAGGGAATCGAACCCTGGACCACTCCCATGCTAAGGGAGTATTATACCACTAAACCACAAGCCCAGTTATTGAAGATCGGTGAAGAAATATCGGCTCAAGGCGGTCCAGGGTGGAGTGGTTCGGCCCGATACCAATCTGCGTTATTTGCGGGTCACGCATGTGACACCACGGTGGACACAAAGTCCATCAGAGAGGGCTGGTTGGGTAATCCGGCAATAGGGGACGATTTCCAAGTACGAGGCGCTGAATGGTAAGAAGGATGTTCACATTTTCCACGCCCAGTTCCGTCAATACAACGCACGGTGTAGATCTCGAGAGACAACACTTGGCGGGACAGATCAATCTTCATCTTTTTTCGCTTTTCTGACTTGGAAGGCGAGAGCAGAAGTTCGCCATGTTGAGGGTAAATCGCTTCCCAGGTGCATTTCGCTTGGTCCTTGTCACTCTCGGACTTTGGTGAACCGTTCTTGGATGAGATAGTGAAGACAACATCAAGCAACAAGAGATGGGTGATGGCGGCTTCCACTTCTTCCCTATGAGAAAGTTTTCCAGGAGACCCAAGGTCCGGGTACTTGGGCATGTTGAATGACACATCAAAGATGGTGCCGAAGGGTGGTGAGGACAGGTTGGTGTGGATCGAGATTGAGAACGAACCCCGAGGAGTCAAAATTTTCCCATTGAATGTAGACAGCAAGGGAGTAAGGAACTGTCCAACGATGGTCTCTACTGTTGGAGCGGGAGAGGTTAGTCTCCCTGTTGAAAATATTTTAGCGGTGTACGCTGGAGGATTCAAATTTGCCGATTGCAAAACACCAAAAAGGTCATTCAGTAATGACTGAAGCCAGCGTACATCGGACATGTGCTTAATGTAAGCTAGAGCTGGCCGAATAAGTTGATGCTCAGGAATAGATCGCGTTTTCGGGGTCAGGGGCAACGGAAGTAGAGTGCGACGCCGCAAGTTTTGACGGTGGGCATACGCCAATAATATCCGTATCGTATGTGCCAAGCCCTCTGCAAGACATGATCCTTGTTGTGAGATATCTTGTTGGGGCTGCAACGCATTTTCGTCGGTATCAACCAAGTCCAGTAAAATTTCGAGATTATCGGAAGCAGGAATTTGAATGAGATTCTGACGCGTCGTTACGCCAAAGCTCGCGATCGCCCGGGCTTCTCGGACGAGCTCGTGGAAGAGCTCGTCTTCATAAACAGTATCGCGCGCTTGTAGAATGCGATCCTCAATCGTTCCGTCTCCGTCGAAGGCGGAACGTGTTGGTTTAGAGCTTCCCGAAAGCCGACCATCCTGTATCACCCTTACTCGGACATAACGGGCTTTAGATGGGACCAATCCTTCGTCCAATAGCAAAGCCCCATCCTCAGCTCGGCGTAATGAAGCAAGGCCGCGGTCGCGGAAAACCGGCGTGGCTGTATTGTGGTCAGCAGATGCTTCTTGCAGTATCAATGTCCCGTTGGTATGCGCTCACCTTCAAGGAACCCATATTGCACGCCTAGCGCCTGCCTTTCGCGTGGGAGACGGGAAATTTTCCATCCTTTGTCCTTAACAGCCAGCACTTCATTCCAATATCGAGTCTCCGACGCGACTTCGGTTTCAAGTCGGGAAGCGGCCTGCAGAAGCTTGTTCGCCGCAGCGTTGAAATTTTGGATCCGCCATCCTCTTGATACTGTTGATATATCTTTGCTCGTAGATTCTGGCTTCGGAGGAGGGTTCACGACCTCGGCATTGAGCGAACCAAGGGGAGCGACCTGTTTGAGGAAGGCAGACATGGAGGTTTCGGCCTGGCGCGGGGCCTGTTTGGAGAGCAAAAGGGAAACGAAATCGAGGGCGAACATGGTCTCCATGTGGGCTTGCCTAAAATATTATCAGTTCTTTTGCGCTGAGGACATGACTTTCAAGGCCATCATCAAACTCACATGGCGAACTGGGTGATCTCGGCACGCCGCTTGTACAGTTGCTCCAATCGCTCCGTCGAGTCAAGATCAGTCGTATCTTGGTCACTCTCGTCTACCTCATCCAGGCCATCTTTATCTTGCTCCTCAGCAATCTTGTTTCGAAGAACATCTTCGTTCACCTCGCGGAAAGAACCCCACTGGTTGTTGATTTGCGCGATCTCCACAGGCAGGGTATCTGGACAATCACGCTGCTCAAGGATGGGGCGCAAAGGCAGAGTGAAAGAGTCTGTCATGGCGTCAATTCACCCAAAGATCCACCCCTCTGCGACCGTGAGCTTGGAACTTAGTAGAACCAATGGCTTGAGAGAGAAGAGAAAGAAGAACGAGTGGACGGCCTCTCCAGGGCTCCTCAATCCGGTGACGTAAGGCGCACGTGATCGTACTAGTTATGTAGAGCGCAGTTGACTTTGCTTTCCCCCAGTTGTTGACTTTTTCTTTTGCTTTCTAACCTGGAAGTACCTGTGGCTTTTAGCGCACTAAGCTCTAGATTGAACTACGAAGTAGCAATGTGAAAGATGTAAGCATCAAAATCTGCAAGATATATAGCCGTAACCGTCCATGATACTGGTCAGGATAATTCTGTTCAATTGAAGAGTATTGCGAGTACCTCATCAGGGCGAGTGCAGATTGTCTAGTTAGACATCACTGATGAGCCCAGCGTGTAAGTGAGTGTGGTGGCAGTAGAGCCCCAGCTGCAAGGGAAAGGGCTTGACTACTTGGTCAACAACGCGGGAGTGAGCGACTAGTCCTCAACAGGACTGGAGGGCATATGAGTTGGATACTCCGTCCGAAGACCTGCTATGATACTGATCTTATAGGAACAATCTAAACGAGATGTTCAATGTCAATGTCACTGCGACACATATTGTATCGCGATCTTTCCTCCCACTTCTGCGCAAAGGCGAAAAGAAAACAGTAGTAAACATTTGAGAACATCGGAAAGAAACTGCGTGAGCGTTTTTATGCTACCCTAGAAAGCTGACCCAGAACAAGATCTAGCACTGTAGGCTCCATAGCGATGGCCGCTACATTTCCTGACCTTACAACGCCGGCATATAAGATCTCCGAAGGCCGCATTGAACATGTTCACTGTGCAATATGCCCAGCAATATGTGGATGATGGCTTCACTTTTGTTGCGATCAGTCCTGGCATTAGTCAACCCTGTTCTCTGTTGATCGCAAATTTCTCAAACTTTACTAACATAGAAAGTGGCTTCGGACTGACCTTGGTAGCGATCTGGCAAATCTTCGGGTTAAAATGGGTGCCGATCCTGGATATCATACAAAAGGCAACGCCGGATCAGAATGGAAAATTCCTGGAAATACATGACCCTGAGTCGGAGACGCAAGGCGATGCATATTAGTATGATGGAAAAGAGATCCCTTGGTGATCAGCGTGATATGGGGAAATTGGACCGCTACAGAAAATTGGCTGCAAAGAATAGATCACTTCATCTATCATGGTACGTGCCAATTTCCTCTTGTACTACTATGTACGGCTGTTGTCAAGAACGCGATCCAATCTGCTAGTTCATCAAGTCCATTCTTGGTTTGTCAATTTAGCTACCCGGTATTCCCTGTAAGACATTTCAGTCTTTGTTTGGCTGTCGAGTTTTCACGAAATCCACCAGGTCAAAGAAGCTCTTCTTGTAGTGCCGCTGCTGGGTCGTGCGATTGACCGCTTGAATGCCAAATTGTTGCGCGTAGTCCCCGAATTCCCAATTGTCAACGAAGCTCCAAGCAAGGGCTCCCATAACATGCACACCGTCTTCATATATTGACTTGAGAATCTCAGACATGAAGGAAAGATAGTAGACGCTGCGTGGAGAGTCGAAGAGCTGATCAGAGAGCTCCCGCTCCGCTTCTGCGTGTACCGGAAACCCAAACTCCCCCACCAAAATTGGATGCCGGAAAGTGTTCCACAAGTAGAAAAGATACTCTCGGAAATGTGTCGGTGTGATATACACGTACGATTCGGAGCGATACCCAATGTTCCACCCGTAGATATTCTTTGTTTCTTGCTTAACGCAATACGGGAAAAGCTCATTCGAGCTTGCCTGGGTGGCAGCGCAAGCCTTGATACCTTCATTGGCTGGAGATACTACCGTAGCAGTATACGGATCAATCCCAAAAAAGTCCGATGTGTTGTGAATGTACTTCAATTCGGATTTGCTCAAGGGCTTGGCTCCGGGGAGTGTTTCTAACACGGACTTTGGGTATTGCTTACCCAAAAATATTGGATTTGCGAAGATACCCAGTTGCATTTCTTGGAAGCGATCAGCTGCCAGGACATGGCTAGGATTTTTCGGATCTTTAGGCACTCCGAAGTTATCGTTGAACTTGATACCTATTTTGCCTGTAGCCTTCAACGTATCATGATAGAAGTGATAGACTTCTGCATGTGCCTTAACAACATGGTCCACTCCTTTAAAATTGTATGCGTAGAGCAGCGGCTCATTGAAGGTCACCCATATTGGGACTCGGTCTGCATAATGAGAAAGCAAAACCTAGGAAGCCATGTTAGAACCGCGTGAGAATTGATGGATCGCGGATTAGAACTTATACCTTTGCATAGTTGACAAATGCGTCGGCAAATGTTTCATTTTGATATCCGGCATTGTTGTAGCCAATATCCGGGTGTTTCGTGATGTTGTCGCTGGCTACAAACATTAATGGGCTGTCGAAATGGAGCATTGTAACCACTGGCTGCAGTGATAGTTAGAAAACTATAATTTAAAAGCCATATATCGAGATATCTTGGATTCCTTACCGTCATTCCTGCATCGAGGACTGTGTCAATCAAGTCATTATAATGATCAATGCCTTGCTGATTGACGGGTGTCCCGGGCAGAGCGAAAGGCAAAATGCGCGTCCAGGGAATTGTAAAACTGTAATACTCCACACCCATTGCAGCTAGTCGCTGTATATCTTGCTTATACAAGAAATAGTTCTCGTTGGTGACATAGTCCTTCGGCTTGCTGTCAGGTACTAGTTTCTCCAACAATGAAGGGGATCGGCCATCCAACCCAATTGCACCTTCAATCTGGGCTGCGCTCCCTGCAACACCAAACACAAAGTCTTTAGGGAAGTTATAGCAGTCTGTGGGACCAAAATAGTCGCGCGGCGGCAAGACCAGTTCGCTGCTGGGCACAGGCGTTGGGCTGACAGTTGTCGAAAATAAGCCAGTGGTAGTCTAATAGAGTGAGCTTAAACTCCATTTTGAGAAGGTAAATCCCAGGGCACACGACATACATAGTTGTGAAGATCCGCCTGTAACCACATCGAGGACCACGCAGCTTGCCCATATGGGTCCTCCGTGTCAGTTGCACTGATACTGGTTTGCTCTGGAACCCAGCTGCCCCACGTTGAAGTCGACCAGGTAGTGGTCAGATGCTTGACCGCGTCGGTATAGGGCGGCGCATACTTCCGTGTTGTCGTCGGAGAAGGAACCGAGGTTGCATATCTCATGCTTTGATTAGCAAGCGACACTGTAAACTGAATGTATATGATTATTACCGAACAGTCTCATTCAAGGTATAAGAGAAGGGCTGAAAGTGGTAATTCGGGGCCACATTCGGTTGTGTACATTGTGGTCGAGTGGAGTAACCGGTGGTTGTCAAGTATACTTCCTGTGCCTGTATGGGTACAGTCAAGGCAAGAAGGGAGATAAGCGTCGCTCTCATTTTTGAGTTAAACACTGGGCAGTTTTTCCGTCTTACACGTAAGTAGGTGTCCCTTTAAGGATATTCATCTTCAGATGTCGGTAGGTGTGCCGGCTAATTGCCGGCCCATGGGAATAGCACTACATGAGTGGTGTCAAACTCAAATGGGTAATGCCATCAATTGAAATGCTTCCTGTGCCACCTCCTCACGTATTAAGTTTGCAGGTGTTGATCGGCAGTCGAAGAGACATCGCTGGTAAGGAGGAGTTGCAATGTCTTGTTGCATGTGCTCAGGAAAGTCCCCCAGGTTCTCCGCATCGTAAGCCACTGCAGATCACCTGGAAAATTTGGGGTAGGAATGTCCCGAAGTTGAGCCGAGGATTTGTTCAGGTGAGGTCTACATTTTGCTGTCACGTCATATCAACGCGTCTATATATATTTCTGCATACCACCCCGTACTTGTGTTACCTCTTGAAGATAACCAAAGTGGGTCGCCATCAGCCCATGTAGATAGATCAGGTAGGTGTGATTATAAAATTTGATGTAATGTATGAGATATTCCTTGGAAAGTTGCTGGAATGTCGAGTACAAATGTGGGGTATAGAGCTCTTGGAGGTTACACAATACTGTCCAGCCGTTTAGCTTCATAAAGCACAAAATGAAAGCTTATCCCATTCAATTGGGCTTGTGGTTTAGTGGTATAATACTCCCTTAGCATGGGAGTGGTCCAGGGTTCGATTCCCTGCAAGTCCATTTTTTTTTGGTTTTCATTTTTCTTCCATTGTCTATAAATTTCCCTTATGAATCACATTAGCTCAGCTGCTTCCACCAATCAGCTCGCATGGCTTAGTGGTAAAGCGCATCACTAGTAATGATGAGATCCTCGGTTCGACTCCGAGTGTGAGCATCTTCTTTTTGTGTATTCTTTTTATGTATTCTGTTTGTTGTTGTTTATGTATTTCTAGTGGTATTCTCAGATATCATTCCGTTTAGATAGGTCGACGGCAAAAAGAAAAAAAAAGGCCCTTTGAACTGAAGCATATAATTTTTTAGAGCAGTTCAATTGAAAATCCAGCAACCGAGATATACTATCTACTTCCACCCGTTTACTCCTCCCAGTTGAAATTGATCACAATCCGCCCGGCCACCTCCCCCTTCCGTAGTTTCTCCACAGCCTCAGGGAACCGATTCACCGGATACACTTCACTAATTTGCCGTAGCGCTCCTCGTCGTGCAAAATCCAGCGCCATGGCAGTATCACTCCGGCTACCTACGAGGGTGCCCTTGATAGTAAGATTCTTAAAGACATACTGGCAGGGATCGGCTCCTATCGTCATTGACCCTGCAACAGGAAGACCAATGCACATCACAATGCCTCCGATCCGGTCTCCAATAAATGAGACTGCATTTTTATAAGCAGCAGGGGCTGCCACAAACACCCCATGAGCCCCGACCCCATCAGAAATTTCGATCACAGCTTTGGTGGTATCGGCAACTTCTTTGAAATCGACAAATGCCTCTGCTCCCATTTCGAGCGACAGCTTCTGTTTGGATTCTCCCGTGTCCACCACGATCGGACGCATGCCCATCGCCTTGGCTAGCTGTACCCCTTGAATCCCCACACCACCACCTCCGCCAGGGAATACAACCCAAGCCCCGGATCGAAGGTTAGACTCAACCAGAGATCGATACATAGTGCTGGCACTGCACATAATTGGGCCGGCAATTTCGTCGGGGACACCGTCAGGAATTGGCGATGTATATCGTGCCGGTGATACCAAGTATTCCTGGTAAGTACCTACTATAATGAGCCACAATTCCGATCATTAGAATGATTCAAGTCGGCCTTACCTGCCGTCATCAGACCAGTAAGAGTTGCACCCTTGCAGTATGTCTCCTTGTCCTCCCAGCAAAGTGCGCACGACCCGCATGTGTCCATCATCGGTTTGATTCCGGCTCTATCGCCTAACTTGAAAGTCTTCACGTTGGCTCCAACTTTGACCACTACACCCGCACCTTCATGTCCCGTAGATCGCACACCGAACGTTGACATAGGCGGAAGACCCAAGTCTCCTTGCATCATATGGATGTCGGACAAGCATAGTCCAGTATAGTTCAGCTTGACCAAAACATCGTCGGGGCCTACACAAGAGCATCAATGACCACGATCTTATGCATAATGGGATATCTGATACTCCAATCGGGATCCTACCTGGTTGTGGCACAGGCACCATCTGTACCTCGACATGGAAATCGGGGCCTTCATTGACCACCACTCCTGCTTTACAGTGTGTGGGAATCTCAACTTGAGAATAATCGATGACTGAACCCATGCTTTGAGGATTTGTATTGCGAGACTAAAATGGATGATTTTGTCCAGATAGTCATTCGATGGACAACATATAAGGAGAAAGCCAAGAACCTTGGGAACACAGCATGATTGTACGCCCCCTCTCTTTTTGTTGGTACTATTGTCAATGACATGGTCGAGTAGTACATTTGCAGGGATGAACTCTCGGTATATCCGCATTACATTGTATGACCTGCAGGATGGACGGAAATCCGGGAATCCGGAGCGATATAGCGGGGTAATTCAGTGCGAGAATGGTATGTCAGATTGAAACAAGTATTCACAAAACGCCACTAACCACGTCGTACAGGAGTTAATGTAAGAGAGCTTGAGATTAGCAAAATATACGTCGATGGCAGAATAAGACACATATGGAAAACGCCAAAAGAAATAAAAGAAATAAAGCTTAATCCCAAATCAGCCATCCAGTCGAACCGCCGATGCCAATCATAACCAGGAAAGTCAAAATGCCTGCGCCGGCCTTGTCGGCTGTAGTTATGTCGTAGTCAAGACCAGGCGGAATCGCTTTTTCGGGCTTGGTACCCGCATTAGGGTTTCCTTTGCTCGTTCCACCATCATCATTGGTGACTGGGGCTGCAACGCGAGTGATCAGATTCGCTTGAATGACTTCAAGAGCAGCCATCTGCTGACCAAAGTCTTTCGTCTTGTCCCATTTTTGCTCTGTCCACTTGAGACCACATACATTCTCATTGATACCACCAGTACATGTCTTGGCAGCTGCCTGTGCAGATGCCCTTAGACGTTTTATGATTGTGTCATATGTGAAAGGGGCCATCTGAGCAGTTTGAGCCATCCAGCGAGAAAGATATCCCTTGAAAGACCGTTGGTCGACCATGCAAGTATTGACCGTCTCGCAGGCTCGCTCGTACATCACGTTGGGTGGATCGTGAGAGAAGAAAACTCCGGAAGAATCAACGATCCTCTGGGTGCGCTCCTTCCACTTTGGATCTTCGGTCTGTTTAAATCGTTAGATATTGTTTCAACTACCGGAAGATAAGAGTTCACTCACCAGATTATACATGTTAGCTGCGCCAAGCAAGTATACCCCGGCATTGTAAGTCCATTCAATCTGGTTGATTGGCTTGCACTCAGTGAGATCACTAGCCCCATCTAAGAAGCGATACTCGGGGGTCATGAATCCGACTTCGGCAGTCCAGTCCCATGCTTTTTCAGCCCAATCTTGGTACGTTTGATTGTTTGTGTACTTTGCCAGGCGAGACGCTAGATTGAAGAATCCCCCAGTGGAGATGGTGTTCTTATAATTGTAGCCATTGTTCCACGTGAAAATTTGCCAGCGCAAGCCACCACCACACGAAGAGGTGTCCCACCGCGGAGCTTGGGTATTGAACACAGCTTGAGCCATTTCAAGCCATTGTGGTTGGTCAGCTGGTGGGTTTGGGAAGTTTCGCTCTGCCGCGGTCATAGCAGCGAAGGCCCAAAATACTTGGTCGTCATTTCCTTCGGTTTTACTCTGGTTGGCTGGCATGAATGCTTTGTTCTCACCAGCCTGCCAGAGCATGGCTTGTATCGTGACGTCGTTCCAAGTATCATCGCCCGTGTAGAACCAGTAGTCAATGAGGGAGTTGAACATTGCACCGGCCTCCCACCAGTAGTAAGGATCCGGCAAATTACCCGGAGTGTCACCGACATTCATACCAGTGTAGTAACTCATCATGTTGGTGGCGATATTTCTGGCTGCTTTTTTGATAGAATCTTTAATTGTGAATTAGTCGTTGTGTATAGACAGGTAGAGAAGTAAAACACTTACCTCCATCGTCAAGATCTAGCTCTACCGCTTGCACAGTTGAGGTGCCCAGTAGAGCTGCAGCCAGCAAACCCATCCATGAAGGCTGTAATGCATGATTGAAAACGCGCATCGCGACTGATATATCGATTGAGTGATAGCAAATTGGAACAACAGCTGCTTAAAAGCTTGGTTCAAAGAGGAACAGCTAAGCTTGAATCCTGCAAGGACCAAGGACGCTATCAAAAGTCGGTAGTCACTTTCCCCCGAGAATTAGTGCAGTGATCGAAACAAGACTCGTGTGTATTGGTTATTGAGACAACCATGGGTTTCAAGATGAACAGTGCAGCTTCTTCCCGCTCGTTGGAGTGACGAAGATACAGAAGGACGAAAAAAAAGCCACCAGCCAACGTCACACCCCTCAAGACACATAAGTAAGAGAGGGGGATACGCGTGTGGATTGAACGGCCACATTCCAACCGCCTAGGAGCACTGGCATGGTAACAAGGCATTATCTCCCAGATCATTGGCACCTCCTGTAGGGGAAATCGTCCTAGGGTGCCTTTGACGACTGCATTAAGCATCAAATCCACAATTCCATTGTGGTTCGATTGAAGAGTGGATGGGAGGAAGACGGGAGTGCAACGCGCTGCATCTTATTTCCATGGTTCTCGCGTCGGGGCTCCACGATAAGGGATCGCTGTCGCATTCCAGAGTAGCTGTCAAACAGATCGATTTGATCGGCCGAAGAAGCTGACGAATCACCGAGACTCATGGTTGGTTAGAGGAGACAGTGGATAAAGGGCGTAGACAGGGCAGTCTAGGGCCGAAAACGAACGCGACGCAAACGGTAGGGGCCCACGTCCTGTCTCTTGTCCTTACACGCGTGGAGTAAAGTACAATCAGATTGTTACCTTTCTCTTGTCTGGTAGACTACCGTCTCGCCGTAAAACAACCGGTACCCTTATTGCAGGAGTTGTGCAACGTAGGGGCTAAGAGTCAACGAATTCTCGGCATACCGCAGGGGGAACCCCTGAGGGAGGTTATTTCTGTTTCGAGAGTATTTTTTTCAGCTCAGTCCCCAGCTACTCATTCTTTTAAGAAAATACAATCATGCGACTCTCCTAGCTTTGCAAGGAGGTTTATTTGCTGAATGAGATGAAAACCGCTGGAGCCTTGGGGCCTTGGGGCCTTGGGGCCTTGAAGCCTTGAAGCCTTGAAGCCTTGATGCCTTGATACCTGAACGCTCCCCTGAGGCTTGTTAATCAGGCAAAATAGTCGCAAATCATCGTTGACACGGAGCTTACCGTCCACATTACTACGGAGTATTTATTCCAGTAATAGCATTCTGTTTTATTCCAGACACTGGATTTGATATTAACAAGAGATCTGCGCGGCAGGATGTAGCCCCCACAAATTCCAAGAGGGCTAAGAATCAACGATCCGGGTAAGGCCAGAATAGGAATATGCCCTGTCCGTCATCTATCATCGGGGCAGAAATGAATTCCGATCATTTCCGCAGCCCGACTAGCCAGGCTTCCCAACAACTCTGTTGGGAAATTCCCCTGGTGATCCTATGCAGAACCGGGAAAGACTGCAGGTTTCCCGGAATCCCCGTATGAGCTAGTCCTAGCCCAGAAAGTCGTCGGAGAAGATAATCCAAACAAAAGAACCTTTATCCCACGGTCGTATGAATCTTCAATCGCGTGACATAGTGTTACTTCGCCCTGAACGCCACTGGGTTTTATGTTTTAAATGAACAAGCCGTCACATACATCTTACGAGCTCAGCATCACTTTTGGTGTCTGAAGAACCAGAACAACCGAAATGGTCATGTTCAAGAACATGAGTAAACTTTGCATAGCACTGGCTTTTAGTGCCAGTGCTTGTGCAGCGGCAGCAGACCCCAAACCACTTGTCGCCTCTGCCGGTGACATTGCTGCTATCCCGGGATGGTACCTCCAATCAACGACCAAAGTATCAGAAAAGATGGATGTGCTCTCTACACCGGGGAAAGACGTTTCATCATGGCACCGGGTTGGTGCTCGTAGCACTGTCATGGCGGGGCTTCTTGAGAACGGGGTATACAACGAGACAGACTTGTTCTATTCAGACAACATGGAAGCTATTGCTGATCCCTCCACATTCGAAGCACCCTGGCTTTACCGAGAAGAGTTTACGTTGAACCCATCCGCCGGCCAGCACTTCACCCTTAAGACACACGGCATCACATTCAAGGCAGACATCTATCTGAATGGAGTGCTCATTGCATCGAGCGACCAGCAACAAGGCTCCTATGGGGGCCATCAGTACGATTTGACCAAACATATTAAGGAAGGAGCCAATTGTCTACTCATTCGTGCGTTCCCAACCAACTATCTTCGCGATCTTGCTATGGGATTCGTGGACTGGAATCCCTACCCAGCCGACAATGGCACTGGTGTTTGGCGAGATGTGGAGATTTCTCAGACTGGAGCGGTCTCAATGTCGCCGTTCCGCGTCCTCACCGATTTTACCCAGCCCAACTCCAAGCCGGTTAAGGTCACCTTCCGAACTGATTTGACCAACCACGAATCAACTGGTCAGCAAGTAATGGTCAAGGGTACTGTCAAAGGGCCAAACGGCTCTGAAGCTGTGCAAATTAGCGAGACCTTTGGCTTAAAGTCAAATGAGAAGAAAACGGTGTCCATAACTGCGACAATTGCGAACCCTGATATTTGGTGGCCTGCCCTCTGGGGTCAGCAGCCTTTATACACAGTACAGGCTGACGCCATAATCCAAAAACCCAAGCAGTTGGTGTCGGATAGTTCAATTAGCCAACAATTTGGAATTCGTCATGTATCATCGAAATTGAACAAGTTTAACGATACCGAATTCTCTGTCAATGGTGAGCCCTTCCAGGTCATCGGAGGTGGCTACGGGCCGGATATCTTTATGCGATTTGACCTTGACAGGGTCCAGAAGATTTTCGCTTACATGTTGGATATGGGACTCAATACTGTGCGTTTAGAGGGGAAGCAGGAGCACCCGGAGTTTTATGACCTCGCGGATAAAATGGGAATGATGGTCCTGGCGGGATGGGAGTGTTGTGATAAATGGGAAGGGTGGGACGTAAGTCTTTCCAAGACTCTACTTGAGGCAACAGACAACTGACAAAAGAAATTCTAGTACAATGACGAGGCCAACGGCGAAAAATGGGGGAAATCAGACTACCCCGTTGCTAAGGCATCAATGCTGCATGAGGCAGAGATGATGCAAAGCCACGCTTCGATGCTTGGATTTTTGGTTGGCTCAGACTTCTGGCCAAATGACCAGGCGACCCAGATTTATCTCGATGCCCTCAAAGTTATGGACTGGCCCAATCCAATCATTGCATCAGCCAGCAAGCGCGGTTACCCCGATGCTCTTGGGCCATCCGGAATGAAGATGGACGGACCGTACGATTGGGTGCCCCCGAATTATTGGTACAATGACAAGGAGGGAGCGGCATTCGGCTTTGGCTCTGAATTGGGCGCCGGGGTTGGAACCCCAGAGATGGCCAGCATGAAAAAGTTCATGTCTGATGATGATCTGGAAGCACTCTGGAAAGAACCAGATGCGGACCAATATCATATGTCCCGCTATGACTCGCAATTCTACGACCGCTCGCTCTACAACAAGGCTCTCTTTGCCCGATACGGAAAGCCATCTAGCCTGGAAGACTACGTTATCAAAAGCCAGATGGCAGATTATGAGGCCACCCGATCTCAGTTTGAAGGATACGCCACGCAACAGAATGCCACTCGACCTGCCACAGGACTTATCTATTGGATGCTCAACAGTGCCTGGCCAAATCTGCACTGGCAGTTGTTTGATTACTATCTCAACCCCATCGGAGCCTACTTCGGCACCAAGGTTGGTGCGCGTGAGGAACACGTGGCTTATGATTATCAGAACGAGAAAATTTGGTTGATCAACCACTCACTTGAAAAGACTGGAAATCGGCAGATCAAGGTCGATTTCATTGATTCAAATGGCAAGGAACTATCCGCGACCATAGTGGAGAGCAACACAACGCCCCATTCCTCAAAGATGGTGGCTTCGCTTGCGGGAGTTAAACAGCTCAAAGATATTGGCTTCCTCCGTCTCACACTCAGTAACCCTGAATCCAAAGCTGTCCTTAGCCGCAATGTTTACTGGCTCTCTCCTACTACAGATGTCTTGGACTGGTCCAAGTCTGATTGGTTCACCACGCCAGTTACCAAATTTGCCAAATACACCAAACTGCAGACCCTGCAACCGGCTACTGTGAAGGCTTCACTACAAAACATGCCAATGCAGACCCTGGAGTTGAAATCTCCAACAGAGGAAGGGTTGACTCATGCCGAGGTCCTGCTCGAAAATCAATCTACAGGACCGGCAGTTTTCATTCGTCTGAATGCTATCAATACAGCCAACAACGCGGAGATTGCGCCGGTTTATTGGTCTGACAACTATGTTACTCTTTGGCCGAAAGAACAGCTGCGGTTGACTGTTGCATTCAAAGGAGATATCAAGGATACTGTGATTGAAGTCACAGGAAGGAATGTGGAGAAAGTGACCCTCAAGGCACAGGACGTTTGAGGAAATCAACGGTTCCATGTAGCCCAGGGGATGATGCGCAGTTATATGAAGAGTCAGCAGCTTGCTTGTACATGAAGAAGCTTTTAGCTTGCTACATAATGAATGGCCTTTTGATATCACAAAAACAATGTTCACTGTATAAAGTGGTAACTGCTTATTGCTCGGTTGGTATAATTGGGCTTGACTTCATGCACCAAGAACATAATGCCGTTAATTGTATTTTGGCTTGGGCGTCCACCAAATACCCACAACTACGAACAAGTACACACAAAAGGGGCATCGGCTTTCAAAACTCCTCCTATACAGTGCCGTTATAATGTAAATAGAGTATAGGCATTCGATATGACAAAAGAAAAAGCGGAGACATGTATTCATCGGAGCCTCCGAGGTAGTATTTCCAAGATAAAGAGTCAAAATCAATATTATAATGCGCCTCGAATGTAAAGTGTACAAAAATCCAATAAAGGTAACCTGACCTATCTTGAGCGAGGACTTTCAATCTTTGTCTGTAATAAATCCAACAAATGTGACATCTTTGACCCAGTATACTCGATCCCAAGGACAGTAGGGGGTTTGATATCTTCAGAGTAAAATACATTTAGACGCTGGCCCTTCGAAGTGCACAGTGAAGGCGTCTTTGGAATGTCCGGAAAGGTTAGGAGACCCTTAGCAGGTGTACTAGCCCAGAGATAATATAGCGAGATACTTTCCAAAGCCAGAAATCCCTGACTCAGTTCCTTGAGAAATGGAGTCCAATCACTCCCTGGTGCTAAGGAAACATGGTATAATGTGAGTGAAGCCAACTTTGGGCGGATATTCACGAGTAATTTGTGGAGATCGGGTCCCCGCATAGATGTTCTGAACAAGGCGAGTTCGCGCAGTTGAGAAAAACTGGCACTTTCAGCCAGCTCATGCATAAATTCGGATGCCAAGTCGTGCGAGCCGAGATTTAAAAGGAGGGTTTGAAGATTTGGAGCGCTAAGAACCAGCTCAAGCAGGAAGCCGAAGTTGTCCAATGTAAGATATTGTTCTAAAGAGAGTTTTTGTAAATTGCCCCACACCATCTTGAATTCCGGTTGACGATAGAGGAGTTTTGGAAGACGACGCATGTCCATGATCAAGGTGCGCGAGTATTTGTTCGCGTATATAAGATGGAACGACGAAACCGGCAGACGAGCATCGACGACCAGCGCAAAGAAGACGGCAACAGCGTCTGTGATAGTGACATGGCTCATATCTGGATGACCTTCTGGGTATCGGCAAAAAATAAAGAATGAGCGACAATTAGTCAAGTTGTGGATCAAATTATCACGCAGAGACCGAATCGCCTCGAGTTCTAGAGGAGCGGAGATAGGACCCCATGGATGACGGTCCCAAACCAAGCCGCGACCGACACCATTTTGAAGCATGAAGGCTAGCCCATTCACATAAGGACATAGTGCGGTATTCTGCGACAGAGCATTGATACGGCGCAGACTATCCCCGGAGAGGTCAGTTTTGATGGATGAAAAGAACCGCTGCGCAAAGTGATGAAATGTTTTCCTCTGAAGATCGCGACAGGTTAAACGTAGTGCTACTAAGCCATCTGCATCGAGGAAATCTGCGATCAACTCAACCAGCTCAACTGGGAGGGGAGGGAGATAAGCGCCTGTTCTCATTGTGTATGTACACCTGGGCAGAGAGTAGGATGACGAAAGGTGGAGAAGTGGAGAAAAGCTTCCCCGGACTTTTGAAATCTCCAAAGGAGTCAGTCAGCCCTGGAGGTGGCCATATATTACCCCTCACTTGGACTTAGGTTTCTCAGGGATAACCATTTTCGCAATAGTCAAATGCAGAGAGGGGTACAGGGTCGTACGATGGAAGTCTTACTCATGAGAGACTCGACTGTCACGAGGAAACATGCCAAGGGACAGTGCAAACTGTTCTAATTCGTATGACCCCATGCACATCATTCTTGTGCTTATCATCAAATAAAGGTTTGCCGGGGGTTTCCTGGAGCTAATTCTCGATAAGCTCATTCTCGTTAGCTTTCGAGGAGCTGGGATACCAGTCTGCCTAATAGTCAGTTTATGCTCGCTTTGGCACTACTGGCAGAGCCAACTATGGACCATCTTGAAAAGAGTGGATGGGAGGCAGCATGCTCGAGGCCTGAAAAAAAAAATTGTGTAATAACAAGCGGCCTCCTTCTGACAGATTTTGGTGTTGTGTAGAGATCAAACGGATCCCCCAAGAGCCAAGGGCGACAAGCGCGGTGTACAAGCGAAAGAAACCCATCACGTTCCACAACTTACTCTCAACACATTCACGATATCCATTTCAGCATCGAATACTCCCGAGGTCGTCTCAAATGGCTGACATGTCGCCCGATGACACAGATTTTGGCGACTTTGTGAGCAATGAAGATGAGGAGCTTGATCTTGAAGAGCTTGTTGAGCCTTGGCATAAGTACGATATAAAGGAAACGCCGAACGTCTTTTATCCCGTTTATCTCGGTGAAGTGCTTAACGACAGATATCTGGTCGAGCATAAACTTGGCTTTGGCGGTGGTTCTACTGTCTGGATGGCTCGTGACCTTTATGAAAAGAGGGACGTAGCCCTTAGAGTGATGTCTTTAGGAGACTGGGGAGAAAACGAATACCATGTGCAGGACGAAATCCTGAAGAACGTGGAGGATACCTCTCACCTAATGACGTATCTAGGGACCTTTCTTCTTCCTGGGGATAAACATAGGGTGCTAGTGTTCCCTGTGATGGGTCCGTGCATTTACCCTATGAGTTAAAAAAAAATCCCTATGGCTAGTCGTATGTCTGCTGCTCGACAATCGCTAGAAGCCTTGGGAAATTTACATAAAGCAGGAATTGTTCACCGTGGTTAGTAAGCCTACTCCTTTCCCCCGTTTCTGTTGACTATACTCATTTTATGTTCAGTATCATATTCTAATGAATATTTTTAATAGATCTAAACGAGAGAAACTGCATGTGGGGGATGACCCCTCTCCATGATCTTAACAGGAGCGCAAAATATGAGGCACTCGGTCGGCCACTGAAGCAAACCATACCATTTGTCGACCTCTGGAAGAAGGGGGAGCTTGTTTCGCCAGTTATTGTCCCCGAGGATCTGCGCACAGAGGAATTCTTTCTCGGTGACTTTGGTTTAGCGAAAAAACTTAGCGATAGCGCGACTCAACGAGGCTACCCACCTTCGCAATATTGCTCCCCGGAACGTCTCCATGGGAAAGATCCAAGTTTTGCCTGTGTTATGTGGAGTTACATGGTTGTATTTTCTGTGATCTACCTTGGATTTGTGCCTTTCCCTACCTATCTTAAAGAGGGAGTAATAAGTGCTTTTGTTAGGTGTTTGGGTCCATTGCCTGAAGAATGGAAGGGCCTTTGCACGGATGGGCTTGATTCCTGGTATGATCAATCTACAATGCCTAACCCGAATCAAGACCTTGCTTCGACAATTGCATACTTTCGCCCCGATGCTGACCCGATCGAACGACAACATGTGACCTCTATCATGTGCAAAGTGTTTCAATATTGTCCAGAGAAACGTCTGACTGCAGCACAGCTTTTACAGGACCCATCTTTCAGAGCCATCATGGAGAAATATGGTTGCTGATCCTCCATCCTATTGTTTCCTCCTTCTGTTCCTTATGAAGTAGTACTGTTCTTTATTGCTAGTGCTAGTGCTAGACCAATGTGTCAAGATCGCACAAGTCGCTTGAATCTGTAATGGAAACCTATATCGGACTATTCTTTTGCTCGACCGCGATATTTCGATCATCAAAAGCTTGTAAAAGCTTGGCACTTTGTCTCCACTGGTTTTATACTCCACAATGAAACTGTTGACGACGCTAGCGCCGAGGATTACGCATGCCCGTCTATATTTAAAATGCCGAATGAGATTCTCTATTTGCAAGAAAATATTTTTTCCTCCTGCCTGTCCAACAGATCAGTCCATGTCTATTCTCTGACATCTTTCATTGGTGAAATTTGTGTTGTTTCACATACATCAGCTTGATAAGATGCACTTGGCTGGGGATTGGTCCCTCTTCAGAGTCACTGTCACTGCGTTACTACTTTCTAGCGTAGCACGCGCAATCGACTTTGATATTAGCAATGAAGGTACGCGTCGGAGATGAGGTTCTCGTTCCATGTCAATCACGAAGGGTAATCAGAACTTAACCGTTGGTTTTATCACAGATTCGATCAAAGATGCCGCGAGTACCTCAACTTACGCTATGATGAGATATTATTACGGCAACGAGACAGGCCAAATTCCTGGCGCCTTTCCAGACAAATGGTGGGAAGGAGCTACACTATTTCTTGCACTGTTAGAGTACTGGCACTTCACTGGGGACACAACATACAACGAGGAGTTAAGTGTCGGATTACAATGGCAATCGGGCACAGATGGCGATTACATGCCAAGCAACTACAGTTCTTACCTGGTGAGCGCCATCAGAGTCTCATAAGGAACCATGTCTTATACCGATTATCTACCAGGGAAATGACGACCAAATGTTCTGGGGCCTGGCAGCTATGACGGCCGCTGAGTTCTCATTCCCGGACCGCTCAACTGGATTTTCCTGGCTCTCTTTGGCCCAGGGTGTCTTCAATACTCAGATCAAAAGATGGGATACATCCTCGTGTGGTGGAGGCTTGCGGTGGCAAATATGGCCCTACCAGTCTGGGTATGGAATGAAAAATGCCATTTCCAACGGGGGGTTATTTCAGCTATCTGCGCGTCTAGCCCGCTACACTGGAGATGAAATCTATCTTCAGTGGGCTAGCAAGATCTGGGATTGGTCTGTCTCGTCACCTTTGCTTAGCAACACAACGTGGAATGTTGCCGATTCCACTGATGTGGCTAATGATTGTGCGACCCAGGGAAATTCCCAATGGACATATAACTATGGCACTTACCTGGTGGGAGCAGCGTATATGTACAATTATGTGAGCAATACCCTTTTTAAGATCTTCTTTCTTTGTTGTGCCAAAGTATTTAAACTGACCCCTCGTGTCTACAGACAAATGGGACCAACCAGTCCCAATGGCTAACGGCAGTAGATGGTCTATTAAACGCTACATTTGCCAATTTTTTCCTCACCGATGGGGTTATTGAGGACTACTACTGCGAGCCTACAGAAACCTGTAATAATAACGAGATCCTCTTCAAAGGGCTGACATCCACCTGGTTAGCATTGACTGCTCTACTTGTTCCGTCCACATTTGAAAGAATTGTCGCGAAGCTCCAAACTTCGGGCAAGGCAGCAGCCGCATCTTGCACTGGTAACAACAATGGCACTTGTGGTGTTCAGTGGTATAAGTCTACATGGGATGGCTGGATGGGAATGGAAGAGCAGATCAGCGCAACAAAGGTCTTCACCGCAAATTTGATCAATTTCAACAAGACTGCTCCGGTGACCTCGACCACTGGAGGAAACAGTTCGAGCAATCCAACAGCAGGTGAAGATGACACTGATGCTTCTAGTCAAAAGACGACTAAAATCACCACTGGTGATAAGGCAGGCGCTGCAATCGTGACCGCAATTTTTGTGGCTGTCTGGGTTGGACTCATGAGTTTCATGATGTTTGGCAGTTGATTTCGCTAGAATGTGTGTCGTCCTTTTTGACTTGGCTATTGTTCATTAGTACGTCTGGAGTTTAGATTATCTGGTGCAGAGCGACTACATCAACATATCATCTTGCATTTGGAATGTGATAAGTAAATAGATAAACCGTACACAATATCCACGTTGTTAGATTCTGGATGATGGATTGAGCTAAAAGTATTGTTTTCATACCTATAAAAATAGTCGGCCGTATAAGTGGCCTTGCGATTTATTTTCAGTGATCTTTTCAGTGGTCTTCTTAGAGGAGGTTGACAAAACTAATTGGCCATTACATTGAGTAGCTTATAAGCTTATACAATCTAGAACCATTTTCGCTTTACAACATACATCAGTATCTCTACCTGTCAAAGGGGAGAAAAACAAGTTCACGTACCAAGGCAAGGATTCTAATCGGCCGATCTCTTCTTTGATAGATCAGAAATCGATGTCCTCTTTTGATAGGAATTGAAGGGGATCATTTACGGTGAATTGGGCTGACTACATGTATTATAGGATGCTGACCTATGAATCAGGCCGAAAAGGCGAAGGAGAGGCCGCGAGAATATACCGAGTTTATAGGGGAGCTTGGCGCTACGTTCGGCAAGGTATGTACCGCGTTCTTATCCTCTTAAGCAAGTTACTAATCAAATTTAGAGAGCTTTCGAGCTCAGCCGTCGCTCGGCTTCGCCCCGGGCCCGTCAAGCCCCATCCGGGAGCGAACCCCGCCCCGCAGAGTCGAAGAGCCCCGTCCTGCCCCGTCCTGCCCATCCCAAGCCCAGCCGGCAATTAAAGCTTTGTGGGAATAGCTTTATTTTGCAAAATATAGAGATTTTATGGTAGGAATCATATTAACGCCCAGATTTAGACAAATCTGAGGTTTTGTATAGTAGGAATAGCCTTATTTTGCCTACCAATTTTAAATAAGGTTACAAGAGTATTGTCTTTATACCTACAAGAATAGTCGGCCGTATAAGCGGCCTTATGGTATCATTTCAGTGGTCTCTTGAATATTCTTCTCCGATAGAGAAGGTTAATAAAACTGATTAGCCTTTTTACCGAGTAGCTTACAAGCTCACGCAATCCAGAACCATATTCGCTCTATAAAATATACGTCAGTATCTCTAATAGTCTGTCAAAGGAGGGGAAAACAAGACAAGACGTTGACGTACCAAGAAAGTTGCGAGGCTTAGGCTCTTCCCACAAGGATTCTAGCCGGTCGATCTCTTCTTTGCCAGACCAGAAATCCATGTCCTCTACCTTGACAAACTTCGTTCTTTTCAGGAACTTGTAGCCTAGGAAAAGACAAGCAAAGATGGGAATGTCAATGTAAGGCGGGATGAAGGTCTTGGCACTGAAATGACCAGGAAAGAAAGCATCAAAGCCATTGAAGAATGCCACAGTCAAGGAGAACACTATCGCAAAGCAGGCTAGGAAGGGCTGGAAAGGTGACTTGAATGGAAGGGTCGACCGTGGGATACCATGGTATTTCAGTCCTTGATAGAAACGAACATAGGTCGCAGAAATTGACGACCACACGATCAATGTGCTCACAGAGCTTAGGTTGCTAATCCAGAAAAAGACTTCAGCCGAGCTTGATGCGACATTGAGGTACACAAGTAAGCTCAAAGCAGCAGTGACAGCAACACAGGCATATGGGACTCCAAACTTTTCAAATCGGAGCAGGCGAGGCGCTTTTCCGTCCAATGCCGTGGAATACAGAATTCTAGTTGAGGCATAAAAGAAAGAATTGCCAGCTGAAAACGCTGATGTGAGAACAACGGCATTGATGATAGATGGTAGCACCTGAATACCACCATTCTCGATTGCAATAACAAAAGGGCTTGCTCCCACGCCTGCCGCGCCTGCATCAATGGCGTTGAGTAACCTATTATCTTTAGATGAGACACATAGGCCGACAAGGAACACACTGCCAACGTAAAATATGGCAATTCTCCAGAACACTCTCTTGACTGCTTTTGGAATATTTTTGCGCGGATTCTCAGATTCTCCAGCTGCGACGACGACAATTTCTGAGCCACCATAGCTAAAGGTGGCTTGGATGAAAACTTTCCAAAAAGCTAGAAAGCGGCCTAAGGATCCGTCTTCCAAATAAGTATTCATTGGACCTGGATTCTCCCAGTAGCGGAATCCTATGCGGTCATGTGTCGGAGCTCCACCAAGTGTGATGATGAACATGAGCAACATCAACCCCACAATGGTTAAAAGCTTGATAGAACCAAGCACAAACTCGATTTCACCATAGGCTCGAACAGGAAGGCAGTTGAGGGCGAAAATACTCACGTAGAGTAAAGTAATCCACACGGCAGAGGAAATGTTATTGGGCCAGTAGTCGATTACAAGAGCAGCTGCACTTATTTCAATCGGAACACCTATGGCAAATTGATACCAATAGTTCCAACCCAGCGTGAATCCCAGAGCCTCATCAACAAATCGAGATGCATATACGGGAACAGCGCCAGGTAATGGAAGCCAGGTCGCCATTTCACCCATGCTGTTGATCACCGCGTACAGATTAAATCCAGTGATGAGATACGCAAGGACCATCGATAATGGTCCAGCCACCGAAAGGATCTGACCTGTACCCACGAAGAGACCAGTTCCAATAGCACCAGATAGAGCAAGGAATTGAACATGGCGTGACTTGAGCCGGCGCTGCAGGGTGCCTACTTCTGTCGGTATCCTGACCCCCTTGTCGAGTTCGGGGTGCTCATGATGCTTTGCATCGTCGGCTTTTTTATTGTCTGCTCGCATGTCTTATGCGTGGATTCGACTCTGTACCGTCAGGCTTAAAGATGGATGCTGCGGGCTGTTTGACTGAAAGTGGCGACCGCATAGTAAAATAAGGGATCCTTCCGGGCTAATACATATTTTGTATGGAATGCACGGGCCCGTGGGGTTAGATAGTCAACCTAAAGATCGACATGCGGAGTAATAGCCGGGAGCACATGGAGGATGCAGGGTTAGCATGGGAATTACTGAATAAGGAAGTGATCATGTCGGCAAATATTGGTTGGGCCAATATTATCCCATCTCATCAATCGTTGATCGGCGGGCCTATCGTATCACAGGGATATCGGAGGTCCGAGCCTTATGTTGTATTCCTCTGTAGCATCCATGTCCGAGAAGGGAAAGCGGGGATTTGCGGGGAGTGGAGAGGAAGGGGGATGTCAGTCGTTTTGGATAAGTTTTGGAACTGTCACTTCTTAAATCTGCAACAGATAACGCACTTGGAAACATGTCACCTCAATATGAGCCAACACCATTTGGACATGAAATGCGTCGGCACTTTTCCTTTGCTCCTGGTTATCGAAACCTGAATCATGGTACGAGCACCGATTTTTTCAGTACCTAGTTCACCTGATCAACACATACATTAGGATCATTTGGAGCATCACCTATCGCTATTCGAAACAAAGCAGATGAGCTCCGCGACGAGTGCGAGGAAACTCCATGTCCCTTCATCAAATATCGTTTCCCCGAGCTGTTGGACGAATCCCGGGCTGCCATGAGTAACTTCCTTGGTGTACCAGAGTCGACCATTGTCTTTGTTCCGAACGCTACCACTGGAGTCAATACAGTTATACGAAACATCGTATGGAGCAATGATGGGAAAGATGAGATTCTTCAGTTGGATATTATATATGGAGCATGTGGTAAAACGACCAGTTATATCTGTGAAGCCAGTGGAGACAAGGTTCGCACGCGGGAAATTAATTTAATACACCCAGTGGACGACTCTGAGATGATTTCTGCATTTCGACAAGCGATTAAAGCCTCGCGCATGGAAGGTTATCGCCCGCGCATTGCTATATTCGACACAATTTCGTCCAACCCGGGTCTTCGGCTTCCATTTGAGGAACTCACAGCTCTTTGCCGTTCAGAGGGCGTACTGAGTCTGATTGATGCTGCCCACGGAATTGGACAAATCGATCTCAATTTATCCTCGCTTGACCCGGACTTCTTGATCAGTAACTGCCACAAGTGGCTGTTTACTCCTCGCTCGTGTGCTGTGTTTTACGTCCCCGAACGCAATCAAGCCATGATGCGGAGCACCCTACCAACAAGCCACGGGTTCATTACTCGGTCGTCTGGGAAAGGGTCTTCCCTCAGTCCCAAGGAGCCTGTGAGAGAAAAGACAGAATTCGTCTCCAATTTCGAGTTCGTTGGAACAGCAGACAACTTTTCTTTCTTAACAGTGCCTGAAGCTATCCGGTGGAGACAGAGCGTATGCGGCAGTGAGATCAAGATTCGGGAGTACTGCATTCAACTTGCGTACCAAGGTGGACAGAGGGTTGCAGATATTCTTGGGACCGTGATCCTGGACAATGCTGCCCATACTTCAACCGACTGCTTTATGGTTAACATCTTGCTTCCTATCAAGAAACCCACTTGGGGAGACGGGAGTCTGGTTAAAAGTCAAGATCATCCAGA
This sequence comes from Penicillium griseofulvum, assembly GCF_001561935.1. Taxonomy (NCBI): domain Eukaryota; kingdom Fungi; phylum Ascomycota; class Eurotiomycetes; order Eurotiales; family Aspergillaceae; genus Penicillium; species Penicillium griseofulvum. Next base: position 3,787,385 of record NW_024467471.1, on the reverse strand, counting down.
TATGACTGTGACTGAATGGATGCAGCAGACCATGATCAAGTCATACAAAACATTCATGCCAGTGTTCCCTTTTCAGGGGTCATGGTGGGTTCGGCTGAGTGCACAGATCTATCTTGAGATCAGTGACTTTGACTGGGCTGGCTGGGCGCTGAAAGACCTCTGTAAGAAGCTACAGGAGGAAGATGAATCTGATCATCAAATAGTATAATAGCTATGCCAAGCAAATAAAGTGTTGCAACAAATCACTGACAATAGACTTTCCGACTACAATACAAAAAGGGTCATATTCATAACCGATATTATTATCTCGGTTCAACGAAAGGAAAGAAAGCTAACAAGGAATCAATAGCCCGAGCATAGTGGGTCCCGATCCCGACGGCTTCGGCACGAGGAACACGCCAAACCGGTTTCACATGGCAAGTCGGGATCGGTCTGGAGGCAATATATCATGTAAAGATGGTGCCAATGATTAATTTCAACCTGAAAATAACAACATCTTTGAAGAGTTTTTCGTCGCCTGAAACAAAACTGATAACGGCTATGATCGGTTGTCCTCGGGGGACCACTCTATAGCAGGTGGCAGCCACACCTCCGATTGTAGCCGAGAACGACCTAAATTTTAACTGGTCAATGACTTGCATGTGTCGCGGCAATTTGACTTGATAGTGGATCTTTAAAGCATTTAAAGCCACAGCGGAAAAGTATGGATCTTCCAAAAGTAATTTTTTGCCCTAGTACAGCTCGCTTTGCTACAATCAGGGCCCATTTTACTATGGATTGCGGATTAGGCCGAAGACCCAGAAGAACTAGGAAGAAAAAAAAATGTGATCAGGCTGACCGAGACAGGGACATATACTGAGCTTGCCTTCCTCGACTAGAGCCTTGTATATTCCCACACAAATTCTCAGTCTAATCCCAAAAACTTTGACATGACAGCATACAATGGAGCATATCAATCATCACCCAGACAAATATGAGCCAGATAACGACTATGCTATGGACGCTCGCAGCCATGAATCCGACGACACAATTGAAGAAATTGATACACTCGAGCTTACCCGTATCAATACCTATCGACTGCAACAGAAAACAACTGTAGGCTCTACGAGAGGGCCTACTCCCCGTGACAGATGGCTTCCCATGGGCGCTAACAAAGATTATCCACCCATGCTCCCGGATTCTGAAGGATATGTCGTGGAGTTTGATGGAGCCGATGATCCCTTACATCCATATAATTGGTCCACCTTTAGACGGTATGTTTCCTATTCCTCCTTTTGATATCAATATACACATGCTAATATCTTAATAGCATCATGCTAGTTTGCATCTTATGTTATGGTACCTTCGCCGGATCGTTTACTAGCGCTGTCTTTTCGGCTGCTATTTCTGGCTTCAGCAAGGAGTTCAACACAAGTACCGAAATTGGCTCCCTTGGCGTGACACTCTATGTCCTTGGCTTTGCAGCCGGGCCAACAATTTGGGCACCAGGATCGGAGCTTATCGGCAGACGTTGGCCACTATCTCTCGGTCTTTTCGGATGCGCTATCTTCACCTTAGCATGTGCAGTTGCCAAAGATATTCAGACCATCATGATCTGTCGCTTCTTTGCCGGACTATGCTCGGCCAGCCCTATTTCAGTCGTTCCCGCTGTGTTTGCAGACTTGTTCAACAACACCCAACGGGGTGTCGTCATGTCGATTTTCTGCATGGCGGTATTTATCGGGCCCTTTTCGGCACCGTTCGTGGGTGGCTTCATTGCAATGAGCGATCTGGGTTGGCGATGGACGATGTATATCTCTGCAATCATGGTCTTTGTTGGCTTTGTCCTAATCTTTGTCTTCCTTGAGGAGACTTATGCCCCCGTCATCCTTGTTCGCAAGGCAGCTACCCTTCGCCGACAGACTCGCAATTGGGGCATCCATGCAAAGCAAGATGAGGTGGAAGTGGATGTAAAGGAGCTTCTGCGGAACAACTTTGCTCGCCCCATTATGATGTTGATCACGGAGCCCATACTGCTTCTGGTCTCATTGTACATTTCCTTCATCTATGGCCTCATCTATGCTCTGCTGGGCGCATACCCTGTTGTATTCCAAGGTGTTTACGGCATGAATATGGGTGTCGGTGGACTTGCATTTGTCGGAATCATCATCGGCGAACTCCTTGGCGGCGTTTATATCCTCCTGATACAGGGTTCATATAGAATCAAGCTGGCGGCAAACGGTGATAAGCCTATCCCCGAATGGCGCCTTCCATCTGCCATCATAGGAGCTGTGTTGTTTGCTGGAGGGATGTTTTGGTAAGTACCTTGAAATCTTCAACAATGTGTAGTTTTCTGAGCTAATATTCAATAGGTTCGGCTGGACCGGATTCACTCCGTCCATTCACTGGATGGCTCCTATTGCTTCAGGGCTGATTACCGGGGCGGGGATCTTTTTGATCTTCTTGCAATGTTTCAATTATATTGTTGACTGCTATCCTACATTGTATGTTACTTTGTCTCTCCAGGGCTGTGAAAACTAGTGACTAACCGGATCGACAGGGCTGCATCCACTATTGCTGCGAACACAATCCTGCGCTCAGCTATTGGCTGCTCATTCCCACTTTTCTCCAAGCAAATGATGGAGAATCTAGGAGTTCAATGGGCGGGGACAATGCTTGGATGTATCGCGATCGTGATGATTCCGATTCCTGTTCTGTTCAAGGTATACGGTCCATGGCTGCGAACGAGAAGTAAATTGGCATGCTCGCCCATTTATGATGTTGAGAAGAAACCTTATGATGTTTAATAGATATGAATTCATGTAATAGATCAATATACCCCAATTTTATTTTGAAGATCAGATCGAGAGCATTGCATTCATAGATGCCCCCCAGGGCCGTAGTTATCGCTTAACTAGAAATGACGTCACATGTCAATTAAACAACCGATCTGTCGATCGATCGGATGGTCCCAGCTCGCGACAAAATCTAACTCTAACAATAGTCTTGACAGCCTTCCCCCCCGACACTTTTCAGATCCACGATGGAATATCCTACGAGTAAACAAACGCTTTTTGGTCCGGATTGGGACCACAATCGCTGGACCGCCTCCGACGACCGCGTCCGCGGTGGATCATCTGTGTCCCAACTCGAGCCTACGGAGGAGGGAGTAATCTTTCACGGTCACCTCGACATTGAGACACTTGGGGGCGCCGGTTTTGCCTCACAACGCACGGTCGGAAATGACCAAATATGGGACCTCAGCGGATACGATGGTCTTGAGCTACATATTGTTCCATTGGACGGAAAACGATACACATTCTCCCTGACAGACGAAATCCCACAACGGAGGCCAGACGATCGTGAACAAAGTGCTCTTGTCTGGGAATATGATTTTTACCCGAGTCAGACTGGACGCGAAGTGCGTATATCATGGAAGGATCTGAAACCGACATATCGGGGGAAACCGGTAGAAAATTCCAGGCCGTTGGACTTGTCGCATATAAGGAGGTTTCGGATCATGATGAGAAGGTGGGTCTTATGTCAATGGAGAATAGAAAATGGGTGCTGATTTTATAGTTTCTTTGGGGAGCAACACGGCGACTTTAGCCTGAAGTTTCAATCGATCGGATTGTTCCGCGAGAGTTATGTTGATAGCCCTAATCTCGCAAGGGAGAACTTGCGCTATGGCGACGAGAAAGCAGAGCCGGCGAATACTCGAGAGGGTAAAAGGTGGTTCTTGAGTTGTTGTCCATCCTAAGATGGTCGTATCGACAAATGAATGACCCTGGAAGAACCGCGTTCGCGTCGTCCAATAACACAACGAATGTTCCATTTTCCGCTTATGGGGCTTTTTCAGGACCCCTAAAAGGATTCAACTGTGGGAAACGTGAACTGTCCTCATGATCCTGCCGAGGCTCTTGAGACACGCGGACCTCTGTTGTCTTCCGTATTCCAACATCTCCCAATATATTTTCCTGACTAGAATATCGGCTATCTGCTCGGTCCGCTTGCGCCTCAGTGTGAGTGGCAAATAATGAAGCATCTGGGGCACGACGGACAAGGGGGATTGGCTTCTGTCGAGGGGTCGATTCTGAGCGCATGTACGCTGAACTCTTTCGGGAGCGTTGCAGCACCACTGAGTAGGATTGTCGGAGGGTAGGCAACGATGCACAGATGATGATAACATACATCTGGTCATATTCATAAGCTAGGATTGCTTGGAAAGCACATGATTACTTACCTCGATCCTAGATTTTTTATTAACTTTTGTGAAATTTTAGAAAGAAAGGATGAATGACTTACGTATACCAAATAGTGATGTCGGCCCAAGACCCTGTATGCGCTTAGCTGTTGTGCTCAGTGATATGAAAGCCGAGGAATACCCACAGGTGATATCGGCATGGGCAGGAAGGTTCTTCAGCAAAATGCATTTGACCACCGTGGCCGCCGCCGCACTATAAAGTCAGCCTGACGCTCCTAGTGTGTGATGGAAAGAGTGTGGTACAAGATACCGGCTCCCATAACGGAGATGATTGCGAACTTCATCTTTGAGGCGAGCTGGACGTGCCAAAAGATGTAAGCCGGGAAAAGGGCAAGGGCCAAATCGTTGAATGCGTTGAAGGCAGCTTGAGATATCCCGGCAATCAACTGAAAGTTGAGACTGAAGCAGGAGCCATCAACATTCTGGTTCCAGATACGCTCCGCGGGTCGACAGAACCCAATTATAGCCACAATAGCCAGCACATTCCACGCAATTGAGACTACCATGAGGATGTATAGGAACCATCGACGTGGCGCGGATGCCGATTGTCCCATGAGCCGAAGTAGGAAGATGGTCACACTTATCTTGCCAGTTGTGGTGCTGATAACAGAGAAGTTGGGTGCTATGACTGTGTACTTGATCGCCTGAATTTGTCGAGACGCATCTGAAATTTCGTTCAAGTGGCGCCCCAATCCGTAAGAAACGGCGACTTGCACCAAAGAAGAGCATACTAGAGCACTTGCCAGCGAGAAAGCGATGAAGAAGTCATCCCAGCCAGCACGTTGCAAAGCCACCACACGTGTGTACAACCTCACACTAACAACCGCCAGAGCCAAACCACCAAAACACCATGACACTGCCGTGATGTTGACGCTCATTGTGCTATGTTGCCAATGTCATCTCCACTCTTAAAAAAAAAGAGACCTCATACTCCGTACGCCATCGCCAAGCACCCCTTATCGTATTCGCAGCATCCTACTACTGCGTCGAGGCATTCAAACGTACTGAAAAATCCATCCCTGTCAACAAGCTGTCACTTTACAGTTAAAGGGAGAATATCCTATTGGCCTTGAGATCATCATCTTGGCAAACGCGGGAAGTATATTGTTTCCCCACTTAATGAACGGCCCGCGCGGAGTCCGACAAGGCGAATGTGTTTTTTTCTTTGTCCTCCATTCTTTGTTCCGCAAAGGTGAGGTCCTCTTGCTTTTGTCAAATTTTATAGGGGAGTAAACTATTGGCAAGTCCAATTTTGGGTATCATTCGAGCTAAAACGATCGTTTATACGCCATCTTTCGCTATCGCATCATGAACCAACCAAACACACCCCAGCATGGTTTATCCACTTTCTCGACTTTAAGCGATCACTAGTGAAGCCATCCAAAAAGGGGGGGGGGAAGCAAAAGAACCCAAAGGGCAAATCCTAGCATTGCCGCCCTCAATTTCCCTACCCTGAATTCTCCTTTCAGCTGTGATTCTGCACCTTCAAAATCGCAACAGCATATACATTCATACCTATATTTCTATCCAGAATACACAAGATGGAAACAACTGTGCTTACTGAGTCAATTGACCAACTACATCACCAAGTGACAGAGTCACTGGGAGCTTTCCAATGCCAGCACGAAGAGGCAGATCGTGTCGCCGCCCTGAAGGCAGCGCAAAAACTGGTGAATGCACTACAGAAGCCGCAGGATTCCGTCTATCATCTGGCCTATTCTGTAATTATTGGACCATCCAGGGCGATGACGTTGGTGCTAACCCGGTCTAGCCTACTCACGCCCTGTGTGTGCGCATTGCCATCGACATGAGTATATTTACAACGCTGACGGAGCGTAATGGGCCGGTGTCTCTCAATGAGCTTGCAGCTGTGAAAAATGCGAGTCCGATTCTAGTTGGTATATCATTTTCTATTCGCCCTCTTTTATTGCATAGGTGACTAATACTGAACCGATGGGATAGAGCGAGTCCTACGTGTCTTAGTTGGGATTGACTATGTTGGCGAATACGACACGCGCGTTTACACCGCGACTACAATGACACGCCAGATGACCGACCGACTCAGTATTTCGGTGATCAAGTTCATATTTGATATTGGCATGCCCACTCTTGCCAAAATCCCCGAATTCCTACGTGACAAGGGCCACCAAAACCCAGAGGGCATCATGAATGGTCCATTCCAATTTGCCGAGAAGATTGACGAGCCAATTTGGACCTGGTTCCAACGAAATCCTGAGAGGCTTGATCTTTCCAATACCTTTATGGAGGCTGACCGCGGTGCGCGGCCCAGTTGGCTTGAATGGTTCCCAGTGGAAGAGCGTCTTCTATGTGGTGCTCATCCCGATGCAGAGACGCTTATGGTTGATGTCGCAGGGGGTCGAGGCCATGATCTCGCAGCATTCTTGGAACGGTACCCGGATGCGAAAGGTCGCTTGGTGCTCCAAGACTTGCCACATGTTTTGGAAGAGAGTACTATAAACACGGAGCGTATTGAAAAGCAACCATTTGACCTGTTCAAACCACAGCCGATTCATGGTGAGTTTTGTTGTTTCCATGCGATTTGGATAATCGCTGACATAGTTCCAGGCGCTCGCATTTATTATATGAAATTTATCCTTCATGACTGGTCCGACAAGGATAGTCAAGCTATTCTTACCCAGCTGGCTGGTGCATTGAAGCAGGGTTACTCGAAATTGATCATTGAAGAGTTTGTGCTGGCAGATCGCGATGGTGCTATGCTACCGGCGATGTGGGATTGGGAAATGATGATTTTCTGTAACAGTATGGAACGCTCCCAGTCCAATTGGACATGCTTGCTAGAAAGTGCTGGATTCCAGGTTATCAAGTTCTGGGCACCGCCTGGTGATGGGCAGGGCATCATTGAAGCCGAACTCAAACAATGACGGCATTTTGTTCGGACTATATCGGCGAAGCGGTTCCTGGCTCTTTAATAGAAAATCACCTTTCCGAATTCGGCTTATGATTTTGTATATTATCTTCGCTCTCCCTAAAGATGAAAGAGTAGCTTTTCAGAAAAGATGTGAAGGATTTATTACACGGTGGAATACAATACCAAGCGTATGGCTTAGTCTAGGCCCTGTGATTCAATGGGCTCGATCAGGGCTGGGCTTTCTTCACTAGTACCTTATACATGGGCTTCTGCAATATATAGTCTGAATTTGGCTCTCCTAACACAATATTTGAAGTCTTTATTCTAATCATTTACGTACTGTACTGGCTGTTAAAGACTACTCCGGATATCAAAGTACTGCTTGCATGTCTCTTGAACCAATTAAATTTGTATTTTACAACGCTTAAAAGAAATGATAACGCTTGTAAGAGATCGGGCAGGAGCACCTTAAGGGTGAAAGTACCCGAAAGGTTAAATGCCAGAGTAAATTCATCACCCTAGGGCAAAGGTGCATTCTGCTCATTGATGTGTTCGCGATATGTGACCCCTGGCAGAAGAACGATCTGCCGTGATCGCAGAGACCGCAGAGGGAGTATCGCTATAGTTTGACACTGACGGGGCGCTGCCTGGGACACTACCCGCAGGGGAATAATGCGTCTGTGGGTGGTTCGTGTACGCCGTGTAGGAGCGGTTAACCTCGAGATCAGTGGAGGGAGGTTCTTTTATGGCCGCAAGGGGTATCTTCGAGTACGACTGACTTGAATTCGACAATTTGCTAGCCGCAATTCGTCGTGCCTTTGCTTTCCCACATGCGTAGTAAACTATGGCGACGCCCATGAATACCGAGATAAAACAACAGCCAAACGCAATTGCTGCGATATTACCCCGGTGGTTCCACTCTGGGTATTGTTAGTATGATGAATATTTTTGGGTATAGATTTGATGACTTACCGGCTAGCTCCGCTGCGGTCATGCTAGTTGGAGTTGTAGTTGCAGTATCTGTCGCCGTCGTCGAGGGACTGCTGGTTGATGTTGAGGTGATTGTTGTGACTGAGGCGCTGGCCGACACCGAGGAGCTGCTAGTAGTCGAGCTGGTAGATGTTGGGGTCGAAGATGAGGTGGTTTCGGTGGTAGTCTCAGATGTGGGGCTTGTTGTAGACTCTGTTGTTGAAGTAGTTGCCTCTGATGTGGTCTCTGTTGTAGTCTCTGATGTGGTCGACTCGGACGTGGTTGTCTCTGATGAGGTTTCCTCCCCTTTCTCCGATGTGGTTGTATCAGTTGTGGATGCAGTCGACTCGGCTGTCGTAGTGGTATCTCTAGCTTGGAGGATCTCGCCGTATCCACGTTTCCCGTAGAGCTGGGCTACCTCACTCGGCTGTGAGACTGGCCATGAATTCTCAACGGATGTTGTGGCTGAATTCCATGTGATTTCAGAGACATACGGGTGACCGAGTACTCGGGAGCACAGCACAGTGCAAAGTGTGAATATCGAACTCCGCATGCTGTCGCAATCAAACTGGAAAAGAAAGGTTTGAGGTGAAAAGAGAGATGGAATATCCTCAACAGAGGATCAGAATAATTTGAGACGCCGGCAGTTGATAGATGTGAATGGGAAGAAGAGGAAAAAAAAAAAAAAAAAAAAGCCACGCGGGGTGTCAGATTAGGTAGATGCATTCCCGATTGCTCTCTGATATTCCACCTAATAATTTGTGGATTCAGGAAAGAGAAGGTTTTATTTTGAACTGCACACGCATATGCCGCGCGGCAAAACTGATTTTATTCAGAGATCTTCGGCATTCTCTATTCGATTTCCTTACTGTATAATCATTATTCCCTTACAAAGGCTTCAAAACACGTCCATATCACATAACTCTCCCCTGATAAATTCATGGCTGCGCCCCTTCAATTTTTATTGTTTTTATGGGCAACACCTTGCAGAATGCCGACTATTTTTGGAAGTTCAATTTCACTGCCAAGAGACACTAAGAATGGGACCTGAAGATCATTCGTATACGTGTATTCAAAGAGTTGAAAAGAAAGATGCGCTCACAATTGTTTGAAGAAATTCGTGAGATCCGAGATACAATTTATTCATGGAATATCGTATTTTCTAAAAATATCCGACGCGAACTCGTGATCGTTGCCTGAGATATCAGGCATACGGGGTTCCTAATCCGGACAGTTGACTAACTTATGTAGGCTAACTACCAGTCCACTTCTGGCAATTGACTGGTGTAGTCACTGTATATGAGGTCCCTGAGTATCAAATAGTATTTTCACTAACCACTGACACGGGAATTGATGATAAAGCTTTAGGATGGAATGTAGCACGTGAGATATCAAAAGCCATGTACTTTCGAATATAGGACAAAGTAATGTTACAGCAATTGTGTTGTATTAATTGTTTGAAACTATAGGTTACCATTCTTCTATGCTTTCTTGGCCTACTGATTGTTACCTAGTATAATAGGTAAATGTAAACATAACCAACCTATGGTGTTGATTTCCCATAGTAATGCCAAGCATGTCGGCATTTATGAGGAACTCGGGACATATTTATTTGCACGCTTGGTATGTATGTGGATTATATCTCATGGACATGTCGGCCAATCACGCAGTTGAGTGCCCTGTGCAAATAACTTCCCGAGCGCCACCCAACATCGGGTGCACTGTACCTACTACCCGTTTGGGAAATGAGAGAGCAAGAGCCACACGCCTATTTCAACTACATCATAGAGGTAATTGGGTGTTAGAAATGACGTAAACGTTGCACACACTTCCAATATGGAAGAATTACCTTAAATGAGTAGCGTTGTGACAAGACCATGTGGGGTTTCAAGTTACAAATTTCAAGGTTATTGAGGCACCGCAAATGTTACAATAGGATGGTTACTATGTCAAATGTATCACTTTGATACCCCGGGGCCATTTGAGTTTCGCATGTAACATACTTCCCGAGCCATCAAACCCTAACGAGAAGACACCTCCTGGTCATACGATTAGGTAGTCATCTGTTGCATCGGAGAAAAGGATAGATTTGTATATTGTCATTCAGATCTCGTTTAGCAATTTAACTTTTGGGTTAATGCCCCATCAAAACGTTCTCGCTAACCTTTTAATGTGAATGTCGTACCTGTACTCCACAGTAACAAGCACGCCGAGTAAACTATACAAATCATGGAAGTAGCTTCCTTATTCCCGGATTTTCTGTGATCTATGCAAATATCCTTAGAAATAAATAATTTAGCTCGTGGGTTACATTCGGGAGGTTTGATATCATGCCGGTAAGTTAAGGTTCAGCGGATCTTGAGTATGTCTTCCGGTATTCTACTACAATGGATTAGTTATTATTACGACTACTATCATGATTAATGATCACATTGCATAATTCAACTAGCACAGTGAAAGGCTAGTCAGTAGAGATGAATTATTTAGAGAAGAACGATGAAAATACACATTCAACGGGACTGTCCTATTCAAGGAGATGTTGCTATTTTATTTCCTTATAATCATCGGCACGTATATATAAAATTGAACGGCCACTACAACCCCAGAAATATCCGGCAAATATCCGACAGCTACCCTGTGCCGAATTGCATCGGAAAAGCATGCAAGCTGCAAGATTTTGATCATGTGGACGTCAAAGCACCAAATCTACGGGTTTGCCGACCAACAGCTTTCTGATAACCACAAGGTTTATTGAATGAAAGGCGTTCATTGGGCTCGGAGAGATAACTGGTAAACATCACGCTCATTATTCTACTGATCAAACTTTCTAGGTCAGCTGCGAGAAGTTCCGCGGAGTCATCTGGTGTATCAAAGGTATATTTAAGGACGAGATACTCACACAAGAATTCGGATGCTACTAGCTAGAATTCAAAATATTACTCAAGATAAAAAGAGGACTTACAAACCATGACGAGGGTACGGTTTATTTTGGGCATCATTGCTCTGCTATCCATGACAGTGCATGCGGTGTCTGTGGGGGGTCGGGATATACGTACTGCTAAAAGGCAATCCACGGGAGACCGACTTGTCTTTGCTCACTTTATGGTAAATACGCTCTTAAATCCCCTCTTTGTGTCGGTGATATACTGATCATCTGAAAGATTGGAATCGTCAGCAATAGAAACAGCGCGGCGGAGTATGATGATGACATGAAGCGTGCTAAGTCTCTGGGTATCGATGCATTTGCTCTGAACATTGGCGTAGACCCTTATACCGATCAACAACTCCAACTGGCATACGAATCTGCTGCCAATAATGACATGAAAGTCTTCTTGTCATTCGATTTTAACTGGTGGCATATTGACCAGGCTAGTGCAGTTGGCCAGAAAATTGCGCAGTATGCTAGCAAGCCTGCACAACTTCTGGTCGATAACAAGGTGTTCGTTTCATCATTTGCCGGGGATGGGATAGATGTTGCAGCATTGCGAGCTGCGGCTGGAAGATCAATCTTTTTCGCGCCAAATTTCCATCCAGCTACTGGAACAGACATCTCAACTGTTGACGGTCTCTTGAATTGGATGGCGTGGCCAAACAATGGAAACAATAAAGCCCCAGTTCAAGGTCAAAATGTTTCCGTGGCTGACGGGGATCGAGAATACGTCAATTCCCTGGGCGGAAAGGCTTATATTGCCCGTCAGTCTTTTTGTTTTCGTTGATATTTGGAATAATATTCTGACCGTGAAACAGCTGTGTCTCCGTGGTTCTTCACACATTTCGGACCCGAAGTTTCTTATAGCAAAAATTGGAACTTCCCATCTGATCTTCTGTGGTACAACAGATGGAATGAAATCCTTGAACTGAAGCCGCGATTTATTGAGATTGTCACATGGAACGACTATGGGGAGAGTCATTACATTGGACCTTTGAACTCACCACATACAGATGACGGGGCCTCAAAATGGGTGAATGACATGTGAGAATATCAACCCCTCTCTTTCAAAGCTACAATCCCTGCCTGAACTGGCTCAACTAACGAATCATCACAGGCCCCACGATGGATGGCTGGACATTTCGAAACCATACATTGCTGCGTTCAAAGCAGGCGAGTCGTCACCGACAAGCCATATCACATCTGATGAATTAGTCTACTGGTACCGACCTGCACCACGTGGGGTGGACTGCAACTCTACAGATACCTGTATGGTACCAGCAAACAACGGAAGTGGAAACTATTTCATGGGTCGTCCGGATGGCTGGCAATCTATGGCCGACTCTGTCTTCGTTGTATCATTGCTTACATCTCCAGCCACAGTGCAGGTCAACAGTGGCGGCAGTGTCCATAATTATGAAGCACCAGCCGGTGCAAGTGCAAAGGAGGTTCCCATGGGAGTTGGCTCACAACAATTCGCAGTCATTCGAGATGGGCAGACTATTCTGTCAGGAACCAGTTTGAAGCCAATTATCAACGGGTGCGTTTGTGGGTTGTATAACTTCAACGCATATGGTAGGTGAAGGCATGACCACTAGTTATGACCCCTCTCTAACTGGAGTGTTTAGTCGGAACACTCCCAGCAGGATTTAGTGATCCCCTCCTGGCAGATGGGCTTTCTGCCTTTAAACAGGGCCTGCGTGATCAAACATGTCAAGCGACACCCTCTTTAGGTACAGTGCCGCCAGCTCCTCCAGCTACAAGCTCGACCAGCAAATTAGGAAGTCCTCCCCCGACTACAACACCAACATCATCACCTGGAAAACCATCACCCGGACAACCCACGACTACTGTGAGCACGGTTACAGTTACGAAGACTCTGAGTCCCTCAGCTTGTCCACCCCCAAACAGCAGCGGCGGTGGTACCGGTGGAGGAGGTGGCGGTGGAGGTGGCAGCAACAATGGAGGGGGTGGTAACAGCGGAGGAGGAGGTGGCGGCGGAGGTGGCGGCGGTGGAGGAGGTGGGACTGGCGGGGGTGGTGTCGGTGGGGGAAGTGGAGGTCGTACGTGTATTGCGGGAACTGGATCCGATAACTACATTGGGCTGTGTGTCTTCTGTTGCAACTATGGGTATTGTCCACCTGGACCCTGTACTTGTACGCAGTATGGGGGTGCAGTCTCGCCTCCGCCATCGACGGGAGCTCATGGAGCGCCTCTTATCGGTGAAGATGATTCCTATTTAGGTCTTTGCAGTTTTGCATGCGACCATGGCTATTGTCCATCCACAGCCTGCCGAGCTCTTTGATTACAACTCATGCAGGGGTTGAAATGCAATTCTCCCATCGATATGTGGACGCAATGGCATAACAACGACTGTCATAGGCTAGTCTAGGTTCCGATATTTCCGAGGATATATACAGGCCATGCGCAGAAATAGACTAGTATTTGTTGGATTTGAAATCTTTGAAGTTCAAATTGTATTATGAAGATTAGTTAAACTAGATTTTGTGGCACAATCTCTTTTGTGCATGTCTGAAAGAATGAAAGGCAAGGAATGCCAGGTAAAATGGACGATCTAGCTCAATCACTACAGCAATCCTACCAGACCTTGAACCACGGCACAAGCTAGTACGAGACTAGTCGGCCTTGACCGTCCAGCGATACCCGCCATGGGGGTAGGGCTAGCGGTGGCAGCAGGCGGCGATGTCTCACCACCCGGCGCCGCGGGCGTACTTGGAGTCGTATCTGGAGCAGTTGTAATTGGAGGAGTGGTAGTGGGGGTGCTCAAAGTTGCAACCACAGCATCAGCAGTGGAAGTGATTGTAACCGGCAGTAACGAGATCTGGTCCCAAGGGACGGTTGAGGTGCTGGTACCGGGCGTACTAGCTCCTTTCCCAGTGACAGTATCTGTACAGGTATAAGCTCCGGTCGGGAGATCGGTCATATCGCAGACAACGTGATTATATCTGTTGTATCAATGAGTCATCTATCCTAGCTCTCAGTAATGGTTGACGGTTTGTTAAACGCACATGTTGTCAGCTTCAGCACTGATCAGATATTCGACAGTAGTTGGGGCTGCGGTCAAAAATAGGCCAGGGCCCATACCACATTCTGTGCTATTGGTGCGGCCGGCCGGGCAATTGATACTATATGTAGTTGTTGCTGATTGCTATTTATAATTAGTTAAATATTCGTGGATGACTCGCATTGATACGAACCTCTGCCAAAACCTCCCCCAACAGTGACTGAGGATCGGCGTTAGGAATGAACAGAGAGACGACAGGATACTCTGCAGCAAGTCCCAGAGTTGCAAATGCTATGATAGCTTTCAAGATCATTATGTGCTGGTGTCCCTCTTTATCTTTATATTATGATGGAATACAAAAGAAGAAAATATATTAGATAGACAGCGATTTCTTGAGGAATTTAGGAGCCCTACATTTGAAGGATATGTTATATCTCCGATCAAAACACTGCCATCATCATTATCTAAGCCTGTCGTCTTATTGCGGAAATTTCTTGCGCGTGTTATTGTATACAGGGATGATGAAACTCTCATGTCATACGGATCAAAGGCCGGCCAACATAAGATTTCGATCTTATCATTCAACAGTATCAATTTACGCTCAAAGCAAAGAAGAATAGGGTGGAAAATGATAATATACCTTAGTGATTGAAATTATGATCTTGCTTCTTCACGTTGGTAAATGCACCGCATGCTGAATATTTAAAGACATATCTATAATAGAAATATCCATGTGCTATAGGCCATATCGTCATTATTACCACTCACGAATAGATCCATCCGGTCCAAAGAACTCCTTGGGCTGCCAAGGCTCTGTCTCCTTGCTAATCTTCCGCACCAAGTCTTCGTCAATATCAATGCCCAAGCCAGGCATACAGGGGGCAGCGACATATCCCTCCTTGATATCAAACACCGTCTTATCCACCAAGTAACTGTTCAGATCAATATCCCCAGCTTCAGTATTGTAGTGCATGCCCAGCGACATCTCTTGGATGACAAAATTTGGTATAGACACGGCCACCTGGAGGGAGGCTGCCAAAGCGATCGGACCCAAAGGACAATGAGGCGCAATAGCAACGTCGTAGGCTTCAGCCATGTTTGCAATACGCTTAGTTTCAGAAATACCTCCTGCATGGGCAATATCAGGCTGTAGAATATCGACCGAGGAATCCTCTAAGAATCTCTTAATGTCCCACCTGGAGTATAAACGCTCGCCAAATGCAATGGGAATTGTAGTCTGCTCGGAAAGTTGCTTGATCGCTTCAGGATGTTCGCACAGCAGAGGCTCCTCAATAAACAGAGGTTGGTAAGGTTCCAGTGCCTTGGCCAGCTGCTTAGCCATAGGTCTGTGTAAGCGACCGTGGAAGTCCAGACCGGCATCAAGACCCAGAGCCTTCACCTGCTTCAATCGTTCCACGCAGGACTGTAAAACGGCGGGTGAATCTAGCCAGTTGACATCTTCGGTGGCATTCATCTTGATGCACTTGAGGCCTTGGGCGATTCGCTCCTTCCTATTGACAAAATTTGTTAGTAATTCGGTTTTCTTTCCCCTTCATTTTATTTCTCAGAACTCACGCTGCAGCCTCAACATCACTTGGTCGATCACCTCCAATCCATGCATAAACCTGCACCTTCTGGCGTACCTTTCCGCCCAAGAGCTGGTGTACGGGGACACCCAGCTTTCGGCCCTTTAGATCCCACAAGGCGATGTCAATTCCCGATAGAGCTGACATGAAAACGGGCCCCCCGCGGTAGAAACCGAGTCGCCATACTGTCTGCCAAATGTGCTCAATGTCACTGTCAAAGGTGGTTAGACTCTTTTCTGGGATAAGATGCGTTCAAGCATACTCTGCTTCGTATCCAATAATTCGAGTGATAATCTCATCAAGTGCGCCTTCGACTGCAAGAGAATGTCCTTCCAATGTGCCCTCTCCCCAACCGAAGCGCCCCTCATCATCGGTGACTTTAACAAACAGCCAGCGAGGCTTGACACGGAAATGTTCGATAGACTTGATCTTGGCCATGATGGGTTATAGAATAAACGTCTTGGATATTGTAGAGCTCTGGAATGCGACCAAGTTATATTCTGGAGGTTCGCGACCCAACCCCACACCCTAAAACATCCCACGCGGGGATCTCGGGAGAAGTCCGGTTAAGCTGATTTTCATCTATGTATCAGTTCCCCCACGTTATTCCAGTATAAGCTTTGCCTGGTTGGTGGGAAAACTGCCCCAGAGAGGGTCAGTTTCATGGGGAAGAAAGAAGAAATGTGGGCCATCTGATGGGCCGAGCTATAGTTAGCCTTATCCTCTGCGTATAGTGAACCCCCACGCTCGGATAAGTTCCGGGATCGTCAGGCTTGGGCACGACATAACCGGGGTAATGATCTTATGAATGTCGCAGTTGGAGTTGGAAATACTAAGCACTAGTACATGATGAAATTCACTCGCCAGGATGTCAACAGACATAACAACCGGGGATCGTGTTGGGTCTCGATCCATGGGGCTGTCTACGATGTCACAGGTAGGGCCTCAGGATCCTGGGGGGCTACCAACACCAGCTGACATCTGTAGACTTTTTGGACTCTCACCCGGGGGGTGCAGCTGTGATTTTGCGCTGTGCGGGTAAAGACGCGACTGAAGATTTTGACTCTGTTCACGCGGTAGAGTTATTGAGGGAAGCACTACCTGAAACCGCACTCAAAGGCTACATTGACTCTGCTGAGTTGGTGAAGCCGGAAAACGAACCTGATGCAATAGACGAGAAGCAATCAGAGCTAGACCATGAGGGCCTTCCGCTGTTGCAAAGTCTGATCAATCTGCACGATTTCGAACGAGTTGCTGGGGAGAAGCTACGTGCCACGACATGGGCGTATTACTCGTCTGGTGCCGATGACGAGATCACGAAAAGGAATAATGCCCTAGCATACCAAAAGATCTCCCTTCGTCCACGTATCCTGCGGAAGATTTCTGCTGTGAATACAGCCACTGAAATCTTAGGGTACTCTACCACGTTACCGGTGTATGTCTGTCCTGTGGGTCTTGCAAAACTTGCCCATCCAGAGGGTGAGTGTGCGCTAGCAGCTGCAGCTGGCAGGGACGGACTAGTACAAGTTCTCGCGAATGGATCGAGCATGCCGATTGAGAAAGTGATGAGGAGTCGAACCTCACCGAATCAACCTATTTTCCAGCAACTATATGTGAACAAGGACATTCACAAATCTGTTGAGACTGTGCGGCGAGCTGAAAGATCTGGTGCTAGTGCTATTTGGTATACGGTTGACTCGCCCATGGTGGGCAAACGTGAGATGGACGAGCGGCTCAATTTGAGTGTGACGGTATGTAGTCTGTCTGGGTAGGCGTTATTGTACTGTTATTGTATTTACTAATGTTCTTCAGGCTACCGACAGTACTGCGGAAGGACAAGGGGTAGCGAAGGTCATGGCTAGTTCGATATCTCCTTTCATCGACTGGGAGATTCTCACATGGCTTCGCAAACTAACGGACCTCCCTATTGTCATAAAGGGAATTCAATGTGTGGAGGACGCCTTGCTTGCCTATGAGCATGGTGTGCAAGGCATTGTACTTTCAAACCACGGAGGACGCTCACAAGACACGTACGACCCCTCCCAACTCTGATCAATTGCCCTTGCTGGTGAAATGTTTACTTACATATAAATAGGGCACAATCACCACTTCTGACACTACTGGAGATTCGAAAGTTCGCGCCTCACTTGATTGAGAACAAAATGCAGATCTTTATTGATGGTGGCATTCGCCGAGGAACAGATGTACTCAAGGCTATTGCACTAGGGGCGACTGCTGTTGGATTGGGCAGGCCGTTTTTGTTTAGTTTGTCCGGATATGGCGAGAAGGGAGTGCGACGGATGATCGAGATTCTACGACAGGAGATCGAAATGAACATGGTTTTTCTGGGAGTGACGAGCCTTGAAGAGTTGAGACCTGAAATGGTCAACACCAGTCGTTTGGAGAAACATTTGATAGGTAGTGTAAAGCTATAGATCGAAAATGCCAAGACCATTGAAGAACCCAACCCCCACGCGGGGATCCTCCGATGCGGGGAAGAGTCGAGTCTCAAAAAGCATACGATTTTCTTTTGATCCTCACAAAAATGTCTGAGATTGATGTCCTCGTATATGGATTGGGAGCGTGAGTTCCCCTCTTTCATAATAACATCCTTATCCTGACTTTCTGTAGCATTGGCTCCTTCTATGCCTTTGTCCTGAGTCGATCCGACTCCGTACGACTATCAGTCGTGGCACGTTCGAACTATGACGCTGTAAAAGCAAATGTGAGTATGCCAGGTTCACGGCATCTAGATACTCCAGTATTAATAGCTGGGCTTCAAGGGAATTGTAATCAATAGCGAGAATCACGGCCAACATACTGTGCATCCAAACCGAGGTATGTGAGGAGATGCACGAACCAAATAAAAATATTTTGCTAACAGTCCAACAAGTCGTAAAATCTGTCGCAGAAATTTCACCAGTGGACTACATCGTCTGCACCCACAAAGCAATCGACCAGGATGAGGTGGTAGCTCAATTACAGCCAGCCATCGACGACAGGACTACCATTGTCATCATTCAGAATGGAGTTGGCAACGAGGAACCTTTCCGAAAGCAGTTCCCCAACAACACAATTATAACCTGTGTGGTAGGTTCTCTCCCCATTGTCACTTCCACAGTCTGATCTAACTTCCACAGACGTGGGTGGGAGCAACGCAGATAAGTCCTGGAATTGTCGCACATACCAAATCTGAGGATATGCAGATCGGCATATTCCCTAACCCCAAGGTCGAAAACCAGGTCGAACAACAACGACTTGAAACGTTCGCCGATCTTCTCCGAAATGGCAAGACTCAGTTCCAGGTTCTGGAGGATATGCAGATCCAGCGGTGGGAGAAAGTTGTTTGGAACGCAGCATGGAACTCATTGACTACGCTCACCATGGTGGATACACAAACGTGGTTGAAGTCATCGGAAGATGCGACGCCGTTTACTCGCCAGTTGATGAAAGAAGTCATTAACATCGCCCGTGCCTGTGGTGTACCACTGAAGGATGGCCTGATTGACCAGCTTATGGACAAGATCAATGCCATGCCTGGGATTGGAAGCAGCATGCAGACGGATTGCAAAAGTGGACGGCCAATGGAGATCGATGTTATTTTGGGATTCCCAGTGCGGAAGTCTCGAGAACTCGGCATTCGAGCCCCCTTTTTGGAGACCCTCTACGTTCTTCTTCGGGCGGTTGATGGCCGACTAAGGGCTGCGCGTTAGAACAGAATACGATGTTTGATTCGGCTTTTGCTCGATGATGTAAGGTTCGCTATGGAAGCTAGACAAATTAAGGATGTACGTATTTGACATATCCCACTCAAATGGGATTCAAGTTATTTCAATCGTCTGTGATATTCCAACGGACTCGGGGCTAAGATCAGTCGTCCATCCCACGAGGGTGGATTTCACCCGTAGCACCCATATACTGTACCATTTTCGTCAAGCCCGACCTTGCTCGGCGTCGACCATATCGAAAGCAGGGCTCATGCCGACATATCGTATTTCAAGACCACTCCCATGCATGTGTACGAGACGTTGTCTCTGAACATCTCAACATCCCCAAATCCCAATCAAAACCTCAAGACGGGGTTATATGCAAAAAAAAGATGCCTCAAAGAACCTAAAAAACAGTGTGAACTTTGTACAATATGCCAAAGCGACGTCCCCACCCGTGACGTCCAAAATGCAAGCGAGCAAAGCAAGCGCGAGCTTGCTCTTTGCCAACCATCTATCGCAGATGGCTCATCAAAATAAAATAGAAAAGATGTCCATATAAATATATACCCTCAAAACATAATATAACGTATTCAAATCAAATAAAAGGTCGTAGCACATAAATAAGTCATCAGGTCTGAGGAGGAGAGGGTGGGTGTCGGATCTCTTGTAGCTGGATCGATGTAGTCTTGTCCACCTCTACCTCTGGGGTGCCGCCCGGGGAACCAGGAGGTTCCAGATTCTCTGATTCCTGGTCCACGGCGAACCTCCAGCGGTTATCGGCACCCATAAACATGCGGAAACCGTAGCGTTTGTTCAGGGATGTGAGATGAGCATGCCGTTCGGCACTACTCCATTGGTGTGTATTGGCAAAATCTTGAAGCATTTGGCTGTGCGAAATCCAGGGGATGATGGCTCCAATGGAGCGTGGCATTCGTGGTCCTCGGAACCGACCGCGTCGTGTTCCAAACACAACAAGTACGACCAGCGCGTCGAAGATAATGATGGCTAGAGCGATAGCAAGTGATGGGCCCGACGGAACCATGCACCAAGTACTGCGGGTGATGGTGGCATTTGTGGCCGGGACTGGTTGGGCCAGAGGTTCAAGATAAATTTCTCGCCAAATTGAGAAGTATGTGCTATAGACCCATTGATATACAGTTTGAGTCATATTCGTCAGAAGATCAGGGTCCAGAGCGGCAAAGCTGGGGTCTTCGCGCTCGTACAGACGGGCGACAAGGAAACCTGCCCAATCATACGAAGATATGTTGTATGTTCCGTTCTGCATGGTGGTATTTCCTACAAAGTTGCTAGGGATAGCAGCAAAGACTTTGTTGAACTGGCCGAGACTCACGGTTGCATTGTCGTACATGGTTCCATGAGTGATAGATGTTTTGGGAACAGGCTCGTGCCGACAGATCTGTCCCTTCTGGTCGAAAGAGATTGAATAGTTTTGCAGCCTTGCTTGAGGTTCACAGTGCAATGCAATTGTGTTGTTATCCGTGATCGGGGTGTCCGCCAAGTAATCCCAACGGCCGACAACCACGACAGTCGATGTCTGGCAGATGTCCGTTTCGTCGTCATCATCTGGGGATAGAAAGTGAATAGATAGCGAAATTCCTTCCTGTTTCTTCTTCAACGCAGGCATGCGTGCCATACATTCCATGGAGGAATCGTCAAATAGTTTATATCTCCAATGCTGATGACCGTTGGCTGTATTATGAACAAGAGCGTCAGATGAAAGGGGCTGACACTTGAGCTCTGTTCCAACACCAAGCGTTGAGGCGCCATATGTCACATCCGGGTTACGGTTGGTCACGTGTACTGGGACAAAAGACTGATTTGGGCTAGTCCAAGACAACATAGGGACTCCGCTGCTGATGCTGGTCTGAATCAAATCATACTCTGTGAATTCCGCAGCGAAGTCGGTCTGCCAAAATGTAGACTGGCTATAGTTCATCCACAAATCGCTGGTGTCCAATGTTGAGGTTGTCAATTGTTGAGTGAAAAGCCCACCCGCAACGACAGTCAAAGCCATGTTAACGACGCACGCAATTGACACGAGGCCCAGCAAGAGATGTCCGTCACGGACTGCCTTGAAGAAAATGGCGAACGGACTGTGGGATGAATAGTTCAGCGACAAGGAGGTCTTTGCTGACGCGTTGCCGCGTTGGAGATGGACCCAAGGCTCTAAAACACTGAGATTGCGGTGAATCGATGTACACAAAGCTCCCACGGACGATGCGACGACGGACGGTAGGAAGGAAAGAAGAATTTGGAACACACTCGAGTCGGATTGGGTCATGTGGCGGAAGCGGCCGTTTCGAAGCAAAGATGAGACAACTAGTCCGATGACGATAATGACCCCAGCTAGGGCCAGAAATTCAATAAGAAAGAAAGGTATTACGAGAAAGTGAGGCATCGGATCGACACGAGTTTTGAGATTCTCTCCAAGCTGGACAGGGGAGCCTAGATACAGTCAATTAGAATTCTCGACAACGAATAGGGTGACACAAACCATCTTCAGCGAGGATATCCAGCCTATTGCCAGAAGGACTCGGTCGCCAGTAACATCGGGCATTTCTGAAGATACGACGAAGTTGCCGGGTAGAAAATTGATGAAATTCCGCCACCGGCTCTGCGAGGATGTTCGATGGGTGAAAAATATCTGCGGTGATACTGCACATGGCACCGATGGACCCTGGGTCACTTTGGAGAAACAGCTCACGGGAACTATACATGTAAAGAAGGTACAATGCGGTCAAAGTTGCCAGGATGAGAATGAGCTCAGACCACAGCGCCGCGAAGTTAACAACGGCGATAGCGACTTGGTTCGACAAACGTGAGGAGGTAACATTCCTTGGCGGGCTATCGGGATCAAACAGGCGACCGAGTGTGAGCACGAACGTCTGCTTGACATCCCGCTCTATCTTGTTTTCAAATTCGGTCTCTGCCATGACGGTCGATGTGTCAAGCACCAGCACAGGCTGTATATCTCCTATCTCCTGGCTGATGATAGGGAGTTCAGTGACTGTGCGAGCACCCGTGGTAGCATTTTCCCGGATGAAGAGCATGTCACTGGTGAACGGAGCGCGCTGAGAGAGTAGAGCTTGGAAATGTTCGATGCTGAACTCGGATTTTGTAAGCTTGCGTTTGGTAGCTTTATCGATATCAATAGATATGATAGAGCTGTTGGAGTGCATAGACACGCGGCCCTCTGCTTTGTGATAGAGAATATCACAGGCAAAGGCCGTACCGGACGCAGAGTATTCGCTCGCAGTCGAAGTCGAGTTTGAACTAGTCATATTGACTCCAATGAGCATGCCATATAAATCATACGGATCGCAGCCGAATTCTGTGAAGGCTTGGATTCGGTCCGGAAACGCTTCTTTGGCAGCGGCACCGATCATGGGCTCCCAATACCGTAGTTGAATATAATCTGTAGCCGGGAGGAAGACACTCTCGTATTGAAAGTCAAGAAGGCATTTTGGGGAGCTTCCATATGCATCATTCAGGTCAATACCACTGGCGTTCCATGAAATCGTTGGATATGCCGCGCCGGGATCATTGATAGCAACGGTGAGCTTGTCCTCAACTGGAACATTCTCACACCCAAGCTGCGCCCAGTACAGCGTTTGATCAAGAGTCCATATTATGCTTTCGTCTTGCTGACTATCGGGTATTTCCACGGGCGCCACAGCGAACTTGGAGGATCGCGACCTGCCCAATCGATCATCTGAGGAAAGTATGTCATCAATAGTATTGTCGGCCTGGGTTGAGATCCAGTTCGCTTGTGTGTTCAAATCCACCAGGTTGGGCCAGCTTTTTACGATTCCGTAGTCCACTACCGTCGCCTCGCGTAGTTCAAGTAGCGCACTCTGTAAAGCGGGAAGGATCATTCGGACCGAGAGTGTGACAAACGACACCCAGAGAACCACCCAGTGGCGGCGGCGTGCGGCATTGATCGGAGTCAGAATAGTTTGGCCGAAGTTGTAGTTGATGAACAGAACGGCCGCCGGGGCACCCTCGGGTCGGGACAACTGGAAGTATGGTTCCAGACGGAGAACATCGAAATCGGTGACGGTCCATACCACGACGAGCACTAGGGACACGATGATAGGAACATAGTTGTAGGCAAACGATTGTGCGGAGGTCACATCTTCTGTGTAGCCAAAAAAGACCAACCCCCCTTCGCGCTCGCTATACTGCCGCAACCCTTCCAGGGTCAGCAGCATCGTTAACATCAAACATATAAGGGAGATCAGGTAGGGTGGGCGCAGAGCCACTGGGCGCCAACCTCGAGATTGAGGGCGGGCTGGAGACAAACGAAATGGTGCAAAACGACCTAGTTCACATCATGTCTCGATTAGCTTATCGTATCTCTATGGCGTCCACGGGTTCGACGCGGAATGCGAAACGAAAAAAGGGGGTGTCAAGCCGAGAACCACCACTCACCGATCTGTCGTGCCCAGCGCCATACCCCATCACTACCAGACATGCTATATAAGGTCCCGAAGGCGGACAATGTACTTGATACAGTTGAAGGGCATTGCCAAATCAAGTTTCAACCATTCAATATGACTTTGCAAACATCCATGGTTTAACAAAAAAGAGGCTAGGTGAGGCAAAGGAGAAGAAGACTATTAAAGAGATTAAAAATGAAAATGATCAGCCCAAAGCCAAGAAAATGAGATGGATCTCGGGCATGACGAAAGAAAAGAAGGGGAAAATCGATTTTGTTGTGGCTGAGAGGCTGTGCTGTGTCTGTACCCACTAAGACTAATCCTCAAATGGACTCCGTAACTAAACATCTATCATATTTAGTAATCTGGAATTCGAATTTCTTACATTCTGACATTCTGATTGCAAACTAGAAAAATAAAAATCGTAACAAACATTCATCCTCAATTCGAACGAGTGAGAATTGGGAAATAACCTCTGGCAAAAGACCCATACAACATATACACGAATGAACGTGGTCAGATCTATGTTTACATAATTGACATCCATCCTAGGGAGGAAAACCGAGCAGCACTCAAATGAGAGGACGACGAAATGACGGAGTCACACTGAACGAAGAAGCAGACCCAGTAGGAGAAGTAACAATAGCGGAGGAAGGAGCCACAAAATAGGAAGCCGAAAAAAAGCTAGAAGGCTAAAGCGAGCCAGTTCCCAGCAGAAATGAGAGTAGGGGGTCAAGAGAGGAAGGGTGTCGGCGGCGCGTTTCTAGACACCTGCGGAGGCGATAGCACTGCCGATGGATTGGACATCAGCCAATAGAGACGGAAGGTCTGTTGGAATCGACAGAGACTCGCCGCGCTTCTGGACTCCAGCAGAGGCCAGCGCAGCGGCAGCTTCCTGGGCATCAGAAAGCAACGAGGGGAGATCGGTAGGGATAGAAAGTGACTCGCCGCTTTTCTGGGCGCTAGCACCGACAGAAGCGAGGGCTGCAGCCACTGACTGGGCCTCAGATGCCAGGGACGGGAGGTCCGTCGGGACAGAGATGGCCTCCCCGCGCTTCACGACACTTCCGGCGGTGATGGGGGTGGCCGTCGAAGGTCCGGATGCAGAAGGAGCATAAGAGGACGACAGCGGCGCAGTGCTGAAGGTAGAGAACAGGCTGGGAAGAGGTGAGTTGGTCGACTGATGGATAGGAGTCGACACAGCAGAAGAGTTGGATGCAATATGAGTACCATTAAAGAATGGGGCACCCACGGCAGAGCCGGACAGAGCGAGAGCGAGAGCGGCAAATGAGGTCTTCATTTTGAAAAGGGATTGAAAGAAAGAGGTGAAAATAGTGAAGATTTAAAAAATTGTCGGTCAACGATAGCTCGCACAGCGAGAGAAGTATATATGGAATGAAGATAATCACCGGTATACAAAAAGATTCCTCGATCTGCTTGATGAAAAGAATTGAACAGACGGACTCTAGGGACTTTATACCTTTGCTGGCCGTAGCACACCATCGACTCTCGAGCACAAATAGACACTGCTTGTGTCTGCACATGGTGGGTCATTTCCTCAATCAATGTGTTTGTTCCTTAAATTGAGACAGCCTTGACTGGTTGAGTATGGACGATCCCCAGATCTCGTCATCGGTTGGATATATTCTCGAACGGTCCTCGATATCCGAGCCCTGGGTGATGGACTTTCTTGATGCTCCATGTCGATTAACTGCCTAGATTGGGCTTGGGTTGGGGTTTGCCCCTGGAAGTATACCAATGGTACACATAGGGGCATGACCGACGGTAGCAACAGTCGCAAAATTGTAAACGTTGGAGATTGCCACCAATTCATTCCAAGGTTCTATCTCACATCTCCACGATATGTGCGAATAAGAGCAACCCGGATATCGGAGGCTGGTTGTGCAGGGACACATGGTGGAACCGATAGACGCATTTGGAATAACCCCCGGGGCCCCGTAAATATGGGGCATTAGTGGAGAGAACGATTGCGTTTTCATATTTGGAGATAAGGTCCACTAGTTTGCAGAAAAGACGATCCACCGTTGGGTACGGAGTACAACATAGAGAGGCTCTGGTTGACGATTTGTCTCATCTCCACTCAGTTGGCGGCTGAATTTTCCGCCTCATCGGGGAAGCCCCAAGATTCGGCATACGGGGCATACGGGACCCAGCATGTTTTAACTGTCCCATCCCAAAGTTATAGACAATCATAAACTTTCGCCTAAAATGGGTTGGCTATTCTTTATCCGTGGAACATCAAATATAGTACCGATATAGACGCCTTCTAGATTCGCAACACTAGACAGTTATCAGCGTCCCAAATGTTGTCCCACTGGAGGACAGGCTCCTGCTAAGGTTCCATAGTTTGAAGAAACTCGAGAAGCACCATGTAACAAGGAGGTCGTCTCGATCAGTGATACATGTCAGAGTGTTCACACGGCCCATGCACCAGGGGCAGACTCATCGGTTCCCTGTGGGGAGGAGGTAGGGTATCCAAGTTGGCAAGCTTAAAGAAGGGCGGCGCAGGTGCGTAATTGTGTTAATGCAGTTCTCATTTTCCATGGTAGCCGAGGAGGGGTTGACCTCCTCCATGAGCTCCATGGGTCGGTGTTTCGATAGTAGGAGAAGCGAGGAAAAGGAAGAAAGATGAACCGGATGGTCGGCGATCTGAACATTCGATGTGAGAGGAGAGGAAAGAAAAATAAATAGAGACATGAATTGGATGATAATTCTTAATCTGATGCAAGATCGTGTATATATATTGTGTTGCCGACAATTCCAGAGTGATATCTTCACTTATTCTTCCCACTACTGTTAGAATCAAGCTAATATTTCTAGAAATATTTCCCTTCAGTCTAATTACTGGCCACTACATTTCAAAGTATACAATGAGATATAGTTGATGAAAATGGTTTAAGGCCTTGGTCTTGGCAGTCGGAGCTTTCCCCGAGGTACCCGAGAGCTCCTCCCCTCTTGCTTCTTGCTTCTCACCTCCAACTCTTCCTCTCCTCAGTCATGGGTATTTTCAGCAAATTGGCCAAGACCACCATCGCAGGCAGTATTGCCTCGGTCGGTGTCTTCTGGGGCGCCACGCGCAATGACATCTTCGAGGCCATGGACAGCTCCGATCCCATCTTTCAATCGGCCTTTTTCCAAAAGTTCAATCCGAGCCGCAACCCAACTCTTCATGATGTCTGCGTCCGCAGAATTCCCCTAGACAAGATCCAACCCTCACTGATCGAGGAGAAGGGCAAGTTGGTGGAAGCCTTCTGTGCCGGTGTCTGGGGTGGCATGGGTGAGTCCTACACTTGGGAAGCTTTGTCGCAATGAAACAGACTCTAACATGTATATTTTCTCTCCAGGATACATTCCCCAGCGAGCCATTCTTGAACGGAAGTACCGTGGCCCCGAGACTGCCGACCACCTCTGGGACCGATCGGATCTCCTCTCAAACAAATACGAAGTGGGAACCATCGTCACCGATCACTTTGAAGTCGTTGAGAAGACCGAAGACCGGATTCTCATTCGCTGCGGCGACTCCCCACGTATCCGTGACGTGCGTCCCTCTGATGGCCTCTTCGAAATTGCTGCTGTGGTCAAGCCGGCTCAAGGCGTGGCCGAATTCAGTCTGAAGAGCTGCTTCTACCAGGGTCTTGGAAAGGCGGAAGGTGCTCCCATGGATGAAAAAATGGCTTGGGCACACCGTCAGTATACCAAGTTGCTGCTGGAAACTGCCGTGCTAAAGAAGTGCATCCGGTAAGGTAGAGTGGAGGACCTTTCAACCACCCGGAGACGGAATTTGTCGGCATACAAAAATCCTAAATTTTCGGTTGGGACATGCCGTGTACATATTCCGAATCATATATCCCTAATCCTGGTCTACGAGCAATCGAATTTTGGCTCAATCGGAACATGCTGATCTACAGTGTCAAACTTCAAGGAGCTCTCCTTTTACTTTACATATACACCGGATTTTAGGCCACGCGACATGGCTTTTCGCTTTAGTGCTCACCTACCGCTTTTTGCTCACTGAGTGATTTGAGCGCAGTGCGTGTAATCACGACTTTAGACTCGATTGATATGTTATACAAAGAATGGTTCCTTAAATCAAAGGGTGCCTTCCTTCCTCATCCCCTCAACCTTTCCAGCTAGGTTAGGGTCCTTCTTTTGGAGATACTCCACAAAGCTATCCATCATATGGGTCTTGATGGCATTCCGTTTTTTCCATGGTTCAACTTGACTAGGCACTGTCGGCCCTGTATATACCTTCAACGGATGTTCCCGTGCCTCCAGCCAGAGATGCTGAAGTCCAACAGATTGTAGCATGAGCATAGGATAGAGCTCACTCCAGACGAGGTTACCTAGAATGCGCATCCGGCCCTGGTATGTTGGGGTTTCCTCCTGGGATCCTTCCTTGGCCGTATCTGCACTTTCGCTTGCATCGGCACTCCCATCAAAGTCTGGATCGACGGCTAGCACTTGGCCTTGGAAGTCGCCTTTGAGGAGGCCTGTGTCCTTTGCGTAGGAGGTAGTAAACAAGTCTTCGGTATAGGAGCCCACGCCCATGTGATCGATTAGAAGGAAAACAGATGGTGCTACTTTATGGGCCCACTCATCCGAGGACCGGATATGTTGGTAGTGTCTATGAGAAGCATTAGTCCCTGGTTCATGTGAATCTTGAAATGGAGAATTTGAGGCCCACGAACTTCCTTGCTGATTCGACGGGGTTGCTTGCGTCGAAGCCTAGTTCCTTGCCGTCGAGCCAATGCAGTTTGAGCAGTGGTTTCAGCTCGTCAGCGCGCTGGACGCCCTCACTCCATGTCGAGAAGTGAGCTTCCACGTTCCGCTGTAGCTCTTCCCACTTCTCATCGGGGACGTTGTGCGCTGCGCGATAGATTGCCAATCCGAAGCCATAGTCTTGTCTTTCCGACGGGTCCAAGCTCTGGGTTGCCTCCTGCGCCCGAAGGAGTTGCTGGATCCAGGGCTGGGCAGGTGGTTGCGGCGATGGTGTTTGGCCGCGTATTTTTTCACGCAGTTCATCTTGTACTACTGTGCTAATGGAAACGCGCTCGCGGCGAGCCGCGTCACCCTCTGTTGCGCTTGGACCTTCAACCTTTGCAGCCTCGTTCTGAGCCTCTATACATTTTGTGAGTCGGCCCATCAGGAGCTTGGAAAACCCTGATCTCATGTCTTGGTTTTTTAGGTCAGGATTGTGTAGCCCAGCGACGATTTCAGAGGGGGCATTGTAGCCTTTGTACCCGTCCATGAACATCCAAATGTCGAAATCTGCCATAGAAGTGACATTAATAAGGTCAGTCCACCGCCGTGTGAAATCTTCCATCTCTGGGGTTTTTCCTTCCTGCACCTGGATCGCAGTGAAGCTGTCCAATGTCCGCTCACGCAATTCGGCGACGTGGGTCAGGACCCAGGAATGGGCGGTGCTAGTCATGACGTCGTACTGTGCGCGAATGAATTGTTCCCAAAGCGCAGTAAGGTCGAGTTCGGCTGAAAGACCTCGGGTCTTGCGCCGGGCATTCAACGCGTCCTGCATTTCTCCAAAGTCACTAGATATCTTGTTGAAGGTGTCACGCATGTTATTCCGGATCTGAGGAATATTGAGATACTCAAAGACGGCAATCACGGAGGTAAGGTATTCATAGGCGATCGCGAAATGTTCGGGGTTGTTGAGATCCTTTTCGCGCCATCGCGACGCGGGCACGGGGGCAAGGCCTCCCCACAGGCGCCGTTTGAGGAAGTGAATATTATGTCCAACTCGGCACAATCCACTCAAATCCTCTGGGCCGGTGATTCGCTGGATTGCCTTTTGCACAATTGGGAGATCGGCGGTGTTGAAAGGAGGAGGCGCCCACTGTGAACTCGGGGCCATAAACAGTGCGAATTCATCTGCATTGAGCAAAGGTAAATCGGTCTTCTTCCCGTTCGGCAGGACGCCGGACGTGATGAATTCGACGAAATGCAAGACAGCTTGCGGTTCAATCAAGGCGTCCACTAGTCTGGTTAACGAGGCCACAATCACACATTGACAAGTAGGATCATACCAGCTCCTACGTCATGGCCCTTCCAATGTTTCTCCGTGATGCTTGATCCCTTGTAACTGGTGGCGTCGAGAATGCCAACCTCTGGTTCTGATGAGCCAGAAGCTGTATGGGAAAGTCGCGTGGTGTTGGCCGGTTTTACGCGGCATGTCCACGGCGCGACGTTACGGGTATGGCGATGTGTCACCAAGCCAGTACGGGCACTAAGGCTCGTAATGCGAGGGATCGTGCGGGACGATAACCTGAAAGCATGACGATTGACCTGTAGCAGGCTTCGGGAAAGCCTGGCTGCCATGATGCGTTGGTTGGGGTAAGCTTGTAGGTGGAGGACGATCTTGGCAGATAAACTCGGATACGTACTCGGGGAGTTCGGGAGTCCGGGATAGCTCTGGAGCCCCCTTATTTTTATTTGTATTTTTTTCAAATCAGCCACAATGTAAATACAACACTAAGCTTAATGCTTGATCAAAAGTCCACTTATACGTACAATTATGTGGTCACTGAGTCATCCCCCTATGCTATTAAATACAGGACCTCGAGCATAAAGCGGCGGTATTCCCTAACGGGAAACTCGCGACTGCGGAAAATCTGATATACACTGCTACCTAAGTGTATATTTCGACAGCAAGGATTTGCCCTTTCCCTTAACCAAGGTTGATATACAAAAAATTAGGTCTTCACTTCCCGGGCTTCCTCCGCCTCTGGGTGTTTCTCCGTCTCTGGGTATTCCTTCTCATCCACAGCTGGTGTTTGCGTATCACTGGTCATAGTGATAGCCAGGACGGTTGGGATCGCGATAACCAACGAGCCCATGCAAAGTCCCCAGTTCATAGCGAATTGGGTCATTGCGGGCTTTTCCATGGCATTGATGCGCCACGCCATCGCACCACCAGTGCTCTGGAAGGTCTTGTACGCTCCGACCAGAACGGCTGCTGTGGCGGGGGAGTTGGACTGAGCACCCACGAGCCAGTAGCAGAATGATTGCCACAACGCATCATAGCAACCATAGAAGATGTAGAGGAACATCGGGCCCACTGAGATATCAGAATCGGTGTAATCGATATCCTGCTTTAGGCCGTGCTCCAAACGTTCATCAGACCACACCTGGAACTTATAACCACCACCCCAGATGACCATTCCAGTGACAAACAAGAATGCCCAAGCGATGCGAGCGCGGTTGGGTCGACTGACGCCGGGGATGTCGAGAATGAGACCCATGATGAGACCACCCAGCATCTGCGCAATCCAGTAAAGCGCACCGTTCAGGGAACGCGTCCGGATGTTGAAGTTCATACCGTTAACAGCATTCTGCTGGTAGGAGTAGAACACGTTGGCCGAGAAGAAGAGGGGCAGCATGCACAACACCCGCCAGTTGCAAATGACCTTCACAGAGTGGCGGACAATCTGGCGGAAGTTCTTTTCGCTCTCCGGTGTGACCTGCAACTGGGCAACTCTAACATACGAGGGCGGGCAAATGAGCGCTCCAAGCAGCCATCCGATGGCCATGATGACAAGCAAGGCAATGTATGTTGCATCGCTGACAGTGCCGGTCTTCGACTTGAAGTTGAGGCCGAAACTAGCGAGAGATCCAACGCCACCGCCGAGATTGAAGATGATCCAGAAGGCAGCGATTGCGCGACCCTTCTGTGACTCGGGCACATAGGTCGTCATGATAGCGCCCTGTGCCACCCACAAGAAAGACGCGCCCACACCGAGAATGGCACCGGAGGCAATGACGAATCCACCGTTAGCGGTTGCTGTTCGAGTTCTGTTAGCTGTGTGTATAACACAATGTGGGTTGACAGCTTGACCATACCGTTGAAACACAGAAGACTGCCAGAATACAAGGCGTATGTCCATCCTCCAAGCAAGAGACAAACTCTGGGTCCAACACGATCGAAGATAGGGCCGACAAGGAAAAGTGCAGTTCCTGCAGTACATGCCAGAAGAGCTACACTGGCATTTGCAGCGATGGTCTGATCAACTTGACCGGAACCTCCAAGACCACTGAGGGCATTGTACATCTAATGCCATTGTTAGCCCACATGTATTTGACAATAACCATGTAAAACTTACTCCCGGACAGCAGAAGCAGATGAAACTCATCAAGATGATCTGGAACCAAGAATGGGTCCAGATCTTGTATAATGTTGAGCGGTTTTCATTTTGCTCAAAGCCGGCGAATTGCCCTTCTTCGACTTGATTCGACATGTTGTACGTATGGTACCAAAAGTCCGGGGGGGGGAATAACCGGGGTCTTATGTTAGAGACTCCAACAATCCTTTCCCCTTCCTGTATCGGACTACTGCACCTGTGTGGGCCATCTTATCGAGTCTGGGGCCCCACGCGATAAGGGGCTAAGGTTGCATGGGAGAAGCGAAACAGGGATTAGCGATATCACCGGAGATATCTGTTGGGTATTTCGCCTGATGTAGTAGTGAAGGTGGAGAAAAGCCATGCGATTTAGATTGCATTGTATAGTGCAACTCCTTCATCACACGACCTTACTTTTTCTCGGCCGACCAATACCGGAGAATAATCCACTATCCTCCACATCAACCTCCTTGTTGGGAAAAGTCTGGAGAAGCAGTGAGATACCCACTCCGGTCGCTTACGAGCCGGACCAATCCTATGGCGTTAAGATCCTTCGTTGCTACTCTACTTTGTAACGCTCCCCATTTGAGGTGTTTCTAGAAAGCCAAGGGCTGCCTTAACCTTACGTACGAGAATTCCGTCAGTATCCCGCATCGGCATCGTCCTCGGGAAATGGGGCGATAATAGGCACTCGGCTTGTATAGCGCCAAATAGAAATGGGTCCAGCCTCGCGCCCCCAATCATCTAAAAAGCCCCCTTATCACCCTTGTCCGCATAAGTCTGATCGTGATTCGTGCGAAATTAATCAAGTTTTGACAAGAAACGGCGTCAGGCTTGTTGTCTTCTAAGTTATCACCCCAAAACACCCTGCATAATGGATCTTGGGAGTCTATCTCAACTCCAAACGGAGGGGGTTAATCCCCGAACCGTGAATATTGATCGCATGTCGACACTTGAAATGTGTACTGTGATCAATTCCGATGATCAAAAAGTCCCTGAGAGTGTTGTTCCTTGTCTGCCCGTTATTGCGGGAGCAATTGACGCATTGACCCCGCGAGTTCGACAAGGCGGCCGGGTCATTTATGTCGGTGCTGGCACCAGTGGAAGGTGAGTCACGTGAATTATGTTCCCCTATTTTGAAAACAAATATTAAAAACAAATTTTAGACTTGGAATCTTGGATGCATCAGAAATTCCTCCCACATTCAATGCCCCTCGTGGGCAGTTCGTTGGTCTGATTGCTGGTGGAGATGCCGCAATTCGATCGGCCCAGGAGGGAGCCGAGGATAATGAAAAAGCAGGCGCAGATGAGATGAAATCTCTGAACCTGAACCCAGAGCTTGATAGTATCATTGGAATTGCAAGCTCCGGGCGCACGCCATATGTGATGGGATGTCTTGCTTTCGCTAAGCGTCTCGGATGTGTGACCATCGCAGTTGTCTGTACAGTACCTTCGGCGATTGGGCTTTCAGGCGATGCGGACTTCCTTATTTCACCTGTGTCTGGGCCCGAAGTGGTCACTGGTAGCACCCGTCTCAAGGCCGGTACTGCCACCAAGTTGGTGTTGAATATGCTAAGTACTGGTACCATGATTCGCACAGGAAAGACTTACGGAAATATGGTATGTTGTAATATCCCCCAACTGTTGTGCTCCAGCTAATGCTCTTCCAAGATGGTTGATCTCGTGGCGTCAAATTTGAAACTCGAGCAAAGATCCCGCAATATTCTGCGGAGGTTGAGTCCAAAGTGCCAGTCCGCGCCTGACGCTGAACTGGATGCTGTCCTTGCACAATGCAATGGCAGTGTCAAGCTGGCTATCTTGGTTTCAGAGACCGGGGAGTCAGTTGAGACTTGTCGGGGATACTTTGACGCTGCAGCTGGAGTTTTGGCCAACGCGCTGGCTGCCATCTCTGAGCCCATCGAACCCAAGCCCACAAGTACCCCCACTAAAAAGTTTGCCTTGTGTATTGATGGCGGTGGTACAAAGTGCGCTGCTGTTGTGGCGGATGAAGCTAATGTCGTGGGCCAGGGTTCTGCAGGCCCCTGCAATCTGTATGATATCTTCTCTGGTTTTATCCTGTGGTACTGTGAAGCTAACTTTCTCCAGAACCGACAGCATTGGAGATATAGACGGAGTTATCTCCACACTACTTGATGCCGCAAAGGCTGCTCTTAAAGACGCCATGTCAAGCGACATAGAACGCACAGAGGCTCCGTGGAAGGAACTCCTTCAAACATCCTTTAGCTCTGTGTGGGTTGGACTGGCTGGTATTGACCGAGCTGGCCTGGAGGGAGTGCTAGCACCTAAGCTGAGACAAGCTTTCGGCATCACTCAAGAAAAGGACCTCCAGTTAACCAATGACGTAGACCTATTGACCGCTGGTGTTCCACAATCACTCGGTACACCGTCCGTCCTGGTGGTAATTGCAGGAACAGGGAGTGTTGCAATGAGATACAAATGGGCCGATGATCAACAAAGATACGCTCGTGCTGCCCGGTCCGGAGGCTGGGGTCATATGCTCGGCGATCAGGGCGGTGGCTACACAATCGGCATGAAAGCCATTCAACACACACTCGGAGTCTTCGAGGATATCACCTTGGGGCTTGATAAGACTGGAGGGGATGAACTTTCTAAGGCTGTCGCAGAGAAACTGGGGTGCCAGGTATCTGAGACAGCCAGTATCGACATGTTGAACAATATTCTGGCCCAGAACCATTCTCAGGGTGTGAAGTCACGCATTGCCAGTATTGCGCCGGTTGTGCTCGACTTGGTGAACAAAAATGAGACCGCAGCGGCTATCGTGAGCTCTCAGGTAGCTTTGCTCGTGGGCGAGACTCTTGGTCGCTTGGTGAAGCCTCAAGCTGCTGGGTACCAGCCATCCGAGGCCTCTGTGTTGGTGTTGGCAGGAGGACTGATGAAAAATGAAAGATACAAGGCCACATTTGAGAAGCAACTGGAGTCACACAGATTGTATTTCAAAGGAACAGTTGTTGTTGACGATGCCGCCCGTTCAGGTGCCACCTACTTGAGTCGTTAAGCCTTGCTGGGCCATTTTCTTCTATAAAAAAACATCAATAATTAGACTTCTTTTACTCTTTACACTTCTCCTTGTATGTATCTGCTCTCTTTTCTCTACTCAAACGCTCTATCTTATCGTCCACTGAAATGCAAATACCCAACCTGCTTAAACTTCAAATTTCACTATCTGTTCTATTTCAACATCGGAACTGCTTCAATCACCGATTCCATCGCCGGGCTCTGGTTCCAGATGCCCGTGATCTCCAAACCAGCACTATGCAAGAGATCTCTCCACTGTTGTTCTGACCGTTCGACACCAGCTCCAATACTCATCATCTGAATATCCAGTGAAGCCTGCATTAGGGGAGCATCGGTATCTGGGAGGACGAAATCCACAATGAGAATCCGAGAGTAGTCCGGCGCCATCGCTGATACCGTATTCTGAAGGATCTTCTGACTGATTTCGTCATCCCAGTCATGGAAGATGGAACGGAAGTAGTATACACGGGCGCCTTTGACGGGTTGAGAATCCATGAAATTATATCCCATCACCTCGATTCCTGCGCTCTCACCATCGACGCCCTCAACAACACTGGGTAAATCCTGCAGCACCATTCTGCCTGGCAGATGACCATATTCTCGGCGGAATTTGCCCAAATCATGTCCTTGGTTACCGCCAATGTCTACCAAGAAGACAGTATCTTTGTATGGCACGGAATGGCCGAACAGTCGCTCGACAGGGTATATATCGTACCACATCGGCTTACCCTCACGACGGCTGGCCATGTACGAGTTAAAAAGCTCCTGCTGTTCCGGATGACTCGAAAGCCACTCAAACTGACTCTGTCCAACCGCCCATTGCATAGGCGACTGAGTATAATCCTGGGGATTGGCATAATTATGGGCCTGCAGGTACTCTGGCAGTTTGCTCAATGTTGGAAAAGTAAGATCATAACTAAACGAATGGTCAGTGAGTGATGACAGGAAGATATGCAAGGGTCCAAGCCACATCACCAACATACATGCATGGGATTCCGTCCCTCCCAATCGGCTGAGTCAGTGCCACGGTCTTCTCATTGGCAACATAAAGCTCGGGGGTCGGTGTGACGCACAGCCCAAGAGAAGCCATAACGCGCATTAGTCGTACTAATTTACGGAATTAGTGTGATTCACAATGTGTGACGAACTATTGTCTCCACAGGAAAAGGTACCAATTAGATCTTCTTCGGCGCCCGTGTAGTTGGCTAGCTGAGCGGCTGAGAGCCCCGTTCCTCTGTGGCGCTTCTCCACAAGCATGGGGAAAATACCCAAATCGATAACAACTCGCAACGCAGCATTTTGAGGAGGCTAGAGCCCGGTCAGAATATGAACTCGATTATGGTTTGTGGAACCCCATACCTGGTAGATCAGACGAAGCACGGTTTCTGTCGGCGTTTCCACTGCAGACCTCAGCTGGTCGATCATTCGCAATAACTCGAAGTGGGCTTGCGGAGATGGATCTGAAGCTTCCTTCAAGGCCATTTGGCCGAGTCGATTAACCAAACAGTGAAAGGGTGTAGTAATCGTCATTCTGGCTGCTCAACAGAAATAAGCACCGATGTTCAATGTAAATTTGTGAGGCTTCGAGTTTCACAAGCTAGGATGAGTGAACTATTTGGATGGATCTCGATTGCATCTTATAGTCCTTGTTCCCCCCCAGAGTGACATCGGACAAGGCAAATAAATTAAGAACCCTTGTTTTCATCGGTGTTCAATCCATTCCTTCAACAGACGGATGCAATATAGGTAAGCTTACCCCGAAAACAGCTGAAACCCGGGGCATATCGTTTCTAGATGCTCCACTATTCAGTCATTCTCGGCCCGTCGTCTTAATATGCCGCATTTGAGAGAAGCTGACCTGATCGGGATAGTCTAGGAGGTACATGCTTTCCCTACGGTGTGTGATTCAAATCCGGGCTATTTGTGAGCGTGCGTTCTGTTCTGTATTGACAACCCACATCGGAATTTTCTTTTTTTTTTTTAGAAAAACAGAAAAAGAAAAACAAATCATTGAATTACAAGATCTGCACGGAAACAGAAATCTCCTGGTGATGTGAGATTGTGATTTATAGCATTGCTATAAAGAGTGTGAAGGAGAGCATTAACAGATGTTAGTTCCATATCAACCCTAAAAACATTTTAACGATGCATTCACTTTCAACCACCCCCCAGCCCGAACTCGACTTGCGATGGAAGCCAGCTATTGCAACAGTCAGTCTAGGAGCTGCTAATCTACACCCTATCGTCGCCAAACTTGATGCTGCGGCCATCAATGGCCAACAAGGCCTTGAACTATTTCATGATGATCTGGCAGAGCTCGCCAAGACCCTTCGTGCTCAAAGGTCCGACAGTGCACCCCGCACTGACCGAGACTATGAGATTGACGCAGCACACGCTATCCGAGATCTATGCGCCGAGCGTGATCTGCATGTTGTAGCTCTCCAGCCTTTCCGACACTACGAAGGCCTGATTGATCGAGAACGGCATGCGGAACGCATCAATGAACTCAAACATTGGGTGCAGTTATGCAAGATTCTTGGCGACTCGCTCTTCATCCTGATCCCATCATCTTTCCTCGACGCCTCCGAGATCACCTCCGACCGAGAGTGTCTTGCGGCAGACCTAGCCGAGGCCGCAGATGTCGCATTCCCCGTGCGCATCGCATATGAGGCCCTGGCATGGGGAACGCACATCAACACCTGGGAAGACTCTTGGGATTTGATCAAACGGGCCAATCGGCCCAATCTCGGCATCTGCCTTGATACATTCAACATAGCAGCGCGAGTCTGGGCTGATCCCACCTCCGCAACAGGGCGACAACCCCTAAGCGCAGATGAAGATCTGCGGGAATCGATGCATCGGCTTGTACGGGAGATCGATCCGGACCGAGTGATGATGGTCCAGCTTGCCGACGGCGAGCGGGTCGACCCACTCACTCCCTTTCTTCGGGTACCAGGTCTACCTACTCTGCTAGCCTGGTCGCGGAATGCTCGTCTGTTTCCGTATGAAGAGGATAGGGGCGGATACCTTCCGATTGGTGAGGTGACGGATGCCTGCATTAACGGTCTCGGTTATACTGGGTGGGTCAGTATGGAAGTCTTCTCAAGATCTACCGGGGAAGACAATCCGGCCGTTCCGATGGAGCATGCTGCCCGGGCTCGTCGCTCCTGGCTGCGGGTCCTGGAATTGTTGGAAAAGAAGTCGGAGAAGGAATCCATCTAGGTTTTGGGCTTGAGATCAGCGTATTTTGTTTCAGTCAGTGTTATGTATTGATTTTTAGGTTCATGAATGAAAGCTTAGGTGCATTCAACCCAGAGGAATGACAATGATGAAATTGTCTTGTAATCTCGTTGTACACCCCTGTCTAGAATTGTAGACTGGTTCTTAATCTCGACAAAATTACAGTCATGCTTGATGCCTACACACATACCCTAGGTTGATACAATCCAAATGTCTTAGATCTCAGGAATGTGGAATTTGGAAGGAATTACTGTTCCAGAAATATCTATAAGGAATGCTATACCGAACCAAACCATCGGGTACGGAGTACTTCTAACGGAACACCACAGCGTCATTCCCGATACCTGGAATGCTATGCCAACTATATTCTGAGACCCCAAGAAAGAAATATAAAAACCAAGTTAGAAATGATCGACATCAACCCGATCGAACGGATCGTACGGATCAGCATTCTTCAAATGGGTCCCCGGATGATTCCCGAGAACGCTTATCCCCATATAGATCAGAAACTTGGTACTTTAGGGCATTCCCGGCATTCCGGATCCTTCTCCCGGGCCGCTCCCGATCCTGTCTGGACTCTCCATACCAACTTTGGTTTCCTGAACACCTTTTGGTATGGATGATTTGAATTATCAGTTGACCTATCTTCCAAGGTTTTCTGCGTCACCCTTCGGTGTCATTCCCTCTGGCATCCAGGGATGTGACTTCTACGATTTGAGTGAGACATCGCTTGGCCCTTTACTCCTTGTCTAGAATGATCTTAGTCCAATTTAACACCGGATGAGGAGTAAGACTGGTATCCTACAATGACATCAATAGGTAGTTTAACAATATACTTAAAGGCCAATGAAACACCAAACACTTCATCGGGACATATCTAGACACAGCGTTTTGTGTAGCCTTTACATATGACACCCAAGAGGTTCCAGACTGAAGGCTGATGTTCACTGCCGTCCTCAGTTACACTGACTTGTACAAGTAGGTTTCAGAGTTCTTAAACATGATCTAGAACTATCAATATGCAGGTAATGTTACAGCTAGCCATTCCCTGACTATATCAAAAAAGAACCTCCTTTTCTCTCCGACTGAAGCTAACAATTATTTCGGGCTTTCCCAACGGTATTTTCATCACAACTGAGGCGGATGTGTCTCGGGCAGCTCTGCAGTGGAACAGATGCCGCTGGTTGCGATTGAAATTCCACTCCGAAGATGGAGAATAATGCAGAATGTATGCACTTAGTTTTAACGCTAGACAGGGGAGTTATTCCCCAAACTTGGAATTCGGCCAGCGGTGTAGCTAGTTTGTAGTTTAAGCCACACCAGACAGAGTAGACCAATCTTGCCGTCAAAGTAACGCCATTGTTGAATCCCGACGCATGAGATCTGTGATTTTAATAGTGTTTGCAGGTCACACAAATAACTCAGCCAATCCTTGTTGAAATTGTGCTGGTTGTACATGGAGATGTGCCTATGGCTGCCGAGAGCAATATTATTTCCTCAAATCCCAACTATTCAATACGCGCCTTGATGACTTGTGTTGGCATATGCATAACTATCACAACATGGTACATTGCTGATCCTGTCCGTTTGCTATTTGGCTGAATCCGTGCGATATGTATATCCTCCCGATGCAGAAAGACCTTTTTTTTTTTTTTTGCCGGGCATCCCGAAAGCAATCAATCAGTATAGGCTAATATGGTAATATGGATCGGCTTAGCGGTCTAAACAGATAACCGTCCTTTATATACGGCTTGACCCTCAATATCCTTCTAGAACACCAAGCTGCTGTGGCACCGTTCCTCTCCTATAATCCTTCTGTACTCAAAATGGGTATCCAACGTGGAACTCAGGCAGCACTCGCTGGTTCCTCTAGCAGTATCAACCCGTTGGTGCATAAGTTTGGATCTCTTCAAGTTCTCGACGACTTGATCCGGTTACGTGCTGCTGATGTCGTTCAACATCCCATTCTCGCCTATCCTCGTTTCGACAACGATGCAGGCTCCTATGGCTACTACACTGGGAAACATTTGGATGCTATGATAAACCAAGCTATCATCATGCTCATGGATGATGGCTTCAAGCAGGTTGGTCATGAGTCGCGCTGTATGATCTCAACCCTCTAACAAATAAATGTTTAGCCAACCCGAAGTCCATCAATCGTGGCACTTCTCACTTTGTCCGACCTTAACATGGTGATCACCCTTTTCGCTTTAAGTCGACTGGGCTATACTGTAATGATGCTCTCCCCCAGACTCTCGGGCGAAGCTTGTGTCTCCTTGCTGGAAACGGTCAACTGCGAGTCAATCATATATGGTCAATCCCCCAATATCCGTGCAACACTGGGCGAGATCCTCCACCGGAGGCCAGTGAGCTGCCGCCCAATGCTCCCGTGCTCTTTATACAATAAACTACAGCCGACGTCACTTGCTCTACATCACAATCGAAACCCTGAAAAAGTCGCCTTGATTCTCCATTCCTCGGGATCAACAGGCACCCCCAAACCGCTCTTCCTCACACACAAAGCAATCATGACCCACCCTATGAGAGGTCCTGGGTTTACCTCCTTCAATACCCTGCCATGGTATCACCTCCATGGGCTGTCCACCGCGTTGCAGGCAATGTGGATGAGAAAAACAGCTTATATGTGGAACGCTGCGCTGCCTTTAACCGCAGAACTCGTTGCTAGCGCCCTTAAAGAAGCTAGACCAGAATCCGTAGCAGCGGTACCATACATGCTCCAAGTTTTGATTGATGATCCCCGCGGCATCACAGCGCTGAGGCAATGCAAGTTGGTTACATACGGAGGGGCACCCTGTCCCGATGAGCTGGGCGATCGACTAGTAAGCGAAGGAGTACATTTTGGAGGTTCATTTGGCCTGTAAGTAGGATCCTGCGGATACCTACAGAGTTACACAACTAACGAATTGTAGCACCGAGGCTGGCCTTGTTGCAGAATCAATCTCCCGACCAAAAGGTGACCCATATTGGAACTATTTGAAATTCTTTGACAATATCCGTTCATATGTCTGGATGAAGCCTATCTCTGACTCAGGCTCGCTTTTCGAGTGCGTTTATCTTGCTGGTCATCCAGCATTAACAACCTCAAATTCAAACGAACCGCCAGGATCCTTCCATTCAAAAGACGTCTTCACTCCTCATCCTACAATTGCCGGAAGGTGGAAATACATCTCACGATTAGACGATCGAATCAACCTAGTGAATGGTGAAAAGGTCCTACCACTCCCGATTGAGGGTCGCATCAAACAACACCCTTTTGTCCACGACGCAGTTGTTGTCGGGGTTGGCAAAGCTGCTCCAGGTCTATTAATTTTGCGAGCAGACGATCAGGAAGCCAACTATCTCTCGGATGCAAAATACCTCAATACAATCTGGCCAACAATCCAAGAAGCCAACTCCCAGGCAGAGGCTTTCTCTCAGATCTCCCGGAATCTGGTCGCTATCTTGCCATACGATGCCAAGTTCGCTCGAACAGACAAAGGGTCCATGATCAGGGCACAGGTCTATCGAGAACACAGCGAACTTATCGAAAGCCTTTATGCCGAGAAGGAACATATATATGGGAATCTGCTACTTGACGTAGTGGAGACGGAGCGCATTCTTCTTCAACTAGCCCAGCATGAGCTTGGAATACCCATCTCTAGTGTCGATGCCAATTTCTTCTCCGAGGGCATGGATAGTCTTAAGGCAATCCACTTCCGACGTCTCGTTCTTCAGCATTTCAAGTTCCAGATGGGTCAAGCTCCTAGTCCAAATGTCATATTTGAATCGGGCTGCATATCACAGTTAGCTCGGCATATCTGTGCATTACAAAAGGGGGAGCTATTCGAAGATGTACAAAGCGATTTATCTGTGATGACTGAATTGGTCGATAAATACTCAGTGTTTGAGAGACACATACCCCAGCCACATTCTTTCTCAGGGCCGAATAGTGTGGTGAGTAACTATCCTACTGTCATAGTTCAGGATCAGGAGCTAACATAGCCAAGTTTTTAACAGGAGCCACTGGATCAATTGGTGCCCATGTCTTGTATGAGCTTCTCAACGACGACTCCATCTCCACAGTGTACTGTCTCACACGACGCGAATCGCCACTGGAAGCAATACTTTGCACTCTAACCGACAAAGATCTTTTCATATCCCCCGAACAAATAACAAAGATCGTCGCCTTCAATGGCCGTATTGACCAGCCCGATTTCGGTCTATCTCTAGATGAAAATACAATCAAACACATGCTCGACACAGTCTCGCTCATTATTCACACAGCATGGCCCGTGAACTTCAATCTCCCACTGGTTGAGTTCGAACCACACATCCAGGGCCTACACAATCTAATACAGTTCTCTCTGTGCGTACAGAGGCGCGAGCCTGCAGTCATGATGTTCTGCTCATCCATCTCCACCGCGCTCCGATCTCCATCAGCCGAGATCCTCGAACAACCAGTCGACCTGGATTGCGCCTTTATGGGCTACGGTCAGTCTAAATTGATTGGGGAGCAAATTGTGAGTAAGGCACGTCGCAGTGGAGCACGGGCTTATTCTCTTCGAATCGGCCAAGTCTCGGGTCACTCAAAGAAGGGTCTTTGGAATGACTCTGAAGCTCTGCCATTAATGATCCGGTCGGCGCTGACACTGGGTGCACTACCTGAGCTGTCACAGACATGTTCTTGGCTTCCGGTAGACAATCTCGCGTCGACTATTCTTGAATTGGCCAGGACTTGTGCTACTTCGAATATAGTTGGGGAAAGTCAGGCGTCCAATTCGAGTATGGTTGAGTACATTGATGACTCGATTTTCAATTTGTGCAATTCTCGCGAATTCACCTGGTCATCTTTGCTACACGTGCTGAAGAATTGTGGCTTCCGATTTGATGCTGTGCCTTTTGAAGAGTGGTTGCTAAGACTTCGTCGGAGTGAGATGCGGGGT
Source organism: Penicillium griseofulvum (assembly GCF_001561935.1). Taxonomy (NCBI): domain Eukaryota; kingdom Fungi; phylum Ascomycota; class Eurotiomycetes; order Eurotiales; family Aspergillaceae; genus Penicillium; species Penicillium griseofulvum. The sequence continues at coordinate 3,744,180 of NW_024467471.1, read as the reverse complement.
GAAGAACTTGTCAATCCCGCGGTCAAGCTCATTCATCATTATGAGATGATGCATGGGAAATCATTGCAGAATGGGCCAAAAAGGTTCATTACAGAGAAAGCAGAGAGGAGTAGTGTGGCTTTGCAAAATGGCCGATTGAGAATTATTGATGATGGCATCTTGAGATGCTATGCTAAAGATTGGTTGGCGAGGTGGACAGCATAGGGAATTATTTGAATTTGGGCGAATAAGTGTGGAGTTTAGGGATAAACGGTGTTTGAATATATGGGAAATATTGCTAGTATTTCTAGGAGAAAAAGAATCCTTCATTAACTTTACACTTCCTTTTACCTGTAGTGTGTAAGAAAAAGTAAGACGCCATGGGAGGCAAAAGACAGACTGGAATCCAAACAAAATCAAGTCTCGGCAATAGTTAGGACCTGCTATACAATGAAGAAAGAAAGATTGACCGCCGAATTCGCACCAGTTTCAACAAAATCTATCACAGATATTTTAAGACAAAAGGGCAACAATGAGTCCGAGGAAGAGGGCGGAGATGCTCATAGACAAGCGATCAGCGGCCCCAGTGAAGATAGGGCCGAATCCAGATTGAGATCCGCTAGGGACATAGAAGCCAGATGTCGCAGATGCGGTCTCCTTCGGGGCTTTGGAAGCCTCGTATGGAACGGAGGAAACAATGGCAGAGGGGAGCGCAGAAGGCTGCGCCCACGAAGCACCGAAGGTCTCACCGGGGGCGGAAGTGTAGCTAGCGTGGCCCTGACCAACCGGGACAGATGCGTGGTTGGAGAGAGGGTCCACACCAGCGGCTGTGGTCATTACCTCCGTCTCTTGGCCGTGGGCTGGGGTTTGGACAGATTTCACAGTTGGAGTGGGTGCAGTTGCAACCACAGAGTGAGCGGCGGTAGCGGAGGACTCCTCGTCCTCGGGACAGAGGGTCTCAGTTGCAGTGACTACAGAGGTAACAGTCCGAGTCTTCTGGCTGGTGGCAGGGTGCTCGACTTCTTCAGTGGCATGGTTTTTGGTAGTAGCTGCGACGGAAGAATCAAACGCAGGAGGCAATTCCTGAATTGATCCGGCTTTTTGATCCTCAGTGGAAGCAGATGAGTGCACAGCAGTAGCAGTTTGAGTATGGTGTGTCTCAGCAGTTGTGTGTGACACCACAGGAGCAGCGGCGGTCGTATCCGGTCGGGACTCGGATGACGCAGGTGATGCAATTCCCTTAACACCAGTCTGGTAGATCTTGACCGAGTTGATTTCCCAGTAACTCTCTGCAAATTGGGTCGGGTTGTTGGCGACGTAGTTGTGACAGCTCTGCATGGAATCGCCGTCGGTCATGGGGCAACCAGAACCACCATACACATTACCCGCCCAGTCTCCACAGAAAGTGACATCAAATACAAATGACTGGGCCTTGAAAGCATTGGCAACGTCGCACGATTCCTGCACCACGGCCATTGGAGTACCAAATTGCGTTACATCGGGCTTGCCGCTGGTGATCGAGGGCGGGATCGAGTTTCGGGGGAAGTACCAAATTTTGAGGAATTCATTGGTCCACTGCAGTGTATACACACCTCCCTTCTTCTTGTTGAAAGATGTACCATAACTGCCCTCGTGGCCCTCGATCACACAACCAACCGTGCCTTGGTCCAGACCACACTCTGTAGCGTTGACCGAGCCGGTCATATCCGTGTCTGTCAAGGTGCAAGTGCCGGCTGTATGCATGACAATTTCGTTGTGATTATGCATGTTGACACCTTCGATGATATCAATCTCGCCATCTCCAGGCCAATTCCTTCCGACAGACCAGAAGGCGGGCCAGGTACCGCAGACGCTACCAGGCATGTGGGCGATGTCGGCGACGACGAGAGACTGGTCGTAGTATTTCTTGCTGCCAATGCGAACTGAATCACGGCCCCTTTTGCCCTTGGGGTCTAGCTTGGTAGCATGATCGACACCAAGATACACACTCCCAGAATCGGTGACCTTGACGAGGCCTGTATTTTCGGCGGTCTCCTTGTCGAGATAGTTAACAAAGCCATGGGTCGGATCAGAGCCAACGTGGAAATTGAAATAATCCAGGAAATTCTTCCCCTGCCAAGTCTCCACCAGGGAGTAACTTGTGGCGGCCACGGGGGAAGCTAATAAAGCGAGCATCAGCGATCCAGCGCTCAATGAACGTGTTGAAGAAACCATCTTGTCTGGAGAAGACGTATAACAAGACCAAATGCTTGTGAGATAATCCAGAAAGCAAGGAAAAGAGAAATAGAAAAAGTACAATCGATAAAAAGAAAAGTAACTAAAAGAAAGACTGACAATCCAGATTGTCAACAAGGAGAAAGGAATGTGAGCGTGTCGAACATGTCTGAGCAACAATGGGAGGTATTTGACCAAAATATCTTTCGCCAGGCGCACAAGCCATATATTATTTTATCCTAAATTATGCCGGATAATGCCTTGGAAACTGGAGATCAGTTTGTCCATCCAGTAACAACTCATCAGTACCTGGAACTTCGACTACAGTAGTGAGTGGAGGCCTATGATAGGCTGCATCGGCGGAGTCGAGGGGCCTCCGTGGCGTTCTAGTCCAGGAGTCGAAGTCCACTTATGATGATCCATTCTTCACATTCTTCACAGCAATAGGTCAAGTAACACAAAAAGATCGACTAGTCGCTGTCATAGCGGTTAGAGGGGGGTGGTGTGTCAACCTGAAACCTCTAACCCACCGGAGGGATAACCCAAAACAAACGGTGAAACAGGAGAAACTTTCCATTTGAAAGAAAGAAAGATATAAAGATAGGGAAAATCCAAGTATACAGGTTAATGAAATCTTCAAGATCTCTTCTCTCGACTTTGTTAAATCATTCACATTCCAAGTGAAAAGGTGAAAATGTTTACGCGGACATGTGATGCACGGAGTTACCGCTCTCTCCCCACTTCGCCTCCAAGGCGGCTTGATCTACATCTCCTCTTGGCCATTTTAGCGCTGAAGTCTAGACTTGTTCAAATATTTTCTTTGTATTCCACATTAAAGGAATGTATTACCAAAACACAGATCATAGGGGTCTCGGGAAATTATATATTCTATATTTATATACTCTAAGAGTACGATGAGCCAATGTTAGCAATAATAAGGGCTAGGGTATTTCTTGTATCGCAACTCCATACAAAAGGTACATGAACACAATAACCTCAATTTTCTTAGCCTCCGAATAGTTAGGAGGCAATGGAAGATATAGAGCGTAAATCAGTCACAATTCGTTAGAACCAATCTTTAAAGGTCCTTTTACCAAGTTACCTTAAAGCAAGAAAAGGGTTAAATCTTTACGTACAATGTTTCTGCACAGTGTTTCAAAGTACTCTTTAGACTTTGACATGGTATATTTATAATCCATCCTAGCAATAGTAATTAGGCCAGGCTTTAGTACCATATATTTTTTCTTATTTCCTTTAGCTAGTTTGAGAGTTGAGAAAAAGCCGATGCTATGGCTATGTTGTGTTTATGTACCTTCTGTATGAAGCTGATATATAGAGGATACCTTACCCTTACAATTTGTAATCCAGTACCTCAGCCCTGGAGTTGCCCACCAGTACTGGATAGGGGTTGTGAGCATGCCATGCTGAACGTGTCCTTGCAAAATCAAACCATATGCATCGTAGTTAGTATTCATCGCAGCAAAACAAACAAACTTCACACTGGCCATTGCTATACTCATCTCCAGTGCTGATAATATTTCATGGCTTGAGTTTCTATTCGGAATATATACCTCATGACAATGCAATAGAAAGTGCTGTTATATAGAAACGACTCATCCCTATGCAGGTCACATTCATAAAAAACAGAAGCAACTTGGGACATCTTCTTTAGCCGACTGTATACTCCTGAGTTCAATGCTAAGTGCATGCCCATATATTGGCGGCGTATTAGGGTAGGTGGTAATGCCGTGTGCTGTCGCACTTTGTCAGACACGCGATATATAATCTGTGGTTTGGGGGGTAAGTCCAGTAGGATTATAGGTCAGCTGTCCCTCAATATATACACCCTACGCAACCTGTTTCCCTTACTGTGAACTATTTTCATATTTCGTTCCTTGTTCTATTATAGGAAACACGGTGAAGGAAAATCTCTCCATTAAGGTTATATAGTAAGAGACGAACTACAAATAGGATCTCGTACTCGTAATATTTTCCATTTCGGGAGAACTATAGCACGTCTGATTGGACGATAAACCATGAGTGGAACAGAGAGACCATACTACAGAAACTGAACTGCAGCAAGCTTGACCCTCTTTCGTTCCCATCGAATAATTCGTATTTATATACTCAAAAGGACTAGTTTTTCATTTTTCAGCCCTCTCAACAAAAAGTGTTCCCTAGTTGTGGGGCTGCACTATCTTCTAGCTCAAGGCAGAGAAATATCAGCACAGTGTGCATTGATTAGACAAGATGAAAAGATATTTAAATAACAAGGTTCCTCTCATAAGATGGGCTGGATCTCCTTAGTGCATCTATTCAACAGACGAGCTTTCACTCTTTTCCGTCTTCAAACATCATCGTACCACTTTTCAAGACCAGTCGTCTTATTCCATAACCATTTTGCACGTTACGAACTTGAATTATGGCGGGAGAATTCAAGCTATACCATTACAATCCGTCTGCCGGTTCTGCTGTCGCTTTTGCAGCGATCTTTGGGCTCACTACCGCCATACACATGTGGCAATTAGGTCGGAACCGAACCTGGTACTTCATACCATTTGTCATTGGTGGCTTATGTGTGTACTCCATCTTTTCCTTTATCCATTTTTTGAAACTATGCTCATCATTATGAACTATTTCCAGTTGAGACATTCGGCTACTTGGCGAGGTATGCGAGCGCAGAGGAAGCCCCGGACTTCACTACAAAGCCGTACATTGCACAAAGCCTGATGCTCCTGCTAGCACCTGCATTCTTTGCGGCTTCTATATATATGGTTTTGGGCCGCATCATTCGTATGCTGAATGGAGACTCGTGTTCCCTAGTCAGGCCATCATGGTTGACCAAGATATTTGTGACGGGTGATGTGTTATCATTTTTCATCCAGAGTGGTGGTATGTTACATGGACCCTGTATCGCTTGGAAGGCCACTAATTCTGTTTCTTTCTTAAAGGAGGTGGTCTGCTTGCCTCGGCGAAAGACAACTCGAAAGTAAAACTTGGAAACAACATGATTGTGGTTGGACTTTTTGTTCAAATCCTCTTCTTTGGCTTCTTCATGATTGTTTGCTTGGTTTTCCACCGCCGCATGCTTGCTACACCATTGCATGCTGCGGGCGACACTCGAATTCCCTGGACCCGTTATATGAAGGTTCTTTATATCGGTAGTGTCTTGGTCTTGGTCCGATCAATCTACAGAGTGGCAGAATATGTCCAGGGCAGTGACGGATTTCTGCAAAGCAAAGAGGTATTCATATATGTATTTGATGCAGCGTTGATGTTCATTTGCTGTCTACTTTTCAACTTCTTCCACCCGAGCAAGATTCTCTCAGGCTATCACAAAACCCAGGACGGCCCGGATGTGGAATTGTTGAATCATGGTGGTTATACAGGATACACAGGACAAACCAGGTACAACCCCCATTAAACGTACCCTTTTTTGTCGAATCTTGCTTTCTTTTGTATAATAGACCTATTGATCAATGCCATTTGTGATTATTATGAGGCGGCCCGCCTGATAATGCTGAGACGATATGCTGCAAGGATTATTGGTAGTTAGAACTATGCGCTCGGGGCGTTTCCGGCGCTTTCTCGACAGTGATGGTGATGTGACGTATAAACCAAAGCCTTTCTGACCCTACTGCCTCGCCTCCGTATGTTTTGATAATTGTTACCTCCAATTTTACCTTTGTGGGGTAATCGATTTCTTCAAATATATGCATGATGTCAAGCCTTGGGGAAGCCAAAGATGTCGATCTAGCTATCGAAGACGAATTGAGTGCGAGGCGGGGCTATACAGCGTGAGCTTGAACGTTCCCATTTACCTTTTGACCAGTATCACTAAGACTTTCCAGTGCTGTGAGAAATCCTAAGGTATCCAGAAAGTCCAAGCGCAATGCATTGGACCTTCTCAATGATGAGATTGACGGGGATACACCTCGACATTACGTTGATGAGCCTCCCCGGGACCAGAGTCACCCGAGTGGTCTTAGTGATACGGAAAGGTGAGAGATAATTTACGAACAATATCGAGTCAATTCCTAACAATAGTCTATCCAGAACAAAATACGAATCTCGCCACACTCAAAGTGTAGATGAATCGGAGAGACTTGATCAGTTTCAATAGGAATCCAATTATGTTGACGTGTTTACGCATTCTAGATATTGAAATTTGTAAAGGCAAAGAATTGTCTATACTGTTAAAACTCTTGTGTTTTATCTATTCTAGGGGCGCGCTTAGCATGCTTTCCTCCTCTGGCCACCTTCGGAACAAATCCTGAAGATGATCCAGTGGAGCCGAGAGCAGCCCGACTGCAGTCTCATAGCGTGGTCTCTCCAGGCCATATGAATGGGACCGAGAGGGCACAAAGATCTTAGTGCGGTTAAGAGATTCAACCAACTTCTCACTCTCGTCAGAAGTGAGAGACTCCTCCAATATGACCAGGTCGTTTGTCTCTTCGTCTTGCATATGCTGGGCAAGACCTTCCATCAACGTAGTAATGGTAGGGATGAAGCGTGGATCGGAACAGTTTAAGTCCTGGAAAACGGCAAGCATTTCCTTTAGCTGTGCTGTATCAGCATTGCTCTCTATTAACCATCGAAAGATGTAACACTTGCCGCTGAATGTTCACGCCGATCATCATCTGTTTTCGCCTTGCCATCAGGGCGAACCTTTTCCAGTGCAGGGAACACTACTAGCTCCTCGGCGACAGCGTGTCGTGCAAGTTCCCAGGTGAACTGATTTTGAAATCGGGTTTGCTCATCTTCATCTTCAGAGTTGACGATGATGTTGTAATAAGATTCCAGTTTCCGGTGATCATCTTTGATCGCCTCGCTTATCCGAACCATATTGGCTTAGTTATTGTGAACAACCTTAGAAGTCATCTTAACATTTTTTTTTCTTACATTGAATATTACCTGGTTCACTGAAGCCATTATGACGTTTCAACATTTTTATAGTAACTGCGACATTCACGGCATTTCGTGGAACGTGGTTCCGAAGTGTACAACTCCCGATGGATATCCCCTGACGTTACTCTTGAGATAATATGACCCAAATATGTCTTGGAAAGAATTAGCATACTCATTTCCCTTGACCGCATGACCTTGGCCCTTCGGCCTAATATAACATATGCACAGTGCCCGAAGTGCGTGATTTGTTCATTCCAATGCAGGGGCTGGAGGGCCTGAGGGGGTATGCATGGAATATCTTGGGTACATATCTCGTATTCGGGCTTTTTTCCTTGTTTTTTTGTTCATCACCTTCCTGCCATGAATAAATCTTATCAGTGACGGTCCTAGTAAAAGGAGAACGTCGACCTCCCACGACAGCGAGTCGGGACCAGCGGTTAGAGGTTTTTGAGGATATTCCGTGATCAAGTCTGACAGGATCTACAGAGAATCGAGAACCAAGTCAGATTTCATCTCTCAGGACAGATTCCCTGTGGTCTTATACGAGCAGATGAAGGGTGGACTTTGCGGTCGCATCTCCCAGTGGCTATGGTCTGGATGGCGGGGTACGGCGTTTGAAGACACCCCGGATTTTCAAAAGCCATACCAACTTCACCCGGGGGACTGTAAAGCCTGTCGTGAGCACCGCACTACTTGTGATCATACACGACCTCAGTGTTCTCACTGTTGGTCACAACAGCTCTTGTGCTTCTATGTGGACCCCCCGAAACAGAAAAAGCATCGGAAGCCAACAGTCCGTGAAGTGGAAACGATTTCTACATAAGGGTTGATGAAAAATGTGATGTGAATATGACTTGTCTTCTTTGCTATCATCTGCCTTTCGAGGAATTTATCTAGATGGCTGGGGTTTTCTGGGATTTATCATGGTCGCAGGTCTAGCGTCTCGAGGCTATCATAGTCTTATTTGCCATGTTTTTGCCCAGGCATTTTGCGTTTTTGCGTTTTATTTTTATTTGGACAAAGACATTTCACTCGATTTAGATTCCAGTCTCATTTTACCAAAATCAAATGAGGGTTGAAGTTCATAAATTTGATTATAGGGTGTAACACCGGAGAATTGTGCCCCGAAACGATTTTTGGCATCAAAATGGGTCGAACCATCAGCATCTCCAGTTCCCACCCCCACCCCCTTTTTTTGATATAACCCCAGAAAAGGACCCCTTGCGAAGATTCTAATTGAGGAGAAATGCCGAGCCGGGCCAACACCGAGGGCCACTGTGTTGCTTCGGAATACTGTGACCCGATACCCGCTCCACCAACGCATACATAACTTGGCCCTGAACTTTTATCAGGCCATTCGAAGAATACCTGGATAGCTGCCGAATTTGCTCTTTGCTTTGCAGTATGATCCGTTGATTGTCACTAGCCGTGGTTGAGGCATCTACTTCAGTTTGCGTCACTATAGATATATCCATGTGCGATTGATTCAAGGTAAATCCTATCTAGGCCCTCATATTATCCAATCTAACCTCAGCCTACAGATGGAATCCGAATACCGGCGACTGGCAGACGCTATCCGCAACCAGGCCGATGCTCATCCCAAATCACGCTTCCTAGTTGCCATTGCCGGCATCCCAGGTTCAGGGAAGACCACCACAGCCGAGGCAGTAGTGCAACAATTGAATCAGAGCTCAACTTCCCGTGCAGCCCTGCTGTCTATGGATGGCTTTCATCTTTCCCGGGCAGCTTTAGATCAGCTCCCCAACCCCAAAGAGGCACATATCCGTCGTGGAGCTCCATGGACGTTTGACGTGAACCGCTTTGTAGCCTTTATCTCTCAGCTCCGCACATGGGCAGACGAGGTACCCCTAGCAACTCCCTATTCTGGAAACTGGTCGTCAAAAGATGTCATTCATGCACCGACATTTGATCACGAAGCGAAGGACCCTGTCGAGGACGGGATTGCGATCACGCCCGATGCCTCAATCATTATCATCGAGGGCAATTATCTGCTTCTTGATGAGCCCGGCTGGCGTGAACTTGCTAAGCTTGTCGACTATCGCGTCTTTGTCGACTCTGATCCGCTAGAAGCAAGGAGCCGACTGGCCGAGCGCCATCTACGGGCAGGTATTGAGAAGACGCTGGAAGATGGATATCGGCGGGTGGACAGCAATGATTTCTTGAATGCGATCTCCATTCGAGAGAAACTACTAGCCACAGATATGGTTGTGAAAAGCATCACAGTGTGATATGTGTTTTAAGACTACGTGAATAGACAGGCATTGCGCGAAATTGAGCAAACATTCATCCATTTCGTTTCTTCCTTACTCATGAACTTCCTGTTTGTGGAATACATCTACGGATATTCGTCAGTTAAAAGGAGCCAGAGGAGTAGCATACTTAACTCACTTGGAATTTCCGGCATCCAGCTGGCCCGAGCCTTGCAGAAAAACTCCCCTTTGGGAGGTAATGCTTCGGGATCGTCTAAGGATCCGACACAGATGTAGCGAAAATGATCCTTGGCAGCATCCTAATTTCTTTTTTAGATGAAAACTCTCGCGCGCCAAAAGCTGACATACCCCATATTCTAGGATGAAGCTACCACAGTTTTGACAAAATTCTCGATAAATCAAAGCTCCAGATCCGTTATCCGCAACATGTTCTTTCGGTGCCCCTTTGGTGAGATTAAACGCTTCCTTTGGAACTTTGGCTGTGAGGCCATAATTAGTTCCGAAAGCTTTCTGTTCCAACATTCCAGATTTAGCGAAATAACATTCCAGTTCAATTGCCAGTGCGTACCTTGCAGTTGCGGCAATGGCAGAGAGATGTTCTCGCATCGTCATTGGAAGCGAGCTTCAGCTCGTATTCAACATTCCGGCAGAAACATGACCCTGTAAGCGTGGGCATCTTGGAGATTTGGGTTTCTCTGATACTGGGATATACCAAGATGTAATGGCGTTACTAGGCTTTGGAAGGCTAATATTAGTTTGTCGAAATTAAATGAAACAAGTTCGTACTATCTCGAGAGTTGTTTCAACTTGTTTGTTCAATTAGTACTCTACGGTAGCACGATGATGCAATAGTGACGGGTTGCGGAGATCCCGAAACCTTGAAGCTTATCTTATACCTTAACTCTCTATCTTCCAAGGTTCCCATAAACGGATGCAAGATGAACCAGAGCAAAGAGCTTAAGAAAAGGTCTGTAGTATCCTCCTTCATCTGCTCAGACGAAGGAGAAATCAAAGTCGCCCTATTTCGGCGAAGTGAGAAAGTCGCGACCTATCAGTATATACCCCGAAGCCCTTAGTGTCATTTATCTCCAGACTAACTTCTCGAGGCACCACCTCGCTCCCATTTCAGGGAGCATTGAGAGCAACGAAACACCATCAGCAGCGGCATGGCGCGAGATTACGGAGGAGACTACTCTCACCGAACGAGATCTTGAGGTCTGGCGACAGGGAAAACCATACACCTTCTGCGATCCTTCTGTCGGTCGGCAATGGACTATTTTCCCGTTCCTATTTCGACTTAAAACCTGCCGCGAAGGTGGTCGCGGGGAGGAGGGTATTCAGATTGACTGGGAGCATGAAGGCTGGCAGTGGTTTAGCCCCGATACAGTCAAAGATGATGAGAAATTCGGCGGTGTACCACGTCTGAAAGAAAGCCTCCGACGAGTCTGGTTCGAAGGTGAAATGAACGAGCGCGCTAGCAAGGCTCTCATATCAGGCTTAGCAGAACTGAAGGCAGATCACCAGAGTGGATCACACGAGCTCACCTCGATTGCGCTGAAGGCTTTCCGAGACGTTATTGCGCAGATGAGCGAGGACATCGACACAAAGTGGTGGGAAACTGCCCGTATGGCTGCATGGCATCTGTGGAAAAATGGACGAGAAAGCATGGGGGCAGCCACCTTGAATGCATTTCTAGGACTGCTCGCCGACATGGAAGAGATCGTACCCCAGACTCTCAACGGCAAGGTCAAATTGGAACGCTTATTGGCTTTACTTGATCACCATTTGAGCAAGCGCAAAGAAATGCCCATGCGCATCAAAAGCTCCTTTGCGACCTATCTTCGATGTAACTTTCTGCCTACATCAGACACAACCCCTTCGCGCCCTCTTGTCATCCTCAGCTTCTCAGCGAGTTCTACCATACGAGATAGCATCCTGGAGGCCTTCGCATCCCTTCCAATTTCAAATCTGGAACTTAGGATACTAGAATCCCGCCCGCTTTGCGAAGGAGTCACTATGGCGTCTTCCATTCTCTCTGCCTTCCAGTCACGATTTCCCTCGTCTTCCGATCGTCATCTGAAATTAACTGTGTATACGGATGCATCCGCAGCTCTCGCCAGCAATGGGGTGGATTTCGTCCTTCTTGGGGCAGACCGGATCTCGGATTCAGGCGCAGTGAGCAATAAAACTGGATCTTTGCCAACTGTTCTGAGTGCCAAACAGGTTTGCCCTAGCGCCAAAGTCTTGGTTCTCAGTGAGCTGGAGAAGGTGGCCGAGCCTGGTGCCGATGGCAACCATAGCCACGAAAAAAATGACCCGAAAGAGCTACTGAGTTGTTGGGTGGACAGCGGCATGAAAGGAATTAAGGCTCTGGTCGAGGGAACTGAGATGGCAGGTCGAGATAACATCAACTACACAGTCGAGGTCAAGAACATCTATTTCGAATGGATTTCGGCTAATCTCATAGATGCGTATATCTGTGAGGAAGGGACGTTGTACGCCACTGCCATTCAAGAGAAGGCCCAACAGGTAAAACAGAAGGCAGATAAATATTTTGGTGAGCTTTAGTGCCTGGTCAAGACAATGCTTGATTGTTTACTTCTGCTTTTCCAGCTCCGTCTTATTATAAATGACGTCATAGTTTGATACTGCTATGAATGGCCTAAATTTGGATTTCGATTCTATACCGAGCATACCTTTCACAAATTGATTCTACTTCTCATAGTGTCGTTCCAAATGTCGAAAGTATTCCAATCGGGGATTCACACCTTCAATGTTCTCGCAAAAGAGTTGACATTTGAATATGTCGTGCATCGCCCATCCAAGGAAAAAGAAGATCCACACAATCTAATTGTTGTTCAATGCCCTGGCTGGGGCTTGGGATCTGAATATCTTGAAAATGGATTGAAAGCGTTATGGGAACCTGAAGATAGTAGCACAAATGCCAGCCGTTATACTGTCATCTTCTTCCATTCTCGTGGGACGGACGGATCATCCCGGCCAGTGGGTTCTCAGATGAGCAGTATGCCCGATCTAGCCTCCGACTTGGAGAATCTCCGCCATCACCTGCATCTGGAGCGATATCCCGTCTTACTGGGCCACTCGAACGGCGGAGCGATTGTGCTGGGGTATGCAGAGATGTATCCCAGCCGCGTTGGCAAGCTCGTTCTCCTCGATCACCAGTTAGTAGGATTTCAGGATAAGAGACTGTTGCAATTCGAAGCGACGCGCATAGATCCTCGATACTAGGATGCTTGGGACAGTATGCTTGTTCGGAAAACCGATACCGACGAGGATTTTACAGAATCAGTGCGAGGCATGTGGCCTTTGCACTTCTTTCATCCGCAGCAGTATGTACCACAGCTACTACGTGATATCGGCGATCGGAAGCTATCAGTTTGGTGCTATCAAGCTCAGGGTCGATGTGACAAGGAGTTGCTAGATCCAATGCAAATGGTGGAGAGGCTTGGAGATGTGCAAGCAGAAACACTCATCATATTCGGGCGCCAAGATATGATCTGTGGAACAGGAATTGCTGAACGGACAGCAAAGGACATCCAAAATGCCCGACTAATTACCTATGGCGAATGTGGGCATTTCCCTTGGATTGAAAAAAGGGAACAGACAATATTGGATATCCGTAACTTCATTCAAGAGGCAGACTAGCATAACTCTCGCAATATAAACCAAACAGATAAAACTTCCAGAGCTTAGTTCTGTGCATTGTTTAAACCAAATGTATCATTGTCCATACAGTAAATCACACGCTAAGGCAGGAACCGAATATCCCCAAAGGCTTTGACAAAGGACAAGAAACATCAATGACATCAACCAAGACGCCAGGGTAGAGGACAGGATCGTTAGAGACCCCTACCACATAAAGAAAACCAACAAAATATATGCAAAAAGTATTGAGGTATCGTCATAATCAGGCGTCACGAACACGCGCCTGCCGCTTTGCGGTGCCAATATGGGTGTTGTGTACTTTGGTGGCGAACTTCAAGCTGGTCAAAGTCTCCGACATGTGTGCCTGGAGCGGGCTGACCATAACAAACATGAGAGTCTTCGAGTTTCCACCCAAGGAGAATTGGAGCAGGTAGGTGAGCTAGGAAGTGAGTTAGTATCTAGCGAACAGAAATGGGAGCAAAAGAAACATACCTTGCTGTTCCGGTATGGGATGTGGCCTCCCTCTTTGCCTTGGCCGAGTGCTGCAATCACATCGCCCAGAGAGCTCAAGCTACGGTTGATGTTCTGAGTCTCTTTCAGACGCTCGCCTGTTGCACCACTGTGGCTCAGGCGTTCGCTTCCTGCCAAGTCAACGAGGTTCAGCGTACCTTCACTGCGTTCACCGGTGATGTGGTTCTGGCCGGTGAGCTTGAGAATGAAGACAGAGTGGGACCGCGATGAGCGCTCGTTAGCCTTAGTCGCCGCCACCGAGCGGTTGGCATCCGCATTCTTGAGAAGAGACTCAACCATCTCAGGGGAGTCCAGGTTGACAGTGGTAATGTCGGTGATAGTAGTCTTGCCCCGCTGCATGTCATGACGGATCTCATGCTTCTTCTTGTCCAATTCATCCGGATTGCCCAAGAGATCGTTGAGGTTTTCATTGTAAACTTCAACAAAGTTGCCGGCCATTGAGTACCGCCAACCCTTCTCTTCCAGACCTTGCGCGGTCTCGTAAATCTGGTGAACAGCACGTGGGATCATGCCGTCGGCCGATGACATCGTGTGCGTCTTGCCACTACCAGTTTGGCCATAACAGAAAATACAAACATTGTAGCCATCCAGGGCGCTCTGAACAAGCTGGCTAATCTCATCAAAAACCTCAGCGTTCTGGGCGGATGGATTGAATACACGATCAAAGGTGAAAGTGTTATTCTTCCGCGTAATTGTTCCAAGGCTGCTCTTCTCTTCGGGACCAAGGATATTAATCTCCTTTCCATCGTCGGATTCATCGGGATACTGCATGAGAGTGAGGTCGGAGGCAGGTTCACTGTTAAGCGAGGGGCGGACTCGGCAGAACACGCGGATATTGCCTTTGAGCTCTTGCACCTGGTTATGAAGCTTGCGTCGGAGTGTCTCTTCCCTGCGCAGCTTCTCCTTTATGGCCTCTGTTTCAGCAAATGCATCCATCATCTCCCGATTGCACCGCTCAAAAGATTTAGACTGCTCCTCCCTTCCACTTTCAAGGAACTCAATGCGTGCCTTAAGTGCACGAATTGACGACTCTAGCGTGACGCTGTTGCTGCTTACGGTATCCAGGTTGAGTTTGAGTTCCTGCACAGTTCTTCGTTCGCGATCAAGGTCTGCCTTCAGGGCCTGTAGCCTGTCGTGCAATGTCGTAATTTCGCGGTCCTTCCTTTCCAACTCAATTTGGGACTTCTGGATATCAAGTGCAGATTGGGAAGTCAGCTTGCCCAACGCACTTACTCGTGCTGCTTTCTCGCCTTCAATCTCACGATCAAAACGTCGTTTCAGGTCGCGGATCTCCTCTTGATGTCGGCTAGTGATTTTCTCAATTTCTTTCCTGCTTTCTTGTTGGGCTGAATCCAATTCAATGCGCTGGCGCTGATAAAGATCATCCAAAGCAATTTCATGATCTCGCTTATCCTCTTTGCGCGCCTGCTCTGCAGTATGTAATTGGCTTCGCAACGAGTCTAATTCCACGCGTTGGGTAATATTGAGTTCTTTCACCTCATCCCGAGATTTCTCGAGTTCGCTTACTGGACGAAAAGATTAGATTCGTTTCATCATGATCCTTATTCAACTCAACTTACTTCTTGCCTTGTAGAGATCAACCGTCTCCTTAAGACCAGAGCTTGCTTGACCTTGTTGGTTTACCTGGGCCAGCAAGGTCTGCATCAATCCCTCCATACTCTTTTCGCGAGAATCTTGATCCCATTCCGGGCCTGTGATATTGTCAAAACTTCTGATCGAAGACCCTTTGGTCAAAAACGCGGGATGAGAGGATTTATTGACAACGCGTCGTTGGGAATGTGATGGGGTTCGGGAGGGTGCGGTGGGAGCGGTAAAAATAGAAGACGAGGAGGACTGCACATGTCCGGGTGACTTTGGGGTGGTAACAGTGGAAACATTGCGAAACGGGGTGCTGGGCAACACGGGGATAGTTGCCAGGTTGGAAGGATTTGGAGAAGGGACAGGCTTCCCTGACACAGAGAGCGTTGCCGATTCACCATTTCCATTCCAACCTTCATCCAATCCGGAGGACACGGTTCCAACGGGACAAGAAGGGATACGATTGGGAGATAAAGGAAACTGTAGCATACCCTTTCGTTTTCCTAACACACTAGGAGAGGCGTCTTCCATATGGGTATCCAATGCGCTCGCTGCGCGGGGAATCGATGCGCCGACGGGTCTGCGACCGTTGAAGGACGGTTGATACCGGGACATGGCTGATGCTGGGCGTGTGCCGGGGCCGACAGTTGAAGAAAAGGAGCCGTTGGTGGAGCGAGTCACAGGTGCAGTGGGCCGGGACATGGTTGAAGATGAGTACGAGTTGCCTCTGCCATGCGCCTTGGTCGTGGCAGTTGCCTGTCGAGTGACGGATCCAGGTCTCCTTGTTTCCGGGTTTGCGGTTTTCGGGCGGGTTGCTTCCGGCGCTGTTAGTTCATGTTGCGCCAATGATTCAGGATCTTCCATACGCGACATGCTCATAGCTTTGTTTGCGATTGTACCTGGCGCCATGATACCGGAGCGCGAGTTGGTTGTCGCGGAGCTAGCCTCACGTAGGCCAGCCTGTGGTAGGCGCATCCGAGTAGACGCCCTGGTGGTTCGGGTCTGAAGATGGTCAATTATGATCCCATGTACAATGATGGAACACAGACTCAAAGTGGGGGGTTGCTTACCATGTTTTCGCCCTCCATATTGGGATCTGTTGACCGCCAGGTTACCGGCGAATAGAGTATCCGGGCAAGAAGGATGAGCTCACGTCCAGCCACTGTCTGTGTTGGCCACTGGGACTTGAAGTTAGCGACTTGGGATGAAAGGACGAGGTATAGGACATGCCAATGGATGGTCTGGGCAGTAACCTTGGAAGTATGAGCATCAAATGAGCGCAAACTCGTTTCTGGAGGGACCGAAATGCAAAGTAAACAAAGAATTGCTGACTCAGGTGGCGCTAGTCTGAACCCGGCAATGTGATTTACTCGTATTCGTATTACCAAGAATATTTGAAAACAGCACGTGATTATTTCAAGACTCGAATATGAAAGGCTTCAATGTTCAACTGAACAAAAACAGATCAAATTAGACAATATCCTAGAAAATATTTACTATTCTTTGTTGACTCCAGAGTCCTTTTGAAGTTGCCGAAATTAGTATTCGTGGGGCGTGTGCCTCCACTCGGATTCCCGAAACGGCCCCAGTAGCCCCGTTGCTTGAGCTTCTCCAACTCTTTCACCTACTCCTTTTTCCTACCTTTTTTTTTGTCTCTAAGTCTTCGTTTGAACATTTGGTAATCATGTCCGGGCGTTTTGTTCGTTCCTCCAAATATCGTGAGTTAATTCTATAATCCAAAATGCGCCTCCCCGCTGACCTTTACAGGCCACGTCTTCGGGCGATCGACGAGAAAGGTAAGGCTAACTCCTATACCCCCCGATCTCTCATTTTCTAATCTTTGCAGGATCAATGTTACGATAACCTTCGAGTCTCCCGAAACGCCTGGGATACCAACCTCCTCAAGGTGTGTGTTTTGCCTTCCGCATCACCCCTGACGTTTCACTGGCGAACCCGGTCTTACGGTGCATCTAGGTCAACCCGAAACACATTGCGGTCAATTGGGAAGCAGGTGGTGGCGGAGCTTTTGCAATTATTCCTCTTGAGGAACGGGGCAAGCTCCCAGAGCGCATCCCATTGTGCCGAGGCCACACTGCGGTTGTTTTGGACACCGACTGGTAAGGGATTCGAATCTAGAACACCCCCGCCGCAGCTCACTGAAACACTGCAGGAACCCTTTCAATGACGATCTAATTGCCTCTGGATCCGATGACGGCAAGGTATAGTGGGACAGACAACATCTATTAGCTTTGCGACTGACCGATTCCAGGTTTTACTCTGGCGGGTTCCGGAGAACTTCACTGTTCGACCTGAGGCCGATGCCGACGACATCCAGGATCTCGCGCCTATTGGCAAATTGAGTGGTCATCCTAAGTATGAATCCTTGCCCAAACCCGTTATCGCCTCATGCTTACCCCTCCCTGTAGGAAGATTGGCCACGTGCTCTTCAACCCCGCGGCAGAAAACGTGCTGGCAACGGCCTCGGGCGACTATACCGTGAAGATCTGGGATATTGAAGCTGGTGCACCGAAGCTCACCCTTAACATTGGCGATATTGTGCAGTCGCAGTCGTGGAGTGCCAACGGTTCCTTGTTGGTCACTACCTCGCGTGACAAGAAGCTCCGCATCTGGGATGTGCGACAGGAACGCCCGGCTCACGAGACCAATGGCCACACCGGTGCCAAGAATAGCCGAGCTGTGTGGCTGGGAGAGCGTGATCGCATTGCGACTACCGGTTTCTCCAAGATGAGCGATCGCCAGCTGGCGCTCTGGGATATCCGTGCCGTTCGGGAACCCATCAACGGTTTCAAGACATTGGATTCCATTTCTGGTGTGTGCATGCCTTTCTGGGATGATGGAACTAGCATGCTATACTTGGCTGGACGAGGGTGAGTGTCCACGATTGAATCCTTAAACTCGCATTTTCTGATAACCAGCAGTGACGGCAACATCCGATACTTCGAGCTTGAGAACGACAAGTTCGAGTTCCTCTCTGAGCACAAGTCTGCCGACCCCCAGCGAGGAGTTGCTTTCATGCCCAAACGTGGCGTGAACATGCATGAGAATGAAGTCGCTCGTGCCTACAAGACCGTCAACGATCAATACATCGAACCCGTCTCATTCATCGTCCCCCGCCGATCCGAGAATTTCCAGGACGACATCTACCCACCTACCGCCGGAGTGACCCCCGCCATGTCTTCGTCCGAATGGCTGGGTGGCAAGGAGGCACTTCCTCCCAAGATCTCCATGGCCAGCTTATTCGATGGCGAGGGCATCAAGGAGGTGAAAGGAGTTGAAGAAAAGCCAACTGGCTCCATGGATGCACCTGCGCCCAAGCCCGCCGATGCACCTCAAGCCACCGAGACCCCCAAGGAGACTCGCAAGACCCCAGAGCCTGCTTCCCCAAAGCCTGCCCCGGAGCCTGTCT
Organism: Penicillium griseofulvum; assembly: GCF_001561935.1. NCBI lineage: Eukaryota > Fungi > Ascomycota > Eurotiomycetes > Eurotiales > Aspergillaceae > Penicillium > Penicillium griseofulvum. Next base: position 3,725,625 of record NW_024467471.1, on the reverse strand, counting down.
CTGAACCTACTCCCGCTGCGCGCCCCGCCCCATCCATGAAGGAACAGGGTGCTTCAATGGCCGCTATGGTGAACAAGTTCGCCGATGGCGAAGACGCCACCGTTTCCGACGATGACGACTCGAGCTTCGAGGAAGTTCCCAAGCCGGTTGAGCGTCCCACTCGCTCTGTCGCTGCCGAGTCTGCTTCGCCCCGTGTCAGCAGCCCATTGAGGCCGAAGGAGGTTGAGACAAAGCCTCAACCCGCCGTGGCTGCGGCTGTAGCTGTAAGTTCCCTTTCTCCTCATTCACATGTGTTACATTGTGCCAGCTGCTAATAATCTCAGTCCCCTATTGCCCCATCACCCGCTACCGATGCCCCCTCGCCCACCACTTCCATCCCTAGGAATGACATCGAAGAGATCAAGAACCTGCTTGCCGAACAAACGAAGACTATTGCCGACCAGGCACAACAAATGCAAACACTGACCGCGGAGATTGAGGCATTGAAGAGCAAGCTAAACTAAATAATATGATTCTAATTTGAGTCTCTGGAGACTGCTAGGTTGGTCAAATATTATCTAGGTACATTCATTGGGGGACTATCGGATTGGAATCCGGTGTTTGACGTATATGAGGCGGAGTGGATAAGTTTTTTTGTTTCTTTTTAGCGGAATTGTCAATACATTGTCCAGTGAAATCAAAAATTTGGATATTATTTCAATCGCCTGTGTATGTAGTATGGTCTAGCACGGTGGGACCAATAGATTTTGTCGAGTATAAGACTAGTATGAAGCTTGGAATACATGCAAGAATTCATAATATATTACTTATAAATAGGTCAATCCAAAGTGCTACTCGTCAATCGTTTGAGTCATGTTAAAATTTGGACAAGCTGGGGTGTCTATTAAGGCCATGATATATATATTCCTCCTCTGTACACATCTCGATTTTTCCCTAGCGGATGGGGCTCTCCTATTTGGGATATATCATATTTGACACTATTATTAAGGATACTATACATCATCCTCACAATAAGCCGTAGATTGAGAGGGCGAGTTCAAAAAGACATCTTCAAACAAGTTCCCGAAAGGAAACGAGAAAGGAAACGCAATTCCGATGCCATCTTGCGGAACTTGATCAGATAACCCTCCAGTGGGGTTCATCTCACCAATATTGCTTTCGTTATCAAGTTGACACGAACCATTCTGCATCTCAGATCCTGCCGGACGCTCTGGTATCCTTTCGCCATCTTGTGCCTGCACACCTGCAGAGTATCGCCCGAGCAGGGATTCATAAATTGGATAGATGGCCGCAAGTACCGGGAACCGATCTTGCAATTTGTCAAGTATCGACATGCAGAAACGGGCACGATTCTGTGAGATCATTCGGACACCTGTATCGCCTTTGTGTATGTTGACGATATAGATCGCGAGAACCGATAGCACGGGTGCAGTTCTAGAAAAGGGTTAGTAACGCACGGGATGGCGCCTTGTCGGGAGACATACATGCTGGCTGCGGCTGCATAGAGAAGATTATTCGCCACGAGTATTTCGAGCATGTGGGAGATCTCTGTACATATCTCGAATGTCGGCGAGTCTGGCCCGATATTGAGAGAGAATCTTGGATTGCTCCGATGCAAAACTAGTCGGTATTCCCTGTAATTTGGAGTCAGAATGGAGGGACCCTGGAAAGTCATGCAAAAGTTAGCTTACTGGTAAAGTATATGAGTCAATATAGCCCACTTGCTACTATTCGCTGATAAGGACCTGAATTCCGGGGAAAGGGATGAATAGCACAAGGAAATCTGCTCTAAGCAGATATCTTGCGAATGGCCCGTATCTTTGTCGTATTTAATAGTGAAGAATTGATCCACTGTAATATTTGTTAGCAACTTTCCTTTAAAAACCCAGGATGATGGATGTCGAACCCGTCTGAGCTAGTTGCACAACGTTTATCGCAAATGTATTTGCCTCATAGTCGTTGTCTGTCTCTTGAGATCCGCCGACTTGTTCAAAATCTGCTTCTGATAGAGGAGAAACATTGCAAAGTCTTCCTTGTACGTGTGGAGGACGATCGAGAAGCATCGACAGATTTATGTCCATGGCCTAGTCTAGAAAGTCAGACTAGCCATACAGACCTGGGGCTTTGTGGGAAATAACCGACATATATCATCCACCACAATCTTCGCCATAGCTTTCGATCCTTCTCTTCAAGACGCACGTATGACTTTCTAGAATACCGATTAGTTGCCTACGGTCCATATTAGAGGGTTAAGTAAACTCACGTTTGATGCAGTCCTAAAGCCTGCGCTATTCCCACAGAGATACCAACCCAGTACCAAGGGTCTTTGTGCTCTAGAATACCATTCCACCAATAGCACATGAGAAATGTGGCTTGGATGGTCACAATAGAATCGGTTTCATATCCAGCATCATAAAGAGATTTGGCTCTCTGGTAAAAGGTGAGGCTTGCAGCGTATCGGGACACAAATCCGGCATCGGCAATGACAGAATCCGCACAATATACAGTAGCAGCGAGATAAACAGCATTCAAGAGCAAGTGCGAGTATTTACCTTCCTCGAGAGTGACAAGAAACCTTGACTTATCAAGAATAGGCAGTGCAGCAAGTGAAAAGTGGAAGTAAGCGCCGAGAAGGGCCTGACTAGTCTCTTGTGATGGGAGGTCAAAAGCTCCTTCGTACTTAAGACGTTCAGTAGTAGAGATACAAATTCTTTCGATCTCTTGCGTCGTCGAGCTGCCCAGGCGAACCAGCATTGACGCGTGGAGGTGATCCTGAAGTGGACGTACATCTGTCGAACCTCCGAAGGGATTCCCAAATTGTTGAACCAAGTAGTTAAGATTAGAAGAGTCTGCAACATACTGCGTTTTACCGCTTGGTCCAAGAGCTGGGAAACACGGCTCTTGCTGTGGCTTATCTCTATCGTCTTGAGCATGCGTGGCTAGTGGGTTTGAACTGGTCACTCCTTCATACGGCACATTGCGAGAGGTCATCGAGAGACCCCTGCTTGAGCCTGCTTCAGTGGGTAAGATAGGAAGCTTTCGTTTCCTAATTCTAAGTTAGTCCTATCATTATGGCCTAATGTTATGGATCCTACCGTCCACGCTGAGATATAATTAGCTCGCATTGGCGCCGGGCATTCCGGCAGTTGGAACACGCGACACCTTCACTGCGATCGCATTTGACACGCCGGTCATGACACAGGCGACAGGCGACTTTAACTGGACCACTGCGCGGCATTTGACAATCGTGAAAGGCAATTAATCGATTGTATGAAGTCGGCGTCTTGAATTCGGCGAGGTTAGCAAAATTGGACCCATCAAGTCGCCGAATTTTAACACTTCCAATTGGCTGAACTCTTGATATCTGCCCTTTCATTGGACAATCAACACCACCTGCTTGGAAATATCTATAAAAGTTCTCGAACGAGATGAATGAGGTGATTTCACCATTTACACTTGCCTCTCGAGCTAGCAAATATTCTGGTTAGCTAGCGACAATGCTGTTGAATACATCTTCTCGAAATATACTCCGTCGCTCCAATACAAAGCAATGGTCACTAGGTCTCTTGCCCACTATCGCAACGAAACGATACGTACGCACATCTTCAGAACCTAGCAGCTCTACATCTACACCCCTACCATTCAAGAAGGAGAAAGATGGGGCATCCGGGTATCTTCTGTACGTCAGATAAACCAATTAATAACTTGCATCCGATTGATCTGTACTAACATTTTCCCGCTATTAGGGCAAAAGCCGATGATCTAGTCAACTGGGGAAGGCAAGGCTCCCTGTGGCCCTTGTCATTCGGACTAGCCTGCTGCGGAATCGAAATGATGCATACCTCAATGCCACGCTACGACCAGGATCGCCTGGGCATTATTTTCCGCGCCTCGCCACGGCAAGCCGATGTCATGATAGTGGCCGGTACGGTAGTCAACAAGATGGCACCGGCAGTGAGACAACTATATGATCAGATGCCGGATCCGAAATGGGTGATCAGCATGGGCAGTTGTGCCAATGGTGGAGGATATTACCACTACAGTTACAATGTTGTACGCGGTGTGGACCGCATCGTGCCAGTGGATATCTATGTGCCTGGATGTCCACCAACTGCCGAGGCACTTCTGCAGGGGATTTTTCTTCTACAGAAGAAGATGCGTAGGACCCAGGTTACCAGGATGTGGTATAGGCGTTAGGTGAATGTTGAATTAGGGTATATATCGTGACGAAATCCAATGCTGTCACAGTTATAGAAGCTATGTATGCTGTTTGCTACAACATACGTAGTAGTTTGCTTGCTATTTTACAGGGGTATAAATACCCTGTATCTTAATAGTTTCTCCAATGCAGATCCATCTTCCTCATCTCTCACATTGCATGTTCAGTAATACCTTAGCTCAAGTGTAACAATGAAGCGTTTCTGTCGCAGTCTAAATTGTTTCAGGCACAGCGATGACAGGGAGTCCAGGAAATCCCCAGTCCAATCATCAGTCCAATCCCCAGTACAATCCATCATCTCTAGATTTCTTCATGAGGACTCCCCGGACCAATCCATCATCATCCTAGTTCCTGACGAGGAATCCCCGACCCAATCCATCATCTCTCGATTTCTCCACGAGGACTCCCCGGACCAATCCATCATCGTCCTGGTTCCCGACGAGGAATCTTCAGCCTAATCAATTATCACCCTAGTTCCTGGGGGGCCTCTTCACGTCCAGTAGCTGGTACATATGTTGTACTGGTAGACGATTTAGCTACAAGGATCACATGGATCTTTTTCTTTTCAACATCAAACAAGGAATCACCGCAGCAAGGCACAGATAGAATAGAAAATTCATTTTCACCACTTGGAGTGGCATTGCCTCTATTCATAAGAAGCCGTTTCAGATAGCTTACACAAATCCCATATCTACTGTTGAACAAGCTCACATACCAGCTCAAGGAGATAACATGCAAGAAAGTGAGAGAACAACCCTTGACGCCATGTCCCATGATTTTGTACGGAAAGCAAAAATCAAACTCCAAGCTTAAAGTTCATCTTCGTACTTGTAGTTGATGCGACGGCCCGCCACCATACGGTCCTGCCGGCTATCACGGCGGCGGCCAGACTTGGCCTTTTCACGATGCTGCTGCTCACGCTCAAGGCGTTCCTTATTGCGTGCTTCGCGCTCAAGTGTGTAAGGGTCTTTATCGGACTCGGCCTTCTTGGTCGAGGCTCCGTTCGTGTCTCTACTACGCTCCTCATCGCCACGTTTCACACGACGGGCTTGGGGATGGTCGCCGCCGGCGGTAGATGGGGATCGATCGCGGCGAGAACGCTTGCGATCACGGTCACGGTCACGATCACGATCACGATCACGCTCCCTTGGTCGATCTCGGTCCCGCTCGGGAGCTCTGTCTTTATCGCGGTCGCCCTCACGGCGACGTTCGCGATCAGAGTCGCGGTCTCTACCACGTCGATCGCGGTCTCGGTCTCGGTCTCGGTCTCGGTCACGATCACGATCACGATCACGATCTCGGCGTCGGAGATCTCGGTCCTGTTCTCGTGATCTGTCGTCTTCGCGTCGACTACCTCTATCCTTGGTGGAGCGGTAGGTGCTGCTGATTCGGCTTGCTAAATCCCGCGACTCTGGGGCCTCGGAGGACGCCCTGATCCTGCCATTTGATTCATCTTTCTCTGCAATCTTGTCTAGGCGACCAGAGGGACGGACATCACCGTTTCGGCTTGAGCTGCGGCTACGGCTGCGATGACGACGAGAGCGTTGCGAACGGTGCGTGGTTCTTCTATCCCGCTCCCGATCACTGTCGTGATGGCGGCGTCGCGAGGATGCGCGGGATGGGGAGCGAGAGTGACGAGCGTCGGATTGTAGCTCATCAACCCGATCTTGGCGTTTGATTTCTGCCTCACGCCGACTCTCACGATCGTCTTCAGTACCATGAACAGATAGTGAACGGGGGCGAGCGGCTGGATTCTGTGAGGGGGATTGGGATCGAGACTGCGCACCTTGGGACACGGCAGTGGATGTAGCCCTTGTGCGATCGTCCTCAGTGGGTTCACTATTGACAGTTAGAATTTATATCGTCAAGACAAAACAAAAGACAAAAGAGGGGAAGGTCTTACCCAGAAACACTTGCTCGTCCTTGAATCTGGAAGCCACGTTGTCGTAGCACACTGGTATTGGGTAGCCCCTGCCGCATGGCACGCGGAGCAGCTGGGGCACCTTCGACGCCAGGTCCCCGTTCTTGTCCATACCGACCATATCTGTATTGGCCATACCCATTACTACCGTATCCAGGGCCAGTTGGTACAGAATTATCAAGGCTGTCAATGGTGGGAATTCCCTGGGGTTGGTGTGTGTTTGTTGGGAGATCTGAATTACCCGGTACATTGGGTTCAGTTTCACCTGATTGTGTAGTCTCATTTGCTTGGATGTTACCTTGGGCATCCATTGAAGTACCGTTCAGACCATTAGGCATGCTTGGGTTCTGATTGGGGTAGCCTGAGTTAGCACCCTGACGGTAATGACCTTGCATGGGTCCAAAGCCACCACGACCGGAGCCATGAAACTGGCCCCGGCCTCGACCTCGGTAACCGCCACGACCATAACCGCCGTAGTAACCAGACTGGTAGTCTGAGTGAGAAGGGTAAGCAGACATATTAGACCCGCCAAATGCTCCGCCATAAGGAGGACCCGTGCCATTTGCGAAAGCATTTGGATTGAATTTATTTTGGCCGCCTTGCCACATATTGTTGTTCTGTTGGGATGCGTCCCATCCTAAGGATCCATACATGCCCCCGCTGTAGTTCATCCCAGAGTTCATGCCCATGCCAGCCATGTTCATTCCGTACATTCCCTGATTTGCCATCGGGTCCATCCCCATGGGCATACCTGTGGAGAGATTAGCGAGGTCGAAACGGCAAAAATTGGTAATATTGATCTTACCCATCGCGTTCGGGTAATTGAACATGCCAGCCATAAAAGGATTCATGCCGTTCCCGTTCCAGCCCATCGCGGGGAAGTTGCCGGTCATGTTCGGTGTCATCGAGTTGGTACCGGATTCTCCAGGAACTTCCTCTGCCGTGGGAGCAGGTTCTCCATTTACTGGAATTTCGTTGACTGCGGCATCTTCAGTCATAGACTCAGGGACCGGTTCGCGGTTGAGTTGATCGCCAGTTGCCTCGGGCTAAACAAAGGGTTAGTTTAGGAAAGTAGAGTGTGTGACAGTAGTAGGAAATTACCTGAGCTGGCTGATCTGCCGAATTCGAGACATTTGGCCCTGGAATACTCTCTCCAACTGTGTCCGGAGCTGGTGTGTCTATTCCCGGTTCTTGAGGCTTTGAATCTGCAGGCTCTGTAGGACACGGAGGTAGAGGTGCGTCGGTTTCCACAGATGTCACAAGTTCATCCCTATTTTGATCAGGGAATGAATCCTGGGCAGGTGTTTTTGTCTCTGCAGGAGTGACAATGGATGGTGTTGGAGGTGCCGTAGATTGGCGGTCCTTTTCCCGCTTCTTTTCTTCAGTGCGCAGGAAAGCCTTGAGAGTGGTTCGTAGAGCCTTGTTTGGTTTGCAGAGATCGGGAGAGACAGGGGTATGTGTGCAGACGGGACATGTATCAGAGAGGGAAGCTTGGCCTAGAACAGATATCAGATTAGCTACCATTTGCGACAGGTGCGAAAGATTGGTTCCAACATACAGGTCTCGCAGATAGACTGGTCACAACAGGGGAGACGAAATGCATTCACCGCCAGCTTATTGCAGATGGCACATCGTAACTTGAAAGGGATCTCATCTTGGGCCAGGGTACTGCAGAATCATTAGCATCATTCCGAATTTTTGATCGGCATGTGAGTACGTACCTGGCAATGTCCATGAGACCAGGCACATCCGCCACCGCCATGGCTGGTGATGGCTGGTGATGGCTGGAGATATTAGATAACCCTGATTAGACAGAGAGCTTCAGGGACATGGCTTCAATGTCTGGTAAGAAGTGTAGAGGTTGATGCTTGAAATTGGTCGGAAAAACTATTTCGCCGAAGTTACATGTCAGAGAGAAGTAAGAACTGAGGGATGACGTGGAGCACGCAAACAAGGCGCATTGTAGATATGATGAGACCCCTCAGATTAGATCAAGTTATTTTTGGTGTTCACAGAAGAAACAGCGATACGCTTATGGTTTCATCTGGTTCAACTCGACGTTTTTGGATTTATCGTCATCGGGTATTCTACGGGTGCCTAGAGAGGGGGGAGAAAGCAGATACTACCTACAATATACAGATAATTCAATATATTGAGATTTGAATATATAGAACAAAGGAATAGAGGAGGAGTACTCCATACAGGGAATAGGGATAGATAATATAATAAAAGACAAGAGTCAGAAAGGTGAAGAAGAGAATATAACAAAGAGAAGATGGAAAAAATAAGAACAAAAATGTAAAAAAGTAAAAAATAAAAAAATAAAAAAAACAGTCAAAACAGTCAAACCCGGTAAAAACATTACCAAAAAAACACACGACGGAATTTAAAAAGGACAGCGGCGCCCGAGTCGGGTTGTTGGATTCTCCTCTCCAGGGAGCTTGGGCCACCTACTTTTTCGCGATTCCACTTAATAAATTTTTTTTTTCTTGACCATGACAGAGGACAATTATCGGCCTCGCTCTCCTGATTTCTCTCTTCCTCCTCCTCAACAACACGTGCTTCCGAGTCCAATTACATCTTATACATCACCATTCTTCAATTCATACCAACCATACCAACGAAATCCAAGTCGCGTGTCCCAGCAGTACGTCCCGCCATATCAGCCAGACGACTCTGACATGGCTCGTCGCTCAAGCCGTCTTGCTCAGTCAGACCACGCCCCTATTCCCGACCATATGCCTGAAGCAATTCAACCTATGCCTGAAGCAATCCAACCAATCCCAGAGCCGATCGCAATGGCGCCAGTCCCCGCTGTTGCGCCGGAGACAGAGGAAGAGATGCCGCCGGCCCCTCCAAGTGTGGGGATTGAAGTAAAGACCAAGTTCCCCGTGGCGCGCATCAAGCGCATCATGCAGGCCGATGAGGATGTCGGTAAGGTTGCTCAAGTAACACCGATTGCTGTGTGTAAGTACATCCTTTGCGCGTCCCTTGAACGATATTTTTTTTTTTTTTTTCATGTTTGCAAGATGTACTGACCAGTCACTTTCTTATAGCCAAGGCTCTCGAACTCTTCATGATATCCCTCGTCACCAAGGCGGCACAAGAAGCAAAGGATCGCAACTCAAAGCGCGTCACAGCTTCGCATCTTAAACAAGCCGTCGCCAAGGATGAGGTACTTGACTTCTTGGCCGACATCATCTCTAAGGTCCCTGATCAACCTGCTAGTCGGAAGCACGAAGATGAGGGGAGCGATCAGAATGAGGGTCGCCGTAAGCGGGGCGGGCGGCGACCGAAGGATGAGAGTGATTGAGCTTGACCCGTAAATGATTTGACGACGTGCTAGATGGGATTGGTATCAGGCGCATAAATTCATGGGGGTTTTATTTTTTGGGCGTTTAAATAGTGGGAGGCAGATCTGGGAGCGCATTTCTCTGTGAATATTTTTGGTTTTGGAGACTCGAATGAGTCGAGTACCCCTTACACGCACGGTCTTTTTATTCAAACTGGACCTGGACTGACATTTTCTTCTTCGCTGGAACTGGAATATGTATGGCTGTAACTGTATAAATTTGGATTGTTGCGCATGTAGTATATTGGAAAGGCGATGCCCGTAATTGTAAAGCGGCGATCAGCGCGATAAACACCGTCTCCACTAATCCTCAACCCCGTCACTTTCATTCTGTGAGATCATGCTGTCCTCACAGAATGGACTTTGTACGTGCTCGTTCCTTCTCTATGGATCCCTACTAATATACTTAACACAGTGGTCTCGTCTTATCGGCGGCTCGCGCGCGCTGCCCAACAAATCCTCCAAGGCCACCTCGCCCACGGAACGTATGACTGCCTTTAAGCGTGCCTGCAATGCCCTCCAGGTACCAACACCATGTCCGCTTCCATGACCCCAACTAACTCAATTGATAGCAAATATGGCGTGCAACAAATAATCCTTCTGGCGAACAATCGGTTGCGCACGCGCGGACGTACGTTGAACGACTCAATTCGATTCTGAGCGAGGAAGCCCGCGGGCCCGCACCGCACCCCTGTGTCGCCTATGCAGCATCTTCCCAGGTTTTTGTGACAGTGACCAAGCTTGCCCTCTCTTTTTATGATGAAGGAGTCATCCGATCAGCCACGGTATTCTTCAACACGCTGATCGATGCGGAAGTGGATGGGGTTGTGGACAACCGATTGTTCGCCCGGGCGATGGTTGATCTAGTCCGCCGCGCCGAAAAGACCTCGGATGAGATCGAGGGCCGACTCGTCGAGCTGCTGTTTGGGATTGCAAACAACATTCGTCTTCAGCCTGTTATCCTGCCCGCATGGTTTGTGCCTCGGGTAACACCCACTGCCCAGGATAGCGATTCCCAAGCCCCAAGTGGGACGGAGTTTGCAGGAGCTACGAGGAAGGACGAATTTCCTCTGTTCTATCTGCTGGTGGACTATGTCCACCATGAAGGGCGCGCCGGCGACTTTGCCCGTACGGGTTTGCTCTACCTCATTGAAACCGCGTCGCGGTCCAAGAATCTAGAAAAGTGGCTGATCGAAAGTGACCTGGCTACGCTCATGGCCACTGGACTGGGTGCGCTATACAGCCAGCTGGGACAGTAAGTTTGTTTCTTTGATCGATATGGAACAGTACACTAATTGAATATAGCTTGTCATTTACTCCCACCGACGAGGACGAGAATGTTCCTCACATTATTGCGTTATCTGATCACGCCAAAGAAGAGACCGCTTTGCAGCCAACTCTAGGTCAAACAATGGATGCATTCATGTCATATCTGTTATTTTGGCAGGATACAATCGACCATTGCAAATCGGCTGAAGTGAACGACACTTTGCTAGATCATTTCCAGGTGCTGTTTCTGGAACAACTCCTGTCAGTATACCCTCGTCGCTCTGGGATAGATTCATCACTAATCCTAACAGATACCCCTCCTTGTTAGAATCATCAGATGTAGCTGGTGGCTCAACAGCGGCGGTGCTGACCTACATGTGCCGCATCCTTGATTCAATCGATCAAGGCGAATTGGTTCATCGAATCCTACATTTCTTACTAGCATCTTCCCCTCAACCCGAGGAGCAAATGGACATGTCTGCGAGTCGACGGAAATCGCTGAATGTGCTAGCTGCGCTAGCGTCCGAAGCGGCTCAACCATCACCGTCACTATTTAATCTTCGCGATTTGGCCCTACTGGGACTCCAGTCATCAAACAGCCAGACAGTTTTAGCCACACTGCGCCTGTTAAACACCGTTCTTCAAAGACACCATCTATTTGCACGGGCGCTAATCCATACCATTCCCACTCAGCCCGCACATCAGCGCCCGGTTGGCGCTTTGAATGCTGAGCTAGAGCAACTTTTGGTTATGGGAACATCCCTCGTCCATGACCCTACGCTGAATGAGTCGTATGACAATTATGTTGCAGATGCGACATGTGTGCTTGAATCCCGCCTGTGTCTGCCCATTTCATCGATGGAAGAAGACGAGGAGACGCTACCCCTACCATTACCGCTCCAGCAAGACGATCCAATAGTGCAGGCCCTCTTCACGTGCTTTGAATCTTTCTTTACTAACAGTGTCATTGTCAATCTGGCATTAACAGGTGTGTTCATGAGCCTGGCATCTTCACATCTCTTCTCTTTGGACGGGTTGGTGTTGGTTGATCCCAACCAATATGAGGCCCCATCCTCCGAAGAAATCGACGACGAATTTGAACACGTTCGTCGGGCCTATCAGGCACCAACTTGGCCTACCACAGCTGCTCCGACATTGACATTAGCGCTCCAAAAACTCGTGAACCAGGTCCGACAATGGCAACGAGAACTCCCTGACTTTGATGTACTGCTTGCTGCCCGACGAGAACTCTTGCACCAGGAAGATCGCCCACAGACGCCAGACCGATCACGGGAGCCCTCGGAGGCTCCAGTATCTTTAACGGATCGCTCCCGCCCGTCATACCCTGGTTCGCCGGATGCCTCTACTCTAGGTTCCCGTGGCCGGTCTCCGTACCCTGTATATTCGCCCCCTATGTTTTCTAGTCGGGATCGGGATGGATCCTCTGTCCTTTCCGACTCGCGAGGATCCTTGAACACCCGGGCTGTAGCCGCTGAAGCTCTTCGCCAGCGCCTTTCTATGCCGTTCCCGCCTGCACCCGCGGATCCACAGTCCCCGTCTGCTGAGGAAGAGGCATCAGGTTCAGAAGATACTAAGGATGGGCCTGTCGCGACTCTTGGACACGTGCTGACGAATGTGGTGATTCTTTATGAATTCATCCTAGAGCTGTCGGCAGTAGTACAAGTTCGGGGAAGCTTGTTTGAAGAGGCAGGATACGACTGTTAGGAAAGGGGTTTTGTACGGAGTATATAATGGGGTATACCTAGGCATCAGGATACTGTTTTCTTTCTGCCTGACAAATTCATCAAAAATATAAGAATTTGATATGTATAAGAATAGTACCCGTATACCCGTATACCCGGAAGCCAAGTCGGCCCCCTAACCCCTGGAAGAGAAACTGCCAAGACACCGTGCCAGATTCGCTTGCGACGATTGGCAACTTGGCTTACACGTACAACATAGAACTGTTCTCTTTCCTTTCTGAAACCTTTGACAATGGTCTGATTTTACCCTCATTTATACTATCCGATCGAACTTCTTTTTATATATACCCTCACTTGACGGTATGACAGACCAAGATGGCCTCCATACGTCATGAGTCTCTCGACCGCGAGGACCGCGAGGATGCCCCATTCCTCGACTCCCATCCGAGCACCTCCGGTCCAGCCCATCGTCATGTACATAGCAAGCCGAGTATAGGCAGCCGCCCAGTGAAGGCCAATGCCTCCGCCAGCGCCATCAGTTTCCGCCTTAAGGCGATCCTATTCGCCATGGTCCTCGCTGTTGAAGTCGGCTTCGCTTTCCTGGAGGGCCCACTGGTCCGGATCATGGAGTCTATTGCTTGTCGCCAGTATTTCTTAGTTGTGGATCCGACTAAGATCGGCATGGATGGACAAGTGCCCGAGGCCATGTGTAAGATCGGCGAGGTACAAGCTGAACTGGCGGCTGTGAAAGGCTACCATATGTTCTTTGATGGGTCACTGAGTACGTTAATCTGAATATTTAGGACGAAAATATTCTCTAATAAGTTCGCAGGCGCTCTTTTGGCGATTCCCTACGGTCTGCTGGCAGACCGTCGTGGCCGCAAATCTACACTCGCTTTGTCTATTCCCGGGTTTGGGTTGAATGCAATCCTTACACTCGTTATGTTGTGGTTCTCGGATATCTTTCCCTTGCGCGCGCTTTGGTTTACTGCCTTGACGTGGGTGTTTGGCGGTGGTCCAGTTGTGTCTTTTGCGATTATATGGACTATGATGGCCGATGTAACCAACGAGGCAGAAAGGTATGTTACTCATCTAACTTGAGTATATTTTATAGGTGCTAATTAAGTGGTATAGAGCGGGTATCTTCTTTCAATTTGCCATCGTATCAATGGGCGCCGACTTCGCTTCAAGTGCTGTTAGTTCCTATCTGATGACCTTGAATCCCTGGATACCATTGGTGATTGGATTCGGAATTGTAATGGCGGGCATGATGCTCATCTTGTTGCTACCGGAAACGAAGCATGCACTCCCACCCCGTAAAGCCGAACCATCAAATGTCGAGCTGTCAGATCTGACAGATGAGCCTGAACCAAAACATTCTTTACATGATCTCAACGAACGGGAACCACATTGCGCAGAACCCGACATGAATGGTGATCACGAGGACGAACCGCCGTCTTGGAGCATCCCCTCATACTCCCACCAATCTATTCTGGCAAAGGTCCGCGCAAATTACCGCTTCTACCTCAAGCCCTACCGGTTCATTCTCAATCGAAAACCAGTGCTTCTCCTTCTCACTGCATTCCTGGTATACCGCCTGAGCCGTGGCTCATCCTGGTTTTTGGCTCAATACATATCGACCCGTTATTCATGGACACTGGCGCAGTCTAACTTCCTGGTATCTGCTCGTCCGACTGTCTCAATCCCACTATTTCTCTTCGGCCTACCTTTCCTCAAAAGCCGAGTCCTCAACCCCCGACTTTCATCGACAGAAAAAGACCTCTGGCTCGCGCGGCGTAGTATATTCTGCCTTACAATTGGAACCCTTGGCATTGGTCTCTCCCCGAGCATCGCGACTCTGATCCCCAGCATGGTCATCCAGACTTCAGGATCGGGCTTCGTTTTCCTTGCTCGCTCTATCATTACCACTTTGGTTGAACGTGATGAGACCGCGCGTTTGTTTACTGCGATCGAGATTATCCAGTCATTGGGAAATGTGGTTGCGAGTTTATCTATCACGACAGTCTTCCAGATTGGACTGCGTCTTGGTGGGTTCTGGATTGGTCTCGCGTGGATGATGACCAGCACGCTCTTCTGCTTAGTTGGAATAGCCATCTGGAGTTTAAAACTGCCCCCAAGTTCCCCGACACCGGAATTCGTGGTGGATGATTACGATGGGGAAGACAGGGCGTGATCCTATAGATCTTGTATACTATTCATAGCTCCTGTGCGCATTCAAAGCGTGTTTTCTTTTTTTTTTTTTTTGGGAGGGAACCTGCTATATTAATGTATATCTTTGTATGGAAAAGATCAAACAAACCACATAGAGCCTTGGATCCCAAGATCCCTCGATGTCTACCTCGTACTCCTACCTACAGCGCTTATGCTTGTACAAGAAATGCGAGTTGATGCCTTAAGGCATAATACCACGTGACAGCTCCAGTCGCATGTGAAGATCACCAGCTTGTCGACTAGACTCCACTATCTGTCTCAACTTGTGCTCCTGGCGCATTCACCCTTGCTTAGCGCATGACGTGTTGGTGATTGAGCCCGTATCAAAGCTCATTCTGCCCAAAGCTGTCATAACAAGAGATGGAGAGATACTCTCAGTTCCGAGATCGAGGTGAGTTTCCGCTGTGATAACCAGCCCCTCAAAGTACAGTTATACTAACATCTCCCAGGCTCGGGGATTGCACCCTTCCTCCCGATTCCCATTGAACCACTCGGCCTCCAAGCTCCCCTTCGTATATTTCTCTTCTGCTTCCGGCTCCCGCTGTTCATCTTCGTCACCCTTAGCTATTTTTTGATATTACAATGGCTTCCTATCGGCTCGCTGGGCAAAAAGGCTGCTCTATGGTGTATCCTTGGAGTTCCTAGTATCTGGTGGATTGATCTCCAAGTGGACGGAGTGCGAAAAGGGTTCGCTTTACAACATTGGAACTATAGCCTCTTCCGCCTGATAACTAACACTTCCGACATAGGTCCTTGAAGCAGCAGCAAGCACGTCTGCCACAGCCGGGCTCGGTCATCGCCTCGTCCTTCACGTCACCCATTGATGCCGTGTATCTGGCAGCTATCTTCGACCCGGTCTTCACAGCCTCCTACCCCAACACTCGCCAAGTCGAGCGCATCTCTTTGCTCCAGGCCATTCTGCGAGCTTTCGCTTTCCCTGCTACGCAGCCGGCTCCTGGAGCCCGGATGGTGGATATCTCCACCCTGGTTGAGCAGTATCCCAACAGGCCGATCGTATTGTTCCCAGAGTGTACCACCACCAATGGTCGCGGCATCTTGACCCTGAGCAACTCCCTCCTCGGGGTACCTCCCAAGACCAAGATCTTCCCCGTCAGTCTGCGCTATACACCTATGGATATTGTGACTCCTCTTCCTGGGAGTTATATGAGTTTGCTGTGGACGTTGCTTAGCAAGCCGACCCACTGCATCAGAGTGCGCATTGCGGAGTCCATTACAAATAGCCAAAACACCGCTGATACAACTTCGTCTCGCAAATCTACCTATAATACTAATTACCTGGACACAATGGACCAAAATGGCCAAGGAGAACAGATCTTAGCTAGTGAGAAGGCGCTCCTGGATAACGTGGGAGAGTCACTCGCCCGTCTCGGCCGGGTCAAGCGGGTTGGCTTGGGAGTAAAAGATAAGCAGGAGTTTTCCCGAGCGTGGAGTCAGAGTCGTCGGACATGGTGATCTTGTACATAGTTATTTTTGGTATATTTTATAGATATTTAGCCCAAACATATTGTGTGGGGTCAAGCTATTTTCGCCGAAATTGCATATGGGTTACATATGCACCTTGCAAAGGTACAGAATTAATGGTAGAGGATGGATCTGGGCCGGGGTTTTGCTTTCTATAGAGACTCCGGATACTAATATCGGGTATATGTTCGCCATTGGACAGTATGCGGTCACTTAATTAGAACTTGTATCTTCAATGTACTCTCATGTTGATACCTGGAATTGTCCTTTTTAATTAGATTCTCTAGGGCTTTTGTTTTCAGATGTGTCAGGCCTTGAAGCGATCCATGGATGATAATCCTATGAGATGACTTCGGAAGCTAACAAAAGTGGTGTACTGAGGTTTGATCAACCCTACTTGATATAATCTTGACTTATTTGATTCCTGAGGTCCGTTAGGAGGTGACGTGGTACGTGGTTTCATGGTCCCTCTATACATCTCTCTCTCTCTTTTCCTTTCCCTCTTAGCTCCTTCTCTATAGACACTAAGGGCATATCTTGTCGAGACCAACCATGCTTCTTGAACTCCTTCTCCTGGCAGTAGGGGCCGTATCGGTCCCTCTTATTGGTTCTAATGTGGCATTGAAATCATGCTTCGAAAATGCTCTGCCAAACTGGGGAAGTTTTGCCTTTGCCGGGGATCCGTTCTACGACCGCATTGTGAATCGCTACAACCTGAACATTCCTGTTACCCCAGCAGCGATGACTTTTCCCACGTGAGTATTATTAGAAACAATAATTCATTATGTTCCTTGCTCATAGACTACAGCTCTTCCCAGGAGGTCGCTGCTATTGTCAAGTGTGCTGCAGAGCACGGATATCC
The DNA here is from genome assembly GCF_001561935.1 of Penicillium griseofulvum. Taxonomy (NCBI): domain Eukaryota; kingdom Fungi; phylum Ascomycota; class Eurotiomycetes; order Eurotiales; family Aspergillaceae; genus Penicillium; species Penicillium griseofulvum. The sequence goes on along the minus strand of NW_024467471.1, from coordinate 3,708,585 downwards.
AGTCCAGGCCAGAAGTGGAGGGCACAGCTATGGTAACCACGGTGAGATTCCAATTTCATCTCATTGGGGAGTAATCTGATATGGGGCCTAACCTGAAATATGTGACAGGGCTTGGAGGAATAGACGGTGCTGTTGCGATTGATTTGAGGTATCTCAAGCAATTCTCCATGGACAATACAACTTGGCAAGCTACAATTGGGGCGGGGAACTTGTTGAGTGATGTGACACAACGGCTGTATTACGCCGGAGGACGGACTATGTCCCATGGAATTTGTCCTCAAGTGGGCTCGGGGGGACATTTCACAATTGGTGGTCTTGGTCCGACTTCGCGTCAATTCGGTACCGCACTTGATCATATATTGGAGGTTGAGGTGGTCCTCGCCAACTCGAGCATTGTCAGGGCCTCAGACACGGAGAACCATGACCTCTTTTGGGCTATCAAAGGTGCTGCTTCGGGCTATGGTATCGTCACGGAGTTTAAGGTCCGAACTGAGCCTGATCCTGGTATTGCGGTGCAGTTTGTATACAGCTTGCAGATTGGCACCCCCAAGCAGCAGGCGGTCCTTTTCAAGAGCTGGCAGGCCTTTGTGTCAGACCCGAAGTTGACTCGAAAGCTGGCATCCACGCTCACTGTACTTGAGAAGAGTATGGCAATTACCGGTACCTTCTTCGGCACGAAGGAAGAGTATGATAAGATGAACCTCAGCAGCAGGTTCCCTGGTGCAAATGGTAGTGCATATATTTTTGATGACTGGCTAGGTATCGTCGCCCACTGGGCTCAGGACCTCGTTTTGAGATTAGGCGCTGGAATTCCAACAAATTTCTACGCCAAGTCTACTTCTTGGACGGCCCAGACCCTTATGACACCGGATACTATCGACAAAATGTTTGAGTATATTGGTACTGTCGATAAGGGAACTTTGGGCTGGTTCTTGTTGTTTGATCTTCAGGGAGGTTACACCAACGACATTCCCATTAATGCTACATCTTACGCCCACCGTGATGTGCTCATCTGGCTACAGTCCTACACACTCAACTTCCTGGGACACATCTCCCAGACTCAGATTAACTTCCTCGAGGCGCTTGATAAGATTGTCACTAATGGGAACCTTCCCCACGCTGCCTACCCGGGCTACGTTGATCCTCGTATGCACAACGCTCCCGAGGCATACTGGGGTACCAACCTCCCTCGACTGCAGCAGATCAAATACCAAGTTGACCCAAACAATGTGTTTCGGAATCCACAGAGCCCATCTCCTGTAAAGAACGGAGAATCCTTCCTTTTGTGACAAATTATAGGGTCTTCCACATTCAGAACTACGTTGAGTAGTAGATTTTGAATCAAGGCATAACCACCGTATTCTATAAAGTCTTTCCAGAACAATTGCTCAAGATACCATCTTGACCATGCTTTATTTTGATCCGTCGTATGCGTATCTCTATTCATTCTCGCTTTTCTGCTTCGCCGCCCACTCCTCACTCTGACGAGACGTCCATTCCCAACGAAGCGCCCACATCTCTCCATACAACTTCTCTGAGCACTCAGAACACATTCCCGCCTTTATCTGAAGCCTGTCTTCGGGAATCCCGATGATTCCAATATTGAGAGCTAGTAAAACACGTCCTGTACATCGCGCTCGTTGGAAAAATGGCACGCCGAACTCTTCGCAACGTTGAACTCGTCCTAAATGAATGCAGTTGCACATAGTCCACATGTCGTAAGTCTGTACACACATCTTGACGATAATTATTTCTGTGGCTTAAGTAAAGAAGGAACACAGACACTGTATCGTATGCTTGGGATTTCCGGAGGTTAGTTTGCGATATCAGAGAGCTCTAGATAGGATATAGATGGAGATTATATATTTGTGAAGGTAGAAATAGATATTGGACACTACAAATATGCATTGATCTTTGAAGGCATTGGTCTCTTATTCCATTTCTTTGTTTCTTTAAGGTGTTGCTTTGAGCTGACTGCTACTATTACCGAGAAACCAGTCAACAAAGGCATGCACAGAACATTGTCTCAATAGACAGAAATTTCCAATGTTACAGTGGAACCTAGTTGAAGAGTCAAATCGACATTGGTATAACCAGTAATAGTGAGTGATCTTTACGATCTATGCCATACATTACAAAGATTGATCCTCAATCATAGGTCTCACTCACATGGAAAGGTCGTCTATATATCTCACGGAGTTTGCCGCTGCCAACCACGTAAAGCATTAAGAAGCCACAGAAGCCAACTACTCTTATAATGGGGACTATAATCCAACATATATCGCCCGACGTAATGTATGTGGTGATTATCAAAATAGTACATGGGTATTGGATATTTTAATAGCTTGCTAATGGATACATATTGCGATACATCATAATTGTTTGCTCAAGGCACCTCTGGCTAAGGCATCAATACGGTGAGAATACAAATCCATAAAATGCATAACAGGGTCACCAAACACCACGCCTCGGAGTTCAGGGTCTGTAATACCACAAGCATCCACATTTTCCCGCGGAGGCAGGGCAGGTGGACCACCAGGGACTTGCGGCCCCAGAACCACAGGACGACCACTCCATTGATCTCGGGGGCGAAGAAGGACAAGTCGACCAGCGAGTGAGAGATCAGATGAGGGGATTCTCCAATGGACAGGAGCGGATCTCTTCTTCCTATCATAAATAGCTAGTAGTGACCCCGGTGCAGGCGAAACATACAGATCTAGCAATGAGAGAAAGTAGCCTTTGTCCGCACGGGAAACCGGGTCACCTTCGTTGATAAAAGCGAAGAATATAGACTTTGATCTCCGGGCAGTAGGAGAGAGCTGTAACGGACGGAGAGATATGGGCGGAGCACCAAATGTAACACAGTGGATGTGCTTGAAGCAGCCACGGAGATGAGTAAGTTCGGATTGCACGGCTACCGATTCCGAAAGGAGATGTAGATATAGAAGACTGGCCACGGCGCCGCCGGCGGAGTGACCGGTGAAGACTAGAGAATAGGACATGCGTGAAGGGTCTTCTTCAAGAAGACTACGTAGTCGGGCTGCAACGGGGGCAACCATTTTTCGGGCCACGGATAAGAATCCAGAGTGACAGCAGTTGGATGGGTCATCTAGAAAGCCGGTGGGAGAGGTCGGTGCTGTGTGAACGTTCACGGCCCAGTCTAGGAAACTCTGCGTGCCACGGATGGCGAAGACGATCGTGTTCATGTCGTCGAGGGGTAGTGACTTTACTACCATGGCTTTGGTACCCTGTAGCCAATCTGAGCTCACGTATGAATGCCGTTCACGACCTGAAGGTTTGTCGTATACGCGGCGCGAGTACTTGGCAGCAAGCTGGAGGAGGGGATATGTTGGAGGATAGCTTCACTTAAGATCAGCAAGTTGGGCTAAATAGTATCTGAACGGGAGGTGGTCTTACAATTTTAGTGGAGTTAAGTGAGGTGGTAACCGCGAATTGGCATATAGATATACCTTGGAGAAGTAATCTACAGATCCTGTTGATTTCTTCTCTTTTCGCTGTGATCGGCGATCTTTCTTCTCGTCTGACTGGGAAGGAATCCTACATGCAGCAACTATTCTCACTAATGAGTATCATTCGGTAATACGAATCGGAACTAGACTTACTGAGTTCATTTTCTCTCCCACAAAAAGATCCCAAGTCGATCGAGGTAATGACTTGATCTAATAACCGTGATGTAGCCTCTTTGACATTTGCACCACCACCCAAACTCTGGCGAACCAAATTCTCGAGATCGAGGATCGTGGAATTAGTCTTGTCGACTGTATGCGATACTAAGCTGGTCATGGATTGGTTCAGATTCGTACATGACGTCCATTTCGAGGGTTTCCTTGGTTGAGAGTTCCATGATGCACTGCTTAGAGCAATTCCTGGGGAAGGATAGAGTGGCTGTGGTGCCGGTTGAGGTTGTAGATGAACCGTAGACATTGCCATGCCTGGATTATATGGGACTGTAGACTGAAACGTGTTGACTGAATATGCCCCCGCTGGCAACGCATACGGATGAACATAGTTGTGTGGTACCCCTATTGTACTATGTTGTTGATTCGGACGTGGTGGTTTTGGCGGAGGTTTTGGAGATGACGATCTCTTTGAGCGATTTGAACGGCCAAAGGCCATGGTGTGTATCCCAATTCAATGTGTAGAATACGGGTGCACGGATTCATCAATCAAATCTAAAGAGCCCCAGCCCTTGTATATCGTACATGGAGGTAAGCAAAAAGAAAAAAAAAAAAAAAAAAAAAAAAAACAAGTTATGCAGGTTCTTTGCGTCAAACGCGCTGATTTGTAGGGAACACTGCCATCATGTGGATGTTCGCCTCTGTGGCCGTCGATAGGCCCTTATACGAGCACAGCCCCAGGGCGCCTCTACAACAAATGCGATTGGTCACATGTGAAGAAAAGCTTCGATTTCAGCTGACCCTATCATTTCGTTTCTCGACAAATTTCGTACAACAAAATCAAACCTCTGCAACTACGAAGTATGGGAAGGCTTCAATGAAGCCAAGACAAATACAACAATCTACGCCGAAAGTGAGAAATGACATCGGCTTGAGTCGCATTGTTAGACCAATGTCCTGTTTGAGAGCATATTCTCGAGGATATGTCGAGCTCACCAAGTTGCTGATCGGTTAGTAACATCAGAGTCCCTCCAGGGCGTGTATTAACGGAGTCATAAACTATGGCTTTTTCATAGTTGAATCGCCTAGATGGTATGTATATATGAGTCCCTCCAATTGCCTCATTCGTCACACGTACAAACAAGCCTGATGACGGAAGTGTTTTCCAGGTGGAAGGCCACACAGATTCAATGATACCAGTCAAAGTAACGAACGAGTGACTATATTTCCAGATAGTCGTTGACTAATCAGTTCACAACACCTCCAGGGCTGGGCGCCATCCACAACCCACAGTTGGGCATTGCCAGTTGGATTCATGCAGCAGGGAGCAGAGGGAAACGCGTCTTGTATTTTCGTCTCTTACCTCTTAGAGGTAGTTGTATGTAAAAAAGGGGTATAAAAATCGGTCTAGCCATAAGAACATAACATTCACCACATAATGACTCATTCAGTCATTGTGTCTCGTGAATAATCAGAATGGAAAAGAAATAAGAGAGAAGGTATGTGGGTCAAGAAAGAGAGGAAAATGGAGGATCATGGAGGCGAAAAAAAGAAGGGAAAAAGAAGGGAAAAAGAAGGGAAAAAGAAGGGAAAAAGAAGGGAAAAAGAAAGGAAAAAAGAAGGGAAAAGAGAATAATATACGGGACATCAACGCACATGGGAGACCGGCTCTATGGTACTTCTTTGTCGCCTCGTTTCAGACCACCAGGCACATCGATAGCATCACGCACCCAATCCATAGCAGCAATCTCATCAAGGGTCTTGCGCTTCGTGTTGCGCTTGAGAAGACCTTCCACGCAGTCACGAGCTCCCTCAAGTCCTTTGCCCTTCTCGGGGTCCCATTCCTCATCCTCGTCGGCATATCTATACCAAGCCCATTCACAACGTGCGATACGATGTGGAGTCCGGGCACGAAGTTTGGCAGGATCTCCGCGAGTGCCAGGGAGAACATCAAATGGTAACCGATTCTCCATGATGGCATAGAGTAGAACACCAAGCGCCCAAGCGTCAGTGGCGCGGCCATCGTAGGCCTGACCCATTAGAATCTCGGGGGCTGCGTAGTCTTCGCTACCACACCGGGTCTGCAGGAGAGGGCTCTCAGGAGGTTCGGGGATACGTCGTGACAGACCGAGATCACTGAGGGTGACCACGGCACGGTCGTAGGTACGCCAATCTTGCACGTCATCCATAACATGAGCAGGCATGGTAAGCAGAACATCTGGACAGATGGTTAGTATAATGTGCGCAAATTTTTGGCAAATTCTGACTCACTTTCTAACTTGATATCCCGGTGAACGATGTAATGAGCATGCAGATAACGCACAGCATCAACCAATTCGGCAAAAATGCGTCGGATCAACTCCGATGACATGCGAGGAGCTCCTGATGTGGCATACTCAAACAAATCTCCACCAGGGCAATAGTCCAAAACTAACAAAGCACGCTTTTCATCACTGCCGAATGCTTTTAGCTGGACGAGTGACGGATGATTGACCGACTTCAAGATTTCTACTTCGCGCTTGAGTGACACCTCCAGTCGGCCCTCATCGGCCCCTCCAGCAGGTCCATGTTCGATGATTTTGACAGCGACTAGCTTTTGGTTGTTGACAAACCCGTGGAAAGAGCTGGCTCCATCACCATCCGGCGACAAAGGCATGTCGGGGATAGGTTCCACGCGTGCTGCCAGACTGACCTGACTGAACGTGCCCTGGCCCAATATCCGGACTTTCTGGTAAATACGTGCCTGCTCTGTGCGGACGGACCGGACAGAATATATCTCCTGGGGTGTGGAGAGAGGGGCAGGGTGACAGATGACAGGTTCATTGTCACTATATCCACCGCCGCTGCTACGAGGCGGGCTAGGGGGACGAACAGTCGGCAACGTGATACCTCGGTGGACAGCGAGATATTGTTCGCGATGAAGTCCATTAGACTTCGAGTCTATACTCGACGAGGAGGCAATGCCAAGCCCGGTGTTCCCTGACACTGCAATCGGACGGGGAGGAACAGAAACCCGGCCGGGTGGCGCATAGTCACTCAGACTGCGGTTCCGGGAATGAGAATACTTCGAGGGCGAGTCGTGACGATTCCGATTGTTCACGGATGACCCTTCCCCCTGGCCATCGATGCCGGTGTATGGTTTGGCGCGCGAACGGGGTGTGGCAGGTGGCCCAAGCATCTGTGACGAATCGCTCGAGCGAAGACTGGAACCGTTGCGCGATGCGATCGATGAGGAACGAGATAATGACGGAACATCAGCCCTCCGCCACGGCGAGGCGCCTCCAATTGGCGACGGCAATGGAGTTATGTCACCCATCGCATTCAATTGGGGCGAGGACATGAAGGATGCCGGCGACAAGGAACCCGCACTGTGTATCGGTGGTGCGAAGAGGGCACGAAGACTCGGGGTACGACGTGGATAACTTCCAGACAAACTAGACGAAGCATAAGGATCGGAGTCTCGCGAACTGGATGGTCGAATACTAGGTAGGTCGGTGCGAATCTGGAGAGACGGCAGTGGCGATTCAGGATTAAGTATGGAAGGTAGGCCGTCTACCGAAAGAGTCCCGTCATTCTCCTCTTTCTTTGTACTTTCATTGTTGCTTGCATCTTGAAACATTGTTGACATGGTCGATAACCCGAAGTCGGATATCAAAATCGAAAAGTTGTTGGGGGAGGGGGATCGGCCGCAAACGGAAGACCGGGAGCGTTGAGTTCTATCCTCCGGGGCGGGTGTGGGGGGGTCAAAGTCACAAGATATAAAAATATAAAACGGCCAAAGATAAGAACCCCCAAGGCTCCCGACCTAAATGGCCTTGGCGTGGGAAGACCCGTTAAGGGTCACCTCTTTATAGAAGATGGGACATGTAAGATTATACGGTAAAGAACAAAAGAAAGCGAGTCAACAGACTATAAAAGAAGGAAAAGTGTCATGACTGGGTGGATGCAACGAAAAGAAAAGAAAACACTAAAAAACACAAAAAAACAGAACAAAAAAAAAACCAGATTTGATCGGGGCTAGTCAGCTGACGATCCTAATATGGTTAGCCTTCCATGTGTCCCCCGCAGTGTTTACTTGAGTTTATACTGCAATTTAATAAGGGAAATATGGAGATATTAGGCAAAATACAAAAATTGGGGTTATATAATTTTATATTCATAGTTACTATATATTGTAAGATAATTAGGTCAATGCAAGTCTGATCTCACATATCTTTTAATACTGTGTTAATACTGTAATCACCCAAAATGTTTGCTCCGAGTGTATTTTGTAGTTCCCGAAAAGGAAGGTGGTATGCCTATCATCTGCACTTTTTCTGTGGGGGCCTAAGGACTCATGTATACATATGTTGTAGATTAGAGCTATCTTGTCCAAACCGAAGATCATTTCTATACTCCCTACTCCGTACATAAGTACACATCCTCTTTCCTACATACTTCAACCCTTGCGGCCCTTGGGATAATTCGGCTGGGTCCGGAAGTGCTTTACCTGCAGTCATGTAGGGGTCAAACGCGTCCTGTACGCCGATACATATACCTAATTTTAGCTCTTACAGTGGCTTGCCTCCAAACCCAAAGTCGATGCACTATGCGATCCTCCGCCTTGGCATGACTATTGAACATATGACGACACTTGGCTTGTCATTTTAGACGTCCGTACTTTTTACACTTCTTAAGGTTGCCCAGTCTTTAACTCAGCAGATACGAACAAGGCAACCCATTCTTCGGAGTACATTCCTGAGGGTTGACGTGGCCCCGGTCCATCTCGTTATAACCCATTCTTCGGATAAATCAGCCCTGACAACTACAACATAGACATACCCCCCTCGAATTGATGTATTATACCACATATGTCACAGTGCCCTTGCCATTCAGCGCCTCTCCCGCAGCCGCAATAGTTTAAGCGAGATTATGCGGGGGATGTTTCAGGGTAAGAATGGCGATCACTGTACCCTTTCTACCATCGAGGCCAAGATAAACTACATAAGGAGCAACCCAATAGGTGGAGACCTTCAAATGAACTTGTCGATCTGTGCCGTGTGCGTCCCAGCGCCGTGCCCATTTGCTGAATAAAGTGGCTGGGAAGGGATCGGCACATACGAATCGCCGAGAACCCGACAGAATCCGGCTAGACCACGGTGGGGCTATATCGTCAAGTTTCAGAGCCAAAAACGATAGAATTCCAATGGATATCAAGTGTATTACAGCCACTCAAGTGTTGGATTTTGGGGCATCCTTCTCATTTGGCAGGTACATTATTTTGCGAACTCGTTATTCTCTAGGTCAGATGGGTGATAACCAGTTTGACTGACAGGTGAACATACACCACATCTTTAATATCAGCAGAAATACGGGTTCGCCCATTTCGATCCATTCAAATGAAGCTATGTATTCGTCCGGTATATGTTGCAAGGCTACAGATTTGGGACATGACGAGGCTGCTGTCCATCTTGTTCAGAAGCATGGCGAACTTGGAGGTCACATCCTCTGGCAGGTTCAAGCGATTCTCATCGCTTCCAATCGGGCACACCTTGTCGCAACATCGTTTAGGGCCTTTGAGCCTACACGATATGTGGTAGAACGGGAACAGCCTCCTTGTAACCTTGAATCCGAGTTTTAGAAACATGATAGGAGGAAGAGATAGGTAGCACTATCGAGACAAGTGTTGCATATAATCTCTTGTGCGAGACGCTGAATCCTGAATGCTGCGCTTGGGCAGTCGGGCATTTAGGCAATTAAAAACAAAACACAAACCCACCCGGATCTCACAATCTGACAGGCATAATCAAAACAATCGAGTTCCTCTTTCATCTCGTTCCTGCGAAAATCCCCCGACGGGTATTCGGGAAAGTGAAAGCCAATTTAATCGCCCAGTCTCCGGTTCAGTCTCTTTCAAAGGTTGTTCTTCAAGTCGGCCTTCGAACCATTCTAAATTATGGCATCTCTTCCCAACTTCGATGATCTCCCACCTGTCAAGGGGATGCCGCAAGGCTGTGCATGGGGTATCTTTGACAAAGACGACAAAAAGGATGTTCTAGGCACTCTGAATCTACTCACCCCAGAGGTTGTCAAGGATGCTGTCGGGGAGGTTCGCCAAGGCGTGTCTATATCTCTGAAGTGAAATGCCCTTCACTTTGTCCAAGACGTAATCCCTAATACCACTAGTTGGCCTATTGGAAGCATCAAAATCCCAGGATTCTTTCGAACAAGCCTTCGTCATAATGTCGTGGAATTGGAAGACCCAGCATCTGGCAGCCACTTTGGATTTGACGATGAGGTATTCTGCAACTCGTTTGTTCTATTTCTCACCAGAACTAATTAATCCCAGGTCGAGTTCAATACCCAGGCCAGTAGCCAATGGGATAGTTTCGGTGCGTTCAAGAACTCTAGTTTTTGGAATTGCAAAAATGACTTCCAATCCAGCTCACTTCATGCACCTCCCAACCGGCCTCGCCTACAACGGAGCAAAACCAACAGTCGAAGCATTTCAGACCCCCAAATCCGCCCAGCATCTTCCAACACTAGACCGTAAGAAGATCCCAATCAAACTCAAAACTCAGCACTGAAAAAGGCTAACGGAGAAAAACAGACTGGCACCGACGCGGCTGTGTGACAGGGCGAGGTGCACTAATCGACTTCAAGAGTTACGCGCAGAGCCATGGGATAAGCTACGACCAATTCTCCGGTTTCCGGATTGGGACTACCGAGCTAGAGTCAGTGGCTGCCTGGCAGGGGTTAACCTTCCGAGTAGGAGATATCCTCCTCATCCGATTCGGCGTGACAGAGACACTGGGTCAAATGACTGGGGCAGAGCAGGGGGCTGCGATGAGAAGCGGCAGGATGTGTGGGCTAGAGGGAAGTAAGGAAATGGCGCGCTGGCTTTGGGATCGGCATTTTGCCGCTGTTGCTAGTGATAACTTCGCTGTTGAGGCTATGCCGCCTATCGTCGATGGTGTTGAGCAGCCTATCCATGAGCTCGTGTTGCATCAGTGGTGTCTTAGTTTGTTGGGTATTCCGCTTGGTGAGCTTTGGGATTTGAAGGCGCTGGCTCATTCTTGTAGGGCTAGTAGGCAGTATTCTTTCTTGCTGACTTCATCCCCGTTGAATTTCCCTGGTGCTATCGCGAGTCCCCCTAATGCACTAGCTATTTCGTGAGGAAGGGGACATTGTTGCAAAGTATTAACTTGAATGGGCGTCAGTTTTTGCAGTTTAGTGCAAATGAACTTTCCGGTAACTTTGGAGAGATCTGAGATGAAAGTTCATATCTGGGGAAAGGGTTCAGTATCCACTTGCTCCACACGGGCATATGGCTTGGCGTCTTGTTCTGTGGGCCCCGAATATTGTACATGGGAATAAGATCATGAGCATTGGGTATAGTTCTATTTATATTCAAACAAGCATGATGTCAAAGTCAGCTTCCCTTGCAATATCCTGCCACTGTATATCGACATGGGATCCAGCCACTGCCCGTCGGTTCCACAGAGTTTGAACGATCTCACTTAATGCATTGATATTCTGGATCCCGTGCCGACTTTTACGGGCAAAAAATGCCAACATGCGATCTTGCAGATCAGGCCGCTCGCAATCAGCCGCAACCACAAAACCCGCCCAGTTATACGGATGGCCACCATTGTTACGCGTGAGCGCATCGACGGATTCCAGCTCGTGAATTGCTTTCTCAATTAGATCTTGGACATCGCTCAATCTTGCACCGCGTAAGCTGCGGCGGAAGTATGTGATCATCGCATAGTAGAATGAGTTAAGAGCGTGCTGGACGATGATCGAACCCGGGGCGTCTGGGTTTGACGGCGACGGAAAGTTCAAATAGATCTGGAGTTCGAGCTGGTCTAGTTCCTCAATGGACAGCTGTGTCCGAGATTCAACCAGTGTGGTAATTTGAGCAAGGCATTGGATAAGTGGTGTTGTAATTCCATGCGATTGCTCTAGGTAGTGATGGGAATCGGAGGGGCCATTGAGGAGCGGCATGAGCCGTTTGGGCAGAGGTAGACAGCACATGGACGAAAGAGACAAGTAACTTTGGATCATCTTAGCAGATATCGGACTTCGGATCCAGTCGCCATGTACCTCATTCTCTAGGAGACGAAGGCATCCAGCAACATGTGCTCTCCATCGGCTGCGGCGACCAGACAAACCTTCAGCTGTAACACAAGCGAGGACTGCAACTAAGGTGGGCTCATCTAGGCAGCGAGCGCGCTGCAGGCTTCCTCGCAGATGATGTAAAGCCAGCTGGTCATGGTGGACGGCGATGGAGTGGTACCGCGAATCGTGGCGAAGGTAAGAAAGGCTAAAGGCGGAAGAGGCACAAATCGCGTGGAAAATTGAGAGATGGATGTTAGACTCTGTTGGGGAGGCATTGAAGCCTTTCAGAGCTAGAGGTAAGAACACTGTCCGGCAGGGATTGTCCGGGGTGTCGATTAGGAGCATATTTCCGCTGAGAAAAACAACCCAGTAGTGGACCAACTCTATCTCTGCTCTTGGGAGACTCAATGGACTCATGGAATCCCAAATGGTAGTCCCACTTCTGTAAATATTTGATACTGGTGTGCTGTAGTCGTTCGGCTCTAACAGCTTATTTTTGGGATTTTCACGATGAATGACATGTGCGACTGCGTTGATAGAGATGTCGTCAACCTGATAATCAGGCTTTGATAATGATGTGCATGATTCCTCACGATTTTCAGATGGGGACGGTGCGGTAGTAGATGATACACCGTCGCATGCTGACCTTGAAGCTGATTCACCATCTCTATCGCCAACTGGTGAATTAATCAAGTCCGAGCTATGCGGTGTGTCTTCCCCATGCTGGGTTCGAAGTGCACCTTCTAAGTTGCGTAGATGAACTGGGTTTGCATCTTGGGTTTCAGGACTTGAAAAAACGGAAAACACCGAGAACGGCCCTCGTTCTTGGCCATAGCCATCCCCTGAACATTCATCCAATTCAACCAGTAGTGCCGTGACAGCAGCAGACGACAACCCATGGTCCACGTCTGGTACTGGGGATCGCAATTTGCGCCGATGAGAGGGTCCACCGGGGATTTTAGACCATCCTAGGCGCAAATCATACCCCTTGCAAGCCCAACCATTCCGCTGGCACCGCCGACAATGAGGGCGTTCCTCGTCACACTTCACTCGACGGTCTCGACAAGTCCAGCATCCAGTGAAGGTTTTGGTGCGTGGTTTAGGAGCTTTCGTATTATTTGATGATATATCTGGCATTGTTAACGTTCTGAGAAGGGTGAAGGCTCTGACGCGGGCGAACCAAAATTATTCCCCATTTGCCGTCGGTAGTAGCCGGTCCCTGATCATCGCCACATGAGCGCGGAAGTTAGCGAATATTTTGCAAATATACAAAAGAATAGCCTAATGTCCTTATGCTAGTAAATGCAAATATGTTTAGGGAGTAGGGGGAGATTTACATAAGAGCTTGGTGTTGACTATATGTTGTACATGGTAGTTAGCCAAATATTTCAGATATATATTAGTGAGCTAACCTTTCTCGGAGAATTTTATATTATATTCTTACTAGCTTGAATTAATCGAAAGCTTGACCCCAAGCATTTTGATATCGAAGAGACCATTACTCAATGCAAGTGAATTCCACATTCCTCCAACTATAGACAGATTTTAGTCCGTGGTTTCCGGATGGGAACGGGGTAGGATATCCTCGCTGGTTTATACATCGAAACTAGTCAGGGGTGGCAAGCTTTCAGATTAGACCATACATGTGTAGGTCATGAAATCAAAAAGCTGAACATCGGAAGCCAGAAGAGAAATGACGGGGTTAGACAATTAGATAAATATAGGAAGACGGCCCGGGTGCTTTAGCTGCCCTCGGGATATTAGCCCGAGAATCACTCTCGCAACTCTTGTGGAATTGGGATCAATCTCCATGCCCATCAATACGGATAGCCTCATTTTCAGCTAAAATGTCAGTAGGAATGTGAACTTCATTGCTTAGAATGATCAGGATGTATAAGAAATTGTCTATTGGAAGTCACTAGCAGCATTAAAATACGTTACTGACAAGACACTTGCGAGTGCCATAGCCAATTAATCGCAGGTATGCAAGAGACTTTTCTATGTACACAGAAGAAATACAAAGTACAAACCCAGTTGCACATCCCATTCCCAACCCACGCATAAATGCGAAACATAATGCTTGAAGCGCCGGAGTGAAGAGACCCGCAGGGGGAAATAAAAAATAGTTGTAATACATCGCAGATGGAAAGACAAAGCGAGGCGGCTAATCGTCAACCGCCAATGTCGTTGAAGGGTGGCGTGGAGGGTATGGAGAGTTGGAGAACCGAAAAGCGGGGGAGTATAAAACAAGCCATGCTAGCAATCTAGAAGAAGGCCTTTCGTGTCACCTGTAGCGTTGAAGTTAGCAAAAGCCATACAGCACATCATGACGATATACATACAGCCCAGGCACCAGCAATGGAAGCCACAATGCCTCCAGAGATCATCATGGGCTTAAGTCCGCGTGTGCTCTTGAAGATCATGCCGCTCAATGCGCCGGCGACGATGCTGTTAGACGCATCGTGCTTGCCTCGCACAACTCCGAGACCCGAGTTGATACCGTTGTAAACCATAGCCACAACACCAGCCGAGTTTCCGAGGAAGGGACCGCGACGGGTAACTGAGTTGAGTACAGCGTTAAGACGAATTTTAGGTGCTGCTGTGGGTGGCGTCTTTTTCAATCCTTCTACAAGTCCCCATGCACCTCCAGTGGCGAGTGCAACGAGATAGGTGGTTCCGGTACCATAACAGAGGTCGTCTGACCATCCACGGGATGGCAACACTGATCGGGAGCCGGGGAGGTTATCAAGGGCAGAGTCATCGAGAGAGAGGTAGTCGAGGGCGTCCTGGTTCAGACCAGCCAGGGGATGGAGGCGAGAGGGATCTGGAATAGCAACCTCGGATAGGAAGGATGTAGCATCTTGCGCGCTCGAAGGGTCGAAGGCATCGGGGCCTTGGTTTTGCTTGCGGCCGCTGAGGGAGTCCCAAATCGACATTGTGAAAAGAGGTATGATAAGATAGAGGATATGAGATAAAATTACAAGGACCTAAAGAGAAGGCAGGGGCGGATGACTGGAAAAGAAGTGATGACCCTGTGTTCGCAGCTCCACTGGCATCGGAACAGCAAAAACTTCGGTCCCGTGACTTCCGACGATCCAGCGGAGAATAGTTTGGCCGAGGATATGCGCTTTACCTGATACGGAATCCCACTTTTATCACTTGGCGGCCTGAGGCATCGCGGGGAGCATAAAAATTAATCGTCGGGGAGATCTTTCGCGCGGACCGTTATCCAAGATACAGAGGCTTGTATAATTGGTGGCTCTGACTGTTGATTCATGTCAGGTGCAACGTGTTGTACCAACTAAAATGGAAGATCTTGCGCAGAAAGTGCAATTGTTCTCGGAGAAAACCCTCCGAGATATCGCCAAAGGCCCATTGGTGAAATTTACACTGACATGCCAAGAGATTGAGTAAGTGAAGTATATGTTCGAATTCATAAGATCCAATTTGTTCTAATATTCCAAAAGAAAGGTGAACCGGGTATGGCAGTCGTTGGTTCATACGCTATCGACAGCATCTATCTCGCAACCTCATTCTGCAGAGGCTTGCAATGCTACCTCTGCTTTTATTGATGCTGCCACAAAGTCAAAATGTGATGCGACCCGACAGTTGATTTTCTCACCAGAAGCATGGCTGTCAATATTCGATATTTGTTTGACTCGATATGAAGACGCCAAACCAAAGCCCATTAAAAAGCTCCTCGCCTCAATCACTGTCATCCTAGCCAAAAGTCACCAAGGAGCGACAAGAGAAGACCTACAAACTGCAATCATTAACGCCCTAACTCCTAGCATTGTGCTTGGAGAGCCCCAAACACGACTCAAGGGGTCCCTAGTGTTTCTGGAGACATTCATTAGAAAGGATGCCCTGTTACCAGGCGAGTTTATCTCCTTAATTCGCCAGTGGCTTTTGAAGAACACAGATAGATGGCCGACCCTGTTCACCAATGATTCTGAAACGCTGTCTCTCGGCGAACCAGGCCCCGCTTTTGACACTGCATCTGGTAGCCTGTCCGATGAATTAGCAGCAAGGATCTTTGTCCTCGGGCTCTTGATCCAAACCAGCAATAGAATCATGGCCGTGGCAGCTGGAAACTTACTCGCAATGTTGCTCCAGAAGATGAAGGCTGAAACCTCTCCGGAAAAGCTGTCAGCCATGTGGGTAATCCCAGTGAGACGCACGGCCTTACAAAACATAGAAACGTTGGAAGATGTGTCCAATAGGCTCCTGCAGCCTCTGTTTACCATTGACCCCCATGGTTTCGAGGTCTTCCTTGACACCCTCCCAGTGAAGAGCCTTCTTAAAGGTGATATGACCGATGCGCCTGAGGCAGAGTATATGGTTCTTTTTGCTGCTTTGCAGATCGGCAAAAAAATCAACTTGGTTCACGAAGATTGTGGGTAGCTCTGTGAATCTAATTCTCTTGGGAATTTACTAACGTGCGCAGATATTTTCAACTTTGGTAAATCCAAAATCGACGAAAACGAGGTGTTGGTCATGAAAAGCGACGTCATTGGCAAATTTCTCCTGCATCGCGAGCCCAATATCCGTCTAGCGGCTCTATCGCTGCTGATCACGGCATTTTCGACGGTAAAGCCATTTACGGTGGGAGCGACGAAGGCTATCCTTCGAGGGCTACCCTCCATGCATGCTGAATCGGACGCACATACTCGAGGAGAGGTTCTGAGTCTGACACGCAAATTCTTTGTTCGTCTGAGAGGCGGCATTGTCAAAGATGAAGATGTTGTCGAAAAGACCGAGAAAACAGTCAACAAGACAGCTCAAGGCCAGGTCAGGAATGAAACCGAAACCACAGAGTTCCTAAAAGCATACCTTAAGTTATTGAGTAATGACTTGCGTCTGGCGGCCTCGTACCCGCGCCACATCACTGCTCTGAAAGCTCTGAAGCTCTTGTTGGACTCCGGTCTTGACCCGCGGATCCAGGCCAATCTTCAAAAATCAGAGATGGAAAATCTTTGGAAAGTCCAGGTCGAAGTGTTTGATCCTCATCTACTCCGGTTGTTGATTGATCTCCTGCTCGATCCGTTTGAGGAAGTTCGGCAAACTTCGCTTTCGATCTTGAGTTTGTGCCCCCGAGAGATTCTCCTCAACGGCTTGCACAACAACACAGACCAGCAATCGGCTGTAGGCATGCGGCTGACAGATGCAATTACCCGAGCGGAAAACCTGGCAAGTAACACGAGCAGAGCTGATCACGCTGATACTGTTGCTCGTCTATACCACATCATCTTTTGCGCAGCCCTGCCAGTCAACTCCGGTCAACCGGCTTCTGATTGGTGGACAACCAAGGCATCAGTTGTTGACACAATTTTGAAAAAGCTTGAGGAACGTCTGCTGGACTCCAAGACCCTTTTCAACTCCGTTATGCGCGAGGCGCCACTTCATGGATATACGTCCGGTCTTAGGTATGTTGTTTTGCTCCGTACATGAGATAAGATGCTAATCGCAATCCTAGGTACATTGTTCTTATGCCGAACTTCCACTCCCTGATATCTGACGAGTCTGGATCCACTGCTTGGCGGTCGGTCCATGACCGCATTGTTGCAATTTGCGATAAGATCTGGCTCGAGGCGAAGCCTTTGCTGTGCATAGACTCTCCCGAAGGTCACTCGGACGAGCCCACGGAGGATTTGGATGTGGGCCCCAAGGACGCCCTCTCTTATTCCTGGAGATCTCTTCGCGAAGCAAGCCTTTTGCTCCATGCCACGCTGATAAACACCAGTTACGGACCAAGCGGCGACCACGGCCTCAATCTGGCGGATTTCGCAAATATTGGAGGCGTGAGCTTCACACAGCTGGCTGAACTCCGTCATAGAGGTGCATTTTCCAACGTATCACAGACATTTGCCACATGCTGTCAACGATGCAGCGCCTCGAAGGATCCGTCAATTCGAGAACTTCCTAGGAGTTGGTATCAGGAAGCTAAATCGACTATTTTTGGCACGGCGTCTCAACTCACTCGTCGGTCCGCTGGCTTGCCTGCATTGGTGACCGGAATTGTTGGCTCCGACCCTGGAACTCCATTCTTCAATGATGCCATTAATGAACTCCATGAAATCTCATCTCTTTCCGTACAGTACGACAAAGAGAGACAGTATTTGGAGCTGCCCCAGGTTCATGCAATGAATTGCCTGAAGGATATCTTCACCAACGCGAAGCTTGGCCCTCATACAGAGCCATTTATCATGAAGGCACTAACGCTGTCCGCTGAACGCCTAGGGTCGCCAATTTGGGCCCTTCGCAATTCAGGCCTGATGCTCTTCCGTGCCCTACTCACAAAAATGTGTCGGGTCATTCCAGGCGCAGGACCTGGCTTTGGAGGAAATTCCGGCTCAGAGCCTGGATCCCGGATAACATTCCCTAAGTACCCTGGTCTGCTTGAACTGCTCTCTGGTCTTCTTACAACGAAGCTGGGTGAAGCAGCAGAGGGCACTGAAATTATCACCGAGCGTGTGTTCCCTGCGCTGGAACTTGTTGGTGACAAAGTCCCTAGCTTGGATGATCCTACTGATGATATGCTGCGAGGATTGGTCTCTGAGCACCTGCGCAGCCCGGTTTGGGGTGTTAGAGAGCATGCAGCTCGTGTATATGCATCATTACTCACTCGAGAACATATTCCGCAAGATTTACGCACCCTTGTTACGCTTCCCTCAGAGATCACCGAGAATCATGTTCATGGCATTGCTTTGTGTGTGCGATATGCTCTTCGCCGGTACTCCTGCACCACCGATGATTTCTGGGCATGTGAGTACACTGGAAAGTCCCCATCAATACTCGAGCTAACCAGTTGGCAGCAAACCTTGATGGCCTTTTCACGACGTTGCGAACTGTATTAGAAGTCCTATTCCGTGTTGGAAAATCGCCAACTGTAGCAGGCGAGCTTGTTGAAATCCTCAATGGCACTCTGGAGCGGGCGATTCAAGCACAGAGCGAAAGTAAGTGGACATCTATTTGAGCAAAAAGAAAAAGCCACGAACTAATCAATCTATAGCTCAAGTTAATTCTTTCATCAACAAGATGTTTGAGGCTCACGACCTCGATGGGATTTTGAGATTTGTGTTTGACGTTTCTCAAGCGGGATGGAACCTCTCAAGCACTGTTAGAGCATCTGCCATAGTTAGAAGAGCGCTTGCTTGGTGCACAACATTGAAATTGCTCATTTCACAGCAGTGGGAGCAGCTCCCAGCGTTCTTCAATGGAGTATCGCAGTTCGACGCAGATGTCGCTCGTTGGGTTTTGGAGCAGCTCCACGAGTCACTTAGTGAAGACGAGAGGTACAGACAGCCGTTGACTGACTTGTATTCGTCTGTGATTTTGGGAGATAGTCGGCCAGATGTGAAAACGATGGCCGCATCCAATCTGGCTTCTATTATGGAGAACTTGATATCATCACAGCTAGATTCTGTGTCAAGTATGGGCCTTCCATGGGATACCATTGCGGATAGCTTCCGCCCCGAAACAGATATCACAACTTGGAACCGAGAGGCAACAGATGCTGAGCTCCGACTTCGAGGCTGTCTACTGGCCATGCGGCTATCTGTTGATCAGACCGCTGCCTCATTCGAAGGAGATGTCCGCAGCTGGGCTATCAAGCTTCGTTCTGCCTTGAGCGAGGAAACGGTGAGTGTTGTCGTGGCATTTTCCCTTCAACAGAGTCATTGAGCTGACTCTCTTTTTTCATTTCCCAGGAATTCACAACCCGTTTTGCTGCAGCCATATCTGTTGCCAGCTTTTCACGGGCTCTTAGATCCCCCGGTTCCCAGCCATGCGTGGATGCGGTGCTGCTAGATATCTACCTGGTCTTGTATGACTTGCTTAATGATGATGACGACGAAATTCGTGATGTGGCAGCATCAGCTGCTTCCTGGGTTTTGTCACACTCGTCCGTTTCCCCTAACGCAGATGTGACCCTGGCGCCTTTGAATGCAAGCACCCTGCTCGCCGACTTCATCATCGATAATTATAAAGATTCCGCATACCTCGGGCAACGAGTTCTTCGATATTTGACTGGCCAAGAGCCAAGGATCAGTGGATCTGACGAATTCAGTCACTTGGTTGCCGTGTCGGACCAGATCAAAGAATATCGCCAAGAGAGCACCGTTCTCTTCGAAGAGGAGAAGCAGAATCTATTTATTGATGATGTGCGTGAGGTTGAGGTTTGGTCGCGTGCTCTGTTGCGGTTGACTCGTTCGACATACACTAAGATCTCCTTGGATGAAACTTCTGCCTGGGCCTATGACGGATTAACATATTTCTGTTCTCTCGTTGGCTCCGAGAAAGAGCCAGATGGACTTCTTGGTTGGGTCTCAAAGCCCGAGATCTTCAACCTGGGTCTCCGTGTTATTGTCATCTCTTCTGCTCTAAGCTCGGAAGTCTTCCAGGTAGACCTGCCGGTGCAGCCAAATGCCTTCCGGACATCGCTTGAATCTTTCTTAAGCGCGGGCAGATTGTCGTCAATCCATGAGGATTGGTTGTCGAAAATTCAGGCTGGACTGGAAATGTGAATGTAATGTCTAGAAAAGATAGAATCCAAGTGCATTAGAATATTGAAATATCCCGAATATACCTCGTTTGCCTTTGCGAGTCTGCTCCTTCCAATTTTCTCACTTTTGCTTTCTCACCTGACATCTCCCAATTAAGGCTTTGGATCACCTCTTGATACTCTTCTTTTCATTCCCTTGCACTTTACATTCTATCATTATTTAACGTGCAGGCACATCTTCAATCCACTTCTCCTGCACACTCTCCATCACCTCAAGCCAATCTTCACTGCTTACACCATGCAGAACAATGTTCTGATTGGGGTGCTTCTGGGGGTAGCATTCTCTATCCCAGTCTTCGCATGGTTGTTCTACCTTTGGTATAAATCACATCTCACCCAGACGCAGCAAGAATGTCAAATCTTCGAGAGAAGAAGCCAGGATCGCGCCCAGGCCAACTATGAGTCCGCGAATGAAGCCCCAAATTACACCATTGGACCCTACTTTACCCCTCGGGGTTGGGTTCGCCCAAAGACCCGAGGATCATCTCATGCCCTGCGTCCGCCACAGTATGTTCACCCTCAGCAGTTGATATCTACTGGTATGCCAGATTCTGACCAATGTGTGCAAGGCTAAACCAAGCGAACAATCAGAGTGCCCAGACGGTGAATCAGCAGCCAAACCTATTATCTAATCGGCAGCAAAGGAAACAACGAGCGTTACAAAACAAACAAAAGCAGCAGGAGCAACAGCCAAGTCAGAATGAGCAGGGGGGCAAGCAGAATCGAAACAACCAGCGAAAACAGAAGAATAAGAACCAAGGCCAGAACAAGCAGAAGTCCCCCACTGCTCAGTTTCCCAAAGCCCAATCACCCAAACCCAAAGGGGGCCATGGCGAGCAACACAATCAGCGGGGGAACACGGAAGGGCAAAATGACCAAAGGAGCAACCATGATGGTGGGACTGGCTGGGGAAATGGTCGAAGCTCATGGGATAATCCACACAATACTAGCCAGAAAGCTAATTATAACAACAACAACTTGGGCGGCAATGTGAACCATGGCCAAGGAGAGCAGAGAAACAGTCGATCACGTTCCCCACGACGAAATTCACGAGACAATCAGGAGAATCACGGCTGGGGTACGAGTGACCATGGTGCACAGCAAAATAGTGATTTACAGAGCCACCATTCCAACGAAGATCACCACCACCCCAACAATGGATGGGGAGATGACTACAAAAGTCAACACAAGGAAAACAAGAGTAACTGGTGTACATCCCCGGAGCCAGAACCAAGAGGACAATCAAGCCCTAATCGTGATTGGGGACATAATGACGATGAGGGGCGCAGAAACCACAGCCGTAACAGCTCCGGCAACTGGGGGCATGCAGAAGAACACCGTGGTGGTGACGATGAATCTTGGAGGAAAGATGCAAATGTGTATGGGGACAAAAAGAAGGGGAAGAGGGAGAAGAAGAAGAAGAAGGAGCGCTGGCAGATTGAATTGGAAGAGAATATGAAGAGAGGTCTTAGTCGAAGCCCCTCACGCGGAGGATCGGATCGAGGATGGGACGCGCGTAGCCGGGCTTCAGGCTGGAAAGAAACACAGGACTGGTGAAGCCAAAGTCCTTTCGTAGATGGGTGAGGAGTTCTCTGGGTATTATGGATTTGTGTTCATCCAGGCATGATATATGTATGCACTTGTATCGACTATTTTCTTTTTCCTGGCTAGTAGAGTTTTCCTATTTAGACTGCCGCTTCAATGAGGGCGCTAAGACTTAGAATAGTCCGAAGAGATGTGAAGGTAGTTTTATCGACTAGCCACCATTGGGGATCTCGGGACCAGTGGTTGATATCGCGTAAAGCCATAAATGACAATGGGTGCTGTATTCCAATCTTAGATTCACAATGTGAATTCAAGTTGTAACCAGTTCCAAATGCAGCCTCCGGTTTATCAGACACAATCCTGCAAGTACAAATCAAATGTCTCTTGGACGGTAGAAATTTCCCCTCTTCAACAACAGTCAACAGCAGATAAAGCTCAGATTAGGGAGCGCCCAAAACAAACCAGGATGGGAACGATAGGTGTGAAGTTACGAGTCGTAGCTGGGTTTATACATTTGAACTACACGTTAAGCACCCTTGAGTATACTGAACACTACACAGAGTCTATGATCTAGGATATAGGTTAAGGTAGCCTAGAGGATGGCAAATGAGCCATTCTAACACTGGCAACTATCTAGATGACTAGTGTTACGTGTAAAAGAGAGATAGGGGTGAAAACACCCCCTATCCATGTATTCCGTGGGATCTGTCAGTGACTACTGAACTCCAAGAGTTCAGTTACCAACTTATCAGGACTCGCACGAGAACTGGCAGTTTGATTTGTATTCGGACCTTCGAAGGCCTCAAGAACTTGGTGTTGATGTCTTTCGAGGACCACCCTCTGCGCTGGCTCGGTGGGCTACGGTGAGACAGGGAGGATTGGGGAGAGGAAGAAGAGAAGAGGAAGAAAGGTGGGAGGAATCCTTTTTTAGTCCCACGTACCTTCCTAAAATGGACTCTCCCCTGCACCTTCCTGAATTGTTCAATGTCACATGATAACTTCAAAGACATAAATTTCATGTGACCATAAACCCTTTAATTGGATTCTATTCGAAGTAACTAGTTATTGCCCTAGAACTAACACCATTATGCCTCATTCCTTCTCCATTGTGTATATGATGTATACTGAACGATACACGGCAGATATACCAGCTCCTCATGTGCGAGCACCCATTCCCCGTCCCTTCCGACAATTATGAGTACATGATGAAAATTGTTGGGTTTGTGGAAGACTTACCTGTTGGGTGGGAGTCAAAACTGGAAGAGCTTCGATTTATTTCTGAGCAGAATGCTACACTGAAGAAAGTCCGTGTCACAGACTACGGAAGCGCAGAGAAACCAAAGCCTACCGATTGCACTCGATCAGATGCTTTGGCACTGGCAGATGTGGTAGCTCCAGCTGAAGAAGGTCCAGCAGCGGAAATGCTCCTACCCAGAGACGAGACACCAACCCTGTGTCGCGGCAAGGAGCACCTTCCGCAATAGCCTCATCACCGCGTCTAAGGGAAGCTTTTGTCAAGAAAGCCAACAATCCGATGCTGGCTCCGTTGCTGTCGATCATGGAAGTTTTCCTGCTGTTTCGGCCATCTGATCGATCATCACTCGTTACGGTAACAAAGTTAGAAGAGTCGGTGTTATTTGAATCGTTAGACGAGCACCTCTCCCTGGCAGTTGATGCAGCAGAGGGCGAAGAGGAGTTTCCAAACAACGATGCACTATCGCATCTTCAGCTAACCGGGGTTCAGGAGGCCGATGAACAGGCAGGACTAGAGGCTCCAGCAAGGACATCCGAGTCCCTTGTCGGTCATGAATCAGAGCCGGCGCAAGAGTTGGAAGTTTGTCAAAACAACGAAAAATCCCAATTTGCGGCTCAAACAGGGACATCGGACCATCCGACCAATCCTCTCGAACCTCAGCCAGTCTCGCCTGAGATCTCTGAGAATCTTGAGCAAGAACAGTTAGAGGTAGCGGATGGGGCAAAGGACCCACTACACGTCCAGGGAGAACAGCAGCCGGATGTGTCAGATATCTGTCACGTCGTCGAGGAATCCCAGTCGGAGGTGCAAAGCGGGACACCTGAACTGCAGACATCTGACCTGCAGAACGATCAGCATGACCGTAAGCCAGCCCCGCCTGAAATCGTGAGTGGCCTGGAACAAGATCAGCTAAAAGGACTGGATAGGACACCAGACTTAGTCGACATCCAGGAAGAACAGCAGCCGGAGATATCGGAGATTCCCGAGGGTTCCAACTCTTCACAGCTAGAGATCATGGAGGATTTAGCGGCAGCCTCAGAGGACGGGAGAGAACAGAAACCCGGACGTCGGAAGAGACTGCGTTCACATTTAGGAGAATTGTTGAATCGGAGCTGGAAGCCATGGAAGAGGCGTCGGAAGCCTTAGGGGATCTTATACATCAACATATGAAGGCGAAGGGGAACAACCGAGACGAATATTCGTATTAGATTGAAACAGGGCGTGTCGGTTGATGTGTATGGACTGGAGTACATGATTTTTGTTTTTACCTATGTGCTTTCATTCTTGTGATTTGAATCCATTTTCAGTACCGAGCAATACATGAGTGAGTAACAGAATTTTCTAGATCAAGAACCTAGTTGGTTTTCGTGAACTATTTATTTTATACTTGTAATATTAGCGCAGGCTTTCTCCAACTTACTATGCCCAAATCTAGTAGAATTCTGTTCGCTTCCGCCGAAAAAGATGTATGTATTGGCAAGGTAAATCACAATTTACAAACACAAATGATCAATGTACCGAGAGTAACAAATTATATATCCAGGGCGTGTACACCGCAAAAATGTAGACGATGAGCTTTGGACAGAAAGGGTAACGCGTATAAGCAATGGGGTCGCAAGAGGTGAATGAAAGCAGGTCTATCGATGCGAAAGAGACGAAAATGCGGCTGTTTCAAGTATGTCGGCAGGCAAGGCCGCAGAAATGTGCATAATTCGAGATCCATTCTCGAAAGAAAAGGGATGAGTTGATCGAGATCATTTTGGATGTCTATAGTGGCGGAGCAGGGTAAAGTCGAGAACGGATAGAGAAATTAATGACGTGCGAAGGTGAGATCATCCCTGAGCGACGGGCCATCCATCAACATATTTGAGAGGATTGAATCCAAGGAAAGCGTCCTGTAGTTGCATGTGTTAGATCAGATCTTGATGACGTTTGTGTGTGGTGCAAGGGATAACAAAGAAGGATCGACAGGGGTGCATGAAGGTTGGCAATAGTTAAGTATGAGCTCACCTGGAATGCAAGACCAACTGTCGTGTTCACTGCGGTGAGGTCAGTATGAAGGTGAAAGAAAGGATATTTGAGGTAAACGCACAGTAGTGGTAGTAGAGTACATCGGTATCGCCGTCGCGTATGACAGATTGCCCACCTGGGGCATAAGTCTCTCCGTTCGAACCGTAGATAAGTTCACCGCCGCCTTTGACAAGGTCCGTACCAGCCTTGTCTGTGAATGGCCCACGGGGACTGTGAGAGCGTCCAACGCGGATGGAATATCTGGAGTACATAAGTATAGAGCAGTAAGTCACTGGATCACCAAGACTTACTCTTGGCCAGCGGGTGGCAGGTTATCTTCATTGAGATTGCAGCAGAAACCATGGCTGAACCAGAGATAGTACCATCCATCATTGTAGGAGATATAAGCACCCTCAATGGCATGAGGACCGCTCGGGTCACCGCAGATATTGTTGGCCATGCGATTCGGCGAGCCGAGGGATTCAGGCTCCCACGCCAGTTGACGTTCATCTGGTTTGGTAGTGCTGGCTGGGGAAAGAAGGTCCTTGCTCAGTGGAATTTGGAATATTCCTTTCCAGTAGCTTCCAAAAGTTAAATAAGCATGTCCATCGGGAGTGACCAATGTGCTCGGGTCTATTGCATTTGAGACAGTGTAAGGATAGATATCTGATCCATTGCCCGTGCCTGTTTGGATGACAACGCCATGGTCATACCAGTTCCCCGGGCCGGGAGAGTTGGAGGTGGCCACGCCAATAGCACTATCACGGCAGCCGGCCTTGCTAACACTATAATAGCAATAGTATGTGCCGTCCACGGCGATAACGTCTGGGGCCCAGGGAGCGGCTCGATCACCCTTCGGGATTACACTCTTGGCATCTAGCACACTGCCAACACGCTTCCATGGGCCAGCCATACTCGGCGCAGTGTGGATGAAAATGTGTTCGCCAACATGATAGAGATAATATTCATCACCTACACGCAGAATAGTAGGATCATGTGTATGTTGCTGTGTTTGACGAGGAGGAGGGAAGCGGCTTATAGCCTGGTCATTCCCCAGATCTTGCAACTTCTGACCATGTTCAAAGGTCTGGTCTCTTTTGATACCCAGGCCAAGACAGACGGAGAAGAAGCATATTAAGGCAAGCAAAGGAAGCATCTTAACCCAGCGTCGAGGGAATCTTTTCCAGAAAAATCGAGAAGACCGAAGTTGAAATTCATTGTGATAGCCAGGCGGCGATATCGACCGTGATAAGTGACTGGCCCTGGCGATCATCTTGATTGATCCAGGCACTCATCGTTTTCAGTTGACGCACGGCGTTGCCACCCTGGTAGGGTGGAGTTAATGATGCAGACAGGGAGGGAAGGAATTGCAAGGCAGTCTGATCAATAGAGGCCCACAATTGGATATGCCTGCAAGGTTTCGGAATGCCGAGAAAAAGTAGTTGGTTGTTCTGCAGAAGAACAGATCAATCGTTTTGCCTTGGCGCGATGGGAGCGGAAGGATTCACGGAAGGATTCGTGGCACAAAGGCCGAATGTCAGACCAGGTTATTGTGCAATTGACTGAGATAATCACACAATATCATCTTTACAAGTCACCTAGTGAATTAGCAAGGGAGATGACTTTAGGAGGTTGATCGGTTGCAGTGTCGATCTTCCTCTTAGCTCACGGGAAGTGATGGGTCTCGAGTTCGGAATGTGCCTATCAAAAATGAAAACGGATACATAAAACCCAGGAGCATATCCTTTCCTTGTAGACTTTTCAAAATAGAAA
Organism: Penicillium griseofulvum; assembly: GCF_001561935.1. Lineage (NCBI taxonomy): Eukaryota > Fungi > Ascomycota > Eurotiomycetes > Eurotiales > Aspergillaceae > Penicillium > Penicillium griseofulvum. Next base: position 3,681,701 of record NW_024467471.1, on the reverse strand, counting down.
AATAGGAGTCGGTAGGGTTACAGGTACAAAGGGACACAGGTAAGACAAATTCCCCTTCAGGGCGACATGTACTACTTTCTATACAGCCAGAATGGCCGAGACTCAATTCAATATTTCAGAGTTGCATTTCCAGCTAAAGAGTAGGGCCAAGTAAAAAGTAAAAGAAAAGGCAAAAGATATCCTCCTAACACCAGCGCCGAGCTCCAGGCTGAAGGAAATATCTATCGAGCCACGATCTTGTCTACTTCATCTTTGGCTTCAGTCCATGTCTCCAGATTCTTCCGTGCCCAGTCCAAGTGACAACGAGCATATGCGACCTAGAATATAATTAGTCATACTCTTAAAATTGTGATGTGGCGCCATGCATACCATGTACCGTCGCAGATCGGCTTCTTTGTCCTTCTGGAAACGCTTGAGGTCATGCAGCACGCCCGCGCTCGCATCCTTGACGTCCTTTTCGGATACCTCTAACGCCTGCTCCAACTAAAATTGAAATTAGTTTTGAAATAATCTAAGAACTCTACTCCACATACCTGGATCAGACTCTCTTTAGTCTTTCCAATTTGGTCCCGTCGTGTTCGTTCGGGATCTACGTCCGCGAATCCATGGATAGCGTGGCTGATGCGACCGAATATTTTGTTCGCTACGAAAGTCCCGCTGGATGACTTTCGATGAGCGGGGGAACCTGAGACTGATGAATCAGACTTCTTGAGTCCTCCGCTCTGCGACCCAGGTGGAGGACTGGTGGAATCGTCATGAGTCGGTCTGGGGCCTGAGTCAGCTGACATAGCGGAATTGCCCGCTTCGCTAGCGGATGAGGTCGACAAAGAACGAGGTTTCGTTCCTCCGGATTGAGGACTGGTGCGGTTGAGATACTGCTCAATGCGCTTGGCCTCGAGTTCACTGCGCTCAAGGGAGTCTAGTAAGGTTTTTTTCTTCGACAATTCATCGCGAGTCATTTCTTGCTGTACCCGTTTGAGCACTCTGTATCGTAGCACCCCTCGAACAACACTAGCAAACTGGGCGCTCTCCCTCATAGGTTCCGCAAAACTTGCGCTCAAAGCCGAGGATAGTTCCTCGGTTTCAATGTAAGAAGTATCCGCAGCCTGGCCGATCCGCTCAATAGCAGCAGCCACTGTCGGTGACTGCTCTGAAAGAGAAAATCCGTTGTAACGCGCTCCCAACTCCATGAGGTCCGCTGAGAGCCCTGACAAATGCGAAAGAGTTCGTCGATTAACTTTTTCAATATTGCCCTGCAAGAGGAGTTCTAGTTCCCGCGTAGACGCTTCGAAATTAATAAAGTAAGGGTCTAGTTCTTGCTCGCTAAGCTTGCGTGATTCAGGAGGGAACCGCCCCAGGATCTCGGGTCCTGGGAACGACGGCGCCTCTGTCTCACTCGGTGATGTGGGCGCTGCTGCGTTTCCGCTAGCTGTAGTAATCCCACCAGTGGGCTTAAGCTTTGCAGATGTAGATGGAATTGGGAGCCAGCCATGGGCTGGGGTAGGGTTTGCGGGATCAAGAGGTGGCGCTTTGAGGTTATTTTTTGGGACCGATGATGCAGGATGGGAGCTTAAAACCTCGCTCTGAACAAACGTTAGTAAATAAACCCATGGCGCGGAACACCAAGCTCGAACACACCCAGCTGACGTTGGGATCAAGGAATCTCCACCACACTCCATCCTCGCGGACCTCCTTCATACGCCTGCAGCGGTTGAGGAAAACACTTAGCATGCGCTTTCGGAGATCTATAATGGCTGCATCATCTTTGGCCCTGGTGGGTTTGGCTGCATAGTCCGCCATGCTATGTTTCTCGGGAATCGGCGGAATGACCAAGGTGGGATGCAAATTCACAAGGGTTTGTCGCAATGATGCAAACTCAGAATATCGACGGCGCACTTCCAGGTCCTATCAAAACTCAGCATTGTACAGTGCTCCGCCGGGCACAATTCTCATACCGCAGTCCGAATAGTGTAAACAATAAAGCCCCCGCCGCCCTCATGATTTTTCCCGGCATCGGTTATCAAGATTGGCATCTCGGGGTTCTCATAAAGAAGCTGCTCAATCCGGCTGTCATAGACGCTTTTCCGGGGGTATTGATCACTGGCGGCACCATACTCGGCCTCATCCTCGGGATCGCTGAGGTCTTCGGGATGGGTGATGTAATCGGGAGGCTCGCTATTGGAGTCGCGGCTTGATGGACGGGTTGAGTCATGTTCGTAGATAGCTAGCTTGCGTGAGATACTGATCCACAGGCAGAAGGGTTAGGATGGGAGCCGAGCGGAGAGCTTACGAGGTGACAGTGCGGCTGAATGGAGGGAGTCAGACAGGCCAGACTGATGTTGGTCAAAGGCCCCGTAGGGATTGTTGTCTTCATCGTTCCACATTATGAAGGTAGACTTTGATAAGGTCAACTATCCACGGAACCTGAGTTGGAGAAGCTGTGCCTGGGGATCTGCGGGGGGGAAGTCGTGGTGTGGCTGGTGCAGGGCGGTGTTCACGATTACGTCATGAGCGGCTTGAACTAACTTAGTTACTATGAATAGAATAGTTATGGACAAGATATACTGTAGAAGGACGGCTGAGAAAAATTCAAGTGAGTTAATAGATATTTATTGTCCCAGAATATAATGATCACCATAGTTCCAGCTTGAGTCACAGGTTTCTCATCGATCGCAACGTCACCGAATGGTGATCCAAGAGCGGCCGATGTATATACTGAGGTAGCCGCAGACCGCATTAAGATATTTTTCACATAGAAAGCCAGTTCAGCTTTTCTACGAAGCAAGGAAATTACTCAACACAACAAGCAATTCTGGAAAGCCTTTATTTGAGAGTGACGAGGTAATAAACAGCCGATGTATCGTCAAGGTTGCATGTATGGCCAAGGGGACAAAGTAAAGAGATCCGAATACAAACATTTGCAAGGCCTAGAACTCATGACCGGTTTCATATCTTAAAGTCTCACATTGTGTTCCGCCATAGTCTGAGCAAGCATCGGAATCTGCAAAGCTTTCTCCTGTCGTCAAATGACCCTCACATCTCATACTTCGGGGTTTCTGTGCCCAGTGTCTCAGTTTCCATCGGCACCCGGAGAGCCAGCAGCATCGCGTGGGTTTCGTCGCACCCGCTCTGCAACACGCATAGCTGCAAAGGCCGGCTCCATTCCATTGAATGAGCTCTGAGCACGTCGTAGAGTTGGCTTGGGCGGCAGGGCCGGAGACTGGGGAGATTGCGGAACAGAGAGCGAGTGAATCCGGCGACTGGACTCATCGGCGAAGAAGGTAGGGCTGTTGTCAAAGCCAAAGCGGTTCAAGCCATGAGTAGCCTCGCTGATGGTGGATGAACGGTTCACGCGCTGAGTTCGCAGCTCATGATGGCCGGGAAGAGTGACGTTAGCTCGGTTCTGGCGGCGTTGACGTAAATTGAGAGGAAATTCATTGTTGACGGAGCCACTGGCGGAAGTGAGAGCGACAGATTCAAGGTCGCCTGTATGGAGGTGGGGGTCAACTGGTTTATCCGAAGTGTCGCTGCCAGGTCCTGGCATAAAGCTGGGAACAGTGGTGCGGGTGATGCCGAGTCCACGATGAGCATTTGCAGAAATTGAGTTGCGAAGAGAGACGTGGGGCGAATCGGGGGAATGCAGGCTGGGACCGAGATCAAGAACACTGATCTCACTTTCGCTCAGGACTGCAGCACGGGGTCGCATGGAGGTTCGGATCGAGTTTGGGACGGTGGGGCCAGGTTCTCCTAAACTTTCAGCTGAGAAAGGAGTTGCGCGTTGAGGAGGCACCTCATCAGTTGGATGAGACTTGGAATCCAGGGACCCCATTATCTTGAGACGCAAGGCTTCAAGCCTCAGAAGGTCGAGTTGGTCACCAGCACTTTGGAACTCCAAATGTCTATCCTCGTGCTCGGAATTGATCTTTGCAATCATCAAGCGGGCCGTGGCAGAGCTGACATTGATGGAATTTGGACACAGTATAGAGATATTAGGATTGAGTTCGTGCTCATGTTCGACGACTCCCCGACGTTTCGGAGAAGGTGCAGTGCGTCTCATCTTGGAATTGGTGCGTGGATGTATGCCAGTTAGGTGATAACGAGGAGGGAAGCGTGGCAATTGGAATGTAATTGTTTGAAGAGGATAAATCACACGCACCCAGCCCTAATACGGAAGGAGCGGCTCTGGCAGCTTCAGTACCTTAGGCTCCAAGGCCATAAAGCCACTTAACTTCCTTTTCTCTATGTATATAACCATATGATATGTTCATACTACCCTTTCAATAACCATCACAGCCAAGACTAGATGACTTGCGTTGGATACCACTTATATGCGTGAGTCAATATAGGACGCTTAAAGCCCTAAGATTCAGTATAACTGACGTTAAAGATGTTATATATGGTGAAAACTCTTCCATTGGCTTTACAAGTCCTTTGTACGACGTATGGAGTTTCACTACAAACATCCATAGGCTTGAACAACCATGGAAACTGCTAGCAATATACTACGCACAATTGCTATAGAGCAAACCAATGTCCAGAGTCTTGTATAGTGCTACATGTGGTGTTGATAAAGGAAGACTGGATAAGTTATACTATGTAGATGAGCCTTGGATGTATTGCCTCGTACTGTAATTTGCTTGTGAAGCAAGTCGTAGTAACCCTAAAACAACTATGTTACATTTGTACATTTATGATTAACTTAAAGCTCTTAGAGAGGCATTTCCTTTTAGATATTTTGTCTCCCTTGTTGGTTCTATAGGTAGGTAAACGGAAAAGGCGGAAAATGCATATGCGCAGAAGAATTTTCTATGCATAAAATAACCTACATAGCAGGGCTTAGGATCAATAATCATGTTGAAAGTGAGTAACTCTAGACTAATATTTAAAGAATGCTCATGCAATTATTGCTCTCCGGGCAACTAAAGTTGATAAGAATTAAGTCCAACATTGCACAGATCGTGTGCTGATAGTTAAGTGATGAAGTAGTGAGATAGAGAACTCCTACTTTCTCTCTGGCTTCACTAGAAACTTCTTTCACCTTGGTCTAAGTTTGGCCCTACTCTTACTTCGCTTTGAGAATCTGATTGAAAGTAAAACAAGAAATCATTTTTTTATTTTGTATGGGCCACCAGCCCCATCCCCCCTCCCCCCATCCACCTCTCCCCTTTTTTTTTGTTTTTTTTTTTGTTTTCTTTTTTTCATATCATTCATGGGTCCGAGGGCATCACTTCCTCGGACCCTACACGTAGCTCCACAACTGGGAGATCATCGGAGGAATCCTCCCCCTCACCCCCAGAAGTGAGACCAAACTGAAACGGAGGGTCGATGTCCATGCCATCACCCCATGGACATCGACCCTCAAAGAGGCCATCCTCGGCGGCAGCGGCAGCATTACCACTGGAAATCTGTGACATGTCGTGAGCGGCGTCGAACGACCAAGAGGGTTCCGTGAGCTTGTTGAAGGAGTCGACCTGCGATCCCCCATCTTCGTGCTCTAGGCCGAATTTCTTACCTTCGCTGCCCCCGTCCTCCGAGCCCGAGGTACTCTCCTCGGCAGAAGAGTACAGATCATTGCCGAGGGAGTCTTGCCCCCGGCTGACTCGGGGTGCCAACCCCCCGGCCAAGGCAGACAACCCCTTGCGGGGGGCGCTGCCAAGGATACGACCGCCGTCGTCTGAAGGTGATTGGGAACCACCAGGGCTGCGGGAACCGGAGGCACTGCCAGACACACTTCCTGAGTCGTTCCGATAGCCTTCAACCAGCTCCCGCAGCTCTTGGTTTCCCAATGCACGATCAGAGCGACGGCGGTAGAACAGGAGGTAGGCACCCGCCGTGATCATGGACTGCATGTTGGTGACAGTCTTCGCAGAGGTATCTTAGATTCAAGTCAGTAAAATATCTTCCAATCAGCATATCCAAGGGGCATCGAACCGTTGCAATAGACCCAAGCACCAGACACAAAGTCCTTGATGTAGGCAGTGTAATGACCACCACCCATTCCACCTATGTGGTTGTCGACAGCAATCAAATCGTAGACTGCACTCTTTCCATCGGTGGGGCCTTGCACTCGATGGCTCAGATCCAGTCCCTCGAAGGGGAAGTTGATGACAGTGCTGATTTTGTGTCCGTCTCTGCCGCGGAATTGGCTAAACCGCTTGAGCTGAACGACCATAATATCCGGAGTTCTCCACAACTCAAACTTCTTGGTGGCCGAAACGTGGGTCTTGCACTGGGGACAGAACCAGCTATCTGCCCGAGAAAGAATTTCCTCTTTGCTGAACTCGTCCAGACATTGGTCGAGAGTAACATCTGATTGCTTTGGCTTTTTCTGGCTTGCCACCATGGAGTGATCAAATACATTCTTGATGCTTAGGTAGGTAGGGCGACCACGGAGCTCCTCAGGGTCACGTGGCTTACCGCCGAAAAGGGAATCAAAGGCATCGGGAGTCCAGTCAAGGAGGACGGCATCGCCTTGGTGAAGAAGCGATGCTGCTTGGTCTGATTCATCTGCATCGAGGTCATCATCGACGTTGTCATCTACAGAGCTTTCGGATGAAGCATCAGATCCCTGGCGAAGGTTAATAGGCTGATCCGAACGGACAAGATGGAACAAACGAACCTTCGTAGAACTAGGAGATGCGATGCGAGAGGAAAGGAGGGGGTATTTTTTGAGTGGGAGAATATTGCGTCCGTCAGGCAGAGCAGCGTTTGTGGTCATGACTTTTGGATCGAAAAGCGACAACAAACTGGAAGCAATCTTTCCAGCAAGAGGATGCTGAGGGGTCTTTACAGATTCGGAGTCAGAGTCAGAGTCTGACTCGTCGGGGCCCTCTGTAGGCTCGGGCGCTTGCTCGGTTTGCATAGAAATATCAACCATGCTGTCTTCGCCGTCGACAGAAGATGTTCTGATTCTGGAATCTGCTGATCGTGCATCATCCTCGTTTGTGACCACGGTGTCAGAGTCATCAGTTGCATGGTCGTCGTTGCTGTTTTCCTCGGCAGCCAGAATGTCACGTGTAGTCATGTTGTTGGCCTGGACCAGTAGCTTGCGGTAAATCGCCTCAAAGTCTTGAGCTTCTTCACTAGAAAGACGTATGAAGGATGGAAATCCGAAAAGCTCACGAGTTGCCTCCTTGTTCTTGCGCGGGACAAGTTTGCGGTGGAAGATAGGTACAATGACTGTGTCATCCTTGGAAGGAGAATCAGAAGAATCGGCAGATGCAGGGAGAGGACCGAGATCAAAGAACACAATGGTGTCATCTTGGGAAATGCGGAGACTGCCGAAAGTGTCGTCATCGTCGCAAAATGTTTGCCAGAAGGAATTGTGCAATGTCTCTGCCGCAAGGATTCGTTCCCCATCAATTCCCATCTTTTGGGCGACGAAGTCCTTCCAAGCCTTCAAAGTATCGTGTTCATCAAGTCGAACTTTCAAGGACACGGGCGGGCCGTCAAGAGGGTAAAAGATAATCGTCCGAGTAATCAGCTTTGGACCCGTTGGGATAGGCACAGTGACCATTGTGAAGGGATCCATGATGATGCTGGTCTTTTCGCAGTTGTGGCAAATCAGTGTTGACTTGTACATTCCAGCAAACAAATCGGTGATAATGGAGGCATTGCGAGCCTCGTAGAGGTCCCAACATTTCTTTCCGAAATCCACAAGAGCATTACGATCGTGGATCATCTCATCAGTGGAATCAGGAATGACAGTGGATGGCTTGCTGCCAACGATCCGGCTTAGATCTTCCGACAGTGCATCAAGGAGAAACATCACAAATTCCTGGCTGTCATGTTGCTCATAGCCAGCAAAATCTTCACGTTGCCGACCAGCGGCAGCACGAAACCTATAGGGATTGACAGATCGCGGCTGAGGGTCCGATTTGTACAGGTCTTGAAGTAGGTTGGCCCATTGCTTGGCAATGACACCGCCGCATCCAAGAACGTTGGTCGGGTTAAGTTCTGGTTTGTACATTCCACCTGCAGATTAAGATTAGCATCAAAAGATGTCGTTCGTAGTATCTGACACCAAGCTTGGTATACTCACTAAGGAAGTAATAAGACAACTCCTCAATGCTCCGCACACATTGCAACGCGGAGTTCATGTAACAGGTGTTCCCAAGGTTTTGCAATCCCACGATAACCTGTCGACCCTTCCGACCTCGAGAGATGAGGGCTTTAATTGGATCGGGTGCCTGGGATGGAGTAGTTCTCCCACTGGGCTGTGGTTGTGGGCTCTTCACTGCGGCTTTAGCGGCAGAAGCTTTGGTAGCAGCATCGTTCTTCGGCTGATCCACAGGGATACCCAAACTCTTGAGAGTTCTGGCAGAGGCTTCAGACACCCATTCTCCACCTTTAGAGCTGCCGATCTGCTCCTCGAGAACAACACAGTTCGCCACGCCAAGGCCGGCCATATCCAAGGTCATACGACCATTGTAGTTTGCATTTTGGGTTTGGTCCTTCACATTATCAAGCAAAACTCGGTGGCTTCCCTCTGGGAGTTCGAGGAAAGCATTCAAATCGAAAAGAAGTTTGTCGTTGGGGTTTGAGATCAGAGCCAGTGGAGGAACAGGCGATTGGCTGCGGGAGGCAGCAGGAGTCGCCGAGGCCGATGCGGTGGTGCTACGAGGAAGCTGGAGAATTTTCCAAACTCGGACTTTTGTCGACATATCGATACCAGTCTGTTCTTTGGCATCCTTCAACCATTTTTGGTAGTTCGTCTGGCGACTAGCGAGGATCTTCACCGATGGCTTGACAGTTTGTCGCAAGACGGTCGGGGTGGTACCCGAGGCGGGATTGGCTAATTTGAAGATCGTGAAAATCGGAGGATAAGTCTCATATTCGATGTTTTTAGTATCGCCGGGTTGGTTGGTGTTGTGAGCATAGCGAATGATCACAGGTGACTGGTCGGCGAGACCATACCACTTCTGTATCAGTTCCCAACCATGCTGTGGAATTATCGCGAAATCAAGAGCATCATGCAAACCAGGGCGCATTGGCACAAATGGTTCACCGGTTTCGTCTTTGAAGCTGGGAGTAGTTGGGTCGGTGTCGAGCATGATGTTTAAATTGTTGACGGGACCAACGTCACCCTCCAATGACCCTTTGTCAGTGTGATCCGCATGCGCCGTAGTGCGTGCAAGCACCTTTTTCAGCCAAGCCATTGAAACCACAAAGCCCTTTTGTCCGTCTTTCAACGGTTCCTTCATAAGCGCATTTACCTCATTCACCTGCTCGTCGATCGTGGGAATATCGCCTGATTTGGGCGATGCTGGTCTGGACAGCTCCCCGGCTGAGGATGCAGACCCGGTGTGGTCATTGCTTGAAGTTGTAGGATATGTGGGTTCATCGTTTGTGCCATCGAATGTGCGGGGGATAATGTATGTGCGCGCGTTACTGAAGCCAGTGCTCACGCCTCCTTCAGGGTCGGAGTCGGTAATCTCAGAGGCCGGGCGCTTCTCACCGGGAGAAGGGGATCGTCCATGGGTTGGAGGTGTACCCTCTCGAGTATCGGAGGGCATATCGGAATGGTCGCTGGAGAGACTAAGTCCGGCGGTCGCGGTCGCGGGGGTGAGCGAGCGGCCAGGCGGGCTTCCAGACTGAAACTGCAGATGCGCAGGCACGTAGCGAGGCGGGGACAACGACGAACTCTGGCCGCGGGAAGAAGAGGAAGATGTGTGGCGAGAGTGTGGAGGTTCGGAGCGGCCGTGACGTCGAGCCCGAAGGCCTGGACTGGTGCGAGGCTCTGGGGAAACTTTTCGTCGCTTTGGTGAAGACGTCGTGGCGAGGAGCTGCGCACCTCGTGTCGCAGCTCGGGGCAACCAGGGGAAAATAGAAGACGGGATCAAAGCAGCACCCTTACTTCCTTTTGGTGGAAGTACAAGGGGATTTGGTTGTGAAGTGAATTCAACTGGCAGAAAATCCGAAGGTAATTTTTTTTTTCCGGAGCGGAAACGAAACCCAGGGCTATCCACAGATGACCAGCGTCTGTAGATGAAGTTAAGACAATTCGTGAACAACAAGAGAAAAAAAAAAGAGTACAAGTAGCAGAAGGTAGAAAGAGAAGATACGAAAAGAAAATTTATGGGAAGAAGAGAAGAAAGATTGGAAAGTTAGAGCTGTGAAGGTCTTATACTTGAAGGTGGTCTATTCAGAATAGTTCGCACAATGGAGAAGACTCGTGAATGGGACTGATTGTTTAATAGTTATTGTGTTCTTCACATGCACATTAATTGATTTGTGTGTGGGATGATTGTATTCCTATTGTTCCATTGCGATCCTATTGCGGTACTATTGATTGTGAATAAATTAGGGCACAATGCCCTCATTATCACGACTCATCAAACAGATTTGACAATGCAAACAATTATAGGCTTGATACCTAGGCACCACATTCTTTTAGAAACATAATTGAAAATTAAGCTCATTTCATATTTTCTCAACTGAACTTAGCTACTGTTGGTAAAGAGGGCCAGCCTCGGTGAGATAGGTACAGTAAACAAGAAAGACAATTTGCAAATCAACCCTGCATGTAAAGCCTGTAGAATGTGTTGTGCTCCGCCCCCGAGAGGATGAACTCCATGTCGGCTCGGTAGTGTACATGCTGAGACGGGTCATTGCGACCCCATGCAACAACAGCATTAAGGTCACCCTTGAATCGCTTGGCGAGGTTGAGACAGTACTCACAGAGCATCAGCCCGCATCCATGCGTTTCTGCATCACAGTCCACCACAGCCGCGTGAACATCGATTGGCTGAACTTCCTGGCAAGACCCGATTGCGGGTTCTCGACACAGGCTGCACCATTGGTAAATGGGACTTGGGTAATAAGGACCAGCCTGCCCAGTCTCGGTATCAATGAGTCCTTCACTTGCATCATTTAGAAGTGATAAAGTATTAGCCTTTTCTACTTCATCTCGCGGGACCAAAGACGTAGGTAGTAGGCCGAAAGAGTTGTGGGAGCATTGGATTATCTTGGATCGAGCCCATGTACAGTCGACACACATCCGGCTCTGTGATTTTCCTTCGGCAATATGGCCATCCTGAAGCTCAACAATTGTACCGTCGTCAAGCGTCAAAACCTCTGGATTTCGTGGACCGAGACCAGTGATACCATAAGCAAAGTTGTTACACCAGTCGCAAGGGAACAATCCATCCCGGTTATCTGCGAGAAATATCACAGGATGAGCAAGCTCAGTCCAGATTCGACGAGTGTTCGCAGACTGTGAGGCGATGATATTTGAGACAGTGTCGGGAGGGGGTGAGTCAAAGAGGTCGTCAAAGGGCTCGGAAATATCACTTGGCGAGTTCTGCTTCCCCGGGGTGTCGTCATCTGAATCTGTGATTTCAATTACCTCGTGTGGCTTCGGTCCATCAACGACGGAGGACTGTGCGTTGCTACGTGGTGAGTTGGAACCTGCTAGAGTATCGATCTTCGGGGAATTCCTTTTTCCCTTAGGGTTGGATGCCTCAGGGCCTTCGATCTCTGGGGATCCATGGGGTGAGTTAGAGATTGTGGGGGAATTGGCCTTCATGGGTCTGGGTTCTTCAATCGGCTTCAATGCCTCATAGCCATCGGCCTCCGGGTAACCATGTGGTGAGCTGGGCCTTGCTGGGGAATTGCTGTTTGGAGAATTCATTTGTTCCCTAGCCTTGGATTCCTCAAGGGAGTCGAGCCCCGAGGACTCATAGGGCGAGTTGGACGTTGCAGGAGAGTCAATATTAGGAGAACTGCCTGGCTCGCTTGGTTCACTCAAGGAAAATAGTGCAAAGGGTGGGTGTCTAGCTGGTCCAGCAACACATTCGAACCCATGATTTCGGCATGGGAGACAAGGCTGGGAATGGTCATAATCAGAGTAGCGATATGAGCAAACCTCTTTCTTCCGGCCTTTGCAACTCTCGCACGATCGCTTCCATTTGGGTGGGGGGCTCACAACGCAAAAGACATCATCCACTTCACATGTTGTGCATGGATAGGCAAACGGATTAGGGTCAGATGCAAGTGAACATTCTAGACCGAGTTCCTGGCAGGCAGCGCACTCTCTCACCAGAATTTCGTTATCAGCAGTCGGCTTTGATGACGAGGTCGCGACATTGGTTGCATCTTCCTTTTGTGGCGACCCTGGCACCGATTCCTTATTGCGGCGTCGAAGGCTGTAACGTGAGTTTGGTGTCCCGATCTCGGGATTTGTGGCCCAGTATCTGTCGCTGCTGTCGGGCTCACTGTGCTGGGAGGGCGTGGAAGGCTCTCCCATCTCTGGGCTCAATCGAGAACGGAGCGTCGAAGTCGGAGATAGGCTCCTGGCCTTTTTCTCGGACCGAGGGGATGGCTCGTCCTCATGGAAAAGAGATAGTTTGCGCTTGGTCGGCGTTCGCTTGGTCGAAGGTTGGTAGTCTTCATCTTGATCATTGTCATGCCACGACGCAACAACAGCGGCACGCTTGGATGCACGCTCTCGCAAGTGGTATGGCCCAGTCAGGTGCGGCCGTACATAGAAGCTTCTCGTGCTACGGTTAAACAACTCCTGAGCTCGCGCGTGTCTCTCAGCAGAGTATGCCATTGTGAATGGCCGAATCGCCGCGAGCTGTGAGCTGTGAAGAAACTGCGGCCACGTTTGATTAACAATTGTGATGGTTATAAGAGTCTCAAGCAATTAACTCACGGCTTTCTCAGGTCAAATCGACTGAGGATAGATGGTCAAAGACGAAGCGGCGGTGCAGCAACCTGAATTGCTGATATCAAACCGTTAATCGCTGATGTACAAGCAAAAGTAAATTAGAAGTGAAGGTGAGATGAGATGATACCAATTTAAATACTGAGCAGTTCACAGACAGCAGGATCCAAATAAGTCAATGGAGGTTGTAGATACTATTGTCCAAATCTCAATAGGAACAATTGAATAGAATAGAATTGTATTCATATCGTAGTAGGTGACAATACCTTTGGAACACACAATGTAGACTATAATCAATAGCAACTCCCATCCATTCATATCAATACACCACAAAACTCAGACCATCTCACCCTGTATTCATTATATTAATTGGTTAGAGTGGTCCCAATCCCCTTTTGTAATGCCTCCTGGTATTTCTAGGGTACCACCTCCATTATTGTGGGTGCATCAGAGTAAACCTAGGTAAAATGTTGAAGATGAGTTTGAGAGCACATTGACATGCGCGACGAGTGTTTCTCTTGTGGATAACTAAATATCTTGATAGTAGAGCTTCTCTCCTCGCATGTGATTCTGGAGGGCAAGGTCAATACAGATCGATACTTGAAGCTGGTGGCAACCTCTCTCTAGTCAACTTGTCCAACAGAGCATCCAATGAGCCATTCGGATTTTTTATCACTCCCATAGAGCAGGGGAGGTCACACCGTTCGTGAGCGTAGGGACGCAAGCCTTGGTCAAAATTGTAGATCCTACAGGATCCCCGGAGATATCAACGGCAGCGGTCATAAGGGTGGCCGGCCTGGGAGTAGACAGAAAGATCTCAGAAAATCGCCTGGGGCATTATCGAACCGCCCTGGTATATGGAGGTGTATGATATTACCTTTGATTTCTCCGTTTTTGCTCAAAGTATCAACGTTATGAACTGTGTTCTGTTCTACTAGACAAAGGCTAGATTAGATCGAATATCGGTTCGAGCGTCCGCTATGGTGATTATAGTTGTTATAAGTTGGAGGCATGGAGCGCATGGGTTCCGTTTTCCCTTTTATGTCGAGATAAAGAAAGTTAAATAAGTCGGAAATAGGGTAAAAGAGGGTATGGAGATATATTCACCAATTCAAAAAATGCAGAATTTGCGTGTGATCAATGTTAAAGCTCGACTCTGAAGATGAAATAGAGTCTAGAAGACATCAAGTATTGTCCGGAATTTAGTAGGGTGGGAGAACATTAGTACCTATATTGTAGGATCAAACACGCAAACAGAAAAGCTCGCAGGTAGTCTATCAATTTGGATAGAAATCTCCTCACCTTGGAAGTTAGGTAGAAGCCATCGAAGTTAAAAGCTTCCAAGGTTAACACGTTAATCTCAAACAGTCTTAGCGTCTCGGGACCGTCCCGTTCCTCCCGCAGCCTGAAGGTTGATTTTTCAGGAAAATCAAGATAAACCTCCTTGACTTGAAATGGAGTACTGGGTAATCATGAAGTACATATGTTTCCATTCATTTTCATTGATAGTGCTATAGAAACAGAGGCACATGTGAGGAACATGAAACCAAATAGATAACAGAAGGGAACAAGCAGTAAAAGCAAAATCCAGTAGCGCCTATAATGTAGTCAGTGGCAATATACGAGTCCAAACCATCGTGTTTGAGTCCAGCCACTTTTCCTCAATGCGCCAGGGGTATCCATTCATCCACCAGGGATGCAATAATAAAAACAGAGAAGATGACAGCGCCACAGTTGTACGCCCCATCCTATGATAACAGAAAAGATCTAACCAAAAAGGGTACTTTTCATAGACAAGTGAGAAGAAGATTGGCCATTACGCTCGGAAATCGTACATGCGGACTTGGTAGTCATCACCGCCAGTGATGAAGCGGCTGTCGCTCAGGCCGATGCAGTTGACAGCTGCGCTGTGGCCTTCATAGGTATCCTGGCCGGTAGGAACACGGGGATCCCAGATCTTGACCATGCGATCCATGCCACCAGACGCAATCCGCAAGGTATCAGCAGAAAGAGCCCAAATACCTTCGAGATGTCCGAAGAAGGTCCGGAGACATCTCCCGGTGCTAGTTTCCCACAATCGGATTGTTGTGTCCACACCACTAGTAATGATATATCGCGGGGGTTCCACGCGGCCTTGATCCTGGTCAAAGGAGGAGCCGAATGGTGAGTTCTGGAGAGACAAGGATTTGGCCTCGAGAAGAGGGGAAAGTGCGCTGAGGATGTTGTCGCCATTTTGCGAAGATGTGCTGACGTGGTCGTTCTCGCAGTCTGCGAGGTGATTCTCTAGTTCAATTTCTCGGGGCAAAGCAACAACTTGCTGAACGGCTCCAATGTGGTTATGGAAGACTCGGATGCAAGTCTTGGTGTCTAGGTCCCAAAGGCGTGCGGCACCATCATCGCAGGCGGTCAAAACTGTGCGTGAAAGGGAGTCGATTTTCACAGCATTGACTCCCTGTGGGTGGGGAAGAACAAAAGTAGACTTGTCCTTGAAGTTCCAAATTTTGACAGTGCGATCAACGGAGGCGGATGCAAGAAGCGTGCAATCAAAGTGAAGGGCGATGACCGCTTCGGCGTGGCCATTGTACTTGGAGATGCATTCGCCTGTGCGCCAGTTCCAGATTCTGATGCTGCGATCCAGACTTCCTGTGATCAGTTTGGTGTCATCGAATTGGAGGCACCGCACTCCAGCCATGTGGCCTTTGAGAGTCCTCAATTCTTCGCCGGTATCTGTATCCCAGATCTTGACGGTAGCATCGTAGGACCCAGTCATCAAGATATTATCCTCGAACTGTAGACACATAACACTGTCTCGGTGGCCCTTGAAGACCTTGACTGTGCAGCGCTTGTGCTTCCAATTCATACCAACAACAAATCGATCCCGATAAACCTCCTTCCATGGACGGTAACGAGTTTTGAAGTAGTTCTCGTCCTCTTCGGGAGGCTGTGGAGGCGATGCACAATGGCGCTTTGCAAGGCCGGAGACATCTTCACTGGATTCCATCTTACGTTTGCCATTGGCTGGGAGTTCGACTGTCGAGCAAGGTTCAACCAATGCGGTATCACTAGACCCAACGGCAGGCTCGTCGTTGCCCCAGTTGCTGGCACGCAGTTCAATCTCACGCTTGGCTTCGCGCAGACGCTTGCGATCCAGAAGAGGAAGACCCCAGCCACATTTGTTACACTTTCGACGGATATGCTGCTCACACATCCGGTGCCACACCACATCATCGTCGGCAAGGGCTCTCCAGCGGTGAGAAACTTGCGCCGCTCGGCACAAGGAGGCCGTGTCGAGGTAGCGGAGAATTTTGAAGGACAGCTCGGGAGGGAGAGCAGCGAGGAAATCAATTCGGATCAGTTCGCGGACACTGGCGGAGATATAGGATAGCTGGGGGAAGCAGCACTGAGCCAGGATTCCTTGGAGCATGAGAGTGCGTTGCTTCGCTGGAGCAGCGGAGAACAGCGACCACACATGGGAAATACCCTGTTGATCACTTTGAGGAAGTAAATTCAGATCGGATTGCAGCTGGGTCATCGACTGTTCATCGGCTTGGCGTCTGCTACATTTTGAGTCCGGCTGGTGACGATAGCAGTAGCTGGCATTCACCAGGTGTTGCTGTGATGGCGTTGAAATTTGCGAACGCAAAGGCGCATATTGTCGTGGCTGATATTTTGCGAGGAACGGAGCCACATTTTGCCTCGCGAGTTCCTCCAGGGTTTGTGTGGAGTTGTCTGTCTCTTTGCGCGGCAGAGAGCGGTTGGAGTCGGCGTTCGCATTGACCCCCGAATTTGCGACGACCAGGCTCTTTTGTGCGGATGAGGGGTCCTGTGCATCGGCCATGGTGAATGATTCGGGTTCCTGCGATGTGAGGGGGGTGGAACGACCGCTCGGGCGAGAGACGGTCGCGTCTGATGTGGCACCGAGATAAGAACCGGTCGCTTTGTAGGTCTCTTTGTTCTCCTGAGTTGAATTGTTCAGAACGAGGACGGATGGACTATAGATCAATATCGCGATGCCTTCAAGGGGCTTGAAAGTTTTCTCCAGCAATCAGACAGTAGTCAAGAGGGAGTGGGGGGGGGTCAAAGGATTATCGATTCGGACGATATGAGGACCCTGAGGAAGATTAAGATAAGAGGGTTACCGAGTTTGACTGAAATGAAATTGGATGATAAAGAGAAAGTAAAAATGGGGTCAAGCGAGAGTTTTAAAGAGAATAATTCTGAGTCAAGGAAAAATTGCACAATTTGAATTGTGTCTTCGATATCGCCATCGATGGAGTCCGGGGATTGCGTGACAGCGGTAGAGCGGCAAATACGTGATTTGGGCGGTGAACCTGCACGTGATATCCCCATTGCGCCATCTCCGCGCCGTCGCACATCAATCGACCCTTCCTACGCTTCCGACAGGCTGATTTGCTGTCTTTGGGTTTAACTGGGGTGAAACGGAGCATTTTATATTCTATATGATTGACGCTAGTCCGGTAGCTATCTCACACCGATACCCTTGTGAGACCCACTGCCCCTAGCTTTGTTGGTTACTACCATTCGCCCTGCTGTGGTCTATTTAAACCTTCTGTGAGCGGCTTGCCGTGTCTGCAATTTAAGGACCTGAACCTGGTCTCGACCGAGGCATCTGGAACTAAATAAATACTGGTAAGAGTCTGTTTCTTTGTTACTTTAATTTGCAAGTCATTTCTGGGCTGGAGCTCGTGCTCACTCTTTGCCGTGTGGAGCACAGCCCCAGCTCATTGCCCAGGTGTACTGAGTGCATGACACACAGCTCTGAGCTTGATTCACGAACCATTTCCATTATCTGGCTTTGTCCAAGTTTATGACAAGTCTGGTTTGTCAGATAAAGGCCTATACTGAAGTGTCCTAGGGTTTCGGTGAAGTGAAAGTGGTGCAAGCACCGCCTTTCCCTCGTAGCTGTTAATTTCACCATTACCCCTGAGAAATTTATCCCTTCATCAACCCTGGTCTTTCTTATTATTTTAGTCCGAATGCGCCATTATCAGGGTTATTAATTGACTCGCACAATGGCGTCATCTCACTCCTCCTCATCGTCTATTCGTCCGCAGGCTGGATTCAACGACGGGGACCAGCAGACCCTACCCCAGGTTGACACTTTGATCTCGTATCTGTTGGGTGCCAAACGTTCACTATCCTCCATTACTCATGTCTGGCGAGCCAATCAAATAGTCACTGCGTCACACAGGGCACTAGAGAAGAGTGTTATTGTATGCTCCCGGACAGGCTTCTTACGCCGTGGCCTCAATGGACAACTCCGGCTTTTATACGACGTTCGTACCGAGGTCGAACAGATATCATATCGAGGTCGTGATGAGTTTTCAGTGGCACTAAAAAACCTGGATGCTGCTGATGCCCGGCTCAGAAACACGCTAGATCTGCTCCGTGGGACTATTGTTCATGCATCATTCAGACCTGGCGATGAAGAGCAAAAATCCCTGCATGACTTTGTTGATGAGCGGGGCGTTGAAGAGCTACATGCATCTTTGAAAGCATCTATCGATCGCACTAACACAGCGCGTGGCGAATTGGACACATCCAATCGTGAATTTGATGACGAACTTCAAGCCATCAGACAGTCGCTTCGTCACTACCACACAGCCACCAAGTTGGCGTCATCCCGACTATCAATCACATCTTCCTCGTCATCCACTTCCGATTCCGGCCTTCTTACTTTGTCATCTATGCCGGGTCAGATACAATCGCTGGAGGCCCATGCGCAAGAAATGGCCATTCTTTTGGAAGCCCTGGTTCGGCATTTTGATCTTTGTGTCACCGCGGTGAAGCATACAGATGGTGGGGGAGCAGTTGCACGATCAATCACAGGGGATATGCCAACTGGTGTTGATGGTAGCAATGATGGAATGCCAAACATCGGGGCAGAGATCAACGCCAATTTAAATGCACCTCTTGATCCAATGACTGACGCCGAGTATCAAGAAATGGTGGCTGTGTTGATCAAAGATGCACCCGAAGCGGATGATGTTGTCATGGAGATCCAAGATCGCATCAATGAGATGGAATCGATATTTGAACAAGTGCAAGCTCAGCGAGATGCACTACTCTCCATCTCCAAAGCAACAATTCAAGTTCACAGCCACCTATCCTCTCTCGCCTCCTCCCGCTTACCCCGTTACATTTCTCAGGCACATAATTTTACCCGCGTGTGGCTTGAAGAAAACGACCGCATTAACTCTGGCCTCGCCGAACTCACTGATCTACACTCCCTGTACGACGGGTTTCTCAATGCTTACGACAGCCTGCTGTTGGAAGTAGCACGTCGGCGTCATGTTCGCCAACGTGTGGAAAAGGTGCTGCGAGATACCCGGCACAAACTGGACCAGCTCCACGATGAAGATGCTTCTGCTCGTGACACTTTCCGTGTTGAGCAGGGAGACTTTCTTCCCTCTGACATATGGCCTGGGGTTGGTTTAGCACCAATGCAGGTGCAGTTCTTGCGCCTCTCTGGCGGCCACCTGGATAATGAGCCTGTGGCGCAGAAGGCACCTGACCAACCTAGTGTACATGAGTATACGGGGACTGTCAAGGCAGGAGTATCGGATGAAAGTTCCGAGGGAGAGCACATCCCTGACCTGCCGAGAGACCTCATAGAGGCAGCTTATGCGCGGGTCAAGGCACGAAGCCAGGTCGTGCCCCAAATGCACTCCCCGTGATTTCCCCTAATATCTCTGATGTCAGCAGCTCTTTGCTTTCATTTGATGCATATTTCCTCCCGCTACCATCAGAGTGTTGCGCCATTCCCTTTGGCATCATCGGGCTCTGAATTTCCCTCTACATTTGTAGCTAACATGGAAATTGGATATGTGGCATATCAGTACCGCTTCTAACTGCTACTACATTTCTATGGTATTATTTTTTGACTTACATGACGAAGACACAATAGGTCTGACCTTCCGTTATATTCTCCTCATGTTCCCTACTTGATGCTCATTTGCCAGATGCATACTCCTGCGTCTTTTGCGAGATGTAAGCACTGCTTTGGCACTAATGGGGAAGTTATGTCGAGATGTCGGATTGGAGTGACGTCCAAAGAGAGCTCTGATAAGTTTTTACCTTGATTTTATTTTTCGAATTAATTGTGAATACCCTCCGTATACTATGAATAGTCTACTCTAAATGAGATTTCGGTTCAGGCTTGAGGAGCTTGCATCGCATATTTATTTATTTTTCCCATTTCTATCAAGTGTAGACC
The DNA here is from genome assembly GCF_001561935.1 of Penicillium griseofulvum. Taxonomy (NCBI): domain Eukaryota; kingdom Fungi; phylum Ascomycota; class Eurotiomycetes; order Eurotiales; family Aspergillaceae; genus Penicillium; species Penicillium griseofulvum. The sequence goes on along the minus strand of NW_024467471.1, from coordinate 3,661,797 downwards.
AAGGTATCAAATGCCCAATGCTCCATCCATATATGCATTTCATCATCAAATCATGCCCAAGCGGTAGCACAGTGCAAAAATTCGCAACTCGTGCACATGTAAAGAAAGATAAGGTCAGAAAGCTACGCGAGCTTATTTCTTCTTTCTACTAGAACCGGAAACAAGTTTCTTCTTCAGATGTTTCGGCATCTTCTTCGCTCGCTGCTCGCGCTTCTCCTCCTTCACCTTTGCCTTGTGGTCACGCTTGGAGTCTTTGTCTTCGAAACGCTTGCCTCGTGGCGGCTTGGGCGCGAACGGGTCTATTTCTTCCTCTTCTGAATCGGATCCTGAGACGGAGACACCGCCGCTTGCATCAGACTCAGCGTCTTCCTCGACAGCATCAGTGGCAGTGGCCTTCTTTTTGCCGCCGGCCAAGAGGTCACCGTAAACAAGGTCATCACCTTGGCCGTCGCGAATGCGTTCAGCATCACGCTCGACATCGTACACCTGCTCTAAGGTCTGGGGAATATATTGTTGACGGAAGACAGCAGTGTCGACATCCTCGGCCTCCTGCTGCACATCGTCACCCTCCTCACGGGCAACGAGGAGCTTTTCGATTGCACTCGTCATCTCCTCGTTGCCAGCAGTCCCATCAAGCGGTCCTTCTGGGGCAATGATAAACTGGAACACGGTCCGCTCGGGGAGAATCAGGATGTTCTTTCGGCGGAAGAAGTCGCTGACATTTTTGATATCCATGCGCAAGAATTCCAGACTGCGTGGGTGATCGTGCTCAACACTTTGACTGACATCGATGATATACAGGCGTTCCTTATGGTACAGAATATTGTACTCGCTCAGATCAGCGTGCACCAGACGGCAGGTCTGGTACATAACGCGCATATAGCCCAACAATTCGATATACAGTGCGCGCCAGCGAGTCTCCGGCTCAGGGATATTGAAGTCCACATCCTTGAGGCGCGGTGCGCCCAGACCCTTTGAGCTACCAATGAATCCCATGACAAGCACGTGTAGACGAAGGAAGATAGGTTCTGGGCAGGGAATACCAGAGGCATAGATTCTTCGCAGGTTTCTCATCTCCTTCTCGGCCCAAAGTTTGACCATGGCGCGGTTGTTACTCTTGTTGTATCCCTGACGGAAACGGAACTCTCCAGTCACGTACTTATCACGGTCCTTGAATACCAAAATACTTGTCTTATAGACCTTGATCGCACGGTGGAGTGGGGCAGCATCCTCATCTTCCTGCGAGATGGACATGGCATGGTAGACATTTGCTTCCTTTCCGGTCGACAAACATCCATGAATTTCCGAGACAAGACCTCGGTTGATCATCTGCAGCAGAAGCATCCTCGTACGGGGATCCAACACTTGTTCCGATGTGGCTCGGTCTGCCTTGTCTCCATGCTTGTTGCTGTGGCCCGAAATACCAGCCTGTTGGTCGTCCAGTTTGATCTTTGCGGCGTGGCGAGTAAGAGACTTGACCTGGTCATCGACAGACGCAGAGGTGTTTACGGTAGGCTTTTGTGTGTTCGTCTTGGGGTATGTCCATCTCGGTACATTGGAGTCGCTAGCGAGGTCGTTGATTCTGCGTTGGCGATTGTATGCTTTCGTAAGATCGGAGTTATCGGAAGAGAGAATATCTTCACGGTCCAATTCGTCGTCGAAAATGTCATCGTAGTAATCATCTTCCTCATACTCTTCCTCCTGCTCATCGGGCAAATCTTGCCCCGCCTCGGCGGAGTCTGCAGTATCAGGGTTCACGTAGCCTTCGTTAGGCACGTAGGTATGCGACGGCGCGAGGCCATCAGCAATACCAGTTGCCTGGGGGGTTTTCTCAATTGAAGCCATTCTGGATCTTCAATGTTGAGAATGTAGAGATTTGAATATGTCCGTCCGTCCCCAAGGTTTTTTTTTTTTTCTGTGGCCCAAATTAGGGCCACCGCCCGGCAGAACCCCGCGCCCAACGAGACGCGCTAATTTCGTTCCTCGCGTAGTCAATCTCCAAGGTTTTGCAACACAATCACCATACCACTCCGCCTTTGTTTGTTCATTGCTGGAAAGATCTGCTGGTTGTGCTTATTGTGGCATATTCTACCTTTAATTTTACTCTTGCGCCAAGCGCGTTATGCCGAGGGTGTTCTGATTGAAGCTCGCGTCGCGCGTTTCTTGTCAAGATGTATGTCAAGCAGATCATCATCCAAGGCTTTAAGAGGTATCTTCCACCCCAAACGCAATATTTATTTTTATGGGTTTTTTGCTGACTTCGCATGAAATCCAGCTACAAAGATCAAACGGTCATCGAGCCATTCTCCCCCAAACACAACGTCATTGTCGGCCGCAATGGTTCTGGGAAGAGTAACTTCTTCGCGGCCATTCGCTTCGTCCTGAGCGATGCCTACACTCATCTCGGCAGAGAGGAACGCCAAGCCCTTTTACACGTATGTATCCTGGTATTACTCAAATTTACATAAGTTGACCCCAAGCAGGAAGGTTCCGGTTCGGCTGTGATGTCTGCCTACGTCGAGATTATCTTCGACAACTCCGACGATCGATTCCCTACCGGCAAGCCCGAGGTTGTCCTACGTCGTACTATCGGTATCAAGAAGGACGAATACACTCTCGACCGCAAGAATGCCACCAAGAACGATGTTATGAACCTTCTCGAGTCGGCTGGTTTCTCTCGGTCAAACCCTTACTACATTGTTCCCCAAGGCAGAGTGACTGCGTTGACCAACATGAAAGACTCTGAGCGCTTAGTTCTGCTTAAGGAGGTCGCCGGTACTCAGGTCTACGAAGCTCGTCGTTCGGAGTCTCTGAAGATTATGAATGAGACCAACAGCAAGCGCGCCAAGATCGACGAACTCCTCGACTACATTAATGAACGCCTTGCCGAACTGGAAGAAGAAAAGGATGAGCTTCGGAGCTATCAGGAGAAAGACAAGGAGCGCCGCTGCCTAGAGTACACTATCTACTCCCTCGAACAACAGGAGATTGGTAAGGTCCTCAATGAAATCGAAGAGCGACGACAGAACGGAGTTGAGGATGCCGACAACAACCGCGACCAATTCGTCGAAGGCGAGAAGGCTATGGCTCAAATCGATGCTGAGATCGCTGATTGCCGACAACAGATTGAGTTCCTGAAGGTTGACAAGGCTCAACTGGAGGACGAACGACGTGAAGCATCCAAGACTCTGGCTCAAACTGAACTGCAAGCCAAGTCTCTTTCCGATAACCAGGCTGCTGCACAGGCGCTGAAATCACGCTATGACTCTGATCTTAACTCTGTTCAGGCCGCAATCCGCGAGCGTGAAATCGAACATCAGGAAATTCTCCCTCGGTTTAATGCGTTGAAGGATCAGGAAGATATGGTCAAGTCACAGTTGACAGATGCTGAGACCTCGCGCCAGCGTCTGTATGCGAAGCAGGGCAGAAACTCGCGATTCAAGAACAAATCTGAGCGCGACAAGTGGCTGAACATGGAAGTTCGCGAGAGCCATAATTCTATCAGCACTGTCCAGGGTGTGATCTCTCAGACGCAAGAAGATATCCAAGAGCTTGAAGGCGAGATTGCCGCTTTGGAGCCGGAAACTGAACGCTTGCGCCAACAAATCGATGGACGCGGCGACACAATGCATTCCGTGGATCAACAAGTTCAAGATGCCAAGGATGAAAGAGATCGTCTTATGGACCAAAGAAAGTAAGTTTCCTTGAATCACTAATTAGCTAAAACCAGATATTAATGGTTCCACAGGGAACTCTGGAGAGAAGAAGCAAAACTTGACTCCGTGCTTTCCAATGCATCCCAGGAGGTGGACCGTGCCGAGCGCAATCTCTCGCAAATGATGGATAATAACACTAGTCGCGGAACGGCCGCAGTGCGCCGAATCAAACGCCAGCATAATCTTGAGGGAGTCTACGGTACTCTTGCCGAGCTTTTCGATGTCAATGATAGATATCGAACCGCAGTCGAAGTCACTGCCGGCCAGAGTTTATTCCACTACGTTGTGGACACTGATGAAACTGCCACAACAGTTCTCGAGATTCTACAAAAGGAAAAGGCTGGTCGTGTAACATTTATGCCTTTGAACAGACTTCGCTCTAGGCCTATGAACATGCCTCGTGCTAGTGACACAATACCCATGATCGACAAATTGCAGTATGACCCGGCATATGAAAGAGCCTTCCAGCACGTGTTTGGCAAGACTATCATTTGCCCCAACCTGCAGGTTGCGTCACAGTACGCACGAAGCCATGGTGTTAATGCTATCACACCAGAGGGTGATCGCTCTGACAAGCGTGGTGCCTTGACTGGTGGATACCACGACTCCCGCCAGTCGCGACTGGACGCTGTCAAGGGTCTAGCGAAGTGGCGAGATGAGTATGAGATCAAGAGAAATCGCGGTACGGAAATCCGGAAAGAGTTGGAGAAACTCGACCAGATGATCACCAAGGCTGTTGGTGAACTGCAAAAGCTTGAGCAACAGAGACATCAAGTCCAGAACAGCAGTGGACCATTACGACACGAGTTGAGGGCCAAGCGTGATCTCCTACAAAACAAGAAAGATACTCTTGATGCCAAGCGACGCGCTCTTCGAAATGTTGAGTCTAACCTTGCGGCACTAAACGACCAGGTCAATGCATTCCAGACCGAGCTGTCCTCGCCTTTCCAGAAAGCTCTTACTAGCGAAGAGGAAGCTCGACTAGAAACTCTAAGCAGTACCGTACAAGATCTGCGCCGTCAATATCAAGAGCTTTCGGGTCAGCGCAGCGAGCTAGAGGCCCGGAAGTCGGTGCTAGAAGTTGAGCTTCGAGAGAACCTCAACCCTCGCCTTGACCAATTACTCAACAGAGATATTGATATCGCTGACGAGGAAGTTCAGGGTAACCTGAAGGAGACACAACGTGAAGTGAAGCGCATTGCTCAGGCATTGGAGAAGCTCAATGCACGACTGAAGGAGGTTGACACCTCAATTGAGGAAGGCAATACTCGCGTGATGGATCTGCAACAGCGTAATGCGGAGACCCGGCGAGAAATTGAAGAGCTCGCTCGATCTATCGAGAAGCATCAGCGCCGTATGGAGAAGAGCATGCAAAAGAAAGCAGCACTCACTAAGCAGGCTGCCGAGTGTGCGGCTAACATCCGTTCCCTCGGTGTTCTTCCTGACGAAGCTTTCACCAAGTACCAAAACACCGACTCTAACACTGTTGTCAAGAAACTCCACAAGACCAACGAGGCTCTTAAGAAATATTCGCACGTCAACAAGAAGGCGTTTGAACAGTATAACAGTTTTACCAAGCAGCGCGAGACTCTTACCACACGTCGCTCCGAGCTGGATGCATCTCAAAAGTCCATTGATGACCTCATTTCTGTTCTTGATCAGCGCAAGGATGAGGCTATTGAACGAACCTTCAAGCAGGTCTCACGAGAGTTCCACAACGTGTTCGAGAAGCTTGTTCCCGCCGGTCGCGGTCGCCTTATCATCCAACGGAAGACAGACCGTGCTACACGACTTGATGACGACGTTGACTCAGATGACGAGGAAGCTCGGCAGAGTGTCGAAAACTACGTCGGAGTCGGCATCAGTGTGAGCTTCAATAGCAAGCACGACGATCAACAGCGTATTCAGCAGCTGAGTGGTGGTCAAAAGAGTGAGCTTTTCCAGTCCGAATCTATTTTTTATTTTACACTTGCTAATTAACTTTTCATAGGTCTTTGCGCTCTCGCACTCGTTTTCGCCATCCAGGCTTGCGACCCCGCCCCATTCTATTTATTTGATGAAATCGATGCCAACCTGGATGCTCAGTACCGTACAGCCGTTGCACAGATGCTCAAATCTATTTCGGATTCGACCAACGGGCAGTTCATCTGCACTACCTTCCGCCCTGAAATGCTCCATGTGGCGGAGAAGTGCTATGGTGTGAGCTTCAGGCAAAAGGCCAGTACTATTGATGTTGTCTCGCGTGAGGAGGCTCTGAAATTTGTGGAGGAACAGAAGACGTAATCGTCGTATTGCCCAGGTGTGCTCTTTGTATATTGTAATCAACATTTGCTTCGATGGACTAGCTGGCTGGCGTACTCGAATACCGAATTCTTTTTTTTATTATTATTCTATTTTCATTCCAATTCTTGAGACGTAGTTCTTTCCATCTCAATGAATTGTACCAGATGTTTATTTACCTGCACAAAATTGTTATAAAGTGCCATGGTATATATTTGACAGGCCGTTCTTTGCCAACAACTATAGACTGATTTGCTTGGGAAACTTATACATTATGTCTTCACAGCTCAAGCTAGCTCACACTCAATCAAACTCTCGACGCCCCTTTGAGCGGTCCAGATCTTGACAATCTTCAGTCCAGCAGACTCGAGCAACGCATGCCATTGGCGCTCTGTGCGCTCGCCAGATCCGATCTCCATCATAATCAGGTCCAAACTCGTAGTTTCCCAGTAGGCCCCCGTGTCCGGAATCACATTCTCATTCACCAGTAACTTACTATAGCCGGGACGCATGGCCGCCACAGTGTTAGCGAGAATCTTGCGGCAGAGCTCATCGGGCCAGTCATGGAGAACAGAGTGCATATAGTATGCGCGGGCTCCTATGATGATATAAAGTTAGTAAATTCCAGCCATTTATTGCAATGTGCAAGGATAGGGCACAGTCTTCGGCTTCCATACCTTTGACTGGTTGCTCAGTAAAGAAATCATGACTAGTAACTTCAATAGAGGGGTGCAAATCCTTCACGGAAGCCACTACCTCAGGAAGATCCTGCAGCACCAGACGGCCGGGGGCGCCAGGCCATTTCCGACGGAAATCAGACAGATCATGGCCAAAGCTACCCCCGACATCAACAAGCAGAACATCGTCCTGGCCGATTGTAACCCCATCTACAAGTTGCTCTTGGACTGGGTAGAAGCCGGGATCCATCCAGCGGACTCGGCCTTGAGCGTAGACTGACATGTGGTCATTAAACTGCTTTGCTGTGATCGGCTCCTGTTGCACATGTCCGAAGAAACCCATGTTTGTTTCATAGCCCATCTGGAAAGCTGTATCTGTGGGACTTGTGGGGTTTTGGTATTTGTTTTTCTTGAGGAAGGCTGGTAGGGCCATAATGCCTTTGGTGAAACGGCGGGTCCTGAAATTGTCAGTTGTTGTTCGGGGCATGGAGTTTTGATTATAAGCGTACATGAGCGGGAATGCCCCGCTATATCTCTCAATCGTGAGGACCTTTGAGAACCCAGTAGGGCAGTATTCATTGTAGCCAGTCTCGGTTATTGTTCCCATTGCAGCGAGGTGCTTCATCAATCGCCCTATATGAATTTGTCAGGTATTCGTCTTGGTTGCATAAACAAGCCACTAACCGAGCAAGATTGGATCCACGCTGGTTGCCTTAGCAAGCTCAGCGACAGTCTTAGGTTTGTCATCTGTGCCGAGAGCAGAGAAGAGGTTTATATCAACCGCAGTCTCTAGGGCTGCATAACTCGTAGACTAAACAAATTCAATACATGTCAGTCTAAATGCTTTCCACTCGCTTCAAAAAAAAAACATGGGACAGTAGGCAACACACCTCGGACCAGCAGTGTCGAATAATTGCCTCTCGGGGTGTTTCCAATGCATAGGTCAATGACCGAGCAGCTTCTAGGAGTTTGGCCCGTGCTCCAGGATCCTGCGCGAGAAGGTCGTTGCCGTGTCTCGCAACCGTTTCAAGGAGATCAGGTACCGTATCTGGCAAATTAGAGGAGAGAGCAAGACGTTCTACATCCGCCACGTCTTTGACTGAGCCATTCGAATTTCCGTTAGTGTACGTCATGATCGACTATGACTGCAATGCATATGTATGAGAAGAACAGGTGGGATTAAAAAAAAGCCCCGTAATCACAAAATCTGCTACATATGTACACTAAATTCTAGTACATAGCTAACATGCACATGTAAAGAATAGCCGAACCCCTGACAGGAGCACTATATTTTAACCCACATGAAGCCGGCTAGTATGGTAGTTTGTTAGTTAATTGGCTCTTTTCTATTCCATACTCCGCAAATTATTAAATGTAGAACCATTATCCTAACCGAGGGAATCCTACGGCATTGAGAGCTCCACATAGTGATCCCGTCTCCACTAAGGGTCTACTTATTGGTTAGAAATTTGACAGTAAATCGAAGGAAAAAATGATGCGCAAGGATTATCTACAAGAGTTATAGCAGAAACAATAGTTTATATGTAGATCTATAACAATATAATATAAAAATATGAAGGATGTTGTATATACAACCTCGCTTATAGAAAAACGCCAAGGATATGGCCGGGGGCCAAAAGTCAAATCTACTTGTCTTGCAAGCCACATGCGAACTTCAGGGTTCTTGGCAGCGGAACAAAGTAATACATAGGATGTTTTGATTAATCTATTATTTCTTAGCTTTGATAGCGGTTTCCCGTCTATTCGGTAATTTCTAGCCCTCTTCTAAAATAAATAAAGGATATTGTGGTAACTCTCCTATCATCAACAGAGCAGCCACTGCTCTCGGCATGGCAGCCATGAACGCTGAATACATGAACCAGACAAAGGGTCCGCGCATTCTAGGCGTTTTCTGGGCCTTCTTCAGTGTAAGCGTGGTAATGGTATCTGCGCGACTTTATATTCGAGCCCGGATGTTAAGGAACATTGGGCTTGATGACTATATTATTGTGGCAGCAATGGTATGTATCTTTCAATTGAGCTTAATTTACACCTAATGCTAATTTTATAGGTCATGGTTACCGCTTATACAATTCTCACCACGGTGAATGTCCTTCTGGGCTACGGAAGCCATACCCCTACGTTGATGGCAAAAGGCGGCATGGACTTGGTCGAACACGTTCTAGTCGTTAATTATGCAAACTTCACGCTAGGAATCATGTCTTTCACAACTCCGAAACTTGCAATCGCTGCTCTCCTGAATCGGATAATGAACCCCAGCCGGCTTCAACGAATATGGCTGTGGGTATTGACAGGGTCAGTGTTCGTGGCATCAACTATCTGCATCATCGTTCTTTTCACTATGTGTGATCCTCCCCAGGCTTTATGGAAGATTCATCTCATGGCTGAAGGAGCAACATGCCGTTCGACAGAGATCCTGGTGGGCTATGCGATCTTTACTGGAGGTACGTTGACGGGCATGTATTTTGCAAACAAACAACTAAACCTTGGTCAGTTCTATCCGCGATAGTCGATCTATATCTTGCAATTTATCCGACTGTGATATTGCTACGACTTCAGATGTCGATTAAGAAAAAAATGGCCCTATGCGCGGCTTTGGGGTTGGGTTCCGTGTAAGTTGGTTTATATTATCGTCTGGGACAAGTAGCTGATCGTCCACATAGAGCATGTGCGATGGCTATTGTCAAGTGTCTACAACTCCCAGGTTTATATAATACGGAAGACTCGACATGTAAGTCGTTTGCATAAAGCGAGAAATCTATAGCTGACACACCATAAACAGATGCAACAGCAGATCTTGTTATCTGGACGAGGTATGTTTTCTGTCACTCCTTAAACACTGTTATACAAAGACTTACATTTCACCTCTTCTACCAGCGTCGAGTCGAATATTATCATAATGGCATCCTGCATCCCAACCTTGGGTCCGATGTACGAAATGATGCGAGGAAAACGTTCCTGGAGTTCTCACGGGCGATATGACAGCGGCAAGATGCGCTCTTACACGGATAGACCCACGAAAAAATCAAACCGCACTCGCGAGGACGATGATATCCTTATGACCACGAATATTGGGACTACGAGGAGCGGTAGCCAGCAAAGCATCTTGAACTCGGATCAGCTCCAGAAAGAGGGCCATCTGGTCGGCAAAATTCATCGCACGGATCAGGTAAAGATCGAGTATGGAGCAAGACCTCAAGGTGACCACGAACCACGACCTTCATGGTAGAAGTGGTCTATGTGCTATCACCGTTGATTTTTAGAGAACGCTCATTTTCAACCTTTTTCCTCTCGATGCTGTGAAAAGATGTAAACAGTACGGAGTAACGCTAGTCATGTCACCCTCTTTATAAAGGCCAAAACGAATTAGTTTATAACGGCGGCCTCTCCTTACGAAACAACCATACCTATAAAAACAGATGGTTTATCATCTAAAACCACATTCCTTTAACATATATATTCTACCGACATATATCAAGATGCATATTCCATTTTCAATTGCATTTTATCGCTCGTGTACCATATTTTTGCCCAGTTAATCAGCTTCTCTTTCTCCCTTCTTACCCGCGTTCTATGATCTGTATTCCTAATCCAGTGGGCAATTTTTCGTACAGGGGACGTACTGAAACTTGGAATAATATAAATCCAGTACCTACTCCCTGCCTCCCAACCACCGCAAGATCGCATCAACACCCATCATGTCGCGAATCTGATCACTTCGATTACAGAAGACGCCATACCCCTAGCTTCCAAACCACTCGTCTGACCTTTATCATTTTACAAACCAACATGGGGCTACACAATCTACCGGACAACCTACACTCCGCAATCTGATGCCGTTTTCCCGCGTATGGTCGACCTTGCCACGGCGTACATGAAGAATGGATTTTATGCAGAATACGAATCCTCCCTCCGCCACCCCAGGCCAGATGGGTTCACTAGAACTCCCTGGGATGAAATCTGGGTCAAGTACAAGCCACGCGTCGTTGAAGGTGCTTCCCAGTTCGATGAAGTATCGATAGATCAGGTCCGCACTCATTTTAAAGCTTGGGCAACTGAGCAAAATATGCTCGATCGCTTTCCTAGTTACCGCATGTTTATTGGGATTGACGAAGAGAATTTTCAGACACAAAACGCCCCACTTCCAGGGGGCCGGCCACAAACATTAAAGGATAGCCGGCGTCATTATGTTAAAGTCGTTGAGGAATTGGAGGAAGACCCAGAGCCGCCGTGTCCAGGGTGAATGAAGTGCTCCCTGGGAGGGGTTTACCTATGGCCGTATATGGGGGACGGGGCCTACCTGGAAGAAAGCTATTCGCTGATACCCCGCGGCACAGATGTTTATTAATTTACTGTGTTATGTGGAGCTCGAGGACTACTGCAAATAGACCCAAGACTGAATAGTTGTATAGTGTCGGCTCCGCGAACGATACCGTTCACTGCATTTAATCAATTAATAGCCCAAGATATGATTGACGAAGTATGTAGAATGTCACTATCGTTATGATTACCTCTATATCCTCTATAACGGTCTGGATTGGTACGTAGTTTTTTTATCATTTTCCTGTATGTAGCACTGAACCACTTGGAAGGACTTCTGTATAAACTATAAATGTATATATGAATCTATATGGTCACTTAGTCTCAATCTAGACTATCTAAGTCAATTTTTATCTCCGATGCATATCTACTATGTAGAACCTCAAGAATAGATGTGACCTCCTCTCCTATCGTCTATTATTTATGGCGTTGGTTATGATACTGGTACGGTACGCAAAAAAGTCATCAACAATCCCCTCTAAGCCTCACTCGTTTGCCCATTCGAATAAGATATCTTCGGGAACATCACGGACCAAAATATGGACATGCTCCAATGCCCTCACGCTCTGTAGACCAACCCAATTCTTAAACCACAGCACATGGGAATCAGGATCCGAGAAAGTTTGAGGATCCTTAGCCAAACGCTCGACGAAAGTCTTTCGAACAAAAGAGTTGATCATTGCACGGGATTCATCGGTCAAATGGCCCTCAATAGATTGTACAGGGATGGGAGTGCGCAACCACACGACGAGATGTGAGATTCCGGGGGTGACCCCATATGGCCAGTCATTGCGAAGGATCTTGTAGTCATCGGGATCCGCAAAGGGACGTGCATTCTTGAAGGTCGGCTTGGTTCCGCTGGCAGTGTCTAGCGGTAAATTCCACTTTAATCGCTGCTGGCAAATATAGTTCATGATCGTGCCATACTGGGCTTTGGTCTCTTGTGTCCAGGCCAGGTATCGGCGCAGATCGGAAGGCTTCCGCTTAAGTGCGCCGAGATCATTTCGCGCTATTACCGTATGTGGCATGAGAGGAAATGTTTCCCGAGAAGATTTGGAGAGATGGGAACACTTACCGATGATGCTTCTCAAGTCTTCCCAGTCATGGTATACAAACTCCTCATCGGTCATGGCTAGGAGCTTGTGGTCCAATTCCGTTAGATTAAAGGCAGGGACTTCCGGTACAACGGTCATTTTGAGAATTTTGTAAATGAAATAAAAGCAATGTAAATCCGCCAAAGTCCTAGTGGAAGTAAACAAGTCAACAGAAAGTCGGGGAAATCGTAACCCCAAAAGGTTGGAAATTCCGTTGGGCGGAGTCAACGGGTCCCCTCATTTCTTTTTATCTCTGTCTTCTTCTCTCTTCTCCTTTTATCGCTCATTTTTTTAAAACTACAATATCCGAGTTCTGTTATAATGAGGTGAGTTAATGTTCTTCACCTCTTTAGTCCCTACTATATCGAACAATGGCTGATTTCTCCCAAGTGTCGCCACCATCGGCATGGCCCTCGCGCCCTCGGCCGTACTCATCGCGGGTGCTTACGTCTTGAAGCCCGAGTTGATCGCCTATGCAATCGCCCTCGCTGGAATGCTGGCTGGTTACTTGGTTTTCAGCAACCGTGCGTGCATCTTTTATATCTCAGAGTGGAGCTGATTAACTGACCTGACCCCAGTAAACGCACAGCCTCGCAAGGTCTTGAACCCCACGGAGTTCCAGGACTTCGTCCTCAAGGAGAAGAAGGAAATCTCCCACAATGTCGCCATCTACCGTTTTGCCCTCCCCCGCCCCACCGATATCCTCGGCCTTCCCATCGGCCAGCACATCTCTCTCGCTGCTACTATCGCCGGTCAGCCTAAGGAGGTTGTTCGCTCTTACACCCCTATCTCCTCCGACAATGAGGCCGGCTACTTCGATCTGCTCGTCAAAGCCTATCCCCAGGGCAATATCTCCAAGTACCTTACCGAGCTTAAGATCGGCGACAACATGAAAGTCCGCGGTCCCAAGGGCGCCATGGTGTACACCCCCAATATGTGCCGTCACATTGGTATGATCTCCGGCGGCACTGGTATCACCCCCATGCTGCAGGTTATTAAGGCTATCATCCGCAACCGTCCTCGCAACGGTGGAAACGACACCACCAAAGTTGACCTGATCTTCGCCAACGTCAACCCCGAAGACATCTTGCTCAAGGACCAGCTCGAGGCGCTGGAGAAGGAGGACGATGGATTCCGCGTCTACTACGTTCTCAACAACCCACCCGAGGGCTGGACTGGTGGTGTCGGCTTCGTGACTCCCGATATGATCAAGGTAAGTTTCAGTGCTGTGCTCGGCTATGCTACATCGGTATTAATTAAATCCCTTATAGGAGCGCCTTCCCGCCCCCGCTGCGGATGTTAAGATTTTCCTCTGCGGCCCTCCTCCCATGGTCAGCGCCATGAAGAAGTCCACCGAGGCTCTTGGATACACCAAGGCGCGCCCCGTCAGCAAGCTGGAGGACCAGGTCTTCTGCTTCTAAGGGATTCGTTGCGAACAAAAAGTTCCTGTTTTCAAGCTTTCCCATGCCATTTATATATGTGAATTGGCTATTAGAATATTAGCTGGACCTGACCGCGAAGCATTTTTGTTTTGATGCATAGTCTTTGCTTGGTGTTTGGTTAGATGTGTCAATCAACCTCGGCCTAAAGGGGGTTACATGGTGTCCTTTGGGACTTAAATTTCTAGAATATCCACCTAGATTGTGGTATCAATACCATCCATGGATACTCTTAATCAACGTTACTAACTGTATACATGTAATTCTATTTACCTATTACCCACTCTGATCTTCGTCGTATGTGTATACCCGACGCTTTGGACATTGTTGTTGACTCCAATTCAAGGCCAAATGAATTGAAGTATGGCTGCAAGAAAGACGATATCGGTAATCCGGTAATCTGTACACTGACGTGGGACCGAGCGATTGTGAGAATATGGATATGAATGAGAATGAGAAGGGGAACGAGGAAGAAGGGGGGGTTTATACTCAGAGATGGGGACCTAGTGCCTTCCGAATCGAGGATTCCAATTACCTCACGCTTTATACGCGGAAGGAACGACGAAGGGGTCTGGATTTCCAAGGTTCAATGATAAAACTTAGTGTTGAACCTTTGAAGGTTGAATCGAATTCGGTGACATAGCACTCCAGTCGCTCTTTCTATGTTTGAATTGCAACCACTAATTGTGGCTACATCCGTTCCAATTCCATGGATCTACGCGATCCCACTGAACTTGTCTGTTATACACTGCCCTTGTCGTGAGTACATACCCACCAAGGTAGTCTCCCAAGGTCGGCCTGTGTCCTCTGAACGCTAATTGTCTAATCTAGCTACTAACGGGATGCCAGCTACAATTAATATATTAGAGAACGCGTTGGTTATTTTATCTAATGAGATTCTAAAGCTCCGAAACATTGAAAGCACACTAGTCATATTATAACTCAGAACTCAAGGATGTGAAAATTGTGTCTTAATTCAAATCAACCAACTAACCGACTAAGGGTCTGAGGCTGGGGCCCACCACTCTGGATGCAGTATAAGATCGCACACATTACCTCTACAGCATTCCTTACCTTCATAGAAGGGCTTCCGATCAAACAGCAACTCGCGGTTGATAGTTGCATTCCCATTGAGAATCTGGACCCTGTACCACTCCGCTAGATGTAAAGCGTCCTCAGCAGCTCCATCTTTGGTTTCATGCATCGTGGAGACTGGTAACGAGATACACCACCGACGTTGTCGATCCCACGGTTCAGAAGTTAGTTTAAATTTCTTCTCTCGAATACGTTCCAAAATAAAGCAAATCAGCGCCCCGTCAGTGCGAAGGTAAAAATAGTCCTTGACAGTAAAGGCTATGTTGACCCATAGGTTCTCAGGTCTCTCATCCACACCTGAGCCATGGTGTATGGTGATATAATATGACATGTCGATTAGCCCCCAAATTTCGTGAGTTTCAAAGCTAAAGGGCCGATGTTTTCCAGACGGCGACACATGCGGAGACTGATGCTGTCGGGTTATTTAGTTGCGAGATAATGTTGCTTTTTTTTGGCCAAACTGGGTGATTGGGATTCAAGCTTAATAAATACCTGGCACTGGCCGGCTATAAAAGAAAGTTCCCTATGACATATTATCTTGAGTGCTTCGACGAGAACAAAGGCATTATGCTCCAATCCCATTGTCAAGTCTTTGATGAATATGAATCAAGAGACAAAGCGTTGACATTATTTTCAGCGTTCATTGTTCGTTTGCAATTCTATCATACCCCATAATATCTGGCCACCTCCTGTCTGAAGCACCCCGCCGCCTAAAGGCCCCGGCGCATTGGAGTATAACTACATTTGAGGAACGAAAGGGAAGCGGTATGGAGCTTAACAAAAGTATCAGTAGCCTTTGCGATATCCCACGCTTAAGATTCGATCAGGGAACTACGGTGACAACATGAGTTTTGTAGTATGTATGGGCTTATGAAGTCCATAAGGTCTCAGGGCTGGATGAACACGTGACGCTTCCAGTGGATGGATGATGGCCCCTGGAGGGTGGATAACCAAGATAAGGATAAGATAGATAGCCACGTGATTTATCGCCTTTGGGTTGGAATTTCTACCTACCACGTGATTCACCGCCCTGTTCGATTCTGAGTCAAAAGGAAAGAAAGAAGGAAAAAAAGAAAAAGAAAAAAAAAAAAAAAGATCCCCGAGAGATTTCCCCCCCTCTTTATGGGTCATTGTCTAAGCGGGGCTCGGCGGTTCACAGCCATTTTTTCTCCGTTACGTTGCCCCTCTAAACCTTCGACTTTTCCGACTTTGCTGCGCGCATTCGGTACACGAAGATTCTCAATCATGTCCACAGCTTCTCTTCCCGCCTCTGTTGAGGCTCTCTCGCTCCAATCCACCGCGCAGACATCTCAGTTCCCAGGATGCTTCCCGACACTGAACCCGATGGATATTTACCGCCAGCACATCGCGGAGGAGTTGAGCAAAGCCTCCGGTATTGATGCTCAGAAGATCTACCCACGCATTGCCTGGACCAGTACTTTGGACAAGGGTGACCTTTCATTGCCGGTAGGTGGCGGCACATGCCAAGCGCAATTCGCATGTTCCGCGTGATAATGAGGCCTTGGACTAACAATGTCTTATTTCATACACTTAGGTGGCTTCGCTTCAAATTAAGCAAAACCCCGTGGAGCTTGCCAAGGATCTTGTCTCCAAGTTCCCCGCCTCCGACCTTATTCACCCCCCAACTCAGCTTGGTCCTCATATTCAATTCTTCTGCAAACGTCAGCCATTGTCCAACAATGTTCTTGGCCGTATCCTGAAGGAGAAGGCTGCCTATGGAACAAATGGCAACCAGGGTCAAAAGGACCCGTCCGACCCTTCCAAGGGCCAGAAGAAAATCATCATCGAGTTCTCGTCGCCCAACATTGCCAAGCCCTTCCACGCTGGTCATCTGCGCAGTACCATCATCGGTGGCTTCCTCGCCAATATCTACACTGTTATGGGATGGAACGTCATCAAAATGAACTACCTCGGTGACTGGGGTAAGCAGTATGGTCTGCTGGCCAACGGCTTCAAGGACTACGGCAATGAGGAAGCTCTTATCAAGGACCCTATCAACCACCTGTTCGATGTTTACGTCAAGGTCAACCGTCAGGTCAGTGAGCAGGATGGACCTATCAAGGAGCTGAAGGAACAGATCAAGACCAAGAAGGAGAAGAACGAGGATGTTGCTGAGCTCGAGGCACAGCTTGCCAAGCTTGTGGATGTGAGCGAGGACGAGAAGGCCCGTCGCTACTTCAAGAGCATGGAGGACGGTGATCCGGAGGCTCTTGCTCTCTGGCGCAAGTTCCGTGATCTTAGTATTGAGAAGTACAAGCAGACCTACGCTCGTCTCAACATTGACTTCGATGTCTACTCCGGCGAATCACAAATCAAGTCTGAGAGCATGACCGATGCCTACAAGCTTATGGAGGAGGCCGGTGTCTCCGAGAAGTCCGAGGGTGCTGTCATTGTGGATTTCACTAAGCACGGTGCCAAGAAGCTGGGCAAGGCTATCATTGTCCGCAAGGACGGCACCCCTCTCTACCTGACCCGCGATATCGGTGCCATCACTGAGCGTGATAATGAGTACCACTTTGACAAGATGATCTACGTTGTTGCCGCCCAGCAAGATCTGCACCTGGCTCAGCTCTTCAAGGTCACTGAACTTATGGGCCATAAGGACCTGGCCTCCCGTTGCCAGCACATTAACTTTGGTATGGTCCGTGGTATGAGTACTCGTAAGGGTACCGTCAAGTTCTTGGATGACATCCTGCGTGATGTTGGTGACAAGATGCACGAGGTCATGAAGAAGAACGAAGTCAAGTATGCACAGGTCGAGGATCCTGAGAAGACTGCCGATATTCTGGGTATCACCTCCGTTATGGTGCAAGACATGACTGGCAAGCGGTATGTACCGAGTTCTTTCCCACCCGTATCCTTTCGCCCATCGGTTTACTAATTGTATGTTTTCAGTGTTAACGGCTACGACTTCAACCTGGATGCCATGACATCCTTCGAGGGTGACACCGGCCCATACCTGCAGTACGCTCACGCTCGTTTGTGCTCGATGACCCGCAAGTCCGAGTTGGATGTTAACGAGCTGGTTAACGCCAACTTCGATCTTTTGACCGAGCAGCACGCTGTCGACTTGGTCCGCCTGCTGGCCCAATGGCCCGACGTACTCCTGCAAACTGCCAAGACTCTTGAGCCCATCACTGTCCTCAGCTATCTGTTCCGCATGACACACATGTTGAGCTCTAGCTACGATGTGCTAAAGGTGATCGGTAGCGAGCCCGATGTCAAGCAGGCGCGTATGGCACTGTATGCCTCGGCCCGCCAAGTTCTGAACAACGGCATGCGGGTTCTTGGTCTCAGCCCTGTTGAGCGGTTAGTCTTCCCCGCATTTATTAAACAAATAACCACTAACGCATTATTTTTAGTATGTAAATCCGGCTTATTCGCTCGATTTTACTCACTTTTCTGTGTGGTGTTTTCCCTGAGTATTTCTCAAAGACTGGTGTCTCTGGTATACCTTGATTTTAATTTAGTTGCATTGGGCGCCAAGAGCGGGACGAATAAAAATGGCATTGTATGCTTATTCTTTTACCAAATCATTCTCAGATTTCCACTTTTTATCCTTTGTTTTTCTTTCTTTGCTTTTTTCAAAGGCCGCATTGTTAGGGTAAAAAAAGTGGAGGATCCCCGAGCCCGGGGTTTGTTGGAAACTCGTGCGTTGACAAACTCATACGCACACATGGCAAAAGCGCCATTATTTCGTTGACTCAGATCCGGGGAATGCTTTCTAAGTTCATAGATTTTTCTTTGAAGCCCATCGGCATTTTTCAGAAGATGTCGTCTCTAGGGTTCTAGGTCTCGGGGGATCGGGGACCATTGAGATCTTATGTCAGCTCGGGCTCGAGTCCCAAGGTTGAGCCCTATATTCAGCCTAAGCCGGGGACCACCTCGGACAACAATGTGTTTGTCTCGACCCTTGACAGGGATTTGTAAGTCCGTGGGTCTAGGTACATAGAATATGGGTGTGTTTGAAATTATAAAACCTGAGCCCCCGAACCTAGACCTGGGTTGGATTCTAATTCTCTCGTATCTGCCGTAACTATTTACATTATCTTGCAGCATGGGCGATCATCCACCCTTGAACGCATCCAAGACCCTGGACCTGGAGCAAAATGACAGCGGACACTTCTTGATGAATGAGACTGTTCGGAACTTCTCCTGGCAGGGTTTAACGGTCACCGTCAAGGATCGTGAAACAAAGAGATCCCGCGATCTGCTTAATGATATTAGCGGTGATGTGCAGCATGGTTTGTGTCCTTGCCTATACTATACATCATGACTATCATACTGACACCGGTTATGCAGGGGAGCTCGTTGCCCTAATGGGCCCATCAGGCTGTGGCAAGACCACACTCCTCAACGTGCTGGCTCGACGTGCAGCGTCATCTGGTGCGAAGGTTCTCGGGGAGACCTACGTGAATGACGCAGAGGTAGACTCGCGGACTTTCCAGCGGGTGACCTCGTACGTCGAACAGGAAGATGTGTTGATAGGGTCATTGACGGTGCAGGAGACTTTGAAGTTCGCGGCGGATCTTTCGCTGCCCAGGTATGCCAAGTTGGAATAACAACCGTCCAATATCACCTATACAATCCGATACTTACCATTTCTATCTATAAGCTCTGTTTCGAAACGTCAGCGCATGGATCGGATCCGGACACTTTTGGAAGCATTTGGTATTCAGAACCAGGCAAACACGTTGGTCGGCACGCCGATTCGGAAGGGTATCAGTGGTGGTCAGAAGCGACGTGTGAGTGTGGCTAGCCAGCTCATCACTAATCCAAGAATTTTATTCTTGGATGAGCCTACAAGCGGTCTAGACTCGACCGCCAGTTTTGAGGTGATGTCGTATGCAAAGCAGCTCGCACAGGCCAATAACGTACGTTCATATCAGATGGGTCAGATGTCGCCCGCTAGTATTAACATTGTTTATTATAGCTTCTCATCATTGCGAGTATCCATCAACCATCAACCTCGACTTTCCGGCTCTTTGATAAGCTGCTGCTTCTCTCAGCAGGAAAAACATGCTATTTTGGGGCAATTTCAGCCGTGGAGAATTACTTCAGTGAAATTGGCTATCCAATCCCCGCGAATACTAACCCTGCTGAATTTCTCTTGGAGACTGTGAGTTCTGATTTTGACAACTCGAAGGACTTGGCGGAGGAGAGACTCAGGGCGATTCAGACTGCCTGGGCAAATTCCACTCAGGCAAAATCAGGAACAAGGCAAGTATCTGAGCGTGTACGCTCGACAGAGAAACTTGTCAACAAAGACTCCATGGAAGAAACGGCTCGAGCGGGAACCGGTTCGATTACTGTAGCTCTACTGCATCGCTCATTTGTCAAGTCTTACCGCGATGTCATCGCTTATGGAATCCGCATTGCTATGTATCTTGGTACGAACCATCATTCGCCTTTCAAAACTTACTGGAGCTAACGTGGCACAGGATTGGCTATCATGATGGGCACAGTGTGGCTACGTCTTCATCCATCGCAGGAGTATATACAGCCGTTTATCAACGCCATTGTGAGTTCCACATGTGCTTAAAAGGAAAGGGATATTGATACTAACATTGGATATAGTTCTTTGGCTCCGCATTCATGTCTTTCATGGCCGTAGCATACGTCCCAGCGTTCCTCGAAGATCGGGCAATTTTCACCAAAGAACGAGCCAATGGGCTATATGGTGTGACGCCATTCATGATCTCAAACTTTCTCATTGGCCTTCCCTACCTGTGTATGTATCCAACCATTTCTGCCACAATGCCCTCTTTCTAATCTGTTCAGTCTTGATATCTCTCCTCTTCTCTATTGTCTCATACTGGCTTTCCAATTTCCAACCCACCGCAGAGGCCTTCTTCACCTGGGTGATGTGGATATTCCTTGACCTTGTGGCGGCGGAATCCTTAGTAGTTCTCGTGACATCGATATTCCCAAACTTCGTAATTGCCTTGGCGCTTGTCGCATTTGCAAATGGGCTTTGGATGAGTGTCGGAGGGTTCATGGTCACGCAGACGATCCTCAACCCCTTCTGGAAATACGTGTTCCACTACATTGATTACCAGGTATGATCCACTATGGTCCGAGGTTTATCTTTTTGTCTTAGAATGATCACTAACGCGATGGTACTGGAATAGGCTTATGTCTTCCAGGGCATGATGGTCAATGAGTTCTCTAAGCGAAATTACTCGTGTGGTGCCGATTGCCGGTGCATGTGGTCTACTGACCTGGAAGATCAGTGTCTTATTCGGGGCACTGGGGTGCTAGAATCGTATGGATACTCCACTGGTAGAACGGGGAAGTGGGTTGGAATTCTTTTGGGCATAATTGCGGGATATCGAATCCTTGGCTGGATTGCTCTCTATCTGCGCAAGAATTAGGGGCCGAGCTGGAGTTGTCTCCGGTAAATTCTAGGGTTGGTTAGGCTAGCGGTACAGACTGCAGCGTGGGCTTATATTTCTCCTTGTGAATATTAATTAGGCTAGGTGAACATAATAGAGAAGTATTTGTTTTGAAACCACATTTGCTTCCTGGGCAAGGTTCGGGGAGCTTCATCCGGAAGGGCAGCCACCTACTCGATACCTTGAAGAGGCGCCACAGTCCCTAAATTCACACTTGGGTTCTGTGGCACCCTAGTAAGATGGCTTTGAATCGTAGCCACGGGGACACTTAAGTTACACTGTCTTTCGTACGACATCAGACAATGTTAATTATCCATTATTGCGTGCCAAGCCCTGACCGTGGAAAAGGCTATCTAAAACTGACGAATAATGTCCCATACAAAGGAAAACAGGATGCGATCACCATGCAAGTCATGTATACCGATGTACAATGTACACGAAACTTCTATTATGTTTCCGCAGCCTATCTTCCGCTTAAACCCCCGAAGCCTCTCAAACCGAGAAAGGAATAGAGTTGAACTAGTTTCCCCTCATCTTCACCCCCAGAATATCATTTATCGGTCATCACAAAAGAGCGGTGAACATATCGACCTCGAGGAGCTGATGCCATCTTGCAGAATGAAGCAAGGGGGTGGCTCCCTTGATCTGTTTTAGTTCTCAAAGGTGAATTACTGGCGACAGACGTTGACATGACCACACTAATTCGACATGCGAGCAAAGCTTGTTGGCTGTCTTGCCATGCAATTCAAATTCAGATATTTCCCGGTGCGCACGGCATGTTCCTCGTACTTCCGGGCCCGATGCAAAGACCTGTGATCGTTTAAAGGTGTTACGGTAAAGGAAAGTGAGAAAACAATATTGGAGCCGCATGGAGATCCTTAGTTATATTTGGAGCGGAGCCCTTTTCGCTCGACTTTTCAGCCTCTTACCCTGAAGATATCCACTCCAGCCTAATATAGCATTTTAATTAGATCGGAACACGCAGGGTTTAGGATGTTTTAGATATTACCCGCTACGTGTAGCTTAAAGTGGTCATTGCTATATACCTCGTTCTCATGGTATCATTCCTACACGTGCGGAGTGAAAAACTCTGCGAGCCTCTCAAAGGACGCAAGGGATATATAAAAGATATGAAGGAGTCAATGAGAATGATAGACTATGCTGCAAGTCATACCGATCTAGCCAGTTCTGCGTTCTGAGAGAAGGTTCCGGCAATTTAGTTCATCACTAGTACAGTTTAGTGTTTCGTGTATGGAATACTTCGAAACTTGTATGGAGTACAAAGTATAGAGTACCGAGATGGCATATTGTCCCAGGTTTTCCACCATTGTGAGTCACAAATGAGAAATATGCAGGCGGAGAAGAGACAACGGCCAAAGATATCCTGCCACATGGACGAGGGGCTCTGAGGACGAATGCCATGCAGTGCTCAGTCCCTCTTCTACTTCTAGTGTCGTTTGACATTTGTGATTTCTATGGTAAAGTAAACCTGACTTTACTCCACAGTGGCGATTCTGTGTCAACACAAACAGACATCTGCCTTCGATACATACAGGGTCTGCCTATATTGTACATACTATAAGTGAGTACGAAGAAGAGGCATCTCAGTGTGTTGCAGCCTAAGTTGCAGGATGGCCACCGACTTTTCCCGTGTCCCGGATACATTGTCATTGTACTTGTCCTGCATTGACCACGAAAATGAGGAAATTCGAAAATGGAACGATCAGAGAAATGGATAAACTAAACCCGAGAACCGAACAACCGAATTTAGAGGAACCTGTTCCTTTTCAACAGGGAAGACCCTTTACGGTGGAGGCGATCATTGGGCCGCAAACCCGGTTGGGCGTTAGGTGGGATGGACTTTAGGGAGAAATAGGAATACAACATCAACGAAAATCTATTCCAACACGGGATTGGGAAGGAAATAGATGGAAAAAAGGGAGGGAAAAAAAAAGAAAATAAATAAAGATAAGAGTAAAGACCAACCATGGATCCTAAAGAATTAAACCAAGGATTTCCCCTCCAGCGGGTCCCGAGCTTAAAAAAGTAAAGTAAACAATTTTTTTACATTACAACTTACAAAAAAACATATAATATACACATATCCATTCTGTATTCTAACTACCAGAGTATACAGAGTAAAATATATATAATTCTCTCTAAATAGATAAAACACTGATGACGCTATCCCCCACCTTCTTTTTTTTTTCTCTCTCTCTTTGGTGTTGGGTACCGAGAGCCTCTTCGTGAAACTTTCTCAATAATTTTTTTCTTTACCCTTTTTTTTTAAACCCTGTGCCCTGTGCCTTCGGGTGTTTACTCTTTCCCTTTTCCTCTTTCTCTTTCTCTACTATACTTCTCTCCTTATTTTATTCTCTGGATATCTCTCTTTCACTTTCTTCTGGATATCAATATCACCCCTCACTTCAACTTTTTATTTTATCGCTGCCCATTGACTCCACTCTCCCCACTGGGTTCTAAGACCGTCAGGCAGAGGATCCCAAATTCTCAACCCAACCTGTGCAGCTGCAGTACGCTCCACCACTCATCGTCTGCCAGAGAGGTCATTTTCTATTTTCTTCCTTTCTTTGACCCAACACTTCCGCCCGACTCTTAGCCTAACATTCCACTTCGATGGAGACGTTGCGATCTGAGAAGTACCATCTTATTCTCTCCGCTTGACAGAACCCGTCGCCCTCCGCCTGCCATCGCCCGTTGCGATCGGCAGGTCCGCTTACTTGTTTGAGTGGCCCGCTTCTAAGGGTTGGGCACTGGGGAGAAGAAGAAGAAAAGAAAAAAAAAGGAAGCCCATTTCAGATCTAGGACGGGGGTGGGAGAGAATAATATCTGACTCATCGTCAAAGGGGAGCAGTGGCTTGCTGTAAGTTGAACTTGTCTGGAGCCCTGTGGGAGCCACCCACGTCGCTCTTGTCGGAAACGGGACCAACCCTGTTTTTTTAATTTTTTTTTTTCAGACACCCGATCGCCTTGCAGCCCACATAATGGCCAGTAAGGGCCCCCGGCCTGCCTGCGTCGAGGATTACGACGAAGAACACAACGCCGCTCTACCCGACACTAGGCTTTCTGCCAATATTGCTGCCAATACAGCTGCCAAAATATCCTCGAGGTTGGAAAGATTCCAGGAGCCGCTGATCGACGCCGCCAGTGACTCAGGTTATTCTAGTCGCACCGCCGCTACGGTTAATAGCACCCAATCTGGGCCGTCGGGCGGAAAAAGTCCCCCTCCTCTTAAGCTGGACAACCCCAAACGTACCGACCTCGCCAGAAAAACTTCAACCAGAGAACGCAAGGAAAAGGAACGGTCTCGACCTTCGCGCGAAGAGAAGATGGTTGGTGCCTATCCGGGCGCTGCCCATCATGCTCACGTGCCCCGGTCGTCGTCCAAGTCTCGTCGACGAGAATCTTCCCATGCCCGCCAATACCACGACAATTACTACGAATATGGTGGTCATCAGTACCATCAATCAGCCCCGATCGAACATCGACAGAGCGATTATTCCTACTACCAGCGCCCACCTATGCCAGATTACTCATCGTCCCCGCATACTGCTCGATATCCAGCCGTCACAGAGCACATTCACGTCAGTAACCCTGGTCGACCCAGCCGCTCTCATTCTTACCACACCTACCACCCAAACGGGCGACCCATGAGTTTCCAAGGGGTACCGCATGGAATGAGTTCAGGAATGGCATCTCCGATGTACTCCCAGCACCCATACGATCATGGCCCACCACCAGCCAGCTCAGCATACATGCAACCATACTCATCATCTCCATATGGAGCACAGTCCTTTTACGCTCCATCTGCCTCGGACTACGCCCCCTCGGAGTATCCACGGGAGCGGTCCGAGTCCCGGGAGCCACGCCCTCGGTCCGGATCTATCTATGCACCCCCTCCCCCACCCATGGATCCTGGGCCATATGACTTTTATGATGACGAACCTATGGAACACTATTCCCCGCGAGATGTCCATGACCGTCCTTCTACAAGGCACCAGGAACAAGATGAAGATTACTATCGGATGCTGCCACCACCTAAGCCCAAGCCCAGGTCTACCCCGCAGATTCACCAGGCAAAGCGAACAGAGCGGCCAGATCCACCACGGAAGATGCATACCTCCGCCGGTATTGTCCCCCAACGTCGTCCATCCAGAGGCATGGACAGGGACAGAGGCATGGACCCCCGAGACAGAGGCATGGACCCCCGGGATAGAGGCATGGACCCTCGAGATAGAGGTATCGACCGAGATCTAGACCGCTTGGACATGCCGGAACTTGCATCTGCCTTGCCGGCGATTCAGGATCGCAGTCATCGTCGAATGTCAAGGGAGGCCGCATTGCCAGAAAGAAACCACAGCGTACGAGATACCCGACGATCAACATCCTACCAGGATAGTCGACGGACTGCTCAGGTGGCTGTGGCGAGCTCTCGGCGGCGCAGGCCAACCGAGTACTATTACGACGAACGATCCAGTGCCGGCGACCTCGAAGACCGCGAGCGTGAAGCCGAGAACTACCAGGCAGCCCGATCCGGCCGAGCCTCAACAGCTGCACTCCCTCTCTCCGCGGAATCCTTGCTCCCTGCCAAAGGGGCGCACGGCAACGGGAGCGATAGTGGCAGTCAGAAGAGTCGGTCGAATAGCAGCCGCGGAAGCGTCACGACCTCACGGAAAGAAGATGACAAGAATATGACCCTCACGTTGAACGGATTCCAAATTGGATTTACATCTGAAGCAGTTGCAGGCAAATCTATTAACATTCGTGCTGGGGACACCGGGGCTGTTCGATTAAACATCGGTGGCCCGCGGCCAACCAAGCAGCATGTGAACGGTACCAGCTCTGATTATACGGGCGGCTCCAGTCGCCGGGCACTTGAAGATGTGGCGCGACGTCCCCGGGATGATAGGCGGTCAGAACGATCTAGTCGTCGAGACAGCCAGTCAACCTATGGGGGTACTCGGTACCACCACTGATCTTGTTACCCTGTTAGATGCTATCCTTTTTGTGTTACTTTTCGTTTTTCTTGGTTAGGTTATTTATTTTGTTGTGATTCCATCTTGTGTATGCGGAGCCGTTTGTGGCCGGCCTTGTTCGTTTGTCAAAAGTTTCGATTGTGTCGCATATGTTGCGTTTTCTTTTCTTTTCTTTTTCTTTTCTTCGGGATCAGGTGCTTGTGGAACAAAAAGCAATGGTGAATACCTAAAGTGAGACTCTGTTGGGCGACTTGGGCAACAGACTGGACTTTGTCATGAAGTCCAGAGCTGCCTGTCGCCCGACAGAGCGTCTCTAGACTGGGAGGACTTTTGGTGATTTCATTTGCAACTGTCTTGAGTTTTCTATGTGTGGCAAACCGGTCACGAACCCCATGATGTGTTTTTGTTATGGCGATATGATTGTACGATTCTGATGACCTGCAATGACAAGTCTGATGTGCTTTACTTTCTGTCTCTTTTTGTCAGCGTTTCATGTATAGCCTTTCTTGTTGGGTCTGTGTCTTTCTCCCGGTTACTTTGTTCGCGACTCCGAGTGGCGGAGAGAGGTTATACCCATATCTGTTTACTTGTCATGTCTCAACAGGTCATCTTTTTCTTTGGCCATATCTATGATTTTATGTGTTTGGTTGGTATTTTGTCCCCGCTGGGAGCCTCGTAGGTTTGCTCTCGGGCTTTGTATTGATTCGGTTGATTTTCTTGATTTTCGCAGTCTCGTTGATCTCCTCTGTTTTATCCTCCACGGTGCTTTTCCCCTGATTTTGCTGTTTAGTTGGTTTTGATACCCCGCAAGCTGGGATCACAGCTTTTGGCCGTGCCTCTGAGGCTTCCAGCGGGTGGCATTTGTTGACTTCATATAATCCATAATTAAATTCGTCTTAAAAACGCCATGTTTCAGATCTAAATAGAAGTTGTGATCTCCGTTTTATAGATCGACCCACGGGCCCAACTCTACCCACCCGTGTCCAGGTGGACCCATGTGGGGGATGATGTAAGCTCGTTTCCCGTGACAACCATCATGTAAACACAAGATCCCCAGCCTCTTCTCCAACCTCCTCAATTTTGTGCGAAATCAAGCTGAATATCTGGGTTGATAATTTTTTCATCTTATCTTTAATCTTCTACTGACACTCATCTAGACACCGCTTCATTTTTGCCCACATTCCACGCACTCTATACCCACATTCCAGTGTGTCAGGGATCCATCTCTATCTACATCTAGTGCTGATCATTTGCTTCAATGTATGTCCATATACCTGACCTTATATTCTCAAAATGCTCGAAATACTAATAATCTAATAGTGAGTCCAGTCCTGGGCCCGGTGCTCTTGACTACTCTAATACTGCATCATGCCTCCATTTTGGCGGAACGGGGACTCCTCCGACCTTCCAGCAGCGGCCGTTAACGGGCTCTATGTTCGCGATGTCAGCAATGAGAACACTGCTAATATCTTACCTGCCATCAACCTTAATGCACACCACCTCTTCCCACGAGCCGATTCAGAAGATTCCTCCAAGCCAAAATATGGCCAAGGCACGATTGACCCACACAGCATCAAGATGCAAGGCCTGATGGCTTTATTTGCCATTATTGGACTATTGTTTGCCGTAGGAGCAATCTGGTTCTTTTTCTGGGCCAAGAACGGCGGGTTCGTCTGGCGCAAGGGCGACTGGGATGACTACAAGTCCACTGTTCTACGACGGAAGGGACCCGACGGCAAGACTCTCAGTAACGCCACAGCGAGTACCAACCTCGGCGGCGGAAGTATTGTCGGCAAAGGCTACAACGACGATGGATATTCGTACACAGAAGGATCATATACCGACACAGCGACGACCGTTACAGAGGAGAAGTCACGGGGCAAGAGATTCAGAGAGTCCGCCAAAGAGAAGCTTCTCCGGCGAAACAAGCACGAGCAGTGGGAAGGCGCAGACGATGCCGACGTACGCGCCTACCGAGAAGAGAAACCCGCTCGCATTGGCGGCATGAACCGTGAAGCCGATGGAACCTATAACGGCAGCGACTACGATACCTCCGTCCCGCCCACCTCCTACCAACAGAGCGAGATGAGCCAATCTTATGATTTTGCTTACGAGCAGCCACGCCATGCCCGCCGCGATCCCTCGGGCTTTTCGTTCACTCAAGGCAGCGAAGATGTTATCAGCCAAGTAACCGAAGAGCCTCGTGTCCGCGACCCATCCACCCGCCGCCACAACCGCCGTCGTGAACGTCGCAGCGAGGTTAACCCAGCTGGCCCACCGTCCGCACCTTCATCTCGTACCAGCAGCCCCCGCAAGCAGCGCGAACGCCGCTCCGTGCCGCAGGGCCACTTCACTGAACCCCTGGATTTCTCATCAGCAGGCTCCCGGTCCGATTACCAATACTCCAACGTTGATACAGAAGACTCTGGTACCAAGAGCTACAAGCATCCAATTCCGGGCTTGACGAAGGGATACCGCCGTGATGGACGGAGTCGTCGTCGTGATAGTCTGAGTGATAGTGAGGGCGAGACACAGTACTCTTGAATTACGACTGCAGTTTGGGCTAGGGCTCGATGTACGAGGTACCGAAACTTGTATGGATTTTATTTTGAACTTTCGACAATACTTGGGTTTGGAATCAGCGTCTTTTTTACGGCATTTGCCGGTCCACTTATGGATATGGATATGGGAAATTGTTTGGGTCATGTACATAATGAACAGAATCACGATACGAATGGATAACATCTCGATACAATATAATATAGCTGTATACCTCCATGTTATTATAATACATAGCCATATTAAAATACTTAATCTAGTTCATTCTCTGGGTGGACTTGTCGCTTCCATGAGTCGGTGCGGTGAGCGGTAAGGAGGCACACACTTCGCTCTCACCATGTGTTTTCCTCAAATGACATCTTAACTCTGACATATGAATATATTCTGTATCTGGACATCATCCCTGACTTACAGTTGACTACCTACCCCGAATACCCAGTATCTATCGTCAGGCCAGGAACCCCCTTGTTGACGACATGGCTCCCTGTACGTCATTAGTTTCTACCTCCACACCATTGATTCTCACCCCAACAGCACCTCAGGATCGGCGGCCTATCGTCATCTCCGGCCCTTCAGGCGCAGGAAAAGGAACCCTTATCCAAAAACTCATTGATGCCCACCCAAACACATTCGAACTAACAGTCTCCCACACAACCCGGAAACCACGTCCCGGAGAAACAGACGGTATATCCTACCACTTTGTTTCCGTCGAGACATACAATACTCTCAAGTCCAATGGGGATCTGATAGAAGATGCAATGTACGCCGATAATTTCTACGGCACGAGTAAAGCAGCACTCGAAAAGATATTCAACAGACGGCTCATTCCGATTCTTGATATCGACATGGTTGGCGTGCAGCAGGTGACAATAAATCCCAAGTTTAAGGCTCGATATGTCTTTATTAAACCGCGGGATCTAGCTGTGCTTGAGCAGCGACTTAGAGGGCGAGGGACCGAGAGTGAGCTACATATTCAGGCTAGACTGAATCAAGCGAGGAGGGAACTTGAGTTTGCTGAGACTACGGGTGTTTTTGATCGAGTTATTGTTAATGATGATCTGGAGAAGGCTTATCTCGAGCTTGAGGGGTTTGTTTTTGGGTTAGAGTGAGGACTTGTCTAGCTGGGTTATAGTGAAGCTCATTGGCAATGCTTGCCTATACATGACTTAAGAAATTATTATTTACACCAGTAGTAAGACCTACTGTGTGCCATAAAAGATGCTGAGCAACTGTTAGCCAAAAGTGCTGTGTAACCGAGGCTTTATATGAGGGGAGTATTGCTGAGAGGAGTAGTCCAGATTAGGGCTGAGATACCATGACCGTGTATTATGTGCGATCATCAACATGTAGTCAAGAGGTAAATCAAGTTTTGATATATTGTTCTATTACTACAAAAAGATATCCAAGCTCAATGCTGTCTATGAACGTCTAATGCTGCCAAGGTATGTATGCACTACATAGCTGATTGACTCCTAATATGTTCCACACTGGCCGCTCCATCTTGAAACCAAAGCATCATCGCCATCTTGCTAATATTATCCGACCCCCAGCCCTTATTATCCAGATCTATCAGTTCAGGTGCAGACTTAAAGCGCATAATCTCAACTCTTGAGTGCCGCAACCGATGAAGAAGCCATCGATTCACGAAAGTGCCTTTGTTGATAGGATGTGGGTGCGCGGACGCAAAGAACGGTGATGAATCCTCAAATTCTGATGAGTGTAGTGGATCATTGTACGTCTGATCCTCTAGTATATTGAGCATGAAATTTTGTCTCATCTTCTCTTCGTTTTCTTCCTCCATCTGCGCAGAGCGATTAGAATGTTCCGGGTGCGACTCGATGTGATGGCGGGTTATTTTTAGCTCGGTCTCGATTTTATTCTTTTCATCTTCGTATCGAAGGAGGAAGTTGAGTGCCGCGCTATCGAGTGGGATACCAACTCGTTCGCGAAGCTCACGTTGGTCGACAAGGACTAGGTATTCCGTCTCTAGCTGTGACAGTCGTTCCGCGAGTATGCGCGCCTCGCCAATCATCGAGAGGTAGTCAGCCACTTGGGGCACCACCTGATCTCCATAGTCCGAGGTATAGTCTGCCGAGGAGGATTCGGGGTCCGAGTTCACTGGTTGGAGGTGTGCCAAGGAGCCGCCTTGGTTCTTGAAAATGGTGTGTAAACTTTCTAACCGTCTGTCGTAATCGTATTCCAGCTGCGCGAGTATTTCTTCCTGTCTTTGATACTCATTTTCAAGAATGAAATAAGACGATGTCACAGCTTGGAGGTCGTTGATAGTGTGATTAATAGCAGAAATATCCTCATGTACATGTTCGGCAGTTATGAGATTCAATTTGCTCCGTAATGCAACCCGCATATCATCTTCCTCATCACGTTTCTGTCGAAGTATATGCCGCATTTCCCGGATACGATAGCGCTTGGCTGACACATCTTCATGTGCACTTAATACTTCTCCTATAAGTTTTGCCACATTGGCGCTGGTGTGGGCCGGTTCAGGGGGCGGCGCAGGTACGCGATACCAGTTGGTTGGCTCATCTATTTCAGGGGAGTACTGAATCTGAAATGATGCGACGGATGACTCGGTGAAGGCATCATATTCATTCCGTTGTTGGAGATTTTGTGACCAGGGCTCGTTTTCGGTAGCTTCATCGCCATAATCGACCGTGTCTGGTCCGGTGTGGCCGAATATTGGCGCTGTTGATGTCGTTATTGGACCAAAGTCTCCGGGAATAAGTGATGATAATGGCAGAGTTTCCGATGCTACGGAACTCCATGCTCTAGCCCCCTTTTGCGACTCCGGCCGTGAAGTTGGAGCAAATGAAATGTTGGGAAGGCAGACTTCACTCCTATCGTTGGTATAGCCGTCTGCCGTGCACGGCGGCTACAAAGTAAGACGTGATGAGCCTCGAGTTTAATGCATATATTATAGATAAACTCACCCAGGATCCACATTCCGCTACCCCTGGCCAAGATGTCATTGTTAAAGCGTTTCACAATATCTCCCGGTCACATTTCGCAACGGAGATTATAGACCAACAGATTCGAATGTTGGTAGGGTTGAATAGTGAAGGAAAGGGGTTATTCCAAATAGAAGGGGATCTTTGTCCTTAAAGTCACACGATACTCTAGCGGGGCTGTCGAAGGCGCAGTTACTCTTTGGTGCCCAAAATGAAATCTCCAATGGCCGTTGTTCTGGAAATCTCGTGCATTGCATTAGTGCCCGCGCTTCACTTTTCGGTTGGTGACCGTGCCCTATCAACTTCTATGCCAAATTATTGTAT
Organism: Penicillium griseofulvum; assembly: GCF_001561935.1. Lineage (NCBI taxonomy): Eukaryota > Fungi > Ascomycota > Eurotiomycetes > Eurotiales > Aspergillaceae > Penicillium > Penicillium griseofulvum. Next base: position 3,629,896 of record NW_024467471.1, on the reverse strand, counting down.
GTCAGCCATAAATAATATACCTCATTTATTTAACTGGCTCATTGAAATCATACTTGTGGTCCATGATCATGTACTAGTTTCCGAAGCTGCTCTTTTGCGAGTGAGCGCTTCACAAAAAACCAACTTGATTCATGCCATACGCGCCATGCATATCATATCCAGATAACATTGATGTAAAACGGTCCGGGCCGCTAGGGTACAGGTACTTGACGAGTTCCTGGTGAGGAATATAGAACCCCCAAGGCCTATATTTTCTCTGAACTTTCTCTATTTCTTTGTCAGATATGTAAAAGTCATGGCTTCGGACTGGATACTTCATGCTGACAACAACCGATGGGTTCGGTCCATCTACAACCATTCTGGTAGGCATCACTGGATACATAAAGGATGATTTAGCTGACCAAAATGAAAGGGGAGTTTCTGTACGAGTGGGACTACCCAGGTGGCGCGATAAGTCCTGCGATATCAGGTCAAGCAAGGTTAGTTGTTCAATCCTGTATGAGAAGTGCAAGTAATTAACGCGGATAAAAGCATTGCGCCACGCCAGCGAAGCACATCCAGATCCGCATTTCCCAAGCAGGACGATCCACACGGGTATCGGCCATTTGTCCCAGGGCGAGGCCGCCATGCACGTCGCCGAGAGAATATGCGAGACAGTCAAGCTGAAGCATATACCAATCCCACAGATCTCGACCGATCCCCTACCACCGTATATCAACAGTTCGCCAATCATTGTATGCACGATGGCATATACCCAAGTTTAAGTACAGGGACAGTAGCAGATAACATTCCGCCTGAATGGAGTCCAGACATGCAGTATGAGGCGCGAAAAACAGCCGGTCGCCCAACCGGGTCGGATATATCCGACCGCAGCGAAGCCACCGCCTCATCAAGAAGTGATGCATCCATTGCTCCACGAGTCCACGTCAACGATCTGCAGGGATTGAGTCTCGGGGATTCAGCCTCGCATGTGGTACTACCCTATGGGGCCAGCAGTCACAGCCATCGCGATGACCCCATTCGGGGGGATGCCCAACGCAAGTATGACAGGGAGGTGGTCAGTAATATTCTTTACTTTCTCTTTGACTATTGGCTGATTTAAAAATTCAGCAAAAGTCATTGGAGCCAGCATACGTGATCCCCGGCAGTAACGGCGAACGTGGGACGCTGGATCCTCGTAAGCAATGGCCTCTTCATGCACACCCGAAATAAACTGACGATAATTCATAGGCTACAAGAGGCAGAGCGATCCTCGGAAGTTTTTCCGGGTTGGCAGGGTTCGTTCATCTATCAGATATTATTGTTAATCCCTTGCTAATAATTGATTATCATATAGGTCTTTTCCATGCTCTGGCATGAGAATGCAGGCTGGCATGGAACTGTACTCAGCGAGAGATTTCCTCGTCCATCATCAAGCCCTTTCATCAAGGGAAAGTATCAAGAGCCCATATACAGTAGTATCCGACGCATGGTAGTGGTCAAAGAGCAGAAGGGCTGCTGCTGGTGTGTGTACGTGTCCACATTCTCATCCAACGTTGGTTGCACTGCAACATACTAATCCTTCGTTTTAGACCCATCACTACTTATAGTGGGCAAGGCGTGGCCAAAGCTGGGATTGACCGAAGTAAACATGCTGTCATTCATATGCAAGGTGAGAGACCCCGGACTGTGCAGGGCGAGCCCCGAATGGCCAAACAGCCTTTGGAGGTTGATCCTGCCAGGCCTGATCAGAAGCTGGACTGCATGTCTCGAGTGAACTTTGGCAAGGTTTATACTGTTGAGCACAATATCAAAGTCCTTCCCGTGGGCAAAATCACTGAAGCGTCTCGGGCAAGATTCCTAGAATATGCTCAGAGTGAGTTTGTCAAATAGGAATGAAGCGCGCGAGGTATTGGGGGATTGTTTTATGTGAGGATTTCTTCGTTGTCAGTCTACATGGTGTATGGATGTGCTTCGGCAAGTTATCGTCTAATTCAGTTTTGTTGTTATTGTTCTCGCTCTTTTTGATTTTGTTAAGCAGGGCGATACGTTAGATGGTATGCAACAAGGTCTGAAGCTATTTGATTCAATAAACAGCAATTTTTGATATGAACGCTTATTCTTCGATTCCATACCATTTGTGTCCGATCTTGGCAAAGAAACGGCAGTCTATCAAAATTCTTATTTAGGGCATGATGTATGCCAAGTAACTGCTAATATATATTTTCGGCTTGGAGTAAGATGCCAAAAAAGTCTTGTCTATGGGTATCTGTAAATTATATTACAGAGGATAAATCAACAGTAAAACATTGAATGCATCATTCAACCATTATACTAGCGAATTCTCAAAGACTCACAGACTTTTGTCGCCCATGTGTAGTTCTATAAATGTAGTTTCCGCCTGAGGCAGAGAAGATTATGTCAACATAAAATATTCTAATTCACCGCCCGCAATAATCTCACCGCCCGACAAGATTTCCCAAAAAAGTTTCAACTTTCGCAGATTCGATCAAGCAAATGCCTAGCACAATCACAATGAAACGCAAATTGGACGCAAACGATGTCCCGTCGCCCGACGCTGCTGGGGCTGAGGAGCAAGAACTAGACTTTGAAGCCCTCAACCTCGATCCTCGATTGCGCCAGGCTCTGATCAAAGAAAAGTTCACCAAGCCCACTCTTGTACAGTCGAAGGCGATTCCGCTCGCCCTGGAAGGAAAGGATATTCTTGGTGAGATGAGCATCTTCAATCGATGAAACAAAACACAGTTGCTAACAGAAATAGCCCGTGCGAAAACTGGCTCTGGCAAAACCGCCGCCTATGTACTCCCAATCCTGCAAGCCATCCTCCAGAAGAAGACAGTTCGTTCCTTCTTTTCCTCCCTTTATTTATACTTTGTATGGAGAGTGATCTAACTGTGTACAAATAGGCCGATCCCTCCTCAAAAGCCACAACCGCTCTTATCCTTGTCCCCACCCGCGAGCTTGCAGAACAGGTCCAGAAAGTGATTACGTCTTTTGCCAGTTTCTGTGGAAAGGATATTCGGTCCGTCAACTTAACACAGAAGGTGTCTGACGAAGTTCAGCGCTCGATGCTGGCCGATTTCCCGGATATCATTGTGTCGACCCCTACCCGAGTTTACAGCAATGTTAACAACTCCGCTTTGTCGCTCGATAAAATCACCCATTTGGTTATCGATGAGGCGGATCTTGTCTTGTCATACGGATATGATGAGGAAATCAATGCCCTCTCCAAGGCCATCCCACGTGGAGCACAGACATTCTTGATGAGTGCTACTCTCACTTCAGAGGTGGATACATTGAAGGACTTATACTGCCGGAACCCTGTCATTCTTAAGCTTGAGGAGAAGGAAGAGAAGGGTGCTGGTGTCAGCCAGTTTGTCGTCCGGTAAGACAATATGCTACACCCATCATTTTAGCAGTTGCTAACTCAACTTGCAACAGATGCGCGGAAGAAGAGAAATTCCTTCTCACCTACGTTATCTTCAAACTACAGCTTATCAAGGGCAAGGTCATCATTTTCGTAGCAGATGTCGACCGGTGTTACCGTGTGAAGCTTTTCCTCGAACAGTTCGGTCTCAAGAGCTGTGTCCTCAACTCAGAACTGCCCATCAATTCGCGAATCCACGTTGTTGAAGAATTCAATAAGGGTGTCTACGATATCATTATCGCCGCCGACGAGCAAGAAGTACTGGGAGTGACCAAATCTAAGAAGTCGATCGAAGCCAAGGAGGAAGCTGAGGAGGAAGCAAAGGAAGAGATGGGAAGCAGTGAAGATGAAGAGGCAGTTGATGAGAGCGGAAACGGAAAGAAGGTGCAAACCAAGAAGCGCCGTAAGATGACCAGCAAAGAGAAGGATTACAGCATTGCTCGCGGTATCGATTTCCAAAATGTCGCCTGCGTCCTCAACTTCGACCTCCCCACCAGCTCCAAATCCTACACCCATCGCATCGGACGTACTGGCCGCGCTGGCAAAGCAGGAATGGCTCTCTCCTTCGTTATCCCCGCCGATCAGCACGGCAAGCACCGACCCACCTCAATTCCTAGCACAAAGAACGACGAAGCCTTGCTCGCCAAGATCATCAAGCGGCAAGCTAAGCTTGGCCACGAAGTCAAGCCCTATCACTTCGAGATGACGCAAGTGGACGCCTTCCGTTACCGTATGACAGATGCCCTGCGTTCCGTGACTAGACTCGCAGTGCAAGAAGCGCGAGGACGCGAGATTCGCCAGGAACTGATCAAGAGTGAAAAGCTCAAGCGCCATTTCGAGGAAAACCCTGAAGAGTTGCGGCAGCTGCGCCATGACGGCGAGCTGCGTGCCGCGCGTGTCCAGGCGCACCTCAAGCATGTGCCTGATTACCTGATGCCTGCTAAGGGACGCAAGGGTCTCTCGAAGGAGAGTGCTGGGTATGTTGGGTTCACGAAGACTAAGCAGAATCGCATCCGCAAGGCGAGAGATCGCAACCGTGCTCGTGGAAAGTCTGGTGGGAAGGTTGATCCCCTGAAGACTTTTAATCGTTCGAAAAAATAGTGACATAGTTTTAAAATCTGCGGGCGTTTTGTCCGGATACCATTGTATAGTCAGACATGAATAAAATAGGTTCAATTGCATTTCTTATTACATGTGTACGATGGGTTTTTCCCGCTCAGTGATGTTACATATTAAGTATAGAATATGAAGACCTGTGAAACGCCGACAATGACGACTTTTGACGCCAGAAATGCGTTCCTTTCCGTAACTTTGGATGTCCAACCTCTTCCCACTGCCCTGTCACACCACTGATCTACACCCACCTAGCACTGTCAAGCGCTGTGGTCTTTCTATAGGCGAGGCTCTCTACATCGGGACGATGATTTGGCCTCCAAGGAGATGATTAAACGTAGTGTCTCAATTGGAACGGAACCCAAGGTGGCGTCACGGGATTTCTGCTGTAGTGATCTCTCCCCGGGGCTGAACACATCAGAGCTCGTTCTATAGCTAACAAGAGAGAGGCTATGTTTTAGTATGCAGGAAAATTCCTATACTGGCAAAATCAACTATGTACAAATTGAAGCTGCGGGCATGCACGCATGTGGTCAGCTAGATAGTTGATTCTGGATGTGAGTATATCATTCACAATGATCTACCAGAATGCATGAAAATTCATCATGGCGTAGCTCAGATCACTATCAGGTAATTCATGGAATCGCTGTCCTTGGATCTCTCTTCGCATTGCTTCAGCTTCAACTTTCAGCCGCGTTGCTTCCAGTAAATCACCTTTCAGCTCAAGAGCCTCAGCTAGCTTTCGTTGAACACGGGCGACTTCTCCATTGTCGCCCTTGGATGGCTGTTTCAATTTCGTTATGACGAGAACCTTTTGAAGCATCAAGCTTGAAAGTAAAACTCATGGTCAGTACTGCTTGATAAAATTGTGCCAACAAGAGGCGGCGAGTGTAACCAAGGAAGAATGGGAGCTCACATTGCCTCATCAAATTCCCCGCGTTTCATTTTGATCATGGCTAATTTCATTCGTGTTGAATTTGTCGTTGGATGTGTTTCATTCTCACGATTGAATACCCCCAAGGCTCTCAGCCAATGCCGCTCCGCTTCGTCATATCTCCCTTGCGAGAATAAAGAATTTCCAACGTGATAATCGGCCCTAGACATGGTCTGTATCAGCAGAACGCAATTTCATCCTCATGTAGAAGGTAATATCCTACACTCCATCAAAATGACAACCCTCTCCCAGAAATGCGACTGCCCATTTGCGACTCTGTTCTGCATGTTCAATTGATTTGTCGTACTGCTGCAAAACTTGATAAGATGCTGCTAGGTTGATGTGCGGTATATGGAGGATCTTTGTGTAGATCTCAGGGCCGTTCAACGTGAAGATGTCAAGCGCCTTTTGATAGTAATCGATGGCCTTTTCACAGGCTCCCTCTTTCAAGTCCTGGATAATGATATTCGCATAGTTATTAAACCCATTTCCGACTTCTGGATGGCTGTCACCATAGATTCGTCGCATGATTGCTAAGCTCGGCGTCATATACTTGTAAGCCTCGTCGCAATGTGCCCTTTGACACTCCATTTCACCTCTTGAATTCGCAAGAAGAGCGTATGTTTCTCCTTCTTTGTCTTCGCAGAGACTCATCGCTACTTCCATGAGCTGGATCTCTTCTAGACACGCGCCAGACTCCATGAGGTACCTTGAAATTGTAAGCAGGGTAGATGATGTGCGGTTCATTTTCTTACCAGCCACATGAAGTAGAAAGCGATAAAAATGGATCAAATTCTCCTTTGCTTTTCGGCCGGAATTTGTAGTCCTGCCACCTGGTGCAGAGCATCAATACATGCTGTATGTACTTTTTGCATTCTTTCCAGTATGGTCGCATTGACTGACCCAAAATTAATTTTGGGAAAGCCTCATTGAGCAAGATCGAAGCCGCAACGAAGGAGTCATGCCGTCCATCCGCGTCCAGACAATTTCTGAATTCTTCCTGTATCAGCCTATGAACGAAAAGTAGGTTCTCAGCGGGATGTTTCCTGATTAAAGATGAGCTTAAGAGCTCATTGAGAGCCTCCGAAAGTCTGTCTCTGGGTCAGTATTACTTCGATCCAGATCCATTCAGGGTTGAAATGCATACTCCCAGTCATCAGAACAAAATTCCATGCCCTCTGGAAGTCTTGAGCTATCAGCTGGGTGAAATAATTCTTCGGGCAGCGCATCCGGACCGAGATGAGCAATGATGCCGAGCAAACGACTGGCGGGTGGAGTGAGATAATCAAATGTTGTCTTCCAGCAAGTTGCAAGAGACAGATTGTAGTACGATTTAACTCCCTGGACTTCCTTGTTCAGCTTATTGGAGTATTTCTCATACAGCTGTACAAACGCTGTTATGGAAGACTTCCGGAGGCGAATTTGTGAAGACATGATGACCAGGGCCAGTGCAAGACCTCCTAGGCGAGTTGCAAGTTGACTAGCTGCTTGAATTTCGGATTCGTCGTATGTATTTCTTGCAACATGCTGCAAAATTAGGTCCCTCCCGCTGCTGTTGTCGAATACTTCGATCTCCATACCACCGGCTGCCGGATCTATGCTCACAATGTCCTTGCGAGACGTGACAAGGGCTTTTCCCGAGTCTGCAGCGGGCCAGGCATTACGAAAGAGGTCCAAGTCCTCAACGTTATCAAATATGCAAAGCCATGTTCTATCTGGGGAGGACAATTTTAGTACCTAAAAACATTGTAAAAGAATGATCAAAACTTACTCGTACGCCTGAGCCACGCTAGCACTAGGATCTTATTTTGCTCGTTTGTTTCATCGTCATTAGCACCTTCTAGGTGCAGTAGTGAGGCAACATCACGGAAGCTTTGGGCCAGAGATTGCCCGGTCTCGCAGTTAAACCACAGAATTGCTTGGGTACCTGAGTCCTTCTGCTGGTATGCATATGCGAGGGCAATTTGTGTCTTGCCGATGCCTCCAGTTCCATAGAGAGCGAAGCTGCGAAAGGAGCCGGTTGATGTTGGATAGTCGAGATGTTTTGAAATTGTGTCGAGTTCTTGCCTTCGGCCGAAGAAATTAGCATTTCGCGCAACAGGAAGGTTGTTACAGGGGAAAATATCCGGTTCCCCATTTGCCAACCAAGCATGTGTCGCTGTTGAAGGAAGTAGCCCAAGACGATCCAACTCTTTCAACAAATCTGCTTGGGAGTATCCTTGAACCTGGGCCATAGCGTTCGCCTTCTCTTTGATTTGCTCAGTCCGCTTGCGAATACGTTTTAAGGTATTTTCGAATTGTTTCTCGACGTTGTGCCAGGAACGCTGTGCAGACGAGGCTAGAGCCATCAGGGTCTGTCAATACTTCAAAGAAGAGACCAGGACCACCTTACCTCGTCTGTTACGATTTAGAAAATGAATTGAATGTGCCCAAAACATGATGATCTCCACAAAAACATTCATCAGCTCGTCTCCTACTCTAGGGTTACTCCGCCAGATCTCGCCGTAAAGCTGGAATATTTCGAGATCATGTCCCAACTCTTGGAGCATCTCGATGGTTTGAGGGAGAAGGGTTTCAGTTCTACCGGCCGCCTTTATAACGTCAGATCAAATTTGCGAACACGCCCTGAGGGATACAAACACGAATTAACAAGCTCACCAGGCCCCATATTAACCCAATTTCTCGAGGAATAGGTGACAAGCACACCGTTAGCAGTGAGACAAAACTGCTGAGGGGAGAGAAAATTGGCGCCAACTTATGTAACAATGTAGGCTCAGTGGGTTGTGCAGTTGGCATCCGAATCATAGAAATATTCTGTTTACAGTCTTCAAATGTCTGGATACTTTTCAAATTTGCGCGCTCACTCTCGTTGAGTTTTTCTTCACAGATGGCGATCGCCTCCGCCCATTTCGTATGACAATAGTCTAATCTACACTTACTGTCAGCTGTATTTCCTACTCCTACTAGGAAGACTTACGGGGGGGTTCCATCGTCGGGACTAGCGGGAGTAGGTACCCCCAACATCCTGTGAATCCTGTGAAGAGTGAGTGAATGGTCTCAAGATATTTGATGGGTGAACAAGATATTTGTTGCAACAAGTAGACACTAGTAGCTTCACAAGGCACGAAAAAATGATAATTTCAGCAAGAAAAGCTCTATAACATCCTAGGCACGGCAATACGTAAGGCTTGGCATTTTTTTAGGTATCAGCTGAAAATCCAAGTAAAACAGGAAGATCATTGATACTTGTCAACTACGAGTAAGTGACCTTGTAACTAGGCGGTTTAGGAATGTGACTGAAAAGCAAATGGGTACCCAAAGTGGGGGAAGTACATAGTAGTACCCAATGGAGTACAGTGCTGAGGACAAGACATTACGTATTAAAACGGTAATTACGGACTGTTCTAAAACAGGTAAATACTTCCTACGTGTATACGGTATACCTATTAGTAGCTGGTTATATCATACAAATTTCTATAAACAGAGCTCATGTATCATCTTAGAATCACTCATAATGGACAGAACTATAACATGACTCGTAGACGAGGTCATTATCGTCTTTTGTCTTCTGTGCTTGTCCCGGTCCTTCCACAGGCCTCGGTGACTTTGTTAGATCTCTCCTTCTGATCACTCGGCTGAATCAAGCTCGCTCTCATGTTAACCCTCTTGACCTCCTATGTCCTGATACCTATGGTGCCATCAATTAATTGTCAATCGGAGTGAAAACAATCAGTCTGACTTCAATACTGCTCCGCAATGGTGCGTCCTTTCGAGCTTCGGGGTTCTTGAATGCCGCGTGGGGGCAAGCTAACCGCATCATTTAGTTCCACCCGAGAAAAGAACAAGAAACCATATTCATGGGTAACTCACTCATCCATTTGGATCCCTCAGTCTTGCACATAGAATCATAGTTAACGAAAAGAAGGAGTTCAGATGTGGTCTGATTCCGTAACCAGTACCAGCGCTGATCGGGATTGAATTGAACGTAATACATTTCAACCGCAAAATCCGGAGTGACACGATCCGTAGCCATTAAGTCCTTCGTGTCAACAGTCTGAGGGTCACATATGGCGAGTGGACAATCCTCAATTGGATTGTCTATGGTGCGCCAAACACTATGTATAGTCAGCCTCCAAAATAATTCTCGAAAGGAGCTGGAGACAATTACATACTTAATAATGCGAGCCCTAAACTTGTCGTTCATATACATCTCAGTTTCTTCCTTGGTCAGATGCCTTCGAATTCGGTTTGGTCCTCCTTCTACCGTATGATCAATGTGAGCAGGATATACAGGTGGTGCAGCTATGTTTCTGCCTCTTTCTTCATTTTCTTCATAAGCGGTGATCTCCAAGTCACTTCGCCGAAGCTATCAAGATAGTCAGTGGGTTTTCGTCATGCGTTTGAAATCATAGACCTACCCGATAGTCATAACAGACTACATGTGTCGCATTGCACTCCCTGGAAATGAGTTCGGTAATCTCATGGCAGTAAGGTTTGATATCCCCTTTTACAAGGTCGAGTGGAGATTTGGTCTGGTAGGTTAAGACTTGGAAGCCATTTTCCGCGAGAGAGAACGCGTCTAGGCCTTGTTCCCGAATATCTTCGATAGCAATCCCATCTCGTGACGAATACTCAAGATTTGTTTTACGAAAAACCTGCGAGGCTTCATTGTGCGGAATTTTTAAGAAATATGGTTTCTCTTCGTCGTAGAGAGGTAGAGATTTTATAAACGTGAGGGTAGCGGAAATCATCTTGGGGGAACGTAGTCGCAGTCAGAAAGGTGGGCATCCCCAATATCTTATACTAGTGGGTACATGCTGCCCAGCACCCATTCTAGACCCGCTCTTTAGAAGAGGGGGACAAGCTTCCAATCTTTGGTTTGCTGAGAAATAATACTTGGTTGACTACACGCAATCTCCATGAAGGCAAATATCGAAATGATGAGCTTTGAAGCCATGAAATATTTCAACTCATATCTACACCACAGGCCCTCTTAACCCCTCAGTAAAACTACCGTCGCCTTTCCGTTTTACATAAATAGTAGAAAGGATAAGTTTCAAGTCGAACATTTAGCCACCAAGACCATGCTCGTCCTTTTCTGCCTTGAGACGTATGACAGTCTGCGAGCCATTCCCCGTCAAAAACGGCACAACCTCGGGTTCGGCGAGGAAAGCCCTCCAAGGTTGAACCTTGGCAGGAGCCTTCTTGATAGCCTCGCCTGACTTCAGCTCTTTGGTATCTTGATCCATTTGTATCGAAAATCTTCAAATAAAGTCAATTAACATTTTTAGATACTGGAAGATATACGTAAGAATATTGTTTTACCTTTCGATATGTCAATGTTGATCCAGATATGATAATTGGAGAATTTTCAGAACGAAACAGATTGCAAATAACTGTCTTGAGCCTGGAAAATGGGTTTGATCCTTCTCAAAGCCAACAGGCCTCAATATACATACCCCTCAGGGGCGGTCTAACCGCGGGCTGATTCCGATTCACCCGGGTGATTTTGTAACTACGTATTGAAGAGGGGAACGCTCAAGGCTATGTACACTCTGGCACACGGGTTGATTCAGCATCCGTAATTCCACGTTGTAGCTACCAAGACATGTTCAGGATTCTTAGACTTGCGTCCAAAGAGCGAATTCAGAGAGATATAGGGGTGTGTATTCTCTATCTATATCTCCTCCGCTGATTATATAACCGCCAACAACAGCACAGAAGAAACACGTAAGGACAATATAGGGCAGTACATGAGGAGAGAGCTGTTCCCCATTACAGTATGTAACTATCAGCAGTATGATGCTCATCACAGAGGATATCAGTTAAATTTTAATTGGCCAACTCATATGATATCACAGTGGTTTTTTTACTGGCTATTCATGCAAGAGGCTTATGCATCGGTAGATACTATTCTCGGGGAGGGCGGGGGGGATATGCGGCTCCTGTAGCTCCAATTAGAGCTGATCCGCTTTAGTCCCGGAATACTTGATCATCTGCCCATCTTCCTTCTTCCAGCGGTATGCGTCAATAAATACAACATACCATCCTTTTGCAGGAAGAGGGGCAAATATGCAGCCCGTTACGCATAGCTCTCGTGTCTAATCTGCCATATTCCCGAGGCATTTGACCACCCCCATTTCTAGCGGTACGGAGTATGCATATATACATCAGTAAATACGAAGAGTGGGGAACTTTGCGGTTTGCTTCCCTTAACGCCACTTAGAACTTGTCTGCCGTATACCAGGGGTCCTTGGTAATCTGGTCATCATTTGGCACTACCAATTCAGCAGATACTCTCTTGCTACAGCATATGAATATTGATTGCTCAGACCTCATACTAGTCATGTAGTCATTCATCAAGATGTGGGTGGTACGAGTGAGGAAAGAGCCTGTGGGAGCTCATCACAGTAATCCCAGGTGTAATAATGAAATTTCACAAAAAAAAAAAAGAAAAGAAAAGAAAAGAAAAGAAAAGAAAACATTTCATTTTAATACATTACAAACGAGGGTGTAATGGTCAACGTAGAGGTATTACAGAAACATTGAATGTGAGAAACAGTATTTGGTATCTCAAAGAGGGGCTCAAAGAAAGCGCAATCCGTAAAGGTCTTTGATTTGAGCATGAAAAATTGCTTCGGATGCAATTCCATTCAAGTAGCTAGCCAAGTTGGCTCAGAATAAGTCATTCATTATCAACCACATTCATAACAATCTTCTATGCAGATACATCTGAGGTTGGCGAGAAGAGAAGGATTCTTAGTTCAATACTCTCTCGTGTATATACTGAGTTTGGGAGCGTTGGGTTTTTTGCCGATGTATGTGGGCAATCTGCCGATAGTTAGTCTCACCCTTCATTTTGAGCTAATGGGAACATACATGGGGCGCCATTCCCCGGGTCACTGTCGTAGCTCATGAAAATAGTAGCCTCATTAGGCTTCTGGTGATCAATTCTGTACCAGCGGTAATGCTTTCTCGGCTTGAGCATGTAGACCTCGCCAACGTACTCGCTTAAGACCCGGTCGACAGCGACCAAGTCGTCTGGCTGGACTGTAGAGAAATCGCAACAAATCAAGTCCCAGTCTTCGACAGTTTCAAAAGGTCTCCACACACTGTGGTGGAATTTGTCTTGTCAGCGTAGTTGGGACTGGCGAAGAAGTTGGTACTTGCTTCACAACTCGCATTCTCCAGTCTCTGTTCAGATATTTCTCAGCCTCTTCGTTTGTCAAATGTCGCTTTGTGCGTCTTGCTGCCCCGATTGGGGTGAGATCTATGAATGTTAGGTCAATGAACACAAGTTACTAGGTCTTGATGGACAACCAATATGCGCGGCCTCTGCCGGAGTATCTGGATGTTCAGCTGTTCCCACTGTGATATTTCGATCAGTCGGTTTGCTGGAGGTACTCGATCGAAACTTTTGCCTCTGTTAGTAAATATGGATAGAAACTTGTAGACTACATACCCGGCAGTCATAACAGAGGGCAAAGGAAGCACCAAGAAGCTGTTTGATAAGAATCGTGATACTTTCAATGTACTCTTGCTTTTGATTCTCTGAGCCACGAATATCTAGTTTTATCACATCTTCTGGGACTTGGATGAACTGAAAGCCGTGCTTGGAAATCAGTAACTTGCGCTCTTCTCGCCGGAGGTCTGATACGGGTATATCATGGAGCATCCTATACTGAATATTTGTACGTGAAGGTTCAAGTTCCTTTGAAAGAGGACCAGAGAAATGATATGGCTTTGTATGGTCATATTCTGCAAGATCATCCAGGAAATTGAGGTTGATACGAGACGTTGGAGCAGCTGGAAAAAGTGAGCGGACAGCCATTTTCAAATCCATTTGAGAGGAATGATAAATTAGGGAAACACTGGGGGAAATGGATTTTTTTTAAGTTTCATAAGCACAGAGGGGTAATCCTCCGTACAGTTTTCAAATTAGTTCAAGTTTCATTCCAATTCTCACATTATCCATATTCATGCTCACCCAAAATCTAATTTGATTTATGATGTATCCTGTTGTAAACAGGGAACAAAAGGCATGGGGTAAATATTTGACCGAAGAAATTTCCTAAATTAGAATCTAGAATGGAACGCGGCAAGAACGTATATTGCACAGGGTAGTCCCATTTAGGAATCCCCTTGACCCCTGGGGCCACCACCGAAAGGTACATTTTACACCATAAACCCTAAGCCCTTATGTATGCATATTTTTATACATAATCGCTTCTCCCAGTTGCCCTCGGTGTCAACCACGGCCTCGAGCCTGTGACTACAGGACCATCAATAATAAGATAATCATTATAACCAAACAAGAGTTACACTATGGCGACACACATTCTTTACCAAGGCCCATTACCTACCACCTACCACCATAGCCCTTATATCCCTAGGACCATGGGGAATCTACCCTTCCAAAACTAACTCATCCAGTGCTGGCGGGTGACGTTCAGGGAAGGTAGCCTCCCATGCACTCTGGGCTTGAATTAAAAGAGCTTCCTGATGTGCTTTGGCGACAATCTGCATTCCAAAGGGTCTTCCGTTGAAATCCAGATACCCTAGGGGCAATGTTGCACCGGGATATCCTAAATAATCGTCAGAAGAGTTAAGAGACTTGGCATGCTACGATAACTAACCTGCTGCGCCGGAAATTTGAAACAGTAGTCCATCTCCTGGACCCATGAGGATATCCACACCATTCTCCTCAAGCGCTTTGTCAATACCTCGACGGCCGCAAGCATCTCTAGCAAAGTTGACAAGCTTATGATATTCATCATCCGACATGTTCGCACTGAGGGCTCTAATTAACCCGGCCTGGTTATCGGCACCTATAACAGTTAGTGAGGTGGTGCTGGTGTGCTGGTTTATAAAAACGAGAAGCTTACTAGGTGGAAGCTCCTGCTCGGCATGTTCCTTGTTGAACTCAATAAGATCTTCGAGAGTCTGGATTTTAGAGTCGTCAATGCTAGCAAGATATTCTCTGAGAAGGGAGCTGAAAGTTGAATCTATGGACCTATTAGCGTGACCCTTAATGAGGTGGAGGATTACCTACCGAACGCTTTCCAAACGTCCATCTTGCCGTCTTCTGTAGATTCTTCTATCGATATCAAGGTCACGGGCTTGACTTCCTTGGCGATAGTCTTGAGTTTTTCGTAGGCAGACTGCCAATCTCGTAGCTGAAGGAAATATGAGCTGCGGCTCCACAGTTGCGAGGGCTCCACACTTACCATTTGATCCGTTGCTTGTTTTTCATACTTTTCAACCTTGTGCGGGAACAACCACTTCTCCGGTTCTACAACACCGACCCTAATATCTCCCCAAGATCCAGTAACAGCGGATCGATAACCGCCTTCAGGTATATTATTTTTTTCTGAGTCCACAAGAACATCGAGAAGATCTGCAAGATCCTGGACTGATTTGGCCATTGGGCCAGCAGAGTCGGCTTCGTGAGTCACTGGGATAATCCCATCTTGCGAAATGAGCTTGACTGTGGGTTTGATTGTATAAAGAGCTGCTCTATCACTTGGCATGATGAGGGATCCCATGGTTTCGGTGCCGATCGAGATAGGACAAAAGCCAGCTGCGACCGAGACAGCAGAGCCCGAGGAAGAGCCACCGGGGTTCTATGGAGCAGTCAGAAAATATTTTCCCATGAGTAAAAACTTTGAATTTACGCTGTGACCACCACTAGTATCATCTTCGAGGAAACCGCCTCGGGCATATGGGGACTGAGTCTGGCCACCTACGGCAGACCAGCCAGAATCGGCCAAGTCGGATCTTGGTGAAAAAATTAACTATCATCCTGTTTCTTGACAATGTCATATACAAACCTGTACCAAGCCCATTCCTATGAAAGTGAGAAAGAGGCAACCACAGAATCATATACTGAGGGTGACCACTTACCGAAAGGTTGGCCTTGCCTAGGATGATTGCACCGGCAGCTACAAGCTTTAGAACAATCAGTAGTCAATCCTTGGATACAGGAATTCGACGTACTCGATCAATGAGAGACGCGTTCTTCCGTGGTTTTGAGCCGACGAGCGCGAGACTGCCACACGTGGTTGGAAGCCCTAATTCTGGGCCTGTCGCGATGTTATCCTGGAACTCTCGTCAGGCTGCATGAAATGTGCGCAAAATTTGCGGAGCAATTGCTTCTAGTTCAGAGGGTATATACTCACCTTGACGAGGATTGGGATTCCATGAAGAGGTCCACGGACAGAGCCACTGGCACGCTCGCTATCGAGCTCGCTGGCTCGCTGGTAGAGCAGATCTTCGGGAGTGGTAGCAATAACAGCCTTTAGGTACCCATTATATCGTTCTATTTGGCTCAAATATTGCTGGACAATGTCCTTGCTGGTAATGGAACCGTTGTTTAGTCTCTCCTGGAGAGATGCCGCTGTCGCTGTTAAAGGGTTGAAAGACATAGTCAGGCGTGAAAAGTGCGAAGAAAGGGAAGATTGAAACCGAAATTGGGATGGCTGCAAAGTAATACAGGAATGTACTGGTGAAGCCAGAAGGAAAAGCTGTGAAGAGCAGAATCGCATTGGAATTATGGTTTATACCACTCGTACCACTAGGTACGTAACATGGAATAGTGGAGGAAGCTAATGATAAGTGGGGGGAGCACGCAAGTCCCCCAGAAATGCCAAGCTTAAGGCTCAAACTGAAAAATACCGCTCTCAATTTTCACGCCTGTATGTAAACAGTTGTATATTGACTGTATTAAGTGCATGCACGTTACAGATTTTATATATTAAATACACATGTATTTGCATGTGATGATAAATTGACAACTTTTACGCTAAAAGCAAACTGCAGCAAGCCACTCTCTAAAAGAGACTCGCTATTCAGTCAAGTCGTAATCTTTGTTTGCCCTTTACAGCTTCTTGCTTTGCTATAATTTCGAGCCGCCGCTGCCTAGATGGAAAGAGGGGCTTTTAATAGATGTGGCCCCCTTTGTCTCTAATTGGAGTGAAATGCATGACTAGACCGCCTCACTTCTGTAACCCCTGGTATAGGCTGAGGGGTATCTTACGTACTTCATATACACAGTCTCTTTGATTGATTGCTTTTTCCTATGTAGCTATATTCGGAAATATTGATGGCTAATCATGGTGGTATGGATATACCCTTCCTAGGCCTTAGCACATAAGTAATTCAGAGCCAATTTAGCAATTTCCTTTATTCATAGTCATGGTCACCCTTGTCCTGAGCCTACAGGATGTATGGCATAATATACTTGCGCGGCTGCCAAACCCGTCTGAATCAACGAAAGCAAGATGCCGAACCCACCAATAATCACGACCGCCCAGAACGTCCACCACTGGTATGAGTTGCGCGTGTCTCGCCAAATCATGCGAAGTGAATTCGGGTTTTGTCGTAGAAGGTGGTCCTGTAAAGTAGATAATCGTGAAGCAAAGATTGGAAAGTCGGTTATCATGCTGTACGAGTCCCGTGGATGAGAAATGCGTGAGACGACGCCGCATAGCTGGCTAATTTCGGGGTCTATAGACCCAAATTTGCGCAGGCGCCGTAGCTCTTTCCGTTTGAAGAAACGCCGTGAGGAGGATGAATCACCGAAAACTAACTGGTACGATAATCGGATCTCCTTAAAAAAAGCGTTACGAGTAAAACCCGTCGGACGACTAAACTCGTCATAGTATTCATCGAGTAATCTGCTAGCGTCAGATGCAGTCGATATAATGAATCTAAGAAATCGATCCTACTTACCTGGATAGTGCGACAGATTGATGGTGATGGACTTGGCAAAAAGAAGGAAGACGGAACATGAAAAGCTTTTTGGCCTCTAAGTCAAAATGAAGATGCGAGCTGATATTGTCAATCCATTCGATCTGAATCCCACCGAGATTTGAAAGAGTTGCCGCGTTGAGTAAAGACACATAAAGAGAGTCGGCAAAGAAGACGGCGCCTGCCGTCCTAGATATGATCGGATCATTCTTGACCGGTAGGAGAGGACCAAATTCTTGAAGAAACTCACAAAGTGGAGTCTCGGCCCTGTCAGACGGTAGAGCGTGGACAATTGATGAGCATTGGGCATTGTCCAGGTATAGATTTTCAAAGTCTGGTTGAAAGCTTGAGGAGTAAAGCATTGTCATCCACGAAACGCAGCTGAAGACAAAGGTGCGGGCTCTATTTCTGAGAGGCGGCTGCAAGGCATCCGAACTCAAGTGTTGGTGACTCGGGTCACTCAACAACTGCACCGCATCATCAAGGCTTAAATGATGCTCTGTTCCCATGATTTTACCCAGCCGGGTGAGCAACAAGAAACATTCTGTCGTGAGACTCTCTGCTGAAGAATGAGAATTTCCAGAATATTGGCCTCGGACAAGCAGATCTGAAAGCTCGCTCGTAGGGTAGCGACGGACTTGTTGCCGTACATATTCAAGCCATGAGCGTTGATGAGAGGATAATTGCTCGTCGCTATCGACCTTGACCCCTGTAACAGCTTGAAGAAATTGTAGTTCCTGGGGTGTCGTTGCAACAACGGAGCTTGATCTCTCTACTATCACTTAGACCTTTCTGTCAGAATCATTCGTCAAACTCAACCTCAGGGAATTTCTTGAAATCTTTACCTGAGTCAAGTTGAGTGTCTTGGACTGCATTTGTGATATTTGAGATCGACCTGAGATAGCCCAGTGAGGTTATTGGCCTCTTCAACTGGGCAAGCATTTGGAGTGAATAAGGTGGTTGCAATCTCGACTTCTGTGTTTATTCTAGATTAGCGATTCATCCTACGGGCCATTACTTGGCAGATGTGATCTATATACATACCTCGTACTAAGTTAGAAAGGCTCCGCCACAGACAGCAGACAGTCTTACAGTTCGCATAAGTAAGCTAGCCTAAAATGGTTAGCTAAGTGTAGAGAGTATCCAGTGGTTTCTCAGCCGTACTTATGTATTTTACAGAACTTTAAACCTATGAGGAGCGTGATCGGTCGCTTTGGAAACTTATTGGTATTTTTGGTAGGTAACAGGCATCGTATTCAACAATAGGATAACTTCAAAGTTATTAATGTATTATTGTCTGAGGTCATCTGACCTGTCCTGTTTGCTCCCAGCTATCTAGTCATCTCTGTAGTCTCGCTCTCCTTCTCCTTTACACAATACAAGATTTCCAGAGAGCATACCAACTTGTAGTCTCCTAGATTTTCCACATGGTAAAGAGCACTAGTTTCAACACTATCCTCAGAAAAATGAGGAGACTAGTGAATTGAAAGGGATTGGCTCGCGATGCCACTGCGAGCTGGATCACCCCAGTGGTTCTACCCCTATGCACCTGCCATTCAAAGGGAAGAGCAAGAACTAGCTGGGCAATCGATCGAGCGGCATTTCCTGTAAAATGAAAGGGGCAGTGCGTCGGGCTGAAAGCCAAGGCACAGGGGTCGGTGGGGGCTAGAGGGAAAGAAAGGGGACAGCGATGAGTGCACGATAGAGGAATCGAAGGGAGGAGAGGAAGGAGAAAAGTGATCGACAGAGTGAGGTCGGGTCTTTCATGTCAAATCTATGGAGGAAGAGGACGGTGTATTGGGGCGCTAGGGCAGAAACGGCAAAACCGACTACATCCAGTAAATCACAGGTCTCAATATTACATTGTGCATATAGCAGATTTTCATAAGTAAACTGAGAAGTCCTGCCCATCCGGCAATCTGACCATCTCAGGTTCAACGTCTTGTAGCCCTGACCCCAGCTCGATTTCGAGCCATTTCCTCCCCCTCCTTATTTGCCGAATGTGCTTCAGTACATCACGCGCATTTTGGAGGTGATTTTCAAGGATAGAAGACTCCGACGAGTCATGAGACTTCGAATACAGAAAGCCAGTGCCGATCCCAAGCCATTCGACATCTCTCCAAGATCTGTTCCACTCCGGGCCAACAGTATCAGGGCTTTGTGGAAACCCATCCGGGTCTTTTCCAACCCATTTCAAGGCTGGTAGCCAATCACCGCAGCCCTCAAGATCCAGCCATTTCAGGCAGTAGGTCGAACGAGAGAGCTGGCGAAGGATAGTTGCAGATTCCGCCCAGTTGTCGTCAAGGGCGTCTGGGGTCAAGAAGCGGGCCACTTGGCCGCGAATGCGAGCGGTCGCAGCGCGTGGATTTCGGCACGGTATAGGCCAATGCGCAAGCGAGAGATGAGTGAGGGTTGGCAAATGCGCTAGAAGATTGAGAAGAGCGGTCCAATTCGCAGCACTAGGAGTCGGGTGTGCCAGGGATAAAGCACGGAGTTCGGGGAAGCGTAGGGTCTGGGTGATGGCCTTGGGTATGGGCGGAGCTGGCAAATGATCAAGTATAGCCTCCGCAGTGCCGTTGTGAACATGTTCGTCCCATGAATTTGGGACATCCTCCCCTATTTCGTGACCTGAGACACCCACAGCTGGATCTGGCGAGACCATCATCTCGTGTGTGAGCTGCTTTAAAGTTATCCAGTTTCCCAGCGCATTTCCCAGATCCAACCGCGCTATTTTGGAGTCCGCGTCAACAACCCTCGACTCGTTGAAATCTGGGTTCTGCTCGCCAATTTGATCCTGATCTTGCCGGGTCAAGAAAAGCGGCTTCAGCCCCTTCATGTGCCCTGCGAGAGGCGAACCTCTTGCGTAGACAGCAATGTAACTCAAAAGCAATTCCTTGATATGATTTGGAAGATGGGACAGAAAAGGTCCATCATATTCAACATGCCAACTCCAGTTCAAAGCCATGGATTTCAGCATCAAATGTACCAGGCTCCTCTGGTCCGGAAACCGCGGCCCCCGAAGGCGGCTTAGCCGGTGTATTTCCTCCCCTAAATCTCCCAACATCCGCCTATGCGATCCCTGGTCTCCCAATTCATTATTCCCAGAGAGCCAACTCGCAGGGGCCGGGGGCCCAACAGTTGGTCGAAATGGACGAACCCCGAATACCGTGCGATGAACGCCGGGGCGAGGTCGCGGCGGCGGCGGCGCGGGGAGTTCGAGTACATCCCGAAGAGCGGGATGGACTGAACGTGGAGCCACAAATGAGCGCTGTGGAACTTGAGAGCTTGAGGAATCATCATCGGAAGCACTAGGCGTCTGTGTACGGCGGAGGTGACTGATCAGGTCGTTGACTGACGTCGCTGACGCGGATCCCTGCACCCCAGACCCGCCATGTTGACGAGACCCAGATAATGCAAGTCTATGATGTGCAGAGTTGGCTGGCTTTGCGTAAAATCGCTGGCGCTTTTTGGGCATCGGTCGAGCTGCAGGTTTGGCCAACCTTGTGAGTGCCTCCGGGAAGCTGTCCCGCCTTTATCGCTTATCGCCCCCACATTTGATCCAATACAATAGTCACCGCCCTGGTACTGCCAGATCTTTACCTTTTGTAGCACAAAAGGTTGGCATTTAGGGCTGAAAGGGATAGACAACAAGAAGAAAAACTAGTAGAAAGTGTACCAGTGCCCATATCTCACTGTTGCTCATAATCAAATCTATAACATGTTGTACAATATGTGCATACGGGCTCAGATATCCCGAACCCACGAATCGTCCTTCATATGGCCCTCACGCTTGGGACCCTCCTCCAGCCAGGTCTCGACCAAGCCCTCCTTCGGGTCTTCATCAGGCAATCCACGCGATCGGCGAACGTCCAATACAAGGTTCCTAATCTTCAAGGTGACCTCTTTGCGCAGCTCGATAGCTTCCTTGTCGTTCAACAGCTCATCACTTAGCACCCCCAGAGGCATATCTCGGGAATCGGGGTGGCTCTTCTCGACCCTAGCTTTCAATTTCTGCCATCGAGATCTCATTTCCCCAAATACAACTTCCGATTCTACCTTGGAGCCGAAGGTAACGCTAACATTTTTGCCAGGCCGAGGAAGGAATCGCGGGAATTCCCGACTCTCGTGCATGACATCGTCGAAGCCTTCAATCCACATCGGAACCACATCAGGACACTCTTTGGGCTCTAAGATGAGTCGCGCGATTCCCCACTTGAAATAGCGCATGGTCTTTCGCGGTGACTGGTGAATCTTGCCTTCGGGGAAGATATGGACCCACGAATTCGAGTTACAGGAATATGCGGTAGGCGCCAGGTGCGAGTCCTTGCCATCGGTTGTGTAGGCAACTTGGAGGTCAGAAAAGGGATCCACACAGACATTATGCCAGCTCCAGCGTTGACGTTCAGGTACGGCGCGGTGGTGGTCAAGGGGGAAAGGACCCTTCGATAACAAGCGAATAGCCTCGGTCATAGCGGGTTGAGCTAGGCCACCAAATGTAGAATGCGCGGAACGGTGAGTGGGCAGCACCTGTCCCATGGTAAAGAAGAGCGACAGTGGTCTGCGATTACAATCAGCACAACAATCCATAGAAGGATTCCAGTAAACTTGTAAATATGTACCTCGTTTGGTAACAAATATCGTAGCTTCCAAAAGACCACCGCTTATTCCAAAATCGCGGAGGCAAAATCCCCCATAGTAATGGGTCATCCATTCTGGTATCCCGGCGCAATGTCAGCCATCTTCACATTTGGAGTATGGATTGTTTCGATCCGAGGCTGTTAGAGGCACGTACACGCTAATGTGATTAGAGACTATTTTCAAATAAATCAATTAGCAACTGTATCAGTCGAATGAACGTTGTTGTGTCCCGGCATACCTGTAATCAATCCTCGTGTCCGTTGCGAAACGTCACGTCGAGAGTCTAACAGCTCCGTGAATGCCTCTTTCCCGTGGCATTCTGCGTGACAGAAAACCGAAAGGAAACCGCGACATAGACCCGCCACTCCCCACATTGTTGTGTTGGATAAAGCCCTCCAAGGGAGGGACGGGGCCTCTGCAGTTGCGCTCGAGTCCATGATGGATGGTATAAAGCTGCTATGCGCAATCCATGAACAAGAAAACGCTTTACACAAGCTAATGATAGCTTGGAAAGGAGTATGTTCTCCGAAGAGCAGACGTAATTGACTCAAGTGTAGTTGTAGAAAATTATTGCGTCCCTGGAAATCGACAGATTACGGAAATCACATGATTTTGGTTGGGGTAACCATTCACAGTGAATCAACAGAGGCCAGCCTTACCACTTTTCAATAATATAAACTGCATAGTAATGAGCCAGTATGAACAATTAAGCTTATTGTCTAAGGTTAAGTTAGCAATATCCCTATATCAACTATATCACTCAGTAAATGATCCATTCAATCAGTAACTTTTTTATACATCAAGTGCACGGACCAACTACACTCCCGACTCCGAGCACGATTTTCTCCCGGCTACACCCTGACAGCACCACCAACCAACAATGTTCAAATCAACCCAAGCACTATTCGGCGGTCTTCTCTGGTGCGTCTTGATCCTACGACTAGAGTCATAATTAATCGAACCCAAGCTAACATTTCTGGCCGAATAATAGGAAGACCCCGTGGCGTCTCTCCTCCCCTCAGAAGGCACGACAGCGCAAGCGCCTGCGCAACGTGGATCGGGTCGTCGACACCGTCAGTGCTGCACTCGAGCGCAATGGCCAAACCTCCAAGGCTGTGACCCGGTGGTTTGCGGAGATGCCGCGCGAGGAGGAAATGCTGCCCAAGGACAAATACACTCTCTTCGATAAGAAGGAGAAGAGCTACCGGAAGAGCATTCACAGTATGTTTTATTCCCACATCTACATGTTTATGCCAATTGGCATTTTATGACTGCGTGGATCGGCTGAACTAACCGCTTTCTTCGCCTTCAGAGCTCCCCAAGTGGACTCGTGTCAGCCAACGTGTCAACCCTCCCGGTTTCTAAACGGATTTTTCTCCCCCGCACATGTACTATACATCCGAACTCGACTCTGGCGGGGGACTTGTCAGAGCGAAAAACAACATATGGACAACCGGAGTTTTGGCTTTTTGGAATTTGCAGCGCGGCCACTCTGAAGAGGATGGTGGCTTACAATGTTCCATGATTACCCCAGCGCTTAGATCAGGCTTTCAATTCAAATGCATTTTGGCAAGGATATTTCTTTTTGTTCAATCCCGGGATTCCCGGGGTATACTAATGATATAGATGCAGCGACAGACATGGTGGTAGTGGGCGTATAGCACCAGGAGTTTGAATGTGTTTCAAATGAATGCGGAGTGCGAAAAAAATATTGGGCTACAGGTCCACGAGTAAGGCAAGACAGAATGAACACAAGGGACTGTGTACAAGGCGACCGGTTTGAGAAAAATCATGAGACAAAGAAGTTTCAAGCTCTTCTTTTGCCGGGATCATAGCTTGGGATCAATTTTCCGGATGCAGTACGACAACGCTTGTTGACTTGAGCTGCCACTTCCTTGATCCTGCCCCGATTGACTCGGCCTTCGTGTAGGGCTTTGTGGACACGATAGCCTCGGCGGACATGCTGCCAGTCGTCAAGTGTCTCTTGCCAACCTGCCCCTCCTTCATACCAGGCATGTTTCTGCGCAGTGGACATCTCAAAGCCCTGGGGCGGTTTCGGCAAAGCCCAGCAACCTGTATCGATATGGCCATCTGGCGGATCCTCGACCGATTCATCGTACAGTGTAATGGTGCGAATGGCGTCTCGTATGCCAGATACCTTCCGCTGATTATTCACTGCGGCCCGCCAGGAGTCGATACGAGGAGTCTGCGCGCGCTTCTGTTTGGACGCAGGGTATTTTGGCCTGGGGCTGAAAACCGGCCGTGGATAAGGAACGTTGAATCGTGGGTCTCCCCACGCTCGACGTGCATCGGTGGAAACTCTGGATACGGGATCGTAAACAATCCATGTTTCTCTATTCAGCCAGTGGTTGGCTAGTAAGGCAAAGTGATATGGTTTTTGCCCTGGAGTGAATTCGTTGAAGAGCCATAACAATTTTCGATCCATCCTCTCCATCATTCTCACCTCCCAATCACTCAACTCATCCACGGCTCCTCCTCTTTTAAGCTGGATTTTATCTGAGAAGCATCGAGTGACGTCTATTCTCGGCCTTTTCCCTTCACGGTGGGAGATGGTAGGATGTTTTCGGTCACACAAAAGTCGCCATTCATCGGACAATGCTGGTCTCGCTTTCGAGTTGGTCGCTTTTCCTTCAGGATGGCATCTTGCTGGGGCTGAATTCCATTGGATTGTTTTCGTATATGTCTGCTGTTCACTTGAGGACAAAACTTGATTTCCAAAGAGGATTCTGGAAGTCAACGACGTTCTATCTTCCGAGATACGCAAGTGCCCTGCAGTGCTATTTCGCTTCCTCTTGAGGCGGCCACGAAGAGACGAACTCGGATCCGAGACATAGCTGACCAACAACTCAGTCCGGGGTGTCCCTGGAGGGCC
The DNA here is from genome assembly GCF_001561935.1 of Penicillium griseofulvum. Classification (NCBI taxonomy): domain Eukaryota; kingdom Fungi; phylum Ascomycota; class Eurotiomycetes; order Eurotiales; family Aspergillaceae; genus Penicillium; species Penicillium griseofulvum. Next base: position 3,605,143 of record NW_024467471.1, on the reverse strand, counting down.
AGATGAATCCCCTAAGTTGTCAAATGCTGCCTCTTTTTGTCCCATCTGCATTCGTGCTGACCACCCACGGTATCTGCGATGATTATCATGTCGATGAAATGGTCTGTGTTCTTTTGTATACGTTGAGCCACTCGGCTCCGCTATTTCACATTGAAGACCCTCATGTTGCACGACAGTTTCGATTTGACATGACATAGCTCGAGACCCCTCACCATGTGACCATGGTATTGATCCTCGCATTTGGTAGTATTGATTCTGTCGAGATGGTAATGACTGGACTTGGTGGAGTGGCATTGATGGGCGAGTAAATGGCTTTGCTGCATTCTTGCGAGAATTAAACCAGGGTTGGTGGTCAGAACTGCCATCATTTGGCTGTAGTGGGTCTCTGAGGAGTTCCTCCATGATTGAACGAGTAATAACTGGCGGGTTGTTTATCAGCTTGGATTGCCGTGGCAGGCCTGCTTCCGATATCTCCTCATGCGCGTGCTGCCGCCGTACAGAGCCCGTCGCTAGAATAGGTTGGGGCATTGAGACTGCGTCCTCCAAAGCTCCGTGACACTTCGGTGGGGAACAAGGATTCCAAATTTCATTGGCGGTCGGAAAATCATCATAGCTTTTAAGGCAATTTGGTATCCAACGAAATCCTCTCCGTTCTTGTCGCTTTTGCTTTTCCACATCGCCTGGATCCCACCAAATCCAACTGTAGTCGTCTCGGGTAGATTTCCACCCCATTAACTTCCAAATTCGAGCGAAGAAGTCATGAATTAGTCTTTTATTTCTCTCGTGTGTTGGCCACGCGACCCAGCCATACCATGTGCGTGCATATCGGGTGTTGGTATTTTTGCCTGCTCTCAGTACCTTGTTTCGATTGAATCGTCTGATGAACCGCCCAGTTTTCCAAAACAAGACTGCAATTATAAATATTCCAACAGTTCCAACCAATAGGTCAACAAATACCGAGGGTTCGATTGACTTATGAACTTTGACTGCAATGTTTGGAGGTCGGTTTGGGGGACGTGGGATGCCAGGAACTAGAGAGTGGCTCTGCCGAGTGCTCAGTGGTGCCATTTAGTGAAAGCTTGGTATACTGTCCAGAAATCGGTAAAGATATAGAGTAGGCGTCGTCAAGACTGTCTGCTCGCAATGTGCAAATGAGAGAGAGGGTGGAGAGATGAGGAAGTTGCAAGTCAGGCACAGAACTTGCCTACCATTTTTACTTCGACATTTCTTTCCAAATTTATTACAGCAATGTCTCTTCAGGGTGTTTATTACTGCGATGAAAACATAATGACAAATACTACATGGTTGCGAAATGTTCTACAATGGACCTAAACGTCTATCTATATCGAGCTATTTGCGGTACCTCCAAGTCATCGCCCATCAAGGACGAGCAAAAGGATTAATATTTACTATTGAATATAGAAACATCATCAGAGTCAGGACCCGTGTATGCACAGGTATCATCGAGACAGTGAATAAGCATTAACATGAACCATTCCTCATCGTAACAACCAATACAGTCATCTTTGGGAGAATCTAATCAGATCACCATATATATTTTTGTTGGATGTCAATATACGGCTACGTTTACCTAATTATGCTCGACCTCTGTTTAGGGCTAGCGTAGGCATTCGGATGGACCGGATTGTGCGGACAAGCAATTCAGAGTTGGCAACGGATACAATGTAGTGGTTGATCTCTGCTGAAGATCCCCCTCGATCAGTCGTGGAGAAGGGTTCTATTCGGCTCACAATGTTCCATAACTCAGGACTCCATGCTGTTTATCTCCGTGACTTATCCTCTATTTTTTGGGTTCCACTGATAATCACAAGCTAGATAGCAATGGTGGATATCTCCCACATTCATGTATAGTTCGTAGTGCGAAGTTTGCAGCTCCAGGCATTCACATTTTTTGACGACTCATCTGAATCCAACAGAATTTTAGACGTACCAGGCACCATTAGCGTGGCAAAATACGAAAGTAGAGACACTAACAAATCCCAAAATCCAGGATCAAATCTCGGAGATCAGCAAATGGATCTCAGATGAACTCATGACCCTTGGGAATGATCGACGATCGAGTCGGGGAACTCTCGATCTATGTCCACTTGCCAAATTAGGAAATGTATCGATCCACAGCCACACCGACTCCACTCCTTGCAGTTCTAGCCACAAATCAGCCACGCTCGAGCCACTTGCGGCTGGCATCGTGGCGGTGCGATTATTACTTTTTGAAACAAGGTTGTGTCTGTATTTTGCTTTTGCTTTTTGTCGGGCTTCAGGCTCTGCATATGCAAGGGTTATCATTTCCAGTTTTGATGGGTTTCCTTTTATCCTATTTCGATGATCATCGTTCTCGTCTGGTTAGGTTCAGCACCAAGTCCTGTCTCGCAGCTGCATCATTTCCCAGCACTTGGGATCAGACTTCATTCTGCATGCGCCTGCGTTAAAATCTTCTGCCCAATTAAGGGCTTTGGGCCAGTAAAATCAAAGGATATATCTTTTTCCGGTACTCCGCAGAGTATTTATTTCCACCGCACCGACGAGGCGTCAACTAATTTGAATTATTGATGAGATCGTCGGGACGATCGCCCAGTTCTTAAATGAAGTGATAGGATCAGACAAATGTTTCAAGCTTCTGGTGGAGTTCACCTCATATTGCGAACCAATTTCCCTGTCATCCACATGGAATATCTATCAAGAGGCAAGTCTCGACCGGGGCTAGTGGGGCTGATATATCCGGTTAAAAGCCCGCGGCTACAACATTTACCCACCAATCCAACATTCTCTATCCACATTAGGCATCACTGTTCTGATAGATTTTGAAAAAAAAAAAAAAAAAGAATAAGAATTCTCATCTCGCAAAATAGGCAGAGTTCGAAATGGGATATATCGGGGTTTCCGAGTGGCTATGATGTTCACTCGGCTCCGCAGACGCCACAGTCTACCGTTGGGGTGCGGCTTGCATTTGCTGGGTAAAGGGATTAGACAAAGCCAGAAATTCCTTTGGCCCGAGTCGGGGATCATATCAAACTAGGTGGAGTAGGAGTAGGCCCCTCCATAACAAAGCTAACTCATTTTTATGTGGTGCTCCATACCATGATACCATGACCAAGATGAGATACTTGCATACTAGTGGTGCGCCACATCCAACACGACCGGACCAGCATACTTTCATACTAGTGGTGCGCCACATCCCGGCTCAGCGGTGATATTTGCGACTTACCCAAGCGCCAGTAGCCGAATGACAAGAGGCCGATGCTGCGAGAGGGACGAAACGACGTTGGGCAGGACCCCGCTGCTTGATCCGTGCACGGAACTATTGAAAGGATAGGCCCCCAAGTCACCACACGATCCCCTTGAGGCCCTGTGTCTGAATTCAAAATTCCCATCGCATGAACGTCAGTCGTGCATGCCAAGCCGTTTCCATGTCAGATTTGTCAGGTTTTCTCGGGTACATCAGGGTGTGCGAAATAGCTTTGTTCTGGAGATTATAGTGGAACCCCTGCCGTGAGGGAATCCCGGGGCCGATCCTGACACTAGCTTCAGATCTCGTGCAGTGCATCTCGAACCCACAGATCCCGTAGCTTCTCCACGCTTGGTATTTTATTAGAACGTACCCGTCGATCATCCCAAATAGGAACAAAGTATGTACCTCCGTACACGCTCGCCCCACTGTTGGATTCTGCTGCCGGAACGTGTTGCTGCAAGGATCCTGCATTATGCCGCAGACCTTTTATTGAGCTCACAAATTTGTTTCTGCGGGGATGACGACCCATGGCCGTCCCGGCTACCTGGTCTCACAGACCATCGCTCAGGCTAATCGTGTACTTATGTACTTTTGGATGGTGGCGACATTTGAGCGGCCCCATCGTGAGTACCACAATTGAGGTTATGGGTCCAAATTATGTCTTGTATTGTTCTGGGCGAGTGTCATAAGGTATATGAAGCCCTGGGTACGACCATGTATGCTTGACCTGATTCTCGTATCCATTATTCTCAGAGCTCTAAATTGGGTTGCCCTATACCCTGATCCCATCGCATCAATCTCTCCCTATTCTTCTCGTCTCTCTTCCATCCAACTCTTGTTTAATTATACTTCACGGTTACAGGTCCAAGATCTCTTCACTCCCATTACTTCTCAATTGGATTGAAGCAGAAGCCTGAATCCCTTTGATATCAAGAAGTGACCCAACGCAACTCGTCTATCCCAAAACATCATACCATTCCACAGCAACAAAAATGGCCGGTCGTGAATTCACACTGTCCTTTGAGACTACTCCGCCAACGGCCGCCAAACCCGGTTCCCCTTTCACAATCCCAGTAATCATCGCCGTGAACCCAATCGGGACACCGGCGCAAGATGTGCAGCATCTTGTCGTGAGCGCCTCTCTGCGCGACGAATCTGGCACAGGAGCAGCCGTTGGCCTGAGTGGTAATCTCACGGCGAGCGTTCGGAGCCGAGCCGACAACTCAATGAGTGGATATGCGAAACTCAGTCCGCTCACTGTCTCGCAGCCTGGCAGGTTTCGGCTGCGAGTGATGCTTAGCGCAGCTTCGTATAACGGCGTGGTAACGAAGGAGTATGTTGATTCGACAGTGATCCATGTCCACGCCGGTGCGGCTGCCCAACGGCCAAGTGGGTCAATTTCCTTTGCGCTTTGTTTCGGATCCCTTTTTACCTTTCCTTCTCTTCCTTCCCGCTGTCTGTTGATCTGCCCCTATTCGGCCATGACACTCCTCCTATTGGGGCCAATATTTGCAGCCCCCTGCTTGCTTCTTTCAGATCTTTGCTGATACTCAAAACTCTAGCTCCCACCCAGGTGGCACGACTACAGCGGCTTACGGCTGAAAATTTGGACATCTCCGCTGCGGATATCGCCGCATGGCAGCGTATGTGACTGAATGATGTAAAGCATTCTTCCTTTTTACCTGATTCGGGGAATCTCCGGCGTTACTCATGTTTAACCGTTTAACCTGTACCTCAATGTTCTTTTTTATTCTTGAACACGCGGAGGATTGCCACTTCGGGGAGAGTAATATGTCCTTCTCAAATGCAGGACCATCAACTGGTCTCACGCAATTTGTATCACTTTATCTCTGATAATTTCTGATTCGTACCCTTAATCACATCATGTGCCGCTGACTATTCCTGGTCTCAAAGAGTTTCCCTTTATATATTAGCGCATACACTAACCAACGCCAGACCAAATGTTAATCTCCACAGATCTCAACGTCGTTGCATATCAAATAGTTAAGAACGAATCACGACCGCTTTCCCTCGGTCCATGTGGAAAAAATTTGGGACTTTCTCCTTTCGCCCTCCTAGCGTATGTAGGCTTCTGGGGTGACCGCCTATTTCTTCAAACACCGGTCTTGAATCCCGACCTCGCGCAAAATGTCCTCCCGGGGCAGCCCGGGGATATTGATATTCCTATCGTCTTCTTACTGGTTCTCGGCTCCGGGCAAAAGGACCAAATGGCCCCATAATCAAACCTTGCCAAGTGTAATGGGCATGGTGATCACCCAGTATGTTGTAGAATGTTCTAGTTCCGGGTGAACTCACTCCAGTCATGATTCCTGTTTCATAATGACTTGCATGAGATAAGCATCCACCGCTATAAATAAGGTTTGTAATAGTATCTCCATTTTCTTTCTAGAAAAGGGACGATAAATAGCCGCTGTGATAAACAGAATGGGGCCGGTAGCGCAAACTTTTGGCTTCGTGTATCCACAGGCTTTGCATAGAATATATTAATGAGAGGGGCAGATATATATATTATACACGTGTCAGCAAGTCTCATATGCAATATAGATACTAGATTAAGCATAGAGACTTCCAAGGTTATTCGCATCAGCAAAAGAACAAAAGGAAAAGGAAAAGCCTGCCTAATCTGACTAGACATCCGGATTTATAGTTCCGGTTTATAGTATATGCATATCCACTAGGCGGATCGAGTTCCAACATTCCTAACCTATTGAGGCAAGACCCACGTAGAAACATACGACATTCTGCATATGAGCGACGAATGATCATTTTGGCCAATATTTCGCCTGCAGCTCGTGCCGTGCCGGAACATGATACAATCGCCGAACTGGTGTTTAAGTGGGGTGCATGGCGGAAACTTGAGTATTGAGTGGTTTCGTATAAATGAAGGTATAGGATTTAGTATGGAGTATTTCGTATGGTCATTTCACGAAGTGGGTTTTTGTACGGAATTTTAAGGTTCAACATGTTTAACAGGTTGAAGGGTTCTATCCAATTCGCTACTTCCGACTTTTGAAGGTTAGAATGGAATTGCCGATAAGGAGACGGCAAGTACGAAGTTTATTTTTTTTATATTTTTGACTTTTGCGAGACATTGAACCTTATAATCATCTATACCTCATTCAGATCTTATTTAGGAAACTTGGAATCTCTTCGATATTAGGCGGCTCAAGTTAACTCTTACGTAGAAAAGAAATCTTGATTTAGGAAACTAGCAAAAAATCCTTGCTTCACCTCAGTTCTTTTGAGCACCTTTTAGGCACCCAAAAAGACAGATGGTCATAATTTCCAGCATATAACTCACCATTCTCAAGACTTATCCATCCTTTGTAGACCCCATCTTGTCTCACAATGAAACATGCCCTGCATTGTGTCCCGAGGAGCAAGAACAGACCTAGTACTTCATCCTCTAGTCGAATGTCACACCACGACTTTATGTCTCACGACTTCTTATGCAATCCGTGGATCACAATATATCTTGTCACAAATATTTGCAAATTTGAAAGGGGTCTCACACAGGGATATAGCAACGTTTCTCATTGGACTTTCCGATGAGGCTGGTTTTGCCTTTTTCGGTTGACACAAAAATATCTACTTTCTGGTATCTTCAAATCCTGAAATACATAAAGGTCAACAGGCATCTCTCCTAGGATTAATCGTCATGCGGAGCCTAGAAGATGGTCAGTGGCCTAGGAAAAAGTGGAAGGCGAATGTGCTTTCCTAGGGCTCTAGACCCAGGCTGTACCTGTGGCTCAATGGGCTACTGCCATACTGAATCGACCTGTGTTTATTTAACAGATGGCTGGTACCTAGGTATTCCAACGGTTCTTTAGTGTCGTATGCTTCCAAAAAATGGCTTTTCTATACATTTGCCTTCTGTTTGAGAGAATAATAATATCCAACTGTTTATTTTATTAAGACAGTAATTCAAGGGGGAAAAAAAAAACCTGAGACCTCCGGATAAAGCCTGTTTTCTTCCCACAATGTGGCTATTTTTTCAAGGCAAGGTGTTCTCGCCAAACTGCTCTACCTGAAGGAGTGGTGGAGTTCGGCTATTTCCCTTTTGTTGAATAAAGATACAATGTTTATTGATACTACTCAAATGGCCGAATATCAAATATTTGAACAAACCACTGCACCTCGAGAATAAAAAGGAAGGAATAAACGAGAAGACATGGTTATAATGAGTTCGGAGACTGTCGTATAGGTTATGACCAAATCTCTCTCAAGGATAGTTAGCGTTTTCTAAACTTTGACATCATTATAACCTCCCCACTGGGGGGATTTAAATGGTTGGAGCCAATTACTTGTCTTCATCGCTTTTATGCACTCGCTGAGCTGACAGACTTGTGGGGGCCAGGTGACTCACTCAGGTATCCCGTGTCCCTCGGTTAGCACGGGATTCTAGAAGGGTGCTAGAAGGAAAGTTAGCATATTTCATTGGTCGAAAGAAGAAAATGGAGCACAGGGATGTCTAACAGGGCTTCGTCCATTCCGAATTCTTGTTTATTCTAACCTGGAGAACCCACCAAAATGACCCACTTGGGCGTAATAAGTCACAATCCCGAAAGGAAGAAATATATCTATGTTTTTCTTTGCATATATTCCGAAGAGAGTACGGGGTATAGGAGTACAGAGGATAGGAATAGGTTTATGAAAACCTTGGAAGAATTGTTGACGTGTCAAGAAAACACAAAGGTCGGTGAATCTGCGGGGTCCAAAGAGCGGGAAGAGGAGGCTCTTAAGGCAGAAACAATTTCTGATTGGCTGATGGACGGGCAACAGGGCACTTTGACCCTCCAAACCTGTCAATCTCACCGACACACTAAACCCTGTGGATTCAACTTGTTCATTTCTTCTATTGGTTGAGATGGAGACTAGTCTATTTCCCTGTCATCTTCTCTAAAGCTGATTGGTATCTCTCTACTAGAGGCTTTTCTTTGTCCGTGTTTGACTACATCATAGCTACAATTTTGTACTTTGTGCTGCAGTTTGGTTGGTTGCCCTACAGGGCACCGACGATCTCAACTGGGGAATTACTTGAGTGTCTTGAACATAAATAAATCCCTCCCGCAGGCTTCTTCATTTCTGTTTTTCATCCTCTACTTCATATTTATCCTCACACTCGGGCCATCTATTTTAAGAGATCGATCTCCAAATCTCAACTACATCAGCTACCTCAGGCTCTAGCAAGTTTTCTCAAGAGTAGAACCACTCCAAACTGTTTTTTTTTTTTTTCAAAGACCTTCCGATCCAAGCCTTCTGCACCAATAGATATCTCAAAGAGCCACCAAGACACAATGTCGCAGCCTCGTGATATCCCGCAGAATCTCAGAACTTCATACTTCCCGGATCAAGGCTACATCTCAACCAGCCCCACCCAGATGTCCAGCATGGGTTCACCCCAGTTCCCTAAGATGGACTACACTAAGCGTGCATCTACTCTCAGCCGCAAGAATAGCGACGACTACAAACGCTACAGTGGAACCGTCAGCCACTACGGTCGTCACTCAAATGACTGGCTATTCGGTGGCTTCAGTATTCGCGAGACTGTTCGTGACAGCCTCGATAAGCTCCGCAGCCAGGACAAAGAGAGCTGAATACATGGCTCTGCTCTACAGTTTTGATTACGTCCAACATGTGTGATCCCTATCGGATCTACTCTGTCTGGTTTACCTCCTAATTCACATTCATCTTTATGATGACACCCACCCCGACCTTTCCGCGAGCATCAATACCTGATCCGCCATGATCTGAAAGCTGTTTTGCTTCAAGGTCCCGGAACCGAGTGTGGTCTGCCCTGTATGGGTGTGACTGCGCTCGGGCGTCAGCCGCTGGGTAGGCATCAGGGAATCATCTGTGACCAAACTTCGTTCTCAGCTCGAGTCCCTGCTCTCGTTCTGTGTCGCCGCCCGATTCTTTAATCGTGCCAATCGCCGCTTGTGCCTGCCGTGTCTTTGATATTTTATCGTTGTCGTGATCTCTTATGTTGCGTATTGCGTTGGATTTGATGTCTCATTGTCTGGACGATTTTGCGTTCTCTGCCGTTATGCAATCGATTCCAGTATGAAACAGATATTAAATTTTCCAAATGATATTCATATACTACGAAGCGCTCCAATGTGCACAGTAAAGGTGATATATAGACATGTAGAATTTAATGTGCATGTTCGTAATGCTACGCCTAATCGTCAAAGAATGAGTTCATCTTGCCAACATGGCAAATTCCAACATCAACCAGCCAAGTGGCCGAGCAGTAACTCAGCTATCACATCTTCCTTGGTCTAGTGGTGATGATTTCCGCTTGTCATTAAAACCGATAAGCGCGGGAGACCGGGGTTCGATTCCCCGAGGGAGAGATTTCTTTTTGCGGTTAATTTGTTTTTTATTCTTTAGCTCCAGCGCTTCTTGCGCGGCTATTTGTTTTTTTACTTAATGATATTGCTAATGATAGTCAAATATCAATGTGTATTGGCTCTGGCTCTCGTATATATATATATGGCTTTTACATGGACGAATTTCGTCAATGTTCGGAAATATATTTTGCGAAAGGTAAGGCGAAAAACATTCAGATGCGACCATATGATAAACAAAATAACATTAAATGTGGGAATGAGTTCTAATCATAGAGCATGAGAAAATAATTCCTAGCCATCATTACTACATTGTGTACCTCAACCCATCTACAGGTGTGGTAGGCCAAGTTTCTAGTGCAGAGATGAGGACAGTGATTCTCTCACTATAGTAAAACAACCGAGTACTTCCTCATCAAGAGCAGTAAGGTGAATTTGGATCACCTTCTGAGAAGACGTAATAAATTCCACGATCTTAACCAACTCGGAAGTCTGGATCACCTTGCCGGATTCCATGCTCCTTATGATCCTGGCTACGAGCTCTGTCAGGCCCACTAATAAAGTTCTGAGCTCCCCCCTCTTGCTTTCACCACAGCTAAGAAGGTCTGGGATCTAGGTGAGAAAGTGTCTGCGATATTCGCGGACCCTCCCACAGAGAGTTAAGACAGCTCCCATGGCTGCATGTTCTGGCGTCTACTCCCAGAAAAAACCTCCCCAGAAACTATTGACTGTGGAAACAAGAGAGAAGTTCTCTCTAATCCAATTGGTTCTGAAATAAACTATGTAAATTTCTTGAACTGCTCTAGGTTCAGATTCTATATTAGTTATAGCGTATCCTGCGAAGGGGTGAAGCGGCCACTGTTCAGTTTCAATTAAAATATGCATTGCTGCCTTGATGCCTTCTTTAAACACAGCAGAAACTTAAGGTACCTGAAATACAATCACAGAGCCTATATAAAGCACTGAGCGATTCGCGCCCCCTCCGTCGAGTCTGTCACTGTTGCCGAGTCTGACCTCATTGCTATTGCAGCTGTTCTATCTATCCTACTTGCTACTTACCGCGCACTGCCTGCCTGCTTCGTGATAGTATGTAGACCTCTCTGTATCAAAGGTTTATGCAGAGGCTCGTTCAACCGATCGTGATACCATGTTTACCGCGTAAGAGAGTTTTTAAGACCGACACGTGGACGTATCTTAGGGAATTTGTACGGTCGGAATGGCTTCAGAGCCTAAGGAAGAGAGGATTTGAAAATTTGTATAGTGTGAATAGCTTCAATCTAATAGTTTATGCGGCCAGAGGGAGGTTCAACGCGTAAGATTCGACGAAAACGATGATTTATAGGGTGGGAATAACTTCAATTTACAGTACACTCTATGGAGCGGTGGCGAAAGCGGTCTAAAATCAGGCATAGATTAGGCAAGTTAGTTAATTCAGGTATTCTAAGGCAGCCTTGCATATTTAATTGAAACTGAACAGTGGCGGTCATAACCTAGCTAAATACAAATTAAGCATGTTTGTATAGTTTGTAACTCGCTCTGGGTTTTACTGGGTCGTGCGGAATACTACTAGAGAGGCATTCGAATACTTTTATCGCTCCCTTAATTATTCTCTTAGTAATAGTAGTGCAACCTATGGTGTTTTATCAGACTTTAAAAGCTTTTATAACAGCTCTGCTAATTTGGCAGGGGAAAAAAAAAGAGAAGCCACTGGCAGGGGTCGAACCTGCAGCCTTACGATTTAGGCATCCGTGAGGATTTAGAAGTCGTATGCGCTGCCGATTGCGCCACAGCGGCTTTTGTTAATGAAAGTGGTTTTAACTAAATGAACTAGCTAAATCCATAATCGGGGAACTTCCAAGGTATGCAAGTTGCAAGTCATATACGCTATCTAATTCCGCCATAGAGGCCAACTGGTTACATAAATAGATAGCTACAAAATGAATACAAATTTCAAACAGTAAATTAAAGAGGCCGCGGTATTTTATTTCCCTTGTTATTACTGATCCTCTGACTCTAGATAGACACGGAGTACGGACCCGGCGTCTAAAGCCCAACCCAACCCATTATTGGGGGCCTAAAGCCCATCGGCACGACTGTATCTAATAAATTGGCCTCTGTGATTACTATATTACTACCTTTTCTATCTAGAGTTTTAGTTTAGGATATGAAATCTAATTAGCGGAAGTTATATATTGATATTGGATATATATTTTGTATTCAGACGGGAGTACCACCACCTTCTAGTGAACCCTGTAATTTTTGAATAAACGCATTTTTTTGCATTTTTAAACGTGATATTCATTCCTTTTGTGTGATCGAGTGATAAATACCCTGTATTTATTCCCACAACATCTAGGCAGGATTGCGCGATGTAAGAGAGACTAAAGGGGCTGATTTTGCCACGGGAGCCTAGATGAGGCTAATCGTGCTAAGCGTGTGATATTTATTTCATGAGACCACCTCTACCGCTTCAGACTCCTAGTCCAGCAATTTGCCAAAACACCATGGACCTTTTGGTTAATCTTCGTAGTAGAATGTCTGGATTGTTTGAGGGGAGTGATGGGTCCCCCAAACAGGAAGAGCCTCTTTCTCTACTCCACGCGGCAGTTGATGCGGAAGATGTGGACCAGGTGTGCCAATTGGCTGCCACTGCGGACCCTCTCGATCTGACTGCGGCTCTATGTCGATCTTGCCAATGTGGTAAAATAACCAGCACACAGGCTCTGCTTGAGACCGGGCGGTGTGATGTCAACGCGGCCGTTGATGGGGACACGCTTTTATTCCTGGCCGCAAAAAAGGTTCAGTTGGAAATAGTCAGACTCCTGCTCCAGCATGGGGCCGATGTCACGATCAGATCGAAGAATAAGCGGCCACGAGCCAAGCTCCCAGCCTTTACGCCCCTCCACGGAGTGGTGGACAGTCTGTATCCCTACCAAAAGCTGGAAAACCTGCCCCGCTACGAAGAGCTGATGCAGATGCTGCTGGATGCTGGGTGCGACATCAACGCACAGGATACCCACGGAAATACCGCACTGCTGCTTTCCGTCCACAAGGAGATCGCGTTGGTTCCGTTTCTCCTGGAACATGGCGCGGACCCGAACATCGCAGAGGACCGAGGGGGGACAGCTATGCATTTTTTCCACCATCCCTTGGACCACCCAGAATGGTTCAAGGGATTGATGGCAAAGGGAGCCCACCTGGATATTGTTCGAGATGCAGATGGTCATACCCCGTTGCATGCCTACGCTTCTAAATGGCAACTTGGTGATCTCTCACTGTTCCAGCCATTTGTGTCGGATTGGTCGATCACTGACGGTAATGGCGACACACTTCTTCATATCGCCACTGCGAAGCATCGTCGCGGGAGCAACACTATAGTGGAACTGCTGAAGCTTGGAATTGACCCCAATCAGAGGAACCACAAGGGGGAACAGCCTATTCACAAGGTAGAGGGACCCGAAGAAGATGTCCAGGATACATTGGACATCCTTTGCGCAGCCGGTGCAGATCTTGAGGCTAGAAACTATGACGGATGCACGCTTCTCACCAAGACCATGTACGGCACGCAGGGGTGTAATCGCCGCGAACTTCTTCCCTACCTCATTAGTCGCGGAGCCAATATCAACGCACAGGATTATAAAGGTAACGGCGTACTATCTTATTTAATCAAACCGTATCATTTTCGATCGGAGCACTTAGAATTTCTCCTGTCCCTTGGAGCAGATCCAAAAATGTCGAATTACGAAGGAGACACATTGCTGCATCATCTCGCAGCCAATTTTGCTACAATTGACCAAGATACGGCTCTTTTGGCCATGATTCAACTTATCAAAATGGGGGTCTCCTCGACCACGCCCAATTTCCGAGGTCGGACGCCTCTGCACATGCTATGCAGCCAGTCTTCAGACAATTTGTTTGCGGCAACCGCACAGGGAGGCAAGTGTGCTATCGACTTACTCCTAGATGCAGGTCTTGGCGTCGCTTTAAACATGAGTGATCACCAGGGAATACGACCGATCCACCTTGCGACTACGGTTTCTGAACACCTGGTCGGCAAATTACTCGCTCGCGGGGCTGATATCACAAGTTCAACAAAGGATGGACGTAATCTGTTGCACATTGCGTCAACTGCACGCCAAAGTAACTCTGTTGGGCTGATTTTGGACCATTGCGACTCTAAGAACCTGGTTTTGATGCTCAATGCACAATCAGAAGATGGGAGAACACCGTTGCATGTGGCCTGCCGCTCTGGAAGATTGGAGACAGTGAATCTTCTCCTCGAATACGGAGCAGATGTCAACATCGAGGACAAGCACAACCGTACCCCTCTAGACGCATGCGCCGAGTCCATCGCGGAAGACCAGCTTTGGCAGGGAAGTGACGACCAAGAAAACGTAATGAACACGCGCTCCGCAGGAGGCGTTTTGGTAAAAGATAATAATCGACCGACACAGCCTACATCAAATATGGAAACGAAGCACCGCAACGGGAAAGGTTTGGGGTGGGAAGGAGAAATCACATCTGAAAGTTCGACAACCGGAATTGGACAAATCATACGAGCTTTGGCATCTCATGGGGCTTTGGCATATGAAAAGAAGTCTGGTGCTGGTCCCATGTACTATGCAGTTGAGGAGGGAAATGAGGAAATGGCCGTGGAATTGGACAGGTTGTCCCGAGAAATGAGTTTTCCGATGGAAAATAACCGCCATACCAAAACGGAATACACTCTGCTGCGCTCTCAACACCTCCCAGACCTGCTCCGGAAGCAATTCAAGGAGTATGTTTCTGAACGTAATGTGCTCCCAATGGTCTTGCTCGGCCACCACGAGGAGGTCGTACAAGCTCTAGAATCGAACGCATCTGTTATCGATACTAAATTCTCTATGCCAGCGATCATGGCGTCGCTTGCAAGGTGGGGATTTTCGGAGCTCTTTGGCCGGATTGGCGATACGATGTCCGGCAAATGGATCAATGGCGGCGATACAAATATTTGGGGTAAAAAACTGACTCCGCATCTTCTGATGGCTGCTCAGCGAGACCTTCCCAATCTGGACGTTATTCGGGTCATGGTCGAGAAATTCAACGCGGATGTGAAGATCAAATTTCAAGCAGATATGGCAGATAAGCCTAGGGTGATCTGCCGAACAAAGATGACACTGGAGCGGCATTACAAGCCGGGAGACACCATCCTTCACCAACTAGCCCATGGCACGCACTGGTGGTATGGAGGGGCCATCCGGTACCTCTTGGAACACGGGGCCGATCCCAACGCCCAGAATGACCAGGGAAAGACGCCTTTATGCTATGCAGTTTCACGAGGAGAGCTGGGGGGCTATCGCCAGCTCGAAATCACCAGAATATTGCTGGAGGGCGGCGCCGATCCTAACCTCACTGCGACGTGTGGCTATACCCCGTTGGCTATGTCGGCGCATGACACCCAGCTGTTCCAATTATTGATTGAACACGGAGCATATCCATCTCAGGATCACCCCATGGAACTCTTCGCTGCATTGTCTAGTTTCAACAAAGACGTTGTCTCCGCTCTCTTAGGAATGGACTTGGACTGCAATAAGACGGTGTTATCTGATGCGCAGCCTCATTGGCACACCCACCGTGTTAGAAAGGTTCCGGAAATCCGCGGGGCCACCCTGAGCCCTCTTTTCTACATCTCAATGCTACCATTCAACGAAGCCAACTGCCGCGAGCACGCCTGTAGGATGATTGAATTCCTCCTAGAACGCGGTGCAGATTACTTCCTGCCTTGCAGCGATACCCAAGTCGTTCTACACGAGATTTTTGCGAGCGGAGGAATCGTCCAGCCTTGGCTAGATATGCCCAACCTTGACCTCGAACGACGGGACCCTACAGGAAAAACGCTACTATTGGCAGCAGCCAGCAGTACAACTGGAACCCACTCGTATGCCTGCTTGTGTTCGGCATACCCGCTCCGAGGTGGAGAAATTGCACTGGCGCCCTGGAAGGAGGGTGACCCCACGCGTGCAATGGCCCTGTATGAACGGGGAGCCGATTTGAGGGCAGTCGATTACGAAGGCAACAATGTGTTGCATTATCTGGCCGACCTTGATTGCTCTGACGATCACTTTGCGTCGATTGAGACTCAACGGACATTATCATTGTTTGTAGACAAAGCACCGGAGTTGGTGCAGCAGACCAATGTGCATGGGCAGACACCTTGGGCGATTGCAGCGGAGAAGAACTTCGTGGAGTTCATGGAGATTTTGCGCACAGATCATTTGCGCGCGGAATGACGATTTGGATGTGTTGGCAAGGGCAAGTTCTCCAACGAGATGTGGCACAGGAACGGCGTACATTATTCACATTCTATACTTAATGAGAAAACTTGTTATTCCTTTTGGGTATCCTTTTAAGACACCCCACAGTGCATTTGGGAGTTTTTTTTTTGTCCGCTTCAACATATATAGAGGACGTGAATAACTACAAGAAGGGCTACCACATGCGTAGTCATACTTATAAATAGTCGCTCAACGGTCCCATCTGGGAGAGAGCTCCTGCTCTATGTCCCCAGTTAATACTTCTTTATCAACATGTCTTGCGGCGATATTTCTCATATTCCTAGCTACAACATGAAGAAGCGAAATAGCCTTAAAATATATATAAAAAGACGCGCAAGACACCCGTGAAGACAACTAGGCATCTAAGAAGAGATATCTTAAGCAAAGGCTAGATCCAATCTACCTAAGGTTGGTCCCTGGAAGTGGTCCAAGCTCCGATAAGATATGACGTCAAACCCCACACTTTATCAACACGGGGTTTCGCGCTAGTCCGGACGTCCACGGGTCAAGTAAGCAATTCTCTTTCCCCTTTGCTCAATAACTATTGAAGATGAGCCATGGATCGCAAATGCCTGGACACTTGGAAGATGAGAGCTATGATCTCACCCAGACAGAGGAGGTTGGCCCCCTCGAGTCACTGAGCCCGAGGCCACCCACCACTCAATGGAAGGCATCGTCACGGAAAGTAGAAGAGACTCTTGCTCAGGGCCTGTCCAATGAAGATTTATGGATGCTGATCCGGCGATTTGACAAGGTTAGTGTGGTCTCCACCTGTGCTGAGAATAACTGCTGATATGTGAACTAGCAAATATACCATGTGAAAGCGGTTCATGATACCGCTGCTCTGAACTTGGATCTCAATCGGACAGAAAATGAGCAATTTCCACCCGAAAAGCTGCGCATAACGCTTGAGAGGTTTTATACCTCCGTGGTTGTCGGAGTGACCGAGCTTTTCCGCCATATCACGCGCCTGCGATCATGGAAGGAACCAGCGAGAACAACAATATTCTGTGCGGTATGTGGATTACAAAAAGTCATGCCTTTGATAAGATATTGATAATTTATAGGGTTATTTTGTTGCTTGGGCCGTGGATCTCTTAGTTCCAACCATCCTGGGTCTTGTTGTTGCCCTGATAATGGTTCCGTCTGTTCGACTATTATTATTCCCTGGCTTGGCAAAGACAGAATACTCAAATAGAAAGACCTCGGCAGACGGACAAGTTCAATCTGAGGATAGTCTCACGGGCGCCCCAGAAAACCATAAGGGTGAAGCCGCTGAACGAGAAGCCAAAAATCTAGTCGACAGTTTCGCCAACGTTGCTATGGAGAGTGCAGCGGCTAAATATGGGCAAGCAGTTACAGAGGACACTGACAAGCCTGCGCTTATTGAGAGCCCAGAAGCCGTCGAGACTGCAGCCGGAACCCCGACAGGCGATTCCTCTGAAGACAAAACCAAGAAGCCCATGAAAAAGAAGGTAGCCAATGCGACCGATAAAGTTATGCGTATTCTGAGCGATATTACTGATATCTATGAGAAATTCGCCAAGTGAGTCCATTCCAAAAGGATATATGAATAGGCGATATTGACGATATAACAGTATCCTTTCTCCAACACCTCCGTTCTTTTTGGTTACGTCTAGACTTCGCCTTGCGAGTATCTTTACCCTGGTGTCTGTTATTGTACCCTTCACATCTAGTTATTGGATCATCAAGCTCGTTGGCTTTGCGCTTGGACTGGGCTTCTTTGGGGACCCAATATTCACCTACACCCTTGACCTACTGAACAATAAAGTACCAAACTGGAAAGATCATCTCGATTTGCAAAAGTATGGATAGCAATCCTTTTTCTATAGCCTTTTTCGTGTTGCTGACTCGAGCTGCAGGACACTTTTGGCTGGCGTTCCTACAAACGCGCAGCTCACTTTGACCCTGCTTCGAATTGGCGAGATCAATTCTTCTCCACTACCACCCGCTCCATCCCCTGATGACGACGAGCCGGTATGGCCCATTCGCCGCAAAAAGTCACAGACACCCAGCTCTACAGACCTCACTACGCAGGGATCATCTGTGAGCCTCCAGTCGTCGAGCTCTACCACATCGCTCCCGGAAACAAAGGTACCGAAGAAGAGATTTGTGTTCAAGCTTTTCAAGTTTTTCCGCCGCACAATTGCCACGGCAATCAAGGGCCATATCGCCTTTGACCGAGCCATGGCCATTGCAGGATCAGCACATACGAAGAATCTGATTGGAATGCTTCAAAGCGGAAACTTTGCTGCTGCCGCAACGCAGTTTGGGCCTTTGAAGTTTGATGCAAAGTATGAACGCAAGAGAGGTGCGGCAGTCATTGACTCGTCGAAGGAGCCTCCCATCTTGTATTTCACTACATATGCATCTGCTGGGCTGGATGATTTACGCATCGAAAGTAGGAAGAAGGGTTCTATTCTGTTCCAGATTCCTGTCACTGAAATCAAGGAGTTGAAGAAGACCGAGGGATTAGGATGGAAGGGGAAATTGATTGTTGAATTAACAGCTGGAAGTAAGGAGGCTGCGGATGGTTTGGTTGTCACCGGTGATGAGCCGGGCCAGTCTTACCATCTCACTGGTATGCGATCAAGGAATCAACTGTTCAATCGGTTGGTTGCGATTGATGCGCAGTTCTGGGAAAGTCGTTGATATCCGGGTATCTAGCTCTATGAGATTGCATCTGGTATATTTACAGTCTACTACCAGCGTCTATAGTCCTGGAAAATAAGCATTATGTATGGTTACAGCTCTATGGGCGCATGGCCTGGAACCTCGGCCAGACACCGACTAGAGTACTGGTGTGTCAAATATGAATGTCACTAGCTTAAATCACTTCCAGAGATATAGCTGAGCGTCAAGCCGCAGTCTCGCTCATTGCGGAGTGCTGTTAGAAAAGATAACTACTGTCCTTCGGAGAGGAGTGGGATTCTGAAAAGGTTGTTCATTTCTATCTGAGTGGACGAGAAAGAGACTTCTATAGGAACTTCGGCAACTGCTGCCCTTGTAATACAGCCAGAAACTCGTCTCGGTCTATGATCCATTCCGATAAAGATTAGCAGAATAGAAAGACAAAAGGGAAAAGTTCGACTAACCTTTACTTGTTCGAAAAGAAATTGACATAGCACCCTCTCTGTTTTTGGAACTAGAGTTCTTAGGGCATCGAGCCATAACATTCATCATATCAAGTGTCGTACCACGCAAGTACGGAAGACGTGGAAGGGTGACGCGACTATTCTCTTTTGAGCAATCGATGAACTCTGACGGAACAGCCATGGTAAGCCACTTGTCCGGCACGGAGTCATCCCACCGTGTGGCAAGTTGGAACGTTGTTCCCCGACGCCATAGTTGGATATCGGCGCTGCCCTTACCGGAAATTTGGAGCCCAAACAGGGAATTGCCTTTCGTTGACAGCGAGTGGATACGCCGGGAGTAGAGGAGATCGTATAGAGGAGATAGGGAGCTGAGGAATGAGCGCGCTTCGAGGTCATTCTCGAACTCGATGGTAGTCTGGGTAGCCTTCTTGTCGCAATGGGAAAATGTGACAGGGCTTTCTGGATGGTAGAGCTGGTCAACATGAGTTGAGATGTAGTCTGTGTAGTATATGCGGGGGAAATGGATGCTGAATGAGGAGTGGTCGTATGAGTAGTCGGCGTCACGATAAATATAGTACAGTTCTGAATATCGCCATGATGCACGAGTGCGGTATACTAGCACGGCTTTGTATTGCTTGTGCTCAGTGCCAGCATCAACTACATTGTAAATGAGACCGGAGCTACTGGGCTGTGACCAGGAAAACTCAGGACGGAGGCTCATTTCTAGTACGGCTTGTTCAAACTCTTCCGCCTCTTGATGCATGCCAAATTGTAGACCGACGCCGATATTTGGGGCAGTGCCATCGTACACGTAGGAGTGCAAGGTGTTATAGTTGCCGTCAGTCTTGTCAGAGCGCGCCTGGCATGTGTCAGACCACTGCAAGAGCACCTGGCGGGACGTACGTCCTCGGTTGATCTGAACAACACTGAGAGGCATGAAAAGTTCCATAGTTCCCGGGGATTTCTCAGCAGCAGAGGAAGTGATCACCATGCGTCGGATAGACCGCCAGGCTTCTCCAAAAGACCGTTCCAGAATGCGCACCTCGCAGGATTTCACCGCGACAGGCGGGTTCATTGATTTCATGGTCGGCGTGTTCAACTGCTCAAACATATCAACCGAGGTCTTGAAAAGAACGCTCTCAGTAAATTCGGTTGAATCAACTGGTTCTCTCTGCCATACAGCATCGAAGTAAGCTTTCGGAATATTGATGAATTGTGCGAGATCCCCGTCAAACTGAAATGATATCGAAACGCTCATATCATCAAATTTAAATGGTACCGGTTCTGAGACCCGGGCACCAGGGAAGCCAGTCAAAGCTGCATTTGATAACTGGACAAGGGGCGGTAGATCATCTAGTGTGACTAGCATCATCGGTCAACTCCATGAGAGGGTAATATGAGAATCATCACTTACAATTTCGTTCTAGGCACAGAGTGCCACTTTGATTGCAAAGAACAATCTTGGGTTCGCTTTCACCTTCTCGTGTTGCCAGCAGGAGCATGTAGGGGGCACCCTTGGTGCGCATGCGATACTTTTTGCCACCGATGCCGGCATTGACAAAGGTGCGGTAGAGGACCTTTTCCTGTTCGTTACCTGCATCCTCTAGATCGACGGCGATCCAGCGTAAATTATCCAAGCCAAGATCTAGATCAATGCCCCCATCCCATGTTTCCTCCGGCTGCATGGGCTCCCAAATGGCAAGACTTTGGGTTTGCAGAGTTGACGATTCGGGAATGTCGATAGAAGTATATTGGGAAAGCTCTTCGTTGATGCCCTGTATTGGATTAGTCACAGGTTCTAGGAAACGATACGAAGACACTGACTTCAGAAAGCTCGACAATCGACTTGCGATCCTCATCAACCAAAAGAGAAGAGGAGATCTCTTCTTCCAGAACGATATCGTATAGGATATATGAAGCCTTGAGGAGGTCAAGATAAGCTTGGTGACTAGTTGACCTTGACTCCGTGGAGGGACTCATACTGCCACGGGCACTGACATAGTTGTGTCTGCTACAATTTGCCAAAGTCGCGCGTGCCTGGACAAGTAGTTAGTAGATATTGTCTCCTGTTGTTTTACATCGAGAGCTCACTTTCAACAACCACCAAGTCGCCATGCGGAGCCAATCTCTTGTGATTAGCCTCGTGATCTGCAACCCATCATTCACCGACGCCTCGAGTATTTTTAACATTTCTGCAGTTGGCTTATGTAGTTGGTTCTGCGGCTCAAAGCGTATTGGTCTTGAGATATGCTCCTGGTGCCGAACATCACGAAGATGTTGCATGGCGGACGTCACGGCCTCGGTAACGTGAGGATGGCCATGACCAGCATCAGAATAGGCTCTGGTGTGATGCACAACTTGCTTCTCCGTCAGGTCGGGGTCGTTCGCCCATATTCCATCACCAAGTGTCCGACCGTCAATAGAGCCGCCAAAGAGAAGCTGCTCACTGCGCATTCGCGTATGATGTATTCGGCCTGGATGAGGTAGGAGAGGTGATGTATTCAAGGATAACCAAGAAGTCGGCGAGTTACCATCAAAGAGTGAATCATCGGACCCAGTTATTGCCGATTCGGAGGATGTGGATGTATGTCTGACCTTGCTGCTCCCCGCGGAGCTTCTGTTATTAGCCAACTCCGACATTCTGACGCGGACTTCCTCGATTATATCGATTTCGCACTCTTCTTCGTTGTTAGCAGGTAGCTCAACCAAGCCCGGGCTCGGGGTCATCGGCGAGACAACGGAGTCTGTATCCCGAACAGGTGATGCCGCTGTGCTGAGAACAATCTGTTTATCCTCTTCCATTGCCAGAACCATTGTTTTCTCTATCCGAGCAAGAGAGTCACTAAACCAATTAGACTATAAACCTTGAATTTCGGACAGGAAAAGTACACTCACTTCCCTATACTGCTTACACACAGGCTGAGATTGCAGGTGTGAATCATAATCTTAGATCTTAGATCTTCAATCTGAGTTCTTTGTGCCACCCATTTGATCTTTTTCCAGAGGCCTTTTCCGTCGCTATTTTCGAAGCCTTTGAACGGGGCAAGGAGTTCTTTCAATCGCTGTAGGGTCGCGAGACAAGTACCGAGGGACCGTTCCAACGTCTGTTTGCGATCCTCATCCATCTCCTCAAAGAAGGATGCGTTAGAGCTCACCTTGTCGCCGAAGGTACGTAAAGTGCCTTGTAACGAGCCCAGCTCAGTCATCAGCTTTTGGAATCCTTCGGGAGCACCCTTCGCGAGGAGATTGCATTGCTTGTATACGTCCCATGCCACCTTGGCCAGGGCGGGGATATCGAAAACCCCGAGATTTGAAGACATTTTTGGCGACGAAATGTACTGCCAATGAGCTGGATTGTTTGAAGGAGCACGGGCAAGAAGCTGCGAGAGGAGTCTTCCCCACAGTCATGGTCCACAGCTCCAGGTAGATAGAATGCCTCTAACGGGTCCGAGCTGAGGTTGGAAGTAGAATATAACAAAGTGTTACCGAGAGACAAGCCTAATACCGCTTAACCATCACAGTAATAGCCGTGAAAGAGACGGCCTCAAGGGATAATTCGCCAAGGGTTCCGAGCCAATACGGGGATCAGGGCCGATTCCACTATTTCATGAGTGCACCCAACCATAGGTAATTTTTTTCCCAAGTCGGCTAGCCATTCACACGGTATTGCACTGAGAGGCTGTATCAATGGTATGAATGGGTATGGGTGGAGAATGCAAGCGGCCTTTCCCAAACGCATGTTTCTTTGATAACGCGTCACTAGGTGTGTATGCTGCAGACAAACAAAGAAGTTTGGGAAAGTGGCGTCGGCTGATTACAAGCTGGGCGGGAGCTATAAAATAATTGTGAGACCAGAGAACAAGATTTTGTTCTCCTAGATTGACGTTTTCCATCTTGGGTTGGACGTGAAGTTGACCGCGTAGAAACTGACCACTTATTCCCCGGATTTTCCAGAGCTCAAGTGAAGTTGAACATTGCAATATGCGGTGAGATGCAAGGGTGCAAGGGTGTTACACTGATTTCAAGTGATACAAACGAACTCTCAAATTATAGATATAGATATGACTATAGGACTACATGTTCTACTCTTCTACTCTTTAGAAAATTGTAAGTCGCGACCCACTTCTGCCTGAGGCGTCAACTTTTGATCGCCTTCAGCCCCTAATTTTTATTTTGATTCTCAGACTTCCTCAATTCATTTCACAAAGCATGAAACACACCTGATATTGTTAATTTTAGACATCTTCAAGATTAACTATCATATATCTGCGCGATCTCCAACTAATTAAATCCACCATGGAGTCAACCGCGTCCTTCACACTCGACGCGCCGACAGTCCTGTGTCTCGTGTTCTCACTTTCTATGATGCCAATCGCCTACTTTCTGAGCAGGAATCTTGTGCCAGCACATAGGACACGTGATCGCATCCTCTTCTTCTGGCACGCGTATGATGCCCTTACTCACCTCTTCATTGAGGGTTCCTGGCTCTATGAATGCTTCTTCAGCTACATCACTGTCGCCGACAATCATAATGTGGGGCCCTTCTTCCTCAACGACCCAACCCGTATATATGGTCCTGTCTACGGGACTAGACCTAGCTCGCGTTTGTGGCAGGAATACGCAAAGGCTGATCGCCGCTGGGCTGGCGCTGATTTGACTGTCGTTTCGCTGGAGTTATTGACTGTATTCCTCGGGGGTCCAGCTGCGATATACATCTGCTATCTGCTGTGCCGGTCGTCGAATGAGAAGATCAGTGCCAAGTCCCGTGGTGGGGTCAAGGCGACGCTGTGGCTGGTTTCAGCTATGCTTGCTACAGCCGAGTTGTATGGTGGATTCATGACCTTTGCACCGGAGTGGCTGACGGGAAGCTCGCAGCTGGCTACTGAGGATCCGGTTTACCTTTGGCTATACTTGTTCTTCTTCAATACCCTCTGGGTCTTTATCCCTCTGTGGGTGTTGTGGGAGGCGGCGAAAGAGCTACGCAATGCCTTTGTGGTAGCGGAGGCTCAGAATGAGAGGAAGACTCAGTGAGCTCGGTCTGAGCGCGGATGAAATTGGAATGCTCGGATGAACTTGTGCTTGAAGGTCTTTCTTTCTTTCTTTCTTTTTTTTTTCCCGGAAATCTTGATTGGTTGATATCCATCAAGTACAAAATAATGCTGGCAAAATGTCGCCACGTCTGTCAAAGGATTGTCATAGAATAGATTGCATTATAATTCCCATTGCCTGTCTCATGTTTTGACTTCGTGAGGCTTCCGTATAAAAACCTCCCCTGCCTAATAT
This sequence comes from Penicillium griseofulvum, assembly GCF_001561935.1. Classification (NCBI taxonomy): domain Eukaryota; kingdom Fungi; phylum Ascomycota; class Eurotiomycetes; order Eurotiales; family Aspergillaceae; genus Penicillium; species Penicillium griseofulvum. The sequence goes on along the minus strand of NW_024467471.1, from coordinate 3,580,809 downwards.
TATCTCGATGGAATATGAAGTTGAAGACAGACTATATATAAGTTTCGGTGTTCTAACCATACTGTCCTAACCATAAGTATCTCTACAGCCTTCTCCTGAGGTCTTTAAGATTTTACGCAAGCACTGGGTTGACCATTTTCAGGGCACTACTGGTTCATTCATTGTTTGAGGAGTGTCACCTATCAACTCTCTAAGCATCGCTATTCTCAACTGCATCAGTATTTTCGGAATATGCCGTCTCCTTACGCGTAAATATATTCAATCCGGACTTCCTGCCCTTGTGTACCGGCATACCCGCATGCCAGACCCCTGGATGGCCCGTGCCATTTTCGTATAGATTCCGCCAGAACACTGCATTGCCTTGGATTGGCTTGAAGCCAGTGCCACCAGCTGCGCGGTTATCTTCGTTATCCTCGCAGTCTATAAACTTACACCAACTGGCAGGGAAAGAGCCGCGGTAGTAAGGAAATTGGGTGGAGCCACCGACGCAATCGTCGCATTCAAGATAGGCAAATATGGTCGATACCCGAGGGTTTTCCATCCCCGCGAACCAATCAAAATGAGGTCGAAACTGGTCGCTGATCCCGTACTTGACAACCTGAAGATCCTCGAGGCGATTCAGTGACTGGTAGCCTTGGAAGTCCATTGTGCGCTGTTCAATACATGCCACCACGGGATCGCTAGGGAGAACTGCCGACTTCGAGGACCGAATACTGAGATCATACTCGTCGAGGCGATACCCTTTGGACACAGGTGACTGTATAAACAGAGGATCACTATGAAATATCAGTTGGTTACGAGTTCTCTGATTCTCTTTATTTCTCCCTCTCTTATTCTCGTGGTCATATCCACTGATAGGTATGTCTAGGGGCCATTACTCACGCCAAATGGAGCAGGTATTTAGTCTCCTCGTAGGATAGATAGTCTTCAATATAGATTATCATAGGATCGGTGGAGAAAATGCGCGTCTGGTGTTTCTGCACTGGACATTGTGCTTCATACTCTTGCCTCATCTGGTCAAATATGGCAGCCTCTGTGGATTCAGGTATGATATGAGCGCGGTTCTCTAGCGATGGCGAATTGGCGTGAAGCTTCGACAGAACACTAGTGGTAGACTCTATCCATCCTTCTAGGAACCCGAGCTTTGACTGGATAACACACAGACCCAGAAGTATCATTCCAAATGCAATGGTACTCCGAGAGAAATAATGAGAGCCGGATTGGGGTTTGATTGGCATGGTGAAAATAAATGCAATGTATCATAGTCCACACTTGAAAAAGGATATAGGATTTACAGAGACCCAGATTGGGAGCTTATATATGTTGGAACAAGTATAGATCTGGTAACCTTGTAAAGTCATACTTTGAAACATACAGGAGACCGAGCTAGTATAATAACATGTATCATTCCTGACGATACATAGTACATTTGTATTATTATTTATCTAGTACCTATTAATTGTCATTTATTATCATTTTCGGACTGGCCAGGTCACTACTTCAGTCTGTGGTAGTGTGTATTCTATATATTTAGAAAAAGCTATGCCCTTGATCCTAATACCTATCCCTATCCTCTTTTTGCGACAACCATCCCCCCCCTCAATTCCAATGAATGCCCAAGATGATTTTCAGTCCGACAAGGACTTTCCTCTTGAGTCACATGGCAGTGATTCGAACTCAACACTACTTCCTCGCGCCGACCCTTGGCTACACAGGAACCACTCTAGAACATCTTCCCAGTCAGGCTGGAGAGGGCAGATTTGCAGTTATCGAAATTGGCTAATTGCCCTTAATGCTCTCGTATTCCTCACTAGTGTAGGCTTGTGGGCCAGCAGCACATTTGCTGGGAAGTTCGAGAAATGCCATTGCGATATGCACTCGTGGGGATCCATGTTTGAGCCAGACTGTGAGAACATAAATTTTCCCTCTGGAGAAATAGTGGGAATAAGTTAGCTGATCAAGAGCTTTCTACATTACAGTGCAATATACTAGCCGGGTTACTTTCCAGCCTCATACTTATTTCGGCGGACCACCGTCGAACAAGACAGATGAAATGTGGAAACGACTTTCTCCCCGTGAGTAAAGGCCCTTTTACAACTAAATAAGATTATAGCTGATTTGCCTGTTAGCGGGTGATGGTATCGTGGAGCTTCCAATTGAAGCTGCAAAGAACCTTCCTCAGTCCTTGCCCGCCCCAAATAATCCAGATACTGCACTAGTTTACGGAGTGTCGGTTTTTCATCAACTACATTGCTTAGTATGGATACCTGAGCTTCCATTATTTTATAGTTGGGATTCCTATTCAGCTTGGAAATTTCTAATCTTTCATGCAGAACTTCCTCCGATTCGCCTATCACGCTTCAACCGTAAAAGATATGGATGCAGATGAAGTCGTACTCCATCGTGATCACTGTCTTGACTATATTAGACAAGCTCTCATGTGCCATGCAGACGCTACTTTCGAGCCATTGACCAGCGTGGGAATCAACGGCATGGGAGCTACCCATCAGTGCCGCGATTTCGATAAGATCTTTTCTTGGGCGTACGAGCATCGGTCAGATAAAGTGCATGGATCGGGGTATACGGGTGGCAAAGTTACCCATACACCTGGCGATCGGAATGATTTCGACGAGGCCCATGTAGGGCATGTCCATTGATTAAAGGAAAAATCCATAATTTAGGGAAACTTTCCTATGTATTTTTGGTCTATTATCTCAGAAAATGGGATTTACACTATTTGCCTTGCACAAATCCTTTCGTATTTTAACTTTGCATCCTTTGGTGATGTTTCATCATGTATGGACTACATGCAGATGCAATTCACTCTGCAGTATACACAATGTTATTATACTCTTAAGCAAAGCGGATCGGCTATCTTTACCTAGATACTCTGTACTTCCTCTGGTCAGATGAACACCAAAAAGTGACTGCATCTCCTAGCTTTTGAAAATACGCCACCGAGTGTTATCCCCGTCGGCTTCTCCGTCTTCCCTGTTGGCTTCCCCGCCCTCGGAGATACCTCGTCTAGCTGGGTATCTTTGCCATATTATTTCAGCAGGGCGTAATAAACATTGTAGAATATCACGGCCCAGAAAATTCCAAGGTTAAATGTCGTTATTATTATCAATTTGAAATATTGGTGTCTTATCAATGGGAAAGCGGAACAATTTGAAAATATCTCTTTGGATCTGCAGCTCTTGTTCCGCTCACCGTCTGATACTCTGCTTCCTTCCATGGACTGTCAACATGTGGCCTTTGAAAAGATATTCAAATTTGAAGTATCAAGAATTAAACAATGATCGAGAAGATACATCAACTCCGGTGCCTGAAGATCGACATTGGAACCTTTTCCTATACATTGTGATCTCAATTCTTGCAATTGGGTGGGCTACGACAGGAGCTCTCTATTGGAAATCATCTCCTATTGCTACTACAATTAAAGGCAAATTCCAGGTCACCATGTTGACCCCTATCCCAGAAGACGTTTTTAAGCCAGTAAGAAGGGTATTTGAACCAGACGAGAGATACGTTGGAAATTCAAAAGAGGTCGACCATCACTGGGATGCCTTAGTAGCTGGTGAGATGGGTGAACCGCTCCCTTCAATTTTTCAGCTTGTTTAATCATCATCACTTGTAGGTCATGATGCCGTTTGGATTGAGGACCCTGATAGGTGGGGTCTGCCCGAGGGTATTGTCGCGCCTTTCGATCATCCCAATATCACTGATCCTCCACAACATGATTTCTATGTGATCTCGATCCTTCACCAGCTTCATTGTTTAGTAAGTTTTTGGTCAGCATCATATTATCAAAGTACCCCGTCTGACTCTGACAGAATATGGTTCGCTTTCAGTTCTGGCAGGCTCGCGATGGTGTCAACCTCGATACAGAGCATGATGCGGTCAAATGGAATGTACATGTTCTACATTGTTTCGAATACCTCCGACAAGCGATTTCCTGCGGAGGTGATCTTATTATAGAGGGATCAAGCCCGATTAAAGTTGGCAAAGGTAAGCCGACTTTTTTCTGTCATGTATCCTTGCTATGGACTAATCTGATGCTTCCTTGCGCTTAGGGCATGCTACTTCCGTTACTGGCTGGGGGGTCGAGCACGACTGTATTGATTTTGATCTACTGCGTCAATTTCAGATTGAACAAGAAGGAAAATATAATCTGACGTGGCAGCATGACTTGGATAATCGAGTGAGATAAAGGCTGAACTATGGAGGTGGTAAGACATAGAGCACCCCCCCCTGGGACGGGGAGACCTATAGCATATTATTGAAGCAGAATTCGATTATTTCTCTCTCCCTTATTATCTACTACGTACCCCGCAAATTTCTTTTCAGTCATATCTACCGTCCCAGCAAATGCTTGACCAGATATGTTCTTTAAAAAAGAGATATTTAATATTATATTATCCACTATTACGATGTTGGATGTAACCTCAAGAGGAAGTATATCATATTTATTGCTTTATAGGAAAGGCGGTTATGGAGGTCCAACTTTGGTGAAACTGTGTAACTGACGTGTACAAATCACAAATCTTGGAGAATGTCTAACGTACTTTGTGTGTACAGATTGGATAATTAAGATATATAGTGCATTAAGTTTAGATTAAAAAAAGGGTCCGTGTATGCACTATAAAATAGGTAGTAGTTGCCCTTTTTGAACTAGCATGATTTCTGTATGATGTATGGCTTTGCACACTAGCCTTATATATAATACCTAGACCCAGAGGTAGCTCATACTTACAGTTACTTGGAGATTAGCAATGACTATTTGTTATTGACAATTAATTCACCTGCTGATGCCGTGCTCGCTTCACAGATTGATGCAATTTTAGAATCCAAATTAGAACTTCATTAGCCTATCTTGATTTATCGTCCATCTAGGGTGTCTCAGACCTTCCAAGGTTGCTCGTCTTTTGAAAGATAAGATCATCCAAGGCCTTTTTCCCATCTAGCGGACAAGATTCCATGTCGTCTATGTAAGGGACGGGATGGTATTTTGGTTATTCTACTCTATCTGATCTTAACACGATATTCTGGTACTTCATGCAGAATCCAAAGTCTTGGAGATTGAATTTATTCCATAAGAAAGATAGAAAAATGTAGGTCCACAATAGCACTCCACTCAACAAAGCATCCCCTCGTTAAATTCCTCTCTTGTCCCAAAATTTCGTGATGTGGCTCTTGATGCATTACTTCATTCATTCTTCCCGTTAGATTAAGTGACATGTAGCCCTTAGTCTTCGGTTTCCTTATTCCTTGACGGATACATAGACAGGCTCCTCAACCTCACGCTTCTTACCGGTAGAAGCCCAGACGTAAGCAGGCTCGTCAACCTCGCGCTTTTTACCGGTGGAAGCCCAGACGTAGGCGGGCTCGTCGACGTCACGCTTTTTACCGGTAGAAGCCCAGACGTAAGCAGGCTCGTCAACCTCGCGCTTTTTACCGGTGGAAGCCCAGACGTAGGCGGGCTCGTCGACGTCACGCTTCTTACCGGTAGAAGCCCAGACATAGGCGGGCTCGTCGACATCGCGCTTCTTACCGGTAGAGGCCCAGACGTAAGCAGGCTCGTCGACGTTGCGCTTTGCAGGCTCCTCAACATCCCGAGCCTCGGGGTTCATGACCAAACCACTGGCTAGTGCAGCCAATGAAACGGCCAAGGTTGCCTGAGTGATAATGGACCTCATATTGAATACTAGGTGCAATTAGCCTATTAATGTTCCACATAAGTGAAATATAACAACGCTTGAGCCCTCACAATGCGGTATTGTCTTCGGCTTAGAAGGTTGAAATGGATTTGAACAAATATGATGTGTTGGACTTCGATGCTGACGTCGATGAAAAAGTAGATTGGAGATGGTCAACACACCAAGTATTTATAGAATCAGCGGTACGTGCAAGCTGCTCATCCTGCGGCCACATAACCAAGATTATTCTCTATGCCGTCCCTCGTCCCTCGACTCGCAGGATCGGACTTGCATCGGCTATCCTTGCCTTCCCTGTGAAAATCGAACATTGTGCTAATGCAGCGCGGAGGTAGTTGTGAGGGATGCTATGTGCTCCGAGCCAATTACTTGACTTCCCCTTTCAGCGTCCGATGAATCCTTTCTATCAATAAATCTTTTACGTACCGAATATTGCCATCGATGATAAGATAAATGTGGCTTATTGTGCATCAAGCTAAGGATAGTACGTAGTATTTTCATGGAAGCTGTAATAGATTCCTTCATACCAACGCATTCTTACGAGTTACAGACTTGGAACGAGCATGAATTGCAGCAAATACTAGTAATTTTCGATGGTCTTTCCGTTAACACGGGGAGGGTAATATGAAGCAAGTCCGTGCTAGTATACAGGTCTTAGAATCGGGATTGTATTGCCCTTCAATCCGAGGCCATGCACTAGTTAATCAACTATGCTCCACTTAGCATACGTATTCGACCATTACTGCTCTATTTATATAAATATACGCCTTTCACTCAAAATTGGTATAGCTTTTACTCTAAGCATCTTCAATCACCGCTAAAATGAAAATTCCAAGTATACCATCAATATTTTCCAGGGGTTATACACGTCCAGATACATTCCCTGAGAAACACCCGCATGATGATGATGACGATGAAGGATCTGGCTCTGGCGAAACTCTTTTGGAAGAAACCAGCATGCCATCTCATAGAGTCAAGGGTCTTTCCAAGGCATATCTTATTCTTCTCCCCGTTGTCTTTGGGTTGGGACTTGCTCTTGGATTTACCAGTCTTGGATTCTTCAAGATGCCTGTGTCCGTTCAAATACATCTAAACACTCCTATACCCAACGAAATCTTTGATAAACGGGTAAAAATACCATTTGTGCCTGACAACAGGTACTATGGCAGTGGTGATACCGTCGATCAAGGCTGGAAAGAAATCACGAAAGGTAAGCTATTCTATTGTTATCTCACCAGAGGCGAAGAAAAGCGAAAGAAAAAGTATTGATTTCCAAAACGCAGGAGGTGATTCTGTTTGGCTGCAAAATCCATCGGATTATGGCCTAGACAAGGGTATTTCTGATCCTTTTCATGAGGATAACACGGATGAGCGATTCTACCTTTTGTCAAACCTTCACCAACTTCATTGTCTTGTAAGTGGCAAATGTCCAAGGAAAAGAATGACACATTCAGTATTGTAATCTGACATCGTGTTATGGTTTATTAGAATGTTGTTCGGTTACGCTTTCGACAATATGAATCTCAACTCAGCAAACCCGTCAACGAATCAGAAACTACAGTAGCGGACTGGAAAGAGCATACTGATCACTGCTTTGAATATCTCCGTCTTTCCATTACATGCGGGGATTTCCTTGTTATGGAACCTGCCAGTCCACCAGGAACACCACCGGAGCTGACAGCTGGCGGGCTGGGATGGGGGGTGGTACATGAATGTATTGACTTTGATGGATTACGAAAATGGCAAGCCGAAAAGAGGCACGAGTTTAAAGTTTCGCTATATTAGGTTACATTCGTGTTATTAGAAAGTATTTGGACTTTTGCTTTTATCCATCTACTACAATATATATATATATATATATATATATATATAATGGGATCTCCCGGACAGGATGGGTTGTAGATGGCCCCTCGAAGATGCTCTCATCCGAACAGCATTCCTTACCACTACACCGCACCTGGTATAGCTCAATATGTGATATATGGACTTGGAAGACGTTGTACGTTTGGATGGTTACATTGAATATATGGGTTATTGTCCTATTTCCGGCGGTTTGGATGCCGGATACCCGGATTCATCATGTTTATAAAGAAGATACACCCTGTATGCATATGTACCGATAGCTTTTGAAGTGAGTCCAATGACTAGTTCGAACCGTAATTCCTTAGTATCGTCACTGGTGTACTTGGATGTATTTACGGGTCGTACCTGGTAAGATCCAGATAACGCGGGGAATGACCAAACCGGTAATAATTGCCCGGGCCGAACCGCTATCTAGATGATCGACAGGGATTGGCTTACGGTTTGAAGATCGCTGTATTTTAAAACAGCCAGAAACAAGAAACGCCTTCAGCAGTCGGGCTTCCGACTCTGGGCCGGATAACGATATTTCGAAATTTCCATTATATTACAATTCACTAGCGGAAAATTTAAGGTTGGTCTAAGGCTTATCTAAGTACGCTCGTTAATTGCCCACTCTTGATTATACCACTTGGCTCTGGATGTTCTAAATTCACCACTTACTTACTTTTACAGATGATTCATTGTACCCTGGCTACTAAACTGTCATATGAATCAAACAAAAATGGCTTCTCTATTCACAGCATCTCCTACATTTTCGATTCCTAGTGAACGCCTCCATATATCCTACTTCTTACCCGACTCCCCTGCACACTGTGCCTTCCTCGTCAAACTATGGAACACCGAAGATTTTATCAAAGCCTGCGGCCGCACTGGCATTGATACGCCAGAGAAGGCCGCCAATTTCCTTCGCAACCGCGTCCACGCTGACTATACCCGAAATAAGTACGGCATCTTTGTGGTCTCGCTCAAGCCGCATGAGAGTGCATCTTTGTCTGAAAGCACCCCCATCGGCACCGTGTCGCTGATGAAAGGTGAACCACCAAATTCTTATTTGGCACCAGATCTAGGGTATGCGATTCTACCTGAGGAAACTGGAAAGGGATATGCCACCGAAGCGGGGGTCACATTGCTGAAATATGCGCGGAGAGAACTTGGAGTCGATTCGGCATTTGGGTTCTGTGCTAAGGATGACTCCCACAGCGCGAGGGTTTTGGAGAAGATCGGGTTCGAATCTCGAGGAGTAAAGAAATTGAAGGTTTTTGGAGGGAAAGAAAGTGCTGTTTATGTGCTTCCTGGGATGAGCCAAGATCTGACTGTGTATAACTTGAATGATTGAGCGAGAACAGTTGCACGCTCCTGTTCCACGATGCATGATATACCTCTATCTTACTAGGTACGACTCAATAACTTTTTCTTTTACGCTATTTATCTGAATCTTCGCTTCATATCAGATTAAGGCCACTGGAAGTTACGGTGCAAAGACGATTGTTTCTGGCTATTTTCACTGGTCCTTATATTTTACATGTAATAGTGCGATGAGTGCCGTCAATCTCTGTAGGCAGCTACGCGGGACTTTGACGAGGTAAGCAATCGGCATGGTGACCAAATGACCCGTCTATGAAACAGATTCCGCACTTCATTTCTACTCAATTTAATTCTACTTTCCATCACTCACCCACACACAGTCACCTTTTCCATCATCCAATCTAGCATTCCTCCCTTCTTCCATCGCATACAGGACCTAACAAACATGGCATTCTGTTTTCCCATCGCCCTTCTCCCTCTCTGTTATCCGACCCCTCATGTCCCAGAGAAGGGGTTCCAGGATCTCCCTGCGGAAATCAAGCTTCTTATCATTGAGTTCCTTGATCGTGACACCTTGACCCTGAGTCGTCTTGCTGCCTGTAACAGGGAGCTATATGACATGGCAATGCCTACGTTGTATGCTAATGTATCTTTGGGGGCTCCTACTCATTACCGGATTTGGCCTGGTTTGGCATGGCCCGCCGATCGTCGTTCCGTATGATGCCCCTCTTCCATGAATTAATTGCACTTGCTTAAGCCGAATACAGCTAGAACGCTTTCTTCTTACGATGCTCCGCAAACCTCACCTTGCTATACTTGTCAAATCCCTCGATTTGACTGACCTACACGACCTTTGCATCGCGCACAGGCAGCTGAGTGCATCTCACCCAAAGAGAAAACAGCTCACTATCGAGCCCCTCTGCCCAGAAGATCATCAAATGATTGTGGATGCAGCCACGAAGATACCATTGGGGAAGATAATGGGGGAGTCACTGGGGCAGGCCATTGAGCCCAATCCACCACGGTCAGACGCGTTAGTGGCCGTTCTTTTGGGATATCTGCCTGCCCTAGAGCGCCTTGAGATGCCAATGGAGAGTGATGACCCACCCCGTGATCCTACAACCACAGCCTGGAGCCTGACTGAACGTGTCTTGGTGAGTATGGCTGGCATGCGTCCGGGGGGCACCAGCGTCGTAGCTGGTGCACAAACCCTTATGCTATCTAAGCTCACTCACCTGAAAGTTGAGATCGATGGAACCTTTCCCTCGGCTGACATTGACTGGCTTATGGTTTTTCTTCAAATTCCCACCTTGACTCATGTATTCGGCACCAAATGGACCAACCTGCCGCTATGGGTGAGACCTGCATATCGCGATTGCCAACGCCTCGTTCACCTTGAACTTCGTGACTGTACCTTTAATGGCCCAAATCTCCGAAGACTCCTCAAATCAGCCAACAAGTTGGAAACATTCATCTACGAACGCGGCTGGACGAATAAGAAGGGGTGGGTCCTGAAATCTGCGGAACTGAGCCACGCGCTTCAATACACATCTCAGACCCTAACCTGTCTTGAACTGTCGATTAATCGATGTGCCCGGAAGGTATACGAGGAGTTGTATCTTCAACCTCTCGACCTAGCGGGTCTTCGTCATTTGAAGAAACTGCGAATATCAGCCGGCTATCTTGTCCAGACTGAATCGAAGATGGAATATTTTGAAGGTCGCTTCTGGAGGCTATATGACCAGGATGGAATACTGAACAGTGGAAGACCTTTGCACGAGCTGCTTCCCAAGTCACTTGAGCAGCTGCACATCGTCCAAATTAATGATGGGCTTGAGTTTATCCTCTTGTGTGAGAAGCTATCCCAAAGTCTCTACGGCAGAGTGGTGCCCATTCTATCAGAGGCTCACCAATTTCAACACCTCAAGGAGATTATCATTGAGGCCCCCTTCGAGGATCACGGCGAGCACTTATTTGAGACACTCTCCAAAGCCGCAAACCAAGCTGGAGTGAAATTGACAACAATTGACAACTCTACCGATTATGTCAGATCTTGGATCACCGGGGAGTCACGAGTATCTTGCCCAAATAAGAAGATCGACTGGGGGTTTGACGGCAAGATTCAGTGGGCACATCCATTCACTCGGCGAGGTGCGATGAATCACGATCTCCATTGATTATTTGAATCAGAGTTGGGGGTGGGGGATGGTGGTGGGGGGAAAGGGGGAGGAATCTGTGATTGATCCCAGGGATAAGTGAATATTGGGATGAGAGATGAAGCAATGCCATTTGTATGTAATGAGTAAGCAAGAAATTACTGCCTTGTGGCCTGAGACATATGATCGACATGACGTAATCCCTCCGCAGTGGACCTCGGCTTTTAACCCAAGAGATCACGTTCGTAGTTAATTGAGAAACTTCCCACTTTCTGTAAATATTATCATTTCAAATAATCTTGGAAATAAATTACCCATGCCTCGAATCCTGATTGAAACGGATATCAGAGGTTGAGGGGCCCAATCCGCAGAATAATAACCATCAATTATCCTCAAGCACCAGATTTCGAACTAGCCCGAGCAGAGCCATGGCTGAATACAAGCTATCATACGAGTCCCAGCTGGTGTGTGCTGTAAAACTAGCTAGCTTCCCTATTTCCTCATACATCCGCATCTACTTCCCTACACCTCCATCAGACTATACTAACATGCCGTATCCAAGGACGTTTACCATCCCTCCTACCGCTACGAGGCCCATGACCCGCGCGACTGGAAATCTGCCGCTCTCCGTGGACCAGCTCTCCCGGCCCTAGGGAATGCAACTGCCGGTGCAGTTGGCGCAGCCATCTCCAATGTGGTCGTCTATCCCCTCAGTGTCATCGTCGCCCGTCTACAGACCCAGAAGCAGAAAGGCAGCAACTCGAGCGAGAAATCAGACGATGATGAGAATGCCGACGAAGAATATAACAGCGTGGTGGATGCTGCCCGCAAGATATATGCACAGCAAGGCATCGCCGGCTTTTACCCTGGTCTGGCACAGGATACTTGGAAGACCATCGCGGATTCGTTCCTTTTCTTCCTTGCATATAGTGCCATCCGTCAGAAAAGGATAGTCGCGCATGTAGGCGCAGAGCGAGCTGCCAAGAGCAAAAATATAGTCCTCCCGATAATGGACGAACTTGTCGTTGGTATCTTGGCTGGCTCGTTTGCCAAGCTATTCACCACACCACTTTCGAATATTGTCGCGCGCAAGCAGACATCTGCGGGACGAAAAGGTGAAAATACGAAGAACTTGTCAACGAGTAATATCGCAGCACGCATTCGCGCCGAGAAGGGTATACTGGGCTTTTGGTCTGGATACTCGGCCACCCTGATTCTTACCTTGAACCCATCTCTCACGTTTTTCCTCAATGAGTTCCTCAAACGGACCCTCCTCCCACGATCAAAGCGCGACAAGCCCCCTCCGGCTTTGACATTCCTGGTGGCGGCCCTAAGCAAAGTTGCCGCTTCATCAATCACATACCCCTTCTCCCTCGCGAAAACCAGAGCTCAGGTAATGAGCTCGGACTCGAAATCTAAGTCTGGAGCTGCGCAGAAGACTCAGACTTCTATCCTCGCCTCTCTCACACCCGAAATACTTCGCACAGTTGCTACCATCGCCCGCACTGATGGTATACCAGGGCTCTACGCTGGTCTACAGGGTGAAATGCTAAAAGGTTTCTTTTCACACGGCTTTACAATGCTCGCAAAAGACGCCGTATACGCTTTTATAGTCAAGAGCTACTATCTCCTTCTAATTCTGAGACGTCGCTATCCTACGCCCGACGAACTTATTCAGCGTGCCCGTGAACAGGCCGAGGAGTATACAGAGATCGCGCGGGAAGGGGCTCGTGACCTAGCAGAGAGAACCAAGGAGAGTGCCGAGGAGCTGCTGAGTGCTAATTCTGGCGGTGTTGCCGCCGATGCTGCTAGAAGTGCGAACCGTGGCATTGATGCTTCTTCAGGTCTGAAGGGTGCTGTTTCATCGGTTTCTGATGAGATTAATGAGACAGCTGAGCTGGTCGGTGATTATGTTGAGGATGAAGCGGCTGAGTGGAAGAGTCTTTATCATTGGTTCTGGACAAAGGATCATGGGTCGCGGGATTGATTTGGGGGCTAAAATTATAGTGCTTTTGGGGTTTATTTAGGCATTCTTGTACGATGATCTCGTGTTTTGCGGCTGAAGTACATAACAGAATCGCATTCCTTGCAGTGATTTTGTTATTGACGGCATCGACTCTTAGTCTTCTCGGCCACTTGACTCGTCAATAACATACTACCATCTAGGATGATCGCCTAGTTCTAGCACCACCTCATAAGACACCACTTCTTAAGACTTAGGTTGGGTTACTGAGCAGAAAAGGGCCCGGGAAAGCTATGAGTCAAATACCACCTATCTATATATAATTTCTATACGAAGTCCGGAGCTCGGGGCTCGGGAGTACTCCGTTGTTAGCCCACCTAATCAGGACCCCGAGATTACTCTACGGGGACTAGCTACTTATCTTACCCCACTTAGGCTTATTTTTTTTTGCTATAAAGAGCAATCGATAATTCCCAGAACTACCAAGGCTTACATTCCAACAATTTCTAGTTTTCCAACATGGCGCCAACACCCCTAGGACAGCTTTCCAAGTCTAGCCGACTCGTCTACCGAGCCCCAGAGAACTCCGAAGAGGACATTGCATTTCTCCAGGATTACATTATCAACGATGAGATAATCCAAACACAGAGCACTGGACGTCTCCCACGCCCAGCTTCCAAAAAGTCCGCAGAGGAATTCATCAAAACTATCCAAGAATCCCTTCTAGGAGTGCTCATATGTCTTCCTCCTCAAACTTCTCCCGAAACAGGGACGGAATCTTCAGAGGCTCAAACCTCGAGTCAACCTGTTAAAAAAGCCAAGCCAATCCCAATTGGCCACATCAGTCTTTTCAGCCACACTGGAATGGGCTACGACCATCATCGCAATGCAATGATAGGCATCTCTCTTATTGACGGGTATCGGGGGAAAGGATATGGCGGAGAAGCTATTAACTGGGCACTGGACTGGGGATTCCAACATGCTGCACTGCATAGAATCGTCATAGGTGGATTCTCATACAACGAGAATGCATTGAGGCTTTACAGAAAGCTTGGATTTGTGGATGAAGGTCGTGAACGTGAGGCCGTATACCATTGTCGTGCTTGGCATGATATTGTCACTATGTCTATGCTGGAGCATGAGTGGGAGGTTTTGAGAGGAGTTGCGCCCGCTCAATCATATCGTGCTTCTCTCCCTGAAGTGTCTGATCAATGAATGCGCAACTGAGGCTACATCGTTGAAAGTTTCATTGCTCCAGTTTGATTGAACAGTTGTCGATCTGCGACAGGATTAGCCTGGCCTCAATATGGAGAGATTTGGAGGTATAGGTTAGGGATTTGACTTGGGGGCATTTTCATGGTTGGAGATAGTTGGATTAATGAGTACTATGCACTATACATACAGACAGGAGATGGTCAGGCGGTGTTTGTGGTGTGAAATTTTGTTTATCATTTTTTAGCAACCAAACGATGTATCACTTGCGGCAATGAACGAGCTAGGTATAGAACATTTGGAAATTGGCGTGACCACTTGCACGATTCGATCTTTTTCTAGTATCAAGGCTCAAATAATCCAATTCCCGGAGGATAGTGGCAATGTATGTGTTTTAGGAAAAAGTCATTTCACTGCTAAATATCCCAAACAAAATCACGCAAGGACCTGTCCGTTTCCAACGATGCAAACGCGAGCACGGCTTTGTTCAGCGGTCATAGTGCTAGGCTGTGCATGAACCCAGTGGAACCGTTCGTGGCCAATTGGTGAAACGAGCCAGTCAATTACAGACTATGTCGCACTCTTGTAGAAAGATATAGGGAAAGTATGAACTCGTAGCAAGATAGGTAAGGCTGATAGACTCTGGTTTCATTGAGAAGTGCTACCTATTACCCCGCCTTCATACCTAAGCTTGCTGCAGAAACATGACTGAAACAATAATATACATAAAAAGATTGCTGTTGAGACCAGCTCAGGACTATGGTGGCACTGCCACACGAAGATGTGCATCAACTAATTCAAACCAAATCTCCTGATATCCAGATTCCTTTGATGCCCTAGCCACCCTCACAAACTCCTGAAGCCGCCATGAACTAGCACTTTGGACTGTAAATGAGGTGGCCAAGCGTTCTATCAACACTTCTCCGGGCCCATCGATCTCAATCATAGCCATCGTCAAAGGAAACACCACAGGTAACGCACTAGATTCCTTTATATTGACCGCTGATTTGGCAAAGAATGACAATTCAGAAAATATTCCATTCGCAAGTTTCCCTGCTGCCTCGTCTTCGACTCCTAGCGGATATCTTAGGCGATGGATGACTAGTAAACCTGCCAGACGATAGACATTCGCTTGTGTCACCATTGCTAAAACCGCATTCTTCCCGTAGCTGTCGAACAGCCCGGTAGGGGTGTGGGGACGCCATCGTCGAATCGTCTCCTCTATTACATCCAGTTGGTCATGAATAGCTGAGTATGATTCGGATCCGGGATCAGGAGCGGTTATCTTCAATGTATTGCTACACTCGCAGATGTCGTAAAAATGAGGTAGAAGTGTTGCACAAAGACCAAGATAGCGGTCGACGATGACACGACGTTGAGGGTCGAGTCGTATTATAGGGATCTCACGGTGTACTAAACACTCGACTGTGTCGATCAAGATCGGAGACATGGTTATTGTGTCCATGATAGGGGCTTGCACCAATCTGGGAAGCCATGGTTTGGCTGAGATGAGGGAGCTCCGGACGATAGAGTGGGCGGTACGGGAGTACGGTGCCGTGAGTACATTGAACACGTACATAGTCTGGCCCAGGAAGAGAACACAAGCTGCGTCGTAGTCATGTGAGATTTTCACACTTCTCAGACGTTGCAATCCCTTCGCTGCCTTATTCATATCTGGTTCGTCCCGCCGTACAACGAGGGACTTTTGGTAATTTGACATCACTCCTAGGAATGCCAGGTATCCATCGATCAGGATGGGGGCGGATAGTTGCAAAATAACGTAAACAGTCTTCTGGGATGTCGGAATAAAGCTATCTCCTAACATGAATGGTAAATGTATGATTGAGAATTGTTCCACGTCCATAACGGTGCGCAGCGCATCTGATGTCGTTTCAAAGTTGCTCGGGGCGGCGAGTAACTTCTCTGGTGATACCGTCACGACATCGGTTTCTGGTGTCCAAGCTTCGTCAGCTCTGGGAGGTGAGCTTGAAGATGAGCGCTGACTAGATGAAGAAGACGAGGCATCGCTCTCGATTTCTTTGGACTTGGCGCGATGCAACATGATACTGGAAGGTCGCAAATCCGCATGTGCGAAGTTGTTGACAGGAGAGACAGGAGAGATAGGAGAGCGGTGTCCCATCCGCTTGACGCGACGGGTGGAGCTAATCTTCAGACCACTACATCTGAGGCATGCCGGACTAGCCGGACTAGCACCTGCACCTGCAGCTGCAGCATATTTCTCCTTACTCAGATGGTAGTGGCCGCAGGACTTTGGCGACATCATTCTAGCACAAATACGCGTGTGGAAATAGTAATAGACTACCGAGTAGCTCTGTGGTAGCGTGTTTGGTCAGAGTTGTTATGACTTTAAGTCAGATCGGCCGATTTCCCCGCTCTCCCCAGGATTTCCCCATAGCCGAGGGCAGATCGACACATGGACTTCCTTTTTAGGTTCTCAAATCAGATCTCATTTAATCTTCAAGGGTGTTAATTTGATATTTATTTAGTATTCAAGTACCTATTCACTCATCCACAGAAAGAACTGGTTGTGTTGCGCAGTGGATAACCCCCCCAGTCAACGGAAGTGCAGACATTAACACAGGCCGAACCACGCGATCAGGGCACAGCTTTTGAAACAGTACCAGTGCTTCCTGATCTCGCCGAATGTCGCCGAACTGTGGAAGTATAAGCCCCCCGTTGACGAAATAAAAATTCACATAGTTGGTCGCCGGGTCACTGCAAGACAAGACCCCAAAGACCTTCGGGTCTGGCTCGTCTACTGTGTGTACCTCAAAAGGACGACCCTTCGCATCGACTGACTGTCCCAGAATATCTTTGATCTCTTCATAAACATCTAACCATGGCCTTGGCACACTAGAATGGGGTCGCGAGAGGACGACAACTCCGGGCCGGATAAAGTTGACTTCAGCATCAGCATGCACATCAGTGACATCCAAATTCTTTCTGCCGGGGAACCAGATAATTTTCTCAACGCCCAAGAGACGTCGTAGCTCTGTCTCAACTTCGGTCTTCGAAAGACCCGGGTTGCGATTTTCGTTGATGATGCTGCTCTCAGTGGCCAGAAGTGTACCTTCCCCATCCACAACTAGTGCACCACCTTCCAAACAAAGCTTTGATTCCACTAGAGTCACCAGAGACGGGGAGGCATCCGCCAAGACAACCTTGCGGGCAAAACTTGTGTTTTCTTCGATATTTTCAGGTGTCATCACAGGCCAATCATCAGGCCCATTGGAAGCCCGTTCGTGGTGGGCAATATCATTTTTTCTCCCCCATTCACTGAAACGGAAGTTGATTGCGAAACGTTGCTTGATGGATTCGCCAACGCCACGTACATAGACAGGGCCTGTGTCGCGCACCCAGAGATGATTTGTCGGGAACGGAATAACAACGATGTTGGAGATGTTACTTGGGTATTTGGTGATAGCTTGGCTGACCATTGACTTTGCTTTGTGGATATCTTCCGGGCGCGTGTATAGTCGAACTGGTTCATGGACCGAAATGACAGAGGTCAGATTAGCTATGTCGACACATGCGCTTTCGTAGTACCTCGAGGCGATAGAGACTTGGGATGGGAATCCGAGAATGGTCGCTGCATGACGGGCAGTCTCTGGGGGTAAGAAAAACCTTCCAGCCTTTAATGAAGATGAAGCCATTTTTGCAATGGCTGGAATGCTAATGGACAGTCCGTATAAGAGGTGAGTGGAAGCTGCAAGCTATGTTTTGAAAGAATAATTTAAAGTTTGGGGGGACTCTCTCCGCCCGTGACTCTCCGCTTTACGATGACACCCCCAGCATAGCCAGTCTAGTCAAACTACTCTCAATTATTTGTTACAACCAACTACACTGAAGGACACATGAGCGATAGCAGACGTTGTATTGAACTCTATAGAGTCAACTCGAGAGCTTATCAGCAACTAGATACGGACACTCTTAGTCCATTACCCAAAAGACAATCCCAATCTCGGACGAAGAAATAGTCCCAAAAAATCCCATAAACCCCATAACCGTTAACGCACGAAAAAAAAATCCAGACCCATCACACCGTAGCGCATTAAATAAAGCCTTCACATCACGTCACGTACAGTGAGTGAGTAGCAAGATCGCTCAAGGCCATTCATGTCGTAAGACAAATTTAACCACCGAAACCGTAGAGAGTACGGCCCTGGCGCTTGAGGGCGTAGACGACGTCGAGAGAAGTGACGGTCTTACGCTTAGCGTGCTCAGTGTATGTGACGGCGTCACGGATGACAGACTCAAGGAAGGACTTGAGCACACCGCGGGTCTCCTCGTAGATCATGGCGGAGATACGCTTGACACCACCACGACGGGCGAGACGACGGATAGCAGGCTTGGTGATTCCCTGGATGTTGTCACGCAAGATCTTGCGGTGGCGCTTGGCGCCGCCTTTGCCGAGACCCTTTCCGCCTTTGCCGCCTGTTTGGAATTGTTAGTTTTTGTTTAAAGAATTTTATGAGGGTAGTAGGGTTCAGTGGGTATATGGGAAGTAGAAAATAAAATAGGATGAGAGGTAGGGGGGTATAGGGAGGTGAGGTGGTTGGAGGTTGTGTTAAGATGCGCAAAGGTCAATAGCTTTTCCTAATTAGGAAAGGTGGGATGCAGTTGATGCCTGAGGCTTGAATCACGTGTCGACAGGAACATCATCAGTTCCTTATTTTGGACTTCACCTTGCCACGCCGACAACAAAGAAATAGGGGTAATGGCAATAAGACATGAAAAGACAGTAATACTTACGTCCAGACATAGTTTCAGATATGAAGAATTGAAAGTATTAGAAATGTAGATGGATCGACGTCTGTGTTGACGATAAACGATGAAAAACACGCGCTTGATGGGTTGGCGTTGAGGTTAAGAGAGGGGAAAATAAGAAAATGACTAAATGGAGGGGGAAGGCAGTTTAAATAAGGGCGATTACGCGTGATCCGGGAAATGAGTATTTTAGGTAAGCGAGCGAGATTTACCCATCATTCTGCAATGAGGCGGTGATTGGTGGGCGGGGGGAAAAGAAAAAGGGCGTTATGAAGGGTCGGTTTCCAGCGCATCTACCAGGCATTGCCGCGCCCGCATTTTCCAGCGTCGAACGACATTGATACTGGTCACGTGGTGATAAGATAAGAAATGGAGCTAGCCTAATCGGGAACTATATACCAGGACTCCACTCGAATGAATGTGAACTCCATATTATCTACATACTCCTTGGATTGTCAACGCGTGACTAGCGTTTTTGTTGACTAGTGGGAGAATGATTTCTGCTTCAATGCTGTCTTAATCATCTACGAATGAGAAAGATCGATTCGGTCGCGTTCATCATGGCTCATGTCATTTCAAAACTACGTCGCGTTGCCTATATTGTAGGCAGTCATGGATCACTTTCGCATGCCCACGTCTTCATATCCCATTCCCACGTCCAACCATAAAGGTAGGTCGTATCCGTAGACTTGAAACCGGAATAACAGACGAAATAAAAACAGAAAACGCCAGAACACCATGCAATAAAAAAACCCCCATAAAGTGGAATGCGTCAAGATCACGAGCGGAGGCTGCATACTAAAAACTTTTTGCGTTGAAAAGGGAGGGCCATCCAGCAAAGAACAGCAAAGAATCGAAAAATGCCTCAGAAAGGAAATCGTAGCGTCATCATGCGTGGCCGAAGCGACACGCAGAAATAAAGTGAGAATGGCCGCACCAGACGAAAACCGGGATGGCCGCGTCGATAAATTGGGCCGACAACTAGTGGTAGCGAGCCGCACAGCGAATGATTCAACGAAACTTCCGCGGTTTATTATGCATCGCAGAGGATTGTACAATCGCTCACATGTGCTGCTGATCAAAACCACAGGGGATATAGCAGGTAGTGTGGTGAGGTGGTTAAAAAAGAAAAAATCCACCCATCAGAGTGCTCTGATAGATGGCAGGTTCAGAAAGACGGAAATTGGGCTGACGGGTCTGTCCAGTTCGAACCCCCTTCACGAAAGCCGTCAACGATATTATTCGAAGGCCGACCGGAAGGATGATAGCCAGGTTGGACGCTGTCATAGAACAGTCTATGTTACTCACCCTCTAATGACGGTTGGAGAGTGAGGGTCAGTCATGAAACCGCGGTTAAAAGAATAGCGAAAAGACATGGGTGAAGCCGAGGGTCGCGGAGAGGCGCGTGGATTAACAGCCACAGGAGCACTGAGAGGCGCAGGAGAGCGGGGAGACAGAGGCGGCGAAGGACAGGCTGGGGCAGAGATGTGCCTTGGGGCTTCGCCCTCATGACCGCTGGAGATCGATGGTTGTGCCTTCAGGTTCGATCCTTGCGGAGACCCATACTATGAGAAGTTAATTAACTGTCTAGGTGAGATTTCCTGTCGAGGAACTTACAAAGCAGTACTTATCAACCAACTCTCGGTACACGGAAGACTCGAGCTGTGGCTTGCTAGATACCAAAGATGAAGGTTTCAGATCTTCCACACGAGCTCCGGTGCGGAGAGTATGGCTCACTGCAGAAGCAGAATCCTGCTCAAAATTGGGGGTTTTGTTGGTCGGCTTGGAGGTATCTGACACTACGGTCTCCCCAGATTTCGCACGGGCGGTCATAGCAGTCCGATCCAGAGGCGCTTTGGACCGCATAGCAGCCGACAGGGACGCTCCGAAGTCGTATCGGTTCCCAAATGCCTTGGGATTTTCACGGCGTTTAGGCGGCTCGACTGTATCAATCTCATCCGAGGGCGTGCGAGCCAAGGGCGCATCATTCGCACCATTGAAAGGGTTTGTAAATGGCTTCTTGTCGCCGAGGTCGGGGAAGTCGTAGTTCGGCGGCATAGAGTGCGGCCGCATGGTATGAGAACTGGTGAATGATCGACTGCGTGGAAGAGCAGGGCGAGATCCGCCACTCGGAGGCTTGCTCGTGGTGGTCTTGGGCACTTGGTGGAAATCAATCTGATAGTTCACAGTATCATTGTTATCCCAATACTCTTGTCCTTGCACGTTATAGCGAATGCACATGAACATGGTCTTGGTCTCCAGATTGGCCTGATCATTCAGTTTGAGGTCAAACGAAAAGCGATCGAACCCATCTGCAGCTTGCTGGCGACGAACATCATGGCAGTATGATGCTGCTACCTCCGAGGTAGTCCTCCAATAATCCAGTGTGAAACGAGCTGTCACATTCTTGTGGAAAGCAATATTGGCTACTGCCACAGTGCCAATCAAAGTGCTCTTATCAGCCGACAAAAACAACCGCTCAAGGCGGACCGGACGAGTGGCGCGTGACGAGGTATCCTTGGGCCAATTGGCAAGCTTAATCTCCCATTCCCACAACGGACCCCGGGATTCAGCACCAGATCCAAAGGGAAACTCAGCCTTGCTGTCGTGGGTATCGACGGGTGATGTTTCAGTGCTGACAGCCAATGGCCGGTCCAGCTGGAGGAAGTGACGAATATGCTCCAAGTGGGAGTCGAAGTGCACCGCCTTGGAATAGACGGGGGTTCCAGGCATACTAGATGGTCGTCGCCGTGCCGAAGAAGGACGAAGAGCAGGTCGAACGAGCTCACCTGACTTCTTACGGACCATTGCAGGCTTGCATGACATTTCCACATCACTTTCTTCGGGCGAGCTAGTCAGTGCCTGCTCCCGAGCCAACTCGATGGCAGTTTCAGTGGATGATCGAGAGTGAGTGATCTTGCGAGCTTCTTTGGACAATGGTAGGTGGGGGAGCTTGGGTCGAGTGGGCTTTGCCTCAGTCGATTCCGCAGTCAAGGACCCAGCCGAGGTTTCTGAATCTGATTGACCCATTCTTTCCGGGGAACTCTCCCTCCTCAATTTAATCGATCGAACGGCAGCCTCCAGCTCATCAAACTTCACACCCTCACCATTCCAGTATGGTGATTCTTCATCACTGGAGTTCAGTGCAGACTCAGGAGGGGAGATTACCGCCCCGGGAGGGATGATAGCATTGCTTATAGGTGGTGGAGACTGGCGGAGACTAGCATGTGGATCGATTGAGGGGGAGGCCCGAGCTGGGGATTCTGGAGCGGAATGCACTGTCGGTTTGTTCGAAGGACTCCTCCGATGACGACGGGTGTATGAGGTGGAGGAATATGAACGGGAAGTCTGAACCCGTCCCGAGGAAGATCGAACCAAACCGGGCCGCTCGCCGGGCTCGGTTGGTTTTGAGTATTCAATATGCTGCGCGGCGAGCAACGTCTTCACCGGCGCAGTGTATGGCATCCGGCCGACTTGTGTGTCTCAACACAAGAAGGGGAGTAGATAAGAAAGGTTCAATTCACAATGAAGTGAAGTAGCTGTGCCGTCAGTAACGCTTTCATTAAATTGGTGGCGAGCTTGGAGTGGCAAAAGAGGCGAAGATACCTTGCCATAGGAACCATAAAAAGGGGAGGTAACACTTGAGGAAGGTGCGAATGGGAGATGGTATGACAGGTAATACCCTCAAGAAAACTGATAAAAGGGAATTGGGTTCTTGGGGGGGAGGGAGGGAGTGAGCTTATACCTTTTTGAAGTAGAGTAGGTATTAACCAAAGTATCGGGAAAAGTTTAACATACAAAAATAAAAAAAGATGAGATGTACATATATTAAAAAAAAAGAGCCGAAAAAAAAGAAGTGCAAGCCGGCACAGCCGTAGAGGGAGAGATGAGGTGATTTAAAGGTACCTTGGAAGTACTAGACCTTGGAAGTTTAAGGCGAAATCAAGCCATTCCCGCTATGACCGATGATAAGGGAAAAGAAGGATAAAATAATCCGGTATTATAGCTTTTGAGAGAAATCCAAAAAATAAAATAAAAAAATAAAAAGTGGAACATAAATAAAGATCTCTCTCCAAGCGCCAGAAAATTATTGTCCAGGTGCGTCTGCTTTGCATAGGACTGTTAAGGTCAGTGCGTCCCGTATAGCCCTGGAGGTGGGGGATAACTTCCTGGTTTTTTTTTCTTTTTTAATTTATTTTAATTTTTAGATCGTTTCAATCATTTCAATCATTATCATTTTCCTATTTCTATTTTTCTATGTATGTTGTATTCCTAGTTAAATGTCTAATATCCAATACAATATACCCGTGAACGTCCTAAATCGTATATATCCCCAGATATCCACGGTTGACTTTTCCCGAATTCTCCGATATCTGTGGTCTGAGACGATCATTGCAAGATAATGTGTAGTTCCTTAGTGTCACATTTAGCGGACCTCCACACTAAAAAGAGGCCCATGTACACTAACTTTGCTTCAACCTGTATTCCCTGTTTTTTTTTTTTTGACATGCATATCATTTTGTATCACCCATAATTCCAACATCAAACTGAGTCTGGGGTTGAAAACCGAATTATCCTATCGTCCAATTGTATAAGGATTCTTCTCTTATCAATTGCTAAAGGGGCGTGGTTAAAAGATTGGCCAAGATTTATGGATCGCCGAAAAACCTGTTTATCCCCGAATCTCCTTGTAGACTTTGTTCACGCACAGGTAACTAGGGATACATCCATGCAAGAGCTAGAAGCATAATTCTATCCCTGCGACTACACCGTCTTCAAAGATGAAGTTGTAATTTTCCAATGCAAAGGTTATGAAACGCAGAGTGAAAAAAAAGGGACAAAAGGACGAATACCACGTCTTGAACGTAAATTCGATTGATCATGCTACACTGTTATCGAGACTTTTTTGACACTTCCGAGAATCTTGGATCATGTTCTCTACAGATGAACTTGTCTGCAGTGGAACGCGAGACATTCCCGCGACACGACCATGGTCCAACTACGTAGATATCGAAAGAAGCCCGGTTTATGTATATAATCCCTTGACGTGCATTCATAGTCTCGTTGTGCTGTACTCCGGAATTTGGTGGATCTATGGGGCTCCACCGAACGTGCCGTCAAAAGCCGGGACTTAGATATTGGAGATAGAACAGTATAAAGATAAGTATCAAGACATGGAAACGTTGAATATAGAATTTAGATAGTAATTCAGGTTTCCAACTGGATTGTACAATCCAGAGAGAATTCCAATGTCCGAATGCAGAATCATATATCGAAGTATAGAGTGAAACAATACGTGGTAATTCCACGCGGATAGTCCATGATGTCAAGGCACATTTGATAGTCCCCGATTGCCTTGGTTTTTGTCGACTTGGCGGGAGGTCTGGACCCCCGGTCGCTCGTGCAGCATTAAATCTTTTTTTTTTCCTGTACTCCAAGACATTCACAACTTCTTATGGTATTTTTTTATATACTCCTTCTAAAAAGTTAAAGTGGCATGAGCCTATACATTCCAAGGTTTGTTGTAGTTCACTGTAAAAACCTCTTGCCTACTCCGTACATAGTATATTACATAGTATATCTAAATTGGATTCTACGTTTCACGATTCCTTCAGCCCCCAAGTAGACTCTTTCCATGTCTCACCAATTAAGTGTCATACTAGGCAAATGGCAATTATTATAAAATATTTACAAAGTGCAAGTAGAGCTCTAGACCCCAATGATACTATTCTCGTTAAACGCCTACGCCCGGACCACCAACCCCTTTGTTCTGTCTTAGCGTCGCAGAGTTTTCTCTTTTCGCCACTCTATATTGTATCCATTGAACTATCCCAACAAAATACAGTGGCTGCAAGTGGCTTTCATATGGCGTTATGGCGATTTATTTCTATTTCTCAGTGATCTCCTCGGACATCCCACGAGATTGGCGAAACCCTGAACCCCTGGCTCATGGTGGGTACCCATCTCGACCTTCGTCTGACAGTCTCGAACGCTTCTGATCTGCACAAGGCGTATGGTGTTGATCTCCAGGTTTCCCCCCACTGCTTTTGATGGAGTTTTCCCGCAAGACCCTACTCCGTACCAGGTATCCACTGACTGAATATGGATACTCGAGCCTACGGGCGTACCCGATACATCTCATTCTCTGGATCCTCATTGCCAATATGAACTTCTCGGTGAAGCGGCAAGGTCGCAACATTCCGAACTGCAGGGCGATAACGTCCGTTTAGCCCCTTCTTGCCGAGACCCTGGAAACTTCCGTGCACTTTTTTTATTGGTCTTTTTATTTGCTTTTTCTTTTCTTTTCTTTTTCTAATTCAATCCCGAAATCTACCCCTCCATCGGTTGTCCGGTCCACGGGAAACCCGAATCCGGTCATGGCCCGCAACCCCTTGAATACATATTAGAACGTGTTATGGGGTCGAAGCGCCGAAGCGGTCAGACTAGCACCTATCAGAAATATACTGTGTTCATGTTTGAACCTTGAGATCACAGAGTTCAGCCTTAGGATCTTACTTTATGGCGAAATGGGAGTCTTTGCTAACCTACTCTTGAAATGATCGCCCAGATGCGATCTCACACTGCAGTTTGCAATTTACAACCTGAGCCTGTACAAATTGACACATTTCCCAACGGAGTGGTGTGCTCCTTGGAATTTGCCCTATCTCGCAGGCAGCAATTCTAAACTGCAACTCACCCCGAGGGCGTTACTGGTGGCTGAACTCAGACCCTCATCGCCAGCCTAGTTTCCCGAGGATCGTCTCGCGCAATTCAACCCAATACTGCTAAGCATCCTGGTTCAGCTTGGTGGTAAAACACGCACCCGCTTTGGGCAGCGGGCCTGTCCAGACTGCGGTCACTGCTTGCCAAGAACAAAAGGAAATGGAGTGTTCATAGTATGCATTAATGAGACCAGGGCTGTGAAATGAGAGAGGGGCAGCGCTTGTGCTAGAGAGATCCAACTGCCCCGCGTGGATACGGCTGGCGTCAGCTCTTGCATTCGTGATGCATATATTGCGAACTCGGAGTTGATGCGGAGCCCGGGTATCGGAGCGACGCTGACATGCGTTCTGATCCCTTTTTCTTACCCCGCGAGTGATAGAGTTATACCCCGGGATTTGCATCTGGTTGTCAGTGACTAGGTCTGGAGAATCTGCGAATGGGAGGTGGTTCGCTGCACTATGGCTGTAGGAATACAATCTTGCCCAGATATCGTAATCGAAACACACTCGAATGGGCACACCCGTCGGCGATGTGGATGCACCATTCCGATTAGACCTCCATACAATTGTATGTTGTGATATGCCAACCCTCCCAATTAATTATGTGTAGCACAGAATAGACGTTTCAACCGTTTCGACTCTGGGCATTTCAAATTTATGATGCATGATAGAGAATCGGACCATGATTGGCCCGCCAGCTTACTGATAGCTCAAGAATAAGAAAATCGCACGCAAGCAGTGCATATTAGCTGACTATGCAATGTCGCACGTCACGCAAATCCTAGACGCGCCTCTTCTGCAATGCACTGCACCGAGCACCACCTGACCTTCCAACATCCCTGCGGGCCATACACGTTCCCAAGGGGAATCTGTATCCCGGACGTTGTATCTCCCAAGGGAAAAAAAAATTGTTGAGCAAGTGGCACCACCTTACACATCTTGGCAATCAACCACTGGCAAGATGGATAGACGATCAGGGACAGCCGCTTTGGTCGATTCCGTATACATCTAGGTGGTATACATGATGTGTACTATAGAAAAAGCACGGACCTTTTTCATGTTAGTGCATATCATAGTAACATTGATATCAAAATATATTGAACATATACTTCAGGAAGCCACCTATACCACAGATAACTAGTCGCTAGCCTCGAAGTAAGTATATTGGAACAGCCCCGCCCCACGCTTATGCATAGCATGCGAGAAAGGGCCCCAAAGCAACCCCCACCAAGTTCCAACACCGGCCAGAACGGAGGCGCGGTAGTCAGTGCGCGCGATCCCGGAGCTACTACTCGACAGTGCGGTGATAGTGGGGCGTGGATAGCTTGATTCGTCTGCGCGGCCGTGCATAAGGCTTTGCATTAGTGCGGCGAACTGACAATTGCTATGCATGACGGGGTCAGTGCATTGGTCGTTCTGGGCTGTTGGATGTGGGTTTTATCTCAGGGGTTTCATGTTGACATGGCATTTTTATACTTTGCGCTTGGTATGAATTTTGTCTTATAGGTATGGGGAAAATGATTTGCAACTTGCAGGTGTACCCCGAAGTTGCAGGGTTATATCTCCGCAATTGCTTTGCAGGTTGATTTAATTGTAAGTTGGATTTGATAGATTAATAAAGACCTCAATTGATATAGGTATCTCCCGTATCTCGGTTAATTACAAGGTTATAAATTATAGTGAGTCACTACTTCACTAGAACGATTACCTAAAGATCAAGCCATAAATAGAAATCAAACAGCACTCGGTTACAATACCCCGAAGCTAGAGGATTGGCTGATTTGGGTCTGTTATCATTCCACCAGCGGGAGAGGCGTTATCCCGCCAGCGCTATAGACTCATTTCTGATACGAGAATTAACGCCTGTTAAACCTTCGAGATCGGAAATCCGGCCCTCCTTGCCAGTCTCTTTGAATACACTTTAACGTTTGAATTCAAAGATAAGTACGCGGGGTAGAATCTTTAGGGCCTGGAATGGACGATGATCAAGTCGCTCATCTATAGCCTCAGGTCTAGGAGTATCTGAGTAATTATAATCGCTAGTAGGGTGATCGTTTACCCTTTCTTGCTATCAAAGTTGTTTTGTCAGCCAATTACTGGATATTTAAGAGCTCAAAGGAACCATCCTAGCAACCTCTTTATCAAGATATGTAGGTGCATAGTAGGTAACTAGTTTAACTTATTAATATCTCATATATACTGTAGGCTATAGTCCGCATAAGCAGACTAATCTTATGGCTAAACCAAAAAGGCAATATCCTGAACACAGAGTAATGTTCTCGGATTCCACGGACATTGCTATAAGCCGAGGTGAGTATGGCCTGTAGCCCTGCGCCTCTCAATTGCGGGGTGCATCTGCCACCTCATACTGTCCGAGCGAGAGCATCACCTTACTATCTAATAGTCTTCCGAGGTGTTTCATGCCCCAGTAAACAGCTGACAAGGTAGTATCACGAGACAAAGCAAACAAATCCCAGCGAATTGATAACGCACGAGCTGACGAATAGATCTGATGTTCCTGCCGTCCAAGACCTCTAGAGCTATATTCTCCTCCCTATTATCAAGCCACAGCGGGAGCCAGTGACCGGGCCCTAGAAGCCGAGCTCGACACAGACCTTCCCCGCAAATTGACAGTCATCGCACGCATCTGATCACAACATGCATCTTGCGCCGGATGATCCGTGAGGAAAGACAGCGTCTAACTCCCACGCGAGGTATGCACGAAACATAGAAACACATAAAGTTCACCTTCCCTCACATGACACCCATAACAGGTCTAGTTCCGACGTTCCGGGCTCACAATGTGCTCAGACTCCGAGGAAATGGGTTTTCCAAAGTCAATTCTTCGCTTTCTAGCAGGCAACCCTTCACCGCTACCAATGATAACTAGGTCCAACCGTAGGGATGGGAAACTGCTGTGTTTGCCACAAGAGAGGCGAGGTCTAAAAAGACTTCTCTTTATCCGCTTTTTTCTTTCGCTGGGGGTCATCATCCCTCCGTCCCGCCCGCTGTGGCGGTAGGACTATACTAAAACTTGACTGAAACTTTTTCTTCTCGGCCGGCCTGGTCCTGCTCAGGGACCAGTGCTCGGACTTGTATTGCGTTGTCACTAGGAGGTACCTCTGTCTTTGCGAATGGACCGTGCGTTTTGTGCTTCGATGGCGTTGAGGGACGTGTCCTGCATCTTTGCCGCCATTGCGTTGGCGAATAGGTGGTTTTGTCGGGGAGATGGCGAAGAATAGGACAGATCCATATAGTCTGGTTTTGAACACGCTATGCGGACCTGGTGTACCGGTATCGGGTTTGAATTTGAGTCCGTTGACCGCTTGGTTTGTTCTATGGAGGAAAGGCATATACATTTATTTTCGCAGGGTTTCTTTGACAAGGTCTTTGTGTAGCATATACCCCGCGGTACGACCTTTGATGAGGATATCGCAGTCCAGTGACCATTTGGAACTTGATGTTCAAGACAGGGATCTCGGTCAATTCGTTCCTTTGTTATTGCAGCAAGATGTACTGATATTCTTTGCTGTCTAGAGCTTCTATCTAAGCTATGACATAGGGAATCTCACAACAAATTGCATGTTAAGATAATATTTTGAAATCTCTGAGCCCTTTTTCCGCCTAAGGCCTATAATCTTCCTAGACAATGGAAGACTACTATCTTCCATCTTCCACCCATTACTATGTTCAACCATTTTCAAGTTTCATCGGGCAGAAACTAACTCAACCGCTTTGTAATAGTGGTAGGCAAAATCCTCCCACAGTCCATATCCAAAGGGAAGATACGAAGTTGAAGTATTAAAGTGTGAGAAGTGAAGGTGAAGGTGAAAGCGGGAGATCACCGGTCCATTGGTGGAGCCAACCTCCCACATTTACGACCCTCGGTCTTCACCTCTTGTTTACTTCCGGAACTCCAAAACTTGCTGATGTCTCAAGTTCAAAGTTCCGGATTGGCCGACCTTGAAAAAGAGCTGGTATGCTCAGTATGTACTCCCATTCCACCCCCTTACCTTTTTGTTTCTAACACCGCTCTTTGCCCCAGATTTGTACCGAGCTCCTTTACCAACCCCTCACTCTCCTCGACTGCCTCCACACTTTCTGCGGCTCATGTGTGAAAGAATGGTTCACTGCGCAAGGGTCGCGTCGCCCCCGCGCCTCATCTCGTTTCACCTGCCCGTCCTGTCGTGCTGAAGTGCGCGACACCCGCCCAAATGCCACCGTGACGACCCTGCTGGACATGGTCTTGACCGCACAACCAGATCGAGCCAGAGCGGCAGATGAAAAGGCAGAAATTGCCACTCGGTACACACACGGCGAGTCGGTTTTCCCAGCACTTCCTTCGGGCGGGGAGAGTGGGGAGGAGGATGGCGAGGACGATAGACGACTTCTGGACGAGGTACGCGAGCTGAGTCTACGCGAAAGCCGGTCACAAGCTAGGCGGGAGGCCCGTAGGACGGGTCAATCTTCACGGACGCGTGAGCGGAGTAGCCATACGGAGAGGCCTGCAGAGGACGGCCGCTCAAGGCGTCGGAGAGATGATGATACGACGCGGCAGCATCGCACATTACGACCCGATGATTCGGAGCGTACGCGACGGGTCGAGCACCAATCCAGTCTACGGTCATTGCTGAGTTTGTCTTCTGATGCGGAGACTATGGAGGCAGAGATCTTGCGGCAAATTCTCGAGGATGGATTACTGGACAACATCAACCTTGATAACCTTGGGCCAAGGCAAGAAGAGGAACTCAGTGAACGTATCGCGGACGCTTACCGTCGGAGGCATATGCAAAGATCGCAGTCTCGTCGGCGACATGAGCCTGACGGACCTACGCGGACGCATGCAAGGTCCGAGTCCGCCCATAGGACTGCGGAACCAACGGCGGCTACCCGAGAACATCATGTTAGACGACCGCCAGTTTCCAGACCTCATCTGTTCGGTCCAGCTCCCGCGCGGCCGATTATAGGCCATCAAAGACGCAATTCAGAACAAGTGGGTGGGCGCCGAAGGACCTCGCCCGTCCGAGCAAATCAGGCGTCTGCGTCAGATGATGCTATAAGGCCTGCTGCCCGATCTTCGAGTGATATTACTGCGGATCGCCCTGTTTCTCAGGCTGGGCGCGTACGATCAGAGTCATCATCGGCCAGGACGCGACGTGCCACGGAGTCTGAACAGAATCTCTCTAGCACATTATCCGTCGGAGGACGAGAACGAAGCTCTTCTAGGCAGACTAGGAGTCAATCAGCCACGAACTCTCCCACTTCTAGCGCTGCACCTTCAAATGCGTCCCGCCATACGGCCCACGCGGATCACGCCCTTTCGTCGTTGTCCTCGCCCCTTGTTCCAGGCCGATCAGACAGACGAACAAGACCATCTTCGTCCCGCTCCAATGTTCCTGCATCTCCCACTGTACAATTCCCGGAGCCGTCTATCTCCTGTGACCGTTGCGAGAAGGACAACATCCAATATGATCTATACAAGAGATGCACAAGTTGCAAGGAAGGAAACTTCCACCTGTGTCTACGATGTTACCGTTTGGGTCGTGGCTGTCTTCAATGGAGCGGATTTAGGGCATCCGCACATACCACCTTTCAAAGAATCATATCGTCGTCTACTCGACGCCCTATACATATTAATGACCCAGGCCATATCTTAATGTGGTTCAAATATCAGCGGCCCTCCGAGACTGCCCATCGAATGATGAGCGGAGAAAGACAAATGACCAGCGACAATCCAGTACGCCGGCTACAAAGCGGTCTCTTTTGTGATGCGTGTCAATCGTCGACGAACGACTGTTTTTGGAAATGCAACCAGTGCAACGAGGGAGACTGGGGTTTCTGCAACTCCTGCGTTAACCAAGGACGATGCTGCACGCACGCCCTGTTGCCCATCCGGCGCATTACCCGTAGCCCACCTCCGTCAGCACCATCTACTACGCCGCCACCAGCCGAATCAAATACTCTTCCCACATCCGAGATGGAGAGCTTCAAAATTCTCTCATTCTCAACAAACTGCGACATCTGCACCTACCCGATCCCAGCCTCAAATACCCGCTATCATTGTCTGGAATGCAATGGTGGTGATTACGATGTCTGTACAAACTGCTACCTCAAACTCGTGGCAACGGGCAAAATCAACAAAGAGAACGGACACAACGGATGGCGCCGCTGTCTCGCCGGCCACCGTATGATAGTAGTCGGATTCGAAGACCACGAAGAAGGCCAGCGTCGCGTCGTTGTCCGCGACCTTGTGGGTGGCCGCGCCCTGAAAGACGAACACGTAGCACAATCACAAACTTCCTCCCCAGGAACAGGTGGCCCAGTCGCATCCCCGGAGCTAGGAACCGGTGACTGGACCTGGAAGGATGGCCCCGAGCGCCGTAAGAAAGCATCCCGTCTGCGTGCCGGGCCTGCTGCCACGAACGATACCAGCAGAAGTACTGTCTCTGCTTCTGATCCCTCAAGCCCACCCCTTTCCAGTTCCACCGCAACTCCCATTCAGGGTATTCCGCCCTTCCGCCGGTTCCCGCCTGACGGTGGTGTCGGTCTCATTGTCCACGCTCTGTGGTCCTGGTACCCAGAAGAAGAAGTTTCAGACGAGCTTGTCTTCCCGCGCGGTGCACATATTACCGAGGCAGAGAATATCAACGATGACTGGTTCTGGGGATGCTATGCTGGTCGGACGGGACTGTTCCCTGGTTCGCATGTTCAATTCGTCCGGGAGGTCCTTAGATAAAGACGACCCGCAGATTTTGCTTTTTATGATCACACGCACCTATGATACGCATGACATGCATCGTATACCCGTTTTGCTTTTCCCCCCTTTGCGTCTGTTGCATGATTACGATGAATACGATGGTCGGAGTTATGAATTCGAATGCTGCATCTGCATTTCCTACTGTTACATACATAGCAGTATATTGTTAGATTCAATGAGCCATGGACTATATCTATATCTTCCATGATACCGGAGTACTCAAACGGATATAAAATGCATCCCTATCCTTATACTTAGGCCTTGGCTACATACCGAACACATAGACCGATAATCAATCCAATGATAGTGCCAACCACTATACCTATACAAAAATGCATGGCATAATACTTCACCACACGTGCCTTCGATCCATATCTCCACTCATCCCTGTAGTCTTGGTTGGTTTTGAGCTTCCGCTTTTGGCGCTGCTCCGGCAATTTCTCAACATCATAATCGACGCCGTCCGAACGAGGTGTATGTGCGTTGGTCTCTTGCTGAGTAGGCTCCATCTTGCGTGGTACAAAAGTCGGGCTTGACCAGTTGCTAGACGTGGTTCGTTAACCCCCGCCGATTCAAAATTTATGGACTTTCGGATTCAAAACTCACCTATACCTGATTTTCTTGTCCTTTGCTCTTCGGTGGTTTGAATGGCAATGACTTTTGCTCTGCGTCACGAGAAGAGTAACAAGGAAGGGGAGAATGATATCTTGGAAAGCTAGGGGATATAAATCAACGGCAACCGAGTTGTTTACTGTAATGATCAGAGAATTACACAATTGCTAAGACATTGACGATCACTAAGAAATAATAATGGAGTAGTTTGATACATATGTTGGGCTTGTGGGTCGCTCTATGTTAGGATTTGCATTGGCGTCAGTATACAATGTAGTGAGACTACATATGTGTACATAGTAGCTTTGACTCCCTATGACTGATGCCATGCGCAACATCCACGGCTAAAATACTCAGACACAAAGGCGTAGGTGTTTATATGTACGAATAAGTTGTCAGTATTTACAGACTCGAGAAACTAATTACGTAGAGCTTTTTCTCTTGACGATCGTTGGGGGCTATAATAGCTGTGGGTTGGGGGCCGTAAGAGTATTGTAAAATGCATTGATCTACATAGTACTTGAGAATCAGTGGTTCCAGCCCTATGTACGCAATGACTCTAAATCGTTAAAGAATATGTTAGACTTCTATACACAAAGATGGAAGAAGAAAGACATATCTTTAAAAGAGGGTGGTTATATAGTATGTCTCTGCTTAGGGCAAGGCTATACGGGGTCACGGGTTACCCGAACCGGTTAGCTCGAGTCCAGAGATGACCCGCGAATTTCCACCCGATTTCCAGTCTCACATCACCATATATCAGGATATCGGCGTGTAGCCTGGATCCCTTAGTGAATTCTTCCTTTTTCACTATCTGCATATATTTCAATATATCATTGTCATCACCCCCCTTGATGAATAGAACTTGTTCATCACTCGGCTGACAATCAGCAATCCGAAAATATCCCAGAGTGCCCAAAGAGAACATAAATTGGGCAGTCATGGGCTGGCTAAGTCACATGTTTCAGAAACTTTCAACGACGTCGGAAAAGAGAAAGCAGCAGAAGGCAAAGAAGCGCCGGGCTAAAGAACATCGGCGACGGGTTCGACAACGGGAAGAAGAATTAAGACGTCGACCTGGAGAAAAAGCGCCCTTTTTCTTTGGTTCTCCTTTCAAAACATACGAAGTGAACTATCGCGGACCTGCGGCCTGAACTTCAGGGTTTGCTCTTTCCAGAATGCAGACTGTCTTGTTTATTTCTCTTCATTGTACTTTGTGGATCAACAACAAACATCACCATCCAAGTACGCCGAACACGATAGTATTATAATGGTCTCACTAAATACTAAGCGTGGGTGAGTTATGCTTCATTTAGTTTTATCGAGCGACGCGCTAATATGGTGAGTACTTTTAGTTTATTATTTCCAGACGTCTAAGGCCTGTTCTGAGTATATAGATGACTTCAGCCATCTTTCTGGGCCTATGTATTTATACATGAATGGAAATATATTTCTTATTGTCTTCTCCAGACCCACCATCTCACTGTCCCTACAGAAGTTAAAGAATGACGTTAAGCTTCAGTTTGAGGCAAATGTTCTTATTCTGAAATATAAACTGTACCTTCCACATCTGAATTCAAAATTAATATTCTGTCAACGTTTCCTCGCACTGCAATATCATTTCTCTGGTCAACATCAACCTCGAAGAAAACTACAATGGCTTATGTATAGATCTCGCGAGATGGTGAAGGATGAGTTATATATGGAGCATCTGTTCCTAAGACTTCAATATTGTTATTCAATTCCACACTTGTCTCTCACTTCACTACTCCATTAGCTGTTCTCGCTTCTCCCCCATTTCTTTCTCATGGCTTTCTTGCTTATCACCTCTCACTTTATCTCATCAATGTCACAAAAGAGTAATCCCAACGTGGACTGGCATCCTACATTACATCAGATATGTCAGTAGACAATCTCTTAAGCAAGAAGAGATTGTAAAAGGGCATATCGGGACACCATCGCAGGTGTAGCCGCGATTAGAACTGGGGTCATAACACCAGTGCACGCACTCCGACCCCAGATCCGTCCTTGGATAAATTTCTCTTTGTTGTTTTTCCTTCTTTCCATCTTACACTTATATGATATCACCTTTCACCATGTTTCACAATCTTTACTCGGACATTTGCTTTCGTTGTCTTGCTTGCTGCTATGGCAGCAAGCTAGTGCAATGACCTTATCCACCTTGTGGGAAGTGCCGTAATATTTGGTAAGAAAAGGGGGCTTGCTATCTGAGCAGGTAAGCTTATGGGTTTTATTCCCTATATGTGGCCAAGACCAGATACTTATCAAGAATGGCTTGCCCAAATTCCCATCTAAAGATCCTACGATACAGCGTTGAGACTAACTTGAGTAGACCCCTTGTCCCGTCCCAGCTGCGCGTCATTGTTGGAGAATGTTCCAAAGCAACGTTGCAGATGGTTTCACGAAGCCATTTGAGAAGGAAGCACGCCTAGAGATTCTGACAATCAGATTTGAGATGGGAAGCGAGAAAAGTTGAGATTGTTATATCTTACCATCGATGCGGTGATTCGTATTCAAATTCCTCGTCAGTGATTCAATGTGACCACGCACACAATCGTTTTTGGCAGCCACGAGCCCACTGTCATAGACTCGGTCTAGGTTACAAAGTCTGTCAGAGCTACTCGAAGGCAATATTCGATGTCCTCTAGCACGGTCAGCCCGCGGGGGCCCACGTTAGACGCCGTCGAGATTCCAAAGGTTCGGATTAACCGCCCGAAGCCTACTATCAAATGCTAATGTGGTGGTAACATATAGGTACTGAACGAGATGATGACATATCGGCTTCGATAGTACTACGACCTAGATGCATCGCTGGATGGCTTTGCGGTGGTAGTATACCATTTGAATCAGGCCAACAGGTGGACGCCTACAGTCCCGCCGCTGCGAACGGCGGTAAGACCGATATTGTTTCTCAGTCGCCTATTGTCCATAGCCGAGAGAAATTACTAGCCGGCCGAACTCGAGGTCGCCTGTCGTGATCTACACAGATCACTCAGCCATCTGTTAGATTGCGCGGCACACTCACCCAGGATCATCGTCGGTCGACAAACTTAACAAGCGGCTGATCCGCGCGTCCTA
Source organism: Penicillium griseofulvum (assembly GCF_001561935.1). NCBI lineage: Eukaryota > Fungi > Ascomycota > Eurotiomycetes > Eurotiales > Aspergillaceae > Penicillium > Penicillium griseofulvum. The sequence continues at coordinate 3,544,618 of NW_024467471.1, read as the reverse complement.
ATACTTGAGCCAATACAGTCATGATATCCAGCACCAACCAGGGAAATCGAAATTTCGAAGAAGGCTTACGCCGTCGACATTAAGCGACGTCAGTTAAATAATCCCGAAGCGTAACAGATTTTTTATACCGGCGAGGAATTAGTAAGGGATCGAGCCGACTACGATACTCATAGGAAAGCGTGGCTAACAGAGAGGAATGGGCAAAGTTCAGTCTCTAGAAGACGCTCGACGTGGGGGACCACGAGGATGAAGAGAACGAAGGACTTTTCTTTCTTTACTTTGCTTTTTCTTGCATCGTGGGGCTATCTGCACCTCAACGAGGACGTTAAGGCCTCAAGACAATATTCACTCATTTGTTCACCACAGGGCTAATGCAGTATCCTACTCCAACCGAAGACGTTGGGGATTCAAGGTGTCGGCAGATGTCACCTGCGGGTGACTTCAGCATATATCTAGTTACACTTAGCCATAATAATACATGATATTTACCTTCGCCTAGCTTTGAGCCGTTACATCTGGTAGTGTTTCCCCAAACCAGCAACAGTCGTGAGATAACTAGAAAGAAGCAATTTTCCTAACCCATGTGCAAACATCTCGTCAAGTTTCCTTCTGCGCCATATGTTCATTCTAGAAACGGCAATTTCCATAGGTGTAGCAAGAGATACATAATCCAGTAATGGAATCGGCAATGCTTCTTAGTATATGTTTGATATGATCCCATTTTCTGCATCCTTCATGGTTTGGTTTCTCCCTAATAGGATATCCAACCTCTGGTAATTATAATTCTAAGTTAAGTTAACACTCCATAGCAGCTCCCATTAATAATCTCCTGTGGCCACAAAAGCCAATCTCGATATTTCGGATCTAACACAGAATATAATTGTGTCATAAGGCGCGAGCTTAGACCTTCCATCCACCACATCCACTCGATCTGACGAATAGATGCACACCAATGAGCAAATATAATCAATGCAATCGTGTCTTCCTGACACAAGAGGTTTAAATATTCATCTGAGACTTCAAACAGCCACCGGAAGACATCTGCGATCTCGAGTTTCCGCGTGAGCCCAGGCCTCATGGCTATACCCAGTGTTCGGGCTAGTTCATCTAAAGCCTCTTGATAGGTAGCTCGAAGTGACGGATCAGCTGCGCACTCCCTTGATATCATTTGTTGCAACTCCCAAACATGTGGCCTGCCTTGCTCAAGCGCACATGGCGAGCGATAGGCAGCAGCTAGATATAATCCATTCGTGAAGATAGGTCCCAAGCTCCCGGTAAGAAGGTGCTCACCACCGGTATGGATAACAGTTTTTGTCCCTTGGAAAAGACGGGTCCACTCAGGTAGATTGCTACGCTCAGAGGGAACCGGGAAATCGCCGTCTTCTGGTGGCTTGGCACACGCGAACATGCATGTTAGAGAAGAGAAAATAAAAAGCGCTGCGCCATTATCTCGGGCGAGAGGTGAGACAAGCGGGATCATCTCTCTCACGGCGGTGCTATGGTGCATCTGTGCATAAGCAAAGCATGTTGCGCGTCGAGATTCATCGCAGCGAGCTAGATGTAGCGCAGAGCATGCTAGCAATATGTGCAATACTGGAGGCGTCGCAAATCCAATTCGAGGTGCTTCAATGCACCAGACGGTCTGCACAGCGGGACTTCGCGACAAGGTGTAGCAGGTTGACGTTGTCCAGTGGTGCAACAGTTCCAAGTCAAAAACTGCCAGCGGAGAAGGTAATGGCCCTATTGAGGACAGACTTGGTAAGGCTTGTGGGGTTACAATTGCTGTGGAACGAATTGTTCCAGATCCAGCGCTATCTGGACGAGATAGCGAGGAAGTCGATGCTGCTGAATCCACTTTTGGTGTAAAAAGGGCGGTTGTGAAGCCGGCGAAGGAACAAACGACTCCGTGCTTCTCGCAATTCCGACAACGTGGCTGGCGTTCATCGCACTGATACAGAATTATAAGCAAGTATTCGGTAGAAATATTGACGAATCCCTCACCTTGACTTTCCGCTTTTTGCATTGTAAGCACCCGAACCGCGATTTGCGGTGCGAACGGAGGCCTGGTAATGCGTCCATGTCAATCACCAGTAGACACCGTACAGCTATAGTGGATGCCGAGAGACATTTAATATAAATTAAAAGGAGCGGCTATTCTACGGGTGGAAGGCACAGTGGCATCCGAGATGCCAAAGGGGCACGCTAGCCATACCTGGCTAGCGCTATGAGATTCTGCGGGGAGAAGCCCGATTTAGGCTGTATATGATCTACCTAGGAGTAACATAAATAAATCTGGTGTCAAGCACCTCAGTATACTAAGTTTGACTATGGAGATATATGTTTTTGATCATACTCTCATGATGAGCCATTTCACTATGAACTACCTAGGTAGTTTTCAAGTTCCAATTTAAGTTCAAAGTTTCAACATCTAGATCCCAGCAATATATATAGTCATGTCACTTCCGCCTGATAGATTGATAAAATTTGATTTTCTTCAATTTTATGTTTAGCCTGCAGCCGGATAGGGCACTTGAAGAATGTCCCATTACGTTACTACACATCTCTGTCCAGGTGGTATGCGTTGCGCCTTGCATACTATGGGTTGCGCTATAATTCTTGATAAGGCAAACCGCCATCCATAAGATGGAAGCCAAGCACGGCTCCCCACTTGACCTGCATGTATGACATCGGACGCACTGCACGATATCTCAGCTTGGACTCTGAAAACTGACCGCTCTTCCTTGCCTAGTCTCCTTAAATGATGGAATGACCACCTAGTTGTAGCACCAATTCCTATACTAGCGAATATTTGGCAAGATCTCCCTATAGTAAGTTCTTGGCACTATTTCGTATTCCCATTGCTAGCGCATACTGATCCACCGATGAAATAGATGCCTCAAGGAACTGGAACTCTGACAAGTGACAAAGGACGAGTCCTTGGTCAATTTGAAGTCGAAGGCGCTCAGTATATTTTCGTGGGAAACCTGACTGGATTCGGGCAGTCTTTCTCCATTCCCAATGCCGACGTCACCTATGACTCAGCCGACCAATTACACAAGCAATCTGAAGATTTTGAAGACCTGCCCGTAGAGAAGGACCAGATTGAACTCAAGCTCAAGAATGGGGTTTCGATCACGGGCGGTTTTGATATGCCCTTCAGCGATGGCGAGGTGAAGAAAGGGACCATTGTTGGTGGTGGAGGAAAATGGTTGAAGTTATGAGTGTGTTAAGTCATGACTATTGGATGTGTACAAGGACATTAAGATTGCAATCATGGTTGATCGAAGGGGATGTGATAGACCGTGTACTCCGTATATGGAAAAAAGATCGTCGAAGGAGTAATTTCTTTAATTAGAAATACGAGGATGAACCATGGATACGAGTCCATGAACCATGGAAGCCTAAAGTAAATATTTGCTGATGTCAACAAATCTACAAAGCCGCAAGGCCATGAACGCCCCCCACCTTACTGCGCCACACTCCGGGCAAGCCGTTATAAACAACCCCTCAGCCCCTAACCCTGAGCCCTGACATCCACTTGACAGTCTGCATATCATGTCTTATAACCCTAACCGTGAGTCGCATATTAAATACATTTCTAATGACAGAAGCTAACCCTGTCAATAGAACCTCCGTACGGAGGATATCCGCCCCAATACGGACAGCAGGGCCCTCCTTCAGGACCTCCGCCTCAGGGTTATCAGCCGCCTTATGGTGCTCCTCCCCCACAGGGACACCCTCCTCCACAGGGACATCCTCCTCCACAGGGGCAATACCCCCCTCAACAAGGTCATTACCCCCCGCCTCAACAGGGATATTATCCTCCACCCCAGCAAGGCCAGTATGGTGCCCCTCCTCCACAGGGAGCTCCTTACGGCGCGCCATCTCCTCAGCCCCACGGATACCATGCTCCGCCCGCGCAACCTCCATACGGTCAGCCGCCGCATGGTTATGCCCCTCCAGGCCAACCGCCTGCAGGTGCTCCCGGATACCCACCTCCAGGTCAACCACCCGTCGGATACGGCGCACCACCACCCGGCGCCTTCCCGCCCCAGGGTATTCCATCACGGCCGTCACCTGGCTACACCCCTGGTGAATTAGCGCCAGGCGATTTCCGGCCCCAAGCAGATGCGCTTCGCAAAGCGATGAAGGGCTTCGGCACGGATGAGAAGGCCCTGATCGCAGTCCTCGCGAAACTTGACCCACTCCAGGTCGCCGCAGTCCGCGACACGTATTCCAAGCACCTCGGCCGCGATCTGTTTAAGGATGTCAAGTCCGAGACCGGCGGGTACTTCGGTAACGGCCTACTTGCCGTGATCGAGGGACCGCTGATGCACGATGTCGAGAGCCTGCACGACGCAATCGATGGCGCTGGCACGAAGGAGTGGTTACTTAACGATATCCTACTCGGTCGGTCCAATGCTGATATCACTGCTATCCGGACCGCCTATGAAATGAGATATAAGCGTTCACTGTCTAGAGATGTCGAAGGCGATCTCTCTTTCAAGACCTCCACTCTTTTCGCCACTGTCCTTCGTGCTACTCGCCATGAAGAGTCTACCCCTATCAACCCGCAAACGATCGAGGCGGATATTCGCTCTTTACAAGCTAAAGAGAGCGTCACAGAGGTGTGCGTGATCTTTGCTCAGTCGTCTGATGCTGAGCTCCGCGCTATTAGCCAGACCTTCGAGTCGCGCTACCACATCCCACTCGAGAAGCATATCAAAGATAAATTCTCCGGTCATATGGAAGATGCGCTGCTGCAGATGCTACGCTCGGCTACAGATCCTGCCTTGCGTGATGCTATGCTACTCGAGGATTGCATGAGCGGTATGGGCACCAAGGATGATCGCCTTGTTGTTCGTGCTGTCCGTGTCCACTGGGATCGCAAACACAAGGATATGGTCAAGCGCGCTTACCAAAATAAGTACAGGAAGAACGTGATTGACCGGGTGCGTAGCGAGACTTCTGGTGATTACGAGCGGTTGATGGTTGCTCTTCTTGAGTAGAAGGCCTTTTCTTTACTTTTCCTGTCTTATTCTATTCCTGTACAATTCTGACCTTTGAGTGACTCTTTTGTTCATTATTGGTTGCATTTACTTTGAGATACCATGGTCTGACATGAGGAATGTGAGCTACGCAAGTCTTTTCGTCCAGAGAGTTCGTATTCGACTTGTAACTCCCTTTAGTAGACGTTGTACATAATGGAGTCGTCTCAAGAGTCCTTGTGATGTCTTTTAAGCGGCCATTTCAGTAGCCTATTTAGTGATTCCATTTCACCACAAGGCCGCATAAGCGGCCGCTAAAACGCTACCCAGCCAAGGCTCTTCATTTGCACCTTTTCCCGTCGTCTTTCTCCCTTCATAACAGCAATGATCTCACCCAGCGTGTCTGGAACAGTGATCTGAAATAAATCTCCATCCATTTAGGAGATTTAGTAGAATTTTCCTTTTCCCTCAAACATCACTTCTCCCAACTCCGGTATACACATGATAGGCCTGCATTTCCCAAGTTTATACTCAACGGCAAGTCGATACCCCCAGCCATATGGTGTAGCCCAGTCGTCCTCGTAATCAAGGTCTTTGGGGTCCATTGTCCAGCCTAGTGGAAGACTCATCTAAGGTTTCTGTTAGTATTGCGTGCATATGATGTATGTGCTTGCTTGGGATCTTGGACTTACGGGGTTTCCACTGGCCATAGCGATTCTTGGTCCTAATGATTTGGAGATATGGGGTAATAGATCTGGAATCAAGCAGGATAGAAAACAGAGAGAGAGTTGAAGTTATCATGTAGAGAGGTCTGTCTGGTGCCAGGTGCGGTCTATTAACTCATAACTATAGTAAAACCTACCTAGCCCTAGAATCCTATAACCTATTTGTTAAGTCATAGATAAAAATTAAATTGATTGTCCATATTAAGTCCTGCTTATACAATGGAAATCCCACTCTATGGCACATATCATAGCATCATGCACGCCATATCGAATAAATGCAAGGAGAACAAAGCCTCTTCCAAACGCTCAAGAACAGACTTCATAAGACATATATGTATGGGTATTTTTTTTTCTGAATGCGTAGAATATCAGTCAATCATGGATCTCATCAAAACAAAAACAAAAAAAAAAAATAGAAAAGAGCAAAAACGAAAAAGGAAGTATATCAGTGCCGTTCGGTTACACACTAGCCGTGCGTCGCGGAACCTCACTAGGCTTCTGAGCGTATGCAATGAACATGCGGAACCCGGTACCGCGCTTCTGACATTCGCGGAGTACCTTGCGGTCATTCCAAATGCTCGGATGCTGAGTATTCCCATTCTCGAAAATCGGGTCCTCATAGCATTTCGAATACCACCAGCGTCCGACGCGAGCAACGATCTTAGCGATTGACTCATCATTTGCCGGCGACGGGGAAGGATCAGAGAGCAAATCGCCGAGAGAGATATTTGCATCATTGGGTGATTTTGAGTCAGTTCCCGTGCTCTGGCTACCACCTGCAGTTGTGACGGATATGGTCGGCAACGAAAATGCAGTAGAAGGGGTTGCTGTTGAAATGGAATGTGCTGATGAGCTGGAGTCTGAGGAATGGACGACCATGCCTGCGACTGGGATTCGAACCATGCAGCGACGGAGACTGTCGAAGCCCTGGGCGCCGAGCTCGCGTTGGACGCTGTCGCTGGTTGGTTTCAGGCTGATGGTTGAGTCGGAGAGACAGGTCATTTCTTTGAGTTGGCGGATGGCTTTGCGTGTGCGAGGGCCCATGTTAACCATGTCGCGGTCTAGAAGGCTCATTTCTAGATACCCTCCTGTGCGGAGAACGCGTTTGCATTCTTGGATGATGTTACCTTGGACGGTCTCGGCGCAGGCGGTGGGGAATCTTAGAACGGCGACGGTGAAGTAGTCCTTTGGGAAGGGGAGAGGGTTCTCCAGTCCTGCGTGATACACGATGTGATGGTTGGTAGGGGGTTGCCATGCTGCGGGGTGGGGAGGTGCTGTAGATACAGGACGTCCACCCAGGCTGTATACCTCGGCATCAGGATACGTCAAGGAACAGTAGAAAGACCAGTCGTCATTTCCCAGTCCGTCGATAACAAGAATTCGTCCGTGTCCTCCGGGCTTGACGTGATTATGTGCTGGGCTGAAAAGAACTCGACCGAAGGACAACCAGCGACTAGTCATGAGCGAAGCAGAACGCATGTTAGTCCGTGTTACTGCATCCCACTCACGCTCTGGAGATGCGGCTTCTTGTTCTCGATGGAACTTTGGTCTAGGTGAAGGAACAGCAGCAAGGGAGTTGAGAAACGTCGACTGCTGTTTACGTCGCTGATCTTTTGAAGAGTTCTCGGTGGGATCAATACTCTGCGTCTGCTGGGGCTTCTCCTCATCTAAACCTCTATACCCAGCAACAAGATCACTGTAAGACGGCTGAGATGAAGGGGCGGTAGACGATTGCAAAGCAGAGACAATCTGGGAGCGGCGAAGATGAACAGAGCTGCCACTCGAGCGGACTGAATTGTGACCAGGCATTGACTGAGGGTGATTGGCATTATTCAATCCGTCCTGAAGAGCCCTGCTCGCCACTGTCGCAAGTTCAAACCTGTCCTCTTCTTCGGTCTTTTCGGGATCCTCGGGCTTCGGTTCATCTGGCGATAGAACATGATCAATAAGATCATCGTACTCATTCCACACTTCGTCTTCGGTCGGCGGGGAACCTGGAACCGGAGCCACGGCTGTAACGGCAGCCAGAGCCCCAGAGCTATCGGACGAGGTTGAGCCTTTCTTCGGTGGGAATTGAAGGAACTCATAAGTTGTGAATGGTCCAGCAAGAAACTCCAAAGCGCTGGTCTGCTCAGAAGCGCTAAAGGTCGGGTTAAATCCATGGCCCCAGTCAAAAGATTCATTCGATCCAATCCCCAGATTCAACGGAATATTAGCGATAGTTGGAGATTCGTATGAGCTTTGTGTCGTTGGAATCGTGAGGGAAGGAGATTCGACAACACTGAACGGACGCGAGAAAGACTGCATGGCGGGTTGGTGGTGTCTATCGCGCCGTGAAACTACCGGTGGAATCCGACCGATAGAGGCCAAGCGCCTTGGACGTTGTTTGGGTGATACCTCGAGCTCCGGGTTCATAAGGTTACCGTTGAACATGGCGGTCCTCGGCGATGGGCGATCATCATTTTCAAACTCGCCATGCATCTTTGGCGGGGATGGCAATAGAATAGAAGGTTTTCTTTTTCTGACGCTCAAGCCTCTTGGAATTTCCACAGGATGGAAAATCGTTTCCTCTTCTGTTGGTGGTGAGTCTTCGATGTTGTTGATGATTTCATCGAGCTCGTCCGAATCAGCATCCACCAAGGCATAATGGGCAACGGGCCGACTATTCACAACTGGTGAGATCGCCGCATGGAGCTTCGCAGTTTGGAATGAGGTCGTTGGGGAGACTGAAATATTCTCCTCGTTGGCACGGTTCTTCTGGAAGAAGTTCCACATGGATGTCTTTCCTTTCTTGGCTTGTTTTGCAACCTGGTCGGTTTTGGGTGACTTCTCGGGGGACTTTTGGGCACGCTTCGGTTGGTGTGAGGTGGTAGTGCTTGGCTCATGGCTAGGAAGAGACGTGTTTGTGACAGCAGCTTGAGGGTTTGCAAAAATTCCGTGTCTCTTTCCTCTTGGGACGGGCATGCGCGACTTCGGTGCATTTGAATGATCACTCGCATTAACTTTGTACTCAAAGCTCTTGCTTCCAATCGGCCCGTTGTCATTAGAATAACTTGGCATAATAGTCTCACCGAACGTGCCGGTCGAAGTCGCAAGGGATTCGGTAGATTGGCCAGTCGAAGTTGAGTACGACAGGAGAGTTTGCCGCGGCAGATTAGAAGTCGACGCAACGCTGATGCTGCTGAAACTCTGCTCACTTTGCGTTCGTGACAAGGATGCACCGTCTAATCCACCACCATTGATAATAACAGGCTCGAGACGGCTCATTAGAAAATCGTCAATGTCTAACTCCGGGCGACTCGATTGACTCCCTTTGCTAGTGGCGCTCCGTGTCGTGCTTGTCGATCTGGTTCTTGTCCCGCTGCTGCTACTACCGCTTGCTTTGCGGCCGCGCTGTCCGTATTTTCCATAGCCCTCGTGGCCTGTTCCCGCTGCTGGGCCTTTGCGAGTGGCTCGAGCTTGCTCCGTTAGATTCTCTGACATATCCGGCTTGGACTTCTTTGTGAAAAGGCCAAACCGCTTTTGTGTTGGCATGGGCTTTGAACCCGGCTTCTCGTTGGAAGTCACTTTAGTCAATGTCTGAGGTGTCTTTTTGGATAGTATGGGAGATCCACCATCCCGAGAAGGGATTTGAGAAATGCTTCTTGATTGCAGCGAATCGATCGATGCAGCGGCAGATTGATTGGGAGTTGGATGTGGCCGTTGGGTTGCTTTGATCTTCTCTATCGACTCACGTCTTGTGTGGCCAGTTGTTCTAATATAGCGTAGATTGCTTTGAACAATTGGTGATGTCTCAAGCTGCAAACGATGCGTTCCATCTCTGCTCGGTCGTGGTGGAGTTCGTGGTGTCTCCGCATTCCGCGCGGGTGAACGTTCCATTGCCTTTTGTGACTCAAACAAACTCCTCTCGGCTTCCTCTACCTCCCTTCTAGCCTGCTCAACGTCGATTTCGCGGGCTTTTGGAGGGCTGAAATTGACCGATGACTTTCTTGGAGGCGGACTGGAAGGTGGACCTCGGGGTATTGTAGAGGGAGATTTAGATGGTAGTACTCTCTGGCTTTTGCCGGTTGCTCCAGAACTTGGAGCAGAAGGCTTAGGAAGTACCCGCTTTTGAGTCTTCAGCTCAAGCCGCTCTTGCTGAGGACTTGCATGTGCCGATGGAGGAGAAAAGACAGGCAATCTCGTTTGGGACGGGCTGGGTTGTCTTAGACGACCAATCTTTGTGATGCCGGGGGAATATGACGATAATGATGTTGGGGTAGACCCCCGACTCCAAATACTCGGAGACTCTGAGTATCTTGTTGAGGGGCTGCTTGACAATAAAAATGGAGTGGGAGGTGCTGGCAAATTTTGCGTATCAAGTGTCGTTCGAAGACTTGCCAGCTCTGCCGGGCCATTGAACCTAGACCTCACCGGGTTAACCGCCACATTGCTGTCATTCTTGTGAGCTGGTTTGTAAGAGGAAGCCGATTGCGCTGAAATTGAGGATGACGAATTTCCGTGTCCTGACACATTGTTCATAACGAGAGAATGGGGCTCTTGTGGAATAACAAGGCTAAGCTTGTCGGAGTGCGATTGCTCCACATGTTTCCCTATTGTCGGTGCCTTCCGTCGAAGAACATTCCGGGTTCGTTTTGGCGGGGGTAATTGTTGTCCAGCAACGGAAAGCGAGGGGTTATTAATCTCCGGGCTTGAAAGCGAGGAGGGAATTGGCTGGGAAGGATTCCGGGAAGAGGAAGCCAACAATGGCGTAGTTGGAGATGCTGTGCTACCAATGCCGGGGCGCGGAAGCATGGACAGGCGATTTCCACGACTGGTAGATCGCTTGATAGCCGAAGGCGCTGATACTGGGCCAGTATCTTCGGCATCTGAGAATGATGAGGTTCTGCTTCTAGGAGTGTGATTGACTGGTCTCGCGATTTGGGATCGCAAAGGTCGACCATAGACGCCATTGGTATGTGATAAGTTCGAAGAATCGTGCATGTGATGAGCAGGTCTGTACGACATGGCGTACGGATGAGTGAAAACCCCGGCTCCAATCCAGGGACAAATGATTAAACAGTGGGTACATGTACTTCGTTATAGTAACCATCACGTCGTTATTGGGGTATATAGCTGTTTAATTTAATCAGCTCATTAGTCCAACTTCATGTTCAGTAAAGCTCACGGTATCTGAGTCATATCAAACGAAAAATATCAATATTGTTGGTAGGGCTTGACGATGTATAGAATTAAGTAAATGTAGATGGAATTAAACGTAAACGGGTATCTCAAAGTTGCACAACTAAAAAGCAAGTGTCAATAGACATTGCAAGGATGTTTAACCATAAAAAAAATAAAAGCAAAAACACACTTACAAACGTCAGTAGATAAAAGAGAAAAAGTCAGTGGATCGAAGCCTTAAAGGTGCTTCGCCACAGTCCGGAGCAATGTGGCGTTGAATGTCAGTGTTGTTCTCTAGCCTTGGCCACGTCAGAGATAAAATCTGGCTGAAGACAAAAATAAATAGCATGAAAAGATCAAAATTTCCGAGACACCAAAGATTTATGTGTTGGGGGTTGCCCCTCGAATGTGGGGGAAATGCTTCGAAATCGCATATAAAAAGAATAGCCAGCGATCTCATTGGCAAGAAAGTAATGTGACTGTGATGAGACGGGAAGGAAAACTGCAAAGACCCTGTCAAAAGGACCAGCACGTTGTGGAAAGGTCTGAAGCGCCCCCATCGCAAAAAAAAGTCAAATTGAAATTGTACAAACCAGATTTCCTGGCCAGATCAAAGGTGCGCACAGGTAAATGTTGATCCACTGGTCCACTGGTTCTCCGGGGGGAGACTTGTTGGTCTTGGTATCGGCTGGCGATTTAGGTATCAGACAACGTGACAGGCTATAACCCGTGGCTTAGGGGCCATGGCTATTCGTGTAAAGGATTTCAACTTGCGCAAGTAAGATCAGCTGTTGACTCAAGCTGAGCTCTGCGGAATATACTCGTATTGACCAGTCTGGTTATCGCGTCTCTCGCCTCAACAACGCATTCGGAGACGCCGAATAACTCAAACCCAAATGGTAAAATGATCGACGTGAAGGGGTTTTTTTTATTTACTTTTATTTTTTAGCGCTTTGCAATTCCCAGGCATTCGGGGAATTTTCCATGAGGTTAAGAGGCTATGTATACCTATACAATTAGTAAAACTGACTCATCTTTGAAGTTGGAAATTCATCAATTCATCTTGAGACATGTCAAGTAAACTGGATTTCCCAACGGCCTTCATGGTTTGGTACAGAGGGCCCGTCCCGAACCTTTCGGAGAAATATCCTTCCAATCATTCATAGGTTGGTTTAAAACCGCAAGGACCTTAAAATTGTGTCTAACGTCTAGACTTGTAAGATTCGAACAAGCCAGTGATTGTCCATAGACGGCATTTCGTCCTTCAATGTTTGTGGAGCTTCGAGACAGTGGAGCCCGCTAGTCACTGTGATGGGCCACTGAACGATCCAGCAATGAACAAGCCCTTTACGACAATCAAATGTTAGCTTGCAGCCACCGTCTAAAAAAAGGCCAGCTACCTGTTGTGATTCGCGGGGAGCCATACCGATCTAAGTGGGGAGAGGGCGCTAATCCGGGCAATAGGAACAACAACGGCATTGACTGTACGGTGGATGGAGTACTTTGTTGGATATTGCAATTGTAATATTCCCCCGTACTTTATGCGAAGTACTCTCAGACTCTCAAAGATAACAGATGAGTTTGAGGTCCCACACTCACGGGCCTATCCTCGTCTACTGACTGGCCGCACTGGTCGACGTCCATGATGCAGGAACAAGCGACTAATGCACCCTTCAGCTGACTTCGCAGTCAACCCAGCCAAATTATTTCTGGGGAGAACTTGTAGATTGAGTTTTCCGTGAGACCGGTGCTTGGATATGGAGGATGCTCACATGGACATACGGACACGACTACTTCTACAAATATAGAGATTCATACACTTGTACATTTTCATTGAAACATATATTAAAACAAATCGAGTGGAATGACCCTGAAATTGTCCCAGCAGCATATCAACACACAAACGCCCATGATGAAAGAAGAGATAGAACCGAAGACCTAGTCAAATACCAGAGCAAACTATTGGAAACATTTAAGCAGCAGCGGCAAATCGCTTCTTGCGAGCCTCCATGGCCGCATTATCCTTCTCACTCCAAGTTTTCTGAGCAGCATTCCCACCGGCATTGGACTTCTTCACGCCAGCATTAGTCTTGTTACCACCATCGCCACGGTTGCGGTTTCCATCCCCACGCTGACGGTTGTTGCGGTTGCGTCCATTGTCACGTCTCTTACCTCCACGGCCATTCTGGTCGTTGCGGGAGTCGGTGCGGGCATCATTACGTCTCTTGCGGGAGCGTTCATCAGGAAGTGCCTGATCAAGACGGCTTACACCCGCAACAGATGTAGTCCCAGCCTCAGCACCGGTACCGAACCGCTTAGCGCGCTCCAGCTGCTTCGTCGCCTCCTTCAATGCTGTGTCGTCATCCTCAACGATGCCAAACTTCTGCGCGCGAGCCTTGCGCTTCTCAAGTTCCGCCTCCAGATCGGTCTGGGGTAGTCCTCGTGTGTAATCAACGGCAGGCTTCTGTTCAGTCGCAGCTTCGGGCTGAGTAGTTGGTTCAGCGACAGCGCCGGTCGCCTCGACCTTCAAGTCCTCAGTTGTGGCGGGGTTCTCGTCGAGCTGCTGATTTGGGACAGCAACGGGGTTGGAGACTGCGCCCTGGCCACCAGCAGCAATCGCTGCTGCGCCAGTTTCTGTGGATGGCTCGATAATGGTCTCTGCGGGTTCGTCGTCCCAGTCAATGACGTCCTCGGGGGCGTCGGTCTTGGCTGCGGCAGGAGCTGCGGCAGGAGCGTCGGTTGGCTTACTCTCGTCGTCTTCCTGGAGGCGCGAGACCATTTCGGCCTTCTTTCCAGTGTGGGGGAGAGAGCGAGCCTTAAGGATCTCAACCAACTCGGCGTTGGTCTTCTTGCTGTAGTCGGTGGCCATTTTGCGATCGGAGATAGGGTGCAATTGGTGAAGGGAGAGAGGGTAGAAGGAAACGTGATTATAATAATGATCAGATGTTCAATAACCACAGATCAAATATTTTATGTGGTAAACAAAGGAATGGAAGTTGAAGGAGAGCTCAGAGACGCGATCTTACCCAGTGGAGGTCCCCCAGAGGTGCAATTACAACAATTACATAAGCAATTCAGAATGATCCCATTGGCCAAGTAACAACCTTGCATATCCACCTTTTCTTGAAGCTTCTCGACTTTTTATTTACTTCGATCTTACTTCCCTCAAATTTTAACAATTCTATATTTTATGACCTTTCAACAGTTGTACACTTGGAATTAGCAACCGCTCGAGGATTTTTTCCCATTTTCGCACTTTTAACGTAGCCGTGTGTGCCGATCATTCTTGGATTTCTTTTTTTGCTTTGTTTCTCGATCTTGAATTCAGGCGAAAACAAAGATGTCGAAACCTCCACAGCCGCTTTAATCTCCGAATCAGAAGTTGACAACTGTACAACGTAGTGACAGCTTGTTGGGGGAAATATGGGAACAGGGCTGCATGCACTGCGCCACAATAGAACCAGGTTTACTCCGTATAAACTACATCATACGCCACAATGCTTCCTCAGGCATCGCATGAACTATAGGCTGTTATGTTGTATGTACCATGTCGTTGTCAAGACTACCGAGTATGAAGCTCCTGTCTCGATGACCTCCCATGGGGTATAGGAACGTGCTAGGCTATGGAGTTATGTACAAAAAAAAATTAGTGCGCCCTTAGAAAGCAACTCATTCAAAATGACATGGTAAAAGTACAGTATATGAAGAGACCTGTGGGTACAGTATGGATGCCAGGCTTACCAGCCAGCAAATACATATAGTCTAGTTACCTGCGAATGAATTAAGCATCAAAAGTTATACTTAGCAAAGTTCATTTCACAAAGCCTTTTCCCGCCTTCTCTTTGTCGTCGACTATAGAACTGACACATCGAAAGGATATATCTGAAACATTTTTCTAAAGAGACCACTGAAAAGACATCCAGGACCGCTTATGCGGCCTACCATTCTTGTTACAAAGTAGTTCTAGATGTGGCGATTTAGATATCTCGTAGCAATATCCAGACTTTGTATTTGAAGCATGAGGCTATCGTACATGAATTGTGGTGTGCCACTTTGGGTCCTCCTCATGGCTCCCACAATATTATCTTCTTGAAGAAAGGCCCTCGCCGGAAACGAAGTCTCCCGATCTTCCTGTATTTATCGTCTCCGTTGCCAGCTACCATTTTGAAGTCCAACCCAGGCACCAGAAATTCGGCGAAGCAGTCTGAGTAGGAGTCAGTCCACTTCCTCCAGCTCTCCAACCCTTCCTCAACCATAAGATTGCTCCTGTTCCGCTCGGCTTTCAGATCTGGCTGTGCGACCCATTCAAACAATTTCAGGTTTGGGATCACCATGGCCCAGAAATTATTGTCAGGTGGTTTCAGTTCCCCGGTAAAACATGGGCCAGGGGAGATGGCGAGAATAAATTGGATTCGCTTGAGATTCGCTCTGCTGAATGTTTTCTTCAGTGTAGCTTCACCTCCTTTGTTCAGGTAGATTTCGAACAAGTTGTCACCATAAAGGATATCCAGGCATTCGTTGCTCATTTGTTTGGAAACATGTAAAATGTTAGTCCAGCGAGGTCGGGTATTGGAGAACCTGTCGCTTGGATCCCGCGTAGAGACTAAAGGTTCGACCCCGTAGGGCCGATACCTCTCGTTTGTCACTCTGATGGCGCGTTTTGTGGGGATGCAGAGGCTAAAGATCTCCAGGCGTATCTCGGGGGGTAACGAGAGGAGTCGAGGTGTCGTAGAAGCTGGAAGCGGCCGCTGAGACTGCTGCTCTAGTGAGGTTTCCATTGATACCGAAGTGGCAGGGTGGGACTCAGTCGCTTCTCATGTGCCTAGGCCAACGGCTGGCTCGAGACTTTCATATTTAGCATCGTCACCCATGGTGTTATAGTGCACGATATACCTCATCAGGCTGGTCGGATCCGCGCTGGGTCTGGAGAAATATCACCAACTGGCTGCAGTCGTTGAGGGGTGTTGAAAAAGATGGTAGAGATAGCAGCAAGTAGATATATCCTTTCGGATATGTGAGGAGTGAGAGGGGCCCAAGTTGACAGCTGAGCCAAGTAGGGAGATAGCTTGAATGCTGTGGATAACTTGTGAGAAGAAATATGGGGCTGGTCAACTAAGTCGTCTGAAGATCGTGATCAGTCTCGTGAAAAAACAAACGGTTCATATACTGTGTTGACGGCCTCAGGCAGCTGCTACGCGGTGGTCTCAAGGCTCCGATGTGCAGAGGCTAAAACAAAACATTGAACGCGACGAGAGCAACAAGCCTCCACAATATTTGACTATGAGACCTAGCTCGCTGCTCGTGTACTTTTTTCCACGGTGTGCTTAGGTACGAAATGCTGCCAACCTTAAACCTTAGCATGTGCAAGACAGGTTTTATAAGGGAGTAGACCTCATCGAGACCGTGAAACTAACGAACTGTACTTCCCACAGCGGGGAGGGATAAATAACGACAGCATAAATCTGGCGGATTGTATAAACCCTAGGTACATGTAGGTACATATAAGTACACATGAGAAATCAGATACTCATGGGGTCTAACAGTATGTTGGAGGGCTGACTTAGTATTTGTCTTTCCTTTGAAATCCCTGTATAACCGCCTGTGCTGCGCCAAAGGAATCAGCGTGGCCATAGTCTGTAGGCCCAGCCGAACAAACCCAAGTGTCCACCTCGAAACACCCACCTTATTCCTCCGAGGTTGTAAGACCCTTTAGCACATGCAACTTTGAGTATTTCTTGCTCTGTTGAGGACCCCATTAATTGAGTCTTAATTGCATCAATCAGACTGCAAAGTGTTGTAGCAACCGGCGCTGCCAAGAAAGATGCAGATAAATGCAAACCGAGATGATCGTTAAGAATCACAGTGATTGCCACTATTAGATCCCTAAAGCTATCCTAAGATGCAAGCTGACAGCTGTACCGCAACGGAAAGCATTCGACCACAAGCCCTGTCCAAAGGCCTTCCATCCCTCTTGTATCGCATCGATGACGTGCCCGTGACTCTGACGCATATGAGGAGGTAGTCATTTGGCATGCGGATGTTGCCTTGATCTGATGAGTTCTCAAATATGGGCCAATAGATCCAGGATTCCTGGTAGCCCAAGAACTGGCGGAGAGGCAGGGATTTGGTTTGTTCTTTTAGTGTCTCGTATAAGCCGATGCGGACTGTGTCGTAGGTTACTGCTGAATGGGTTAGCATCAAGTAAGATGAACGAAAGAGATGGAACAGTTAGACCAGCATTGTCTCATAACACCCCCCGAAAGCTGCGTTAGAATTGTCGAAATAAAGTCATACAGAGGTCACATCAGAAGGATCGAGCAGCTGTCACCATAAGCCCAGGCTGAAGATTGAGGTTAAAACGTTAGATATGGAATGATCAAGCGAGCACGAGCATACAGACGTGTTTACCAAATGAGCCCGTCACGAACCCGGCATGAACATGATGGTAGACGGTTGCTGCGGTAGAAGCGACGAGTTGGTCGCACTCCTTCTTGGCATTAGCTTGGAGTTTGTAAGTACTAAAATAAAATAGTGGAATCGATAGAATATCCCAGACAGCTTCTGAGGGACTACGTTGTATGGACAAAGGGGGAGAGTGAGTCGCATTTGAGTCGCATTAGAGACGGATATCCCAAGTATCTACACTAGGAGGTTGTCCACGGCAACAGTAGAAACTAGCTACACAGACAACAGACAACTACTGAGATTAAAATGAACCGACTTCTTCTCCAAACGCCCGGACAAGCCGAACAATTGATGAAAAAGGAGTTCGCGTCGATTGGGGGTAGTGTGAGCCCAATGACACTGTGCGACGAGGCATGCGCAAGCACAGAGGCCAAGTCACGAGGTCCAAAAATAGGAATAATCAAAGTGTTTCCTGGACGGAAACTTTCAGAGATTAAACTGAAAAGAACAGATACTACACTTGATCTAAGCCAATAGGCAAAGAGAGCTGAAGAAGAAAGAAAAGAAGAGGAAGTTCTGGGGGCTGAGGGGCCTTCTTATATCCCCAAGGCGGTGACGGGATTATTTTTGCCACTGACAAACAAACTTGGAATGATGTAAGGGACATCAATCATTGATGATAGGGCATCTTTTATCTCTCTATAAAATATAACTTCTCAGTCAATGTAGGTCGTCTTAAGATATAGAATACTATACAAAGGTACCATGTATGATAGAGAATACAAGCTTGAACTCATGGTTAGATTTATGGAATAATACCTCTACATTGAAAAAAAAAGGACAGTTCACGGGAGAATCAGATGTTCACTATACACAGGGCTTGTCTGAAGCAGTAAAGGTAGAAAAAAAACAGACACAAAGGAGAATGACAGGACATAATAGCACAACGCCATGGGAAGAAAACATGGAACATTTGGTACACCTAGTCAGCGTCGAAAGTTCTAGGGTTTATAGATCACATCAAGGAAATGGGTGGTTCCTCTTTTCTGATTTTTTCCCCCAGCACAGGCGAATCTAACCATCTAAGAGGGTGCCATGGGAAGGTTTTCTTCGGGTTTGGTTTTTCTTTTTTATTATTGCGTTGCCAATATTGTTTACCGGTCAACTTCACCGAACACAAGATCCATAGTACCTAGAAGAGATTCAATGTTAGAAGCTAGAATGGAAGAAGACAACACAAACAAAAACTTACCAATAATTGCGACAGCATCGGCAAGCAAGTGACCACGAGACACCTGATCGAAGCCACCCAAGTGGGCGAAACCAGGGGCACGAATCTTGCAGCGGTATGGGCGCTCACTGCCATCACTGACCAGGAAGACACCCATCTCACCCTTGGGGGCCTCGATGGCGGAGTAGGTCTCGCCAGGGGGGACGGAGTAACCCTTGGTGAAGAGAAGGAAGTGGTGAATGAGAGCTTCCATGTTCTCCTTCATGGCGGCACGGGGAGGGGGTGAGATCTTGTAGTCCTCGACGCGAACAGGGCCGGCAGGCATCTTGTTCAGGCACTGGTGGATGATACGGAGGGACTGACGGAACTCCTCCATACGGCAGAGGTAACGGTCGTAGCAGTCACCGTTGACACCGACGGGAACGTCGAACTCGACCTGGTCATAGGCATCGTATGGCTGCGACTTGCGGATATCATAGGGAACACCCGAGCCACGGAGCATGACACCAGTGAAACTCATGTTGAGCGCATCGGTAGCGTTGACAACACCAACACCCTGGGTTCTGGCCTTCCAGATACGGTTATCCGTGAGCAGTTCCTCGGTCTCGTCAATGCGATCACCGAACTGAGTGGCCCACTGGTAGATGTCGTCCAGAAGACCAATGGGGATATCTTGCGACACACCACCGGGGCGAACGTAGGCAGCGTGGAGACGGGCACCGGAGACACGCTCGTAGAATTCCTGAAGTACCCGAAGTGTCAGTAAACAAGACCTGGCCGTAGTTGCTTCCCGGAGCTCTCAATTACTCACCATAAGCTTCTCACGCTCCTCGAAACCCCACAGGAAAGGAGTCAGGGCACCCACGTCCATTGCGTGGGACAGGACAGACATGAGGTGGTTCAGGACTCGGGTCATCTCGCCGAACAAGGTACGGATCCACTTGGCACGGTCAGGGATCTCGACGTTCAACAGCTTCTCAACGGCCAAGGAGAAGCACTGCTCGTTTGTCATCATGGAAACGTAGTCCAATCGGTCAAAGTAAGGCAGGGCCTGCATGTAGGTTTTGTACTCGATCAACTTCTCGGTACCACGGTGAAGCAAGCCGACGTGGGGATCGGAGCGAACAATCTCTTCGCCATTGAGTTCCAGAATCAACCGGAGCACACCGTGAGCAGCAGGATGCTGAGGACCAAAGTTGACAGTGTAATGACGAATCTTGCGGTCGATGCCTTCGGCCTCGGATTCAAGGGCAGCAGCCTCGGTGTCCTCGGGAGCACCCTTGTTGGCGAGGGAAGTGAAGGTCGGGTCGGTCGGCACAAGTCGTGTGGCCTGGTAGCTCGTAGCCTCTGCATGACGGCGCGGGACAGAGGTGGCTATCGAGCGGGAGCGAGGAATGGATGTGTTGAGTGAGGAGGGGCGGAGGCAGAGCCTTTTGGGCGCATTGCCCGCTAGGCGGGCGAAAGAAGCGGCCATGGAGGATGAAGAATTGGAGATCCAAGAGGGAAAAGAGGGGAGATGATCCTCAATCCACGCGCATTCAATGGGTGGATATGGCTCGCTACGGATAGGGAACTCGCTGAAGGTCTCAGGTTGGGAGTCGCATTTTGGCTCGTCACGTGAAAGCTGCCGGGTCATCAGCCGTGCGCTGGTTGGCTTGAAGGGGCCACTATACTGTCTTGGTACAGGCTCCACGCTAGCCTGTTATTGGCCTAGCCCTGTGCACTTTTGGCACAATTCCGCAAATATGGATTATATAATACTTATTCTCTTCACAGAATAAAGCCCCCATGTGCTGCCTCAGGCAAACTAGAAAATTGCTTCGAGAAATCTCTCTTATCGGTGATCGCGGATTTTACCTTCAACCTCCACCAGACCCTATAAATTACTCACCATGGCACCTCTTGTTCCCTCACAGGAGGAGCTGCAGCGCCGCCGTGTATGTCTTTAACAAGGATTCCATGTAGCTCAGAATACTAATCGTTCTAGATCATCGGTATCAATGCGGAAACCGTCACCAATATCCCCTCTACAGATTTTCCTGGCCATTGGCCCGGAGAGTCGCATGGATGGGCACTCGATGAATTCAAGAATGTATGTGCCCAAATATTACAACGAAGACATACTCTACTAGACTGAGTCAGGTCTGATCATTTCCATCCAACAGAATTTCCAGGTCGAATTCCACCGCAATGACCGGTTCGAGGCTTCCTTCTCGCTGATCGGTCTCGACGCCTCAGTCGCCAACGCTTTCCGTCGTATCCTTATGGCCGAGATCCCCACCATCGCCATTGAAGACTGCTTCATTCACAACAACACTTCCGTCATCCAAGACGAAGTGCTGGCACAACGGCTTGGCCTGATCCCCCTCAAGGGTTCTATCGAGGGAATCAACTGGATGCACTGGTACAAGAAGGCATCTGAAGACGGATCCGAAGAGGAAGATGGCCCCTGCGACTTCAACACCATTGTACTCCATCTTGACGTGGAATGTTACAAGAACGAGTACGCAGACAAGGACGAGCAGGACCCCCGCAAGCTGTACACCAATGCCCATGTTTACGCCAAGGACCTCATGTACATGCCCGTCGGTCGTCAGGAACAGTACTTCGTTGGCGATGGTGCTATCGCACCTGTCAACCCGGATATTCTGATCGCCAAGCTCCGTCCCGGCCAGAAGATCGAGATGGAACTCCACTGCCAGAAAGGTATTGGTGCCGACCATGCCAAGTTCTCCCCCGTGGCCACCGCTTCATACCGTCTCCTACCTGATATTAAGATTGAGCGTCCCATCATTGGTGACGATGCAAAGAAGTTTGCCAAGTGCTTCCCTAAGGGGGTGATTGGCCTCGAGCCTATCACCTCTGAAGAGGCTGCGCAACGCGGAAGTGGATATGAGGGCCATGCGGGCGAGCAGAAGGCTGTCGTGAAGGATGCGTTCAACGACACTGTCAGCAGAGAGTGCCTGCGCCACGATGAGTTCAAGGATAAGGTCAAGCTGGGACGTGTGCGGGATCACTTCATCTTCAATGTTGAGAGCACCGGTCAATTCGAGAGTGACATGCTCTTCCTGGAGGCTGTCAAGGTTATGAAGCTGAAGTGCAACCGGTGGAAGAGAGGTCTGACCGATCTGATGGGTTGATCAATCGGTCTTTCCCCTGCTACACCTTATTATATGCATTCTTTGGCGTTGGATTTTTTGGCTGCCTTTGCGCTGTACATTTACGAAAAGTCGATCAGGGCTTCGCCTCACGAGGCTGGAGTCTGGATGTGTTAATTGTCTTGGAATAGAGCCCAACAGCTATCTTTTGAATTCTACACAGTTAACTAGGCTAATCATCTCGGTCATAAAGATATCTGATTCCTTGTAATTTCCACATGGAAAGGCTAGGCAGGTTACCCTGATTTGAAGTGAAGGCGGAAACGGAACGTGGTGGTGTAGGCTGGGTCGCTGACAGCGACTTCCTCTCCATCCTCGACCAATTCTACCAGCTTCTTCACCAGGTTAGATCGACTCGTTTCCTCTAGCTGAGGTGGGAAGCGCTGGTAGAGGGTCTTCTCTTCGGTTCGCATACTAGGCTTCTTCAATTGAGCCTCGGCCCTTTCCCCGAGGCTCTCGATGAACTCGCCCAGGGTCATATTGGGATCCACGTTCAGCTTCCGAGCAAGTTCGCCGCACACGGGGCAGTCGGGCTTCTTCTCCGCCTCGAAGGTGTATGTGTACACCCCTTCCTCGCCAGCATACATCATGTAGTTCGTAAGGAATGGATTGCAGCTAGTGGCGATCTTGAGAACTTCCGAAGTTGTAGAGGCCGCAATGACAGCGTTCGTTGATGCGATAGCCGGAATGATATTTTTGACCACACCCTGGGTCATCTGGAAGGTAACGCCATGGATATGGAAATGCTGGGCACGTTCGTAAGCGGCATTATATATCCAGGATATGTGTTCCATGTCGTCGCTATCAAAGGTATCATCTTTGCGCTTCTCTTGCCAAGCGATCTGGTGGGCCCATTCAATGCAGTGTTGAGGCTGGCGTGGGATGGTAGCAATGGTGCAGAGTGGGACTGCTGGACGAGGTGCGTGCATATCCAGCTGGCACTCAATGCAGGATGAGATAGAAGGTAGAATGACACGCGCTTGGCCCTTGAAACCTGTTTGATATATTAAAAATATGTTCTCGGTCCAGTTTGACGATGCAAGTAGGTACCTTCAGTTCCGCCGTCGACAAGTGGCTTCAGGCT
The DNA here is from genome assembly GCF_001561935.1 of Penicillium griseofulvum. Classification (NCBI taxonomy): domain Eukaryota; kingdom Fungi; phylum Ascomycota; class Eurotiomycetes; order Eurotiales; family Aspergillaceae; genus Penicillium; species Penicillium griseofulvum. Next base: position 3,521,864 of record NW_024467471.1, on the reverse strand, counting down.
CAAAGGGTTATCTTCGTCGATCATCGAGATCAATGTGGAATTGATCCAGCGTCGAGCTTCGATACTGTCCAAGCCACAGACAACAATACTAAACTGCATGTAGTAGTCGTCATCCTTATCTTGGATCTTGCCGACGTAGGGTGTGATCTTCACTCCCTTCACTCGTTTTTGCACAAAAGCGGCTGCGACTTCGGCTTTGGGCTTCCCGATATCTGCCTGGCGGAAAAGGAACTGTCGGTTAAGATTTGATATGTCAATGGTGTCTGTCAACTGTAAGCTTCTGGACTTGGCAGTGTGAGTTGAAACACATACCCATGTCGATGACATGAATATCTTTGAATCCTGACAGTGCGAGATTCTTTAAGATCTCGCATCCTAGACCGCCAGCTCCGCTAGACCTCAGTCAGTCCTCCATCTTTATAGAATACCAGAACTTTGAGCTTGACAAACATCACCCTATAATTTATGTTAGCAAAAGTAATACCTCCGAATGTGAAGCAACTTACAAGATTTTAGAAGATTCCAGAGCACTGATAGGCTCGGGGCCAGGGTTCCAGTCATCATCCGTATAAGGACCACGTTTACTTAGGACATTGTAGAGGTGCTTCCTGTGGGGTATTAGGACGGATCAGAGGTCTGAAAGAGTCATCCAACGCACCATCGACCCAGTTGGTCCACGTAAATCGGAGCTTCTGGGGCATCTGTGGTTTTGACATCTATATCCATCGTGATAGAATCCTAATATAGGTAATTGGTGTGAGTAAAATAGGAGCAGTATCAATTCACGTTGCACGAGTCAACGCTTGTTGCGGTGGGGGGCAGACAGAGTGAGCTTAGTGGTAGTCGTATCAGGTACAGATCGGAGTTCAGCTTTTGATCAAATCACCAAATTAGTCAAGTCACTAGTAATGAAGAGGTTGAGTTGACAACATCACCGGCGCGTGGGCTGCCTTGACTCTTGAGGTGACTATGGCTGACTAATCTTAGGCCCGCCTACTGTAATCTTCACCTCAAGGCACAACGTATCTTTTCCCCGAAGTGAGTTCGAATCAAAAATGGAGGGCCTTCTGACGGCAGTGAAAACTGTCAAGCGAGATTCAGATGCCCTTGTTACATCTGCTGTCGAGCCTCTACGCGCTGATCCGCCGGCAAGAAACAACATTGACCCAGAACATCTATCATCACGTCACATTATAGATCTACTCAAATCCAGTCCCGATCGTGAACAGCTGTGTGCCATTTTGGCGGCCCTTGATCCTTTCAGCAAATCCAAAGCTACAAAGGACTTCGATCTCCGCATTGCAAGTCCTGTCACAGCACAGATTCTCCAAATATTAGTCAGCACCACGATTCCAGATCATTGGGGATCACTAGATGCAAAAGATAGCAAAGGGAAAGACACTAGAGCTCGAGCAGCATTATTGAGGTGTCTTAACAGTGTCGCGGGTCTCGGCTCCCTGGTGGCTCAGCTACGATCTCTAATCAATGCGGCCCGCGCTTCTACCCAGCAAGCCCAAGGTTCAAGCAGCCAACTCGGGATCCGGGATCTCTTGGCTGTGCTTTCTGCTTTGCTAGAGCCAAATGACTTTCTGCTCCGTCTTTCTTCTGACATTTCAGTCATCTACGACACCAAAACTCGACAGCAAGTTACGTGGAGAGAGCTTGCGTCGCTCGTTGCTGCCGGCAAGATTCTATCAACGGCAGCCGAGGCTCTTACTGTTGTCGATGACTCAAGCTCAGTATCTTCCACCTCGTGGGTTGGAGATGGTTCCCAATATGCGTCGTGGCTTGGGCGCAATGTTTCACACATAGCGGCAAGACTAGCCCCAGATAACGAAAGCGACTGGGCGTCAGTTGCTTTGTTAACAGGGCGAGCCTTAAGTCTTGGTTATACAGGTGAATATAGATCAACTGCTTTATCTAAGCTCCAGACTAACATCGCATAGATCAAATTGTCAAAGAAATCTACTCGGGTCTACTTCTTGGGCAGTCCTCGCCGGCGTGTTTTGGTATCTTATTAAACCACCTCAGACGGACGGAGCAGCTTGCATTTCTGGAAGCGATATTCCGTGATATACAACGAAAGCACTTTTCGGATGATCTATCTGGGGCAGTGAGCCCATCACGCACTCCTTCAGAGCTCATTCAAGGGGTGGCAGCTTTGATTTCCGCCGTCATTTCTCCTCATCCAGATCTAGAAAGCCAAGTCATGGAATGGCTCTCAAAATCGCAAGGTGGCTCAATAAACACGTTGGGACTACGCCGTGCATTATTAGCCACTTGTAGCAACCGCGGTAGTAAGTTCACGCCCCCGAATGAAAGACAGACAACGAAACTAACGACATGTATCAGATGTGTTGAAGTCACTGCTCATGCGCAGCCTTGAGCAATTTGGAGACAAGTTCTCTATCAAGCATATCCCAAATGTGGCTCAGAATGGTTCGTCAACAGTCCACAGTCTTTCCCAAATGATCAACTCTAACATTGAATAGCAACTGCACAAGTGATTCTGCTTGCCGCTGGCCACCTGTATCGACTGGATCAAGCACAAGTGAAAGAAGTAGGCCGGTCAGGAGCATATCTCAATGCAGTCTCCAATCGACTCGCTGCATCCTCTAACAGAGCACGACTTCTTGGCATGATCGTTGGAACAGGAATATCTGAACTCATTGAAAAACCAGACAAAGTGCTGAAATTTGACATTGAGGATATGCGAAGCGAGGAAGCTCTATGGTATCTGGATTTGACAAAGGTTCAAGACAAGGTCGGTTCGCCTGAATTTATCAAAGCATTGCAAGAGGCATTGCCACCAACACCAGAACCGGTCCGCTCTAAGCCTGCACAAAAGCCGAAAGTACAATTTTCCCGCCACCATACAAGCAAGATTGTTGCTATTGAGGAAGTCAAGGACAGTGATGAGGACGAAGACGAAGATGAAGACGACGACCTCATTCCGTATGAGAAGCCGGACGACGATGCATACGATTCTGATGACGATCCCACATTGGTCCAGCGGAATAAGCCAACAGCGCCTGTGTAAGTACAGATGAAGTTGCCTGTTTATATCGATATCGCTAACAAGTGCTAAGATATATTCGTGATTTGATCCCATCCCTCCGAGACACCGAGAATGTCGAGCGCTATCATCTCGCCATCACCACCGCCCCATCCTTAATTCGACGGAAGATAGGATTTGGAACCGAACTTGCCGAGCAGATCGAGGAGCTCGCTCTGACCATCGTGGGTCTTCAAAATGACAACAATCATCCGTCATTCCATGAATCTCGCCTACAAAGTATGATTGCATTAATTGTGTCCGAGCCCTTCAAGATGGGCCGTTGGTTTACTGCCATCTACTTCGATGGAGACCTTTCTCAAGTCCAGAGATCCGCTGTTCTTACAGCTCTGGGTCTCAGTGCTCGCGAGTTAGCAGGGAATGGAGAAGATGATGCCAAAGCACTACGTCTCCCAGCTACCGGTGATACCTCATTCCCATCCAAACGGCTCTCGCCTGCCCTAGAGGCGATGTACTCAGGAGCAAATGAGTCTCCCATTGCAGCGCTCACCCAGAAATTGTCACGCGCGTCCTTGGAACCGCTCGCAGCCAACGCAGCAGATACGATGGCTGGCCCCAACGCCCTCAAAGTGCGGACCTTCTCGTCGCGCATGGAGGTCGAGAAGAAACGCAACCAGCGTGACGCCCAGCGCCAAAACTCCACAATTAAGGATCTGCACAAGGTGCTTGCCGAAGGTTTCTTCTTCCCGCTGCAGGGCAGATTTGAAATAATGATGCTGCAGTTCTCATCGTGGGTCTTAAGTCCCCATCTCATCTCAAACCAGTTATACTAACCTCGCCCTAGGTCCTCCACGTCCTCATACAACCCATTCTTCATCCCCCATCTCCTAACCCTCTTCCTCCAAACCCTCACCCTCATCCTCTCCACAACAGGCCCTCATACCCCCTTCCTCCAAACCCTCACCCACGAAACCCTCTCCCTCCTCTTACCACTACATACAGCGTCCGTATCCAGCGAGCCAACGGTCACTGCCGCACTCCTATCCTTATTCCTCGCTGTGGTGGATCTCAATATTGCATCTGGTTCAAATGGCGAGCAGCGTCTTGTCACTGAGTACGCCACGCAGGTGATCGAGTTGCGCGAGTGGGCTTCCCAGGTCTTCGACCGGACGCCGCCTTCAGCTGCGCGGGCTGATCCAAGTTCAGCGCTTGCTGACCCACAGGAGCAGATACGTACCCTTTCTGCTGGTGTTATGGTGCGGCTCGGGGAGGTCATAGAACGGTACCAGGGTCGGTTGATGGGTGTTCATTCTGGATTCAGTTATTAAACCACTACCTGGGACATATCTCTATCTGTTTGATGAATTGGAATCTAGAATTGAAGCATATTATGGAATATGGACAGTATTCAGTCACTTCACGTCGAATACGTCAAAACAGCCATGGCGCGCCTTGGTCTTTACATTAGAAAGAAGACTGTAGAGCTTTCTGCTCCCTTCCTTCTGAAAATGGCATTCATAGGTATTATTATGATCACTTAAGCGTAGATTGACCCATTTACCCTGCTTTAGCAAAGCTACCCTTCTCGATAGCCGCCTCCATCATTCGATCACCACTAATGATGCTCGTGGTACAGATAATGATCTTCCTCCGCGGAGCCTCTTGCGCAGCAATGAAGCGCAACGCGGCGATCTCGGTGAATGTGATACCACCCAAGAAAAAGACATACACAGTCTTTGTGGCAAAGTTGCCACTCAGCGTTTGACGAGCCCGCACAGCCTTATCATCACCCTTCTGGACAATGCTGAAAGTCGCACCGCGGGCACTCTTGACAACGTCCTCGAATCCAAGCCAGCCAGGTGAGGTTATATTAGCGGTATTCAGCGCCGCAGCCGGTGTACCTCCCTTGATTAGCGAGACCATATAGGACTTCTGTAACACGCATTGAACCAGTCGGACGCTGAGGGGCGCAAAGCCACTGTACACGTAAGAAATATCGTTCGGATCCTTCTCGCTAACCTCTTCGATGACAAGACGGAGGTTCTTGCGCAGGTATCCGTAGTTCGTCTTTGATCCTGCTTGCGCGCCGGATGTAGGGAGGAGCATTGTCGTGGCCGAGGATCTAGGCTGAAGGAGTTCCATTTTCTCTAGCGCCCAGAATGTGAGGAGGTGCTGATGGCCGTACGCTTGGACAACCTGTCTCTTGAAACTCTCCAAGTCGCGCGGACGGAGACCGCCAGACATGCAAGACTCTAAGCACAGGAGCCGTAGCACAGTCTTTAGCGGGACGTCTCGAGCTATAAGCTCTTCGATTGTCTCGTGCTGATATGTGGAGTCGGCACCAGCTGCGTTGTTCTGTTGGACTTCTAAAGTTTTGCGGAAGGTTTCGGAGCGGGTGAGTCGCATTATTTCCTCTGCGAGGTTGGTATGGGTTCGAAGACTCTGGTGTTCCAGCTGGTAGGTTGGTAATCGATTGACAAATTCCCGAAGCTCGCCTGTCGTTTTAGCTGTGTGGCGGCTCTCATACTCATTTTCTAAGCGGCGTGCCACCTTATTCAGGATATCACCCACGATTGCAAAGTTTGCATCTCGCAGTTGGCTGAACAACTGATCCGAGGCATCAAGTTGGATCTTTCTCTTCAGCCCCTGCTTGGCTTGCTGGGGTGTCTTGGATGACTCTTGGGACTGTGGTGTAGGAGCAGGGCCGACAATGCTCGTATCAACGTCTGCTTGGTTGTTCTTTATGCCGACATATTCATCAATTAAGCCTTCATAGGTGAGCTGTGTGAGAAGAGGAGTCCCAAAGTCCACGTCACGGTCTATGATGATCAAATTCTCTACACTTGCACTTGGCAACAGCCCTCGGGCAGAGGGATCAGCCAATCCGGAGCTCTCCTCCGTATCGAGTTCTTTTCTCATGCGCAGCAGGAGATCTGCCAGGCGCCGGGCATTGTCGCCTTTTCCGACAATGCGTGGGAAATAGCCATGGCGCTGCTGGGCACCCATCAGAGCCTTAGCGGCATGGAAGATACATCCGGGAGCTTTGTGCTAAATAGCAAGGTCAGAAAATGTCTCATTCAAAGTTAGCAACCTAGCAACTTACCAAGTACAAGTCTCCAAACGATTCATCCAGTTCTAGTGACAAGATATCTTGTTCTAGGGGCATAAAATAGAGAGGAAGCTCGGCGATATTCACGTCGCCGATGATTCCCGCCTCTTCCAAGACCGCATTGCTTACAAGGGTCCGTCTTGGAGCGAAGAAGATAGAGAACTCATGTTCAACGTTCCCATTATTCTGCAGGCGTTTGATTTGTTCTAAAATGGAAATGTCAGCTCATCCTGATGGCACTCAATCAGAGATAGCAGGAAAGGGCCCTAATGAAACGAGCTTGAAAATGTTGTAAAGATAGATATCGATATAGGGAATCTTTCTCCAGATTACACAGAGTAGAAAAGCCTCTGTATAATCTAATGATAGCCCATCATGGACCCAAGGACGAGATCCAATCTACACCGGCCTAAGCCGAATGGGGGCAAAAAGAAACAATGTCATACCTGCCACAATTCGAACGTGGCGAGCTTTCTCGCCACGAACAAGGAATACAACATTGCGTTGTGATGAGTCGATGTTTGCATTTTCCAGCAAGAAGACCCGGTCCACACCATACTCCTGGAGCACGGAGAACTTGACGAATAGCCCCACTGGGCCGGCCAGCTCCTGGCTTATGACGAGGTTCTTCTTACCCCGGGCCTGGAGAATAGTTAGCGCAGATCAGAATATCAAAGAACTGTACTCACGCCTTCTAGTAAAGTCAGAAGATCCCTCCGCGCCTTGTCCCTAAAATAGTCCGCATCAGACCCCGATAAAGGAGCCATTTCATCCAGGCAGCAGAGGCAATGTTGTGGCCAAAAATAAACAGAGACGTTGAAGTGCCACTGCGCCCGCATTGGGTTAGCACTGCCACTGCTGATGTAACTGCGTAATTTTGGTATTGGTATGGTTATTGATGCCCTATCTGCCCTAACCCATGTGTGTAATATTCGTATTTATCCCGTATGTATATTACCATCAGGCGGCGATCTCGAACATCTAGCTCCCCTGAAGGCGTCTCACATTAATTCTTTCTTTTGTCTCATGTCATTCTATTTCTCCTTTCTTTCTTGTACTTCCCTAAACACTCAATCATTCTAATTTATTCCGCAAATCTTTACAAACCTACATAACACCCCCAACATCATGGGTCTTTTCAAGAAATCCGATGGCGACGATGACTCTAACCGCCGAGCACTCTTCGGCTCGCGAAAGAAGGACAAGAGCCCGCCGACCCCCTCCAACCCTTACGCCAAACCAATTCCAGTAGACCCATACACAAAAGCCAAGATTGGCGCGGGTGTTGCCCCCTTGCCTGCCGACCACCCAGCCGCCAACGGTGGCTCGTCGCAGAGCCCCCACTCCATTCCCTCCGATAACAAGTACTCGGCCAACAAATACGGTAACCAAGGCGGCTACGGCAGTGATCGATTCGGCGGATCCGGCGCAGGCGCTGGCTCTGGCTCGGGCTCCCGTTATGGAAACGGTGGCTACGGAGGTCTGGGCAGCAGCGATCCCAATGACCCCGCGGCCTCAGAGTCCGCTCGTAACGAGCTGTTCGGCAACTCCAACAAGAAGTCACCGGACAACTCGACCACCTCGCCACCACCGTACTCCGAGGGCCAAAATGGTCAAGGACAGAACAACTACGGTGGCGGCAGCAACGAATACAGCATGGCAACCTTCCAGGAGCGACACCTGACAGCGGAAGAAGAGGAAGAGGAGGAGGTTCAGGCGACAAAGAACGAGATGCGCTTCGTGAAGCAGGGTGATGTTGCGTCGACACGAAATGCACTCCGAGCTGCCGCACAGGCTGAAGAAACCGGCCGCGCCACTCTGGCCCGGCTCGGTGCGCAGGGCGAATCAATCCACGACACGGAGAAGAGTCTTGACATGACCGCTATCGAAGGCCGCATTGCGGAGGATAAGGCGAAGGAGCTCAAGACCCTCAACAAGAGCATGTTCGCCGTGCATGTGGCGAACCCGTTCACAGCCTCGCGACGCCGACGCGAGCGTGATGAGAAGGTCCTTAATACGCACCGTGCGGATCGTGAGACCCGCGAGGGCACACGGTCCGAGGCACACCAGACTAATCAGCGTATGGAGCGGGTATTCCGCGATATTGATCGCGATGCGGCGAAACAGGACAAGGGCAAGAAGGCGAGTGTCACCGAGCGTGCCAAATACCAATTTGAGGCGGATAGTGAGGACGAGCAGTTGGAGGACGAAATCGAGCAGAACTTGAATCTGCTCGGTGGTGCTACTGGTCGATTGAACGGTCTTGCCAAGGCCACTGGCAAGGAGCTTGACGAGCAGAATAGACATCTGGAACGTATCATGGGCAAGGTGAGTATTCTGCTATCCCTTCAATATAATATGTGAATATGAAATTAACTGGCTGCAGAGCGACTACGTCGACGATCAGATTGCCATGAACCGGGCCAAGCTGGACCGTATTCGTTAGATACTTGCTTGTTCAAGCAAATGGGGCTGCGGTATGCCTGGTGCTGTCGAGCTCAGTAATTTTCTGCGTGCGCTCTATCCTTTGGGCATGGATCACAAATTGGCGTTGGGGGTGGTTCTGCATTGTCTGCCGTGCTCATATCAGAACCGGCGACTAGGATATTGGTTGAATATCAATTATCATAATATCATCGCGATTTATTCCGACTACATCATACTAGAACTCCATTGGCGTACAACATAGGGGAGTAGGCCGGCTAATGTGCTTCGTGATGCTCAGACGCCTTTAGGTATGTAATACGACCAGGGTAGCTTTTCAACATTTCCCAATAACCCTGATAAATTTGTCAGAGAAATCTTAACATCCAACTACTCAACCCTCGCAATAGAATCCGACGGCGATCGACACCCCGACTGCGGGGAGTGTGGGGGAACACCCGAATGAACCTCCACAGAGCCCTAAGTGTAACAGAGTATAAAAAACACCACACTCCTACTCCAAGAGTCACTTACATCTACAAATCAGTTCCCCTCCATCTCCAAATCTCCAAATACCATGTCACTCCCCCAAAAAACCAATATCCTCGTGATAGGCAGCGGCAACGCCGGCCTCAGCGCCGCCCTCTCAGCCATACAAACAAACCCAGCCCTAAAAGTAACCGTAATCGACAAAAGCCCCGTCTCCTGGGCAGGAGGCAACACCTACTTCACAGCCGGCGCCTTCCGCACCACCCACAACGGCCTCGACGACCTCCTCCCATTAGTCAACAACACCGACGCAACCCAAGCATCCCGCATCGACATCCCAGTCTACACAGAACAAGACTTCACCACAGACCTACAGCGCATGACAGGAAACCGCACCAACCCCGCTCTATCAACAGCTCTAGTGCGCGACTCCCGCGCCGCCATAGGCTGGCTAGCAGCCAACGGAATCCGCTTCCAGCTCTCCTTCAACCGCCAGGCATACGAAGTTAACAACCGAATCAAGTTCTGGGGCGGACTCGCGCTGAAAACCCAAGATGGCGGGAAAGGTCTTATTGAAGACGAACTACGCGCCGTTAGGAATGCCGGCGTGGATGTGTTCTTCGATACAGCTGCCACGGCGCTAGTAGCTGACCCGACCAGCGGGGCTGTTACTGGCGTTGAAGTCGTCAACTGCGGTTCTGGCACGCGCAGCAAGACGACTATCGCTGCAGACGCGGTGATTCTCGCTGCTGGAGGATTCGAGGCAAATCCGCAGCTTCGTGCGCAGTGGCTTGGTCCTGGGTGGGATAGTGCGCGTGTGCGCGGAACACCGTATAATACCGGTGAGATGTTGCAGATTGCGCAGCGGGATGTGGCTGCTAAGGCGGCCGGGAATTGGAGTGGATGTCATTGTGTGGCGTGGGATGCGGATGCGCCGATGGAGTCGGGGAGTCGGGTGGTTTCAAATGAGTTTACGAAGAGCGGGTATCCGCTGGGGATTATGGTTAATCGGGATGGGGAGCGGTTTGTCGATGAAGGGTTTGATATGAGGAATTATACTTATGCGATGATTGGGCGACGGGTGCTTCAGCAGCCTGGACAGGTTGCGTTCCAGGTTTGGGATGGGCGGACTGTGGGCTGGTTGCGTGAGGAGGAGTATCGGGGTGAGGTTGTTCGGCGGATTGAGGGTGAGTCGTTGGAGGAGCTTGCGGTGAAGTGTGCGGAGGTTGGACTTGTTGATCCTGGGCGTTTTGTGGAGAGTGTTAGGGAGTATAATGCTTCTGTTGACGATGATGGGCAGAAGAGATGGGATCCTGCTGTCAAGGATGGACTTGCTACGAAGGGACTGGCTGTCCCTAAGTCGAATTGGGCATTGCCCATTGACAAGCCGCCTTTCCTAGCTATCAAGGTCACGGCGGGCATCACGTTCACTTTTGGTGGACTAGCTGTGAATCCTGAAACTGCGGCGGTCATTTCGGAGACGACGAATGATGAGATTCCTGGATTGTACTGTGTGGGTGAGATGATTGGAGGTATCTTCTATGATAACTATCCTGGTGGAAGTGGTTTGACTTCTGGGACTGTCTTTGGGCGTCGTGCTGGTCGAGCAGCAGCGGAGCAAGCTGGGAAGAGCGGAAGACTAGGACGGTTATGATGCTCATATCGAGAGACTAGATCCAGAAGGTCTAAAATACATTTAACTACGAAGTATAGAAATGTGTTCAGAATGTCTTTATTGATTAGACAATATATCTAGTAGCGACTGTGTAACTGGAACTAGGCCAGGCCCAGTATCAAAACAATAGGAACAATGCTTTCCTATGGGTATCACCAACACCAACCCAAATTTGCACGTTCTTGGAGGCGACTGGGGGAAAGAGAACAATGTGAATGCTTTAAGCCAAGCAGAATGCAGGCCATGGAAGATTAAGACCTCGGGAAGAAGGAAAAAAAAAAGAAGTCAGGGTATTGCCTTCAGAGAATATAAAGGTAGAAACATCGAATCATCACAAGCCCCATGGTATCGAGAAAAAGCAGAAAAGGTGACGCCCAGGTCTAGCGAAAGAATAAGAAATGAAACGAAAGCAACGCGTCCAGCCGGAAACCTCTATGGTCGTAACGTGGGTGAAACCAAGTATGAAAATGAGAAAGAAAAGAAGAAAAAAAAAAAAAGGCTCTCTCTTGCCTGCGGCCCTCGAATAGAACCCATTATACCCATAAATCACAACCCGTTTTGGAAGGAGTATGGTACGTATGAGTGTTTCTCTCTCCGATTAGGAAATGTTTCTCGGGAGTTGATGTAGGAAAGGTGATGAAAAGCTGATCCATGCTGTTGTACAAGGAGAGCACGAGCCGTTTATATAAAACATGCCAACGCGGTTGGTTCATGAACAGGCTCGTGGCATAGGAAGGACGAAGTTGTGGCGGGTGGAAGATCTGCGCTTTGTGTGGGATGGGCATAGGAGAGAGAGGACTCGACGGGATTTCCGCGAGTAGAAGAATGTAGTTGTATGGAGATTGGCAGATTACTCGTCGTCATCGCCAGAGCCGCTGTCCTTCTCACCCTTGTGGACCTTCTTGTGTCGACGCAGGTTTGAGACAACGGAGAAGTGCCGCCCGCAGCCTTCAACATCACACGCGAATGCTAAGAAATATTAGACCATGAAATTCAAATAAATTGGCTTCCAAGAAAACTTACGCTTTTCACCGGTGTGGCTGTACATATGTGTCTGAAGTGAAGACGGACGCGTGAACCGCTTGTCGCAGACCTTGCACTTGTGCTTCTTCTGGGTGTTGGAGGGCATCTTGGAGCTAAATTGGCTCATCATCGATTGCGGGCCAGGAGGAGCGCTACCGGCCAAAAGGCTGGTTGGCCGGGGGAGAGTGCGCGATTCGTATGACTCGGAAGTTGTGGAGCTGTAGTCTGTCACGGAGGAGTCGACGGAGCCCACCGAGGCGCTGTAGTAGGGGTAGTTGCCGCCGGAGGAGATGGATGAGGCGGAAGATTGGGTGGAAGGGAAACCGTAGGAATCGGCTGAGCCTCGCGCACCGCGAGGGCCGGGGCCGTAGATGTTGCGAGGGGTCAAGTCCTGGCTGAGAGCGACCATTCCGCGGCTGGCGTCGAGCGCATCACCAAAAGTGGGGGCCGAAGCTGAAGCGCTAACACGAGCGGCATCTCTGTCGATTATGTGTAAGTTTTTTTTTTTTTTTTTTCGCAACCCCGAAGCATGTAAACAATGCGGACTCGGAATTTCAACTTACGAGTGAGAGATACGACGGCTGTCTTGTGGAGAGGGGTGAATCGGGGCGTAAGCAGCATAGCTGGAAGGCGCGAAGTTGCTCATTGGCGGAGCGGTGGTGTAGGATGGCGCCTGGTCAAAAGTTGTACGCGGTACCTCGTGTTGCATTGCCATTACCTCAGGGCCATAACTGGCGGTCGCGTAGGTGTTTCCTGCCACCATTGATGGGGCGGACACAGGAATGTTGGGGTAGGGCATAGACATGGCGGTGCGGTTCACTTCCTCTTGCTTGACCTGGGCGAGGGCCATGCTGGCGCCATTACCCATGGAAGTCGCATAAACTGGAGGTGTCGAGTGCGACGAAGTGTGTGCCCACGGATCGGTGAATTGTGGTTGAGTGTGGTGATAGACATTGTCGAAACTCATGCCGCCATAGGGGCGGTTCTGATTTTCCATAACCATCGTCATGGGGGATATAGAGTCGCGAATCGATCGCGTGCAGAAAGTTTGTAGAAAAGGGAAGATCGAGAAGCAATAGAGAGATCGTCTGTGTTGATCCGGAGTATAAGAGAAATTGATAGACCCGATGATCAACAATTATATAATTTTTGAAGAAAAAAGAGAAAGCAGTCTGGGGAAGGGGATCGGCGAAGCTTATGAAGGAATATAAGGTGTGTGAGGCATGATCCCATATACTCCAAAGTGCCACTGACGACGTCCCGTCGGGGATTGCAGATCGCTGGAAATGATAATACCGGTATTTATTTTATTTTATTTTTTATTTTATTTTTTCTTTTTATTTGTAGTTTTTTTGGATTTCACATTTTAAGAATTTTCTTTTATTTTTCCCATTTTTATTTTTTATTTTTTATTCAATTTTTATCCTTTTATTATTTATTTTTCTATTCTTTTCATTGGTGACCAAAAAGTGGTCCTCAACGGGAACCAGTTCCTCGGATGTGAAATTACTCTTGATATTTACCAGAAGCATACTAGTAAAGACAATTTACCCTTTTTTCAATCAGTCTAAAATATATTAATTGCTTAAACATTAACTAGGCTGAGGAATGGAAGATCTAAAGAATCGGTTTATATGGATTTAAGTAGGTATGTGGAAATTACTCCGGCATCGGAACGGCAATTATAATGAACCATAGATAATCAGGAATAGAAAAAAAAAAGATTCTTAACAATATAAGGGGAAAGAAAAAGGAGAAAAATCATGAGACCTAAAAAGCAGTCGGTGACCTCAGAATCAAAGGGGGTGTTGACTAGGGGAATGTTCAATTGTTAACTAACCATGAACGCTGAGTGGTCCAACTGTGCCGTGTCTGAGAGAACGAAAAAGGTAATTCCATTAAAAAAGAATAATATATAAGAAAAAAAAGAAAAAAAAAAGGGACTGCCAAGAAATAAATTCACCAAGGTTCGCCCTGAAGGCGCTGTTTCAATGTAGCGGGGCAGATCCCAGTGTCAATGGGTATACCCGTTGCCGTGGGGGTTTAATATGAGTGATTATAGTGATAGTTCTTGAGATTCTATATATTTAAGATTCAAAAACATTCCCTTTTAAAGGAGAATTAAAACAACTATCAACATAAGAGTCTTTTATTATTGGTAAACCACAGGGAAATGTATTTAAATAAAATAAATAAATAAAAATGGCTTAAGCCATGGAGGGGCCTTTGACACGGCACAGAGAGGGTTTAGCGCGCCAACCCGACCTTACATAGAGAGAAGGGGAGCAATCACTAGCCGCCAACATTATTGACTGCATTCTAATTCCATTCGACCAAAAATGCGATGACGTTTGACATCCAAAGTCGAATCCTGTTTCAGAAAATTAGTATTGTATACAAACATAGCACAGAAAGAGAGTATTCCAATGCGGAGGATGTACAGTATCCGATGGAGCTCCACACGGGATAAGGAATGCCACACGAAAGTGAGGACCACTCTATATTATATTCCACGGAGGTTTTCCGACCATTTTCCCTCGGTCGCATAACCACAAACGCACCCGAAATACGAGGTGTGCAATGAGGTCGCAGCGGAACACAAAAAAAAAAAAACGCCTCCTGCACGAAGAAGGAATAAGTTTGAATTCCAACGCTGCCATTAGCCGGGCCATGCGAGCTGTATCACATAGGAAACACCCTTAAGTCTACGCCTAAGGCACCAGGACTAAAAACGGAATTATGACCTCGTATCGAGGGCCTGTGATGATAAGGGACCACCAGGCTGCAAGCCATGTTTTTTTCCCCTCCCCTGGGATTTAAACATCGACGTCAGAGGGGGGCGGAACAGTGCGGCGATGGGGGTGAGTGGGAAAAACGCCGCTTTGGATAGATTAGCGGGCGCGGCTCCCGCAATAGCGCGGTAGAGTGTACGGCTTAAATCGGATATATCACAACTTATTGACCTTTCCTTTTTTTTTCTCCTTATTGGATTGGGGAATTATTCCTAATCCTCGTGCTGTGGAACTCTTGTAGCCGACTAAATTTGGCATTCAATAGTGTATGAATATGCAATAAATAAATTTCCGATATGGATTGGCTATGGTCCCCGAGACTCGGGGATTGATGTCACCCCCGGAGGTCGCTCTACATTGTACGGGTACTCCGTACTTGCGTACAGGGTTGATCACAAGGTACGAGAGGGGGTTGATCGTCGAGTAAGAGCCGAAGAGGCTGAAGAAAAAATTACATAACCTTGAGTTCATCCAATCACATAGACTGTATACAAGTCTCCATAAATGATTGGCGTTTAGCCCGGGCCGGGGAGAAAAGGTATAGCGTGATACCGAAGTACGATGTACATAATATATTGTGTCGATAATGCAAGCATTCAACAATTAGGATCTAACTGCCGCTCTCCTAGGGAGGGCAAAAACATCCATGGAAATCCCAAGGTTCATCTCAGATCTATCTAAGAGGATACCTTGGGACAATCCAAAACCAAAGCCAAAGATAGTGCAGTTGGTTTCAGACTCAGCTTCTCCGCATTTTACTAAACCATGGATCACGCCACGGGATCCTTGGGTATCAGTTTTCTAGAAAAACTTCCACGTTGAAACCAAACTAATAATTAAGCAACTGGTGGGCCATGGACAAACATCGGGATTTCGGTCTTCATTCGCTCGCCTCATAAGGATTCCAGGGTTGTTCGGCCGAATGCAGTATGCGAGTGTGGATGGAAGTGGCTATCCATGGATAGCATAAGTGTGCCTCGAGGGCGACCGTGGTCTCGGGTCACCAGTTAAGATTGGGTAGCGGCTAAGTTTCTATCAAATTACTCCTAAGCACACTTTAGAACTCTAAGTATTATGCTTGCATCTATGTTAACCTCGGGACGAGCTTGTTGGTTTGTATCGTGCCAAACCATGGAAGTTACCTGAGACCATAAATGGATATATATTGTATAAACTTACTCCGTGTGGACCTCAGTTAGCTACTGAATTTATCCTTATACATCTCAAATATCAACAAGGTAAAAAGTCTTAGTAGTCCCGGTCTCTAGAGTCTCGCCAGAGTCCCGACCGTATCTAGACGGTCGGGGTGGACATTCCCTAAAAAGCAAAACACAAAGCACTTGGGCAGTCCGTCGGGTACCCATATTCAAAGTCCACACTGCATATCGAAAGGGGTAAACAGAAAATCCAGATACAGATTCGGGTAACCTTGAACTTCAAGTTGCCCCATTTTGAAAAAAAAAAGCCTCTATGGAGCCCTTGAAACTAAGAGGCGCGAACTCCCGCCAAACCAACACCAAAATCCAATAAAAGAAAAATAAGCAATGCAACAAATGGACTCTAGTTTAAGGGTAACCCCCCTTTTTTTCTCGCCATGCCGTGTTGGTGGACTTGGCATCTCACCGGCACAGTTCCGTCCCTTTCAACAAACGCCAACTGTGTTGGCAAATGTGGCGTTTTGGTGCTGATTTTTGAGTGCATGGCCAAGTAGGAGGGGGGATGTGAGTTCGAAAGTGTGAACGCCAAGATGTTTGTGTTTGGTGTGGATATGTGGTTGTTTGGTTCATCCCAATTTGTATCTGTATACATTGGCATGGCGTTCAGTAGTTCAAAAATAGGTGCTTTTTTTGAGGAAGGTATACCTTGGCCATAATATCGAGTCGGAGCG
This sequence comes from Penicillium griseofulvum, assembly GCF_001561935.1. NCBI lineage: Eukaryota > Fungi > Ascomycota > Eurotiomycetes > Eurotiales > Aspergillaceae > Penicillium > Penicillium griseofulvum. The sequence goes on along the minus strand of NW_024467471.1, from coordinate 3,505,448 downwards.
TGCCGGATGGACCAATTCTGACTGGAGTCAAGTACGGAGTATCTTTTCTATAGGTTATACTCCATACAGGTCCACCAGACCAAAAGGCCCCTGCTAGACACGGGAGGGGTGGAGCATCTTTCAAGGTGTTGTGAGGGACCTCTTCAAAGCGCTGGAGTGGTCTTTTAGGGCCGTGACAGCCCTGACCGCTTTTCTTGCTCCCAAGCAGGAAGCATACTCCGTGACACGGCTCATATGAATTACGCGTCCTCTGGGACCCTGAGATGTTTTTTATCAGTTTCATTTGATTACTCCGATTATCTGCTCTTCCGAGAAACCCGCTGGAAAATCCAGAAAAAGAAAAGGGCGGTCAGAAATGAATGTGACACTTCAACATGGAGAAAATATATCAAGCCCCAGACTTTGATTTACAATCCACATGCTGAAATGAAAATCCCTCCCAAACGCTGTAATCAGATCCTTATCTAGCACGTTGGCGATCCGCCTCAATGCCGAGTGTCAATCAGGTACCCTTGACCAACAAAGGCCTGTCATCTGCATGGGGCTCCGATCTTGGCGGTGCCCACACGGCAGATCGTCATTGCCCCTAAATCAAGGTTGACATTGTGTGCAAATCACCGTTTCCTTTTTTTTTTTTGTCTCAGGCTAGATATAATATCCATCAATGTCTAAAACTCAAACTAAGTAAATCCATTGCATTATGGTGGATATCAGTCCCCTGTTATGCATCATTGCAGAAATCACGCCTTTTCTATACATAGAACCGCTAAAACGTTCAACCGTTCTTTACATTCACGCAGCCACACAGTGGACCTGTGGGCTTTTGAATTTGTGTAGGACCATGGAAGGTCCAAGAGTCCGGTTAAAATGGATAAATTCAAGTTCCCATATGGCACCCACAGCAGTCCCTTTAAAAGCAACACGAATTTGGATCACCCGATTCCCCCAATACCCGATACCGGACCCTTTTAAGTTTGTTTCTATAGTTTTAGACTAGTCCGGATTAGCTCGGCCTACTTCGGACTAGTTTGGCTTAATTCCATTGGGTCCACATTCTTACATGTTTGCTGCAGAGCCTGTTGTTCAATCATAGATGAGTATTTGCAAGCCAGTCCCACCTGGAGACGGCAGATAGTCGATAGCCGATCTTGGCAGCTCCTGATCGACCAATTGTATCTGTAGGCCCACCAGGAGCTGACGCGTGCTCATCCCGCGCATTTGGGGTCAACGTGGTTATCCTCTTTGGTATACAAAGTAGGAAGGTTAACCTTGAAGTCGAAATATAGACCCTTTCTTCAACTTTTCTTTTAGGGTCCAACCTATGAAAGTATCTTTTTTTTTATATATATCATCTTGTGTATAACTTCATCTATTTTTATAGACACACTCGAAATCAAGTCAAATGACGTGACTATCCCCCGCAAAGCCCGTTTTGGTTCTTTATGATCCCTGCGTGCGATCCTGGTACTCCACATTTCCCGCTAGGAACACTGCCACCTTCAGGGTCAACGCTAATAACCTGAAACGCCCGTAAGTGGATCTGGAATTCGACAGTAATTCTTTTTTATTTTTCCCTCCTGTTCGAGGAATAGTTAATCGCCGAAATGCATTTAAGCAAGTAATTTATCACTAACCTTTTCTGGTATACATTTTGCGATTTTTGCATTACGTAGTGGGTCTCGTGTCAAGTCGGAAACTATCCGGAGTACTTCGGATATGACTAAGTCATTTATTTCCTTAATAGGCGATTTAACTCTGATCGGATCCTCCCGCCACCAAAAGAAGGTTTTACTCCAATCCCAGTTCCCCCGTTATATTAGATATCTTTGTAGGAAACTGCGGTGTGCGTTGTAACAACTTGAAATCAAAATTTATATTAAAAGTTCAAGCTTCCCCTTGTCTAATGTACATAAAAGACTCACTCGCAGAAAGTGGAGAGAGTACTTAATCTTGGCCTATGTCACCAGATGTACTCTGTACAGAGTAAACACTGTAGGGCTTTTAGAGGAGGGGCCGTCTTAGACTAAGCCCTAGTACTCCCAAACAAAAAGGTAAGCCAGATCCACAAAGTGAACGCCCCTCGCTGTGTGCCTCAACCGTCGTGAATGGGGCATCCTGCAGGGTTCTCCGATCCCTTGCAATAAAATATAAAATATATAAAATTACTCTGAGAACAGACTGTCTTACCTACAATGTATGGTGTACGTAGTTTTCTTTTTGATTGGTACCCCAGAACAGGGGGAAGAGAGACAAAAAAAAAAGAGTGCATTGATAGCAGCGTTCCACCAGCATTGTTGAGCTTCCAATCATCCGATGCGCAAGTCTTCTCCAATCTGAAATCCTTGATCCCTACAGCGTTGCGCAAGTCAATATTCGTATCCTTTGATTGGATTATAGCTCTCTATGCTTTATCCACATAACCTTTTTTTTGGTTTCCTTCGCTTGTACTCTGTACTCCGTATTCCTTCACATGAATCCGAGGAATCTCGGTATCTTGCATGCTTGACAGCTACATTGTACTTTGCGCAAACCCGCACGGTCCTTGGAGTGTAGATGCGCGACACGCGATCTTCTCCACTATATGTACAGAGTCGACATCACACATGTACAGTGTACTCAGTACATATCATATATCTGCACCTTGTACTCCGTATGCTGTACTCCGTGCAATATATGGAATATACTTTACACTTTACGCTTTACGCTTTCTCCGGTGGGGTTGGGGTTCATTCCCTGCATGTGCACGATCTGAGGATCTATGAAGCTCAATTTGGTTCCATGGTCCTTGCAGTTCTGTGCCGTGTTTGCCACTGCGCTAGAGGGATATTTGGGACTATGTACTCCAGTACAACTAGTACAACACAATAGAATATACAACTCCATAGTAACCAATGTAATATAAAAAGTAATAACCTTAGACTCCTAAAGTGGATAGTTAGACCCTGAAAAAAAAAAAGGATTTTAAGTGGAAATGGTGGAAAAGGTAAAAAAAGGGGCGTTACACAACCCCCTTATCAGGGTCTGTGTGTTCTCTGGGAGTATACGAGTACATCCATTTCCTCCATTCCCCGGTTCAGTAGAATTGATGGCCCTGAATTCAGGGGGAGGCTGTGTAGGAAGTTCTGTATGTGCATATTCTACATACTCCCCGATTAGGTTCCATTATGTTATATCATTTCGAAGCAGAGAATCAATATAGATATACGGAGTAGAGGGTACTTTATATGAGGGGTATTACAGTATTCAAGTCTTGATTATAGTATATAATATAGTTCCTAACATTATAGTACAACATACATACATATTCTATTGAAAAAAAAAAGAAAAAGGAAATTAAATCCCCACAAGAACCACATCTGTCAGAGCTTACGCGGCTTTTTTATGCCAAGACTCTCCCACGGCAAGCTTAGGCATTTGGCGCTCTTGGCAGGGAGTATGGGGGGGGGGGGGGAACTTCTCGAGGGAAAATACCATCTGCCCCTCTTTAATGATGACGACTCTTTCTATTTTTTGTGTGGCAAAATATGAGAGGGGGTTTGGATTCCCCCCTAATGAGTTGGGATTATTCTCAAACCTCACACGGTACCCTAGAATGTCTATACATATGCATGTTGTAGCAAAATAGTATCGATATTACCCCAGACTCAGACCCTGTTTAAAGATCTCGGTGATTGACATGATTATCGGCCTGAAGAGCGATCCCTGCCTGATTGCCCCTGTCACCATGCTTGGCCCTGTTATTCTTATACAATATAGAAACGATCGACTCTACACAATCTACACTCTTAACAGAACTGTTTTTTTCAATAGATATTCAAATCAATATCACAGTTTTTATGTAACTTTGCACATTTTTACACAAAACCAATAAAGAAATATGTATCTACGGCTTTGAATCACATAGTAAGCAGCCACAAAGTATATCTAGTGTATCCATCACAAAGCACACAAAGTCATGACTCGAACATTTGAATTTTGCTATTGAAATTTGAACTTTCGAAATTCGGATACAGTTACACATGAGACGCCATTCCCCCCAATACAAAAGAAAATATTGACGAAGAAAAAGAAAAACACCGGCTAGATAACACACCCCATAGAATCGGCAGCTAATGCATGAGAAGACCAATTACAGCGCCGTTAGATAATGATGGACAGTTCCGGTCGGTCCCCCTCACCCTCAATATCCGGGTAGTAGGGAATCATCGCATCGGCTCCCTGAACGTATGCATCATTGTACAGTCTCCAGTAAGGCGTACGAACCTTACGAGCAGGGTGGAACAAGCCAGCCCAGACGTAGTTCATAACAATACCACTACCCACGGCCATCCGGATGGCTTCGATGGCCTCAATCACACGATCAATGACGTGGGGACTGGTCTCGAAAATATTGGGGAAAAGCAGGTTGAGCAGATGGACCATCGCATCCTCGCAACCAAGACCGATAACACCGAGTGCGACGTGCTTAACTGCGCTAGCAGCGGTCTGTCGGTGAACTTGATCACGGTCGACAAGAGCATCCTCAAGTAGTGGCGTGACAGCATAGACATAATCCTTGCCCATCTCGCCAATGTACTCGAACAAGAAGGACAAAGCCTTGAGCACACCGTTCTGCACGTTGAGATCGGGCACCCGGTACTCGTTCATCAGTGCTGGAAGCACAGTGAATGGAGCACAAGTTTCGGCCACGATACCGATGGCGACAGCTGTGCAAACACGCGACTGACGCTCCTGCACTCGCAAGTTGCCCAGAAGAGCAGCCAGGACATCCTGAGGACCAATGGCCTTGGCAATGAAACCGAATGTGTTGTTGGCCGCTCGGCGAATTCCCTTCTTGTGGGCCTTAAGCATATCCATAAGCTCAAAGCAGATACGCATCCATTCACGGGCGTTCACAGACTCGGGACCGCGGTCGGCAATACGACCGACGAGATCAATTGTGTTCTCCTGCACCTTTTCGTGACGGTTGCGCAGAATGGGTGTAAGACGAGGAAGAAGATCGCGAATGGGTGGCTGCATCTGGGTGATACCGACCACGGTGACGATGGCACGCAAAGCACCCAGGATCGAGCCAAGAACCTCGGGATATTCTTCACCCAGATATTCGTAGAGCACAATACCAAGCTTGCCCATGAGAGCTTCCTCGTCACACTGCTTCATCACCAACGCAATGCGGGAGATAAGATCGGCCGCCTGTTGTCGAACAGTCGGGGACTTGTTGTTCAGACGCCAGAGAATAGTACTAACGATCTGAGGAATATAGGTCTTGCATCGTGTGCCAAGCGCATTGACCACCGTACCGAATCCATTAAGGATGACAAGGTCTTCGATGCTTTGTTCCTGGAAGGAGAAGAGGACACCATCAATGAGACGTTCTTCCAGTCTCTCAGAAATGTCAGCGGCTCCCAGGGATGCAATTAATTTCTCGACGGTTTCCACAGTCATCTTGCGATATGGCTCGCTTTCGTCCTTCAAGTTGTTGACGACGCGGTCGAGAATCTCACCGACACCCACTTTCTGGCCCAGGTCCACTGTGGTATCGACTACCTGGCGGTAGTTTCGTCGATCGAGCGCCATACGTCGCATCCAGAAGCCCTTGAAAAACTCCGCCAAGACTTTGTCCTTCAAGTACGAGGCAGTCACACCTGGAGTGCTTGCACATTGAGAAACCACTTTCAATACGACTTTCTTCATTTCTTCATCTGGGGAAGCGAATTCTCGGATGAGGATCTCCATGATTTGACTGGTGTAATAGTTGGCGTACTCTTCGTCCATAAGAGGAATGATATAGCCGACAGCCTTAAGGAAGGCAGAGAGACCCTTGCCACGCTGCTTGCGGGCGCCGGTCCAAAGAGGGCTCAGGATATCATCGAAACTTTCGATACCATATGGGTTCGCAGCCTCGGCCAAAGAGGCCAGGGATAGAGCAGTGACAGTCCGGACCTTAGCTTGTTCATCGCTAAGGTTATCTGAAACGCATCCGACCAGATCCTTGAGATGAGGGAGAATAGCGCAACCCATGAGAATAGGGATATGTTGGACAATCTTGACACCAGTGTGTCGGGCTTGCCATGACTTCTTACTGCGGCAGACAGCGCGGAGGAAAGGGAGGAGGGCGGGAATACCGAGGGCAGAGGCCACAACGGCAAAAGCGCGTGCTGTCGTGTTTCGCACATATTCATCAGCGTGGTCAATATCAGGACGCATAGTACTGATCATCGTAGCAAGACCGGCGGCCTTGGCAAGGTTCGAGATAATCTCTCGGCCTTCAACACGAGCATAGTAGTCTTGATCAATAAGCAGTGGTTCGATAACGACCAAGATCTTATGAACATAGGGACGGACTAGATCATCCAGTTTGTAGAGGATTCTGTCGATGACCTTCACCAGCAAATGGCGCTCCTGGTCTTCCAGGGTCCTTTCCATGAGCAGGGGGAGAATTTGATTGAAAAGGGCCCCAGGACCAAAGTCTCGGGCATTGTCTGTGATTTGACGCAGAGCGGTCTTGCGCATAGGCGGAGTACCGTTCTTGATCTTTAGAAGCAATCTCATAATCTTTCGCTCCTTCATTTCTTCCACAGTCATGCTGCTTTCATCACCATCCTCCATGAGCTTACCGAAGTAGGCCATGTCCTCTGCCTTGAAGAATTGAAGTTCACCCACACCGGGGATATCAGTTGGAAGATCTTTTCCTACAGACTGAACACTTTCTGGCTCTTGCATCATGAACCCTCCGACACCACCAGCGCTAGCCATGGGTGCTGGGGTGGCTGCGAGTCTGCGAGCGTGGGTTCTGATAGGTTCATATCCAGGGGGAGGGTCAAGGATCTTATAGCCATCAGCCTCACCGGGGAGCATGATATCGAGCTCCTCATCGGACCAACCAACAACCTGACCGGGGACAACGGCCACAGGTGTAGCCGCACCTGCAGATGGATGCATGGGAGTGGCGAGTCCTTGATTTCCAACGGGTGTCGCAGCTGTGAGGGATGGCGCTAGATCCCATCTCGATCGGCCGGTTTTGGGTGCTTCTGTGGGAGCAGGTGCTTGATCGAAACGTGATTTTTTGCCGGGTTCGCCAGCAGGCTCATCAATAGTACCCCATCGGTTCTTTCGCTTTCTTTCGGTAGCCACTGCAACGGTGGAACCCGCCTCGGCGTTCTCTTTATCATGTTCCACCCTCTTCAAGGTGGCCACGTGCTCTGTCGCGTCTTCGCCCTTCTCGCGCTTCTCTGCAATCAGCTTTTGAACGCGTTCTTCTTCTCTTTCCATCTCGCGGATGGCCATGACTTCACGGTAGGTTTGGCTTTCTCCTTCAACATTCGCATGGGCATTGGCAGCGAAGGGATCGGCGCGCGTCGGAGTTAGGGCGCCACGGTTGAATCGGCGCTTTTGGTAGTCTGTTTCGCGGTCTGCGATTCGCGCGGCCTTTTCGCGGCCTAGCAAAATGTCCTCTTCCTCGACGCCGGTTCCTCGCGCCATCTCATCGATCTGGCTTCTGGTAGCAGTGTATTGGCCAACCAACTTATGTCCTCCATTCACGTCTTCCATTTCTTCATCACCATCGCCATCGACGGCGATCGAAGTATCATATTTCGAAAGCATATCCGCTCCATCGCGTTCGTACAAAAAGGTGTCAAAGGATTCTGTCAGGGAAGCTTTGGTCGAATTATCCGTACGTTGAGAAGATTGATCAAAGGTTTTGGAGCCTTTTTTAGCACTGGAAGCAGCATTGCGCTCGGCCTGGAGCCGTCGAACGGCCTCGATATCGGCTATAGCGGGGATCAGTATGGGACCAGGCGGGAGAGCTTGCGAAAACTTACCGTCAGACATTGTGACGAGGTGTAAAAGTCGTAAGGATATGAGTGAGCCTGTATTACCGCAAAAGGGAACACCGCAGCTACATCCGGATTGAAAACCGCTGGAACGGTCACAATAATGGTAGTTGAGGATGCTGTGTTGCTAGCCGCCTCGATGAAAAAGGTCGTGATTAGGCTGCACGTGATTAGACACATTAGCTTCTTGAAGGTTGGGATTTGCCCCAGGCACGTGATTCGTGACATAATCAACCTTTTGGACCGTGCTAGGCGGTCAGTGGTAGCGGGTGGTCAATGACGTCCGGGTATCAATGTGAAAAGGAATAGTTGTATGCCAGGAGAGGAAGGAATTATGGATTGAACAGCTTCAAGACTGGAGTAGGAGATGATGCAAAGATTGGAGTGGGAGGTGATAGATATTCCTAGAAATGTGAGCCCCACAACACATTTTCCGTTTGTATAGGACCAAACCTCCCTGTGAGCTACATGTGTCAACCACTACTCCGTACCAATCGTTATCTAGGAAACTAATATTTCTACCTAGTATTGTCATCCTAGGTTGTTTAATATATAATGCTTTATACTTGGTCAAATCTCACTGTACTTATTAGATTAAAAATATATGTATTGCTACCTAATTTCTACTCAAACCTGTGGCGTTGCGAGGGCGCTTATGGTCTATTTATGTCATACACCAGTGTATCAGGGATATTAAAGGTCTGCACGGCTCTAGTGCTCATGTGCACTTGAAATTAATTGTCTAATTTAGGAATAAAGTTCTTAATATAACTGGGGAGAAGAACAAGAAACTCTCCGATGGCCAATGACAGATCTAGGTTATAGTAGATGCTTCAGATAAGCGCCTGCAGCATTCCAAGATTTGGATGGACTTGATCAATATGCCTTCCAAGGCTGACTTGGTAATATACTACTACATTGGCAAAATCTTACCTATATTCTAATCTTCCAAGATTGTCCAACGTCAAAGCAACAGTATGTGGCTGGCCGGTAACCAACAACGGTGGCTAGTGTAACCTACAAAGCCCTGTGGTTACATCCTTTCCATTCTAACCAACACAAAATTGAAAGCTCATTTCCCATCTCTCCAGCAACCTTTCAAGATGGGTGGGTTTGACAACAAAGAAGCCAATTTTAGCACGCCGTTTGAGCCCGCTGGCATCCGCAGTCAGCAGACTCGGATAAGTTCCAAGGTATACTATGTAGACAACACAGTAGTGCCAATTCAGATGGAAGCCATCATTGGTCTCCTCAAAGGTTCATTGAGCCAGAATCCACTACGCTTGGTTCAATTCAGTTTACGCCGAGAGCCCAGGTTACCTGTGCGGTATATCTCAAACTCCGAACATGTCCTTTGTTACATATTAGAGTAGCCTTGCGAACTTTCCATTAAATGGGATAAATCTCCCTGTTTGTTGGTTTTATCCTTGTCATAATACCCTAGTTCATCCCCACAGCCCAGAATTAGATTTGCTCAAGCAAATCGTCTACATCTTATAGATCCATAATCATCCGGTCACCATGATGCTCTTCTTAGTGCTGTCATTGCTCCTCTTAGCAAAAAATGTGAAAGCAACCTTTGATATTCCTCATCCTCTTTCTATTGCCTCCTCATTCTCCCACATCTACCACCAACTTGACAATATCAACATTGGGAATTGCTCTCTCGCAAATGTATCTCTCCCATTGAACGCGACAGATTCCCCACTTCCAGTCCCATCCACAAACCTAACTCTCAAATACGTTGCATTGGGTCGAGGAACACAGAACTACACCTGTCCATCAGATGCGTCCTCAGATTCCAAAACCACCACCAAGCCCAGAGCCATAGGTGCTGCCGCCACACTCTTTGACGCCTCTTGCATTGCATCGTCATCTCTAGCTCTCCTCCACGAAGTCCCCGCAATTATCAGCGCCACTCCTATTGGATCTCTCGCGTTCATGGCAACCCTTGTGGCCCAGGGCACGAGAAGTACCAATCTCATCATTGGGGAGCACCACTTCAACGCTGATGGAGACCCGGTTTTCGACATGGCACTGAGTGGCTCCAAGCTCTGGATTGCTACTAATAAAATAGCCGCTACCCCAGCTCCCAACTCAACATCAAAATCATCCGGCGATGTTCCGTGGCTTAAGCTAGGACACAAGAAGGGGGACGGTATTCAGGTAAGCTCATGTTATCTAACCACCAGACAACCAGATCTGGAGCATACATATCTGACTGAATTATTCTTTATAGGAAGTCTACCGAGTTGTGACGTCTCAAGGTGACCCGCCGTCTACGTGTGCTGGTCAAAACACAACGATTCAAGTTGATTATGCTGCAGAGTATTGGTTCTACGGGTGATAGAGACGTCTTGAGTTCTTTTTTGAGCTATATGGGGGATCTTTTGGTTTTTACAAGCGATATATACGACCGCGAGAGCAAGCCTTTCTAATATATGTATCTAGGACTGTGTGGAAAATGCAGTTCCCGAATTATGTTGGGATTTAACGAATGGAATAGTCTATATAAGGAACACACACTTTAATAAGGAAGACACTCGTGAATAATTGAGGTAGCATTCATAATCTTCTATTTGTTGTTTGTCAATATACTTCGAACAACAAGCCCTAGTCTCTCCACCCCCTCAACTAGCCGCCCTTCATCCTCCCACATGAAACAAAGTCTCAGCCTGCGATGCAAATCTCCTGGAGCATTGCCTCCTGGAACAGCAAATGTCTCACCGCCACCCAACACCAAATTTTGCGTCTCCAGTGCTTCCTGACACACCTGAGTCGCGGTCAATGCGGCCGGAAGCCGAACCCAGATGTAGTATCCCCCCACAACTGGACTACTCTCCGGATCAGGAGTAAACGAGACACCAAGATGACCAAGATGTGTTTTGATCGCTGATGACAGAATGCAATGTCTTCTCTGTCCTTCGGGGACTAGGATATCGGTAATGTATCGAGGCAAAAAGTTATCCTCAAGCAGCTCATTGATGAAAGTCGACGTTAGTTGCGAAGGAGCACCACCAGAGCGTGTAGAACCACTAAACGTTCAGCTTTTGGAATTCTGAATAAGAATGAAGAGATGAAGACTCACGCTTGAGAAAGACCATAAATGAAATCTTTGGTCCCTTCAGCCCATCCAACTCGACATCCCGGACCAATAAGCTTACTGAATGATCCATTGCTCATGACATTGCCGAATCGATCTGCTGGACCACCATCGATTACCCGATCTATATCCACGAGACGCTGACGCGGAACCGGGTTGGTGGGATGTGTCGCGCCCCAACTGAGGAAATCATATACATCGTCAGCGACGACGAGAGCATCGTACTTCCGCGCTACTCTGACGAGTGCCTCGCGCCGCGATTGAGACATCGTCGTCCCCGACGGATTTGAGAAGCTCGGAACACAATAGATGACATGCTTGTATGTCTTTCTATACGGCCTGTCGGGCTTGTATGTCTTCTTCTGTTTCTATTAGCATGGGTTATACCAAGAACCAGGCTAGCATTAAAGAGCGCACACATACCCGACCATATTGACAATCTAGATCTCCACGGTCAAATGCATCCAAAGCAATTTCAAGTGCAGCAACATCCATCCCCTCCTCATCCTCGGGTATCCCTCGCATCCGACCACTGAACCCAGCATCTTCGAATACCCGAAAGACAAGATAATATGTTGGCTCCACGAGCCATACAATCTGTGTCTGCGCTGGATCCGTGAATACCTGCAATACGCATGCTAGATTCTGGCTGGCACCGCCAGTTATGCATATCCGCTCTGCGCAGATGGGTTGCGCAGGTATATAGGATCGGGATAGCCACTCGGCTATATTTTTTCTCAAAGGGAAATAGCCTTCGTCCGGGCCATAGGCAAATCCTTCAGTGAATATGGTTTTGTTGGATAGGGCATTGTTAGCTGCTTGTTTAAGGCGTTCCACTGGAAGCATGGCTGTTGCAGGCCATCCCGTGAAAAGATCTATTTGAGTCGTAGGCGCCATTTCTGATGAAGCTAATTATACAGATATCTCGAGGAAAATCTACTTGCTCTTATACTTGGGGCTTCAAAGATTTGGACCATTCTTGCTTTGGGAATATAAGCGATCTAGCCAATCACATTGGACGCTCGCTATCGTTTTCCCCAGACAAAATGGACAATTGCTCATACGAAAGATTCTATTACTTGATTTCTTCTCTCTTGTCTATTCTACTCGCCATATATTGTTCAAAGTGAAACGGCGCTCTTGATCGTATTGCTAGATAATGAAAACCCTTGAACACCCGCAAAGAAAGTCACCCTTACGACTGAGATTAATAATGGGCCAGCGCCAGGACGATGCAAACGCAAAGAATCAAATGTCACCAGGCACGATGTAAATCCAGCCGCTCAAATCTCAAGGGGCGGGATTGCACTTCATGCAGAAAACGCCGATGTATGCCCCCACCCGCCAACGCAAGCCATCTCCCATTTCAAACATACCATGGACCAGCTCTAGCTGAGGAGCTGGGAATTTATACGTTGTCATCCTCGTAGACAAAGTTGATGTCGCGGATGCGACGGCGGTTGGTGGCAATGAACTCCTGGTCACCGGCGGGTCGCTCATTGCGATTGTTCGCAGTAAGCATGCTCTGAAGGCTCATGCAGACGCTTTCCACTGTCTGCACTGGTGACCAACCGGCGGAACCTAGGAGGTCAAGGCAGATAATGCCATTGCTGTAGATGTGGGGATGCATTGGGATTGTGCGCGGCGTGCCGGTGGAGGCGGGACATTGGATGAATTGGACCTCTGGGGGTTCTAGAATGATTGTTAAACCCCATAATGATCTGATAAAAAGACGAGACAGAGACAAACAACAAACACGGTGGAATGGAGCCACTGGGGAGACGATAGAGACAGAGGTTACCGAGAAGATACCACTCACCAATAGGATACTTGTTACTGAAGGTAAACTTCAGGCGATAAGTCTGATCTAGGTAAAGTGGGTTCTGGTCAAGGATCTTGATGTCCATTTGCCATTCCTCCAGATTGTCACATTTCACGATTGTAATTCCCGGCGGGAGATGCTCTTGCATCTAGGTCAAAATGTCAGAGAAACATGTTCACATAATGAACAATATGCAAGGGTGCGCCATGATATGCTCTCAAACCGTTGCCACCGGGACAAAGGCGATAAGGACGGGAGGGGAATTTGTACCTTAACGAGCTCCTATAAGTCATATAGAGTTAGCAAGATAAGCATTCTAGTAAACTTCAGATTAAAACTACAACTCACCTTGCTCAGACGCTTTGTAGCGAACATTGCTGCGATGGTGGAAAGAGAAGATTTAGATGTTTGAGCTCTGGTGGAGAAGGAGGGGCGGTGTCTCGATGTGGAGCAGGGCGGATGTATGACGTGAAGACGGAAAAGTGAGGAGCTTCTCAACAATGAGATTGATCTGAAGAATTAATCTAACGTGAAAAGAGCAGAGATCTTGTTTGAAAGATGATGTTCTAAAGCTAGCCTTACAAGTGGGGAGATTATATATTGATACACGTGATATCAACACCTGACTATATTCCTCGGGTCACATCCTACTTTCATACTAATGAACTACTCCCTGTCTAAAATAATTTTGGTTTTTACCTCCTTACTCAACTAGCTACGAGAGAAATGCCACAAACTCGTGTGCTCACATCCGAGCACGTGTCTCTGGACTATGGGTGCTCAGACTGGCGGACCATGAGCCAACGAGCCGCAGATCTGTACAGTACTGGTACCAAGCTTTGGACGAGAGAGGATCTCAAAGACATAGAAAGACAATTGGGCCAATCCTATACAATGGCTCGATTCTCCGTCCGCCGAATCGATGGAAGCATAGTCCAAATATCAAATCCTATGTTCCAAATACAGAATCCTATCTGGTACGGGGGTATTCTGACCCTGTTTCAGCCGAAATCTAAGTTCTCTTAGGAAACCTCATGTCAAGTACCAAGAATATTGGCAACTTGTGAAGACTCAACCCAACGGCCCGACCGAAACCTACCATTGCTCCTACCTGGTAGATTGGAGCAATCGGACTGCACGAGACTTTCGGGAGCTTATAGCGCGGCCTTCACAAGTCTTTGACGAGAAAGCCTACTTGTGGCGAAATAGCACAACTTGCAAGCTATTGACAGCTTTAGTACAAGACTTACTTGGTACAAATACCGTGAAGAAAGTTCTATGTTTCGGGCTCGGTGACTTCTGCCGTACCGCCCCTGAATGGCTAAGGAAGCAGCACGACTCTTGGGATGAGACTATGGAGGTGGAGAACGTGATGGACTGTATGATCCAGCATTCGATGGCTCTCACTATCGCTCAAATCTGTTGCGATGGAACGATGCTATTATATGCCCAGGACCCAGATTATACAAGCGTTGCAGAAGATATACTGACCAAGAAGAACTTCAAAATCATTGGACATCATGGTGCAGGAGGATTCGCAGAAATCGATGAAGAATCGATTGTGATCTCAGCATTTGCTGCTGCCCCTGTCAAGCAGATAATCGCTGATCTTGCTCGACCTGCGCTCATTCTTTCCACTGGCTTTGAGGTCTTCAACCGCAATGAGTGAGATCGCTTTCTTTGGATTTGAAATATTGCTAATCTGGACATTCTGCAGAAAGCCATTAGCAGATGCCGAATCTCCTAGAACCAGACATATGTGGCTTGAGTATGATGCCTGTAGCCTTCCAACCTATTCTGATGATGTTGAGATATGCGGTTCATTGAAAGGATTACATTTATATCGTAGACGCCAACAACCCTTGGATTCGCAAGGAGCCTGAGTTTACAATTTATTACAACTAGGGTTATTTGGAGGTTGGTAATTCTCTTGTTAACCTCAGTACTTTTATTTTATTTTTCTCTCAGGCTATATCAAATAAGAAAAACAAGCATTGCTTGAAAGTATGTTCACTCTGCTTATTGACTATGAAAAATGGGAATCACAGAATTATATCCAAGGAACCGCCAGGCACAAAGAGAAAAACAGGGCGGGAACGGCATAAGAACAGCGTATGAACAAGACGTAAGATATGGAAGCGACACAAAGCAGGGGAAACAATTTAAGAAGAACCAGCCTTTTCGCGAGCTTCACGTTCAACCTTCTCCCGCTCCTCAGCCTCCTTCTGCTCGCGAACCTTAGCCAGAACAACTTCACGGAAAATAGCACCACGAGCAGCGCTTGCCAGACTCTTCTTCTTTGCATGACCAGGGCTGGCAGGGCTGGTAGGGCTGGCAGAACTGGCATCACCGTCTGACACTGGTGGTTCAGCCACACTTGACTCTTCGGTTTGGGCGCCCATGTCCATGGGGCTGGGGATATCCTCTCCGTCCTCATCCTCGTGCATCTTGAGTGACTCGATACGGTTGGCGAGCTTGACGATCTCGATTCCGCGGCGGAGACGGGCACGTGCAATGTAGGTGCGGATTTCGGGCAGCAAGTCGCGGTCGCTCGCAGTCTTTCCAGTCAGCCATTCGTGCTTCAGGGCTTCCTCGGAGGTAACTCGTTTGCTGGGGTCCGCATTCAAAAGAGAGAGAATGAAATCTTTTGCGTCCTGGGACACATCACGCCAGTATCGCTCGTGGAAGATGATACGGCCTGTGCGGCATTCTTCGATGAGATCGGTCAGGTTCTCGGCTCGGAAGGGCGAGTAGCCACACAGCAGGGTGTAGGTGATGACACCGAGCGACCACATATCGACAGCCTTGCCGTGGCCCTGCTTGAGCATGACCTCGGGAGCAGCATATCCAAAGGAGCCGGCCATGCTGGTCAGTACCTCAGAGGGGTCGTGCAGCATCTTCGCGATACCGAAATCTGCCAAAACCAATTGAGAGTCGGCAGCGCGGGTGAGGTAGAGGAGGTTCTCGGGTTTCAAGTCTTTGTAAAGGTCAATTACGCGTAAACAGCTAGTACTTCAGGAGACCGACCTCGGTGAACGATGTTGCGCTTGTGTAGATAGTTGACGGCATCAAGCACCTGGCGGATGGTCTGCGACGCATCCTTCTCAGTGAACTTTCCATAGTCGCAGATCCGGTCGAACAACTCGCCACCGGTGGCTAGCTGTGTGACGATATAGAATTTGTCCTACATCTGGGGTTAGAGCTTCACAACGATAAGACTAACACATAGATGTGCTCACCTTAGATTCGAACCAGTCGACGAACGAGACAATGTGGGGATGTTGGAGGGATTGCAGCATCTCAAGCTCATCGTAGACCATGTTCTCATTGCCACGGACATTTTTCTTGAGGATTATCTTGATCGCAACCTTCTGTCCGTCGGTGGCATCCGCCTCGCGAACAATTCCGTATGTGCCTGCACCCAGGGTCCGTCCGAATCTATAGAGAGCTCTACAGCAAAAAGACCGGTCAGCGAATACAGGGCAAGAGGGCTAGGATAAGGCTGTACTTCTTTTCGTAGCTCTCTGGCTGTCCGGACAGCTTGTTGAGCATGTTTGCGACTGGAGAATTGATAGTTAGTAAATTGCGGGGCTCAGATGAAACGCGCAAACCAGATGACGCAAAAGACCCCTGGAGGAGCCGACCGAAGGGGAAGGGCATAGGAATTGCGACGCAGACCGTGACACAAAATGACAGCTAAAAGTCCTCCTAGCCCCCATATATTCCACACAGAGCTGACAGGATGGGTGTAAATCGCCATGGCAATTCCAAGTGAGGAGTCAGGTTGGGGACAAGGCTGACACGAGGCACGAGGCCGGACAATATTCGGACAATGCCAAATGACGAATCATTGCAAGATTGAATAGAGAACAAAAGTCCCATGAATATGAAATATCGACTCACAACTCATGATGTGGGGATGGGGCTGCAGATGCCCAAGGTCGTAGATGTGGTATGGGGCTCGAATGGGCACGATTCGTTAGGTAGCAACGTGAGGAAGAGAATTGATTCAAGAATTGAGGGGGTTTAAGGTCGAAAATTGAGTCCAACCTAGGGGAGAATGATCAGTGTGAGTGTCATATAGAAAACATATGCCAAGTTGGAGGGGTGACCATGCGCGGGGGTGGCTGAACGCAAGCAAAGTTGACATACCACACGCAGACAACTGTCAGAGACCGATGTTCAATGGCAATTCAGGAGATATTTTTTTTTACAAAAAAAAAGTAAGAAAAAGGGCTGAAGAGGGGGAAGATCAGTTCTAGACGCGATAAGAGGATTCGGGGCTGTAGGGTTTAGCGCCAAGCACAGCCACAACGGGAAATGTTACTGCCTCCAGATATATTAACATTGAAGGTATTAATAGTTACATATTAACAGTTACATACTAAAAGGAGATATCAAAAAGCAAGTAGACTCAGTATTAATTAAAGCTTTTGAATGTGTTGATACATGTCAAGGTACGAAGTATGTACATGCGAGAATCCACTCCTGATTTATGTCTAGTCACATGCAAGAATATACCCTTTTTTTTTTCTCGGAGTTATAGCACAAATAGACGCTTCAAGACTTATATATCTTTCATCATACTATGTATCAAATAATTCAAGGCATAGCACTAATTTGAACCCCAAGAAAATTAATATAAGAGTCCCTGGCATTCCCCACCAGTGCCTTGTGTGCCACAGCGTCACCAGACGTCATAGGCTTAGTTAGAGATATATAACAACAACCACGGACTTTCTTTTTTTTGGCTTATTATATTAAACTTGAGATTTACTATTCAACTTGAACTATCAATAATGATATCCCTCCTCTTCTTCCTTACCTTCCAGGTAATTCTACTTGGTGCTTGGGTCGCTGGTTATCTAGACCCATACCAGAAACAGCTTCAGGAGATGTTGCTAGACTATATGGGCGAGACAAAAGTGTCTTATGGACTGAAGAGTATGTTATATCAAAAAGAGAATGAAAGGAAAAAGAAAAAAGAAGTATACTAACCATATTTTACTTTATAGAAAGTCTGACTGGCAAGAAACTCACCGAGGACCAGAATCTAAGCAAGATTCAAGATCAACTTGGGAATCAATTGGGTGGCATATTCGGGAAAGGAGGTCTAGGAGAGGGTTTTGGTTCTATGTTGAGCAAAGGTCTTTAAGGGGATGAAGGACAAGAATGTCAAGGACCATTGGAATTGAGATTACTATCAAGATAAAGATCAAGGTTAAGAAACAAATCCAGCCTTGAAACACAAATTTTTCCATGTAACCTTCATTCAAGCGGTAATATACAAAAAATCATCGATGTCGTGATCTTTTGTACCAAACCGAGTGAGCGAAGGAGAAACGATGTTTTCATATACCAGATGGCATACTACTCCACCAAACCACCTAGATCCGCAATTTTGACGATCGAACACGTCTGGGACCATGGTAAAACCCATGATCCGAATTGTTGACCCAGGCAGTTTGAACATCCTCAATAAAAAAAAAAGGCTCCGATGTCATGCAACTGCATTTAGCACTTGTACGAACACTCAGCCACCGAAAAAGAACGAAAGAAAAGAACGAAAGAACGAAAGAACGAAAGAACGAAAGATCAAAAGATCAAAAGAAGATCAGAAGATCAAAAGAACGAAAGATCAACAGATCAAAAGATCATCGAAAGATGAAAATAACGAAAAACGAGTCAAAGGCAGCAATAGAATAAGCAGTAAAAGCTTAGTCCCGCTTCATCCATTCACGAGAACCATAACCAGTCTCGCCAAGCTCAGCCAAAGCAGTTTCGCAAAGTTTGTCGTAGTACTCAGCCCCCTTCCAGAAACTATGCTTCGACTGAATACCAATCTTCCAATCCTCTTGCCTGAGCCGCTTAATGCGCTGCTCCTTGGTCTCATTCCGAATAACATTTCCATATTCATCGATATTAGGGCCCTCAATCGCAGGAGGTTCCTTGGGTTCACCGGGCTTAGTCTTGACGGGAGAGAAAGTCCAGAAGGAGGCAGTGCGAGTCATTGCAGTGTTAGAACGATGAGCTTGCTGTAGTTCCGAAACATGTTTAATCTGCTGGCGAAGCTCGGTCATTTCCGCGGGAATATTCTCACGGAGCCACTTGATGGCACTGTTGAACTCATTGATCTGGGCCCGGCGCTCGGCGCTGATAGGCGCGGGGGAGGATCGCGGCGAGGGAGATTTGGTGGATTTCGGCACCGGCGAGCCTGCACGGCCGATGAACGTCGGTTTGATGGGGATTCTCTTTCTCATAACGGGGGAGGGCTTTGTCGAGCGCGGCGAGGGCGATTTGGTGGATTTCGGCACCGACGAACCTGCACGGCTGATGAACGGCGATTTGATGGGGATGCTCTTTCTCATCACGGGGGAAGGCGTCGAAGGAGTCGAGGGCGATTTGGTGGATTTCGGCACCGACGAGCCTGCACGGCTGATGAACGGCGATTTGATGGGGATGCTCTTTCTCATCACGGGGGAAGGCGTCGAGGGAGTCGAGGCCACAGGCGAAGGTTGGACGGGGCCTAGATGCTTAGGCCGCGGTGCTGGGGTTGGAGTGACCGGCTTCTTTGTGTTAGCATTCAGACATGCAGATGGGATTATCTTCAAAGGCAGCCGGGGCGGGCGAGCTCGAAAGGGTCGATTCACCTCAAACTTGGACGTCTCTTGCTTTGGACCTTCGCTGTTTACCATTGCAGGATTGTTGCACATGAATACCTCGCCGGAGGTCTTCCGGATGGCAAGCGGCGGTGGCATAAGCTCGCTACGCTTAACTGGATCCTCAAGTTCTCCCCGGACCTTGAACGGAGACAAACGCAGTGGTGGCTGACTTGGAATGCGAGGTTTTGCTGGCGCCTGGGTCACGAAAGGGTCGTTTTCACCCGCCAGCATAGAGTTATCAATCATCCGGGCAATGCTTCGGACAACAGATCCCCCGTTGGGAAGCCCATCTCTGGCGCTATTAAAGGAGACCAATTCGTTTCTCGTAGCTGTGCGAGCAGAAACTTCCTGTGGTGGAGGAGGGGGCTTGCGAGTCGGGGGTGGGATATGGAAAGCTGGGGGAGGAGCCCTGTAGTCGAGACGCGAGACTTCTCGAGCAGCAGGAGGTGGCGTGACACAAAAATCAGTGGTAAGAGACGAATTGGAAGATGAAGAAGCATAAGGGACAGGCATAGGAGGAGTGCAGACCAGGCTTGCATTATGAGCCGACAGATTTTCAACTGACAGAGCTTCAAAATTTGGACAAAGACCAGCGACAGCACGGTCCGGCAAAGGTGGGCTCCACGCGACAGTAGTCACGGATGACCGAGGAGATGAGCCAGGCGAATGGAGAAAAGTAACTGGGGAGTAGGTCTGGTTGGGATTCAGAGCTGGCAGCGGGACAGTGGCTGGCAAAGACTCATAAGCATTCTGAAACCGATCCATAGCATCAGTCAGAAGCGCGACTTTGACAGCCGAAAAGATGTGAGCTGCTCTTCCCATATACTCATATGAGGTGGCTGCATAATAGTGGAGATATGTCGCACGGATCGGATGGAGCTAATGTATACACCCGTTAGCTATCAGAGTATTAGATGAGATTTGTGAAATACAAACCGGATGAGACGCAGTGTCTATGAGCTGATTGCAACGCAAAGCACATTGTTTGTATTGCTGGTTGAAACATAGCCATTTCACATCGTGGAGGGCTCTCTTCCATTCATAGTGGTTCTTTGGAGGCGAGAAGACACCAAAGGGCAACGAGGCCTCTGATGGCTTTTCTGAGGTATTCAAAGATGAGTGGGAAGCCATTTTGGAAGCAGTGGGTACAAGTGATGGGGAAAAGAGATGAGGCACGAGATGGGATGTGAAGGAGGAAGAGAGGAGGAAGAAGAGAAGAGGAAGAAGGGAAGGCAGAAGTAGAAATGAAAGACTGGAGTGTAGCCCTCCCCAAAACGAGATTTGGGCACTTGAGGCACCAACCCAGAGAGAGTATGCTTGACAAGTCCAGTGCCTATCCTTCTATCTTGTTCATTCCCAAGACGATTTAGTCATACCTCGAAGGATATCTTTACGGACATCACAGTACCCATTTGCATCTACAAGGAAGCAGTGCCTACATCATCCTAGAAGATATGTGTAAATAAACATAATATTAGTTACTGGAGTTGTAGATAACTTGAACATCAATGATCCCACATAACTGCTTCTGACTAAGGATATTTGCCAGTAATAATATCCCACATGATCATAATGATCATCTAGACCTGCTCAGCAACAAGAGCACCATTCGGCTCATGTTTGATCCCGGCCCGTGACAATGCCTCACCAGTCGCCGAAAGTGACCCTTGGAAATCAGCCAGCAAACGATCGAGTTCTGCTGCCACCACGCCATCATCCATTCCTTCCATCAGACTCGCTGCATTCGGGGGATCGAGAGCCGGAAAAGGGATTGGTCCCTTATCTTCTGCCTGTGACACTGGGACCTCAGAGACATCGTGCCGTACATTTCGTACAGTTTCGAACACGGAAGTGTCAAACGCGGGAGATCCCGGTTCAGAGACTGGCCCCGAAGTCACCGAGGAAGCAGTGGGGGTTTGGGGAGTTGGAACGGCCGTTGGTAAAGCTGTCCTACTATCTTCAAAAGATGAACTGCTAGAGTGTCCCCTCCATACAGGGTGAGATTCTTCGTCCGGCCCAGGGCCATCGAGGATGCCGGATGCCTCATGTTCATTATAACCAGCTGATTCCACCATTGCGGGGAATTCCGTCTCGAAGAAATGACTGTGATGAAGCGAGTTTGCGCCCTCTGGAGTGTCGGGGCGATCGAAGCGGAATGGATCGTAATCTGAGTCGGAGGTATTCGATGCCGAAGTCGAAGGACGTGAGTCACCTGGTCCATCTGTTGACTGTGGCTGCGACTCTAGCGGAGGCTGAACCTCTGGCAGTGGAGCCCGGAGGGTGTCATGTCGGTCATCGTAGGTTTGGCTCTCGGGCACGGATCCCATGACTGGGAATGTCCACTGCATTGTGGCTCGCTTCTCAGCCTGGAAAGACTCCTCCTTTATGGGCTCCTGTGCAGGAGCTTCCTCTTCTTTTTGCTCTTCCGGTTGTTCCTCTTCATCTTGTACGAATGACGGGAATTTCCAGTCCATGGTGGGAGGTCGAGGACCAGACGGCACAAAGGTATCTTCGAGATTTCGGTCATCATCCACACTGCTAACAGACGACTTTGAGCTGTTCTCAGAGGAGGTCCTGTGTAATCGAAGACTGGAACGGTTCGCGCGAATAGTGTTTGCATCGACCAATTGGAAAGGTTGCGCAGATGGAGCTCCTGCCGCGTAGTGTGAGGCCTCGAATGACCCGATGTCGATATCGAGAAAAGTCGATGTGACAGAAGAGCGGTCTGTTTCCGCACGGAGGGGAAGATCTGAAGTGGACTGGGCAGGTTCGATGGGGACAAAGTCATTTTTTGTTTCATATGTGTAGCTGGGCTTTTCATGTTCAAACAGGCCTTCCATTGCCTCGGCGCCTCGGCGCACACGTTCATCGAAATTGGCCTTGTCTTCATAGTTAAGATCATCCTCTGAGAACTGTTCGTACATGTCCTGCTGAGACCCTGCATCGGTAGGACTGATTGATTGCTCCATCTCCGCTAGCGAAGCCGCAATCTCGTCCAGGTCAATGACAGAGAACCTTCGCTCAAACCCATCTGTTGTACTGAAATTCCAGTCATCGTCTGACTCCTCGATGCCTGGAGCTTCAGCTGCCGCGGCGCCACCTGGGTGGAACAAAGAGATACGCTGGCCTCCTCGCTGGGACCACTGGTAGTAGTTTCTCACCAACTCACTCACAGAGGCTGTAGGATATTCCTCTTCTGTATTGGCAATGTAGGGGTGGGCAAGGATATCTGCCATCGTCGGGCGGGTTTCTGGATTAGAGTCAAGGGCGTAGGCAATAAGATCTTTCAAGCCTTGGCTGTACTGGTCGCTGTCTAGCTGGGGAGTCTTGCGATTAAGCTGACGACCGATTTGCATTCGTTCTCGTAGGCCCGCGTTTGGCGGGTTCCCGTTCGCAAATTCGAACAGTGTGCAACCATACGCCCACACATCAATTTCACTCCCGTAGAGATGGGCCTCTCCACGAGTTGCAAACATCTCTGGCGGCATCCAATGGGGTGTTCCAATCCAGGTTGATCTTTTGTCCCGCTGCGATTGGAGAATGCCAGCAACACCGAAGTCACAGATTTCCAGACGACCCTCTTCATGAACAAGGATATTGGCAGCTTTCACATCACGATGAATGATCCCGGCTTCGTGAATAGCACGAAGTCCAACAGCCAGCTCACGAGCGATTGGAATGATGTATTTTTCATCGAGCTTGTCGTTTGTTGCACGCATCAAGGTACGGACACTGCCACCGGGACAGTACTCGCAAACCAGCCACAACTGGGAGTGAATTGAGATGGCTTCAATGATTTCGTTTATGTTTTTGGCACCAGAATCCTTCACTTGCTTCATCACCTTAGTCTCATGGATGAAATCCTTTATCGACTCATCTCTGAAATCTCGAAGCGATTTGTAGTCCGCCGCGTCAATATCTAGGACTTTGATGGCAACCGGACGACCTGATGGTTTTTGATGACCCTTGTAAACACGACCATAGGCACCTTTGCCTATCAATTCTTCAAACTCGTATGGTGGAGCCTCAGTTTTCGCACGACGACACATCTCTTGGACAGCCACCCCTTGTTCACGAGCTAGCTTGATTGCTTCCGCCTTGTGCTTGGTGATTGCCGCCATTGCAGAGGATGGGTCCAAGAGACGGGACGTTCGAGAATCCATTGGGAGGGATTATGATTTTGAAACGAGCTAGGTGTGGAATAAGATAGATGTAATAATAAGACAAGTGTAAAAGTGAGAAAGGACTTAGATAAAGATGCGGGCTGGGTGAGGTAATTTTGAAGTGAATGTAAGAATACGCGGCTCCTCTGGTATGAAGTTAATGATTGAGTGTTGATGGAGTACCCGGGCGTTTGCGGGTTTGACAACGCAGACGCTTGAGCTTCTTAACAAAACGTTTGAAGACTCTCTTGCACTTCTCTGTGCTCTTTTTCCCTGATGAGAAAGAGAATCTCGACGGACGAGAAGAGATACGTAGAGGCGTCTTCTGGTAATACCGAGGGGAATAAGCAATCGATGCAGGGCGCCCCTCAAGGATAGAGTTGAAGGAGCGCTGCCTTCTTATCACCTCACTGGTCGGACGAACTCGCGAGGGGTATTTGGGGAAAGCGACGTACTGGCTTCCGCGCTCCTGGGTCTGGCGAGAGATTTCAGGCTTCACTTGTTGTCCCTTGTGGTGGTCGATGGGGGGGCGTGACCCTCTGAAAGAGGTGCCGGGAGACAGGGGAGGGGCCTGAAACGAAAAGTTCCGAGAGTTAACGGCGGTTGAGACTTCGATAGAAGGCGGCAGAGAGAATCCAGAAGAACCAGTTGAGGGATTCCCCGGCCCACTGGTATCGAGTGCAGATGTATTGGCTTTGGCGCAAATTTTGGAAGGATCTTGCTCTCCGATCGGATTACTGTCACCGAATTCCTCAGAAAATCGGGAAATCCGAGGGAGGCTGGTCACAGATTTGATCTGACTACTGGCGACGGTCGATGTATTAGCCTGGGCACTATCTTTATGTGGCACTCGTTGGAAGTCAGAAGAAACGCGGGAGCAACTTTGGTCCCCGACCGTTTGATTGCGACCGGGAGGTCTTGGGAATGATTGAATTAATTGCTCAAAGCTCCCAGGCTCGTTCAAAGTCCTCGGGTCCTGGGATATTTCGCAATTGTCTTGGGCTCCATGGGTCGCGTTGAGGTCAACAACAGAATCGGGAGGCTCACCTGTTTCGCTATCATAAATTGATGGGCTCGGAGGTCCAACGGATCTAGGGCTTGCAACGTTCTCTGATGCCTTGGGGTATTGGGGAAGCTCAGAGGACTCGAGGCAGGGATGCTCGTTATCCGATGCAAGCTGTTGGAGTAACTCAGAGAACAGAGATTCCGAATCAGCGGCGATCAGAGAGGTCCACTCTTCTTCGTAGTGAACCAGGTCTCTGCCTTCTAAACCTTCGCGAAAGCCACTAGGACGATGGTGAGATGATGGATGTAACTGATTGGCGCGTTCACTGCGAGGGCGGCAGGTTAGTGTACAATCCACCCACTAAGCAGAAGAATATCTTACCAGAGCCTAGTAGATGCAAGTCTGCGACCAATACTGACTGAGCTGAGTTGACCAGATTGATCTCGGCTGTGAGTGGCCTCTAGGTCTGCACCAGGAAGCCCAGCAAATGGGTCAGACGAGCCGAAAAGACGAAGCAAGAATTGGTGCTCGCTCGGGGGGAACCCGAGTTCCTCAAATAGATTTTGGAGACTGGGAGACTCGTCAGCCATTTTGTTCAGAATTACATAGGCGGTATGTCAATCGAGACCGGGGGTCAATTTGATGATGGGAGAAGAGAGGATGAAAGCAATCATGTCGCGCCGTCCATAATTTTGGGGACCTCACCTACCTGGTCGCTTATTTAATCGAAAGACGAGCCACCACCCCGTCAACGAGTAGACACACCGAGTCTCTCCATTTGCCCTTTCAATACAGAATGCTTCGTAAGGCCTTCAATGGTAAACTAAAGCTGAGACGGATATTTGAGCGTCCACGGCCTAATTCACACAGCTTCCCACAGATATAGTATTAGACTTGAGAGGGGTCGGTATATTGAAGAACAGGAGGACGAAGATCGGTTGCCAGATGTCGTTGGCGTTGTTATGGCACGTGATATCTACACCCTTATCGTGATCTTAGGGAGCTGACCGCTTTGTTCTTCAAACGAAGGTTAGAATTCTGACCGCCATTAGGAAGCAGGCTTGGAAGTTCAGGTTCCTACAAAGGATATCAGTAAGGTCTAGTGCACAAGGCCTTGTATTTCCCAAGACATCTTATTGCAAGTAACTATTCGATGAATCCTATGGAGTGACAACCTCCAGGCCTTCCAACCTTGGAAGATTGGTTGAGATCTTATCGCTTATCGCTTATCGCGAACTATCGTGGACGGCCAGGCGGTGAAGCTTTTCATCTATTGTAGAGGCTCCTACATGTATGCACCCCGTACATGCACACTATCATACTAAAATTTAGGTACGGGGAAGTGATATGTGTATTAAAATCATAAACAAGTTTGGGTAGCTTCCTATGTTGCAAGGTGTGTTGTTGCCATGATACCCTTAGCCACTTATTACCGTACAAGAACATATTATACATTAAGTTTTATAAACAGAAGAGTGCCCAAATCACAAAGACAGAAAGGGAGAGACATAGACTAGCCCCCTCATCAATGCGGAAGCCGATGGACTTTTCCTTCTCGTTCTCATCTTTGGCTTCTGTATCATCTGCGTCGTCTGAAACTTCTTGCTTCGATGAAGTTCCGGAAACTGCATTCTTGCCAGTCGTGATTTCGAGAATTTTATCTTCGTTGGAGTCCCAGTTCCTCTGGGCAAAACTGACTTCGTCATTCCCCATATCATAGACAACGTAGATCTGTTGAAGGAAGTTTGCCCCAAGCACAACACTGTTTGGGTCCTCGGTATCGGCTTGTGACACAATGCCCAAATAGCAGATGTCCTCATCATTGAAAACGCTATGTGTTTCTATGAACGGACCAATATCTAGCTTGAAACTCGCACTTTCGAATTCGAACGTGAGTGTCGTGTGACTTGGAGTTTTATTGCATGGAATAAGCATTGGACCAAACGTTGCGATCTCAGTAGCGCCCAATTGAGATATGATATCCTGGGCGATGGATTCCGGAACATAGGTATAGGTCAATGAGGGATCAAGTAGAGCTTGAGTCGAGTATCCCTCGGGAAATACGGACGTCTCATTGATTGACAAGCTTGTCATATTGACCCGGAAGGCCTTTCTATCCTCGGTAGGATTGTTGACGATGGGAAGTGTGTGGAGGGTGCCATTGTATTTGGATTTGTTCACACCACCAAAAAGAAGAGTGCCTGATTTCCCATCCTGCGAGTCTCCTGTGGATGCAGAATATAGAGGATTTTCGATATACATGCTGAAGGCCGGGGATTTGATGGTTCCAGCATCAACCAATGCTTCAGTAAGGGAGATAAAAGACGAGTTTGTTTCGCCATATCCCAAGCCAATGATATCTATCCAAGAGATTAATTAACCGCAAATATGATCATATAGGCGTGTGGGCTTACTCTGCGTGACATCCACGTTCAGAACTCCGATCTTCATAGACTCCACGGTAGTGTCTCCAATGACAAGAGTATCGGTCACGAATTCCCCAGTGATGAGTAGAGATGATTCAATCGACTTGCTAACGGAGAAATTGGAATGCAGATCATTCATGCTCGTCGAAAGGCTCTTGTTATAGCCCCCAGAGGCGATGCAATGCTTATCGCCTCGAAACATACAAAGATGCGAAGTAGTTCTGGGCACCCAGCATTCATTGCCGACCGTCCGAAATGCCACATCGATACTCTGCGGCGGGATGCCTAGTGTGATGTTGGTGTAAAAAATATTTTCCTGAAGAGGTAAAAATTAGTTAAGGCAATAATATCAGGACCCGGACAAAGGCATTATACATCATCGCCAACTGGAAGAAGAACTGTATTCTCCCTCTTTAATTGGGGTTTAGCAGCCGATTTTGCAACTTGCTTGTGTTTCAATGGCACTTTGAACACAGCAGGTGTCTCTCTTTTTTCCAGGGATAAAGCATCTGTACAAGAGGCGCCCAGTAGAACCAAGAGCCACGACCCACTACGCATGTCGATCGGTAGTTAAGCGGGGGATATTTTGTAGCTCATTTTTGTACGGAGTAATTGGGGGTCATCGGGATTTTAATTCTAATAGGGGCAAAATTATATCTAGACAAATTGACGCTAAACCTCTAGCTTAGCGCAGAATTATCACCTGGCTTCGGGAGGATAACTCGCTTACCTACTAGAGGCTTTTAGCGATTGGGTGGCGCCCGCTAGGTGGTCGAGCGTTTAGGGTCTATTTTGGAGATTGACTGGAAGTATTAGCTTAAGGTGCCTATGAAGTGATATTTCATAAGAATATCTAACCACTTACGTAGCCTTGTGATATATGTTTGATGTCTTTTCGATGTCTTATATCTTCTTTTTAGATGCCTTGTCAGTAATGGCAGCCCGCAAAAAATGGCGGAAGGCTTAATTTGTGGAAGCGACTTTTCTATGCATACCTCTTGACAAATATATGTGGATAGTTAGAGGACAATGTTCTGTTTCTACCGGGCAAATTTGGGGTTCGCCAAAGCTAAGGCAACCTGGCACTTATCCTAAGCCAAAGCACTCTTGATGGTCTATGAAGAAGACCTATGTATTGCTTCTTGCGCTGGAGCACGTTAAGCATGGATACGGTAGTGACAGAAAGTATGTCAATTTTCTGGGATCTCTCGGTCAGGATCCTATGTTAGTCGCATTTAGAGGTATACTATAGCAGACTGGGCAGCCTTTCTAAGACTATAAGCATAGTGAGAAGGTAAAGGAGCTCGGATCACATCGTCCATTACTTAAGGACTATGTTCATCACAGTCACTTTCTGTATCGATGCCTTCGATATACAAACGGAAGTTGTTAAATAGATCCCGAAAAAAGCATTTGAAAGATGACACTAACGAGCAATGGCGGGGTACTTAATATCATATATGAGAATAGCGAGTATTGAGATTAACCGAATAGTCAAGATAGCCATCAATGGATTTTTTAGATGGCAAGGTGGCAGCCTTATCCTACCCATGAGCTTAGATCATGTTTTTTCGGTCGCGCCCAGCGTCTGGGGGATTAGCAATTAAGGCCATATGGTACACCTAGGTACTCCTACCTAGATAAAAGTGCCTATGTAATCTTGTCATATGTTTTGTTTGGAGGTCAAGAAACTCCAACTGAATCACACGATTCTATATTTATATAGCGGTGGCTGCCGGGACTGTGCACCGGAATACTCGGCTTTGAGGACTGTTCCAGCTTATTGTTTTGAGCTCGACTATGTGGCAGTAGAGCGAAGTAGTTGGCATATCAAGTCTTGATTTCATTGGTTTTGCTTTAACCACAGCTTCACGTTTCATTTCCGCCAATGTATGTTGCAGGTGTATGCAGGTGGGATGATTTGATGCCTTGATGCCTTCAAATGAGGAGTTGATTTGCCCCCCACTAATGCACGAGCCAGCTACAACATTACTCCGTAGTGAAACGGAAAATTTTGCGTGAGATGTAATGAGGTTTTTTTTTTTTTTTTCTCTTTTCTTTTTCTAAAAATTTTAAAAATTTTCTCAGCTATTTATATATATATGTTTTACAAATATACTTAGAGCTATATAGCTATAGACTTGCCCATCCATTGAGCTCTTTGCCTGAGGTATCTGCCCGCGTTGAGTTGGATTATTAATGTGCATTGCCCCACTAAGTTGATAGAGGGGTTTTGGGCAAGTCAAGTGCATAGGATCCTTGGAAGGCTAAAAAGCATGGGGATGAATCATAGGCTCTAAATTGACTCTTTTTTTTATGATTTACGAAGATTATGAACAATAAATATCATAAATATAGCCGTAAAGAGGATCGGAGTAGCTCTCGCTTGTGATATGTTGGTAAACGTCACCGGAGAACCCGCGGATGGCGAAAAAAGTCATTTGCAGTGAGTCAAGATATGAAATTATAGAGGATTTGAAATCAAAAAAAGGCTGGAATGAGAAGCAAATGACAGTAAGATGAGAAATTAAAAAAATATAAAATACAATTCTTTTTCTATATGAAAAAAAATTGGGCTAGTCAGCTCAAACGCACAAAACCGGGAGAAAAAAAAGTCCCCACTTTCGCTTTTCTTTTTTTTCTCTCCCACTTTCCCTTCCCCTCTCTTCTTCCTTTTCCCCTCTACCTCTGTCCTCCAGGAGCAGTTGCACATAGAACTTTTTGATTCAGCGATCGAGAATATCGATCCTAGTCATCTGTGTGCTCTTCTTCTTCTTTTTTTTTTCTATCCTAATTTTTTAAGGATCAACCGCCAAAATGGTTAAGTAAGTTAGACTGCTCTGACGATATTCCAGAATATACAGCTAACATGATGTGAACAGCTTCACTATCGAAGAGGTTCGTAATTGCCTTCCAAGGGTTCCAAGGTTATATCAAACATTACCAGTGGAAGGGACATTGCCCTCGATTGCTCACCCTTCATCTTCCCCATCTTCTATCTCCCATCCCCCATTCCACTGGTGATGCTTGAAAACCTTTGTCCCAAAAACAGCTTTGTCTGCGAAACATCATGAATGCCGATACTGACCTGCATAAGATCCGGTCCTTGATGGACCGTCGGGCTAACATCCGAAACATGTCCGTCATTGCTCACGGTAAGTTTTTATGGAAGATAGGATATGGTGAAATGGCTGATTCTAACTTTGTTTCTGTGCCTTAGTCGATCACGGAAAGTCCACCCTCTCCGATGCCCTTGTTCAGCGTGCCGGTATTATTTCCGCCGCCAAGGCCGGTGAGGCTCGCTTCATGGACACCCGTCCCGATGAGCAGGATCGTTGCATTACCATCAAGTCCACCGCTATCTCCCTCTACGCCAAGTTCCCCGACCCAGAGGATCTTAAGGAGATTCCCCAGGCTGTTGATGGTGACGAGTTCCTGATCAACTTGATCGATTCCCCCGGTCACGTCGATTTCTCGTCTGAGGTCACTGCCGCCCTCCGTGTTACTGACGGTGCCCTTGTCGTTGTCGACTGTGTCTCCGGTGTCTGTGTCCAGACCGAGACTGTGCTGCGTCAGGCCCTGACCGAGCGCATCAAGCCCGTTCTGATCATCAACAAGGTCGATCGTGCTCTTCTCGAGCTCCAGGTCTCCAAGGAGGATCTTTACCAGTCCTTCTCCCGTACCATCGAGTCCGTCAACGTCATTATCTCCACCTACTTCGACAAGGCTCTCGGTGACGTCCAGGTCTACCCCGACAGAGGTACCATCGCTTTCGGTTCCGGTCTCCACGGATGGTGCTTCACTGTCCGCCAGTTCGCTGTCCGTTACGCCAAGAAGTTCGGTGTTGACCGCAAGAAGATGCTTGAGCGTCTCTGGGGCGACAACTACTTCAACCCCAAGACCAAGAAGTGGACCACCAAGTCTGAGCACGAGGGCAAGACCCTTGAGCGTGCCTTCAACCAGTTCATCTTGGACCCCATCTTCAAGATCTTCGCCGCTGTCAACCACAACAAGCGCGATGAGATCTTCACCCTTCTCGATAAGCTCGAGGTTTCCCTCACTGCCGATGAGAAGGAGCTCGAGGGCAAGGCCATCCTCAAGCTCATCATGCGCAAGTTCCTGCCTGCCGCTGATGCCCTTCTTGAGATGATCTGTATCCACCTGCCTTCCCCCGTCACTGCCCAGAAGTACCGTGCCGAGACTCTCTACGAAGGTCCCATGGACGACCGTGCCGCCATTGGTATCCGTGACTGTGACCCCACTGCTCCTCTGATGCTTTACGTCTCCAAGATGGTTCCCACCTCCGATAAGGGTCGTTTCTACGCCTTCGGTCGTGTCTACGCCGGTACCGTCAAGTCTGGTATCAAGGTCCGCATCCAGGGCCCCAACTACGTCCCCGGCCGTAAGGAGGATCTCTTCATCAAGGCCATCCAGCGTACCATTCTCATGATGGGTCGCTTCGTTGAGCCCATTGAGGATGTCCCCGCCGGTAACATTGTCGGTCTGGTTGGTGTCGATCAGTTCCTGCTCAAGTCCGGTACCCTCACCACCGATGAGACTGCCCACAACATGAAGGTCATGAAGTTCTCCGTCTCCCCCGTTGTGCAGCGCTCCGTCGAGGTCAAGAACGCTCAGGATCTGCCCAAGCTTGTCGAGGGCCTCAAGCGTCTCTCCAAGTCCGACCCCTGTGTCCTGACCATGATCAACGAGTCTGGCCAGCACATTGTTGCCGGTGCTGGTGAGCTCCACCTCGAGATTTGTCTTAAGGATCTTGAGGAGGACCACGCTGGTGTTCCTCTCCGTATCTCCGACCCCGTCGTTGCTTACCGTGAGACCGTCGCTGGTACCTCCAGCATGACTGCTCTGTCCAAGTCTCCCAACAAGCACAACCGTCTCTACATGACTGCTCAGCCCATCGAGGAGGAGGTTTCCCTCGCCATCGAGTCTGGCAAGATCAGCCCCCGTGACGATTTCAAGGCCCGTGCCCGTGTCCTTGCTGACGAGTACGGCTGGGATGTCACCGATGCCCGTAAGATTTGGTGCTTCGGTCCCGACACCACCGGTGCCAACTTGCTTGTCGACCAGACCAAGGCCGTCCAGTACCTCAACGAAATCAAGGATTCCGTTGTCTCCGGTTTCCAGTGGGCTACCCGCGAGGGTCCCGTTGCCGAGGAGCCCATGCGTTCCGTCCGCTTCAACATCCTCGATGTTACCCTGCACGCTGATGCCATTCACCGTGGTGGTGGTCAACTGATCCCCACTGCTCGTCGTGTCCTGTACGCCGCTGCCATGCTGGCCGACCCCGGTCTTCTCGAGCCCATCTTCAACGTCGAGATCCAGGTCCCCGAGCAGGCTATGGGTGGTATCTACGGTGTCCTTACCCGTCGCCGTGGTCACGTCTACACCGAGGAGCAGCGTCCCGGTACCCCTCTGTTCATGGTCAAGGCTTACTTGCCCGTCAACGAGTCCTTCGGTTTCCCTGCCGATCTGCGCTCCGCTACCGGTGGCCAGGCTTTCCCCCAGTCCGTCTTCGATCACTGGGCTATCCTCCCCGGTGGTTCTCCTCTCGACCCCACCACCAAGCCCGGTCAGGTCGTCCAGGAGATGCGCAAGCGCAAGGGTCTCAAGGAGGTCGTTCCCGGTTACGAAAACGTAAGTCATCTTTTTGCTCACCATAATTGCTCTCAGTCACTAATCTGGTTCTATAGTACTACGACAAGCTGTAAAAATGTTCCCGGCCACCCAGAATTTCCCTTCTGCCAGTCATTCGTGGAATCTTTCATGAGATTGATGAATTCAATACAATTTCTTCGGTTCAACAAAATTTTATTCCCTCATTCGTCGGTACTTGCTTCGATCGTTCCGTCTTTAGAAATCCGGACATGAACCTCCCAGCCTTTGGTATCATTGGTTCTGTCCTTTCATTGCTGTTTACATTTGCTTTTCCCTGAGGGCTTTTCTGCTTTTGCGTTTTTTTTTTGCTGTAGTCTAGCAACCAGTTTCGATATGAAAATAAACTTGGTATGCTAGGCGCAGCTGTTCATCTGTAGGTTCAACGTAGCTTTTGCGAGTAAATGTACATGTAAATACCAAAAACGTCAAGAATTTGATATTCAAATCAATGAATGCGATCACGATCCTTGAAAGGAGCTTTGAGCTTTGAGCAGTGGGTGCTATGTCATTCAAACACGTGATCCCGGCACTCGCGTTTTTGCCTTCGACTTCGCGTTCCCAGCCATGTCCTTACCATTCCCTCACGGTTGGGGGTGAATGCTTATCAGCTTAAAATAGCTTATTGTGAAGCTTTATTACTTGAAACTCACAAAGCTCTGATTCATCCAATATACAATCCACTGCACACGAAGGAATCTTCCCGAGTTGACGGCTTTGTTGAAATCGACATCCCTGCAATCATCACCACTTCACATTATCGGTTCGACGCAATTCAACCCTCACAGTTTGAAATTGCCCGAAAAAAAAAATCTTCACCATGCAGTTCACTGACGCAGAAGCTGCCGATGTAAAGAAATGGGTGGTCAAAAAACTGGAGGACATGTGAGTAGATCAAACAATAGAATCGGGTCTTGACATGGGCCTCGTTAAACAAAGCAGCGACTAATCATCTTGAATCTGCCTCTAGTTCTGACGCGGACTCCGATGTGCTTGCAGACTATGTTTTGGCGCTAGTTAGGTCCGATGCGCCAGCCGAGGAAATCAAAAAGGTCTCAGTCGAAAACCTGGAGGATTTCCTGCGCGAACGTGCGTCTAATGTCTCAATCGTATTGAAATGTTTTATATTACTAACATTTACTAGACACGCAACCATTCGTCACTGAGCTCTTCACAACCTTCGGTCCTAAGCAACCTGCCCCTCCTACACCTGCACCTGCACCCCAGCCTCAGCGCCAGCCCCAACCCGCTGCCCACATTGCCTCTTCACAACCTCCTGAGAATGCCCCCAGCGGCCCGAGGGCTGCTGCTACTCCTGGTAGTGCCAATCGCAAACGAACTTTTAATGATGGATTCCAAGGGGAGCCGGAGAACGACGATAGTGGCTTCCAGAATCGCGCCATGAAGACTGCACGGCGTGGCGGTCGCGGCGGCGGTCGCGGCGACTTCATGGGTGGACATCAGATGCAGCCAGGTCAACAATATCCCCCACAGCAACAGGGTCAACCATTCCCTCCACATCAACAGGGCCAACCGTTCCCTCCCCAGCAGCCTGGTGGCTTCCCGCCCATGATGCCCGGTTACCCGCCGTTCGACTCAAACGATCCTATGGCAGCAATGATGGCTATGCAGAGTATGCAAGGTATGGGATTCCAGATGCCGGGTATGCCTATGCCCGGGATGCCTAGTGCTCCCGGTCAGCCAGGAGTCGATCAGATTCCACAAAGCAACCAGCGATGTCCGTTCTATGATACCCAAGGTATCTGTTACCTAGGAAATACTTGCCCTTATCAACACGGTGACGGAGGTGTCTCAAAAGACGATGGTTAGAGGAATCCATTCATCCTAGAAATACCATTGCTGACAGTTACAGAATATGACCCCAAGACTGCGGGCATGCATGCGCAGCGAGGCGGTGCTCCTATGCGCGGTGACCGAGGCCGCGGCCGTGGTCGCGGCGGATTCAGCGGACGAGGACGCGGCCGGTCCGATTTCTCAGCGGCAGGACCTAATGAGGACCAGTCTATAACGACGATTGTTGTTGAGCAGATTCCTGACGACAAGTTCAACGAGGATTATGTGCGCGAGTTCTTCTCTGAGTTCGGCACCATTACGGAGGTCACTTTGCAACCCTACAAGAAAATTGCTTTGGTCAAATACGAGACTTTCCCCGAAGCCAAGGCCGCGTGGTCCAGCCCCAAGGTCATCTTCGACAACCGTTTTGTGAAGGTTTACTGGTACAAACCGAATCGCGAAGAAAAGCATGACAGCGCACAGCCTGAGGCCCCAGCTTTCAACCAAGAAGAGTTCGAGAAGCAACAGCAAGAAGCACAGAGGGTGCATGAGGAGAAAATGAAAAAGCGACAGGAGACCGAAGCAGCCAAGCAGGCTATAGAGCGCCAGCGCGAGGAACTGCTCAAGAAACAACAAGAGGAGCGGGCCCGCCTGATGCAGCGTCTCGGAGGCACAGCAGACACGAGCAATGCCACCGGTACCGGGGATGCCATGTCCGTCGAACCTGCCGCTGATGAGAATATTAGTGATGAGACGAAACAGCTGCGAGCTCAATTGGCTGCCCTCGAGGCTGAGGCCAAGAGCCTTGGCCTCGACCCTACGGCCGATCCTTCAGCACGGGGTGGATACCGGGGCCGTGGTGCCTACCGTGGCCGAGGCACATACCGTGGACGCGGCACTTATGACCCCAATTTCCGCGGAGGCTATCGTGGGCGCGGTGGGTTTGCGGCCCGTGGACGAGGAGGTGTGCTGCGTCTGGATAACCGGCCTCGACGAGTTGCCGTATCGGGCGTTGAGCTCAACTCAGAGAAGGACGAAGCATTGCGTCAGCACCTGATGGTAAGTCATGTATCTTTCCAAGCAAGCCAAGCATTTATATTAATTTGTTTTATTCTAGGGCGTTGGCGAATACGAATCTATTGAGGCCCACCCAGACCAGCCCAACACAGTCGTGGTGGCATTCAAAGAGCGCTTCCAGGCCGAAAAGCTCATGTTCTCCCCTTGGAATATCCCCTCCGTGGGCGAGGTCCAGCTTGCCTGGGTGGCCAATCCGCCTATTACAGTTCCCGCCGCTGGGTCATCGGCGGAATTCAAGGGAGGTCTTGGACAGGATGAGCCAGAAGACACAGTCATGTCTTCAACATCGGTGGCCAACACCGCTACTGCGCGCGATATGGACTACGATGTTGCGGAGGACGACCGCTGGGGCGCGTAATTCTATCACCTTGAGTGTATCATCACATGTTGGTTGTATAGGCTGTATTAAGCTATTTTCAAAGGGATGGACGTTCCATTCCCGACCTGTTGTCTAAAACAAAGCGCTACAATCGTAGAGTGTATAGAAAAAGTAGATTCTCCCAGCATCATATGCTCTGAGGAATCAACTCAACCGTATATCCATCCTATCAGTTCGCATCAGCACATTCTTGTCTAGAGTATAGAACCATTGAACTCACCGGATCAGAAACCATAGCAAATTTCTCAAAAAACCACGCATAATTCCCATGAATCGCACCACGTCCAATCCCCCTCTCCTCCTCCCACTCAGAAAGAGGCACAGTCTCCCTCGAACAAACACCCACATCCTTAAGAATCGTAACCCCACCATCCCGCAGTCTCTGCACAGTAGCCACCACATCAGGAACCGTAAACCCTAGATGCGTGAATCCAAGATGCGGGGGTGTATTCCCCGTAGAAACAGAACCATCCACATTCTCCGTCCCATGCACATGATACAACTCCAGTAGTCCGCTCGTCCTAGTCATAACGGGGATTTCACTTGTACTCTTCGCCCACGCGCTTATATCCTCTTCGGTCTTTGCCTCTGCCGGCGGGTGTCCGAGGTAATAGATCGTAAAAGGCCCCGCGTTCATAGTGAAGATTATTCGCATGCCTAGCAGGTCCATGTAGAAATGGAGTGAGCGGGCTGGGTCCTGGATGCGTAGAGCTAGGTGGTTTAATTTGTAGTCTTTTGTTGCTGGTGTTGGCGGTGGGTTTAGGCTTGGTGCTGCATTGAAGTGACCTTCTTCCTGGGGTGGGATGGGTTGGATTTTGGTTTCAGACATGTTTAGTTATAGATGGATGTATGTATGGATGTTGGTGGAATTAAATTAAGAGAGAGATCAATGAGGGGTTGATATTCTAGGGCGGATCCCTGTTTGGCCTATCAAAGAGAGCGAATGTTGGAATAGCTCACATTCATCTTCGTATTGCTATGCTTTACTTCAAAAATTCAGCCTCTACTGATAAACAATCATATCCAAACCACCCTCATACGGCATCGTCACTCGTCGGAACCCACTACCTTCGGCATCAACATACGCAAAGAGCTCCTGATACTTATCACCAGACTTCACCGTATTATCAGCGATGATTACCGCGCCAGGTCGGAAGTGCGGCTGGACGAGCTTCAATGCGGGGAGAGCGAGAGGCGTCCAGACTAGTAGTGGTTAGTATGCCAATATCACGAGTAGACATCGAACATCAAACAGAAATAGACATGTACATGCATATCCATATCTTATAAAAGAAAATAAAGACTTACTATCCAACAACAAGAAATCCACCGTCCCCAAATCCGAAGTAAGAGTCTCACGTAGATCCCCAACACGAAGATCAATCACATCTTCAACATCGCTGCCCGCACTCGCCCAATGCGCTCGAGCCAGCTTAGCCTTCGACTCTTCCTTCTCCGTGGCTATGACACGGGGCTTGGCTGTAGCGCCAACCCGCTTCGCATTCTCTGCAACAGCGAGAGCGAGGTAGATGGTGCTAACGCCAAAGCTGGTACCGGCCTCGACGACTGTCTTTGCGTTGATGCTGCGCAGGATTTGGTAGACTAGTTCGCACTTGTCCTGATCCAGGGCGATGAACTTATCTAGCATGATGGAGTCGAATTCCGCGCTGCATTGTTTTGGGAGGCTTTTCCAGTCGACTGTTGATTCTTGGGTTAGGGATTTGGTGTGGAGGTCTTTGAGGAGGGTTAGGATTTCTGGGGAGGCTCTGAGGGGTGAGGGGGACATTTTGGATTGGATTGGTTATTTGGGGATTGGGGGTAGGTCTTCGGTTACTAGGGAGAATGAAGAGGAGGAAGAGAAGGAGAAGAACTGTATAATTGAATAAAAGAGGTCTGATTTCAGTCAGCTAGGATGGCTTGAGCAAACAGGCATTGGGTAGGATTGGGGAATTGGAGAAAATGTAGGGAAATAAGGGAAATTTGCATCAAAAAGTCCCTAAGCTCCGGGCCTAGGGCCAAATTGATATTTAGTGAGTCATCGGGGAGCCTTGCTCAGAGTCCGTACGATATGCATACGCCCTGTCGGAAATTGGGGTCAGACGGGTGAACACGACGAAGAGGAAGTGCCGAGTCTAGCCGATATGATTCGCTCGAGTGCAGCTATGGCAGCTGGGAATACCTAGCTTGCCACTATAACGACTATCATGGCCGTTAGTTGCTTTAGATTGACGCTGACATTGGAAAGATGACCACTATAACAATTCTATACAAGCACAGCAATAGTAAACTCCATTCTACTGCTCTAGTATGTCCGCATAACTATTCAAAGACCTCCCGATCAAAGAAACCATCTCCCAGATATAATCCGCTGTAAACAGCCGCGCCCATAATCGGGTAACCGCAGCACTGAGCCGGGTATTAGTAGCGAGCAGCCATTCCCTCGAAACACCATGCTGCACCTCCATAACCATCTCGAGCACGAAATCCCGCAACCGAATCTCCTGCTCTGTCAACCGCGGTTGCGGATCCGACACTGTAATCGCCTCAAGCCACTTAGCCAACAGCACCGCACACTCCAAGGAGCACAAAGCATGCTGGTTCGACCATAGCGCTACCTGCGAGTGCGCGACAAACCCAATACCGAGCTTGACGGGTGTGCTGAGGGCATGCGCGCAGTGGAGCGCTGCGCGCGTGAGCCGGTCGCCGCGACGAACGGAGAGGTTTTCACGGAGACTTGTTGCGATCTGAACGGGGTCCCATGTTTGCAGTTGGCGGGCTGAGCCACAGTCGGCGTTGAGTCGGATGTAAGCTAATCGAAGTAGAGCTGCTGATGTGAAGGATAAAGGGCCGTTCGGGCTGAGTGGATCAACGGATGATTCTTGATTGCGCTCCCAGCACTGACACCAACGTTCTAGGGCTTGTTCGACGTGTACTAGCTCAGGGGTGGATGTCATTGACGAGGTGAAGCGGTTCCGTCGTGAGACGGGCAGTCGACCCGCTTTCGTCATAAGCCATATGTCTTGCAGGATCGCGTGGATTAGCACGTAGCCACCCAGTGAGGAGAACCGTTCTACATTGTCGGTTGGGCCGAAGAGGCCGGAAAGGGCGTCTTGGAATTTTGGTTCGCCCGGGCTCTTCATGCGCTCTGCCTGCCAGAGGTCTGCGCGCGGGGCTTGCCATTCTTTTTCCGTACAGGGTAATTCGAGTGTGAAATCTTCTGTGAGAATCACTGGTGGGACGTCAAAGACGATGGTGTGGATGTTGAAGAAACAGAGAACAATTAGTTTGGTGCGCTTTACGCGTTCATGTCGTATCCAGCTACTCCATGTCCCGTCCTGCTCGGGTAGCCGGTTGAGGCCTCCTTTTCGGATGAGCATTTCCATTAGACTGCGGAGTGACAGCGCCTCGTGGTATGGGGGGTTGTTTACAAACCATAGAGACACTGAAGTTAGGTACAATAGAGCTTGCACGGTTTCTAAGGTATCGATATCGTCGGCCGCGTTGACCGAGGGTAGCTTGCCTGACTGGAAGACCCGACGGACATGTTCCAAAGTCACTGGTTTCGCAATCTGATAGAGACGCATGCTAGTGTCTGGCTCGCGGCAATACCGTGCACCCAATGCCGCCATCGAGAGAAAGAGCGGTAATGTCATCGAGTCTACATCGAGGGTCGGGATATGCACGACGGGGTAGTGATCATGGAAACCGGTTACATAACCGGTCAAACATCGGGATAGCGCATGTCGAGAGGGTAGTGATGGATCTGGAACCACACTTGCATAGTCGGATAACATATCCAAGAGCTTGTCCCGACATTGAGCCGTGACTGGTACAAATCCCGTGGGCTGGCGCGCCTTGGGGGAGATGTGATATCCCTCCGGCTGGAGTGAGGGCAACTGAGCACCATGTCGGGGAAGAACAGAACTCGAAGGAGTCGAAGGAGTAGTCTCGGTCAGAGTCCCTCTCTCAGAAGATCGATCATAGTCCGGAAGGGAGAAGTTCAATGGTGGGAATAGTGGGAGTGGCTGATAAGCCGGCGAGAATGGATGATTTGGCAAGGGGACGCTATCCAAAAATGAGGTAAAGTCACCATGATATGGTCCCGGTCCAAATCCACCTAGACCATATCCAAAATCCGGACCTGGTGGTGGGGTACTAGGTCCTATAGAGGGGGTGTCTGTGCTGGCCAACTCAGCACCCAGTATTGGGCGGTGCACGGCCGGGGATAATGCTTGGAAATGGTCATTGGGCCCCTGTAAAGTGCTACGATTAGATTGGGCATGGGTTGTGACTGCAGACGCCAATGAGTCTAGCCCATCCAGGGTGAGATGATTTGCGGGGGAAGGCGTCTGTGTCTTATTGCTGGCTGGACTGGCATCGGGGTTGTGAGAGAGACGCTCATGACGGGCCAGCAGATCCCTAGAGTTGTAAGTATCTAATATATCGTTCTAAATTTTTGGATTATGTATCATACTTGCGTGTAAAGGCTTTCGGACATTGGACACAAGCAAACGGTTTCTCTTTGGTATCTGTGGGGTATTAGAGGGGGTATATTCCATTCAAGGTCGTGGAAACATACGTGAGCGATCATGTCTTTGAAGATGCTCTAGACGAGCAAATGCCCTCGGGCATCGATGACACTGATAGGGCTTGCTAGCTAACATTGGGGATGGACATGTGGAGTGAATATGCGAGATACCTCGGGGGGTTGTAGCGCAACTCCGGTGAGTTGGACTATGCCATAATTGCCTAAATTTCCCCTATCACGCCCACACACCAGGTCGAATTGATTGGAATTGACCAGCTCTAGTTCTGCACATGCACTGTTGGCTTATTCTACTTGATATTGATTGTTAATCATCTCTATGGAATCAATCTAAATCTCCCGAACCCCGGACCCCCAAATCCCCAAATTGGGGAGATTTCCACTAAACAACATCGATGCCTGATTGCAGCTGTGGAGAAATATGCCCCGTATTGGATTGTACTCTGTACATGTTATACTACCCTCTCATTTTATTCTCATTTTATTCTCATTTTATTCACATTGATTTTCTAGCTTTAGGAGAAATAATTCGAGTCTTTTGCTTGTAAATATTTGATAGGAAGTGAAAATCCTTCAAAAAAGGGAAATAGAGCTAGTCTATATACAGTAGGCGGTGACAATCACGATGCCAAGACCTCGGTGCCATGGAATGCTGTTATCAGTTCCAAATTTGGACTTGGGGAAGATTTTTTTTTTTTTTTCTATGAATTGTAGTAACTCGGCATGAGACCTACCAATTGCTGCAAATGGTGAAAAGACATGATGAAAACATACTCCACATTAGGATGATATATCAAATTTGGGGTTGATTGTGTCTCTCGGTCTTTGATCCTTTTCTCCAATTTTCTGACTCCACGGAGTCCACGCCCTAGATGCTTAGCCTATAAACCACTAAATGTCCTTCGAAACTTAGAAAAACTCTTGCCATAATTTTGACTCACTACATGGCATCTACAATGCCTGAGTCAATTAAAACACGACCAACAGCCATGGAAAAGCGTGAGGAGACACCTGAGTCTCTATGCGGGTCCCAAGATATCGAATTTCGATATCTAGAGCTAGAAACGCCCTTACCGACGCCATGCATTACTTTACCTCCCGGTCCCGCTCAATCACCACCACCAGAACCGCCTAGTTTAGAGAAATACACATCTCCATTTCTCTGGCCACAATGGCGCAAGTCGATGATGACTTATATCGCCTGCGGGGTTACTGCGCTAGCGGGTTATGCTGCGGGTGAGGTCAGTCCTGCATCGGAAGAACTCACTAAACTATGGGGGATCAGTACTGTCGTGTATAATCTGAGCATCACACTTTTCTGCTGTGGCTTTGCTCTGGCACCGATGGTGCTAGCTCCGTTTTCCGAGATAAATGGACGGAGACCCATCTTCATCGCTAGTGGAATTCTCTTCGTTGGTATGTATACCGTGATTGCTGTGTTATTTGGCATATATTGACTTGCTATTTCAATAGCTAGTTTAGTTGGTTGTGGAGGTACGCAATCTTTTGCTGGATTGCTTGTAGCTCGTTTCTTCCAAGGTGTGGGTGGATGTATGTATAACCTTCCACGAATGATCGATTTCATATTGACTTGATCCTCACAGCAACATTCTCTACCATGGTTGGTGGTGTGATCAGCGATATCTATCACGCCAAAGACCGTAACACCCCCATGGCCCTCTTCTCAGGATCTGCATTGTTCGGTACTGGCCTGGCACCGCTGATCTCAGGCGCAATCATCACCCGCACCACATGGCGCTGGGTTTTCTACTCGCATGCAATTGTGTCTGCCGCATTCGTCATCGCCATCTACTTCTTCTTCAAAGAAACCCGCGGCAGCGTCCTACTAAGCCGCAAAGCGGCAAAGTTAAACCAGTACTACGAGCAGCTCGAAGAAGCTGGCCACCACGGTGTAATCCTGTCGAGGGAAGAGTCCGAAGAAAAATGCATTCGTCGAATTAGATGGAAGGTCAAGAGCGACGAACAACGAGCATCGATCGCAACCATGATCCAGATCTCGCTGTATCGACCATTCCGTAAGTCTACTCAAGCATCCTCAAAGATCAAAAGATGAACAGAGAGGGTAAAAAAAGCTAACATCCCAATCCAGACATGCTCCTTACCGAACCAGTGGTCTTCTTTTTCTCCCTATGGGTCTCCTTCAGCTGGGCAGTCCTCTACCTCCAATTCAGCTCAGTACCACTCATCTTCCGCACAAACCACAACTTCACAATCGAGCAGACCGGCGCCGTCTTCACCTCAATGTGCGTCGGCGTCATCCTCATCACAGTCATCAGTATCTACCAAGAACGCATCGCCATGCGTTTCGGGAAATACTCCACTTCTCCCGAGGGCAGACTGTATTTCGTTTGCATTGAATCTGTGCTTCTACCTATTGGACTGTTCTGGTTTGGGTGGAGTTCATTCCCATCCGTTCACTGGATCGTGCCTGCTATGGCCGTTGGTTGTGCTACTATGGGCATCTTTTCTATCTATCTCGCTACATTCAATTACCTCGCTGATACTTATCATCGGTATGCGAGTTCGGCAATTGCGGCGCAGTCTTGTTGTACGTTTTTCCCTAGGGCAGCTCTCTTGGTGAAGGTCTAGGTATGTGTTGGGACACTGACATCTTGCTTGATAGGCCGGAACATGCTTGGTGGTATCTTTCCATTGGTTACGAATGCCATGTTCACCAACCTTGGTTATCCAGAAGCATCAAGTTTACTAGGAGGACTTGTAAGTCGCAGTGATTACCCACAAATGAAAGAAAATTGACTGACTAGATCATAACAGGGTGCTGCTCTGACTCTAGTCCCTTGGGTGCTGGCCTTATATGGACCTCAGATTCGAGCTAGGAGCAAGCTCGCAAGTGTAAGTGATACCCTCCATTGATGTACATTGTTCAAGACTAATGGAATGACAGGAGCTCGCACATTAGATGATGTACAGCGCGTTCAAACCATGAAGACGACAAAAAGTAATTTAATAGTATTTTAAGGTACAGGATCACATAGAGCCAACATGCATATTATCAACTTTCAGGCCCAGATAGATGCCTGGTTTGAATTCTCCAGCAAATGAATTGAAGTCGTACAAACCGTACGCTTCCTGTAGTAGCAGGTTATGCCAGCAATTCAAAAAACCCCACAATGCTAAAGCGATGTACAAAATCTTAGAAATGCAATTACCTCAGGCGATCATGCCCTCTAAATGGATGAGCACCATTAATCCCAAGACGATATGATGCATACCGGCCCTCATCCTCGCTATCACTATCCATTTGATCCAAGAGGCGATCAATATCATCACCAGCATGAGCTTCCATCCCTGGTTTTCTCTCGGGCCCACAATCATTGTGAGATTCTAAGCTTTGGGAGCCCTGGCTTCCATTGCGGTGAGTTCCATTGCTGGGAGCGTTTATGGACTCATTCAGGCTGCTTTGCGTGCTCGCTGCTTGGAGAGG
Source organism: Penicillium griseofulvum (assembly GCF_001561935.1). NCBI lineage: Eukaryota > Fungi > Ascomycota > Eurotiomycetes > Eurotiales > Aspergillaceae > Penicillium > Penicillium griseofulvum. Next base: position 3,461,499 of record NW_024467471.1, on the reverse strand, counting down.
GCGAGGGCTGAATCGATACCCCGAGTTCTCAGGGCTGGACATGAACATCAGGGTTTCGATGGCATCTTGTTCCATAAGTGTATTTTCGGAATGGGTGCGCGGTCTATAGAAGCCGTTCGGTGTGGATGTTGGTGGGTGTGTGAGAGATGATGAGAGCGAGGGTATCTGAGGCCCTAGGACTTGGCCGTTGAGTGGTCGGGTGAGTGCATTCTCTTGATGTGAATGGTGGCGTCGGTGGCGGGAGATAGGGTTGTGGTCTGAGGGTTTGGAGACTGCGTTAGGATTCGGGCGACGGCGGTGGTTATGACCATTTGATGAGATGATATCGACAGGCGGTGCTAGCTTGGGAATTGGAATGAATTGATTAGATGAAAATGCTGATCGCGAGCGATTATGGCTCGGGAAATGATTGGAGTTTCCGTTGGAAGATGCTTGAGAATCTGGTGAAAAACGCGTAGAGCTTCTTGCCGGTAATGATGCGACGTCACTTGGTGCCGACGGGCTCAATGGCGACGCGCTGTTGTGTGTTCGCAATGCAGTTTGTGGGGTAGCTTCGCGCGACTGTCGGGCCTGTTCTACTTTGGCAGCCGCGTATGACAGGCGTGTACGGATATGGACCGACAACTGGGTGATAATGAGCTATAGACTCTTGAGTGGGCGGGTGAGCGCATTACCTGTGCAATCCTACTCCCATAAGCTGACGAGCCCGTGCTCTTCGAACGTCGTCGCGCAGCTCCATTCGCGTCGGCACTATGAGGTGTGGGTGGATCTAAAGTGGATTTGAAGTCGCCAGCTGCTGTCCGTTTCTGGCTTGGGGCCAAGCGAGTATCAAAATTTGACCTTGTGCGTGAATGTTTTGGTGATGGCGGCGGTGATATTGCAACATTGCCGGATTTGATCGGCGACAATGAGGGTTGCCATCGATCTATTGAGGCACCTCCATTCACCGGCTGCATGTGCGGGGCGAGCTGGGATTCCAATAACTCCCGGTCCACCCACGGTATCGATGTATGTCCATTCAATGTATGAGAGTTACTGAACTCTGCCGACTGGCTATTACCATTGGTCGAGGATGAAGGAAAGCTGGAAAGAGAGTCTGTGAGGGTGCTAGCGGAAAGGCCTAGTCGTCGGCCATCGCCTGACGTATCGCTGCCGCGCTCCGATGATTCGATATAGGCTGGGTTCGGGTTACCGTCGCCATGAGCGACGGTAACGGCGTTCAGGCCATCTATTTGTAGTGACAATGGTTGCGGCAATTGTGCGGTTTGGGAATCGGCCGAAGGAATTGGTTTGTGAGGCGCGGGAGACGCCGCGTTGTTCATAGAGTGGGTGTTCACACTGGCCTCCGCATGGAGCACTCCGCGATCAGACATAGCATCGCGACCGTCATTCATAATCATGGTTGGGATGCGAAAGATTAGAAGATGCTGGGATAGCGACAATCGACAAATACGCGCGAGGTAGCTTTATTCGCGAGTTTACGCGGCACAATCTCAACGTGCATGTCCTGTCCCGAGTCACCACATCGAGAGTCGGAAATGTTCGATACCAAGTAATTTAGATGCAACTAACAGGCGAGATCTCAACGAGACGCGTGGGGGTTCTGTGGGAACCAAGGAGCATCTGCCCGAGTGGCGATCGACCAGCACGCGCGCAAGGGTTGCGACAGCACGAGGCGGCAAATGAGTTTCTCCGTGTTTCTAACCCCGGATAAAGGACCCGACAACAAAAGAAAATAATGCAATAAGAACTACTTTGAATATAGATGCGCCACAATATGCTAGCACCAAAAGGAATACCCGTTGGGTGGTAGAGGAAGGGTTACTGGTCATGAAACACGCGTGAGAGGCGCGGTCACGTGGATATTAGTATTAAGCCAATTTTATCTGATTCGAGTAGTTCCTATAGAAAAAAGATAATTCTTAAATTATTTATATAAAGTTATTAAGATATGAAGCTGGGTAAAGATGGTTGTAAGTGGGCTTGGTGGGTTTGGTGGGCTATACTTCCTAAGTATAACACACCAACTACAAGACTAAAATATACAAGTCAAGAAAACAAAAGAATCAAATTTCAATAATAGTAAGATGCACAGGAACTATAGACCGAAACAATGACTCCACTCCTGACGACAGAGACAAGTTATAACTCAGCGGGAAGTAACAATAAAGATGAGAGAAAGAAGAACAAAAGATAGAACAAAAGAGAAGTGAAAAGAAACTAGAACACCTTTCCTCCATATCTCATCACAGGCGTCAGCTTGGCGAGCGTTTAATACCTCTGCCAGCACTGAGCCACACATCAACTGCCCTAGACGATGGTCACCGTTGAGCTCCTCATATACTCCGGAGTCAAATCACGAATGACCGGTCTGGCCTCCGGAGCCTCAGAAACATGACTAGCCACATGAGCAGCCTCTGGTTTCTCTACAAGGAACGTTAGCATATCAAGCACAAGTCCATTGCCGAGGAGGATCAACTTACTTGGTTCTTTGCCATGCCAGGCCCCCATTATCTTCTTGCAGCCCTCATACTTCGTGCAATCCTTAAACGTGGACTTCCATTTCATCTCGTACTTGGACTTCAAACCAAGGTAGCTAGTAAAATTATTAGTATTTCTTTTTATCATTAGGTGGATCATGGACTTACATGCTGCACCCCAAGCACACCACGAAGACACCGATGATTATCCCGAAGACAAGTTCCATGAGGGAGTATTCCTGCTCCATGTTAACCTCATATTTATTGTCGGTCCGAGGTGAGAGTGTGTTATTAGCAAGGCTTGGGATAGGAGCCATGTCTTTCTAATTCTTTTGATATTTGGGAAAGGTATTGGATGGTATATAGTGATTAATGAAGACTAAGGTTGGAGCTTGATGGAAAATAGATGTAGTTGGATAACTGAAAATCAAGGACAATGGGAATTCACCAGGATAATATAGATAGGACTGCGAGGCTACTAAGCTTCTTGTGGAGTGAAGCTTTGCGAGTTAGGGTTTGGTGTCCGATGATGGAAGAAGAATTAGTTTCTCTACTAAACCACATCCAGCATGAAGAATTCAAATCCTAGATTTACTATTTAGAACTTTCCTGCTTTAGGAACTGTCAGGTGCTCTCATATCAACTTTAACAGTCGGATATTTCTAATTCTGGCATCGGAGCCAACATGACGGAAGTATGGCTCTTGGCGTAGAAAGAAAGTATAGACGAAACGGGAAGAAGAAAGCTTGGGCAAACAGTATTTCATGAAATAGTTTTGATATAATAAACATCCAACATAATGTAGGTACAAGTTTTGGGTCCAAACGCCATTTATGCAAAAGACCCAAGTAGATTAAGACATGTCCAAGAACAAATAGATCACTTGCGCTTCTTGCCGCGTCCACGGCCACCAGAGTCTTCATCCGGGTTCTTGCGCTTCTTGCCCTCCTTGCGCCAGTAATCATTGCGCTCTCTCTTCTCGCGCTCGGCCTTCTTCTCCAGACTATCAGCCACCTTAGCGCGGTAGACCTTGCGGCGCTCCTCCTGCTTGGCGGATCGCTTGGCCTGCTTCTCGTTGCGCATGGTAGTGAGCTTCTGCATGAGGTCACGGGCCTTCTTTTCCTCGCCTCCGAGGACAACCGCACGCTTCTGCATGTAGGTCGGCTCCTTGTGGCCCCTCATCTTGGTGATCTGGGACTTGAAGGGGAGCTCGGCGGCAAGCTGTCTTGGAACACGGAGCGGGTTGAAGTGGCGTTCTTGTCTTTCGATCGGCTTGTATGTTGAGTCTTTGACTTGGGGGGTGGCGATGCCCTGAGCGTGACGGACTTCACCAGTCAAGCGCATGCCTTGCCATCCGCTATCACCCTTTTCACCATCGACTTGGTCCAACAAGTTGGTTACAGGATTGTAGTAGCGGTGCGGCTTGATGGGGTACCAAGCACGCAAGAAGACAATATCACTCATCAAGATCTTGTCCTCGAATGTAGCACGGAAACAGCCATCGGGCTTGGATAGCGCACGCTTGATCTGACCGCGAATGCCAGAGACAGTCTTGATGGATGCACCTTCGAACTTGGCAATTTCCAGCCCAGAGGTGAACATGTCTTTGATGAAGGCGGTGTTTTTGAAGATCTTGTAAGGGTGACCAGTGAGCTTGAGCTTCTTGACAATTTCGGTGTGCTCATCCACGCTTTGAACAACACCAGTGGCGGCAATGCGGAAACCGGGGTTCTTGTTCGAGAACGAGTTCACACATAAGAAACCGGTGTTGGGAGCGACAAGAGGACCCCAGAAAGTAGCGAAGCAGTGCATATGCTCAGGGGTGTACTTGAGCATACGGTTTCGCGTCCGACTGTCGGAGGTGCTGTAAATAGGCATGGTCTGGAAACGGCGCCAACCAAGTGAGAAGATCAACGGATCGTTGGTCTTGAGAATCTTCTTGTGCCAGCGATGTCTCTTGATCCGGATCTGCACGTAGCCGAATCGGTCCTCAGTAGGTGAAAGACCGCCGACAATGACAGGGAAGCGAGGGTTGAACTTGGAGACAAACTCGTAAGGTACGTTCTCGAGGACGATACGTGCGTAGGTACCGGCTTTGTAACCTTCAGCACGGGCGCGCGAGGCAGGGTCGAGTGTCTCAAATTCGGCGCGGTTGATGTCTGCCTGCTTTTGCAGCTTGGCTTTCTGCAGATCGTACCAATCGTCTTCTCCGAACTCGCCATCGATACCATCATGGGTCCCGTCCTGAACCTTTCCAAAGCCTTCGCGATCCTCTTCTTCGAAACGTAGCTTGAGTTCTTCCTTCTTTTTGGCGTTTCGCTCACGCTCGGCTTCCAGATCAGCGGCCGTTTCAGGTTCATCATCGCCTTCCTCTTCCTCGTCGTCATCGCCATCTTCCTTGATGCCGTTGAAAACTTCGCCAGACTCCAAGTCTTCGTAGTCACCGTCACCCTCATCTTCATCCTCGTCCTCGTCCATATCTTCATCCTCATCATCTGAACCACCACCGGATAGTTTGCCAGTGACGAATCGGAGTTTGATCATTTCGAGCAACTCCTCGTCCCGCCATTTCCGCTCCAACTCATCGTAGTCGTACTCTGGAACGGCACGGAAGTCCGCTTGGTCTTTTTTCTCGTTGTTTGTCTTCTTGAAGAAGTCCTCGCCTTCGTCGTCGGCGGTTCTATCTTCCTCGTCCTCATCGTCTGAATCTTCACCGCGCCATGTCTTCACGACATCGAGTGGAGTGATCGACTCGTCGTACATCATTCTTGACAGGTCGGTGACTCGGAAAGGAGGGCGCTTTCCGTGGAGAGACTTAGCGTTGGCGAGCATGTTCTCCTTCCATCGAACATTGCCCTCCTCGTCTTCTTCATCCTCGGCCTCATCCTCATCTTCATCGCCGCTCTCGAGCTCCTGGTCTGATACTGAAGAGATGGAGCCCAGGTCGGAATCACTGTCGGCGAAAGCCATATCTTCTTTCTCCTCGTCGTCATTTCCGTTCTGTTTGGCCTTAAAGCGGGCTCCAAAGTCTGCAGGTGCAGACATCTCGAGCTCACCTTCATCATCCGTCACATCATCCTCGTCCATATCTTCAAGGATCTCCTCTTCGCTATCGGATCCTTCGGGGATAACTAAGTCATCTGGTTCGGGTACGGCCACACGGGCACGGCGTTGATCTTTCCGGCCCGTCTCGTCGTCATCCGCTTTATCGATGGTCTCGCCGCTACGGAAGAGGCGAATACCCTGATCAGCCTCACCCAGCATCTTGCGTTCGCCTTGAAGGCCAACAACAAGGTGCTCGCCAAGACCACGACGTTCCTCATCATCCTCGTCCTCATCCGAGTCCCGATCAAAGGTGTTGGTCTTGATATCGATGTAAACTGCATCCTTGTCGACCAGGACACCACCGACATCGGACATAGGAGCGAAAAGAAGCTTCTGGTGCTCGCCGAGCTTGCGTCTGTTTGACTTTCCTGTTGCTTTAGCAATCTGCTGGTCCATGTAGGGTGTTGGGCATGGATCGGGCAAGCCCTCAATGTTGGCAACTGTCAGATCACCAACACCAGGAACGTGGACTCGGGCACCATGGGAGGGGAAGTTGGTGCCGCGCAAGTAGCCGTAGAGCGCGACTGTGCGATCACATTTCGGGTTCTCCTCGATCTGAGTAGGCGGCGTAATGTCCAAGAAACGATCTGCAAGGGCGTAAGGGTGCGAGTTGCGCCACACGAGCGGACGAGGATTTTTCATGACGGACAAGAATCGGGAAAGGTTGTGCACTTCACGATCGGGGTAGCGGCCGTTGATAACACCGGACAAGTAGAAGAGCTTTGCGCCCGCGTATAGCTCACTCCAGAAACGGTGCTTCAGGCGCTTCTTCGCATCCTTCAAGGTACTGTGTTTCTTGAATTGATCAAGATGGGTGAGAATACCGAAGACGTTACCCGGCATACCAGATGTCTGTAAGGCGTTCAAAAACTCCATGGTCTCCATCTCGAATCCAAAGTTTCCGTCAATCATGAGAAGCACAATATCTGCGATCTTGGAAACATCGATCGCAGCTGCAAGAGAGTCGGACGGGCATTCGATGAAGGTGAGACGCTTGCGCTTGGTCGTAACGACGGTCAACGGGCCTTGCGGTGAGCTGAGGGTTTGCTTGGTGTATCGGCGGATTAGAGACTTGAGCAGAGTGGTCTTGCCAACTCCCGGGGGTCCGACAATTGCAACAACGACAGGCGGGGCCTCCTCTGGCATACGATCCACGAGGGGGACATGGAGTCTCTTTTCTCTGACCTAGAGGAGAAGTCCGGGTTAGCATCAATTGACGAGTAGATATAATCTATATACATACATCATGCGATCGCGCAGCCTGCTTATTGAGCTTTCCAGGTCTGGAAGTGACAAATGCCTTTGGATTAGCACCTGTAAAAGAATGGCATTGTTAGCATGGGCTCGAAAGTAGAAAGTTTGCAGTTTTATCGGAGCGGTCCCATACCCTCAAACTTCTTCTTCTCTTTGGCAGGGCGATGCGCCCTGTTAGCCTGCTGCTCCATACTATCTGTAAAGAGGTATAATACCTCAACAGATCCACTGCTTTTATCAAAAAGAAAGAAAAGGCAAGCGCAATGTAGAGGCCTTTCTCGACGGCTAGAAAATTAGCAGTAAATTATTTTTTTGCCAAAGCGGAGTGGATAAAACCTTAGTCAGGATATCAGAGGACCTTTGCCTAAGGCACCAACATATCTTCCACTTTGGCCTGAGGCAGCTATCGTTATCACCGGCCCGGTTTTTTTAGCTCCACTGAGCCATGAGACATCAGACCCCGCAGCTTGAGCTTTCCTTGAGTCTACCTACGGCACTAGCCTCCGTGCGATAGCGCTATCTCGCACCATTCACCTTTTTAGAAATCGTAGGATGTAATTTCCCTTCACAGCTATCATGTGGGGCAGAGTTGACATCAGGGAAGCCTCCGATTATCCAGAAATATAAAGTACCCCCATATCGTCCCCCGTATTCTATAAATCCAATATCGCTCCGTGTCTACTAAGAACTTTGTGTAACATCCAATTTCTACACAACCCCGCAACCCGTATATAATGTCTGCGCGCCGGCCACCCCCAGCTTATACAGCGCCACCCGATTCGGGGGTTCATGCAACTTCGCAGTTGTACCGGTCAATCTCCGAAACCGCATGCAGCCCCTCTGCACGGATCCCGAAAGAATCATTCACTATCAGACCATGCTCAGCCCAAGCGTGGATTGTCCCTGCCGGCCACATCTGCCGTCTGACGACGCCGAAGGGACCACAGGTGGGCGACCTAAACATCTGGAACGCAGATAACCCCCGAGAACGGATGTGGGCTGCGCGTACCCGACAAATCCACGCTTCCCACGTCTCAGTGGGTGATCGGCTGTGGTCGAACCTGCCGTACCTACGACCCCTCGTAACGATAACGGGTGACTCGTTGGGCGGCGGGCAGTTGCATGAGGTGCTCGGACCAGATGGAAAGCGGAAGCCAGAGGTCGTATTCGGGACTACGCAGTTTGGAGGGCGGGTGCATGATTTGATGGGCACTCGATGTGATCCTTACGTGAACTTGCTTATGGGCGGAGAGACCTTTGACTTTCACTGTCATTCCAACTTGACTCGTTCTGTCATCCCACATGGGCTGACAGAGCTAGATGTCCATGATGTCTTGAATGTATTTCAAGTGACGGGATTAGATGAGGATGGAAAGTACTTCATGGAAACTTCCCCTGCAAGGGCGGGCGAGTACTTTGAGTTCTTTGCAGAAGTGGATGTTCTTTGTGCGCTATCTGCGTGTCCTGGCGGTATGGCAGCTTGATGGTACACGAATGTTTTATTTTTTCATACTAATGATACTTTCAGGTGATTTGTCCAATTGGGGTTGGGATGATAAGGAGGGAGATATGGGAGCCACTTGTCGTCCATTGGGTGTGGAGGTATATCAACTGGCAGATGACAAGGTTCTAGAGGGGTGGAAGGCTCCAGAAAGTCCTAAATACAAAGGGATGCACGGGATGAAGATGCCTCCCCGCCAAGAGGATGGTTACATTGGATTCTAGGGTAAAAATATTTAGTAAAATTATAGAGTCGTCTATTAAAGTGTTGAATACTATGCAAGATATATTGCCCCGCGTTTCTGGATATGATGTCATCGCCTTACATTGTTACATCAACGGCGATTCCCCCCTTTATGCAACAGACTTAGACCGGATTAGAATTATACAGGAAAGAGTCATTTCAGTAAGGGATATATTGGTAAATCCGACTTTTAGAGAGTGGTGTATACTGTAAAAGCCCTATGTCAGACATTGTAAGACCAAAAGTAACACGGGTAAGTCATTTCAAAAATATAGGAATAGTATGACAAGGTGAAAGGGGAGAGAGGAAGGGAACAGAAAAGACAAAGGGTGATTGGAAGGTACCTGCTTCAAGGCGCCTTCCAAGGTTCCCCCAAAATAAAGTGTAGCCTCAACCCCCGCTCTCTCCTATAAATTCTTTCTTTCGATTTCTCTCCCTTTTTTTCTTTCTCAACTTCCACTCTGGTACATCACCATCTGACACCATGCCTCTTTACAACGTGAGTTTAGCTTCATTTCTAAAATTATCCGGACTAACATCTCTCTAGATCACTCTCAAGGCCGACGCTCCCGTCGAAGAGCTAGACAAGTGGGTCACATCACCATTATCACAAGTACCTTGATACTAATATATCGCCTCAGAGCCAAGGATACTGCCAGGGAGAAGGGTGGCGTCATCAGACATGAATACAGCATCATCAAAGGCTTCACGTAAGTGTTGCGAGCTCGATCTATACCAGGCGCATACTGATATATGGATCAATAGTGTCGAGTTCCCTGAAGACACTGTCCAAACCTTCGAATCGACTGAGCATGTCCATGTTGAGCAAGATGGTGCAGTGCAGACTCAGTAGATGTCGCTGGTCAACATGACTAGGACTGAAGACTGCTGTCGCTAATGTTCTACTTTATGGTCTGGATACACGAACGTTGGGGGTTCTTTTCTTTATTTTTTCTTTATTTGTTTATTTTTTTTTGATTCAGCGAGATAACTTGATACCAATTACGCGACATGCTTTCATCCGTGATCCCATATGCATCCTATGAATACCTGACTTTTCCAAAAGAGGTACAGACATGCATACGGATACGGATAGAGCAATTTTCCTGAATCCAACTATCAGGCTGAGTTATGTGCACAGTTAATTTAATTGAATGAGCTCTGTGCAATATCCCGACAGTAGAATATAATACACCTTTCAGTGAAATATAGTAACCCGGGAAGTTTTGATCCCTGTTGATCTGCAATACATATTGGACCGATGATATCCGCACCGCCGATGCAGATCTTCCGTCCCGAGGGTTCACTGTGAACTCCCACTTATCTCTATCTCATAGCAATTCACAATGACAACTTCAATACCTAAAGCTATGCCTTTTCGGCCTGGCTGCCGGACCCTTCCGATTGTGCGGCCTCGCATTCTTCGGCAATCATCCACGCAGAGTGGAAATTGGGCTGGTCGCCCATTTGATGTCGCCAAAGACAATGTCGCGCAGCTGGCTGCGAGTCCCCGTCGACCGTTGACACTTGCAGACCTACTGAAGTCAGTCCTATTTATATATAACTTCCAATAAACTCCAATCAAAATGTGCTAAATTCATGTCAATCCCTCAGACACGGCCGCCCACCATTGAGCAAAGAGGCTCTTCTAGCCTCTGCCAACTTCACTCTCTCCCTCCTCCCCGCCCGACTAGCTTCTCGGATTCAAGCTCTGCGAAACCTTCCTTTCATCGTTGTCTCAAACCCTCATGTCTCCAAAATATACAACAATTACCTCCATTCACTATCGACCCTCATACCATATCAACAGCGCCGCATCACGACTCTCGAAGAAGAGAAGCAGTTTGGGGATGTACTGGCTGACCTTGTACAAACACATACAAATACAATCCCTGTCCTTGCCCGCGGGTTTCTAGAGTGCAGGAAATATGTCAGCCCGGCGGACGTGACGAGCTTCTTGGACACGCATCTACGTGCGCGTATCGGTACCCGCTTGATCGCGGAGCAACATCTAGCTCTTCATTATGCCTCACAGCCCATCAGCGATAACCCATCCGATGACGCTAACGCCCCTGCCACCAATAAATCAATTCCATCAAACTATATAGGTGTCATTGATACGGGGTTACAGCCGGCACGCATCATCCGGCTATGCGAGGATTTCGTTGGAGAGATCTGTGAACTTAAGTACGGAGTGCGACCGCGTTTGAAGATTGGAGGTGAACCCGAGGCCTCATTTGCTCACATCCCTGTCCACATGGAGTACATTATCACGGAGCTATTGAAGAACGCTTTCCGGGCAACCATTGAAAATGGAAATGAGCGTGAGCCCATTGAGGTGACGATTGCTGCTGCTCCAGATGTGCCCGGGAATCAGCCGAAGACCCCAGGTGATGCCGATGCCGACTTTGAGCTTGACTCAGAACTTTCCGCCCGCAATGAGAATGAAACCATTGGGTACTCGGCCCCGTCGTCTCAAAGTATTACAATCCGTATCCGTGACCGTGGTGGTGGTATTCCGCCTGAGGTTTTGCCCCATATCTGGTCTTACAGCTTTACGACTTTTTCCGAATTGGACTATCAAGGCTCAGAGAGCGGCATGGATGCCTTAAACACCATCTCTGCTAGCGGTGGCCAGCTCAGCACTATTGCAGGTCTTGGTTATGGGTTGCCTCTCAGTCGAGCTTACGCGGAGTATTTTGGTGGCAGCATTGCGGTGCAAAGTCTGTGGGGATGGGGGACAGATGTTTATTTAACGCTGCAGGGAGTTGGGAGAATCGATTGAAAAGAACGACAGCACTAGATACCCTGAACAAGATCATCCTTTTTGGCTAGTACAAGCAACTCATGGTCCCTGCAAATAGCTTTGCCTCCTACCATCTTGCCTTGGCCAATGGCTGCATAAACAGATCTATGAAATCCGAGATCAAGGTATCTGGATTTTGAACAGCACCCAATACCCGACCGATCTCTGTTGCAGAGAACATAAGCCCCATATTTTGGAAGAACTTCTCTTGTATCGCAGCTGGTGTTTGGGGATTTCGCGCATGTCCTACAGGATACTCAATCAGTATTTGAGGCAATGAGGACCCATCTGCGAGATGGACCGTCATCCCTGCACCAATACTCCTCTTGTCCAGTTCCAAGTAGTCCTCCGTGAACTTAGGGTCAGACTGCACCACGATCCTTTCTCGCAGGACTTCCAACTCCTCACTATTCGCCCATGGGCTCTCATCTAAATAGTCCGCAGCCTCTGGCGGACTACCCTTCAAAAAAGTCAAGGCAACCACATACTGAATGCAGTGGTCACGATCAGCAGCATTATGCAGCGGCCCATGTTTGTTGACGATCAAAAAGGCAGCAGCAGTCGTTCGCAGATCTATTCGCCGGATCTGTTTGAGAGGATCAGACAGCCCCCTCTGCCGAAATCGACGCGCTTGCAAAACGGCTGCCTCGACAGCCGAGATCGCATGTCCTTCTACGGGCATACTTTTGAACAGCACATTCTGCACCGTCCACGACCCAAATTGTCGTGGAAGTACAAATCCCTCCTCGCCAAAAGTTCGCTCCCAAAACCCCCACGGCTTCGCGCTCAACGCCCCTGCCGAACCAGGCTGGCCATCCTGCACCAGTAGAGCCAGCTGCACAGCTCTTCTCGCCGCATCGCCTGCCGCCCACCCTTTCCTCGGGATGGTATTTGCACCGGATCGATACACCCGGTTCGGGTGGCCATCCATCCAAACATGAGAAATAGTCGCCATGGCTTGTTCATCTGTCATCCCAAGCAACCAACAAACAACAGCAGCCGAAGCCAATTTCACTAGTACCACATGATCAATTCCATAGGCATTGAACGCGTTCCGCATTTGGTAACACCCTTGTATCTCGTACGCCTTGACCAATGCGATGAGCAGCGTCTGGATCGTCAACGGTGGACCATCATGAACCCGTCGACCAGACAAACTTGCACGCGATAGCCAATCCATGACGGGGATTATAGCACCGAGGTTATCTGCAATTCAATCAATATCTTAGCATCATGGGTTCCCACGCCCATGTCTTCAACCATACCTGAAGGATGTCCCCACTCCGCACCACCAAGCGCATCGTTATGATCCAAGTACCGAATCAGGATGCCTAGATCAAAAGCCCCCTTCACGGGATCGACCTGCAATTCCGTTCCTGGAACCCTGAATCCATCCGGCACGACTGTCCCCTCGACCACGGGACCAAGCAGCTTTCGGCACTCGGTGCTTGTCGCTGCTGTCTCGATGGCACAGCCCATTGCATCCAGCAGAGCTGTCCGCGCGCATTTCCAAATCGCTTCGTCATCTTGATTGAGGGAGGAATGGTAGACATAGTTTACTATGTCGACTATTGGTTGGTCGTATGGACGAGGCATATATGTATGTATGATTGTGTTTTAGCGGAGCTTTTGTTTACTTTGTGGCTCTTGAAAAATTGGGGAGATGGAGGTTTCTGATATTTGGCTCAGTGTAGGTACATGTAGAAGTCCTCGGTAGATTTCCTGGAATACTCCGGTCGCACACGGCGGCCTTTGACTCCTTGAATGCCAATATCAAATATTTATTCTTGCTTTTCACATTGGTAGCCTAGTACTTCTAGACACGAACTCCAGCACCAAGTATCTTGTAGGATGACATTCCTATAGGCCATTTATTCGCAGTGCCACTCCACAATATCTCTATACAAAAATGTCCTGCAGTAGAAGCACATAATCAAATGGGTTTCTAAAACCCGCCAACACCTCTCACTCGCTGTACAACTCCAACAACTCCCTTAAACCAACTGAACCGACCCGGCACAGGCCCAATCGAGCCCACCGCAATCTTGTCAGTTTCGGGATCATGCCAGCAGCCATCCTTTGTACTTGCAGCGCCGTATTTGGCAGTATTTTGGTTACGGTTGATCAACTCCGTCCAAGCCCGACAAACAAGCTTGGAATCAATAAGAACATTGACTTCCTGGCTGTGGAAGAATGACTGGGTGTCAAGGTTTCCATTTCCTGCAAAGATTGTTAGATACTTGTATAAGGCACATTTCTCCTGATGTTTGGGGGACTTACCTTGAATCGCAATCTGCTCATCAACGATCATCAACTTAATATGACAGCTCCGCTTCTTGAAGCTGTTATGAATCGGACGAGTCTGGTCCTTGCCGACATAATAGCATATTCGCAGACGAGATTTCTCTTCCTCGGTTTGCAGGGAATTGTACATCCTGTTTGCGGTCATTTCGTTTGTTCCATTTTGGAATGGGAGGAGCTCGCCTGCGTCATTGTAGCCAAGGCAGAGATAGCAGGATACCACGATGCCGCGGCGAACGGCGTTAATGAGAGGTTCTATTAGAGGTTCTGCGTTCATGTTTGGTGTCTGAATGAGGATTGAATTTTGGGCGTTGTTGATTGCGGACAGCCATGCCGTGTTTTGTGGGGTGTAGACGTTGCTATGGTTTGGGGCTGGAAGATTGAGAGTTAGAATCATAGTCGGTCGTCTGAAGGAGGTTCTCTTCGCAGTTTGGACTTACACCCATATGGTTCCCTGTTTACCACTGCCATTGCGAAGGGCTCGTGGTGAGGTAGGATCATATAAGGGTTGAACATGTTATCCTGGTCAATTTCTGGTGCATCACCTGTTGTGTCAGGTTGGATAGTTGTATCTGCTCATCTGTTAGTGATTATCATGAATAGTGAGCATCTTTCACTTACTAAGATGGCGGCTGACAGCCTGTGTGCGCGTTTCGCCGCCTTGTGGGTGAATACAACCGTTGACTCTCCGAGCTTCTTGTTCAAAGTACCTATCATAATGTGGAGATTTGGTAGTATGTTCAGGAAGAGCTATATCCCCATTCTCTATAGAACTACCACTATTCCTTGCTTCGTGGCATGGTATCAGAGCATCCCTGGCTGGAGAGTTCAGAAGTGGAAACGGAGGGTCGAGAACCTTTCCCCACGACAGCAAAGCAGTATCATAGAAAGAATCAACAATCGGCCCCTCGATATGAGCTAGCATCTCAAGGTTATCGTTGTCTTGAATATTGCTGCTTTGTATGATAGCCATTCGCCTGTCAATAACAGTGAATTTTGCATGGAAAGTTCCAAAGACAGGCCGGTGGAAGTTGATGACTTGGAGGTCAACATTAGGGATCTCGCTTGCAGGAGGTAGCCTCACTTTTCCAGCGATATATTGTTCTTCGCGGACACGCAATCTATTTTCCCATGCCTAGTGATTCATTAGAACCATGCCTACAGATTGTGTTCGATATGCACCAGAAGAGCACTCACCTGGCGAGGATCTCCGCGATCATATATCATCTTCATCACTATTTTCTGGCCCCTTTCTCCTGCTCGTTTGGATAGCTCTCGGATGGCATTTGTCACTAATGTCGATGCGTCCGAGTAGATCCAGAAATTGGTCCCCAAAAAGACTTCATGTTCAGCATGCACGATACAGTTCGCTAAATGGCGACAGAGATCAGGTAAAGGGCCGACAATTGTCAGTGGTAGAACTCCTGTGCTCCCCATCAGCCGGGGCGATACAACGCCAGACATTGGGTTTTCTTCCAAGCAACATAAGGCGTCATGATAGACCTGGTGAGCGAGTGTTAGATTCTTCTCTCCCAATACCGATCTAGAAAATTGATTCACCTTCAGGAATAGATCACTCGTTTCCACAGACCCGAAGTTCCCACAAGCGCGAGCTTTCTGCAATTCATTCATTGTTTCCCACTCCGATGCTTTGTTGACATCTGATATTTCCAAGTCAACGCCATCATATTTATGCGACGCATGATGGCTCTCGAACAACTCATGAAAGACCTCCTGTGGACATTGCGATGGGTCACGGGCCAACTCTGAGGTCACAGTATGCCGCTGGCACATATTATATACCTTGCGTGATACCATATTGTACTGAACTCGATGTGAATTTAGTGGTTGATCAAAATAATTACAAAGAAGGAAGGTGTGGCTTGACAAACTCAATATTATTTCTCCATGACTATGACGTAGAACACTTGGCAAGCTTCTTAGAATTCTGAGAGGCTTCAAGAAACAAATAGATATTCAAAATGGAGAAGAATTGTGATGCCTAAATATTTTGCCTTGGGCTTAATGCCCAGAATTATCTAACTTGATATTCAGCCCTATGACGTCGAATACTCCACAGAATCAATAGTTTATTGTTCTTGTTGGATTAGAAGATGCGCTTGGATATATCAGTATAAAGCTTCAAATACTAAGATAATTGTATTATTAAAGAGATTAAATGCGGTATACACAAAACATTAACAAACTATACATAAAACCCCGAACCGAAGGCCCACCTGTTTGTGTTGCCATCCGCATATACCTGCCAACACATATATACATTCTTTTCCGCACATGATTGTTCAAATCCAGGGTAAAAGAAAACACAATCACGAAACAGTGACTATTGTCTCCTCAGCGTATGAAATTTCTGAGCTCCTCAATTGCATCCCTTTAGTCCCAAAGCCCGTCAATTGTACACTTCTCTGTTGAGATTTCTCCAATCTGAACTCAGGTTGCAAGTCTCTAGCTTTGACCTTAGTATCTTCGGGTTCGATGACTTGGGGTTCAGTGACTTGGGGTACTTCGATCCCAAGCTTAATACCTCGAGCTCCCCAGATAGACCGGCGGGGTGTCTTAATCCCGGTCTTCAAATATATATCTAGTTCGTCGACATAATCGTATGCAGCCTCGCCGGTGATGGCCAACCTCTCATAAGAGTCAAGTCCTCCTAGACGCCACTCGGGCAAGGGCTTGCGCGAATTTCCCAGGTCATAGACATAACCAGGACGGCCATTCTCATCAACCACCTTCCGACGCTCAAACTTAACACCGCGTCCAATTGGCGTGTAATCCTTGATTTGCTGTTCCCTGAATCCCACCACTGGGTGAATAAACTCAAAGCTCTCGCCCAGTAGATTTCCGGCTTTGTCGAAACGATCATAGCTTCCAGGTGTGCGCCTCTTCGACCCGTTAAGGTAGTAAAATGCTGTAAAGCTGTCTTCCAGTGGGCCTGTTCCCCAGCCATAACTGCGTCTCTTCTCCACGGACTTGACGGATGCGGTGGAGGTACGTTTGAAAGCTGACGCTATGGCTGCTGCTTTGCTTTTAGCCCAACCCAGGACCTCTGTGTTTTCGATGAGCGTTGACATGTGGTATTCACTCTCTTCTCTTTCCTCGGAGATAGACTCCTCGTTGAGCGAGAGGTAGGGTTTGATCTGGTCCAGCATCCAGCAGAAGGTGATATGAGACATTTCTTCCATGTTACCCTCATCTTGGAGTGTTTCACTCGAGCCTCCGCCGATGTTAATATGATAACCGGGGAACCACACTTGTTTCAATGTTCGAGGGTGCTTCTGGTGCTTGTAGTCATCTTCCAACTTAATGAGCTTTCGGGTCTCCTTGTTCAAGTCTCTGGCAGTCTCATTTAACTTTCGCGCTGCGTTATTGACATCCTCATCACTAGCCCTGCCGCTACCCTTGAGGCTGATTGCGTCTTGTAAGATGTCATCCCATTCCTGAGCTTTCTGATCCACTATACCCTTCTGAACTTGTATCTGCTCTGAAGTGACATTTTGAAATTTGTGAAGATACCACAGAGTAGGCGAAAATGCGTTGCGGTGTTCATCGAGAGCCAAAGCCTGGAATGCATGTTTGACATCTGGGACCATTTGTCAGTATTTTTCACTCATAAAAAGGCCACACGGAAAAGAAAAAAAAAAAAAAAACGAGAGGATTTGTATACATACTAGGTGAAAGTCCAACATTTTCCCACCCATCCCTATGGGGCGACCACCACAAGAGCCACGATGGCAGCTTCACCCCTAACACCTCCGGCATTCCAATAGCGCCAACAGTATCAAAGACGCCAACAACCTCCACATCCCTCGATCCCTCCTGAGCCCAATCGCCCTGGGGCCGCTTTTCAAAAACAAAACTCTCACCCCGAGCGCCCTGCTTCTCATCCGCCTTTCCTTCCATCCACTCGAACCAGAGGTCGCTGCAATAGAACCGCTCGCCGGGCTTATTTTTCTTATAGACCTTCCAGAGATCGGGAAACCGGTTCAAATCCTGTTTCCGGCAAATCCCAATATCCGAGATCAAACCGGCAATAGCACGGGCTGTAAATGCACCTCTCGAGAAACCAAAGCACATAATCTGATCGCCGGGTCTGTAGTTCAGGACACAGAAGTTATACGCTTCGACGACATTGCCTTCCAGACCTAGACCAGTGGCGCCTTCGATACTTTTGCCCAAAGGACCTGAGGTTGTGCCGATTCCGGAATCATACCAGACTATTTGCTGCCATTTATCTCCTTCTTCGTCGGTTCCGACACTGTTGAGAGCGCGGCACAGACGTGTTACGTTAGATGGGACGTTTTTCTCCCCTGAGACGGCGGATTGCCATGTTCCGTCGCAGCAGATGATGATGCGCTTGCGGACGGGCAAGGCCATCGAATCCGTTCTTTGTCGGAGTACATATGGTGGCTCGTGATTATCAGTGCATAAAGACATTGTGAAAATAGGTGAAGTTCAATGTACTGTGGGATTTGAAAAAAGTCTTGAAGGTGGGTGTATGGCTCTATATATATTTTGTTTACACCGTCTATCTTATTAGTGTTTATGCACGAATAGGGTTTATTTCGCTTTGAATCATCGATCTTGTCGACTTGCATGAAGCCTCCCGCCGTAATACGGCCCCCCCGGCCGTGGGAAGCCTAACGCAATTTCGAGTCACACAGTTGCTGCATTGTTCGTGTTTTTTTTTCAGCCGCTGCAGGGATTCGGTTCACGGGGTCAGCTTACTATACAGCATAGCCAATAATCACTCGGGCATCAATGCCCTAGTTGCATTAGCCCCACATGCTCAGCCTTATCTTCAGGGTGTCAATCATCAGAGGGCTGTAACTTTTGGAGGGCATAGATAAAAATAGTGGATTTTCAAGAATGCATGTGCTAAAACCGGGGTGACTTTGTGGATTTGGTGGTCAGGGGGGGACGGGAGGGCTGAAGCCCAGAAGGCGCCGAGGTCAGCCCTAGGGGGCTATGTAGTTTATATGAATGCACTAAAACGCCCGAGGGCTAAATAGATCAATAATCCTTGTACATAGTGAAATTTTCTATTTATTCCCCTCTGACACTGTTTGTACAAAGGTCTTCTGTATCGTGACATGATTTGGTGACATCGGCTCAGGGTACAAGGCTTCCTGGCTGCTGTTGCTAATACTGAGTTTATTTCTCCGCTGCGATGAGGCTGCGACAACTGTACTCTGGTGGCCATCGGGGTCGACATCAGGGCGCCAGTATTTCGTGTTTTGCGATCCTCTTATAGCCTCACTTTGCAAGCTGGACAGTCGGTATGGCTTTGAATATTTTCCTTGATGAGGTGACTTGTGATTACGAGTCGAATGCTCATCCAAGAGCCAGCGGAATAGAGGTCGGAGAGTGATGAGACTGCCTGCTATAATTCCGAGTCCTGTTTCAATGACTGACCAGATAGCGATTTGGTAGGTAGAGTCTAGAGGATGTTAGACCTTGTTCTTGCGGTAAAGAGGTTAGCGACATACAAAGGAAATTATCATCGGAATAAAATCGCAAAAACGGAAGTCGGCATATCACTGCCACGCCCGCACTGTTTATGGTTAGCAATGATTCATCTCTTAGAATAGCTGGGCCGAAATAGCACGTACATTGCCCCTAACCCGAGGATTCCCCCTACTGCAAGCTTCGTCCGGCTATTCATTTGCAGTTTCCAGACGAGGAAGGCGGGTAACAGGCCAAGTGCTATATCGCAAAATATAGTCACAGAGCTGTAAAAATAAGCGATAGCCACAAGTGTGGACATGGGAAGACATGTTCCCGTGCTGGTTCCATCCACTCGTTCCCAGAAGTGGGCGATTGGATTACAAGCAAAGAGTAGAACAAGCCAGAACATAAGTCCGATAGCAGTGACAACACCAATAATGCTCCAAAGTATCGCTCGGTAAGACTTTTCGACGGCCAACCGGAGGAGCGCAACGGAAATTGATATTTTGGCTACCGCCGAGGCCCATATGTAGAGCATTTGACCGAGCCACCACCACTATAGAATATGGTTAGCAAGGAAGTCTTCCAATATGAGTATCACATACCACAAGTGCTTTCTTATAAACCTCCATACTCGTAAAATCTGTTCGCGTGTGTCCTACTCCATGCATTGCTCCATTTACGCAGCAGACATCCAAAAGGATAAACAGAATCTATCAAAAAATTAGAATCTTATCAGATCATGTCACATCATACGAGTTGGGGCCACTATACCAACGCAGCGACCATCAAAATATCATCCCAGCCAAATGCCCGAAGGATATTCAGTCGAACAAAACTTCGTAACAAAACTGTCACAATGGCGATAGACATCATCACAACTGAAACGGTGAAGATAGCGAGACTTCGGCCCACGAGGGGCATCGAGGCTCCCATCTTGACGCCTAAGTTTTACTAAAAGGCCCAGTCACTCATTCATCGCCCAATTCAAATTTTCACAACACCTGAAGCGAGTAAAGATTTGTTCGAAAAGCTACCGCCAAGGAAGAAAAAAGCAAAAAGAACAAAAATGAAGAAAAATCATCCGAGCCAGACGGTGTATATGGGATCCAGACTACATATACTTTTAAAATTGGAAAATCCCCGGATACTCCGTAGCGAAGGATCCATCGCCAGGGTTAGTGTGTTTTATGAAATAGTTCGCAGCGCCTCAGCGCCTTGATCGATTGAGAGGAACCATAGGCGATTATAGCGGCATAGGGGCGTGTTGCGCAGGTGTGTAGCCCCCCACATCCTAGCCCTGTTTGAAACAAAAGCCGTGCGCCATGGCATGCATTTGACACCAAATCAATCTGCCGAGCTTCCTTGATTATGAATACTGGAGATTTCGAGAAGCTATTGACCAATGATAATTGATGTGGCTGTCCCTGATCTATTCAACTAGTGAAATCAGGGAGTGTTTGCCGAGATCGCGTCTGGGCAATCTAAAGCGGGTTCGGATTCACTCGGTAGATCTTGTGGTTTCAAAAAGGGGCGTTTGGCTTCAAACAATAGGTTATGCATATTTCCGGATGTCTCGGCAGTTGGAATTTGTACAATGTCGTCACTATAGGATAATTAATCCTACAAGAAAGCAATATAGCACAATATATTATGATGAGACCCCTGAGTTAACGTCCCACTATATTATATATACGATGGAACTACCGAGACCCGTACCCACTGCTGTATTGGGAAAAGTGTACTCCGTATGTACTCCGTAGGCTGGGAGGAGGACTGGCTTTCGGTAAATTTTATTGTGGATTGCTCAATACAACGATATAGGCTGATTTACAAAATCCAATTTACAAATATAACGGACGGACCCTCTTGTGTCCATAGCTAAAGTGATATCACAGAACTAGACCAAACGCTTATTCTGAGGGGGTTTTCCAATTTGGGCCTAGAAATAATCTCCGAAAAGCCGATTTTTCTACGGTTTCTAGTTATAGATCTCATGTTGGGCCGAACTTTCCTCGCTCTACTGATGTGCTAGAACTTCTTCGAGTATGACATTTTATATACATAGAGGTAGGTTCTGCCCATGTGGACATGTGCAGGGATTAGACCGAATATGATATCTAGTTCGGAGACTGCTTCCCGACATACAACATAAGCATCATCAACCGCGGTCCAAAGAATAGCCATAGTTATTGGTTCAGGCAGAGGAAAATTTCTCAGGCAGTTCGGAGATGATCCTTTCGAATAAGATATAACCGAAAAATATATATGTATTGCTTTCTAGAGGCAGTCGTCGTTCGTTCGGCGCCCCCCGCCCTCGGAGTTGTGGCCGAGATCCCAATTCAAGGCTTCACAGATCCTGAGCTTTATCAGCAATGAACTTCCCCTCTCTTCTCGGTTTTACTATTCCAATATCGATATTTACAGACTCGAGACGCATCCTTTTTGCTATTCAACTTTTATAGTATCATAGAGCGCAGCTATGTATGGGCTCCCTCTATACAAACATTCCCGGATGCTCTTTTTGCTCACACAACACAAGGGTTTATACAGCATCTTTTGCTTTCTTCGAAGCGCTCTGGGAGGTATGTACTACATATGCAGTAGCAGCTGAATCAAGTCTGACCTTGACAACCTAGGGCGGCGTCAGCCATGTCTTTGTCAATTTGGGATCAGATCACCCCTCCATCCTCGAGGCAATGGTGAAGGGCCAGAAAGAAAAGAAAGACCAGTTCCCTACAATCATTACCTGTCCCAATGAGGTACGTTAAGAAATGCATCATGCGACTCACCAAGCATAGCGACAGCACTTCGGTTAGAGTCGGCAGTATAGATGAGAGCTTTACTTACGATAAAAATGTGATTAGATGGTGGCATTGTCCATGGCCGACGGCTACGCCCGATTGACCGGAAAGCCGCAGGCAGTAATCGTCCACGTTGATGTCGGCACACAGGGACTCGGAGCAGCCGTTCACAACGCTTCATGCGGACGCGCCCCGGTTTTAATCTTTGCCGGTCTCTCGCCTTACACAATCGAAGGCGAGATGCGAGGTTCGCGCACGGAATATATCCACTGGATCCAAGATGTGCCGGATCAAAAGCAAATCGTCTCCCAGTACTGTCGGTACACTGGCGAGATCAAGTCTGGAAAGAACGTTAAGCAGATTGTCAACCGCGCTTTGCAATGGGCAACTAGTGACCCGCAGGGTCCTGTGTACCTCACTGGTGCCCGAGAGGTCATGGAGGAGGATATCGAGCCCTACCAGCTGAACCAGGCTGTCTGGGGTCCTGTGGAACCGGCTGCTCTGCCAACCTCCGGTGTTGAGCTGATCGCATCTGAGCTTGCGGCGGCAAAGAGCCCTCTTATTATTACGGGATATTCTGGGAGAAAATCCCAAGCTGTGACTGAGCTGGTCGCATTGGCGGATAGCTTCAAGGGAATCCGTGTGCTGGACACTGGTGGTAGTGACATGTGCTTCCCTGCTAACCACCCTGGATGGCTGGGATTGAGATATCCAGGTCATGACGCGGTGGGAGCATCTGATCTGATCCTTGTGATAGATTGTGATGTTCCTTGGGTACCTACTCAGTTCAAGCCGTCTGCGTCAGCTAAGATTATCCACATTGATGTCGACCCTTTAAAGCAACAGATTCCAGTTTTCTACATTCACTCGATGGCTACCTTCCGTGCCGATGCTTCCACGGCGCTCAAACAGATCAACGATTACGTTGCTTCTCAGGAGTCTCTGCAGCAATTCATTGGTTCCAAGGAGAATATCACTATGGGTCAATGCCGAGACGAGGAGTATTCAAGGCGTCGACAAGAGATCTCCGATCTGGCCGTGGTCCCGGAGGGCGGGGGCGGAGCCTCCTTGAATATCAACTATCTCATGGCGCAGGTCCGCCAGGGTGTTCCAATCGATACCCTCTGGGCTATTGAGGCTGTGACCATGAGCCACTTTGTTGCTGATCAAGTATCAGCTACCCAACCCCAGTCATGGATCAACTGTGGAGGTGGTGGTCTCGGCTGGTCTGGCGGTGGTGCACTTGGCATTAAGCTTGCCAGTGACATGGAGAATGGAGGCCGTGGAAAGGGAAAGTTCGTCTGTCAAGTTGTTGGTGATGGAACATTCCTCTTCTCAGTGCCTGGGTCTGTGTACTGGATCGCCCGCCGATATGGAATCCCCATTCTGACAATCGTGCTGAATAACAAGGGCTGGAATGCCCCCCGGCGAAGCATGTTACTCGTTCACCCTGAGGGTGATGGCTCCCGTGCTACAAACGAAGAGCTCAACATTTCGTTTGCGCCTACGCCGGATTATGCGGGTATTGCCAAGGCCGCGGCAGGTGGTGAGCTGTGGGCTGGTCGTGCCTCGACTGTTGCTGAGCTTGCCCAGAAGCTTCCGGAAGCTATACAGAGTGTTCTGAATGGAAAGGCAGCGGTGCTGGAAGCTCAACTTGACGGTACTACAGGCAAATATGTGGAGAGCTCTTGAGGGCATGCAATTCGGAGAGTATGCGAGGTAATTGTGGAGTACTTAGAAATTTAAGTGAATCAAAAGTACTTGTTCCTTTGTTTCAAATACACACCTGGGAGCCAACCCTACGCCAGGTCTCTTTGGGGCCATGCCTTCCGCAACCTTATGCGTCACTTGCCTTCGGCATATAACCCGAAGGAGAAATAGTTGATATCGGGGTTTGTCAAAAGGTAAACCAGTCACTTAGATTGCTACATAAATGTCGTAACTCCCTGGTCCATACTGCCTGGAAGGTTACATTGGCTATGTAGATATAGTCATAAGCAACTTTCTCATTTTAGAATGATTGTATGTGAGTTTGGACTTTATAGACAAATCTAACCTCGATATATTCGCCAGTTGTATGTATTTGAAATCAATCGGGTCGACCGGTCCGGTTAACTGACCGGTTATCTTTTCCCCTTCGGTATTTTCTCCATATCAAAATGGATTGTGAAATGTTTTTATGGCTTTTATTTTATTTTATTCAAGCTATTAGTATAGATATACAAAAAGCGGATATATATTTATGATGCCAGTGCATACAATAGGGATATGTTGTATGCAAAGTACTTTGAAAATAATTAAACTCATCAATGATGTACTTCGTTATCTGATGAAATGAGTCATGTGGTTCGGAGAAAGATCTCGGGATGGAGAGATATCGAGTTCCGCTCCGCTTTCGCCGAGTTGACCTTTTGTGACTTCAATTTCTCCAGTTTCTTTCTTATATAGTCTGCTCTATCACTCACGGACACAGGCAAATACTACGAATCTGATATACCACCTCTCCGCACAACCCCCGCATACCCCTCCGATTTCGCACTTCGCACACCGCCAACGCAATCACAATGAGTCCACCCTCATCCGTAGATGTCAACCTGGTGGCCGTCACCGATACATCGGCTGTCCCTATCCCGGATCCATTGACCGTCAATGGCGTGCCGGCATGGAGAGAGAAGACGGCCAAGATCCCCACCGGCGTGGCCGCGGCATCCAACAGTGATATGTTTAAGAGCCCGGTATGATAATTCTAGATTGGGCATAGGCAAGGATATGGACCAAAGGACTCAATTGCAAGATGCAGAATACTAATATATGTCTGGGGTTATTAGATCTGCTATACCAAGCCTAAGGCTAAGCAGTTTGAGCGTATGTATACCGTTACCCTTTCCGAATCTATAGTTCGCACAATTATTCCTCTTATACTCACTTTTGTTCTCAGACCACTTTTCAATCGAAGCCAAGTCTCGCAAGGTTCGCACTTAATTGCGCAATGTGAAGCCCACTCTTGCTAATCCAACCTTAGGCGTCCACTTTGAAGACCGCCGCTCGTTATCTGAAAACCCCAGGTAATACTTCCCAATATTTTCTTTTTTTGGATTCATGGTCTAATTGTGCTTTCAAGGTCTTATTTCCCTCGGTGGTGGTCTGCCCTCAGCTGAATATTTCCCCTTCGAACACTTGGATATCAAGGTCCCTACTCCCCCCGGATTCTCTCCGGAGGCTACTCGGGAGTCAGGCACGGTCCTTCGTGCTGGAAAGCATGATATCCAAGAAGGAACTAGCACCTATGGTGAGCATCGATCCTTTTCTTGCGTCAGGAATGGTCTGGACTGACCCAATTCCCTAGACTTGGAGATTGCCCTTAACTATGGCCAAGCTACCGGAGCTGCGCCAATGCTTCGTTTTGTCACAGAGCACACCGAAGTAAGTATAAACCACTAGGCCTGTTGTTTCTGAACAGAAACTAACTAAAACAGATCATTCACAGCCCCCCTTACTCTGACTGGCAATGCACTCTGACCCCCGGCAGCACCTACGCCTGGGACACCGCTCTCCGTGTGTTCTGTGAGCGCGGAGACTACATCCTTATGGAGGAGTACACCTTCGCTAGTGCCGCTGAGACCGCCTTCCCACTGGGCATCAAGGTTGCAGGCATCCCAATGGACGAGCAAGGTCTCATCCCGGAGAAAATGGACGAAATCCTTAGCAACTGGGACGTCGCCGCTCGTGGTGCACGCAAGCCCTACGTGCTGTACACCATCCCAACAGGTCAGAACCCGACCGGTGCCACCCAGTCTGCTGAACGTCGTCACGCCGTGTACAAGGTCGCGCAGAAGCACGATCTCATCATCGTCGAGGACGAACCTTACTACTTCCTACAGATGCAGCCCTACACCACTGGTGACGCTACCCCAGTGCCTCCCCCTTCTACCCACGAGGAGTTCATCAAGTCACTTGTCCCCTCATTCTTGAGCATGGACACCGATGGCCGCGTCGTTCGTCTCGAGTCCTTCTCCAAGGTCATCTCTCCTGGTTCCCGGGTCGGCTGGATCGTCGCCTCCGAGGAGATCCTCGAGCGCTTCATCCGTACCTTCGAGGTTTCATCCCAGAACCCTAGCGGTATTGCCCAGATCACGCTCTTCAAACTCCTTGATGAGCACTGGGGCCACTCCGGGTACTTGGATTGGCTGATCAACTTGCGCATGTCGTACACTGCTCGTCGTGACTCTCTCGTCCACGCCTGTGAGAAGCACTTGCCCCGCGAAATCGTTCACTGGGAAGCCCCTGCCGCTGGCATGTTCGTAAGTTTTCTCTGTTCTATTCTATTCATCTGTCATAAGAAAATACTAATTTGGTAACTAGCACTGGATGGAAATCGATTGGCACAAGCACCCCGGTGTTGCCGCCGGTAAGACTCGCGCTGCTATTGAAGAAGAAATCTTCCTGTCTGCCGTGAACGGAGGTGTCCTTCTCTCCCGCGGCAGCTGGTTCAAGCCTGACCATGATACTATCGAGGAGAAGATGTTCTTCCGCGCGACCTTCGCGGCTGCTTCGTCGGAAAAGATTGACGAGGCTATCTCGCGCTTCGCCGAGGCTCTGCGCGCTCAATTTGGCCTGTAAACTGGCTTTGGCCTACGATTTTGACGAATCTCTCTTATTATAAAGAGGATGCATTAACATGATTTCGCGGTTTTAGATGGTAGATATTCGCGGCTTTGTAGAAGGGGTTTTCTTCGTGTTCTTATTTTGGTCAACCTTGGAACTTATTGATTTAGTCAAAAATATCTACGTGTTTGTCCTTCTAACCAGGATTCAGTGGAAAGAATATGTCTATTAATGTGATGTAATAATGTACAAAAACAACAAATGGTATCAGGCAATAAAAAAAAGGTAACAAGAAGCGTTCAAATGAATCAAGGGCATTAAAAAAAAGCACCTCCAAAAGAGAAGATCACGACCCCAGAATCTTGCCATAGGCATCCTCCACCTCCTTAGCAATCTCCAACAGCGTGACAATAATGATCTGGTGCGTCACATTAGGCAGCTTATCACGCTGCAACCCAATCCACTCCAATGGCGGCGTAGCCTCACCCATATCCCGTAGCTGCGGCGTCTCAATAACCGGCGGCTCAAGCGCAGTATACGTATATCTGGACTGGGGCACATTGACAACGGCAGTAATCTTCTCTTGCTGCTCAGAGCTAGCACCACCCCCTTCACCACTACCCGGCCCACCGGTGATGCGCACCGCAGAAGGCGGCAAGGGCTTGCCAAGTCGCGACGCGAGTGCCCGTGAGTGCGTCTCCCACATGTCGCGGATGAAACTGATGCGCGAGTAGTTCCAGCCGACATCGACTTTGCCCTCGAACGTGCTGCGGAATATGTAGTCGATTTGGTGGGTTCCTGGAATCTGCCATGTTTCCATGCTCGCGACTAGTCGGGGCACTTTGAGGATTGTTCCGCCGCGAGATGCGGCGGCCCGCTCGGCGATCTCGTCCACTGAGATTTCGTCGAGTTGGGCGGATGTGGGTCGCGTGATGCTGGAGAGCGCTACGCGGAGTTGGCCTAGTGTTAGGCCTAGGGCACTGTGGATTTTGTTGGCTTCGAGCGAGACGGCGAATCGGGCCTCGGCATCGTGGGCTTCGACCTTGAAGATCTGGTTGTCGAAGAATGAGCTGGGGAATGCTCCCAGGTTGACGTGGCGGATCTTCACGACTACTCCGGTGTGTAGAGAGATGGGTGCTTTTTCGGGTTTGTCGTCGTCTTTCTTTGCTAGAGCCTTGGCGCTGACATCGAGGCGCTCGGTGAGGAGAGATGACTTCCGACGGAGGTACCGCTCTACCTCGAGGAGTGATGTTTTGTAGGCTGCTTGGACGTCTTGGATCAAGCGCTGCCATGCCTGGAATAGCGCCAGTGTTTGTGATGCTGTTAGCGATGTGCAGAATAGCTGGACTTTTTCGCCTTCCAGGATACTGAAGAGGCGCTGGCTCTGCGCGCCGGATGTGTTTCGAACGTTGTACATCAAGAAATTGAACATGGCGATCTGCGCAACCAAGAAAGGTTGGTAGTCGAAAGACACCTTGGCTTGGAGGTGATGGAAGGCAATCGTGGCTTGAATTAACGGTGTGCGTACCATCCCAGGGGAGTTCTCGGGCCATTCGATGGAGGTATGAACCTTCAACTTTCCAAGTTCGACAATTCCACTCATGCGGCCCTTACTCTCGATCGAGACTGAGCCGAAATTGATGCACATGTTCTGCTCATTGTCAGAGGTCTTGCTAGTAGACACCCACAGATCAACAATCGCAAATTGTGCCTTGCCTAGCGTCGAACCCAGATCGAGTTGAATTTCGAGCTTCTCAATCGCGATAGTAGTGTTCCAGGGGAATGCGGACGCCGAAGCAACCTGCTGGTAACGCTGCACAATGTAGCTTTGCGCCTCAGACGGTTCTGGCTGGACGGGCTCACTCGAGCTGGTGTCATTGTCGGATGGAAGCCAGATCTCCTTGAAGAGCAAAGAGTCTTGAACTTGCTTGGCATTGACTGCGACCTTCATTGGACTGACGCGCAAAATAGCTGACATCCCATTCATTCGGCCAAGGTGCTTGCTGTTCATCAAGGACAGCACCATAGACTTGACCTCGAAGCTTGCAGTTGATTCATTGGAGTACACATGTTTTACAGATGCTTCCAGGCTATTGAAAGCCAAAGAGAGTGCAAGGAATCGGCCCTGCTCTTCCGATAGGACCGTGTTGACAGTCACGTAGACACTCTCAAACCTTGCAGTAGCTGCAACCCTTGCAATAGGTTGGCAGCTTAAACTAAACTCCTG
The DNA here is from genome assembly GCF_001561935.1 of Penicillium griseofulvum. Taxonomy (NCBI): domain Eukaryota; kingdom Fungi; phylum Ascomycota; class Eurotiomycetes; order Eurotiales; family Aspergillaceae; genus Penicillium; species Penicillium griseofulvum. The sequence goes on along the minus strand of NW_024467471.1, from coordinate 3,432,707 downwards.
CTTGTAAAACAGCAATCCCAGGTTTACCCTGCACCGACCGAGGATGCTGGTTGGATCGGTGGCACCAAATGGCTTTTCCTGCATTAGCTTTTGCGACTGTAACTTCGCCGCTGCAGAGGGCCTTCGAGACTGGCCCTGCTGGTTGCCCATGATCTCCTTGACCGTGGCGGTCATTTGCTTAACGAGGGGAACAAGGGTTGGATACAATGTATTCGTCGAGGGGTCGACCTTCAACTCCGCATTCAGTGCGGGATCATCCGTACCATTGTCCTCGAATTGGACTTTGAATGCCACTCCCGGCGCTCGGAGGGTTGCTGTAGTCGCTGCATCACCTTGCACATATTGGCCATATTTTGCATCAGAAAGTCGGCTACCCTTCCATGCAGCGGCTAACAATGTCTGGTGATCATGGCCAAGTTTTCCTTGAAGCGTGACAGTAGCGCCTGCAAAGTCAACATCGACGAGCAGAGACCGCAATCGTCTGTTGCCGAAAAGGTTGCGATCTTTATTGGTATTGGTATTTTCGGGGGAATCCGCCCTGGTTGCCCAGACAGCCTTGCCTTCACGAAGCGCCTCGCTTGCAGTAGCAAGTGAGTCTTGTATCATACTGGCCGGAATTATGAACTCCGACGTCGCACGGATGTCGAGAGACTTACCAGCTGCTTGGAAAACAAGCCACAGCTCCTTCCCTTTGGAGGAATACGCCACGTTGAATACCAACTCTGGCATAAGGGCCGAATTGAGCGAGCGCTTTCCTCTGTCTGCTCCGAATGGTACCATCTGAAGCTGCATGTTTTCAATTCGAAGTTTGGCTGCGTTCTTCTTCTTGTTGGACAGTTCAACTTGCTGGATTGAAAAGACCAAGTCCTCGGGCTGTCGACCAGACTTGCCGTGCATCGTGGCCATGTTCCAAGCGACTTGAATGGTCCGGAATTGTAAAGAGTAAAGAGCATTGAGGAATGTTTCCGGGGTAGAATCATCGTTGACATGGATTTCGGGGGCAGGGGGAGCCCCGTCATTTGTATCGATGTGGCCACCATGTCTCAATTTCCTAAGACGTTTGACTTCATGGGAAAGGTCAAGGGTCTTGATGCGCTCTTGTGTATAGACGGCAATGTCAACCACAAGGGCCGCGGACTCAGCGAATAGTTCGACATCGAACCTCTCGCTGGTGAAATGGTACGCTCTCGTGACCTCCCCATTCTCGCGTACCGCAGAGGTTCCCTGAAGCTTCACTCCAGCAGAGAAGCCGCCATATGATTGACTACTAGCCTTTTCTTGTCTTAGCAGCTCAAATCTAATTTGAGAGGCATCAATGTTGAACTCGGGATGTTCCATGGAGTATCCTCGGTCTAGCCCGTTTTGAAGTCGCATGCGCATCATTCCAAGGCTGAAGATCATCTCGGCAGAGTAATCTTTGCTATTAAGGCCAGGCGCAATGGCATGAATTTCGAATCCAGCCATTGTGAGACGGGATTTGTAAAGAATCTCCTGGGCGCCAGATGCTGGTTTGGGCTTCGGTGACCCCCTCTGTAGCGATAGGACATCTTTCAAGTGTGACTGAAGAACATCTGCATTCTGCTTGAGATCACAAACCAAATGGGAAACATCAGGCCCTGTCAAAACAGCCAGGAGACTGCGCACAGAACTAGCTTCTAAACGAATGAGTTCAATTGTGACATCAACCTCCACTTCCTTGCGTTCCGAGAAGAGGTTCGCAAGGATTCGCCCATTTACGGGAGGTATTTCCAGCATTGACAGAACATTGTATCTCTCGTCTTCACCCGATACGAACATGTGCGAGTTTTTCTTCACATCAAAATCAACCTCGATTTTGGATGCCTCTGCGGGCATCACTGACATGCGAGCTACCTCGCCTGAAATAAGGTAGGTCAAAGATGGCAGAAGGCTAAAGGTAAACCGATAGTCTTCTAAGAACATTGCCACATGGAAGGTATCACGGGTAGGTTTATTCGATGCGAGGCTCTGATCGAATTCTGGCTTTGGCACTTTGACACTATCCACAAGTTGCTGGATGTATCTGACTTCGTCCGCGATAAGTCTGTCTGCCGTGTGTGCCAAGCTGACAGGGTCTTCTTTCATGTCATAACGAAGCTTCCTGCAGGACCCAGCGAGCTTCCAATCATGTCTGCATTCGTTGCCATCTTCCTCTGATGTAAGCGAAAGGTAGATGTACGGGTCAGCAATTCTTGACAACATCAGAGTCGTGGATTGACTTTGAAGCTCGGATGAGCATCCTTCAGCGCTAAACAATACAGCGAGGTCTTCGTGTTCAGATATTTTGGCACCAAGCGACTTGTGTACAATCGATCCTCGGAGGGCTTTCGCTATCATAGAAAGCTTAACATTGATACCGTCGAGAGTGATGGAACCAAAATCAGTGCCAAAAATGAACTGCAGCTCCGTCGGTGTCTTCTCTTGGACTTTGTCACTTGGGACATGGCCCGGAGAGGATTCGAGTGTGATGTTCGACATGACCTTGACGACCCCTTCAACAAGGTCCAGAATTTCCCAGCGAAGTCTCAGAGCTATCGATCCGCAGTAAGAGTGCAGGGTAATGAGGTTCTTACCCAGCCCACCTTTACCTTCAGGCGAGTCCGGAGCAAATGAAGCAATCGTGGACAAATTCCCTATGATCAGGTCGCTTTCTCTCGGACCAGGATCCATGGAGAATCGGAATGTTTGGACAGTGGAGGATAGGAACATTGAAGGCTGGGAAGTCTGGTGTTCAACGGCGTGCGGCCAAACACGGCGCATGACATAGCTTTTAGCAACATGTGCCAGGTCCCAAGCCCGCCAGTGGTCAAAGCCGGATAATACAGCCTTTTCGGCATTCGCCGGCAGCGGGAAACTATCACACAAGCATTTCTGCTCTAACTCACGCTTGTGGTGAGCAGGTAGGCCTTTGTAAATCTTGCGAACACGAGATATAATTTTCCACGAGTCATGCTGACGTAGGTGAGTTGAAGCAACACGGAGGATGTAAGATATGCGAGCAAGGAAGATGGGATCCGGTGTATCGGTAGCCGATTGGGTAAGGGAGTACAAGAGGTACTGTAGGCGCTTCTCGCTGGACGTTGAAAGCCGCTGAAAGGATGACGCGACGGAATCAAACATGGTCGTAGCTCGACGAACGAGAAATGCAAGACGCTCCACAGACTTTGCTGATGTTATTGTATTGAAAGTCCGCATTTGAAGATTAGAGCGAACAGTGGGCGAGGTCACAAGCCAGAAATTCATATCTTCCAAGTGAGAGTTAAACACGGCTTTCTCGTGGAAAGAGTCTACTCGACTGCCCTCGACAAAAATTGAGACGTGCTCAGCTGCCGCATGTACCGTCACGCCTTGTTTGAGACCCTCAAGTAGATCGCCTTTCCGACGTTGCACCTTTCTCCGGAACTCAGTATGCAGACGACGGATCTCGATGCTGTATTCATCTCTGAACTCGATCTGTTTGTTGTTAGGAGCCTCAGACAGGTCAACTAGTCTTAGTTGAATGGAGGGAACACGTAGAGCAATAGCCGTTGAAATTCGCGGCTGGCTCATGGCATTATCGTAGCCAACGATGTTCGATATTACATCTTTTTGCAGCGAGTCGATAATTCGCGTAGGATGCTTTGGCTCCAACCCATCCAATAAAGTAGCTAGCGTTAGAAGGAATTTGGGTGTACAAAAGCCTCGAACACCAAGCGGGATCTCACACGCAAGATTTGTGTATTTCGTTTGATCATCATCAAATGTGAGGAATACGGACTTTTCATTCATTGCAGAGTCTTCACTCATCATGTTGTCTTCATCCGCAAATGGCAACGGAAGCTCAGCCGTATCTAAACGAAGCTTGTAGTATGAGAAATATGGCATTATCCACGGGTTTGCGTCCCTTGTCGCAGAAGATGAGAATGCGCCTGCCGGAGGCCCGGAGTTTGGTCCATATCTCGACCGGTTGGTTTTTGAGACGGACGCGCTCGATTCCCGGGTAGGCAAAAAAGGCCGTGACTTGGAAACGGGATCTGGGGCTGATCTGGGGCTGTTTGCGGTATGTATACGGACACTTTTCATACTTGATGCTTCCGACTGGACAAGGAAGCTCTTGGCGCTTCCAGTAGGACGACGCCCTGGGGCTCTCCGATATGATGGTACATCAATAGAGCCAACCCTACCATGGATAGGCTCAGGCATTGAAGGTATGGCCATGGTTGGAGGGAATACATCATCATCAGGAGGAAGCGTTGAAGCTGGGCCAGTCTCCTCCCAGTCAAAAAGCAACCACTGTGCCCTGTGAGTCCGTTGATCATGGATTCTGATATGTTCTTGCTGAAGTCGTCGACTTTCGGCAATATCGGATTTACGCAAAGCCATCTTCAGCCCAATCGTGAATTGGAAAAGTCCTATGGGGGAGATAATTTCTCCCGTTGATGGATTGTATTGAGAAACAGAGTGACGATCAACGGCAGCGATCGAGATATCCGGAACGAGAAGGCTCATACGTTTAGAAAACTTGGTGTTTGCCCAATCATTGAAGTTAACATTCAAGGGCCGTGTACTCAAAATCACAGCTGTTTGCTCCAGTAGCACGGAGATATGAATCGAGTCAATCTTTGCTCTTAAGAAAGTGACGTCAAATAGAAGCTCCGGGAACAGCGTTGGCAAAGCATTTTCCTCGTTATCAAACGAGAAGTCAAAGCTCTTCAAAGATGAAGTCAAGCAGGCCAAGAACTCGGCGGAGCATTCTCCGATAATTTTACCGACTTCAAAATCCCAGTTACAAACGTAGGTTGGTTCAAGCGGCGGCAAGCCAAACAGACGATGCCCGTAAACTGAGATTCCATCGATGAACAGCTGAGTGCTAGAGATAGCGGAAGCGCCATCCAGCTGTGTGGTCTCCAAATCAATTTTCAATGGGGTGATGGAAAATTGCAAGTCCATATAGTAGTTAGTGAAGCGCAGATCCGCTTCGAGTGAGGCTGCGCTGAGTCCCATGCACTTTGAGTGGTCATAGATATTCACAGGAAGGAAAGCACGGGGGCCGTCAACCGTGACACGCACAAGCACATCCATGTCATTCGACTTTCGGTTTGGGTTGATGCCTGTGGGATTTGACGGCGGCTCGTCGGCATAGACCAGCTCTTGATATTCTTCAAGTGTCTTAAAGTGCATCTCCTCGCCAAAATAGTTCTCTCTGATTGTCATGAAACTCTTGATCAAGAATCCAAAAAGGTATAGACGGGGTGAAGTACCATCGATGTTGAGCATCAGCGTGTCAGTCAGTTCGGGGGATGTTGACTGGAAATAGTTATAGGAGCCGTCAATGAATAAATTCTCAAGAGTGGCCATGGATTTTTGCGGCAAGAACTCGTGAAGGGTATCCCATAGAGGAGTTGTGTAGTCCACACCGCCATCTTCAAGGTTCACCTTGAACTCAATGGCATTTTGTTCAGGTTGGTATTTGTTCAATGGTATCATGACATTCGACGTCAGGCGCTTGCCTTTGATGACAATGAATCGATTGTCCTCTAGATCCGAAGGATTGTTGATGATATTTCGGTCGTTGACATTGATGTAAAGTTGGAAGTCGGAGAAATTGAGATCGAGATTGTAGATAAAAGGCACAAATGTGTAGTAGTCCGAAGGCGGTCCCGAAGCCCAGTCACTTACAAGATCCGTTAGAAGGAATATGTGATCACGTAGGAGGAAAAGCTGTAGGTCCTGGCTCTCGGCAGTAAATCTCCAGGAGCGAAGACTATTCCAGGAGAGCGGGTTGGACAAATCGCAAGTGACTTGTTGCCGAGGACATTGCCAGAGCAAGCCATGATTGATGCTGGATGATAACCTCGACTCTCGCAAGTCGATAGAAAGTTCATTTCGAAACCCGGCGCTGGATCCCACCATGTCCATAGTATAATTGATGGTAGAGTCGGCGGCAACACAAAGAGAAAGCCACCCAAACGGGCGAATTTCAGGGCCAATATAGCCCTTTTCACCTTCTTTGGCTCGAGGACTTTTCTGGTCATTTGGCTTCTTCGCTCTCGATGCACCCCTAACGACATCAGCACGACCCTTCCATTGCCAATCCTTGGAGGGCTCTCGTGTCGGAATGCGCAAAGTCAACTCCTTATTGATTTCCACGCGCAACCTAAATTCCGTGCTTTGTCGCAGAACACCAGGGGCTAGTTGCTCTGTGGTCTCAGAGTTGCGATAGAAGTTTGGAAAAAAGACATTTTGCAGGCCAACCCGCTCCCTATCAGCCCATGGTCCATAATTTATCGTACCTCCATCAATCTTGATGTCAATTCCCCATTCCGGAGGAGGCGCAGAGTTGATATTGTTGTTCATTGGTTGAGGCCGAGCCGTTGACGTTGGGTGAATAACGACTCGTCCAGGGATGTCCCAGAAGTAGGCTATATTCAAGCTAGGGCTATCCACGATGGTAGAAAACCTGCCATATTCAACTGAGTTCCATTTCTCATGGTCATCCTCGCTATCTTCATCTAGATAGCGAGATAGACCAGTCCAGCGGACCTCGGGGAACTCTGCCTGGCTCCTCGGCATACTATTGGCGTGTCTACCATCATTATGGAACGATTCGACAGATGTCTGGAAATATGGGACCAAGTCTCGAATGCTGTGCCATACTTTTCGCCTCTGGAATTGATAGTTGAAGATATTTTGCGGTTTTTTCTTCGACTTCAGTTCTTTCTCTTGCACGGCACCTAGATCTTTGGCGGTCGCCGACTGATTCTGCTTGAAGTCCGGGTTTGGCCGCATTTGAATCACTGGGTTATTGAGTTGAAATGAAAATATTTGACGATACAAATCAAGAGGGCCAGAATTGGAAGCATCAATGGTGCCCGTTCCAGTCTCGAATGTCGTTGCCAACACAGATCGGGTATGCTCATTTCCCATGACAATGGCTCCTTTTTGGCAGTCCAGCTTCACGGGAAGTAGTTGTAACATCTTGGACACAGGGTCTGATAGCTCTGATTCACCAGGAGTAGTCCCCTGTAACGCAGCGCCGTCCCTCTCACTCATGCTGCGCTCTGACATGGGTTTCATGGCTGGCCTATGGCTAGATGAATCTTCAAAACCAAAGCCATCGCCGGCGTTGTCAGTCTCTGCCGTTGTGCGAGACCCTGGGGGTTTTGAATTGTCGTCGTGTAAATCCGCATTTTTGGGAGAGTACCCAAAGCCTGCAAGGATACTGTCATAGGCGGGGGTTCGGTTGTAAATGAACCATTCAAGTCCATATGTGTTGATAGTAATCCGGCATGGCAATTTAGTCGTGTTTCCCATGCCACCTTGCTCCCCAAGATGGTCGTCTGTTCCATCGCGCGGGGACTGTGCATGTCCGTTCCTTAGGGTATGATGAGGAAGACCTGCCTTGCGTCGAATTTCTGTCAAGTCATTTCGCTCCACTGTACGCGTCCAATAGCGCCATGTTATGAATCCTCCATGAATAAAGATCGTCTCGTTCACACCATGGTACCGAATGCCCTTGAAGAAGATTCTCCCACCAAGAAGGGAGACTTGCAATGCATTGATATCAACATATGCGCGGTAGTAATGCCAGGTGTATGCTCGAATCGCGTAGGAGATAAGGTTCGCGAAGAGGCGATTGAAGTAGAGCAAAAAGAACAGAGCACTATGCCTATGATCAGCGTAATCCGGCCGCGTTGAACAGGGAAGTCTTACAGGATGCAGGAGACAATCAGTTCCAAGAGAAAGAACCTAAATTAATCAGTATAACAGCCATAACCCAAGCAGCGATTCCATACCAATTGAAGCTTGGATCTGGCGTCAGGAAAGCCGATGTCAAGCTTGTACTAGCCATCTCTCCCTGCCAGCCAACATGGACAGCGCCAGCGCGATAGAACGCGAATGACGAGCCAAAATTGACCTCTCAAACATCGACACCAAAGTGGCTGGGTCGAATATCCTGGAAGTCGCAAGGTGGGCGTTGTCTTGGAACCCTGAGAGCGGTGTCACGAGAAGATCGTCATCGGGCAACACGCCTCCTCATTCCGAACTGACATTTCCCCAGCTTGATTCTCCCCCCATTTCGGTCTTGACCAACATGTTTTGCCCCTCTATCGACTCCGCGGAATGAGCTGGATTATCTCCGCAGGCAAAAAGCGGTTCCCAAACCGTACTTGTCCCTAGTTTTCAGCAATCATGACGATCGCAGCTGGCGGAGGAACAGGCTCCAGCCTGGCACGCGCAATTATCATTGTCACAGGCGTCTCGGCTTTGGTTTCCTCGCTCTTGTCTTTTGTGTGAGTCTAGTCTACCCCGTGTATCTCAGTTAATGGGTGCGATCGCTGTAGACCCTCGAGCTAACATGTTGTCTCGAACCGCAGGTCCATATGGTTTCAAGCGTACGAGCTAATACCGTCCCAGTTCTCGAACCACAGCTCACCATATATATAGCAAAAATTACCGGAAACCCTTGCTCCAACGCTACGTGGTGCGCATATTGTTGATGTGAGTATTGGCTCCAGCATCAGGTCAGGGGGCGGGGATAAAGAGCAGTGCTGATTGAGCTTAGGGTCCCGATTTACGCAGTATCATCATGGACGAGCATCATATCGCTAACGGCGGCTCAATTTCTGGATCCTGTTCGCGATATCTACGAGGTACGTGGCGCCCTGTCCGATTTTGGGATAGGGCTGTATTAATGCATGACCTTGGCAGGCATTCACCATCTATACCTTCTTCCAGCTCCTCATCAACTTCCTCGGCGGCGAGCGGGCCGTGATTATCATGGCCCACGGCCGTCCTCCTATTTCCCATGCCTGGCCTCTCAATCACTTCCTCCCAAAGATTGACGTCTCCGATCCCCACACATTCCTCGCTGTCAAGCGTGGTATCCTGCAGTATGCTTGGTTGAAGCCAATTCTGGCCCTCGCCTCCATCATAATGAAGGCAACCGACACATACCAAGAGGGCTATATTGGACTGAGCTCTGGATACCTCTGGACAGGTATCATATATAATGTCAGCGTCACGATCAGTCTCTACTCTCTTGCCATGTTCTGGGTGTGTCTACATGACGATCTCATGCCATTCCGCCCTATTCCCAAATTCCTCTGCATAAAACTCATTATTTTTGCCTCATATTGGCAAGGTTTTTTCTTATCGATCCTGCAGTGGCTGGGGGCGCTTGGTAATGTTGCTGGGTACACCCCCGACAACCTCGCGGCGGCCATTCAGGACAGTCTTATTTGTTTTGAGATGCCATTCTTCGCTATGGCTCACTGGTATGCATTTTCGTGGCACGACTACGCGGACCCGACTATCTCAGCTGCACGCATGCCCGTAAAATATGCGCTGCGCGACGCATTTGGCGTGCGAGATTTGGTTGAAGACACCAAACTCACTATTCGAGGTAAAAATTACGGGTATAGGCTCTTTGACTCTGGTGATAATATCATCCCGCATGAGGAGTCGGGCTCACGGGTCAAGCGAGTAATGGACGGCATGAGGTATGAGCGTGGAGGTAAGGCAAAATATTGGATTCCCAGACCAGGTGAAGCCAACAGCCGAACGCCTCTATTATTGGGTGGTGAACCCAGTGAGCGCGTCCCCAGAAGTCCACGTGCCAGTCAGACCTCGAGAGAAAGATTCCGATCTTATAGTGAAATCGATGAAACCGCAATGGACGACGAGGACGAGCGACTATTCCTCAATGCTCGTGCACTGGAATTTGGAGATTGGAATGTAAGTTACTGGTGCAAGGTGTTCGTTGTGATTGCGATGCTGACCGTGCATAGTACCCGGTGATTACCGCCAACGAGGTGCCAAGAGACCAACGGCTACCACCCACGCGAAGAAATCAAGATTCGAGCCGAGGGGCAGATGTCAAAAAGGCCCGTAGGCACAGGAAAAGTCGCGCATCAGATGCTGTGAGCCGTCAAAGTCCCAAGCCGAATTCCAATAAGCCTGGCCCGAGCTCGGCGACTCCCGGTCCCTTGCAGCGAAACATCAGCTCCACTAGTTCCAGCGGTACACAGCGCAGCCAGCTGGTTGACCTTGTTGTGGAGAATACGGAGGCCGAGGAAGAAGATCGAGCTCAGATTCAGAGAGAATATGGCACTGCCTGGGCTGAACCTGAACCTCGCCGATTCGAGTAAGTTCCCAAATCATCGGACGGTAGCAGCCCTAGAGGCGTGAGAGCAGAGTTATTAACGCTTGTTCCAATTTCCAGAAGACCGTCCGGAGAGCCAATCGAGGAGGAGGAAGCCAATTCGACACAGCCAGAGTCTAACCATGACGATGATCGGCCCAAATGGGCCTACGACGGCTTAGAGCAGGACAACGTATGGGGTAAATAGCACGTCCCACAGCGTACCCTGTCACTTGATAAATCCTGGGCCATGATAATCTATCTTATTTACTCATTTTTTTCATTTTCTGTCTGATACATTTCTGTGTTCTGTATATATTCTTCAAACCGAAACAGAAGACTGTAAGACATTATGAAACTCCAAGAAAATTCTAAATATTCTCCTTCCAATCTCTGTAAGCGCCCAACTTTCTCATCACACAAAAAAGTACCTGACAGGCTTGACAGGGTATAGCTTGAACGAATAAGCACAGATGTGACCACTTGGGCACCAACGAATAGCAATGCTTCAATCAGCTCCGTAACCGACGATCAATGGGGCTAAATGCGCTGGCGTCAGGATGTATTTCTCGACTAGGCCTAGCCCCTGTTCATTGGTGCCCATAACGGTGTGTGCCCAGACGAATTAGGCAAATCGCTCACATTTGCCCTGGCTTATAGGATGTTCCCATCCCGTCTGAGGGGCTGATTGCCTGTGCTACAGGTTTGTCCCTTCCCCTTCTCTCTTGCCATTCCCTTCAAGGCGATGGATTGATTTTTTGCGCTGGTCGCCATCATGCTGGCTTTGGAGAAGGCGGGGTCGTTATTCACTGGTTGGATACGATCATGCCTGACATGTCTACCGGGCGAGGATGGCTGTCAACCTAGACAAGCCGAGAACGGTATGTGTTCGACTACGTCAATACTCCAGAGGTGATCCTCTAATACATATCGCAGGCGTTAAACGGGAGATGCAAGTATGCCACACTCAACCACACCTGGTCCCACCCATGAAGTTGGTGGTATACGATGACCTCCCTAGTCCAAGTATCCATCAACATCGGAACTCACTGTCATCATGGTTTAACGACAGTCGGAACTTGGCCTCGCGAGCCTCTAACCGGGCAAGCATGACCTTGAAACGAACTTCAACCACCCCATTGAAGATTGGCGCACCTTCAGACTTTCGCAGAGTGCAATCTTTCCACGATCACCCGTCTCAGTCATACCATGTACCTCCGCCACCAACCTATCAACCATTGGACCTTCGCATTCATCGATCAGGCAATCGATTGTCAGACCTACCTTCATTTGAAGGCTTCCAGCTAAACGAGAGCACCGAGCGCAAGCCGCTACCGGTGCCTCCGCGTGCCCTGACCACTTCGACCGGCGTTCGAGATCGATATGGCCAAAAGGCATTTGTAGTCTCGCGTAAGCCAGTCGGGTCCCAGAAACGCCGATCACTTGGGAACATGGAACCTTCGCTCGTAAAAGAGCCTGTTCGCATCACTAGTGCTCTAGTTCCGCATTTCTCGACAATCACTCCCACCGAGACCACTCTGCCAGAAGCCCAGGCAACATCTCCAATCCATAACAGATCAAAGTCGGAGGGGAACCAGCTTACGCTGAACACCCCATGGCCCATCGATGCAAGCATAGGCCAACCCTGGGAAACCGTGCCTCGGAATACACCTACATTCAAGAGCATAGAATCACCGGATACATCCTCATCCAAGTATTCGACGATTTCCAAGGGCAGTCCTTCGTCAGCTAGCTTGCGCACAATGCCATCACAAATCTCATCTCTACGCCGTCCCTCCATTCCACTCCCACAGAACCGGGACACAATCGATTCAGCCCGCTCCTCACTTTCCAACCGCGTAAACCAATGGATGTTCCCTACACCCACCAAGCCATCTACGCCCCCGAAGCAGGCCTCTTTGCCCGGGGATAACGAGTTTAATTGGGAGCGAACCCGCACGCTGAGCGGCACCACAGTCGCATCGACTACCACGACCATCACTGGCGGTGCCCGAGTACGGAACAATAGCTCTATCTCTAGTGCCTTCTCTACTGCCATCACTCCTCGTACCTCATTCCAGGTCCCCTCATCTTCTGCAGAAAAGGTTGCTGACGCTGGTGTCTGTTACCCGACCATCTTTGAGGGCCAGCAACAGCACCATAAATTCTCCCCGTATCACGATAATGGACATATGAGGTACCACGAGTCCAGTATTGGGTTGGCGTTTTGAGTTCTAACGACACGTTTACCCTTTCTATGATTTTGATAATGAGTTACTCAGTCTATTTCCTCCTCTCGTCGATTGAGGACTGTTTGGTTTTGGTCTTGGTTGGATATTTGCTGGGTGTTTACTTTTCGGCTCTATTTTTTTGTCTGCGCGTTGGAATACCCCCATTTCGATTCTGGTTGGTTAGTACTTTTTTATGAGGGGATTCACCTGGCTTACCTAGGAAGTAATAATGAATACAGTCTCGATATGACTACATGGGACCTTTAATAGCCAGGTTATTCTAAGAAGTATTCTAGTAGGGAGAATAGCATTCATACAACACAAACTCAGAGTTCAAGGTCCAGGTTGATACACATGGTATTTGGTCGTGATATCTGACCCATCTGGAATATACATAAGTTGATTGTACACAAAGTCTGACGCTAACTATCACTGTAGGGTATCTCGAAAAGGACAAGGTAGCTGCTGGAAAGACAAAATAGGGTACAAGTTAAAAAAATCACAGGATGAATGTCATGTACAAACGCGAAATATCGATGTGCTGGCTTTCATAAAACGAAATCCAAGCTTCAGTCCGCGGTCACTATCTCTACATCATCATCCGGAGCAGGTGTACTTATGGAACCCGCTTTGCGGTGTTTTTGCATGCCCAAGATCTGCCAGGCACGACCCATCATGCCATGACCTAAGCCCTGGGGGAATTCGACAGACGCCTTGTGAGCATGTCTGGAGACGCGATCACGCATTGCACGTTCCTGCTTGGCAGCGAGCAGGCGGTCCTGTTCACGTTCGTGATTGACAATTTCATCGCGCCATTCGGCCCAGTGTTCGAAGTTTTCACGCTGCTGCAGTACCTGGTAACGGAGGCGAGTCTTGGACGGGCGCCAGGCAGTGCGGCCGGCGTTGTCATTGTCGTCACTCGTGGGAGCAGCCATCGTGGATTTCAGATCGGTGACGCGGGACTCCTTTGTCAGTTTGAGGAGATGGGTCATGACGTCCCGACTTTCGAGAGCAGTGCGTTGGATCTTCTCTTGTTCGGGGGTTGGTTTAGCACGCGTGAGCGGCGCATCAAGCCAGGCGTGCATATCAGTAGATCGCTGGACAGAGTATGGGTCGAGGATGTTCGAACGGCGGTTTTCCTCACGCAGGAAACGCACGGCTGCTTGGAGGCTTTCCACCTCCGCGCGAAGAGACTCATTCTCGTCCATGGCAGCCAGAGATGCCTCACTAGCAATGACAGCGCCGTTACCCGTGGCTGTCAGGCCTGCGGTTCCAGACATGCGCTTCATTCGCTCAAGACGAGCCATAACCTCGTCTCGTTCTGATTCGGCTGTCCGAAGCTCCTTCTTTTGTTGCTCGACAATTTTTTCGAGTTCACTCCCTGCTGTCTGAATTTCCTCGATCTTGGCTTCGAGATCTTTGACCATGGCAGCCTTCTTATTTGCCTCTCGCATCCTAGATTCAAGGTGCTCAATCTTTAGGCCCTGCTCCTCAAGGGTATTGTCCTTGACCCCAAGCGCGGCCGATGCCTCGTGAATTTCATTTCTCAACTGGCGGATCTCCTCGTCAGCATCAGGGGATGTCATTTTGTTGGATTTTAATTCTGCGGCACGGGCAACCCATGGGAATGCAGCTCTCTCAAACTCGGTTGTGTGAGATAGATCTGACGAGATAGAATCAAGCTCCTCAAACTGATCGCCTACCTCCCGCAATCTGGTAAAGAGCAATGAAACAGGGTCGTTGCTTTCATCGGGGGTTTCGGACGAGGCAAAAGATACCGCAGCTTGGGACATGCAGTCTAGAATCTCTGCCGGGCCGAATGGCTCCGTGCGACCTTCATCACTCGTGAGGATCACAAGGTTTTCGCCGAGTTTTCGAGCAAGCTCTGAGAGTTGTCTGGTTTCAGTTTCGATCTTCTTGAAGGGTTCGTCGGCCTCTTTCGGAAGTGCAAGCGACCTTGAACGTAGATCATCAAGCGACCGGCTGACCTTGCCCATCGCGACCTTGTATCCACGGGCCTGTGGGGTAAAAGCGTCCAGTTTGTTCAGAGCAAGCAAGTTTTCCTCGTCGCTCTCTCCCGCTGCAGCCATTTTAGAACCGATAATGAGCTTAACGCGTGAGATTGCACCGGCTGAATGCTCAATGTACAATTGGGATAAATGGGCCCGCATACACAGTTCATCGGCAAACATCTCCAAGTTGGAAGGAAGAAGGGTTTCAGCAAGGTGGGCGAGGAGAGCGATAGACCGCTGCAATTCCACTGCAAGCTTTGCAAGATTCACTTCGTCCTTCTTCATAGGCTCGATCCAGAAGTTCAACATGCGCTCAACTGGCTCCATTTCGAACAGTGCGACCTTGATGCTACCAAATTCCTCGGGCGAGCAAGCTGTGATATAGTTCACGAATCGATCACACACATTCGAGATCCACATAAGGTGCTCCAAAACCACATGGGCTTGAAAAAGTTCTTCGTTGGAGACTACTGAGTGCTCAGAACCCTTTTCTTGTAGAGTGCTGCTCATAACGTTGGCTTTGAATCCGACACGTTTGAATCGAAGTAATGCTTGGATGGAATTCCTTTCGCTTTCAAAGTACTCCGGAAGATAGAGTTTGATCATTGAGAGGTGCTGCGCATTTTCCTCAGACTCCATACGATTCAGTTCGAGATCGATAGATTTGGTCAGGGCCTTCGATTGATTGGCCTGTAGTTTCATGTTCAAATCCTGCATCTGACGGTGGCGCATTGCAGTTTCGGTGGTCTCTGCCTCTGAAATTTGTTTGGTTGTGCGCATATCATCCAAGTCACACTGCAGGGTTGTCACCAAATCCCTGAAGCGGGTTAATGTGTATTCAAGATCTTCGATAACTTCGTCCTGTTGTGTGATTTTTCGGCATTGGTCGCTGAATAAACCCTCTCGGTACTCAAGTTCTTCTTGGAGTTGCTTCTCAGTTTCAATGTGGGTGTACTCCATCTCATCACTAATCTCTTTAAGAGATTCCAAATCTTCGATGGCAGCTTTCAGCTCATTAATCTCGTCTTGATAGCGCATGTTTTTGTCTGCTAATTCTTCAATCATTTCTTCAGCACCCAGTGCTGTTTCCAGCTGCTGCTTGAGATCATCGACATTGGCCTCAGCCACCAAGATTCTCTCCTTTGCGGCCTCGTAATCAGACTTGACAGCAGCGTACTCTTCGAGGTCCTCCTCCAATTCTTTAATCTGGGCCCTGAGATCAGCCTCCTGCTGCTGTGTCATATCTCTCAGACGAATGAGCGCCTCGCGGAGACGTTCATTAGTTTTCTCCATCTGCAGCCATCCATGAGTGGTTCTGTCTTCGGGGGTGATTTCCTGGCTGTATTCTTCATTCTCCTCTCGGAGGACCTCCACCTCCAAATTCAGCTCGTCCAACTTTGATCGTAGCGCTGAACATTCGTGCTTGAATGCTTCCGCTGTCTCTTCTGCCATTTCGCGGTCAAGAGTAGCCATTTCCATGAGCGATTCATGCTCTGCCTGCATCCGTTCCACGTCGTCAGAACGCGTCTCAAGTTCTTTCAGCTTTTTGCGCAACTCGGTGACTTCCAGTTGCTGCGGCTGATACTTGGCTTGCAGTTTTTGGATGATCGTTTCAAATTTATCACGTTCAGCCTGGAGTTGCTCGAGGGTCTTCAATTTCTCCTTGTCGTCCGCTCTTTTCTTTTCCATAACTTTGAGCTTGGCATTGAGTTCTTCGAGCTCGCGATTAACTGCACTGCTCTGCGCTTGGCGTTGAGATGCAGATAGCGAGGCCCCAGGACGCGAGGCTGCTGGGCGTGTAGCAGTCATCGACTGTCGAGAGGCCTTCGACGCAGTGACTCCATCTTGTGCACTCTCCCCTTCAGTGTCAGGCGACTCCGTATCGGTCGGATCTCCAGATCGCCCACTCATTCCCGTATCTCCTCCATCGGATGCTTTTGTGTTGCTAATCTGCCGTAATGAAGGGCGCTTTGTCAATCCTGCGGTTGATGAAGCAACAGTACTTTGGGAGGCCGGTCTTGAGGTTCGGGCGGCTGGTCCAGACACCGAGGGTCGCGAGCCTCTAGATGCTGCAGATTGTGTTGGGGAAGGACCCAGGGAGCTTCTGGTGCTGGGAGCTAGTCGAGGTCGATTAGACGCCACTGTAGATGTGCGGGAAGTACTGCCGATGGGTGGGCGAGTTGCTTGACTTGCAGTTGTTGCGAGCTGTTTTGTTGGGGACTTGGTCGGCGACTAAAGAACGTGGAGTTCCAGGTTAGCATAATAGGAGGAAATGCCATTGTAGGACATTACATACTCGGAGAGACGATCGAGCGACCACACCCTTCGGCGCCGGAGTAGGAGTGGAGGCTGCATTGGTACTCTGGCGCCTGACTGATGTAGGAGGCAGTCCGGTTTGCTTCCGCATACCAGCGGAGATCCCGGGTTTAGGCTGCATTTTGCTACCTGCGACACCAGTAGCCGGCTTGGTGGCTTGTTTACTCTCCGGCTGGGGCTGGACAATCTTGCCAACCACTGTTGGGCGGACAAACATGCCATATCCTGGGTCGCAGTCAAAATACCGTTCTCCTTGGACTGCACCATCATTTTTTCCAGTGGCCTCATCTAACTCGAGGCCTATCCACTGCCCGTCCGCAAAGTGAGTGGTGCCAATGAAGCGCACTGTTGCTTGTCGTCCATCGGGTAGCTCAATCACCGTGCCTACAGATAAGGCTTGGCCAGACATGCTGAATAGATTCAAGAGCTACAATGAGCTCTTGAGCGATAACTGAGATGTTCTGGTTGTCGAGAGAACGGAAACACGGCAACTCCTGAGTCCAGCGGAGCGCGTCAAGTGATTATTCACTGCCTGAGGCAGAAACTTCTAATTTATGATGTAGATCACTGCACGGATTGATGGAATGCTAAATGATTCTTTATTGTATCATTATAGCAGGCTCGAACGGTGTATTTGGATATATATATGTAGGGCCCATAGTCATAAACGTTCATAGTCGTAAACCAAAAGTCTAGAGGGAATAAACAAAGAGTCTCATGGTCATGTCCATATCTAAGAACCACCTTTTCACGGTTTCTGTTTGAACACGTGGGGGAAAAGCACCTGAAGCTCTTCAAGGCTAGAGATCGTGTACTTCGAAGCCGGCTTGTGTGGTGTGGGGAAACCCGGTTCGGCGAGGTGAACGGTAGTCCATCCCCGGGCATGCGCATGTACACAGTTCAAGTGGGAGTCATCTAGTTCAGCAGCATTAGAATAAAAGAGTATAAACGGTCATAGTCGTGCAACGGAGAATGACATACCAACAAAATAGCACTGATCCGTGCTGGGAGCACCGGCTTCCTTCTCCGCTTTGTCATACATATCCTGACTAGGTTTGCAAATCAAGGGCACATTTCCATAGTCACAATAAGTAATACCTTCGAACAGATCCTCGATACCAAGCAACTTCACCACACGGTTTGCGTGGTTGATATAAGCGTTCGTGAGTAGCCACGGCTTCACCTTTGTTGTGTCCAGGTTCTCCAACAGTTTGCGCAGCTTGGGATCAGGCTTGAGGATATTGTCAAGAGGTAGAGCATCATCAACCTCACGATTGAACGCAAGCGGGTCGATCTTGTGGTGGCGGGTAAGGCCTTCAATGGCTAGTCCATATTCCTTGTAGTATTTCTGGTGCAGCATATGGGCATCTTCAGAGTTAAGGTCGAGATGCTTCACAAAAAATTTATCTAGTAAAAGTGTACTGTGTTAGTTGTATATTCCAGCATATTGTACTGGTTTCACCCACTGATCAATGTCTGCATCTCATCGTGGATGTTGCAAGCTGCGCGGAGGTATGTTTGTCAGTAGTAGCTCAGATAGCTCAGAAAGAGCGAAAATCAACATCACCAACCTTTGGAGTAGAGCTGTAGGAACACATAGTAATTAGTAACCGAATTCCAACTTTAGGATCTCTCAACTTACACAGTTGTCAATATCAAAGAAAAAGATTGGCCGTGAGTCATTGACCCCGTTGGCGCCGTTGGTCGCCATCGATCTTGTATTGTGAAATCGCAAAGGTAGATAAGCAGGTGTAAGTCTAGACAAAGTCACAACAGGTCTAATAAGCCGGCAGGAAGATAACGCAAATGATCGATGCATAGATCAAAGGGAAGATCAAAGTAAGGTCAGCTTCCTTTTCACTCTTCTTCACTTTCCCGATGTCCAGCGCACACCCGTGACCTTACCTAATCAGATCTAGCGCCCAAACGGCCAGTAGGGTGGACTTTTAAAAAACCACTTCAGTTGCTCTACCTTCCAACTCTCAGAGCCTTTCTCAATCGTAGATTGGACTGAGTGGGTATTTAACGTGTGTAATACGCGTTGGCAATCAGCTCTACTTCCAGTCTCTCTCATCTTGTTTTAGCTTCACCGATCCCTTCCCTTCCCCTAGCTTTCCCTAGGACCATGGCCGCAACTCATGGGCCAACAACTCACCTTCCAGCAGGTCCCATGGCTATTTCAGCCCTTACACCGGATGATGAGGTCCGAGAGTACGAAAAAATCTTAGCCATCAATGAGCAAGTCTTCTCGGGCACTCATCCCCGTCTCAATGTTCCCCAGCACCTGGTGCGCAAGTCTGGGAAAAATAACCAAAATGTCCCTCTTCGAACTCATTTACCTAAAAACCCTTCCCCGAAAGCTGTATTAGCGAGTGAGCCTGTGGCTGCGACCACAAAACAGCCTTACAGTAGTTCGCAAAGTGCCTCGGCCAGAAACGCCTTGCCTGCTGCACAACCCGCCCGTGTAGCTTCAAAACCTACGTCCGAGATCGATCCAATCTTCTTGACCAAGTCAGATGACCTAATCAGGGCAGAACTACAGTTACAAAGGCAGAGATTGGAAAGAGTGCTGCGTGATCAAGTGGAGCTGAAGAAACAAGAGACCAAACAGAGGCCTGCGGTTCAAGACACGAAGCCTGACTTTGACGTCTCGGAAGTTTTCAAACAAGCTCTTGAGGCAGTGAAACCAGTCTCGCTGAGCGATGCGTCTGAGGCCAGTGGTGCTGGTGGTCCGCCCAGTGACTTCGACGACAATTCATTTTACTCCAGTAGAGCTCCTGACTCGCCTCCCCAAACTGGCGGACAACAAAAGTCATCACCCGTGGCTATACTTGCCCCCACAGGACCTGCCGCGCCTGTTCCTGTAACCCACTACGCAGATGAGTTGCAGCGACTTGAAGCTCTCAACCGTCCTGGATCCGATCAGGAAATGTCAGATGCTTACCATGTTGCTGACCAGCGTCACTCCCATTCTCAGAAGCAGGCCCGCTACCATAAGGCAGAGGCTCCCGTCAGCCGCTTCCGCGATTCGCATCAATTCGAGACTGTGGACGAACCCGAATATTCCCCTCCTGCTCCAGCGGCGCCGCCAGCAGATCCTCGTGAATATCCCCATGGGGTAGGAAGTGGTGCGGGAAGAAAATCTAGGCAAGATGTCAGACACACCGACCGAACCAGGGATATCCGCAAGCCCCCCTCTCCCGCAAGCGTGAAGGTAGTTCAAAACCATATCACATCACCGGCAGCTCCCCGGCCATCTCGGGTGTCACCTCTGGCCATTTCCAAGGTTCCCTCTGTCCAGCAAATTCGGGATGAACGAACTGAGCATGGTCCTGATCAGGTATATTTGGAACCTGATTCTGCTCGTGGCAGCCCCCATTCACCGGTCTTCCAAGTGATGTCCCGGAAACGGAGGAGGCTGCGCGAAGGCGATGAAGGGTCCCGTCCAGTCTCACGCAGGACACAAAATGCAGAACCTGCCGAGGCGTTCATCAAAGAGGAGCCTGTTTCACCGCCACCATTCGCCGACGATCATACTGTTGTTCGCGGCCGAAACCCTGCAGAACGCCCCATCTACATTGATATCGCCTCCCCCCAGTACGCCCCAGTATACGAAAGTCGGGGGCCACCAGTGCGAGAGCCAGTTTACGAGATTGACCCGTACCATGGGCCCCAACCAGACGCCGGTCCCCAGCGCACAATATCTCGTATGAGTGTCAGGCGACCAATTCGGGAGGAAGCCGATCTTCGGCGAGTTGCGAGCTCACAGTATGCTCGGCAATCAGACTATGCTCGTGAGTACATTGAGGCCCATCCACGCCCAGTTCGCGCGGCATCATACGTTGTGGAACGCCCGGTTCAGGAGCGGCCAAGGTACTACGAAGAAGCCCCTCCTTACACACAGCATCGTTACATTGCTGCGGATGACATGCCACCTCCAACGTACCGGGAGACTTATTACGAAGAGGCACCGCCGGCACGGATGATGGCACCCCCTCAACGTCGTATCGTGGTTGATGAGCATGGCACTCAGTATTACGAGTTGCTACAGGCACCAAGACTGCAGCCGATGGCTCCGCCCCCACCCCCGCTCCGGCCTATCTCTCAGATGCCAAAGGATGTTTACGATGAGAGAGTGCATCACCACGCGGGTAGTGTTCGTGCACCCTCGGTTGTGCAAGACCCCTACGGTGAACGACACTACGTGCAGGAAATGCCCCCGCCCCAGCCAGTCTACAGGCGAGTGACGTCAGAATATGCTCGTCCCGTAGCAGCCCATGAGAGACAAGGCTACGCTGCTCCTTTGGAAGGCCATGAACCTTACTCACGCAGCAGCAGTGTACAAGTAGCGGAGTACATTCCTCGGCATGCAGTCTATGTTGATGAGCGTGGAGTTCCCCAGGAGAGAATAATTCGAACAGCCAGTGTTCGTCCTCCACAGCCTCGATATGAAGACTCACATGAGGTTATTCAGCGAGTTGGGAGCGTGAGACCAACTGGGCCAGGCCGCGAGCCCAGTATCTTCATGGAGGATAGACAAGTCGGGGAATACGTTGAGAGACCGTACTACATTCGGGATCGACGGTACTATGAAGGTGAAGGCGAAGATGGAGATCGCATCGCACTGGATAGTGCAAATGATACCATTCAGCGGGGGTCACAGCGTTACTAGTGTCGTGTCGCGCTGATTTTTTCTTTGATCTGCACATCATATCATGACTGTATCTAATGTACTTTGTACTATTCAAGCGATTCATACATACCTTAGGCAATACAAAAGTGCAAGGTTCTAAAACAATTATCTTACTTCATAGCAAGTAACCTTTTGTTGATAGATTCGTACAAGAAATGATCATCGATTGATGTTGATCACAATTGAATCAGCTCAACATCCCCGTGATACATCATTGGAAGATCTCGCTATCTCGTTAGTACTTGTCCTCGTCGAAAATATTGGTAGCAGTCATGCCCCGAAACCTCCTCAAACATTCTTTCCTGTTGACCATGTTTCAGGAATCACTGCTGGAGGCATCATTTGCAAGGTTTCAGCCTAACAAAAGTGTCTTGGAGAAATTGAAAGTTGATATATAGGAGTCATACCAGAGCCCAGGTATCAATATGAGTTCTCCATATCAAAATTGCGGTATCATTCTTTTACCTGCAAATCAATTGTCAGTCCGTCGTGTACAAATAAAGGGAACCCACGCTAGGAAATAGCACAGGTAGTTTGGCCTCCGGGACTTGTATTCATTTCACGTCAGATGGCCAGATATTTTCAACATTATGAGTATCATGTCAGACTACGCCTTATATCATCATTTGAGAATTCTGAATCAAGCATTCCCGGAGGGCAGGAAGTTGGTGCATGGAATCATATCAAATCGCAGGTAAAACAACGAGTTTCAACTCACCACTCAAGGACCTCTCTCCATTCAAGATTGAGAGAGTTCAAACACTTTGTGGGGTATTCGACCTGTGTGATTCTTCTATCAGCCTAACATATTCGATCAAAGTCGGTAAATTATCCCATCAACTTCAAGGTAAAAAGCAAGATATGGCCTTGACTGCTTTCACTTGGATCAGAATGAGGTAGTTGTTCACATAAATGTTTCAAAGAAGGTAAATATTTCATCATGTGCAAGTAAAGCAATGGAGTATAACTATCTCGAAAATGAAATGTCTGAGGTGCTAACCATAATCATAGTTGCCGAGGGACGACGTGCTCGATTTATTCAAGCAAAGAGACACGCGAGACACAAGGTTGCAAGCTCTAGCCTATGCTAGGTCGATCAGAGACACCTAAATATAGTCTTTCCATGGTCAGCTAGTGATTCTTTCCTTATGATAGTGGTAAGGCAACTTGGTTAGCGACAACTTGTATCAGGTGATCTTGTACGACATGTTACCTGAGTAGATTGCATAGAGTAATTTGGTTTATCGTCCACGGGTGTTTGATCATCGCTTGTCAGCATGGCATAAGAATAATTAGGTCCATTTTGGGGTCCATGTTGTGCAACATCTGATCAGGGCCGAAGGTTGCTAGTGGGAAAGGGAGATCGCATTTCATAGGAATGAATGGATGGAGGAGATCTAGGGGGGCCATAGGAGTTGATCCCCATCATCTTGTGTTTCGGGTCGATATCGAGATTTCTCACTGGCTTCGATGAAAACTTGCCTCAAGCTTCCAAGGGACCAGGTTATGGATGAACGGAAAACTGTCAAAGTAAACGGACCAGGTTAGCAATTGTGACTGCTTAATCGGGATTGTTTAGTCCGGTAGATGTCAGGCACATCCTGAATTTTTAGCCATTCATATCTCGCATCAGAGTGACAATTTGTTCGTCATTGTAGCTCAGCCTTCGCTTCCATCATCATCTGCAAGGAATCATGGGACAGACAAGAATTGTATCCAAAAGAGACCAGGCATAGGGGTCAACTTACCACAGGGTATACGTATGTAACATCCCAATGTGATGTCTTTTAAAGGTATCAGGGCTTTCGGCCTTGACTGTTATTGGGCCACTAATGGACAAGGATGGGGAGATGGTTAGTTGACGAGGAAGGATGTAGAGTGCTTAAGGAAAGGTAAGCTGGAAGATGAGATGGGTCGCAGGTAAACAGAGCAAGAGACAAACTGGGTAGGCGTTAGAAAGCTCTCGCTTTGTTTGCCCACTACGGACAGTTTATATACACACAGCACTGTCACGGCTATTCTCTAAACTTTAAGACAAAAAATTTTAAAAATTTAGCTCATCTAAGAGATTCTATATATTCTAACATGGCAGCAAACTGCAGTATGGATTTATACTACATAGTGAATTAGGTTATTCGTTATAGATTGTTGTGATAGCATTCGGATATCAACGGCCTTCGAAAATAATAGCTGAGGCAATAAGCGGGCTGACAACTTAAATTCCTTCTTATAGTGTTACCATTCCAATTAGATTCTCCATGCTGGCCTCTGTGCCTTGACAGGCTTGAGCATAGCCTACTATCTTGGGTTGTGGTGCTCATAGTATCAATATATATATCTTGAGACTACCAATTTGTTTGGAAAAGGCGACCTGAATCACCACCTTCGACAGTAGACACCAGAACGTTCTTGGGCACAATTTGCCATGTAATTCAGACAATCTGCGGTTCCACGTGGTGCTCGAGAGCCTAGGTATATTCCCGAGGCAATTGATATATTTCCATTCACCCGCAGGGTTGAGCAACCACAAACAGGGCATGAATTGTGTCTATAGCAAGTTGAAAGATTTGTGGCGCAATGATACCTCGCTCTTATGCAGTTATCCTTATGGGGAAGTTTTTTGGATTTCCGGTTTGAATTGAAGTTATCGCTATTAATAGCCGGTGTTTGATCACTATATTGCACGTGATCGGTATACAACCTAGACCAGTGCTTCTACCATACTAGGAAGATCCGTTTGGACACTATAACGCTTGACGCGCAATTGTTTTGAAACATAGTTGACGGCTAATATAGTTGCCAACCCGTTTACCGTTATGTTCGACGTACAACGTAAGTATGTAATGATCGACCTGTAACGGTCGATCCGCCTAATCGACCCATAGAGTTACTCCAATCGAAAAGGCTTGTAATCAAAATTCCTACTATAGCATCTGTCACATTTACACCGTTGTGATGTTATATATCCTGGCAGTCAAGTGGATGATTTCTGCCGTCCGTACTTTGTAAGTTTGAATTTCCTAACTTTCTTTGTTTGAGAAGAGTCTAAGGAAAAAAAAAAGAATTCAAACTTATAGTTATATTTTATACAAATGACGGTTTCACTCAGGTTCTCATTGAAATGAAGCTCTACAAGCTAAAACAGGATGTGATGAGTCCCCTCTCACTTTGAAACTGGGGGACGCCCCCTGCAGTCTGATTTTCAAAATCAACGGTCCAGTCGGAATTGTCGAGTCCTTGTTGAGCTGAAGAAATGACCCACTACCGCTTATACGAGAAGATGACGTCGACTATTTGGAGGGGAAGTTATCCCACCTGGGCAGCTAGGCAATCCTAATTCCCGATTGCATACATAGTACATTGTTTTCGTGCATACAATTTACAATTACAGTGTATTGTATCGGAAGCACAACAGGTTGTCCCCGGGTGCCCATGGAGTCTCGACATGTCAGCAGAAATCAGAAATCAGAATCCAACACTATCGGTATGATCAACCTTAGCATCCACATACCTGACCTTGACCCCTCAATCCCAACGCCCGGCCCAGCCGGTCGCAGCGATGGGCGTCCTATCACCGCTTCTGGGCCAGTGGGCTGAGATACGGCGGCATACAGGGTTCTCTATCCCGGAGCCTATGAAAGGACCAACCTGTGTATGCTAGGTACGGTACGGAATGAATCGGATCCCGAAGCGCCTGGACTAAAGCCAAGTGAATCCACACAACCTTGAGAGAGGGCGCAGAGGTGGTCCATTGCATCTCATCACTTTCACATACGCACGTGATAAGGGTATGAGACACAATTTCCAAAACTTGAGATATTCAAGGTTGCTAGGTACTTTATATGAAATGAGATATCTGAGATATCTGTATTGGGTACTAATCCAATATTGGATAGATTCTATTTGCCAAGAAGACCCTTGCAAATGGACATTCAAGATCCTGCATTCTTGAAGGGCAATGTGGATTTGGGAAAAAGGTCTTAAACAGACCTTGAACCGTAAGACCTTTGAATCCTTTTTTTAATAGCTAAATATCTCCGTAAAGATGTCAAGAAATATATATAAACCAAAACTGCAAAATCAAGTAGACCTAGAAGACCCGCAAAGGACTGACGACATTTGATTTTTCTTCTTTTGTTTTCCTTTCTCTATATTTTTTTATTTCTAAGATATATATACATCTTTTTATATATATATATATTTATTTTGATCTTATTTGGCTTTTCTTCTCTCATATTAGAGATTTGCGTTGGTTGGCCCCATCGATCTTCGTTTCCACCATTCCCGGGTCGAAACGCCCACACAGGTCATTCCCATCCCTGTCGAGAACGGCCTGATTCCTTCCCACCCCCCCCAAACCCAATCCATCCACTCTTTCTCTCTCTATCCCCTCGACTCGCTCAAGGGGTTAGAGATTTCTCTAAGTCATGCACAAGATATCCAACTTCACGGGCCAAGCCCGTCATGGTTGGGAACGAATGACGCCGACTTTCGGGATGTCGAGACCTCACACCGACATGGCTTTTCGCCGACCACACGGTGCGCCGCCCATGACACCGCCGACTAGTATCGATCCTACAGTCAATCTGTCATTCAACGTTCCATTCTCGTCAACCCTAGCCGGTCCAGATGTCGAGGATGTGCTCCACGCCAGTCCCGGCGCTCTCCAGCGCTGGACTTTTCCGGAAGGCACACCAGAGGGCACATCGGTGCACCAGCTTCCCGTCCACACAAACAATGTTGAGGGTTTGCAGAGGCTATGTCGGAAGATCACAGAAGAGAAAGGAGGACGTGTGGAAGCTACGCTTACGACATCCGAGGCCAAAGCTGTGCCCTCGCTACAACGTCGGCCGAACGGCTTGGTGACCAACGTCTGTGTCACAGGTGATGGGGAGATGGCGCGGAAAATGCGGGCGAGAATCTTGAACGAAACCCCGATCATGCTGGTACGTGGACGAATTTTTTTGGTTCCGGCAATAGCAGGATTTTCAGGTCCACAGACATCCCTTGCTAACATTGAACCTTTCAATAGCGATGTGCGACCGTCGATGTGGATATGCATCTGATTATAGATGGATCACCGAAAGGAATTAGAGCTAGCGTCCTCGAGCATCTGGACACTTTGGCCGCCTACACCGGGGCTGACATTTTCCTGCTGACCCCGAAGCTCCATGATGCGGATAGTGCGGTAGTTTCGTCCTATGGATATGCGTCGGACAATGGCTTGGACCAGCGTTTCCGGGTTGCCATTTACGGCGATTTAGAGAGCTCGGAGCATGCCAAAACTCGGGTTTTGATCATGATTGACCAAATAGTACGTCTTTGTGTGCGTGTGTACTGAGGCCGGCAAGCTAACTGGAGACTAGCTCAAACGCCATGTGGACGCCATTAAGTTGGATTCGACTATGCACACCTTGGTCTGTGGTCGTACCCGCAAGAACATCAAGCTCATCGAGGCTGCTACAGGCACCGCCATTTACTTCCCTCCGCCTTTCCCCCAAATTTTCGGCTATATACCCCCCGGTGCGAACCGCCGAAGCGAGGATGAGGTTTATATTACCGGTGAGACGGCGGAGCAGATTGCTCGCGCCAAGCAGAAGCTGCGAGAACTTGTGATGGGAGTAAAGATCTTTGTCAAGGATGTGGTGGTCAGCTCGAGCAAGATCGATAACATCTTACTCGATCGTTTGGATAAGGTCCGGAAGGTAATGGAAATGAACGGGTCTTATGTTCTTTTCCCGCAGCTAGGTAGCCAACGCGGCCTTGTTCGGATTCAAGGAACCGAGGTGTTGCACGTTGAGCGGACGGTTCGGGAAATTATGGCTCTGGTATGTCGCTTGTGACCTTTTGGCGGAATGCTCTGCTAACTTTTGAATGTATAGGCTGGTCAATTCTACAGCGCCTCGTGGTGGATCATCATGCCCGACCCCGCCCAGGGTGGTCTCCGTGCTCCATCAACTGCCGATATTCGCTCCATGTTATCCGATATCTGCACCAACTCAGAAGCGGAGGTCAGCTTTGACAATCTGACTTTCACAATCAACGGTTCCGACGATGCAGTCAAGGCTGCCATGACAGTCATCAACCAGATTCCTTTCGTGATGCGAAGCCAATATCAGATGCGTGTGAAGATTGAGCTAGCTAACGAGCATAAAGAGTTTGTGAGCGGCAAGAAGAACGGAAAGATCAACAAGATCATGGGGCAGAGTGAGTTTTACCGGATATCTATCTATGACATGAGATGCTGACTCGCACTCAGGCAATGTCCAGATCATCTTCGATGGTTTCAACGAGTACAACTTCTATATCGACGTGTGCGGCAACCAGTATGAGTCGACCAAGAATGGCCTGGACTTGGTCGAGCAGGAGATGCCTGCATCGATCTCGTTCCATGTGCCTGACCAGTATCACAAACGGATCATCGGAATCGGTGGGCAGCATATCCAGCGCATCATGAAGAAGTACTCTGTCTTCGTGAAGTTCTCCAATGCTATGGACCGCGGTGGCATGGGCAAGGAGGATGACGATATCAAGGTTGACAACGTGATCTGTCGGACCCCTGCTCGCAATGCTCAGAGTCTGGACCTTGTCAAGCAAGAAATTATGGACATGGTTGAGAAAGTTGTAAGTGCTTACGGTGCCCACTGTTTTAATCTTATAATAGCAGCTTACAATTTACAGGATGCCGAATATGTGGCCGAGAGAGTCGTTATCAACCGCCTATATCATCGTGAGCTATTGGCCCGTATGACTGAGATCGAAGAGCTGGAGAAGAAATGGAACTGCAAAATCGAGTTCCCAAGCACTGAACTTGCCAGTGATGTTGTCACCATCTCCGGCCCTGAGTACCAGGTCCCCCAAGCGGTCGACGCATTGCTTGGCATGGTGCCAGAGAGCCACGAGCTGCACTTCCAGAGCTCGGCCGAACTCCAGGACTACTTCAAGTGCTCCGATTTCCTCGCCGATGTCCGGACTAAACTTAAAGAACAATACGAGGTCGATATCAACGTTGACGTCGGTACCGATCTACCTACGACACGCGAGGAAGGCTCCTCGTCACCTACTCCCGGGCCTGAAGACCGTGTTGTCCTCGGATACACGCGCAACAACGCTGGAGGATTGAAGGACGCAATTGACTTCCTGATCTCCCGCCTGGTTGCGCATGGACTCGACGCGAACACCGTCAAGGGTGCTATCCCGCGCCCGAAATCCGACTCATTCGAAGAGTCCTTGCCTTTCTTCGACTCGAAGCTACTGCAGCATGCCCCAGCACCTCTCTCGACAGACTCGCCCACCCGGCCGAACTTCTCTGATGAGAGCAGCGAACGAGGCTCGATATTCGAGCGCCTCCGCAAGCCCGGAAGCATCTCGTCCTTCTCCTCGTTCATCGGCCGCAAGAACCACTCCGCCTCCCCGGGATCGTTCTTCAAACATGCCTCAAGCAACGCTTCTAAGGCCTCACTCGTCTCCATGGAGTCGCGCGACAGCGGCTACCGCAACCCATGGAATGACTCTGGCGTGAATCTCCCGGAGGACGACTTGCCCGTCCTCGGGAGCTCGCACAGCCACAAGAGCAGTACCAGCAATGGCTGGCCCACGCGCTTCGACGCTAAGTTTCCCTTCGGCACTGCGCCGGGTGACATGACACCAAAGCATGACCCGCGCACCTCTTTTGATAGTGGTCGTCCTAGTACTTCCAATTCTACTTCTGGATACCCGGCCCCAATTGGGCCACCGCGTTAAAACCAAAATATCCATTTGCAGCAGTATACCCTTTTTTTGATTGAGTTGTTTTTGTGTTTGTTTTTTTTGTTATTCATTCCCAGCGTGTTTTTTTTCGGTTGTCTTTTTGTTGGTCTGTTGATTGATACCACGGAACGCAAGCAATGAAGGCGTCAAGAAAAGAAAACGAGATATCCAAGATCTGTGATAGAGCAGGGAGTCGTACTCCTGCCTCTTTGTCTTTT
This sequence comes from Penicillium griseofulvum, assembly GCF_001561935.1. Taxonomy (NCBI): domain Eukaryota; kingdom Fungi; phylum Ascomycota; class Eurotiomycetes; order Eurotiales; family Aspergillaceae; genus Penicillium; species Penicillium griseofulvum. The sequence goes on along the minus strand of NW_024467471.1, from coordinate 3,403,347 downwards.
TTTATTTATTTATTTGCGCATTCGGAGGAAAGGGTTTGGATAGTCTGAATTGATCCTGGCATCAACTTCAGAGGAGTTTTCCGATAAGTTGGGTCTTTTATGTTGATGTTTTTACTCTTTTGATATCCCCAATCATCAATGAGATTTTGCCATTAGAAGATATTCTCCAATCTAAGTTGTTCTGAATACCTCGAGCCTGATAGTTCTCACATAGACTTGGACCCCTCATATACATGGCTTCATCTCGGTATGCACCCCGCGGCAAGTGACGTTAGACGCGGGGTTGACACCGCTACTCCTCCCTCAATTTATATTAAGAGACTGTAAACTCCCCATTGAATCACACAGTTAAACCCCCATCACACCCAGAATGACATCCTATCCCCGTCCAGACTTCCAACGTGTCCCTCTAAACTGGAACATTCTAGACGGCCCCTGGACCTTCACCTTCGACGACAAAGACGAAGGCCTAAGCTCCAAATGGCACAAAACCAGCCTGGAAGGAAAACCCTCCCACCAGATAAAAGTCCCATATGCCTTCCAAACCCCAGCTTCGGGGGTAAACCTCATTGAAGCACACGAGGTAATGTGGTACGAGCGACGCATCACAGACATCCGCACAGCCGACGAAAAGCAGAAGGGAAATAGACTCCTCCTCCGCTTCGGCGCTGTTGATTACGAGTGCTCTGTCTGGGTCGACGGTGTGTTTGTTGGCGGACACCGTGGCGGCCATGTGCCATTCGATATAGATATCTCGGATGCCCTGGCCGACGGCGCTACAGAAGCTCGTCTCACTCTCCGCGTTAGAGACTCACCCTATGACTTGACTCAGCCGCGTGGAAAGCAGTTCTGGGGCCCTGTTCCGGAGAATATCTTCTACACGCCTAGTGGGGGTATCTGGCTCTCTGTGTGGTTGGAGAGCGTTCCGGCTATGCGGTTGCTATGTGGGAGTGGAGGGACAGTGCTTCGTTCTGATGATATCGAGAACGGCCTGCTTCATGCGAAGGTTCATGTTTCCGGACGTCGGGTTGGAAGTGCGGCGAAGGTTGAGGTTGAGGTATCGCTTGCGGGACTGAGTGTTGCGAAAGGTAACGGTGAGCTACCGCGGGATAAAACTTATGTTGCGCTTGATTTGAGTATGAAGGTTCCTGAAGCTGCGGTGGCGAAGTTGAAGGCAGCGAACCCGGCTCTCTTTGGTGTTGATGGAGCCTGGAGTCGGGATGTTGCACTCTGGGCTCCGGAGCATCCTGTTCTTTATGATATTACGCTTCGGCTGTTTGATGGAGCAGGCGGTGTTGTTGATGAAGTCCAGACTACGACTGGCATGCGCAGTCTATCCTGGCAAACCGGTGATGGAACTTTCCGGCTGAATGGAAAGCCGTATTTCCAGATGCTATTCCTGGACCAGGGATACTGGCCCGAAACAGGTATGACGCCTCCTTCTTCGGAGGCTTTGAAGACAGACATCGAGCTGGCGCAGAAACTCGGGTTCAATGGATGTCGCAAGCACCAGAAAGTCGAAGATCCACGCTTCTACTACTGGGCGGACCGGATGGGATTCCTCGTTTGGGGCGAGATGGCAAATGCCTACGAGTTCGACTCTGACTATATAGAACGGTTTACCAGCGAGTGGACCGAAGCCGTGAAGAGGGATATCAACCACCCATCGCTGATCACCTGGACGCCACTTAATGAGTCGTGGGGCGTATCTGCCTTGAAGGACAATATCGAGCAGCGCAATCATGTTCGCGCTCTGTACTATTTGACCAAGTATGGACGACCCGGTGGCATTTACAATGTGTTTTCGCTGCTAAGATGAAATTGATGAACCTGCTAACACAAAATCACAGGGACCTCGACCCTAGCAGACCAATCAACGACAATTGCGGCTGGGAGCACGTCAAAACAGACCTAACGACCTTCCACGACTATAGCGATTCAGCCGAGCTGGGCGCAGCATGTGCCAGCATGCCAGGGATCCTTGAACCGAAAGGTGGGCATGAGATTTTTACTAAACCGATCTACTCGGGGTACTCAGGCTCCTTGATCATCGACAAAGGCGCCCAGCATACGCCTGGTGCACCAGTGATCTGCACTGAGTTCGGCGGGGTTAATATCGCGCCGCCTAAGGACTCAGCTGCTGCCGGAGAGCGGGACTGGGGATATACGACTGCGAGTGACCCGGCGGACTTCTTGGTGCGGTTTGAGAAGTTGGTCATGGCGGTTGTGAAGCCGGGACATATTTGTGGGCTTGTCTGGACTCAGTTGTATGTTGCATCGTTCTTGACTTTGACATTGGATCTGGGGACTTCTGCTAATATGGGGTTTCTTGTCTAGATGTGATATTGAACAGGAGGTGAATGGCCTGTACACCTACGATCGTAAAGAGAAGGTTCCCGCAGAGAAAGTGAAGGCGATTATGGATGCTGCAAGGGATCATTACTATCATCATCTCACCTCTCATCACTCGAAGGGATTTAGGAAGCTACTGGATCAGTATAAGCATGTTGTGCATCGTTAGGTCCAGGGATAGTCATTACTGGCTTTGCGGAGTTCTACTCTATCGATACTCAAACTCGATATATTTTATAGTTCTACGCAGTCTGAATGTGCAGGATAAAGCAAGTCTTGGCCAAGATCATTTATAAACACACAAAGGCTGATTTCAACATCGTCATAACATATATTATTGTCACTGGGCGCTAGATGAATAAATCTCATTAAATGAAGACTAGAGAGCGGAATAGCTCAAAGTTCAGGACGCTGGATGCTGTGCTCGAAAAAGAAAACCCCAAGCCTGAAAAAACTCCAGATATGCGAGACCGCATGTAAAAAAAAAACAAATAACAGAAATAAATGTACTAGGTGGATGCGGGATGCAGAATGCATATTACAAGAAAGTAAATCACATGTTAGCCAGTTCCTGGTCGATCTGCCGGTCCAGGAAGGCTCGCTTGTCGCCCGTGAGGGAGGCTTGCAGGCGCTGTTCGACAAGAACGCGAACTATTGGGATAAGGTTAGCAAACTGTATGGTCATCATTGAGATTGAGTTAGGAACGTACCCTGCTTTTTGGTGACAGTATCTAGATCGACCTCGGCCAGACAGCTGCGGATAGCCTCGGTGATCGCAAGCTCATCGGGTCCACTAGCAGCACGGAAATCAAAGGCGGTGCTGGCGGGTCGAGAGGGGTACTGAGGCAGAGGGCTGCGAGAGCCAGCGTTGCCGAGGAGGTTATCGCTGCTCTGCATCATGCCGAGGCTGTGTCTGCTCGAGGTCATCTGGTTATCCTGGTAGGCGCTGAGGCCACCCATGGACATGTGCCGAGAAGCCTGAGCAGAGTGGCCACCCATCTGAGCGCTCATCTGCGGCATATCCGTGTAGCGAGAGAAATTTGACATGTGCGAGTTGCGGTTACCGGGGATGTTACCGCCGACGAAGGGTGCGGGAGACTGTGGAGGCATGTAGGGCTGGTGACGGCCCTGGCCGGGGAATCCGGTTAGAATGGTGGAGGCTGGCTTGACGGATGAATACTGCGAGTGCAGATCATCCATCTCCATAGCCATATCGTCGTACCGGCCGGTGGCGTAGATCTTCTCCTGGCTGGCGCTGAGGTCGCCGCGGCGACCAGGGAGGTTATTAGCCATGGCATAGTCATCCCATCGCTGGAGTGGGATGCTGCGTGGTTCAAAGGGCTCGTCTTCCACAGCGATGACTCGCTTGTCGCCCTTCTCGCCAATGACAACACGGGTGGTACCCCATGTGAAATCGTCCTGTTTCCAGAAGGAATAGAGTGGTAGGATGAAGTTGTAGATCGGGAACGCAAGAAGGTAGATGATCATCCATCCAATGTGTTGCCACTGCCGTTTGACAATGAAGATAATCGCTTGCAGACCATATACACCAGCCAGCATGATAATCGAGATCATAGGGAAGGGACCTGTTTTGCTAGCAACCAGGTAGATCAGGTAGGTGAGGTATACGCAGGTCGCAGGAAGGATGAGAGTTCCCACCAGATCGACGAGAACGACGAAGCGCATACTGAAGCAGCAGAAACCGCAGAGATCTTCTAGAGCTGCCAGTTCAACCAGGTTGTGGATTGTGGAGTTGATCCAGCGGCGTCTCTGTGACATAAGCACACTCCAGGTCTCAGGGGCGGCTGTGCTTGCATAGGCATCAGGAATAAACTTGTATGACATCGCCGGGAAGTGTTTGGTCATGATGGTTGTAAGGTACCTATCCTCACCAAGAGAGAGGAGATTCTTCTTGTGGAGGGTGTCAACATCATTATCAGCATAATCCTGAATGACTTTGTCCGAGATGATCAGAGGACGTCCTTTGTCCGCAGTTCGAAGGCGGTACATGGTGAAACTAGGCATTGTTAGTATCATCTTGCTTGTGAGATGAAAAGTATATGGACTCACCATCCAGGGAGACAAGTAACGCTGCCGAAGAGCGACTCGAATGCTTTCGCCAGGTGATGCGAGATGTAGTATTCGTAAACCTGAATCATTGTCCACCAACTACGTTCCTCGTTCTGAAGACTAGTCTCGCCGCAAATGCCGGCGATCTTGGCATCTGCTGCACACGCGGCGACAAGGCGATTCAGAGAATCCTCCCTGACAGTGGTATCTGCATCAACCATGAGACAGTACTCATACAGCTCTGGATCCACACCGATGACGTTGTTGATTTGGTGGAACATTTCAAGTTCAAGGGGTGACATAGGTGAGCGGTGGTGAACGCGGTTCAAGAATTGCATGAGAAGGACCTGCGTGTCTCGCTTGCCACGATTGCCAGGTTTGGACTTGCGCTGCTCGGATTCCTTGCCAACCTTGACAACCACAATGTAAGGCACGACATTGCCTTCATACTCATAGAGTCCAGAGTAAACCTTGCCATAGTTCAGCTGCTCACTTCCCTGACCAAGGGACTTGCATGGTAGTGCCGGCGGGTCCATCTTAGGATCAACCCCGAGAATGTCCAGAACGATCTTTGGGGTGGGGCGGTCATTCCCGCCACCAACAATCATACCATCACAGATGACAAAAATCAGCTTTCTCTTGTTGTCGTACTGCAAGGCAGTCAGAGAATCAAGACCTTTCCGAAGATCATTCTCGCCCTCAGTGTATGCGGGAACCATGCAGATGACGAATTTATCCTGAGGTGTGGGCCGACGTTTGGACCCCAGCTGCAGAGCTGCCAGGAATTTGACGAGGATAACAGAGCAGATGAGAATGGTGAAGCTGAGCATGATCCAGTTGTTGACTGTGCACCGTGGACTGTCACGGAAATCAACTTTGCCGACATAAAAGACAAAGTCGAGACATGTCTGGGCATTTCTGAAGTCCGCTGTGTCCTGCCATAGGTCAGTAACATCCTCTCCCATGTTGTTCTTGAAGAGAGTAGTCAGAGACGACGGCAGCCAGTTGTATTGGTCGAGGTTGTTCATCCTTTTTAGTGTATAGAAGTAGTCTGTCAAGTCGTACACCTTTTGGTCATTGATAACCCAGTAACGAGAATCTGCGTCGGCCTGCTTCTTGATGGTATCCCTTGTCCAAACCAGGTCGCCCTTGTAGTATGTACCGATCTTTGGCAAAAATTTATTTTCATACCAGTTGTCCTTGCGGAGTGCCGACTTGGCCATTAATGACTGTTTCCCAGATTTGTGCTCGGCCGTAGGAAGGACAATAGCGTCTGTCTTGTTGTGCTCCAGGGCGATCAAATCAGACTTAACAAATGGGGAACAATACCGGGTAAGAGGAGGGGGAAAGTAGTCGTCTAAAATCTGTCCACCAAATTGGCGCATGTTGTCCGAGTTTGTGTCTATTCCAACCATATCACTGTGCTGCGTGCGCCAGAACTTGCTGATGTCGTAAACGCGGCCGTGGATGCCGACAAAAAAGTCATTATCATTTGTGTGCCAGCCAACCTCCTTCTGATTCCAGGCTTTATTCTTGTTGGGACACAGAAGGTCACCGAAGGCGATGATATAGAAACAGACAATTCCGTTGCACAGCAGGATCAAACACACAAGGACGACCTTTTCTCTCCAGGCCAGGCGGACATCTGGGCGCTTCATGCGGCCAATGTATCGAAGCACAAAGGAAGGAATCCAGAAGGTCATTGCCCAAACGAAACCAGCCCAGAGTCGACGGCCCCAAGTGATGGTTTTCTTCTCAATGTGCTTGGGATCACCAAACTCAGGGTCGAATTCGCCGATGTACCGGCCATATTCGTCGTAGTATGCAATGTCTCCTTTTTTGTCGTCACCTTTCCGGCCCAGGCCGTAGTCGCCGGTATTGACAGCATTGGTAAATGGCGCACTGGGGGCAATGGACTTCGCACCGCCCATCACACTAGGGGCTATGACGCCGCCAGGCGGCATGCCAAGAAGATTGGATTGTTCATGGATGGCAGTACCATCTGGGGTGAACCCAGTCTCGTACAACGCAGGGCCGTACATGAACGGATTGACGTGGGTCTCTTCTGGCTTGAGATCTAGCATACTCTCCGCTTCCCACCATGCCCCCTCGCGCATCCATACGCGCTGTTCCCCGACGACAGCATCGCCGTTGCTCCATCCTCTCTCGATGATCCAGTTCTCAACACCATCCTGGCCTTCGGCGCAACCGAGTCGCGAATACCGACCGACAAACTCTTCCACGTCGAAATCGGCAGTGAAATCGAGTTGCTTCAAACGACGATTAGCCCATTCCGGGAGTCGCCAGTCCCGCAATTGGCGGGAGACTGCACCCGCAGACCATGCTGTGGCTGAAGAAGACGCGAGCTGTTCCGGCATGTCATCAGTCGGATGGAGAGAGAGGTGGTACCAAACACGGCTACTGTTGAGAGTGGTGGGAAGATCGAATCGGCCGCGTTTCCCCACTGAGATACCTTCGGTATCAACGGGGAACAGGATGCGTCGGAGAAAAGCATCAATCTCAAGCTCAACACCAACCTTTTCCAATACCCCTTGCCGCTTATCGAGATCGTGTTCGCGTTCTCGCCCGGCAAGGCCTGTGGTGATATTGAGGTCCGGTTCGACTTGAGCCACCGCGGTGTTCATTTCACTGATGACAGAAGCTCCAATGGGCGGCAGAGGGATTCCGTCATCCTTCATTTCAGCGTTGAGACCAAGACTATCATCGAAGATACCTCTCATCATGATCGCTTTGCCGAGCGCCGGCCGTGGAATATCGACTACAGTCAGGTTGACTGTATCGTCATTTGACCATTGTGCTGCACCACCCCCATTACTTGAATCGTGTTCCAATGCAACCTGAATGTCGGCTGCAATGGCCTCGTTCGCTTTGCTGATGACCCAATCGACCAGCGCTTCGTATACTCCCGCGATCAACACTTCTCGCTCGTCAGTTGAGCATTTATGAAGAAGGATTTCTGGGTCAATTCCCAAAAGACCGCCAGCATCTTCGCATACCTCTTCTAGCTCTTCCTGGTCCACCTCGAACCCGACTGCATTGCCGAGCTTAAGGAGACCAGCAAGAACCGAGAGCAAACCTCGCTGAGCAGCACCTTTGATGCCAATTGCTTTCAAGGAAGCACGGAAGTCTTCTGCTGCAGCGGCATCGTCGGCTGTGGGGAGATAGTGTGGAGGATCATATGTGTTGGATCGGTTGAGCAAGGTATATGCAGCGGGGTCTTTCAGGTCCAAAAATTCACGCTCCGCAGCTGTCGACGAAGAAGTGAGGAGATAATAGAAGGCATCAAATGCACGGTAACCGGTGTCTGGTTGGATTTCCAAAAGACCCTTGCGCACATTGATGCCGGAGGTAGACAAGGCCAAGGAGAGGCCAACGACAGATCCTTGCAAAGACAATGTGTAAGTGGCGGCCAATGCCGAATGAAGAGAGTAGGAAGGGTTGAATAAGGTGACAGCGGTGAGGAAGGGTCGTAGAGCGGAGAGCGCGATCAGAGCTACCTCCGGTGTTTCCACCGGGATGGCCGCGATAAACGGTTCTAGCAATGAGGGTGTGGATTGATGGAGAGCGCTGTTATATGTTAGCAGATATGGTTTTCAGATAATACCCTTTTCAACATACCCTAAAACGACGCAGCCATCCTCAGCCCGGCGTCGAGCATGTTCCCACGCTCTGACAGCCAGGTCACGGTCGACCGTGGCACCAGTTCGCCCATCGGGTAAAGTGGTTGCTGCGGTCACCCATGTATTCACAACCAAACTCGTGGCTGAGTCTAGTTGATATGGTTGACCTGCAGTATAAAAAGAATGAAGGGCATTCAATAATGTTGTTGTTGAGACCTGAGTTCCATGTTGTGGTCTGGGTCCGGCGGAGAGACCCGCGGACTGCGTGGAGAAGACCGAATAACGGTTCGAGTTCGACATGATGAACGTGAGGGTGGAGGACCAACCAGTTCAGTGGCGAGGTGCGATGTCCGGCCTGTTCTTTTATCACAACCGCATTAGGGCACTGCTTTTGTATTGGTCGCTTTGTCTCGCTCAATGTACAGTGAGTGAGTGTGTAGAGGTTGTAAGAGAGTTGGATTGGGAGTAGGTCAGGGCTGAACGATCAAGGATTTGGATAATTGAGCGAGCGACTGGAGATGGAACTCCTGAATGGGTGAGGAAGAAGACAAAACAACTGAGAGGTTAGGCGTGGGGAGAAAGAAATCGATGGAGTTGAAAATTACGGGGTATAGAAAAATACCGTCGATCCTGACGATCGTCTTGACTTGCAGTACAGTACTTAAGCTTTTGGCACTTGTCTTTTTGGTCTCATATGAGGAAGAAACCGATACGATTCAGTTTGCTGATTTCAAATATTGATGGGTTTATTTGAAGACCGTATTTGCATTCAAAGCGGCAGTTTTTCTGTAATTTTGAAACCATATGTTTGTTGTCTTTCACCCTGATGGGTTTCTGCTTGAGAGTTCTAACCAATGAAATTGTATCAGATAAACAGGGGACCCAGAACCCGCCCAGAACCCTGTAGAATGATCAGATGAAGTATTTTATTTTCGTATATGTATTTTATAATGTATTAATAGTAGTACAAGTATTTTGGTATGCACTATATTTGGGATGTCTCACACTTATTTTTTTCTAACAGATGACCGGTTTCGCCACACGTATGATCGGAGACTTGATCCACTTGTGCTACTTCTACTAGTTTGTTTACTGGCCTATTGATAGTCGGGAGAATGTCGAGCCACTCTATCTTAGGCCGACCCAGAGACCAGTGCCCCTAGTTTCAGACCTTTATCTATTTCGTGGCCTCATATTTTCCGAGTTTTTTTTTTTTTTTTTTTTTTTCTTTTTTATATGCAGCCCACTTGCAAGGAGGTCAATATTGGCCACAATATGAGAGTTGACGTGTTCTAGGAACTTGGAACTATAACGTGTCGATATCTTATGTATTACTCCACACAGTACGGAGTAGTATTTAGTATCATGCACTGTGTACTCCATAGTAGCTCTAGGGACAACTGGAGCTTCACATGAGACTGTATTAAATTGAAAACCAGATTTTGTTTCTAAACCTTTCGGTTTATTTCCCCTTATTGCCTTTATATCTTTGTAACCATGTTCTCGAATATATTATTGTGGAAACACTACCAGCTCTAGTGGATTCCACCCCGAGACACATCCAATGAAGCTGAACCAAATTAAATATACAATCCCCTAATCCCCGTTTTATCGGTATGGCCGAGGTTCACCTATTCTTAGCGACCGAGCTAGTAATTTGAGTATTACACAATACACCTCCACCCCCGACCTCTTATCGATTTGTTGCGTTTTTTCCCTTTGTGATCTTCCATTCTGGGCTTCTGATTTCTGCTTCTGCTTCTACTTCGGTTTTTTTGTGTCTGTCGTTCACCCCCATACTCTCGCTGTTGCACCTCAACCCCATAAATTCGAATCTTGCTCCCCGATGTGTGCGATCTCGATCCGTTGCTAGGGGTCTTTATTCCGCCAAGTCTACAAGACATTCCTACTCTCGCTCCACGTTCATTCCGTCACTGGCTTCTCAAGCCATTCGCCCTGTCGATATTTGACATCCCGATTGCCCCTCATACACTCGTTCACGCCCTCAAATCTGAACTGAGGGGACCAAAATATGGTCAATACCTTCTCTGGGAGTGGCCCGGCACACGCTCAGCCCTCCCTCCCCTCATTGCCCGCCCACCTACAGTCTGATACACATCTCACGGCCCATCTCGCTAGTCGGTATGATGACCTCCGACCTCCTTATGAGTTAAGTGCTCGCTTATAGTTAACGTGTGACTCAGGTTCCATGTGGGATTACCAACTGCCCATCTGTCATCTCAGGCACTTATTGCTCTGAATACATATTCATCGGCAACCAAAGGACCCGATGGTGGAAAAGAGGGAAGCGCTGCGGGCGAAGCTGAAGACCTTGCGCGCCGCGCCTTCACTCGTCTAGGTGCACGCGCTGAAAACCAAGCCGTTGTTTTCTTGTAAGCAGAACTAACCCTCTATATAAAACCTAGATCTAACCTTTGATTAAAGAGGAGAGAGCGGATCCGGAAAAACCACCCTTCGCTCGCATTTGCTGTCTTCGTTCTTATCCTTTTCATCGACCCCGCTCTCCTCCAAACTTTCTTATGCCGCCTTTGTTTTCGACACTCTCACAACCACCAAGTCCGCCACTACACCCACCGCTTCAAAAGCTGGCCTATTCCTTGAGCTTCAATATGATGGATCATCCTCCGTGAACCCCACCCTGATCGGTGGTAAGATCATTGACTACCGATTGGAGCGTAGCCGCATCTCTTCAGTGCCAACAGGAGAGCGGAGTTTCCACGTGTTGTACTATTTACTATCTGGAACAAGTGCGGCGGAGAAATCACACCTAGGATTTGAGAATAGCATCCATGTCCAATCTGGGAGCAGGTTGTCTGGAGGAACTGTCAGCCATAAACGTTGGCGCTATCTCGGTCATCCAACTCAGCTCAAAGTCGGAATTAACGATGCCGAGGGCTTCCAGCATTTCAAAACCGCGCTACGGAAGTTGGAATTCTCCCGGGGCGAAATCGCTGAGATCTGCCAGATCCTGGCCAGTATCCTGCACATTGGGCAACTTGAGTTCGCCACGGGCCAGTCGACCACCACTGGCGCAGAAGAAAGTGGCGGCTATTCTCACGAGGGAGGCGAGCTTGTAACGGTCGTCAAAAACAAGGAGGTTCTCGACAATGTCGCTGCGTTCCTGGGTCTCAGTGTTGATGCTCTGGAAAACAGTCTCGGTTACCGGACCAAGACGATCCACCGCGAGCGAGTGACAGTCATGCTTGACCCAAAGGGAGCGCGGGAGAATGCTGATGCATTTGCACGTACCATTTATTCTCTCTTAGTGACCTACGTTATTGAAAGCGTGAACCAAAGGCTTTGTGCAGCCGAGGACAGTGTTGCCAACACCATCTCCATTGTCGATTTTCCCGGTTTTGCTCAAGCCCCTTCCACAGGGTCTACTCTCGATCAGCTTCTCAGCAATGCCGCAACCGAATCGCTCTACAACTACTGCCTTCAGTCATTCTTCGACCACAAAGCTGATATCCTGGACCGCGAGGAGATCACGGTGGCTGCGACGAGCTATTTCGATAACACGGATACCGTGCGTGGACTGCTGAAGCATGGCAACGGTCTGCTGAGCATTTTGGATGACCAAACTCGGCGTGGAAGATCCGACGCACAGTTCCTGGACAGCGTGCGAAAGCGCTTCGAGAACAAGAACCCTGCCATCTCTGTTGGTGGTAGCAGTGGTTCAGGTGGCTACATGTCTCAGACCCGGAGTGCGTTCACTGTCAAGCATTTTGCCGGCGAGGTGGACTACTCCACTACCGGTTTGCTTGAGGAGAATGGAGAAGTTATCTCGGGAGATTTGATGAACCTAATGCGCTCCACCCGGAGTGACTTTGTCCGTGAACTGTTCCACCAGGAAGCTCTGCAGACTATATCCCACCCGCAAGAAAAGACTGCTATCATGCAGGCTCAGGTGAGCTCCAAGCCACTGCGGATGCCTAGCATGGCGAGACGCAAGACCGGACCCCCGTCCCGTTTCGCTGCGCCTAGTGCTCACCCCGACAGTGAGGAAGGCGATGAACACGAAAGCCAAGTTGTAGGATCCAAGCGAGCCAGCGGTCGGAAGAGCGGAATGCCCTCCGGACCGGCCCAGGGAGCCGCCGGTCAGTTCCTTTCTGGCCTAGAAATTGTGAACAAATGCCTGAGCTCCTCCAACCTCAATCCATATTTCGTGATCTGCCTCAAGCCCAATGATCGTCGCATTGCGAACCAGTTTGACAGCAAGTGCGTGCGGATGCAGGTCCAAACATTCGGTATCGCCGAAATCAGCTCACGGTTGCGGAACGCCGATTACAGTGTCTTCCTTCCGTTCGGAGAATTCCTTGGTCTAGCTGACATCGGGAACGTTGTGGTAGGAAGCGACCGCGAAAAGTCTGAGGTTGTTCTCGACGAAAAGCGATGGCCCGGCAACGAAGCTCGTGTCGGTAGTACCGGTGTTTTCTTGAGCGAACGATGCTGGGCAGATATCGCTAAAGTGGGCGAGCGCGTGGTACCATCGTATGGAAACGCTGGCGCCGATGAAAGCGATGGCTTCCACTCTGCTGGTGGAAATCCAGACGCCAAACTCCGACTTCTCAACCCCACCGACCAGTCTCCAGGAGCTTTTATTTATGGAGATGACCCCAAACAAGGCTACTTTGGTAGCCGCGAACTAGATGGACGTTCTGATGCTGGAGGTTCCGCCTTCAACTCCGGTGATATGTTCAAGAATCTTGACACCAAAGAGCAAATGCTTGAGAAAAACAACGAAAAGAAGATGGAGGAGGTCGACGAGGCTCCGACATCTCCCGGTCGTCGTCGTTGGATGTTCTTGGTCTATCTCCTCACATTCTTCATCCCCGATTTTGTGATCCGGTTCATTGGACGAATGAAACGCAAGGACGTGCGCATTGCATGGCGTGAAAAGCTCGCTATCAACATGATCATTTGGTTCGCCTGTGGTGTAGCAGTTTTCATGATTGTCGGTTTCCCTGGCGTGGTCTGCCCAACCCAGGATGTTTACAACACAGCAGAGCTCAGCGGTAAGAATGGTAAAGGTCAAGAAGAGTCTTACGTTGCAATTCGAGGCGTGGTGTTCAACCTTGGAAGTTTCATGCCATCTCACTTCCCTGACATCGTCCCCCAGAAGTCACTTAAAGCCTATGCAGGCACTGACGCTACAAATCTTTTCCCTCTCCAAGTCTCGGCTTTGTGCCAAGGTGTGAGTGGCAGAGTGGATCCTAGCGTTCCATTAGACTATCGATCAAATCTGAATGATTCCGCAGCCACAGCCTCCAGCTCCACCTTTGATGTCAATGCCAAGTACCACGATTTCCGCTCTTGGACTAACGACTCCAGACCTGATTGGTTCTATGAGCAAATGGTCATGATGCGCTCGAATTACAAGAAGGGCTATGTTGGTTATACTTCAAAGGCAATGAAGAAGCTGGCGGTCGATGATTCCAGGAAAATTGCAAGTATCAACGGCAAAATTTATGATTTGACCTATTACATTGCTGGGCCCCGGGTACCTCGCCGGCCAGCCGGGAAGAAAGCCACCGGCAATGTTGACACCGATTACATGAGCCCTCTGCTTGTCGATATCTTCCAGGGAAAAGCCGGAGAGGATGTGACCAAGTATTGGGATGACTTGAATTTCGACACGGCACTCAGGTCCCGAATGCAGCTTTGCCTTGACAACCTGTTCTTCATTGGCAAGGTCGACACTAGAGACTCAGTTCGCTGTCAGTTTGCACGATACTTCATTCTCGCAATTTCCATCATGCTTGTCTCCATTATTGGCTTCAAGTTTTTGGCTGCGCTGCAATTCGGAAAGAAGAACCTTCCAGAGAATCTGGACAAGTTCATCATTTGCCAAGTCCCGGTGTATACCGAAGACGAAGAGTCATTGCGTCGTGCTATGGACTCCATGGCTCGCATGCGCTATGACGACAAGCGCAAACTACTTCTCGTTATTTGCGATGGTATGATTATCGGTCAGGGCAACGATCGTCCCACACCCCGCATCGTTCTTGACATTTTGGGAGTCCCCGAATCTGTGGATCCCGAACCACTCAGTTTCGAGAGTCTGGGCGAGGGTATGAAGCAGCATAACATGGCAAAGCTTTATTCTGGTCTCTACGAAGTCCAGGGTCACATTGTGCCTTTCCTGGTCGTTGTAAAGGTTGGCAAACCTTCCGAAGTGTCTCGTCCTGGTAACCGCGGAAAGCGTGATTCCCAAATGGTTCTCATGCGCTTCCTCAACCGTGTCCACTACAACTTGCCCATGAGCCCCATGGAACTTGAGATGCACCATCATATCCGGAACATTATTGGCGTCAATCCGCAATTCTACGAGTATATCCTACAGGTTGATGCTGATACCATGGTAGCACCGGATGCTGCCACACGTTTTGTTTCGGCATTCCTTTCTGATACGCGTCTCATCGGCTGTTGCGGAGAGACGTCTTTGTCCAACGCCAAGACCTCTATTATCACAATGATCCAGGTTTATGAATACTACATCTCTCACAACCTGACCAAGGCATTTGAAAGTTTGTTTGGATCAGTCACTTGTTTGCCCGGTTGTTTCACTATGTATCGTATCCGCACAGCGGAGAATGGAACCCCTCTCTTTGTTAGTAAGGGTGTGGTCGACGCCTACTCGGAAATCCGGGTCGATACCCTCCACATGAAGAATCTGCTGCACCTTGGTGAAGATCGCTACTTGACGACACTGCTCATCAAGCATCACCCGAAGTTTAAGACAAAGTACATCTTCAGGTGTCATGCCTGGACAGTTGCACCGGAAAGCTTCACTGTCTTCCTTTCCCAGCGTCGCCGATGGATCAATTCTACGGTTCACAACTTGATGGAGTTGATTCCGCTGCAACAGCTGTGTGGTTTCTGCTGTTTCAGTATGCGATTCATTGTGCTCATCGATCTGCTTATGACTGTCATTCAGCCAGTTACAGTTGCATATATCGCTTACCTGATCTATTGGTGTGTGACTGAGCCAGATGTGCTTCCCATCACCTCTTTTATTCTTCTCGGTGTTATCTATGGACTGCAGGCTTTGATCTTCCTTGTTAGACGCAAGTGGGAAATGATTGGCTGGATGTTGATATACCTCCTGGCCATTCCCATCTTCTCACTTGCTCTGCCACTGTACTCTTTCTGGCACATGGATGACTTCTCCTGGGGTAATACGCGTGTCATCACTGGAGAGAAAGGTCGCAAGGTTGTCATCTCTGACGAAGGCAAATTTGACCCCGACTCCATTCCCAAGAAAATTTGGGAAGACTACCAAGCAGAGTTGTGGGAATCCCAGACTTCGCGCGACGACCGATCTGAATTCTCTGCACACTCCTATGGTACCAGACTGCCTCCCTTCTCACAGTCCGAGTATGGATATCATACTAGCTCGCGCCCGGTTTCGCAGCTCGATTTGCCTCTTGGAGGTGGTGGCACTCGTTACTCAGTCGCCCCGTCTGAGATGATGAGCAACTTTGGTATGGAAGACCTCAGCCATCTACCTCCTGATGATGAGATTCTCGAGGAGATCCGCAAGATCTTGGCGACTGCGGACCTGATGAAGGTCTCGAAGAAGACTGTTAAGCAGGAGCTTGAAAGGCGGTTTGATGTCAACCTAGACGCCAAGCGGCCATACATCAATTCTGGTAAGTCAACACTTAGTCCACATTTTAATGGGACACAGCTAACAGATATGCAGCCACCGAAGCCGTCTTATCGGGAGTTCTTTGATCATCACGCTATTCCCTTTTCTGTGTTTGGTCCTTCTAAGGTGTGGACATAGGATTCATCCGACCAACGTGTGTTATTAAATTTTTTAACTTGTCCCTTGATTTTTCTTCTTTTTACAAGCGAACTTATGCATGGATGAGAGCTTTGCGCAGCGATTTCCTTTCAGCACTTGATTTTGAACATTTCGCCTTTTGCCTCATAAAATTACATATTATCTGCATTGAAATCGATAATTCCCAGAGGTTGCCTCTGGCGTTTGGCTTGTGGTCCATGTGAAGAACATTTGAGTGAATGATCCATCATAGTCTCATTAATCTATTCTGAAACACCCTTGACTAGATGAAGGACCGACCCTTCGCCTCATTCCTTCGGGGACGAGTACGCCGATGCTAATCAGTAGCTTTGCCTTGAGGTCTGCTTCATCGTGCATAGGGGCTATACCGGAGACGTCTTCCATCTTAATATCCCCATCATTGTCTAGAGTAAAATGCTCTTCGGTATCGAAGAACATCTCGCTATCATTTGTGGTGGATATCAAGTCAATAGCCCTCGACTCGGGTAGGATGCCAGAGTATGACCCTGCCATATACCCGGTCTCATTGTGTCCGGCATAGACAAGGCGTAAACAGAATACGGAAGTGAGGATAAGACGAAAACAAATATTATGATAAGCCATCACTCACCAGCCGCGGCCGTAATGAAAGCCATCGCGACTATGAAGAACTTTCGGTAATCGAAGTTAGTGGGATAACGGAGTGAAAAGGGAAAGTTAAGGTAGAGTTGAGAACACTCCCCATAGGTGAAGCTGGATGTTGAAGCTGAGGGTGGTAGGGGAGGGTACGAAAGATGGGAGGTAGTGTGGGAGTGAAAGCCCCTTATCAGATATAGGGGGTGGATATCCATCTTGATTTCCGCTGGTTGAGACCAAATTTCCCATTTCCGTATAATGGTGTTGAGAGTCTTCATGAACGAGGCCCAAAGACGTCTGCAAGGTTTCTCCACTCTCATACATCCGATTTGTCTGCTGGGGGGCTCTTGATATGTTAAAAGCAAGTGCACGAGGAGAATAGAATGTGAGGTGTTGAGAACTTTTTCCCCCTTGGTCTAGATGCCTTGCTAGCTCTTGTATCTGTACGGCTATTTATATAAAAGTATGCCAGTAGCGAAGGTGGAAGAAGGAAGGCGGTTGAGGTAGATGGTATAAGGAAAAGGTAGACAAATGATCGTAAAAAATTTGCGGAAATAAATGGTATCATCCATATTAAAGAGAATAAATTATACAGCAGCGAATAATGGATAAAAAGCAGGCAGAGGGGAAATGTGGTAGAAGAGTAAGTAATAGGTGACCAGAAATCAATTCGTGAGAAGTCAGTAAGAGAAAGAGTGAAAGAAGGAGAAATGTATTTGAAAGAGGGACGGATGAGGCAACCTTAGATTTGCCTATTCCTTGAGAGTGCACATTCTTTTGGCCTGTAGTCAGTGTTGAGGCGATCCCTAACATTCCAAGTTAGAATATTGCGGCTCAAATTAAACTGGCACTAGACCAAATCGGGACTAAAGGATCCACTTCGATCTACAACCCTCAAAGTTGGAAGATCCATCCATAGATATAAATAAGACGAACAAATGAGGAAGAGAAAAAAAAATGATCCGTGCCCCAATTACTTGTGGTGGGGGTCGAAACCCTGACCACTTTCATCATCACTGAGCTTCCCAATGCGGTATCACCCGTGCTCACTGTTTCACTCAGCAATCAGATGACCTCATGTCTCTCACCCACTCGGCCATCCAGGGAGGATTCTGGCATATTACATTTAACTTTGGTCAAGTAGACCATCTGGGCAACATTGAACCGAAATATCATAAGCTATGTAGCATCACTATTTACCATCTACCTCCCCGGGCCTTGCTCTCCCTATTACGAGGCCAGTTCATGCATCCTCACCTGCATTACTGTTTACGGGCCTTTGTTAAGTACGTTGTTGACGAATCCTTTCTTTTGCAACAACTCTGCCAAAATCTCAGGGTGCCATAGGCACCTTCCCGTTTCAGCTTAAACACTGCACCTTCCCGTTTTGGACCAAAATATAAACAAAACGTAGGCTAAATGGAACTATAAGGATCATTATATTGTCCCCAAAGAGTCCCTCCTATTAGAAGGGCAGGTAGTGTCCACGGGTACCATTCCAATCTACATACAAGACTGCAGGCTGACTGACAAACCTTTTTGTCTCTTTCTTTTAGTTCCTCACAGGTCCAAGTTGATCGAGATGAGGTGCGGAGCTATAGGGTACTTTAGATATAACTACTTCCCATTTACAGATGAATCCGGGGTACGAGGCACGTTGTCGACGAACTTTTCTTTTTATAGACCTACAAGCTCTACTACTAATCTCATGTTTTCGTAAGGGTAATCCCACACAATCCATCCATACGCTGACGATTGGCAGGTGCACTCCTATAAAACACTTCGTATCTCATCTTGACACAATGGATAAATGTATAAGTTTACATACATGTATGTACATTTGCGTTATCAACCAAGTGTGTTCAGCCTGTATGTATTTAGACTCGTCTATACAATTTTTGATAAATTCTTTGTCCATTAAGATATTGATATATATATAATTGGATGGGAGGAAAGCGGAGAGCAAAACAGAAGTCTCATTGCACTGCAAGCCTTCCCCCCTCCATCCAAAGGCCCATCCTTCACATTCTGTATATACTCTTCCTTTCTTCACATGTGTGTGGGGGTTTCGCTCGTCCTGGTGTCTCTAAGAGTATAGAGCATGTTAAACTGGGTAGATTTCCAATAAGGACACAGATTCAGAATACCAACCTTGGCGGTTCCTCTCGGAATTTGAATGACTTAAGCCCGTGTACCAGCGATTTGATTTGCATCGTCTATCAAATATATCAGCTTAACGATCATGATGGAGATACCATATTGATCCTTACCATATGTTACTGTGCCACTAGGTAATTAAGATGACATCAATGCGGGCACGACGTGCCTTCTTCCGCTGCCCGTTGTCCTTCTTGATCGCAGCGCCCCTTGCATTTTTCTGCTCACTATTTTTGAGGGAGGGCGGTGGAGGAGGAGGTTTGAAAGATTGAAAAGTCGACTCGGGATAATAGTTGCGAAGGAGCGTTGGAGGAGGAAAAAGGAAAGAGGTGTCGTGTATCCTTTTTTGCGAAGCCATAAGGTTGTTTCCATGCTTCTTGAGCTGACACTTGTCACCCCAGTCCTTAATACCTTTTGTTTGCGTGCACACTGGAGCATAGTCAATGCAGTCAGGATATATTCTTCCCCTGTGCTAGTTATCCACCGTCTTTGCTATCCCGATCAGCGTATCGATCCAATCGCTCTCCTCAGTTGTAAAGTTCTTTGCGGGGGAATTTGACAAGCAGCAGAGATTGTGCTCCTCTAGTTCCCAGGCTGGTGGAACTAATGATCCACTCTGCTCTTCCATATACATCTCGAATTTTCCGAGAACCCGTTCACTCGCAAACTTGTTCTCATATAACCAGCCGTTGAACCATAAAGGGCGTTGCTCACGATCCAAATGAAGAAGTTGGGGAGCACAGATAGTGAGGTCGGGCTCACGATCAGGCACCATTTCGCGCCCTATTTCCGGTGGGGCCACTGCAATTCCCCCGATGAACGTCGGTTCAGGCTGTTGATTAGTGGGGTTGGGCTTGGTAGATGGCTTGGTTATGCCCATGACTCCACAGTTGCCTGAGTGGAACGCATAGGAAGTATCACCAGTGAGTTCCCAGCCTATCCAAAAGGTTTCCTTATCACCTATGCAACTCTGTGGTTAGCAAATGAAGAACAAGAGTGGGAAGACACGTATCGGGGCAAAACGAACCGTATACCATATCATATGTCCCTACAATGTCCCCACCATTCCCATTCCTGTCTGGTCCATTCATTCTGCATACAAGTAACAATGCGATAAAGTGCATCCACTTATCCACAACAATGACTCCCGACTCTTGTACATGCGCGCTCTCCCCGGTCCACATTCTGGTATGTTGCACAGCTGGTGAAATCGGCTTCGGCAAGATCTGCTGCAACCATTCTTTCTTACTCTCTGGAATGATATTTCTATCTCTGAAGAAAAGGGCACCCGTACGCACGTACTCCTCGTCATCAAATAGTGATTCGGGGTTAACGAAGAACAGCGAGTCGGCGTCGATGAACAAGACTTCGCGGAAAGATGAGAAGAGAATGGCAAAGGGTTTCCCAGCCCATCCGTTGAGTTGCCAACCTTTATCGTTAACTAGTGTAGAGAGGTCACGCGTTGTGACGCCTGGTAGCGCCTCAAGCTGAGTCCGGAAGTCCTCGCTCAAATCGTTTTCGCCAAGATACATGACCTCGACGGGAAGATCGCAGCCCAAGAGACGAAAAGAAGGAATGGCAGCCAGTAAAAAATGCGCCTGTCCATTTCCCGCTGTCGTTACAATACCGCGGCCTCCATGACGCAAAGAAGCGTGCATGCTCATATGATCTGCAAAGTATGGACTCGTCCACGGAAACAGCAGCGCGGAGAATTTGGCGAGGAATTGGCGGTAAGATTCGTATTTGTGCAGCGCGTCGGAGAAGGTCGGCTCGCTGAACTTGTCGCGCAAGTAGGGGACAATATCGTCCCGTACGTAGGTGTGATTATCGTCGCTTTTGACGAGGTGGACATCCTCCCAAGCCTCGAAGAATTGTTTATATGCGCGTGTGCGCAAACCGAGCTCGTGCAGTTTTGCCTCGCCCGTGCCGACTACTGGCCGCAAGAGCTCTCGACGGTATATTTCGTTGGGAATTATCGATAGAATGTAGTCAAGAGAGGCGTCAAAAAGATCAGGTTCTAGATACTCTAGATTGGTGTTGGTTTCGGTGTTATTTGGCTGGTCTTCTACAATTTCTTGCAACTTTGGAATTTCCGCAATGGAGTTTTCATCGGGCGTCTCTTGCGAAATAGAATCATGTTCCGACTCCGTATCTGTGTTGACTGAGGAAGTCGATTGCACACTTGGGTCTGGAGCTTGTGACCTAAAGAGCAGAAATGATATTATCAACCACCCGGCTACTACCGCGATAATGAACTGGGAGGTCCGCAAAAGCATGCTTTTTCGTCGTGTTTTGGCTTTGGGCCTCGGATGTGACAGCGACCGGTGGTCTTTGAATGAAACTGAATATGGGAGCATGACAGAAAGAAAGAAGAAAACAAAGGGAATGTCTAAAAGGACCCGTGGACAACTCAGACTCTTAACACCGCGTTCTATGCCATTTCTAGTTAGCGTTATCCTGTTGGTCTAGATCCATGGATCTTTTTGCACTTTCTTTTTTAGGTTTCTGCGCTTTTTTTTTCCCTCCTTAATATATTTAATTTTGGCCCCCAAATATGATTCCATATTCCTCGTTTGTCTGTCTTTGATACACTTCAAGAGACTTTACTCTTCCAGGTTGCTCTGGATATTGAGATTCTATCGATAACAATTACTGGCTCGAATCTGCTAGAAAATCACAGCTTCCTCGCGGGCCGGGCCGATCTATGTTCCACCTTTCGCCCGAGGACTGGAATGGTAGAGATTTTCGAATTTCCATATGTTGTATGAGATAAAACTTGATATTTATCACTACTGTCTAGTTATATGGAGTATACTTTTGCATTGTAGCTGTAACCAGTTGGTTGTAGACAAAATCTTACACCAGCACCCCACTTTGTCAGATTCTTTCCCGTGCTTATTTATAGGGTTCCACACCCAGTACGGAGCAGAGTTCAACGCCCGTGAGCGACACTCATATATCAGACGCCAAAAAGGGTTATAACGCCCCAGAGAGGAAATTTTAAATTCATTGCTGACATCAGCAAACCCGGGGTTCACGCGTGGAGGGGTTGACGCCACGGGTTCAGCCACGTGGAAAGACCCAAACATGGAGATTAGTACTCCGTACCCATGGATTACTTCTTTCTGGGAGAAGAGAAAAATAGACGCAGAAAGCTCCCGGATTTAACGACTATTTACTTGGTTCAGCAAATCTTCCAAGCATACAAATAAATCCTCAAACACACCGGGGGCAGGCTCGGGCTTTCCTCCGCCGGAAACACCTGAGACACCTGAGACGGGGCCTCCGCCGAGCCATAACAACGTCAACGCCACTACCGTTTCTGCCTTTGCAAATTTGGAATGCTTTGGTCGCACCCTCCTAGGCATCACGGCCTTCTATGCTGCATCTTACCTACTGCTTCCAAACACGAGGTGAGAATATATCTTACAGCCTACACTAGCGCCGACCGGGCAACCTATCCCTGCCGAGTTGCTAGAAGCATTACGTCAGTTTTTCGGGAGGTTTGAACGACCGTGATTATAAAAATCTAATTCTAAAATGTCGAATTTTAATTTGCGTCTGTTATTTATGTTATACCGACTAGGAGATAGCAGAGAATATGAGACAGTGTCATCAAGGACATCGAAAGAGACACGAAAAGAGACATGAAAAAAAAACCCCCTGAGAATATACCAAGAGAGGTAGTGCCAGTTTTAGGCTACCCAAGTATATCTCTTTGATATACTTCATTTCCTCTATACATGTAGTTATAATATCCTTTGTTAAGAATCTAAATCATAGTTGCACCTGCTTGGATGTGTCGGAAGCGATGATCAACGACCAACACGGGCAGACCACACAAGGGCGATGACCGCCCAATCTTCACTGAACGGATCGACCTGGCATTCGAGCATGATACGATCAATAACTAGGGATAGTCATCCGGTTTCGCAGGGTGTGACATGCAGTCTTCATGGTCCCCATGTGGCCGTCAGTATTCATCGTTGATCATCGCTTTCGACTATCCAAGCAAGTTCAATGGTGAATCCGCTTGTGCTGTGTGTGCGGTGGAACTCGACAAACTTTTTGTTGTGAATGTAGAGAGAGATGAGGAAGAGGGAGAGTTCTTGATTGTAAGATCTATGGACTAGCAGGATATTTATTCCCTGTATATTTAGCAAACAAACCAGCAAACCACATAGATCTCAGTTTAAAATGGAATTAACCACAGTAGGAATGGGATCATCCAATAATAGAAAAGGAGGGCCAAGTTATATATTTGTATTCAGTCCATTTCAGTTGCCTACGCTTGCTATACCAAAACTAGCCCAAGGGTAATAGGCATTTCAGTTACCGGAGTATCCAGTATAGGTTGATGACTGACTTGCATACTTGGCCGCAATAAAACCGACCATTGAATCCATACCGCTCTTGAGGAGTTAGAATTTAAGGTAATCTGCTATGCTTTTGATTTCTACTTGGAGAAGCAACAATAGCCTACTCAATGAGATATTTCTTTAGCAAATGAACATGAGTCATGTCGTCATAATAAATAGCCTCCAGAAACTATGTACATATGTTGTAGTTCGATCATCGCTGTTCAAGATGAAGCTTCCACCTTTTACTCTTGACACTACAACATATATATAACTATAACTCGCTTAAATCCCCAGATTCATCTTTGCAGGTCGTTTAATCCACAGCCGAGGCCTGTCTCGTCGATCATTCTACCAAGTGCACGATCTGCAATTTATCAAACGCCATCGTGCTGATCACGTATCCTATACGAGGAGTATGAGGCACTTGACCCACTTTTAAGCCAAACTGGTTAGCTATTGAAGGTCTTGATTGGTCGCTTGGACTACTTTTCCAACACAAGCACTTTGCTTTGAGCCTCGTCTTCACACATTTATATACCGAAATTTAGTTCCCAAACTCGCAATGAAGCAACTTTAGTTGATGCTGGACGAAATACTTATGACGTCAGTTGGCGAGTTTGCGCAAAAATATTCTCGTTTAGAATAATTGCTGTGCACATCTCGCTATCATGTGAAAGGCGGGTCTGATCGACATGGGGTATACCAAAACCCGAAGCGACGACTAGCTTATGGAGTTCCTTCACTCACACCCCATATTTGGCTCTTCTCTACTACAACACCGTACGCTACAGCATGGGAAGCAGTTGTCACACTGCCATCTACTGGACTTTCACCGTCCACGACCTAGGATAAAAGCAAATATTCTAGCACTCATCAACATTGTTGCATCTATCATGTCAAAATCTGACATCTCAAGTAGTTCCGAGGCAGATGAGGCGCTACCGGCCCCAGAAAAGTCGACCTTATGGAGCCGCTTCAAGTCACATATGAAGAGGTTCTGGTGGGCATACTTGATCGCATTCTGCATCTCTGTCCTAGTCATCATTCTCCCACTGTGAGTTTTATCATAAAAGATTATAATTTTTTATACTAATAATTTCTCAGCTTTTATGTCGGGATTCCCAATTTCGCGAACGATTATATCAACAAGTATGAGTATGATTACGATGGCCTCGAGATTACCAACCCCCGGCCAACCGCCTTCCATGTCAAACAAAAGCAAAGCCTTCAAATGGGTGGATTTAGTGGTAGTGGTCATATGAATGCGTTCAATGCCACATGTCGTCTCGAAGACACTGACGAAGTTTTTACAGTCTTCCAAGTGCCTAATATTGCATTTGGAAACGGCGCCGCCCTTGAAATAGACCAAGATTTGGATTTGTCGTGTGTCGACTGTCTGTCGCGATTGGCCTCTGCAGCTGGATCTAACAAGAGCTCTTCTATTTTGGTTGAAGGTTCGCCAGATTTGAAATTTGGATCACTGCCAACCGCTCATTTGACCATTCATAAAATAATGGACGTGGGTGGTGAGTATACATTTCCGATCACATCGATGAAACAAGCTGACAATATTAGGTTATAATGTCACAGGTGAGATTTGCCCTGATAAATTGCCACTGGGGGTAAATATTTCTAACATTCGCAGACTTTATCAATGCCGAGGGAGCATTTAACGTCACCAGTCTAGAGTTGCTGGACCCTCCAGTTGATGGATACAATTTCAATGCCACAATCTCCGTGCGCAATCCGAGTCCGTTCATAGTTGAGATGGTATATCAATGCATTCCGTACATAGGGTATATTTATCGACTAACATGTTCAGGGACATGTGACTTTCAATCTCACCATGGGTGGTTCGGACTTGGGATGGGTCGATTTGCCCTATCTGCGTCTGGAAAAGACCATCAGCAACACTGTGGTACTCGGCTCGGTTGATAAAGAAATGTTGATTCACGAGGCCATTTCGGGTGACGATGAAATTGGCACTGTGACTATCGATGTTCATGGGAGAAGCTGTTCTTTCAAGGGTGTCGATATCCCTTACTTCACAGCCGCCATCAAGGCTGTGTCTGCATCGGCAAGAATCGATATATTACAATACGCATCAAGTTTGTTTTCTTGATGTAGTATATATATGATCGTGAGTACTTATGGGAGATCGTGCTATGCGCCTAGACTAT
The DNA here is from genome assembly GCF_001561935.1 of Penicillium griseofulvum. NCBI lineage: Eukaryota > Fungi > Ascomycota > Eurotiomycetes > Eurotiales > Aspergillaceae > Penicillium > Penicillium griseofulvum. The sequence goes on along the minus strand of NW_024467471.1, from coordinate 3,378,140 downwards.
GAATAGAACCGTTCGAATATATACTTCGAAAATAGGCACATTCTCACCGCAAGTGACAGAAAGATAGCAGTTGTAACTAGCCCATAAATCCGTAAAAACAGGAAACAGATGTGCTGATCTTCCACTTTGCTTGTTGTTCACTGATGAAACTCCTTTGTCTTCCAATAATTCAACAATCCCATTCACTGACTCAACTCCAGTGGTACAGTTGTCATTACTAATTCTTTATCAAGCCTATCCCTGTTCAATCCATATGAAATGGCCCCCTAAAAGAAGTAAAGAACCCAAGTGAGTCTTTGTGTCTTTGTTTCTTCTACGGCATTATCTTCTTCTAACTCTAATAATTGTTTCCACTCAAGGGAAATTGCATAAATAGACTCGGTCCCACCCTCTTCCCCAAAGTCGTCATCATTCTGATTCATTCAAACCATCTGTGTCAAGTGCATCTTCACTGATACTGCCAACTAACCTCACAGAATCTCCCCCGTTACTCAGGTTTGTTGTAGCTTACTGACTTAGCACCATGTTTTCCCGGAAGAGGAACCCCGAGCAGCAGTTTCTACGCATACGTACTCAGTTCAAGGCTGACCTACAGCACGAAATTGACGCTATCATGGCTCGGAAGAATATTTCGCCTCTCCGACTGGCGCTGGCAGTTGACAACCTCACGGATCTTATTGAAGAGGTACGTGTCCTTGAGCGGGCTAGTCCCGCTATGTGTAGGGAGATGCCAAGATGTCGTACCGTACTTGATTCACGCGGCTATTACGGGTACAATTCTAGGTTTCTCGAGAAGACTCATAAGCTTGAAGAACACTTGATTACGCTCAAGGACAATATTATGCCCCGATATTTTGATCGGCATTGGATTACTCGTCAGATTGGGGCTGTGAGTCGATACTCAGATCTTTAGTATAGGCCAGCTTATGTAACGAGGAATTTTTATACTCGAACATGCTAGAATCTTTCGTAGTAGCAGTTATCCATAGACCTTGATATCTTCGGTTTGGTAAGGACTATGACCAGTAAGACCCACAACGTCGGCAGGCTGTCCTTTTTAAGCTCAGGAAACTAGGTATACTCTTAGATGTTAAAGGAGATTTGCGTTTAAAATCAGTACAAACGTCTCAGCCTCTCAGGGATACATATCCTTCAGGCCAGCTTGGCTATTTATCCTGCACAATTAGGTATAATAAATATTGGTTCCTTTCAAGCATATCCAACGATCCACTGAGGTGGCTCGCTACTTGCAGAAAATTTACGTACGCGGTAATGTAATCTGTTCTATAAAAAAAAAACACGATCAATGGTTTTGTTTCAGAGCTGGAGCCCAAAGCATGAAAGTGAGTTTCCAATATGTGAGCTCAGGGTATCAAAGGCGTTAATGGCGCTTTTCCAAGGTTAAGACTGTCTAACCCGCGCTTCTAAAGTTGGAGTCTCATGAAATTCGTCAGTGTGGGGAAGTCCCCGCGGGGAAACGTATGCGCTAGTCTTATTTCGTCCCGAAGGTGAACATTACTAGTCCCGGACTGTATTAAACCGAACAGCCAAGGCTTCTCGGGGAAGAGTGAACCGACATGCTATGGAGTTGAGTTGAGATGGTTGAAAGCGTGGAGAAAAGGACCTGGGGCCCCAACTTCTCTCCAGTTTCCCCGACCAAAACACATTATGGTTCTACGCGGAAAATACCTACACTGGGCTGTGACAGCAGCAAGCTGTCAAGCCTTCCTTCTTCTGGGATATGATCAGGGCGTTATGAGCGGCCTGATTGGCGCGAACAATCAATTTGGACAAACATTCAACAACCCCGACAGCACGATGCAGGGTCTCCTTACTTCCATCTACGATATCGGCTGTGCAGTAGGCTGCCTCCTCAGTCTCGTCATTGGTCACAAATACGGTCGCCGCAAGATGATCATCGCCGGTGGTTCAATCATGATCATAGGAACAATCATCCTCGGCACTTCCTTTACCATTCCTCAATTCCTCGTTGGCCGAATCGTCACCGGCCTTGGCAATGGAATCAACAGCAGTACCGTCCCGGCATACCAATCGGAGCTAGCTCGCCCAGAGCAGCGAGGCATGTTGCTATCCGCCCAAGGCACTGTTACAATTCTCGGTCTCTGCATCGCATACTGGTTGGACTATGGACTGAGCTTCGTGGATACCCCCGTTCAGTGGCGGTTCCCAATCAGTTTCCAGGCTTTCTTTGCCATCTTCTTAGTTTTGCAGATGATCCCCCTGCCTGATTCTCCACGCTGGCTCTGTGAACAAGATCGCAGTGACGAGGCAGCGTCCGTTCTGGCACGTCTACAACTAGAGCAGCCTGCTGATGAGTCGAGTCCTGAAGTCGTTCTTCTACGCCACCAAATCGAATCGTCTATCGAGATTGAGTCTGCTGGCGGACCCTTCAAGTACAAGGAGCTCTGGTCGGGTGGCCCGATGGGGAATCTTCGACGCATGATCTTGGCTGCTGTTGTCAATATTCAACAACAGTTCACAGGTGAAAAATACCAGTTCAGGTGCTGTAGAAGATTAGCATATTGACATGTCCTAGGCTCTAATATGATCAACTACTATGCCCCTATTGTCTACCAGGTATGCTCCCATTTCCATCTCTAGGTGAACAAGTGAACTAATAGCACTTCCACAACAGAATGCAATGAATCTATCTCGCAACCTATCCTTAGTTCTCGGCGGCTGCACCTCTCTCGCCTACCTTGTCGGCTCTGTTATCCCCCTGTGGAGTATGGATAAATTCGGCCGACGGGCATCACTCATGTTCTCCGCCGCTGGTCTCTGTTTCTGTTTCGTGATGACTGCTATTCTATTGTCGATTGGCACTGAGTCATGTGCATATGCAGCTACCGTGTTTGTTTTTATATTCCAATTGTTCCTTGGCGTTGGGTATCTCCCAGTTCCCTGGTTAGTTTTTTTTATCTTGCTTGTGATTGTGTGCCACTGCTAATAATCAACAGGTTTTACCCTTCTGAAATATCGACTACCCGGATCCGAGCCAGAGCTCAGGCTTTTGGTGGCTTTGTCAATTGGATTTGTGTTTGTAAGTTGACTAGTCCCTATGGGAAGCGACTTCGCTAATCCTCGAAGTTATTGTTGTCCAAATTACACCGACGGCAATTGATAATATCGGATGGAAAACTTTTATCATCTTCGCCTGCTTCTGTTTTGCCTGGGTATGACCCTCATTCTGGACCCAATTGTTATCTTTACGATACTGACCGAACAAGATTCCAATGGTCTTTTTCTTCTTCCCCGAGACTAAAGGACTGGAACTGGAGGATGTTGATCACCTCTTCTCGAGAGGTGGAATCACCGGAGGCGTTTGGGAGACCAGAGGATACCCGGTCCACCCTGGCCACCACCGAACTTTGAACACCGAGAGGAGCGAAAAGCCAATGAGTGAGACTGCACACATCGAGGTATAAGACTGAAGTTGTGCAAACTATGTCCTCTGGGTTCTTCTTGTCTCTGTTTTATGTTTATATGTTCTTAGAATTTATCAGAATATAGATTTAGATTTCACAGATCCTTATTCACTGTATTCTGTATTCTTTGTAGAAGTTGACCATGGTCGTGGTCCTTCTATCGGTCACCACTTCAGCAGTAGGTATATGAACAAAACGTACAATATAGACTTGAGGGCAATCTAAGCAAATTACAATGTGCTTGGTCTTCGCACGGAATTCTGGGTTAGATGCTAAGGCAATAGCACCGTTGTTGTCAGCATATATCGGGGTTGGCTTTTCAAGAAAGCCCAAGATAACCAAATCGATGAGCAGCTGAGGAAGCCAGGTTGCTTCTTGTGTGGCAAGTGCCTTGGCACTATACTCGTTATCAGGTTGAAAGTGCTACACAGGATTATTTCTTGCGAAGCCAAGAGAACGTGAAAGTGAGATTAGAAGAGAAGAAAGGGCAAAAGCTATAGAGAAGCGATTTACTCTGTATCAAATATTCAAGCGCTTCTCATTTTTCTTCCTAATCACCCACAAATAGCTATAGCCAAGAGACCGAAGATGTAACTAGTGTAGAAGGTATGATGCAATAGCAAAAGTCTCTTGAATTCAAAGATAGATACTACGAAACCTACGACCAATCTTGCTTGATTGGAATGAAATGTTTCCAGGTACATCACTGACCAAGAGCATAGCAGGCGAATAATGCAATGTATACCCAGCCCACTCCGATCAGAGATGTAATGGATTTTGCTGTAAGGCCCTGCAACGTGCACTGATCCGAGAGTGTGATCTCTTCGGATCATGTACCCATGCAAGAGAACAATAGCTCTCTTATTGACCTGAAATCCCACTGCCCACTGAAAAGGCCCCCCCGAGGGCAAACAAGTAAACCATAAGGTTTGGAGCTCCAACTTGTTTCTTCGCTTTTTCAAAAAAAAGCGGGATTGCATGGCCATCTGCAAGGGACATCACACAGTGTGTAATGCCAAAACTCCGTCGAATGCACTGATCAACAATAACCTCAAGTTAGCAACAAAAACATATAGACTGGTAGGAGACTCACCTGGAATTTAGCCGGACCCGCGAAGACTGGATTGTGCATATCCAGTCCGACTTCAGGTCTTCCCACGAAGGTTCTGATGAGAGAAGACATGTTAGAAATGATAAGAAACCACATGCGGGAAAAAAACTTACCTGGACTTGCGTCCTGGATATGCCGCGACAAACGAAAATGACAAGCCGTATTGGTTGCAATGCGACCCATTCCGGGTCGGGCTGTCCCCCCCTCGTAGATTGATGGGCCTTAGATCCCATCTGCCTCCCCAAGGTTTACAGCACAACGTACCTCCGAAGACACAACGTGCCTCCAAAGAGAGCCGACTTGGTCCGGGCGTTGGCGACAACGAATTCTGTTTCAAGAAGAATGGGGTTAGAATTGGTAAAATGCCACTGGCTGGAGAACTCACCCCACATCACCAAGGCTGACAGTTCAGTCAAAGACCTTCCATGCTCAGTGCAGGTACAACTTTGGCACCACCCAACGAAGGTCCTGAGAGGTGACGAGTCAGCGATAGAGACAATATTGATACTGGCAGGAGAACATACAACCATGTCGCCGAGGCTTATCGGGGACCCCGATCTCGGTTTCCCAACGAAGGACCTAATCAGAAAAAGCATGAGTTAGACATGTCAAAAGCTTGTGGGTGGGAGTACATACCCAACCTGTTCGATATTTAGGAGACCCCGAAGGGTTCCCCGCACGTCTACTAAGGCTGTCAAATTGTCAGAAAGGTTCATGGACATATAATATCTTGATTGGGGAGAGAGTGTGGATGCTCACCTGTATCACTGCTCGAGTCAGGGAAGCCATACCAGATTAGATCCAGGAAGCTTGTGACAAGAGGTGGTTGACAAGAGGAAGTTCGAAAAGTCTGAGGGAAGGGGGCTTTTATAGGGGACCCTGCGACAGCTGAAGTTCTTGCGGAAGGTGCGACTACCTAATTAGGACGTAACTACCCTGAGCGTGACAAAAAAAATAAAAAATAAAATAAAGAGAACAAAGAAACTACATTGCCTAATTCGGAACAATGCAAAATAATAGATTATTTTTATAATACTACTAGACCTAATTGGGATTAGAGTTCAAGGTACTAATTTTTGATTTTCTTTTTTTGCTCTCAACCTCGCCAGGTTGTTTAATATTGCGTTATAGCGATTATAACAGGGTACACATCTATTAACCAGCACTTCAGGGTCCTGTTTCCTATACACATAACCCTGCCGCGATAGCTCGTGTGAAAAGGGACGCTAATGTATGCATGCCACCAATATTCAATATGGTATTATTTCAAAAACATTATAATTAATTAGATACAGAAAAAGGTGCACTCTGCGCACTACATAGCAATTGATTATCATTAATAAATGGCAACGGCATAACTGTCAAAAAGAGTCTTGTGGCATGCATTCATGTTTGTGGCATGTATGTTGTATGTCCCTTCACGAGCTGTCGTGGCAGCCTAGCTAGGTGTTGAATGATGAATGAAATATACCTCCCATATTCCTCGTCCATTGAGATAGAAGAGTCTACTTGTGTTGAGAATATTGCCGGAATACCGCCTGTTTACGTAAAGAGCTATGTATCCTGGGATGTGGTGTTGGGGTTCGATCGGATTTACTTCGTTTTGGACGTATGGAAATGAACAGAAGCCAGGGTCTCTCTGGGAAGACCGGGCCACGGGACAGCGGGATGTAAATGAGGATCATCCGATCGAACACAATTTTTTTAGCCAATCTTGGCTTGATATGAATACCTATTACTCGAACTCATATCATATCCATTTCAACTATATGCGAGAAGCGGATGGTGATCCCGCATACCCGCCGCCGGCGAACACTAGGTACCTATGTACCATTCCATCCAGGGATGGATGTACCATAAATTACATAATATTCTACGAGAGCTTCCAAGTGTACTGTTTCAGGAACCTTGGAAGGTACCTAAGTATTGGTGGTGAAATGGGTGGGGCTAAGGGGTGCAAAAACTTATGTCTAGTTACTGTAAGCTTTATACGTACCTAGGTAGTCCACGGGTGTTCATTAGTTAAGCGACCCGCTTCTGGCATCTTTTCCAACTATGGTTTAGTTTCCTAGACTCACTATATGTGCGGGTATGTCTAGCTCTGAGTTCACGAGGATTGCGTGGCACTCTGCCAATGTGAACAGCATCAACGTCAAGAACTCACTTTGTGCACGTCTCTCAGAGTAGGACTTTACTGACATATGAACCTGCAGTTTGTCTATTGTGCTTTCTATAGGCGTCCTATATGCGATACCTCTCATATTACATTGATAAAAGCATACTTTCGGATTATGGCACTCTGATTAGGTGGTAGTCTCTACCATAAGACCGTAAGACCGTAAGAGTTCGTAGTGTGTCGTTTATCTCTTTTGAGTATGGAGTCTTTTCAAGAATTTTCCTTAATAGTTTGTTCAGTCCTCCCGTAGTCTAGATCGTGTGCAGGGGACGATATCCGGGGCCTTTATTTACATGACTAAGCTAACATACCCCTATTTGAAAATATCTCTGTTATATTCCCTTTCCACAAGCCAAGTAAAACAAAAGGACCGAATGTTCTAGTCTTCAAGATAAACACAGCGCGATCAGACACACTGATCGACAAACATCCATTACTTAGGGCGGGGAACAGATGCTAATAGAGATGACATGTGCCGGGTGGGGTTGTCGATCTTTTGTTTTGTTGTACGGCTTTCTTATATCAGTAACCCGAGATCCAAAGATATACCTATAGATCCTATATCATCTCGCCAAAGATCATATTTACAAATCCAAGACCCGAACCAAAATAAAACAAGAACCATGGACAACTCCACCCCGCAACCGAACCCAAACTCAACCCCAAATCCAATCGCAGACCCAACCCCAAACACAACAGACGACCAACGACAAAAAGAAGCGCTGGCAGCCTTTACCGCAACCCTGCACTCGGTTGGGACGAACCTTGAAGCGCCACTCCGCGACCGCGCAGCAAACATCCAATCCAATGCGGTGGCGCTAGAAAGGCAAGAAGCCGAGCTAGCAGAGAATACGCAGCGACTTGCGCGGCAAAATCAGCAGTGGGTGGGATTCGCGGATGAGACGCGTGAGGGATTAAAGGAGATTGGGGATGTGCAGAATTGGGCTGAGATGATTGAGCGGGATTTGCTGGCCTTAGAGGATATGATGGATAATGTTGAAAAAGGCCATGGGGAACATGGGAGTGAGGATGACCGTGATATGGAACTGAATGGGGATATTGAGAATGGAAACGCAAATGGTCATGTTGATATAGATGCCAATGGGAAGAAAGTGGATCAGCCGGCGAAAGGGTGGTTGCGATGGTGGTGATGGTTCATATCTTTGTTCATTTGGGTTGTTCTTGTTATACATCTATATCACCCACAGGGTATCGTTATGGACTATTCTTCATCCTCATCTTCTTCTCCTTCCAAGTATTGTTTCCAAGGGTCGAGTCCTTCAGGTTCCTCAAATTCATTCCATTCATCCCACTGGCTCAGACTCATCAAGTGCCGCATCGTCGGTCGGCCATGGGGGCAATTCCAAGGTTTATCGATAGTACCCATGTTCTGAACAACTCGCTCCATTTGGCGGTTTGTCAGGGTCTTCCCGATCATGATACTTGAGCGACAAGCGCGCATAGCAAACATTTTGCGCACTTTGCTTGGCCGTGGTACTGACAGTCCATTCGACGTTGAAATTGACTCCGACAGCAACACGATCAGTTCCTCCAGATCGCGTACGCCGAATACCACTTCCCTGCTCAGCGGCAACGAGACCAGCTGACATCGACGACCGATAGGTTCATCGCCGCTTTCGTCGACAGTCACGAGGAAGCCGTTTTTCTCAAGAGCGGCCCTATTCTCAAGGACAACCTCTTCTTCAACGGCAGTCAGATCGAGGCGTTGTGGACGGACAAGTCGTTGATTTTGAACCACGGTTTCAGCCTGCAGGCGCTCGAAGTTGAATTTTTCATCAGAGGCATGCTGGTCAATGATGAAGAGTTCATCGTGGTCTTCTCCTGGGCGAACTGCGATGATGAAGCCCAGGTTAAACTGGCCGATGATGCGCATTTGGGCGAAATCGTTCTTGCTTACAGTCAAGGAAAGTTTGTCCTCGGCGGTTTTCTCGCCAAGGTCAGCGGCTTCCTCTGTGGTTATCTTGTTGCCTGCTTGCAGTGTTTTTTGCAATGTGATGAGTTGAGATTGGAGACGTCGAATAGACCCGTCTACCGTGCCGACAAGCTGTGTAGTTGCGTCGCGATGCGCAGCGCCCTTATTCATCTTCTTTGCACGGTTTGTGCTGTTGTCTTGAGTAAGCAAAGCAGTTTCCTCGGCCTCATGAATGAGCCGTTGGACTATAGCTTCTTCCTGTGCCTTCTTCTGAGCTTCGTCGAGATTGTCATCTGCGGCGGTGTCTTTGTCTATTGCCTCGGTGTTTTCGATTTCTGATTGAGCTGCAGCTAGGTCGGGAACATAGCCGCCATTCTCGGGCAGGGGTGAACCCTCGGCTTCGGGCTCTTGCTCAGTGCCTTGTGTGTCCTCGACTTCACTTGAGAGGTTATTTTCATCTTCTTCAATCTGGTCACCTTCACTAGCAGAGGCCTCTTCATCTTCATCTTCGTTTTTATCTTCATCCAGTTGTGATCCAGGAGCAGCAAACGCTTTCATGTGTTCGCCAAAAATATTAGGCCGTGATGGTGTGTGTATCCGTCTCTTCCGCCGAGGTGGCTCTCTCATTAGAGGTGGATCTTCCGATAATCGCTTCCGTGGAGGACCACTACCGACCATGGAGGTTATAGTTCGATTGCCAATAGTTATAGTAGCCAGTTCGGCGGGCTCCCTTCGAGGACGCATTCTATCGAAGGCATTTTGGACAATGTTGGGAATTTCTTCTGGATCTCCACGAGCACGAGAGGGAGTCTCGTCAGGAGGTGATGGCTGGGATGAGGGTTCGCGTAATATATGGGTCGGCTCGGGTTCCTCTTGGGCGGCTGTTTGGACGAAAAGCTCGTCGTCAGAAATCCCCGCAACAGACGCTTCTAGCTCACTTGGGGCTGGCGTCGACATCGAAGAGCGACTGGTCGCAGCACGGGGTGTTCTTATTGATCGAGCCGGAGATGGCGTGGCTTGAGCCCTTCCCGTGCCCCCTTGCGAGCTCGCGAGGCGCGGGATCATGCTCTGTTGACTTTTCCCGGGGCTCTCAACCACCTTCTCTTTCGTCTGATCTTGACTTGAACTTCTGAATCCACTGCTTTCGCTCAGTTCCCGAGCAGTGGTGAACCCTGGAAGCGATGCTAATGGTTGCTGTTTGGGCAAAGGCCTGGATTTGACCGCTGACTGCGGTACACTTTGGTCTGCATCCTCAAAGAGTTGCGTAAGAGAAACTTTGAGCGATTCAATCATTGCCCCCGCGTCATGAAGCAGAATCTGGCGCTTATCGGGTGACACATTGACATCATAAGCGTTTGTATCCATCTGAAAGTCTGCAAATATGAACGCAGACTGTGAGACATTGAACGACTTGTAAACCTCATTGAACGCCTTCTGAATCTGGGGCAGACCACATGGCCGCGAGTTGACAAAGAACATCTGACGATCTGGAGTCTGACGACCCTCGCCGAATACAGGACGCGAGATATGGCCTCGCACTTGAATTTTGCTCAGTTGTTCATCGCCAGCCCGTTTGGTAGCTGCCGCAGGCTCAAACTCCAGCTCTAGATCAAGGGATATCAGAGCGGATAATGTCTTCGCACCATACACATTGGCAATATTCTCCTTAGTAGTCTTATTTCCATTTGTAGAAAAGACCACCACGTTCCGTGTCTTGCCAACAGTGTTCCTGACGCTGAACCGGACCCCGATGCTAATGCATGCATAGGCATGGAGCAGATTCAAAACCTTCCCGTATTCGCGCTTGATATTCTTCTCCAGTTCCCGCCGACGTACCGGGAGCCGCTTGAAGATGCCTTCTACCGATGCAGTCGTTCCTTTCTGCCCAGCCACGATCTGTGTCTTCTGGAGTTTCCCGGATTGCTCAAAATCAAGTCTATTCGCGCGGGGAACTTGCTTGTCTTGTGCTGTAACGATGTGGAAGTCGGCCAACGCACAGAGTGAGGATATCGCCTCGCCTCGGAAACCGAAGGTGTGCAGGCTTGAGAGGTCATCGTATGACGATAATTTGGAGGTATAATGCTTCAAAGCTAAGAGAAACAGAGAGTCAGCTTGAGTGCAATGTACGCAGAAAGAGGCGAGAACCCACCGACGTTCTCATAGTTCTCTGGGGAGATCCCGCTGCCGTTATCTTGGACCTCAATTAGGTCCAGCCCATTATTCTTGAATCGGATCTCTGAAACCCACGAAATTATTAGAAAATGCATCACGAACCATAACTAGAAAGCTATTCACCCACCGATCGTCGTTGCGCCGGCATCCAGACTGTTTTCAACAAGCTCTTTGGCGACGGAGCACAAGTCAACGATGACTTGACCCGATTGAATTTGGTGCACCTAATCAATGCGCTGGTTAGATCGGGGCGTGGCGGGGAAACATCGAATTCCATACAGAGCGGGCCTCGATGGCTTGTATTGTCGCCATCTTCATCCCATGATGTCTGTTGGAGGATAAGTTGGCACGCGTCTCACTTAACGCGTGGTTTTGCCAAGCCCGCAGTGGGCCGTTAGAATACAGCTCTATACTCATTATTCGATGACGCCCCTGTTCTACTTTACCCAAGGACTTGTTGTTTGCGTACAATGTGGACATATTTATTTGCGGAATTGGAATTTTCATAACACTGTAATTATGGATATAAACCAAAACGGACAAATCAGGAGCAACAATCTCGCTCTTAACGCCCAAAAATCAATAAAGAAAACTAATAAACACCGAAGCGCTCCGGCAGCACAACAGGCGCAATCAGAGTCCACAGATAGATAGTATAGCAGACCCAGGAGCTAACGATCTTCACCCAGCTGGCCCAGTATGTGCGGCCTACTGGTGCGAAATCTGTCGTGGTATCCACCGTCAGTCCCTGGACTAACAAAGTAGCTACCCATGTCGTGGCGAGGAAGAAGATGATGTGGAAGAGCGAGTAATTGTATTGGGTTGAACCACGCTCGTCGTCTTTCGTGGTGTCATACTCATCCTCGTCATCACTATCATCCAGGGCACTGGCAGGAAGACTGCCGCTCTCAACAGCAGCCCGGAGAGCTTCGGCGCGCATCTCCCGACGGACGTTCGGTTGTTGGGTCACCAATCCGTGTTCGTTGTCATCTGCACCAAGTTGGATGTAGCCGTGGCCGCCCTTCGATCCCAGGGCAATTCCTTGAGTGGCAGCACGTGTGGTAGTGTATGCAATAGTCAGCATAGTAACAATCGCACCGAGAACGACCGTTGCAGTCCTGGTTGCTCCGTTGGAACGGACGAGGGGGTTGCACTGTTTATCATCTGGTTCCATCGAAACGGCAGACATGGTGAGGTACGTGCAGTAGACAGTGACCATTGCAGCTTGAGCTAGTCCTGCGCGGGAATTTGATTCTTGCACTGCTGGTTGAACAGAGACGAAAGAGATGATCAAAAATACGACTAGGTTAATCTGTGACAAGTTAGTTTGGGCACCAGATTCGTGGTGTGAGGGATACATACGGTGATGGCAGCCTGGTTCATAGAGCAACCGCTTTTCGCGAAGAAGATGTACATCAGAACGGTCATGACCAAAGATGCCAAATACATGCCGAGGGTGGATCCAATAAGCAGACCGCGCCATAACCGAGAGTCACTGTCTTCAATTTTCTGCAGACATAGCTCTGCCCACGAGTGCGCAAGATCCACCAAAAGGATCAAACCCAAAAGCAAAAAGAGCATTGCGCAGAAGAATGCGATATAGTTGCCATAGACAAAGAAGAAGGGTTCGGGGATAAAGAAAGACATGACGACAAAGGCCACCCAGAGAATGACTTTCGGGCCCCAGTATCCATTCTGGAGAGCGGCGCGAGTATCTTTCGAGTTTTTAACCCCGAGAAGCAAAAGAGCGAGGATCAAATGAAAGAGACCGAGGGCGAAATTAATACGATGGACTGCGACCCAGCCGTGACATTCCTTCCCGTCGCATCGAATCTCCATATAATCCAGTGTCAGATGTTGTAATTTCTTCAGAGCCCATGGTGTGAGCATAATCCAGGATATGATGGAGTTGATCAAAAGGATGAAGGCATAGGCGATTCTCGTCGCCATACTGTTGTCTTTGTTAGTCCGAGGTTCTCCGCACTAGGTGAATGATGAATGGTACCTGTTTTGAAATTTCCCGCAGGCACTACATACTGCAGAGCATGTCGCTGCTCCGCAGCATGATGTTGCGACTGTCAACAACTGAAATAAAATCAATTAGCTAACTGTGCAAGTGTATGGGTGAACTGGAGATAGGCGACAACATACTGTACCAACACTTGGCACGGCCAACAGGGGAATGGAAAGGAGGGCACCCATCTTGGGAGTGCAGGTATTCGATAACCCAGTTTTCTATAATGTACCTTGAAAGTGAATCAAGATTCAGATTCAATGAGAGTGTGGAGAGAGGCAAGTGATCAGATTGAAGATCATCTGAGACCGGCTCCGTCATGGCGTTACGTAATATCCCCAAGTCCAAAATATATCACGTGTCAAGCCTCTTTGCCAATTTAGGATTAGACTCTCTCTCTCCGCTCTCCTCGACATCTTTTGCATACTTCCAAGTTCAGTATCACACTTGAGTCCTGGATAGTGGTGATATTACCTGCAAAAAAAAACGATGCCTCATTAAAACTATCACTATCTTGAAGCAGAAAATCAGAAACCTACAATATTTAAAAATCTATACTTTGATTGTAACTACAATAGCCAGTTAGTTGTACGGCCTTATGTAGTTAGTGTTTCTGGGGGGGTGTTTCTTGTTTTTTTTTTCATTATATATCTCCACCTTCTAGACGGCTTTCATTATATATCTTTTGATATTGTGGGACAGAATAAGCCACTTTAGACGAAACTGGAATCCCCCGTTTTAACCCGTGCTATAACTCAGGCATTGAGGTTTTAAGGCATCCAGGGCATTACGTTTTTTTAGTGGAGATGGGTCTTATCGCGTGGAGAAACATCCGTGACATTTGGCTCTATGACGATTCACGATTCGTGCGATTTCGGAGGATTTGACGCATTTTCATACGGAACACAATCTTGATTATCAATGCAACGTAGGACCTTAGATATGTAGTACCCTACATTCCATTCCTTTCTCTTTTTACCTCTTATTTCAATCTTTCAAAATCAATTTCTATCCGTATTTACATATCAGTTGACGTGGAGCAAACTTTCTTGGCACTTGCTTGACGGTTGTTCCGACCACGCGGCCTCCGGGGGTGATCCATCTCCAAGTCCTTAAGTGTACGCTCCTGAAAACTCCTAGGCCTTATATTCCTCAATTCCTCTATAACTTCATTCGCTCTTTTCGCTCTTTTCATTTTCAGATCCGATGTTCCTCCTAGTAGCCTCATACCTGTCCAGGGCCTAATCAACCACGCCAAAACACTATCGCACAAGATATCAAGAGCGAGAGGAACATGTCCGGCTCTCTCCATCTAACTGCCCGAGTTATTTCCGTCATTGCAGGGACGCTGGTCGCCCTCTCATGCGGAACCAATGTGCGTGGTATCTCCGATCTTATCCCCATTTAGGACCGTTAAGGTTAACTCCCCTGTCAGTATGCATACTCCGCATGGGCGCCGCAATTTGCGCATCGAATGAAGCTCTCGTCGACCGAGAGCAATTTCATTGTGAGTTACCCCACATCCGGTGGCAGGAAACGAGTATTAACAAGCTCTAGGGTGTCGCGGGGAACCTGGGGATGTATGCTATGGGGATCCCAATGGGATTGTTGACAGATGCCCGCGGTCCCCGACTTGTCTCGTTAATCGGCTCTGTTTGCCTGGGCCTGGGTTACTTCCCAATCTATATGGGTATGTCTTGATATTACTTCTGCGGAATTGAGCAGCTCTAATGTTTGTAGCATATGATAATGGGCAAGGATCGATGCCGGTTGTCTTCCTATGCCTATTTGCTTTCCTTACTGGTATGGGCGGTTGTTCTGCCTTTGGCGGTGCCATCAAAACAGGTATACATACTATACCAAGAACTCTATTCGATACTATAGTTAACCTAATGGCTCTAGCGGCATCCAACTTTCCCGAACACCGCGGCACGGCAACCGCTTTCCCAATGGCTGCCTTTGGACTGAGTGCGCTATTCTGGTCGAATCTATCGACTCTCGTTTTCAAGGACGACACTGGCCGCTTTCTTCTACTTCTAGCCCTCGGAACCTCAATTCTGTCCTTCGCCGCAATTCCATTCCTTCGAATCCTCGCCAGCGAGCCCTACTCGTCTATACCCCACAACGCACGGGACTCCAGAAGAAACAACTCCAGTGACCTCCAACCCGTGCCGGAGGAGTCCGATCTACATGGCTCCACTGCTTATGATCACGAGCAGTACCCTGCGCATGCGCGGTCGCACTCGGTTGCCTCGAACTCCCAAGGTAGAGCATTCGCTAATAATGACGAGACCGCATCCTTGGTATCCAAGCACGACCGCCCACGTCCCTCTTTTGATACACTTGATGATGACTTCCTGGATGAAGTGGCCATTGAGGCGCACCAAACCGACATCAGAGGTCTTGCCATGCTCCGCAAAGTCGAGTTCTGGCAGCTCTTTTTGACCATGGGACTATTGTCCGGTATCGGCTTGATGACTATCAACAACATTGGCAACAGCGTGAAGGCTCTGTGGCTATACTACGACGACAGCGCAACGGACATGTTCATCCAACACCGCCAGGTCATGCACGTCTCCATTCTTTCCTTTGGCAATTTCCTCGGCCGTCTATTTAGCGGCATCGGCTCTGACCTGCTAGTCAAGAAGCTCGGCATGTCCCGTATCTGGTGTTTATTCCTATCGGCGGTAGTCTTCACCCTGACCCAGCTTGCCGGCACCACTATTTCCAACCCGAACAGCCTCGTCGTTGTTTCCGGCTTCACTGGAATCGCTTACGGCTTCCTGTTCGGTGTCTTCCCTTCCCTGACCGCACACACTTTCGGAATTGGCGGCCTATCCCAGAATTGGGGCGTCATGACACTAGCGCCAGTGTTTAGTGGTAATGTTTTCAATTTGCTATACGGTAATATCTACGACGCACACTCTGTTGTCGGCCACGATGGCGACCGCGAGTGCCCCGATGGACTGGGCTGCTACCGCTCAGCCTACTTTTTGACTTTCATTTCCGGGTTGTTTGGCATCGCAGTTTGTCTATGGACCATCATTCGCGAAAAGAACATCAATAACATCATGAGCAAGAAGTTGGACCACCGACTCGCGTGAATTTTATGATTCTTTTCCGTCAATTTGGATCACCTAGGTGCAGTCCTACCCGGATGGCAAGCATAGGCTTATGAATTGCTTTCTTGCTTGCACATTTGCCTAGACCTTTTTGCGATCTGTTATGACCTCTCATAGAGTACATCTCATGGTGGATGTTATTTGGCTGGTTTCCACATTTGGTATACCCATGATGCACTGTTTTCTTTATAGATTTGATACTTCGTGCGTCCGTCTTGCTTTGAATTATCCTACGTAATTTCCATAGGCCATAGCTTGGTCAATTTCATTACTGTATATTTGGAGCCTCGGTATTATTGAAGTTATTCAAGTAGTCCCTAGCCTCGGGCTCGATCTAAGCAGTAGATAACATGCTTCGTTGTTCCTTTCCACTTTCATGCTGCAGCCAAACAAGTTCTTAAGATTGATAGACGAAGATTCTGCAAGACGCGTTCATTTCCCTCTTAATACAGTAGATTTCACAACACAAAAAACGAAAACGTTCGTTTAAATCAACCAAAAGACAACCCGGCGCGTAGAACCACCAAGCTGGGCTAAACAATCAAAAACAGTTGCCTTGCTCTATCAAAGCAACAAACAGGAATAATAATGATTGCAAGCACCAACTAGCACATTGAGGAGAACATCCCAGGAAAAACACACCCAGACGACAAGACACTTCCCAGTTAGATCACCGATCCATCGATCTTCCACATCCTTGGGTTCTGGAAGAAGAGAAGGATGGGGATAAAGTATTGTATTAGAAGCATAGTGAAAGAGTTCATACAGCACACCGCAAGGAAAGCAAATTAAAACAAGACGTTTGGGGAACATCCGGACATAAGAAAGAGAAATTGAGACCATCCAATAGTAGCTTTTTTTGGGTAAAGTTCCAGCCAGTGATGACGAAGGAGCCATGAAGGGTATCAAGAATATCAGAGGTTGGAAGAGACCAACAAGCGTAATGCAGCTTATAAGCTTGTACTGCCTGTGGATCGATGATGGAATGAATAAGCAGATGGGAAAGAGCCAGAAATAGTAGGGTACCGCAAGACCTAAACGCTCTTGGGAGATTTAACCAACACATCCTCGCCAGATTCCACAACGTCCGAAAGCCGGATCTTTTTTGCGAGTGGTTCGCCAGACTCGGCGTCGCCAGCGCTGCTAGAACCAAGCTGACGCTCAAGATCGTTAACACGACGCTTGAGGTCCTCCTCACGGCGCTGAGCATCCTCAAGAGATCGTCTCAGACGCACCTCGGAGTCTCGTACGATCATCTCCGACCGACGCGCGCTAGCATCACTCTGCTCAAGTTCCGTGACGCGGCCGCGGAAGAGTTCGTTGACGAACTCGAGTTCACTGACGCGTGTCTTCAAAGATGTGTTGAGGGCCAGCAGGCTTTCAAATGTGTGGGGGGAATCGAGTTGGCGGTCGACTGCCGAGGGAGAAGGTTGGCGCATCTGCCGGGAGGGAAGTCCGCTAGAGGCATTCATGCTGTCGCCCAGGGTAACGCTGTCGAACATGTGCTGCGGCGCGATATTCGAGTTGTGCGCGTGCATCGAGCCAAAGCCAGGTGTCTCGGTCCGGGAAACGGGGGAGTTGGAGCGATCCGAATGACCCGGGGACATCTTACGCGACGCGCGACGGTATCCATGCGAGCCGAGGGGAGGGGTGCCCGCCTCAGATCGCGATGGGATGCCATTGGTATCAACAGGGCCGCCAGACTACGAAATCACAATCTCGATTAGCGGATGTTCTTATCTAAGATATCTAGGAGTTGGAGGCAGGGGACTGGAGGAAAAAAATTTTTGATCGCGAACTCACTTTGCGCTTAGGGCCCTGACCAGTCTTCACGCGATTGCGACTTTTGATCACATCTGTTTTCAAGCTTATCGGACGAGGTCGGCCGTGCAGTTTCAAAAAGAGTCCGCATGCGTTGCAGAGGACTGAGCCGAGTTCGTCCCTACGCCACAGGGGGGTGGTGGAGGTGCCACAATTTTGGCAAACGGGCTGTAATTGAGGTCGCTTGTCATCAGTCAATGTGGTCGCCATTATGAGGGTATAGAAGTTAGAAAGAGGAAGAGGATGATAAGATTGTGAGAGATTTGAGTCGATAAGGAAAGGGAAAAAGCGGGTGCACGGATCGAGTGGCGCCAAGACTTTCGATAACTCCCCAGAGATAAGACCTCCAGCGCTCCGATAACAGTTTCTTGATATTTCACACTTACAGGTCCACTCCCTTGTCCTCCTGTCGTAGCTGCTGGTGATGATGAAGCATAGGTCATATTTGCCATATTCATACTTGCATCACTGGATGATCTAGAAAAATGGGGGAAAATATATGGATTAGCCAATTGATTCAAATTCTTATGAGGGGCCAGATTACTGCTCTCCAAGGCCCGATTGAAGATTACGCAACGATATATCCAGAAGTCGATGGGTAGTTTCCATTTAGGACTGGTATGGGGTATAGAACGCACCGAAGATTTGAGGTTGGTGCTGAAGCGACCGACGCTAGAGCTGCTAGTCCTGGGAGCGAGGTGCTAACAGAAGAGCCTGGGTATCCGTCGCTCTCGCCTGAGCCGAATTTAGTCACGCTCTTGATATCCGGTAGTGTCGTAGAAAACGGTATGGATCCGTTGGACGCGTGACGGGCGGAAGAATTATCGGCAGACAAATCGTAAGGGAACTCACGCTCCTGTGAAGAACGAGATTTAAGAGCCGGGTCGATGGGCGACGCCCGATAGAGGGTGGAAGCCACAGTGGAGGGAGAAATAGGTGTCGACTGAAATCCGGCCCTAGACCGAATTGAAGGGAAACAGTGGGTGTCAAGCAAATCGCGCGCTAGATGGGGAACAATATACTCGGAGTAGGACTCGGAGTCAATGGGTCTATATCAAGACAATTCCTCAGTTGTCAATTCGTGAAGATCCAAGCAATGATTCTCAATATAGAGAAAGAGAAGATTAGGGTTCCCGATAATTATTGTGTCCGAGGATGTTAATTAGACCGAAGAAAAGAATGAAGTTTCAAATTAACGACATGATGGCCGAGGATAGGTGAGGGTAGGGGTTGAAAGAAGATGCAGAATTGAGATGGACGATAAGACGCGATAATAACAATCGGGATAACGATTGCCCCAGTATCAGAACATTATTTGAAACGGCATGTCAGGGGCGTCAAAGTTGAATATTTTGTCTCGCAAAGAATGTACTTCAATTTAACCTGCTTCTGCCTCTTCATTCTATATGTCCCTAGTCTTCAATTGATATCGCCAGGAAGCGCAGTTCTTTCTGCATGTGATTTGCTTACAGATGATCAATTCCTAGACGGATTTTTATACATAAAAATTGACGGACATTTGCCAGCGTGGCGGCTTTACTAACGCCGTATATATGGACTATCCCCTGAATATCCCAATCCGTCATTGAGGGGTCCCATATGGAGATCAATTGCGGTTCTGGCCAAGTTTCAGGGCTGTTTACGCATAATACTGGATGCATCCATCCAGACCCCCTTTCGATTAGGGGGTGGAGACAGAGTGTGGCGGTGCGTAATTGTATAACCGTTATTAACAGGGTGGACCTGCCCGCGTCACACAATTTTACTACAATTAACTCAATTCTGCCACCAATAACGCCACCGCCTGTGTAAATTAACTGTAACCATACTTTCGGGGACGCCCCCTTGGGCGTCTGGACATAGGTGACACTTATTTCAACTGCCTTGGCTCTATCAACTCTCTATTCTATCCCAGCGGTCTTTTCCTTCTCTTCTCTGTGATGGATTAACCTCTTTTATTGTCTTTTTTTTTGTTCTTTTGCCGGCTTTCCTCTCGCTTTCCTATGGGCTATTTTGCCCGTTTTCATTTCCCATAGATCCAACCACAATCAATCACAATGCCAAAGAATCGTCCTGCCACCTCGGGATACGCCCGACTCGCACAGGCCGATGAGGAACGAGGCTACCTTCACGATGACTCAGAAGACGACGAGGTTGGCGCGATGTCAACAGTGTCCACATCCGCTCCCCGCTACGCTCCCATCTCCTCCCGAGCCCAGATGCAGGCGTCCGGTCTCCACACTCCCCCAGGCCATCGACGTAGACACAGTGGTTTCCAGTATGCTCGAGGTCGTCGGAACTCCGGGGTGGATATTAAGGCCATCAATGCGCGTCTTGAAAAATGGGCGGACGAGATTGCCTCAAAATTCAAGATCAATCGTGTCAAGGGCAAAAGCTATGAGGAAGAGAAGCTGGAGATTTACCATTCAGTCTTCCAGGCACCTCCTGGAGTTACCCCTGTGAGCGCCGAGGCTCTCGAGTCAGATGAGTTTGAGGGTCAGCAACGGCAGGCTCGCGCGGAGTACGAGGAGATTATCGAAAGTGTGCGTCTCGCGATTGAAATGGACGTACATCCGCGGATGATCTCGCAAGGAAGTTCGGGCAGCTACTTTGCTCGAAACCCTGAAGGGAAAGTAGTGGGTGTGTTCAAGCCAAAGGACGAAGAGCCGTACGCCTCACGGAACCCCAAATGGACTAAATGGATCCACCGCAACTTGTTCCCTTGCTTTTTCGGCCGTGCGTGTCTCATTCCTAATCTCTCATACGTCTCCGAAGCCGCTGCATACGTTCTCGATGCTCGCCTGCGCACAAACCTCGTCCCTTACACCGGTATTGTACACCTGTCCTCGAGATCATTCTTCTACGATTTCTGGGATCGGAGAAAAGCAAGGAAAGGCAAGAAAGTTCTGCCTCCCAAGGCTGGCAGTTTCCAAGTCTTCCTGAAGGGATTTAAGGATGCCAACATTTTCCTCCGAGAGCATCCTTGGCCTGACCAGATGAATACTGGATTCCGTACCGAGGATGCCCCGAAGCGCAAGAAGCGGCCATGGAATGAGGCCTGTCGTCCATCGGGGGCGCAATCAGACGACGAGGATGACGAAGATCCGGGCTATGTGCCCTCGCCAGCCGGTTCGTCTGATGGAAGCGCCGAGCGCCGGTTTTACTGGACCGAGAATCTCAAACAATCCTTCCGCGAAGAGTTGGAGAAGCTTGTGATTTTGGATTATATCATGCGAAATACCGATCGAGGTTTGGACAACTGGATGGTTAAGATCGACTGGGGGACAGAGCAGGTTTCTATCGTGGCAGAGCCCCCAAAACATACAGAGCCACAGCCTAAGCACGATGATGACGAGCTTATGCCCCCGCCTCGTCCTGTTTCCGTGAATTCGAATGGCACCGCCAATCACTCCTTCCACCCCTACAAGCGGCATGAAACAATGATGGCTATCAGCCGCACGGGAACACCACTAGCCTCATCGGAACAGTCAGCTTCTGTTCAGCTAGGCGCCATTGACAACAGTCTATCCTGGCCATGGAAACACCCAGATGCCGTAAGTTTTCGAGTTCACAGGTGATTACAACTTTTCAACACTAACAACTTGCAGTGGCGCAGTTTCCCCTTCGGTTGGCTTTTCCTGCCAGTTTCTTTGATCGGACAACCCTTTTCGCAGAAAACTCGCGACCATTTCCTTCCACTATTGACCTCCACAGCCTGGTGGAGCGGTACACAGATGGCCTTGCGTGGTATCTTTTCCCAAGACGATGATTTCAAAGAGAGCATGTTCGCTCGACAAATTGCTGTCATGAAAGGTCAAGCCTGGAATGTGGTGGAGACATTGAAGCAACCAGATCACGGCCCGCTTGAGCTCACTCGACGGACCCGAGTCTGTGTATGGGATGACTTAGTTGATGTCCCCGTTGCTATTCCAATGCGCGCGCCTTCCACGGACAGGCAAAGGAACCGATCTATGAATTATGACCCTGATGAAGAAGAGATGGACATCGGTGCATCCGCATCTTCCCAACCGATCCCCGAACATGACTTATTAGGATTGAATTCGTCGCCAAGCGACCTCCCCAATCCAAACCGGTTCGAACTCACCCGTGGTCGACCTGACAATGACAGCGAACGTGCTGATGGTTCTGTCGGTAGCCCTGCAACTATAAATGACTTCGGCGGTCGAACCACCGGGGGTTCTCTAGATGGATGGTCTTCACTTCCTCCCCGTCAGCACAGGCATCGTAAAAACGGTGGTTCCACGTCCTTCCGCGTTCCTCATGTCAACACATTTGGTAGCGATGATCTCGAAGGTGACCTTGGCTACGCAGTTGCAGAGGGTATGGAAGGCAACCAGCGCAAGGTGATTGTCGAGCGCCTGGAAGCTGTGAAGAGCAAAAATCCCGTTTTCACCTGGTGTTAAGGTTAGATTGTGTCGTACTGCCCTTTTCACTTTTCTATATTTTTGCATTACTTCTCATTTAATTTGCAGCTATCTTCTGCATCGTTGTCTTCTCGGGGAAACAGTTTCCAATTTCTGTTCGAGATTTCGACTTGTGCGTCTTTTTTCTTTTTCTGCGACATTTCACACGAGTCCTTTGTTGGACATGCTCATGATTTGGGAGATTTTCCGTGTTGTATATAGACATTCTCTGGCTGTTCTTGGGCTGTGGCGCATTGATTGGGCGATCTGCCTCATGTAGCATATTGACGAGACTTAATTCTATGATACCTTCATCTATTTTTCTAGCCCAGGGGATCAACTTTGTTGACGTTAGTGGCATGTGACCCTGCAGTATGTCACAAGACAGCTCCTAACTCTACCATAGGGATAACCCGTACTCCATACTCGGTTTCTGCTCCACGTCAATAATATCTCATGTCGAAAATCAAGTTGATATTTGACGCAATACGTCCCTCAAAATCACTCCTATAAGTCTCAACTGCATGCATGACATTGTTTTGTGAGACATCATCTTAGCCCTCGCAAACACACCTGGGCCAGAGTCAAACAAATTAGCAATCCATAAACGTGACAACTCCACCTGTGTAGATAGTATGTGCCAGTAATCAAAGTATCATAGGAGAAACAAAGCCGAAACAAAGTACCTAGGCCTTAAGATCCAGTAAATCTCCACCATCTATAGAAAATGACCCGGGGGCAACTAATCACAGCGGGATCTCGGAATATATCTATGTCACGCTTTTAGATGCATACACTTTTTCGTCTCCTGTATTTTCAAAAGTCCTCTTTTTGGACTCGCCAACCTTGCAAAGTTTGATATAAATCCATTTAAGTACTTCCAAGGTTGCGTTCCCCATCACGCTATAAGCGCGCGGGCTGATAAGATCTTATCGGCGGGTTTCTCCGAGGACTTCAGCGACCAACTTCGTCATTTCGAGTTTCTAACAATACGACTGAGCTTACAACTCGAGCAGAAAGTCGCTTGAATCGAAGGACCCCCGAAATACTCGAGTTCAAGAAGCTTCCCCTCGACCAACACAAGAGCCACGGACCTGATCACGATTCCTTCGACGAGGCAAACAAGGCGCCGACTGGATTGCGACCACGAAAACGACGTGATTTCCCCTAGATAATATACGTTGATGACCGAGACAACTGCGCAACTCATGTTCCCCGCGCTTCTCTTCCGTATCTCTCACTTTCAATGACGCCGGAGATTTCGCGACTCTCGCGTCTGGAAGACGCACCTTTCGTTGGCCAGACCATTCGCATAATCACTTCGCTCCGACGTTAATATTTGATACGTGACATCAACCCTCAAAAATTTTGAACTTGATTGATCTGCCCTCACAATAAAAACCTACAACAAAGCAGGTGGTGAATCAATCCCAAGCCGCAATCACCTCTCTCATCCCAAGCCACCTGACACCGTCGAATACTTCTTAAATTTGAGCTTGGGAATTAAGCTTGCTAGTCAGAAAGAACTCGGTCCTATCTTTCTATTCACAGTAAGTCAAAGTAACAACGAGCTGAATTGCCCCTCCCATCCACTGACCTTCATCACTTTGCTTTCACAGCACCAGGCGACCTTGAATTTGACCAAACCTTATCCTGGATTTCTCGACAATAATTGAGACATCATGGCATCTCATGCTGCGATGCTTCTAAATCCCAAGGGCTCCAAAAGACAAGCTCAAAGCAATGGTAATGATCCCTTCTGTTCTCCCCCCGCGAGTGATTTGTCTCCCGTGGATGATGTCGCCATGTCCTCCGAGCCACCCTCGGACAAGTCTGGGCATATGACTTGTGCTGCTGCGCTTGATTCTCCTGGTTCCCCTGGTTCTTCTCCTCGTGTTTCTACCCTCCCTTGCGTGGATACAATGGATGCCTCGGCCGTGCCTAGGGACCTTCCTGACCCACCTGAGACTCCTGTCCATCTTGACACGGAGATGGATGCTCAGTCCATGCATACGAATATAACGCAGCCGGCTGAATCTGGTGTCTCCGATGCCCCTCATATGGATACTTCGGTTATGCATGGAGAGTTCCTTGGCCCAGCTGACTCTTTTCCCCCTTGTGCCCTCAATTCGCTTGATTCGTCTTCGAGTCTTTCTTCCCACAATTTGTCTTCCCCCGTTATCTCTCCCCCGACAGACCCGATGCTTCTCGACTCCATAGATTCCCAAGGCTCACTTCTGGAAGGTCCAGGTAAACAGCAAGGAAATGGTTCATATACTGCCTCTCCTATAGCTCCCGTGGGCACTGCGACTACTACACGCTTTGAACCACCCACTAGTCGAACCTCTCCAAGTGTGGCGTCCGAAATCTCGACCCCTGCTATGAAGTCAGAACCCAGCCTGACAGTGCAGTTCAGCACTACCCATGACGAAGACAACGAAAGCGACACGAAAAGAAGTTACCGCGAGATGAGTGACGACCAAGGCATCACCCACCGCCCCAATTTGATCGAAAACGTCTATGGCGTTGAAAAACGGAAGAACCAGCCGACCAAGAAAATGAAAACCGAGCATGACGTGGAAGAGAAAGCGAACATGGCGACAGCACCGGCGTCGATCTCTGGAGATAGCGGACTTGGGAAATGGATGAAAGAGGAGGATGTGAAGCCAACACCAATCTCCACTACATCCAACGTGGTGGATCTGACAGCAGGTATGAGATATTATATCTCTCTCATTTCGCCTGATTTTGTCTGGATTAATCTAACATTGTTTGAGATCTTGTGAACACACCTAAGGACGATGACGAAGTCCTATGCACTGGTTCAACGGACCTAAGCGCCCAGCGTGTGTGTTACGGCAAAGTCGAAAGCGCAATGGTCATGGCCTATTTAGTCCCCAAACCAGGGCCCTCTGTTTACACTGACTGGTCACATGCTTGGCCGTCTATTAAATTAGACTTGCACCGCCGGGCTGAGAAGGGCAATTTTAAGATCGAGGTCGCGGACCCTCACGGCAGGATCTTCGGTACAATTGACCCTAAGACGGCACAAGGGCTGTGTCCCCTCCTGGACTCCGAAGAAGCTGGCATTGAAGTGAAAGCCCTATTGGATGTCCGGAGAACTTCACCGAATGAAGAGATTTGGCATCCCACCTCAGGGCTATGGCGGGCAAGCCTCAACATATATGGCCAGAGAAAGAACGCAGAGGCTATTGGCAACTTCCTATCTCACCGCAATGTCTGGCTAGGAACCCCAAATTCTGTCGACAAAGGGACTACTGTATTCAACCCTCACGCAGAGAGCCGACGCCAGCTGGCCGCCGCAAACGCCGCCGCCAACAGCTCTGGGCGTTCTCGTCCAGGGCCAGGCATTAGATATGAAGCGCGAACTGCTGAAGAGGCCAATGATGCAGTCATGAAGATGTTCGACCAGCTTGCCAACGCGAACATTCCCACCATGGAGCCGTCTCATCATATCGAAACACCATTGCTCCATCACCAAAAGCAAGCATTGTGGTTCATGACAGAGAAAGAGAAGCCGCGGAAATTTGGCCGGAAAGAAGAAGACAACAATTCCTTGTGGCGAATGGAAAACACGCCCAATGGCAAGACACAGTACCGCGAGATCATCACTGGAATGATCTCAGAGCAAAAGCCCGAGGAGGCCCTAGGTGGCTTGTTGGCCGACATGATGGGGCTGGGCAAGACCTTGAGTATTCTTTCACTCATCACCTCATCGCTTAGTCTGGCTGATGACTGGACGGAGATGGCTCCTGATCCTGTTCTTGTTCGCCGAAATCCAGGAATTCGCAACACACGGACAACGCTATTAGTTGTCCCGCTGAGTGCAGTGAGTAATTGGGTTACACAGATCAAGGACCATCTCAAGCCACGCTCCATCAGCTACTACATTTTTCATGGTCCATCGCGTATCACTGACTTCAATGAACTTTCCGAGTTCGATATTATCATCACGACATACAGTACAGTTCTCAGCGAGATTTCGGGTCGTGGCGCCAGAAGTGGAAAACTCAGCCCCTTGACAAAAATGAACATGTTCCGGATTGTTCTTGACGAAGCTCACATCATTAGAGAGCAAAATGCGGCACAAACCAAGGCAATCCTCGGTCTCCACTCCGAGCGTCGATGGTCGGTTACTGGAACCCCAATCCAAAACCGCATGGAAGATCTCCTGTCTGTGACCAGGTTTTTACGGATTGTGCCTTATGACCAGCGAAGCCAATTTTCACAGCATATATCTAGCCCGGTCAAAAATGGTGACCCCAATGTACTTGCCAGGTTGCGAGTTCTGGTGGATTCGTTCACTTTGCGCAGAGTGAAGGATAAAATCAATCTGCCGCCCAGGAAAGACAATATCATCACACTAAGATTCACCGAGAAGGAACAGCAATTGCATGACTTCTTCCGCGCGGAATCAAATGTGATGATGAGTGTCATTGCTGGTGAGGACAAACGCAAGATGGGCGGTCGGATGTATCACCATGTCTTGAAAGCCATGATGATTCTCCGTCAAGTTAGCGCACATGGAAAAGAGCTTCTTGACATTTCAGACCGGGAAAGAATTAAGGGCTTATCCGTCAACGACGCAATTGACCTGGAGGAGGGCGAACCGGACGAAACCCGAGCCGCCATAGACAAGAAGGCATACGAAATGTTCGACCTGATGCAGCAAAACTCGGTCCCCCGGTGTGGTAATTGTAATCGAGAACTCGACGAACCTCTGAATTCAGTGGGAGCTGTCGCCCGTGATGCTCCGATGGCTATTGCCTTACCATGCCATGATATTTTCTGCCCCGGTTGCTTCTCTGGCTGGAAACACACATTCGATTCGTGTCCCGACACCCAGACCCGTTGCCCCAGGTGCGAAGGCTGGATTCACCTGAAATATTCAACCATCACACCTGCTGGCTTTGAAGAATACCAGGCCCAAAAGGAAAGTGAACGGCAAACCCGGAAGCTGGGCAAGAATCTCGGTGATTACGAAGGACCGCACACCAAGACTATTGCACTAGTCAACTACCTGAAGGAAAGTGTTGAAGACAGCAAGCAGCTCGAAGGCGAGTCGCCTATCAAGAGTGTTGTGTTCTCTGGATGGACCTCGCACCTGGATCTCATCGAGGTCGCCTTGAAAAACAATGGGCTTGATGGCTTTGTCCGACTCGACGGTACCATGGCTCTGTCAGCACGCACGAAGGCACTTGAGGAATTTGCCAAAAACGACCATATCACAGTTCTTTTGGCAACCATTGGTGCTGGTGGTGTGGCCCTGAATCTAACCTCTGCCTCGCGTGTTTTTATTATGGAGCCCCAGTACAACCCAGCTGCTGTTGCTCAGGCGATTGATCGTGTTCATCGCCTTGGGCAAACTCGCCCTGTGCAAACCTACCAATTCGTTATGAAAGACAGCATTGAGGAGAAGATTATGGATCTTGCCAAGAAGAAGCAAGAGATGGCGGACACGAGCCTGAATCGCGCAAAGCAAGACAAGCGAGAGACACAGGAGGCTCGCATGCGTGAATACCGCAGCCTTTTCAAATAGATTGTCTCATTTTCTTTTTCATCCTAGCCGAGCATATTCCCCGTTTTCAACTCCCATTTGCCCCTTTCTGTTCCCATTTGATTTTCTTTTGATTTCTATTTCTGCCCCAATGCCGGTGGCTAGCTGGTTTCGTTTCAATGATACCCGGAAAAGGAGAAGGCGTTAGTATCTATTATTACATCTTTGATTCTCCAGATGTCCTTATGGTCATATACCGGGCGTTTTATTTCCATGCTTCCTTTTGATAGGACAGTTTCTAAGCACGTTCGTTTGTACACGGTTTGCTTGCTCTACCCATAGAAATTCTTCTACGTTTTGAATTCCAGTGCAGCTCGTACCATTTTAAGATAGCATATTAGGATTAACCGCAAGTTACGAATAGAAATTTCATTTTTTGAGGAATTATGCCGTATAGGTACTGTTAATTCTTATTTTCTAGCTAAGCTACTGTAAGAGATTTGAAGACATTAGAAACATACCATGTCTCATGGCATCTAGTTACCAAAGTCGTACATCGTCAAAGATCTCGTCATAGAGTATCTATGGCTTTGGGTTGTATGAAGATGTGATTTGTTTTAGTTCCCATATTCATCATCTCAAAGTAAAAGACGACCAGAAAGTAATAATATCGATATCGATAGAACTTGCTTGGATAGCTAGGCCTATACAAACCGGCTTCGGGCAAGTACACAAAGACAACCGTTTTCTAGGTTTCGGGATAAATGGCATTAGCATCTTGCAAAGAAGTACTCCATGGCAAGGTTCGAAGAGAACAGAATGGTGTCATCATGTTGGTATTCGTGAGATTCATTCATATGCCTGTGCAATCGGTAAAAGACCTTCCATCACATAACGCCGAGAATATAGCAAGGAGAATGAAAAGTTGCACCAGCCCTATCCGTTTTGTATGACTCCCAAAGTGCAGCTTAATAGTGTGTCTCTGACAACACACATAATCACCTTCGAGGGTACCCATCCCCGTGGATTCCCACAGCCACAGCGCCGAGTACATCCTCTAGACGAGTCCTTAGCTTTTTCAACTCCCGGACTTTCGCAGCCCGCTCCTTCTCAACGTCTCTGAGCTCTGTCTCCAGTTCTCGGATTCTGGTCTCTTGCTCGGCCTCAGAGGCGCCAATACCAGGAAGCACAGAGATGAGGTACTCGATCTGCTGTTCCTTGATAATGAGATCGCGCGCAAGCTCCCGCTGCCGGCTCGCAAATGTTCTGGGTGAGTCTGGCGCGGGAGGAAGGTTGGGATCATCCCCTTCTCGTGCCGTCCCTGGCGCAGCTCCAGGTTGTTGAGGAGGCGCTTGTGGGGGTGATGCATTTCCTGCAACGGCGGCTGCACCCCCCGCTTTGTTTGCGATGGCTGCTGGGACCGGTGGCGCTGACGAGTTCTTAGCGATCTTGGCCAGGGCAGGTACTGCGTCGGGGACATTCGGCGGTGGTGTCGTAGGCGCATTGTCGTGGTATGTTGTGAGATAGCCAAGGGTTGCGTAGAATTGTGTTGCGAGCTATTTTGTCCGCATGATGAGCAAGGGTTTGAATGCAGGTATTGCGAAGCGGATCTTACCTGATCCAGGCAAGTCTGGAGCTGCGTGAGGATGTCAGCCATGGTAGCGACTAGAGGAGAAAATGAAAACGCTTAGAGTAAGTTAAGAAAATAAAAGTAGAATGCCTGGTCGTGAAGCGGAGCAAATGCGGAGAGAAGCTCCAATGCGGTGAAGCCTTTTCTTCCTCACATCACTCAATGCGCCTGTTGCGACTACGCCATGGCCTTGCTGCCGGATACTCCCACTTGAGACTCAAATCAAACACATATCGCTGCTTTTCCAGCTCCCAGGTTCATCATGAGCTGACACCGTTCACCCGCCGGCTCTTTAAACTCCCCTCAGCTCCATCTCCGCCCTCGCAACACCACAATGACTTGACGACCTTTCTCTCCTACGCGAAGCATAGTTCTCTTCCAGAGACGAGTTCGGTACATGTTGGTACACACTACGAGTATACAGTTCTCCGAACCCTACGTCGTTATGCGCTAAGTCTCGACCGCATCGGCGGTCGCGACGACGCCGGCATCGATCTCGTTGGCACTTGGCACCTTCCAGAGCGGGAGCGAGAGCGTGCACTCCGTGTACTGGTACAATGCAAATCGCTGAAGGTCAAAGTTGGCCCTAATGTCGTCCGCGAGTTGGAAGGAACCTTCCGCCAGGCGCCTGTTGGGTGGCGCACGAGCGAGACAGTTGGCGTGCTAGTGAGCCCGCGCGAGGCGACCAAAGGGGTTCGTCATACATTGGCTCGGAGCGCATATCCTTTGTTCTGGATGATGATCGAACGGGACGGAACCCTGAAGCAGGCACTTTGGAATGCCCGTGCAGAGGAACTTGGGATTGGCCCTCTAGGCGTGGAAACGCGATACGGAACTACAGAAGATGCCCGGTCTGGCTCGGTTGCAAAGGAAATGCTATTGACCTGGGATGGATGCGATATCCCTGATATGGACCAGGTGGAGCAAAAGCTTATCGAGTTCGCCGAGCAATGGGTCGCATCCTGGGGTATGGACTTGTCGGAAATCCAGAAGGGGGAGCTGCTAGATGCGGTAGAAAGAGTCCTACCGCATGACACCTCTACTCGACTGCTTGATAGGTCAATATCGGAGGCAGAACGGAAGAAGGTCGTTCAAGCTTTACAGGAGCGGCTAGAACAGCAGCCAGTATCCGAGTGAATGTGCTACTACCTGAAAAGATGTTATGTCCAGGCAGCCATATGGCTGCAATGTATGAAGAAGAATTGTATGACTTATGACAGAAAATAATCCAAGGGTATAGAAACACCAACAGCGAGAGAAAGACACGGCTTCCAGCCTCCAAAATAAAACGCCAAAGAGCACCGACACCAGAAAACCATCCGGTATCATCATCACCATCATCCTTGCATCGTTGACCAAAAGTAATTTGCGTAGAAGAAGCGGGAGAACTTTGGGTCGATATTGACGACATGAACATCGCCCTTGCGGCTATTGCGAATGACTGCTCGGTTGAAATTGCCCGCCTCATCGGGCTCGATATCAATACCAAGAGAACGGAAGATCTTGAGGCGCAGACTAGATAGATATTAGCAATAATCTCAACCCAAGACTGGGGCACAGGCACGCACATTGTCGCATCATCAGCCTCGCGCTCACGCCGCGTTGTCTCATCACCCTCGAGACCCTGGGACTCAAGGTCGACTAGTCTTTCCTTAAGCATCTCCAGCTCGCTCTCTAGGCGCTCGCTTTCAATCTCTAGTTCCGATGCGGCCTTGGCGATGCGAAACTTCTTGGTGTCCAACTCCACAATTTCCGCCGCGTGTTTGCCGGAGTCGTGCACGGCCACGGCTTCTTCGTGTTGGGTAGTTAGGGAATTCAGGTGGCGTGAAAGCTTTCGCATGGCCGACTCGGCCTCGCGAATGCGCAGATCGCGCGATTGCTGGAGGGTTGCGAGCGAGTCATTGATTCGTGTGACGGCTTGTTTATCGGGGTGGATGTTGAAGTTGCCGATCGTGTGATGGATGAGCTGAACCCGTTAGCAAATTCCTTAAGTGCAAATTATAAAAGCAAATAAATTAGTACATACAGTTCCAGGGTCCTCGTCGAGCAGCATGGTGTCGGTGGTTACAGATGTCGAGGTGGAAAGTCGGTTGTTTTGGGCTTGTTGCGGCAGCAACAGCCACAGCACCGCCACATATGTTGCTCCTCCGCAAAGTGACGTTGTGTCTGTGATTTCTCCGTCCTCGCTTTTGTCTTCTCGCCCAACACAACTAAGACTCTTACTTTTGACAGACTGTTATTGAATCGTTCAAATTCTCGTTCTGATCAATATCACTCCTTCTAAATACACCAACTTCCTATCTCGCCATGTCCAACCTTCCATGTAGGTGGTTTGTTCCGACTGATGCCTGATGTCTGAAAACTAATTTGCTTTACCCCTCCAGATGCCGCCGATGCGGAAAGGTTTGTTTTCCGCGAAAAAAATCTGCTAATGAAAATTTGGGAATTGTAAGAACTAACTTGACCATCACTGACACAGTCCCTTGAAACCCGCCGAGCTACAGGTCCTGAGAGCGCAATATGAGAAAGAAGGCGACTATGTCGGGATCCAGACAAAGTTCAACTACGCATGGGTATGGCTTTTCCAGCCCTGTCCAAGAATGCCCGCGCTAACCGGTGCTCCCCGCCTTTGCGGGGGTGATATTAATTATAGGGTCTGATCAAATCCAACATCCGTTCCGAACAACAAGAAGGCGTTCGCCTGCTTTCAGAGATCTTCCGCGGAGCTCCAGAGCGGCGACGTGAATGCCTCTATTATCTGGCCCTCGGCAACTTCAAGCTAGGGAACTATGGCGAAGCCCGCCGATACAACGATTTGCTCCTGGAGAAGGAGCCCGCAAACCTCCAAGCTGCCAGCCTTGGATCTCTCATCGATGATAAAGTCGCCAAGGAGGGCCTGGTTGGCGTTGCGATTGTGGGTGGCTTGGCTCTCGTCGCGGGTGTGGTTGGTAGTTTGGTGATCAAGGGAGCCAGAAGACGGTAAACACCCGTTTAGGATTGGCGTGGCCTACATAAGGCTGCGGCAGCCGAAAAGGGTGCTGTTGGAGTATAACCACCTATGTATATTTTTCTGTGGGATCTGGCTCATTGGCTATTGCGATTTCTTTTCTTGTCGGAGCATCCGAGGGCGTTATCTTTGTCTCTACTCTCTCTTTCTCTATTTAAGCCACTAGTAGGGTGGTGGTATGTTACATACCTGCCAAATCGCACATAATCCAAATTCGTCTCATCCGTGCATCCATACATGTAGGTTCTATGGTAAGATGACTTGGTCAGATTGCTACGTAGTATTATATATCGAAAGGGTCAATTATTGACTCTCTTCAACCAGAACAATCTTCCCAGTCTCTACTTCATACAAGTAACCTGTGACTGGAACATCCAAGACAAGAGGACTATCCTTCAATATCTTAATATCATCCCGAACACTCTGCTCGAGATCCCCGAAGGGTAGAAACGCAATGTGATCGACATTCTGGTGTAGATCTGCGCGGATCTTGTCTCTGATTCCCTCGTCGGTGAAAGTGAGCATTCCACAATTTGTCTGAAGATAAAATCAGCAATCGATTTAAGGTAATATGAAGCCAAGACCGAGGCTTAGTCTCAATGGGGTTGTGTACATGGTGCACAATAACGATCTCGCGGGTGCCCAGCAGCTGCTGTGAAATGATAATGCTGCGCAGTGCATCTGAGACTCTACCGCCAGCATTGCGGATTACATGGGCATCGCCTTCTTCAAGGCCGAGCACGCGGGCAGGATCTACCAAATACATAGTAAGTGTTAGTATCAATCTCTCATATCAGAAGTACTGCCGAGTATACGTACCAAGACGTGCATCCATACAAGCCACCACAGCTACCTTTCTAGAATCAAAGAAATATAGTCAGATGTGCCTGTTACAGGATACTGGTGTAGTAAAATTAGGGCTAGAAAGGTACAAACTCACCGCTGTGGGGGTAGCTGCAGGTCGCCTTTGGTGAAGGATGCGACGTAATTGGCATTGGCTGCCTCAAATTCCTTTGCGACGGACATGATAATTTTAGTATGCTTTGAATCTATTAAAGATTAATCTAGAGGATCTTGGGGATTGAGAATTGTATATAAATAACATGTACGTCCCGCTTATGGTGCAATATGACGGTTGAAAGGTGTGATCCTGAAGTGGGTGACCCTACATATATATACCACTAAAGCCAAGCCAATTCAATTCAATTCAATTTTACCCATTGACTTTGTTATGACCTTTTGGTCTTATGGGTAAACGCTTGGAACGGTGGCCGGCCTTTCCCTGGGTAGCCCTGGAGGCGAAGGCAGTGTCACCAGTCTGGCTTTGACCCAGTTACCTACTTATTACTTCTGGTCCGAACGTGAACCTGATTTTAAATGTATGGACTATTTGTGAATTTGAATTTGTTGCTAGTTACATAATGGTTGCTAAGTATGCTAGAGGCAGCCAGATCAAGCCTTGAACTCCTTCTTCGCAACCCGTTCACAGAGGTCACGCAAGACAACCCCAATAGATTCAAAATCACTTTTCTCCAAGTAAGTCTGGCCACTCAGACGAGTCCATAGCCAAGGTCCATGGCGGAAAACTGGCAGGAAAGTATTATGGTGATCCAACAGCTGCGTCTGGATCCAAGAAAATGCCTTGGGGGCTTCTTCCTCGGATAACACAACCAAAGGGTTGTGATCGAATGATCCAGGTTCCTTCTCAGCAGTAGCAACAGCAATAGGCAGCCGGACTGTAGTCAAAGCACACTGGCGCATACGGCTCTCCTGGCCAGGCTTCAGATCAGGTTCTTGCAGGACATCAGTACCGAGAGCGGCCGCAACAGCATCAGCGCCTTCATTTGCAACACGATGGGTGTAGGCAATGATAGCGTCCTCGCCTCCGCAGACTTCAGCGCGGAATTTCAACGCCGCCGGGACGCAGATGTACGCGGAGTCATCACTGGTGGCGACAAACTCGAAAAGTTGCTCGAAGGCAGTCTTTGTTACGGGGGCGTTGGGGTCTTCAAGGACTGAGGCGAGGGTTTCGGGAGACTCTGGGGCTGGGATAAATCCCCAAGATGTTGGCACAGTGCTGCGGATTAGATGCTGGTTACGTCGGGGTGTGTAGAGGACTGCACAGCTGCGGGGTGTGTAGAGCCATCTTTATGAAGCCGAGTCAATATTAACGATTTCTTAAGTTTTTGCAAAGGGTAGGATAATGGGGGATATTTCATACTTGTGACAATTTGATACGAAGAAGTCAGGTTGTAGCTTCGCCATATCGAGATGGATATTTCCAATACCGTGCGCAGCATCGATGACGCTCAAAATACCCTCTTCACGACAAATTGCAGTAATCAGTTCAAAGGGGAACCGCACACCCGGATTACTGACAATGGCATCGAAGACACTGGCCCGGACCTTCAGCCCCTCTTCACGAGTTTGACGAATTACCTCGCGGAAACGGCGCTCTAGCTCGTTTTCAGTAATGGGATACTGGAAAGATACCTTTTTGGATGGGAAGGAGCTATGCTCTTGTAACGAGACAACACCCTTCTCGACAGCACCGTAGACAGGCTCAAAATAGATGAGTGCCTCATCCGGTTGGAAAGCCAAGTTATACAGTACTGTTGACACGCCTGTAGTCGCATTCTTAACAAACACGCACTCGTCCCGCTGGGCGTTAAGAACTTTTGCGACAGCCTCACGAGCTTCGTCTAGATACTCTGCATGGTATCGGCGGATATATGGATCTGGCCGCACATCGGCAATATCCAAGAAGGCACGTTGTGCTTCTTTCACAGGAATTGGATGGGCACCAAATGAACCATGGTTAAGATTCTTATAGGCGGGGTCAAACATCCAATGCTTTAGCATTGGCTTGCCAAAGGGAGTTGGTTGACCGGTCATGATGTTGGGAGAATGTAGGAAAACTTGGAAAGGCAAGGATAAGTTCGGAACACCGTAACTTCAGCGGGATGAACTCAATTTAAACACGAGAAATGACTCAAATTCGCTTGATGATAAGCAACTTTGTTGCTTATGCCGAGAGGTTTGATGCCTAAAAACACAGGTGAGTCACGCCGAGCCAATAATGACTAGTGGATTATTGCGATGCTACCCGGAGATCCACATACCGGCCGAAGGGCGTGGAGGAAGAGTTACAAATCTGAGATAGGATATGGGAATATGCAGATCAGTATGATAAGTTGCATTGCTAGCATTGGCACGCTTGTATAGCAGATCTTGTGGACTAGCACAATGCGGCATTTTGCCCTGAAACGAGCAGACTTTTCTTTAGTTCATCCAATGAAATTGTAACGTAAATTGAATGGACAGGTGGGACATCGTCTTGAAGACCTGGAGCAGTCGCTGCTAGTACAACCAAAGGGGTACAGTCAATTGTCAATTGGCCGAATTGCTGGGCCACATGTCATATGTTCGTGTTTGCATTATATAGTTACAGGTAGAGATGTGTGTTATAAATCACAAAGATTATCAAAATCCCAGGGCAAACTTGTCGTTGCCAGACGAAGAGCTTTTTCAACACTCTGCTGTCGGAATACTGGTCCATTCCCAACGCATATACCTTCCTTTGAGAGGACTGCAGTGACATTAGTGGATATCTTCCGTACATTTTGTCTCCAAGAACTCACTTTTGACGAAGGTCGTTACATCAAGTGATGACGAGACTGAATAATCAAGATGACCAGAGGAATCAGAGGAATTTTCAATGATCACTCTTTTGTCGCACAGATATCTTTGGACTCCGTTGGCATCCAACCAATCACCAGAGGCTGATTCGAGCGCAATCTGCCATGTTCTAGATGAAACCTGAGGTTGTTCACCCGAGAGTATGTTCAGACTGGACCGCAGGGCGTAAAACACGTTAGACTTGGAATCTGCTAGATCACCGGTCTTGTCTTGCATGACAGCGCAAAATCCCGAGAGCAGACGATTGCGTTCTGGCAGACTCGGGATAGACCCAAAGATATGCTGGAGTATGGATTGGTTTGGATTGCTCAGAAGGAGGCGGTACCCATTCTGAGAACAAGCCCGGACTAGACGTTGTGCGATATTCCATTGCCTGCCCGGCGTTATAGTACTAGATAGTAGATCTAGCGTTGGGGAGTTTGATAACGGCGGAGTCATATAAGGAAATTGAACGGTAGGTGATGACATGAGGTTGAACGGCAGGACGGATTGATCTTGATATGGCGGGGTAGGAGGGCTGGGCCAGCTTGTGGTAGCTGATTGTATTATATCCTCGGCATCTGTTGAAGCTTCTGAGTAGGCGTTATCCAGAACTGATGTCTTGTCTGTATTATTATTTGTGACTCGGGACTCTTTTGCGACCCGAACGAGCGGGAGAGCCTCAGTCGGTTCATCACTCCCGGCCTTCGCAAGTGACACACATTGTTGAGTTAAGTTTTGAAGGGCCGATGCGATATGCGGATATTGTAAGAGGATTCGCTCTTCTATAAGAAGAGTACTGAAGGAGAGGAAAGACTGGCTGATATTCTCGATGCCGGTTTCTAATTCGTGTACACGATTCTGGAGGTTGCCGATCGTGGTCTCCTTTCGTTTGCGATATGCTTGCTGCGCGAGGCGGAGTTGTTTGCGACGTCTCTAGAAATTAATGAGTATAAGAACGGGCATTTGGGGCGTTTGGATCTGACCCACCTCTGGCACTTCTTGATCATCAGTCACAGTGCGAGGACGACCCCGTTTGCGACCACTCGGTTTAGCTATTTCTTCGCCCATTGTACAGAATTAGTGTGAAATATAGTGTCTTGACTACTCCGTATCGAAAATGTGTATGTTGGAGAAGAAGAATGACAAATGCGGAGGCGATACGATTATATGATCGGCCGAGGAATCGGCATGTTGAATAATCAAAAAATTAAGTGATGACATAATATGCAGGCATGCATCCATCCATGGATGGCCTTCAGTCGGTTCCATGGTTCGTATCGATCTTATGTAGGTAACCGCTTTTCCCTCCAAGGTTAATTCATGCTAACCTCATATTTATAGCATTCTAAGGTGTCCACGGGTTCGGAATGCCTATGTTGTATATATCGTATTTTGCTAATTATTCTAATTCTGGAATCCGTAGCCCGAAAGGAAAAACATCTCTGAGAAGACGACCAACAGGACAAAGATTTGACAAGGACGCATAAGCGGCCAACCATTTTTTCCCAGTAGCTGTTTACGGATATTGTTTCATTCACCGCACACAATACCTGGAATAGGCATGAAGAGAGCTCAGAGCTGTGAGTATCTACAGAGAATTCCCCAAATTGCTGATCATCTGTATGCAAGTATTCCAGTCCGCATCCCTCTTCTCTATGCTCATATAGGGCGATATCTGCCCTTTACAGACTCTACGGCCAGGCATTACCCGGGCCGCTTGTATCTAGGTACATGGGGTTAGCCCAATATTTTGGAGGTCCCACTGTATGTGCCTGAAGGGTAAATTGTTTTTGAGATCTACTCTACCGCTCCGGGGATGGATGGAGCACTTGGTTACCGTCGCCATGGTGGAGATTTTCGAAATTTCAATTTCGGAAAATTCTGGGTTCAAATCCTAGCATCCTTATCTTCATGAACCGGGTTGTTCGGTAGCAGGGCATGTGGTTTTCGTCCTGCAACCTACAGAAAAGTGGTCCTGATATAGAAGTGTGGAGTTGGTTTCCCCGCATCTTCTGCATCTTCTGGGGTTGGTGCAACTCTAGAAGCCTGTCTCGTCTCTGCCGAGAACCACATCACACGGGGTAATGGAGTATCCCAAATCTTTTCACAGGCCAGAGTGTAACAAAACAGCCGTTCGCCGGTGAGGCTCAAAGTTTACCGTAGGAAGTTCGGAACAATATCGTTGAAACAGTCATGTATTTACATCATAGTGGTAAGCTGCATATCGTCCAAAACGAGGGATCCGCGTAGATGAATCATCCATCCATCCATCCATCCATACTTACTATACCGCTTCATGTCTCGACACATAGGAGACATCTACAAGAGCGTGAAGGCACACGCTCTCCAGGACAAAAGATCCTCGACTCGCACAACAATCTCCATCGGCTTAAAAGCCTCCATCAGTAGCCCGATTGCCCAAAACACTTCATTTTCCCATCATAATTTCCAATCCAATTACCTATCTGAAGTTAGAATATAGTAATAATAGTTATACTTATTAGGACTTACTTGTCTCGATCGTGGTGTAAACATAGTTTCCAGCCGTATTCTTACAGTTGGCACGGAGAACTGTACCAGAAAGATTGACATCTTTACAGGATCCAGAAAATCCACCCCTGGAAACCAGTTGGTAATCTTAAACGCATATATAAAGAAATTAATATTTACCATAGCCGCCCAACAAGCTTGCCGTTTGTGTTGGCGAAACATGAATTGGCGTTGATTGCATTGTTGACATTGTATATCCCACTTATCATTCGGCAACTGGCGAAGATCGTCTTGTCTCCGTTCCTTGCATTGTAATACTGAAAGTCCTGACAAGATGAACCATAGCCACTGTCTGCAGCCACTTCAGTTATGAGGCTAAGAAGCACAAGCGGAATTGAAAATTTCAGGTTCATAGTGGGTAGGTAATGAGATTTTCAAAATGTGATAGGATAATGAAACCGAGTTAGAGAAGACCGAGGACTCGATGCCTTTAATAGAAAAAATATTTTCAACTTATGTGGTCTACTATTCCGTACAATATGATTAATTAAAATAAGGCGTTGAACGTGCATATACGCTGTGACTAATCATTTTGCCTTACAATAACTAACTAGTTATGTCTACTCTTCTAAGCTCGAGTACATTTTTAATCACTTCACACTTTCCTACGCTCTTCATATTAAATGAGAGGAATTATAG
Organism: Penicillium griseofulvum; assembly: GCF_001561935.1. Lineage (NCBI taxonomy): Eukaryota > Fungi > Ascomycota > Eurotiomycetes > Eurotiales > Aspergillaceae > Penicillium > Penicillium griseofulvum. The sequence continues at coordinate 3,338,896 of NW_024467471.1, read as the reverse complement.
CACAATTAAACTACAGGAGGAGCCAATCGGTCAAATCTTCTATTACAGGATTGTTGGGATCAAATGAAAGGTTGGATTTAGGGATTTGTATTCTGGCTTGTAGGTGGCGCCCATTGGGCTTATTCGAGAGGACGACCGGGTCTGATTTTTGGCCTGTCACTCGCCCAACCCTGTTTCCCATTATTGTCCTAATTACTGCACTAGCAGAAGGCATATCAGCCGACCAGAACATCCAATTTACAACTCTTTCTCACATCTCGCCAATCAGGTGCCCCAACGTTACATTCGCATCATCGGTAATAGAACCAAGAAAACAGCTTGGAGATTAGACATGGGCTTCAAAGCAACCTTGGCTTAGTCTACTTCAATTCTCCAACCCATTCGCTCAAGAGAAGCCTATACTGTATAATGCACGGCAAAAGAATAAATCCTCGGCTGGGGCGGCGGATTGAGCAGGACTGGTGAAAGGGACAGTGTATTCGACTGAAAGTCAATGCGTCAAAAGTCAGTGGGGTCGACAAGAAAGGGGACCGAGCAAGGAGTGAAAGTACGTGGGGGGCTTCAGAAGAGGGAGGTGTAACGGATAAAGGTCTGTATAGCCTAAGAACGAGGTCAAAGGGCCTTGGCACGGACTTTATTGAATGAAGGATTCGTGCGGGGTTTGTTATATGACTGCTACGTTAGTATTCATAGAGGTTTTCTGTCAGCCGGAACACCTTTCCTGTCCCGTCATTTACTTCGATTTGTATTAGCTACCTTAGGTATCCACTTACTAGATAGGTTTAGCTCCGATACATAGACAAGTAACTCCTGTAGTTTAGGCGTTATATGAAAAAGATGTTTCAGGGAACTCATTGGGCGTTGTCATTATACCATTCAATTCACCTCAGGGAAACAGATCGAAACATATAAGGCAGAGAAGGTGGCAGATGCTTATATGGTATGGGTCATATCTGTATCCATGTGATTCTATATCCATCACAGCCATCATGCACTTGGCGTATCCATCCATGTAAGCCTCAAGAAGCAAACAATGTCAAAGGGGTTCCAGAAGCTAGCTTAAGTCAAGCAAAAGTAATGCCAAAAGCCACGAGAACAGAATATCCCTACTATCAAAGAATATAGAGATGAGAAGTTTCATCAACTCCCTTACCACTCATCCGTACCTTCGGTATGTTTAGACTCGCTATGTGTGGACTCGCTGCTCGTATCCTCGTCATCCGTACTATTCTGATCCGTATTGTTAAAGCCCAAATCCTCACTAAGCGTATCCTCCATACTACTTTCCGTGTCGTACTGGGAGTAGATTTCCTCAAACTCGATAGATGCCAAGTTTGGTAGGTTTTCAGATAGAGCCTCAAATCCTGCAATATGAAGGATAGCTGGTACCAGAATTCGAACATTCAACAAAGTTGGGAAGAGCTTCTAGATACAAAAAAGTGGCAGTTAGTTATGTGGTACAGCAGATGATAGTCAGCGCAACAAACCAGAATTCGGGCAGTCAGAGAGTCCCATTGGTCAGGGGTAGAAATCTTCTGCACAAGCGGTCGACAGAAAGGGTGTGTAGATTTGGCATATTCAAAGTCGGGATACCGATACCTTCATCGGGATCCAAGTCAAAGGATAGAGTAAGGTATAAAGTGTGTATCTGCGGAAATACCACGTCTTCTAAAGCTGATAGTACAGCTGATCTGGCCTCCCAGTTATAGGATGCTTTTACATTTGCAGTCTTCACAAGGCTGGCATAAGTCTGGTGGCGCTGGGGGGAGATTTTTGTCATGATATCGTTGAGATATTTCCCATGTTCTTCCATGTCACCCCACAAAATACGTGTTGCTTCATGGCACCACGTCTTATTTACCAAAGCGCAACTCAGTAAGTGGCTTGTGCGGTAATAGATTTCATCGTCCTTGTTGATCCAAAGGAGGATTTCACCCACGCTTTCTGGAAGAGTCAAAGCTCGGTGGGCAGTGAGGATACCGTTTTCGGCGCTCATTTTAGGAGATGATGGTATTCGACGGTGGTCGATGAGGTGTTGGGAATGGAAGAAGTTGATCTTCAGAGGCCTGGAATTTCTTCCATTTTCGTAGGGTCCGTAGAAGATCCATGGATCGCAATTCCTCCTGGCCCTATTCAGGGCAATATCTGTATGGAATATCTGAGTTATCCTCTCTTATATATACTTGGTCTTCTTAGATTGATATCTTCCGCTTACAGTTATATATCTCATGTTTCACTTTTCTACTTTAATTCCTCGTCACGGCCCTGCATCTGTCCTGTCAAGACAGAGTTTACCAAAATAAGAGACCTGTTGCTATTTTGGTACGGGAACTTCAGGCCAAGCCTATTCTGAATCTTGCTATAGATGTAACTTGCATGTCATTACTTTCTCACACCTTAATTTACACCGGCTTATAAAATTCACATAGGTAGTCGCTAACTCCATTTGGATGCACGAAGTAGAAGTGAGTGATACGTATATAGAAACATAGGACTGTCGATTAATGACCGGACTAGTAGTCCAGTGAGTATGAAGAATGAAAACACGTTATGTACGTAGGGCACGCATGTCCCATCAATTGGATATTCCCGTTTTGGCATCTATGGATGAAAGGTAAAGTGTAAACAAGGATATAAACTGCCTCTAAGGGCCCAAATGCTGCGACTGTTTATGTGAGCCGCTAAAGTCATCGCTCATGTGTCATGTCCAATAAGAATAAGCAAACGCCGGGCCCGATGAAGTCATCAATAATAATACAAAAGCGGATGCGTTCAATGCAACGCAAAAACACCACCAAAGAGAGCACACAAAGCACCTGCCGTCACAGGAACTGGGTATTCGCACTTCCTATCGATGGAAGATGAGAAGCTAAAGTCGCCGCTGTAGTCTCTCGAGTGAGCGTGTAGAAGTAATGGTAATAATGAGCTCAGTCGAACATGTGATTCGGCTCATCAATCAAGTCGAGGTTCCTCGCCAAAACTCAACGCCAAAGCGGGAAAAGGCAGCCGAAGAAAAATGCAACGCTGGTGACATAGAGCGGAAGGTAGACTGTAGGGAAGAAGACTCGGTATTAACAGACGAATCTAATTGGAAAAGGATTTGGAGGCTTGCTCACTCATTGAGCCCCCACCTGGTGGCTTGTTCTGGCCAGAGTTAGACTCCCAGTCATACTGGTATCCTGTAGACAAGGCCGTAGGAGAGCCGGATGCCACCCAGGGCCAGACATTTGGGGTGACCCAGGTTGAGGTTTCTTTGTGGGTCCCACTCCAGGGAACCGGGACGCTGTCGATGGTTGCAGTAATTGCAGGTGCAGGCTCGGCCGACACGGGCTCGGCGCCTTTGTTTCCATTGACTTTTCCCCCTTCTGCGACGATTGACTGCCATGAGCCACTTCGATCACCATATCTGTAGGAAGTTCCGGTGGAGTAATCAGTCACGGTCATTGACTTCATGTACATCTTGAAAGGACCTTGGCTATAGTCCGTTTGACCACCAGCCCAGTCTTCACGAACAAAAGTTGTTAGCAAGCAGGATAGGAGTAATTTGCAGGACAGTCCCTACTCACCAATGGTGCCCTTGGCATTGTTCGCATCACCACCAGCCCACACACCGACCTTGATCATCATCGGGCTTTGTGGGTATTGGTTGGCTTCTGCCGTCTCGGGAGTGAGAACACGAACAGTCTTGCCATCAACCGCCCACACAATTTGGCTGCTGGTCCAGTCGATGGAGTAAGTGTGGAAGTCGTCATGGTTTCCGGGATTATCGTGGTAGGCTCCACGGCTAAATGAAGTTGTGTCTCCTTTGCCGAAGTAATTGGTCTGCACTTGGGCATTGTTTCCACCCAGCCACTCCCAGTCAATCTCGTCCAAATCGTCGGACTGCAGAACTGCACTACTAACGATTCCAGTCCCTGATGCTGCCTTAATGGTGCATTCCACGCGACCGAACATGATATACCAGCCGGACTGAATCAGCGGGCCATCGCCCTGCTTGGCAATAGTAAAGGTTGCACCATTTGTTTGGTCAAAAGTGACGGCTCCAGTCGACTTGAAAGCATCAGATGAGCCACTTGTGAAATCAAACGTCTTGTCAGATTGGCCAAATGCAGGATCAGCAGGACATGCTGCTAGTGGTTAGTAACCTATCGTCAATGATGAACATGTGTCTTACATTTCTCTGTCGGATTGCAATCGGTATAGGTTTGGGCCGCGACTAGCGTGGAAGATAGCACTAGCGCACCAAGAAAGAATCGCATGGTGGGCCAAGTAGAATAAGCTATGAGTAATCTTGTAACTATTATGCAATGAAGATAGTGTGAGAATGTAATATGATAGGGGTAAAGGAGAAGGAGAAGTTCAAAATGTTTAGGGAAGTACACAAACGGTCTTAAAACAATTAGGGAAGGTGCCAGCCTTCCGTTTTCGTTACTTCTTTTTTTGGGTCGATCCCGTGGATCCTCACTCGTGATTGGTCCAATCACCTTCCATTCCGATCGGAGATGTTCCCACAGGTGGACAGCATCTACCGCCACGTTGTTCCATGGAGTTTACAGCTATTCCCATGTACACTCGACCTACGGGTGTGCAGTTCAGATGCCAACTAGTGTGCATGTACAATGGCCATTCTGGGTGCGTGACACAAAATGTAGTCAATTAGGCATCTTCGAGAGTATAGAGTACAAAGTACGATGTCCAGAGTATGGAGTACGGAGTACTCCGTAGATATTTCTTCGATAAAACAGTTTACCTGAAAATGAAAAAGCGGGAAATCCCAAGCAAAAAAATAGGTGGCAGGGGACACAAATGTATTATGACCCACTCCCAGCCTCCCGCGTACTGCGTACACCTCAAGGCTTTTATCATTAGAGATGTGTGATCTCATATTGAAAATCTTGATTCATATTTCATACTCTGGACTCATCATCTACCCGAAACAAATATGTTTAATAGGAACGGAGTAATAATACCAATCAATATTCCGTAGTCCTGATTTTAATGCTCGGGCTAGGGCTTCCTACCATTGGGCAGGTATTTCCCCATTAGCTCTAGTGGCCTTATGATGTGGCTTTAGCGGCCAACCTTGGCTAGGATATCTGCAATGCCCACTGAATGGACACTCGACAGAGTATATACTCAGGCTTGTAGTAACACAAAAGGCTGGTCTAGACCTTGGTCGACATACACTCACCGATCCTTGTAGGCGATCGATGTAAGGGCGATCTGCCGGGCGACAAATTGAACAATAACGGAAGAGAATAATCTGACTTCCAATGCGTCCACGGGTACGGAGTACTCCATCCATACTGGTAGTAAAATTGTTTCTTTGGCAATGAACAACCGTACACATTTTTGTTTAAAAGTGTCGCACTCAGACCTCTATATGATTAGGCGACAATCTTATCTGGTCTAGTACACCTCCTGTCTATATTTACTACGGAGTATAATAATGCGAGCTACGAATAAATAGGAAAAGCTTTAGGAAAGGATAAAGTGTGCTGTGAAAGTTATTATAGGAAGGGCGATATAGGTGGCACTACTTCCGCTCTTAGAGAACTAGTCTTCTTTAGGGCTAGACTAGGATGTTGATGTATAACAGATGCTTATAAGATAGAAGTAGCACGAGAATTTGCAAAAAGCGAAAGACTACTAATACATCAAAACAAGAGGTCGCGTGCGATACCATAAGAAATATCGTTGCAACTCATTTCGAATAGGTCCCGTCAGAACGGGATTATCTGGGTATATGGCCCTCACTGCTCTTCGGATACTACAGCTAACGTCAATCTCATCGATACGGCTTGTGTAAATACCGAGGGGTTATAGCTTGATCCCGATGGTTATAAATTAGCTATGGTGTTCGCACATGAGTGATTTGCGAACTTGACATCTGGTTTATAATATACAACATACTAGGGTTAACCCGTGAACCTGTATATGTACCAACGCGCTCCACTCTAGATTTGCGGGTCCCTGAACTAGCAGTTCCCACCTAGGCAGTGGATTTCCAGACCCACTTATTAGTTGTGTTTAATTTGATTCTTACGTTGCTTCTCTATAGACTTTGGGGAATCGGCGTTTCGTTGGCATTCGAGAATCGAGAGTGGCAGTAAAAGGCCGCTCACTGCGAGAACACCTTCGATGTCGGCGTTGCGACTTGTGACAGACCCACTACAGACTTCAAAATCTTTTAGTGCCTTATTCTCTCCCGCCTGGCCACTCATAACTATGTAGAAAGTTTTGACAGGCGTTGATTATGAGAAGTTTGGGATCTGGAAGTTGGAAACTTCCTTTGTGAGCTGTGACATTGACAAGAATAGTCCGCTTACGGGGCCTTGTGATGTCTTTTCGGTAATGTTGGCAGATATTCCGTTTAGTTCTCTTTAAGATATTTTCTCAGTTTTATAGACGACAAAAGAAGATAAGATGCTTAATTTGCGAAATGGACTCAAGTGAGCTTCCAACGTTAACTAAAACCGGGTCACGTGCCATGACTAAGCTTATTTAAAATGGATGACGGCGCTTAAAGTATCCATGGATCTCAGGCTATATCATAGAGGATTGCAACAAAGAAATGAGTTGTGCAACGGTAACAATACATTCCTTGGCAATCCGAGCTGTCATTTTCTAAGTGAAAAAGAAATATAAAACAAAATACGAGTAACCCAGGTGCTACAAGGATTCTTTTGTCACAGCCTCGATACCTAGAAAAGAGAATTCACTCCCCGGGGGCCGGCACCAATGACTCGAATTTGCTAGAAGGCTATGCAATGCAGGAATGGTCCACGTATATGGCTCATATGTCCGATAAAAAATCGAAAAATAGAACTGCAAAAGTGAAGCAGAAGACGGAGCTGTCAAGCACGGACAGCATCACGGACCATGCCCCATGAAAATAGGAACATCTATAAAAAAAATTATCAAAGCGAAGAAATGAAGAAATGAGCAAAAATAGAAAAAAATTATAGTTTCGAATACCTTTATTCGAGTAATTTCAAATAATCTTCAAGTTTCACTTGGAAGTTTCACTTGGGTGAAGGAGGTGTTGTGCCCAGGTGTCGGGCAAAGCGCTAATGAGCCTCATGACTCCGACCTAGTACCCGACATGGGTTTCTAAATCTTTTTCCTATTACATTCTCATCTTCAACATCGATCCTTTTTTTACTTTTCTCATTATAGGGATCTTGCCTTTGTTCTCGATCGTCATTACGTTGATCCGCCTTTGTCACGAGTCATCCCCACTCTTCCTCTTCCCCCCCAATTAACCCTGGACCTCAATAATCACCCCGTTTGCCAGTATGCGCCCCGGTTGCCCTTAACCGTGATCACTTCCTTAAAACTTCATGAAATAACGCCCCATTTTGATACGCCCGACGCTACACTTACGTCCTCGGTCTGCTTCAGCTTTCCTACGCCTTCCTCTTATCACGCCCCCCGCTCGCCATCCCAACTCCTTCACGCTCTTGGTGCCAACCCACTTATTTCCCTCGTCTCAAATTCAAATTGAACCCCTTTCGGAGTTTCTTCCAGCTATTAGACTCTCTACCCGCTTCGCTGGGTCAGCCTTCATAACGTGGCGCTAGTACCCGAGACAGCAGAATTGACACACGTTGCAGCTCCGCCGGCCGCCCACACCATCTGATAATCATCGGTTCTTTTAATGCTGGACGGCTCTGAACTATTACCCCACCCCAAGACACAGCTGGCTGCAACTTGATCAGGGTTGCTGTGGTGGCATTCGGCCGAGTCTGAGAGCAGCTATGCCGGCGCGGGATCGCAACCAACCTGACAATCGTCAGGGTTCGGAGAGCTCTGGAAACAGCTGGATGTCGCAAGATACCGTGCGAAATTCTGCGAGTCAGTCTTTGAATCAAGACGGGGCCTCTACGGGAGGTTTCAATGCCGACTCGTTTCCGGGTTCCTTGAAAATGGACTCCAAGTAAGCTTCTGTTTCTTCATACGGCCCGTTAAATCTCTACGCGACCATGGCGCGTTGAGTCGAAGCTCAAAATGAAGAGGCGCTGATTTTTTATTTTTTAATCTTTGCTAGGTCCGACAACTCGAAACCTCCTCGGATTGATTGGGGAAATTCCATGTGGTCATGGAACTCCCCGGGTATTTCCCCTACCGAACAACGCAAACCCTCCGGCTTTGGCAACCACCGCGAGGCTTTGGCTGTCCCAAGCAACCGAGATAGCCCGCCTCAATCATCCGTTTCGAGTCCCCGACCTCCACCCCTTCACTCGTCTCGCATCGACTCCGATGAGATCGAGTCGATTGCCCCGTGGTCCACAGCCCCTAGCAGTGGTCAGCCAGATACCAGCGGTACTTTTTATAACGATTACTCGGAGCATGAAGCCTCACCTGCGTCATTCACATTTCGGCCCACGACCGGCCGGACATTCGCAAGCGAACCCGCTGAGTTGGAATACGGGGAACATCGCCGGCCATCTGCCGCAAGTGCAACAACGGTTAGCAGCCAGGGCTCTAGATCTAGTATCAGCCAAAAATTTCGAAAGAAGCATTTGAAAGGCCTCCTTGGTGATGACTACCATTCGCCTGGGGAGCTTCAAACCGATGACGATGGTTCCCAGAACCCGTCGAGCAGGCGTGGGGGACCAGTCGACCAGTTGAAGGCACGCGAGAGAGCGAATTCAGATGGCTCGCGCAATACTCCCGAGGGCTCCAACTCCTCGCAACGTTCCCAGAAGCCACGGGCAAATATCCCCCTGCCCTCCAGTGACGTCACACCATGGGATTATCAGAGCTTCAATGACATTCCGCAGTATGGGGAGGCACCAGTGCGCCATGTACCCATCGGCCCCGATGGGCAGCGTCTTACACCCTCGGAAAATGGTACCTCAGGGCAGAGGGAGTCCAGCCGACGCGGGCCAGGTAGACATCGTCCTTCACGAAGCAAAGAAGAAAACCCGACTGTTGCTGGCGATCTGGCATGGTCCCAGCCCCGACCTGCCACCGGGAGGGACGACATTGGATTGCGGCCTTTTAATGAGAACTATTTGCATTCAACGACTGACATGAGTGACTCTACTGTATTTGGGGGCCGGTCGACAAGTCCAACACCCAGTGTGCGTAGCACATATCGAGACCACGATCAAAACTCACAGCATCCCAGACTCGGCGGGTTCATCAAGAAGATCCTCGGGAAGTCGCATGACAGATCGAGGAACTCTTCCCCGCCGCGACGCGATAGGCAAGGAAGCTTCGAAGGGAGTACCTCTTCTCGATACCCAGAGTCAGTAGATTCGGACCGAAAGAAAGACTCTGGGAAGGGCCTGGCTGTTGGAAGAAAGCTTGGTAATCGTCGCGTTTTCACTCATCAAGGCGGGGACCTTTATAACCCTAACAAGGACGACAAAAATCAAGAGGAGAACAAGCATTTCTTCCACCTTGATGTCGATATGGAAAACCTGAAAGGGATTGTCCGTCCACCTTCGCCTGGGCAAATGAAGCGTGTGAAAGATGGGACGATCACACCCGGCGACGATTCCAAAATCGAAAAGCCGTGGAATGCCCCTGAAAGTTGGCAGGTCAGGGGGCCCGTCGACCCTACTTTAGAAGAACCTACCTTGGAGGAACCAACCCCCGTCGGCCCTCGTGAACGCGAAGCTTCATACTTCATTCGGGTATTCCGAATTGATTCTACTTTTGCCACGCTATCGGCTGGCGTGAATGCTACCGTGTCCGAGATCCTCCTGATGCTTGGCCGGAAGTCTTTCTTGCAAGATCATCTCAACAATTATGAGATTGTTCTGCGGAAAAATGATCTCTCGCGGCAACTTGACCACAATGAGCGACCTATTCTGATGCAAAAGCGGCTGCTAGAACAAGTTGGCTATACGGAAAAGGATCGTATCGGAGATATTGGTCGCGAAGATCACAGTTATCTCTGTCGCTTCATCTTCTTGCCGACCAAGCTCAGCGGTTACAGCAGTCTCGAGAGTGAGCCAGGCTTCAACAAAGTGCAAAAGTTCAGCCATGTGGATCTCCAAGGCCGCAGTCTTGTCACCATCCCAATTACGCTGTATGCAAAATCCTCCGAGATTATCTCACTGAACTTGTCGAGGAACTTGTCATTGGACGTTCCCAAGGACTTCATTCAAAGCTGCATTAATCTGCGAGAGATCAAGTTCATCGGGAATGAGGCCGCATTTCTCCCACAAAGCTTTGGTTTAGCCGCCCGATTGACCTATCTAGATGTGTCAAACAACTGCCTTGAGGACTTAGATCATGCGCGTCTCGATCGGCTGACTGGCCTTGTTAGCATCAAGATGGCGAACAATCAGTTGACCAAGCTTCCCAGCTCTTTCGGCAATTTTCAGAATCTGCGAAGCCTGAACATGTCGTCAAATGGTTTCAAGGTCTTCCCGGATTTCCTTTACAACCTCAAGAGTCTGGTTGATCTCGATATCAGCTTCAATAGCATAGAAGAACTTCCCAATATTGGTCGCTTGGTCACTCTTGAACGCCTTTGGATGACAAACAACAACCTGAGCGGGCCTCTCAATGATTCCTTCGGGGAACTGGTGAACCTCAAAGAGTTAGATGGACGCTTCAATGCTATCACCAATATTGATGCTCTCTCTAGCCTTCCCCGTCTAGAGCAGATTTTCTTTGGTCATAATCTTCTATCGCGTTTCAAAGGCTCATTCCCGAGGCTACGGAGTTTACATCTGGATCACTGCCCTATGACGCAGTTTGATGTTGATGCTCCTATGCCAACATTGACTTCCCTAAATCTTGCTTCCGGCAAGCTCTCGCAATTCCGGGACACCATTTTCGAGCATTGCCCGAATTTGACGAAGCTGGTCCTTGACAAAAATCACCTATCTTCGGTTGTGCCTCAGATCGGCAAGTTGCGTCGACTGGAACATTTCAGTATGATCAAGAACCCACTTTCGTCTTTGCCTGCAACTATGGGTTGCCTTGCCGAGCTCAAACATCTTAATCTGAGGGAGTGCAATTTGACATCTCTGCCAGCCGAAATTTGGCATTGTGCTAAACTGGAAATGCTTAACGTCTCCTCAAACATTCTGTCGAGCTTTCCAAAATGCGGCGCTCCGTACCCTCAAATACCCGGTGAGCCTACAACCACACCTGCAGCTACACCGGGTATTGCTGGAAACCCCAGCTATGAAGAAATAGACCCACTGGATGAACCAGGTCTGCGTCGACCTAGTCAAACGTCGAATGGAATTACGAACTCGGTATCACCAAACGGCTATCGGAATCCTTCAACTGGTCAATCTGGTAGGAAGGTATCGGCGACGTCGCGATCATATACCGACCCGAACTCGGCGACCCGGAAGGACTCAAACTTCTCTCAACAAATGGCAATGACATTTGCAGCGTCCCTTCGAACTCTTTCACTTGCCGACAACAGACTTGAGGATGACGTCTTCCGGGAACTATCCTTGCTGCCAGAGCTGCGTATCGTCAACCTCTCCTACAATGACCTGACTGAACTACCGCAAGGAATTCTCAAAAGGTGGCCATTGATTTCCGAGCTGTACCTGTCAGGTAACGAGTTGACATCTCTCCCATCTGATGATCTGGAAGAGGGAAGCAACCTCAAAGTTCTTCATATCAATGCCAACCGGTTCCAAGTCTTGCCTGCAGAGCTTTGCAAGGTTAGCAAGCTTTCCATTCTGGATGTGGGGAGCAACGGGCTCAAGTACAACGTGTCAAACTGGCCTTATGATTGGAACTGGAACTGGAACCGTAATCTCAAGTATCTGAATTTCTCGGGCAACAAGCGTCTGGAAATCAAGCCAAATATTGCGTCGCTGGGTCCCCCGGCCGCGAATGGCGCTGACTTGACTGACTTCAACTCCCTGACCCATCTCCGTGTTTTGGGGCTCATGGATGTTACACTCACCATTCCCACCATTCCAGAGGAGACTGAAGATCGACGTGTGAGAACATCTGCCTCCTTGGCTGGCACCCTCGCCTACGGTATGGCCGACTCTCTTGGCAAGACCGAGCATCTATCTATCATTGATATGATTGTTCCGCGGTTGAAACAGGACAACGTGGAAACACTTGTAGGAATGTTTGACGGACAGACACTTTCTAGTGGGGGTTCTCGCGTCGCAAAGTACTTGCATGAGAATTTCACTTCTACTTTCTCGTTTGAGCTTAAGAAGCTGCAGCGAGATCAGGGTGAAACCCCATTAGATGCACTCCGACGGTCCTTTTTGGCATTGAACAAAAATATGGCAGGCTCTGCCTACAGGTCCATTGATGACCGTGAGGTCCGACAGTACCATCGAGGATCGACTGCGGCCAAACTGCTCAACCAGGACGACATTCAGTCTGGGGGTGTTGCTACGGTCTTGTATTTGAACAACATGGACCTGTACGCCGCCAACGTTGGCGATGCCCAGGCTATTCTGATCCGGTCAGATGGTTCGATGGTTTCTTTGACGCAAAACCATGACCCTGCGGAACCTAACGAGCGAGCACGCATTCGTGCAGCTGGAGGTTTCGTATCTCGCACCGGCAAGCTGAATGATATGCTCACCGTGTCGAGGTGCTTCGGACACTTCCCTATGATGCCTGCTGTCATTGCAGCCCCTTCCACGATGCATCTCACCCTGACGGAACAAGATGAGATGGTCGTGTTAGCATCGAAGGAGCTCTGGGATTATGTTACTCCCGAAGTGGTGGTTGACATTACTAGGAGAGAGCAGCTAGACTTGATGTTTGCGGCTCAAAAGCTGCGTGATTTGGCCATTTCCTTCGGTGCCACCAATAAGCTGATGGTGATGATCCTCGGCGTTGCGGAAATTCAAAAGAGACGTCCAAAGCCTCGTCCTTCTCTCAACACTGGCTCGTCGACATTTGCTGAAGAGCAGATCATCGCAACTGCCAAGCGTCCCAAGAAGCGCGATGGTCCTGGGGATTCGCGACTCGCGCGCTTTGAATCCGTGGATGCCCCCGACGGTGAATTGACTATCATGTTCACTGATATCAAAAAATCCACGAGTCTATGGGAGGTTTGTCCAGATGCGATGCGCTCTGCTATTCAAATCCACAATGACATCTTGCGTCGACAACTTGCAATCTTCGGTGGCTATGAGGTCAAGACAGAAGGTGATGCATTCATGGTAGCTTTCTCAACAACGACAGCTGCATTACTGTGGTGTTTCAACTGTCAAAACCAGCTTCTTGAAGCTGAATGGCCTACAGAGATTCTTGATCAGCCCCAGTGCCGAGTTGTGGTTGACATGGATAATAATGTTATATTCCGTGGCCTGTCTGTCCGTATGGGTGGCCATTGGGGCGAGCCTGTTTGCGCAAAGGATCCGGTCACCAGTCGAATGGATTATTTCGGTCCAATGGTGAATCGTGCGTCACGCATTTCTGCCGTCGCCGATGGAGGGCAGATTTTCGTTTCGTCAGATTTCATGACCGACATCCACCGCAATCTAGAGATTTTCGCAGATGCTGAGCGTTCTGCATCCACTAGTTCGACCGACAGCAGCCACCCCCGCGGCGATAGTATCGGCCACAACATTCGTCGCGAACTGCAACAGCTCAATAGTCAAGGTTTCATTATCAAGGATCAAGGCGAAAGAAAACTAAAGGGTCTGGAGAATCCGGAACCTCTCTACCTTGTGTACCCCTCCTCACTTTCTGGTCGCATGATCTCTTCAGAAGAATCACCGGATCGTGACAGCGCGGCTGCAACTATGAGCCCAGATAACCAACTTGACATCCAGACAAACGTCATTTGGCGTCTCTGGGAAGTCACGCTCCGTCTTGAACGGCTTTGCGGTGCTTTGGAGCATCCAAGTGAACCGAGCCTCAGAGAACCGAATGTCGCCCTCTTCAACATGGTCAAGAGGCACGGAGGTGAACTCAATGACTCGACTGTTCTCAGCTTGGTCGATCAACAAGTCACCCGCATCGAGGTTAGTATTACATGAATTTCACGGCAGTTTTGACTTTTTCGACTTTGAATCCTAACAAATTCCAGGTATGCATCAATACACTCTCCCTGCGCCACATGATGCGTCCCTTCAAACCAGGGGACACCCTAAATGACCACGCCGTACCCATCAACGAGGTACTACAACAACTACAAACACAACTCGCCGAATTCCAAGCTCTCAAGGAGCAGATGGCCGTTGATGCTGCAGGCAACATCGGTGGACCATCAACTCCGTATGGCAAAACGGGGCATTCAGACAGTATCGACAGCGGAATTACCTCCACTTCGTCGTCTTTCCTCCACCTCCCCGGCGATACCAATCGCTCTTTCGATTCCGGCCGCGGCTCCCTCTGATTTCTGCCGTGTGCCCTACCGGACTAATTTCAATTTAACTTTTGGTTGCCTTTTACTTGCTTTTTTGACCTTTCTATCTTCTTGTATTTCTCTGGCTTTGTTTTAGTGGGCGGCGTCCCACTGGCGGGGAGGGGGTCTGCAGATTGTTTTATATAAAGCATTATGGCATGGAGCCACGGTGATTGTTTCGGTATATTTTATTATTGGCTTTGATCTTCTTTGAATGTTAGGGCTGTTTTGCTCGGACAATGGATATATATTACAGTCTATATGATACTTTTATGGGCTTTCTTATAATTTTATTTGGCCTTAATTATATCCGAACATTCCTACTAGTACCTAGTGGACACCTGCTTCGGAAGTCTTTCGGATAGGCGTATAGATTTCGAGGGCTTGATCGAGATCATAAAGGTGAATATTTTCCACAAAACATTAATTTCTGATAGAAAGGTTAACGGTTTAAGACAGCTGTCAAATAGGGCTACACAATTGTTGACAGAGGCCAACGTCATCTTGGGTCACGTGCTATTGTTTATGCGTGCGTCATCGATTTTTGTTTTCTTTTTCTTGGTCTTCTCATCTCCTTCAGCTAGTAGACCGAATCCAAGAAAAGACAGGAGGAACATTTCTTGTTCATTGCCTACATTTGCTACATCGTACAAGTCATTAGTACCAACGGCCATTTTTCCCGCCCCGCCTGTTGCCCTGGCTACGAACTGAATGATCGAACCAGATCTGTCGTAATTAACAGCTCGACAAAAAAAAAAAAACAACACTTCTCCTCCCACAGTTAGAATTCGAAAAAGGGAGCGATCGCTCGCATTTCACTTGCATATTGCAATATTGTCCAGCCACGCACCTTGCTGCAAGTTCGCTGTCCATCGTAACAAAAGTCCCCCTGGACTACGCCATCTCGGTCGGCGTGTTCGCACAATAATCAGCCCGCAACGTCGCACATCGCACGCCACACAAAATGGCGGATGAACTGGAATACCTCCATCCAGATTTCGATCTGAACTCTCTCACCGTCCCTCGTCTCCGCTCCATTCTCGTTAGCCACGATATTCCCTACCCTGCGTCGGCAAAGAAGGCTCAACTGATTGGCATCCTCGAAGATGAAGTCCTTCCGCAGGCCAGGAAGCTCTTGCGCGATCGCGACACTGTTCGTCGGACTAGTATGGGGATCACAGACATGAGCAGTCGGTCGACATCAGTGGCTAGCGATGCAAACGACAGAGAGTCCATGCCTCCTCCAGCTACACCCTCAACCGTCGGATCCACAAGCAGAGGCCAGCGAGGTGGGTCGCGACGCAGCACTCGCCACTCAACGGCAGATGCCGATGATGCTTTCGGCCCTGCTACGCCTGTCAGGAGCACAAAGCGCGCGAGCGTTGCTCGCTCAGTGGGTAAACACCCTCGCACGTCTGACACAGACACCGGCGACGACACACTCGCCACTCCAGTCGCTGCTATTCGCCCTACGCCTCGCAAATCTACAGCTAGAAAAGTCGGACGGAGCGAGATCCTCCCCTCGACAGAAGTGGATGAACACACCCCCTATGTCAAATCAGAATTGCGCAATGAGAGCACGTTCACGGATGACAATCCTTTCCAAAGTGGTAGCCCTGAGGCTCCTAAAAGCGCAAGGATGAGCTATGATAGCAAGCGGAAAAGCGGTTCACGCTTATCTACCGACAGCCCAGCTCGGGGCCGCGGGCTTAGGTCGCGCAAATCAGCAACCCCGTCTGGCGTTCAGCTAGATGATGGTTTCCAACCACCCCGCCGGGATTCGTTTGATTTTGGCCCCCGGTTAGTGCCCCCACAGGAGGAGCCTGGAGAGGAGTCGGAAGATTCCGAGGAAGATGAAGAAAGCGAAATTGAAGCGGGTGAAGAATTCACGCCTGAGGAACAGCTCGCTATGTCTATGGAGAATGATCAGTACTCTCAACAAGTTCAGCCTAGGCGACGACCACAAAAGCAAGGAACTCTTAGTCGCTTGGCTCCTTGGGTGGTCATCTTTTCCATGGCTGGCAGTTTCGGTGCCTGGTGGCGCAAAGAAAAGCTCGAGATCGGATACTGCGGCCTGGGAAAGCCCACCTGGTCTTTAGCAGACACGAAAGTTCCTGATTGGGCGAATGTTCTAGAGCCTCGGTGCGAGCCGTGCCCGAGCCACGCCTTCTGCTATCCGAACTTTGAAGTGCGTTGCGAAAATGATTTCCTTTTGAAGCCGCATCCTCTTGCCCTCGGGGGCCTGGTACCGTTACCGCCAACATGTGAACCGGATAGCGAGAAAGAGCGCCGCGTGAAGGCTGTTGCTGACAAAGCTGTTGAGGAGCTTCGTGAGCGACGGGCCAAGTGGGAATGTGGTCAACTGAAGGAAGACGGCAAGGGCGCCAGATCTCCAGATATCAGCGAGCCAGAGTTGAGGGAAGAGGTGGCCAAGAAACGCCGCAAGGGTTTGAGTGACACCGAATTTGAAGAGTTGTGGAAGGGCGCCATTGGAGAGATCCTTGGAAAAGACGAAGTTATCAGTAAAACCCAGCAGTAAGTTTCTTCCACCCTAGGAGGGATTCTCGTGTCTCCTTGGCTTTGCTCATCGCTCTGGATTCTCGCATCCAGCGGCATTTCTTATAAAGATCTGGTCTGACCTTGTGTACCGGAACTGACAGAGGCGCGTTCGCAATCACAGAAATTCCGGCATCCTCGTCCTCTCCTCTACCTCCATTGCACGGCTCCCACTCGCATGTGCCGTCCGCCGCCACTTCCGACTCGCTCTCCTCGCGTATCGACTCCCTATTTCACTTTTAATCATGGCCATTGGTCTCCTTGTGTACGCTCGTGCGCGTGTCCTCGCACGTCGATCTGACATTGCCCGCGTGCCTGAATTAGTAGCTACAACCCTTGACCGACTTTCCACGCAGGCTGCACTATATGCCCGCGGCGATGCCAAAGAACCTTATATTGCCATCGGTCAGCTCCGCGATGACGTCCTCCGCTTTGAACTCCAAGGCAAGCGCCGCGAGGAGCTCTGGCGACGGGTCCGGAACTTTGTCGAGGGCAATGCTAACGTCCGCGCTTCTGTGCGAGAAGGACGTAGTGGTGATGTTTCTCGAGTCTGGGAGTGGATTGGTGGGATCAACGCCGTCAGCGAGCCGGAACATACTGTCCGCCGTGAGAGTACCCGATTCTCTATCCCTTCTCCATCCGGTAACATAGTGGCAAGCCCTCACACCCCTGCGGGCGAAAGTCAACTTGAGCCTGTTTCTAGTCCGAGGGAGTCTCGCCGCTGGGACGAGGGCCGTCCGATCTACTGATTCTCCTCCTGCTCTCTAAAGGATACTTTGGTATCTATGTACGCGGCTCCACTGTGTATTCCTTTTGATATCCTACGCGTTTTCCTTTTCCGAAGTATGAGATATGGCTCTTGTTTCCCGGGTTTCCTTGGCATCTTTACACACTTTATTCCCTTTTTTGTTCGTCTACTTCATCAGTACATATTATTTTCTTGTACATACAAATTCCGTCACCCATTCCAGTTAAAGCCGTGGCTTTTCTTCGATGTATTATTCGTATAAGCGGTGCTTTGCGCCCGATATGTAACATGATGTAGTCTAGCTGCAATTATTCCTATGGATTTTCCTAAGTGCCTAGCGCCAAGCCGAACCCTAAGCACAGCATGTATGCACATATGCATTACACCCTATCGAGTACTCATTTATATATTGCTATCGCTCCGATGACAGATGAGGGCTTCTTCTGCACGTGAATAGCCATAATCCAAAAGGGTTTACTCCGTACATATCCATTGCTAATGGCCTTGGAAGTTATAGTATCTCTGAAAGACCCAGTCCAGCCGATTCCAGCCCAACCGAAAATCATTACCCATACTATATTCCTATAGTGCATACTTCACTACGTTGCTCGGTTAACAGCCATGTGGAGAAACAGCCATTAGTTACTCCATAGTAAGCTCGTTCTACTCCGTATCGTGTGACCCGTGCGAAGGGTCAACCTTAGTACATATGTAATACTCCATACAAAGAAGAAGAATAGATTAACGTACATTTAGCATTCATGTGTTGTACCATTTACGGAGTACTAAGATAGCCAATCTACACAAAGTCAAAAAGTAAGTGATCTCGGTAAAAAAGTATATCGCTTTCGCTCTAGCCCGTCTCCATCCTTGATGCCCAACCTATTGAGCTAATCAATCAATATCCTTGTTAGCTCCAACGTGCATTTTCGTGGGTGTCATCTTCTAGATTGAGTGGGGGCAATATATATTGGTGTGGGGTTGGTAATGTTCTTTGTTCTCATTTTTGTTTCTAGGGCCATGTTCTTGATACTGGTAGAAACCAATGTATGCGCTTCGATTGAAACGGGGTAATGTGAAAGTGTGAAAGTGTGAAAGTGATGTTCAAGGCTACTGTAAGCCACGGGCGTTAGGTGTATTAGAGGTATGGAGTACTAGAATTTGAAATAACATCAGGGAACCATTTCCGCCGTCGTGAAGAACAGAGAGGTCCATGCCATAGCTGCTTCACATATGACTGGCTAGCACTGTACTACAGTTCAAAGGATTATCTGCAGGTGCACGGTAGTCCGTGGTTACTCCGTAGTTCGAGCATCGCTGGGCAGATATTCCAGCAAAGTCGAATCAGAAGCGAGGATCGAAGTGATACATTCGTACTCTCTCCGTATGGCGGTAGATCTTGTGATGAAAAGGAATTGCTTACTGCCTAGCCAACCAGCTTTCATATTTGCTGGGGGGAAAAAGTTTCCTGAGGAGACGGGGCTGGTTTTGTGTGCTTAATGTGACAGGCGTTGTGCCTGGCCAGATGCGAAAGTACCCTACATTGGTAAGCCCTAAGCTAAGAAGACTCTTGTGGCGAAGCCCAATTTTGACCGCTTCTTGAGGATCACTGTATCCTATCAAGGAGCGCTGGGAGCAATGGAGTGGGTACGGGCAGCATCCATTACCCGTACCTAATATGGTCTTAGATTTTCGTTTTCCTCCCTTTTCCCTCCCTTTTTTTTCACGAAATTGCCATTTCATCTCTGGCCCCGCTCTTCGTGCCGAGGTCAGTAAGTTAGGGCAACAATGTAATGGTCTAGTAAGGTATACTGTGAATAACTGCTTTAGGGCAACTTTGGAAGCTTTCTTCCTTGCATGACCAGGTGTGCCATCCCTCCATACAGACTAAGGTAGGGATACGAAGGGCCACGTAGTGTTGTGGCGCCGAAGATCGGTGAACGGGCGCAAGAGCTGTGCGCGGGAGAAGCACGGGGGATAGTGGAGATATTTAGATGGAGAATGCTGGCACGGAGTATGTACGTTGTAGTACTCCATATGTTGTATTGACATAGACTAAGATTGCAGAGTTTGCAGTTATGTGTCTAGCATGCTGCGTGACTCGGTTATATCGAGTATGCTCCTAGTCTAATGTATAGAGGAGAATGGACGAGTAGAGGGAGGAGAAGGGTTGTGATAGGTCTTCCCATCTTCGCAGTCAGGGCCTAGATTGTAGGCCATTCACTCGATATCTAAGCCATGGTTGAGTTAAGAATACCTTCTTCTTGGAAGATGTCCAAGGTTTTGCTCGGTAACGATAGACAAATCATGTACGGCACGGAATTATTCTCCCGGGAATTAGCGGACATCAAGGTAATGGATATGTCTCAAATCTGGAGGAGGGATATCTACCTTTTTTTTGGTCCTTTCTTTGTTAAAAAAAAAAAAAAAATCCAATCCAATCCAATCCAATTAACTATAGTCAAAGATCATGATACGGTGAAGTAGTAAGTCAGGAACAAGATGCATCGGAACGGGCTCTTCCTTCGGGGAACACTTAAGCCAGTCAGAGAGCTGAATTATGGTCCACCTGTCATTGGAAGGCTGTATGGCTCGGGCCCACTTACATATCCACAGGTGTTCCTGACTATTTAAAATCAAAATGTATAATGAGGTAGTTCGTACGACAGTGTATAATGTAATTATATTGGAGAATAGTTATATATGTTTTGCTCTAACAATTTAAAGTGGCAGATGTCATAAATCTAGTGACCGGAGCGTACCGTGGTTGAAAAACAAGCCCAATGCCCTAGTGTCCCAGTGGTTTGGGTGTCCCCATATATATATAGTGTTCCTCGTACTCCGTATGTTTGGGCGTGAAAATTCTTGACTTGTTCACCCATGGACTTCTCTAGAGTTAAACGTAATCTGGAGTAGATATAGACAGAAATTATACAAAGTCTAATAACTTTAGTGACTCACATATATTTGGTGGCAAAAACGGCTATAGTGGGGGTTCGACAGGTGGGTTTGCAAATCCACTCCACTACAAAGTAGGAAAATGCTAAGAATTTCTACAATATAAAGGATTAAAATCAAATATGCACATTGGAAACTCGGGTTTATCTGCCGGGACCTTGCGCATGAAAGATACAAGGGGTCAAGAACTGTATAAACTCGATTAAACAGAAGAACCTTGGAAGGAAAAAAAAAGTAACCAATCGGATTAACCAATGATGGTGAAGTGATAATCATAGATTCACCTGTGGACATGGATCTGGTCTTGGTTGGGTACATATGTACCTAGGTACCTAGGTAATAAGTTCGGATGTTGGTTGAACCTATCATTTACCCCGGAAAATAACTCCGGAGTCAACAAATTAGGGTTATGGATAGGATTGGAGGAATGTCAAAGATGAAGAACGTAAAAAATACTGTCAAATTAACAAAATTAACAATCTATAAACCAAATACATATACAAATAGGTAAAATTACTAACTTTATAAATCTCTATCGTATTTTATACTATCCCTCATAGTCATTATTCCTCTCATATAGACCAATATATCCGGTTATTAATTTGATAGATATTTGACGTCTGATATCAAACAATATTTCCTATAGCATTGACATTTTTGACATCTTTTTGTTGCTTATTTTGGGGACATGCCTTAAGAGGCCCACATCCGCCACTCGATCACTTTTACTATTTTTTTTAATATTATTTTGATCATTTCTTTTCCTTGTTATTTTGCTTATTTTGCTTATTATTTTTCCTTTTTTTTTTTCTATTATATCTATTTGCCCCCCCCCACTTTGCCCTCATTTCCCTTCTAATCTAGGCGCACAGTGCAGAATTCAGGTATCGTGCGGCCCCGGCCCCTCCTCTCTTTCTCCATTCTATAATTCTATGATCTGTCCGTCTTCCATGTGATTTGCTTGATTATCATGCTTTCATATGGTAGTTGGGCAGACAGAGAGTTGGGTTTCTGATTTGCTATTTATCACTTTGTTTTGCACGACTTGATGAGTGAACAGGCACCCCGAGGCTATAGGCCTCTTGCACCTCGCACCAGGCTGCTCGGTGGAAGTGGAGGGGAAGGGGGAGAGGGAGCAGGGAGTCCTGCTGGCGGGAGTGCACCAGAAGAAAAACGCATGAGGCGAGCATCGACAGCTTGTACAGAGTGTCAAAAACGCCGCACCAGGGTACACATTCACTGCGCTTTTCCCATTCTCCCCCCCTTGTTTCACTTATGTACTTGAGATCCAATCAATCTGACATGCTCTTTTCTTTCTTCTTCTTTTGTCAGTGTACCGGCCCACCCCATTGCACCGAATGCTCAACCCACGCCCGCGAATGTGTCTTCGATGAAGCCGCCGACAGACGGCGCAAGGCCTCCGCCAAGCGAGTCCAGGACCAATTGGACCATTTCCGGTCATTTGTGGATGATCTCATCGGGCTCATTCGAGACGGTGATGGAACGACAGTGCAGTTAATCGTCAATACCATACGATCGGGAGCAACCCCTGGAGAGATTCGAGATACCCTCACCCGTATTCTGGAAGACGATCATCAACCCCGCTCTTACACTTCACATGATCGCGACTCAAACCTGAACCTAAACATTACTCCAAACAATAACATGGGCAATTACTTCAACCACCCTCGTTGAGTTAAGCCAATCTCTCGGCCAATATATGCGACAAATATGTGCCAGCGTTACCCCGTCCCTCGTACCTCCCCCCCCCGTACCTTCTCGCCGAATTTTCTCGATCCCAAATCCTCAACCAAACGAACCTGTTTGTTTCATAGCGTTGCCTTCATAGCTGTTATTTGTGTTGTGTTGTTTCTCTTAAGATGGAGCAGGCCATTCAGCCGTCACATCCTCATTCTATTGTGGCCAGCTCCATCTTTATATTTATTGCCATATCTCGAGACACATTGAGATCTCGCAAAGAAACCAGACTGTTCCTATTCTCTTACCCCGGACCCTAGATTTTGTTGCATACTTTTTGCCATCCCAGAAGGGGCTCTTAAAAGCTCGCAAAATTGCGGAGAGACCCGACATACTTTGACGGAAGTGGAATATACCCAGAGATACCCAGTTCTAACTTGTCACCTTCAGACTTTGTTTCTCGGATTGGAGTTACACGCCGGGGTGTTTGTGGATTCGGAGCAAACGGGGGGTTTTTTATATTGACTTTCGCATCACAATCGAGACCTGGTACCTACTCAACTTTGGAATATCGTTCTCATCTTGTAGATAATATATTTAATGTCGTCCTAGCCTTTTAAAACTTCAAAGGCTAAACATGTTATATGGTAGTCTATATATTCCTGATATGGAAGGCGGTATCTAGGTAGAGGACTGATATACCTTTCTATCAACATCCTCACTGTTATATAGTCCACCTCCATCCACATTCCAAGCTTTCTTCTTTATTGGACTCTATATCAACATCTTGATCACTAAGCCATACTAATATACTAATATGCTCCTTTTATCCGCACTAGGTGTCTCACAGCTCTGTTAGCCAACTGGATTCTATTATATAATTTCTATATCACACTTACATGGACAGCCAATCTGTCTCTTCTGCCGACTACTATCTCAATCTCGTGGACATGATACCAGTCTCATTCACTTTCCCAGCTAACATAGTATATGAATCTACGGTAAAATTTGCTTGCTGTGGCTCATACAAGGTTCCCTTTCGATTTGTAGTTACAGAAAGCAAGACGATATCTATGCGGTCATCAGAGTGAATAACCCTTGACTCGATGAAAACTCGATTATAGAGCGATCTCAATAAACGTAGCTTGTGTACGCAGAAGCCGATATATCAAGTCACGAGAATCCGGGGAGGTGGAGGCATCCCCGCGACCGGAGATTTGCCGAGATCTTGTGCTTTTCCAATTTCCCCTCTTCCTCCGGATACTTCTCCTTTCTAGATACTTTGTACCTCTATCTCCTTTCAATATTACTCGGCAATTAATTCCCTGGCTCGGCCTGTGTTGCCGATCTCGATATGATAACCGCTAGCGTTACCATGGGATCTCCTCGGCCCGCGATCAAGCTAAATGAAACAATTTCAACAGAATTGCCCCCGTCCAACAAGAGGAAAGCATCCGACATATTAAAGAATGGTGTTGCACACCGCCAGAAAATTACCAGAGCTTGTGACTCGTGTAAAATAAAGAAAACCAGGTGTACTGGTACTTTACCATGCACAAGATGTACACGACTGTCACTGCCATGCAAATACAACGCCGCATATTCTCGGGGACTACCACCAGACCCTCTTCCTGCATCGCCAAGTCCAATGACCCCAACTGCACCTCGTGCATTTGAGGATGTGGATGTGCGTACGTCCAGCAGCCCCAATCTACAGGGAAATGATCGGGGCTCGACTGTGACCGACAATCTACTTCCAAACTCAAACCAGCACCAGCATGTGGTGTCATCACGGAACTCGCCAGAGCCAGGATCAACGGATTTTGAGGGCAATTACCTCGGTCCTGCATCCGGTGTGTCGTTTATCAATCGCGTATGGAGCCGTCTGCATCAAGATGAAACGACGCACTATCCGGATGAACTCCAAAATGAATCCTCGCGGAATACAGCTGTCTTTATGTTTGGCGATAAACCTTACTCCAACCCCCAAGAGGCGGAGTTTACCCTCCCGTCTCTAGAAAAAGCGCTAGAGCTGGTGGGGATCTATTTCGATTACTCTATGGTGACTTATCGGTTTGTGCATAGGGGCAATGTGGAAGAATGGACCAGGCAGGTTTACCAAAACAACATCGGCCTATCCAATCTCCCCGTGGGAATAATGGTTGCTCGGACTGCTATCGTTCTCATGATCATTGCTGTGAGTACTTTGTACGTGGAAATGAGGCCCAGGGGGACTTCTAGTGGGCGGGGCGAAAGGCTAGAAAGGTCAGTGATTTCCTGATGCGGTCCGAAAACGGGCCTAACGGAGATATTACAGTGAGCGCTGGTATGCAGCGTCAAAATACATGTCTTCTCTCGAGTCCGGGCCGCCGCGACTGGAAACCATCCAGGCCCGGCTCGGCCAATGCTTATATCTGCTGTCATCGTCACGGGCCAACGAATGCTGGTACTCATTCGGCACAACAGTGCAGATTGTGACTGCACTCGGGTTACACAGGAAATGGCCAGCCAAATCCTCGAATAACGGGTGCTCGTATTTAGAGTTGGAGCTGCGCAAGCGAATTTTCTGGAGTGTATACACTCTTGACAAATATCTAAGCATTATGTTCGGACGACCTCGACTACTCCACGACGAGGACATTGACCAAGAACTACCAAATGAGACGAACGACGATGACTTACTAGAAGAAGACCCGACGCGAAGAACAGGATCCACGGACAGCATGATGATTGCCTCTGTTCTTCATTACCGGTGAGTCCCACATACCCATACTATATTTATGCTCATGTAGTACTTGGGTACCTAATACCAAATACAGACTCGGTCGTATACTAGGCGATATATCCCGTCAACTATACAGCATAAACACCCTCTCTCGAGACTCCCCCCTCGAGACCGCAATCCGCCTAACCTCAGAACTCGAAAAATGGAAAGAAACCGTCCCGCCATTGTTCAACAGTGTTCACCCAACCAGTTTAATCCCGCCACTCTGTCGCCAAAGCCAAGTCCTCCAACTTGGCTACTCACACGCTATGATCCACGTCACTCGATCTTTCCTTTTGAATGATTTCACAGACCTCAGTCGCAGACCGAAAGTCCCGCATCCGATGGTCAGCTCGCATGTCCAAAAATGCATCCAGGCTGCTGAGAACATCATGACAATAACCGATGGCCTCGCGCATCAAGGTGTGCTCATGCAGTCCTTCTGGTTCACGCACTACGTGTGCTTCTGCGCTGTTTTGGTCGTCTACATCCATACTATCCAACAGCACCGTAAGTCATTGGGCGGGTCTAACTCTGCGGCTGTCTCTTCGGTCGGTAGTCCTGATGACCCGAATAAATTGCGCCAGCTCTTTTCCCTCGCTGAATCCTGTCAGCAGCACCTTGCTGAAGCCACTCGCAAGAATTGTCCCAGTCGTCGCTATGGGATTATTCTGGAGGAGTTGAGACGGGAGGTCCATCGGCAGATTGGGTCGAATGGACTCTCCGTTGAAATTCGAGCTCATTATTCTGGTGAGAAGGATAGTTTCCATGTGTCAGGAGAGATTTCACAGAATACCGATGTAAAATCCGTCCTCTTTGATGCCCAAGCGGTTGATTTCATGATGCCACCAGCCGATTTAGGAGTGAATGCCGGAGATGATGCAGGTTTTCTTGAGAGTCTCGAGGGATCAATCTGGTGGGCTCAACTTGACTCATGGGTATGTATAGACCTTACTTGGCGAGTACGAAATATTGCTCGCCTATACGCACCTTTCGTTAACTTTTTCTAGGCCTTGTCCAATCTCCCTAATGACCCATCTACATTTAGCCTCTGATTACAGGATGGATGTCGGGTACGAGTCATGAAATCAGAATCGCATTCAATTGGAAATATCCTACTACGGCTCGTATCACATTCTTGCCATGTTTCCCTCAGCACGCTATCCCGTCACAAATTTTGATTCAACGGCGCTCAAAACTGCATGAGACCACCGCGGTGGATGTTCTCCAAGTGATCATCGAACTTCGCAGACACCTCGATCACGTCCTTGAGATGATCATACTTGAGGACCTCTTTTTTCCATTTCGCGTACTGACGAGCAGTCGTGATGGCATTCCGAATTTGCCGACCATTCAACTTCTCCCTTTGAAGCACATCCAAGCTCCCCATAAGATTCTTAACATCAATACCGTCTTCATCGAACCCATCCAGCCGCTTGATAAAAGTATTCCAAATGATTCGTCTTTGCTCCTCGCCGAGCGGGGGATAGTGCAGTGCTAGCTGGATACGCGACTTGAACGCCTCGTCGAAGGTGCCTACCCGGTTGGTGGTCAAGATCAGGATTCCCTCGAAATACTCCACCACGCGCAGGAATGCCGATACGAGCGCGTTCCTGTTCAGATCTTCTAGACCGCGCTGCTCGAGGAAAACGTCTGCTTCATCGAGCAGGACTACACAGTTCCAAATCTTACCCAGGTGGAGCACGGATTCCAGGTACTTCTCCACCTCCTCTGGCTTAGTTCCGACGTCGCCACATGTGACTCGGTAGAGAGGCCTCTCGGCTATTTCAGCCACACTCTCTGCAGTCAGTGTTTTGCCTGTCCCTGGCCCGCCGTGCAGAAGCAAGATAAGCCCATTGCCTTTGCCGGCGATCAGATCGGCAGAGTACTCGGGCTTGACGTAGTTGGTCACCAGTGCTTCAATAAGGTCTCTGGATTTGGAGTCGATAGCAAGACTCTTGAAGGCGTCTTTGTTCCATTCGACATGCGAGATGCGGTCGACTGACAGATGGAACCATTTCTTGCGCCGAAGGTTGAAGCCAGTCACCCTCGGAGGCATCAACATGTTGAATGGCTCTGGTGGGGGTTGTGCTCTAGCCATGGCTCGATCGTCGAGTGTCTTATTGCGTGGGCCGTCTCGCAAATATCCGGTCGGGACTGGATGCAGTCTCTTGTATGTCTTCATGTCTATGATGTATCGGTCGTCGGCCTAGTGGCAATGTTAGTTCCGTTTATCATGGAAGGTTGGAAATAAGCACATACCATGGTCTGGAAGTTCTCTTCCTCGGTCGCCTGATAGGACACATACTTCTGTGTGCGGAATGTCCAGAAAATCTCCCCGCGGCGCTGAAGCTTCCGGACGAGATACTCAGGGGCATACTTGATTGGGAATACTGCAAGATCGGTGATATCACACTCTTTGTCCGGGTCACTGTTGGGTAGAGAATAATCCGCTTCCGGCGACGATGGCATCTCCATAACACGCTGTGACTTTGGCATCTCAAAACTGAGCCTTGTCCGGTATTTATAGAAGTCGCCATCAAAGTCCCAGGTCTGGGCATCGATCCACCAACAAACATTGCTGGTTCCATAAACGTCTAAGGCTTGAGATGGCCAGTCCCTGGCTACATAACCTATATGCTCCTTGTTTTGTGTCGAAATCAGGACTTGGTTAGGCTTGAAGAGGTATTGAACGTATTCGGGGCGAATTTTGCCTTTTTCAAAAAGCAGGTCTGCTGCAGTGTACTCATTGCCGCAAGTCTCCTGGACGTAGTCCATGAAGAGATCAAATTGTCTTTGCGCTTCAGAGCTCAGTCCTCGTTTGATTTCGGATTCTCCGGCACCCCGATTATGGTAAACAAAGAGGTAAGGCGACTGGACCTCTCCCCTTTCCCGGTAGTCGTTCTGCATGGATTGGAACTCTTTACCCCCGAGAAAGTCTGCGACCACATATTTGAGATCTTCAGACACTGGGAAAATGTTCTCGCTGAATGGTTCTGGCTTGCCATACTTTGTGTCCGATGACTGCCGCTCAAACCTTCTTCTGTAGTTCCGAAAAACTACAAAGGATATGTCTTTATTGAGGGCGAGGTACAGCTCGAAGTTGATCAGCGGATCATTGCAGCGTAAATATGGCGCACCCATGCTTCGATGGATAAGCTCAGGGGGGTCGGTATAAACGCCCATCCATGGAGACCTGGTTTGGGACCTAGCCTGAGACCTGTGTCGTCTGGGCCTACTAGGGCCGAATTCATCGTCACTATCGTCCACGCCATAGGTGCTATCTTTCTCAATCCGATAAAGGACCTGATACTTTGAGGCTATGGGCAGGGCGGGTTTTCCTTCTAGCTCCCGGACCTTGTCTCGAAGGGCGGCAATTTGGGCCTTGAGGTCATTGGCCTCTGATAAAGAGACACTTCCTTGACTGGGAGGAGTGTACGTGTCTGAGCGAACGGTGTTTGGGTACTGTGGGTTCATATCGTATGACTCCACAGACGGTGTACTGGGAACCTGAGGCCCTCGAGGAGGGCCTGGAGGAGGGTAAGGGGCATTGGTAGGATGCACCAGGCTTTGGGCATATTGATAAGGCACAGGACCTGGTGGAAAAGGACCTGGTATGTTTTGGTTGTTGAGTACCGATGGCCCAAATGAAGGAACAGGGAGGCTAGGCTCTACTGGCCTTTGGTATGCGCTGCTGTTTCGTCGAGCGACATTCTCCCGTTCTTGCAGCATCAGTTGGAATGAGTAGTCCTGGTTATTGTGGTTTTCTTGCTTCGTTCTAGCATTTGGAATGTAATATGTATCATCAATAGGGGGAGGAAATCTCCCTCCAAACGAAGCAGGAATCAGTTGCTCTTGTGAGGCGTCTTTGCTCAGGTCTTGGGAGATAGTGTTGGCCATGTACAGCTCATCATGAGGGCGAGCTGGATTTGAATGAGGAAACATTCTCATAAGAATGCCTTTCAAGAGAAATCAAAGAACTGTTCCACTGTCCAGAGAGAGTGGGAAACACATAATAAATAAGGGGATACGAGGAGATTCCAATACCAACCACCCCCGCGTCTTGAGCCTCTTGATTGTCATGTGGTGTGGCTGTGTGCATGTTCATACGTGAATATTAGGCTGGTTATATTTTCATGCATGGATACCTATCTGATGCACCTTGTCTTCTCCAGGTCTTCATGTACATGTACATAAAGTCGGGTGGTGCTTACCTTATTTCGTGGTTGCCAGCCCTAACAACATGAGTAATTTACCGCGAACACCAGAGCTTTATGCTTCCTTGCTCCATACATCTACTCAATATATTGTTAAAGTCCACAGATGGTTCATTCATCATTCATTTATTCTGAGAGGCAAATATGACAGCCTCCAGTAGGAAAGATACCACTCGACGAAGTCTTTTCAATCTCTGGATCCCAACTAAAGTCGTCGTCTCTGGAAAGGCAAACACATCTCCAACTGACTCTGGGACAACAGAGAGCCCGGCATCAGAGCCAATTATCCCAGGGGCGGGAAAAGATCGGCTTAGGGTTCGTTTGACACGCAGTGGCTCTAAGATTTTACTGTTACTAGGCTTGCGTGGTTCATCCAAGAGTGAGTAGTGGTGTCTTTCTCTCTATAGACCGTTTGCTGATTCCATCTGACAGGCAACAAAGGGTTTAGCGTCGACACCGATTGCTGTGGTTCAGTACAGGCTGGCGACGAAACCCCAGATCCTTCGAGCCCATCCTCCCCAAGTGGGAATGGCGATGATAGCCCAAGATATCTAACTGCAATTGAGTCCCCACGAAGTGAACCACTACCTGCCACTCCTTCGCTCAGTACCCCCACTGAGGGGATTCAAACATTGTCTGAGCCCCTGCCCGACCTTGGATCATCACCCGAGAGTCAGGTTGAATTGGCTGTTGTCGGCGACGGGAAGCAACATGCCACAGGTCAAAACCCTCCACCAATTGCGACCACTCAACAGAGCTCAACAAACCCGAGATTTGTCGATCGCTTTTCCCATAAGATCTCACTGGCGTTTGGCCAGCCCACTGTCATACGCCGGGCGCATCTTCGGTCAAGACCGAGCATTCTGCACGTCAATTCTCCCGTATTAGATGATATGAGCAAACAGAGTGATGGCGCAAATGATAGCTCAGACCCGTCAACTAGCCCCAGCAGTGGTGCGTCTCCAGCTGGCGGGAAGTCAACTCCACTGACTCCGCTCACCTCTGGAGGGCCGTCTCCTGCCTCGGATAAAGACAAGCTGTATGATGAACAGGAAACTGCGGCAACGCGCTGGCCCTCTCTCTCTGAGATTAATGAAGCCGCTAGCCATTCAGACACCAACGCAATCACTATACTGCCGTCAATCAAAACGGTGGAGGCGACATCAGCGGCAAAGATTTACTTGGAACTATACTTCAACTCCATTTTCCGAAGCAGAGATCCCCGTCAGCAACGTCAGCTCGAGTTGGAGCAGCATATATATGCTTACGATCTCACCCCAGAGGAGCGGTTGATGACAAGACACAACTGGGTCTTGCGGGAGAATGATTATCTACGGCAGTGCCGTGTGCTCAAATCAAATCGATACTGCCCTCAAAGCGAAAGCGCCATCACTGTCGCGGGGTACAAAGCTATAAAAATACTGGGAAAAGGAAGCTTTGGTGTTGTGCGTCTTGTTCGAGAGATTGGCTATGATTTGAACGGTTCCCATGAAGATGATCCTCTGACCCTAAAAGACAATGTCCACTCCAGATCCAACCCTCTTGGCGCTCTGATGTCTGCTGTAGAAGGTGCCAGACAAAGCCGTCGAAGGTATATGACCGGCGAAAAAAAGGAGGTATATGCCATGAAAGTCATCAAAAAGGCAGAGATGATCCGCAACTCCCAGGAAGGCCATATTCGAGCGGAAAGAGATTTCCTTGTTGCCTCTGAGTCCTCTCGCTGGGTTGTCCCTTTGATTGCCAGTTTTCAAGATGCCAACAATCTATATCTTGTGATGGATTATATGGTTGGTGGTGACTTTTTGGGGCTACTGATCCGCAAAGATACACTACGCGAGGACTGGGCGCGTTTTTACGTTGCCGAAATGATATTGTGCATTGAGGAGGCACATAGACTTTTCTGGATTCATCGTGATGTCAAGCCTGATAACTTCCTCATTTCTGCGTCGGGCCATTTGAAGATTTCCGACTTTGGTCTGGCTTTTAATGGGCATTGGTCGCACGATCAAGCTTATTATAACAGCCAACGCTACTCCTTGCTAGAAAAACTTGGCATTAATGTCAAGGGCGATTCCGAAGACCAGAAGGAGGCTACCGAAGCGAAAGAGCTCGCGCCTGAAATAAGATTGCACAGTCCGGATGATTATGTTCTTCATAGACCATCCCCGACAAGTTTGCTGGATTGGCGAGACAGCAAGGGGCGACGCAGATTCGCAAAAAGTGTTGTTGGAACTAGTCAGTACATGGCACCTGAGGTCATTCGCGGTGAAATGTATGATGGACGATGCGACTGGTGGAGTTTGGGTATCATTCTATATGAGGTAGGTCAATATCCTCGTTTCCTGTGTATCAAATTCTCAACGGCATTTGCAGTGTCTATATGGCTTTACGCCCTTTGCCTGTGAAAACCGCCACGATACGAAGATCAAGATCCTCGTGAGTACTTTCTTTGTTCCCTTTGTTCTGGTGGACTTTTTATACTGAAACTTCTCAAGCAACACACGAGGACCTTGCGATTTCCACGGGAGAAATCCACGGACAAGCTAGTCTCCCCGGAGGCCATGGATCTGATTACCAGGATTCTCCAAGAGCGTGAATATCGCCTGTGCTCCCCCAAGTACCAAGCCAATGATATACTGAATGGACGACCTGTCTCAACTCAAATGCTGTACTCCATGGACCCGCGGTACAGAAACATCGCGAGCTATTACGTATACCCCAACGATGCAGCAGACATCAAGATTCATCCATTCTTCCGAGGTATCCGATGGCAAGAGCTCCACATGTGCCAACCACCAATGATTCCTAGAGTCAGGAACTGGGAGGACACTAGGTATTTTGACGACTGGAAGTTGCCCGGTGATGTTGCTGAGAATGATGCTGGTACCGACTCGGAGGATCCTGAGCAAGAGCCTGGCAAAATGGCCCCTGGGAATCAAGGAATAAGTCCAGTGAAGGACGCGGTTAAGCCGCCAGCTGCTGAGACGGTTCCACGCGCAGCACAAGAGCAGGCGAAGGATGCCGAAAAGAAAAAGGAGAAGAAGCGCCCCCGTGATAAAGTACTTCGAGACAAACAGGTCAGTAAGACAGTCTTGGACATTCGCAAAAAGGGCGCTTTTCTGGGGTATACATACCGGCGACCAAACGACGTTGCTTTGGCTTTCAGCACAGAGCGAGGGCGTCGACCGTACACCAGAGGTCAATTGGCCGGCCTGTATACATCGTGACTACACAAAGCAAAGCAGTGGGATGGGGAGTTGATGCCCTACTCGATTTGGAATAAACCTGTCGGCTATTGTTACATTTCCATTCACTCTACAAACCATCATCCTTTCGGCGGGTCAGACATACCCACACAACCCTCCTTTCATCTTGTATAGTACCTCATTCCCTCATATTTGACTGTTCATCGTTCTTGGAACCACAGTCCTCACTCCACTTTCCCTCTTGTGTATCATTAGGAATGAATATACCATTATGGGCACAAGATGTTAGCCTACTGGAATAAAAAGTACCGGTATCAGATTGAATACATTTTATTTCCTGTGATACTTCATCAAATTTGAATGGAATGAAACACCAAAAAGGAAAAGCAACAGCGGGGGCAATTCATGCAGACAGCAGGGAGCAGGTGCTTATGTATGGTCTCAAGTCACATCTGATGGGCAAGGAACTGGGGTATCGGAGAGCAAATTCAGGACAGAGAAGCTTTTGGTGGGTATCAAGTTCAGAGATGGATATAAGAGGGAAATGATTAAGCAGAAAGGTGCAGAAGTGGCAAAGAAAAAGTGAACCGAGTTCACAGAACCGGCGCGCTCATCGAGAAGGCCGAATCCGTGACACGATCCTCGGGCTTCATGGTGCCATTGAGCAGTGGACAGAGCTTCTTGTTTGTTTTGATGTGTCCGACCTGGCCGCAGTTGGCGCACTTGCGCTGAGTACCAGCAGGCTTGCCGTCCGGATCGCCGGAGCGAGGAATGCCCTTTTGCTTCTCGCGGGCGAAACGACGCTCCTTGTTGCGGTTGAGACGGCCAAGCTCGGCCTCGATCAACCTCCTGTTTCGGGCATCCACTTCTGGGTCGCCTGTAGGCTGGAGAGATTCCAGCTTTGTGTGCATGGCTTCGTTGTGGTGACGGTGTTGGATGTAGTGCCTGATTACTCGGGGATCGAAAACGTGTTGCTCCTGCTCCACGATTTCGCCGTTGTCCAGCTTGACCTGGCGGGTGATGCGCAACACTTTGCCGCGCTGGCTGTTGAAACTCATTTTGCTGAACTGACTTGTTGTCTCATCGTCACGACGATATGGCCCAGGTGTTGGTGCTTCGGATCGGGGTGTTGGTTTGTTGAATTGATCCCGGTAGTCCTCTTCTTGATCCACGTCGCTTTCCTGGTCGGAATGCTCAATGGTGGAGGACAGGCTGCTTTTTTGAGCATCCCAAATCCGACGAATGGATGTTTCGTATGATCTTTGCTGGCGGGCAACATTGTAGCTGTGGCCGCCAAGTTCCTTCAGTCGCTGCGCGTCTAGCTTATCCTCAACACTTTCACCGATAGCCTTAAAGCCACCCTTCATGCTTGTTTTGATGAAGTTATAGCCCTCGCCACGGCCAGTAGGATCTCCTTCGCCGTGAAGTTTCAGCATAGCCTTGCCTTGGGAGGCCAACAAAAAGTTACGAGTTGCCTTCCAGGGAGCCATCTGCTGCTCAAAGCTCTCGAATTCTTCATCTTCTTCATTTTCACCACCGGTCTCCGCGTCGTTGCCATAACCGGTGTCGTGGAGGTGCTGCTGTCCAATCTGCATTGATTCCAGAAGACAAACATCTTCGGGCTGGACCCACGAGCGGATGGTGTCTTGGTCAGGGAGAACTGGATCCAGTGGCTTCCAATATTTAGTGTCTTTGTCGTGTTGAAGGAAATCCTTGACCTTTTGTCGGTTCTGCATATCCGTAGTGTTTGGTATATGAGCTGTAACATCGCTGATCGCGAGTCGCTCATCCGGGCTCTTCTTCAATAAACGATACACTAGCATCTTCATGCGATTCTTGGCGACAGTTGTCACCTTGCGTGAATGTGGTCCGGGGATGTCAACCGATGGGAATTGCTGTCCGGCAACGTAGAAATTTTCTATATTACGTAGGTAGTATTCACTACCAGAACCCCCAGTGGTGTTGCGGATCACGAGGAAGTCCGTTGATTTGGGCTGGTGCGGGAATAGTGGTGCTCGGTACATGGAGTTTGAGATTGCGGGGGAAATTTCGCCAGGGTCAACATGGCCAAAGATTGAGTAGGGACTTTTGTCCTGGGGTAGAAGAACAACCGTTTCGCCAATCTCCGCCCTTGGGCGAGTGGGATCATCGATGTTCTTTCGTCGGTAATAATTGATGAAACGGTTGCACATTCCAAAGTTGGCAAGCGTCATAGGCTGCTCCTCGGAGTACTCCACCAGCAAGACATTGGAGTTGTCTCCCATGGACAATGACTTTGTGGAATCATAGACAGTTTTCGCATCTTTACCACGCAATTGTTTGCGTCTCTTCTGATCGGGGGTCTTAAACCAATGCGTTTGCCCAGGCCGGAAGGCCAGAGCAGGTCGGTGGAAAGACCTAGCTTCAGCCTTGGCCAACTCAGTCTTGTAGTAGGGCCACTGCAAACGCAAGGCTGGCAGAGCGTGCTCGAGTGTCACGTTCCCAAGAGTACTGCGAATCTTGTTCTGATGATTCTGTTTGAGCATATCGTATGCTTGATCATTCGAAATGTTGTAACGCTGGGTGAGACGGCGTGTCAGATTCAGGTCCACTTCATCCCTGGTGCGAGGAGCAGCGTGTTTCGGCTTGTTTGACACGGCATCCACTCTTAATTCGTCGACAAGAATGTTCGGATCATTGAGGTCAATTGTGACTCTTTTTGCGACTTTCATTGTAGCTTGTTCTGGGTCATCCAATAGTGGGATATCAATGTGTGATAGAGCAATGACATCCATCGGAGCCGGGCCCGTCTTTCTTTTCTTATTCGGAAGCTCAGTTTCCATGAGCCAGTCTGCTTCATCCTCATCCAAGTTGCCATCTTTTCTTTGTGCCAATGGCATCTCTTCCGGGTCAATGCTGGAGACATCATCTTTAATATCCCAGTCCGCGCAAATTGTTCGAAGATCCTGCATGGTGAAGCCACCAGGCAGCACTTCATCTCCATCCGCGTCATCCAGATCGATGTCTTCCTTTGTATCCTCCTCCGCGTCTTCCCCCTCATCTTCGCGGTCCGACTGTGTGATCATCACCAAGCCAAGACTCTCATGATCGAGGCCACGCTTCAGGGGTTGACCAGTTCTGAATGTACGCTCATGATCAGCCGCCAGCTCAATATTCACTTTCGTGGGCAAGACAGGCTTAGGCGGCTTGGCCGGCTGTTTTCCGATGAAGATGGCCTTCTTGTGAGGAATCAATTCAAGCCAACGTGGAAGAGTGTTGCGATCGAATGAGGGAAAGAGGGAATGTAAAAGTTCCTCGTGGTTCTCAGGCGGCGCAGGTGGGTTCTCAACGCCTGACATGGCGAACAACTGCTGCTGAAGTTTCCAAGCGCGGAGTTCGACAGGGTTCATGTCTTCCGACAAGATACTATCATCATCCGGGAACTCATCTTCCTCCATCATAGGTGGCCCTGGCTGCGGTGCCGGGGCTGACGGGATGGGCGGTAGTTCAACGGGGGCATCTGTTAAGGGCATTTCTTCGTCTTCGAAAAGGCCACGGGTAGCATCATCCTGTCCAGCAGGAGGCGGCGAAAAAGAACCTTCGCCAAAAAGGTCATCGAGATTGTCATCCTGGGTCTGGGTCCCCTCTCCCTGGTCACCAAATAGATCGTCGCCGTTTCCGAAAAGAGCGGCGTCGTCCGAGCCCAGGTTCGCGAAAGGATCTTGACTCTCGTCCACTGCAGGCAGAGCTTGGGCTGGGCGTGAGATCTCCTCTTCCTCCGGAAGTTCATCGTCGTCGAAATCCTCGTAGTCGATTGCATCGTCAGCTTTTTCACCAACTTCCAGCTCACGCGACAAGAAATCTAGAGAGGCGTTTTCTTCGTAGTTGTTCAGTTGTCGCATCACATCGTCGAAATCGGTATCTTCCCCGCCCTCCGGGGCCTTCGGTGTTGCGTGAGGCATGACAGGCAAGTACACTTATGTTTAAGGTGAGAGGAGCGTTGTAAATGAAGAAAGCGTTAGATTCGACAAGTTGGTGAGAGAAATCGTAGGTTAAGAATGTAGGCGCGAGCCAGACAAGGCGACGACGCGATTCAGAATATGCACATCTGGGTATTATGCGAGTCTTCGATTTGGAAGTCGTTTTCGCTGTGGCTCTGGTCGCGCAGGATGGAGGAGAAGAGGAGTGGCGTGTCGGACAGGTGGTCGTAGAGAGAAAATGGGTTTCCAGGATAATCGCAAGGGACGGGCCACGCTAACCCGATAAGGCAATCAGCTCGATGCCTGAATTCGAATTCAATGCTTCTCATTGGGATCTTTACAATAAACACAAAAAACACAATGAAAAATAAATGAAAAATACATAATTTAAAGTAAAAATACATTTCATGAAATTATTGTCAGATGAATAGCAACCATAAGTCATGACACATTGAAATCACCATAGAAAATACACAATGCCTTGCTTGCACCCTCCATGCAATAGTGCATTACTGTAGCCTTCTCACCGTCAGGGACCAACTTTGCAATCTGCTTCAAATCAGAGGTCCTTGGGATGTAAAGAACCATATGCTTGCTGAATGCTGAGTATTCATCATACAATCTTTGGAGGGAATATGGCTCCATGGTCTTCAGGTTGAATACCTGATCTGAACGGTATCCCGGACCTGTCACACTTAGTTCATGTCACGGAAGCAAATATGTGATGAGACTTACCTCCCCACGGTGGACTGGCAAAGACGACACTGTATGGCGCCAATTCTTTAAGTTGATTCTTCAGAATCTCGAAACAATCGCCTTCGAACCAAGTGATTTTGTCTTCCACCCCATAGATTTTCGCATTGTGCTTTGCGCACTTAAGAACAGCAGGATTTTTTTCAATCGCGTAGATTCGTTTCCATTTCCCAGTCAAGGCAAATGCAATGGTGTTTCCGCCTGCGCCAGCGAAGGCATCCACGAGAATCCTGCGCCCAGCAGGCGCTGACTTGGCAATCTGTGAAGCTATTTGGCTAAAGAAATGTTAGTAGGAAGTCCGGGATAACAGAAAAGAGTCACGAACTTGGCGACTGGTTCTGGTGTTACGCCAAACCAAGCATCATCCGTCAACCATACACCATCATCGTACTTGGAGAATATCCGGTAGCGTTGGGCCCAATAGCTGGTAATTGGGTTAGCATTGGGGTCTTGTGTTTTTCAATGAGACTGGTACTTACTTCTGGATGTCCCATGGCACCTCGTGCAAACTGCTGTAGTGATGCACCTCCGGAGGCGCGTCTTCGTCTGCCATGATGCAGTGCAGCGATAAAGCGAGATGATCGATCCATTCTCGATAACTGATAAAGATGGGTGGTGTTTGCATTGTTTGCATATGTGTATCTGGCCAGCTCGCCCCGAGGTAAACATACCTGACCACAGCTTCCTTGTTCAGCCTCATTCGATCTCTCTGCAATCTGAATTAGAGCAGAGAATTATGTTCGGCGCATTAAATCGCTTTATTGGCCGGTTAGACGGGGAGCCTGGTCAACAGCCTCGAAACGGCCCTAGTGACAACGCATTCGGTTTCCAGGTCCTCCGCAACAAAGACCCGGAACTGCCTCTAGAGCCATGGTTTGACTTTATCGTAGGCATCAACGGTCATACAATTGTGAGTGCAGAGGATCATCCTACTCCCCGGTTATAAGATTGCTCACACCGACGTACAGGAAGATCCAGACCCGAACCTCTTTGCGACAGAATGCCGAAATTGCGCTGGAGGAAGCTTGACACTTGAAGTATGGAGTGCGAAGGTAAGCATAGTAAAATGATGTATGTAGTTCTAGCTAATCCGTATCCTCTCAGGGTCAACGAACACACACAGTCACTCACCCTATACCACCAACGAACCCCTCCCTCGGTCTCGCACTGCAACTTGCTCCCCTCTCTTCTACACAACATATATGGCATGTTATTGCCATTCCATCGCCACTTAGCCCCGCATACCGAGCCGGGTTGCTTCCTTACTCAGACTATATCATTGGAACCCCTAGCGGGACGTTAAGAGGGGAGTCGGCACTCGGGGAGTTGGTTGAAGATCATCTAAATCGCACGCTGGTTCTGTGGGTTTACAATAGCGAATTCGATGTGGTTCGTGAGGTCGAGCTTGTCCCTACCAGGGGCTGGGGGGGCGAAGGCGCCCTTGGTGCAGAGTTGGGATACGGTGCTCTTCACCGACTACCTATTGGACTTGGAGAAGAGGTTGAGGGACCAGGGGAGGTTGTATTCGAGACACGCGAGGATGGCACTGCTGCCCCAGTGGGTGTCCCTGCAAGCGCTGTCCCTGGAATTGCAGCTTCATCGGGTAACTTCCTGGTTCCAGCAAACATTACAGCACCACCGCCCCTGGCCTCCGCTCAAGCAAGAGGTGCTTCGCCCTTGGAGAGCAGATCGCCCGCCGGCCGTCGTGCAGGGAAATCACGGCCAGCAGCATCCCCCAACAGAGCCTTTGACGATTACTTTGCCGAGGGTGAAGAGAAAAGCCGGGCGCAAGACTATGCGCCGTCACGGCATGGAACTCCTCTACCTCCGCCGCCGAAGGCAGGAGTCTCACCTTCTCACACGGAGAGCCCTGCACCGGAAGGATCACCAGGACCTGCGCAGGAAGAATGAGTGGCTTAGAAAGATCAGAAATCAATTTAATGTAGAGTATGACGAAACCAAATTATGTCGATCATCGCAAGCTACCTATTCCCATGTGCAAACGTACGCTCATAGGTGCTCTTGTCAGACTACCTACTTTTTGACTGAATGGTTTAAAACGAAACGAACAATCCGGTTATGTCTTCGGATTTACGAGTTCTAAGCGTACATGTGCAACAAATGAATCCGCGCTATAGCCCAAAATAGCTGGGCTATATTTAGTGGCCCTTGCTCACCAGCTGCTCCAACTTCTTCCGAGTGTCACCAATCTTCTCCTCCATCATCTGGCGCGCCATTGCACTGTGCGCAATGCCGGTGTACCAGATGTGCTCCGCACGCTCACGAGCAGCCGAGTGCTTCTCCGCAAGGGCGGGGACCTTCTTCTCGTACTCCCAAACCAAGTCTCCGACATTCCGCATCGTCACGGGGAGAAGGGTGTAGGCGGCAGCAGTACCGAAAGCAAGCGGCGATGCAGTACGGAGGAGGATGCCACGGTTACGCGAGACAATCGAGCCGGCCATGGCAGCCACGACCACGTAGACACCGCCAGGCAGAAGACGCTCGCCGGATTCGGCAGAAGGTGCGAGCGAGGCAATCGTGTTGGTGAAGCAGTTTTCGATGTTGAGGGCCCGAGACAGGAAGTTGTTGAAGCCCTGCTCTGCGGCAAGGGAGTGTGAGTAGAGGAAGAGGCGAGCTTGTCGGACCTGAGCGGTCAGGATGTCTGTCGGGGTGGGCGAAGAGGGAGCTAGTTGCGCAGCCGGCGCAGAGATCAACTTGGGAGTGGCAGGCGTAGCAACCTGGGAGGGCTTGGAGTGTTCGGGGATGTCGGCTGGGAAGTCATCGTAGATAGGTTTCCGCTATATTAGGGAAGCAGTCGTGTGTCAGACCAAGCCTTTCAGACATTCAACATAGCCAGGAATAGATATGGTCATACAATGTCTCGGGGCTCTTCTGCGAATGCTGTCTTCTTAGGGTAGAGAGCAATACCTCCCGCAAGGAGAGTGGCTGCGATCGGAGCCACAGCCCGCTGGGCACAAATCAGCATGGAAACGGGACATTGGGGAATCAATTGCATCCAAATTGCAAGGAAACAATTATAAAGGCATACCTGTTGCAACATCGGCCGGAATGACATCCTGAGGGTGTGGGGGGGGGGAGGAGAATGGGGGGAGCTGGTAGTGAGGATGAAGCAAAGTCGTGTTGGAGCAAGACGGGAATTCTTCGGCTCGGCGGAACCTCCAGAAAACTCCGTCATTGCCCGTTCTCCTTGACTCTCATATTTCTTTGCATAGGGGATTTGTGAATCTACGATTTCCGATGATTTTAATCTGCTTTTGATATAGTATCTACAATGCTTCGCCCTTTGCGACGAACATGGACATGTCGCAAATGCCTACATCTGCGGCCTCAGTATCGAGCGTTCGAGAGCGCCGCATCTTCTCCGTCAACGTCGTTTGACTACATTCCAACAGATATCAGTGCACCAAGAAAGAAGACTGATGACCAGACTCTACGCCGCGTTTTTGACTCCCAACCGTTCTGGAATGAGTTCTCCCAGCAGCGCACAAGCACAGTCTCGAGGCGAGCTGGATTGGTCCAAAACCAATACCTGACAAGCCCAGAGGGTTTTAGGACATTCGCAAATGTCTCGCTACAGAGATGCCAGGCTATCGTAGCCAAGGTACTTGCCGCCTCGACTGTCGAAGAATACAGGGCCCTAGCACGAGACCTTGACCAGCTAAGCGATCTCCTGTGTCGCGTCATCGATCTGTCCGACTTTATTCGAACCATCCATCCCGATCCGCGGATACAAGAAGCAGCCACGCAGGCGTGGGCTCTTATGTTTGAATATATGAACGTTTTGAACACAACCACAGGGCTTCATGAGCAGCTCAACAAGGCCTTGAACAACCCGGACGTGACATCATACTGGACCGAGGCAGAACAGATCGTGGCACAGATCCTCAACAAGGATTTCTCGAACTCTGCAATTCACATGCCGCCCAATGTTAGGCAGCGGTTTGTGGATCTGTCGAATGATGTGAGCCAGTTAGGTTCCGATTTCATGAATGGCGCGGAGCCTGCAAG
Source organism: Penicillium griseofulvum (assembly GCF_001561935.1). NCBI lineage: Eukaryota > Fungi > Ascomycota > Eurotiomycetes > Eurotiales > Aspergillaceae > Penicillium > Penicillium griseofulvum. Next base: position 3,297,688 of record NW_024467471.1, on the reverse strand, counting down.
GTCCCAAGTTGTCTTTGGTGCCAACAGCCTCCAAGGATTGGATCCTATGGTCATCTCCAAAATCAAGCGGTGGAATAAGAAAGCGCCAGTTCCAACGATGGGGATTGTCCCTCGACTTGCTCTGCGCTCGGTGCATGATGAAGAAGTCCGCAAAGAAATCTATCTCGCCACGCGAACATCCAGCAAGCGCCAAATTCAAAGATTGGAGGAACTTTTAATGAAGAGAGCAGAGTTAGCACAACTTACGGGCTACAATAGCTTTGCGCACATGACTCTCGGTGACAAAATGGCCAAGACGCCCGAAGCAGTATCCAACTTCTTGACTTCGCTTGTATCAAGCAACCGGGGTCCAGTCCAGGAAGAACTATCTAGGTTGCAGGACTTGAAGGGAGACTCCTCCTTGCGGCCCTGGGACCACGCATACTACGTTCACAAGCGCGTTCTAGCGTATTCCCAAGCTCGTCGCTCTCGTCACATGGGTGTTGTCAATGAGTTCTTTTCCTTGGGAACGGTGATGCAAGGTCTCTCTCGACTGTTTGACCGTTTGTATGGGGTGCGTCTCGTCCCTCATGAAGCAGCTCCCGGTGAGACTTGGCATCCCGACGTTCGTCGATTGGATGTAGTAGATGAATCGGAGAACCACATTGCAGTTGTCTACTGTGACTTGTTTACACGGCCGAGCAAACACCCGAATCCGGCTCACTTTACTCTGCGCTGCTCGCGCGAGATCTCCGCGGAGGAGGTCGCCGAGTGTGCCTCTATGAACGAATCTGCGCACCCGAACGACGGCATGGCCACTGGTGTAGATCCGCAAACTAAAACTCTGCGCCAACTCCCAACCATTGCCCTTGTGTGTGATTTCCAGGAACCTCAGGCCAATGGCTCCGGCCAGCCAACTCTCTTGAGCGAGCAGAGTGTTCGCACCTTGTTCCACGAGATGGGCCACGCTGTCCACTCCATCCTGGGCCAGACGCCTCTGCAATCCATCTCCGGTACTCGATGCGCCACTGACTTCGCCGAACTTCCCTCCGTATTGATGGAGAGCTTTGCGACTGCACCAGAGGTTCTGAGACTCTATGCGCGACACTGGAGGACCGATGAGCCTCTATCTGAGGGCATGATGCAGAGCATGGAGCTAGACCGCACGGCGCATGGTTCCATCTACGGTGCCGTTGAGAATGAAGCACAGATCCTCATGGCACTCGTTGATCAGGCATATCACTCGATCCCAGCTGAGATCAGCTCAGCTGGCATTGATTCTACGGATATCTATCATCGAGTCTTTTCGGAGTATTCCAGTCTACCCGACCCAAATAATGTTCAGCCGCGTACCTCTTGGCAGGGCTTCTTCGGTCACTTGTATGGCTACGGTGCCACGTACTACAGCTATATCTTTGACCGTGCGATCGCGAACAAACTCTGGCAGGACGTCTTCCTGTCTGGTCAGGCGGCAACTGATCGTGCCGCCGGTGAGCGATACAAGAATGAAGTCCTCCGCTGGGGTGGTGGTCGCAATGGCTGGCAATGTGTGGCTGGCGTTCTGGGGAACAGCAACCCCTCCAACACCAACGGCCGGCTGGCTGAAGGTGGTGATGAGGCTATGCGTGAAGTTGGTCGCTGGGGCCTCGGGCGCGAAGGCGTGTCTACATAATACGGTTGTACTTTTATTGCTTTCTAGTACATGTATACCTGCCTTAAACGGCATTGTAAATAATCCCAAAACATAGATTTGTGATCTGAGCTTTCTAAATTGAGGCTTGAACCAGGTTCATATGGAATAGAACAAAGGACAAAATCAGAGATCTGGTCAACTGTGCTCTCGGTGTAACAGTAGGAGTACCAGTAATGAGGCTAGCCTTGGGCATATGGCAAATAACTATGTTGTACGTACAAATCCCCTTTACCGCCTGCTGTAAATGGATTAGCCTAGATTGGTGGCTCAATCCAGTTAGTGTACTCCGCTCCCTGTACCGTGGTTGAAAAAGGTCAGATGACCACAAATGCCTATATATACCTGCCGGGGCCGACAGAACTTCCTTTTCTTTTCTTTCTTCTTCAGCTCTCTTTGCCTATTGGCTTAGATCAAGTGTAGTATCTGTTCTTTTCAGTTTAATCTCTGAAAGTTTCCGTCCAGGAAACACTTTGATTATTCCTATTTTTGGAACCCGTGACTTGGCCCCTGTGCTTGCGCATGCCTCGTCGCACAGTGTCATTGGGCTTACACTACCCCCAATAGACGCGACTCCTTTTTCATCAATTGTTCGGCTTGTCCGGGCGTTTGGAGAAGAAGCTTTCAATATCTGCGACTCGTACTCAATATTTACTGTGTTCCCGGAAAAGGAAAAATGAATGTTCCTGTCATGTGTCACGTGTCTCACTCTACCTTGCCTTGCTGTCTTCCCCTTGTAAGTAACCCTTTGCCTCTCCCATGGGGAATACGGCCGCACGGACATGGCCACATGCCACATGTGAACCCATAACCAATAGGAGCCTATCAATCCAGTGATCTCCGTTGGACGCAACGTCCGAGATTAGGCTACCAAACCCCGTTCTGGGGACTTCGAGTTATCTCACTCTTTGTCTTGCTGAACTGGAACCTTGTTTACTACCTAGTTATGCTTGAATGGTCTTCAGATAGGTTTTTCCAGTAGTATGGAACCTACATAGTACAAACATATGGACCACCTTATTACACATTGACACCCTCTAGTCTTGCCTCTGAGTCTCTGACATGCTTCCACATTCAGGCTGCATGGTGGCTTGCTGTAGCGTGAGACCCTGGTACCCGATGGTAGGCAAAGCGCGAACTGATATTGCGGCTATATTGCCTAGTCAGATGCTCTTTGTGTGTAAATTTGCGGAATACTCCAAGTTACCCAAATTCCCCTGAGTGCTCTGATGAAGATCTGTCCCTGGGTTGTATTAAATGTAAGTACCTATACGCCCTTGAGCATCTAGGCCTTCTTGTCTTCTTATTATACCTGCACTCAATCTGCAATACAAGCACCCCCACCCCAAATATACTCCATGAGCATTCACCGCTATCTCTTGTTCGTTATATGGGATATTGCGATTTCAACTTCGTTGCCTTCGACTCCTGCTCCATCAAACTAAATACCGTTTGTTGCGTTTGGGGGATATTATTTATTCCCAGCCTGACTTTCGATTTCTTCCCTCTGACATCATTTAAATCAGTATACTCATATCAAAATGCCTGATGTCCTCATTATCAATGACAATGCTTCCTTCGCTTCAAGTGATATCTTGTCTACTCGGGATCCGATAGAGCAACCACGACATTCACTTCGTCGAAGACACACGGTTTCCCAGCTCACAAGAAGGCTGTCTAAGAGAATCTCTCAAACAATTGTCAGACCTGGAGTTCAGGAACATCAGCTGAGTGAAAAGAATCTCAAGAACCTCAACGACACAACAAATATTGATTCCCACAACATATGCTCGCCAGTTAATCAGGCTCATGAGGTTAAAATATGCGACCCTATTCACGAAGACATTGAAGAATACCCTACTTTCGACGTGGAAGCAGCGAGAGAGATGCGTCTTCGACAGTCATACGCTACCTACTGTCAAAGCTTTACGCTATCGGGGACAACAACGAAGAGTAGGAGGTTCGACTTATCGATGGGAATGGACTGGGCAGAAGGACATACTCGACCCCCTCAGGCGGATCAGACTCGAAAAGACAACGACACATCTGAAATTCCGGGACCTTATGCCAATCCCGAGCACATACCGGACCATTTAAGGCCTAGACCTTGCACCGTCCCATTCACAATATCATGTCCGTCTACAGATATTGATGATACACCAATATCACACCCAGCAACAATCGGAACCCCCTCTTCAGAATGTCCAGTCACGGAAACATCAAAGGTCGATGAAGACTTCAAAATAACACCCAACCCCAATTACCCCAAACCACCGCCTTGCATCATCACCCCAACTGTCTGGATGGAGATACAGCGCGACAAGCGAGAACGCAAAGCAGCTCGACGGCAGAGACTCCTAAACCCCTTTCGGTCGTGGTTTATGTCAAGCCGGCCCTCCTGGGGGCGGAGATATGGAGTTGTTGAATAACGGGATCTACAGTCAAACTGAGAAAAGCAGGTTTGAGACCTCGGGATATTGGACGCGTTTCAAATTCACTGGTCGTATCTTAAATGGAAATATATCTTAATCACACAACCCATGCTTGCTTTTTGCTTTGAAACAATACAATATCACACGCCTAGAATGATGCATCGCCGATCTCATCTCACCTTCCAGGCACCCAGGATTCAAGGCTATATACGTCAATCTTGAAATGGTCAGATGTTTGGATCTTTTTCGTCTGTGCAGTTCTACTCCACGAGACTTATCATGTTATCGCACAAGATATGAATAAGAAAGATACCAGTCAGACAGTCATAATCACTCTGCTCGAGAAATCTGCACCCTGTACACCACCATCTGAGCAAAATTCAAAGAATTGAAGAGGACCACCATTCACCTCGGAATGTCGGACTCTGCAGCCAGTCCGAGATCACACGACGGCAGTTGCCGCTGCAGACGGTCGGTTTCACGATGCAGGTCTCATCACCCATAGTTTGTTCTGGGGCGGGGAAGAAAAACCGTCAAAAGAGTTAAAAGAGTTGAAAGAATTTTCCAAGGATGGTCACAACCAGTAGTATCAACGGTATCAACGGCTATCTCCTGGTCTACATCCCATATGCCACCGTGACCTACCGTAATACCTGACGTGGCTGCTAAGGTCTGAAACGTATTTCCCACATTCATTGTGTGTCTTTAATAACTTCTGCTCCAATTATTTAAAAAGAAATAACATTTTTGAGCCCATAAATTACCCCTTGGCTTTTGCCCTAAGTGTGGGACTCGCATGGTGTATGGCATGCACGTTAGACGGTGTAAATGCTCGGTGTAAGCCCCTACTGGGGGAAAATAGCGTTCTATTTGGTGTAATTGTAAATTCTAAAAATATCCAGACGAATTAATTGAAAGGTGGTGAATAGTTACAAAGATTATATTGCGAGCAATCCTGGTGGCCCAGAATATATAACCGGGAAATGAAAAACATAACATCGAAATATATACTACAAATTTATATAGCAGCCGAAGGAAAGATAGCAACGGCACGCAGAATCAATAAAATAACACCCAAAGGTGCAGACAGGAACTATTATTATATGCATCAGTATTACCTACCGGATTTTCTCCTGTTTCAGCTTTGCGTTTCCAGTTTAATGCTCACTGAGCGCGGCTTTTTGCTATTATGGTAGTTAACGGGTACAATGCAAGGCGTCAAGTTTTGGAATTTGGGAATTTGAAAGATCTGAATACACACACTTCGAGCAACAGCAATACTATATTCACTTTCGAATCTAAGTTCTACTTCGTTTCACGATAACCATGGCCACGACACTGTAGTAGATTCTCCCTCTCCCTCAAAACACAGCCATCAATGAACTTCTGGGGGAGGCTAGCTAGCCATGAATCCATATTGCTTTCGGGGAAAATAAGACCCGCTTTCTCAAGGTACTTTGCCCTAAATATCTCCCATAGCTCCTGGCCTAAACTGTGTTCCATAAGCGGCAGAGGGTAATACGGGTCATTTTCGAAAAAGGCCATGACAAGATGCGAGACAAGCCCCTCGGGATTGTTTCAGGCTGCTATTTCATCCCAGATATGACATAGATTAAAGTCTAGTATCCACAAACGCGTTGTTCGCCTCTTGGAATTGACTGTGATCAGGGACTCGATATCTATGTGTGGCTTCATAGCGGCTAACCGCTGTGGAGTCAACTCAGGTCTGATTGAGACGGAAACACCCTGTGAGTAGGTAGTGTCGCCTTCACTCCCGAGGACAAACTCAATATCGTAGCCATCCACATGTGCGGACCAATGAATAACTGCCAAAGCTTCACCCATTGCACTCGCAAAATATTTGACGGGCGGATTAAATTCGACCATTTGGTCTAGATGGAGGTTGAAGTTGCGTAGTGTGAAGTTTGCGGACAGGATATTGAGGTGGCGGCGCCGACCCAAGTAAACACGAGCTAGACAATCACGGTTCTTGTCATTCAAGGCCGCAAGGGCACGAGATGGGGCTGGACAGTATTTGTCGATCAGAGCTTACCGTGCAACTTTTGGTATTGGGAGAATTCGCTGGCTAATCAAGGCCATGGCTGGGAGCGGGACTGATTCATGAACAGTTGGGAAAAAACTAATATTCTCCTGCCACCACTGGTGGTTGTCCTTTGGAATGTAAGAGAAGAGTTGAGGAACACGACATTCGATGTTTTTGTTTTTTTCCAGGTCAAAAGCTTGTCGCACACTGAAATGCGCCTTAAAGTCATTCCATAGAGTGTCTTCATATGATGGTTTGGCAATTTTTAGCACGTAGTTTCGTCCAGATCGCTCAAAAACAAGGTCACACTGTCCGAATCCGATCACACGATAGCCAACTGAAGTGAGAACTTGTCGACTTTGCTGTAACTGAGCGAAGGATGAGGATGAGGTTGTACTTGTAACTGAGTCTGAAGTGAGAACTCTGAGCAGAATATTTTCTGTGTATACAGAGTCATCTAGACTCAGTTGTTGGATCACATCGTCATCATGTGCCCCATCCAGAAGTGCAGAAAGTTGGTTGGTTAGGTTGATATTAGCACGCAAAGAGGAGCTGAGCGAGATCAGCGAATCCTCACTAGAGGTTTGGGCAGAGCGTCGTAGGTGCTCCATGTTGGAGACCGAGAGGGGGTCTGGTAAAGCGAGAACAAGGGACTGGTAGGAAATGAGAAAGTAGATCTTGGATGAAATTGCTCCTCTTCTCAAAGAGTAGGAATCGAACGAGGAAGATGTCGACCGAGAGCAACCTAGGATTAACAGAAGACAATACTGATCACAGCAATATTGTGATAGGATGATGATCGAGAAGGGGAAGATGAAGAGAAGTTATGATAAGAGAAGGCGAGGTTTGAGAGGATGAGGAAAGAAATGAGATGGAGAGGGAGAGAAGGAAAGAGCTGCTTAAATGCTCTATAGTTGTCATAGTACAACCTTAGGTATCAGACCCGTAACCCGATTAGGTACATACATTATAGAAGTCTACTATAAATATATGTGACAACCTTACATTGTGCAGGACATAAGGACATCCATGGACTACACCCGAGCGGTAAAGATGAACATATTTCAAAGCCAAACCAAATTTCTAAGCATAATTTCACAAAATAGATCAAAAATATACCCGATGGATATCATAAAGCACCAAAAAAAATGGACTTGCAGGGAATCGAACCCTGGACCACTCCCATGCTAAGGGAGTATTATACCACTAAACCACAAGCCCAATTGGATGGAAGGGGCTTTCATTTAGTGCTCTATGAAAGAAAGACTGAAATATGGTCTATCGAAGGGTTACTGTTTCATACTCCCAATGACATGTCGCAATAGATGTGTGCGGTAGATACAATCTTTAAATATAATGACCAATTGACGACTTCTTGACACACAACGGCACTCATGAATTATAAACAAACCGGAACCTTGGAATAGTCCACGGGTATTGATCTCGCTTAGCTGTGATGCAAGGAGAGCCGATCCAAATGTTGTATCCTCTTCGAAGATGAAATAAATATTCCCAATTTGCTACCGAAGAGAAATACCTGTGGGATGTGCGCTGGTAAATACAAAGGCAGGACGACAATGCGTGGGCTGAGTATGTGCATGGCGAGGAAGGAAAAGCTTTAAAAAAACAGCCTCCCGCGAAAAAAACCAGACCTGTTTCAATTCTGCGTCAATACCCTGTCGCAAGGAATGAAAGCCACTCAGAAAATGGGTATGGAGGAATAGAAAAAATCGCATAAGGAAATAAGTTATCGAACACACGGAATCGCTAAAACTGACAATGAAGCATGGCGTGAAACACATCCTGAAATAGAGGGGGAAAACAGTCCGCTGCGTGCAAATCATAATTTATATTTCGATCCTCACGCACTGCTTCCAAATCGGTTCGTAAACCAATTGGTAAATCCCCCTCCACTGCTACCCTCACCTCGACTAGACCGTCGATTGCTGGTATGCCCCCCCTCGGGCGTAGGGGACCGACGCGGTGAAATTCGTGGGGAAAGTCGGCTCGGGAATGAAGATAGCGAGGATTGACCGCTGCGCACAGTGCGAGAAGAACTATGCCGTCGGTGGGAGCTAGGCTGCTCGGGACTATCCTGGATCACTACCGGATTCTCACAAGTGCCTTCTCCGCCTCTGTGGAATATGTCGTTAGCTGAAAGTTCTCGCTTTCTGCATACAGCTCACATATACTTACGCTACATTTGAATTGATGCTGCGCCGGCAATGCGGACAAGTGTCATGTTGGGTCAGCCATGCATGGATGCAGTTGAAATGAAACCAGTGCGTGCATGGTAACACAGTGACCTCTAAGCCGAGTTCGACATTATCCATACAAATGGAACACACTGCTTTCCCTTCAGCTCCCATCATCTCTTCATTGACCTTTTTTCTCGGTAAAGCTTGGACGGCAGCATCAGATGCTGGGGGTGCTGCAGTGCTGGTCCCTCCGGTATTCTCAATCAGTTGTGTGATGACTCGGTCAAGCTCCTCCTGGGAATATACTGCGTCATCGCTTCGACTCATGTTAAGAATGGCCGACAATATTGACAGGGCATGTGGGCTTGCTGGGCCACGAGCTCCACGTCCGCGTCGGGTAGTTTGAAGCCCAATGTCAGCACGAATGGCCTCCATGATTCTAGTCTGATTAGCCTGCTATTATTACAGCTGATGGAACTATTACATACTCAGCTAGGTCTGTCGGATTGCGGTTATTAGGCTGCGGCCCATCTGCATTGCGGGGAGATAGACCTGGGTGATGGCCCGTGAGGTGGTCGTCCTCGAGCCAGTCAGGAGAGGTAGACGATTGAGCATGGAATGGATCATCTCCATATCCCCTGTATCCACGAGGATTTGGCTCCATCAAGGTCTGGAACATTGTGTCAAAACTTTGCATCATCATTGGAACCATAGGGCTCGGGCCATTGTTGCGCTGACCAGAAGGCATTCCGGTATCAAGCGTCGCGCTGCTGAATGAGAATCTCCCGTCGGGCGATCTATATGTACGCAAGGAGGAGTATGGAGGAGTACGCCCCCCGAAAAGCCCAGGACCTTGCTGTTCTTGTCTGTCTCGTTCACATGGGTTGCGGTCTATCCACGGGTTGACGCGTGGAGGCGACGAGGAATCGGCACGATGTGAGGGGGAACCTTCCGAGGGCTGCTCTGGGGGAATTTCAATCTATAGAAAAGGATGGTGTTAGGACGGAATAAACCAATAGAGAAAGCATTCACTGTACTATTTCTGTGAATTCAGATTCACAATGCGGGCACGTCAAACCACCATCCTTAAGCCAAACTCCGCCACAGGCATGGCAGAACATGCGGTCGCTGCTGTCCATGTCGCGAGATAGACTATAACCCAGAGAATTCTGAAATGTTGTACAACGCAGATGTTAGGAATGAAGCTGATAGAATCGATAAGCGCCAGAAGAGTCACGAGTCATGACCTTATCTGCGGGGAGGTCACAGTTGGTTAGATGAACATAATTTCATTGGACAAAGAAGAACAGGAAGGGATGGTTAATGTGTCACAAAGAAAAATCAACGTGTTAGAAGAAAGTTGTTGAAGTGTGATAAATCGATTTAGAACCCTGCGGGCGCTTGGAGGCAATGACGTTTATCAGCAATCGCCTCCATAAGGCGAACCTCATTGACTTATACCCAAGATTACATGGAACAAAGAACACCCACGTTTCATGTGGACAAAAATAGATGATAATGCATTAGGCAGCCTTATTTTCTCTTATTTAACGTGGTTTTATGCTGGGGGATTTGCTGCGACGCAAGGGCAAAGAAGGAGGTGAGGTATATAGCCCTATACTATTATTGAAAAAAGCCTCTTTTTACACCGGAATAATAAATAAGACTCAATCATATGATCAATTCATGAAGAAACTCGTACAAAGTATATAATAAATAGCAATAAATGGTCACTTTTTCCATGCAGGGATACAAATTCCTCGCGATCTTCTCATCCCTGCCAGATGCAGTGGGGGAGTGAACTGAAAAAAGAGACAGCAATGGATATCACAGGAATGATGCAATTGAACCGGTACCCTCAAACACCCCGATGAAAAGACGGAAAATCTCGAGCAGTTTACTTGATCTCGAGGAGCTTGACGTCGAAGATAAGCTTGGAGTTGCCGGGGATGCCAGGCAGAGCCTTCTTGCCGTATGCGAGAGAGGGAGGGATGGAGATGCGACGCTCACCACCGACAGCCATGCCGGCAACACCGATGTCCCAGCCCTTGATGACCTCGCCCTTTCCGAGCTTGAAGGTGAAAGGCTTGCCCTTCTTGTTGGAGTCGAAAACCTTGCCGTCCTCGAGCTTGCCGATGTAGCGCATAGCGACAGTGTTGCCACTCTTGGCAGCAACACCCTTTCCGAGCTTCTTGTCATCAATCTTGACTCCGCGGATCTCCTTAACGCCAAGAGTGCCAGTGGGCTTGTCGCCGGAGGGGGTAGGGCCCTGCTCGAGGTTCTTGGCGAACTGGACCTTCTTGTCGGTCTTGGTCTCCTTCTTGTCTTCCTTCTTGGCCTCCTTAGGCTCAACAGCGGCGGCATCACCGTTGTTCTTCTTGAGCTTCTTCTGCTGGGCCTTAGTCAAGGCGGGTTCCTCAGCCTTGGTAGACTTGGCCTTGTTGGCCTTGGCCATCAGATCATCGAGGGTGACTTCGTCCTCAGCGGCGCGCTTGTTCTTGCCCTTCTTGGACTCAACAAGCTTAGGAGCCTCCTCCTCGCTCTCGACCTCGGTGATTCTGGGGTCCTCCATGTCATCAAGGTCATCACTCTCATCATCATCCTGCATGGCGATGAGGTCTTCCATGTCGAGCTCGTCCTCATCGGGAGACAGGTCGTAGTCATCCTCGTCCTCATCATCGTGGTCATGATCGTGGTCGTGGTCGTGACCCTCATCGAGACCAATGACGTAGTTACCAGTGAGGAAGACAGTGTGGTTACCGGTGACCTTGAAGAACACGGGCTCACCCTCGCAGACAGTGATGTCCAGAGGCTGTTGGTAGTTCTATAGGGGCATTAGAAATCAACAATCAACACAGTTTTAAACACGAGAGGGCATTGGTCTTACCTGGCTGGGGCTGAGGGTGCAGATAACGTTCTCGTCGAGCTCCAGGCCTTCCTCGGAGTCGGAATCCTCATCGTCAAGAGCAGGGCCCTTACCCTTGATGAGCTTGGAGATGGCAGCCTTCAGATCGAAATCCTCATCATCATCCTCCTCGTCATCATCTTCCTCCATAGCGTCCTCGAGGTCCTTGAGGGCAGCAGCGGCCTTAAGCTTGCGGGCCTTCTCCTTGTCGCTAGGGCCACCGTTGGACTCCTCCTCATCATCATCGGAGTCCTCCTCATCATCATCGGAGTCCTCCTCATCCTCATCACTGTAGTCCTCATCATCCTCATCATCCTCACCAAGGCCAAGACCGGGAGGAGCGCGAACAATCTTCAGAGTGGAGCGGGAAGGCTTGCTCGAGTCCTGGTCATCCTCGAACTCTGGGGCCTCATCAGGATCGATAGCAGCCATGCTGATGCGGAACTAAATTTAATGTCAGCACAAGCTATCAGTCAATTGACCACAGTTAGACTGACCGAAGCAGCAGCGTTGGGGACTGCTTGGACCATGGCACCGGGAGGAACCCGGAGCGCATAGACTGCGACAGGCTGAACGGCAGACATTGTGAATATTAGGATAAATTGAGCAAGATGGAAAAAGATCAAGTTCAAAGAGAGAATGAACCACGTGGAAAAGATGTGGATGAAGGAAAGAAAACGGAAGAAAAGAAAAGATGCTACTAAGCAACAGATGCGGCAAAAAATTGGGAGAAAAAAAAATCAATCAATGATATCAACGAGTCGTTCACCGCTGATCTATTGCCATGGGTGACCGCTTCCTGTCAGCTTGGATCCACGTGATGATTGCCGAGCTTCGCGCGAAAGGTCAACATCTTTGTGTCTTTCTGTCTTAATATTCTATCTATTGTCGGTCATGATGGTCGTCGTAGCCCAAAATGGGCTCCCGTCATGAGATCAACTCCAGTGCAGTGCGCAAACGCATTGAAAATCGTACGTTCAGTCTGAATATCAGTCCTCCGCTCTTATCTGACAATGCCTAGATGACTTCAAGGATGAAGGAGGAGAGGAGTATGAGGCCTCCAGCTTCGGTGGGTTTGGGGACTACATGCGCCGGAAGAAAATGAAATTACAGAATCTTGACGCGGAAATTCGATCTTCAGCTGGCGATTGCCCGCCAATATTCCGTGGTGTAGTTGCCCATGTCAATGGGTACACTCAACCCTCCCTGCAAGACCTGCACCACCTGATTGTCAGTCATGGGGGTGGCTTCCTTCAATATTTAGATGGAAAGACTGCGGCCACTCATATCATCGCCAGTGCTCTGACACCTAAGAAGCGTGAAGAGTTCCGCCGCTACCGCATAGTGAAACCTGCGTGGGTGACAGACAGTATCAAAGCAGGACGTCTGCTGCCATGGGATGAATTTAGAATAGTAGATGAAGGTCAGGCACAGAGGGTGCTCAAGTTTGACGATGGCCGGTTTACCAGCCAGACGAATAGCCCTCGCCCAGGTTACAAAGACCAATCAAGAACTAGTTGGTATGACTCTCAGCTCCGAGATATGACCACTGCGAAAGAGGATTTCGGCTTTTCACCAAAGCCGGTGATCCCGGCTGCGCCGCCCAAAGTCTCACAGATGGTGGCACCAACCTTGCCGAGCCAGCTATCCCAGTCAGATTATGGCGATTTCCCAAGCTTCACTATGGAGGAAGAGGATGAAGCTCACGACCTTCAGCATCAAGATGAGGCATCCGCCAGTGATGTAACACAAGCCATAATGCCACATCAAACTCCCAACCCCAACCAAGCGCCAGCTTCACCAGATTCACCGGTTGGCCTCGGATCAACCATGCTTGCCGACTCAGCAAGCCCAACAAAACCTACATTAACTTCTGAAGAGTACAACGCACAGCTCCTTTCTGACCCAAAGATGCAGAAGTCCTCTGTTGTTAATCCAGAATTCCTGCAGCAGTACTATAGAGAGTCTCGCCTCCATCATCTGTCAACTTGGAAGGCTGGTTTGAAAGCCCAGCTGCAGGCTGCAACGAAGGAGAATGCACAGTCTCAGATATCGAAAAAGAAACCCGTGCCTGGATCGAGGCGGTACATCCTACATGTGGATTTCGACTCGTTCTTTGCAGCTGTCTCACTTCTAAATCATCCCGAGCTTCAAGGTAAGCCGGTTGCTATCGCCCATGGCTCTGGATCAGGCTCCGAGATTGCTAGTTGTAATTATCCCGCACGTGCCCGAGGCGTTAAGAATGGGATGTGGATGAAAGGTGCTTTGCAATTATGCCCCGATCTCAAAGTCCTGCCTTATGATTTCCCTGCGTATGAAGATGCGAGTCGCAAGTTCTATACGTCGATACTTGCCATTAATGGTATTGTACAGAGCGTCAGTATCGACGAGGCTTTGATTGATATCACGAATTTGTGTGTGGAAGCTGGCGGCTCAGATGGTAAGGCTATATCGGAAGGATCGATTTATCGCGAGCAAGCCAAAGCGGACGAAATTGCCCAAGATCTACGCGATTCAATTAAAGAGAAGACCGGGTGCGCAGTCTCTGTCGGAATTGGAAACAACATTCTGCTCGCGAAAGTGTCTCTCCGAAAAGCCAAGCCTGCTGGCCAGTTTCAGTTAAAGCCAGATGCTGTTTTGGACTTTATTGGAGATCTCACTGTTCGTGATCTTCCTGGAGTGGGCAATAGTATGGCAATCAAACTCGAAGAGCTGGGTGTCAAGTTTGTCAAAGACATCAGAGATCTCCCGAAAGAGAGACTGATATCTGCCCTGGGACCCAAAACCGGAATTAAGTTGTGGGAATACACTCGCGGAATTGACCGAACAGAAGTCGGCGATCAAACCATGAGGAAATCTGTTTCGGCCGAGGTCAACTGGGGCATTCGATTTGTCAACCAGGACCAAGCAGATGACTTCGTGCGATCTCTGTGCGAGGAGCTGAATCGAAGATTGATGGAAAATCTGGTGAAGGGGAAACAGCTCACACTAAAGGTCATGCGTCGATCGATGGACGCTCCATTGGAACCAGTCAAGCATCTCGGCCATGGAAAGTGTGATACATTCAACAAGAGTGTCGCTCTTGGTGTTGCGACCAATGTACCAGAGATCATTGGGAAAGAAGCAGTGTCGATGTTAAGAAGTTTCAACTTTTCACCTGGGGACTTGAGAGGTCTGGGTGTGCAAATGACTAAACTTGAACCAATCAAGCCTGGCCCATCAGGCTCTTCAAGCCATGAGAGCAGCCAGCGAAAACTCAACTTCCGGATGTCTCCACCTCGCAAGAAGGTCATTCCAGATACAGATCCCGACGAATTGGAGAGTCCGCAGAAAGATGACTCTGTTCGTATCCAAGCGGATCCAGTACTCAGCGATAGTGCCCACAAACCACTCAACATCTCCGGGTCCCAGTTCATTATGCCCACTCAAGCCGACCCAAAAGTCCTTGCCGAGTTGCCCACGGATATCAGATCAAGGCTTGTTGCACAAGCAAAGCCGCGCCAGGGTTCTCGCTCTGGGTCTCCTTGTCCTCCCCCGCGTGAAGCTCGACAGCCTACTCAAGCAGATCTTCCCCCGCAGTCCCAGCTAGACCCAGATGCATTAGCTGCATTGCCTGAAGATGTCCGCAAAGAAGTCTTGGAATATTATAACCACCCAGTCACTATCGCTACGCCGCCGGCCGCACCGGCAGTACCAATGTCACACCCATCAACCTCTGGCTCCTCCAAGCCGAGAAGGCCGGTATCACCACCCAAAAAGAGGCGTGGCCGCCCACCCAAGTCGGCAACGATTGCGAACAAGCCGAAGCCCAAACCTCTGAATCAATCGAGCTTTGGGTTCGTTCTTCCACGCCCAGCCGCCGTACCTACTAGTCTTGATGAAGAGGCTTTGTCTAGACAAGCGTCACCAAATGTTGAAGAGCCAGCCGAAGCTTCAGCCGAATTTCTTGCTGCTCTACCTGAAGATATCAGACAAGAACTGCTTGAAGAACAAAAACGTTCCCGCGTGCAACAGCGCTCACAAGCCACTGAGCCTACACAAAGACCCCCATCCCGGGCACAGGAGGCTCCTCCTCCTGCACCAATTTCTGTAGAGAAACTTCTACCTTTACCGCCTCTCCCCAAACGTCCCGTCTTTACATCACAGCGCCTGTCCCAATTACCAGATCTGCGAGATGCAGTTGGATCATGGCATGAAGTTTTTGCGGCTGGCGGCCCATATAGCGAAGACGTGACCTCATTATGTAAATATCTGTCTAGTGTGACATTGCAAGAGAAGGATGTGGACAAAGCTGTTTCAGTGGTGCGTTGGTTGATGTGGTTGGTTGGTGATCACTCGCAGCAACAGGGGTCTAAAGAGCCACCAGCATCCCGGCCAGAGGGAACTATAAGCTGGGAAGAGGCTATAGAGACCATGCAGTACAGTGTCCAGGTGGCTCTGGAGCAGAGAGAGCTTCCCCCGGTGGACTTTTCGTGAATGATACGATATTAGATATAACGTACTGTACATCCATAAATACCTAAATGAGCCTACGAAAGCAAATATTAATCAGGATTTGTATACCTATGTTGTATGCTTCGTATATGCCTAGATTATACCTATGTAGGTATATGATAACTATACTAACGGAGTCACACCTAACAATGCGGAAGAAATAGAGTATCGAGTGAGGCGGCAACCTTGGAAGGTCAAAGTGGGGTGCGCTCCACATTTATTCTCCGATCCCCTATCTTCTACCCCATTACAAGATCTTCACCCCTTAGACCCATCATGCCGCCTGTCACCAACGGTCAGTTCTCCTTCAATGTCGACACATTCTATGTCGCCGCGTCCGGAGGACAAATTCACCGCCGTGCAGCGCCAGCTGAGATAAAAGCTCTTTACGATACCTCAATCACAGACAAGAGCACACCCGACCACCCAGGCCATTGGTATGAAGCACAGCTCCTTCACTATGGCCTCCCACCGTCAAAAGTCAAGGCGACTGCTAAGATGAGGCTCCTGAAAGCCGTGCAAGACGGCGGCTTGAGTGTCCCCAAGGAAAGTCTGCAAATTGAAAAGAACCTGAAGAAGGAATGGAAGAAATAGGATTCGGATGAACAAGCGCAGGCTACTACCAAGGTTACAACGACGAAGACTGTTACCACCAAGACAATTACAGTTTCCAAGACTGTTGCGTCCAAATCCACAGAAAGCAAGACTACTGTATCCAAAGCCGCGGCTAAACCCACGGCTGTTAAACCTGCGACTATCAAAGCTGCTACGTCAAAGCCTGCTCTTCCCAAGAAGGAGACCGCGCCCAGGACTGTTGCTCCCAAGACCACTGCCCCAAAGGCCACTGCAGCTAAATCTGCTGCGGTCAAAGCTGCCACAACCAAGGCTACCCCCAAAGCCGCAGCAAAACCTGCTGCGATTAAGGCTGCTGTTAAACCTGCCGATGTTAAAATTGCAGCTGCCAAGTCTGCTACGCCTAAGGCTGCCCCGAAGAAGGCTACAGCTGCCAAAGCTGCTGCCCCCAAAGCCACGACAGCCAAAAGTGCTACACCTCAAACTATTGCAGCTAAGAGGAAGAGGGCGTCGAATGACGACGAGACGCCCAATAAACCACAGGCTGCGAAACGCCGCGTGTATGCCAAAAAGACACAAGACAGCACGAATGTGCCCACGGACAGCCACCCCGAGACCAGCAGATTGTCTGAGCAGCCTGAGTACCAGGATGCACCTCCCTCGTACGAATTCGCCTGCAGGATGGTAAATATCTTCTCCTCTCTCCATAAACCTGTAGGATAGTTATCTAACTTGCTCTACCAGGATGGAGAACATCCTTACAATGCTTTAGGTGACCTGATGGATATTGACGACGTGAGCGAAGATCCTGGCCATTCTAGCGAGTCTGAGGCATACCCTTCATCTCCACCCCGAACTCTGAAAAACCCCCTGGGGCTACTCAACGGGACGTACAAGGTTCGTTCCTGACATTGAAGGCAACTGGCCGAACGCTACGTCTGATGGAATAACCTTGTCCCTCCGCCTTAATGGGAAGCAGATTTGGGGGAAATACGAGTTTGGGGCGTTTAAAGGCGTACTGTGGATGCCAGAACGACCTATGAAGCCCTCCTTTGACAGATTTGTATTCAAGTGGCGTGGACGGGAGACCGGTGAGGGTGAAATGAGCTTCGGAGATGACCAGGAAGGTTGGATTGAGTTTTTGGGTGATGGTGATATTGTTGGGATGATCAACTGCTGTGGAGACCTCCATTTCCGAGGCCAGCGGATCGATGGCTATGTCCAGACTGCTAGTGAGCTGCGTGACGAATGGGATGGCTACAACGAAGAAGAGTATGGACGAGAGAACAGGGCCAGGTGGGGTGGTTGGGGTTGGTAAATGGTGAATGCTAGCTAATGGATATTTCGGTTCAATGATGCCCAGATGGTCTACTTGACCCAAGTTAAATGTAATATGCGCAATCCTCCCTGGGTGGCCGAGTGGGTGAGAGACGCGAGGTCATCTGATTGCTGAGTGAAACAGTGAGCCCGGGTGATAGCGCATTGGGAAGCTCAGCAATGGTGAGACTGGTTAGGATTTCGATCCTCGTCACAAGTAATTGGGGGGATTGACCTTTTCTCTGCTCTTGGTCTATAGCACCCCTTCACTCTTAGAGTCTATTCGGCTTGTCTCAGGTAGCGGTGGAGTAACTTTTCCAACAGGATATTCTCATACTGCACATGTGCATTAGCTTATCTTATATAGAAACCGTCTTGGGGGGATAATATGCACATTCATGGCGTTCTCACGGAACTTGACACTGGAGGTTACAACGGACCCGCTCTGCCGGTCTATATTCTTTTGCTATATATACTGAAAAGCCAATTCTTATGATGCGCCAATCGACCTTCTATATACACGTTTATACTAGACAGTTAGACCAGCTGAGAGTCTACTGACGGAGGAATCTGACTATCCGGCCTGTAACGGACCAAATATATTTCAGAGCATCTAAACCCCAAAGTGTTTAAGCCCAGGCGCCGACGATGCTCATGCAGAAGGCACCCAAAAACACCAGGATACAGGCATAAACCCTTCTCTTTCCACGAAGAATGCGCCAGCTCTCGTCACTAAGAAAGTCTTCGGACATCAATTCCACGAGGGAGGCAAATATCAGAAGTCCAGCTGACATGGCATTCATGACGCCGACGACGAGTAGACCGACCTCAGAGTCGGGGCTATATAGTGTATGAGTTGCGAGGCCAATAGCCTGACCGATTGGCGTTCTAGACCTCTGTCAGTACTGTTGAGTGTGGAGTGAATGGGGAATTAACTTACGTGCATCCATATGCAAGCGACATGATCCAAGGCTGGATTTGCTTTTCTGACCAGGGAAGCGAGGCAATACGAGACCCAAGCGCCAGACCTTCAAATGTTTCTGTAGTTGGGTTAGCCAAATGAACTGCTCCGACCAAGCAGACGTATATGGATAACTCACGATGGAACACAATGGCAATTAGTAGAATCACAAATTCATTCCCAACAGATACACTGAGTGACATGCCAATAAACACACTGTGGAAAAGAATTCCCATCTCAAGAAGATAGACCTGCATAGTCTCTTTCTTCTGCTTCTGCTCAGGGGTCAAGGCGAATGTGTCTTCATGACGCTCCAAGTCTGTCTGTATAGTCCCGTTGTCCTTCTCGTGATGAGTTCTGACATCAGGCGCAGATGCAACACGAAATACATCTTCAGTGCCTTCGCCCATACGATTGATAGCTCGGCTTATACTCGAAGACCTTCCAATTAGCGGACCCATATCTCGCAAATGGGATCGGCCATCATTTCCAACGGACTGCGCGCTCGGCGCTCTAGAGTGTTCAGAATAGTCAGGAACATCAATTGTTGGCGTTGAGGCTACCCTCCCACCCTCAGGGCAGGAAGCTGGCCTTTCGGCTGGGACCCGGGGTCCTCCACGGCAGATTTTCTGGGCTGGACTGAATACCATTTCGATGACTGTAACCAGGAATATACCACCCAAGGCAATGGCGCCCGGCATGGCTGGGTAGTCTTTTGTCCAGAAATTAGATAGACATGGGTCTCCCAGCGAAGTAAAAGCCGTGGGAAGGAGATGCACAAACGCTGTGGCGATGAGGACACCTGTTCCAAAATGGGTGACGAAAAAAAGGAATGCAGGCGGGATATGCATCCGCGGGAATCGAGTTGCAAGAATGGGGAATGCGCACGCAATGCTTGAAGTGGCTAAGATGATGAAGAGGGCTGCAACGTGCAGTGGTAGGTCGTATGCACCGCGAGTACCTCCCTGGGCACAACTTGAGCGTTTGACTGGCTCTGTATACTGCTGCGCGGAAGGTGCTTCCAGTATGAGAGGTTGTTTAGATGTGAAATGCCCCTTCAGACTGTCGAAGGAAATGATTGCTGAGACAAGAACCACGGAGAGGAGCCACAGGGCCCAACTTTTGATACTTTCATATGACGGGAAAACATTGTTATTTTGTTTCAGTCCTTGGTGACCGATTTCGATATTAGTATTTTGGGGAGCGAGGCGTCCTGTTCAGTTGTTAGAAGGTTATTTTAGAATATATCAATGATTGTTGCTGTGTCATACCTGACATTGTCAGGGACGCCTCGCACCCCACGCCAAGGTGATTCCCCGCATCCTTTTCTTGTAGCGGATGGACGCCTCTCCAATTAGAACTCCCCCGCAAAATACCTGGGCCAGACTCATCGTCTTTGTTCTCGCGCGTGTTTGAGATGCCATTAAGATCTTGGCGAGTGGTTAGGTCGGGAGAAAGGAATCGTGGGCTCTGATTCCACCCATCGTGCAACAAGTCGTCTGTCCGAGATGGACAATTCATGATGCTAACAATATGGGACCCTTTTAATCTGACTATCTGGCAGTGTAGGTGAAAATTACAACCAATTCGCCCCAAATGGGCAATAAGGCAGCACCGATCCCGAGGTCTGGGCATTGGGTGGATTCCGGCCCGATTTTCCTTGGCAGTGGACCGGCAATTATCGCCGTGATTCGCCTACACAGCCTATTCGATCCGGTATTGGCCGAGCCACGAATCTTGGGGGGCGATATGCTTACGTTGCAACTGAACTGCTACATGGAAATATACTTCCAACCTTGGGAAGGTTGTAGAAGGGGTATCGTCGGGGTCAGATCCGATGATATGCTACTATGACCAGGATCCTACACGAGCAGTTAGAAGAGCGCAGCAGTGTATATTGGTATTCGTAATATATTTTTTTTTAATAATCATTTTGCCCAGGGAGCCTTGGTATGCACATCGGCATTTCGATCCTGTGAAGGCGAAGGCCGAGGCTGAGCAGACCAAGGTGCTCTGGTGGGCGCCATGGGGCCTGAAGGCATCCCTGAAGTATCTGGAAGAGCAGAGGGAGCTCTGCTTCCACCACTAGGCATCGAGGTTGGGACCCCTTCTCTTCTCACCCCAGCCCATGGGGCCGCTGTCGACGCCGTGGGGGGAACTGCCTGGGTGCCTGGTCCAGGCTTAGCCCAGGGAGCCTGCGTGCCAACCCCAGGCATAGGACGGGCACCGGCAACAGAAGGGGGTCCAGAATCTGGCGCAACAGGGCGTGCCTGAGGACCAGACGTGGCATGAACTGTGGAAGGGGGCAGAGGGGCATTTGGATCACGGTCCCAGCTGAACAAGGACCCGAAAGGGAAGTGCTGTACCACGGGGAATTTCGAGAGAACTTCCGCGTTGTACATCTTGATCATTCCCTGGTGTGACCCGTCAGCGCGAACAATTTGACCGATTATCAAGATTGCGAACCTTATTGATTTTGCCCCAGCCAGCTGGAATACCAGAAATATCAAACAACATGCGACTGTGCTCCCAGAATGGGCCTCTCTTCACGTCATAAATGAACCCGATAGCAGAGAAATACAGATTAGTTTGTCGTTCCCTTGCAACGACATTTGCATTAGCGACTCCGCCTGGGTCAGGTGCATTATCCAGTGAGCCTTCTTCGGGAGTTAGGTCATCATCTTTGATTGCAGGCGAGAGTTGTGCA
Source organism: Penicillium griseofulvum (assembly GCF_001561935.1). Lineage (NCBI taxonomy): Eukaryota > Fungi > Ascomycota > Eurotiomycetes > Eurotiales > Aspergillaceae > Penicillium > Penicillium griseofulvum. The sequence goes on along the minus strand of NW_024467471.1, from coordinate 3,276,388 downwards.
GATCCAAAGATATAAGGGGCGAAGGAATGATCATCAAGACCCCAGACGCCATGAGAGCCAGCAGGCTCAAGGTTGTATGTTTTAATAAGCAATCTGATAAGTTCCAGATATCTAAGTGACGATAGTCAGTAAAAGACGAAGCATATCCGGCGTAGTAGATTCTTAGTGGACGCACGGATGGACCACCCCGACAACGATAGCTCGCTCTTCCACGCCTGGATCGGCCTCGGGAAATCCATTCAGCCTCCATATTCCACCTAGGAAAGCCAGGAAGCTCAGTTCATGACCAGTACCATAGTCCAGTCGTTGGCCACTTCCCCAACTGCCCAAGAAATATGACTTCAACTCCGTCTCCGCCGTTGGGCCCCCATTCGATGATCGCATATCCAAGAGGTCGGCCGGTAGGCATTCCCTCAGCAGGCTGGACGCACGACTCTCGACCACCTCGCACCATCTTCGAAAGCTGATATTTCCAAACCTCCGCGGGCCGGTATCTGGTGGCACCTCCTGTATGATATCTTCGAGTTTCGAGAGAAGTCGCTGCAATTGTCGGACCGGAGCGGAATATTGTATCGCATCGCTGTTAAGAGGCCAAGTTTGTATAGTGTCATCGGCCAGCTTCACTGGGAACATAGATCGGTTGAGTTGTAGTATCCACGTCATGATATTAGTATAGGCTTTGGAGGTCAGGAAAGTCGATACATCTTGCGATTCGTGGATCTTCTTGCTCGGTTCGATAAAGGTATGCGGTGCAGAAGGTTCCAATGTTGGCAACACACGAATAACTAAGCCACTAGCCATGTTTGCTGAATTGAAAAAAATTAGAATAAAAACTAAGGTTGAAGTGGGAGGAGGGAGAGAAGAAGGTCGAACGGGAAGCGGGATGTGATTTGCGGCTCCACTAGAGCTCCTTACCGCGTCTTGCCCTTATAACTTCCCCACGCGTTTTCGAACATGGCGCCAAAAAGATCCAACAATCGATCTACGGACTATAGTCTGGGACTTTTGAATAATATAAATGCGCCCGGGCGCGACGCCCAGAATACACAGGACCCCAAAAGGCGCCGTACCCATGCCGATGTTTTTGATATTCCCATCTCTCCCTCCCCGACCAAATCCCGAAAGACTCCTCAAACCGAACCAAAATATACAAGGGGCCTGAATTTGAGAAACCGTACAGTGCGTAGACTCGCGCGATTGGATTCATCCCCAAGCATTTCCGACAACAAAGAAGACAAGGAGCCTAGCAACGACGGATCTAGGTCAGGCGATGACGAGTCTGAATCAATTCAAGATCGAACTGGTAACAGAAGGGAGGAGGAATTGGCTGATAACCGCGACGAGTTTGAGCCCGAGCCTGAACACGATCCGTTCCCCGAACCAGTCGATCTGTTCCCAGCCGAAGATGAGGATCAAGCTGACCATCAGGCTGTACACGAAAACAGAGATGCACAAGACGACGCACCTGGAGACGTATACAAATACGGCGAACAGAATGAGGCAGATGATCAATTTGGAGAGGAAGCTAGAGAGGAAGCTAGAGATCCGTCTGAACACGAATCCGAATATGAAGACGACGAAGAGGCAGATAACCAAGCCGAGGAGAAAGCTAGAGATGCACAAGACGATGCGTCTGACCATGGGTCCGAATATGAAGCCGAAGAAGAGGCAGATGATCAAGCTGGGAAGAAAGCCAGAGACACACAAGACGATGCTTTTGAGGACGGAACCGAACACGAAGATGAAGAGGTAGATGATCACTCTTCAGCTGATACCCAGAATCATTCAACACCCACCCAGCAGATAGCAAATGCAAACACTTTCGAGGTCCAAATCCTTGAGAGTGCACCAAGAAACAAAAGGGATGGCACACACATAAGTCGCGATGCCCGGGAATCCCAGAATGTCTCATCTCAGCTTCAGGAAGTACCAGAGACTCCCACAATCCAGTCACCTCGCTCAAACCAGGATAATGAAAGCATCCGCCCCACCATCTTCACGTGGCTAACAGAGACCACCAAAGAATCTGTTTTCAAGGATACCTGGGAAGCCATCCGCAAAACGAGAAAATCACTCAAGGCCCACGCCGATCCCTCTACGAAAGAGCATTTCAGGGGGATCATAAAGCTTATTGGGCGGCTACGAGATCTGTTTGAAACAATGACAAACGATCCTGCTTCAGCTTCTTCCTTGAAAACTCAGTGCAGCCTCATCGCCAACAGCGTTTTTAAAGAGACCCAGTGGATCGTTTACACCGAAGCCCCAGAGGATGAAGAGAATGGTGCACACCTGGTAAATCAGCTGGAAGCCCATATTATTCCCCGTCTGATTGACCTGATCATACTTGGATTCAAGACCTACAAGACTATAAATGATCGGGGAGCGCGACATTTCCGCATTATTCTGGATTTGATTTGGGGGTCCTGTGATAGGATATCTTCTCTCGCCCAGATGAATTATGCTATTAGTGTGAGCGTGATGGCTCGCTCTAGAAGAGTGGTGCACCACGTGAAGACTCTCAAGGACGCACTAAAAGACGGCCGGCTACGCGAGACACCTCATTGCATTCCCCCACGCACTCTACCGTACAAGCACTTTGAGTTGGAAGAGGTCCACAGTCATATCTCTTGTGGACGATGGACATATGCAGAGAAGACCGCACTCCGCGAGGGTTTACTACTATATGGGGGTAAGACTTTTCATTCTTCATGCTACATATATGCTATTCTAATAGTATGAATAGGGGAAGATCGATATATTGATATCAAGTGCGACCACACAATCGGTAGTCAACTCTCCGAGCGCATCTTACAAGATATCCAGAGCCAAACCGTTAAACTCGGGTTGCATGATTTATCCAGAAGTTCTTAGAGACTCATGTATTTTATACTTCCATAAATGTACATAGTATGGGAGTATGGGGTCGGTCCGCGAACCACAAATAGCGAACGATAGGCAATTGTTTGGAATATCCATGGATGTCAACCTACGTATGTGGAATCTTGGAGGTATCTATTATTTTGCCTCGGCTGAAGCCTTCTCCTTTCCAAGAAGTAAAGAAGTAGAGCACATTTATTGGAGTCCACTAGGTTATTGGTGAGATAGTCAGACTTGGCTGAGAAACCTCGTCCTTGGGCCCCTGATTCTGTTTCTAAGACATCTTGGGTACCTACCTTGGTACGTACTAGTATTGTGGAACAGAGACCCGTGAATGTGGCTCCGATGGCTGTAGTACACAAAGCTGCAAAGCAAAGAACATGGACTGATCTTGAAGTCAGTCAAAGTCCTATAGAAAACACCTATAGTTAAGTAAAAGAGCTAAGATAATGTAAGGGGATACCCCGGACCCATTTAGGGGTTGCCTACTCCGTACTCCGTATAAAGCAAAAGTATAGAGCAGCGGCGATCCCCCCCCCCTCCTAAATCGACACCGCTTTCTCTTTTTCCCGCTTTCCCCTTTTCTTCCCCAAAGCATCTTGACACCGTTTGCTTTTGTCGGTTAATTTGCTTTTTCTTTTACAATTGTGGTCTCTTGATCTGGAGATCAGTCTCGAGTAATTGTGAAGGAATCTTATTGGAACGGTTGTGCGGCGCGTGAGTACATTCTTCACTTTTCTGCATGTTTGTTTATAGACGGGAGCTTCGGTTGAGCTGGACGCCTGGGCAATGGCGCTCAATTATGTCATGGATAAAATTGGATTATCTTGCTCAATTGGGATAGATTCTGAGCTTGTACTCAGCATGCTCCAAGCTTCTGACGGGGGCCATTGGAGTTGCATGAATTCGAGAGCTCGAAGCTGGGGTTCAGAGCATACCAGCTGGACGATCATGTGTTTAGGAGTTCGAATTTCGCCCAACCAAAGCTGACAATGCTTTTTGCAGACAGTTCACTCGTACACGCCAACTGGACCTTACCACGAAGCTTGCCCTCTTTAATACATTAATCCCGAACAATCTGCCGATATGTCATCGAACGACGAACCGGTTGTCGCCCCTGCTCCTGTGGAGGTAGATGAAAATGAGCCCCCGTCTACCCCGGTAGAGGTGAGTGTCGTCTCCGGTGGTGAAGATTTGGTTAAGCCCAGTCCCGAAGTGTCCAAGGAGAACCCCCCAGCCTCTCTGGGCAAGGCTAGCCCTAGTACACCTGGTACCGCGAAGCGTTCTGCATCTGGAACAGCTACCACTAAACGGCCCACCTCATCCTCTGCATCGAAAACCACGACGGGGACCGCCCGCCCGACCACCACCACCAGCACCCTGAACAAACCTCCCACTCGTCCCACGAACACGACAGCCACCCGTAAGCCACTGAGCACCTCGACAGTCTCATCTCACCGGTCTCGCATGTCAGTCAGCAGCTCCGCAGATGAGAAGCCTCGGTCTGTGGCGAGCTCGGGTGATGAGAGGCGGGGAATCTCTGGCACCGCGAAGCGCATGTCTATGGCCAGTACCACCTCCACCCGCGCTCCTCTCAAACCCACCTCGTCTTCTATCGATCGTAGATCGAGTGTTGCTGGTACCACCGCTGAGAGGAAGCCCACCACTACAACTGCGCGTACGGCAACCTCGACGAGCAAACCCGTGGGGAGGCTGACTTCATCAACGACACCTGCAAGCCGGACAGCCACTTCCACCTCCACCACTAGACCTGCTACTGCTCGGCCAACTTCGACTGCGAGCACCGTAAGATCTGCCACTGCAGCTGACCCCAAGAGGCGATTGAGTACGGTTCCTGGATCAGCTGCCCGAGCTGGTGATTCCGACAAGCTGCACGCCCTGCAGACTAAGCTCACGGAGAGCGAGGAGACCGTGGCTAGCCTGAAGACTGAGTTGGAGAGTGTCAATGAGAAGCTTAGCCAGCTTTCTGTCTCGGCCGAAGAGCCCCTGGGTGATGCTGGTGCCACCGAAGCCATTCGGGCGGAGCACACCGCAGAGATTGAGAAGTTGGCGTCAGCCCATGCAGAGGAGCTCCAGGCCCTGCAAGAGCGACTAATCGAAGCAGAGTCCGAACGGAAAGAGCTCGAGGAGAGCTCGCAAAAGGAACTAGAGGAAGCTAGACAATCCGCTGCCGCGCAAGGGGATGACAAGACAGTTGCCCTTCTTGACGAGCTCAAGTCATCACACCAAACGCAACTTGAGGCCATCCAAAATGAGTTGGCAGAGCACAAGTCTGCAGCCGCTCACTTTGAGGAGCAGATTGGGGCTCTGAAGAAGGAACTTGAGTTCCAGAAGCTTGCCCTGGAAGAAGAGAAAGCCCTGAACCTCGACCATTTCAACAGAGAGCTTAAGGGCCGTGAACAGGTCATGGAGACCCTTAACATGGAGATTGTCAAGCTGAATACACTCAAGGAGCAGGAGGTTCGTGCTGCCGAAGAGTCAGCCCAGGAGAGTGTCTCTAGTCTTCAAGAGCAAGTAACCTCCCTCGAGGCGAAGCTTGCTGCGGCCGAGTCTGCTACCCAGGAAAGCTCCGAGAAGAGCACTTCGATCGCCGAGAAGGATCAAGAAATCACAGAGCTTAAGCAGGCCCTTGAGAAAATTCAAAGCGAACTCCAGGAGGCACGCGATACCGCGGCCACTGAACTTTCATCAAAGGTCGAGGAGCTAGAAACAGCCCATGAGGCTGCTATCGCAAGCCTCAAGGCTGAACACGAAATTGCTATTAGTGATCTTTCGGCTTCCCACGCAGAGAAGCTCACTGTTGCCATGGCGGCGGCGGAATCGAGCGGGACAGAACACACCAGGCAACTCCAGGAACTCCGTGATGCTCTCGAGGCGTCTAAGGCCACTGCCCAGAAGGGACAAGAGGATGCTGTTGCTGAGCTTAAGACCATGCACGAAGCAGAACTCAAGTTGCTGCAAGAAAAGCTGGCGGCTTCTGAGGATGCCCTCGGCGAATCCCGTCGTGCATTGGATGAGGGTAATGCTTCTGCACAAGACCTCGCCATCCAGGAGATTGATGCTCTTCGACACAAGTGTGAGTCTCTGGAATCACAGCTGTCCACTGGCACTGGGAAAATCAACGCACTACTCGAAGAGATGCAGAGCAAGCAAGCCGAAGCCGAAGCTATCTCGCGCACATTACGGGATGTCGAAGATCACTCCAAGCAGGAGAGTGCTCAGAAGGACAACAAGATGAAGGCACTGGAGCAGAAGGCTGCAGAAGCTGTGTTCCTTCTCGAGAAACACACCATGGAGGCTGCCGGCGTGTCGGAAAAGCACGCACAGGCTCTGGAAGAGTTGAAGGCCGAACATGCTGCTCACCTAGCATCTGAATTGGAACGAGCGAAGGAGGCATCGGGCTCCCATGACAGTGCTCTGAGTGATCTCCAGACGAAGCACGATGAGCTGCTTGCCGCAAACAAGGAATTAGAGTCTATCCACGCCACCCGGGTTCAGTCGCTTGAGGCTGAATTGAAGACGGCACTCGAAAGCCACGCTCGTGAGATTGCTACCCATACTGAGGGTCGCGAAAAGGAGACCGCCGAACTTCAGACTCAATTCGAAGAGACCCAGGCGAAGTTGCGAGCCGAGCTTTCCACTTTGCAGAGTTCTAGCAAAGCTGATGCCCAGCTTCACGAGCAGCATATCGCCGAACTGCAGAAGGGCTTCGAAGAGACCAAAGCCCAGCTCCAGGCTGAGATCGAGGCTGCCCAATCCTCCAGAGCTGCTGAGCTCGATGCTGAGCACAGCAAGGCAATTGCCGAACTGCAGGAGGGATTTGAAGAGACTAAAGTAAAGCTACAGGCCGAGATTGAAGCTATTCAAGCCTCCAAGGCAGCTGAGATCGATGCCGAGCACGGAAAGGCAATCGAGCAGCTCTTAACCATGCATGAGGCCAAGCTGTCCGGCCTTAGAGAAGAGCTCGAAACTTCCAATAAGACCAAGATTGACGATCTCCAGAAGGCCCACGATGCAGCACTGGCCAGTGTTAACGAGCAGCTATCTCAGGCCAAGGCCGCTGCCCAAGACACCTCCGCTTCGGATGACTTGAAGGCCACCGTCGCTGATCTGCAGGCCAAGCTTGCTGACTCTGAAAAGGCCCACCTTGCGGTCCAGGAATCTGCCACCACTGCTTCCAGGGAAATCGAGGATCGTTACTCCGCCGAGCTCGCCAAGATCCAGGCTGAACATGCTGCACTTGGAAAGAAGTACGAAGCCGCCGTCGCCCAGGTGAGTGAACTCGAGAAGCTTGCCAAGGACTCGGACAGCCATAAGTCGCACCTCGAGTCGATCATGAAGCAGCTCTCTGAGTCTCGCGATCAGCTCCTCAAGGTCAAGGCCGATAACGCCGCCATCTCCGACTCGCTCGTTGATTGCAAGAACCAAAACAAGACCTTGTCCGAGAAGCTTGAAGCTGGCGAACGTGACCTGAATGACCAGATCGACAAGAACATGGGTCTTCTTAACCAGCTTGGCGATGTTGATTCTGCCATCTCCGCCAGCCGGCGACGGGTTCGCGAACTTGAAACTGAGCTCGCAGTTCTGAAGGCTGACAGTGGCGAGAAGAGCAGCTCTTCGGGCTTAGAGGCTAGCCGGTGGGCAACAGCTGATGAGGGGAGCGAGAATGCTGAAGATGGGGGTCCAGCCACAACGGAAGGTGAGGACCTAGGCCCATCCATTGAGGGAACGGTGGGAGATCCCCGATTGAAGAAGTCTTCCTACTCATCAGATCTTCCCGCATTCCACCCATTCACATGATTATGAAGACTATATTAGCGTATACAGAGACTAATGCATTCCATAGATGGCAAGCATACAGGAACAGCTTAAGCACATTCGAACAGCCAATGATGATTGGTACAGCGAGCACCACAGGTCAGTCAAATATATTGTCTTTTTAGTCGGAAATGATGCTGATCCCCCCAGACTTATTGGCGAACTTGCCAATCTCTCCCGGCAAGCATCCTCAGAGTCTCCCAGTCCCGCGACCACACCCAATTCTGAAGTCCCACCAGCCCCCGAGCCAGAACCTGCTCGCACCCGCGCAGCAACAGTCTCATTTTTCGGTAAACGCCAAATTTCGCGTTGATTTGGCATCTTTCTGAGCTCTAGTCGTGATGCAGCATGACTTTCTTTTGTTGAATCCTGTTTCACTCTGCTCTTGTGATTCTACTGTATGTAATAACTACGCAGGATACCCTGTCTTACTATGTCGGGGTTTCCCACTATTCTTGTTTCAATATCTTTATCTTACATATACAACTTGTCTGAGTTGAACTTCGTACCATTTGTTTCGTATTACAATGGGTAATTGGCTGGTTCTTAAGGGCGGGAGATGCACAGGTGGTTTGATGCTCAATCCATTGAAGCAAACTGGGACGGATAATTCATAATGCTATCATCGAAAGTAGAACAAAGGTGGGTATCTTAACACATAATACAACAAAATTGAAAAAAACGCCTCTCCATATGTCCCCAAATCACCACAGACATGGGTTCGACATCACTCCGAATCGGAAGTGTAGTTGACCAGCGCTGGTTTTGGTGCCACGGCAGAGGATTCAAGTTCTGTGCCACTCGGTTTTTCACGGAGGGATGGAGTCGAAGTGTCGATGGTTTTCCTCTTCTTGGTGGGTTTCCATGCACTCGGATGAAGTGCATCACCAGCCAAGAACGGATCAATAATAGCACGAGTATTCCCAACCAGCTCACGGCGGAGAGAAGCTTTCCGCGTAGCAATCAGATCATCCTTCCTAGTCCGGTACACAGAACGAGCCTTCTTCTCACCCGATCCCGTCTTTAGATTCTCCGCCGGCTGCTCAAACATGGGCCGAACACGAGTCACGCGGGCAGCATGCGCGCCAATATCGACCGGCTTCTCACCGAACTCCACCATACTTGCTTTCTGCCGATCCCCCTCGGTTTCATCCAACAGCTCAATCCCAAGACTCATCTTGTCCTTCAGGGCCTCGCGCTTCGCATCGGCTTTCTCAAGGCCCTTCCTCTCCTGCCGAAATATCTTCCGCAACCGCTTGGACTTCTCATACGGATCCTCCCAATCCCGCTTCTGTCGTTCCTGAATCTCAAGGATGCGAGTCGCCTCCGTATTAGCACGAATCTTATCCTCAATCTTCCCTTCAACTTTTGAAAATGGATCCTTCTCCGCGGGATCTATCTCGCGTGCGTATGGCTTGATTGCAATTTCTCCAGGCTGTAGTTCTTTGTCCTCGCTGGTATCTCTTTTGCGCGCGCCTTCGGTAACAACGTAGGCCGTGTTCCGGGGGTCGGTCTTGATCTCGATGGTACCGCCGCAGACGGTGTGCTTCATGCGGAAACTGTAAATTGGCGTCGAGTAGTAGTTTCCGACCCTTTTCTTCTCCGCGTTGAAGCGTACACCCTGGCCGATAATTGTGGGGTGCGGTTTGCAAGTCTCGCACCAGACTGCGAAGGGCATCTCAAAGCGTACGATCAATGCGCCTGTCGTTTGGAGGTGGCGCGCGCGTGCGCCGAGTGGGTGCTTCCCTGCGAGTTTGTTTCCAGTTGTCAAACCTTCTTGGTCCGGGGGGACATATCTGCTCAAGTTAGTCGGTATTACGTGAGGATTTGATTGCTTTTCTGACCGTCCCATGTCTATTGAAATGCCATGTTAGTGACTATTTCATATGTTTTTCGGGGGTGGGATCGGGACTTACTGAACCCCTGCATCTTGGGCTAGTTAGATGGATGTCTCCGTTTCTGCGTAATTTGTGGTGAGATCTCAGTGAGTATTCCGGAAGTTGGAGGAGCAGAGTCCGAGCTGAAAGGGTCGCAGAAGTTATCGAATAATCGGACATCGGGAACTGACTTTCTCCGGAGATAACGGAATTAAGATAGATGACTAATCATTTCCTTTTTTACCTAGGCAGGTAGCTCTGCAGGTCCTACGTCTACCTATACTTGAAGGGGGCATTCATTACTAAGTAAAATCAATCAATGGACTACTTAAAAGAGTATACCAGATGTACTTTGAGGGACAGCGATAGTATTTGACAGAATGACTACATCGATATATATCGACTTCATCCTTACAGCACGAAGTACCATACTTCGTCATACACTCACTAAAGACATGGTCTTTTCGAATAACTTTTTCGTTGACCAAATTTAAAGAGCCGGGGGCTTACTATGTGGAATTTTTGGTCTTCAGAAGTCCATCGACTGAGCACTGCGAGTGTCAACTTCCCATCTGATTTTCTACTTCCCCGCGTTTCGATTGTTCCAGAGCTCTCTTGATAAGATGGACCATGATACACACCAAGCTACAAAGTCCCTACTATTGGAGCTGCTTCTTGAAGATGTGAATGACGAAATCGACGGGTTCGAAGCACAGCTGCTGGCGAAGGATACGAACCAACCAGCCAGCAGGCTAGAAGAGCATGACAGGGGGGTGGCACTTCATATATGGGAATCCGAAATTGAAAGACAAAGAGTCATATTGAGTGACTTTCAGATTGCTACAGCTTTGTCGTTAGGGGATAAGGCAGAAGAGACATTGTTGCCCAAAAAAAGAACATTTATCTCTACCTTTATTCAGAAGATAGTGCACTCTCTCAAGAGCATCATGCGTTCAATAAAATTTCGAACTGCAGATGACTCCTCCAAGCCTGATACCTGCACTTCCTGTAGAGAAATCTACAGCGAAGTAGTCAAAACACAGTGTTCTCACTACTATTGCAAGAATTGCCTAATCCGCATGGTCACGAAATATTTGCGTGATGAATCCTTATTCCCCCTTCAATACTGCAACAAGCCGATTGAAGGGTCATGTACAAAGAAGATGATAGGATATGCATTGGCCGAAGAGAAAAAGAAGAGAGAAACCGAGCTCGGCGATCCAGATGGAACCTACTGCTCAGATTCGGCATGCTCTCGATATATACGGCCAGCAACAAGATTTTGGCCTTCTACTTTTAATAGGGCTTACACCTGCCAGTGTGGCGTACGCACTTGCAGGAAGTGCAAGAAGAGTGCCCATAGGGGCAGATGTCTATATCAGCTAGACCGGTCATTGGAGAACTTGATGGTGCAGAATAAATGGCAACGGTGCACTAAATGTGGCCGTATGATTGAGCTGAACGGGGGCTGTCCTCATATCACGTAAGTGATTTTGTTGGCCCTCAACCCCCCCAAGCTACCCATGAAGCTCTCTACTGACACTTGATAGTTGTCTTTGCAGAGCCGAGTGGTGCTACCACTGCGGAAAGAAGTGGAGAACTTGCGACTGTGATTCGAATCGTATTCCATGAATCGAAGCAATAACCCGGGGTTATTCTGACAGAACTTGGTCTGGAGAATAAAATATGTGACTTCAGTACACTTGGCTTGGAGGACTATGGGGTATTATATCTGTGAGATATCTGAATTTGCTCAAGGCAGCCAATTGATCCTTTTATATTGCTATACAGGGGAAATATGATATACATGGCAATATAATGTACGATAAAACAGTAGTAGAGACGATCATCTCTGAGGCACGATAGTGCCAAAACCAAAGCCTCTGAAATATCGCTAGTCGTTGTTATTTGTGCTGCTTGAGCCATGTTTTCCAGGCATTCAACTAGTTAACTATAACTAGTTACGTAGCATCAACCTCACCACCAACCTATTTTCTCCCTCTGTTGTAAAACACCCCAACATATTCCAGGGAGTTTCTATATCTCTCTAACACGTCTATCATAACTTCAAGGACTTATTCTTATCACATGGTCTACGGTACTAATCTAGATACGAAGTCTCTAGTTTTAGAGCTATTTCTAGTGGAAACAAAGGAGGAGACAAGGACTCAGGGTTTATGAGATACAGGAGGAAGGGTCAGCATGAGCGATTTAAACATGGGCACTGCTATGTCAATGGGATTAGAGACAGAAGATGACCTGTCCAAGTACCAGACAAAAGGACCTTCTTACAAATCCCTCCCTATCGCCATTCAAACACTTGGTAACTCTCTCGAGAATGCCATCAATTTGGACGACTCCCCCGAATCCGCATTATGGCATGAGTGTGTCTCCTGCCGTGACGATCAACTCCAAGATGACATGATCAAAACGAAGTGCTCGCACTTCTATTGCAAGGCTTGCTTGATCCGCCTGTTCACGGATTCTTTGCGTGATGAATCCTTGTTTCCTCCCCAATGCTGCCAAAAATCAATTACAGTCTCTAAGAAGATTATCGGACCCGAATTGGTTCAAAAGCACAAGGAGAAGTCGATTGAGCTTAGCGATCCCGACAAGACATATTGCTGCAATGTGAAGTGCGCTCAATACCTCCCACGAAATTCCACACGGAACGGGGTTTGCAAGTGCGCGAACTGTGGAGTACGCACATGCAGAAAGTGTAAGAAACACGCCCATGTGGGAAAATGTGTATATAAGCTTGATGCGCTTCTGGAGGAATTGGCGGAGTGCAAGAAATGGCAACGATGCTCTAATTGCAGTCGTCTGATTGAGCTCAGTACAGGCTGTAACCACATCACGTAAGGGCAATTTCATTTTACATTTAGTTATTCTCTTTACCTTTGACAGTGCAAGTCTCTGGGCTCACATCTTCTAGGTGCTTTTGCAAGTTCGAGTTTTGTTATTTTTGCGGAGAAAAGTGGAAAACGTGCGAGTGTAGTTATGCAGACGAAGAGAATCTTTACGAGCGACCCTGAACGAATGCTCCAGGTTCTCGCAGCCGATAGGATAACCTACTGGTCACCTAGAAGATGGGGATACAATTGAAGTGCAGTTGAAAAGGAAAGGGTAAAGTATGTGCCTGGCACAGATGCCCTTGGATATCATTTATTTCTCAATTGAAAGCCTAAATTGCTCAATATATCACTTTTGTCTTCAAGAATTGGACAATTTCTGATCTATAGGAATTCACCAGTTTGACAGTTTTGGTATAAAACACTCGAGTAATAGCTGTACAAAGTTGGACACAGAAGCTACCATTACTTTTTTTTCTCAATTTTATATTAGAGACCAGTATGTATACTTGCAAACAAGATACAAACTCCTATTTTGCAGAATCTAGCGCTATATATGAAGTCATTTAAAGCTTAAAAAGGACAAACATGGCCAACATTTTTGATCTTCCACACTATTCTACTTCGCTCTGTAGGAGCAGCCAGAATTCTTTTCCTAAATACCAAGTCAAATGGACTATGATATGGACTCAGGTCGGAATAAAAATACCAACCGAGCATTATTACAGCTGGGAAATCTCAAGATTGAGACTGGGGGAGGCAGAGCAACCCTGAGGAATTCGAGAGGTGCACCCATGTCAATGGTTAAGCATATGGCCTTCGATAATAGCGATGAGAACTCACCTGAAAGCTCGAATGATGTCGCAGAGAGCGAAGAAAAGGCCAGCAATTCGTACCAGTGTGTATCTTGTATGGAAGAGTATCCAGTGTCGGATATTGTTCAAACAGAATGTGTTCACAATTACTGCCGCGAATGCATTGTACGCCTTTTTGAAAATTCCCTTGCGAACGAATCCTTGTTTCCTCCTCGATGTTGCCAGCTGCCGATTCATGTCTCTATCGCCGTCGAGGATATAATAGGCATCGAGATGACGAAGAGATACAAGGAAAGAAAGACCGAAGTCAGCGACCCCGATAAAACTTATTGCTCTAGCTCAACTTGTGCTCGCTATATCCTGCCGCAGAATATTCGTCGCGGGGTGGGAATCTGCGAGTTCTGTACCGTTCGAACTTGCACCGACTGCAAAAAGGAGGCACACAGAGGTGATTGCATCTACGCAAATTACATCAATTCTCATGATGAGAAAATCAATGATGATCTGCTGGAAGAATTAGCTAAGGAGAACAAGTGGCAACGATGTCCACAGTGCTTCAGAATCATACAGCTGAGCACTGGCTGCTGGCACATACGGTAGGCAGGATATTGTCCCCAACCTCACCACTAAAGGCTGACCACATCATTTAGGTGTCGGTGTGGAATGCACTTTTGTTATGTATGTGCGGCAAAGTGGAAGACTTGTAAATGTTCTTCTCTCGATCAATCAAGACTTCTCCAGAGAGATGAATGAATGTTCGAAGGTTATGCCACGTTCTCACAGCGCCTAGATATGAAGTGAGTCGTTATGAGTATGGGAAATTGAAGAGAGCAGTTTAAGTTTTTGTATGTTGGATTGGGTTTACAGTCCATTAAAAAGAGATCTAGTTAAAATCGAGCTTTCCATAAATCTAATATGACGGAATTCCTAGACATTTACCTTCTCTTGTGAATTCCCCGAACTGTAACATTTCAGGCTAGTTACATATCAAAGAGAACTCACTGGCGGATGAGGCTGCGGAGTTCCTCCTTGGATAGAGTCTTCAAGCCGAACAAATCGTTAGAAAGCTTCTCAGAATCGAAAAGAGAGCCATGTCCTTCGCCAAAGATACCCCGCACAATAAATTTCATAACAAAGACTGCCGGGTTAGGGTTCGGCTTAGCCAATTCTGCATAAGCCTCCTGTTCCAGGTCTGTGGTATGAACGACCTTCGTCTCAAGGTTCTTGCCGGACAATTCCAATAGCTCATTCTGTGTGACTCTAGCCTCATTGATATAAATTGGGGAGTTCTTAGTGGCTTCGAGGTTGTTGATGATCCCAACGACGCCTTTGCCGATACCACTGAGAGTGGTTGTACTAAAACGACGATCACCGCCATCATATAGTATAGACGGACCAGAAAGATTGAGCAAGAAGCCATGCTCAATACCCCAGTCGAGGAAGGGGCCAGTCATGAGCACCGAGTAGCTGAGGCCGGATTTCTGAGCGACGTTCTTGAGATATTCCTGAACGCTGACTTTGTCGCCAAAGGCAGGCAATTTGGCAATGAGGGGATGCGTGGTGTCGCAGCCAAATTCAGAAGGGATGAACCGCTTCACACCAGTTGCCACTGCCGCATCGATCAAGCGCAGATGGGTGGACTCAGGAACTCCTCCGACATTCAAAGTGTTGACTACAACATCCTGGCCGGACAGAGCGGCCTTGAGCGAGTCGAGGGACTCATAGTCCACTTCTGCGACATGCGCACGGGAATCAAAGGTTTTGTTATTGCCTTGTCTGGTGAGGACAGTCACGTCAAATCCTGCGGCAAGCAGCTCCTTTAGCACAGCAGGACCGAGATTTCCGCTAGCCTAGGGATAATGTTAGCAAACGGAAACGTATAGACATTAGACTAACATACTCCGACAAGGGCAACCTTGATGCTCGTCATGTTGAAATAAAGATGTAAGTTGAAGTGAATCGCGGATTGGTTAAAGAGATAATCAGGCTGGACGAAGCAATGACCAGGGTATGTGTCTCGTTTGAAGCCGGGGAGAGTGGTCCTTCATATAGCCATGCCATGGCATACTTCGTAATACTGGTACATGGTTAGGTGATCTGCCATCACAACACTTGATTGCAAAGGTATCCATCTATGGATGCTATTCGGAGTAATATGAGCGGAATTAAAGCCGAGCTTACCTATGTGAAACCTTGCTTATGTGAAAAGCTTATGAATCATCGGATATTTCCTAGTTTGGAATATCCCGACTACGCAGCCCGACACTTCTGGCTTATTGTAGCCCTAAGTCAATTATGAATATAGGTTGGAAGCTTTTGGTTCTGCATTGTTTATTTAAAAAATATCTCAAATGTTTTGATACTTGGTCTCAATCTTCAACCCCTAGTTGTACGCCTGGAAGAGGTAATCTCCTTTAATTCAACCCTTTCACAATTGCACAATTAAATCCTATGCCATCGACAACTGTTGCAGACTTGAAGTCCACAGTCCCCGCATTCGAGAATATAATCAGGCATCCAGTCACCACATTCCTCACATTCAGCGGCGATATTCAGCTTTTTCCACACTGCGTCATGATCGCAATCATGCTGCGCGACTAGGAATTGAGCTGCTTGCTCAACTGCCTGCGGTGCAGGACGGACTAACTGATTTCGACCCGCAATCAGCTGCGCTCGCTCTTGGAGTCTGTCCTCATCCCATTGAGCACATTCGCATCGCTTCCAGGGTATAGCACACACATAACAGAATTCATACCGGCAACGGCATCTATATAGATAATTGTATATTAGCAGAAGAGCCTGTAAGGTCAAGGAGATTTCACGTTAACGGGAGCAAAGTCTTACGTTATGTGATTGCAGCCGCTACGAAGCTCAATAATATGACTGCAATTTGGGCATCTTTGCCAACCTTCCGCTCTTGCGAGTTCCAATACCTCTGCAAGATCATCAACACATTCTCCCTGATGTATGATCTTCTTGCAGAGCGTACACGTTTTTCGGTTGCACGACCTGCAGGTGCCAATTGTACCACGGACATGGGCCGGTAGAATATATCGGGAGCAAGCTGGATCCGAGCAATAAGTACGAGATTGATCTCCATGTTCAATTCTTTTTTCCTCGAATCTCGCCCACAGCCCATCGTCAATCAAACCACGCGTAGCTTCCAATGGCAAAGGCAAGCGACAACACCGAGGAGGAAACAAGCTTTCATCCACCAGGGAGGTCTGAAGAAGGTGTATGACACATCCTCGGCAGTAGAAATGTGAGCAGCCATTCTGAATCATATCGCGCTCGGAATGTCTTTCCAAGCAAGCGATGCACTCCTGCAAGATGCCAGAAGTAGGCACCGTCGAAGTACTCGTGGAATCCACTCTCTGGTAGGCCTGAGGCTGAGCGCCTGGGGCAGGAATCAAGCCCGATGCACAACGAGGTCTTTTCTTGGGACGTTCTCGTGTTGGAGAACACGCTTGTCTTGAAGGTCCGCGAGCTGCCGGAGCTTCATTCATCTCGCGAGTATGAATATCGCGAAGAATGGCAGCCTGATCGGAACGTGATTGTCTCGATATTTGTATGGCAGTTCGACGATCCTGTTGGGTTCTAATTCGCGCTTGAAGCTCAGTTCGCCATTGCAAAAGAGCAAAATTCGGATCATCAATTCGCCCATTTCCGTCGATTTGATCACAAGCCAGTGGCCCCAAAAGCTCTTCAACATCTTGCAGTGCAGTTTGTAAAACAAGATCGGCTGTGTCAAGGTCCGTTGTGTCGAGATCCATGGTGAAGTTATTTCATCACAGAAATATAGTCCGGAGGCCGCGTTATTTTCTTTGTAGGTCAAGGAGAGTGTTCAGTGAGTTGTAATGGGATACTTTAAGCCTGCATTCCACCGCTCGATGACCAAGGGAAATGGTATATAATTTGAAACAGACGTCAAATAGGTAGTCGCACAGGTACACAAAAGAGATTCTGAACGCAGACACAAGTCAAAGGTAGAGATGATTGCGACATGAGACGCATATAAAACAAGGTAGAGACCTTGGGAAGAGTGAAGACGAAGAGACAGATGCCGGAGGAGTAACGTATAGTAAACAACGGGATACGAATTTTGGGAAAGAACAGTCAGGAAAGGAAGGCACCTCCAGGGCAACTTGAACACTTGTAAAAAAGACTACTTTAACTCAACATCCATATTGGTATTCTTCTTTTATTTGCAATTCCTTGCACTTGGTCACAATCACTAAACTTCGAGTGGATCTTGTACTTATAAATGACTTGTGCATTATTATAACCTCCTAGGAGATATTCCAAGTTCAATATTCAAGTGTTTGTTTAATTGCATCGTAAATTCCTAGATAATACCATCGGTTAGTGATAATGGGAAAATACAGGGCATTAGGTACTCACTTGCGACATCGGGCAGAATGAATTGCTCGTAGCTCAGCCCAGTATGTGTGCTCCATCCAGCAACTCGTTTGACTGGGGCTTCAAGGCGCAAGAATGCATTCTCCTGTATCGTGGATGCAACCTCTGCGCCGACACCGTAGTTGACCATACTCTCATGTACGACAATGGCTCGACCAGTCTTCTTGACACTGTTGATGACCGTTTGCCTATCCCAGGGATATATGGTACGCAGATCAATAAGTTCCACATTGACACCCGGCATGGTCTTCTCAATGGCGGAGATAGCAGAAGAGCACAAGTAAAGAGGTTGTCCATATGAAATGATGGTCAAGTCCTTGCCAGGTTTGATGATTTCCGCCTTACTGAGCGGAATGGTGTAATATTCATTCGGAACATATTCCACGGCTGCACGGTAGAGAATTTTCGGCTCCATAAAAAGCACTGGATCATTGTGCTCAAAGATAGAAGACAGAAGAAGTCCTTTTGCTTGGGCCGGAGATCGTGGCATGACTACTCGCAAACCCGGAATATGTCCGAAGAGCGACTCTGGAGACTGAGAGTGGTACCTATTTGATAGTCAATTAACATACCAATTTGCTTGGCACTTGGATACAACATAACATACAGAGCACCGTGTCCAACTGCACCGCACGGCATGCGGATGACGAGACCCCCAACATTAATGCCTGTTCCACCCTCTCGATACCGAAACTTGGCCGCCTCATTCACAATCTGATCGAACGCTGGAAATACGTAGTCGGCGAATTGGATCTCGGCTATAGGCTTCATCCCTTCCGCTGCCGCCCCAATTGCAAAACCCGCAATGCCTTGTTCTGTCAAGGGGGTGTTGAACACTCGATCTGACCCAAATTCTGTTTGGAGATCCATCGAGCATCGGAAAACACCTCCAAATCCAACATCCTCGCCAAACACGATAGTTCGATCAGACTTGGATAGTGCTGTCCGCATTGCTGAATTGATTGCTTGGTAAAGATTGAGCCGTTTACTCGTGGCACCTGCCGGATACTCTGATGTATTTGACAAGGAGGCTGCAGTGTGGTGTAAGATTGGAGTGGTTTTGTAGTCAATAGGTAGGTTCAGCTTTGCTGCCGGAGTGGGAGCTCCAGAGTAGAACCGCCGAGGAGCTTGGAGAAGAGACCGCAAAGCATTTCGTGAGGAAGCCATATTTGGCTAAAATTGTGAATATGAACAAAATGTAAATACATAGATTTTCTTCTCCGTAGGGATGCCTTTAAACTCCTTGTTCATTGTCCGGGGCATTGCGCGGGGAAACCGCCGCGGATAGCCGAGATAAGCAAATTGTGCAAACAAGTCAAACAAGTCAAACAGGAGCTATGACGAAGTGTGGACATGGGCACAGTAAGTAAATAATGGATTTGAGTGTATAACTATGCCCTACTACTTCGTATAAGTAACTAGATCATATATAGATGTATGGAATTATGGAGTTAACTGTGCCAAGCCCCCCACACATATTACCTGATGTTGGTGCTGTAGATCGAACAAAAGATGCTCGATTACTAGATTTGGAATCTAGTGAAAGATGTCTAGAGAGTATCAACAACCAACCTGTACAGCATACATATGTTTCTGCGCGGTTGGCACGGTTATGCTGAATATGCACTCTTGCCAAACGGGGTCTCTACATATGTGATAGACCCGACTTGGATCTTGATATGGTCTCGTATGTAACTAGGTGAAAAATACACACTTCCTGTCCATCGGACGCACTATAAGCCCTGAAATTGACCCATATATGATGAATCACACCAGTTTTATATACCTGAAATCTATTGAAGTTAGTCTGTACGACTTCGGAAATGATTCGGACTTGGAGGGGCAATCGATCTTATCAGGGCTCTATCATTTCCGGACCCGTGACTTGTTCCCCGGCCCGCACCAAAATTGCCTTTTTTCCCTCAATGACTCAATCTTCCCTTCTCTTTTATACTCCACGTTTATAAATCTTTTTGAGCTTTATTAAATACCCTCACAATGGCACAAGGAAAGGTATGAACTATTGCTTCTCCCTTATTCCCAACCTCAATTCTCCCAATTCCTATCCCACACCGCCACCTCCACACTTTCTCTGACAGTTCTATCGCACAGGTTTGCCTCGCCTACTCTGGCGGTCTCGACACCAGCTGTATCTGTATGGACATCGATCAATTGATTCATCGCCGATACTAATAAGCTCCAGTGAAGTACCTTATCGAAGAGGGCTATGAGGTTGTCTGTTTCAGTAAGTCGCGACAAGGTTATGTCAATTGAGATTAAGTACTAATATGAGTATAGTGGCCGATGTTGGCCAGGAAGGTAATTTAGTTCCGTCGACATATCATCCAGCACCGGTCTAATAACAATTCGCAGAGGACTTCGAGGCTGCCCGCGAGAAGGCCTTGAAGATCGGTGCCCTCAAGTGCGAGATTATTGACATCCGCCGCGAGTTCATCGAGGAGCTTTGCTTCCCCGCCATTGCTTGCAACGCCGTCTACGAGAACGTCTACCTGCTCGGTACTTCCCTGGCTCGTCCCGTTATTGCCCGTGCCCAGATCGAGGTCGCCCAGGTACGCTTTACTTCGCCGCCAGCAGAAGGAATGTCATACTGACCCAAACATAGCGCGAGGGCTGCTTCGCTGTCTCCCACGGCTGCACTGGTAAGGGTAACGACCAGGTCCGCTTCGAGCTTGCCTTCTACGCCCTCCAGCCTGACATCAAGGTCATTGCCCCGTGGCGCGAACCCGTCTTCTACGAGCGCTTCAAGGGCCGTCAGGACCTGCTCGACTACGCCGAGGAGAAGGGTATTCCCGTCACCTCCACTAAGTCTAAGCCCTGGTCTATGGATGAGAACCTTGCCCACTGCTCTTACGAGGCCGGTATCCTGGAGGACCCCGATACCACTCCTCCCACCGACATGTGGAAGCTTACCCAGGACCCCCTGACCGCCCCCGATCAGCCCGAGGACTTCACTCTTTACTTCGAGAAGGGTGTTCCCGTCAAGCTCGAGTACACTGAGGGTGGCAAGCAGAAGGTTGCTACCGACTCTGTCGAGCTCTTCCTCACCGCTAACGCCATTGCCCGCCGTAACGGTGTTGGTCGTATCGATATCGTCGAGAACCGTTTCATCGGTATCAAGTCCCGCGGTTGCTACGAGACCCCCGGTCTCACCTGCTTGCGCTCTGCCCACCTGTGAGTATTCTATTACAGAATTTTTTGACCACATAACTAATTCATGTCCAGTGATCTTGAGGGTCTTGTCATGGACCGTGAGGTCCGTGCTCTGCGTGATTCTTTCGTCACCTACAACTACTCCAAGGTAAGCACGATATCTCCGGTATTCGATTGTCTGATCTAATATCTCCAGCTCCTGTACAACGGCATGTACTTCTCCCCCGAGCGTGAGTTCCTCGAGGCCTCCATCACCGCTTCCCAGAAGTGCGTCAATGGCCAGGTCCGCTGCCGCGCCTACAAGGGCACCGTTTCCATCCTCGGCCGCTCCTCCGAGACTGAGAAGCTCTACGACATGAGCGAGTCCTCCATGGATGAGATTGGTGACTTCTCCCCCGCCGAGACCACTGGCTTCATCAACGTGTCCGCCATCCGTCTCAAGAAGTACGGTCAGATGAAGGCCGCCGCTGGCGAGAGATTGTAAATTATGTGTCCAAACATGACACGTATCTTCAATTTTGAATCGGAATGCCAAATGTTGACCATCCCTGGCTTTTTCGGGCCAACCTGTCAAGTCTCCTTGTCCGATGTTCCACCGGTTTATGATGGATGGTCTTGGGCTTGAATGACTGTATAATGAACTAGAAAAAAAATATTAGCACTGCGGGAATTTGTATTAAAAATGCAATGTCTTGGATGAATTGAACGATCGCCATCTTCATTATGTCCTCGTACCTTTTATGAAATGATATAGATTTTTAAAAATATGTACTCTAATTCTAGTCGTTTCTATATAGACGCTAGATGGGTAACGGAGATACACGTGATCGTACACTATAGATTGGCATTGGCCTTGAATTGTCCTTGATCTTCTGCCGACAAGTTAGCGCATGACACCCAGAGATAAAAAGGGAACATACCATTCCAAGTATCCAATGCCGCCTTCTCTGCGTCCCAACCCCAAAGGAACTCTTGTGTCCTACGGTCCGACCATTTATCGGGATTATTTCCGCTGACGGAAGCCTTGAACTGCGCATCTCGGGCAATTTGTTCAGGTCCATCTGGCAAATGTAACGTAATACGATTCTCGGATCCAGACTGCTGCACCGTCTCAGCACGGTTTTTTCGGGACTTTTCATAAGCACTCAATGCATTCGGGATCTCCTCGCGTGATGAAATAGCCGACAACACGACCCCGAGCGCGGCCGCATCCTCAACAGCCTGAGCAGCACCTTGGGCAAGATATGGACTAGACCAGCGAGATTAGTTTTCGAACCCAAATCAGCCGAAATTCATGAGCACATACAGCATGGGATGACACGCATCACCGATCAGAGCGACAGATCCCCGGACCCATGTCTTCAGCGGACGATGCAGACACAACTTCCACTCCAAAACTTCATTATCATCGACCAGGTCAATAAGTTTCTGCACCCTACTATCCCACCCCTCATAATTGTCAGCCATAGCCTGCTTGGATCCCTGCGTCGTCCAAGACTCATCAACACCGTGGCTATCGGGATGAAGCAGGACAACATTGTACAGCTCATGCTTGCGCACAGGGTAGGCGATGATATGGCGCGAAGGACCTAGCCAACGAGTCGCCAGCGGCTCGTTAATGAGCTTCTTCAATTCAGGATCCTTCTCCATAATGTGTCGAGGTAGCATGATGCGGTATGCCGCGTCGCCAGTGGCGACTGCTTTAATAGTCGAGTCTTCAAGCAGGTGGCTACGGATGGTGGACTTGATGCCGTCTGCACCGATTACCACGTCACCACGTACAACTTCGCCGTTCGCTAGAGTAACGCTGGCTGGACTGAACTGCACGCCTGTGACAAATGAGTTCTCACGAAGCTCAACATTGGGAAGAGCTACGGCCCTGTTGATGATAGCATTGTGGAGGTCTGCGCGGTGAATAACAACTTGTTGGCCGAATGTCTTATTCACTGGCATTGTGGCGAGGAGGTTGCCATTATCCCATCTTCGGACTTGGATGTGCTCGAGAGCTACGTCTTGGGCGTGAATTAGGTCCGAGACGCCCCATCCTGATGCCGATTAGCGTGGTTGTGTTATTCGCAAAAGGCAGCAGACTCACGCTCGAATAGACGCATCATGTTTGGAGACACTTGGATACCAGCTCCCACTTCCATGATCTATCACGAGTGGTTAGCCTTTCTTGAGATATTATCACATTCGGTTTTCGACCGTACATACTTTTGGTGCAGCTTCAAGGACAATGACACGGTGCCCTCGCAGACCTAATGTAAGAGCTGCCGCCATACCGCCGATGCCTGGTCCAACTATGTCAATACTTCATTTTCTCAAGCTATTGCAGCCTTTTCGTTCAGAAACACCATACCAGCACTACAACATATCAGTATAACAATCTCGCATAGACCATGCACAACGGAACACATACCCGACAACTATCACCTCTAAAGGCACATTTGCCATTGGGACCTTCATTTGGGAACTTCACGCTTTTATTGAGGGATGTAAGTGATATGTGATAGAAAAAAAAAGACGAAATAAATGATAAATCCAGGCCCTCAAGTACTTAATAAACTACTACCTTTAGTCTAACTATTTAAGGGCCCGGATAGGCGGGTACTTCGGGAAGGAGAAAGAAGAAATTGCCTAAAAGCCGAAGGGAATGTAAATTTCAGATTATCCCTTTAGCGCCTCCACAGCTTACTCCGTATCTATAGACCGGGGGAATTGGTATGGAGAACCCCGTGGATATTTCTTATACGTGGAGTCTTGATTCTTGCGGGGCCGGGGGTTCCCCTATCCCAGCATTGAATACTCCGTACATTGCATGTTGAAAGTACAACATAGAGTCTCTATTGCATATATATTTGGTATGCAACCCCAGTAGGAAACAAGGCCATACTAATAACATGTTAATATGAAGTCTTCTTTTTTTTGGGGCGGTTCGGGAATGGGGCAGAAGCCAATGGGGGGAAATTGGCCACGTTAAATCGGCTGTTTAACGTCCCTCCATCTGCCGACAACGTCAGGTCACTCTGCCCCCATCAAAACTGTGGGTTTCATGACTCTTCGATTCTTGCCAGTGCTGTTTTCATCTATTCATGTTGCATCTTGTCTTCACGGCAAATATACAAATTAGGTATTGCCGATCAGCTGACCGGATCAGCATCTTGCTGGTTTATTTAAGTAGACTATTGTTATGTACTCCGAAAAGCACAAGCCGAACTAGCTGTGGTCCGGTCAACTGTTGTTTCAGGAGAATGCTCATTCCATGCTTTGGGATCAAATCACAAATGTTGTCTATATACTCGGGTGCATCCTTCAGTACTGATTTTGTCAGAAAAATTGCTAGGGGCCAGACAGCTATATCTCTTCGAATATATCCTACAGGGTTTCTCCGTATCAATATATACTCTAGGATTCTACGATAGGCGTACAGCATTGAATGTTACGCGCATGCAAGTATCCACCAAGGGGCTTACATTGCGGCTAAGGATCGGTTCTCATTGAACACACTATTTGCCGGGATTATGGGTTGATTCAAATTAGCATGACCTTGAAAAGAACAGCTACCTAGCTTTAGTGCCGCGATAGGTTCGGCACCATTGTCCCATAGGTTGTAGATATCGGGCTAGACCTTGCCAATCGCTAATAAGAGATAGTTATTTTGTTATCCCCGAAGATCTTAGTAGCACAATGCTCGGTACTTTGTTTCCCTATCACAGCTAGATACAAGTATAGCATTTTCTGCCTTAATCATGCGAAATTTGAAGCTGTGAGTGATACTCAAGATAACACTGCATCGGGGTGGGCCCACAGTTCACATTGAGGCTATAGCCCCTAAACCAAGGACCTTTATCCTGAGAAGGTCAGATATATAGGTGCATGGTGGAATATGAGAGTGAGGCTGAAATTTTAAGAAGCAAGAAGCTAAATTGGACCATACTACCCATCTCTCTATATTCCCAACACGTATGTATCGTAGAAGATATTTTAAAACACGCAATTTATACAATTTTTCCCTAGTAGGGTGAGTGTATAATACAGCAAATGAGATGCAGCCAACAAACGCCAAAATATGCTCGCGTGAAGGAATTGCATTGCTGAAAATAGTTGGAAGAGAAGAAGAATAGAAAGGAAGGTGGTAACCATGCCCAAAAGAAAAATAGGTCGTGAAGATGTGACACATAAGTCATGGGTCGTCGTAAGAAGAGTTGGGTGGAGCAAGTAGCTGCATGGTCCGTATGGAGTGCATATCTACCCATTAATGAAATCAGGGGTGAAGATATGTATGTACAAATAAGGATTCTGTCGGGTGGCGAGAGTTCGGGGATCAGGAGGAAGAGGTGAACATAAGTCGTAGCCGGCTGGGACCTTTCTTTTTCTCCTTGGGCCGTTTTTCGGTTTCAGAGACATAGGTTCCATGTTTAGATGGGGTGCGACTGGGGGCATAACTGGGAGCTCGACTAGGAGCTTTGCTTGTTGCTCTGCTAGGTGTTCTGCTGGGGGCCTTGGATGGCGCCTTGGACCGTGAGGAGCTTCGTCCGAAGAATCCACTCGGTGCCTCTGAGGGAGCTTTTGATCTCCGTTCATGCCGCTCCGATGGTGCATGTGTCGAAGCTCGAGTGGTGCGTGACCGGCGGGAGCGTCGGGACGAAGCGACCGAGGCTTCTTCTTCGAATTTGAAACGAGGGTCGCGTCGCGCGCGAGCAGTGGTCACATCGATGCCCGACATAGCCGCTGCGGTTGGTGTGATGAATTCGCCATCAACAGATGTTCCAACGCTGTGGGCTTGCTCATCAGCAACCCCGCGTCTCCACATCTCAACAGAACTAAGATCTTCTGTGTTGAACTCCATCATTTCTTCCATTTCCATTTCCATTTCGGCAGGTTTTCCTTCTTCCCCGACAGCGCCGGCTTTGATTCTTTGGATGATTTTGTATCCTCCAAACATGACCACCGTCACGCCTAAACCGACTCCGGCGGCGATGAGGAATTGAGGACTGGAAAGAAGAGCGAAGACGGCTGGCGAGGCTGACTTGAGCGCGGTTAATGCTGCGGGTGCCATCTTGCTCCCTAGGTTGCTGATCTCCGCTAGAGTCAAGGCGACGGCGGCCATGGCATCTGGGTTCTTCTGGAGATGGGCGATGGTCGCAGTAGCACCATGTTGCACACAGTGCGCTTCTTCGAGAAGCCACTGTGCCCGGGTGACAAGACCATCAAGTTGTTGTTGATCACTCTTGGGCTCGGGGGGGCTATATCGAGATAAGGCTGCATGAGAGGCGTCCCCATATGCAAGATCCATGTCGATATGCGCGTCAGATCTTGATCGAGCGGTTGATGGGCGAGGAGCGTCTCGGACAGCTAAATCGTGATGGGTATGACGGCGGGCGATCGTTTGCCGGGGCTCGTAGTGAGAGTCCCGATGCGATACAACTGTTCGTTCGTCATCGTAGTGGGACGAAGCACGATGACTGCGGCCACTATGATGCCTTGACCGTGTCCCACGGCTTCTTCGAGAGGCTACCGAGGGAGCATCATCAATCTGATAATTGGCGAGTCCTTGGAGTGCTTGTTGCTCCGCAATTTTTGCATTGCGTTCTGATTTGAAGGCAGATTTGCGCTCGCGATAGGCGTTTTTGGCATGGCTGAAAACACCGAATAGTTGCTTACTCTAATACTTGTTAGAATGTGGGTCGGATTTCCGCTGAAGATCAAATTTACCGTGCTAACAACTTTGCCGGACTTGTCAATCACAGCGATCGTTTGACCGAAAGGTGCCATAGCAAATAATAAGTCGTTGCGACGACCTTACCGATAAATGGTCATCCAATGGTCAAGATCGACAGTCAACAAGGAAGCGGTGTAGGGGTTGAAAAAAAATAGACTCAAAAGAAATTTCCGGGGTATAGATCACAGGTGAAGGATCGAAGAGACAGGGTATGAAAGAATAAACAACAGGCTTGGAGAGTTATTGTAACGGTTAATAAGGCAGTTGGGTTGTTAACCTCAGGCCTTAGCGCAAAGGTCCGATCGGAGGCGTCCCAACGAGGTTTTAAGAGAAGTGATACGAGCATGGAATAGGGAGGCTGGGGATCAAGCGCATCCACGTTGGGCAGAGCAACGAACAGCGGACCAGGCTGCAGGAACTATAGGGCAGAATGGTTGGGTGCCACTTTTGAAGGCAGACACGTATCACGTATCAAAGGTTCGATGAGCTCACATCACATATCACAATGCTGTTGGGCGCCAAAGCGATCCTTGCGGTATAGCGGCATGTGCCGGGGGCCGGTAGAGAATTTCCAGATCTTAACATTATATTTAGATATTAATCAAAAAAGGAAAATAAATAATCCTCTTTTGAAATATCGTGCTTTAGCATTCAATCACCTGTTACTCTGTAGAGTACGGAGTCCACGGGTACCTCCGTATGGAAGTTGTGTAAAGAGCGGTGACATATGCTATCTGATTGGCTGACGGTGTCACCGCCACTGTGGCTGGTGTCACACAAAGTCAGCCATGTCAGCTATCTGTGGCGGTGCTGAGGCTTTAACATGTGAGGACTCGATGGCTTCGGAGACTTTCTTTATTTTTTCTTTCAGGGATATATATTATTTATCTACTTATTCGAGGTATAGTCCCGAAATGATGATTTAATGAACAGAATGGTGTCATTACTGTATCACTCAATTCCGAGTCACTTCCAAGGGGTTTGTAACATGACCCTGACACATTGATCAAAGATGGGCACCTGCAGGCCAATGTTTCTAGTCCAGAACTGAAGGACGAAAGCCATCAGGGGCTGTACCCAGTATGTCTTGGGCCGAGTCTAGTCATACCTACATGTAGGTATCTCTCTTTCTTATCAATAATAAAGAGCTTCCGAGATTTCAAGATTGGAGTGCAGATCAACATCGGTGTGCACTTCATTGTCTTTTTCATGTTGGACCGTTTTCATTGATACTCCAAACACATTCGACCTGAATCTATCCTGGATCTATTCTTAATCTATCATACACCCATATATCATGGTCGGCCGTCGCCCCAGTACCCCCTTAGCACGGCTATTGTGGGAGCCAAGGTATGTATCATAGTTATGAATTGCCTCATTGAATGGGCATGCGACCGTGATATAAACAAACCAAACCTAATTAATTTGAGAACTGATGGATTGTTCTATATAGAAGAACTTGTTGCCGGAATCAAAGGGATGCTAGGGATGGTGAGTCAAATATTTTATCGATGGTGCAATATCTTATTATCGTTTTTTTTATTTCCTTTTTCCGTACCGCCTCGATGATTCATATTCCTTCATATTCCATTCTGTTTAAAAAAAAATCATTCGAGTTCTTCAACAAAAAATAAAGAGAATGGATTGAATTCGGGAGATTTCCAGTATTCTGTTTGGTTGATTTGAAGCGGAGAGCATCCGAGAACACCAACATCACCTCAATCTCCACACATTGCAAACCATTGAGATTGGACTGATCATGGATTTAGTCGAATCAGAGAGTACTTCTGAGGAGGATCAGAAAACTTGGGAATCTGATTCTCATACTCAAGATGCCAGTGCCCTTCCCAATAGTGACTGCGGTATCGGCCACCGCGTGCTCGCCAGTCGCTCCGTTCTCGCTCTAGCCGTTGATGAACAATGTGTTTTTGCTGGCCTGCAAGGAGGAGATATTGTTGTAAGTTAGTTTGAATTCTTCTTTCAAAATGGCTACAATGCTCTACTACTGCCACGGTTCGAGGCTAAATCGTTTCAGGCGTGGTCCCTTGAAACTTATGATCTCGTGGTATCCGTCCACGCGCACAAAGAGAGTGTGCTAGGTCTATATCTCTCTGAAGATGGAAATCTACTATTTTCAAGCGGGGGCGACTCCGTGGTCAATGTGAGTCATAGAAATGAAGAATAGCACGAAATTGGAATTAATGACGCGGCCAGGTGTGGTCCACGCGAACATTTGAGCGTCTCTACTCGATATATTCACACCACGATGTGGGTGATATATTTACAGTAGTCTATTCATCGCATAACCAAACTATTTACTGTGGTGCGCAGAACACAAGTATACAGGTATTTGACCCTTGTCTGCGCCCCTATTTAGCAACATTCTAACTCGGATAGTGGTGCGATCTCTCTGAGGAGGGGTCAACATTGAACCAAGCATCTTCTGCGCATCCATCTAAGCGGACGCATCGCTTTTTCGATTCCCGAGGGCCGGACGGCACTCGCGCTGTAGGATCATCAGATGGTGCCCTCTCTGACGGTGGTCGTGTGTTGAGCTTCAAGCGGGATCATCATAAGCTCTTCGCGCATCATGGCTACGTCTACTCCATGCTTTTAGTTAAAGGTCTAGTTGAGACCGCTCCTTCAGAGGAGGTGCTTTTGACAGGCGCGGGCGACGGTGTGGTTAAGTTATGGCGACTGGGTCAGGATCCTGGCGCGTCCCCATCCCAAATCGCCAAGCTACAAAATGGAGATCCTGTGTTGACCATTGCCGTTGAGGGATCACTACTCTACTGTGGTCTGGCTGGCGGCGCCCTTAACATTTGGAATTTGGACTCTCAGCAGCTGGTCAAACGGATCACTAGACATACTGGGGATCTATGGGCTGTGCACGTCATCCAAGGTATCGCCATTTGTGGTGACTCTAGTGGGACGGTCAAGGTATGTACTGGTCTAGACTTTTGATGCCTTCCAATCGATTTCCGCTAACCAGTAGTAGAAATTCAACTCCCGGTTCGAAGAGGTCGGTGGCTGGGTTGCTCATGAGGGCACCATGCTCGCCTCGGCTGCCGGACGGTTCAAGGATCGCCAGATCTATGCCACTGGTGGCAATGATAATTCAGTAGGAATCTGGGATTTGACTGAATTCTTTATGACCCAGGAAGAGCTGCCTCCCATCAGCAACGGTACGTCCCATGCACGCTATTCGTGTCGACCACTCGCTAAATTTTTCCCAGACGAAATGGTCAACAGCCTTGCAAAGTTTGTCTCTTTCAAGACAATCTCAGCAAGTCCCAAATTCGCTGGCGAATGCAACCAGGGTGCTGCCTTCCTTCGGCGGCACTGCAACTACCTCGGCGCCAAGACTAAGCTCCTCACTACAGGCCAGGACACCAATCCAATTGTTTTTGCTAGATTTAATGCAACCTCACCTGACAAGGTGGACAAGACTATCCTCTTCTATGGCCACTATGACGTTGTGGGTGCAGAGACGAACCGACCAAAGTGGAGGACAGATCCTTATCAGCTCACTTCTATTAACGGGTTTTTGTACGGCCGTGGTGTCTCTGATAACAAGGGACCGATTCTGGCATCATTGTATGCCGCAGCCGATCTCGCCCGGACAAAGACCTTGCGATGCAACGTGGTTTTCCTGATTGAGGGTGAAGAAGAGTCCGGGTCCTTAGGGTTCCACGAAACGGTTCGCGAGCATAAAAATCAAATCGGACCTGTGGACTGGGTTTTACTCGCCAACAGCTACTGGCTGGACGACTACAACCCGTGCTTAACTTACGGGCTACGGGGTGTCGTGCACGCCAACTTGGTTGTTACAAGCGACCATCCCGATCTCCACAGTGGTATCGACGGCAGTACATTGCTGGATGAACCAGTGAAGGATATTGCCATGCTTCTTTCAACAATCGTGGGACGCAAAGGAAAGATCAATCTGCCCGGCTTCCACGATGCTGTTAGGCCTCTCACAGATGCCGAACAGAAGCGATTCGAGGCTATTGCTGATGTATTGCTTCTGCAACACCCAGAGATTCCAGACAGTCAGGCGCTAATCAAGTCACTGATGCATCGTTGGCGTGAACCCGCCTTGACCGTCCACTCGGTGGAAGTCCCTAGCAGCAAGAGCGCAACGACCATCGCGCGCCGAGCCAAAGCAACTTTATCGATCCGTATCGTACCAGACCAGCACGCCGATGAAGTCGCAGCCAACCTCACCGCATATGCGCAAGAGCAATTTGCGCTACTCGACTCACAAAATGACCTCACCGTCGAAATCACCGGCAAATCCGACGCCTGGCTCGGCGACCCAGATAACGAAATCTTTGCCACGCTGTCAGAGGCGATCACCGCAGCGTGGACCCCAGCCCAAGAGGACCCGAAACGCCAATACCCGCCCATCCCGCAAACAAATACTCGCATAGCGACCAAGCCCAAACCCAGCGCGGGCCCAATCCCAGACCTCCGCCGCAAAGACTCCGACGACAGCTTGGCTTCGCATGTGGAGCGGGTAATCACATCAATAACAACTTCATCAGCAGGCAAGGAGCGCAAACGGTGTTCGCAAACAGCCGCCACAGTACCAACGTCCTCCACCCTCACACAAGCCACACCAACCTCGGCTGAGGAGTCAGTCGCGTTGCCAATCCGGACCAAGCCTGATCCGGATGAAACCCCCACGAGAAATGGACCAGCTGTTGCGTCTGGCGTGGCTAAAGTGAAACCAATGTTCATCCGTGAGGGCGGGTCCATTCCGACTATCCGGTTCCTGGAAAAGGAATTTTCGGCCCCGGCAGCCAACTTGCCTTGTGGGCAGGCGAGTGACAACGCCCACTTGGATAACGAACGCATGCGAGTGGAGAATTTGTATAAGAGCCGGGAGATTTTCCGGTATGTGTTTGCTAATTTGGTGGATAAGTCTTGAGTGTCTTTCTCCTTTTTTTGGGTCCCATCGGTCTCATTTTTGTAAAACTATAACTCTCTTGACTTGCATTTGATGTGTATCTTTTTCCGGGGTCATCTTCGTCCAGACCGATAGTTTGTAAACTCAATGGGTTATATTTAGTCTCCCAATTGATGTCTAAAGCCCTAAAAGGAAAGACCATGCTCGTAGCGGCTCATCTCACCGTTTCCCCATATTCCACTCGGTATGGTCTCACAACAACCCGTACCCCTGCATAGAAAACGTCTACAACCTGTCTTGGAATAAACCCCTAAATCGCTATGCTTTTGAGTTGTTGTACAAAGTAAACTGCCTTTTCCCATGTGCGACGTCGTCCTGGGTACTGTTACATTTCCAATTCATCATTATCCGTGTCTCGTATAAATACCGCACCTCCACATGAAGTTTAATCTTGTCTTGAGCATTGGTTGATCCTGGGCTTGATGGTCAGGATATAGCCTGGAAGAAACTCCCTTCTAGGCCGAATAGGGGTTTGTGTGCATGATGCTGGCTTTGTTCGAGAAGACACCGGGTAGAGCCCCAACAACCTTATCCAATAGGATCTAAGACGTAGAAGAATATCGGATAGGTCAATTATGTATTCGATCGTGGCTTGGATTTAAGTATTAATGGTTATCCTTGGCATGGGGATCGGGACTAGATTGGTTTTTTTCTTTGTGTGTTGGCATGGATATTGAGATTGAGGTGAGGTTTGTTTGATATTTTGAGATTTGAGATTTGGATGAACACTCGAATATAAGAAGGTATTGATCCAGACCCATTTGTTTCCACTTTCTCTTTATATCGCGAAATGAATTCTTTCTCACAGAAACTTCTTTCTAGTTTATCCAGCCTTTTTCAAATCTTGGTCAATATGGGGAGTACATCTAATCCAATTTACTTACTGGGTCGAGATGAAGCTGAGACTAAACGGTATGTGTGAATTTTCCAGATTCCAATTTTCAAATAATATCTTGAAATATCGTTCAACCTTGGAAGATCTTTTTTTAAAGAAAGATATTAATGTTTGATATCCCCGGATTTCAAGATAAAAAACCCTTGCAGTCCCGACAGTTTGGGTCCCGTGTGTTTGGGTTTTTGCTAATAATTTTAGCCTCAATAACCAGCATCGCTTTCTCGTTGATCTGTCCAACCTCCTTCACCCTTCTATTCCAAGAAATATTTCAGCTGTCGCCGACTTGGGTACTGGTACAGGGTATGCAGATCTCCCTCTCTTCTTCTTTTCTCCCCTAAAACCTGTTACACATAAACTAACCCACCACAGCATCTGGCTCGAAG
Organism: Penicillium griseofulvum; assembly: GCF_001561935.1. Classification (NCBI taxonomy): domain Eukaryota; kingdom Fungi; phylum Ascomycota; class Eurotiomycetes; order Eurotiales; family Aspergillaceae; genus Penicillium; species Penicillium griseofulvum. The sequence goes on along the minus strand of NW_024467471.1, from coordinate 3,243,566 downwards.
ATGTCGCCAACCTGCTTCCGAACAAATCAGTCTACCTCCATGGCTTCGATATCTCATCAGCACAATATCCAAAAGGCCACCAGATCCTACGACCTGGCCAAAAGCCAATCCCACTAAGCGTCCATGACGCACTACACCCATTCCCAGCAGAGCACCATGGCCGATATGACCTCGTACACATCCGACTCTTAACAGCAGGCCTGAAACAAGCCGATTACAGACGGGTACTCGCCAACGCGCGAGATTTACTAAGTAAGTCGTCCTGTCCCACTTTTCTTTTTTCTATCGGCAAAACAATACCCACCCTCAACATTGAACTCCCTGCTAACAATCGCAGAACCAAACGGCTGGATCCAATGGGAAGAAGTCGACCACACGGCCTTCTGCACCGATGCAGTTCCAGAGCTAGTAGCCATCACCCGGCTGCGGGAATCCGTGATCGAAGCAATGCTGAAACTAGGCCTGTGGCCATTCGCTCCACAATGTGTTTACGATGAGGTCTCTGCGAACGGGTTCACCGATGTCGTCCGTGAGACTTACACTACTGTTGGGAAGTACCATATGCGACCTATCGCGCAGAAATGGGTTACTGGTGTGATGCGTGCACTGGTGCCTCCTTCGATGGTTGTCACGGGTCAAGCTGATGATATCGATCAGGCGCGTCTGATTGTTGAAGGGTTGGTTCGTGAGTTTGAGACTCATTGTGAGTCTGCGACGGCGCTAGTTAACTTTGGAGTTACGATTGGTCGGAGGGTGAATTAATATCTCGGTTTTGGGTTGGGGTGTTTCATGATCATTTGCTGTACTGGGAGGGTTCTTCTTTTTCAAATCTCATTTTCGCTGGTATTGGATCGACACATCGATGTACTATGTAGTGTAGTGCACAAATTAAACTGTGGGGCGGATTCATCTAAAATATTAATTTAAGACATGTCATGTACTTATCATAAAAGTATTCATCAATACATCAAGATGAATCATATATATCTCTATATCTATAAAAGTCCATTTCCCCTTTGAGCCGTAGAGCCCCAAGTGCCCCACAAAACCAATCCGGGGAAGAAAATATTTTTCAAGCCAGAAAAATTGAATCCTTCAAATTCCAGATCTACAATGTCAGCAATGGCAATGGAAATACAGGATGTTCCGCCCAAAGGGCGAAGCAAAATTCAGATTACTGCAATTATGGTAGCGCTTGCAGTAAGAATCCAAATCAAAACCCACATATTCACCTACTAAATCCCACTAGCTAGCGATGTTTATCGCCGCGCTGGATCAAACCATCATGGCTACAGCGATCCCAACAATCGCCGCGTATTTCCACTCCTCTGCTGGGTATACGTGGATTGGTGGAGCATACCTGCTCAGCTCCGCCGCCAGCGCATGCATCTGGGCTAAGCTTTCTGATATCTGGGGCCGGAAGCCTATCTTGCTTTTGGCTGTTGCGTGGTTTTTCCTTAGCTCGATTCTGTGCGCTGCTTCTACTAGTATGCAGATGTTGATCGCGGGTCGGGCATTGCAGGGTGTTGCTGGTGGCGGTTTGCTCCAGCTGGTTACCATTATTATTTCAGATTTGTTCAGTGTTAGGTGAGATACCTTGATATCTGCTTTTAATTGTGGATACTTGATATAGAAGATTTTACTAACTGTCGTAACAGACATCGCAGTTTATATCTCGGTCTGATGGAGGTCATGTGGGCTTTTGCTGGCGGTGTTGGACCATTGCTCGGTGGTGCATTCAGCCAGTATGTCACCTGGAGGTGGACTTACTGGATCAACCTTCCAATCTCTGGGGTGGCATTCGTGCTCCTTTTCTTTTTCCTGGATGTGCACAATCCCCAGACCAAAATCATGGATGGCGTCCGTGCCATTGACTGGTTCGGCAGTCTCTCTGTTCTTGGCCTTACTCTCATGCTTTTATTGGGGCTGGACTTTGGTGGCGAGACATTCGCTTGGAACTCACCGCAAGTGATCTGTCTAATTGTCTTTGGATCTCTATGTTCCTTGCTGTTCATCTACAGCGAGAAGAAACTAGCCAAGTATCCCTTGATGCCTATGGATATCTTCGCTCGATTCTCTAACATTGCTACCTTGCTGGTAGCATTTGCGCATGGTTTTGTCAGTATCTCCATTTCATTCATTGTCTTCAACAACTCACAATCCTATAGGTCTTCATCGCCGGGGAATACTACATCCCCCTCTACTTACAATCCGTGCACGGCTCCTCACCAATGGGATCTGGTGTCCTCATCCTCCCACTTGTCGTGATGGAAGCATTCTCTGGCATGTTCGCCGGCGCCATCATCCATCGTACGGGTCGATACCTCGAACTCGTCTGGATCGGCCTAGTCCTAATGACCATCGGGAACGGGCTGTACATCAACCTCGGCGTGGGATCATCAGTCGGAGAGATAGTCGGGTACCAGATTCTCAGCGGTCTAGGCGCTGGATTCCTCTTCCAAACACCCATCATCGCCATCCAGGCCATGGTCTCCCAAGAGGACACTGCCACTGCCACAGCAACAATCGGCTTCATCCGCAACATGGCAACCGCGGCCTCCATTGTGATTGGTGGTGTTGTCTTCCAGAATAGTATGGGCCAGAAGCAGTCTAGCTTGTTGGCTTCTGGTATGTCCCCCAGCATGGCGGCTCAGATGTCTGGGGATTCGGCTGCTGCGAGTATTGAGTCGATTAAATTCATCACCGATCCAGCGCAGTTGCTTGCTGTTAGGGAGGCTTTCGCTTGGAGTTTGAGGAATATGTGGATTCTCTACACGTGCATGTCTGCTGTTGGTGTCTTCTTTTCGGCTTTTATCCTCAAGACTAAGCTGAATAAAGAGCATGTTGAGACTAAGACAGGACTGAATGTCGAGAAAACCTGTCATTGAGGATGTTAGCATATAGGTTCTTGGCTATATTTATCTGTTTATATTTATCTGTCCTTTATTCCTGTGTATTATATATGAAGCATGGGGTTATTTGATACACACACAGTAACCCTATGGGGCGCTAAATTCAAATCAAAGAAGCATAAACCTATCGACCCACCTCTATCGATCCAAGACTCATCATATCTTGTTACGGTGGATCAGAGAGCAAACCGAAAAGCTAAGCTAAATCAAAGCAAACAGAAGGATGAGTATTATTCACAGGTGCAAAGCGTAACAATATATTCAAAACCAAGTTAAACAACCAAGAAGGCAATATAGACAAGCGAAACAAAGTGAACTGTTTATTGCAAAGCATTAACGTTCCCTTATTGAGCCGAACACTTTCCTCCAACCACGCAGAGGACAGGCAGATCAGCAACACTATTTCCAACCCAGATCTTAATGCCCTGTCCATTGACAGGGGCCTTCCAATCCTGTACGACAATATCCCAAACACTAACATCCTTCCGAGTAAGATGCAGCGTAACCGTCTCACTCTGACCAGGTGCGAGCTCCTTTGTCTTCTCAAACTGCCGGAGCTGCAACGTAGGTGTGTCAAGCGCCAGACTAGACGGAAGTTCAACATACAATTGGGCGACAGCCTTGCCAGTTCGTTTACCCGTATTCCGGACCTCCACCTGGACCGAAAATACAGTCTCAAAGAGAGCGGGATTTCCGCCCTCGCCACCTCCGGCCCGGGGGACTGCGTGCGGCTCGGTGCTATAGCCGTCCGGGTAGTCGTATTTCTTCGTTGGAGTGATTGACTCGGGCTTTTCCAGGTAGGGGTAGAGGTAGCGCCAGATGCGGGTGAAGCTAGTAGAGGACCAGGCGACTTCCGATGCGTCCGGGATGCTGGTATTATAGGAGGGAGTTGACGGCTTGGTGGGTCGTGCAGCTGGGTACTCTGAGTCTAGTGGAGTTCCCATTGACAGCGAAGGCTGGGAGAAGTTAAAGGTAGTATAGGAGAGGCCGTGACCGAATGGATACCGAGGTGTGATATTGGCCTTGATGAAGTGACGATAGTCGATATATAACCCCTCGGTATATGTGTCCTGGATCTGCCCAAATGGTTGGTCTATCAAGTCCACGCTATCCGGGTAATCATCTTCGCTGCGTGGAATGGTGTACGGCATGTGGCCACTCGGACTATAGTCCCCAAACAGGACATCGGTAAGAGAGTTTCCAGCCTCTTGTCCAGGGAGATGTGCCACTACCACTGCTTTGACGGACTTGAGTTCAATCCACTCTTCCATAAGAATGGGCCCGACGGTATGGACAATGACGACCACATTAGAGAACTTTTCTGCTGCTGCTTTGACGAGATCATCACCATTGTGCCAAGCATTGAGTCCAGCTTTAGTTCGATCTCCTGGGTTTCCTTCGACCGTAATAAAGTTTTCACCTGAATCGGCACTGATGAAAACAAGAGCGATATCCTTAGCATCGGCGGTAACGTCCGAGGGGAATTTGTCGGTAATGTGGAACTCAGCATTCTTAGTGATATTAGAGATTGCCTCTTGGGGCGTAATGAGATAGGGTAGCCTGGCTGTGCCACTTCCCCAGCCCATGGTCAAAACGCCTTTGTTGCATCCTTGATCTGCACATGAGTTGAGACCGTTTGGATTTCCACCCGCATCCGTGCCAAATACTTTGAGAGAATCATCCCTATTTAGAGGAAGAATGTCCATGTCGTTTTTTAGCAAATTAATTGCTTCCCGTGCGACTGCTCTCGCGGTGATGTTGTGATTGCCCCTCACATCGACAAACTGGTTAACAACACCAATTGGAGAAAATACGGCTCCGGGGTAAATCAGGCCCTTTTCGTTTTGAGTATTGGTCGAGAAGTTTGGCAGGGGATAGTCCTTATCCTGTCCGTGTTTATACCAAGTGGCAACGATACGTTGAACCTAGACCAGTGCATTAGACATGAAGAAAATCCCCATATAAAGAACGACGTACCATATCGTTGAGACGGTCTACGGGAACACTGCCATTCAGGATCGAGCGCGACAGCTCAGCACCCCAGTATGAATCCCCGAACAAGGGGACTGCTCCGTCGCCAGGCATCGACATGTCCAAGCCAGCTATGGCGGACGCAACGCCAGAGTAATGGCCCAACCAATCCGTCATCACAAATCCTTGGAAACCAAGCTCATCTTTGAGAATATCATTAAGCAACTTGCTGTTTTGGGAGCATGCAGAGCTATTGACCTATCAGATGTCAGCAACATACGCACGAAGATAGAATCGAAGACACCCACATCGGAATAAGCTGTCATCAAGGATCCTACCCCCGCACGAACACCCTGGGCAAAAGGCCAGAGGTACAACTCATGCAATGTGCGATCATCAATATTAGAGGAATAGCCCTTGGTAACAACACTGCTCATACGGTGCATTTCCTGCTCATTACCAATGTAATGCTTGATGGCTGCGATAGTCCCGGTACTCTGCATACCCTTCACAGTCTGGGCGCCTCCATAGCCCTGGAGAATTGGATCAGCACCGAAGCCTTCCCAATTCCGCCCGCCGCGTGGCTTGCGCCCGAGTGCTCCCACAGATGGTCCGAGGAGTACGTTAACTCCCTTGCCGCGAGCCTCTTCGCCGAGCCCAACACCTCGCTCATACATGAGGTCTTTGTTGAAGGTTGCGCCAACGGTGATACCAGGCGGGAAGGCAGTGTTGTGGTCCGAGTTGCGGACTCCTAGAGGACTGTCTTGGAGGCACAGGTTGGGCACACCCAGGCGAGGCACGCTCCCTGTCTGCCCTACACAGGGTCCCATGAAGAAGCCAGTGCCTGTCGTCAGGTTAACCTTCTCGGCCAAGGTCATATTGCTAACGAGATGATGCGCCTTGGAGTAGGCTTCACTCCAGTCGGGAATCCAGCCTCCAGGAGGGGTGGGATAGTATGGAGGTGATTCATAGCTTTCTTCTGCTCTCTTGTGTAGGTTTGTAGTAGAAGCGAATTCTTCTGGCACGGGGGAAGCCAGGATAAGCGGGGTTAAAAGAGAGACTAGAGCTAGATGTGCCCAAGGAACCATGGCGACTGATTCGCAATTAACCAAAACAATAAAGAAAGGAGTAGATAATAAAAGATCGTATTTGGGCCAGTCAAGAGAACGAGTGCATTATTTCCTCCAGGTTCAAACCTGCAGAATTGCAAATTGGCTCAGGGGACTACAACATATAAGAAATTGCAGACCCCGGGGAACTAGTCCTTTGCAGTAACAGGGAAGGAGCGTGCACCTCGGAGAAAACGCATATCCTTGCTGGATTAGAGGAGGATCGTCGTGTGATTCTATTGATATTGTGCTTGGCACAAGTGAACATGAGGATTTGGCAGAATTATTCATCGACTCGTGATTACTTTACTAGTGAATTCGCTTGCATAAATGCTGTTGTACGGAGTACGGGATATATTAGAGAAGTTTTATCGGTCTACCTAGTCAACGGTTATTGTCGGTGATGAACTCAGATGGTAACCAGGCAGCATTAGGAGGGTCAAAGAAAACTAGATAATATGGACAGATATATAGGACATAGTTGTACAACGTACTAGATAATAGGAGAGAGACCTGGAGAAACCATATACGTACAATATAGAAGAAGATGAGAGTAGAAAAAAAAAATATATATATATATATATATATATATATATTTCTCAACGCGCATTTTAAAACCAATACGTTAAAAGTGCGGCATTTCTAAGGTATTTGATTTCAATATTTGATACTCTTCGAGTTAGTTATTCTATAGCATGTAGAACACAATGTTTATGAACCATCGGGCTTGGTGAAAGCACAGGAGGTCACACCTACACTCGGGGGTTACCACCTAATTAGCCGGATTATCCTTGCCATAAAGAGACATGGCGTCGGGAATTGATGGAGCATGTAACCCCAGGACGCCCCTTTTTTTTTCCTCGACATACGAACCGACGGGTTCATTCCGATATTACTAATTCATCGAGATACCCCTGGGGCCGTGGACAGGGCCGTGGACCTGTGGACATATTACGGTAGAGCACGCGACAGCCCGTTTGATCAAGATAGATATAGTATTCAATTTCATCCGTTATACATGCACGTCTTTAGATCTTGGTATAGCGCAGGTAAGGCTTAACCTCGCGAACTTCACCAAACTTCTTTTGGGCATCCGGGGTACTGACGGTCGGAGGAACAATGACATCATCGCCAACCTGCCAGTCGATCGGGGTAGCTATACCTCTCTTATCAGCGGTCTGCAGGGAGTCGATGACCCGCAGGACCTCCGCGGAGTTTCGGCCCGTAGAGGCGGGGTACATCATCGTCAGGCGGATCTTCTTGCTCGGATCAATAATGAACACAGAGCGAATAGTAAACGCGATAGCCTCCTGTCCGATGTTATCCTGGTCGATCATGTCGTAGAGGAAGGCAATTTTGCGGTCGGCATCGGCGATTATTGGGAATTGGACTTGTGTCGAGCCAACTTCGTTGATATCTTTGATCCACTGGCCGTGGGAACCGAGCTCGTTGGCACTCTGGAGAGAAAGGGGCGCATCAGCTAAGGGTCTGTAGGAGTTGTAAATGGCGAAAACTCACCAATCCGATCATCTTGACCCCGCGTGCGTCGAACTCATTCTGTAGCCGGGCGAAGGCGCCTAACTCGGTTGTACACACCTAATTGTATGTTAGTTCAGCATCTTCGTAAAGTATATTGGTGAGAAATACGGGCGTGAAGTCAGCAGGGTGTGAAAAGAGGATGGTCCATTTATCACCAATGAATTCGTGGAAGTCAATCTCGCCCTTTGTGGTCAGTGCCTTGAAGTTGGGGGCTATATTATGTTAGCATATGATATGGCAAATGAAATCCTGTCGAGACTGTACCGGTTGAGCCCAGGCGCAGACGCGGCTGTTCCATCTGAGCCGAAAAGAAGCGGCGGAAAGCCGGGGCACGAGGCAGCTGTGCAGCCCACGGGGCCTGTTGAGCAGCTCTGAAAGTGCCAAACATCTGAAAACCAATTCTGGAAGCCATGATTATTATGAGTGAATGACAAATTCCAAATAAAGTTGACTCGGGAGAGAAGAACCTATGTACGGACTAGACGTCGGGAGGGCCCCGGGGGTGCCCCCGGGGACCCGTCATCATCTGACTAATCACCCACCCACACTTTTCCAACCTTTGGAAGGTTGGAAGGTTGACGGGCTTGGATGCACAATGCTTTTGTCAATTGAATTTGTCTATCTTTCATACATCTCATCTTATATTGAATCTAGGCATGTAGTAAAACCTCTCGAGAATCTTACATATTGCGTCACATAAACTGTAGAGATAATAAATAAGAAGAGTTAGTCGCTTACCAATGGTCTTTACAGTGGCCTTCTCAAACCACAATGTTACTATTACCCCAGAAGCTGGTATCTACCGCCATTAAAGACGTGAATCAATATCCGAACTCAAAATACCAAGCTACCTCCCAGTCGCAAATTTCCATAATCATTATGCACACAAGTCAATTTCATTCAAGCTCTGGCAAAATGCCGGTTCAACGAAAATGAGTGACAATCGCGGGAAAGACATCCGTTGTTGGTGAACCCACGTCTACGAGATGATATTCTCACAGATCAAAGTGCAGAACAGTACGTCCGTGAGTATTTTGCTGACTACTCGGATATCCTTGAGCTCTATTTCTCACTGCCAATCCCGTTTCTAAAAGTCGATCTCCTTCGTCAGTTAATCTTGTGGCCTTTCGCAAGACCGCGAGCCTTATTTTCGAACACCTTTACGCTGGCTCTTGGAAGGATGTTAATATTGGCAAGGCAAAATCGTGGCATATTCAGAACTTTGCATTGGTGTTGTACAACACGAAATATATGCGACAGGACGGGAATAGAAGCATAACCGATAGTCTAATTCTTACATACAGAATTATATTGATTAATGGCAAGAATAGTCGGCCGCATAAGCGGCCGTGCGGTGTTTTTTTAGTAGTCTTTTCAGTAGTCTTTTCAGTAGTCTTTTCAGATACCATTCTTTGTAGATGCCCTGCCACTTTTATAGGTCGACCGCAAAAAAGCCGGAAAAAGGCTTGCAAACAACTTTTAATCATCTATGAATCAAGTCCATTCTTCGTAGTAGACTTCGAAGGCTGGGGAGACAAAGAACCTGCCCAGGTGGGCATGTCAAACCTTGTGACGTCAGGCCGATGGCCCCGAGGTCGGTTCATGTACCCCACACGGGCCGCAAAGCTTAATCTATTGATCTACAACATTGAACATTGAGAACTTCACAATACTCTATGCATAATGTAGTATGTTGAATAAGGCTATTGATGGGTAATGAGTATGTGTATTATTCTTATTGCTTGATTAATTGATTTCTGAAGGCTGCCTTGGTTGGGGAGCCGTTTCAATGGGTAGTCACTCGCTTGAGCATTTTAGGAAGGAACGACTCACCTGGGAAGTTTAGGAAGGAACGCGTAGGACTGCCTATAAAACCCCACGGATTCTTTTTCTTCTTTTTTTTTTCTTCTTCTTCTTCTTCTCTCTTCCCATCTTTTACTTCATCTACTTTCGCACGCTTTCGTTTTTATTTTTTTTTAAAAATGTCATCTCTAGCGTGCGTCGTCCTCGTCCTGCTTGCTGCTGTAGCAGCAAGCTGCTACAATAACCTCGCCCACATTGTGGGCAGTGCCGTAATCTTCGGCACCATTCTTGTGTCGGGGCTCTGCTGTCTAAGCAGGTAAGTTTAGGAGATTTCATCCTTCACATTTCCCAAGTCCCATCCCAAGTCCCATCCCAAGTCCCATCCCAAGTCCCATCCCAAGTCCCATCCCAAGTCCCATCCCAAGTCGCATCCCAAGTCCCATCCCAAGTCGCATCCCAAGTCGCATCCCAAGTCGCATTCCAAGTCCCATCCCAAGTCCCATCCCAAGTCCCATCCCAAGTCCCATCCAAATACCCACTCAAATACCCACCCAAATACCCACTCAAATACCCACCCAAATACCCATCCAAATACGATTGATACTAACATCGAGTGTTTAGCCCCCGTATCTGGCTGTTCAGTTTGCTACAATCCGTAGCAAAGTTGGCTGTTGAGCCAACAAAGGAGAACGTCACCGCGGCCGAGGCCACCGAGGCCTCGGCCAGAAATGAGACGCTGAGAGCTCAGTTGGGTGTTTTGGAGCAGAAGCTCCGTGGTACGGAGGCACGAGCTCGTGATTCCGAGATAGCCCGGGAGACCGAAAAGAAGCGCCACGCAAAGGAGGTCCGCCACCTGGATTCTCAATTGGCGACGGTCACCCGGGGTATCAAGGAATCCCTGCGCGCTAAAGATCAGGCTGTCGGGGAGTGCCGCCACTGGCGGCGCAAGTTTGAGGACCTGGACGATCTACAGCGGCAGGCCCAGGAAGATCCCGTTCGCGGGATCAAGGGACGAGCTCGTTGGGCTCCGGCCAAGAAAAACGGAGTTCGGAAGGGGGAACGTGGTCGACCGGCAACAAAATTCACTGCCATTGCGCAGGTGGCGATCGTCAATGCGGCGTGGGAGTCCAAGCTGGTCAGTCTCGAGAGCGAGGCCAGAGACTATGTGGCCCGCACAACTGACCAGCTTGGGTCTCTTCAGGCCGCCGCCACCGCGCTCAGCGAGGAGAACGCTTACCTCACCCAGCAGATCCAGGCAAAGGCCAACATCCCCCACGAGCTGGCCCAGCAGCGACTGGATGATGCCGTGCAACGCACGGTGGCCTTTGCCGAGAAGCTGCATGAGGAGCGTGTCAACTCGCTGGAGCAGACTTATCGCAAGGAGCTGATGGCAGCCAAGGTCGACTACGAGCGGGAATTGGCAAAGGTAACAGCGGTATTCAAGGCGGAAGTTGATGCCGCAGCGGCGCAGCAGCGTGAGGCAGCTGAGCGAGCGACCCAGGAGATTAATGCTCTGAAGGCCGAACTCGCTGCCAAGGAAGCGCAGATGGGCAAGCTGCGGCAAGACAATGCCGAGATTGCTGGTGACCTGCAGGTCACAAAGGAAGCACTGGCGAAGACCGAACACGAGTTGGAGGAGGAGACCGATCGTGTGGTTAAGTCAGTGCAGAAGGGGGACGGCTACCTGCGAGCCGGCAAGAAGCTGTCGAAGAAATACGCGCAGCTGAAGTCTGAGCATGACGCTCTTGTGGGGGCGAATCAGGCCCTTGAGGACGAGAACGCAGCCCTCAACGAAGCACTGGAGGAAGAGGAGTTCGAGAACCGCGTGTTGGAGCAGGCGGGCGATCAGCTTATGAAGGAGACTGACCGCCTGATCCACGCGGCTACGGACAGAGTGAGCAACCTTGAACACCAGGTTGCCAATTACCAGACGGCGGATATTACCCAGGGTCTCCAAGGCTTTGGGGTGTCTGCTGACTAAGGGACCTGGCCTGGGTTGCTCACTCTGTCCTGGTTCTCGTTCCCCTCCCCTTCCAGTGCTTCTTGGGTTGCGCTAACTCTCCCAAGGGTCTTTTCCCCCCTCCCCCCTTCCTTTCTGTTGGCTTTGTTTATTCCCGCACCCCCGTCCATCTGCCCCATCCCCATCTGTTGCATCTCCCCTTCCCCTCCCTTCCTCCGGCGACCGACGGCGATTTGCTCATTACATCACAGCATGTCCCGTTAGTCACTCACTCACGCTCGTCTTATGAATTCTTCACCATATCGTTCGCTTGCCGCTCGGCCATTGTTGCTGAGTCTGGCCAAGCTTCTCCTTGTCGCCCTCTCGCAAATTCCCTTCACCACTGCTGCGCCTACCTTCTCCCCTCTTTTTCTATCATCCCGCGACACAGAACCACCAAAGGACCCGAGCGATCCGAGTTTATGGCTTTACTTGGGATTTTCAGCTGCTCTTGTGTTGAGCGGTGGAGCATTTGCAGGTCTTACGATTGCCTTGATGGGACAGGTCAGCTCTTTCCAACACCGCGCAAAATTCCCCGATGAACCAGACTGACATCCCGTTGCTTGGTCGTACAGGATGAAGTTTATCTCCAAGTCATCAAGACCTCCGGCGAAGGGCATGAAAGGAAAAATGCTACCAGCGTTCTCAAACTCTTGAACCACGGAAAACATTGGGTTCTTGTCACGCTTCTCCTCAGCAATGTGATCACAAATGAGACTTTACCCATCGTCCTTGACCGAACACTTGGCGGTGGTTGGCCGGCGGTGCTAGGAAGCACGGTTTTGATTGTCATCTTCGGCGAGATTGTTCCGCAGTCCATTTGCGTTCGTTATGGTCTGCCTATCGGTGCCTGGATGGCACCTTGCGTCTTGGTCTTAATGTACATCATGTCTCCAGTCGCCTGGCCAATCGCAAAATTGCTTGATAGGCTCCTTGGAGAGGACCATGGTACCATCTACAAAAAGGCCGGATTGAAAACACTCGTCACCCTCCACAAAACCTTGGGCGAAGCTGGAGAGCAACTCAACTCCGATGAAGTGACCATTATTAGTGCAGTTCTCGACCTTAAAGAGAAGTCAGTTGGGAGCATCATGACACCAATGGACGATGTCTTCACCATGTCTGCCGACACTGTCTTGGACGAACGCACGATGGATCACATTCTCTCCCAAGGATATTCTCGGATTCCCATCCACTCCCCCGACAATCCAATGAATTTCGTTGGTATGCTCCTTGTCAAGATGCTCATTACATACGACCCGGAGGATTGCAAACATGTCCGCGATTTTGCTTTAGCTACACTTCCTGAAACACGCCCTGAGACCAGCTGTTTGGATATTGTGAATTTCTTCCAAGAGGGCAAGTCCCATATGGTTCTTGTCTCTGAATATCCGAGTGAGGATCGTGGCGCACTCGGGGTTGTCACCCTGGAAGATGTCATCGAGGAACTGATCGGAGAAGAAATCATTGACGAATCTGATGTCTTTATTGATGTCCACAAAGCCATCCGACGAATGACACCTGCACCGAAGTCTCGTGTCGCCAAAGGCAAGATTGTGGAAGAGCCTCCCTTGAACGCCTCTGTTATTACCGATGGCGACTTGATCGACGTGGATCCCACACAACCCTCATCTCTCCCCAAACCGTCTGGCGTGATTCGACGTCGCAGCTCTGCGGAAGCACCTCTTCCCCGCTTTCAACTTCGCAAAACAAATACCGACATCAACCCCGATTCGGCAAGTGAATGGTTCACACAAGTCGGCGCCACAGATGAGATTCGAGAGCACCTAAAACATCTTGGTCCCTCCAACCTGGCCAGTAGGCCGCGCCAAACCCGTTACCACACCGTCAAAATCAAGCGCAACAGTGCCTCTCCGTCCCGTTCCGCACAAACTGACTTTGAGTCTGGACAGAGCACCTCCGACTCCCAGAAGCTTATCGCTTCTTCTACTGGATACCAAGGTGGCATAGGCGCGGGCTTGCTTAACTCTGCTGGACCAGATGCCAAAGATGGTGCGCATGCCCTCAAACTTGGCTACGGCACCATGGCTTCCAATGATAGCGTGAGCAAAGGCACCGCTTCTCAACAATACAAAGACCTTCCCCAGGTCTCCATTCCCGAGGCTGTCCGTGAGGAGCATGAAGACCAACCGCGTTCTGGGTCGGCGCGGGAGGCCAGTAGTGCTGTCTTACCGGACGATTCCGAAAACCAACCGCGTTCTGGGTCGACGCGGAAGGCTAGTAGTGACGAAGGCAGTGTTGAACCGTTTGATGCACCGGGCTTTATTTACCACCACCGCGGTCCGGCACGCAGTGGAAGCATCACAGAACAGGTTGTGGATGTCAATGGTATTCGCAAAGTTGTCCTCCATGCAAATTGTGCGAGCTCTTCGGGTGAATCCCATTCATCCGGCCATCATCGCAACCACCGTCATACCGATGGTACGGTCCTTGATACCGATGATGCCAAATCAGAAAACCCCGACAGTGGCCACGCAAAATCCAAAAAGAAGCGTCGCCGGAAGAAGCATGGCAAAGCTTCAAAGACAGATGGTGGTCCATCGGAGAACGAGGGCTTACTATCAACACGGTACTAGGGGGTGTATTGGGGGGTTAATATGTATGTATACAAAAAATTTTACATTTTTTACAACCATTTTTGAATAATACGTATTGAATATATCTCGTACAGAGTATTAAGCAAGTATTGAACTTATAACCTACACTATACTAAGTAGTTTTATTTGAGTATTTAGTATCCAAGATTTGTCTTTACTGAGTATTCCACAGTTAGTACTGAAGTTTTTAGTCTTAAGTATGGAATATATTAAGATATTGAGAATCCTAGAGTGACCTTGAGCAGCAGGTTGCTACCTACCAGAGGCCGGAGGACATCACCCAAGCAATACAAGGCTTTCCAAACTATAACGGCTCGATTGCAATTTACTAGATTTGAATTGCTAGAACCTGAGATGCATGTGTACTGCAATGAAAATTTGATAGCTGTGCAACTACATACAATGAGATGGGCATGACAAAATATCACGGCGAAATGCGAAGTATCATACCAGAATAAAGAAGAAAACGCCAGGGGTATAGATGATCAGACCATAGAACTCCGCTTTTTTTCAAGCTTGGTAGCAGTGTTTTCTTCCCTGTTCCGCCGGAAACCAAAGAAACTGCTCTTTTTCGGTTGCACTTGAGGCGTCGGCCTCGATACTGCTGGGAGGGCTCCACTACTGGTAGGTTGTTGGTGGAACCCAACAGTAGACTGAGGTCGGGGTCGCGACTGCATGAGGTGGGTGGAGGATTGGGCTCGGGGATCCATGCGCCCCGGTGCATGAAGGTATGGGCCGTTGGGTACCGGTGTGCCGTGGGAATGCTGTTGACGGGGATTATGAGATTGACGGGTTGCGGGCTGAGAGGAAAGCTGGACTGAGGATTGAGAGTATTGGTGGGAGTAAGGCTGACTACTGGGCCCAGTAGGTCGGGGTGGGAGATACGGCCGGGAAGATGGGGCTGGAGTATGTTGTTGCATTCTAGCTTGCTCTTCTTCTTTCCCGTATAACTGCTGCAGGCGTTTGGTTTCTTTTTCGACTTCTGCCTCCCGTCGACGCCGTGCTTTTTGTTCTGCGGCGAGAACCTCCTGGGTTCGTCGCTCCTCCTCCTGTCTTGCGAGTTCGTCCTGTCGTCTCCTCTCTTGCGGGGCTGGAGATGAGGAGTTCGGGATGCTGAGCCGTGGTGTGGATGACTTTCTATTCATTTCTGGTCCAGGAGGTCGGACCTGTGGATTCTTCCGATCGTACCTGGGATCACCAGGTGGTGTGGCCATCGCCGCAGTTGTAGTGGATACTCCTGCTTGCTTGCGTGCTTGGTTCGGCCCACCGGGGGTAATGTGAAAGGCCTCCTTGGCAGGCCCGAAGAAAATATCTCGAATGGCAACGGCAGCTAAGAGTAGCACGACCTCTAAACCCTTGGTATCTTCCATCTCGACGCGATAAAGATTGGGCTCGTAGAGAGTAAGCTCCTTGAGCCCTTGGAATAGAGCGACCGTAATATCTGGCTCACGGCTCTTTGTGCGCGTGTCAGGAATTGTTGAAGTTTTTCCGTGCAGCAGACATGTCAAATCCTTTGACAGCTTCCCATCCTTACGCCAGCTGAACCTCAACTTTGGAGTAACATCTGCAAGAGAGGGATCAATCTGAGTCTGGTCTAGCGCTGAAGTGGACGGAACCCGGAATGTCTTCTGCGGCATCTCAAATTCCCACCGTGCTGGTTTGTTCCACGATTTGGTATGGTATTTCACTATGATCTCCTGATCGGGGTTGTAGAGTTGGATGGTAAATTCCGTAGGGAGGATGGGTTCTGGGGGCGGTACAATGCCGCCATTTGCTCGTATTGCGTCTGCCGACAGACTCGGTTGGGTCCAATCTGGGGCCACAGCGACCTCGCCATAGACAACGTCTGTCACGTAAGGGTCGTACAGCGCGACTCCGTAGCGATTTTGTGATGTTGGGGAGGCAGGATCAAGGGTTCGCAGGGCGTAAGCAGGTTCGGGGTCATTGCCATGCTGACGATGGTATATTGTGCTGATCTGAGGTTGTTTTGAGTTGTTCTTGAGGAAGAACGCTGTCCTGCGGTCAGTATGTTGTACGATAATCAAGGTAGAGATGACGTAGCCGATAAGGCTAGATCTTACTTACTGGGTAAGTTTTCATCGATCATCTTGTCATCTGTTCGGAAGTAAACTACTCCAGGTTATGTGGAGGAGTTATATTGAGAGTTAGGAGCTTGTTAAAGAGCTTGTCAAGTCTGCAAGTCTGCGCCACGAGACTTAGGGGTGATCGGCACCTAAAAATAGAAGGCCTATCCCCGCTGATTCGTATGTTGAGGCACCAGCATTTAAACTGTGATCAACATAGAAGAAACGTAGGCATCGGCATTCTATGCATTCATGCATGAAATTTTAAATCTAAATTGTTCTATGTTTGGCCCCTGATCTAGAAGGTTGTACATACAAGTATCTAAATCTACCTAAGGTATAGATCTACCTGTCAAGATAAATCTTTGTATATTTGCAATATTTCTTCTAGATTTGAATAGGCTTAGCAGTTTTAGTCTTGGATATCGTATTTTAAAGCCAGATCAATAGCTTGTTTTTACTTTTTTTTGGACCTAGGCCACCCATCTATATTGCCCGAACAACGCCTCCACCAGGCGGATCATAAAGATGGGTCGCTTAGTCGGGCAATACTCGACATATTGAATTCCGTTCAGCATATATCATGTTAAATTAGTCTAGATATCCGTTGTGAATCCAGTGTATATCCCATTCCGTTATACCAAGCCATAGTTCAGATCACCCTATATGAAATTAGCCACCACAAATTTGAGGAGAGGACTTCGCACTATACATATCGTTCAAGGCCGCATAAGGGGACTGTTTACTTAGCTGATTGGGTAACTTATAAAGATGGGAAGGGGGTATGTCTATAATGCAGATTCAATTAGTTCTCTGTCTGAATGTAGAGAAAAGTCTTCCATGAATACTTAGCCATATTCTCATCAAGTGTTGTTCATATTACTCGACCGGGTAGTTCCTTTTAAAATCAATGAATGCCTATATGGCTGAAGTTAGTCACCAGGGATTGGGAGTAATCACTTAGCTACTTAGTGACCATACAACAGGTCGTCTTCTAGACGAAGATAAAGTCAAGGCTATATTCCAATGTTGTTATGAAACAGGTCACGATATAGCAAGCCACTCCACTATTAGATGCATCGGCGTAATATATCTGCCTGTAAAATCCAAATTAGCAATGGGGCTCAAAGGGACCTCGGGAGTGACCTAGCTGCTCGAAAAATACCATGTTCAAACTATTGGACAAAGAACCAAGTCCAGTCTATATTAGTTAGCATATCCAAATTATAAAGGAGCGTACGCAGTAGTGAACGTCACCCTTATAATAGCTGACCACAGTATAATGTGACCTATCGATGAGATATATCTAGAAAATTGCGATTAGTGACAAGAGCGCGGATAGGGACTCACCTGCTAGTGCAAGTACGTGTTAATATCCAAACAAGGAATATTGATGGACCTATGCTTTGTTAGTATTCAATCCATGCTGACAAGAATGGTAATAAAGGATCTAGCTATTCAGTTAGTTGATATATCTCAGCGCATGGCGAATATCGTACTGGGCGTGGTAATAGTATGGTATTTCAGACGGTATACTCGAATATTCTGGAACGATATCTGGTATGGTAATCTCTAGAACTCGTTAGTAAGGGAAGGTAAAGGCGGGGATAAGGGTAATCGAAGGACTTAGCCGTAGACTGATAATAAAGGATGTTTGGGTACTTCCAAGGTTGTCGTCGAATGTCATGCCCTAATTGTATGTTAGCAATGATGTGGGAAGACCCCTACCTGTGATATAGATATATATGATAGTGTATGTAAATGGTCCTAGATGAAAGTGTCAGTGTCAATCTCACAAACAATGGGAAAGGTACTTAGTAGATGATTTGCAATCCGTGTATGTATCGTAGGGAGATGGGTGTCGATCTCTATGTTAAGCAGGAATTGCTCCTGATGATAGGATTGAAAGTGACGGGCCTGAAGGCCATTATATAGACAATCATGTCCAAGACAAAGAGTGATTCAGTCCCTTATAGTTCTACATAAGCCCTTTGTCCGAATTGTCGAGGCTATGGTATACTTGGCTCATCGTGTTCTCAATGCCGAAGGTCATTATTTATAGTGAAAGATACAGAACATCTAGGAGTTAAGGACTCTACAATGAAGGCCTTCATACAATGCATGTTAGCTTTGTTCTATTGTTTGCTGAAACACCCCCGAAGGCTAGGTAAAATGGCCCAAGTGGCTTAAGAACCAAGGGGACTGGAATAAAGAAACCAACAATAGAATAAAAATTCTTGAACATCCAAGGAAATATTTTTAGTCTATGTCCGATCTATGTATATATTGGCTCTATCTTTGTAACCTGTCGCAACCGACAGCCGAAAAGAACAATAGCAATGTCCATCAAATCACACTTTTGTTCACTGCCCATTTCATACCCGGACGCCATTGACTTCCTCACCTCCAGTAGCCTTAGCCGCCTCCCGCTCAGCAGTGCTCATCTGCAATCCCTGGTCACCCCAGCCTTGGATGCCCTTCTTATACAGCGTCTTCTGTTCCTCCCGACTAGGCGTGGGTCCAGTCTTACCCCGGCGCTGCCGTGAGTCGCTTGTCTCCTCAAGTGAGGCATTATCACCATCTAGCGGGTATCCCTCCAGGTCATCTGTGTGTGTTTCCTCGGTGAAAGAAAAAGTGCGGTACTCGGTGTTGGACCAGCCGGTGCCTGCGAGAGTGGAAAAAAAAGGGTTAGCATAATTCCCTGCAATTGTAGCCATTGTGTATTATGTGACATACCTTGGAACTGGCTACTGTCTTCCCAATCTTCAGTGAAATAGTGCAAGAACCCGCCGTGCGTGACCATGACAATTTCCTTTTCCGGGCGGGCTTTCAGCCAGCGACGGGCCGCACGAGCACGTTGCTTGAGGGCTTGATTGGTTGGCGCGTAGCGACCGGATTGCTTTTTGAGAGACAAATGTGAGTATACTAGCGGTTGGATACTGTTGGGGCAAACCTCGGTAGGCAAGTGAGAAGCATACCTTGTTATTCCACCCATCATGTACAAGATCCAGATCAACTCCTGTCTTGAATTCCTCCTTCAGAGCAGAAGGTTCGCTGCCAGTATCGCATGCAACGTCTGAGGTTTCCTGGATATCAGGGAGGGCGATAATCTTCAAGTCCGGCTTTGACTCGAAGACGGGCGCAAAGCTCTCGAGCGCAGTATAGAGGGTGCGACGAAGGGGCGAGGCGGTCACCAGGTCGATATTGGCATGGCGAGGGAAATTCTCACGAAGTGTTCGGCATTGCTCGTGACCGAGGTCAGTGAGTAAGGGGTCGTGGATGACATGGTTGGCGGTGCAAAGGTTGTGCAGGCCCTGTTTGGTTGTTAGCTCAAATCAAAGAGGTTAACAGGGTATTTCTCTATACATACTTGTGCATGGCGCACGCAGTGGATAATTGGGGCCATGTTAGTAAATTTCAACGTTAAGAGAAGAAGTTGGAAGACCCTGAAACTGCGGGAGAGTTCTTATCGGATGTGGCGGCTCAAGGGAGTCTTTACCAAAGTAATTTGGCCTAAAAGATATTACATAGAGAAATGGTTAAGAGTCATAACCGGACCTCAGAAGTCCGATTTGATATAATTTTGCGTAGCGCCACTTCAGCGAACCACAGCTCTGCACTGGAGTCTGATGGAGATCTATACACTATGATTTGTCTATTTCATCTTTAAGATGTGTACTTGAAAATATGGGATTTGAATATGAGATAGAATGCCACATCGAATTATAGAACAAAGGGGTATGTATAGGTGAACAACTTTTTATGCAACGCCAAATCCTTGGGCATTTTCGAGAGCCTTGTCAAGCTTCTTCGCCAAGGCCTGCCTTGACGAGTACTCTGGCAAAAGCAAGCGTCCAAAGCAAGTCAAGCTGGTAGGAAGACGCTAGAAGAATAATCAGTATAACACTTGATATTATGTAGAAACTGGAACCCACTAAATCTCCGACGCCATTTTTCTGAATCACAAACATAATGCTTGAGATCCCGTTGACGGGGACTCGGTCACTAGCAGTGACGAATTCGAGTAACTGGGCCCTCTTTTCATTGGGGTATCCTTGGACAATATCCCAGAAGTCACGAATGACACGATTATCCGGACCAAATCCACCCTCGTACCGGGTATGGTTCTCGAGCTCCTTTATGTCAATAGATTGGATACCTTCTACCACGGTTTTGAGAGCTTCCGGGGAGAAGATGGACAGAGCCGATCGATCCAGGCACATGTTGAACCCCTTCTGGAAAGCTTCAAATTGTGGTCGAATGGATTTATCCGTGAGCCAGAAGATGTAATCCTTGACAAATTCATGTCGATTTTGATTGGTCACAAGGGCGGCCTCTTCAGTTGGGTGCCGAGAGGACTGAAGTGATATGGACTCAGGCACCGACTTTGTGGTAGTGCCTGACGCGGGTTCACGGGATGTGACGTCCGTAGCCTCCTCGGCTGCCATGGAGGTTGCTGACCTCAATATCTCAGAGTCGCAGTAAGCCGGCACATCTATCCAGGCGCTAGAACCCGCGACAGGAACCGGAGCCGGAGCCGGAGTGGCGATTTTGCTAGCAAGAGGCCACGGCGCATCATGATTAACCTTTTGCATATCGATTGTCTCTATACTTCCAAACACTTCGAAGCTGAACTCGTAAGTTCGTGTGAAAATATCGCCCACGTCGCCATCTTTCCATGCCAATAATGTGTCGAGTCCTTGACTAAGCTCCGGCCATCCATCTCGAATGTGGTCTAGATGCTTCACTTTTAGGCCCAACACTTTGCGATAAAAGGCAGTGGGAAGGTTCACGGGGAGGGTTAGGCCGTTGTAAATTGCAATAGACATCAACAGACCAATAAGTTCAAACTTATAAAGCGGTTCCAATGAGCACGGTTGAAACCAAGACATGCGGTGTTGAGTATCAACTGTAAACATGCCATAAGATGGATCAAAAGCTTGACCCATGAGCAAACGGAAGAACTCTTGTTGAACGCCACCATGGTCAAGTCCCTCTTCTCCTTCATCCATGCCCATTTGCACCTTTAAGGGTCGCATGAGTTCGCGCTTTTCACGCCGCCATAACTGGCTCAAGGCATCGGAGAGAATATTGTCCCGGCGGACAACAAGAACAAGGTAAGTGGACATGGATGTTTTCATGCGGGTGAGGAGTCGAGGGTCATCGGAAATTTGAATAGCGCCGAAGGCAGTCTGGGTGACATGTCTCGTGGTGGTCATAGCAGCCTCATAGGACTTGGTCATGGCGGAATAGTTCAAAGCACGAAAATAGATCACGAGAGATGATGGAGGGAAGAGGAACGAGTATGACAGAAGATGCATCGTTCGGTTGTTCGAGAGGCTACCGACCCATGCCACAGGCATATCCAAAGGGTCCAGACGCTCTGTAAGAAGGGGTGTATGGAAGTCTTCGGGTAAAAGACCTAACCGGTTTCGTTCCTTGTACATTGAGGCTAGAATCTGGACAGCACCACCGGCTGGGCTGCTACGAGCCATTTCAGGATTGCCATCCCATTCGCGCAGAAAAAGAGTGCGAAGCCACTCAACAATGAGTGAGGCGGGGCTAACAGACTCACGGGACTCATCGCTGCCGGCAGTATGAGACATGTGGTGCTCACTAAGATAGTCAACCACGAGGTCCAGCACGCTGGGCCTAGGCTGTTTTGGTAGGTCTAGGCTGTATACTTGGCGGGCTTTGGAGATTTCATAGTATGCTAGTCGTGCAGTGAGAGCCCGCACGAGACGATTAATGAGGCGGAGTCCTAATTCGTGCTCGAATCTGTCCGTCACCTCGATAGCTTCCTGAGCATTCTTCGGGGGTAGCTTGCGCATGTCCGATAGTGAAGCAACAGACCCAGCGGCACGCATACGAACGATCGTTTTCCAAGTTCCCAAGTCAATATTAGGCATAAAGCTGACCAAAGCAAACAAGACAACTGTGGTAATGTAGGCGGCCTCAGGATCCGACAGATGATCGTCATTGGCAGACTCAGAAATTCGTCGGGGTACAACTGGAGGGGGCGCAGGTCCTGTCATAGTCGAACAACGAGACGATCGGCGGGATGGCCGCCCAGAAGAGGTAAATTCCCGTGGGGGAACAAAGAGTTTGTCCAGAGAGGTCCATAGGCTGTGTAGCGCAATATCCCATGGGCAAATTATAAACAGGCGTTGCAGCGATGAATGCAAACGGGAAACATCAAGACGACTGAACGTAGCCCCGATGATATCCCTTGACTCGCTACCAAAGGAGCGGAGGATCTGATTGGGGCTACTGAGCACGAAAAATGCACTTTGAGCAACGAACGGAAATACTTCGCGTTGACGTAGAGTTGCAAAACGCCAATCGGGCTGCTCAAAACTGCCAGCACACTGGATACGATCGAGCTCCTCCTCCCAGCAATCAGCATCTTCGGCAGATTCAATCATGACTTGTGACAGACCATCGATGATCTCGGGTGTAAGATGAGTCAACGCCTGAGCCAGCGGGATCGTGTCTAGCGAGGGTTCGACGGGAGTTTGCTTTGTCTTGTGCTCACTGGGAGATTGGACAACAGAAGGAGGAAGAGAAGGAGGAGGCACGAGTTCCGTACTCGCCGTACTATTGATAGGGGATACTTCATCGAGCAGCTTCTGACTGTCCCAGGAGACACGCCGTTGGCTCTTGCGCTGATCCTTCAGAGGAGCTGGATCGACGTCCCCAATCCTTCCGCGGTGCTTCTGCGGACGGTGCTTTAACGCCGGTGGCGAGGGTAAGTTGATGAACTCATCAGACGAAGCCACTGGAAGTTTCTTGTTGAATTCTGGTTTCCTTTTATCGTCAAGGCTTGAACGTGGACTCTGGCGCCAATGGTCAACCTCAGAGACAGATAGTCGCTTGACGTGCTGGTTCTGAAACTTGAGCTCGACCGCGGAGGGGTGAGATCCCGATGTTCGCAACGAAGGAGTACGTGGCTGAGAGCCTGGTTGGTGTGTAAGTGTAGAACCGGGGATTTTGAGATCTCTGCCTGGAACTTTATTGGCATGGCAGTGGTGATTCTCAGTGGTGAATGAATGGCCTGCGGCTCCCGGTGCGGGTGATTCGGGCGTTGACTCTAATGTATCTTGAGCACGGCGAAGTGGAAGCCACTCAATCATACGGAGCGAGATTGTATCAAACAGGTTCTGTGTAAAAGACTTGGGGTCTTTTAGTTGTTGCTCGGCTGTATGGTCGAGGTCTTGAATATAGCTTCCACCAGCACGGATTTGGGCCGAAGAACCTCCTCCTTCCACTTCTGGGACTGTTGATCTACTGTGCGCAGGACTGGACATATCGCCGGCCGAGTACTCTTCGTCGTTCTGATCCAGTTTTGGTGATCTGTTAGCCACTGCCGTCTGTGCTTCAAGTGTACGTGTTCGGCGCAGGGAAATCCGATGGTAATCTTCCGCTGTCAATTGTGGTGGTGGCTTAGGCACGTTCAAACATAAACCGGTCTCTGCGTCGTCCAAGCTGGCGAGGTAGCATGCCAGGGTCCTCGCACTCAGTTCGGTGTATCGACGATACGGACCTTCACTGAGTCTTCGGCGATGACTAGCACATGTGGAGGTTCGACATGCGGGATCATCGCAGCCGTGAAGCAGTTGAGCTTTGTACCTTTTCCGCCAAACCGATTAGTGCCATGCGGAGTTGGGAGTTTGAGGTCTAGCGTTTAGCTCCACTCACCTGCGCACCAAGCCATTAAATTTTCGTCTTCGATCGTCACGATATCGTGGTAGCACCCTGGAGGGGTCGGAAACCTCGATAGTATTCTGTATGAGCACATCCGGTGCGTTTGGTGGGAGCTTTGACCGATAACTGTGAGTTCGCCCGTGGCCGGGGGATCGCGCGATGTCTGGGTCATCGATGGAACCTCCGCGGAGCCTTGTCATTTTCACCAGAGTCGCATATCTAACAGATTGAGAATAGCGGTATGCGAGTAGGTGCGCTAGTAAGCTGTCTGTTCCCAACGCGTTTGAATAAATGACGACCAAGACGTTCCAGCTCACCTATCGTAGTAAGACCGTGATGCCTTAGGCATAAAATATCCACTCTTGGCGTCGGAGTTGGCGGAAGTCAAATAATCCGACGAACTTTGGTTACTCAGCCCGCGACCTTTTTCGTTAATTACTAAGCCGTTTATGATCATCACGCTTACCAAAATAGTACTAGTAGCATTTTCAGAGTTTCGTCGATAAGAATAATTCAGATCAGCCCTCCATGGCTAGAGGTCGAGTGCATAAAGACTGACTCACAGAAGCATTTCCTTTCAAAATTTCTTCTCTTCTACATCCATCTGGGCCTCATCACTTTCATCTACTTTGATCCTCATTCTATACCCAGATCATCCAAAAAATCTTCAAAATCGGGTTAAGGCAGAGCCTTCATATGTACCCCGCCTACAACAAATATTCATCCCACAATCCACAGGGAAAACTCGCCCTTTCAACCACCCACGACTATCAAAAATCCACCGATATGTCGTCGATCAACCAAGACGCAGCCTCGCTGCAATACACTTGCAACACCTGTCTTGTTGCCTTCCACCGCAGCGATGCCCAGAGAGATCACATGCGCAAAGACTGGCAGTAAGTCATGATTCCTTTTTTCCTTTCATTTTTTTTTGTGGATTCAGTAGCTGATTTGTCCTAGTCTATACAATATGAAGCGTCGCATCGCTTCCCTGCCACCTGTCACTCTCGAAACTTTCAACGAAAAAGTTCTTGCTGCCAAAGCCACATCCAACGAGGCCGCCGCCAAGGCTTCATATGAAAAGACTTGCCACACATGCAACAAGGCATTCTACAGCGAAAACTCGTACCGGAATCATATCAACAGCTCGAAGCATAAGCAACGTGCGGCTAGCCTACGTAAGGATGGCGATGCTGCCTCCGTCCAGAGTTCCGCTTTCTCTCTCGGCGAACCCGTGACCAAGTCCGACAATGATGTCAACAAGGTCACTGAGGACCTTAAGGCTGCCACCATTGATGAAGAAGAAGACGAGGATATGGAAACAGATATCAAGAAAGACGCATTCTCGCCGTCTCGCTGTCTTTTCTGCAAAATCGATTCAACCGACATTCACACCAACGTGGACCACATGCGCAAAGATCATGGCATGTTCATTCCTGAACAAAAATATTTGGCGGATCTCGATGGCCTTGTGAACTATCTCTACCGAAAAATCACCGAAAACTTTGAATGTCTTTATTGCCACGCCATGAAGAACGACGCACAAGCCATCCAAACCCACATGCGCGACAAGAGCCACTGCATGATTGCCTTCGAGTCCGAAGAAGAGCAAGTTGAAATTGGACAGTACTACGATTTCCGGAGTACATACTCCGATGACGAGGATGAATCCACTGCCGAGAGCGGCGGCGTTAGAGTGAACGGCGACGAAGACCAAGGCTGGGAAACCGATAGTTCCGCATCCTCTGTTGATGAGGACGATCTCGACTCATATCGAAACGCGTCAGGTGCCTACGAGGCAGACTACGAGCTCCACCTTCCATCCGGAAAAAGTGTCGGCCATCGTTCGCTTGCCAAATACTACAAGCAAAACCTGCACAAATACCCCTCAGCCGCTGAACGAGCTGCCCGTCAGCTTGCCATCGCGAATGGAGAAATTGAAGAGGAACCTCGTGTGCGCAATAACCATCATCGCGCTCTTGTCACTCGTGCCAACGGTGGCATGGGCATGATTGGGGTCACCGAAGAGCAAAAGGAAGCTGCTCTCATTGCCGACCGCCGTGAGAGAACTCGTGCCCTTCGCCAAGAGAATCGTTATGTTGCCCGTGTCCAGCGTGCCAACAATCACCAGAAGCACTACCGCGTATGTTCAACCTGTGCTGTTCTTTTGTTTTACAAAACTAACTTCCTCACTAGGATCCCCTTCTGCAATGATCGCTTCATCACTACATCAACAGGAAATCACATCAATCGACCGGTTTTCATTTACGGCAACGTCTTTTGGACATCACCAACGAAATATCGCCAATACTCGCAATACCTCAACAATCATTGCAGTTCTTCAACTTGCACGCTCGTTACTCCCGTGCCTCCCGTGCCCGAAGACTGCTCAACTTTTGGCGACCTATGGGTTTCTCCAAGCCTTTCGAATCAACGAAACAACCAAGTGAGGTACTCTTTCCGAACCGGGCCATTTTCTCAAATGAGTTTTTCAACCCGGACGGTTTTAACGAGGCCTCACGAAACATTGGGCAACTTTATGATGGACGTATGGATAGGGATGACATGTTGCATATACCTTTTGTTGTCATTGTGTCGTCATCTCCTGTTATCTGGGGGAGTTTTTTTTGTAAAGAGCATTCATGTATCTAGTCTGACAAAATCAAAGCAAATCTGCACAATGTCTCTCCATGTTGTAATAGGTGTAACCGCATGTCTATTCTATCTCTCCAATGTAGCCTACGAGGTGTATGACTGAAATCTACCCTAAATAGTTCGTACCATATGTCAAATTTCCAGCGAATCAAGGGGTTTTTGCCTGTACACTTGCCAGAAAAAAAGCACTCATACCATATTGTTCAAGGTTGCTCACTCTGTCCGTAGCCGCGAGGATTAGGCGGTCAGTCTCCTTCATGAGCTGATCGCCCGCCTGCTCCAACACGCGGTTCTCGGACTCCTCTTCCTCCAGTGCTTCATTGAGGGCTGCGTTCTCATCCTCAAGGGCCTGTTTCGCCCCCACAAGAGCGTCGTGCTCAGACTTCAGCTGCGCATATTTCTTCGACAGCTTCTTGCCGGCTCGCAGGTAGCCGTCCCCCTTCTGCACTGACTTGACCACACGTTCGGTCTCCTCCTCCAACTCGTGTTCGGTCTTCGTCAGTGCTTCCTTTGTGACCTGCTGGTAGGTCGGACGATAACCTTAGAGCCAGGTGGAGATGAGGTCGGCGGAGGCCGCCCGAGCCTTGCAGACCCTGGGTAATGTCCGCGGCCTCCGCCCCGGGTAATTTGAGGAAGAGAGAATGGAGAGAGAGGGATAAGAAGTAAGGGAAGGGATTTAAATACCTTGAAGGATTCAAGAATAGTTTGGCCGCATAAGCCTTGTGATGTCTTTCCAGCGGTCTTTCCAGCGGTCTTTTTAGTGGTCTTTTTAGTGGTCTTCCCAGATAATTGAAATTCAGACGTGGAAACAAGGAGTTCAAGGGCGAGAGGGGGGGTTATACTCTTGGCCATAAGAGACGTGGCTTCCAAAATAATCAGTAACTAGCTATTTTGAATTAAACAAGGTTTATTAGGCGGGATGCTTCTTACAAGTAACTTGATTCTTTATCTCTAATACATCCAATATAATGCATTAACGAAAGTGTGTAGAGATACGTAAACTGCCATAGTTGAAAGGCAGCTTCAAAGCCGTTGAGTTATTATAACCGGAACCAATTCCTTCCCTGAAACACCAGCATTCACTAATCAATGTGCAAAACATATCAAAGTGTGACAGCACACGCACTCAAGATTCCAGTTTCCTTGGCCAAAGCAGCAGTAACATGAGCAGGAACTCCTCTGTCAATGCCAAGAATCATCAAGGCTTCGTTGAGTGAATGGCCATCCAAAGCTAGCTCTTCAGAGCCTCCATCCGCCGGAAGAGGCTTTGGCTTTTCATTGGTAGCTAGCTTGGTTGACACAGGGGCAACAGTCATGAAATTGATATTGACACCCTCTTGACCAAGAATATTCCCCACAACACCGATCTTTCCTGGCGAGTCATAGTTTTCACAGATCAACAAGGTTCCCTCTGGCTCAAAAGAAGCTTCAAATCGACCCAGGCGAGTTATCAAGGGCTGATCTCCGGAACAGGTGCCAGAAATAATTCGCTGCTGTTGGTCTGGAATGGACCCAATGGAGATGTCTCCCGAAGCTGGAGCTCGGGACGATGCCCGAGAGGGTGGACGTGCAACAAGAGTGACCAGCGACGAATAGGACGAGTGGTCTGCCGGATCGCGAGAGTGCTGCTCCGAGACAAAGATGCCACGTTCGCGAGCCACCAGCTCAGCATTGACAATATTAATATTGAGTCCCTCAATGCTACTAATAGGGGCAAGGAGACCCTTAATCAAAGCGGCGAAGAGCGGCTTTGTGTTGTTAATGCTAGCTAGCTCGCCTTGATAGATCAGATCAAAGGTGTTCCTGCCCATTGCTCCACCAGGAGAAGCTGCGTAGTGCTGAGTGTATAGGCTGCCCATCTTTTCGACCAGTCGTACAAATGGCTGCAGCTTTTTGTATTCCTCGGGCAGGATGAGAGGAGCATTGACAGCGCTGCGCGGCAACGACCCTTGCAAGATTTCCAGTACTTGTTCGCACACATCGACTGAAACGTTCTCTTGTGCCTCTACTGTTGAGGCACCAAGGTGCGGTGTTACGACTGCTCGTGGGTGGGCGATTAATCGTGCCGCAGATGAATCAGGAGCAGGAGGTTCTGACGTAAAGACATCAATAGCTGCACCGGCAAGATGACCTGATTCCAGTGCGGCAAGCAGTGCATCCTCGTCGAATGTGCCTCCCCGTGCTACATTCAATACCCGCGCACCTGGCTTCAGCTGTGCCAGCTCGGCCTCCGCGATCATCCCTCGAGTTGAAGCAATGAGTGGTGTATGGATGGTTAGAAAATCTGCAGATGCAAGCAGCTCCGGGAGCGAGGATACGAGGACAACCGAAGCCGAAGCCGCAACTGCCGGGGATGCATATGGATCGAGGGCATTCACATTCATGCCCAAACCCTTGGCCAGTCGTGCTACTGTCAATCCCACTAGTATAATGCACGGTCAAATCATAATTCCAAACAAGCCAATTGAGGGATACTTACCCTTTCCTAGACCGATGATGGACAAGGTCTTCCCCTTGACTTCCACGCCGACGAATTTACTTCGTTCCCATTTCCCGTCTTTGAGACTAGCACAGCTCTCGGGGATCTTTCTCGCCATGGACATCATCAATGCAATTGTATGCTCAGCGGCAGCGCCAATGTTCCCTGAAGGTGAGTTAACCACAACAATTCCGAGCTTTGTAGCCTCCTCGACATCTATATCACGATTAATAGCTCCCCACAGTACAACAGAATTCAAACATACCAACATTGTCAACTCCAACACCAGCACGTGCTACAACCTTGAGGTTTTTTGCAGCTCGCAGCACAGTTTCAGTAACTTTGGTCTCGGAGCGAACGAGAAGTGCATCGTAGTCTGGGATTATCTGAAGTAATTCATCCGCACTGAGACCTTTTCGTTCATGGACATCTAGTGAGCTACGCAGAAGAGCCAGTCCATCTGGTGACAGCTTTTCAGGCACGAGGACCTTGGGACGAGATGCTCTAAGAAGAGGCATGATTCAATTCAATTGAGGGGGAAAGAGAAAGACAAAGACAAGCCCATTTTAAGCCTTCGAATTTCAAGTTTACTGCCCGCGGCAGGCGCGCCCTCTCATCCTTGTCCAATCATCCTCTCTATATACAATATGTCCAGTTGTACAGAACGCGGGGTACAACCATGATCATTGGAAGCATCTACAAGGTACCCAGGACTAGTTACATATGTATTCTGCATCTGAATCTGACAAGTCCATATTCGACTTCAACATATCCATTCTCCGGTCTTCATGCCATTCCCCTTCCCCATATTCTCCTGGACATCAATGCCATATGTTGTTTGTTTAAGGTGAAATTTATCCACCTTTGAGACTTTGTCATTTTTCTCTTTCAATAGGTTTTGCTAGGAAGGCATTGTTTCTAGGAAGGGATGGTCCTCTGGAAGATCACTAACTGTCCAATAATGGACCGGAATAGTCTACTTCGACTCCTTCGATTCCTGGTAATCAATGGAGAAAACATCTATCGCAGAAATATCTCTTGCTTATCCATAGACTCATCATACAAGAGCGTATAGGCAAGCTGTCAACCACGTGGCTGCTCAGAACGCTCGTGGGAATCCCACGAGGCCGGTTACCATCCCTCACAGTATTCCCTTTTTATTCTCAAGGAAGATCACCAGCAGTTGAAGTATTTTTCAACTCGATTAAGATAAGTCTAATAATTGGAAGATAATTGCTCTCGTGACCAGGAGAGTTTCGGTCTTTCCGAATATCGCAATTTATAAATAGGGGTGTACAGAATGTTCGGGATTATGGACCTCGGGATCTATATATTGCTTTACCTTTTGAGGTAGAATCCCCCCCTTCCGTTGATCTGAACAGTTTTTTGATAAGGGGTTTTCTTATTTGTTGCAAATTCGAAAATGAAATGTAAATTGAATAAGTAAAAATAAATGAAGATAATGAAGATGAAGAAAGTTGAATATGAAGATCCGAACTTGAAACGGTTTTTCCCCGCAGGACCCTTTTGACGCTTGGCAAAATATCAACGGTAACAACATCCTAGGGCTGACAGCCTCTTCCCCCTCGAATTAGCTCTCTACTCAGCTCTTGAAAAGTTTATCCTCCCCAGGAAAATGGGTACTTAACTACACTTTCGAATTCCTTCTGATGAACTATACACTATGGTGGGAGTACCGCACAGTACAGGCTGTGCCCTGTGCCGAGAGCGACGCATCAAGGTCAATTTCCATCCAAGTAATATTGAGGCTCTCGGGCTAATAAGGTTCATAGTGCGATGAAGTAGTTCCAGAGTGCAGTCAGTGCCAGAAATATGGTCGTGCCTGTCCGGGTTATAAGCGAACCTTTCGCTTTCAAGATGAAGGTCCCAATCTCGCCCGGCGACATCGCTCCAATACGCGACGGAGGGGGAGAAGCGCATTGGCAGGCCCACCCGTATCGGCTACGTCTTCAACTTTAGACCGATCGCCCCCCGATGACTCCGCTGCCGCGGATGTAGTGCGCGGTAATGCGATTGCCCTCATGCGACGACACTCATCCTTGGGTGGCTGGGATGAAAAACTGTCGCCGTCGCTGGTACGCCAATCTTTCCGTGCCGCACAGCCACAATTATTTCTCGATTTCATCAGCACATCATTTCCGACCCTCTATTATCATAATCGGTTCCGATCTGGCAATTCACCCGGGTTCGCCGAATATATCGTCATGAACTTTGGCAAAGATGCTTACCTTGACTCCGCAATTTGCTCCTTGAGCTCGGTCTATTTAGCACACTTGACTCAAGATCAGGCCCTCCTCAAAGCAAGTCGACAAATGTACTCGAAGTCGCTCGGTGCGGTTATCAAGGCCCTCCCGAAACCCGACCATGCCAAATCTGACAACATGTTATGCACGTCCATCATCCTCAGTGTCTTTGAGATGTACGCGCAGACCACTCCCGACGCCTGGGTGGCGCACTCCGACGGTGCCAAGCGTCTGATGATAAGTCGAGGCCCAGCAGCGCACGAGTCCGGGTTCGGAAGATACTGCTGGATTGCATTCCGCGGCTTCTTCATCGCCACAGCAGTTTACGAAGGCAAACCCTGCTTCCTAGACCAAGAAGATTGGCAATCCTACGCGACGAAAGTCAGGACCGAAGACTGTCAGAAGTCCGGGGAGTGGTCTATATACGGAGAAATATCCGACCTTGCTTTTATGGAAATCGCCAAATGCCCACGGTATATCAGCGATACTCGCGATCTCCTTTCAGCCTCGACCGAGCCGGACTCCAATGCTATCACAAATCTCACCAAGCGCATACATGACACTTCTCGTCGGCTACGCTCGCTAGCCGCAGAGCTCCGGTCCTGTATCAGTGCGCACAGTCAGCGCCAGCAAGGTATCGTCCAGCGACCGGGATCTTTTGTTGGCCCCGTACCAGAGATATTCCCGGACACCGGTCCGTCGCTGCTCCTAAATGGAGCAGAAAATATGCTAGAGACGCTACAGCAGCTCTCCAACCGTCTTGAAGACCGATTACGCTTTCACCTCGTCGAGGATCATTCGCCGGAGTCCTCTGTCGTCACACCACCCAGCATCGATAGTGAATACTCCATATCCCCCTTTTCTACGACGTCGAAGACCTCCGCCATACCATTTCGCATTCATTCAGAGCTTGGACAAGGTCCGTCCAAGACCTCTGATCCACATGACCCCCGTGCTGTGATCTGGTTGGATCGTATAGCGTCGTCGATGGGTGTCCTCGGCGCAAAGGTCCTCCCGGGTGATACCTCGAGCACTCCACTACAGATCGAGAGCTCACCTCAATTATTGGAGCCGCAATAGTCAATGATTATTGTGCTGACATGAAATGTGATACGACAACATATCTGCTCCTAGCTGGCCTAGGATGAACTTCCACATAACATTACACTCTACTATCCCTGCCAAACCATGCGCAAAGAGACAACTCAGATATTCATGTGAATTTAGATGCATATACTACCCTAATAATCCAAAGACTGTTCCAGCAAGTTCCTCAACTCACCCCTCTCAGCCTCCAACTCCTTACTCAAACTCGGTGCGAGCATAAGCACCCGCTGCTGCGGAATAGTCCCATCAACCAACCCATCCAAATCCGCAGCCTTGAATCCTAAATCCTTCAACCCACGCGGCTGATCACCAAGCTTGACGAGGAACTCCGCAATTGCGTTGCCCAGTACCTCACCCGCACTCTCTCGCTTAACGTTGGAGATATCCACACCAAACGCCTCGGCCGCTGCAAGATGGCGATCAAGGTTTGACGCCGCGGTAAATCGGAAGACAGCAGGCGCGGTGACAGCCACAGAAACACCGTGGGGGATAATGGGGTGCTCGACCTCATAGCCCGCATGCTTATAGCCAGGGTTCTGGCTGGAGATGGGGTAGCTCATACCGTGGCAGAGATGAACACCTGCATTTCCGAAACCAACACCGGCGAGGGTAGCCGCGAGCAGCATCTCCGACTGTGCTTCGTGGTCATCTGGATCGCGGACTGCGCGCGGCAGGTACTTAACTGTTGCGCGCAGGGCGGCGAGAGAGAAAATGTCGGAGATGGGATTTGCACCCTGGTAGGCGGGCCGGTTAATGGGGTTTGCTGGGCGCGGAGTGCGCTCGTTGTATGGGATCGCGGTCCAGGATTCGAGGGAGTGGCAGAGGACGTCGAGACCGGAGGCGGCCGCCACAGCTGAGGGCATGGTGCGTGTGTTGAGTGGGTCGCAGATTCCAAGGGTTGGCTTCAGGTTCCGGTGGGCGATCCCAGTTTTGGCTTTCTTGGATACTAGATCGAAAATTGCCGTGCCTGTTGTCTCCGAGCCTGTGCCTGCTGTTGTTGGGACGGCGACGAGTGGGCGGAGAGTCCTGTCCACCGGCAGGCCTTTGCCCAAGGGTGCATTGACGAAGTCGAGGAAATCTGCTTCGGGGAAGACAGTGTATAGATTCATCAATTTGGCGGTGTCGATTACGGAGCCGCCCCCTGTTTTGGTGTTAGTTTGTATAAACTAGGGGCTAGGGGACAAGGGAGACACGTACCGACGGCTAGGAAGGCATCAGGATTATACGGCTTAGCGAAAGCAATAGCCTCTTTTATACTTAATTCAAAACCATGTTAGTACATAGTACAATAGTCATGCTTAAAGCTAGGGGGTTCTTACGAGCTATCCTTGGGCTCGGTGCGAACTTTGTCAAAGATAGTAAATTCAATACCCTCACGAGTAAGGCCTTCAACGGCCTGCTTCATAGCATCAAGCTTGGCGACATTGGAATCGGTGACAATGCACACACGCTTTGCGCCGAGGTTGGTAAAGTCCATTCCAACCTCCTTGGTTGCGCCGGGTCCGAAGCGAATGCTAGACGCCGCCATCTCGAAGGCATATTCCTTCTCGCGCGAGGGGTCCACAGGTGTGGACATGCGACGCTTTACATGGTTGAGCAGAGATGGGCTTTGCTTGTGGTTATGGTGATGGTTGGGGTTCTTGTGGCACGGACAGTTGGGTGGATGAGTGTATTGTACTGTGCGCAGCAGGTTCAGGGCACGATTGGCCGCCGAAGGGGCGACTCTGATTGCGGGAGAAACCATTGCTTGATTCTTTAGACTTGGATAAGAAGAGAAAAGAAATCTCAGTAGTTCGGGGAGTAAATAAGTAAAGAGCGTCAAAGTGATGTGGGACAAATTGGGGAAAATGCGGGGAAATTGCGGACTTCTCGCCGAGGCTCTGGGGAAATCCTTCAACTTCCTTTTCTTTCTCCATTTTGGGGAATTCATTTCTTCTATAACCGAAGGAATATTGAACTATGAGTTATATCTTCTGTGGTACGCATTCAGAATACTAATCAAACAGACTTCAATTTTATTTTTGACCAAATCCAACCCTAACAATCTCCCATAATTTTTATACTAAACTAAACCCTCCCTAGCAAAGCGTCAAGACCAAATCCGTCGCAGAATCAACAGCCCTAACCTGACTACCAGCAGGAGGAACCCCATCCTTCCAATAAATCGAAGGCTCAGCAGGCGCAAGATTCACCGAGTAGCCCACAAATGGATCTCCAAAGACATCAGACAGATCATACCACACTTTATCCTGTCTCTGACCCCGTTCCTTTGCAGAGGAAAGGTTGTACGCAAAGATCATCTGCGGAGAACTGTTGTACAGTCCGTCACGGTTGGTGCTGATTTTGATTGCGATACCGCCAGTATCGGGGTTTTCGCGGAAAACCTCACTGTACCGATCATTTGGAAGGATAGTTCGCTTTGGTCTGACCGTGGAGGCCACGGACCAGATGTAGACGGGGAAATAGCACTTGTTGTGCACTATCGCATGGCCCAGGTTTCGATATGTGGGTAGTTGTGTAGAGGATGGTGTCCCATAGCTTGAGGATGGGAAGGCACCGTATGGTATGTCTCTTGAGTCTAGGTTGTCGCTTGGGGTTGGGGTTGAGAAGGCGAGAGTGGTGAGCGAGAGCAAGGGGAGGATAGTTGAGAAATACATCTTTGGTTGATTGTAGAGAACTGTTGGAAATATTCTTTGGTGTGTGTTAGAATCAGGAACTGGGAGAGCTTTATATAGGCGTTTTCTGTCGCGCATCTGGTATCATTCTTCATGTTGCCGTGTTGCACTGCAAGCCTGGGTCATTGGATCTAATTCGTCATAGCAAGATGCTTGTAGATATTATGAACCTTGGCTTAGAGGAAATTGGACGCCACATTATGCGGTGAAATCTAGATGTGGTGCAAATGAAGGGGTGTGAAAGTACCACAACGTAGTAGTCAAATAGGAGACACATCCGATTGTCCGACAGAAGAATATGAAGAATGTCACCATTTAGTACCTACTTAGTGATATCGGTTTGTAAGATTCCCAAGTCACAGTAAGGAATGTACGGGCCTTTAATTCTATATTTATGTAGAGGATAGGATGAGAAGCGCCAAACCGTCGGATATTTTACTCGTGTCTAATCGAAAGGTGTTGAAGAATGTTACTAGTACTCTACTTCCTCGTATAACCTTTTTTTTTCATATAAACCAAGTACACATACAGTAGTAAATAGCTAAATTAAGAAGGATTAGGCTTCTTCAGAAACCTCTACGGTCAGTTACACCCGTGGACGGCATGACACACTCTGCATATGCCAATTGATACTACCCGAAAGTAGCCATCACGATTTACAGCGTAAAAGCCCCGTGGCTACGGCAACTGTGGCGTTTTATTCATTTTTCCCTGAGGAATGTGAACCTTCTATGGATATCACACGGGGAATTTCTTTGAGTTTGAAACCGCCAAGGAATGTTAGATAGAGAGCTTCAATAGCCGACATTAAAGGTATATACCGGTTGGAGAGAACCAATGTAAGTAAGTGCATACAAACTTGGCATAATTCGTGTGGCACACCGAAAGGGTCGGTCCTTCACTTCTGATATCATCGATAGTATGTCCGACGTCCATCTGAGAACATGGTGAGACAGACCTAACGGCCTTGTGCGGCATATGAAAGGTTTCATAGATGTAACACCATACCACTGTGATTTAGAGAGGACCTAGGAACACTAGTTCAGCTAGAAGACCCAAGAAATGGCATGGTATCTAAATCAAATTACCACTCTGCCTAGTTAGTGACAGGCTGTCAGCTCTTCGAAATCTTGTTTGAGATCAGGACGTGCTCAAAAAACCGTTGTATATTCAAGAGATGGTGCCAAGTATGTACAGAAAGAAAGGAATCATAAAGTGAGTGCGACCAAGTACCATGTATATCAAATGTGGAGTACCAAAGAAAGTATTCAAGAGGAAGAAGGTCACCAGAGAAACCTGAATAGGAAGGGCAATAATAAGTTGCCAACCACAACGCACCCTCGACCCGTTTAGAATGACACGATCTCAGAGGTGCCAAGAACGGTGGTACCCTTGCGAGCGACCACCTGAATAAAACTAGTAGGAGGGTCGGTAATAGTAGCAGAACTCTCGAAGCCAGTGCGCTTAACCGTGGCGATCTGAGTGTTGTTGGTAGAGGTGGCGGAGGAAGCCGCGTAGATAACCCAGTTGTCATATTCGGTAGCGCCATTCCAGCTCATATAGACGGTAGCACCAGTGCTGGTGCTATTGACGAATAAAGAAGGTTTCCAGAAGGGAGTGGCAGTCCATTGGTGGCGGTAGCCACGGTAAGAGGCAACGGCATTATCGTCACCGAACTGAGCGCCGAAAACCATGTTACCATCACCATCAAACTCCTTGACTTTGGAAATGGAACCATAGGCCAGGAACGCATGACTGTCCACTTCACTGAGGAGTTGATAGCTGCCCTGGCTGACAGAGTGGATGGGGTCATTGGGGTCGGCCAGGGAGCGGAGATTAGTGACAGTCTTATCGTTCAGGTCAATAGCCATGCTGATGCCAGTGGACTCGGTCTGTTCGTCGGTAGGAGTATTGGCGTTGTTGAACAGATTAAGAACGAGGCCGTTGTCGGTCTCGTTGTAGACGCGCATGTCATGTTGCCATGAGAATTCGGCGTTGCCAACTTGCTTGAAGTCGGCCCCGTCCTCCCCGTTCACCTGCCACAACACGCTGCCGTTCTGAGATAGATAGTAACCCGACCACATGTGACGCAACGAGACCAGATAGCCGTGATTGGTGGTGGCGATGGAGTTGATATGGTAGGCATCATAGGGAGCATCCTGAGTGCCGGCATTCTTTCCGAGACCCTGGTGGGAGGTGGTCAAGGGAATCTCAGCTTCATGGTCAAGTGCACTCCATGAGTGCAGAACCTTGTTGGTGGGGATATCTATTTCGTAGAATTGACTGTCCAGCATCCACTGGGAGGAGGTGCCATTGATGGAAGTCAGGTCATGCTGAGTGACGTTATAGGCGGTACAAATAAGCGTGTTGCGGGAGGTAATGAGGCTCTCGTGCATGTCACAGTATGAGTCCTTGGTTGACCCGTCCGGAGTAACGAAGTGACCGGTAAGTTGGACAGTGTAGATCTCCTTGTAGGTATCGTCAAGGATGTGCACAGTCCCGTAACCGTAGCCGATGGACATCATGTCTCCAGCCCAAAAGGTGAGAACATCCTTGCCGAAGAGCTTTTGCACCATGAAGTTAGCAGTCACACCTTCAGGGCCTTCGTACACCAAGTCACCCGCATCATCGTAAATGAGCGCAGCGATCCCAGCATCTTGAACGGCTCCTCGAGGACCGAGGAAGATGTAGCCGGGATCGGTAGTTCCGGTTTTGTTGACCTCGAGCTTCGGTGGCTGGAATTGGATCGATTTGTAGGTTGAATAGTCCCAGGCAGTTGCCTGAAGGGACAAAGCCAAGGCACTGCCTGCTGTATACCACCACGGAGCCATATCCAAACAAAGACTAAAAAGAGTGTATACTATAAAACTCAATAAAAGAAATGGCAAAATAAAGAATGACGATAGTAGGATCAATAAGGAGTGATTTAAGATCCGGACATGACAGGAATCACTTTGAATTAAAAGAACAAGCCTTCAGTAAATTGCAGCCCTGAAGATCATTACCTTTCCATCGGAGTCCGGTGGGTTTGCGATGAAGCCATTGCCCAACCAGATTGGCCACCAACCTCTACCTTCTTCAAAGATGTGGGACTGTGAATAAATAGCCTTGGCCATCGTCATTGCTCCACATGTATAATCCTTAAACTGATTGATAAAGCGTGGTATATTCGATTCATAACAAGAGACATGTTGCGAAGTAATTGACGCAGGAACTAACAAGACGGTGCACGTGAGAATAGTGCCGATCAAGATAAGACAGTTGCAGTAAAGACTCGGATTAAGTGATCAGCGTGACGATCAATTGTGGTCCCAATTTCCGGCAGTCATGGCGGCATGGTATCGCCCTCTTTTTGACATGTGTCGTCGCATCTTATCTTGGAGGAATTATTCTGGTCAGCTGGGCAAAGCACTTGCATCGCATTGTCCGCTCTTCCTTTTATCACTGATATAAGTAGCATACCCTGCTAGAGTTCAGTGATTCGCATCTTCTCATACACGGGCGGAACCACCTAGGCAGTTTAACTATCGATTCAGCTTCAAGATCTGTTACGGTGGATTTCCCGGAAAGGAAAGCATCGAGTATAACATTGAGAAATTCGCATCTCTTTTGTTTGATTCAAAGAGTACAGTCTCCAACCACCAGTGCTCCATAACAGATTTTCGTACAGTAAATCTGCTAATCCCATTTCTATGGTTAGTTATATTAAGCGATTGCTTACTCATTTTTCTACTATGCCCAGGTGGATCCGCCTTGTGGGTTATGAGACAGATCGGGGGCGTACTATATGTATTCTAACGATCCTATCACAACTCATAGGTACGATCGACTTGCAAAGAGACTAAATCTACACGAATTCACTGATTTCTTCCTTATTAAAATCGTTATGCGCCTTACAGAACACAGAAGTTACTAAATTTATTTTTCACGAAACTACAGATTAGGAGATGAGATGTACATACTAACATTAGCATCGACTGTTTCCAGGGGGAAAAACAGGATTTATTCAGATGTGTAAAATGCCTATATAACAAGACGCGTACGCAATTCGAATTTCTCCTCTCGCTAGGGCCAATGTGCCAAAGTACGAGAGAAGGATCTTAGAATGAAGTCAGTGCATTGGCTTATTAGCCTAATCTGTCGGGTTTAATGGCAGAATGAACTGTTACAAGGATTAAGAACGACGGTCGTGCTATGTACAACATAGTGGGAAGTCTTGGAATTGCACCAGGCATCGGCAACGGATATTTCCTTAAATAGGGACGACAAGCATGTAAACTCTTTTCACAGGGGAAATGCTAGTCTGAAATGCTCCACAGGGCTTTTTTCTAATATAATATGTATTAGATAACGGTATGGAGTACATAATAGATCTCTTTGAAGCAACTGCAGTTCAATGTATCGCGGAGTGTGAGAAATAAACAAGGGGAATGGATGTAGTGTGGTTGTGGAGGGGTTGTGGGTGGTGTTTATAAGAGATAATTTAGGGTCCAAGGCCCCAATGTTAAATTGCGAGGTTATTTTTTTTTTCTATATTAAACGCACATGGAGTTCAATGTTTCTACGAGTGATTGGGACATTGGGGTATATGTATTCAACTAATAGAAGATGTTTGCCTTTCAAGTATATTAGGTGTGATATTGTGCATACACTCGCGTGATGAGTCCCTAAGTGGTAAACTGTATACTCCTCGGGAAGTAAATGAAAGACGAAGAGCCGCCAACCCTGTGTGACAGGATTTCTTGGCATGGAAATGGTTTGATATGGCTTCATCTCTTCGGCAACTATGGGCACATGCTCTTTTTTTTTTACAAGATGCATCGGTAAATGTTCTATTGGTTAAGAGTTGAACCTTTGCAGATATCTCACCCACATGAACCTGTGGAGGAATATTTTAGGGGACAAGGCCATTCTCAAATCTCGGCCCGAATGGCCCCAAGGCCAGTTAAGAGGCGTCATAGACGGAGAAATACCGGGGAAATCGAATGTCTGACCTTTAGAGTTTTTTTTATATTAGTTGACTCTTTTGTGTTCTTTATATGTTGGTATTCTTTGTGTACAACATATGCTCTTCGTTAGGATTATATATAGCTTGATCATTGACATCTTAAACCATTGAAATCTGTAAATAACATCTACATTTGAAGAAAAAAATAAAATAAAGGACAAAACCACCGTGCATGTCTTAGCTTAGCTCGTATTTGTCCCCATAAAACGCCACCTCCGGTCCTCCGCACGGACAGAAATCGCGGGGAGAAGGACATTAAGGGAAAGACCAAGACTGTTTTGCCATGTGGGATCCATGGGTTTAATTAAAAGAAAATGGCTAAAGGGAATTGAGGCATTGAGGCACATGAAATGTTTCGATTTTTCGAGATTATCCCCTATTTCCCCCGCATTATACCCCCTGCTACAACGGTAGACCAGTGGCGTAAATTACTTTTTAAACCAAATTAGAAGGAAAAAATATTACGCTTGGAATTGCCGTTATTAGGTACACAATATATTATATAAATAAATCTCCTCGCTCTTTATTTTGAACCCTAGTAATATATGTTTGTGCGAGAGCGGCTCTTTTTTTGATATGCCTTCAAGGTTGCGCTTCATTTCTCTCACCTAATTATCCTTCTTCCATCTCGCCCCTTTAACTCTCTCTCTCTCTTAACCGCCCACACTTGACATGACTACAACCCACGATGGCTAGCGATCACATCTCGAAGCCCACCGAGGCCGATGCCCTGATCCTCGAAGCTTGGGGACAAGGTCTAATGGTCGGAAGTCTACTCATTATGGCTGCTATTACTCTTGCAAATATGAAGTCACATATTCTCCTGCATAAGCTGATTTTCGCCGAGGTCCGTGGGAGTCAAAAAAAAAGCCCGGTCATTATCGGTCCAATGGAGTTTCAGCTAACCTTTGCAATTGACTATAGCTCATCCTGGCCATGGCCCATGGTACTTTCATCTTCCCTCATGAACCAGTCTACGGCTGGTATCTATCCGTCACCGCCATCGGTCTTAACATCTCCTGGGCCCTACACAATGTGATCGCCTGGATGAAGAATCGCCCATTCCTATCACGAAAAGTCTCCCTCTTCTACATTACCACCGTGGTCCTCTGTTGGCCCTATTGGGGTCTGGAAATCTACGCCAATTTCACATACTTTAACAATATCAATAAGATTTTCTTGACGACTAGGCCAATGGAGCCATTATTCCGGTTCGCCATTCCCTCTTAGTCAAATACCATTTGCTCCTTTCTATCTGAATCCCTCGTCCTAACATCATACAGCGACCCATGGTGGATCTTCACCACAGCCAGCCTATTCTGGACCATCAAACGCGAATACAACTTCGGATTATGGGAACTAGTAGTCGTCAGCCCCCGCTTCGGAATCATGCTAGCAGCAATGTGTCTCTCAATCATCTTCATGATCGTCGACACCTGCAGCGTGCTGAATGTATTTTCGAGCAAGCTCCCAACAGGTGTCGAGCCATTCTGGAAAGTAAGTACCATCCCACATCCGACTCTAGTTTCCAATACTAACCTCACCCAGCTATCCTTCATCTTTAAATGTCTCTGCGACACGGTCATTCTCGACGATTTCAAAACCGCCCTCGATCACTTGCGGATACACTGGATGCGCAAGAAGAACGGCGAGCTGTTCGTCACGCCGCTCGCCACTAATTCGCCTCACTCCAGCCCTCATGCCAACAGAGTACGTAGGGATATCGAGACTGGCGATTCACATCTTTCACCGTTGACACCCACGAAGGGTTCTTATGCCCGTGCAGTACATCTAGACAATGTTTAGATCTTTAACGAAATACCCGACATTCCTTCGAGGGCGCATAGCTGGATTACGATTATTTTCTCTTTAGCCTGGGGGTTTGGCTTCACATTGTACATATGTTAGGAATGGTGTTCGGGACTCTGTTTTTCTTGACCTCGGTGTTACTGGTGAGGTTTGGCGTACCCGGAAATTATTGCAATTGTACATACCCCGATTTACTTGATAGTGATTTGAACCAAATCTCAAGAAAAGAACCAAAAAAAGGGAAGGCCTTTCATAGGTGAGATAGTTAATGAACATACAGATTCTCTTTTATATTAGAAATTCATAGGTGAGATAGATCTACACATTGTATACTTCCCCCCACTCACGGAGAATTGACTCGGAGAATTAGCGTGGCTTCATGTCGTGTCACATGAAGTTTTTCCCTTCTGACTACCAATAGTAAAAAGTACTCATATT
Organism: Penicillium griseofulvum; assembly: GCF_001561935.1. Lineage (NCBI taxonomy): Eukaryota > Fungi > Ascomycota > Eurotiomycetes > Eurotiales > Aspergillaceae > Penicillium > Penicillium griseofulvum. Next base: position 3,201,392 of record NW_024467471.1, on the reverse strand, counting down.
GGGCATACTCTATTTATCCGAGTTTGTCTTGATATCCACATCTACATGGCTGTGATCTAGTTCCATCTCGCCTCACAAGAATATCACATCATTGACCAGTGAGGTCTGGATTTGGCCTGAATTGAAGAAAAGACCTCGTACAGAACATCATTTCCCGCTTCAATATACATCCCACGCATCACTTGACGTGCACTCGGAGAATTGAGGTGGTTAATGACACAACATCCCACGGTCCATCCTCAGTATCACAATGTAGACTCGAGTTTTGAATATAAATATAGCCATTTCGTCTGTAGAACACCCAGAATCCAGTCTCTTCAGAACACACTCTTCTATCCATTCTTCAACATGGGATCCCTCAACATTCCACAGACCCAAACAGTCGCCCTCGTCCGTTCACTGGGCGGCGAAGTCGAGTTTAAAACAGATTACCCCGTGCCAACCCCGGGACGCAACGAAGTCCTTGCCCAAGTGCTCTACACCGGCGTCTGCCAGAGCGGTATGTATACTGTCAAATGATCTAAGCACTCCCGCCAAGATGCTATCTCTCAACAAGACCTAACCTAACGCACCAACAGATCTACACACCAAAGCCGGCACCGCAGCTGGACCAGACGGTAACCCGATCACAAATATCAAACTGCCACACGTGGGTGGTCATGAAGGTATCGGCCGAGTGGTCGCACTTGGACCAGATATCACACATGCCGCGGGCCTGAAAGTCGGTGGCCTGGTCGGTATCCGGTTCGCGAGCCGCATCTGTCGACGCTGCGAGTTCTGCCTTGCAGGCACAGAGCAGTACTGTGTTGCGAGTACAAACCATCTTCACCATGAGGATGGCAGTTTTCAGCAGTATATTGCGCTCGATGCGGATTATTTGACGATTTTGCCTGATGATGTTGATCCGAAGGTTATGGGCCCGGTGCTTTGTGCGGGCTTGACTGCTTATAAGGTGCGTTGGGTGTTCTTGTTTGTGTATCTGGTCTGAGGCTAATGGGTGATTGATTAGGCCGTTTTGAATGCGAATGTTCGTCCTGGGAATTGGTTGGTGGTTGTTGGGGCCGGAGGTGGTCTCGGACATTTGGCTGGTATGTTTGCTCTTTTGTAGGGAAGCTGTGAGGCAAGTTGCAATCAACTGACAATATCCAGTTCAATATGCAAGAGCTCAAGGGGCTCTGGTAATTGGTGTTGACACTGGTCCCGGTAAGGGAGACTTTGTCAAAGGTCTCGGCGCGCAGGAATTTATCGACTTTGCCACCGAGGACCCCGTCAAGAGGGTGCAAGAGATTACTGGTTTGGGTGCACATGCTGCTGTAGTGACAGCAGGCAATGCGAAGGCGTTTGCACATGCTTGCGATATGCTGCGGGTTGGTGGTACTTTGAGTTGTGTGGGTATTCCCCCGGGAAGACCGACCTTGGAGACTCCTATCTGTACGATTGTTATCAAGGGCCTCAGGATCACGGGTAATCTGGTTGGATCTCTGAAGGAATGCATGGAAGCTGTTGATCTGGTACGACGTGGTATTGTTAATCCTGTGGTCAAGGTGCGGCCCTTCAAGGATTTGCCTCAGATATATGAGGAGATGGAGAAGGGTGATATTTCAGGGCGGATCGTCCTTCAGATCACAGAATGATCTTGTGAATATATCATTGAAACTAATGTTGATTTATCTGGAGATCCGATTGTACTAGCCAATCCAAGAAATCTGGTGTCAATTGATTTTGTTCGTCGAGCTCGCTGTTTGGTATGTATCCGGACATTTGGGCCTGGTGACGAAGTCCATTTTCGCCCGACTGTAGGCCCGCATCTTCCTCCCCGGCTGTCAGCAAGCGAGCTGGAGCTGCGACTAGAGCTTCGGCCGTTTTAGCACGAAGGATTGAATTCAACATAGCATCCTGTTCGAGAAATGGGACAATCTTCTGATACAATGCATGCAGAAAGTCCGGCGGCCCTAGTTCAAGCCGAGAGCTTATTTTGTGTGGAGACAAAAGAACCGTGTCCGCGAGCGAGTTCGCGACTTCGAAACATTTCAGTAACTGCAAAAGTACGTTAGTCATAACCTGTGTTTCTTTTATATCAAGGCTACTGACCTGGTCTCGTCCCAACGGGAGTAAATCTGTTTCGCTGAAGCCCCGCAAGGCTTGGAGTAAGCCACGGCTAACTTGAGCTGGAAACCCAAATTCCAAAACGGATGTGCATGCCGAAGAAGACAACAAGCCCATGGTGAGTGCCTCCTGCCAGAGAATAGTCCTCATCCATTCCCTTGTGATGTGATAGTCTGCTGTTCGGGTTGAAACGTGATTAGCCATGCTAAAGCTTAACGAGGCAAGCTTCGCCTCGGTGTCGGTCAGATGCGTAGCCATAGTGATCCCAAGGCGCGAATTGCGTCGAACCGAGATTTGATCAAATGCAATAAAGAGCTTGACAAGTTCTAGCAACCCTTGGGCATGAACATCGGCATTATTATTTCTCCCCAAATCTATTAATTCTGGGGGTTCAATGAATGAAGGGGAGAGACCCAGATGCAATGAATAACCTCTGTGGATAGTTAGTAAGTTATTCGGCGAATCCAAAGGTCCCTGCTTACCTCTCTGATACCCAAAGCAACGGAAATACCAACGCCTTATTTGCAATTACCTCATCTTCCTCGTGTGAAAACTCTTCATGCAACCGTAGAATACGAGCGCCAGCCATCGCCTCTTGCATGAACATCATTGCCGAATTTCGTTGGTTGACCTTGGCGTGGTACACATGCAAAAAGAAAGACACCAGAACGCTTCTCAGATCCAGATTCGCCCCATCGCTATTGCAACTTGCACGCATTCTTAGACAAGCTTGAGCCATTGTGGTACTATCCACTGTGTGAGATCCATCTACCAGGGGATCAAGATGCAACTGAGCCATTGTGGCTGCACAGAGGGACATGATAAGACACGAAGTATTCCCAACATTGTGGTCAAGACTTTCAGGATAGATATCCTCGAGCCTTCCTAAGAGTACTTCTGCATTGACTATAGGCCAGACATCGTATGAGTATTCCTGATATAGACGAATCACCGACGCAAGGATTGTCTTTGGAATAATGCACTGGGGCTTGCAGACTGTGGTAAATGAAGAAACGGTCTCATCTCTAGCGCTTTGCTTGCATGTATTATCTTGATCATTTTGCGGATTCCTTGTGGATTGGATCTCTGAAAGGTCGGTTTCTCGACGGCTAACTGCCCGTCGACATTTCGGGCCCCTCCTCTGTGCAGGCCTCAAGTACGTACATTGCACCCGCTTAACTGCGCTGCTACAGGTATCGCAGGGCCAGGAACCACTGCATTTGATTTTGCGAGAGATACATATATCGCAGGCTCGTTTTGGGGGCATGGGGACCTAAATGGTTGAAGGTGTCATGAGGAAAGATGCATGTTGGAATGTGGAGACGTTGGATTTCGTCAAGGAGGGGTATAGTCGGCAGGTTTGCCGATGTCTACATCTCGGAACATTTTATCTATGAAGTTTCATAGAATCCACTAGAGGTGCGAATAAATTGTCGAGACAATATAAAAGTCTAGATTTCGGCGACGTCACCGATGCAACGAGAGGAAGGTCCACCCTTGCCATCCCCACTACATAGACCATTTGATTCCCCTTGACACTTTTCTTCATTTATTTTCCTAAGTACTTACCAAAGTGAACCTCATACATCATGGCTCTTTCTGCACCCAGCACAGATGTGAGAAACTCTTCCCCAGTCCGAGAAGCGAAAGCTAACCAAGAAACAGCCGCATGCCCTAATTGCGCAAGAGACAAGCGCCAGTCAAATTTTCCACAAGTTCACAGCAGACACTGCTTGGCAACTAGGGAATGCACTAAGGAACCGAATCCTCCGCCTCCCGAATGGACAACGCAAACCCGCCCTGATCTCCATTGCGCTCAACGGAGTCCCGCTCCATGTGGTGTTCCAGTCTGTGACGGAAAGCGGGACAATCCCGGACAACGAGAACTGGGTGCGACGGAAGCGCAACACCGTGCTTCGCTGGGGTGTTTCGAGCTGGGCTATGAGACAGAAGACTATTAGTGGGCTTGCGGCTGGCGCCTCGGCCGACCAGATCGAGGCTGCTTTTGTTAAGAAGTATGCTGTTCCGAGTGCCACTGGGGGTGCTGTTGCGGATGAGTACGCTATCCATGGCGGTGGCTACCCGATCCGCGTGCATGGTGTTGATGGGGTTATTGGCGTTGTTGTTGTCAGTGGTTTGGCGCAGGAGGATGATCATCAGGTTGTTGCGGAGACTATCCAGGAGTTTGTGGCTCAACAAGCTAAATAAATGTCATGTTTAGTCACTGCTATAAGAACATTCAGCTGGGAGGGAACATCCTTGCTACATCAAAATGAACACAATATACAACTCTTTAGATAGAAATCCCATACCACAAGGACATTGCATCGGTACATAGTAAGGTCCGTGGTACCGTTTTCAATGTGATCACAAAGATTTACATGGAATGGCACTATAAAATAGTTTCATACAGTATGCAAGGTATCATTGTATTGAATTCTTAGCCGGCGTTCAACCGGGCCTAATGGTTGGATGGGACACAAACAGTGCCTCGTGTAGATTTAAACACAAAAAGTGACTCAAGCAAGAGAAAAAAATTGGAACTCCATGAATAATGCCTCAAAGATAATTTTACAGTTCGTCGTGGTCAAGAGGCTCGTCATCCTCAGGGGGAGAAGCAGAGCCGTAGAGCTTGCTGGTGATGGGGTAAGCCACACCGGAAAGCTGCTCCTTCTGCTCCTCGAAGTCCTCCATGGTAGCAGTAGCGGCGTTGTCCTCGAGCCAGTCGTTGACCTCCTTAACGGCATCGAGGATAGCCTGCTTGTCATCCTCGTCGATCTGACCACCCAGACCGTTCTCATCGTTGACCTGGTTCTTCAGGCTGAAGGCGTAGTTCTCAAGGCCGTTACGGGCCTCGATCTTGCCCTTGATGGCCTTGTCCTCCTCGGCATATTGCTCGGCCTCCTGGACCATGCGGTCAATCTCCTCCTGGGAGAGACGGCCCTTGTCGTTGGTGATGGTGATGGACTCGGCCTTGCCAGTGCCCTTATCGGAGGCGCTGACCTTGAGGATTCCATTGGCATCGAGGTCGAAAGCGACCTCGATCTGGGGAACGCCGCGGGGGGCGGGAGGGATGTTGGTCAACTCGAACTTGCCGAGCATGTTGTTATCCTTGGTCATCGAGCGCTCACCCTCGAACACCTGGATCAAGACGGTGGGCTGGTTATCGGCGGCAGTCGAGAAAATCTGCGACTTGCGGGTAGGAATAACAGTGTTGCGGGGGATGAGCTTGGTCATCACACCGCCAGTGGTCTCGATACCGAGAGTGAGGGGGTTAACATCCATGAGAACCATGTCGACCATGGAGTCATCGCCAGAGAGAATACCACCCTGAACGGCGGCACCGAAGGCAACGGCCTCATCGGGGTTGATACCCTTGCTGGCCTTCTTTCCGGCGAAGAACTCCTCGAGAAGAGCCTGGACCTTGGGGATACGGGTAGATCCACCGACAAGAACGATGTCATCAACCTCGGACTTCTTGACCTTAGCATCCTTCAGAACCTGCTCGACAGGCTTGAGGGTCTTCTTGAACAGATCCATGTTGATCTCCTCAAACTTAGCGCGGGTCAGGGTCTCAGAGAAATCCTCGCCATTGTGGAAAGCCTCGATTTCAATGCGAGTGGACATCTGGGAGGACAGAGTACGCTTGGCCTTCTCAACCTCGCGCTTGAGCTTACCCATGGCCTTGAGATCCTTCTTAACATCGGTGTTGTTCTTCTTGTTGTACTGCTTCACGAAGTACTCCATAACACGGTGGTCGAAATCCTCACCACCAAGGTGAGTGTCACCAGCGGTAGCCAGAACCTCAAAGACACCGTTGTCAATAGACAGAAGAGACACATCGAAGGTACCACCACCAAGATCGTAAACAATGACCTGGCGCTCGTCGCCAGTCTTATCAAGACCGTAGGCGATAGCGGCAGCGGTGGGCTCGTTGACAACACGGAGGACGTTGAGACCGGCGATGGTACCGGCATCCTTGGTGGCCTGACGCTGGGCGTCGTTGAAGTAGGCGGGAACGGTAACAACGGCGTGGGTGACAGTCTTGCCCAAGAAGCTCTCGGCAATCTCCTTCATCTTACCGAGAATCATGGCGGAAATCTCCTCGGGGGTGAAGGTCTTGGCTGCCTGGTTAACGTCGACCTTAACTTGGGGCTTGCCATCCTTCTTGACGACCTTGAAGGGGTAGTTCTTGGCGTCCTTCTGGACATCCTTGTCATCAAACTTGCGACCAATCATACGCCTGCGGTGCATTAGTCCTGAGTTCCTGTTTTGACGCGCGGAATGAAAGCTTACTTGATGTCGAAGACGGTGCGCTCGGGGTTAGCGGCGTATTGGTTCTTGGCGGCGTCACCAACGAGGCGCTCCTCATCGGTGAAAGCAACGTAGGACGGGGTGATACGGTTTCCCTGGTCGTTGACCAAAATCTCGACTTTGCCGTTCTGCATCACACCAACACAACTGCATTGAAAGTCAGCAACCTGTTTCATTCAACATCAATGGTTCTGAGACTGAGAAAACATACGAGTAAGTGGTTCCCAAATCAATACCAATAACATTGCCGTAGCTCTCGGGGGAGTTGTCCTCCTGGGCGTTGGCAGTGTTTCCAAAGAGCGCCAGAGGCGCAACGAGAACGAAGAGGAGGTAGAAGATGGTGGTCCAGGCGAAGGGCTTGGACGCGCCATCGCGTGCGGATAGGCGAGCCATTGTGAAGGGTGTATGTATAGGTGGATCAAAGTCCTTTTTAACACGGAGACAAAAAGCTGTCTTTATGGAAGCTTCGCGCGTGCCGACCTAAACAGCTGCGCGAACGAGTAAACACAAGGCGTGTTTGACTCTATGAACCCTTATGTTAGTCGATGATATGCCGGAAAGGGACCCGGGGCGAAGTGAAGAAATGGAAGAATGGTTTGGAGAAGAATCGAAGAGAGAGGACTTCTTGTACACGGACACGGCCCAGCGGCCATGCTGGCCTTTTCCCAGTTCAGGTCACTTCTCGTGCGCTGATTGGTTGTCTTGGCTCCGGCAGTGGCTGACTCAGAAATTACCCTGCAGGCACACCGCCTTCTTCACCAGGAAAGTTGCTACCTAAAGTAGTCTAGCGGCAGGGGTATATCCACGGACTACTCACGACTTCCACCAATCAACGACTGCCAAATGATCGAACTTGCTAGAAGGGGGCAAGTGTTCGCCCCTTCAAGGAACTCGATCTACTCAGTTATAGTCACTAAAAGTTTACCCGGTTGACTCATGTCATTACTACTGACCACGTGTTTCGACTTGTATGCTTAAAACAGCCTAATTCGATTGATGACAAGTGGCATCTCGATCGAGCATATGTGGTGTACTCCCTACGGGGGCTTAGACTTGGGGGGGGGGGGGATCTCCCGAGTAGGGCGTGGCACAGAGCACCCACCGTGCCCTGGGGATTATACAGCTTATGAGTCTAACTCTAATGGCACTACTCGTGCAACACAATCCAATAATTCGTTCAATAATTGAGGAAATTCTTTCTCAAATAATATCTGAAATCATTTACAACTATTATTGACTGGTCAACTTAGTGAATGGAGTACCATATCTATGTTTTATGATATATATATTTCTTACCAGAGTGGTGAATCATTCGGGCTGTGCTACCAACGAGGAACTAGATCACGAACAAGATGGATTTTGACTGAAATAGCTCACCGAAATAGCTTATTCTAATAAACCAGCAGCCACTGTTGAGCCTCCCGCGCGCAGGACAATCCTGGTCGGTGCTTCTAGAGGAACAGCATGATCAATTTCAACCACAATACGCACCACGACACCTGGACCCACGATCTTGGGGCGTTTCTTGATAGCCACCCCTGACGCTTTGTCTAGAGAGGCGACTAGCTTGCTGATGCGACCAGGCACATGTAGACGGCCACGGTGCACATCCACTTGCATGGGCATCAGATGTTCGAAGGCCAGAACCTTGGCAGTGAAAGAAGTTATGGTAGGGATGGGAGATGAAGGACGGCAGACAACATCACCGGAGCGGAGGTGAATAGGGTCAATGTTGGCAATGTTTAGAGTGACATTTTGACCTGCTACGGCCCAGTCACTTGGTTCGTTGTCTACCTCCAAACTGCGCACTGTTGCTGTTTCACCACTGGGCATGATCTGGATCTGGTCGCCCATCTGCAAGCTGCCTGCGTCGATACGGCCAGAGATGGAAAGCGGATTTTGTACGCCGCCTCGGAAGACATCGCCAATCGTCATACGTAAAGGCTTTTCGAGGGCATGTGTGTATGGCTCCGAAGTTTCTAGTTCTTCAATCAACGTGCGACCTGTGTACCATGATGCTTGGGGATCCTCAGTCCGCCGAGAAATGTTGTCCCCCAGAACTCCTGAACACGGCACGAATGCAATGTTACTCTCCTGGAAGCCAGCAGTTGTCAAGAATGCGGAAATTTGCTGTTCAATCTCCTCAAATCGTTCATGATCCCATTGCACGGTGTCCATCTTGTTTACAGCCACCACGATTTTTTGGACACCCATGCTGCGCACAAGCAGAGCGTGCTCTTTGGTTTGGCCCTTCAACCCCGACTCGAAATTGCCCACACTGGAATCGATGACCAGAACAGCAAAGTCTGCCTGACTGGCACCAGCGATCATGTTCGGGACGAAGTCACGGTGGCCTGGTGCATCAACGATCGTAAAGGCTGTCTTGTCCGTCTCAAACTTGTTGGTGGCGATATCTATCGTCACCCCTCGTGCTCTTTCTTCCGACCCTTGGTCGAGCACCCAGGCTAGGGCGAATGAACCCTTGCCGATCTTCTCAGCCTCTCGCCGATACCTATCTAGAGTCCGCTGGTCGATAGCACCTTGATCTGCTAACAACCGTCCCATCAGAGTGCTCTTTCCAGCATCAACGTGACCTATATGGTTGAGAGTTAATCTATATTCGGATCTTTTCGCCAGGGGAGGTTTGACTCACCAATAACCACAAAGTTCGCGGATCGCTTGCGAGTGGACTTCTTGTACTCTGATATAACATCAAGATTTTTGCTCTTGACGCTCACTTTGTCTTCCACTGACAGCTCCTTCATACCACCTGCCAGATCAGACTGGCCTTTCTTCCCCGCTGCCGATTTCGATGCGGCTGATTTCGACTTCATACCTACATATTATTAGGCAATTGCCTTTAAACCTTCCTGCGGATCGCCAAACCTTTCGCTGTGTTTTGTGCATTGAGAACGACATCGTCGGGGCTCGGTGCTGCAAAATCAAAAGGTTCAGCATGATCCTGTCCATAGATCCTCAGCAGGTCTGAGCTGTTGGAGTGTAAGTGGCTGGGCTCAGCCGCTGTCGGGCCTGTTGGTGCGCCAAGGATAGTGCTGGCAAATGTGGAGGGTGCGGCTCGAATGGTAGGCACTGTTCGCTCGGGTTCCGGTTCTTCTTTCGCTTCAAGCGCTACCCTTTGCATTGACTCCGAAACCTCAGACACCGATGGCTTTCTGTTATCGGATGCGGGCTGTTTCGGTATCGGATGCGGGGAGGGGCTTGGGTTGGCCAAACAACGTAGAGACCCATGACCCTCTGAAGAAGCTTTTGGTGTGGATCTCCCGCTAGCCGCAAGTCTGTCACGAAGGGAGCGCGAATTACCCGGACGATCAAGCGAGGACGCCTTTGGCTGCTCGAGGTTGGGAGTCGACGGAGTCGGAGTTTCTGGCAGGGATGGTGTCTTCTCGCCCTCTTTCTTTTTCCGGGCTGCAGCTAGGGCGGCCAATTTGGAAAGTTTTCCACCACTCTCCGGTGCACCGCCCAGCAGCCCCAAACGTGGATAAAGCGGCTCAACCAGGATATCAGCCTTCCGATGAGAGGGCACGTTGAGCCAAGGACAATCGCGGAAGAAATCGGCAGCCGAGAAGTGTGCCGTAGAGGGAGGAGCGGGATATGCTGGCACTGAAACACCTGTTAGAACGTTGTTCAATCTTCTGTAGCATCAGTTCCGAGTCTAGAGATCCAATGGGATGGATTTGTACCAGATGTACACACATTTTCATTCGCAAGAAACCGCAGCACCCATGATCGAGGCGTGCAGAATATCTCGTGCCCCAGAACCCGAGCCCAACGACATTTTAGGACAACAATTTTTCCATGAACACTGCTTACCTGGTTGAATCTTCGATTTCTGCGTCTTCGCAGCCTCCTTCTCTCTCTTGCCTGCACACGGAAGTTCGGTTAGCTTGATTTCACAACAAACAAGGAACCCCGCGATAGGTAATGCCTTGTTATATGGCGTATCTGTGCAAATTGAACATACCCCTCAAATAGTTGACCGACTTCTCAATATCATTGTAGTAGTGCCATAACGCGTCTTGGACTTCTTGTTTCGTGGCGGTCACTGACGGTTGCCCCGCACCGAGCTGTTGCAAAACAGCAGTAGTACACTGTTGCAAGAACTCCTGCTCCTCTGGGTCGACTGAAGCATCATCGTCGTCATAGAAATCATCTTCATCATAATCGACTTCCTTAATACGGTGTCGAGACATTACGGCGTGAGGCGGGGCAATGAACGGGGGGTTGTGATGGAGAAGCTGTGGAAGAACCGGTTATTTACGTAGGCCGAGCAAGGCTGATTGAGCCGACCGCCTTTCCCACCGCCTTCCTATTTACTTGAAAGCTTGGGATATCACATTTGTCACGTCTCCAATTGGCTCTGCGAAGCCATTGTCAACTTGAGGATAGCATAGTCTCGACAGGAACCGCAACCTTGATTTCAAACGGTTGAAGCCTAATTTAACATGGTCGTAAGTATACAACACACTAGTATAACATATTTAGCTTCTTGTACAGATCAAAATCCCCCTCTAGCTTTGTGCCTCCAGTGCAACCAAATAACGGGCAGGACACTTATGACCACCAGTGCGGACAGAAGCCCGGCGCAGTTTGTAATACCCACAGTTTCAAACATGGTAGGGAACCAGAATGGCCCTATGAAGCACCATGTCTGGCGAACCAACCCCAAGAAGATCGACGCAGTGGCGGCGTTATCCGAATGAATCTTCATAACATCTGAATGAATTGAATCGTTAGCCCCATTTCAGTAATCCAGGATAACCTTGCGCGAACTTACAGTTAATCAAAAAGTTGGACACTAATTGGTTTCCGAATCCTGCAACACCAATGCCAATAATCGGGGACACCTTGTAGTGCATAGGGAGTGTGTTGCCCAATAGAACACAGAAGACAACCAGCCCAACAATCATGGCGACGAAGCCCAGATAACTTGCAATCAGGTAATTCTTGGGATTCACAGCGTGCCTTTGATTTTCCACTGTTCGTCTGTTCATCAAGCTGAGGACCACAGCGTTGAACAACTCACCGAGTATGGTGCCAACGATGATACCAAGGAACTGGATACCAGTTTGCTCCGGGCCAAGCTCAAAGCGAGTGGCAAACAGCTGAGGGATCTCTACTGTCAACATTGCAGCCGAGAGACAGAAGATCATACTGTGTGAAAGCACAGGCAGCAACACGGTCATTTGCTTCCCCATTGAGAAGGGCCGGATGACTTCGGACATGGAGAAAGGAGTGGGATCAATTCGCGAGAATGTGATCAACTTCATGAAGCCAGACTTGCGAGTTGAGTTCTCCTGCTGAATGTACCTAGTCTCTGGGCTTAACAAGAAGTATAACACAAACTGTGCACCGCTGATGAGTGTGAAGATCCAATAGATCCACTGCCATCCAAGTCGCTCCGCAACGAATCCCATGACAAATGGACCTGTCAAAGGACCAAGCGTGACAAAAACACTGCGAAAAATGATGTGTAAGTAGTCAATATACTACATGACCGTTTCCAAATAGATTGCATAGGTGGAATAAATCAGAGAATACTTACGACCATGTTCCTAGCGCAATACCACGTTCGTGCTCTGCGAACGATTCCATCACAACAGGGGGCCCAAGAGCGATAGGAGCACCCAGCATGAGAGAACCTAGGATACGACAGACCAACATGGGTGCGTAAGTTTGGCTTTCTGCGCACCCAACGTTACAAACTGCCGTGAAGAGCGTGGAGATAAGCCATACAGGCCGGCGACCGAACCTAGTGGAAATAGGGACTAGAAAGAAGGGCGTAAGACCGGTACACAGAATCTTTTGAATCCATTAGCTTCTCGTGAATTTGGGTTGATGAGAATATTATGTGACTAACATGAATTGAGGTCATGTAGCTAACGTCCTGAATCTCGATACCGAACTTCTCGGCGAGGGTAGCATAGACGGGAATGATTCCAGCACCAATGAAATTGGTCATAAAGGCATGAAATGAGATTAGACTAAGGTTGATATTTCTCTTTAGATGATCAGTTAGCTTGGAGCGCAAGGTTGCTATGATCAGAAACTTTACCTTATATCGGGGCCAGTTGACCGGGTGGTTAGGATCATCACAGATGATGGCCGATGCATCCTTTTCATTTGGATTCTCTATAGGCAGAGAGTGATCTTCAACATGGTCGTTCATTGTACTGAAGGGGGCCTCTTCATTTTTCTGCGGATGATTTGGATCGGCTAGCTGGACGGTCATCTCGTCAAACGATTATACTCTGACTGGATGAATTCAAAAAGGTACAGGATGCTCGATACTTACAGGGATCATCCCCGGCATCTATAAACCCCGACATTAGACTTTCAAATTTGTGGGGTGGACTTGAAGGAGTTTGTGAAATCAAAGGTGGACCTGGCGGGAGAACTAGATCTGCCGCATCGCCGTCGGAATAGGTGAACTGCCATGAATTATTAGCCCTCACGGCCGAGATTGTTAGTCCGAAATTGATGGAAGGGGTCACGACAAGGACTGGTGGCTTTTATTTAAATTGAAATCTAATCCGGTGCTCTCTGCCGATATCTTCAATTCACTCACCTCAATTCCTTCAACTCCCAATAATTATGTCTGTTTCCTGGGAACGTTTGATCCGATTCGTCGCTACAGATGGACGCACATTGCTTGGTGAGCCGGTGATGCCATCGCCGGACTTCGATCTTGGAGATACTACAGAAGAAACCAAGCTGCAAGCCAAAGTGATCACCGGCTCAGATATCTATAACACTACCGGTGAAACTTATGTCACTGATGAAGTTGTGACTGTGTCGAAACTTCTTGGCCCTTTAACTCCGCAGGATATCCCCATCCTGCGTTGCGTTGGACTCAACTACCTCACACACAGTAGGTATTCGATAGTCCTGTGACATAAAGCCAAGACTAACGGTCCACATAGTCCGCGAGACCGGACGTTCGACTCCACCCACGCCATCTATCTTCTTTAAGCCGAATACAACGGTCACTGACCACAACGTGAATGTGAAGATCCCTAAGATCGCCCAAGATGAGCAGGCAGACTATGAAGGAGAGTTGGTAAGTCTTATACAAAACCCTTCCAAAAGCGTCCGACAATTACTGATCATATGTGTACAATTTCTAGTGCCTTGTGATGGGACAAGATGCTAAGGATGTCAGCAAAGAGGATGCGCTCAGTTATGTAGCTGCCTATACGGTTGGAAATGATGTTTCATCCCGTAAGCTACAGATCGACCGCACTATTGCAGGTCCAGTTCCTCAGTGGGGGTTCTCTAAGGGGTTCGATACATTCGCACCTCTGGGCCCCTGCCTTGTACGGAGGGATCTTATTAAGGACCCGAGTGAGCTTCGCCTACAGACTAAGATTGATGGAGAGCTTCGCCAAGACACTCTTGTTTCGGATTTGGTATTTGACTGTGCTGCTTTGGTCTCCTATCTGTCGACGGGTACCACCTTGCAGAAAGGAAGCATTATCATGACAGGGACTCCTGGAGGTACGTTGACATTCGAGTTTTATACTTTCAAAGGATCCATGCTGACCATTACTAGGCGTCGGAAACGGTCTCAGCCCTCCTCAGTTCATCAGACCTGGTACTCAGATGAACATCAGCGTGTCGCAGATTGGTACTTTAAAGAACGGGGTTGACTTTGTTTGAGGTCAAGGCTCAATATATGGTCAATCGAATTAGACTACTGGAATACTATAAATTAAAACTTTCTTACGAATCCTTTCCCTGGCTATATATCGTATCTTGATTGTAACTTGTTCATGCAATGGATAAAAGAAGGTGCCTCGGGGGTTAAAAGTCGATAGGGCCACATTTTCCGTGAATAAATACTTGGCCTGACTTAGATGTAGTTCTGACTATACCATGGACACGAAATTGTGATGGAGGTACAAATAGCTTTCTTTCGATAGGGTTGGATGTTGTGGGCTCTACCTAGATAGGAAATCCAAGATGCCCATGGACTGCCCATGTTGATGCAGCAGCATATTGATAGCAACTATTTATTTCCCCCACAACTTAATTTATTAATTACTTAGTTAGCTAGCGGCGCGGAGGGTAGTTCTGGAGAAAAAAAACCAACATATCTAATAATTAATTTGCATTGAAATGTTGCATTGCCCCTGTAGGTGATCTCCATGTGGGACCGTCGGCCGAACTAGATATCGCGCTGGATCATGCGGGAAAATGCAAAGCTGTTGCGCGACAACTGAGCTGGTAAGATTTTCCGCTTAGATTGGAGAGCTCTAATAACAACAATTGGGCAAGGGAATGTCTTCGTAACCCGACGTCCCTGTTTATAATGTTTATCTCCGCTTTAATGCCGGGATAGCTTGACTTCCTTTGCATATATGAGCTTGAGTTAATCAAGTCACCGCAGTCTCACGTATTCGTCTTTCTCTTCTAGCAATCTGTTCACTCAGTTTGTACTGTTATTTCTTGAGCTCAATAATGGAGACAACCGATGTTCTCATTGTCGGAGCCGGACCCAGCGGTCTCGTCCTGGGAGCTCTTTTGGGTCGCATGGGGATCAAGGTCAGTTGTACCGGTGCCCAATATCGCCGCAGATGCTGACTATTAAGCCTAGGTGGTCATTCTCGAAAAAGACAAAGAAGTCTGTGAGGACCCTCGCGGAATTGTTGTGAATGGCGATGCCGTTCGAATTTCATACCAGGTCGGAATTGGGGAAGGGTTGACTAAAAGAATTGGAAGTGGTGAGTTTGAACATCAATATGAAATAAAAATCAACATCTGACATCAATCTCTCCCTCAGATATCGGTGCGCTCAATTTCCACGCTGGAAACTTCCGACAACGTCCGTTCATGATTTTCGACTTGATGCCTGACTGGGCGGAACAATCACTTTCACAAAATATTACCCAGTTCCAACCAAACTATGGTCAGTTCTATACGCTTTAATAACGGGGAATAACGGGGAAGTCTGGTGTTTCTGTATAATCATTGACTGACATTTGCAGAACGCGAAATTCGAGCACTTATCAAGACTATTCCAGCTTGCGATCTCCGTGTTGGCTGCGAGGTTCTCAGCCGCATTGAAAACGAGGATCATACAATAATCGAATATCGCACTGCGGATGGCACACTTCAATACATTCGAACATCTTGGCTCGTGGGGGCTGATGGGAAGCGCGGCATTGTGAGAAAACGATTCCTTGAGCCAGAAGGAATCAAACAAGTGGACGCCGTGTAAGTTGGGTTATACCTATCGCACTGTTGGTACATATTCTGACTACATCATGAAGCTGGCCATACGTTGGCACTTGGATTGCGATAAACCTCGAGGTGGACTTACCCACTCCCAAGA
This sequence comes from Penicillium griseofulvum, assembly GCF_001561935.1. NCBI lineage: Eukaryota > Fungi > Ascomycota > Eurotiomycetes > Eurotiales > Aspergillaceae > Penicillium > Penicillium griseofulvum. The sequence goes on along the minus strand of NW_024467471.1, from coordinate 3,185,620 downwards.
CTCATCCCGACTTCCCTCTGTGGGAACTAGGATATACGCCAGAGCAGGTGCACAGCACGTTCTGGCCCAAGGGGTTCCAGTAGGTTCTTTTGTGCACAAGCAATCTGATCATGCATGCTAATCGTCGAAAAGCTTCTGTAATGACACACATCGACCAGCAGTCAGCGGAAGATTTGGACCGAAGGGTGCCCGGTTCTGGAGGTAAGAATATTTCTGCAAAGCGAGTGTAGATGATTATGGCATATCTAATCTGCTATAGACATGAATACTCTATCGGAAATGAGAAAGAGCCCGAAGATTGCGAACAAGATTTTTGGAACCAGTTTGAGCCTTGGATGAACCTCCCAGGCTCTCAATTCTCATCGAAACTGAAAGGGCTCACAGTCGCATATCCAAGAGATTGCATAAAAGTCCTCCGGTGTCGTCCATTCAGGTAAGCCGAGTAATCCTCCCAATTCACTCAATGGATCCTCAATGGCAAGTCAGTGTACTAATTGAATTACTCGATGTCCAGATTCGCGACCAAGGTTGTAAACCGATGGTACTGCCGCCAAACCATGCTTATTGGTGACGCTGCGCACGTCTTCCCTCCCTTCGGTGGCCAGGGCATTGCAACCGGCATCCGAGACGCCCAAGGCCTCGGCTGGCGATTATCTATGATGATCCGTCTGGGTGTAACTGGCGCGGTCCGCGAACGCATTTTACAAGGGTGGAGTCAGGAACGTCGCCATGCTTGGGAAGCCGCTACCCTATCTACCAAGCTTAATGGGTCCATCGCAAATATGGGCTTTGGGTGGCGTGAAAGCATTTACAGGTTCTGTATGCGTCTGCTTTGGTGGTTACCAGGCGGGGCAAAGATTCGCACTCGCCGAGCGTTTAAGGACAAGTTGATCTACAACTCTACCACATGTCCCGATGGTTTCTTTCTGCAGTCTGCGGGCGGGGGACAAAAGATAGCACAAGTGTGGGTACAGCAGCAAGGGAAAGATCTGCCTCAATTGTCTGATGAGGTCCTATTGCGAGACAGATCTCATATCGCTGTCTTGGTGTTGGTTAAAAAAGCATCGGACTTTGACCCTGCTTCGGTGGATACCGCGGTTGAAGAGTTGAAGATTCCAGGTGATCTATTGGCTTCAGAAAACATTACCTACATCAATTTGACAGGAGGAAATCTGACGAGCAAAAATGGGGTGACAGCATGGAACCCTTGTTCAGCGGATGCTTTGGAACAAGCTGATATTACCCCGGTCCTTGCCTACAACAAAGACGCTCTCCAGAGCCGGGTGCCATCTTCGGCAAAATACGTTATCCTGCGTCCTGACTTCTTCATTCACTCAGTTGCATCTGACCTGAGAGGACTGAAGGCCAACCTACAACATGCGAAAGACTACTTTGGGGTCTAGACATCTGGAATGTCTCGTATTTAAACTTTGCTAGTTTTTTTCTTTTTTGTTCCTGTCTGAAGACCGAGGTCTTTTGCGAGATTCTGCTGCTTTTGTTCTTTACTGCATATAATTCGGACATCAATGGATATCAGGCTGGGGTGTGGGGAGCGGGAGGACTAGTTATCCCGCCGAGGGCGAAGACATACCCCGGTGCCCTGTCGAGACACGGGACCCCAGCTTTTTTTTATATGGGCTTCTCCATTATACGCCCTTCATTTTATTGCTGTGGGGGCTTGCAATTGCGTGCTGGAGGTTTTCTGCAATCTTAAATGATGTGCGATATGTTACAGCGCCCATTTCGTTAGTCAACTGGCGTGAATTGGCCATCGAATACCTATGAGTTTGGCTCTATACTATCTTGTATCTAGATTATCATTCACTCTGTATACAATAATCTAGCACAGATATTGCACTTTATCATCCGAATTTGTGGTATACTTCCTCACTAACATTCATTAGTTTGTTGTGACCGCACGTTTTCTTTTCACTCGAGACAAGGAGAACATGTACAACACTCGATAACGATGGCGAATGAACATTTGCATGGATACATACAAAAGCATCACACCGATATACTAAGAATTATACATAGTTTAGTCACTTCAAATCAATATGTTCAATAATTCCGACCAATAAGCTACTATAAACTCATATTCCACTGAACAAATCGTCATTCTCTACTGCGCAACACCTGTTAGAGGCCTGATGGGACCCCAGATGTACATCGAAGCTGCACCCTCACTTTGGAATCTCCCTGTAGGATTATCCTCATTAACCACATCACCATCGGCATAGTGTTCAATGCTATAACCACTAGGATCTTGCCAGTAGTCGAAGATCTGAGATCCGAGAACGTGCCGTCCAACACCCCACACAAGTTTGTGGCCCTTGCTGAGCAGGTATTCATGTCCAAGTAGCTGGGTATCAAAGTCCTCCACCTCAAAAGAGCAATGGTGGACACGATAATTTACTGGGTAAGTTGCAGGGACCCGGTTGAGGAAGAGTGTATGGTGGTCGGTGTAAATCGAGCCATGATCGAGATGCATGAACGTTAAAGTATCAATCTCTTGCCCATCGATCTCCTCATACAGGATATCGGACGGGACGAAGTTGAAATTGCTGGTGTAAAATTCGATGTCCTCATCAAACATCTTGGTCATATAGCCATAGTGTCCAAGCTTGTGTATCATGGCAGGTCCGAGTTTGAATCGCTGGAATTCTCCTATCAAGCAAATAGCGTTAGTTGATATTCACACGTTATATCGTAGGGGAATGGGAAACGAACCCTTTCTTTCTTTCTTCAATGTCGTATTGTACGCTCCCTTATGAACCTCGGTATGACTGACTGGAGCTTCGGGCTTGGGTCGATCCTGCTGGCCCCAAATAACGTGGATAGCTGCACCAGAAGGTGAAGGGATAGTCACGATCTTGCCGCCGCCGGGTCTTTTATGGTCTTGGATAGGAGACGCTCCTGGGAGAGCGGCACTTTTATTGAAATCGGCTTCGGTTTTGGCGATGAAAGCAGCGCCTTTAAAACCATCATCGTTGGCATCGCCAGGGAGGGCGACGTAGGAAATGGTGTCTTGGCCCCAACCACGATAGCAAATGACAGACTCGGTTTTCTCGACAACTTCAAAGCCAAAGTCGACTGCGAAAGTGTTGAACTTTTCTAGATCGGGATGTGAAAACAACACATGGCTAAGGCGTTCGAGTTGGATTTTCTCGGGATTGTTTGAAACGGGGGGAATACGACCAGGAGGCATTTTTGATTTGTATGGATTTTGATTTGTTACTATTTGAATTAAGTCTCATCTTTGGGGTATTTATATTTCAACATATCGGGCTGATTCCACTATTCCGCCGATGCGGAGTATCTTGTTCAGCCGCCGATGAGAATCACAATTTGTCAATCATTCTCTCTTCCATTGCGTATATCATTAATTAGTTTGAACTAATCTCTCTCACTTGCATTGCAGCAGGCGTCAAAATAGGCATGGCAATAAATTCGTTGGGCACATTTTACGTTCATCACCTGCTAGAGTGACTGTTTCTGAGTTTTGCTGATCATGGACTCGAACGCCGTTCTGGGGTACGCCTTGGAAATATGACAGGAAAGATGCCACCTCTCCACCAAGACATCTAGGGAAACATATTCTTAGACCTTGGGGGCTGAGTATCAGGCAATGTGGGGTCCAGTTTCAGTAGGCGCCTACCTACTCCCGCCGAGCCTCATTGACACAACGCGGGGAACTTGATCTTTTGTCTATTCTCTCTTCTCCCAAATTCCAAAATCCCTATTCAAAATGTCATTCGTACCTACCGATGCGGCCCTAAACAGAACCAGAGATGCCTGCAGCGTCCGCCCTGGCTTCTGGCAGATTCCCGCGGACGCCTGTGCAACTATGCCCGGTGGGAACATGACCAAAGTGATGAAAGACTGCTGCAATGACGCCCCAGTCTCCAAATATGACGACGGCTGTGGTATCTACTGTCTCGCCAACGGACAGGACACCGTCAAGCTCTCGGATTGCATCAAGAGCCAGAACCCTAACGAATTTCCCATCTTCTGTAATTTGGGCTTCTGCGAACCGGGAAATTTTAATGAGACTGCGTGCTCTACGTCCGCTCCATCGAGAACTGCGACTAGTACTCCCACTAGTACTCCTACTAGCACCCCTACTGGTACAGCCCCATCTGCTGCCTCGACTTCCCCAAATGTTGCGATCACGAATCAGCCAATCCCCAAGTCTGGCCTTGGACTGATTATGCTCCTTTTTGGTTCGCTACTGGTTTTTATTTGAATGATACTACACATGGCTTGATGTTTGGTTCAGGGAGGATTTTGGGTATTCCGATGACATCCTTTTGAGGTGTATCAGCGGTTGCGGTCGTGCTTGGTTTAGACATGATATCAGCATCTAAACTAGCGTCTGCTGTACATATTGGATTCCTCTGCAAATTGATATATTTTAATCGTACAAGTGATTGGATATTCTACTAACGAGGGGGACTTCTCGGCTAGGAATACTGGAAGAAACCTTTCTATACAATACAATGTTTAGGATAGAAAGGATGTACCTGACTCGCATCTATTTACGGCCATCACCAATGCGGCAGGCAAATAACTCGAAGTACTGATAAAGGCGGTGCTGGTATTTGGGTGTACTCGGAAAGGAACGAAAGTTATACATGACATGATTTGTACAAACATTATTGATAACCCAAAAGGAATGTGACATCAACCTTTTCCGAATCTCTTCTGTAAGGATTGAACGCCTTTCTAGAGAGTGCGATTAGGGAGACTAGCTTGCTAATATCAACAAAAGACCAGTTCCGTGCTGGGAGAGCTTGAAGGGAGTCTAGATGTTAATAAAATTAGCCTGAGTTTTCGGAATTGATAGAAACATCATTTTGTGCAGATTTCTGCATACCTCTGAGCACTCGTGCAATTGGCCACCATGGCGTAAAGCTCTCCAGAGATAGTCTTAACTTCTCAAGACTGATCCCTGCCGGGGAGCTTAAACTGGAAACGGATTCATCCAGTCCGGACATACCGTAGAGTCTCAGTCCGCAGTAAGCATGCCATAGGGCACAGCTGATAACCGGGTCAGCGTACGCAGAATAGCTGAATTGCCAATGGTCAAAGAGGGAAGCGATTTTTCGTGCGAATCCAATGCTATCTTTCCAGCTTTTCAGAGAGGTCGATGTTGAATCTGACGGAATATCCATCCCTGTCACAATCTGCTTGGTAGGTTCATGTAAAATAAGGCGCGCACTAGTGGTTTGACAGGTCAGCAAATGAAGTAAGTAAAGAGAGAAATAGACGAACGTGTTCAGCATGATATTAGTCTCAAGTCGTAATCTGTGTGCGTGTTCCTGCTCCATAAGGCGCTTAGTTGGACTGAAGAAATAGTCCGGTAAAATGAGATGGAGGGAGGATAGTATGCGATTGAGGGTATCTGCCCGGGAAATCTCTTCGGGGCAAAGCTTCGCACTGAGGCGCTGTTGGCATTCGGAGACTGCGCGTAACAAGGATACCGCATATAAGTGGGTGTTGAACCCATCTCCGGTATCCTGTAAATTGGGCGCCAAAATCGAACTCCAAGACTTGACTGGGTCCATTTCTGGAATCACCGGTACGATTGGCCCCAAGGCGTTGGCTGTGAAGTTTTGAACAGTCGTCGACACCAAGGCAGTTCCTACCATGCGACAATCGATCCCGAAAGGTGTCACCGTTGAGACGTTGACGGTGCAGTCTAACTTCCAAACTGTCCACCACACAAATCGTCGCTCTTCCTTTTCAGAATCGGAGAATTCTAGTGAGGAGTCTAGGCTGTCGATCTCGTGTAGCCGGGCAGCCAGAGCGAGACTCATGGCATCTCGAACAAGCAGCCATGCCCGACGGCTGGGCGCTGATGTGTAGTCATATAATGCGAGGAGACATGCGGCTTTGACGTCATTCAACTCCACTGGTCGATTCCGATCCATTTCCTGACGGAATCCTTTATAAGCAGCATCGAAGTAATCCTGCGGTTGAGTAGAAGAGCCTGAGCCAGCGTAACAGCTTGTGCCGGCGAATCTGGAAGAAACTGCAAACATCGAAAACAGGAGAGCTGGTGGGATCATATTCGTAGATAGGTCGTCGTAGAATAGAGATTTACGGAACATCGGAAAGACGGGTTGAATATGCTCGAAATATAGGTGCAATCTGTTTTTGATCAGCCTGGCTGTGCAGAGTTAAGCGCATGTAGGTCCCATACAAAGTATCCTTCTCTTCTGCATTCATGCTAACAGTAGTTTGGTCCGGGATATGGTGAATATGGCTTTCCTTGGAGATAATTGAGCTTGGCGGAGATTCCTGCTGATCTGGCGTTATAATGGATGGAAGAAGATTGTTGTTTGGTCCTTGGGAATAATTCTGAACATCTCCATTTGTCTCAGGTTGGAAATTGGATGGTAGTTCAGTGCCAAATGAGTCCCATCCATCTGCGTCAAATAATGAGGAATAGTTCTGCGTCGGTGGAGAATATGGCAGAGCAGATGCATTGCCTCCTTCTACCAGGCTTTGAAGTGTGTCTTCCAAATGACCTTGATATTGGGGATTAGAGAAAGCCCAATCCTAAGGAACACTTCACAATCACTTACGGACTTTATCAAGTAGAAAACTTGTCCGAGACTTGATGGAGCCCTTTGCGGGCCCCGGTCGCCTCTTGATTTGCCCATATTGGCACTCGAGTCCGCTGAGTTGACATCTCGAGCAACTTGGCTGTTTCCGATCACCTGAGACATGATGAGTCCTGCACCAATTATCTAAACGTTCATTCCTCACATTTTCTTTTCAGTCTAAAATATGCGTAAGATTAATATCAACCCATGCAGGTAAGAGAGCTTACCTCTTGCAGCTACCGCACACTTGCGAAGCACTTCGGCCCTGAACTTGTGCCTCGACTGAAGGGCTCATGGTCAACTACTTAAAATAGTGAAGTTCTCCCCAGACATGCGGAACATTTCATCTAAATACTCCGCTCGGCACTTACCCCGGGATATCCTGGCCAATCAAAGTGTCCCGGTTGGAAAAGACTGGGGCCGAGGAATTATAGCGGGGGGAGGGGGGAAAACAGGATTAGGGCAAATACTTTCCTTCATATGGAGACTCCAACTCCAATCTAAATAGTATAATATCTAGTGGAAATTCCATGTCAATTCATTAAACTTACCTACGGTTTTGATATACGTTGCGACATGATGTCGAGCCAAGAGAGCCAAATGAAAAAAGTTAAGAATATTCATCTATCGAAGTGGACTACCTCCAAAGAAATCACCGGTGCCAGGTCCAGAAAAGCTCCCGTTGCTCGGGGTCAAGGCAATTGATCGCCTGAAAGCCTGGCGAGGGGTGGTAGGGGCACTGGGTGGTCCACCGATGGGAGCGGCCGATGTTGGGGCAATTGGCGCCACGGTCCGTGTGTCCGGGGTGCTAGGTGTGTTGCGACCGCTGTCATTCTGCATGGTGACAGCGGTGCCAGGTCGTGAGAGAACAGTGATGGTGCCTCCATTTTTAGGAGGTGGGCGGAATCCTAGTTTCGAGCCCTCACGGAAGATCTCTTCAAGCATTTGTGTGACAATGCCTGCGTCCTCGTATTCCTGGAATTTTTTCCAGAGACGCAAAGCCATGCGAGCATCCTCGATCGAGTCATGGCCTTGTACGGCGTCGGGTGCAGGCTCCTCTTGGATATGTTCCTTGAAGACAGCCCAGGCTAGGTACCTGAGGCTGAGGCGGCGGTTCTTCCCGGGGTGGAAGAAGAGATATTGTGTGTCAACAGTTTGTGCCTTGGGTACTTGAATGTTGATTTTGCGGAAATCAGACGCCAGACCGTGACCAACAAATACACAGCCGAGGTTTAGAAGCAGCCAAAGCTTCTTGTAGGCAACCTTAAGTGGGACAAGATTGTGTTCACTAGTGCGCGGATCCAGGTCGCCAGGCTTGATGCCGGAATACTGCGTCACATAGTCCACAATTGGCTCACGGATGGTGATATAGTCATCAATGAAAGGAACCCCTTCTTGAACACCCATGCCGCGCAAGACAGAAACGCGGGCCAGCCCGCTTTTGTTGGGGCGCACCATTTCCTGTGATCCGTCTGCTTTGACATCAATCTCGGCTTTTTCGAGATCAACAAACTCGGTATCCAGTGCGACAGGTGTCCCGGGCTGTGGCTGTTCCTCCTCGGTGAGAGTTTGACATGACTCAACCTGACGGCCGCCACTACAAAACAATTGTTAGCGTTTACATTCAAGCATCAAGTGTAATCATGTTCGAAAACTTACTTCAAAGACCACTCGCGGAATAGTAGCGTTTTATCGAGGAGGTTCTTCCAAGAGTCATCGACAACATGCCGTGGGTCTCTTACTTGGTAAGCTAGCACGCAAGGTTGTTTCCAAGGCTGTGTAAATCGGAGTGCTTCGTCTCTGTCGACTTCCGTGACCAAGAAGTCATTGAACAGGTGCCATTTGCCTTGTTCTTCGGACTCCGGAGCTGAAATGGAGACGTTGACGAAAGATACCAGATGGGGTTTTTGATGTTCCGGGATGTCAATCTCCGCAACCAATCCAACCAGATCATATACCGCAAGCCCGGGTGTTTGATTTTGGATTCGGAGGCGAAGATCATCACCCTCAAAGCACATCACCTGTCCACTAGCATCAACGAGAACGCCAACGGCGTCGGGCAACCACCCTGGGATTGCCCAAAGCCGACGGCAAAGAGGGTTGGTCAGGGCGGCATTGAGCACGAGAATCAAGGGCATGCGGTGAATAGTCTTACGAATCGTCACTTGCTGGTAGCGACGACAATAATTGCACCATCCTCGGTTCTGTGTCTCTCGTTCAATGCTTGCGCGCAAGATATTGGAGAATCGGAATAGCGGATTGCGTCGTGCATGTTTAATGTCGAGATTCGGATAAATCAATTCATTGGCGAGTGAATTGCCAGGGCGCACAATTTCGTTCTGGCAGAACATACACCGAATAGACTCGGACGCAATGGTGGCTAAGCGCTGATCGAGCTCTTCGGAATTAGGCTGAATCATCCGGAAGTCTTGAGCTATTTGAGTCAGGAAGAAACGGTTGACTGCTTGGATCGCAGTCGAAAGAGACTTATTAGTAAGATTCTCTTCCAAGAGACCCAGATTTGAGGCTTCTCGGAAGCTACTGAATGTCTTGAGAAGGTTGGTGGCCTGACAATTTTGGCCGCTTGCCTTTTCAAGCATGTCGAACAAATAGCCCAGTTCACATAAAAGACAGTGCTCAAATATGCACGATCCCGCCGCATGATTAAGGGCAAGATTTCGGAAAAGTGGGATGAATTTGAAAAGTTGGAGAAGAGAGTTGGTAAAGGAGTTGGCGATGTGAGTCTCAAGGCCGGAGAATGAAGTCTTGTTATAGAAGCTGTATGGAACGTGAGCTAAGGGCAGCAAATGAATTGGAACAGAAGTCGTACCGGAAATCAAAGTCATCTACACCAAATCGGCTGTATTTGATCTCCACGTTGCTGTATTTGAGTAATGGGTCGTCATCGCTCTCTCCGTTGATCTTAGCGCCTGCCAGTGCCTCTGCAGCATCACCAACCAAGCCGTCCGAATTGCTGTAGTCTCGAGCTTTTTCGCTGAGAAACTTTGGTGCAATAAGAGCTGGCTCTGCCGTGGTCAGTGCGCGAGTGTTTTCTATTTGGTATCGACGAGTCTTTCTCGGGTTTGGAGCATGGTGTCCCATCTCTGCCGGACGTAAATATGGCAACATGGACTGATCCAAAGGAGCTGGTGGACTGCCAACCTCAAAAAGCAAATGGCTTGGCCATGCCGAAAAGAGGCGCTCGTGATAATAAGGCATCCCAACCATGTTCAATGGAGTCTCAGGAGACCAGTCCATCTGAGGAGGCCGCGTGGGAACGTCGGCAAATTCTGTCTCCTTGCTCAGTTCATTGAAATGAACCTTGGTCGGTGAGCCCCATAGGTGAAGGGAGCATTCGGCATCGTTGATGACCAATGCTTCTCCCGACGGTGACAGGTCAATACCGAGCACGAGTGACACATTGGCTTGTCTCAAGTTGACCGAATTCGGATTCATGAGATCTATCACTTGGAGTTGACCTGTTTGTGAAGCCACGAAGCTGGTAGTGTGAAGTTTGGGATGCATGCGCACATATGCTGCTCCAGCATGGAACGGGATCGGAGGCAATGGTGTTAACGTTTTCAGGTCATAAACGTTGGCTAGAGGGTCCACAATTGGGGATCCGAGATGGCGAACTGAGAAGCCACAGGTGACCAGTAGGTCATTTCGCGCATCCATGTCATTAACACCTGTCCCATGTGCTTTCCATGACTTGACAACACTGAAATCTAAGAGGCTGAGCGCATTGACTGATCCAGTATCTGTTGCAGCACAGAGATATCGACTCTTTTTCATCATTGTGTAGCCGTGCTCGGTGGGCAGCTTCTCCACGATTGTGCCCTTGTCAATATCCACTGTGAACATCACGCGCTGAGAGCCTGCAACCAGGATTCGATTGGTCTGGGCTGTAAAGCTCATGCAGCGGAGATCAACCATTTCGTCGTGAGTAAGATGCCACTGTGTCAAGCCCCGTCGGGTGATCATGTGCACACTCTTTGATGATAGCGAAATCACACCTCTTTCATGGAATATTATTTGCCGTACCGAGCCCTCAGAAACCGGATGCGCTCGAACAGAGGTATAACGTTGCAGCTCCGGCCCGTAAAAGGAAGAGACCCTACCCTAGCGAATTGAACACACTCATCAGCATCCCGCCTGGGAAATCTACCAGCCGAGACCAGCACTCACATATTCATTGCCCGTCCATAGAAGCTCCATCATATCGTCAAATGCCATCGCCGTTGCCACAGTAGGCATAGCATGTGGACTCGGCGGCGGCATTGGGATACGCGACAGCTCATCCCAGTCGGCCTCCATGCTTGCAGTAGCCTCTGCGGGCCGACTCCAATACCGTGATTATCGTGTGCGTTCTCGCTTTTCCTTAATATGCCGGCCTAGTAGGGCCTGGTGTAAACTGATGTCTTCACCCACGTGGGAACACAGCGAGTGTGGGCATCGTTCGGCGCGAGGGACGCGATTGCGGGGAAGCTATCAGACGATTTGTCGGTAGGGTTTTGACACAGAGAATTTTGGAGTCAAAAGGGCCCGAAACGTGAGAGTCGAAGCTCGGCTCGAAATGCCTGACGCGACGAAATAAAGAACGGTCGGACTCCAACTGCGGTGCATGATGCCGGCGAGGGACAGGAACGGTGAGATGTTGGTATGAATCACGTGACAGCAGGCAACCTTAGATCGCCAAGTCTCCAGGGCTATGGGGACCAATCCTGTAACATTCATCGATTACAGTGAAGATGACAGATGACCTAGAGAAATGCTATATATGCAGGAAATGGCTGTTTCAACAACAGGGGAGTAGAAATAGAGCTACAAATCGGCTCTCATTAGAAGAGAAGACCATCTATGTTTAATCCTGGAGATGCCAGGTGTAAACATGTGCCGACTAATTTAAGGTCACGAACAAAGAATCGCCATATTCTATATAACTCAAAGTGTTTTTCTCCCATTGGATTTTTGAATGGAAATATCATGAAGAAAAACAAGCCTAACTAAAAAGTGGATATGCCGTTGGAGTCTGATCTACAGTGGCTATGTTTGACAGCCACAACCTGCAGGTAAAAAAGACTGTTATAGTACGGACAAGCGAACCACACAAGCCGGATGAATTTGTTCACAAAGAAGGGTCTCTGCCTCTCTCCCCCAGGTCTGTGACAATTTCGGGAAGTTATTATCAAACTATAATTCTTTCATTGTGCAGGAAACTTTTATCCGCTCTATGGGCCGTTGAATACTTTCTCAATCTCCAACCAGTCGATGTAGTCAACCCCGGTCAGTGGCAATGTCGGATTGTGGAAACTTGAATAAATTCCTTCTGCTTCCCCAGAAAGATCTAGATCCCAATCTCCCTGCATATCAAACATCGCATCTGGTGCTTCCATATTAGACCATGGCTCAAGTAATCTGATCTCGTCTTGATGGTCGCCCTGACTACTCGAGGCCACAGCCATATATGGTGGAGAACCCGAGGAAGTCAACAACGCATCTTGTCTCGAGCCTGGACTTGCTGTCGGTGGCTGAGTCTTGTTCTGGGGGGCTGTATCGCTGTGTGAGACATTCGCATTGAAAGCATGATCCGGCCAAACATGCGAATAAGACTGTGCAATATCTTGCAGGCGTCGCTTGGCAGCCGAATTTCCAGACTCAGATAGAAACTGGAGCACTCTGAAGGCTTGTTCAAGCGCTGGGGGTGGTTGGCTTTGTGATTTGTTCAGGAAGCCCACCATGACCAGCACAAATGCAGCGGAGAATGTTGCGTCCAGATCGAAAAAGCCGTACCGGGCTGGGGAGATAATATGTCAGTCGTTGGTTTTGATAAACATGCGAAATATAATATAGGACACAAAGACTCGTTGAGAAGAACACCAGAAAGACTCACGAATAGTCTGCTGGCGACGAAGTGATTCAAGTATTGCCAGACTTCGCGTAGCTGCCTCATCACATGTATCACAGAGACGCAGTAGCATGCTAGGCGCTGGATCGGGTGACTGCGGTAATTGTTGGTTCTGAGCTTCAAGTCGCGCTCTTTGAAGTAATATGGGCCGTGTACATAGGATGATAGCCTAATAACGAATCAGGCACAATAATAATAGTATGTTCTTCAGGTGGACAGTCTCACCTGGAAAAGCATTAGGTACAATGATGCACCTGTACGAGTCACCAATTGTAAAGGTCGATTGAAGTCCAACATTAAAGATTTGGGGAATGACCGGCCGGTTTCATGCAACTCTTGGAGAATTTGCTGAATCTTTTGGACCAGTTCCAGTTGAGTGATTGACTTATTGCCATATAGAGCTGTTATGAGTGTATTAGCACAGCGTTAATAGTTGAACGGCGTATAGCTTACATGACATTATATCATCAGTGACACGCGCGATACGAACATTGATGGCAAGGGCAATTGGTGACTGGAATCCCATCGCATTTCGCGGGAGTTCAGTGCGTAGCTGTCGCTCATCGGCCCCTGCAGCTAGTCCAAGGCCTGAAGAGAGGCGCCTAAAATTGTAAGTTGAGTCCCAAACCACTAAATTTGCCAGAGATGCCTACCTGTCAAGCATATATACTGTCCACCATAGCCTTAATCTGTGGGCACTCTGGGAAGGGAGGCAGCGTTGATCGATTTCCCGCAGGTTGCATCCAAGAGCAATAGCCAGCCGCAGTGCGAGTCCAATCTACCACATGTCAACAATATGCGCGGGAACTTTGTGGATCTTGCATAACATACATAGAGATACGCATCATGCTTGCGGTCACACCACTGCAGATATGTAGCAATTAGTGTCAATATCTCGACAGCGACAACACCTTCCCCACCCATGTGATGCAACGGAGGAAGGCGTTTCAAAGCTTCAGCAAACAAGTCCGTTCCAGGTGTCTGTAATGCCGGGCTTTTTACATCCATAAGTTTTGCCATAGCCATGACTAAAAGATATTCTGTAAACCAAGGAGAGTTTAGCTGTTGTTGCCTTGTCTCTGGGCTCTGGAATAGCAACATAAGATCGTCCGAAAAAGAGCGTGGGTCAAAGAAGTGCTGGCTCACGCCGAGATAAAAAAGGAATTGATCAAGCAAGTGCTGTGATTCCTCCAAAGATGGAAAAGATACTCCGGCAACATTATCAACGAGCTCTTTGACTGAGGTCCATTGAGGTAATCGATCAGCCCGGTATTGAAAATTGGAAGTAGATCCATGGGAGTTGAAGTCAATGGAATGCGATCTGTCAAGAAGCGACCTGACCTGAGACTCAAATGCGGGCCCTGAGGTCAGGTCCGTTGCTGCACGTATAGTCAGTTTATATTCACAAGCAGACCAGGCATAAGAATGCGAGTTTAAGTTACCTGGACTTATAGCAGGATCGGTATCGGGATATAATAGCCCATCTTGCCTCTGGTTGGGGTGCTCTTTATTTCCAGGTGTTGAAGAACTTCGTTGCGCTGATTGACGACCTGGGGTCTCATCTGGTGCTACTGGAGAAGGAAATGAAGAGACTTGACGCCCTACAGACTGAGTACTAAGCTGCCCTTCGTACACTTCAATCTTTTTCAATAGATGTCTCACTTGGCTAGTTTGATAGTCAGCAAGACTGCCAGAGCTACAACGCGCATGTACTGACGCTTCAGAAAACCGTTTGCGACTGGAGTGACCAAAAGTGCATTCCCAATTGTGTTTGGTACATGCGCGACAAGGCTTATCACCGGAACATTTTACTTTGCGTCTTCGACATGTTTCGCATCTGCCCAGTTGTTACCATACATAGGCCACCACAGCCGGAGATGCAGACGCATTGCACACTTACGCGTTGGTAGATCGAGGATTAGAGCCTGCCATAATTTCAAATATTCCCGTACAGTTAATATTGATATTAACATGATACTCGCGTTTCAGTCACAAGTGTGAAAACGTCGGTCTGTATGGATCGGGTGCTCACCCGAGGCTGCGGGGACTTCGGCCTGGGCCTCCGAAGGCCCCGCAGTCAAGGTCGGACAAGACGATCAACATGAGGATGGATGATATCTGCGCTTGGAGTCCAGTCTTCGCCGGCGAAAAACAAAAGGACCGCCTCCGCTGCTATCTTAGAGTCATCATCATCATCTTTGCCAAGCACCACAGAGCGCCTGATGTTTCCTAAATGCGAAGCAATTACATCTGCAGGCCAGTCAAATTGATTGGCAAATTTATGACAGAGCTCAGCAGTTGCAAACGCATCGAATTCAAAATGACCTTGTAGCGTGAGAACGTGGCCAGGCTTGTAGAGGCCCTGGATTGGACATTTGAGGCTGCTTCCGATACTGAGCCACGGTTCAGGCAACATCGTCCCATTTCCCCGGAGAATTGGTGAATTTTCTGGTGTAGATATCACGGCATCCCCATGGATAACTTGAATATGGAATGGCTGTTCTGCAGTAAACCGAGCTAGAGGTGGGAAGTTTGAGACGAAAGCTGGGTTCAAGAAGATAGGATGTATGCCAATTTCGTGGCCATTAGACGAAGGTTCGACAGATATCTTAAATGAAGATCCTTGGGACGTGTAGCTTTTGTCACTTGCGAGCAGCGCTTGAGCTATAAGTTGATGTCCAAAGCAAGATCCGAAAATCTTGACCATCGGATAGTCCGTATACACCCTCTTAATAAAAGATCGCAAACTTGAAATCCAGCGTAGCTTATCATATACCGCTGCTGCAGCTCCAGTGACCAGAATCGCATCGATAGGACCTGGGAAGCCAGGGTGTCCATTTTCGCTCGGCGACCAAGGGGTGACTCGAAAGGACGCGAGATGTGGGAAATTACCTCCCACAACGTCGAACGCAGTGATGTGAACACCAAGAGATATTCTATTCTGATAGTATTTGGTTGCATTGATGCGATTTGCGGCGGCAGTGAGAAGAACGTTGAATTGTGAGCTATACAATCCTCGTTTGGCGTAGAGAGGGTAGCAAGGGATATCGGTGTCAAGGACAGCAATATGGATTGCACGGACAGACATGTTGGTCAGAATAATAACAAGACAAAGAGAGGGAATGTACAGAGCTAACGAATATTATTTTGTCGGATGAGATCCGAAATTCTCGGGAAATATGGCCGACAGATTGAACATAATAAAACTTTTTGGATTTTCTTCAGGCCAAAGTTCTTTATGATATTTTTCCTCTTTAGTAGTGTTCTGTTTAGATGTGCAAGTTCTATAGAGGGAAAAGTTTACTTTTCTAAGTATAACCAGTATAACCTCTGATGAAATAAGAAAGGAGTGGGAGAACACAACAGCTTCTCTTTGCGGACAAACAATACTTAAGATATCTGACCGTGACAGCTGATAAATTAAAAATTGGATTCATTATGTAGTCTTATGTATTAATATTCGTGTAATGACCTGGAACAGCCCTCGAAGATGAGAGGAAGTAGGTATACATCACACTTAATACCAGTAGTCCCGGAATTTACTGCTAATCACTCAGATTCGAGTACCCCCAAAAAGGCTCGTGAGCAAGAAATGCAAGACATGATGTGAGGGTATTCTTAGAAACTAAAGGTTCTAAATACGAATGTAATCTCTATTTCATGGATTCTGGAGATTATGTCTCACTTATATAAAGGATTTTACCCATACCATATTAGAAAAATAAAGATCGTCATAGTATTGACTCATCGTACCTCCGAGGGTTCCAAATATGCAACGCCGAGTCACAGATATTCTAGGATCTTTACAGTAGACTTTGAAGCGGATATTGAATTCCCCCGAGGCCGTGTACCAACATAGAAACTTTCAAGTAGTGGATATTCGGGGTTCGGGGTTAGACATATGCGAAACCTCCCAAGGTAGACATCCACATATTGTTTCTTAGTAGCCATAGTTATTATTAGAAGGATCATCAGGTTACCTCTATTCCGTCCACAGTCGGCTTGATTTGTAACTATCCAGTAGGACCGCTGAGGTATTGGAGAGAACTCCCGAATTCGAAGAGTTCGATAGTATAAGTAACCGACCTTTCAGCATGGATAGATATGAATATTCAGTCTTCTATCAAGTCTCTCTAGCTGTTTCATCCCTAGCTCCACTGTGCTATTACCTCTAAGTGGTATTCAATTCTCGGAAATGGCAGGCAAGAGAATCATCACTGTTATTGGAGCCACTGGTGCCCAAGGAGGTGCCGTTGTTGATGTCTTCCTCAATGACCCACTCCTGAACCAAGAGTGGACGGTCCGCGCAGTGACTCGAGATCCATCCAAAGACAAGGCAAAGAAGCTAAAGGAACAGGGTGTGGACGTGGTTGCTGTAAGCATTTTTGATGGTACATGAAATCTCCGTACTTACTGACCAACTGGGAAGGCCGACTTGAACGACAAAGCCTCGCTTGTGAAGGCCTTCACTGGAGCTACTGCAGCATTTGGCGTTACTAACTACTGGGAGACCTTGAGCATTGAAGCCGAAATCCAGCAGGGTCGAAACCTTGTTGATGCTGCGAAGGTTATTTCCCCTTTACTATTGCTGTCCTATAGGAATGCACGCTAACTCTGATACCTTGCTAGGAATCTGCTATCTCTCATTTCATCTGGAGCTCTCTGCTCAATGTCAAGGAGCGTAAGTATTATCTGGTTAACATTTGACTTGGGGAAAAGTTGACTAACATGAAAACCGCCAGTGACCCGTGGAAAACTTACCCACGTTTATCAATTCGATGGCAAGGCTGAGATTGAGGAATACGCTAAACAAGTTGGCATTCCGGCCACGTTCTTCCTACCGGGTATGTATATGCAGTCTGTTACGGGGGGTTTTAGACAGAACCCACCTGAAAATGCCTGGGTGTTCGCCCTACCGATGCCTGAAACCGCACCTATTCCTTTGTTCGACGTTCACAACACCGGAATCTGGGTTAAGGCGATTGTACGAAAGCGAGACCAGCTTCTGGGGAAGCACGTACTAGGCGCTACGCAGTATACGACTCCGAAGGAAGTAGTCGACGGATTCAAGCAGGCCTTCCCAGAGGCTGGCAAGGCAGCCTGCTTCTTCAGCCTGCCGCATGAAATGTTTCTGCAGGGGGTTAAAGACTCAATGGGGGTGCCGGATTGGGCAGCGGAAGGGATCTTGGAAATGATGCGCCTTGTTAACGAGGGCGGATACTTTGGGTTTGAGCCCTTGGAAGAGAGCCTTGCGGTGCTCGAGGACAAACCAACTGCGTGGGTGGATTTCTTGAAGAAGAACGAGGCTTTCAAGGACCTCAAATAAGGCAGATATATTGCTCTTTAATTACTTCTTTGGCATTAGTACTCCGGGTATTTGAAATGAAATTCTAAGCCACGTAATGTCGTCGATCTCGGGAGACTTTCCTTTCTATAGTTGGCCCCAAAGCTGAGCCTCATTTGTATTCACAGGCCGCAATAAAACTCCAATCAAAAGGCCGATCAAGTCATTCTTCCCAATAAGAGATAAGAAACCAATGGTTTAGCGTGCGCGAATTAAACTGGACCTAAATCATGTCATAGAGCATTAAGCCCCATTATATAACTAGCCAAGAACGCCTTGCCACAGCATCCCAGAGATAAAAGCCCATCATATCGCATCAAAAACTCCCATAAAAACCATCACTCATCTAGAATCATGTCTAAAGTCACATATACCCATGCACGAATGGACCGTTCCATCGCACCGAAAAGCTCTGCGCCGCGTTATGCCTTGAAAGCACCAGAGCGACAAGTCGCCTTTCGACGAGAACATATCGCGACAGAGAGAACAAATCTACTCATTAAGCCGCACAGGAACGACCAGTCAGACCGTGCATATAAGATCTCGGACGAAGAGGGCTCTACCGTATTCACAGCGACTGGTCGGAAATACAATGATCGCTCGTGTCGAGAACTCCGCGACTCATCTGGGTTACCGTTGTTTGACATCCACACGAAACCCTTGTTAAGTCCTCTAAGCTGGGTGGTCACATTGCCCGGGGGCAAAATCAGCGAGGGAACAGTAGCGAAGGCGACACCGAGCTTTCCCTGGTATAGCGACAACTTGGTCTTCTCATTTCGGAATAGAGCCTCCGAAGACAGGAAAAGCGTGGAGAATAAGCAGCTCACGCTAACTGTCAAGAAGCATAGTAAGGCGCTGGCCTTTTTCGATATTGTGGATAGGGATAGGAGGATTGCTGAGTTGCGCGAGAGTATCGTCCACAACGAGCGACTGGCTTTGAGGCGGACGAATCGCGGACGAGGCCATCGCCCTGCCTTGGATCTCATTGTGAGTCCTGGTGTGGATATTTCACTAGTAAGTCGAGGCCGAAGGCTTAACTGGGATATATCAGCTAATTCATAGTAGGTGACGGTAATTGCGGTCATTGTGTCTGACTGGTTCTTCGGATCGAGTTAAATAGATGGCAGAAGACGGTTGATTTTTATAAAGCGAGCGAATTTGTATTATAGATGCAATAGATGTCAAGATACTACTGGACGCATAACAAACGAACCTGTTCCCAGCTCCTCCATAGACAGAACACAAATTAACGATCAAACACTGGTTTGTCCAACCACGCGCTTATCTTGGACAAGGCAGAAACATCATGTTCCTTTGTCGATGTATTGTGGTCTTTGATTTCTCCATCTATCCACCCCCTAGTCCCTCTAATATGCTTCAAATGGGTTCCAATCGGCTGACATCCAGCAAAATCAATCAAAACAGGCATGCCCTCTTTGCTCACCAGAATGTTGTAGGGAGTCAGATCGTTGTGGGCCAGTCCATGTGTATGAAGATGATGGAGTGAGGACTCGAGGGCAACGATGAATGACTGTTTCTCAATTGTCCCGACTTGGTTTTTGAGATAAGTGTACAGATCATGCGGATGTTTGTCCATGACAAGTCCGATAAAGTACCCACGGAGAACCCGACATCCGTAATAGCGGATTATGTTCGGGTGCGGGTGCTGAGATAGCAACTCTAGGACCTCAGCCTCTGCTAGCAGGGATGCAGAGAGTTGGGACAATGCATCGTGCTCCTTCATCACTTTATACATTTGTGGGTTTGGTCGCTTGACGTAGACATCCTCGGTAATTGTTGCTGGGGCTTGCATCAACTCGGTATTAGGAGCTAGCCACCGAGTGTATAGTTCTTCATCGGGAACACTCTTGAGGGTGTTGGTGACCTGCTCAAAGGTAATATTGGCTTTGGGCGTTTCAAGCGTGCCGTAATAGAAGCTTTCATTGCCGTCAAATAACGCGAAAGATGTTTGTTGGATTTCCCCTGTTTCACCATCGCATTGCTCCCATACTTCAGTGAGATCATCCCAGCTGGATATTTGTGGTGGCATAATGACAGTGGACATGTATGTTCGCAAGTAGAGTGGGACTGATGGATATTGGGTGTGGGAAGTATATGACGTGAAGCTAGTTAGCTTCTGAGTTACTCGACTTTAACCGATCTAACAGATCAAGAAGAAAGGCCTAATCGCCGCAATATTTCCAGCAAGGTTAACAAAGACAAGAATGAAATGAGGCTTCAAAGAGGGGGAACAGCGAGTACCCGGCGAGGCCTGAGGCCACCAAGAACGAATCCCTGCATCTCTAGGTACCTATAAAACGTGCAGCTTGATTAACCCGTGGACCCCAGAACGGGTAGGAAAGTGTAGTTGCTGGAGCCATTTGTCTTGCTGAGGCCATAAATGGAAACGACGATCCTGGGACGATCCCAAAGAACAGTTGATGTCTGTCTCACACTTCTTCGTTTTTTGTCTCCTCTTCCTGGGCTATTTCTTGTTCATATTCACCTTGCTTTCAAGCGAATGGTAGGCCTGATTCGTGTGCGATGGATGGACTGCTGATGAGACCCCAGCATTCAGTCTTCAAAGATCGATTGTATCAACGCCTAAGCGATTATAGCACTAGTGTACGGAGAGATGGAGACAACATATGTAGTAACATACAATTGACGGCATATTCAAACTGTTGGCTAGATACATAACAGCAAAACGGCCAGCAAATGAGGGATAATAAAACGAAGAATACTGCTTGAAATGGCCACATACAAAGCCACCATTAAGGACAGTCAAGGTATTTATTCCTATTAATCGAATTAAGGCAGTCGAGACTAACTATCAATTATCGATAAAAGGAAGTTGGATTCGAACCAGCTGCTCCGCCCTGTGGAGGCTGGTACGCCTGATACTCGCCCGTGCTTGCGGCGGGAGGTGTTGGGCTATAGGGAGTATACTGTGGCTGCTGCTGCGCTGCTCCTGGTACCGGCGGAGGCTGGTGCGATGGAGGAGGTTGGTGAGTACCGGGGGAGTTGGGATACGGGGTTTGTTGCTGTTGCTGCTGGAACTGGTGCGGGATTTGTGGCATAGTGGAGACAGGCGGGACTTGAGCTGTCTCCTCAGCGGAGTAGACGGAGGGCGAGTAGTCTTGCTGCTGCTGCTGCTGCTGTTGCTGGAATTGCTGGTGGGCAACAGGTGATGCTTGTGCAGTTGGGGGGTACGGCATGCGCTGACCAGGCCCAGGAGCAGGGTGATCAACAGGTGAATCATAGACAGAGGTCCCCAATTCTTGGGGGTGATCGTATGTAGATTGCGGACGGTGGTTAACATGTTGGTAAGGTTCGGCATGGGGTGACTGCTGCGGTGCGCCGGCCTGGGCCTGGTTGCGAGGATCAGGGGAGTGAGAGGCTGGGCGGTACGGCATAGTCTGCTCGCTGACGGGGTACGGTGCGTATGAATTCGCCTGGGTTGGCGTGGTGTCTAGTCAAGGCAAGTTAGAACTGGGCGTCGGTAGGTAATTTGTAGGTAATTTGTAGTCCCCACTAACCTTGAGGTCGGGGAGTAAAGTATCGAGGATCCGCCTGGGGGCCAGAGGGGTATCCGGCAGGTGCAGCACCAGGATAACCATACTGTGGCTGGGCAGGGCGTCCATATTGAGGCTGTGCCGGATGGGCTAGCGACGCCTCAAGGAGGGACTCGTAGTCGCGACGAGCTTTGATGAACTTTTCATTGAGCTGGGTAAATTCATCTGTACATGTGTAAGCAGGACATCAAATGGCAAAACAAACAATTGACTGGTTACCTTTCTTTTGAGAATATTTTCCAATCAGTTCGATGAGTTTTGGACGAATTGCAAGCGTGGCTTGATAGAGTGTAGTAATCTCTTCGTTTTCTTGGACATTGAGATCTGAATTACGGGTGCTCAGTAGAGTTAGGAGCTTCTCAACGCTCTTGATCTGGCCAAAGACGTCCGCCTCCATTTGAGCCTCCCGCTGCAGTTCATCGACAGTGGGATCTGGGAGTTTCTCCACATAGTTGAGAGGGAAAATGCCGGTCTGGCCTCTCAAGGAACCCTTCCACCAATCTTTGTAAACAGACTCCAGGACTGCAATGGTATCGCCTTTGCGGAATTGAAGCTCTCCTGGCTCAGACGGTTGGAAGTCGAACAACGCTCTCACACGCGACACGGTAGCTACCGATGTACCTAAAAGAGCAGGTTGAGCCTCGGCAGGCTCCCCTTGATTTGTGGGAGCCGATGTGGATGCACCAGCAGCAGATGAAGTCTCGACTCGAGGGGCTGCCGCTGCCGCCACCGGAGCTGCTTTATCCTTAATCGACAGGGCTAGGGCCATCTGCAATTCCTCTTCCTCCATTTGACGATCAATATCAGTGATCTCACGCTTTCCAGGTTTCGACGGTGGCTGCAGATTTGGGTCTGGAATATAATCAGCGAAGTCCGATATCTGGGAGCCGAACGGATACTTACTCGTGGTTTTTAATTTCATGTATGCCTGTTCCATGATGCCAAAATCCGGGTTGGATGCGAACATCTTAGTCCATTCTTCCATGCGTTCCAGAATTTTAGACTTGACTTGCTGATGCGTATTCTAGACAAATCTATAGTTAACTCCCGCTATTTGCGCAAAACGAAGGTTCGAGATCTACTTACGCGATCGTTCGCCAAGCGTAGTAGCGCATCAGTAAAGCTTCTCGAAGCCAACTCGCGATGGATCTTCAAGCCGCAGTTTTGTGACAACGAATTTGCAAGCTAGAAACCAGTCAGTTATGCTCGTAGATCAGGGAACATTGGCGCCCCCAAGTTCACGGGTATCTCGCTACGAACCTCCAATGTATAGAGCTGGACGTTGGCATTTCGGTGAGCCAGCCTTTTGATCATCGCGGCCACGGCCTCTTTCGCTCTATATCACGGCAGTTAGCAGCGGTGTTTGGGTGAGCTTAGACCAGCCTGTGGTTTCAGAATTATCCACCTACCCTGATTCCTCTGAGCCAACTTTGTCACAGACATCCTAAACCACAAAAAGCCGAATCAGTTCCTATGTCCCGTGGTTATTCCGGCAATACGTAGATTAATGCAAACGCACCAGAATGTATTCCCAGTTCTCGGAGGTCAAATTCTCGTCCGTCGCCTTGGCTATACAGAAAGAGATATCGTCAGTAAACCATATATACAGATTCAATGTGCTTTCCGGGGGCTTCCCTTCAAGCCGGCCAGCTCCAGGAGTGCACTGTGTATCTGAAGGGGCAGAGAGCTAGCGTAACTTACCAACGGCGTCATCGAAGTGGTTCTGCTGCGCGCGAAACATTGCGAATGTATGTCCTCTTAAGTGTCGCAGGTAATCAGGTGTCTCGGGCAGCACTGCTTAGCTACTGACAAGCAGTTCGCCTTGTTTTCACGTGGTAAAAGTTTGGTAATAGGTTCCAATTAAATTTTTGTATCGAAAACGACGCTCTGTTTCAAAACCTGGTTGTGTAGCTCGTAGTGATGGTTATCCAGCACGGAATGCGGGGAGTCGACGACGGCAAAGGATGTGGCTAAGCGGGTTGATGCGGACCGCGTGAATGTCACAGAGACAGGAGCTTGGGAAAGAAGTTGCAAGCGACCGGTATTGCAACGCTGGATATTTATTAATCAGGTTGGGAATGATCAGGGACAGTCTTGGGGTACTGTGTATGGGGCGGAACTCAGTCACCTGAGTCAGCATATGACGACGGTGGGCCTGGGAGACTTAATTTAGTAGCTTTGGATTGTACAACTACTCCGTATAAGTTGACCGAGTTTTTTTTTCTATATTATGTCTGCCTAGGGATTGAGCTTCTATTTTTTCTTTCTGTTCTACTGTTCTCTTTTTTCCTCCATTCACTCTATGACTTCGCCCTGCCCATATAGGCTGCTGCGTTTCCTTTCTCTCGTTTGCTGATCTAGTGGCTGAACATACCTCCACTGTGGAGTATCCTAAAAAAATGGAATGAAAGAATGTTGAGGTCGAAGCTTGTCAACTGCTTGTATTCATCATAAGCTAACAACAATAATGGTCAAATAGAACTACAAGAAATTACATAGACACCATCCGTGCAGAGACATTGAGCGGCAAAGCAGATATCACAGGCAACGTGCTCGTGGAATGGAGTCATTTCCATCGAAAATCGACGTGAAAAAGTGAATAAAGGAGTACACTGGGTACATAAATGGATTCCAACAACGTACTATAGTGCACGTCGGGATCTAGAAGAAACATTGGGAGTGACGGGGTATCTGAGCAAGACGTCAAGAGATATCAAGTACGACGAAATAAAACCGAAACAGGGGGGGAAAAAAGGGGGGGGGTCATTCATCAGCGTCCTTTTCAAGCACCTCCTTTTTGAGCTTTTTCTTGGGCACGGCTGAGACGAGCAGCCTTGACCAAGGGGGCGAGATGCGATAATGGTGCACAGAGAGACATGAATGGGTGCTAAAGGGCAAGATGTCAGTTATCGCTGAGGAAGCAATGGGAAATAGGAACGAGTAAGTACCTTCAGCAGATCATGGGCCGACGCCCGCTTCTCCGGGTCAACCTTCAAGGCAAAGTAAAGGAACTCGCGGAAAACCGGGGATAGATTGTGCTCATCCTTGATGGTGGGTGTTCCGTTCGTAGCAATCAGATAGAGTGCTCGCAATGGGGATTCTGTCAAGTACGGCGGCTCGCCCTCGATCATCTCAATGGCCATGATGCCTAAACTCCAAATGTCGACCTTGCGGCCATACGCTTTGCGAGTCACGACTTCCGGGGCCATCCAGTATGGGGTGCCAACCATAGTGTTCCGTTTGTTCTGCGAGTCGTTGATTTGAGCACAGAAACCGAAATCGGCTGGATATTGTTAGCATGGTTTCCACACAACACGGGGTGAAACTCACTCAGCTTGATGTTACCATCCATTGCCAGGAGGATGTTGTCGGATTTGATATCTCGATGAATAACACCCTTAGAATGCAAATGCTGGAGGCCGCTCAGAGTCTAATCGAAATAGTTAGCACATCTTATGGTCTTATTTTGACATAGGATTAACCATCTTGTACTCACCTCTCGGCAAACAGCTGCGATCTGTCCCTCGCTCATAATGTTGAAGGTAACCACATCTGTCAGACTGCCACCTTCCATGTATTCCATAACAACCCAAAGATCCAGCCCATGTAGGAAGCTCTCTAAGAAGTTCACGATGTTCTTGTGCTTGCTATCTTTCATGACCAATATCTCGTTGATGATCAAATCCTTTTTAGGCTGCAAGTCTAGATTCATTTGCTTGATGGCAACACAGTTGTTGTTAGGATGCTCATACGCTGTGTACACACCACCAGAAGCACCTTGACCGATTTTGTTGAAGTTGTAGTAGATCTGCGTCGGGTCGCCAGGGTGGCAGATAGCCATCAAGCGTGCCCGAATATCCATAACGCTGCTCTGCCGCTGCTGCTGGCGCTGTCTAGGTCTAGCAGCGGGTGGAGCGCGCGTAGGTGACACCCCAGACGAAAGATCGGGTGCCGGAGCAGCAGTTGATGTGGAGATGGCGGGAGGCTGCTGTGCTTGCTGACGTTGGGTACGATTCCGTTCCAATGTCTGCTGAGCCGCGGCCATGACTTGCTCCTGTTGCCGCTGGTATTGTGTTGGGGAGGCGATGACATTGGGAATATTGGGGACGGGTGCAGGTGTGCCAGTTCGGGAGCTGGAGGGACTGCGGTGGGGCGATGCTGGCAACGGCTCGGATTCTGGGATGGTCGGAGTGCCAAATGTAGGTCCATAATTCTCCTGAGGAGCTCGCTGCGAGACTCCGTACGAATTCGAGACTGGGGGTTGGGGAGGCGGGCGGGAGGGGGTCAACCCGGTCGGCGGTTTCGGGGGAGCCCGATGGGGCACCATACCGCCTAGTGAAGGGGACATGACCGGCGTGGCTGCCGGAGGCCCGCGAGGGATTGGCGGGGGCGATCGCGGATTCTCGAAGCTGTTTTCGTGATTCTGCGGGAATCGTGGACTTCCCGGTGGCGATGTTTGCTCTCTTGGGCTGGTAGCTTGCGCGGCTTGAGCAGCTTGCGCATTGTCGAACTTATGCCAAACTTCATCATCGCTGTCGCCACGAGTGTTCTTTTCGTAGAATCGCATGATATCCATCATAGTCTGTGGGTGCTCCTCCTGCTCCTTCTTCGAGATGCCGTTCTCCTGTAGTAGTCGCTGCCATTCTTTGGGAAGACCAGTGAATTGGCCGGTCTGATTGTCGTAGCCGACGTGAGTGACATGCACTGGATTCTCTGGAGCTGAAATTTTCATATTGCGACCGGGGGTTCCAAGCATACTATCCACGAATCTGGAAAAGCTGGCCTTTTTGCTCTGTCTCGTTCGGGGTGCGGCCGGAGGATTGGCCTGAGGATTGGCCTCATCGGAATACCGTTTGTCGGGATTCGGAGGCCTTTCGGTCTCGCGATGAGCAAATGGATCCATTCGTTGCGTTAGAGTGGTGAAGCTAGCTGACTGGCGAAGTGAGTGGCGTCCACGGGTATCCGGACTGGTGTGGTGAGAGCGGAGTCCGGGCTTTTGCTGAGAGTGAGGATCAGTCTCGGCACTGTTCTCGTCCAATGCACTGAGCATGCCCCGCGTTTCGTAAGGGCCGTTCACTTCATCCGAGCTCTGCTCGTTGTAGGAGAAACGATTGGAACTGCGGGTTCGAGAGCGGGAGAAATTGGAGAAGAAGCCACTTGATTCGTCGTTGGAAGGCGATGGACCGCCACTGTTCTGATCCAGGGATGACGAGGATGAACCTGGGAATTGGGCGTTGGATCGCGATCGATTATGCTCACGACTGTTGCTGGGAGAGGAACGTGGATAGACGGGAGCGGATGGGGTGCGTTTCAACGATGTGGTGCTTTGGTGACTCCGAAGAATGCGTGAACTGAAGCTAGGGGGATCCTTGTGTAGTTTGGTAGATGCTCGACGGAATTTCAATGGGAAATTATCCTGATTCATGGTGGGCAGATTTCTGTCCCTACACGAGACAGATTGAAATTGGGCCGAGGAGGGGTCAGATGCAGTTGGTATTTTTTTGGACCAACCAGGTGCATCTGGGATTTTACGGAGAATAACCGAATCCCCCTAAGATTTTGAAGATGGGTGGAATGGAAGATTGGAAGCAAATATGGAGAAGAGAGGAAGTTTAGCACGTGGAGTCTTGGGAAAAGGAGAATCGGGTGGCTGGGGGTTTATGTTGATGGGGGAGTTTAACTAGGTATATCATTCTCACATACTTCATTTTATTATACAACTATCTTTATATCTACGGAGTAGACAGAATCAAGTTAACATAAAACCATTTACAAAGTGTTATAAGAATAGAACTAGAGACTTCCCCGTTTAATAGTCACAGTTAACGGTTTCTATACGAGATCCACTATACTTAAAATACTCCAGTAAGACATATATTTTCTATCAAATGTCTACTCCGTACTCCAGCAAACAGATAACTCCCCTTTTTGTTTCGTCCCTGGCAGGTAGCCGAACACGTCCCAAAAAGGTTAAACCGCAGGTGTGACGGGAAGCAAGCCAATATCACTCGGCACATCTTGGGCAAGACATTGGGCAGTTGGGAGCAAAAAAGCACTCTATCCTGGACCGGCTTCGGGGCATTTTTCTTCCATATGCGCCACCGTTACCCTCGGAGCCGTTTGCTTAATCTGGCACTATATTAGATTCTAGAATTATTTACGCTGTCTCAATATCTCCTAGTTTCTTCATTCTATTTTTAAGTAGTATATATTGGCGTTTACATCCTATATCGGGTTCAAATACTACGCCAGTGAAATCAAAAAGATCCGGGCTCTAAGCACGATTTTTGACTAGCTTTCGAAGACTGAACATTATCTGGATATCCTCTGCGCTTGTTGCTCCAAGCGGAAGCCAGTAGATATTGGTCCTCTGACTTCCATCTCTCACTTTGCTAGGCCTCGATATCTCCCCTTGAGACAGAGATCTGTATAAAATAAGTTATCAGGCAAATCGGTCGAAACTCGGATTATATCCTGAATTATCAGGCAGAACAAAAACGCCAAGAAATTACATTCCACTTCATGGAAATGCTTGTTGCCTAGACCTGACCAAAGCTCCTTCTCATTTCATATCGTAGAGTTCGAAAGCAGATTAGAATCTTCGACATCATTTGAAGCTTCCCGAGGTCTCTTAAGTTGAATAATAGCCCTTGGATACAAATCCCCATCCTTGACCAGCTTCAGGTAATATGACTCTGCTCACCTCCATATCTAGTGCGGGTGGCTTAGGTGGCTCAGGCCAATTACCTCATACCCTGGGCATTCGCAGTATATAGCAATGACTTTCTAAGAATCATTGGCCAAACCCCCAACTTGGTCCTCGGTGGAAATCATCACCCCTTGAGCCACGAGGCAAGTACCTCCATCCGATCGAAACGCGAGCTCTGAGTGGCCTGTTGCATCGCCGACTCAGCTAACAGCAAGTTCATCATCAAAATCCCAAGTCAGAATCGGCAAGCACACACTCATAGCCCACATGCTAGGGATCACCGTTCTATAGCAAATAGAAGCGTCATCCGCGACAATAGCGTCACTTAGACGGGACACAACGGTAGTTCAGAACGACCCTGTCGGTCCAAATGCTCGTGATTCCGCCGTCCAACACTTTGCTGCTGCCCAGAACCTCCTATTTTCGTCCATGACAACTGGTTTCTCTAGTTTACCGACCCATAGTATCCCTGGCGCCAATGGATTCACTCCAAGCTGAAGCTACCTGGCCCAGTTTTACTGGTTTGATCCTGTTACCAAGAATTTTCGTGTTGTTGCTGGCTTTGGTTGAGTGGCATCACCTTCTCGCCTGATCAAAATATTATCTATATCCTGGTACCCCGAGAGCAATGGCAATGGCTCTAAGGAAACCAGTTGCCATTCAGTCCGAACCAGGTTTGTTTGTCGAATCATAAATTAAAAAAGGGATTCTGTAGATATGGTAATACTTAAAATTGGTAAAAGCTGTCCTATGATGTAGCCTGAAACACCAGGCTATGGCTATTGCTCACATAGCAACCACGTATGGGCGTCTGACCTTTTCTTTTGTTTATCTATTACTCTTCTCCCATATCACTCTCTTCCATCCTCCACCAGTCTCTCCTTTAATCTATCCTTCCATCAACCCCATCCTTCTATCAAGCTACAGACTATCTGAATCAAATACACGACCTAGCTAGGCAACTCATCTAGTCAGGTTGTCCCTTCCTAATTGATAGGTCTTCTCTTGTTTTCACATCTCCTTCACTCGTTTCACATCTCCTTCACTCATTGTCTCCTATTCAATTCAGTTTACATCCCGCTCACTTTTTATCTGAACTCCGACGATTCTCTCAGTAACACCTAGCGCAGCGCCTTGTCGCTTTGAGCACTTCATCTCTTCCAATATCTTATCTGTCTTGTCACACGTCCCCTACAATAACCAGCTCTCATATTGATCCATTTTTACTCGTCTGTTCGTCTTAACGCGTAACTTCTCTTTATTGCATTTCTTAACTCTCGCGTGGCTACAGGTGCTTTTCTTTCTGGGAACCCGACACGATGGTGAAGACCAAATTTCCTGCTATAACTGCAGGCGAGGATGCCACTGTCAATTATTTGTTGTCCGGAGTCTTGTCTGGCGGCGAGATCTGCAAGGCATCGGAACTTGCTGCATGTCTTTCCCGGTGGTTTAGCGACGTTAAAGAAGATAAGCCAGTTGCTTCAGCTATCCCAGAGCTACTAGGGCGTCTTCTGCTCCCATTCGGCACGCCTACTGTCCTAGAACGCATGGAGAGATCCCAAACCCCCGACTCTTTTCCCGATAGACAGAGATGGATGGAAAAGCTTCGTGTTCTCATGGATGATGAGGCACATGAAAGGCTGTTGCAGAAGTTGGAATCTTTGCAAGATCAACAGCTGTCATTCAAAACTCTCTGTGAGCAAGAGAACGGTAAATTCCCTGTTCGCTTTCCCTCTGAGCCTCCGTAAACGGTACTGACATCGCGGAAATCATTAAGAAGACGGTATCAATGATGATAATCTCGCTGCTGACCCCGCCTTACACTTTGATTATGACTTGCGGGATATGATGATTCGGGGCGATAAAAAGGCAATGAGAAAACATCAAGAGGTCTTTTACGTGACCGGCTCTATTGCCTGGACAGTTCGATCTCCTTACTGGAATGTCGCATTGGCCATCGACAAGGAAGGTAATAGATTTCTCTCAGATGATGTCTTGGATGGAGTTCTTCCAAAATGGAGACAAATTCTCCACGGGAAAACAATCCCAACTCAGAAGTCGATTCTTTTCGTTTGTGGCTGGCTAGTGAAGAGAAAAAAGCCAATGATCTCGACAAACCCTGGCCATTTACCCCTTCTCGTGCGAACAAGTTCAAGTTTATAACTCCGGAACCCTATTCTCGCCTTCGCACATTGAGTACGAGCGGTCTCTCTCCGGTTGAATCCACCCCCAATGTCCCCAATGACCCGAATGATACCATTGTGCCCCATGTGCCCATTGTCACCCACAACGTGCAAACTGAATTACTTCGAGAGTTACTCGCGGAAGTGAAAGAATTGAAGACCATAGTCGGTCAAATTCTCGAAAGCAAGCAAGAGCTTGGGACTACAGAAAATCAAATGCATGGATCTTTGGAACCAGTCTATCCTCCCATTTCTTCGGCAATGCAACCGAACTACTTTTTGTCTCAGGGTCAATTTGTTGGTCCTCAATATCAGCTCGGGCCAGATTGGCAGCAACGCGGGAGCTCGCAGAACCAAGGTCCGAGTACCTTGCCAGACCCAGGAGCTGGTTCAGCTCGTCGTCGTTAAGCTCACCATAACCAAAGAACGGTTAACATTTGTGTACGATTTTGTGGGAGGGGTTTGACCGAAAATTGAAAAACGTAGTTGTGCTTTTGCGGGTGAGGGTGGAGAAAGGGCGACGTGAATTGGCTGCTATGGCTACATATGTTTCATGTTGAGCAGTGATTACTGTTCCTCACAGTGCTAGAAGGACGTGTGTCTGTTAGAGTTTTCCAAATGAACACAAGTTTGCTTTGCTACTGGTCGTATTTAACATTTTTATATAGGACATCTTTGTTGTAGTAGGGACTTCTATGTAATATAGTTATAAAACGACATGATCACCCTATGTATTCTGGTTTGAGTTGCAACTAGAAGTCATAAGTTTTGCATTTGATAGAAACGTATTCAATTCCATGTTGGTGCGGTTTTGACTTGTGCAAAAAATATCGGACGCGCGAGAAACAATAAACATTTCCCCTGCACCTTTTTCCTGTCGACATTACTTATGTAGACATTATTAGAAGAAATCAGCCCTATACCGGCAGTGCAACGTCGATATATCAGCCTCCAACAGCTCTTACAAGCCACCCCAGTTTGGCCCCAGATCATCGCTCACTTTGACCCGATCTCCAATATAGCGGTCCAACCACTATCGGCTGAGACTCAGCCTAGCTGAACGCTCTTGGCATGAGTAAGATCGCTTGAGAGAAACCCTGCTTAGCCTAGAACTAATGCACTTAAATCAGGCGTTGGGCCCTAAGCGGGGTTGAAAGAGGCTCAATAACACGGATGTCTAGCCATTCATAGATTGACATACATATATCACGGAGTATATCGGGTAATTTCAAGGTGAGCAGATCGAAATTAAACGTGTCTGCTTTCCCAGGACACCTGATGTGATTCATATCAAGTCCCGCTTTTAAGACCATCTGCACAGACTATGACGAATCCGCATGATACTCTTTTAATCTCAAATACTATTTGGTCAGATCTCACATGATTCCTAGATGATTGGCTTAGTATCTTCCGCAGTCCACATGGGCGCAGATCATCCACACGGCGTAAACAAGAATCAAGCCACACAAATTTGTGGAAGATGATTTATTCCTTTTTTTTCTTTGTCTGGAGATATCAAAGAGAAGATGAAATTAGCACTGCAAATTGACCCACTTAAAGCTGATCGAATTCACTAGTTTGGGGTAGGTCTTCTCTCCCTTGCTGGTGGGAATGTGGGGACCAACACACACCTGCAGCGAACAACACATCTTCTATCTTTCTGATGAGGTTGCCGAGACCTTAGCTCTTTGGATACGAGGGTCATCGCTGGAAATCATGTGGGGGATATGCAGAAGATCAAATAGAGCAAAGCTAAACACTTGTGTTGACTGCGCCTTGCACAAAAGAGACGTCACAACTATGGAATCAATAGGGAGTACTCCGTACGGAGTCGAGTACAGTAGGTAAACACCAAGTTAACCCTTTGGTTATGCAAAAAAAAAACAGTTGCTTTGATATGGATCTACAAGAGAACTCCTTAGAGTTGGGTAATGAGCTCATCCCTTTCGGCTCCTACTCCAGTTAGACTGAATTCACTACCGAAATGCACCTTACATCGTCCACCTGGGCAGAGACTATGTGCAGGGGTAACAGACAATGATTGGAGGAGCTGTTTATATGCGAAATGCCCAACCTTGGGGAGCTGCGAATGGGGTAGGTCAAATCGACATAAATTGGACGCCATTCCTCCTTCCCAGAGTGTTTTTTTTAATTCACATCCCCAATTCTCTTTTCCTCCCCCCTTGTGTTTATACATTATGTTTGGTCTCATTCCATTTCTATTTACTGCGCTCGCCAGTGCATACCCCAATCGGGGCCCTTGCACAGGCGACTGCTGGGCCCATGACCCTGCTATGATCCAGCGTGTGTCTGATGGGAAATACTACCGCTTTTCCACAGGCACTGGTGTCAGAATCCATAGCTCACCGTCGGTGAAGGGTCCATGGGCGGATATTGGCTCTGCGTTGCCAGAGGGGTCTAAGATCCATCTTGATGGTGTGGACAGCAAGAATATCTGGGTATGAAAGACCCGAAAATGCCTACGAAACAATATTAAGTCTAGTAAGAACTAACACGATCAATCTGATAGGCTCCCGATGTCCACTACCAGAACGACCAGTACTATATGTACTACGTCCTGTCGAAGATCGGCACCAGGAACTCACAGATCGGTGTTGCAACATCCAAGAATATGGAACCCGGTACCTGGACAGACCACGGCAGTGTTGGTCTCCCTCCAAACGACAACTACAACCGTATCGATCCCGCCTGGATTAGCATCGGAAACAAAAACTATATGAACTTTGGCTCTTTCTGGGGTGATATCTTCCAAGTCCAGATGGAGACTCCTTTGAAAGTCGGCGGCGCAACTCCCTACCAAATTTCCTGGAACGCTACCCTCAACCACCGCGAGGAGGGCGCGTACGAGTTCAAGCACGGCGATTATTACTACCTCCTCTATTCTGCTGGTATTGCTGGCAAGTACACAAAGACATTCCCAGCTAAGGGTGCCGAGTACCACATTCGTGTTTGCCGATCCAAGACCGGTCTTGGTGATTTTGTATGTATCCCAGCTTTTCTTCCATTGCAAAAGATGTTCTAATAATTATCTTACAGGTTGATGCCGACGGAAAGTCTTGCAAGGAGACCGGCGGCACCATGCTCCTCTCCAGTCACGGTCAGGTCTTTGGACCCGGCGGGCCTGGTGTTGTTCATGACAAGGATCTTGGTGTGGTCATGTACTACCACTATTACCCGCTCGCCATCAAGGAGAGCACCACGGTCTCGAATAACGCGAACTACAGGTACGCATGGAACGTCCTTGGCTGGAAGGATGGCTGGCCTTTCGTGAAGGCCACTTAATGCACATAATTTTCCTTGGCGGGCCCGCGAGGCCGATACATACATTTTACATTCATTTCTTTCTATTGTCAATGGTTGGGCTCTTATACTTTTTGAGGTGGAGGTATTGCACTCATTTATCGATACCCATGTCATGATACGCTTCTTTTTGTGCCTGACAAGTCTTAATATAATCTGGCCCCTTATATTCTTATTTGGGTCAATTGGCTGTTTGAATATCTGAAAATCTTCGTGGTTTAATCACGTACAGTCGTGGTATTCCAGACTCCATACATTTCCGCCTTCAGGTCGAGTCATAAACATCTCGCATTTCCATTCAATGCCTCACATATCCCAACTCCAATATCGAGGGCGTCAACTGCAAGATATAACGGAGCCTGGTTATCTCTGTCAGGGCTATTCTCTCCAATCATATCGGCAAGCGGTCCGACATAAGGTATGTCTCCACTGTTCCCACAATCCAACGGGCAGCGCCGCACAGGAATGCTGCCAGGCACCCATTACCCCCTAGAAGCATCGTTTCAGGCATCTTTATTGTAGATCGAGAAACTTCCCTTCTAAATAATTGGCAAAGAAGGTAATTCTCCAGTCTACAAATCTCAAGACAAAATTCTCCATGTAGCTGCAAGCTGCCGATCCTGGCTCGTAAAGCCTAGGGCAAGAACATCCCCAAATACTA
This sequence comes from Penicillium griseofulvum, assembly GCF_001561935.1. Lineage (NCBI taxonomy): Eukaryota > Fungi > Ascomycota > Eurotiomycetes > Eurotiales > Aspergillaceae > Penicillium > Penicillium griseofulvum. Next base: position 3,151,308 of record NW_024467471.1, on the reverse strand, counting down.
GGGATGACTGGACTACTTCTCGGACCTTGGCAAACGGGGGTGCACATAGTTTGGCTGAGAGTCCAAATAGATGGTAACATTGACGCTGGTGATTTGTTGGTTTGATTGCTAATGGAGTAATATGCATTTCCAGCCAAGATTAAAAGAACGGTTCATTCGTATCGCTAAGCTGGTATAGGCATCTAGCAACTTGCTCGGGGGCTGCAATGCCATATAAGATACATGTAGTTATTAAAGAAGCCTCAAGAATACACCTAGAAAGGCCGTTAGAGATATTGCTGGGTGGTGTCATCTCTACACCCCATAGCTTATAGATTTCGAGAAAATATATAATCCAGACCCCTCAAAGGTCAAACTATCTAAAAGTGCAAAGCTTTACGGAAGTACATGTGGTTAATATCTTGAACTTGGAAAGTCCATATATATTGGTAGACTCTTGAGCCACAGTGACGTGCATCATCAATTGGCCACTTGCCGCACTGTGGCCACGTGCGGAATCCAATTAATATAAAATAGCTATATCGAAGTAACTTAGAACAGTGAATTTGAGATTTATATCAGTTCTCGGTGATTGGGCTTTGGGAATTGCGTTGCAAATGTTTCTCGAAGCGAACAGCTATTGCAATTGCTTCTCAAATTCAATCTGAACAAGTTCAAGGTCAATTGCTATCAACTATCTCAATTCTAGAAACAGAAAGAAAAAAAAGTGTCAAGTGCAGTGTAGGGACGGACTCGGAGAAAACTTCCCCGGAGACTCAGAGCTGGCCTTTTCTGTATTCTGGATTGTCCGGGGTTCTCGACCTTTTCCTCTCACCTCTCACCTCTCTTCTTCTCTCTTTCTCTCCCACCTCGCTTCCTACTTTCTTTTCAGGTGGCTCCTCTCTTTGAGCCCCTGTATCTTTCTTTTTGATTCTCGGCGCTTTGTCAGTCCAAATCGCTATTGCATTTTCTTGAGCATCCTCGGCATTCTCCTGAACCCCAAAGAAAATCCATATATCCTACTCAATTCCAAAAGAGGAAGGATACACTTTTACTTGTGAGTTATTTCCAAGTCCTTGTGCCATTGATTGCACCTGAGATTTATAGTGATCTGTCCTGATCTACCTTGATCCGTTATTGCATACTGACCCGACCCCGTCTTGATTGCAGGATCTTGTGCATAGCCCATTTAGCAACCTTGTCTCCAACCCCCGATTTACCCTGTCAACCTTCATTATTCGTAATGGCTTCTGAAGCATCTACCTCTGCCAACGGCGGTTCCCTCGCTGCCATGTTGGAACAACAGCACGCCCGCGACGAGGTGCACAAGCCCACTGTGGAAGAAACCGTGGATGAGGAGGACCTCAAGCACCCCCGTCTGACCGCGACACAGCCGGAACAGCCCCTCCTCGCTACCGCTGACACCCCCGAGCCTACCGTTTCCCCAGCGCCCACTCCCAAGCCCGCCACCAAAAAGGCCCCGGCATTCGACGTTCAATCCGAAGAATTGTTCCCAGCTTTGGGCAGCGGCCCGAAGCCTGCTGCCCCCGCAGCTGCCACATGGGGTGCGAAGAAACCCTCCGCGGCCGCTGCCATCGCAAATGGCTCGCCTGCGAAGTCAATGGGTACGTGGATTACACTGGAACTTCCCGGACCGGACAAATTTTTGACACAGAAATAGAGATCCCCCGCATCATGGCCCTCCCCGGAAAGCATATGGAGCAGCTCCGCCTAGCACCCTCCCAGATGCAACCCCGTGGACAGATGAAGAAGCCTCTCCGTGATGTCCTCCGGGATATCTCCCGCAGATCAAAGGCCAATGTTGACATGCGCGGTGGTCCTGGCGGGTCAATCATTTTCGAAGGAAAGGGCTCCGTAGATGCAGTGCGCCAGGCTCTCCGCGAGGTGGCTCAACAGGTTGGATCTAAGGTTTGTGGATTGGACGTGTGCAAAACGACTTTATAAGCTTACCAATTCGTCCCGATAGCAATCCGTCCGTGTTCCCATTCCCACATCTGCGCGCGCTCACATTATCGGCCGTCAAGGTACCGTTGTGCAGGATATCCAGACCCGCACCGGTGCCCGTGTTCAGGTCCCCCGTGCCGATGGCAATGCTGCTGGTGCCGACGAAGACGACGATGATACCATTGACATTTTGATTGAGGGAGATGCCGTGGCCGCAGAGATGGCCCGCCGCGAGATCGAGGCCATTGTCAAGGAGCGCGGCTCAAACATGAGTTTCCGATTGAAGACTGTTCCTCCCGAATTTTTCCCCTTCATTGCAGGTGCACATGACGCCAACGTGCGGGCCATTGAAGAGCGCACAAAGGCGAATATCAATGTTCCCCGCTATGATACTTGGACTAGCCAGCCCCCTCCCCAGGAAGCCAACCCTGGCCAGGTCCAGTTTGTGGCTGTGCCTGATAAGCACATTTTGATTTCTGGAGAACGGGCTGCTGCGCAGGAGGCTCGCGCTGAGATTGAGCGCTTGGCTGCGCAATTGCACCAGCAGCTTACTCTCCGCCAACTGGCCATTAACCGTGGCCAGCACCAGTTTATTTTGGGTAATGAGGCCGACGCTCTGCACAAGTTTGTTGCACAAACTGGGTGTGCCATTGTTCTCCCCCCTCCCTCCGATGAGAGTGAGTTCCTCACCATCACTGGTCCCCTTGACCAGATCGAGGCTGGCATTGAACACGCTATGGATCTTGCGACAAGCATGCAGATGGCTAGCATTGACCTGTCCCGCCAGCACCCCACTGCTCCTGCCGGTCCCCATGCCCACGCAAGCGCTCTCTCACAGTACCTTCGTCGCCGTCAAGTCATTAAGGAACTCGAATCCACATACGATGCGCACATTGCACTTCCTCCTAGCGTTGGTGGACCTATCACTTGGGAGGTGTACTCCCGTGATGGCAAGAACACCATCCGTGCCCGTTCTGATATCATGAACCTAGTCCAGGCTCTCCCGCCTTCTAGACTTCGCCACGTCCCTGTTGACCCATACTTCCACCAGTACCTGCGCGACCGAAGCGCAAGCGCTCTTCAGGGTAATTATGGCGTCCACCTAATGGTGCCAGACGACATCAACTGCCCCGAAGTTGTTCTTGTTTATGAAGGCCCGTCCGCAACTGCCTCCCGCTTCGAGGTCCCCAGACAGCGCCCCTCTCCCGCAGATGTTGCAGCCTTTGAAAAGGGTCTGCAAGAGGCCCAGGAATTCCTCCTCAGCACCCTCGGAGACCAGCGCGACATTGTTGCCAAGACGGTTTCCGTCCCTGCTAAATACCAGGAGAAGGCACGCAAATTTATCGCCCGTGAGCAGGAGGCTAAGGGCGAGGACAGCATCCCTGTGCGTGCCATTGTTGGTGATGCCAAGGGTTCTCAATGTCAGGTTTCCCTTCGTGGTCCCTCCGCCCTGGTGGCTGAACTTGCTGCCAAGGTGGAAGCTTTCGTTGTGGAGCAGGAGAAGGACGACCTAGAGCGCGGGTACATCACTAGCTTCGACTTCCCCCAAAAGTACGCCAACTTCCTGATTGGCAAGCGTGGTGAGAACATTAATAAGCTCCGCGAGGAGTTTGACGTTGATATCAAGGTTGAGAACGGAAAGGTTGAGGTCAAGGGACCCAAGGCCAAGGCGGATGCTACCCGCATGCGCATTATCAACATGGGCAAGAAGTTGGAAGATGAGACTACTCACATTCTCAAGGTCCCCGCCCAATACCACCGTGAGTTGATTGGCCAGCGCGGAAACCAGGTCAACCGTCTCCAGGATCGTTACTCTGTCCGTGTCCAGTTCCCCCGCGCAACTGTTGCCAATGATGACTCCACGGAAACCGGCAGCGATGCTGGCGGTGCTCGTCCCCAGCGTGCTCAGCAGGCTCCCGATGAGGTTCTCGTCAAGGGCCCCAGCAAGGGCGCTGACTCGGCCCGTGACGAGATCCTCAGCTTGCTTCAATATGTCATTGAGCACGGCCATTCCGCCGCCATCTCCGTGGCACAGAGCCAGGTCGCATCCCTGATCGGCCAGCGCGGCCGCGAGATGGACAAGCTCCGCGCTGATACTGGCGCCCAGATTGATGTTCCCAACGCCAACGATGCGCCGGATGCATCCGGCCGCGTGGAGATCCGTGTCAAGGGTACCAAGCAGCAAGTTGCCGAGGCCAAGAAGATCTTGCAGCAGCGGGCCAGCGAGTTCGATGCCACTGTAGTCAAGACCATCGAGGTTGAAAAGAAGTACCACAAGGCTCTGATCGGTGGAGGCGGTATGTTCTCATGCAAAGTGATATGCTAATTTCCAATTACTAACTTAATATAGGTGCCAATATCCGCAAGATCGTCACTGAGGCTGGAGGCCCCACTGATGGCAGCGCCGCCAGAATGGTCCGTTTCCCCCGCCCCGAAAGCACCGAATCGACCATCCGCCTCGAGGGCAACGGCAAGATCGTGGATAGCATTATCGCCGCTATCGAAGAGTTCGTCAAGGAGCGCCAGGACCAGGTCACTGAGATCCTCGATGTTCCCACCGCCCAGCACCGCATGCTTATTGGCCGTGGAGGCGATACCCGCCGTGGCATTGAGTCCAAGTTCAACGTCACTCTTGACATCCCCAAGCAGGGCTCTGGCCGTACCGATGTGAAACTGAAGGGCCCCAGCAACGCCGTCGAAAGCGCCAAGGAGCACGTCAAGTCCATGCTGAAGGAGCAGCACGCCGAGACCATCGATATCCCCAGTCACCTGCACCACGTCCTCGCCGACAATGGCCACATCTTCCGCCGCTTGCGCAACGACTACCAGGTCACTGTGGACCATGCTGGCCAGGCCGTGCCCGTACCTGCTCCCTCGGCCGCCGAGGACACCCGCGCCAAACCTGATGGCACCGATATGCCTCTGATCATTGATGACCCTAGCGTTACCGCCGACGCCCACTCCTGGACCGTCGTCGACAACAACTCCACTCAAGCCGCCTCTAGCCCCTTCCCTTGGGTTCTGAGCGGCACGCCGGAGAACGTGGCCAAGGCCCGCTCTATGATTGAGAAGGCTCTTGCCTCCGCTTCCCAGCAGACGACTACGGGATACTTGATCCTGCCCGATCCCAAAACTTACCGCTTTGTTGTCGGCCAGGGCGGCAGCCAGATCAACGCCATCCGCAAGAAGACCGGCTGCCGTATCAATGTGCCCAAGGACCAGGCTCTCGGTGAAGCGATTGAGATCCGGGGTACCCCTAGCGGTCTAGAAGAGGCCAAGGAGATGATTCTAGAGGCGGTGCAGAATGGACTCCATGGGGCTGCGCGATGAGTTATGGTTTATTGCGACAAGTGGGTTTGATCTGATATAGAAACCAACTCTTACACCTTCTCTGCTTTAAATTCGAGCGAGCGGGAACAGTATCATTTTAGTTTTTCTTTGGCTTTTTTACTTCAATTCTTGTTTTCATCTTTTGTTTTGGTATCTATTTCATGAATATTGGGTTTTAAAAGATTTTCTTTTTTGATATTGCTTTCGCATTATTGCTCTTGGTCTTTCTCATGTCTTGTTTTCTTGTAGCTACTTCAGATCTGATTCAGGTTTGTCTACGATGAATTGATGGACCTTGTTCTAGAGGCATATTGGCAGGCTTTCCTAGTAATTTGATTCGTTAGAACTTCCTTAATCTAGCCTAGAACATAATAAACTGCATAAGTTTCCTGAAGAGTCAGATTCAAAACGAAAGCTGTCGAATCAAGGTCGGACCCATCCCCCCCTCTCATGTCTGAGCTATTAACAATCACTTTTTCACCGGGATTGTTTACTCCTTTAGGTACGACGATCCCGATTTCCCCTCTCCAACTCCGATAGCCATTTATGGTAATCTTCAGACAGTATAATTTCCAAAATTAATCCAGTAAGGTATGTCGATATAGGGTAATAAAAAAGAATACTCATAAGGCCCGAAACTCAAAAAAAAAACGCTCTCTTTGCTGTTTGCTCTTTTAGCCATAGCGACTCCTATCCGTAGACAGGTCTTTAAATCTCAGATCTCCATTCTGACCACAGTCATCTAATTGACAGTTTACTGCTGCTGAGCCTGCTGCGCCTGGAGGTAGTTGTATGCGCCGTATGCGATAGCACCACCGATGAGGATGACAGCGTAGAGGCCGACGCCGAAGCCAGAGGCCGAGGAAGAAGAGTCCACGGAGGCAGTGACCTTGGGCTTAGGCGTGGGGTCACCGGGCTATTTGATCAAGTTAGTATTACGGATATGGAATGCCGGTGGGTGCATGTGATTTTTGTGGGGGAGGGGGGAGGGGGTAGGCCGAGGGTAGAAGGGGACATAGGTTGTAAGGAAAAGTTGCATAAAGGACGCTGGGGTTCGTACCATGCGCTTCACGTTGCCGATGAACTTAATCTTTTTGGGGTCGTCGAAGATCATGCGCGCCTCGTCGCTGTGGCCGACATCGTCGAAGGCTTCGGTGCAGTCCTGGCCGGCGAGATCGAGGAGGACCTCCTCACCACCGCTGTGGGATTGGTTAGCCGGTTCTGGGATGTAATCTGGGGTGGGGTGAAGCGATGGGAAACGAGTGAAGAGGTCGAATTGGGTTTTCTTGTTGTCTTTGCTTTCCTCTTCTTCTCTCGCTTGTTCATTCGTTTCGGATGGGCTAAATTCGGTGGCAGTGGGTAGATATGGAGACAACGTACGGGTGCTCCTGAGCGAAGTCGGAGCAGTTGTAGATCTTGTCTTCGAGAATCAGGTAGAGATCATCCTTGGTGTTGTGCTCAGAGACCTCCTGCAAGGTGAGATCCTTGGGTGCAGGTACAGCGTCAGACATCGTGAATTGAGGTATCTGAATGATATTGCCGTTAGGTTTCCGTAGACTCGAATGAAGAGTGAATGAATGGAGGCGATAGGAGAAAATGGGATATGTTTGGAAGATATATAACAGGCAACTTACAGGGATCAAGAAAATGAGTCCAGAAAAACGAGAGAAAAAGAGAGAGAGAAGAAGAGAGAGAGATGTCCAAAGAGAGAAAAAGTAACCCCCAACATTGTCGCTGGTACGTGCGGCTGGGCGGTCTCGTCTATGTGGGGCCAGGTACTCTGTACACAGGGACTTTTGATGCCGTGAATCACACCCGGGGCTTATAAGGGGAGAAAAGGGGAATTTCTAATTGGATCTTCTATTACTTTCTTACATTGTCTATGCAATGTGACTAATTGAATCTAAATATCTGACTAGGTACACCCTTGGATATAAAAGCCCATCCTCCGTTTATGTTGTGCTAGATATAGAGTGACGAATCAGGGGTTGCTTATTAGAGTATATCTGGCCTTAATAGATCTTCTATATTCCTAAATTCTATACAAAGCACACATGTAGCAGTAGAATATATATAACATATATAAACTCAACTGCCTGATCAAACTGCCTGATTCATCATATAACCGAGGGGATCCAATTCTCTCGGGTAGCACGGTGTCTGCTTTCCGCTCTCATTGGAAATACATAAACATAGCATAAAATATTCATATAATAAATATACCTCTATCCAATCATCAAAACGCTCATTTCGCTGGAACTCGCTCATAAAACACAATGTACGCTTGCTCGTTCTGTAACCGGTCTCGTGCCCGAAGATCCCGCGGGTTGAAGTCTGTGGCCCGCTCATCATCAAATTTCCGCCAACACTGCCGTTCCGCATCGCGGACTAGCGAGATGTAGTGTCCGCTGCCCATCGAAGACCCAATATGTCGCAGCACCGCAAAGGCATCATAAGTAAATGGCGGAACTGTGGCACCCGTGGTGGGTGGCGCGCCGGCCTCCAGAGGGGGAGGGGGAGGATGAGCAATCACGAAGTCGTCCATTTGTAGACCATGAAGCGGGAATTCGATGGGGGTGTGAATCTTTCGTGCGCTTTGAGTCTTGGATGCGGAAAAGCGCTTGAAGTGCACAACAAGAATCTGGGGCGCTCGCGTGATGATGATCTGCTTCGTTGCCATTCGCTTGCATTTACAGTGTGGGCACTTCCAGACCTCGTCACCGCTCAGCATTTCCTCCTGACAGTAGCTACGGAGACACTGATAGATATCACCGGTACCTTTTGGTGGAATTTCAACGCTGATACTATAGAAGGCCTCGTAGGTAGTAGATGTTTGTCGGCAGGTCGTGCAGCGCAGACGACTGGCATGTTGTCCTGCAAATAACGATGAGATAAAAGACTCCTCTCGGTGGCAGTACCGGTCCCATTCAATTCGGGAAACTTTGGTCATCGGCATTCGCTCTCTTTGCATCTCCTCCGAGAACGTCAAAGGTCGAAGCGGCGTTCGCTGCCAGTTTATATTCAGATCCTCGTGGAGGCAATCTACCACAAAATCGAAGAATTCTTTGGCATCTTGCTGCCGGTCGATGGCCCATTCTCGATTCAAACGTCCACAGAAGTTCCGGAATGAGGTCGGCATGATAACCTCGACATCATTCTTCCACAGCGACCTGGTCAGATTCGCATAAAGCCCCGGCATAACGCCCTGGGACCCCTTCCAATTCTTTTGTACATAGTGACGAAATCGATTATCGATGAAGAACCTACTCAGTGAAATCGTTGCGCTGAGGCATTGAATGGTGGAATTCATGTAGCAGGTCACACCAAAATTGGTCAAGCCAGTTCGCGGGAGTTTGAGACGATCTAAGCGGGAGTTTGAAACATACAGGGCTGTTTGATTCGCCGAATTCTGGCGTTTCAAATGGGGTTGGATGTGTCGTCCATCGGAGACGCCGCTATAGCTGGGACGGGGAACAGCAGGGGGTGGTCGAGAGGGGGCCACTGAGATGTGTGCAGCATAATTCGGAGCAACGGTAGGGGGAGGACGGTAATCCACGTGTGACATGGACTGTTTGACATCGTGCGGTTCAGGGAAACGCCGCAAGAAGGCCTCATATGAGTGAATAAATGGACTTGAAGGCTCTGGTCCAGTCTCCTCGGGTCCAGTTTCCTCGGGTTCCTCCGTCAGTGAGTCTTCCTCGGCATAGGTGCTTGTGTCAATCTCCTCGACTTTAGATTTCTCCATCCACTCGGACAACTCTTTCGAGTTCAAAGGAGTGAACTCGCGCAATCGTCTCTTTCGGATTTCAAGGCTTGAATTCGCACTAGCCATGGTAGGTACTCTCCCAAGGGGTCGACCAGGTCTAGACACGGGCTTTCTGGCCTGCAGAGAACTCATGACAGCAGCCGTTGAGGATGTCGCAAGGGACTGTTGCCCCAAAAGATCGACCCAGGCATCCAATCCACCAAGCAGGAGAGCTGGAGGCCGCCCGGCCTTCAACGGCTTGTATGCATTGAACTCGTAAAGAGTATCATGGAGAGCCCTCAAATGCGGTGCTGATGTCCCAACCGGTGAGCCGGCGAGATAGCTGATGGAATTAGCGCTTTGATCGTAGTAAACCACAAGGTCGAACTCATTTCGTTTCTCAAATAACGCCTGCTCATGGTCCGGTGAAATAACGAGTCGCTCCTCTAATTCTTCCGCCGACACGTTCTCCTTCAGAATCACAGGCTCTATACAGATGATAGATTTTGCATATATATGACCATTATCATACTGGCCTCGAGCCCGAACATCGATCAGGAGCACATTGAATTTCCGCAGATTTTCGAGCAGGCTCTGTGCAGTTATAGTTGTGTTGTACGGCAAATCGGGTGAGTTGCTTCGCGTCTCTCGTGCCGAATCCAACCCATTGGGCGTCAGAGATCTATACGGATTGTCATCAAAGCCTCCCCGGGTTGGACTGACACGTGGCGAGTTGCTAAATTGTGAGTATCTTGGATTGCCTGAGCGTGTGCTCTCCGCTGAACTTCTCGGTGGGTTGGATGCGGGTTTTGATGGCACGGTGAAGACAGGGCTATAGGCCGGGTCCGGGGCACGTGGTAACGATGTGTTAAGCGGAACCTTCGGTGGAATGGTCGGCATACTAGATGGAGAGCCCATGTCTCGAGGTCCTAACGGACGTCGTGGCGGCTGGGAGCTGTATGTCCCAAGCGATCCGTTGGATGAACGAAGTGAGGTCTGCCCTGCAGATCCTACAATTGGGCTTCCCGGTCCATACTGGTCGGAAGGCGGAGATGCTTTAAGTTTGGCAAAACGTTGCGCAAGCATATCATCTGGAGGACTGGAAAATCTTTGCAAATGTGCGTTCTGGTCGGGCATTCTTTGATACTCAGTCGGACTTGGCATTCTAGCTAAGCTTGTTCCGGACCCTTGATTCTCACGGCCCCTTGGCGTCACTGAATTTTGTTCTGGAGATCTGGATGTAAAGATACCAGTTGGCTGCATGCCACTGACCAAATTATCCTCGATGATGTCCTGCTTGATCGCATCCATAGTGCCTTGTTTGGACCGCACGGCCTTCAGTAGATCGGCGAAGTCCTTATACAAATTAGGGTGTTGGTTGATGGTTCGATAGTCTGGGTGATGGGGGATGATATTGATAGTGATCTCAGAGGCGCGAAGGTACTGGACGTAGGCTTTATCGTTGTAGTTGTCATCTGCGAGGTTCCTGGCCCTTTCGATTGCATCGGCAGCCGTTGGCAAGAGAATACTAAGCTATGATCCTGTTAAAAGGAATAATTCAAACAATTTTTAGCAAGTGGCACACATACCGGTGTAGTATCATCAACGTTTAACGCAGCAGCCTGGTCTTGCAGATCTTTGATATTGGGGAACCGAGGTCGCCGTGGTGGGATATGAGGGGCCTTGCCCTTTGGATATAAATCTGGTCTGTTGCCTTGTCCGCTAGAGTTCATGTCGCCGCCCACCGAGTAAGGACGTTGCCTGTCCTTCCACGGCGGTATTTTGGGGGGAGATGGCAAAGTCGCCGCATCGGAGGACATGGTAGATCCAGGCAGCGACAAGCGGACTTAGCGCATGGTTATGTGTAAGGACTGGGGGAAAGAATATAGGCAAGCCACTGGCGTAACCAATCCGCCTATGATTTAATCAAGTCCAAATAATACACACAAATATGAAAGACAGACCAGAGTAAAGAGGACAGATCCAGGAACGCAATGCGGGATGCCTCTGGGGTATCAGATGACAGTACTTCACCGCCCCCAGCCTATGACGCCAGGGCTTAGTCACTATTGAGGTGCCTGGAAGCTCCTCCTCCAACTTACCAGCTTGATCTTCATATTTGCTCCATTTAAGTGTCTTGGCTCTTTACAACACTACTTTGATCTGTCTCCCTTTAATCTTACACGCGTATCCGGTGTTTCGCCTTCACCATGGCAGGCTGGTTCTCTTCAACCTCGCCGCTCGATGAGCAAATCGAGCGGGCAACAGCTTCCTCTCTGTGAGTTTTGATTGCCGCCTTGTTATTATATTTATACGTACCGGTGCTACCGGGATGGTGTGAAGCTAATGAACATATGGCTAACTCACTACTAGAGAAGACATTGCCCTCAACCTTGAAATATCAGATATGGTTCGATCAAAGAGTGTTCAGCCCAAGGATGGAATGAGGTCTTTAAAACGACGACTCGAGAATAGGAATCCCAATATTCAGCTGGCTACACTGAAGGTGAGACATTAGTTTCGTTGATGATAGGTTTAGAACAAGCACTGATAAGCCCGCCCCTCCAGTTAACGGATACGTGTGTCAAAAACGGAGGCACACATTTCCTGGCCGAGATCGCGTCTCGAGAATTCATGGATAACCTTGTCTCATTGCTGAAATCCGAAGGCGCTCCACTTAATGCCGAGGTCCAGGGGAAAATATTGGAACTTATTCAGAACTGGGCTATGGCTGCACAGGGCCGTATGGATTTGATGTATTTGGGAGAAACATATCGCAAATTGCAGAGCGAAGGATACCGGTTTCCCCCAAAGACTGAAATGAGCGGCAGCATGTTGGAAAGTAGCGCAGTGAGTGAGCCTTGAAACCTTCACTCTGAAGCAGAAGCTAACTTGTGAATATGTCTCAGCCTCCAGAGTGGATCGACTCTGAAGTCTGCATGCGATGTCGGACTGCCTTCAGTTTTATGAATCGCAAACACCATTGCCGTAACTGCGGCAACGTTTTTGATGCTCAGTGTTCAAGCAAGACTATTCCTTTGCCGCATCTTGGAATTCTGCAGCCCGTCAGAGTAGATGATGGATGTCATGCCAAATTGACCTCCAAGTCATTTGCGCCACCAGGGGTTTCGGATCGATCCGCGTTCAAAAACAACTCCATCAGCAAATCTAATACAATGGAACCTCGTGCTGGTAAAGCGGATACAGGATTCGACGAGGATTTGCGTCGAGCGTTGCAAATGAGTCTCGATGAAGCCGAGGGCAAAGGTTCTTCCGGGTTTGTACCACAGACAGGCAACGCTCCAGAACCTGTCAAGACTGCCCCAGCGCTAGAGAATATGGACGAGGAAGATGCGGATCTCAAGGCTGCGATTGAAGCATCCCTGCGTGATATGGAACAACACAAGCAAAATCATGCGGCCGCATTGAAGAATGTGCCCACTCCAAGTTCTATCTTGCGCGATTCTTCTAGCACGCCCACTCCATTGCCTAAAAATCCATACGAACTAACCCCCGTTGAAACTGAGAATATTCATCTCTTCTCTACACTGGTTGATCGGCTCCAGCATCAGCCGCCGGGCACAATTCTGAGGGAGCCGCAGATCCAGGAGCTATATGAGAGTATCGGTGCGCTTCGGCCAAAGCTGGCTCGAAGTTATGGAGAGACCATGAGTAAGCATGGTGAGTTCAGCTTCTTACCGTCTTTATGTATAGAACTGGAAACTAATTGTCAAAGATACATTATTGGATCTCCATGCCAAGCTCTCTACGGTTGTGCGTTACTACGATCGGATGCTGGAAGATCGTCTGACCGTTGCCTATTCACAACATAACCTTGGCCATGGAGCTGTTCCTGGGGCGGCCCAATATCCAAATCTTCAGTCAGGGTTCCCTGCTCACGCTTCCGATATCCAGAGTGGAGCCGAGAATTTCTATTATGGAAATCAAATGGATAGCTCTCGCCAACCTAATACCATGTATGCACCGCAGCAGGTAAACGGCAACGGGTTCCAAGGTCCACCCAGCGCTGTCCAGAATCCCGCCTACCCATCACAGCCTCAACGCGGAGGTCCCACAAATGAACCTCACAGTCACACTTGGGGTGGAAATACCTACCCGACCCTCGGATCACCTTCACCTAGCAACACCATTCCAAATAACTATACCAATACCCCGGCTCAATATTATGCAGGACCGCACGATGCAGATTCAGTCAAGTCACCCGGCGCAGACCATGCATACCAGTCGTCACCCATTATGCGCCGGGATTCTCAGTATCAAGCCAGCGGGCCTCCCAGCGGTCCCACTCCTGTACCCGAGCAACATACACCTGCCGGCTATGGGCAATCGCCAGGCTATTCTGTGCCGCCAACTGCGCCAGCACTTCATCAGCAGGCAACAGGCCCTTCTCAGTCTTACTATTACCAGTCGGAGTCCCAACCTCAACAACCACCTAACACTGTGCCATCTGCTTACCCCTCAATTAATGCTGGACAACCGGGATATGCACAGGAGACTTCGCAGCCGCCTTATCAGCAACCAGCACGGCCAGTGGAGGAAAACTTGATTGAGCTATAGCGTAATTACATTTCTTTAGGCGTTATTTAGGGTTTTATCTTTGTGTGTTTTTCTTTCGTCCGATGATACCTGAAGACCTTTAGCAGATTGAATGTGTATGGTAGCTTGAAGCGGGTGAATGAAGAGATCTCAAGTATATATGAAAGGAATTGCGTAAGGATTCTTTTTCTCAATCATTACTGTTACTATGTAGCTAGGAGACTAAACCCGTCCTAAATTCCATTTAGAGCCCTTCTAAGCATCGTATCTGCCTTAGGCATTCCACAATATTGTTACCCGCTCCTTAATCGCCGAAGACAGCGAGATCACTCTCTCGCTTCTTCACTTCTTTAATTCGCCCCCGGATTACTGTCCTGTTCTTCTTCTCACAATCCATTTGATTCTTCATTTATCATTGGTGTAGACCGGTGTAACCCGGCTTCCAACTATTGAGTCTTGATTGCTTTTTGCCTGCATGCTCTCCGATCTGCCGTGAGACCTCTTACCAACTTGCCTCGGCCAATCCCCACATTCTACCCTCCGTGAGCACAGCTGATTACCCGCCTGTGGCTCCTCTGGGAGCTTCTCGCTTACCGCCATGCCTACCTCTAACGCCTCAAATACCTCTTCCCCTGTCAAGCGCCCCGGTCTCGGTCGCCGTGCAGTGTCATCCCATGCAGTTGTCACGCGCACCGCCAATCCTAATGACCTGTCGCTGTCTCACACGCAGAAGACAACTCTACATCATAAACCTCACCGCGCCCATGTTGTTGGTCGGAATCACCACCGCAACCCCTCTACTGGCAAAAATTTCAACAAACTCCAACGATTCCAACTAGCTCCTGAGGTTGCTGGGCGGCATCATCAGCGCAAGAAGTCGGCCCCCGCAACTCCAGTGGCGAGTCCAAAGGAAGGCGGGCGGGTTCGCTGGGGTAACGCCGTGGATGATCATACAACTGGTCCTTCCATGAAGAGAAACTATTCCACTCCTGTATTACGCCGAAATCCATCAGCTGTTGGGAAGAAAGCGTTGGTAACTGAGCGGCCGACCTCCAGCACGGTAAAGAAAAAGACGGTCGGCTTTGAGCTGGGGGACGATGAGACCGACGACGCTGAGTGGGAAGATACCACGCAATCACCCGAAAGTACGAGGCGCAACTCGGTCGCACCATCCAATCCCAGCGCAGACAATAGCACCGTTCTTGTCGACCACCTTACATTTGTCAAGCGACCATATCCTCAAATGCCTCGAGCGACCAGTCTTCCCGAGTCAATTACTACCAAGTTCGTCCGAGAACGCACTGAATTAGATGAGGATGAGGATGATGATGAGGAAGCTAAGCAACAGGACTCGGAAGAAGAGGCAGAGGAGCCTAGTCAGCACACAGAACAGGGTGACATAGCAACCCGCCTGCTCAGTCCTACGCACTCATCCAAAGCACCCCCTGCCATGTCCTCTATCTCGGCTATGGTGAAGCCAGAAGCCAAGAGTCCCAATCCCGCATCGCGTAGTAGCGCATCTCTCAACCTGGCTGCTGGCCAGGACAACGCTCGGCGCACATTCTCTACAACCAGCATGGCCAGTATGCCGGGCTCTAACCCTCAAGCTACCTCATCCTCTATGGAGGGTGGAGTCTCGAGGTTCATTTTGAACAACAAGAATAGCATGCAGGCATCTTCTCGCACCGATTCAGATCCCAATACCCCCTCGTCGTTCCTCCCGCACTACCACCCTGAAACGCCTCCCTCGCCAAACACTGCAGCGGCTAAACTGACCGCGTCTCCTGCGCGACCGCGTGGTGCCGACCTGCCTTCTCGCACACAACAGAAGCTCTGGCTTCAACGTACCGCTACCCTAAATAACTCTCCCCCTGATAACCATGGAGTGACCGCCGCAGTTCCGCCGTCTGCCATCGACCCAACATTTATTGCCGCTAGCCACGGCTCTTATGACGCCGGCAGGGGGCTCAATGGTGACGGTCGAGCTGGTGGTGCAGATAGCGAAGCCCGTCATATCCGCAAGGCATACGAGAAGACGTCTTTGGAATTGAAGGTCGTGCGACGTTTCCAGTCTCCCACCGGCCAGAGCTTCGCTCGTCTTCGTCATATTGTCCGAGCCAACAAGCCGGAGAAAGGATCAGCTCTCGGCAAACCAGTCGCCTCGGCACCTTCGCTGCCCCTTCTGCAGCAAGGCAAACGGCCCAATCGCCTTGGCTCTAGCCCTACATCGAAATCCCAATCGCGTAATTCAACCCCCGCCGTCTCTGAAGATCCAGCGACAAACCAACATATCAATACTGCAGAGGCTGCCAAGCCCAATGATCCATCTCATCGCATCCTCTCCACTTCAGCCGAAGCTTCGCGTGGTCTGAGTGGTGACAACGACGAAGCATTTCAGATTAACGACAGCGCCATGCTGATCCGCCGGATGTGGGAGAGCCGAGAAGTGGCCATCCCTGGCTAGTTTATCTCTCCTTTTATTTTCTCCCCCCCTTATGTTTATGACGGTTAGCTGTATGGTTCGGCGTTCGCATTCTGATTTTTCATTCACAGCGATCACGTTGAACATAATTTATCTTTGTCCCTTTTACTCTATTGCACTGCGCTTTTGCTTTTGCTTATGTTGATATGAGTAGTCAATGCCACAAATTTACATGATAATCGCAATCCACTATGCCCACTATTTCCAGTATGGTTTCTCCAGCCCAATTCTTCAACCCATAGAAGCTGCATATACGAGCGATCATACGTCAAAAGATATTCAACCACATCCCGGCGATGTTGTTCCACTAAACTTCGACGACCATGTAAACTTGCGTGTCCTAGATCTTCTAGGCCCAGAAGCAGGTTTGCCAGATCCGCGTTCTTTCTCTTGGCTGTATAGCAAACTGCTGACTTGCTATATAGCCTTAGCCCTGGAGGCTGGCACTTTTGTTTACTCGCCCAACAGTGCTTGCACAAGCTTGAAATAGTGTTTTCCAATGGTTTCGAGAAGAGAATTTGCCTCCGCATCCTTCTTTAACTCGCCTTCGAACCATGATAGTCGCGCTATTAGATCTTCATCGGTTTCAACGTGGGTATCGAATCCGTCAAGGCTGCCAACATGCTCGATCAGCACATGAGAGGTATACTTATGCCCTATGGTAGTAGCAATCCATATGGCTCGTGCATACTGTGCTCTGTCGGTGGCATAATGTCTGAGAATGTCGACTACTTCTGACTTTGCATATGTTGCGGCATATTGCAGGGGTGTCATATTGAAGTAGTCCACGCTGTTCACAAGCTGGGAAGGGTCTGAGCTCTCCTCAATGATGCTCATGAGCCAAGGAATATTCCCAACCACGGAGGCAACGTGTATTTCCCATGTTCGATTTTGGATTTTTGGCTTCGGTCCAGAACCCTCTAGGTCCTTTGAGGGGCTGTAGTCGAACCCTATAAAGCGCCAAAATAGACCCAGTGCAGAGTCATCAGCGGCAAAGAACGCCGAGTTATGCCTGAACATTGCTCTGCCATGTTTACCGCAATTGCGGGCATGTCTATACCAGTACATAAATGTGTAGCATACCAGCTCGACCTGCTCGGGACGAAGATTCTGGATTGTTGGTGAAAATTTCCTCGGATCTCTTCTTGGAAATCTAGTTAGATACAAACTACTCGTCCATTTCGGCGAGTCCGATAGGATATTTGCAGTTGTATATTCCAATTCCGGGGTCGACTTGAGACCCTCGAGACATCTACTCGCAATGTCGAAGTGTGCAAATTCTTCTGTGAACCAGAACTCTTTCAAGTCGGTATCGGCGATGGTTATGAGATATCCCTTTGCAGATTGATGGACGAGTCTGATTCTGCCCGAACGACCGTATTTGTCATTTCTGTGTACTCGAATAAAGCCGCCACACATCTTGATCAGATCTTGGATGGTTTCTAGTCCTGTGACTATCTTGTCAAAAAGCTCCCCTAGCGCCCACACTTGCGGGGTTCTCAGCGCTTAGGGAGTGATGGGCGTTGCATGACTCGGATACCCTTGTAGCGCTCAGAGATAGCAAAGATAGACATAGCGTTCCATTTTTACATACTTGTATAAGAATAGTGCGGTTTGGGGCGCTTGATCCTGGTAGCCATGCTGGTACTGGGTGAAAAGGAGTATTGTGACTTTGATAGGCGGTTACAAGAAAAGAGAACTGACTCGATTTGATATCAAGGGCTTGGGAAAGTATTGAGGTTTAATTATAGAAATAAAGCATTGCCTATAATTCGCCATACGATAGTTAGTATCGCGCACTTAATAATTAAATCCCTGTTCATAACACCATTTGAAGACCTTGTCCCCTAAACCAGTCTAGAGCGATGCAGATATAGAGATCTTCCGGTTTCAGCTAAATATAGACTATACAGGTGTAAAACCTCGTTGCCTATACTAGTCTGCAATTCTTCGCAATGCAAAATGTTTCAATTTTTTTTAATTTAACTCTAGTCGAAATATCAAATAGATCAAGAATCATATAGTCGTGAGAACGGGCGTCGATCTCCAAGAGACCATCAAGTCGTATCAATCATGCAGGGAATATGCCAGGTAAGCAAAGCAATCCCAAAACTTCGGTGAAAATGGAGAAACAAAAGACGCCCAAAACAAGACACAATCTCTATGCACATCGCAGTAATCAATCTGTGGAGTGTTCAGTCTATAAAATCACTGGCAGCCAACCGCGCAAGAAATGGTTTAAAAGCAAATCAAGAACTGAATCAAATGCAGGCCCAATCGCCTAACAAATTGTCACAGTTATAAGATGTTTCAAGGGGGGGGGGAGAAAAGATAGAGGCATGGGAGGTTGAAAATAGAATAGAAATCCAAAAGCGTCATTGCAATGACCATGTATACTTATACTTCATGACCAGGCATGGAAGCCTGGGAGCCCTGCTCCTCGTCTCCCACTACCACGCCGGGACCCAGCGGCCGACTCAGCCCCGCCATGATTCCCATGTCTACCTTCATCTAGGCTGCGCCGTGAGACGCCGAAGTCACTCATAGCGAAAAGGAGCGGCTCGTCGTCTTCGGGCGCTTGTGCGGATAGCGTCCGCCCCGTACCTGGCCGCTGCGCAGAACCGCGACGGATCTCTAACGTGGAGTTTCCGCTATTGCTTCCGCTGGCGTTGCCATCGCGGTCGTGATCGCGCTCTGCCAAGTGCGGGGCGAGATTGCCCCGGGCGAGGCTACTGGAAGCTGAGCTGAGAGAATGCCCGCCTGAATAGCCACGGCCACGGGAGCTAGCAAATCGGGGTTGATAGACATGGGGGTTGGATGAGGCTGAAGCGCCGGTTGGTCCAGACATCTGCCCACGGAGGGATGCATTGTCCCGATATGGACCTGTTACAGAGCCAGATGGGCCGCTTGGGTCCTCAGCCGGTGATTGTTGGCTTTTCTGGAACTTGTTTTGCTGTTGAGCGGTACCCAGGGTGGTATTTGAGGGCTCATCGGCCCCCAAACTGAGACTGCGCATGCCGAATGGGAAGATTTCATCATCTTCGCTTGTAACAATCGGCTGACCCAAGGCCACGGAGCTCGAGCGACGGTACGTAGGGTCAAAAATCCGCGGCGAAGCGGGGATATCGATAGCACCTGCGGTGGAGGAAGGTCCTCTAGCATTTTCCATGCCGGGATGTTCTTCCAGCGGCGAGTCGTGCTGTATACGAGGAATTCTTGAATGATGGTCAGTTTCAATGTCATCCGCAACGCTGTTCGAGCTCAGGCGAGAGCGGATAGCAGGAGTGTGGGGAGTATGAGGGGATATGGGTTTCCCAGGTGAAGAAGCTGTGGAGATGGATGTGCCCGCAACCATCGGCGGGACTCCTGATAGTTGCTTGCTCGAAGAAATGGAAGAGCGATGCATATGCATAGACTGTGACATCGAGTCCGACAACGCGGCATTTGAATCTCGCATACTGCGGAAACGTGCAAGAGCTGCTGCAGTGGTGTTATGCTGCTTAGAGCCAGGCTGAATAGATGCGGAGGTAGATGAATTCATTAGGTCCTTTTTCGAATCAAGCATCTTTAAAAAGTCCGATATATTCTCGTCATCTGCATGGATGGACTCAGCACTTGTGCCTGTAGCTTCCGTGAGTAGGCCAGACCCTGGCTGTGCATTGGATGATGTCGCACTGGCTCGGCCACTGGAGTTGTCATCTTCCAGTCTATTCGCCCCCGCAGAAAGGCGGCCTCGTCGGTGACTAAAGGAGCTGCTGTACCGTGATATCGGAGCAGGTTTCGGAGATGCGGAATTAGAGAATGATATAGCTTGTTCAGATGTAGCGGTTATAGGTTTGCGCGCGGAAGCGGCAGAAGAAGGGGGCGGCATAACGCGTGAATCGGCAGATGTTCCTGTGGGAACGCGAGAAGACATGTTGCGGGGAGACACTCCTAACGGGGAGTCTGCTAAAGCTGGGGAAGCAGAAAGAGGGGGTGCTTTGAAGGGTTGGAATGAAATGGAGGGACGGCGTTGAAAACCCGGGCCTCCACCTTCACCAGCAATCTGGGCAGCACGTCCTGAAGGGACTACTTTAGCAGGGGGGAGGAGTCCTTTGGGTAAGTCGGTCGGAGAAGGAGACCCAGCGCCCGAATCTCTCATTGCACGAAGTGCTGATATAGGACTTGCACCTGTTGTTGGGCCAACCTGATGGAAGGTCGAGAGACTGCCATATGCACGTGTGCAATCTGGGTTCTCAACGGTTCTTCTCTCCACTGGTACAGAACCAACTTCAGGATTTGGGCGGTTGACATCATCTGAAGGCAATGACGGACGAAAGATCTCGTCGTCAGCACCCATAAACCGCGAGCTTAGTAGCGCTTCTGAGTCGTCAACGCGGAAATCGCAGTTCGTCCGATACGTGACTTGAACTGAAAAGGGACCTGCAGGCGATTCCGTGACCCCAAAGCTGTAGGTGTCCACCACTTTTTCGCTTCCCTCACTCAACGGGGCTGTCAAATGATCCAGCGAGCAGTCATCACGAGCAGCGCTCCCATCTACCACACGGTACTTGATCTGGAGAGCTGGACTCTGCCGCAACTTTTTGTTGCGTTTAGAGAATCTCCATGCAGGCAAGAACTTAGAGTAGGTGAATAAGGATCGGAAGAGCACAATGCTTTTCTTATAAACAGTGGGTAGGATAGAGCCCAAATCTGCCGGAAGCCTACTTGAGGACTCTCCCAACTCGATTCTCCACCGCTCCAAGATAATCTCGTCATTTTCCGATTGGTATGGCTTTGCACGGGCGCCCTCAAGCACCGCGAGCGACTCGCGCACATCCCAGCGCTTCCCATTCTCGTCAAGAATCACCAAACTTTGATTATTTGTGAGACCCTTCGTGTCTAGATATGTTTCGATAACGAGGGGTGGTGGTCGATTATCCGTGGCATCGCATGTTCTCCAAGGTCGCAGGGGTTCCCGAAGGACATCTGTATCATCTAATTCAACGTTGAACTGGAGAGAACAAGTATAATTAGCTCTTGCCACTTTCATATGCTTGGCTAGTCCAAACAGCACCCCAACTTCTAAGATGGAAACGTACCCAGCGGTTGACTCTCGGGGACTCGGAACCCTTGTTAAAGGAGGGCGGCAGTGCAACTCGTGAATGTAATATAATCAAGGCGGCTTTTGTGTGATAGTTCTGTTGAAAAAGAGATTAGCCATCAATAAGCCTGATAAGCCGTTGGAGGGGCGATCTAGGTGACGATACCGATATTATCTGATTTAACCGTGTCAGGGCCTCCTTTCCTAGTGCCGCATTCCTCCCCTGCTCGGACGGCTGATGCCCTGGCTCTATCCCCAGCCCTCTGGCAGAATTTGATCCCATATCGACGGTTGGGGAGCTCGGGGCGGTTTGTTGTTCTCTGCGGTCTTCCCGAGCTGTCGATCTGGGGGGGAAGTTTGGCGCCGGAGATGGCACCGCCGATGATCGGGGATGTTGATGCATGATGGGCGCCTAATTGCAAACGCGTAGTTAGCGACCCATCAACATGTGAAGAAGAGGAACGATCTTACCCTGGAGCGGAAGTGTAGATTGAGTGTTATCACTGCCGGAATCTGTTATCAGGAACGCAATCGGGCAGCGATAGTTCCAGGGCTGAGGGCCATGCTAACAGGCGAGGAGAATGAGATCTTCTAAGAACGTTCCTGAATCTGAGACGCTAAATGATTCGCGATAAGACAATGGACGCCCGCATGTGGTCTGGGGTTGCCTCCGAGCTGGGACCTTTGGGGCAAGTCTAGATCTTCTCCGCACGGGCAAATGCAGTTAGGAGGAAATCGCCGTGCGAGGCGTAGAGAAGCAAAAGAGGTATGAGAAAGTGAGAAAGAAGTGATAGGAAACAAAATGTGGATAAAAAGAGAGAGAAGGGGTTAAATGAAGATAGTTCGTCTGTGACGCACATCCGGTGACTCGACAGGTCTCGAGTGTCCTAGTCAGCCTAAAACGCCACGCAGATGATGCAAACACGGGGATTTGTTGCCTATATTCTATATATCCTCTGTTATTCTCTGCCATTCTTTTTTTTATATCTCTTTCTCTTTCTAAGCTACATAGGTAGAAACCTGTTGTACAAAGTACCATGCACGGTCGCAAGGGTCAAGGTACCCTGGGGAACTGATAAGCACTTGATCACGACTTACAAGGCGTCATATAAACTAACATGTATCTATACAAATTATGGGCAGATGATATTTATATGTATCGTACTATTTTTAAGATCTTCCAAGATTTCCCCATATTTCATTTTGGCATGTTACACCGTTATCTGATTCAACGTCATATAACATTGAACTTCATTGCCTTCATTGATAAACATTATGTATTGAAAGAGTTATATAGACAAAGGATATCAAGTGACCAAAACAAAGAGATATGTGACACTTATAACTTATGTGCATATATATAAACATATACAAAAGTTGCAGCTCAAGCCCTATTCATTCTGACCAACGGCAGTAGATGTCAACATTCCCTTAGACGAGATTGCTGCGGAGTACTGTAACCGGATCACTCTTGAGCTTCGAGTCCTGCTCACCCAGATTGAACAGTCCATCAATGAGCTTCACGAGAATAGGCTCAAGGTCTGCACCAAGAGCAAGTGGGTTGAGAATAATGTCAAGCTTAGTATTCTTGGTGCAGCCACTCTCGGTCGTGCCAGCAAAGGCATTCTTGACAAACTTGATGACCTCGGGAATTGCGATAATCTCAGTGGTCGCATGACCACCACTGGCGTAATTTGTAAACTTGACGTTCGCGTCCCAACTGCACCAGGAATTAACCATCGTTTGGGCATCGGCATAAGGGATGACTTCATCCTTTTTGGCGTGGTACACAAAAGTGGGTGCAGTCGGAGTCTCATCCTTATTGACGCCCATACTGTTTTGCTTCAGCACTGCCTGAACGATTGGGTCGAAGATGAAAGCTTCGCCCATAGTTTGGAAGCCAGTGTCAAAGATTGACCGTTCGAAGAACGCTATTAAATCCGTAGTGCCACATTCAGAGTTGGCGATGTCTAGTATCTTTTGACCTTCAGGAGTCATGATCTTATTGATGAAAGGGGCTAAGGTGGCACCGTAGGCGGTTGGCTTTGAGAGACCAGCAATAGCTGCAGGGAGGAAGCCACTGAAGGCTGTGTTATCAAGCTGATACATTGTGCCGGTGACGTTCGAGGGAGTTCCACCCTGCACCCAACCCTTGATGTTCAGCTCTGATGCGTACTTGGGCTGCAAAGAGGCTGCCCAGCCGGTAGCAATAGCACCGCCTGAATAACCGACGCCGACAACCATAGGCTTATCGGTGAGGCCCAAGGTCTTGAAGCTGTTCACGGCACGGATATTATCCAATACACCCATTCCTGAGAGGCGACCAGGTCCAAAGGCAGCATCGGGTCCCTCATAGTCAGGAGAAGCAACGGTATAGCCAAGAGCAAGGTAGATCTCAATGATCAACAGCTCGACCGAAGAGATCAAACTGTTCTGTGGCGAGCCAAGCTGGTAGCCATAGCTGGGCTGGCATTTCGTCGCAGAACTATCGTAAGCCGTGGCGAAGGAAACGAAACGATCAAGCTTAGCGTTCTTCGGCTTGAATACCGTGGTAACAGTTGCAATGGCCGAGCCATCGATTGCAGTCGTGCGGTAAAGCAGCTGATAAGCTTCCACATCAAGCGGGATGATGCCGAAGAACCCAACTTCGACGTTTCGTTGGTTCAGGATTGTCCCAGGCGCCTTGGATTCGAACCCAGCAGGCGGCTTATAGAATGGATCATCGTCGGGTGCCTGAACCGTGCCGCGAGCGACGGGAGGCGCAGGCAGTGCTGAAGCAATTGGTGTTAATGCCACCAGCCCAACCAGTGCAAGGCGCACCATGCGTACAAGGGACAATGCCATTTTCCTGCTCCAAAATGAGAGTCAAGGCCGCAATGCTGCTGTACAAGGAGAAAGGGGGCGATCTTCACATTATATACTTTGTACCTAGACATGATACCTCTCATCGTGTGAATGTGATTGATATCTATTACCGAGGCTGGTGAATGGGGCGACGATCCTCACCTGGCTCCTCACCTGGCGCCTGTTGATGGGGAGCGACCTATTCAGGCCAAGACATACCCCGTACATATAATCTGTTTGATGCCCTCCAGGGCTGCAGATCCCCCTGTTGGTATGTTCCTTTTATATCTTTTGCCCGCAGTACGTCCATATGAATATATGCAATTCGATGAAGTGACCAGATAGACTCATCTCTTTACCTTTTTTTTTTTTCTGGATGAAAATTCAATCTCAATAAATTTTCAGAGAAGATCGGCGCCAGCCCCGCATTTCATTATTCCCGCCTGATCCGTAAAAGGGCACTAGTAGTATAGCCATAATCCAAAGATAATCCGAGGCTGATTGAGACATTTTCTCGGAGAAGGTCCATTCTGCGATGGATACGTTGTGGATACGGAATACACCTGCATCCGTGTTCCGTATAGTTTTTTTTTCTTAGCGCTACCCCTCATTCTGTGGGGAATTATCTTGCAGGAATTAGGTTCTTGCAAAAGATGTCATAAACGTATTAGCCCCTTCACGTGAAAGGGCTTGGGTTGCATTCTTTGTAATATACAAAACGTTGAGAGACAGATGACCACTTCCATTTTTGGTAAGGGTAAAGCCTAAGTCAGAAATGTGGGTTGGAATGGGGATATAAGACCGATTGGTAGAAGCAAAGACAGAGACATGTTTCTGACGGAGTTTACATGGATACTATGGGTTATACCCGGATATCTGAGGTCTGCTTTGGTCTTTCTCGGGCTTTCTCCCAATATTTCCCATTT
Organism: Penicillium griseofulvum; assembly: GCF_001561935.1. NCBI lineage: Eukaryota > Fungi > Ascomycota > Eurotiomycetes > Eurotiales > Aspergillaceae > Penicillium > Penicillium griseofulvum. The sequence continues at coordinate 3,126,397 of NW_024467471.1, read as the reverse complement.
ATGTTGTACTCACATCCCAAAACCATGACTCTATGGATGCGCTAGTTTGGCCCCGCGGTTGATCAATCCAGGTAAATCTTCTAGAACTGCAGGTTCAGGCACCGTCGAAGCTCTTTTGTGGACTTCAGTTGTTGGGCCTCACTAAGACCAGGCAACGTTTAAGTTTGTCAGATTGCTTAGTGTGGTTTATTCTCCGAAACTACTCCGTGTTGATTGTGGGGTGAAGAACCGGAACTTTGGGTCGTCTGATATCTGAACCTAGTGGGAATCCACAGAACTCAGGCAGCTATATTGTACAGGGCTATAGCCCTGGGGCTATCTAGGTACCTACCTAGTTAGGTACACCTAAGTAATTACATAAGAGCAATTAACTGCCCAAAGGTGAGGCCAAAATATTGTAACTACAACGGCAACATGCGATGTAGTTGCGGTGGTATATATATCAAGCCCTAACATCTGTTAGGGACATCATGTTAGCGCAGACAGTTGCTACACAATAAATAAATCTTGAGAGGCCATCACAATCAGAATCATTCTCCAACCGCTTACTCACCGGATCCACATTCGAGATTAATCGCTCAATTGGCAAGTGTCTCTCGGTCCACAGGTGTGTTGTAGGTGTGTGATACCTAGTCAACTACTCTGTAGGTAGAATGTCAGCTGTGAAAAGTCAGTGAATGTTCCTTTATATTTTGGTTGGAAACGTATAATATCATCAAATGGGGCTGTGGCGCAACGGTAGCGCGTGCGACTCCAGTTCGCAAGGTTATCCGTTCAAATCGGGTCAGCCTCATTCCTTTTTGGTCTTTTTTTGTCCGCTCACAAGTAGTTATCTACCTACTCACTTGAATGAAGACTTACAAAAACAAACAGCCTCTAATTGGCCCTTAACATTTTTATTTGCAAAAAGTACAAAGAGTCCAAACACTCCATTCTTAAGGAGGGTCCGCCACCCACTTGAAAGGGATTTCCCATATGCAAGTGTACATCCTACTACAATGTACGCATATGTAGAAAGCATACTTTTATTGGCCACATTAGATATTATATATGACCTTTCATTTTAAGTAAACCACTAATATTGTAATATTACCCTAGTGCTTTTATGGGGGTTGAATGTCGAGTTTCAGATACACCTTTCTGGTTATATATTTATCGGGCGCATTGTGTGTAGGAAATTTAGGAGGTAACAGCAGCTAGTTTACTGAGTAACCCATAGTGAAACCCAAATTAAATACATACAATGAATATCTTTATTAGAAAATGCCATTATAGCAGTGAAAGTTCTTTGATTTTTCTCTCTTTATTCCATTGAAGACTCAACACATCGGATGTTAGATGGTCTACATAAATCCCATAACCCCTTTCAGACCGCATGACATGAAATCAATCAAGAAATCGAGCATTTCTTATTGAAGGATAACGGAGTATATAACAGAATACAGCAATCTCTTGCCAAAGGTCACCCATCCACTCTATCAACCAGTAAAATGCGCGTGCAGGCAAGCCCCTTCATAACCAGTCAGCATCATATTCCAGATCCTCATGACGATGGGGAGGGGTATTGCTGGGTCAGTGTTATACTGCCGCTAGAAGTGAAGAATGGCACCCATAGTGACGAAGAAATTATGCTCTTTGTAATCAAGAAGTGCAAAGCTGGTCAAACCGCTATGACACATCAACCGTTACATGGATTGGGTGACCACTGTATCTCGTTGCCAGTTAAGTGGAATGTACCTAGGCAAAACCTACGTACGGTTCGAGACCAGGCTGCAGTTCTTGCATCATGGTGGTTTGTCCAAATCAATCAAAAGAGGGTCACAATTGACCAGCAGATGATTTTTGATAGTCGCACTACAGGAGGATTCGAAAAATTGCTAGATGTGATCCCTCCCGAGTGGGAAAAACCCACGTATTCAGACTAAAGAAAATTATTAAATGGGTTTTTGTTATGGCCAAATCTTTATACTTTCTGTCAGTACCCTCGGGACGGCCCAGAAAGATAGAAAATGTGAAGAGGTTCTGCATCGATTGATTTCAGTCAATATAGTCAGTAGATCAATAAATTGAATTTTCAACATCGAAAGGGATAATAAGTAGTTGTTTGGACTAGTATATGGGTAGCTGAGCAGCTAGATAGGGGGGTTTTCTCTAGGGCTGGTAGTTCAATGACGTAGGCGTCATAGCATTATATAGACACGTGCCGTTGCACTTAATTCCACCGTGAACCGCAAACAGGGTTTACATCAAAATAACTGACCTTAACAAAAATTGATGATGGAAGACTGGAGGTATATTTGAAAGAGAGTATGCATGTGGCTGACACACCGGGCCTGCGAACTACGTCTGTGCTGGCATCTGAAGGACACTATATTGTTTTACATGTTGGAAAGAGCATAGAACAAGATCGAATGGTATGTATAGTGAGGATCCTTAGAATATAGCACCTTGATGAGGCGTGATTGCTAACTTGAGGCGGATGCCGATGGAGAGTCAAAGAATAATAACAAGATCTTTACTGAAATGGCCGTTTGAATAGGTGACAAAGAGGATGGGATCGAGAAAATTCCTGCAATATAACCTTGATCCTTACCACGTCCCGTTCTTTTCCCTTCCACATCTCTTTTTTATTTTATTTAGTAGATCGTCTAGATTCAACATTTTAGCCCTTGACCATCATCTCGCCGCCAATATGACAATTATGTCTACACCAATGTTGCCTGGCCAAGGGCTTGGTGACCCAGTGCTGCTGGACAAGATAGACCGGCTCCTAGCTTGCAACCTTGGTGAATATGTCAACTTGCCCCAGCTTGTTGTGGTGGGAGACCAGTCCAGTGGCAAAAGCTCTGTTCTTGAGGGTCTTACCAAGTTGCCATTCCCTAGAGATAGTGGGCTGTGCACTCGGTTTGCTACTCAGATCATCTTCCGACGGATTAGGGCGGACACAGAGAGGACTATCAGTGCTTCCATTGTTCCAGCACACGATAAAGACCCCGAGCACAGTTCTCGTTTGGCAGCATGGAGAGGAGTCAATATGGAGTCACTCGACGATGAATCCTTCGCTGAAACAATGCGTGAAGTATGACCCACTACTCGAGGAAATCACAACTGAGCTTCTGTTAATGACTAGTCACTATAGGTTCACCAGACGATGGGTTTGTCGGGATCCGAAACCAACACTGCTAAGCCCATCTTCACTCGCGACGTCTTCCGGTTAGAGATTTGTGGACCCGAAGAAGATAATTTGAGTATCATTGATGTCCCGGGTATCTTCAAGAACACTACTGCTGGTGTCACTACCAAGCAGGATATGGAGATGGTGAAGGATATTGTCTTGGGCTACATGCGCAACCCGCGTTCCATCAGCCTGACTGTGATCCCCGCAAACGTGGATATAGCTACACAAGAAATTCTGGAAATGGCACGCGAGTGGGATCCCAAGGGCATTCGCACATTGGGAGTGTTTACCAAACCTGATTTAGTAGACAAGGGTGCCGAGGACAAAATCATCGACTTGGTTGAGGGCAAAGTCCATTCTTTGGAGCTTGGCTGGATTGTTGTGCGCAATGCCGGGCAACAGCAACTACTTGACCAGAGCTCAGACCGAGACTTGGTCGAAGCCCAGTTCTTTAGGGGAACTCACCCATGGAACAATCTTCCAACGGACAAAGTTGGCATTGGTTCCCTCAGAAATCGCCTGCAGGATGTGCAGACAACTCAAATTCGTCGAGAGTTTCCCAAGGCAGGCCACACCGTCTCGCTTTTTGTTTGCAGGTTTCACTGACTATACATGTAGATGCGTGCCGACGTTGGTCGAAAGCTGAAGGACATGAGGCATAGTTTATCTGCTCTTGGAATTGAGCGAAGTACTTCGGAGCAGCAGCGAAGCTTTCTGCTCGATGTTATAACCAGGTTTCAAGAGATTGTTTCGCAAGCTATGGCAACTTCATATGGCACGTATGAATTGTTTGATAAAGAAAGTCATTCCCGACTGGCAACGATAGTTAGAAACCGCATGGACGTTTTCAAGACCGACATGGAAGAATATGGGTTTGAATACCAATTCATCGGTGGAATGTCTGATGAATTACCCGTACAGCTGATGGAAAAGGAAAGCGAGGAAGAAGATGGTGGAATCCCTGTTCGTAAGCATATGAATGTGTCAGAGCACAGTGGCGCTATTGATGGCATTCTTCACGAACAAGAGATTGTGAAAAAGCCATCGGATGACAACATTCTCGTATGGATCGGGGATCAGTATCGTGCTTCCCGCGGATTCGAGGTGGGGACATTTCAGACGTCCCTATTGTGCACTATCATGAACAGACAATCAGGTAAATGGGCTGAGTTTGCGCTCGGATATGTCAGTGATGTGATTGATATCATTCACACTTTCATGCTCAAAGTCCTCGAAGACATCTGCCCAGATGAGCAAATTTGCGACAAGTTAGTAAGTGTTCTCACCGACGAGCTGTCCATGAGATACAGAGAAGCCATCGAACAGGCCCAGCTAGTTCTGGATGTCGAACGCATGAACATAATGACTTTGAATGATAACTTTCACGAGAAACTTGAGGAAACTCAAAATAAAAAGTATGGACTCTTCGATTCGATTGAGATATACAAACTGACATTCTACCAGCCACCGGGAGAAGTATGAGTCACCCACAGAAAACGAGGCCAAGACTCCAATGAGTAACACCGAACGAACCGTCCGTTACATACACGATATTCTGGCAGCCTACTACGAAGTGGCATTCAAGCGGTTTGTTGACAACATCTGCATGCAAGCCACCGGCTACTGTCTGCTCACCGGACCACGCAAGCCGCTTGGACTTTTCTCACCCCAGTTTATTGCGAATCTCACAGAAGATCAGTTGTCGGAGCTTGCGGGGGAGAATGCTTCGCTGAGCCGGAAACGTGCACAGCTGAAGAAAGGGATTCAGGACCTAGAAACTGGTCGAAAGATTATGATGTAGATCTGAGGTACAGTGAAGGCAAGGAGAGAAACGAGTAACCTGAGAAACCCGGAATGAAATAAAACGTCAATACACAAGTGCACATCATCCTATCAGTTCCCCACGGGCTCTGCCCTGAATGATCCTCGCCTCTCGTCCGGGGGCATGGAGGGACGTGCGTGTCGTTATTGGTCAATGTAATTATACAGAAGTGGATAATGTCCATGTAGGCACATAATGCGGAGCATGGCTTCATTGGCTTATTGTACTTGAGAATCTCTTAAAAAGATACATGACACTAGAAGCTTAGAAGCTGTGGAAGAATTCTTTGAGTCTATGGGCTTTTAAATTATCTATATCGAAGTCTTGTATTCGACTTAATAAGTAACGGTTTTTGGTATGGATACATCTACTTGATTGTGAGACGTACCCTTGAATACCCAATTACTTCATTTTAAAAGACTAGAGTTGACCCTTTTATAGTAGTTTAACAAGCCCGAAGTTTCCCGGAACCTTGCGATATATAGATGTACTACTCCGTACTGTGTACATATATGAGATTTTTACCCGCGGTGTCGTTGTCGCGGACTGTTCGGCGATCCATCCACGGATGACATCGAGGACAAACCGGCCGAATTTCTGGCAGGACACCTTTCTTTTTCCAACCACCTGAATCTCGAGATATTATCCATCTTCGATACCATCCCAACCCGTCGAATATCCCCTCGTTTCTCTTCCTCAAAAAATTTCGAGTTGCCCCGCCAAATAATCACTTTCGCCACGCGCGCAAACTCCGAGCCCACAATCAGTCGATTTCGCGTCAAATTCACTTCAGATATTCAGTGATACCGAGATCGAGATCGAGATCGCGTCGACCAATATAGTCGGCAATTTTTATCTTCCCCTCGGACCAGAGCTCTCTTATCACCCAGCTCCCCCGTCGCGGTTCACCCCACTGTGGTGACGGCGACGCTCAGCTTGGGCCTGATAAGAGATTTGGCGCGTCGACCACTCCGGGCACATGAGTAACAGACTTTGGGAGTGTTTCATTCAAGATGATGTCGAGCAGTTCCAGCGGTTTCTGGCGAACGCGACGTTCGCGGGACCGCGAACTGTAGGAGTCTCGGGGGGTCCCTCCGGAGCTGCGACGAACTTGTCATCGAAGGCTGGAAGCCCCGGGTCCATGATTTCCTCGTCTCCAAATCCACCGAGGAGTAAGAAGAATATCGACTCATCACCTGGGACGCCTGTATCTGATCGGGTATCCTTCTCGCGCGGGAACGCGACTTTGTCGCGCGCCGATGTCAATGCCCGCGATAATTACGGCCGTACACTGCTGCATCATGTCGCTTCGTCCTCAAAACCTACTGCTTTGAAATTCGCACGCGCCTTGTTGGAAGTTCCATTCGTCGATGTCTATGCACAGGATTGGGAGAGTGGATGGACGGCTCTGCATCGGGCTCTTTACGCTGGGAATGCCACAATTGCTTTGGCGCTCATGGAGCGCGATGTGCGTGACATGACAGACTTCAGTAAAGGTGGGAATACGAGCCATCCGAGTGGCGGCCTGATCAAGATCAAGGACCGTGAGGGTTGCAGTCCCTTTGACGTTTTCGGGTCGACCATTAGAGCCCGCGACATTAAGCATCTCTCTGAAAACTGGCCGACCTCAGATCTTGATGACGATGCACTGGGGAGCGATGCTGCCTCCAACGCTGCTGCCTCGAACTTTGGAGATGACGGAGAAGATGGACCATACGCTCTTAGGAGTGTCCTGAAAGGGGCTGTGGATATCTCTGCCGATGAAGTTTTTACCCTAGGAAGCAACAAAAACCTGAACCTTGGCCTAGGTGACCAGGATGATAGACAATTTCCCGAGCGCATCGTGTTGAAGCGCCCCGGGCACCTTTTGCATCGATTTTATCGTGAGTACCAAGAGAAATTGGAACACCTAGGGCTTGAGGACAGCGTTCCCAAGAGCAAATCGACCGAGCTGCCCACTTTGATCACAAACAAGCCAATGAAGTTCCAAGACATTATCATGTCCAAACTACATACCGCCATCATAACAGATGACCCCGAGGCTAATCTATTTATGTGTGGATTTGGACCTGGAGGGCGCTTAGGAACTGGAGATGAGTCGACACGTTTCTCCTTTGTTTGTATTGAAACAGGCGGACTGGAGGGAAAGAAAGTCGTATCAGCTGCTCTGGGCCAAGATCATAGCCTGGCAATTACCGAGCAGGGTGAGATTTTCAGCTGGGGAAGCAACAAGTTCGGACAACTTGGCTATGGGCTGCCCAGAACTAGCAACAAAAACGATATTCCTATTCAGATGACTCCTCGCCAGATCTTCAACCCGTTCAAGAAAGAAACGATCATAGGTGCGGCAGCATCGTCTATCCACTCGGTGGTCTTCAGTACCTCAGGTCTCTATACATTTGGCAAAAATGAAGGTCAGCTTGGCTTGGTCGATTCCGACGCTCGTTCGCTTGAGGTACAAACGACGCCACGGCGCGTTGGAGCGTCTCTTTTCAATTGTCCAATCAAGATGGTGGCCGCTATTGATCGTGCTACGTCTGTGCTTCTGCAAAACCACGAAGTCTGGGTTTTCTCGTCATATGGCTATTCGAAGCTTTCATTCCCACTGGAGGTGAGCTCGAGATTCATCAGGGATAGCTTCATGACAACCAGATACGACAAGACTGCGAACCGCATCGTCAAGATTGTATGTGGAGGCAACACTATATGTGCATTATCCAGTTCTGGTGATGTGTTCACTGTTCAAGCCAACCAGTCTGATAATTCTTCGGCTTTAACGTCCACAACCAATCCTGCAAAGATTCGGAATTCGTTAGCCACCCCTGTTCGAGCATGGTCCGTTAAGAAATCATACATGGCAGCGAGCGATGTTGATGTTGGACAAGATGGTTCGATTATCATCTGTACGACATCTGGATCTGCGTGGAGAAAGGAACGCCGAACAAAGAACAAGGAGGGAGCCTCGAAAGATTATAAGTTTGCCCGCATACCTGGTCTCTCGCGGGCAGTGGCTGTGCGAAGCAATGCCTTTGGGGCCTACGCTGTCGCTCAACGTGAATGTGAAGTGACCAGAGAACAAATTCATATTGAGCAAAGCAGCCTTTGGGATGATATGTTGCCATTGTCCCCCTTTACAATGCCAGGTCTGGAACAGTTAGAATCGATCCTCGATGACGACACTCAGAATATCCCTCTTGTCCTTTCCTCCGGAAAAAGTATCCAGAGAGCCATACTTTCGTCCTCAAATATCGAAAGCCAGTTCCTTTCTGTATGGACCGAGGGGACGGTTTGGGTGACCAGCTCTATGTCGGACTCATGCATTCCTGTGCATGAGTTCCTTATAGCTGGCCGTTGTCCAATTTTGGGGAAGGCATTGGCCGAATTCCGGCAATCATATTATTCATCCGTCCCAGACGTGTTTGATATTGAGTACGGGAAGGACGGACACCCCCAGATCTGCCTCCAAAATGTTGATCCCTTGACCGTTATGAACGTGGTCTTTTTCCTTTACACAGACGGCATTCTCGATGTTTGGCGCCTAGCCAGGAGCTCGCCCGCAAACTCGGCCCGCTTCCGGCAGGTTCGCACTGAAGTTATGCGGGTTTCTACGCAACTCGGCCTGCCAGCGCTGGAGCGGGCGGCTCGATTAATGGTTGAGCCGCAAAGAAGCCTGAAAATGGATATGGCTCATGCCATCAACCACTCATTCTTATTTGACAGCGCAGACGTGGTTGTGCAGCTCAAAGGCGATACAATCAAAGTGCACAGCCAAGTAGTGTGTCAGAGATGCCCATTCTTTGACACCCTTTTCCATGGTTATGCAGGTGGAAGATGGCTAGATTCGCGCAAAGCGGACCCAAACCAGAGTGTGCATGTCGACCTAAAGCACATTGATCGCTCTACATTTGAATTTGTCCTGCGTTACCTCTATGCCGATACTGAAGAACGGCTGTTTGATGAAGTCCGGACCAATGATATTGATGACTTCATTGACTTGCTTCTGGATGTAATGTTCGTGGCAAATGAGTTGATGATCGACCGACTATCTCAAATATGCCAGAAGATGCTTGGTCGTTTTGTTACGACGCGCAACGTGTGCTATTTGCTCAATTCCGTAGCACCCTGCTGTGTCACAGAGTTCAAGGATGCCGCCCTGGAATATATCTGTCTCAATCTCGAGGCCATGCTGGCTAATAGATATCTCGAAGATTTGGATGCTACTCTCCTTTGTGAGTTGGATCTGATCTGCCGCGAGAATCAGTTAGCATGCTGGCCCATATCCCGTGGGCGCAATTCCGAGGAGTACGTCTTCGAGAAATACCCCGAACTTGTCAGCTCCGTGGAAGCAGATAAGCAACGAAGGATTGATGCCATGGCTTTGCAGTCCCGCCTTGGTCGTCTAGAACCTTATGATGCGCGAGCCCGACCTACGCCTAATGAGAAGGCCACTGCATCTCCGTCTGTGCGCAAAGCGAAGACCAGTGTTTCCGGAGAGTCACCAAATGTTAGTAGTACCCCAATGCTGAAACCGAGGCAGTCGGCTGGGGATCTCATGTTTCAAATGGACGATGAAACCCCTATGTCGCCAACTCCGTCGAAAGGCAAGGGTGCTATGCGTGGATTCCGGCTCGCTGAAGGCATACCTGAGAATGGATCACACCCTGACTCCCCAGCTTTGGGGGCAAGTGTCCTAGATGCGGAGTCCTTGGGCGATCACAGTTTCTTGAAGAATCAGATGTCTTCCCCGCAAGCCTCACTACTAGCAGAGTCCCCGTCCGAGTCTAGGGCAACCGCGCAAAACCAGAAACGTACCCTGGCATCACCATCTAATTCCTCTTCTGCGCCATGGGCCTCGCCAATGATTTCGAGTTCAAAGAAGGATATCAAAGACATCATAGGAGAAGCGTTGCAGTCCCGAGTATCAAATCTCACGCTGGGCATGGCAGATCGACGCGAAAGCAGCGGTAGCTTTGTACCCAAAATCTCCCAGAAGGAACGAAAGAAGCTTCAGCAACAACAGATACAAGAGCAGCTGGCTGCCCAGAAGAAGGCCAAGGATACACCACAGAACCCCTGGCAGAAGCCAGTAGTTTCTTCTCCACCCTCGCTTCCTCACCTCGATCCTCTGCCAGGTCAAAGCGCGCTAGCTTCTGAGGCTGTTAAATCACCTCCAAGGTCAATGACTATGCGGCAGACTGTGGCTGGCACCCCACCGCCAAAGTCAAAGCCAGTAGCTACACCTATGCAAACACCACACCGCGGTGTGTCAAGCGATCCACGGCCCTCTTCTCATTCGAAACCCTCCGCTTCGGGACCTTCGACAGCAATCCGTAACAATCTACCAACCTCACCACAGCCAGCCATTCAGTCAATTCGTCACATCCCACGCCCTGACCCAATAGGATTTTCTCCATCTTCTGGCTCGTACTCACTATCGACCATTTTACTCCAGCAACAGACCGAAAAGGAAGCGATCCGTGAAGCAGCCACAGCCAAGCATAAAATGCAAGAGATTCAGGCTGAGCAGGAGTTCCAGCAGTGGTGGGACCAAGAAAGCAAGCGTGTGCAAAGGCTGATAGACCCCCAGCCAAATGAAACGAGCTCTGGAAAGGGCGGACGAGGCGGTAAGGCGCCTGGTGCTGCCGGTGGCTCGCGGAAGCGTAGAGGCAACAAAAATACCGGGGATGGACCGGCTCCCCAAGATCACAGACGTGTATCAGCTCCAAGCTCTGGGCATACAACCCCCAAGACGAATCCGAATGGCCAGACCCCAACCCAGTCTCAAAAGACCCCGAATAAGAATCGGGCTGGAGGTGCTGGAAATGCTAATGGTCGTCGTGGAGGTGGTAATCAACGCGGTAGGGGCAAGACCGATGCATAAAAATGAGAAGAATGCATTTCTCTCATTGGCTTTCTCTAGTTTTGTATTTCAGGTCTGGGAGTACTTCTTAATGTACATTTTTAGCGTCCATTCAATTTCCACCGAGAATTGATTGATACCAGCGGTTCTTGGGATCCCCCACCATCTACACATCTCCCTTTGACCTACCCGCCATGTTCGGTATTGTTTATCAATTGAGAATCTGTTTGGGCGACTTTGGCGTTTAATCGAAGTGCTGGTCACTTTTAGAGACAGGTATAGAGCGTGATAGACTGTTTATGATTGATACATTACTTCTTCTAAATTTATGACTTGTCACTTTCAAGGTACAACCATTTAGACAACTTTTCTAGAATCAAAAGTCGATTCGCCGAGACCAAGACTGACGATATTCAGTTCCCAGCTCTATGAACGGACTTCCCATCGCACAGTCGCCGGCTGCACAGGACGTGAAAAGAGAGACTAGAAAGAAGTTAGCCAGATATTCTCATCAACCCAAGCCAGAATACTAAAAGACTTACCGAGTAATCCGTGTCCGGCACTCCCTCCATTCCCTCAGGATTGAAAAACTTGAACTCCCTCACAAGGGTGGCAACAATAACCCCCAAATTAAGATACGCAAATTTCTCCCCAATACAACGATGTCTGCCTGCCCCGAATGGCAAGTATGGACTGCGTGTTCCCTTGGAAACAGCACCATACCCATAATCCACCGTATCAGAAGCATCCTCAACCTCAATCCGATTCTCCCAGCGATGAGGATCCCATCGCAATGGATCACGGAAATAGCGCTCATCCCGCGCCGTAACACCAGGCGAAGAGAGCAACGTGTGCGAAGGCGGAACAACAAATTCAGTCCCAGGCACCGGCATCGGATTCTTCACCTTTCGCATAAGCGTATGGATAGACGAGTGGATACGTAACGTCTCCTTGATCACGTTGTGATGCAGCGGGAGTTTATCCATATCCTTGTACTGCAACGGTGGGAGATCAGCACCCAAGTTCTGGATCTGTTCGGCGTACAACTTCTCCGTCATCTCGGGCTGCGAGGCAAGTCGGAGAAGGATCCAGCAGCTAATTGCGGACGACGAGTGTTGGCCCGCCATCAGCAGCGTGATCATCATATGCGCGATCTCCTTGTCTGGGATTGGAGTCCCGTCGCGGTATACACAACGCATTAGGTTTGAGATCATGTCTGTGCCTTTGGATTTATCCCTGCCATTGACGTCTGCTTCTCCGGCTTCCCGTCGTGCTTGGATAATTCCCAGATAGATCTCACGCATACGTCCGTGAGCTTTGTCTCGCTTGCGGTTGTGGGGTAGTGGTGCCCAGGGGAGCATGAAGTTTATTGGGGTGAAACCGAGGTCGAGGTCGTGGAAGAGCTCGGCGAACTCGGAGGTCAGCTTTGAGCGTACTTCTACGCCTTGGAGGGTGCGTGCTGCTGTGAAGATAGTTATCTCGGCCATGGCTGCGGCGAGGTCAATGGTGCCTGATTGGCCTTTGAAATTGGGGGATGATTTTATGTAGGCGCTTGTTTCATCGGCGATTAGGGGGACATAAGATTCTAGGGCTTCTTGGCTTAGGCCGTATTTAATGAACTGGTTTAGGAGAGTTGAGTATTAGCTCTGGATGTGAGATGTGTGATGAGCGATCAGAAGCAGGTATACCTTCTTTTGCTCCATGAGTTTGGAGTTAGGACAGTCGTAGACAACGTCAGATCCGAAGACGGGTGTTGTTAGCTTGCCGTAGATCTCTTCGGCATTGACGTCCTTCAACTTTCCATTGAGAATGAACTCATTGCCTTCAACCCCGAGGTATACAGTTGTTTTCTTGCCTAGCAGGATGAAAGTAAATATGTCGCCATACTAGGTGTTTTCGTTAGTCGGCATTGTCTTTGGAAGCATCAAAAGCTGCAAGATATACGCACCTTGGCACGAGAAGCGAAGAAGAACTGGTACGGGTCCATGCCATAGGCGACTGTACTTCCAATGAAAGGAACCCAGTGAAAGACAACAGGTGGTTCCTTTCTGTTGTAGAAGATGAGCTGGTTGATCACATTGAGAACAATGGACACCAGAACAAGTCCGGTGGTATAGTATGCGATGCGCACGATTTGGCCTACTACCAATGGGACAGAATCCATGATTGTATATTTGATATGAAACAGAAGTAGAAATTTGGAGTACAACAGTATGAAGCTATATAGTTAGGGTTTTGTAGGACAAATCAGGAGTACGAGATTGGCGGTTAATAATCAGGCCATACCCCCCTGCCCCGGATGCAAACCAGCCGACAGAAGAATGTCTGGGGCCACTGCCAGGCACCCGATTTGTTTTGGATCTTCATTAAACTCCCACATCGGTTAAAATGGCTAAATCTCCAGATGTCTCCTAGACACAGTGTCATTCTTGTACGAGCACCTTGGTCTGTGCTGGAGGCCCACTTAGGTGGATAGCAAAAGATGTAAAGAAAGAAACAAGTGACTTCGTTACGGATCATGGGCATTCCATGGAGACATCTAAATACATTGAACATCCAATTTTTTTACCCTTCTAACAAACCTCAACACGCTTATGCGATGTAGGTCGAGGCAGACACATCACCACCACGACCGGTCCAGTTAACGTGGATATCCTTGCCCTCGGGGAAGGTCTCGCTGGCGTTCTCGGGCTTGATGCGGAAAGTGTGGGCACCGAAGTAGTCACGCTGGGCCTGGAGCAGGTTGGCGGGGAGGTTCTTGGAGCGGTAACCGTCGTAGAAGCTGAGGGCAGTGGAGAAGGCCGGAGCGGGGATACCCCACAGAGCGGTCTTGCTGATCACGTTACGCCAGCCGCTCTGGGCGTTGTTAATGGCCTTGTTGAAGAAGTCGTCGAACAGAAGGTTCTCAAGGTCGGGGTTGTTGCGGTAAGCATTGGTGATATCCTTAAGGAAGACGGAGCGGATGATGCATCCACCGCGCCACATGAGGGCAATGGAAGGCTTGTTCAGCTTCCAGTTGTACTCCTTGGCGGCCTATATTGGAGACAAAAGAGTTAGGAATCGACTATTAGTGGAGGTTGACAAGAAATGACTTACGTTCTGGATGAGCATGAAGCCCTGAGCGTAGGAGATAATCTTGGAAGCGTAAAGGGCCTGCTCAAGGTCGTCGACGAAAGCCTGCTTGTCGCCCTCGAACTTGGGGGTAGGACCGCTCAGGATGGAGCTGGCGCGGCCACGCTCGTCCTTGAGAGCACTGAGGCAGCGGGAGAAGACAGCCTCGCCGATCAGGGTGACAGGCATGCCGAGGTCCAGAGCATTGATGGCGGTCCACTTGCCGGTACCCTTCTGTCCAGCCTTGTCGAGGATCTTGTCAACAAGGGGAGTGCCATCGTTGTCGTTGTAGTAGAGGATATCACGGGTGATCTCAATCAGGAAGGAGTCGAGAACACCGGTGTTCCACTTGGCGAAAACATCACCAATCTCCTTGGAGGAGAGACCGAGACCGCGCTTCAGGATATCGTAGGCCTAAATAATGTCAGTGGTTGATCGAGAATATTTTGCTTGGAAAAGTAGCCTTACCTCGCAGATCAGCTGCATGTCACCGTACTCAATACCGTTGTGGACCATCTTAACGTAGTGACCGGCACCCTCGTCACCGACCCAGTCGCAGCAGGCCTCGCCGTCGCTCTTGGCGGAGATGCTCTGGAAAATGTCCTTAATGTGGGGCCAGGCATCCTCGTTACCACCGGGCATGAGAGAGGGACCGTAACGGGCACCCTCCTCACCACCGGAAACACCGCTGCCGACAAAGCTGATACCCTTGGAGGTGAGGTACTGAGTGCGGCGGTTGCTGTCGGGGAAGTGGGAGTTACCACCGTCAATGATGATATCACCCTTCTCGAGGAAAGGCAGAAGGGACTCAATGAAGTCATCGACGGGCTTGCCGGCCATAACGAGGAGCATGATGCGGCGGGGGCGCTTGAGCTTGGCACAGAACTCCTGGATGGAGTGAGCACCAACAATGGACTTGCCTGTTTTATAATGAGCATTTTTGACAAGGAATTAAGAACTGTCATTTTTTTGTAGAGCTTACCCTTGGCCTCGTTCTCCAAGAAACGGTCAACCTTGGCAGTTGTACGGTTGAAAGCGCAGACGGTGAATCCGTGATCAGCAACGTTCAGGATCAGGTTCTGGCCCATAACGGCCAGACCGATGAGGCCGAAATCAGCACTGGGAGCAAAGTGCGCCGGAGCGCCGACATTGATGCCGGCGAGACGGGCGCTATAGTCAGCGATAAATGTCTCTCGTCAATAGCTGGGCAAAAGTCACAATAGGAATGCGAAGGAAAGGACATCCGTGGACTTCCGAACAGTATCTCAATTGGTATCATCTTGCGCGAGCATCTATATGGATTCTTCCAGATAGAGCTGTTGCATGATGGAGCAACATTGAAAATGCGCTCTGTCCAAGAGGGAGGTGTAGCCACCATGAATTGGTGGGGGGAGGGAAGAAGGTAGATGACTTACACAGCCTGGTCAGCCATGACGATTATATGTGAGATAAAAGGGTATTGAATAAAGCAAAGGTTGATCTAGAGAAGAAAGGAAGATGAAGAGGGGGAGGGGGAAAAAGAAGAAGAAGTAGCATTGGCCGGCTGACGGAGCAACTCTTCCGTCATCTTTGGTGGGACATACCGGAGGGGGTACCGTGTACCTCACTTGTTCTTACTGTCTCCGGTGTAGCGCCAAGTATTGGGTACAGGAGCAGAGTCGTCCGGAGTTAACCCACTCGGGTTCTGTTTGAAGGGAAAGCATTATCCGACTATCAATTGATTTCAATTCTCTATACAAATACATATATGTTATAAAATCATATGCAATTCGCATAGCTTTTACTTTGGTATACAATAGCGGGGTATGGAGGGGTAACTTCTGTTGAAGAATTGCAATTGCATGAAGAATTGATATAGAGCTCTGTACTAAGTAAAATTGTAAGTATTAGAGAATGATGAAATAGAAATACCCGAATATCCATGTAACCCATCGAAACCATCCGAATCAACATGTCCACGCATCGGTGAACTGTTCTGGTAGAAATGCGACGGAGAAATCACTTGCCGATGCGTTCATAGCCCGCTACTAATGAGCTAACCATTTTGGGACTAGAGTGGGGGTTACAAGCTTTGAGTCAGCAATTGGCTTATGTCATTACTGAGTCAGAAAAGCTTGGTCAAGTCATGTGATTCGGCGCAGCCTAGCCAGCGCATTCAGAGACAAAAAAAAAGTCACTTCTCTTTAACCATTAACATTCAGCGCAGTCCTTGAAGACACACATTTCCCTAGTCCAGGTTTATCACAGTGACTATTTGCAAGCTGCGTGACGCTTCGCCTCTTGCAATCACTCATCCTTCGGGTGCCTATCTCAAGCGTGACGTTTGGCGACTGACTGCGGCGTCAGTCAGGCCCTGAAGGTACGTTGCGGTTGCTACTTTGCATCTAGCATTTTTCTCTCGCGCGTTTTATTCATTTCATCTCTCTCCTGGAATATCCCGTTCATCATGCCTCTTCCGCCTCCTCCAGGTCTCCGACAGACTCCCTCGTCGCTTCCGCCCCGCCCACCTCCATCCTCCAACATCGCGCAGCCTCCTGCCAACCCTGTAGGCCATGGCAGATCTCGACCAACAGGCTACAGTGCCTTCACGGCGTTCCAACCACGTGCGGTAGCCTCCAGTCAACCGCGCGCGAACCGCCACCCGGTCTCGAACCCCTCAGTCTCTGCTGGTTATGCAACCCCCGTCAATAGTTACGTCAATCACTATCAACAGCCACAGCCTCAACCATACCAGGGTGCGCCTTCCTACTATGGACAACCTCAATACGCTGAAAACACATACGGTCCGGCCGTCCCACAGATTGCGAATCCATACGGTCCGGCCGTCCCGCAGATTGCGAATCCATTCGGACCTACGCCCACCCAGACCAACAAAGGGTTCCCACAGAATTCCAACGCCCCGGGTTTCGATGCAGAGACTGAAGCTCAAATCGCGCAGTGGCAGAGCGCCTACAACAAACCAAGTGAAGATACCGCCAAGCAAGGCAACCAGCCCGGTTCAGGCGTGAACACAGGAGCGGGAACCCCAACCGTCGGCACTCCCACCCCGCAGGCCGAGTCAAAAAAGACTGTCATTCGTTCAGGTGGTGGCCAAACATGGACTGACCCTACCCTCTTGGAGTGGGATCCGGCACACTTCCGCCTTTTCGTGGGTAATCTTGCAGGTGAAGTCACGGATGAGTCTCTGCTGAAGGCATTCTCACGCTACACATCGGTCCAGAAAGCGCGTGTCATTCGAGAGAAGCGAACCCAAAAGAGCAAAGGCTATGGATTTATCAGCTTCAGTGACGGCGACGAATACTTCAAAGCCGCAAAAGAAATGCACGGAAAGTACATTGGTTCGCACCCGATTCTCCTGCGCAGATCCGAGACTGAAGTTCGCCCAGCTTTGGACCCAAAGCATGGAAAGAAACAGGGTAAAGGCAAGGGGCCCGGAGGTAAAGCTGGAGCAGGTGGAGCAGGTGGAGCAGGAAAAGTGAAACACGATGGTATCAAGAAGTCCGCCAAAACCAAGGGAGGGTTGAAGATTCTGGGTTGAGTCTAATATCCATGCGACCGCACTTTATGTAAGAATACCTTTTTAATGACAATGTCTTTCGATTGCTATGTTTACTATTTTTTTATTCTACGATAAATATAAAAAAAAAATCTACCCAAGCTAGGGTTCCTATCGTAGACGGCCAGAGTCACGTGACTATATTTGTGGCCTTGAGCCTTATGGACTTATACTTCGAGGTAACTACATGTAATCCGTAACTACATATGTTTATGTGTGTACTATGTAGCTACCTAGAGGTAGTTACTAGCCCTGGAGGGCAAATAATTGGCTTTATGAGCCGTTTCAGTAGTTTCAAATGTCTTGTCAGATAGTTCCGTTGGATCCTCTTTCCCTTCCATTTAGTGCTATATGAAAGATCAAAAGTATTAGCGATATTTAGAAGATAGTGAAACCGGGTTGAATTGTGCAAAATGACCTTTCCATGTTTAAATATAGAGTGCTTTAATAGTTTTTAGCCCATAACGTATGTAGTCACAGTATGTGGTTAGTACAGTGCTTCCCCAGCCCCTCTAAAAAAGCACATGGCTGGGAGAAAAAAAAGTCCTGTTTAAAACCCATTCACATTCCATCTAATTCTCTTTATTTTTCTTTCCTCACATTCTTATCTATAATTCTATAATCTCCTTCCCAAAAAAGGAGAGTGTGTTGCGAGAGCCCAACGAGGCTGTATACTTCACTGTATACAAATCCACCCAACGCATTGCTGCCCACCTGTACACGGCCTACCTTGATCTGCACGCCTTGTTTTGATTTTACCCTATCGCCTTGACAACCAGCGATTAAATATATCTACACATCTCGCCAATTCATTTACCTCCCTCCCGATCTATACCGATCTGTTGATCGTCTCCAGCCAAGATGGTTCAACGCAACATGACCATCGCGATTATCATCATCGTCCTCTTCATCCTCCTTGCAATCGCTGGATTTGCTATCTGGGCGGCAAATAACCACGTCTCGTTCTTCTCCAAGAAGAAAGAAGGCGATGCAGAGAGTGCAGATGGGTAATAAGGCAGGGTAGCAGACACTGCACCCTTGACCTTCGCCTTGAGCTCTCTCGGTCTTGCTTTACAGGCATTGATTGCTTCTTTTTCTTTGAATCACATACGTATACGATCACACACACAAATATCTACGATCACGACATTTTCTGCGACACGATACCCTTTCTGTTGGCAATCGATACTATCTGCCACGATGATGAGCTGCGTTATGAGTCTTTTACGATCACACACGCCTTTCTTTGTACAATTGTTGGCGATTGAAAGCAATCAGTACATACATTGCTTTCGATGTACCTTTTTTTTGGAGTTGGAGGGGTTTTTTCCTGGTTCCGTTTCTTTCTTGAATGTACTTTTGACAAGGATTTTGGTGCACATTGTTTGCTTAACTCGATGCATATTTATATTGACAGGCTGAAAATATCCTAAGTTGACAAAGTTCTAAAACAATATCAATCCATCTCTTACATATTTTCAACGTTCTATAAGAAATGATTACTGGGTAGTGTTCTCAAGACATATGTAAAGAGATATCTATCGATATTGGAAGAATGACACCAACATTCTCAATTATGATCATGCACAATAAACAAAGGGAATTCAAATGCACTGCCTCCAGGGGTATACATATCTACCCAAACTAGGTAATAAAACGTCCCACCGCCGAAAAAGCCTTAACATACATGAAATCCCGAAGAAACCATAACGCCCTAGTAATAATATGCCTCGCTCAAAAAACATAACTCAAAAGCTCTTGCGCGCGAAGAGCTGTAGCCACATGCCAAGGCAGTGTGTTATTTTGTACACTGCATATGCCCTTGGCCCGGGCAAGGCAGCCTATGTCCCGATACATACTTAAGGTATCCTTCAGGACAATGTCGTGGGATGCGGGAGGACGCGGGGAATAGATGAGATTGACAGAGATGGAAAACACGCCGTCGCCATCAGTAGCGCCTTTGCGGCGGAGGAGATACCCGCTGGATAGGGCGGGTCGGAATTCGGTGAGGTGGGGAGAGCTGTTGAGTCGGTGTGATAGGATAGCTAGCCAGGAATCATCACAGATATCAGTAAGTATGGCTTCTGAATCTGTTTCCAGTGATGTGTCCGTTGGTGTGGGGGCACTGTACGCGACAGGACCAGCGCTGGTCGGAGTGGCTGCGTTGCCCGATTGTTCGGGAGATGCAACGCTGGCACTTGGATTAGGAGTCGACACAGGTGTAGATGAGGACAGTATATTCAGCATAGCCATTGATATCGGTGGAACTGGTGGCTCAAGAATCAAGTCGGGAACTGTGTTGACAGCCAGGATAGTCAATTCCAAGGACCCAGGTTTGGACTTATTGTGGTGGTCTGCTAGACTAGCCCATGCTACGCGAATCTGTTAGCAACTTTCCCTCGATATCAGGGAAAATAAGAGGTAGTACCTTCAATCTCATCGGTTTCCATAGGTTCGGTGGTCGCCAGATGAACTTTCCATCGTGCTTGGAATTTCTCCATAATGTGTTTTGTCGTAGCCCAGATTTCATTTCTTACCTCGGAAATCGGTCTGGAACCGCCTGAATGACGATACCGCAGGCAGTAAGACATGGTCCTTTGTATAGAACCTGGCAAATCAGTCCATGCCACTGATATCCAGCGTTGATCAAGGCTTTTGGAGTAGGCAATATGAAGACTTCGCCCATCTTGAAGCGGCGAGGATCTTTCAGGGGCAAGTCGGAAACTAATGGCTCTCGGGAGAGCGTCGGCTAGAAGCATTGGTGGCGCGCAGAGCAGAGGGCTCCTATTCCCATCATTTGGGCGACACCGGCTGTAGACCTCTAGGGCTAAATTCAAATAATCCGCCTGGAAAGGTATAACCATCGTTTCGCTCGACATGATGAATTCCAGCGGAATTATCTGTAGAACAAGCTCTGTGGCATTTCGAGTCTGTCTTCGCTCAGAACCGGCTATCAATTGCTGGAAAAGGTGCCAGAAGGCGGAACAAATGTCTGCTAATGCCGCAGCGTGCGTAAACGGGTTGATGATATAGACAACATGGTTATCAGCAGTCGCTGGCGATTGCGAGAGCTCCGAGCCTTGGGAATTGTTAGCAGCGAATATGACCGTCAGAGAAAACACATACCAAGTTGCTCGCAAGTTCTCTTTAGTACTTGCATCATCGATTCATAACTAGATGTTTCAGATCGCCAAGGCTTCAGCCCGTCTTCAAATGCCACAGAATCTTCTCCTCTGGTATGGGTTCCAAAGTTGCAACTTTGGTAGAGAAGACCAAACCGTCTCAAGAACACATCTGCTGCTTCTGACGCAGCTTGTGGGTGAATACAATAAGCAGAAATGTTCTTTGGTCCATGAGCAGGCTCAAGACCAAATGTTTCCCAAAACGATATAGCCGGGGGAAGAGCCTCTAAGTATTCTTTGCCTCGACGTACACGTACGTGAGGAGCCGATAACTTTGAAATGAAGCTCCTAGGGGTGTCTTTGGGCGGCGGGGGGTGCTGTGATGGTTGCTGTTGCGTCTGATTCGCAACAAATTCGTCCTGCAATGAAGTGTATCTTTTGAAGTCCAATTTCGAGGTCTCGCCCAAGAGGTTTGTCTCGTCGAGAATTTGCAGTGGCAGAGACTGGCTTTCGAGATCAAAAAGACCGATTTGCCCATCAAGCGGATGCTTAAGGGAGGATTGCGTTATTTGGTCGACCAGCAGTTGCGCAATTTCAAGCTGACCTTCACGACGAGGAAGTACAGGGAGTTGCTGAGGTGGAAACGCAGAGAAATAACCAGTTAAGGTCCAATCAGAAAAATTAGCTAGAAAATTGCCGAGGAACGTAGAGTTCTCGGCTGCGTATGCAGAACTTGCTTCTGTGCCGACCACTGACTTCTCTTGGGATGCAACTGACACTATATCAGATTCCGAAGGAGCTCGTTTGCGCTTCAAAGACGGCATTAAGGGGATGGCCGCCGGAGTTGGAACGTGCTCAGACATGATCTCGATACTGTCGTCGCTGCTGTCACTGCTCACCGATGCTGATCGTAGACCATTTTCTGACTGAATTAGAGATAGACTGGCTCTGTTGCGTTCTTTTGAGGAGCCAGGTGCGTTGGCGCTGCTTCGGTCACGGTGAGGAATGCCAATTATGGGTATGGCAGATGTTTGATCTAGCGTGT
The DNA here is from genome assembly GCF_001561935.1 of Penicillium griseofulvum. Lineage (NCBI taxonomy): Eukaryota > Fungi > Ascomycota > Eurotiomycetes > Eurotiales > Aspergillaceae > Penicillium > Penicillium griseofulvum. The sequence goes on along the minus strand of NW_024467471.1, from coordinate 3,104,703 downwards.
CCAATGAGCCACCACCAGAGAACCAGAATTTGCCAGTTGCTCCGTACTTCTGGTCCCAATCACTGAGTTTCTTTTTGAAGGCCACTGGGTGGTAATGCCCTTGCCCGCGGTTATCTGTAGACTGTTGATGCTCCTCTCCATCGGGCCCCGGAAACAATATCTTTTTCACTTCTACCGGACTCAAGGGCGGACTGATTGTTTGACCTGCGCGATCAATAGGCGTATGAGTTTGTTCTTCGGGGGCCATAGGCCCTTCAGATAGATGTGGGGCTTCGTGGTGTATCGGAGATGCCTGTACCTCATGTGTTTCGACATGAGTCGGGACTTCCCGTGGCTGATTAGGGGAGGGTTCTTCATCAACCATGGCCTCGGCCTCCGATTCGCTCCGAGGATGAGATGCTCCAAGAGTTCCATCTGCATCCTCTACACGAGAGTCACCGTCCATACCATCGAAATCAGGGTCATCAAAAAAGCTGAAGTCCGCATCGGTGATACCTTTCGACCCAAAATCTCTTTCATTCATTTCTCCGAAGAGGTCTTCTTCATCGCTTGCATCATATCGACCAGTGCCAACACCAAGGCCAGTATTTTGAACGGGTGATATATCAGATCCTGGTGCATTTCTTCTTGAACTTCGTTGTATTGTATGGGGTTGTCCAAAGTCAGAGTCCTCAGCGAAAGGGTCAGAAGGGTTTGGGTTGTTCAATCCAACCGCTGCAGCTCCATCTGGAGGAGTTGGGTAAACAAGATTCATGCTTTGCAAATCGGGATATTGCGCAATTCGGGATAAACTCTCTATGCTTTCCAGCGTTTCGACCTTGGGTGGCGATGACATTTCTTGGTCTTTTGGCCGTGGGTCTTGAGTGATAGGGGTGTTTTGAGCAGTATTGGAAATATGGTCTAGCTTGAGAGAACTCGTCATTGAGGACCATTGCTCTGCAAAATCTAGAGGTTCGTCAAGAAGGGAACCTTGAGCCCCGGAAGAGAAATTTGATGAGCTAGCCCTTTTGAAGCAGAATCTCGCTGGCCATAGCATGCATTTCAACGGCAGTGCGGATTGACTATCATCACTCTGTCGCCATGCTTCCCCGGCAAGCCTGGCGAAAAATGGCTCCCAAACCTCCACTTCCACCCAGGGTTCTTCGTCAATTGCGCCAACGTGCATACCAAAATTCCGCAGCCATTGCACAACATCCAATTTCCACTGTATTCTTTTTGCAGATAGGTTGCTAGATGTGGGGTAGCCCAAAGGGGGAACGGTTGGCGAGTCAATATTAGCCGTGACAAGCCTAGCGATAGTACCGTTCGGGCATAGCCAAAGATCAATTCCAGGCCGCACGTCAATTATTTCAGAGATATTCTCGTGTGGACTGCATAGTCGCGTAATGCCCGTTTGGGATATAGTCTGGGTGGAAACGGTTATTGTCCCACTCATAGTTAGCTGGATGTTGAGTGTAGTTAAGCAAGAAGAGGATAGAACACTGTCATTGTCGATATGGGGACTGTCGTATCCCGATTTTTCGACGGCAGTGAAAAGAGTACGTGATCCGAGGGGTAGAGCAGCATGGCGACGAATCAACTGGAGGCCGATTGAACCAGTGACAGCAGATATGAAGGAGGCATAAATGGCCGCTGAACTGCTGTAACCGTCTTGACGCCGAGATGATGGTTGGCTCTGATTTGATCGTGGCTGCCCAGCGGGTTGGGTACTGTGCTGACTCTGATTGTCGGACGACAGACCTTTCACCAAGTCCACCGAGGAGACACTTCCCAACGCAGAGACTATTGTAATAAGATTAACAAAAGATTCTAAAATGAGTATCCAAGGTGATTGTGGGCATACCTTTCAAAGTTGTTGTACCGACGAGGATTTTATTTGATTCTGCGTCACTTCCCCTCACATACAAAGGCTGCAGGCTTTCGAACTCGGGAGTAGGGGAGAAAACCCAAAGTCCCAGGCGCCTTGGGCATGACGCGAGGCAATTCAAAAGTCTTAATCGAGCCTCTAAATCTTTAAGGCGACTCAAGTGCTTGAGAATAGTGTAGCCATTGGCGGGGCCTTCTTGTGGATTATTTGCGATACCAGCTTCTTCCGTGTATATTCTCCAGTAAATATTGGAGAATCCATCCTGATGTGACGCGTCAGCATGCGAATGTACTCTAAATTTTACAACACTCACAATAAGATGTATGTTGGTGTTTGCGCCGCCAGGGAAGTCCATAATTCAACGGTCGCGGACAGCCCCGGAAGCCTTTAAAGATAGATGAAATTTTGAAGCTGACTCTGGAAGTCATTTCCAATCGCAGGTTGCATGGTCTGTGGCAAGGAGCGAAAGCGCATAACAGAGAGATCAACAAACAGCAAATACATTAGCTGGTTGATACCATGTTGCGCGGAACGAAGCGGTCAACAAAGATTAGGACATATAGCACAACGCTCTCACTCAAATGAAATCAGCGCACTAAATGAGACCAAGTAATGATTCAACCACAAGGCTTACCGCATGAAGTCAACAGAAAGTTGAAATGCGTAATTCCGGGGGACGTTCGCCAGGGACAACTCGGACCAATCACCAGGCCCGAATATCACGTGATCGCTATCAGCGGCTTTTTATCGCAGTTTTTTTTTTATCTTTTGCAGGTTTGCTTTCGCCGACACCGATAGGTTGCAAATAAGTTGCAGCTCAGCTCAAAACAACTGGCTTGACCTTCTTCACGCCAGAATATACCAGCATGAAGCTGTCCAACCCGTCCGAGGTCCCGGTATATACCATATCGGGTTCAGACAGTGCTCGCCCACTTCCCGAATGGCTTGCTAGACGCCGAAAGCGCAGCTTGAAAAATGACCCCGAGTATGCGAATCGTGTTGAATTACTGCAAGACTTTGAATTTGAGGAAGCAAGTCACTGTGTCCGAGTCAGCGAGGATGGAGATTGGGTTATGAGCACAGGTTTGTACTACTGGTCCCCATCTATTTCTAAAAGCGCATACCCTAACACTATTGCTTGCAGGAACTTACAAGCCACAAATCCACACCCACTACCTTCCACAGTTGTCCCTTTCATGGGCGCGCCATACAAGTTCACTCAACACCACGTTCATCCTATTGTCTTCCGATTACACCAAGTCCCTCCACCTCCAGTCTGATCGATCTCTTGAATTCCACACTCCCTCTGGATGTCACTACACCACCAGACTTCCCCGATATGGACGTGACCTGGTCTATGACCGCCAGTCGACCGAGGTGCTTGTTCCTGCAGTTGGTGTTAATCAAGATGGCATGGGAGAGGTCTACCGATTGAACTTGGAGCTAGGCCGATACATGCGGAGTTTCGAGATTGATGTCGGAGGTGACGATTTTACATCCACAGGTGGCGGAACTCTCCAAGGTGGAATCAACACTGGGTCGGTCAACACTGGTGCTATTGCGGAGCAGAGTCACAATTTGTTGGCCTTTGGAACTTCATTGGGCACAGTTGAGCTATGGGATCCTAGGGCTAAGGGACGTGCTGGTGTGCTGCTTCCACCCACACCAGTTGGATTAAACGATGAGCGATCAGAGATCACAGCTTTAGATTTCAATCGCTCCGGTATGAGCCTTGGAACTGGCTCGTCTAATGGTCTCATTCACCTCTACGATTTGCGTTCACCCGTCCCCTTCCAGGTCAAGGACCAAGGATACGGGTTCCCTATTCACACTCTCCAATTCCTCGAGCAGTCGTCCGCAACACAAGCCGCGACAATCGAACCCAAATTGCTCTCGGCTGATAAGCGCATCATCAAGCTTTGGGATATCGAAGATCAAAAACCTTGGACTTCCGTTGAACCGGCTGTGGATATCAATTCTGTCGCTTGGTGCAAGGATAGCGGCATGCTTCTCACAGCCAATGAAGGCCGACAGCAGCACTCATTCTTTATTCCGCAGCTTGGCCCTGCGCCTAAATGGTGCTCATTCCTGGACAACCTGGTTGAAGAGATGGCTGAAGATCCAAATGATCCCAGCGCATTCAAGTCTGCTCAGTCTAGTTCTGTTTGGCCTGGCTTCACGCTTGTGCCCAGTGAAGAGGTCGCGAAATGGGACGCCAAACTCATCAAGGCAGGCGGAGAACCCATTGATTTGGCATCCTACATGCAGTCAGGAAAGATGGTACCTTACTCTAAGGGTTACCAGGTATCTAACTTTGTTTATAACTCTATCACCGGGTTGTTCCCCGATACAGAGAACCCCAGAGCGAAGAAGGTGGCCGAAATTATGAACAAGGAGCGGGAGAGCCGCATTCGCGGCAAGAAGAAGGTTGCTGTCAAGGTGAACAGGCGACTGGCCGAAAGGATGCTGAACGCAGAGGAGAAGAGGGAACGCAAGCACGCCAAGCGCCTACTGGAAGGCTCAGGCGAGCAGGAAATGGTCGATGCTGCTGCAGCTCCTTCCGAAGGCGAAGAGAAGAAAGTACTAGGCGGTGGCCGTTTCGCCCAGTTGTTCGAGGACCAGGATTTCGCTGTCGACGAGACCTCACGGGAATTCCAATTGCTGAACCCCAGCACGGTTCCTCAGGCTGCTGCTCCATCAGCTCCGAGAAAGGAGCGTGGCTTGACGGCAGTCGAGCAAGAAGCCATCGACGATGTGCCCGGTTCAAGCTCCGACTCCGACTCCGACAGCGAGGCGGAAAAACCTGCGAAGACAGCAGCTTCCAAAAAGATCTCTTCTGCAGACTACAAGCGGACGAAGCGTCCTCCACCTCGTATGCAAGTGTCTTCCTCAAACCAATCCCACTCCACCCGAGACCGCTCCTTCGGCTCCCGTGCGCAGAACATGAAGTCGAAGCAAAAGCCTGCACGACGAGTTGGTGTAGTCGGCGAGCAAGAGATGAGCTTCAACCCGGCCGGGAAGCCGAAGCGCGCTGCCCCCGAAGTGCGTTACGACAAGACCGACACATCTTTCCGGTCCAAGGAACGCCGCAGTGCTTCCAACAATACTTTCCGCAAGATGTAATGTGTCTTGTCATTATTGGCCTTTTATTGTGCCATTTACTTGACGCCATACAACCTTGCCCGGCCAAGAAGTTTACTCGCTCACACTCTACAAACCATGCTCTTGGCCCTTCGCCTACCTCATTGGGTCGAGCCTTCTTAGGGGGACGCCTGTTCGCCGCCGAACACCAGGACCAACCTCATGGCAACTTTTATTGCTCCCATGTGCAATCAGCCGCTGTGCGAAGTGCTTCTGTGTTGATCCCTGGGCCACGTTTATTTGAACCTACGGCAACTTTCTCAATACCCTATTTGCACACTATCATAGACAGCTTTGGTGTGACATCCGAGAATTCAAAGCTCTGGTGCACATATTTTTGGAATGACCACTCTGTATCTTAATGTCTCAAAAGCGATGCCAACAATCTTAAATATCATTCAGCTATTTTTTTTTTCCAGTCTGCTCCTCAGACACCCCAGACTATATATACCTAGTCAGTCAGCCATGGTGGATGACTTCCAGGACTCGAAATGCGTAAGTAAAAATGGGACAAAATATTTCACCTAAGAATTACAGAAATGCACCCAAACTTCTAGGTCTAATCCAAGTCCGAAATTATATAGATGCGGATATATACATTTTTATCTTCTCTCTTACCATCCCCACATTCCAACGAGCTCTCCGGGCTCATACCCTGTTGTAATCTACAATCCAGTAACTAGATGAGATCGTAAAGATGAAGCACAGTATGAAGATATTGTGGAATGCTGTAAGGTATATAAGGGTGAAAATGGCTATAAGTCTACATACTACCATATTGCCATTTGACATATGTGGATATTAAACCGGGTACAGTACGACCAGCTCAGCTCAAATTAGTCTAGATGTGCTCCTCATTGTATGCAATATCTATTAGACAACGGGTCTCTGTTAACTGCTACCTTGCTTTTCGAGATCTACCAAAAAGATGCCCAAGAACGTCGACATTAACATAGTCGAGCAAGTTCCAAAACCAGATAATGGTAGGTTTATATTATAGACTCTTCGAGGTAGTGCTGCAGGCCCATCCCCAAGGAGCCGTCTTAAAGAGTTTACCGTCAAAATCCGGGGTCTCCGTAGATACCTAAATGTAGGTTTGATCAGCGGAATCTCTAATAGGATATTCCTCTCCTTTAGATCTATACATAGTATGTCATCGCTAAGAGGCGTTACACTAGTTACCACGTAGATTTAAATCTAATCCCAAGCCACTATTGCGGCTTTGCTCGGGGCCCTTATTACTCCTAGTGAACATGAATTCCACACTTTGGCGGCTTATAGTAGGAGCTGAAGTATTTAGAGTATTACCCTAACTCCATACTTCGGCCCCGGCCCCGGCGTTTGCTCCAGCGGCTATAACGATGACCGAACAGCCAAAGAGAAATCCATGAGCTTTTCATCTGGCATTAAAGTAGGCACATGCGTTGGCGTTGCGCCACAGGCTATCTTAGGTATTCTCGGAATTTGACTTCCGGTTCTCTATGGGCGAAAACGCCAAAAGCAATATGGTGAAAAGAAAAGGAAGCATATGAGCTCGTCGAGACTAGGGGCATTAATCCCTAGCATGCGATTCATGAATTAGACTACAACACTGTCCTTGGGAAGGATGGCGTTCAAAGGCCACATTCACGATCTAGAGAACTAGTTCAGCTGAAAGGGCAAAGTACGAGATTAGTGGATTGTGGATACATTGCGTGATCTCACTGTCATTGTACGATTATAACGTGTTCAGGATTATCACTTTGGACTCTACTCAGGGCTTAATGATCATCCGGAGAAGAAGCCATAGCCCTTTAGCCGCCTTCGGTAGAAGGGGGGAAATGGTCCGGATGCTGTCAACACGTCCGTGCTAATTGACTTCAGCGCGTTTGAAAATGATTTTAGACTAGTTTCCTAAAGAGTAATATAGCTTCCTTATTAGATCGATAATCAGAGTTTCTCTCCCTTGGCGTTATATATGTTGCATAACCATGTGGAGCGTAAAACCATTTTCCTAATGTGGAAACCCTTTCTAGATATCTTACTATTGGAATTACATAGTTAACGTCAAGAATGTAATTGGCTCCGTGTCCGATTGAGTGGAGGTCATTCAGAATAAGCGAGAACGTGTACTTGGACTCCATAGTACCCACAATGAAGAGCACCCCACGTGGGCAGCTGTCATCGTATGTAGATCTGGTTTCTCCCAAGTATTCAAACGTCTTTTTAAAAGACTATTCACCGAAAATTTCCTGAGTGTAAGCAAGGGAATCAAGCGGCAATCGGAATCCGCTTCTGGCCCCCAAAACAAAACGGGGACCGGGGATATCGAACAACTCCGTACAACAGTACACGTGCAATATTATTCTATACCCACTCCTATCCTTGAGATCGGCGGTGGCTGTTCTGAGAGGGCCGGTGTTCTAGGGATATTTTAGCGAAGATCGTGGGATTGTTAATTATTGGCAAGATTGACGGAGTACTAAATTTCTAACCGAGACATGAAGGCTTGGACATCTTTGTGTCGTCTGAAGCGCCACGGAGTAGTTGACAACAATATCCGGCAAAGAAAAATCATATCAGACCCGATCTAGTTAGTTATCTGACCCTACGATGTATGTACTTGTACTTCGTATACTAAGACATGAAAGAAGACACGTCAGACTAGAACCCGCCACTTTTGCAAAAAAATTCCGAAATTCGATAACTTCAAGCCCGGTTTCAGAATTTAAAAGCAAAACTTCTTGATCTAGGTATGTATACGGGCATGATTCGCACACGGAAGCCCCTGAATAGAAGGTCCCTCTTAGCCCCCAAACCACGTATATTAAATCAAAACTTGGCTTGAGAACGTTTAACCCGAAACAGTCTACCGTGGCAACCCTGTTAGTTTAATGTACTGGATCAACAGACTCCAGTTCCTCTAGCTTGAAAAGGACTACGGTGACGGCCTTATTGATCCAATAGTTCGGGACTATATCCCGGTATTCTTGAAATACCGAAAACATACGGAGCTACCTAGAGACATCTTGGCAAGCTTCAAATCATTAATCTATCCCAGGAGATAGAAGACCTGACTCGTTGCATAATGGTTTTGTAGCATTGGTTGAACAGAGATAGGCTTTTTTATGTCTTAGATATTCGCGTTCTTCATGCAGATCACTGGAGCGATCATCAGGGACCACGACAATGTTTCTAATAGCACCCATCGGTCCCATTTCACCTACCTATTAGGGTAAGATGTAGCCACTCAGTATAACCTTACCTCTAAATTGACCTGCGACATTCTGATATGAACGGGGTTCGCCAAGAAGTTGTGGAGAAAGTAATACATTGCGCAGTCCTTCTGAGAGTAATCTGCAGATATTTAGAGATAGCTGTTTAACTAACGAGAGATCTTCGAAGTCAAATAGTGTCTCAGGTCCCTCTCAATCACATGTCTCAACCTAATTACCAACCTCGGATCCGCTGTGGTTCTACAATCGTCATGTTTCTGTTTGAAGAATTAAATGGAACAAGAGAATATGTTGTAGGTCATACTATACACTATACGAATTACAAATTACTTACAGAATAGCCCTGAATCTATACGAGAGTTCAGCATATGCACGATATACGTACTTACAAAACTAATATGATGTTTTTTTGATACCTCATTCAATATTGCTGCCGCCTAAATCATATGCAGTTTCATTTCTAGACACCAAAGCCTCCCTTGGCATATAGCCATTGTCGCCTTCACCCTCACAAGGCCTGGAATCGTGCATTGGAGGCGAATGAAAACAAGGTGGATCTAATCACAGCCAAATCGTATGTATCCTTCTCTTGGGGGGGTTCCACAGTACTTTTGATAGCTAATGATCAGCTACTTTTTCTGCCAAAGCCTTAAACTCCGAGTACATGATCTCGAAGAGCGCAAAATTCTAAGTGCGGGAAAAATTCCCCGGTAAAATTGCTTAATTTTTCAGTATGTTACCCATACCCAAATCGAACCCTGGCCTGGGTAGGAGAAAAAAAGGAACAGATTGTATCCCATGATGCAAAATCAAACCGAATTTCGAAGACAGAAACAAACGCCGGGTTGTTCTCTCAGAAGAAAACAAAAAAAAATCTAGAATCCACGACCACGACCACGACCGCGGGGGGGGCCTCCACGTCCACGGCCTCGTGGTCCACCACGACCACCACCGCGACCACGGTCTGCCTCCTTGCGTGCCTTGTTTTTGGGCTTGGGGGCGTCGTCGACAAGGAGGGTATCAAGGGGAAGGCTGTCGGGGAGAATGTAATAGCGGATCGTGGAACCGCGAATGTTGATGGTGTCGAGCGAAACGGGGTCACGGCCCTTAGGGGTCATCTTGACAGCCCGGAGAGAAGTGTTCATCTGAGGGGAGACAGACACGATAGTACCGTGAAGGATTGTACCTAGATGAGGGACCAAAGTTAGGCAAGACAGTTCTTTTGCCTATTTCGAGGATTGGCATATTTGGGGGGACTTTAGGTTGGAGTCTGCGGGGGTTGCGCGGGGGTTCTGACCATTCTTCAATTCAACAGTAACCGTCTCATTGGCGCATTTCATCAAAAAGCTACAAGAATCATTAGATGTCAGTGGGAGTGGGTTTGATGGTGCTGGGTGCGCCAAGCGGAGCTGGCGACTGCCGCGCACAGGAAAGGTGACCACGTACCGGACGAGTTTCATGATGAATTAGGAAGCTGTAAGCTGAGGACGGTTTCGATTTAATATGAGCTGTCAAAGCACTAGCAGGTAGCTAGAGATTGTGGGGATAAAAAATTGCGTTCGTTTTGGTGATGCTGTTGGACCAGAGTCAGAGAAGATCTGATCAGGTGAGATAAGTCACGTGGCAATCCTCACATTCGATCGAACCTTCCAAGGTTGCGAATTTCATTCTTGCTATACTCGACCTTCTCTAAGCATGTTGGATATATCTATTATAATGATGATGGCATAGCAATTGGCCACTATGGTTTCATGTTTGATATACTCCGTGAGATGCTCAACGCAGACCAATCCTCTAGTCCAAGTGTCGAGAAATGTCGAGGCTCTAGGCCATCTAAGCAAAATTGAACCTTGGATTCTTGGCAGCAGGCGATGTGACTGAAAATAGCGAACTTCAGCGTGACTTGCACCCGGAAAAGTTCCATAAGCTTTAACAGCTTTCATGCACTCATAGTTGATATGCAGGTGAGCGGTGTGTCAATGTTGCATCGTATCTCATAGGATCAACGTGGGATCACCGGAATACCAGGTTTACGTTTCTCCTAATGCGCTTTAGTTGTTGACCTGAATTTGGGCAGAGTTGATATGTCCAACGCAGCGTATCTGCAGACTGACGGCTCCCATCACTTTACCACTCCACTAATCATTTTGTTTTAGGGAAAATCCCAGAAACTCATGAACTGAACGGGTGTGCAAGTCTTGGTATATGATATTTCAAATCTGCCGTCTGCTGTTGACAAAATGACTGAAAACCTTTCGGCAGACTTGCAATTTATGTCAGCCGAACGAGACAGAAATGGTTGTTTCACCCAATATCATAGGTCCAATACGCCATCACCTACATAGTACATACTGCGAGCAAGGTATACTGGATAGTACAACCTTGTAAAAAGTACCTCAGGCCATCCAAATGTTGACGAGGCCCCAAAGCCCGAAGATACAGTGAATGAGATCAATCAACGAAAACCAGAAGCATTGAAAGGTTAAGGCTCAACCGTATGTGATATTATAGATATAACAGTATGGGTGATATACAGGGATAGATGCATATAGAGTGATCTAGTGATCTCCAATGCAGAAGTACATAGCAAAATGATATAACTGCGGATCCCCTGTGGAGCCCGGATTGGAAGGCGCCTTCTGAAGTTCGGGAATTGGTAAATTTCCAAAGCGCTAAATAAGAGAACCTATGAATTTTTCAAATTACAATGTCTTGGCTGTGTTTTTTTGTGTTTTACTGTGACAAGATCCACCATTTCCTTACAGCCTTGCCATTTTGATACACTTGCCTGGCCCAGCATTTTGGATATTGGTCCATTTATCCAAGACCTTTCATTCCATTGAAATGAGGTAATTTTTCAAGCTAAAACAGCCGCGTAAGATCCCTACTAAAATGGGATTCTCTGGGGCTGGAAATCTTAGCATTTACCTAGGGTGTAATACTATCGTTGATATACCTGGATGGGGACTTCGGTACTTTTTGAGTTCTTCTTTTTATTTCTTTTTTAAAAAGGAACAAAATGTATTTCCATTAGAACTGTGGATGTCATATCTTTCAATATCTAGAAATCTACTTTTTTTTTTTTTCCAACGGCGCGTTTGTGGGGGCCAAGACTGATAGGGGGACAAGCATCGGGCCGGGGATGGCGGACCTTTGACTTCAACTTACTGAGTTTTTTCGTATTTCCAATTTTTTTTCTCTCTTTCTTCTCGAATTGAAGGTGAAATTCCGGAATATCCAGTCACGCGCTAGACTTATCCAGAGTTGTCATGGCCCCCATTCCGCCCCCATTTACTATAATGGGGCTAGAAATATCCTAAGATTGCCAACTCCCCTGTTAAAGAGGATCATTACTGTACAGCACTATGGCCCCAGTCGCAATCAGTTCCGAGACCTTTTCCCGCATAGTATCCTCTGTTTTACCCGTCATTTGTGGGGGTCGAAAAAAAGCCCGACTTTCGCTCGTGATAGTTCCCATCGGCCCACCTCATTTGAAGATCCTAGGATTTCTTTTTTTTATTATTTCTTTTTACTTTTCTCACTGGGATTCCTACAAGATAATAAATTGTCTTATATTACAGATGCAAGACGGTAAATAAGCGGGTAGTGGGTACAAGTGCATAGTAGACCCGGTCCTGATCGAGGCACACGAAGTGGCGCACAAGGGAATCTAGAAGTTGTTGGTTTTTGAACTTGTGGGCCAGCAAGGCTACCCAACGGGGACCTCTCAGATCATAAAACGATTGCGGGGGTCACTAGTAAACGCCCATTGTTAGATATGGGCTTTTAAATACTTCATCGCGCCCTTTCCGTGCCCCCAATTGAAACAGAAAAAAAAAGCTTTCATATCGACAGGATACATACTTAATTGAGACAACTGTATGTTGACTTTCTCTTACCAGTGCCGCCTATCCCCTTATACTTGATTTTGGCCCCCTCTTCCTCAATGCTTGCAATCTCACAGGTCCGGGACCTATATAGTTCCTAATGTTCCCTGGACCCTCTGGCTCACAGGAACCATTTTCTCACCGCAGGAATCAATCAAATCTACCCTCAGACTCACAATCGAACGTGAGGCTCTTGTCTCCGCTAATCCAGCCAGTGGAGGCTAGTGACTTTTCAGGCAATCTCCCTGGACCAGACTCTCAGTGGCCCATTCAGTCCATTCAGAGTTCTATCTCTGTACAAGGGAGTCCACAATCGACCCAAGCCTTTGAACTGGCACTTCCCCCGCATCATTCAACAACGCTGGATACCAATACAGGTCAGCCTCACACTCTGCCAGGGTTGAACTACCCATCCAAGAGGTCAACAGCCCAGTCTTCTATTGAGGACACAACTGTCATTAAAGAAGAAATTGAATCGGAAGATTCACGGTACGTCAAGCTAAATTGTCATGAGAAATGACCCAGACTCTGTGCTGACTAGGGCATCCCCTCAGCAGCGGCCTTGGCATCTCATCATACCCCATGTCAATAGTATCAGACACTTATTTTGCTGGCCCAATGCAGCAGAATACTCATCGTACGAAGCCCCAAGTGTGGTTTAAGGGGTTTTCACTGACGCTTTTAGAATATGCGTGGGCAAACCGGCCTTACCAGCCCTTGCAACCGCCATCAGGGCAAATGAGTCCATCATTTCCATCTTCACATCCGTCATACCCTCCATCAAGCTATCCGATGGGCTATCCCAGTCATCCAAACATGCCAATGCATGCATACCAACAGCAAGAACATCAGATGCCGGCATCTTATTCCGCAGCACCTGGCAACGCTCCACGTCACAGTCAAGCTCGAAGGTAAGCCGATTGATTACCTGACCTCGGAAAAGACTGACATTGCCAATTCAGTCCACCAATAGCCCGCCCCTTTCACCCTCAATCCATTTCGGGTACTCCTCAGCCCGGGCAGCCTCTCATGACCTCGTATGTCGAATGAACCGTTCCAAGCATAAATGATCGAATGACCTGGTTACTGACATTTAGTGGTAGTTCTCCTTATATGATGAACCCTGCCTACTACTTCCCCGACACATCAGCCATTCCGTGAGTTGTGTTGATAAACCCGAAGACTGTAGCATACTGACCGGAAACCGAAACACTAGACCGCACCCTGCCTCCACCAGCTCTCAGCCATCGATGTCCGCCCCCGAGCCAGTTTATTCTTCACCAGAACCCGCTGCTGCTACAGATTCTGATCATCCAGTCAGAGTACTCAGCTTGCGACCGCGACCGCAATGCTGGGACCATGGCTGTAACGGTCGTGAGTTCTCAACATTCAGCAATCTCCTCCGCCACCAACGAGAAAAATCAGGAGTGGTGGCTAAAGCAGAATGCCCAGTATGCGGTGCAGTATTTACACGTACGACAGCCCGCAACATTCATGTTGCGCAGGGCAAGTGCAAAAGCTCAGGCAGGGAATCATCTGCTGAGTAGACATACGGACAATTTTCATTTCGGCGTTAAAGCGAAGGCGCCCAGCTCTGGAACTGGATTCCTTATAATGTATATATATTTGGAGGCAAATTCTCTGAGAGAAAAAGAGGCCTAACAGAACTTCTCTTACATACAATTTCTTGGCATCGGATAAATAGCCACGTGATGCTTCGGCCCCGTGCCATTTGTGAGTCAGTTGAACTACACACCTCAGCAGATCATTCAATTCTACAACAATGCTTTATTTTTCTCGAGTCTTTTTAGAAGTGCATAATTTACCATATTCGTGCCTATTACCAATATCTTTGTTGCCGGTTTGAATTGTAACAGTGCCCATGGCATCCATCTTCACCTATGACCCTGACCCACCTCGGGTGTCATCACCGTGGTCAACGTCGGGATCATCGACTCCCCAAATCAATACGTCCGGTAGTCGGGGTTTAGCTATCCGCACGCGTTCCAGTGCCAATCCCCTACGCGTCAACCCTGACTTATTATCCAATTATGGAATATCCAAATTGGAGCCCGAGCCCCAAGAGGGTCCCACTGAGTACAAAGTGCATCTTCTGCTTCGACCTAGACGCCCCTATCTTTCAATGTCGACTGGGCATGTAATAGCGGGTTCGTACCATCACAATTACCGCGTTATGCCCACCGCACCTATCTCTGCCTCTCCGGGCGTGGAATCAACCCCCAAACCTATGCAAGCCAAGTCTAGCCAGAGTCGCCATCAACGACTACAGGGGTTGACTACCCAGTTATTGTGGCGTTTGCAACAATCGTCGCCTTTTCACTCATCCACTACCTCTAACCTTGTGATACCTGTCATTCCCGAGGCAGCCCTGGAATTGGGTGTACCCTCAAAACCCGCCCGCTTGCTTCCCGGTCTTGAGGAGAGTCAAGGTGCTTTGTATGAGATCGGTGTTGGCGATGACGGCACTTTCGTAGGCCTTACGCAAGACGAATTGGAGGAGAGCGTGAATAACCTGCAGGCTATGGCTGCTAGTCTTGGCTGCAAGGTTGAGATTCTTCGCCGAGTTGTGGTTGGGAAGTGTGAATGGACCGAGGTCTTGCCAGCTGCAACTGTTGAGCAAACCACAAACAACACTGAAGTCTTACCATCTATAACTGTGGAGCAAACTACAAACAACACCGATGTCTTGCCAGCTGCAACTGCGGAGCAAACCATTAACAACACCGAAGATCTCTGGGTCGCCGAGGCTCTGGTTAGTCCCGATCTGGACTTTTACAATATCTCTCCGATCAAGTCCAAGCATGACACAGAAACCGATGCACACTCAAAATCCGGCAAAACGTCAGTCTTGGATCAGGACTACTCCCATACAGAGCAGATTCGCATTTCTCTCGCAGGTCCAAGCACCGCGGGAAAATCTTCTTTGCTGGGTACATTGACTTCGTCTACGCTTGACAATGGAAGAGGCAAAAGCAGGCTAAGTTTGCTCAAGCATCGACACGAAATCTCATCGGGCATTACCAGTTCGGTTGCGCAGGAACTGATTGGATACACGGATGAGGTTCCGCCGACTGTGATTAACTACGCCTCCGGTAATGTTGCCGGCTGGGATGATATCCATGCCGCTTCGAAGGGAGGTCGTTTGGCTTTTGTGTCCGATTTACCAGGCTCTGTTCGATATTTGAAATCTACCCTGAGAGGACTTGTCAGCTGGGCTCCACATTATGTGATGCTTTGCATTCCAGCCAATTGCGGCAGTGAGATGCCCAGCAGCGAGCAGGCAGGAACCGAACCATCAGAAATTGATATGTGTTTATCATATCTAGAACTTTGCCTGAAATTAGAGGTTCCTGTGTTGATTGTCATTACCAAATTGGACCTTGCTTCCCGCAGCGGACTGCGAGACAATCTTGGAAGAGTTCTATCCGCGCTTAAAACAGCCGGACAACAACCTGCAATGCTACCTGCATCGCCTGCAGGCGACAAACCACTTGACCTCCAGCAAGTTAGCACATTGGATAGCACCCAAGTACAGAAAGTCCTGGTGACAGCTGATGGGAAGTGGACACACACCGTACCCATCATAGTCACCAGTGCCGTGGATGGCTCTGGTATTGGAAAACTCCATGCCTTCCTCCGATCTCTTCCCATTCCCACACGACCCCCTCAGAGAACTCTTCACATCCCTAAAGGCCTGCCAATGCCCTCTCTTAACTCAGCCAACATCTTCGATGTGGATGAAGTGTTTGCAATCCCTCCCTCCAAAGTCTATTCACTAGACTCGGAGAGGGGCGGCCAAGAAAACCGCGGTATGGTTCTCTGCGGGCTAGTTCGTCGCGGAACTATTTCCATCGGCGATGAAATGGTCATTGGCCCCATCTTAGTGGATGTCCCAAATGACCAAGGCAATGAGCCCCAACCACCCGGAGGCTCCCTGTCCCGCAGTGGGCCCGGCCCCTCGGGTGATCTTCCGGCATCCTTCCCGCAGACCTCATTATCCGGCAAGGATTCACAAGCAAGATGGCAACGTATCCGCGTTGTCAGTGTAAGAGATCTCCGACTTCCTGTACGTCGCCTAATTAGAGACCAAGTCGGAACCATCGGGATTGAACCCATCGGCGTTTCAGAGGATGGCCGTCTACCCCGTTTCGGCCGGATCCGCAAGGGCATGATTCTCTCCAACTTCCACGCCCCACTCTCGTCGGATGGCACCTCGCCTGGCTCCTCATTATTAGCCCTACCCTTCCACACGGGCTTTACCGCCACCTTCCGGTCTACCGAGTTCTCGGCTCCAAATTCACCCCCGCTCTTGCTTGGCGGTAACGCTATTGCTTACATCGCCAACATTCGCGCTACTGTCCGTGTCATTTGCATGGCGTTAACTGGGTCTGGCGAGGAAATATCTTCCGAGCCGCCTTCTCCATCAGAGCCTGAATTCTTCAGCTTTGACGGCGATCCTTATCCTGGTGAGAAATCAAACACTAATGCTACAACAACCAATAGCATGGACGGCGCAGGTGATATAGTTCGCCGCCGTCCATCGACAACGGATATCAGCAAAGTAATGTCTGGCGCTGCCTCTGCCTCCATTGTCGGAGCTGCTTCTTCTGCAGAAGCCCTGAAAGAGGACGTCAAGATTACTTTTGCGCTGGTATCGTCTGTTGAATGGGTGGAACTTGGATCGCAGATTCTCGTTATGCCTGGTGTTTCCATGGCGTCTGCCCCGTCTCAATCTGGGGCTACGGTAGCATCTGCACCTGGCTCTAGCTCTGCTTCTGGGATGGCGTCTATGTCAGGGTTAGAAGGGTTTGTGGGGACAGTATGTGAAGTCGTTCCTGGGAGAGTTCCAGTTGCGGAAAGCTAAGCGAACTTTCTTGTTTTCTATGTGATTCCCATGTTTGTCAATACCTGAAATGAGTCTTTACTTTATCAAAATAGGACGCATTTACAGAAGTTCAAATGTTTGAAGAGTGCAATATCATTGTCCTAATAAAGTGTTGTAGCAATTGAGGTTACTATGGATTGCCTAGTATTCTCAGCTTGAGCGCACCGACCCGCCAAAGAGCGAGACACGAGGCAAATCAGTTGGCAGCAACGCAAACGGTCCAACTTGCATGGCAAGCAGATATAGTTCCTTAATAAGGCATGCCATTTCCCAAGCACAAGCGGTCAAGAACGCGCAGTGTCCCGTCGGATCCGCTTTCGAATCATCTCTATCCCATTGCAATATCGTTTTTTTCTCGCTTGGGTATTTCCATCAATTTTGTTGATCAAGCGCCACTAAGACGCTCGAATCGACGCCAGACCTATCCACAATTCATCGGAAGACCGTGTTTCTGGTATTTGCGTGATTGGGCGCATTATCCACCTTTGCGCTGGTCGTTAGGGACACTAGGGTGGCGAGAGAAGGTGCTAGTCGAGCCGATTGTGGCACTGGCATTGCGAAGCTCAATCTTCTTGCGCTCCATCTCGAGCTAGGTTCCACGCCATTAGCTTTGTTTTGCGACTGATGACTGAAGTAATTAGATAACATACCACCTTGCGCACTCGAGCAAGAGCAGCCGTATCGCCCTCCACAATCGAACGGCAATCGTCAACACGGTAAGGAGCAGCAATTGTCACAGCATCGGCGACGATAATATTGTGGCCGTTCCATCGCGCAGGCATAGTGCGACTGAAAGCATCGAATAGATCCTGCGCCTGAGTAGTGACGCCCTTACCACGACGCGCCTCACGGTCGAGTGCTTCGCCGATGGCCTTTGACTCACGGGCCTTGAGCGCACGGGTATCGAGTGCCTGAATGGTGGGGTGTGCATCCGTGAACGAGGACGAGATGGAGTTCGAGGGCGGGGCGAGGGCGAGGAGCTGGAAGTGCTGGATGCGCGAGACAGGGACCACACGGTAGTCGCCGTTTTGTGCCTGTTTGGCATCACCGGGGTTGGGTGCGGGGGCCGTGTTGACGGCCACGAGGTTGGTGATTGGGCATACTGTGAACAGTGTACCTTCAAAAACCGACTGGAGTGGCTGCGCGGTGGTAATACGCACGCTAAGACAAGAGAACAGAATAGGTCAGCGCTGCAACTATGTATACACCATCGTTGGGAGATAAGACTCACCGGGCACCGATCGCCCCGCTCAGTGCTGCCTCCAAGGGCACTATGGGTGTCGCCATCCCTGAGCCTACTGCGTTACCAGATTGTTTCTGCGCAGAGGCTTTTACTGAAACTTGGCGCTTGTTCTCCGCCATAGACTATAGCTCTTCCACGTATGAGCTGCTTGGCGACCACGATAGGCTGATCCCCCGAAATGAAAGTGTCCCGTTGACTGTTTGTAGCGCGGTAGTCAAGTCCTATAGGATGAGGTCAGGACATTGGAAGGAGGTCAGTACAAGTTAAAGTCGGCTTGCCCTACGAGGAGCTGCTGCACCCCGGGTTGTTGGTAGAGGTGGGCTGGACGGTGCTGTCAATCGGCTCCTCAGTTGAGAAACGAGCGTGGTTCAGGCGGAGCAGGCAAACTGGCACAACCCCAAAAAAAAGGAGAACAAACAGAAAACAAGCACCACACCCAAATTAGGAATTTATGGGAGAACAATGGGCTTGAGGGCTCCCGATTAGATGGCAGGGTCGACGTTGCACGAATGCCCTTTCGGGTTTAGTGCTAACATTCGATTACTTCATCGTCGCCTCAGGCAACTATCCATATCGAACAACAAACCTCAACATTGATACTCCAGGACTATATCATGCATACGGCGAAACAATGGATTTATACTGTAAGATTGGGAATTTTTAACATGTGCATTACTGATTGGGTCTTCCCACTATAACAGACTGAACAAAACTGCGCCCCTTGGAAATAGCATAGTCATTCTTCCTACCATACTATTTTGGGACATCTCGAGCTCTAGAGATCTCAAGACAATGGAGATACACAGAATATCCAGCCAATGTTAGATATGAGCTGATCGTGAAATAGAGAGTATTTCAGCCAGCAATTGAATAAATCGCAAACCCAAGTTCAAGCTTGCGATTGATCTTAGGATGAGCACGAAGGAGGCGAGCTCATGTTTGTTTAGCGATCGTATAAATCGCGCCTTCCTTCTTCACCACCGACAATGTTTGTTATTATGATATGAGCCCGGCGGTGATGAGGATTTGCAGCATTATCAAAGGTGGCAATCTAGTTTCTCCAGGTGTTTATTCTTTTGTCGCGTTCTTTCTTTTCAACCATCCTCAGTTGCGCGTTTCATGCTTCGAAAATCTTACTGAATAACTTACTTTCATCATGCCGAGATTCGACAAGCTCCTGAATCCCGCATTCTGTGCGAATAACGTAAATTCGCCATGTCCCAATAACACCTCCAAGGCGAACAAGGCCTGCAGCCGTTGCTTATTAGTTGTGGTCAGTCGCAAACTCTATGATCTCCTCAAAGCCCTGCATCATGCTCTAACCAATATTAAAACAGTACTGCAGCGAAGAATGTCAAAATGAGCATTGGCCCACGCACGAGAAAGACTGTAAGAACATCTTCACACAGGAGTCATGGAAACCACACTGGCATACAGCAGACCGAGTGCCAACTTTCCGCAAGGAAAGCGACCCGTATGAACCGAACACGAACAAAGGCAAAATATCGTGGTGGGGATCCATGCCAGCAGTGGATTTGCTAAAACTGGATGCAAATGAAGGCCAGGATGCGCCTCCCAAGCTCAGTATTCTGTTCGCAGGTAAGAGTCTATCTGTGGTCCAATGACCGGTTCTTTTGACTAACATCATTATTAATAGCATCGCACGATATTCGAAATATGGTCGAGACAATCGCTCGTCTGCCAGATATGTATTCCGGACAATGTGAAATGGTGATGAATGGCATCCACCCCGAGATTTTCACTCAGAATATCATCCTTGTTTTAGTAGCTTTTCATTTTCCACCAGAGGAGGCCGCTCCTATTATGATTCACTTGTGGTATTCAGCTTTGATCCCCTCATCTGTTCTTGCAGCACTTCGAGCGAAGATCCTGCCATTGATTCATGAAGTCTGCGTTCCAGCTGACTACGAACCTTACGTCCCGGTTTACGAAATGGTGTGCAAGAAGAACAAAGCATCCCTATGTATCGAACTTCCGAGAGAGGAGTGGCACCGTCTTCGAAAATACCTTGAGGTTCCTCCTCGCCTCTCTGCTACCACGGCTGCCGAGAATCGACACGAAGTCACCCTGGCGCTCAGCAGAAAGGATGAAATCCATAGGTTCCTATACACGCAACCCCGATATTGGCGTGTTTCCTCGGTAAAGTTCCGCGCTGATGGCATATTGTTACCCTTTGGATGCTCACGGGAAGAATTCGACACCCCTAA
The DNA here is from genome assembly GCF_001561935.1 of Penicillium griseofulvum. Classification (NCBI taxonomy): domain Eukaryota; kingdom Fungi; phylum Ascomycota; class Eurotiomycetes; order Eurotiales; family Aspergillaceae; genus Penicillium; species Penicillium griseofulvum. Next base: position 3,084,216 of record NW_024467471.1, on the reverse strand, counting down.
CCCGTTAGTATCTCCAACTCCCATTTTACTCATCAGGCAACTAACATAACTAGGACACTATTCCATGATAGCCATGCTTGGCCTATGCCAGACACTGCAGATCCACGCACTAGCTGGAGCCTCCTGGAAATATGTAATGGATCATACACTGCTAATTATTCTGCAAGGAATGATCTGTACGGTTTGATATTCATCCATCTCCGAGAGACTCTCTTACGTTTCTGTCGCCAAATTGCGAAGCGAGATATTAGCATTCGACTTATTTCTATCGATTTACAGAAGTTGCCGATATATTTCGATCAGCAAGATGAATGTGTAATATTTGACAGAATTGAGGTATTTTCATCACCTTGACCTCCTCAGATCACCGTTTTGGGGATGGATATGTTCTTCAAAAGATACTAATGCAATATAGACATACGCAACTGCGGAAAGCGAGATCCTTCGCATCGAAAACGTCCTCTCCCTATTTGGCCACTTACTGAAGCCGAAGATTCTAAACCCGAAGGCCATGCTGCTTGTCCTCCTTGTCCGCGACATTGAGGCCATGTGGACTGGTGAATCAATTGATACCGAACTAACTCGTGTTGCAAAATACATCCCACAGGCTAAATCAACGAGTCGCAATGATGCTGACTATCTGAAGTCTTTGTTAGCAAGCACTTTTTTCCGCGATGTCACCAAATTGTTCGATCTTTACAAGAAGGCCGCAAAGTTTGATGCACTCGCAAGATACGGATTGAAGATAAGAGAAAAGAGTACAGTCGTGCCCCACTGGCCAATGCGACCTGGAAAACACCCTGCCCAGCAGGTGTTTGAAATCCTCCTGGCATCCGGCGCTACTGGCCTTGAGCGGTACATCGAGTGGGAACGGGAATGATTTTCACAATTGTGAACTACCAGTTAGTTAATGTGTGTGTGTGTGTGTGTGAGTCTTCTTATTTCTTGCTTTTCATCAATTCGCAAATGGTATCATCGTTGTTCAATTTATCTATTCATGAGCTGTCCTTTCTCCATATCCTCACAATAATCAATTTCTCCCATCCAGCCTGCATGCCACTCGACCCCGCTGTCTCAGCCTGCCAACCACCCCAGCCACGGATGCGCTTCATAACCTCATCAGGCCGGTTCTGCTTACAAAGTAAGACATAAGCCACACCACGTACTGACAACACGCCAGGAATAGCATCAAGCAGCCTATCCGTAGTTTCCATACCATCCGCCCCGCCAGCATAGGTCAATGACAAAAAGTACGAGTCATTATCAAACTTAGCAGAGCGAGACATGGCCTCTGAAACAGCAGGGTCATTTTCCGCCGCAGAAGGCAGACGCGGTAGATCCTCAGTCGGAACATAAGGTGGGTTGAAAAGGAGCACATCAACGCAGCCAGGGCGAAGAGGTGCACAAAGATCGGCTGTCAATGAAGATATGTGCACTGATTGCGATGGCTGCTGTTCAGCCTCAATGGCTGTCGTTGCGGTCTTCAGCGTAGCGATGCAAGCATTGCGGTTCACATCAGTTCCTAGTGTGAGAATATCACGTCGGCCGAAGATCTGTTGAGACTGTGCGGCTGTGAAGGCTAGCACAACACCAGAGCCTGTGCCTACTTCGACGACTAGTGGTGATGCTTCTTGGTTCTTTGGGAATCGTTCAGAGAGCCATTTTGATTCAGATGCCGATGATAATGTGTCTAGAAAGAGGTATGAGTCCTCAGATGGCTCGTATATGGTGTCAAAGGACACATGTGAAGTATCTGGTGTGGGAAGCATGGTGTGTATGTTCTTGGAGATAGTGGGGTTATCTCGAGATTATATGCAGAGTGCACGATCTTTATCTGAAGCGATCACAGATTTCAGACACAAGAAGAATCAATGCACTTAGAATATATGGAATATAAAATAGAAGTATCAGCAAATGAGAAGATAAAACCAAGGCTATAAATCTTTCAAGATCCCGAGACATCCCGACCTTTTGATTCGCGCGTTCTCTTCGCCGCCTTTGCCTCGAAAATCCCCAGAATTATGTCATATCACCCTCTTCCCTAAACCTCCCAAATATTCAAGATGCGGATTGCTCAGCGTTTACTCATGGCCACGCCGGCCTCAATCGGCTCCAAGTCCAGCCTCAGTGAGGCTCTCGCCCTCCTCCCGCCGCTACAGCTTTACCGGCGCATTCTACGCGTCCATCGCAAACTCGATCCCGAGATGCGCGTCTTGGGCGATTCTTATGTGAAGAATGAGTTCCGTGCGCATCGGGGTGTGGAGAACCCATTGCATATTGTATGTTTATTCTTGTCTTGCGTTGTTATACCGAGTTGAAGAGAAGGGAAAGCATGGAAGGGGAAAGACTTGTTGCAGTCACTAACATCGACACTAATAGATCGGATTCTTGACTGAGTGGCAGCTATACGCGCAGAAGTTGGAGGGTGATCAATGGGCAGGAGATAAGCTGGACAAGGCCAAGCTGGATAAGATGAGTGGTATGTTTTTGACTGTTGTTTGTGCTCTCTCTCGGTTGATCAAATTGTTAACGTTTGTTTTCATTACAGATCAGCAACTTGGACAGTTACTCGAGCTTATGCAGGCTTTGAAGAAGGAGGGAGAGGGAGAGGATCAATGAGTTCTCTATCGATTGCATTGGACCGAGGTCAACACTACCACGAGGAGACTTGATTATATGAACTTCAAACAATGAAGTACCCGCTGCCCCATCAAGCTAAACTGATCATCGAATACGGAATGTTTGATCTCAGGGTGGTCAGGCGTGTCTGGTAGGGCTATAATGGGATATGCAGGCATTTCCCATTCCCCCAGCCCATATGTACATATTATGTGTAGGATTAGAAAAGACGAGATTCTCACTTGATTTAACGAAAATTCAGGTCTCTACTTTATATATCCACATTGGAGTATGATCTTTCTATGCCCATGGAAACCTTATAATGGTAGATTGCGGAACAACTCCGAGAGATATACCTGGGCAAATTTCACACGGCAATTGACGAGGTGATCTCGGAGTATACAAAGAAACAGCTCAACCTTAGATCCTTCAAGTGTTCTATCATGTTCCAGCACATAGCAGAGGAACCCGAACCTACTCCAACATCAGTGGAGAACGCCCTACCAATAACAAGCTGACTCATGCAAAATCGGCTCCGATACCGATATGGAGATGGAGAAGAGGGTATATCAACCACCAAATTCCCTTTGATCACTGTAAAATTGTCCAATTAAGGTCATATCACACATATACCTTATCCCCAATCCAATCTCAATCCACACATCCTAAAAAGAACTCTATTCACCCAAAATGCCCTCCATCCTGGAAGATCCCTCAACCCGCAATCCCCCACCAAAAACACACACAGATGCAGCGCCGACCCTAACAGCAAGGAAAACCACCCTCCCAAAGTCCTCCTCCGCACCGATGACGATCTACCCCATTACAGGAGGACCGCAAACTATCCCAAAAGACCTGATCAAATTCCTGCACTCAGAGTTCACCGCGGAGATTCTCCGCGGCGGGACATACCCCATGGAACAGCCGATGGCGCTGGATCAATTCGCTGACTACTGGTTCGGGACGTTTGCAGCTCTGGCGATCTTAGACGATGAGGGCGAGGGCCTAAGGGAAGGGAGGGATTGGGAGAATGTTTGTATGGGAACTTTTTATATCAAGCCTAACTATCCTGGTATGTGGTTTATCAAATTTAAATAAATATAGAAATATAAGACTAACTATAATAGGCCGCTGTTCCCACAACTGCAATGGAGGCTTTCTCACCACCACTGCCGCACGTGGAAAGGGTGTTGGACAGGCTATGGGCGAAGCCTACCTGGAATTTGCGCCGAGATTGGTTCGTTTTATACCCGGCTGCTCAAGCAGATACATAACAATGCTAACTTCTTGTAGGGATATACATATTCTGTCTTCAACCTGGTCTTTGCCAATAACCCGGCTTCTATCCGTATCTGGGAGAAGCTAGGGTTTAGTGTTATTGGACGGGTCCCTAAAGCTGCGCGGTTGGCGAATAGCGAGGACTTGGTGGATGCGTTGATTTTTGGACGTGAGCTGGGAAATTAAAATGGCAAGTTTCAGTTTTAATCTGAACTGTCCATCATGTTTCACATATAAAGTCATGTTTGAATGGCCGTTTCAAGTATAGAGGATCGTGTTGATATGAATGAACATACTACGAAGTACAATGAACAATAATTTCATCTTCAAGATCAAAGATAGAACTAGATAAAACTACAAGGAATAATATTCACAGGGAAGAGAAGAGTGATAATGAGATCAAAAGAGAAAATAAACTGGGAAACAGATGACCCCAACGCTCAGACCATACCATGCAAACAATGGGGATATCACGCAAAACCTGACTCAAGATGACTCCCCTTCTGACTTAACACCGATTTGGAAATCGAGATTGAACCGGGAAGGGGTGTAATGCACAAAAAAATAGATAAAACAAGATCGTAGAAGTGTAAGGATGATGGAGGAATGAGAAAGAGCAGATGATGAGGGCTATGGGCATAAGAGATGTAGCCACGGAAGGGCGATACACAACTCACTTGCCTTTAGCGCCACCGTGGACGTGTATCCACTGGTTTCGGGGTTGCTGGCTCTTTCTCACGCCTGGGAACAGGGAGTAGACTGGTTCGCCTGTTGCTGGAATGGCCTAGCGATGTACCTGGCCGTGACGATTTGCTTGGGCTCTCCATACCATCCTTAGTTCCTGATACACTTCGACTGAAAGCTGTGGGCGGGCCCGCAAAGCTCTGGCGACTGCGAGGTGTGCTCGACATCCCTGACGGTCGATGGAGCCGGCTGTACGGCGGTGGGTCGAGGAGCGAGGGCCGCGCTGGTGTGGGAGAGGACACGTTCCGACTGGGACTTCGGGAACCAAAGCGGCTCGAGATGCGACTGGTTGATCGAAGACCGCCGGGAATCGGGGATGCAGATGTATCTCGTCGGGAAGAGCCGGGGAATGGAATTGTCGAGGATGGCCGGGGTGTACGAGCGAGTGGTGTAGATGACTTCCGCAGTGTCGAGCTGTGACTGGAAGACATGTCATTTAGGTTGGTACTGTTGTTCCAGCGCGGGCGATTGGGAATAGTAGATGACGGCGCTGGTGTACGAGAACGAGCACCTGGGGTCGGTGTGAAGTAACTTGTGGATCTGTAAGACGGAGTAGGAGACACAAGCCCTGTCGGTTGGGGGATTGCAGACTTTCGAGTAGTGTAACTCGCTGTTGGCTGCGGCAAGCTGGAATAACGACGGTTCGGGGGCATAGTCGAGCGGCCTGTGGCACTTCCGACTGAACTTCCGCGACGGCTTGAGCCGCCCAAAGGCGTTGAGGCGCGCTTGTACCCGTTGCCGGTAATAATGACGGATGATGCAGGCGAGCTTCCCGGAGTCTCGATGGCACTGCCTGTGACTGGACTGTCCATGGTCATGATGCTGGAGATAGAGTCTCGTAGCTGGTGGCCCTTAGTAATGTGTACATCTTCGAGAGAAGTATCCATGACCCTGATGCTAGCCTTGAGAGCATCCATGCGGGATGTCATGTCAGATAGCAAGCGCAGAATTTCACCATTGACAGTCAATCGATCGTTGACGCCCTTTTGAATGATGGAAACCACACGCTCAATAGCAGGAACATAATGCATTTTCTTCTGCTCAAAGCTTTCAATGAGCTTGGCCAACGTTGAGGGGTTGTGCACCTGCATGCCGCTTTCCAGCCCTTCTTGTAACTTTCCAATGCTGCGTTCAACCGATTGGAACATCTTCTGTGCCTGGGCCCCAGCATTGCGGAACACGAGAATCCATTTATCTTCTGCCAACTCCTTTAGGAGAGCTTCAGCATCGGTCTCAAGAACTTCATAGCTCTTTAGCAAGCGCTTTCGCCGGTCCTCAATTTCCTCACATGCACTCGGGAAAATCGTCTCGGCGCGGCTTTGGAACATTGATAGTCGCATGGGCAAAAATTCCAACGATGCGCGCAACGGCTGCATACGTGCAAAAATAGCCATGAGGTTAGAGTGGCTCGTATCGTCCTGCGGTGTTTTGATAACGGGGGTAGTAGACGCCGAGGCCAAGAGAGGTCCAATACTCAGACGTTTCTGCGTATGTCCGCGGCCTTTGGAGGGGGACTCTTCCACAATCGTCTCCAGCTCATTAATGTCAAGCCCGCCACTGGTCTCGCCTGTATCCATCAACGCTTGATGTCGCTTCTCTTCCATCTCAAATATCAACGCGCTCAGGTTGTCGACTTCCACGCCCACATCACCTAACACGTTTGACCAAAGCTCTTCCCACTCCATTGCTAGCTCCACTTGCTCTTTTACCCCTCTCAGTTTTTTCTTGATCTGAGTCCAGTTTGCTAGAATGCTCTCCATCTGGCTAACGATGGTGTTCAAGTTATCCGCGTCCACATTGGCAATGTCGTCTCGATGTTGGACATTCTCAATGGCCCTAACATACACATTAACCAGGGATTCGAAACGCGTGATTGCTTTATCGACTTCGTCCAGCCCTTCCCGGCCGCCAGCCGCAGCCCATTCCACGTCATCTTCAGAATCCAAGCCACTCAGCACATCTGAGGCCTTCTTAATCCAAATCTGAATTTGCTCTGCGGCGCCGTTCAATGCCCGAACCGCAGACAAAGCCGTGGAAATGTTTTCGATGCTTGCCTCGAGCGAAGCTGGTTGTGGGAGAGGGATAGAGGTTAGTTGCGAGAGCTGGTTACTGAAGGAAGCACGGGAGAAAGAGTATATTGAGTCTGCGCGCTGCAAACCCATTGGGTTGAAATATGATTGCGAGTTGGAGGTGGATGAAGAACGCGAGTGCACGGCGTCTGCGGGAGGCGAGTCTTTGGGAGGGGGTTTTGGAGCCGACTCCTCTTCAGCAGACCGCTCCTCTCTTCGTGCGGTATCCTCAACATATTTCTCGAAGTCAGTTCGGTCATCTTGAGCATTATTGGGACCTTGTATGTTCGACATGGGGTCTGCGCGCTGCTGCGCGAGAACCGGCTCGGCGACAGACATAGGCGTGGGTGGGCTGATGTTTTCCACAGGCTGGGCAGTCACCGGAACAACAGTGGTAGCTAGAGTGGGCAGTTCAGGACCGTCCACGACTGCTTCGGATAAGTCCGGGCTCTCTCTTTGCGCGTCTGCAATTTCTCGAAGGATATCCTGGTGGGGTAGCTCCAGCTGGTTCGACGCGCTCCGCTTGAACTGGGTTTCTCCGGGTGATATTGCACCATTCCACGCCTGGCCTTTCCTCTTTACCTTGATCGACAGATCCTGGTGAAGATTATCAAGCTCCTTCAGGTGCTCTTCGGGGATCCGACCGACTGCATTGGCATGCCGGTTCTGCACCGTGGACTTATTACTGCTGTCCAGCAGTTTGACCCGAGCGGCGAGGGCGGGAGAAAGTCGGCGGAGGATGGATGTTCGGCCGGCGCTGGTCGGCTCAGTAGGGACAGGTTCTTCTTCGTTGTTACTGCTTCCTAAGCTCCACAGGGATGATTTGGACTTCAAGCGTCGGAGGGTGGAGGTGCCGGAATCATTTGGAGAGACGGAGAGCGCGGGGGTGAGCGACGGGGGGGATGTAGGTGTTGCGGCGTTATTTGGAGGATGCGTCGCGAGATCGGTCGCAAAAGTTGGACTGTCGGCTGTGGCATGCATGGAGACAGGCCCTGGGGGGATTGAAAGAGCAAAAGGACCAAAGGACGTGGTTCAGACAGGGATACAAGGAATGTTTCGTCTTGTTCGGCGCCCGGTAACAGGGAAACCCCTTCTCACGGTATAAGGCTGGCTTTTTGGCTGTTCAAAGTGTCGGAAAGAAAATCTGCTACATGACAAGAACTAGTAGATGTTCTAGATGCAATGTCTCATGAATTTGAGGGAGATATCGGGCAGCAACTGTTGAAACAAAAAGAGGGATAAAGTGGCCATGTATGGCCGTTTACTCTGCAGAATGGGGGTACCTCTAGCCCCGTACTATTAACTATGGGGCCTAATGTACCTCCTCGGTATGTAATTCAAGGGGATCAGCGAGATGAAATCATTTCATTTTTGTTTTGCTTTTTGTTATTTTCTTTTTTAAATGGTTTCAGTTAGAAAAGGATCTGTTCCTGTTAACACATATATCATTCTAATTCCTACTATTTTATATTGTACATATATCATATCGTACATCTTCTATGCACGAGGTCAGGTTGAACTACTCATACTCCATGCCTTAATTATAAAAAGATTTAACGCCCAAAGGAGTTAGTCCCCTATTTGCATATTTAGATCAGCCACATGTCCCAACGTAGACTGAGCACAAAATTAAGACAGGGGAATGAATGTACAAAGCTTTGATGCACGTACGCGTCTATGGAATGAAACAAAAATAAGATATATGAATACAATTCCAAAAGAAACCAAGAAAAACCAAAAAATTATATGCGGAGATAGGCAGAATAGTCGGCGACAATTCAGGGGTATCAAGTGCCCATAAAGATATCAAAGAGAAAAAAGAAATAACCGAGACGCAAATATGAACTTCCGAGCCTTCAATAGCCTCAAATCAGCCCAGCACTTGGGGGTCGCCCAGGGTTAGCCGCCTGCCAATCGCGCACCAACTCTTCACGAACAGTTTTACACCAAGCCAGCAGTGCAGTATCGAACTGCTTCCAGGCGGCAATGCCACTATTCTGTACAACACCCATAACATCCACATCCAACTTGAGCTCCCACCGGAGTTGTGCAGCTTTTACCCAGAACTGAAGATTCTCAGTCTGCCGGTATGGCTTGGCAATATCCAGGTGGTAAGCCGTAATCTCCCCAAATTGGCGTTTCGACTTCTTGATCGCAAGGTTGTGTAACTGGACCAAGGCACGTCCGTCCCGGAATCTATCAAGAAACGCGGTGGGAAGGGAATCCTCGGGAGCCTCCTCAACGGGTGTCCAGGTCGGCAAGGAGTCACCGCCAGGCAATAAGCTTCGTAGGAAGGATTCCTCGCGTGAGCGCTCACGACCTCTCCAATCGCCAGCAGCCCAATCCCAGTTCTCTCGCTCTTGGGCTTCAAGGTCTTCCAGCGCTTTCTCGCGGACCAGCATGGTACGCACGGCCGCGATCCACCCCTGAATTCGCCCACGTTCCTCCTCACGCAGGCCGCTGGCAAAATGCCGCGCAGCCCACCGCTTCAAAACTTCCAGGACGTCAAAAAGTTCCTTGCGGATTTCCCGTTCACTCTTTATTGTTGCTAGGCGCTCTGGCTTCTCATGGGTGGTATAATAGATTTTGGCTGCGCGGATTGCATTCGTAACATCGTCCAGGATGCACATGCCCTGCGCTTCCTCCTTATTCATCGGGGTCGGGACTTGCCCGGATGGATCATCTTCAGGGATATCACCCGGGGAAAGACTCGACCGGAGGATTGGGCGAGGAGGGGGCTCCGCGCCATTTTCAATTGCCTCAATATTAGTCTCTGCCTTATCCAGCGCGAGCGTCAGCTGCCGGCGCAAGAAAATTAGATCTGGCGGAGGGGGAATGTGATGCGTTTTGATGCTGTATGTGCTGACTGTAGGCGGCAGCATCACCTCGGCGTCTTCATCTTCGTATTCACCCTCCGGATCTGCCATATCTGTCGGGCTCGCGACCAGGTCATCATTTATGTGTCGTTGATTGGGGGTGATCAGGACCCGGGGCACATTATTTTTGTTTTTCTTGTCCTTTTCCCACTCACGGCCCCTCCCGCTCTTCCCGTCCAGTAAGCCCGTCCGGGCAAAATAGTATTGTAGGTGGGCGATACTGCCGAGGCTCATGACGCTGTCGCGGTGGCGGGCAGAGTCCGAGAACTCGGCCCCCAATGCACGGGTATATCCATGGCGGCGAGAAGATGTTGACACGGACGATCTTGCATCTGCAGAGGTGGCGGAGGAGGCAGAGCGGGAAGATTCGGAGGAAAATGTGCGATCTGGAGAGGAATATGAGGATATCGCTGGTGTTGCTGGGATAGATGGCGACGGCGAGGAGGCTCGCATGCGCGCCTTAGAGTCCATGGAATTTCGTGGCGCATCCATCTTTGAATTATTCACTGTGGGCTATATTTCACCGGGCCAGATTTGGTGGATCTGAGTCGCGTGAAGATTAATGGAACATTCACAGTGACGGAAGGCTATTCTGCGGGGGGAAGTGTGACGTTAACAGGGCTGGGGCGATCCTCAGAAGAGCAACAGCTTTTATATAAATGGATTAATGAAAGGACGGAGGTTTAATGAGACCTGCAGGATCGACGGACGAGAAACCACATTTGGGCCAAAAGGGGGGGGTGGTTTCGACTAACGGGGGCTAAAAGGGGAAGCGGGTCAACTGCCCACATGTCGTTGAAAGAGATGTTTCTTTTCCACCAAAAATAACTTTTGCAAACCATTTCCTTGAAACCCCTTTTTGAGAATTGGAAGTTATGAAGTGACAATATAAAATTGTTATACTTCTAAAGAGCCTCGATGTTTCTGAATTACCTGGTTAGGTCTAGTTGCCCCGCGTTCCATGGTTTGACAGGCTTCGGCACGTTGCAAGGTACAAGGGGCAATCTTCTACTATACTATATGTTGGAACTTCGTACATGCAAAAAAAGAGACGAGATACTATTTGATCCTTTCTGAACCTAAAACACCATTTTTGAAACGCCGTTAAAAATTTCGAATGCTTCACTTCTTGCCCGATTCAACCGAAAAGATTTCCTGCCGATCCCAACCCTCTGGCTTCAGGTTATCAATGCCCTTTGTTGGGTGACTTATGTTAGGATCGGTGTACTCAATCTGGTAGGGGTTGGGGTCGTAAGTCTGCTTGAGGTTGGCGAGAGTGTGATTAACCTCGCGATGCTTGGCTTCGTCCGCGCGGACATACAACAACAGGTCCCTCATCGTACGCTGACCCTCTGGCATCCGCCAGTATTTGACCGCAATCTCGGGTGATTCGAGATTATTCCACTCCGGGAGATTGCCTTCTTCTAGTTCTGCAATAGCACGGGTGTAAGTAATGACGGCCTCTTCCTCCAGATATCCCACAAATCTATGGCAGATGCGTGGAGAAATCAGGTATGACAAGAAGAAGCCATTGAAAAAGACACCCTGGGCACCGATAACCATCAGGCGCATGAACCAGCCTGGTTCGGCCAGTTTCAGGAAGGTAAGGAGGTGCATGCGTTCATTGAATGCTTCTTCGAGCAACGTTTCAATCCTAGATCAAAGGATTTAGGTTAGCATTGACGCAATATGTTAGGATCTTGGATCCTAATTTGCATAATTGACGTACCATCCATTATCTCTCTTCATCTTGCGAAGACTACGGAGATGTCGCAGCATACCGCCCACCATCCCAGGGACACCGGCCACACTTTCCAAGAAGATAAACCGATTCAGCCATTTTTGCTCAGTCATTTTGAATTTGGCCGGTAGTTCCTGGCCAGGCTTGGGATGTCTGTATCCTGTCACGGTGTCCATGCCCCATCGGAAGACGCGTACAGTTCCTAGGGCAATCCAGTCGGACCAGTTTGAAGCTTCTCTGTGGGCGATGCGAATATCTCGCATTTGTGCCTCGGTGTATCTGACATACAGTTAGCGTCTGGGGCAGAGCCAGGGGCTACGGATACACTTACACCGGATGCACCCATGCTGTTTTTACCGCTTTGACATTTGGAGTCTGTGGCGCTGGGAAATATTCCTCAATCTGGTTCTTGGGTGTTGATGAAATAGGGCGTTTGGATGTGAGGCTGAGTGTCGACGTGCGATTTTCGACTCCACATGTGGGATTGAACCTTGTTACTGCGATGCCTGAGTAGGTTCGTACAACAAGGTGCATGTGCTGCAGCCTTGCTGCAGCCCGCAAGGGAGCCCTCGTTGATAGTGTATTCATGATGTAACCAAAGAGATTGAGTTCAAGTTCGGTCACTATCGAGGGTGATGAATGTGTTGATGGTAATGATACGAAGAAGAAGGTGAAGATATAAAAGTGATTTAGGTGAAGTCTTGTGACTGAAGAGAGATGAAGGTGGCTCCCCCAATATTTAAGGCTTTTAAATACATCTAAGCAAATTTTGGGACGAATAAAATCAGGGGCATTTACCAAAAAGTCAAAGGGAAAAAAAACCTCCCGAGATGTTAACCTTGGATGGTTGCGTGCCATTTGGAAATGATGACACTCCGTATACTTCATTTCTCAGGCACTTGGATGTTGATAGCTCTATCTGCCTTTCATTATATACCCTCCCTCAAGATCATATCACCATTAGTATCCTTGAACAAGAAGTGAATATATCAGCCTTCCCATTCTTTCTGTATATTAATTACAATCATCAATACTCTTGCCTCCCGAAACGGTCAAGTTCTTGCTAGCAGGTGACATCGGGAAGGGCCGGGAACGGCGAAATATGACTCAGCCCGTAACCACCCCGAGACAGCCGTTTGCAGTGAATCCCGAGAAATATTCGAACATCAAAGCCCGGACTTTTGAGGTCATTTGCGAGATATTGAGATCCATTTATTATATCTCACCGGTGACTGAATAGACATTGGTACCTGAAACAAGAAAAAAAAAACCTCCCGTTTTCTGCCGACCCAAGGCACATGAATATCAATTGTGTTTTTCGGCATACGAGATCTATACTTACATACAAATGTAAGTAGGAGCTATACAGTGGCATCTCTACTCTGCTTAGCGTTCCCACTGAGCCCATATCCAACATCATTCCCTTAGACGGCATTCCTGCGTCGCCGAATCGCTCTTTTTAGCCTAGGAAAGCCAATAAAATCACATTCCTAGTAAAGACAGAGATGTGATACCTAGATCCAAGATCCAAAAGAAGAAGCTACTACTACTAGTACAAAACGGTCTTTCAAAATTTTCAATTCCAGAACGAAAACTATTTGTTTACTTGCTCTAGTGGGCAAAGGATCTTGAAGCTTATTGAGGATTAGAAATATGACAAAGTCAGCCATCACTGGCATCATTCAATTCGCAAATTCTAGAAAGCATAGTGCTGTGGTCCAAACCATCTGAACGCTCAGACTCCAGGGCTGGTATGGACTTATTACCTAGGTAGTACCAAGCATATCTGCTTTAGTATCAATTTTTTCCATGCGTCTAGGTAACAATCATTGAGTAGTCTTCTCGGCATGAAGAAACTCATTGTCTAGGCTCGACCTTCTGATTGTTAGACTGAAAGAAGCCAACCCCTAGTTCCCCGGTTTAAACATAGACTCTGCTGTCCGCATCACAGTAAACCCCTCCTCACTATCAAGTACGTCCAGATCCCGCTTTTCCAGCTTCACTACATGAGACCTAGGAGGGCCTTTATCGATGCGCTGGAGGAACTTGCGCACTTTTTCTTCGCTGCCCTGGGCCTCGCCCTCGACCTGAAAATATCCCTGTAAGCGTTATGTTTTGAGATACAGGACATCCCCCACCTTTCCGCAGGTTGTATTCCTAACCCAGCCATTGACACCATCGAGCCTAGCACATTTTTGGGTGAAGTCCCTGTTGCGTGAGGTACTGGTTAAACAACGGATTATGATGTCATCCATCTGAGCTGGGGATATTACCTGAAGCCGACACCTAGTTCATGTCAGTGACAAAGTAAATGGTAATATTTGAAGATTATGAGTAAGTTACGCGGTCTACCCACCTTGAACGGTGCCATGGACTTTGAAAGCAATCTGAAGTAGATAGAACATTAGCATGGGAAACTTGTGGCTCTAGTTGTGTAGGCTGCCGATGTGCATAATAGCATAAAGCTGAATGGGATATATATCAAGGCACATACTCGTATGTTTGACATTTTCCTTAAATAATGAGGTTTGAAGAGTTGGTGGTGTCCAGGTGTAAAGTTGAAGTGTAGCCCTGGAGGTTGATGTCAAGCCTTGGAGAATATCGGGTGGAAAACCGTATACAATTCCGTCTCAGGCCAAAGTTATCATTAGAGACAAACCAGATACAACCTCGATTTATTATTATCTTAGATTCTTAATTTGATCTTTTACGTCTATAGCCATATACCTGAATAATACCCAAATTCATCTGATTAACACACAATGCCCAGCCCTGGGGGTGCTTGGCGCCCGCAAAGTTATTGCTTAACATCAAGGGTCAACCACTGTATATATGATATCCTTTGTGGAAGATGTAATCAGAATCTATATGACATTAACTCCATATGGAGTACCCATATTCCGTAGGATAATATGCCTTGACTATACTCGATATGATACTAGCGCTGATTGGGGGATCTACAACCTTCAAAGGGTTCCTCAATTGGAATTACATATTTTGATATGAAATGAAAATCAAGAGCTCCGGTATCGACTCTAGTTTAATTTTAATTTTAGATTGGAGATCCGTGTCGAGTTAGTATATGGGATTGAGGCCACATAGGGACCGAGTGGCGGCCCCTGAGTAAACACTGGAATCTCAACCATCTCCGCCTTCAACCTCTCCAAAACTTGCGCCGGCCATGCCACTGTTATAAAATGCCCTCTATTTTCGCCTGGCTTCGGCGGATCTACTCGCTAGACACCCTTGACACTCGTTTTACCTCCTCCGCAACCACTGCCGATACACGATCTTCCGCAAAAGATGCCCGCAATGCCGTCGCCCAGGGCGCGTCACCTTCCCTTTGGCGCACACCAGAATTCTTTGTCTACTATTTGTTCTTTATTATCCTTGTCCCGTTGATGTTCAAGACTGTCATCGATGTCTCGAAGGGTAAGTGTAGGCTGGAGAAAATGCCGGACCTTGAAATGCTGACTGGGGTTCAATCTCACAGAAAGCCACCCAAGCTACTCCACATACTCTCACCTTTTATCCCCCGGCTGGATCCCTGGACGTAAGGTGGTAAGTGTGCTACGCTCAGCGTACAGCTATCTACATCCATGAGGCCAGTTCCGACTGACATCATTGCTCCAATGCTCTTAGGACAACTCCGATTCACAATATGAAGGCTTCCGCGACAATATCCCTATACTTCTACTACTCCTAATCGCCCACCCTTTAGCTCGCCGTGTTTATCAGTCGTTCGCGAACCGATCGAAAACAGAAACGAAACAATTGAGCAATTCCGTGAATGGTGCGGCCGAGGCGCAACTTGAACAGCGAATGCGCTTCGACTTTTTGTTCGGACTAGTCTTCATAACAGCACTTCATGGAGTATCCGCTCTCAAAGTGTTGTTGATTCTGTACGTCAACTTCCGAATCGGCAGAGATCTTCCTCGTTCCTACGTGCCCACCGCCACATGGACCTTCAACATCTGCGTCTTATTTGCCAACGAATTGAGTGGTGGTTACTCTCTCGAGCGGATAGCGAAGTTATTCGCTCCCGGGTCTGGGACGTCAGAAAGTACGCCCACCGGGCTAGTCCAATGGGGTCAGACTCTAGATGATTTTGGGGGACTGATGCCGCGATGGGAGATCCTTTTCAAAGTCACTGTGTTGCGCCTCATCAGCTTCAACATGGATCACCACTGGAGTGCAGACTACCCCGCGGCAAGTCCAATTGAAGTAAGTCTTCCTGTGATCGATAGACCACCAACCCCCATATGACAATCAAACTTACCGAGTTCCACAAGAAGAAGCAACTGGACCCTGCGGCACTCTCTGACCGTGAGCGGGTCAAGATCCCCGCAGAACAAACCGCTTTTTCATTCCGCAACTACATCGCCTATGTACTCTATGCGCCTTTGTATTTGGCCGGTCCGATTTTGACATTCAACGATTACGTATCTCAGCAGCGATATACGCCGGCGTCACTCACTCGAGCTCGCATTATGATGTACGCTGTCCGCTTCGGCCTCACTCTGCTCTGCATGGAGCTTATCCTTCACTATATTTATGCGGTGGCAATCTCCAAAGCTGACCCGGACTGGTCCATCTTCACACCTGGGCAACTGAGCATGCTCGCATTCTTCAACCTGCACATAATCTGGCTGAAACTCCTCCTCCCTTGGCGATTCTTCCGTCTCTGGGCCCTCGTAGATGGAATTGATCCACCGGAAAACATGGTCCGCTGCATGTCCAACAACTACTCCGCCCTCGCCTTTTGGCGCGGCTGGCACCGCTCCTACAACCGCTGGATCGTCCGCTACATCTACATCCCACTCGGCGGTGGTGGCGGTGGACGGCGGGCACCTGGAGCACCCAAACCTGCGTCACCTCCTCGGTCTAACTTCATGGGCAAGTTCCTCCAAATTCGCAACTTTCTGCTGGTCTTTACCTTCGTCGCCTTATGGCAC
This sequence comes from Penicillium griseofulvum, assembly GCF_001561935.1. NCBI lineage: Eukaryota > Fungi > Ascomycota > Eurotiomycetes > Eurotiales > Aspergillaceae > Penicillium > Penicillium griseofulvum. Next base: position 3,067,934 of record NW_024467471.1, on the reverse strand, counting down.
GATATCAACCTTCGCTTGCTCATGTGGGGCTGGCTCGTTACCCTCTTCGTTCTACCAGAAGTTTTGGGAGGCATGCTTTTCCCGGCTCATCGTTGGCGCTCTCGTCCCACTACGTATCGTGTCCTCTGTGGCATTGGCTCCGTTGGGAACGTACTCATGATGATGATCGCAAACTTGGTCGGCTTTGCGTTGGGTATGGATGGATTAAAGGATCTGCTTGCCGGCCTAACAGGCTCATACTCTGGCCTGGCGTACATGGTTTCCTGCTGCGTAGTACTTTTCGTCGGCGTGCAGGTTATGTTTGAGGTTCGCGAAGACGAGCTTCGTGCAGGCATCAACCTGAAATGTTGAGCCTTTTTACATAACCATCTTCAGCATGGAAATTTTAAAAACTTGATTTTGCCTATTGCGTAGAGCCTGGCTATAATGAGATAAAATATACACAAGTTTTGTTTTGGATGTCACATTAATATTTATCTATTGTACAGAATTTTTGGTATCAATTCATAAAGTCATCAAGAGAACAGGGCGAGGCCAAGCTCATTCTCAGTATACACGCACAAGCACACACACAAACCCCTAAAAGAAAGCACCACACCTTGAATCCTCATGAACCTTATAGCAATCCAATCCACAAGTCCTCAAATGACAACTCTTGCATCGAATCTTCCCCCAATACCCACACATACAACAAAATTGCCGTCCCGGCCGCCCCGACGTCGGCGGCTTCGCACGCGACGCATTATAAGAAAGCGGCGCCTCCGCCAGCAGCCGCTGCATAAGCCGATCAGAAGGCACAGGGGGCGCATACGAGCGCAGCAGGGGATCATTATCATATTCAGACTTGATAAGTTTCGGCTTGCGCGGCTCATCGTCAGTTTCCGCGTCCGTCTCCTGCGGCGTCGATGCACCGGTCATAGTACCCGCCGGACGTTTGATACCAGCTGTACTAGCCGGTGTCAAGCTGCGAGCCGCCTTGCCTCCCTTAGCCGCGATTATGGCGCCTCCCGCACCTTGCATGCCTGCTACGCCTCCGCTACCTGAGGATATGGCTGCTTCTTCGTCGTCTAGGTGGTTCCGGAAGGTCTTTTGGGATTGGAGGATGCGGCGGACGTTCGAGGTGGTTTTTGCTCGTGTGCCGCGTGCGCCGGCTTCGCGGGCTTGTTTCACGGGTGCTGGGATGGACACATCGCGCTGGTTCTCGCGGTCTAGTTCGGCGATGTGGCGGGCGATTGCGTTCGCTTGTCGCGAGGAAATATCGCCGCCTTTGCCGGCGTCGCGGATGCCGCGTTTGCGGCCTAGAGTTGGGGCCATCGCTTGGGTGGGGTCGAAACCCCGGGTTGGGGCGTAGGACCAGCCTGGTGTGGCTGTTGATGTGTCCGATATGAGTTCGACGCGAAACATTTTGAGATTTGGGGTGTTGGGATGTTCTGATGATGCGGAAGTGGATGATGGGGGAGTTTGTTGGAGATCATAAAATGTTTGTTTTGTTTGCATTGGAGCTAGGTAGTTGGAGAGAGGTACAGGGCTATAATGATTTTGAAGATTTAGGTCAATTACAAAGGAAATGCTGATATTCGAAAAGCCGGGACTAATCTCATGCAAAAAGTAAAACAAAAAAGCTATGCCCTGGTCATTAAGAGAGTGACAATGGGCTTCATGTCCAGGTTGACAAGCTTCATGCACAGAAAACAAACACACCCAACACCATAATAAATACACATATCAAAGGCACTTATTTCACTTTCACTTATTTCTTCTGCAGCTTATCAACCCTGGTCTCCAGTTCTGTAATGTATGACTGGAGCTTGATGGTAGCCTTTTGAAGTGCCTAGCAGACAGTTAGTTCTACAACCTAATTTCGAGAAGGAATAGGGAGGCTCTCTTCGAGCCCGGGGATCAGCAGCTAGAGACATACCGCAATGTCATCAGACAGCATCTCATTGGCCAGTCGGTACTCTGCTAGGATGTAAAAGTACACTGACGCGCCAGCGGCGACAGATCCAGTCAGGAAACCAAAGACACTACCGGATATTAGCAAGATTGCCTAAAAATTTGCGACCATTTCAAAATGGATTAGAAAAGAAGTTCTCATACCCTCCTCGGAAAGCTCCAACAGGCTTGCTTGACGGTAGCGGCGCGGCGGACTCCCAGCGAGCGCGGGATGATGAGAAGGACCGAATACCAACGCGTCCCCGCAAAGGAAGAAAGATCTTTGTCCCAATGGGCATATTGACAATGTTATTTCAATTGTGGGAAATTTATGGATTGTTTGTGGAAAATGGTGGCAAGGGGAAATTGTTGGAAAGTGACGTTGATGAATTGCGGAGGTCCGGGCGGCTCGGAACCTGGAGACCTGAGGCCTTTTATATACAAACAAGGGAGAGACTACAGCCACATAAGAAGATTATATTTAGGATTTAGGATCAGCAATATCTAGTAAGAAAACTAAAGTTGATTTATTGCTTCGCTTAATTGGCCATTGTGCTCTCGTTGAAGAGATCCGCCAACAAATCATCCCGGCACACTGTCACATCTACGCTGCCCATGCCGTACGTACTCTCAAACACATAGATACTCAACCGAGCGAAGAATGGTCGGAGAACCCGCTCGATAATCTCATCCTTGGCCGTCTCTCGGATCCAGTCTGAGATAAGCCATGGCCGCTTAAGACCACTGTGAGCCTGTGGCTCGTTGGTCTCTGTGGGGACAGTGGGTGAGCCTGCACTACGCGGACCGAAAGTATGAGAAACTTCATCTGCGAGAGCGATGGGCTCCCATCGGTCGGGTGGATAGACCGCATCAATCGTGTCGGTTACGAAAAGCCATTCAAGGAGCTGGAAATCATCTGGCGCGAGGACAAGTAGTACATCGAGAAGCTTGCACGCTTGAAGCAGCGAGTAAGAGTTGTAAAGCTCTGGCTGAGAGCCCTGGGGTACTGCGGAGATGGCTTCTTGTAGTTCTGTGTTGATCAGAGGCCAGAATGGCGCCATGGTCGAAGTAGAAGTCTTGAGTGCGACTGCTCGAAGGACCATGAACACTTCCGCCCGAGTGGCAGAAGATGGCGACGAGGAGCTGGTGGCCGCAAGAAGATCTTCCAGTTTCTGAAGCAATGCCGGCAATTCACCAACAAAGTAATCATCGCTCGCGGAAAGCACGAGTAGCGCGATTCGCCGGAGGTTGAGCTGAGCTTTGCGATCGGCTTCCAACCGGGCCGCAGAGGCTCCTACGCCGAACATGATACCCGCTGAGCTTGGGGGTGGAAGGCGGACAAGAAGCTCGAGTAGCCTTTCCTTGTCGGCAAGAACCCACTGGCGCAGCAGGTCCATCCAGCTGGTCCTTACCAAATCCAACTGCAATCCAAAGAATCGGGCATCATTAAACGCATCGGATATGTCCTTTTTCCACATTTTCGCAGCAGCTGGTACTTTTGCCATTTGCTGTAGAAGAACCATCACATTACGATTGAGATTGTTAGGGAACAGACGTGACCGAATGAGTGGGCCCACTACGTTAGTCGAGACACCAGTAATGGCGGTGTTGATCCGATCTGAATCACCCAGGGTCGTGATAAACGACGGCATAGAGACTGCTAGAATGCTGAGCATGTCATCGGGCCCAGTATGAGAGACCGAGGTACGATCATGCTCGTTCGAAGATCTTGCCATAGACCCATTGTCTTGGTTGAGACCTAGGGGCTTGCTGGTAAAGACTGCCGTAAGTAGTCGTAAAAGAACATCCTGCGATATAGTTGTTAGTGACGATGGTAGGACTAGTAGCGAATATACTTACTCCAAGTTCCTTCCGCATACGGCGGTCCTCGCCAAAGGTTGTATTCTCCAATTTCACCCCCAAAATAGCCGCGAATTCAATCAAACGTGGAAGGATCTGCCGGTGCGGGAAAGGATTGCTAAGAACGTCGCGCAAGAAAGTTGTGCAGTCCGTCCAAATCTCATCAAGGACATCATCGTCCAGTGAGCGGGCATAAGTAACCAAAAAGCTAGCAAGCTCGGACTCAGAGAGATTGGATGTCAACGAGGACTTCCGGCTAGGATCCAAGGCACTGGGATTAGTGCGAGTGTAAATTGCATTGAAGATGGCAGGGATGGTGATTTTTGGGCTTGACCCGTCGAGTGTATGGAGGAGATTGAAGATAAGTGACGCTGTCTCCGTGTCAGCCTTACTCCACATTTCCACCAAGGTCTCAAGACATTCAAGTGCCTCTGCGGTGAAAAAGTGCTCCAAGATTCGCCGTGAGCGATTTCTCATTCGCAACGAGGTGTATTGGAATGAGGCCAGAGATTCGCAATCAGGAGGAGAGCCACTGTGATCTCCCGCACCCCATGCCCAGATAGAGAAGCATAAGCGAACGGCATCCTGGAAACAGAGAAGAACAGTTAAACGGTCGTTGGCGGTATTTGGGCGATTTTGTCCGCCTTCCGAATTGAATACCCCAGACACCATGTTTCCAAAAAAGCCCTGCGCTTGGTCAGGGCTCTTGACTGCTGGGACGTTGGACTCTTCCATAATGAGACGTTCGTGAGCATTCGCGATACAAGTCTCGAGGCCACTCAGAAGAGCAATTGTGACATGCTCAGAACGGTCCTGCGGCCAATCCTCTGTTTGCTGGAAGGACAGTTGAAGTCTGCCATATGATGCTCGGATTTCCCTGCAGAAACATTCCACAAGCATCAATAGGATCTGAAATATAGAACCTGAGTATAGTGGGAGCACCTCGCAGAGCAACACTATCCACTTGTCAACAATTTCTCGGGATTTAGGTGAGCTGATTCCCTTTAAAAGACAATCTAGAAGCCGCTCTGGAGGCTGCGGTAGCTGAGGTAGCGATTGTCTCCTGTCTCCCTTGTCACTGTGGAAAGACAATATTGAAGGACTGGTCAGCCGATCTCGAGAGCCAGCTCGGAAATGTTTCGGCCGAGGTGGGGGTGGTGGTAGATATGCTTGCGCAAATCGAACCTTCAGAGCAGCAAGGAGTGCGTCGATTAGTGCACCCTGCACCGCAATACTGCCCCCATCGGAAGAGACAAGGAGGCGTTCCACTAAGAAATCATCAATGCCAGACTCCACTAGTTCTTCCGCTCCGGGCCCAAGAAGAAGTTGCCGCATGAGCTGGAGTGCGTCTTTATGTAGTCGTTCACCATCTAGATTAACTTCCATAGGAGCTGGGGGTTGTGTGCTGACGATTCGAAGAGACGCCTCAAATATGGCAGAATGGAGACTTTTGACGTCTGCGTTTTCTGCCCAAGAATCCATATTAGCATTGAAATTGTTTCGCGAGAAGAGAAATTACCCACCTTCTGGTTTAGATGTCTCTATGCGCTTCTCATTGCCTAGCACATGAGTAAGAAGCGCGACCCATCCATTTTGCGAGAGCGCGGAGATAATGTTAGAGGCTGTCTGTAACAAATAATCACACTCTTTATAGTCATCTGGGGAGATTGAGTGACTATCTGTCGTGTTCCCGCTGGTTTCATCATGTTCAGAAAGCTCGTCAAGATTTGAGATCAGCACATGGAAAACCCTGGTAAAATATTAGATATAAATAACGCGTTAGGATGAGAAGCCGACTTACTTGTGGATAGATGGCAAGTCTTGCAGCCATAGTTGAACGCTCTGTGAACTATCGCTTGACTCTTGGGAGAGAAGATCAAGGACAATGAAAAGCGGACGTTCAAGCATAGAGCACTGATAAGAGAACAGGGTCCCTCCAACATCAAGCACTTGTTTTGGTGGCTGCTCATGTGTGTTATGATGACTATGGTTCCACAAGACGTAAAACCGCTCGGCTTGTTGCTCAGACGAGAGGTGGTGGGATGATGCAGTTGACACATTGACCATTAAAGCTGTTAGGGACGCCTCGACAAGGTGGTCAATCCAAGAAATTGAGTGCAGGAGCCACAAACAGCGGACGGCTTCCACGTGGAATTTTGGACTAAGGGGGGATAAGTACCACCAAAGCTGATTGACAAGAGGCGTAATCAGATCGCAAGCATCCTCATAGCTGACGTAGAAGCCGGGGGTGTGAATGAAAAATAAACTCGTCACCGTCGAAGCAATTGTCGATATGACTGAGAAGGAGGCGGTTGTCGGCTTGTCCTTCCCTGAACCAAGTCGTGTAGAGAGCGCTTCGTACAATTTACGGTCCCGTAGAACGCGGGACTTTGGAAGCTTCTTCAGCAAAGCCACAAGGATATCCAGGGGTTCATGAACAGATAGGTTGCCATCGTGGCTTTCCAGCGCCGCAATAGCTAATTCGTGAGCTTCTCGAATGATCATTTCGCCAAGATTCTTGGGGGCGTAGGGAAGAGGTGGAAGCTCCAAGCTATTTTTGCTTTGTTCATAGAATCCGTGGACAGTTTCCAAGATATCAGTACCGCGGCCCTTTGTGTCATTGCTAGAAGTCTTTTCAGATCCCGTCTTTCTCGAGAACGCACGCTCTGTGAGTAAACCAGTCAACGATTTCAGAACATTATTCAATGCAGCGGTCACGGCCTGTTTTTTGGCAGTGCTCTTCTTGGATGAAATCTCTCTCATCTTCACGAGCACTGATAATGTTAGTAGAGGCACATGGATCTGAACCATGTCCTCCTCGCGCACATTGAAATTCTCAATGATGAATTGTGCGAGATCCAAGTCGCGCAACACTTGGTCGCTATCAACGTCGACATCAGAAGATTGGAAATCAACCAATCCCAGAAGCTCAGAGAATATTACGCCACTTTCAACGCCATCAAAAAAGGCGCTCGCACTGCGGAAGACCTCTTCAAAGTGGTTTTTGGGGGCAGTGGATTCATATGCCTGAACACTGCGTACAGTGGGCAAGAAAACTGCAGGGACAATGTATCCACCAATTTCCCAGCGATCCATTAGCGACAAAGCTATGCGAAAGGGTTTCGTTCTATCGGACGGAATACTCGGTGCCTGTTTAATCATATCCAGTAGGCCAGTGACTAATGGCTGTAAGCCTACCCGGCTGAAGTATTGTGATTGTGTGAGTTCCTTTCCATCAATGGAGGCAGATCGAGCGGTGTCCGATGAGAATTTTCGATCATCCGCCGAAGAGCTATCGTTTGGGGAATCTGGTCCCAAGAACCAAGCCCAGAGTCGGCGGTTCAAGCTCATGTCTCGCCGAGTGACCACTCCCACTGCTGCAATTACCAACGTCCGAAGATCACTAGCCGCAATTTTGCTTTGCAAAATCGGAGAGCTGAGTGGGAGATGGGTGACAAGAAGATCAAGGAAGTTACGTTGGACAAGGAGCTGGTCGTCGTATAAGCCCGATGCAACACATCGAATCAAGAGGCCAGGCTCTGGTAGAATGACAGAGTCTGCTGCGGCCAATATCTCAGGTGGGATGTTCTGTGGATCGCTCCCACCAGCCGTGCTTGACCGACGATCTGAGATACCTAGCTTCGGGAGATAACGGTTCAAATATGCGAGGACGCCAAGCCGCCGACTAGGGTTCGTGATAGATGCGAGAAAGAGACATTGCCAGAAATACTGTCCAGATGCCCCGGCTTCAGACGTCCTTTGTGTTTCAAGTTGTCCAGCAGCGTCTCGCAATTTATTAATCGTGCGTAGTGTTGGCTCAAAATCGTCACTTGTTTCCTCTTCGAGGCCTGGAAGTAGGGCTAGAATTATTGCTTTCAAGGCGGGCCGAATAGCCCATGGTTCTAAATCAACGATATATCCTTCGACCAAAGACAAGAACAATGGGCGGACGGTAAGAGAGGCGAAAGTCAACGTTGGCGCAAGGCCAGGGAGATACAAAGGCAGGTCGTGCGATAATCCCTCGAGCTAGTTGTAAACAGATGCATCAGTAAACACAATATCAGCCTTTCAGAGGGCCACCCATACCTTTATCAATCCGAATATGTACGTGTAGACTTCAAGTGTCTTTTGGTGCACGCCTGATGGCAACGAGGGATTCAAGCACTGGGCGAGTCGCTTCGACACTAATACTTTATGAGGGACGACAGGCTGATCGGGTGGATGGGTTTGGAGTGCCTAAACTTGATCATTAGCGAGCCTACACAGCATTGCCACTTATTGAGCGAGCTCACTTTCAAAAGGCGACCGAGGAACGAGATATAGTCGGCCCATTCTTGGAGAGCATTGTCGAAGAGCGAAAGCGCTCGTTCAACACTAGATGCATATCGGCGATAGTTCTTGTCTTTTTTGAGGGACCCTATAACAACCAAATATAATTAGATACAGTACTCTCGTGCGATTCTTTGAGGGAACATGCCTTCCTTGCCTTGTAAACGGGAGCGTGTCAAGAAGCTCTCGGAGCTTGCGGGGGAGTTCGACCTCGGAAAGGCGCTGGGATCAAGGCTCATGGTGCCAGAAACGGACGTAAAATTGTTGTAAAGACTCTGAACTACCCTCCGTCATATTTAGGACATTGAGGATGACCCTATGGGAAAGGGAGTTGGTAGCTGAATGTTGACTAGGAGACACGCAGGCGGCCACGTTCAATTGTTTTGTTCCGCCTTGGGGAAGCTCCGACTCGCCGACGTCAACGTCTAGCAACTATTAAATCGACAACACAACTGATCAGGGACTCCGAATATTCAAATTAAGCAATGTGCATCTAATTACCTGAAGACCCGCGACGAGCGACCGCCTCAAAAAGCGCATGCCCGCAGCGGGGATGAATACACAGCAAGACCCAAAGACCGACGGCCAACAGCCTGTCGAGCCCTCCAAGCAACTGTATATTTCCAAGCCGTCAAGCCCAGAATACAATGGGCGCAGTGATAGCTCAGAGGGAGAGCGGCCGCCTTTACCTCCGCGACCAAATACGTTAAGTCTATTGAATGATGAAACGGGCTCTCCGGCAACTCTACAGGCAGGGGCAACGACAGCTATCTCACGGACCGATATCCAGACACAATTACCCGAGGCCACTGAGAGCGCTTACTCGACATTGGCTGTTCACAGTCCGGCCCAGGCTCCAAAGGCCAGGGCGAGCCTCAGCCAGTTGGCGAGCGCGCGGGGCAGCGAAGCTGGTGACTCCACTAGCATTAGAAGCTCAATCCCAAATGGCGATTCTGGTGACGTTGAATCGCTATTCATGGACTTTGCTACTACAGCACCCAGTAGCCAAAAACACGAAGCCATAGGTCTACTTGACTTCCCTGAATTTGCAGCCGACGATATAGACGACGATGGTATCGTAAGCGAATTTGAAGCGGTTGGCGAGCTTAATGAGGAAGGTGACAATGAAGGTTTGGGTCAATAAATACTCATCTCTTTGTTCCAAATACTAACGCGTATCAGAGTTACTACTCCAGCGGTGGAAAGCAAAGCGCAAGCACTATATCATCCTCTCCGCCGCCGGGAAGCCGATTTGGACAAGGCACGGTGACAGCGGCTTGATATCTGGGTATGTCGGCGTCATTCAGACCATTATTTCATTTTATGAAGAAGCAAATGATCACCTACGAGGCTTTTCCGCTGGCGACACTAGATTTGTTGTATTGACACGAGGATCGTTACATCTTGTCGCAATCAGCCGTATGATGGAGAGCGACAATCAGCTGCGGCTTCAACTAGAGGCATTGTATATGCAGATCTTATCTACATTAACACTGCCTTCTTTGACCCATCTCTTCTCGGTGCGGCCTTCTACTGATCTATCGCGGCCCTTGCAGGGTTCGGAGTCCCTTCTCTCATCTCTGGCAGACAGTTTCACGCGAGGATCTCCATCTACATTGCTATCGGCTTTGGAGTGTCTGAAAATCCGCAAACAACACCGACAATCGATCAGCAATGCACTTCTGAAAACCAAAGCTAAGAGTCTGCTATACGGCTTGCTTGTGGCCGGCGGACGGCTTGTCAGTGTTATCCGACCGAAGAAGCACTCCTTACATCCTGGCGATCTACAGCTCTTATTCAACATGGTTTTTGAAGCCGACGGAGTGAAAGCTGGCGGCGGAGAAAGTTGGATCCCTGTCTGTTTGCCTGGTTTCAACAGCAGCGGTTATCTATATATGTATGTGAGCTTTCTTGACATTCGCGATGATATCGAAAATAGCGCAGATATCACCAAAGACGAGTCTGTTGCCATTGTCCTTATCAGTGCGGACAAAGAGGCTTTCTTTGAGATGCAAGGGATGCGTGATGCTCTTGTGGAAGTAAGATCGAACAATTCCCACCCAATCAACATGGAACGTGGTACTAACGATACAATAGCAAATGGAAAGAAATGGCAGTCTGAAGGAGATCAAAACTGCAATTGACAATGGCCGACCCGCAACTACTGATATAGTTCCTGGAACTGTGCTCCATCATTTCCTTTACAAATCACGCGCAAACGTACAATTTACCATGTCATCGTATGCCCCTGAATTTTCCTCGGTTACTCGACGACGAAGGTGAGCAATACCCTGCTGTTACTGAATGCTTGTAATCTCAAATGATTCTGACTGTCTGTAGATTGATGTCGATGTACAACAACTTGCATGCGAGCATCCACGCCAAGAATACCCACGTTAAAGTTCATCACTGCGTTTCGCGGTCAGCCACTTCCTTCGGATGGGTAACCCCTGTATTCGAATTCTATTGTATCGCTGAGCCGAACACTAATCGAAATGCGCTTGCCCAAAGCGCTAGCAAAATTGCTCAGTGGGTACAACGTGAGGAAGAGAGGTTATTCATCATTGGCGGTGCGGTACGTGCTTTGTCTCCCTCGATGAGTATTACAGCAAAGAGTGGGAAAACTGATCATATTGAACAGGTTTTCTGATATCTCCCGATACTTTCACTCCCAGAAAATGAAGAAAGTTCTCTGTATATACTATTTCCTGATTTATTATACCCAATACTACGTCCGTGTCAACTAGACATATTCCCTTGTGACGTATCTTAGTCTCTACATCTCAAATTCTGTTGTGAAATTTACTGGTAGGTATCTGAGTATATCATGTTGCTAAAATAAATCCATAATACATACGAAATGAGAGACGGTGCATTTGTCTTAATCAATCGTGTCCTCTCTCAGGTTGAAGAGTTGGCGCATGATCTCACCCGACTTGCTGCGCAGCGCATCGTGATACATGGTGTTGGTGATGAACTGCTTGGAGTTCTTGATCTTGGCAGCAGTGGCTGTGGCCAGGTCAAAGTGGACATACATATCATCAATGTAGGTTGCAGCATAGACCGGCACCTCATTTTTGGCTAGTTGAGCCTCGTCGTATAGGGCCGGCCATTCGTCTGTTGTAGCTAGGATTTCAGCTGCTTCCTTGAGCTCTGAAAGTTCCGAGTAGGACTCGAACATATCCTTGAAGACCTAGGGGGAAAATTGGTTAGATCTTTTCGAGGATTCTGGACTGGGTTAGGCTATTTACCATCTCGCCGGTGAAGTAAATCTCAGGCAGCGAGTCATCGATCGAGAATTGTGGGTTGCTGGCGCGCAACCTGTCTGCAGCCCAGAGGGATGGCTTTCTATATTCATTGTTAGACGCAGATATGTCTTGGAAAGTGGACAGCACAGGAAGCTTATTATTACCCTTGGCAATAGATTGATTCATGCAGGATTGCATAAATGATGTTCTTGTCCATACCTCCATTGCCGTCAATCACAGAAAGAGTTGGCAGAGTAAGGAATCCGAACATCTCCAAATCATTAATCACTCTGACAACAATGTCTAAATTTGGGTTAGCATCTGTGCTGCTTTTCACCATACAAAGCAAAGCTTACCGTGTAGACTGTCCAAACCACCTAGGCCGTGTTAGCTTTAATAGCCTAATTTCCTGAATCGAGCGTCTTACCGTGAAACCCAAGCAAAATGCCCAGTTGCTGGAAGCGAGCTGCAGTGAGCAATCCGGATGGCAATGCAACCTTGTTTTCGGTCAGGTATTGCATAATATTCTTGACACGGTCCACATCCTCAGGGTATTTCTCGTAGTAAGCCTCGTTCCTCTCCTTGACCTTCGCTGTTTTTGGGTCAGTATCACGGATAAACCACGGCGAGAGAACAGAGGAGCGCACCATAGGTCTTGGCATAGACAGGATCGGGCCCGTTGATAAGAGGGGGAAGGCCACCAGTAAGGAAAGCTTCTCTCAGTCCCTCCGGGCTGGAAGTTTAGAGGTATCAGTGGAATGATCAAGACCCAAACATGAAGATCAATGACTTTCAGGACTTACAACTTTGACAGGTAAGTCACGGCACAGAAGCCACCGAAACTTTGCCCAAGGATACTCCACCGGCGCTGGTCAGCCGGATAGTCCTGTGTCAAAATATTACGAATGGCTTCGCAATCACGGACAATGCTGTCTGCACGGAAGTTCTTGAGATATTCGGCCTGTTTGATTGCATCTCCCTGACGGGCAAGGGTTCCCGCTGTGAGGGTCGAGCTGAGGCCAGTGCCTCGTTGATCCAAAAAGAGTACCTAGAGAATGAGCATAAATCTAACGATAGAATGTATAAAAGGCATGACACACTTGATAACCCTTGCTGAGCATGAATTCAACCCAGGGGTAAGACTGCGGGGCACCACATCCAAAGCCAGGGCCACCTTGCAGGTAGACCAGCCAAGGAAGCTTGCCTTCTTTAGCTTCCTTGCCCTCTTCTTTAGTAGGCTCAATAGGTTTATTCAATCGACTGACACTTCGTGCAAAGAGCCTCAGTGTATCCCCAGTGGGCTTGCTGTAGTCCACAGGGACGTCGAAGAACAGCTCGGAAACCCGAAGTTTGCCTAGATAAGGTCAAATTGGTCAGTTTTGAAAACAGTGTGCTAACTAGTGACAATTTATAAGATAATACACACCTGAAACATTATGGAAACGTCGATCGATTAGTCTGGCGGCCATAACTGCGGTGTTGATGCGGACTAAAATGAGGGCGCGTTGGCGATAAGCCGCTTTGCGGAGAAGCGTACCATTTTTTTTAGTCGGGACCTTGCAAGCTCCCAGCCGAGCAAACGAAGTTTTGTGTTTTTCCTTTTGTCTACTTCTATTTCATTTGTCTTTCATAAAGGGATGAGTACTATTGTCACTTAGTTATGGATGATTAGGACAGCCTTGAAAATAACATTGGTTATACTACCAGGGCTGTCTATAGGTATACATAGCTATGTCTACCTAGGTAGTATCGAATATAATTATGTTGGATGCTGTGTTCAATACGACTATATTTTAGTATGTCTTGGGATGAATACATTGTAGCGAATCGACATTAGGCGTTCAGGGAAAGAGTATTTCTCCATCTTGTCCAGAAACGGAACATTGAACTGGCCATTTTCAACTTGAGGCCGTACCTGAGTGTTTGTTGGCCGCGAGCTGCCGGCCTCCCTTTAGCAGTAGTAGAGTCGCTGGGAGCTGAGCAGCCGCAAATCCGATCATGACAATCAGCTGCGTATTAAAACTACTAGCGAAAACATTCTTCACATCCGCCTGTAGATGGGGAGATAGAGACTTTATCGATCTCACATTCTCAAGGAGTAAGTGCAGTTCGTGCGACGTCACAACACCCTGCAAACGCTGCGCTAGACGGCCGTTTAATATATTAGATGCAATGGCAAGACCAATAGCACCGCCAAGGAAACGGATTTGAACCACTGTGCCAGTGGCAATTGCTACAACAAAAAGTGAAGGGCCAGTTAGTCAATGTACCAGTCACTTCAATGTCAAGAAATTTCTCGGGAGAACACATACCCAGGTCTCTGTCTTCGACTATATATGGTGTCGACAGCACCAAGATGCCCATTGTCAGACCCATTCCCGTCCCAGCAATGACTAGGTAGCCAATATCTGTTGCGTGAAAGCCCCTAGAGGTGGCAATGGTTGAGAGAAGCCCAATACCAACAGTGTGAACTGTACATCCCACGAGCAGGGTATAAATAAACGGGATGCGTCCTCTAGAGCTAGCAATGTTGACAACGGCCGCTGAAATTGCCGCAACAGCAGAATACCCAATCAAATAAATACCAGCATCCAAAGGCGACTTGTCTAACAGAAGCTGGGCTTGCTGTGGAACATATACTAGGACAACATTGTATGGTGCGCCGATGACAAACGAAGAACTAAAGGGGTGTCAGAAAAACGCTGCACGATATAGGTGACCTTTAAATTGACCCACATGAGAATTCCTATCCATGGACGATCAAAAAGCCAACGCTTGGGAAATATTGGGTCTTTGCCTGGTATGCCCGAGATGTACCATTCCCAGACAAAGAAAGCAATCCAGGCAAGACCAGTAAGCACAAGGAGCGCAATTGCATCCCTCGAGGACCATGAGAATGCCAGGTTGGTTTCGTTCAAGACAGCGACTATTAGAAATGAGCCAGCCATCATCAAAAGCGACCCAATTATATCCAGATTAGCAAATGAGCGATATGAGGCTCGTGTTCGAAATGAAGGAGTGTGCTGGTCAAGGCCAAAATTTTTAGGCATTGCAACGATGATAACAACGATCGCAATAAAGCACAATGGTGCACTGATGATTTAATTAGCATACTTTTTTCAACATAGGTTCTCAGCATTCACATACTTGACGAGGAAAGTCCACCGCCATGTTGAGCCTTCTGCAAGAGCGCCTCCGATTATTGGGCCTATCAGAGACGCAAAAATAAGGCAAAATGACATGAGACCGCTGTAGGTTGGAAGCTTCGATTTAGGAGCTATCTCGTAGATGCATAGGGTTGTCAATGCATATGCACCAGCACCTCCAATTCCTTGAAGTGCTCGGAATATTATGCTGCCTCAGTAGTTAGCCTTTGGACAAGAAATGAGGGCAGAACTGCGTTAGACATACAGTTGGTCAACTGTATGAGCACACCCACACCCAATAGAAAACGCGAGTAGAATAACAAGAGAAGCGATTGTGGTTTGTTTCCTGCCAACTATATCGCTGATTTTCGTCCATATTGCCATAGACCCTAGGAGTAATGGGCATTAGTACTTGGGGAAGGTATTTGGTACTTTCGGAGACATAGATTTGGGGGAGGGGAAAAAAAAAACAAAGTGAAGAGGAATAATAGAATCGGTATTTGGATCATACCTGTGTAGGTGGCCAGATATCCAGTAATAATCCAGCTTCTCTTCTCGAAGCCTTCTAGGTCATCTGTGATACTCGTGAGAGCCGAGCTTACAATTGTGACATCCAAATTAGAGAGAAAAAATCCAATCAAGAGTCTATAGATTATCAGCCTTAATTGAAAACCCTATGTCAGTTTTACTGAGCACATACCCTGTGGTGGTAAGCACCAGTCTCCATCCTGTCGGGTAAACGATTTCACTTCCTGGAGACGGTGCTCTCTGTGCCGGCCCCTTTTCTTGGTTGCGCCCCCTAGCGTGGTCTTTATTGGCTTGGTTCGAGGTTGGCTCTGCAAATTTGATATGACTAGACATGTCGGCCTTTCAACGATAGGTGCTTCAAGAATAGGTGAAGTCTGAAGTGGCAGCCATTGTTGCAATGAGAGAAAGTTTTGAACGTGACTGTCAATGTAGGACCAAGCCCCGCGTTATCTTCACCCCAGGGGCTTCATGTGGAACGCAGGAGACGCGCGATGATAGAATGTGGATTATTTATCTGCATAAGAAGAGTGATCTGCGCCGATCATTGAACCTAGATACGCCGGATTGTATATGGCTTGGCATAAATTTGCTTTTCTGGGGCATGCGCTACTGAAATTGGAATTTTTAAATGCTTTTCTGAGTCTTTTTCGCCGTTTTTTTGAAATTGCGACATGTTCTGGAAGAGGCGATTGCCTTGATAATAGGCATTGGTCAGACCCGTTTTATTTTCGTCCGAGACAGATTCTCCTTACTCAGGGCTGATTATGTACCCCTAGGGTAGGCATACACTATATACAACATAAGGTCGTTCAGTGTCGTCAAGTAAGGACTTGTGCACTGTCGTAGATTCGGAGAGTGACGCGGACTTGTAGTGACTTAGCAACAAGTAGGCGAAGTCAAGATGAAACCTCCCGTACCTTCGCTGTTCGACCACGCTGATCATACTGACCCCTATCACTATTCCTGTTACACAAAACAAACAGCATTTATCACGTCGACCATTGAACTATGCCCTTGCACTATTCCACAGATCATGTGTTGCAATGGTGAGATCTTTGAGTGCCCTATGTCTTTGGATGGAGTTTGTATGTTCCCTTTCGTGGTGGGTGGGGTCAGCGGTTCAGCCCTGTTTCTTGCATCAGATATATATATCATATGGCAAGCAGCGGAAGCATACGATAAGAAAACATACCCATAAAATTTCAATTCTACCAGAAGATCGACATTTCGATTGAATATGGGATCTTTCATGAAGGTGGCGGCGGCAGGGAGGCAAGGGAGGTTCGCGTTGGCTAAAGCATTAGTCAGTCTATATATCTTTGTCCGGTGCCTTCGACATGCTATCCCTGAGTGCATTTGATATATTGGTCGTGATATGCTCATGTGTATCAGGCAGAACTCACCTTGTATCCACGGGGGAGCGTCTGATGTGATCAATTGGATACCTAAACTTAATGCACCCATCCAGTTTGATTGCCTCAGTTCCGGTTAGCATGATTCATGAAACCCTCGATGTCTGACTGCCTCCTTATATGTGTGCCGGTTGTGATGACGAGGCGTGGGTTTGAGTCGGAGTAGTAAAGGTGGACAACGTAGACCTCGAGCTAGTGAACAGTTCTATCCTTGTTATTTCCTTGCTCTTATTTGACGGGTTGGATGAGCACTGCTTGGTGGAGTGTTTGTTATTAGGCTCGTGAAATTTGCAAGTGACGTTGACGGGCGATGGCGTTTGCGGCTATGTGGATAATTATCAGTGCGACAGGGACTGAATTGAAAGGCTTCGATTCGCGGAAATGAAAAGGTCGGCGAAGGTGTTGTGAGTATACCGAGTTAATGGAATTGGTAGAGTAAGGAGGAAGTCTGGAGATCCTGTTACGCGGGGTCCAGATGTACGGAGACACTTGTGTGATAATGCTGGTTGGGTGGGCAAGAATGCTGGGGTTTGGCCTAGTTGGTGATGTGCGAGAGCACTTGTGTGGAATCTCCGAGATACCGGTGTCGGAAGCACCGACATGAGCCACTGGCTATGGAGAGGCACTGGCCGTATGCGATACTGGCTGTGTGTATGATAAACAAGACGCACTGGCTGCATGAAGGTGTAGCGACAGCAAGATGTCGACGATAAGCTGAGGATACGTGCAATGGCTGAAAGCAGCAGAAACGCGAGCTATTGCGCTCACAACCTTTTTGGGTGTCAGTGCCAGACTCTCAGATTAAATTCAATTGCACCGCTCGATTCCACATCATCCACCTAGATAGGCGAGGGGCAATATAAAAGGAGGCATGATGAGGGTGAGAAAGGCAAAATTAACCCTAGAGATTACCGGTACTTCTCAAGTGAGTTCCTAAACAAACTCGGCGCCTGAGCTAGTCAAGCAAAAGCCATCAAGCTACATGTTTTCAAGGCTCCATCTATCGCCATTGCCTATAAGCTTTTCATCTGGCAATACTATGTTGTATACATCACACGCTTTTCAAACTTCGGACTTCGGACTTCGAACTCCAAATGCCCCACTCATCCCGCTCCTTCGACTTCAACGTTCCTTCTGGGCGTATCTTCCAATGATATCTGTCTGAATCTGTGTACCCCTGGAGGTAACTTTATATATTAGACTAGTCTAATACTGCTTTTGGGAGGTACAGCCGAACCTTATAAAGGGAGCCTCAGTTTCATATCCCGAGATCCCGGAGTTGTTATAAATTGGCGATACTGTCTGACTCCCACCGAGACACACATCTCAGACATGCAGAAAGAATTCCAAGATCTATGGAAGGCTGCCCAGGGACCCTGGGAGTCAGGCGTTCTCCCTAGTGCTGAGAGCTTGGCGCGAGCTAGAGCTTCTCTCCCCTCGACACTTCCAGATACAGGATCTAGTCTCGAATCTGTGCAGCGACACATTTCCGATGATATTGTCCCGGCATTCAACGGAGGAAGTCTAAGTGCCAACTACTACGGCTTCGTAACTGGTGGAACCACCCCGGCAGCACTCTTTGCGGACAACGTTGTATCTGCCTACGACCAGAACGTCCAGGTGCATCTCCCAAATCACTCGATTGTGACCGATGTGGAGTACAACGCGATTGGTCTCCTTTTGGATCTCTTCCGACTAGATCGTTCTATCTGGTATAATGGAACGTTCACTACTGGCGCTACAGGAAGCAATATCCTTGGCATAGCATGTGGTCGCGAGTTTGTTTTGCAAAAGGCGGCGGAGAGGAAAGGCTGTCACCTCCAGAGTGTTGGCGAAGAGGGCCTATTTGAGGTATTGAATGCACTAGGTCTTTCCGGGGTGCAAGTATTATCAACACTGCCACACTCGTCCCTCGTGAAAGCTGCTGGTGTGTTAGGCATCGGTCGTTCCAATGTACACAACATATGCCGAGCCGACGACCCGCTCCGCTTTGATATTGATAAGCTTCAGAAAGAACTTGCGAGAACTGACAAAGTCAGTATTGTCGCCATATCTTGCGGGGAGGTTAATACTGGCCGTTTTGCAACAAGCGGTGCGGATTTGAGAGAAATTCGCCAGTTGTGTGACAAGTACGGAGCCTGGATGCATGCTGATGGAGCATTTGGAATCTTTGGCCGCCTTCTTGATGAGAGCCCGGAGTTTGCAACAATTAAGAAGGGTTGTGAAGGAATAGAATTGGTCGACTCAATTGCCGGTGATGGCCACAAGCTTCTCAACGTTCCCTACGACTGTGGCTTTTTCTTTACTCGCCACCCGAATGTGGCATCGCAGGTATTCCAAAATGCAAATGCAGCCTACTTGGCTTCTGGAAACTCCGATGGCCCTTCCATCCCCTCGCCTTTGAACATTGGCATGGAAAACTCTCGACGATTCAGAGCGTTGCCGGTTTATGCATCGCTATTGTCATACGGCAAGTCTGGATATCAAGAAATGCTGGAGCGTCAAATAAGACTTGCCCGGAAAATTTACGGATGGATCTTCGAGCATTCTAGGTATACAGCTTTGCCAGAAGCACTGTCCAAATCTGGACTACTCGATCAGGCGTTTATGGTTGTTTTGTTTCGAGCGAACGATGAGGGCTTGAACCGCGAGCTAGGGAACAAAATCAACGAAAGCTCGCGAATGTTCGTCTCGGGTACTAGCTGGGATGGATCTCCTGCTTGCCGTATTGCAATCTCAAACTGGCGTGTCGATGTGGAGCGAGACTTTGCACTGGTGACAGACGTGTTGGCAAAGGTTGCCCAGAGCTAGAGGAATATCAATAGTAGACACCAGAGAGACAGACTTAGAATAACAGTCCATTTCACAAATTGAGCCTTTTTCTGACTTTTTCGGTGATCGACTTATAAAACCGACAACACATGTAAACGAAATGATATCTGAGAAGACCACTCAAAAGATATCAGAAGGCTGCATAAGAGGCCAACTATACTTGTGGACATTCAATACATAAATTCTTCTTGGCATCTCTATAGAGGGTATCAGCGGCGACGACCAGCTCCTCCCATGTTCTCGGTACGGTCAGACATGTTGACAACCTCCCCAATACCTGCGGCTTCTTGCTCATCTTCCAGAGCCATGATCTCCTCTCGGCTATCCCACCACTTTTCTTCGGACATGGAGAAAGCTTCCTTGCGCAGTTCCTTGATGGTTTTTTCACTAGTCTGTTCCTTATCTTTCACAGTTTCCATCACGATATTCTGCCATTCTTCAGAAGTGCGGCTGAAGAACTCCCGCAAGCTCTCAAACGGCCGAGGCAAAGGTCTGCCGTCATTGGCAATTTGCTCTTCTGACTCCTCAACTTCAAGTTGTTCCATGTCCTTGCTGACAGATGGCACCGTCACATCTGTCGGGGCAGGAGAAGCAGTATCAAGAGACATCGCTTCGGCGTCAGCCTCGTCTTCTTCATCCATTTCATCTTCGTCGTCTTCGTCATCCATGTCTTCGTCACTATCTTCGGCTTCGTTCAAGAGGTTCCAGTTCTCAGGCTCTCTGTAGAATATCTCCTTGACGCCATCCAGTTTGACTAGATCAATGGAATACATATCGTCGAAAGTGAACTCTCGGTCGCCCTTTTCGAACGTACCGCCAAAGATGAATAGGGTATCATCCTGCACTGCTAGCTGGGCATTGAATCGCTGGTGGGGCATTTCAAAGCGAACAACTGATGGCTTTGAGGGCTCCACAGGCTCCTCAGGCTGGGGCGTGCTTGTTTCCATATCGTCGTCATTGTCATTGTCCCGAATTCCGACTTTAGCTTCTAGGGCTTTGAGGTTCGCCAAAAGCTCTTCCTCGTCGGCCTTGCCCCTGTTTTTGGACTTTGCATTTTGGTTTGCCTGCTGCTTTTTGCCGGGCGCGCGGGGACGTCGCAGCGTCAACGGGAAGAAACGGTTTCTGTCGGTGGTCCAAGCAAAGAGGGTGTTAAAGAATTCGCTGTCAATGCCCTCCTCTGTTAGCTCCACGTCGTGGACACCACCAAACATAATTCCACGTCCCTTGTGGTATGCCATGGTAGTGCCAACACGGGGCGGATTGGGCGTATTAGCGGGCTTCTTTCGTCGCTCCCATCGGACTGTAGGTGCCGTTGATGATGGGGCCTCCGCTGGAGGGGGTGTGATTCTCAGGAACCAAGTATCCTGGTGAACCATGGGCCGGAGAGCCATCTTCTGGGGGCCACCACCCTTTCCTTGCTTACCACCACCTGCAGATGCCTTCACTCGGGAGTAACCTCCGTAGAGAACAGCTCCAGTCTCGTGCGGTAGCAGGGAGAATGACGAGCGAGGGTCAGGCTTTTGGGAAGCAAGGGTCAAGGTGGGATTGGACCAGGTATACTGATTACAATCATAGATCCAAAGGTCCTGCAAGTACTTAGTTTGCTGGGAGGTATCTTGGAATCCACCGAAGAGGATGATGTAGTTCTGTCTTTGTATTAGCTCTAATATACAATAGAGACCCCAAAATCGAAAAATATACCTTGAAATAGGTCATGCGGTGACCGCTTCTAGCGGGAGGACCTTTGCCTTTAGGCTCAAGGCGAGTCCATTCCCTTGTGGCTGTGTCTAGGTGCCAAAAATCATTGTAGTGATAGAACGTGCCTTGCTTCGGTGACGAGAACTCTCCTGCTGTTTGTTAGTTTCCGCACAAACAATTTCAACATATTAAGCAAGTAATGTTACCTCCGAACATATAGATGCCTCCAGAGTTTCCTCCTCGGCACCAGGCATGGCCACTTCGAGGAAGCGGACTGTTGGGACTAGTCACTTCTCTCCATTCACCACGATCAATCAAATAGACAAAAAGATTGTTGAAGAAAGTGGCATGCGTTCCGTCAAAGTACTCTCCGCCATAAAGCAGCAGCTCATTTCGGTTCGACGGAGAGGCTAGTACGGTTGCAGATGAACGTGGTACCGGCGGCTCGGAAGGAACTTCAGTGACCTTCAAGAATTTAGCTTGTTCTTCGGCGTACTGGGCCAGAATGGCATCCAGGTCTGCGTCTTCAGCATCACTGTCTGCATCTTTGCCCTTGGCTTTGGATTTCTTTTCTTTCTGTGCGGTCTTCTTTGACTGCTTTGCTGCTACACGGTCCTTGTGTTCAGCGGACTTCTTATTCTTTTTAGCCATTTTGGCTGTTGGATACAGAAGGTGATTTTTCGCGATCTGCTTTTTCGTGGGGCAAAAATTATGCCTTTCCCCACACTGAATTGCCCCCCTTCTATACCAGATCTACGTCTATAGGTGTGTTGCTTGCGCCTCTGGATTTTGTTTACATGTAAATTAGAAAATATAAGAACATATAATAAGGATAAAATCATGTACAAATTTTATTTTCCATAGCTCAATTTGACCGTGTAACTTGCAGTTGAACGTAGTTGCTACCATAGATCGATTTGTTTGACCGCTCACGTGCCGACGCGTCTACAACATAGATAGGTTTCGCGATTGTTCTGATTACTGCAAACATCAAGATCGATGGCCATGACAGCAACAGGCCCCCATGACGAAGAATAACTTAGCGACTCATCTCAAATGGTTGATAACCCAAGGGAAATCTCTCTACCTTCCTCCGGCTCAAACCAGCTTGCCTGAACGCGACAATCACGTATCGCAGCAGGCGATTTCCCCCACCGACGAATTCGCGACCCTCGATGATATCCTTGAAGTCGCGGAGGATGAGACGGATATATCGATGGCTAGATTGCTACCCCAATCGGCGAGCAAGCCTCGAATGCTGAGCCGAAACGACACGGTCCCCACCAGCACTCCGTCAACTATAAAGAAACGAGCTTCGCCGAAAAAATCAAGCATAGCTCGAGGTATGTGACCGAATAAGACGAATTTTGTGGGAATAATTAGACTGACGCAAGCTGCACGATGATCAGAGTCCTTCCGAGAACCGCCGTTGTCATCATGCAAACCTGCCCAAAAGTCGACTCCATTACGGCCGGGTAGTTTCCACGCATCTGGATGTGATGATATTGAATCGATTGACTTGACAGGTGAGATCGATCGAGTTGATCGATCCATACTATCATCCTCAGAGACTATCCCGGGTGGTGAGACGCGGGTGTCATGGACAGAAGAATGCACACCATGCGGAACTCGTGAGAAACGCGGCAAAAAGCGCAAAAGTGACGAGTACACATCCGATCTTCTTTCTCCATCGAAATATGCGGCGAAAGTGCGAACTACTTCAAAATCGGCTCGGCCTCCCACCGCTAGAGATATTGTATCGGAACAGCCCGCAATCCCACTCCAGACAACTCAAACAACTAAAACAAACCCACAAAGCACAGCGAAGCAACCTGGTTATCATTCACCTGTTGTCCCACGGAGCCACCGGAAACGAGTGATTGCGGATTCAGATGATGACGATGATCTCTTTGACGACTGGGCTGACGATGAAGACCCCGCCGCTACGATGATTCTAGATGCCGAGGAGAGCCTGTACCCAATACTCCCCGCGATGAGTCCAGCGGCGGACGAGACGAAGATCGAGATCAAGCATTCGCGATTAGAATCTACGCCAAAAGCACCATTCCCAACTGCGCAACCATCGACCCAGTCAAAGAAAAAAGCAGATGCTAAAGATCCTATGCCGTCAACACCCTGGCCGAAGCCGTCCAATTCACAGGAAAAGAATCCGGATCTTCTTAAGTTTTTAGCCCTTGGAAAAAATGCCTTCGGGCATGCTATTTCTAAATTGAGGTCTACTCTGCAGAAGAATTCCGAGATAGTCTATCAACAGGCCATGGAGGGCCAACCGGTGCCAGAATTGATCGCTGAGAACAAGAAACTTGTCACTCAGATCGAGGCGATTGAATTGTTGCGAAAACATCAAAACGCCCACAAAAGCAGTGTTTCTCGTAAGCAAGATTTGAAGCAAAACCTGATACGTGTGATTTCACAAGGTCTAGACCCAACAACTATGCCAGAAGAGCTTGCGCAGAGTCGAGCAGTTGAGGCAGAGTTGGAGCAAACCGAAACAAAAATATGTCAACTTCTGTCTCAAGTCAACATCCTCGAGTTGGCACACGATTGTCCCTCCGACCCTCCTCCAACGGGACATACTCAGCCCACCTTTGAGACTCACGCAGCCACACGGGGGGGCACTTTTTTCTCTTCTTCGCGGGCCGACTTAGACACAGAATTCCTTGACCAACAGCGTCTACCTCCAACCAGTCCTAGAAAGACCAAGGAGACACATCGGACGAATAACAATAAAAACTGTATTTCTCGGAATATGGGCTCCCCACAGTTGGATTCAATGGATCTTGATGAGTTCGACTGGAATGTCAGCGATGATGAGATATTAGAGGCGGCAGGGGACCTCGATGGTGCTCATCAGGTACCCGTTCGCGAGCAAGTCAGTCAAACCCGCGAAGTTTTCGCAGAGACTTCTGGCAACATCCCCAAGGCCCCCGTCCCCAAGAAGTCGCCCGGTCATAGTGCCTTCTGGTCAAACCATCCATGGTCTCAAGAAGTAAGAAGGGTGTTGAAAGATCGATTCCACCTCCGCGGATTCCGGCCCAATCAGCTTGAGGCAATTGATGCAACACTTGCTGGCAAAGATACTTTTATTCTTATGCCTACTGGAGGAGGAAAGTCGCTATGCTATCAGTTACCTTCCGTGGTTACGGGCGGACGCACCACGGGCGTGACGATCGTGATATCTCCATTGCTAAGTTTGATGGAGGATCAGGTATCACACCTCCGAAAACTAAAGATCAAGGCATTCATGATTAACGGCGACACCGACCAAGAGGAAAAATCCTGGATCATGGGGCAGCTTTCAAATGCAGGTGGCGCCGGGATGGAGGTCCTGTACATCACACCTGAGATGCTCAGTAAAAGCCAAGCCTTGATCAGAGCCCTTGAAAAACTTCATCGAGGAAACAGACTAGCGCGCCTCGTCATTGATGAAGCCCACTGCGTCAGCCAATGGGGACACGACTTCCGACCTGACTATAAAGAGCTAGGAGAGGTTCGAGCCAGGTTCCCTGGTGTACCGGTTATGGCCCTCACAGCCACCGCCACTGAGAATGTCAAAGTTGATGTGATGCACAATCTGAAAATCACCGACTGTGAGGTGTTCTTGCAAAGTTTCAACCGCCCTAACCTCACCTACGAAGTACGGCCGAAGGGAAAGAGTGATGAAGTTTTGGCCAGCATGGTGGAAACCATTACAACCTCATACCGAAATCAATGCGGGATTATCTACTGCCTCTCGCGAAGGACGTGCGACAAAGTTGCAGAGGATCTCCAGAAAAAGTACCGCCTCAAGGCACAGGCTTATCATGCGGGTATGACATCAAATGCAAAGTCGCAAGCTCAAACCAACTGGCAGGCGGGCCGAGTGCATATCATTGTTGCCACCATTGCATTCGGAATGGGAATTGACAAAGCTGATGTGCGATTCGTCATGCACCACAGTATCCCGAAAAGTCTCGAGGGGTATTATCAAGAAACCGGTCGTGCTGGTCGAGACGGCAAGCGTTCTGGCTGCTATCTTTACTACGGCTACAAAGACACAGCAACTTTGAAGCGGATGATTGATGCAGGAGATGGCAATGGTCAACAAAAAAGCCGTCAAAAACAGATGTTGCGGAATGTTGTTCAATTTTGTGAGAACCGTAGCGATTGCAGACGAGTGCAAGTCCTCGCCTATTTTGCGGAATACTTCCGCCGAGAGGACTGCAACAACACTTGTGATAACTGCAAGTCCGGTTTGGTGTTTGAGCTCCATGATTTTACTGAGCAGGCATCGTGGGCCATCAAGATTGTGCGACAATTCCAGAACACACAGGAGAAGGTCACTGTGCTCTACTGCTGCGATATACTTCGTGGGGACTGTAAACGGCCTAAAACTCCAGAGCATCGCAAGATGCTGGGGTATGGAAAGGGATCCGACCTCGACCGTGGAGCAGCCGAACGACTGTTCTACCGACTTCTGGGTGAAGACGCATTGGCCGAAGACAATGTGATCAATAAAAGTGATTTCGCTGTTCAGTATCTCATCCTCGGTCGTCGTGCAGCGGAGTATGAGAGTGGACAACGGCAAATGAAACTACAGGTTCGCGCCTCACCGAATAGCAAGGCTAAAACCAAGAGCAAGCACGCGCCGAAGAAAAGGTCTAGCAATTCAGGTGGCGATCCTCAGTCCACCATGGTATCTTCTCCGGTGCAAGCTGCTCAAGACCGCCGCCTTGATCGTTATCAATACACCGGCGCTCCAGCCGCACATCTCTCGGCCGATGAGGATAGTGATGGCTTTGAGCCGATTCGGACCACCGGCAAGCCTCGCCGCGCAAATACACGTGAGATGGGCCCTCCAATTACCAGTGATCAGAAGTTAGATCGACTTGATCATATGCATCGTGTAGTCGTGGAGGACTTCCAAGAGCATGCCAAAATCATGCTTCAAGACGTGAGTGATCGCGGTAATTGCCTATTAATACACCGCCAAGAAACTGACAGTTGCTATAGCTTGTTGTCAAGAAGGGACTTCGGTGCCAACCGTTTTCTGACCAGGTGTTACGTGATATGGCCATCTCCTTCCCCAAAGGTAACTACTCATTTTTCGATAAAATTAGAAGACATAATTAATAAAGAAACAGATCTTACTGAGCTTTCTGCGATCCCGGGCATCGACCAAGATAAGGTGCAGCGCTACGGCCGGCAGATCCTGGCGCTTGTTGAGAATGCAAAGCGGCGCTACCTGGAAATGACGCAGGAAGCAGAGACCAGCGGCATTGTTCCGGATCCCAACCACCATAACGTCATCAATCTCAGCAGCAGCGATGAGTACAGTGACGACGACTTGTTCATGGATGAGGTCTCCGCCTTCAATCTGGACAATCCCATCTCGACCGCACCCAGTAATGCAGCCGAAAACATCACAAGCCGCTACTTCCCTGCACCAGCATCTCCGGGGTATGACTCTGGTGACGGCTGGGAATCCGGCACTGCGCCTTCTGGCTCGAAGACTCGCAAGCGCCAGCCTGCCAGTGGCAAACGACCAGCACGGCGGAAGCATGGCTCTACTGGCAGCTGGAAGGGCAAAGGCGCGCGGTCAAAAGCAAAAGCTGGCGATCGTTCTACAAGCCAGTCTGCGCCACGAAAGAACGCCAAGGCCAAAACCCCCAAGTCCACGATTGGAATGATGCCTATTTGATGTCTTGTTATTGTTTTTCTCGCTTTTTAGCGGGGTATTTATGACTGATTTGGCGTTTACACAAGCATCTCTTAGGTGCGGGTTGGTATTTAACATGTTTACAAGACTAGGATATAAGGAGATACATGTACACATCCACGAATCAATAATACCATGTTGTTGGTCAACATTGAATCGTCAAACCCACATTCAATTCCCTAGTGAGCGACCAAAATCAATCAGCCGAAGCCGTCGTGCATCTCGAGGGTGAAACTGCGCGACCTTGGCTCTGACGAGGAACCTCGAAGACGCCGAATCGCGCCCCAAATCGATATAGGAGGAGTTAGCCTCCAACATAGCGTCGAGGAGACTATGCATCTCCTTTGCAGCTGCCTCCCTCTTCTTCGTAAGAGGTTCATCCGCGTTGCGTTTCATAAACTTGTCAATCCGCTGCTGTGACCTGTCCTCCGATTCTGCCGGTTCTTTCTGCTTCTTAGGCTTGCCGTGTGCTGTATAACCTGCCTTCAGAGTAGCATCCGAGACCTTGAAGTCATCGCCCACAGTCGGACCGCCTAGATCCTCGGCAGCAAGCATTGGAGCAAGAATCTCATCGATGAACTTATCCAACGAAACCTTGAGGCTCGCGGACGTGCGGTCCAGCTCTTTATTTTGGTGTTTTTGCAGGGCGAGCTGTTCGCGTGCCACCTGTGACGGAGATTGCTCTTCCTTTCTCGTGTTTGCATTGCGGATTCTCTGGATCCGCTCTCGAAGGCCGCTTGCGATTGATTGAGAGTCGCGTAGATTGGCCTCTTCGACTCGCAGGCGCTCGCGGTCCACAGACAGCTGATCGGCAGTCATTTTGACAGAGACTTTGTTTTCTTGAACAAGCTGTGCAGTTTCTTCGATGGCTAGAAGTGATGGCAAGACTGAGTCTGTTGCTGGTAGCTCATCGCTGGACTTGAGAAGCGAGTCATATGCTTTCTTGGCTCGTCGAGCCTGAGAGACGCGAGCCCAGGAATCGGTGCCCGTCTCTGTTAGGTCAAGGGAATTGAGCTCCCGCAGCTATCAAACGTGTTAGTCGAGGCTTTCTACCATAATGATAATCTCATAACATACCTTGTTCAATTCATCCTGCTGGCGTTTGACTTGCTCTTGAAGTCCTTGTAAGGTTGCATCTAAGCGTCGCGTGTAGACATGTAATGCAGTCCCACTGAGAGGTTCTTTTGCTGCCTCGTACTCTGCTTCTTGACGTTTTTCTGCGAATTTCTGTATCTTCTGCACGGTTTGGTTGGAGATATCCATGCTTATTGGCGAAGTAACGCGAAATGCCAATATTTCCTTCTAGAAGCAACAAGAATATTATTGGAATTGTAATTTAAACTTGTAAAATGTTTGAAGCCTTAGGGGCAATCAAAATCTTGAACACGAGACGAGATGCATCACGCCCATGCAACATGCGCGTCATGTGACCAAGCTTCGCGCCCTCGACTTCCTTCCCCCATCGTCAACTTTACCTCTTCTCCTTTATCACCGTGATTTCATTTCATCACCTTCATCAATTTCATTGTTCTCACCTTCATTTGCCTTTTTGCTGTTTCATCGTCAATTAGGCTATTAACTCGTTTTCGAGTTTAGCCCACACCCTTGAACCTCAGATTCAGACGTTATCAGAGGCTACAGTGTGGTACAGCAGGCAACTTGCGCTTGACTTCTTACTTGCCTCATTTCCTATTTCCCGTCGCATTCACCCAAGGACCCCGTTTTCACCCTTTCCGCTTTCTCGTCCCTTTCGAGCGTCTCGTCAAATCCCGTGAAGCTTCCCTGGTCGCGACATCACTTTCACACTTGAATCTACATTCCTTCCCGTCTTACACCGGCACTTTCTCAGTACCACCTTTTTTCCTTAACAACCTCTTCATCTTCTTAAAGCACCAGTCCCCCTTCAGATCGCTAGCACCAGCACCTTCCGTGGGAAATTCTGGTGTACATAAAACGATCATAACAGAAGAAGATTTCACTCTTAGCAACTTTCCGATTTCACTTGTAAGTGAAAGCAAACAGCAGCACTGACCCAAGATGTCTGCTTCTCCTTCCAACCTTCAATCGACCAAGCGTCCTCTCGAGGACCCTTCGTCCCCTTCCGGTCCCAATGACCAGCCTGAGGCCAAGCGCCCGGCTCTGGACAAAGTAGTCAAGAGTGATGCCGAGGCGGAAACCGATGTTGCGAGTAGCCAGGTTCCTGCTGTGGAAGATGCCAAGGACACCCAGGGAGATACCGTGGTTCCGGATGCGCCCAATGGCAAGGGTCTCCCTGCCGATACTCAGCCGATCCAATCAACCGCTTCCCAGGCCGACCGAGCCGGATCCGACCAACCCCCCCAGGACGAGTCGAGCTGGGTTCACATTCGTGCTGTGATCTCCAGCCCCGAGGCAGCCACCGTGATTGGAAAGGGAGGTGAGAACGTGTCGCAGATTCGTCGTCTGTCCGGTGCCAAGTGCACCGTCAGTGATTATTCTCGCGGTGCAGTGGAGCGTATCCTGACCGTCAGCGGTCCTCAGGATGCTACTGCCAAGGTGAGTTATTCTATTCAATGGGCTTGTTGATAATGTTCGAGTGCTAATGACAAACACCAGGCGTTTGGTTTAATCATCCGTACCCTTAACAATGAACCTCTTGAGGCCCCTTCTACGGCCCAGTCCAAGACGTACCCTCTGCGTTTGCTAATCCCTCACATTCTAATCGGTTCCATCATCGGCAAGGGTGGTAGCCGCATTCGCGAGATCCAAGAGGCTTCCGGCGCTCGCCTGAACGCTTCGGATGCTTGCCTCCCTCTGTCCACTGAACGGTCCCTTGTCATCCTCGGTGTCGCAGATGCCGTCCACATTGCTACTTACTATGTCGCCGTCACCTTGGTCGAGCAGCTGTCTGAACGTTACGGTGGTCCCGCGGCTTCGGCATATGCCACTCGCAGCGGTGGTCCTGCCGGTGCTGTCCCTGGTGGTATGCAGGTTGTGCCATACGTTCCTCAGCCCGCCGGAGGTCAATACGGTCACCCTGATACCTTCAAACGTCACCATCCTCACGCTAACCGTGCCGGTGCCGGTGCATTCGGTGTTCCCTACCTGCCTGGCCAGCCAGCTCCTGCTCCTGTCCCTCAGACCCCAATGCACTTCCCCGCCGCTCCCCATGCCCCGTACGGCGGTGCAGGACCTCACCAGCCCGCTCCCTATGTCGGCGGTCCTCAGCAGCCGACTCCTGGCCGTGGACCCCCAGCAGCCCCTGCTCCTGTGGGCGGTGCCATGCCCGGTCAGCCACTGACTCAGCAGATCTACATCCCCAATGACATGGTTGGTGCCATTATCGGCAAAGGTGGTGCTAAAATTAACGAGATCCGTCATCTCAGCGGCAGTGTTATCAAGATCAACGAACCCCAGGAGAGCAGCAACGAGCGCTTGGTTACTATCACTGGTACTGCTGAGTGCAATCAGATGGCTTTGTACATGCTCTATTCCCGACTCGGTTCGTATTCTCTTTCCCTTTCCTCATCCTCTTCGTCTTCCTCTTCATCTTCCTCTTCCCCGGATGATGTTTTTGATACCCAGGTTCTAATGGATGGATCAGAGAGTGAAAAACATCGAATCTAAGTCCAGCAACGCAATCTACGCTTGCTATGAGAGTCTTATTTCGGGGTTATGCCCAAAAGTCTACGGTGGTTTATGAAGTCTCTTTTTCTTTGCCTTCGATTTGTCTCAGGGTGTCATTGCTTTTTTTTTTCTTTTTACTTTCTTGTTGTATCTTATTCCAGGGCGTGTGATTTGATTTTTTGCTTGCCTTTTTAATAACAATTCCCGCAATTATCCCTTGAATTAAGTAGCCCTTTCCCATTCCACTACCTGCTCTAAGTACCACCGACATCCTATCATCCAGCACAGCTCAAATTACATCCAAGCCCCAGACACTAATCCACGGTGGCTCACTCGTTTATTTTTCTCTTTTCCATTTTTGGCTCTTATTTTTACCTCCTCGGGACATTTATCCCTCAATCTTTTGAAAACTGACATGTTTCATCTCCAACCCAGGAATAGGCGGCAGCATCTTCTCCCTCAGAGGCGCAATACTTTGGACAAACTTCTCCGTGTCCTTAGCTTTGAGATGCGCATCTATACTATCCCAGCCAACAACGAGGAGGTGCGCGAAAGCTTGCCCAGTTGGACTCTTCTCGTGCGGTAGCTTACTCGGCCGGTCGACATGCCCCATTGACCACGACCGCGGCCCTGCCGACTGTGGCAATTGCTCGACCAGCGCGGTGCGGAAGCTAATCAAGTCCGCGTTGATCTTCTTCACTGCTGGTACATCCAGATCGGTAGGGAACGACAGCGTGCATAGCTCAGTCACCGGGTTTCTGGTCAGTGTGCCTGTGCTGGAGAGTGTCGGGCTAAACGTAACTCGGAGTGACGACGGCGGCTGGGGATTGTCTGGAGCCAGAAAAGGGTCGAGCTGTTGAATGTTTATTGAGCTGCGAGCGTCGGTCCAGTCTGTTGATTTGGTTAGGCCGTAGGTTGTAGGTTTGTAGGGGGAGTATGGTGTTGCCTAAGTGTGGTTTCTGGGGGATGCTGAACTTACCTACAACCCAGACGATAGTGTCTTCATCTTCGGAGGTGCGTCCCCATGCTGAGTTCTCATGGCCGCTTTGCAATTTGGTTGCGCGGAATACCCTCAGCAGAGCCTCGCCTTCTTCACTGGACGGGTCTTCGGGCTTGACGGAAGATTTGACGCGGAAGAAGACGACCTGACTAACGTTTTGAGACATGATGGGTTGATGCTTTTCCCCAATGATGGTGTTGGTTTGGAGAAACATCAAAATAACAGATGGCTGATGTCACGGGATGATGTCACTCCTAGAATCCCAATTGGGTAACTACCTTGTACCTTCCTCTTCTTCCAAATTCCCTATCTTATGTAGTCACCTAGTAATTTCCTCGGAGTCATGGAGTACTTGATATCTTTCTTCTCTCACTTGTCATCTCTATCCTCAATATCATGGAATCAGTCACAATGGTCGATTTAGCCATTCCATTCCGACTTACAGGAACTTGACTGTATTTCCTCACTTCCGCTTTATGCTACCTCGTACGCCCTAGCTTCACTTTCCATCTAGTGAAATGGATACTCTTCTGGGAAGTTGTGCTTCTCCTCTGGCTGCTACATTCTATCGCCCTCGAGTTGTTGATCTTGTGGCTTCTCATCTTGTCGGAAACTGAGACTATAGCTCATATCATACCTGAGTATCATCATTGGCTACGGATGCTGGGGAACTCTCATATCCAACGACTCCCATCTCGCTGTCACTTCGCCTGAACATCCATTTCTACCGAGTGCATCTTGCCCCTCAGTGAAATCGAGCCCCCCTACTAGGGACCGTCTGGCTGCGCAAGTGAGAGAGATACTCCACAAGTTGAGTGCAGATTATGGTGACTTCCTTCTCACAACCTTACCTAGGGTAAGAAGGAGCAGAATATACCTCTTATAATTACTTACCCCAGTTTTTTGACCCTCTTGACCCATCCACGTTACTTATTTGACTAATTTAACTATTACAGCTATCGTGTTGGGTTTAGGGTTCAGTTACCTTTCCATCAAGCATGTTAAGATTTTGATGGCAGTTCAAATTTGTCGGGCTAGAATCACAGACTGTCGAATTCGATCACAACATGGGAAGTTACGGTTTAGGTGCTATTTGTGCTATTTGCTACCTGTGGAATTTTACGTCTGTTCCCATGTGTCTTGTTCCTTTTTCTTTTCAACATAATTTCTCTACTCTTCTATCAAATACCCTTAGAGAACCCTATCTACTGCATATCCCATACCTCTCGCCTTAATCCGATGCAAGAATAGTCACTTACAGTCTTTTGCACATCTTTTTCCATGGTCGTTTTGGTGGTCTCGGATATGAATGTCTCCACGAACTAAGGGAAAAGCACTGTCCGGTCAAGATGAACCTTTCCTTCGCAGATTTGACAAAGCTACCAGAGTGCCTGCTCCAAGGCCTTATCCATGACTACTTTCTCGTCTTTCTTACCCATAATGTATCCATCTACTGGTAACGAGAGACACAAGTATCTATGGTAATGCTGTGCGGAGCAATAAACACTAACCTTGCGCTGTCGAACCTGCTGAACCACAAACTGCATTATATCTGCATCACTATAGACTCCCTTCATAAATAGAGGTAGTTCGATAGTAACCCAAATGGCTCCATTGTTGTCGTCGGGGTCCTCCATATGCTCGGGACCTACCATGAAAGGAGACTTACCGTTCGGGCGTACCATATTGCTGGTAAATAAGATCGGTGTAAGGGAAGTGTTGGTTCGATATTTGGAGGGTTGCTGGTGCTGGTATTGCTAATGGTGTTGATAGATATATAGAGACACAAGGGTATCGGCCTTTTATATAGGTTCTAGCTTTAGGCTAGAACAAAGACGTTTTGCCATTCATTATACAATTGGTTTTGCTAGATATATCTATGTCTTTGAAGAGCAGCCCGTGGAGTTACATATTGTTGTTATATCTGCATTCTCCGTCTTTGTTATTTATGTCCCAACTATGCCATTGATCGAGTCGGATTCTTTATCAAGCGCCATGAACGAGTCTAAATATAGGGAGCTGATCGAGTGACTTCCAAAAACGAAAGTAGGTTCTACATGCGACGGGATTTGACTAGACCTAGACAGGTAATGGAGAAGTGCATGTAAAGGGCTTGCATTTGATAGCTAATTTAACCACTCATGGTGGCGCTGAAAAAAAATCCGCATATGTGCATGCCATGACTCCCTGGCCCAATTAAGACCATCCACCGACCAATCCACGCTGAAAGCAAATTCCCCAAATCTCGGAATCTTTAGAGAAAATCAAATGAGAGCAAATAAAAAGATAAGAAAAGAAAAATTGATCTACCACTCATCGACGGCGCGCACCTTCGCCTGCTTGTCCTCGAAGGCCTTCTTCAAGTTGGCATTCAAGTGCTGGCGACGTGACTTCTTGGCCTTGTATTGCACGGCGTCTTCTTGTGGGATAGCAAGCTCGCCAGCACCCTCAACGCTGCGGAGACGGCTCTGTCTCACCGAGGCATTGAGGCTGGCCCGGAAGTTGAGACCGCGCGAAGCGGATTCGGGGGTGTGATAAGCGCTACCGTCAATCGAGCCTCGTGACCCAGGAGTCATGGGAATGCGGCCACCAGCGCTCTTGCGAGGAGTAGAGAAGGGGGACCCCTCGCGGCTTGGGGGTCCAGTAGGAGCAATGTCCACGCCGAGCTTGCGCATCTGTGCCTCGAGAACATCGATGTCTGTGCTCTTTCCCTCGGCCATGCTCATCATTGTAGCAATGGTCTTAGTGACAGCCTCAACGGTTGGTCGGTTCCTGCCTGCACCATTCGCCTGTGGGATGTCGGCAATTTTGGCACGCAGAAGCGAAACTGCCTGTTCAAGAGCGGCTATCTTGACCTGGATATCGGTGAATGTGGTGCGCAGATCATGCTGGAGCGCACCTTGCTCGGCAGAAAGCGGTGCTTCGAGAATAGCGCCAATATCAGTGTGTGCGTCAAGAGTCTTGCGGATGCTTGCGAACTGGCCTCGCAAGGTGACAACCTGCTTTGTGAGTAGGTCACGGCAGGCATCGAGCTTTTCATCCACTCCCTGGACTCGCTGGTTGTCCAATGATTGAGCAACTGAAGTAATCATTTCTTCGAATCTTTCGATGTCCTTCAAGGCCATCTTCGTGTCGAGAATATCAGCGGGCTGGTCGCTGTTGAGGACCATCACCCAATCATCAATATCAGAGGGCTTCTTAGGCTGTTGGTAAAGAAGGAATCCCGCCAATGACCTAGCATTTATGCCCAGTGTATCTACCATAGAGTTGATGTCACGATAGAGTCGTTCGACCTGGCCGGCAATTCCTGGCTTTGCAGTCTCGCCCATGTAGTTTTGGTGAGGCAAGAATGGATCAAGAGTATCAACGGGCTCAACGGGCTGAGCCAGCTCATCGCGGAGTTTATCATCATCGTCGTCGTCTGACAAAGATAGATCATCTTCCTGGAGCTGGGCTGCTGCATGTGCGCGCGCTTGCTTCTCTTGCTCCTCGCGGGCAACATCACTGGCCTTTCTCAAGTGGCCATCACGCTGGGCAATCTGGGTAAGAGATGCCTTACGCGAGTGCAGCGCGCCTGTGGACCCCTTGCGGACATGGGATTTCTCGGGGAATAGCACGTTCTTTTTCCCTCCGACCCGAACCGGGCTCGGTGACCGGTAGGGCTCACGGTTAATGGGGCCCGGGGGAGGAAGCACTGGCTGCTTAGACATCTCCCCGAATAGCTGCCGGGGTACGCGGCCTTTGTCGTCTGCTTTTCGAGCGGGGCTACTGAAGAATCCTCCAGTGGAGCTTTGCTCGGAAACTGCACCAAATGAGCTCTGGGCCGATGGCTTGCTTTTGCCGATGAATGCTTCATCGTGTGTGATTTCTTCACCACTATCACTAAAGTCCGACTCGCCTGCGGCCTCGGAGTCTTCGTCGGAGATGCCTGATTCATCAGATTCGTCTGGGATCGGGACTGCCTCTTCCACAGATTTGGTTTTTGGATTTGCGGTAAAGTCAGGCGGCAGGGGGGCGTCCTCGGGGACAACTGCAGCCTCGGACTTCTTGGGCTTTGCTAGGAAGTCTGGAGGAAGCGGAGCATCGTCTGCCTTGGGTGCAGACTTCCTCTGAGTGAGGAAGTCAGGAGGTAGAGGAGCATCCTCCGTCTTTGGTGCAGATTTCTTCTGCGCAAGGAAATCGGGGGGAAGGGGGGCGTCATCCGTCTTGGGTGCGGACTTTTTCTGTGTAAGGAAGTCGGGGGGGAGAGGAGCATCCTCTGCCTTAGCTGCAGGCTTCTTCTGCGAAAGGAAATCGGGAGGGAAAGGAGCGTCCTCTTCAGATTTTGGTGTAGGTTTCTTCGCCTTGGTGAAATCTGGAGGAAGCGGGGCATCCTCAGCGGAACTCTTCGACACGTTGGATGAAGCAGAAGTATCTCCGGCGGCATAACTAGCCCGGCTGGTGGAATCTGGTGGCAATGGCGTCTCCACATCGATACTTGGCGTGTTAGGCCAATTCTTCTTGGGTGTCTCTGTCTTATCAGACAGTGTTGACAGTGGGCTGGTCACGCGGTTTTGGGTGGCATTGGGGCCAAACATCGACATGGTGTTCCCGGCCGGAGTCGTTGTCTTTGAACTGAACATTGACGTAGGGGTCTGTGAAGCAGGTTTGCTTACCCCGCCGAAGATTGAGAATGTCTCCTTATTCACAGGCTCGATATCTTCAGTGTCATCCATTGATTCACTCGGCGACGAGCTTCCCTTGCGGGACGTTGATACCATTTCTTCAAAGGAGCCACCAAATGAAAATGCTTTAGATGAAGTCTTGTCTTCTTTTGGCTCCTCTTTGAGAGGCGGGACTTCGCTTTTGAAGGTAGATTTGAGTTCAAAGCCACCTTGCGCTGCGGCGCCAAAGGGATTCTTGACTTCAGTTGAAGCTGGAGGCGGGAACGAGGTCTCAGGTTTGGCTCCAAATGGTGAGGCAGAGGTTTTGGCGAAAGCACTTTCACCAGAAGAAGCAGCTGCGAAGGGTGAACTTTTTGTCGCGCCAAACGGTGACTCGCCTGACTGCTTGGCCGCGAATGGTGACGGGCCCTGCTTTGCCGTTGCAAAGCCACTGAAGCCGCCTCCACCGGAGAAAGAGCTGAATCCGCCGCCACTAGATGCTGCCCCACTAGCTCCGAATGGGTTTGCTGGGGTACTGGATTGTCCAAGCCCGGAGCCCATGGCTCCGAACCCAGACTTACCGAACTGTGGCTGTCCCGGAGTACTGGGAGTTCCGAAGGATGCACCCGGCTGTGAGGGAGTCCCGAAAGTAGGAGCACTGGTAGGAGTTGATGGCTTTCCAAAGGCCGGGGTAGAGCTTCCACCAAGCTGAGACGGACTACCAAATGCTGGAGCACTTTGTTTTCCAAAAGCAGTCGCCCCCATGGTTGAAGCGCCCATGCGTGATGGACTACCAAAGGCAGGAGCTCCCGCTGGCTTCCCGAACCCTGACTGACCAAATGCCGGGCTTCCAAAGGCTGACTGGCCAAATGCAGGCTGCTGGGCAGGGGCCGGAGCCGGGGTCGGAGCTACAGCCTGTGGCTGAGAGGGAGCTTGGGCTGTCTGACCAGACGAAACCAACCCAGAATACGGAATGCTTTGGCGAATGGAATCAGCGTAAACGAACCACCAAGATGAAAGAATACCATCATTATTCAAAAGAAGAACCCCGGGAAGAGGTGTTGAGCTCTCCAAGATGTCGGAACCCGGAAGCGGTGCAATCACATTTTCCGTTGCTGACAGGTTTTGTGCCAGGCCAATGACTGATGTCTCATCTCCAGAGTCCTTCAACGGGACACTGGCACGTTTGGTATCGTCGCTTACTTCGGTAGTCATGAACTGACCAACGTGAGATTTGGTTCGCTCATCGTTCGCCAGAGGTTGGTCAGAACGCGTGATGAGTCCAAGATCAGTCGACGCAGTTGAGGCGACGATCAAGACATCTTTCAAGTGAGGCTTGTAGTCTCTAATTCTGGTGATAAATTGGAATGCGGGACCACGCTTTAGCATGAAGCCCATAGTTGAGCAGACTTCTGGCAATTTCTGGATAAGGAACGGCGCCTGCTTACGGCGGGTTATGATGTAGTATGAAGAAGCTGGGTTCATCCCCATATCATCCTCTGAAACATTTGGTGTGTATGTCACAAAGAAGACATCATTTTCAAGCCATGAGATTGATGAAACTGTATAATCGTAAGTAAAGGCACATATTTGGTTTGTGCAATCGTCTGAAACTTACTGTGGCAATCTCCCTCCAAATCAGATGGCCGAGGAATTTCAGCCTTTTTCGTTCCGTCTGGGGTCATCTGGTAACCAGTGCCATCGGCCAATCCAGCAACAAGCTGCTTCCCTTTGTTGCTCCATGAAGCACAACTGACACCATCCTTGAGGACAGGGCCATTGGGTCCAGGAACAAGGCTCCCAGCCTTGAGGTCGGCAATAAGAAGCTCGCCGTTAACAGTGACTAGCGCGACAAGTGTGGAGGTAGGGTCGGGGTTTGGCGCCAGGGCTCGTAGCGACACGCCATTCGTGGGAATTGAAATCGCTGGTTGCGCATTTCCTTGCATAAGGGCGTTTGTGTCGAAGACCGAAATTGCGGGGCCATTCTCTGAGGCGAGAATCAAGCCGTCGTCGCCCGGTGTGAATGCCACATGGGTGGGACGAGAAGGAAGAGGAATTGTGGCGACGGGTTGAAATGGCTTCGTTTTCTCCATATCTTCACCAGCTGGCGCCTCGATTGACTTTCTCACATTATCAGCAGTGCTTATCACCAGCGCATCTGGGCCAGCGCCGACAATGAGTCCTTTGGTGTGTGCGACAGCCAGAAGTGAAGAGGTTGGAGCAGGAAGCGCGTCGTCGGGCCATGCCGTTTGGAGGAAGCGGATATTCGCGTCTCCGGAGACACCTTTGAAACCGACTTCCTATAGCTATATTAGAGAGGGTAATCATATTTAGTGGGAGTTGTAGTGGGACATACATCGGTAAAGACATCGGGAAGCTCTGAACCAAGCTCCGCAGAGGCGCCTCCCCCAGCGGGGTTGGCCGCACCGAAGAAAGCCATTCTAAGTTTTTCCGAGTTGAATGTCCCAGAAGGAGAACGTGTGCTTTCGCTTAAAGGAGAGTTGTGTCTGATAGCATTAGGTGAAGGGGAGTTGGGAGGTGTAGAGAGCGAGCGTCGATGGAGTGACTGAGGACTCCGGGAGAATAGGTTGAGAGTATGCGCGAAAATCTTGAGGTTGCGCGGCTTCCCAGGGATGAGAAGACAAGCAAAGAATAAAAAGGGACGCAACGAGTATCGCCGATGCGCAAAGGGTTAGAGAGAGAAGTCAAGAGAGACTACATAAAGAAGAGCATTGAATTCGAAAATAATGTCCGGGCAAAAACACCTTGTTTATGCCTGATAATTAAGGCGCCGATTTAGGCTGCGGGAGCTTCGTCACTCCAAACAGCTCACTTCCTCTTCACTTCCATCTCCAGCTTGCTATCCCATTAACCAATCCATCCTTCTTATTCTCCCCCGATATTCGGAATCTGCTCTTGTTTCTTCCTATATCTACTCTCTATCCTGATAATCATTTAGCTGGTCGCGAATACCAGCGTTGTCACGATGCCGGGCTTCGATTTCACAAACTACAACCGCAATGCGGCGCTTCATGCCAGGGGTGTTCCCCTTCCCAAGGCCACAAGTACTGGTACAACAATTGTGGGCTGTATCTACGATAAGGGTGTTGTGGTACGGTCCCAAGCGATGCGAGGAGATTCCAAGAGCTGTGACCCAGGAGCTGACTCGAATCGCCATTACAGATTGCAGCAGATACCCGAGCTACCAGCGGTCCTATAGTAGCAGACAAGGTAAAATATACCGATCAGACCGTGTTCATTTTCTTTTCGGAAGGTATCTGACATTCTTTGTCTCTAGAACTGCGAGAAGCTACACTACATCGCGCCGAAGATTTGGTGTGCTGGAGCCGGTACCGCCGCCGATACAGAATTCACCACGGCACTCATCAGCTCCAACGTCGAACTGCACTCGCTATCAACAGGCCGTGATCCCCGTGTGATCACTTGTATGACGATGCTCAAGCAGCACCTCTTCCGCTACCAGGGCCACATCGGAGCGTACCTGGTTGTTGCAGGCGTTGACCCGACCGGCACGGGACTGTACACTGTGCACGCACACGGATCCACAGACAAGCTTCCCTATGTGACAATGGGATCCGGATCGCTGGCTGCGATGTCGGTGTTTGAGTCGACCTGGCAACCAGACCTGGACCGACAGGGTGCCATCGATATCTGCGCCGAGGCAATCAAGGCCGGTATCTTCAACGATTTGGGATCTGGTAGCAATGTCGACGTGTGTGTGATTGAGAAGGACCAGCCCACCCAGCTGCTCCGCAACTACATGAAGCCCAACGAGCGCCCACAGAAGGAGCGCAACTACCGCTTCCCCCGTGGTACCACTGCTTATTTGGACCAGAGGGTTATCAGCAAGGAAGATATGAAGAAATATGTCACGATCGAAACTCTGTCGGGTGATGATAACCTTACTACTGGGGACCGCATGGAAGTTGATACTTAGATTTTCTTGGAGATGCACTGACTGGTGGTCTTCTTGGATTGATTTAATGCACGCATGGGTTTATTCTGTCTCAATACGTTTTCTTTACGATCGTACTTCAGGCAAGACCACGAACGTAATGTTCGTGCAGTTATGCTACAAGGTTTAAAGCAGGTATGGGCAGGACAGGAAATCGGAGTTTCAAAAACTTGATGTATCTCTCATGTAGATTGTAGGCTCGCTTAGCACCCTCTGAGCAAGGGAATATCGAAGCAGGGGTATATCGTATCGCTCTATTTTACAAAACTTTCTTGTGTAGGCTTCCATTCACATACCACATCTACCGCCAGTCAGGCCGCGATTCACCAATCTGAGCCGGAGCAGTAAGCTCTTCAACGACACTAGAGCCTTCAAACTTGCCAACGATCCAAAGAATGTACTCATACTGGGTAGGCGAGACACGGCGACCGTCGCGACGGTACCGCACAACACCAGCATGATACAGGGCCCGCACGAACTCTGGATCCACGGGCCCGCCGTGTCTGCGAAGATACCCGTAGAGCCAATGAACCATATGGAAGGACTGGGACGGAGTCAGGTGCTTGCAGCAGGAGAGAGAAACTGCCAGCTGGTTTATGAGGTCGACCGCAGCATGGGGATCGGGGCATCGGCTGTCTCGTGGGCCTGGGTGGTATCGCACGAGGACTTTGTCATCGGGGTGTGGGATGGGCTGCCAGGCTTTGTGAAGGCTAACTTTAAATGGGGTGTTGTTGTTGAGAAGTCTGAGGATGGGCCAGATGTTATTTGAGTCGCCTGATCGAACAACATTCAGGATCTCTTCAACTGTGGCCGGGTTGGTGAGGTCCATGCGCTGGAACATTTGGTCGAATGTGGTGTGGAAGAGTGTTTGTATTCCCTTATATATGGATGGGTTTGTCCACACTTCTGCTAGGGAGAGCTTGGAGGTTTCCAGTTGTTCGAGGGTTCTGCGGGTGGTTTTGGTAATGGAAGTTTTGCCCTTTTTGTTCAGGGCTAGGAGCAGAAGGCTGTTATATGGGAGATCGAGGTCATGGATTTCCCGCAGGAAGTCCGGGAAGAATGTTCCACTGGTGTCTTGTATCACCGTTTGGTAGAGGTTGAGTAATGAGTAGATCGGCTGGTCCGTTGTTCTTGCACTCTGGTTGTACATGGGCCCAGTGGATCGACCAAGCGTTCGTAGAAGCCAGAGTCGCAAAATGATCTGACGTTGAGTTGAGTGGCTGAGAGGGGCATGCTTGACTTGTGTTTGAACACATGGGAGAGGGAAATCGAACCAGACCTGTGACTTGGCAACAGTTGAAATGACTTCGGCATTCGATAGGCAATCCCGCCATCTTTCAAGCAATTGATTTCTGGAGACCCTGTCTGCTGAAGACGATGCCAATGACTCTGTAACCCGAATGACACAGTCCGCCGCACTGTTCACATCCAGCTGGCTGAAGATCTTGTCTGGAAACGGCAAGCTTGTTTCCGAATCGACTTCCATAGTCTCCAACCAAGCTTGAACCAAAGCAGAAGGCCACTGGCTGCGACTGTCTGCATCGTGGGTTTCGATGATGATTTCCTCGGCAAAGCGAAAGCTGCGAGTGCGTAGGAGCTCTTCAAGCCAAGCATCAACAATATCTCTGTCCAAATCGTGATATCCAAGAATGTTGCAGGACCCAATAGCTTTCCACATTGCCCGATAGTGCTTCAGCAAAGCTTTATGGTCCCATGTTCCCAGAGTCTTGTTTCGTTCGACAATAATATTCGGCAAAGCGGTAATGATCAGACAGATCTCATCAGTTGAAATCAACCCCAGCTCTAAGGCACGATTAATCGCATTCAAAACAGCGGTTCGCTTGCCGCGTTTCTTTTTCGTTCGAACGAAGATTTCGACAGCTGCGGCGTAATTTCCCGATCCCCGGGTATTCAGGAACGGATCATCCAAGAAGGCAATTGCTTCTGTAAGGTCTGGGTCTGGGCGAGCAAGTAACCGCTCGAATATCTGCCGGCTGTATCGGGGCTCCCGGTGGAGGTCAATTCTCAACCGACGAGTGAAATCCCTTGCATCTTCAATGCCCCAATTATTCCCATCCAAGAATTCTTTGAGAATTTGCTCGCGCGTAGCTTGGTCTGACTTGTTGAGGTATGATGCAGGAGCATGCGTAGTCTGAAATTCGCTGGGTTCGGGTTGAGGCTCCGGGTTCTGGGAGAAGGAGAAAGGTACTTCGGGAAGGCCCATAGAATGATCGGCAACACCTTCAAGAACAATTAGCGGATTCTCAAAATAATTTTTGTGTCTTGTAATACATACTCTGGGTTTCGAATGGTGCTCTCTGCCACGGATGGTCGGTCCATTTCATATGTTCCCTCCCATTGCGGCCAAACAAACACGCGATATCTTCAGCCGGTCCCCCTCCTATGCTTGCCAGAGCAGTGTTCCTTCGTTTTGCTAGGCGTCGACGTGCTTCCAATGGTCCGGGAACACAGCTCCCATGGCGCCGTTGACCGTTGGCGAAGCGACGAAACGTGGCTGCGAGTAGGTCATCACTGATCCAGAGATGGTCAAGTGTTGGAGTAGCTGGAGGCTTGAGAGCATGCCTATAGGCATGTCTGCCGAAAGACATGGGATTGGCTATGGCATGTGCAGGCCAATTGTTGTCTTAGGCGTGTCGCAAGCACTTGGCATCAACTTTCGCATGGCGGCTTTCCGATTCTTGGCATGCTGACTAATCTCCGCGACGCTCCAGACGAGTCAACGGGCCAATCCTTGGACCGCTATTATCACCTGTCTACAACATACATATGTCCACGTCTTTTTTTATCCATAGCAGTTGTTGTCACCATTCTTCTCTTGTTTTAATTATTCTACTGATTTTATGTCTAACCTATATCCATGTCATCTTATGCCATTTAATCGTTCAAAGCCGAATTTGTTTTGGACGCTGTTTATCAAATGATTGTATACCAATATAGGTATAGAAATGGTTTCATATAGAAGATAAAAGAAAGCACTTGGAATCATGAACACAACACCAATGCAATGCAATGCATGCAAAATCTTGCCCACCAATGGTATCACATGCTAATCATCTGAGAGAGGACATAATGGAACGGTGTGATAAAACGTAAGACGGTCATGACGAGGAAGCGGGGAGATAATAGGAAGTCAGGAAGCGGTTTTGAGTTCATTAGGAAGAGGTTTCCGTCCTGTCACCACATAAAAGTCCATATAAGCATGGATACTCCGGTCCTGTATACTTCTCCTCACATCAACAAGGAAGACTTCAATCTCAGGTTTCGACCACCCAAGTTCAAGAAAAGGTTTATATGACCACCCTGACAAAGCATCGAGCCAATTGCTCTCACTCCAGGCGCCGATGGCTTTTAGCTTCTCGTCTTCCGGCCAGGGGTTTATGGGGATTTTGGAGAGTCGTTGTTCAACGTCGACGAATCCTATATCTTTCATCCACTGTGCAATCCGGTGGGCAATTCGGAATTGCCTGGGTGGGTCGGACTGACGGCCCGAACGCACACTAAGATCTACCCAGTCGTGGATGGCGTATGCACTGTATCCTCCGTCTAGGTTTTCGGGGGGCATTGTGCCATCGTCACATTTTGGTTTGGGGTCAAGCTCGTGACATTCCATGTATGCCCCGGGTTTGAGGTGTTTGAATGCCTGTCGTAGTACCCGTCTGAATGATGGCAGGGATCCAGTCATGTGGCCGGTATGAATCAAATCAAAATGGTCACTGTCCCACATCCACTCTTCTTCAGTGGCATCATCAACCAGGAAATGGACGTTGGGCGGTACTTCGGTTGGCTGCACTGGGGATAAGTCTGTCCCTATTATTTCGGCATTTGGAAACACGGCCGCTGCAAGAAAATTTGAGATCAGACAGGAACTTCGAGGTTGGAGCAGTTTATCATACCCATATCCATTGGCCATATCCCGGAGCCAGTACCAATATCAAGAATCCTCTTTGGGTCTCGCAGTGGAGCATGGAATACCTTTCCGCCCATCGCAAGTTTGAACATATGATGTTGCATGTCTAGACGATCTAATTCCCGTTCATCATTGGGGTATACATAAGCTAAACCATTGAATTAGCATGCTGTATGGGATCTGACAGAGCCGGAATTGCAAACACACCTCCCTCGTGATACTTGTGATAGGTTCTTCCATTCTCGACAGGATAATCGGTTACACTGTCAGTCAATGACTGTGTATCACTGTTATGATATGGTCAGTTACGCCAGTCTTTGATTGGGAAATGGAATAAGAAGCGAGAAGGGCCAATGGAGGTATTATTACCTGTCATCATCAAATACCTGCATCATTTTACGTTAGCAACAAGAACATCGATCAAGTCAAATGGCCACCAGAATATCAATAACTGTAGGATATCGACATGGTGACCATATTCCAGAGAAACAAACTTACCGGACGCATATTACTCATGATCACCTCGTTCTCAACGGGATCAAATAGCAAGTATCAGTGCGTTCTGCAGGAAGGCAGGCTATTCTTTGAAGTGGAATCAAATATAAAGCTATACTCGTATACTCGTATAGTCCGTTTC
Source organism: Penicillium griseofulvum (assembly GCF_001561935.1). Lineage (NCBI taxonomy): Eukaryota > Fungi > Ascomycota > Eurotiomycetes > Eurotiales > Aspergillaceae > Penicillium > Penicillium griseofulvum. Next base: position 3,023,440 of record NW_024467471.1, on the reverse strand, counting down.
AAGTCCCAATATAACGGTAAGACTCAAACTGCAAATCCAGACATAATTGAAAGAGGGGAAGAGCCCGACAGCTTGGGTTAAGTTATAATCTGGCAGGACGGGACCCGACAACTATAATTCAGCGTAAGATCGACATTATCCAAAAAGCAAAAGCAAAGCCCGATAAGTGGAGCTCTAGTTCGTGTGTAAAAAAGTAACTAAGTATTAAAGAGATACCCAGGCGCTTCAGGCGTGAAATTTGAAAGCGGAAATACGGAGTACGGAGTACCCATGTAATGTTTCTGTTTTTGGGGATTTTGAGGGAAGATGATTGGATAGAATCAATTTCAATTTTTATTTTTTTTAATTCATTTTCTGAACATTTTATTTTTTTTCTATATTCAAGATTACAAAAAGAAAAAAAAAGATTTCTAAGTCATAAAAGTCAGAATCTTTGGTATATTCTTCTCCCAAGTCAGATCCAAAGGACTCTTTTTCCGGTTTCCGGTTTTCTTGACATGGGATCCTAGCAAATGTCGGAACCAAGAAAATTATTTTGATGGGGGGTCGATCGACCAATAAAGGTGGGTTCCGCCTAGCTGGGAGTATGCAACCCGCCCAAGCCACGGGCCGCCTTCAACCTTCCTGCTGGGATTTTCCCTTTACATTTCTTTAGATTTGATTCCCTACTGCAGAATCCTAGGAATAGTCGGTATGCTATTCCTTGTTTTCTTAGAAAAACGAAAGGTAAAATGGATTGACCCCCGTATAGATGTACTGTTGGGATCTTACATCTCAACATGAGTGCATATAATCTGTAACTTAACTTGTTAGTCATTGCATATATCGTCCAGGTTTATTTCTTGATTTGAACAAGTGTCGGATTTATTCCGGAATATTTACGGAGTGCTGTATAATGCTTGCATGCTCGCAGTTTCTATTCTTTTTTCTCTGCCTCATTCGGCCCGAATAGATAGACTCCTACCTTATTTAGGTCTCGCGGTGGGAAAAGAGGAGGTGATCCGTCAGATTTAGCGTCACTTAGGGGAAAGTCTGGGCTTTCCAAATTGCTCCCAGAAAAAAAGGAGGGGCACATGGGATCTGGGAAATGCATCACGGAACATGCACGGAGTAGAATAGTTTCCGGTTCTCCGGGTCTGCATATTCACGTCTTTTTCTACTCCGTACTCTTACTTCGTATAAATATACGAAGTACAACATATGATTTATATTGCTTCGCTTCACTCCGCAACAAAGTATCTAAGTAACAATCCCAAACTTCGGGGCCTGGTAATATTCTGTGCTCTTGTGCAAGTATTAATAAAAAAAAGAGCGTGGTTCTAAGAGCATATATAGACGGAAAGCACAAACGTGCCCAGGCGTTTCCCACAAAAAACCAAAGTTACAAATGTACCAAATCCTCTGTACCCGGAGTACACCGAATTAAAAAGCTGCTATGTTATTATTCGGAGAGAAAGAGGAAAAAAGAAAACACGTCAACCCTGCAGATAGAATCCCAAGCACAGCATCCCTGCAGCCGTCCCAGAAATAATAATCTCGAAGCCATGGAGTCGGGTTCCCATCTAAAGGGAACATCCCGGGAATTTATTGTTTTTAAGTCAAAACAACCTTGAAATTCTCCCGGACCCGGCGACCAGGAAAGTTGGTCGGTTCCAACGTGTCGGTAACGGCCCCAGAATTTTCGAACTACCTTCTTTAATTTTCAGTCAGGTCATTTTTTTACTTAATTACCTAGGTACTTTAATACAATTTTTTTTTTCGGTTAAACTCTGCGTCTCCGATACTACATAAGTACAACAGTAAATGCGTGCTTTGGTGTTTACCGAATCACAATCATGAACTTTTAAATTGTCGCTCCGCAGCGGAGCAGTTTAGGAGTGGAGTCCTTGGCGGTTTATCTCTTTTGAGATCCTTGCTTTAGTCGCTGACATTTAAAAGTACCCACTATATGCGGAACTTGTACAGAGTGCTGGGGTTTCTTTCATGTGGGGAGATAGGAAATTGGAAATTACAGGGTCTATTTGAGTGTTTACCACCGAACAGCTCCGAATACATGTACGCCCAAGCCAAGATGCATATTACGCAATATCCAAGACGTTGATGGCGAGATAAAGGTTGCATCCGAGCCCAAGAAACCACGTACTCACTTTACTATATTCACTAGGCTACTTTGTATGTATCTAGTGCCTAGCGGCTAGAATTGTGCATTGGCAAGTTCAGCTAGCGAATTCGGATTGGACCCTAGGAGGAAGAGCAAGTGACAGGCGTGCTAAGCAAATATATGCAGCGTGAATCACCCTGAGCTGCAACTTGTTCTGTCCTCGGTTAATTCCGACTATATGCGCCTGGAAGCATGTGCCTGATTCCATTCTTGACAACTCATCGATGTTGTACTTTTAAAATAGTGTAAGTCTAATGGAAGTATTTCGGAGTCAAATAAGATATACGACTTGTGTTATCCTTGACAGCGTGCATACAATCCAACCCATCCAACTTAGAGCTTTCGTTACATCTACTTGATACAACGTGTCTGCATATAAAACAGTTGCCTGCTGGGAAAATGGTAGACCGCTCGAATAATTTCACAGATATTTATTCCCAGATGATATCACTAGGTTTTATTGGCTGCGGGTGAGGAATATCTGTCTATCCGCAAGAATTATCAAGGCAACCTTTTGAGCGGCTTGTGGGTTGCAATAGGGATGCACGACAATACAAAAACAAAAATTAAAATAAGAAACTTCCTATTTAAAATTTCCTATCTAACACCCAAGAAATCCACTAACTAACACCCAAGAAAGCCATCGTGTTGTGCACGGTGCGGGGTGAATTGTTCACAGAAATGATCGGCTACAAAAGGTCCACACAGTCCAATTCAAGGTCTCAAGGAAAAACCTTTGAACCCACGTTTCACGCCTTTGTACATTGGGAATGAAATTTTCAAAAAGAACACATCGCTCAAGTAAAGTGAAAAAGAAAATATTTGGAATTGGGGCTGTGAATCATTTAGTAAAATATCAATTTGACTAGCCACGGGTGTAGGCCAGGTGCCCAATCGGCACAGCTCATTAGGCAAAGGTGTGTGCGCACAACTGTCAGATGCAAGCGAAACGTAGATCATGCACGTCTACAGTTGCTATAGAGAGGGAAATTATCCCAACACCGCTACCATCCATCAATAACGGGTTAGTGTTAAAATGTTGAAGCTATTGTCAGTGCTGACTTGCCTTTTACGGCCTGGTCTTATTCAAAAAAATAATTCCTTTCATTCTACTCGCGCTCTAGAACCTTTATTAACTCTCCAAGACGGCCTAAATGATCAATCGGTAGGCAAGTTGTATCCACTGGTGTGAGGCTTATTGGTGGGAAAGTTTCCGTCCTATCAAACTATCTTTGTGAACCAAATAACGGATGGGATGTTCGTTGGACGCAGTATAGTAGATTGGAATACTCAGTACATATGTTACATATAATGAACAGTATTTGTATATGTATATCGCTTTGCTTGTTGTCTCTAATTCCCAGATCTATTTTATCTGCTTATGCGCAACTCTTTTCAGGGGACAATATATTATCAGACAACTCTTACAGTTGCGTTGTCGTTCTATTGTGTCTTCCGTGATGATTGGTCGATCGTGACTCAATATCAAATACGTGCTTTCCATGGATGTCTTCAACCTATGTCTTAAGGGATGTATTACTTCTTTCGACACGGGATTGAGTTAAACTTGGCAGGCTGTAAGGTTTGATTTGTTTCACCTATGGAAGTCTTTTTTTGTAGAAGTTGCGGTCAAAAAAGGACAGTGCAGAGATCCTAAAGTGGATATATAAATTAACGTTTTTGCGTGTTTTAGTCATCTAATATATAACTCAAGTAAAAATTCTACAAGATGTAATATGTACACTATTGTCCTAGTTACTAGAATGATAACAATATCGACCAATAAACCATTTAAATCCATTGATAAATGGGATTAGTCGTGAATAGCTTACTTCCTAATTGGGTTATATTGATACGGCACGGATAAATTAAAATCCGACATGACGCACCTTGTGACCTGGACGACTTGAAATGCAGTTCAGCAAAGCTTTGGGGAGGAGTATTCTGCAAATATCATCTGGGAGTAATACTGAACATTCTGCATTTTGTTTATTTCATGTTTTTTCTCATTGAATCTCCGAGGGCGGGGTACTAAAACACCACTTTGAGTGCTGATGCGCGACGCGTAGACCCTCATCAGACAAAAGTCCCGGAAACTTGCCGCATGATTCTGCATTTAAATAATTTGGCTTACAATGGTGCGCCAAACACCAGCCCGCTCCACGCGGAGCAGGGCGACCCCCTCCGGTCAACTTAAACGCCAGAGACATACAGATGATCCTGCTACAGATGTCTATCAAGAACTGTTGGAGGAGGCTGAAGCTAGGGACCCCGAGCAATTTGCCTCGGACAGACCAATCAAGAGGCGCAAGGCTGGGCATATGAAAGCGATCCCCGTGGGATTAGGTGTCTCGGAACAAACGCATCGGGATGCAGAAGCAAATAAGGATAGCACCCAACCAGTGCAAACGGTTTACGATTCGTCGACATCAGAAGAGTCAGATGTTGACTGGGAAGATGTTGAATTACAGCAGCCGTCTCAGTCCTTGGTGGATAGACGCTTCGCGTCTCAGGACGGCGACGAGATGCTCCAGATCACACTAGAGCAGGAACCCGAGACGCACAAAAGAGCAGTCCAAAGAAGGAAGCCCTTGAATGGAGCCGAGAGAAAAGCCAGATTGGATGTGCACAAATGTCATGTTCTTTGCCTCCTAGGCCACGTTCAGTTGCGCAACATATGGTGCAACGACGAGGAATTACAGGTGAGCGTTGGTCTGCTTTGCCATATAAACTGGGACCTAACATAATCATAGGAGTTTCTCAAGAAGACGCTGCCTAGAAAAGTAATTGCTCTTCTTCACCCAGATGAGGGTAAACCACGTCATAGCAGATCCACCACGTTTATGGACGGTCTCAACCAGGCTGCAGATGTCTTTACACGCAGATTTCGGGTTACAAAACCAGGAATGAAACGGGCCCACTGGGCTGAAGATGAATCGCAATTGAAGCAGAAATTGGTATCCTTGACAAGTTTTCCATCAATAATAATTCACTGACCCGAATATATAGGAGTCCATCATGGCGAATGCTGAGGTCTTCTTATCCAAAGGAGATTTCCGAACCCAAGCGAAGACAATGGAAGGATCCCGAGATTTCGGGGCCCAGCTATTCTGTGCCCTGTTGCGGTCTGTAGCCGTAGAGGCGAGACTTGTATGCTCATTGCAACCTTTGCCATTTTCTGGCACTGTGAAAGACATGACGCCGTCTAAACCGAAGAATCAATATATCGTGATATCCTCAGATGACCCTGGATCCTCAACAGATGAACCCAATAAGAGTGAAAAATCACCTACAGCTTCAAGGCCTCGACGGATTGGACAGCCCAAATTCACACCCTCGCGTCCTCCTCAACCAAAATACCATTCAGGCATGTGACTTCCAGTGGCTGAGAGTCTACGCCTAACTAACATCCGTAGCCCCGATCCCGACCCCGCGAGAGTCGTCATTTCCGGTATTCTGGGTGGAAGCTTTCAACAACGCTGCACAAAAATGGGTTCCAATTGACCCTGTCGTAACGAAATCCCTTGCTAAACCTTCGAAATTTGAACCGCCAGCGAGCGATCCGTTAAACTTGATGAATTATGTGGTTGCTTTCGAGGATGACGCCTCCGCAAGAGACGTCACTCGTCGCTATGTAAAAGCGTTTAATGCAAAGACGCGGAAACTCCGCGTGGAAGTCACACGGAATGGCGAGGAGTGGTGGGATAAGGCACTAAAGGCCTATGAAAAGCCTTTCTTCGAGGACCGGGATGAAGCAGAGATTAGTGAACTAACATCCAAATCGGCGGCCGAGCCCATGCCACGCAATATACAGGACTTCAAGGACCATCCCGTCTATGCGATTGAGCGACACGTCCGTCGCAGTGAAGTGATCCATCCCAAACGAATCATTGGGCACGTGGGGTTAGGAAAAAGCACAGCACGGAGTGAGATATCAGAACCCGTTTATCGTCGGTCTGACCTGCATATTGTGCGAAGCTCCGATAAATGGTATCGCCTTGGGCGGGATGTCAGAGTGGGCGAGCAGCCTCTCAAGCGTGTTGCTGCAAGTCGAAACAAGGGCGGGGGCTTCAGTGATGACGAAGATGAAGAGCCCCAAGAGACTGCATTATACGCCGAGTTCCAGACAGACATCTACGTCCCACCGCCGGTAGTTCAGGGAAGAATTCCGAAGAACGCATATGGAAACCTCGATGTATATGTGCCTAGTATGGTTCCGTCTGGCGGAGTTCACATTAAACGGCCGGAGGCAGTTCGAGCTGCTCGAATCCTTGGCATTGACTATGCCGACGCAGTCACTGGATTTGACTTCAGAGGCCGTCGCGGGACGGCTGTACTCGGGGGAATTGTTATTGCCGCCGAGTATCAGGAGGCGCTTGAGGAAGTTTTGAGGGGTCTCGAAGATGAGAGGCGGCATGCTGCACTGGAGGCAAGAACTGCGGAGGTCCTGCGGTTCTGGAGGCTCTTCTTGATGAAGCTGAGGATCGCGGAAAGAGTCAAGGAGTATGCTAGCGATGATGAAGAACCACAGCTTGATGAAGAAATGGGAGTTGAAGATTATGGTGGTGGTTCCATTCCCGAACCAGACCAACCAGCCACAAGCCCACCTCTGAATGCTAAGGGAAAGGGCAAAATGGTACATGATCACCATTTACCTGAGGACTACACAGAAAGAGAAATCGAACCGTCACTGGAAGAAGAGCATCACACTCTAGGAGGGGGATTTATTGCCGATGATCATGATCCAGCTCCAGACCCGGTGGAACCCCCCAAACCTACGCCTTTGCCGATGAACCCGACATCGATTCCTGAGAGTATTGCGAGGAGGAAAGCGTCGAAAATGCCTCGTTACTCACTGGTGGTTGTCCCAAACCATGGCTCAAACCCGACATCTGTACCCCAAGTCCTCGCAGGATCATCTGACCAAGTTCCTATCGCAGTAGATTCATCCACAAATGCTGGATCCAACTCCGCAAGTGTGGTCACTATCTCTCGGCCACCGTCACCAGTGCCTAATTATGATTCTGATAGCGAGATCGAGAAGGGATCTTTGCTTTCTGAGGACCCTGAAGATGAGGATGCAATTCCCGAATGGTTGATGTCTGATGAGGAATAATTAGACCTGTTTTATCTTAACTGTATAGAGAATAAAATATTCAAATAAAAAGAACCAAACTGTTATTAAGACTGCCTTTGATAACCGCTTCACCATCACTCATACTCGATTTGGTACAACCCTACAATCTGTTTTTGGCTTATGTAGTCTAATTTCGCTGCCTCCTTCAACAGCCCGGCCGGGCTAGCTCAATCGGTAGAGCGTAAGACTCTTAATCTTAAGGCTGCGGGTTCGACCCCCGCGTTCGGCTATTCCTAAAAACCAAACCTGAGATTTCTTTTTTTGCTCTTTGTTAATTTCTTTTTTTTTATAATTGCTTTAGTCGGGATAAAACAGTCCAAATAGGAATAATTGCATTGTTTGTCTCGTGTCATTACTGGACTCCATTGTAAATGCAGTCGAAACTATAACGCACGTACCAAGTCGATATTAGCGACGCGTCGACGCGAACTGCCTCAGGCATTGGCTAACGTCATATCATTTAAATTTAGGCTCCAGTCCAATATCTCAAAGCCTGAACCATTGCTGTTGCGATGAAAGAACTGCATGAGTCTAAAGATCTGCCAGAGACCCCTCGAAATCAGTTCCGTGCTCCAAGAACGCCCAGTACACGAGGTCTTCCAACTGCCACAAAAGCCACCGCACGGAAACGATCACCACACTCATTGACATCCACGAGCACTCGTAACCGAACATCGCTGTCACGAGTTCAGTCTACTCTCACACAGATTGACTTCGTGACACAGCCTACACCTTCGATTGACGACCAGCTTAGCTACATTGACGAAAATAAACGTCGCGAGACGCAAGACACAACTGAGCATCCAAATGTAGATGATGAGTCGGATAAGGATTCGGACTATCTTCCTGCTCCGCCAGTTCGGTCGGCTCGTATCTCGAAATTCAAGATGAGCGAACGAGAACGCGATTCGGATGAACGACCGCAGAAGCGGAAGAGCTTGGGAGTTGCCAATCGAGATACACACCCAAGTCATAGACCACGGAAGAGCGAAACACCAAGGGCGAGTGTTCGTCCGAGAGGTGGTCGAAAATCCCTGGAGAAGTCGGCAACCAAACGGGACAAGACATTGACTCAGATGGACTTTGTACGACGTTACATTACCATCGATGATGACGACGACGATGTGAACATGGGATATATCCAGCCGACACCACAGAAGAAGGATATAAAAAAAGAGAAGACTGAAAATGCGCCCAACTCGAACCAATCAAAGCCTACGAAGCGTCAGACCCCCGCCAAACGGAAGCACAGAGTGTTTGAAGAAGAGCTGGATCTCTCAACCGGGGAACCTATATCTCAACAAAAAGATGCACAAGAGTCAAATGCTGGAAGTGGAGCTGAGGGCGAACGGGTATCTACAGCTCCTGTTACACCGCGGAAGCTTAGGACACGCGAGATACCTTCTTCACAGACACCAGAAAGCCCCGGTCTTGCTATCATAACCTCATCTCAATTCCGTAGCGCTACTCGATCTCCTTTAAAACGGAGACCGTTAAAACTCACCGATAATCCCATACAATCTATCAAAGAAGAACCCCCGGAGGTTCGGCGTGTGGTCGATGATTCACAAGTCCATGGGGGCGATTCCCCAAGCATCTATAACACCTTGAACCACCCAACTCCTATTGAGCAATTCCCTTCGTCTGCACCTCCGACGGAGTCGACTGACCAGGAATTCCCCACTGAATCAAACGATAACTCGAGAAATGAGCCTACTAAGAGGGAGAGGACAGTCATCTATGAAACGGATGCGGACTCAGATTACGGAGACTTTGAGGACAACCTCGACATAGGTTCCGTGACACCAACCCCGAAGAAAAGACAACAAGCAAACGATCCACTGGACGGATCACAGGCGAACCAACACAGCCCAGAATCACCCCAGGATTATTCCCAAGACCTTCCTCTACCAGCTGTTCAATCGAGCCCTGGATTGGATGATGCCCCTCCATCCGAAGGTCTAATGTCTGATGCCTCAATTTACTATCAAAGAATGCATGCAGCTACACAATTCCCGCATGAGCCAATCCCCATGCTGAATACACAGAAGATGTCTGAGCTTTTCCCTCACGGAGGCAGCACCCAGTACCCAAATCTGGAGCCATGGAAGCCTTCTGTTCCAAAACAGGCACCGGTGCTATCGTCACAGATACAGACACAGACCCAAGAAGGCGACAAAGAGTCTACAGAAATGGTTCCCGAGTCGTCACCCATTCGGGAACAAGAACGTGAAGTCGAGCTGGGCGATGGTTCGTTCCGACGACCTCGGGTCCCTGGATCAGTGGTCCAAGTTGAGTCCTCCCAGGCGGTCGACCGAGATCCTCAATGGCAGGGCCGAGTACTCTCTCGCAGCCAACTTCTTACATCAAGCGTCATGGAGAGCATTCCGCTTCCGAACTTTTGGATGGGGAGTCAGGATAGTGTAGGAGAGCCTTATAGCTTACCTGAAGGATGAAATTGTTTCTGAGGTTATCGTTTAATAAATTATGAATTATGGATGCTTACATATTATTAAATATTACTACTACATATATTATCACAATCCTTTTGTCAATTTGAACGTTGAAGGTAGATTTTGAAGATCGTCGCAAGCGGGGCGGTCGGGCCATGGGTGAGCGCGGAGCTGCAACCTTGTGTTTCCATTCGACCCTCTTTTCCTTCTTGCAACTTCCCAATCATGGATATCGCATACGATCACATCCTAGAGGAGGCATACTCCAACGAAGACAGGGCTTCTGACTCCAAGCCCCAAGAACCCAACGCCAATCTCAACGATGAGCTTCAAGAGACCTTCCGTGCCTTCTCCAACAGTCCGTGGGGCTCCCGAATTGGAGGACTATGGGACAATGTACGCAAACAGGGAGAAACATACTACGAAGGTGCTCGCCAGGAGTACGCAGCTGCCAGCGAGGAAGCCGTGAAAGGATTTTCAGACCTTAAGGAAACACTCGCCGATCGGACAAAGGGGTTGTCTCTCAGCACAGCTGCCTTGACGGGGAGTGGTGAGGGACAAAGTGATGCAACCGCCACACCCAAGGCTGTAGCCGAAGGAGAATCTAGCGACAAGGGTGAAGGCGCTAGCGCCAGTGGGGAAAGCTTTATTGCCCGGTTGAAGGCAGAAGCCGCTCGACGACTGAAGGAGATTGAGAAGGCAGAAGAAGCAGCCGATGAAGCGATTCTGCGATTCGGAATGAACATCGGCCAGAAGCTGCGCGAAGCTGTTAGCATTTTGCCCCCTGATGCCGATGAGTCCGGCAAGCTTCTTTTCGAGAGCAAGGATGCCGAAGGAAAGCGGGTCATTCATGCCACACGGTTTGAGGCACAGCTGCACGTTATTCATTCGAATCTGGAAAGCTTCAGCAAGGACCCGGTCAGCGACGAGTGGCCTGCGTTTAAAAAGGAATTCAATGTCGAGGTCAAGACCGATGAGATCGCCGCCGATTTAGAGAAATACCCCGAGCTCCGTTCCGCCATGGAGAAGCTCGTGCCGGAGAAGGTGGAATACGTGGAATTCTGGACTCGTTACTACTTCTTGCGTCTCGTCGTGGAGACCGAGGAAAAGAAGCGCAAAGAACTTTTGAAGGGTATATTGACTCCATCACTCCGGTGATTTTTGTATTCTGTTCTAACCATTTCTACGTTACAGGTGCCAATGCCGAAGATGAAGAAGAAGTCGGCTGGGACGACGACTCTGACTCCGAGTCCCAGTCTCCTTCTACTCCCCAGGTCCCCTCCGGTGCCCAGACTCTTGCTCCCATCAAAGAAACCCAGAAAGCCGAGCCTCGCCGATCAAACGACCAGCACTCCCAGGCCGACAGCGAATCTAGCTATGACGTGGTGAGTGGCGCTGCTAGCCGCACACCTGGTAGTCCCAAGGAGAAGAGCCCCACCGCTGCGAAGGCAGACGACGAGAGCGACGAAGACTGGGAGTAACTCACCTGTCTCTTTTCAAGGACGCATCGGCAAGAGTATCTAAGTTAGTTCCGAGGGCACCTGTCTATACCATATACCCCCCGAGAGCGTGATCTTGCTACTACGCCAACTTAGGCAGGGCCAATTGCCCGCTGGAGATCTGCTTTGGTTGGAGTTTAGGAATGTTGGGTCTGTTATTTTTGGCGTTTCGGGCTTTCTCTCTCATTTTATTCCCGGCTCTGTTTTTTGCAACTTGCTTTCAGCGAGCGATTGTATCTGTCTATGCGGTTGATATCTGAATACGCACGCCATTCCTTCTATCTACATAGTCTTCTAACACGGGGGGTTTTACTATCTAAGCCCCTAGGTAGACCATTACCCGACACTCGACGGCTGCTATGGATGATGGCATTCGCTAGAACAATTTAACATCCAGTAGATGATTCGTCCGAAGGGCAGGGAAATAAATCAAACTTGTTATGCAGTCGCTATCTCATAATCTGTTCATAATACATGTACAAGGCATGATATTCTACTCATTTCCCATTCAATTTGTAGTGCCAGACTCTAGGTCTCCATCATTCGGAGACCTACCCATCTTTTTCGAAAGGGGCGACTCAGCATATGCCGGCCTCATACCACGCAGACCACCTGGACGGACGCTCGGCGAGCCTTGGCGCACCGGCGTCTCTGGCGTACTCTCCCTAGAACGAAGACGGAATCCCTGCGCCCGCCCACTAGGCGAGTAAGGATCGCCGCCATATTGGGGACTACTACCAGGTTCCCAGCCGTACTGATAATCCTCGCCGCGGTGTTTGACGGGGCTCTCATTGTAGGGATCCCAGCCGACGCGACGACGGGCCTCGGAGCGGAGGCGCTGGCGATGCTGCTCGTCGCCACCGGCGCCGGTGGTGGAAGATTCTTCGAGGAAGAAGTTGAGGAGCTCGTCGCTGATGGAGAGGTGGGATTGTTGCTGGAATTGCTGGAGGGATGTTAGGCGGAGGAGGGTTTCGAGGAGGGAGAGGGAGGTGCGGATGTTTTCGAAGTGAGGGTTGGAGACTGTGGTTGTGGGGGCGGCGGATGAGAATGACTGGTTTAGAGGAGATGGAGCGTGTGATGAATGTCCTTTCTCATTAAGCGACAGCTTTGCCATCATGTTTGGGTCGAGGGAGGGCTCATCGGTGGAGGATTCGGGATTTTCAGCCTCGGACTCGGTATCGGAGGCTTCATCTTCGTTATAGACTTCAAATGCTATCCATTCTGGATCTAGTCCAGGAGGTAGACGCCATTCTTCGGGTATGGAGTCTTCATGCAGATAGTTGAAGCTTCTGGTTTCGGGATTGTCGTATCCGTTCAGCTGTGCATCGAGTTGAGCTTGCTCCTCATCCTCTGGTTCCTCGGGTTCTGCTTCAGGAAATTCCTCTACCTCGTCGCGTTCCATCATGCGTCGTGGCGGGAGAGCATTTAGGTCCCGTTTCAATAGTAGTACCGGGTTGTTTGTTTCGCCCTCTGTGCTGATGTTGAGGATCCTTCCGGTGTCTGCGTAGAAGATTTTTGAAATTTGATGAATAGGAAGTATCTCCCGGATTCCTGCCGTTGAAACACCTTCATAGTTTTGGGGCTGCGGATCATTCTCGTCGAATGTGTGGACTCGGCCATCATCTAGGTCCTCGATGATAAGGACTTGATAGTAGTATTCATCGGCCCCGGCTGTTCCTGGAAGTTTTGTTCTTGGGCGTTGATCTGGAGACTGCAATGAATCTATTGGAACACGGCGCAGCTTCAAACGTGCCTTGTGCATGACTTCCTTCCACGTGGCCTCGCGGACGGATTCTTCGTCATGAGGTCGTAAGTGGCTGGCAAATAGCATGTACATCGATAAGGTAAAAGTCGGCCCTACTTGGACTGCTTGGGCTGGGGTCATTGAATATTGTGTATCGCCTGCCGTGAGAAACGTGCTTGCTTGGAGGAGTCGGGATGGCGACACCGTTGCGGGCAAGTTGGTGGATAACTTGGCCCCAGAGGTGGTGATGGCCAGGTTCATCAGTGGCACTGTATCCTCAATTCGAGCCAGCAACTTCTTAATATCTTTGATAATAAGCTTGATTTCTTTATCGCTGTTCGTCTGATCTTTGGCCGATCTGGCTCCTTTGCGTCTCAACTCTTCAGATGCCGCGGCTCTTCCCAGTCGCTGCCCTAGGGCTTGAATGTCCCATCTCAGGGATTTTGTGAGGGCGACAGCAGATTCCAATGACGTATTTCCTCGAGCAGCACTAGACCAGTTATGAGCTTTCTGACAATCCAACCCAGTGTCGGGTGACTCACATCAATTCAATCATGTCAATAGATGGGGCAATAACTTGTATCTTGCTTTCTAGGCGTTGTTGCAAGGCGACTAGCTCATCTCGATCCTCACTTTTGACATTCTGGACAAGAAAATCACACTGATCAGTACTGACTTCTTCCCGCAACTGCAAGAACACTTACTCTGAGCAAGCGCGACGACTGACGCATTGCATAGCTAGCAGTTATCGCAATGCCTGACCTATATGACATAGTTTAGCATTGAAGGGTGACATTTCTCAGTCATCATCATCCATACCGAATGGCATAATTCATGGCCTGCCGAGTGAGCTGTATGCAATGGACAAATTAGCTGTGTGTCCCATAAGAAGTAAATATATGTAACCAACCCCAGTTAGAAAAGCATCCATTTTGATTTAAGTTAAAGGCCAATGGCCCTTAAAACTTGTGTAGATTGTATTGACAGATATAAAAGGCCCCTTAGCGTGGACATGCAGGCGTGGAGGGGTGCTTATCGATAAGAGAAAGGTCAAAGAAGTTGCCCAGGTGAGCTCAACTCGCCGACAAGGTTGTTTGAGAAAAGAAAAAAGACAATCTAGTGAGATCAGATATTTGAAGAAGCTATAAACTAAAACAGAATAGTTTTCCAACAAGCATTCACCTTACAAGAAAGAACCATTCAATATATATCACGTGAAAAAATATCGCGGGGTCTTAGTCATTCATCGGTGCAAAATCAAAAGGGCACTGGGGCCCCTCTTATTGACCCAACTTATATTTCTCCAAATCCGTCTTGGTTAGTATTTTCGTGTTCTTGATTCAACTTTGAATCTTATTTCACGATGTCAAACCAAACCCCTGAATCCTGGGAGGATGATCTTTCCCGACAGGCTGAGGGCGTTAACCTGAACGCACAATCTCGCCCTCAGGCTCAAGCACCCTCATTCCAACCCGGCGCCGCCTCTTTCACGCCTGGAGCATCTGCCTTCGTTCCTGGACAGCAGTACCAACAGTATGCTGGTTATCCCCAGCAGGGATACCCCCAGTACGGTCAACAACAGGCCTATGGTGGTTACCAACAGCCCCAGCAAGCCTATGGCCAGTACAATGCCTACGCCCAGCAGCCTGGTGGCTACAACCAGTACGCCCAACAGCAGCAATATGGTGGATATAACCAACAGGCCCGCCAGAATGCGCCTGTAGCAGCACAGCAACCCCAGGCTGCAGCACCGGCTCAGTCTATCCCCAAGCCCGCATCGACTACCGCCGCCCTGCCCCCCAAGACCAAGGTTCTCTCTATTGGCGCAACCTCCTCCAGCGCTGCCCCCAAGACCAAAGTCCTTTCGATCGGCACTCCTACCCCGGTAGCCAAGCCTGCTGACGCCGCCCCCAAGGAAGCCAATGGTGATACTATGGGCGCTGCGGCTGCTGAGGCAGGCTCAAAGGTGGCAGCCTCCAAGTCTCTTGACAAGACAGACAAGGCCGCTGTCTCTGGAAAGGCCTCTCCTACGCCATCTTCTGGTCGTTCTAGCCCTGGACGTTCAAGCCCAGCCCGCGGTGAGACAGCCAAGCAAGCTCGCGAAGCCAATGCTGTCGCAAAGGCACAGCTGGCTGATGTTGATGACGCAACCCTGAAGGAAATTTACGGAGAGCGGAGAGAGCACGTTAACGTCGTCTTCATCGGCCACGTCGACGCTGGCAAGTCTACCCTGGGAGGTTCATTGCTGCATGCTACCGGCATGGTCGATGAGCGTACCTTGGACAAATACAAGAAGGAGGCTAAGGATGCCGGTCGAGAGACCTGGTATCTCTCGTGGGCTCTTGATCTGACCCAGGAGGAACGTTCAAAGGGTAAGACAGTCGAGGTCGGTCGTGCCTTCTTCAAGGTCACCATTCCGCACCCGGAGGGTGATATTGAGCGTCAATTCTCCATCTTGGATGCACCTGGTCACAAGTCATATGTTCCTCATATGATTGGTGGCGCTTCTCAGGCTGATCTCGGTTGTTTGGTTATCTCTGCTCGTAAGGGCGAGTACGAGACTGGATTCGAGAAGGGTGGCCAGACCCGCGAGCACGCACTCCTTGCGCGTAACACTGGTGTTAGCAAGTTGATCCTTGCTGTTAACAAGATGGACGACCCTACTGTCGAATGGAGCAAGGCCCGATTCGATGAATGCACCGTCAAGGTCACCAAGTTCCTGGAAGCCCTGGGTTACAAGAAGTCGGACATCTTCTGCATGCCTATCTCTGCCCAGCGCACTATTGGCATCAAAGACCGAGTCCCCAAAGACGTGTGCCCTTGGTACGACGGCCCATCCCTGCTCGAATTCTTGACTGCATTCGAGCTCCCCGAGCGTAAGATCAACGCGCCGTTCATGATGCCGATTAGTGCCAAGTACCGTGATATGGGTACTATGGCAGAAGGTCGCATTGAGTCCGGTATCATTAAGAAGAGCGGTACTTATCTCATGATGCCTAACCGTGAGGAGGTTCAAATCTCTGCTATGTACGGTGAAACAGAAGAAGAGATCCCGACCGCCAAGGTTGGTGACCAGATTCGCCTGCGTCTCCGTGGTATTGAAGAAGAAGATTTCTTCCCTGGTTTCGTGCTCTGCTCACCTAAGCGTCCCGTTCACTGCGTGTCTGCTTTCGAGGCTAAGATCCGTATCTTGGATCTGAAGAGCATTCTGACCGCCGGTTTCAACTGTGTTCTGCACGTCCACTCCGCTGTCGAGGAGGTTACTTTCGCCGCTCTTCTTCACAAGCTCGAGCCCGGAACCGGCCGCAAGAGCAAGCGCCCTCCTCAGTTCGCCAGCAAGGGCCAGACTATCATTGCTCGTCTCGAGGTTACCAGCACCGCCGGCGCGGTTTGTGTCGAAACATACGAAGAATACAACCAATTAGGTCGTTTCACCCTGCGTGACCAGGTATGTTTTTCTACACTCCTAATCTTATCTCCCCACTAACATATCGATTGTAGGGTCAAACAATTGCTATTGGTATGATCACCAAGCTCATCACTTCCGAGACCGAGGCCCAGTAAAGTGCTTTTGCCACCGAGGATACCTGAATGTCCATATTCTCAAAAGTACAACGAATCGCCAAAGAAAAACGATATCAGCGATGTGCTTGCGAGAAACTCTAAACAAGGAGGTACGGGTGGGCAGAGGTCGCGCAATGATACCACAAACAGTCCACAACTGACGATGATGAACTTTTCTTTTTCCGCCTTATTTCTTCCATAGACTTTGCTCCATCTATGAATCCAAGCGGTTGAACCGTATACGGATTGGGTTATCTCCGGCCAAATAGGGGGGGTAGCACATGCAAGCTAGATCTGATGAATGATCAATCATTGGTAATAAATGCATCTATGTAACTAGAAAAGGATATCTATCCGAGGGGCTTCCTATTGTCAAGGCAAAATGGAAATAAAACAAATATATTCAGAACCCACATCTACCTCCTCTTTCCAACAACCTTTGTAAATCCATCATCATCAATCTCAGGCTCAGCCCGCTCCCTTGGAGCCCGCACCAAGTTAGGCGCATCACCCATCTCAACATCCCCTTCCTCACTCTCTTCGTCTGTCTCCTGATCCTCATCCGCAGCCTCAACCCTCTGGAACTGACTCGCGGCAGACCGATTTTGGCTCTTCTTCTGGAATTTCTCCAACATCTGCTGGATAGTGCCGAACTCGCCACGATCTGTCTGTGCCTTCAGCTCCATGATCATGTCCGCAACGTCCGCGGCGCTCTCATCGTCCACGGCCACGTCAAACTCGTCGTTCATAACCTGGACGAGCACTTCTTCCAGGTCCTCAGCGTCGGTCTCAGGTCGATCAGAAAGCATATCGGAGATTGCGCCGCAAAGCCAGTCCCGCTTCTCGCTTGAGTTGGGACCACCCCAGTTTGACTGCACGGCTAGTGAGAGAGCCGGCCAACTGTTGATTGTGAGGGTGATGGCTAGGTCGAGGTGAGAAGCGGCGTCTGTGGCCGGTTGAGGGGTGGAAATTGTCGCCATTTTGGAGGTTGGGTTTATATGGTTGTTGGAGCTGAAGTGGGTTTGCGATTCTTTTCTGGCGACGATTGATAGTACCCCGCGGTCTCGGTGGAGAAAAAGGCGCTTGCTGATGGAGTCGGTAACGTTTGGTGGGTAGTAATGATTGAAGCCGTCAATTTTTCTTTGAACCTCTCCGCGATTGGTGTACGGTAGTGCAATTGAGCTCTTTTTAATACTTGTCTTATGTATATCGAATTTTTTTTTTACAAAAAGATCCGATTAGATATGATAAGGTCAGGTGATCATGACTCTTGGCACTATTTCTAATATAAAAAATCCTTACCAAATTGAATTTCCCGACACAAACAACCAGGAAAAAAAAAAACAAAAAACTTCGAAATCTAGAAGTATAGCAAAAAGATATAATTTTATAAACTCCGATAGGGGGAATCGAACCCCCGGCTGTCGTGTGAGAGACGACGATGTTAGCCACTACACCATATCGGATATTGGATGGTAATAGCGCCAGTATATTTAATGTTAACCCTTCTGGTTTAGCGCTCCTTGTCCGCGTAACGTTGGTGTGCGTGGTTGTATATAATCCCCTGCTCTTCCCCCTCTATCTAACAAACCTATTCTCTTTTTCGATTTCCTTTCTCCCTTCCTAGGCAAGGCATTTTTGCTATTGGACTAGATCACCGACCTCCTCCTAAGCAACGCCAACCCCTCTTTCGTGCCCCATGTGACTTGTCGGCTTCTCTGTGATCCCGCATCTGCAATCTGCTCCTTGATCTAAATATTGACTACTGCTTTAACAGCTCGTTTAATCAGTCGGTCGATGGTTGATATTCCGTACAGGTAGGTCCATTCGCTCTACACTCTTTCGGGGCAATCGCCCTAATGTAGCGTCGCTTTAAATCCGCCCTAGCCTCCTATATCGTATCACGAAGTTTCTAATCTTGGCCCGCGTTCACAGCATCGATACCTTTGGAACTGGGATCAGATTACTCAGCTTTTTTGTGAGTGACCTGCGGGTCAGATGTCGCAATGGCATGAGTGACGGGATAAACAAAAATAATCGATTCTCTTCCTATAATGTATTATTTCAATCATCATGATCTCACCAAGTTTTTGATCCGCTCATTGATATTGACTGCTTCCTTTCTTCCCTTCTAATCTCTACTATGAAGCCAACAAAACCACGATGTGCAACGAAGCCCGACTCGAGCCCAACAAGAAGTTCAGTATTTACTATACCCGCTTAAAACTCTAGCATGATTACAATGTTGGATGGAAAACCACTTTTTTACTCCCTTATCCAATCATTCACTTCTCTTGCCTAGGGGTATGTTATATATGCCTATAGGGAGATGAAGGAGGAGAAAAATTGATGATATTCATAAAAGCTAGGGACTTTATACCCTAGAGAACTAGCAAACATGCACGGCCTGACCAACAAGGCACATGGGATGAAGCATAAGGTTCCCCCAGGATGTGCAGCAAAAAGCCCTACAACATTCTCATATTAAGCAAAAGAAATCCTCCATCAAAATCAATCTTCAAGTCCTCTACCGTCCTCAATTCAGATCAGGTTGTGCCTTTTCTTTTTCAACATTCAATTCGACTTCATTTCTTCTTATCAGTGATCAAATTAGCTCAAATTAGCTTCAATTCCCTTGTTCGTTTTTATTTTCTTTTCAAATTTCACTTCCCTTATTTGAAAGTCTCATAGCAGCAACGTTTTGAAATTGAATCTCATTCTGGGTGATCTAGGTACCTATCATCCACACTCAAACCCCAAATAGAGGCAAGACAAATTCGGCGCTGATAAGGATCGACCTGATAATCAGTAGTATCCGTAGTATATAGGTAATTATCAAATGAGAAGCGATCAAGAAGAAAATTTTCCCTTTCCTCACTCAGTTCAAAGACACGCGATCTTATGCAACATCCGCACTCTTGAGTGCAGTGTCCCACACCAAGCGCCCCGGCTGAAGTATTTGAGCGTTGAGTATCAAGACAACATCCACAATCACGACCACAACACCCGCCTCTAGATTTGCAGTCTTCAACAAGAATTGGATGCATATACCACAAAGGATTAGATCTCCATAACTCAAATGCCCGTTGTAAGGGCCCGGAAATACCAATGATCGAACCACGGGTATACCACCAGGCTCGTGTCTGCATCCAATTCTCTTCATAGAGCGTGCTCATCTCGTCCTCAAAGCTTGGAAGGTCGGGGACCCAGAAACTCGCATCATTCTTCGCTTTGTGCCGTAAACTAATCTCCGCTTGACAATTCCTTCGCATCTCCTCTTCATAGTAGAGTAGGTCGGCAAAGGTGTCCCAATCATGGACCGTTGACTCTTTTTCGTATAGATTGTATCGAAACACTTGGAGATTCCTGATACATCCTTCTCGTTCTAGACGAGCCTCTTCCGGTGTTTTGTCCCCCGGTAAAGATAGCATCTTGGGGTCCGATAGCTCGTCGCCCTTGTCAGAGCTGGAAAGGGTATGCGTACAATCACAACAGGCCATGGCAGCTCAAGGACGTCCGGCGGTTCGAATTTTCAACAGCCTTGAATTCTCGCCGACGTGAATAATCTATAAGATTCCAAGAAATAGCCGAAATGGCGAGTCGTATTTAACCGAAACCCACAGTCAGCTCAATGTACGCCTCATTATGACGCCACATATTTATACCTCTATTTGAACAGTACGCCGATATGGGTTTCAACCCCTTGCTAAGCTTGCTTTACAGAATGAGTACCTTGAAACAAGTTCGCTAGTCTGTATCCGCTCTAGAAAGTTAGTATGAAATTGCTTTTGGGATCAACATAAAATGATATCCAAAACCCGCTGAGGCATCAAATATGCACCCTTTGTTTTTCTTATTATTTTCCAAAAGGAGATCAAGACGTATCAAAGATCCCCGCTGCATTGAGATGTAAGATATAAGATGTAAAGATGCCCTTCAAAATATATGCGGTTATCTAGAAAGGGCCCATAACGGTAGCCACTAACCGAGAGGTATCAAAAGTGAACAACAGCACTCGTCCCGAAGAACAACCGAGAGCGTAGCTGGTACTCCAGTACAATTCTGTTGGATGCCTGAGGCATCATTGGGTGATAGAACCTTTATGTATATAGGTGTTTGATAGTCTCACTCATCCCCTTCTCTTCCTCTCTTCCCCATCGATCCATCACTAGAATACATATAGTGCTTTCTCCATTCGTTCCCCATTTCGTATTCTCATCAAATTCCTAGGATTCGATAACTACATAGTAGGGATAGACCTGGCAGTGACCCTGCAGCTGGATGAGGGTTTGAAACTTTCGTAGTTGCTCTATGATACGAGATGCCTTGCCTTGCAGAATCGGGGCATAATCGAGACCGCGCCGCTTCAAATATATGGCTCGGTGTTTCTTTTTGCACCAGAGAGGAGCATTATTATAAGCATGTTCAAGGATCAGATCCCCGTGTGGATCGACAGCATGCCAAAAACACAGCCAATGTGGAGTCCGGAATTACCGAGACTTCAACTTCACACTGACCGTGTCAAGGCAGTGTCATTTTCCAGTAAGGCCCAGCTGCTGGGGTCGGGTTCAGATGACAACACAATACAGCTCTGGGTCCCAGGACAAGAGCCCGGTGAGTCGTCGTTCGTGGCTCTATCAAGTCCTCCTAATCGCCCATTAAACAAAGACCCTTACAATATGATTTGACATGAGATATATGGGGAAGAATGGGAGCACTTCAGTGAAAGGACCAAGTTACATCATTGTTGCAAGCTCCAGCGCCGGATATTCGGCCGGCGATGGTCTATTGCAGTTAATCGCTTGTCTTTTCTTTAAGACCCTCAAAACTTTAATGACACAAGCCAACCTTTTCAGTAGAAGCTCGGACATAAAGAGTAGATTCTACAGACTAGAGCCAGAAGACCTGATACCCATGGTTACTAAGCCGGGGTGACCGTCAGTTGACTGAAAGCCCACGAGCTGTAGACGTACGTGTAGTGTACTCGTTTACTTTCCAGCAATGCCCTCTACGAGTGTTTCAACAATTCGACTCCCTTATCCCCATTCTCTGTTCTACCAGACCCACATATCTGCTTCTTATGGGATAGCCATGGCTATTGTGGAGAATCAAAGGGACCCACAGTGACACCGGCAACCAACCTTTCCGGCTCGGACGATCTCAGTGCTGCTTACCTCTTCGAAGCTTCCCTTTACGCCCGTACTGTAGCATACAACATTTATATAAGCCCAAGGTTCCAAAGCCATTGAGACACCCATAACACTCTTTTTTTCCCCCTTTCCTCGTTGGATTCTCTAGTATACGTGCGCCTTGTGACAGCTCTTGTCGCACCTGCGTTACGCCACCCTATATTTGTTCTCTAGAGATATTCCACCTCATTTCAAAGACAACATGGAACTGAGAAAGGCTTCCAAAGCTACGGTCCCGGTTCAATCGGTTTCGTGGAAACAAAGCCACAAGTTGAAAAGGTCATATATGGTCCCAATGGTCACATGCTTGATCCCCAAGATTAACGTTCAACAGTTTCGGCGCAGTTGCATTCATCTTCGGTCTCTCGACCCTTATCTACATCTTCACTTTCCTCTGTAATGATGTGTCTGGCTGCCCTGCCCCATCGCTGCTCGATCCATCGACATTTTCCATCGATAAGTTAAAGGACGAAGTTGGTTGGCCTCAAGACGGTCTCAAAGCCTTTTTTGACGTGCGAGTGACATTGTGGGTGCTGAGTTACTACTTCCTCAGTTTGACTTTGTACGTGTTTCTACCTGGCGAGGTGGTTGAGGGCACAGAATTGGCCTGCAAGGGGAGGCTTCGGTATAAGTTCAACGGTATGGAACCCTGGATGCTCTTTTTATGGTATATTACTAATCGGGTTCTAGCATTTTCTTCTGCCATTTGTATCCTCTCTGGTTTAGCTCTGGGCACATACGTGTACGGTGCTGATTTCATTGTATGGGTTTTCATCTGGGACAACTACTTGCAGATTATCACGGCCAACTTGATAATCTGTATAGCCCTCGCCACCTTCGTTTATGCAAAAAGTTTCTCGATCCCTAAACCCGGTCAACTCAATCCCGAACTAAGAGAGTTGGCACCGGGTGGCCACACCGGAAATGCTCTGTATGACTTCTTCATCGGCCGTGAGCTGAATCCGCGGATACAACTGCCTATTCCTTTTGTCGACGAGGCCTCACGAACAATCGATATCAATGTATGGTGTGAGATGAGGCCAGGACTACTTGGATGGATCATATTGAACTTGTCCAACATGGCCCGCCAATACAGAACGTATGGCTATATCTCAAACTCTATCGTACTCTCGACCGCATCCCAAACCTTCTATGTGCTGGATGCGCTGTACATGGAACCAGCAGTTCTGACTACGATGGATGTGATTATGGACGGATTCGGTTATATGCTCTCTTTTGGACACCTGGTATGGGTACCTTTCATCTACAATATGCAAACCAGATATCTTGCGGTTTTTCCACTAGAATTGTCCTCGAGAGATATTCTGTTAATTCTGACCATTACTGGTGTGGGGTACTCGATCTTCCGCGGCGCCAACAATCAGAAGAACCGTTTCCGTACGGACCCCAACGACCCCCGTTTGAAGCATATCAAATACATCCAGACATCAAGTGGCTCCAAGCTGATGATTTCCGGCTGGTGGGGAGTGGCGCGCCACATCAACTACTTAGGCGACTGGCTGATGTCGTGGTCGTATTCATTGCCTACCGGGGTTTCCGGCTATATCATGATTGAAACTATGAACGGCGCTGGCGACATACAGAAGCAGGCCGTACAGATCCCTGAAGCCCGCGGCTGGGGAATCATTTTCACTTACTTCTTCATGCTTTATTTTGGTATTCTGCTCATCCACCGGGAGGCGCGTGACGAAGAAAAGTGCAAAAAGAAATATGGCGCCGACTGGAAGCGCTATACGTCGATCGTTCGCAGCCGCATCATCCCCGGTCTCTACTAGTCATCGAAGCCTAGGAATTGTACCGGAGTACCGGCCACGTTCTTCTGCAGTGTCACCCATCGATTGTATCTCTCGGTTGTTCTTCAGGATGGTGCCATTCATCTTCGGAGAACACGCCTGAGTAGATGGTGCGCATTTGCTTTATGATTGTCGATCTTTCTGACTCGTCAGCACCTAGGTTCCGAGTAAGCGGATCTTCATGCGAGATCGCCCCATGAAGATGTTGATGGAGAGGAGCAAACTAGCTAAACTTCTAACTACCCGAAAACCTGTGTGAGACACCAACAATATCTTTGTGCTCTTGTGGCTACGTGGCTAATCCTTCTTTTCGGCTTTTAGGGGCTTGTTATAACTTTAGAATTGCACCGCAACATGTATTTGTCTGATCCATTGCAAATCTCAATTTCCCGGACTTTGTTTAGTTCCTTACACTCAGCGACTAGAGTACTCCATTACGCCATGAGAATGGATAAGTTTAAAGTTCCTGTTCGGTCGCTTTAGATGAAGTACAGGCAACGTTACAACAAAAAGGGTCTGATTGGGTCCACACAAGATGAAACTAGACTTAAGCTTAAAGCCTTATCGAGAACGGGTAGTGGGGCTACCGGTATAGACACCAGTGGTTAAAATCCCATTTCTAGAGAATATCGATGCGCACCGGTTTATCAAAAGGTTGAAAGCTTATACGGCAAAAAGCATAACCGTCGACCTATACAACTGGTATATCTAAACAGAATAACTGAAAGGACCACTGAAAAGACATCACAAGGCCGCTTATACGGCTGACTATTCTTGTAGTAATTCAAGTATCTTAATTATTCTGCTGGTCTTATTTCAGAAAATGAGGCATCAGGGCATCGATATTGCCTAGAAATGGGGGTTTGACACCTGGCGTCTATACCGCTGCGTAGTGGGGCTCTAACCTGTGGGCATCCGTAGAAGTCTAGAATTGTTTGAATTTTTTCAATGCGACTGCAAGCTACGAGATATAATTACTCTTTATATCAACTTGGCTTTTCTCCTTGAATTATATCATACAGGTGTAATATTCACGTAGAAACGATTCATATATATATAGCGGAGCTCTCTCCTAGATCCCGTGGGTAGGTAAACACAATACGCTATTTCTAAATCAAGATTGTTGAGATTCTGGCCTTGCACATTCTTCATGAAGAGGTATCCTCCGTGGGTTCGCTGATTGTTGAGATTCAATAAATCGATAGACCTTTAGTACGTGGACGGTGTTGGGATCAACATGATTGAATGCAAATTCTTGTGTTGTTGCTTCAGATGCTTACACGCCACCGTACTTCACTGCGATGTGGTCGGAAATCTTGATGACTTCGTCGCCGTACTTTTCACCCCAGATCATCCCGCCCTCCTTTTCCGCCTTGCGGCAAAGGTCGATCAGCCATTCTTCATCCGCTGTAGCGATATGAGAGGGCTGCAGAGCGGAGTCTGAGAAGCTGAATGGATTGAATGAATGAGTATTTTATACCTGAAACTGAATTCTCACGATGATTGCTAGCGAAATGAAAGAGAGGCTTGCTGGGTTGGTGAGTGGGGAAATATTTTCGTAGATGCCCACTTGAGGGTATGGGGAATGCTACGAGTACAACATAGAAGACACAAGTAGAGGCCCAGTTCACCCAAAGCCCAACCCATTTGCGGGTTGGGCTTCGGGCTTTGTGGGCTCTGCGGAAGTCTGCTATAACCCAACCTAACCTCTTCTTGGGCGCTATATACCTTTTTTTGTAAGCGTAAAAAAGAATTAAGCGGTTTCTGTTCAAAATATCTGCTATGAATTCAATGATATCTAGATTCAACATACATGCACAGCTGAAACAAGCCCAAAGAGCCCTTTCAAAGTGACTGTTCTAATGAGGCCGAATATAGTTCCCTGAACCTTGAATCCCTGGCGAGTAGAGCTTTCGGGGTATCGCATTCAACGACTTTGCCTGCTTGAAGAACAGCAACACGTTCGAAACGATCAATATAGGCAAACCGATGTACAATCGCAATGATAGTACGGTCGACAAACTCCTCATCTATCACTTTCTGCATCATTCTTTCAGTCTCTGTATCAACACTGGATATACCTGGAGATTAGCAATAGCAGGCTAAAATAAAGAAGGAAACAACTTACGAACTAGTCGCTTCATCAAGAATGACAATCGGACTGGTTGATGTCAACGATCGTGCCAGTGCCAATAACTGTCTTTCTCCAGCTGACCAGTTCGCGGGCTGGAGATCGGCATCCAGCCCGCCATTGTGGGAAATCTTTTCCCAAAGGCCAACCTTTTGCAGCGCAGACTCGATCAAACTTTCTCTCGCAGTCACGGTAGGATTGAGGTTGAATCTCACGGTCCCCGGGAAAAAGAATGGATCTTGTGGGATGACATTGATTCTCGAGCGGACATCACTAGGCTGTAAGCCCGACAAGTCGCGGCCATCGACAGAGACACTCCCTGATCGAACATCTATCATTTGAAGCAGTGCCAAAACCAGCGATGTCTTGCCGCTTCCCGATGAACCGCAGATTGCAATCTTTTCTTTTGATTTGATTGTGAGGTTAATATTCGCGAGCGCTGGAGGCTCATTCGAACTGTAAATAATGCAGGTGTTAGTGCTATCAACTGAGATTTTGGCTACGTGGAGTGCAAATGGGCCCACAAACCGATAAAAAGCAGTAACTTGATCAAAGACAATACGTCCTTGACTGGGCCAGTTATGAAGAGCCGAGGTCGCCACCCAAGGACGGTGTTCAGAGGGGGTTGTATCTTGAAATCTTTGCACGCGTTTGACTGCACCCATGGAGGTCTCAAGTTGCGTCCATGAGGATATTGCCTGTGCTAAGGCGTCATTGAAAGTGAGAACCAGATTCAAGCCAACACCTATTTCCGCAGGACTGAACTTGTCTTCAAAAAATGTGGCGATGCAGACAAGCACCACAGCCATCACAGCCACCACGAGATCGAGAACAAATGCCAGCCACTCCTGAATGGACAAAAGCGTGTAATATGGTCGTTGTGAAGTATTTATATGTTCATCACATGTCTTCTGGAATTGGCCCTGCCACCTATATGCCTTGATTGTAGAAATTCCTGCGATCGTTTCGCAAAAATGTGTGTATAGTGGTGATTTTGCTTCTATATCGAGAAGTCGGACTTGCCTTGATGTCCTGAGATAGTACCGCTGGATGAACCAAATGACGAGTAAAAGAAAAGGCATTGTGATAGCGAAGTATTTGCCGACCACACAAAGAAGTATCGCCTTGACTAAACAGAGGGAAGCGGCTATTGAAGTGATGGGGTTTTTCTTAGACTCATGAAGGGCTAGTGTTGGACGGATGGAGTAGACAACATACCTCCAGCAAAGCCAATCGCAAACATTGGAAGCTTCATATCAATGAGGTCCATGTCCTGGTTGAATCGATTCATTATCGTGCCACTATCAGTGGACGAGAAGAAACTCCACGGGGCATTCAGAGTGGTTTTTAAGAGATCCGAGTGCAATGAGTAAGCTGTATTGTTTATGATCCCGATGATGAGTGCACTGTTTGGGTATCAGCGACAAGATATTCAGTTGTCAATAGCAGTACTCACTAGCAACTGGCGACGTAGAACCCTATATTCAAGAAAACGAAAACAGTGTAAACTCCAAGATACAGCCCGGGGTCTGAATTTGGCCGTTTGGCGTTTGCCTCAGACCAGCGCTGGATCCAAATAGCTAGAAGATGTGAGTCTCACTGCACTTATGCGGAAGAAATATAAATCACTCACTGACGATATTAGCAAACACGGCACTGCTTAGACAGTAAAATAGAAAACACGTAATTTTCCATCTACCAGCTTGGTTGATATAGTACAGGGACGTGCTCCAGCTGCCATCAGACTTGGAATCATCTTGTTCTGGGTCCAATGTTGGATACGAAGGCGTTGGTTGTTTCGGCCTGGCCCCAGCTATGACTAGAATGTCATCAGTGGCTACCTCAGGCTTATCGCCGATGTGCTCCATGATTTCAGTTTTTTCTAAATTCATCCAGCGGGTGATTGCTGGCACTCGCGTTATCACATCCTCGTAGGATCCAGAATCAGCTATTGACCCTTCCTGAAGAACGACCACATGATCGACAAATGGAGGCACTAAACAGTATTGATGAGCCATACTGCAGAGACAAAATTATGGCAATAGGGAAGAGGAAATCATACCCTCATGAGCAGTGATTATGACAGAAAGCCCTGCTTTTCGACAATAGCCGTTGTCTCCAAAAATGTTCTCTTCAACAAGTCTTGCATTTTCTGAATCCAAGCCACTCCAGACATCATCAAGGATAAGAAGCGATGACTTGGAATAAAGAGCTCGAGCAAGGGCCTGGTGGAAACGGAGGATTGTTAGACGGCAGGCTGGCAGTTTCCTATTATTGTAGACTTACGACTCGCTTCTTCTGCCCTCCACTCAAGGAGCTCCCATTAATACCTGCCCGATGCAAATCGCCCGCAGGAAAGGCTTCGAGGTCAGACGTGAGGGCAGCCAACGAAAGACAGAATGTATACCAGTTTTTGTCAAAGTGGCCATTTACACCAATAATATTGTGTCTGATAGTGTCACTGAGAATCCATGGCGTTTGCGCACAGTATCCTACAGGGCCAAGTGGCACAAGAGGAGTGCCATTAATAACCGCAGCATCACCCATGATGCTACAAATCAGTGTGGACTTACCGGAGCTGGATGGGCCAACTATAGCAGTGATTCCCTTGTTAATGGTCAGGTTGAGATCCTGGAAGATTGGGTCAGAGCTCAGCGACCAGGAAATGTCAACTCCTTCCATTGACAGGAGAACTCCATCGTCAGGTCGAGCTTTCGTATGTACCGCGGAGAGATTGTGTGCTTCTGGTGACACTAGTTGGCGCACCGAACTTTCGCTTGCCCGACCTTCCACTTTTTCTGGGTTCTGATCAGTTTCGGAAAGATAATTCTCGATTCTCATCAGACACCCCAAACATTGTGTAAACTGCGGCAACGACTGGATGAACTTTAGTAGATGGCTCGTCAGGATCGAAATCAGCGATAATGACGTGAAAGCTTTTTCGGCGAGTAGCGAGCTGCTTTGAGTCTTCAAGGAGATAATCGCATAAACCAGAAATGTCGCGTAGGGAGCAAAGTCCGCCGGTAAATTTGCTGTACCCACTGTCAATACTGTTTTGCTTCATACTGTATGATTGGGACTCACAAAGTGTGATAGTGCATATCAAGAGCTTTCGAAAGACCTCCGATGTCTTCAACTCTACTTCTCGTAGATTGGAAACAATTGTATTAAAAGTCCCAGTCAGCCCAAGCATTTTGATGGACTTCATGTTCCCCAGCATCTTTATGGTTGTCGTCATTCGCTGTTGCACTCGAACGACCCATTGCTTCTGTGCGGGAACGATGTGCTTGGATACAGGCATTGTCCCCAATATACAAACTGTATGTCTCACGTCGCCGGTCAGCGTGCAGTTTATGATGAGTGAGAGACGATATCATGAACAAACCTAGGGAGACAACTGTCGGCACCACACACGTCACACCAACCTGTCGCTCTAAAAGATAAACAGCCACCCCTATCTCAATGGTAGAAATCCAGCATTCATGGAATGCTTGCAAGGTGTTGCATATGCGCTCCACGTCCGTTCCCATCAGAGTTATTGCCTGCGAGTCGCCAAGTTTGCTATTGTTCAATTTTGTTGTGCAAAGATAAATCATGGACATGAGGCCTCCGCGTGTTATAGTCATGATACGGTTAATCAATCGCGCATAGACTGCCTTCGATACCTAAAATTACCACGTTAAAAAGGCTCGGTCTTTGGACACCGATTCTCGGTAAGACTTACAGCCATCCCGAGATATACCAACACAAAAGCCCCCACGAGCGCTTTGCCATAACTCTGTGTGGCTGGTGAAGACCGTTGCTCTGACAGTCTGATTGCGGTTTGAATGAGAAAGGGTTGACAAAATGTGAAGCCACCGAGAATCAAACGTGGTGGGATGCAAATCAGAATTTCTCGAGCGTAAGCAACAAATATCGCTTTCAAAAGGCGATAGCGCGGTCTGCAACGACTCCAAGCCTTTTCTAACTGACTGCTGGGTTTGTCACCACCGAGTGAAGGGTCTAATTCGGGAAGATTTGAAACCTCAAGGATGGTAGAGTAACCCTGCCTCAAAGTGGGCAAGATCCAAACAAAGAGACTACGTCCCCAAAATCCAAGAGCCTCTTCCCTGGGGTATTTTGGCTTCAACGAACTAGCAGGGGTAAGTTTTCTCCCACATGATTCTAGAATGGCAAGAAGTACAGTCAAAATATACTGCGCTGTCCACAAATTCCGCGGAAGATAAATGTCAGGACTAACCCAGAGTGAACGTAGTCGTGGAATGTAGATAATCACAAGGATGACATAGTAAATTTCAAGAAGTGAAGAAGTCCCAAACCGTTGAGCATCTAGAAATGACACCAATATGGCACCAGCGGTGGCGATCGTGCTGATGGCTCCTGCCGCCGTGGATATTGCCGTGTGCAACCGCTCATTTCGATTACTCAGGATGGTATACACGATGTTCAAACTGCACAATGCACCGAGACAGGCCTAATAAGAGAATAAGCAGTTAAATTCGTACATTGCGGTTGGTGCTCACAATCTTGAAACCTCCCGACTTGTGTAAAACCCTCTGCGCCGGGTGTTGCAAAAGATGATGAATGCGGCTGGGAATGAAGAGTAGAAATATTATAGCTGGAAGAATTAAGATTGCATCTTCGAATAAAAAGGTGAAGTCGAAATCTCGACACTGGACATTGACACGTGGACCGAATAGGTTGTCACTACCATGTAGACAGTTGGATCTGATATATTCAGACATGGTCCAACCTTAGAATCTACTAACTTGGCCCTGACTACTTGTTAAATCTCATAAAAAATAGAATATAGACTTAGCCAACTCTTCTTTACGGAGAAATGTGGTATTAGAACGCATCTGACAATCTGGTACATTCTTGAGGTGCAATTGAAAAATGACTAGCTGTGTTGCCAAGCCAATATTGTGCAAGGATTTGAAACCATGTCGATCACAACAATTCCTGTAAAACATGAACAAAAAGCGCTAGTTGCGGTCGTATAATAAATATTGCCATGAAAAATACAGTAGTTGCTTGTTTTATTAAGAAACATCCATCGATCCCCTCATTTTTAGGCCTGTTTATAACTTCACACTTGGTGGATCACTGCTCTACTATTGAATTCACTTGCTGGGATATTCTGCATATATCTTTTTTAATACTTTTTTTAGAGGTCCTATCAATATTGCGAAGTTGAAATATCACTAGGGTACAACGAACTAGGTACATATTCCTAAGATATACATTGTACACAGCATCTATTGGGTTTGGAAAACTGCCAATGTCAGTGGGGTATACAGCGGGATTCTACGTATTCACAATTAGAGCTTAAACAAAAGACAAAGAATATCGAAGGCACGAACAAAGATTGACAATATGTTATATGGTATCCAAGTCAAATCCCAAGGTTTAACAGGGCTATTTTCTCAGCGGGGTTTAAACTACACGTCGATCAAACTATACCTAAATGATAATTCCACCACATTAATTCCTCGAATGATGATCGTGATTTTTGTGTGGATCACTGAGAACTTCCCCCTCCTGCATGTGATGCTCGCCCAATTTGGTACCAAGCTCGTAGTCCTGTTTTTTCCAAGGCGCAGGCCACACGAAAGCATCTTTAGGAGCCGATACTGCATCGAATTTATCGGCGTCAACCGCATTGTCGTGCTGCCACTCCACCAGCGCATTGAAATCGCGACATTTCCGATTCACGCTGAAGTCTGGCCATGGTGCCTGGCGGTCCTCTACCCAGTCCAGGGTCAAAACCTCCGTATTTGCATTGCATTGGAGGTTTTGGAGAAGTATATCGGTGCAATGACCAAGATGAATCCACCACATCTTATCCTTGGGATCCATCTCTGGTTCATAGCCCGGATAGTCCTCGAAGGCGGATTTGCGGAGCAAGTTTAGACAATGAATTTGCTACTCATTTTTCGTGTTAGCCACTGCAAGGTTTCTTGTGTCATCTCAATTGAAGATGCCAGGGACGAGAACAAGGGAAGATCTTACATGCATCACATCCAGCTGGACCATATATGCATCATCTCCCATTCCCCAGTACTCATCATCAAAGCGAGCAACCTTCTCAGGATCTTTGCCTAGCTTGATTATTTGCTCGCGAGTGACAACATGCGTCAAGACTTTCTCATACTGATGCCAAGCTGCGTCATTCTCGGCACTGGGCTCCTGGCGGGCAATCGATATCTCTGGCAAAGGAAAGAGCGTGCCATTCAGTGTTGTTTCATATCTTGGAATCTCTATATCATCAAGGACGGGTGCTAAAATGTGAAGAACCGTTGTCAAAATGGAGCAGTACTTTGATCAATGCACAGAGACTTACACCACCATGACACTGGTCTGAGAATGGCATTTTTCTGGTCACTTGAGAAGGTTCTCTTGCCACTGAATGCTAGAAAGATATTGATACTCAATATGATCACATTTGTAATGGTCAAGAAGATCCAGGCGGTGGAATGAGCTGGATTTCGTGCAAGAGTCCTCTTTCTGAGAAGCTCTTTGGACTCAATACAATCCTCTTCGTCATTATCAGTATCACTCCTGAGGGCGTGGAATTCGGGCTTTCGTTGGAAACGTTCCAAGATTTGCGAGAACCGCATTGTGTTTGCGCGGGGTGTGGTGAAGAATCCGCCTTGGAAGGAATAATTAAAACAAAGAACAAGTAGCTCTCACTCTGAAGATACCAGAGCGTACTGTATGGGGCATGGGTTATTACGATTAAAATCAATGTTGCCAAGGTATATTAGAAATCTTATCTTTAGCATTATTCTGGAAATGATGGACGGCGATCTGCGCATATTCAATGACCTACGTGCTGGGCTGAGCTGAAAGTAAGCAATGCAGATCGTGCTGTACTCTGTAAGGAGACTATTGAAATTGTGCATAATGATAGCTCCGATAAAACTATTGAAACCAGATTTGGGTGAGCTGATCTCGTCATACTCGCTGGCCATTGGGAAATACTTCTTGGTATTGGTTCAAATTTACCCACTTTGGTAAAAGAGTGGACGGGTCCATTTGGTCACAGCCTATAAGCCATTGAAGAAGTGACTTTGAACACTCGTGTCTAGCGTTATGGTGGTTTTAGTGTTACATGGAACGTGCATCCGGGGATGGCCAGAGGATGCAATCCCGAGTGAGCCGAAGTGAATCTGCGGATACTCCGTATAGATTTTGCAATCACACCTTCCTACTACTACTAGCGCATGCAGTGTTGTTTTGGGCTTCCTGCAGGTTTCAGCTAGACGGTCTTGCTGCGGCACTGATCATTGATATTGTGAAATAATGATCTATAAAAACATCGGACATCCAAGATTACCAATTAACACGATTTCATCGCATGAGAATTTGCTCAAGTCAATTTGACATGCAAACACGGAACATACTTCCCGATGATAGATAGCTGGCAGCTGGCTGGAAGGCCGAGGGTGCAAGGCAAGTTCAGCATATGCAATCGATAGCATCCCCGCTCGCACGAGATCTACCATACCAATCGAGAGGAACGATGTGATTAAAGTATCATGCAGATGATAGTTGGGTACAGTCTCAAGCCAGCTGACCATTACCAGGGTAGTCTTGGACAGCCAGCGCCATGATACACTATACTAGCTCGGGCGAGAATGGACGCTAATGCATGCACGCCACCAATAATCAGGAATTACTGCCAAGGAAGTGATCGTGGCATGCATCATTAGCGTCCCTTCT
Organism: Penicillium griseofulvum; assembly: GCF_001561935.1. Classification (NCBI taxonomy): domain Eukaryota; kingdom Fungi; phylum Ascomycota; class Eurotiomycetes; order Eurotiales; family Aspergillaceae; genus Penicillium; species Penicillium griseofulvum. The sequence goes on along the minus strand of NW_024467471.1, from coordinate 2,990,023 downwards.
CGCCCGAGCTAACAAGATAGTGTAGGTTACCTGAACCCAAACCAACTGAGCGCCATCGGAATGAGCAAGGACACTCAGGATCTTGGGTATCTTGGACGAATGAGCTCCGTGATTCAAGCCCGGATATCTGACCGCCATTAGGATGACCCACAGGAGCCGGGATCATGATTGTTTGAATGTACAGAATGCCAGATAGATGCTAGTATCGCTCGGGTCATGACTTATAAAGAGCCATGACCCTACTCAGGAAGATACGGCTCATAATTCGGAATCAATCTTTTACCATTTGCTTATCAAGCCACTGAAAGTTTTTTTTCGACCTCAAGATGCACTTCTTTTATCTTGTTGGTCTCCTCGGATCCATTGGGACCACCTTCGCGCTCCCGGTCTCCAATAATGACCAGGTAGAGTCGGCCCCTCTAGATGTCGAGAAGCGTTTCTACTACACCAACTATGTGGCTCCTGAGAAGCGTGATGAGAATGTCGAGAACTCCGAAGAAGAACTCGAGAAGCGTTTCTACTACACCCACTATGTGGCTCCTGAGAAGCGTGACGAGAACCTCGAGAAGCGTTTCTACTACACCCACTATGTGGCTCCTGAGAAGCGTGACGAGAACCTCGAGAAGCGTTTCTACTACACCAACTATGTGGCTCCTGAGAAGCGTGATGAGAACCTCGAGAAGCGTTTCTACTACACCAACTATGTGGCTCCTGAAAAGCGTGATGAGAACCTCGAGAAGCGTTTCTACTACACCAACTATGTGGCTCCTGAAAAGCGTGATGAGAACCTCGAGAAGCGTTTCTACTACACCAACTATGTGGCTCCTGAGAAGCGTGATGAGAATGTCGAGAACTCCGAAGAAGAACTCGAGAAGCGTTTCTACTACACCCGCTATGAGACTCCCGAGAAGCGTGACGAGAACCTCGAGAAGCGTTTCTACTACACCAAATATGAGGCTCCCGAGAAGCGTGACGAGAACCTCGAGAAGCGTTTCTACTACACACACTATGTGGCTCCCGAGAAGCGTGATGAGGAAGCCACTAACAGTGTATAATTGTCGCTCAATTATATCACTGGCCACGAGAGCAGATGAATGGCACGTGGACGCTTGAAGCGAGCTGTATAATTGCGAACGGAACGTCTCCGTCCGGGATTTTGCACGACTTCCCAGGTTTGAGTGTGATTCGCAACTGGTTTGACTTTTCTAGTTTGTTGGTGGATGTTTGCAGTTGTTGCTAGCTTACTCCACTTTCAATGTTTCGTTTGTTTTGAGTCGTTTTCACTTAGTCTATCTCGGGTTTCCAATACAATGGATATAAATTGTCTTCCAAACTGGAAAATTAATCAAACTCGATTTCTATAAACAGGAGAGAGTAGTTTAAGGAATTGAAATATTCCCCACTCTGTACTGCAATTTCAATACAATGTTCTTTAAACAAAGTGGGCTATAGTATCTCGAGGGGGCTTTTTAAAAACAACCTTGGAAACAATGGGATCGCCCGGATCGGCGTTGACCACCATGTACAGTGGGACCTTCGAGATATTGGGCCAAACCAGTACCCAGATATACCGCCCTGTATATCGTCTTTTCTATTATTCCACTTATGCTGGTCTAATCCTACAACATATATTCTATACAAATGATATGCTGTAAGGCTGGTACTCAAAGGGTTGTATATAGAAAAATCATTTGCACAAATTTGAGCCTTTTCCTGCCTGTTTCTGCCGTCGACCTATATAAACAAATTAAACAGAATGATATCTGAGAAGACTCCTAAACCTACCACTGGAAAGACCACTGAAAAGATATCACTTAGCAGCTTATGCGGCCCTGTATTATTGTGGCAGTATAACTAAAAGGAAGGCGGCATAGAGGGCGGTATGGCTGGGTACATAGACTTGGCCCAATATTTCGGAGGTCCCACTGTGCATGACCAGGCTGATGAGATCTACAATATGAACGAGATCATCAAAGTGTGTACAATGTATGAATTGTATTGAGAAGTGGTAGTTGTAAACTACTGGAATAGGAAGAAAGGACGGAACTATCTACACATTGGCATATGACTCTGACATGTGATGCAGAGTGCCTTCAACAGCAGCAATCTCGCGCGCCACATTCTTCAATTATGCAAGGCAGGTGGGGGTGTTTCTCGCAGGGATTTTGAAATATGATTCATCAGTCAGATTTGAAAGACATATCACACAATCGCTGCTGATCACCTTGTTGCCTTTGGTGATCGACAAGCCCATCGCATATACGGAGTACTCTTTTCTGCTTGTACGAAAACCCCGCACTCGCTGTGAGTTTTGAAAAACTGGTCATTCTAAGAGTTCCGTTTCCTAAACCCATTCCTATTATCCTCGATGAGTATACCTAGCCCATCGCCAGAGCTTGGCCACTCTGATGACGAGACTGGCCCGTTCCTCTCAAGGGAACCAAGCGACCCACTCACCCCGAGTCAACCTGAAGAGAGCGATGGCCAGAACTCAGGGCTGCCAGAAAGTACTCGGCTTCGCATGTTAATCACGCTGATTGTGATATTATTATCATTTGAGATTGGTGGCCAAATGATTACTGGTCCGATGGTCCGGGTGATCGAGACCATCGCTTGTGATAAATACTGGCGTCGCCATGACCCAGCTCGGCTACCAGCGACAGGTCTTCTCCCCGAACATTTGTGCAAGATCGCACCGGTGCAAGCAGAAGTCGCGACGATCAAGGGATATTCCGACTTGTTAGAGGGCTTGTTATGTTTGTTAATCTCACTCTGAAGAGAAACCTCAGTACTGACATTGCTAAAAGGCGCAATATGTGCCATTCCGTATGGAATTTTGGCAGATCGATATGGCCGCCGACGAGCCATCCGCCTCACTGTGCCCGGATTCTTGCTCAATGCACTAATCACCAACTCTGTCTTGTGGTTCTCCAATACTCTCCCTCTCCCTGCTATCTGGATCGCAGCTTTCAGTTGGATTATAGGCGGTGGACCATCAGTGGCGCTCATCGTGATCTGGACCATGTTAGCTGATCTTACCACAGATGCTCAACGCCCAACACTGTTCTTCCGAGTTGGACTCGCCAGTCAAATTGCGAGCTTTTTTGCTAGTGCAATCAGCTCTGCGTTGATGACTGTGAACCCTTGGATACCCTTATTGGGTGGTTGTGGGACAGTGATGATTGGTCTATGTTGCGCACTTTCCCTTCCTGAGACCATGAACACAGTGTCAAAAAAGACAGCAGAATCTGAGCAACCATTCTCAAACGAGCCATTATCGACATCCGAATGCTCTTTGGGTTCAGAGCCTGTACATCGCGTCCTGCTCAGCAAGATTGCCCTGCTCGTTCGTCCGTACCTCTTTATCTGCAACCACCGTCTACTTCTGCTTCTATTCTCCTTTGGCATAATCCAGGTTGCGCAGACTTCTTCCTCCTTCTTAACCCAATACATCTCCACACGCTTCACATGGACCTTGGCACGGGCTCACTTTCTTACTTCCTTCCACATGGCCGTCGCTATTCCCGTATTCCTCTTTTTGCTACCATTCCTGTCAAACAAAGTTTTTCATTCTCTGTCTCTGCCGAGGAGAGATCTCCAGGTCGCGCGCTTGAGTGATATTGCTCTCATCTTGGGATCACTTGGCATTGGTCTCTCTCCCTCCATTGTATTCTTGATTCCTAGCATCTTCATCCATGCCACTGGAGCTGGGTTTGCTGTAGTCACACGGTCTCTCGTAACGGCTTTGGTCAAACGAGAGGAAACCGCGAGACTTTACTCAGCGATCGAGTTGATGCAGATGATGGGAAGTGTACTGGGCAGTCTCTGTTTTACGAATGCTTTCAAGTTGGGATTGAGGATGAGTGGAATGGGATCTGGGCTGGTATGGTTATTGGGAAGTCTGCTTTACACACTTGTGGGTATTGCGCTCGCTTTTGTTCGGGTATAAAGATATCTCACTACTTCAAATTTCAACACATTTTCGATTGACTGCTGTCGGACTGTTTCCCTTTCAGAGCTCATTTTATCATTTTCTTCAAGGCGCTATCTAAACTTTCCCGCGGCAAGGATAGCAAGTCATTCATGCTCTTCTCGTACTGCATATAATCCCCGCCATACCCGTCGACACATGTAACGTACCCCATGAGCGTTGGGAGACCACTATAGTCCCGCCGAGACAGTTTCTCTGATGCTAGCTGTCTCTGCTCTTCGGCATCATGATATCTCACATCCCATTTAGCCTTTGTAAGACTTTCCACCGAAGACAAAATTTCATTTTGTGATACGTTGAAAGACTCGACAAACACGTACTTGTTGACAATTTCGACGGGGGCTGAAATGGCGTTTTTGACTGCGAGAGCAACAGTGCTAAGCGTTGTAGTAGACCAGTGGTGATCAGCATACTGCTTCAAGATCACGGCTTTCCTGTTTTGAAAATCGAAGTTTAACAGATGGGGGATTGCACTGAAACATCCTGCGTAAGCTCTTTGTCACTGCTCCTACAGACGCCGTACAGGGCACCGTTCATGTTTGTCGCTCCGGGTGGAAGAATACTCACGTCTCGAAGAATGGCCCAGTCACAAAAGCGGTCCACTTCAATCCCTCGGCCTCCTTGCTCTGTAAATACTCAACAATTTGCTTTTTGTGGGTGAAGAACCAAGGGGGAAGCAATTGCGCCGCCCGCTCATTTCGTGTATCATGACCATACTCCGATGGCACAAAATGCTTCACTCCAGCTTTTACTGCGGCATCAATGATTGGCTTTTGCTGCAAAATAGCCTGTGCGCCGATCGCGCTGATAACCACATCTTGTCCTGTGAGTATTTCGACAAGGTTTGCGTCGTTTGCGTCATACTTTTTGACGCGGTGGACTGGAATGTGCTGTGGGATTTTACTGCAGTCCGATGCATCGCGACACAAGATGGAAACCTGGAAATGGGGGTCGCTATCAATAGCTGACACCAGATGGGGTCCCAGATTCCCAGTGGCGCCGACAATGATGACCTTTTGGGAAGCAGATGACATATTTTTATCCAATGTGAAGTACATGTTGAGTATGGGAGCAGTGCGGAGCATTTAATACGCAGCTCTTAAGTCGAGAGATCTACTATGTACCCAGGTGCCTGCATCTCTTGCTTTTCCGACATACATTCGAACCGGAATCACACCATTGCGTTCGTTCACATCCTTGTCCGTTTTTAGTTTGCAGTTCCAAAAAACAAGGAAAAAAAAGCAAAAATAAACCAACCCCTGCGTTTGGTGGTCTGCATATATTACCTTGGCGTGCTGCTCAGCTGGGTATTACCTTGTATTTGAAGAGATCATCGCAGATTCAGCAACGCCACCTCACTTTGATTGCAATTGACTCGAAGACTCAACGTTACAGAGTGAAAAAAGGATAAGAACATGCAGCGTTATGAGCCTAAATCATGAATCGAAATTAGCCGGAGAAGATTTTCGTCACCAAGTTCAGGACTTTATATTCATTCCCATTTCATATACATTTCCAGGTCTATGCGGCGCCGAGTCCCTTTGTCAGCTGCATTATCTCGATGAAGCCTTTCAGCTTTCACGATATGAACTTATAGCACGTGACCGAAAGGTGCTTTGAGTTCTGTGGAAGTGCAACATACCTGCGTAGCGGTGTTTGACTTGAAGATGAGATGTGTACAAAGTTAGGGGTAAACTCCCCCCAGAGCTTCGCAAAGCCCATACATGGGCCCAGCTTCTAAAGCCCAACCCCACTCCAGGCCCATTGGGCCCCCATTAAAGCCTATCGGTATCTAATAAATTGACCTCTGTAATTACTGTATTATGACCTTCTACTGATCGTATAGGGCTTAAAGTCAAGATATTAAATCGTAGTAGCTGTATAAGTATATATTCTCATTTGAACGAAATCTAATCAGTGGAAGTCGAGATATTACGGAAAGTGTTAATGATGATGTTGTGATCTCAAGATATATATTTTAGATTCACCCGGGAGTACTACTTTGTAATTTTTAAACTATCATTATATACGCGTTTTGTCGCGTTTTTAAACGTGATATTAAGAACTAACTAATAATAAGCTCTGAATCATTTGAATAAATAGAATATTACCTTGAGGATAAGGCCTAGAAACGGGGGTAAAACGAAGCCCAATTAAACAAAAAACTAAAGAAGGGGTTCAACTTTATATATTTGCATTGTTTGGTGCTTATTGGGCTTAATGGGCCCAAGGATAGGGCCCAAAGCCCAACTAATTAGTGGGTTGGGTTGGGCTTTGGGCTTTGTGGGCTTTGCGGAGAGTCCGCTCTATATACACGTAACCAAACATGATCTCGCCTAGCGAAGGTCGAGGGTTCGACTCCAGGTTAGATTGAACTTTACATACAGACGCTATATTCCTCGGCCTGACAGTAATTTCTATTTTCCCTACAGTCTCAACTCATTCGCCTTTTCTGAATTCCTCATCTAGCTCTTCGTATCGAGCAGATCGACGGTAAGAAAATGCACCCTTTAAACGCCTTTGCATGACATACCCCACTGCACCCTCTTCGTCCTGTATCGATTTCCATTTATCCCAGTCATCGCCATCTTTATAGTCTTGACGGAATTTGCATAGCGCAAAATCGATCATGGTCACCTTGAATCCATTCCCCGCGTCCTCACGCACAATGAAGCTCCTTGTTTTAACATCCTCATTAAGTATTCCTAGATCACCGATACGATTAATAACTCGAATGGCATCTTCGCAGATAGCCTGCCAGCTTTCTCTTGGTGTATATTCTTCAATATCGGTCAATGGGAAGCCTTCGATATATTGCAAAAGAATTCCAGGGATATCGGTATATTCGCTGCTCGTTTGACCTGGGTAGGATATAGGTAGAATAGCGGATGCAAGGAGTTTTGGTATGTCGGTGCCTTGAATCTCCTTCAGGTTGCTGTATACCTGGACCTCTGTCTTGTACAAATCCATCATGTGATCATGAAGATAAGTTTCGTCCATAGCCGCACTCCATGTACTGCCTTCAGGTGTTTCACCGTCGTTGAGATGAGCAACAAACTCTGATGCACCGCCATCAAGGATGAATTGATGGTACTCAGCCTCTATTTGTGGGGTCCAGGGCCGAATCTTTTCGTCTTCCCGAAGTTGCGTTGCAAATCGCCGATCAAAGAGCTTCAAAATCATGTCGCCTTCTAATCTTAAAGAGGAGCAGGCAATTTGAATAAGCATCACAGAGGAAAGAGTGAACGGCTCGAAGACTTTAATGATATTGGCATCTGCTGTTGCCTCCAATCCATCTAGTGTCTTCAAGTGAATCTTAATCACATTACCGACGGCATATGGACATCTGAAATTATTAGTATGTGTATATTCTAGATCTGTAGGGTGCCTACTCGAATTCGTGGGTCATCGCGATTAGATGTTGTCGCCGTTATAATTCCACTGGGATGATGAGAGAAGATTTGCCCGATACTCTATGAGGCTTGACGTATCTTGCAAAGTCTCTGCAGCAGGCCCTGACTACAACAGGGGTAGTTCGAGAGTGAAGTTGCAAACTTGATTTGGCGTTGGCTAGGCGGTCACGGTAACCCAATAAGGCCATGGACAATGGGGTTTCCAAAGTTCTGCTATCCGTCCATGGATGCAGAAAATTAGTTGTCAGCCGGAATTACACTTTCCCCGTACCGTCTTTTTGTCATTCACTTCTTATTCCAAGGTTACCTACCTAGGTAGGTACCTAGGTACCTTGGTACGATGGTTGGCTGACTAGGTAAATTTCGGGACCATCCATCCATGGGTAGGCCCGGGGTAGACCCCCTCTTATGTAAATCCAGATCGAAACCCCAACAAACCTTGATACCTTTAACTTATCTGGATGTTGCAATTTCCAAGCGCTTGAACGTCGCTGGTCTGTCAAAAGTCTGTCGAGCTTTGCCGATCTATATAATTTTCTCGTTTTTTGAACCTAGTGTCGCGGAGAAAGATGGTATGTAAAGTTTCCTGCCATTCACATTCAGTCAATAACGCATCTCCTATATGATAAGGGCAAAGATAAAGGTGTAAAGAACAAAGCCACCATTCAAGAGTACTGTGAAAACCTCCGATATGGGAACGCTGGGTTTTACTGGGACCCAGCAGGTCGATGGCTTAGAGCACATGGCGATAACAAGTCGACGAGTGGTGGAAAGTTTTTCACTGAAACCATGAAGAGTTCTGGCGACAAACCGGTTTACAGTGTCAGAGTTGTCCAAGGCGATCGCGTTGTACTCAAGTTCGAGATGCCTGGAGAGGCCCAGCCAAGCGATGATGATGTAGTGAGAGAGCTGAAGCGGAGAGTTTAAAATAAGCAGCATGACCTTGTTGAATGCCACTCCTAAGATCATCTGGCTGGTGGCTCCTTCCATGATTAGTGGATTCTTATACTCTCTCTGTATCTTATATTTCTCCATACTTTGATCAGCCCAACAATAGTATTGTCTGCTGTTTCATGATCTTATCTACTACGTAGGCACAAATAAATTATAAGCCCGGGAGATCGCTATTAATTTAATCACACGATTTGTCAATATCCTCGGTTTTTGTGGTTTGGTGTGGGGGTCTTGGCCCTATACAGAGTTATTCTATCGCCTGTTATGCGGGATTTACCTATTTATACAGTATAAATAGTTTTGAGACTGATAACTTGCTATCGCAAGGACTTGCTTTACTAAAGAGACTACCGGTTTTATTATTCAAAACAAGGCGTTGGAGCATGCTTCGTTTGGATCAACAGCGCACTTTCCATCAATACAGGCCCACAGATCGGAACAATCTCCGCTGATCGTGCATGCAGCATCTATGTGGCCATTAGTACCAAAGGAATCTTTAGAAGCTGGTTTGAGGTAAGTGGACCATACCTAGGCAATGGCGCTCCTACTCGGAGCCGCAGATTCCATTTACGCAGTACCAGGGATCGGAACAGTCGTCATGGGTAGTGCACTTGGTACCTGCACAATGTCCTTCCCAGGCACATGTGGTAGTAGGTCCCGTAGTCGTGGTTGCTTTGGTTGTTGTTCGCAGGGAAGTAGTAGTGGTAGTTGGTGCTTCACCCAATCCAGCGGCCTCCTTAATATCTGCAATTGATGTTCCCATCTGGATTCGGTAGACGTAGCTATCAATCTTGATAGCCTCGCCCCGATAGATACCGAACTTCGGCTCAGCTCGGCCAGGGAAAGTGTTTGCAGTCAACCGAGTTGTTCCAGATGTAGAGAAAGTCTGTTTCTTGCCATTGAAGTATAGCTCGACCCATCCTGGGCTCCCTGTGTTGATCACAATACCGAACGAGTACACCGTATTTGTCTTGAGAGTCTGGGACCATTGGTGCTCACGTTTTGTGGTGTAGGACGATTGGTATTGCAGGTGAAGTTGACCACTCTTGAACTCCAGAGATAGTGGGATATTAGCACCGCCGTCTGTAGGATTGTTGGCAGCGTATTCCTTGCTTTGGTAACCAGTTAGCAGAATGCACCATGAAGTATTCTTTTTGACACATAGGTAAGAATGGGGTGTTAGGAGAAAGAGAAGGAATAGAAGAAAACGGAAAAGAGAAATCGTACAATTGCCAGATCATCAAGCTCTGCTCGATATCAGCAAGAGAGAATTGGTATCCAAAATAGTATGTCTTATCCGCTGTAAACTTGTCCTTCAGGTGGTATTCTGCCCGAATATACCCTTTATCCCGATGATAATGCAACGCGGGGACTCCCTTCGGGTCTTGTCCAAGCTTGATGTAAAGTTCATCAGTATTGACAGAAGTCGATCCATCCTCGCGGGCTGCTTGCATGTTGCGGACGCCAAGCATAGAGGGATTATCCCCACGAGCGGCGGAGAAGTCCACCAGAGATGCCGAGAACACGCCTGGCAAGCATGCCAAAAGGCACAAGTAGCGGGAGAACACCATGTTGAGGTAAATGTTGATCAAGCGATTTGGACGAAGAATCCTTGCCTGAAATACGAAACCCGCTTGATGTCGGTGGTCTCTTTATAGTCACTTCATGGCCCCTTATGACCCCTGTATTGTTTGCTGAAGTAATGGCCCCGTATGGACTAGCCTCAAATGTGCACCAATCCTCGCTCCCTATCTGAAACATTCACCTTCGCCGTTTGCTTAGCGCGGGGGCATCCGAGGCTCGTTTCTAAAATTTTGACCTTTTTACTCGAAGCCATTCATGTGACCAAGTTGGCAATATGACAATGTACGGTAAAATCACTGCTATACAAATATCTAACTGCCGAGTAAAAGTACCATATCGTAAGTTGAATTTCGCTTATGCAGTTGAAGGGGGTCCGTGTATATAGTACTAAAGTACCATAACATTAGACTTATGCAGTCAAATGGAGTCTGTGTATCTGTGCTCAATCCACATAGAAAATTCACTGCTCCTGATTCGTCCATTCAAAGAATATGGTGTCCAGTCAGGAGCTCTTAGCTATGCCGTCTATAGTTATAGTAACCCGCTACGGAGTATGAAGCACCGGGTTGCCATATTAGTCCAGTTCATAGGCTGTTGCTGCTTGTGATGGAATCTCATGGTAGTATTTTCTCCAAGTGCTACTCGTTTGCAGTCTTCTCACAAGGCGTAACTGTGATTGCAGGTTAGAAGGGCAGAATTGTTATCTGAAAGGCCTCCTTTACCAGCTCGTTGTGCGCTTAGAAGTCTGCTGGCGTCCTGAGTGAGCCGAGGCAATTAAGGTATTTTAATTAATATCCTATGGAGCCACTAATATACAGCGATAGAAAGTGTTTTCTTGCTCCACTTAGTCTGGTAATACTCTCAAGTCCGATATTAGCCAAGTCACTAGTACTACTTGTCTCGGAAAATATACCCGAATCGCGTAACGTAATGTAATTAGGTGGTTTTATTGGAGCATTGGACCTATCAATAATGGTATTTCTAGGTATATTTCTTTCTGGTTTAGAAGTTAAAAAATTGAGGTTCCATCATTTATATAGAGATGAAATGCTTCATTTTTTTTCAACTTCTCATAAGTGCCTAGCAATAAAGAGCTACTATAACAAGAATAGTCAGTGGTAATGTCTTCTTGGTCATCTTTTTAGTTGTCTTGTTAGTCGTCTTTTTAGTAGTCTTTTTAGTGGACTTTTTAGTAGACGCTTATGTGGCCTTCTCTTATCGTCCTATTCAGATATTTTATTTCTTCTGCCGCGTTTGATTCACGCCCTAATGCCACACCCAGGCATTAAGGCAGCGGTATTTACCCGTAATAGGGTTGTGGCAGCTGGCGCCTCTGCCACTGCACACGCCCACAAGATCAACAATGCAATCTGGAGAACAAGGCTTCTCGGATCTTCATACCTTCCACTATCGTGGGACTTCGACCTCTGCGGACAAGTTTCTGATTGTTCAGTATAAGAAAGCTGGGCATGAGGGACATAGCACCGCTTGGAACGACGGAGTTGAGCAGTTGGATCGATATCTAGCGGCGATACATGGGACCCATCGGTGTCAAGAGCGCAGTCCCGTTTATAAGATTGTTGCGGTAGGCATGCACCTGCGAGTCTACAAGTATGATGACATCAATCGACGCGCCGTGATTAGAGGCTTTTAATATTTAAGAATTGAGCGCTTCAAGAGAATGATATCATAGTGAATGCTTGATGAAGAATCAAAGGGTATCTGGTTTTGTCCCAAAGTTATTTTGGGAAAATTGGACGGCCATTTTATATTACAATTACAATTGCCACCTGGATTTTGAAAAGCAACCTTAATATAAATTATAGAAGATTATTGCGAAGGGTATAGTGAATTTATTGCTCGGCTGTTATGCAATGAAACAAATACGAACGCGAATGGCATGTTGCCATTATCATTTGTATAGATGGAAGCTCCCAACCTCGGGACTTCGGGACCTCGGGACCTCGGGACCTCGGGACCTTGAGAAAACTCGATGACTCAGCAGGGCTATAAACTTTGAATCCTCAGAGATTTTGGTGGGTTGAATATCACTAGTTCACATGACTTTCACTCGCCCCCTACCCATCTCCGGGGTATGGGGACACCCTGATGCCTACATTGAGGCCCTCCTTTGCTTCTCTACCACGTCGGTGCTTTTTATGAATTTGTGCGGTGGTGTGCATATGGTCGACTTTCTGACCCGGGAGCCTGACATCTATACGCAAATTCTGCCAAAAGATTGGATATCGTTCTTCGAACAGCATGATATTCATGATATCATACATCTACTCCTACGAGAGGACATTGAGCACTTACGAACCGGCGAGCCTGCCGTAGATCAAAGTAGCCGTACTTGGAATGGAGGAGCAGTTCCTCCTCAGAGCCTCTTGGACTATATTTCCAACATCCGTCTACTGATACTCCAACGAGAAATGTACATCTCATCGAAGCGGATCGCATTACCAAAGCAAGTTGCTATGCATATGAACAAAAAAAAGGTTCACGAGGTTGAATGCTTTTCTCGACATGTTGCATCTCTATCAGACACTGTCAATAAGCGACGAGGTGAGCCAATCACTCATATTGTGGATTTTGGGTCTGGGCAGAACTATCTTGGACGGACACTGGCTAGTTCGCCTTACCACAAGCATATCATCGCGATTGAGCGCAAGCATCAGTTCATTAGCGGTGCCAAGAGTATGGATGTTCGAGCCAAGTTAGCAAAAGACCCGAAAGCTCAAAATTTCCACAAGGACAAAAGTTCACCCGATGTATGCAAGGGAACTCCGGAAGTGACCGTCTCTGAAAGGACAGATACATCCCACCCAACGATAGAGGACTTGCAGGTCTCAGATGGCCCTTTGCTGGAGATGCTGGGCGAGATTAGCCTTCAATCTGACGAGCTACTTGGATCCCCCACCAAAGGCCCATTATCAGAAAAGCTGCCGAATCCAGAGATCCATACCCGCGGTACTCTAAGCTATATTGAGCATGAAATCCAAGATGGCCACTTAGAGCCCATTATCGACCATATCATCCGCCCATCCCGCAGTGGAGCTCCTGATGAGAATGGAAAGGAACCAAGCGATGCCAGATTGATGGTTGTTTCCATTCACTCTTGTGGAAACCTTGTTCACCATGGTCTACGATCTCTGATTCTAAATCCTTCGATTGTGGCTGTCGCTATGATTGGCTGTTGCTACAATTTGTTAACGGAACGTCTTGGTCCAACCACGCATAACCTCCCGATTCTTCAATCACTCCACCCTCGACTTAAAGAGACTGGAACATCATATGATCCGCATGGGTTCCCTATGTCTAAATACTACGAGAATTACCGAAGTCCCGGCGCAACGGCTGGCGTGAAGCTTAACATCACAGCTCGTGCACTGGCCGTGCAAGCTCCATACAATTGGGGCCACGATGACAGTGAAGTATCTTTTACGCGTCATTTCTTCCGTGCTCTCCTCCAGCGCATTCTCTTCGACCGTGGTATTCTTCCTGAGCCTCCTGTGCCAGATGACGTCTTCTCCGACAAAACTGGGCCGGAAGCTAAACCCAACTCTATTATCATCGGAGCATTGCCTAAAGCTGCCTTTAAATCTTTTACTGCATATGTTCGTGCTGCGACGATCAAGATCAGTCGAGACCCGGCATATGCTACCCAGATGCAGGAGCATATTGCTACCATGACTGATGAGGAGATTCACTGCTACGAGACTCAGTACCACCACACAAAGAAGCAGATGAGTGTTATGTGGAGCTTAATGGCATTCAGTGCTCAGCTCGTCGAGACTATCATTGTCGTAGATCGGTGGCAATTCCTTCGTGAACAGGACTCGGTCAAAGACTGCTGGGTTGAGCCAGTGTTTGACTATAGCGAGAGCCCGCGTAACCTGGCGGTCATTGGACTAAAAAAGTGATGAGTAGTGGGAAGAAAAGTTTTTGACGTCATTGAATTGGAGTCCATCGTAGGTAAATCTCAATATAAGTGTAAGGTACCATGGTCTACATGGACTAGCGATCCTCGAGGTCAGGCCACCGACCCTGGATCGAAAAAAAGCCCGGAACCCGTATATACCTTTACTCCTCTATCATCCATCCACAACGTGCGGAGTAGGATATGCTAGCTCCAGGCAATTAGATGGTTGTGGGTGAGTTGTCTCAATCTACGGCCCGGAGGAGGCTATATTCCGTTGTGACATTTAGCCCAAAATATGTCCCATGTCGATTCAGAGATGACATTACACATTGAACTCATGATTCGTTGAGACTTAGTTTACAAGCAATCTACATACAGACCCTGCTACTAAGTATCTACCCACTGCCCATTTTCCCACCAAAACTGACCGAGTTTGAAGTCTATTCTCTCGATGAATTTATATTGTAACCTATTTTTATTTATTTTTTATCTTATTTATAATTGGAAGCCCAATGTAATATATTATGAAATTATATCCGTAAGTATTTTTCATAGAGTGTGGCCAATTTTCAAAGTCATGATAGAGATTCTGATCGCTAGTTTAGTATGGGAATCACTAGCTCCCGCTATATATAATGACAATTTATTTTGATATCTGAATTTCAACTACTTGTCACTCAACAGCCATATATATTGCACTATTCGGAAAGAGCTATTTTACTAATCTGATAATGATATTTTATTGAAAATCATCAGAAAAATTATTACAATATAAATTTATTGAGAGATATAGGGTTCAAAGTTGGTCAGTTTTGGTGGGGAAATGGGCAGTGGGTAAATACTTAGTAACCGCTATGGATTATTCTATGAGTTCTAATGAGAGGATGGTGGCTAAGTTGCAGGAAAGTGAGACAAGAAGAAATGTATTTGAAATAAAGGCGGGCGAAGTAATCTCAGACTTACCTATTTTTGGGAGTGTACATTCTTTTGACTTGCAGCCACTAGTGACAAGAAGTACCTATCGAATTTAGATATTGCGGCTCAAATAGAAATGGCACTAGACCAAATCGGGAGTGACGGCTCCACTTCGATCTACAACCTTCGATATATCCACAGAAATAAATAAGAAGAATAAATGAGAAGGAAGGGAAAAAAAATGATCCGTGCCCCAATTACTTGTGGAGGGGGTCGAAACCCTGACCACTTTCATCATCACTGAGCTTCCCAATGCGGTATCACCCGGATTCACTGTTTCACTCAGCAATCAGATGACCTCGTGTCTCTCACCCACTCGGCCATCCAGGGAGGATTCTAGCATAGTACATTTAGATTGGGTCAAGTAAACCATCTTGGCATTATTGAACCGGAATTTAGTTGATGACTTATCCCAACACAGCCCGACTTTCTACATAAGTTGGGCCTCCTACCTAATTTGATACAATTGGAATATCCCAAGACATGCTCTCATATTTATTTTTGAATTATTCATTCCGAAGACTACCTTTAATACTGCTGAGTATGCTACCCACATTGTCCTTATTAATCCCACAACCCCACAATTCCTACTGGCTAACAATTGGACTATCGGCGCCGCGCTGTGTTCGCCTCTCCTGTTTCCTGTGATGGATGACTTTGGCGCTCGACCTGTCTTTATCACCGCCAATTTTTGCTTTATTCGTTTTTGAATCCAGTTGGACTGCCACCAAACTTTGTCACCGTGGTTGTTGTTCGATTCATCAGCGGACGTGTTCCCCCGATAAGCGACACCGTTACCGGTATTAAATCGAATGTTTCTCACGGTGATCGAGCTCGGAGTTTCCAGGTCTTTCTGTACGTGACCATCTATCTGGCGGCGACAAGGCTGGGCCCATCCTTGGGTCTACCATCCTGCAATTCCTGTCATGGCGCTAGATTGGCTACATCGAGCTGATTTTGGCCGCTGCTATTTTCCGATGCTGATCTCTAGTCTGCCAGAGAGCTGCGGGTCGGCGATCCTGCGCGCTAGGGGAAGAATGCCTATACGACCGAGAAGATCGATCGGGAAACATTGCCACGGCCTGTCCCGCAGAGCGTTCAACGGCCTCCGTACATGCTACATGCTATGTACTGGAGGTGTTGTGTTGTGATGGTGTGGGATACCTTCAGCTTGGGAACGATATATCCTTTTACGCAATCGGTCGAGCAGATACACAAGGAGCTATACGGGTGGGATCCTATCCAGTGCGGGTATAATCGGGGAAATCCTGGGTGGTGGATTTGAATCTTAACCAATCCCTGGTACTGTGCATCTGCTACCCGCTGTACCAAGACACAGGGTACGCCGATCCCGGAGCTTCGGCTACACGCATCGATCATTGGTGCATTCTTTGGTGTCACGGGTGGACATCGTACACTTCCATCCATTGACCGACAGTGGGGCCTGGGACAACAGCGGTCATCGTTGGAAATGCTAATTACCTTATCCACGCGTACAGCAAGTGTGCGACGAGCGCCCTCGGGGTGCATGGACAGCTTGACCCACACCTATATCGCGCCAAGAAAAATGAACGATCGGCAATCGATGTTGATTTTTAATGAATCACTGTGTGCTCAGGGGCATGCTATGTATTATTTACTGACAATTTGAACCGCACGATCCGTTCTTGGCCGGGGCCATAATACTTCCTGGCCCCCAAGCTCATGTGAAAGACATCGCGACCTCTATTCTCAACAATTTCTCTGAATCATTACCCGCTATCTGTTCCTCTCCCTGGTCCTGTTGTCTCAATTATTTGGACCTGACCACGACGAACGCATACACATTTCTCTTGCTCCTGACGTCTATATTCGAACACAATGGACGCAGACCTTCGGGCTCCACCTTCACCAGTCTGTCTAATTAAAGGCCACATAACCGAGCGGGAGTCTGTCATATGGGTAAGGGTTCATGACCGCCATCTTCAGGATATCACAATAGCGGGCGATGACGGTGAAAAGCTGTTCTCCGTCGAAGGCCCAGGGGGTTACAGCTCGATGACGCTGAGGCGACCATTGAAGGATGCATCAGGCCAGCCAGTATTTGATCTGCGACGTAAGATCGGGTGGCTTGTAGAAGACGCCAGTGGTAGCAAGTTCGCGGAGCTTTGCCATAAGAAATTCTTCACCTCGCAACACACGGCTATTGACGGGAAAATCTTGAGCTCGGGCGAGCTGGTCGAGATGCGACCGCGCGATGCAATGGGGATAATAAACTATGTCAATATTGGAAATGCGACGATTGCGGAGATTGCAGTGCATTCAAACAACATCAAGAAGCGTTTTGTGCGGGATCGGGATATATCGGTCTATCGGGTTCGGGTGGCTCAAGGGGTAGATCTCAGCTTGGTATGTCGAATACTTGCAGGATCTCGGGATCGTGAGAGGCATGGCTAATGGTTAATGGTAACAGGTCATCTTGATGGCAATGATTCGAGCGGAGATGGCGCATGTTTGGCAGAAATAGGTCTCTAGATCCGTTGGTGGTTTAATGCCATGAGAAGCCCGCGCGTACTCCGATATCTCCTTGTGTAATGAGATCACCTTTCCTTGGTCCTACAAGAGTGTCGGAAACTACAAGTCTCTTGTAGTTAGTCAGGGCACTTTCCTACAATTGCATAATCCCCTGAGAAATTTACTTACGAATGGATCAGTTCCTGGTATCAAGTCACCGTACTAGCTACTCAAAATTCCTTGGAGCAAACACACCTACGGGACCACACGACTATATTTCAGGATACAAGAAAAATGCTTCTCCTCACTATGGAACTGCATTTCCCACTCCCAAGTTGCGAATTAGACAGGTTGTTCTGTCAGACATCCTATGTCGTTTCTCGGATGGCCGTTAGCTACTTCTGGGCGTCCGCCGCCTCATTCTCAGCGGTCCTCACCTCTCTTTCAGCTCCCAGGGCATGGGCCTTGTACTTGTCTGCGTCGCCTTAGCGACCTCAACGATAGAATCCTTGGCGGGCCCGCGTTGGCTCTCGTGATAAAGGTGGAAGGGAATTAGGATCAGTGGTACAGGCTGGCTGGAGTTAGCCCTGTCATATTAGAACCAGTGGTCAAAGCTTGGTGTCACGTACTCAACCCGAACAAATTGATGATGCCTAAGGATGTGTTCCGCTTGCCGCTGTGCATGGTGGGATATTGCAAAGGCCCATTGGAGCGATCGCAAAGAACTCTTGGACCCTAAGCGAATTACGGTCAATTGTGCCAACCGTCGGCATGAACGCTCATTGGCAAAGGAATTGGGTTGCATTAATCACAGTGACAAACTTTGCGCTGTAGACCATTTTGGAAATGTCGTTTTGGGACTTTTCGCATGAACCTTGACTCCGATAGCTATGTATGTTTCTCCTCTTGTTGGGTCAAACCAATACTGGGCATCGAATTTCTGGATAGGCTCGAGGGAAGTCAAACGAGGTGTTCAGTCGAGCATCCATCGCTCGCTTGTGAAGTCCTGCTGTCGCGTAACTCTCAATGTAGGGGCAAATTTAACCATTTGTTCCGAGTCATGGGGCCATAGCAAAAGATCATGCTTTAGTTTAGCCTTTGATTCGGACCATTCTGCTTCAACAAGAATTGTCCACCACTTTGCATCTCTTCAAGGTGTATGGGCAGAGATGTTCTAGCATGAACCCGGGCACGCTTACTTTGTGGAAACACCCTCAAAAATCGCACTTAAATTGATAAAGCCCATCTTGAATTCTTGAATTCTGAAATTCTGATCTTAGGCTCGGTAAGATAATTTCTGTCTTTGTATGTGACGCTCGTGGACCTAGATCAAGTTGACGTGGCCGGACCGGGTGGTTGTAGTGGGTGGGATGGCGGGACAGATCAGGCGAGTGACTATGGGGTGAGATAAAGAGGAATCCTAAAAGAAAAGTACGGGGAAAATTTGTAGTTCTGACGATGACCTTCAATATTGTTGTTTTATTGATCTTGCTGTATTATGAATCGATACTTCGACTAATGTGCAGTGTCCTTATCCTAAGCACAACACGCCATTTCCACACTTACCGTATCACATATTTCTATTTCGAGACCACTTTTGTCAAGCTATCTCACCTAAATTATTTCATGGAGCCAGAGCTGGATAAGCTCAAATGGGACCTCGGGAGCCCGAGCGGACCGAGCGGAGCCACAACCGGGAGCTACCCGAAGACCTCGGGAGCCCTGGAGGTATGACTATGCTTACGTTCGAGAGCTAATGTACCGTTCATGGAAGTTATTATACCCGGATTCTAGGCTTCATATCATAAAACCATTCCTTGGGTTTCACACAAGTCTTTGTGAATTGCAATCTTGCCCGTATCGGGCGGAGCAACTTTACGAGTACGAAGCGCGGGATGTGAAGGAAGCCATTCTGCCCGAGGTGTATAACGTTTGCTTTCCATTTCTCCCAGTCAGTAAACATCTCAACAACCAAAAATATTATGTCTTATAGAGGCCACTTTGACAATATAGTCTCATAGAGAGAAAGAGACAACAAAGCTACAGGATGCAAAGAACAAGCCCACTAGCCTGATGAAGTGGCTAAGAAAGCAACAAGAGAGCGAGTAATACCCTGCTGCAATAATAGTACTTGATATTGTGCAGATATAAGGGAAGCAACGAGAGACGGTACTATACTTAAGAAGTTCAAATTTAACCTAAGTATGCCTCACAGTTTCAACCTTGCAAATTGAGAGTTCAAATTACTAGACATGGTATACAGCCATTGCCTCTAAGTAATATAAATGCGCAATAAGATCCCAGACCATTTTACCAGGACCGAATATCTTCATTGTTGCTCAAACCAAAGTAGAATATAGTACACCCGATCTACGGTGCTAGCTCCGAGGATCGGATCCAAAATAGGTAAATGGTAATGAAGATCATTGCCAAGTCCAACGCTCGCCCCTTCGGCCTAGATAAATAATCCGAATTAGTAATCAATGGATTGCAAATCAGTAGAATACAGTGGTGAGCATAAGAATTTATATTGTTTGGGGAGGATATCGTATATTAGGCGTATTCCATTCCCTTCGGTAAGACATTATTACTTCACAATCCAAAAGCTCACAGAACTCGAAGTTCAAACTCAACATGGCCTCCCCATTCTACAATTACACTATCGCCACTTTCACCAGGGGTCTCAATACCGTCTCTACCCTCCTGAAAAAGGGTGAAGAGTACGCAAAAGAAAACAATATCCCACTCGATGAATTTCTCAATGCCCGCCTTGTCGAGGACATGAAGCCTCTCTCCTTCCAAGTTGCGACTGCCACAAATACCGTCTCCAAGGCCCTCGCCCGCGCAGCATCCGTTGAGCCTTTGCCACAGCAAGAGCTGGATAAGACCTACGAAGATCTTTACAAGCGCATTGATAGAGCACTTGCGGAGCTCGAAAAGGCCGATCCGGCCAAGATTGCCTTGAAGGAAGGGCAAGTTTTCAAGGCTCCACTGGGAAAGGAGGAGTTCGACTTTACGCTCGAGGATTATTCAGTGCGATTTGCCATCCCCAATTTCTATTTCCATGTTGTGACGGTGTATGAAATTTTGAGGGTGAAAGGTGTGCAGATAGGGAAGATGGATTATCTATCGGACTTTATGGCGTAGTCCAAGCCCGGTTTCAACCGATTTAGCCTCACTTGCCGATGTAAATTCGAGCATCCTAGGAACAGTGGGAACGAGGGGCTAATGTCACTTTCGATACCGGAGGGGCGCGGGTATTCATTGAATGTGCTAGGAACTGCAATCGTAATCGTAAGAATCAAATACGATCTGCAATCGCTTCGTTATCACTGACACAATGGCGGCATTTGTGTGGTATTCGTAACCGAGTAATTAGAATCAGGACATTTCATTGGTTATATTTATACTCCGTAGTAGGCTTGGAATTTCCCTCGGTTTTTGGTCGGAAGTACGAGCGTTAGTCGAGGCCAGTCTAGTTTGTCGTATTCGTCACGTTGGCCTCATTGAGATCGGCGGTTTGACGTCGAAACTTGAAAGCTGAAGAAATCAAACTCTATGGCCCACGATAGCCAGTAAATTCTCCACGCGACAAGTACTGAAACGGCCGTAGGGGGGACACCTTATGGATAAAATGAACGGGATCTGCCTTACTCCCTCCGACACAGAAACAATAGGGTTACATCGGTCCCTGCCAAGACACTTGGCAAAGGTTACAAGGTTTGCCAAGAAACGGATAATTCTCACTGCAGAAACGGGCCTCGTTCTCCCTGCGTAGTAGGGTTACATGTACCTTGTGTAGTTTGACAGCATTGCTAAGGGCCGATCTTAGGACGAGACCGTTTCAAAGCTTAGATCATATCTAGATAGCAACTCGGCCAAATATAGCAAATGGCCTCCAACTTCCTATAAAGTAATGTGGAATTCGCCACCATCTTAATGTAGAAATTCGTATACAATACGACGTATCTGTACATATTTACTCACGCAATGGTGTATATATATATATATATACAAGGTTGATAGATTCTATGTTGGTTGATCGTCTCTAGTAGTTACTATGAATCTACATACACGGCCCGAATCATGCGGGTATGTACGGAGTCCGACAGGAGTTTCCCGTGTTACACCCATGTGATATACGGTGTTGGCACGGCCCTAAATTGCCGATCAGAGATCCTGCGGTCCGCATAGATCCATTCCGTATGTGCTTTCGGGGACTTTATTCTTGAAGGGTTGGTCCGATAGAGTGACTGAAAGCTACTCTGTGAAACATGTATATAGATACCCATGGACAGTATACATATCCCAAACTATGTAGATGATCACTATACGACATTTAGAGTGCCAAGTGTATAAGTAGCGTAGGAGCGGGCTTATCTCTCTTTATAATCATACCGGTAATATTACTGCATTCGTTAAAGGAAAATTCGTACATATCAAAAAGAGGAATTAATAACCAAACGATCACTTGAAACAGGGGGCCGGATTGTGATACTCGGCCCCGGGGAAACTACAATGTCTACCAAGGCTCTAGACTTTGACCACATCACGGCCCTTGAATGATATACGTGATGATGGCTCTATCTCTAGCCAATACCATCCCATCTAGACGCACGATGTTGCGTACTCAGAGCTGAGGTGATCATCCCGATCATGAACGGAATTCCGTAGGACCAGCCGGGTCAAGGTTGTGAATCTGTATGCAATGCGGATCTTTCTGCTTTAGGGTCTTACGCAGTTCGCTGGCGTACTGTATGTTGTATATGAGGAACCACGATAACTATTAGATCCACGATGTGATTTGCAAGTCGTTGGTGGGTTGTGTGGATATTACTAGGGTTTGAACTCTGAAGGATTTCTCCTTTGGGTAGTACATCGGGTTAGCATTACTAGGATTAGGTGGCGGCATGTGCAATGAAGGACTTTACTTTTTGGGTTGTAGATCAGGTTGGTTACTAGCGTGCTGTGGTAGCATATAAGTTATGAATGAGTTCTCCTTTTGTGATTGTATATCAGGTCGAGTTCAAAAGTTGTTTGCACTAGATATACTACAATATGGCAGATTTACCACGATCTTCGTATGTTTTATCACATCTAGCATTTTCTTATATTGGCCTATTTACTCCCTTTTTAATTTGGGCACTCGGTTTAACTTCCTTCCAATTCTGACTGTCAAACAGACTTGTAGATCAGCTTCTACACCTCCGCAGTGAGGCCGCTCACCCAGACTCTTCCCACCATCTCTCTGCTCTACTATCCTCATACACCGGTCTCTGGCCCACTCGTCACCTAATTTCAACCTTCCAGGACATCTACAAGTCCCTCCCAGAATCCCTCAAGGCCAATAACAATGAATCAATTACCAGTCTCCGTGCACAGGTCAAAGCAGCCACACCCAGCGTTGCAGAACTAATAGGGACAGACTCCCGCCCCGGCCTAATTGATGCTAATACCGGACGGCATTTGACACATAATGCCATCCGGCAGTTCTTAAAGAATTTTAAGATTCCCGTGGGACCTTCCCGTCATGGAAAGCCCCGCATCGCTGTCATTTTGCCTAACGGCCCTCTTATGGCATTGGCTGTTCTTTCTTTTGTCAATAGGTATACCATTGTCCCTATGACAACGAACACGGTGCCAGAGCAGCTGCACGTGGATATAGAAAATGCGGGAGCTGATGCTGTTGTCGCGCTGGATGCTGACGTTGGCAAGTTGCAGTTGAACAATGGTAGTCGGCCAGTGTTTGGCATTGAGCAGCTTGAAGACATGACTTTCCGGGTGGTCTCTGCAAAGAATGCCTCTAGTGCATGTGAGGTCCACCCCAATTCTGGGGACGACATTGCCATTATCCTGTTTACCAGTGGTACCAGTGGTACTAAGAAGCTGGTCCCCATCACAACTTACAACCTCATTGCGGGTACTATGGCTACCATCGAGTCGGTGGAACTGTCCGAGACAGACACATGTCTAAATATGATGCCGTTGAATCATGTGTATGTCCCAAGCCAAGTCATATCATAGGAAAATATTAACATCATTAGTGGTGGCATCATGCGCAGTATCTTCTCCCCAATCCTTGCCGGCGGTGCTACAATATGTTGCCCATCGTTTGACCCCAGCATGTTCTGGGATGCCGTGCAAACCCCTCATATGACACCAACCTGGTATTACGCCACACCCACGATGCACCAAATGTTTCTGGCGGAAGCCGAGCACCGTCCTGATGCTGTCAAGCAAAGCGCAATTCAGTTCATCTGCAACGCTGGTGGTGGTCTTCCTCCGACGCTTGCTGTGCAGCTTCATAATACTTTCCATTGCGCTGTTCTCCCCAGTTATGGCATGACTGAATGTATGCCTATTGCTGCGCCGCCGAGGAACTATAATCTTGATCGCGAGGGGACATCGGGAAGAATTGTTGGTCCTGAAGTTGCAATCCTGACCGAGAATGGCGAGCCTGTCTCGCAATATGGGATGCTCGGGCACATTTGCATTCGCGGATCACCCGCTTTCGAGGGGTATCTGACTCCCGAGGGCAAGATTGATACCAGTGCATTCAATGAAGCTGGTTGGTTTGATACTGGCGATCTTGGACACCTCGATGCCGACAACTACCTCTACATCACTGGCCGCAGCAAGGAGGTCATCAACCGTGGTGGCGAAATTATATCTCCCGTCGAAGTTGAAAACGCCGTGCTGACCTCGGCCAAGGATCCCGGATCCCCACTGTATGGTCGCGTCACCGAGACATTAGCCTTTTCTGTCCCAGATGAAGTGCTACAGGAAGTCGTCGGGGTGGTTATCGTCACACCTCCGGGCTTCACTAGGCCAGATCTTCGCCAGATACACGAAGCCCTGCAGCCTATTATCCATCAACCTAAGTGGCCGGCTCTGGTAGTATACATGGACGGTGTGCCGAAAGCGAACAACAAGATCCAGCGCATAAAGCTTGCAGAGAGGTTGTCTCTGGAGACCTTGACCACGACCACGCCCCTGGCAAACCGACACTATGAAGCTGTCTGCCCACCCACTGGGGCTCCGCTCACTGCATTGATTCCGAAGACAGCCTGTGTCATCGATGATAAAATTATTCGCTCGGTCATTACCAAGAAGGAGAGTACCGCTGAAGTGCACGTACAAATAAGCCCGCGTGACGGGCTTGCGCAAGTTGCTTTGTTTGTCCAGAACCCAGATGATGACCATGTGACGCCCGCAGAGCTTCTCAGCCAGCTTGATGGCTACCTCATCCCTAGCCGCATCATTCCCCTCAAAGGTCCCATGCCGGTGGATTTCTATGGAAATCCAGACCAGGCTGCTATCAATGATGCCATCCACGCCCGCAACTCGGATGGTGACCTGTCACCCACTCAGCGCCGCGTGCGTGAGATCTTTGCTGCTGCCTTGTCCTGTGCACCAGAGGAGGTATCCGCTATTACAGACTTTTTTGCTGCTGGTGGTGATAGTCTTAGTGCTGGTCGTATGGTTTCGCAACTTCGTCGCGAATTCAATATCTTCCTCGCCGGTGACATTCTCTTCCACCACAGCACCATTGGAGAGATAGAGCAGAAGATAATTGAAGCTGTTGAAGTCAAGGCTGCCAAGGGCGACGACGGGGAAGTTGAATTGCCTGGGTGCGAGAAGACATACAGCAGCACGAACCCGATTATCTTGATCCTACACCTGTTCCCGACTGTGTTATTTTTCCCCATGAAGCGCGCCTTCCAGTGGATGATATTTGCATACATCGTGGCCGAGTGCTCAAATCGGTTCCCCGTTCGTGATAACCTCATCGGTCGTTTGATGCTGGTTGTTTTTGCCGTGATGTCTGCTCGCTTGAGTTCACAAGTTGTGTCACCAATCCTTGCTATCACATTCAAGTGGCTTGTCATCGGTCGCTACAAGGAGGGCATGTACCCAATGTGGGGCCCGTACCATACGCGCTGGTGGTTAACGCAGAAGGCATTGCAGGTGTGCGGAAAGGGCCTCTTCAACAAATACAATTGGTCCCGCATCCTCTTCTATCGTTTACTAGGAGCAAGGATTGGATGGAATGTTACCATGTCCGCATCTGCTAAGCTGGGAGAGTATGATCTGATTGAGATTGGTGACAATGTCGTTTTGGATACTTGTCTTTGCCGTCCCTTCGGTGTGGAGCGCAACACGTCTATGCTTTTGAAGCGCATTCGCATTGGCAAGGACTCATCTATTGGCATCAAATCGGTTGTTGCTCCTGGTGCTGATATCCCAGAGAGAACCTGTATTGGTCCCAACTCGTCCAGCTGGGAACTCCAGGACGCCGATGAGTCTAACCGCCAATTACTTACCTCTCAGATTCCCCAGCCTCACTGGTTCTGGGTTCTCATTATCGTGCAGCCAATCAAGTTGCTCACCTGGATGGCTGCTCGTGTCACTTGGATGGGTGGTCTTATTCCTATGGTCCTCGAGTTCCCTACCCCCGCGGCCGACATGTTCCGGTCTACCTTAGATTGGTATACCAGTGATCAACGGATTGCATTCCATATTACCGCAAGAATCTGTCGTGCTGTTGGCGGTCCGATTGTGCTCTTCATTGCTGTGTTGATTATAAAGTCTTTGCTCGATCTCGTCTGTGGCAAGCCAAAGCCTGGTCCTGCATCAAAACAGACCACTCGCCAAAAGGTGCGCAGTGCTGTACTTGCGCAGATTCTACCTGCCGGTGACTTCCACGAGCTCACCCGCCTTACTGGTCGTCATTATGAATTTGTCTCGATGGCTGTCCGAGCCCTTGGGGGCAAAGTTGGCAAGCATGTCTACTGGCCCAGTGTCGGTCCCGTCACTGTAGACTTTGATCTTATCGAGGTTGGTAACGATGTTGTCTTTGGCTCTCGCTCGACTCTGGTCACATCTGATGGTTACGGTCGTGATCGCATCGTGATTGGTGACGGCACCATGGTTGGTGATCGCGTCGTTGCTTTACCTGGTGCTACCATCGGTCGTGAAGCCATGATCGGCTCTGGTGCTCTACTCCGCCGTAATGGTGACTATCCTGCCAACACTGTCTGGACTGGTAGCAAGGGCGGCGAGGCTATACAGTTCCCAAGTTCTACTACCACCTCAACCTCTACTTCGACCGCCCCGACTATCATCGGAGACAGTAGCAGCAGCCCTAGCAGCGACAACGAAGAAGAGAAAACAATTAACGAGAAGCAACCCAAGTTTGACAGTAAGAATAAGAGCAACGCTGTCACTGAGATTGCTGAGAAAGTCACCGATACGTGCAAGCCATTCGGTCGCGCCTTCTACCGCGGCGAAGCCAACTACTACGTCCTCCGCATGTGGCAAATTGTTATCTATTCTGTTTTTTCAGTTATTGTCACCACTGTCTATTGGCTGCTTACCGTCTTGTTCTCCCTTTTCGCTCTCCGTGCTGTCCTGGACTATAGTGATGCCGCTGGTTTCAAGCAGGGCGCCTGGCGGCCATTCGCTCTCTACGGCCTTCTCGCCTCGATTCTATCTGTGATCACCGCAGCTCAAGTTTTCCTCGCCTTTGGCATTGTTCTTTGCATTAAATGGACGGTCGTGGGCCGTCGCAAGGAAGGTGCCTTCCACTGGGACAAGAGCAGTTACAACCAGCGCTGGCAATTTCTCCTTTCTTGCGAGACGTTGATCAAAGACTGTTATGACGGAAATGGTCTCCTACCCATGATAAGTGGCACCGCCTACATTTCCTGGTACTACCGCCTCTTGGGTGCGAACATTGGCAAGGACTGTGCAATCCACGCCAACGGTAGTCCCAGCATCTTCTTCACTGAGCCTGATCTCCTCACACTTGGTGACCGTGTTGCTGTGGATGACGCTAGTTTGGTGTGCCACTTGAACTCGCGTGGTGGATTTGAGCTGCACACCTTGAACGTTGGGGACCGGAGTATCCTGCGCGCTGGATCACGGTTGATGTCCGGTGCTTCAATGGGCCAGGATGCTTGTCTTTTGGAACATACCCTGGTCCTTTCGGGTGACCATGTTGAGAATGGGGATACGCTTCAGGGATGGCCCGCTGAGGGCTTTGAAGGGAGACGTGTTTAATAGCTTCACACTCTTTTTTAGTTTTTCTCTTTGGTTGCTGTTTTCTTTTGCGATGGAAAAAATATATATGCTAGAACGTATCTTAGAATTGGTAGATAGGACATGGGAAATTTTATTATCGTTATATTGTTAGGAGAAGACCAGGCGTCGCTTGCACAATTCTATGTGGACTCCTCAAAAACTATAGCTGTTTAAATTGAATCCTTTCAAGATTGAACTCTCCTTCCCAGACGGCAAAGAAAAAGGTAATCCTTACTCCCTTGAAGTCGACATCTCTCCTTTGTTTCTTTATTCTTTGTCGAAGAAGACGGGGACAGTGATGACTGAGAGGCACAGCATGACGCCTATTTGAATCAATGAAATATACCAGTAGGGATTTTCGTTTTAACTTTTAGGAAAAACTTGGGATGGCGGCATGATTGATTTTTGTTTATCCCGTCACTCATGCTATTGCGCCATCTGACCTGCAGGTCACTCGCGAAAAAGTTGAGTAATCCGATCCCAGTTCCAAAGGTATCAATGCCAATTTATGTGAACGCAGCCTCGGCCAAGATTAAAAACTTTGTGATATAGGAGTGGCGGATTTGAAGCGACACTACTCCGTACATTAGGGCGATTGTCCCAAACACTGAATTTTATCTCGCCCCGAATATCCCACATTAGCCGAGTATTTCCATATAATCTAAACTTCCTAAGAGATTTCTATGCCCTAGTGCATCTAAATTTGCAATACAGAAACCGCCTAATGCTAGACATCTATGAAAAGCTGTATCGAGGGTACTTCACACTTTTCCATAATGTTCTTTGATCTCGTATAACGATAACCACCTCCGCTTATAGAAGCCTTTCTTTCAAAATATAGGAATAAATTACTAATTAATTGGAGACCTAATTATATCCTGTTATATCAAAGGAATGTACCGAATATTAAACATCACATGTACTTCGAACTCTTTCATTATATAAAACTCAATTCTTTTATGGAAATCACTTCTTTGACATCCAAAAAGCCAGATTCGAGAGCTGACTATGATACTCTTCGTTATCCTATAAGATATTATACATATCAAGCACATATAACATTCCATCTCCTCGAGCCTTTCCTCCGTTTTCACTTCCTACCGTCTTCCATCATACTTCATTATTCGGGTCTTGCAGGATCGACTGTCCTGTTATATATCCTCTGTCAAAACTTTGTTAGCTGCCTTGGAGAGGTGAGATTTTCATGGTTTATTATTGAAATGTCAAGCTAACGGTTATATTCAGTTATCAGCAAGGAAATAGTCGTCGGATGCTTGACCAAGCTCGATTATCTGACAAAGTTAGGGCGCGCCAGCCTGGCACGGCTATCTCCTTCGCCAACGAAAACAAGCCATTCATGATTCCTCGACTCGTGAATGATTTCTACCGAGGAAGAATAACTACTTGGAGCATTTGTTAGAAAAGTTCAGCTTTTCCTCAGTCAAAGGCTTGGGACACGAGCGCCAAGTGATCTATATCCATGGTAATCAAGGAGCTGGAAAGACGCATTTATGTTCGAGGTTTATAGAGGAGACCAGGTCTAACATTTCCCTTAGCTCTCGCCTCGTATTGGTATTTTGCTAACTATTTCTTTTCCGAGGGTTAAGTTATTGCGGCGTTTCTCAAAATGATACGAAGTCTCGACAGATCACAGAGTTGAAGTGTGATAAGGAAAAGTTAGATTCTTTCGATAGCCCCTTGAAGTCACGAGATGGCATTGAATGGCTGTCCACTGTTTAAGAGCCATGGCTCTTGATCATCGATAACGCCAAAGATATGAGAGAAGCAAAAGAGCATTTTCCTCCTGGCGACAAAGGGCACATTGTTTGTGTCCACCAGATCATCGCTACCTGATAATGCATACTATGCGTGATGTTTTGTGTCCATTTTGATCGGAGCAGTATGAAAGCTTGCCTTGGAATGACTGAAGAATTTCACTCGAGCATAGGCAACATGAGGATTAACTCAAGACCGCTAGTAATCCCAAAATACCACCTGCAAGTGGGAAAAGCGAGCGAACGGTATTGAGGCTCGCCCATTTGTTTAACAGGGAAGCCAATTGTGCTCCATCACGGGTCGTGGTTTGTGACGAGTCTTCCATAGTGGCAAACTCGAATATGCGATGGTTTGTTTCCAACATGAAAAGAAGGGTCCATGGTACGATACTAATGTCGAGAACAGCAGCTGCCCAGTACAACAAAGAATGAGACTTCAACGCCAACCAAATAAAACTTCCTGCTCCTAGGGCAGCAAAAGGAGGGCCTAGAAAGTGCCCCTTATGGTAAAATGCAGCCCATTGTTTTGCACCTAGATGAGGAGAGGTTCGACTGGCGACCAAAACTGCGGGCACTGCGCCCCAAGAGTAGGTAAATATCTCGCCTATCTTATTTCTTAGTATTCCACGCTTTTATTCATTCAAGATCGATATATACATACCTGATAGCCAAAGGGACGACGAGATTGCAACAACTTGTGTTAGAATGCAAGAGTTCATGTTGGCGGTACTTCCATGGAATTTCTCACACAATATTTACTTCAAATCACTTCCGACTTTATATGGAGAAGAGCCGAGAACGTCAAATGGAAAGTCACGCCAGAACCCGAAGATACCGAGTGAACATTCTTCATTTCGGATATCGGGTTTAGGACATCTCGGGCCGAGCCAAAGACCGATATCTTGATGCGCGGGGCTGGAGTGGATAGGTCCACCGCAGCCTCTAACCGCCATAACAGATTTGCCTATCGCTCTAATTTTTAATGCTCTCTAGCTATGAAATTCAACACGATAGGATAGGCATCAAGTTCGAAGCTTGTTATACTTAGATAGGATTCAACCAATAAATTTTCTCTATGAAGTCTATCCTTGATTTTATATACTATGCATGATCTTCGTATTCAAATTTGGACTTGTATTCTTAAAACATGCATTCATCTCTTCTAAGTAATTCTCTCTACGTTTACATCCTAATATCTAGTATTATATCTCTCTACTTGACTCAAATAGTAGTTTGATAGACATAATGGACTAATTATGTTGTGAAACTAGCGTATAAATTAAGTTTAACGATCTAATTACAAGGTTTTATACCTTAACCGACTTAAGACTTTTGTGACCTAGCCTGTTGTATACAGGCAAAGTTGGGGAACTATTCCGTGAGAGATGGGACTTTTAGGAAGTAGGATTCCTTGACTTCGCTCAAAATGGGGTGTTTGCGGAGGAGTCTGCTCTGATTTGGCTCAAAACAGCACAGCAGATGGCCGAAATGGCTCCAATCAACGGTGTCAGTGACGAGCGGGATGTTGGAGAGGCAGCAACAGTGGAGGACTCCTATTAGGCTCATCAAAATAGTACTTGAGCAGCCAATGGAAGAGATTGAGGGTTGAACAGCATTTGGATGGAATATGCTACTATGGCACATGAGTGCGCACAAACAAGGCATTAGTGTCTCACATCCCTGCTATGGCGCCTGTCGCATCCCGTGGTTAGCCCAGTTTGTATCTGGCCCACACTTCTCTTCTCAAACTGGTATGCGCCTGTTGAAAACTTGGATATGGATGTCAGTCCATATACTTTTTTTCGGGCTGTCTGTGGGATCGACCCCAGATCGACATCAAGAGCACTCCGGTCTGCCTCTCCAAAAAGCCGTATCGCCACTGTTACTTCTGGCCCTACTCCCGCTTCCAGCCCGACCCTGTAATCCAACTGGTCAGCACTGTCGCCGCCAAGCTCCCTGTTGATGACACTACCAGCCTCCTTTCTAGTATTTTATATAAAATTGAGGAATGGTTAATATCTAATATGTCAATCTGACAGAAAACAATACAACCTCATATGGTTGGTGGTGGCTATGATTGTGCAGGGATTTGGTACGTCATCTCGATGTCATGGTGGTCAACTCTTGTTATTTGAAGTATAGAAGACCAGCGGAATTTCAACTTTACAATTTGCTAATCTAAGAAAATCTCAGTTCATAACGTTCCAATCCCATACTACATCCTGCCACAATGCCTCCTAAAAAAGTCCTCATTATCCTCAGTGACGCGCACTCCTTCCCCCTGAAACGGAATACCGGACACGATGCTGGCAAGGTTATCGATCAGCCTTCCGGAGTTTTCCTCCAAGAGCTCGCAAAGCCGTTACATAAAATACTCAGCGCAGGCCACGAGGTGACATTCGCCTCACCAAAAGGCCATGAACCTGCCCTGGACCCAACCAGCCAATCACTTGTTGCGAATGCCGGCAATTTCTACGAACGCCAACGGGAAAATAATCTTATCGAACGAATGAAGCGCGAGAACGGATTCAACAACCCGCGACCATTCAGCACCATCAGTAACGATGAGTTGACCACTTTTGCGGCTGTCTTCATCCCAGGTGGACATGCACCGCTTCGAGATCTTGGAGGAGATGCGGAGCTCGGACGGATTCTGCGTTATTTCCACCAGGAGAACAAGCCTACAGCTGTGATCTGCCATGGACCTTATGCCCTATTGAGTACGAAGAAAGCGGGTGATGGCTCCTTCGTTTATAGTGGGTATAAGATTACGTCGTGGAGCGATGCGGAAGAGAATCTAATGGAGACCTTGTGGGGTGGGGAGGTCGAGAAGGTTGAGTCAACGTTGAGAAATGAAGGTGCGGTGATGGTTGAGGGTGTATATGAAAAGACTGGTGGTACCACATTGCATCGGGAGCTGGTCTCTGCAGGAAATCCTTTGGCGGCGAATGCCCTTGGTGACCGGTTTGTCAGAATGATCAGTGTATAATATTTTATCCAGCTTATACTAGGATGTGGGAAGAAATAAATTTCTGCACTTGTTTCTCGGAAAACTTATCGACGTTGAACTGACAAGAGGTTTGATTCCCATGAATCGATGACATACTGACCATCACAAACATATTTCTATGCATTCAAAGAAAGGTACTCTCAGGGGCTTGAGTCTCGGTTCTTCTCCATACACTCAAACTATTAAATTCCAAAAGTAGACAATATTTGGCCTGACAGGTGGTTTTATAGATCAATTTCTCTAATAGAAAACCCACCTCGGATTATTCCCAACTTCATGTTAACTTCTGGCCGGATAATAGCGATGAATCTATATGTTTTGGCTGACTAGTAATATCGAAAGACCAGTTTCTCGGGGGGGCCCTGGAGAGTGAATAGCATCTACGTACTCGATGCCCACCTATAAACCTGTAAAGCTGTTGTTTCTCCGGATGCGTCATTATTAGGCTTAGGCTCATGACTCTCATTGGAAGGGTAAGACTATTTGGAAACAAGTCCGAGAAGTAGAATGATGTAATAATGAATGCACGCCAAAAGTCTGGGCCTCATACACTGCTCTGCTCTCGTTTATTAAGTTCAAGTTTCCTTCATCCTTAATTCTATTTGCAACATACAATCTCCGAGTTTCATTGAATCATAAGTATGGACTATATCCGCCATTCATTTCCACATGCAGCAGTGAGACAGCATCTCCGCCCATCTTTGGGACTTCAATCACCTCGACCTACGTCTAGTCAAAGACGTTTCGTCACTCAAAGATCGACTGGACAGGCAAGCAACTCCCGGTGGTCAGTCTCCCTTTTAACATGTGCTGCACCAATTGCATCTGACTTATACTGAATACTTTCTTTATAGGTTACTAGTATCAATTGGTATTGGGCTACCAATATCATACTACTTATGGCAGAGAGGCGGTTTCAATAAGCCTAGCAGCACGTCTGAGGCTCCGACCCCGAAAGCGCCACGCGGAGCAAATCAAGAGTATAGTCAAGGGGCAGAGGGCAATGAGAACGTTGGGTTGAATGTCAACTCGCGAACTTTTACTCGTGATGAGGTAGGTCCCTCCTTACTATATTTCGCCTTCCGGGCTTGTTTGGCATTGTCGTCATTGGATCGGGGTATCAAGGGATTAAATATCTAACTTCTACATAGCCTCGAGGAATGGGCCCACCTGATGGAACTGGAAGCATTTCACTCAAGCAAGAAGGTATCGACAATGGGGATACTATGAACCCATTTGTGAACGAGCCTGGAAAGAGTAAAAAGGGCGAGGGCGAGACAGAGACTGTAAAAGTCAAAGGGACGGTTAGGACAGACAGACCTCAAGTGTGAGTTGTGAAATGATTATATCTTTCGAACGAAAACGAAAAAATTATTATGTACATAAAAGTTCAACCCTTCCTCATAGGCATACCAGCAATATATTTGGACAGAACAGGGAAGTTCCGGTGAGACTTTAGGATTTTATGTTCTAGACATCATGGATAAAGTGGGAGATAAACCCATTTCTATCGCATCTTACGCGTAAATGCGCTATATCATCGCATATTTGCGCCAAGGTTACGGCAAAATATCATTCCTTGCTATTCATCACTGTGTGATCCGGCAGCCCATCGCAACCCGAGGCGACAATATCACCGTCAACAGTATCATTTAAACAATACATCAGATTAATGTTTAACGCAAACCATACTGATTGTACTCAAAAATCCAAGGCGAGTCAGTGACAGAGAAGATGGATGCAAAATGTGGCATTCCTACCACGCATTTGGGAATGCCTTGTGGTGTATATATTCCCCCTTTTGTCGCTGATAGAAACCCATTGCCTCATCGCAGACTTCCATATTCACCACATTCATTCGGATATCATACTGCTTGATTCGCTTCTCCATCGGCTCCGCAATTGCCATATACTCAGTTCTGACAACAGCAGTTTGAGCAAGGTCTGGAGTCTGATGTAGTGCAAGCTGACCGCTTCGCAAGATAGAATAGAGCAGCCTCATGTTGTCAATTTCACTTTCATATGCCTCCAATATATGAATCACAGATAAGAGAGTTGAAAGCGACAAGCCCTGGAAAAGCTTTAGCGAGGCAATTCCATTGTTGGTCTCGGTTCGAAGAAAATGACGCCGAAGAACTTGAAGCTCGCCAACTCCATATGTGCGAGTCAAGCCGGCCCCGAGAGAAAGTGCTTCGAGACGCTCGACATGATACCGATCTTCGTTGTCGTCGATCTGATAAAGACCCAGCCAGACTTTCTTCCACAGTTTCACAATGCAACTCTCCAGCTGGCTGCGAGTTGAAACTGGCTTTTCAAGGGCTGCACCACCAAAGGTGGTATACTGGGGAGGATCATCATTTTGATCATCCACTTCAGATTGGTCATATCCTCGGGCAGCGACAATGCTGTGTAGAGGAGATGCGGTGGTAGCAACACACCACAGCTTAGCACTAGACCACCCGTTAATTTTTAGTCAAACTGATACTGCTAAAAATTGGAAACTTACTTGCTGCGAGCCTTGGTTGCTCGTTTCGATGAGGAAGCAGATAAATGGAAAAATTCCAACACCTTCCGGAGGAATCTGTGAGCGCGATGGGGCTTCATTGCTATCAGAGTCGCAAGAGTACTGCGCAAGAGTTTAGGATTCGTAGTCTGAGAGGCACATCTGCCCTACTCTCAGAGAGGGATTTAGAGCTTTATCACTACTGAATCTGAGAGTAGCATGTTGTAATCATGGCGTGCTGTCCTACTGTTGATCAAGGAATGATAGTCCGTTCATACTTCTTCTGTTCAACTCGGTGAACCCCCCATACGCTCTCTACCGACTGGGCCAGAGCTGACTAAATATTTATATTTTGAATTAGACCGTAGACTTCTGTAAGGTATTTTGTCGAATAGTTTATCTAGCTTTAGTCTGATAATCGTCAATATTTGTCTGATTGTGTATCTCACAATCAACAACCATTTCCCAGAATGACGAGACCATGATAATAAAATTACTCTCATGGAATCTTTGGTAAACTGAAACAACTAGAGTTTTCTCGTCCCATAGTAAACAAATTAGTAGTTGTCGGGAACCAATTCCGTAGATGTTTATATTTTCCTATCTTGGTAGGTAATGTTGACAGCACTGCCCGTTCTATCTTCAATAATGAACTGTCATATCCCAAAATAAAAGGCCTAAAACTTGCATGACCAACTTGAAAATCAAATAATGAATTGACCTTCGTGAATGGAAAATAGACGACTTTCACACGTTTATCAACTTGCATATCATTGCCTAGTTCTTAAGGTCTGAGAACGCATCATCTGATTACAATTTGTAGTTATATGGAATACTTCTATAATCCAAGACATGGTGCCCGTAGATAGAGGACTTTGAATCCAATGAATTTATATGCAATGTATTTATCGAGCCCCTGGGGACCTTAAATACAAAGATATCACTGTAATTTATTTATTTGAACTTGGTATTAGCTTAGAAAGAGATTAAAATTGTGGAATATGAATATATCTTGATGCGATATTCTAGACAGAGTATACCTCCTAGCTTGGAGGTCCTAACAAAATATATTTACTTTCGGCTCATTGATGTCCCGATATTTGTGCAATGATACTTGACGTAATTGCTACATTCCCGATTCCTGTTTTCAATTCTAATTTCCTTCACACATGCTCTTTTGTTAGTATCTGTTTTGGTTATCTCTTTTCGACACAAAGTATCGCGCTCAGCATATGAATAGTCATTTAGTATCACCTTGTAATCGCGTACCACAGACCTGGAGATATTTAAGTTGAGCGTCTGCATCTCAAAAGGTCCCAGCTCAACTTGAAAGAATGACGGCAAACGGCCATTCTGTGGGAAATGAATCTACTTCAGCCGCAAACCCAGAATACACCCCTCGGCGTTCCGTTTCTTCTAAGAGTTCATCGTCACCAGCCAATTCGGTCCCTCCCAGAGATTTTGCGCCAATCGGCACCACCCCACCAGACTCCTATGCAGATTCTACAGGGACAAAGCCAGACGATGCTGTCGCACGCACTAAATCTCGCAGACGCAGTTATGCGTCCGGTCATGAGACCAGAGAGGAATGGGCTCAGATAGAGAGACTGATCTCACGGATGTTCGGCCCTGACCGCAAAGCAAATTCGGAAGAAGAGAAAACACGTCATGTTGGAGTTGTATGGAAAAACCTCACCGTGAAGGGCGTGGGCCTTGGTGCTGCTCTCCAACCTACTAACGGGGACATTTTGTTCGGGCTGCCGCGCCTCATCAAGCAACTATTTACCCGGGGTAGGAAAGGGCCCGGGGCCGGAAGAGCACCGATACGAACGATAATAGACGATTTTACTGTGAGTTTGTCTCTCATTGCCAGGAGGCCACTTGACTAATCGCCATCAAGGGCTGTGTTCGTCCAGGAGAGATGCTTCTTGTTCTGGGTCGTCCTGGCTCTGGTTGTTCCACTTTCCTGAAAGTGCTTGGTAATCAAAGAGCGGGCTACGAAAGCATTGAAGGCGATGTACGGTATGATGGTACCGATTCAGAAACAATGGCAAAGCACTATAGGTCTGAAGGTGTGTCTTTGTTTCTTCTATTTTAATTCTGAGCTAAACCTGTTAGTCTTGTACAACCCCGAGGATGATCTCCATTATGCAACTTTGACTGTGCGAGATACGCTGCTTTTTGCCCTGAAAACCCGTACACCCGACAAAGCCTCACGTATTCCAGGAGAAAGCAGACGGGAATATCAGCAAACCTTTCTCACGGCTATAGCTAAATTGTTCTGGATTGAACATGCTCTGGGAACCAAAGTTGGTAACGAACTTATCCGTGGAGTTTCCGGAGGCGAGAAGAAACGAACCTCAATTGCTGAGGCTATGGTTACAAAGGCCAGCACACAGTGCTGGGACAACTCTACTAAGGGATTGGACGCCAGTACGGCACTGGAGTATGTCCAAAGTTTGCGAAGTCTAACAAACACCGCCAACGTTTCAACGGCGGTAGCGCTCTACCAGGCCTCGGAGAATCTCTTTGATCTTTTTGACAAGGTGATTCTGATCGAAGATGGGAAATGCTCTTTCTTCGGACCTACCCAGGATGCTAAGAGCTATTTCGAACAGCTGGGCTTTGAATGTCCCCCGCGTTGGACAACACCAGACTTTCTGACTTCTGTCAGTGACCCTCATGCAAGACGTGTCAAAGACGGCTGGGGTGACCGAATCCCGCGCAATGCAGCTGAATTTCAAGCTGCATATCGCAAAAGCGATACCTACAAAAGCAACCTTGCGGATATTGCAAGCTTGGAGGCCGATATCGAAGCCCGAAGGCCGGAGAGGGAGGCTGCGAGAAGTAGCAACAGACGGAGAAACTTCACCATCTCGTTCTACAAACAGGTTATGATTCTCACACATCGCCAGTTTCTGGTCATGTTTGGTGACAGGAAATCTTTGATTGGAAAGTGGAGTGTGATAACTTTTCAAGCCCTGATTATCGGTAGCTTGCTTTACAACCTCCCGGATACCAGGTAAGTAATTGGCTTTCCAAATACGATGAGATGACATATAATTGACGGTTTCAAGCAATGGTGTTTTTACGAGGGGCGGTGTGATGTTCTTTATACTGCTTTTCAATGCATTACTTGCCATGGCAGAGCTGACCGCAGCATTTGAAAGTCGACCAATCTTGCTGAAACATAAAAGCTTGTGAGGACTACAGAGAAAAAGGGGAAACTGATAGGACTAACCCTGTTTAGCTCTTTCTATCGTCCTGCGGCATACGCACTTGCCCAGGTTGTTGTCGATGTACCTCTTGTGTTGATACAAGTCGTTATATTTGATCTCATAGTATACTTGTGAGTCGCATTAGATCATTCACGGATAAAGCTGATTAGTACATAGCATGGCAAACCTTGCGCGAACAGCTTCACAGTTCTTCATAAATCTACTTTTTATTTTCTTTCTCACAATGACTATGTACTCATTTTTTCGTGCCCTTGGGGCTCTATGTGCCTCGTTGGATGTTGGTAAGTAAAGCAACACCTCATAATCAAGACATCTCCAATAACAATAAATAGCCACACGTCTCACTGGCGTTGCGATACAGGCATTGATTGTTTACACAGGTGAGCCTGGTGCAATGCAGCATTGCGCTCAAATTTGATGGCCAACGTGATCTAGGTTATCTCATTCCCCCATGGAAAATGCACCCGTGGTTAAAATGGCTCATTTGGATCAATCCTGTCCAATACGCATTTGAGGCGTTGATGGCTAATGAGTTCCACAATCTACCGATAAAGTGTGAACCGCCCTGGGTTGTGCCGGATGGGCCAAATGCGGTGCCTGGTCACCAAACCTGTGCAATACAAGGCAGTGATCCAGACCAGTTGATTGTTAATGGTGGCAACTATATCAAAACGGCATACACCTACAGCAGAGCTCACCTGTGGCGAAATCTCGGAATCATCATTGGATGGCTGATACTTTTCGTCTGTTTGACAATGTTGGGAATGGAATTACAGAGACCTAACAAGGGTGGTAGCTCGGTTACGGTGTTCAAAAGAGGCGAAGCCCCAAAAGCAGTTCAAGATGCCATCAAACGATCCAATCCCCCAGCAGATGAGGAATCCGTGGAGAAGGATGGCATGGCTTATAACAAAAGTGACGGCCACTCGAGTGAATCCGGTGACAAGGTTCAGAACATTGCTAAAAACACCGCAATCTTTACATGGCAAGATGTCAACTACACCATTCCATACAAGGGTGGGCAGAGACAGTTATTGCAAAATGTTCAAGGATATGTGAAGCCTGGTCGACTGACTGCACTGATGGGTGCTTCTGGCTCAGGGTAAGATACAAAAATGGTTGACCCTGTTCTCGGGGCTAATGATTGACCAGGAAAACCACTTTGCTCAATGCGCTAGCACAGCGAATCAATTTTGGTGTGGTCACTGGTAACTTCCTAGTTGATGGGCGGTAAGAAATCGTTGATATATCTTATTATGCACTCTAACATTTTCAGTCCTCTCCCAAAGAGCTTCCAGAGAGCGACTGGATTCGCCGAGCAGATGGACATTCACGAACCGACCGCTACTGTGCGGGAGTCTCTCCGGTTCTCTGCTTTATTACGGCAACCGAAAGAAGTCCCGTTACAAGAAAAGTATGATTATTGTGAGACGATCATTGACTTGTTAGAAATGCGGTCCATCGCCGGAGCAACTGTTGGATCCATGGGCTCTGGCCTCAATCAGGAACAGCGCAAACGACTTACTATTGCAGTGGAATTGGCAAGTAAACCGGAGCTGTTACTTTTCTTAGACGAGCCGACGTCTGGCCTTGATTCCCTGGCAGCTTTCAACATCGTACGCTTCCTTCGCCGACTTGCAGACGCTGGTCAGGCGGTGCTCTGCACAATCCATCAGCCTTCTGCTGTGTTGTTTGAAAATTTTGATGAGCTCTTGCTGCTGAAAAGTGGCGGAAGCGTTGTTTACAATGGCCCGCTTGGAAATGACTCTAAGATGCTGATTGATTACTTTGAACGAAATGGCGGGAGGCAGTGCTCACCACATGAAAATCCGGCAGAGGTGTGTACCCCAAACCCCTAGCAATTGCTTCTCGCTGACATTTCTTTCAGTATATGTTGGAAGTCATTGGAGCCGGAAATCCTGATTATAAGGGACAGGACTGGGGCGACGTGTGGGTCAACTCTCCAGAATCCAAGAAGCTCTCTGGGGAGCTAGAAGGTATCATCGCCACCCGTCGCAATGCTCAAAATGATGAGAAGGTCAACGACGATCGCGAGTATGCAATGCCTCTTTCCGTTCAAGTAATCACAGTTACCAAGCGCGCATTTGTGGCTTACTGGAGGGTCCCAGATTACATTATTGTAAGTCAGTATCACTAAACATGGATAACTTGACTGATCATTACTCAGGGTAAATTTATGCTCCATGTCTTCACCGGCCTTTTCAACACCTTCACATTCTGGCATCTAGGAAATAGTAAAATCGACATGCAATCACGACTCTTTTCTGTTTTCATGACATTGACGATCGCTCCGCCGCTGATACAGCAACTCCAACCGCGGTATCTTCATTTCCGTGGTCTCTATGAATCTCGCGAAGCTAGCTCTAAGATCTATTCTTGGGCTGCCTTTGTGACAAGTACAATCATCCCAGAACTGCCATACTCGATTGTTGCCGGGTCAATTTACTTTAACTGTTGGTAAGTTCCTATTGAAGTGAAACTTTAATGCATCACATCTAACAGGAATACAAAAGGTACTGGGGAACTTGGTTTCCGCGCGACTCGTTTAGTTCCGGCTACGTTTGGATGGCGCTGATGCTCTTTGAAGTATACTACGTTGGACTTGGCCAGTTCATAGCTGCACTTGCACCTAATGAGCTATTTGCAAGCTTGCTTGTGCCAACTTTCTTTACCTTCATTGCTTCCTTCTGCGGTGTTGTTGTTCCTTACGCCGTGATGCCGCATTTTTGGCAGTCATGGATGTACTGGCTTACTCCTTTCAACTATCTACTTGAGGGATTTGTTGGAGTCATTACTCATGATGTCCCCGTACGCTGCATTGAGGTTGAAGAATCCCGCTTTAGCCCTCCGGCTGGCATGACCTGCCAAGCATACGCTGGGTCTTATGCGGAAAAAGCCGGTGGATATGTCCGAGATGCTGGGAATGGGATGTGCTCATACTGCCAATTCGCGGACGGTAGTCAATATGTAAGTCGTGCATCATCGTGCTGGTCCTTTCTTGGATGTCTTCATTGGCCTGCTTGGAGTATGGCTAACTAGAATTTTGTTACACTCTCCAGTCCAAGAGCATCAATGTGTTTTACTCGCACAAGTGGAGAGATTATGTGAGTATTGTGCTTTTTACAACTCCCGCTAAGCTATCCCAGACTAATCTAACATCTATTAGGGAATCCTCTGGGGATATATAATCTTCAACTTTGGACTTGTTTTCGCCTTCTCCTGGTTGTATTTGCACGGTGTTCGTAACATAAAACAATGGCTCAGCGCACGTAAGACGAGAATGGGCAGAAGCCATTCTTGAACATGGTTACACCGTGTCTTCCATGCGCCAGGGTGCATCGTGTGCTAGTCTCTCCAGTCTCCAGTGTCTACTCCCTCTCCCGCGTATCATTAACTCAGAATGTCCGAGGGTTGGCAAAGTATGGGATACTCGGTCTCTGCACACTATCATAACAAATATATAATCATTGTAATTCTTTCCGAAAGAACAAACTATTTCCTTGCTTTTGATTTGCTGAGAAGTACTATATGCACCTAGGTAGTCACATCAATTCTACTTCCATTGGTCATAGTTACATTACAGAGACTACATAATCCTGTAGGTAACATTCAAACGGTTACACATATGCGATTTCATTAGAGATCAATAAGTCCGACATATTGTAAATCTCCATGTGTTTTTGTAAAATTACTCGCGCTCCGAAAAGCTTGGCATTTTTCCGTCCTCCCTCCCATCTGGCGCGTTGAATTTTGCCTATACTTGCTGCTTCTTGGCTACATCATATGCCATGACTTTTTAAACTAACCAGAATTATATTCAATTTACCTGCTTTTTATACTTCCTCAACCATGAAGGAAGAAACAGAACCCTCCAGAGATACCCCCGAAGGCTCAACTGCCGGTGACGAGTCGAAGGCCAGTCTTGCTGCAAAGGATCGCAAATGTCAGTACTGCAAACAGGCATTTACGTCCTCATCATTGGGTCGACATCTCGACCAATTTCTTTTTAAGAAGAAACCCGACGGAATACACGATGTCGAAGAGATCAGACGAATCCGCAGTGGAATCACCCGACGCCAGGCCCGAGCATCCACCGCGAAGAACGAGGGCAGTCCCGAACGAGGCCAAAAAAAGGGCACCTCAGAGCCGTTTACAGCCACAGAATCAGGATCTAAGTCGCGCGAGGCTCCGGTTCGAATGATGTTTAACACACCTACCTGGCACGCGACTGGTGTCATCAATGATATCCCCAACCCCAGTCGCGCGCCGGATGGGCCTCGTATCGCGCCATCGCAGTCTCGTACAGGGTCGTTACAACTGCCGGACTATGCGAGTAGAGGTGCGAGTTCCAGCAACCCGGATACGATGCGAGCGCTAGAGCTAGCACTACGCGAGGTGCTTGATAATATCAAAGCTGCGAGGTATGCCGGCTCATTTCCATCATTATATCTAATCGGTAAACTTACAAAATACTAGCTCTCGTATCCGGCCTCGGCTGTCTCCGTTCGACTTCGACATTCAAAGCCAGACCTTCCCCTCAATGTGCCTGCAACTCCTCCCTCCTCCTCCAAGCCTCTTTGCAACACATCCGTTTCCCTCCTCCACCTCCTTCCCCCTCCAGCCACCCGGCGCCGAACAACTGGATTTAATCCGCCAAGCCCTCCGCTCCAAGGTCGCACAATGGCAGACCGACCAACTCGCAGTAGACTCAACCGGTGTGGCTCACATGAGGCATGGGAATAGCGGGGTG
This sequence comes from Penicillium griseofulvum, assembly GCF_001561935.1. Taxonomy (NCBI): domain Eukaryota; kingdom Fungi; phylum Ascomycota; class Eurotiomycetes; order Eurotiales; family Aspergillaceae; genus Penicillium; species Penicillium griseofulvum. The sequence goes on along the minus strand of NW_024467471.1, from coordinate 2,947,310 downwards.
GATCCGAGCATGATATACCGAAGCGCACAACAACACGAAGACATCAGTTTTCGACACTTAGAACTGGCGTTTAATCATTGGAATTCTCTGTCTCATGAGACCCGTCGCGACGCCTGGCAATTGGAGATGACACGTGCGTTTGCGAGGGAGGCAGAGAAGCGCAAAGCCTCGGACGAGCAACTCGCCCGAGTGCAACAGGAAGCAAACCAACTGCGTGCGCAGGTCGAGCGGCTCGGATCATGCCAGTGGCCTCGTGAGTTCGCACTGTTTCCCCCAGACACGCTACCCCTACCACGGGAAGTAGCGCGGGAATTAGACGCGCAGGAAAGCCATATCAGCGCCGACTCTACACGATGGGACTACGACAACGTGGTTGCCAAATGGAGACGTGTTGTCATGCACGATAAGGGAATGGGTCGGATTGGGGTTGGATATGGAAACCCCAGCCAGCCGGGAGATGGAGAACAAAGTCAGCCTAAGCAAAGCTCTGATGTCCGGCCACCCCGCCCAGGTGAAGACACCACCTCTCATCCGAATCGCCTGCGTCCTTTACAATCTGCTACGGCTTTGAGCCCAGACGCTGCGGCTGCCTCCACCCCTGCTTCATCTACACACTACGCTTCACCACATTCCTATGCAGATCCTCGCAGCCCGCCCAACGCCCTACCCAGTGGTATGTCCCAGGTGGGCGGGCTGCCTCCCGCCAAGCGACAACGCCTCATGAATGGTTCAGAAGACCCGTCTGGTCCTTCCGAGTCTGGTCATGCTCCGTCTTCTGCAGCAGGCAAACCTTGGGGATCTTCCACACCCCATTTATCCAATCTTGCTGCACCCTCGGGACAAACGCCTCCTTCGTCGTCCAGGAATTGATTCGATTTGGAACACAATATTTGTAGAAAAGCATTGGACGAGGCGCTTGGGGCTATTATTTAATACTTTGCATTGGCTTTGGCCAGTAGGTCTGGTTTGATATACTCTCCTTCCTTGAGAATATCATGGTCATGAAATCTTAATTATTCATTTTTAATCGCAATTGATGCCCAGTTGCTCTATTATATTGACATGATATTGACAATAAAAAGCATTACGCGCTAGATACAGTCTCTTAGATCCTCTCCTTCGCATCTCGGGCAATCTCTTCGCCCAGATACTCAGCTAGAGTCAGCATCTTCTCTTCCTGCAACCTCCTGCCTACGAACTGCACTCCCACAGGGGCTCCATCATAGGTTTCGGCATCATCTATATGTTGTACATGGATCAGCATGAGATCGCAAGAAGGAAGATACGGGAGAAACTCACAATCCCACTGAATGTGCTCGGAATCATCTACAGAACTATCAGCCGATCGCACATCGACCTTTTTATCCGCAAATGTGACCGGAATTGCAAGACTAGTATAGTCAAGCAGATTCACAAATCCAGTATATCCCACAAACTTGTATTCGTTGGGAATGACAGCAGCATGAGGCGCTAATGGACAAAAGAGCCCATCAACAGGGCGCCCGGTGCCTGTCAACTCAGCGGTGCTATGCCAATAGTTGATGTATTGTTTCTGATACTGACGCTTTTCAACATTGAGTGCAGCAATCTGAGACGCTGTCATCTCAACACCATTGTCGGTACTGATTATTTGCGGTGCTGCGGATTCCCCAGATAGACCGAAATGATGTCTCGAGTCTGCACCGCCGTCCATCTTGAATACTTTACTCTGCCATAAGTTAGCATCGTGCTGAATCACACGCAAATGTAAAGCCAAAGGTACATACAACTAGTGCAGCCGCAGTAGCATGAGAAGGAGGCTTCCACTCAACGACCCGATGGCCCAATCGCTGAAGCGTTTTCTCAACGATCCGAAGTCCTCGCGCAATCGGCGGATGAACAAGAGCCACACCATCATATTTCATAATACCGAATGCAAGCGTCGACCCCCCACCCCGAGCCTTCTCAATCAAAGCCCTAGTCTCCTGAACAACCTCATCCCGCCACGGCAATTCCAACGCAAGCGGATCATACAACCAAGGTTTCTGACCAAGAACAGCCTTGAACAAGAGCGTCAAAGACCTCGCCGTTGGCGCAATGGGCCCAATAACAGACAATATAGTGCCCTGGCCATCCATCGAGTTCGCAGCGCCCTGGTAAGGAATTCTTCCGGCCGAAGGACGAAGCCCATAGAGGAAATTGAACCCAGCAGGGATGCGCACACTGCCTCCGATATCAGTGCCAAAGCCAGCAGGCGAGCCGCGGAGCGCCATCAGGGCTCCTTCGCCGCCAGAGCTGCCGCCGCACGACAGCAGACGGTTCTTGGGGTTCCAGGTGTAACCGATGATGTGGTTGACGGTTTCACCAGCCATGAGCGTGGCTGGAACGCTGGTCTTGCAGTATAGCACTGCGCCGAGATTGCGTAGTTCGCGGACGAGTTCGCTTTCTTCTGTGCCGGTCCGCGGGTCGTTCTGTTGGCCTTGGAAGGTATTTATCCAGCCTACGTATCCCATTGTTGTTTCGACGCCTTTGACGTGGAACTGGTCTTTCAGGCTCACTGGTAAGCCGTGGAGGGGTCCTATTGGGGTTTTGTGTTTTGCGAAGTATTCGTCTTGCTCTTTTGCATCTTTGAGTGCTGCTTCGAAGAATACTTCGTGCAGACAGCTGACCTAATGTTTTTTTTGTTCATGGTTAGTCTTTATTTAGGGCTCTAATGTTGGTGTATTCATGAGTGCTGTTGTATAAACGTACGAGCTGGTGGGCTAGTGCGGCCCGGTGACAGAAGGCTTCTGTCACTTCAACGGCCGACCAGCGGCCTGTAGATGTCTGCTCTACGATGCCTACGGCATCTGTCTCTGTGATCTCAATCTCATGCTTGGTGAGGTATTGCCGAATATAATCTCCCGTGACATCACGTTGCTCTGTAGCTGGAGGCACGGAAGAGTTCAGTCGCCATTTCTCGGGGATGGCATTTAAAATTGACTGGCGTTTGGCTTCGCCTTTCAGTTCCCATGATATACCAGTCATTTTGAATTGTAGATGTTCTTTGTGATATTGTTAGAGACTATATGCAAAGAGTAGAGTATTTATCTAGTGCGGGGTTATTGGAGTCGGCTGAAACAGTTGGAGTTCTATTCACCGCACTACGTCGGGTTTGATTTGGAGTACAGAGATAGCCCCATATTATTAGTTCTATCAAGTGCAATTGATTCGTCTAATTTGTTCCTGGAGAAAGTAGTTGCCTATCACCACAACCAGGGTGGACCGCGGAATGCAAATCCGCGTTGCTCTCCGAAAGACAAGAGTATCTTGTCAACGGTAGCCATGCTTTTGGTATTGGATTGGGACTCATTGGAACAGCAAATCTGTGCTCGAGTAGCCCAGGATATAAGGTTGTCCACGTTTGGACCAAGGAAAGAATCTGAGCACATTACTGACATCTATATTTCGGATTTTCAAGTGTGATCTGCTCTTTCTTCGGAAGCCTGGGTGGTCGTCATTTGTCGAACGTTCAAGTTGACGCGTTTGCTGGACATCCAACCCTTCCACATCTCGTATGGACCAGGCGGCATTCCCGGAGCAGATTCTCCAGACGATGGCCAGTTGGCCAGCCATTTCGGGCAAGTCGATGGAAGAATCTTGGGGACTCCGTGCCAGGCGAACCGCGATTTGCCGCTCATGTAGACAGTATCGCCTGAGCGAAGCCGAATGATCTCGCAACCATTCCCATCGTCATGGCTAGCCAAGAACAACCCATCACATCCAAAACTCACGCTAATCAGACCTACGTCACACTCCTCACTCACATCCCGGTGTACGCTCAATGTATCCCCGGCGGAATACAGATTCAAAATGGCAGCCTGGGCCGAGGTTGCTGGGAAGGCCGCACGTAGCACCTTTGCAATATCCAGCGGGAAATCTGGCGGGGTTCCAGGTGGGTACACTTTGGCGGTCCAGTCGTACTGTCCACCCAATGTGACCCAGCGCAGCTTTTTCTCCAAGAGATTTTGAACCGTTATAGGCTTGTGCACCTGAGAATCCTTGGGCTCGAAACTGCGAGTAGGATCATCTGCGAAGAAAGACTTGGGCATGCAGGTGTCTTCTGATTCTTCGGGATACGTCACATCGTAGTGCAGATGTAGGTTTGTCTGATGCTCGGGGTTGGGTAAATCTCGGTGGAATAGGCGAGAGAGCAATTCGATTTGAATAGTAGGAGGGAATAAGGCGGGTATCATTAGGAGACCTGTCAGGAGGTCAGGCATGGCTCTTTATTCTGCTGGGTCAGTTCCAAGTTTAGGCGATACAATGCTAACCGGAAATCGATTTGTGAGCGAATACTGGAATCTCCTCAGTTAGAGGGCCATCCTCTTCTGTTGTGGTATGGTCTCCACGAAAGAAATCATCAAATGCCAATCGCAAGTCCCGGCTGGACATGTACTGCTCGATCGTCACTCCATCGGGCAATTGGTCGGGATCGATCCGTTGCAAGTCGAGGATCCCCGGATCATTGTCAATTTCGGATAAGGCAATTTTAGAATATTTCTTGTAGCAAAGTCTCACTGGCTCAGGGGGACGATCATAAGCACTAAGACCTTTAATTTGGGCCATTGCGAAGAGATGAAGTCAGAGAGAAAGTTGAACAAGGAAAGTAAAGGTACGCGCCTCACCGCCCTATGTTCGGCGCGGGGGTTGTTTGTTTTGTGTCTTTCTCTCCCCACCATTGAAATACTGTCTTGTCAATTATCTCTTCAACAATTTGCTTTTTTTCGATCTCCAGGTGGAATTTGGAGAACTCGCTGTTGCAGCTATTCTCAGAGATCAACATCCTCGGAGTAAGTAGTAACTATCTCCTCTCCTTGCTTCTACAAAATCTTCTTGGCAAGATCCCTCCAATCTTTGTCAACTTCCCATTCTAGCCTTCCTGTTTCGACCTTGTTAATCTAATTAATAGCAGCAAAGGACTGGATGGCGGCCACCATGGATAACTATCAGAAAATTGAGAAAATTGGCGAAGGTATGTACCCTTGACGCAGCTATTGTCACCTGCAGCCTAACTCACGCGTCGATGCTCCGTAGGTACATACGGTGTGGTCTACAAGGCCCGTGAGCTCAGTCACCCCAACCGTATCGTTGCCTTGAAGAAGATTCGCCTCGAAGCCGAAGATGAGGGCGTCCCCAGCACTGCAATCCGCGAGATTTCTCTCCTCAAGGAGATGAAGGACCCCAACATTGTCCAACTGTTCAACATTGTCCACGCCGATGGCCACAAGCTCTACCTCGTCTTCGAATTCCTCGATTGCGACCTTAAGAAATACATGGAGGCTCTGCCTGTCAGTGACGGTGGCCGAGGGAAGCCATTGCCCGATGGACTGGGTGGTGTCACCCTAGGCCTAGGCGATGCAATGGTTAAGAAATTCATGGCTCAGCTTGTTGAGGGTATCCGATACTGTCATAGCCACCGAATTCTGCACCGCGACTTGAAGCCCCAAAACTTGTTGATCAACCGTGAAGGCAACCTAAAATTGGCCGATTTCGGTCTTGCCAGAGCGTTCGGTGTTCCCCTTCGCACCTACACCCACGAGGTATGCATTGGATTTTCGATTCGGTGGGATTCTACGTTTACTGACTTGATATATAGGTTGTCACATTGTGGTACCGTTCTCCCGAGATTCTGCTAGGTGGGCGTCAGTACTCCACAGGTGTTGATATGTGGTCGGTGGGCGCCATTTTCGCAGAGATGTGCACACGCAAGCCTCTCTTCCCCGGTGACTCTGAAATTGACGAGATCTTCAAGATCTTCCGGTAAGATTGACTTGGTTCTATTCTATGTTCAACCGTATTAACGAATTGCAGCATCCTCGGTACCCCTAGCGAAGAAATCTGGCCCGGTGTGACCTCCTTCCCCGACTATAAACCTACTTTCCCCAAGTGGAAGCGCCCTGATGCTGAGATCGTTCCCGGACTGGAAGAGGCTGGATGTCAGCTCTTGGAATCTCTGCTCGAGTTTGACCCTGCCCACCGACTGTCGGCCAAGCAGGCCTGCCTTCACCCGTACTTCCGTCATGGCACCGCACACTACTCCGGACGTGGTTCAAGTAACGGCTACCAATAGGTAATGATTCCACACATTTGTGAACTCTTCACAGTGGGGAATGATATCAGGGCATGGTTTCTTTCTCCTTCGGCGTTCAATGGGGAGTGATATGGAGGGCGGGTTTACAGGATACGAAGTGCTTTAGTGAATAACAGGCGTACATACCCTTTCTACCCTGTAACCAGATATGAAAAATGATCATTGTATTCAGCTTTTTCAGCCTCAAGGGAGTCATCGGCATGTCAGCTGAACTTTGGCCCACATAGCCGAGCATCGTATCCAACTTTAGTTCCTCCCTTGCTTTCTCACTGCTTGGTCACATCTCTACTTGTTTCAGGTCAAGTCTGTTCCGGCCTAAATTCTCACAATTCAGGTTTTAAGTGGCCGTTTATCGGGGGCTGAGAACCGAGGTGGGGGCCAAAAGCACAATGTGTTGTCAGATTCGCTCGTTCTCACACTAGTTCAATGCACATGCAGCCTTAAGAACTCTTTTTATGGAGAGCACGTCCACGCCCAGCCAATCGATACGAGGAAATGAAGGCTGAGACTATGTGCTTGGCTCGGAGTGTCCGTGTGAGGGGAAAATTGGGGGAATCTCTTCCCCAAACGCTTAGAAGAACAGTTCTATTTTCATCCCTGATCGTCATTTGAGAATGACGAGTCTGATATAAGAGAAATAGCCGCCCAAATATTCCCACCGTTGTGTTTCTTCCCCAGAGTGACAAAAACAAGAACCCAAACCCCCAACTAAGCACAGAACATCAATCCAAGACACTCTGGACTATGGAGTTCGACGACGAGATGGGCTATGCCGTCGCAGGACCAGGTTCCTCGCGCTCAAACAGCCGACCGCCGCGTCCACGATGTCAAGCACCCCAGGAATCCGTCAAACAGTTCTGGGAACAATTCAATACTAAATACCCAGGCAAAGTATACACGGTTCTGCCGGACAATCCATACGCCCGGACTCGAGCCAAGCGTGTGCAGAGCGGCCGTATTCAGGGCCACGAAGCTGTCAAATCATACGAGCAGGCGCGCGAGGAATGTCAAAAGTCCGTCGACCGTATCGTCAAGGAATGCGAACGTGTGAATCAGAAATACTCAGACCCACACTTTGATATCGAATTAGACCTGAAGTCTGGTCGGAGACACTATCTCGATGGACTGGACAAACCGAATACGGAGATGAGACCGCGGGGCGTGAAGAGAGTGACCGTTAGTTCGAATCGGCCGTGGGTGGTCGATGCGTGGTTTGCTAATGATATTAATATAGGAAATTTTTGAGAATCCGCAATTCTTTGTCAATGGACCTACGGCCTCAGACGTGCGACAGGGATATGATGGGGATTGCTGGCTCATGGCTGCCCTTTGTACTATGGGCAACAAGGAGGAGCTGATTCAGAAGATTTGCGTTGCTCGCAATGAAGATGTTGGAATTTACGGATTTGTGTTCCATCGAGGTAAGCGTGTGGTTGGAGACTGATCGGATTTGGAATCATGCTGACTTTTTCAATCAGACGGCGAGTGGCAGCAGTGTATTGTAGATGACAAGCTATATCTCCGCGCTGCTGACTATGATGAGTCTGTGGATGAGCGACCTCTCTGGGACGACATTACCCGAACTGATACGGAGGAAGAGTACCGGCGAGTCTGGCAGACGGGTTCGCGGGCCCTGTACTTCGCTCAGTGCGTGGACGACAATGAAACCTGGTTACCTCTTCTGGAAAAAGCCTTCGCCAAGGCCCACGGAGATTATTCTGCGATCGAGGGTGGATTTGTTGGTGAAGCTATTGAGGATCTCACCGGAGGTGTCACGTCTGAGGTCTTATCCAGCAACATCCTCAACAAGGACCGCTTTTGGACCGAGGAACTTATGAAGGTCAACCAGGAATTCCTGTTTGGTTGCGGCACTGGCATGTTTTCAAACTGGTTAGATCCTCACTACCGAGGTCCACCGAGGGATCGAAAGGGTATCGCGGAGGGCCATTCCTATTCCATCATGGAAGCCCGGGAGATTGACGGGCATCGTCTACTGCGACTGAGGTATGTGCACGAATGTACTAGTCAAGGGTAAATGAACGAAAAACTTATAGTAGCTAGGAACCCATGGGGTCGCAAAGAATGGCACGGTGCTTGGGGTGATGGATCCAAAGAATGGACGGCCGAGTGGATGAACATTCTTGGCCATAAATTCGGCAACGATGGGGTAGGTATTAATCTGTTGCGCATTCAGTGAATATGCTAACCTGGCTCAGTTCTTCTGGATCTCTTATAAAGACCTCCTCAGGAAATACCAGCACTTCGACCGGACTCGGCTCTTTGGACTTGAGTGGACCATTACCCAGCAATGGACTACGTTGAATGTTCCCTGGTCTGCCGATTATCACAGCACCAAATTCATGTTGGATGTGACCAAGAGTGGTCCGGTTGTCATTGTTTTATCCCAGGTTCGTTATGCGCTGTTTACTCTTGCTAGTGTATAGTGGCTAACCGATACAGCTTGATACGCGTTATTTCAAAGGACTAGCCGGCGAGTACAGCTTCGTGCTTAAGTTCCGCTTGCAGAAGGTAGGAGAACAGGATTATCTCGTGCGCAGTCATAGCAGCCACTTCATGGGCCGGTCTGTCAACGCCGAGATCAACCTTGAGCCGGGCCACTATCACGTCTTGATGAAAATCACAGCCTTCCGCCACGAAGATGTAGCCTCTACCGAGGAAACCGTCCGCCAGGTTGCTGCGACTAGAAGAGAGAAACTGGTGCAAGTCGGCCTTTCATACGACCTTGCGCACGCGAAGGCGATGGTGGGCGAGACAGATCAGGAAAAGCGTGAGCAGGAGGCATTCAAGGCACTCGAACGGAGAAAGCTTCGCGACCAGATCAAGAAAAATTTGCAGAAGGAATGGATCCGCCAGCAGAAGAGGGATGCCCGAGAAGAGCGAAGGCGCATGAACCGCACCCCCAGCAGCAGCTCCTATTTCAACTCCGAACGTGATTCTATCCCCAGCCAGATTCTGGCAGAGAAGCCAGTAGAAGAGTCTCCCGTCGACGCTGCAAGCGTCTCGAGCGAAACTAGTGACCGTCGTGTCAACGGCTCCGTCCCGGTCATTCACGTCAACGGCGGGAAGGGTCTGCATGCAAGACATGCGGGCAGTGGCTGGCGACGCGGGCCCGACTCTCCGCGTCCTAGTCTGGACGTTCGTGTTGCTACAGAGGCTTTGGACCCGAGTGACCTTGAGATACTAGAAGGGTTCGAATTCGACAGTGATCTCGATATGCCTCCTGATGAGGATGTGAAAAATCACCCTCCATCTACGGACCGTGATGGGCCTCCTGTTGACCCGTGGAATGCGGTCTGTGTGGTTGGGCTGCGAGTCTACTCCAAGGATCCGATGTTGACTTTGCAGGTTGTGCGTCCTGTGCCAGAGGACGATACTGAAGCTCCTTTGGACCGAGATGACCCTGCGGCGTCGGCGACGACCTCTCAGCGAAACCCGTATTCGTGGAGGGACTCGTGGAGCAGTCAGCTACCCATTTAGTGCGTGGCTCATAGCGCGTTTTTTGTTTTGTTCAAATTGGAGAGCTGTAAAAATTGCCATTTGCATGACTAGCTTATTCCTTAGCTGTTGGGTTGATTAATTATGAACATATAATTGTATGTAACAGTTCAGACTGAAAATGAACATATTCAAAGTGAATATCACAACCATTCGGAAGTTATTGTTGAGATTCTCGTATATTGCCAGATTATTCAGGCATAAATGACTTCCGATACCAAGGCCAACAGGCCAATCCATGACAAGTTTTATCAAATATCAAAAGCATACTCAATAGTACCATGCGAGATATTATCTGCTCATCCCGCGGAGTAGCCCTTTTCCTGCGTCGCAGCAGGCGAACTGCGCATATTTCCGTCGCGTATTTCCGATGTTCGCGATATTCGACCGTTTCATCTGATTGCACAGATGAGACAATATGTCTCCCCATTGGAAACAATGGTGCTATATCTCTCAGGTGATATATGCCTTTCCTTCCCAATCCTAATTATACATGCTAACCTCATCCCTAGAATTACGCGACCGAGCGCTTTGAGCCGGTCTCACCAGGGGTCCCCAGGAGGCCCAAATGTGATCCTCTACCTTCCGCCTGGACCTTTGTTGCAGGGGAATGGCACGAGCGCATCTCAAAAACATGAAGGTCTTGAAGCTGATCACCAAGTTGGTGAAAACAGCACCTTACCCTCTGCAGGTTCACCCCAGCACGTCTTAGCATCTACTACATCTGCATTGGTAGTCACAGTCAACTACCGCCTCGGGGAGATACAAACACCTATTTCCCCCTCAGACGAGGGCTCAACACAAAAGCCAATTGGATCCTCAGACCAAACCCAGGCACCAAGCAACCCCCAACCAACCTCATACAAATACCCAACCCCAGTCCACGACACCCTAGCCGGATTCGACTGGATCCGAACTCACCTCCAACCAACCAAGCTATCCATCTTCGGCACCCACATCGGAGGCTCTCTAGCTCTAATGCTATCTCTAACAGAAGCCCGATCCATCCAAGCCGTCGCCGCCATAGAACCAATCTGCGACTGGCCGGGCTTAGATGAATACTGCACACGCGAAAGCCCCAAACTAGAAGCAGGCGACAATACCCCAACACCCAAACACAAACGCCAAAGAAAAAAGCAAGCACCTTCAGACCTAGTCCCCCTCCTTGAAGCGCGCTCGAAATTCTTCTCATCCCCAGAGCGCTGCTTTGACTCCTTCGCATCACCGATCCTCTTCCTCCGCTCTGCGGGTCGGGACGTGCCGCGCACTTTCCCGCAGTATCTCACGGGATCGGAATACCCGGTCCCCGTGTTGAAGGAGATGCGAAGCATAGAGCAATACGCGTCGGACGGGTCAATCCGGGATCGGGATGTGTATTCTGATCTGGATGGCGATGAGGTTGATATGAGCGCTACTGTTACGCGACGTCGGAAGGCGCTTTCGCGTTGGCCGCCGTATGGGTTGGATTATGGGCTTAGTGGGGATACGTGGTCTGGGCCTGCGGATGGGATTGGGCGGTTGGAGATGACTTTGCCTTGGGTTCGGGTGTTTGTGAGAGATGGTGCTGGTTTGGCTTCTGGTTCTCTCTCTGCGATTGAGTTGAAGAAGAAGAGTAGAGAGGGGGGTCTTGGGACTACGGTTCTTGCTAAACAGGCTGATGAGATGGTTTCTGTTATGCGGCGGGCTTGTTTTTGGGGTCGGGAGAAGGGGATTGGGGAGCGGAGGGTTACTTTATCTCAGTTGAGGAGTGATATTAATGTGGGAGAGCAAGTGGGTGATTGGTTCAAGGATGTGTTTGAGAGAAGAATGGATGATATAGATTAGAACCGGTTGGAATGAATAAGATAACTTCAGATCGACTGTGAATTCATGAAGGCCCAGGTGGAAATATACAAATGTGGAGATAATGGTACATTTATGTGAGCGCCCTCCTAGTGGAGTGATGTATATCATTTGGTATAGCATATTCATCCAGGGCAGCAAGGTGAGACAAATTTGGCGGCTCAATGGTGCAAATATTCAGATATGCAAAGCAAAGACTGTGACTAGACACCCAATAATGATTTTATGGTGGCATTGAGTTCCTCGTATAGTTTTCCGATGCCCACCATCCATCAATGGCCGCAATGTCTGATAGCATCCCAGAGCCCTCGGGGAAAGGGGGAGAAGGAATCTGGCCCATGCCATTCAGTGCGTTGCCATTTTGAGTCTCGGACAAAAGACGCATGTCCGAGTTAGGGATCCAGTCTAGGTCGCCTAGATGGGAATCGTGGACGGGGAAGGAGGTCTGTTGCTGATAAGAGCTTTGTTGATGATATTGGTGGTGAGGAGGCAGCGTTTGCTGGGAGAGATGGGAGTATTGGTTGCTAGTCACAGGTGCTGCTGGCTGTATATGAGGAGGAGCCCCGGAAACGGATAAACGGGATTTCTTCCGCGAGCCATCCGTTCCGTGAGCATTGGCAGCTCGGTTATGCTGTATAGACGGTTTCTGCGTGCCCAGCGACACCAAGTTAGCACTGCTGTTTTGGCGTTTCGCTGCGGAGCCGGATCGTCGCATGTTTGCTTGCCAACGTCGCTGGAGAGTAACAAGGTAGTCGCGGGTGCGCTTGGCATTGTCGAATGATTGACCCAGTTCATCGAGAGCACGGAAGCATAGATTGAGATATGCTACCATTTCCGCGTTGCGGGGGTATGTCGGGCTATCCCCTTGTTTGACTGGACTCATTGGGGACGTGGATACTGTAACGAAGAGGAGCATGAGCGCTGCGCTGAAGATTATCGCTACGACTTGGTTGTTCATGCGGCGGAAGGTGTAGTGTTTCTCGAAGAGTTGAAGTATTCTTGCGATTGCGGTGGCTGATTCCACGCACATGCGCCGCGCGTGGTGATACCCAGGCCCTTGACGGGGACTGCGGGGCTGAATATAGCTTTTGGAGAGCCATGGGCGGTGGAAGAAGATGATGATTTGGTGGTATTGCATGCTGCAAGAGACTGTTAGTATGATTCCAGGCGTCTATTGTATTAGAACAAACTTACTGGAGCATCATCAAATGAGGCAATATTGGTGATTTATCATCGTCCAAATTAATCTGAAGGGTAGAAGGAAGGTTTGCTTTCCAGGCGAACAAATCTTCCGTAACTTGATAGCAGATTCTTTGCAAGTCATGCCGAGAGATATCGGAACATCCATACCTAAAGACATGTTAACATTGTACTGATTGATATCCAAAAATCACTCACAAAATATGACCAACTGGAGAGATCATCTCCCATAGGACGACAAATTGCCTACATATTAACTCCATGGGGTTCCTCAGGCCGTTCTCCGATAGCGAATGAGCGGCTTGGTGGCCATATGGATGCCAGTTTTCTTCCTTTTCAGGACAAAGAGCAGAGCCAGGTTTGGGGACACCTATATCACCAGCGTTCATGCGGAACGGGCGGCCCAAGTAGAAGCCCCAGAAACTAGCTACTGTTAGAGATAGTCATAGCATAAAAAGTGCCAAAACTCACTGGTCTGCAACATAGCTACCCCAAAAGGTTGCACGACGTACATCAGCCTCAAACTGAGTAATATCGCCCTTCTCGACATAGGCCCTCATATCTAAATGTAAGCCAAGATCGAAAGCAAGCCGCATAGACATTCCTACAATGTGGTTAGTCAATTATAGTTGAGGGTTGCCCATCTTCAACCTTACCGCTATACAGCCAACCTCGGGCATCGCGATTTGATGCGCCTTCATGGCAGCTCATAATAACAAGTGCCTGAACAGTAGCAACACAAGGAGAGTCGAGTTCGATTTCCAGAAGGGCTTTAGCCCGGTCTGCGAAGAATTCAGAGAGGGATTTGGGGAAAGTGATGAACGTAGGGTGATAGCGTGCCTCAAAAGCACTCCCTATTGCGCACCTGCAATATGTCAGCAAGGCCCTTAACGACCCGAAAATAAGTCGAACTCACATCGCATTGGTCAAAACCTCCGAATAGAACGGAGTATCGTCCAATTCATCGCGCCATTTAGTTCGTGCCATCATGAACATCTCTTTGTCGACAATGTATGTACTGGGGTTTTGCCAGGTGAAATACAACTCTATAAGATGATCCTCCAGGGCTTGGTCAACAGGTTGACCAACCCGAAGGTGATTCAGAATATCCTGACCATCGTGACGCACAGTCCGCGCGTCTGGTCGCTGCCGCTGCTGTGTCGCAGACACGTCCACCAGATTGAGGTTGGACGTGGCACCGTAGAATCGCAGGTGGCCATCGCCTGCAATTTTCAAAGTGCCAATGCGATGCGATAATTGCTCAATAACATCGTTTTCAGCTTCGTCCTCTTCGCCGCTGTCCGAATCATTTTCTCCGTCATGGGGTAGGTGGCCTAGCGAACCCCCTGGCTGATGAGCCTTATCCATGCCAAGATGGTAGTTATGCGGGCTCATTTCAGTGTTAACGGGCATTCTAGGCATTGTTGGGGCCCCTGGTCCTCCGTTGAGATTAGCGTAAATCGTGTCCAAGCTTTCAGCTGTTGGCAAAGTGAAGCCCCAATGGACAAAGTTCTGATTGTCGGAAGCGCCTTGTACCATTCCAAATGGATTCCAGCCCTCCGGCGACGGGAACTTTCCACTAGATGGTGTATCTTGGGCAGGGGATGCACCAGAAGCAGCCAAATTAGTGATCGCGGTTTGTCCCTTGGTATTCACGTTAGGCAGATCTTGAGGCGGTGATTTGCTTGAGACTCCAGAGACCGTTGGCTCATCTGCTGGTCGCTTTTCATCGCCCACTGCCGAGACTTGAGGAAATCCACGCGGGATCTGGAGTGTATCCAAGACCCTATTCATGCCAGCCTCATCCTCTGGATTCATTGGCGGCGGCTCTAACCCTTGTTCCTTGATGAAATGACATAGCTGATCAATTCGGGCTGAGAACAGCTCTGTTGATGCTCGTAGAGACACTCTATTTCGTTTTAGCTTTTGAACATTAAGTGATGTATCTCTACGATGGCAGCTTCATTACTTGGACAGAAGAACGAAGGTCATACTTACTTTCGCTTGTCGTCTCCATGTTGGTATTTGCATTCTTTTCCTTTGCGCTGACAATTCTGGCAGTGCGGAGTAGCTCCATCACACTGCAAGCACATCAGATTTCAATCCCATTTAGGCTTTTTCCAAGCTCAGAGACCACATACCCTGATTTTGCTCTCCCGACATGGCACACAGGCAGTGGTGACATGTTTACGGGGTGCCTTTTTTGTTTTCTCGGGCTCAGGCGACATGGTTAATATAAGTTCGAGGCCTCCCCGATTCTTCCAGGTGCTAAAACCCTTTGGGGTTGTGGGGTGTGTGGCGATGAATCCCCGCAAATGAGAGGAAATGGGTGAGACCACTGTCTAATTCATCTCGCGCCAAGTGTTGAAACGTTCAAAATTTTTCATTGTCAAGCCATTGATAAGGGAGGTTTATATAAAATAAAATAAAAGTCTCCAAAGATTCCAAATGTTCAGAGGGCGGGGTGGAAGAGGATCCACCTATGAAATGGTGGGGGATAAGCAGATTTTTGATCAAGTGACATCTAATTTAAGACAGTATAAGTACGAATAGTAGTACATGTATTGACTAGATTTGTACTACCAGTCACCAGTGCGCTTGATTCCCTCGTTCTGCACAACTTCAATCCAATATCCATCGGGATCAAGAATAAATGCAATGTTGTGCATCCGACCGTCAGTCAGGCGCTTCTTAAAGTTCACATTCAGAGACTCGAACCGTTCGCACGCCGCCGGGAGGTCGTCAACAGAGATACCTGATACAAATTAGTAACCTTGGAAAAAAACAATCAAAAGTCGTGTGATCGTCCACTTACAGATATGACCGAAACCTTGGGGTTCAGTGTTACCGTTGTGGTAGACAGGGCCCTCCTGCTTCTCAGTGCCGTAGTTCCAGGTTAACTCTAGCAGACCTTCCCAGTCCGCCACCGGGTTGCTGCCCTCCTTGGTCTTTGGGTTGGACGCAGGGTACCCCAGGAAATACAGGTTGAACTTGTTCTCTGGATTTTCAATGGTGCGAACCAAAGACATGCCCATGGATTCCTGGTAGAACTTCAAGCTGGCTTCGGCATCCTTCACGCGCAGCATGGTGTGGTTCAGGCGGTAGCTACCCGGGTCGGTGGTGGTGCTGAGATTCTCGTCGGCGCGACGAATGATCTCAACCCAGTATCCATCAGGATCCTTGGCGAAGGCAATGTTTCGCATACGGCCATCGGTCAATTTCTTCTGGAAGGGGTAGCCAGCATCTTCAATCCGCTTGCAGGCGGCTTCGATATTGTCAACCGCGATGGCAATGTGGCCGAAGCCACGATGCGGCTCTGTGTTTCCGTTGACCACACTGTAGTTGGGGTCGTTCTCAGTGCCATAATTGTGAGTCAATTCCAGAACGGCGTTACGATCGGTCCAGTGACAATCACTCCCCTGGAGAGAGGCGGGGCCGTCATAGGCCAGGAAGTAGTTGCAGAACTTCCATTCAGGCATATCAATCTTGTTGACCAGGTTCAAACCGAGGAATTTGTAAAATTCCACCGATCTCTGCGGATCCTTGACCCGCATCATCGTGTCTATAATGGTCTCATGTTAGTGATTGTCTGGAAGGAGATTGAATCCACGAACGGTTGAGCTTATAGGTGGAGGTATCGGAAGCCATGGTTGCTAAAGATCCTAGTAAATTTGTCAATATAGGTTCATCAGCTGAATATGAATTCAGCTTACTGATTTGCACAAATCTTTGCTTGACGAGGGAAAGACGAGCCAACATTGAGGAAGAGGGGCAAAGAACTTTTTGTCAGCCGTGAGGAGACCCGTGGACTGTGGGGCACATGACGCTATTATACAATATAGCTTTTTGTATAGCTACAAGAATTATATAGATGTAAGAGCAATTAGATTCTATAATATATATAGTCTATTACTCTTAATAGAAGCTGTATCTATTTAATATGAAACAGAAAATATGAACCTTGGATGTATATTTAGAACATAGAATATATAATATATAATAAACATTTGATAATACATGTATTATAGACAAGCATAATATAGAAATGTAGAAATGAAGGAAGTATTCTGTTTCAATCTTAATAATGATACTTCGTATTAACAAATATAATATGCAGCTATAAACCTCCAACGTGTTGAAACGTCATGCGGGAACTCCACACGGGACCTTTTCATCTCCAATTCCTCTTCTCCTCTTAACATTCAAGGCTCTCCCTCAAAACCCCCCCCGGAAATCCTCCAATCCAACCCCAGTTTCGTATAAGCCAGGTTCGTGGAAATCTTCTTGCATGTTCCTCCACACTCTCTTCCCCGCTCCCGGTTGATCCCTTTCCTACCATTGGCCTCTATCTTCACCCCCGGCTTCGTGTCGCATTCGGAGCGGTCCTTCAAGTTTTCGACTTTCTCATACTGCCGCGCTTAGCCCTCAGTTTTCACGTATCCCCCCTCTTTCTCTCCCAATCATGTCTTTGCTCATGTACACGTTCGCCCACATTTGCCCCGTCGCTAGGGTCTACCCATTGCGGAGCCGCCAACGCACATGACATGGTGGTCCTACCAGGCCTCATAAAGCTCTGTTTCCCTGTCATTTTTTTTCTCTGTGCTACCGGACGCAGTTGAAATTATCGTGACTTTCCATCTGGACCAGAGAGCTCGGATGCGCATGGAGTCAACGGTTCCAAAGTGTTGCCTGTTCCCCTCATTTCCTGTAATCTAGCTAGCCAAACACTGGCTATGAAAACATTACCTTCTTCCCTCGTGTCCTCTTGATTTTACTTATTTTGTGGGGAATAAACAATCCCCACGTTATAATCTCTTGCCGAGTCCGCATCCATGGGTGTGAAGATGGCTGAGTGCGAATATCCAGTTCCCGGCTTCTCTGATTCGATCTCCGATAGCTCCTCAACAACTACACCCATATCAACCTCCCAACCTCCCTTCGAACCGACCTTTCTCCCCTACTGGGCCCGCTACGAGACAAAGTGTGCTCAGAATCTACTGGACTACTCTGACGAGCCGATCGAATACGACCTCGACGACGAGGACTACCAAGACAACTGCTTCTTCTTCCCAGAAGACTGCTCGTGGACTCCACCAAAAGATTGCATTGCAGAGCAAGATCACGTATCACTGCAAGAGGAACCTGAGACCAAGGAGGAATACACGCCCTCGGTAGGCCAGGACACCGACACCGACACCATGATCCCCGGTCTCCCCGATATCAAGATGCTAGACGCAGAAGCGCTAAGCGATCTCCTGGAAGATAACCTATCCCCACCAGAGATCACAACAATCATGTACGCCCGCCGCGCTTCCATCTCAAACCCCACCTAACCTAATCGTTCACAGTGTCTTCGCAACAAACGGCTCCGTCTTCGCCCACGGCTCCCCCCTCTCCTCACGCCAACTGCGCAACCTAAGCGCAACCTACGGCGCCGCCTACACATGTTACGCCAAGACAGCCTCAACCGGGAACCTAACAGGCGTGAACCCAGCCAGCCATCCCTCCTCCTACGTGACCGCCAAGTCGATGTCACTAGGCGACGTCGGCTCGATCGTCTTCGAACTCGACGACTCAGTCGCAGTAGTAACCCGAGTCGCGGATAAAGTCCTCGTCGCAGCAGTCGGCCCATCGAGACTAGACAAGTCCGATCCAAACGGCGCTAACGACGCCATCGCGACCGACGGCGTGCCCGATGCTGGTAATGGGACTTCCACGCCCGAGGTCTCGGGTGATACCTCGCGCACACAGGCCGTGCCTGCGTCTCCGAACCCGCCTCAAAACGGCCACCCAGATCCGCAGTACGAGATCGACCGCAGTGCTGATCTTGCGCGGTTGGCTAGCTTGAATCTGTCAGCTTCGCCGGGTGTCTTGCTTGCGCTGGAATCTAAATGTGCTGCGCTGGGACGATTCCTCGGGGAGAAGTTGGATGATTTGGAAAGTCCTGAGGATTTCTGATGAAAATGTCTGCAGTTATTGCTGGGACTACGGACTAAGTCCATGCCTGTATTTACATAGGCTATGATATGATTCGACGACACATTTCTGCCAGCTTTGTGTATTTGAAGGATCTTCGATCCGATTAGCGTTATCTGATTGCATTTTTTTATTTTGAAAGGAAATTCATTAAGTGGTATATATCAAGTTGACAGTGCTCCGCTCTCCGCGTGGATGAATGAACGCTACACCCTAGACGGATGAGATGCACATGCGTATAATGTGTTGGGGTAATGCAAGTCCAAAAAAACCAAAAGAGCATAAAATGTATGCCTAAACAGCATGGAAATCATCTCATGACTTCTCCACGGCGGAGCCGCCGGGAGAGGTGTGGAAGTGGCTAGCCGTGCTGGCTGTGCGGCTAATGCCCTCGGTCGGACTAGCGACAACAGGGGAAGCGGCAGTAGCCGGAGCAGCCTGGCTCTTCTCCATCTCCTTCTCGGCGTAGGAGGGCGGCTGTGTCTGTCCGGACACGTTACGGGAGGGGCTAACAGAGCCCGCAGGGGACGTGGCCACGGGAGAAGCGAGCGTTGGCACAGCAGTAGCCACTGCCGGGCCCCGGGTAGCCTCCTTGATAACGGACCACCATTTCTCAGCGTCATTCGGGGTGTGCGCCTTGAAGCTGAGCTCGGTGTTTGTGTGGAATGCATTTCCGATTTTGCCGCTAGAGACATCCTTGCCCTTCACATTGAACTTTATGCCATCGATAGCACCGACGATGCAGTCAGGCAGGTACAGCGAGAGCTCGGGGGTGGGGTCGCGACGGAAATCATCGTTGTCCTTGAACTCGTGCAGATAGCGGGCCGGTGTGACGACGTAGTAGCCAGTGCTGTAGCCCTTGATGACGGCGCGCGAGCGACGCTCGAGGGAACCCTCGATCAGAGGCTGTGTGGCGCGGTGCTCCATGTTCGGGAAGGTGATGCTGGAGAAGGAGCGTGGGGGTGAGTCTGGGTTGACGAGGGCTGCGTCGTTGCGCACGCAGAAGTTGATCCATTCGAAGTCCGGTGGGATGCGCTGTGCGGTACCGAGGATATCGGCGTACATGGCGCGCTGGCGCTCGAGTTGTCCGCCCATGTGCTGGTGGAATTGGTCCAGGGTGCCTTGCACGGTTTGCAAGACGTGTGCTTCGAACTGCTGGAAGGAGTTCTGCACGGCGAGGATATCCTGGCGGTGGTTGTTCTCCTCGTTCACTTGGTTGTTTAGACGGTGGTTGATGCCGCGCTTGAGGAGATAGGGGTCGTGGTGCTGCTCGATTTTATTGCCGGCGGCGGCGTCGAAGGCAGCGGAGTTCTGGCCCAGGAGCTCGATGTGCTTCTGGGTCAGGCTGCGCGCCTTTTCAACAGCCTTGGCTCCCTTGCTGGCACCGGTGCTCAGCTCCTTGGACTTGTTCTTGATCTCCTTGTGCAGACGCTCGAGGGTAGGGAGCACGGCGGTCTTCAGGTTCTTTTCGCCGTCCATGTACAGGGTGACCATGCCCTGGGTGTTGTTGCGGATGTTTTCAAAGAGACCAGCTACACCACCTCCGCTGGAGCTGAAGTGGTGGCCCTCCTTGAGGGGTTCGTTCACGGCCTGTTTCCATTCTTTGTCAGTCCTGGTTACTCCGACCCATTGGCATACACACTGACCTTCAAGATCTTCTCATAATCCTTGGACTGGGACTTCTGCACTTTGGCGGTAACAGAGAAATACTCCTCGAGATATCCGCACATATGCTTCCAGGCTCGGAGACGCTCAAGCAGGAGAGTTGTAGTCTGGAAACAAGCATACCGTCAGTACTAGCTATTTCTTTTCTTCCAGGACATCGCGAATACGCACCTCACTACTATCGGTCTCGGGGATAGCCTCATCGTCGCTCATAGAAGTACGACGAGTGACTGTGCTGCTCACGGTACCAGACCGCACAGGCAGCTTCACATCCGTGGGGGTCGTGGACATGGCGGAGAAATAGCGGGGTAAGGTGAGTTCGGGATCTAATTCAAGTCGTCGACAGTTAAAGATGTCGAAGCTATCTTATCCCAGAACCGGGTGAAGAGTTAAAGTGGCTGAAATTGAATAAATGGGGGGTTATTAGCAGTGGCTGTGGAAGACCAAGGCGGGGTGTGCGCTAGTCTATGGCCGGTCTAGTCCACTCAATAGTTAGCAACAAAGAGATCCATAATCGGAGATCAAACTTACACAGAACAGCCCAGAGTCAATAGACTGACATAGACTGACAATATTGAGAGATATTGTTAGGTGAAAAGATTAAGGCGAAAAAGTTCATTCTTAACCGATCGACAAACACCAATGAGGTCACTGCTCAGCCCAAAGCCACTTACAACCCTATCAGGCCTTACTGTGGCTTTATGTCCAACTCAATAGTCAGGTTATATGCACGTTACGTATATATTTCGGAATAGGTTTGAATGTAAATGTAATGCATCCATACCTACAATACTCGAGGTAAATTGTGCTTACTACTGTGTACAAAGGACTGGGTAGGTCCTACTATGTACTAAAGGTATATTATGTCGATAGCTTTCAATTCTAACCAGACTAGAAGACCATGATACGTATAGATAGTAACCAAAAGCGGCAGAGGCCATGTGCCAATGGAGCCCTCAATGTTACATCTATCGAAAGCGAAACAATGCCATTGACACAAGAAATCAAGTCCGAGAGCAGGGCCAGGGCCTCGGAGAACATTACCTAATATGATCGACAGCTAATTTCCTAATTAGGCTATGATATCATCGAAGATGTCGAATCTGGTAAGCATTGAAGAGTTTGGTCTAATCAACAAAATAATTAAGTACATGCGGTAAAGGCTTGGTATGCGTCGCTCGTGCTGATGGGCATTTTTTTTTCAATGTCGTGCAGCTCGTTCATATCGGATCCCATTCGTAAGGTAAAAAGAAAAAAGCAGTAAAAGATCAAAACACTGTGCGTCACCGTCTATGAAAATATTCCTGCCTGTCTATGCCGAACGCCTGAGAGAGAAAAAGAAGTTGCAAGGAAAGGAAGGGAAGTGAGAAGAGGTATGAAGCTGCCACGGTTGAGCAGTAGAGCGAGTCAAAACCATGTTGCGTGAGAAGTTCCAGGTTGACCGAGGCTGAGGCTCAAAGGGGTAGTTAATGCTGGGGGCGTGATCATTCGTGGATAAGGACATGAGATAGAGGAGGGCAAAAGTGGAGAGAAAAAGGAAAGAGTCGTGAAAGAGCAGGGCGGTTCACAGCGGTCTCAGTGTCCAGCACCGGTAGGAGAACTTTTGGTGGAAATTGAAGGCGGATCATGCATGGGTCGAAGGATTAACCCCGCCTTATGCTCTGGCGCGAGCTTGCACAAGTCTAAGTCTGCGGTCCTCATCATCAGCATGGGTGCCGTGAGAGTGGAAGAAGCCGAAGCCGGGGCGATTATGCACCTCTATGGGGGTTACAGGGCCGCTTGCGCGGCCGCTGCGGATATAAGCCTGCTGGGGAGATTGTGGGACCGATAGTGTGGGAAGGCTACTAGCAATCACGGCATTGTAATCGGGAAGACCAGAGTCACATGGACGCACGGCACAGCGCACTGCAGTCGAATAGCTGGGAACCCGACTAAGAGTCTCCACCTCATCGTACTGGGGGTGAAAGGGAGTTGCCATGCCTGAGGGAAGGACTTCGGGTTCCACTTCATCGGATGGCCGACGGGAGAGTTCTGGACTGCCATGGCTGTGTGAGTTTGATCCGGAAGCTGGTCCGAAGTAGTCATTGGAGACACCCAATTGGCGATGAATGTGGTGAGTGTCTATTGGGGAGTGAGATCCGTGGATTGGCTCGCCAGGAGTGACTGTACCAGGAGTAACAGGATGGTGGAATGGACTCGAGTTCAGGTTCGTAAGACGGTGATGCAGCGCTGAAGCTGAGATATTGGTGTTGGTTAGGGCGTTCATGGAGGCCAGGTTCTCTGACGAGATGTTGCGACTGAGAGGAGTGAAGGGCGTCCCCGGGCCACTGCTGGGACCTGGTGTGCGATATCCGCTGGGGTCCACCTCGCTATACAGCTGATCGAACGTGTGCTCGCCGTAAAGAGGGGGTGCCTGGTGCGCAAATTCATCAACGGCGATCCGGGTAGATTGGGGGGTTTGAGCAAGAAGGTTATTGTTGTCATCGATGGCAATGTGTGGTGAGATGAAAATCGAAACTGGAAGAGTAGCTCGGAGCTGCATTGAGATGTTAGCCTGACAGAAATATGATCGGTCGCTCTACCATTACTCACCTCGCTGACGTGGCCGTCGGGGTTGTGTAGCTGAATACGGAACTTCAACTTGTGGCGGACTTTGATCCCCTTGGTGTCTGTATCCTGCAGGCAGCGGGTCAATGTCTGCGGCATGTCTAGGATACGCGTGCATTGGTATCCCTCCGCGGCTTCATCGATAATTTCAATGTTATCCTCATCCAGCTCATGCTCGTCGGTCAAGATCGTTCTTGTGGTCTTGTATGTGTTGCGAATGGCATCCGGATCTTCTGGATTGAGCGTAAGGTCATGGCTTTCAATTAACTGCGATGTAATTTGACCGATTCGAAGACCCTTAAGAAGGGGAATCAATTTGAAATCAACGGTGATGGCGGTTCCAAAGACAATGGCTTTCGTCGGGGTACTAATGGAGTATTCAATTTTGTTGGGCCAGATGTTGTCCACAGACTAGGAAATTCGTTAGCAAAATTTCATCGGTTAGGCCGATAACCACTTACCATTGCATGCGATAGCTCCAGAGCGCTGGGGTCCAGAGTCCGGATGATTCTGAGCGGTTTGCGCGCGACAATGTCCTTGACGTACTTGCGGCCGATCTCGGCCTTGAAGCGGTACATCACCCATGTCTCAGCGAGACCTTCCACACTCTCGGGCATGGAACCCTCAAGTACCACATCAAAAGGGTACTCATAGTTGCCTGCAGGGAGGACCTCGGTTTTTCCCTTACCCGGCTCCCGGAATCTCCAGGTTTTCTCGTAGAACACACGCTCGCGCCACGACTTGCGGCCACCGCCGGCTGCACTAGATGGAAGGTGCCAGCTGTAGAATTGCCATGTTAGTGATTATTCAGACTCGGATAGTGCGACACATACCAAACACGGGACATGCCCGTCAGCTGGAGTCGGATATGTTTGATGGTGAGCGGCTCGGACAAACAGAGAATCAGAGTGCCCCGCAGATGCGCGCTCGCAGCTTCATGTTCACCGCCACGAAAAACGATATAATCATCGTTCAACCTGCATAAAGTCAGATGTGCAGTTCACACAAGATGCAGGTCCCCCACTCACCGAATGTCAAAGTACTTGGCGCTGCTGGCGCTCCCGCCACCGCTGAAGAAGCTGAGAGCCATTTGGAATTTGCCAGCAATGGGCAAGAAAGTTGGGTAAAAATATGAAGAGGAGAGTAAAGAGTAAGAAGTAAAAGGAACTTCAAGTTGTCTGGTAAGCTCGGTATTTTTTCCGTTTTTTTCTCTATCGTTGATCTACCGGAACATGGCCAGATACGCAAGGCTGGTCCGAGTCGCGGGTCCTCAGTGGAGTGTGCCGGAAGCGGCGATTAATTCGCTTTTTTTTCTCTTTTTTCCTCTTTTGATTATTTTTCTTTTGTAGTGGCGAACAAAATGACTAATCTCAAATAGAAATATTGAGAAATACCAGGTGAGAGGTTAGGCTCCGACTTAGCGTATATAGCGAGAAAATGCAACAATGGCGAAACACCGGGGTTTTAAAGGATTTGAGAGATCCTAAGAAGAACCTTAGATCCGTTCTAACCGGTAAATCACATCAAAATGAGTGCCTGGTGTGTTTTACGTCAGCGCTATCATATGTCAGGCCTTTGCATATGCATATGCACGTGTCTTCCTATACTCCGAAGCTCCCAAAGAGCACACATATTTACTTTGTTATATCATTATTTAGGGCTCTTTGATATCAAACACAAATCACATTCTCTTCAGAATAAGATTTGAATACTATCACATTCATAAATGAAATTAATCAGGTCTTCCGGGTCTTCATTTACCCATTTTATGTACCACGCCATGCCATGTTGCACATACCTCGGGATCACCCTTCCCGCATGGGTTGAAGATCTCTTACGATGCAGAATGCCAACGTACATGTGCTTTTTGAAGTTACACGGCATGAAGTGATAGACAATATAAGGTTCATACTTCAAACCTGATCGTCAACTTTGACCTCCACTTTTATAGTAAACAGGGTATTCCCTATCTAGGCTAATCCTGTATATGCACTCCACCAGTCGCGGCATATACACTGCTCCTATCAGGCTCCAGATGGCGCCACTCAAATGGAAAATATACTTTACTAGAATTTCAGCCTTGTTTCAATCTAACTGCCGTTCACGCCAAGAGTTGGCACTCTACCAAACCGATACTGCCCAGATACGATGACAAATGCAGTTTCAAATATCCCTGTCCTCCGTAGGTAGGGGTTCTCCCTGCAGGTGGCGTGCCTAAGACACCCCTGCAAATTCCCGCTGCATGAAATCTATACTTCGTATGTTGTACCTTTGATGTTAACCTAGCAAGCTTCGTTTCTGGTTTCACCGGGAGCATTCGGAAATATCCGTGATCTACAGAGTATAGTAACCTAAGACTTACATCACTCGAGTCCCTGATGAGCATTGCGGTAAGAGCGGGAACTTGGTAGTGATAAACAAGCCCCACCTAGCTGTCAATGCCCGTGGCGTTGTGATAGGTTCAAAGCGGGTCATATTGTGAGCGATTTCAACCTTGGAAGTGTAAAACCATATGTAGTCCATAGATAAGGTCTCAATACAAACATCTGATTACAGGCCCACTTCTGCGGACTTGTTTCGGATACTCCGTATGTTGTACATTTTTGTCGCAAAGCTAGGACTCGGGGCATTCGAAGCCGTGGGCCCAGGTCGGGATGCCTTCGAATTTCGGGCATTTCCGCTTCACCCGGATCGGAATCCCGATTGCTTGCCGATTTTATCTACCCGAGTACACTTCAACGCGTCTTTTTATACTAGGCTTCCCGGTGTGCAATTTTAGGCTAAAACTGGTTTTCTCTGTTTTTAATTATTTATTTGACATTGTCCACCACGGACAATTATTTACCTTCCCACGGTGTGCGACCCGTAGCTAATCCTTTGTTCTAAACCTTGGAACCTTACGGCCTGCTTAATTGATAGGCCTAGAATCATCCAAAGACAATTGAGATATTTTACATTATCTCGAAAGGGCAACAAATATCAGCCAAGGGTCAAAGCTACAAAAATTTTAATTGACCGGCCCCACTCCGACAAGATCGACGGTGAACTTTTGCAGACACTCCACTATAAAATTCTCTGTGGGTTCCAGAACTTCCAAGGTCTTTTCTTGTCCAGGGCTCGGATCGCATCATTCCGATTTGTTTGCTGATAACATTTATTATAAAATGTCGTCATCCTGATTGACTCATTATTGCTATTTTTATATTTTTATATTTATATATTTATATATTCTTATACATTTTGTCTCAATTTCATTGTCCTACTATAACAAATATATGGGTCATGATGTACTTGAATATTAATAGCTGTCAAACTGCCCAGGTGGGCACTGTACACATAACCTGTAAAGATCTAGGCATGCTGGCAAGCTAACGCTAAAATTATATTGTCATTACCAAACCATATCAAGAGACGCGTCAAAGAGTCAAAGCGCAACTAAATATAGCCAATCACAAATCAACTGTAAATATCAACAGGCCTCATCTAGTCTGAGCTTATCAGTTCGGTTAATTTTTTTTAGATAGGCGCTTTAAGGCAGTGGGGCCCTGGTACCTTCCTAATACGGGTCTTCGTACTCCGTATACGTATACTAATAAGGATTGTTAACTCCCTCAAGATACATGTGAAAGTTACGGTAAAATTAATTTAGAGAAAACCTCATAATTCAGATAATAAATAAACAGCGCACAGAGACAACTCTTGCTTTCAAACGCAATATAAAACTTTGTAGTTCTCGGCCCGAATACCCATAGGGCATAATACAGCTTCCGGTGATCGCCAGGGGCTAGGTCGCAATGCCTAGCGGGAACTAAAAGAGATCGCGTGGATCAACTCTTTGCCAAGAACGGGAAAGAATTTTTTTACACTTACGACGGCCTCGGTTGGACCAATTGTACACCGGAATCAGTCCACATGGGCAGTGAGGGTTTTTGGTTCAGCTTTTACGGTCTAGAGGTCTAGATCAAAAGTGGGATGTATATCGTACAAAATACCTAGACGTTATGTCAGTCGCCAAAAGAGGTAATACGCTTTCAATGCTTATATTCTAAGCGTCGATCATTTTAGCGATCTGCAGTTGCAAATCAAAATTGGAAACCCCTGTCGAAGCAATCTCATACGGCTTTGTTGCAGCGGGATGATTGAAGGTAGGGAGAAACTTCACTATGCCCAGATGCTTAGCTTGCTAGTTGTATGGGAACTGGTTTTCCTTTTTGTTAGCAGGCTTTGTATGTCGTCATGGGTATGTAGCTAGGCAGCCTCGGCTGTCGGAATAGCGTCCAGCGCAACCGCCTCGGATGCAGAACCGCAATGCCGCTGCATATACCAGACGAGACATGTGGAACTGATATTGTTAAGCATCTGTCCCTGTTATGCACCATAGGATTGGCTGCCCGATCAGAGGAATGAACTCATAGGCGGATATCATGCCACTCGAACGTTGAAGAACCGTTTCATCGGACCTCCTGGTCAAATTAGCACCATGTACTCCGTATGCAGTGTACCTTTGTCTAGCATTGTCTAGGGTTGAGCTCGGTGTTACAATCTTCAATAGGTCTAGTGATGTTACAGCTTCCTATAGTGCTATGTTGGATCATACTCTGCACTTGTTATGGTTAAGTTAAGATGCGCACAGTATGTCGATCAAGATGCACTGTGGTACCAGTGGTAGCTATTTGCTGGAAAAAAAAGTCTCTTCCTTGATCTCTGCGCCAACAGTCAACTTACCCCAAGCCCAGATGGTATTTCAAGGCATATTTGCCAAAAATAGCGTTCTGATATCAAAACTAGAAATGTGGCACACGACACAATAGAACAAGTGTTTCAAGTCTGTATGATAAATAAACTTTCCTGACTCCTACATCTGATTGGAGGAGTGAGAAGAAATGGAGCGAGAAAAGAGTCTAAGTCGGACTTTCATTATGCCCCTACTACCTCCGTTTTTGGTTAGCTCACATTGCCACAGATTTGGTGAGCTTAAACTGATAATTTAGTATTAGAGTTTTTTGGGGGTAGATCCAATATATTATGGGGTAATGGACCACTTGGTGATGTCAGTAGAGCCTTCCGGGGAGCCGACGGGTACAATTTAGATGACATTGACCAGCTGGTACATATATCCACCTGATCCATTGGTATACTTCGATTACGCAACGAGGAAATACTGGGGTATGGCCGAACAGATCTAGTGAGATGGGGATATGTATTATGTTCACGAGTAAGCACAGTATTAATGACATAGAAAGGGATAAGCAAAAAATGCAGGTCGCAGTGGGATTTAGAGCCAGCGGCTCCAAAGAAGAAAACAGAACCACTTGGGCCGATTTGCAAATCATGAAAACGTCAATCAAGATAACCCAGAGGCCGGAAGGTGACCAAAGTGGGTCGAAGGAGGTAGGGGTCGGGTCGCAATGTCTATAACAGGCACAGCCTGAGAACAGGACGAGTATATTGAGAACGACGGGGGAATCCTGGAGCACAGCATACACTGCAATCCAATGTACCATGCCATGGTAAGATTGAGCGAAGCACAGATGCGGCCTATGAGACGAAAACAACCCAGCACCATCGAATAACATGGCAGGATCGGGTCATAAATGTTCGATAGCAGTCTCGGTCCAGCAAGCGCATCGAAGATTGAGGGGGACGGGGGATGTGGGTGACGGGGTATCGAGGAAGCAGCAGGTTGAAAAGACGCAAGAAGTGCTTCAGAAGATCCACCCAAGAATGATATAGAGAGCGATACCAGCAGCGATACACATGGCAGCGATCTTCAGCACGGCCACAGAATCGCCTTGTTTCGCCATCCGCGTCAGTCGAGTGGCGCTGCCTTTGAGATTCGTTGAGAAAGAGGAGAATACATCGCTCTAAGAAGGCAGTATTGTCAGTTGCAAGTTAACCAAACCAAGGCCCCAGTCAAAATATCCTCAAATTTCGAGTGATTATCGGACCAGGGAAAGGTTGATCAAGACGTACCGTATGGTCGAGAGTGTCCTGGTCCCGCGCATTATCATGGATATCGATCGTCACGGACCGAAGGGCTGAGACTTTCGAGGAGAGGGAATTGAGGAGCGCATTATTCTGCCTGTTTCAAAGTATTAGCACTCAGATCAAAACATGACTCGTTTCATAGGGATGTCCGACAGGACAAGGCGGCGAAAGGGGGACATACTGCTCGCGTTCGTAGGCGTCACTCATTTTGAATACTTCCAAGTTTTCCTTGATAGTTTCGCAGTGTATGTATTAGAAGTGACGCAACACAGAGACCGGAGAAGAGTACACGGAAATGAGTGAGGCGGAGGTGAGTGGCCAAAAGCTTCGAAGGTTGGGGAATCGGAGCCGACGTCAGCTCAGTGACAGATCACATGATCATCGATCACTATGGGGAAATTTACAAATTTCAAGTCTTCATCTTTCATTATATCTCTAACAAAATATACCGAGTTGCACAGTCTCACGCTTTTCAGGTCGCAGGAACCCTGCTTGTATGCCTAGAACACCGTGGACTAAGTCGCGCATAACTTATAACACGCAAATTCGAGTCCCATATTGTGCAAAGTGCTCATCAAAGCCTAGATTTGCTATATTGCAATTGGATGAGTTATGATGATATCCCTGATTAACAGCATAGACTACATGGCAAGTTGGGCCATTTGAAGTCCCTCAGGGCTTGTTGTGATAGTATAGATTAAGCGTGAGGATATCAGCCAAAGCCTTGCGTTGTCCACCGAATCCCAATTGACTCTTCGGCTGTTATTACTGTTTCCTTCTACAGTCAGAGGATGTGGGTGTATATAGAACCAACGATGACTTAGAGTCAACAGGGCTTGAATCGACCTATATTCATCATTAAATTTCTGCTTGGTTATTTGTCTTAGCGTGTTAGAACTGGAAAATGTATAATAGTAAACATATTAGGATAAATTCCAATTTGGAAATAGCGACATAGAACAGAAGCTGGGGGAGCTTTGTATGCATTTTCTTTCGGACCCACAGTCTGCAAAGTCGTTCCCCGCCTTAGATCGACGTTTTACCCCGAACAGCTCAGATCATCACACTTTATGGTGACATACGCAAAATGGCGTCAGCGGAGGACGAAAGACCAGTAAAACGTGCTCGTCAGGCCTGTGAGCCGTGCCGGTGAGCTTGAACTTCCCAAGTTGAGAGGCAATTCGAACTGACATTCCTCTAGCCGGAAGAAGTCGCGGTGCCCAGGAGAAAAACCGAATTGCTCATACTGCGAGCGGCTGGGTCAACAGTGCGTGTATGCGGGCAATGAGTCTGGAGAGGAAGTATCATGGCAATCACAGAAGATGATGGTAAGTATAATTGATACCTGCGTGTGTAGAACCTAGACGGATTCTAATGTGGCGCAGGAACAACGCATTTCCGGAATTGAGGGGAAACTAGAGCAATTGATGGAATATATCAAGTGTGTTGCAATTGCGTCTATACCCTGTTCTATTTGGCTGATTGAGGTCGTAGGCGACCTGCCTCTAATCACCCCTTGGCGCCAATTGTCCCTGAGAAACACCCCCAGATACCAGAGCTTACACCTCTGGAGAGCTCTTCTATGTGAGTTAAGCTTGGGATAAGCTTGTAGGAGTTCTTCATTGACCATTGAAGTAGAGCTGGATCGTCCGGGATCCCGGATGCTGAGCTTTATCTAACCTTTTGTAACGCGCAGCCCCTTTTATTATTCCCACACAGGTCCTCTCTGGCCTCGTTGGGGAAGCGGGACCCCGAGCTTTTACTCGCAATTGAAGCTCTCGGTGCTCGCTTCAAAGGAATAGGGGCCATTGACCAAGACATACAATCGGAGGTGAAAAGAAAAACAGGAAGAGCCTGTCAGATGGTCATGATGCGTTTGGCATCCGGCACTGTGGAGCTATCTACGATTCAGACACTTTGTCTTCTAAGTATGCTGGAATTTACAGGTAAAACAGCCCTAGCCTGTGTTCTTGTCTTCGCTTCTAACATTGTGTTTCATCTGCCCAGCGGGTCATATCATTCGAGCAGGGTCTTATACTAGACTCGCCACATATTTCATGAAAAACCTCAGAATAAGTGGCCTGGAGTCTTTAAACAACTTGGAAACTGAACGTGATGAGCGCAAGCTCTGCTACATAAGCCTCGTCATGCTCAAAAACCTCCAAGGGTCTCTACATCCACCTGGAGACAGCTTGGACTTACTTGCAGAGCCTGGTGAAATCGTCTCTCCATTGGGTGCCATGATTTCCAACAAAGACATTAGCCGTGGTAACAGCGGTGTCTCAAAACCGGACATTGGTATCATTGGTAGTAGTGTTTACACAAGCGAGCTATGGGCGATGTCATGTAATTATGCCGCCAGCCATGTCGGCGTTGACGCTCATCCCCCGTGGTCTCCGAACTCTGATTACTCCATGATCAATTTCCGACACTGTGAGCACGAGAGTCTCATGCCACTCAGGTTCCGACTGCATGCAAGTCGCTTCCAAGATCATCCAGCCGCCGAGCTTCAGGCTCGCCGTGACTACTGGAGCCCATGGCTATTCTTCCAGCTCGTTTGGCACGCAGTTCCCTGTTTGGTAAACCATCCGTTCCTGTTATCTATGCGACTTCGGAACTTCCGGAGGACAATGCCTCAGTCATTCCTCCGAAATTCTTTCGAGCAGCTGACCTTCCACTCGGGTTGGGTTGTTCATTTTCTCGAGCTTATCGAGGCGAAGAACTTCGAGGTATCTGACCCGACCATAGGGCAGTGCGTGGCAATTGTTGCCACGATCTACCTTCAACATAGTTTTGTGGAAGATCAAGCTTTTAACAGAAAGGCGCAAACGGGATTTGAGAAATGTCTCAGATTTTTACGCAGCATGGGTCGTCGGTGGCCACACATCGATCGCCAGGCCAGTCTCTCCCAGCTGTTACTTTGGTGTATTGATTCTGATGTCTACTTTAGGTCCAACAACTGCAACAACTCCGGGATAGCGTTTCTCCTGGAGGCCTTATGACAGACAACATCGCTCCGGGAGGAACCAATTCTCGCCAGAAGTGGTCTGTGAACTTACAGTTATTATGGAAAATCTTAGTATATGCCCATGCAAGCAATATATCAGATCCTGCTAGCGACATCTTCGGCCCGGAACTTGCCAAAGACAGTGTCGGATGCTCAGGGGACCTTTCCGCTGGTGCTATCACCGAACGTGATTTTGCTTTGATTGGATCTGCTGGGATCTCAGGCCACAAGACAGTGGCCGCCGAGTGTGTCACCTACCCACCTGAGCAAAATGAGGATCCCATACAAGCGCCGAGTCAAACCTCTCAAACCTCACCGCGGATGGACTTTTCGGGGATTTCAGGAGATCCTAGTATGGAGTTTGGTGGTGGTGACACGTTATTCCTCCAGCTACAAGATTACGGCAGAGCATTTGAAGACTGGCTAAGCGTTAATCCGACTTCCACAGGCGAGGTTGGCATCTAGGCCTTCTTCATTCATCTTCTCACCCGGGGAACACGGACCGGGTGCCGACCTTTCCGAACGCCAAGACTCGGTACTGAGCCGGCCTCCGCATTTTATAAGGATATATCCTCCGACCGGTGTAGTTCAACGACACTCCTCTGGCTATTAATGTATAGCTCAAAATGACCACATCTAAGACAGACTCAATTCTGATCGTGGGCGCTGGCGTCTTCGGTCTTTCGACCGCTCTTGAACTCAACAAGCGCGGATATACGGATATCACCGTTGTCGATCGATTTGTTCCACCATCAGCAGATGGAAGCAGCGTTGACATTTCGCGCATTATTCGCGCCGACTACGCGGATCCAATCTATTCCCAAATGGCCAGGGAGGCATACAATGGATGGACTACCGAGTACAAAGACCAATACTTCGAATCAGGATTTGCCTTGTTCTCGGAAACGCCTAAGAACGACTACATGGAGAAGTCCAAGGCTATAATCCGGGCGGCAGGCGGCAAAGTAGACGATCTCGACGATGCCATGGATATCCGCAAACTCTACCCCAGTGTACAGGCTGATTTCTCTGGCATGAATGGATATCACAATCCGAGAGGTGGCTGGGCCGATGCCGCAGGCAGCATTCAGAAGCTGGCTTCCAAGTGTACTGTGGCGGGTGTTTCGATAATTGCCGGGCCTCGCGGCACTGTTCTTTCCCTCCGTCGGGCGGGCTCGCGCGTTGTTGGTGTCAACCTTGTTGGAGGGCAGGTATTACTTGCTTCACAGGTGATCTTGAGCACTGGGGCGTGGACTAACCGTCTTTTGAACATGGGCCATGCGGCATCTTCCTCTGGCCAGCCTGTTGGTTTCATTCAGTTGACCGAAGAGGAGGCTCTCGAGATGAGAAAGATCCCTGTCATGATCAACATGAGCTCCGGCGTGTTCTCCTTCCCTCCTACACCGGACACAAATGTTCTCAAGCTTGCGCGCCACGGTTATGGGTATGCGACAGACATCAGTGTCAATGTGGATGGTGTTCAGAAGACACTTTCTTCGCCGAAGTTCGAAACCAGCAATGCGGCCACTGGATATCTGCCTGATGACGCGGATGAGTCGTTGCGAAAGGGGTTGCGTCAGTTCTTCCCCAAGCTGGGCGACCGTCCTTGGATGAACCGTCGCCTGTGCTGGTACACGGATACCCCCAATGGAGACTTCATTATCGATCACCACCCAACCATACAGGGGCTGTTCATGGCTACTGGTGGTGCAGGACAGTAAGTGTCGATTGAAATTATTACTCTGCACATTATGTCTTCATACCAACTAACCCGATTTTAGTGGATTCAAATTCCTCCCTATCTTGGGCCAATATATCGCAGATTGTTTTGAGAACAAAGCACCCGAAGCTTTGCGTCAAAAGTGGAGGATGAACCCTCCCCGGGATGATTCAAACGGGCCTATGGCGGGCGATGGAAGCAGAGCAGGGCCCCCGTTGAGGAAGCTGAGTCCACTCGAACAGGCCAAGCTGTAAATACTGGATGCAATGAGATATGATTGATGAAGATTGGTCCCCAGGGCCCCGGGGTCAAGCAAGCTTGGAAGACAACCAGCCTCTTCATACTCGACTTATATATAATCCTCCTAATGGGTCTTGGGTAGAGGTAAATGTGGTATATCTCATAAGTCCAATTGTGAGTCATATGATAAAGATATATTCTTCGAGTAAATTGACGTCCAAGTCTAGGTTTATATAAACATATTGGGAATTATTCGCAGCCAGCAAGGAAGAAAGGCATCATAGAAAAAACTAAAAAACACACAGCATCTTCAAATACAATATATACAACAAATCATGTCACACATCCAGTATCAAACAGGAGGACTAAGTGGAGCGAGATCCTTTTCGTCCTCAGATGCAGCCCTCGTATTGGTAGCAGTCCCCAGAGCAAAACTACCATCCTTGCACACAGGCCATTCACCTTCCCGCAGCCAATACTTCTCATGAGAAGGCTCACCTTTAAGCACCCCTTTCAAATCCAACGGATCGGCAAAGGTCTCCCACTGAGAACGGCGGTCAATCCAGCCGGGACCCATTCGCTCGGTGCGACCATCAGGACAGAGATACCGTAGCTTTTGACGGGGCAGATGCCGACCAGGATGCATTAAGTTGAGCCACCAAGTGAAGAGAAGCATAGGTCCCAACTCAAATGCATATAGATACCATTCGTTGCTGACAATAGGCCCGCAGTTCACCCGACAACCAAGATTTCCAAACATCTCGAATGCCTCGACGGCGCGGAAGATACACCGTAGCAAGACAAGACTCGATGTCCCGTAGAGTGTGATGCAGATCATACGAACATTTGGCGGGAGCATCCGTGCCCGAGAACAGCGGGTGTGAACTGTTGCAACGACCACGATCACGCAGCATTCGACCACTGCTTGGAGAACAAGACCTGCAGCAATGAGTGTTCCACCGGACTTGATCTTGTCCAGGTCAGAGCCGGCTGATGCGCTCTTGGCTGCTCCTACGACTGTAATTGCTTCCACGGCAGCGCCGACATAGACGAAGAAGATGAGGACACGGTTTGGATTGAGGACTGCGTGCATTGGTAGGTAGTTCATGAGACGCCCGATGAGGTTATAGGCGGCGGCTGAGTAAACTGGTGGGCCGACATAGATGAAGACTGTTGATGCAATGTAGATGTTTAAGTTTGCTGAATGATAACTTGATATGCAGCGGAGAATCCAGCCCACAGTGAACAGGGCTCCACCCCAGCAGATGAAGAATGTGACGCGCCAGAATCGATAGCGACTAAAGGTGTTAGAACAACTCCGGTCTCAGGTTGTATATCAACTTACTAGTTTTGGTAAATATGTAGGAATAGAGACACGCCGACCAAGGCCGCAAATATAGCTGGTAATATATGACTTGGATTGTACAAGTAGAGATTTTCCTCTGCATGAGAGTTATTCGAGGTCATGATGGAAATCCAATGAATTATGGATGGATATACGAGAGGGGAATAGAATGCTTAAATATCCTTTCACTCACCATGTATACACACTATGAAGCGGTGCATATGTCTTTATCAGGTTAGACAGAGCTGTACTTGTCGATATTCCGCCCCGTAGCCCCGCCCATATAGTTGATGAACTGGCCAATCAGCGACGTTTGACTCAGCCTCACAGAGCGCTACATTTAACTAAAAGCGGTTAGACTGGGTAGCCCAATAAACCTCAATTTGGGTGTTTTGGGCCTTTTCATCCTTTTCTTTCTTAGTGCGATATATTACGATTTTATAGCCTCTAACGGGGTACCCCTGTACTCCATAGCCAGGTCTCTGAACCACTGCAGTGTCCATTTTGAGATCCACGCTCCGCTTCTCCCGTGCGCCATGCCAGGTGTCCCATCAGGTCGGGCCTGTGACGCATGCCGCAGGCAAAAGAAAAAGGTACCGATAAAATCATGGCACAGAGTGCTATTTCTAATATGATACAAAGTGCGATGAGAAACAACCTGCATGTGGACGATGTCTTCGACTTAAAGTGAGCTGTGTGGGGTCCGGTCAGCAACGATTCAAGTTCAAGCAGGAACACTTTTCCCAGCCAAATCAGAGCCAAATGACTTTCGCCTTAAAACCGATATCAACAAATAAACAATATCATTTTCAGATACCCCGCGCATGTCCTGGAAACAGTATGACATCATTGACCAGTTCGTTTGTCGGCGCCATAAAACGATCCACTGATCTCCGATACAATTTGTGGTGGGCTTTTGGCATTTTCTTGGAAGATGTACCCCGACGAATCGGAAGTAATGAAGCACTTGACCGTGCAGTTGATGCTCTTACGACTGCCCATGCTGGCTTCTGCGCGCGCCAACCAATTTCGGTTGAAGCACTAGCCAAGTATTCCCATGCGCTCAGAACGCTAAGAGTTTATCTAGATGACCCGCTCCAGGCGAGTGCTTCCAGTACGCTGTGTGCCGTGATGATACTTCTGCTCTGTCAAACATTCATGGGAAATAACGCGCAAATATCAGGACACGCGCAAGGGGCCGCTAGCATTCTAAAAGCGCGAAAGAACTTTGGCCCACGCGATGACTTTGAACGTAGATTGTTTCTCTCTTTACGGGGAAGTGTGGTAAATCACCCCAGACCCTCATCTCCCTCATAAGCCAAGCTGATCACACCCAAGTTATTCGAAGGTTTATACAATGATGCTATCGACCTAAGTCCCGAAGAGTGGGATGCCTTAGTCAAGAATGACTTTGATAATAACCAACCGGAAGGCCAGATTGTGCAATTTCTAGCACAGGCTCCAGTCCTAATAAAACGTGGCAAACGAGCTATACGCGACGGCGAAGATGTAACGCCTTTGGCAGAGGAAGTCCGAGCAATATACGAAGAATGCAAATTGATTCTGGGCGAATTGAAAGCACGAACAGTTGAAGCTGAAACTTCGCTCAGTGCTAGGCCAGAAACCTTCATGACCCGAATCTTGCGAGCACATTATCTCCGCACTCATGGAATTGGTATCGCAATCACAACATTTTTCAACTGCATTCTTCAGGCACTAGACCCCGGTGACTACATCTCCCTGCTAGACTCAAGCTGGCTTGTTGAGGATACTCTCATACATGCTCAGAAGTCCAATATGCACCGACCTGTTGGAGCAGGATACGTACTACTGTGTCTATCAGCAGCATGGATCGTTACTGCAGACCCCCAGCTACGGTCAATGGTGGAAGCCGCCTTGTTTGACTATCATGGAGACTTTGTGGCGCATAATGGCGCGAAGATATCCCGGGAGCTGGAACGGGTGAAAGAGAATTTATGGCTCGGGTCGATTGCTACCTCAGATGAATGCAGTTTTTGACCCCTGAGAATATGCAGCTGTGCAAGATATCTAAATATAACTTATTGCCTTTATTCAGTTCTTAGTAGTATTACAACGGTTATGGGGGTGAAATAATGAGCATAACTGCACATCACCTCAAATTCAATGGCGTGGTCGCAATCCACTCTCAAAGATCATGAACAATGTGGGTGTGTCGGACCCAGTCCCGACGTTAGCTATTGAATGCACCGTTGTTGCTTGTGTATGTATATCAATATCCCTTTCTGAGATCGCATATCAACAGAGTTAGTTCATCTTCGTCCACCTGGATCGGGATTATAATGATTTCAAGGAGGCTCACGTCGTTATGGTTGTTTCTCATGTTTGGACATCCAACAAAGTAGAGTCATAATACCTAACAGAATATGTCATTCTGTCCAGGCAAATTCGAAAAGCTTAGAAGTCATTGTCATGCCAAGATAGGTTCTACTGCAGACTACGAGATATCCAGATTCAATTGATAGCCACGAATAGCTATTAATCGGTAGATCATAGACCATTGATCGGCTAGGGTAGTTCAATCTAACTTAGGTGAATATAAAGCGACAGACGCCTGACAAACGAGGCAGCCTGTTCCATTGTAGTCTCAGTCGGTCGTCTCTAAAGTCTCTTTCATTCACTTTCCTATTACTCGGTTCTCACAACTAGGCACCTGTCTTCTATCTTCCCTTTCCTCTTCTCTTCTCTCGTCAACCTCAACTCTCTCACTCTGATCATGTCTCGCCAACCTCATATTTCTCACTCTGCTCATGTCTCATCCCCTCGCATTTCCTTCCCTGTTGCTCTTGAATACCAGCCCAGTCCTTATCATTCCAGCTGGTATCCTCGTTATTTTTGTGACAACCTTCCTCCCGACTCTCACATGTCCAACACTAACATGACTTGTACCGACAGCAACCATGTCACTCGAGTGGCTGCCCACGGAGCTCATTCTCATGATTGAGAGCAACATTGAGTCCAAGAAGGACCTCAATGCCCTCATTTGCACGAACACACGTTTTTTCCTGATGTTTGAAGACAAACTCTACAAAACAAACACGGCAAAGGAACACGCCGCCATTATTTTATGGGCAGCTAAACGAGGCCTCTCTGGAACCATCCTCAAGTGCCTCACGGCCGGTGCCACAGTTCCGCTGCTAGATCGATTCAAATCTCATTTGAAAGATCGCAATGCTCCCGAGTCCATTACTGTGCTCCCACGATACCCAAAGCCACACCCTTTGACTGTAGCGGCCGAAATTGGCTCGATGCCTTGTGTCCGTCTTCTCATCCGCCAAGGTGTCAATCCAAACTTTCTCGACGATAACTACGAAACCCCGATGCGACAGGCCGCCGGAAATGGTCACGTCAAGGTGGTCAAGTTCCTACTCAAGGATGCTGATGCATTCACGGGTGAATTCAAGCTGCGACGGCCACTCAAGCTTGCTGCAGCTCGGGGTCATTTAGAAGTTCTCAAGGTTCTGTTCTCCTTCCTTGACGAAGCTCCTCGACTCCTTACCGTCAAAGATGCTGCACAGATCATCATGTACGAGGGACTTTGGCACTGCCACGAGGATGTTGTCAAATTTGCACTTAGCAAAGGTGCCGATGTGAACGACGAAAGTCCAAAACCCACGTTGCGGTTTATCTCGGATTTACGTTCAGACGAACACCCTTACCGACAACCATTCAAGCTCACCCAAAAGCACAAGACCATACAGATGATTGACGGAGTTGAGACCCCTGGCTGGGTTTGCGAAATACCAAATCCCCTGTACGCTGCACTCCTCAGTCGTAACGAAAGGATTCTCCTGTTGATGTTTGACTATGGCTGTGATCTTCAACAGCTCGGTCCTGAGGCCTTACGATATGCAATCCTAAAGAAAGACCACGTACTTATTTCTAGGTTGTTGCGTATGGGGATGATCTTCACCCCCAGATCCTTTAGCGGGGGCTTTGAGCAGCAAAGTCAAAAGTGGGAGAACTTGATGATGAGCAACATGAACGAACTGGGATTCAGGGCTTGAACAGACTCGCACGTTTGTTCCACGTCACACCGAGCCATCATATCGACACACATCCCTCTCAACAAAGCATTTTATCAATCGCCTGCTTGTGCACTAGCGTGGGAGCACCGAATGAAGAAGGATTCAACACTTGAAGAGATCGGTACATTTGTTCTGCGCCACTGTGACATTACCACAACACATATTCCTCTCAAGAAAGCATTTGATCTATCGCCTGTTTTTTGTGCATACTCTCTAGTTTTCAGGACGTTTCCCCCATCTTCTATCTAGAAGATGATGATTACAGAAGCAATGCACAAACAATCAAGAAAAGAAAAAAAGCAAAAAAAAAAAAAAAAAAGAATTTTTGAACTGCGAAATGAAGCGTTTGATCCTTTACTATCCAATAGTTATTAATGTTCCCTGATTAGGACACTAACACAGTCCATATAAGTAATGGCCTCCTTTGAATGCCATACTATATGGGCTGATATTGATTAATAGCCTAAAAGACCTGGGTCGAATGTCCGTGGGGGCCTATCCGATCAACAAAACATATGAGTAAGGACAAGCCTGGTATTTTTCCTAATCAAGTATCAGAACCCCATTTTGCGTACAGTCGTACAGTATGCTTGAATCTCTCCTCACTTTGAACCTGCGATATGACCAAAAAAAAATCCAATTGAGTACTTTCAACCTCAAAGGGAGACTTTAAGACGGTCATCCTATCAGAAAGCATCTGGGACGTTTACACATCTCTGCACTCTTCAGCATCCTCTATCACAGGTGTTTACCCTAACTCGAGCTCGGTTCAACGAAATTTCCAAGGCTTTCCAGGTGGAAAATGAGTTCGTTTTCCAGGCTTCCAAAGAAACAGCTTCGTCAGGGCTCTTCCAAAGGATCAGCTCTAGACTGAATAGGTACGAAACCGGATTATGGCTAAAGAAACGCCTTGATCAAGCTCAATCCAACTTCTTCATTGGGGATGAAAGGTCGAACTGGTACCAATGCCATGGCTGGAACATTGCGGGAGGCAAACCTATTGCGAGATTTGGGGGGCGATAGGAGGCCCAGCAAAGGGTGGGCAGGTAATTGTCATAATTAGCAGATTGTACTTTGCTAGATTGCTCGTTTTGCTCACTTTCCAAATTTGGCTGTCATAGGCTGCAATATCTTCCAACTTGAACTGTTCTTCAGCCTAGAAGTACTTACAAGCCTCAATACCACTATTTTAGCTATTTTCATTAGCATTTGAGTCATATTGTGTTCACGGCCATACCTTTATGTCTAGTTTGGCGAGAGCCAGCTAAGTCCCAGCAGCCAGTGCCACCGGTCTCTTATATATAGTGCTAACCGATAGAAGAGCTGACTATTCCGCGAATTCAGAGCGCAAATATTTTATGGCCTGACTAGGTTAGATACAGTTCTATATTATACCTCGAATATCTTCTAGATATATCCTCTCTTATATAGTCTCAAGTCGTCAAGTTCGCAAAGCAACACGTAGATAAGTTAAGCCATTTATTTTGATTGACCAATATATTAGGACTCGGTTTCTCATCTTGATTGGCCTTCCAGTCATACTAATGGACCTCTAATGGAGCTAAATTGCCCTACTCTTATAGCGTAATGCTGCCTAAAGTCAGATAGCCCCCTTGCAGGAAAATGGGAGAGAGGATCTAGGGTATCTGTTAAACTAAGTACTCTGACCTTGGGGCTGTGGAGCAGTAATATGGACCATAGGAGAGAGTCCTGTCATTATATGATCTTAGAAATTCTAAAATTGACATTTGACTAAAAAGAGAGAAAAGGAAGAGACCTATCATGAGCAAACACACTGGATGTTCGTCCTTGATTGCATGATTGCCTGAATGCCTGATCATGACGCGCCCTGCGTTTGATGCTTTCCATACCTGGCTATATAGTCTTCCTGCCTTTTTCTGATTTCGCTTATACCTCGTCGTCTCTCGCTTCCCACAACCCCCTCACCTGCAACCCCCACGATTACTAAAAGGCCCCAACAGGAGCTTTTCCTACGTGACAATTTAACATCATGGCATCCCGCCCTCCCTACATGAATGCAGAGGAGATAGAAGAGCATATGAAGCTGGTAAAAGCTGACACCAATTCTTTGACATACGACAACACCCGCTTGGAGGAGGAGGTCATAACGGCACCTTTATTCTCCCTTTCAGCATGTGAGGCTCTAGATACCCAGCGTCTGAATAACGATAAAAATCCCAACGGGGAGCGAACTTACCCCCAGTATGGACTTCTGGGTCTCCGCAAACGACCTGCTGGCAACGCACCGGCACAAGGTGATCTTGTGTATGCCAACGTGTCGGCACCATGGTCTACCTTCATCTGTGGCAGTCAAGGAAGTGGCAAGAGTTACACACTGTCTTGCCTGCTAGAAAGCTCATTGGTTGAATCCTCCCCTGCCGGCAAGCTATCCTCACCTCTAGCCGGACTAGTGATTCACTATGATAAGTTCACGACCTTCTCCAGCACGCAGCTGTGCGAAGCGGCGTATCTGTACTCCTCAGGCATTCCCGTGCGGGTGCTGGTGTCCCCCACCAACTACATTGCCATGAAAGCGGCGTACACGAAACTGGCAGGCGGTTCAAGAATGCTGAAGGTTCAGCCATTGTATCTGCCGCAGAAGGATCTCAACATTAGCATGATGAAGACTCTTATGGGCATCGGCAACAGAGCCGAGCAGCCCCTTTACATGGAGGTATGTCTACACACCTATCCATGGTGACCATGTACTGATAGACGATTTATATAGGTCGTTATGAAGATTCTTCGCGACATGGCTATCGCCAACCAGGGTAGAGCTGGATTTGACTACAGCGCATTCAAACATCTTCTTCAGCGCGAGCAGTTCGTGAAAGGCCAGATGATGCCTCTTAATATGCGCTTGGATGTTCTCGAATCGTTCTTTGAGCCTGGATCTGTGCCTGGCGCAAGTCTGGATAAGTCCAAGCACCCTAATGTTGACGATACCTGGAGGTTTTCTCCAGGCACGTTGACAATCATCGATCTTAGCTGCCCATTCGTTGGCCAAGATGATGCCTGTGCTCTATTCAACATTGCGGTTTCATTGTTTTTGAAAAACCGTCACGACACGGGCCGCATCATTGCTCTCGATGAGGCCCATAAGGTAAGTGGATCCTTTCTCATATGTGATCCAATACTGAGACTTGGTTCAATTGTAGTTTATGACTTCGACCTCAGCAGAGGCCTCAGATTTGACAGAGACACTGCTCTCCGTCGTCCGCCAGCAGCGGCATCTGGCCGCGCGAGTGATAATAGCCACACAGGAGCCGACTCTTGCGCCGTCACTTCTCGAGCTCTGCAATGTAACTATTATCCATCGCTTCTCATCTCCAGCTTGGTTCAAGGCTATCAAGTCACACATTGCGGGAGGTGGAAGTGAAGACCTTGATGGAAAGACGGCGGCCTCGTCAACCATCTTTCAGAAAATTGTCCGTCTGCCAACTGGTGAGGCATTGGTGTTCTGTCCAACGGCCCTGGTAGACATCAAGAAGCAGGAGAATCAGCAGGATCAGGGGTTCTCGAGTGATATCTCATCCTGCGAGTCAGATACTTCTGAGAGCCCGGACTCTCAGACTGCGACACCCGACTCAGACCGTCAAGATGAGCCTATTCCGCATCGTGTCATTCAACTTGGAACTGCCTACGCCCACATTCGAGTGCGGAACAGGGTCACTATCGATGGTGGTCGTAGCGTGCTTGAACGTTAAGGTGGACTTGAAGAGGAAACCACAAGGTGCACAGCAAGTGTGGAAATTCCCCCGATATGGAGGGAGCTATCGAGAAGACATGGGTTTCTATGTACTACCAAAAAGTGACAGTTGAGCAATACAATGAAATCGTCTTTTAATCTTTATTGTACGTAGACTGGTTTGCGCATCTAGCCACCATGATGGAAAACTAGATGATTCACAGTCCATTCATAAAACAAGTAACTACCATACCCAATTTTTCTTTAGATTCCTCACATATTCCACGTCATAATTGATGAATTGATATGTTGCTGACGACGACTATTGACTTGGCCTAGCAATGGAAGTGTCGGAGAACACAAACGCACATCGAGACCGAACGGGGGATCTTTAGTTACGACAGTCACAAGGATTTCTCCCGACGAGTAACCTGGATACCATTGAACTATTTTAATATCTCCCAATGGTTGTCCAATGGGTGCTGTTCCGACTTTGTGTTTATAATTCGTGCAACTTCTTATATACTGCAAGACCGCGTCCTAGGCAACCATTTTGGAATGGCAGAGCCTCGTTGGAAGTGATATTGCCTTTGCTCTAGTAAATCTAAAAGATATGGACTTGATTTTTAACCTTCTTGTCATTTTCGCGTGTGGACCGGGGACCGGTTGAGAATATGAAACACCCTTGGCTTTGTGTTACTGAGCTCATAACGACCAAGAGGACTCAGAACACAATACTCCCGGTGTGCTTAGACCTTTCGGAGTTAATGTCTCACATTTAGTAAACGATCGAGGTTATTAAATGTCTGTAAGGGAGTGACTTAGTTTGTTAGAGGTCCAATATTCTGTGAATATAGAGTTCCGTATAGGCTTATTACAACGGATATTTGATATAGATATAAGCATTAGAACCCTTTCATAGATCACTCACGGTATCGAAAACTAAGACGCATAGAAAAAGCTAATCATCTCTCATCCCTGAAAATCACAATTGAATCTAAACGGGCCGCAGCAGTTACCTTAGGGGTACCGTGCTCTAACCAACCATCATTACGCCGATTATATGCACAGACGATGTATGAAATGTCTTCATTGCGATACGGACAGGAACTGTGACGCGTGTCCGGTCAAAATCAGAGATGTTGTACATGGATTGAGCCAACGAAATATTCCCATCTGGGCTGAAGATGAAGTTGCAAGCTACAGAATCAACAGTCCTTCCTCTAGATCCCTTTTACTGCATGCAGCGCAGTAGTAAATACACATCACGGGGACTAGGAAATATGGTCCATCTTGTACTCCGACTGGGAGCACGAGGGGTGATGGATCAAGGCACGGCAAATCAGCCCAAAAATAAAGATTGAGACCCTGGGATAAAATCTACTAACGGCAGAGACTATAAAGTATCAGGTTCCCATCTTATATCACCCCTGAATTTGATATCCTCCAAACT
Source organism: Penicillium griseofulvum (assembly GCF_001561935.1). NCBI lineage: Eukaryota > Fungi > Ascomycota > Eurotiomycetes > Eurotiales > Aspergillaceae > Penicillium > Penicillium griseofulvum. Next base: position 2,902,863 of record NW_024467471.1, on the reverse strand, counting down.
AGCGAATATATTGTGGCTCAACAATCCAAGATTGACAACTATTTCCTCGAATTACTTCACTTGGTATTGGTTACTAAAGCCAATCAGTATGCGGATTAATATCATCTCTTTGGTGGCTCTAGCTGCTACAGCTTCGGGTATGGCAATTCGTCTAGGGGAGTACAAATAAATCTAACAGTGAAATTAGCTCTCCTTGTTACCTCGCCACAAATTGGTGAAAAGATTGATCCCGAAATGCCCCTTACTATCAAGTGGCAGACTGTCGCGTACGTCCCCAGATCTTCGATCCTACCGGCAATATGCTAAGAATCATATAGAACGGACCCAGATACCTTCACTATCCAGCTGGTCAACCAGAATGTCTATCCTCCGACAACAGAAGTGGTGGTAGAGGATGTAGACTCTTCCAAGGGCTCCTACACCGTCAAAGCAAAGACATTCACAGGTGTAGACGATGGGTATGTCCAATTTAACTGCATTTCCTTTCATCTACTGATATTTAATATAGAAAGGGATATCAGATCAACTTCATCTCTCCCACCAGTGGCATTTTGGCTCAGTCTCAGCAATTCGGAGTCACTGAGCCTGGTGCAATTGCTAGTAGCTCTGGTAAGGAAACCAGCACTGCTCTTGAAACTTCGTCTGCTCTTGAATCATCGTCTGCTCTTGAAACCTCGTCTCTCTCGTTGATGTCTTCCACCGCGTCGGCCACTGATCTTACATCGACTCCTTCCGCGACTGCTTCCTCTCTGTCTTCGACCGCTACTCACTCTTCCAGTGTGTCTGCCCTTACCTCGTCCTATTATTCTTCTTCTATTTCTACCCCTACAGCATCTTCTCTTATAACAAGCTCTGCAAGTGCGTCCACCTCTTCCATTTTATCTCTCGCTTCCACTGAAACATCCTCCCCTTCAACATCTGCTATTCCCACTTCTACAACAATACCCTTGACATCCGCCTCCTACACGGCCTTGAGTTCAACCTTGACACTTACTACCCCAGCATCTCTCTCAGCCTCTTCTATATCTACACCTCCAACCTCTTCCCAAGTCTCTTCTATATCTCCACTTGAAACCTCATCCTCAATCTATTCATCTCCATCTTCTTCGTCTTTCATTACAGCCGCTTCTTCCTTCATTATATCCACTACCCCAACTACTTCCTCCACTACCGCTTCTATATCACCTATATCCGCATCTCTCTCGACTCCAAGCACAATTCCTTCCACATCCCATTTTACCCAATCCACTACCCCTGGTTAGTAAGGCGGAAAGCGAGGCTTTCGAACATTTCGCTTTCCACCCATCCATCGAGAAAACAAACACTAACTCTATCAATAGTATCGTCCGTTTCGGCAATGGCTTCGTCCTCGACCATGTCAACCGCAACCCATTCAACCTCTACTTCCACCACTCACCGTACCTCATCCGCAACCTCCTCTGCTACGGAGTCGGCATCTACCACGAATGCTGCGGCTCTCCTCATGCCACCTGTTGGAAGTCTGCTTTTGGGCTTGCTTGCTTTGGTTCTTTAAATCCCCGCCCTTTATCCCTCTGGCAACCGGTCAGTTGGAGATCCTGGGATTAATTATAAGTTGGGGATAGTGGGTTATTTGTGGTAGTTGTTACAAAGGCTACTGCTACTATTCGGTGAAGGGTGGAAGTTGGTTCAGTTTAGTGATGATTTATTGTGCTTGATGATGTTGATGTTGATGATGGGTCTATGGACTTATTTTATGCCCCCTTACATTAATGAGAAATGCGATAATGCTGTCTGTTTTATATTGGAATTATACTGCCAATCACATCTTGAGTTAGCTATTGCTCTATTTGTATGAAATTTCTCTGCCAAATAGGGTAACCTGTATCGTCGTCCTTTTAGTTAGGTTTGACGTCGATTAGTCTCTCCAAGGTCATTCTAATAGTTTCACATATAGAATAGTGCTTAGATGCGTCATCAATATGTAGATTGGTAAAGGTAATATAAACATGGAAAAAGATATCATAGGTGTCAGAAAACAAAAAAGCCACGCTAAAAAGTGAACCCCCGATTGGTAACCTCCAGGGTTTCCAAAATTGTTGAGTCGAGATCGATTCCATAATGCATTTGATAAGGAGTCTCGAACCATCCTATACCTACAAAGTGGACTGAACCACAAATGGAGCATCATGACTTGACGCTGTCGCTGGGTCGATCCCAAGTGCGAATATGGCCTGTCAGAATTTTAGCATAAATCGTCCTCGAAGAACTTCATTACACGCACCTTCAAGAGACGAAGTCATAATGCAATCTTTCTGGAAGCCAAGCCAGCAGATGGGATCTTCGCCGACGATTTTAGACTATGGGTCTGTTAGTATCTCACATCTAACACTCTGGACACCAATCGATGCTTACCATGATGGGGGGCAAAAGGGCAGTTCGAGACCGGGGTTCCACCGGGTGACTCGGGGTCTGGTCGATAAATTCATCGTACTTTTCGGTTTCGTTAGAGTCCGAGCGCACACGGTTATCGCCGCTGTCTGCACGGTGGCGGTTAGCAGTTTGTGAATTCGGCAGTACTATGCTAGATCGGTTTCGAGTTGAGGCTTGGTGTGCGCGAGGACGATGAAGCATTCCAACGCTGAAATCCCACAATAGGAGGCGGCAATCATCGCCGACGCTGCCGAACCGGTAAGTCTTCTGGTCACAGCGCCAAGGGTCGAATGCTACTGCTGAAACCCAGGAGTTGTGTCCTTGACATCTGGCAACAACCTTGCGCTCGGGGAAAGACCAGATCGTTAGTAGATCATCCTGGCCTCCCGTTACGATGTATTTGCCATCGGGCGACCAGCAAACACAGATCAGTCCGCCATAGTAGCTGCGGAATATATCTAGTACTCTAAGAAGGTGTTAGTTGGGAATTGTTGGGTTCTATTGACAGAGTACGCGTACTCCTCTTTCAAGTAATCCATGAGCCGCAGCGAGCCATCTTCGAGAACCACAGCCAGATGCCTTTGATCCGGTGAAAAGGCGAAGCTTGAGATTTTCTGGTTCGCCATTTTCCAGAATGAGACCGGATTGGTCTTCTGGTTCTTCGAGTTCACAGACTTAAGGATGTCCAATGGTAATCGTCCAACGTCATGGTCGGCATGTCCATTCGCCTCGGGGGTGAAAAGGGCATCCTCTTTCTCTTTATCGTACACGACCAGCACACCGTTAGCATGGGACGCAATGAACAGATTCTCAGACCCAGGGAGCCATTTTATGTGGGTGACGGGGGAGTTGTTGATAACGCCGTTCTTATTGATTCGCGCGTATTTCTGCGACATAGGCTCATACCATATGATGTCGCCCGCAGAGGATCCCATCACAATATCCAAGTGTGAGGATGTCTTGGTAACTTCGTTGACATCGTGACAGAGCATGTGCGCCTTGGTAAAGAGAACTTTGGTAAGATGCTCCTCTTTAGTAGGCGAACTAAGGTCAAGCCATTGGAATGCTCGGTTGATATTCGCAAAAGCAAAAACACCGTTCGAGTCGCGATCGCCCAATCGCTTGACAGATGTTTCGTGGGTGATGACTCGCGAGACGAAGGAAGAACTGCTCTTGATGATGTTGTTCTTGGGCTTCCTCCGCTTCGATGCGTCCTTCGCTGCCACCGGTGGCGCCGCAAGCGCGGAGTTTCCATCTCCAAATTGGGGAGGTGTAACAGCCGACTTCAAAAAGGTGGGAGGCTTCTTTCGAGGATCGAGAGTAACAAGAGATAGCTTGACGCCAGATGTAGGGGGTGTGGGTAGAGTCGCAAGAGGGTTCGGGTTGATTATAGGAGCTTCAGATGGGTGAGGAGGGGGTGTCGCGAGGAGCAGATCATCCTGGAGTATGTAGGTTCCTGTCGCAATATAGTCAGCTACTGAGATTCTGGGATCGGGATATTTAGAGAATATTAGCAATGAGCGCGCACATACCCTCGCCAACTTGCAATGGACACCCACGCTCTGGGTGAGTAATCGTATTGTTCGTTTCCACAACAGGGACCGCCATACCATTTGCCGCCCCCGCCGCATAGGCGACAGGGATGGTATAGCGTGGAGGGGGAGGGGGAAGGACACTAATACTGTCAGAAAATGAAGTGATCTCCGATATCTGATAGTCTTCAAGATTACGTCGGTAATAGTGAAAACCCCCCAGGTGTTAGTAAAGTCGGAAGAAAAAGAATGCTTACAACATGACGAGACGTCACTCAGGGAGATCTGGTGTGACCAACAGCCCAACCTTGGAACCGATCAGGCAAACGCGCAAACTTTGCCAGGTCTGTGCCTTTTATATAAAAGCTTCCTGTCTCTGATCTTATATATCGATATCTGCAAGCTCTTATGTGGAGAGAATGAGCGACAGATTGCAGAGATAAGGCTGGCAGGGGGCGAGAGTTAAGGAGAATAAGTCGAGAATCCACGTATATATACTCAATGATAAAATGTGTATAATAATATTGGAGATTCGAAGGTTGGAGGTTTCAAAATACAGAAAAGAGGATCAGCAAGGGAACTGATGTCCGGGGTAAATGTTCGAGCGGAGAAGAAACGTGCCTGGGACCGGCTTAACTCCGGCGGAGCCGGCCATGTGCCTGACTAAGTATCATCAAGAATATATCATTTACATTTATTTGCACATTAAACTATGGGATATGGTATAGAACATGAATGAAGACCCTAATTTCCACTGCCAACTCGTCGCCAGATCATCACCGCCGCGGCGCCCGCACAAACCACGGCTCCCAGGGCGATTCCCCACGACATCCATTTACCCTCAACATCCTCTTCACTACGTGGGAAAGCGGTACTGGGCTCCATGGCAGCCTCAGCAATATGGACAAACACCTCCTGGATTGAACTCCACGTTACACTCACATGGAGCGGCGGACTGGGCATGTTACGCATAGCTGTATATTCGTGAGGTTGGTACTCGGCTCGCTGGGTCGTCCGATCCAAGTCGGCCTTGAGGGCAACGAACACACTCGGGAGCTCCTCCAGATGAGGATATTTTGCTAACAATGCAGGAATGTATGCAAATGAGTCCGGGTCCGAGGAATCATACGTGTACGCAATCACGTCACACTGATCCAGCATTTTGGACTGGTTCTCCAGCAAAGCAGGTTCCAGCTCACCTAATTCATCCAGAATCAGGTAGCATTGTTTTCCGCCCGGAAGCTCCACCGTGTTCACTGCGGTACGCGGTTGGATGGTAGGGTGATATGTCGTGCTGAATCCGCGGGACAAAAGTGCATCGAGCAGGGCCGATTTTCCGGATCCAGGGGCTCCCAGGACATGGCATTGGACAACATTTCGTCCCACACGTCCCGGGCGGCGACGTTTTCTTCGTGGTCGTGTGACTTTCAGCGCCGCAGTAATAGATTGATCGCTCTCGGAGGGCTCAAAGCCCAGGTATGCCAAGTATTCGAGGGTAGTTTTGGGAGACAGGAAAGTAGTCATGCTCCACTGAGCAAGCCAGCCTTGCAGGGTTACATGTCCTGCCTCATTTCGGACTGTGGAGGATGGGAATGAACCGTCGGCCCATGATGCGGGCAACCCCGGGGTGGGAGCAAACAAGGATGCAAGTTCAGCCTCATTCAAGCCCCCATCATTATCCTTGTCGGATAAAAGAAAGAGGTTCACAAAGAATCGATAGCCTTCAGGTGAGAGTTCGGCAGAAGCGAACGGCGGTACTTCGAACTTCGGGTGTAAGAATTTCTCCTGAAGGGAGAGATTATCCGTGTACTGGAATGCTCGCAAGATTATCCAGACTGTTTCATGTCGCCCTTTCTCCGAGTACAATTTGTTCAGATGAATAAACCCTTGGCAGTCAATGCCTGACTCCGTGACCGACTCTGGACAGGCTTTCTGAATAGTGTCCTTGATGTGATTCAGATCCGCTTCGTTCAATGGTTTGGAAAAGCACCGGACCTGGAAATCCTCGAGCTCCTTATCTGATAGATATCCATCGCGATCTTTGTCGCAGAGATAGAATATCCTTTGCAAAGCTGCTACCGCAGCGGGCTTTAAAGCAGCCTCTTTGGAATCGAACAGCGGCGCGATGGGGTGCGTGACAGCCTTCTGACAAACAAAGAAGGCTTCGTTAACATTACGATGCTCCCGAGCACTCGTACGTATACATGAGTCAATTTCCTTGAACTCTGCCATCAAAGGAAGCATCTCCTCTTCAACCACTCGCGTCTCACTGTGACCAGTCGCCAGGTCGGACTTGTTGGCACACAACACAACCGGGACATTGACGCCCAACGAGCGGAAGTACGGTAGCCAAAACAAAGCTACCCGTTCATAGCTGTAATGGTCGGAATAGACGAGGAGGATCACATTGCATTTCCGTATCTCTCGTGCGAGATTGTTCCGTTCCTGGGGAAGGGCCGAGGTGTCGACGACGGTCGTGGTGGTAACATTTTCGGGGGTCCCGAGGGTAGGAGGGATGGTAATTTGGGGGAGGACTGGTTGAATCTTGTTCGTAACAAACACACCTTTGACGAGCGAGGTGATGAGACTGGATTTGCCAGTTCCCTCATCGCCGCAGACGCAAATGCGAACTAAACGGGTTGACTGTTAGCAGTGTTTTAGAGATTGAGATAACCAACATACCTGATGACATTTTCGCGTCTAGCGAGTCACGTATTGATCATAATCCAACCATGCCCAGGTGGGTTTGTAGTTAAGTGTATGGAGGTGGATAACCTTGGAAGTTCCAAGGTTCCGGATGAGACAATCGCGATGCGATAATGGCCTTGGCGCCTGTGACATTCTGCAAGTAACTACGTGCTATACAACGCTTTATACATATTCTTCTACACATAGGGACATCTAGAGATTATTACTCTATCTACAATCTTTTTGTTCTCTTTCTACTAATATTTAGTCAATGAACTCACTTTGCCAAGCAACTCTCCTTTTGCTCCGCCACAGACACGAGACCCCATAATTGGCAAAATACGTGGGATATCAAACTATAATGAGTATATTTGATCTACAATTGAGTATTCGGTTACTTTATTGAAATTATCCCCAAAATTGTGCTGAACATAATAATCCAAGGAGTTCTCTGCGAGGTACATCTTGAGCCTCCCGCGTTAGCCGTCATCACCTGGGGCCCACATGCAACTGACTAAACGTTACCCTCGAACCCTGGAGACTTCAGCTGCACATCTCCCTTCTTCCTCTTTCGAGTTTCCATTCTACCTCGATAATCACCACCCAAGATGCCTCTCGGGATCAACAATCCGTTGCCCTCGTCTATGGCCAGTAAGTTTCATCAATCTCCGAAGCCCACTTCCCCGCAGTCGTATGCGGCATATCCGGCTGACAGTGGATGCTATCTTAACAGGCGAGTGCAAAAAGGCAGCAAAGATCTTGACATCATTCGTTGATCCTAGGCAATCATTCGGTCCAGACAAGGTCATTCCCCCAGAGATTTTGGCCAATGCAAAGGTACTTAAACCCATCATTCCCCCGTTGCGCACATCCATGGCTAACAGACCTTTTAGGGTCTTGCGGTTCTCACGGTTCTAAAGGCCGGTTTCCTAGGCTCTGGTCGATTTGGCTCCGGTATCGTTGTCGCTCGTCTTGGCGATGGGACCTGGTCGGCTCCATCAGCTATTGCGACTGCAGGTGCTGGAATTGGAGGACAGATCGGGTTTGAGTTGACCGACTTTGTTTTCATTCTCAACGATGCTGCCGCTGTTCGCACCTTCTCGCAAGTGGGAACACTGACGCTGGGTGGTAATGTATCACTTGCTGCTGGTCCGATCGGCCGAAATGCCGAGGCAGCCGGCGCAGCCAGTACGAAGGGCGTTGCGGCCGTCTTCTCCTACTCAAAAACCAAGGGTCTGTTCGCCGGTGTCAGTCTCGAAGGTAGTATGCTGGTGGAACGCAAGGATGCGAACGAGAAATTGTACCGCAGTCGTGTCTCCGCGAACCAACTCCTCACCGGCAGCATTCGCGCCCCACCGGCCGCCGATGCTCTGATGCGCGTGCTGAACTCCCGTGCATTCCAAGGAAATATCCGGGGCTATGGTGACTCCATGTACAATGATATCCCTGTCTATGACGAGAGCCATGACGATGTGGTCTGGGAGGGACGCAAGGGCGAAGCCTACGGTCAAGGTACTCAGCGTGGTCGATCTAACACTGAAAATGATTACGACTACCGTGATAAGCCGCGCCGCGCGAACACCTGGGCTGATGATGTTTATGATCGGCCTGCCTCGGGACTCGGTCGTTCCGCGACAACCCGGGCCCCTGCCGGCGATTCATTTGATAGCTATGGCCGCAACCGGAGTAACACTGCGCCATTCGAGGAGGAATATGTCTATTCGGATCGCAGACCTACTCGTCCAACTGCCCCTAAGCCGGTTTTCCAGCAAAAGACTGGTGCAGCCCAATTGAGATCAGACCAGGCGGTTGCCCTTTTCACATTTGATGCGGATCAGGAGGGCGACCTTGGATTCAAGAAGGGTGAAATTATTACCATTATGAAGCGCACGGAGAAGGCGGAGGACTGGTGGACTGGTCGCATTGGTGATCGCGTGGGCATCTTCCCCAGGTAAGAACTTGTCCCAACTTTCTAGAATTGGTGGCTAATTCATTTACAGCAACTATGTTGAGGCTTCTTAAGTTTTATGCGCATCGCATCGAATTGTCCATGTAGCACTGTGATGAACTCTGGACATTTCTCTGGGGCTTGATGAACATATCCCCAACTCTTGCCCTACATATATCCTGGCGTATACGGATTCGTCAAACTTCTTTTTCTATTCGTTCGTTTATGTTAAAGTTGGCGCCATTTACATTCTTCAGCGTGGAGTTTCTCATACTTTTTTTTTTCTTCGGGGGGTTGCTTGGGGATACTGTCTTGGATCGTTTTGGTTTTATGCAGAGCATTTCCCATTGATTTTCCCCGGGTTTTTTTCCAGACTTTCTATGCCTCATCTCTAGTTTTTGAATACAACTTTCAGATCTATGTAGGCCTGACATTTTAGGTTTGATGACATCCTATGCCCTCGGCCCTAGAGGTCTTTCTCGGTTTGAAATTTGCGTTCTGATCTAGCATTTTTCGTGTTATTTATCAATTGTACAAACCTTGGAATACTTGCGTGGTGATATACGCAGCATATCCAGCTATTGTCGGTCCCCGAGGTTGAAGAAAGTTACACGACTTTCTATCGAATCTCAGGTCTGACCCCATCTAGTTCATCTGTGGGCTTAAATTATAGACAAAGGGTTACCTGGCGGCTTTCCGATGGCAAATTCGAAGTGTGATAACCTCGTCAATCCAGCCCTTGAAAGATGTGATGAGTAGGCAATTCAGCCTTTGAGGTACATTGTGGTGTCACGGATCGAAGAAATATATAGTCAGCTCTGAAAGATAGGTAGTACTTAATTCTTTGAAGTCCGGTGTTAGAATCCGAACCAAAAGGTATCACTGAATTCAAGTGAGATTCAAGTTGGGAGGGAAGAAAGAAATAGAACGTGGAGGATGTAGATCAATCGATCGTCCACCATTTTCCCCCCCGTTTAAGTGGAGACAATAAGTTTCTCAATGAAATAAGATCTCAAAAGGACCTAAACAACCTAAAAGACCTTAGTTCAATTATATATATATAAAAAAAAAAGTAAACTAGATAGAAACTCTTAATATAGAAAGAATTGTATTTGGAGTGTAAGATGTCAGGTGCGGAGGTCACTATGTACTCTCTCCGCCCGCTAAACTCCCTCCTCCATTCCTCCATCCTTCTCTTTCCTTTCTTCTCTCAAAAACTTATCGACTCATGACGCTCATTTGGACTCGGTAGTATCCGAATGCATACGCTGCCCTTTGTCTCCATTCGTCTTTCCCCGCTTCGATGACCCGTTCCTCCTTGCTATCCAACGTGGACACTGCCCCCTCCTCCTAAGCTTCTGCCCTTCGGGCTCCGTCTTTTGACGTCTTCTGGTCCCTGTACAACTGGTTTCCCATGCAGGTGTGTGGATCTCCTGGTCCTTTTTTTTGGTCCATGTGGGTGTGACTTTTTTGTCAGCCCCTCAACCTCGAACCCCTCAGGCACACCCACATTCCTACCGAATTGGACCCCTTCCCGTGGACCTTGAAAACAGGATCTTGGCTTGAAACTGGCGCATTTGATTCTAATGATTTTTTGTACTCGATCAGGCTTCCACGACTGCCCACGAGGCTGGCGGGCATGCGACGCGGAGAGGTCATGCCGCCCATCTATCAATCAGCGATCCAAGCCACCATGTGACGGAAGCTATCGGACACATGTATGACGACGACGACTACGATCGTAATGATCCGAGACGCCTGAGTTATATAACGACCCCCCTCGGCGAGTCAATAACAACCATCCCGCGGGCCGCCGCAGGCTCCGAGTCACCTCTTTCCCCGTCCTCGCCACTTCACCAATCCTCGTCAGATGGGCACACGATACGGACAAATGGAAATCAACGACCGCCACTTGTTGCAAACCGGTCTTTTGATCGAGAAAGTGATCCCGGGAATTCCGGTGGTACTCGTCCCTCAGACACCGCAACCTCGTCTTTCCCTCTCAACGATATCGACTATGAATCGAACCCCGCAGCCGTCGTGCAGGAAATGCACAATCTCGCTGCGATTCGGCGCATGTCAATGGATGTAGCCGCCGCCGGTGACCCTGATCTCCCAGGCTTCGCATCACCCCCCTCGCCCTCGGCCGACGAAGATGACGCCTCCCGGTTATTCTGGGTTCCTGCGCGACTGCATCCTGAACTCGCCCCGAAAGAATTCAAGTCATTTCTCGATAGCAAGGCAGATCATATCAAACGCAGATCCGGCGAGTATTCGACTTTAGGGTCTGAACGCCAAGGATCAGGAGGTGGTCTTCATCGCAAGCGCTCTATGTTATCGAGACAAATCGACAATTCTTCAGGTTACACAGATGGTGCAGATCGGTTGGAACATCAACGCTCTCAGTCAAGTAAACGAGGTGACATGTTGAGTCCCAACCTGCAACAGTTGGGAAGCTTGGTGGATGATTCGAAACCGATAGACAAAGAAGCACTCGTGCGCGGAATGCAGAATGCCAGTATTGCAGGAAATGACGACAGACCGATCCTTCCCCCCACACTTCCGGGAAACAGCTTACGCCGATCAACCCGGACACAATATATAAAAGCAGGGAGTGTGAAAAAGGGTGAAAAGTTGCCATACTCTAAACGAGTTGGACGGGGAGCATCTGAATCTGCAGGGAGTGATGCAGGACCTCCTGTGGTTCTACCGCCTCAAGAACCCACGATTCTGGGGCTCACCCGTGTCTCGACTGATCCTACTCCCAAAACGACTCGTGCGGCTCGAGCCCCTTCTGCCTCATCACATAGCTCAGCTTATGCCCCAAGCTCAACCGCGAGTTCGACATTCGATTCAATTCCAGACCAGCCTGAGACCGAGCACGAAGGGTTGCCCACTGGTGTGCAAACGGATGCTACTTTGGATCGATCCGAGTCGGGAGATGGGGCCAATACACGGAAATGGCATTCTCGTATCAGCTCGAATGGCCGATCCACCATGAACATAACCCCAGGCGACCAAAAGATCCCTGCAATAATTGAAACACCTCCCAACACTGAGTCCAACCGCATACCAAGTCCCCCTTCACAAAGTATGCGGTCATCGGATCATGCTGCGGCATCTACACCGTCGTCGAAACCCACGCCTTCCCATGACCCGGCACCAAAACGACCTAAGAATCCTCGCCAACCTCCTCACGAGCCCGCATCTTCACTTAATGACTTTGCTAATAACCCCCAGATGATACCTGGCAGCAGCACCCGCACTGACAGTCTTTCTTTCATCCCTACCATCTCAGAAGAACGCAAACCCGAAGACCGGAAATCTGAGAGCAAGAAATCAAAAGACAAGAAGGACTCTGATGGTAGCCGCAAGTCCAGTTGGCACTGGTTACTGGGCAGCGAAGAAAAAGACAAGAAGAAGGACAAGGACAGCGATTCAAAAAAGACCAAATCTAAGGTTGTTGATAAAACCCACGACAACACACGTCTAGATGTTCTACAGTCATCTATCGAGAGCACTCCACGTGGACGCGAAAGTCTTGTTTTGGACCGCCTCGATCCGAAGCTTGAGGAAGAACGACGCAAAGACAGTGCGAGGAGAGCATCGGGTGACTCGAAAAAAGAGAAAGACGGCATTTTCTCTTCTATTTTTGGCGGTGGACGGAAGAAGCACAGCAATGAAGGCCACCACCGAAAACATTCGTCACGAAACCTTTCTCCCGAACCACCAATTCGAGTACTTCGTGCCGACGTCGATTATCCATGGTCTCGCTTCTCGATTTTGGAGGAGCGAGCTATTTACCGGATGGCGCATATCAAGCTCGCGAATCCCCGGCGAGCTCTGTACTCTCAAGTATTACTGAGCAACTTCATGTACTCATACCTGGCCAAGGTACAAAAGATGCACCCACAGATGCCAGTGGTTTCATCTGGGTCATCCCAGAGATCGTCAAAATCACGAGATCAGCCAGATGAGTATCTGCAATATCAGCGATACCAAGAGGTAAGCGAATGGCTCTCGGCTTACGAATGAGCCAGATTACTAACAGCCTCGCACAGTCTCAGGAGCAGCAACAACAAAACTACGGAGAAAGTGCCTACGATGACTCTTCCATGTACGACTATGATGACGATCCGCATGATCGCTATGGTAGCCACGCGAGGGGCGACAAGCAGGCCTATGAAAATGGCCAAGCTTACGGCCCGGGCCACTACCAACCCGGACACTCGTCCTTTGGCGACGACGTCCAACTCGATGACGACGATGACGATGATATGTGGTGAATCCGGGGCTGGAATCCTCACTCGTTTCGTTTCTTCTCTTCCCACACTTCTGCTTTCTCGTTTTTAGTAGCGCACGGAAATACCCATGCTTTTTGTCAGTTCAGGATCTTCCTAGAACATGTACATTCAAGCCGCGTTCTCCCATCTTCATGCATTACCCACATCCTTTCAAATGTTTCTTCATAATTCCCCGTGTACCAATTCCCAGGGCTCGTATTTTTACGCACTCATTGGCATCTAGCAGGGAAGGTGAAATGCGGCTTTTGTTAGGGGTTTGCCCTCTTTGATTACTGCATCTTTTTTTCCTGGTTTGGTATCATGATCACCTGGCATTAAAGAGCGCAGTATATTCGGCCTAACGTGGGGGCCTAGTGTCTTGTTTCGGCACAAGCTTTGATTTATCTCTTCGCATAGCGTCTGGGGTTTTCCTTTTTCCCTTCCCTCCTAGGTACACAATCATCCTATACCTTGTCTGTATCTCATTATCTTTTTCCAGACGCTTTAACATTCCTACACGAATGAATCATGGCCTCGTTGATGTGTTTGTCAATTACTCATCTTGTTGAACTTCGAAGGTTCCAAACATAACATTAGTCCATATCTCATACTCTCGGGGTTACTTTGATGCTTAGATTTGTATTCATAAGAGTAGTAGGTGACTTGTAACCTCCGTCTTTGACAAAATAGGACTTCAATAATCAGAGCCACTTGGTTCAAATCATTACGAACGTTATATTGAAGATTGCAAAGCTCAATTCCTACAGAACCCCTTTCTCATATCCAGCCAGAGGTATCCAGCCAGGGGTTGCATAAACTCTATATATAATTCAACCACCTATATCCATCATGGAAGCGGCTCTCGAACAGCTGCAACATACTAATTTATTAGCACACCCATGCAGATTCAGGAATCAGGATTCCACCTACAGGGATAATTTGTGCTTTACTCAAGTCCCACACGCCACTAGTAGCATAAACGTCTTTCTCGAGAATGGCGCGGACTTCTTCGGCATTATTGGCAGAGTACACGATCACACTACCCTTAAACAGAGCATCTTTGCCCTCTTCGGGGTGTTTTTCAAAGATGGCACCTCCATCAACAAGCTTTCCGGCTGCTATTAAGGGTTTGATTCCGTCGTAGTGGATTCTAGCCAATATTGTTAGTTGTGCTCGGATCAACTTGTATGTCTAGAGCTATGATGTACCTTTTAACTTGTTTTCTAATGGCCAGCACATTCGGATTGTCGGGAAGGATGCAAAGGAATTCTTTTCTTGTGGTTGCCATGTGTTTTACCCCGGTAGTTGAGAATCTTCGCGCTGGCTGGGAAAAACAAGCTAAAAATGCAGTTCGATTCGTTCGAAGACAGGATGAAAACATTATACGGAGGCTTTTGATAATTGAATAAAGACAAATCTGTTTGAACGGGCTATCTAGATTAGTATATTTGTTGAAAGATATAGATACGTCAGTAGGCAGTTAAAGTCGGGTGGGCGTGCCGATGTAAATTGCTCGGGCCAGATCCCGATGTTCGCTATGGGTTTGCGATAATAGTAAACCTTGTGGAACTTGATAAGATCAAAAATCGATACATTTAGGGTTGGCCGTTTGTTTATTACTGTGTGGTAAGAATGTTATATCGCTATTATATATTTTGATCCTTCCAGTACACTTGGATGACTGGTCTAAACGCATCTTTCTGCATATTCCTCATCATTCTTCAATTAAAGTGTAAAGTATATAAATTTGTCCTACCGAGAAGTTCTACTAATGTTTCTTGACTGCCAAGCTGCAATCAAGTCATCTACTCTGGAATAATACGTTGAACAAAAAAATGGGATTCGCATTTGGTTATGTCCCCAGTTGTCTGATGATATGCTTAAGATAAATTAACTGTAACAAGAATAATGGGCTGCATAAGCGGCCTCGTGATATATTTTCAGTGGTCTTTTTAGATATCATTCTGGCTAGATGTCAGTTTTGTAGTCGACGGCCAAAACAAGGCGGAAAAAGCCCTAATTTGTGGAATTGACTATTCCAGGTATAACATTTGATTCTCCATTGTACAGTGTTTTCAATAAGTTGTCTATATACCTAGAGCCCCAATATAGCTACATGGGGGAAACAGAGTTGAACCTATAGTTGCAGGAATGAACAAACGGGCTGTATCGATCAAGACATTCCAAAATCAATGTATTATATGCTCTGGACACAATGTGTAACTTATCTATACATAGTTAGAAGTCTCAGCGTGCCTAGATACTGCGTAGCTTACACGAGGCAGATATAGGGAGCTCATGTAGGTGTAGTAGATTCTGGCTGATTGGACAGAACAAAGAAATACATAGTACGACCATATATATATTCTTATCAGTAGCCTCTAGGAACTCCTCTAGGAACTCTATTTAAGTCCTAATATCGGGTCCGTTCAATGTTTTATGTTGAGGTTTGATCGTATCATTTCAAACGGTCCATAACATGGCATCTAGCACGTGATCTGTGTATGCGTGCAACTTCCTACCTAGGATACCCCACCCACGTGATATACACACGTGATCTATTGTTTGGCTCTGTGATTGGTTCCCCCATCATTACCCGCATCGATCTCTATATCTTATCGCAGGTATCAAGATCATCACGAGAAAAAGCCACTTTTCCCCTTTGTTACCCCCACCAACATTCCTTACAATTGTCCATCATCACAATCCTTAACAGGGAATGAAACAAGTACCTTTATCATCACTGCAACTAAATCCATCATCACAGCCATGGGGGACTGCAGCGATGAGCTCCTCAAGGTATATCGTATCCCACTGGTCCACACACAATTCACGCATGTCTTGTTGATGTACCACTTGCTTGTCATGATCTCTGGTCTAATCTTTGATGTTTGATCTTTGTTTAGGAGCTTGAAAATACCTACTGCCCACCAATTGACCCCGCGTTGTTTGCTGCAATCGTATCAGACTTTGATTTAGCGATCCCCACTCAGGTCGAACAGTTACGTGAAACCCTAGACGTGTTGAACGCATCTGCTGTTGAGCAAGAGAACTTGCCATTTGACCCGACAGGCACAACCAACCTCCGCAATTCTGACGTCTCGGGATCTGTGATCGAATCGTCTGACGATGCACCCTCCGATTTTACAAGCTGGCCATCGCTTGATAATCAAGAACACGATAATGACAACCCCAACTCTGCCAATCATGAGGTGCAAAAGCTCAAAGGCTCTAAGCTTGCATACACCTTTCTGGGTATGACAACTGCCGAGAAGGCACAGAATTTGATTAGCATGTTCCCGAGTATTACTCGCCTGGAAGCTGAACGCATTCTTGAAGACTGCCATGATAACCTTAGCCGCTCGATGGATGTATTGCTCAATCTTGCTTTTATTGAAGAAACACAAATTGCTAGAGAAATTCCTCAACAAACCCCCAAAGAGACTGGTCAAGATGGTGCATCCTCCATTCCCAAGTCAATCGATGGCTTCCAGGCCAATGAGGACCTGAACGGCGGGGGCAAGAAATCTCGAAAGAAGAAAAAGCAGCAGAAACAACGTCGAGCCGAGTTGGCCTCCCAGGCCATGAACAACACCGCTACCAATAAATGGGAGACAGGAAAGAAGGATATCGACTTCATTTCCTCGCGAACGTGTGCTCTGCAGAGAGAGAAAATTGCGTCAACTTATCATGAAAATTCAATGTCACTCTGTGCAACAATCCGAGCCTTGGCACAGGCCCATGCACCAAAGGATATTCATGAGATTGATGACGATCCTGTACTCGTCACGCAAGTGGGGGAGCTCAGCCAAAAGTACCCCGGCGTCCAACCTACAACTCTGATTGGTTTGATTCGAATTACAAACAATCAAATTTCAGCTGCGGATGAACTGGCCGACACCTTGTCCCGTCGACCTGAACTTACCTCTGTCTCAAACATCATCAGCTTTGTCTCGTCCCCGGTCACCCTCGACGAAGAAGAGGAGAATGTGGCTCCAGCCCACCACGGAGAAAGTGCTTCGGACTTTATGGATTTCCACGAAGCTGCTTCCGCCGCCAACTCTCACTTCGCGGCCCGATCACTTGCCCTCGCCCAGGCATCCCAGTCCGCCCGCCGTGCTCGCTCAAATCCCCTCTACGGAGGCGCCTCTGCCTATTACCGGGACGTCGGAAACGAACAGCGTCAACTTGCCATGCGCCATCTAGCGGTAGCTTCTGACCGACTGGTGGATCGCCAGTCCTCGCATGCTGATCTCGATCTGCATGGTGTGACCGTTGACAATGCGGTCAGAATCACCCGTGAGAGGGTGCAGGCGTGGTGGGACGGGCTGGGAGACCAAAAGTACGTCCGTGGCGGAGGCCGGAGTTCCCACGGCGGGTTCAATATTGTGTGCGGTCTTGGTCACCACTCCCTTGACCGTAAATCACATATTGGACCCGCCGTGTGGAATATGCTGCAGAAGGAGGGTTGGCGTGTGGAGCTCAACCGGGGCTCCATGCTGGTGACCGGAGTGAACCGGCGCTGAGATTTGTTTGAGCTTTTCTTTTCTTTATGCTCTTCCGTTTTCGTTTTTCTTAATCTTTTTTTCCCTATATTCTTCAATATGTTGGATTTTGTTGAGATACCCCTGCACTGCTGGAGTTTTCCCAGGTGGGACCTGGGGCTGATTTGGAATCAAACCTTTTTTTTTCAAAAATAAAGTGTAGGACACGGAACATATAAATCTATGCTATAGATCCTGGACGGCAGCGATGTCAGTCTAGGCCTTAAAGAGTCCCCGACACCCGGGAGTTTCTCCCCGCATGATGACGTAAAGCCCCTGTGGTCAGGCGCCCATATGGGATTAGCTTCACCCCACTTTCATCTCTCTTCAGCTCCCAGTGACTGCTTATTTTCTCCTCAATTCCCTATCAAGATTATTTCTAGGTCCTATCGATTCTTCCATATGCGATCCCAATTATCTCGCAATCTTATTTCACCTCTCAGACACCAGACCACCCCTATCCGACTTGCGCCGACATTTTCCTCCTCGCGATTTTTGTCCTCGACGCGCAAACTTCCCCATTCGAAGACAAGCACTAGGGTTCTTAGAGCTGCATCAACCATTCCATTTTTCGGTGCCTTCTTTAGCTCCAACCGTAATTCCGAGAAAACAACCGACACCATGCCGCCCCCCGACCAGAGAAGCGAAGACCAGTGGAGAGCTGTTTTGAACCCAGGTTTGTACATCATGGAAGGTTTAAAGTCCTAGACAATATATGGCTTACAAGAACGACTGCAGAACAGTTCCGCATTCTCCGTGAAAAGGGTACCGAGCGCCCCGGCACCGGTGAATACGATTCTCACTACCCCTCGAAAGGCGTCTACAATTGCGCTGGTTGCGATGCGCCACTTTACACTGCCGAGCACAAGTTCAAATCTGGCTGCGGCTGGCCAGCATACTTTGATTCCATCCCTGGCGCTGTGACTAGACATGTTGATAACACATTTGGCATGAAGCGGACAGAGATCGTATGCACCAACTGTGGGGGTCACCTCGGCCATGTATTCGAGGGTGAGGGGTATGATAATCCCACGGATGAGCGTCATTGTGTGAACAGTGTCAGTCTGCGTTTCACAGAAGATACTAGTGCTGTTAAGAATCCTCAGCCGAAAGCCTGAGGGGCTTGAATGAGATATATTCGATCATTTTGTTTTGCGGGGACCAAGGCTGCAGAAAGGCCGACATGCATGATACGGAGAGAGGCGTCGTTTTTGGACCAACCAGATTTTGTAGATTATAACTTTAAAAGAAGTTATTCTATCAAAGTAAATATACAAAGTAGTTAATATTTGCAAAGATATGTTATTGGGTAGTGACCTGTTACTTTACTTCAAACTGCGTGACTGGCATTTTCCCCCATCCGTATACACACCGCAGCCTTAGGCCGCACGGTGCCGACCGCCACCTAAGAATAATTAGGTTGCTCTCATTGTTTCTTTATCCTTTCACCCATCCATTAGGTGCTGCTATAATGTCTCGACGTCCTACTCCAGGCCAAGCGGCCCAGAACTCGCAGACTATCAAGGCTTTGCTGAAACTCGAGCCCAACAAGATATGTGCCGACTGTAAACGGAACAAGCGTGAGTGGTCCCCGATCCCCTCCTTGAGTTGCGCCCACGCTGGCTTCATCTCCATCTTTCTTGGCACTTATATACTGAATTGTTTTATGAATAGATCCGCGATGGGCTTCCTGGAACTTGGGTGTCTTTGTTTGCATTCGGTGCTCGGGCATTCACAGGGGTATGGGTACGCATATCAGCCGAGTTAAGTCCGTGGATCTCGATGCGTGGACCGATGAACAGCTTCAGAGTGTTGTGAGATGGGGCAATGGAAGAGCAAATAAGTTCGTTGCAATCAATTGACCGGCCACGTTGGGCATGGGCTAATAGAATGCAGATACTGGGAAGCGAAACTGGCACCCGGCCATGTTCCCTCCGATGCGTAAGTGCATTCCAATGGCACTTGTTCGGTGATGGTTTCTAACTAGTTGTGAACAGGAAAATCGAGAACTTCATTCGGACGAAGTACGAGAGCAAGCGATGGGTAATGGACGGTGAGATGCCGGATCCCTCGACCCTGGATGACGGCGATGACGACGTGGTGAGTGATCGCATGATAGACCGGTCAGTTAGCATCAGTAACTGAACGATCAGCCTCTTGCGGTCGTACAGGAGAAAGCAAAGATCGAACGTTCCGCTTCGCAACGTGTACCCGCTCCCAGCCAGCCTCCGGCGCACCGTCAGCAAGCCTCGATTGATTTGTTTGGCGATGATATATCTCCTCCGCCTCGCCCTAGCACAACCGGACCTACTCCGCGTGCGCCACCTAGACAAGCACAGCCTGCACCAGTCAAGACTCACAAGCCCAATGATTCATTGCTGGGTCTCGACTTCTTCGGTAGCACCCAACCTTCTACTGGTAGTCGCCCGTCTAGCACAGCATCCACACCAGCACCACCAGCCGGAATGTCGCGACCGGACCTCAAACAGTCGATCTTGTCATTGTATTCGAAGCCGCAGCCGCAGCCGACACAACCCGCACAGCACCAGCGGGGCAACTCCTTCGGCGCCATGGCCTCGCCTCCTGCCCCGTCCCCTTCGTCTCATATGGGTGGTCTGACAGATGCCTTCAGTGGACTGAGCTTCCCGAGTACTACTTCCCCTCCACCCGCCAAACCGGTGGAGAAGCCATCGGCATTCTCCAATCTTTCATCTTTCGGCGGCGCCAAGTCAACTCCTGCTGCCCCGAAGGTCACATCGCCATCGGGATCTGCGGGCGGCGACTTTTTTGATAGCTTCGCCTCCCCGACCATGTCTGCCCCGAAGCCCCAGCCCCAGTCCCGAACAACTTCTGTCTCCTCTAATGGGCAAGATTTCGGATTCGGCGGGTTTTCTTCCCCGACTGTTAAGCCTAACCCTCCATCATCGTCCCTGTCAAATGACCTATTCGGGTTTTCTTCTCCTCCTGCGTCTGCCCCCACAGTCTCGCCCCCAAAGTCTACCGCAACCTCTCCTCAGCAGGAAATGAAATCTGCGTTTAATATTTCTGCTCCTCCGATACAGCCTCCTGCTGCCCCTAGGGCGCCATCGGCCAGTGCTGCGACCACAGCAGCAGCTAACATGATGTCTGGAAGCCTCGATCCATGGGGCGGAAACGCATGGAGCACACCTGATCCTGCTCCATCGGCTGCTCCTGCCGCACCCTCGCCTGCATCCATGATGAAGGTCCCTGACACTTTGACCCCGAACGATGTGGGCCACGGCTGGGGTGCGCCTAGTGCTGCTTCCAAGCCAGCACCCACTGTTGCAGCGGACGAGGATTTCGGTGGCTGGGCCAGCGCTGCCCCAGTCTCCAACACTACCTCCACGAACACGAACAACAAGTCCGGTGGATTTGCCGGATCTGACGACCTCTTCTCCAATGTTTGGGAGTAGAGTAAATCTTCTTTGCAGCAGATGCACGATTCACCACGATCTTGAGTCTGTAGGATTTGCATGATGACATCTGCGTGTTTGCAAGCATAATTTCGCATTGCACATTGCATATACCAGTGTTCATCTTCCAGATCCTTGCCTAGAATTCTTTTCGATTTTTTCCTTTTGCATATTCCTTGTCATGAGCCCTTAGTCTCTGAAATGTGGGCGGCTTCCGAATGTACAATGGGCGGGTCTCATGCATACTGAATGATTAGCTCGTTTTGTTCGCTTCGACATCTGTACACTTGTCTTTACAATGCATTCATAATACCCTAGAGCTCGTGTTTGAAGAATTTGTACGTAGCACTGAATGATTTTGAAGTTACGTAGTTTGCATTTGGTTTAGCGGCCTAATACGCCGTCACGTAACATCTCTTTAAAATGATACTAACTATAAGGTCGTGTCCAACTCTTTGCCCACTTCACCTCGACATCCTCAGACCTGGAAATTCTACGGAGGGAAAGAGGCTACTGCATGCTTATCAGATATAGGGTTTCTTCTATGTCAACTGGACTAGCGACGCGGACTATGCAACCAGTGGGAAGACATGTTCCGAATATAGAGGATCATCTTTTACCCTTACTAGTATGCAGTGATAAATGAGAAAAGTAAAAAGTCACCACCTGGATTGACCGGCGATCAAACGGCACATTGGGTCCAGGCGATACGGAAGGACAACACCAAAGATAGGGTTAAGGGGATAAGAAATACACCCCAAACTATTAACCCGCTAGACTATGGTGTCCACCTACCTTACTAGAGCAGGGCAAGTGACGATCTATAACACCCATAACTATGAGGTCTTGGTTTTTATATTGCATCACGCTATCCACCTTTCATGCATAGCAGACTCAATCATCATGTAACTCTCTCTAGCTTGGCCTAAGCGGCTCCTCCAGCTTTGAATCTTACCATGTGGACCCAAAGTCGTACTTTTACCCTTGGCATTCTCCGCTACCTAGGTATATCATGACGATGACGTGCCTCCACAAGCGCGGGCCATAATAAGCGCATTACCGTGGACCATCTCACCTACCGCTCGCCCAATAATGGCGACTCTAGCCCCCAACGTGTCAAGTAGGGGCTCAAAGATCTTCTGGAACCTGGGAATCACCCACAGCAAGTTCCACTGCTCGTATGTTGTATATCTTCTTAAAGCGGACAAAGTCAGTCTCTACATAAAGCCATAGAAATACAAGAGCAAAGGTAAAACCACCAAAAGAAAAGTGAAATTTATATACAAAGAACTCATTAATCCAAATCATTATAGATCAAAAGCTATGCTTCTTGACCAATTCCTTCGTACTGCCCATATCATCGTTAACAGCAATCCTCGAATGCGAGGTTCTTTCCTGCGTAACATTGGTCGTAACCTTAATGCCCGCAAAGGCTTCTTTCGTCGGTTCCTTGGTATAGCTATTGAACGAACCAGACGGCGACAGATCTTCTAAATCGTGATCGTAGCCCGAGTGATCACGTCCGCCGACGACAGAAGCTAGAACTTGCGTGTTTCCATCGCCTGTGAGGACACTGCGTCCGTTTCGGGAAGGTCGTGTCGTCTTGCTGCGGTAGCCGTTGCTTCGGGTTGAGAAAATATGTGGCAGGAGTTTGGAAAGGAAGGCGCGTGTGCCTGGGAGACAGGCGCAGATAATTGCTACGTTGCACTCGACGGCGGACCAGGTTGCTGCACCGACATTGTCATCTGTGGTTTGTTAGATATGGGATGGTAGGAGGTCGTTGGTAGATGGTAGTACTTACAGGTTGGGTCTGTTGAATTGGAGATAATGAGGAGTGATTTGAGGCGGAGGATACTTGTGATCAAGACACTGGGATAATAGTCAGCATTGTAGATTGTCGTGATCTAGGGCTAAACTTACAATCCACCTAGGGCGAAAACAGCCATGAGAGCGAACTTTTGCTTCCTGGGCAATTGTAGTGATCTCAGGACTGGCATTGGGTATATGAGGATGACGATATCGGTAATAATGTGAATAGCTGAGTTGGAGAACCACAAAGCTTTTTTATCGAAACAGAAGCCTGGGACGGTATCATCCCAGAATTTGGCGAGAGGGACACAGTTAGCCCAGGCGCTAATGATGGTCCATGTTCCGTAGACGCCTAGAACACCGATCATGAGCCAGCATGCTAGACGCATGCGTGGCGTGGAGAAGACTCGTTTGTATTGGAGAAGGATTGACATCTTTGTGCTGATGAGGCTTGTTTGGTATATGGGGACTGAAGCCCAGAAGTACTGTAAGAGAATCATGTTAATGGAGCTGCACTGTTTTTGGAGATATTCTATTGAGATGGAGCGTACAATCATCTGAGCTTTGAAGATTGGGGCGGGGATATCGGTATAGTGCTCGCCCATGCCGTGGAAGACTTCGCCTACCATCAGGCCGAAGAAAATCCATGAGAAGGCTAGAGAGACTAGGATGACATAGTCATCCGCTCCCATTTGTTTGACGAGAAAGGCTCGTGTGAATATACGGACGGCAGTAATGAATGTCGCTATAGTTGTAAATACTGCACTCACGGCGAGGGCCTGGTGGCCGCGGGCTGTTGATAGTGTAGTCATCGTATCATAGAGGCGTATATAAACGAAGGACAAGTTTGTGCACAGATTGCGATTGTGAACAGGGGAGTATCCAATGCGCTGAAAGAGAGATCGCAAAGTTCACCTGTTGACTTATAGTAGATAGGACCGCCACTTTCACAATGCTCGAGAGGAAGTCTCCCGGGATCACGATGTGGGGGAATGGCCCGCTTCTTAATACATATGTACGAAAGAGGGATCAAAGACTATCAATTATTGCGCACAATAAAAATAAAATACATAAATAGGCAAAAGCCGAGAGGAACACGAGATCCTCCCCACCGGAGTTGAAGATCACCAGCTGGGCATTCAGCCACCGAGCTAGAGCAATAGGAGAACTTTTAATTTTGAAGGGCTATTATATTCGCCTCATTCCCCTGGTCATGAAACACAGGAAACGCCAGCCCTAGACTCCTAACTCGTCTAATGATTAGTAGGAGCTGTGACCAGTAGTCTTGCTTTGTATATATTATTATACGACAGAGGCGCCAGGACTTGGACGGAAAAGGTACCGTGGTATATGTATAAAGTCCCATTTAGGCATAGTCCCCATATGGCATGAACTGTGTTTTCGGTATATCTCCATCTGATTGGTTTATATTTTGGCTTGATCCATGGTAATCTCGTGGTTAGATACCATGGACGGCCTATACATTCCCTATTAGGAATCTCCCTCTCTACCTACAACATACAAGTTCACAATCGTACTGCCTGAAGTACGAACTACCCCTAGCACGTGGCAATAATTGCTTTGTCTAATATGCGAGAGATTGGTTCATATTAAAACCCGAGATACTAGCTGACCCAATAACCTGGGTTCCAAGTAACATCCGCGCATCCGCGTCTGGCTAAGAGCCAAGCACACTAGTCTGACAGGAGAAAATCCACTTAGATTATTCAACAAAAAGCAGGTGGGTTCCGCTAGTGTTTTTGCTTTATTGCCGAACCTGCGAATGAGATATGTTTCACCTTATTTATCCTTTATCCATCTATCCACATTTCCCTCGCTTCCAGTTCGTGCTCGTTGGATTATATGGCTGGAGGCCGTCATAGTGGTCTATGAAATCAATAGCGTCAAATAACCCCATTAAGATCCAAGGCAGGAGCAATAGTCTAAGTGGGGACAACCCTAATTGTTCTTCCGATCTGCAATCAATGCTGCAGCCCATTTTGTACCTGCACGATCCTGGACGATAAAGTTCAATTTCGGGGAGTTCGGGGATACTATCTCTTGTGGAATAGTATCTCTTGATCGAAACATTTCAATATTTACTGCCTCTCAACTCAATAATTCCTGCCAAGGGTTTATTCGTGAAGTCAAAAAAAAATCTGATTGTTGAATGCTGATCTACATTCGCCCCTCTTCTCCGAAAAAATGCCGCGTGCACGGTGGCGGAGAATTTGGATCTACGAAGAGCATTGACTATGTATTAGGTGGTGCTTATTTCCGATGAATCTGATTGTGGTCTACTTATGAAAATTCATCCTGGTTTGGGAAAGTCATCCGTGCGTTTTATGGACTATTGGACCTAGTAGCTACGCTAAGAATCGGAAATATCCGAAGAAGACATCAGTGCGCTATCTTGTATAAAGGGTCCCCAATTCCACTGATGTTTCTCTCTGGGGCATCCATGTACCATACAGGCTATATTCTAAACTCGGTCCCGGGATACGGCATAGACGCCCTCCAATGGCATTACTATCACTATCTTTGCGCACCAGGTCCTCAAATGCGCTATTCGCCTTGACTCCACCGAACAGTCCCCACACACTCGCAATGTGAAAGTATAAGAGAAACAATCTCGACTTTTCTCGTCTCTCGTCTCTAAATTTGAGTTATAAACTAGATAATTACTTAGTGAAATTCTAGTGCGGTTGTGAACTTACCTACCTGGGTCTCGTGAATTGATGCATCGTCCATATTTGCGGTTTTCCCTTCAACTTGGAAAGTTAGATGGTGAATCATCCCTACTTATGCCAGCATATGCGAATCTTCCATGTGAGCCTTTCAATATTGCGAACGGTCTCGACCTCCTCCCTCCCAGCATCAGGTCGCTGATTTATATACTCCAGGTAGTTTGTGGTTGAGGTCGGCTACTTTCTTGCCATTCTAGTTAAGTTAGCACACATGCCTACGCCTAAACTAGTATTAATACGTCGCGTATACCATATCGAATAGACATCAAGTCTATATTGTCTTATGCGATGTGAAGTTCATCACTGGGATCATCTTCCCTCGGAATCTCCAATGCCTCTATACCAGTGACATAAATACTTTTAGGATTTAGGAGATAAAGGAGCGATACTCCTGAAAACATCCAGAAATAGAGAATGTGATCTATCTATTAACAAATACCATGATAGTTTAAACTATTAACCTATTGAATGTCTAAACATCAACGTCGATTCTTTTTATATACATTTGACAAAGATCATCATATAACCAATTCGATCTCTGATTGGCCAGGAATGTCTAATGTGGATAGCTTTCGCGGGGGGTCAAAGCAGCAAGGCAGAACCTCTTAAAAGCTTTGGATCTTCGACACGAACGTGCATTGCATAAAATATCCGACCTATCTCAAGTCCATTTACCTATATCCGGACTAGATAATTGGGTCCACGCAAAATAATGGCCGATCCCGGCCAAGCCGGGACAACCCACTCACGGTCCTCCGCACCGCGGGTCCGCCTTACCTGTGAAGCATGTCGCCAGCGCAAAGTGAAATGCGACAAGTCAAGTCCTTGCACAAGTTGCCAGAGACTTGGTCTCGTGTGTGTTCCGGTGGAACGTGCGCGTCTTCCACGCGGTCGCACGCGAAAACCCGAGCGGGCTGTAGGCTCGGACAAAGAACTATCTGAGAGGGTAGCGAGACTCGAGAAACTTCTAAAGAAAGTCGCCAATGACCGAGGAGACGAACTACAGCTTGCATCGGCAGCCCCTGCGCCTTCATATCCGGTCACAAAGCAGGAGTCGGCGGGGGAGGCCAGCAACGCCGGTCCTGCGACATGGCAGAATCATAATGACTACTTGTCCGGTGCAGCTCAAGCACATCTTCCTCGGCCTTCCACTGCATATGTGGGAGGCTCATTTTGGGAGGATATTATGCAGCAGGTGAGCTTGTTAAACTCATCATTTTACAGGTACGAGTCAACTCATATTGCAATCACTAGACCCAAGAATTGCGCAGTGTCCTGGAAGGTCGTCTAGAAAATGAAGACCATAATTTCAAAGACACGGCACCTGGCTTCGGTGCATCACTTGTGAGCTCAGAAAGCCCTGATAGCTCGTCGAGTTCACCTCAAGCCAACAAACCATTAAATCTACAACCCCAAATTCGGCGCAGGTTATGTGACATTTTCTTCCACAACGTCGATCCTCTCTTCAAAATTTTACACCGACCGTCAATACAAGCATTTCTTAGGGATGGCAAGCCTTATCTTGACTATGAGCAGGACCACCAAGCTCCAGCCACCCTTGCTTCGGCTATTTATCTTTGCGCTGTGTGCACTCTGAACGAAGTGGAATGTCAATCAATGTTCAACGCGAACAAAAAGATAATAGTCGCGGAATTCCAGAAAGAAACCGAAGCCGCCCTCGTAAGGGCGGACTTTGTCACGACAAACGATCTCACTGTCCTGCAAGCATATATTATCTCTCTAGTAAGTGCGACCACATGTTTCTCGTCTTTTGCGCCCCGTTATCTCAAGATCGGAACTTAATCCAAATGCTTTTAGCTCGCCGCACGATCTCAAGACCAAAGCCGAAGGGTCTGGACCATGTTGAGCATGGCACTCCGAGTAGGCCAGGCATTATCCCTCCACATGCGCCAGCCGCCATTCACCATCCGCCCTTTCGAGAACGAGATGCGCAAACGAGCGTGGCTAGGAATCGGTCTTCTCGATGTAGCAGCTTCTTTGGACAGGGCATCCGAGCCGATGATGCAATCCGCATGGCTTGATTACAACCTGCCGTCGAATATCAACGACGAAGACATATGGTTCGACATGCCAGACCCAATCCCCGAACACGCAGAAGGCACATTCACCGACATGACGCACACCTTGGTTGTCGCGGCTTCAGCTTCCGTGTCCCGAGCACTTGCCTTTTCGGACCTCAGCCAGCCAGCCGTGACCATCATGAGCTTGCGACAGCAAATCGTGCACGATTTCCAACAAAAGGCTTTAGAACTTCTAAGCGGCTGTAGGCCAGATTTATCAGACTTCCAGTGGTACGCGCAGAAGACAGCGTGTGTCATGAGCAGCTGGTTGCAGCTAGCTTCTCTCCGGCCACTACAACGAAGCCATAGCTTTATACCCCCGAAAATCCAAGAAAATGCCCTCCTCAAAATCGCAGCTGACAACCTGCAGTGGTCGCAGGAGGTATACAACTACCCAGGCGCCAAGTGTTGGCGATGGTACGGTTCAATGTGGGTTCCATGGCACGCATTGGCCGTGGCCCTTGCCGAACTCTGCGTCTGCAAAAGTCCCGCGGTGATATCGAAGTACTGGGCCGTCGTTGACGACGTCTACCAGCGCTCGCGACTGATAATTGCAGATTCTCAGCACGGGATGCTCTGGAGGCCTCTGGAGAGGCTTATGTCACAAGCGAAAACGCGGAGAAATGAACTCCTCGGGGTTGACCCTTCTCACCAAGTGTCTCAACATCCTTTCGGTGGCATTTCTTCGGACATTTTCCCAAAACAATCCGAAGATCGACCGGACCTTACGGGCTTTTCGGTTAATTTGGGAGAGACAATCAATCAACCCCGAGATCCGCACATCGCAGAAGTGCCGACGTCCTTTGAGCCGGTACCTTGGCCTAATGTGTGGGATGCGATGGATTTCAGTAACCCGGCCTTGCAAAGTAACGATGACACGGCTTGGTTGAACTATGAGAACTTTATCGAGAATGTTTATGATAGCGCTGATTCCATTTTTTTGCCACGATGAAAACTGCTATTGGGGAGGCAGTGAGGAACCTGAATGGCACAGAGTGTCCAGGTACTATATCCAGTGATGTACACATAAACAAATCTCCGCTCGTGTCATTATCAAATAGACACTTCATATTAGTTTAATGAATAAATATCTCGACCTCGGGTAGCCCACAGAAGACGTGACAGCATGGAGTGATTCGATCTTTCAAATTCCAATGACATATTCTCTGAGCAGAGGTACGCGATCATCTTTAGCGGAGGAATTCGAGCTGTTCGCCAATGATATCTGACACATTCAGAATGTGTTATACGCCCAACAGCATCATTTATAGTATACCATTTGTCTTGGAATCAAGCAGAAATTATATACCTGATCTCGCATAAGGACTTGTCGATTATTGACCCTTCTAATCACCGAAACGGCATCGAGCAAGAACCTCCTTATTCCATGGATATAGTGTTGCAGGTCCAAGGTCCCAACTCGCCTCAGAAACTTTGGGGACTTCATCATTCGTACCTGAACTTTCGACATCCTGGCTCTCCAGTAGATCCTGCGATGTAGATGTCAAAGGAATCTTGTCGAATAAAGGTGGTAAGCGAAGCTGTTCACCGAGACGTTGATAAGTGCACTGTCTTTCTCTTTGGCTGCATTCAGCACACGGCATTTCCCCATTACATGCTTTCCTAAGGCTCGCGCAACTATCACAGGCACGTTTGTGTTTCCCACCGCGCTCCGGCTCGGGGATTGCATGGCCGCTATCTACTCGAGCCTTGCACGATTTCCAGTGTCTCCGTAGTACATCTCTAGGTTCTGTCAGCATGACAGGACATATCTTCGGGAGTGGAAGATGACACACCCTCGGCTGAATGCAGAGCTGCAAAATAAACAGACGTGGCTCTTTGCCGTGTGATCTGTAGGAAGTCATTACTATATTCATTCTGGGTATCGTTGAAACATACGAGTAAGGGCGTGGCGTTTCATATGATCTAATCGCTGGAAATTTGAGGAACATTCTTTACATTTCCACATCTTTAGGCCTGCAGTCTCGGGATTCTGTTGTCGCTTCATGGGGGGTTGGCGTCGGTTTAATAGAAGACCCCGAAAAAGTATCCGAGGTTGTGTATGATTTGTCTGACGGGGGGCTGTAAACTGCCTTCAAGTGGGTGTATCCCGCTAAGATGACCCGGATGGTATCAAAAATTCAATGTATAATCCGAGATACAAAGTTAGTTGCAGACTTGGCGTGGCTTGAAGTGACGAGGATGAGCGAGACTCGGTAATTCGAGGTTGGCGATTGGTGAGGGAAAGGAGATGTTGTGTAATTCAGCCCCCGTCGCGATTCCCCCGCTAATGACGATCCCACAATCAGGCAAACATAGTTAAGAGGGATATCTTCAAATCAAG
Source organism: Penicillium griseofulvum (assembly GCF_001561935.1). Taxonomy (NCBI): domain Eukaryota; kingdom Fungi; phylum Ascomycota; class Eurotiomycetes; order Eurotiales; family Aspergillaceae; genus Penicillium; species Penicillium griseofulvum. The sequence goes on along the minus strand of NW_024467471.1, from coordinate 2,873,041 downwards.
GGGGTTAAAAAATATATAAAAGGGTGGATTGTCAGAGGAAGACAACTCTTACAGCAAGCCGACCTGAAACATTAGGCAACTCAACCCATAGGCAATACCCTCACAGATCAATCACAAACACTTGGAATAATTCATACTATTACTCCAGACTCAGCAGGCATGGAGAATCATACAGATAAAGATTATTATAACAACTGGCCAAATGACAAAGGTGTAAGTGAGGTAGACATCTCGATCTATATATACTTGGCTAATCCCTGCTAGTTCAATCCTAAATACGAACAGCGCGAACCCGTCGAATTGTCCGTGACAGGACATATTCCTGCCTACGCTGCTGGAACTCTGTACCGTACAGGACCAGGGAAAAATCAAGTTGAAGCTGAGAATGGAGAAACGCTACGACTTTCCCACTGGTTCGATGGATTCGGTCAAACCCATCGTTTCCAAATCATTGCTCTAGACGACTCTACTTCGCCTCGGGTTTTCTACAACTCTCGCTTCTCAACCGACGACCTGATTGAAGAAGCGAGAAAGACAGGATCCCTAGACACGTTTAGTTTCGGACAGAAACGTGATCCTTGCAAGAGCGTCTTGGGCAAAGTCCAGAGTGAATTTGTTCCGCAACCTACTCCATCGAGTAAGAACATATCCGTCACCCTTTCAATCAATGTCCCGGGCCTCGATCCCAAGCCCGATGAGTCAACTTCTCGCTGGGGCGATTCTCGGGGAATCAGAACTCTCTATGCAAAGACCGACTACAATGCCTTCAAGAAGCTCGACCCAGAAACCCTGGAGCCCATCGGCCTCGCCTCACAGACTACCCTGCATCCCGAACTTACGGGGCAACTCTCTGCATCTCATGCACGATCTGATCCTATCACGGGAGACATGTTCAACTTCAATCTCACCCTAGGACCTACCTGCACATACCGTGTTTTCGGGGTCTCAGCTTCGACAGGAAAAACCACAATCCTAGCAACCTTCCCCGCAACACCAGCTTATCTCCACTCCCTTCTCATCACCGAGGACCATGTTATATTGTGCGTGTGGAACGCGCACATAGACCCACGGCTAATGAACTCCTCATTTATCGAATCAATCCTACCAACAGACCCAAGCCAGCCGGCAGTGTGGTATGTCATCGACCGCAAACACGGACAGGGCTTGCTCGCGACATACGAAAGCCCTGCATTCTTTTGCTTCCATACCGTCAACGCATGGCTCGAACCCTCAGAGAATCCAGCAGAGATGGATATCGTAGCAGATATCGTGCGAACCGACAGTTCTAAGTTCCTCCAGTCTGTCTACTACGACAACCTGATCTCTTCATCGGACACAGCCAAGACCTTCCAAAAGAATAGAGACGATTCATTCCGCACATCTTTTACCCGGTTCCGCCTGTCCGCGGTGCCTTCCGCCCCATGCACAGATCGCAAGAAAGCAACAGTCGAATGGTCCGTTTGCAAATCGTTGTCCCCTGAGCTACCGACTATGAATCCGAAAATGGGTACTCGGAAACATCGATATGTTTACGCTACGACCTTCCGTGGAGAGGCGACTCTGACAGATGGAATTATGAAGCTTGATTGTGATACACAGCAAGTTCAGCTGTGGGCGTGTCATGGCCAATCGCCCGGTGAGCCTATTTTCGTTGCTAACCCTGATGGCACGGGTGAAGATGATGGTGTACTTCTCAGTGTGGTTCTCGATGGGATGCGTGAGAAGAGTTATCTACTTTGTCTTGATGCTCGTAACTTGTCGGAGATTGGTCGAGCGAATGTTGATGGGGCTGTTGGGTTTGGATTCCATGGTCAGCATGTTCCGACTATGGGTGGAATGCCTACGGGGGACTACTAGGGTTATGGTCATTTAGATATCATAGCACATAGCATGTTTATTACACTTTATGTTTGGTCTATATCCTTGTCCTTTTACCTACAATCATGAAAAGCTTCACCATAGTCACAGTCAATATGGTAATCTTCATCCATCACTTCCTTATAGCCTGCAGCTCACAGGAACAAAATATCCCGAATCCAGTGGGTGGCAACTCAGGCGAGGCGATAACCTTTGTATTAATGAATGCTCAATCTCGTATATTGTAAGCTAGAAAAGAGAAATACTAAATGAAAGCGTGAATTAAAGCCCCGGTGTACTAACTAATCTCGAATTTCTATCCTAAGAAACGCCGGGAAAGTAAAACATCAGCCACCCCATACCTAGACCTAGGTAGTAATGCAACTCCTTCGGGGGCCATTTTTGCGAACTTAGGCTTAGACGAAAGCGAAAAGCCAAAACAAAGAAAGAAAAACACCGCGAATGTGGCCCTGGCTCTTAGATATTGTACATTTAGACAAGACGGAGGACCTGGGAACCAGAACAGTGAGAACATGAATAATCAGGGTATTAATCGTACAGAGATATTGATTCATGAGAAAAAGAGGCAATTGTGACATCGAAAAACAGGAAATTTAATAGTCTACCTCTTTCTCAATCACCATGATCAACTCGGTAAGTTCCTTCCGCAGCGCACGGTTTCGGTCCCAGACTTCGACGATCTTAGGGCGTTGGCTCGTGAAGCAGGCTTTCTTCCAGGGAAGACCGCCGTATTTCGATGTGGTTCGGTTTGGCAGGCCTCGGGCGATGTTGCGTAGCACTAATGCGGCTTTGTAGGCCACGCCGAATGGTTCGCCCTTTTCGTTGATTGGAGTATCCATGTAATACCATTTACGGACGATTCGCTCTTGGAGAACCACACGCTTGGCGGTTGTGGGCTGTGCGTCTGCGGGACGATCTTCGGGCAAATGCGACGAAACGTGGCCGGCGACCATAGATGTGTTGGCGCTGGGCCCAGATGCTCGGAACCGTGAACAGTGGTCCCATTGGCAGGTGTGGATGGGAGAATCTGCAGGATCAAGCTTATACTGGCCAGGAGACTCTGTGGGCTCCAGGTTCATGTGGTCGCCGAAAACATGATTCCGGAGATCTGTCGGAGATGTGAATGCACGCTGACACATCTTAGAAGGCTTTGAGTTGTCTGCCCATCTGCAGTAGGAATAAGGGAAGCCTTCAAATGTGTGGGCAGTTTCTAAAGGTCGGATGCCCTTGATAATAAATTTAGTGGCAGTGCCAGGGCCGTTGATGACCTGTGCCTGGGCGTTTGTGAATGTGTTGCTGACGTTCTTGATGAACTCTGCAGCGGGAAGGACGCCGCCTCCAGTGACACGAGGATCTGCGAATCGGCTTTGGTAGGCTTGCCATAAAGCGATCTGTGTGATCTCGCATTCTGCATCCTCGATGAAACAACAACGCAGCCATTGGGAGCTTCGCTCAGGCTCGGATAGTTCCATGAGCTTTTCCAAAAGCTCAGGGGATACACGAGGAATGTCAGTAGGGGGAGGTGCGACTTTTTCTTCCTGAAGAACAGTTTCCTTCTTGGTAGGCCGTGCTTCATAAGTCAGAAGTGCGACCATTCGGGGAACAAAGACGATTGGGAAATTGAGGACATCCATCAATGTCTCAATATTATCATGACTGAGCGTGTATTGATACCAGAAGTCCAGTGCACCACTCAGAATATCCTTGTCAAGATCAAGAAGCGTGTGATAGTACATCTGCTGGAGAGTCGGTTTGGTCAGAGTTTCCATGGCCCGGTTTGCATCCGCATCGTCCAACTCAGTTCCGAAGTGTGTCAAGGCCCACAGGGACCGCACGACGTGGGCGCGGTCTGGGGAGTCAAGGCAATTGACCAAAGAAATCCACAGCGGATCTTCATGGTCTGTTCGCAAGAATTTGGTGACTTCCTCCGCAATATCTAACGCATCGTTTTTGATTTCAGTGAGTCGAGGTTGATTGGGAGCATTGATCAAGATAACCAAGAAGTCCCTCAATAGACCATTGGCATAACGCGACACATAAAATGCGTTCTCCTTTAGGAGCACCATGTTTCGCAACACTAAGGTGGCCTCTTTGATATTTCTCAGCCGATGGTTGAATTCGTACGTCTCAAGGCTGTCGTCCGGGAGGTTGACTGGGATTTTGCTAATTTTGTCCAGAATATCCCGGGTTCCATGCAGAGAATTGAGCACGTTGACACGGTCAATCGGCTTCCGAGGATCATACTGGAATTCCCACTTCACCCCCGTGCAGAGTTGTGTAATGTCGAGTGCTTTCTGCATCAAAGTTTCCGCAAGCAAGGGAAACCCTTCGAATTTGAATTTATCCCATCGTTGATTTGAAATTTGTACGAGGTGGTACAGCGCAAAGTCGACTTCGTCAGGAATACCTGACTGCAGACCATAGTGGGCACGTTTGTAGATATGATCGGCTAAAGAAGACAAGACCCGTCAGTATTTATGCAGATTCATGGGATGCAGGGGATACCGACTCCTTGGAACCTCGAGATATCTCAGTGGGAAATAAGGGTCATAATAATCCAATTGCCGGGGCATTTTCGAAGGATCACGCAGATGGGCAAAGATGACTGGTCGGTTCCCTGGGGTCGGGACTTCCCTCGTTGACATGGGAATTTGTCGACTGTCTTTTCCTTCCCAGCTATCAACCGCGAACTGTGCGCTCTGGGGATTGGCGGCGGGATTGATGTTTACATGGTGAGGGCTGGTGGATGGTTGAGGTGATGTGAGCCCATGATGGATGTGAGATCGACGAGCAGGGGTTGTATCGGGGATGAAGGGTTGATTAACTTTCGGAGCATGGCGTAAGCCCTCTGTGGGTGGCGTTAGTACAGATACCACACCTGTCGTCTGAGAGATGGCAGTCTTACGTCGCAGCGAGGTGCGAGGGGTATTGGCAGACATTGTACTGTTGAAGGAGCGCGACAGCTTTGCGCCGTTCACGTTTTCAGTTGCACGAGGTGGTTCCGTCGTTGCAGCAGATGAGACCGACAAACTTGACCTCGATAATTGGAGGGACAAATCGGAGACAAACGCTTTCTGGTCTCAAGATCGAAGACTTTGAAGGTATGGTTCGAGAGATGCTGCCCTTGATACGTCTTTGTTTGCAAACGAGTTGAGCAGGAGAATTGCAGGGGCGTCAAACTGGCGACTTCGTCCGGCGTCTGAAGGATCGGAGTAGAAAATAGATACAAGGTTGAAGCTGACCGAAAGAGGTGATAGCGACGGCCAGTGGCTGTGACTCGGATTGAGTGGTAGTATTCGCGCGTTTGGATGTCGGAGGACTGGATGCGACGATGAAAAGAGAAAAGTACTCGGTAGCAACGGCAGTTCTAAGGGTGTAGTAAATTTGCGCGTAGGCGATCAAAATCAACGATAGGGTTCGAAAGTAAAATAATTGTCAATGCCTTGCGGCCCTGGAGGGCTAGAGCTGGGCTTGCGATCAACGGCACTGATCAGCCAAAAGTCCGCGCTTCTCCAGGGCGCGTTATCGGATTATTGGTTGTTCCTATTGATGACTAATGATCTATTGTGCCTCAGGTATATATTGATGCCTCAGGAATAACATTCCTGATCAATCTTATAGACACAACAAATAGAGACTGAGAACAATAGACTGTCTTATTTCCCAATTGCATTGATTGAGATAATAGGAAAATAATCTCTATTGGCTTTTTACAGAGCTATATTGTTGCTGGGGGAACTCAGCCATATCTTTTCGAGTCTCGACATTACTTCTAGTACTTTTAAGAGTAACAATTTGGAATGTGAAAATATACATTAAACTTACTGGATCTATAGTGATTTAATTGCACCATATGTAAAGATGCTAATGGGGTGGGCAATTCTAATTAGCAGTGGGAGTGTTGACCAAGGGTTCTCAACTTTGCCCTCTTCACGATCATTCCACCAGGCACCACGATCTTTCATCATCTATATTATCCATGAATTTCCATGGATCTCTTCTGAGCTGTTATACCATCTATTGATTGCCCTTTCTCTATAAGATGCAGCATCTGCAGCCACCCATCCCTCCCCAAGTCCTTCGTCTAGCCATCGCCAAGTTCTCCCATACAACCACTGCCATTGATCATGTTGGTCCACTGACCTGGAATCATATCCCTGGAAATGGAGATCTTGCATGCATCTTTGAGAAGTTTCTAGATTCCGGGCCTATACCATCAAAGATGATTCAGAAAGTGGTTCGAGGTGATGGCATCCTGGTACACTCTCACTCTCACTCACAGATAAAGCCTTGATAACCAGTAATGCTGAACATGTGATCATCCAATTTAGGAGCATCTTGATCTCGTATTCTTCACTCGCATGGCAGCAATGCAATCCCAGCTAATTCCACCACCAAGGCCAAACTTTGCTGTCGTTGTGAAGTCGCCTTGTCTTGCAGTCAAGTATCCTTATGGTGGAACACAAGTGTGTATATTCTACTAAATATTGCTTCGGTTGGTGATTCCTAACAACATCGTCTTCGACTGTGCAGATTCGTCGGTTTCAGATCAAGTTCACCACAGAACGTGACTATTTCACAGCATTGGCTCTTCTGGGCGAAATCAACTGTCCATTGACAGAAGGCAAGATACCAGTTCCACCAATGCAACGATTTCCTTCAGTCTCATCATGGACATCGGGGAACCTTTCTTCCATTGTCCCCAGGACTACAAACACAGCGGCAACTTCAACCGGTAGCAATGGAGCCCACTTTTACCCCACGGGGATGATAGGATCTGGAATGACAAGTATGCATTTCTCTAACCACAACTTTAGCAGGTATCTAACATTTGCGCTTTGGTAGCACCAATTCGAGCCTCATCTCCCGCAAGCACTATTTCACACCCCATGTCCAGATTGGGCCCTGTGCCAGCTCTCAACCCACCCCAAAGCATGGAACAGGTCGATTTGTTTCACCCACCGCATACCTCTGCTCTCGCACACACCTCAAACAAAGAACCCGATCCACCAAGCTCTCAGCTTTCTGCCATATCTGCAATCCACGACGTCGACCAGTTAAACCAGATGCTCCCTCCCAAGAGAGACCTGCCCTTCTCAAAGCCAACCGCAAAGAAACCGCGCGCTGCAAGCTCAACTCGAACAGCACAGGAGCATCCCCAGTCAGCTCCGCCGCCAAGTTCTCAGCCCATTGAGCCAACCAAGGATCCAGAACCTCGTCCACATCTTGTGGTCAATCCTAATACTCAATCTGGGGTCCCAGACTCTGATTCCCAATTCTTATCCCAACCAAATCCTTGCCCAGAGGCTAGCCAGCCACTATTGCTCTATGAAGAGCCAACTGCTTCGCAGAACACAGTTCCGATCTGCGAGCCCGTCGAACGGATATCCCAAGTATCCAGCGTTCAGAACAAGTCGCAAACACAGAATAAACTAACTAACCCGAACAACAACTCGGCCAGCAAGCCAAACGATAAAGACCCAGCTTCCACAGAAGACCATCTTGCGCGGTATCTATCTTCACCGACGGCAGAGCGAATTGTCTTTCTCGAGAACTGGATGTGTGAGTTGATTGACGATGACAATTTCATGGCTCTGTGCGAGGACGTGGATGGAACATGGAGGCGGTTTGCGTTCGGACAAAAGCAGTGAGAGATGAGGAAGTTCTGTTCGCTTATTCCCTGGTATGGTGCATCTTATTTTACTACAAGTATAATATACCATATCATATTATATTATATCATACCATATGAAGGAATGCAACTTCAGATATACGGGGATACTGATATGTTACAAAAACCATACATGTATTCCATTCAATAGCTAAATTCAGCTTCATAACCGAGACGCGACTACAGTAAGATACAGGAGAGACTTGAGCCATAGAGAAGCCCAACCCGTGAACGCAAATATTACATAAAGAAACCCAATTTCTGACATGCCTCCTTTGTTCAGACGAAAACAAGACACAGGAGGGTTCAGAGAAGACGGGGCTTGATCGCGAAGCAAACTTAACGTGTGCGACGGTAGATCAACCCAGAGAAAACGTTGAGATATCCCTCCTTAGTGAGCATAGTGAAGTCAACAACAACACGCCCCGACCCGCCCTGCGACTGGGTCAACTGAGGAGCAAGATTCTGATCAGCTTCGCCCTGTTCATTGACAAGACCAGGTGGGGGCGTGGACTGCGCATTCTGGCCAACAGAGCCCTCAGCACCGACAGCAAGATCAGCAAGGTGCTGGAGAGAACGTTGCTCATTGGGACCCATCACAGGTTGCTGGGGCTTGGCGTCGATATCAGCTTCCTGTAGCTGGCTCTCTTGAGACTTGATACGGCGCCACTCGAGGAAGATGCGGATCTTGGAGTCCCATTCAGGGGTGGCGAAGATATTATCGAACTCGGATCCCTCTGCTGCGCGCTTGGAGCGGCGGTCGAGGATTTCTTCGACTTTTTCAAGAGTAGACCAACACTCACTAGCATGTTCCGGGAGAACAGTCGCCTCAAGAAGAGTCATTGAGGCGAGGGCTAGACTGTGCAGGTCGAAGGGTGACGGGAGGCGAGATTGCATGGTTGACTTGTGCATCTCGTTGATGACCTCCTGTGCGCAGAAGATGATCTCGTAAGGGCTGTACACGAAGACGTGGCGCTTGATGAGCAAACGGACGGTCCAGTAGAGTTGTGCCTGGAGACTCTCATAGAGTGGACGAGTACTAGAGTTCTCGGGTAGCTCGTGGATCTGGAATATGTCCTCCATCTCCGCTAGACGCTCCAGGGATGAGACTAGGTTAGCGCCGATGATACGACCTAGGCCGGAATTAGTCTGGCACACGTTGTGGTCGACGGTAGCCAAGGTTACCATCTCGGAAAGGAACGTTGAGTAAGCTGGGACGAAAAGAGTCAGTAAAACAGCATAATTGTAAAACAAGGAAAGTCAACATACAAGCAATTCCGGTTGTGATTTGGCCAACAACCCTTTCATCTTCACGGCCGCCAATCTCATGACCGCCTAGAACGGTGGCATCTGCCACACTGATAGCGTACCATCGGGCCAAGATAACCAAAGACACCCAGTTGCGCCGGGTGAGATTGGCATCCGAGTCGACATCGGGATCTACAGATCGCTTGTTCTTCAGCTGGCCTTGGCTCTTGGCCAACTCGTATCCAAGCTTATTGGCTGCCTGGACCAAGGTGCCCTTGGGAACGCCATCTTTCATAACGAAATTATCTGGTCCACGAGTGTCACAGTCGATAATCATCAGCAATAGCGACTGAAGCCAGATAATGTTGACAGGAGTCGTGTAGACAATCAACGGCTGGCGGGTGTGGAATATGAGGAGATCCTGAGCATTGTCAAAGCTGTTGATCTTCTCGAAATTGCCCGCCACGCGAGACATGTCAGTTCGAGTAACGCTGTACAACGCGTGGCAGAAAATTTCCTGTGCCTCGCGATTGCATTGGCGCAAAAGCTCCAATGTTCGCTCCTTGGTGTGGGGAAGAATCGGCAGAAGGGTGTGGATCTTCTGATAGTAACTGCAAATCCAGTGTTAGGTAGTGGTTTTCATAATTACGAGAGGTATACATACGCGTCAAGAGCTCCTTCATCCAAAGTCACTGGTGTCAGATCATAACCTTCATGCTTTGGCAAATCAGTCATCTCAAGGCCGCTCGGGAGGTCATTCTCATTTCCAGAGGGGTTCCAGAACAGATTACCAGGTTTCGGTGCGCTACCGTTGGCGACAGCTGGGTTGTACGGGTCTGCCGCTGTCTCGGACGCGTCGAAGGCATTTTGCGATACGCGGGCGTTGAAAGAAGGTTGTGCGAACGAGGAACTGGGAAGACCTTCGAAGACCGAGTAAGTCCTCTTGCGATTGCCAGAGGTCGATTCCACCGGTGATGCGAAATCCTGGTAACCTCTTGGTAGCGACACGTCATTCATGGACTGGTACGGCACGTCAGGCTGAACGATCCCTGGTTGCATCTGGTTCTCGAGAGTATGGAGTCGCTCGGCGAGTTCTTTGATGTAACTGTGTCTGTTAGCGCTGGCAGTTCTTTCAGGTGCACTTGTTTTTACATACCCTTTACTAGGGCCGCGTTTCATAGGGACACGACTGAACTGGCACACAACGCCGAGGCGTCTGCAGTTGGAACATGTCTCAAGGCCGGTTTCCGAGCTCGCATCGCATCGAACCTATAAACAAAAACGCGTCTTAGCTTTTGAGGTATACAGTCGCGTTCAAGGGAGTTATCGTACTTTCTTTCGGCGGCACTCATCGCAAGCCCGTGAGATCTTCGATCGTTTGCGCGCACTCTGTTCGCCATAGCTCAAGTCATGGTTAGGGTCGACACCAACCTGCTGACTCGGCGGGAATTGGAGCATGTGCTGGTGCTGGTGTTGATCCTCCGAAGAGGTTCGACCCATGTCAGCAGCATTGGAGGAACCCAATACCATAGACTGACCATGGTGAACATTATTATTTGATTCGCCCATACCTGGACCAGAAGCATCACGCGAAAGTTCCGCGGACAGCAGCTCGTCCGTGGTCATTTGGCGATTGCCATAATACGAGGGCACACCCTGGGCCATCTGCGCACCGTTAGGAGACGGGTAAGATGGCGCCGGAGGCATGTCAGACTGCTCGCGAGAGTTCATTGCACGAGATAAAGCTGAAAACTTCACGAGAAATGATGGGTTGTGGATAAAGCGGACCTCCGGGAGATGGAGGGAAGAGAGTGTAGGACGCGAAGTGCAAGAGGTGAAGTTTCAACTAGAAATTTCGCGGGGGAGGAATTTTCAAGGGGGCTAGCGCCGAGTGCGCCGCATTGAGCAACAACATTTTGCACAGAGGATTCACTGGAATTAGATATTATTTTGAAGCTATATACAGTTGTTTACTTCCCCGAGTCTTTTTTGGATGATCCCACGGAGGACGGCCTTTCGTTTCTGCGTGTCGAACGGATTAATACTATTTCCCCTTCGGCTTCGGATGAACTACGACTCCTAAGGTTACACTTTTCCAACATTCAAGTTGGAATAATACTTAGAATACTTTTGATATATACTTGGCCCTGCCATATTCCAAGCATATTGGTCCAGTTTAGACTGTGACTGTATATCAATTCTCTTTGGAGATTATGCAAATGGATGAGTATGTACCTACACCTTGTACCAGTGCCACCACTCTACGGTACTGGTCACAGCCTTAGTATCAACCGTGCCTTCAAGCTGGCTAACAATATCGGATTTGGTGAATGTTTTACATACTATATTGCTTTCACTTTTCGCTAAATCACCGTGGACCTACAACATAGAGTCGCAAATGATGTTCTCTCACAGTACTCTAGTTAAACCCATCATTTTTCCAGAAACCAGTGATACTAGTCTTTGATTACCGGTATCTAATATCTGCCCGACAACGTATGTTGTAAGGGAAGTGACCAATGATTTGGTCGATATCTAGAACCAGCTATTCCAGCCTGATGCTAATAGCCACGGGTTGGAGTTGGCATTATTCATTGTGGGAGTCCAAAACCAAAGAGTATCAGAGAGTACAGAGTATAGAATTTATGATTGGTTTCCAAGGTTGCTCCTACCTTTCATTACGTATCTGGCATTTTCTTTGCTAAATGAGTACACTATCTTGTTTATGCATAATGTCTCATACTTGATCGCTAATATTACCCCTGGAAGAGATTAGCGCTTTTCTTGTTAAGGGGTGTATTTCAATAACTATGTGTTCGTTAACATCCAAGACAGAAAGAGTCAACCCATCTTTTTACATGCGTAAATGAGAATTATGTTGTTAGAGACCATCCAGATATATACATAGTAGATGTAGATCGCTGTATAAGTTCAACCCTAAAGCGGCTTGAATTTTATGATGGTATGGTTTCCCATACTTCACTCAATACTGTATAAAAACAACAGAAAGATACTCTGAATTGAATTGAATATGTCATTGAATAATATGTCCAAGAATCCAGACCCTATATCAAATATTACCTAAATATGAATCCTATAAAAGTAAAGAACGGAGTAAAGATGCAGATCAGGGCCCTGAACTCTCACTGCAGGCCGCTCGAAGCAGGAACACTGACGCCATCAACCCACTTTGGTATGGCACGCATGTGTATTGTACTAGTATTGATAACACGTAACTGACGATGTATACGTGGACTCCTTCCACTGGCTTTTCTACTTTTCCCTTTATTTTTATCCCTTTATCCTTTTTTTTTCTTTTCTTCTTTTATTATTTGCCATTTCCAACCTGTCATCAATTTTCTATTTCTACTGAGTGCAGGGATTATGGAATGTTCTTTACCAATTTGGAAGCGGTAACGGTAAGACCCCTGGATACACAATCTCATAGACTCAGCCCCAGTAGATAATATTTCTTATGTGTCAACCTTGGGAGGTCGGGATGTGCGGCCCCAGATTTAGATAGTGGGGTGAGTTCGTCAAATGCGCTAAATGGATTTTTGTAAAAGAGCATTCGGTTTATTATTTTGTATTCTATCCGGTTGGGGCTGCCAGTTCGGGCATTTAAGTAAAAAAGTAAAAGAAAAAAAAAAAAAAACAAAACAAAATTATTAACAAAAACAACAAAAATACGATATAAAAAACTAGCAGATAAAAAAGAAAGCAAAACTAAATTCAAATCTTGTGCGGAAACCCTACCATGTGGAGAAAGGGTTTGCTGTTTTTTTCAAAAGAATATTTAATACCATTACTATATTAGTGTTATCAAGTTGAACCATTGCTACATGTAAAATCTTTACCAAACCAGTAAATAAAAAGCAGTTTTAAAAAAAGTGAAAAGCAGTCAAAGCCCAGTAAAATACACACTAATACGGTCACCTTTAAAGACCAGTGGCGCAGCGAAAATCCTCGTTCCATACCCCGTTATTAACGGCCTGCCCGCCCTCCTTCCTCTTCTCTTTTTCTTCTTCATAAGGTGTCCAACGTCTTCTTTTATCGAACGCTTTGTATCTTGGCCGCCACTACCGGTACTTGGTGTCCTGTCTAACGGCCGGCGCCAAACGGTGCGTAGGCTTGGTCCCCCTCTCTCCTCTCTCTCTTACTCTCCGATCCCTGACCTCCCCCCCCCCCCTTCTACCTCGCGCCTGAGATACCCTTTGGATTTCATATTTCTCTTCTGTTTTCTGTTCCAATCACTACGGTGGCTCTCAACCGGAATTTTAAACTGCTAGTCCGGCGTTCTGTGAACTCCTCCGCGCATTGGGAACTCCGACTATACGATTATACCCCTTCATTTTGTTCTACCCGGCCCAATCTCTCTCAAAGAGGTCGTTGCCAATCGCCTTGACGGCTTGATATCTCGGTCTCTTCAACCGATTTCTTTTATTTCAAATACTTCGATTTTCTCTGATATCCCTCGCGAATCATCGCATGTGTACCTCCCAGTAACACCGCAGCGATGCTCATCGATGGTGAAAAGTATGCTTGTGAAGCTTGCGTCCGGGGTCACCGAGTCAGCAGCTGTCACCACAGCGGTATGCTAATCTTAACCAATCTTTCAAATAATAATATGCTAATTACCCCCTAGACCGCCAATTGACCCACATCAACAAAAAAGGCCGCCCAGTCTCTCAATGTGCTCACTGCCGCGGCCTACGCAAGTCTCGGACAACTCACACCCAGTGTGATTGCGGCGACAAGAAGAAGAAGGAAGACTGCCATGCTGGCGTTACCCATGGTCGCTGTGGCTGCTGCCATGGCCAGCGCTGCACCTGTGCGCTCAAAAAGGAACACCTAGATACTGTGCCTGAAACCGGTCTTCCCTTCTCCCCGCCCCCGCTTACGATTGAAACCCCACGGAAACCCCCTCTTACGTCTACCAAATCGGAATCGACGCTCACGATTTTCCGCGACGGTCATCATAAACCCGCCCACAAGCATAATGACATGGCCCACAAATGTGGATTGCCTTATACGATCCCACGATCGCATACCATCCACCACCCAACCGACCTACCTCGTCGGTCGGTGGATCATTTGCCGCTAGGCCAGTCGGCCTTCATCAAGGAACCTCTTACCCTGTCCGAATTTTCCACATCACAACAGACGTCGCAAAATGGTTCTCCCAACAGCGCGCATGTTTCGGGCTCCGAAGACGATTATAAACCCGCTCCTCCTGATCACTTGTACATCGACAATTTCGCCACGCCAGCACCTCCCGCCCCATCAATAGACCGATCTCAGGATGTGCTGTCAAATCCGACATCTACCCCTACAACCATGGACAAATTCCCTCTCGAGCAGATTGTCACTAGTGTTCCTCCCCTTGACATCTCCTCTTTCGCCTCCTTTCCGACCACGAGCACCAATTCTCCAATCACCTGCATGCCATTCCAAGAACCTTACCAAGAATGTTATTTCACCTCTCCGGATTCCGACATGCCCCTGGGGTCTGCTGGCATTGGTGCTCCCTCGGTCGACTGGTCAAGTTTCCCTCTATACTCCGACGTGCCTGCCGCAAACAGCACGCAAGCTCCTTCATATGCTAGCTTTGATTACAACGCATATCCCTCGGGTCTGCCACCGCCCTCGTCGTCCGGGGACATTTCCGAGGCTGACGAGTTTGGACCGCTTCCAGGCTTGGGTCATGCTAGCAATGACATGCACGATCTGCACAGCGTGAGCGAAGCGTCTGACATGGAGCAGCTCCGCGTCAGCTCTGCATCCTCATTGGTCGGTCTACCTCAGGCCCGTCTCCTGTCATCCAATGACCTGGACTCGATCAACATTGATGACTTCCTTAACTCGACTAATGAGTCCACCGCTGCGCTCGAGCACCAGTTGCAAGCCAGCATGAGCATGGAGCCAAAACCAGTCCCTGCCCAGGATATCTACAGCATGTCGCAGATACCATTGTACAAGCCCATGACGTCGGCCCCGATTACCAGCGCTCCCTCGCCGGACTCCGTTCCTATCTGGCCTGGCGGTCTCTTCGATGCTGGTTCTACTCCGCCGATTGATGACAACTTCTTCCAGCAAACCTGGGCCCAGTAAAAGCGGTGCTCGCTTATCCTTGCTTATATTCTCTTCTTATACTTCATTTGTCCTGGGGCTTGCTCTCTTGTGGCAATCTACCACCACCTCTACACCGTCTTTATGACCTTGATGAGAGATGATGATAAATGCCTGATTTGTCCTGTTCCATTAGCCAGTCTAGATTCCTTCCTTGATAGTCATTTAATCTAGAGGGGTTGCGATTTGGACACTTGCACGTGCCTGTACATTCTTTTGCTTTTGCTTCCGTACACGCGCTTGTTTTTACTCCTTGCATTCTCGCTGATGTATAGACTTTTTTTTTTCATTTGTTCTGTTTTTACATGTACAATGACTTGGGCGGTACTTCTCTATACCCTTGCCTCCAGTACCCAGTTCCATGCAAAATGTGGATCCTACAGACCCCCAGGGTTTGCTTTTGGATGTCCCTCATCATGCACCCCATATTTTATTTTACAGGGCAACACAGAACCCTAGCTGATATATCCCAAGCCGATATCACAAATCAATTACCTATCAACTAGGTAAAACAATTTTGATAAATAAACGATCTGTATTCTTCGACGCTAGTAGCACCCGGCCCGGGTTGAATGCAAAGAGGATCCCGGTCAGGCGGGATGTAGCGGTGAGAAAATCCAAGCTACACCCACAGTGGCACTCAGCTCCCTCATGGATCAGGCTAACTCGTGGATTGGTCAGGCTCAAGTGTCTTCAGCCTTCGAGGTTACCCTCTTGCCCTAAACTGAATGATTGAGTTACAATCCTTTACTCTGAGACATCACCTATACGATCCTCCCCCACGTTCTGAAACAGTGGAACAATATCTATGTTGTATATCAATAATAGCAATTTACAATACCAAACAGAGAAACAAATCATTTACATTTAGTACGTTGTACCTAGTATATCACACTACTCTAACCAAGACTAGAACCAAACAGCTCCTCTATCTCAGCTTAGTACTACAAGCAACGTACACACATACGTACCCTACCCGTCCAGCTCGGCATCCCAACAGAACCATACATACATAATGTACGTGACACGTACCGTGCAACAGGGAACACCCCTGTAGCAACGCCAACCCATGGCTAAGCATTAGCCAAGACAACGCAAGTCAGGTTTTAGAGCACGAGGTGCCGTGTGACTACTGTATGCTGCACCTGTACGATTAACTGTTGCGCGATCTAGAGTTGTATGCCGAGGATCCGACAATACCGATGGCCGGTTACCGAAAACATATCGTCAGGTGGATGTCTGTGAGTGGATGGGTTTGTTTATGCGCCTTGCATGTGTATGGGTCTTAGGTTGGGGGTGCATGTTGTATAACGTATGTGTTAACGTATGTGTTGGGGATCTGGGAACTATGGATGTGGAAGGATAGAAGAGTTCTTATAGGTTATAATGGATCAGCCGGTGTATGTTTATGTTCATTTTCATTGTTGCTGTCTACAGCATACGGAGCCATGTTTTCACCGCTTCTTCGCATCGTGTCACAGGACATGTCATATTGAGGTATAATATGTATACTAGTGCTTGATCATCTAGTAATAGCAATCCTCTTGGGCTCACGTGTAGCTGGGTGCGGAGTACTAGATCCTAGATCGTGCTCTATCTCCATACAAGGGATCGGTTTGGTCTTAGCTTGTTGGGATGTTTAACGTAAAAAAAATTACCGACTCTGCATATTCTCTAATTAGCTATATTTGTATCATTATAAAATGTATATCGAGTTTCATCTTAAACCTTTTGAAGTCATTGGTTGGTCCTTAGTTGTCTTTTGTTCTCTCTTATTAGGGTTATGGTAAGTCCGTCCCCATATATATATCGAGCCAAGCATGGAAGAGCATTGTTTAGTCGTATTTTATTGTTTTTCCGCTTGTCTTGAAACTTCTAGTGCATTAGTAGCACTATTTACGTCTGTCTGCCACCTACCCCAGCATGTTAGCTCAGGGGAAGAGCGCCGGGCTCATAACCCGGAGGTACGTTTCACCGCAAACAAATAATTCAACAACATCAAACTAACTCACAATAGGACCCTGGATCGAAACCAGGACATGCTATGTCTATCTTTTTTTTTTTTTTTCAGCCAGGCTTCACCACCAGCTGACGCTAAATATAACAACAGCTTTTCGCTTTCAGGGATGAGGGATGTTTTTTTTTTCGCGTCTCTCCACGCACCACCTTGAGATATCGAGGTCCATTTCATTCTGCATATTTACCCCTTAACGAATGAGTAACCGACTATTAAATCTACCGGTGGACGTCGTTCGGGTCCTTATTCACCGTCAACCTCTAGATTAAATTTAAGACCTTAATTACCCGCGTTCAGCAGATAGAACTGTATGCGGAGGATTCAAATATTTCGATAGATCATGTGGAAGTCGACGCTCTTTCGATCGCAGCGTCGACCTATCCACCCAAGGCTGACTGGCGTTCAATCTTCCTTCACATATTTGAGCCACACCTTCCGGACGACAGTGCATAGGGAAGGATCTATGAATCTGATGAAGGATACTACTCCGTCTACACGTTTCTTATATTTAGTACGCTCTATGGGGTCACCAGAACTGATGAATTATAGGGGTTTACGCATGCCCTGAAGACGACCTATTCAGATATACCTCTGGCCGGTGGCTGTTTTGCGGATATCCAAATGATACATACAGTCCGATCCAGATTTGGGTATAAAAATCCAACAAACAACTCAGCCTGAGGCTGAAAGCTTAACTAATCCTAAAGCTACAGGGCTAGGTAACCGCCCCGGCATTAATTGACCATAAACCTCAACCTTACAAGTGATCTCACTCTCATGGATATCTACGCACGTATCCGAACAAGTATGGCATCCTGGAAACACGACACGCCTCTTCCAACCAATGTAAAAGCAGATTCAAAATTCCAGTTATGGCACCAGTTCAACCCCAACTCCCAGCACTGGGATCCAGTAAACAATGAAAATGCCGAGCCAACACACACCGATACATCATCCGATCTAGTGCTCTTGACATGGAATATCGACGCCTTCGGCGAGCTGACCCAAGAACGCATCGCAGAAATACTCACCTTCATCACCGAACTCAACTCCAAGGTAGACGTGATATTCCTCCAAGAAGTCTCACCCCAGGCCTTAGGATTAATCCTGGCCGATGAGCGTACCCGCACCTCATGGTTCTCAAGCGAAGAAGAAAACAGTCCATGCAGAAATTCATTTACGACCATGACCCTGGTATCCAAGACACGCTTTGCATCGCGACTCGGCTCTGACAAGAGCGGGTTTGCTCTAGGGCCTGTGTGGAGGGTAGAGTTCCCTAGTCATTTCGGAAGAGATGTACTCTTTTGCGACCTCTTCATTCCTTCATCTACAGACGCTTCTACGCGAGTACGACTTGCAAACGTTCATCTGGATTCCCTGCCTATCAAGCCTTCTCACAGACCCCAGCAACTCTCTATTGTTTCCTCGTTTTTGCGTAGTGCGGGATGTGGTCTGGTTGCTGGTGACTTTAATCCGGTTCTGGATGAAGATGCCGTGCTCATAGAGTCCAATGGACTCACAGATGTCTGGTTGGCGCTTCGTCCTGATGAACCGGGGTATACGTGGGGTGCGGATGGGAAGCAGCGGTTTCCGCCAAATCGGATGGATAGGATTGCGCTGCTTGGTCTTAAGGCGCGTAAAATTGAAATATTAGAGGCGCGGCGATTGAAGGATGTGGAAAAGCAGAATACTCAGGATGACACGGAACTTGAGCCCTGGGAGAGGCCGACAGTTACTCTCTGGAGTGACCATCATGGGTTGCTTTGCTCTTTTCAACTTGCAGAGTGAATAGAAATATTCGCTGAGCCTGATATTTGCGCTATCACTTTATGTTACCTCCACTTAACCCTCAATGTCTCCTAGTCATCCCTCTCTCATTCGTCTACTTCCAACAAAAGATGAAAGCAATGGCAGGAACAGGACGAAGATACAAGAACTGGTTAGGAATCAATGAAGCTGAATTCATTCTCTATAAAAGGCAAACCGAAATATGTAGTACCTAAATCAACTAGAACAAACGACGCAAATGTATGCCACCATTCAAAATGCGATGCATAAGTGCTTCAAAAGAGTATCCAAAAATGAGGATCAAAAATAGCCAGCCCAATAGAGTCAGTAGTCTAGAGGTATCGAGGGCAAACCAATTCCAGATCCATATCCAATTTTAAATATTCGAAACATTGCGTCGTAGAGGGGTATATGAACTTATCCACACATAAATGGACAATGATCCATCTCGTATATACGTGAACAGGTGGCGATGGATGGCCAGTTCACATTTATACCGCTTCTTGTTTATGTTCATCGGTACTTGTCCATGAACTCAGAGTGGAACTTGACGATGCGCTCAACCCAGTCGGTGCCAGGGGCAAGGAAGGTTGTGCGGAAGTGGAGAGTGCCCTCCTTCTGACCGAAGCCTGAGCCGGGGACGACGCAGACACCTGTGGCATCCAGCAGGGCCAAGCAGTAGTACTCATCGGCGGGGCGGCCCTCGGCGGCGGCGGCCTCAACGGCCTTTTGGGGGAGGTTGATAGTGGGGAAAAGGTACATGGCACCCTGTTGAGATGATTAGTAAAATGCGTAGCAATTTGAACGATTCTATAATACGTACCTGGGGCTCCTGGAGCTCAACACCCTCCATGCGCTGGAAGGCGTTGAACAAGGAATGAGCACGCTCGCGCAGACCATCCGAGATGGAGTTGTACTCCTTCTGGTAGAGAGGGTAGCTAGGCTCGCCCTCGAGGGGAGGGTTGACCATACACTCGAGCAGGCACTGTGCGACGACCGGCGGGCACAGGCCAATGCTGACGAGCTTGTAAATCTGCTCCTGGACCAAGGGGTCGAAGCCGGCAAGCTCGAAGTAGCCACCGCGGTGACCACACTCACCCACCATACCCTTGGAGATACTGTGCAACGAGACCAGCTCGACGTGGTCGTATGTGCCGGGCTGCTCCTGCTGGAGCTGGCGGAGACGCTTCTTGAAGGAGACAAACTCGCCCTTGAAGACGTTGGTTTGGTACACCTCATCAGCGATGACCACCAAGCTCTCCGCGGCAGCGACATCAAGGACCTTCTTGATATCGTCTGAGCTGAGAGAAGCACCAGTTGGGTTGCCGGGGTTGATCACGACAATGGCGCGCACATCGGTGCCGGCGGCCTTGGCCTCCTCCATGGACTTGAGGATCGCATTGACGTCGGTACCCCATGCCTTCTCCTCCTCGAGGAGATAAGGAACGCACCGGGCGTTCAACAAGGTCAAGCTTGCAGTATAAAGAGGGTACTGAGGGATGGGGACCAGGACACCGGCACTGGGGTCGTTGCAGATGACGTTCAAGATGGTGCTCACACCGGATGAGGCACCAGCAGTCAGGAACAGGTCCTGGGGGTTGGCAGGGAAGCCATCACGTTTCTCAATGAACTTGGCGACGCTGTCCCGGATGCCCGGTGCACCCTGGCTGTGACTGTAGGCACCAACGCTCTGCACATTGGCCAAAAGGGCCTGGGCTCGGTCGATCACATCCTGCTTGTATCCAAATGACTCCTTGAGGACCTCGGGGTTTTTCAACAACAAGGGGTTCTCGACAAGACTGAGGACCTGGCGGAAGAATGTGATGGGCTTCTGATCGAGCTGCTGGGGGTTACCGATGTTGGCGAAGATGACGCTATCAAAGGGCAGGGACTTGTCGCCATCAATCAGACGCTGACGATAGGTCTCAGCCTTGACGGCCAATTCACCGCGCACGGCGTACTTGGCCTCCCGAACATGCTGGTTGATGTTGTCGACGTTCAGACATTTGCGGGTGGGAACGGCCGACAGGGTGCGCTTAGCAGTATAAGAGACGGTGGTTTGAGTCATGATGAGCTCTGGATTGACCCGAAGGAGGTTAGTGGGGTTCAGACTAAGAGACAATGTAGTATCCCTAGAGCTAGGAGGATCAAGTATATGAAGGTCGTAAAGATGTTGAAGTCACAACCAAAAACGGGGAGATATAGTCGAAACAAGTAATCACACCATAAATTGAGGTAAAATGCCCAAGGAAGGATTGTGGAGGCACCCCAACTATGTAAGCTGGGGTGACATCCGGGATCTCACGTACCTGATCTAGCGGAGAGACACCCCGCAGCGCCACGTGCGGCCGGGCGATGTAGGAGACCAGTCCGGCTCATTGCCCGGAGCGGAGAGGCCCGCATACTGGATGCTAGCTTATATTGCCAGGACATTTTGACGAATGGTCAATCAAAGAATAGATTGATCAATTAGAAAAGTCCTTTCGGCACCCCTGTCGTGATTGTCCGATTGCGATCGGGAGAAGAAGGAGAAAAAAAATATCCTTGACCATTGGGCGGTGAACCTGTGAGTCAGCATTTTCCCCACACCCGCCGGCAAGCCGATTACGATAAGAAAAGATTAAGATATCAGACATTTGGAGTCAAGGAGACCGGGAGATAACAGAAGATTTTTGATGAGAACTACTGTGTATACGAACATTGGATTGAAGATCATCCACGTTCATGCATGATAGCATGATCGGCGACGATCATTTTCCGAGGGAAATTCACTCCGGTTGCCCGATGAGCGATTTTCCGGAGCTGCCCGGTGCGGGTATTCAAAGGATTTACCCGTGGACTTTTAGTCAAGGATTGATCATGTCATGAAATGGGTGGCATGTCATAGGATTTAGGTCAATTCTAAGTTTAAGAACACGCAGTAGGATTCTCCATTCAGGCATACATAGTTGATCATAGGTGGGTTAGGGGCTAAGAATGTCTCCAAGTTCGTAGATATACCACTTTAGCTTCGCTCACTCCCCCGAAGGCGCACAGCTTGGCCGTACTTCTGAATCTTGGTAATCAGAGAGTCACCATGCTTCACCACATCGGCATACTGTTTGTTTTTGTCATCTGGCCGATTCGTCTCGATGATACCATTGACACGATCAATCGTGCATGCAATGCGGTTGTTTGAAATAAACTTCGCAAGGTCCCTGTGATTATTGTCAGCAAATGAGTGGACATTTGAAGAGGTCCAGACAGCACATACCGGTCCAAGTAGTCCACCGTCACACCGAAGTCGTTGGCCATACCACTCAGCCCGACTACACGGTAGCTCTGGAGAAGCTGCTGGTAGGCGCGCAGTCGCATCTCACGAACGAACCAAGCTCGGTGCTCATGCAGATACCGGTCTTGTGTCAGGAATTGGTCCTCAACGGCAGCGAGTGCTACAAAGAACGAGCGGTAGTTGCCGTTGTAGAGACTGGTAACGAGGTTGGCGAGCGGTGCGAAATCGACGGGCACCTCGGCCTCTGCTGGCACGCCGGAGCCGGTTGAGAAAGAGGAGATGTTGACAGCGGTCTTGGCGCCGGCGGGTATGGGTTGTGACACAGTTGTATCCTTCATCTGCTCATCCCGGGCACCAGGGCCTGAAGAGATCTCTCCACTCAGCGCAGCCAGTTGGTCTTCTCCCGATCCAAGGATGGCCTTGATCTCTGGTGCATCCACTACCTTCGCCTTGAAGTCCACACGCTTGAGGGACAAGGATCCCGCAAGCACCGAGTAAATCACCAGCGAAGAATAGCTGCAAAGTTCGTAGCTTGTGAAGGTGGACAGACTGTCGAGAAGGAGAGGAGCGGCAAGGCTGTAAGAACGAATGGTGAGCAAATGTAATCCCTTGTATGCCTTGAGACGGTTTCTACGGTCCCAGTCTCCACCACTCTCTACCAAGGTCTCTGCTCGCTCAATGGTCTTGTTCACAAACAAAAGGTCGCCGAAGAAGAGTCCAATACGGAGCATAGCCATCACCAGATCAATCTTGGTGCCGAGGAATCCGGTCTTTTCGAGGAGGGCTTCGTGCGATTCGAGTGCTTTGTCCTATTGGAATACTAGTGTCAGCTAGCAAACTCAGAAGCTTGATGAAATATAGAATAATCCTCACCTTATCTCCTACACGAGCCCAGAACTCAGCTCGCTTCCCGCGCGCAGCTTGTACCTCAGTCTCCCCAGCAGCCTCTTCCGCGTCATCTTCCTCCTTCTGGAAGGTTTCCAGTTCTTTCTTGTTATCCTCCAGTAGAGACTGGTAAAGCTTCTCATCCCAAGGGAAATCAAACTTTAGTGGTGTTTTGCGAGATGCAAGAAGATTGGACGTGATGAGAGGCTTCGTTGAGTTGCCTCCGTTTTGTGGGAGCTGTGTTACGCCTTCGCCGGAATTGTTTAGGATGCCTTCGGTGGGATGGGCTAGGTGCCGGTAGAAGGGAGCCATTTTGTGCTCTAAGATGACATCTTGGAGCTTCTTCAATGATGTCTGCTGGACGGCTGGCGCGCATGCTGGGTTGGAGAGGTTGAAGACATGTTGGGCGATGGAGAGGTTGGGGAACTTAATGTACTGCGGATCAGACCCCATGGTGATGATGGGAAACTGGAGATGCTGGCAGAACTGTCACGAGTAAAAGACGATGCAGTAGGACAGGGAGAAGATGGGAGCTGGTGATGTTGGTGATGAGATCAAGCCAGGTGCATCACCGCAACCCGAGCTCAGCTGGCGGAAAGTTTATCCGTGCCGGGCCTTCCTTAGCCTTCTCCCTTCGAACGTCAAGGTATCTTGTATGAGATCTGGTCGCTTTATGTTGTAGTTTCAAATTACATTTCAAAATATGTCTGTTTTTATTTTTATTTTATTTTTTTTCCTACACAAACAAAATATTTCTACTTCCATATCTCGTCATTAAAAGAGAGAGAGAGATATATATATATATATATATATATATATATTTGCAATATGTCTAGCTCGTGTGCTCTGCCTGGCATAGTAATCATGTTAGATCAAAGTAGATTTGAGGACATTCTATGAGTGTCATGTGTTGGTTTGTGTAAATGAATTATAGCTGCAAGGTATGTTAAGGTCGGAACTGAGGATTCACAACCTGATAATCTACAACATAAGGCTGAATATAAAAATCTAAGGTCTATTACCCTATTAGGCTTGAGTTCACTGTTTTAGGGAGTTGGGTCTTTGGAAGTCCCTCGATCCTTCGAGACCATTTTCATTTAGAAATTTAAGACTATTGGCTAGTTTACCGTTGATACCTGGGTAACTCCATCAAAACAGTCAAAATACGGAAGGTGCTTCCAGCCCCCAATCCAAATTAGGGGAACTACTAGAGCACGTGCGCTCGGCCCTTCAGTATCAACACACCTTGGACACCTCAACCTCATTTACACATCTGAATCAAACGTGAACCTTGGAAGCCGTGTGTTCACTTTAATAACCGATATTAACCCATCTGCCTGGGGTCTTCGGAGTGGCCGACTCTTATGGCTTAACTGCATATCCCCCGTTTCTCAAGTAAGACACACCATTGGCTAGAGAATGTTCCTTGATATTTACTGTGTCTATCATTGGCCTACACATCCCAAGCGGAAATACTCAAAGCTAAAGGCTTAGAATGATCAAGCTCGGGGGGCCGGGTCCCACTAGGTTCCCAATACTTGGCTAAACCCTGACCGTTGCACTCTCTGATAGGTACGTGGTACTTCCCCCCATGCGACCTAGGGTGATGCTATTCCCGCGCAATCTTGGTATTTCCTTTTTTTTTTTTTTTTTACTTTTTTAATATATATATTTTAATTAACACCTTTTTTTCCCTCCCATGGGCTCTTTTCCTTCTCTCGCTGCTTCAAACATCTTCTTTCTCTGTTTGAGAGGGAAAACGCTCGTAAACGATCGACGCGACCCTTATTGTGACCCGGTGACACAGTAGCTCTGCATTGGCCGCGTGCCAACTTCGCTATCCTTTTGACGCTCAAGCTCCCCGCGTGATTCAACACAGCCAAAGTTTTTGTTTCCACCCAAAGCCATCGCAATGGCCGAGCTTCAGTCCTACCCCAAGGAAATGTCCGAGAAGGGCGCGCATCCCATCGAGGAGCAGCCTGTCGATCTGCCGCCTCTTGACGAGATAAAGAAGGGTCGCTGGGAACGTAGTTGGCCCACTATTGCCTGTGGTGCTGGTCTCTTCTCTGATGGCTACCTGAACGCGGTATGTTGTGTTTCCTATAGCCCCGCAGCTACACTTCCCCACATGGCTGTGCAGCCTGGTAAATGCTTATCTATTATTTACTGACACACTTGAATATAGGTCATTGGCCCTGTCGGCACCATGCTTCAAAAGATCTACGGGGATGGATACACCAACTCGACCGCCCAGCAGAATGTCTCTTCAATTGTTTTTGCCGGCACTGTTGTCGGTATGCTCCTATTTGGTTACACTAGTGATCACTGGTCACGCAAGTGGTCCTTGATGATCTCCACCGTTATCTTGTTTGTCTTTGCAGCTCTCGGTGCTGGCTCCTATGGAGCTGGCGGCAGCCTGGGTGGCATGCTTGCTGCTTTGACGGCATACCGTTTCTTCTTGGGCATTGGCATTGGCGGAGAATATCCTGCTGGATCAGTAGGAGCAGCAGAGAATACCGGAGAGCTGAAGAAAGGCCATCGCAATCGTTGGTTTGTCATGTTCACCAACTTCCAGATTGATTTTGGTTTCGTGGTTGCTGCTCTGGTGTCTATGATTCTCGTCCTGATCTTCACCGAGAGGCATCTGCACGCTTGCTGGCGTGTGGCTTTGGGACTGGGAGTAATCCCCCCTCTGAGTCTAATGTACCTCCGACTGAAACTGAATGAGCCCGAGGAGTTCACTCGGGAGCGCATGCACAAGTTTCCGATCCTTCTGATTATCAAGTGAGTATGGTATTCCCTAGTGCATGGATTTCTTTACTAACAAGTTTTAGATTCTACTGGAAGCGCTTGGTAACAACCCCCGCCTACATGTTGCCCTTACAGGTGTGAACCGACTGACTGACTGATATATAGGCTGTTGTTTCTATTATCTGGTTCCTTTACGACTTCTCTGCCTACAGCTTCAGTATTTATTCTTCGGCCTGGCTGTCGATTATCTTAGGTGATAGCGCCCCCTTGTGGAAGAGCTTTGGCTGGTCTACCTTGGTCAATTCTTTCTACATTCCAGGTTCCGCCCTTGGAGCCTTCCTGAGTGACTGGATTGGCCCTCGCTACACCCTTGCCCTTGGTGTTGGGCTCCAGGGTATCATCGGGTTCATCATGGCCGGGTGCTACAAGTATCTTGCGACCCCAGAAAATGTGGCAGCCTTTGTTGTCGTATTCGGGTAAGTTTACCAACAAATTTCTTGAACTTTAGCAATCGTCAATGCTAATATTTTGAGCACAGAATCTTCTCTGCCCTTGGTGAAATGGGACCTGGCGACAACATCGGTCTCTGCGCTGCCAAGACCAGCGCGACTGCTATCCGTGGCCAATACTACTCATATGCTGCCGCTATCGGGAAGGTCGGAGCTTTTGTGGGCGCGTACGTGATTCCAGTCATTCAAAAGAACGCGCCCAACCCGATCCGCGCAGGCCAGGATCCATTCTTCGTCTCCAGCGCACTGTGTATCTTGGCCGCCTTCATGGCCATTTTCATGCTGCCGCAGATTAACCAGGTATGTATTACTGCATATTGAGTACCTTGTTGATGTGCTGACCTTTTCTTAGGACACAATTACTTTCGAGGATGCCAGATTCCGTGCCTATCTCGAGGCTAATGGCTACGATACCACGACAATGGGCGATCGCAACCGCCAGACCGTCACTCGCGAACAAGAGTAATTCGGTCACCCAATGACTATGCCCACTGCGCCTGACACACACTTGCTCACCCCTTGAGCCGTTGTGTTCCAATCAACTTTGACTAATTCCACCGATCCCCCCACACGCGGCAATGCACAGCAAGTAATACCAACGAGGAGATACCATCAATACGACAGCGACTACCTGGCCCTTGCGACTCGAGATATCCCACCCATTGCCTCTACGACATGACCCATGAATGTATGGGAGGATCGCTGGCATATCCTGTTTAATCTGCTGGTGATTAGGCTAGGTGCTGCATTTCGCGGGACAGAAGATGAACTCCTAAGTTACAAACAATTTAATTCAAGTGGTACCCAATCTACATGTTGTCCACATAATCAGATCATAAATTGGCTCATCTGCTCACCCTTCGTTCTTATAGATCGAACCTCTGACTTATGAACAAGTTGCGGTTATCTTGATACTACCTCGGTATCCTCGTGCATTTTCACATATTGTCGACACACTTGGTATATATTGCTCTTCGCAACCAAGCATATCAACACAACCATTGACTACCGGAAAAACATCCGACAATCTGCTCTACTGTTTCTTACAGTTGAGAAACAATGCGCTGCATAGAGTAGAAACATATTGTAATATCAAATATCGAGTGGAACTATGGAAATCTTGTATGTCGTAACCTTGGAAGTTCCGCCATATTTTATATCAGCTTTTTACCCCGGACTTACTCCAGATTTGTGGCATGATCCACTTCCAAGTATTGTATGTCCAATCTTGGTGCCTGTCGCCGCCCTAGATCTGGGATGCAGCAAAGAACAACAAATGATCCGTTCCACTCTTCCTTTGGAGACAGAGTAACGCTGCCAGCAACCATCGCCAAAGCTACGATGTTATTTAAAACATAGGTTTAATTGGTGGTGAACCCGTATTCTTCAACAGCTCGTCAGACCCCACAGAAATATTCGGTGGCCTTTTTGCAAAACGGATGATATAGTGTGATCTGAGCAGTATCGAGATCGGTATTGGGTATCGTAGCAATGATACTGGCCCGGTGAATGCTGTCTGATCCGGAACTAGTTTGCACTATACCGTGGGTACCTCGGATAATCAACAAATACGGAAGGTATCTGTGAGAGCACGGGATAAGAAATCTATTTGCTTGACTTAGGATAGGACTGGGAAACACGAGTATAGGGCTAACAAGAGTGCTTGATCCAATGTTGATATTGTAATAATATTGATATGCGTGCACAGATGAAATCGGAACTAGACTAGATTTGGATCTCTAAGGTGCGAAGAAATAATCAAGAATGGCGAGCATAAAACAAGGGATAAAATATGAGATTATACACATATCTTAGAAGATAGACTCACGTGAAAAGGAAACAGAAGCCGAGTGCACATGTGGATAGAACGATCAAATGGAAGGAAATCAAGCATTTCAAAGAATTTCAACGTATTTCTGGCGAACAAGGGTTGAAAAGACCTTGATACATGTAATAATGGTAAATACATTACATCGTACCTCCGGATCTCTCCCCACACGCACGAGTTCAGCCGAGGTCGTCTTCCGGCTCCATACACCGGTCAATTACCGACTCCCCTTTCCTTATGAACTATCACATTTAATTCCTGACACTCTCCATCCTCAGCCGTTTGAAGCTTTTCATCCATTTCCATCGCCCTAAAAATGGTCGCTAACACTCTCATCTACCACCCTGCGCTGGCGCACTGGCTACGCTTCGTCGCGACAACCGGTACGTGATACAACCCCAAACTCCAAGGAACATCCAGCATACCTCTATGCATACACGAAAAAAATCCCCCCTATTCTGCCTCGCGACTACAGCAAACCACCTATGTGGCGAGCACTCGGCCGAGAAGCCCAGCTGAGCTCTCCCCGCCCGTACCCGACTAAGCTAACCAAACACGCAATCTATAGTCGGTCGCGACAAGCTCCTCCGCACAATCCAATACTTCTCCCGCTTCTACGCGTGGTACCTATACCGGACGAACAAACCCCAGTCCGCGATCGATCCCTACAATGCCGTGAAGAAGCAGTTCGGCACGACTCGCAAGATTATGCGTATCGGCAAATTCCTCGAGCATCTCAAGGCCGCCGCTATCGCTTTCGATAACAAGAGCCCCGTTGACCCCGTTCTGCGATACCTGGCTATCGGTCGTCAGCTCGGTTATGCCGGTTACCTGACCCTTGATGCTATCACAGTCATCGATGTGGTCGGCATTCGGAAACTGTCTTCCGCTAAGCGGCTGCAGGATTCCGCCTACCGCTCTTGGGGCGCTGGTCTGATTTTCAGCGCTGTGGCTGGTGTTTACACCCTTGTCCGTCTCCAGGAGAAGGAGAAGACTATTGACCGCAAGGAGGGTGAGGGTGTTGTTGAGGCTAAGAAGATTGAGAAGTATGGGTTCCTACTTATTACTAGAATGGGAAATGGATGGCTAACAATTCTATTAGGGAGCGCTCTGCTGCTCGGATACAGCTCATCTCCGATCTTTGCGATCTGACCGCGCCCTTGTCTGCCGTTGGTATCGTTAACCTCGACGATGGCCTTGTCGGTATCGCTGGTACCGTCAGCAGTTTGATCGGTGTTTGGTCTCAGTGGCGCAAGACTGCCGGACCTGTCTAAGCGGTGTATAGTTGACCCGCGATGAAAAGGGAGGTTGGTGGCCCTCTTCTTGGGTGATTTTGGGGTCCCAAAAGGGAAGAACGAGAGGAAGTATTCTTATTGCACACTCTATATCCTGATGGTTGTTTGTCGGCTATGACCATTCTTATGTCTTTTTTTTTCATTTCAGGGAACTGATTTAACGTCATTTCTTTTGTTTTCGTACATAACAATCACACTTGGTTTCGGATAGATTCGAGTTCATTCTTGTCATCATATCATTGCTATGAACATATTATATCCCAGTCCTGCCCTGGCTCATCCTCATGTCATCACACCACAAACAGTCCTAACTCCGGTACTCGTCTAAACACTCGAGTAGGCCGATTCAATAGGGTGTACCTTAAACGGGGCAGGTCTAGTACGGTTAGTATAAGCTCATATATTTACTACAGAATCAACATACAGCACCGCAGGAGCCACAGCTCTTGCCAGAGCCGTCAGTGGCGACACCACACTTGGGGCAGGCAGCGTGTCCGTTCATTGTTGATAGTTGAAGTAGATCTGATAGAGTTAGTAACCACCAAGGTCCTCACAAGAGATACTATAAGACAGGGGCTATACCTCTTAACTGAATAGTTGAAAAATGTGTGAGAAGTGAAGTAGAGCTTGGGAAAATTGCTGACTTTTCTACCCCGCCTGACTGGTTGCCCCGCTTAGGTCTATCCATATTACCTCTAGCACATGATTTGATTTAAGTACAACATGCATGATATTCTAAAGAGAATCGCTAAGATCTTGAAGAATGACTCAACTTCCCATAGACGTGTTCTACAGAATCTATCAATCTAGACATGCAATCTGATGAGAGTCGACGGAAACCAAGTATATCCACCATACCCCCATAGACGAATATGTGTGAAAATCTTTGTTATTATGGTCTATACGCTGCTTATGGTCACCCCGCCAGCTGTACTGTTATGGTAGTCTTTCTAGGATGGATATGACCTCGTCCTCTGGGTAGCTCATGCATTTAGGTTGAAATGAAAAGAAGCAATAATAATCTTAGACATTGTTGCAAAGGTTACACATGGGAAGGTCGTCTGCGCATTTCAATACATTTTTGACGACTATCTATTAGACCAGCAAGGGGGAGAAAATACCTAAGAAAGATATCTGAAGGATATCTGAAAAGACTGCTGAAAAGACCACTTAGAAGACCACCTAGAAGACCACTAAAGAGACTACTAAAAGATACTAAAAAGATATCCTCTGGCAGCATAGGAGACCGACTATTTCTGTGAGTAATCAATGCAAATGAATATAAAAGAAACAAGAAAACTTTATGAGCAAGGCACTCCTCTCCAAGTTGCTGGATTCCTCCAAGCTCACACTTCCGGCTCTAGTTCATGACCCTCATCCGACTGAAGCTCTTCCTCCAAGTCTTCGTCCCCACCATTAACCTAAGAAGGTCGGACGCCATCCATGGTCTGTTCAAAGCCCGCATTCAACTTTCTCTTCTTGGTGGGATCGGACTTTGCTTACAGAATTGGCTGGCTGGCCCTCACGGGGAAAGTGACTGAAGAGCTCGTCTGCCGATAGACTTAAACCAATCTCGGGCACAGCGGCGGACACACTCATCCTCACAAGCACGCTGCTTATGGAAATAATTCAATGTCTCCATAAACTGAATGATAGCGGAGATGATCGCCATGGTCTCCTCGTGGGGCTTGTTTGCCTCGACGAGAGAAGCTGTCAAGTACCAATTAGGTCGGAAGAACAACGGACCTTGATCATCACGGGGGACTAGGTGGAAACACTCGCCAAGGGCACGGGTGATTTTCTCCTCGCGCTCATGCCAAGTAGGATCGGCTTTGTCCATCCTGACCATCCAGGCAAAACCGTTCCACATTATGCATATCTGATTGTCGGGCTTAGGAAGGTTGAAGTAGCTAACGACGTAGTCTGTAAGAAGTGCCATTTCCCAGCGGAACCGGATAGTTGCTGCAAACATAGGCGCCCGTTCCTTATACTCGTCGCGCTCAATGTATGCTCGCAATGTTCCGCCGAATCCTACCATTCGTCCTCTATCCCAGTCTCCGGGGCAGGTTTGGCGGAAATGTCGGCCCATGGCTTTGATCCGTCCGTGGGTAATATTATCCGTCATTTGTTCAACAATCTCGCTTGCGCTGCCACTGCTTGTAGGGCCAGCCCCAAGAAAGCCAGAGCTGTTTGGTTGTGTGTTTCCAAGGTCACGAATAAGCGCTGGTCCGGTGTAGGTGTAAGGGGTGAGCGCCTCCCACCGCCGTTCAAAATAACTCAGTGGCACGCCGGTTCGTCCTGTCCAGGAAGAATCCCAATGGTCATCCTGCACGTTGGAACTGAAACCTTGGGCATTCCAAAGTCGAGTTACACGCTGTTCACATGTTCGCGAGATCGAATCGCATAACGCATTATATGCCAGCGCCTGGCATTGATCAAGGCCTTCAGGCTGTATCGAGGGCATGGTTTTAAGAGAACTTGATGGCTCGGACCTTTCGCTGGCGCAAAGGAGTGGGCTTGCTGCGCTGGACAGACTCTCCACGATCGTGCTCGCGAAGGCAGAACCGCAGGTCCGGGCGATACTCTCCAAATCGGCCCGGGCATTCGCCTTTCCCACATTTTCACAAGTAACGTAAGCTGCTGCCATGGTGGTGTGGTTGAAATCTGGGATTGTGACCCAGCCACCGGAGTGACATGCCGTAGCAACTAGGCTGACATGTACTCCGGGCTCAAGCACACCTTTTAACCCGGTGGCAGTTAGACCCTTGTGCTTGGTCTCATTGCCTAAAAGAAAATCAAATCCGGGGAGTGTGTGGCAGAAGACAAGGAGAAGAAGGGGTGCTGAATGTCTCTTAGCCACCTCTGAAGCTTCCTTCGCTTCTATTAGGAATTGATCGATCATTATTGCCGGGTTAACCACCGTTACAGGCGAGAACTCATTGTTGTCTATGAGTTCTTGGCTTAGACATATCCTGGACTCATACGGATTTCCATGTAGGTATGATCCGTATTTCTGGACGAGCTTCGAGGGCTCCACGGCAGTTAACCAGGTCTGCTTCATACCGAGCCCTTTGAGCAGATAGTTGAAGGCGTAAAAGTCCGATATAAGCCAACCATCTTCTTGTGGACCAGCTGTGGAGAGGGTGGGTTGAGTAACTGCGAGGATGATTGTGTTTTCATGCACGATAGGCACTGTCGAGGAGATGAACATCGAAGGTGACTTATCCTGTCGACGGGCATAGCCTCCCTGGAGGGACATGTAAGATGATGCGGAGGCCATAATAGTGGAGTATAGGCTCTCTGGAGCAGAAGCCAGATGGGGATCTGATAGAGTATATAACAGGAAGTTAACGGCCAGAGGGGTATAAAATATAGATCTAGTTAGGTATGAGATGAGAATAGACAAGAATAGACGAGGATGTGGCTTATATCTCGTGAAATCTCCTAATAACGTATCCGACTGGCCTAGAAGTGAAGGTAGAGTGAAGGTAGAGTGAAGGCAAAGTGAGAAAATAGTGAAGAAAGAGTGAAAGAGATAACTAAAGGGTAAGGGGTGAAGTGGCCGCTGCTCTTCGCATCAAACTCTAACCTAAACTTGCCAACTGTCACGTCATGCACTATATATATATCAGAGCCTGGAATATCTGAGCATAATGCTCAGACATAATGCTCAGTTATAGTGGTCTTTTTGGCCTAGTGTGTAACTCGCCAGTCCAGGGGCAGGTTGTAACACCAACCTTGGAAGGAACAGGACTCGTTTCAATGTTTAGTGTCCTCCCTTATAACCGTGACATGCCCTATACTTTCTCCCGGACCTAATATAAGTTTCTAAAATCCATAGGCTATGAGTGAGAAATAATAGAGTATGAGGGATAGCCAAACTAATAGATGCAAGAGTAGTGGGCAGCATAAGCGGCCTTGTGATGTCTTTTCGGTAGCCTTTTTGGAGGTCTTTTCAAATATCCCTTTTAGATATCCTGTCAGCTATTGTCGACAGCAAAAAAGGAAAGGCGGAAAAGGGCTTCGTGAAATGGACTGTTCTAAGTATAGCCTTTGATAACCATTAGGCCTCGAGAGCTCATAAAATAAGGCAGTATATAGCATAAGTGAAAATTGTAGCGTGAACTCGAATATGTACAAGTAGTATACCAATCCATCTACAGAGAGTGCCTTTAGGCTGTAAAGTTACCTCAATCCACCTTCCATATCACCTTCAACTGGTTAACAGCATCCCCATACATCTTCTCACGCACTTCATTCCCTTTGAAAAAAGAGGGCTTCTTATCAAAGCCATGAACAATGTCCTCAACTACATACCCACCTACACTCGCCATCTTCCCTTCCTCAACGAACCTACCTAGCTTTTCCCGGAACGTATTCCCCTCAACAAGCAACTGATCCCACCCACAAGTATAAATCGCCACAGAAGGCGGATAAGCCTCATACAGCAAAGATGCAGGTGCCAAACCAGGCGAAAGATAAGGATGAGACATATCCACCCTATCCGTACCAGGCCGTTTCGGCAGTCCGGCAGGGAGAAGGTATGAATCATCAAAGAACTTGAACAAAGAAAGAGAGATCATGGATTTTTCCGCAGCGATAGGATTTGTCGCATTACGCTCTATCCGCGTTCGTGTCCAGTCGGTGCTAGGGTAGAATACTACCAATCCAGCCAAAGCTAGCTCCCCGCGTATCGACGCCCAGCTCGACGCCCAGCGATTTTTCTGTAGTTCCTCGCGCAGCCGGAATGGTACTCCTAGAGCGAGGTTCCCGCCTGCACTGGATCCACTGATTGTAAAGCGCGTTCTGTCAAGGTTGTATTTCTGCGCTTCTTGCCATAGCCATAGTATAGCGTCCACGCCGTCCTCCAGCGCGACGGGGAAGGGATGCTCAGGGGCTAGGCGGTAATTGATGCTTACGACTACCGCATCTGGATAGGCTTTTAACACGGCTCCGGCCCAGCGGGCGTCGTCGAGAGCGTGGCCGATTGTGAAGCCGCCGCCGTGGAAGTTGATTAGGACGGGGCGGGGTGGGGATGGTTTGGTTTGCTTGCGTGGTGAGAGGGGGTTTGAAGGTGCAGTGAAGAAGTAGAGTTGGATTGAGCCTGGGGCTTTGCTGACTTTTGAGGGAATGGCGATTTCGATGCTTGGTCCTGGCGGAAGCGGCCAGGAGAAGTATCGGTCTAGGATGGAGAGAAGTGCTGAGAGGTTGCGGTATCGATGGGCCTTGTTGCTGAGGGTGCAGCGGGATACAGCGGGTGAGGCGGATGCCATGTTATATTGCAACGTAATTTGTTCTGTAGAAATACTATGCAGCGGAAGAAGTGAGGATATGCCCATGTGCCAGGTGTGATGTTTATATGGATGATGTAAGTTGTTAGTCACTGGACTTGATCCCAACAGGGCTGTCAGATTTTAAACTCAACCGGAGATGATGGCTGTACGGGTTAAGTGATATCAAGTGGAATGTCAGCAGTAAAATGCTAATAGCCTCAATAGTGATGTACGACAGTTCGATGTTGTGGAGTCTGCGCAGGAACCGGCAGTTGCGAAGTATAAAAGCTTAAATTAATACAATCCATGGTGAACCTGGATTTTATGAATATCAAACATCTTACGGAGTAAGTAGTTAGATTACATTCCATATGATTCCAATAGTCTCAAATTACTCTCCATATGCCGCTAGTCCCAAAATCAACATCGTGGGGCTCTGTCGTCTCCACCCCGAGCCGCATCTAGTAGGTCGGACTCCGAACTTCTAGATAAAGAGGAAGATGTCTGCTCAGTTCATAGGATTCCCAGTTAAAAGTTCCAGCACTTCAGAAAAGGAATACATATCTTTTACCCATTCTTTGCACCTCATAATGTCCTCCTCTCTCCCAATCGTGGTCTGTGCCCTAGACTCCGCCATCGGCAAGCCGGTCTCCGAGCTCCTCCTCCCCGAATTTGAAGGTTAGTATAGCATATATTACTCCTTGCTACAATATGATCCAAATTATTCCAAAGCAAACTCGCTAATACCCACTAGTAACCCATTTCATCCAAAGCTTCTCAGCAGCGCAATCCGAAATTCCCCATCTCCTCGCAGGCCGGGATCCTCAATCCCCCCACGTCAACGACGTCGGCACAAAAGACTACAGCCGGCCAGTGCGTGCAATCATCTTCGGCCGTGGATTTGACTTGGAGGATATCCAGGCATTACGCGAGAGTGTCCCTAGCATCTCGCAAGATCCTGTTGTTTGGATCGCTGGTGACCCAAGCCGAAAACCTCCTCCTGGTGCTGTTCCACCACCTAACTACCACCAGCTTGTTGCAGGAATTGCACGGAAATTGCTCAGCGGGTGGGTTGAGGCTGGTGCTGCTAGTAATGAGGTTATCTTGTATTAGAGTGTTGTATCTCTTCTGGTTCAAGTATTGTGTTGTTTCGGAATATTGAAGCATAATCAGGTTACTTTCACCGTAAAATACTACTGGAAATTGTCTACCTAATACCAGTAAACACTGGCTGATCTAAGCTATGCATATCAGGTAAATCTTCAATGGTCTTCTCAATGTAATGGGATATCATTATACTGCAAACTGCAGTTTGGCATTGGTAAGTTCATAAACAACAGTGACAGATCTCTAAGTACTAGCGTTTGTGGAGTGGATGATAAGTGAAAACTGAATGTAAGCAACATCAACTATTCGTGACATCAATCATATTAGCTTTTCCCTTTCGCTGTTCCAACTATTCATTCTTTGCTGTTTCCTTGTCTTGTGCTTTCGTAGCTATTTGTCACTCTAGGAGCAGGGACATCCCGCATATGCAGCGATGTTTGCTTCTTGAAGAGATTCTTTGTTCCTCAGGCCCCTCAGGTCTATAAGTAGAGCCATCCCTCACTTACCTTTCCCTTTTCCAGTTCTCCTCATCCTTACTGTCTTTTATCTCCTCCACATCTTATACAAAGGTAAGTTAGGCCTTAGAGGTGTCATCTGTACCCAACTTACCATGTTTACAATCTAGGTCCATGGATTTCAAATGACTATGCTGGAGGATCCACGGCCTAGCAGAAATGAATACATCGGCTGATAATCAAAACCAAAAGGAGCCCCGATGTCTTCACCTTGATATTGATTGGTATAAAGACTATATTGTACGCACACTGTCTTTTAATTGTCCCGTTTTCTTTTAGCTAACAGAGGTGAATAGAAGACTAGCCGAAATTTCATCAGCAACGACTAGTATGCCAGAGACAAGCCATGTGGCCGCCTCGAGAAGTCTCGCGATTGCTGCGGAGGCTACCAACTTAGCCTGTGATGGAGGCAGCAGAAAGACTGGATGTATGTTCCCTAACCTTCTACTCTATCATTCGTATCAAGGCTCACACTGCTAATCTTCAGTATATATAGTGGCCTGCTGTATCTTCGATGTAAGCTGAAACGTTCTACAAGCAAAACACTGAGGCATGATTGAGAATAACGGCTGACCTGAGAAATTATTATAGGCCACGAAAGAAGTATATCAGTTGTTCAGATCGAGCCTGGTAGGCCACAATCCGGAGTTGACCCCTTGACGCTGGATCACGGCTGTCATAGCTGGAACAGACTACCTGGAGGCATTCTTTGCGACCGTGAGTCCTCATCATTCTGATGCTAAGAGGCACTATGGGAAATCGCTAATGGACTTTGTGTCTAGAGTGGAAGAAAACGCAAGTCAGCCATTATAGCCCGCCATTCGATAGAATTATCTTTATATTTGCATATATGCAGGAGTCTCGGGCCCAAAGGATGTATAATGGACGCGACGACACGCAAGGGGCAACATAAGCCTGCGGAAATTATAGGCTCTTCGAGAACTATGGCGGTCTTTTCGACGATGGACAGATTCTTGGACACCAAGATTATGGACATCGATTCCATACTAGGGATAGATCGTGAGGAGGCATCTCGGAGAGGAACGTGTCCATGGAAACACCAGATGGACTCGGGATGTGGAAGAGAGAAATAGTGTTATACATAGAAAAGGCCAAGTACAGGGAGACGGCTCGAAGATACAGCCAAAACCCAGAAGTAAAGGCCCAAATCAAAGCTAAATACTGAGCGAAAAAGAACAGTTCGACGGAAGAGGAAAATGAAAGGAAACTGAAAAGGTTTTTTTTTACAGAGATGGATAGTACAGCTGAACTAATCTGGAAACATATTAGTGTCGCAAATGGCACAGCTATACCATAAAGAATAAAGAAGAATGATGCCCATCATCTCGCAGTCCATGGGACACCAACGACCAACAAACGAGTACTATCTCCAGACCGAGCGAGAGCACCGACAGGTTTGTTCGCAACATATGACCAGGAGAAAAAGCTTGAGATATAGCAGAGAAACGAGACGTTTGATGAGAATATTGAGTTAGTTAGTGAAATGAATGTCAATTTGAAAAAGTATTGTACGGTGGACAGCCCCTTTGAAAATGGCTTAGGACACATAGTATATATTGTAGCGGATGGTTGAACTATCGTGTTTGGTTCAACCCAACTTATTCAATATTCTTTCACTTGACTTGAACTGTGGGAAGATCCTGCCCCGTTATAGAATTTGATAGCTCATTTCGTTACCTTCCTAATTCGTCATTGCCGACATATTCAGCTGCCAGGCAACCCGGAAAATACGACATCCTTGGGCGACTATACTTTGCGCACTAGGACGTGGCATAATAGTCAAGGCCAAATTGCAATCGAGACCAATATATCATTTGATAAACATGGCCCGAGCCACGATGTAATAATCTGTGGGTTTTTACTGGTAGCTCATTAAAGACTTCAAGCCCACGCTATACCCCGCATCCGCAGTTCAAGGGAGACCACGCGACAATTTCCCCAGATAAAAGCCAAGACGCCAAGAGGTGCGTCTCGACCGAAATGTATAAAGATCGGAGCAACTACTGCGAAATGCCACGAGTCATGGGATCAGGAACGAAGCTGAGCAGTATAATTGCGTAGTTTTTGTCTTATATTGTTGTTTCCCTGTACTCCGATGAAGTAATAATATCAACAATGACGTGCAGCCGAGCGCTAGTGTGAGTCTCGGGGAAAATAGGAGATGAGTTGATCTTCGTTTTTCTTTAAATCGGTCCAGGCCATTTTGAAACCACCGGCACTGGTTGGGCAGATATTTTAGATAAGTAGACTCGAATGAAAAACAAGAGCGATATCACAACGGGTAAATTAGGAAGCTAAGTTTCAGAAATGATTGGCTATGGTTGATATCAAATACCGAGAATCTACTAGTTATATTGATAAAAATTGATCCGGATAACGGACATAAACTAGAAAATGGGATGAAAAGGGTCATAGCGACATTCCCGGAATGCGTGAATAGATTCAATATCACATGCTTGGCTACTATGACGATACTTCTATGTTTTGTGGAGGAGGAACAAGGGGAAACCCCTTTCTCCACTAGCCCTTACCCCTTCAGGGTGTGAAAAAGAAAAAGCCTCAAAATAGTCCATAGTTCTAGCCATCAGGTATTTGTGTCACACGCAAGGCAGGAAAAATGAAAATGATCAGCAGGGATTAAAAAGCGAAGTCACTACGTAAGATGAAACAAATCGCGCAAAAATAACTAATTGTTTCACGAAGAATGCAAGGAAAAAAAAAGGAAAAAGGTCAAGTTCCCGAGGCCGTAGCCGGTTCGGGATCCGCCGCTAACCACGGGGAGAAGGATCTGGGGTTATTGCACAAGCCACATCTGTAGTATTACACAGCCCGAGCGGCGGCGGCGATGGCGGCCGATAAAAACACTTAGAATCACGGCAGACCGCTCATGTGCGATGTTATTTTTGAGTCATTCTTGAAAAGTATAGGTTCCAGACCATGATTTTTCGGCGTTGGGACGTAATATGGGTTCTTTTGTTTCCATTAGGGCTTGGATTTGGAGTATGGATACCCAGGTACCGGTCGGGAGACATGTTGATATTATTGCATAACCAAGTAAATTATCTTCCGGCCAGTGAAAACCAGTGAAAAATGATGTCTAGGACCCAGCGGCAATATCTTCTGCCCACCCGACCATCCTAGGAGGTGGAATTATACGGATTCTGATTGGTCGCCACCGCCGCGATCGATGGATGCAGGTGCCATCATCCTCGGCTGGTTAAACGCCGTTATTTGCTGCTGAATTTTTGCTCCCAGACAATTCCGATTTTTTGCAGCCGAACTTGTCATTCTCCGGGGTTAGGGAGATTTTCATTCTTTTTTGTCCCTCGGGCAGTACATTCCGATCTTCGGGTTGATTAAAGCCGAAAACAGAGAGAGAGAAGAGAATTGTCAAGGGTCAAAATTACATTTGATCGACAAGATTATGTCAGCTCCCCGCGATTTTAGGAACTATGAAATTTTTAGTATCAAGTTAGTGAAGTCATTGTGCGTCATTTCTGTCATCCGTGGCTGAAGATTTACTAAATTTCCAAGAGAAATACACAGGTTTTTCATAATATCAACTAAAAATGATTGACGAAATTGTAAAATTGAACCTAGGTAGGGGAATTTACCGCAACCGTCAAAGCAGCATAAAAGAATTCATGCAGTAGACACATCAACTTATCCTTGTAAACTACTCAAAATATCAATGAGTTATTTTTGATTCTAGAACGCCCATTTATTTGCCGCTCTTCGCCTTCCCGGTCATAGAGTCCCTTAGTTCCGAATCAACTTCGTGTCCACTTGAACCATTCGGGTCAAGTCGGACTGCGCCTCGAGGCATTTGCGACCTACGGACTTCATCCCATCACCAACCGCGTGTCCGCTTCAGCTCGGCGTTTCAGCCCCGACATTACCCGTGGAACTGTGGAGAAACACTACGGAAAGTGCACGAGAACCTCCTTCATACCAAGACCGATCGCGACCATGGCCTCTGCCCAAAAGGATTATATACCCCTCGACCGCTCCGATTCTCCTGGTCCTCTGGCATCAGATTTCACTCAACAGCAGATCGCGAAACAACGCAACAATAACTATCACTCTACTTCACTCAGAAAAATGGTTGCCACATCAGTAAATCGCACTGCCTTGCACCCTGGTGGTGTTCAGTATGTTGCCTTCCTACCTCATCGTCCTTACCTCATCGTCGCTAACTATCTTTACTTAGGCCTAGCAAGGGTCACACCGAGCTTGAGGAGGAACTTCACGAGACTGCTCACATTGACTACGACCGAGTTTCTATTGTAAGACTTCACCCTTATGCTTGACATTTGATCGCAATGTCTATACCATCTTCATATCTTCATGAACTAACATGGTTTAGATTGCCAACCCCTCTGTTCCTGCACTTTACGAAGATGCTCTTGTCTACGAGACTGGTACTGCTGTCACCTCCAGCGGTGCTTTGAGCGCATACTCTGGTGCTAAGACTGGCCGTTCCCCCTCCGATAAGCGTATCGTCCAGGAGGCTTCCTCAGAAGGCGATATCTGGTGGGGACCCGTAAACAAGCCCATGACACTTGATGTGAGTACAATTTTTTTTCTATATTCTTGCGCATATTCTTGCGCGATTTTTACTTGATATTTGCATTGTCGTTGGAGCACATCCTTGCAGATGGGACCGATGAGATCCACTTGTATCCCTTGCATATGCATCAGGAGGAGGTCAAGCTTTGTGGCAGGACTTCGTGCAACTTTAGGGATGCCGTCTCTGCCGAAGTTTACCTCTTTCCGCTTCATTGAGGGAATATTTCCTTTCCCCCATCTTTTTACCCTTTTTTGGCTCCAATTTGCCCCTCGGCTTTCAGATATTGCTCCGCATCCCCGCCCTTGATCCGAGGCTATCACGTGCATGACGTCAATCATATAAGGCTGGTGACTAATACATTCTCCACAGGTCTGGCGTATCAACCGTGAGCGTGCTGTCGACTACCTTAACACCCGTAACCGCATCTATGTCGTTGATGGTTACGCCGGCTGGGATGAGCGCTACCGTATCAGCGTTCGCGTTGTCTGCGCTCGCGCCTACCACGCTCTTTTCATGCGCAACATGCTGATCCGCCCTACCCGCGAGGAGCTCGACCACTTCCACCCCGACTATGTCATCTACAACGCCGGCTCTTTCCCCGCCAACCGCTTCACTGAGGGTATGACCTCCGCCACCTCCGTGGCTATTAACTTCGCCGACAAGGAGATGGTTATCCTTGGTACCGAGTACGCTGGTGAGATGAAGAAGGGTGTCTTCACAGTCCTCTACTACGAGATGCCCGTCAAGCACGACGTCCTCACTCTTCACTCTTCTGCCAACCAGGGTGAGAACGGTGATGTCACTGTCTTCTTCGGTCTGTCCGGTACTGGCAAGACCACCTTGTCCGCTGACCCCAAGCGCAAGCTGATTGGTGATGACGAGCACTGCTGGACTGACACCGGTGTCTTCAACATCGAGGGTGGCTGCTACGCCAAGTGCATTGGTCTCTCCGCCGAGAAGGAGCCCGATATTTTCAACGCCATCCGCTTCGGCTCCGTCCTCGAGAACACCGTCTTCGACCCCATCTCCCGTGTTGTTGACTACGATGATGCCACCCTTACCGAGAACACTCGTTGCGCCTACCCCATTGAGTACATTGAGAACGCCAAGATTCCCTGCGTCAGCGATAACCACCCCACCAACATCATTCTGCTCACCTGTGATGCCCGCGGTGTCCTGCCCCCTATCTCCAAGCTCACCCCCGAGCAGACCATGTTCCACTTCATCTCCGGTTACACCTCCAAGATGGCTGGTACTGAGGACGGTGTCACTGAGCCTCAGGCTACCTTCTCTTCTTGCTTCGCTCAGCCCTTCCTGGCTCTTCACCCCATGCGCTACGCCCACATGTTGGCCGAGAAGATCAAGCAGCACAAGGTCAACGCCTGGCTCCTGAACACCGGCTGGGTTGGCGCTGGCGCCACCACTGGCGGTAAGCGTTGCCCTCTCAAGTACACCCGTGCCATCTTGGACTCCATCCACAATGGCGAGCTCGCCAAGGCCGAGTACGAGACCTACGCTACCTTCAACCTGCCCGTCCCCACCTCCTGCCCTGGTGTCCCCAGCGAGCTCCTTAACCCCGAGAAGAGCTGGACCGCCTCCACCTCCTTCAAGGATGAGGTCACCAAGCTTGCTGTCCTCTTCAACGAGAACTTCAAGAAGTACTCCGATGAGGCCACCCCCGAGGTCCTTGCCGCTGCCCCCCAGGTTTAGAGTGTTGGAGCAGTTAAAAATTGGGTTTTCCCCTTTCTTGTTCTTCCAAACAGGATGAATGAGTCCTTTGCATGGCGTTTTATATTTTTTTTTTGGCGATGATCTTTAGATCCTCTCGCCGACGTCTGCCGCTTGTATCGGGACGAGCGATGGATATGTTTTGATTTCCCCCCGATTTGGGTTTTATTTTATATTCCGCCATCTATTTGGCTGGATGGAGTTAGTGATATTCACCGAGCAATTTCTTATACGATAGTCAATGCAATCATACATTTCAGACATATCTAACTTCTTTTCGTAATCAAACATCTAATTTCCTAATGTAGATCGCGTAATTGGCTTGTTTCGTGGTCTCTTGCGGGCAATTCGCTGTTATCAAAGCCTCGTAAACGACGAGGTGCATATAATCGCAAAACGTGATTATTAGATGAGCATCGCTATCGATTAGCAGCAATCAATCATTCTAGAGATTTCTTCAAGGACCAGATATGACATCAGAGGTCGCGACCTTTGGAAATCCATCCAATTCTGCCACCATCTTCCTCACCGCCTTCCTCACCTCCTTTGTTGGTATAAATACCCCCAGCCTCCTCATCTCTTCCTCTTCTTTTTCTTTCTTCTTCATACTTACCTTGTTTGGGTGACTGCGATCATCAAGGCGGTTCACCACAGTCTGGTCCCTGCATTGCACAGCGCGGAGGAACAGACTGTTCAATGGCCTTCGGGTCATTGACAGGCGTATTCTTTGGCACCCTCCATTCGTGGATATTTTTCTTTTCATCAAGTTTTGAGCCAGTGGCTCGAGGTTGGAGAAGAGATGTAGCTTTGTAAATCATCCTAGAATCGCGTCTCGTAGTTACCCCTGTATCCGTCAACTCATGTCGCAGCCGTCTCCATTGTGTCACGTCCACTGTCCCCTCGACGGTATCAGCACCTGTTGGCTATCGTGATCAGTAAATAATACCAAAATCACCTCGTGTTTATTTTACAGTGCTCACTCTGTACGGAGTAGTTTTCTACGGTCAATTCTAGATTGGCCGGTCTCTCACTTGGCCCCATTTTGTTGAAGACAATGCGACCACCATCCATTTATCAGAGCATTACTTAACAACTAGGGTCCGAACCTTTCTCACTTGTCCAGAGATCACCCAACACCCTTACTTTGACCGGATGATCAAATACAATGACAAACTGATCCGTCCACTCCAACTCCGGCCTCGGTAGCGGACTCTCAAGCTCAAGTACGAATCGACTAAATAGCGTCGCGAGGGTCATGTAGATCTCAAGATACGCTAGACTTTTACGAGTTAGTAACAGCCCCGAAAACGAAATGGACCTGCTCACTGGATCCCAGGGCACATGCGACTGCCAGTGCTGAATGGTATAAGAGCCCTTTCCATCTCAAGTGTATTGTCACCTAGCCACCGCTCGGGCTTGAAGATGTTTGGCTCGGAGAATAATGTAGCATCGTGGTGGATCGTGTACGGGGATATCGATACAATCGTCTATGCATGTTAGATCTAGCCACAGAGAGACCCGTTGAGTCGGCTTACACCACCGGGTATGAAACTCCCATTATACGATTCGCCCTGTGGCGGGACAATGCGTGGCATTCGACCCGGGACCGGGGGGTACATGCGTAGAGTTTCTTTGATAACGGCTCCCTGAGCATAGTTAGCTTTGGCTATTCGAAGACGCTTAGGGTGTTATGTTCGTACTAGATACGGCAGTGTTCGAACTCGTTGCGAATCAAGCTCGTCTCGAATGAAAGGCGTTGCTTCTCGTGTCTCGCGACACACCTGATTTTTGATCTCCGGAGATGAGAGAATGTGATAGAGCGCGACTGTCATGGTGAGTGATATTGTGTCTACGCCTGCGCCGACGAGGTTTAGGCCGTGGTT
Organism: Penicillium griseofulvum; assembly: GCF_001561935.1. Taxonomy (NCBI): domain Eukaryota; kingdom Fungi; phylum Ascomycota; class Eurotiomycetes; order Eurotiales; family Aspergillaceae; genus Penicillium; species Penicillium griseofulvum. Next base: position 2,828,674 of record NW_024467471.1, on the reverse strand, counting down.
CACTAGATCCTCTTGGCTGAGATGGACTGGCTGTTGTCCCGGGGATGGTGTTGTTAGGAGATCGAAGAAGGTGGCGTTGTCCGTTTCAACTGATGCAGATCTGGTTTTATTTCGTTCGAGGGCTTTTTCAGAATGGCGCATGCACACCTGTTTCAGTTCAGTGAATGTGACTTCGAAGGGGAGACGTAGATTATACCTCTATCAGACCTGCTAATCCAGGGAGTGAGATCTTGAGAAGAATACTCGGTAGCTCAGCTAGGATGGTAGCGAGATATGGAATGTGAATCACTTGGAGATTCAGCATGTGTGTGGTCTTTGGATGGGCTGGGGACATACTATACCACATCTGGCCGACTAGGGTGTCGATGCCATCCCATAGTTTGTGCGCGTACCCGGGTCTGTCGATTAGGCTCATGTTCTCTCCGAAATAGTGGGTAGAGACAACATCTCCCTAGATAAATCGCAAGTTTGTTAGGAAATATAGACCACAGGGCGTAAGATATGCATACTGCGATTGCGCGGATGAAATTTTGAGCGTCAAAGGATTCTGTAATCAGATCGCACGCATGATTGATTGTCGTTTGGATGTCTCCAGCCATTTTATCGACAGCCTGTTGGCTAAACAGTGGGTTCACTCGGCGACGCAAGATGCGATGTTTATGGGGATCGCATATAGTTCCCATTGCATCGGGAACGCCCATCTGTTCGTAGAATTTTGGGTCTTTGAGGTAATCGGAATTGACCTTTAGCATCCTGTGGGAGTTAAATTAAAATCGAATGATTTATTTGTATTGCATTTGGAACATACTTGTAGTGAAATTCAAGGTCGTTTATATGGAGGTGATTCGGTCCGATGCGAATTACGTTGGAGTTTGAAAGGAAGTCAGTATAGTTTCCATTTCCTGTGTCAATATCACCTACTATATTTTCGATGTAGCTCAGTCACCGATCGTGGAAAGTTGCTGCATATCATGTCCTGCCATACTTGCCAAAGGCCAGAGATACTAGCTAATGGAGGCCCGGGAAATTGGCTGAGAGGATGAAACCAGTGTCGATATATGACGAGAGTGAGGAGAGCCCCGATAGAAAGGCTGGCAAAGATTGGACTCGACTGAAAAAGGCTCCCAATTTGCGAAAGCATGGCGCATAAAATTAATTGTCGGTGAGATACAAATTCAGGTCTGTAAGGGTCTATTTAAATGAAAGCGGGGGAAATATCATGTGCTCGTTTACAGGGATTGTCTTGCAGACAGTAGACAATCTACACCTTATTGCCCATATTCAGTTGGTGAGTCCGGAGATGTTAACCACATACCAATGATCTTGGCCTTCTTTACGAGACTCGACGTTCCACAGACCTGCGTGTTTCTGTCCAATCATACCCTTGCGAACAATAGCTGAGAACGCCCAGTACAAGGAACTATTTAACCTATCGAACAGAAGGATATTGCATTTTACTTCTTATACTCCCTACTGACTTCTCATTTAGATCAAATCACAAACATTCGAGCTGATTCATAAATCTAGTTTTTAATGAACGGCAAAGGAAGAAAAGGAAAAATCATTCTTTCGGCCAGGACGACCAAATCAGCCAAGTAGTGACCTATCACTAGGTCAACTGCATCTTTGCGATCGGTAAGTCGGAGTACCATTATTGTTGGACTATTCAATCTCTAGACTTTGTCAAGCTCGTTGGTGCAGGGTACTTCGCAAGGGTACCCTTCTTCTTCCTGTTCCTCCTTTCGCTAGTAGCGATAACAATTGCGATGCTTACATTCGACTCTGGGGGCATTCTCGGATGCCCGAAGTAGGCTTGACAAGTTGCAAGCGAGGTCAACCATAAAGCTCCCAGTCCCTTCGTGAAATTGAGCGAAATGGGGACTTAATTTTTCATAGGAGGAGGCAATAAACCCATACAGCTCTTTCCGAGCAGGATCCATCTCACTAATTGAGAGCGTGTTTTGATATATGATCTGAACCGCTTCTGCTAGACAGAGACTCGTTGATCTGGGAGAATAGCTGCATTCTTTAAGGCAAGGCTCAAAACAGCCCTTCATCTGAGTGACAGCGAAGTTTTGTAGATCCTTCATGAGATATTGATGGCCAAATGAGTACACCTTTGCATGTAACACTATCGCATTCCCTGTCAAGCTTCGGATGTCAGACGGGGTGCTTGTCTTGGCATCTATATGAAGAAAATAATGAGTAAGCAAAAGTTTGAGCTCTACCTAGGTAGCTCTGGAGAGTCCCACAAACTATAGAAGATTCATTTAACTTACCGGTATCAGCATCCAGCTCGGTAAATCCTGGCTCTCGCTTTGATTCTCCTTTGTCTATAGCTGATTGCCATGGGATATCATATCGCCGCTGACCATAACAAAATCTTAGGACACAATCAATGGTCTCTTCGTCAAAAGTAGACCAGTCTAATGTCTCTGGTCCGGCATTCTTCCATGGCCCAGTCAACCTAGCAGTTAATGCAGAATTTCCCTGTAGTAAAGCACCGGGCTGGACATAGAAGATAGTTTTGCTTTTGCCAACAATTGCCTTCCTTGGGCCTTCCTTGAAAATGCTTCTCCGTTATTAGTGAGCATAGGAATAAAGGGAGTGGAATGGAATGATGCCAGTACCTTTCAAATGCCTTCCCGTCCACCGAGCCCATAATGAATATTACAATAAAACACCTAGTTGAATATGGTAGCTTTAAGGGAGAGGATTGAAGAATTTACGTGGAATGAAGAGAAGATATAGACATAATATGAGGGCTGACGGAACCATCCATGGATGATCCCAAGATGACCGTGACAACATGTATAACAACTGAATAATGAACCCATGGAACCACATGGAAATATGATGTTTATACGCAGTACATAATTCAAAAATTGCTTCTAATTCAAGATGTAAGAACTAAAAATACTTGAATAACTCAAAGGGAAAAGAAAAACCACTCGAGATATTGCAGCTGAGCGCAGCGGTAACGGATTAGCTCCCAGGAAAAGACTCTGTGCACTAGGACTGGAAATACCCCTTGAAGACGTTATCGCGGGAAATGCGCTGGCCTTTCAAAATGGCATCATTCAATCGATTTGCGACCAATGAGGCCTCCCGCTGTCCAGTGGTGAGTGGCAACAAAGTCACACAGCTCTCTACGAGCAGGATGGATGGCAGCCGTTGACGGCGTGCTGCTATAAATAACCAAGATTGCTTCTGCTAGACATAGTATCGCCGGGTCAGTTTGAGTTCCGTATTCTGCAAGAAAACCCATGAAACAATCCTTAAGTTGAGCAAGGACATAGTGCACCAGATTTTCAAGAAGGTAGGGCTCGGCAAATCCGTAAACCTGTAAACCTTTGCATGAATGATCAATGCATTTCCCATAGAGACTCGGCGGGGCTGCTGAGAAGAGCTTGACCTAGAATCTAGGGAAGTAATTAGTAGACTGAGGGTCGAATTGTTGAAACTTCAGTACTCACCATCTACCACCCTGAAGTTTCAACAATTCGACCCTCAGTCTACTAATTACTTCTTGCTGGGTCTCCTCTGCTAGCACTTGTTCTTCTTTGCTTGGGGATAGCCATGGGACTTTGTAATACTGACCATAGCAAATTTTCAACACGCAATTGACTGTGTCTTGATCGAAGTCGGACTAGTCCAGTGTTTCTGCATTATTTTTCCATTGCCCGGTCACTCTAGCGGTTAGTGCCGATTTTCCCTGGACCAGTACGCCGAGGTGGACTTAGTATCTGGTCTTGTCTCTCCCCACGGCAACCTTTATCGGGCTTTCTGTGCAGGTACTTTGTTGTCATTAGCGCTTGGACGAGGCAAATGAAGAAATGGCTTTGTTACCTGTGGCACTTTGGCTCTTCTACCGAGCTCATAGTGACTCCCACGCAGTGTTTCAAGAAGGATAGAAGGGCAGGTGAAGAAGATTAGAAGATAGAAGAATAGAAGAAGATAGAGGAAGGAAGATCGTTGGTGCAAATAAGAATAGGGAGGGTGAGGAGGAGAGTTGACATAAATAGGTCTGCACTCTATGATCACCAATGTCTCGGCGGTGGTCTTCCTAGCTGGTGGCGAGAAAGATCTATCGCAGTTCGATTGTAGTGTGAAGGCTTCCGTGGATGATGTTGGCGAGTAGGATAATTCTATGAGAATTCTATGAGAAGTGAGGCTGAATGAGAAGTGAGGTGAGGTAAAGTGAAGTGAAGTGAAGTGAGGTGAAGTGAGGGTCAAGTGAGAAGAACCGGATACTTTATCAATAACGAGACAATGGCGATATTTAGGACAAACATCCATATGCACTATAGAATATATGTCAGTTTCACGTTAATGAACCTACTTCGTATATAGTCTTCGCGCTCCAATTAATCAAGTAACCAAGGACACCTGAGAGACGCAAATAAGAGGACTCGGTCAAAGATGCCATAAGGTCAGAGCTCAGAAGCAGAGGTCAAAGAAAGGTACCTGGAACTTGAATAAAAAATGCCTCACTCCCGCTCTTACATCCCGTCCCCGGCTCCTCGATGCCATATCCCCTGTCCAGGAAGTCCATACATAAGAAACCTTCCCGAACTTGCATGCCGGTAAGCCCGTGGGTCCAAATCGAGGCTTGATCCCGGTGGAATTCCCGACTTGCCGAGAATTCTTCCCGCGGAGGGTAGTGAGATGCGCTTTGAGTTTAGTTGACACATTCCCCGTGGGAACTCTTCGGGGTCGAGCTAGGGAGTGGATTCCGCGGGAGCTAATTTGAAGAACATTAACTTAGACATTCACGACTGGTTGGGTTGAAGTAGTAACAGTGTAGGTGTTGTAGACGATGGTTTCCGATCAATGTAATTTGCTTTGTCGGATGATGCAGAAAGCTGAATGAGTCCGTGGGAAAGAGGTCCGTGGCTATGCGCGCATGGGCAGTTTGGTTGGGCATTTCGTCTCCGGTGTACGTTGAAGTCCAGGACTTGATTCATACTGGGGTCTCGGACTCTGAGGGATATAACCACTGAAACAGGTCTTAGCGGGTCGTACACTACGGAACGGTGATATCCAATACTTGATGTTGCTTGGGCATTCACTGCTCAGACCTTGTCACATCACGTTGCTAACCATCCAACCCCGCCAATTCGCCCACCAAGTCCGTCAAAGAAAAAGATCCCGCCCTTTCCCCGTGCCATTCCGAACAATAATATAGAATATTTCCGGAGAACAGTCCTCCGTTGATCATTACCGACCTGCCTGGGCCTCCTCAACGATGTTGCAAGTTGACGACTTATATCCGTAATCGGGATAATGGACTAACACTATAGAGCAGATGCAGCACTAGAGGCAAGGTGGGAAGCCACCCCCACAAGCTTACCTGACAAAATTATTGCCGGTCATCGGCGGATATGGCCAGAAGCAAGTCCAAACCGGAGGAATGTGTACAGACTAGCTCTTCCAGCTCAACAATAATAGCGTGAGCCGCAGCTCCACACTTGGAAAGGGGGATCCTTTACAATCTCGATGGATGGGATTGGTCGGCGATTAGGGGCTGGTGCAAGGGGCCCACGTCCATAGCGTCGGTGTTGTCATTGTACTCGGCCGATTGGACTGCCGTGTTGACATCCCCGGATCATGGCCCGAGGGGAAAAGAATTAGTCAGGTGGAATAGCCGATCAAGCTTATCCCGCCGATATACTAGTCTTATTGGGTTCTAGACACTTGAGAGCAAGGCCCTAAGGATTAACTCACCGATATACGTGTAAGCCGCGGGTTTGGAGAGAATATTCAAGGCATGTGCTAGGTAATATGAGGTTTTATTGAATCAGTTATTGGATAGCAACACTTGCAGTGTCTGATCCCCGAGATATACCCGGAGAGGGTTGTATATGCATCGGGTATGAACGGGATCCCGAAATGTTCTCGTTCCCAAAAGGGTTAGCGTGGCTATTCCGAATGTAGGTGGAACTAATATATATATAATTTATTTAGTTAAGAATTCTATATTACACAATGTTAAACAATATGAGACAAAAGACATATTACCCAGACATAGTTACAGTTACATATATGAGATTCAAATACTCTTCTAACTTGAGTATTTATATAAAATCAAAGGAAAAAGTTGACATCATCGAGCTATTCCCCGCATTTTTGACAAGCTCCGTAGCGTGCATGTGCTCGTTGGCGCATTGATGAAAACAATGTAGATATTATTGGCCCAACACACTTCTGGAGAAGCCTTTTAGCGACTTGCGCTATTCAGGATTCTACAGCATAAGCGGGGAACGGATAGTTATTCGGTTGATCGGTTGAAGGGAATAATCTCCGGTTCGGAATGAAGATGAGAGAAGTATATAGGTCTCAGGCCCCGTTGTACCAGAGTACTTGGATTCTACACGACATAAAACACCCCGCACCTACTTTGTCTTGTGACTTTCCTTCTCTTGTGTCTTTTCTCTCTTTCTTCAACTTTCTGCAACCTGTTGACCTCAAGTGCTATTGACCTACTCACCTCTTCATAAGAAACTACGTCATCGGTAAGTACCCATGGTCCCAAACATAGTCCCCGTGCCCGTGGCTTCTAAATCCACCAAGGAGATGTTAATCCTCCGAAAGCCTTTTCCTTGTGCATTCTCCCGTTCTTTTCTACTACACATTTGTATTGACCTGCATCCAGTACCTTGATACTTCACCATGGCATCCACTATCAAAGACAGCGCCAGCGATGCTGCTGTCTCTGCTCAAACCGCAACCAAGTCCGCTATTGAGAAACCCACGGACTTCCTTCACCACCCATACACCCGCGCCGCCCTCCCCTTCCTGAACGGTGGACTGGCCGGCATGACCGCAACGGCTGTGATTCAACCCGTCGACATGGTCAAAGTGCGTCTCCAGCTCGCAGGCGAAGGAGCCCGCACCGGTCCTCGCCCATCCGCCCTCGGCGTAACCCGCGATATCATCGCATCCGGCAAAGTCCTCGATCTCTACACCGGTCTGTCCGCCGGTATCCTCCGTCAAGCTGTTTACACCACTGCACGTCTTGGATTCTTCGAAACATTTATCAAGAAGCTCAATGTCCGCGCCGAATCCGCAGGCCGAAAAGTAACCTTCGCCGAGCGTGCCGCGGCAGGACTAACTGCCGGCGGAATCGCAGCGATGATTGGAAACCCGGCCGATCTGGCCCTCGTGCGCATGCAGTCCGACGGCCTTAAAGCCCCCGAGGCTCGCGCAAACTACCGTTCCGTCTTCGATGCTCTCGCTCGTATCACCCGCACCGAGGGCCTCGCTGCCTTGTGGGCTGGTGCTTCGCCCACGGTTGTCCGTGCAATGGCTCTCAACATGGGCCAGTTGACTTTCTTCTCTGAGGCTAAGCAACAGCTTAAGCAGCATACTTCTCTCTCCGCTCAGAATCAGACCTTTGCTGCTTCTGGTATTGCTGGATTCTTTGCTAGTTTCTTGTCTCTGCCTTTCGATTTCATCAAGACCCGTCTTCAGAAACAACAGAAGGATCCTAAGACCGGCTTGGTTCCTTACAAGGGCTTGATTGATTGTGCACGCAAAGTTGCCAAGGAAGAGGGTTGGTTGCGCTTCTATCGGGGTTTCGGAACTTACTACGTTCGGATCGCTCCTCATGCGTTAGTTGCCCCCACTTCTTATTTTACCTTTTCCCCACTGACTCCATTTATAGGATGGTCACCCTCATCGTGGCTGACTATCTCAATCTCCTCACCAAGTAAACTTGCTTTACATTTGAAAGTCTGATCGGGTTTCATTCTTTTTGCTCTTCGCATCACATCGACCCATTGCTCTGAATATTACCCCAGTCTATCAATAGACACAATCTGCTATTTTTAACGGGAAGCACAATCCGGAGGAACACAGCCAATCCAACAACTTATGCTCCGTTGTGTACCTCGTACAAACCACCCAAGTTACCCATGGTTGATTTGCTGGACATTCGGAAAGCATGGTATCGGCGAAGCATTTCCGTTTCTTTTTCATTCCGGGGAAGAAAAAAATGAAATGTCGGAGGATACGCGGTCTCCGCGGAAAACCAGCTCGACAACAGAACACACGTAGTCTTTGTCAAGACCTTTTTTTTTCTATTTTGTTTTGCTGCGTTGGATGACCGAATACCCCCTTGTCTTACTGTTCTTTGCCTCCATATTCTACGTTGATGTCCCGGCGATGTCTTGAGGTTGATATGCAAGTAGGTAGAATCCTCAGTGGATAGATAGCTTACTTGCTTATTTCTTTCTTTCTCTTTTATCTTCATAGTAGGACAGTTTATATACTTCAGTGTGTGAACCTATACACCGACTCGGAGGAATTAAATCTACTAATAGGAAAAAATGTGTAGACACAGTAAAGTCTTTCCATTGATATGTGAATAATCCCATTCCACGGCAAATCAGAAGACAAGCCCTATAGAAGAGAAACACAAAGGAGACACATGTCATCATGAAAGTGAAACAAGTCACCATTAAAATCGACTTTCATAAAAATAGAGACCCAAAGTATACCACTGACGTACAAGCCAGATGGTCGGGAATCATGAGACGACGTTAAAAAGAACCACGATCAAGACCTAAAGCTCAAGTCAGATCGACATGAACTTCTAGATCCACCACAGAACAAGACGCCTGTCGCAAAAACGAAAAGAAAACAAAAGATCCACGTTCCAATGCACATATTAGTTCGGATTAGATCTTATCATCTCCAACACGCTTGGACTCAATGGCGCCGGGGGGCAGCACATCCTCGAGCGTCTCGCCGGTACCCTCGAGCTCCTCCTCGACGGGAACAGTATCCTTGATCTTGAAGAAGACAACGGGAACAGCGATGAGGATCGAGCCACACAGAAGACCGAAGTTCGAGGCCCACTCGTTCATGAAGGGGATCTTCCTCTCGTCCAACGACCACATAACAGCCGCGCCGGCGGATTGCAGACCCTTGTAGAAACCAGCCAAATTGGCGAGCTTACGGCCGGAGTTACCGAGAGCGCCCATGATCCTAGAAAATGTCAGTTAAGTATAGGGGAAGGAGAAAAGATATCATACCAGTAGACAAGACCCTGCCAAGCAGCATCGTACATGCCGTAGAAGAAGTAGAGGAACATGGGACCTTCGTAGCCCTTGGTAGTCCAATCCCAGCCCTTGAAACCGGTGGTCTTGGGATTCACGCTCTCACGGGTATATCGCACCTGCCAAGCATAACCACCACCCCAGATGACGACGGTTAGGACGAAAAGGACGACGAGGGCGATCTTAGCACGGAGGGAGCGACGAACGCGCTCGGTATCAAGCAGGGGACCCATGATGACGGCGGCGACGATCTGCGCAAACCAGTACAGGAATCCGTTGAGCGCCTTAGTGCGGGTGTTGAAGTAAGCTCCGTTGATGGCGTTCTGCTGGTATGTGTAGAACCAGTTCGAGGACCAGAACATGGGGAACAAGAGGATGATCCATGGTTCGGCGCGGATGGTATCCCACAATCCGACGATCTCTGATTTCCACGAGGGGTTCTTCATGAGGATGACGCGGGAGCCGTCGCGACGGATGACTTTGTCTGCGTCGCAGAGGAAGAGGGCGAGGACGGCACCTGCGAACATGAGCACGATGAATGCGATGTAAGTTCCATCGCCGACGGTCTTGTTCTCCTTAACATGGATATTTTGGCCCAGGGGGATCTGTGATTGTTAGAGTTGATTGCGACAAGCCAAGATGGGTTGTCATACCAAGCTACCAATACAGGCGCCGACGTTGAAAATACCCCAGAACCAGGAGAAGTAACGACCCTTCTGTTGCTCGATTGGGTAGGACATCATGATGGTTCCCTGCGCGGCCCAGAGCAGACCAGCGCACACACCGAGGAAGGCGCCGGCGAAAATGTTGAAACCGGGGACATATGCATGTTCGGAGACGAGCAGACTAATGGAGTAAATGCAGTAACCGACTCCGCCGAAGGAGAGGGACAGACGGACGCCGATACGGTTGACGACAGTTCCAGCGAAGAAACCCACCACGGCGAAAGTACTGTTCAAAGCGATGTTCTGGTGCTGTTAGAGGGATGTACGGAGTAATGTGATCAGAGTTTCGGAGTATCAGATGTGAAACAGAGTGGAGACGAGATAGCAAAAGTTCCCGAGGTCAAATCGTACCATTTTATCAGCCAAGCTGGGATCGGACTTGCCACCACCGCCCATTCCACTGAGGGCGTTGAACATGCCTGGGCAGAGGAAGCAAACAAAGGCGACCATGCCTAGCTGGATGCGTGGAGAGGCATACCAGCCCGTGGAGAATTTGCCGATGTTTTTATCCTTGTACATCCATCCTGCTGGTCGGGTCAATGTCTCGACGGGTTCGGAAGAATATGCTGGGGGAGTCTTCCGTTCATCCATTATGAATGAGAGCGGAGCAGAAGAATAGATGGGTAAAAGATGTAGAGGATGGTAAGAGGTGTGTGGGGAAGGAAGATCAAAAAGGAGGTTTGGAGATCTTTAAACAAAAAATAAAAAAGATAGCTTGTACGACGGTACCCCTGTTAAAAGTATAGGCCAAGAAAAAGTGGTAGGTACGAATTTCAATTTAGAGATAGATCAATATAGTCTACTAGGGTAGTATTGGATTCTGTCACGGGCTAGAGCTACACTTATGTGGCTGGCCTTAGAAAAAAAAAGATAAAAAAATTAAAGGTTAGATATTGGTGGTTAATACAATTGGACGGGAAAGTTGTCTACTTGGAGTTTAGGTGATTTTGGGGGGGGGGGGGGCTGCGCTTTGATAGCAGTGTTACACCCTGATGGTACTGTTTCTTTGTGGGTAAACTGGGGTTGTCGCGTGATAACTGGATAAGAGATGTAGTATTTATAGGGTCATCGAGGTTACTATGGGGCTTTTGGATAGTTTCGGCTAATAGAGTTGGAGATCTAGGATTAGAGTCGCATCAGTTGTCTATAAAAAAAAAGAAAAAAAAAAAGGAGAAGACCTAGAAAATGGCCCGTATAAGCTGAGAAGAGAACCAACGCTAAGCTTAAAACGGTTATACCCCACGTTCATTGGTTCGGGTCCCCCAGCCCATTCCGTTGGTTCGACTGCGGGGGAGGCACGAGGAGATTAACGTTTTTACAGATTTCTCTTTTCGGATGAGGTGACACTTCCAAGATATTCAAGGCATCTAGAAAGATATCTAATCTGACATCTAGGTACAGAAACGGTTCTAAAAGCAATAGGAATTTCCCATTTTGATATGTTTCATTTTTCTCTCGGCTTAAGGGAAGGGAACTTCATTTAAAAACGCTTGAAATGGACGGTATCATGCAGATCAATCACTTTCGCTCTCCACGCTCTCCACGCTATCCTCAGACCCACTCTCGACTTTGGGTTCAATATCACTGTCTTCACTGTCTGTACTGGTGCTCTCTCCGCTGTCACTGTCATCTTTATCCTGACCTTCACCCTGTACATCGGGTTGCACATCTTGAGAAGCCACTTTCTGAACGTCGCTTTCCACATCTGCATTCTCCACTTCAATGTGAATCTCGTCATTCTGCTCTTCATTCTGCGTTTCGTCGGGGACTTCCTCGCTCCCCCCTTCATTGTCAGAGTTGTTAGTTTCCATCTCTTCATTTTGCTCTTCATTCTGCGCTTCTTCGATTTGCGCGTGTTCAATCTCACCATCTTCATTCTCCGCTTCATTATCGGGGTCATCCATCTCCACTTCATTTGGTTCTCCGCTGTGGGGTTGCTCAATATCCACCGGTTCATTCTGTTGTTCAGTCTCCACCTCTTCATCCTCTCCCTCTTCACTCTCCCCATCCCCATTCTCCGCATCCTCAATCTCAGCATCTAGACTCTCCGCATCATCGCCCGACTCATCAGATTGAACCGGAGCAGGCTGACTGAGCGGCTCCATTTTGACACGCTGTGAGGTAGGCTGGGCATCAACATCCATAGCATCATCATCACTTTCCCCATCACTACCCAAGGTAATACCGGTACTTCGGTCCTTCTGCTTTCTCCCATCCCCTTCAAGGTGATCATCCTCTTCCTCGCGCTTCTGAAGCTCCTGTGCACGTCGAACACGACGTAGTAGAACAGGATCTGGTCTGAAATCATCCGCAGTCAACGGCGTAGAACAAACAGGACATTTGACCACGCGGACGCGGCGCTGTCCCCTACGAGAAGCCGGAGGCGGAATAGTCGTCTGGCTGCGATTGATCATATCCATAATAGCCTCGCGCTCGAAGCTGTGGGGACATTTCGTGCTCGTCACAGGATCCTGGTAAGACGTGAGAGTCAATGGACATTTGAGGGAGATGCGCTCGCGCTCAATGGCAATGTCATCGTCCGAGCCGGGCGAGACGGCACGGTTCTGGTTGCGCGTGCGTGTCTGTACTCCTGATCGTGTAGTCGTATCTTCCATGTGTTCAAACCATGTAGATGAGTGAGGCAATGGCGGGACATCGTCGCCCGGGAACTTGGCGTCATGCACCATTCGGTAGAAGCCGATGTAAGAGTTATTGCTGGCATATCTGAATTGTAGTTGTCAGTTTCTGCACTTTCAAGTATAGCAGCCACCAAAATGACAAATCCCATACCTCTCTGTCAAAGAAAGCTCATCCCATTGCTGAACGCCCTCTGTCAACTTGTCCACCAGCTTGCGACTGGGCGGGTTGGCTGCATTGCGTTCCCGCATCTCTTTCTCCTGCTCATCTTCATAATCACCGTCGGTAGGATCTTCAGTCCCATCGTCTTCATCGACCGCATTGGCTCTCTGTCTCGCCCGCTGTTGACGGGTTTGTCTGACCCCCAAAGCAGTAGCGACATTCTCGCCCTCCTCCCTTTCAATTTGACCAATCGCATCTGTAAGCCCCTGGAGCTTTACTTCTGAGTCGACAATCAGTCGTGTCTTCTCCTCCATCCGCGCAGTAATAGCATCAACTCGAGCCTCTGCCTCAGCAAGCCGCTGGTACTCTTCACTGCTCTCGTCGTCGTCGACATTCTCGTCGCCTTCACTCCGGCGTACCTCCTTTGCTTTTTCATACCGAACCCGGGCATCGCTAAGCCGTTCATTTACTTCACCGCCTGAGTGTGTGAGTTTCTCGGCGGCATGTTGGAGGTGGGTGCGGAGGGTGCGGAGGTGGTGTGATGCGAGTAGAGCGGCGATTCGGCGCTGGCTTTCTGCTGTGAGGGGAGCCTCGGGCGTCTGATATTCTGGTAGAGGTGTTACATCCAAAACTGAGGCTTGCGTTGCGTTTCGTCGGCGTGATTGTGCTGATTGTGGATGCGGCTGAGATGACTGCCGTCGGCTTGGTGTTGCTGACATTATTGTTGGGGAAAATTTGTAGCAGGTGAGTTGGTGGGATCTGGATTATCAGGGTTTTTATGCTTTGATTCGAGTACAGGGCTTCCAAGCCGTTGACAAAGAAAGTCTAGTAACAAAGCGCATCTCGAAACCCCGACGCGAGACGCGATGGCGCTAGTCCTATTTGGGGTTACATATATCAGCGATAAGCCTTATCGGATGGAGTGCCCAGGTGGGCCGCTTGGAGCTCTCCAACGCTGTCCTACTGACTCCTACACCTACACCGTTAATATTCCTTCAATTACGCGAAGTTCAGATGCTATTGAATCACTCCTTGGGGGAACTCAAGGCAACATATTTGAAACATCTCTTCGTGCCACAAACCCATTCAAGTTACAATGTAGTTCGTCGGGGAAGATTGAAGTACGGCCGATGCTATTTCGTGATACTCGAGCAACTAAATCCGGCATAATGATGTTGCCGCAATAGCGCCGGAGTTACCTTGATAGTAACTCATGCGTGGGGGCTGTGTGATGTAATTAGTGATGGATGAAACCCTACCTCAGTCATATACATACTCAGCAGTCTACTTAGAATGAAGAGGTTACGAATAGAACGCCTTAACCATCGATACCGATTTACCAGCAAGGTTCTGTTCAATGTAATTTGATAAAATCTACATAATCTCGTATTTGCCCTGAAACCCGTCCCAATCGGACGTCAGATGAGTTGCAACAATCATCACCCATCCAACACCATATCAAAAATACGAGTGGCTTGGCGTCCATATACACATCTGATTTGAGCACAGATCTACTTTACAAAATATTATATCGTAGCAACCTAATGCAGTTCCTCTAACGGTATATACCCCGCCAAGAGACCCCAGTGATCACCCGCTCACGACTCGATCACACCCCACAATCTACCCCCAAAACCCGCAAATGGACAACGCATACCCCGTAGGATCCCTACAAGATAGACCCTGAGCTTGGACCTCAGCCTTGGCATATCGCTACGTCTCTCCATATAAGCTAGCCTTGCGCGTAGTCCCTATTAAGCCGAACAGTTCATACTAAACCGACAAGTTCACTAAGCACCATTGATGGTGGTTTTCAAATAGCTGATTTTTTATAATCATCTACATAAATTAGTAGGACCTTTTACATATTCCATCCATCTATATAAGGAATATAAATATGTGGGCAAATATCTCCCCCTATAGTCATATATATATTGTTCCTTCGATCTTGACGCCATATCAGTTATCTGAACATGTATATCAGTAGATTAGCCGAAATCTTCTTCTCATTGCAATATAACTTGCCAAAGTATGTAGCCTATCTGGCCCCCTTCCACCGCGCGAAGGGGGCGGAATTTATAGAAGTTTTACGCGCTATCATTGCGCTAGCCGGACTCCTGTTACTGTGGCTTGGAATTATTCACACTATAAAGCTTAACAGTGTCAATTAACGGAACAGTGTCTAGGTAGATGTATACAAAGGTAGTAAAAAGAATAACCTGTAGACTCGAAACTTAAGAACTGGAGTTTTGATTGGAAGTATATATGCCCGTGGACAGTTGAGGACTGTAATCATAAATGGAGGTTTTTTATGATATAAGTCTTGTTGCAAACTCTGGTTGCTTCGAGACCTATAATTCTTATGATTCTTTGGAATTGTAAGTACAAATGCCGAGCGGGGAAGAGAATACACATAGGGTCAATGCAATACTCGAAGTATACATGATAGCCTATACCTTGTAGAAGCAGTATGCATGGTAGAAGCCTAGCGATGTCATCTGTTAGCAGTTGAAAAGAGCAATGCAAATCCGGGGTTTACTTACTAGCAGCTTCCTTCTCTTCCTCCGTCATATTCAAAGCACCGGTCACGCGGTCTCTGACGCCCATCCGCTCACTGAGCGGGCCCAGCTCGGGGTGGTTCTTCTCATCCTCCCAGATATCCAAAAATGGCTTGCGGTATTGCAGCTCCAGGTTGTAATCTTCGGTTAGGCTAGGTGAAAGGTTAGCTATGTATGGTAAAACGTGATGATGGCCGACACTCACGCTCGGAAAGCCTCCCATGGAACGACGTATTCAGGAACTTCTTCCACTGCCTCCTTCATGAAGTAGCTATACTTCCAACCAAAAGGCGGACGGAAGATTCCATCCTCGGGGGTTGCGCCAGGGAACTGGACGCGGTAGATATCGTTACCCCACTGGGCCCGTTCATCCTCCTCGACTTCACCGTCCTCGGGGCCTTCCGGTTCAGCAGGTTTGGCGGCCTCGCGCTCCTTGCGCTGCTTATGGAAGGCGGACACCCGGCTGGTAATGACATCTGAGTTGGGGCAAACGCCAAGGAAACGACCGCCTTTCTTCAAGCAACCCGCGACATTGCTGAGCATTTGGCGTGTCTTCTCCTCAGTCTCAAAGGCATAGTGGATGGCAAACATGCAAGTGACGATGTCGAAGCCGCCACCACCGTAGCGAGAGGCCATGATAGATCCACCGGGGCCGGCATTGGCATCGATACCAACCCGCTGGACGATGTCAATATCGCCCAGCCACTCGCCGAAACAGTCTTTCGGGTAGAACTCGGCATGGAAAATCGGCTGGGGTGGTCTACGGCCTCGCTGACCGCGGCCCGTGCGCATCTCATTGTACCGGCCACGCGCCTGCTCAATGGAGATATTGGCAGGGTCAAGACCGACATAGAGGTCAACCGGCTGAGGCGCCAGTTGCCACTTACCCAGATCGCCACCCTTACCACAACCCAGATCCAGTACGAGGAGCTTTTGATCGGCAGCGGGCGGCGGCCCTTGGCTGTCGTCCGCCCAGTCCTTGGTATCGTCAAATCGCGCAACGAAATTCTCATCTGGAGAGAACTTCTGAATCAGAGTACTCTTCACCCAGTTGTTGAAGCTTCGTAGACCCTTGATTTTGCTCTCTGTCTTCCGCCACTCACGGCCTCTCTCGGGAACCGCGTTGTAGTGTTGTCGGACCACGTCCGCGACGCCGCGCTGCTGAGAATTACGCATAGCCTCCTCCTGCTCTGCACGCTCACGCTCCTCCTGTTTGCGTCGTAATGTTTCACGGTCTAGGAGTCCCTGTCGGGCTCCGCCGCCCGGTCTCTTGCGTTGACGGGGTGCATCGGGGGAAGGGGAGCGGCGAGGCTGTAGTGGCGATCGAGAGCGTCGGTCTTCGCGTGGCGGAGCGCCGCCTGGGCTGCGGGAGCGATTTCGTCGCGAGAATACTGACGGTGGAGTTCGGCCCCGTTTGCGGAGGGCTTGGTGCCTTTCCTGGAGTCTTTTGCGCTTGGATGCCGCGGTTGATAAATTGTTCGATCCGTCTGCTGAACCATCTTGTTCTATGCTTCTGTGTCGGCCCGCATTGGAAGGGTATGTAGTATTCGAGCGGGCAGGTGAACGGGGGGTTGAGCGCCCAGGAGCTCCATCACGGGCTCCATCTCCATTAGGATGATCCATGGCGACGTGGGTAAAGTTGTGAACTGTTCAAAGAAAGTGATCCGGGAGGATAACGGTCGCGGGAGTCTAGGGAGGAAAGAAAGGTGAATATCGAAACTTGGATAATCTTGCAAAAATTGATTTCACAGAAACATTGCCGAAGTTGTGGAAGTCAGAGTTATATCAGAGCAATGGCCGGGGTCCGAAGAAGGTCAATGAGCTCCGGATCTTGGCCAATCAGAGTGTTCCAAACCAACCCTAACTCCCCGGCGCCATTCATCTCAAGCTGTTTACAATCTTCGATGAACTCTG
Organism: Penicillium griseofulvum; assembly: GCF_001561935.1. Classification (NCBI taxonomy): domain Eukaryota; kingdom Fungi; phylum Ascomycota; class Eurotiomycetes; order Eurotiales; family Aspergillaceae; genus Penicillium; species Penicillium griseofulvum. The sequence goes on along the minus strand of NW_024467471.1, from coordinate 2,811,616 downwards.
AGATTAAGGTGTATAGGTATGAATTTGAGATAATTTTTTTTTTTTTCACCATTGCGAAGTATCGCGTCTCACAATGCCATAGATCGAAGCTAATTGGAAAACACAAGCCGCTGGAAGATGCACTTTGACCCCATGAATAAAACCCACGCTCCCAATTAATGTATATTGAACAGAAAAGAAGACAGAATGATGGTCATTGAGGAAGAACAGCCTTCCGCTTTGGCGACTTAGCCGTCAAAACCTGTCTCACTCGTCGAATCTTCGCCCACCACTCACGGTCTGCTTTCTTTTTCGCCTCTGTGTTTTCTTCATCGCCTGGAGTCTCAGTTGGTACGCCTGGATCTGTCCGCAATGTATCTGTGGAACCCATAGTGCGCAGTCTGCGGCGGTGTTTGACCTTTACAGCCTCCGCGACAATCTGCCACCCAGCGCGAAGTTCCGCCAGCTTCTCGTTCGGCCGTCCAGTGCCACTCTGGGCTACTTTGTCGATCCAGGGACAATACTCCATGTGTTCATCGGCCACGTCGAGGGAAGTGTAGACGGTCACGTCTCCATTATCTTTGGGTTTGTACATCCACAACCCTAGGCGACGGAAACACGCACCGCATCCAACTAGCCCCGCAGCTCCATCAGAGGCAGTATCCCAGCCGAGAAATGCTAGTGCCAGTGCAGCTCGATTAACAGGTGTATGTGTCTCTGTCGAGTCTTGGTTATCAACGATGGTAGGCTGGGTCTCTTCAGTGCTGGATCCTGTAGGTTTCTCGGCTTCTTTGAACCATTCTTCCGGAAGTCCTTTGATAGAGGCATCAAGGTCAAGGCCTTCTGGGGTATGAACGATATCATCGGCTGGTAATTTATCGCCCATTTGCGAGATATTTGTATATCGCTTGTGAAGTCCCGATAGGGCAGTATCACAATTTGTCAAAGGAAGATGTTGGATAGTTGCTAATACGATGTTAGTCATAGTACCGAAAGTGCTCAGTGTCCCATTCAGACTCACCATCACAGCTCTTGTTTCGCCAGGGACAGCTTTCGCCATGAGCACTACTGAGCATTTTTGCATACTCATCCACCAGCCTCGCACCTATAGATATATAGGTGAGCACATTATATCGCTTAGCTAGGCCAGCGATATGACGGGACACTCACGAACTTCCTTGCGCTCCTCCACCTTCTCAGTGTTGAAACCGTCAAGCTCATCGATCTCATCAGGAAGCTTCACAACGACAGCGCCACCGCAATCACTCACGCAGGTGACGCGCATAACATCTGTACATATCCAACCACGCTTGGCCCATTGTACTTCATTGATCGGAGACGGCTTTGACGTCCATCTGTCGACACGGCGGAAGGTCTCTAACCGCTCGAGAAAACGTTCACGGTCCCAAGGGACAAAGGTTGGGCGCTTATTTGCGGATGCAATCCGGTGCGCTGGTCGGGAGATCTTCTGGATTGAGTTGCGCACCGCTGTGAGCTCTGAAGGGTCGGCACTGGCCAAGCGTACTTTCTTGATCGATAAATTGGCGGAGATACGGTCTTGCACCGTCGTCGGCGCCGCAGGGGCTGTTTTGGGCGCGCTATCGGAGGTAAGAGGTTTGGAGATTGATTCGAGAACGCGATGAAACTTTCGCTTCTTAGATTCTAGAGCGTAGGACATGTTGGTGTTGTGCTGGGAAGGGAGTTAAGTGATGCGGATCAATACAATGCTGACGGCTGGAGCTGCGGCGATCACAACGCCCGCGTAGCCGCCTGAGGCATCAACACTGATATTAGGCCTGTACATGGATGATCAAGGTCAATTTAGATTCGAACAGTGTAAATATTAGTATTCTCTCAGTTATCAATTCAATTCCACAAAATCAGCTGTTTTGCACTATTGACAGTGCTATTCCACTTCGACAAATGCTCCACTGCTGATTGGCCAAGGCATTCCGCGGCATCGTACAATCCCCGAATTTCAACAACCTTCTTCACTCACTCATCTGCCTTAACCATGGCTTCTCTGAGGAGCTCTCTGTCGCTATGGCGGAGTGTTGCGCCTCGCCTGGCCAAGGACTTTTTCACATCCCAATGCCTCCCAAGTCAGGGCTATGCAGCCAAATCAATCCGCCAATTCGGAGCCCTCCAGTTCCGTCAACCCACCAAATCGACCCTTCTCAACAAACAGAACCGTGAATTCTTCACCTCTAGTCTCAAGCGCTCAAATGTGGCACCGGCCGTTGCCGGGGCAGTCGGAGAGGGCGCCGCGAAAGGCAAATCGAGCTTCCCCAAAATTAGCGACAAGACCGTTGCCTACTGGCTTCTAGGCAGTGCGGCCAGTGTTTTTGGAATTGTGGTCTTCGGTGGTTTGACTCGGTTGACAGAATCAGGGTATGTGGGCTGGAATGATTTTTTTTCAAGAAAAGTGAGCTTCCAACGCTAACCGGACAAATTTTTGGCACAGATTGAGTATCACCGAATGGCGACCTGTTACCGGCTCCCTCCCTCCAATGAACGCGGAACATTGGGAGGATGAGTTCTCAAAGTACCGCGCCTCTCCCGAATTTCAATTGCTTAACCCGAACATGACCCTATCCGAGTTCAAGTCGATCTACTATATGGAATGGATTCACCGGCTCTGGGGCCGGTTTGTCGGAATCTCGTTTGTGCTGCCTGCTGTCTACTTCGTCGCCCGGAAGAAGGTGTCCACGCCCATGGCGTGGCGTCTCTTTGGAATCGCTGGTCTTATTGGTTTCCAGGGATTCCTTGGCTGGTGGATGGTCAAGTCTGGCTTGAAGGATGATCTCTTTGCTCCTGGCAGTCACCCGCGAGTGAGCCAATACCGTCTGACTGCTCACTTGGGTGCTGCTTTCGCTTGCTACGTCGCGATGTTGTGGAACGGTCTTGCTATTTTGCGGTCCCAGCGGTTGATGGCTGATGCCGCTGCTGGAATCAATGAGCTGAATGCGCTGCGCGACCCGAAGCTGGCCTTCTTCCGCCGCTCCGTCGCCGGTATCGCCCTCTTGGTCTTCACAACTGTCATTTCCGGCGGTCTGGTTGCTGGTCTTGATGCTGGACTTATCTACAACGAATTCCCATGGATGGGTAAAGGACTAGCACCTCCCAAGGAGGAGCTGTTCGATTCCCGCTACTCCCGTCACGAGGACCGCTCCGATCTTTGGTGGCGCAACATGCTCGAGAATCCTTCTCTTGTTCAGCTTGACCACCGCGTCCTCGCAATGACCACCTTCACCGCCATTTGCGCCTTGATGGCTTACACGCGCCGCGCGCCGACCATGAAGCGCTTCCTGCCGGCACCCGCTAGAAAGGGCGTCCACGGCGTCTTTGCCTTCGCTTGCTGCCAAGTCGGACTTGGTATTACTACTCTCCTCTACCTTGTTCCCACCCCGCTTGCCTCCGCCCACCAGGCTGGCAGCTTGTTCCTCCTGACCTGGGTCATCGTCTTGGGAAGCCGAGTTTGGCATCCATCGCGCACAGCCAAGCTGTTGCAGATGGCTGCGAAAGCTCGGTCACAGCAGCTCTCTAGCACGGCTGCCTCTGCTGTGAAGAGAGTCTAATAACCTTGCCTCTCCACTGTATGAACATGTCGACCGGGGTTGATTATATTTACCAATCGTCCTGGTCATTGATACCATCTCCATTCATCTGTTGACTCGAGCGATTCTTGAGTCTCATTGTATAACTATCTAGCATTGTTGCTCATTGTAAAAATATATTTGGAAACTTAAATGAAGTTTTATTGGTTGATCTACCTAAGTGCAAATTGATTTTCCCAAAGCTCGCCCAATCCGTTGTGTTTTTGTTTTTTTTTTTTTTTTTTGCTTCTCTTTCTTTCTCATCTTTCATACTTCTTGCCCTCATCTTCCATGCTTCCACACTTGCCTTTCACCATTTGCTAACATTCGTCTCCCAGATCTCAACGATACTCTCTTGCTCTTGCCTGCTTAATCAAATCCACAGAGTTATTCCGCCATCTTCGTAGAAGGCCTCGCAGCACGCGCAGGGTTGCGCCGTGTTATGATATATCCAATAGGCAGACCGTCCTCGCCAATAGGAATATCATTCTCATCCTGAGGCCACTCCTGATCTCCAACAACAGACAAGGTCATATCAGAATCAGTGGACAAAGCATCGACCTGCTGCTGCAAGACCTGACCACGTGCAGAATCCACATTCCGTCCACCTGGCTGACTTCCCTCACCACCGAAAGTACTAGAAGTTCCAGTTCCGTGACCAAATGATCCAAGATCCAGCAGGGTCTGCGCAGCCCTCACTTGTGCAATGGACTCGGAGGATCGATCTTGACTCCCATCCATAGACGACAAAGATACAGGGATATCGCCGCCAATTTCCGGGACATGGGTAGCTCCAAAGGAAGCATGTGTTCTGTCTCCGTTTCGATCGGTCAGACACTTGCGGCAGATTTGCCAGCCGCAGTTCTGGCAGCGAGCCATGCCGTTCTTGTTACGCTTGTTGCAGACATCGCATTTTGCGGTGTGGGCTGCTACCTCCGAGAAGTGAACGCCCACTCGGCGTCTCTGGGCTCGGTGGTTTGCGGCTCCATCGCGGTTCACCCTTTGACGGCGAGGTTGCTCGTTGGGTTGCTGCGGATTTGCTAAGATTGCTTGAGTCTGGCTGGGGGAGGTCTCCGTTGCTGATATCGGAATGCTTGGAGATGGTTGTCCGCGGAGTGTTAACGTTGTGTGTGCGGAGCTAGGAGTCGACTGCGTTGGGATTGGTGATGTCTGAGGTTCATTCAGAGGAAGACAAAGTTGAGGGGTGGGGGTTATCTCTGTAGGATGGGTGCGTGAGCGGTACTTCAGGCCTGAAATGAATAGTCTTCTTATTTCTTCCTTACCCCTGCCAACGTTCACATCGGGTTGAAGCGCCCTGACAGACGGTTGAAGCACCTTGGCAGGGCCCTGCTGTTGGAATGTCAGCTATGTATGATACACAGTCAATATCTATCATTCTGCGCGCACGGTTTGGTAGTTAAATCCGGGTTCTCGAAAAGCCTAGCTAGATTTTAGAATGATACCTCAAGGCGAGATGGATAAGTACAAACATTCTGGCTGGGGTCAGGCGGTAAAAGCCATCCTTGAGCTGGATAGGGTGGATACTGGTTGGGAAGGGTATTGATATTTTGTGACGAAGATGAGGCAATGCTGTCTGTTTCGTCATGTGTGTTATCAGAAAGATGCGAGCTCGGTTGGTTGCGCCTGTTGGCCTCGATAGACTCGTCGAGCTCTCGAAAAGACGGGAGACTCAGGTCTGGGATGCGAGGGAGAGGCATAGTATTATTCGCCATGATTTGCAACAGAGCTCGATGGTACTTGATAATGTTTGAAGAAAGTGCTGAACAAACTGAAGGAATAGGAGATGTACGAAATGGAAATGAATATGGATATGTGGTAGGTGTAGATAAAAGGCTTGGGGTTGATGAAGAGTCTCAGATGCAAGTTGTACTGGGCATTGTTATATACAGTCTCATGGGATCGGATGACGCCTGGTAGTTTGAGGGGAGTGCCGCTCAAGGACAAGCAAACAGATCGGAACCCTTGACAATGTTGCCCAGGTATACTTGATTAAATTTTAACAGTTGATCAACCTCTAGTCAACCGTATTCGGGCTGAATGTCAGTGAGATGTCCATGCCTAGGTGGCCTTCCTACCTTATGCAGATGAGATATCTTCTGTTCTACATGTACCGACTCTGATCTTGGACGAATACAAGGAAGTTGTTTGAAAATTGGCTATTTGGCAGAGATATTCTGAACACCTATTTTATCTGCTGTATTTTTCATAAGACAGAGAATGTAATCTCCCAAGACGCATCACACATCAATAGCATAACATTCTGATGTCGGGCAATCATATCACTTTATTCATTTGTGGGCTGTATATTCATCGTCAGTGATACCGGTTCGTGGAAATTTGCTGATATTAATAACATACGGATTCCTTCTTCGGGGGTAGGCTCAATACCGACGACCTCGGCAGCAGTCTTGGGGTCGGCAGCGGTCTTGTCCTCCTTCATCATGGGGAAGGTCATAACCTCCTTGATGCTGTAGTTGTTGGTAATGAACATGACCAGGCGGTCAATACCCATACCCCAGCCACCAGTCGGGGGCAGACCGTACTCGAGGGATTGGCAGAAAGTCTCATCAATCATCTGAGCCTCGTCATCACCCTGAGCCTTCTGGTTGGCCTGCTCCTCGAAGCGCATACGCTGGTCAAAGGGATCATTCAACTCGGTATAAGCATTGACAATCTCCTTGGTGCTATAATTGTAGTGAGTTAGCTAAAATTCCCTGAAAGATGATTGGCCAGTTCTTGGTGCAAAATTGGACGCATAGGGAGGTTCCAAGTAATTATGAGTTGAGTGATAACTTACCAAACGAAAGCCTCAAAGCGCTCGCAAAGACCGGCCATTTGGCGGTGCTTCTTGGCAAGTGGCGACATCATCTGGGGGTGGCCGGTGATAAAGGTAGGGTTGATGCAAGTGTTCTCGATAAATTCGCCAACCAGTTTGTCAAGCATGCGAGCATTAGTATGAGGAGCCGAGCATTCCACGTTCATCTTCTTCAAAATGCGCTTGAGGAAATCATTGGTCTCCTGGGTGTGGAGCTGGTCACCAGGAGGGAACTTTTCGCCGCAGGCCTCCTCTAGAGCAGGCATCATCTCCACTCGTCGCCAGGGGCCCTTCCAGTTCACGTTGTAGGTTTCGCCAGACTGGGTGTGGAATACGGTCTCATAACCACCAGTAATGTGCTTAACCAGACCGGAAACGAGGTCCTCGGTCATGTCCATCAGGTCGTACACATCAGCGTAAGCCTGGTAGAACTCGCAGGTGGTGAATTCAGGGTTGTGAGTAAGGTCAATGCCCTCGTTGCGGAACTGCTTATTGAGCTCGTAGACCCGGTTCAGTCCACCAACGACCAGCATCTTGAGATAAAGCTCAGGAGCAACACGCATGAAGAGGTTCATGTCGAGGTCATTATGGTGGGTTACAAAGGGCTTAGCGGTGGCACCACCAGCAATAGCATTCATCATAGGAGTCTCAACCTCAGTGAAATCACGGCTATCGAGATACTGACGGATGTAGGAGACAATCTTTGCTCTCTTCTGGATGATCTGACGTGAACTATCATTCATGATAAGATCCAGGTAGCGCTGACGGAAACGTAGCTCCTTGTCCTGGAAGCCGTAGTGTTCGGAAGGAATGGCGTGAAGGCAAGGTGTTAGGAGAATAACTTCAGTAGCGAAGATGGAAAGTTCACCATCGTCACGGTTCTTGGGGTTAGTTCTACCGGGGAAACCAACGATTCCCACGATATCACCTCTGCGAAGTAGCTCGTGCTGTTCTTCAAAGGGCTTTCCGGTAGAGAATTGCGCTTGGCACATGACCTGGACCTTGACACCTTCGGTGCGGATATCGTAGAAGTTCAGCTTGTTGCCGGAGGTACGCTTGGTGTAGATACGGCCAGCAACGCGAACGGTAACCTCGGGCTTCTGCTCGCCCTTCTGGAGACCCTCATATTCCTTGAGGAAGTTGCGGAGGTCGGTATCGACATGGAACTTGTGCGGGTAGGGATCCGGCTGCTTGGTCTCGCGCAGCTTGTTGATCTTCTTGCAGCGAATCTCGAAGTATTGCTAGAATGACGCATTAATTAGCTTACGCAGAAGCCGGGAATTGACCCAGAAGTAACAGGACTAACGTTAGGAGTCAGGTTGGCCTCATCTTCCTCAGCAGATGTCTTCTTTTCAGCCTTGGGCTTAGGGGGAGCAGCAGCTTCCTTCTCCTTCTTCTTGGCGTCCTTCTCACGCTGCTTCTGGCGTCTCTTCAATTCAGTCTTGGAGACTTTCTCGCCGGTGACTTCGTCGAGAAGAAGGTTGGCGATGGAGGCAGTAGCCTCTTGAACAGGGTTGGAATCCGCCATAATGTGTTGGTTACAGAGAGCAAAAAGTGGGATGGTGGGATGGTGGGATAACATGAATTTTTGGGCGGGATCGGCATGTGATCTAATTGGTCACATACAACTATGTACGCGGGGATACCCTCATGACTCATTCTTTTATTTGACCCATTCAAATGACACGGAGATAGAGGTGTAAGTATCTAAATAAGTTCTTTATTTTGAAAATTATCTTCTACTGTCTGGACTCTACTTCCTATCTCCCATCGAGATTTAGTTCGGGGATACTCAATTAGGATGTAGGGTTTAGGGCACGGGTATATCTATATCGTCATTCTCAAGAATTGCAATTACTTCTGGTGTACTTCTTGTTTTTTCTATTTGAACGTACAAAAAGTTGATAGATCATCTACTACCAGAAATTTGATGTCTTGATTTGTTAGAGTATCAACTATAGCTTACTCAATGGGCAGGCGTACCTACAAACCATTATGGAATATCGTGCCAAACTGCAGCGAATAAACAGCTTGGTTTCAAGATTGGGAGGCTGCTCCTTGAATTGTCGGGCAAATGATCCTTGCAATTACCAGACCGGCACCAGTTAAACTGTTGTTTACTTGGAATCTACTCCCTATGCAAAGCAAGATCCAATCTATGAGAGGTAGGAAGAGAAGGAAATGATGCCTATATCTACTTTGAAGTGGGTAAACATGCTGATTTGGAAAGTGAACATGAATAGAATACAATAAGACAGCGTGATACATGGCATTGATCAACATATCAACGGAGACGGCTACTAGATCCGAGTTCTATGCTTGTCTCAATGTCTGCCCTATTCGCCCATGTCAACTACACTAGGTATGAGACTTAGTTACTCCAATCTGTATCAATTCAATTCTGTAGGGATATAGAGCTTGAAGAAGAGTGATATATGCCTATAGAAGAAAGGTCTTCAACTCAGTAGTATCTTTTCGTCACAACACGGTGTCGACTGTCTTCCGTCTCTTCTGTTATCCTCGGTAGCTGTTGACCTCTTGCGTTCTTTCTTTTCTCTCGTTCTCAAGCTATCTCAATTATTCTGCTTGCCTTTTCTACACACCATCTTTCTCGCCCCTTTTTACCCCTCCCTACCTATCTTTCTTCTTCATATCTCTTCATCAACCATCTCCTCGACCTCGACCACGCCTTTATCCTGTTATCTGCTGATATCAGTTCCTGCAGATTTGCATTTTCTTTATCTCTTCGCACTCTGATACGCCTCATCACCTGTGGTGCCTTCCACCCTCTCAGCCACCTTGGCCTTGAGAATCACACTCATCGTAATTTACATCTTTTGCCTCATTTTTGTGTCTCCTGGTATGTCTTACTTCGCTTAACCCCTACAGCCAGTGACCCTGGACACCACTTCTCGTGTTTTTCCCCCTCTCTCATTGCTAACTGCTAACAATCCCTTCTCCAGACCTGATCTGCCATCATGTCAGGCATGCATGACCGAGTTCCGAAGTCGGAACCCAGTCCAGCCATTTGTGAGTCCAGTCTCTTTTGATAAATAAGGCCATCTTTTTAACTGATATCCTTGTTCCTCTAGCTGGATTTCCTGTTCCAATGGCGGTGTCACATGGTCTACCTAATATCACCCCAGCCCACCCAATTCCTAGTTCCTCTCTTGAGCACCTCACTAGGGACATGAAAAACCTGGTGAAAAAGATACAAGACCTCAGTCACTTGGGCATCGAGGACAGCAAGATTATGCTTCCAAAGATATGTGTTGTCGGTGACCAGAGTACCGGGAAGAGTTCCCTGATCGAGGGTATTTCCGAGATCAAGGTACCTAGATCCGAGGGAACTTGTACTCGCTGCCCGCTCGAGATCAATCTCTCTGAAAGCGATGATGCTTGGAAGTGTGTCATTCATCTATCTCGTCGATATGTCTTTGACCCGTCGAAGCGCCTGAAAGTCCCGAAGAAGTCGCAACCCCTGGGACCATGGATTGCCCTCGGCGGACAAGACGATGAACACTTTGTCACCTTGGACAATAAACAGCAAGTCGAAAAGGCTATCAGTTGCGCCCAGTTGGCTATCTTGAACCCAAGCACGGATCCGCAGGATTTTGTGCCTGGAACTATGCCTGATATGTCACACACCCCTCAGGTCAAGTTTTCTCCGAACGCCGTGCGTTTGGATATCTCCGGTCCCGGTCTTCCTAATTTGTCATTTTACGATTTGCCTGGAGTGATTAGCCAAACTGAACAAGACAACGAACGATACTTGGTGAATCTAGTGGAGAATCTGGTGAAAGACTACGTTTCTCAGGAACATTGCATTGTGCTTCTCACATTGACCATGACAGATGACGCCACTAATTCCAGTGCTGCCCGCCTCGTCCGTGATATCAAAGGCGCAAAAGAACGCACCCTTGGCGTCTTGACGAAGCCGGATCGTCTACCCCCTGATGGACGTTTTGACCTATGGGGTGAAATTCTTGACGGAAGCAAGTTCAAGCTTGGTCACGGTTATTATGTCATTCGAAATAACACCCACGCGGATGTGAGCCATGCCCAAGCTAGAAAAGAGGAAGAAATATTCTTTAGTTCTTCGATGTGGACAAGGGATCTCGCAGCATTCGAAGACCGCTTTGGAACAAGGCAACTTCAAACGGCGTTGTCTGACCTTTTGATGCGCCAAATCTTAGGATCTTTGCCATCGATTATTGCCCAGATTGATGAAAAGTCGAAGGCCATTGATGCAGAATTGAAGACACTACCCAATCCTCCCACTGAGGATGTGCAGCGGATTCTTTGGGGCAAAACCTCTGATCTTGAACGGAAGATTCACGAACTGTTCGATGGAACCCCCAGCATCGAGCACTGTGCTTCCCAGAGGAAGCCATTGCAAGAGCAGTGGAACAAGATTGTTATGGATCTCCAGATGGCACTTGCAAAGACACGTCCAATCTTGGATGTTGCTTCCCAGAAGGACAACGAGGACCTGGCGGAGGTTGTGGATTCCGACTGTGAAATGGTGATTGTAGGTGTCAGCATATCAACACCCAAGAAGAGAAAGTCGCCTGCGAGCGGTACTTCGACATCGGAGCCAGCAACACCGAGGAAGGCGTTGTACAGCACCGGCCACTTTGAAGGGTCCAAGCCCACTCGTATCACTCTGCAACAACTTACCGAACTCAAGATTCGCTCTAACACGGTTGGTGTGCCCAACCAGCTTGATCCGCGGGCGATTGAAAACCTAAACAAAAGGAGCGTTGAGCATTGGGGCAAGCTCATGGAAATTTTCCTCAAGGCTACGCATAACCTTGTGCATAGTATGCTGGTTGAAGCTCTGGAGGAGGAATTTGCCCAGTATCACCAGACAGGATTGTACCAGGAGCTTAAGAGAATTCTCAAGGAATTCATGGCCAAGCTCCGCCATGCTCACCTTCAGATCGCGAAGGATTATTGCAAGTCGGAGCACGAGATACCCTTCACAATGGCCCAAGGTCAACACCAGATTTTGATGCAACAGGCTGCGAACGCATTGAGGGCTCGCCGCCACAATGCTCGCGCCACGTGCTGGTTAAAAGTGCGCGGCCACGATATGAGCGACGAACGAATTGCCGACAAGATCAAGAAGATCCAACCTGACCATCTTGTTACTGATAGATACTCGCAGGAGATTGAGATGATGGCAGTAAGTTTTCTAGGGAGAATTTCCTGGCATTTACTAATTGCGGTCATAGAGCTCGCTGGCCTACTATGACATCGCGTCGTCCCGTTTCCTCGACGTTCTATGCCAGTCCACGCACATGAAGTTGTTCCGGGCTTGCCGCGGAGGTCTTGTGAATACCCTCCGTGACGACCTTGAAATCTTCGGCGATAACGGTGAGCATACACATTATGGGTCGAAGCGGAGTTAGAAAATGTGCTAATAGACAACTTAGGTCGTGCCCGCTGTCTCAATCTCATGACCGAAGATCCAGAACGGCAGCACCGCCGTGCTCAGCTACAGAAAGAGCGTGAAAAGTTCTCGAAGGCGCAAGAATGGTTGGACTCGGTCCGAGATGAAGACATGGAGATGGAAGATGTGGACCAAACTGATGTCGCAGACATCAAAGACGATTGGTCTTTGTGATTTCTGGTACTTACACTGGTGTTGATTGAGCCAAATGTGGGCTTCAAATGGCTGTTCTCGGGGAGTGACTGTGAACTTCGATAATGTTTCTAATGTGATGGAGTGATGGAGTGATGGAGTGACGGAGTGATGGAAATATGGATCAAGTGGAAGATTGTGAACACAAAATAGCTGATCAACATACAAAAAAAGAAATTGTTCGATTAATCGATTGACAGAGGTCTAGTATATATTTGTGTTTTGTATGTGGCACCACCTTTGTATACAAATCACTTTAACTTGCACTATAAGATACTGCTAACAATTGCGGGCATTCAATTCTTCCAACAATAAGGGGAAATGCGAGCGCGAGTACTGTACGTTTCCGATAAAGAACTCGCGAGTGGACTGGGGGATCGGGACCGCAGGTAAGATATCGGGCCGAATAGTTCGACCAGTAATGACATCGAAGCGTACGAGGATAGTAAGCTGGAGGTTGCGACTTGGATCCATAGCGCTGAATGCCTGGTTGAACAATATCCTCTACTGTTCCAAACGACCTATTGGCAAGTCCCGCTCGGTCTACAAAATTTCTAGGAGTATAACGCGGCTCCCAATGGATAGCTGGATGACACTATAGAGATTCTCGCCTTTTTCGAGAGAGGCTTCCTTTGCCACAGTACCGGTATAGATTGCCGGAATTGTTAATATAGGCTGCTGGAGCTCACGGATCTAGGTGTCGTTGAAACTAGAGGCCTCGGCATACTCCCCCTTGCTTGAGTGGCAAGTGCCTCTGCGCTATACTCACCCTCTGCCGTTGATAGGGCGACACAGGGCTGTTTCTTAGAAGTCCAGGATATCAGACCACCACCCAGCTTGAAGATTGAACCGGAGGTCGAAGGCTCCTTCTTGGCATGTGTGCCAGCCCAATTTGCGTCACAGAAACCTATATGAAAGGACTCGAGGATAAGCTGGAGGAGTAACTTAGAATCATCCCGGGTAAGCCACTCCTCGCAGAGATTATCTAGGGCAGTTTGGAACTTTAGGCTTGTATCGTACTGGCGCATTACTATATCCAACTCGATGATACGGTCAAATTCGGCGTAGGATGCCCTCGCATGGGCCTCGCGGGGTATTTGCTGGAATCGAGAGTTAGGGGGCGATGCTAGCGAAAATATGGGCTTCTGAAGAACAGGGTAGCTGTAAGAAGTCGCCGACGAGCACCACACTCAAGCTGCTGGAATATCGGTCACGGGACCGGGGGAATATCTCCCGGCAGCGCTGCTCGATCCAGAGCAGTATCATGTATGTCGAGGCCGATCATGGACTTTTCGTCTATGATGAGGTAGCGGATGCCCTCGAATACCTTTCTGGACAGCCTTTAGCTACATTTGTCTGGCAAACATCGTATTAATCCAATTTGCCATCCATCATCTTGTGTTTGATAATGATGCGGCTACCGAAGTTGACCAAATGGGCTCGCTTGAGGAAGGAAAGAAGATGGATAGTTTGCGACAGCCTTCGTAGCTGCCACACTCCCTTCCTGGGGAACTTAGTCCTAGCGAACGTCTGAAACCACGAGACTGAATCCTTGATTCTTCCGGCTCTTGCCTGCGCCTTTTCGGTGGTTTCGGCTTTGGTTCCGGCTATATAGTAGAGAATCTATACTGCTCTGGTGAGCGCCTTGTGCGGCTTGAACGCCGGAGAGGGGCTGGTTATGCTGGATTTGATTGCGCCTCCGTGACCGAATAATCGGTGCTAATAGCGACAATAGAAGGCTCCCTCTGGGTTTTACTCTGGGATGGTCTTCTCTGCGGTGTCTCTTGGATGCGCTAGTCCCCGGTCCTCGCCATGTAAGCTCTTCGGGCATCACCTGGAGTTGGCATTATCCACCCTTGTATAGGTCCCATTTGTCCATTAATGAGTAGGTTTATGCTGTATGATTGGTAGCAATTACTACCGACGATGCGATCCTGTGAGGTTGCTGTCGTGGATACACTCAAGGGTTCTTTTGTTGGGCCCTCTAAACCCTGGACTTATCCTGATAAATTCAGATTTTCCTCCTGTTGAATGTTTGCAAGTTAGACTCCATCGTCCGACTCCATTCTCCACTCCACTGCCCTATTGAGTCTTAGGGCCCACAGCGTGGTCCATTTTAGTGCATGCCGTGTTTAACAATCCTCGCATCTGATGTCGAGCATCTTGAAGTCGGTGGCTGTGAACCCAAAGAATCCAAACTCTCGGTCATTCACACATCACACGCAAATACATTTTTTCAATTGTGGCTGCCAACGTCGATCAGTTTTCCAGTTGTTTCCTTGGATAGTCTGCTTTCCAAAGCGATGGTGGAAACACTGGCAATCGTCCGTCTCCATTATCATTCTCAGCAGCTTGTTTGCGCTTCTCTCTCCTCAACACGACAAGCATACTGAGCTTGTCTGCCAAGCAAACTTGTAGGAGGTCGATTGTCTCTGAAAAAGAGTCGATGTGCTCTTGAGATAGCACAACCCATACACCTCACCATAGTAGTAGAGAGGTGTCATTCTCTTACCACTAGGTAGATGTCGACTATCGGTCAAATCGTTGATGCTAATTTGCTTGACTCGGACAGCATGGTCGACACAGCGCCCAGGAACACTTTGTGGTTGATCCCGGGTAACGCATACAGCAACAGGCAGGGATGTCAGGCAAGTGTTATTTTAATCTAGAGTATTATTAAGATGTACGCTGTGACTTCAAGAAGTGGAAGAGGGGTTGCGAACCATCACTGTTGAGGTATGGGGTCGATCTTCAGACTCTGTACTCCGTATTTGACGTCGACAACTAAACTGTTGATTTTGATGAAGTGGTTTACTGCTCTGTATAGTAGACTAGGGTATTGATGAATGATTATTAGTCGAGAGTAGGGTTTCCAGGGTAGTGACAGAGTTGGTGAGTTTGTTGAATGACGATGAAAGACGGTCTCCATTTCTTAGAAAGAGGTTATATCCGACGAATGAGATGAATATATAGACAGGATCTGGGTAGATGAGAATCTCTAATTGATGTAGATATCTCTATAAGGAGGTATAGATGCGATAGTGGAAGAATCAAGGTGAAGTTTGAACGATGCTTCAACTAAGTAAGGTGATCATAATCTGACAGCAGATGAGAATATAACTGAGACTTGTCTGAGAGGAAGTACCACATATTATACAGACGACTGGGAGCAAACAGAATGGGTCACGCGACCTCTAACAATTGGGCATGGTGAAATGGAAGATCACAGACGGAACCTCAGTGACAAACAACTGGGATGAAGCCTTGCCGTTCATCCGGGCAATGCTGGATTCATCTGCCAATGCCTCAACTGGATACTCCCCACACATGCTGATGTATGGAACCCAACTGAGACACCCAACGGATGTGATGAGGCAAGCTCTCCCGGACAATATTTCAGCGTCCGACTTGATGCTAATCGAAGCATTGTGACGTCCTGGCAATGAAACACTACTACGATAAAAATGTGCGTGCGAAGTGGTTCCTGTGGGCTTAAAGGGGAAAAGAATAATAGAACAAAAATATATAAAAGAAATTACATTGATCGATATCAATCTATATACTCCGTAGTCCACGGGTATATCGGCTAATGGATGGTGCGATTAGCATGGAGTGGATTTCGTTAATATGGAAAGAAATCTCCTTCAAGTAATATCTCATTTTCTTTTCCCGGTCAGTTTTCGATTTTTCTATGATTGAATTATTGAATTTATTACGAGTTATATGAAGGATGTGCTCTTTAGAAAATCACATTCTTGTTCTACATGGGACCCCTGCAATGGGTACGGGGGTTTATTTGGCAACATCTGCCGAGGGCCAGATCACCGGGACGAGACTAACTGTCCATCTGGGACCGATCTGGGAGAAGTAGATATGATTGGTTCCTGGTCATTTCTTTCTCCACCATGGAGTAAGTATATACGCTGCACACTTCGTACTTTTGCCTGGTTTCAACTGCCGAACCGATAATCTGTATGGAGCCGAGTGCCGGGCTCTCTAATAATTCATTTCAGGGGGTTAGGTTTTTACAGCAAGCCTAGGCGTTCTGGGTTTTGGGGGCGATTGGGGGCGACTGTCTCACATTCAATGTGGGGGGGTTTAACGAACAATCAAAATAACTTTGTCTGCATTATATACGCCCAATTGTGGCGCTGTGCTATATTAAATGCACGTGGAAATTTGACAAACGTTTTCAAACTGCAATTGAGTCAAATAAATCAAAAATCACTCATGCCTTAACAATCTGCTGCAAAACCTCGACCAGACGGTCCGGCATACTCAAGAACGGCGAGTGCGAGCTGGGCAGCCGATAAGTGTTTTCCGGCCCACCCATCTTAGAGGCAAATAGTTCCTGCAATGGGGGTGGCATGGCACGATCCTGCTCACACACAATAAAAGCGCAAGAGATATCGCTCCAGGGCTCATAAGTGGACTCGCCGGAGAATACAGCACGAGAGGTGTGTCGTGCTAGCGAGTTCCACTTCTCCTGCTCAGCGGGGGAAATATCCTGCCAGCCAACCTCTCCAGCGCCATCTGCCAGGACATAGTCACCCTATCCAATAGTCAGCTCTGTCATCTTGTGGCGTATATCTCGTGTTCCAATTGCGCATCATTTCCAGGAAAGGCTTACATCGACCTTCATCCAGTGTAAATAGTTTCCACCTAGCATACCCAACAAGCTTTGACCCTTGTCTAGGGCAAATGCAGCCAAGTATACCATCTTCACAACACCGCCCGCCTTGCCCTCGGCTGTACGAGCCGCTTTATTCAGTCCTTCGACAGACGAGGAAGCCACCACGCCGCCATAGGAGTGTGCAACCACGATCAAATCGCGACCCTCGTCTGCGAGCTTTGTCAACACATTGCGCAGGGAAGTGGTATCGTCAGCTAGAGTCTTAGAGGGTGGCTCAGCGCCAATTGAAGGATGCGCGGGGCACTCGGAGGGAAATCCGAGAGCTTCCAGACGGGAGCGAGTAGCATCAAAGACGGCTGGGACAACCCAGGCACCCAGGGAAAAGACAAATGTTGGGTTCGTCATTGCAAAAGAACTGATATTATGAGGTAGATTCCTATTATGAAAAAGAATTCAGATACGAACAAAAAGCCAAGGGCGGAATGAGCGGCATATTAGCGTATTCGTAGTTTACCCATTGTATCTGGAACACAAGCTAAAATCTTATCCCATTTCGGCATAACGTATCTCAGATGCTTCTTGTAGACTAGGTGGCTTGATGTTAGTCCTCGGTTCGAAGTAGCGTTGTTTGATGGCGTAAATCGATCAATTAGAATTAAGCGTCAACATTTTCCGTGGAACTCGCCAAATTTTTTGTTCGCGTTCCATGGAAACTTTCATGAATCGGCTTCTGTATAGTGCTATACTATGCCTATTTAGGTAATAGGCACTGAAATACCGCCTTGGCATCTTGAATATGTCCCACTTTGACAAGGTAGGTGACAAGGTTGGGCTAATAGATTCACATGGCAAATATGTAGAACTACGGTTCTTATTTTAGGTCGACCCCTGCTTCTTCAATGACATTATTGTTTTGACAGGCCATGCCATAACAATGGATTCCAGCTATGCGCATGAGAGTACTCAGCCCAAACAGCGCATCACAACGATTGTCTTCGCCGTGTTGGCCATTTTCTTTTTCACACTAAGAATAATCGCTCGGCGCTTGAAGCAAGTTCACCTAGGACCGGATGACTGGACTCTGGTTGCGGGATTGGTTCGTAGCTTTTGATCTCTTTGCATTGTCGGTGATAATCTGGCCTAACTCTATGCTAGATCTTTACGTTGACTATTGCGGGAGTCAACCTCGCCTGTACGTCTATATTAATTATCAATCAGCGTACTACAAACCTAGTCTGAGCTAACTATATCGAAAGGTGTTGAATATGGCATGGGCACGCACACGTCTATCATCCACCCTGTCAATCTATCAGTGGTTTTCAAGGTATGAGGGATAGATCCAAGTTCGGTCAACTTCAGAGCCCAATCAATGGCATTTTCTAATCACACATTCTCAACAGTTGATCTACACCTTTGAACCACTCTATATTACAACAGCCGGCACCATCAAATTCGCCGTACTGCTCATGTACTATCGCATTTTCCCCGTCCGCTTCATCAAAATCGGCGGTTCTATTCTTGGCGCAATTACTCTCGCTTGGGTGATAGCCATGGACTTCCTAGCCATATTCCAATGCTGGCCAATTGCCAAGGGATTCAATCCCATGCTGCCTGGTAATTGCATCGTTCTCAAAGGCGCACTGATCGGGAACGGGGTACCAAACTTTGTGGTGGACATGTGTATTTTGGCTTTGCCAGTGAAACTCATCTGGGGGTTACAGGCGAGTCTATGGAATCGAGTATCAATCATCTGCGTGTTTTTGACGGGAAGTTTGTACGTTCCATATATGCCATCAAATAGCTTGATTGGAAAGAAGATACATGGACGTGTGCTGACAAGATATAGCGTCGTGGTTGCGAGTATCTATCGCTTCAGCCTCATTTTCATCTTTGATATTAACGATGTGGCTTGGACCCTCGCCGATGCGCAAACCTGGTGTGTCGTCGAGAGCGCTGCAGGTGTTATTTCCGCCTGCCTACCTACTCTCGCACCTGTTATCAAACTTTTCACGAAAGGATTGGCCTCTACCGCTCGTTCGCTCTCAAAATCGAATCTAACGCAGTCTGGAACTGGAGTTATTTCACATGTTGATGCTGGAGAGGCAGGGTTGATTGGTGGAGATCACAAGGTTACGGTCACAGCTGGTGAAGCGCCTCGTCATAGTGGGAACTATTCGCTGGCAGATATGAGCCCTAACAATCGGGGGAGCTCGCATCTAAAAGCCAAGGGCTGGACGATGATAAGCGCAGAAACTGATAGGGATTCAAAGTAACATGAATATTTCGAGGACTATATATGACTAGGCCTGTTTATGTCATGTTTATTGCCGTTCTAGCAAAAATTGTGTATTGTGTCATTGTTTGAAGAAGCTAAGAGAGCTAATAGAGGTAAGAATAACTTATGAACCTTGGCGCCAGACCTTGTAGGATACTTCCTAGCTGAATAGGTGATGCTCAGGCGGGACGGCCTGGGGACAAAACAATTCCTCCAACTCGATTACCAAAGCCTACTTCTGCGGTCACGCTGATCTGTGTGCCGGGTTGTAGTAGGCAGGACGTCGTAATGGACTGCCGTAGAGTTGGGACGTAGCGGGGCCGCTGCTGTCGTAGGACACTTTGTCCCAATCAACAGTCTCCAACTTGATATTGAATGGCTGTCGATAGATAGACACGACGATTACAAGCTTCACATCGCTCTTCGTGTTCGTGAGCCACCCTTCCGCTCAGCCTTCAACTTTCGACATGACTCAGAGACTCCAACTTCGACCGCAATGGTCCGCCATTTTACGTCGCGACCTGGAATAGGTTGCATAAGGGACTACAACTTGTCGTCCTGATTTTAACAAGAGACTAGTCGAACGTCTTCAGGAGAAAACTTAGTTGAGTATATTCCTCGGAGGGCTTCCGCTAGTAGTTGCTTTCTAGCGCTGAAGCAGCTCCTTGTACCAACCTTCTTCTGGAGGGGAAGGATCCGTAGTGCATCTTTCTTGAGCTCCGTTAGTTCCGAGCTGTAGCAATTGGTCGCCCTATTCTGGAGGGAATGGCTTATGTGCACCCGGACTACTTCCTCGGATTTCAGCCTTGCGATATCTCGCATATGGTTCACCCACACATACACATTCGTGTAGTGGTTTACTTGGTTAACGGACTTGATTGTTATCGGCGCCCCCAACGAACCGCAGAATGTTGTCAGGCCTTGGTAAAGGATAGGTGTCCTTGATCACATCCTTGTTGAGACCTCTCAGATCGACAACTACCCGTTCCTTGAGCTTCCCATCGACAGAACGCCATACGACAAATACGAGGAATCCGAACCTTTGTTGTCCGGGTCGAAGTATCCGATCACGGATGTCTTCCGTGTGTGGTGTTGCCAACCCTCCGCTTGGGCCGGCTGGGCCTGGTGGTCCCTGGGGTCCACGGTTTTGCGGGGTGTTCATGCCTTGCAGCGCGGTAGCCAGATTATTCGGTGCTCCGCCGAAATTATGCTATAGCGTTTTGTAAAGCAATTTGAATCAGACGGGCGTAGCCCCTCCGAGCGGATCGACCATTTGCGATGAAAGGAGTGAGTGACCAATGAAGTCCCATATCGCGTATCGCATATAGTACTGTGTTCAAGCAGGCCGCGTGAAGCTGCCTCATGGGCTGCAGTCAAGGGCTTTATGACCATATATCGAGTGTCATAATTGAACATTTGTCGAGCAAACAAAACCTTTCCTTATCGATGGCTTCACATGGTAGTGCCTAGAAGCGCTCGGCGTCGGTGGAGTCCGAGTCATCAGATATGTCTGAACGAGATTTTCCTGAGCTCCAGAACGGAAAGTGCGACATTTTTGGCACCCGTCACCCAGGGAAACTATATATAATATTAGTTAGCTTTGGGTTGGACCTCAGGATGGACCTTCCACCTGGGCAACCTTGGAAGGAGGAGTAATGAGTCCTTACCTTATCCGGAGGTCGATCAACAATTTAGTTTCATTGATAGTTGAGCATACAATGAGAGAGAGATGAAGGAAGAGAGATCTGTAGTGTGGAATCCACAAGGGATGGGGTATTTATACCCCGGTAAATCTAGCAAACAAACTCGCAAACATGAATCTGCCTAGAGAAACAAAGGTGGGAAGTGTGTCGTACCACCTTTTTGAAAGGGGGAGTCTTGCACCTAAACACTTATCGATTTACCTGAAGCCAACCCATTTCTAATATCAGCCAAAAACAATCAGCTTTCCTCGCTTGCATTGGGTGCTCTCTTACATTTAACTCCGATGACACGTCGGGGAGCCACCCTGCCACTGCTCAGGGGAAACACCACCTTGGAGTCAGCTCTAGATCAAGAGGAGAATGTTCTCCTTGATTTAGATTACCCAGAACAGCGCATTGATTTCTTTGTGTCGCTGTACAGCAATCGCGATGAGATTGAGCGTATTGCATCATATCATCTTGGTCTATGTCCGTCAGATACTTGCCGGACTAGCGATGTAAATGAATGGGTCCATGGCAGCTTCAATGTTTGTATTCCTCTGTATATCAGCGAACAAGGCCAAGACCTAAGGAAAAGGGCTCTTATTAGGTTTCCCTTGCCCTACAAAATAGGCGAATTCAAAAATCCCGGCAACGTGGACGAAAAACTTCGCTGTGAAGCAGCAACTTTCATTTGGATACATACGCATTGTCCGGAAATATCCATTCCCCAACTATGGGGGTTCGGGCTTGTTGGAGGCCAAAGTGTACGAGATCTCAATTGAGATTGGCTATAATTACATGAATTCTAACATATTCTTATATAGTTCACGAAACCGGAGAATATCTCTCTAGGAACTAGACTTCTCTGGACACTCAAAAGATCAATCATATGGTTGTTAGGGCTCCCTTTACCTTGTCCCTATATATCTCATCAGCGTTTGACCTTACTCAAAACCGGGTACTTGGTGATGGACTACGTTGGCAACTCAGAAGTTCAAATGCTTCCAGAGACATTGGATGAAGACCGTCATGACCAAGTCAAAAGAACAAACCTCTTTCGCGGGCTTTCACGCATGATTCTTTCTTTGAGTCAAATACCACTCCCCCGCATAGGATCCTGGACCCTAGACTCGAACGGAGCTCTGCAACTTTCCAATCGACCTCTCACTCTTCGACTTCATCAATTAGAAAATGGGGGAATTCCAACCAACATCAGCCGAAGCTTGACCTATCCAGCAGTGGACACATACTACCTCGACCTCCTATCTTGTCATGATAGTCGGATACGGTACCAGCCAAACTCTATAAGCGATGCAGATGATGGCCGAGCCCAGATAGCACGATTGACGATAATGAAAGCGCTCCTACCTCATTTTTCTAACAAAGACCATCGAGAGGGGCCCTTCCTGTACAGACTCACGGATCTCCATCCCAGCAACATATTCGTTGACAGCGATTGGAATGTCAAGTTTTTTAATGATCTCGAATGGGCATGCTCACTACCAGCGGAGACGTTGCGTCCTCCGTACTGGTTGACCGGCTGTTCAGTCGATGAACTAACAGACGACCATCTTGAAACCTTTAGTAAGGCCCACGAAGAGTTTGTTGGTGTTTTTGAGGAGGAAGAAAAACAGTTTTCCCCTATCAACAATGACCATTCTTATAGGACAAATCTTATGAGAAACGGTTGGAAAATTGGAAACCTTTGGTACTTCCATGCTTTGGACAGCCCGAAAGGTCTATTCAACCTCTTCTCTCAACATATTTATCCCATTTTTGCACCTTCCAGTCAGTCAAAAGACGACTTTGCACGGGTTATATCGGACTTCTGGGCTCCCGATGTTGGAAAGGTGTTAGCTGCCAAGCTCCGAGATAAGGAAGAGTATGAAAAGTCACTTTGTCGAAGGTTTGAAGATGCTGTTGTGAGTGGCGAAGATAATTCGGAAAATTAAGGGGAGATTGGGTATTTCTGTTTCAACAAGAATCATATCGTGAATGGAGGATTCGAAGGCAAAGCGGTAAAATTTCAGGGGTTCTTCAATTGCTGCGAGCCAGTTTGGTGAGCAGTGAAAAAATGTCTATAACCTACAATATAAAGGAGTCAATCTGGCAGGTATAAGAACAGACCAGGCACGTCATTGAGAGGTGAGGTTATCAGGCTCCTGACCACAAATATCAAGATTGTCAGAGATTATAGCCCTCAGCAAGAGTTGGATATCTATATATATAAAGATAAAAGTTCAGAAATAACAAAAATCACAATAACATTGAAAAATGGCCGAAAGGAGTAAAATGTTGTCAGGTGCCCCGCCGAAACCGTCGTCTTGGCGTTTAGGAGCTTCGGGGTTTCTCTAGCCTTTTTATTCTATTCAAGTCTTCACATCTCCTTGCATACCGTCATGCTTAATATACCAATGCGTGATAATCACAATACTCAGGCTTCCACCAAGGCTGTGATCTTGGTGAGTAACGGAGTCATTATGTATAGATAAACAATAGCTGACACCTTGTCCACAGGTCGGAGGCCCCTCAAGAGGCACTCGGTTCCGCCCATTGTCGCTCGATGTGCCCAAGGTATGTATTTGAACCTCATTTAATCGTTCATTAAGATCCGCGCTGGACAAAAATTGACACCGCAACTCCTATAGCCCCTATTCGAAGTCGCCGGTCACCCTATCATCCACCACTGTCTAAAGGCGGTGGCTAAGGTCCCCGATGTACGCGAAGTGATTTTGGTCGGATACTACGATGAAAGCGTGTTCCGGGATTTCATCAAGGATGCCTCCAAGGAATTCCCCCAGCTGCGCATCCTCTACCTACGGGAGTACACAGCGTTGGGCACTGCAGGTGGCCTATACCACTTCCGTGATGCGATCCTCAAAGGTAAGCCCGAGCGGCTGCTCGTGTTGAACGCCGATGTCTGCTGCTCATTCCCGCTGGGCGAGATGATGCGGTTATTCGAGGAGAAGGACGCCGAGGCTGTTATTTTGGGTACACGTGTGTCAAACGACACCGCAACGAACTTCGGATGCATCGTGTCCGATTCACACACCAAGCGTGTGCTTCACTACGTCGAGAAGCCCGAATCGCACATTTCCAACCTGATTAACTGCGGTGTCTACCTCTTCGCTACTGAGTGCATCTTCCCCGCCATCCGCAGCGCCATCAAGCGCCGCACCACCCGCCCCCGCCTCCTCTCGTACCCCTCCTCCGACAACTTGGAGTCCTCCTTCATCGCCACCGGAGACGACGAGGACGCAGAGAAGAGCGAGGTCCTCCGTCTGGAGCAAGACATCCTCTCCGATCTCGCTGACAGCAACCGCTTCTTCGTCCACGAAACCAAGGACTTCTGGCGCCAGATCAAAACCGCCGGCTCCGCCGTGCCCGCCAACGCCCTGTACCTCCAAAAGGCATTCCAGGCCGAGTCTCCTGAACTCACTCCCCCCTCTGCCACCATCGTGCCTCCGGTCTACATCCACCCCACCGCCTCCGTCGACCCCACCGCCAAGCTCGGTCCTAATGTCTCGATCGGCCCGCGTGTCGTAGTCGGCGCCGGTGCCCGTATCAAGGACTCGATCGTGCTTGAGGACACCGAGATCCGTCACGACGCCTGCGTCATGCACTCGATCATCGGCTGGAGCAGCCGTGTCGGTGCCTGGGCTCGCGTGGAAGGCACACCCATCCCCGTGGGTAGCCACTCTACTAGCATTGTCAAGCAGGGTATCAAGGTGCAGAGCATCACCATTCTTGGCAAGGAGTGCGGTGTTGGCGATGAGGTCCGCGTGCAGAACTGCGTGTGTCTCCCTTACAAGGAGCTCAAGCGGGTAAGTTTTATATCTTTCCTATTCTATTCGCCATTGACTAACATTCCTTTTAGGATGTGTGCAACGAGGTCATTATGTAAACTGATTGGTCATCTTTGGTCGAAAATTACTTGATCTTCTCGTACGGCTTCATTGTCGGGTTTGTCTCATCTCATCTTATCTTATGGTTGGATGGTTATTTGCTTCGTGAGCGCAGCCGATCTAAGGATCTTTTTGTTTTAATCTATCTAGAACGAACCCAAAATGAATGAGTCGTTGGATTTCTGAATTTGTGATACACCAAGTAATTCGAAACGCCGTCATGTAGATCCCATCAACCCAAAACACCGTAACATAACCCTTGAGATGCACCCCCGATGAATATCAATCCCGCTTGCTATCATCAACGAAAATGGAAAAACAAAAACAAATAGATCCCAACTATCAAAGTCCCACTCAGCGATACATAGCAGGGTCATACCCAGTATGCTCAGCGGGCCTTTGATAACCACCCTGATCATAGGCACTAAATCGCACTCTGGGCGCACCACGGTGACTCATACCAGGCGCTGAATCATGATAATGCTGCGCGTCACCAGCATGATCATAGGCACCGGACATTGCAGGCACGTTATCGTAATCGTTCAAAGCGGGGGTAGACTCGCTGTGACGATCATCCATCTTAACATCGAAAGCGCCCGAGTCATCAAGACCCGGGTGCGACCCCATAGCATCGTAGACACCAAGACGAGTCTGACGACGACGCACAACCACATCCAGCCATACTGCAGCGATGTAGCTAACCAAGCCGGTAGCGTTGAATGCAAAGAGGGCTTTGTAGCTCCGACACACTGAGATGCCGGTCGAGTTGCCCCAGTAGGCTATTGTGCAGGATGTTGTTATTGTGGTTGCTATGCTCCAGCTCAGGAGACCCAGGGATAGGGCCCAGAGGATTGTCAGGAGGATGTTGAGGGAGATGGAGAGTTTTGTTGATAGACCGCAGCTGCAGTGGATTACTGAGGTTAGGAGGATGTTGAGGATAGAGAGGCCTGATGAGACGAAGAGCTGGGTTGTTTTGTTAGTATTTTGAAGATAGATGGTTATTTGAATGTTTATTTACCACCAGGAATGAATATGGTAGTTTAAAGCCATCAGCGTGGAGATGGTATGTAAACACTGCCAAGATCACGCCTACCACGATCGAGGAGAGGAAAATTAGGAAGCGGATGAGATGAAATGGTAGAGGCGGGTAGGCCGAGGGTTTAACTTGTGGTCGCATATTGAGATGTGAAGATGTGAAGATGAAAGAAAGAATTCAGTCAGAGAAGCCCCTACAGTCTTGATCGGCGATCCACTATGCTTGGGGCTGCGTCATCTATTTTTATCGGGCAGTGCAGAAGTCGTAAAACATTTTGGAATTGTTTCAAATAAGTTGGGGTATTAAATTATGGAGTTGTAAAGAGAAGATCGGAATATCACTTTAATAGTTGAAATCCTCATATACCAGTGTTTTCCCATCCAGCCAATTTAGAACCATCTGCTTCAACCCAACACCAGCGCATACGTACCATACCTCTGCTAGCGCACGGTCTAGGTCCTCGGCCTGCATCCTTCGTCGTATCATTTCCACCCCAGACGACTGGATGCTGTCCCACATCTGCCGATCGGCTCCATCAAGATCCACATTCGTGATAAACAAAGTCGTTGACAGGGGCAACTGTGGCCACCGCTGGAAAACATCATGTACCAGCCCTAGATCATGCATCGAGATTGACCAGAATAATCGCAGCTGGGAGCTATCCAATTCTGGAAGCTGTGCGAGAAGAGGTGTGATGCCAATTCCACCCGCCACGTAAGGGGCAATCGACTTGGTGGATATATGGAAGTTTCCCCCAAATCCTTTGAGAGGTACTTCTAGGCCGGCTCGTTCATTTACTCGAGAGAGATATCGTGTAACGGGACCATGCCGTCGGACCATGATCTCGAATTGATCAGCGGGTATATCGCGGCCCGGGTACGAAGACACGGTAAAGGTTCGAACGTAGTCATCGTTTAGACTGGTTGGATCGTCATCTCGCATGTGGCTATAGCCCATGTTCAGCTCGTCTTCAAAGGACAGTGTGACATACTGTCCCGCACTCCATGAAATTGGTTTGCGTCCGGAGATGCGGAATCGAAACCGTTGGATGGATGGTGTAATGTCTTCCTTTTTTATTAATGTCGCCGTTGCGTCTGACCCACTGTCGTCTTGGGCGCCAGGTAGTTGTTTCTCATTGATGAGATATCGCACGCTAGGGTTGTATGGAGAAGGGTCTCCAGCCTCGCCACGAAAGCCCAATCCATTCTCAACAAAGATTGCAGCAGAAATAGTGACTCGCACGGCGAGATTCGATCTTGGTAGAATGGCAGCCGCGTCTTTCCCAGCTAGAATCTCGGTCGATCCAGTGAAGTACAGGACATTGCCGCTATCAAAGTCGGGAACGACAAACCCAGCCAGCGGGGTGGTTTCTAGATTCCCCAGCGTTTGGTAGTGTCTATTCCCCGAGTACTCGGGATAAACAAGAACAGCACCGCTAGCATTGTTGGATTCAACACGAATAAATCCCGGCGGGCCACCACGAATATTTGTATCCATGGTTGATGCTCCATGAGACGAAGATACAAACATAGTATCCGCACGAGAGAGCAGCTCAACTGCAGCAGGACTCAATTGTGGTGAGTCAGATATCAGCTTGGAATCAGCCAGTGCAGGCACAATATGCCTCTTATTCATGTATTTGGGGCAGTTCCCAAGGCTCTCTTCAATGTGGACGACCAACTGTGCATCTCCTGCATCTCCATCGGACAATGAGCCCGCCACCATCCTGCCATACAGCTTTACTCTCTGGCGGTTCTCCAAGTCGACTGCCAGCCCCGAGACCATTTTTCCTATGTATGCATCAGTTTGGTTGCCGGTCAATAGTGCCTGTACCACCGGGTCGTATTTGCTGTCCACTTGTGTCCGAAGATCAATATGCGATTCGGCAACCGGCCTTGCAAAGCCCGCTGTGCCGCCCCATATCGTTGACCATGGCCGCCCTTGGCTATCCAATGTACCCAGGGCAAGCAGCGGGGATTGTTGAACAAGAAATGCAGCTCTCGGGCTCAGGTACGGGGCAGTTGGGTTGTCGCCGTGGGGGACTCGAAGCCAGTCGTGTAATTTCTTCTCACCCTCGTGCCAGGGCACAGTGTTTGTTAGGAGTGAGGCCATCGAGTAAGGAAAGTTTAGATACTGAGAAGCTATGAGATCTCCCATGTTGAAAGGAAGTTCGTTCCTCTAGGGCTGGGGAAGCGGATTATAAATCGCGTCATCCTGCATAGGTGCCCAGGCCTTGGAGATGACAGTATGGTATGTATAGGCCTGGAAGCTTCGATAATTTATGTATAATATAACTACATATAACTATTTAGGCTGGATAGGTTCACATTCTAGTAATGTGATTCAAATATGCAACAATGGAGTGTTCGAGGCGTCTTTTAGTACGAGTATAGTCCACGAATATATATATAGCAATGAGCAAATGTCTCTCAAAGCTTCTAAATTATTCAAATTACTAAGACTATCAGAAGTATCCCTCTATCTCTCATTGAAATGTGCATTTAATTCTCAAAATATTGATTTGTCCCTTCTAAGAGCTATACTGACGAACCAATCAGAACTCCCGCGCCGCGTTATCAACTCTCTGCCTTCAGGGAACTTCTTTATAAAACCAACACCTCAGCATTTCCCTTTCACAGCTCAATTTTGTGCAACAAAAGCAAACAATTTCAGAGGTGTCACAGAATACACGGGCTTCCCTCGCCCAGATTCCTCAACAGCTCCTCCGATAGCTACCAGTCATCCATCCCCCACCATGTCGACATATGAAAGTACGAATCCCCATCGCAATAAAACTAGACTCACTGAAGCTAACACCATTCCAGGTGAACACAACACCGGCGACCCTTCAACGGCCCCAACCGCCCGCCGCCGCCGTCCCGACCTATCCACCTTCTTCTCAACCCTGTCCCAGATCACTCCAGCTCCCGACCACAGACCCCATGCAGTTCCCGTCCCAGGAGATGTGAGCGCAGCATTCTTCTCTCTCGCCGAGGCGCTAGATATGATGCGCCGCGAGTCCGATTCAGCGCAAACCGACACACAGGAGGGCACCGATAACGCCAGCTCAGATACCGGTCGCGATCTGCTGACCACGATGATCCAGTCGCTGCTCGCGCAGGCAGATACGCCACCGCGGGAGGTAGAGGGTGTCAATGAGGAATTCTGCGATAGTAAGAAACACTCCCCTAGCTCGCCGTGTCCATTAACTTCCCCCGCAAGCATCGTTTATCATTTACATGACTAACGCCTGGATCTAGTGCTCGAACGCGTCCCAAAAGCATCCCTAAAACCATCTGATGTGTGTCCTATCTGCAACAATCCCTTCGTGGAAGACCCGTACCCGCTTGTTGTCCAGCTGCCCTGTCACCCAACACATCGTTTCGATCTGGAGTGTGTGCGTCCCTGGTTGAGGCTGCGCGGGACGTGTCCGCTTGACCGTGTGGACTTTGCGAAGCAGTTGAGAGACAAGGCGGAGGCGAAGAAGAAGCTTGTTGAGGAAGATGAAGAGGAGGAATGGGATGGCATGTATGGTTAAAGGATCAAACAAGAAACTGTACATAAATGTGCAGTACAGATGTTTCATGGCCTATCTTAGCATGAGTGAATGACTGTTGCATCTATCATGTACATTCTAATCGAATGGATATTGAAAGTAAGATGGCTATATCTTGAACTCGAACAAGAAGATATAAGCATTGGCACCTACATTCGACTATCAGATACTCACCTTACACACCTCGATGATATCCAGTCCTTTCAAGAATCTCACCTCGTTGGCTTTCATAATCTAATTATCGAACTGCCTCAAAGACCTTTGTCCCCTCTTTGATCTTACTTTCTTTCATGTCTTTGTTCATCCCTTTGATCACCGTATTAACAAAGAGCATACAGTCTCATTGTGAAGCTACATTCCTCGTCGAGGATCTTCCCGCAGCTCACATATAAATATTAAGTCCAAGTCCTGTCTGATATATTTTCTTACCCCAGATCACATACTCTCTACAACTCTTTAACCCATACCATCTCTCTCTATACTTGAACCGAGTCACGGACCGTGACCTCACCAGAGTACCACATACTACCAAGGTATTTTCTTCCCCCATTCCTCTCTATACAACTCTATCTACTCGCTTACCCCCAACCAGGTATCCCACATTCACATACCTCACTTCCTATATATACTTACCAGTAAGTATCCACCCCAATGTCTCCCACCCTAGAGACCCTGGCCCTCGTTTTCTTCTTTCTAATACTAGGACTGACAATTATGGTAATCATGATTCTTGTTAAGGAGTGGACAGAGTACCAAGCTATGCAGTTTTGGCCGAAACTGCGTAGTACTCGCACTCTCGATCTGGAATCGGGCCTTTCAAAGGACATAAAGGGACTGACATGGCGCGTTGAGCAGATGGAGACTCATATTGGTCGCGGAATCCAACTTGATGGATATCTCTCCGAATACCATGATGAACCCCCACTGCCTTAACCGCTTTATAATGTCAGTGTACCTTCCGATAATAGACGCAAGACACAAAGACCGGATTTCTGGATGCCTCCTATGCGTAGGGATAGCGCATGAGAGTTCGGTTTGAGTGTGTCGTCCTAGTTCTCTGCCCTATACTCCCATGTCTTTCGAGGCGGCTCACCTTGATGGAACTGGAGTGGGTGGGGTTTATATTATATTTGCCGTGGCACTAGGTGCAGTCGGCGGCTGATCCTTTTGGTGATGCTGATAGTTCAATGGGCCTATGGTGGATATACATACCTGAACCGATATATATCATAGGCACTGTTATTAGTTATTTCAGTTTGAAGGCGTCTATATGACGCCTTGCAAAGGTGAAGGGGAGGAGGAGTATAAGCGTTCGAGCAGTAAACTTGATATCTGTAGTCCTAGTAAAAAGGCCGGATAGTTGAAGACTGCCGAGATGACCTACTAGATATCAATTATAATCGACTACCTGGTCGGTAGAAATCAATTTGCTGAATTTGAAATGTATATCCTAGTACTTCGTATAGTAATTGTAACTCATCAGATAGTAAAAATCCTTGAATCCTCAGATAGTATACCCGTGTAGACCAACCTTCTTTTGAAAACACTCATAGTTCTGATAGCATCTTCAGTTAGGTACCTAAAGAAAATAATTGTAATTTGTAAGTTCATTCAGAGTTTTCTTTCTACTCTACATACAGTCCAGAATTTTCATCACACATAAGGTCAATATTTCATAAAATTTCCTCAGCCCGAGCCTTGGATCGGATAGCCAACTTGCCTGCCTGGTTGATCATCGCTTCGTAGCCACTTCGCTCTAGCACGCCACCGTCATTATTGACGACCTCACGAGCCTCGAGTTCCTCAACAAGGCGCTGGTTCTCACGGTTACCCTCTAGCAAGAACTTAAGGCACATCACAGCATGCTCCTTGATGTACGGGTTGTGAGCGTCAAAGGCGGTGCAGCAAAGAATCGCCTCAACACCGCCATAACGACGGATCTGCTCTTGGACATCGGGACACTTCCACACAAGGGAGGAGAGCACAAGCACGACCAGCTTCTTGAGATTGCGCCATTCGAACTCGGACGGATCCTCCGTAATCGGAGGAGACTCGCCTCGAGAGCCGACGCTGTCGGCACCGGTGTCGACAGGGTCTGGGTCGCTGGGATCGTAAGGACGTTCGACGGCAACAGGGGCAGGGGGACTGGCGCTGGAAGCATTGTTTGCGGCGTCGGTTCGGGGAGGAGGGGGAGGGGGAACGGAGCCAAAGGACAATTGGCTCAGTTGACCCTTGGGGATGCTTGCTTCCAACTCCTTGATCAACGTCACCAAGTCGTAGACAATCTCCCATTTAACCAGCAGATTCTTCCAGTCGTTGTTTTCGGTGAGCACGGCGAAGAACTCCAAGAACTGGTAGACACCTTCGTATACCCGTTCCATGTCCCACAGGTTGAGCGGGAAGTCTTCGGAAAGAGCCCGCTGGGCGCGGATCTGGCCTTGGAGGTAGATCAGAGCACAAGTCTCAGGAATGATGTTGCCACGGAAGATGGTGAAGATGTATCGGACAGTCAGAATATCAACGCGGTTGAGCGAGCTCGGGTTGCGTGGGATGTTGGGCTGGGCCGAGCCAGTCACCGAAGCAGGAGAGTACTTGGCTCGGAAGATGTGGGTGAGTATCTTGATCACAACAGCCTGTGCCGGTGAGATTATGTCCTTGGGCTGGCCGAAATCTGAGTAGGCATGGGACATAAGCCCGTTCTTAAGCACGGCCTCCATGATCTGGACCATCATCTTGAAATAGAGCTCATCGTCGGGGAGATCCCATGCCGCAATGAAAATCAGTAGTTCACGCAGTAGATTACGTCCTGTCTCCTGTGTGAGCAGAATGTGACAGCGGAGCGCTTGCATGTTTCTAGACCCATTGCGTTCACCGCCCTTGAGGCCAAAGCTGTCCACAATACCAGCCTGAACGATCATAGGCAAAGCTTCAATTTCAGCCGGTCCAAGGACCAGAGGGATATCTGTCAGAAGACCCCGTTGCTGATCACCAGGACGGCCACGGTATTCATCGTCTTCCTCTTCTTCGTCATCAGCTTCTCCATCGATGCCATCGTCATCCACATCATCCTCACCATCTCCGTCAACGCTTCCGTCAGCCATGTGGTCTAGGCTGTGCGAATCATCATCCCCCACCGTGTGTGCATCGCCATGGTCATAGTCGTGTTCTTCATCGCCGTCGATATGTGATGGCTCCTGGAGCCGAGCCATGAGTTCGTCCTTGGCCTCTTGGAGGGTCTCAGCGGCAGATTGAGCTGACCGTGGCATACTGGTATCGTCGTCTGTAACAGGTCCATCAACAGAACCGAAATCGTTGATTTCGGGAAGATCGGCCCAGCAAAGACGAGGGAAACCAGCCGTGAGACTGCGATCGATAGTGAGGATGGTCTTCTTCTTGGTGACTTCATGTTCTTCTTCTTCATCGTCATGTTCCTTGTGATCCTCATGCTCCTGATCTTCGTGGTTTTCAGGCTCCTCGTGCTCTTCTTCGGGAAGCGCAGCTGGGAGCTCGCGAGCCCGGTCCTGAAGATCAGACCAACCGTCAACCTTAGCCCCAAGTATCGCAGTCAAAGCAGCCCTGATATCCTTGACTTGGTCCGGGTCTCTGCCCATTTCCTGGATAGCGCTGAGGTCTCGCCCCAGAATTCTCTCCATGTGATCTTTAATGTTAGCTAGAAGAAGCATGGCTGCCTCTTCCTTGATAGTTGCCGGCTCCCGCGGGAACTTGGCGATAGTCTCCAATAGCAAATCCTCCGCGGTTTGGTCGTAAAGTGCGCGGATCGGCGGGTTGATGACGCGCTCTCCAACTTGCACAATGGGTGCCACTCCTTCCCGCGAGCTGGCATCGTCCAAAGGCTCCTTGGGTTTTATGATGTTCGTATCAGCGGTCGAATGGTAACCAAATAGATCCAGCCAGAGCACCATCTTGCGATGCTCATTGTGCATAATGAAGTTATGAAGGTACTGGAGGCACGTAATCAGAAGGCGCTTGTAAAGGTTGACGACTTTCTGCCATCGCTCCTCGTTCCGCGCATTTTGTTCGCCATCGAAGCCACGAGCGGTGACTCGGACACAAGTGTCGATGAGAGCTAGAATCCTTTGGTCAAATCCTGTTTCCGCTGCGAGATTCTGCGCCTTCTTAGTTGTGGCGAGAAGGTTGCGAGCGATTGTGCACAGATCATTCAGGCGCTCAATGTCTTTGACCAGCGAGAAATAATTGTACGCGATCAGATTGGCGGATGAGTGTTCGTAGCTTGCTGCGGGGCTCTTCCACGCGAAAGATTGGGACTCGAGGACGGGGATTGCTTTGGTGAGGACGTTCGTGAGACCTTGCCAGATATCCGGCGACATGCCGAGATTGTGACTAGAGCGCGCAACGTATGAGTATA
Source organism: Penicillium griseofulvum (assembly GCF_001561935.1). Classification (NCBI taxonomy): domain Eukaryota; kingdom Fungi; phylum Ascomycota; class Eurotiomycetes; order Eurotiales; family Aspergillaceae; genus Penicillium; species Penicillium griseofulvum. The sequence continues at coordinate 2,778,081 of NW_024467471.1, read as the reverse complement.
TAAACCATGTAAACGGACAATTAGATTGTTGTCTTACCGAACATCGCTCTCCTGGTGTGTCTTGTACAGGATCTGCTTTCCAGCGGCCAGCATATGCTCCAGGCGCTTTTCATCGATCATGCCCCGAACTTCGTAGTGGCTCAAGGTGCCTGCAAGGATTACCTTAAGCATAAGCTCTGCTGGCGTGCATAGTGGCTTGGGGTCTGCCATCTTGCAAAGAGATTCTCGTATTCCTAACAGTAAACAGCGCGGGGAGATCACAGTGGGATGAGAGAATCAAAGATTCGGAGAGACAAATTTTCCGCCCGCACTAACGTTATCGTTATCGCTCATTCGCCCATGAGCTTTCCAAGGTTTCCGGTAGAATGCTTTTTTGATATTTTATATTTACTTGACTTGGTTATTTTAATTGAATTGTCACTATCTAGCATTGTTTCTAGTACTTCTTGGGAGTGTGGGAATTTCTTGGTTTGTAATCAGCAAAGCCCCCGCGGCCAGGTTCTTTAGCGCTACTAGTCGATGTGGGCTCAGGGCAGTTTTGGAGCACAGAATGGATTCCTAAGTCACAAAATTGTAAATCCCAGAATATGGAAGAGTTATAAAGAACTTAAATACTAGAAGTCTCCTTAGCTCGACGGACAGATAGCCCCATCACGTCTCGAAGATTATACCAAAATCCCATATCGTAGATGTTGTCGACGTCTCTCATAGTGTGCAGTCGCTTCCATCGAGGGTCAGGAGGGACGTCAGATCCTGGGCGACGAGCAATACAGTTGGAGTTGGAGGCCAATAAGCATCCCTCAGTTGGAGGGTTTTCATCAGTGACAAGGATTTGATCAGTATGCACAGGCCACAGTTCATCATATGGATCCATAGGAAGGGGGCTGCCGAAGATGAGACTTCGTCTTGTCTTGAATACAAAGCCGTCTTCCACATCCTCTTTCCAATCGGACCACTTGGCGCTCTCATTAGTTGTCACCCCAGCCCAGATGAGATACGTATGGTACGCCAGGAAGGATATTGCTAGCGGAGCAGTCATAAGCATCAGTAGAAACACTCCCCCAATTTTGGCATTAGAAGCAATCAAAATGCTCCATGTGTTGATCCAGACTGTCCAGCCTTGCATGGCCTCCTGTATCTCCGGAGGAACCACTTCCTTCAGTATATCAGAGAGTAGGGAATAACCAAGGTAGGAGCCGTAAATCAACAAGATAGAAAGGAAGACCAAGAGCGAGATGAAGTAGATGCAGTTGTTGGCCCCGACACAATTCATCAGCCATACACAGTGGTGGTCATGGCGGGACACACAAGCCTGACAGAAGCTGCAATGCTTGCTGCGCGCTGGCTTGAGGAACTTGCAAGTGCTACATCGATGCCCCGGATGAAAGAGGACGCGGTCGTACGGATAGCGTCTCATCTCTTCCTCATGGTTATCTGCTGTAATAAATGACTTGGTCACAATACACTTATAAAGCATGAAATATGGCAAGATGATAGCCACGGGTACACAGAGTCGATGGATGCTCGAAAGCTGAGGCCACGCGGCCGGGACAAAGACGCCTTCTCCAATGACCAGCAAGGAGGTAAAGAAGATCTACGATGCATGATCAGTATTTGGAAGAGTAATAATAGATTCCGAGACTCACCAGGACAAGCGGGTGGTTCTCCTTCAATACGTAGCTACCAGATCGATTCCAGCCTCGTACTAACCTCCCGCCGAACAAGCGACTATCGACAACGGCAATTCCATTTGGAAAGGACACCCAGAGTGCCCGATGGAGCCAGGCGACCGGGGTTTTACTTTAGCAGTCAGCGCAGAGCCTCAAAGGTTTGTAGAACAAATTCCTACCGGAAAGCTGGCAGCCTGCCAAACAGCGCGATAAAGGTGAACCCCGAGATCGCCAGAATCACCAGACCAATGGTTCTGAGGGCCCCCATTATGAAGCTTATATTCACTCGAAAACTTTAAAGAATACACTGTTCATTCTTCATCCTCTAGTGTTTCTCTTGATTCCTACCTTCTTTGACTCGTGATCGGTCAACGCGTTCTCCCACGTCGTCGGTTTTGTGTAATCCACGTGACCGCGTGTTCAGTTTCGGTTGAACCAACCAATTCATCTATAGCCCTTGCCGGTTGGGACTGCAGGATTCATATACGATCAAACCCAAGAATTGACAGTCGAGCGAGTGAGACGACACCTATCTTGCACTATATCCCGCTGCTGAATGGGGAAAAGCCCCTTGTGACACGTCAACACGTGATACCGCGTCGCAGACAAAGCCGGCCTATTTTTGAGCGAAAGCTCGAAGAAAAGTCCTGGAGCTTTTCAAAGGGATGAGATGGCGTCCAGACATGACTCGTCTCGGGCTGAAACTTCAAAAATGAATTTGTTCCAAGGCGCACGATTCTGGCTATCCATAACTGTTCCACAAAGGTCAAGGTTTAAAGAATTAATCAAGGTATTTGGGGCACACATTTATTCTGGAACTTGCAGAGATTGATAAATATTTAGCAATATGGTGGCACCGTTGTGCTGATGGAGAAGGATGCCGATGTGAAGCTGGTGGATCATACGAGGAAAGACCTGCCTCAAGACACGTACGGAACTCTTTACTGGCTCAAAATCAGTGTACTAATTTTTAAATTAGGTTCTCCTATCAATACATAGAGCGTTCTATCAATAAGGGACGACTCGAAGATCTAGAAGCCCATCGGGTTGGGCCTTCTGCACCTCGTCCAATGAGTGCCTTCAATATTCCCACCAAAAGCACAAGATCGTTCTTTACCCTCAAAGAAGACCAAATCTTGTTTGACTGGGTCAATCCATTTGAGCACGAGCCAGGGGCGCCTGTCCAAGGTAATAGAATTTACCAGGATTTAAGTGAACTGGTATGACGCTCTCATGTTCCTGTTGAGACTACAAGATACAGTACTAATTGGCAGCACGCAGTTTCCCGCTCATCCATGGCAGTCCTGGCGTAGCAGATACTTGAAGCATCTGCGCGGCAAAGGCCGTCCAGGGGGCGGCACCCCATTGTCATATGACGAGCTTGTACAATCTGCACCACCTGAAGGAGAACGTCCAAAGACGTTACCTGCCCGAACTTCTTCCACAGCAAAACCTAGCTCAAGAGTCCCCCAGCTGGCACGACCTGCTCCCGTCCAAGCAAGTATGACACAAAGCCCAAAACGAAAACGAGACCCGGTCATTGAACCGCTGAATCAACGGCGGAGGGATGTTTCACCTATGAAAAGAAGAGCAATCGAATCTTCTGCAACTGCAGGCCCTTCCTCACGCCGTCCCCGTCCTGATAGCCGTGGACCACATCCAGACTCATCAAACATGGCAATCGCCACACCACCTGTTACTGGACGCCCAGGACGAGGCTCTCCCGGTGTCTCGTCATCAGATACAGGAACACTTCAAGGCCTTGGTATTCCAGCTCTCTTCCCAGACCCAAATCGATCCGTACAAACTCCTCGCCGCGGCACTCGGGAGACTTCACAACGACCAACTGCTGCTACAGAATCACTAGCGCCGCCAGCTCCTCCACGACCATTGGGGGACAATGCCTTCGCGCAGTTTGGTCGATTCAAGAAACAAGCAACGAATTCTAGACCACCAGTCAATAATATCTTTGAAGACTCGGTGGACCCCATATTCCTAGAACTCCCATTCTTACCATCAAGCCCAGCATCCCAGGTGACCGACGATGATACCTCGGACGCACCCGACGTCGATACTTGGATTGATCAACGCCTAGCGCGAGGTGCCAAAGAGTCCCACGTATTTGATGCTCTGCGATGTACGAGCATGGTCCCAGACATGGCGGATAAAGTTCTCGAATACCTCACCGCTGGGAAGGGTATTCCCGATGATATGCCCGGGGTCTGGACAGCCGAGGACGATGATTGTTTACAGGCAGAGGAGTATTCACGTGTACAGCGAGCGTTGACGAAGCACGGCGAAGAAGCGTACAAGGAAAGATGGGAATATTTTAGCCTGGCGCGGCAGACAGGACTTATTGAATGATACCCATGTGATGTAAAATTCGAGAAAACGAATAAAGAACAGCTACAATGGAAGAGTTGCAATTGTGAAGAAATGAACATTAGCGTGTAGCTAGAAACGAAATACATACTCCCCGAAGACACCGGTATTGACCTGCCCAGAACGCAAAGAGGAAATTGGAACTCAAAAGTAAACACCAATGGAAGGGTAGTAGTGCCTGATTTAAAACGCGTTACTTGCAGAAATCAAGGAGCAGTGTAGCGGTGGCCACGCGCTATTGCAGTTCCGAGATTGAAGAAATGGCCTAGAAATATCACACTTGTGGATCATTTTCGACTTGGTGATATATCAACTTGTCTGTAAATGGATGATTTAAGTATCCTTGAAGACACTATGAGAAACGTTAGGAATGCACTTCAAGCTGTCATTAGGGGGGAGGGCTTGACTCACAGGTGCGATTCGTAAAACTTGAGCATCTAGTTTGACAGTTAGTATCGTTGTCGCTGTTTCTGGCATGGTGGAGGACATACTTTCAGAGGACACTTTTCATAGCAGGCCTGGACAGACAGTTTCGCCTTGTGTCCATTGTTGAACTCCAGCCAGGCCATGAGACCTGCTTCACCCTCCCTGACAATTGTGTCCACCTCTTTCACATCCTTATCCCAGTTCTTCCCCTTTGGAAGCCATTGTGCGCCATTCTCTTCGGACTCGGGGGAAGCTTGCTTAATCTTCTCCTTTGGCGCTGACTTTCGGCGCTGTCTCTTGGCCTCGCTCGTTGCGGAGGCCGGTGCAGGCGCAGTGGCCTTCGAATCACCCATAGATTTGCGCTTGCGGCCTGGCTTTCCTGCCGCGGGTTTAGTTTCGGGCTTCGTCGGGCGACCACCGATGCTCTTATAGTATGCTGTGACAATGTCGCCTGCTCCCTCCCTGTGGTATTTGTCAATAAATGCGCGTAGCCGAAGCTCAACCAGCGCCTAGACGTACATGAGACTTTCCTCCTCTTCCCATGTGTGGTCTTCAAGCTTATCATAGCCCTTCCATTTCACGAAGAGCTTAAGGGTTCCCTGTAGTTGATTAGCGCCTCGGCACAATGAGGCTGAGTGTTGTAAACATACATCATCAAGCCAAGCGTGCTCACGGATGCTCTCAACGACATAGCTGAATTCAGTTAGAAGGATTTATCCACCGAATCTGCAATGCGCATCTCACAGTCCCTCTTCCTCATCCTCATCTTCGTCTCCTTCATCTTCCGGGGAGTCCTCAGCATCTTCGCCATTTGTCTCTGGCGCTTTTCTGAAAGGAATATCGCCGGATTCCTCGTCGGACATATCTTCAATGGGAGCTAGGGAATGAACGGGTCAACCGAGATGCTCACCGTTGCGCGCGCGACAAGTCAACATTGGAGGAAAACACTCACGAGGCATGTTTCGTTTGAAGGGTGAGATGAACGTGGAGAGTTTAGAAAACAGATTGGCGACTGGAGGATTGAACCCTCAATTGCAATAGTAAATTCAGGCGAAAGACTGTCGCATCTAGAGCAATTGGAGGAGTTGACAAGCAGAAACGCGTTGAAGGCGGACAAGATACGCTATACCGCTTTGGGCAGTCAGAATTTCATTTGTCAAAAGTGCATTTCGGGAAGCTCCCCCTCAAGGCTCAACTTGCAAGTTCACTGCTTTGTCTTGTCCTTTACTCTTGATTACTTTTTGGCCTCCTTGTTGGTGCCTTCTTTTTAAAAAAACCTTTATATTTTTGCCAGGTGGCAGCCCACCGTCAACATGGCAATGCGTAAGGCCGCACCCCATACCCCTCATTCTTGAAATGTGCTGTTGCTAACTATGTGGATTTTGATCTTTAACAGAGCTTGATATGTCTAATGGTGATTACTCTTCAAATAACTCGATACACTTCCGGTTCGGTCACTGACATTAAGGGATAGCTCAGGTCCTGAAGGACGAGCAGGGACGGCCATTTATTGTCGTTCGGGAGTACGTTCACCGCTACGCCTTACCCTCCGTTTCAAAATACCATTGAGAGTTGGGGGATGGAGATCTGGAGCTGACGGGGCTTTTCATAAAACAGTCAGGGAAAGAAGAAGAGACAGCATGGCACTGAGGCCGTTAAGTCACACATTGTTGCCGCTAAGACAGTGGCCAGCATTGTCAAGTCTTCTCTGGTATGGCACTCGGAAACTGATGAATAAGTACCCTTCTGACTCTCGTTTTTAGGGTCCCCGTGGTCTTGATAAGATTCTGATTTCTGCCGACGGCGATATCACCGTCACCAATGATGGCGCAACTATTCTCGGACAGGTTCGACCCCCGAAGTCCTTTTCCCCGGAAATATCCAATTTTAGCTCGAGAGACTTATACAATGGTTATGGTTAGATGGAGATCACAAACAATGTCGCGAAGCTGCTGGTCGAACTTTCGCAGTCTCAGGACGAAGAGATCGGTGATGGCACAACAGGTGTCGTGGTGCTGGCAGCGGCCATGCTTGAACAAGCCTCGGACCTCATTGACAAAGGAATACACCCCATCCGTATAGCCGACGGATACGATCAGGCCTGCGAAATTGCGGTTGCCGAGCTCGACCGAATCAGTGACGAAATTATCTTCAGCAGCGATGATACCACCAACCTCCTCAAAGTGGCCAAGACCAGTCTGGGCAGCAAAATGTACGGATTCCTGGCGGTATATTTGTTCTAGTTGGTGCTGACAGTTTTCACAGCGTCTCCAAGTCCCACGATCAATTCGCCCAAATCGCTGTTGATGCCGTGCTCTCGGTTGCCGACTTTGAGCGCAAGGATGTCGACTTCGAATTGATTAAGGTCGACGGTAAGGTCGGTGGATCTCTCGAGGACTCTCTGCTTGTCCACGGTGTTATTGTGGACAAGGACTTCTCTCACCCCCAGATGCCCGACGAAGTTCGGGATGCCAAAATTGCCATTTTGACCTGTCCCTTTGAGCCCCCCAAGCCCAAGACCAAGCACAAGCTTGACATCACATCTGTTGAGGAATTCAAGAAGCTGCAGGACTACGAGAAGGAGAAGTTCACAGAGATGATCCAGCAGCTGAAGGAATCGGGTGCCAACCTGGTCATCTGCCAGTGGGGTTTCGATGATGAGGCCAACCACCTTCTGCTCCAGAATGACTTGCCTGCCGTTCGGTGGGTTGGTGGACCTGAGATTGAGTTGATTGCCATTGCCACAAACGGCCGCATTGTGCCCCGCTTCGAAGATCTGACCTCCGACAAGCTCGGCTCAGCTGGTCTTGTCCGTGAGATGAGCTTCGGAACCACAAGAGAGAAGATGCTGGTGATTGAGCAGTGTGCCAACACCCGGGCAGTGACTATTTTCGTCCGTGGAAGTAACAAGATGGTGAGTTTATCTCTGCACCATATGTAGGGATATGTGTCGGTGGCTGATTATATCTATAGATCATTGATGAGGCCAAGCGGTCACTACACGATGCTCTCTGTGTCGTCCGCAATTTGGTGCGCGATAACCGCGTGGTCTACGGCGGTGGTGCTGCTGAGATTGCTTGCTCTATTGCCGTCGAGGACGCCGCTGTCAAGAGCCCCGGCATTGAGCAATACGCCATGCGTGCCTTCGCTGAGGCGCTGGATGCCGTGCCCTTGGCCCTTTCTGAGAACTCTGGCTTGAGCCCCATTGAGACCCTTGCCTCTATCAAGTCGCGCCAGGTCAAGGAGAAGAACACCCGTCTCGGTGTTGACTGCATGATGACTGGCACCAACGGTACGCCCCTATATAACCATTCTATACCCATTCCTGTTCATCCGCTGACTTAGGATATGTAGATATGCGTGAGCACTTCGCTATTGATCCCCTGATTGGCAAGCGCCAGCAACTTCTGCTTGCTACCCAGCTGTGCCGCATGGTTCTTAAGGTACGCCCCTCTTCATCCATTACATTGCGCTTGGTGCTAACCTCAATTAGATCAACAACGTCATTATCTCTGGTGATGATCAGTCTGAGTTCTAGATCACCCCACTTTAGCCCTATTCCACGATGGTAAAAGAAAAAAAACTGATGATTCTGATTTGCTTGCTATGTAAAAACATGGTCAATTACATAGAACCCTTTTAGTTTCAATAAAAACGAAAGGATTGATAATGTCTCTATCTGGTCTGCTCTTGATACGAGTAGCATTTATTGATGTAGAGGGACAAACGATAGCCTGTCTCTGATTCCCAACAACCATATGAGCGCTACGCACATACAGAGTTGAGCCAGCCAGCCACCTATTGGCACGACATACTCGTCTTACCCATAAATCCTAACGCCCATAGTTCCTAGTTCGCTTTCATCCCTTCTGCCTCGGAACCACACGATACCAACCGGAAGTCATTGCCGAAGTCACAGTAAACGCGAAATACATTCTTGTACAGCATGTAAAAACAACCTAAACCATCCAGCCCAACATCTACACACCACCAGACAAGTTCGTTTTCGTGGGGGATCCGTGCCTCCATTCGGGATTGTGTGGGAGTGTCTGTGTTCACGAGGGTCACCCGATATGCCGAGGAACAACAACGCACCCCAAAGAAGACAGACGCACTCCCACATCAACTGACAAATTTGGCATCTTGGAGTCCGGCTTCCGTTCACTTCGGGGCGCATCTGTGGGGGTGGCTGTTTTTTTGTCACATTTCTTTCCAAATAAGGTCTATTAGAGTAATGGACGAACAGAATTAGGGTAGTTGGTGACATGGCCCGTCATGAGCAACTACACTGCCTTGTTACCCGGATACGAGCGTGGAATTCTGACGTTCAAAATCGGCATTAGGCGGTATATACTTTTTTAGATAGCACCTGAAGCCTTGCATGCGAATTTAGGTCATGATGTTCTATCAAATGGACGATGCGTTGGCTTCTTCATTATTGTCCTGTATTTTAATCACTAATGGCATTACTTGTGATTGTGATAGTTTGACCTCCGATTTGTTTTCTTTCCGAGGAAATCGTTGCAGGAAGATCAGATCGCCTCTGCATGCACAATCTAAACCCCCACTCTACGAGGTAATATGTACGACGAGCAGATGCCGACATCAACAGGAAAGAGTAACGATCTACGATATTCATACCCGCTGTGACGTTTAGTACTTGTCATACAAATTTAGAACAAGCTCATTATTCTAACTGATAGTAACTATGTTGCGTTCTGCTGTATCGTGACCCCCGGGGGACTACCTCGAGCAACGAAGTGTCAGCCTATGGGACGGAATGGAATTGTGAATTGAATATAAGCTGATAATGACTATAGCTTAGATGATTATTAGAGCATTCTTCGCTAGCACGCCCGAATCGGAATTTCACGGTGAAGGCCGCGTACTGAGTCTCAGTCTCAGGATATATTCCTAGCTCTACAGATATGTCCCTATTACTGAAAAGACGTCATTATTTCCAAGCTCTTCCAGCGCCTAGCTAAACCTTCCCCCCCAACAGTTTGTTTTCTTTTTCCAGCCTCATTCTTGAACTAGCATGGTAGAGCTTTCAGCTTTGTGCAAGGATTCAGTTGACTCCAGGGTTTCACAATGCATGGAAGTACTACCCCAGTTCCCCGCGACTCGTGGACCACAGCATTCAGAATTCTACTATACACAGTCTGAGGGCGAGACAGGCCTAGGCTAGTTCTATTTTCTCTTTTCATTTTTGAATGTAAACTGTTCACATTGGGCGTTGGGATGTTGGAAGCTGGCTATCACAATCTAAAGTTTTAATGATATTTCCACTTCTGTTGGTGAGTTGCATTGCTGTACAATCAATATGGCGGGTCACTTTGGCCTAGTAGAGAAAGGAGTCAACTAGTCATTCGTATATCATTAGCCAGACCGCAACTGTATACCAAGATCCAATAATATCAATAGCCATCCATCCTATTTTGAAACACCAGTTACGCCAAAAACCCATCAAACCACGGAGACTGCATTGCAGTACAATTCCAAAGCAAACGAGGCAATAGTAAGTGCCATTCCAGGATAAAGACCTTATAATGTGGACATATTCCAACCACATTCAGTATGCCTATACATAACACACGATTTCAAGACGCATTGCATCCCGCAGCAGATCAATTTAAAGTCCCTCATGACCTGCAGCGGGTCTCGTTGCAAGGCGTCTTCATTGGAATATTAGAAAATGGGCGGCAGCCGCCACCATAGGAGACGAACGTCAGCTCCAGCATAACCGTGAGCCGGGGCATAGCGTACCCTGCCCACATGTAGGCAGAATAGGTACTTGTGTACATGGATTAGTTCGAGCCTCCGCCTTGGTTGGAATGCAAATCCATCGCTGTGGTGTGACACCGCTGACAGGTACGAGAGCAAGCCCCGATCTGGGTCATTTTCGTGGCCCAGGTTCTCTATACTCTGTGCCCTGCATTCTCAACAGGACTAGGCTACATTGCATAGTTCTAGGAAGCAAAATGTTTTATGGCGGTAGTCGACATAGCCGCGCTATGCTTAACGAAAACTTCTATGGTTATCGTGTAGAGGACCTAGCACTAGTAGTGTGGGCCTCCATATAGAACATGAGAGAAGGAGCATGATCCGGCCAGAATCGATATGTTTGTAAATATGATCGGCTGTTGGCTCTAGACCTCGGACCATGAGTTACTGTGTCAGCCTCATCGGTAGAATCTGAATCACCTAGGCTGTTCACATGGGCATGGATTAACGTGGCCTCATTTCGTTCGTAGTAGACCATATTAAGATCTTGGACGATTTTTTCCCTCCCTTTCCCGTGACAGTCGTTTTATGTAAATTGGGCATCTTCTCTGTAGAGAACAACAACCATTTTCGATGTGTCATTTAGTTCTATCGCTTCTTTGGGGACTTGTTGGTCTCGTCACACGACAACGCACCTGTTAACCAAAGACACATCACAAACCCAGTGATCACTATATCTGAGGTTTATGACAACTCGATCCTTGGGCATCGGCCTCACCGATCTGTACTCCGTAGATGTTTTCGGCCTACTGAAGTATGGAAAATCGGTATATGGTATGTATTATTCTAGAAATGATCATTTTCAGAACTCTGTATTCTGCATGTGTTTCAAGTTCTCTTTGTAATCTATTTGCGTCAGATGGTTTGCCGAAAGCGGCTGTCCAGGGGTCCGGGGTACGTCTCTAACCACCTGTGCCATAACATACATAGTATTTTCTTAGTATGTCTTGCAATATATGGGAATTTATACATCTAAATATATTGATAGTATACAATGAAAAACCGACCGCGCTAAGTTAGAATTTGTTATAACTACACGGCTGGAGCAAGAGAAGAAGTGTCGTGTAATCTACAATGACTTACTCTATAGGCAAAACTAGCAAATACCCTTTCAACTATGAAGATGGGTTATCTACTCCGTACAAAATTTACAGTTGGAAAATCTGTTCTGGTGCACTGACAGTTGGGGAGTCCGGGGTCCCCTCCATGTTCCCCGGATTTTGATCCCCGCCAAAGGGAGCTTTGTTTTGCATTTAAATGTTTGTATGGGATTTCACATGTTTATACTCTGTGGAAATATGAAAGAATAACAAAAGAAAAGCCATGATGGATACCTACAAGTATACTTCGTCCTTACAAAGATATATATCTCAAGATCTAGACCATAATCCTCAAGCCCCAACAAAACACGTTTGATTATATGTACGTAACAGGCCTTCTTTCCAGCCCATATCTAAATAATATGCAACCAACAACAGCCACGGCTGACGGGGAAGCAGGTGACAAACCCGGATGAATTAGCCTGATTGCAGGAGCCTCCATATCCACAGCCCAACACGCAGATGATCAGGTGCATGGAACAAACGAAACATCAAAAATGGACTCCAAGCCTTTGAAGTCAATACCCGGTGCGCGTCCACAATCAGTCGTGACAGGGTACAAGCACAAACAATCAAAGAGATTGATTGATCATAAAGCTGTCGCGTGGCGCGCTGTTAAAGAAGCCACAGTGACGACAGCACAGAAATGGCTTCGTTATCAATCAGTGATTCGACTCCTGATAGCCTAGACTACGTGTGGATGAAACCCTCCATCGTGACAAAAATAAGCAATCAAAGACAGCCATCTCAGCCCATTCTCCGCCACAATCACACGGGAGACAACGAACCGGCGGTGATAAGAGAGGCTTTTGTATACAGCCGCTACAACCGTTCAGGGCGAAGAAAAGCAAAGAGAGCTGTCAGGAGATAGCCGCCCTAAATGGCCACCGGATGTCTATGGCCCGATGCAGTCAGCTTGCATTGCGGGGGTATCATTGGCTAAGCCTCTCAGGATCAGCACGTATATTGTCCAGTTGTTTGCGCAATGGCAGAGTACAAAAGAAATATAGGGTTTCCAGTTCTTTTATAGATAGATGAGTCTAGGCTTTTAGTCAAGCAGTTTTGTAAATTGGGCTATTTCTGAATACTTTTGTCTTTGATTACTTCCTATCTCCGACCATCGCAACAAAACCCAACTATGATCTCTTTGGGAAAATGAATGCCTTGGGCTTCGTATTTTCAAGGTAACAAACATACTCCGTACGAAAGGAATTAATCGAATACCTCGAATCAGGAGTCTGGAAGTCCACAATTCGAAAATAGCCATCGCCATGACAGGGGCTGCTACTAACTCAAATACCAGACAGTCAGAACAAGCAAATAAAGAGAACTAAACCGTAACCAACATTCAATATGAATTTTATGGATTTCCCTCGCAGTATGCTTCCCTAGAAACAAAATTCAATGACGAGGTGGCGGATGAAGCATAATGCCCAAATGCTCTGTATCAGAGTATAGAACCCTGTAGGTCCAACATCCAGGGAAGTGGGTCCATAACGTTGGAAAAATGAGAGGAGACATGCCAGGGCTACCAAATACCTGGGAATATGATCTGCAGAAAGTACAGGGTGGATATATTATTGGGCCCAAACAAGGGAGATGTCGATGATCCGGGTCCAAGGGCCGCACAGTAGAGATGGGCTAGACCTTTCGATGGTATGCATGGATGTGCTTCTTTTCATGTTTTCGCTAGTTTGCGATGGTTGAACGAGCAACAGGAATTACACACATGGCCACCTGATCCCGATCTAAAGTAATGGGATTTGGATGAGACTGCAATATTGAAGCGCGAGGGATATTATGAAAAACACAGACACACCAAGTCCGGAACAACATTTGTCTAGGATAGGGATATATTGGGTGTCACCTGTTTTAGTAGAACATAATGTTTAGAAGTCGACTATACAGAGCGAAATGTAAGAAGCCAAAGACATTCGGAAGAAAATGATCGTCGCGGCTATGCAAGTCCTGCTTCCGGATCGCAGAAATCCAGGAACCCACCTCCCATCTTCGTCTCAGCCAGTTTCATGGGGTCCACCAGCCTTGCGGATACAGTAAGCTTTGTTCCGATCTGGAAGATTCCCCGGATATCCCTTGTTGAAGGTCACATGCGTTATCCAGTAAGTCGATCTTTGCAGAGTAGGGAACGGGGAAAAGGACACGAACGCATTCATTACGTACTTTGAGTCCTCCGTACCTGGTAGAAGAATATCTCGATATGAATGCTTCTAGATTGAGTTCATCGAATCAATTGTTCACCTGACTCTATGAATCTAGAAAAACTATGTCCGGCTTCGACTTCCGCAGTCCGCGAGTATCCCTTGCTCGTACCAGTCAACTCTTAAACATCAACATCGATAGACTTCTCACTTGGATACCAAGTCTCAAACGATCCATGATAGATTGGTGCCCCTTTTTAGATCAATTAATTACATATGTAGGGATTCGACCATATCAGAAACTAACAGACACTAATGTTTGATCCGAGCACAGACACTCATGCCGGGGAAGCGGGCGACAAATAAAGTGGGAAATGGAGGAATGTGATTCGCTGCCTGGTTGTCGTGATACAAAGAGAATCCTTGGGGCCTAAAGGTCGCTATCCATCTACTCCGTATTGCTCGATTTTGGATCTATGTTGTATATCAATATCGAAAACAAAAAGGCACTAGGTTGACACGATGGTAAAAGATTGGTAATTCCCCTGAGCTGAGCCTAGGCCGTGGGGATGAACCGGGGGACGGAGCAAATTATTCAAGCTACTCATCACCCTCGTACACCGTTATATGCCACATGTTTGGTTGTCCAAGGTATTGCCGTCACATTTGGAGAGTGACAGCTCTGGGCGTTGGTTTGTTGACACGAAGCGCGTTGATCCAGGAACCGTGACACATTTAAGCCTCGTCTGTCGATTTCAAGTTACAGGATTTTCGAGTTCTTTTATTGATTATTAGCTGTTGAATCCCTGATGGAGCTCTTTGTCGCATCCAGCCACATTACAGATGTGCACCCTGAATAGATAGAACAATTCGTCATCTCGTCGATCAATCAGGCGCACGGTGTTGCGTCCCACGCATCCTAAAATCTTACTGGGGTATATGATACGATGGGAGATGAATGAATATGCTGTATGACAGTGGTACTCGCCTGAGATAGGATCTAGAAACCCCTGAGCTCAGAGGACCGTGTAGATTGAATTTAGAAAGTTGGTGTTTGTTTTTATGTCACTAGCTCACATCATTGGGTCGGACAGGTAACTGTCATCTCCAGCCGTTGCGCATATCAATAAGCCAAGGCAACTGGGCAGCTATTGATGGTTCAATCAGCAAGCAGAAATGAAGCTGACCAAAACGAGAATAGAGAATGGGGATAGAGCCGATCCATTTCCGTGTCACATGGACTCAGGTGATTGGCGAGGCACCAACATAGCCCAAATCCAGGATCCAGTGGGAGATTTCAGAGAATCGAGTGGTAAGAGGCGTCAAATTGGGAGAGTCACAAGCCCCGTTCCTGGAACCCCACATCATGTGACGTGACTTGCGCGTGACCTTGCCACTTTATGAGCTGCCCGGCTTATTGCTCACATTAGACAGAATGGAGTCGCTATACCTGGATACACTAGTTGTACTGCATAAAACTGTGGGTACTTATACCCCGGCGCCTTAATTTGCCCTATCGGCACTATGGAGAGCTATTGTGATCCGAAGCGCGCTCCATCATGACCTGCGCCTACATCAGCTGTCATCTGCCCGGTCAAATCCCTCTTTGGCGGCTCGGTCTGCCCGTGATCGTCTTCGTGGCAATGGTATTGTACAGCGCATAACATAATAATGACCCACCCAAATTTGAGTGCCCTTCGCCTGGAATCCTTTCTGCCCAGGACCTCGGTACCCCGGTAGCCTGAATTTTTGGCTCCCATGCCCCGGTTGAAGGGGGGCGTGACTTCAATCTGTCTATATCCCTAGGCCCGAGATATTGACAGCCGCTGCCTTAACTCGATCGTTATGCAACATGCCTGATTTAATGAGGTATCTTAGGTGCAGTTTCATATTGCCACCTGGTACCACCCGACTCCTGGGCAGTGAGACAGGACCTGGATGTCTAGATGAGTAGATGAGTCAAGAGAGATGGGTTTTTCTGTTGCGCTGTCAGTGTTCCCCTCATCGAAGACTTCCATATGTCATTGATATTGTTGCGCAAGCTTTGCGGACAGGGGGTCAGCAGCTATGAAAAACTCAGGCTGCACAAGCGGCCAGACAATGCTTTGCATACTGTAGATGATTATGTAGTGTCATACATCCGCAGGGATATGTCTGTTACCAACGAACTGTTTTGAACGAATCAGACGACTTCGGTACATTTTTGTGGCCAAAGAAGATACACAGTGGTTGATTGGTTGATATCTTTCTAAATGAGACCCTCTGCAAGGGAAATAAGAAATCAAACAACCTTCATACACCAGATTTTCCTATGTATCGATTTGTAGATGTGTTTTGCATCCGGATCCCCGCGAATCCAACTGGTTACACTTTTGGGGGCTCTGATGGTCACCATGGCAGCTTGTAAACTACCATATCATATACTGACAGGGAATAACAGATTCGAATATGTGTCGGTCAGATACAACTCACTTACCTACGTAGGTAGTAGCTATTTTCTACTATATCCAGGGATCTCATGGTGCAATATCACATGATAGATGAAACGTGCGCCAGGTGTGACTTTGCCCTGGCAGGGGCCGTCTCCTGGAGGATCGGCCTCCCAGGCGCCCAGTCCGAGGTTTGGAATGATCGGGTAGACAAAAGACACAGTTCCTTTCCGCCAGCCCGGGCCTGATGGGAAGGGTTGCTCTAAGCGTTCACCTCGTGATGGAAAAAGGGCCATCGCTAAACTAGCTTCTTACGTATTGACGCCTTGCTCTGGTCGACTGTCATCTGTCAATCCTATATCACTTCAGGAAAGGCAAGGGAAAACGATGAGCACTATGACAGCTGGCACACTCGTGACTATGTAGCCTGGGTTTGTGACACTGTCGACTGTCGTGTCCTGTTTGAATAGTCAAAGATAGAAAATCTAGCCAGGATGTGCCCGTTCAAAAGATTTGAAAAAAAGAAAGAGAAAGGGCGGTAAGCCGCTGCCTTACTCGGTGCTTCAAGTGAAGCTGTGGCTTACTATTTTTTTTCTATCCACATGATTGAGGCCTGAAGTGATTTACCAAATTATACCTCAGAATTCTCACCGATCAAAGTGTGTAGAACTTACCTGTTTTAAAACAAAGCAATGCATCTAAAAAAGAACACGATCTACTCTGGAAGAGGTACGTTTGTTCCCCGGCATGCAGCCGGTCTTGGAACCATCCCTTTCTCCCGGCTAATAGCTACTTGCGGGGGAAATAGCTGGGGAAAATCACCTAATTCAGCCGGGACAACAAAAGAGGAAAGGAATGAGGCGCTAATAGGGAACTGAATTATTTGTTGTTTCAACCTCTATAATGAACCCATGACAATTTAATTCCGGCATAAGCTTGAGAATAAAACGAGCCCCAAGTTCCATATCTGATCACAACGTGGCTTAAGATCTTAGGCCGATTCCTAGCCCTTTAGACGCGGTGTACCCCATAGCCTGAGTATAGAGAGTCCGTGACGAAAATAGCTGAAAATAGCTTAAATGCGACTTGAGTTTTGCCAGTCAGCCGGACCTTCATCTCTGCCAGAACCAATAGCTAGCAGTTTGACAGTTCATCAGTCAGTAGGCCTTTCTTACACAGGAAGTAAATTGCCAGTGGCGAGAGGTTATGCCTAAATGTCAAATGTTCAAACAACCATCGAGATACATCAAGTGGCGTAGAGAGAGCCCTGGTCTGGACTTCCGGCAAGTCACTGCAACTACCGTTTTAGAGTCTCAATCAGTACACTTTTAGCATTTTCTTTCTATTTTTCTATTTTCCTTTTTTGCCCAGGTCACAGGCTTTGAATATTTCCCATTCTTTATGAATGTCTAAGCTCTTTGAAATGTAAGAAACTAGAGAAGAGCTCTACCTAGGGCTGGAGATGATATTTTAGGTAATCAGTAAATCGAAACGGAAAGTAACATGACGGTAGTATTTGAGTATTTCAGGGAGGAACTCCCGAGGTCGGAAAGGGAAAAGTAAAGTCAAAAGTACTAGGGAAATACCGTGGGAACCATGGTAGGGAGGATTGGAATACAAGGACATGGTATCGATGTAATTAAGGGCCCCGTGATGCGATTGAATTTTCCCCCTTCACCGACCCTTATCCTCGGTTTGGAGTTATTTCGGAATTTATTTTTATTTTTAATTTTCAATTTCCCCTTGTATTGTCATGTTTTTACCAATAGTTTCCCCAAAATTCTTATTTTTTTTTTAAAAAAAAAGAATTCAATTTTCGATTTTCATTTTCGATTTTCAATTTTTCGATTTTTAATAATTTATTACCGTCCCCCTCTCCTTCCACTCCACTCCACCAAGTGCCGCCCCCCGTTATTCTTATTATCGTTCCGACTCCCTTTCTCTTTTCCTTCTCCAGATTTTTCCATTCACCTTACTTACAATTCTCACCTCAATCTGGAAGGATCACCTCAATCCGCTCTTTCAGTACTCGCTCCGTTTCTCCGACTCTTCGCCCCGGAATCTCCGCACTGTGGCGCTCTGACGGAAAATTGACGGACATCCGAGACCCGATTCTTCACCTGATCTAAATCCTTTCGCAACTAGCATCTTTCGCTTGGGCATTCGATTGCATATCTATCAGCCAAAACCGATTGATCAACTCTTTGCAGCATCTTGCAAGGCCCAGACTCAAATTTCAAGGCCTATTCCGGAAACCGGTTGATTCTTACGAACCTTCACCACCGCATCTCAAGCGCCGTACGACCACTATCGGGGGAGACGGCGACCCCGGAACACCAATCAACTATTTTTAATAATTACAATCGGCTCACTGCTGATTGTAGTGTCGCGACAATGCCTTTAACGACACCGGTTCTTACGGTGGACGCGGACAATATCCATAAGGTGGATACCGCCAACGCTCAGAGTCTTCATGGAATGTGGATGGGTAAGTAACAATCTGCTGGAGGATTAAATCTCGTCTTGCTGACTTAACGCGCAGTATTCTCGAAATGTGCCGACTACATGGACCAGGGCCGTCGACTTGAAAACCTCAGTTGGCGATTGTGGACTCGCGAAACCTTCTGTGTCGAACCTGAAAACTCTAACAGAACTTCCGCCCTCCCATTGCTACGATCCGAAGCTGGGGATTTGCCCGAACTCTCCGCCAGTGTGGAATCTGCCGCGTCTGACCAAGCCGAGCGGATCGAAGCCCATATCAAACGTCCGAAGTTTTCCGACTACCGACCAGCTGTCGTCCGCGAGGACTCACTAGCCAGCCTCGGCCGTGGCAAGGAGAAGCACATCACCTCGTTGGATTTGGAGCGTATGGTCCTCAACATTAAGGAAAAGAAGCAACTAGAGCCGATGCCTCATCCCGTTGAAGCTCCTGCCCCGGTGGTTGACATTACTCCTCGCCCCTCCACTCCCACTCCTACTCCTCCCTCTGTTTCTACCGCCCGCAACGTCCCTCAATTCTCCGTCCGACCGAGCCCGTACCCTCATGAGTCGACTGAGTCTTGCTCAACAACTGCCCCCGAGGGCAACGAGAGCGACACTGCACAGGTGAACGCATCCGATACCAGTGTCTCATCTTCTGGTATTCTACCTAGCCGACCTGAATTGGTCAAGTCTACCAGCATTGTCCGTGGATTCTCGCCATCACACATCTCATCTTCATTCAGATCTCAACCACGACTATCCATCGATCCTAGTCCTTCCCGTTCTGCTACACAACTGAGGCCGTCCCCATTGAAGAAGAAGGGAGGCATGTTTACATTGGGCGGATCCTCTGGGGATGACGATGAAAGCTCATTCGAAGAGCGCATGGGTCCACAGGCAGCCCAGGAGAACGCGACCGGTGGAGGCTTGAAACCCAAAAACAGCAACCCTAGCTCTACGAAAAAGACTGCTTCCTTCAGCAATCAGGTTTCATCCCACATAATCCCCAACTCGAAGGACATGAATCTACCCGACGAGGACGCCATTGAGACCGACGATGAAGTCTCGGAGAGTGCGATTGAGGATGATGAAGATTCTGATTGGGAGGACTCTATCACTGAAGGTGGCGAGTCCAGCGTTGACGAACGAGGAGAGATGTTCCAACGGGTTGATTCCCGGCCCAATCTTGTCTCGCGCCGCTCGATGCTCACTATGATGATGCACCAGCCGACCCGCATGCAAGGAAACGCGTTCCGGTCCAGTCCAGCGCTTCAACGATCCCGGTTGACCTCACCCAGCGGTCCATCTATTCCCCAGTCCCCTCCTGGCAAGGAAGAGGAAAGCTTGGTTATGCGTGGCCCCGATGTTCCCCGATCGAAGCCTATTGTTATGAACACCAATGGTTCGCAGTCTATGGCACACTCTCCGCGAACCACCCGTCGTAACATGCTTGCCACTGAATTGACTGAGTCTCTCCGCCGACATCTCCTCTGGGAACGCCAGCAGAAGAGTGCGACTGCGAATGCTTTCCTCAAGCGTCGTCACACTGCCCACGACATGAAGAACCTTCAAGAGTACCCCGGTCCTAAGGGCCCACACAAGGGAGTTGGTCCTAATCAGGCTAGTGCTGAAGCAGACTCCAGTGCTGCTAACATGGACCTGGGCAAGAATGGCTCCTGGACCAACTACACCACAGACTACGGTCCCTGGGAGTACCATGTAAAGGGATGGTAGTTCATTCGCCTGCGATTCACTTCACCTACGCACTTTTCGAATTCTCACAGACTTTGCAACACAGCACAGCTCTTCCTTCTTGACACGTACGATCACGATCATGCATTGCATATATGGCGCACATCCGGAATTCTTTTTGTTTCTGCTTCGTTTTTATCTCATCGGCTCCGGGGGCCGGGATGTTATCACAGCATTCATTGGGCGTTTGTCCTGCCTGCATGGAGGTTATGGAACACTTTCGAGGGTTATTTTCTTCTTACGACCTTAATATCCATGTACAGCTCATATCCCTCGTGCTTTTTTTCGGGTCACCAATGGTTGATGCCACATGGGTTTCTTTTTTTCTTCGTTTCAAGATATTTCCGGATGGGGTTTTTCATGCCCGGAAAGTTCACCAAAAAAAAGGGGTTTATTCTATCATCTATCTCAGCGCTGCGTTTATCACTGCATGTCCATAATTGACTGCAGAAAACGCCCAGCATTTGTTTTACTACTCTCGATTATCATCAGAGAGATAGTCATGTTTTTTTTTTGCTTTCTCTGCGATACCTGATACCACACGTTTATGTCTCGCAATTTTCATCCGGCACCGATCTTCATGATCGGGCCACCACTTGTACGCTACCTGATGACAACTAAAAATCAAAAAATCAAATGAACGAAATCAGAGAATAACTACCCTCACATGCATATCGTATTTCCTTGACTGCAGGCTCAGATATCAGAAGTAGAGTGGCTTGCGTAGGCCTGAATTGGCGGTCTGGATCGATGTTTCACTGTGGTAGGTAGCTATAGCTCTGCTGCAGAGCACGGAGGATAGCAGAGGTCTTCGATCGCGGCGCCAGATGAATCATGCGGAAATTCAGGGTTGACTTTGTGGCGCTGACACGTAGAGGTGAGGAGTCTTATGGCTGATAGCTGTCTGCATGTACTTTGCATGCAAGTGGTCATGATCCATTTCGATTACATTGCCTGCACGGGTTGAATGGTCTTAGAATGCATCCATACAACATATATGTATGTAGTGCTCCCGATATAGCCTTATAGGTACATCTACACCTACCGTATGTTGTACTCCCCACTAAGAAAATCTATCTTGATCTACACTCCCGGGGCATCAAAAGAAACGACAAAGTTACATACACTCCATGAAACGAATCTGCAATACGGAGCACGGAGTCCGGAGTACCACCTGCCTAGACAGGTATCCAGAAGAGTTGAGTTCATAGAATCACCGCAGATCCAGGGCCAAAATGATAACGGTCAGGTGCGCAAGAAAAAAAAAAAAAAGAGATACAGGGGGGGTTTCAATCTAAAAGCCGCCCACCCGGGGCCCCCGTTCGGAATCTTAGCAAATATGTCAAAAGTACCTTTCCCAGAGAACAGTTCGCGCAGATCTAGAACATAAACCAGAAACTCGGATTTATTACTAATTATAAATATGCATGTGTCATTGATATTTCAACCTTTGGAGGTCATGTTGTGATATCTATTACGAATTTATACAATTGGGTACTCTCAGTGCTTTATATCGGACTCTTTGAAGAGAGAGTTTACATAACTACTCCAAATCGACCTGATCGACTGGCGAGATCCCCCCCTCGGCGCCAGCTTCTTTATTCGGATTCGCACTGATCGCTGACACATGCAACGAGAAGCCATGACATCGTTTTATGCTAGAGCTCCCGCGGAACTCGGGAGGTGGTGGTGGGCTTGAAATCGACTCGACGAGATAAGTGCTCAGTCCGCTGTGGCTTTCTCGCCTTGCATGATTTGCAGGGCCAGCTCATCGGAGATCTCGGGGGTGAGTGGAATTATATGAGAGGGGATGATTGGGTTGGGCTCGCGCTGGGCTGGCAAGGTGAGTTCAATTGTTCTAGGCCCGTTGGTACTTTTATATTTGTATCTTCCTTGATCTTTGATTGAATCTGCGGGCTCTTTTGAATTTGAATTGTGTTGGGATTGTGCTACTGGTGAGTACTGCGGTGTACATAGTACCTACTCCCAAGGGATATAGGAAGGGAATCAAGTTCCGTTGATAGGCCTTATTATGACACCATGAGTAATTCTTGCATGGATCCCCGGTTATGCACGTTTTCATCATGATTTTGCCTTCGCTTACTCCGGACATTTTGCCATATCTTAAATAGCGGTAGTTGCCTGAAGGATGGGGATTTGGTGTGCAGATCTTAGCTGCAAAGGAATTTGATCACGCTGATGTCATTGCTGGCATAATTGCGTTTTTCATATGCTCGCTTGGAGTTATGCTTATTTCCATCAAGCGATGTGTCAGGGTCGCAATGCCAATAGAAGCTGTTGTATACAATTGTAGCCCTCCTGGGGTTTATCAGTTCGGGTGTCCACAGTAGTCATGTGCCAGCTGCACATGACCGGCGCACATGATCCGGGGGTGGAGCCGCTGGAATTTGATGCCCGAGATCGATTTCTATATTACACGTATTCTGCTATCTTGGATCCTTTCTCGCTTGTCATCCCATCTTTGAATGCTATACAACTACTCGAATGGCCCTGAACATGTGGATTTTGTACGGTTCAGGACAGGACACCGTCTCAGCCAATGACGTATGCACAACCTTCCTCTCTAACTTTGAATGGGTGTGGGGATGAAGACTTTTTCCTCCTAAAACGCCCGAGATTATCTCCATCGTACGAACATCTCCAGTCTTTCCGGTCGTTCCCGAGTCGTGGGGCTCCATTAAGGACCATACACTGTTAGAAACAAAGATCCGAGAACCAAACGAGGCTAATAACATGGGTTTAACAGACCTCATGTCAAATTGAGCAAATGTACCCCGTCCTCACCGAGGGAAAGCAACCTTGGCACACTATAACACAGATGGTATACTTTTATATCACAAGCCTCTTTCGTCAGTTCCGATCCAATAACAGCAAACAGCCAAGATGATACAGGAGCCTCTTCAAGAGCATCACCAAATTTCTATACAACATACTTTGTGTGCAGACCTAGTCCCCATCTTTAGAACCCACCTGCCTAGTTAGGGCTAACTCTCCTCTTTTCCGGCCAGATGAGTCTTCTTGATCTCAGCTTCCTCCAGGCCGAAAAGTGGACCTCACAGTGGGCCCTCGACAGCCAGGGACAGGCATGATTCGCCGCCCTTTTTTTCGCGCGGCTCACCGGTACTGAAAGGTTTTTAACTGACGCTACACTGTGTGACAGCTTTAGCTCCGCATTTCCTATTTAGGACTCCATTTTCCGTACGGAGCAACTTGTTATGTTATAGGTATCGCGTACAAAACCCCCACGGACGTCTCCACGATCAAGGCTGTTTGAGGCGCATTCAAGAAAAAGTGGATATCGCCTCCTTGATGCAAGATTGACGCCTAACTGGCTCCACGGGTTAGTGATGTGCGCCCGACGTGCAATCGGCAAGCCGATGCAATATACGGCGTGCAGCATGTTCAAGGAAAGCTACGATCGATATGCGAGAACATCGTCCCAATAGGCTCGTAATAAAGGGAGTTTTCTTTACAAGATTTAAGAACTTTTCATACAGCTTTGGCCGTTTTGTCTAGGCCTTTGATGATTGAGGCAAATCCAAGACACGCAAGAGTCTGCGTTGAATTCTTCTTGATCGTCCTCCACTACGAAGTGATCGGCCAACCATGACCCATACAATCCCTGCCTAGGCCTCTTGAGCTCTAGAACAGAGCTGATCTTTATTCTGATGCAGAGTTATTTAAAGCTGGCCACGATTTAATGACTTATTTTTTCATTTCTTCAATTCAAGGTGACATCTCGGCCATTTTAGTATTAGTTCTGCACCACAATAGATATCAACAATACTGTCTCAAATGACTTCACCAAATTCGCCATGCACGACATCCCGCGTTTCGTGGCTGTCAAAGTAAAGGACTGCATCACTTTGACTATTATATTCGGCGAAATCCCGAATGAGGCGCTCGGGATTGGGCCCCCGCTGACTGTATACATACGTTTTCGATGGGCTAAAACAGGAACCGGCCAGTGATACTGAAGCTGCAAAACCTCACCCAATTATAGTGCTTGTGATTGGACAAATCGTTATTCTAGGCCTTCCGGTGGAGAATAGTCACGTGTATTAGCACTCACAGGAGGAGCTCTGTACTCCGAAACCCCGCAAGCTGCTAATACTCTCATTTGCGGTCAGATGATGAGAATCAATATGATTAGTAGTAAAACATATGTACATATTAACTGCAGGGCAAATTGATATCGATACCGAGTTGAAGTGCCGAAATAATGCCCAAATACTCAAACTGCAAGCTATGCCCATGGTCAAACGCGCCAACACCCACGGAAGACCGTGCGAGATTCTGGAAGCCTTCTGGAAGGATGATCCGATTGGTCGGTGAGCTCCAGGTCCGATCTGCGCCTTTCCAATTTGGGCGTTTTAATTACTGTACTGTATTTTGCCATTACATTACGGTAGATACAGCGGAAAGCTCAGTACCACGGAGCGAAGCTCCCATACCTCCTCATTACAATACACAATTGGCCGAGGCTCTGATCTACTTGCAGTATGTTGTACTTAGTACTCCGTACCCTGATGCGGACTCCGGATTTGACTTCTTGAAAACAGCTCTTGAATTCGGCTGTTAGATCCCTAATCTAGGCAGCCATGTGCAATATATCTAAAACGCAAGTATATCTTGTAACTCCCCTTGTAACTCCCCGAGGGTTTGGGCTGGATACCGGTGTTCTACTAGCGGCATCCACAGACAGGGCTTATGCACAAAGTACAACATGAGTCCCACACTGTACATGTGGCTTCGAGATAGCCTCGCCAAAACTGTTTCCTTCAATCACGTTGTGCCCTTGGCAGCCACAACTGTGTGGGATATGAAGGTTTCCTCTTGAGTTCTGTATCTGTACAACATAGTTACATGTGCTTTTGTCGCGTTCAAATTTCAGACTTGGATCCACCCCTGGATTTTATGATGCCCTAAATGTCGGGGTAAACACGGAGAAACTCATCCGATATGGAGTGTCGTGTGGGTATGTAAGTTCCGTAGCGTTGGAAATATGTTCGAAACACGACTACACACCAAATCCGTCAGTCTTAAAAACAAACCGAGATAACCGTTATGTCTAGTGGATCGATGTTGCATCCCGGCTAACGCCTACCCTGGTGAAGGCGTATCGCGCAGGGATGCGGAAGTTCTAGAAATTCCCTAAAGCGAACCCCTCATCTTCTCCGCTCAACGCGGACCGTTGCCCGTGACTGGCTGTTTTAACATATTACGCTGAGCTTGTTGCGCCCCGTCGGGTCGTATTACTATCGGTGAAGGTTTATTCTCTTTTGTTATGGCGTCGGGGTTGGCCCCTTATTAATAGGAATACACCCCGGTCTGGGAGATAAGGCGGGTGTCGCGCTCCGTGTTGTATCTGCTCTGCTGGCAGGGTATTTCGGGGTCTTGTTTCCATTCTTATTTTGATGACTTTATTATGCTTTCTGAGTGCATTGGTGAATTGCAGATATATTATTATTGCCAAGTCATTCTAATATTGAGTGGTTTTGGTTTGATTCCTGTTGTGGCTTTGAGCAGATGGTGTGCTTCAAGACATGAACGCCACAGCGTTGGGATACAACTTAGACATGAAATGACGGCTATAGTTGGGATGAGATTAAACTGGAGGATTCTGCAGTGATTATCATTATTAATATAGCGAGCCTAAACTTGTACCGGTTGTTGTACAGCATGCAGTGTAGGAAATCATAAGTACAGAGTACTGGAGTTGGACTGATAAGGGCGATCCACACATGGATTGTGCTGCATAGTATAATTCCTAACATTCTAATTTCCAACTATACATCTCAAATCCAAGGTCCATTTATTGTGACTCGAATTAGAATGTTATGACTCGAAATGAAAGTAAATGAGTCAAAAGAAGGCGAATGAGGTCATCGGTTCCGCTTAAGTCTTGGCATTCGAATGGCAGTAAAACCGTAAATAACTATAACTTCTTGTATAGCTTCATATTTTCAGACGTAAACATGGATATACTGAGTATTATTAACAACCTCCTTTGACGTTTGTTATTTCGACATCACGTGGTACCTCTTTTTGCCGCTTTTGCTTCTCCCGTTTTATTTTTGCTTAGCGCTGTGACTTCGATCATAACAGGAGTTTAGACGGTCGCACATCTCGGCTTACTTACTGCGCAGATCTGGTCCTGTCGATCCCCTCAAGGTCACCCGATCTCTGCGTTGGCAGTGCGCGTCACCTCCAAACTCACTGAGAACCCGGTTCCATTCTGGACCATCTTTCAAAGAACGGCTCACTCTGTTTCAGTATGGAGAGGTCATTTGACAACAATGCGGGTCCAACACCCCAGATTCAAGGTAAGATCAAGCTCGATTCTATTATTGGCGCGTAAACCCCATCTAGCCGGAGGCTTTTGTCCCAATCAACTCTATGAGATCTACTTGATTATCTGGACCCTCTACGGAGTACGGGCTTTCGTATTTTCAGCCCCCCTGTTGCATGTCCATGCACCACATGTTGCATCAGCCACAAAGCCTATCAATTCCCATGTTATCTCCTCCGACTTGGATGGTGGGCAGGGTAGCCCCGGTCTGCCAATACGCCAATATGCCAGGATCGGACTCAGTGGCCAACCTTTTGTGATCACACGCTCATGCTTTTGTTAAACAGGTACAGAGGTGCCATCCTCTTTGATAAGTGATGAGTTGTCAGCGGCCCGGTCGCATGGTGTTGCATCCACTGAACCGGGTGCTGCTCGTCAGTCATCAACTCGGCGGCAGAAATGTCGCTTTTTCGAATCCAAAAAGGGTAAGTCTGCGTTCCGTGTTTCAGTCTGTAAGGGCTCTTTGCCTATTTTGTCACTGCAATAGTCGACGCGTCATTGAATACGGACCGGGTGCCACAAACAGGCCCCTTTGGGAATGCTTGTACACAGTATCGGCCATGTTCACCTAAAGGGTCAATGACACCGAGGCTATGACCAGCATTGCATGATTGTCCTGTGCCTTGATCTTTTGCGCATGTATTCTTGGTGCTTGGCCATTTGCTTGGAAGATGTGTCGTTTAGGTCATATGCTAACATCGTTCAAGGATGCCGACTTGGAGCATCATGTCCGTATCTACATGATGCCTCGGCCGTCGAGGCCAAGCAGCCTGTGTCAGAGCAGCAGACTCTAGCCAAATCATCGGGAGATGAAAGCCAGAGCTCGGCACAAGCCATTGTCACTGGGGCCGAGAGACTGAACATTGGTGAAAACCAGTCGAAGCAACGCTCTGCCGCAGCCCCTGTCCAGCCCCAAAGACCAGTTTCTAAATTGGAGCAATCAGACCCAAGAGAGTTCCAGATCAACCAATTGAGGCGGCGTTACCGTCCACAGGAAGTCAATGACGCACAGGGCTGTACTTTGACCTTTGGCTTGGTACCTTCCGATCCGGACTTCCCCTTTGAGCTTGAAAGACTTCAATGTGTCCTTCATGTTCCCAGCTCATACCCGAAAGGGCGGCCCACACTTGCGGTGACCAATTCTGAAATGGAAGCTGCGTATCAAGCAAATATCGCTAGAGGCTTCGATGAAATTGTCGATTTTTCGTACCGCAGCAATGGCAGAGGAACTCTTTTAGGCTGGTTGAATAGTCTGGACAAAAAGCTCGAATCATTGCTAACCACCCTGGAGCGTGGGCCAACGCTGAAGTTCTTTGCTAACCTTGGTGATGGATCTACAACCAAAGAACCTACCAAGGCCCCAGAGAAGGCTCCAAGCCAGCCGAGCTTGTCTCGAGGTCGTGATGAAACCCCGAGTGCTACTGCTAAGCCAGCACCGAAGGCACGAACTATAGCACCAAGGTACACAGCTGAAGCAAAAGCTGCAGCTGAGAAGAGACGAGCAACCGAGACAAAACAGCTCGAGGCGCGCCTTGGAAGATTGCCGATGTACCAAAAACTGCAAGATGGCAGGACATATGTTATTCCTATCCAGCCAACCAAAAAGGATCGCCTGCCGCGAACACTTCAGGCGCTCAAGACTGTAAAGTTGATTGTGCCACAGCTCTACCCGCTCGAGCACAGCTCGATCAAGTTGCAGGGAGTCGAAGGCCCCGAAGTGAAAGCCACAGAAGTAGGATTCACTCAGTGGGTAGAGCAGACTTCGCAGCTGAGCCTGGTATCTCAAGTCAACTACCTGGCGAGCAATATCCATAAATTTGCTGAAACGCCCTTACCAAAAGAGGAGGAGACCACTGAAGCTGTACCTCCCACCGTTGAAGAGGAAGAGGAAGAGGAAGATGATGTGGATGTGGAGGAGCCTACAAAAGCACCTGCTCAAGATAACGAAGACAGGCCACATCTTGTTGTCATTCCACGGCCACCCGAGTGGTCAGTTCCTAATCCCGAGAATGGTGTCGAGGGGACATCAGACGAGTCTAGTTATGAGGAAGACGAGTATTCAGACGAAGAGGATGAAGAAGGTGGTGCACCTGTCCCCGCATCAGTGGATAACAATGCTACCGGACGAGGCGTTGCACTTTCCTTCCCGTTCTTAGAGCTCTACGGAATCGAGTTACTGGAAATTTTGAACCTCAACATCACGGTCAAATGCGAGAGATGTAAGGTGTCAGTTGACATCAAGCACGTGCCCCAAATT
Organism: Penicillium griseofulvum; assembly: GCF_001561935.1. Classification (NCBI taxonomy): domain Eukaryota; kingdom Fungi; phylum Ascomycota; class Eurotiomycetes; order Eurotiales; family Aspergillaceae; genus Penicillium; species Penicillium griseofulvum. The sequence goes on along the minus strand of NW_024467471.1, from coordinate 2,749,268 downwards.
ACCGATGAGAAGGGCCAGATGCCGAAAATGGAGTCATGTCGGAAATGCGCTAATAACATGAGCGTCGGTGAGTACACGCCTGATGTCATTCTCCTTTTCATGATGGACTTCTGACTCTCGTGTGTAGCGTTCCGGAAGCAGTTGATGCATTCTCATGCTAATCGTGCCGGCTACCTTGACATGGGCGGCTGTACGATTGGGGACATGCTTCTCAGGTTGGTACTCTTATTCATATCAGTAAAGCGCTTTTTGCTGACTTATCTTGCTATAGCGACTTCATCCCAACCTGCTCTGAGTGTTCGACTCCCCATCCAGCACCGGGTATACCTGCAGTTCGTGGCGAGAGTGCCATGGGTATATGTCGCCAGTGCCATCGCAAAATGGGTAGGTTCTAATACCCAGTCTGTTGTTTGACCGCTAACATATCCAAATTTAGTTTTCAAGATCCCTGAAGTGAAATTCCTTCTAGTGGGAAGTGCAGCAAGTAAGTCCTGATATATCGGACCCACAAGATATCCTTTTATTGATGCATCAACTAGTCACTGCTCGAGGAGGCCTTCCCCCGAAAAGAAAGGTTCGTACAATATGCAGTCTTCTGCCACGATGAAACCTAACATTTATCCCAGCCCCAAGAAGTCCTCGGCATTGTCGCAGGACAAGAACTTCCGCGACGCGGTCGTTGCCAGCACTACTCCAAAAGTCAACGCTGGTTTAGGTATGTAGTTGGAGTACCTGAAAGACGGGTTATACTGACCTCCTACAGATTCAGCTGCTGCTCAAAAGTCTTCCCTTGTGACAAGTATGTTTCTCCCAAGGAATATCTCCCCATCCTTTCACATGTTTATTAATCTATCTAGATGTCACGATGCGGAAACAGATCACCCGAACGAACACGCAAATCGTATGATTTGTGGCTACTGCTCTCGCGAGCAAATCTACAGACCAGAGAACTGCGGTATCTGTAAAGCTGTCCTAATTGGAAAGGCAGGTAGTGGGTTCTGGGAGGGAGGAAAGGGAACGAGAAATCGGACTCTAATGAGTCGAAAAGGTATGCTTTTATCCTAAACTTCCTGATTGTGAGTGCGCTTGTCTAATACGCTCTAGATCCGAGGAAATTCAAGCGGATGGGAGCCAATGCTCCTGCTTCGAGTTCATCGAAGCGGAAGTAAATGAGGTCGGAATAAGGGCGAGATGAAAACTCTCATCCATTTCACTATGGCCATGAGAGAGTTTATTGTATATAGTTTATTTCAACCTTAAAAGCCTTTCCCAACCCAAGGAATGGACATAGCATCATCAGTATCTCATTCTCACGTCCATGAAAAAAGATCACATTCCCGCTTTCTGTCACCCAATTACTCGCACAACTAGACCCAACGACTATACAACAATACAGAAAATTTCCATGATATTGGAGACACTAGAAGTTGCCACCTCCTTTGTTATATGGGTAGTGGTATGTATATGCAGTGGCGCTGCTGTAGGTGTGTCTTCATCCACATTCACACCCCCTCTTCATCGCTAAGAAACTCTAGCCCATACGGTACAGCTATATTCAGAACCAGACTATACAGATATGAAGGACAAGTTGTCACAAACAAAGAAGAAATGGATCAATGATAAGAAGCGTCTGTTGGCTGAATCAAAAGCCATATTCAAGCGGGAGGCATACTTGATAGAACATCTCCAAGGTGATCAAGATCACAGGATCAACGGTGTTTTTGATGCGGATAATTTGAAGTTGATGAATGACTTGGAAAAAGATTTGGATGAGCATCGGTTTAAGATTCGACAGAATTGTCGTGAGCTTGCGGACTTACTGGATCGATACTGTGACTGAGGGTAGTATACTTGGGTGAACGGAGGATTATTAGATTGTAGGGGTTGCTTCCTTTGGCTCTTAACAATGAGGTTCGAGAAAGTGTAGAACCGGTGTGTTGCTTTGGATTGCTTGGTTTATTCAAAGTAGAGAACGTATTAGTTTATTTCCAAGTTCAAATTGCTTTATTTGAATGTTTTCTTTGATCTGTTGGTCGTATACAAATTGTCGTATGGAAGACACCCAACACACCTATGCGGTTGTATCAAGTGAACACTCTTTGCTAACTGGGGCTCAGATCTCACATCTGTTCTACATTCCTAATTTTAACACATCGCAGACATGCCATCTTCCATTTATAGCGGCTTGAGTTATAAAACTATGAAATAATTCGAAAAGTCGTTATTAAGGAAAAAGCCCTAATTCGCTAAATACAAAATGCAAACTCCCAAACTGCAAGGGATCCACAGAAAATGCCCGAGTAAATGAACTTTTCATCTTAAACCAAGTTACCACGAAGTTCCTGCTCTCGTTCGATAGCCTCGAATAGTGACTTGAAATTACCAGCTCCGAAGCCTTCGAAGTTATGGCGCTGGATAATCTCAATGAACACAGTAGGTCGGTCCATCATGTGCTATTTGTCAGGTTAGCATATATTCATAAATACGGAAGTTAATGGTTTTCACATACCTTGGTGAAAAGCTGTAGCAGATAGCCACCCTCATCGAAATCAATCAAAATATCCAGGCTGCGGATCGTCTCAAAGCTTTCCTCAAGCACCAAGCCAGACTGCTTCAAGCGGACCTGCATATCGGTGTAATATGTCTCGGGGACCTTGATGAACTCAACACCACGTGCCTTGAGATTGGTGATATCACGGATAATATCGTCAGTGTGGAGTGCAATATGCTGTACACCGGCACCATTGTAGAAGTCCACGTATTCCTCAATCTGGGATTGCTTCTTGCCCTTTGCTGGTTCGTTGATGGGCATCTTGACGATTTCGTTAGGTGAGGCCATAACGACACTGCTTAAAGCTGAGAATTCACTAGAATTGAGGGTCAGTCATGGTGCCTGAGTATCAGGAAAATATGTTGAAACACTTACGTGCAGATTTCGTTATCATCGACGGACCAGAAACGGTGGAAGCCAAGAGCTTTCTCGTAGCTACCCCATGGTATTAGTAAATGAAGCTCACTCAAACAATCTGGACTGAACTCACTATTCACAGATCTTGTCCATCTCATCCCAGTCCTGGTTTCCAACACAGTGATCGATACGCTTCAGATGAACACCAGGCAAGAACTGTGCGATTGGATCTTCATTACCAGTCTCAGAACGGTAGCCTGGCATAAAGACGCCACGGTACTCGCTGCGCTCAATAAGGGTATGGGTGGTTTGCCCATAAGTCTGAATAGTGGCAGTCTTGACATGGCCAAGCTTATCTTCAAGGGTCTTAGGGTTAAGGACAGCCTTAGCGCCATTCTTCACGGCAGCGAAGAAGACAGCATCAACGTTGTCAACTTCAAAGGCAACATCCTTGACTGCATCACCGTGCTTCTCGAGATGGTCATGGATCTCCTTTAGCTCGGCTTGCTCTTCAGGGTTGAAGCGGTCGAGTTGGTCAAGGGAGCGCAGAGGGGAGGTGAGGATGAAGGTGATATCGCCGTTGCGGATGACATGGGAGCAGATGTTGCGGCTGCCAGTCTCAAGTCCCTTGTAGGCAATACGCTTGAAGCCCATGCGAGTGATGTAGTAGCTTGCGGCTTGCTTGGCGTTACCAACGTACCAGTGGACATGGTCGTAGCCACGGTAGCTTGCTACTGAAGATTCCTCAACGGCATTTGAGGGAGGAGGACTATTGGAAATAGCTGAAGGTGCCATATTGTTATATCCCGTATGTGTGATGATATTGGATTGAAATGTAGATGGTAGTACACGAGAGGGGATATCTTATTTGGCAAGTCTACGCCACCCTTTTAAATAACTAATTCAGTAAGCAATTTCTCTCGGCGGATATCTATTCCAATCCACTTTCCTTCTCACTCTGTCAGAAATCCCGGCTGTTTCAGACATCCTGAGATATCCGGTGATACCCGGACCCACTGATATCATCATTAATATCCGAAGATCTACAATTTCTTGGCTTCTCGATTCCTGTCGAAACATTTTGCTTTGTTCTTCATATTCTTTATTTTTCAATTTAGTGATTACAGTGACTCTATTCTGAATTGACTCTGACAATATCCTCACCAATCTGTCATTTCAACATCAAATTGCAAGATGACATCTATCACAGCTGCTCGGCCATCATTGACATCTAATGATTCAGCTGTACTACAAGCTCTATTTGATGCAGAATCATCTCCGTCATCAGGGGTCATCGTTGATTCATCGCTTCCCTCATGGCCATCATCTCTGAACATCACCGAAACAGACTTGGTATCACTCAAGCAGCGCGAAACAGACATCATCCGCGAGCTACAATCAAATAAATCACCAAGCATAGAGACAGTCCAGTCTGCACTGGAGGACTTCGACACTCTCCTCACACGGAATCCAACATATCCCTCGGCATACACAAACCGAGCACAAACACTCCGCCTGTTGGTTGATCTGATCTACAACAAGGAGGCGGGTGATGACCGAGGCACTGATACCGAGCTAGCTGATGCTGCCCTCTTTGCCCCGTCAACCTCTCAGCTTTGCTCCCGCATCTTCTCCGACCTTGGCCAAGCCATAACCTTTGCCACGCCCGCTTCTCCCGCCGATGCAGTCTCAAGTACCCAGGCACGGTTATTGGCGGACGCGCACACGCACAGGGGTTACTTGCTTCTGAAGGCGGCGCGTGTAAAGAAGGCTGGTTCAGGCGATGAGACGGGTCCGGAGCGGCTGCGCGGACTTTCGGCTGATCAGCTTGAGGAGATGGCTAGTCGGGACTTTTTCTTTGGGGGCCGCTATGGGAATAAGGTTGCGCAGCAGCTTTCTGTACAGACGAATCCTTACGCGAAGATGTGTGGGGCTATTGTAAAGGAGGCGATGAGGAAGGAGCTTGAGAAGTGAAGATTATGTATGGGGATATAATTTAATGTGCCAAGTCGGTTGAAATAACGAAGCAATAATGAAAGACCATTTTGATAAATTTGATTGAATTTTTGTATTAATGCTATCTAGCTAGTTGAAAATGTGCTATTACCTCATCGCAATGGTAACTACCTATAGCTTAGGCCTTTTTGTTGGGGTTTACAAAGTGTCGCTTGAGAGGCTTCCAGCTATGCTCGTTGTACTCTGGCTGCACCTTCTGGCACGTCTTAAGACCCCATTCCGAGACACCGACCATGAGAGCACTAGAGCATTGTCAGCAAATAGAACAAGCATCTGAAATAAACAGAAACCGAACTAACCTTTCAAACATGAAAGCCATACTACCATCACCAACCTTTTGAGGCTTCAGCTCAGCGTTGCTAGCTCCCTCAAAAGCACCCGAGTCGGGACCATGGGCACTCATGACATTGTGCAAACTAGCACCGGCAGGCTTGAAACCACCACCAACCTTTGCATCGTAGTCACCAGAAATCAGACCCATGAACTCCGACATGGTGTTACGGTGGTACCACGGTGGGCGGAAAGTACCCTCTGCGACGAGCCAGCGAGGAGGGAAGATGACAAAGTCAGCAATGGCCGTACCAACATGGTCCGATGGACCTGTCAACACAGTGAATATAGAAGGGTCGGGGTGGTCGAATGAGATCGAACCGATAGTATTGAACCGGCCGAGATCGTATTTGAAAGGGTAGTAGTTGCCGTGCCAAGCAACAACATCGAAGGGGGTGTGGTTCTGTCTGGCGGCGAAGAGAGTGTTGTTGAATTTGCTGTAAAGCTTGTACTCGCTTTCCTCTTCGTCGTCGAAAGCGGCAACGGGGGCTTGGAAATCGCGTGGATTCGCCAGACAGTTGGATCCAATGGGACCTAGCTCTGGGAGCTGGTAGTGACCCTGGTATAGTTCACAGATGTATCCCCGCACAGGGCCGTCTGGAAGGGTCACTCGGTATCTGAGGGGAGTGGTTAGCTGCTGGTCCCATGTAGCATACGGCAGGAACCCACCTAACACCACGAGGAATAACACAGATCTCATTTGGTCGCAGAATAATCCGACCAAGCTCGGTCTGGATATCTAGCACACCGTGCTGAGGCACAATTAGGAAGTCTCCGTCAGCGGAGTAGAATGCTTCCTTGCCCATGTCCTTACCCGCAGCATACATCAAGATGCCCAATCCTTGCTTCAGGGTCGGATCTCCGGACCCGGCAATTAAGTGGAGTCCATGCACCCAGTCGACCTTCTCATCTAGATCGAAGGGGTTCCATCGGAGCTGGTTAGGGATGTGATGAAGTTTATGGGTCTCAGTTGTCATGCTTGTATGATACGAGCCGGCATCCTCTGCGATGAAGTTCTCATGAGCTGCTGCAGGTAGAATTCGATAGACCCATGTCTGTTTATTCTCGTGACGGGGTGCTGTGAATGCCGTTCCCGAGAGTTTCTCAGTGTAGAGCCCATATGGAGCTTTCTGTGGGGAATTTTGGCCTATTGGCAAAGCCCCTTCGATGGCTTCCGTCCTATTTACTCATTAATTGTGTTCCTTTGTGCTGTAACTATGCGAATACATACTCGTGATGCGAGTCGAAGCCCGTCTGGTACTTGTAGGGATCAGGGTGACTGAAATTAGTGACAGGCATATTGAAGATGTGGTTTGGATAAAGCAGACCCGCCTTGATTTAACAAATACCCCAGACCAACCGAGGAACTCAGCTGTCAAAAGCAATTATATGTGAGGTCACACCAGTCACACCATTCCGCGAATCTGATAATTCCCGCGATTAGCCTTTCATTCCGCATCGGCTGAATGCGGGGGGCGGACAAATTCCGCACTACTTTAGAGGTGTTAAGGCCCGTCAAGTCGCTTTCTCTTTCTCCCTAAACCATTCAACAATAATTCATCATGTCTTCGTGGCTTCAAATTCCTAAGAACTCGCCGTTCTCGCTGGCAAATATCCCGTTCGGCATCATCTCAACAAAATCCACATCAAAGGCAGCTGCGATTGCAATCGGTGATCATGCATTGGACTTGAGCGCATTCGCTTCATCTGGGGGCTTTTCACAGCTTCCAGTTATCGAAAAGCACCTAGCTGTTTTCAGCCAACCGACACTAAATGACTTCGCTGCACTTGGTCGCCCTGTGCACCGTCAAGTGCGCGAGTATCTACAAAATATCTTCCGCGCCGACACAAAGTTCCCACAGCTCCTTAAGGACAATGCCTCCCTGCAACAGGCAGCTCTGCTTCCCTTGTCCCAAGTCACCAATCATCTCCCCATGCAAATTGGCGACTACACTGATTTCTACGCTGGTCTGAACCACGCTTATAACATTGGCGTCCTCTTCCGTGGCCCAGACAATGCCCTCCAGCCTAACTATAAGCACCTGCCCGTTGCCTACCACGGCCGTGCCTCATCAGTCGTGCCTTCAGGCACACCGCTTCACCGTCCCCAGGGTCAGATCCTGCTGAACCCTGCCGCGGACCCTAAGGTGCCTACTTTCTCTCCTTGCAAGAAGCTTGACATCGAGCTAGAGCTTGCTTGCTTCATCGGTAAACCCAATGATCTCGGCAAGCCTGTCCCAATTGACCAGGCAGAGGACCACATTTTCGGTCTGGTTCTCATGAACGACTGGTCCGCCCGTGACATTCAGGCTTGGGAATACGTCCCTCTGGGCCCCTTCAATGCTAAGAACTTCGGTACCACCATCACCCCCTGGGTGGTTCTGATTGATGCTCTCGAACCTTTCCGCGCTCCCGGATTGGAGCCTGCAAACCGCGAGTCTCTGCTCCCCTACCTGCGCGAAAAGCGCGCCGAGAGTGCCTACGAGATCCCTCTCGATGTTGAGGTCACCAACTCCGGTGGTCAGCCCACTGTTATCGCTAGCAGCAACGCCCGCAATCTGCTTTACTCTTTCCCTCAGATGGTTGCTCATCACACTATCACAGGCTGCAATTTGCGCACCGGTGACTTGCTAGGATCGGGTACTATCTCTGGAAAGGAGGCTAAGACCCAGGGTAGTTTCTTGGAACAGACCAATGGTAAAGTTCCTCTTAAGCTGGCGGATGGCTCTGAGCGTATGTTCCTTGAGGACGGTGACACTGTTACTCTGCGTGGTATGGCTGGCACAGAAGGTAACTATGTCGGCTTCGGCGACTGTGTTGGCACTATCCTACCTGCTGTTTCGCTGCAGTAGATGACTTAAAAGAAATTAAATGATCAATGTGTGATGTTGCTGTTTCACTTTTTTCTACAATATAGAGGTTGGAATAAATGTCCCGGGCAGTTTTATTTAGCCAATACAACCGGCACAAATGATCACCTGCTTCATTTTCGTCAAGATGTCATGAACTTCCCCAGTATTACGAGCATGACAGGATATTCCACGAACAGGAATTAAAACTACTATGTAGTCAAGGCACTAATTTCTGACTTCTCAGCTATTCCTTAATACGAAACTCCTCAGGGGTATCTTCCTGTGACCTCCAATGCCCCTTCTTAACCGCCTCCTCCATCTCCAAGTTCTTCACAATCTCATTCGTAACCGGGAACTGACTCAAGTCAACTCCAAACCGCTGAGCACCCCAGGCAGCAGGAATCAGACACAAATCTGCAATGGTAATATCATCTCCAACGCTGAATTTCCCCGCCGATTCCTTAACAGTAGCCTCATAAGCCCTAAACCCATCCTCCATCAAATCCTTCGACCAGACAGCACGATCAACACCCAGCGGTCCAACCCGCTTCAAAATTCTAAGGTTCGTAACAGGCTGTATATCACAAGAGATAATGTCCGCCAGAGTGCGCACTACAGCGCGACCCTCCGGGTCCGAGGCCGGGGGGAGCAGCGCAGGCCCTTGATCTGGGAATGCTTCTGCGAGGTACTCAAGTGCAGCGAGAGATTGTGTAATGGTCACGGGTGCTTTGGAGTCGCGCTGGATTACTAGAGCTGGCACTGTTCCTGAGGGGTTGATGGCCAGATGGGCTGGGGAGGATTGCTCGCCCTTTAGAAGATTCACATAGACGGATTTGAAAGGGATTTGTTTTAAGTTCAGGGCTATCCGGAGTCTGGCGGAGCAGGATGAGCGGAAATAGGTGTAGAGAGTCACTGTGTCGGACATTGTGAACGGTTGTATTCGTGATATTCGATCTATGAGATATTGGGAGTATAGGAGTAGCGATGAAGGTACCAAAACGGATCTAGATAGAAGAGGGTTCTTGCTTATAAACCGGGCTATGCGACCTTGGAAGTTCAACTATGTTAAGTCACTTTCCCCCAGACGCGGATCGTTTACCTCTACCTTGTACATGTAGAGCATTTGCGGAATGGATTCCGTCGTCTTGAAGCCGAGTCCAACCGCTGTAGTTGTACACTTCGGCTATGACGGATGATATTTATATTATTTCTATATTTTCCTAGACTATTACACATTTTATTCAAAGAGTACATGCATTAGAGCCCCATAGACATGCATCTGCTTTATTCTACGTGACATGTGATCTACAGATTTTTTCGTTTATTGGCATTTTACACGCTACATCGCCAATCAAATTGAGGTTAAACTTGAATCAAATTTGAATCTTTATAAAATAAGTCAAACACACCTATTTTAATTAATTTATATCCTTTAGTTAAAGGTCCGATCCCTAAGACACTATGGAGCTGAGAAGCTTGGACCCGACGGATATCGCCGGGTAATAATCCTGGCTCCGCATTTCTTTGTCTCCTGCAATTATCCATAGCATCACCAAATATCCACAGAATCCACTTCAGCGCCGAGGTCCTGGTTGAATCCGCCCAGGAACGGTTGACGATGGATGGTGTCAGGTCATCCCGTCCGGATAAGCCGTATCAGCGCACCTACAAGGCATGTATCCCTTGCCGACAGAGAAAGGCCAAATGCGACCTAGGGACCGGTCCAGATGGCCTTCCGATCGGCCCACCATGTGCGCGCTGCCGAAGGGAACTAAGAGAATGTGTATTCCCCGAGAAACGGGCATGGGAAAGGTCCCGCAAACGAGGTACGCTAGAATCGAGTGCTTACCATACCTAATCGGCTGTTATCTAAATGGTCAATTTCTAGTGCGATCACCGGAGAGCTACGAAGCCGATGTATCACCCCGAGACGCCAGACAACTTACGATCACCTCGCCCGGTAGTTCTGTCGTTGCACAAGGATTAACCCACAAATCGCATGCAAGCGACGTGGCTAATTCATCTCCCGAGACCAATTTTCACCAGGAGCCCGCCTTCCAGCCGCGATGGCCATATCATCGGGATCAAACAGGGTCTCACCGTGGCTCCCTCGAGCACCCTTCCGTCGGGCCTTCACAAACTGATCAGTCTCCTTCTCATGCATATGAAAATAACAGACATCGAGCGAATTCCACCCTTGCGAGCTCTATGATGCGCACTGTCGTTGCGAGCGGTAATGATGCACTTAATATTCTCTTCGAGGCTGCAGCTGCTCAAGAAGATATTAACCCTGATACTAGCTCCGAGTCACTAGCTGGGCCTCCATCGGCAGGTCCGAGTACTCAAGATCGAACACCCAGAAACTATGATGCCACGTTTGAGTCGGTGCCACGGGTAATACATCCTGTTAAGCTGTCAGACGCCGCCCGAGACACTCTCAATGTCTGGGAGGCTTGTCGGTTTGTCAAGATGGGCTGGTTCACTGCTAGAGAGGCTGTTACCTTTATTGATCTGTATGTTCGCTCGCATGTCCCATGTCTTTGCCAAATGAATGCTAACCATAAGTAGGTTCTATCAGAATATGTCCTGTTTATCGCCGATTCTAACTGATTTCTACGCCGACCACCGATATCACTACTGGCTGATTACTCGGGAGCCAGTCCTGTGCTCCACCATTCTCATGATCTCTTCCCGCTACCATGTCCTTCCTGGAGCAGGGGGAGAGTCCAGGAATTTCTTTATTCATCATAGACTATGGTCACATTGCCAGAAATTGACGATGCGGCTGATATTTGGGCAAGAGAAATCGACAAAATCCAAGGTACGGAGTCTTGGTACTGTGGAGGCTCTTCTATTGATGTCAGAATGGCATCCTCGCGCCCTCCATTTTCCGCCCGAAACAGATGGCTGGGATGATGACTTGATTCCAGCAGCACCCGGGAATCACGACAATAATGACCCGAACGCGGAACCTGGCGGGCGCGGGGTAGAAGATATAATTGAGCCAGCACGCCGATCTGACCAAATGTCGTGGATGTTGCTTGGGTGTGCACTTTCCCTTGCACATGAGCTGGGTATATTTGAGAAAGAAGGAAGCAGCTCACCGGCTGACGAACCAGAATGGAGAGAACAGATTGTGATTCGCTGGCAACGTGTACAACGTCTGCTATACGTCTACATCAACCAATTGGCTTGGCGGATCGGATGCATGTCACCGATTCCTCAATCATTAAACCATGCTATCCTGGGTGGACGGAAGCCACAAGGACTAGATCCACCTGGCAGCACGTGGTTAACGTTCATGGATTCGTGGATTGAGCTTACCAAGCTAGCCAAGTCTGTCACTGATATGTTCTTCCCCTCTGCTGCGTTTGCTCGCCAGCAACTACACAGCGGTCGATATGTTGGCCTACTTGAGCATTTCCGACCTTTACTCAACCAATGGAAAGACAAGTACCTACAGCCCCAAGTACTTGATAAAGCATTCTACAACGATCTGTTCATCGAATACCACTTCGTCCGCGTATACACCCATTCAGTGGGAATGCAAGCAGTAGTGGAACGTGCTGTCGCAGAGAATGACCCTAATAACTTCGACGGAGTGCGACCCATGACCATCGACCCAACAGACTACGAATACATCCAAGAGGTCATCGATGGATGTGGCCAGATCTTACAGAAAGTCACCCATTTAGCCGAAGCAGGGGCGCTCCGATTCTCCCCAGTTCGAATCGTTCTTCGCATAACCAGTGCCTCGATCTTCTTGATGAAAGCACTCAGTCTGGGTACACGGCAAGCCAAGCTCCAGGAATCAATTGAAATATTAGAAAAGAGCATCAAAGCACTCAAGTCAAACGCCTTGGATGATGTACATCTGAGCACGCGATATGCCACGCTGTTAGACATGCATGTTTCGCGCTTGCGACGCAATCTTCTTGCGTCTTCAAAAGCAATGAAAAGTAGTCAAGACGTTACCCGAAGATCATCCATGGCGCCTCCTCCTTGGCCAGACAATGGTGACCGGTCAAATCCCATGAGAGCCCCTGTATCGCAAGATCCACCCCCGGATCTGGGATTCGTTCCATCGTTGAACGATATCGGCGCTGATAACTGGCTTTCGCTACCATTTGATCCATCAATGGCGCCTTTTGATATGAGCCATGGATGTCAATTTCCGATGTATGAAGGTGGCACCTTAGACTTTCTTTGGAATTTGCCATCATGAGCTATGTATTTGTCAATTGGATAGCTTTGTATGTAGCCAATTATGCAATGATAGTGTGATACCCCAAGATGTTACTCCGCCTTGCATTTCCCCGCACCAGAGCAACACAACCTTCGAATACCACCTGGGCAATTATAGCCAGTTACCAATATGACGAACCCAGCGTCATTCAAACCCACTCTAATTATCCACGGTGGCGCCGGTAACATCCAACGCTCCAAACTCCCCCCAGACCTCTACGCCGCCCACCACGCCTCCCTCAAATCTTATCTCCGCTCAACCCACACCCTCCTCAAAAATGGTAGTAGAGCCCTAGATGCAGCCGTCCATGCAGTCTCCCTCCTCGAAGATGACCCTCTATTCAACTGCGGCCGCGGTAGCGTCTTCACAAAAGCCGGCACAATCGAAATGGAAGCATCCGTAATGGTGACATCCGTGCACCACAACACAACCCAGCCCGGCACAATCAAGCGCGGCGCAGGCGTAATGGGCGTCCGTAACGTACGACACCCGATCCAACTCGCACGCGAGTCTATCCTCAGATCCGGTGTTGCCGCCGATGGATCACCCGTAGATGACGGAGGGAGTATGCATTCCCAGCTAGTCGGGCCGTATGTGGAGACACTAGCACGGGATTGGGGACTGGAGTTTTGTTCCGATGAGTGGTTTTTCACGCAGAAGAGGTGGGATGAACATATGAGGGGTTTGAAAGGGGAGGAAGAGCCGATTTCGTTGACACAGGGGACTGTCGGTTGTGTTTGTCTTGATCAGTGGGGGAATCTGGCTGTTGCTACTAGTACCGGTGGGCTGACGAATAAGTTGCCCGGTAGAATTGGTGATACGCCTACCTTGGGGGCTGGGTTCTGGGCTGAGGCTTGGGATGAGATTGTGTCGGGTGATGAGACAGTGCTGGATAATTCATCGGTGACTGGATTGCTACGTGATGCGAGGAACTGGCTGGGTGATTGTATACCGCAGTTTCTGCGGGATCAGGCACTACCTGTTTACTCCTCACTTCCGGGTGATGGTTCCTCTAGGCAACGGGACTTGGGGTCGGAGAAGACTTGTTATTCTTATACATCATCTGCTCAATGCTCTCGTCGGAGGGCTGTTGCGGTTTCCGGGACTGGGAATGGGGACTCGTTCCTTCGGGTTGCGGCTGCGCGAACTACTGCTGCAATGCTACGGTTTTCGTCGCCTGGTAGGTTCCCATCTGGTCTTGCAGACGCGGTGACGGCTATTTCTGGACCCGGTGGTGAGCTTCAACGTTCGGCTGGCTCTAGGTGGGGAAAGGCTGGTGAGGGTGAAGGGGGTATCATTGGTATAGAGGCAGAATTTGGCACTGTGAAGAGGACATCGGATGTTAAACTACATCGGGGTAAGGTTGTGTTTGACTTCAATTGTGGTGGTATGTGGCGTGCTTGGGTAGAGGAGGATAATGCTGGTAACGAAGTGGAAAGGATCATGGTCTTTCGAGAGCAATATTAATATAATATATTTCCTACGATTGAGTTCGTTGTGTCCCTTGTATCAATCATATAACTTCTTCAATTGTTCTCAATGATATTTACGAGTAACTTCAAAGCCCAATCCAAACTTCCAGCTGCACACTTCTGGTGTACCCATCCCACTTATTTATCTGCAGCTCATTTGACCTATTGCTCGTTCATTGTCTGATGCGACGACATAGAGACTAGGAGGGCAACGAAGGCGGCTAGTGAATTAGGCAACCCCAATGAAGAAGACCTATTGTTGGTTCTGTATTGGTATGAGAATATACCACTTAGCCTCATGCACCAGTACGAGTGATGCAAGTAAAAAGTAATAAAATCTATTTCAACATGGGTATATGCTCACCTGCTTCATGGGCGCCGGGGGGGCTTTTCCTGCTCTCACGTCGTCGCCAGATACCCACTCCCCAGCCTCGTTCGTATATCCGAGACCACATTTGCAGGTATCACTAGTTAGGCAACCTGCAGCGCACATCTAGGGGGGAAACAATGGGTAAGCATTAGACTTTGAAAAAAGAATGTATGTTAGATGAAAAACTCAGATATACCTCCTCTTCAGTGTCTGGAGTTGGGGCCGTGGAAGGCATTATAAGTATTGTATATCGGGAACTTTGTAAACGGAGTTCCAAGTTTGCAGTTATGAATTATCGGAACATGGGATGAATCGACCCCTTTTAAAATACTCTACTATTCAAATCCTTCAGCCTCATCTTGATCACCGTAAGCGGGGTATTCCACCACAACACCCGGGTGCTGCTTATGTACATGATACCTTTCCTAAAATGGTTTAGGTGTATATAGATAGCGTCGTGATTTAAATTAGTATGACACGTGGATGAATGAGGGTTTTCCTTATGCCCAGCATCAACCTCAAACATGTTCATACCTGTCCTCGTGGTCCAATCAATTAACGAGCTACCGTGTGATTGCTGCATTCGACAGGTAATATTCTGAGCCATGTAATCCTTTGGCACTAATTGCTATGTGCCTATGTTGTTATGAAGTTAGTGCTTTGGTGATTCGTGTACTAGTTTGTCACAGCCGAATATGTCAAGGATCCTTCCCTTGACATATTTTCATATTGCATTATCCCATGTCTGAAGATTATTAGGATCATGACCACCCCAGATATCTCTGTGTGGGCCCAAGCGGTAGATGTAAGTATATGGAGTTCCAGATTGTTCTTTGTGCATCGCCAATTGAAGAGATAAGATTTAACTAACAGCCCATACAGTTATACAACAAGACTCTAACAAAAGACCCCAATAAACGGATCGATGTGAATACAGGGTGGGGCCCTGGTATTCACTCACTTTCAAGTGTTGACCAGCTCATCGACTTTGCTTGTGAGACGAAAAAATGTGCTGAAGAGAAAAAGTGGAAATTCTCAAGCCGAGTAGATGAGATACTGCTCTGGTTCAATCGAAATGCGACCGGTAGTTTCACCCTCCTATTTTATATATACAACGATTACTAACTTCCACCTTTCAGTGGTGGATGTAATGATCCAACACCAGCCACACATAACAGCCCTAGTTTGGGGTGGCATCCGAAGCTTGCTTGCCGTGAGTCTCACTATATGTCTGAAAAGGTAATGGAAAGACTAACTCGGCCTTTTTGAACTTCCCAGGTTGCGATTAGAGAGATCGAGGTTTCAGATAAAATAGGATCAAGCCTCCTTGACCTACTGAAGCATATAGGACGCTGGGAAACCTATCTCCAGCTGTGGCCCGCTACACCGCGTCTTTCAGCGGCTTTAGTTGAGCTTTTGGCACAAATAATCAACTTTCTTGTTCGAGCAAGCACATACCATCAGACACCTCCACACAGTGAGTTGCAGCCATCTTTTCCTTGGGAATCCGAAAGGATAATCAGGCTAATCATGAACGGCATCATTAGAGCGATATGTGAAAGCTTCCTTTACATTTTTCAATGAAAAAGTTGAGAATATCTTAGCTAGCATTACACGCTTAGCTGACAACGCGGAAAAGGAAGCTCTGCTGGCTTCACAAGTTGGTATGTGTTAGAATTCCCCGGGAGATCTTGATCTGACCACGTATGGGATTAGAGCAGCGAAAGCAGTTCACTCGCGCTTCCGCAGACTCCAAAACGCAAGCGCTAATCAGTGAAGGTAAGACTTGGATATATAAATCATGGAATAAATTATCTCACTAACACCTTGGACCCTGCATTAAAGGCCAAATGCACATGCTACGGAACATCAATCTCAAGTGTGAAAGCCTCGCCGCAATGTCAAGGAAAAGCCAAAACAGTATGCCACCTCCAAATCTAGACGCAAGTGACAGGTTAACTGAGAATCCAAGACCAGGAATCCGCATTGGTGGCGTTGGCGTCATGCCTACGAGATGCTCAAGGTATATTACCGCGCAAAATCCCGAATCAATTGGCCTTGACTGAGTCTGAAATAGTCCACGAGATTCAGAATCGACAGCAAGCTGCAATAAGATGGATTCGACAGGGTCTCTCGGCAACTGTGAATATTCCTCATTGGGAAAAGGATACATGTGAATGGATCACTACTCACAAAGCTTTCCTGGCTTGGAAAGCCGATGGTTATCAAACTCCACTATGGATCCATGGCATACCTGGTAGGTTCTTATGTTGCCCTTTCTAAAATAGCATTCAACTTCTGAATACTGAACGAACCGTTTCGCGCCTAGGTTGTGGCAAAAGCGTGCTGGCCAGCTACCTGACGCATAATGGCTTCAACACTACCGACACGCCAGGGGGCGTCTTCGCCTACTTTTTCCAGAAGTCTCAGGATACTTCCACGCCATCCGCCATGGTCTGCTCTGTTGTTGCGGAAATCATGACTTCTTCTACTTTGAATCAATCGGAAGGGTTCTTTGACGCCATATCTAGCATCGAAGTCTTGATGGATCGACACAGTAAAGGAACTGATTGTCCCCTGGATATGACTTGGCGAATACTGGAGTCTTTGATGGCTAAAAGCCCGGGATTTGCTATAATTGTGGATGGAATTGACGAGTGCGCCGAGAAAGAGGATGTGAAGAAGCTGCTACAGCATCTTGGCAAGATGGCCCAAACAACCAATGCTCGGATAATCGTCTGTTCCCGATACTTCAAACACATTCATCAATCACTAGGCAATATTACGCGCCTATTGATTGAGGCTGATCAAATTGGTGCTGATATTCAAGCCTTCGTTAGAGCTGAAATCGACCGAACAACGCGGCTAGCTAAGATCAAAGAGAGATTGTTGACCAAGTGCAACAAACAATCCCACGGCATGTTTCTGTGGGCACGGCTTATGTTAGATGCCGTAAAGGCGGCACCAGATGTCAAGACCCAGCTGGAGATTATGGAAAGCTTTCCACCAGGACTAGACGCCGTTTATGCTCAATTCATCAACAAGACAGGTCGTGGGCTCGATAGTGCCCATCTTAGCATTCGCCGTCAATTTTTTACCCTGATTATAGGGAGCTTTCAATTCCTGACCATCAATGACATTGGTACAGCCATGAGTTTAGATGTTCGTCGTCTATGCAAAGATGAGAACCGTGAGCTTTTTGACGTTGAGACCAAACTGTGCGACCTTTGCAGCCCTCTTGTGGTCACCACAGACGGGACTGCTCGGTTAATTCACGCCTCAGTTAAGGATTACTTGACTGGGTTCGAAAATCCAACTTCTTTATCCATCAGTTTAGATGCTACCACCACGAATCAGTTCATGGTCACTCGCTGTTTGTGTATGCTCATGCTACCTGAATTTAACAGCCGTTCTCTCATTGCTGATTTACTCCGACGAAGTATGTATAAGTACAGCGAGGTTGAGGAATCTGCTGTTGCCATGGAAAGCCCATCTACATTGCCGAGCTTCTACAAGTATGCGGCTCTCAATTGGCATTCACATCTGGTTGCACTACCCCAGGCTCCCCTGCATACCCTGAAGCTTGTGGCCAAGTTTTTCAAGAGTCCCCAGCTCGTTACATGGGCCGAAAGCCTCTTCTTACTTCGTGGAGGACTTCACGGTGCTCCGGCTATGGAAGTCGGTAGCTACTTGAAGTCCTGGCTTACTCTCCAGCCACCTTCATCGCGAGAAATTGTCCCGATGAAAGATTATGTCGAATCAGCATACGGGCAGCTGCTCGAAGATAGCCAAATGACAAAAGGCTTCCCTTTAGCGAGTGCATTTATTCGGTCCAGGTTGGCGGAATATCATGCCTGGACAGCAAACATAACCGACAGCGCTTTCGATCTGTTAGTGACGGCGGCGAAAGGCCTTGAAGATCACCTGGGTCCACATCAGTTGACATTAATGGCCTTGGATGCGCTGGCAACAGGTAAGGTGTTGAATAACATTTTTGAATCACTGCACAGAACGGCATCGCTGATTTTGCTTCTTCAAGGTACCCTAGTTCGAGGACTCCACGAGCAAGCAGCCCAGTCACACGCAGAGGTCCGGCGACAAAGAATTCAGATTCTGGGTCCAACGCATCGAGAGGTTTACATGAGCATGAGCTACGAGTGTCTGAGCAACTTCCACACCCTGAATTTTCGTGAAGCGCAAAGGCTCGGGGAAGAAGCGTCTAGGGGCCTGCTAGCCACAGGCGTCCCAACAACAAGGCTCTTCCTACACAACCAACTATATCTTGGATACGCACTAGAGGGACAACACAAGATTAAAGAAGCGCAAAGTCTTTACGAGAATGCCTATGCAACATGGATGGATCTCAATGGCCCGGACGACCCTTCTACACTGATGACCCAGAGCGCCATGGCATCAACATACAGAAAGCTTGGCAAACTAACGGAGGCAGAGCGTCATTATATTATTTGTTTTGCGGGCCGTCAGCGCGCTATGAGCCTAGACAACTATCTATGTATTGATCTCGCAATCAGCCTGGCTTATGTATACTGTGAGCTCCATCGAAATGAAGAAGCGGCAGCATTACTGGAGATCTGTCTTCCACTCCCGACCCTCAAGAAGCCGGCTCACTTTGAGCGTGTATGTCAAATAAGACATCTTCAAGCCTTGATGCTCTACGACGAAGATCCGGCGGCGGCCGAAGATTTGCTGCATGACTTGATAAACGCCTCCAGGCATAACCGGCCGCCTGTGAATCGGGAGTTGGCCTGGGTTCGAGTTACACTAGCAAATTGGTTGAGAAATCGTGGCAAGCTCAAGGAGGCCCTTCTGCTTTTCCAAGATCTTGTTATGCCAATTTATCCTTCGCATAGTGCCCCTTTGACAGACGAGCAATGCAATATTGCAGAGGAGGGGGTTAGGCTTGTTAAGGCCGGACTTGCAATCGAAGCAAGGCGCTTGCTTGGGAGCCATAATCTGCAGTGGGCGAGGGACTACTACTTTGATATCATCCATGGGGCTCCGCTCACGGATACAGCCTGGGAAAGGGGGTACCTCTAAGGAGGCCGTGGCAAATTGGAAACATTGGACGATAGACTGAGAGATGCAGCGAATGAAATAGAGGGAGAAATGTGACTGCTGTAGTTATTTCCATCATATGCACTATATAAGATTCCAATGCCACAAAAAGGATTAAACAAATGGGTTCCTAAAATAAACTGACAACCAAAAGAAATACCCATGACTTACGTCCCTAAATCGGCTGCTCGGCCCCAGCTATCAAACACCAAAGGGCATCTTGTCTGCATCACACCGGGTTCCTTCACCGGGCAATATGCCAGTGTGGAAGTATCGGCGGATGTTTTCGGCTGTGCATTTCGAATCGGCGGAATAGGTGCAATGCTAAGATGTATGAGAAATGAAGAAGAGTAATTCAAGCCAGACTGTACTCACCCCTGCAGATTCTTGCTCAAGGACAGCAGAGCCTGAGAATCTTTCCGCCATTTTGTACGCGCTAAATTCAAGAAATAAGCCACTGTATTGACACTGAGGAGGGCAGGGTCCTGGAGCATACTTCCTAAGTGGTGTGGCTGGATCCATGGTGTTTCCAATCCACAGAATGGGGTGTGCCGGACTCCCAGAAATGGGTCCTAAAAATAGTCAGATAGATAGCAATGGAAATAATTGAAAATTGGTAATACCCTCATATCTCCATTTTGGTCTGGTTTTCCATCCCCAACAAGGCATAGTGAACGAAGCCCAGATGTCGGCCATCCATCTACTCTGGCCCTTTAAAACTTTGTAATAATCGAAGAAATCCTGTTTCGTTAGGCCGGAACGGTCCTCCCCATCTGTGCAGCCAATAGACGCCAAAGTTTCCAAAAAGGTCTCTTCATAAGCAGGGCAGGCCTTCAAGCCATTTTGGGTGTTATCACCTGAGCAGATTGGCACTTTGTGCTCACTTTTCAGATCTGCAAGGATGCTCCCATTTCCATGCGAGACATCCGCAAGAACATCCGCTAGTAGTGGGAATTTTGTTAGGGGCTCATATACTGAATCTTTGATGAATCGCATGAGATCGCTGTATGTGATAATATCAGGCCCCCTTGTATCAGAACCCGGTACAGCCAAAGGAGTTTCGTTGAGCGATGTTAGGGTCTTGTCCAGAGTATCCCTCATTCCTTCGACGTTATTGCCAATTGCAAATGAGCATTTCTCGGGCCCAGCCTGATGGCAGATTTCAAAGAACATGTCGATGATTTTATCGGTGTCCAAAACATTCGCAGTCCAGTAGCCAGAGTACATGGACTGCGAATCGCATACACCGTCGAGGACAACACGCTTAACGCGGTGAGGGTACATAGCTGCAAATGTCGCCCCCAAGACAGTACCGTAAGAAAAGCCCCAGTATTGAAGAAGCTCTGCGCCTTTTCTCCATCGGGTTGCATCACGGATCCTCTGCCTCTGAATTTCTGGAACGGTCGGCTTGCTGGCGATAATGGCTTCTGCAGCGTTCTCTCGCCATTCCCCTAGTCGCTCAATAATCTCAAGAATATCTGCCGCCGTTGGTGTAGTATTCATGAATTGTCCTATCTCCGGGCCATCTTTGCGCGTACACGTGGCGCTTAATGCCATGGCCCTTCCCCAGGCTTGCTCTGTCGCTACTGTCGAGCTGCCGAGCAGATCGAGGAACTCATTGGCTAAAGACCAGCGCTGACGAGAATGCGGATCTGTGAAGCACTGGTATCGCGGAGTAGTATTGTTAATCCCGCGGGGATCAAATCCTACAATGTCATAGTATTTGTCGTCCACTGTCTGGGGTCCCTTGAAATTTTGCTGTTAGGTTCATGTTTCTTGTATTGCAATGTACCTAGGGATTAGAACGGGTTTGTACTCACTTGAACAGATATAGGCATAGCTTGGGAGTCCACGATTTTCTGGAGGCGCCTCCCTTGTCCCAGGATCATGTTGACACCTGATGCACCAGGCCCTCCTAGTAATCAATTAGCTTGATCTTTGTGAAAACCTTTTAGTTGAGCACACCTGGATTGACCAGAATAGTTCCACCATATCTGGGGTCTGTTACCGGCACCACAGCAGGGAGCTTAATTATTGCAAGGGCGACCTTCGCTGCGTCCTTATCTGTGCTGTTCCAGTCCATTGGTACTTCAAGGCGGGCACATTCATAGCTATCGAAGCATGGGGTATATGACAGTTTTTCTGACGGGGTGATCTAGTGACGTGGAATAAGCAAGAATTCGTCACCCCAAAGATGAACAAGCCATACCAATGGCCAAGGAGACACCCATGGTCCATTATCTACCAGGTCCCTTGAACGTGGAGTGTCAGGCAATAAATGGTGATTCCCGGTCCGATTAAACCACGTGAGTATACCAAGAAACGAACAAGTCAGCAGGATCATGGGCCATATCCTCTGACCTCGAAGATAAATGAGATATTGCGGTCGGACATTGTTGGATGTTTGCTGGCCCATACTTGCAGTGTCAAACTACTGATACAAGTAGATTTATTCCTGTTTGTTCATGACCCCTTGTATGCAACCGCAACTGGTAGAGGTTGTTTGGATCCGTGGAACCCCGTGGGGCGATGGTGCGGCTCCACAAGTCTTGGCATTTACCCGGGTAGCACGTGATCATCTGACTGCTGCCTCAGGTATCAGGCCGCGCGAGATTCTAGTTGCACTCTACATAGTTAACTAGGTAACTATGCGTCATTATACTCTCAGTTGATATGTATATCTTTGATACAATGACTTAGAAAAAAGAAGTTTTGTGCTAATTATCTACAGCAACTCTGGTGGCTCACCTCGAACGATGTCAAGACGAAACCACCCAAAAGACTGGCAATATATATATGTAAAAACCGCCCAAGCCCAAATCCCATGTCTGATGTAAATCTACCACCCCTCCAACGGCGTAAGCAAGGCAAGTACCCCATCTTTGGGTGAAACGGTAGCTCCTTCCCGAATCTCCAACTTAGCATCAGGAAACTTAAGCTCCATGTGAAACCGACCGACAGTAGCAGCAAGCAAGCAAGCAAGCTCCGATTTAGCAAAGCCCTGCCCAATGCAACTACGTGGGCCATGCAAGAAAGTCAAAAAGGCATAATTACTAACCGCACCTCCGGTGTTAGCTTTCCCAGGGCCCATAAAGCGGTCTGGATTAAACTCGTCCGCATCTGGTCCCCACAGCTCTTCCATCCGGTTCAGGATTTGCGGGGCGATTATTAATGTCGTATCCTGGGGAATACGCGCCCCAGCAAGAGTTGTATCACGAACGGCCTTGCGTATGGTCATCGGCACAGAGGGATGGAACCGGAGAACCTCATTGCACACTGCGTTTAGGTAGGGTAGGTTATCAACTGTGGCTGCAGAGATTGGAGTCGGGTCATCGAGGGAGGGAAGATTGGCGCGGATCTCATCACGCAGACGAGTCTGGACGTTGGGATTCTTGCAGAGTGCATAAACGGCCCACTGCAACGCCGTGGCGGTTGTTTCATGCCCAGCGCCGAGGAAGGTCATAGACTGGTCGACGAGGTTTTCTTCGTCAAAGGTTCCGCTGCTTAGCGCGACGGAGATGATGTCAATGCCGGTTTCAGCTTTGGGATCTTCCATCTTTGCCTTTTTCTGTCGGATCATTTGTCGTGCGACGTTTCGGATGACCTCGCCGCTCTCCTTGATATCTTTGTTGCGTTTTGTCGGTAATGCGTGGGACCATGCTGGGTTACCGAGTAGCATACATATCAGGAAAAATATTTTCATGATGAGTGGTGGCGAGGACATGATTTTGCGGTAGGATTGATTGAGGGCGTTGTCAGGGTCACTGAGAGAGTCGAAGTCGTGATCCATACCGGCGACGCCGATGATGTCTAGGGTTGCTCGACTGGCCCAATTACTGATTTGGACTGTGTTGTCGCCATTCCCATTGGCCTTTCTGCTCTTTAGGTCTTCCTCAATCATCTTGACCATTTCCACACTCTTGGACCAAAAGACTGGATAGAGATTCTTGATGTGGCGATAGGCAAAGGCTGGCATGAGATTCTTGCGTTGCATCTAGTGGAGACATTGTAAGTTTGAATGTATGTAAAGTGGCATTTGGGACAAGTTTACCTTATGCTCTTCACCTTCGGCAAGTAGGATTCCATCACCTGTAATACGCCGCAAGCTCTGCCGAACCAATTGGGGCTTTTCAAAATCGTAGACTTTCGTCACAAGTAATTCACCCAATGTTTTCGGGCTTGTCAAGATCACTCTTTCGAGGTTTGCGACAAGATAGTAACGGAGGAGATCTTGATTGGGCCTATTCTTGACCCGCTCTCGTAACTGCGGATAGGGGGTCTCAAGCAAGAAATTTGGAGAATTGCCAGTGAGCCAGCTTCGATCCTAGATATTATTAGATACATTCTCAAATGCATAGAAGAATTGATGGCCTACCATAGGTGAATCAATGTGTTTCAACGGAGTGAAGTAGTCGGGGTACAACACAAGCTGATAAATAATCTTCCACATAGTGATGATCCCGAAAAGCACAGCGGCCGTCAGAACCCTGGAATTGAAAATAGCATACTCCGGTTTTAAGTATATCCCGGCGGCGAGGCCGAGATACAGAATGGTGAAGGTGTCGTTGATTCGTCCCATCATAAGATTTTCCCGGATGATCAGGGGAAAGCAAATATTGTAATTAAACACCCCAATTCCCACATAAAAGCAGAGAATATAAAAAAGGCTTCCTGATTATCAAACACCTTCTCCGTTTTGCTTTGTTCTCTTGTAACACTGGCGGAGAGCCTCGTGTGCTCAATTAGACTGTAGACGAGATGACGGAGTGCTTGGCTTTTGGTTCCTGTTAGGTCTGAAATCTATACTCCGTCCAATCTCATAGATAGAAATGCACGAGAGAATGTGACTTTTGCACAGCTGAGATGAGGGATAATATATGTTCTCTTTTTGAGATGGTTGCCTGGGAGTGAGATATAGGTGCGGAGATTACAAGACATAAACCTTGTGGCAATAATATAATACTCCATAAAAACTAGTCTAAAAAAGGATTTTAGGAGAGTTGAATATTTGTTTCTAATGATCAAGATCTTACTTGTCCTCGCAATCGTTACCGCATTAAGCCTGGATCCACAAGACTCTCTGCCGTGTCAATTATACATAGATGTACATAATAATCTGGGAAGCTTGTATCGACCTGCATATGAGATTTACATACAGAGTACTCCATACATTATTTAGCATCCTCCCCCTGGGGCTTCAGATGCCCAGCTGCAAGGCATCTGGCCGCCCGACGCGGCCCCTGGCCAGGGCTGTGATTATGTCAGCCAGGCTCGAATCCATGGATAGCAACCTCGGAACAGTTTCTCTCATTCTTTTCATTCTCCCATGCTATTGACAGAATGGACGACAGCGATTACGATTGCCTTTATTCTCAGGAGCCAGAACTTTTCACCCCTGAGTTTGATATTTCAGATCGATATCTATGGCTCTGTGATCTTTCCCACAAGTTCAGCTGTCTTCCATACACATCCGTAACCGAAGAAGTGAAAATCTTGATTGCAAGAAAACGTCTTTGTCGTGAATATTCCAAGATATGGGATAACCTCTCACAACAGGCGTCGCCGGAAGAACGTGAAAGGCTAAAGACATGGCAAGTCTTTGAGGATTGGACCTTGACCCTATTGGACATTAGAGGAGTTGTCGATTTGATGGCATTGTACGAACATGCCCGCCATAAGCCTTCTGATGAACCAACTTATTTTGCCGCGTACCTCGGTGCCATCTGGAAGGAGCTCGAGAAGCACTTCGAACCCCGTTCCGAAAAAGAACTATCCCTTACATTTTTCGTCAAACTTGACCCAGACCTGCAATGTGACATTCGCCGATGTTTTATTGGCAGTAAAGATCAAATGCCAGAAAATGTACCCGACATGGTTAGGTTCGCAAGTGAGAGATGGAGAGACAGAAAGGCGGCGTCAGAGATCATGCATCAGGCCAACCGTGGCAAAGGATCAGGTTCTTCTCGTGGGAATCACCGTGGGAGGGGTCGATCTTTGCAAAACAGTCGCGGTTGTGGGAAAAAACAGCAGAGAGCATAGAATGTCCCGAGAATCAGAAAGCCCCGTTGTGCAGACATTGTCGGGCTACGAATCATCTGGCATCTACTTGCAATGATAAACCAGTGGATGGACTGAGACGCCGAACAGATGGACGCGATGACCTTACCTGAGTACTTCAACATGTCGGTACCAACCGAGATCCGCAAACACTATCTGATAGCCTGCGTTTACTCCAAATACGATGACATCATGTAGCGCGCAACGGAGCCTACACAAAGCGATGTTATTACGGGACGAAAAATGGAAACCAATATAGCCATACCACATTTTTAACTGAACTCGAAAACATTGCCAAAAGCGCACTCTACCTCATACATCCGTCGGCCCCATAATTCTATCAAATTCACCAACCGTATGCTGCCAAACCTTCTCCTTCATACCCTGCTCGCGAAGTCCAGTCAGCAATTTCACAACCTTAGGACCAGCATGCTCTCCACTCCAGTGAATACTATACACCCCGCTCCCAACCTTCCCATCCGTCCCATTAGCAACCTCAACCCCTTCCGACAGAGGTACACCAGAGGAAGCTTCAATCGCATCCGAGCGGACACGGGGAGGATACTTAGCACTCGTCGCGAAGTAAAGATGCCTCTCTCCCGACTCCCGAGTGGGGATGTAAACCAAAGGACCGATAATCATCAGCACGAAACCAATAAACCATGCCAGAAGAGTATTCGCCTCACGATCAAGCCCCGACTTCACCGGACCAGGGTAATCTTGAATAAATGTCACTTCTGGGGCTTGATCAGCCAGCGATTCCAGGGCCATATCAGTCATGGAAACAAGATGTCCACGTAGCCTTAACATGAACATATTCTTTGCTTGGAAGTCTGTCACGTCAATAGGACCTTCATGGGTTCCAGCTAAGACGCTAACGACGCGCCGCAGCCCTGTTGCTTGTTTGAGATTCGGGAGGAGGTTGGTGATTAATCGTGTCCGTGCGTAGTACTGAATTGCAGGCATGTTATGGAGACCTTCGGATGTATCTATTCGCATATGAGTATAATCCTTTTCTTGTCATGAGAACATCCAACCTTCTCCAGAACGAATAGTTCCACAGCTAAGGAAGAGAATATTGATACTCGATTCTTTACTCTGAATCTCGCGACAGACGGCGTCGACATTCCGAATTAAACTGAGATCCGCTTTGATGAAGATGAATTCTCCCTCCGGGTTCAACTGTCGACATTCGGCCGTGATGCGCGCTGCGGCTTCTTGCGAGCGACCGATAAAGTATGCGCGAGGGGATTTGGCTGAGCGGGCGAATTCTTTTAGGGCTGCTTCGCCGATGCCATTTGTTGCGCCTATGAAGACGGCCACGAGGCCTGGGAGTGTGGTGGCAATTTGGGCATTTGAGGACTGGACGTCTGATAGAGAGACCATTCTGGATGTTACAGCGAACTAACAGGGATGGTAATCGGAATGAACGATGATATGTGTTACTTGGGGTTATGATTCCATTTATATTGCAGGGATGTTTCTAGTACTGTACTGTGTTCGTGTTCGGTGCATCTATGGGCCGTGTCTCGGACGGAAGACGGACTTAAGCTGACTATGTCGGAGGAATGGTATCCCCGGGAATTTAGGTATGAAAGGTTTGTGTCTCGCATTTAATTTGAACACGGAGATAAAATTGAGTAGAGATGTCTAAATATAACAGGTCGATCGCTCATCTGGGTGGTGGCAATACATGGAAGCCCTTCAATCTTGGTCGACCAAATGAGGGCGACTTGGGATTTGGGAATTTTCTTGACTTGGTAGTATGAGGGAAAGTAGTAGAAATATATGTACTCCGTCGTCCTCTTCTCTAGCGAGTTAAATCAAAGAGATCCGTGAGAGTGACAGAGCGTTTTACCCTCATGGTGTCCTTCAGGTACAGGCATCTACATATCCCGGAATACTCCCAGAAGTGGATGAAAATGATACATACAGCCCCATTTTACTATAACTCATGCACTACTTTGGATTTTGGCATATTCAGGCAAAGCCCATTTCACCATCCATTCCGACTCAAGAATTTGCTTGGTAGTAGGTCGATCCTCTAGTTTAAATGAGAGCATCTGCCGCAGTAAGTCGAACATAGCGTCCCTTTCCTTTGCATCAAAGGATGGGACCCCACTATCTCGCCTAGGCTTTTGCACGCTATCTTCAAACCGATCGTCCCAAGATCGGAAATAGGTACGGTTTATTGGCTTGCCATCTTCGTTAAATTTGTGTTGTCGAGCCTCCCACTTGCTCCACCATTCAGGTGGTAAAGCACCAAGAGCATCGACATTCTCACAGATCATATCATCCTCCGTTGCGAGAAACCCTTCAAATAGTGGCCTTTGAGCGACAATAGACCTTATGGTACAGGCGAGAGTCCAGATACCCGATGGAAAAGATAGAGGTTTATTTGGCTGGAACCGAGCCTCAGGGGGACGGATAATGAGGGGTGTGTGAGATTGATACTTCAATTCCTTTAAGGGTAAAAAGGCTTCACCAAAGTCTATAAGTAAGATCCTAGCTTCCGCAAGTGTGATTTTCTCACTTGCTTCCCCTAGCCATATAGGCGTAATGCCATGGGATGGGATACCAGGAGGAAGCGGGTTCGGAATCGTATCACCATCTAGATGAATAACTGGCTCTAGCTCCAGTGCTCCGTATTTTTCATATAATTGATCAATTGAGAGGTGGTCAAAATTGGGTAGGCCCTTGAGAAGAATGTTGCCGAAGTGAAGGTCTCTATAGACAATCCCCTAGGCACACATATAATCCACAACGAGAACTAGTTGCGCAGCCAATGACCGGGCTACATCAAGCTAGAATAAGCGGATCTACGAGCCATCCTTTAACCCGGAGAGGCTAGCCCTCGCTAGCGCTGTAACGTAGCAAGCATGATTGCCATTTAGACTGTGGATAGTGAATCTATCAATAACTGAGGGGACCATCGTCTTTCCTGCATGATTGTTTAGAGAACGACAAGGACGGGTAAGAGTGGATATAATGTCCACTTCCTTTAGGTCTAAGTTGCCTGTGCAAACTTTCACTGCGACGTATTTACTAGATTCCCCATCACGCGCTAGCCAGATAGTCGAATAAGACCCATATCCAAGCTTATGAACAACTCGATATCGATTGTGAAAATAGGCTCCGATTTATATGGGGTGATAGCCCCCTGGTCGATAGCCCTCGAGTCTTTCGACTCCCTCAAGAGGCTCGTAGAGGAAATGATGATTAGAATTGTCATCAGTCTCCACCGAGTTGGATGTGGTGGAAGTGAACGCGCAGCGGGGTCGGTTGTGACGAAGTAGTGTCGTGCGCCCCTTACGAAGAATGGGAGGATAATGAAGACATGAAGGATGTAGGCGCAACAACCGAATAGCCAATGGCGACAACTTACTCATCGCTGTATCATGTGTAGAAGTTGAACCGAGAGAAGTTTGAGAATGAAACTTTCTCCCTATTCTTTTAGGTACGTCGTCAGCACAAGATAAATGTTTGTGATATGTAAATGCACATCATAATGCGAGTCCACAGGCGAGTCCACAAGTGGACACCTCCAAGGCTGGGCAGGGCTGGGTTGGGCCCCGGGGCAAGGGGATGATTATGTAATGCTCCCCCTGGTGGGCAGGTTCACCCCCAGCAGTAAATTGACAACCTCAAGTTTTCTACGGAGTACTGATTGGAACTTGAGAAAGTTGTACTGTCAACAATATGCCAGCATAATCTAGCAAATTTTAAAAGAGAAAGGCAGGATGGTTGACAAGACAAAGTGCTGGATTAAGCCTGGAATCAATGCTTTCATCGGCGCAGTCCTCACAAAGCGGGTATAGGGCAAATCGGTGGTGAGATGCCACGTCCCGCACGTTGAAGAGCTGGAGCAGGCTCGGTGGTTGGTTACCAACCGTTTGTGGGATTGCTGTCGATCCGGGGGTTGGGGACTTAGGCTGGGGGGAAAGTATGAACGTGCACGGGCTTGTTCTCGATATGTGGGGTGGAATCAAGCATGCTGATGTCAAGTATTTCCAATGGAATGGGTAGTGACGAAGTGAACGAAGAGACAGAAGTAAATACTGGAAGAACTAGTCTGAGTGTATGTTGTACAGAGTATTCAAGATGGCCTGTGCAAAGGAGCTGGGCATTAGTGCTTATCGGGGCTTGATGGGGTCCAAGTCTTGGCGTCAAAGAAGTTCTTTGCAACCTTGGACATTAAGTCTTAAAATAGGTAAAATTCAGGTACGGAGTACATGTTTGTTTATTCGATGCAGTCAGAAAATATAAATAAAACCAGTTACATTGAAAATTGTAGTAGCGCCCCGAGTCAGCGCTTAGGTACATGGACCCCTGGCGCGTGCGAATGGCCAGTGAGAAGGCAGAATGGAGAGTGTCGACCCCATATTCCCCGTTTGTGTCTCAGTTCTTTGAATTGCTCTAGGAATAGATACATAAGTTTGTATTGAGGTAGGCTTGGATATCCCTAATTTAGAACATATCAAAAGACAAAAGAGAAAAGAAAAAGAACAAAAGAAATGAAAGAAATGAATCTCTAGAAAAAGAGTCAGCCCTAAAAACCCGCTGTAACTTCCCGCGTCCCCACACTTCCCGAACTCTCCTCGATGTTTCATCTCTTCCCCTTTCTCAACTTCTCATTTTCCCAGCCTTTGTACTCAGGGCCACACTCATTCGACCTTATTAACCACATTCTTTCTCCACATTCCCTTTCTTGGCAATCAGCTTCAATGAAACTCTGCCTATTGTCGCTTTGAATACGCTAATGCGCGCCTGAGATACCAGCGCTTCATATCGCATACACGTGTCTTGCCCTCGATACCTGCCACCATCTACCTCTCTCCTTGACTTCCGCAGGCATGCGCCATTTGCGCCATTAAGATACCATTCCCATCGCTCATTGCGCCTGAGCTTTGTCTCTCTCTATTCTTTACACATACTTCGAACTCTCAATCACGACTTTGCCCGGCTGGACCGAGGAAGTCGACCTTTGATCGTCTGCGATCCCATTCTCTTCAATCCTCCGTGATAATTTCCTGGCAGGACCAGATCAATTGACACAATGCTGTGCTGTGGAGACCGCGAGAAGGGCGATGTCGCCATGGAGGAGAAATGGGACTACGTGGTATGTTTACACAATGACAGTGCTATATAGATGGCTCATGATACTAACAATTACTTCCTTAGAACTTGGACGACTTTAAATCCGAGTCTTGCTGGACACCATTCTCATATTTTTTCTTATGGGTGTTCCTCTTTATCTCGATTGCAGTATACGGTGTTGATACATTCACCGCAGTCAACTTGCTGGCTTTCTCTCGATGGTCCGGCAGGGTTGAACCCGCCATTCCCTTCAACATCTCCCGCTGGATCTTCGCTGCTTGTATCATTGCTTCCTTCGTTCTTTTGGCCTACCGATGGATACATGCTGTCCGCGCTATCCGCTCGGGCAGTATTACTCGCAGCTTTCTCGACCCGCTGGCTGTGCGCATTCAGAGTATTCGTTTCGGCAAGAAGGGTCGTGGATACAGGCGATTCCTCGTCTTCGCTGAATTAACGAAAGACAGGAAAGCAGCAGAATATGTCGCCCTTTATGCATACTTCTCTTTCCAGTGTAAGTTCACTACTATCGCCTATCTAGTCTTTGAATATGGCTGATGATGCTTTTAGTCTGGATGAACACGATCTTCGCAGATGGCCCGCGTCAAGTTCTCAACGGCATCACCCTATATTCGGTCATGCAGATGGACCTCCTTCCTGGCGGTAAGAATACACACGATGACGGAACATCTGGAGCCAGTCAATTCTTCAACAACGTAAAGATTCTGGCCGAGGAAAACAACCTTCAAGCTGTAGTCTTGTTTGGTATGCTTTTCACTCTGGTCATTTGGGTTCTATCAGTCCTCAAGTTGATATCGGCGATCGTACTCTATTTGATCTTCCTCTTCCACCATATCCCAGCGGAAGATGGTACTCTTTCAAGGTACTGCCGTCGAAAGGTTGGCCAACGGCTGAAGCGCATTGTGCATCGCAAAAATACCAAGGCCCTGGCAAAAGGACTCAAATTACAGAATCGAGCACCCACCCAGCCAATGCTGGCAGCGGATTCAAACCCGACCCTACCGTCTATCGCCGGAGATAAAGCTCCCGCAGTGGCTACATTGTCGCGAAGTACCACCCAGACGACTTTGCCGCCTTACTCACGGTCGACTTCCTCGACAGCGCTGGGGCAAAACCCGACACTGCCGAATCTGGGCTATGATGCCAAACCAACCCTGGCTCGAGTTGGAACTTCGTCTTCAGGATTGTCCGAGTCCGCTTCACTGACAGGAAATGCGGCCGGAATGGGATACACCCCTCTTGATCGCCAGAACCCGACACTTCCACCGGTCCCTCCCTTGCCGGCTAACGTTCCATCAAGGATGGCCACTCCTCTCTCTCGACCGGCTCCTGAGCCATATGATCATGATATTAGCCATAGTCCCGGCCCTGGATATCGCAATTTGACCGATAGTTCTGATTCTCGGCCATACCAGAGCCACACCCCAGCGCCCGATTATGCTTCGGCTGATATAAACGGTTCCAATAATCACGATTATTTCAACCGTGAACATGCGCCTGCTCCCTACGACCCCTACGGTCCTCCGAGGGCTGCATACGGCAGGGAAGACGGATATGGACCAAGATACGGGACCCCCGGTAGCCAGAGAGGCGCACCTCGCGCACAGCGAGAATACTATCCACAGGATCCATATTCAACAGATCCATATTCAACAAGGTCTCATACGCCGGCCAGCACTGGTGCGACGCCCGCTCCCTATCGGTCCGAAACCCCGGCGAGCTACCGACCCACACCTCCCCCACAAGCTGCCGCATTGGCACAGCCTCCAACAAGGACATTCACTCCAGTGAGCTCGGCAACTCCACCTCCTCAAAATGGTGGCTATGCAGCTTTCAACCCATCAATGGGTCATCAAACACCGCAGTCCCGTTCCCAGGCGCCTCCTGGTCCGTCTAGCTATACCAGAGCAAACACCGCTTCGCCCTCAGCCATGCATCGGGCTCCCCCAGGGCACACATTCAATCGCTCAAATACCCAC
Source organism: Penicillium griseofulvum (assembly GCF_001561935.1). Lineage (NCBI taxonomy): Eukaryota > Fungi > Ascomycota > Eurotiomycetes > Eurotiales > Aspergillaceae > Penicillium > Penicillium griseofulvum. The sequence continues at coordinate 2,716,847 of NW_024467471.1, read as the reverse complement.
CAATATTGATAGGGCTCACCGCTGTAGCCTTAACTTGAAGGCCACGAGACTTTATTATGATGAAAATCAGGAGCTGGCTCTCCTGTGCTTGATGACCGGACCACTCGCTAATACTGATCACGACCAGCGAGTCTCTCGAGATCTTGTACATACCCTTATTCGCCTTAGTCTGATATCCTTCTTCGAATTCTTATTCCCCATGACACGAATTGATCACTCTTTATTCCACCCTTTACTACAGTGAATGTATCGATACAATACACGTAGTTTGAAAGTACTCTTGATATCCCATTTATTACTCGATTCCATAAACCATATAATGTAAATGAAAATAAAACGAATATTATACACCAATACTGTACTAGACACCATAGGTGCCAATAAGTTACAACACCTTCCAATCACCAAATCTTCTTCGCAATCATCTCATACCGCTGTACATGATCAACATTCAACTCCCCATCCTTACTCTTATCCTTCTCTTCCTTCTCCTTCACCCTCCGCAATCCATCCGGGTCATCCGCATAAATCAACCTCCTCTTCTCATCCCCAACTTCAACAACACCCCACCCGCCAACACGCTGACTACCCTCAACATCAAAATCACGAGAACGGGGTGCACCACTCTCCGTCCCGGAATGACTCGACTGTCGGCGCTCACTCTCCCGAGCCTTCATCTTCCTGTACCGGGAACGCGCAAACGCAAGCAAAACCATGCCCAACAGGAGTTTCAGAATGAGTAAAACGATGAATCCAGTCAATAGCAGGATACCGGTAAAGATATGGACGGACTGGGCTGGAGATGGGATTGCGTTTTCGAGGAGAGTGCGGAAGAGCGCGCTGACGTGGGCCGCTGAGGCGGGGAGGAGAGTTGCCAGTGTTAAGGGTGGGGCGGAGGGGACTGGGGAGGGAGCGTAGTGGTTGTGGATTGAGGTTAGGGATGTTGCGCCGTTTGCTGTTGAGGAGGGGTGTTGGGGGAGGAGGGCTGCTAGGAACATTTGGTAGGTTTGGACGGAGACTCGGAAGAAGAGACAGGAGAGGGGGATGACGGGTAGGCCGATGCGACGGGTTAGGTTTTGTTCGCCGAAGGCGTTGGTGTAGTAGTCCTTTGCTAGGACATCAAGGAAGCGGCTGTAGATTGCTGGGCGGTTGTTGTTAAATTTGTTGATGTAGGCGTGTTTCAGCCAGTCTACCAACATCTCGGAGCCTAGGACGACTAAGAATGGGCCTAGGACTTGGGCTAGAGTTGGGATGAAGGAGTTGACGCTGTTGAATGAGGCTAGGATTGAGGATGGGAATAGAGTGAATGCTTGGGGTAGGATGGACGATGCAGTACGTGGGGGCGTGGATAGTGGTGTGCTGTTCGTGATTGTGGAGGATTGGCCGGGGAAACTGGATCCTAGTCCTAGATTGCCGATGAAATTGAATGCCCCTGTTTCCACGATGTTACGCGAAGCGATGATAGTAAGCATCAGCCACAGCTGGAACCGTTCTACCACGTCCGCACAGGTAAGCTGGAAGAGGTTTTCTTTCTCGAACTTGCGGAAGACGGTGGACTTGATCTCCACGAATTGGTTTGATAAAAGTAGCGTGATCAGGGCGTTGGAGTATGAGTTCACTGCCACATTCAGAGTCATGACCTGGTAGAACAGAGATAACGCATGGGATACTGTGTAAACTAGTGCCACCAGGAACAACCAGAATGGACGAATGATCTTGCTGCGGCCGTCCGGGCGACGCTCAAGGGCCTCACGCGAGAAGAGGCACTCGAGAACATCTTGACCTATGGCAGCCAAGAGCCTGTCGCTAACCTCAAGCACATTGTAAATAACGTATAGCTTGATAGCAGCCTGTCCACGAATCCAGTGGTACATTCGACTGGCATCGAAATACATCAAAACACAGCATGTAGCTATCATCAGCAGGCCTGTCAAGATGTCTGCTTTGTCATCTGGAAGTAGTGCCGAGGGCATCGACTTCTTCCGCCGATGGTGGTGTTTGCGGGATTCGGAGGATCGATGTTTCCTTCTTGGCGCTGCGTCTTGCCCCACAGAGGAGCCCTGAGGCACATGTGGAGTGGCATCAGATTCGCTTTCGCGTCTCCCACGTTGATCCTCCTTCACATTATGATTCCTCCTGCGCCATACACGACCAATCCCATTCATCACAAACTTCCAAATAAACCGGATCTCAGCTCCTAGGTTCATCACCCAAGACTCCCCTAGGATATATACAGCCTTAATAAACCGCAATGGCATTATGGTGAAAGAGTAAAGCCATGCATCAAGGCAAGCAAGACTCCCAAAGCAAAGTACCTGCTCGAGCATAGGTGCAAGCATAATGAAGTTCATAAGCCTCTCGATCTTCACTCGCGATGATTCATAAGGGAAGTCACTAGCTGCGTCTCGGTGAATGTACAGTGGCGAAGGTCGACCAGAAGCAAGCTCAAGCTGAAGATAGGTTGGAAGTGAAACTGGCGGCAAGGGGATTGATGATGGCAAGGGTGAAGACTTAGGCGATTCTATGATCTGAGGTGATGCAGTAAGGTGGCCTTTCAAGTCGCGGTCCAGCGCCGGCCGATCATGTTTCGAGCGCGATGCCCATGTCTGGGCTAAGCGGTCAGTGCCTGGAGTAACGGGCAATTGACGCCGCGTGAACCCCGGGGTAGAAACAGTTCGAGCAGGCTGCGGCCGATTGCGAAGTGTGTAATTCAGAGCATTCCGTGGCAAAGCTGGACTCACCGGTGCAGAGGCATCTCCCGGCAACACCTCTGTACTGGGCCGCAATTTGGGCAAAACCTCCGCAAGCGATGACTTTTCGCTCAGTGACTGAAGCACAGACTCCGGCAAATCCAGTTGTGCGAGAGGAGCATTCCCATGGGCGGTGTCCGAGACTACCCGGCTTCCAGTGTTCGTTTCTGATCCCACGGGACGGTAAGGTATTGACTCTGGCGAGGATGTGAGCTCCTGGATCTTCACAGGAGACAGTTTCATGACCTTCTCTTTGTCTGTTGGTAGTTGGTGTGACAGATCAGTAGACATATCAGCCAAAGCAGCTTTGACCTCAGGGCCATTATACACATCCACTACCGACAATCGGCCAGGGTTATCTCCGTTGCTTGGTGAATGCTCGACTAGTATCCCAAGTCCCTTCTCGCGTTCCAAGCCGTCCATTTTATATCCACCATTGACAAAGTGGTGTGCTGAAGCTGTATCGTGGTTCCGTTGACCATTTGTGCCATCGTCTCCATTGGTTGGCCGTGGGTCAGGCTCGCTGTTTGACTGTGCCCTAGGAGTATCTACTCGGCTGTTGTTCCCCTCGACAGAATATGACAACGATTGTTTCTGGACCTTCAAACTCCCATTGGTCCCGTTTGCGATACCATGCTCGGCCATCTTCCGCTGTGACAGAGCTTCACTGGTATCTATGGCAGGGCTCATTCTAATACCCCAGCAACTCACAACAATACGATGTGTCCCTTGAAAATATCCAGAGGCTTGCAGTATCTCCACTCATATCATGAGAAAGCGCAGATATCCAGCATGCATTATTCGAATTTAGCTCGCGGCGGGTGATCAACTATGTTCGAAGATCAAGAGGCGTAAAGGAAAAGGTTAGGGAGGCAATAGTGGCGTGGTTCGTTGTATTAACAATAGCATTCGTCCAGCTGATACATCCTGAATAATAAAGGCACAATGTCTGGGCTGTTCAGAACAGTTTTTGACGCAGGAGTCTGGGGAAAGATAAGGATGGCAGATTATCTGGCCAGTCGGTGAGTCGGAGATTAGCGTCATTAAATGCCTCAGGCAGTGGGGCATTATCACGTGACTGTAATGGTAAATTACATAATCACCTGTTTAGCAGGGCTGCTGGAATGGAAGAACTACGAACTCAACTACAACAAATATGTCTCTCTGTTCACTACTCCTAAAACTTTAACCGTATACTGTGAAATTTGTAGTATGCATGTTCAAAGCAACACCACTTCACATAACCAGAGATTCTGCAAATGATGCCAGAATGCAATTGACATTCATGCTGACCCCTTGGTGATAGAGATGATCCAATCTGCGACTTCCTTAGGCCGGGATGCATTTGGCGCATGTCCAGATTCAATTTCTGTAACATCAACCTTGCCACCGATCTGCCTTTCCATCATCGCGATGCTTGCTCTCTGTAGCTCGGGGTCCTGCGCAAGGTCCTTGGTACACAGCAAATACGACACCGGCACATCTTTAAACCCAGCATGACTTAGACTAGCAGGAAATGTAGAGCCCGAATGACGAGTACTCATCTTTGCCCACTTTTCGCCCTCTTCCTTCGGCAAGTCATTGAAGACATTGGAAGCAGTAACCGAGATGTCCGTCTGATGCAACCATCCATCATCCTACATTTCACATTAGCCCCGGACAAACGGATTGCATGAAGCGAAACATACATCAAACCTAATCTCGAATGGAGAGGCTCGCGGAAGCATATTATCTGGCATAATAACGCTGGCATCTGATTCTCCGACTGGTAGAATGATACAAGAGATATAACCCAGTCTCACTAGACCGCCTGGGTTGCCTTGTCGCTGTCTTTCGGCTTTGCTGAGTCCTTTTATGCTTTCTGTAGCAGGTGTACCCCCGTAAGAGTGGGCGATGAGTACGACGTCCTTGCCTTCGTTTGCGTGCTTTGAGATTTCTGATGCAATGAAAGCGGCGTCGTCTTGCATAGTGCCTGGAACGTTGGTTTTATAGCCTACGCTGGGAAGGTGAAGAGCTTGAACGGGGTATCCTTCACTCGCAACATGGGTAATCACATCACTGTACAGTTCGGGCGTTGTGAAGCCTCCTGGCACGATCAAGATTGTCGGCTTATCCATTGATCGCAGGGAGAATTGATGAGGCAAAGCTGTATTTTGGCACGGACAACCTGTAGGTGTCTACGTGATTACACTAATGAAATCGAGGATGATGACGACGATAATGATGATGTTGATGAGGATGGAAGGGGAATGAACTGTTTTGACAATTGAGAGGCGGCGTAACCGTGCGCTGACCCCTGGCCCCCACCATGTGCTTAGTCTGTCGGCGATATCTTCTGTCCTGAACGCATAATAACAACACAAAAGGGAGTTATTATGGGCATCGTTTTGGAGATCTTACTTTACACTATATATATCATCTCATATCTTTCCTCGCTAGCTTGAGGGCTGAAAGAGCGTATATATTGTGTACTCGGGCTCTCAGCATCCTTTTTCTGAGCACGTCAGATAAAAGATATTTAGTTCAGATCCAGCACTTGGTAAATGATGTTGGACGCATGGCACGGTTACCACGAACTGTCGTAGCTAGATCTCCGCACCGGCCCATAAAGCCCAAAGCCCAAAGCCCAACCCTCCCAAGCCTGCAAATGAGTTAGGCTTTAAGCCCGGTTTTTGGGCCCATTGCGGAGGTCTAGCCGCAGCTCTTCTAGTATAAGTAGGTAGTCTTCTCCTAGTCCTCTGGAGAACGCACGAAATTTTATATAATGACACGATGATACCTGAATCTAAATTCAGTTAATTTAAGAGGTATTATGGCATTCCCATCGATATAGTATATCAATCGTAGAGTTGAAAACCTGTTCAAAAGGACTAGTATAATCATGATACATACGCCTAAAATATACCATACTTGGAGAATTTTCATGAAAACGTATGGACCCTTTCTGTTATCGGAGCTCGAATTAACTTGACGTTGGCTACCATGGCTCTAGAATCCATATTAGGCGGCGGCTAGCAAAAGCCATAGATATATGTTCTTCTACCATTCCAAACCCCAAATATCTTTCTCTTTTCTATTTCTGCCCTATACAAAAGATTTGCATCGTCTAATCATCCCTAAAAATGTCTGAACTATTTTTTGAAGACCAGGAATCGAAGACAGTCCCCTACTACCACGACCGCCCTCCACAATACGACTCATGCCAGTCAAGCCAAGATGTACTCACCACTGTCATTGAAAACGAGCGCACTTGCCGAATCTTAATCCAACGGCTTAATAGCCTTGGGACAGAGATGGCCGATGTGGCAGAGAATAGTGATAAACCCACCGATAGTGATCACCTTCTACGAGCGGAGTTACTTCTAGAGATGAGTCGGCTATTTGCCGAGGGGTCGCATATTTCTAGAGAGCTAGCAGACATTTACAAAGAACGGCCCGGTCCGAATAGCGAACTCTATGTCGCGATGTCAAGACTCACTTTTAGCGAGTTCGACCGGACGTATGCTTCTTTAAGGCGGAATGCCAATAGGCAGATACAAGACGAGCTGGGTCAGGACCATACGGACCGCACCGACTGCTCTGAGAGTGAGTTTGAATACAATTCTCAATGCACTTCAGAGATGAATGAAAGAGAGGGAACCGGGGATCTCACACACGACCCTCCGTGCTCATGTGATCGGTTCTTGGAGCTCTCGGCAAAGGTGGATGAAATTCATGATAAACTTGGCCAAAGCCTTCAATCCCATGAAACGGCCAATGTTTCAGAGACCATCCATGATACTCCCGCAAAGCGACCTAGGAGCTTTTGGAGGCGAATTATGAAACATCCACTTTAGCCTTAGTGGCAAAGTGGAATGAGGGTCTCTGGAGCGAACAGGCTAAGACTGCTGAATACTGGTGTTTTCTATCTTGTGTTATGCCAACTTTTTACCCTATAAGAGGATCTTATATCTGTTGGATGGTGATATGGCTCCCATCTCATCTTTATGTTCACTTGCTATGCTGTTTGTTGTGAGGTTTTGTGCTTGGAACGCATGTGCCCTACTTTATAATTCAATGGTCTTTCTTTATATCTCTCTCTTACTCAGTATCCCGAACAATAGCACGGTCTAAAGGTCCCAATACTCAATAGTCCTTCAAAACCTTTCCAATTCCTTTTCAAATCCATCACTATTGTAGAACAATGAGGATTTGCTACAAGACTTAACTCATATCCAAAAGCCGGAAAAGACCGAAAAACAAGAAAGTTGTCGACTGGACAGACGAAGTTGAAGTGACTCCAAGGATAATGAAGGTACGGGCGTAGTATATCCATGCATAGTCTATATGGCTATCTCGTTGCAATAGATTCCACATAATATTTTTACTAGTATTCCTAGAGATAGCTGAGGTATGCGCTAATAGATTAGAAATCATCTGGAAGTCTTATTGGGGAAGATCTTTACGAAGACCGCAGAACTAGCCCTAAATCACATCTGTTGTGATATCAACGCTGCCGTTTGCTATGCATGTTGTTTTACGTGGGTATAAATGTCTAGTGTGTCCATAGATTTCTCCAATACAACTCTCTTCCTTCTTCATCTCTCTCTCATAGCATGCTCAGCAAACATGCTCAACAACACCTAGTGATGAATTTATGAGAAGAAAACAAGGCTGTCTGGGATGAATGAGACAGCCAAGCTGGCCACCTACCGACACCCGATACATAGAAGACCCAGTCATGAGTCCCAAGACGCGATCAATGCTTGGTTTGCCACCACTAAGCTCACAGTTAGCAAGGTTACCGACACGAGCAATGTCAACAGTCACCGCGACTGCTACTCTACACCTAGAGGGATTGATTTACTAGGTCAGTGCGGACATCAAAGACCTGATGGGACATTTCATCGGCTTGAAATCATGTATCGATGCTAAACTAGTCATGAAGGAGTTCGAACCCTCGGGCGTAGAAGACCCTATTGAATGAGCTGAATAGGTTCCATTGCCCTTCATTCATGAGAAAGAGAAACTCGATACGTGCTGCGGCCCGCGGAACCAGTTATAGAGTCCTAAATATTCTCCCACTTGAATCAAATGAACACAATGTCATATCATTCCAGATTCGCATATCAATCATGCCTATCATGTACCTAAGGTATTCCATAACTATAATGCATATACGCTATCATCAGATATACGTCAAGTGACAAACCAAAACAGTATGTACCTCAACCCTAAAGCCACTAGATCTACCAGTAGCCAGGGAAAAGCCAGTCCAGCTTCTCCTTAGCCTCGGGCTTCCAGTTAGTCTGAGGGGTGCTAACACCGAACTTAATACCACCAGCCAAGTGCTTAGCCTGGACCAACTCGGTGTGCTTGTCGCTAGCCAGGGCGTCAAGGACAGCAGTCACGAAGCGGCGAGCGTTCTCAGCGTTAGACTTCATGTTGCCCATGACCATCTCCACGGTCACGTCGGCCGTGGCCTCGTGCCAGCAGTCGTAGTCCGTGGACATGCAGATCATCTGGTAGGCGATCTCGGCCTCACGGGCGAGCTTGGCCTCAGGGAGGGCGGACATGTTAATGACGCTGCCACCCCATGAGCGGTACATGTTGCTCTCAGCACGAGTAGAGAACTGAGGGCCCTCTGAATCGTGTAGGAGATAAGGTTAGCGATATTTTGCCATCTGAACTGGTCACAGTTTCACATACCCATGCAGATCAGAGTGCCACGGTCGTGCAGGACGACACCATCACCCTCGAGGCTGTGTCCGCACTCACGCACCACCTTGGCGATACCCTCATCGAAGGGGTCACCGAAGGGGACGTGAGCGACAATACCGCCCTCGAAGAAAGTCCACGGACGCACGCCCTTGGTGCGGTCAATGACCTGGTCGGGGATGACGAAGTCACGGGGCTTGATATCCTCCTGGAGACTGCCGACAGCGGAGAAAGCAATCACGCTGCGGACACCGATAGAGCGCAGGGCAGCGATGTTGGCGCGGGCGGGAACCTCATGAGGAGCGATCTGGTGGTGCAAGCCGTGGCGGCTCAAGAAGGCAACAGCAACAACCTTGTTGTTGTGCTTACACTCGTGGTGCAGAATAGTGATGGGCGAGGAAGGGGCGCCCCAAGGGGTTGTGATATTCAGCGAGGCCACCTGGGTGAAGCCGGGCAACTCGCGCAGACCGGTGCCGCCGATGACAGCGATTGGGACGGGCCCTATTTGATTCACTATCGTCAGCTTTTTATCGAAGTGGGGGTGTGAGGGGCAGTGATGTGAGAGTGGAAAAAAGTACACGTACCGTCGTATGTGGTAGGGAGAGAAGCCATTCTGCGAGCGAGTTGTTTTGCGGACTCAATTCGACGAAATGGTTTCGATATAGAAGAAATGGAACGTAAGCCTAAGATCCAGCGCATCTTGCGCCATCTTCAAATCTCTGAGGCTGCGGCCAGCCTGCATCCCTCCGATTGGTTGTTGATCGACCCACGTGTCGCGGGTACCTGAGGCCGCCACCTGCCTTTTTGGGCGATCTATAAAACTTCAAACATCTCAACCTCTACATGTCCATATTGTATCGTCGTAGTTGAGCATTCGCTACGAGCATCTTAAATATTTTCTTTGGTTCAACGTATACATATTTCAATTTTGGATCTTAAATACAATCTGAGGTGATACATGGTACAAAGTGTGGAGTAATGTACTCAGACCAGTCTAAGCCGGCAACCACTCATAATGATGAGGACCCTTGTGAACTGGTCCTGGATCTTCACCTGGAATACCAGGCCTGTTATAGTTGTGTGCACCGAAGTAGTCCATCTGAGCCTCCATGAACTTAGTCGGCAGTCCTAGTCCACCCTCATACTTGAGGTATTCTAGAGTAGCCGAGAGAGCCGGGATATATTGATCAAACTTGGTCCCTTCCATAACAACCTGCTTAAGACTGTGGAAGTTCTGGCGCAGCTCATGCGCAACTGCATCCACAAACTTGGTGTTCGTCAGCTCATTCTGCGTGGCAAGCGGCGGCTGCAGTAGATCCGCGATGTAATCGGACTTAATGATACATCCAGCTCGCCAGATTTGCAGACAGTCGCCCAAGTTGACATTCCAGCCTTCGTCTATCGACGCTCGGGAAATGAGCTCCAACCCCTGGCAGAAAGATGCCAGGAAGGCACAGTACACAGCTTTTCGTAGGTGCTCGATAATCTCTGTATGAGGCCGGGTTCCCTCGATGGGTTTTGGGATAGGCATCTCTAACTTCTTCGCAACACGCGCTCGCTCTATGCGGTTTCCACTGGTGATTCGCAAATAATGGGCAGCTGCTAATGTCGGACAAGACACATGTCGGGAAGCAGACTCCATGAGACACCACAGTGGGGTGCCTTCAGTGTTATCATCGTCCTGAACCACCTTGTCGAGGACATCGTCAAGCACATATCCATCATCACGACTAGCTCCCTCGCCCTTGTAATCACCTTTGGGGGTTCTTCGTGTGTGTAAAATGTGGGCGCCGATCTTAATCAGGTAATTACCTCGAAGCTCGCCAGACTCGTTCCATTTCTCGAACACATCTCCGATCTTGCCATGGTCCATACCGAGTCCCTCATGCATGTATTGCCATGTTTCAGCAAGAACAGAAAGCATTCCACCCTCAATTCCATTATGAACCATCTTGATGTAATGTCCCGATCCACCGGGACCCATGCGCTTCACGCACGGAGTGCCAGACTTGGGATCATGAGCCGCATACGACTCTAGGAATGGCATAACACATTCTATGGCTTTGGCATCTCCGCCAGGTGAGAGACTAGGTCCACGGCGCGCAGACTGATATCCACCTGAAACGCCCATTCCGATCCAGCTGACACCGATGGCAGCACACTCTTTCTGGCGTCGCTCGGTGTTGCGGTAATTTTCATTTCCGCCATCGAGGATGATATCACCTTCTTTCAGGTCGGGCTTTAGCATGCGGAGTACCTCGTCTGCGGGATGGCCATGCGTGATGGAGAACATGAATAGTTTCCGTTCGGATTTGCCCTCTAGGCTCTTGGAGAATTGGTTGATGTCATAAAAGCCTTGGACTTTGCCTGTAATGCTCTGGTCTGCTTTTGCGTACTTCACCACTTCATCGACACTCTCCTTTTTTACATCCCAGACCGAGACTAAGAGGCCGAGCTCAGCGAAGCGGAGGGTCATCATGGAGCCCATGTTTCCGGCTCCGACGACGCCGATGCTTTTGATGGCAGGAGGCATTGTGGATTGGCCTTGATTCTGTAAGACTAGCTCATGCAAGAGTCACAATTCAAAATTCAAGTGTAAAATATGCGGGAGTCTGGGATGACATTCGCTGTTCTTGAACGAGAAGCTTGTGGCGTTCGGGTCAATGATCCGGGAGATTGTCAATATGCAATCAGACACGCCACGGATAGTTAACGGAGTGTGTTTCCTTTTGACTAGATAGAATTATTGTTTAGATGGCAAGTGAGGCAAACTCATTATTGTGCAGTCTATATACTCACAATTTTGCCAAACTTGATCTGTGATGATATGATGCATTTCTGACGACATATGCCCTAACCAGGAGCACTTACATCACAATAAACAAAGAATGAAGAAGGAATGGGCAAAACAAGATAATATGAGGCAAACATGTACTTAATGATACCAAGCATGGCAATCTTTCATAGAAGCTCTCCATCCATGTCTAGTGCATTGTGCATTTCCACCGATATCAACAACTCCCAATAATATCACGAAACACAATAGACACTTTTCTTGGCCCTGAATTTCCAAAGCAGAAAAGAAAAACAGACAATGTCAATTCCCTACTCGAGCCTCCAAAATGTTCCCCTCTCATACGCTTCCTGCTCGATCGGCTGCGGTCCGAACAGCACACTCCCGCTCCGACTCCAAGCAATCAGCGAAGCAGGCTTTAGCGCAATCGAGCTCTCTTTCCCAGACATCCTAGAATATGGCGCGGAAATCACAGGCAATGAAATCGCACCGGACAACTATATGGCAATTTTACCCGTGGCTGTGGAGATCCGCAAACTATGCGATGAACGCAAGTTGAAAATCATGATGCTACAACCATTCTCAAACTTCGAAGGTTGGTCTAAGGGCTCTGTTGAGCGTGAGGAGGCATTTGCCCGAGCGACAGGCTGGATGGAAATTATGAATGTCGTGGGTACAGATTTGTTGCAGGTATGACAGCGATATATATATACGTCCAGCACCCAGATATTATCACGAACAATAAACTAATACCAAATCTAGGTCGGAGCAACAGACACACCGGGACACATAATCACCAGCGACCGCGATGCGATCATCTACGACTTGCAAGTTTTATCCGACCTTCTCGCAAAACGCAACTACCGCCTCGCCTATGAGAACTGGTGTTGGGCGACCCATGCACCGGGATGGAAGCATGTCTGGGAGATTGTGAAAGCCGTAGATCGCCCAAATTGTGGGTTATGTTTGGATACATTCCAAACTGCGGGCAGTGAATGGGGTGATCCGACTACTGAGTCTGGTCTAATTGAGTCAGTCCCGCAGCCTGAGCTACAGAAGCGGTTCGAGGCGAGTATGGATGAGCTTGCCAAATCTGTGCCAAGTGAGAAGATTTATTTGCTTCAGATCTCAGATGCATATAAGGTGTCGCCGCCGTTGGAGGACAAGGTTATTGGTGGATTGAGACCAAAGGGTCGCTGGAGTCATGATTATAGGCCTATGCCATATGACGGTGGCTATTTGCCTATTGAGGATGTTGCGAAGGCGGTGCTCAAAACGGGGTTCCGGGGTTGGTTCTCAATGGAGATCTTTGATAGTGGACCGCAGGGGACTGGGAAGCAGTACGAGCTGGGGTCTTTTGCGGCAAAGGCTATGGCTAATATGCAAAAGCTTTTGAAGAATTGTGCGACGGATTGAAGGAAATAAATTGCCTGCTAGATATTTATAATGATAGATGGTTTCTGAACAAGTCGTACTTGGTATATTTGGTATATTGTCTTTTAGACTTGAAATAAATACATATTTTGAGGATTCCTTGGAAATTCCTGGACACAATTTGAAAAAACGCCGGGGTGAGATGCAAGACTGACGCCAATGAGATCATAAAGCATGCGAGATCAACTTGAAGATCATGGATAGATAGTCATCTATTAGTTGGCGTTGCTGGGGTACGCAACGGTGTATGTGGGAACGAACTCCTCCTTCATGGAGCGCAAGCTGACGAAACGGGACATCAGGTTGGCACTTCCGGCCTTGTCGTTGGTACCGCTAGCACGGGCACCACCGAAGGGCTGCTGGCCGACAACGGCACCGGTGCTCTTGCAGTTGATGTAGAAGTTACCCGCGGCGTTGCGGAGAGCATCACCAGCGGTCTGGACAGCGGCACGGTCCTGGGCAAAGATAGAGCCGGTCAGAGCGTAAGTGCTGGTGCTATCGATCTTCTCACAAATCTTGGTGAATTCGGCGTCGGTGGCGTCGTTGTAAGAGTGGATGACCAGAATGGGACCGAAAAGCTCGCGCGAAAGGAGAGGGTGGTCCGGGTTGGTGGTGCGGTACACCGTAGGCTGGATGTACCATCCCTTGGAGGAATCATAGGTTCCACCGACGAGCAGCTCAAGCTCGGGGTCATTCTTGGCCTCATCGATGACACCGGAAAGCTTGTTGAAGGAAGCCTCGTGGATGACGGGACCGCAGAAGTTGGTGAACTCGGAGGGTTCGCCAACCTTGAGCTTCTGCACCTCAGCCACGACCTGCTGGGCGAAGTCCTCGGCAATAGAAGAGGCAATGTAGGCACGGGAGGTGGCGCTGCACTTCTGGCCCTGGAACTCGAAAGCACCACGGACGGTCTGGACTGCGGCGTTGCGGACATCTGCGGACTTGTGCACCAAGTGGAAGTTCTTGCCACCGGTCTCACCCACGATGCGAGGGTAGCTGCGGTATTTGCCATCTGCCACACCCTGCGAGATCTTGCCGTACAGCATGCGGAAAACATCAGTGCTTCCGGTGAAGTGAAGAGCAGCGAAGTCGCGGCTTTCAAGGACAGTGCTAGTCACCTCGGCGGCGTCACCAGGAACGAACTGGATGACGTCCTTGGGCAGACCGGCCTCAAGCAGGATCTGGTGAACGAGCCAGTTGGAGGCGATTGCAGAAGGAGAGGGCTTCCAGATCACGACATTACCCATCAGAGCGGGTGCACCAGCCAAGTTACCGCCGATTGCGGTGAAGTTGAAGGGGCTGATGGCGTACACGAAACCCTCAAGAGGGCGGTACTCAAGACGGTTCCACACTCCAGCAGCGTTGTGGGAAGGCTGCTGTGCGTAAAGCTCTTCGGCATACTTCACACCGAATCGGAAGAAGTCACAGAGCTCAGCAGCGGAATCAATCTCGGCTTGCCAGGCATTCTTGCCCTGTCCGTGCATAGTCAAGGCCATAATATCGTAGCGGTACTTAGTGGAAATCAGATCAGCGGCCTTGAGGAAAATGCTAGCACGTTCGGCGAAAGGAGTATCGGCCCAGGACTGGCGAGCGGCGAGAGCTGAATCAATGGCGGACTGAACATCGGCCTTGGATGCATTGGAGTAAGTTGCCACAGGACCATGGGTTGCAGGGTTAGACTGTGTGAAGGTTTCATATCCCTTGAGCTGTGCGTTTTAATGTCAGAAATTATTCGATAGATATAGACTTTTCTTAATCATTCTTACCTCCTTGCCCGCAACTACCAGCGGCACGTTCAAAGGGGCTTGCTGCTTGTAGTTTGCCAAAGCCTCCTCGAGACCCTTGCGATCTGGAGATCCAGGAGCATAGTGTTTCTTAATGTTCCAAATTAGCCCAAATGATCAAACAATGTAGATTTTAATGCGGAACTCACGTTAGGTTCATTGTTAATCGTGGGCACCTTGAAAGTGGCATAAGTGCCCATAGAGCGTGTGCTGGAGATCGGTACGCGGCATGCGCGGGAAATGGGCGCACGGGTGCGCAGAATCGAAGACATCATAATGGTAGTTTGAAAGATAATGAACCAACTTCCAAGCTTTGCAGAGTGAAGATTCGGAGAAAGAAGTAGACGCGGGGAAGAAAGTATGAATAAGGGCCGGCTACTACCGGTTAGAGGCTCATAGCTACCCTGGTAAGGCGGGCGGCACTGGGACTGGCTGAAATCTACAGCCAATCAGAAGTGGCCGGTAGGTATCCCGGGTGGATCCCACCGGGCCGGCGTCTATATCGGCTTTGTCAAGAGAAATCAAATCTCTTCACCGGGCCTCTATCCTTCATAGAAGTTACTTATTAGTCAAGAGATAATAAACAATTGACATTCCCCACAAATATAGATAAGCTTGATAGCGGCGATTAACATGCTTTAGATTGGGAAAAATGGAGAAAAGATCCAATGGATCGGCGCTAAATGTATACATTCAAAGTAGATCATTCTAGTGGTAAATCATAGGTATGTCTTAAACAGAACATCTATAATTTATTTGATATCTATATTCTAAGTCTATATCTCTAGCAGGTGGTATCATATACACGGTAAAAGCACCATCTAAAGTAACAGCAGACAACAAAGCGCCTATGCGATCCACCACCACACTCGCTCTAGCCAGTTGCGTGGCTGCGGTTCGATCTCTTCTTCTTCAAGTCGGTCGATTTCGTCCTTGCCGCTGAAGATATCAAGCTCCGACACCTTGATCATCCATGGAGTCTTGTAATACAACTTATGGCCAAAGTACAGCACGAAGAAGATCACAAAGACAATGTAGGAAACCAGGAAATCCGAGGCCGTAAATGAACCGGGGAAGAATACCGTATAGCCGTTGGTAATAGCCAGTAGTGAGACAAAGACAATAGCGTAGTACGCCCCATATGGCTGGAAGGGAGTAATGAACGGTCGCGACTTGAGCAGGCCGTGGAAGTCCAAAGCGCTGCGGAAACGCTAGAGATCTATTGTTAGCAAGGTTATCCATGGAATGAGTAGAGGAGAAGCAATTCAGCGTACCAAGTATGCCACACCCACAACAACCCAAGAGACGAAACCTCCAATTGTAGTGATGTTGGTAAACCAATAGAACACGGTTGAACCGGAGGCAGACAGGTTCAAGAAGGAGAGCAGACCAATCGCCCAAGTGATTAGTACAGCGTTGTACGGAACGCCGTTCTTGTTGCAGCGAAGGAAAATCTTGGGAGCTTGGCCCTCACCCGCGAGTGAGTAAAGTGTGCGAGACCCAGCAAAGACCCAAGAATTGCCCGAGGAAAAGGCAGATATAAGAATGGCAGCATTGATAACATGGTTCAATCCAGAAATACCAGCATTTTGAATGCCGACGACGAACGGACTAGCTCCAGCACCAGAACCACCCAAATTACGCAGAAGGCTCTTGTCGTTATATGCGACTATCACACCAATTACCAAGCTTCCCAAAATATAAAATGCAAACAAACGGTAGATAAAACGGTTCGCCGCCTTGGGGATGTTGCGGCGTGGCGAGGCGGCCTCACCGGCAGCAGTGGTGATCAGTTCTGGGGAAAAAATGAAGGAGAACCCGGACTTGATCATGGCGGTCCAGAATGCCAGAAAGCGGCCTGTGCTGATGCTCGGGACTAAGTAAGGCTCTACGAATGCGCCGGGTGTTTTCCAGTACCGGAAACCGAGACGGTCATGGTTAGGGCCACCGCCGAAGAAGAGTATAACACCCAGGATGATTAGACCGAGGATGGCGAGGATCTTGAGTGACGCGAACCAGAATTCGGCTTCACCGTACCAAGAGACCGCGACAATATTGAGAAAGAGAATGACTAGAGTAGGTTTGTTAGAGGATTTCATAAATGCTGGACAGCTGGGACACTATGTACTCACCAACAAGAATAATTGCGATCCATACTCCCACGTTAACTGGCGACTGCCAATACTCAATGACAAGGCCGGATGCAGTGACTTCTGACGCTAGCAACATTGAAAATGAATACCTACATAGTGGCATATATTAGTTTAACAGAGTTCCAACGTTGTACCTTGATGGAAGGAATAATCACCAATAGTTATATCCTATTATTTGAATCAGCATTGCGGTTGTTTAGTATTCAAAGAAGAGTGTGACGTACCAACAGCAAATCCAAGACTGGGCTCCGTAAACCGAGTGATCAAATAGGGCACAGAAACACCCTGGACGGGAAGATAGGTAGTCATTTCACCAAGCATGTTCATCACAAAGTATACAATACTTGACATGACAATATAGCCCATGAGCAAAGGAGCTATTGCACATTAGCCTCGTATCAAGTTTATAGACCGCACATTGATTCATACCAGGACCAACCGTCGACAGTGATTGGCCACTGCCGACAAAAAGTCCAGTGCCGATACAACCACCCAGAGCCAAGAATTGAACATGGCGTGAGCTCAAACCTCGCTGAGTCTTTGAGTTGTGAACGCCCGTGATTTCTCCCTGTATGGCTTTTGAGTCATCGTACGGGGATACCGAACGGACCTCAGCCTCGAGACTCTTAGACGAGTCTTTCATAATGCGCGAAGGGAGATAAAGAAAGTCAGGAAGACAATTGAAAGTTCTAGGTAGCGCAGAAGCCTAGAGTAACTTGAAATATCTAGCGAAAGCCACAACTCTTATCATGTTTATGACGAACCATTATAGCTCTAAAGTGTTATCTTTACAGATTAGACAAAGTTAACGCTATGATAGTGTGCTCCAATAAGAGAACACGGCCCTCTTGAACTATACGCCTTTGAGACTAAGGGGGTTTACTCCAGGCGTGGAAATGATTTTGCTCCGTCAATCGGCGATTAAAGCGCATATAGCTGTCAGCCACTATAAAATGGTATGCCCAATGCCCAAAAGAGATCTAGATAACAGCGCCATTGTGGGGGCGGCGGGAGAGTTTTTGGAGATGATTGGCACCCACATTGCCTTTTTGTTCTAGCCTGGTCTTGATGACCTGCCATTTCATTTCACACATAATATTTTTAGGATTCCCCCGAGGTCAATGTCACATGGTCTTATCTGTATTCCAAGTTGACACATTGCATTTCGATAAATATTCCTCCAAGCTTCTAGCGGGATTTAGTTTAACCTAAACCCTCTAGTTACCAGGTCTACAATTGGTCGATCAAATTGACTTTAAACATTTGACACTGAGATCACGTGGTATTAGTCTGGGGGAAGAAATCCGGGGTAAAAAAACTGATCCATGACTTTAAATATGAAATCAAAAGATCATGAACTGTTCCCATGAATTGGAGCAGCATACTAGAACATTCTAGGAACACTAAGCTAAAAGTACTAACCGGAAGGTCACGCGTACAACCTTCCATGCGAGACCGGCCCGGTCAGTTTTTGCTTATCGCTTATCAGTGGGCCATGTCCAATATCAAACCGGCCCGTAACCGTTCGGCATGAATCTGCGAACCTACTGTTGGCTGCAGATTACAAGGGAGAGGCGAATATCAAAGCGTCATTCTCGCTCGGACACTTTGTTCTTCCTAGCCTTGATCCGATCGTAGTTCTTCGTGGCGTTTATAATTTTGATATTTTGATGTCTTGTATAGTTGAAAAAAAGCATAGTAGATAGTCCCATCCACGGATACATAAAGAAAATTATCAGACAATGCCGGCCCGTTAAGTTGGGACTGCTGACCGTACCGGTGTACCTTGCGGTTGCCACCGGCTCTTACCCAATAAGTTCCACCAACAGATCCCCATATCTAAAAGGTAGCCTTCAACCGTGGCTCTTCTGCTTCTTTAACCATTTGTTCTATGTTCTAAAGACTTTCACTTTTTGACTTGACTTCAGAGATACTTCCTTGTCTTCCTTTCTCTGGTACATATCTCACAACACTACATCTAAACGCCACCCATGAAAGGTGCACCTTCCGTGCGTGCGCCCCTCAAGGCCGCCGCTCAAACCACTAGACTAGTGAGCGGCACTAGCAACTCTCGATCATCAGTCGCCTCAGTTTCAGCCGCCAACGTATGGCCACAAGCAAAAGCTTCGCCTGCGCAACCCCGCAAGGCACTGGCAGCACCCCTATCTAAGCTGCCGTTGTCATCTGTTCTCCGCTCGTTGCTGGTCTTGTCTGTTTCGTCATCGTCTCTTCTTCTCAAGCCATGCATCTACACCCTTTCTTTGCTGGCTCACCCTCGCAACGCATTCTGGGATGTCTCCAAAAACCCCTTGCTGAACATGCTTGTCAAGCACACCATCTATAAACAATTTAACGCCGGAGAGAATAAAGTCGAAGTGCAAAATTCGATCAACCAAATTAAACAGCTCGGATGCCGAGGTGTACTTCTCGGATATGCTCGAGAGGTCCTCGTTGGCGAGAACTCGGATGCCCCATATGACGAGAAGGCTGCTCTGGCTGAAATCCAAATGTGGATGGATGGCACCCTGCAGACAGTTGACATGGCTCAGCCCGGAGACTTTGTCGCTTTGAAGTATGTGTGATGATATTCCCATGTCCTTGATTTGTGGCTGTCACTAACTGATTTCTCAGATTCACTGGAATGGGCAACGACGCCCTTCGCTTGTTGCAGTCTCAGACTATGCCCACAGAGACCATGGACAACTCTATTCTTAAGGTCTGCGATCTCGCCATCTCTCGTGGAGTGCGCCTTCTAGTCGATGCCGAAGAGCAGGCCGTGCAGCCTGGCATTGAGGCCTGGATCATGAAGTATCAGAAATACTGCAACTCCCAGACCCCCGGCCGTGCGATCTTCTACGGAACTTACCAGGCCTATCTTCGCTCTACACCTGCTACTCTGGCCCGCCACCTTGAGACTGCTCGCGCTGAGGGATACACACTTGGCGTCAAGCTGGTTCGCGGCGCCTACATGAAGACTGAACCCCGTCACCTCATCTGGGCTGAGAAGGAGGAGACCGACAAGTGCTACGATGAAATCGTCGAGGCCCTTCTCACTCGCAAGTACAACTCCATGCTCAAGGCTCCCTCACAGGACACCCCAACCGAACTTCCTCCCCTGAATGTCATCATTGCTACTCACAGCCGCGAGTCTGTTCGCAAGGCTCATGCTTTGCGCATGGAGCAGGCTACCCGCGGCGAGGATTACGGTGTCGACGTCAGCTATGCCCAACTCCAGGGTATGGCTGATGAGGTTAGCTGTGAATTGCTTCAAGGATTCGAGAGCGCCGAGAACAGTGTTGGCGCTACCCCCATGGATGCCCCCAACGTCTTCAAGCTGTTGACCTGGGGCTCTGTCCAGGAATGCATGGGTTTCTTGCTTCGTCGCGCCGTTGAGAACACCGAGGCCGTTGGTCGTACTAAGGACTCTCAGATCGCCATGTTCGCCGAGTTGAAGCGTCGTTGCGGCAATGTCTTCCGCAGCAGCAAGTAGTTTTCGAGCCTTTCCTGATGTTCCGACTTTCGGAGGCTATCTAGATCGTTTTGTCTTTACTTGACAGCCCACGGGCTGTTTTGCCGTTTTTTTTTTTTTTGTTTTTGTTGCATTTTTATTTGCGTATAACTGGGTGCATCCTTCACGGCGTTGCTATTGCTTTGTGAGAACTTTTGAGGTCCATTCGGGATGATGATCAATGAAATGAATGTTCAAAATGAAGTGAAGCCCTTATCATAAGATGAATCAGATTAGGAATTGAATTAAGACATCAAGCTAGAGATTAATCTAATACCGTCCATAACCGGCATGTAGTCCCCACCAGGTTAACTTGCCCCTCAGTATGTGTCGGAGGGTCTATCCGACCCCTGGCCCCCATATATATTCTACCCATCGCCTCAAAAAGCAGCTCATTCGTTTATTTTGAAAAGAAACTTGAGAAAATAGGTCTTCAAACATTTCCCAAAAACAAAAACTTAACCAAAATGCATATCCTCTCCGAGCCAAACGTCTCCCAGATCTTCCGCGGTCTAACACAAGGCCAATGCCACAGCTTCATCTCAGCACTCGGCAATGCCTTAATCAGCATAACTCAAGAATCAAAACCCTCAACCCCAGCATCTGCCAAAAAAATCCATCAACCCCTCCGCACAGTCTTCACCACAAGCGATGACAACACCTGCATCTTCATGCCGGTATCGGACACCGCATCCACCGGCATAAAAGTGGTAACAGCCAGTACCAGCGGAATCCAAGGCGTAATCAACATCTTCAATCCAGAAGGCCGACTCCAAGGCCTCCTCGCCGCAGCAGAAGTAACAGCCTTCCGCACCGCCCTGGCAACAATGACCCTCTTCGTGCGCTGCACGACCTTCCGCAAGGACAACATTCTTGTTCTCGGCAGTGGTCGCCAGGCAGAGTGGCATGCGCGTCTTGCGCTTCTACTGTACCCGGATCAAGTTCGACGGGTGACGTTTGTGAATCGCGGCGCGAAGAGGCTAGCCGAAATGGAGAGAGATGTTGTTTCCGAGTTGCGCAAAACTTACCCCGGTGTTGTATTCAGCATGCTTGCCAAAGAGGGTGTCGATGACTACGAGCAGCGGCTAGGGGAGGAACTTGCTGCTGCGGATGTTATCTTTAGTTGTACGCCTGCCACCGTGCCGAATTTTGGATACGAGGCGCTGCAGACGAACCCTAAGCAGCGGTTCATCTCACTTATTGGCTCCTACAAGCCTAATATGCATGAGATTGATACTGAGACGCTGCTTTCTGGGGATGGGAAAGTTTATGTTGATTCTAAATCGGCTTGTTTGGAGGAGGCTGGGGAGTTGATCACTGCGGGTCTTGGGGAGGAGCAGTTGGTTGAGATGGGGGATCTTTTGGGAGCTGATGGCATGGATGGGACGCTTAATGTTCCTGCTGGTTGTAATGTTGTTTATAAATGTGTTGGTATGGGATTGATGGATCTTGTTGTTGGGAAGAAGGTTCTTGATGTTGGGGTTGAGATGGGGCTTGGGACTCATGTTGATGGTTTCTAGATATTTTTTTATTTCTAAATTTACAATCAGACTATTATTGATCGGAACTATGATTGAGTCCGACCAATGTCACATTGCACTCGCTAGTGGACCTTTTTGCTTCGTGCAAGATAAGTCACCAAGCTACTGGCAAGGCTTCGACCCACCATTGAGTCATAAAGATATGCTCTATAGAGAGGGGTAGTTGCATATTTAGCAAGTGATATTGAGTGACAGGCTGAGACACGTTCGATTATATCGTGATCCAATGTCCGGTTACTCCATATGGTGACATGCAGCTTGGTACGCTCCAACGAAGGATGGTAATGATATCGGCAGGATTCATGGATATCTTCTAGTTATGTACTTGCTAATAAAAGGAAGATAAGTAGGGCCAGCAAGAAATACGAAGAAATATGAACAGATGAAGGAAGTTGAAGGAACAGGCCAAGTATGCAAATCGAGCAGCCCTAAAGAGAATAATATATTTCAAGGTATAGCTCACTCAGCACTAGGAGCTATGTCCAGGTAGGGTTATGCCCTCCGATAACGTATATATAAGCCTAGATAGGGTATTCTCCTCCGTACCTATATATGTACTTATTAACCCTTAGATAGGGCTAACAAGGGTATGGAGGAACTAGTAGGGCGGGGGCTAGTGTTATTTTTTGAACTAAATCTGCAGGTTATGTCTCATATAAATGATCTATAGTAATTAAAGTCAAGAATTAAATTAAATATCGTAAGATAGATATAAAAAAAGGCGTTAAAAAGTCCCTAAAATAGACCGACAATTATCGACCCCAAAAAAAAAGGGACCGATGAGCGGAGCAAAATGAGTCCGGGATATGCGGGGGTGTCCTTTATCGATTAGCTTCCTTTTTCTCTCTCCTCACAAGCCCATTTACCAAGCTTGGATATTCCGGTCTGACACGTCTTTTCATTTTCTCTCCCATATTTTTCTCTTCTTTTTGTATATTCAGACAATGCCATCCACACTGTAATGGACGACTCGACACCGACGCCCGTCCAGCAAAAACGTCCTCGCGTGGCAGAAGAAAACCGCAAGCGAGCTGTCCGAGCGTATGCTACCCTGGTATATCAGTCAAATCGTATCTAACACATCAATTTGCGCAGATGCGATGGTTGCCGCCGGGTGAAAGAGAAATGCGAAGGAGGTGTACCGTGTCGAAGATGTTTGCGATACCGCCGCCAATGCAATTTTACTCACATCGACCCCAATGAAAAGACTCGGTCAACATCCGTCTCGTAGGTTGACCGCATGCCCATTTTCGCCATTAAATAGATCGCTAATAGCGCAACACCTGGTATCAGACTTTTGGATCGAGCAGCCGCCCAGAGCCGAAATGACATCGCAGAGGCAGAACGGGTGCGCTTGATGGAACGCCTCCTATCGCATTATGTACCCAATATCACTTTCGATATTCAGTCTCTGCGCCAGGCTGCAGAGGATCTAAAGAGCAAACACCGCGATTCTGAGTCAGCGATCTCTACCCGTGAAGACCCCAACGAGCTGGAGGATCTTGCTATTGATGAGGAGGATTTTACAATCAAGGCTATGCCCGATAACACAACCCGTAGGTTGCAATCTGGAGACCGTGCATGGGGATTTATTTTGACACTATTTACCAGAGTATTCCGGGGAATTTTCATATTTGAATTTCACAATGAAGATCCGGAAGAAAATCGACGAGTGGATGAAGACTGCAGCACCCGAGGTAGGTTCCCGTGAATTGTCAGTGAGCGAGGCGGCTGAGTGCATGCTAAAATCCACCCAGGCAACTTCTGAAGTTGAGCCTTTCGAAGAACGATGGCGAAGTACACAACTCCAGTCTGCATCACCTCAGGTGTCTTCCTCAATTACATGTCTGCCGCCGCGATATGTTGCCGATTTTCTGGTCCAGATCTTCTTCAAGTACGCGCAAACTAATAATTTCTACATTGAGGAAGACTGGCTAGTTGAGAAATTGGGAATCTGCTACACTGACCCTGGAAGTTTGTCGTTTGACGATGCAGGTGCCGTGTGCTGTATTCTTATGGTTCTGGCTGTCGGCACTCAATTCGCACATATGGAGTCATCCACACCCGTAAATTGCTTACCATCCGGCTCTACAGCAAATCAAGACCATCACTTTTCGGAGGACGAGGTCGGACTCACATTCTACCAATTTGCCTCGAGGCTGTTACCAGACATTATCGCCACCGCTTCGGTTCGAAGTGTGCAGGCCTGTCTACTTATCGGGACGTACTTGCTTCCATTGGATACTTCAGGCTTATGCTACACATATTTTGGCCTGGCACTGAAACTGGCTATTCAAAATGGAATGCATCGGAGGTATCACGGGGAAGGCCTGTCTCCGCCCATGATCGAAGTGCGGAATCGGGTTTTCTGGACCGCTTTTACTATCGAAAAGCGTATAAGCATTCTCCACGGCAGACCTTCTTCGTTGTCGGACGTGGACGTTGACTGTCCCCTGCCGGTTGATTTCCCCGGGTTGATGCCCGTTAATCAAATCTCAAACCATAAAAACATGGTAACACTCATTACATTGACTTTGAAGCTTGGGGAGGTTTCAAATGAAATCACCTCGTTGCGAAAATTCCGCAAAGAGCAGCAGCAGGACTGTCTCGAACGAATACTGAATCTCCGGAAACATCTCGTTGACTGGTGGTCAAGTCTACCAGAAGAGATTACCTGCCGTGATCTAAACCCCACGGGACCGCTATTCCGGTCCAACGTCCATCTCAAGCTAGACTACTGTCTGACTCGAGTCTTCATTGGGCGCCCTTTCCTTTTCAGTAACATCAAAGGTATCTACCAGACCCCCTCTCAAGGCCCACGGTCTTCCAATCTGTCCGGTGTTTCAAAGAATCGCGCGACTCTTGTTACAGATTGCGTGG
This sequence comes from Penicillium griseofulvum, assembly GCF_001561935.1. NCBI lineage: Eukaryota > Fungi > Ascomycota > Eurotiomycetes > Eurotiales > Aspergillaceae > Penicillium > Penicillium griseofulvum. The sequence goes on along the minus strand of NW_024467471.1, from coordinate 2,692,306 downwards.
AAGCCGCTCTAGAAATCATCGATTTGTGCCGCTTGCTCCGCGATGAGACAGGTCTTGCGCGAGCCTCATTCACCGAATTTAGTTCATGTCGTGCAGCTTTGCTGGTCATTTTGGCCCAGGGTCTGACAAAACGAACCGAAAGGCTTGGTGCTGCCCTCGAGCAGGGAATTTCCCTCATCAAGATCATGTCTATGGGTGTTGGCTCGGCCCGTTCAGCTGTCAGCGTCATAGAGGCGCTCGAACGTGCTATTCGCCGTCTCGAAGCATGGAGTGAGACACAACCGGATATGAGCAGCGGAGGTGCCGTCGAATCTGCCTATGATAGGTTCAAAAACTGGGAGATGCTTTGGAAAGCAGGACCTATCTCGCCTTCCACGCTCGCGTGGCAGCAGCAGGAGGCTTATGCTTCAAGTGACCATAATGTCCCACAAAGCGTACCATCCCAACCATCTACGATGACAGGTCCTGCTACTAATCTTCTTCATGGCATGGCTCTGACACCCCCCTCGGCGCCCATGATTGGTGTGGGTAGTGCTGTTCGAACACCCACTGCACCCGATCAGAGCATCCCAGAAGGCGAAGAAGTCCCACTATCCGACAATTTTTCAATTTCTCAGCAGTCCCTTTCACAGATGCCACACTTTGGCTTCGATCATTTTGTTTCCAATTTCCCGCAAGAGTTGGGCGAGTTTACTGCTATTCCTTGCTTTGAGCCGGATTCTCAGGCTCAATCTAATGGTTTGCCTGGTGCTGAAATGAAGGCTCCAGGTAGCAGGCCTGACCCCCCTCATTGGTTGCACTTCATGAATCCTTCATGATCGATTTTTATATAGTGCTTTGTTCTTGAGCATTAACTGATCTTTGCAACATACTTGGGTTGGATCTTATGACTTTTGTTTTTGTTTTCTTGTTATACCATCTTGCGACTGTTTATGTTTCACTGGTACTTATTGCGCCTGGGTGGTGGAAATCTCGGAAATTGCGCAGCTTATTCCCAATCAATTCATTGTTAATGCAATCTATATTTTACTTGTCTGAGTCCGGTGACTTTCGATCTGTATGCACGCAGGGAGATCCTTAATATCTGCTCATTTGCTTGTGATGATACTTCAAACATTGATTCGTAAATATACAAAACGTCCATAGCCCTAATCGAACGTAACCTTCTTTCCAGCGAAAGCAGCCGTGGTCTGCTCCTTGGCCTTCCGCTTCGCCTCCCACGAGGGATGCAATGGACCCTCATCCTTTGGCGGACCTTTAGGCTTGCCACCGGGACGTTGCCCAGAGGGAGCACCAGCAGGGCCATCTCTATTCTGAGGCCGTCCAACACCACCGCCGAAACCACCACGTCTGCCCCCTCTCCCTCCTCTGCCTCCTCTCGTTCCGTCAGTTGCACCGCGCTTCGTATCCCATCCATTATCTCTACCACCATACTTCGCAGCCATCTGCTCCTGCTTGACGTGGTTTGCAGTGGCTCCGTACTTCTTCTCCCACAAAGCCCGACGCGCCTGCTGACCCATACGGTTCTTACGGACAGGCTTAGCACCGGAATCTTCGTCATCAGTAGCTTCTTCTGAGCCAGACCAGTAACCACTCATTAAAGTCGGCAGGAATGTTGTGCTTTTAACTGCGGCAGCAGCGCCCTTGGCTGCCTTTACTTTCTTGGGTGGCGGGGAGTTCTCCGTCGAGAAGGATGGTGACGGGGAACGGGAGATAGAATCGGAGATATCGCCTGCGACGCGGTCGTCCTCGTCTCCGGAATCCGAGTCAGCTTCTGAGTCTGAGCCCGGTCCAAGTCGCGAATTGAATTGTGAGAGATCTTCATCTCCGGATTCATCTGAGCCGGAGATATCCATGTCGTTCGCAGAGCGGGAGACCTGCTCGCCGCGCCTGGGTTTTGACGTCGCTGTCTCCGATTCAGACTCGGATCCGTTGTTTTCCTTTGCCTTCTTTGCCGATGCATCCTTCTTGCTATCCTCTTTTGTCGCCTTGCTAGTTGGCAACTCGTCGATTCTCAATAGTTTCCGAATACCCGCCATAATGCCGGGTATTTCTTTCTGCACGGGAGTGGATTTGAACAGTCGCGCTAGGATATTCGCTTCCGCTGTACTCTTCGGTCCTTCCTGAGAGACCTTTTTGACTGCCTGGAACTCCCCGAACGTCCGCGTTTCTGCAATCCGCTTCGTCCTGACAAGCTGCTTGAACAGGTATCGTTCGGATGTGGCATGGTAATCGAGGCCCTGTTAAACCAAATATTAGCAATTGAGTCCACGAGCAAGGAGCATCCATAAAGCTACAATCCAATAGCGATAACCGCATACCTTCAAAGTCTCGATTTCTTCCTTTAGTCGCTCCAATGCCTTATCATCCTTCTGCGCCTTGGCTGTCTTCTCTCGCCGACTGAGCTTTTGTCGTTCAAAGCCGCGCGATGTCTTCAGACCTCGCATTATCATCAACACGCCGTTCTCGAACATTTGCGTCAATCGGGTGCCATGAATGGACATTTTGCGGGTGTCGCTAGACGGGCGCGGCGCGGGCGCGGGGCCGCTGACTTCGTCGAGCTTGCGTTTGGGCATTTTATTTCGGTAGTATGGATGTATAGAGTTGGTGAGGTATTAGAACTGGCGAGTTAAAGAATGTATGGGTTGTTGAGACAAAACCGAGGGCGTTTTAGAGGGTCGTGTTGATCGTCGGATGTTGGTGTAGCTTAATTTTTTTTTTCTTGGGCGGAGCCCAGCGCCAAGACAGACGCTTGCAATGGCCATAAACCAATTGGCTTGATATCTGGTTCAGGTTATATATTGCTTTGTGAATTGGGATTATCTAAATAAATGATAATTATGACCAGCGTACTGGTTTATAAGTGAACTCCCGGCAAATTTACTGCTACGTGTGCTACATTGGTTGATATATTGGTTGGACAAAAAAAGACCATCGATTAACACTGACGGATATGTACATACAAACATGGCAAAGAAAATGATACGCATACAGTCCCTTTCTATTTCTTTTCTTCAGTCTTCTCTTCCGGCTTGGGGGTAGGAAGCTTGAACTATAGTTGAACATGTCAGCACATTGTCTGTCAGCGGCGGGGAGAGTATGACTTACGGACTCGGGAGTGCGGTTTTCACCTGCACCCACGGGCTCCCAGGCAGTAGAACCGCTCTCAAAGTTACGGAAGGCCTGGGTAAGCTCAAGGGGCTCAATAACGATGCGCTTCTTCTCTTCGTCGTAGCGCAGCTCAGTATAACCGGTCAAGGGGAAGTCCTTGCGCAGTGGGTGACCGTCGAAGCCGTAATCGGTCATGATACGGCGGAGATCAGGGTGGCCGGAGAAGAACACACCGAACATGTCGTACACCTCACGCTCGTACCACAAAGCACCCTCGAAGAGACCAGTCACACTGGGCACGGGGGTAGCCTCATCCGCGTAGGTCTTGACACGGATACGGGAGTTGTGGCGAACACTGAGCAAGTTGTAGACGACCTCAAAGCGCTGGTCGCGGGTGGGGAAGTCAACACCCGTGATATCGGAGATCTGGGTGAACTCGGCGGCAGTGTGGTTCTTGAGGAAGCTCATCACAGGGATGATACCGGCGGGAGCGGTGTACACGGTGAGCTCATCCTTCCAGACTGTGAACTGTTGGATATATTTAGGCAGACAAGACATAACGTATTGTCCATAGGCGTGAAGGCTCTCGGCCATGGGTTGGTACTTGTCGGCAGGGTTAACCACGGGGGCGCGTAGAGGTCCCGGGGCTGGCAAAACACAGTTCGGTTAGCTCAATTGTGTACTATCTATTGACTAGTTCATTGCACATACGCGGGCGCTGCGCCTGGCGCATGTTCTCAGGTTCCGGACCCGGTGCTGTCGAGGCCTTGGGGGCACACTGAAGGGAGGCGGAGGAAAAGGTGCGGGCGGCCATGGACCTCGTGGCAGATGCCACAGAGCGTCCAGAACCCAGGCGCATCAAAGAGCGTGCGGAGGCCATTGTGTAGAGGGAGCAATGGCAGATGCAACGGGAGGAGGGGACGGAGGCACGTAAGTTGGATTGTGAAGGTTTAGAGTGGTCGAGCACTTTTGGTCACGTGTTGGTCATACGCTAAACTAGATCGGGCAATGCCAGCAAAATGAAGCCGCGCTTCACAATTTCCTTCCTTCTTCTCCCCGTTCACCCTCTTCTATCAATAATCTTCACCCTTTCTTTTGCCCTCTCTTCTTCTCGCTCCTCCTTTAAAATCTAATCGCCGTCTATCTTCCTACACTTCGCAGGGCAGCGTAGTTCTTTTATTTTCACAGTTTCTCATCCGATTTAATCGGTCGGCGTTCGAGATCTCGTGTCCCTCTCCGGTTGTCACCGTATTCCCTGCGATCATGTCCAGTCTTTCATTGATCGATTCCGTCATCGACGACGACGACGAGTTCTGGTAGGTCTTGAAGCTCATTCAACCTCCGCGATTTGAGTACTGATCACCCCACAGCCCCCTCTGCATTGAAGAGTTCGATCTCTCCGATAAGAATTTCAAACCGTGTCCTTGTGGATACCAGGTATGTCTAAACTTAGCTCTTAACGCGTCACTTCCAGTGCCTGCTTCCTTGTGACGGGGACAGGTGGCTCGTCTTTGTCTCCCTGTGCCAGACCTAACATGTGATGATCTCTTTCCAGATTTGCCAGTTCTGCTACAACAATATTAAGACGCAGAATGAAGAAGGACGATGCCCTAACTGTCGGCGCGGATACGATGAAAGTACCATCCAGTACAAGATTCCTGACGTCGAAGAGTGAGTCAGCCCATACTCTATGGCATCTTCGCCACATCCCAACTAACCTGCTGTGATTAGGTTCAAGGCAGATCTGGCGCTGAAACATCGCAAGGCGGCTGCTGCCAAAAAGAAGGAAGCCGAAAAGCGTGAAATCGAGGCTTCCAGTCGGAAGAACTTGGCCGGCGTCCGTGTCGTTCAGAAGAACTTGGTCTACGTTATCGGCCTCAACCCTACCATCCGAGACGAAAATCAACTCCTCCAAACGCTCCGTGGACGGGAATATTTCGGTCAATATGGCGAAATTGAGAAAATCGTGGTCAGCAAGGCTAAACCCGGCGGCAACCCTAACCAGGGTATTGGTGTTTATGTGACTTTCTCGCGCAAAGCCGATGCTGCGATGTGCATTAACGCTGTGGACGGTTCCGGAAATGGCGATCGAGTGCTCAGGGCGCAGTACGGAACAACGAAATATTGTTCGTCCTTCCTTCGCAATGAGCAGTGCAATAATCGGAACTGCACTTTCTTGCACGAGACTGGTGAAGATAGCGACAGTTACAGCCGCCAGGACCTCTCATCCATGAACTCGATTTCCACCCAACGCCCGAATCTCCCACCTACCCCCTCTCACGTGAGGTCCGCTCAACCCATCGCCCATCCTATGCGCCGGCAACCAAGCAAGGATGACTCGATCAGCAGTCGCACCGGCATACCAGATGGCCCGGCTCTCCCATCAACTGCCAGCTGGGCTAACAAAGATGTGGCAACTGCTATTCACCGAACCAGAAGAACTAGTCTCACTGGTAGCCAAGCCTCCAATAGCCCACGGCCCGCAAGTGTCAATGTTGCGACCCCGGTTGAAGAACCAAAGCGAGTGGAGAAGCCATCTCCTATTTCCCAAACAGCCCCACAATCAACCTCCCAAGTCGATCCCCAATCTCCTGCCCCACAACCACGTCCTCGTCGAGCGACTCCACCTCCCAAGCTGCCATCACCGTTTGACACTTTGCTCAAGGATATAAACTCTCCGGATTTCAAGTTTTCCTTTAGCACGGCCGAACTAACTGCCGAAGAGGTCAAATTAATCAAGGATTACCCATCTTTCATCGATCCGTATGGTGGTGTCAAACGCAGAGCAATGCGCGAGAAGGTCGAGCAGGAGCGTCTCAGTCGCGAGCACGAGTTGCTCCAATCTGTTGCGGCGGAGGAGGATAGCCGCGAAGCTGGTAGCCTCCAGCTAGGTGGTGAGCCAGAAGAAGCAAATCCCCCTCGCAGTCGCCAGACACGGGAGTCGCACGGTGCTATCCAACCCCCCTCGCAGCAAGACACTGCGGACAATTCAACGGTTGCATCTCCTGTCTCTGCAACTAGCCATCAATTTCAAGGCTTGAACCTCGCTGGACGAAGCTTAACACCCTTGCAACAACAGCAGTTGATGTTACTCAAGTCCGCCGGTAATCAACAAGCTGGTCTGACTGACCCTCTCAGCTCCGCTGCTCTAGAGCAAGCCGCCCAAGCCCGCCAAGGTCTTGGGCACAATCAGATGGCACAGTTCAATGCGCTGCAGGCAGCACAGAGCCGACAGTCTTCCCGATTTTCCTTCACCAATGAGGCTGGTTCTAAGAATATGCCTAATGCACGCATGTTAGGCCAGATGCAATCGTCGTCTCCTAACCCTCTTTCTGCACCAAGCCCTCAACATGGTCTTGCAGCAAGTGGTTTCTATGCCAGCGGTGTGCAGGGTCCCCCGCCGGGACTCAAGACAGCTGGCACCCCTCCCATCAGTGGTGGTGGCATGTTTGCCCAGGGGCATGGCTTCACCTCTGGGCTTGGTGGTAATGGAGGAAAGCAAGACCCAACCCCGGAGCTAATGCGTGAGCTACTGCGTGGACGAACTGGTACGAATGTTGGTGGTTTACAGGGCCAAGAGTCTTCTAAGCGTGAGTTTATGTTCCCCTTTCTTCAACAGCACAATACCCCTCCCCCCATGACTCCTGCCAATGGCCTTCTCAGCTCCTTCTATGGACCCCAAGCGGGTGTAATGCCTGATCTTGGAGGTCCACAGAAGCAGAAGAAGAAGGGGAAGAAGCACAGAAACGCTAACACTTCCTCCGGTGGAGGTGGTGTAGTAGATCTTGCGGACCCGAGCATTTTGCAGGCGAGAATGCATCAAGTCGGTGCGAATGCTACTGCTGGGCAAGCGTTGTACGGGAGTCAGGGTCAAGGTGGGTACAACCCTTCGATGGTCTATGGCGGTGGCATCAGTCGGTGGTGAATCCCATGTGGTTTCCCCTTAACCTCTCACTTGTTCCCGTGTTTCGATTTACTGCATTTTCCTGCATTCTCGCTATGACCTTGTTCCCTTGATGAGCCTGCTTTATCCTGATGACATGATATCAATTCCCTTTTTCCTTCCAAATGAAGGTCTTGCATATGTTTCTGTTTTATTCGCGGTCAACCAGCTCTGATTTATACGATGACCGGATGTTCACCTGGCATAGGGGCTATCCCCTGTCTTGTTCAATTGCTATTTATTTTGCATGTTTTTCTCTGCCTCTTTCCAGGTGTCTTTGCATTTCACGGACATACCGGTGTGTGTTCCGGGCTCTCTTTGTATTCGGCGGCTGTGTATTCCCTTTCTACTTTTTTTTGCATCCGGACTTCCATTATACGATCTGCTACGTCCTGAAGACCGCGGGTGTTTGTTATGGATTAATGTACGTTAAGATCTCCCTACCCTGATACCACAAGCCGAAAAGGGTCTTATTCGAAATCAGTTTCCTCACAGCCGCCGTTTACATAGACGCCCTGTCCTGCAATGCTCCTGGTCTGGGAAGTGCCCATCATGTAATTATGTCATGTCTTTTTTGTATCGCTTAGTCGTGCTTAGTCGTCGCCCTTGCCTGGAGGCCCCGGGGGATTCCGATCTGATCTTCACCACTCCTCACCTGCCCATTCACATCGCCCCATGCTTTCTTGCACATTCGCTGACCCAATGCTCTAGTAAACGATGACTTTCCGCCTCTTGGGGATCAATCCAAAGATCGACGGCCTGTCGACAGCTTTGGGTTTTTGAAGTCTCAATTACCTGGCGAGTCAGCCGCTCGTGCTGGTACGCCTACTTTGCCACCTGGACTACCTTTGCCCCATGCCCATCCCTCGTCTTCTGTCTTTCAAGAACACAGTTCCTCTAAACCTTCGTCTCCTGCTCCCATGCTCCCACCTGGCTTGACACCCAACGTTTCAAGACTTAACAGCCCATCGCAGAGCCGTTTTGACAGCCCCTCTCGTCTTTTGAGTCCTGAACTCACCGTGGGCGGACCTTTGACCTCAAGCCGCGTGAAAGACGCTTCTCAAATCTCCTTCGGATCGCCCGTGCAAAAGTCTGCAAGCAAGGCTCGTATCCAGCGCAAGAACGAGTTCAACATTGGGGCTGATTTTAAGGACTCCCCTGCCAAACCTACAACCCAGTCGCAGCCGGGCTCTACTATTACGAAAGGGAGCTCATTAGATTTTAGCACCTCCCTGCCTACATCCGTCAAGACTGAGCAGGCACCAGCTCCTAGCTCTATTTCCGCAATCGGGTCGCGGCCCGACACCCCCCAAACAATCGCGTCTCGCCTCTCTGACTCCCCTGCCCCTCGTCAACCTCGTATTCTTCGCGTGGTAGAAACACCAAAGACAGAAACTCCTCCCGTCGTCACCGCACCCTCTGTGACCACTTCAGTTGTTGGTACCAAGTCCCGCTCTAGGAGACAGAGTATTTCATCAATCAGTATCGCGGACACTCATGCTGATGCAGGATGGGAAGGTGATTATCCTTCTACGTCTGTTTCTCGTGCGAATTCCCCTCCTGCTTCTTCTCGTATCGGCTCCGCCCCAGTCCGCGCCATGACCAAGAGCCAGGTCAAAAAGGAACGGAAGCAGAAGGCGAAGGAGGCCGAGGCTAAGAAGGTTGAAACTGCGGCTGTGAATGAGGAACCTGTTCAAGCACCTATCATGGGGCGAAAGCGCAAGACCAAGAAGGCCCCCACAGCCACTGTGACCACAGCCGCTACACCCACTACCAGTGCCCCTGAGAAGATGAGCCCTGTGAAAACAACGAACGTTTCTCCAGTCAAGACTGAACCCAAGGTGGATGCCACAAAGAAAGTGAAAGCTAAGGAGACCAAGCCTGTCAGAGAGCCTACTCCTCCTCCCCCTGTCGAAGAGCCACCTGCTCAGAAGGAAACCATTGTAGAGCCATGGCGTTCAAATAATACAATTGGACAGCTGGTCAAGGATTCCGAGGCTCTTGGAAGGTCAATCAAGGATCTTTTCGTTGAACGAACTAAGCCTCTTCATGAATTGCTCGCTGAGATGCACAAGTCCGGTGAACTTGACCTCAACAAAAGTTCCCTCTTCAATCCTAGCAACCTCAGCCAGCGCACTGACATGAAGTGCACTGCTGAAGACTATGATTATCTCCAGTGTCCAAATGAGTTGACCGAGGAGGATCGGAAAACTCTGCTTCGCGGAGAGCCTGTTCGAATCGGTGATGATTTCCTCAAGACCCGATGCCTCATCACGCCCCGTGGCTGTGTCCTACGCCACCTCGAGCCAGAAGAGGAGGAGCGGTACCTAGAGCTGGAGAAGAACATGACCAATATCTCCGATCCTTTCATGATTGGAGATGACGCAAGCAATCCCAGTGGAGGTCTGGAAGCACTTTTCGCAAATCCGGAAAAGTTCAACATCTGCTGGGTCGACGACATGCCCACACGCCTTGGTGCCACATCCCCATCCTCTTCTCTCGAGGCGGCGGAATCCGTGATCCCGCCTAACGTCCTCTCGGCCATGGAGGCAGACAGCACTCGCAACCATGATTGGGCTGTCGCCAACTCGGCAGAATTTCTTAACACAACCCCTGCTGCCGTGCGTTCCTTTGCTGCAGTTACCGCGCAGCACATGCTGGGCAACCCGGGCATGGTCGGTACCAACCCAACTCTTGACGACGTTGCCAGCTTGACCAACGAGGAGCTGAAGGATCTTTCTGGTCGTTCTCAGAAGGACCTTGAGCTCACCCGGAAAGAAATGGATGCGCTGGACAAGAAGTTCGCAGCTCTTCTTCGACGCAACAAGAAGCTTCAGCAGCAGGCTTTGACCTTTGCTGCTGGATCGGAGGTGTAATCACCCATTGACTCTTATCTCGCATCGGAGCTCTCAGTCCCCTTCGCAATCTCCCGCAGATTCTTGAGCCGACTTAGCACATTCTGTTTATGCACATATGGATTTTCATGATACCCCGGATGGTGGTATTGCACCGCGTTCCAGTCCATTCTGTACGATTATCTACTTTAGCCTGAATGAATCACTGTACAATATTTGTTATATTCGCCTATGTAGGTCCTAGTAATTTAACCTCCAACACTTGACCATGCGGTGTTCGGAGTTAATTAATGCACCTTCTAGGCCTATCCTCAATGCTACACTTGGCACATAAAGAACTAAATTTTGATCCTTACACACCTCGATGCCAAGTGAGCATTGGATCATTGCCGAAATGTACTCCTACGAGTCTTGGATGTGATATGTGATATATATAATGCACTGACCATCTGCTAACTCAAGTGTCACATCCGAAACTTGTAGTCCAGGGATGCAGCAGTTTCAAGTAAGAAAGATATCTGAATCCCGATCATCATCGACCAAAAACGCTCAAGACATCAATATCTACCAGTTAATAAGGGGATGCGCGAAGGGAGAGATCACTGATTTCGCCAGGGCTGGACCTCTTAACATCCAGCATTCCTCTACTCCGTCCATTTTGATTAAGGCCAGACATTTAATTCAAGCCTCTTTTTGGGAAGGGGTGCGACATTAGCTCATACTGGTATCATACGATGCTTGGTTATTCAGGATGAACTCTTCGCCTAATGTTCAAGCCGATTACCGGCCTTTGAACCAGGCGGCTGATGTTATCGTGAGTCTCAAGGTTTCTACTTTCGGCCTGCATACAAAATAGGAATTGAGGCTGATCTATCCCTTTCTTCTCATAGGACATTATTTCCCCGAGTATTTTAGCTAGCATGTATAAAGCGTGCATTACTGACTGAATATCCTATTTCCCGTCAGTCTTGTTGGTCTTTTACTCTTCCAGCACTGATTCTAACATCATTGGCCCCTCGAGTGCTATATCCATTAGTTTATTGTTCACATAAAGCCCAGCATATGAAATGTTCCAATTACTTCCTCTAATAGCTACCATTCTTACCCTAACCTCGACTGTCGCATCCACCGGCCTACTAGTACCACTATACGCCTGGCCCGGCACAGACGCATGGAATACAATCTACGACACAATTGCAGCTCATCCATCAATCCCATTCTACCTGATCATCAACCCATCCACAGGTCCCGGTACCACAGAATATCCAGAAGATGTCTTCATCACCGCCATCGCCAAGCTAAACAGCTATTCCAACACGGAGGTCCTGGGCTACACATACACAAAACAAGGCACGCGAGCTAGCTCCGAAGTCGAGCATGACATCGCTACCTACGCCAATTGGGCCTCGTACACCATGCAGGATATCCGTCTCTCCGGTATTTTCTTCGACGAGGCACCGAACGGTGAAGATCAGAGCAAGCTAGCTTATTTCCAGAGTCTGTCTCGGAAATCTAAGAATAGCAGCTTGAATACCGTCGTCTTTAACCCTGGTGTCAAACTCAAGGCTGATGTTGCAGAGTGGTTTGAGGCGGCGGAGTTTATTGTCGAGTATGAGAATACTTATGCTAGTTGGGTCGCTCGGACTCCCGTTGAGCACTTCTTGACGCCTGAGCAGTATGGGAAGGATGCTGTTATCTTGAATAAGACGCCTGAGGATGCTGGAATCGATGATGTTGTTCGTTTGGCGAAGGATATGGGGCTCGGTGCTATTTATTTGGCTTCGGATGATAATTATATGAGTCTCGCTACTGTGCCTAAGGTTGCTGTTGCTGTTGCGCAAAGCCGGGGTGCTAGGCGCAGGGGTTTTAATGGATACTAGAGCCGAGTACATACATATAGTATATACTATGCTTCCAAGGGGTGCTTGTCCCTATATATGAGAGTATGTGGTTAAGAGTTGTTAGGAATTGTATATTTGGTCCCATGATAAAATACTAAGATACTTTGAGATAATTTCCACTTAATGATACTATAAAGTTAACTAGAATCCAGGATGATCCGAGACTAACTAGGTAGTCAAAGCCGACTGAGAAAGGATGGACTGCCTATTTGGCTAGCTGCTAGTTTTCGCATGCACTCATAGGTCTTACACTTCCCATACCATAGTCGCCATGTCGATCAGGTCCTGCTTCTCAAGTCGAATGTCGGTCTCTCTTGGAATATCCGGAGATCGTCGGAAAATGTATTTCAAGGGTATCGTAATTGGGTGGGAGACAGTGGTCTTATCACCAGACGTTTCGATCACGCAGGATTGCGTGACATGGGCACGTTGGATACCCGAGTCCCATTCCCAGGTATCAAATTTTAGCTGAGGCTCCCTCGGGTTGACTTTCACTGTGATAGCCATATCTACCTGCCCTCTGACGGGATCCACCCACATTCTTGCATCGTTAGGCAATTTCGTTTCAGGCTCGGAAACCCCAACCTCGACCACTACCCCAGGTCGTATAGGGACACCACGAGTGTGCCGAGCAGGGCCCCAGCCCCCATCTGGCTGCTTAAAGTTTCCATTGCCAACAGGAACGTTCACTCCTCCATATACTTGTATCTTTTGACTCAGCTCCATAGGCCGCAAAGCAAGTACGACCGCGGTGTGCAATTGACCGGCAACTTGAGAATGCTCGAGCGTTGACATCCTGAGGATCAGGGTATGTATGGCCGCGTTATAGAACAGACGAAGACCAGCGACAGGGTCTGGCAGTAAAAACTCTTGGTCGAAAGAGGAGGGATCAATGTCAATAACGAAGTATTCGGAAATCTCTTGGGTATCAGCAGAGTTTACAAGACGGTTGACTTCGGTTTGTAAAATTTGATGGAGTTGCTCCTTCCCTTCGTAGGTGTATCTGTTGGTGGAAGGAGGCAGGTCGTCCAGAAAGACTTCCACTTCACTTCTACAAGATTCAGTCATTGTGAATATGTTCTTTCCTATGAGATTGTTTATGGGTCAGAAGATGGTTATAGAAAAGCTGATTAGGATGCGAAAATGATCCATTAAGTTGAGTTACCTCATAATGAGCGTATATGACAAGAACAAGTGTAGCCTAACTGTGAGAGATTCGATAAACGTAGGCATATTCAATAAGCATCATGACGAAACATCCATTTTCTGGACATTCCAGGAATCTATATGAAGATAGCTCTCGTATTATAACGCTCTAACGGCCCAAGGGTCGCATGTATATTTTGTAGAGACAAGCCTCTCAATCCAAACCATTAATCCCATCTTTATACGGCCGCAGATCATACTCATCCGGATAGGTCTCCAAGATTCGCTTGAGCTCCGTCATCTGCTCCCTCTGCTCCTCCGTAATCTCCTCATAAACATCCGTAAAAGCGTCCCTGAGCGATGGCTTAGTCTCCCGCTCCGCCTCACTAAACTCCTTTAGCACCGCCTTCCGCATCTCATCCCGCGTCTGCTTCTCCTGCTCTTCACTCCAAATCCCCTGGTTCTCAAGCCACTTCCGCAGCCGAATAATAGGATTATCACGACGTTTCCAATCTTCAACCTCAACACGCGCCCGGTATGCAAAGCTGTCGTCACTGGTGCTGTGATGCGAGACACGGTAACTCATGGCTTCGATCAGCACAGGTCGTCCGCCCTCACTTAGGGCAAGTCGACGTGCCTCTCTCATTGCTTCATTTACGGCGAAGATGTCGTTGCCGTCGACGCGGATGGTGTCGATACCGTACCCCACGCCGCGACTGGCAATTCCATCACCCCGGTACTGCTCTAGGGTTGGCGTTGAGATTGCGTAGCCGTTGTTTCGGCATATAAACACAACAGGGCAGGAGCGTGTGGCGGCAATGTTTAGCGCGGCGTGGAAATCACCTTCACTGGCGGCTCCTTCGCCGAAGTAGCAGGCCACAATTCGTGGATCCCGGTTTGGGTTTTGGAGATCTTGGAGTTTCAGAGCGTAGGCTGCGCCGGCGGCTTGGGGAATTTGGGTAGCTAATGGGGATGAAATTGTGTGCTGTTGGGTTGGTTAGGTTATGGAAGGACTTTTATAGTTCAGGGCGGTGATGCTGACCATGCGAGGATAGTTTTGTCCGTAATGGACTGGCATATTTCGACCACGGCCTGTGTCATTGGAATTGGCGAAGAGCTGGCTCATAAAGTTCTTCAATGTGAATCCACGTTGTTGGAATACACCGGCTTCGCGGTATTGTGCAAAGACTACATCGTCTGGTGTCAATGCTGCGGCGGATCCGACTGTGATGCCTTCTTCGCCCGCGGAAACCTACAGGTAGCAGGTCAGATGAGCCATGTCCCTCTTATCTGACGAATTGAACATACCATGTAGAAACTTAGGCGACCCTGCCGTTGTGCCTCAAACATGACCACGTCCATAACGCTTACTGCAGCCAAAGGTCAGGTACTCGATATCGCATCAAGCGCAATATAACTAACCAGACAGCATATTTTTGTACCACGTCAAGGCCTCCTCATTTGTAACATCGGGTGGTGGTCTCGTCTTATCAACCTGGTGGCCGTCGGAGTCCATCACTCGGTAGGTAGGGATAGCGGGCAGATCGGAGGCTTTGAGGAAGGACATCTCTGAAGTGAACTTGCTGTTCACAGCACCAGGAAATCGAACACTAAACACATTAGCATCTTGTCAACATTTCTCCAAAACAAAACATTATCTTTGTAGTGCTCACCTATCTGATCCTGGTGGCTGCGAGATGGAGCTACTCCACCTCCGTGCGGGGACGATGCGGGCTGTGGTCACAGACTGGCCACGAAGGCCACTCCGAGTTAGAAGTTTTAGAGACATTTTGGTCTCTCTTGTTAACATTGTGATTTGATTCAATGGAAGATTGAGAGATTGTGTCTTTGTATGTTAAATCTGGGGGAATTGCGGAGAGCGGTTGGCATCGGCATTTTATTCATCCCGTTACTCCGCGGCCAACCGAATATCCGACGCGGGGAACTTTTTACTTGAGTGACAACATCTGTGATCTCAATTGAATTGTGTTCTTATTCCTCTAGAATGAGGCTTCAAATATGAATCAAATAGCTGCCGAGCGGTGGAAATCAAATCCTTCGTGTATAACGTCCTTCGTGTCCCATGGGATGGCGTATAACCCATAACGTTCCTCATCCTCCCATTGATCCTCAGAGAGCTTATTGGGGCGTACTGTGACCATGTCAGCAAATATATCATTGATTGCGAAGCTGAGCAGCAAGTTGACCTCGTTGCCAAATTTCCACGTTGTCGCTACATGCCGGATGGTGTAATGGCCTTGGATGCGAAGATCAGCCTTGGCGAAGACTATACGCCTCACTGCATCGCCAATGGTTGGATCGGTGTCTAGTACTGGGCCAGTTGGAATAATCCACTTTCCACGTACGACCGTGCCGGTTACATGCTTCATAATGAGGACGGTGTATTGCCCGTCCGCCTGGTACCGGAAGACTGCTGCGGCGATGCCACAGCGATAATTCGGGGATAAGTCTGCAATTCTGGTATTGATGCGTGGGACTACACTGGTATCAACGCTTGGGGATGGCATTGTTAGATGGAGTTGATTTAAGAGAAAGGTGATTGATGGAAGATTGAAGGTACACAAAGGTCAGTATGAATATCATTTACTATGTTTGCTACTTACTATTTACTATATTATGTTGTTAAAATGGTCCTACCTCAAATTCGACTCGTATGAGCTATTCAAAGCTGCTAAAAGTGTTCCTGGCATATCTGATATCGTCATCGGATATGATGACATTGGCTCCCCACTATTTTGACGATGACGTTGAACACAAAATGTTCTTGATTTATATCTCGCATTTTGTTTTCTTCTCAATCATCTCAATCATGTTCGAAAATAATCAAATTCGCCAGGTATTACATACCGATATCCGAGTTCCCATTCCGCCGGCACTCGTAGCAAAGATCACATCCCTACCGCCGTTTATTCCTATACAAGGCGTACCCAACTTTCGCGACTTGAGCCACGACGGCAACAAATTGCGCCCAGGATACGTGTATCGGTCGGGAAGCTTGTCAGAAATCTGGGGTGCCGGGAAATCCATCATCGCAACCGAATTGGGAATTACTACAATCTTCGATCTCCGGAATGAAAATGAGCGACAAAAATCTCCTTCACCTGCCATCACGGGAGTCAAAACGATATGGTGCCCATACGGAGCCCGACCAGCCACGATGGGTTTGCTCGATTTTGCTGGTGAAGACCAGGGCGCCACAGGGTTCGTGAAGATGTACAACGGGATCCTTGAAGCGGCTGCCCCATGTTTCACCAAGATATTCCAGCATATCAGAGATAACCCGGAAGACCCGTTTGTTGTCCATTGCTCAGGTATGTTTCACGTGTGTTACGCTGTTTATCTTCGTATGCTCGCTTCTCGCATACAAATCTCGCCGTTGAAACGATGTATGCTAACTATAAGTTCCCACAGCCGGTAAAGACCGCACTGGTGTTTTTGCCGCTCTCATTCTCCTCCTGATCAACCGACCTCACGATGATATTATCAACGATTACATCCTCTCCCGAGTCACATTGGAAAGCGCCCGGGAGAACCTCCTAGAGGCATTCGCGGTAAACTTAGGAGCTGGTGGAGTTGACATCAGTCAGTTGAGCCCCGAGGCAGTTGGTATGCTCGAACTGTGTGGTGTTCGAGCCACGTCAATGGAGGCTTTCTTGTTATCGTTTGAGAATACTTATAGAAACGGGATTGAGGGCTATCTCATTGATAAACTTGGGTTCTCACCAAGTGATTTATCAACGATGCGCAGGAACCTAACCTAGCAGTTAAAACCTTGATATATGTACGAATATATAGAAAGCGCATATAGAGTATATATCACTGCATTTGCTGTGTTTCAATTTGGATCAAATCCAAGAGGGAATGTTACGTTTTCATTGCTGGTTGAAATCTGGGGAACCCATTCCATTGTATGTTCTACTATGTAATAATATACAGCATTACTGAGAGAGACTACATATGTACACAGCGGTATAGTAGCCATGCGACAAAACTTCCATATCAGGCAATATGACTAGGAACCTGATTGAACACGGAATCTTGACCACTTTTCTTTTCCGCTCTGTACAATCAAAAGTTATAGAAAGGTCGATGGCACAAATTAGGTATGTTTTTCCGCCATCGTCCTATCTATCCATATCCCCGAGGATTCTCCATGCTCTCGCGAGTAATCATTCAATCCCAACCATAAAAGTACTTTTAGTATTATTGTTTAGTCCAAATTGTTGATAAAAACCCTATCTCAGATAGATAGAGGTTTGAATATAAAAATTCATTTAGACTTGTGTCATGATATCCAAGACCACTAGAGATACCACTGAAAAGACATCTAAAAAGACTACACAAGGCTGTTTACATTATTGTGTATTGTAAATGTACAATCAGGAATCTGGGCATCAATCTTGCCTGAAAAGGGGATTTTGTCCACTATAATCCCTCTAATTTTTGTCACATCACACGCTAATAAATTAAGCTCTTAGAACTCCCGTGTCAACTTATAACTCCACCAATACCGTCATTATATCTGGCATTAAGTCACTCGGAATCGGCAATTAAAGGGATGATCATCCTCAAAATCCTCTACTGCAGGGATTGTCGTACATTAGCACTACTACAGTTGCTTTTTTCCTGCAAGGGGGTCGCTTGCTGAGACACTTCAAGAGAACTACAATGCATGTATTGCGCCACTCCATTCACCGAAATGAACATTGTAAGTTAGTATCGTAACTCCATTCACCGAAATGAGCATTGCAAGTTAGTGTAGTACTTTGGTGTGTGCCGGTGGATTAACAAGCAAAACAGACATATTTAATTCACCAAGCCCCCCGATCTTGCAGAAGCATCTCGGCATATTTTGCTTCTGACGCCATGCATCTTTGGAATCAGCTTATGCTAGCGGTGCTTCCATCGGTACTGCCGATGGTTCATGCGCAGCATATTTTGAATCTGAGCGGGGATGGATGGACTGTGAAAAGCAATGCGCTGAATATCAGCGTCCCCGGCAGTGTCCCCTCACAGGTCCATTTAGATCTTCTTCGTGCGAATGTTATTGGTGAGTCCCTCCTAGTATAACGTGTTGACTGATCTAACGATAACAGATGAACCGTTAGTTGAACACTCGTTACTTTAGAGCGGGGATATACTGACTCGGCTCATATCAAAGCTATAATGGGTTGAATGATTTCGACTTGCGTTGGATCCCAGAGAACAATTGGACTTATACAAGTAAACCAATCGACGGCTTGTTTGTATTTTTTACTCCGTCGATCGAAATTCACACTGACTCTTCGCAGGCTAAGTGACTCCAAGTCCTCTTGGCTTGTGTTCAAGGGCCTTGACACTTTTGCAACAATCGAGTTCTGCGGTCAATTAATCGGAACTACCAATAACCAGTTCCGCCAGTACACCTTTGACATTTCCGACGTGTTGAAACATTGCAACGGAGCTCCAACTCTCTCCCTCGAGTTTGGGAGTGCCATTAAAATCGCAAATGCCATTGCTGATGATCCAAACTCACAAAGTAAGTGCTTAACAAAGCGATAAAACACTATATCTAACAACATCTCCAGAATGGCCGGACGGTCTTCAAGGAATCTATGAGTTCCCTAACGGCTGGTATATTCGCAAAGAACTGTCCGACTTTGGCTGGGATTGGGGCCCAGCGTTCTCGCCTGCTGGCCCATGGCAGAATATCTACCTAGTGCAGGCTGAGCGCGAAGAAGAGATATACGTTCTAAACACAGGCATTGACTTCAGTGCTTGGTGTCACGCAACCCAGCTGTTCCAGGCGGATATGTACAAATCTCAAATCCAGTTCTACCGTCGCGGAAGCGGAATGCCAGAACGTCAGCTCGGAGCTCTGTACTGGCAACTCGAGGATATCTGGCAAGCTCCGACATGGGCTGGCATCGAGTATGACGGTCGGTGGAAGGTGCTTCACTATGTCGCTCGCGATATCTTCCAACCCGTTATCGTCTCGCCATTCTGGAATTCTTCAACCGGTGATTTGTCTGTCTATGTCACATCGGATCTATGGGAGGTGGCTTCGGGAACAGTGAAGTTTACATGGATGGATTTGTCTGGTAAGCCGATTCCAGGGAATGCGGGCACGCCTCTGACGAAGGATTTCTCTGTTGGGGCACTTAATACTACCAGTGTCTATGGTACAAACGTGTCGAAGCTATCTCTGCCTAATGTGAAGGATGCTGTGCTGGTCATCGATCTCACTGCTAAGGGCCGTCTACCGAACGCCGGGGAAAAGAGTCTGACTACTTTCACACACCGGAATAAGTTCACGCCGGCCTATCCTAAAGATTTGGCACTGAAAGACCCAGAGCTCAAGCTGTCGCATGATGCCCAGACTGGCACGTTCACTGTCGAAGTTCGGAGTGCTGTCTCGCTGTATACATGGCTTGACTACCCCGCTGGTGTGGTGGGGTACTTTGAGGAGAACTCGTTCTCTTTGCTTCCTGGTGAGAAACGGACTCTTCGGTTTGTTGTGCAGAGGGATGAGACTGGGGGGAAGTGGGTGGATGGTGTTACCGTGCGCAGTCTGTGGGATCAAACTACCAAGGTTTGATGAGTGTATACATTGCTGTGGTTTCTTGTATTGGTATTTCATCATGCTCCTTATACTCAAACTAGGAGTTCAATATATTTGACTGCTCTCGTTCTTACGGCACTAAATACTTCTTTATATCAATATGCGGATTCCATGTATAACAGGTGTATTATGTCTGTCTAGCCGACTTATACTAGGTATTAAGTATGTATCAATCTATTTACCATTGTAGGCAGCGGTTGCATCTGTGAGGAACTTGTCGAACACCTTATCACCAACAATCGGGACGATCGATTTGGGAATGTCCTTGCCTTCACGGTTACGGTCATCAACAGTCTTAGCCTTCGTCTTCTCAACCCACTCCTTGGCAGCGTTGAACTCAGAATCCGCCTTGCTCTGATTCTTAGCATCGAGAGCCTCGAGCATGTAAACCAAGTGCCGACAGGCAGTCGCCCACTGCTTAGCAGCAACCGCCCAGGGTGCGACATCAGTGGCAAAGCCCTTGGTAGCCATGTTGGGGAGAACTTCGGGGATGGTGATGATGAGTGAGAGGCGATCCTTCAGCGCCTGAGTGCCGTCACTGGTGCCAGCTTTGCGAGCGGCCCAGAAAGCCGCAACGTCCTTGCTAAGCTGTGGGGCGTTGGATACGGGGCTTTGGTAAGGCCAGTTCTGGTTAAGGTCGGCGAATGCAACGAGTGCGTTGTGAACGGTGGTGTCAGTACCAGCCAACTCCCAAAGGCTTGCCTCCATTGACTTGGTGGCGTCGTACTTGGGACCGTTCCAGGTATAATCAGCATAGTTGGCGAGCGAGGCCATGGAGGCGTATGGCTGGATCATAGGGTTGGAGGTAAAGCCAAGGAGGTGCTTGTATAGATCTCCGTCACGCTTCGTGAGAGGGGTGAGGAACAGTTGGTCACGGTTGGCATCGTTGACTGGGAAGTTGTCCCATAGGAAGAGCTTGTCGGTCACGTAGCTCTTGTCGGCCTTTATGGCGCTGTCGACTGTGATCTCATCGCTGAAGATTCCTTCGCCGGTCCACTGAACGCGGATCTTCTTGTTGAGCTTGGTGCCGAATGTTGTCTTGTATGAAGATGCTCCGCTGCCGGCGTACAGGGTGGGTACGGTCTCGAGGTCTTTGAGATTGTTAGGCTCGATGTACTCGGTCTGAACACGGTTTAGATAGTAGGCCTGGGCGTCGGCGACCCATTCATCATTGGCTGTCTTGGGCCACTTCGCCTTGTCCTCGTCGCAATGGAACTCAAGGCCAATGTCATCGAGGGCGATATAGAATTGGCTGACACCAAAGTTGCGGAGCTGGTTGAACTTGGCGACGGTAGCATCGAAGTCCGCGTCGGATGAGTAGCACACGTCCAAGCCAGGCGAGAGAGTATAGGCAAAGTCGACATGGTTGGTATTGGCAGTTGAAACAAGCTCCTTGAGCTGGTTAAGCTCGTCACCACTGTAAAGAGTGCGCCATTTGGTGCGGAGGAGTGGGTCATCCTTAGGGGTGTACACATAGGTGTTCATCTTGTGCTTTCCGTAGTAGGCAAACTGGTCAAGACGTGCCTGGTGAGACCAGGGGATGCCGTAGAAACCCTCGATTGAGCCACGGATAGGCATAAGCGGCCAGTCACGCACCTTGACACCTGGAATGTCGGCGCCGTCGAGAAGTTGACGGAGTGTCTGTGCCGCGTAGAAGGTGCCTCGCTTGTCCATGCCATTCAGTACAATGGTTGGCAGATTCGAATACTGGCCGGATGCGAAAACGTAGCCATCGGCGTCAAGGCCAGCTGCAGACTTCTCGGCGAGAGCCTTAGCAGCAGCGACAGCAGCGCTAGCTTCCCCCTCGGTGCCAACAAAAATCTGCGTTCCCTTGCCGCTAGGCTTGGAGGCGACAACCAC
This sequence comes from Penicillium griseofulvum, assembly GCF_001561935.1. Taxonomy (NCBI): domain Eukaryota; kingdom Fungi; phylum Ascomycota; class Eurotiomycetes; order Eurotiales; family Aspergillaceae; genus Penicillium; species Penicillium griseofulvum. The sequence goes on along the minus strand of NW_024467471.1, from coordinate 2,670,868 downwards.
TTTACCGCCGGCGGCAGCTACGACCTCCCTGATTGCCTTTATCGTGGCATCATCCTTGAAATTGTCTGCCACGACGGTGACATCACCCGCGAGCGAGATGCTTCCGCTTGTGAGCGTGATCTGTTGAGGAATGGGCGACAAAGTAGGGTCTGCCTCGGCACGACCAGTGAGGTCACTGTTCGCAACAGGTACAGCGTTGGCCGACCCCAGTGCAAGGGCAACAAGCAAAGCCCGAAGGCAGGTGATTCGGTGTAGATTGAACATTGTGTGAAGAACTTACATGTTCGAGGGTGTGGTTTATATACAACTTGTTAGACGGAAGGTGGGGGTTTGTTGATCACCTTCTGATATTGGAAGTGACGGGTGTCACGATCGGTTACATCATGCAGTTCATTGCAGTATCCCTAGAAAGGGGGGTTTGAATTGATTAATTTCTTAGGTCGTATGCAGCTCTTTCATATATCCGATGTAGCTTCGGTAATTTAGAACATATATTACCCGAACAGGGTACTCCAGTCCAAAAGATAAGATCTAGAGGGGATAGTGTTTTTAGGTGTCAATGCTCTCAGGTAGTGTTCTCAGGTAGTAGTGCTTTGCGATGATAGAGAGAAAGGAGAGAGTGTAGGACGATCACTTTGAACTGCCAGTCATTTTGGCAAGTTGGGGTCTTGGCAGTTCATCAACCTCCCATAAATTGCTGTCTATCATAATATTAATAGATTATAGCGAGGTGGAGGTAGTTAATATTCTCCGATATAGGCCCAATTGATTGGCCGAACACTTAACTTATTGAGTACGACATTGTAGATCGTTAAGGCCAAGAACAAATCTATCAGATCTTAAGCCATTAAAAAGCCATTAAAAAGCCCGAAGCTTCTTTCCCGACGTCGGCTGTAACGTTACACTTATTATGCGGGGTAATAGATATTATATTGCTATTGTATATTATATATATTGCTTATATATCTTGACGCATGCCTAGGCAACTTCATAGCACTTAGGCTAAATTAATAATCTACTGTTTGGGTACTTCTGTACTGGGCAGAGATTGAGAATTAATAACAGTAGCACCTTTAGTAGTCTATCTATTCAAATGACTAGATGTAATACTTGCAATCAATTGCTGCTGCTTGTCCTTCTTATACTTCTACTAAATATTTCAATAAAACTTCACCAGGATGGAGGAATCCAGTAATCCTCCCAGGCATGATCTGCATCCTGGAAAAAGTCGATCCCTCCCTCAACGCCATTTTCACCCACTGTCCACATCTCACTTTCGATCGATTCAGTCCATCGATCAAAAGGCCTCTCCAATATCTGTGCCCGTTGCTCCCCACCAAACGGATGAAAAACACCATGCTGAAAAAGCTGCGTGAATAAGCTATATAATACTAGACTTCCCTCACTCCGCCTAGCTCCGTCCTCGTCGGCGGATCAAGGCGAGAGCGAATGGCGTCGATATTCTCATATTGGTTGAAGAACCATGACTTGCTGGCTAGGGCTTCGAGATCGGGCGTGTTTGTTCCCATGTAGGCATATGCGACCAGGTAGTAGTGCAATCTGACGCACCGTTGAAAGTCGAGTGTATTTTCACCGTGCTCTCGGTTCTCGTCTGAAGCGAGAGCATTACAGACGAGAGCATCTTCGATGTCAAGAATATGTTCTGGCGTGGTGTTCACCATTGTGACAGTGGAGTATGGACGGATGCCTGCCCAGGTGATTTTATAATAACGCATACACACAAGCATTTAGCCTGGTGTATTCAATTGCCCAAAACATGGTATTCTATTATAAGCTCAGTATATCAGCTCCTGTACTGCGGATCCATATGTTCTAGACCTTCTCTTTGTCTAATGGTAGGATCTCTAGGTCGAGGTTCACATATGAATCCATGTATCCAATGCAGTCATTGCTAATAAAATTAGGGTTTCTTCTTCATGCACGCATAATTTTCTTCTATCAACAGAAGGCCTCGACATCCCGTAAAAATTCCGGAATCATCTACCTATGCATTGAGACTGATCTTCTCAGAAAGAAGAGGTGAAAGATGGCTCTCACAAGGCTAGCCCCAAAGCCCGGGGTAAAGCTTTGCGCGTAGTCTAGATTTGTGTAGGCAATAAATATACGGAGTAAAACTATTTTTTTGCCATTATGGAGTAAAAGAAAATAATAAAAGGACCAGGATATAAACCCGGTATAATCTCGGTCCGAACCACCGCCGATGTACATACCCCAAACCTTTCTCCGCACGTTCCATTAATACAGGCAAAATGGCAGAAAGGATATTGACTGTCTCCAATTTGAGGTGGATCTAGATGATAAATCGGTGAGCTAGTGAGACTAGTGCAGTGGATCGCCTGATCTTCATGCATACATACTTGGAATGCACGAGGATGTACATTGACGTCAGTTTTGTTGTGAGTTTATTTTCATTTCAGACTCTCAGATATTTACAGACATTTTGAGAGAACCAGAAATAGCATTGCATTCGCCAGCCCATATAACTGTATGTTATCATTGTAAGGTTGCGCCATAAGCAAAGACCCAAAAAGTATGCAAATGCAAAACGGCTTCATAGAAAGAAAAAGTAAGCAGTAATTACCACTTGTTGTCAAAAGGCTTGCCGTCAATGTAGTTGATCATCTCCTTCACTGGAGGGAGATGATCACGCTCAGCACCAAACATCATGCCTTGACGCATGACGTTGCGGTAGTTCTTCCCCGGAGACACCTTACCGAGCACATATTCTTGGCGAGTCTCGACACGAGTGGGCACTGGGATAGAGCGGCCAACCACAGCCTCCATGCCCTGCCAAGCAAACGTAATGGCCTCCTTAGCGCCGCCAGGGATACCAGCTTCATCGAGCATCATAATGCGGGTGTTGGGATAATTTGACTGGATAAACGCGGTGATGTTAGGGTTGTATGCGCCACCACCGCACATGAATATCTCAGCAATCTCAAGGCCCTCAGGAGCGTAGCGACGGTAATGGTCCACGATAGCCTGGGCGGTAACACGTGTAATGCTAGCCACGACGTCGTCAGGCTTAAGGCCCTTTGCCTCAGCCTTGACGATAAACTCATGGGCAAGAGTGTCACGGAAAACCTCACGACCGGTTGTCTTGGGCGGCTCCAAGGCGAAGTAGGGATGTTTCAAGAAGTCGTCCACAAGTTCCTGATCGACGGTACCGCGGGCTCCCATCTCGCCATCCTGGTCATACTCGCGCTTGCCGTTAGTGTAGTGACGCACGACAGCATCGATGAACACGTTTCCTGGACCGGTGTCGAAATCGTAGCAGGCGTCAACGCCGCCATGGCTGTCCGGGAGGACAAAGCAGACATTCGCGATACCGCCGATGTTCTGGCATGCGCGTAGCTTTGTCGGGTGGTGCAGGACTAGCGCGTCGAAAAAGGCAATGAGGGGTGCTCCCTGACGTCCTGCGGCCTGGTCACTTACGCGGAAGTCGGTGACTGAGGTAATGCCCGTGCGCGAGGCTAGGAATGTGCCCTCAGCCATTGTCAGAGCGCTGCGGGTCTCGCCGGGTTCTGGCATGGAGAGTAGCCAGATGGTTTGGCCGTGGGATCCGAGGACATCAATCGATTTGATGTCCACGTTGTAATCCTTACAGAACTGGTGCACGGCTGAGGCGAAGGTCTCGCCCAGGATCACGTTTACTTCGGACAACTCGGAAGGAGAGGTCTTATTGAAATAGATCATGTCCATCACCCTCTTCTTTATCACTGGCTCCAATGGAATCTCACCATACTGCGTTATTTGTTAGTATTGTCATACCTTGTGGAGCATTCTCGTAGGTACAGTAGTAGGTACTTACCTTGAGTAGTTCGAAGTGCATAGGTGATTCGGGGGTCTCTTGGCGGAATCGGCAAAGAGCACAGTCAATGCCATCCTGTTGCTGGTGAGCCTGGTGTTTCTCAAGTGAACAGACAGTCACCCACCATAGACGTCCCGCTATTCAAGCCCAAGACTGTGATGTCTAAGCTATGGCTGGTAGTGCCATTGACAGAGTTGGACGCCATGTCTAATTGTAAATTGGAAATAATAAATTGCAAATGAATAAAACAACCCAGAAAGAAAAAACCAAAACGCCTGAGGATCTAAGCCCCTATTTAACATACTCAGTTCGATCAGCCGAGATCCATAATGATGCTGATGGTGGAGATTGGAAAACCCGGTTCGGCATTGGCATTCTCTTTGTGATGGATCTCATAGAACAAGGGAAAAAGGGATGATCGGCAAAACGCCTACAAAAAATGTTAAATGGCTACGCGCTTGAGAGGCCCCCGCGTGAATTCCATTGAGCCCCCAGTCCTACCAGGTTTGGCTTTCAAATTCTCCCACAAAAGCCGGGGGAGCGGGTCACTTAACAGGGGACCCTTGAAATTGCATCTTACACTTACCGGGGGGAGCATACTATCATCCCCATGGGCTATACCACACTATGGAAGCGGCTTTCGGCACGTCAGCTGAATGCTGCTATCCACATATTCTCGCTAGTCTCGATCTTCTTCGAGGGATACGACCAAGGTGTGATGGGTGGCGTTAACAGCGCACCGAAATATGTGACAGAGGTTGGCATCGGCAAACCCGATGGGACAGTTACCGACACCACACACCAGGGGGGCATCGTTAGCATATATTATCTGGGTGCGATCTTCGGTTGTTTTGCTGGAGGGTGGGTTGCAGATCGTGTTGGTCGGATCAATGGCCTACTCGCTGGATCACTATTTGCGCTAATTGGTGGTGCCCTGCAGGCGGGCGCCCAGGATTCGAACTTCATGCTGTGTGCTAGGGTAATCACAGGGATCGGGACTGGTGGTGAGAATCCTTACCAACCTTGCCTTAGCCTAAGGGCTAGAAGGAGCTATTAATCTAATTTGAGACCCTTGAACAGCGTTGACTGGCATTACCCCCGTGCTAGTGTCGGAAACATCTTCCGCGACCGGTCGAGGTGGCTTTCTAGGATATGTGTTCATTGCCAATTGTGAGTCGTCAATTTGTGATATCCACTTGCGGGGACCATTTTTTGACATTAATTTATCTCCAGATCTAGGGATCTCCGTCGCATATTGGATCTCCTTCGGACTCGCTTTCGTCGATAACGGTTACTCGGACGTACGATGGCGCTTCCTTCTCGCTTTCCAGTGTTTCCCGGCGCTTATCCTAGCTGCCTTCATAAAAATGTTACCGGATAGCCCCCGCTATCTGGCCTCTGTGGGGCGGAATGATGAAGCACGAGACCTTTTGAATCGTATTCGCAAGGACCGGGCCTCCCAGGACGATATCGACCAGGAATACCTTGAAATTATAACCATTGCTAAGGGAAGCAAGCTCAGCTCTCCCATTGAGTTTGTGAAAATACTATTTGGAAAGGGGGGAAAACCCGGGTTTAATCTCGGCCGACGAGCTTGGTTATGTGTTTGGCTTCAAATTATGGCGTCCTGGACGGGGATCACGGTGGGTTTTCTTTAACCAGTTTATTGGAAATTATTCGCTAATGGTAATAGGCTGTTACTGCATATTCCCCCATACTACTTGCTCAAGCAGGTTATGGTAGTATAAAGCAGAATGGTCTTGCTGGGGGAATAAATACAATTGGAATTATAGGAACTATTATCAGTGCACAAATTATTGATCGCTTGGGTCGACGGGTCTGTTTGATGGGCGGAGCAGCTGTTTTGTTCGCAGTCAATCTGATTGTGGGTTTTTTTTTTCCTTTTTGGTCCAAGCGCTCTCTACTAACAAATTTATAGGCTGGAGCGGTTTATGAAGGGTCTCTGCATCACCCTGAAAAGGCATCTCAATATGCGCCTGGGGCTGTGACTATGCTCTTCTTATTCAACTTGGGGTAAGCATGCAATTGACATACTCTCTCCACATATACTAAAATGAAAACTAGTTATGCTGCCACTTGGGGCACAGTTGCTTTCTTAGTCCCCACTGAGATCTTCCCTAGTGATCTACGAGCTCAAGGAAATGGATTCGGCATCACAGGGTGGGCCATTGGTGTGGGTATGACCACTTTAGTCAATCCCATCATGTTTGATGTCATGGCTGTAAGTTGCTCCGATCTTTTTCACTTGGATAGAGATACTGATATACTTCTAGAGCCGTACATACTTTTTGTTTGCTGGTCTTAACCTTATCTGGATCCCGATCGTCTACTTATGTATGTTTCCGATGTTTTAGTTCACCTCCAGTTCTAAGATCTAACATGATCTTCTTCACAGTCTATCCCGAAACCCGCAACCGCTCTCTTGAGTCAATTGATGCTCTTTTCTCGACTTCCAGTCCATTCTACTGGAAGATGGAACAGGCCTATAAGCTCCACGGTGATGTTCTCGCCGAACACAATGTGAACAGGAGCGAGGTTCTCAATGGCAAGCCCGAGTCGAGAACCGAGGTGACAACCTCAGCTGAAGTTGAAACTGTTTAAAGTACCGGCCATTTACGTCATGCCATATAGCGCGTTGGCTTTGGGATCATGTTACACCCTTACGCAGCTCATTTATACCATGTAGTTACTGCACATTAATGTATATATAATATATTGTTTGCACATTGTTGTTGCCTCTTGATCACTTTCTTCTCACTTGGCTATAGGAGTGCGCCTTATAGTTGGTCGTAAGGTATATAAAACTACATTTAGGTAGTTGAGGATATATATACATGATCTCAAGCATTGAATGCTATTGAATATGTATTCACTCTCAAATTTAGCGCATGTCTTAGAATATATCATATGTTTTATTCTTTTCTATAAGGATCGTCGAAATCTCCACTGCATTCGATCGTCCCGGTGTCAAATTAGAATGACACGTTGCTGACTCATCCCCTGTAGCTTGCAACTCTAATGCCAACTTTTATCCTCGGTCAACTCAGTTCCAGCAATTCAATTGCGCATCGATAGCAATCGGAAAAAAATTACCTGAGTTTGATCATTTTTTTTATTTTTTTTTGCGTGTCTTGTTCATATTCCGCATAGATATTACCCCAGGTTTTCCAAACCCCGACCCGTCTCTCTGTACAGACCCCCCAAACCCCGTTTTTCAACCGAAGCTCGGGGCCCACGAATTGGCTCTCGCTTCTCGCCTGAGACCACAATCTCCGAGGAATGAGCTAATGAATTGAATGTCGCAAAAACCGCGAAAACTTCAACGCGTCTCTAAAGCCTGTAAGATCCCCACGTTCAATTTCATGCTCCACTTCCGCTTGGCAATTCCCCGAATTACAGTAGAAAGCTCCCAGCTCATATTGCATCCACAGGCGACTTCTGCAACAGACGCAGCATTAAGTGCGGCAGAAGTGAGGACCCGCTAGGCAGATGTCAGAATTGTGCGGATTTTGATGTCCCGTGCACCTTTGATCGCCCCGCAAAGCGCCGGGGCGTCAAGGCTGGCACCAGGGCTCCTACGCGAGAGACGCCATTGGCAAAAACGCCTGTCACAGAGAGTGCTCTCCCTGTACCGCCTGCTTCCCAGGCTACAGGGAGAATGTCAAATTCCTCTGCGTCTAGGAGCTCGTATTACCCCGAGCCGGCCCACCGCCCGTCATTGACTGGGGATCCATGGTCTACCTTCAATGCTGGCGTGGCAACGGAAGGGTATGACGATGATGGCGCGTTGCGAAACTCATGGAATGCATTTGCCATTGCCAGTGATCGTCAAATCCGAAATCTTGTGCAAGTATACTTCGAGATTGTGTATCCAATGTACGAATCATCTTATAGTTGTCCTTGTCCTGTTCTATGACTGATAAATTTCCAGCTTCCCGCTTTTCCACAAGCAATCGTTCATTGAGAGAGTCCATAACCAAGAGCACCTCCGAAATCCAGGCTTGTTTGCCTCAACAATGGCAGTTTGCGCCTTGGTGTCTGGGCGTGCGCGAGACGGCGCGCTGTTCACTAATAGATGGCATCGCGACGAACTTGCCGAGCCTCCATCCGAGTCATTTTATGCCGCGGCTAAGGATTCCATTCCCAGAGACCTTGCAGCGGCAAGAGGCATTAACTATATGCGTGCATGTGCTATTCTCGCAATTGCCAGCATTCAAAACGGCCAGATCAAGAATATGCAAAAGTACTCTGGCATGTACCATACTCTCACCAGCATGGAGGGCCTTCATGATGAAAAGCTTTGGCCAAAAAACCTGAGTCCTATCGAGACCGAGGAGCGACGAAGACTAGTAGGCAGTCCTTTTTCTTATGATTACGCTTTCCACTAACTCGTAGATCTGAAGTTCTGGTCTATCTACACCTTGGATATTTATTCCACTATTGTATGGGGAGGTGTGATCCGATACCGCGAAGCACATTCCCTAGTACGATATCCGAGCGAAATTGACGATGAATTCATTACACCACATGGCTACGGAATGCCGCCCGTATCTCCACATTCGGGCGTCCTCAACCCAGATGATGTGACGGTCGTATCACGGCAGCCTGTAGCATGGCTTCGGGGCTGGAACTTCACCACTGATCTATATCGAATTCTAGAATACGTCGTTGATGGTAATCGGCGTCGTTTCTCGTCAGCCAATGGAACGTCACAGGTGTGGTCTCTATTCACCCCGGCATCCATGTCAGAACCAGCAGTGATGGAGCGGGTATTATCCATGTACGCTGCGCTGCCCTCACAATTTAAAGAGACCCCACCCACGACAGGCGACATGGCCAAGGATCTATTCGGGTTCCAGTCTGCCAACATCCAGGCAACACTCCAGCTCCTCCGGATGGTTCTCTTATCGGCAGAAGAGCTTGGAGTAGACCGCAAATGTGACGTGGCTGGAGAACTTCTCAGTGTCTTCAGCAAGGTTCCCGTGGAATATTTGAACGCCATCAGCTCGCCTTTAGTATGTCCACCATCGATACTTTTCTAACCCACGTTTTACTAACCGCACTCAGCTTCATCATCTTGGCGGAATCGGCTATATCCTCGGCTCTGTAATGGAAGGAAGTTTATCAGAAGCATCCTACCAACGCGTGCGCACGTTGCTGTAAGTCTTCAACCATCCCAAGCCAACCACCCAATCTAATATCCCTCAAGACTTGAAATGGCCGATCTCCTCAGCCGCCTCGAGACAGGTCTCCAGCGCGCCGCCGGCGCCAGCCAACGACTCCGCTCTCAAGTAGACAGAATTGATGGCTACATGCGCACTTCCCGGTTACTCAACCTCGCAGCGCCGCATATGCGTCAGCATAACACAATTCCCATCGATGCTAAACGCGAAGTCCCGATCCCACCCACAACATTCATTCCGCGTAGTGGTCCAGCTCCAGCAGTCGGCCCACCGACGGGAATGGGCGAGCAGATCATGCAGTTCCAGCTACCGCCGGAGTTGTTGTCTGATTGGCCGTGGCCATTGCCATTAGATGGGGCCCATACGGAGGGCTTCCTTCCACTGGCGTTTGAATAATTTGGTTGCTGGGTGGGTCGTGAGTCGGAGGCGTGTCGCATGATTCCATAGAGTAGAATTGTATTTAATCATCTGTTGTTTATATTTAAATCTGTGGACCGAGCTGAGGAATTGTGGTGTTTATTACTGCTCTTTGTCCTATGTTTGTGCATTTCTCTCTTCCATGTGTTTGTTTTCAGATTCGATTAATCAATGTTGGATTAGGGTCTTTGTATGTCTATGTGCCTTTTCAGCTAACAAATTTCATGGGAGCCTTAATTTCCAACTCTTGGACATTACTTTGTTCAAAAACGACTTGCGGGCCTCTTGAGATGGATCCTAAGATCTGGTAAAGCAGCATGATGGACAAATCATCCATACAGAGAGCAACCCCTCTATGGATCTTTCATGATGTCAACATAATCAATTTATATTGAGTGGAGTGGTGGGGACGGGCCTCGGGACTCGGGAGGCTGTTTATACTCATTGTTGTTCACTTTCATAGTAATCGAACACATTTCTGTAGGTTTTATATTTTCTAGAGCACAATTCTTATACCAAACCGACAAATTGAACCGGCTCATACAGACCTGATTTCAATATACAGAATAAGGAAAGTCCCATTGGGGTTAACCTTGGCTGTACGAAAGAGGCGGTCTCTAGCGGGCAAGCCCCGCTGGCTCACCCGCCAAAATGCGGGGGGCACTTCCCTTCGGCCGCCCATAGCTATGCTGCACATATGTGAAAAGATCACAATATGTACTTTATGGTCTAACTGTGAATAAAGAGAATTAAAAAGGTTAATTTTAAATAGTCATTGGAAGCCGATAGGACATTTTGATTTTAAGCTTGATTATTTATCTACATATGTAGGTATTATCATCGGCCAAGTTCCGATATCACCTGGGCAAGACCTTAATTTGACTAAGAGTTTCTACCCCGCAAATGGAGGGTCTTTCTGCGAGGCATTAACTGGTCTTATCAAAACTTATTGGTTTCAAAGTTTGGGGAATTATGAGCTGTGACTGGTCAATCCTCTAGTCAACTGGTTAAACCCGTGATAAGCTTATCACTTGGCAGATCTTCCCAAGGTTAGCATCGCCTTCTCCTCCCCTTTCGGGATAGTCCCGATAGACTCTCTCTGGTCCTAGACGATGTCTCCCTTATCAGTGGTCTACGCTTCTCGTGTACCATGTTCTTGGCAGTTGTGCCCCGTTGCATGATCAACATGGATGCTGTCTATCTATCAACATTCTTAGCGTTTCTCTCCGCATACTTGACCATGTCAGTGCGCATATAAAGAGCCATGCTCCCGTCTCTAGAATTAGTGTTATCCTAGGAGTAATATCTCAACATGGAGAAGAAGACAGATTCTAAAGAGGTTTCCATCCCTGAGGATACCAGCTCGGGTGATATTTTACCATTCCGACAGACGAAACGCGGTCTGACATCTCGCCATGTGCAATTAATGGCCATCGGTGGTTCAATTGGTACTGGACTTTTCGTAGGTATTGGATCCTACCTGCGGGATGCCGGGCCGTTGTCAGTCTTCCTTGGGTATCTTATTTGGGGATGTCTCTTCATCTTGCCTGTCAATTTATGTGTTGGAGAAATGGCTGCATATCTTCCTATTCGTGGATCAATCTTTGAACTCGCTGCCAGGTTTATTGACCCGGCATTTGGGTTTGCTATGTAAGTACTCCCATGCCCTATCCTACTTCGCTTTACGCAGACACTAACTCTCCTAGGGGCTGGGTATACTTTTATGGCGGTGTGATGCTAGTATGTACGGAGTACTCGGCAGTCGCGACAATCATGCAATACTGGAACACAAGCGTCAACCCAGCCGTTTGGGTCGCCATGGCACTGATAGTTTGCACAGCGCTTAACCTTATCTCCGTGAGATGGTACGGCGAGAGCGAGTTTATCCTAGCGTCGACCAAGGTCCTTCTCCTTATTGGACTCGTCCTCCTCACCTTCATCACCATGGTCGGAGGAAACCCCAAGCACGATGCTTATGGCTTCAGGAATTGGACCGAAGGCGTCATGTTCGAATACTATACCGAGGGCACCACCGGCCGATTTTTGGGCTTCTTCTCGGTCATGGTCTTTGCGGCCTTCTCCGTGGCTGGACCCGATCTCCCAGCCCTGGCCGCAGGAGAAATCCAGAACCCACGAGTCACCATCCCCCGAGTTGCAAAGATGACTTTCTGGCGCATTGTCGGATTTTACGTCGTCGGAGTCCTAGCTGTGGGCATCATCTGCAGCCCACGCGACCCACGTCTCATCTCGGCAATTAGTGACGGTGCTTCAGGCTCCGCTGCTTCACCTTGGGTCATCGGAATCGAAAACCTCGGTATCAAGGGTCTGCCCGATCTGATCAACTTCCTGATTTTGTTATCGGGCTGGTCATGTGGAAATGCATACCTTTACAGCTCCAGCCGAACGCTCTACTCTCTCGCCCGCGATGGCCAAGCGCCAAAGTTCCTTTTAAAATGCACTGCATCCGGCATCCCTATCAACTGTGTTGTCACAGTATCTGTTCTATCTTGCATCACCTTCCTCGTGGCTAGCACCTCTTCCGTCGAGGTGTTCTTCTGGTTCGTCGATCTGACGACCATCGCCTTCGTACTCACCTACACAGGCATGGTCTGCGTCTTCATCGCCTGGTACCGCGCCTTGAAAGCGCAAGGAATCGACCGCAAGTCCTTCGTCCCCTGGGCTGCGCCGTTCCAGCCGTACGGGGCTATTCTTGCTATTATTATCGGCTGCTTGACTGCTGTCTTCAATGGCTTCGCTGTCTTTAAGCCTTTCAGCGTGCAGGGGTTCATTACCTCGTATTTCGGCCTGGCGTTCTGGGTTATCATGTTTGGTTTCTGGAAGGTGTATCATAAAAGCTCCTTTGTCAAAGTCGCAGAGGCGGATTTGTACTCTGGAAAGGCGGAGATTGATGAAGAGTGCAAGATCTGGGAAGAGGGTGGTTGGGCTGAACGGCGGAAGGAAGAGCTGGCTAATATGCATTGGGTTAGGCGTGTATGGGAGAAAATGTGGTGATCTCCCTTGCTTCGTTTGTATATATACATCTGTCTTTTCTTCGTGAAATTATACTCCCATCGTTTAATATTTTATATTTTCAGGGCCTATTAAGGTAAAATCCTCCCTGAAATAATAGTACTGTTTTCTTCCCTCTTTTTATCTCTTCCGCAGCCTCTAAAGTCATCCTTTGAGGGCTATTTGAAAGACCAAACGTCGAAGAGTTGGCTGTCGTACGATGTAGGGGCTGTCCAGCGAAACCCTACTTGTTGATCTTCATCGGAATCGGCGAGCATAGTTGGAGATAAATGAAGCCCAATTCACTCAATTGAAAACTGTTAATGTCTTTTTTACATCCAAATAGGTATAAAAGTGATAGAACAAAAATGTTGTACCTGTCCTAACCAGACGGTTTGATTGGTCGGGATATGTTTAAGGGCACGCACCGGTGGAGACCGGGAGTGGAAAAGAAAAGTTGCCCGGATCAAGCTTCTCCAGACTTGCGAACAACATCAATTCCACCATGTCCACCATGTCCACTCGCTCCGCCTGGCGGGCATTGCACTACAGCGCCAAGCGTCGCGCTTTCCAACCCACCACTCCCTACCGTTGTTTCTCCTGTGCCAATCGCACCCAGGAGCAGAAGCCAAATGACCGCATGACACACTTCGGCTTCACCAATGTTCCCGAGTCAGAGAAGGAGTCGCGAGGTAAGAATCACTAGCAGATAATCCAATTGACCACATCAATCCGAACCAAACCAACTAACAACATCACAGTCGGCGCCGTCTTCAGCTCCGTCGCAGCCTCCTACGACCGCATGAACGACCTAATGTCCCTCGGCATCCACCGCCTATGGAAAGACCACTTCGTCCGATCCCTGAACCCAGGCTCTTGCCTCCCCGCCATGACCGCCGACCAACGCGGCTGGAACATCCTGGATATCGCCGGCGGGACCGGTGACATTGCCTTCCGCATGCTCGACCACGCCACGAACGTCAACCACGACATGGAGACCCGCGTGACGATCAGCGATATCAACGCCGACATGCTAGCCGAGGGCCGCAAGCGGTCTCTCGACACTCCCTACTACAACACGTCGCGACTGGACTTTGTCGAGGCGAACGCCGAGCACATGCCTCATATCCCCGACGCCTCGGTAGATCTGTACACTGTTGTTTTTGGAATCCGGAACTTCACGGATAAGCAGGCTGCGCTGAATGAGGCGTACCGTGTGCTTAAGCCCGGTGGTGTGTTTGCCTGCATGGAGTTCAGCAAGGTCGATAACCCCATTCTGGATGGGATTTATAAGCGCTGGAATTTTGGGGCTATCCCGCTTATTGGACAGATTGTTGCCGGGGATCGTGATAGTTATCAGTATCTTGTTGAGAGTATTGAGCGTTTCCCTAGCCAGGAGGAGTTTAGGGGGATGATTCAGAAGGCTGGGTTTATGATTCCTGGTCAGGGCTTTGAGAACCTTACTGGTGGTATTGCTGCTATTCATAAGGGTATTAAGCCGATTGTTAAGGCTTGAGTGTGGCTGTGGGTATTATGTACTATATAGACTTGGGACTTTGCATACTGATTGTATTACCATGAGAAATATTATGGCGTTGTTTTGCATGTACAGCCTTGGCTGTGAGGCCCGGGCTTCGATTGTAAATGTGCATCTAAATGAAGTATATGCAAAGAGAAACAAAGCTATGTGGGCGTAACATCGTCAACCGGATGCATAATGCAAACGATATGTAAAATCAAGTGAATATATCCAAGAAATAAATAGAAGACTGGGTCGCTTTTCAGCCATGTCATCCATCCAATAGATCCTCTGCCTCCATCACCCCTATGATACTGCTGGGAGAGGCCAGATCCTTCACGACGGCAATGACAGAGATTGGGTCAGATCTATTTCGAGATTCACACACAGAACGCCGAATTTCAGTGAGTGGGGTTGAGTCTGGCACCAGCAGCCATTTATCTTGAGGTATAACGAATGGAGTACCGGTGTTCTTGGCTATAACCTCCGACACACGCATGTCCATATCTCCACCAGGAGAGATGAGAGCACGAATGCGCCGCGGAGGGATTATTTCAGACGGAGACAACAGCACCCATGATTTGGCATTGGGATGCTGGATGGCTGTGAGAAGGATATCGAGAAGTCGGACATCGCCGGATGACTGCGATGAAGATGCAGAGGCAGTGGGGATTTGATCGAGCGGGACCAGCATATCTCCAGATATGATACGCTTTTCTGGTGGTGACTGTAGAGTGAAAGGAGGGATCAACGAATTATTCGCGATTTCCTCCCACGGAAGAGAGACAGACGACGTTGGAGAGTCAAATGTCCTCGTCGACATGCCACTCGACGGTGTAGTCAGCGGTGTCTCAGCCGCCGCCGCTCCAATGGCACCACCAGGATGAAACCCGCGAAAGACCTCCGCAGGGCTCTTCCCTGTCGCAGTATGCAGCTTCCGTGCGGTAGCAATAGCCAGCGCATCACCGAGCGACAAAGCCACCGTCGTAGACGAGGTAGGCGCCCTCACACCGAAAGAAGCCTCTTCATCCTCATGAATCGGAGCCGGCAAAAGAATACCCATCCCGGCAGGACCATGCAGCGCGAGAAGCGGACATGTCGCTGGATGTGTATGGGAAGTAAGCGCGATAACCAGGACGGTAGCAGGAATATGCGGAAGCAGAGATAGTAGTTCTGGCGAGCGCCCCGAGAAGGATATAAGAAGAATAGTATCATTCTGGATAGACCAGGTCAGTATGGAAGATTCCAATCCCAAGCCCGGGATGACAAAGGCGCAGACGCAGGCGCAGGTGGGCTTACCGGCCGAACCAATCCCAGATCACCATGCAAGGCTTCAGTCGGATGCAGGAACGCGCTGTATACACCCAGACTATTCATCGTAGCCTCTATTTTGCGTCCGACCTTCCCACTTTTCCCGACCCCGCAAACAACCAGTTTCCCACCCTCGCGCACGCTCCGCGCAATCTGATCCACGGCCCGGGCGAGATCATGTTGCGCTCGCGCGTCTGTCTGGTAGATGTGCTCTAGGTGGGCGAGGGCTGCTCGCTCTGTTGAGATCACATGGATTGCTGTTACCACTGACGAGACGTCTTTTGGTGCTGGTGGATCGGATGAAACAGGAGGGGTGAGTGGCCATGAGGGGGGGCCGTGGGGTTCGAAAATTGTCATCGCGGGTTGTTCTCTCAATGTCTATAGCATAGTGATCAGAAGTGAGAGGATTTTAGGGGCGAATTGGTTTTTGCGCCTGGGCGCCGGTTTATTCGCGGAGGCCGAGATCAAGATCAGTCGATAACGGAAGATGATAAGTGGTCGATCCGGATCGGGGTTTTCCCAGATGTGAGACGGGGAATTAACTACTTCGGGGTCTTTTCAAGGTTTGGGAAAATTTGATTTATAACATTTAGAACACTCCCTTTTAATTGATTTTATGCCAAAATACATAACATCTAATAATATGGTGTCATCCTATGCTATAATGGTGAATGTGGAGGCGATCTACTTGCCTATTCGAGTATTTCCGATGCCGATGCATAGAAAAGAGATTTTAATATTAGTTTAAACAGATTCTGAGCAATTGACGTCTAACCCAAGAGGTCTATTGAATCCTCAAATGTACAGTGGGTATAGCAAAAAAGGAAAAGAAAGCAAGCCCGAGGTAATAGTATGTACATGCGGTTGGCCGCGGAGAAAAATGCAAGATTCTCCCGCTGGCCGTCTTGAGCAAGGACAAAGGCCGACGTGTTTAGAATTCAAAAGTACTCCATAGACTCCAGAAAAATCATCATCTGTCGCGCAGGAAGGGACAGAAGGCAGGGGTATCGCATCAGGATGTCGCGTCGCTAGTCATTATGAGTATGCCTCAACAGGCAGTAGTAGGTCATCGTATCATCCTTATCGTCCCTCCTGTCTTTCTTTGCCCTTTTCTGCTGTGCCATCATCCTCGTATAGATGATGCTGCTCAATGTAATGAATGACTGGAACTGGGATGAGGTAGCGAACACTCATCTCACGCCGCAAGAAGAGTCGAATCTTTGTGCTGCTAACGTCGTTCTGAATGAGCTGTTGAATAACATGGATATTGTCCTTCCAAGGCTGCAAGCTGGCTAGGGCTTCATCAATATCTGTGCCACTGCGTTCCACAATGAAAGACTGAAAAGTGTGTTAGCGGCCTGGTTCTCGGGCGCGGGATGAAGCCAATGTTCTAGATAACTTACGCCATATTTGCCGAGAATGTGATCCAGATCCTTCTCACTCCAGACACCTGGTGTGGACATAGTATGGATCAGATCCGCACCAGCTAACAAAGCAATGCGAACGGGCTTCCGGGTCCCGTTTCCAGTGTCCACTCCTCCGCGGACTACATTGATTTCATGATCAAAGTGATCCAGCACCACAGCAGTTGGCTGGTAGGCCTTTTGAGTTGGCTCCCATGTGTCCACCATCAACCAGTCGGAGGTTTGATCGACTGCAAGTTGGCACATCGCAACCCTGTAGATCAATCCTTGTTAACATTTGGATACGACTAGACCAAATAGAATTGATATAGGATCCCTTACCGATGCTCCGCACTGGCCAAACCAGCCTTGCGATAGGCATCCGACACCGGCGACAGATATCCTCCAATGAGTTCGAAGTCGGTGCTAAATCTGACGTGATCGGCAGCCATTTCGAACATTCGCAAGTGTAGATAGGTAATTGGTGAGAAGGAACCACAGGCGACCAGCAAGAGAGGAGTCTTTTCTGGGTCACTCATGGTGCGCTTGAGGCGCAACTCCGGGAAGGTGTAGTCCTCCATCCGAGCGGGGGTGATATCGGCGGGTACCTGGTGGACATCATCGCTCTGCCCACCGACCATTTCGATTGCCATGATCAAATAGAATATATCCCGATCTTGAATTCCGGGGAAAAGCGAAAGGGTTCGGGGAAAGGCGGGGTGGTGAGAAATGCAGATATCAATGCGAATGGAATGGCGGGGGGGCGAACCGAAGGCGGCAAGAGAATGCACCGGAAAGGCGAACAGGGTGAAAAGGTGATTTGGTGAAAAGTGACAGGTGAATGGTGAATGGTGAAATCTATGTTTCCTTTTTTTTCTCCTTTTCTTTTTTTCTCTCTCAATATTAGGTAGATCAGGTTTGTTTAAATGTGATTAATAAGATCGCTACCTCGGTGAGTCAATCGAGTTCTATTCGGCGTGTCTCCGTCCGGATGGAATGCCGTTTTATATTTCCATTCCGAGGTAGTGAAATAGGAGTTTTAACAGTTAAAGTTCTCTTAGCTCTCACGGTTATTTTTTTTATATATACATACTTCTAGGGTCCTCATGGTAGATCTGATCTCGGCGTTTTCATGGATATTATCAACGAACAGTATTGTGTTTGGTATTCATATAATCAGTCATATATTACAATATCATAAAACATACAAAAAGATATAAAGGGATCCCATAAGATATGTATTGCCACCTCCATGTCGGATAGGTCTCGGGCCTTCTGTGCCCAATGTCAGGCTAGATGTAAATGTCGGGAAATAAAGAAAGTGAAGTAGAATGTAATTAAGGATCATAAGTATAGTCACATAGGCATAGATAATAGTATATACAATAGTCACGTTCAATGGGTACCTCCAGGGCTGGATAAGTATCTGGTTAGATCATCGAAATATTGCACTTCCGCCGCCTGACGCTCCCCGAATCTCATCACAACCACCACGTCAAACCCTCCTTCTTTCCAATTTACCCTTTTCTTCCTTCTTTTCTATCCACCATCGGAAAAAAAAAATCATCTGTGTGACTGGCATTGGTATCTCGTTCTTTTCTTGTGATCTCATCGCCCCAACGGCAACGATAACAGCTACCCGAATATCATTCCCCTCGCCAGCCCTTTCGGCTAGCCTTTGACAGGTTTGCGGATGGCGGGTTAAAACAGGCGAATACTCAATCGAGCTTCCCATACCCGATAACTTATGGCCAGGCAAAGGCCTTCCGCCAACCGCCAGGACCCTCTCGAGGATTATCCCGTCTCCCCCGCAGGCACTTTGGCCTCTTCCCTGAGGTAGTTTCCCACCCGTTTTCTCCGCCTTTACACTGGTCGCCTGGAAGTTCAGACTCCTCTTTCGTGAACACTGAATCGTGTGATCACTGAGCTCTACCCCCGTGTATCCCCTGCGTTGTGAAGTGGATTCCACAGTTCACCATCGTTACATCTCTAGATTCGTCATCTGTCTACCCAACTATCTGTCTATCGCTTTGACCATCCCGGTCTTCTTTTTCTGTCTTTCTCTTTCTGCAGACCCTAATCTCATCACACATAATCAAAAACAAAAGACCACTTTCTCATGTCGTCCAGAATAACTCGCTCCTCGGCGAGAATCGCCACAGACCCTCCACCTGCTGAGTCCGGTACACCGCTACAAACAACCGGCTCAACCTCCTCCCGGAAACGCAAGGCATCTTCCCGTCAAGACCGTCAGACAGACGCCCTGGTACAACCGACATCGCCGTCGCCCCAAAGGAAGACCAAGCGACCACGGACTGCAGCATCCCAAACAGCTGCATCTACTGGCCCTGTTACTTCTGCACCCCGTCGCGGCGCCCGCACCCGTCCAGCTATGTCACAACCGGGGTAAGTGATGGATCATTGTGAAGAATAGGGGTCGGGGCTAACTTGTTCTTCTTATCTAGACCTTCATCTCGACCGTCGGAGGAATCATCCAAATCGACGACCTCCCCACAACCATCAAGGCGAAAATCCAGTCGGAACGGTGAGTTTTATGGATCGAGAGTCGGCGATGTGACAATGGTATCTAAATGGGATGGTGCTGATTCTTTCTGTGTATCTATAGATCGACCCGCAACAACACAGTCCCCACCACCCCGACGATCGAAGAAGCGCTCTGCCAAGCCAAATCCTGATGTTGTGATGAAAGATGCAGAGGAGGAAATCGATCAAGAAGAAGAGCAGGAAGAACACCAAGGATCCCAAACGGCAGAGAGCAACGATGGTACCAACCCCTCAGCGTTTGGAGAAGATGATATGGATCCATTCCACAGCAGCTTATTCGGTGGCTCTGGCGCCATGGGGCTCCAGAGCACTCTACGTGCGCTTACTGGCATGATGAGCGGCATGTCCTCGAGGCTTCGAGATATCCTCTGCAATCTGAGAGCAAAGGATGATCCATCACTTCAACTGATCGCGCTGCAAGAGCTGTCGGATCTCCTGCTTGTTTCAAACGAGGATAACCTGTCTGGTCAATTTTCGCCCGACCCGTATGTGAAGGAGCTCGTGGCTCTGATGCAGCCCAACCAGTTCGGCGAAGAGAATCCCGAGATTATGCTTCTCGCATGTCGCTCTCTCGCAAACCTAATGGAGGCCCTGCGGGGCTCCGTAGCGAATGTTGTATATGGTGGTGCTGTGCCGATCCTCTGTCAAAAGCTTCTGGATATTCAGTTTATCGATCTCGCTGAGCAGGCTTTGAGTACTTTGGCTAAGATTTCAGTTGACTTCCCAGCCTCAATTGTGCGAGAAGGTGGACTAACCGCTTGCCTCACGTATCTGGATTTCTTCCCAACCAGCACTCAACGCACAGCAGTCAGTACGGCCGCAAACTGCTGTCGCAACCTTCCCCATGACTCGTTCCCTGTGGTGCGGGATGTGATGCCCACCCTACTGAACGTCCTATCTAGCAATGACCCCAAGGTTGTGGAGCAAGGGTGTCTATGCGTATCACGGATTGTCGAGAGCTTCAAGCACAGACCGGAGAACCTCGAGGAGCTGATTGAGCCTGCAATGCTCAAGGCCGTTCTTCGGCTCCTGCTGCCAGGAACGACAAATCTGATCGGGCCTCATATCCACACGCAATTCCTTAGGGTATTGGCAATCGTATCGAAAACAAGCCCACGATTGTCAAACGAACTTCTCAAGATGGACGTAGTGGATACGCTTTACCAAATTTTGACTGGCGTGTCACCACCGCAGGATGTGGACAACACCGCTGTCAAGATGGATAGCGTGCTAGTTATGCAAGCATTGATTCACCGACCCCGCGAACAAGTATTTGAAACCCTCAATGTCATCTGCGAATTACTGCCAGGCGTTCCAAGCCGCGATGCCTCAAAGACGGATAACCTGCTCAGCTCATACTTTGATAGCCAAATGTCCATTGGACTGAGGTCTCCCAAGACTAAAGAGGCAGTGGAGGAGAGACGGGCCTTGCTGGTCAACTGCAAGACTGAGCTGAAGCGGTTTGCGATGATCCTGTTCCCAACTTTGACCGATGCATACTCGAGCACGGTCAATCTTCATGTCCGCCAGAAAGTCTTGATTGCACAGCTGAAGATGCTGCACATTCTCGAGCCTTCTTTGATTGAAGACGCCCTGCGCACAGTTCCTTACGCCTCATTCTTGGCTGCTATTCTGTCCCAGAAAGACCACCCTTCTCTCGTATCCCTGGCTCTACGCTGCGCTGAGCTATTATTCCAACGGCTTGAACATGTGTATCAGCATCAATTCCATCGAGAAGGGGTAATCTCCGAGATCATCAAACTATCCGAAGGCTCTCTGTCAGGAGACCAGGAGAACACAGATCCATCCGATTCCACAAATATAAACACAACTTCAGATCCAACGCATGGCGCCAACCGAATTGGCGGGGAGACTGGAGCTGGCGGAGAGGATGAGGATGAGGACGGTGAAGCCGATGACTATGATGATGATGACGGCGAGGATGATGACCATGATGACATGTCTGATTCCGAGGATGATTTCATGGCAGGCCCACGCAGTCTACAAAAGATGGACAACGCGCTCAACGACGTAGTTATCCGGGATGCTCAAGCTTTCCTCGAGGTATATGAAGCAAGCCATGGCGAAACCGTTCGAGCAGAGGCTCTCAGGATATTGACAGCACTGAAATCTCTCGCCTTGGAAATCAAGTCACGCTATTCCCGTGGCGGCGAGGGCGGTCTCCCCTTATTCAAACAGCTCGCATCGTATTTTGATGGAGAAGCAGTGGAGAGCATTACCAGCTCTGAATTGCTCAATTCCGGCATCATACAGGTTCTTCTCTGTGTTCTGGGTAACTTCCAAGCGCCTTCTATTCGCGATGCTAGAGCCGACTTCTTGCGGGCGTTTATGGGCGTTTCAATCTCGGACAAGGCCCAAAGCCAGAGCACCGCCACCACGCCTTTCAGCGTACTTATCCGGAAGTTGCAAGACCTGCTTAGCAGGACTGAACATTTCGAAGTCCTCACCGTCAGCCACAATTCATTGGAGAACACCCGCAGCAACGCAGCTTACATGCTGAGCAAACAGCTCCGACTCAAGCTAGTTGCCGAGGAAGGGTCCGAAGTTCCTCGCCCTTATCGTAATATCATGGTGTCAATCCATGCCATTGCTACATTCAAGGCCTTGGATGACTTCCTTCATCCACGAATCTCCGTGGCCGAAAAGCCTCGCGCCCCACGAAGTAGGGACTCGATTCTCTCCCACCTTGCCAATGCCTCCCGGTTCCGTGACCAGCTGGCTTCGGGGTCTGGGATGAACCTCCCAGGTCACACAGTGGGCTCAAATGACACTATGGCCGATTCCACGGATGGTACCTATGATCCTGCAACTGGCCACTCGCGTCACCAATCCAATCGAATTGAAGAGGATGACGACGAAGACCACGATGACGAGCCCCTTGAGTGCGCAGACGAA
Source organism: Penicillium griseofulvum (assembly GCF_001561935.1). Classification (NCBI taxonomy): domain Eukaryota; kingdom Fungi; phylum Ascomycota; class Eurotiomycetes; order Eurotiales; family Aspergillaceae; genus Penicillium; species Penicillium griseofulvum. Next base: position 2,648,692 of record NW_024467471.1, on the reverse strand, counting down.
AGGCAGCTGACTGATGATGAAGAAGAAGACGGCGGCGAAGAAGTCGAGGACGAAGAACTCAACGCTATCGTTAACGATCTCGATGAGGATATGGAAAATGACAATATCTCTGACCCCTCGGCAGTCAACATGGAGGTAGCATCCTCAGGCAAGGTCACGGCTCGCAAGGAGGACGGTACACGAATTGGGACTCCTGCATCCAAACCTTCATCCTCAGCTCCTAGCGCTCTCCCCAACCGTATGCGCAACAACTCGCTCGCCACTGCCGGCCGGCCGTTCTCATCCTATGCCGCTGCGATGGCCTCGGTGCCCCAGGACTGGCACCTTGAGTTCTTCGTAGATGGCAAGCCCGTCACCAACGAGACCACTATCTACCGTGGCGTCCACCACGACCGTGAGGACTTAGACGAGACCAGTGCCAAGAACGTCTGGTCGGCAGTCCACACCATCACGTTTAAGCGCGTCCCTGGTCCTCCACCACCCGAGCCCTCAACCCTGGCATCGAGCATCCAGTCTTTCTCATCAGAGGGTGATGCCCTTGAAATCCCAGCCTCTCTCGATAAAGACCCCGTGACCTCATCCATCATCCGTCTGCTTCGTGTTTTGCACGACATGAACGCAACGATAGATGATATCTTGACCGATATCAAAGACTCTGCCACCATCACCTCGGAACCCTTGGCTCAATTCATCAACACGAAGCTGACTGCCAAGATCAACCGTCAACTCGAGGAGCCATTGATTGTGGCAAGCGATTGCCTTCCAAGTTGGAGCGAAGACCTAGCCAGACTTTTCTCCTTCTTGTTCCCATTCGAGACAAGACATCTATTTTTACAGTCAACTGCATTTGGTTACTCGCGGGCGATGATGCGATGGCAAAATTCTCAAAGTGGCGAGGACAGCCGACGGGACCTGCGCCGAGATGATCGCCCATTCCTTGGTCGGCTGCAGCGCCAGAAAGTACGGATCTCTCGCTCTCGCATCCTTGATTCTGCAATAAAAGTCATGGAGCTCTATGGGTCTTCACCCAGCATTCTTGAGGTTGAATACTTCGAAGAAGTTGGTACTGGATTAGGGCCGACTCTTGAATTCTACTCTACTGTTTCCAGGGAGTTCTCGAAGAAAAAGCTCAAGATTTGGAGAGACACAGACGGGAGCTCCGCTGTAGAGTACGCATTTGGCAAGCGTGGCCTCTTCCCAGCCCCGATGAGTGATGAGCAAGCAGCTCAAGACATCGGTAAGAAGCAATTGAACATCTTCAAGGTGCTAGGAAAGTTTGTGGCCCGGTCGATGCTTGACTCTCGGATTATCGATATTTCGTTCAATCCAGCCTTCTTCCGTATCGCGGATACTCTGTCCTCGGTGGCACCATCTCTAGGCACTGTCAAGCTGGTTGATCACGACCTCGGGAAGTCCTTGCTCATGCTCAAGGAATTTGTCAATGCCAAAAACGCCATTGAGGCAGACAAGTCGCTTTCGCCCGCCCGCAAATTGGAGGCCGTGCAAAACATCATGGTCCAGGGTGCCAAGGTCGATGACCTAGGTTTGGATTTCACTCTACCTGGATACCCTACTATTGAGTTGATTCCTGGCGGCGCGGAGGTGCAGTTGACAATCGAGAATGTTGACACTTACATCGAACGGGTGATCGACATGACCTTGGGTAGCGGTGTCCGTCGTCAGGTGGATGCCTTCCGGGCTGGGTTCTCGCAAGTCTTCCCCTTCTCCTCCCTTCGTGCTTTCACTCCAAGTGAACTTGTTATGCTTTTCGGACAAGCGAAGGAGGATTGGTCTATCGAGACTTTAATGGACTCCATCAAGGCTGATCACGGGTTCAACATGGACAGCCGGAGTGTGCGAAACCTGCTGCAGACCATGAGCGAGATGGACAGCCAGCAACGCCGAGATTTCCTTCAGTTTGTCACTGGTAGCCCCAAGCTCCCCATTGGAGGTATGTTAAATTCCATTTTCCACCCCATAAAATCCCACTGACTAACACATTTAATATAGGGTTCAAGAGTCTCACACCGATCTTCACTGTCGTGTGTCGCCCAAGCGAACATCCATATACCCCAGACGACTATCTCCCCAGTGTAATGACCTGCGTCAACTACCTGAAGTTGCCCGACTATAGCGACTTGGATGTTCTCAAAAAACGCCTCTCAGTTGCCATCAAGGAAGGCCAAGGAGCTTTCCATCTTTCCTAGACCCGTGGACAGGTGTTCACACTCAAAATGTTCACTATTTCCTTTCTCGCCTTCTTTTAGCTTCCGTCTTTCTCAACCAGGACGGGAAACTCTTCACGATGCAACGACGTGCGACCTGTTTCTGCTTTGTTCGCCAATTCCACCAATTCCCAAGTTTTCAGACGGGCTGTTTCGCTGTTGATGTCCTCTTCCTCTTCTTCCTTTTCATATGCCATCTGGGTCGAAAGGCGTCATGGCGGGTGTTCGTTACGATAGTGTTATTAGATAGCAATGATTCACTTTCTACTGAAATTTCGTTTGTTTAGTGATGTAGGATTTATAGTCCGTATGGCTACATCGAGTGTTGGGGTATCATTTTGTATGAAAGTCCTGTTACACAAAGACTATTGATGTAGAGCTCAATTGCCCCATTAAATAGAGTAGCTTTCTCTCATTCCTCCGACCTCAAGGCGCAGCATATATTCATCGCATTCCCTTTTGGATGGAATGGACCCCTTATGCTATGGCTGCTCCTCAAGAGATCACCATCGAATCTCTAAGCGGCCACTGGGTCCTGGTAAACACGCTATCCTCCTTGGAAGATATATTCCAATCATCTCACTATCTACAGAACAAAGATCTGTCCAGCGAAACAGACCCTATTCTAAAACTGGTCCGCTCTCTACTATTTATATTTCTATTCTTATCCCAAATTCCAATCTAATAACCACCCACAGCAAAAAGTACCATGGTTACTCCGCAAAGCATTCGGCTTCGCAACAATACACATCCAAATCACTCAATACCCAACACCATCCACAACAAGTCTATCAACAAACATCGATTTCCTCCAAACATCAACAGCAAGTCTAGCCCCAACTAAAGAAGAGCGCATTTTGGATTGGAAAATATTACACCACGAGGATTACTTCTTCGGCCAGATCCAAGGACAGAGTGAATTCGTTCGCGGTGTTACTGATGCAGATGGAAGTATAAGACCTGAGTTCAAAATCCAGACGGAGAATGCAACTTCGAAGATTAAGTTATTCCTACGAGGTGAGATCGAGGCCGATGGCAGTAAATTTGCGGGTTTTATAGTTGAGGATTGCAGTAATCCTGGTCTTGGACTTTGGGTGCATACCTTTGAGAGGAATGTTAAGGCTGAATGGACGGCTGAGCAGGTGAGTGTAATATATTTTTGGTTTGGTGTAGAAACTAATTCTTACAGATTTGGGGGTTTGAGATGTTTGGTGGTGAGCGATACTTCTCTCGTCGAATTGTGGTTATGACGAAGGGGGAATATATATGTGGGAGGATTGTGTTTGATTTTGTGAACCTGTGACTTCGCTCTGCATTATATATCTTTATACGCTTACTTTCCCCTGAGTGAAAGTGGCCCTTCATCCTGTACCATTACAGCGGGTATTTTCTTCAATTTATCTGCCAGTCCATTCATGCTGCGCACAGATGCAAACTCATTCTCTGTGTGGAGATGGATTGCTGTGAGGTTTGGACAAATACAGTGGCATTTAATACAACGGTTCGTGAAGGGAAGGCCATAATTTGCTATGCAAATGGATCAACTACAAGAGCTAGGATCATAAGGACTGCCCCAACATAAGTCAGGCTTCCTGCTTTTGACCTAAATATTCCCCTCAGTAGGACTGGACTGGTATTCAACGAACTCTATATCAGATTGGCTTTGGACATGTAAAGCCGAATATGGTGGATAAGTTGTCATGATCTCAGGTCCGAAGTAGTCTCCAGTACTCCGTATATGGGCTGAGGAGTGTCAGTAGACTGCGGCATAATCTGCAATATCCGTGGATATCCATAATCCATATCCGCAAAGTGCGGGTTTAGATATGGACCTGATATCCATTGGAGCGGATATGCCGCAGTCTACTCCATACTACGTATAGTAAAGTATCAAGTCATCTTAAGTTCTTTTCGTTCAACATAATATAATTACATACGGAGACTTAGACTAGCCGGGCTTATAACTATTGAACAAGGACTGAAAATAACTCAACACCAAGAGCTTACTATACGTAGTATGGAGCAAAAGAGTAGGACGAGTGTGTATTGCAAAGAGCTAGAAGCGCTCGCTATTTTAAGACGCCAACTACAAAAATGAGTGGACGTCTGAAAATTAAAGCGAGTGGCTGTGGGCCCAACTTTTATGTTCCCATATAAATATGCAAAGCCCTAATCCGAGTCACCGTGACTCCTCCCTCCCCCTTCCCCATGGGATAGGCCTAAGCAATCTGACCGAGATGATGTTAAATAGATCCCAAGGCAGAAAACATCTTCCTCTGCTACCGCGGACCGCCTTTCCTCCATATAGTGTTGAATCCCGTTGTTTCCGGCCCTAACGCACACCTTATGCTGTGTGTTTTATATTGAGAAAAGATAAATAAAATCAGAAAAATCCTGTCACGCGTCAATCCAAGAACTTCCAGTTGGAAAAGGGAGCATCCATACCCTGCAAGTTCCATACTAGTGCTCCGCGCGGAGCTCACGGGGCTGTGGCCCAAAATGCTGCTGCTGAGTGTCTCTTCTTACATCTGCATCGGATACTTCCAGCGCTTGTTTCCGGTTAGTTTAATCAAAGTCCCGGCCACTGTCCAGTTCGTGATGTATTTCCAAGTTCTCCTATCGTTCAAATCGTCTCGACGCTGGAGGTCGGCAAAGGTGCCACTAGGTCCCAACAGGAACAACGGGGCCAGAGGCTGCTTGGTACTTAGGGCGGATGCCTTGGTCGGTACCTTGCGCCACGCTCCAAAATCGTCGGGGTTGAGCACTGTCTGATTCTTCCATGCTTGATAGACTTCTTGCGCGGAAGTCTGTACAGCATCCAGACATTTGATGAGGTTCTCGTTGTTGACCTTGTCTAACAGACGTCTATCCCCGTAAACAGTCCACGAATGGTTGTCCTCGTTGGTGACCTGTAGCCCGAGAGCACAGTCTTCATCATGCATGTACTAAGCTGGTTAGTATTGTTTTCCCGTAGCATTGTTGAAAGTTTGGAAAAGTTATTACCTGGGCACATTTATCGGTTACTGTAAAGTGACCGTGGAGCTGACGGCGCGGGGTCCGAAGATGACCTGCGGAAAACAGATCTTGCAGAAAATGGTCCGCAAATGCATTCATTGAATAAGCTTGGAACAGAGCATCTTTGGAGGTGCTACTAGCGGCGTGCTTGATGGCCGCTAGATGGCCAGTCTTGTACACAACCCGAGCATCATCTCCGAAATGGTCCCAGTTGATGACGGCGAGACCGGCGTAACTTATAAATTTCGGGTACTTTCGACCCAAGGTCAGGTATTGCAACCATCCGTTGTCAACGACTTCACCCCCCTTGTATACCGTGGACGGATCCAATCCTTTGGCTACGGCATTTTTGACGGCGTCTATCTCCTTCTGTAGGTACTCGAGCAAGTTTCGTGCATCCTTTGGCTGGTCTTGAGGGTTGTTGATCAGGGTATTCAATGCACTCATGAAACGGCGGCGGCGTTCCTCGTCGTTAGACCCATCACTGATTGGGTCTGAAGTGCCGTAGAAGTCTCCTGCCAAAGATGAGATTTGGCCATATGTCAGAGATAGAGTGTTGTCTCCAGGACCAGAACCAAGAGTGGTGATTGGCAGGTTCGAGGCCTGGATTTCCACTCCTTTATCGTCAATCAGCTTAATTTGGTCACCCAGATATGAGTGTTCCGCGAATTCAAAACCTTAGTTTGCCCAATTGCAATTAGCATGTTTTTCTTTCCCAGTTTGGAAGACTCGGAGGTTAAAAGATATACTTACCAGGTGGAGGCTGGTTGCCTTCGGCCCCTAAGGTGACGCTGCTTGGTCTGCCTTCCACTTGGTTGACTTGAAAGGGAGCAAACCATGTGTTGCGACAGATGGTAGGAGTATGAGATATCTCTTTCAGAACATCTTTTGTCAAGTTGTCGGAAGGATTCTGGCTATTGGGCACGTAAGCAAAGGTGTGGGATTGTCCTAAAGAAACACTTTTGCGTACTGTTCTTTATTCTCAGTAGACATACTGGCAGATTGCCGATCACGTAATGTTTCCAGATGACAAGGTAAATGTAACCTGAGACTTGTCTCAATGATGGAAGCAGCTTAGGTGATGATAAGAGTAAATTTCGCGGAGTTCGAAACCAATATTCGATTGGGGTGGTATGTCTATAGGCTTTTATAAGAAAGAGATGCGGATATGGCTCTCTACCTATGCGCCAAGGTGGTTGGAGAAAGGCGCGCTCCCTGTGCTTGCCTTTGTGCGTACCATCACGGATCTTCAGATGGCCTGACGTGTGTTCTTTCAGCTGCAGCTGCTCTTGTGACTGGATCTGCATTTTCCCTCATTGTACAGCTCCATGCGGACTGCGTTTCGGTGAGACCAGCAGATGTGGCAAAAGGCAACTGGACTAATTCCTAAACTTTGACCTGCCCTAGGTCCCGCTGTAGCTGCAGGACTGTAGGTCCTTGAGACTGGTATAACGTATTATATCATTTTACAGCTCGTCTATGTATTAGTTTAGCAAAAGCAGATAATTTTATACCATGCCGTAATCTAGCAACTATGGCGTTGAACAACCTAATGAGAAATGCATCTAATAATATAACCCTTCTTTATTAGACAACTAAATACTGCATCAATGCACTGAGAATGCTCTTCGAATTGAATTAGGTATCACCGACACAGGTATATAGGTCCTGATTAGTTCTAACATAGAGTTTACTTGTAATAGCGCCAGACTATAATGTATCATCATAATGTATCTATTACATAACCGCTTACGACTAGGTAAGCACGAAGTGTTGTGGTAAAGTGTCTTGGAGGATTATTATGCATAAGATATGTTAGAAGCGATGCAATACATATCTGCAGTTTGGGGATCTACACAAAATTAACCAGTCAGATCCACGTAGTCAGGCAGTTCAGCTAGCCATTTCCTAACCCCTCAAATGATATGTTCGATTGCGCTCTATAATGTACATAATTTGGAACCAGTTTACATGAGTGAAACAATTTCTGAAGGAACTATCATAACCAAAGATACCGAATAGGTTAGGAATGAACACATCACAAAGATATGCATGGAAATATTTCGTGCAATTTTATGACACTGACAAGCTGACGAGAGGACCCCTTTCTTTCTTGTGTGTAGACGTTTTGGAGAAAATTTTTACGGATGACGCAAATGGCTCAGATTTGTGAACGCGTGCGTCTGAATTCTGGGATTACCCCGTCAAGGATCGCAATACCCAATGGCGACGGCGTTGCTAGGAAGCTATCCGTATTATGGAAAGCATGGAGATAGCGTGCTTCTGGTGTTTGATTTAGGAGATATTATAAAGCTCTATCTTGGTTTACTGGCTAGTTACCACATTTCTAAAATATCCTGGTTGAGATGCCATCTTTGTTTCCCTTCACTATCAAGCTATCTCTGCGTAAATAGACATAGGATTGTTTTACAAATAAAACAGTCAATGAGATGAACTGTAGTTGAAGTACATAAACGCCTTCTCTCCTTTCTCTTCGTCCTGTGCTATGACGACGGCTCAACTGCTTGTATTGGTAGAGGTTAGCCTCAAGGGCCCAAGAGTGCTCCACATCATGAAGAAGTACCCACGCGTACCTGTGCATGGCGTAAACATGGCAGATATGTTCCAATAGGGGTGCAAACAACGTTTCCAATTGCTGACCACGTAATTGTGAAGACCAAAGCGGAGTCCATATGTCGTTACGTATAGATATCGACGCATATATATGATGCGTAAAATGATAGAAAAGCATGACATGGTATTTTATTGACCGCCTCTTTATGGGTATGCTATGCTTCTTCAACATACGAACAAATGCATCAATGTACACAGGGATTCAAGAAGAAAGATGCAGTTAATTTGCACCACCATTTTGTGTTGCTCATACCTAACCGGCTCTACTCTTTGTCAGCGCAATACGCAAAGATGGATTATACCACTAGACCATAACAAAAACCATGGTTCCTTATTATAGCCTAGGGCGGCTTGTATTATTCTATCACTGTTAGCTTCGCGATTTCAGTACCTAGCCACGACGGCCCGGCCGAGAACGGAAGCTAATGCATGCATGCCACCAATATTATATGGTATTATTTCAAAGGAATACAGTTAATTAAATATATGAAAAGCTGCGAGATGCATAACTACTAAAAATTGACTATTATTAATGACTGGTATTACATAGTATTACTGCTAAGGTTATTGGTGGCGTGCATGCATTAGCTTCCGTTCTCGGCTGGGCTGTCGTGGGAGGTTAATAGCACCACGCTAGTGGTTAGTCACTCCTTCCTGGCAGTTAGTTTTCAATATCATTTTCTATGGGTTACAGCTCGGGAATACTCGAAAGAAAGATACTGTGGATGGCTAATAACGCAAATCACAATCTAGAACAAAGACGGACTACTTGACAAAGACCCCATGGGCCTGCAGTTGGCACGCAGGCACGTAACTAAACCTCAATCCTCCAATAACTAAAGGAATGGAAAAGAGGGGGAGCCGGGGATAATTTATATCCTTCCCCATTCTGCCCCCTAGGACCCCCCAAAGCCAGACAAACAGTAAACCCGGACATTGACCCATACAATTCGCGGCGATCTCGATTATATAACCGGGTATCCAGGGCTAACTACCTAGGTAACTAACTACATATGTAACTACTAGGCAAGCTTTAGTTACTAAAATGCGACATTTGCCCGTCCACAGTAGGCGGTGGGCAACTTTGATTTCGAGGTATCTAGAATAACATAGATCATGGTGTGAATCTTGGGAAATCACCATATTCTAGTAAATCCTCAACCATTTAAATAGATCGGTCAAAAAAAATATAAGAAATATATTCTAACAATCAAAAGTCAAAGATTATACTTAAAAAAGTCCATATCACAAAGCCTTCTTTTTTGCAAGTTTTTCCAGGCGATCTATAAAACTACCAAAACACCTAAACAGAATGATATCTGAGAAGACCTTTGAAAGGACCTCTGAAAAGACCACTGGAAAGACATCACAAGGCTGCATAAGCAGCCGATTAATTTGTAATCTATAACTCTACCTGTAACTCCATAACTCCATAACTCTATAACTCTATAACTCTATAAATCTATATAAATTGGGGATATATCAACTTTTGACAACACACTCTAGTTCGAATAAATCGACACCATAGACTGTGAAATTTGTTAGCCACATTTCATGTAGATAGAACAAAAGGATAACTCACATCCGCAAATTTAGGCTCAATAAACAAAGCCTTAGCCTCAGCAACCATTACTGCACCTTCACTGTCCTCCCGCAGCAGGCTAGCATCAGAAACGATGCTATGCGAGTCCGCAGACAGTGGCAAGGTCAAAGGAAGATAAGTCATTTGACCTTCAACCCAAGCCTTCCTGCCCTCAACCTTGGTCGTCTTTGTACGCAGCACATACATCCGGTCAGGGAGAGCTGGCTTTCGGAAATCCACATTGAGATTAGCCGTCATACCCAGCCCGCTGGGGAAGGCTGCAGAGACACAGCGAGCAAACACCTCATCAAAGAGAACAGTGAGAAGACCACCGTGGACAAAGCCAGGGTGACCACAGAGATTCTGGCCGATATGGAAGACTGAGACGACGTTGCTGGTTTGCTCATCACTTTCGGCTTGTCCAGATTTGCCAGTCGATAGCCACATGTATGGTGCGAATGCAAGCTTGCCTGGTCCAGCCAAGCTTCCACCCACAAAGTGGTGCTGTCGGATGGGTGCTGGGATTGCGAGATGGGGACGGGTTTCCTTGTAGGTGCTGTGGGTTTCGCGGAGTGTTTGGACGAGTGGGATTTGGGAAACGAGAGTGTCGAGGGCTGTTGATTCATGGTGTGGTTGTGTTTGTGCCTGAGAAAGGAATGGGTGTGTTTCTGTTTGACTAGGAAGTGCTTGGTCATGAACCACTGCCGACCGTGTTGCGCCTTGTTGGTGAAGACGCGCAATTGGCGCTGCGGGCGAGTATGTCCTAAATGCTGAAAGAGTTTGCGGTCGGAAGAGCCGACGTGCTGTTTGTGAAATGTTTGACATTCTGGGAAGTATATATGAAACCGATATTGACACTGTTCATGCATGTTAGAGGGGCTTGTTTAAGTGCCGACCGGGGTACATACTGCAAGATAGGCTCAAATTACTCGGTCGGCTCTTTTGAGTTTGACGATCTGCCTAGTACTTGACTTTGTACTAGGGTTAGGTGATATCGGAGTATATCACCACTTGGAAATCTGCAATGACGATGAAAGGAGGATTGACCTGCAATTTAAGCAGAGACCCGCCACCCACCTGAATTGGCCCTGTTTTTCTTAAAGCCGATTTTTCTCCTGGACCCAAACAGTGGGGCTCAAAGCCTTGGAACAGCCGATGATCGGACCGAATGCCAAGAGATATAGTTCGGTATGCCGAGAATGCCAAGACGATGTAGATCTATATAAATATAAGATCATACTTCAGCATATTTGAACGGAGGAAGGTTGTAGATCGTAGTATGCTGTAGTGTATCATTGTAGTATGATATTGGGTGGTTGCCGCGGCGCGGTCCTTCCTCGTTGGGGGTGTGCGCGGAAGGAGTGTTGGTTTTCGTTCAATGCCACTCTCTTGTTCTCTCCTCTTCTCCCAAACCCATCATCATTATCCATCCAATTTCGTCTGACATTCTTCTCTTTATTCTTTCAGATTCTTATCAATTGCCTCTCCACTGATCAAGATGGATGAGGCTTACCTCTCTTTCGGCTGGGACACCACCAGCAACTCCAGCAACTCCTCTGGTGAGGGCGTAGACAACGCCCCCACCATCCTCTACCAATCTGGCGGGGTCAATGCCTCCCAGATCATCATCAACCTTTTCGCCCCCCGAGCCGGGAGCAACTGGCGGCAGGCCCAAATTGACAATTGGGACCCCGAGCAACCCGAACCCGATGAGAACGAGGTTACCGCCCCCGAGATCCCCACCCACGACGAGCACTTCCTCTCTGAGGAAGAGGACTCTGATGAGGATGGGGCCCTCGGGGAGCTCTCGGGTGATGAGTGGGCGGAGGGGGAGGACCAGCCCCGGCGCCGGTTCCCTCCAGGCTACCTGGAGGCCCTGGAGGCGGCCTTGGATGACATCCTCGCGATGGCCACTCCTGATGAGGACGCCCACGGGGAGGGCGAAGGTTATGATTCCGACACCCCATGGGTGGAGGAGATAGAGGACATCGCTGATGAGTCTAGGGACGGCGACGAGGACGCTTCCCTGGATGAGGCGTAGGGGAGTAAATACTTACTTACTCAATTGCAAGGTATATACATCTCACCTATGCTTTTCTCCTATACAGCAGTCAGCTTCAGTTCACTCTCACTTCAGTCTCGCTTCAGTCTCAGCTTCAGTCTCAGCTTCATTTTGGACTCACTTCACCTTCATTGCTAACTCATCTTTTCATCATCCAGGTGCTGATGAGGAGAGTGGTGCTTCCTCCCTCATTGGCGTTCCTCGGCCTTGCTCCGCCCCACCACGGCTGACCTTAAGCGTGGTGGGGCACAGATGCTATGATAAAGGGGGAGGGGGAGTGGGGGCCTTTTGTTTGAGTATCCCTGGGTGGTGGCGATATATGTTGTATGATTTGGACCGGCGGTGGCATGGACTGTTTGCTGTTTCAGTCCGGCCAGGGGCAGCTCGTGTGAGTTGTTCTGCCGTGTTGATCATATATATTTGTTCTGAGTTGAGATGATCACCGATGAACATAATTCTCATTCGCCTCCGCCATTTGACCCTACGATACCAGCGATCTCGAAAGGCAGGAGTGGCCGACAAATCATCTGATGTCGGAAGAAGCACAAAGCCACCGGAGCACAGAGTTATACGTCCGCAATACGACAATACGGTACAATACGATACGACGGCTTCAAACGTCAATGCCGAGCCAATCTTGGGAGAATGTTTCATAAACCGAGCTTCATTCATCCCACGACTGGTTGAGTACGCAGATGATGACCTCCGCGCTCGCCGCTGTTATACCTGCCTTTGTGCCTGCCTCGATGCCTGTCTCTGCGGCGGACACGCTTGCCTTCCTCACTCGAGTCAAAGATGTCTCGCTGGAGGTGGTAGAGGTCGTTATGACCGTGAAGACCCCCCTCAAGGAATTACAAAACGACTTCTGTGACCTCAGTGGCTCTGGCTTTCATCCCGGCAAGGAAGCGGTACGAGCAGATGGCAATTATGGCTTTGGTAGTACCAACAATGTTTTGGTGTGACCCTCGGGCAGGACGCCGATGTCAACGAAGCCCATTTTCAGCTCCCAGAGCGAAGTTGCAGTGGTTGTCCGTGGCCTAATTACCAGCTTTGACAACTTGGTCGACAACCATTGTCACCTGCATTATCTATCTGGCACGCGCATTGTAACGGTGAGTCCCTATCGATTTATTCTCGTATGTAACTGGGTTGCTGACGTTATGCGCCGTTTATAGAACATATATACCAATTATAACAACTGGGTGCTCATCGGTGTTCCTTGTATTGTACGTGGCACCCGCGATACCCGCAAGGACTAGGGCCGCTTGGCGATGGAAGCCTCTCTGCGAATGCGCCTTATGAACGATGAAGAGTTAGTTGCCGCTTGGCACGGGGCTGTTTCGGCCTTCCGCACACTCTACAACATGGCTTCTGCTACTCAAGTCGCTGATATGCCTGATGTGCACAAGGATATGTCTTCAAAGTTCCCATATGCCCCATTCCCCTTTCTCTCGGAAGCTGTGAGGATTTAGCCCAAGGAAGACAAGACACTACAGTGGCAAGTTATCGGAAAGGACACAACGGCGAACTTCGACGCGGGATAGACTGGATGGGACTCCGGCACAGGCCAAGAAGCTAAGGCGGAAGGCCAAGGAGATATCTTTCTTCCGATTATGAAACCAGACGGATCCCGCTATGAATTGATGGTCCATGCCGAGTACAAACCAGGAAACAGGTTCAATCTTTTGGGACTGATGAAGGGGAAACAAGAGCTGGGTATCACGTGGAGCCCTGATGATATGCTTATCAAGCGGGACGACCAGCAGACGGGTTACACGTTCACTGCTAAATATACCTTTAATTGAGCCCACCGACGAGCCAAACCCAGTACGATACGAAGGGCAATGACTCAGTTACGTCACTACCTCCGCCGAGCTCGGGCATCGCCAACTCGGGCAAGCAGGAAGCTACAAAGGCCGCGTCAAGAAGGACGAACTACGCCGTGTCTCCTTTTCCTTTTGTGATGATAGTGGGAGGCTGTCGCGGACAGGGCATTCCTCATTGGGGGTGAACTCCGCGGAAGGAGTGTTGTGTTTTCATACGATAGCATTTATTCTTGTCGTCTCCTCTTCTGTCAAAATCATTATCATCATCCACTCAATTCTATCTGATATTCTCCTCCTTATCTCATCAGATTTTCCATCAATTGACTCTCCTCTGATCCCAAGATGGATGGGGCCTGCTTCCCTCCTTCTGGCTGGGACACCACCACCTGCAGCCCCTCTGGTGCATTGAGGCCGTTTCCCCTTTTCAGCAAACCCAGATGATCCTAACTACTACACAATTCACCACGCATTATCTGGATCCGGAAAGGGCAGCGGTACCTATCTGGACATCTCCCTGGATTTGCTTATGTGCACAGCGGTGCCCGAAGCGCCCATTCATTATGAATTTACATTCGCAATTTTATGTATTTCCTTTGATGTTTTTTGGGGCACCCCAATCTTAATCCTGTATTCTAGTCCACAATTACACTTCATTATGACAATTGTCAAGACCCAGTAAGCCTTGTCTAAGCCCTTACCTATCCTAGTCATCACTGGCATTCATCCAGTCATTCTCATCAATTACTTGCTTATTGGTAGGGGTATGAGTCTTGTCTTTTACAGTGATTCGAGGGCCATTTGCCATTGCTTCTTCGGAGATCCGATGCTTGTATTCCGAGGGCCACCATGTCCACTTCACCAAGTAGTGTAGCTTGCCTGCGAATTTCTGGTCTTTGATCTCTTCAACGTCCCATAAACTCACAGCAAGCATATCAGGCTAGAAATACTGGACTGCTCTATCACCCATACGTCGTTCTACTCTAGGAGAGTGAGTGACCGAGTATCTGGAACCAGACGACATCGAATAAAGTAGAGATTAATGCTGTGGCCTACAGTAAGTATTGAAATTCAATCCATATTACATCTAATCTACATACTGGTTGTAGAAAGCCCGAATACATCTAAAGACTCCATTCGAAAAGGCTATTCATGCATTAGGTACTGAATACTAACAACACGTCTTCTAGAACAAGGTGCCATCGCCGAAGTTCAAGATAGGGCTACACTTCGTCTCCGGACGTTTAGCCGCTGCGAGCTCACGACCCGCTTTCCAAGAACCCGCCTCCAGCACCTGAGGTAGACTTAATTCGATACCATCCAAGCGAGCGAGGATCTTCTTATGCAGGACGTCGAGAAGGGCAACGGTCATCGCTCGCCATTCCACAATCTCATCATCCCCGGCACCAAACGAAGGCAGGCTACCACCCGAAAGGCTCAATCCCCGCTGTAGTGCCTCGGGCTTCAACTCTAGAACTCCCATATCGACAAGCATTCCTCCGTTGCGGTACTCTGGCAGACCAGTTCCTAGCTCGGTATTTGACCATGAGACCGAGAGCAGACGAGAGAATGGCACCATCAATGAGTACGCTAGCCATTGTGTCAGCTTATGGAACGGTTGGATGTTGGAGTAAGGTTTCGACTCCGATCCAGCCTGCTGCTCAAGTGCCCGCAAGGGCCATGCATCGCCGATAGGCTGTCCGTTCACGTGAGTGCGGTCAGACGGCCAGATGGGGATTAGGAGGCGCTGCAGCACGGTCCAGAGATCCTTGTAATCGAGCTTTCCATCATTCGACTTGGCAATGAGGTAATCTGCATGTGTGAAGTAGTTAGTTATTTGATGAAACGATGTCGAGTTAACTAGACTTCATGGTTGGTATGAACTTACCAACAAGGTTACCGGGACGGCCAGAGGGACCAAAGATATCTTTCAAGTTCACCAAAGACTCGCCGAGTTTACGGAGGATGTCCGCACGTGCAGGTACTCCGATCATGGGATTGCCATCGTCGACCTGGAGTCCACGGGATAGGATGTCTACATTTATATTTCGCAATGCATCGCCTAGTACGAGTGTTAGAAAATACCGCTACCGCATTCAATAAGAGCAAATGCTTACCATTTGCGGTGTGTTTCACCGACGATTCTGGGCCAGCAAAGTCGCCGTTTAGGAACATGTGTAGGGCCGCAACCGCGATACCTTCGCTCCGATTGAGCGTCAGACCGCTTTGTGCCTCCTTGAATTTCCAAAAGTCTCCGGCGCCAGCATCCAAGAGGACAGAGACGAAGAAAAGATCTATCAGTCTGCGTGTCTTTTCGGTGGTGTCACATTTCTCCTCATCCCATTCCGCCAGTAGAGTGGCTATGCGGGGAACCCCGCCGACTTCGAAATGCTGCCAGCGGCCATGGGGCGGAATTAGGTGATACTTGTCAGGGCCGAAGTCGCGCTGAGATAGATAATGTGAGCTTTTTTAATGCTTGGAATTGGAATTGTTGTAATGGGCTAGCGCCTACCTGAATCAGTTTAAGTACGTAGTCGGTGGCATCTTCCATGCGTTCAGGGTGGTAGTTGAAATGATTCAAACGACCTTCTTCGGCTAGTTTGAGGACCACATGGGCTCTTGTACGGACAGCTTCTAAGCCTAATAGTTCTTCAATTTGGGGATCCATGTTTGAGAGAATTGGGGAGTCTGGAGATCAAGAAAAGTGCGGTTTAATACTCCGGGGCCAGGAAGGCGGGGGAATATATGCACTTATGTAAATAGTTGCATATGGAGTTGAATTAGTTACATTTAGGGCCAATATTGTCTTGGATATGGTAAGTCCAAGGGCTGAGGGGGGTATTCTTTGTCACTTATCGGCTGGTCTGATACTTCTTATCTGATATCGGAGAAGTCCGATTATGAAGGATTTGGGGGTCAAAGTAGTAGATTTGGTATAGACTAAATATGCTTTTTACAAATGCTTCAGTAGATTCTTAGAATGTGAGAGGGTCAAGGTGACCAAGGAAAGCATCGTTACCCTCACCACGAAGAAGAGCATCAATGTCAATGCGACCGGCCGTAAGATACTTCTCGCTGACACCGATGTTCACTCGTTGGGAAAGGAGTTGTTTGAGCTCGGCACGAAGCCCGGCCATTTCGCTCTTGCTCGTTTCACTAGCCTCCTTTTCACGTCTCTCGCGGCCACCGCCACGACCGCGGCCTCTACCCTTAGACTGATCGAACTCGTCACTGTCATATTCAACGCCGAGATCTTCGGCCGCAGAACGGAGCCAGTTATCCTCGGTGTTGACCTTCTCCTTGGCGATGGTGGAGTCAGTGATTTTCTTGGCGAGACCCATGCGGGGGCGAAGACGAGCAACTACTCGGCGATCAATGTCGAGAGACTCGAGAGGAATCTTCTTGCTAGGCCCCTCGGGGTCATCGGCCTTCCTCGCCTTCTTGGCATGGATCTTGCCGGCGAGACGGGCAACACCGACCACCTCATCAGGAGCACAGATAAGGATACTCTTTCCGGACTCACCGGCACGAGCAGTACGACCCGATCGGTGAACGTAGGCATCCGCTGTGCGGGGAACGTGGTAGTGGATGACGCAGTTAACACCCTTGATATCCAAACCACGGGCAGCGACGTCGGTAGCGACAAGAATCGAGCTGGGGTTGGCAGTAGGAGATGAGAAACGTTCTATGGAACGGAGTCGGGCTTTCTGGGCCATGTTTGAGTGGAGTGCGAACACAGGAAGTTGAAGAGCTTGCAAAAGCTGAGTGATGCGGCGGACGGCGGAGATGGAGTTTGTGAACACAAGGGTGCGGTTCTTGGGATAGTATAGAAGGACTGAGTAGAGATAGAGGTCCTGATAATATGGATTAGCATCGGTAATAGAGCGGTTCGAAAATATAATGTCTTACCTTTTCCATAGCAGGGCATTCGACAATTCCTTCCTTAAGTCCGATGGCCATCTGTGACTCTGGATTCACATCGATGAACCTGGGCTTCTCTTCATGGAAATTCAGCTTCTTGAGAAGGTACTCCATAGACGCTTTGTTGTCCAACATATCATCACCCGACCAGCGGCTTTTACCTGCTAGCTTTTGTTGAAGATCCTTGTGGAATGTGGCCGAGAAGACAAGAGTCTGCCTTGGAGATCGCTCTTCCTCCTCCTCTTCCTGATCCATATCTGCAATATCTCCGGCCTGCTTCTTGTCTAGTGCATTAAGAATATCTTCCATCTCCTTGAAATGACCTTCACTGAGAAGTCTATCCGCCTCGTCAACGACCAGGAACTGGATTTTCTGCATTTTGCGGATCAATCCCGTTCCAGTGCTTAGAATCTCCCACACTC
Organism: Penicillium griseofulvum; assembly: GCF_001561935.1. Taxonomy (NCBI): domain Eukaryota; kingdom Fungi; phylum Ascomycota; class Eurotiomycetes; order Eurotiales; family Aspergillaceae; genus Penicillium; species Penicillium griseofulvum. Next base: position 2,631,008 of record NW_024467471.1, on the reverse strand, counting down.
GACCGGGGGTTCCAATGACAATATCGGCTGTGGCAAGTTGTCTTTGCTGCTTCTGGATAGACATACCACCGGTAATCAGAGCGACGCGTGCGTTGGTATCCGGGGAATTGGCAATGAGCTCTCCAATATGCTTTCCGAGCTGATGCGCCAGCTCTCGGGTGGGAGATAGAATCAATGCAATTGGGGTTTTGTTCTTTTCAGCCTGGTCGGATTGATCCTCCTGTTTCCCTCTCTTGTCCAAGTAATGCTCGATAATCGGAATACCGAAGGCCAATGTTTTACCGGAACCTGTAGAGGCCTTTCCAACAACATCGTGCCCGTCAAGAATGGCAGGAATACTGGCCTTTTGAATGGCCGATGGGGAGCTAAACTTCATTTTAGAAAGAGCCGTAAAGATCTCGGGCGAAAGATTAAGACCGTCCCAGGCGGACACATCCACACTGTCGTCCTCTTCGATATCATCGAGAGCCGCGAATCCGAGTCCGGCCTTGATGCTTTGGCCCTGAGTAGGTTTGGACGCCTTAGGCTTCTGCTCCTTAGGCTTTTGCTGCTTGGACTTTTGCTCTTCTTTCTTGGCTTTGTTTTGCTCCTTCTTCTTGTCCTTCTTTGACTTCTTATCTTCCTTCACTTCGGTTTGAGCTGGAGCCTTCTCGGTGGCAGTAGACTTTTCGGACGAGTCTTCGTCACTAAAACCATCCCATTCGTCCCCATCATCTTCAGACCGGGGCTTGAGAATTGATTGTGTTGGCTTGCCAGACTTGGCCTATACCAAACATATATATTAGCTTTTGATCAACACGATCGATCACAGCACGCAGACTCCTACCTTGAATTGAACACCTCCATCGCCCTGTTTTATGATCTCCACGCCTTCAATCTCTTCCAGACCAAAGAAACCCTCTGCATCGTCCATTCGATCTGGCATAGCAACTTCCTTCCAGTTCAGGTCGTCGACTGCGATAGAGCCATGATCCTCCTTTGACCCTGCGTCAGACTTGACTGCCTTCTTGCGTTTGTTTGCCTCAGCCGCCTGGGCTTTGGGGTCGCGCGCTCTCTTTTGACCCATTATGAACTTAGTAATCCTTCAGTATTATAGTCTGTTCAGGTTGACAAGTGATCGAAGTACGCTGTCGGGGAAAAGAAAAAAAGCGGCAGAAATTTTAGTCCGCCTTTGGAATCTTATCTTTTCGTTCCCCACGTTCGTCGCAAAATTAACCCACTTTGACAGACTACGAAGGACAATTGCGTCTGGGCAGCCTGTTTTTCAAGATGGGTAAATCATCCAAGGACAAGCGCGATGCTTATTACCGTCTTGCCAAGGAGCAAAATTGGCGCGCCCGTTCCGCCTTCAAGCTTATCCAGATCGACGAGCGATTTGACTTATTCGAGCACGAGAACCCGGACAATGTGACGAGAGTGGTGGACTTGTGCGCTGCACCTGGAAGCTGGAGTCAAGTGCTCAGTCGTGTCTTGATCAAAGGCGAAAGCTTCGGGCGGCGGGCATGGCTCGAGAAGAAGCGAAAAGAACAACAGGGATTGGAGGGTGCAGAGACAACGGCCGATGATAAAATGGACTGCGATGAGCCTTCTTCAAGCTCTGAATTAAAGCCTCGGAAAAATGTCAAGATTGTATCCATCGATCTGCAGCCCATGGCGCCGCTTGAAGGCATCACAACTCTCAAAGCTGATATTACACACCCTTCTACAATTCCTCTGCTTTTGCGCGCCCTGGACCCAGAAGCATACGAACAACCATCCACCCCCTCCGACTCTCCATCACAAGTCACAGAGGCTATCAGACAACCTCACCCCGTCGACCTAGTCATTTCCGACGGTGCCCCCGATGTAACAGGTCTACACGACCTAGACATTTATATTCAATCACAACTCCTCTACGCGGCGCTAAACCTTGCTATGGGCGTTCTCCGACCGGGCGGCAAATTCGTCGCCAAGATCTTCCGCGGCCGCGATGTCGACCTTCTCTACGCCCAGCTGCGGACCGTCTTTGAGCGCGTCAGTGTCGCAAAGCCACGCAGTAGCCGCGCTAGTAGTTTGGAAGCATTCGTGGTCTGTGAAGGCTTTATTCCACCTGTTAGTAATAGCGGGGTGGTCGGTATGGCCGCATTGAAAAATCCACTCTTCGGCGGAGCCGCAGCTCCAGTACCCGTCTCAGAAGATGGCAATGTGGGCGTGGAAGTCCGCGAGCAGATCGACCAGAACACACAAGCCCGAGATACCCTGACGCAACCCGCGGCGATTAGTAGCCCTGCGCCCAATCACTCCACTGAAGTCCGTCATCTTCAAACTACAACATCACAAGACCAGCCCCAACCCCAGAAACTGTCTAACAAGTTCTCGGTTGAGAACCGGTGGATTCCGTCGTTCATTGCTTGTGGTGATCTATCTGCTTGGGATTCTGATGCATCATACACTCTACCCCCGGATTATGTCAATCTGGATCCTGTTCAGCCACCCACTGCACCGCCATACCGTCGGGCATTGGAGTTGAGGAAGGAAAGGGGTGGTGCGTATGGAAAGACCAAGTATGGACCCATTGGGCATAATTCATAGTTACGTTGCATGAGTTTCAAGAAAAAAAAGTTGTATGTATAGACGACCTAGACACGACATAGCATTTTCGGGTCATGCTAGGAAGGCATTGTCTTCGAAGCAGATACCCAAATACATTCCATTAAATTAGATTTCAAAAGGAAGGATTTTGTTCAAGATCATGAAATTCTAAATGCATCTTTGAAGTGTCTCAAGGCCAGTGGGCTAGCCGAAATGAGGATCTAAATACAGGGGGGAATAAAAAGCAAAAACATGCCAATCGTACAATCATGCCATGCAAAAACGAAACAGAGTCTAATAGACTTCCAAAACATAGCGCTCCTCGTCCTTGAGCTTCTCAATCTCCTTGCGAGTCTCAACCTTCTTGCCGTTGTTCCGGGCTTCGGTGGCAATAGCCTCCTCCAGAACAGCGGTGACATCGGGCACGGGCCAAGTGGGACCGCACAGGTAGAATGCACCCTCCTCACGAATGTAGGCTTGGATGATCTCGGGCAGGGTCTGGCGCATACGGTCCTGGATATAGATCTTTTCAGGCTGATCACGAGAGAAAGCAGCACCAAGGAGAGTGATCACACCAGCCTCCTGGTAGGCCTCCCATTCCTCGCCGTAGCAGTACTCCTCGCGCTGGTGACGAGAGCCCATGTACAGCAAGACAGCGCCGATCTCCTTGCCCTGAGCCTTCTCGAGGGCGCGGTGCTGGACGAAGGCACGGAAAGGTGCCAAACCAGTACCAAGACCGGCCATGATAATAGGCTGGGTGGACTTGGGGGGCAGCTTCATGACGCTGGACTTGACGCTGACGGTGATCGGGGAACCGGGTTGCAGGCGGCTCAAGTAGCGGGTGGCCAGACCGAAACGGTCGCGACCGTTGGGGTCGACCCAGTTCACGGCGACGATCATCAGGGCAACTGAGGTGGGGGTCACCTTCTGGCACGAGGCGATCGAGTACTCACGGCGCTTCAGGGGACCGATGATGCGGACGATGTCATGGAATTCGGGGTGAGCGGAGGGGTACTCGAGCAGGATGTCGGCGAATGTGACGGTGTCAACCTCGGCGCGGCGCTTGAACTCGGTGGCACCGTCGGGACCACCCAGGGTGAGCAAGTTGGTCTTTTCCTTCTCATCAGAGGCGAACTCGGCAAGAGCCTCGTAGAAGCGCTTGGGTGGGCGACCAAAGATGTCAACATTCTGGACCAGAGCCTGGTAGACAGTGCGGTTCTCCAAAACGGCAGGGTCCTCGCGGCTGGGAACCTCGACGATCGCGTCGGGGTCCAGGCCGTAGAACTCGATGAACTTCATAATGTCTTCGGGGTCGTTCTCCGCGTGGATGCCGAGGGCCTCACCAATGTCGTACTTCAGACCAGTATCACCGAGGTCGAACTCGATGTGGAAGATGTTACGATCATAGGTGGTAGGGGTGAGACGGCGGTTCTCCTTGACATGGACAGTGAAAGTCTTGTGAGCAAGGTCGGGGCGAAGGGCATCCTTGGTGCCATAGGCTTCCTTGAACGCAAGGCCTCGAGCAGCAGTCTCCCAGTCCTTGAGAAGAGTGGGGGGTTCGGACTCGTCCTTGTCGAACGAAACAAAGCTGTTGGCGATGATGTCCTTGGGGAGCTGAACTGCCTCGGTGATGCCCTCAGGCTCCTTCCAGGTCTCGGGAACCTCGATCTGGCGGAGTAACTTCTCGAGATCCTTGGTAACGTTGTCCAAGGCCTCGGCATTTCCGGTGATCGAGGATAGCTTCTTGGTTGCCAGAGCCTCCTGAGCAGGCAGAGCGACGCGCACGAACGAAGCCTGGAGGATAAGAGCGTCCAGAGAGGAGTCATCAACAGAAGAGGAGTCGACAACGAAGACAGAGATGCCACGCTGGGCAACAGCTTGCTTAAAGCTAGCGGGAAGCTTCTTCTCCAAGTCCTCATCCTTGATACCTGGGGCATTCACAATGACCTTGGCGTTGTCCTTGACAGAAGCCAGGACATCAACATCGTTCAGCAGCGAAATGTTGCCAACGTAAGAGACCTCAGCAGCAGTGACTGCGTAAGGCGCGTCAACAATCTTAGCGCTCTTGCGAATGTCAACACGGATGGCACCACCCTGGACGAGGTTGTCATGGGTTTGGCTGATGGTGACGTTGCTGGCGGAGTCGGCGCCAAGGGCCTGGCTCAAAGTCTGAGCAGCCGCCTCGGTAACAGAAGTGTCGACATCCCAGAAAGTGTATTCCTGCACCGTGGCAGGGTCCAATAGCTGCAGCGAAGCATTGGTTTCACCGTTGACGGTGAGAATGGGCTGGTCATACACGCGCTGGAATGCAGCCGCGGTGGAGATGAGATCCCAACGCTGGGAGCGAGGGTATTTGATTTCAACACATCCCGGGTTGTGTTCACGGCCAGTGGCGAAGGTCAGAGAAGCAAGCACATCTTCATAGAGGGCGGAGTGGACGCCATCTTCCTGAACAGCCTGCTCAGAGGCGACCTGGCCAAGGACTGCGACAGTCTTTGTGGACTGGGGAAGAACACGCAGGAACTCCTCCTCGATGAAGGGGCGGTAGACGCGGACATTCACAACACCGACACGGACACCATCCTTTGCGAGAGAGCGGGCGATTTGGGCAGTGAGAGTAGCCTCGACAGTGCCGAAGGCGATTAGGACCGAAGTCGGCTCGGAGTGACCGTGGTACTCGAAAGCACCGTAGTCGGTTCCGAGTTCGCCGTTCAGGCTCTTCAGCAGATCCAAAACCTTCCCTTGGGCGTCGAGATGACGATTGCGGGATTCATCCAGAGTCTTGCGGACGTTCTCATAGGTGCGAGTCAGGCCATCCTTGTCAAGAACATCAATGATGCGGGTAGTATCACGGCCAACACGAACGCCATCATAGATGTGAATCGAGGGGAGGACAGAGGAGAGCAACGTCGTGAAGAGAGCCATGTGCTGGGACTCGTGTGCGGAACCGCTAGAGACCAGACCCAGACCGAGGTCTTCGGCCAGAGAAAGAGCGGAGGCATAGTCAGAGACGAGGCCATCCTCGCCGGCGTAGTCTACGGCGGCGACGTGTGCAGCGACTGGGCTAGCGACGGAGTAGAGCAGAGAGAGCTGCTCCAATGCAGCGCGCATATAAGGAAGAGTTGCCGAAGAAGCAACAATACCCTGGGGGATGTGGCGCTTCTTCAGATCAAAGTCCTGAGAGAAGAGGTAGCCAAGGGCCATGTTGCCGGCACCTTGACGGGTTTCCAGAGTCTTGATAGAGGGAGACTCGCCATTGGCATTAGTCTCACCCTTGGAGGTCCATTCCTTGAGGGCAGCATCAAGATCGAAAGTCTCCGGCGAGTATGAGAAGATCTTATCACTCAACAAGTACGCAACTTGCTGGATGAGCGTCTGGGCTGTAACATAGGTCGGGCCATTCAAGGCCGACAGAGCTGGAACTGATGAGCCCATGACTTCTTCTTGATACCGGATAAAAGACCGATATCTATGAAATATAGAAACAAAGAAGAAGGTGGGGGAGAAAGAGAATCTCCCCTCTTCATAGCTTGGTTATAGAGAAAACCCCCAGGTAACTTGCCCAAAGCGGTTAGTGGCAATTGCGTGCTTGTTATCGGGCGATAAGAGTTTTCAAGTCGTGGCGGCCCCACTGGCCCCAGGGCCGCTTTCGGAGCATTACTCAGCTGTGCCTGAACCTCGAGATTATGTCATGAAATAATAACGCCTTAGGCACTAATGCTTATCACGTGATGTATGCACATGATCGCACTTGTGCACTGCACAAATCACCGAGCCTCGGTGTCACCCCTTACCCCAGAATGCGGAGAACCCCATTCCCTCCCCTCATAGACTATTGATCCTGATATGTACATAAATACCCATATAAACCATTATTTTACGTCTTCTGATAACATATCTCTTGATCGACTCTTCCACCATGGCGTACAACTCGCCAAATCCTATCCCGTTCTCAGAGCCGCCTTACCTTCGTGGCCTCCCTTCCCCCTACATTACGCCTGCCCATCACCGCTTCCAGCAAGCTTGCCGTAAATTTGCAACAGAAAACTTGATTCAACATGCGTTGGAGTGGGAACGTGAGGGAACAGTCCCAGAGCATGTTTTCCACACATTCTGCAAGCATAATATGTTGTTGCCCAACCTGCCGGCCCCATTACCTGTGGATTGGCTGAAGCGCCTGGGAATCAACGATATCATGGGAGTCAAGGTTGAAGACTGGGACTATATTTACACTGGCATTTACAGTGATGAGGTACGTCTTGAATATCCGACTGTGCTTTATAATTCCAGCGTAATTGACCGATGGTTCGCCCATAGATGGCGCGTTCTGGTCTCAGTGGCCCCGCTGGCTCTCTAAATGCCGGGTTCGCTTTCGGAATTGCGCCAATCTACAAATTTGGTAGTACCGAGTTGCAAGAGCGGTTCCTCCCCGAGCTGCTGACAGGTAAGAAGCGAGGCTGCATTGCCATTACAGAGCCCGAGGCCGGGAGCGATGTTGCGAATATCACCACAACTGCTATCAAGAGTGCTGATGGCCAGCATTATATACTGAACGGATCTAAGAAATGGTAAGGCGTAATTTTGTAGTACTGACAAAGCTGTGAGCTGACACCAATAACCAGGATCACGAATGGTATTTGGTCGGACTATGCCACCATGGCCGTGCGAACAGGTGGCCCAGGAGCCGCGGGCCTTTCTGTTTTGGTTGTGCCTTTAAAGGGCCACCCCGGTGTTTCCATGCGCCGACTCAAAGTCTCGGGTCAGATCACAGGTGGGACCACATTCATTGAGCTTGACGACGTGAAGGTTCCTGTATCAAACATCGTTGGCAAAGAAGGCGATGGAATGCGTATTATTATGACCAACTTCAACCATGAACGACTTCTCATTGCCATTGGGGTCACGCGTCAGGCTCGGGTGGCCCTTTCTGCCGCTTTCTCGTACTGTCTAAAGCGCGAGGCTTTTGGGAAGACGCTCATGGACCAACCAGTCGTCCGTCACCGTCTAGCCAAGGCAGGCGCTGAACTTGAATCTATGTGGGCGTGGGTTGAGCAAATCTTGTACCAACTGGCACATCTCAGCAAGGAGGAAGGTGATCGCCAACTTGGTGGCTTGACGGCATTGGCTAAAGCAAAGTCCGCTATGGTCTTGAACGAGTGCGCTCAAACAGCGGTGTTACTGTTCGGAGGAAGCGGATTTACTAAAGCTGGTCAGGGGGAATTAGTCGAAGGTATGTTCCTCGATATTTAGTCTGTGCTTTAAACAAGCTAATCAATTTTCTAGCCATTCTTCGCGATGTTCCTGGTGCTCGTATTCCGGGTGGCTCGGAAGACGTGCTCCTCGATCTGTCTGTGCGTCAATTGGTCAAGCTCTATCAAGCTGAAGAGAAGAAGCTCTCGAAAAGCGCCAAGATCTAATTTCATTATACACAAAAATGCTTCGTGATCGACCCATGGACATTGCTTGCCCGGGCCATTTAGGTAAATGGGTCAATAGACAGTACAATGTCATCGGTTCAAACTAAAAGTTACGAAGGGCTAGGCTTATACTCTTTTAGTTCCCCTCGTTTTAACTGCTGAAGAAGGTGATACAAGAGGCATCATATGATATCCCCATTCGTCTAATAACGTAAATATTTCACTATTATGGTCTTTGCATTTGAAAGCTAGATTGTGTTCTTCACCGACACTTTGAGCAATGATGCTATATCCTGATAGCAACCAGCAATTAACGATTTCCTTGCTTTCCATCCAGGCAAGATTGGGATTTTCTCGAAGTCTATAATCGGCCGTCCATACCCGTGCCCAATCCCTCAAGGGTAGTGCCCACTTGAGCTAGCCTCGGTTCAAGCCCTGATGATAATCCTTGAGCGTAGTTTTCTCGAGGGCTCCATGACCTGGTTGTCTTTTCTAGCTTTTCTTGGGGGCAGTTGTCTCGTGGGTTTCAAGAGTATCTTGTGCTTTTTGGCTTTTTTCTTGCGTCCGCTGTGTTTCGGGGCCTGGGATAACTCCTTTTGGGGAGGTTTCTGTACGGCCATTTTTCTCTTTCTCACCGAATCTTTCAGTACTTGGTATAGCCCTGCCGCGTACAAGTCTAGTGGACACGTTCCATCGATTATTAGATCTGCACGAGCGCCGTGTTCCAATAGTAGCTCTATCAAGATAGTATTGATTCGATGTTGTGTCGTGATTTCGGTTTGCTTTCGCACAGGAACTCTCAAAATGTTCAAAATGAGTTTACCTCCGGTTCTACCACGGCAGCGAGCACTCGCCCCTGGTGTTAACATGAGATGGAAGCCACCCGGATTCTCGAATCTGATACCTAGTGGTGGCTCTCCACGGCAGTCCTCTAGGTTAACATCGGCACCAGCCCTCAAGAGGACTTTCACAAACTCCTTTTGGATATGTATGTTTCCTAAGAATGGCTGACTGGACAGCACATAGTGAAGGGGAGTCTTTCCTTCACCATCCTGGAAGTTAACATCGGCACCGTACCTTAAGAGGACTTCCACAAACTCCTTTTGGACTCTGGTATCTGCGAATGCGTAATGGGACAAGGCTTCGTGAAGGGGAGTGTGTCCTTCGTGATCTTGTGCGTCTACATCAGCTCCATAATCGAGAAACAGACGGACCAATTTTTCCGTCGAGCTCCATCGGGCCATGGGAATCCGATGTAGGCAAGTATACCGCCGTGCTTGATCGGACTGGAAAGATGGATCTGCCCCGTGAGCCAGCAGCAACTGTATCACGGCGATGAACTCATCCTCTCCCTTGCATTCGACATTATCATTCCAGTGACAAAAGTACTGCGATACTATATAGTACGATCCGAGTTGTACTGAATTGGACCCAAGTTCCAGAGCACATCCCAGAGAAGTTTTACCGCTTGTTTCGTTCACTAGGTCTGCATGGGCACCATGTTGGAGCAGTATGCTGGTCATATTGTAGTCCCCCAGAGTTGCAGCGCATTCCAAGGGGGAAATATCCGTTGCAAAATTTACCAGGGCTCCATTGCGAAGAATGAGCTCCACGATATTCGTACGACCCCATCGAACGGCAAGCAGTAAAGGTGTGTTGACACGGTAGGACCAAGATTCCACCTTCTGGTTCATATCTAGGTTGCTGCGTGATATTATGTGTTGGATTCCTTGCTCAAATCCATTTTCTATGAGCCATCGGAGTGCGAATTCTTGGGTACATTTGTCTTGCTTGTAAAGGAGATGAAACACGGCATCGTAAAGCGTATGATTGCATCGCACAAGGGACAATATATCTCTATACCGTGGCAGTTTGGACGCAATGAAACAGATGACTTCGAGGGGCAAGGACTCAAGAGACATCTTGAAATGAATTTGGAACTATGTTCACACACTATGAAAATGGCAATCAACAGTACATATATACGTCGAGGAGTGCAATGTAATGATCATCGTTCAGTTAATCCTTGTTTAGCTCAAAAGTTTCTATGTAGAGATGACGAGCTTACTATGATTCTATGAGGTACTCATGTACACTTCACCATTTATTGGCCATTTGTTGATATCTGTTCAGCGCTTATAACCCCGGCGCATTTTTGAGTAGTAATTTCTGCTTGTTCAGTAGGCGTCTTAAAGCATCGCTATGTTCGATCATGTTCAGGTACTGACGTGACTATCAATCATACATAGTGTAAGTCTAAGCTTCACACTCGACCTTGGGATGAACAACGAGAGGAACCATGTATCTGCCTGGAACATCCCACTTCGAAATATCCATTCTCTACACGCCTTTAGGCCAATTGTATATCGAGAACTTCGTATCTTCAATAGTATCATCAGCACAGGGAATTGTACTTATTCATATTAGTGTGGGAGCTATAAAGACATAACTACTTGTGTGAAGTTGATGCCAAGGGTTTAGACGCTTGGCCTAGGCTTTGACCAACTTCAACATCAGTCATGATCTGCTGACAACTGAGGCTTTCCAAGTCATCGTCGAATTGAATGCGCCCTTTCTCGAATGCGACCAGTATGCTAGAGCCGCCGAACTGAAATAGGCCAATTTCCTCGCCCTTTTTGACATGGTGGCCGTTCGTTTGTAGTTCATCGTGGATCCTATTATCAATTAGATTCCTGAAAGGGCATCACATAGACATGTTATGGATAGGTTAAACTTACTTCACCGTTCCGACATCTGTAGCCCCAATTGCTACAAAGAGAACATTGCCGAAGGCCTCACTTTCAATGCAGACGCAAGACCTCGCATTTTCGGTCAAAATGTTCACGGAGCTATGCAGAGCCACCGGGTCGACTTGAAAATAATCTCCTGGAATTTGTTTGTACCACTTCACTTTCCCCTCAACTGGCGAATGGTACCGGTGGTAGTCTTGCGGGCTAAGGCGGAAACTTGCAACGGCACCATTCTCCCATACATCTGCGAGGTGGTCGTCCTTAATCAAGTTTGCAATCGTGAAGTCGCTGCCTTTGATCCACAATGCCCTGGCTTTCTCAACAGTCGGATATACTACCACTCGGGAGTCGGCTGCCACGACAGCTTTGGATGGATCCGTTTCGGCGTATATGGGTCTCGTGCCCTTGCGATGCTTGCGAATGAAGAAATCCTCGAATGTAGGGTAGCTTTCAGGATCAGAGGGCTCGAATTGAGACATGTCAATTCCATAAAATTCAATGAAACCCTTAATCTGCCGATGCGACTTCGGTTCACCCTCTCGACGTCCTAGCGTAAGTCGCGTAAGCACTGTACCAAAACACTCTAGATATGTATAGAAAGTCAGATACTCACCTGCAGTCAGATTTTTCTCGTGTGTCCAAAGGCGCAGAAGATGGGTTCGGTCAATCCATTCCGTAACCGGGTTAAACAACAGCAGGAGCTTGAGCTTCTTCCATATTGTCTGTTGTTCGCGTATGTATGTTCCAGTCTTCCGGTCCACTGTTTGCCAGCCCACTTCACGATTTTGGACTAGCTTCAAGAAATGGAGAGCGGCATTTAGAGCCCGGTGGATAAAGCTTGCTATACCCAGCATTTTGGGTTGTTGGTAGATGCCCACGTTTTTGTGTTGGGGAAAGTCTTCAGATCTAGATCGGTTAGCCGAAAATGTGGAGATTATATGCTTGACAAACGACCACGGGTGCTTGCATCATTATGAGCTCATTCGCGCAACGAAATCAAACATATACAACATAAGCAGGCATTCCCAACGCCTGTTTTACCATAGACCTGCATCACTCAAAATTCAGTAGGTTTGCTTCTACCAGCTAAGAAAATTTCTCGATAGGCAGTTCGGTGATTTGGGCCTACAGTACCGTGCTGTGAGGAAGTGCTCATGCCAAATTGTGACAGATGACAATCTTAGACAATTTGCAACGCAATTTGAACAAGAAGTCATTATAAAGGTTCCCTATTACATACATATACATCCGTAACCATCTCGAGTAATACTGCATCGCTAAAATCAAATCCCCCCAATAGTTACCCAATTAGGAAGGTGTAACTTAATTTCCGAGGAGAGGGACGTTAGTAACTACATACATTATGAATGTACAGAGTATGTATGTAGCAGTACAAGAATTGTCGGCTGCGTTTTCTGAATATATACGTTCATATGGTTCTTTCTTTAGGTCGTCGAGACTGCAGGGGTCAAGAGTTGGTCTACATAATTACCTGTATACTTCAATTCCACGGATCATTCAGTTCGGCACCCGAGAAACACTGTTGGCCGAACGATTGATAATCTGGATAGTTTGGGGGTTGATTCTTATTATTCTCATCGGCTTTCATTGGGCCTTGGTGGTCAAGACAAACCACGAACTATGCAACCCGTCTAGACTTCGGGATGCTGATTGGTCTTGGCCATCAATACAAACAGCACAAACTACGATGCAAACAAAACCAACTTTCTTGGAGCAGGAGGAGTACTAGACAACCTTTAAATTCGTTTCGACTGACAAATTGCTGAGCTGACAAATATGATTAGGATCCAGTAGACGAATTGCTCCGGACCAGTATGTGATGCCCAGCGCAATACGATACGTCTTGATACCGCGTCTGAGTCGGCCTGGTACGCCATGGCCTCGCTACAGTCGACGTACGGGGCCTATGTCACTAAAATAAGGAAACGTGCTATAAGTACGACCAACTCCAAGCATCCGGTGACTGGCAGCAGACAGAAATTTCCAATTTCTAAAAGGCTTGTGCTGAATTCTCCCACTGAGGAGCGACTACATACAATATATCCACAATTGACACTTTATCGACCCAGTAGCAAACCATGGCCGCCAAATCCCCTATTATACTCATCCTCGGCGCCGGCCCTAACATCGGCCAATCCGTCGCTCAGAAGTTTGCATCTAAGGGCTATAAGGTCGCCCTCGCCGCTCGTTCCCTAGAGGAGAGCAACAGCACCGAGGAGCAGCTTATTATCCCGAGCGACCTCTCTAAAACCGACGATATAGTTGGTGCTTTCGCTAAAGTAAAGAAGGTGTTTGGCATCCCCAGTGTCGTCGTCTACAATGGTTAAATATCATCTCCTCGCACTCCCATGACTGTCAGTCGACTAACGTATTGCAGCTAGCGCTGTGACCTTCACACTCCCGATGACCCATTCGCCATCACTCTCGCCGACCTGAGTCGTGACACGACCATCAATGTGCACAGCGCCTTTGTGGCTGCGCAACAAGCCGTCTTAGGCTTTTCACTGCTTTCAACGTCAGCCGCGAAGACTTTCATCTACACTAGAAATTTCCTGAACGTCGGTATCATCCCAAAATTTCTCAGCCAAGGCATTGGCAAGTCTGGCGCCGCTCACATGGTCTGGGCTGCTTCGGATGCGTACAAAGACCGCGGTTATAAGTAAGTCCTTAATTTATTTGGGGCATTGGGGCGAGATGAACTAATGGCATAAAGATTCTACTATGCCGATGAACGGAAGGCAGATGGATCGCCCAAGTACCGTATCAATGGCGGCGCACATGCGGATCTCTACTGGGAGCTGGCACACGCCGAAGCTCAGGGTCCTTGGATGCAGACGTTCGTTCATGGGGAAGGGTACAAGAAGTTTGACGACCTATATACGCCTCTAGCGTAAGATGTCACTAGATACCGACGGCCGATGTGGCTTGTGTTCGAGCAGGCCGACGTCGCCAACAGTCACAGTCACTATGTCTATCAATAGTCTCAACTGAGTGCAGAAGCAAGAATTTCTAAAGTCCTAGCCATTCTATAGTTAGAAACAATAGGAGATTTGCCATACTGATCTTAACAATGCTATATTGTTGTAGATGGCTTAAACGCGCTATTTGTGTGATGTAAATCTCAAAACAGAATGTCAAAGGCGTTTTACCTGAGTCGACAATGTTCCAAGGTATATCCATCATGTTGCCAATGATTTGTCAGGCCGAGCTCACGCCCGGGCGCCTGGCCGGGCGCTAACAACGGCCCCAGGTGGGGCGAGCCACCCCAGTCTCCTTCCGCCTAACCACCAAAATTTGCGCTTCAAGCATTCATCGCCATATAAACTCTGTTATTTGACAGGATTGTTTGCTATTTCATTACATAGAAAAAGCTTGTCTATCTTTCTCCATCTCTATACATGCATAAAATGTTAGTGAAGAGATCAGCTGAACTTGAGATTAGGACATCAGTTTCAGGACCCGCCCCTTGAATGATGGAATTGGGAGCGTCTGGCGTACTAGCTAGAACATACTGGATCGACGCTATTACTAACCTTGGGGAGATCTTCTAGACCCTTTGAGCCACCCAATTTACTATTTGCCTCTGGAAACATCGATTCCAACCTAGAAACTAGAACAAGCCCCCTAACGTATCTGCCCAACGTGCCTGCTTAATGCCCGCATGGTGGTCCACATTGCCTCAGGGGTGATGCGATCATATCCTCATAGGCATGTCATAAGGGGGCACAACTTCTAGCGGGATGCAATGACGGAGCAATGATGTGTGGCAATTTTGTGATGATTGTAATGCATATAAGTATCAGCACAAAATTATCCATCGAAGGCAGATCATATTCAATCTGATATCTCATTACTACTTCGTCAGAATCGTGTGATTTAGATCAAAATGGAGACCGAAGAGAGAGTCAACAAGATGCGTGGCTACAAGGCGTAAGTATCTAAATTCCACGGCTAGAAATACACGAGCAGATTTAACCAGGGCTATATTTTGTAGCGCGATGAGCAACCCCAGAGTTTCAGACGAGGCAAAGGAACATTCACAGAACGTGCTGAATGAGTTGGGTGGTGACCGTCCTCGCCAGGAATTATATCAGTCGAGGGGCGATCAAGGAAAGGATCCAGTGAGAGTCTCGGCTGGGCTTAAGGCGTGAGTATCACCTTCAAGGAGACTTGTCAATTGCGTATGCTGATTGGCCGGTATATAGTGCGCAGCGCAATCCTAGAGTAACGGAGGGCGGAAAGCAGAGAGCTTCGGAGAAGATGCAGGAAGTTAGTTCTCCTGAGGAGTAGACGGTTTATGTTTGGCCATCTGTTGTATATGTGCACCCGTTGTATATATGTGGACAGTTGAAAATTGGACAAACTAAAACTGTCAAGTGAAATTTCCCCAGTCCTCAATGAAGAATATACAATTCCTTTATAGAGAAGGTAAAATCAGTGTATGGTTTCGGAGTGCAAACTGCAGGTGCTATCAAAGTAATCGAGGTTTATAAAACTATGAGCAGATATGACAGTATAAGATATCTTAGCAGGGCCCTTCGGCCTCGGGCTTTCCAAGTAACTATAGCTATTTAGTTAACTGCTTATATTGTACGTTCGTGGACCTCCCAATGTTGTAGATGTATATAGCCAAAGTCGAGTTACCCAATGTAGTTTAGCTCGATCTCGGGATGACGAAAGACGTTGCGGCAGTTCCTCCAAGGCTACTGCGCTCCTCTCTTGGTATTTTATACAAATACAGCGTCTACTCAAATTACAACTTGATATACACAAACATGGTGAATGTCGCATTGATCGGTGGTACGGGTATGGTGGTAAGTACACAGCCTACAGGGAAAGCTCCTCAATCCACTTGTCCGGAAACTTTCCAAACAAAGATAAACCCAGTCTAGAACTTGAACTAAGTCGCATAACCGATAGGGCTCCCATATCCTCACCAGCCTTATTTCCAATCCCACTGTAACCCGCGTCGACACTATCTCCCGCCGCTCCCCGCCAGTCGCCAGTGGCACGCCCCCAGCCAAACTCACCAACTTCGTCTCCGGCGATACCGCCACCTGGGCAGGCAAGCTCTCCACCCTCTCCCCGACTCCCAGCATCTTTATTTCGGCCTTCGGGACCACAAAGGCAGCTGCAGGCGGGTTTGATAACCAATACAAAATTGAGCATGGGCTAAACGTCGAGTTGGCCAAGGCCGCGCACGAAGCTGGCACTAAGGTCTACGTGCTGATCTCATCTGCCAATGCCAATAAGGATTCCAACATTGCCTATTCCCGCATGAAGGGCGAGATTGAGGAGGATATCAAGAAGCTTGGCTTTGAGCACATGGTCATCCTGCGCCCTGGGCTGATTGCCGGTACCCGTGAGGAAAGCCGGCCGCTCGAGGCTGGGATTCGGTTTATTGCGAACTGGGCTGGCAAGCTGCACTCGGGTTTGAAGGATAGCTGGGCTCAGGAGGCGGAAGTTATTGGCAAAGCTGCTGTCAATGCTGGTCTCAAGGCGCTGGAGGGCGATATTCCTGAGGGCAGCGAAAAGGTTTGGACTTTGTTTGGTAGTGATATTATCAAATACGGCAAGGAAAGTTCGTCTTGAACGCCTCGGGCATTGGAATAAGATATCTTTGAACACCGTTTCTGTTTTGGATTCATGATGTTACGCGTTTATGGACAAATTACTTACTTGATGACATTAATTGAAACTTGATATGACATGAATTTTAAGAATTCTTGACTCCGTAGAATTTACCACCCGCGACACTATGCACAAAGAAAGATATTCAATCCCGGTACGAAACATGAGTCCCATCCTCCTTCACATGAATACTGCGACCCTTCTGTGTTGCCCCACGAGAGCTGGAAGCTGCGCGATCCTGGTTCCGATCAGGCCCGTCCTCAGCTGGGCGTCTCCAAGCGCTAGCGCCCGTATTGGCAGGGCTCATGTTCAGAGGGCTTTCCTTCTTGCCTTCTTGTCTACTTTCCTCTTCGGTGGCTGCAAGTTCGCTCTCTGGTGCTGTGTTCTTTGGGTCGAATGCAGCAGGGTGCTTAGCAACTTCGGCATCGGTACCAGATTTGGCAGTCTCTGAGCGCTCTGGATTCAAGGTTTCACGGTCGAGCGAGGTCTGGCCCTTTTCGACCTGGGATCGTGGTGTTGTGCTAAAGGGCGTTCGTGTTGCGGTTGGAGCGGCGAGGGATTGAGCAGTTATTGTTGAGACATGGCTCCGAGTAGCTCGGGTGGCTTGCTGGCCGACTGAGACGATGGTTTTCCACATTTTGTGAGATGTGAAGATGATGTGTGGAGATGATTCTAGGTGCGGATTGAAGTGGTTCGTAGAGATATATCCTTGTGGATAGACTTGAGTATCGAGATTGGAAGATGCAATGAATTGGAGAAAAGCAATTTGTTTAGATAGAAGAATTGCTTGTTACATCAGGGAAAATCTATTATAAGGGTTCTATCATTTTTCTCTATGTTCCAAGTTTCTCTACACCCTGGGATCATGTTGACGTCACTTCCTCAGAAACAGCCAGGCTAACCTAATCAGGTAATTAGCTTGCCCTAAGAGACTGGCTTCATTGACATAAAAATGGAATCAAAGGGTTTGGGAGTTCTAACTCCTAATTTGCGCTGATATATTATTTCACTCGAAGTTACATCGAGATCAGCAGAAATGCGGCACGTCCGTAATAATCCTATCATTCAATGTTGTTATTCAGCTACAGACAGTGGCTTGATGGGATCCAATATGAGCCTTGCAGTAGTGGGAGGGGTTACCAACACCGCACAAAATATGAACTCACAATCGGAACCTCCACCATGAACGTGCTTCTGGTATCCTAGTCCGTCCCACCATGCAGACCCATGTCTTACCCTGACGGCTGGCGGGCCGCCAGCCCGCTAGAAGCTGCCGCCAAATGATGCATGCCAAGTTGACGTTGCTCGTTTCCACCGCCACGGTAATATACAGAGACGCCGCTGGAGAGGGGGTTTGAATTTCCTCAGCAGGTGGCCTGACTAGGAAGTGAAGTATATCCAGACTCGCCAGGATATTTGGCCAACCCTGCAGGGCTAGTCCCCGGGAAAGGTCATTGTTGATTCATCAGTCTAGTATACATCTGTCTACTTCACTGTAAGATTTTTTTAATCTATTCTTAATCGTGGTGTCGTCAACAGACACCGAGACGGCGAGGAAATTAAAAGTAAAGTGTGGGCCAAAATTTGAATAGATGATTTGAGATAGAAAATGTGAGTATCTATGCGCTTCCCTATATTACTATCCCACCAACGCCCTCAAAGGTGTTGGGTCGGCCTACAAGCTCAAATACAGCGGTAACCCAGATACAAACCGGAATAGACACCCAGGGCTCCCCTTGGCGAATTGTCACTTATTTACGAGGTAGGCTTCTTAAACATCACATCCAACATAGGTAGTGTTAAAACAAAGCCGGAAGAAAAGCAAAACAGAAGAGACTCCCTAGACCGTAGTTTAGTACTGTGTTCACAATGTGTGCGCGAGGAATGACAACTGGGACCACGCGAAGGCGGGGCAGCACGGAGAGAGAGAACGATCTACCAATGAGAGATAGGCCTAGGCCTCATCCAATGCAAGTGCTGATGAGATGTACAGGTCTCTTTAGTACAGGACGGGTGGGGAAAGGACTCGTTAGTTGCATCCGACTAACATCCCGGTTGATGGTTTCCATTGGATGATTGGGCCGACTGCAGGTGAGGATAAGTTGGCCGCTTGACCAATCCCCGTAACGCTCGAGAAAATGTAGGCAGTTGGCTTTTTCCTGTCCAACACCGAAGGTAGCGTTGCCCTCAACGATTTGTCGCCGGTCAAAGGCAGGCGTGTGTAAGGTGCGGGAGCCTCCGTTCACTTTCAGATCACGGGATCAGAAGAGCCCGGCGCTGTGGGAGCCTGTATGCGGGTCCCGGAATTCAATTTCAACGTTAAGGCACGGGTTTCCCCGGTTGATAGCACTCAAAACTGGCCTGCGGTAGCTCTAACCAGATCGAAAATGCTCTAGTATTTCACCCGGCAACTTCGCTTGTTGGGCAGAAACAATAACCATGCTTTTCCCACGCTCGGGCTGATCCTTGCCAGGTGAAAGATTGGTACACTAAGGATGGGCGACTGAATTTCGGTGGTAAGACGGAGCGAGAGGCAAGAGCAGGGGGCTTCACAAGTTGATTCGAGAGTTTTTTTGGGACTGGATGCAACCAGTTCGCCGCAGTAAACGATAGATCCACTGAGAGCGACGGCCATTTCGAGATTATGAGCCATAATCAGGGATGCCAGTTGCCAACACAACATCTTCATGGATCATCTTCCTGGGTCCAATTCTGGGCGTGATTGAGCGGCATTCCCCGACGATCACTTGGCGGATTGGTTAATTGTCCAGAACAATCAGGCAAAACGGCAAGCACAGAAGTCTGCAGGATTCTCCATTCCATATTGGCAATCAGTCATATTTCGTCATTCTCATTAATGTAAATGGCATCTGGGTCCACGGTGGAGCTTGCATAGGATCCCTAAACGGCGACCCACGGCTCTCGACCCAGCCCTGGCTACCCGGAATTGACGCAGAAAGCCAGAAGCAACGTGCCACGTCAGAGTCTCTGAGCTTTGGTACAGCTGCATATGGTTCAGCAATATGTGGACAGTGTCACGGTTCGTGTCTGCGGCGAGCGCCGTACATCAATCCGGTCCTATCATTTCCGCCAAAAGAAGCAAGTGGATGATGATGAACACACACATGGGCGGGGGCAAATGCAGGATCCCTCTTTGCAGGAGTGAGAGATCAGCTGAACGAAAATGGATCTATCTGGCCTGCATCCCTAATTTTTGGGCCTGGCACAAGAAATTTCAATTGCGTGGGCCGTGTCCTTGAGCCAGGGTGCCAATGACAGAGCCTCAGAGGCCCTACCATTGTCACTAAAGGGAGGGTTATTGGCTGAAAGCAACGGACCGGAAAGGTGCGGCAGAGATGGAACGACGGTCGAGTCTAAATTTTGATAGACTGGCGAGTAAGACTCGGCAAGAATAACACAAGACGACAGGGGCTGGTTGCAACCACATGCTGAGACCCAATATGGATTTCCATTATTACCCAAATGCAGGGGACGTAAGGGCGATGAAGAGGAGTTAAGGTAATAAATCGGGATGTGCATGCGTACGCAATCACACAGACAGCAATATCGGATAGATACTTCTGTGATTAAAGCATGGCGTTCGGTCAAAATCCCGTGTCAGTGCTCATGATAGATGAGGCATTGAGCCAATCAATAATTGCAGCTGCCGAAAAATCGTATCAAGATAGAACAACCCATTGTGGTGGAGTCACAAGTGGCGTGCAGAGTCCCATCACATTCGTGAAGGCAGTAGCTTTTCTCTTGCATAGAGCCAGGGTTATCCCTGGGCATGAGAGCCTGATTATTGCATCAATACGACAGCTAGCAAGTGCCGAGACCGACTCGACCCATGCAGGATCAGGCATGCAAAACGCAAGAGAATCACAGGAGTGCGAGTCCATGCGAACAGCATCCACATGAAAGCGGGGAGAGGCAGATGGCGACGGCATAATTGCAGTAGTCGAATCTGGAAAGTAGAGCATTGCAGGCAAGAGTTGAGGGATTTTCGACCCATCGTACATCACCATGAGGAGTGAATCGCCACGGCTGAGGGTTGCATGCATCCATGAAGCAACCGGTTGTTCATAGTGGCTCCATTCGAGATACCATAGCCATCATACCGTCTCCACTGCTTGGAGAACTGCTCACAGCCAACCGGATCAACCGTCAGGCAGGTGCGATGCGAAATCCACGGACTGGAACCACGGATGATAAGCCATCGGGCACTGACAAACGTCGATCAACAGTGGGACGAGGCAAACATGGGAGAATAAAACCGTGGCATAGCAACTTCGTCCGAAACATAAATAAGCCTGTTAATGCCCCCAGGATACCGTGAAGTTCTCAATCATCCACTCCGGTTTCATAATTCAAGTTGCAATCTTCAAGCCAGGCCAATAGATCTTCTTCACAAAACAGATTCATTCGAAATTTGTTTCAAATTTGTTGAGCTCTTCCGCGTCCTTTGAAAACGCAGAGAAAAGCCGGCCTATCAAACCCGACAAGCGCGGGTGTACTGTCAGGTGCAACCAATAGAACCTCAGCATTCAATCTGAAACAAAGACGGAGAGCCGTGAGCAAGTGGGTTATGTCGTACTTGCAGATTGAGCAGCACTGACAGATCTGATAGGCATGTGCTTTTACAACCAAAAGAGATTTGCGTGTGGAGACTGGAGCTGGACTAGCTTTGCTCACCGATGCAACTATGAATATCGCACCGGCGAGACATGCGGTATGAGGCTCGTCAATATGACAGAGAACGAGAAGACCAACTGTCGTCTCTGCGAGAAAATCGAAACCAAATATCGCCGGCGTAGTGCTGAAGTCGACCGTTTGGACCGGTGGAAGCGAGAGGGTGCCAACCTTGTTGCCTCAATGGATCGGTCTCACAAACTCATTATGGACTTGGAGAAAGAGATCCGCTCCCTGCAACGGGAGCGGGACGACCGAAGGAGCACTCTCCTGAGATAGGATTGGCTTGGATTTACAAAACCGGTGTTTTCTTTGGTTCTTTTTTTTCTTTTTTTTCTTTTTTGTTGGACAGGCGAACAGGAATTGTGTTTGAGTTGTTTCGGGTCCTTCATGGCCAATCGCCCTGTGGTTTTTTTGCTTGTCTGCCACTGTTTCTTTTAGGGGTATTTGCAGCGAGTTTCATGTTTCACCATTTGTCCGTGACATCAAGTCCGAATCGAGTTTCTGCAAGGTGATGGAAGAACCATATCACCTTTGAAAAGATTGATGAGAAATTTAATTGGTTCAGACTCCATATTTCTTTCTGTTGATAGGCTGTTAGGTTCCGAAAAAAAATGTCAATGGGGACTAGCCATGTTATAAGCGCCCTGGTTCCTGGGTGAGCGGTTCGCTGAGACAGATTGAGTCCCACAGGACAAGGAGTGGCACCTGCTGCAACCAGACAAAAAAAAAGCTATTGAGGCCTGACGAATATCAATGGCCATTCAGAATTAAGACAATCCTTGAAACGGGAGCAGTGGTGTCTGGTTCTCTGTTGTCAGAGTGAGGGCACATAGTGTGGAACAAAATGCCCCTCATCACATCCCCGCACGTGATTCTTCTCTGCTTAGATAACCTAATGAGATGAGACCTGTCACAAAGAAGAAACGTCCTGAGTAAGCTAGGAAATAGGTGAAGGAAAGTGGAAGCTGTTCTGTTGGTTATTGTTGTGAGAAGAATCCAGGGCTAAGTGGGCTTAGGTTCCACTTCCCTTGCTCTATATGTTGTACCTGTGGGCAACTCCAACATTGCAAATATTCAATCCGGCTCTGAAACAATGATTTCATGCAATCTAGGTAAAGTGATGACAGTTTTAGTAAGTGTTGATGACATTGACAGAGAAAGAAAGCGAAAAGAGGGTTTGAACTAAAGGCCACAGAACGGCGAGCTAGGCACTATATATCATGGTGCTATAATCGGAGAATTTACTTCTGCTGGCTAGCTTGCATGTCCCTAAGCAACGCCCACGTCTCTTCAGCCTACGTGTACCTGTCTGCTTCAACATCTTCAAAACAAACAGCGTCAAATTGGAATGCAGAACTGAAGGAGAGCGCTGAGACTGGGCCGATGTGCATGCCACGTCACAAGAGAACAACACCAGATGCAGCCATAAACAAAAGCACGCGCGAGAGATTACAGATAAAAGATCAATGTCCAAATTGGACCTGGACTGATGCTAGTATATTGCAAGCAGCTGATTATGGTCAAAGTATTGGATTCGAGTATCTGAAACGGAAAAAGAACAAGAGAGGTTTTAATCTATTTAATGTCACCAGCCTCGGGCTCGTCATCAACCTTGGCCAGCCCTTGTTCCCGCAGAAGGGCATCAATTTCATCCGCAGTCCATAGGTGGTGGTAGATCTTGCCATCCTTGGTCTTGCCCACTGTTGCGAACTCGACTACATAAGGTAGAAACGTTAGTATGATGAAACACAATGCAAAAATGATACCCGAAAAACTCACTCTTCTCACTGCTGAGCTTTGTGGAGTCCATAGTCTTGCTCAGCACCTTGACAGCCATAGCACAAGCCTCCTTCAAATCGCAATCCTCCTTGTAATCTTGCTTGAGGAGACTCTGCGCGCTTGCGTTGTTTGCACCAACGCTCGTCGCTTTCCAACCTCCGTAATTTCCACTGGGATTGCTCTGGTACAACTGGAACTGACGGAGGTGATCGTACCCAGCATAGATGAAGGAGACACCGAAGGGACGTAGACCGCCGTGTTGGGTATATCCTTGCTTCAGATCACACAGTCTACGGACAAGCTGTTCACATGGGATGTCTTCGTTGTACGTGAGGAGGTAGCGTTGGGCGTTCTGGCGAGCATAGTTGATCAGAATGTTGGCATCGGCGTTCATACCCGCAACGGCGCAAATCATGTTACTGAAAGATATTAGCAACTTATCACAATACTAAACACAGTAAATCTAACTATTTGATTCAAAACAATAGGGGGGTGGCGTACTCGTTGATTGTGTAGAGCTTCTCAGCGGAGGTATCCTGCTCCAGCAGCTTGCTGGTCACCTTCCTCTCGGCAGCGAGGACAATTCCATCCTTGGCTAAGATACCAAGGGCTGTGCCGGCATGGGAAATAGCCTCAAGCGCATATTCAACCTGGTAGAGTCGACCCTCTGGGGAGAAGATGGTGGTCTGTCCAACAGCGTCATAGGTTAGCTGGAGCTGCACAAAAGGAATGACGGTGTGCACAAACCCTCGAATCGTATCTCCGAGACATCGTGTATGAATAAAATAAAACAACAAAAACTCGGAAATTGGCTATAGGTGAGGGTTGATTGTTTGAGAAAGGCGGTTCGAGATGGGGAAGGTCAGTGATGAAGACGTAGAAGCTCCAGGCAACTCGCCCTGGCGCGTCCTCTGTCATCCGCCAAGCTCGGACCACTTCACCACACCAAAGCTTCGTTGCGACGATTTCACCACTTCGACCCGCAAGGACGGACTACAAAGCCGATCTACCCATTGCTTTGCATTTCAATCGATTCATCTCGATCACCATGCTCAGATCAACATACACCCCTCCTCCCCCTTTGCCTTCGGGGTGGACACAGCATCGAGCGCCCACAGGTAGGTCTTGCGCAGGGTTTGAGTGAAAAGTTCTGGCTGTTCTAACTATCAAACCAGGTCATTTATACTATTATAATTCTTCAACAAAACAGTCGACATACACTCGCCCTCAAGAAACAGCTCCTCAGCCCATTCAGGCCGCTGCCGACACCCCAGCAGCAACGTACAACCCCGAGACGTTACCTGCGTTTTCTTCAACACCCTATGGACCGGCAGGCTTTGGCCCTGGGCCAGCGCAATTTGGCCCGCCACAAAACTCTCGCGGCCGCGGAGGATTTCGCGGTGGGAGAGGTTATCATGATCGTGGACGAAGAGAACCCGAAGATCGCCCAAAAGCGAAGCATCATATTCCTGACTGCGCCCCGTGGCTACTAGTAAAGACCAAGCTTGGCAGGAGATTCGTGCACAATCCAGAAACAAACGAAAGTTTTTGGAAATTTCCCGAGCAAGTTTTGAAGGGCGTGGTGGAATTTGACCGTCTCGAGCGTGAAAAGAAGGAAAGAAAAGAACGAGGTGAACTCGAAGTGCCAGCCAAAAAGGTATCCCCTGCGCCAGAGGATGGCCGTCTGGAGCCCCAGGCGACACTACAGGAAGAGGAACATCCAGACTACGACGACGAATACGAAGAGGTCGAGGTTACAGACAGCGAGGGAGAAGAGGGTCAACCATCAAAGCGTGCACGAGCCGAAAGTGAGGGTGCTAAGGATCAACCGCTGGAATTCAACGAAGAAGATATGGCATATCAACTAGCGGCCATGGGCGAAGACTATGGACTGGATCCCGGGGAATATGGTGTGGGGGAAGAAGACTGGGAAGAGGGTGCAGAGGGCCTGCCGCTGACGGAGGCCGACGCTGAGGCACTCTTCCGCGACTTACTGGATGACTTCCAAATAAACCCATTCACGACCTGGGAAAACGTCATTGAAGAAGGCCGCATCATTGAAGATACCCGGTATACCGCGCCCTCGAACATGAAGACACGACGAGAGATCTTTTCCAATTGGAGCCGGGACCGGATCCAATATGTGAAAGAGCAGAAAGCAAAGCAGGAGAAGACCGACCCGCGCATCAGGTATCTAGCATTTTTGCAAGAACATGCCACCCCGAAGCTCTACTGGCCGGAATTCAAGCGCAAGTATAGGAAAGAGCCGGAAATGAAGGACTCCCAGCTTGGAGACAAAGATCGCGAGAAGTTCTACCGGGACCATATCTCGCGTCTCAAGCAACCCGAAAGCACTCGCAAGTCAGACCTGTCTGCCCTGCTCAAATCTGTTCCTCTAGACCTGTTGCATCGATCGTCGAATTTGGAAGCTTTGCCCAATATGATCATCACCGATGTTCGATATATCGGACTCGCGCCCGAGGTTCGAAATCCGTTGATAGAGGCATACATATCTACTCTGCCTCCGGCGCCAGAGGTACAGATGACCGCGGAAGAGCTAGAAGAAGCCGACCGAAAACGTGTTGAACGAGAGAAACGCGAGAGGGCCCTTGCAGACCGAGAGAAGCGGGTGGAAGAAGAGAAGCGGAGACAGCGAGGAGATCTTCTGCGTGGCAAGCATCTCCTCCGAGAAGGCGAGGCAGAGATTGAACAGGCAATGCGTGTGAACAAGGACGGACTACTGAGCCACATGGATGTTGATCAGGCATCAAATGAGGAACAGAAGTTGAGTCAATAATAGTTAGTCACTAAGTATTACACGTCACTTTTGTCGAATAAGGACAGCCGAGTTCATATTGTACATCAAAAGGCAATTTGCTTATGCCAATGCCATTCGGTTCCTGAGGGTATCACTGTAGATGAGGGAAATCATTTCCGTTCACACGTAGACGATTCGTCAATCATTTAAATCTCCAATCATCCCAATCCTCATCATCATCATCTTCACTCTCACTCTCATCCTGCTCCAATGCGCCAGAATCCATCGGCTCATCCTGTGTTTGATCTTCCGCGCGGGCTTTCCGCAGCTCTTCGCGTTTTTGTTTGAGCCTTCGCACCCGCTCTTCCAACTGATCCATCTCATCAAACTCTTCCTCCAAAAGCCGTGCTGCATCCTCTCGCTCCCCTTCCAACTCTGACTCACGAGTGCGGACTGACGACGCCTTAGCTCTCTCTTGCTGGGCAGCGATTTCTGCAGCTGTCATTGGTGCTGCAGAAATCGTAGCCTCGGCTGTAACAGCGGCTGGTGCATGTGGCTCCTCATCCTGCGCGGCGACTTCGCGTTCAAATGCTGCCCATGCCTCTTCGTCAATAGGCGTGGATGGGTCTTGGGGCGGCTGCGTATTGGGTTCTTCTGCGAGGTCTGCGGCTGGCTCAACAACCTCTTGTTCGTCCTCAAGTGGAGGCTCTGGGGCAGCGACATCATCCCCGACTCGCCCCAAACCTTGTTGCTCTGGGGTTTGATCGGTGCTTATTGCACCGGAGGTAGACTGTAATGCATCTAGTTCAGCGGCGCGGATTTTCTTTCGCATTACTCCATCTCCACTGTCAACCTTGCGCTTTTTGGTGACGCGATTTCCTGTCGCATTTGGTTGAGATGTGCCCTTGCGGGAAGCTAATTCGTTGCGGAGGAGCGATCGGACGTCGGCCATATTCTCTAAGTTGCTAGGCGTTTGTATGGTAGGAGATGTAATACTTGAAATGAGTTCAGAATAAAACTGGTGGAAATAAAAGAGACTGTGATGTAGAGTGGGGAACCTGGAGAAGCTCAATCTTAAGATTCGCTCAAGAGCATTTCGCCGCGAACATGTGGCTGGTGACAAATATCACGTGCTTTTAGGTGAATGACAAAGACGGAAGCCAAGCCACTTATTCATCTCTCTTCTCCTCACACCGCGCGCATCGCATCTCTTCTCTATCTTTTACCATCCATCTTTGGCGTTATTGCTTTCGCCACTTGATCGTCGAGCAAATACTGCTCCAATCTCAACCCAAAACATTTAGTGCCATTTCTGACTCCAAAGTGCGTGATTTGAGCTCAACTCATCTCACGCGACCCCGCTTAGCGCCAAGTGTCGATTTAACGCGCAGCAAGGGATTGCACAGTCCACCATAACACCCGCTTGAGCGCGTTCCTCGCCACCGCGTGCCAGTCCAAGAAATATTGCGCAGAGTCTGGATCGGTTCTTTTATTCGATCAAGCAAAACTGTGGGCTAGACAGTGACGCTGTTGTGCCGTCTTCTTGTGTATTACATTAGCGCCTTGAGCTTGTAGAGACTTTTGTCAACCTGGGGTAACACCCGAATTTCGAGCAAGTGAAGAGACCTATTATCCTGTCACGCGCTGTAGTACGCGCCAAATCACCATTATCATGGCCGGTAAGCTTTCGTACACCACCGCACATTGCTATCCGATCACTTGAGAGTGGCAGGCCACCCCCCAAGTCCGGGGTTGCAGACCATCTATCAGAATACATGCTAACAGTGAGAATAGACGAACCCCGACGCTCCGGCCGAGCCACCAAAGGCCAACACAAGAACCTCGAGCTCCCAGATGATCCTGCGAAAAAAGGAAAGAGCAAAAGCCCAAAGGAAAAGAGCGCGAAGTTGTCTGCCGAACCCACACCCGGTCCCAGTGAAGGCGAGGGAGGCGAAGAAGAGATAATCCGATGCATCTGCGGTGAATACGAAGAGGAGGAGGACGTGGAGCGCGACATGATCTGCTGTGATCAATGCTCTGCGTGGCAACACAACGACTGTATGGGCCTCACATTTACGAAAGGCCAAGAACCAGATCAATACTATTGCGAACAATGTCGCCCGGAAAATCACACAAAGCTCTTGGCAAAGATCAACGCAGGCGAGAAACCCTGGGAAGAGCTTGCTGAGAAGCGTCGCCAGGAGGCCGAGGAGAAGAAGTCCAAGCGGAAAAAGGGTAAGAAGGGGGGCCGCAAAGGAAGACCAAGTGAGAGCCGGACCGATGCTAGCACACCAGCTCGTACTGCGCCATCCACTACACCCGGTCCTGGCGGTTCCCCTACACCCGCCGTGTCCGTTTCAGTCGAACCGGAGAAGAATGGCCATGTTGATTCTCGGCGGTCCAGCACCCACAAGCGCAAACTTGAAGAGACAGTGGAGGCAGAAAATGTAAATACTGTCATCCCACTCAATCATGACCTTCAAAATGCTAACTCGTTGATCTATTAGGGACCACAGGTCAAGCAACAACGGGTATCCCCACAGGCTACCCCAGCAGCTGTTACGGAGGCAACTGGACCCAAAATCAAGGCAGATCCTACCCCCGAGACACCTGCCACTGGTGCCTTGGATGAGCTGATTCCTGCCCGCAAGACTGTGGCCACACATCTCATCAAGTTGTTCGTAGACCAGGTTTCTGCAGCCCTAAAAGCAGGCTCCTTTACTTTGCGTGAGAACCAGTCAGCGGAGGACATGGCACAGCAACTTGCTCTATCCATTGAGGATGCCATGTATGAGATTATCTGCGGACGGTCAGGCGAGCCTAATGAATCATATAAGGCGCAATTACGGTCGATCATGTTCAATGTAAAGAAGAATGCTTCTCTGCGAGATCGTCTGCTCATAGGTAGTCTGCCCCCTAAGTCGCTGGCGCAGATGACATCTGCGGAGATGGCCAGCAAAGAACTGCAGCAGAAAGACGCGGAGATCAAGCGAGAAGCAGACAGGCACCACACCATTGTCCAGGAACAAGGTCCTCGCATCCGACGCACTCATAAAGGAGAGGAGTTGATTGAAGATGAACACCATGGCGCGAACGAGTCTGTCTTCTCCCGTGGACCTCGCCGCGTGGTGGGCGATGACGGCAGTCCAATGCACAAAAGCCCGACCAGCCCGATGGGACAGCAGCAATCAAAGACAGAGACAGATGGATATGTTCGGGGTCTATCACCTGAGGGTGCACACCATGACCACGTCTTCCCCGAAGTGGCTCCCACCATCTATGAGCCACTGCCTAGTGGTAGGGTCCAAGCAGATGCTGAGATTGATCAGTTATTGCGCGACGAGGAACCCTATTCACCTCCCTATTCGCCCAAAGACTTCGACGACGACGGCACCATCTGGCGTGGCAATGTAACAATGCCCCCAATTGGAGAATTCTCTTCGTCCGCGAAACATGTGGGAGGTGCCGACTTGAGTGGCCGAATCCCATGGAGCCAACTGGCACCTTCCACGTTGGTTGTTGATGGTCGTATCGACATCCGACGGGCAACTGATTATCTCTGCGGCCTTCAGTTCAGCAAGTCCACCGATGTGTCTGTGATAGCAGTCAGCAGCCCTGACCAACCTACGGATCGAGCAGGCTTCGACAAAATGTTTGACTACTTCCATAGTCGCGGTCGTTATGGCGTCATTGGAAAGCACCCGCTGTCCGCGGTCAAAGACACCTACATTGTCCCGATGGAGATCGGCACCACGACAATGCCTGAGTTCATTGAGCTGCTGGAGAACATCTCACTGGAGGGACCCATTACTCAACGCTTGCTCCTTATCATTTTCGTCGTCAAGACTGGCGAATCCAACCCTTCATCTGTCCAACCGCCATCTCACCAGGCTAGCCAGGAGCCACCTGTCTCTGCAAGCCCCGCAGTCGCTGCGACCCCCCAGCAACCTCAGTTCAGCGCTGGAGTTGCGCCGACTCCTCCATCCCACTTCGGTGGATTCAACCCCAACCCCGCACCATACGGCCAACAGGCCCCTGTGCAGGCCACCCCTCAACACCAGCCTGCTCTGACTGGTCTCCCTGCTGCGGTGCAAGTCCTCGGCCCACAAGTTGATGCCCCAGCCATTCAGCAACTTCTGAAGATTGCACCTAACGTGGACATGGCGCAGCTGAGTGTCGTTCGTGACATTCTTGTCCGTCAACCTGCCGCAGCTGCTCATTACGATACTTTGATGCAGGCCTTATTTGAGACCCAAGCAAACGGCCACGTGCCCCAGCATGGTGTGTGATAGGGCCCATGATAGCCAGTTTTCTTTTTGTACAGTTTATCCCATTTGTATTTCCTTTTACAAGGCTGCGCAATGCTCTGGTGTTCGGGATTGAAATCCCCAAGGACGGGAAAAGGTTTTTTGTTTTTAAGGAAAGTGGAATACCCACCAAATGTTTTTCGAATTTATGTCTCTAGTTCTCTACTCAAAATGAAACCTGTAGGGTTCTTATTTCATTCCTTGTTTATTCCATGCTGTGTCTACGTAGCTAGTCCCATTCAAGCAAACGGCCATTCCGCATTTATCACATATTATCAGCCTTGTATCTCATCCAGTGGATTTCCATAAATTCCACCTGTCACCCCTAACAAAGAGATATTCCTGATCCGGCGATAATGCACAAAATCCTTCTTCGGGTCGGGCCACTCTCGAAGTCTTGCCTTCCGCTTAGGGCTGAATTGAAATCCTCGAGCTTTCTCACAACAAGAACATTCAGCAGTACAATGACCAGCAGCAAGCTTTCGTCCCATATTCTCGCGGTTTGAACAACATCCACAAGTTCTTCCGCAGCATCTTCCCATCCGAGCACAGTCTTCAACAAGCACACGATGCATATACCATTTTGGCTGAGAACGCCAAAAGTCGATGCCTCTCGTGAACGGACTTTCACTGAATGATGCCCTAACCACCCACCAAAATCGTTCTTTCCACCAATATCGCTCCGACGATGTTTGAATCTTGTCTCGTAACTCCTTGATCTCAGCCGCTTTATCGATAGGATCTTCCTCAAGCTTTTGCAATTTCTCCCTTAACATCATCTCCCGCTGGGTGTTCTCCCGCAGCCGAATTTCTGTTATGAAAAGTACCCTCAGAAAGTCGAGCTTCCAGTCCTTATTGTCGTAGTTGAACCATAGCGACAATCGATGTTTTTGGAGAGCACATATATCTCCTGACTTTTCCAACTCGATTTCTTCCTGCTGTGGATCATTGGAATCAGTATAATTGGACCTCATCTCAAGGGTGTTTTCGAGCAAAGGGTTGTTGTGTGGTATTCTAATATATATCTGCATAAGTATAGAATGGGTTTGAATGTTAAGTTCGAAGAAACGTATCAGTGAATCCTCTAGAAAATCACTTAAGTGATATTTTTAAAGATCCCGAGGTCTACATGCTGGGCTTAGTGATCGAGATGGTTGTCACCATTACGTCCATTCCGAGTTAAATCGTCCATCTCTTTGTAGACTTTGTACCTTTGCGGGTGTACGCTTCTCATTAATTAATAAGTAGATCAGAAATTGAAAGAACAGGATTGCACCTGCTAGAAGTAATTTCCCAATGTAGAACCTACCAACACCAAGACTCAACACCATCGCTACATAAAATCCTACACATTTGATATCAAACCGCAATGAATCCATTTGCGAACCATACAACAAAATTTCTAACCGCATGCGGCATTCTTGATAACGAAGCCGCGCAGGGCTTCATCTCCTCCTGGAGGAGCTTTTGTTCAAAGGTTAGCAGAGAAGACTATTTCACACATCCATTTCCACCTTCTTTTACTGTCGAACGATAAAACTGACAAGAGATCCAAACAGAATGGTATCCAAGAAGACCACGCAAAAACCCACTCAAAAGACCACTCGAAAGACCACTTAAAAGGCCACCGAATCTTTCAGCCACCAAAAGGACATCACGACGCCGCTTATACGGCCGACTATTCTTGTTGTTCAATGTTTGGCTTTTCACCTTTGAATGCGCCATTCTGGGCCAATATTTTTTTTTCATAAGATATTACTTCATAAATACACAGCACCACCGAGGTAAGGTACCTGCAGATATCCTTCCCAGTTGCACATTCTGATGTATATCTTCCAACTGGTCCCGCTCTATCAACTAGCACAATACTGATAATTAATTCTAGCAGCTCTATTGATTCTAGCAATTCCAGCAATGACGATGAAGAAAATGATCGTGATCTTCAAAACTCTCAACAGAGTATCGATACCAAAAAAAATCGATGAGACAGAGCGAGGATACGGCGAAAAGTGACTGGCAGGCAGGTAAGTGGTGCACTAGTTGTGCCACTGACATACTAACAACTTGATAGGAACCCTCTGCAAAGTTGTGACTGTATATAATTATTCACGCGAGGCACACGCGAGGCATTGTATATTTAAGCATCCTCCCAGATCCCGATGAATCCAGACTTTGACACTCAATCGGTATCAGGGCTTCTTGCCTTCCATCTGAAGAACAGAGAGCTGACGAATTCTACCTCTTAGGTTGACCATGGGGAATCAGAACACTACGTCCGAGGGATGTGCGTCGTTAGCTTGCTGACTCTGTGAATTGCAAACACAACGAATTTTCTGTCACCCTTCCCGTGCAGACCACCTGGAGGTCTGCTCTCCAAGCTGTAGAAGGAGCTCTCGGCGATGTTGATGAGAACTTTCTTTTAATGCCCCCGGAGCTGGCAACCGTCGAGCAATGCGGAGGAAAAAACCCCGAGATATGCCATCGTATGAGGGGAATGATAACGTATAACTACTATACACGATTATTGCACTTTAAGGGGGTTTCAGGAATACATCGACAAGAAGCACGAAAAATGAAATGGATATTGAGCACTTATCCTATGACCTCCCTAACCGTCCTCTTAGGATCATACATGAGATAATAAGTAAAAAACGCCTGCGCTATGCAACGGGCCTAGAGCCCGAGTCGTCAAGAATGAAGCGAAGACAAGGGAATCACCATCTACCACCTCCACGGCGTCGATAACCGCCGCCACCACCACCGCCATAGCGACCTCGACCAGCACCGGGGCGACCACCAGAAGTGTAAGGGTTATCATCTTCTTCATGGTGACGAACTGGGGGAGCCCGGCCCTTCAGCTCACTGCTCAGCTTCTTGCAGTTCTTGCGCATGTCAGAGTATCCCATGTGCATCTTTCCGAAGAAGTGATCCGCCAAACGGCGATCGTTGTCAAGACGAGACAAGTAAGCACCGCAAACGTCACAGACCTGCAGCTTCTGGTGGCCAGATGGACCAGAGGTATCTTGAAGGCTCTTGAGATCGCGCTCAAGACTTTCCTTCTGGTACTTGGAAGTATTGACTTTTTGCATTTCATTGAGTGCTAGTGCGACAGAGCCTGTCTCGGCGAGGATCGAGACTTCTTGTAGACCGGAGTTGATTGTGTTGGACAGATCGGCGATTTGTTTGAGCTATAAAATTAGTAAAGCTCATGTGACTTCCCTTCACTGGGAACTGAATATAGAAGTAAAGCTAGGCATACCAAGTCGTTTGTCTGCCGAATCTCATCTGGGGTCTTTTCCAATCGGCGTTGCGCAGTGTCGATTCGGCGGTCACAGTCGTCAATGTACTTCTGCATGTCGCGCTGGTAATCAAATTCGAACCCCCATTTCGCTTTCTCGGAGGCAGGTGCAGCATCGTATTCTGCCTTCAAGCCCTCATTGTGCACCTTGGGGCAAGGTCCGAGGTCTTGCTTGGTGTTGGTGAACAGGTCGTGCGGGCAGGTGCCAACAAGGTAGGATCGGCAAACTTTGCTGTCTGTGATTGGGAGTTGGGAATTGCGACCCTGTGCGCCAGTGCCAATGAGCTGATCAGCTATATACAGAAGCAATGTTAGCTATATTTGCAGACTAGTCGGGATGGGCTGGAGCTTGGATATTTTGAGAGCTGCAGAAAGCGTGACATACCTCCCATGAGCTGCTCAAGCAGCTTTCTCTGTTCAGCTGCCATGGTGATAGTGATGCACTAGGCTGTAAAGGAAAGAAAAGAGAAATTGTGTCAACGGGCAGATTGGCGGCAAACGACGAAGTCTTTCCATTTTGATGCTTTTACCGCCAAGGAAGGCGGTGAGTCTCCGCAGTCAACAGACCAGATGGACATCTCGGGGGTTTTGGAGTTTGGCTTTTATCTTTCTTTTAATGCGGAGCTTTTCTGTTGACTTGGTGATTAATTAGGTCTTAATTTCTGGGGCCACTGCTAGTATATGACCCTCACTTCGTCAGAGCGCTCCCTGCCAATTGACCCGTGATAATCGCATGGACGAAGACCGAGCTCCGGCAAGCATGAAGTCATGACGGTCCTTTCACTATTATCACTCCCTTTCGTCGCACTCATTCTCACATTATGGAGCTCATCTGCCTTTGCGTCGCCGGACTATCACGAGCACCTCCTCTTACAACCACTCCCGCAGTCCTCCCTACTAGCTTCTTTTAACTTCCGAAGCAATACATCACAACAATCATTCGACCAACAGCATTTTAGATATTTGCCCCGCGCGCTTGGTCAGATTCTTCAGCACGCTCATACGAAAGAATTACACCTCCGCTTTACCACGGGAAGATGGGACGCTGAAAGCTGGGGTCCACGACCATGGAACGGCAGTAAAGAAGGAGGCACTGGTGTCGAGCTTTGGGCGTGGATCGATGCGCCAGGTGACGAAGAGTATGCTCCACACCTGAAATATATCATGAAAGCCACACAATTCTGACTTTATTAGGGCTTTTGCCAAATGGATTACCCTGACGCAGTCCCTCTCTGGCCTGTTCTGCGCCTCGCTGAACTTCGTGGACTCGACCCGGACCACTCGACCTGTGGTTTCTTTTGAACCAGCTGGGGACCACTCGGCTGCCGATCAACTACACCTTTTGCATGGAACACTTCCTGGAGAGGTAGTTTGCACAGAGAATTTGACCCCTTTCTTGAAGCTGCTTCCTTGCAAAGGCAAGGCTGGAATCTCCTCACTATTTGACGGCCACAAATTGTTCGATGCCGCATGGCAGAGTATGTCAGTGGATATCCAGCCGGTCTGCTCTGCGGATGGAGAATGCGTGGTTCAGATCGAGCAAACCGTGGACATGGTGTTAGATATTGACCGGTCCAAGCGCTATCGTTGTGCGTATTTTTCACCGGTATATTCTGGCTCAAGATTGCTAATATCCATCTAGCAAACCCAATTCCTCGACCTGTGCCCAATGAGCAGCTGGTCTGTGATACTTCCAAACCTTATACTTCGGATGATACCTGCTACCCGCTGGAAAAGACGAACGACAAGGCGTGGAGTCTCACAGAAGTCTTCGGGCGAAGCCTAAATGGTGTTTGTCCTCTCGCAGATATCGATGGATCTAGCGACCCAAGTGTCTGCCTTCGGGTGCCCCACGAACGGGGTGTCTTCATACCCGAGGAGGCTGTTGAAATCAAGAAAGATGATGGCTTTACGCGGTGTTTCAAGTTGGCACCATCAGCTCCCTTTGATCTTTCGATTCCACAGCAGCCAGTGAACACCGAAGTTCCTTTGGACGAGCCTGTTTTGCACGCAGAGCGAACTATCGTTGGTCACGGCCAGGAGCGCGGTGGAATGCGCATTATCTTTGGCAATCCGTCCAACACCAGCGCAGTTGATTTCATCTACTTCGAGTCTCTTCCGTGGTTCTTGCGGCCATATATACATACTTTGCGCGCAACAATCACAGGGCTCGACGGAGTCCTGCGCGAGGTCCCAACCTCTGAAATTGTCAAAGAGACGTACTACCGCCCCGCTATTGATCGTGAGCGTGGAACACAATTAGAACTGGCTTTGTCTGTCCCCGCGGCATCAACAGTCACGTTGACTTACGATTTCGAGAAAGCCATTCTTCGGTATACCGAGTATCCACCGGATGCTAATCGAGGGTTCAACGTTGCACCTGCGGTAATTCGGATCGTGGATCGGGCACACAATGCGCCAATCTACATTCGGTCTACGAGTCTGCTGCTTCAACTCCCAACCCCGGATTTCAGCATGCCATACAATGTGATCATTCTCACTAGTACCGTGATTGCACTTGCTTTCGGAACTATCTTCAACATCCTGGTTCGACGAGTTGTCTCTCTGGATGAAGCTGCCGCTCTTGGAGCCCAGACTATCAAAGCCCGGATACTGGGGAAATTAGTGACTATTCGTGATCGACTCCGTGGCAAGGGTACCAAAGTGGAGTAGTTCTCATCTGAATATATTAATTACAATTACAATATTTATCGATTCATGGCCACACAAGAGCCTTGTAAAATGCGTAACCTTGTCTACTGCCATATTTCACGTAGAACGTTAGGCCCTGTGTGGCTCTGAGGTCAAATTGGACTAGTTAATATCGCAGACTTTACAATCGATGCACCTAAGAGGCTGTTCATAAAACTGCCTCAACTTTCATTATATATTCGGAATATAATAGTACATATCGATCCACGCATGATCACTTAGCTGGACCTGCTATACCAAGAGGCCGACCAATACTTGAACTCGACACAAATGCTTGTCGAACATGCTCTTCTAAATGCAACACATTATTAATTCCCTTCCAGAATATGGAGTCAATCCGCAGAAGGCCAAGATGAAGACAAGGCAGAATATCAGCCTTCAGGCGCATATCCCGGCGCACTTTGAGCAGACAACTGACCCATTTATCTGCCTCGCTCCTATCAACAGAGCTGACAGCCATGTGCAAAATCTGGAAACAGATGGATGAGAATGCAGTAGCACTCCAGGCCGGCCACAGAGCCTCAAGGTCCTCTGGCCGCAGCTCGTGAATAAACTCTGCTGCTGCTGAAATGCACGTTTCTGCTCGGATCCGAGCCTGCTCACGGGCTAGTATATATTCGGCCTCGTTCAAGTTTTCGACAGTTGGCTGTAGGAATGGCTTCAATATAGCTCTGCAAATACTCAGATGAATATAATGGTAGTTCATTTCGAGTGTTCTTTCTAGTCCGAGTGGTCTGTCTTGATTTGACCTGAAATCGGTCGATGATGTAGATGCCGGTCTGTGCCATGAGAAGAGTTCTTCAAGGAGTGAACTAGTCAATGCGATGGTCTTCTTGTAATCGGTACAAATGGTATTATTGGCACGAGGAGAGCTAATAGTGGTAAGTTGCGGATAACGGTGAGATAATAGACATACGGATTGACTTACTATAATAGAGTTAGAACACGATCAAGCAGGGAGTCGAGTTCCGCTCGCTTCATGATGTTCGTCCAGACCAAAGGGTCAAATCCACTGACAGGACGATCTTCTTGACTAGGACTTGTCACGAGCCAGTTGTCATAATGCAGTAGAGGTGGCCGACCAAGGCTCAATGCAAGCCACTTGTCTGTCGAATAAATGAAATAAGACAGACAACGTCGCTGGGCAATTTGCCATGGAGGTATTCGCCATGACTTTGGATCCAAATGTAGTCCAAGTGTGTGAGCGCAAGCAATAAGAGTAGCAAGTTGGGACCATTTGAAGCCACTATCCAATACAATTGGATTTGGATAGGGTCGGATGGCCAAAAGAAGCATTGTCTGTACAACACAAAGTTTCGGTGCATGTATCTCGTACCGAAGTGCTTTGTTGATAATCTCGTATAGTGCCACGCCTGATGGCTTATCATATGCGAGATCAATGCATAGTCTTTCGTCAAATTTAGTGAAGGGTTCGACTATTAGGTATACGCTCGCAAGGAGGTATGGTGGGCTGGTGCTCGGATTTAATTGGCCTGGTGGACCAAGTATTGGGTAATCCGGTGCGACAATCCTCTCAAACAGGTTGATCAGTCTGAAACCAATATCTCCCGGTACCAAGGATTCGAGTTCCTGTCTCAATTCAAACGTAGACACGTCATTGCATCCGTTTTCCTCCCTGTTGGCAGCAAATATTGATGGCTTTGACAGTAAAAACTGCGTTGGATCAGTCCCAGACGATACAGATTGGATATTGAGATTTTTGAAATGAAAAGCCCCAGATGTGTCATATTGATAACGGCTCATCAGCAAAGGGTCCATATCACCACTACTGCCGAGCAATTGTGGTGTCATTACACCTTGAGTATCAAGGCACACCGATGAGCCAGTCTCCTGCATAAGCAGAGGCAGACATGCAGCCTGTGATGAGCCTCCATCCTCCGAATGACCAGTCCCGGGCAGCCCAGGGGATGGATAGATAAAGCTGCCTGGACTAAATCCAGTTGGCCATGTGCCATCTCCAAAGCCAGCGGATAATGATACTCCGGATCCATCGAAGAAATCATGAAACCCTCCAGGTGCCGTGGGAACTGAATGATCTACCCCATCACCATCAATCGACATCAAGATATTGTAGTGGACAGGGTCACTAACTGGTGAGACCCCATGTGGGTCCGGGCGTAAGTTTATTTGAGCTTGCTGGGGACTCTGCGAGCTGACCACCTCGGGTAAAGTCTGCCGTGGCCTTGATGTGGGCTGTTGGAATGTGCATTCTTTCCCGTGAAGTGTGCAAAGATAACAAGGAGGTGCTCGATCAATGCGACAAGCTGCCTTCCTAATGCGACAAGAATCACATGCGCGGTCTCGCTTACTCATGTACCTGCGAGCTCTGCCTGACATCCTTGTATTGAAGATGCTGTCATGAATACATGTCTTAGCCGGTAAACCCTAAGGTGCGAAAGGCAGGATGTCCACTAAGGATGTAGGACGCGGCCAAACGACCCGATGCCGGTAGCCCCACATGCCACGTGAATGCCACGTGATTATGTCTGGGGCTGTATTTAATACGGTTTGTTACTGTTAGCTTGAAATATTACATACCGTACACATCCCTTGAACCTCCCCCAGGCCCTTCCCCCAGAATTTGCTACATATGTAGTACCTGTTGCTATTTTTGTTACTCGAATGCATCCAAATCATTACCTTCGTGTATCGTTTTACTCATTGATGATCGGAATTCATAAGTACCGAAATCCCTAGGTATCTTCTATTCGAACTCGGCTGTCAAGTACTCCGCTGGATTCCTAGCAGCAGTGCCTTAGACTCAACTACATAGTCTGAGTCTGATATGGATGATGCCATTCGTCCAAGCAAAGAAAGATTTGACCGTCTTTTTTCCGAAAGCTATGATAAATGGTCGTCCCACCTAACGAATGCTCATAAAAACCCTCGTCTCCCACCTTCTTCCATGGATCTGAAATCGCTTCTCGAGAGAACACCGTCTTTCCTTGGATATGGATTGATTTCCGAAGATGCTGAACTTCCATTTACTTATGTAGAAAGAGATTCACACAAGGGACAATCTGGTCTCTTGATTTCTGGACAATCGACTTGGACTACTTCATATGGGCAATGCTGCCTTGATCCAAAAACAATCTCTTTAGATATTCTGCTCGCCGTCCCAAGCCCGCTGACAGTGGATATATCAGAATCCGCCCCCCTGCAAGAATGGCCTGGTGTTGATGGCATCTTAAATCATGACGAGGGAAATTATATTAGCATTTTGTTCCTTGCGTGGGCTTATATCCTTTCTGCACGATGGGCAGAATCTCTGAAGCACGCCTCGGGACACCAATGCAATAGCAACTTTATGGACCAGGCCAGTCAGTTTGAACCTCGCTTCAGTCACTGTGATACAATCAAAATTGATATAGGACACGATGTTGAAGCTGCCGAAGCAGCTTGGTGGGGTGCTATATTGTGCCCTGGCGGAGGCTGGGAAATAACAACAGATTACAAAAAGAAAACATACCGCTCACCTTGGTCTGTTATTCTCTCCGATAAAGCCGACGTAGTGATAAAAGGAGGGTATCCA
This sequence comes from Penicillium griseofulvum, assembly GCF_001561935.1. Taxonomy (NCBI): domain Eukaryota; kingdom Fungi; phylum Ascomycota; class Eurotiomycetes; order Eurotiales; family Aspergillaceae; genus Penicillium; species Penicillium griseofulvum. The sequence continues at coordinate 2,591,516 of NW_024467471.1, read as the reverse complement.
AGTTCTAAGGAAGGACCGCCGACGTCTGGTGTTGCTTTGGAATATCTGGCCAGGTTTTGCTCTCATCACCGACTCTACGGGCAGTGTTCGGTGGCCCTAGTTGCTGCGCTTTGCATTCCGTTGGTTAGCGGAGGTTCCATTTCGCTCCCTGTCCCGAAATCAGCCTCGCACTATGGACCGTCGTCTCTGTCACAAAAGTCATTGAATCTAGTGAAGGAATACTCGGGATCTCTTTCCCGTTATATGACGCTGAGTTGTAATGTCCGGGGTATGCGACCTTTACTTTCCAGTACCTTCTTCAACGGAGAGGTTGAATGCAATCTTGTCAGCGCTTGGCTCGATCCTATATTTGCGATAACAAACCCTTTGATCGAGGGCAAACAGTCTCTTACGCTCGCCAAAGTCCTTGGATATCGACAGCCCAGATTAGCTAGCCTTTGGCTCGGTGCGACTGTGGTGGGACTAGCAATCCCTATATTACGCGGTATCCGGATCGGGCTTACAGTGGAATTGAATGCAGCGGCTTGGACAGGAACGCACCAATCTTTCATAACAGTGGAACCTGGTAATAATGATGGTCAAACGATCCGCAGGGAAGACGAGTGTCGGTTGCTATTTATCACGGCCTGTGATGGATATACTAGACCCCCCCTTTATCCGTGGAAACCGTTTGGAGAAACTCGGCTTCTTGATACTGAACTTGAAGTACAGCAACATGCCGCTTGCTGTTGTCACTATTTGAAGTACAAAACTTGGAACTGGAATCTAGCGAATGGAGAAACGCTTGAAGACCCCGGCATATCTCTGACGGAATTCGGTGGAGAATCCCTAACACATGATCATAAGGAAAACTACTACCCGATACAAAATGGCTCAAACTCGATTTCCCAGGTAGCTTCGGAGGCTGCAACTCGCGGAATTTTCGGTTGGCTTAGATCCACAGGGTACCCAGCCAACGAAAAACCTTTGTATCAACATTCCTGGATTGATATTGAAAGCTCTGACGATGAAGGTGACGATGGTATCAATTCAGATAGCGGTCAAGAAGATGGTTGTCAATCTCTTGTTAGTCAATGGCTTAGCGGTGTGAGCTAAAGTGTCTAGATCGTCAGATCAATCCAGTCTTGAAAGCCGCCAGTGGGTGAGTCTCGCATTTCGAGCAAATGACCTAGCTGAGAGTGCCACTACACTTTACCAAATTAAGTAGTACAGAAATAGTTGTCCGCAGAAGCGGCCTTGTGATGTCTTTTCGGTGATCCTTTGAGCGGCCTTTTGAGTAATTTCTTTGATAGCTTTTTGTATCTCCTATTTTGTGTCTATATTTCCCCTTTACTCTTCACTCTTGCCGAAGTGCACCTGTCGTAGGAGTCGACTGGTATCTTCGATATACACAAAGCTCTGCGACAGTCCCCTTTCGGGGTGGTTGAAGTGCCCAAATGCATGTGGCACGCCTGGGTATCTCTTCATTGTGACATCGTTTCCAGCCTCTTGCATAAGCTGACCATAATGCTCTCCCTCATCTCGCTCAAGGTCGAACTCTGCTGTAATGATGTGTGCCTTCGCAAGGTTTTTGAATGAAGGAGCTAGTACAGGTGTGCAGATCCACTCTTTTGTCAAAATCCTTTCTTGCGTAGCTAGAAAGGTATTAGTACATCCAATGGCATTGTAAAGGGAAATAGAGAAAGCAAAAACTTACCGTCATCATCACCGAGCCAATACTTCAGGAACCATTGCTCTCTGCCTAGTGGTCCCCAAGGGGCATCGTGGTATAATAACACACTTTCGTAGGGACATGTGGTCTCATTCAGCTCTCGGGTTCTTAGACAGTAGCGCATATCTGTCGCCGGAACGATGATCAACTGAAGCTTCAGATCAATTCCCTCGTCGCGGGCGAAATGCGCCATCACTGCAGTCATCTGACCTCCAGCCGAGAGACCTCCGATAGACACACTTGATGGATCAACATTGATTCTAGAGGCATTGGCAATTGTCTACCGAAATTATATGTTAGCGAAGGAAAGTCAAATGACATTGGGCCTTGTGCTTACCCATTTCACAGCATCCCATGAATCGTAAATGCTGGTAGGATAGGGGAACTCTGGGGCCAATCGGTAGTCGACATCAATTACTTTAATTTGGGCCTTGTTGCACATGTGCCGGCACCAAGCAGCTTCAGAATTCAGATTTCCAAGGACCCAACCACCTAGAATGTATGAATTAGAATCACAAATTTACATTGGAGAGCGTATGTGCGGTGCTATAGTATGCGTACCTCCATGGAAGTTCAAATGAACAGGGAATGGTCCTGGTCCTTCTGGCGTATAGACCCTGATAATGATCTTCCCAGCTGGTTGGGTGACCGGGATTTCTATGTCCTCAACATGGAAAACGGATGGACCTTGGTCGTAGTCAGTACTTAGTTCGCAGATATTTCAATTCAATGAGCAAAGATCATAACTTACCAGGGCATGTTGGGTAGGTGAAGCTGTATGTAGCGGGACTTTTGCGATATTCTTCAAGAGAGAGCTCGTCGGCTCTCACCATGGAGCTGCCATGCTTTTCCCATAGCTCTACCCATTCAGGATCCAATCCTTTCAAGAGTTTGTCTGGTATAGACAAGCGCCCCTTCTTCTCTTCTACCACTGCGGTTTGTGTACTGGCCATCGTTATCTCTCACAGGAGCGATTAGGTTTGCGATAAAGAGGAATTGTCGAAGCAAAAGATGGTAAATAGTCAATCTTAAGCGAACGCTTAAATTCAATCAAGGCAAAAGAACGCGACAGTGTTAATAAATTTAGTCACTTGCCCTTCGATACGCCTCGGATCTAACGGAGGACTCCGGTTGGCGGCATCGGCCACATTATCGGCTCCGATCTCAGCGATAGGCGTTGGAGTGGGGGTCTTCCTATCTGCGGGTCCCATGTGGGCCATGCACCCCGGATTTGTTCCGGCTATCGAACCCTCGACTGAATTGGTTAAATTAAAACGCCCTTCCTCGCATTTGACATGCCGTAGAGAAAAGTTATTTTTCTCACACATTGCTTTACATCTTACTTCATATATCCGCCGAGATGGATTCTGTCTCAGTCGATAACCGCAGAGATTCAGAACAGGAACTAGGGAAAGTTGACCAATCTCCTACTGGTCTCCATGCTGGACTCCGACGCATTCCTGACAAGTTTCCACGTATTGCACTATTAATTCTTGTTGTCGAGGTATGTTACCCCACCTCCACGTGGTGGCCCTCGAGCTTGTCCACTAACGTTTATATATTAGCTTGGCGAACGGTTCACTTATTTCGGCCTCAGCGGTCCTATGCAAAATTATATCAAGTATGTTGAGTATCCGAAACGAGGTGAACACTTTACAATAGATGTCTAACTATTTCCTTTTACCCAGTAACCCCTATGATCCTAGCTCAGATCTGCCTGGTGCACTAGGCAGAGGACAATCAACCGCATCCGCGCTTGGAAACTTCTTTAAATTTTGGGCATATGCCTCCACTATTCTCGGCGCGATTGTTGCAGGTAAGATACACATTACAACTGGATCTAGCATCGTCTTTGCTGACACTCTATTAGATCAATATGTCGGGAAATTCAAAGCTATCACAATCTCTCTGGGAATTTATATTGTTGGGTTGACCGTCCTGGTTGCCACCGCGACACCAGCTGGTCTCAAGAGTGATGCTGGCTTTGGAGGATTGGTTGCTGCGATGGTCATCATTGGCCTAGGAACAGGTGGAATCAAGGCCAACGTGACTCCCATGTGCGCCGAGCAATACCAAAATGCACAGCCGGTCCTGAAGACACTCAAATCAGGCGAGCGGGTAGTTGTTGATCCAGAACTGACAGTGCAACGACTTTTCATGTGGTTCTACTGGGTCGTCAATGTCGGCGCCCTCTCTCCCTTGATTACCGTCAATGTTGAGGCACATCACTCTTTCTGGCTTGCATATTTGATTCCATTGATGTACGTTGGGCTAAGGCACTTATTTGTTCCATATTACACCTGCTAATACCTTCCAGTGCAATTATTCTATCGGGTGTTGTCTTCTTGTCCGGCCAGAAGCGATACGTCAAGATTCCTCCGCAGGGATCTGCCATTATAGATGCGTGCAAAGTCATGAACATTGCTCGACAGGAAAAGAATTTTGATAATGCAAAGCCATCAGCTCTACAGGCTTCCGGTCGGTTAAGCAAGTACGCATTTGCGTCTTCACCGCGCTACACGGACCAGTACGTCTCGGACGTCCGCCGAGGCTTTAGAAGTTGCAGAGTAAGTCGAAGTCCAATATCTCTGCACTGAGTTATACTTACACCGATTATAGATGTTTGTATTCTTCCCATTCTATTTTGTTTGCTGGGTCCAGATTTGGAACAATCTTATCTCCCAAGCTGGACAAATGGCGTTGCATGGAACGCCCAACGATCTGCTGCAAAATCTTGATCCGATCGCCTTGTGTATCTTTATTCCACTTCTTGACTGTGAGTATTGACCTGGTGATACCAAAAGGAACTGACGCTAATCAATCTATCAATAGTGGGCCTTTATCCACTCCTTCGCAAGTTCAACATCAACTTCAGCCCAGTCCGTCGAATCTTCGCCGGTTTCCTTCTAGTCTCGATCTCCATGGTCTACGCCAGTGTGCTACAGCATTACATTTATATTTCCCCAGAAAAGAGCATCCATGTGTGGATTCAAGCTCCTGCATATATCTTTGTCGCATTTTCCGAAGCCTTTGTTATTGTAACTGGCTTAGAACTTGCCTTCACGCATGCTCCAAAAAAGTGAGTCAACCGCCCCCTGTAATACAGTCCACCCCAAACTAACCATAAATTATTTCAGCCTGCGATCATTTATCTCCGCACTCTTCTGGCTTATGATCGGCATTGCGGCAGCGATCTGCATCGGTCTCAGCCCAGTGTCGGAAGATCCAAAACTCGTTTGGATGTATGGATCTCTCGCAATTGTGGGATTCGTGGCGGGATGTTTGTTCTACATTTGCTTCAGAAAGAGTGACTTAGATGAACCGATTATCCCAGGACTTGATGGAGTTCCTGTTGAAGGAAGCGGGCAAAATGTTACACACGTTGCTGATTATGGCAAGCATAGTGAAGCATAGAAGCCGTCTGTTTAATTAGCCTACGTAATCAATTTATTTCCATATAACGTTCTTACGTCTATTTTCCTTCGATCACACGTTCAATCCAAGTAGATAGTTTCCTGGGATATATAGCTCCCCTAGCTCTTATCTATACATTGTCGCGTCTACTACGTACTTTTACGTATTATTTACTAGCAATTTCGTGACGCTTCATACAGCTGACGATATTAGCAAGCTAAAATGGCTATACACTACCTGGGGGTTTTTCAACAATAGCAACATGTTTTTCTTTTTTAAAAAAAATTAACTTGAGATATTCAACATCTCCAAAGATTGTCTCAAATGGGACACCGCAAGTGTGGAAACCCCGAGATGTGCGAGATATGTACGTTTATATTGGTATCCACCTTCCCCGGTTCCATGTGCTATTAACCGCCAGCCTCCTGGGCTTTTATCAACCAAGATATCCATAGTTACACAATGTTTCCATATTAGGCAGTTAATATTACGGGCACCAATTACGAGCTATGCCGTCCGGCCCCACAGTTGAATGCCGCCAATCGGAGTGGCCCCCAATCTTGCACCTCCGAGATAGGCGCTCGTTTACTCGTTCATTCCCATCTAAATTGAAAACTAGACATGAGATAAGAATATCAAATTAAATGAGTCAAAGTGGAGGTCGCCGTAGAAGTCGAGAAGACCTTGCTGCTTTCTGTTTAAATTGAAGGTGTCCCAGTCCTAGACGAATTGAGTCCTAGTCATTTTATTGAGTTTTCGAACACTGATCTAGTCACAATGAAGAGCGAATCTGTGGTAATTATTGGGTGTGTGCTCGAAAAATGGAAACCCCACTGCAACTGACAGATCAAAACTAACTTTGTTTTCCTTTTACAGTGCTGGCATCATTGGGCTAAATGTTGCCCTGGTCCTTGCTGAGCAAGGCTATGCTAGTCAAACAACCATCATAGCTGAACATCTCCCTGGTGATACATCTATAAACTATACTTCGCCATGGTAAGCTTGCTTGACCTTGATACTAACTGTAAATATATTATTGGGTTTCAATGATACTAAGGCGCTGTAGGGCCGGAGCGAACTTCTCTGCTCTTTCTGCAAGTGATAAGAATGCCTTGCGATGGGATCAACTCGGATACAAGCACCTCCTCACACTTGCCGCACAAGACGGGATGAAGGCATTTATTCGGGAGACCCCGTCTACCGAGTACTGGGATGAAATGCCATCGCGCACTAAGCTTGATTCCATGGCTAGCTATCTGAAGGATGTGAGTTGATTACCAAGGGCGCTCCGAGTTAACGTGCTGATATGAGGGAAATAGTACAAAGAAATTCCTCAACAAGATCTACCAGAAGGTGTTGCATGTGGCGTTAAATTCACCACAGTAACACTCAATGCCCCGATGCATATTCGCTATCTCCTTCAAAGACTCAGACAGCAGTACGGAGTGCGGGTCATCCGCAAAAAGGTCTCAGATGTCACATCAGGCTTCCTCAGCAAAGACACAAGGATCGTCTTTAACTGCACCGGTAACGCTGCTCGTACCCTAAAGGGAGTCGAGGACCCTAAGTGCTATCCCACCAGAGGCCAAATTTTGCTCGCCAAGGCAACACACATCAACCAGAATATGATGCGTCACGGGAAGGACTATGAGACATACATTATCCCACGACCCCACTCCAAGGGTAATGTCATTCTGGGTGGATATATGCAGAAGGGAGTTGGGTGAGTCAAACTGATCCAACATTTTCTGTTATTTTCCAACGTGGTTCAAGGACTGACTGTTATAGCTTGGCTGATACACTTGGAGATGAAACCGAGTCTATATTGTCCCGGACGAAGGCGATGCTACCTGAGCTCGAGTCGCCTGAAACGGAGATCCTAGCAGCATTCGCAGGCTTGCGCCCATCACGAGAGGGAGGCGCGCGAGTTGCTAGTGAGGTCGTACAAGTCGATGGCTCGGAACGAAAGGGTCTCGTTGTTCACAATTATGGCGCTGGAGGAACAGGATTCCAGGCGGGGTATGGAATGGCGGTCGATGCGGTTGGATGTGCATTGGGTGAACTTCAAAAACTTCAGGTCAAATCATCTATCTAGAGCTGATCTCTCGAAGCTGATAAAAGTGGTTTTTGTACGATCATGAGAACTATTCGCCCGTACCATGTACTATATTACAGTTTAAGCCTTACATCTTTGAGATCCGATCGACAGGTTGATTTTCGGATTATAATTGTGTGTGGGATTTATAGTCCCATAGTTTGATGATATTCCAGGTAAACTACCCTATAGCAAGCGTAATTTTTGGTTTCAACGGGTCACATTACAGAAATATATACCTCGATCTGACTCGGTCGTCTACAACAGATTGGATCTTGTCAGAACAACCATTCTATAACATTTCAGCAAAAGAAGATACTCACCAGGAGAAAAAGTTCTTCATTGCATTCCATCCAAAATAGGTATCCGGACCACCAGGCCTATGATTCATAAAGGTATGATCTTCACTCGCACAAGTCGGCTCTCCTTGGGCATTCATGGGTCTAATATCGTTATCGACCATGCTCTGACGCTGATAGAACTTATTTTGCCCGCTCGTCTTCTGTTCATGCAAAGCAAGAAAGTCGCCCATTGTTGATCTGGGATTGGTAGCCTGCCATAAGAGTTAGGGCTGGTTAGTGTATGCTACGAAGCCGTCAAAAAGCAGAATTCACTTACATATGCGTGACCCTTTCCCTCTTCTTTGCCACCTAGCCAGAGCCTGTCGCCCCATCCTGATCCGCCGCCGACATTGTTAGCGGGTGTAGGTTCGGCACTGCTACCGCCGTAGACGGCAGTCGTTTGTCGGTTGAAGCTACTATCGCTGCCCATTTCGATATCGGGGTTAGTTTTACCTGTATGTGAAGTTAGCAGAAATATTGTCTCTAAGTGGGTAGATTTATTAGACGAGAGGGTGGATGGTAGAAAGCGGTTCTGTATCGAGAATCTTGTACACTCACGATTTATGGGCTGAGAACGTTATGATTGAATTTGGTTATAGTTGTTGAATTTGTACAGATAGTGGGGACTAGAGATAAATTGAAGTTCATTTGGATTTATATATGCTCTATGGCCTTCATTGCCACGACCCCTGATGAAGTCATAATGAGTATACATCGCCTTTGTGATTGGCGCATTGGAAAGGCACATAATTACATATATCGTAGTATATCGAATATTATTCTACAAATAGGTAACTGTTTGATATGCCTGCCGTTCTCTGTATCATTGTGCTGAGATATTTGGCTGAGGTATTTGGCTGTGAAATTTGGTGCTTTTAGCGACACAAAAGCCACACCAGTGCACCGGCTGGCCCCAAATGAAAACCAACCGCTTCTGCAGCATCTTGAATCAGCTCCGTTTAGTTGGGGCCAATGGAGTTTATGCGCGAAGTTCGATACTCCAGACCAAGGTACCGAGATTGATCCTCTCGATTGCGACTGTGAAGCGTATCGATTAGGTAACGCAAAGAAGATCACTTTTGATGAGCAGGATCATGAGAGGGTATTACCTGCTTATCCGGCAAATTGACGGGGGATTAGAATTCTTGAGATTCAAAGAATAGGCTGAATCAGTGGATATGATTGTTGAAGTCACTCTCCGTATACGCCTCAGCGGAATGGTATATTCGAGACTATGGATGGTTATGACAGTTAAATCCTTAAGTAGAATTGGGCTTTGATTACTCTTAACATCCTTGGTTGAGTCCAATCATCGCTGCTAGCTTACTATGTATCTAGGTAGGTATTCGTTACTCCGTTCAGCTACACCCTCGGCCCCGTGGACCGGTCTTTGGAAGGCTGAAAATGTTGGAAATGGACATTTCTAAGTATAATATTTGATATTTGAACTTCAAGCATGTTCATCTAACTTGTATTAATTTCGAAAACCAAATATTTCCTTCCAGTTTCTTAGATCACTCATTTCTTGCGAGGATGCTCTAAATCATAACGAACCACCCTGAAAGTAGGCCAAGCCTGCAACAACACAGCCCCAACCATCATACACCCGGCAAAGACCTGAGCTTTCCAAAACTCCCCAGTCTCAAGATCTACTAAAGCACCCGCAATGGGAGTTCCAGCCAGCGACCCAAACGACGATATCCCCCACATCATACCCAAGCGAGTCCCCAAAAAGGTCGAATCGGGACAGAAAATCGGATGACCCACGATGGAAGTTGGCGCCGTAACCAAGACACCACTAAGAGCTCCCCAGTAGCACGCCCAGACCAAAAAGCCAGCCGTACCAGTAGCCGCAATCCAAGTGAACATCGCAATCGCCGACGCTACCACGGAGAATAACAGGATCCCAATGGGCTTGATATATGCAACAAGCAGATACGGAACGACACGGCCAATAACCGAGGTGCCGTTGACAATCGCAACCATATAAAAGCTAAGATCGGTCGTGGTATGCACGACCGTGCGGGCATAGGAGGCAACATAGAAAATGGGCACGTAGAAGGCGAGCATGACACACGTCAGCGAGAGCGAGAACATCATGAACGAGGGTTCACGGAAGGCCCTCCAGTCGATAAGACTTCTTGCGTGGGTTCTTTGGCCTGGTTGACGACATAGGATTATACATGATACAACAGCGAGGAACAGACTGATGAAGCCGATACTGCGAACTGCCCATGGGAACCCGATCTTGGGCTGTAGTTGGCGGAACATTACTGGGAAAATGACGGCCCCCACGCTAGACCCGATTGATGCGCAGCCGATGGCGATGGGACGTTTTGTGGTGAAACTCGTGGAGATCACCACCAGGGCTGGGATGTAGGATATTCCGCCTCCCATTCCGACGCAGAATCCTTGTGCGAGTAATACCTGTTCTCATTAGAAATTGAAATGAAAATGAAGTGTTAGATTGGAGATTTACCTGATAGTATGAGGTGGCGAGACTCGTCATCATCATGCCGAATACGGTCAGGAAACTTCCGGCTAGAATTAGAGGGCGGACGTATCCGACATCAACTAATGGTCCTGTTGCAAGACCGACTAGTGGGATTAATGTGCCTTGGATACTGCCCACCCATGAGATTGTCGATGGTGTCTCATTTGATAGAAGGTCTGTCTGATAATACTCTTGGAACGCCCCGTAGGTTGTTAAAAGACCCCTGAAGTATAGATTAGCTTGATGTAAGTAGAGTAATGATAATAATGTACACTAACCAAGAGTTCACGAAAACACAGAAACCCGCAAGGACATTTAACCATGCATCAAGGCCGCCGTTGACTCTTTTTTCGGGGAGTGCATGTTCATTCTCATGTTGGTTCTCATGTTCGGGCGCCAAATTTCCGGGTGATTGGGCGCCTTTCTTCTCCTTTGAACCCATGTCGATATATATTTGCCATTATCAAAAGAAGAATATGAGAACCCTTTCATCACTCTCCACTTGTGGGGAAATTACAACGGGGGGTTTTCATTAGTCAACTTCGGTTCAAGCGGCACTGAGTAGCCGAACTCTACCGATCTAACAGGCATCTATGCAGCTTATATGCACTTCAATTTAGGGATCCCCGGATTTCAATGGTAGTTCGATGATTTTCACTATATCAACTTAAACAACTTTGATCACTTATCCGGATATATCGCGTCCCTCCCCACGGCTCAGTACAACATATATTTCTATGCCATTATCTTATGGGATATTTGTTTTCCCATTTGTCTTATATTTATCCAATATAACCGTTTCGTTCTCGGGGAATTTCTTGGCTGCATGCATCTACACCAGTTGACTCGAGATTGCACCAATCACATCCACTTCGGAGAAATGGTCTTCCATATGAGCTATCAAAATCGGAGATTTTATTGAGTATTTCTACCTTTGAGACCATTTCACTGATTCAACATGACATTTGCCCAATGATTCAAAAAGTGTCGCTCAATATAACTATGTGAAGATCCCTTGCGGAATGTCCATGGAAAGTCCGCAATTAGGGCTACTCCGTGCCCAACATTATGTGATTTATTGCTTAATCACGTCAGCGCATGTCATCTCACCTGTATACGAATGATGCGAGATGCGAAACGGTACTTAAATCAACAGAGCAAGAATATAACCAATGTCACATTTCGAGAAAGCATCGTATGCTATGAACGGCAATGTACGTATAACTATGTAAGGCTGGAGGACGTTTGCATCGGAGCCATCTCAGCCACCATTAAAGGCTTATGACAAGCGGGATATCAAATTCCAAGTAAAGTAATCTTTTCATGTCGTGAAGGCAAAAAGAAAATCGTAAAACCAATGAGAACATAAACAAAAAACGTACTGTCCAATAAGACATTTCATCACTCATCGTCAAACTGGTCTGCCCAAGTTCCAGTGATGGGTGAAAACGTCGAATCCAATTTATCCATAGCTGTTTGTGACTTGGAGGATGTAGAAGTTTTTGCCTCGGCTTTAGTCTCGGCCTTAGCCTTGGTCTCAGGTTTAGCCTGAGGCTCAGCCTTAGCCTTAGTCTCCGTAGACACAGGTTTAGTTTCAGTCTTAGGTCCCTCAGGCAGAGCCGGGAATGCACTCTTATCATCCAACTCCGGCGCAGCAGGGGTCGGTGCAAATATACTGTCAGATAGGCCCTTGCGTGGCCGATCTCCCTGCGGGGCACGCGGGGAACGCGGAGATCCACGATCACGGCCACCTCGACCGCGTCCACGACCCCGACCACCAGAATGATCCGCATCTTCTGAACGGGGTTCTTCAAAGTCTCGTCGCACAGCGCCAGACACGCCACCATGCATACCGCGTCGGAACTGACTACCCCCACCGCGGGGATCATAATCTTCCTCCCGTTTCTGCGAGTCCCACTCACGTCCCGTCTGAGCCTTGAGCTTCCGCTGTCTGTTTTTCTCACGTTCGGAATCCATCACGCGGCGGTGCGCGAGTTCCTCGCGACGTTTCTTCGCCGCCTCCTGCTCGCGCTCCATGAATGATGCCTGATCGGCTTCGGCACGAGCATGCGCCGCAGCCTTCTTTACTGCGTTCTCCTTGGCTGTAGCAATGCGTTTGGATAATTCCTCCTCCGTGAGTTTGGGCTAGGAAACAATAATTAGCCGTATACTCTCGCTATAGTAGTAAGAGAAAGACTACACACCTTTCTCAGACCACCAGTGGCACTCCGATCGCCACGAACAGCTGGCACACGTTGGGCGTCGGCGCCGTTGGTCACATCTTCACCATTACCCTCTTCGACAGGACTGGTCTGCTCTTTAGGCTCAACGGGCTTCTCAGGCTTCGAAGCAACCTCGCGCGCATCCGCAGGCGCATTGGCGGTCTTCTTGCGCGGAGAGCTTTCTGACCGTTTTTGCTCTTCCCGTCCACCGCGCCCTTTGCCCCGACGTCGTCGGCCTCGTTCTCCGCGGCCCCGCTGAGGAGTCTCCCCACGTGCACTTGGCTGCTCCGGAGCTCGCTTCTCGGGTACCTGTGTCTCCTGTGTCTCCTGTGGCTCGGGCTCTGGTTCTGGCTCTGGCTTGGGGGTGGCGATCTCTGTCTGTTCTTGCTGCTGTTCCGTGGAGATAGGGATAATCTCATCGTCGAATAGGTCGTCGGCGCCGCGGGTTTGTGCGAACTCGTCCATATCTGGGTCTGCCATTGTGACTGGGCGGGAGAAATGTGCTAATAGGTCGGGCGGCTAGGCTGTGAACTGGAAACACGAGGTACACGGGATTGTCGCCGGTATATACGCGATTCGAGGGGTAGCTTCGGTGGGGGGCGTCAAATGATGATTCGTGTGTGGGATAGTGGATGGCGTATGTATTGTTGTCTTTCAAAATTTGCAATGATTCATAAAAAAGACATACATAAAGGAGAAACGATTAGCTGGTATAGTGGTCACACAGCTCAACTGATCTGCACCCCAGCCGGGGCAGCCTATTAGGCGGTGTGCCATTGCTGCGGAGCGTGTTGTTTTGCCGTTGAGTCCAGTCTGTTTTCTGCCGATATGACGTCCGAGGTTCCAGATTGTTTACATCTTTATGAACGAAATCGGATTAATCAAATCTGACAACCCTCCAATGGCATTTCAGGTAATTGGAAGAAGAGCTATACAAAAAAAAAAAAGCGGTAGGCAAGCCTAAATACACTGCCAAGCGTTCTCATCGGTGTAGTTTCCAGGACCCCTGAATACATTACGTCGAGGCCAGCGACAGTGCTTACGCTTGTACTCGACCTTAGAGCCAGCGCCGGCAGAGAACTTGGCCCCGCGAACAGTCTCTGGTGCTTTGCCTTCCTCAACCCACTGAACCATGGCCATAAGCACATTGTCCTCGGGATTTGTCCCATCGTAACTACGGAATCCCTGACCAATGCCATAGGCACCATCACCGCCACCGCAATGACCCATACCGCTGATTGGGAAGAAGCGGTAAAACTCATCCAACTTGGAGGGAGGGAGTTGCATGGTGTTTGAAACGTGGGCGTAGTACATCTTAGAGTCCTCGGAGCTAATCAGTTCGTCTTGGAGACCGTGGTAGTGCAGGATTTTGCCGCCGGCCTTTTTGAATGGAGAGATATCGCCGTCCCAGGTTTGAATGTTGTAAGGGTTCTGGGCCAGAGCGGCGGCAGCATCTTTCACTGTGAAGTTGGCCCCGCTCCAGGACGGATCGTCGTAGACGACGTAACGGAACCAGTCTTCGCCGTATGGGAATGGTTGGCCATTGTACATTATAGGTGCGGCGAGCATCTCGGAGCCAGGTTGCATGCGTGGGTATAGCAGAGTCCCATCAATGCCATAGAATGGTGATAACACTTTATTGGCGGTGTTGACTTGGGTGCTTGTGAGACATCCTGTTTTCTTTGAGGCGCTGGAGTCGCAGGTCAATGTTTCCAAGATAGGGCGGCAGAGATCGGGATCTTCGATGATTCCGTCTTTGGCGCCATCAATGGTATCACATTGGCGGATGATCTCTTCGTGGACGATCTTCCATTCAGCCGTGGAGAGAAATGTGTCGGAAGTTGGCGAGCCAGTAACAGAATAGAAGTTTGAGCTCCATGAAAATAGGTTGATCAGGTTGATCGCAGGGGCACCAGCAACCACCCCGTCAAAGTCATTGGGGTATTTCTGAACAGACTTCCAACCTTGGCGGCCACCAGTTGAACATCCGAGGTAGTAGCTCTTTTTGTAGCCCTCCTCGTAGAATTGTTTGGTGAGCTCCTTGCCTACTACAACTCCAGTGTGAACAGAACGGTATGCATAATCTTTGACTACCTCAGGGCTGTGGTAGAAAGGCTTTCCGGAGGTACCATTATGTCCATTGTTGGCTCCAACGGTAGCAAACCCTAGATGTGCGGTGTATGCGAGGTCATAGTATTGAATACCTGAAAGCAGTTTAGCAGGACTCAAGATCCGAGATTTAGGGACGAGACTTACATCCCGAGATACCGCCATTGCCGGTGCTCAAGAAACGGCCCTTATATTCACGAGGGAACCAAGCCTCGAGCGTGATCTCGCTGCTGTCCGAGGTCGACACGGCCATGGCGATTCGGCACAGGTCTACCGAGACAGCCTGATCCGATGTACCGCAGCTAGGCGGGTTATCTGCCAAGGACAGATTGGTACCCCCCTGCACAAACTCGGCAAAGTTGACTTTGACATTGGGAATGTCGATTTGATCACCGAACTTGACACATTTTGACTGGAATGCATCCTCGCTGGCCAGAGCAAGCGAACCGCCCAGGGCCGCAAACAAGGGCAATGCATAAAGACGAGTCATATTGGGGAGAGACCCTCAGAATATTAATCAGATCCTGTATAAAGTGTATAGATTCGAGGACAATGTGACGGCTGCAGGCCAATGGCCTTTAATAGCTGAGTATTTACTCCGAGGTATGGTTCTTGATCTCATGGCGGTATCAAACACGTATTATTATGGCACATGAAACGGCAAATCGATTTGCCGTAGAATGAGTCCTGCAGATCTGTGACGAAAAGGCTAGAATGTCCGAAGTTTGGCCGGATACTAGTAGTGGGGTTCCAATAGAAGGAGGGCGAATAGGCAACACCATGATGCGGAGATGATCGTAAAAGAGACAAGTGGCCGAGTGTTGCAAAGCTTAGAAGGAAAAGGAGAAATGAGTGGGGGAGGGAAAGTCGAAATTGACTGGAATTCCCCCATTTCCTCGAGTCAGAGGGAAATCCGGGGATCTCCACAGTTCCACATTCTGGCTGTTAGAATCGGCACTTGGTGTATTTGAAGTATTAAAGGTGTAATGGATTAACCCTGGAGATATTCCCATCTTGTGCTTTTAAATTTATAGTATTGTTGTACATTTCAGCTCTTCAATGTTTAAAGCTCCACATAGAGACTCCTCCCGATCTGCGTCCGATCGTAGCTATAACCCCACCGGAGCTATGTGATCCCTAACGGCTATTAAGGCTTAATACATATGACGCCAGTGACAATAATACGCTCCGATTGTTGTGATCTTTTCCAAGTTCAATTAAATCTTCTTATGTGATCACGCCGGTGAGCCTTCCTTGGAAGGTTCACTCGTAGCCTCGTAGGCAGCGTAGGCAGGCCTGAATCACTGTATGTGTTACAGACTCAACGCAAACCCGCCATCAGGTGATGAATTGTCATTAATTACTTAATATGGAGCTTCCAAGGTTGCTAGGACAGGCTGGAAGTAAGAACACATAATCATGAGTCGAAATGAGCCATCTCCCGGAGAGATCAAGTCTCCGTCTGGGTTGATTACGGGGCAAGATCTACCCCGATTGGCCAAACATCCCCACTTAGCATCTAAATCGGATGAACAAAGGACGTGATATTATCAATCTGCTGCAATATGTCCGAAAGTAAACATTTAAATAGCGTGGGTAATGCACTTGTAGTATATACTTCACTCCTATCCTTCTATCTGTCTCCCATTCCCTTGTTACCCCAAAAAGACCATCTTCCACACAATGTCCTCCTCAGACAGCCTCCTGAAAATCGCAAACCAAGTTCGCGCACATGCTTTGAAAACATTCAGCGTGACTGCCCACCCTGACGAGGTCCTCCAAATCCCCTCACGAGAAGAAGGGCGGTTCATTCGAATTCACGCCTACAACACGCTCCACAGGAGTACCCCAGCCCCCGTTCTCGTCAACTTCCACGGAAGCGGCTTCGTGAACCCTTTACACGGGAGTGACGATGAGTTTTGCAAATTCATCGCCAAGAAAACCGGATTCGCGGTGTTAGACTGCGCCTATCGGCTAGCACCGGAGAATAAATTCCCAGCTGCAGTCCACGACGCCGAAGATGCGGTGCAATGGATTCTTTCGCAGCCAGAAAAGTTCGATGCATCCCAGCTATCAACTTCTGGATTTAGTGCTGGAGGAATTTTGTCTCTAGTTCTTAGCTCGGTGGTCTTTCCACATGGGACATTCAAAAATGTCCTCGCCGCATATCCTCCAACAGATGCGGCCCAAAGTGCCGTAGAGAAGATTGCACCTGATATGTCGAGGGATCTTGCCCCTGTCGAGCTGCTGGATACATTTATCCAATGCTATTTTTCAGCACCCGAGGAAGCGAGGAACGTGCTTGCTTCACCGGCGTTTATACCGGCTGAAATGTTCTCCGATAGGACTTTTCTTGCTACTGCAGCTTGTGATCGGCTCTGCCTTGAGGGAGAGGCGCTTGGGAATAAGATCAAAGGTGCGAACAAACATGTTGAGATGCATCGGTACGATGGTTGTGAACATGCGTTCGACAAAGCGTACGAGAAAGGCTCTGTCCAGGAACGAGCGAAGGATGACCTCTACAAAAGGATGGCCTTGTTCCTAACGGAATGATTTGTTTGTCTGTTTGCATTACACACCTAAAGCTGGCATATTTTGACTCTCCATAACGAGGACCGTTCGAATATATATTTTATCCTTCACTGCCAGTCAATCATTCTTTTAGATGTAGTGCCATAATTACAACAGGAATTATGCGCAGAAATCGCCAGTCAATAAAGATCATCAACTTTTCTGGTACTAGTGTATACATAATATTTTCGACGAATTGGCGCTAGACAAGAATCCGCAATTTCTTCCGAATGGAATTGGATTTCCTCGAGACATAATCAAACCAGACAGTTCACAAATGGCAGGCTAATTTTCTCTTGGATCTCTTTGAATGCCTGAAGTAACTTTTCCTCCTCAAACTTCTTAGCAACCAGCTGCAAAGAAACAGGTGCATCCGTTTGCTTTACTGGGTCATAATGCTCATATGCCCAGCTATCGAATTCGTTTTTCGGAGTGTAAGTAGTGTCCTTGGCATCTCTATCAGGATCCACCTTGGTGACGGGGAACACAAGCGCTGGATAATCAAGAAGATTGAATAACGAAGTGTAACCCCAGTATCTCGAAGTGTCGTGAAGGGGGGCGGGCGTGGGGAATGCGGGACAGAGTATAACATCCATTTCGGGCGCAACATTATTCCACTCTGTAGTTGAGCCAAGTTAGATTACATTCAGAAATCTATAATGAATGATCGATATACTAACCTTGCAAATAACCATAGCGGAACGCCTCCCGTTTTCCAGTCCAATCCCACAAGCCCTGATGGGTAAGTTCTTCAATGCCAGGGGTATCCCGCAAAGTCCAAGCAGTGAGCGGCGTAAATGGTTCACCAGAGGCCTCGACATTCCTGGCAAATGCCTTTCCGCCATCTGGAGCATAAAGTCGGGTCTATATATTTTCATTGGTTAGTTCAGGTCATATGATCATTGAAGTGATACCACTTACAAGAATCTCGAGAGCCTCCTTTTGTTGATACGCTTTCCATTCAATAACCTCGATATTATCCACCAATTTAAGACGCTCAACCACTTCCTTCAATGCTCTTGTCACTGCCGGTGCGGGAGTAACGACATCATCTGTCCACATCACACCGACTGTTAACTTCTTGTTATCCACGTGAATGTGCTTCTCCTGGTCTCTCCAGGGAATTGGAAGCATCATGGAGTCTGTGGTCCAAGGCTTTGATTCGATTATCGTCTTCATGAAGAGTTCAATACCGCCAATTGTTGGTGAAAGAGGCCCAAGCGTTCCCATAATTGCCTCACATCCGAGAAGATAGGAAGCGCATCCGATTAGTGGTAGTCGACCAGTTGATGGCTTCAGGCCGTAAAGGCCACAATTGGCGGCGGGGGAGCGAATACTACCACCTGGTTCCATTGTCAGCAACGAGAAAATCAATTCAGAGAATCTGGCAACATACCAATGTCGGAGCCAATTCCAAGAGGGCTGCCATAGAGGGCTTGTAAAGCTGACTCTCCACCAGAAGAACCACCTGCTGTAAGAGCGGTGTTATGTGGGTTGGTGGTGGTACCGGTGATATTGCTGCGAGTTTCAAGAGCCATCTACCCCGAAACAAAGTCATTAGTTATGAATCACCATAGGAAATTCAGATGTTCTAACCAGTCCTTGTGGCTCGGTTGTTCTTGCATAAACAACTGCACCAGCATCCAAGAGGATTTTCACAATGTTCGCATCATCTTTGCCGACCTGGTCGAGGCAAGCGACGAATCCAGCAGCCAGGTCTCGTCCCTTGAGGCCTACATGTGCCTTGACGCTAATTGGTAAACCGTGAAGCGGACCAGAAGGCTTTCCGTGCTTTGCAAGATAATCATCGAGCTCTTTGGCTCGGGCAATGGCACGGTCGGGGAGAAGCTCGTAAATGCAGTTGGTCTAAACAGAGAGGTAATTAGAATCCAAAATTATAGGTATTGGCAGCCTGTCGCATTACTTACTAGCTTCTGGGCGATCGCGGCCCGCCGAAGAAAGGCATTTGTTACCGCGATTGCAGTTAGTTTACCCGTTGCAAGGGAAGCCACCAATGTCTCAGCGGAGCTCTCTGTGATCGTGATCTCTGTCTGCGACAGATGCTTTCTGGGGAAATCGATCACCCGGCCAGTATGTGTATCGCGAAGAGCAGCGATGGCGGGGTCAACCTGCTTTATGGAACGATCCCGCACAGCCTGGACCTGGAGGGCCGACTCTTGCCAGGAGGGTTTCTGCTCAGTTACGGTCATTTCTCAGCTGAGGTTAGGTGGATTCAGGTACGGGTTGAATGAAGTTCTGTGGAATGCAGCGCTGTGTCTAAAGTAGCCGGGAATCGGTCCATAATCTCTCACGCAAGCTACTCGATCTGCGAAAGGGAATCCATTTATTGGCCCCAATGTTGCACTTTGAGTTGCACGGCTGCAGTAGTCTCGAGCGGTCTATGTATCCACCATGCGGCACAGAGACAACCCTGTAAACCCCTTTATAACGAGTTAAAATATAATAATATAGTAGCCAAGTCCAATACATTATATATGTGCAGTATATCTGACTTACAGATTCGCACTCTACAAGAGGTCCTAATATCAGTCTGTTTCAATAATTATACCTTTATCGCCAAGAGTATTATATAGGAGGATTAATGAATGAACTAATTGCTAATGGGAAATGTTCACGATAAATTAATTGGGGGACCACTTTTGAACAGGCTAAGTAGTACATACTCGTGCTTAGTATAGACGGGGTTTATTGTACTCCGTACTCCGTACTTTCGATTGCTATTGTCTCTGCACTAACAAAAGAATCGTCAGACTAAATTAGCGCCATCCCGTCAAAGGCCCGAATAGCGGGCCGCGGATCTGCGAGCGCCACCTTGAGAGTTTCAAGTCAGCACTATTTCATGCAATCGATTCCTTTTATACTAGTGCCAATAGAACATGACAGGGATTCCTTTTAATGGCCCCATTCTGCAGGTTTCGATCCGAACATCCCTAAAAATTGACTTTGTCGATGGCTACTATCGAAAATGTTAGCAACATATTTATCCAGAAGCAGGGGTAGTGGTCTTCATATAACCAGTTGGTGTCTTGACGCGTGAGAAGGAGGGGTTCTAATTCCTGCCACCCATGACCGACCTTCACGAAGATTTCGGACCAGCACTATGGGTGGTGAACACAATTTTCATTATACTGGCCACTCTGGCCGTTGTTGCCCGCTTTGCCGCTCGACGACTGCGGAAGTTGTCTCTCGGCGCAGATGACTGGATTATCTGCGTAGCCCTTTTCTGGGACTGGATACTATACGGGATATTCGTGGGATGTTCGTGTACCGCCATCAGGACTTTCCTGCCAAACAAATTACAGTTCTAATACTAATGAGCTCACAGGTCGAATTAATGGCCTCGGCAAACACCGAGCAACACTCTCACAAGAAAACATCGCTATATTCTCGGAACTTCTCTACTTCTTCCAGATTTTCTACGTTCTTGGTCCCCCGAGTGTGAAGCTAGCACTGCTTTTTCTATACCGACGGATTTTTGAGCATTCGACCTTCCTGCGAATCATCGACGGCACGATCGTTCTCATTTCTATATGGGCAATTGTTATGGTTTTCCTAGCCATTTTCAATTGTCATCCGATCAGCGCCTTCTGGACAATGCAAGGCACTTGCTTTAATTTCAAGCAATTTGCCATCGGCTACGCAATCGTAAATATCATCACTGATTTTGCGGTTTGGTTGATGCCGATTCCCAGAGTGTGGAAGATCCAGCTTCCGAGACCACAGAAGATTGCTCTATCCCTGATTTTCGCTTTGGGTCTTTTGTATGGATATCTTTTCGTTTCTGTCACACGTACAGATAAATACCAATATCATGTCCTGCTAACACATCATTCTCTCTCAGTGATTGCGCTGCAGCTATGGCCCGTCTCCTACTTTCAATGCTTGTCTTGGGCGAGTACGACTCCACATGGTACTACGCGAAGGGATACATGTGGTCCATTATTGAAGTCTCAACGGGCATTGTCTGTACATGTCTACCAACGATGCGGGTACTCTTGAAGACAGCTTTCGGTGGCGCCTTTTCAAGAATGTTCGGCATGTCCAGCGGGAAGGCCAGCCATCCGCCGTCAAGCAACACGCCATGGTCTAGAACAAAAGAGTACTATAACAATGTTGGGGAGTCAAACGCGGTGGAGGTGGTTTCCTATCCCCACCATACAAACAATGTTTCGGAATTGCATGATACAGACTGGGATGCGAGCTCACAGCGGATTTTGGTGACCGAGGAAGTAAACATTGAGCTTCAGCCAGTCAAACAGAGGGCACCTGTCAAGGTAACTCAATCCACTGACTTGAATAGAGTATAGAACAATATATCCTACTCCAATATCTTGCTGGTGGGATAGATTTGCTTGGAAACTTTTGCCATACATTCATGACTATGATGGTCGGGGTGGATCGAACGTGCATTTCAACGATCGATAAACAAGGATGAACACATGATTCACAAGACGTCAACGTCAAGTGGTACAAGAATTGTAGTTGTGAGAACACGAAACGAAAAGCCAACAAATGGCAGATGAGATCTGGAACGTAGATGCAGACAGTACGCGAAATGGCCGTATAGTCGAGTTGCGACAAGCCAACAGGCATGTAGAATTGATAATCCTTAACGCCTATGGATGATGATCAGTAACAAGCAAGTGAAATGTGTGAACAGTGGTATTTCTCAACATTTCTAACATCCATCGATGTTGCATTTCCTCAAGGCGTTTCATCATTTCCATTACTTTCTCTTTCATCGAGTCAACAGTCTCTCTCTCCTTCAATAAAATCAATCCACTTTCTCGCAACTGGCGGCTCCTGTTGTCCAGCTTCTTTGCCTCGTCACGATAAAGCTTGGCTCGCGCTGGGGTGGACAGGTCTCGTTGAATCGCGCGTAGTCGGCGTTGCAAAGCCGGTGCTATCGCGTTTTCGATTTCTACCCGCTGTTTCCAATCTTTAAACTGGCTCTCCCAGATGGTGGATCTGGCGTTTACGATTTCCATCTGCTCTCTAATGACAGCGAGTGCTCGGCGGACCACCCATAGACGGTACTGGAAACGAATGTTTTTTAACCACGCAATCACGCCCCACATAATAGGAATGTCAATCATCGGTAAGAGAAGAAAGAAAACGATGCCGTTCATGATGGGCAGTTCGAAATTTGAAGTAACAGAGATGGGAAAGTGGGAAAGTGAGAAAGTGAGAAACTCGATGTAAATAAGAGACACCGTGAATGTCGAACCGTGGTTGGGAACTTTGACGCCTGGCAACATAAATGGAAAGAGCTCCTGGTCTCTTTCCTGTTCAAGTATTTAATTTTGTCGCACTGATGTCGACACTTGATCCATGCTGGCTAGGCAACTACGGGTGTCAACCGTTTGTTTTTGTGCAAGAACACCGACGGTATGCTTATAGCCCTGACTCTTGAACGCGTCTTGCCTAGAGTTGGCCCTGGTGGGTTCAAATTATAGGATCTTAACAACAGAGCCGCACTCTAAAACGGGTGTTTCGGCCCGAGACACGGCCCGAGACACGGCATGCACAGATAGGGGACTCGAGGGGCTTCCATGCCAACGAAGCTATCGAGTCTTAACAAGGGATTGCAAAACCTATCACTATCACATTGTTTCTGAATATCTACTATTCGGGGGCCAAGCTCTTAATAGAGAGCGATGTATACAAGCCCATTGACCAATAAGACACCCGCCCCATAGAGCAGACCCCACAATCTCCACAGCCCCTTCGGAGATTCCTCCGAAATCCCCGAGCACGTCAGCACGTCAGTCAACAATTTCTCTAAAAACCTCAGATCATTTCTCGACATTACACTATGTCTGCAGATGAGACTGTGAGAGAACCTGTATCTGAGCAGACGCCCCTCCTTGGGGATGTACCCGATGGGGATGCCAATGGGAACACCCCACTACCCCAGGAACACAGTACCAAGGAGCTAATTTGGATTCTCGGGAGTATCTGGCTCGGTGTCTTCCTGGCTGCTCTCGGTATGCACTCCGTTGACGATGCCCGAGAACAAGATTAACATTAACTTCCGTTATAGATACAACAATCGTCGCGACGCTCTCCGCGCCCATCTCTTCGTCTTTCAACTCATTCTCACTGCTCTCGTGGCTAGCAACTTCTTATCTGATCTCCAATGCCGCCTGCCAGCCTCTCAGTGGCCGACTGACTGATATTTACTCTCGTCGCTGGGGCCTTGTGTTCTCCAACGTTGTTTTCGCCCTTGGAAACTTGATCTGTGGCCTGGCAAACGCGCAATGGGTTATCATCCTTGGTCGCGTTGTGGCAGGTATCGGAGGAGGCGGTCTTACCGCGATCTCGACCTTCGTCACTTCAGACCTGATCCCTCTCCGGAAGCGAGGCATCTGGCAGGGTATCGGAAATATCTGCTACGGTGCTGGCATGGGACTTGGAGGCGTGTTTGGCGGGTGGATCAACGACACTATGGGATGGAGATGGGCGTTTTTGCTCCAGGTTCCCTTCCTGGTCATCTCGTGCATTCTAGTCGCAGTTAAAGTCGACATTCCCGTGAAAGAGTCGGATACCGCACGCATCAAGCGCGTCGACTTCCTCGGCGCTATCACTTTGGTACTGACACTGGTCACATTGTTGCTTGGCCTCAACACCGGTGGAAACCAGGTGCCCTGGAATCACCCACTGGTGATAGCATCGCTAGCTGCGTCCGTTATCTTCCTGGGTCTGTTTATCTATGTGGAAGCTGAGATTGCTTCTGAGCCTGTCATTCCCGTGCGCCTTCTCCTGGACCGCACCGTCGCAGCTGCTTGTCTGACCAATTGGTTCAGCACCATGGCCGTATTCGGCCTCCTCTTCTACCTGCCGGTATACTTCCAGGTGCAGGGACTGTCTTCGACTGCTGCCGGTGCACGATTAATTCCGCAGGCGATCGGCACCTCGATCGGCTCTTTGGGATCGGGCTTCATCATGCGCGCCAGCGGCCGGTATGCACCTCTCAATTATGTTGTCATAACAATTCAGGTTCTCTCCGCTGGGCTTATCTGCACCTTGAATCTCTACACGCCCGTGGGACTACCGTTCCTCTATTTCTTCCTGGGCGGTGCATCCTACGGTAGCATGCTAACCATCACCTTGGTGGCGCTCATTTCTGCTGTCGACCACCAGCACCATGCGGTTGTGACATCTGCCTCGTATGCTTTCCGCAGTACAGGAAGTACTCTTGGTATCACGATCGCTTCGGCTGTCTTCCAGAACACCCTGAAGCTCGGGCTTTGGTCTCGATTGGGTGAACGCGATGATGCCAAGGAACTGATCGGACGGCTTCGAGATAGCTTGGATGAGATTTGGAAGCTACCTGCAGACTTGACGACCGGAGTGCTCGATGCATACATGGACTCCTTGCGGGCTGTGTTCGTGACATTGTTGGGCGTGGCTGTGCTGGGGGCATTCACGAGCCTTGCCATGAGAGAGCACAAGCTGCACAACAACCTGGCCCGACGATAGATTGGGTATTCAATTCGGGCATGTAAAAATGTTGGAGTATTCGTTGTATAGATCGGCATATGTATATACACAGAGCCTAGGCAGGAGCCCACCTAAGTCGCGGAGGCGTGGGATTCTCATTTCAATCTTGAACTGGCATAAATTGAGCGACCTAGCAGGAATTGATGTACATGATCAAATCAATGGCCATGGTACAAGTATATGAAGTTATACGAAGCGTACGTATGTTGGACGATCTTAGGCATTGACCGCCTCCAGCTAAGAACGGAAGTGCCCAAAACACTCGCCAATCAACCTGAGCTCTTCCTGTACGGACCCGTCTTTAACCGCCATAGACCCTCGAAATAGCATTTGCTTCTCTGTCATTGGTGGATGTCCCACACGAGAGGATCCAAAATGGATCTCGGCATTTTTTCGCTGTTCAGCAACTTGTTCATTTGGTTCATTTAACGGGTGTGGCAAAGACGTGGCAACGGATCCAGACAGCTCAACGACCTCACCGCTCGAAACCGGTTGATCGCCGTTGCACGAAATAAAGCGACCTCGATTTCAATCCCGAGTTGCATGATTGGATTCTGATCAGGCCACTATCAGATAACTTATCTCTACAGGAGTACGAAAGTCCCCAATTGATCTTGTTATATCGCCTCTCGACCTCGATTCTTTCCTATACCTTTTCCTACCAAATTCCATCCATTCGATCACTTTATCCTCATACATTTTAGCCTGTCTTATTGGTTGCATTGGCATGGCAGTTGAATCTCCATCTAATATCTCACCAGTTATTAAAGGCTGTGGCATTACAAAGGGAACATCGTCAAGTGACATGGAGATAGATGGAGTCTGTGATGAGACGGTGATTGGAAACAAAGCGGTGGAAAATGCGACACCATCGCAACTTCGGCGCCGCCGTTTGCTCTTGTCGACAGATAGCGCTTTCGCCAGCACCGTCCTCCCGTCCCTCGTTCAGAACCCATACGTCGAACTCCGTCTGATCACAGACGAACCCTCCGCTTTGCTCACGGGCACCAACAAAATCCCGCATTATATGGACACGGTCGACAGCCAAACATTCGATAAGAAAACCTGCGCGCGGAAATGGCTTAAGGCAAAGACGGCGGAGCTATGCGAATGGGCCGATATGCTCTTGGTTGCGCCCATCGATGCTGGAACGTTGGGAGCAATGTTGGCCGGCTTGACGAATACCTTGACGTTGGCGCTCCTTCGTGGCTGGGTCTCAGATAAACCTGTGGTTCTAATTCCAGGAATGACAGTATCGGAATGGGAACACCCACTCAGCACCCGACAACTCGATGAAATCAGTCGTCATTGGCCTTGGATTCGCACTGTAAAGCCTGTGCTCTGGAAGTCAAACGGGCCCGAAGACCTGACGATACTACCATGGGATGGTCTGAAGGAGTTACACCAGACACTGGAGACAACATTAAAATTACCGCCGTGGGCAGCTACACTGTCCAACACAGCGACCACTCACGGGGCCACCGTCCCAGCTAAGACTACGTCGAAATCTACATCTGGAAGTGCCACCGGCTCCACGCCACAAACGAAACATACAGGCAATGCCGATTTTTTACCACTGGAAATTTGGCTGAATGTCTTTGAGGATCAACTGAGAGACTGGGAAACAGCGAAAGCCGTGGGTATTCCAACTCATCTTCCTGTCCCTCAAGAATGGCAGAGTCATCTACCGAAAATGTCCACTACAGCCTCGCTCGAGTATACCATATTGCGAGGATCCTTTGCTGCAATCAAAAAGCGTATTGATGCGCTACCTCGTTGGAAACCTCTTTCCGATCTCGCTTGCCACCTCATTGTCAAATTCTCTCGCACCGACATCCTTTCCTATCTCACCGAAAACCACCTTGACCTCCTCTGGACAACCTCTCGACTCACAAATATTCCATACCGAGCATCCGCAATCTACGGTAACCCGAAAGTATTGACATGGTGGCGTGATGCACCCGCTCTCCCAAACAAAGAGTACATGGCCGATGCCATGGATGGCGCATCCCGAGCCGGTTTCGTCGACGTACTAGATTGGTGGCTCCACTCGGGTCTCCCACTACGATACAGCGAGCGTGCTCTGGAAGCCGCCAGCGCTGAAGGTCGAGTCGCTGTACTCGATTGGTGGAAAACCGCCTCGGACAACGCCCCAAAGTCCAACCCCTTACCCCTTAAAGTCGGCAAATCCGTACTGCTCGCCGCGCAATCGGGCCGCACAGCGTCCCTTGCTTGGTGGGATGCCTCTGGAATTCCTTATAGCCACGCCGAGAACGTTGCCCGCATCGCGAGCACACATGGTCATGTCCATGTCCTTGAGTTCTGGTATAAACTCAAGGGCCCAAAGATGATCTTCGATAACCAGGTACTGGTGGGTCCTACGAAGAATGGCCACGACCACGTTCTGCAGTGGTGGAAAAGCTGCGGTCTGCGGGTTGAATTTAAGACCTGTGATATTGAGGAAGCGCTTGAAGACGCTGATCCGAGCTCTGGCGCTGAGGGTCGTGTTCGACGTTGGTGGGAACGGAATGGGCTCAATCTTGGAGTTGGTACGAGTGAGTGGATGAGATCGAAGGTTCTGTGAGAATTCATTTTGCATGACTGCATGGTTGGCTTGCGGTTTTGGTCTTTTGGCGTCTTGGGAAGGGATCTTTCCTTTCTGTTCGGTTGCGTTTTGTTCTTTTTCATATCATGACTCCAGATGACCACTCACAATACCCATTTGAATATTCACAATATCATTTTCATCGCGCGTTAGAGCTTCGAAGAAGCTCTACAAGGAATATATCTTGTCTGCGTGATTCAAATTGAATCCACTTTGTACATATCTTTTGGTGCCAGGAATCAATTTTAACTTAATTATCGAGAGAAATATATGTTGAAGTGCGAAAATACTTGCTCCATATCCAGACCTTAGAACCTAAAGATCTTGGATTGGCCCCCGGAATTGCTGAGTCAAGGGCCGTAGCTCTCCACCCAGTAAATCGCAACCATCCGACCTCCAACCTAACCAAATATTTGCCAAACAATTCTGCCGATGCTGGCACGCTGGGCGCTACGACGCACCCTGCGCGATTCAAAGCCAAGAGCAATATCAACCTACACGCGACAGCCATCGAGTTTTTATAACAACATCCCGTCAAATGACATCAATGGCCTTCACAGGATCACAAGAAAGAGACCGAACATCAATCAAAATGTACGATCAAATATTCAATCACGAAGTATAATGATGGATTCTATTCCAACCTTTGCTATACCACCTCTCATGTTCATCGGGCTCCTACTTGGTCTATGGACCTGGAAATGCTTCTGGATCATTGTCATGCAAAACAAGCTCCTCTACCTATCTTGGTTACCTCCATTCACGAGGTCTGATGCCATTTCAGACCACGAGGCCGAGTGCAGACCAGTGCGGTGGGAGGAGAAGCAAATTCGCAGTTTAGATGGGACCAAATTGGCTGTTTGTGAGGGCCACATTCCGGTTCCTCATATGGACGATGGCCTTTGGAAAACTAAAGATCAGGGGAAACTGACCCTCAAACGCAAAAAGTCCATTGTGATCTGCTACTTCCAGGGCAATGGTGGATCAACCCCTATGCGATTGCCTCTTCTTTCTCACGTCTTGCGCGCAATTGCGGAGACGTCACAATCAACTTCATCTCCTATATCTGAATCCCAAGTCTCTCAATATACCATCGCTGCTCTATCATACCGCGGCTACTGGACATCGTCTGGTCGCGCCACACAGTCCGGCATTGAGATGGATGCTCAGGCATTCTTGAATTGGGTTTCGGAAACATATGCGACCCCAGAAAACGATCTTGAGATTGTAATTTGGGGACACAGTCTGGGTGCTGCTATTGCAAGCTCAGCAGTATGTACCTATATTGCCCGCCAACACGAGGGACAAACCTCAAACACAAGCAGTCACAAGCCCCTGGCGCCTATTACCAGGCTCATTTTGGAAGCGCCAACATCCAGCATTAAAGATATGCTCATCAGCCTATATCCTCAGAAATGGCTCCCCTACAGGTATCTTTGGCCGTTCTCCTGGAATACCTGGGATATCAAGGCGAAGATGAAACAAATGACTACATGGAGAGACCAGCCTGGATCTCAAATCGCCGACTCTGGCGCTACGCCAACACCTCGCTCACTTCCGCCGATTTTCCTTATATCTGCCGAGAAAGATGAAGTCATCCCATCATATGTACCAGACCAATTAGAACAACACGCCAAATCCCTCGGCTTGCAGATGGAGCGAAAAGATGTTCTAGGCGCTATGCATATAGAAGCACCACTAAAACTGGATGGCAGGAAGGCACTGGTGCAATTTATCCTGAACGGCGCAACCGCGCCCAGGACATAAACTAATAAAATAGGTACATAGATGAAATATAATTTACTCCCATTTCTCAATACGTACATGCTTAACCTCAGCACCCTTCATCAAAGCCTGAGTCTTCCTAAACTCCTTCGAAACCTCCGACCCAGCAAAATCAAAATGATCCTGCACTTGATTCCACCCACTGAAAAGAACAAACTCCTCATCATCACCCTCTTTATCGATACGCCACGCACCACACGAAGTAAACGGCGCCGTGGAGGCATTCAAATCAGCCACTCCGGCCTTGAAAACAGCGTCGAATTCATCCTTCTTGTTCGCCTCGACAAAGCATCGCGTTATAGCGATAACAGGTGCATCCAGTGGGATTTTGGATGTAGATGGCTGTTCATTGGGTTAGACTATTTTCAGTAACACAACGAATTACCAAGTTCATTATCAAGAAAAACTCACATCAAGATCCAAGTGGAACATCCAGCTATTAGCAAAATTCTCTTTCACGCTCGCGTACAGGTTCTTATTTTCTTCGGATGACCACTGGCCTCCGTCATGTTTGTCGATAGAGTCCCACCCGCCCAGTAGATAGAAGAATTCTGGGTCTTCAATTTGGCGGAGGTATGTGACTTTATGGCCTGAGTATTCTGATATTGTCTTCTGGACTTGTAGGGCAGTGCTTTTGGCGGATGGGGAGGGGTCTTGCGCTTTTTGGCGGAGGAGGGCGAGTTCGGTTACCGGCATTTTATGTTTTTGAATAGATGATCTATTTTGGTGTAAGGAATATGTACAGATTGCCTGAAATTATTGGGGTACGTTGTTTTATAGGTCTCCTTGTCTAGTCCGTCGGGGTTCCCGCGAAAGAGGCCGAAAAGAGAGCGAGGGGGCGGGGGCGCTTAGCTAGCAGGCGTCTTCGAGTTAGTTCTCGGCGGTATTTGACTAATCATTAATTTCATGTGTTTCATGTGTTTCATAGAAAGGGTGCTGTTGGATTTATCAATGGATTGGAATGTTGGGGTTTAGGGTTACAAGTTAGGGATTCTTTCATACGAAGCCAGTATATATCTTTGCCCCGGATGTTAAGGAAGGGATCACCGAATTGCGTGCAATAAATTGAATTTCCAATTGATTTAAGAATATACACCCAAGACGCCAATGATCAAAATGGATATTCACCTTTCAGTAACACGATAGCCAATAGCTTTGGGTATACCGATCAAGCACCAGACCAGACAATGTACGAGAACCAAAACCGCAAAACGCAAGAGTACAAAACATCCGAAATTCATCTTTGTAATCGCATGGATCAAACCTCTTTCCTGTGGGGACATTAATAAGATGAGACGTGATAAGAGGGTGGGGAGTGACGTACCAGGTATGTTCGGTCTTCTCAATGCCCGGGGTCTTAATAGCATTCTTGTCTCCAAAAGGATTATCTTCATCATCCTCTTCTTCCGACTCACTCTCGCTCTCAAAGATTTGGCGTGAGTGTTGCGACGAAGATGCAAGAGGCAGACTATCAGGACGATTTGGCCGTGGCGGCTTTGGAGGATTGATATTAAGCCCCGCAAGGCCGTCATGCAGGTCGTCGTCAAGTCCAAGTCCATGTCTTTGCTTCCAATTGCCATCCAAAATCTCGTCCTCACTATCACTGTCATAATCCACGCTCTTGTCTAGCACCTCGAATGCCATCAATGCATCTACCAGCTCATCGTTTGCATGGATCAAGCCACCCAGGAACTCTTCGGTTTCTATGTACTGAATATATCGAAGAATCCCATGACGAAGCTGCTTGCATGTCTCGAATCGGTGGATACATTCCGCATCCTCACTCACTCGGTGCGTCTCGCGATTGACAAGTTTAAGGGCATTTAACAGGTTGGTGCTAGCAACGGAGGAGGCAGCAAGTGCCTGCAAGATCTCCGGGCGCTCCTTTTCCAAATCAAACCTCTTGCTGCTAATTGATAGTTTCTTATCCTTCTTGACTTTCTTGGGCTTCTGTTTGGGGCTGGTCAGCAAAGTGGCTGGTCCACTGCCTCCTGACACAGATACAACATGACCCATCGGGGGCTCGTTTGCATGTGCAGCCGATCCCTCGCGGAGAACCTTGGCTTTTGCCTGCGTCGCAGGCTGCTTTCGCTTGGGAACTTGTTTGTATAGTGCTGTGACCTTCGCCATACCAGGGGTATCCTTATAAGTTGTCGCCCATTGTCCAAAAATCTGTTTGCATTTCTGTTTCACGAGTGGATCTGAAACGGAATCAGTAGCTGCGATTCGCAGACGTTCGAGCAATGCCTCGTCGGCGAAATCGCGGAGGAAGCGCTCTCCTGCATTTTGAACCAGGAAGTCGAGAATAGTAAGCGCGCGAAGTTGTCGATGGATGTTTCCATATTTTCTGGACTGGTCAGGCGGATTTTTCAGCTCGTTAATAGTCGTAGACTCACAGCTTCTTGCGAAGAGCCCGACTTGCTTCCATCGGGCCACTGGCCTGGATGCGAACTACTTCCACCAGATCGACAATACCGCTGGAGTCTTCCACCTCATATTGTTCGCTCGTAAGGACTTCGATTTGTACGGTCACTGCCGAATATGGTTTCTATTGAAAGCCCCATCAGTCGGGGCCGGAAGGTGTATGATCTAAACGCAATAACTTACGGAGGATTGGAACATTCTGGCCTAGTCAAAAGGATAACCTCTGTAGTAGTGTGTACTTGGTCTGAGTAGGAAACGGTGTTGGGAGTTGAAGATTTCGTTCCTGGAATCGAACAGCCCACAATCACCCCGCGTTGCGATGTCGGTATAGAGATAACCCCGCACGGCGTTTACACAAAGGTTTCGCAATAATTTGGTTATATATGGAGTATCGGTAGTGATGGGATACAGATTGATTCGCTAGAAAAATAGGAAAAGAGATTAACCGAGTGAAATCCAACATAAGGTTTCAAAGAGCTTTCGCGATACCTTCACGTGGTGTCGGTGACGTCGGAGGCCCCAGGGGTGTCTTGGCGTTAATCTGATAAGCGCAATGAAGGTGCGGCGAGCGCAGAAAGAATATGTAGTCAGCTCCTAATTTGTTTAAGGGTCTAAATTTCAAATGGGCCTTGTTACAGGGGAAGAGAAGAGCCGAAACAATGAGACAGTTTAAGCTTATCGGCTCCTCGTGACCATTTCGGCCCAAAGGGGATTAGGGCGGGGGAATTTTGCCTGAGGCCAACTATGAGAAGGAGGCCGCGAATGACGACTTCAGCAAACCAATCTATTAGCCAATAAGACCTCGAGAAAGAGTAGTCAATTCTGGCTACATTTCTTGCCAGTTGATTTCGGATGAAGCTTTCTGCACACCGAGCAGATCCATCTCCACGTTCCTATTTGTTACGCGTACTGTCCCGCTTCGTGGTCTGCTCCACCCTCATTCTCGTCGTCAGCGTGGCTCTGAAATCCCGCTCTCGTCTCTCCCTCCTTCTCCCCCACTTCTCCTCCAACCATCCTACAGCCATGTCTTACCAACAGGAACGTTATATTGCCGAATTGGCCGTCCAGCGGGCATGCCTCCTCACACAGAAGGTCTTCTTCGAGAAGGCTAAGGGCACAGTCTCCAAGGACGACAAGTCCCCCGTTACCATTGGCGACTTCGGTGCTCAAGCCCTGATCATCTCAGCCATCCGCAAGAACTTCCCTAATGATGAGATCGTTGCCGAAGAGGAGGCCAGCACCCTACGTGAGGACAAGGACCTCAGCGCTGAGATCTGGCGCTTGGTCAAGGACATCAAGCTGGATGATGCAGAGAGTGACAATATTCTGGGTGGACCCCTCACCAGTGAGCAGAGCATGCTGGACATTATTGATAGCGGCAACAGTGCCGGTGGACCTAAGGGCCGCATCTGGGCCCTTGATCCCATCGACGGCACCAAGGGCTTCCTCCGTGGCGGCCAGTACGCCGTCTGTCTTGGTCTGATGGTTGACGGTGACGTTAAGGTCGGTGCTATTGGTACTCCTAACCTTCCCGTCGATGATGCTGCCCCCATTGATGCCAGCACCGGTGTCCAGCAGTCTGCGACTGCCGGCAACGGTGTCCTGTTCTCCGCTATCCTGGGTGAGGGTGCCACCAGCCGTCCTCTGACCAGTGGTACTCTTGCTGCCAGCAAGCCCATCTCCATGCGCCCCGTATCCAAGATCTCCGACGCTGTCTTCTGTGAAGGTGTTGAGGCTGCTCACTCCGCCCAGGGTGATAACGCTGCCGTTGCTCAGCTTCTTGGCATTACCGCCCCTAGCGTGCGACTGGACTCGCAGGCCAAGTACTGCTCCATTGCCCGTGGTGCCGGTGACGTCTACCTACGTCTCCCCGTCAAGAAGGACTACCAGGAGAAGATCTGGGATCACGCCGCTGGTGACTTGATTGTGCGCGAGGCTGGTGGCCAGGTGACTGACATCTACGGAAACCGCTTGGATTTCAGCAAGGGCCGGACCTTGGCTGTCAACAAGGGTGTCGTTGCTGCTCCCAAGGCCCACCAGGACCAGGTCATTGATGCCGTCAAGACCGTTCTGAAGTTGTAATTGGGTTATGATTTTTAATTTCGTCGCCTCTTCCACTGCACCTGAGCTCCCGGGGAGCAGAATCAGTTTGAAGTAGATTTGTGATACCATCGCTTGTGAGAGGAATAAAAAAAATACATATATGACGATAAGAGTACAAACCACGGAACCAAACACAAAATGTCCCGCGTAGTTGAAAAGAAATGCGCCTCCAGTCTATTTGATCTTCTTCGCCTTGAGCTTGATAGTCTCTCCGTTGACGAAGATACCCTTGCCCTTGTATGGCTCGGGGCGTCTCCATTCTCTGATCTCGGCTGCGAATTGGGTCACAACCCGCTTATCGACACCCTCCAACAGGATTCTGGTAGGCTGCGGTGTGCTCGCGGTAACGCCCTGGGGGATACCTAGTTCAATTGGGTGGGAGAAGCCGACCTTAAGGGAAACGAACTTTTGGCCGGGGTAGGTGGCTTTGACAGTGGATGCCTTGTCCTCGATGGTCGCCCTGTAACCGACACCAACCATACTCAAGACACAGACGTGGCCTTCGGAGACACCGAGGATGTGATTCTGGAGGAGCGCGCGAATGGTTCCTGGATAGAAAAACAAACTGTTAGACAATGCCTTGCTGTGACTGGACCGCCGCGGAGAAAAGTCAGGAGAACATACCCCACATAGCACGCTGGTGAGGGACCTCCTGGTCCAGGATTGACAAGGTAGCCTTCTGGCCTGTCTCATCGGTGGTGATGTTGACGAACGAGGGAATGCTCAGGCTCATCTCGCCTGTGGATCGGAGTAGTTAGCGTCCATTGACCGGACGACATCTCAGGAACGGCAAATTACCTTTAGGCCCCTTAATCTCAGCAATAAACTTGGGGATGTCCTTTCCTCGTGTCCGGGTCACAGTCGCCGGAAGATCGATAAGCTTAAATGACACCTCCGGGGGGATGGAGAGTGCGGCACCTCCGACTCGGGACTGCGCTGGGGATGTGGTTGAGAAGCATTGTGTGCGGGGGGAGAAGGCGGGAGCGAGGAAGACGGGTAGGGAGCCGCGCTGGAAGGGCTCTCGAAGAAGCTGGCGGGCGCAGCGTTGGGGTATGGAGCACGACATTTTGATTTGCGCGTGTTCGTCGGATGCTGAGTTGCGGACTTTGGATTTTGTTCGCAAATGGGTTACCTCAATGGGTTTAGCGTGCACGTGACTATCTATATAATTTGCTCCTTTTTGTGTATTTCGAACATCATGATCTCAATATCATCAAATATGCTCTCGACTGCGGAGATGATCAAATATTCGAGTTTATTGCGTCCAGAAATTGACTTTATATTAGACACTTCTTGTTGTTAGATGCCTCTACTGTCAAAAGTTGCTAAACTCGGGACCAGTAAATTCAGCTCTCGACGCCTATTCCGATTCTTTCTTGCACCACCAAGTCAAGGAAAACAACGAAGAAACACAATTCATCCAAATACAAGCAGCTACGCCTTTTGACACTGGCATTCTTCGAATTCACATCGACCAGGCTCCATAACTCTAGCCACACCACCAACTCAACAACATCAACGTCCAACTCGTTCCCAATGGACTCTTCCTCGGTGTTCAATCAAGTTATCCTTCCGATTGAAAGACATGGCGCATGCAGGGCAATCGAATGACCGCGGATTCACATGCTGCGTATCGATATGACGCATCAACGCTGGTTTTCCGGAGAACGGATTGGGGTATGTACAGTCCTTCCAATGGCATTCAAAGGATCTTTGTGGTTTCCTAAAATAAATGGAATGGTATTAGTGACTATTAGATTCTGATGGTGGATCAGAAGGTTGCTCACTCTTGTTTCTGCTGCCGTCCTCGGTTACGACCAGAATATCCCTTCCCCTTGGTAGAGCTATCGCTGGTAGCTCTGACCTTGGATGTCAATTGACCAGACGAAGTAGATGCTGGTGAAGTGGCACCGGCAATGACGTGCCTAGGGCCAGCATGGCCTGCTGGGGCCATGGTTGCACACCCATCATTAGATCGAGATTGGTGCATGACATTGTGAGTGAAGCGACACCGATCGGAACAAGAAGACAAAGTCGAAGATGCAGGGAAGCTAGATGTAACGGATTCATTGGGGTCTGTATATAGATGGGGATTCTCAGATACCAGAGATGGCTCCGCCAGTATGGAGGTCGATGATTGATAGGCAAGAGGGACATGGGGGGAACAGTTGATGCGACTTATGGCCCAGTCAATGCAGTCATAAACATCTGACGCCTGCAAATGATCAACGTGGGTGAAAGAAGGCGATGCCATACTAGAAGACTATAGAAGAAATAGAATCAAATGTTTTGAGCATTCTAGTGTGGAGGAAAAGGTTTATATAACACTCTCTGCGTCTATTACTAACTAGCAGTCATTCTCTAACTATAGTCAGTCAAAACCCCCCAAAGGGCCTTGGCTACCCAAGTAGTTTAGTAGTTATGCAAGATGGCGCTTAACTTCTCACCTGGCATTTATATTGGACTAATAATTCCTTGGCAATGCAAGGCCGACCTAGGATATGCCCGGGTGAATGTAACCCTTCATCACGTGGTAGCCCTTTTTATAGATGACCTACATATATGTATACAACTGTACGTAGCCGGAGAGCTCGCTTAATAGTACGATTACTACCCACTACTATGAACTTCACCCCGCAACCTTGAAATGACGATCAAGGTCCCTAGTCTGGCCCATATGTAGATTCGCTTTTGCTGGTCCGTCTTCCCATAGGGCTGCTTCAGGAGATGATAATGATAATGTTGTCCGTGATTACGACTGTTGCTTGTCGCATTTCTTACACGTGTTGCATCTGCTATCTATCATTTACAACATATTCGTATATACATTTTTCGTATAGTATCGCTATAGTGCATTCAATACAAAGTATGTAAACAACAATAATATCATTCTCTCAAACGCAAGGAACCCGGTCTACCAGTTGCCCTGTGTCTAAGCATATGGAATCCCTGAGTAAAAAGAAAAAGTCATTGCGCAGATTGACCAGCGATCAGAACGGCACGCCGGGTCTACACAATATGGAAGGCAGGCAACACGAAGGCAAGCAGGTTGAGGGATAAGAGATACACCGCAGACTATCAACCCGCTAGACTAACATGTCCACCGTACCTTGTAGGAATAAAGCAGTCAACAATCTATTAGACATCAATAGTGGATGAATTTGTGTAGTTTTATCTCGTATAGTGATGAAACGGCTAGTTGGTAATGGAGAGTCCATATAAATCCTATATTAAATCACCCTCTAACTCTTAACCATTTAGTAACGACTGTTTCACTATTTGAAGAGAAAAATCAGAATACAAGAAATCAACCAGCCCTGAGTGTTGAGGGGTTATTCTCTAAAAGTAAGGGCAGAGTGAGGGCGCGGACGAAATAAATTTGTTGTCAAGTCTCACTTTCTAAACAAGTCATCTTTCTATCCTTTACCACTCTCCCCACATCTTCCTCTATCACTCTCCCCATATCTTCCTACACCCATTCATCTCATACACTATACACGAGCGATAATATTACAGGCTAGATCTCTCACTATGAGACCAATCGATAGCTTCCAAATCCTTTTCTATACCATTCTCGCACTTGCACACCTCAGTCGAGCAAGTGTCCCTCTTCACAGCAAGTCATTCGAGCATGTCTCACAAGAAGATGCGCCAATTCATGCGCGCAAGTCGCCAGACATCGACGCAATCTCTTTCCTCAGTTCCCGATCGCAAGACGAAGACAGCATCTTCAATGAAGCCGTCAAGATTATAGACTCGATGAAGTCTTCACCTTCATGCAACAGACTTGCTGCAACTAAACTAGTGGACTCGTGTCAAACATTTAGCGACGGGAAAGACGACGCGCAGACTGATACCTCAGACACCCTCGACCTTCTTCGATCTGTTTATGCCGCACGCCTGGCGTTGTGTGAGATCGACGGTGCTGGCACCCAAATGCCTCCCTCATGCCTTCCAATCACTGTGTCTCCGCCTCCACAGAAGAATCGATTCGGCTTTCTGAGTCGGCACGGGAAATCTGACCCTGTCTCGGATGAACCCCGGAAAGAATTATTGGAGCAATGCCTCAGGACGCTTGAGTCGCGACCCCAGTGGTGGACTTCTTACAGCAACAGTCGACAGAATGCCCTTGTGATCTGCCATGCCTCGCGAATGGAGACGGAAAAAGAGGAGCTTATTGAGCTGCACCGATCCATTGCCAAGAGCAGTCTCAAGCTCAACAACGGGCTTCAAGAGGCTCTTCAAGATGCAGCTGCACGGTCTGCGCAGCAGCAAGCGTTTATACAAGCTGTGCAATCTCTACAAGAGAAGATTGTGGCCGATATGGAAGAGACAGGGTCTGTGTTCAAAGGAACATTCGGCAAATTTCTTCGAGAAATGGAAGCTAGAATACGGTCCCTCCAAGATTCTATATCTGTGGCATTGTCAAATGTGCGGACTGGAACAGGGATCCTTGAGAAGGTAAAATTGGAACAAAGCCAATCGAAGATGAAACAGGTACTGAATTTCAACTAGGATATCCGGAATGCATCAGCCCAGGTGGTAGAACTTCAAGATGCTCTACAGAATGCACACCAAGACGCAATGTCTAGAAGCCAAGAGATGTCGCAAGTGCAAGAAACCAATGCCGTCGCTCAGAAAGATCTCGCCTCAGATATGGACAGAGTGTACCGGGGCATGCAGCAATTCGATGCTGCTATGGTGTGCTAAATATGGATTTACCCTTTGGTCTATACTGTCAGACTAACCTTTTACCCCTTTTCATAGGAATGGTTGACCAGTCGAATGAACATGATTCTGGAACAAGAAACCAGGATGGCAGAGGTTAGAATAGCTTTACACATATCGACACTCTCACTGACTTTCAAAGCGACTTCAAAACATGGAAAACTTTATACAGCAATCTGAATTAAAAGCAAGCGAGCTGCAAAAGGCTCAGAACCAACAAACAGAGGCACTATCGGCACAATCGCGGGCCCAAGAGGCCATTCAATTCCACGCGCAAATATCACAGGCTTTGCTGGCCAAAACTAGCGTTGCCGCTGCCAATTTGCAATCTGTCATCGACGATGCAGCCTACAAGTCCAAACATCTCCCGAGTTTTGGTATCGGAGGATCCTCCGCGTGGTCTCTCTGTGCTCTCCTACTTATCGTTATTGCGGCCCAGAACATTAAGATTGCAGTGGCATTATTTTTTCTTATATTAGGTATGTGTGTATCCTTCAGGATGAAGACTGATTGGTGCTAATACAATGTGGCTTAGGGCATTCTATTGCCATTACTATCTTCAAATTTCTCTAGTTATACACCCCTTACGTGGTTTACGAACCTGATTTCATTGATACCCCAGCGTTATTTCCTTTTTGCATTTCTACTTTCTTTTCTATTTTTCTATCCCTGACCTTTATGCTTGAATCGCTTATGCTTGGAATCTCGGAATTCAGTCATTACATATCTATAGCAAACAATTTGATTTATTCGGAACTATGTATCTCCCCTTTCCGCTAATGGTCTAAAAGGGGTGTTTTAGACAGATAAAATGTGTAAATTAGCATAGCCACAATAGCTGTTAAGAGGCCAAGATAAGCTGCGGGATAGGCCCCCCAGTTATACCACCAACAACCAATAGAAGTTAATCCTTCAGACATCGGAAACGAAGTACGAAATGAATTTAAAAAAACAAAAATAAAATAAAAAGCATAGATGGGGGTCACGTGGGACTAACTAGATCGACTGAGCGCTTCTCCTCCTTTTCGATTCGCAACACGTTCCTACATCTATCAAATACCCCTTAAACCCGACATCGTTGATCAAAATGCCTGGTGTTCGTGAGTGATCCCAACTATTCCCCTATACTCCCGACCCAACATTTGGCGTTCCTCGGAACCACAAGTACACAGCGCTAACAACCCCTTAGCACCCGACGCGCTCGAGCAAGTCAAGAAGGGCTTCAGGCGCTTCTTCAGCAGCCGCAAGAAGTCTAAGAAGCAACCCGCCCAACAGGCCGAGCCTGCTCCTGCTGCGACAACTGCTGCCCCCGTCGCTGCTGCTGCTGCGGCCAGTGAGACAGCTCCCGCGAAACCCACCGCCCCCACTGCCACTCCGGACTCTGCCCCAGGTATGACTCTTATCGCATATTTGCTTTGTTTGCTTTTTGACAGCCAACTAACTTGTTCATCTGTTATAGATGCTACCAAGGCGCCCGAGGCACAGGATGCGGCCGCTGCGGCCCCTGTCGCCCCTGAGATGACCGCTACTGCCGGCCCCGTCGAGACTCATTACGAGCCCGAGCCTGCTGCTTCTGCTGCTGCTGCTCCTGCCCCTGCCGCCGCCGCCGCCGCCGCCGCTGCTCCTGCACCTGCTGCGCAGCCCGAGGCCGCTGTTACTAAGCCCGAGGAGCCTGCTGCTCAGAGCGAGACCCCTGCTGCTAAGCCCGAAGAACCTGTCAAGCCCGAGGAACCTGTCGCTAAGCCTGAGGAGGCTGCTGTGAAGCCCGAGGAGCCCGTCGCTAAGCCCGTGGAATCCGCTGTTAAGCCCGAGGAACCAGTCGCTAAGACCGAGGCCCCTGCAACCGAGGAACCCGCTGCCGTACCCGAGGCCACTGCCGCTGCACCTGTGGAACCTGCCAAGACCGGTAAGTCAATTGTCCTAACGAGGTACAGGATAATGCTAATAGCGATGCTAGATGCACCCGCTAAATAGAAGTGTGAGTATCCACTCAATTGGCGAGAATAGGTCCTTTCTTTGCGAGTCTGATCTAACTTGCGAGTGCTTTTTTTCCCGCTCTCTATTTCGTTTCATACCCTCAGCGTTGTACATTATTCATTTCAGCGATGCTTTGCATGCTTTTTCCATATCGGTTTCGATCAGACGGCTCAATATCATGCAAATCATCCATTTAATACTCCTTGCGACAGTAAAACTCCCCGCTTAATTCAACATATTATGCTATTGTTGCTAACAGGAAAGGTGAAAATCAACACTCCCACGGGTATCATATTAAATCTATCATGATGCTAGATTTCATTCCTCCCCGCCAGAGGAATGATCATCGCCATCCGCCATGACAACATCTTCAACGCTGACACCCGCCGCTGCAGCCTTCTGCTCTCTGGCTTTTTGTCTGCGCTTAAGTTTCCTCTCGCGGTTCTTCCGAGTCCTCTTCTCAGCTTCATTTTCCTTAGCAGCCTGTGCGGCTGCAGCCCGCTTGCGCAGCTGTACTCGGCGCTTCTTGCCTGGCTTCTTGCGTGTAAGTGGGCTCTTCGAGAGAGGTACACCTTCTACCACGTAGACAGGAAGGCTGTTGGCCGGCCGTGGCATTTTGGTCTGATGTCGCTTGAGATGAATGACTCGCCAGGGGAGATGGCAGCCGGGCTAGACGTCAAATTAGCAGATATAAAACTAGTCATATAGATATTCACTTACCCAGACAAGCGAGTTGGCCCATGTCAGCATGTGCTCACCGCTAACAGCCATATCCTCAAATTGTTTCTTCTTTTCCGCTATCCGACTCTCGTCTTCGGCGGTAAGTTCGCCACTCCTTGTGCCTTGTAGAGAAGGTGTAGAGAAGTAATAATCCCACCCGCGGGAGGCTTTCACAAATCGTCCCTCGCCGCCTCCAGAGCCCGGTGTAGGTGAATGCAGTCGAATCCTCAATTTTTGAGTAGTGGGCACTAGTTTTTCCTCTGTACTTTTCTCATCTGTCTTGGCCGCATCTTCCGTTGATTTGGCGGGGGCGCTGAATAGCCGGAACTCGAATTCTTGTTCCTCATCCTCGTCCTCCGCGGGTTGGTTGTCCTGACTAGTTGTCTGCTGTGCATTATCCAGTTGATCGAGATTGAGTAGTTTTCCTAGCCGGGCGTATGCATCCTGGGCGACCGCGTCGTCTGGTGCTGGTGACGGCGATCGGGATGACGCTGGAGAACGCATCTCATCGCGGCGAACACTGTATAGATCAGATTAGTTGGTATATTAAGAAAGACCTGTATATATTGCTTGACATACCGCTTAGCATCTGGTAGATCAAACATGGTGTGTGTGGTGTGGAGAGGGAACAGATCAGATCAAAATGCCCAAGAAAAACGATGTTTCCACGGCTGCGGCCACGGCCTAATGACATGGCACGGGCCGCCCAGCCTCAACCTCCGACTTCGACGAAGTCCTTTTGTCTACAGTGTGACTCTCTACTGCGCCATTTGTTTCATTTCATATTCGTTTTCTGCATATTCCACATTCTTTACCTTCCGATAATCCCCTCTTCTCCAAAGGATACTCACACCTCAACTATTGGGGTTAATGCCTGTATCCATCTAGCGCAAACGTGCAAGACCATCCCCGGTTCTGAATTCCCGATCCCACTCATAAATGGGTATCTGTGCCTCCTGTCTCGGCGGAAATCGCCATGAATCTCCTGAGGTAAGTCCCAAGTCTGGAGCTAGGTTCACTGTCACCATGTCGCATGACCTCAGTCTGATGCGTGATGCGCAATACATGAGATGCTTATCAGCGAATGCAACGTCTAACCTTCTTCCTTCCAGCCTGAATCCGCCCGTCTACTCGAAGAAGATCCTTATCAAGCCGGCTATGGCTACGGAGCACTGAACCATGCCCATCAGGCCAGCCAGCCGGATTCAGAATACGTGAGACGTGAGAGGGAAGCGCTGGAATCCATTTGCCAGCGGACATCTGAGTGAGTAGAATACAATACTTTCATGGCAAAGACACGATCGCAATTTATACTGATTTCTCAGCTCCGTCATTGATATCTGGTCCCTCCAACCACAACCACACCTTCAACCCCAAGCAACCCTCCACACCCCGATATCAGCATCTCCAGTTCCATCACAAAGAACCGATAGAATAACACATGCGGTATCTACCCCGCGCACATCACCACCAAGTCGTCCCACATCAGGCACATCAGGCACCGTCCCGAAACACTGGGGTGAAGTTGTCGTGAACCCGAATAAGAAACGGTCTCGGGCTGATATCAAAACGGATGCGAATGTCAGCCATGATGTGTTTGGCGTTCTGAACGTCACCTAAAATGCTGGGGTATGCATCGCTGCACATTGACGATGACGCTGTACACGACAAAAAAAGGCGTGAGGATTACAAGCGATGCAGATAAGGGTACTGGAAGACCCGTTTTCATTATGTTCTTGCGCTGAGTGATTTTTTTGCATTGATCGCAGGTCGACTGGTTTTTCGCACATACATAGCCATTCCTTCTTTTCCCTCCATTCTTGGTCTGATAATACCCAATGGCGCAGACTTTTTCTTTTGTTATCAGATTTTCTTTGACATACCATGCTCTTTTTTCTACTGGCGTGTTTTGAGTTTCTTTGTCATATCATCTTGTCAGTTATGCACTGTCTGTATATTGTTTTTTAAGTACTGGACTTGATCATTTGTTTTTGCATAGACACCAATTCCAATTCATTATCGAATTACTCGTAAATTATGACTATGTACGTAGGTGCTGAAAGTGCCAATCCTTCTAGGGGGGTATATCGTAGAGTCAATTCATATAGAAGTTCAACTTTGGATGGGATGGTTTTTGTAGGCATCCTATTTGAAATTTACTATACACTCGATAGTTCATGGTTTGAAGAACCATCCCCATAACTATGAGAGATTTGGCATCAATTATTCAACCCATCACTCCACCAGTAACTACCGCAAATGCCTGGGTGGACCGAAATCGATAATAATAAGCGAGGAAAAAGAAAAAAAAATAGTCATTGATAGGGTAAAAAGAAATGGATACATGACAACTCCCCTATGATAGAAAAGAAAACGCCCGCTGATACCCAGCACCGTGATGGATATTGAAGAGAGGATGCAATATGTTCGTGTCGGGTCGATCCCGAGCCCGGAAACCTTCGCACTGCAAACTATCAGACATCGTCCATTGTGCCCGCAGGCTCTTCGCCGCCAGATTCATAGCTTCCCGCCGAGCTGAGCTCATCTTCAGACTCGGTGTCCTCGCCTGCTTCATCCACGGCTTCTTTGCTGGCGTATTTGGCAACATATTCTAATGGATTGTCAGTATGGCATAATACTGAACATGGTATTTTATTGTAACACACCTTTGACCTTCGCTTCGTATGCCTTGGGCTCACGCATCATCAGCGCTGCTGCCTCCCCGTTGAGTGGATCCGAAGGGTTGGGGTAACGGAGGAGCTGAGGAAGGAACACTTCGAAAATGTTGTGCATGTCGTACATTGGCGACCAGGTTTGGTTGATCACATCGAGGCAGACCGAGCCAGATCTATGTCAGAAAATGGTATTAACTCTGACACTCCACACTTCTCGAACCAACATTAACTCACAGCTCATCGATGTTTGGGTGGAAGATTCTGTTGACAAATCCGATGCTAGGGCTCTTGTATGGGTATTGATCAGGCAATTCGACGTGGATTTTCCAGTGGCCTCCGGTGAATGGTGCTAATAAGATTAGTATGATGTAATGTCGGTTGATTATGAGCGGCACATACTCTCTTCCGGGCCCTTAAATCGAACGTAGAATTCTTGCCTGTTGATAGTAATTGGTATCGGAGGCGTTCAAATGGTTCAAATGTGGATGGTAGGGATAAAATACATACACTAGATAACCAAAGTTAGCGTATAGATCCATAGCTGACAGAGAGCCACAACTTACTGTTATCATTGACCAGAGTCACCTCATAGTCACTCATCAGCCTAGATATACCGTCAGATTATTGTCCAACAGCTAAGTATGCCCGCCGAGGCCGACTAAAAAGGTGGGGAAAAGCGGCGCAAAGGGGATGGGGATTGTCGGTCGTACATCCTAGCTCAAGGTTAGTGGCTGTATATTTGGGATATCTTTGGACTTATAAAGCATACTTCATGACCTGTAGAATGAAAAACAAGCGTTATTAGTATCTCCGGCAACGCTGGGGGCTTATCGGACTATCCGCAACATTACTCACATCAGTCTCGATTCTGCGCTTTGGGCTACTCATGTTGGCGGTTTGAATAGCAATAGCAAATTCTTCGGAGATATTATCGGCTGTGGGCTTTCACAGCGAAAGCAGACCAGGAGCGTTAAAGTGCCGTGATCACTGGAGCAGATATTCGGAGTCGGAGCGGGGAAGTAAAGGGCGGGGCAGGTAGCGGACTTTGAAGTAGAAGTAGAGTAGTTAAATGGTGAACAGGGACTAGAAAACGGACAGAAATATCAAATCTCAGAGAAAGTTTCACTTCTCAGACCTAGGTAAACGAGACAAGGAGAAGAGAATCTTGGATGAATGATTTAGATCGGGCATGATGAGTCGATGACTCAGCGGCCGCCATGACGATGACTGGTAT
This sequence comes from Penicillium griseofulvum, assembly GCF_001561935.1. Lineage (NCBI taxonomy): Eukaryota > Fungi > Ascomycota > Eurotiomycetes > Eurotiales > Aspergillaceae > Penicillium > Penicillium griseofulvum. The sequence goes on along the minus strand of NW_024467471.1, from coordinate 2,546,784 downwards.
AGGTGGATCCATCAATGGATGTAGGTCCATGCCTCTAATACTTGCTTTATATTCACTCTAATAGTATTGCCGAGGGAATAACCATACCAATCATCGGTTAGTTATACGCCTGTAGGTTGCTAATTGCGGCTATTCAACATGCTAACGGTATCTGTGATGCAGAATCACAACCAGAACAGTACGGAAGCCGTAAAAGTCAGTCTGCGCGATTGAACGCTTTTCTTTTACAACATATATCATCTGGTCGAATCACAGTAATCTATGTTTGGCCAGAGAATCTATATGAAATCAAAATGGATAAGCTATACTTGCATGCTTTATTATCCTCTAGTTAAGTTAGATATAGTCACGTGGTGCCACGTGACAGGCTGCCCCAATGCCATCTTCTTCAGCCGAACATTTTTGGCTCTATTAGGACTCCTATAGGGGCTGGGTTATCCGTCATTGGGTTCATTGAGATGTACTCTAGATTACTCTCAGCAATTTTTCAATTATAGTCAAACATTTCTCAATTACTGCCACAATAGGAAGCTCCACTGCCTCAAGTGGACTACGTGGAATCAATATATTCAGACACCTACAACAGGACAACTAGCGTACAATGAAAGAGGGTGGGGTTAAAAAACCCCCTATCCATGTATTCCGTGGGATCTGTCAGTGACTACTGAACTCCAAGAGTCCAGTCACCAACTTATCAGGACTCGCACGAGAACTGGCAGTTGGATTTGTATTCGGACCTTCGAAGGCCTCAACAACTTGCTGTTGATGATATCGATATAGGACTTGAATAATCTGAATATCAGTTGATTTAAGACAATATTACAAACACTTCAACCAAGATTCCACTGCAGTGTCATTTGATATGTCTTCTTTAATATCCTTTAGGGTAACTAGTCGCAAATTATAGAACAGGGCAAAAGGCACAGGCCTGACAAGTCGACTTGTCCATACGAAGGTTTACTATCCATATGACTAAGAAACAAATGAACAGTAAAATATGACTAGGATATGTTGAAATAAGACCATTGAGTATAAGCAAAAGTGCTCAAAACTACCAACGAGAATACATGTCATACATGCTTCCCCATCCTTCAGGATCATCATTATGACCTGTAGGCTTGTTATAATTTCCAGCACCCCGAACAGTCCGTCCCATTGCCACCAATCTCTTAGAAACCTCATTCGCCTCAAACAAACTGACAAGTCTTCTCTTTCCAGGCCGTTCCCGAGCCCGTTCCTGACACACCCGAAGCATAACCTTTTCTTTGTCGTACTTGACCCTGGCACCGGGAATGAAGAATTGAGGATCACGCTGAACGGCATGTTGCCACTCAGGGTGTGTGGCCGAAGATGCCGGAGGACTGACAGGCGGCGCAGCGGTACACTTATTGACCCAGGCGTCAACTACCATCTCCATGGGAGTCGTACCAGTGGCATTCTCCCGGTACAGCATATCAGGACGACGATCGAGGAGTAGTCCAAGAACTTGCGGGAATTGTTTCCTGGCAGCATTATGCAGTGGTGTGTTTCCACCTGCGTCAAAGAGTTCGAGATGCTTTTGGCTGGAGTCAGCCAGGTCCAGAATAACGTTTGTCATAGATGTGAGTATTTCATCCTCAGTCTGAGGACTGTTAGGGGGCCGAGGGATGACCGGATCCTCTGGCGTAAACTGGGTTTGGGCCTGAAGCCAGGCCATAAATGGTGTTCGTAGGCCTCCACTGGCGCGTTGCATGAACATTGTCTGCAGGAGTTGCTTATCCAGCAGGTCTGTGAGTCTAGTGAAGCGGTTGGAGTTCTTGCAGGGTCGATAAGTGTCTGAAAAGAGGATTAGGTGGAGAAGATTGCGCGCCTCTTTGTCGCGCGCTGCTTGATTGGCGCCGGCTTTGATCAAAATGCGCGCGAAGCGGACCTTATGGAGGGACATGGCCCAGGCCAGGGGCGTCAGTCCTTCTGTTGAGCGAGCCTCCATGCATTCGGGGTGTTGATCCACAAGATACTGAACCAGACGGACTGTTTCGTCGCTTGGTTCGGACATAATTGCGAAGTGAAGGACGAGGTTGTCTTTTATATGGTCAGCTGGGTTTGTCAAATTTGCTGAATAGATTGAACACTTACTTTTTGCTTGTAACCAGGTTAAGAGTGTGCCTTCGAGTCCGAGCTTGGACTGGGTCAATCGTTTAACTCTCTCATCATTCTTCTTCGAATTGAGATACTCCATGTAATAACGAGCAGGCGCGGTACCAAGGAAGAACTCTGTAGCTGCCAGGTTACCCTGACGAGCCGCAGTCAGAAGGGGCGGACGTTGTGACTGGGCTTTCATCGGTTGGTCTCGGCCAGCGTTAGCCCAATCGGCACGCTTGGCGCCACGAATTGACAGCCCAGGGTAGTATTGAGGCTCTTTCTTGTCCTCAACGCCACAATCATCACTCAATTTTGCGAGTGGGAGGCCAGCTCCAGTCATTTGAATCAGTTTCGCAAGGCACTCGGTACGTCCAAGTGACATTGCAAGCTCGAAGTCCTTAGACCTTACTGAAAACTCGATCTCTCCGGATGGATTGGTGCTAGCGAGGTCCAGTCCAGTCTTCAAGAGGAATTCCAAAAGAGGAATGTTGTTTTTGTAGACAGCATATCTCAATAAGCTGTCAATATTGGGAGATTTGTCTCTCTTATCCCAAGATTCTTCGTCCTGATATTCGTCCAAAAATAGGAAGGCATTGAACTGCGCCTGAAAAGCAGAAAGGGGGGAGGTATTGCTCTCAACCTGACTGGTAACTTCACCGATGTTTTCGTATGTGAAGGTATCATCAACAACATCACTGACTATGTTAAGGCTATCGTTCTCTCCATCTGAGTCGTCGTCAGAGGCATTAGAGTATTCATCGGTATCGATCTCAAAGCGCTTCCGACCGTGTGAAACCTTCACCTTGTACTGAACGTGGAGAATTTGAAGGATAGCCCTAGCGACGGCGAGATGCCCGCGCATGATGGAGATTAAAAGGGCAGACAGGCCTTGATTGTCGCTCACAGCGATCTCAAGGGGTTCTTGGTCATTGAGAGATCCCCACTTGCCCAGTGTCAAGGTTTTGATGGTATCAATGTCGCCATTCCAGGCCGCTTCGAAGCTGTTATATTATGGTCAGCAGAATGATCTTAGACTGTGGGGACAAGGAGGGGATACGTACAGTTGCAGGTATCCATCACGAGCATTCTCAGTGATGGCTGGTACATTGAAGTTAAAGGTGACTTCCCAAGGCTTAGGAGGGGGCAGTTTAGTTTCAGTTGAGACGTAGGCTGGGGCCGGCACGGGAACCTCCTCCTGGGGGTGAAGCTCGTCCCATGTCTTTGCACCTTTTTTAAGCAAAATGAACTCCAGCTTCTCGTAGTCGCGAATCAACTCCGCAATTACCGCCTTCTTCTCGAATAAGCCAGGAGGATCATGCTTTTCGGATTCAGCCTTGTCGTTTGCCTCGATCTCTCGGTTTGTCTTGCGTACGCTGCGGAGCAGGTCCTTTGCGGCGAACATTTTGTAGCTACCAGACTGGAACTCCGACAAATATGTCTCGTCATTTGGATCAAGTGGTGTCTTAAGATCATGGGAAGGGTATTTGCGCCCGACAAGGTATTCACGGAGCGTTTGCAAAATCTGACGCGTGACGTCCAATACTGTACGGCCCTTGTCTTGATATCTCTCCTTGATGGAAGTGCTATCGCTGTTAGGGTCGACCCCCCGATTAAGCAAATCAATGGCGACTAAAGGAAGATCATTGTCAATTGCCAGCAAGATTGGCTGCTTCACACTGGCCTTTGCTTCGTCTTCGATTGTGCCGCCGTAGTAGGCGTGCGGTCCTTTAGCTGCCTTCACAGCCTTCACAAGCTCCCCTAGGTCAATCTCCGGGTGGGCACCTGCGTTCAGCATCTTGGCTGCTGCCGGGGCACTCTTCGCACTTATTGCAGCCATCAATGCCGAGGAAAATTCTGGTGTCCACTTCGAGCCCTTGAGTACCAAGTGATTGATTGCCCGCTTTACAGCCGGCTCATCATGCTGCATGTAGATATCCATAATGTCAAACTTGTTGGAATGGGCAAGGTAGTATAGCGGTGTCTTCTGCTTGAGATCTGCTTGGGCTGGTGAAGCGCCGAGATTTAGAAGGGTGTGGGACATTTCCTTTGCTTTCTCAGATGAGAGGCAATGGACGAGAACAAGATTGAGAATTGCAGCCTCGGGTGTTCTGTAATGCTCATTCATAATTTTGATTGGCAGCAAAATATCGGCCCCAAAGGACGCGACTAGCTCTTTCACGGCCTCCGTGTGACCATGGAGAATGGCGAGATGCAAAGGAGCAGCACGGCTATCCCATGCAACAACATTCACGTCGTAGACATCCGGTTCGAGATCATTCTCCTCGAGCGTATCGTACGTGCGCAGATCCTCGTTCTCCTCGCTATCGACCTTGACGTAAGAGGCAGAGGTGTGAGACATGGCATCAGTTTGGTCAATCATCTCAATATCTTCATCCTCGTCTGTGCTAGGCTTGGTCTCTGACTTGTCGTTCTTTTTCAGCGATTCCTGCTTCGTGGCTTCCTCTTCTTCATTCTCGTTGCTCTTTTTGAGTAGAATTCGGATGATCTCAACGTGTCCCCGGGCAGCGGCAAGATGGAGCGCAGTCTTTCCATCCGCCATACGGGGAATCATGCGAGCACCGCCATCAATAAGACATTGGACAACTTCAGGTGTCGAGCACATGCACGCGAGTTGTAGCGGTGTCCGCCCAGTGTAGTCGCGACGATCTGGGTTGGTGCCCTCCTCCGCAAGGAAAGCTTTGACAGAGTCTACATCGTTTGCCACGATTGCCTGGCAAAGTTTCTCGGTTTGGCCAACGTAAGCCATTTCTATCATGTCTGCATTAGCGCATAATCCAGGAATAAATGAGCATGTCGGACAATTCACTCACCGGTCCAATCAGTTTCAGTGATGGGATTAAAACTTCCAATTTCCTGGCGACCTGGATCATCTTTGATGAAAGTAATATTACCAGAGATATAAATTTTGGCCTCCTCTTCGGCAAGCTTAACTTCCTCCTCGGTAACAGCCTTGGGGCAGAAGCCACAGCAGTCACCAATGACATGCTCTGCCTCGCCGAAGAATGCCGGATGACGATGAAGATAAACAGCACGGTCTTTGGGCTGGTTCCATTGGGCGTTCAACAACAGATCCTTGGTGTAAAGTAGCTTCTCAATGCTCCTGGCATTGAATCTCCGGCCATAAGGAATAGTCTAGAAAGTCAGTAAGAGTTAGGAGGAAATTCGCAGTCGCAGTAGATGTACGAACAAAAGTATGATAGTCAGAAACTTGATCTTGCTCTTGCCATTCAGGCACCTCATCTTCCCAGTCGTCCTTAAGATTACCATGCAGTGCTTTACCATGACGACGTCGCAGATACAAATCTAGAGGTGGACGACCTCGTTCCTCACGCCTCTTTTGGAGATAGTTGTCCCGGTCATCAGACCGAGGAAGCTTTTCCAATACCAGAAGTCGTGCAAGTCCTTCAGTTCTGGTAAAGCTTCTCTCGAATATAGTCTATCAGGAATTAGTTTTCCTGGCATCTTATCCACCTAATCAAAGGATTGAATTCTCACCGGGTCAATCTTTGATCTATCAAGAGCAGGCCAGAAAACCTCGAATCCTCGGTGCGAATACTTGGAAAGACGGTTCTCATATGATGGTGATCGTCGAGATAGATCAATCTGATTCACTTGCGTGATGTATGCGGCGATTGCACGTGGGGAGGCGTAGACCTGACTACCATCATAAGCCGCGCACGAAGCATCGACGTCAAAGCCAGTGAGAATCTCAGCGACTGAGCGGTAGATGCGAAGCACGATTTGCACATGGCGATTCGGATACTGAGAAGCAATGGTAATCGTATTCTTGGTCCGAATGGTCGTGGTCTCATAGAGGATAGTGTTTTTGATCTTATCCTCGATGTGCATGATCTTCTCGAGAGCTTGCTCCTCGTTCAGGCCATACAAGAAGAGGTCCACATCTGACGCCGGAGCAAACTCATCATGATAGTACTTGCGAAGACCACGCTTGGAATTGCGGTACTTTTCCGGCACAGGCAAAAGTGAGGTCACGACAGCGCTACCAGCAGCGACCACATTGGACCAATCAATATCACTCAATGAGCCCTCTGTGAAGAGTGCAAAGTTGTTCTGGAACTCATTCAAAGATAATACAACTGCCGCAGAGCCATGTGGTTTCCGGTCCTCTGCACTTAGTGGCAAAAGATACTTCTCCGTTTGCTCTGGTGTTTCCGAGGCAAGGTCCCGAGATCGAATAGAAAGATCTGTGGAACCTTTCTGGTCATACAGCGGCACAATGTTGACATAGTTACCTTGGATTGATGTATGAGATGGGTCTTGAGCAAATTTCTTGCGCAAAATAGCATCAAACTCGTTGTATGGCTGAAGCAAGTCTCTCATGGGCTTCTCTGGGTTGGAGTTGACATACTTCACGAAGTCATTGTGCGTCACTGGGAGGGAGGGCAAAGAAGTCATTTTGTGTAGTTGCAATAACTAATAAGAATGCTGAGGTGAATACATGGCAAAAGCTAGGAGCCCATGAAGTATAAATACGAAGGCCAATGTTGATCGATATTGATGATCTTATCAAATCCTTTCCACTTTGCGTTAGCGTCCAGGCATCCTTAGGCAACCTTAGGCAACAGATCCACTATTGCCACTTTTTCAACCAATCGCTTCCCTCTCCGTACAACCACCAAATCTCAACACAATTCTACTTCGTATTCAAACCCCTGAATTTTCATTCATGAGACACCAATTCACCTGTAGAGTCATACATCTCGGTTGGAAGCCTAGTTGCAGGCCCTACGTACATGCAAACAACAAGTCGGTATGCACGATGCACCAAGTATTCTTTATTATCCCTCAGCGGTTTGTGGAAAGGAGGTGAGGAAATAGTATGCTGATTGATTTACTCGGGAACTCTATGCGTGAGCAATTGAATATGGGGTAAACATAGCTCTCCTGTTCTTGCTATCGTGTACTCTATGGTGGTATGAGGCCAACAATACATACATATATTTTTGCTTCATTGCCATTTCCAGAAATGTTACTTGGTCATTAATCATGGGGTGTTCTTAGGGCCCATTTCAAGTATGTAGACTAGAGGAAGGGAAGTAAATATAGAAAGCCTTCAGGGGTTACTGTGGAAAACTAAGAAACATATATATTCAACAGGGGCAGACTATACCGCTTGCGAAAAAGCATTCTGTTTGTCAAATTTATATCTAGGCTACTATGTGATAACTAGACATATATATAATAGTGACCTTTAGTGCCTAGGTAGAACATGAGCCATGCTAACACCTGTACTACTCACACAAATTCTTGCGAACTAAACAGGGGAGCCAAACAAGAGAGAAGAAACATTGAAAGATAACACCGTAACAGACGCGACTTCATTCATGAGGCCGTATCCAAGATGATCAAGATAGGGATGATGGGAAGTCAATTTAAATCGGATAAGAGAATGAAAAATAAACCTATACCATGAATTGAACCAATCCAGTCTTGTCTAGTCCTCAGTGCTGCTCCTCGGCCGGCAGTTGAATCTTTACTGCACCCTCCGCCAGAGCTTTATTCTGGCTATTCTTGCTAGCGATATAGGAATTAATATACTCAGGCACTTCAGCGACCTTACTATCACCGCTTGGAATCGGGGTTCCAAAAGTTTCCCAGACCGGAACAACACCAGTCCAGACACTGCTGGTGACCTGCTCATTGGCCGAGTCCTTACGCTCATCCGAAACACCACCATCACGGATCTTGCCGCTACCATCCACAATCTTTACCTTCAGGATGACAGTCGACTGCATCTCAGCACGGTCCGGCGGCACACGCGAGTGATCCCAGCGGTCCGCAAGGACAGAGTTTGTGATCATTTTCATGGCCCAAAGTTTCTCTTCCTCATCTGTGACGAGGGTCGCGTAGCCGTGTAGGATGGCAGAGCGGTAGTTGTAGCTGTGCGAGTTGGGCGTGAGCGACAGGATGAGACCGTCTATTTTGCTTGCTGCCACGCAGATGGGAAGTCCCTCGCCATCGCTGCAGCTGCGGGCTAGGTTCATAATACGCGAGCTGACGTAGCCATGGAGATAGCACTCTAGAGGCTCGTCGATGCCTGCGGAGGGAAACTCGAATGATCCCATTTGTCCAATCATTGGGAGGATTGCCGGGAATGGGTCATCTGGGCCTGGGTTGAAGGATACATGGAGAACCTGGGAGTCATTGATGATTGAATGGATTGGACCCAGGTCATATGTGGCTAGAATGTAGTGTTAGTTGATTTCAATGTATTTCTACATATATTTTGTACCTCGATGCTTGTACCGGTTGGCGGTGTTGGAAACCCTCTTGGGGTAGGTCAAGGTTCGTCCCATAATGTGTATGATAGTCTGTAGAATGCGTTTGGCAGTTAAGAGAAGCAAGTAAATGACGAACTAAGCATTTAAGTAAATAAATGGTGAGTCAATACAGGTAATCCGATAAGCTAGGGCGCGCCTTTGAACACCCTTTTTGGCAGGTCCATCCGTGTAATATTTCCCCGCAAAGGCTAGACTGGCCCCGGGGGCCATGATGGATGACAGGTGCACAGATCTATTGAAGTAAGAATGATACAGGGGACGTGGACAGCAGAAACTCCGATGCGAAACGCACCCGTGGTGATTGGCCCACACCGCCGACTGGATCGTCCACGGGGGTATCTGGCGATAACAACTCCAACAATTTACTCTTATCACTTACTTTTTGGGACCTTGAAGCATGGCGGCATGCAGGTCTATTGTTCGCCAATGCGCTGTACATTTGCGCTCAGCGAGGCCTTTGAGCCATTCATTACGCCAATTGCCTAGATGCAACCCTCTTCCTCGCAGTTACGCTACCTCCGTGGCCGCCGCGGAACTCAAATTCGGCCAGCCGTTGCATGAGACACACCCCCATATGCTTAGCCCGGGCGAACGTGCGTCATTATCTGTTCTATTGACTTGTTTTTTTTTAAATATATATTTATTTACCTGATTATCTTTCGTTTAGTGACGCCTGGAATCACCGCCCTTGAATATGCGCAACGTCGATCGAAGCTCGCCAACAAGCTACCTAAAGGCGCAATTGCGGTGCTAGCTGCCTCGGAGGTCAAGTACCGTGCGCAAGGTATCTTCAATGAGTACCGCCAGGACTCTAATTTCTTTTACCTAACGGGTAAGTTTGCTCGCAGGCTGGTGATGCTGCGGAGGACACCTGCTAAACGTTTGCACGTTGGATAGGATTCAACGAACCGAATGCACTGGCGATTATCGGCAACGACGGCTCTGGCGATAACCATATCTTCCATTTATACGTGCAGGAAAAGGATCCTAAGGCAGAACTCTGGGACGGGGCGCGCTCCGGCACCCAGGCTGCTGTGGATGTCTTCAATGCCGATGAGGTGCGAAGTATTGGTGGAAGGATCAAACGAATTGTTGAGCTGATACCGAGAACAGACAGGAAATATTGAACGCATTGGAGATATTTTGCCGAGCATTATCCAGGGAGCAACGGAGGTTTACTCGGATATCCCCACATTTGATGGCTCTAGGTCATCTTTGAATCGGTACCTGTATGGGCCAACAGTCGCATCAGAAAAGTTGAAGAAGGTCATCGATGGCCGCAGGGTCAAGCCGTTGAAGCATATGCTCAATGAAATGAGGGTGTTCAAGAGTGAGAATGAGGTTGTACAGATGCGCCGACTGGGACAAGCGGCAGGGAGAGCTTTCACCGAGTCTATGCGACAGGGCTTTACTCGCGAAAAAGACCTCTATTCCTTCCTCGAGTACCAATTCAAGGTCAATGGTTGTGATGGGAACGCATTTGTCCCGGTTGTTGCGGGTGGGCAGGTAAGTTTTTCGACATTCTTTAAGCTGGATTTGATACTCACAGACCTAGAATGCCTTGGCTATTCATTACACCCGAAATGACGATATATTGAAGTTCGTATGCCTTTTCTAAACCATTCGGAGACTCTGCTTACACTTAATTTTAGGGATGGCGATTTGGTTCTCGTTGATGGCGGTGGTGTAAGTTGAGCTGAACTCAATATTTACAATTTCAGGTCACTGACCAAACTGCAGGAATGGGGAACCTATATTTCCGACATCACTAGAACGTGGCCTGTCAATGGCAAGTTCTCTGATCCCCAGCGGGATCTGTACAATGCTGTGCTCAACGTGCACCGGCGCTGTCTCGCTTTATGCCGCGAGACCTCCAATCTTTCTCTAGACAAACTTCATGGCATCGCCGAGACTGGATTGAAAGACGAGCTCAAGTCGCTTGGCTTTGATCTTTCCGGCAATGTATGCATCCAAGCTCCTTCCACGTGGAGTATATTGCTGACTCTGACTAGGCACTCAATGTTCTCTTTCCGCACCATCTAGGCCACTACATTGGTCTGGATGTTCATGACTGCCCTGGGTATTCTAGAGGCTACGACCTGAAAGCAGGTCAATGTATAACAATTGAACCGTTCGTCCCTAACCTTCTTCCCCGCAGATCTGAAACATGCTAATCCATGCTAGGGGTATTTATGTTCCTGACGATGAAAGATGGCCTGCCCACTTCCGCGGGATCGGAATTCGTATTGAGGATAGTGTTTGTGTCGGAGACGAACACCCGATTGTTTTAACCCCAGAGGCTGTCAAGGAGGTATGTTCTTTTAACATTATAGTATTACCTATATTTACCCATCACTAACTTGTACTAGGTTGAGGACATTGAGGCACTGCGTAGTTAGATGTGATGTATAGGGTAGCTCGTCAGATCCCTCAAATTCCCATGTACAATAGCATAATGGTCTAGAAAGATTATATACGAGCCCCTTTATTTTCCTTTAGTTTGTTTCCTCCGAAGTATAATCTATATGTCTGAATTATCCTTGCCTAGTTCAGATACTTTGTGGGTGGCTGGTCTGTTGTTTGGGGGCTGTTTGGAAGGCTGGTCTTTGAGGAGGTTGGAAATGATATATCCGTTTTATCAATTTGTTAAGAAGAGAAACATTAGACAAAATAACAGAAAAGTCGAAAATGAACTAGTAAAGAAACGAAAAAAAAAAAAAAAACAAAATTGTCGCGGTCAAAGAATGCAATGTTGATGTTCATGCTTCGCGCTCTGCCGTTGGTTGTCAGGCCTCCGCCCAAAACAAACTGAGCTCCACACCACACGACCTGCTTTGCTCTTCTTTCTTTCCTCCAGGTCTTCCACCTCGACTTTCTCTTCTCCCACCTTCGAGTACTTCGATCTCTTCTACTCTCTTTTGGCTACTTGCTGTTGTCTCTTAGGATACAATGTTAACTCTCTGATCTCCTCTAACCCTGAAAAGACGTGTTAGTAACGCGTACTCTTCACCGAGTACCCCTCTTTGATATTTGACTATTTGTCACTCTACAACATCTGCACGCGTTCTCAGCCCTGGGAACCTGTTTTCAAATGGCAACTGTCTTCGTATCTCCCTCGCCACGAACCTCCATGACCATGGCTACTCGCCGTCCACTCGCAAACGTCCCGAATGCAACCAATTCTCCACGCAGGGCCGAGCTAGTGCTTAAACGAGCTCGACCTACTAAAGTGGAGATGCCATACGGACAACCACCACCGAAAAGACAAGCGATGGAGAATATGGAATACGAACCTCGCTCTACCACCTGCCAGACCACGACCACGGACTCGAAACTCTTCGCGAGACGATCGAACAATGGCAATCCTAGTGCATTTGAGAAGAAGCTTGTCGCAGCTAGGGAGAAGGAACGTCAACCGGTGGTGAAGAATGTCAGAGTTGAGAAGGCTCCGGCAGATACCATGGACTCCATTCGCCAATGGCAGCGGCACTATCGGAAGGCGTTCCCCCAGTTTGTGTTTTACTTCGATAGCATCCCAGAGGATGTCAGACGGCGATTCTCTCGCCAAGTCAGTGCTCTTGGAGCTGTAAGTCATACTTGCCCCACAGAACATTCAGTTGGCCTTGGTTGCACCTTTTGTCCCCGATCTTCAGTAATTGAACACCTCCCATTAGTATATTGTCTAACCAACTTCAATACAGCGTGAGGAGAAGTTTTTCTCGCGTTTAGTGACCCACGTTGTGACTTCGCGTACTATCCCTCCGGAATCAGCCACCCCAACGGAGCCCGAATCTACTGAAAACGCTACCAACGGCGATGGTAACGTCCAAACTGTCAACCCTTCTCTTTTGGAGAGAAACGGCGAGACTCACCTGCATGCTTCATTGAAAACCGAAACGCGTCGTGACCAAGCCACTATGGACATTCTGCAAAGGGCTCGGCAGATGGGCATGAAAATCTGGGCGCTGGAAAAGCTTCAGCGTATGATCACTACCATCAATGACAGTGACATTGGTGCCCAATATGAACAAGCCGCTCGGAACAAGGCCGCCGGTGGTAACGCCGCTAACGGCAGGGGCGAAAATGACCTTTCGAGGGTTCTGCGGCAAGAACTACTCAACGGACCGTCGGATCGTGATCCGTTGACCTCAATGGAAATGATCATTTTCAAAGGACCATTCGTGTACATTCATGACATGAACGAGAAGACCAAACCGGTGATGGTTCGAGAATACTCCCGAGTCGCTAGACGGCAGGATGGGTCTTGGCCACAGTTCCGAAGCGCCCCCCTCGGAAAGTGTCCTTTCATAGATGAGCCCCCAAGTAGAAAGGAATATGACCGACACCGATTGCGTCAACTCCACAAAGAGAAGAAGGCTGCTTCTCAAAAGGCTGATGGAACTCGTGATGCTAAGACAAAAGCAGCTGTGCCAGTTCAAGTCCCTGAATCTGTGACTACAACAGAGATCGCACACTCCCAGCCATCGGTGAAACAAGAGGAGCGGGTTTCGCCTCCAATCCAAAATGACATTCAGAGGCCATCACTTGAAGAAACTCATGAACGAAAGAGTTCTGAAAGCTTTATTCCTCCTCACTTCCCTCGGACTGGACCCTTTTATGCCGGTCATGAGCCAGCTGCCTCAGGTGTTCAGCCGTCTAACATGACATCCGCAATTCGCTCACAGATGATCTCATCTACTGCAGCAGCACCTGGTGCGAAAGCCGGCCTTAGCAAGGAAGTTCATGGGCTCAAGCGAAAGGTTCTTGAGAAGGGAACAGGCGGGTTCGCAGTAGGATCGATGGCTGCTCCTCAACGCCGCGGGGACGTGACTATGACAGTTCCGACGAAGAACAACATTAACCCTGCTGGAAAGTCCAACATTCCCCACAATGAGGATGAACTAAAGCAAGCTGAGGTGGCTGGCTCAAAGCGACAAAGGGATGACAAAGATGAACAAAAGAAGCCCGAACGTCGCAGAGATCCCAAACCCGGCTATTGCGAGAACTGCAGGGACAAGTTTGATGATTTTGAAGAGGTATGATCCAAGTTGTCCCGTTGCTTGTATTTATGAATACTGACCAATCTTCTAGCACACTCTGACTCGCAAACATCGCCGATTTGCCACGAACTCGACGAACTGGGCTGAGCTCGATGCGTTGCTCGCCGAAATTCAGCGTCCCCTCAAGGGCGACTATGAATATGATGAATAGATCTGCTGTTCCTCACAGCATTCCATGATTTCCTTTGGACCTCGATCTTCTCTTGTTTGCAATCTTGCATCCTAATGCAGGTCGAGCTTTTACTTTCAAGTTAGCTTTCTCCTGCCACGTTGAAATTTTTATTTCCGTCGTGCCCGATTTGAACCTCAAACTCGCATAACCATACCCTCGGCATCGACACATGCATGGTGGCGTTTTCTTTTTTCTTTTTTAAAATATTCCTTTCTCTTTTCATGCATCAGCGGTACCAGTCTCTCAGACGGTCTGGTCTCGTCTGCTTATCTTGACCTCGATGGAGGTCGTCCACTCCTTTACAGCATCTTCACTTCTTTCATTGTATTGAATATCCGATTTTAAACCTGCATCGCATCACCTTCGATGTCGTGAACCGACCTCCATCAACCGCCGACGGCAATTTTGGATAATTGCATTTCCCATGTCGCCCCATCGTCGACGCTGTTTGCCTCTCATGCAATCAGCATGTGCTTTACGGTCTTCCATAGTGGCCGGTTACGATATACCGAAGGTATAATGAACGATTTAGCATGAACTGAAGGGTTCCGAACCTTGCACTGCACTTCATTCTGACACATCGTTATCCCCATTTTGGTCCTACGGGGCCATGTTTTCTATCTTCATCAGCTTTTCCTTGTGTCTTTTCACTGGTGGTGTCTTGCTTCCCGATGGCTGTGGTTTCTTACCCAGCGTAGACGGCCGAGTCTGTTGAGACGTTTCCTTTCTCGTGACATTACTTACCTGAATAAGCATTTATTTCACTCTATGATCTGTATGCAGTTTGTATCGTGCTAATTGAAATTGTCTGCTATCAATGAATTCTTGAGTAAACAAACATCACCCCATAGAAGGCCCCTCACCTAGCCAAATGCGGTAATCACCTCGGCGAGCCATAAACTGCAGGCGGTAAGATTACAGCTAGGCGGTGAGATTGAAGTAAAATCATCCTCATGCTTCTTAAGTTCCAAGATGTCAACATAATAAACGCTACATATTGGACATTATTTTAATAAAGGGACAATTATCATACTCACACATATCTACTAACATCAGACCTGAGGCATTGCGCTGTTCCTAAGTCCTAACAATGAGTAGCCCCGCAAAACATCTCGGTACCCGGCCCCGTAATCAGCGGCAGTAAAAGAAGATCTTCAACTTCGAGAATTTTTGATGCTCCCATCTACGCCGCATAACCCAGCACGTTAGGTCCGGACAGAAGGATATCTGAACAAAGCCGCAACTCCGGAAATACTCCTCGATATAAGATATCATGACCTCTTTTTGCCTTTCCCACTCGCGCACCTGAAAGACTTCAATTCGCCGCTGAGGTCATCGCCATTCCTTTGTTATCGCCACTACAGCTCGGACAATTACAACTACTGCATACAGCATTGCATACTGTGACATATTGAAACATATACTCACTGCAGATAGTCTATTCTGATATCGTGCAGCACCAGGTGCATCGCACCATTCCATTTTGCAAAATCATACCACTCAATGGCTGCGCCAGGCTATGCGCTGCGGCGCACAGCACTGGCTTCTTCGTCGTTGTTAAGGATGGGAGTGATCACCGCTACCCGAACACAAGCTATACACTTCCTCCGCGCCGGCCGTTGTCTTGCTTTGTCCTCCCATGTACCGACACCATACTCCCTCTCGCAAACCCGACATAGTTCCTACTCTGGGCCGGCATCGAGTGAGAATGGAAAGGCGCGGAAGAAGGTTACTATCCAGACGCTTCAGAACATGTACAAAAAGGGGGAGCCAATCACGATGCTCACGGCGCATGATTTTCCCAGTGCTCATGTGGCTGATGCGTCGGGAATGGATATGGTCTTGGTAGGGGATAGCTTAGGGATGGTAGCTCTTGGACTGGAAAACACGACGGAGGTTGTTATGGAAGAGATGATTCTCCATTGTCGGAGCGTGGCGCGGGCAACCAAAGCCGCCTTCATTGTGAGTTGCCAGATTCTTTGACGGGTGAGCGCCAGAGTACCACGGACTAACAGCCATACTTCAATTCTAGATCGGAGATCTACCGATGGGGTCGTACGAAGTGTGCGCAGAGCAAGCTATTGAGTCATCTCTGCGCCTGGTCAAGGAAGGCCGCGTGCACGGCGTCAAGCTAGAAGGTAGCGAGGAGCTCGCGCCCACAATCAAGCGCATCACACAAGCTGGTGTTCCGGTGGTGGGCCATGTCGGTCTCACGCCACAGCGTCAGAATGCCCTCGGCGGCTTCCGCGTGCAGGGCAAGACAGCTGTTAGCGCAATGAAATTACTGCGCGATGCACTCGCGATGCAAGAGGCTGGCGCATTCATGCTTGTGCTTGAGGCGATGCCGTCAGAGGTTGCATCGATCATCACGCAGAAGCTGCGAATCCCGACTATCGGTATTGGCGCTGGGAATGGCTGCTCTGGGCAGGTTCTGGTCCAGGTCGACATGACTGGAAATTTCCAGCCTGGTCGGTTCGTGCCGAAGTTTGTTAAGCAGTATGCGGATGTTTGGGACGAGGCTGCTCGTGGCATTTCGCTGTATCGTGACGAAGTTAAGAGTCGAGCGTTCCCTTCGGCCGAATATACATATCCCATTTCGAAGGATGAGCTCGCTGGGTTCCAGACAAAGGTGGACGAGGCCTTCCGGGAATCATGATGCGTCTTGCTGTCATCTTTTTGTGTGGCCATTTCTTGCATCTTCTGTATTAAGCATCATCATCATTTGTACATATCATCATTCAGCGGTTCTCGCTGGTTGTTTATAGCGTGCTTAGCCAAATGCTGGCGTCATTGAATAAGCGACAATCAATTGATCGTCCGTCTTGAAACACTATCACAAAGTTAGCTTTCAAATTATCGAGTATGCGGGAACAGTAGAACAGTGGAGCCCAAACTCACCCTCCACAGTCCACCCATGCCTTCATCTAGCCCGGGCGCAAACACACTATTAACATAGCAAAAGACAGAATCGGTTTCTTTGCAGTCCAACTTCTTGCGTAGAAACTTGACAACCGTTTCGAATTTCTGCGAAGCGCTAACCTTGAATACCCGATTTTTTAGAATGGGCGCCGACGGTAGAGGCTGAAATCGAACAGTAACTGGATACCCCGTTAGTTGAATTCTGCCATATGTTGACATCGCAGTCATCTGATCCAAAAGATCGCCGGAGAAGAGGGGTGCTACCTTTGCCCGCATCAATACTCTCCACGTCCGCGAGTGCCTGGTGCGCATCACGAGGTAAATTGGTCAGCATGACCGATGCAGACATATTCATCGGTAGATCGGCGCCATGTTCGTCATCTGGAATCGGGGCGTTGGCTGAGCTGTTGGGCGGTGTGCCTGAGCTCTGGGGCTGGCGCGGGCTTGGACGATAGCCGAGTGTGCTTTGTGCGGTCGGACTAGGGGATTTCTGTGGAGAGCGTGGAGGAGAAGATGGATCCATGATGTATGATGTATAAAGAGCAAGATGGGGCAAGATGGGATGGAGTGAAGTTAGGAGTTGAGGGGAGATCCTTAACGCGCTTAAAGTTCGGGCTGTGGAACGTGGAACGTGGGGCTACGCTTAAATGTAAACAATGACGATTCTAATGTTATTTACTCCATATATAAATAGTATATTTTATTAGCACAAAAATGAGTATTTAGCATATATAGCTATCTATATAAATACATCTAACAGAGGATGCTGTTGGTGGATTCTTCAACTCTAAGCAGTGGATTATGTGCAACTTGATCCTAGTTCAAATACCTGAATAGAAAGCTACTATGTAGGATCTACAGAAGAAATGATATCCGTTGTATTGAGGGTCTACATAAACAATAACTACCAAATGAAGTGGAGCGCTCTATAGTATGTATATCCCATAGTAAGGCGGAGTAGCTTTCAGTCTAATCTTAGACTCGGGCTTGTCAGTGTCACATCATAGATCAATAATATCCAATGACCTAGAATTCAGAAGCACATATTTACCCTGCATCAGGATAAGTTGAATGTCAGGGTCAATCAGCGTATATTACTGTATTTCTATAGACCCTCGGCGCCAGGTCAAGTGACATCCATGATTCATTATTATGTCATAACTATACGACAAACAGCTCTTCGAGCTCATGCACTTTGTGAATGCATTGGGATTTCATCGAGTTTTACAACAAAACAACCATACTATCCGAATAAAGCTCAAATGCAAAAGGAGATATCGCAAGAAAGCCATCCACATAATCCCTTCGCCCATGTCCCATCACCCCCACGCTCCTTGTCATCTCATATTCACCATATCAAGAGGGATAGTGACAGTGAAAGGGATCCTGAGGGCCCTCACATCCTAGATGGACTAACTAATATCTTGCCTTGGTGGAGAAAGTCGACACCTGAATGTGAGGGCAGTTCTCATCCACAAGAAACGACTACAGACTCCGACCAGTCAGATCACACCCAAGGAATTACAGGCAACAAAAAGGCAGATAGAGCATCGCAGATCTTATTCACAAAGAATTATGGGAAATTTAACAAAGTCATCCATTACAATGACACCAACACCGTTGAACTATACAAAAAGAAAGTCCCGGTACTTGATCCGACATCCCCAGAGAAATTCTCGCAAAGCCATCTGCTGGGAATACCGAGACGTAATTCTGCATCCAATACAATTAAGGAACTCTATGCAGTCAAAGTGTTTCGCCACACCAAAACCACCCTCCCCCTGGGTCTTCAAAATCAAGGTCCAAATATTTCCCTATGCCACCCAAATATCGTCCCTATCGTCAACATTCTCTACAATAGGCAAGGAAATCTGTGCCTTGTCATGCCATACTATGCTGGGGGCGATCTACACTCTTTCCTTTCACGAATGGAACCGAGAGAGCACCCGTCTACTGAAGAGTTGGACTGTTTAGCAATTCAAATACTGCGCGCAGTGGCTTTTTTACATGGAAAGAATATTGCCCATGGCGACATAAGACCAGAGCATATACTCCTAACGGCCCGGGGGGCAGTGAAAGTGGGTGGCTTTGGTCAAGATGAAAACGCAATTCGTGAACTAGCCACACTGTCCCAAAGTGGTGATCTTACATCGTCCTTTTCGGAAACAGACCCTCACTCAGCTCCAGATTCTGAATATAAGCCGATTCTATGCATTCGAAGAACGGTCTCAGATCCGAGTATTCCATATCTTCCCCCCGAGAGGTTTCCTGGTCGTGGCTCTCGCCCGCAAATCTATGCATATCAGGATATCTCCAATTTTAGAGCCGGAGATATATGGGCATGCGGCATAATCTGCATGCTACTTCGATCGGGACAGCTCCCCTGGCACAGTGCCCAGACAGTTGATCTTGATGAATCATTTGCTGATTACCTCCACTATCGTAAGGAGACAAATGGCTATCGTCCCATCCAGACTCTTGAGGAGGTAAGTTACATCTATTATTTCCTTGAGCATGAGCAAGTATCTGATATCTCGGAACTTGAAAGCATTACCGAAATGTGGTCTACGCAATGTTACATCCCGATATGGAGGCGAGGATTACTGCAGCAGAAGTCTTAAGATCT
The DNA here is from genome assembly GCF_001561935.1 of Penicillium griseofulvum. Taxonomy (NCBI): domain Eukaryota; kingdom Fungi; phylum Ascomycota; class Eurotiomycetes; order Eurotiales; family Aspergillaceae; genus Penicillium; species Penicillium griseofulvum. The sequence goes on along the minus strand of NW_024467471.1, from coordinate 2,527,563 downwards.
GAGTGGGCCCTTGAAGTTGCAACTTGTGAGGTTGGGGAAATGGGGCTGTGACAAAAAGTCGACTCCAGGGCTTCTAAGACTTGTGCATGCAATTGACATGAAATACCAAGGCTTCGTGTAAATTGAGTCAACGCCCTCAAGGACATAATACACAGTTTAATATATTGAAAGGCGACAAGGTCCTGGCATTCAAATGGAAGGGAAAAGGCAAGAATTAGCAGAAGAAATTGCGTACGTAGGTTGATATTCACACCAAATAACTACTACCTACAGTAGAAGTTACTAGTTTGGGACATATAGGAGAGCCCTTTAGGGACAATATACTAACCCATTTAGCCCCATTTAACCCACGTTCTTTTATATCTTGGTCCAAAGATGAAAGGCAAAGTAGAGAGGGTGCTATGGAGAGCACTTGCCAAATTTGGGGTTGGGAATGCCCTTTTATGGCACAATGTATGTTTGGGGAAGGTGCGTTGGACACTTGCCACAATTTGCACATGGCGTACCTGCTAAGATAGGAAGTGTATACAGCGCGACAATCTGATATCTTCAAATCGACATGTGATTCTCAGTGATTGCTGATATGGTATTTGGGGATTCCATCTTCATTCCATCTTCATCTCATCTTCACTTCAATTTTCATCTCCCACTCCTTTACCACACAACCCACCATGGCGCCTGTCTATCACGGCAGGTGGGTCTACAACATAGACACTCTCTACGTCACTACCTCTTGCGGTGCCGTACACGCACGCGCCTCATATGCCGAACTGGATGACATATTCAGCACACCATTGGGAGCCATCAGGACCAGACCGGACAATCCCGGCCATTGGTGGGAAGCCCAGCTTTTCCATTATGGGCTCGCGCCGACAACAAACAAAGCCGCAGCCAAGATGAGATTGATGGACGCCTATCAGGATGGCAGGTTGAAAGTCCCGGATGAAGTATTTCAAATTGAGGACACCCTGCACAGGAACTGGATTAACCAAGGCTTGGGTTACCGTGTTCTAGGTCCCGCCATGCAACTTTCACGCGGCGCTGGGGTTGTGAACGAACCCCGGGATATTGACATGATTGATTCCGACGCTACACAGGGACAGTCTGGTGGTGAGCATGGAAATATATTTGCTGCAGGCTTGAATGCAGGCGCAGGCATGCAAGGCAATTTGCGACACGAACGAAACGAGATGCAGCCACCCCACCCTGAGACAAACAAAAGGAAAGATGCCAACGGAGATCCTTGCACCCGCCCTTTTAAGACACCCCGATGCCGTAGTGACAATGGTACATCCGACTTGCAGACTCAGATCGACAGCCCGGATGCTGACACCCTTTATGAAAGATCACCGACTCCAGAACCACTTGGAAACGGACGCGGACGGCTGATTCCAGGCATGGTATTGCAGAATATTCAATACCGAGCTGTGCCTGTATTGCGCGACGGTACCTCTGAATCGGTGAGCATATCCTTTCGTGTACAACAAACGCCATATTTATAGCCATCTCTGACCATCATATATAGGGCACACAACTACCTTTATTCGGACTAATGGACCTGAACGATGTGAATTAGTATTGTGGGTAATGCTACAAGCTATCGATGGACTCGAGTGGATCTGGATGGAGTTCTAGGGACAGAGATCCAGTGGCCAAGGTATGAGTGACCTTCAATGTTTGCGATTTGCATTGGGTGGAATACCTTGGGAGTATGAGAGTCTACACAAGAAGCGTTGCTCGGAGGAGATGAGGATAGCGGAATGTGTGGAGCCTAAACTTGATTTTAAGGCTATGTATGGCTAATCATGGGGAAATATGCAATGCGAAACATTTGCTCTCTGAAATGTAGAACATGAACCCAGTGTATCAAACTCGACGCCTTGGCAAGTCTGTGTTCATGAATCGTGTCTACTCCATAGTTTTCGAAAAGCTACGCCTCTCCACATCAGCAATGGCAAATTGGAAAGGTGCATCAACAAGGCCAGCGGACTTTTCCCACTGTGGGTCCAGATACCACGGTTTGATGAGCAAAACATTGAATACCGTGGGTTGTTGAATCTGACGCAGCGGTATAATCCAATCATCCAGGTGGTTTGTGACGTGAGGATACAAGTGGATGGTCAAGTTCTTCAGGCCTGGGATCTTCGTAGCGAGAACCTTACAGCACATATTCCAACTTAAGCCACCGGGATCTGGAAAGCTGAGCTGTAAAGTGCGAATCATGCCCAGTCGCTGTGGTAGAAGTGAATGCGAAAAGTCAATAAGTGTTTCTGTGTGGTTAAAGAGGAAAGTGTTCTTTTGAAAGATCATATCAATGGTCTCGGAATATCTGCCGCGCTATTAGCTAATTATATTTGAATATCCATTAAAGGTACTCAAATTCTTCGGCAGGTTTGTAAAAGTGGCACAAAGTCAACCCTTCTTGTTTCAAATCTCCACTCGGAGTTCTCATGGTAATATGACCCGTACTCCATGGGGGTAGTGCAGTTTGCCACGGGTCGACGAGCAAGCAATCCCCAACAATGATGACTGCATGGACAGAAATCACGAGGTTCGCTGCATAAAATTCCAACGATCTTCGTGTCGGATCGTTTCCATTTACGCTGGTTCGGCCGAAGAATATGTAGCATTTGGCTACAGAGATAGTGCTCCCAAATGAGAAGCCGGACTTCGGCGGGTAGAATTGCAAATAGAGGAGACTGGCTTTGGTTGAAGGTAGATGGTTGCTCCCGTCGCCTTGAAAGTGAAAGCCGCCACCCACGATTGGTTGATGGGACTTGCGATTTGAGGCTTTTATTCTCCGGAAATGGTGGAGTGAGTGCCCTGGGGCGGGGGTTTTGAAACAAACTGGAGTGTTTTGAATCGTCATCTCGAAGTCGATTCTTCTTTGCCAACCCAGATTCCTGCCCATCTGGCTCGTTTTCTGGGCTGAGAGGTGCCATATTCGGACTGACAAAGAGTGAAGTAAAAGTAAAGCTCGACAGGGTAACGTTTGGCAAGGTTGAGCCTACACCACCAAAACAAAGTATCGGGCTCTTAGTTTGGGGGCCAAGACTCAAACAATCCAAACAAAGATAGCAAGTAAAGCTGATAAGAAAAGCTAGCCTCTGTCATCCAAAGCTGAAACAGATATATAGTAGAGAGGTATTTATAACTATGTTCAATAAGCTGTTGCTCGAGAGCTAAGTCGATAAATATGATCAACAACCGTAATGACCACAACGAAAAAGGAAGAGAGCAAAGCCGTACGAGTCTACAGTCTTCTAGACCTTCACTTGTTTGTTTTATGAGCTATATATATCTAATCTATCGTAAAGGCAGAGATCTCCTTCGAACAAGCTCTGAACTTCACGGCCCAGGTATATATACTGACCCTCATATACCCGTAACCAATCGGTCAACTGGCAGGCAATTTGGCCGTTAAAACCCCCACTTTGGCGAGGGGAACTCTGTGAAGTTCTGTTCATATTCAAAAGCAAGGGATAAGCACTATATCAATAAGATAAGTTAAAAAATAGTGCCTGTAGGTGGCCGTGGCCTATTGCATTTGCATAGCGCACGCTCCGGTAGGAAGTTGATCAGTGAAAAACGCCTGCGGGTGATCGTCGATTGACCCTGCGCGCCAGACTTCTTATTTATAGGCATAATATTTGGAACCACCCCTCCTAGAAGATTTTCCTTTTTTTATTGAATTTTTATTATTGAAATTAGTTTGTCATGGAACAGTAGCACAGAGCTGTAAACCCGACAGAAAAGACTTGTGGCAGTCATCTAGTCATCTATGTAGACTTTGAGTAGTGTATTGTATATTGGATCGGCAGATCTACGGAAATTATACTTGACCTGCAGCATGACAGAAGATCTCTCAGCTTTTATGTTCCTTTTCTTTAAGACAAGAAATGCAATATTTCTAATAATAGATGTTCGACCAGCCATTGTTCTGGCGCCTTATCGATTAGGTGTTGATGCCTAGGTGGGTGCCCAGATGGGCTATAAATTCCCCGCAATCTCCACTTCAGCTCCCTTCGATAAGCCTCACCTCTTCCAAATATTGTGACTCGGAAAGGCCATGGCTTCAAGAATCGTGCCAGCTGCTGAACTTCAATCGTTTGCTGAATATTTAAAAGGCTGCAAACGCATTGTTGCTCTTCTTGGTGCTGGAATCTCAGCATCCTCAGGCCTACCCACCTTCCGTGGCGCAGGTGGAATTTGGCGCTCCCATGATGCAACCTCCCTTGCGACTCCAGAAGCCTTTGACAGGACTCCTGATCTCGTCTGGCAGTTCTACAGCTATCGGCGACATATGGCCTTACAGGCCGACCCCAACAAAGCACACTACGCCTTAGCTGAGCTGTCGCGAAGGAATGAAGATTTCATCACATTGAGCCAAAATGTAGATGGTATGAGGGTGTCGAGATGTTTTCTTTTTCTGGTTTCTCTCTTTTTTTTCTTGACTAATAAATCTATCACGTTTTTTAAGGCCTCTCGCAGCGAGCGAACCATCCATCGAAGCAGCTACATCTTCTTCATGGGAATCTGTTTACTGTCAAATGCACCAATTTCTATTGCACCCACACCGAAGAAAACTACATCGACCCCATCGTTCCGGCCCTCGAGATCCCCAAAAAGAGTTCAGGCCTTAATCCTTCTGCGACCGACAAGACTGGCCAGGAAGCATCCCAGGCGCTTGTAGATGCGCTGGAGGGCATAACCAACGAGGTCGACATATCCGACGCCAGCAATCCTATCCCTACAATCCCCGATAAGGACTTACCTCAATGCCCGAAATGCAAGAATGGCTTGCTCCGACCGGGAGTCGTATGGTTCGGAGAGCCCCTACCGGAGAAGACACTCAAGGCTGTCGATAAGTGGATGGCGGCGGGTCCAATTGACCTGTGCTTGGTCATTGGCACCAGTGCGAGGGTCTGGCCAGCTGCAGGGTACGTCGATGAGGCGCGTTCGCAGGGTGCCCGAGTTGCAGTGTGCAATATGGACCCCGATGATGTACCTGGTGAACTTGATTACGATGACTGGTTCTTCCAGGGAGATGCGGGTGTCATTGTCCCTGAGATACTCAAGAGTGTTATTGGCGAGATTTGAATTTTATGGGACATGAGAACGGCGAATTTTATTAACCGTTCGATGAACTGGCGCATGAGCGTTATGGTGATAGGAATGGGGTTTCATGAAAGTTGATATTCCAAGGAGAATGGAGTTGTATCAATCATATCAATAGGCCAATCACAGAGATTTCGACCAATTTGCCGGTAAAAATGCCGATCATCGGGTGCTCCTTTAGACTGCGGAAACAATTTACTCCATAAATAGCGGAATTCTCAGCTGATGGGGCTACTGTACTATGCGGGGTACCACATATATAGAGCTGCTGCCCTGACCTCCATTAAAACTCCCTTCTTACAACTCAATTCATCACAATGAAGTCGAATACTGTACCCCAGAAACGAAAGAATGTAGAGAGCGACGATGAAGGCGAAATTGTCAAAGATGGCAGCCTCACATCTGCCGCTGAGAATTTCTTCGAGGCGCTGTGTATGTGATCAGACCTCCACAAAATACATTAGAGAAGCTAACAATTCTCCCAGCTGAGGCCGGCATCACTCACTGTTTTGTTAACCTGTGAGCCCCTATAATAACAAGAGATTTGTTATGTTCTGACCGGTCCGACAGAGGGAGCGACCATCCCGCGATGTTGGAAGCAATGATCAAGGCCAAGCAAGGTGAGCACTAGAAATATTAATTCAATAACACCAGGGCTAAATTACAATAGAAAACAATACCAATTTCCCAAACATCATTACTTGTCCTTCGGAGCTAGTCGCGCTGTCAGCTGCACTGGGATATGCTCAAGCTACGGGAGTTCCGGTGATTATGCCTATCATCTCAATTGATTCTCACTAACTTCAATATTCTTACTAGCAATGTGTAATTGTGCACGTCGACTGCGGCACTCTTGCCATGGGACAATCCATACATAATGCTTCCGTCAGCAGGGTTCCTGTCCTATGCTTTGCTGGCTTGAGTCCTTTTACTCAGAATGGCGAAATGTTGGGTTCCAGAACAGAGTTAGCAAGCCCCAAAGAGAAGATCTACATTTAGCCTACTAATACTACTACAGGTTCATCCATTGGCTGCAAGACGTACCTGATCAAGCAGCGATTGTCCGACAGTACTGCAGATACACAGGCGAAATAAAGACCGGACGCAATATCAAGCAGATGGTCTCGCGAGCTTTGCAGTTTGCTACATCTGACCCCAAAGGCCCGGTATATCTAATGGCTGCGAGAGAGGTACTTGAGGAAGTAAGTATTTGCAGTCGCCAAAATAAACTAAAATACTACTAACCAAAACTGCTATACAGCGTGTTGGAAAGGAATGCGAAGACGGAGAAATTCTCAGTTCAATCGCTCCAAGTGCATTGCCAGAGCAAGGTAGAGTAATATTCTTTTCAAGCTATAACTTCACGTCGCTAACAACGGCAGAGGTGGAATTAATTGCCAAATCCCTTATGGGCGCAAAACGACCGCTTGTCATCACAGGTTATCTTGGTCGGAATCTCAAAGCACCAGCGCTCTTAGCCGAGCTTTGTGACAAACTTCCAATCACAGTCGTGGAGATGGTCGGTTCTGACGTTTCCATGCGAAGCGACCATGAAGCTTATCGCGGCGTTACCGTTACTACTCACCCGGAGGTTCTTGAAGCCGACGTTATCCTTATTCTCGATTGTGATGTGCCTTGGATTCCTACTGCTGGAAAACCTCGGAGCGGTAAAAATTCCCAGGAAGAAGTGTTCGAATATTGTTCTAACAAATATTGCAGGCACGAAGGTATTCCATCTAGATGTGGATCCACTGAAGCAACAAATGCCGCGTAAGTTCACATATCAACTCTAGGACGAGCCCTTTTCTGCTTCCTTGCTAATGACTTTGTATTAGTCTTTTCAATCAATGCCACTCGCAAGCTCAAGGTTGGCTGTGGAATTGCACTTGAACAAATCAATGCTTTCCTGGATAAACAAAGCATTGATCGTGCTACGTATACTCTGGAGTTCGAGGAGCGATCAAAGAACTATAAGTCTTGGAGGGAATCTCTACGGGAAATTGAATCGCCATCAAAAGATGGCGTAGTCAGCGTGCCATACCTGGCATCAAGACTACGAGATTCTCTCCCCCAAGACACTATTTATGTTTTGGAGGCTGTAACCAATGCAGGAAACCTCATCCACCATTTGAACCTAACCAAGGTATGTAATTCTTCCAATTTGCTGACTCGGTACTAATCAAATTCCAGCCCGGAAGTCTGATTGCTAGCGGTGCAGGTGGTCTGGGATGGGGAGGTGGTGCGGCACTTGGCGTCAAGCTAGGCAAGCCTGGTTCATTCATATGTGCAATGTAAGTACTCACTAACGTGCACGAACTTCTACGATATCTAATGAACACAGCGTCGGTGACGGTGTGTATCTGTTCTCACAGATGGAAAGCGTCTATTGGATCGCCAGGCGCTACGATGTTCCCTTCCTCCTTGTTGTGCTCAACAACGGCGGATGGAACGCACCAAAGGTGTCTGCACTTCTAGTCCACAAGGACGGGCTATCGTCGAAGTCCAATAGACGAGGTCAGCTAAATCTAAACTAGCTTTCCTGTTCACAATCGCTGAATTACTCCAGATCTCAATATCTCGTTTGACCCTTCTGCCGATTACCCCGGAATCGCAGCTGCAGCTGGTAAGGCGTGGGGTGCGACGGTTACCACGCAAAGCGAGCTAGATCCTGCTATCAAACAGGCGACTGGTGTTGTCCAGGGTGGAAGATGTGCTGTGATTGAGGTTTCGTAAGTAGGAATAGGAGCTTTTATCTGATCGTCAGCTGACTTTGATCTACAGTGTGCCGTCTATGTGGAAGGAGAACTAGAATAAATTGCCAGAGGGGAAATAGGACTGTTATTAGAGCAGTAAAGTCCTTGGGATTTGGAGGGCTAGAAGCAGTTGCACGCTAGAAACTATCATTAGATGGCTTTATGTGGAATTCTGTTTTAGTGGAGATTATGCTGAATTTCAGTTCCGAGTCACCCACGCAATGCCGGGTAGGTGTCTCGTCGAAAGTGTAAGATATCAGATGGCAAGGCCGAATGGCCGCAGATTTGATGATTTTGATAGAGGAATCCGCTTTCTAGAAGATATATATATAGGGATTGGCTAATAGATGGTTTTTTTTAGGATTAAATGACCTAGGCCGCAGCCCCAAAAACGCTAGTAGAGCCACAGCCTCCCGATTTCAACACCTGAAAAGTACAAGTTTATTGGTCTAGATGTATGGGTTGCAACAACTAGAAGTGATGCTTGATATAGGAAGAGATGTTGACGATTTCTGCCTGAGGTTGTAATTATGCCTGAGGCGCCATCCGTTGCTAGGCCGACCCAAAACAAATCGATAACCTTTGTGATCGATAACGACGCTTTTCCCTTTGATGTTTGCCAACCCCACCATCGACAAAACACTCCAGGGCTTCGGATTCAAGGCATCATCAAAGGGTTAGTTTATCCTAGGTTCGCTTCGAATTTCTTGAACTCGTACCGCAAACCACCCAAAGTCGTCGAGCCCACACAAAGAACAAGACTAACGTCAAACTTCAGTGCTCCGAGATTCCTCTTCGCGTGGAATTGATGCCCAAAGATCGGATCATCTCAGACTTGCCCACCCAGTACATTCAGCGAGCCAATATATTCATCAATCTAACAAAAGATCCTTCGAACCACACCGCTCGTTAAAACACCATGGCTAGAGAAAGCAACGCGCCATTGGAACCCCTCACTCCAGGGGGAAAACCGAACTCTCAGCCTCACCCTGCCCATATCCAGGAACCTGAATTCGGAAAACCCTCGCCGATCGGCCCCCCACAACACAGATCGAACCATCTTTTCAACATTCCCAAGCCGAATCAATCTCGTGCCGAGCATCATCGACCTGCACCTCGACCGCAGCCGCAACATCAACCACAATCACGCCACCAAGGTCAATCAAGTGCTACACCTCACGCTTACCGCCCACAGGGCACGTCGGGTGGCCCATTTGCTACGCCGTCGGTGAAGCGAAGCGAGCCATGGGATCCATTCAAGCCGGTGGCACCATCGGCCTACAATAACCCTCGTGGAGGATTCCAACATGGTGCAGTGAGCATCAAGCGCCCTGAAAATGTCACTTGGTCAACACCTCGGGCCCCTAGACCTATATACCAGTCTAAGCCTCTTCCGCCGATGGCAGGCGCGTCGAAGAACATACAGAAATTTATCGATCTCACGCGCGATGACACTGATCCTGTTCCAAGGGCGTCAGCCTATGCGACGCAGGGCTTCGGTGCCATGGATATGAATGGCTACGTGGATACGGCTATGGCGCAAGAAAACATCAAAGCCTTGCTTGAAGGTGCGTTCGAGGACGAGGAGGACAAGCCTAAGCCGAAACGTAAGGGGAAGAAAAAGAAGGGTGGGAAGAAGAAGTCCAAGAACACATCAGAGAAGGAGAAAGATGAAGTTGTTGTGGATAAGAAGAAGGAAGAAGCGATTGACGACCTTGATGATCTTGCCGCTCAACTGCAAGGGGTCACGGTTAATGATCCGAAAGAAGATAGTGCCAAGTCTGAAAATGATTCATCTGCCAAGGTTGGGCAAGACGAAGGAGACGATGAGGCAGCAGAGGAGGAAGAAGAGGAGGACGAGGAGGATTCCGACGAAGAAGAAGATGGAGTCGTCGAAGGTCTCAAAGTGACACTCCTTCCCCATCAAATCGACGGTGTAAGATGGATGTGTGACAAAGAGACTGGTCGAAAGACGTCCAAAGGAATTTTTCCCAAGGGCGGAATCCTTGCAGATGATATGGGTTTGGGCAAAACAGTGCAAGCGATCGCTTTGTTGCTCAAAAACCGTAAATCCGATCACGAACACGATAGCGATGCCGAATCCGAGGGTAAGACGACCAAGCTGCCCCCGAATTGCATTTCTTCCACCTTGGTAATTGCGCCCCTTGCACTCATCAAGCAATGGGAGGCAGAAATCAAGGACAAGGTTGAGCCATCCCACAAGCTGCGTGTTTGCGTCTATCACGGTGCAAACCGAACAAAGACATCGACGACATTGGACAAATACGACGTTGTGATCACAACATATGGAACTCTTACCTCCGAATTCAACTCGTCAGCATCAGACAAGGCCAAAAAAGCAGGAATTTTTGCTGTTCATTGGTACCGTATCATCCTTGATGAAGCACACACAATCAAGAATCGCAATGCCAAAGCCACACAATCAGCATATGCATTGGATGCTCAATACCGCTGGTGCTTGACAGGAACGCCTTTGCAAAACAACCTGGATGAGTTGCAGAGTCTAATCAAATTCCTTCGAGTGAAGCCCTATGATGACTTGGCTGCTTGGAGAGACCAAATCAGTCGGCCTTTGAACAATGGCCGCGGGGGCCTGGCTATTCAGCGACTACAGGTCTATCTGAAGGCCTTCATGAAACGGCGCACCAAGGATGTCCTCAGGCAGAACGACAATGTGAAGCCTGGTGAAGAAGGACCAGACGGCAAGCCAAAGAAGTCCGCGAATGGATTCCACATCGCCAAGCGTGAGGTCATCAAGGTAGATGCCGAATTCATGCCTGGTGAATTAAACTTCTACAAACGTCTCGAGCAGAGGACGGAGAATAGCCTTGAAAAAATGATGGGTAGTGATAAGGTCGATTATGCTGGAGCTTTGGTTCTGCTGCTACGTCTTCGTCAGGCTTGTAACCACCCCGACTTGGTCAAGGGTGATTTGGCCAAGGACAAGGATATTCTCTTGCAGAATGGCAGTGCGAGCAGCCAACAAACACAGTCAAAGCCAGATGACCTTGACAGCATCGCCGATCTTTTCGGGGCAATGAGCGTTATTGCAAAGAAATGCGATGTTTGCCAGACGGACCTGAGTCCAAACGAAATCAAGGCTGGTGGCAGTCGATGCGGTGAATGTGAAGCCGATTTGAATACCAATGTTATCGGGACAGACAAAAAGAAAAAGAAGTCGAAGAAGAGCCACAAGAAACTTGATGTTCTGGACTCTCCGACAGCCCGCAAATCTGATGCACAACTTTCTCGTTCCCGCAAAAATCGACCAATCATTATTGACAGCGACGATGAAGAGGAAGAAGAAGGCGACTGGGTTGTACCTGAACATCAGCGCAATATTCCCAGCCTCGGGAAAGCAGGTGGATCAGACGATGAAAACGCCGAAGGAGGTGGTGAATGGCTTGTTTCGGATGACGACGATGAAAGCGATGATGAGATCGAATCACCCTCCCGAAGGAAGAGCAAACCTATAGTTTTGAGCGATTCCGAGGATGAAAGCGATTCCGAAACGGAGGATATCTACAATGATGAAGGAGCAAACGGAGAGCTTCCATCCACCAAGATCCGCCACCTTATGCGGATTCTCAATCGCGAGGCACCGGACTTCAAGTTCATTGTTTTCTCCGTCTTTACGTCTATGCTTGATAAGGTCGAGCCCTTCTTGAAGAGTGCTAATATTGGCTTCGCCCGCTACGACGGTGGAATGGCAAATAACCACCGCGAGGCCAGTCTCGAAAAGCTTCGAAACAACAGTGGCACTCGTGTGTTGCTCTGCAGTCTGCGTGCCGGTGCATTAGGCCTCAATCTTACAGCTGCTAGCCGTGTCGTCATCTTAGAGCCCTTCTGGAATCCCGTAAGTTGCGATTTTCTGTAATCTATTGCGCATTGTGCTAACCCTGAACCTAGTTTGTGGAAGAGCAAGCCATCGATCGTGTCCATCGCCTGAACCAAACCGTCGACGTCAAGATCTACAAGATGGTCATCAAGGGTAGCGTGGAAGAACGCATTGTCGCCCTACAGGACCGCAAGCGCGAACTGGCCAATGCCACTATTGAGGGCAAGACCGGCGCTGGCAAGCTCACCATGCGCGACATGATGGCGCTCTTCGGTCGTGATGCAGAATCCAAATTCACGGATAACCAGACCACCCTGGATTTCAACCAGCCTACTCGACTGCTAAATACTGGAGATGAGACGGAGCCTGCTCAATCCTCTCGGGAGTCATCACAGTCTGCCCCACGCAGCCAGGGAAGCCAGGGCCAGCCTAACCGGGAGCGACATGAACACTCCGTTTATGGTCGACGCTGGTAATCAGCCTAGTAGCTGTGGACGAAATTATGAAATGATATTTGGATAGAACTTTTTGGGGAGTCCCGGCTGGCGCGAGGAACGTGTTTGAATTACTTCTACTAGGTTTATCTCATTTCGTGGTTGATGTTATATTTTATTGGTTCATCTCGTACATCTATTGAACTTCTTGCTACTATATCAAAACATGCGTCGACATGTCCTCCACTCCCTATACTCCGCTTAGGGTTGTTTGAGGCGAAAGCGTGGAACCTTGGTTATTTGCTGACTTGGCCTCACGCCTCCCATGTATCCGGAACCAATGCCCGCGAGTCAGATTCCTGCTCATTTTTAGATATGGCGATTTCACAGTGGGCTCGGCATTGTGGTCCGACTGGGACACCTAGGTACGATCCTGGGTGATCATTGCCGCCGCTATCGATAGAGGTCTCTCGCGCCTCATTGAAATGGTGCGATACGTCTCTATCTGATGCTTATAGGTAGACTAGCTCAACCTCTAACGTCCATTCTACCTTTGTCTCGATACTTGATACCTCCGAACAGAAACTAATTGAGGGTATAGTTGTCAAATCCAAGCCGTTTGTCACACACTGAGCAGACCACTCATTTTTCGTGGAATGTGTGGGGTATCCCCATTCGAGATGAGCTGATTCTCGATGGGCCGGAACAGGTACCTCCTTGTCATGTTCTATGGTTCTGGTCCGGTCCCCCCGAGTCTCGCCTTCCGACGGTCTAGCTTGATTGCGAGTAATGCCCAATATATCTTTGATTCCATTGCACTGGGATCACATGGAATTGACCAGTACGCCAAATGCCTTACATTTTGACAGCGGACGAGCCTCAATGTAAAAGTTCGAACTCCTTGGAGGGTTTGGAATACCAGGACCAGACCGAACCTCATACCATGGATTTGAGAGTCTGGTCCAAAGGATTGCGAGTGAATTCCTCATGGTAGTTTCCGGCGAACCGGACAAGGGAACCGAGGACATGCTCCCAGGGTGGAAGCTTGTTTCCGGTGGTTGATCTTTTGATAGGTTGAAAGCTCAGGAGAAAGCTTGAGCTGGGGGAGAGACTCCCTTGCTAACCCCGGTTGAAGTATGCCAATTCGTGGAGATCCTTCAACAGGCGACATATACTGTTCAAAGTTCATTCGATTTTCTTCACAAACTCCGTGTGCTGCATATCATTGATACACGATGACTCTGATGTTGCTAGTCCTTGCTTAACTGCGTTGATACGTCACTGTCTTTCCGTGAGCTGCTTCCTGTCAAATTCGCTGCCTGGATCAAATCTAACGCTGGCGGTATTCTTAGCTCGAATACCTCTCAACTGTTCGCTCTGCCGATAATTGAACATTGAAATATGTCTTCGCCATCCGACATTAAAGACAACCGCGATTGGACGGTCATTTACGATGACCCGAATGAAGATGAACGAAATGGCAAGAAAGAAGAAAATCGTGCCGGAAGGAGGCAGTCTCTCGCGCGAACGTTGTCTATACCAAATACCATGCGCATCATGTCTGACAACAAGACTGAGATATCAACGGTAGCCGAGCTTCTATCCTCAAAGTTGAAATTGCCCCAGCTAGGCACTGAATCAGCGGAACGAGTCTTTCCTGTTCGCTCTGTTGTCTCGCTTGATTCCACGCCTTCATCTGCCCTACAGACTCCTTCCCTCGATAAGCTCGAAACGCCAATATCTCCTTTTACGGACACATGGAATGCAGGCCTCGCCAATGAACAGGCAGGCGGCCAACAGAAGAACCCGCCCGGGAAGAGCATGAATGCTGAGGATGGTGTCCCAAAGACAACCGACAATATCGCTCGAGTGCATCGAAAGAGTGGTGGTGGGAGCGAGATTTCATCGGCGTTCAATGGACAATCTTCCGCCAGTGATAATCTCGACGTTTTGGCACAATTGAAAAACACTGTGCAGAACGGTGGCGAGGTCCTTGACTTCCACAAAACAACAAAGGGTATATGCTACACGCGCGAAGATGAAGAAGACATTCTCATTCAGTCGTTCGGTGCACTCGTTGTGGTGACAGAGTCCGACGGTAACTTTGAAGTGCAAATAGCGAGCGATAACTCGGAGGAAATCATTGGATATTCTCCTGCTAAACTATTTGAATTTCTATCATTTTGTGATATCTTGCCACCTTCGCAACAGAGCAACTTTCTTACTCATGCTCGATTCGTCTTGAGTGATGATTACTCTGTCGAGGACTCTGGGCCTGAGGTTTTCTTCCTTTCTATGTTGTCACCTGATGGATATACCCAGGGTCTCTGGTGTACCATGCATACAAGCACAGTATATAAAAACTATGTGATTTGTGAGCTCCAGCCTGAGGCTCAAGCGAGAAACGATCACCCTTCTTTGGAGAAAACCGAGAGTCAGACAACGGCAGGGGATAGCCGGACCTTGGACATGACTTCTGGGGCATTTTTCGAGGATTCTAGTCCTCCGGGGAAAGACCACGATACAAGAAACAGAAAAGTGCCGGAATCATCTGAGCTTCTCAATACCATCCCTCGAATTCTCCAACGGCTAGCAAATGCTCAAGGGTTAGAAGCGCTCGTCCAACATAGCATCAGCACTTTGAAAAGTCTTGTTCAGTTTCATAGAACAACCATGTATCATTTTGATAGTGATCGCAACGGAATCGTGGTCGCCGATGCGGTTGATACTTCGTTAGGGTTAACTTCATACGAAGGAATGCATTTCCCAGAATCAACCTTCCCCGATGGACTGAAGAAATTATATACGCGCAATACTGTGTGCTCCTCTTGTTCTGGAAGACGGGGCACTTCGATACTTGTGTATCGCGCTTCAACAAACAAGAGCCCCCTCGACATGTCGCACACCTATCTCTCTACACCACCAGCGTTCTCAGCGCCGCATACCGACAATCCCGTCGAGGCTTGTTTGTCAATTCAAATCAATGTCTTTGGCAAGCTTTGGGGTATCATATCATGTCAGTCCTATGATAGCAGCCAAAGCCTCCATCCGCTCATCCATAAAGTTTCTTGGTTTATTGCAGAGGCGGTGTCGAGTAACATTGAGCGTCTGTCCTATACCTTACCCTTTCAATTTCGAGAACCAGACATCTCCCTAGATAAAACCAGCACGTCTCAGGCTATCAAGACTCCGCCTGGTGACCTTCTCAGTCTGTTCGGGGCAGATTACGCTGCAGCGTCCATTATGGGCGAGTCTAAGATCTTGGGAAAACCAGCGGACTCACAGGAAGTTCTGGCATTGTTCGAATACATGAAAGCTAAAGAAAACGACACTGTATTTTGGTCCGTAGATATCGCTGCCGATTTCCAGGACCTTAACTACTCCCGCGGCTTTCATCATCTTTCTGGTTTGCTTTACGTTCCTCTTTCGGTCGACGGTCGTGATTTTATTATCTTCTTCCGGGCTGATTTGGAAAGCCACAACTTCGCGATTGATTCAGAGCGATCGAGTCGGCAACATGAGTGGTCATCCGGAGAGTTTGGAAAGGCATCCGTTCTATCTTTGCTATATCGTACTTTCACCGATATATGGCAAGAGAAGGAGGCTACGTTACAGAACAACCAGTTGATGAGGCTTTTACTCGCCAATTCTGCGCACGAGTTTAGAACACCTCTCAACGCCATCATCAACTATCTGGAAATTGTGCTGGATGGATCTCTTGATCAAGAAACACGAGATCACATTTCCAGATCTCATTCGGCTTCCAAGTCACTTGTATACATTATCAATGACCTTCTAGACCTCACAAATGCGGAAAACGGACAGCGGTTGATAAAGGATGAGATATTCGATCTCGCAGAGACCCTTATGGAAGCAACAGATATATTTTGGGAAGAGGCAAGACAGAAGAATCTCGACCTGCAGGTAATTCAACACGCAGCCCTACCTCCTGTCCTCGGAGATCAACGACGGGTACGCCAGGTAATCACAAACTTGATAAGCAACGCTATACAACACACGTCCACTGGAGCAGTAACAATCGAGTCTTGTGTCGTACCAGAGGTCCTGGAGCCAGATCATATCTGTGTCGAGGTAGCAATACACGATACTGGATCTGGCATGTCTCAAGAGACGGTTGAAACATTGTTCTGTGAGCTGGAACAAGTCTCCAACAAGGGCTATATGCAGAATCCCAATTCATACGAAGGCGCTTCAAGTGGTCCTGTATTCGAAACTGAAAATGTGCTTGGTCTTGGTCTTGCGCTGGTCGCCCGAATCGTACGCAATATGAATGGGCAGTTAAGCCTGAAGTCTGAAGAGGACAAAGGAAGTTGCTTCAAGATCAGACTAGTGTTTCCTCTTCCAGATGAAGATAGTCAAAAGAAGAATCTTCATGCAAACGAACATCAGGAAGATGAAAGAAAACAAGACACAAAGCGAGACACTTCATCCTCGCCTTGCATAACAAATCAGACAGGGGGTATTCCGTGTGAATGTGGCCAAATTCAAGAATTGGAGTCAGGATCCATCGTGAACGTCGATGTAAACTTGAAAACTGGTGAATCAAGAAACCTCTCCCTTTCTGGTCAACAGCTCGAACAGAGAGACCGACCGTATAAATCGACTTCCCGTCAAACTCAGGATCTCAAGAAGTTAGAGACATCTAAAGATCGCATCAAAGAGACTATCTCAACCGCACCAACTACAAAACCCCCAACCGAGCCACAATTCCAACCAACTCCCTCACCCACAATGGACTGGAACCTCCACGTCCTCGTCGCAGAAGACGACCCAATAAACAGCTCGATTGTCCAAAAGCGGCTGGAGAAATTTGGCCACACGGTACACATGACAAGCAACGGGAAAGAATGCGCTTCTGCCTACAAAACGAATCCTACCCGATTCGACGCTGTGCTAATGGATCTACAAGTACGTTCGCCAAAGAAGTAATAATTCCCAACTCAATCTATATATAAACTAACAGTCAAATCCCTTGCAGATGCCTATCGTCGATGGCCTCGGTGCAACACAGATGATACGCGAATACGAGCAGCAAGAGCTGGCTAACGAGAACACGCCTGCGCCTCGCATTCCCATATTTGCTGTATCTGCTTCCTTGCTCGAGGAGAATCGGATGATGTATATGGATTCCGGCTTTGACGGGTGGATTATGAAGCCAATTGATTTCCAAAGGGTTGATCGGTTGCTTGGGGGTGTTAGGCTTCAGTGGGTACGGGAGGAGGTTGTTTATCGGGCTAGTGTGTGGGAGGCTGGGGGTTGGTTTGAGGCATAGCTGACATGTGGACTTAAAGAGACTTTGAAGAACCAGCTGAGATGGGCATATCCAATATCAAGGGTCATGGGAATCATATGCAAGAAAGAAATCTAGACCTTATCCATGGTATCTATGCAATGAATGAAACGCAAAATGCAAATGCAACAAGTAAATGACAGGAAATGTAATGAAAGCATCAGAAGCTCTCCGATGCGTCGGAAAAGTCCGGTACTGTATCTCCGCACTTGAAAGAAGGGCTGTATGCCTTGCTGGGCATATATCCATTTTTCCATGCTGTGCGGTAGCTCCATTGGGCAGCTGACTCCGTCCGCCAGGTCCAGTAGAACCATCCCATCGCTGTTTCGAAGGCTGACATCTGAGCCTCGGCATATGTTTGTAGGTACTTCTTGTAATGGGCTGAATACTGGGATGGGTCCATGTTGGCATCTGCACAACTGCAGGTTCCTTGGTCGGCTGTTGGGCAATAAGCTGTTGTGGAACTGGTATCGTAGGTTCCTTCCCATCGCGCGCCTCGTCCAACGTTGTTCACATATTGCGCGCAGTCGGTGTCTGCCTGTGACCATTCGCCGCAAATGGTCGGACCCCATCTGATTGTATGTTAGCGTGGGAAATTAGAAAGAAGGGAGCTCGATTTACCCAGAGGTTGTCGTGTTGATCTCCTTGATCATGGAGTGCCAATTATTGCAGATAACGTCGAGTTTGGCCGTGTGGTTCAGAACGATCTCACCCGTGTTGAAGGTAGTGTATTGATGAGTGTCAAGGTACATGTTGTCTGGACGAGATTTGAACATAGTATCCCACTTGGCGAGATTCAAAAACCCATCATGAAGGACAAGAGTTGCAGTAACACCATTCTTGCGAACGAGTTCCGCAGCCTCCTTGGTCCAATCTAGGACCTTTTCGACGGGAAGCTTTAACATCAATGGTTCGTTTGCGAGACCGTAGATTGTCACCACGTTCTTATACCGATCTTGGGCAAAGAACTTGGAGAGTTGGTCGTGAATCTCAAGGGACCGCTTACGGTTGAGATCGCCGTCTGAGCCCTCCAGCCAGTTGACGCTGCCCTGCCGGCCGCTGTGGTTCCAGCCGTTTTGACTGCCAGGGAGTCCGTGGAGGTCGAGCTTTACTCGCAGTCCATGCTTGCGACACCACTCGATTACACGCAGAAGATAGCGCCACGCAATCTTAGGGACGTATGGGTCGTCGTCGTATGTAGTCACGGCCCAGTATGAGTATGGGATGCGAACGTGATCGAGTCCGGCTTCTGCGATTTCTTTCAGATCTGACTCGGAGATGAATTCGGCATAATGTTTCTCCAACGTGCGCGCCGCAGAGGTTCCAAGTTTTTTAGTCAAGGTATACTCGTCAATGATACCGGCGCTGGATGGCCACTTGCTGAACAAGGACGGGACAATAAAGGGCTCGATAGAAAGCCATCCGCCAAGATTGACTCCGCGGATCGGCTGCGTGCCGTAGGGAAATGGCTTGTTAAGAGGAGGCACATTGTCGTTCGGCCGGGCAGAGTCATCCCACTTCGAGTCGATGCCCATGACGGAAAGGCCGCCAACAGTGGCATTTGTGAAAGTGAGGTTGAAACCTTTGGTCTCGTACCACGTAAATGGATCCAAGACGGTGCCCTTGGCGTAACTCTGAAGTACTGTTGTCAGCGAATTCCATCAAGCTGGTACACCCAAGTCTTACAGGTATGCTGTCACGGCTGATACTGTCCAAGTTAGAAGTAGGAGAACTGTCATCGGAATCCGATGAACTCGGTTTTGAATCCGAGCCTTTCTTTTTTGACACAACAAGTGCTACCGGGATAATGATGGCGAGCAAGAGGATCACCGCCAGCAGACATCCAACCCATATACGTTTCTTCCTGGACCAATTAGACCAAAATTTCCAAGCCGGTGGTCTGCTCTCCAAGCTCCCCTCCCAGCTATCTTCATCTTTCCAATGCTCTTCCATAGCAGGTCCACCACCGCCACGACGACGAACCCGGGCATCAGAGCTATGTCCTTCTTCTAAATAAGCACCAGACACAACTCGCGCACCCGCTTTATGGCGTGAGCGACCCGGCGCAACGTCGGCACCATCATAGTCATCCAACGCAGCTCGCTTCCGCTGTCGTCGATTCTCCCGTTCTCGACGCGTATCATCTCGTCCACGAGTCTGCTCCATGCGATCTGCATACTCATGCTCAGCGGCAAGACGCGCCATAGCATCCACACTCAAAAGATGCGCAGCACTACTAGACGACTCAGTACTGCGATGTTTCCTCGGTGCCGCAGCAGCATCGATTTCCCGCTGGCGCTCCCTTTCCCTTTCCCTTTCTCTTTCACGCCGTCTCCGTCTGCGTGCCTCAGCCTCAGCATCAACATCAACCTCCCTCCGCCTCTCCCTAGCGGGACTCGCACTCGCACTCTCCTCCCTGCGATACCTCCTCTCTCGATCCCGTTTAGGCGCAGACGACTCCTTCACCCTAGAATTCCCCCTCTCCCGTTCACGTCTCCTCTCCCCAGACTCAACAAGTCGCTCTTCCTCCTCCCTCCGTCTGCGTCTCCGTTCCCTGCGCCGCTCACGCTCCTCGTCGTAATCATCGCGCTCGTTATGTGAATTCGACTCGTAGCCTAGTTCCCCGCGGAAACGGTATTTCCCGGCGCGCCCGTTGGGGCTGGATGTTGCGCCTTCATCTTCGTAGCGGCCGCGGATGTACTCGCGGTCTCGATCTTGGTCTCGGCGGCGTGAGCGTTCTTCGCGTGCGCGATCGCGATCACGCTCCCGTCTGTCGCGGGATTCGCTTGGCATGCCAGATAGGTGGGGTTGTATTATGTGCTGATCGGTGGGATGGAATGTGGAATTGGTTTCAATGGGGATGGGTTGGTGTTAGGAAGGGGGAGAATGAAGAGTAACACGTGGGAAAAAGGCTGTAATTAGAATCTATATCGGGGCTTTGTTTTGCTTTTTCCCCACATGGAAGATCCTCTACATATCAATGCAGATTTGTATTGTTGCCTTAAATCCCTTTGTATATTATTTCATCCTAATTATATATACTTTAATTCTGCAGTTCTACTATATCTATATTATGAGTACAATGCAATGGTTGCATAGCAACGAATATTCAACTTTGTACGAAGCACTATGTACTATTGAGATTCAAGTACCAAGTTTATATATATTGAAATGCAAAATTAAATACACCCATCCCAGTCCAGACATGCAAGCTCCAGCCAATTCTAACCAAAATAAACAGGTTCATATCAAGGGTATGCAAACAATACAAGTTGAAAGACATCATTGCAGGGAAACAAAGTGAAAAAAGCCTACCGAAAAGAGGAGTGAAAAGAAAAAAGAAAAAGATTCAGAACGCGGTGTCTGCCGTGAGTATATATGTACAGCTGTGAGGGGGGAGGATGGAGACATATCGAGGGAGGATGATATATAGATAAGATAAATGAATTCTCGCTGTGTCCGGGTTATCTAATGGAATAAAAGAGAGATGGTGCCTCGAGCACTGCATCTCTTGCAAATATCAACGGAGATGCATAGTTGATGTGCAGAATATCAGACAGGGTCAAGGCCGTCTCCCTCCGGCCCCCAATGGAGCGGGAGCCGGAACGTTTCGAAGTGGCAACCCGGCCAAGGAGTTCGAGCTAACATTCACCTCCTTGGGTGCTAAACTGGTAGCACTGGTCTCCGGGTCGAGGTTTTGTACTCGAATGTGAGCAGAAACCACGTGGGTTGGCATAATAGCCCATATGGCGCGGGTATATATTGTTGGCGAGAGCGTTACCCGCATGAGCGCCAATTGGTTTTCACCAAAGGTGAGCCTTTCAGCTAATGATTTGTCTGGCTCCCTCTTTGCCGAGAACGCCTGGCTCAGTCGGCTTGGGACTGCGGTCACGGCCCTTTTTCCGACTAAAGAATGAGAGCATACCAGTGGCTTGTTTACCCTTATCATCACCACTGTCCATTCCATCAGCGGGGAGGGAATTATGGGCCAGTTCACTCCAGCTGCCATGTTCGTTGAGCACCATTTGTACGCCTCCACTTTTGCTCATTTGCCGGGTGGCACCGCGGTGTCGGCCGCTGTGGTTGGGGGGTAGGGGTCTGTGGAAGGACGGGGCAGGCGGTGGTGAAGGTGACAGACGGGTTGAGGGGGAAGAAGGAGCCTGAACAGTTGCGGGGTCATTGGGGTCGGCTGTTTCGCTGAGTGTAGTCATGGTTTCACTCGGCGGGGCACGGTAGTGCGAGCCGTCGGCTTGGGTGGGACATGTATTTTTAGAAGAGTCGGGCTGTGAGTATTGACGAGCATGTACGGTTGGATTCGCTGGGGATGTGGTGTTTCCTTGGGTTGTTGTGGCCATAGGGAAGCACTCCTCGGGATTTCTGGAAGACACTGTTAGCAGGGGAGAATGATCTAGATAGGAAGGGAAACCCACGTCACAGCGGCAATAGCTTCCGCGGCATTGCCTTGGTAGCTAGTCAGAGTGTAGTCAAACGGTTCGAACATTGTTTCAATGAGACGATGAAGCTCATCATCTCGAATTTCTTTCGCGGTGGCATCATCCCTTAATTCAGCGCGGGGCTTTTGTCTGCGTGCTCTGGCCTCCAAGGGCGCTTCTTCAAGAAGTAACTCCTCCAGATCATAAGTCGCGTCGAAATTGGTTTTGTCACTTGATGGGACGAATACTGGGGGGATCTGTTTGCGCTCTAGCGCGTCGAAGTCGATTTCGCTGAAGAACATGTGTGAGGTGTATGTTTCAAACCCGATAGCGCCGATTCGTTGACTCCGATCTTTTTGCATCAATGATCCCAACGCCCGTAAACAAGCCACTGATACTGCAGGATTGGTGACATAGTATTTTGGCTGCGCCTTTTTGATGTTTTCGCTCAGTGTTTCTTGGCTTCGGCCTTCAAATGGTCGCTGGGTTGAAAGTTAGACAGGGCAACAGATGAGGAATCGATCTCTCGTACCTTATTGTAAATGCACTCGTAAAAAGTGACACCTAATGACCACCAATCGACCTCAAAGGTATAACCAGTTCCTTCGTAAACTTCCGGAGCTAAGTAGGCTAGGGTTCCTGACTTGCTTGTAAGAGGCTTCCCCGGTCGGTAATCTGATGCCACGTTCTGCAGATTCAAGTTAGCTGAAATTCACGTAAATGCGATCCACGATAGAACGTACAAAATCAGCCAAGTGAACATGTCCTTCAGAATCCAACAAGACATTGTCTGGTTTTAAATCTCGATGAATGATACCCTGCGAATGGATATACTTCAGAGCACAGCCCAGTTCTGCCATCCAAAATCGCACCGCATCCTCTGTGAAGCATTTTCGGGAGATATGGAATCGAAGATCGCCGCCGTTCATTAAATCAACCACAATATAGCTTCCACTCGGTCAGCTCGGGGTCATAAGAGTCAATTTGGGGATACTCACATGTACTCCATATCCTGGAAACTGTATCTCAAGTTGCAAAGGAATGGATGGTTCAAGTGCTCGAGCATTCTCCGTTCACGGATTATATTGCGTACGCTTTCCGAGCGGACCACTTCCTCTTTGCGAATATATTTTAGGGCGAATGTAAGACCTGTATCTTTCCTTTCGACGATTCGTACTTTTCCAAATGCACCCTTTCCAACAACTCGTAGGAGCCGGAAATGATTGAGGTTGACTAGTAGAGAAAAGCGATTAGTATATTATTCACCGCGGTCAGGAAGTCCCAATTTATGTCCAGTACACATACCTGCATCGTTGCAATTCACTGGTTTTCCCTGGGTATTTCCCATATTGTGAAGTTAGACCGACGGTCGAAGTAATTCTAGTTGACTAGTATCTTTCTAGCAACATCACACTTATGCCAAAAGTCCTCCGGTTGAATGGTGATCGCTTCAAAAGCGATATTCGGAGTGGATAAAGTAAACGGATTTCGGCGAATATCGAGCTTAAATGGCAATCTCCATGGAAGTTGAACTCCGAAGGTAAAACGGATGAGGGGTCGACTGTTTCAAGAAATGAAAGATCATCAACGTCTAGATGTAAATTTTGGAGGTTCTAGACAAGAAGATGAAACAGAGAAATAAAGATCCAAGATTCCCTGCAGGCTGTATATCGAGACCGGGTCCGGGAGCGCGCGAAACACACAAGTTTCGGAGATAGGGAACCACCAAAAGAGGCTTTAGAAAAAGATATAAGTCAACACCAAGGATTTCATGAAGTTGAAGCAGATGAAAGGGGATGAAGTGAGCGGTCAAGGGAATGGCAGTAATTGCGGGCCAATCACGCGTACCGCGCAAAAAAATGGGGAATGAAAGAAAAATGGCCTTTAGTTTGCCTTTAGTTTTTGCTCCTATGCTTATTCTGGTCTTGAATGCCCGTGTGATCTACACGGTGCAGCTACTATTTAGGACTAGTTGGGTTATGGAAAGATATGTGTTTTGAATCTAGGCCGGAATGTGAATGACGAGCTTACCGGATATACATCTCCCCCCCGAATATCGGGTTCTTTTAAAGGAGGTGGAGAGCATATACGGAGTCGACCTGGCCTAGAGGGGCCCGCTTAGATGGAGAGGCTATATATCCGCTAAATGCACAGACTTTTTCGACTTGTCTATTATTCCTAGACGAACATGGCCATCAAAGTTCAATTTTGAAACGGGGTGTTCTTTACTGATTTAGGGGGCTAATCCTACGCGAGATATAATATGTAGATCACTATTTACTTGCCCTACGAGATTCCTCGTGAGACTTTGTGCAACTTCAATTGATCAAGTTTTTTTATAGTTTTTTTCCTTCTGTCTGATTCCTTTTGAGTTTAAATTTGGAATATTCAAGTGATCGCATATACGAATGTACCTTGTACTCCGTTGTTTGACCCTAGAACCAGCCTAGAATCATATGCAGTCGACTGATCATCGCGTGTGAGACGTACATATTTCTTCCGATTTCTCGTGGACGCCACGTTATTTAGCCCCAAACGCATTGTCTCGGGAACACTCATAGAACGACCCTGGAATGTCTGTAGAATATTCGACTGATACCTCACATGCAGGGCTTTGGATCAGAACTTGGCTAGGCGGGTCTTTTTCGTTTTTCGCTCCACTAATTATGCTGAACACGTACTCTTCGTTTGTCTAACACATTGACTCAATCTGAGTCTTATTGGTTCCACCAAATTTGACATGTGCATGTGGGCGCAGTCAGATAGTTAGTCCAGGGTTCTATATCCCTGTCAAATTGAGAGACAAGAAGCCTTAACTAGGGGGGCGCCCTAAGGCGCCCGCTAAGCTTATAAAAATGGTGGAGATTCAATGATCCTTGCCTCGGTTAGTAAAATATTAAGGGTTTCGGCTATTTTGACTCTCAAGGAACCATGCTTTTTATACTATTTGTATTATATTATATTAATATATGCACGAGTGGGAGATTAATACGATATATCATATCATTGCATGATAATTACAGTCTAGTCTCTATGTACGGAGTACTCCGTACGTGGCCTATTCATCTCAGTTTCAAGTCTCAGCACAGACAGATTTGAAGGATATATGCATTCTATTGATGTGATGTGTTACCTAGACTTGATATGAGAGTCAATCGATGGCTTGTTCATACAAAATTCCATGCAAAATGCAGCATTGAGAAGTATGAGTTTACCGAATGTATGTTTCTACATATGTTGTGTGGAACAATCATAACTCGCCAAATAAACAATTGTTTAACACAGACATGGACTCATATTTCTCGAAATGGAGTTGAAGTCTTCATATCCAGCCCTAGATGAGCTTCAGCTAAACGAGTGACCGGCCAAAAATTGGCGGTACTTGCCATTTCGTGTTTAGATGAACTATTTTTAATCCCTTTCGCTTTTCCTGTTATCCTAATTTGACTATTTCACGTCTTCAATGTAGATATGTATTTCCCAGGTGTAGACCTATGAGAATAGAAGTGTAGTGATGGGTAGGTCACGGGGTAGCTCCTTCCCATGTCTGGCTTCCTCAACGTGGATGCCATTGCTCTTTAGACCTCACTATTTCTTCATCTGTACTACCTCCTCCATCACCTTCAATCAATATTCATTATGAACAGCTCTGAAAAGCCCCGGCCGCTGCTCCAGCGCCCAGAAAGTTCTGGCATTGATGTTATAGATTTTTCCTTCAGCAAGCCCGCCTCCCACAAGCCCTTGTACTCGCGGAATCCGGCCAAGCAAGCACATGTACCCCATCCTGCAATTAATAGTGCCCGACCTTCAAGGGAAACAATAGGGGAGGATGCAGGTCGCAGCCATCAACTAGCCAGGCCAGACACGTATGTAGATAACTTAGGCTGGTCTCACATGACACCACTGTTCACGATGAACTAACATGTTTTCTTGGGGTCAGCCCTCTCGGCCTCCGCAGCGTTGGGAAAGAAGGGATTCCCAAGGTACCAATCTCCGCGGGACAACCTGTGTTTTCTCAGTCACAAAGACGACCATCGACGGCAGATGTCCCCAACAAAGACAGCGGCAGTCGGTCTACACCTGGGGATCTAGGTAACTCGAGTTTTCAACCAAGGCAGGAGGTCATCATTTACAAGCCAGATAAATCCACCGGGGCTGATACCCCCAGAGAGACTATTGGCACTGCAGGAAGGGCTGTCGAGCCGAGTCAAGGGCGTGTTGTCGATAACAACAGGACAGGTGAAGTTGAATTTGCCTTGCCCGAGCCACCCCAGGTACAACCGCCTCACAGAGAGAGACAAGAGATTCCAGAGAACCCATGCTCTCGCGTGCCTCTTAAGCCTGTAAACAAGCAGCTTCGGGCGTCTACACGACGTCGTGCGCCCGAGAAGGAAGCATCCTCCAAGAAGGAACAGGTTCCGCTCGTGGATGGCAAGAACATCCAGCTCAGCGAGGATGACCTATTTGAACTTCTCATCACGAAAATGAAACAGCGAGAGGAAAGCGAGCAAGCGGCTGCAGCTATTCAACGGCAACTCACGAATGAGAACATGAGCTTGAAGGAAGATAATCTTAATTTGCAGGACCGCCTCAAGAAATGCCAAGGACAACTCGCCAAGTCATCATCCGAGTCAAGATCTCAGCGCGCGCAAATAGACCAGTGGAAGGCGAGACTTAGCACATTCAAAGGTGTCCTCAACGAACTTGGCCGTGAATATGGTGCAGTCCGGGAGCAAGCCAAAGAATTGAAAGAAGCAACTATGTCTCTTGATAGAGAGAAGCGTGAGATCCAATGTAGTTTGGACGAGATCAAGTTGAAGATTTCGAACAGTGAAGAAACCATTCGGGACCAACGCGAGAGAATTTCAGTTTCCGAGGGAACAGTTGCCAGTTTGAGGGAAGCCTTGGACCATTCAGAGAAAAGAGGGGATTTGATCAAGCAGCAGCTGTCCAACGAGAACAAGCGAATCGCGACTCTAGAAGCGTATATCCAAAATGAGTCTCAGAGCCAGTCGCGACACTTGGCTCTTGTTAGAGACGGCCAGCGCAGGATGGCTGAAAAGTTTGACTCGGCCTGCGAGCTGTTCACCACATCCTGTGCCAAATCCCAGGATAATATCCTGTCGAAACTGAATCCTGCGATTGAACATTGTCTCACTTCGGTTCAGGGGTTAAAAGAGCAGTGCTCTGCCGAGACTATGAATGTCCAAGACTTCGCCAGTTGCGTTCAGGAGGCAGCCTCTCGGTAGGTTATTTGGGAGCATAACAAAGAACAACACCTGTTATAGACTGACTATACCTCTAGTTTCAACTCCTTGGCTGGGCAGGTTGAAAGCAACGTTGATCGAAGCACAGAAATAAGCAAAAGTTTGTTTCAAGCCCTCCAAGAAGCCCTTCAAGCACTTGAAGCCAACCTCGGTCCGTATTCGTCGATTTTCAAACAGCTTGCTAATAGCGAGAGTTGCTACGGAAATTTGCAACAACAGCTTCAGGTCATTGAGCCAATGCTCGGTAGTCTCGATGCTTCTATCAAGGGCGTGGGGATAACAGAAGCAGACCTTGTGCGCGGGTTAGAAACGTTCGGTCAAAAGCTTTCTGAAGCTCAAATTCCCGCAGGAAACCCTGTTCTGGAGATGGAAGTTTCCAAGAAATTCGCTGAGAATACGCAGTTGCAGCTTCAGCAGCAAGAAATATCGCTTGAGCTTGAGTCTCTCAGGAAGCAACTTGCGAGCAAATCATCTGAGAATCAACATCTCCAGCATGCTTTGACTGACGCTGTTACTAATGAACAAGCATCCAAGAGTCAAAATTCCCGGCTGGAAATTGAGAAGGCCGCCTTGCGGGGCGAGCTTGAATTGCTCGAGCAAAGAATGCGAGAAGAGTTGGGCGCCGCAAGCACCAAATTGCAAGGTCAGATTAAAGCTAGATTCGAAGAACAAGTCCAAGGTCTCGAGACAGAAAAGGCGAGACTAGAGAGAGACTTCAGCAACCTCCAGGCACAGCTTGCAAATGTCCAAAGATCATTGGTAAGCCTGACCGTGTCTAATGAGATAGCGGTTCACTAATAGTGTGGAGACCGAAACCGAAAAGATAGCCGAGAACGAGCGACTGGAAAAGGCCACCATGGTAAGGTGCGAAGCATCGTCTTGATTTGCTTTACTGATGAGCGCAGCACCAGGAATTACAGAAACGAATTGAGGAGCTGAATGTTTCTTGCTCAAAATACATCACGGAGGCCGAGGCCATTAAGTCTCAGTCGCAATTGTTGAAAAGCTCCGAAGCCGCTCTCCACGCCGAAAAGGAGAGGCTTCTTGAACAGCTCGAGCAAGCGAAAAGAAAGACAATTGAGCTTGAAGCGAACCTGAGGCAGAATACTGAGTCTGTAACTCTGAAAGAGAAAGCGGTAGAGGAAGCAGAAAAGAGGGCCGAGGTACTTGGGCTGGAGACGGTCGAGAAGACTAAAGAGCTTGCAGCAATGAAAGAAAACCTCGCCATGCTTAAATCACGGTCATCGGCCTTGGAGAAGGTCGGGGAGGAAGCTGATGCCGAAATCATTTCCCTCCTCCGCCGGGCCCAAGAGGCTGAAAGTTGGCAAGCGACTATAAGGGAGGGGGTTGCGAAGGTGATCGTGGTACATCCCGACGAGCCTTTCGACCAAACATGGCAGAAACTGGAAGATATCATTCGATCCTCTCTTGCTCGGCCGCCCATAACTGATGATACGTCTTGCATCAAGCCTCACGGCACGGAGAATATGGGGGCGACGGAAGGCAGCAATCTTCCACTGGAGCCAAGAGAGAACAGACACGATAATCTCTTGAAGGCTAATGAATCTAACAGTGAGGCTCGCACGCCTACTAAGAATATGCAGACAGATGAACCTCTTGCACCAAATACTTTTGGTCCCCCGAAGGCTTTCGAACATGGTGATTGCGCTGAGTCTCTGCCAAAATTCCCTACTGGTCACGGTCATATCGTTCCCTTCTCAGCACTCCATGACAGACTTTCACGGGAAAACAGCCTGTCACTTTTCAATGACCCAGCTGAGCTCGAAATGCTCTTTATGTCAACTCCGGATCTCCAGGGTGCCGCGATGCCAGATGACACCTCCAAGAAAGCTCAACAAGATCAAAAAGTACCAGCTGAGCCTCTGAAAATGAGTCGAGATCCCAATGAAACTGATCCGGTTCTCGGGATGCAGCCTCCCTGCGCCGGTGACAGCACGATCGAAAGACCCCAGTCGGCTCATGAAAATATCGACAGTTCATTTGTTAACAGAACTACCAGTGATGAACAGCCCAACACCAAGCGTAAAGTAGTCAGTTTCGAGGGGACGAGATTTTTCACCAAAACAGAGGTTGGCAAAGCTAGACGAATGTCAGACGCAACCGACAACAGCTCTGGAAGAGAGTCCGAAAGCAAGGAAGTAAAAAGAACGCAGAAACGAACCTATAGCCGTCTTCGCCAGTCTGTGGCACAGGAGGAAACATCGATTGAAACAACTACAGAGGTACAGCCTACCAACAAAGGTTTGGTGGAAAACGGTCAACAGGGCTCAGCGGGCAAGACTGAGCACTCTTCACACGCGAACCCAAGGCCGGCGAAGAGATCTCGAAATGCAGCTGATGGCCCGGAACGACGCCTGAGTCCGAAGAGTTTGGCTTCAGGTAGCAGCAGGGGAAACACAGCCGGCCAAGCCAGCATTACGCGGTGCCGCGGTAAACGCCGCACTCGAGGTAAGATGCCTGATGCTTTTCCAAGGCGTGCGGCTAATGCCTAGAAGGAGACCGCTATAATGAGCGCTTCAGCCAAGACACGGGTTGAGCAGCTCAACATTATTATACTCAATCTTGTTGAGCAAATTCCCCGTATTAACTTCAAAATCAAAAGGTGTGTGGGAAAGTTCATGGATATTCAATATTGATTTAGGAAAATGTGTTGTCATGAAGGCGAAAAGAGGCCCCGAGCATGGCTCATGCTTCGGAAGGCGATAAGTGGAGTGTGGGATATTTATTTTAGTTTTAGAGGTACCCAAAGCTGTATTGCTCTTAACGCCAAACACAATGCTCCAACAAAAGGAGGTTTCACCGCAGAAGATCCGAGAAACCGGGGAAACCGGGGAAATCACAATTTCCCGGTTGCATCCAGTAAAATAATGTACATACAGGGGGTTCATCCCCTGACACCCTTATCGCATTCCCCTAGATCCGCACAAATGTACGAGATATTCGACCGCGTATCAGGATATCGATCGAGACGAGGCGAAGTTGGAAGAAAAGATATCGAGATCGAAGTCGACATCACGGCGAGGCGGATATCTCCCAAGGCGCACAACGATCAAATTGAAAAAGACGTTCCAAATCGAGGAGCTTATTTGTTCTTTCCTCCCTTGGTCGCCTCAAGGAAGAGCACCTGCTTCTTAACGACAGGATCGTACTTCATCATGCTCAGAGGTCGGTGGACACGCGGCCGGATCATCGTGCGGTAGTAACCCGTCATGGCCATAGAGATCAGCCGGACGGCAATGGTACGGGACTTCGCTGTGTAGGGAAAACGATGTTAGCAATCGCAAAAGAATCCGGGGGGTTCGCGGTTTCGTTGTCGACCCGTTTCGCCTTCCAATTGCGGAAGTGTGGGTGTATCGTAGGATTGGATATTCGGACTTCGTAGTTTTACATACCTTTTTTGGCCATCTTGGGCGGCGTCAAGGGTGTGCTTGGTCGAGTTGTCGATTCGGAACAATTTCGAGGTCGGAGATGAGCATTTGCTGTGGTCACGTGGAGATTGCTTAGTCACTTTTAGGGGCCCACCCGTGGATCTCCCAGGGGACGTGGGCGGACATCCCTGGAGACTACCCGCCCACCGGCCTGTGATCCCGGGCGGTTGTTAGGGCGTCTCGTATATATACCACTGCGGCTACAATTGGACATTGTGATTGTTGCTGTAGTCTTTTAGCCGAGTGGTAAAATGCATTTCATGTAATCATTTAGGTGTACCTAGGTACCTACTACCTAGGTACCTAAGCCTGAGTTAGTGCGAGAATCACAGGCCGGGTTCTGTAACACCCCTCTAGCCGGGGATCAATGTGGATTTCTCGTTGGACTATTTAGATGTTCTCGGCTTTTGAATATTATTTTGAACTTGCTAGGCTGCTCGGCATAAGTACGTGCATGGATTAATCGTCCCATGTCCCTAGGTACTTGTTTAGTGTGGCCCCACTGGATAGCAGTTGTGAAAATGGCAGGTTTCTTTTATATGGAGTTTCCATATAAAAGGTACATGAACAAATTTCATTACCTATGTGGTGTTTGTGTACCTTTTGTATAGGATTGCTATACAAAAACTACATAATCCTTCCAATCTGCTATCCAGTGGGGTACAGGATTTATTATAATAATTGAAGCCTTACGAAGGATCAACCTTCTTCGCAATCCGTATATCCTCTAGCCTATGGATAGTACAGGACCTCCCACGCGCTATCTTGCGAGTTATTTCTTTTGGGGCATTTCCTCTTTTCGGTCATCAATTAATGTTGAGCATCCTCGTGGACCTCGCCAATTCAGTATAAGCTTTAATAAGAGCGTAGGTAAATATTATGATATTGATTATTGGTTGCCTTGACTTTCCTTATGCGAACTGAATAGAATTTGCTGATCTTTTACATCCTAGCAATTCCTTAATACGGAGCAAGTCGGAAGCTTGATAATTTATTTTAACTGCAGCTAAGAAAGTTGTAGTTAGCTTCTACATCGTATACATCGCGGTACCGATGTGACGCTACGCAGGGCCTGAAACTCCGTCCCCCGCAGTAATCCTAGTTCAGGCACAATCTCCTGAGGTCCCCCCCTATAGTTCCCAATTCGGCCTTATTAGTGCCCTGCAACTATAATTGTGGCTGAATAACGTAGTATTTCAACCCTTATGGGTTAGTATGTCTCACACTTTGCAGACTGAAGGATCGACTGCATAACCGAAGGTGAGGTGATATGAACAATGCAGGAGAAAACGGCCATTCGGTGGCAATTTGCCGTCTAGTTTGCCGGAGTAGTATTTAGTAGCTACTAAATGCCTAGGGAATGAGAAGTATTCATAAAGCACCACTTGCCCCGGCGTCAAGAAACAAGAATCATCTTTCTCTCACATCACAAAGCTTCAATCAAAATGACCTACACCCGCTCAATCCCCTTCGCCCTTTTCACCTTGTTCGGCACAGGCTTGTCGCAAGTCGTGAAGGGCCCTGAGTTCGATAAGCCTAATGGCGGCCCCCCAGGAAGCTACTTCGCTGCTGGATCGTCTATCCCTGTCGCTGCTTTGAAGAGCGCTGCTGCTAAGGCTAGCACTCCTGCAAAGGCTGCAACCTACCCCATCAATGGCGATGGCGGTGCTAAGAAGGTGACCATCCATAGCGATTGGTCCAACTTCAGCGAGGTATCTTTTTCCATCAGTTTTTAAGAACAAGAACTAGTAACTAATCCATAATAGGGTGCGGCATTTGTTTGGACCGCGGATATGGACGTCGACTGCGATGGCCTTGACTACAAGTGTGTTGTATGTTGAATTGTCACCGTTTGACTGGGAGGTTATTAACGTAATCTGCAGGGAAACCCTGATGGCCAGCCACAGACCAACTTCGGTGCTCTGGCTGCCTATGAAGTGCCATTTATTGTGATCCCAGACACCTTCGGAAACACCTATGAGAAGGTCCTTGAGGGAAACAACATCGGTGCTGTTATTTGGTATGATTTTCCCCTTTGTCGATTCTCAAACTCCATTTCTAACTAGAAACTAGTGATGGAAAGATGTTCTACGGTATCTACGGAGATACCGATGGCGATGACCCCGAGGTTATCGGTGAGGCCTCGTGGCTGATGGCCCGGACCTGCTTCCCCGATGATGACTTGAATGGAAACAGTGGCCATGAGCAGGCTGATGTGACCTGTAAGTCTGCAACATCCTTTTATTTTGATAGTGGCTAATTCAAGAAGACATCCTCTTCACTGGTTCCGACTCGGTGCTGCCCAGCAGTGCTCTCAACAAGAACTACATCACTAACTTCACCACTCTGCGCTCTATGGGTGATAAGCTCATGACTGCCCTTGCGAAGAACCTGAAGCTCGGAGGCGGTGGTGGCACCCCTACTACCACATTGAAGCCCACAACTACCTCTGGCCCCGGACCTACTGGAGAGCCTTGCGAATGGGAAGGACACTGCGCCGGTAAGAATCCTTTTGATATTTCTTTTGGTAGTTACTAAGTGATTTTCTAGGTGATGCTTGCTCCGATGAGAATGACTGCTCGGGTCAACTTGTCTGCAAGAGTGGAAAGTGTGCCGCTGAATGATTGAAACGTGCTATGTTGGACTTGATCTAAGGGGCAGGTTTTTGGAGTTGCACCTATAAATAGCTATAAACACAATCTTCTAGTCATGTACGGAGTACTGAGAATAAGATTTGAATGTGGAGTGAAAGGATTGGCCCCATTTTGATACACAGGATCAGCATTGGCACTAGCACCTGTAAACGCCCTATAAGCAGCTTTAATAGGAAAGTGGATCTGGATCTTCCTAGGCTGCCGCATAAAATTCCTACAACATATCCTTTTCCTTGAATGACTCGCCAATTAAGCAATTATAATGACTTCTTACTTGAGAGATTGATACTTAGCGACTACAACCTCCAATGGCCCCAATTTAGTAAATATCTGCTCTGGTGCTTACACTTGTCATAATTACAAGCAATCCACTATATAATACACAACATGGCCTGCTGTCGAAGATTTTTAATAGGTGGACCTGTAGACTTATCAATAAAATCAAGCTTTGATCTTGAAAGAAATGGTATAATGCGGGAGAGGGTTTGGGGCCTGGAATGTCAGGAAGTACGGAGTACGGATATGGCCAATATTAAGGGATATGATGCACAATAGATTAGTCTGATTTAAAATAAATATCCGAATGCAAACGGAGATAGATATAAGATTTCTCCTGTGAGACCTATCTGAAATAGGAACCTATGTCAAAGGTAAGCGCCCTTAGCAACGTGCCCCAACCGGAGATATTTCTTAACACCTTTGAGTCCTTTTCCTTTCACTCTTTGCAAAAGGGCCAGAATACATGGGGCCAATGGTTTTATATAGCTGGCCCCGTACCCATCTTCGTGTTTGACGCTAATACCGTTGAAATCGGGCTGTTTGTATGTGGAAATTGAGTTCGGTACTTCATAGATCTCATTATGTCTCTAATGACGGGTAGAAGACCTACCGCACTCCCCAATTGGAACATACTTACGCTAAACGCTTGCATCTGGGACTAGGTCAAGTCAGATTATCTTGATCCCAAGGAGAATATCAGCAAATGAACGGATTACATCTACCGCGAGGCGTTTCTTGGCAGTTTCATCTTTCCCATCTTCCGGACTGATCCCATTTGACATTTACTATAAGCTATCACTTTTAATGGCCCGATCTGCAATATAATCGGAGTTTGATTTTGCTTGGCGTCGTTTAACGTCCCCCGCTAGTGGTTCGATCATCTTAGATTACTCCAACCCTATACCTTCAATTCTACTACAACATATATGTGGAAATATGAAACACCTTGATGCAGGGTATACACCAAACACTTCTGACTGGCATAATAGGACTATAAGTACTCCATACTGGGCATCTACTCACGATACCCATCATTCTATTTTCAACCGTCATTCCTTTTTCCTGACACTTGCTGGTTTCAAGTAGTCTATTCATTCTTTTAACAAATACATTCATTTCTTACATTCCTTTCAACTTTTACCAAAATGCCTAACTCCCCTCAGATGTCATGCTGGCAGGTCCTAGCAACCAAGAAAAAGCTCCTGATATCCTGCGTTTTGGGCCTCTTCTTCCTTGCCATCGGGACGGACCTCCGAGCAGAGCTCAGAGCTGGACAAAACCAGAAGATATCCAAGCGCAACACCACCAGCAATACCAACATCTGGCAGCCGACAGCTGGAGTAAAATGGCAAATCCAACTCATCAACGCCGTCTCAGACACCACCGTCAACGCCGACATCTGGGACATCGACCTCTTCGACAACACCGCCGACACAATAACCACTCTCAAGTCCAAAGGCCACAAAGTCATCTGCTATTTCTCAGCCGGTACATACGAAGACTGGCGTCCAGACATCAGCAAATTCGACACAGCAGATCTCGGTAACAACCTCGACGAATGGCCCGGTGAACGCTGGCTGAATATCAAATCGGACAAGGTCCGAGCTATCATGACCTCGCGACTCGATATGGCAAAGGCTAAGGGCTGCGATGGGGTTGACCCGGATAATATTGATGCGTATGGGAATTCGAACGGTCTTGGTTTGACTGAGGGTGATTCGATTGATTTTTTGAAATTTCTGGCGAGGGAGTCGCATTCCAGGGGTATGGCAATTGGTTTGAAGAATGGGGGTGATATTATTGGATCTGTCATTGAGATTATGCAGTGGTCGGTTAATGAGCAGTGTGCGGAGTTTAAGGAGTGTGGGGTTTATGCTGCTTTTACGGAGGTTGATAAGCCGGTTTTTCATATTGAGTATTCGAAGGAGATTATTGAGGTTGAGGGGTCTGGTGGTAGTGGCACGGATATCGAGGATATCGACACTGGCTCTGTTGCAACCAGTGTAGATGTCGATGTTACCAAGATTGATAGTTCCGCCGACACGGGCATTGACACCAATGTTGATAATGAAGACAAGGACGACGAAGCTGATGAGGAGGATGATAAAGAAGACGAATACGACGCTACCGCCGCTGTCACAAGAAGAAAACCCCACCGATACGGGCATGGTCACCAGAAACTCCGTGCCAGAGCTGTTCTCTCCTCCACCCTGAAGACATCAGCATGCAATGCCGCCAACGCTGACAAGTTCTCGACTGTCATCAAGAACATGAACCTTGATGCCTGGGTTGAATATTGCTAGATGACTCAATATATTGTGATATTGACTCCTACAGCAAGCAATCATTTTGCACGCCACTTGGCGGGGGGTTCTACGAGAAGATGCATGCCTCATCTTGATTCCTACTTACCTCCTATAGAGAATAAAAGTACAAGTGAGAGAACGATTTGATTTAATCACACAATTTATTATTTTTTTTTTCCTATTTTTTTCAGCTAAAATTTCATCTTGTTAACCCACTAGTTGACGCAGAATAGATCTCATCACACCCCCTCCAGAGAAAAAGTCTCAGAAACCATAAACTTCTCATCCCTGGCAATCGTTCCTTTGGGAATCACATTAGCATCCTGGACCTCACATCCCTTCAGCACAGATTCACGACCAATCTGAGCTCGTCGACCAATCACGCACCCGGTCAATTGAGCCCTGGACTCGACGACAACACCATCCATCAAAACGCACCGAATAATGCGCGCAGAAGCAGCAATATGGCAGTTTGCACCAATCACGCTCTCCTTAATAACAGCAGCCGATTCGACAATGACGTTCTCACCGAGCAGGCAATCCTTCTTCGTAATATTACTAGGCGAAGTCACTCCTTCGGGGTAAGCAACCTTGTGAGCATGCGCAAAAGGCGAAGCTGCCTGGCGGCCAACTTCCTCGATAGACGGCAATTTTGCCAGGAAAAGGGAAGTCGAAAGAAGAACGCCTGTGCTATCGACTCGTCGGATGAACGGGGTCGGGCCTCGGTGGACATATGCTAGCATTAGTGGCAGTTCAGTAGCAGCAAATGGATGAAGCTGATCCGCCTGCATTTGGGAGGTCAAGCGATTTCTGGTAGTACTCATCTCGCGGAGGTCGATTACTTTGTCGACGAATGCGCCAGTATGGCTACTTTCGAGGCTGGACCATCCCTGGTCGTTGATGTCTTGGTTGAAGTCAGTGGTCAATCCTAGTTTGTCGCCGAGACCCTTTTGCCATGCTGATTTAGCCCAGGCGCCGACTAGATCCTCGCTGACGGATTCCAGTTTGTTTTGGTGGTGGACCAGGTCTTTGACCCAGTATGGGAAGACGTAGATATGGGCGTCGCGGGAGGTAGTGAGCATCCGGATGCGTGGAAAATTCTGGACGAGAGAATGACGAATGAGTAGCCCTTTGTCGTGTTCCATTCTCTCCTTAATTGTATCCATCGGCATTGTCAAGAGGAGCTTGGATAGACCGAACCGTGGGGCTGGCGAGCCCTCGGGGGGTGGGATCATGGGTCCTTCGTCTCGCTCGAGCGGTGCAATGGCTACAAAGTCAGTTGCTTCTTCTTGGATGCTCTCCTCTCGGTTTTCGGTTTGGTAGTACACGGCGAGGCCGCCGGAGCGAGGTTCTAGCTGACGATCGAAGAATGACTTGGTTGGAGGAGGGCGTTGGCGGGCGCTTTTGGAATCGTTGTTGTCGCCTTCGCCGACGACACATTGTGTGGCCATCCATGCCTCGAGGATTAACTCACCCGGGATTTCGCAAATGATATCGCAGGGGAGAAGAAGAAAATTGGTGGTGATACATCTCTGGACTTCTAGGAGACGGAGCAGGTCGGCTGTTCCCATTGTCATCTCGAGGCCTTTTGGTGCGACGATCGAGACTGGAGGTGAGTAGAATGATGTAAGGTATGGGTTTTGGTCCAAAGCGGCCCGAAGGGGAGGGTAGGACAGTGGAGGAGTGATCAATGTGATGTCTAAATAGTATCAGCTATGGCTCTAGGTTAAGAGGGCGAGGAGATTTGGACTTACCAGTGATACCTGATCGTCTGCAGAAGTCAATTGCATAGAATACCATGGGTCTGTTGGCGACTTGGATGAGACACTTTGGGTACTCCTCGGGTTTGGAGGTGAATGTATTGAGTGAACCTCCAGGACCACACAGGATCAGGGCCTGAAAGTCCATGGGACCCCCGGGAGGCATGATTGTCAAAGTGGGTGGATGGTAGATCAAGTTGGATTAGCAAGCCTTTAATATGGAACTTGATTTGAGATGAGGGACTGTTTGTGTGGGATACGTGAGATAAAATGGTGGAGAGAGAATACAGGAGAAAGGTGTTGAAGGAAAGATCTGGGGACAATCTGTTTGCTAGGCAGGTCAAATAGTTGAGACCAACTGGTCACGGGTTTGCTTGGACTTCGTATAATATCATATTAGAAGCTCATATAGGGACGCATTCCCCAATATCACAATGTTTTACTACCAGGACTATAGTATGAGATTATTAAGATACACGAGGTTTGAGCTTGCCAATGAGCTGGCATGACAGCTTATCATAGGAGAGCTCCATGTTTTAAAAGGACATATTGGATCAGTTCGACATGATTTGCTCCAAGCATATTCAAGAGAAAAGAACCCCTTCAATTTTCTATTCGAACACTAGCTTTATATGCGTTGAATAAATAATACAAGATGGTATCTCTGTGCCTCAAACTAGAGTAAGGATTGTCTCCCAAACCATCATGCATCCTCCTCAAGCCCAGTGTCTAATTCGGCCTTCCGATCCTTCCTCCAGACAAGCCACCACGAAGCCAGTATTCCAGAGATAGCCGCACACAAGAAGCAAAGACAAATAACATAGGATATTCGATACGTCGGTCCAAACACCGTACTGTATACATGAGGCCCAGCAATTCCACTAAACTGAGCCATTGCATTCGTCAACCCGATACCAATCCCCACAGCCACTGTGCCCTCGAGTGCACGAATACGTTCTGGCCAGATAACGGGGTATGCAGATCCTGCACAAGCAGTGGCCACAATCAAGGCAAGGTACTTGACAATTGAGTTTGGAACTGTGATCAGGATGATATAGCAGATGATTATCGTGCTTTCAACTGTTTCTGATATTAATAGGAACCCCATGCGCAATTTGAAGATTGATGCTTACTTGCGACAGCGGTGGTCCACGGTCTAATCCATCCTTTGTGTAGTAAATATCCAAGAGTATTCAAGAAGAAAAAACATGCGACGTAGGGAGGCTATTGATCACGACCCTGTTAGCGATGTCCTGCGAATTGGTGCATTTCCCTAGATCGAACCCAACTCACAATATTCATCAGCTGTGATAAAGCAGTCGAAGTAAATCCAAGCTCGTAGATAACAGTAGGCAAAGCGTAATTCACTCCAAACCCTCCAATACCATGTCCAATCCAGTACACCGTGAATGTGTACAATGTTGGACTTGAAAGGAGTGCTTTTACGTCTCCCCAGTTCCAGCTTTTGTCTTTTCCAGAGGGTGCTGCAGAGGATAGACGACCTTTGAGAAATGTCCTCTCCTCCTCCGTCAACATGCGGGCGTTCTCGGGGTAGTCCGGAAGACCAAATAACGCTACCACAGACAACACGATCGCCGGAAGACCTTCGATAATAAACAACCATCGCCAGCCTGACAGCCCACCAAGTCCATCCATAAAGCTGATGGCGTATGCCAGCAGTCCACTTAATGCGCCAGATACCTGGCCAAGAGAGTAGAACAGAGCTATTCTCCAACGCAGCTCGGATGGCTTATACCAGAATGCCATGTGGTAAAGCACCGAAGGATAGAACCCGGCTTCGGCCATTCCAATTGCGAACCGCACACACATCATGCCCGGGAAGTCCTGTGCAGCACCGGCAGCGCAGGCGCAGATACCCCAGGACAAAATCAGGACGAACATCCATCTCGAGGGCGTGACTCTTTTGAGAAGGATGGTGTTGGTCGGCTCGAAAAGAAGGTAGCTGTAGGAAAATATGGACTGCGTCCAAGCCCATTGCGAGGAGTTGAAATTGAGCTCTTTCTTAATTCCAGTGCCGGCTTCTAGGTTGATGATCGCGGCGTTGGAGTAGTTGTTGGAATCAATGACTCGAAAGATATATACAATCGAGTAAAACCCAACGAGCCAGAAATCTATCTTTCGCATTACTCTTTTCTCGAGTTTGGTGTTATATTCATTTTCTGAGTCCTTGCGATTAAGCTCATTAGGTGGAGTTGAAGGTATACTGGAAGTAATGACTTCCAGTTCGTCATGCTTATCCAGCGACATATTGTTGGTTTTCGAAGTCCGTTCGATGCAGGAATTGCTTCGAGTAATCTCACCTCATCTAAAGCAAATTCCAACTTATTTTCCTTGTAATGCTTTTATTCTTAAGTGTTATTCGAATCCCTCTAGTCTTGGCGAGACGGGATGTTAGGGCAAGGTGCCATGATAGTTTGGATCACGACATATCACCCCGAAATGTGCATATCCCGAACACATATATGAACTTGTTTAATTGAACCATTATTACTCATTGTTCCTTCATATGGCGGCATGCATGATCTAAACTCCTACAAGTGTGGGGAATCAATGAATGATATACCCAAGGATAATTACATGCTAGACCAATTTCGCTTTCACAATATAGAAACAGACCTAGGGATGAGAATGCCTGAAGATAGTCTATGTTGCCACCTCGGCAACCTTTTCTCTATCTAATTCTTCACTAAAACAGTATATTTGATGTGCACAGATAAATTGCTAGGGTTCATTTAAGCTTCTGCAATGTACATATAACTACAATGTCCATCTTTCCGTTTACATATCAAACTAGGCAGTCTACTGGGCGGACTTGGGTGACAATCCTCAGAAGTTGAAACCCTACCTACTCATCAATTGTCCAATCGCCGAGGATGCTATTATTTCTGCGGCACATTGGCCGCTTCTCTAAGTTCCATGCTAGTTGTTTGGATAAGCGGTAGTGATCCAATCGAAACTGTAATTTTGACTATATTAAACTCCATTTGACGGCAAAATAATGCCGTTCATATAACGCCATCATAGCGAGCATGATACCATACACCCCGCATCTATGGGATAACAGGTGTACACGGAATATTCCCGACAAGAGTATATTGTAGATCCCAATCAGAGTTTTATTTTGAAATAAATATAAAAGTCCAGACTTTTTTCCTAGAAGATTTTTCTGTTTTATCATTGCCGCTATCTGCCATCGAACAGATATGGCTCCTTCCGCTATAGATGAACAAATCCCAACCGAAAAGATCGCTATTAAGCCATGGAGCCGACCTGCGCCTACTAATGAAAAGCTTGATTGGGCACCCCTAGTTGAGATCGATCTTTCTCGTTTCGACGAACCGGGTGGAAAGGAAGAGCTCGCAAAGCAATTATACGATGCTGTGACCCGAGTCGGATTTTGGGTAGTCATCGGACACGGACTCGACGACGAGCGTATCCTCCGCCAATTCAGTATCGGCAATGCATTTTTCAAAGAGAATCTCGAGGAAAAGCGAAGCTTCGAATGCAATTTTGCCGCAGGCGAGTATTTCGGCTACCGTGAAAACTCAAGATGGATTGGAGAAACGGGTGTGAAAGACAATATAGAAATGGTACATACCTATCAACATTACCATTGAATCTAGTTAACACGTACAGCTCAATGTTCCCAAAGCCATCCCCGCATGGAAAGATGTTCCTAAACACAGAATCGTCCGTCAGCACTACGATGAGATTTCCAGCTTCCATCGTGATCTTTTCGACAAGGTTATCCGCAAGCTATTTGTCTTGATGGCTATCATCCTAGAATTACCAGAAGACCACTTAGTCCAGGCCCACGCCTATGACAAGCGCTCTGATGATCACTTGCGATACATGATCTACAACACTCGCACTCAAGAGGAATGGGACAAGGCGCAGGCGTACACTAAGGGCGGTCACACGGACTTTGGTAGTTTGACTCTGCTCTTCTCGCAACATGTTGCTGGCTTGCAGATCCGGACGTCAGATGGGGAATGGAAATACGTCAAGCCTGTTGATGGTGGGATTACGTGTAATATTGCTGACACATTATCGTTCCTTACCAATGGTAAGTGGTTATATCCGTTATGATGGTATTTCGCTAACTATGGACGATAGGCTTTCTCAAATCGACGATCCATCGTGTTGTTACACCTCCCAGAGATCAGATCGATATCCCCCGTCTGGGGTTGCTCTATTTCTGTAGACCGGGTGATCATACCGTGATGAGAACTGTGCCCTCGCCTTTGCTTGATCGTCTTGGTCTTCTAACTGAAGAAGATAAAAACCAAAGTACCCCTGCCCCCACAGGAACTGAGTATGTTCGAGCGAGGGTTCGAGATGTTCATCATAAGACTGTGATTGATCGCCGAGAGAATACTTCATTCGAGTTCAAAGGACTGAAAGTGCCGAATTATTATCAGTGATAGGTTTCTGATGATAGGTATAGCGAACTATATTTCTGGGTCTATATATGATGATTAGTAGTAAGTGATAATGTCAGGGTTCACAAACAATCAAAAGATGTAGCTGGTGATAGCTTTTATTAATTCTTCTAGGTCATCAAAGACTCTCACGTGGCATCATTTGTAAAGTTATGCCTTCTCGCCTGAGGCATATGACACCTCAGCCACAAGTGAGTCATGTATGGAATTGTAACAAAACCTTCATATAGTAATTTAATGAGAGTGGGGAACACAGTGGGTATGATCGTCGCACCTGGGCAATTCTGACGTGGGGTAGCCTCATGACTAGACTATGAAGATATCACAATGTCTCAGTATGTAGGATTTGTTCTACAATTATTATCTTTATAGTGATAGTCAAGTTTTCCAATAAGACATTCAATATTTCATAACACGTGCAAAGTAACTAATCCCGAGGGGGTTGTCGAAAGAGTGTGAGGCTGACAGCCTTGTCCCAAAAGGGTACATGTCAATATCAAAGACAAAGGAAAATCTCGGCCAAAAAGAAACATTGGAGACAAGCTTCTCCACATAAAAAAATGAGTCAGAGTAACAACAGCCAATAAAGCGTGCAGTAAAACCGAACAAAAAAACATGAACATCGTCGACTTTCCGCTTCTGTCATTGGCCAATGTCCCCCGCACCTGCATGCTCCTTCTGGGAGCACACCAGTAACGAGGCTAAGCCAAGCCTGCAGATAAGTGCAACCAAAATAATCGAGTCACCAAATCGGGGTTTGGAAATGGGAAGTCCCGCAAATCCAGAACCCCGAAGTGCACTCGGGTCAGAGAATCAAAGCTGGAAAACAGAAAGGTGAATTTCCGAGGGCGCATCCAGGCAGGCCCTATCAATCCAGATCATCCAAGACTGGGGTATGGGGGTGTTTGTATGCTCGTAATGTGCTAATCACATTACGGGATACGACCGTCTTGCGGTCAAAAGGGGGGTGGGCAATCAATGCCCATCGCGAGTGAATTGGGGCTTGTCCAAAGCGATTGGGGTGGGGTGGGTGTAATCGTAACCAGATAAACCATAGTCGAAATCCCTTGCCAGGTACGTTGCCAGGTATACGTTCACCTGTGCTTGGGGAAACGATCGACGTACCGGCGAGTCTCAGAGTGACGTCCCACACGCTCCAATTGGTCGACGCTGTACAAGGACCCGCGGCTGGAGGATGGGCGTTCGGGAGAGCCAGAGCCACCAGGTGAGCGGTACACGATGGAAGTGGGAGAGCCAGAAAGACGAGGGGACCTCTCGATGACCTGGTAAGCCTCGGGGGACATGGAGCGAGGGCGAACCTGCTTGCCGCTGACCTTGCGAGCTGGGACGTTGTAGGTCTGGTCATAGCTCAAGGACTTGCCATGCTGAATGGATTGCGCGGGCTTGGTAGGCTTCTGGATGACGACAGCCTTCTCGCGGATGTGCATGCCTTGCTCGATAGCTGTGAGAAGCTCACGAGTAGCGTAGGCATCCCGGGGCAGCTTCACTCGAGTTGACTTGCCACTCTCCAAGTCCACGGAAGAGTAGTGCTTTCCGCTTTGGCTGTAGAGGTAGTTGCGGAGAGTGCGAGCGCGGGTGTTGCCCGACTCACACAGTGCATGTCCATCCTTGTGTGTCTGAACAGCATGGGAGCAGGGGCTGCAGTGGCCGGCGTGACGCTCGAAGTCGTCGACAACCAGCTTCTCGTCGTCGTGGAGATCACGCACCACGGCTAACGGATCTATTATCTCGATGGGAGCAGGCATTGTGTTGGTACGGCGAAGGCCAAGTAGGCGTCTTGTCAGACTAGGACGAGGAGGAGATCTCTCCTTGGTAGTTAAAGTCGTTGGGTCGACCGTGTATGAGGTTGTGCGGTGGGGCGACAGCGTGGCTGATTTATTGGGGGGTCACGCGAAGATGGTAGATGATCACCGTATATAGATGATAGGATGTGAAACCCAAGTGTCACAATGGATGTGTAAGGTGAATGTCAAATGTATGTAGATTGAGGCAGATATTCAAGTGGAATATGGGTGGGGGGGGAGGCTATTATATAGATGTCATGCAGGTATAGATCGGACCCTGTAGCCTGGAGCGTATGGTGTCCGCTGGAGCCTTAGAGATCTGCAATACCTCCACGGTACTTAGCGCCTCACGCTAAAGACACGGGAAATGCAGGTGCTATTCTTGTACCTCACATCTCTATGAACTGTGGCTGTTGAGGCTGTGCGTTTTGGCTTCCAATACCGCCGTATTTGCACTTGTCATTCACCTGATTGGCCCAACTCTCATAATTCACGGTCAACTTTCTATTCCCACTATCTCCCTTTCGGTACCCCGACTTGATTTCCAAGGCAATTATTATTTTCCACCTTATTCTTATGACATAAACTGTCATATTTGATTTTACTATCTTACTTGGGTTTTATTACGCATGTCATACACCTTGACAAGGGTCCCGTGCCCCCCTGGTCCCCCCTGAAAACAGGCCTTAGGTTGGCGTCATTT
This sequence comes from Penicillium griseofulvum, assembly GCF_001561935.1. Classification (NCBI taxonomy): domain Eukaryota; kingdom Fungi; phylum Ascomycota; class Eurotiomycetes; order Eurotiales; family Aspergillaceae; genus Penicillium; species Penicillium griseofulvum. The sequence continues at coordinate 2,482,969 of NW_024467471.1, read as the reverse complement.
ACAACCTTTGACTTGACAATCGGAAATAGAACCCTCAAAATATTCAATTAGATCCAGTACATTCACAAGGGTATGTTTGATCGCAGGGATCTTTCCAGCCTATTCCCCGCCCTGATAGGCTCCCACAACCGCCGCGTTGCGATGAGCGTCTACCGAGACAACTTTGGCACTCCTCAAACCACCTAGCTGGGATTTCGAGCACTGTTCTCTTGTTCCATAATTGGAGATACTGAAGCGTTTCAGACTATCTAAGAATAGTGTTCGACCCTGGATTGTTTATTTTGGACCCCACGTTTGATTATCACTAGCCTCAACAACCCCCTCTTAGCCACAAGCCACAAGGTATATGGTGAGCTCTCATCCAGTGCTTTTTTCCCTCTATCGCCAATGTAGAAAGACTGCTCAGCCTCAGCCTCAATTGCACTATCTCTGATTCATGATTCGATGCACCAGCCACTGATGTTTTCTTTCTCAGAAACTGCTTACTCCCAATTTCTTGCTTGCTGCGCCGCTGGGCGCTCCAGCCAAGGATCCTTATACGATCATGATCTTGTTTTTGGTTCTTGCTCTTCCTTTCTGTCTCTTTCTGTGTCTTTCAGCTTATGTCGCTTGACGAGGACTCCAGGCTACCATTTCTTCAGTACGTTCTTTCCCTACCTTTCCATGCACAAGAAGCCACATTGTTTATTCCAGGGGGTACAATTCCACATGACCTCGAAAGGCCAGATTGTTCTTTTTTCGTCGTGCTCTGTTTCATCACACGCCAACTGTCTATTCATGGATCATCATGATATATCTCGTATCAAGACATACCCCCGGACATTTATTCCCTGTTCCCATACTAATCGCCGACCAAATCATGGCCAAAGCTAACCCTACCGTACTGCCAATATCAATTGTATTATTGCAACCTCTTTCAACAGCCCGGCCGGGCTAGCTCAATCGGTAGAGCGTAAGACTCTTAATCTTAAGGCTGCGGGTTCGACCCCCGCGTTCGGCTATTCCTAAAAACCAAACCTGAGATTTCTTTTTTTTTCGGTTGCAGAAAATTCTGCTTGAGCCTCCTCGCTCATACTCGAAGTTGACTGGCTGATATGGCCATTTTGATCCACTAGTGGGTCGGGCCGATTGGAATTGCCCGAGAAAATCAACGGGGCAATGACAGTCATGTACGGAGTATGATTTGCATATTCGCATGAACAAACGAATAGTAGATTACAAACATTCAGGCATGTAATTGTTCTTCACCGAGTATGAGTAGCAAGGTATCATCCAGACCATTTGTGGCTTACCAGGCCCGTGCGCAAGGCAGAGAGCGCCTTATGACAAAGGCATGACAAGGTTTGTCCTTCAGCTGGACAAGGATCATTGGAGATTATAGTGTTTAGACATTGACTGATATTACCAGGCAGTAACCGTGTTATTGGTAGTATAATTTGTTATCACAGGCTTTATGTTGACGATCCTGCACGGCAATCACCAAGCCTCCATGTTAATATATATCGCTCAGCTGAATACATATAGTGCTTGCATTAATATACCGGTTTTATATCGCGATCCTGGACCTACCTGCATATGATATCCAATTCTAACTCCTCTATATGGAATATATCCAATGTCTACCGGGTGCTCTGAGAGATCTAGGTGGAGAAGAACAGGGTTACTCCTAGTATACCAGACTAGCAATGCCGGCTATAACGGACGACAATCATAGGTTGGAAGAAGATAAAATTTGCCACCTAGGCAGATTCCCTTATTCCAAGGTTCATTACCCCTCAATATGGTCGTCCGCCTGAAGTTGTAGTAACCAGTCATGGGCATTATGGACATGTATCTTCTAGGCAACCTTTGCCTATGCTTCCCCTCTTTCGTCTATCATCGTAGCATTGGTTGAATGAAATTACATGTAGGTACGTGTAGATTAATACTCGTATTGTGGCTAGGCAAATTGGTATATGTAGGTACCGTATAAGCCACAGCTCTATATCCAACGATGACCGCCAATCTAAAGATCAATACGTAATGAGTAACTACAGCGAGAGCGTTCTAATTACTTTCCTTTAGTATGCGACGAGGTTTGTCTTCGACGGGAGGCGAGAAGCTTAAATGATATAGATTCACGACTGATACGAGAAAATATGCCGAGGGTTGACTTGGTCCATAACTACCTCCTCGACGTTAACAAAGATTATACTTGTAAAAGCCCATTCGACAAATAAAGCAGCTATCAACTAATATAAAGGGGCACCGGCTGTTCGCTATAATGGTCATTTCGCTTCTATGTGTCAAAGAGATCAGGCTCATCAACTTTTCACGCAGTCTGTGTTTCGTTTCAACTTCTGTACGTAACATCATGCTGTTGTTCGTATGCTCCAATGAAGTTCGTAAGGTTGGCGTTATTGTTCTCGGCCTCGTCTTTGCCTTCGATAAGCATGACCTGGCCCTTCGAGCTTGTGTCAAACTCATCCACGTATACTTGGAACTGCTGTATGAGTTTGACAAGCAGTGACTATATTGATTGTTTATATATATCGGTCCAGTCAGTTGCTTTAGCTCGGCGAATTATTTGCTGGGTGTATTCTCTCGGCTCATTGCCGGTTTGGACATCTTCCCAGGTGTATCTTGTTTATCCACTCCAGGAAGCGCTTCTGCCATTGGGGTCAGGGATAACCATTGAACAGTCCATCTCACAAATTAAGCCCTTTTCCGGCCTTCTTTTGCTGTTGACCTATAGAACTGACAAGGCATCTGTTGAGTATATAGTGTGAGAGAGATGATGGAAGAGAGATCTGTATTGTGAAATCTATGAAGGGGGGTCACTGGTGTTTATACCCCTGTAAAATAGCAAACGTACTAGCAAACAAAGGGGGCCGGGTGCCCGGAATGGTGATTACCAAACTTCCCAAGGTTGCTTCATCTATCTCTACTTGTTGGTATGATTCAATATTTGAAAGTTTCTCTCCTTCTACAATTATCTTTCATCACCTGCACAACGCACCCTGTCTATCGTTCTTGATATGCAACGGAACGGAATATTCTGCCCTTCAAAATGAACACGATTGACCAAGAAGCAACGAAGGGTCAAGAAATGGTGGACACGCAAGAAGGAACGGTACTTCATTCGCTGTCTGGTCGCACCGTTTTCCGACTTGGCGACAACCTCGTGGTGAAGTCGGGTCATATCCGACCCCAGGAAGGAGAAGCACTTCGTTTTGTTGCAGCAAATACGACGATACCTGTACCTAAACTCCATGATATTCGCTGGGAAGACGGCAAGATCATCGCTATCGTGATGGATTACATGCCTGGTAAGCGACTTGATAAAGTATGGAAGACTTTAGAGTTCAACCAGAAGCTCTCCATTGCCGATGAGTTACACTCCTACATGAACCAACTTCGTGAACTAAAAGGTGATTACATTGGGGGTGTTAGTCGCAGCAAAGCTATCATGAAAATATCTCGCAATCGAAGGAGGACCATTTGATACCGAGCAGGAATTCAACGAATTCATCCTAGGAGATATGGTCGACATAGCGCCAGATATGCTACGACACTATGCCAAATTCGCACTTACGGATGACCATGAGATTGCTTTTACACATGCTGATTTCGCCCCGCGGAATATTCTTGTTGAAGACGGCCGTGTCACAGCTATTCTTGACTGGGAATATGCTGGCTGGTATCCGGCATACTGGGAATATTGTCAGTCGTTTCGGCATCTGAGACCGATGTATGACTGGCCAGAATACCTGGCCCGTATTCTTCCACCCAAATTTGAGAGAGAATATATCGGCATGACTTTCTTAGCTCGTGTGTTGAATCACTAGCTAGTGACACTGTGGATATTACCCATGCAATTATGAACCTAGCTAGACTAGGGATGGCATAAACCATGCTCTCGCCTGCCTAACTTAGCTTCGGTTATGCAGTTATTCCTCAATTCGACAAGTTGAAACATACATAATTCTACTCCAGACATGATCCGACATCGAATTGGCATCGCCGTAGGGACATCGTGCTCTGGCTGTGGGGCACAATCTCCTTTGTACATTAGTCACAGTTGGTGCATATTTGGGGGCAGTAAAGAGGATCTCTATACTGTTAGCTAATAGATGATCTTTCTATAATAGTTTAGAATGTCAAACAAGGCTTACGCTAAGCTCTTGGAGTATGCGAAATCTAAATAAGGCCCACGCCACGTGTAAGATGGGGGCCAATTGATTGGAGAATTCATCCACTCGGTACTATACCAAAGCCCTAAGAATAATGATGGTGACCAGTTCCCTCTTTGGGAACTATGAATATAGCCAAAACGATCGGATGATTTTTTTAAATTGGTAGTCACCTAAGAACGGCATTAGAAGACGCTCATCAGGGCCCGAGCTCCGGCCTATTCTTGTCAAGGAAACAAATATAAGGGGCTATAAATGCCTTCGTACTGCCCTATTGTTCGTATCCATCTAACTGTCTATCATTGAATTTAAAATGCGTTCTATCTTCCTAGGAACGTCTCTGTCGCTCCTTTGCGCGGTCAGCGTAGCTGCTGTCCCTCACTCTACCAGGGCTTCTACATCTCCTGCGGCACCCTCTTCAACTCCTATCTTTAAGATAACGAAGCTGGCTGCATTGGCAGATCAGGCCACAGGAGCTTGGAAAGATGCTCAGTGTACTGACAACATCACCGATGCGACACTGGATCCCACAAGTCGTTGGAATGCAGCCAACGCCGACGATGCCCTGAAATCCGCCCTGGATGCCTGGGCTACTTCTGGTCCTTCTACTGGCTTGGGCTTCCCCGAGTTCATTAGCAACTACTTCTCCGGTCCTGACAACTGGAACTGTGCAGACATCGGTAACACTGCTTGTTCCACAGTGTTGACCTGTAATCAGGCTCAGTATCCCGCCGGGTGAGTAGATCTCAGACTTTTTACAATACACAAGTGGAGGCTAATAGGGCACGCAGTTACTTGATCATGAATTCTTTCTCCTCAATCCATCAGGTATGTTATCTTCTTCCTAGATTTCACAGGCAGTCGACTAAATAAGAATACCTTCTACCAGCTTCATCAACAAACCTACAACGCTCTTGGAGACGCCCTCAATGCAATGCAAAACGATATTGGTGCCTTTTCGGGCATCTTTGCTCCTCAGCTCAAAGAAGACATTGAACTCATCAAGTTCATTATTGATGCCATAGTCATGGTGGCTAGCGTCGGCAGCTCTTTTGCGTGGAATATCGGTAAGCGTATGTTCTGGCCGCAGTATGGTCGGTGCTAATGTTATATCACGATTATAGCATTCAAAGGCCTCAGTATGGCCGCGTCCAAATACTTTTCCATGGGCAAAGACGTAACCAACGCAGCACTCATTTCTTTTACCACCTCGATGGGTAAAGATTCACTGAAATCGTCGGTCACATATTTCTTCCCACATTTACCCTCGGACTAACGTATAACCTACAAACAGGGCCAAAGATGCATTGGGCACCCAGAATAGCATTTCCTCCGCTCTTGGGGTTTACTTCTCAGCTTGGACTGGCATGGAGAGCGGATATACAAGCTCACTCTTTGCTGGAGAGGGTAATGATACTTCAATCGGCCCTATTAAGACTTTGACCACCAGCGGCGCAATGCTCTTACTTTCGTCCAAGGTGGATTTGACCGGGATGACGAGTCAGGCCCAAAAGATTCTTTACGGACAGTTGATTCCGGCGGCTTGGGCCCAAGCCCCTGGCGGCTTCCATCCCCGGATTCTGTAAGAACACCACCCTTATATCATTATACCGACAATGAGTTACTAACCAGTTATATTTTATCGACAGACGCAAAGCCGGAGCTTGTTCTAAATCAATCGATGAAGACGTTCTCTACTACTCGGATAAAGCCACTCTCGTCGGAGGGTACGTCTGCTACAATAATGATGCTTTCTATGTCGTGAATGCCGATTCCCGTCCTGCCCACCAACCTTTCGGAGCCCTCCCCGGAGGAAACCACGAAACACTTAATGGCGAGGCATGGGGTGGCGTCATCCTGGAGGATATCGTCCAGAGCTCGTACCAGGCATACCAGCTGAACGGCAACAAGAACGGCTATGAAATGCCAGCTCTGTCAAAGATCATTGACGGAAAAGGCACCGAGGGTGATTCAGTTTTCGAGAATGGCATCCGCACCCCTGGATTCTTCAACTTGCCAATCTGCGATGATATCGTTGCAGCAGCTAACATCGTCCAGAATGGCGATGCAAGTGGGAAGTACTGGCCGTGCGAAGCACCAGAAGGATACAATCCCAGCGGAACTAATGTGGTATGTATCCGTCGAAATCAAACGGGGTACTTTTGCTAACATTCATGAAGCACGTCAACAACGGATGCATCAATGTGGATGGTGAGACCTTATGCAAGTCTAAGACTGCGTCTGCCAGTATGTTTCCATTCTGAAGCCTTGTATTGGCACTGGTATCTAACAACACAACAGACATCGCAGACCAAAGTACCGGCGACAGTGTGGCGACTATCTACGCGCAATTCGATGGAGACAACAAGACTGGCTACAAGGTTGTTCCAGGATGCAAGCTTGAAGCTTCCTGGCCTCGTGCTTATGGTGATGTCTACTTTGGAGCTGATAACTGCCTTTATGATTCGACTGGCGCCAAAATCAATGATCAGTGTTGCACCGAGGCGACACAGGACTCGGTTGTCAACCCATACTATGGATATTAGGTGTGAGTGTGTTAGCGTGGGCAGTGGATGGCACAGAGTTTTCATTACTTCAACTAATGGGAGTATGAGTGTGTTGAGGTTGTCGATATGAGAACTTAATATATTCTTATTACGGGAAAAATCTCACATTTGGCTCGAATTGTGTATCTCTATTGCGGTATATAGTTGCTCACCTACTTTGCTAAATATATATCTCTTTCAAATATTTGTTCTTGTAGTCCTGCTTGATTGTCTTCATTTTCATTGATTGTTGCTAAATGTACGAGATAGGATGTTTACATTTTGACTTTTATATGAGATTTATGGCACAAACACTGATCTATGAGCCATCCACGTCTCAATTGACCCTCGCCTAATGCACAAAGATGTAAAACGAAAAAATAAAAAGAGCAAAAAAGAAATCTCAGGTTTGGTTTTTAGGAATAGCCGAACGCGGGGGTCGAACCCGCAGCCTTAAGATTAAGAGTCTTACGCTCTACCGATTGAGCTAGCCCGGCCGGGCTGTTGAAAACGATGGGAAGAAATGGCTAGTTATGGGGCAAAGACCGTCTAGGCCATTACATTACTGCATTAACTGTTCACCTTTTTGCTAAAGCCAATTCCCAGAGTATATATGTTGTAAGGGTATATATAACTAGGCACCCCCTTGGAAAGCCTCCCCAAAGAGCACAAGCCGGAGTTCACCGACAATTGGCGAGGGGCATATGCAAAAGTTACACCTGCGGGGAAACCCTTGGAATGATTCGAGGATTTGCCGACGAGGTGGGTTTGTCGGAAGAGGCAACGTGGATGAATGTCCGATTTGCTCGGACGTTTGTTCAGATATATAAACCTCGGATGAATAAAGGGATGGCTGGATATTTGCTTTTCTGAACAATACTTTGTTACTCCCAACATGCAACTACGAGGTACGACCAAGTAAACCCAATCAACGAGTATACATACTCACCTGTATAGAGAATAACAATGACCTGTCTGAGATCATCAATCGCCACCGACCAGATCTAAAGTCATTCGAAGATGTCTATCGCCACCTACACACCAATCCCGAACTATCAGGCCAAGAAGAACAAACAGCCAAGATAGCCTCCGACCACCTCAAAGCCACTGGCTTCGAAGTCCACACCAAAATCGGTGGCCATGGCGTAGCAGGCATCCTCCGAAATGGAACAGGCCCAACAATCCTCCTACGGGCGGACATGGATGCCCTACCCGTAGAAGAACAAACAGGCCTACCATACGCAAGCACCCGGCACGTCAAAGACGAAACAGGAGCCGACAAGCCCGTAATGCACGCCTGCGGCCACGACTCCCACGTCGCAACACTAATGGCCGCCGCGACGCTCCTGCACTCCGCGCGCGATAACTGGTCCGGAACATTAATCTGCATCTTTCAGCCCGCCGAGGAACACCTCGACGGCGCAAAGGCAATGCTGGATGACGGACTATACGACAAAATCCCCAAGCCGGACCTCGTGCTCGCGCAGCATGTAACGCGCATGCGCGCGGGGACGGTCAATCTCCGCGCTGGCCCGCTGCTCACGGCTGCTGATGCCTTTGATGTGCGTGTGTTTGGGCGTGGAGGGCATGGCTCTGCGCCGCATACGACTATCGATCCGATTGTGCTCGGGGCAGCGATCGTCATGCGGTTGCAGACTATTGTCTCGCGAGAGGTCACGCCTGGGAAGTTGGCTGTGGTAACTTGTGGGAGTATTCATTCTGGACAATCGCCGAATGTTATCCCGGCGTATCTGGATCTGCAGTTGAATGTGCGGACTTATGATGATGAGGTGCGGAAGCGGGTGTGTGCTTCTATTCATCGTATTATTGAGGCGGAGTGTATGGCTGCTGGGGTTGGGAAGAAGGCTGAGATTAAGCTTACTTCTTCGACACCGTCGACGATTAATGATGGGAAGACTATTGATGCTCTCCGTGAGACTTTCCGGCCGTTCTTTGGTGATCGGCTTGTTGATATGGAGCCCCCAACTGCTAGTGAGGACTTTTCTTTGCTGGCGACTGCTGTGGGCGCACCTTATGTTATGTGGATGTTTGGTGGGACTGATCCTCAGATTTGGGATGATGCTGTTGCTAAGGGGACTGTTGATCAACTGCCTAGTAACCATTCGCCGTTCTATGCGCCGGTTATCCAGCCGACATTGTGTACGGCTGTGGATGCTATAGCACTTGGGGCTTTGACTTTCTTGAAGAGAAAATGAGTCTAGACGGTCTAGGTATTATTAGTTAGCTTTCGTAAATATATTTAATATTCACAAATATTCAAACATGAATTCCCCCCTGGCGCCGAGATATAAAGTGGTGATCTTGAAGGCGACCCGTCCGGGTGAGGTCATCAATCCCCTACAAAAAAGTGGCAATAACCCTTTCTCAACAGCATCACAACAAAACAACACATATTCAATCCAAAATGGCATCTGCACAACCCACAGAAATGAAAGCCTGGCTCTACTCCAGCACAGCCAACGGCCTAGAAAAAAACCTCAATTTCGACGCGTCGGCACGCGCGCCACCAGCCGTGCACGGCAACAATGTCCTAGTCCAAGTCCTCTCAGCCTCCCTAAACCCAGCGGACTTCAAAGTCCCCGAAATGGGTCTAGTAGCACGCAAGCTCGTGATCGGCACCCCCGCCTCACCGGGGATGGATTTCTGCGGACGCGTGGTTGTTGCCGGCGAAGCCGCGACCGAGTTTTCACCGGGCCAGCTCGTGTACGGATGTCTAAGCAGGCCTTGCCAATTTGGCTCTTTGGGCGAGTACCTAGTCGCCTCTGCAAGTCTGCTTGCGCCTGTGCCGGAAGGCGTGGAAGTTGATCATGCGGCGGCTATCGGTATTGCGGGACAGACGGCGTACCAGTCGCTGGCTGGATACGTTAGTGCCGGCGATAAGGTGTTTATTAACGGGGGTTCTGGGGGATGTGGAATTTTTGCGATTCAGATTGCTAAGGAGATGGGGTGTCATGTTACGACTACTTGTTCGACGAAGAATGTGGAGTTTTGTCGTGGGCTCGGTGCTGATGAGGTTATTGATTACTCGGTTGAGGAGGATTTGGTTGCTACGCTTCGCGAGCGTGGGATTGTCTTTGATCATATTATTGATCATATTGGATACCCTGCGCCGATGTATCGCGAGTCGCATCACTTCTTGGCGGCCGGGAAGGCGTTTGTGCAGGTTGGTGCGTCGGCTATGGGGACTTTTGTTGATAGGTTGGTTTGGCCTTCTTTCTTGGGTGGTGGGAAGAGGAAGTATGTTATCTTTTTCTTCAAGAATACCCGTGAGGATCTTGTGAAGATCGGGGAGTGGGTGCAGAAGGGAGCTGTCAAAATCCAGCTGGATACTGCCTACGAGTTTGAGGATACTGTTCAGGCATTTGAGAAGCTTCGTTCTGGTCGTGCTAGGGGGAAGATTATTGTGCATGTGGCTAAGCCATAGGTTATGATCAAATAAAAATATTCTGCTGAAGTGGTCTTTTTAGGGTTTGACCAGACTATACTTCTCCGTACCGAATCGGGAAATACTTAGATCTAAGAAAGGCATCGGAGCAAGCTTCGACGTAAACTTGACGATGTACCTCACTTTATGAGTATGAAATGGTCTGTTCCTTTCCCCTCTTCTTCATCACTAACACTTTGCAACAACAAACACTTCAACGACTTCATTTTCCTATTATGCAATTTCTATACCCCTTTCTAGGAACATTTTCTGTGCTTCCTATAGAGATTCGCCTGATAATATGGGAGTATCTCATCTCGTCCATCCATACACAATCACTCTTGCCGAAAGGCAATCCCCTATCTATTCTTTGCACCAGTCGATACCTCTGTAATGAGATTTCCTCCCACCTATTCAAAGAATCCGTCCAAGTTATCTCACTCAACCCAGAATATCACCAGCATGAGTGGATGGTCGTGCGATTGAAATCCAAAACTCTGGACATAAAGTGGAACCTTAGGAACCAGGCAGACGCCAAAAGGCATTTCAACAACTTCCCGCATTTCAAAACGACAATGGAAGTCCATATCCACCCCCCAGATCCAGTAGACCCAGGCCAGCTAGTATTGATTTGGCAGAAAGTCACGGCACTAGTCGATCTTATCATTACCATAGCTCGGCCGAATATAGAGCTGGTCCCCAAGGGGTCATGGCATTCGTCAGAGCCACCAGCTCACTGGCGCAGAGACAGGGATCTATTTTATAGGATGGGGGCTCTACAGGAGTCAATCAAGCCCCTATACCACCACCGTCCCGACTTCGACATTGTTATGTTACCCTTCCTTCGCCTGGAACTATGGGACGATGATCCCGCAAAAAATGTGCCTGCAATGTCAGACGCAGAATTCGAGCGCCTCCACCGACGCCTTATGCGCTTATTCAACCCGATCGGAATCGATCTTAGATTAGCAGAGCTCCACAGCATGACTCAAGACACAGCCGCCAGTCAAATTGAAGAAATACTCATTGAAACCAATTTATTCTTAGACAGACGTCTGGACGAGATACCGGGTAGAACGGCCAATATCCTCCGTCTCCATCGGTATAAAGATTGGTTCCGAGACGGGGACAGCTGGGAATCACCATATGAGTGTCAAATCCGAGACCAGTTTCATACCAGTCCCTGGGTTGTCGCAAACACCGATCCCTGGCTCAAACATATGAATCGGAGATACATTGTTCTTATTATACTACACCATACCATGTGCGCGCTGAAAACAAGTTCGACGGATGGACGTGGGATGTACAAAATAGCGCTGTATACGACATGGGACTCGAGAATGTGGTCGGATTCGTTCTCGACTGGCATTCCGCCGCTTAGCAGTGTTCTGGAGTGGTTTTCGAGGTTCTGGTCTGATCATTCCCAGTATCGAATATTACATGCTTATTCGGACTGGTTAAATCAACGAGGGGACGGTGGAAATGGAGAGGAATCCAGATATCCAAATCTGGCCCGTCTGGCTTCATGGGGTCATTGAAGGGTTCCGAGGTTGAAAGTGAATATCAAAGGTATCAGCGTGTGATTTTTGGATTGGAATTTGGTTTATGTTGTGAAGGAAACTTGCTCAGGATACTAGGTCATGTTTTCACTTTCGTTTATGCCTATAATTGAGACAGAATATTCCTACTCCAATAGTTGACGACAATTAATGTGTATTAAATGAGGTATATTTGAGATATATGGCGAAATGGCTGCACTAGAGATCCCAATCCTCATTTACTCATTTAGAGGGCAGATGCTTCGACGAATCTTCCTTCAAAGGCGTCGAATGATCATCGTCATCCATATCGAGCATTTCAATCCGGTGACTAGTCATGTTCTCCTGAGTCTGTGCCTCGACCTTCTTCTGCAACCGTGAATCTTCGCCAAAGCCATTCTCGCTGTTCAGGGCATCACGGGCAGCAGATGATTCCCGGTCTTTGACGCCAGCCTCACGCTCATTCTCCAACAACTCCTTCTCCAGTCGCTCATCCTCGGAGGCGAGAGCAGCTTCTTCGCGCTCAATTTCACTAGGATCAAGGTCCTGAAGCCCGATAAGGGCAAGTATTCTCCCAAGCAGAAATTGGTATTGCAGGTGACCGCTGATCATTTCGCTTACATCCACGTTCTCAACACCTGGGACACCTTCCACTGGCTGCAACCCAGCGACACCGAGTTGAAGGCTGCTTGTTCGGTAAAGGAAAGCGAGTACGGAGTCATTCTCAGAGAACACATTCACAACACGTCCGCTTACGACACTGCGGATCTTTCGCCAATCCTCCGTGTCTGATGGGGTTGGTGACCCCATCAAAATGACCGACTCAACCAGGCCGTAAGCGTTTCTTCTCTCCAGACTGTGGAGGCAGGAGTAAATTAGCCGACATCCTAAAGAATACCCTATCAATGTCACGGGTCGTTCTCCCTGGGCTTTGTTGATCAAGGCATCGGCGAGAACCTCGCCCGCTTTGTCAGCGCGGGCTTTGGCTACGCTGAACGGGTTGTCAACAACGCCGGCAACTTTCATGAGACCTAAGGGGAGCATCACTGCGCTCATGATGGTGGAGAAGACAGTACGAGCTAAGACTTCACGACCAGCAACCGACCATGCTGCGCTAGTCACGAGAGCTGAGATCGCATGACCCAAGTTCATCAAAGGCTCCATCTCCCAGCGAAGTCCGAACACCTCAGAGTCGTCACCAATCACCCGCCATGGAACCACGAAGTTCGACTCCTCCTTGACCCAGCCGGTGACACCAATGGTAACTCGTAGACGATGATCTTGCTCAGCAGACTCCTTCTCTTTCACGTTGCGGCGGGGTTCTCCTCGAATCGGGATGAATGCGAAGTCGTCCACTTCACGGGCGTACTTTTCCATCATGCGACCAGTCATACGTCCGCCATAAGCGCCAAAGAGGCCGCCCACAACAACGCTACTCCCAGCCAAAGTACCCAGGAGACCAGCAGCAGCGGTAGCACCAAGGCCCAATCCACCCATGACAGTTCCCAGGCCAGCCGCTACCAATGGGGCAGCGAGTCCGCCAGTGAGGCCAATCAAAGCCGCTCCAGCCACAGATGCCAGACCAACTTTCCATTTCCTCATGTCATCACTCTTCTTTGGCTGCTCTTTATTATCTTGGTCTGCGGAAAGCGCCAAAGCTGTCTGCAGCAATCCGCGGGCGACACTGACTTCGTCTTGATTGAGCACGTTGATGTCTATGTTCAAACTGGATGTGACATTCAACATAAAGACTCTTGAGTAAGCACTGTAGTGCTCTAGACTGAGCATTAAAAGGAGGAGTGAGTGCAGAATAAGTAGTCTTCTTGCTTTAGGAAGTTTAGCCAAAGGCGTTTCCACGGGATGGTATATTTCTTGCAATTTAGCCATTCTATCTTTATCCTCATCCAGCGGAACATCATCAGACTTGGAAGCATTCTGCACCTCTGCTTGGCCTTCTTTTTGACTCTGGTCGTCATCATCTTTATTGACGACAGAACCAACCCGTAAAAGGACAGAATCCCTCCAATCCTCGAAAGTCGACAGCGCAGTGGCTTTAGCTTGAGGGCTTAACGGCTTGCCAGTAGACCCCTGTCGCGGACTTCTACCATTTCCTGCAGCCTCCTTGCCTTCTGGTCTTGGGGGCAAGCGCGGCGAGTCTTCATCGCGGTCCGCATCCGGGGATGGACGCGGGCTGGAGCGATTGGGAGAGTCATCCTTTGGATTTGTATGCTCATAAAGCTCCAAAATCCGAACCCGCATTGACTCAACTACCTCAGCCACGAGAACAGTTAAGTCAGCGCGCTGCGACCGGTCTAAAATAGATGATAGATCTTGACCGCGATCGCTTTCCGAAGCATTGGATCGCTTGGATTCAAAAAATCCTCCATGTTTTTCTTTGAAACTTTTGAACATTGACGCCAAATGAAAGTGAAAAATGAGTGGGCAACTTTTAAGGAGCAGATAGGCAGAAGTCAGTGTTGTTGGAGAGGGGCGATGCTGTCATGGCCTCAGTAGTCACGGGTATCGGGGCCGCTTACTCCACCAATAACCTGAGGCAGAAACATCTGACTATGTTGATATCACTCTGCTTCGGTGAAATATTTATGCCTCCTGCGTGTTCCAATGCTGTAGAAAATTGAGGGAATAACTCAATTGCCGATTTCAACGACAAAATATTTCCCCTTCGTCTTTGTTGCGGACCTGAGGGCATTCCCATCCCAAGCTGTTCCATCCGGACGATCGTTCTTTTCACCGGGGATACGCTGGATCTTGCCCCGTCGTCCGGACACCTTTTCCTTAGCTAGAGCCTCCCTCAATTTTTCGATTCCAATCGTTTCCTCTTCCATAGCAGCAGGACTTTCGTCCCGAATTCTAGCCAGCGGTGCGACGCCAGTAGTATCCACAAGTTGGATCTCCTTCACAAAATGGATTTGAGACTCGAGTGTATCGAGCATGGACTGCTCTTCTTCTTGATTGGCAGGCTGTGGAAGAGCCGAGATGCGCAGCAAATGATGGAGTTGCTCGGGCGTGACTGATGGCGGCGGTTTTGAAGCTGGGTTCGGGAGCAGCGACCTGACAGACCAGTTCGGCGCACCAAGTATGGTCTCAATTTGTGTAGTCTCGGATTTTTCGGAAGAGTAGAGGCGAGAGAAGGTCGTGTTGAGTCGGGAAGGACCTGGGCGCAGCGACTTGGATAGCCGAGCAGCAGTGCGAATAGAGGTCATTGTAGAGTTCTGTAAATATGGGAACCTGGGACCGAATATAGGAATGTAACCGAGCGAGATATAAGCACAGTCTAGTCTGAACAGTATAGTGTAAAAATAGCCAAACGCAGAACAACACTGGGGAGCTTAGGCGGAGATCCGAAAAATAAACGACACCGCCTCCACGGGCCCGCCGATCGATGCTCTCATCGATAGCAACCCCGTTTGGCCACAACACTCCAACTTCACATCGAATATCTGCGGACTACTGCCTATTGCAGTGAAAACAGATACATCCACTCAACATGTCTCAAGATCCCCGTGTCCTGCTCCAAAAAGTATGCATACTTCCCCGCCTTATTTGCATAGGCAATGACGATAGTCCACATAGCTAACCAGACCCCTCTTTTTGTTAACCAGGCCGACAAAGCGCTGTCCGGTGCTAGCGGCGGCTTCGCTTGGTTTGGAGGACGATCAGAGAAGTATGAGAGCGCCGCAGATCTGTATACCCAGGCTGCAAATGCGTTCCGAGTACAGAAAATGAGTGAGCTACCCCGCGGCCCAACAAATCCGTTGCATTGCCATAGTTAAGCCTGATTATTGATCTGTATTCTTGAATAGACAAGGAGGCCGGTCAGGCTTTTGAGAAAGCTGCCTCCATCCAAACCCAGAACCTCAATGAACCCGACGATGCTGCCAATAACCTCCAGGAAGCGTTCAAGGTCTACCGCAAGTCAGACCCCGAGGATGCTGCTCGTGTGCTGTCCAGTGCCATCCAGCACTACGTACTACGAGGAAACCTGCGCCGCGCAGCAACACAGCAGCAATACCTGGCTGAACTGTATGAGGTGGAGCTTGGAGACATGAAGAAGGCGCTGGAGGCGTACGAGAAGGCTGCTGATTGGTTCGACGGTGATAATGCTGAAGCGTATGCACCCCATGACCTGTTTGGTATCTGTGAATTCGAGGAATCAACTTGGCTGACATACACTCCATATGCAGTCTTGCAAACAAGCACTACCTCAAGGTGGCGGACCTGGCCGCCTTGGAAAGTGACTACTACAAGGCCATCACCAACTACGAACGTATTGGCCGGAGCTCTATTAACAACAACCTGATGAAGTGGTCTGTGAAGGATTATCTCCTGAAGGCAGGCATCTGCCACCTTGCCACAAAAGTATGTTGTTTATCTCTCACTATCCTCAAACAGAACACAGTATTAATTACATATCTTTCAGGATCTTGTTGAGACTAACCGTGCTTTGGAATCATACCGAGAACTTGATCCTTCCTTTGCTTCTACAAGGGAGCACCAGCTACTTGTGGATCTGACCCAGGCTGTTGAAGGTGGAGACCCAGAGGGCTTCGGTGACAAGCTCCGCCAGTTTGACCAGCTGAGCAAGCTGGACAAGTGGAAGACAACCCTCTTCCTGCGGATCAAGAATAACATTGAGGAAGCTGAGGAGGACTTCTCTTAAATGGCGATTGATTTCTTCGGTGATTCCCCGCGCATGATGTCTAGAGAATATTGACTCTCAAGTTTTTGGCTTCTTGTTTCGTTTGTTTATGTCGAAAGTTTTTTGGTCTGGAAATGAAAACAGATCGATGCTACTATCCATTGGTTGTAGTAATTTATATTGTCTAACCTTGCTGGTGATAATAATGGTCACCCCCTGGGAATATCAAATCCACGAACCCTTGATTCTGGACATACAGATCCTACTGTTAAATACGGAATGCAAGTGCAGAAGATTCGTAATTCATCATTTTAAGATGCCTCAGGTCTATATGTACTTTTTGGGTGCATCATGCTCACTTCAGAATCAGCAGAGCTGCCCTCATCATGGAATCAGTTCAGTCAAATGGTATCATATCATCCCACCTCGCCATACTATTGAAATTCAACAGCTTACGCAGCAATCGCATCCAAAGCCTTGGCCTTGCGAGGGAAGACGCGTTTGTACAAACTGACACCCACAGAGTCTTGCGGGTTGATCTTGGCATCGAAGGTAGCCTTGAAGTATCCGTGTGTACCAAGACTTTCCTTGAAGTATCCACTGCGGCCACGACGGGTCCACAGCTGGAGTGCCTTGAACCACTGGATATCTTCGGCGTTGAAGAACATGTACCGGATGGTAACGACGCGCTTGTGGATCTTGTAGGGGTGACCAGTGAGAATGGCACGTTTGGCAACCACGCGCTTCTGATCAGGTGCGACAACAGTGCCGGTGCCGATAAGCTCGAGTTGGTCCAGAGCAATCGACTCATCCTTGGCATCGGTATCCATCTGTTCGTCACCATCCTCCTCCTCAGCTTGCTTCTGTTTGAAGACGAGGATAGGAACTGAGCCCCATGTCATGGGTCCAATCCAGGATGCGATGGCACTACGACCAGGATGCAAGAATCGGTCGTATTTGTGAACGTTGTTCGGCGTGTTATCAGCCGAGGAGAAGATGGGGTTGACGACCATGCGGCGGGCACCGCACTGGACGACGAGTTGCTCCTTAGCCTTGAGAGGCTTCTCGAAGCTGGAGTTGAGGGTCATGCTGACGTTGACCACAGTATGCTTGTGCTCGTGGCGGAGCAGAGAGAAGAGTGAAAGGGGCTTGGGGCCGTTGCGCAAAACGGAAGGAACTGCACGAAGGTGAATATCCACGCGGACACCAGGGTTAACGCCACCGACCAAAGCCTCTCGCATGATGCGGTTCTTGGAACCTCTGACATCAGCAAACTGCAGGAGTCGGCGCCAATCCTCGGGCTCGTAGGGACGATCCTCGGATGTTTCCCAGTGGCTAAGCTTGAGGTTCTTCAGTCCACGGAATCGGGCCAGGCGTTCTCTGGCAAGCGTGTTGGGGTGCAATTCAATTTCATCAGGGAACTCTAAGTCCTCTTCGGCCTCGGTCTTGCGGCTGGCACGGTAGTCTGCCAATTCCTGGGCCTCGTCCTCCGGGGATGGGTCGAGGAACATCTCCGATTGTGGGTACTCTGAAGGAGCACCCTCAGTCATGGCCTCATGGTGGTCTGGGAACACACCATCCTCAGGTGCTCCAGCAGTATCCATCTGCATGTTCTCATCCTCATCATCCATGTCAGATCCGGAGTCTGAGACATCGTCAAGATACCAAGCAGACTGATAATTCGAGGTACCCTTAGGCAACTTCTTAGGTACTGGTGGAATGTGCGAGTCGTCATCCGAGAAATAATGGTAGTCATCCAGCAGAACACCCTTCTTCTCTGTCTCAGCCATAGAAACCATGTCATCATCCGCCATTTCAATCTCTTCGGGGGCAACAGTAGCCATATCATCCTGGTCCGCAGTGGGAGTATCCAAGATCTGTGTGGTCTCATTCGTGTCGACGGCCATTGCGTCACCACGCTTGGGCTTTGAGGTTGCTAGCGGTGCAGCTGTGATCGAATCAATCTGGAAATCGCCCCATCCAGGAAGATGAACGATGCGGTCTGCTTTCAGGCCCTTTCCACGAACAACTCCGGTGATGACGACGTCGTCAACCACTTCCAGGTTGGACTCTGGCCACTTAACATCCTCGACAAACATCCAGCTGCGATCGTCACGCCAGTGAATGCCCTTAGGAGTGGCAGTGCAGATAGATCGGATGGCATTAGAAGATTCCTGTCTAGAGTCGAGAGACATAACCTTCTCAATATTAGGGAAGAAGTGGTTAATGAAAGACTTCAACGAATTAGCCACCTGGGGGCGCTTCTTAGGGGGATCGATCTTGTCGAGACCTTGCACGACAGCTAACACATTCGAGATACCCTGTCCTTGGATCGATCGCAACAGCATCTCGCCCTCCTCATCAACCTCCACTTCAGACGACATGACCAAGATGACAAAGTCGGCCATACGGCACACATCCAGAGCGCTCATCAAGTCATACTTGGCGGGAATGTACTGCACGCTTTGGCGGAATCGCTCAATGCGGGTACGGGTAGGTCCATCAGGCGACACATTAGTCAAAACATCGACACTCTCGTTGATAGAAGCAATAGCGGCGGCGGGGTCAACATCGGGGGACAAGGGGACGATTGCGACATGACGGGGAGCACCGTTCTGGCCGGCGAAGATGCTGGTAGCTTGGGATCTTTCCTGGTGCTTCAATGCCTGTCTTTGGCGGGCGGTGTTACGGCGATCGAGTTTCGTCTTGAGCTGTTGCTGGGGTGTCTTACGACCGCCCCGCTCATCTCCTTCGATTTTGCCTAAAATGATACAAGCGTTAAATTTGCATAATTTATCATGTTTTGAGTTCAAAAATCATACCTTTGGCCTGATCTTTCAAGGCGCTCTTGGAGGCATGCTTGCTCTTGTAGGGCTTGTGCGAAACCTTAGTGGTGGAGCGGTGGTGGTGCACCGTCTGGGCAGGCGCCATATTGGCGTTAGACCCTTTGAATCGGAAAGGGAGGGAGTCCAGATTGAAGCGAGTCAGAGGTAACTCGACAAATATCTAGCCAGTGCAATTTATAACTGGCAAATATATAGTAAAAAACGAATGTGCCTCTGTAGAAAAAAAAAAGATGCAACGATAAGAAATCAAAATTCGCCAGTGGAGGATAAGCGAGCGGTGAGCGCAAATCTTGGCGAAATTTTGGGCAAAACACTTTTTTTCTTGAAGCTACGCTTTTCGTCCGCCTTATTATTTTCCTGAGTTCTTTTCGCAAACGAACTCGAGAAATTGCCAGAAAATGGCCGACTCAGCCTCGAACATGGCTGTCGCCAAGGGCGACCACGAAGCCAAGATGAGACTCGCAGCAGCCGAGCAAACCTACGGACGAGGCAAAGGTGTCAATGCGAAGAGTGCGCGGGATAAGAAGCTACGCGCAAATCTTAAGAGGCAGGAATTCAAGCACAAGGAGGCTATTCTTCAAGCCAAGGATGCAGAGATTTTGCTCGAGCATACGGAAGGATTCCTCGAACCCGAAGGTGAACTCGAGAAGACATACAAAGTTCGTCAGGATGAGATTCGGGAGAGCGTTGGAATCGAGACCGCAAAGAAAGGATTCGAATTGAAACTTCCCGATATGGGCCCCTACCGCATGGATTATTCTCGGAACGGACGCGACCTGCTGCTGGCGGGACGGAAGGGACATGTTGCGACGATGGATTGGCGCGAGGGAAAATTGGGCTGCGAATTACAGTTGAACGAGACTGTGCGGGATGCCCGCTGGCTGCATAACAACCAGTACTTCGCTGTGGCGCAGAAGAAGCACACTTATATCTACGACCACCAGGGAACTGAGATCCATTGTCTGAGCAAGCACTTGGAACCTCTCTTCCTGGAATTCCTTCCTTACCATTTCCTCCTCGCAAGCGCTGTGAGTATCCTTGATTCTTCGGTTCCATAGACGTCCCCGCTAATTAGCCCTTTCACAGCAAATGAGCGGTCACCTCAAATACACAGATACCTCAACCGGTCAGACCGTCGCTGAGCTATCTACACGGTTGGGTAAGCCCACCGCTCTCGCACAGAACCCATGGAATGCCATCCTCCATGTCGGACACCAAAATGGAACCGTGACACTTTGGTCGCCCAACTCTCAAACCCCTCTCGTAAAGGCGCTCGTGCACCGGGGACCTGTCCGGTCACTGGCAATGGATCGCACAGGCCATTACATGGTCTCTACAGGCCAGGACCAAAAGATGAATGTGTGGGATATCCGCATGTATCGCGAGGTGCACTCATACTCATGCTACCAGCCCGGCGCATCTGTGGCTATCAGTGACCGAGGCCTGACTGCAGTCGGCTGGGGCACACAAATGAGCGTATGGCGTGGACTTTTCGACGCCGCGCAGGCCGACCAAGGCAAAGTGCAGAGCCCATACATGGCGTGGGGTGGAGACGGACAGCGCATCGAGAACGTGCGCTGGTGCCCATACGAAGATATTCTTGGCGTAGGACACGACCAAGGATTCGCCAGTGTCATCGTTCCCGGTGCTGGTGAGCCCAACTTCGACTCACTGGAAGCCAACCCCTACGAGAACGTTCGACAGCGCCAGGAGCAAGAGGTTCACTCGCTGCTCACCAAGTTGCAGCCGGATATGATCTCGCTCGACCCCAACATCATTGGAAAGCTCGATACCATCAACGACAAGAAGTATCAGGAGCAGCGCAACCCGGATCACAAGCCCGAGGATCACATGGAGAAGATCAAGAACCGCGGCCGTGGTCGCAACAGTGCCCTGCGCAAGTATCTCCGCAAGAAGGGTGGAAAGAACGTCATCGACGAGAAGCGTGTCAAGGCCGAGACCTTGCGCAAGGAGTATCTTGCTCGCACAAAGGACAAGCTCAAGCAGGAACGTCAGGAACTTGGGCCAGCTCTGTCTCGGTTCGCCAAATGAGATCACTTTGTTTCTTTGTGTGACATCTTGTGGAGCAGTAGAGGAACAAACCCCCCTCTGCCCAAAACCAGATACCCAGCCCACACGCGGCTTTGACATATTGGAGATTTGGCGACAGCTGCATTCCAGGCGTTCTCGGGGAATATGTTTGTATTTGGAAAAAGCAGTTAACGTGTGTACTATCTTTCAGCTGAATATATTGAACTATTAGACTTGTCTAACCCTTTCTTCCATTTCGTATTCCTTTCTTAAATCTATCCAAAATCTTGAGATGCCAAACCATCAAAACATCTACTCATCAACACTCCCAGACCCCCTAACAGCCCCATCCTTCCACCTCTGCAAACTAACATCATAAGCTCCACTCCCCTTCCAAGCACTAATAATCAAATTAACAATATGATCCATTCCCTTCCCATGCTTAACAACCGCAAAGACAGTCGGACCCCCCTCTCTCATCTTCGCCGCATCCCTCTCCATAACACTAAGATCAGCCCCAACAGCCTCGGCAAGATCAATCTTGTTCACAACAAGCAGATCAGACCCAGTGATTCCTGGTCCACCCTTACGAGGGACCTTATCACCACCCGCAACATCAATCACATAGATGATGAAATCAGCCAGCTCACGCGAGTAGTTCGCGGCAAGGTTATCACCCCCAGACTCGATGAGCAGCAAGTCCGTCGAGAACTGCTTCTGCAGCTTCTGCAAAGCGAGCAGGTTCGCACTGATGTCTTCGCGCACGGCGGCGTGCGGGCATCCACCTGTTTCGATGGCGCGGATGCGAGACGGTGCGAGGGCTTTGTGGCGGGTTAGGAATTCTGCGTCTTCTCTGTTGTTTTGTGGGTGGTTAGTGATGACATTGGAGATATGTGTGCGGCATACAGGTATAAGTTGTCTTGTTTTGGATGTGGGGTTGGTAGGTGGGGTTAGGGTATTTTCCTACCTTGTGAAGATATCGTTGGTCACTGCGGCGATATTATACTCGTCTCGAAGTGCGCGAGCTAGCTGCAACATGAGGGCTGTCTTGCCTGATCCTACGGGTCTGTTCGCGGTGTTAGTTATCAGCTATTCGTCTATGGTGATTTGAAGGGATCGTCGGGTGAATAGGTTGTAATGTAATGAGAAGTTATATACATACCCACCGATACCAATAGTGAAGGCACGGTCCTTCCAGTCTCGGCCTTCGATCAGGGGCATCTCGCGGTTGACGTAGGAGCCTGGACCGTCGAGGATATCGTGTGAGTGGCCGTGGCCGTTGAAGGGGTCATCGTGGGAGTGGTCAATGCCAGCGTCGTGGGAGTGAGAGTGTGCCATTGTTAATCTAAGATACCTAGATAGATGTGAATATGAAAGAAAGAAAAGTCCAGGTGAGGGGCAGTTCTATCCCTTGATAGACAGTGTGGGGAACTGATATGATAACAAATGCTATTATCAATTCGCCGATGAGTTCGCCGCTCGGCCTTCCATACTCTATAAATTCTAATATTTGGAGATTTGTGATTATAATGCTAAATATGTAGTGAAATATGTCTGGAAAGAGAATGTCAACCCAAACCGTTCATATGTAGCCATTGACGCTTCAACATACGTTCAAGTGTACAAGCTACGATGCATGATTGGAAAGCAGGTATTTATGGATTCGTCAAGCAGCAGAAAGAGGATAAGCCCCGAGGGGGGCGAGATGTCAACTGGAACATGGAACACCCCTATGCACGCAGACGTAGTCCCCAAAGAAACGGAGCCGAACGCCATATCATTCGCCAAACACGGATATCAATAGTTCTGTTCAGAAGGAATGAACAGACTGCCAAGAAAGCAGAAATGGGCAAAAGCCTAAACAAAGACCAGTCCAAAAAAAAGATGTCAGAATCCCAGACATGGATGGCAAAAGGATCAAAATGAAAAACCGAACGGGAAAGAGAAAGAAAACATGCAAGGGCAGGCAATGATCCCGAGCCAACCAAGGAAACGCTGAAAGGAAGATAGAGTACATTAGGTCGGAGTTGAGCAGGATCGATGAGGCCTGATGCCACCTCCAAGCCAAGGAAGATGGGGGCCTCAAGCACTAATTAAATCCCGTCGATTGTGAATTGAGTCGTCATGTGCCAAAAAAAGCAAGATAGATCTTTCAATGGGATGAGAGACCTAGATGATGAGTAAACAAACAAGAGGGGGCGCGACATGCCTCGCCCAGGTATCCAGTCGTACGCCGGTTCTGCACCGCTTGAAACGGCGAGGAAAATGAAAGCAAGAGGAAGAAAACCCAAAACTCCCAACATGATTAGGCGGCGGCGCCCTTTTGTCGCTTCGGCACCCGAGGGCTAGCCTTTATTTTCGCTGAGCCCTGCTGCGGAGCGCCGTTAGCTTCGACTCCACCACCATCCTCGGACTCCATTTTGACGGTGCTTGCCCGGCGACGCTTGCCACCTACATTTGGACTGTTATTCACACCAGCTGGGGATGGCTGCATTGGCGGTTGCATCCCGGGGGGACCGACGAGATTGCTTTGGGCTGGGCTCGCATGTGCTGAACCAGTCAGATGAGGCGAGCCTTGCTGCCCGGGAAGACCAAGATGAGCCATGGCCGGCGAGGCGAACTGGGATGGAGCCCCCATGCTATGTCCTCGAACATTTTGCATGGGTTGCATGCCTGGGTTCATACCCGGATTCATACCCGGATTCATGCCTGGGTGCATGGCTGGGTTCATGCCAGGATTCATACCCGGATTCATGCCCGGACTCATGCCTGGGTGCATCGCGGGATTCATGCCAGGATGCATGGCTGGGTTCATGCTCGGGCTCATGCCTGGATTCATACCCGGACTCATGCCTGGATTCATGCCCGGATTCATGTTTGGATTCATGTTAGGGTTCATAGCCGGATTCATAGCCGGATTCATGCCCGGGTTCATGGCTGGATTCATGCCCTGGTTCATGGGCATGGGAGTTGACACAAATCCTGGATTAGGATTCTGCGCTTGGAGGGTATTGACCAGATTCCGCAAAGCGTCAGGAGGCGATAGCTGCGGATTTGCCTGAGAAAACTGGAAGAGCATTTGCATTGTAGAAATGGTTTCAGCCACTTCCATGAATCCCATCACTGGGGTAGGCACACCATTGGCAGTCACGTTTGATTCTGGTACTAATGATAGTGCTTGTTTAGGTTGAGCACGTTTTGAGTTCTTCGCAACCTTTGGACTTTGCTTTTGGGAATCCGCCTCCATAGCCAATAACAAAGACCGCGGAATGTACTCATTGTGGCTGACGACGTTGACGTCGAGCATCTCGAGCTTGTTGTGCATATCGAAATGCGCGCGCAGCGTGCCATTGGTGAAAAGCTAGAGAGATGAACATTAACAAGCTGAAAATAAAAGGATCATGCGATGGGAGATGTACCTGGCACTCATTCTTGAACCAATAGATGAATGAACATCTCGGGGCTTCCACGTAATGTCCTCCATTGTGGGATTCCCGCTCGCGAGCACCTTCCACCACCATCTGGATTTGACTAATCCCGCTAGTGAATTGGGTCAAATAATAACGTGCAAGTGCAGGGGTCGCAATTTCGAATTGTTTAGACCCAATCGCGTTGTCCCAAACACCCTGCCGCAATACACCTACAGGGGAATAAAAGCGATCGACAAACGACTGCCAATATAGAAGATCCTGTGCTTCATTGCGGGGTTGGAAGTTGCCCAAATGCTCGGCATAGGCATGAATGGTCAATATTGCGTTGTTCTTCCTTTGCTGTTGTTGCTGCTGATGCATCATAAGAGCATTCTGGTGCTGCTGTGCTTTCATCTGAGCTTCCTGGGCCGTCATCTGTGGGTTTTGAGGACCCGGCTGCTGGCCCTGGGCACCCTGAGGAGGTTGTGGCTGCGGACCCACTTGTCCTTGTTGGCCTGGCTGTTGAGACTGCGGCAATTGCTGCGATGGGGGGTTAGGAGTTGCCTGGCCTTGAGGCGGGCCCTGTGATTGCGGGGGTTGAGTGGATGGTGGCTGAGAGGTCTGAGAGGGTTGTGGTGTGCCGCCTCCCGGTCCGCCATGCTGCGATTGTGGAGTGGCACTCTGTTCGTGCATATTCGGGGGTTGTGCCGATGCACGCTGCGGGGTATGCTGGCCTGATTGCCCGTTATTTGCCTGCTGTTGAGCATGCTGAGCCTGCTGAGCTTGTTGGGCCTGCTGCTGAGCCTGCTGAATAGCGAAAAATTGCTGTTGCTGTTGGATACTTGGCGGCTGGCCATGTGGCATTTGCTGCTGAAGCTGTATCATATTGACGGGTCGCATTCCATGGTTCGCTTGCATTGCAGCCATTTGAGCAGCATTGAGTCCTTGTGTGCCATTAGGCATTGCGGCTATTTGAGCAGCATTAAGACCTTGTGTTGATACGGGTAGACCATGCTGCTGTTGCTGTTGTTGCTGCTGCTGCTGTTGTTGATGCTGCTGTTGTTGCTGCTGTTGATGCTGCTGCTGTTGCTGTTGTTGCTGCTGGTGTTGAAGCATCATGCGTTGCCGCATTAATTGTTGCTGTTGCTGTTGCTGGTGTAATATATGGGGATTGTTCGCGACTATAGATTGACCAGGATGTAAGTATGCGATCGAGAAAGACGTCTGTAAGAGATACAGGTATAGCGGGGAAATAAGTCACCGCAAAGGGCGCCAATCGCGTGTTCCATAACATCACTCGCAATCCATCGCGTCAAGTAACAAGGGGGTTGAATACTAACAATTTTGTTGGAATTGGGGGTTCTGAAGCATATGCGCCTGCGCGGGATTCAGATGGGAGAGGGCATGGGCGTTTGGGCCGGGGCCACCAGGACCAGCTGTCCCAGCGCCCGGAGGCATGCCCCCCATCATCGGACCCGCCTGGCTGACTTGAGGTCCTCCCGGCGCAGACACACCTGGATGCATTTGCTGCACCATTCCAGCGCCCGGGTGTCCATTTGGATGTTGCGCGGCCATTGGGTGGCCGGGGGGAAACCCATGTTGCGGCATGCCTTGGTGGGCAGGAAACGGCTGCGTCATCATCATTGCTGAGCGACGAAGTCACCACAAATGGGGGACTTCAAAATGATCGCTCACGATGGCGAAAGGGTGGTGGGAGAAACGTGGCGTGGAGCGCGACTGGAGTGGAAAGACAACAGGCCGCTTTTAGCGTTCGGGGATGGGCCAAGACGTAGCGAGAGCGACTTAGATCGGTATTCAGCAGACGCGAGGTGCTGAAGTATCGATCGGGGGCCTCCTGGCCAAGTCACTCACCCGCGCAATGAGTGTTTTTTCCTTCTGAGAGAACTTGAGCGGTCAGTGTGGAGTGATAAGAGGAGAAGATGTTGGGGGGGGAAAGGCTAAAAGTGACGGGGGGCTAGGGAGGTGGAGGGGCTGGGCTCTAAGAATATATCAAAGAAGCACAACTCACAAAATAGTAAGGGATCCTCTGATATTAGGGGCTAAGGGTGTTGCGAACGCCCAAGTTAGGATTTAAGGATGATCGCCCGGTGGGAGAGAGAGAACTGGGGACGGAGGATCCGGGTCCGTAGGGTGGAGGATCTAACCGAGACGACAACGCGATCCCAGAGAGAAACAGTGTGAAGAAATAAAATAAAAAAGAGTGGGAAATTGTATAGATCTTAAAGTATAAGCTCCATTCAATCTATTTTGTTTTTTTTACCCTTTTTGAGGCTTTTTTTCCTTCTGTTCTCTCCTGCTCTGATTGAAATAACACGCTATTCCTAATGTAGATATCACGTGATGATTCTGTGCCTTTTTCTTCACAACTTTTTTTTTTCTTTTCTTCTTCTTCATCTTCCTCTTTGTCTTTCATTCTTCTTCCATATGGTACAGATCTTGTGAGGGCTATTCAAAAGAGTCCTTCTCACTTGGTATCTACTGCAGATTGCCATCTTTTGAGACATGACTTTTGTGAATAGTCTTCATTGAGATCTCTTACGTTTGGCTTTGGTGGTTCTATGTTCCTCAAATGTCCTGGGCTCTCTTGATGCAGATTGCACATGACTTTTGAGGATAGCATGACCCAATTCCAATAGTACGGGTATCTTACGATGCCTCAATATCGCCACTAACCTGATAGATCAGGTGCTCACACCATGTGCTTAACGTGAGTTTATATCCTTTCTCATTCTTCCCTTTGCATTTGCACTTCCTATCCGTTCAAGGATGACAAAACCCTTTACTTCTTACCCTCCAAATCGATAATGCGGAGATAATTCGGACCTTCCTTCCCGGTCGGTCTGCTACTTGCCAGTACATATTGTCTGAGAACTCTTATATTGCAATGCATCATTACCATGTTTTGTTTCGAACAAGTCACTAATATTGTTCCCAGTCTATACAGAATCACATCGAAGCAAACCCACCATGCATAAAAGGATATCGCCTGTTGTACTGGCGAATTGATCAAGTGACGAAAAATTCTCGGATGTAAACTCACAGACCTGTTCTGAATGCGCAAAACCATGTAGAGATTTCCGTTGCCTTCCTTCTGATGATCAATTCGCCATTACAATTATGTGTTGTCCGGATATATATTTGTGGAATACTTCAATGAAACCTTTTTTTTCAAAAAATACTTCCTTCTCTCCTGTAGCTTATACTCGTATCTCAAGTATGCTTTATGAACTCTTATAGTAGAGCTATACTTGGGTCGTAATACTCCGATGCAGATAGATGGCTTCTGAGGTTGATACTCTGATAGAGGACCATCTTTGCACCTACATCCATGAAACATGTAGCTAAATCTCGCTAAAACTAGTATAGATTGCCTCGGTTTCGATGAACCATTGAGCGTTGATTTGAATAACTTAGAATATCTCTCTTTACGCAAGTATTTACCAAGGGAGCGAAAAGAAGCAAAAATCGTTGTATTTACTGGAGGCTATCTAAATGCCAGTGTGAAATCCTGTCAAGTCAGATATCGAGAATATTGGGCATATTCCATACCGCTGGCAAGATCGATATTTCTGCGCAGGAATAGTTGTAATAACGCTTTGTTGGCATCTATTCCTGGGGGAGAATATCATGGCCAACTTTGTTAATTTGAGTTGAGAAGACCATCTGCTTCTCGGTGTATGCATCAACCGACTCCTTGCGAGGTTCGGGCAAAATCCAGACGCTGCTATCCAATTCGAATCGTTTCATCAAAGTTCGATATTGCGAGTTTCTGAGAGATGAGATGTTGGATAAGGTTAAGGCTTCTTTTGACCAGTGACCCGAAACAGCCTTTTCAAAGGCCATTCGAGGGCTAGGAAGTTTATTCTCATCTAACGGTGGAGGCTGCTGCTCTGCAAAACCTGTCTGCGCCCTTTCCATTGGGGATCCTCTGGGCTTGGGCCGGTGCCCAAGTTAATTCATCTGGTGACGACTAGAGCTAGATCATGTGAATTGACCTCGAGTATTTCAATGTGATAATCAGCGCTGCACACTCTGCAACAGTTGGAGAAGCTGCATGTTGTTCTTAGTTCATTCCCCGGATGAGCCTTGGACAAGGGGGTAATTAAGTCGAGTAGGTTCGAGGGTGTTATCTGTTCACAAATTCATAAGTAATCGAGCCGGTGTACCACATGCTGAAAAGGTCAACAAAATCCACTTCATCACATTTTTACCAGCACTATATCTTGAACACGCAGACAAAGGTTGGGTATCCCAGAGGATGTTGCTGAGTGTTCCAGCAACCAAAGGCCCGAGCCGGTCCCACCCAATGGGCATATACGTGCCTCAATTGAAATCAACGTGTTGAATGGTAGTATTCCTTTACCTGGGTATATGCTAGTGCATCAGAAGTCATACCAGACTTCAGGCTGTTGAAGAAACCACGCATTGTAAGCTGCACATGTAGAAAGTAGAGACAGTAGTAACTATGAGAAGCCCAGTGTAAGCTCACTACATGTCCTTCTTGTGCAGAGAATTGCGGGAAATGGACTCCACACGCCACACCTGGGATGGTGTTCACAGCGCTGACCGAACTGTCTTGTACAAATAGTTGTCATGTGTGCATACGAGACAAAACCGATGGGTCTCTCCCTACGGTTGTGATGAAATGCAGTCAAGAGAGTAGAAGAAATGAGGGAAATGGATGACGCCCGCATGAAAACAAATGAACAAGTCATTGACACCGTGAGAAGATGGGTGGACGGTTTAGCATTGGAGCACTGTCGGCTTGTGGCCAGGATTGCCCCGTTGGAGGGACGAGAAGAGGAGTGGCAGCGACATGATATAGTTAGAGGGGGTGTCACGCTCCGATATTATCCTGCAATAAATAGAAAATGTTGTCGCCCACCAGAGAGAGGGGAAACCCACCGAGACTGAGTAGTTTTCATGTGTGATCCTTTTTTGATGCTAATTCAAGTTGGAGGAAGAGCTGGGGTCCTAAGGTATCAACCTATAAATACACAACTCCGGGCATGGAGATATATAATTATAGTTTCAGCATAATTCAAGGTTGACCTTATCGTTTGTTAACTATAACACTGTGATAATATCAATTGAAGATAAACCATCCATGGATATATGTATAGCCGTATACAATCATATTAGGAAGGTCAAAGTCATTTGGTCGCTGGATGTTGTAGCCAAAAAACTGAGAATAGACTAGAAGTAGATTTTATATGGGTTTTCCATACAAAATCTACTTCTCCCAATAAGTTGTGGTGGAGACGGAGCGGTCAGTCGACGCAAGAGAGCAAACCCGACTCTTTGTAAACCATATGGGTGCGAAATGAAATTGTGTTCGTAAATTCTGAGAGATTAGAGCTCATGATATTTTCCGTACACATCGTAGAAAAGATACTTAATAAATGCGAAGAACCTCAGGCCGCAGCGAATACTGGAAAATTCAATATCACGTGATCCGTCTTTTCTCCTTCATACGGCCCGATAGGGACCCTGCGCCACTTGCGACTTGGTACATATATCTACTACTCCCGGTGATATCACATAAAGCTCCGGTGACAGTGTCCCGGATGTATTCGTCAATGCAACAGGTCCGGCTGTCGGTTGCCCGCCCTTGTCGATTTGTTGCTCGCCGCCGCTATTCCGCACCGTTATCCGCGCGACGATTTCATCTGTCACGAACATGGCTCGCATCACCATCCCAAGACCCTAACGACGCCGAATCTACGGTGCCTGGGAATGCCATTGAAGACCCTTCACTCAAAACCGACAATATATCCGACAATGGCACGCCGGCGACATCTCCCTCCCCCGAGTCGGCCAAGTCGATCACTAAAACCTACGGATCCGCTGTACGCAGAGCGATGCGGAACCGAAAGTCCGCGCAGCAGACTTCTCCATCAACTACGACCGTCCCCGCCTGGTTCTACGAGCACAATAAGGTGTCCCACAGCTCCGAAAACCGCCCTACACAATCACTACAACAGGTTACGATAACTAAATCAGTCTCACAAAAGGAGCCGGAGGAGGTTCAAACTGAGGTTCAGGCTTCCGGGGGAGATTCTGACCCATCTTCATCCAACGAATCAGCCACGGCAGCAGAGAATCGGTATGCGGTAGCGGAGGAATCATGGGAAGAGCTGCGAGCCTCCGTCAAAGCAGGCTTGCGGTTACCACCCGCGAAATATGCAAAAGAGCCTTCGGTGAAGAAGTCACATCTGGCGCTACATTACCCGGGTAGTGATGGCATACCATTCCTAGACGCCGTGGTGAAGAAGCTTGCCAACGAGTTGGGCACTGACCTGGTGACCCTTAATGCCCAGGACATTGCACAATTGTTCAGCGAGCAAGATCTCGCAGATGTCGGGGTAACTTCACCCATTAGATCTCTCGGCTATGATGTATATCGGCAATCCGTCCCACCTTCATGGTCGGAAGTTGAGGATACCGAAGGAGACGGCGAGGATGACGTGAGTGAGCTTGCAGGTGGTCCACGTGGTATGCGCGGCGATATTGGCACACCTCGGTTTATCACAATCGAGAGCAGCAAAGAGGCGGGTGACATCCCGCTTCCTAACTGGCTTGGGCTGAAAACCCTCCTGGGAGGATCGATCAATGACCAAACGGATCCGGATCCCGGGGCCGGTGCCTCACGAAGTGGTCAGCGCGCCGAAGCTCGGTGGATTCAACTACTCAACGAGCTCCTCGGCTCGCCAAGTCAACCAGCACTCCCAGTCCTTAATGAAATAGTAGAAAATGCTGAAACGAAAGTCAGCAAGCCTTTGCCAACCCGGGACATCATTATGCATATCCAGGACTACCGTGACATTCAAAACACCCGAGAGGGGTCCAAATTCATCTCACTCTTGCACAAAGTCATCCAAGACCGGAGAGGGGCCGGGTCCAAGATTCTGTTGATCGGAACTACCTCGCAGGAAATCCACCATTCACCCTCACAAGATGGCGCTGGTCTGTTGCAGAATGTTCTCGATGACCAGTTCTCGAAAACCTTGTTCATCACCCCTGCCATGAGCTCAAAAGACGCCGAAAAGGTCTTCGCAGAAGACCGAAAGAAGCGCACCATGGATATCAATATTCGCCACCTCCAGAGCATGCTTCGCTTCCGATTGCACGAACAGGCTCTGCCTGTAAAAGATAATATCTTGAGCAACCGCGCTTGGTCACTGGAACCTTCAACTATCAAACAATCTGGAATCGAGGACCGGTACTGGTCATACAATCAAGTGCATTGGATTTCTACCCTTGCACTTGGCTGCGCCGAAGCAAACGAGCCCCTCGGGTTTGAGCACATCCGACGTGGAATCGAGCTCATGGATAAAAGCGACCGAGTCACCAATGAATGGCTGAAAGAGAAATCACCCAAGCAGAAAGATTCAGAAGCAGGACAGACCAGAGAACAGCTGATCAGCTCTTTGCGCAAAACGTGCAACACGCACGAGAAAAAGTTGCTTAACGGTGTAGTTGACGCGAAAAGCATCCGAACCACATTCAACGATGTGCATGTGCCTCCCGAGACCATCGAAGCTCTGAAGACACTGACTTCCCTCTCCCTCATCCGCCCCGAGGCATTTACATACGGTGTTCTCGCCACGGACAAGATCCCCGGCCTTCTCTTATACGGGCCTCCAGGTACTGGTAAAACGCTCCTCGCCAAAGCCGTAGCCCGCGAGAGCGGAGCAACAGTCCTCGAAGTCAGCGGGTCTGAAGTGTACGACATGTACGTCGGCGAGGGCGAGAAAAACGTGAAAGCAATTTTCACACTTGCCAAGAAGCTCAGTCCCTGCGTCGTCTTCATCGACGAAGCAGATGCCATCTTCTGCTCGCGCACCGGAGCCAGCAGCCGCACCTCCCACCGCGAACTGATCAACCAGTTCTTGCGCGAGTGGGACGGCATGAACGACCTCTCAGCATTCATCATGGTCGCCACAAACAGACCCTTCGATCTAGACGATGCTGTCCTCCGCCGTCTTCCCCGCCGTCTACTAGTCGATCTACCAACCGAGGAAGACCGCGAAGCAGTCTTGAGAATCCACCTTAAAGAGGAGCAGCTCGAACCCTCCGTTGATCTTGCCGAACTCGCTCGACGCACGCCGCTGTATTCTGGCTCCGATTTGAAGAATCTGTCGGTGGCGGCTGCATTGGCTTGTGTCCGTGAGGAGAATGCCGCTGCTGCCAAGCACACCGGTGACGAGCCATATAGCTACCCGGAGCGTCGCATTTTGACTCGTGCGCATTTCGAGCGTGGAATGGAAGAAATCAGCGCTTCGATCAGTGAGGATATGTCTTCGCTCTCGGCGATTCGCAAGTTCGACGAGCAGTATGGTGATCGGAAGGGTCGTCGCCAGAAGAGTCCTGGATGGGGATTCATTCCTGGTGCTGGTGGTGATACTTTAGCTGATTCGGCGCGTGTTCGAACATGATTTCCGTTTGTTTTTTTGGCTTGCATACTGGGTTATTTTTACGTGGATTGGGGGGAACTGGAGGGACTCCCTATGTACTTTTAGCGATATGATAGACCTGTACCATTACTCAAAATGTATATACTGCCATCAATTTCTTGGCAATAAAATTTGCTTTATTTCCTATTTAGACGCTTTAAATTAAGATGGTATCCTTGTTCAATCTTCTGATCTCCTCCTTCCGACGTTCTGTATCCTCGCATTTATGTGGTTAATAGCCCTTTGGCGGAGATCTAGATGGCTCTGGCAGTGGGATTCGAGTTTCTTGGTATCTCATACCACCGAAGTGCTAATTTGCAGAGTCATCATATTGCTTTTCGGGCTGGGACGACAACACATTTTGAGAACTGTCAATTCCCTTTCACGCAGCCTTCGCATGCCCTTTCCGGGTTCACCGCGTCCCCAACAGCCTGGGCGATGAATGATTCGATATTTGCACCCTTTTGAGTGATGAGTGAATCAAACGTGGGCCTATCGTAAGGCCAGTTTTTCTTGTAGGCTATGCCTTTTTGGATGACAGGATCTCTCTTCATTTCTAGGTGGGTAAGGCGATATAGAAGGCTGTTCTTTTTGAATTTTATCAGCCTGTCTTTTCGCCAGGCGCATTCTTTGGCCCGTCGTTCCCAGAATCCATCCAGCATTATCGTCAGGTGTGACACCACTCGCGTGCAGGATTGTTGTATCAGGTTATGTATCCTTTCAGGGTCTTATATACAAGAATAGTCGGCCGCATAAGCGGCCTTGTAATATCTTTTCAGTGGTCTTTTCAGTGATCTTTTCGGCGGTATTTCAGGTGGTGTCTTCAGTGGTCTTCCCAGATATTATTCCGCTGTTTTTTGCTTCGTCCGTATAGTCATTCTCTTCAAAATAGTCTTTCGTTGCTAGTATCATGTGAAAGTAGGCTATATCCCAAGCCTGCTTGCTTTGCACATGTTACTTTTGTAGCTCTATTCACACATGTCTAAAGGATCACTCAAGATGAGTGCCTGCAAGTGTTGGAATTGACTTGAAATATACCGCAGTCTTTCTGGTTGGAGTTTGCCTAGTGAAGCAATACTGAAGCAATCGTGCTGGAATGTTGCACACTCACCGGGCTCCTACATCAAGATGAGAGACTTTTTTTTCCTTTACATTCCTTTCAGGTAGAATACCTCAGCCTAATCAGGCAACAGGTAGAAACCCACGGAACTCGTGTAGGATCAGGGATATAAGGCGAGAAAAGGAGCCCATTTATCCCCTTCTCTCATGACTTCCCATCCACCAGAGACTTCAGTCTACTCAGTCTATGCTAACCGCATGATTTATCTTCTTGAGAAACCTGTACTAGAGACCACACTGCGCTATGTCGGTACGTAGAGTTGCTACAAGCAGTGGATACAAGTACTAACACCTTGCTTTTAGCACATTTCACGGGATCCGTACAGTTTCAAAACAATCCATGATGAACATTTCCACTAATATATACATCAGGTTGTTCAGCGCAGCTGAATGCATATCTGAATTCGATCAGCTCCGATCAGGGCTAAAAGCCACTAGACCCAAGTTCATGATCTATAAGGTCTCTGATGACAACCAAAGCCTAGAAGTCGAGGAAACATCCCTGGAAAATGATTATGATGCATTTCGCTTGAAGCTATCAAATGCAGCTGACAAAGACGGCAATCCAGCTCCACGATATGCCCTCTACCACATGAAACATGACCTTGGAATAGATGGGAAGCAGTAAGAAATTGCAGTGACTTCATGAGTGTAGCGGAATATTTTGTCGCTAATCCTAGGCATTTGCTGCAGTAAGAGAATCCTCTTCATCCGTTGGCTTAATTGCCAAGCGCCGTTCGGGGTAATTTGTCTTCCAACTCGTATTTCGTAAAGTGCTAACTGTGTTGCAGCAGTGCATGAGCTATCTTCGCAGGATGCAATCCAACGGAGTGTCTAGTCTCAAGGTCTTAGTTATCGATGCAGACTGCCCGGAAGATCTTGAATGGGAAGTTGTCTTGGAGAAGTTCATTGACCAAATACCATAGACAGGTCTACGGAAATGATTGCGGGAGAGTGTTTCGGAGTGAAGTTTAGAAAAATAGTGATAGCAGGTGAAGCATTGGAAATGAAATATTGATTTTGGATTAATGCCCAATTAGATATTTGCATGGGCACATACGTTTGACATTGTATGATGCGAGATCCACGTACTCATCCAACCAGCTCGTATAGAGCGAGACACAAGGATAGTACCACTTTGCGTTACTCCATTCGGATAGGGAACCGCTTTTCGATTGCCTTCAATAAGTTTGTGACCAATATACTAGAATCTAACGTAAGAAGTATCTTGCTATAGTAAAAAGCGAAGTAGGAAGAAAGAAATCAAATTAGGGCGGAGAGGGAGAGGGAAGGGAGAGGGAAGGGAGAGGGAAAGGCTTGTATCTCCGCATTCGGGCACGTGCCATATGACATTCGAGTCTGATCATCCCGCCACTTTCGACTTTTGGTTTTCCTTTTCGAGTCCTTTGAGTCTTCCCTTCTTTGCTTTGACCTTTTCCAAGGCTGCACTTCCTGAGTGGGAAAACCTTGCAGCTCCCCACTTTCTCATCCCGAGACCCCCACATTCAGAGCGAAAATGATGGCCGGGCGTGATTCCTCAGTTCGTGAGGCCAAAGTCTTCATCAAGGAAGTTGTCCGCAATGATTGGGATTTTGAAGCCGGTGTGCCCTCCCCATCGTCCGCCGACGGAACCCTGTGCCACAACCGCGAAGTGACCGAATGGCGCGTTCGAGAATTCGACACCCCCACCTCGGAACTTGAACCACAGAGCTCAGATAGCGAAGCCGAATACGGACAGTCAGCTACAGTGACCTCCACACCTGGAGATGCCGGTGTCGAGCGGCGTCGCAAGCGTCGTCAACAGATGGACGACGAAATGGCATGGAACGAAGGACTACGCGTATGGATGGCTAGACGCGATGCGTGGTGTGGAGCGAAGACACGGCGTCAGATTCGGGCTGAAGAAGCGAAGCGCGCGCTGGCTGGTGCGCATTCAGACTCAACAGATCAATCCGATGGCGTGGGGTTAGGAGAAAATAATGCGACTTCGTCTGGTCAGGGAAATGAGGGTATTGGCGCCTCTGATCTGGCAGCCCGGACCGAGACGTCACTTGCAGTCGCAGATCGGGAGAAAAGTGAGGAGCTCCAGCATCGAGTGGATCTGACTTCGGGACAGCAAGAGGATCAGGAGGAAGGGTTGTCTACCGCACCAGAGGAGGGAGCTAAGAGGAAGGCATCGTCAGAGACCAACATCACAGTCCCCGATCAGAAATTTGCGGCAGTCGTGCCTACCCAGCCAACCTTGCCGGCTGTGGAAGATCAAACAGAAGAGGAGAAGGAGGAAGAAGAGCTTGATGAGCCACTTTGCCCTGTTGCTCCTCCTTTCATTTCCAATGACAACCCAGTTCGCGCCACCATTAATCCCGCAATCTATCCTTCAATTTACACCAAGGTTGTCGTGCAAGGCATGACCCCTACCGTCCCCGTCAACCTCGCCCATTTGACCAAAGCCATGGTTCAAGGCTGGAAAGCTGACGGACAGTGGCCGCCAAAGCCAGCCGTCACTTCTATTGTTCTGGCTGATGATGCCTCTGTGCCTAAGAAAAACGCAGATCGTTCTCCCGAGGAGGCGCCGCAGGGCAGGAGGAAGAACAGCATTACCAATGCTGTGAAGAAAGTTTTCCATTTTGGATCGCATCCCTTCCATCGCCGCGCCAGCCAGGATACCGGGAATGGAGGTGCTACTGGCCCAACGAGCTAAATCGATCTTGTTATCTATTAATGGATCATAACTAATTGCATAGCCACCAACGCTAGGAGGAAATAGCTTCACCTAGGGTTGCTCTGGCTCTGGCGTCTATTCTAGGGGGATCTATTTGTGTTTTCTTGCGTCTTCATGATCTGGGCATCCATGGATGTCTGTTTTTGATTTACTTTCTAGCTCTGCACAATGAAGGAAGGTCATATGATGTGCAATTGTTCAATCTCTCATAGTAATAAGAGGCTGCTTCGCTTCTACTTGTTCTCTCTTCTTGGGCCTCATGACAGCCACTTTATTACTCTTTTCTTTTGGGATATTCTTCAGCCTCGCCCAGATAGCCTCCAGGTCTAGGGTTGGATATTGTTCTTATGGTCAGGGAATCCCCGAGCTGCGAAAATCCTTCAAACTATCTGTTGAATTGGGTGATAGATCACAGCTGTCACTTCTTCAGATCAGCTCTTCCCAAGTTTCCCTGTAATTTTCTCATAATCCAACGCATGATGTCTATCCCGGAGTGCCACCCAATGCTGCTTCTTCGCCAGCAGTGGTTCTATATCGCTCTGAACCCAATCATCTTCGAATTCCGGCAGGAGATATTGCGCTGGGTTTCCCGCAGTGCCGGCGAATTCCCGCAACCAGCCATAATATTCCGCAAAATCCGGCATAATTTCATGGAAAAGATCAGTAGGCCCCTTGTACTGTTCTCTCTGTTCCACCCATTCCTCCTGTTCTGCTTCGCTGGGCAAATTTTTAGAACGTCCAGCCAGGAAACGACTGACCGCTACAGCCTGATACTCGTAGATGCGAAAGCTAATGGCTGCTCTGACCTGCGCTCGTGTCAGCACAGATTCCCAGTGAATGTTCAAACGTCATTGCTAATAGGATTAACGGACTCACCTGTCCGATAATCGCAAGGGAGGGATCTCCGATACGGAAAATGTGCTGGTAGAATCCGTCCAGTCTGTTCTGTGGAGTAACAGCCTGGAAAGGCAGAAACGGATAGGAAAGTTTGTATCCCGTGGCAAAAATGATCTTGTCGAAGTTGACGCTTGTTCCATCGTGGAACTCTACCGTGCCACCAGCAACAGGGGATATGCGTTTGATGGTCGATTTATCGATCACGTTGGGAATACGCCATGCGTCTTCGAGAAAACCCACGTTACCACGTCGGGAGACGTAAAGCGGGCCTTTGACGATTTGATGCAGTTCTTCAACAAGGTCTGCGGAGGATATGCCGCCGCCGACGATGACAACTTTCTATTCAAGATCAGTATGCAAGTGATTTGTCTCGATCCTGACGTACCTTGTTGACATATGAGGCCCGATTTCTCCAGGACTTGGAATGCTCAAACTTGTCCGGAAACTCGGCAGATGTCTCGACTAGACCTTCGATATCAGGAATACTAGGAACAGTAAAATGTCCCGAAGCTACCACCAATGCATCGAATACCTCCTCCCACCAGTAATCTTTGGATTCATTTCCGTGTTGGACATTCCGACGCCGAAGCGTGAGCTTCCATTGGCCATCTGTTTTCACGGCTTTTTCAACAGTGGTTTCAAGCACGAGTAAATGTAGAAATGGGATGAATAGTTCCTCCAGGTAGCGCAAAACAGCGTGACGCGGGCGAGTTGGATTATCTCGGCCGAACTTTTCTATTGAAACTATCGAGTTGACCATTGGCAGTGGTGTGTCCGTGAAGGCCATTGTTTCAGCCCCGGCATTAGTATCAAGGGTATCATAGGCCGCTCCTCGGAGACCTTGAGGCTCTGAGGTCGCCGGCATAAGACACGGAGTTTTGAGGCCAAGTTTACTAGGAATTTCAGTGGCCTCGCTTTGAGGGCTCACTTGGAAACGGTCTGGTTCCGGGTCATAAGCCCTAGACGTGTGGTTAGTAAATAAACTAGGGTGGAACTATGGATGTTCGTTTGGTATAAAGGCCGAGGGCCAAAACAGAAAGGTGTTGGCGGGACATGCTAACCATAAACCACCAACCCTACTCTTTCGTTCAAATACCCGGACATAATCAAAGCCTTCTTGTTCAAGTGCCCTCACAGCTGCCAGACCGGAAGGTCCTGCTCCAATGACAGCAACTCGTCGGTAAGGAGGAGCCATATCTTCCAAGAAATAAGGAAAAGTGTATAGAATATTCAATGTAATGCAAGCTTCTAGACAACAAAACAATTGAGAAAAAGAAAAAGAAGAAGAAAAGGGATTCCTATCAGCGGGGAGAAGTCCGATCATTTTCTAAAGTGGTTTAGCCTTATGCTCCATAGTTAATATCCATCTCTGACCCCAATGGACCCAACATAAACATTGAAGTTATAATGAACACAACTATCCTTAACATCCAAACCCCCCTGATCACTCAAAATTGTCTCCCCATTCCTCGTCACCTTGAAAGATTGACCACCAATCCCCATAGTCACATTCGAGGTAACAATTCCTGCTGGAACATCAATGCTAACAGGAGCATTAGTCCCACTCTGTACAGTCAACGTAGCCGGACTCGTCAACATAGTCGCAACAAAAATGCTATCACTGAGCATGCTAGCACCCATTGGTACTGAGAGTGTATCATTTGTACACACAGTGCCCTTTGGCGTAGGTCGGTACCAATAGACAACTTCATCTGCCTCCACAGTAGGGGCTTTTGCCCCAGATTTATAGGCTGCGATATAGGGTTTGTACAGGTTACGCCAGGCGTCATGAGGCATGTTGACTGCCCACTGCGATGATCCATCGTCGCTGTGATGCGCCGAGTACGGGCCGATGTAGTGGGATTCGCCGTAGTCTATATAACTGTTAGCATAGACTTCTTTCCCGCAAATATATAGTTAGTATACCATTCCACGAGATTATCTCAATCAAATCAGGCTGGAGGGAAATCATTTGTTCCCAACGTAGTGTAGGCAGATTCTCGCAAACGAAAACCCAGTTTTTGACATTGAAATGGGTCGAGAACCAGGGTGAGACGGCTGTTATTGAATTAGCCAACTATCCACCCAGCTAGGCTCAAGGGGTGCTAACGAGCCATGTAGGTCTTCCCAGCAAGGAAATGAACAAATCTATCATCCCAAACCGTAGTCATCGGCCCTGGGATGATACTATTTCCCCCATCGGTAGGCCAAGCCAACCACGAGAATGCTCCGTCAGCACTTTTAGCAGGGCCAGTGGTAGCCTCAGCTGGATCTTGGAGATTCGGCAAGGCGTAAATGGGATGCGGAGTGCCTTGTTTCACGGCATCCCAATTGAAACTATCGCCGACAAAAGTACTTACTATCGCGGCTCCCTTGTATTGCATCTGCGCTGGATGGCCTGCATATTGTTTCATGTATTCTGTGATCTTTGCTGAGTCTCCGTTGGTCCAGTAGGCGAAGTCGAAGGAGATGAATACTTTGAAGTTGACTTGTTGGGCTGCTTCGTAGGCTAGGGCTAGCTGGGTTGGTGTGTAGCTGTCTATACTGGCGCAGTTTAGGGCAAAGGCATCGATGCCGATGGATTGGGCTGCGGCCATGTCTTCTTTCCAGTCTGCTAGCTTGTAGTCTTTTACTATACCGACCTAGATATATGGGATGTTAATGGGAGTGGAATGTACTTAGGTGCTAGTATGCTGACCATGAAGTGGGCAAAGACATATTTGCCTGGCGAGTCACTAGTCAACTCCGTGACAGTTGGGACAGCTAATGCTGGGAGTATATGTACCAATATGGCAATACCAAAGAGAGATTTCCAAATCATTGTTAAAATTTATAAGATTACTTTGAAGTGAATTTCCAAATTCCAACAGAATATATAGCCAATTTCACCCTTGATATCAAGAATGCACTAACCTCGAAAATACAACTGAAATACCACTATAAGCCTTAGACAAGAACTTCAACGGCGAGTATAAAACTTGTTTCTTTTTTCTCCGTAATACCCGACATTTCCCACGTGAGATTATTATGTAGTATTCGCAGATTTCCATTCTAACTTCTCTATCTAGAGCACATGGTATTGCCCGCGGAAATGGACATGAAATGCTACAGTACCACAAACACTATCTTCAAAAGGCTTTATATACCAGCTGATCGAGGAAAATGAATGTGCTAAGCATATGAAGGTGATTGGTACAACTCGAGACTCATCAACACCGATCTATTCAAGGTATTTTCGATGGCCGGAGCATTAATGCATGACTACGCATGACAGAATTTTGAAATAAATAAACTATCACAGGGGAAATTGTGTTCGGAAAAGTGCTTGGGATTATCAAAACATGGCAAACGCGTCTCGGGGGAATAATATATGACAAGTAAGGGGCTGGCGCAACGGATATTGTATTCTGTGGTGAGCTGCATATCCAGGCCAGTCAGTATAGGACCAGTCCTAGTTGTTTCTGTGTTTGCATTGGACCCGATGGCATAATGCATTGCATGATGGCTTGGTTCTCTGCTTCTTTGCATGTTCAATTGAAGAGAACAGACACACCCTAGATTCTAACAGTGAGGGCATATCAAACCATTAAGAGTAGATAGTCCATATCATATGATGGAACGATGCCATGAAAAAGCATATGGCACAAGATAACATTATTGATTTCTTCTATATTCGTAACACGTTAAAAATGCTCCCAGTAACTCTCTATATATAAAGACCAAAAAGGATGATCTCACAATTCAGAGATCAACTCTAGAGCCCTTGCACGATCAAAGAACCCACTCGCCGCATCCTCGAAAATCTTCTGCGCTTCACTCTGACTAGCCATGAGAACAGCAATCTCAGGCTCGATTGTGACCTCCTGTGACTCATGACCAGGACGAGTAAAGTAGTACTTGTCCTGATGACAAGACCATTTTCTAAGATAGAGCTGGAGGTCATTCGAGGCGAGATTGTTAGCCGTGCCAAAGAGCTCTGTTTTCCTGGTATCCGAGGACGGCGGCACCGCAGGGAATGTGATATGGGCACTGCTCGAGGGCGAGTCTATGTCTAGATCCATGCTTTGTAGACATTTGCTCACGGCTTCGGCGAAGTCGCGGATCCATTCGACGTGCGTGATAATCACTCCCCCCACACCGGTGGCTCGATCGATGTAATCTACCACTGGCAGGGCTGAAGAGATCATGTTTAGGAAGGCGGCAAGCATGAATAGAGTTGTAGGACTTTGCAGACGATGGCGACGGAAAGCGACCACACTCAGTGCTTGACACGAGACTCGGCATACAACATCAATCATATCGATGACAGAAGACACGCAGGTTTCGTCCAGAGTGTCTATGTTACACAGCAGGTTCTCAAACTCCAGCGTGATGGTCTGGATTATGGGACGGCTGAGGATCCATGCGGCTCGGTTGGAAAGCGTCGCTTCGAGATACGCTGGAAAGATGCATTGCAAGAAAACGGCGCGGAGAGAGGGTTTGCCGTAGTCTCCAGCTTCGTAGGTATTCTTCATAGATGTATGCAACTGATCAACCAGATAGCTCTGTTGGCTGTCAATGGCAGCGCGCTCAGAAATGCTCTGGACGAACCCGGTCAAGGTCTGTATTTCTTGGCTGGAAGATAACTTGGACTCGTAGCGTTTGAGCTTCGCGACAATGTAGCGTGGGTCAGTAGACGGCAAAGGGAACGAGGCAGGGTCCGTGAAGAAGGGGTCGATGGGTTTGATGTCGCTGGTATGTTGCTGAAAGAAACCGATGACGCGTTGAACGAACTCGACATATTCTCCTTGAGCAGCCTGCACTGTTCCATTACCTAGCTCTTGGTAGTTGTATTTCATGGAAGTCATCGCCCGCTGGAGCATCTCGGAATACTCTTGTTTTGTAACAGAGAAGTTCCGATCGCCAGAAAGTTCCATACCCTGGAGCTGCTCACGCATATTAGACGATAGACTCGAGAGGAGGGATAGTCGCCGAGAGGCGATTTCTTCCAGTGTGATCGTATAACGGTCAATCTTCTTATCCTTAGAAAACGGAAGGTTGGCAAGCAAGGGATCTGTGGGACTCCCGTTCAGAAGCGCCTCCGTGAGACGATGTTGAAACTTCAACATTGAGGAGCGCTCGACCAACGACGACAGCCACATACTCATAACTTGGATTCGGCAATCAGAAACAATCTGTGCGTCCTTTTCAATGCATGCCGCGAGGAACAGCGGTGCAAACTTTCTTGTCTGAACTGTTTGTCGAAGCCGCGTCCAGGAATCATCGCCGAACTCGCTCAGATAATTGTCCCAATTTCGGATGCTATGGCGAACGAGGACCTGGGCGATTGAGGTCCAGCATTCTATCACGCTGAGAAGAACCGCATCCTCGGGACAGTGGTCCTCGCCAAAGCAGTTCGAAACGAGACGAGAGACAATGGGATGGAAAGCCTTCTCTACATGTTCAACGCCTTCACTAGGAGAACTTTGCTGGTCCCAAACAGCCTGAATGGCATCCCAGTCACCGAACTCCTGACTGTCCTCATCAATAGCCACTGCCGCAGGAGCATCCAATGTGGATATAGTTGGAACATCTTTCTGGGTGTACGCTACCAGAACCTGCAGTGCCTCGGACACAACGACATTCACGCGCGGGAGCTTGGGGTTGAAAAGCGCAAGGATAGACTCAAAAGGAGTTCTCAGAACAAGCCTATGTGCATGCTCCAGTTTCGGAGCTAGCTGGACAGCAATCCGCAGCCCGCTAAGCGCATTGCTCAACAAGGTCTCGATCTGCCGCTGGTTCTGGGAGATTGTGCGTTCGACAAGCTGTTGAGATACCCGGTTGTCGCCTGTGTTTTGAGCCTCAATCTCTTTGCGGGCATATGAATGCTGCTGCTGTAGCTCCGTAACGAAATAGCCATACCAGTCTCCAAACGGATCAAGCCCCGCGACATCTTCACCCGTAGAAAGCTTGAATCGAACAAGCCGCGACCATGAGCGCAAATTGATGCTGCACGCTTCGCGATGTGAAGTGGCAGGATGGACTAGATTGCGTATCGTTTCTAACCTAGGGCGACATCCATCAGGAACAGCCCAGTACAGGGTGCTGAGAAGATCGTGGTGATTTCTTAGTGCATCGAGGTCCTCATGTTGCAATGGCTGCTCTTTCGGGTATACACGACCATGATTGGGCAGCAGACGCCAGGCAAAGTTTCGAATCTTTTTCTTGTCATACCTCTTCGCCAAGAAACGGAGACCACTTGCTACGATCTTGAGAAATGTGTGGAAGCAAGGCTCCCCAACTCGGGCATCCAGAGAAGGATTGTTATCAAGTTCATCGAGAAATGAAGGTGAGCCACGAGCTTCCTCAAGTTTTAGGTTATGAAGGGTGTTCTTGGCGAAAAAGTCGAATAGCGTGTCCAGTATAGGTTTGCATTCTCTCCAACCCCAGGAATTGATAAGCCGATGACATCTGAGGAACAAGGTTCGGCAGTAGCTGTTGTATGAAATCGGTTGCGAGTTGGAGTTGGTCTCGAAATGATCCAAGGCTGGGGCGAGAAGCCTCTTGGCTAATTTCCAATTGTCATTGGCAGCTGTCAACTGATAGCCAGGGCGCGCAATCCCAAGCGGATCTATTTCGTTAAAGGGTAAGACTGTGAATATGCCACGCCATCCAGCCTCCAGGCTGTCCACATCCCTTTCATTGCGAATAATTCCAGTGTTGAAAGTTTCAAGCTGAAGATCTTCAAAGCAGCCCTTATAGGTGCCTGAGCTGCGTAGAAGGTGTTTGGTGACGACATAAGCCTCCACCGATGGATACTCATCACGAATCCCCGACTCGCGGCGTTCAGACTCGTTTTCCTTGTACAACGCTTTAAACTCAGAAGAACCAACTTTGGACGTGATCAACCCTGCAACATCTTTAGCGGATATTTTGACAAGATCCAAAGCCTCAGTCGCAAGGGCAGGGCTGACGAGCCGATGAGAAGCAACCTGATAGATCTGGTTGGAGAAAATCATGTTGAAACAAGCAATC
This sequence comes from Penicillium griseofulvum, assembly GCF_001561935.1. Lineage (NCBI taxonomy): Eukaryota > Fungi > Ascomycota > Eurotiomycetes > Eurotiales > Aspergillaceae > Penicillium > Penicillium griseofulvum. The sequence continues at coordinate 2,438,092 of NW_024467471.1, read as the reverse complement.
TTGACGAGGCCGCACTTGTTGTATTCGTCGCTAGTCAGAAACGCAGCCAATGGGTCTCTGACCTGGGAGACCAGCCCCATTGCTCTAGTGACGAACCCTGTGCGATCAACCGGGTCGATGAAAACCAGGTTTTCTGTGATGTATTTAACTAACAACCTGTATAGCCTCGATGCAACGCCTAGAGCAGCCGTAGGTCCTGTGTCTGGGGAAGTGACGGCACTTCGCTCAACATTATCGATTATCACGTCGAAGACCTGCCCGATCCCCGATGATACTGTATCATCCCAACGACCCCATTGGAATGTCTCGTCTCTGAGCTGGAATGAGAATGAAGTGGCGTCCCCATCGAAGTCCCGCTCTGTGATTCGCAACGAACGAGAAAACTCCCCGCTTCCTATGAATGTGCTCTCATGGAAGAATGTGTTGCCACGTAGGGATGGGACTCCAAAGTCGACCGGATAGAAACGTTGCCAGTTGAAGAGCCCGCCAACGCTAAAAGACGAGGGACGTGCATGTCCAACGTGCGTTATGGTAAGATGTTCCGATTCATCGGAGACTATGGTATCAGGATCTGGATTCTGACGGAACTCATCAGCATCAAGGTTGATTCGGTTGGGTAGATTCTTCTTCAACCGCCGTCGAGATGCAGGGGCCTTTTGGGTTGGCGTTTTAGTTCGTGCTTTGGCAGAGGCGGCAACAGCAGCAGCAGAAATAGAAGTATTCATGGGCGAAGAATTGCCTCCGGTACTCAATGATCCACTGTCAGAGACGTATCGATCCAAGGTCAAGCTGGGCTTGTAAGATTTAGATGTTCGCTGGTTCTTATAGTGTCGGTTAAGAACAGACAATGACTGATTGAACATGGCCGGAACCACGTTTTGGCTTTTACCAGGGCCTGCCAAACTAGTTGCCGCTGGCCTAATGGTGTTCCTCTTCAAAGATGTTATGGCAACATTTCTAGGAACAACCCATGCGTGACCGTGCTGCTCTGGTTTTTGACGGGATGAAGACACGGCCACTGGAACTTGGTTTGGCGGGACTGGTACTGCGCTAGATTCAGGTGGTGCCTGTGCCTGTTCTGCTTCCACTGTGTCGGTGTTCGAAACATCAGCGTCAGCCTCTGCATCAAGGAATTGGTTCGGTATCCAGCCAATTTTAGTGTTGGAATTTGCTCGGGCACTGAGAATCGAAAGGTTTGTTGTCCAATGCCGGTGTTGGCGAGGTCTAGGACGGGGTGGGCTAATCTTCGCCTGCCGAATAGCCCCCCTTTTCCAATCTCGCAAAGACTCATTTGCATCTACTGTGTCTTCCCTGGAGGCCAGTTTCACGAACTTCTGAGTAGGGCTCTGCCTGCCTCCGTCTTTACGTGATCGTGGTCGTCTTGTCGCGACCCTGAGCAGTCGCGATTGCTCATCGCGAGGCTTCGTGGCAACATCTGGCGCATCCAAGATACCTATTCTTGGTCGTCGGGCAGTTGAGGATTTCTTCATCCTTCGTGCTCCATAGGTGGCATCGGTCATTCGGGTTTGTCGGGGTCTCTTCGGCTTTCTCTCCCCATTGAGCAAACTTTGCTTCGACTTTGGCCTTTTTAAACTGTTTGTTTTGTGCCGAGGGCCTGTTGGATTGCGCCCCGCAGGTGCAAACATGTAGTCGATGCGATTATCCTCGGAGATATCACCCTCTTCCAGCGCGAAGGGGTCTTCAAGACCAAGGGTGTCAGTCAACCTCTCGCGAGAGTCATTGGCTATGGAGGCATGTCCTGCGGCATCATTGCGGTTGTCCTCATCTTGCGAGTCAGAATCTCCAAGATCAAACAAGCCTCTTGATTGTTGCGTTCCTAGTTGCCTTGAGCGATCACCCTTTCGAATGAGCTTTCGCGCAACACCCTTTCCATCGGGTCGTTGCAAGGAAGCATGGCGATCTAATTGCGCGGCTTTTTGTTTATCTGCAATTTCCTTCTGATTCAGTCGAGCATGTGACGCAGGGAGCGCGCCTCGGATCATTCGCTGGAACCGTCGAATTTCACGTTCTTCGATATCTGTTTTGGTTTCTTCTTCGTCACTCTGACTGTTGGACGAGATGGACTGTATTTCCTCATCATCATCTGTACCTGCACCAAGTAATTGGACTTCGCCGGCTTCTTCTGTTTCCTGTGCTCCGGATTTCGCAAATTCTCCCGGCGGCGACCACCCACGAGGAAACCGGAACCCTTCTTCTGAGGCACGAGGTGTTCTCGAGGTGGAAGATAAACGGCCTGCGTGTGGAGGGCTAGACGATAGCTCATATATGGAGATACCATTTTGATTCCCAGTAGCAGTATTGTTGTCTCGGATACCGCGAGGTTTGGACGGTTTGTGTAAATTGCGACGTTCTTTAGGAGTTCCAGAATTAGAAGTCTTCTGTCGCTTTGCCAGATGACCTTGCGATGGCCGAGGATGCTCGGGATTGTTGTGTTGCCGGCCCTGCGCCGCAGATTGTGGGCCACGATGTCTTTCATGTCTTATTGGCGGAAGATACTCTTCTAGGGGAGGACTTGACGGAGGTGCATCGGGGTCGTATGAATCTTGCCCTTGACTTTCATCAGTGGGGACATGCTGATGCTGTCTTTCCTGCGGAGGCCTACCAAAAGGCTTGACGCCCCGCGCTTGCAGTTGCTGGGCAAACTTGAGCTGTTCAAGATGGTACGGATGCATTTGGATGGCGTTGCGCTTTCGGAATTTTCTTTGTGTAGCATGCGGTAATTCTCGCAACACATCTTCGGGAATATCAAGGTGAGGTAATACATCGTCCGGGTTAGCGTCTAGTTCAACGAACACTGCTTTCCGGAGATTTGCCTGCCCATCCGCCGGTCTTTCTGGTTCTGCCTCCATCACAACATCGGCCTGTACTTCTGTAGAACCTTCGGCCGGTGGAGAGCCAAAGGATGACGGTACAGAAGATAACGGGGAGTCATCTTCCGAAACCTCCTGTGGTGGTGGTAGCGGTGGCGGCTCTATTGGCTGGACATGCTTGCCTACAGGCTTTTTCTTCCGAGTAGCCTGAGGGATCAATGCCAATTCATCAGGTGAGGAGCTCCGAGTGCTTGAAATCTCATCCTGTGTGTCAGCCTTTGAGGTGTGTGGCTCTACTATATCTTGTGATTGTAAGGGCTCTGCGGTCTTCAAGGGTTTCGGCGTAGACTCGCGGCTCGGGGGTTTTGATTGAGGCCTGTCATGTTCCTGAGATGACGTTGGAAAATCGTAAATGCTGTATGTATTCTTTGCGGGGGTATCGCTACTTCGCAGCTCGCGATTCGTTGATTTCGTAGTCGATGATCGAACTCCATAAGTCTTGCGTCCTCTTCTTTGTTTTGGGGTCGTTTCATCATGCAGGACATTTTCCAAGTGAGGACTTCGATTCGTGTCCCGATTAACAGCTTCCTCTGTATCTGAGAGTGTGATGGAGCCATTCTCAGCCCGATACTCGCGTTGTTCCTTCGTTGCACTCGTCCCTTCCTTCGGCGACGATGAAGGGTTGTCGATATATTCTAGATTTTCGACGGCAGGGCTATTTTCCTCATTGCTCTTCTTCGTATCTAGAGAATCGAAGCCGTCTTCCTCGTCCGAGTCGGGGACATATCCTCGTTGTCGCCATGATTCCATTTGCATCCTTGGCGGGGATCCCCCATGTCTCTAAACAGTCATTGGGTGGACTCGGGGTGACAGAAACGTGAGCAAAATAATCTTCGGGTTAAAATTCGCGAAATACAAGCAGATAAAACGTCGAACAACTATTCAAACTGGCTGAATGCAGGGAATTTGATTCTGACGCGTGCCAAACGGAGCAATTTAGCAGACGCGCCGGCTGCTAATCAGCCAACTGATAACCGATTTCCCCCGGGGCCGCATCACCTCCGCAACCTCCAACCGCCAACTACATCTCGACCTCGCTGTCTACCTCACTCCCTTCAAAATGAGTCGCAATTTCTTCCCTGCCCTTTGCGCTATTGGCGTGGGCGTCTTTACAGGTAAATCAACTCTACAGCAAGAATAGCTCGTATCTAGTATCAATCCCTAATCTTGATTTTTTCAATCTGCTCCAGGCTACTATACCTTCCAACCGACATTCCAGCAACTTCAACAACAGAAAGAGCATGCCCAGAAGGCCTCGTCTGATCCTGCTACTCTGAAGCAGGACGCCAATGCTCCCACCAAAGCCGACGTTCAGCAAGATCCCAAGTCAACGACTCAATGACGATGACCAGCGTTCCCCTTGAAGTGGCATTCTGAACACTGAATGGCCTGAGTACCACCAAGCATAATTATGCCAGTAGCCTGTTCTCTGCGCACTATGCTCTATTGGCGCACTATGCTCTATTGGAAACTGTGCTCTTCCCCGCGCTCCGAGGCTCCAGCGCACACGGCACCACATATCTCATTGTGCCACACTTGTCAACTCTTACGACGGCCCTAGAGCCTGCTGTATATATGGAATTGGCGCATCGGCCAGTTCCGAAGTAGTGGGTAGAGTACTAAATGGTGACCTGGAACCAGCTAGCTTGCGTACCAGTGGTTGTTCCCGACTAATTGAATATAAAAGCCGGTTCTATCGGCATATCCATGTGCACATATCAGGAAACATTTGAAACAATCAATTTGTTGCATTTAAACGTAGACATTTGGAATAGGCGCGTTTTTAACGCCGCAGCACACGCAGAAATCAACCCTAGTCCCTTGCAAATGATGTCGTCCATTCCCGAATACAGCAAATCCTTCCATAAGCGCCAACCCATTGTAGTTTCTGCATGTAATCAAACCTCTTCAACCATTTTTCCCGTGTGAACTGCAGGGGCGCCGAAGACACGCCCAGCAGGTGTACCCAGCCATTCTTCTGGCACGCTGACTTTACAGCCGTTTGGACCACTGGTCCACCGCACCAGGGTAGGGTCAGCTTTCTCAGTCTCGGCGCCTTCTTGGCCGCCGGGTGTGACATCCGCGCCCTCAGCTGCCTGTCGACCACGCCGCTTGGGGGCCTGCTTCTTTAGCAGTCGATTAATTGTGTCCATCTGTTGTTCAGGGTTAGCGGCCGCGCTCCAATGTATGTTTTAAGTGACTTTCTGCGCATACCTTTTCTTCTTCGTTCCGCTTCTCGCTCAGGTTCTTCCTTCGCCGCGCCATCTCCGCACGACGCATCTGGCGCTCCTCGGCGGTCAAATGCTTCTTGACTTGGGGCTCTTTTTGTATTTTGTTAGCTTCGGTTTCGATGATTGTTAATCGGCTGTAGGTTTCTCACCCATGGGAAGCTGCAAGAAATCATTGCCCAGATTTCCTCGCTGGCGCTTGGTGGTCTTGCCACTTTGCATAGCAAGGGCATCACTGTCCATGTCGTCTATTTCATCCTCTTCGTCAAGATCATCTAGATCATCAACGTTGACGTCTGGAACTGCAATTTCATCCTGATCTTCAGCCTCCGCTTCGGCATCTTCGTCCGTATCGGAGATAGGCTCTTCTTCTTCGTCCTCATCGTCGTCGTCGTCTTCTTCCATCTCCATCTCCTTGGCCTCCACACTCTTGGGAGGCTTGGCGCGAGACGGAGGACTGATCTTACCGCGCCTGGTAGGCGGCTGAAGTGGGATGTCATCCATATCGATGTCACCATCAGCGTCAGCATCAGCATCGGCATCAGCATCGGCATCGGCATCGGCATCTTCATCATCGTCGTCATCACCAGGTGCATCTTCATCGTCGACTTCATCCTCTTCTTGATCGTCGATTTCTTCCTCGTCACTTGTAGCAACTTCTACAATCTTCTTTCGGTTCCGACTGGAGCGGGGTCCCGAAACAATGGGATCTTCCCGGAACACATTGACTGAGCGCCGCCCAGCAGCACGACCAGCACCCGTGGCTTCCCGCAATTTGCTGGAGGGCATTTTGACAGTAAGACGGAGTGATCTCTTTCGATCTCCTGTATTCAATTCTGATCGAGAGACTGAGACCAAAGCAGATGCAGAAGTAGATGCACGAGTTTGTCTCGTAGACCTGGTGGTCATGTTAGCATCTGGTTCTGGGGTGTCATCTCGTGGCTTGCGCGATCGAAGAGATCGACGGAGCGACATGGTGGCTTTATCAATTGTGACAGAAGTCTTGAGAAAAGAGAAAATGCAAAAGCCAGAACAGTAAAAAGAAGCGGGACAGGGAAGGTCAATAGGCAAGTGTGTGGCAGTATGAACTAAGCCATTAATCCTTTTGGGGGGAGAGGGGAAGTCTGAAGAGGACAAGAAAGGAATATCCAATCACTCTCATCAGGAGTTGCAAACCGGGAAGATACAGATTTGCTTTTCTATAGGGGAGTTTTTTCCAGTGCGAACAAAGCGCATTTGGTTACAGGGGAGGTGTTCCTCCCCTAGGGGAGTCTAACACCACCGGGGCCAGGCAGGAAGGAACACAAAACGAGACAGGGGAAACGCCGTGGAAACGCCATACTCACAAGTACTTTTCTCTAAGGTTTCGGATTCTTCAAGTGGCCAGTCGCTGACGCTGAATGAACGAATGAAGTACTGCACGATCCATTCTGCCGGGCGGTATCGATTACAACATATGAACTATGGGGATCTTTCAATATTCAATTGATCTCTTTAAATAGAATATAGAAAATAATTGATGTATAATACTCAATAGCCTTCAATAATAGCTAGAGGTGGTATGGATTCAAACGTCTCACAGGCTATTTTCGGTATAGAACGGTGGTATCTTTGTAAGATATTCAGATATACGTAAATACAATGAATACAAGGAATACAATTTATGTTTAGATTTGTCTTGAATCAATTGTTTCATATCGTACTAACAATAAGAACACATATTCGTTTGATCTATTTGGTCTCAGAATACATTGATGCCTCAGGTGTAGCAAGCGTAACAGCCGAGGTCGGGCTCACATGGCCCCAAGTCCCAAGTCCGGGGAAGGTTCCCTCTTCTCTTTACTCCCTTCCAACGCCTTTGCTTTCTCATATCTCTGGCAAGTATTTCAGATACCTCATCATGCCTGACGACACATCCAAATCAACATCTATTCCCTCATGGCAGAGACCTAATAAGACAGCCGAGGAGTCGCCATCGACCTCCGACGATGCGCCCGCAACTACAGCCTCCACATCCCGACAAGCTCTCCTAGACCAGGCCTCCAAATTCCTAGAAGACGAGTCAATCCGCGATGCACCAACAGATCGCAAAGTCACATTCCTCGAGTCAAAAGGCCTGACCTCAGAGGATATCGAGCAGGTCCTCGGCGTTTCCCGCAATGCAGAGGCGAGCAGCTCAACCACAGCCGAGGATAAGACACAGGAAGCGACACCATCTCCCTCACCTACTCAATCCGAAGCAACCCCTTCTCCCCGTACAAGCTCCTCGCCACCTTCCAACGCCATGCCTCAATCGCACCCAGCACCAGCCCCGACTCCCGCCCCCCGCGACGTCCCCCCAATAATCACCTACCCCGAATTCCTCTTTGAGTCCTCCAAGCCGCCGCCCCTCGTGACAATGCGCAGCCTTCTTTACACACTATACGGCGCCGCAGGCCTAGGAGCAAGTCTCTACGGAGCAAGCGAGTACATAGTGAAACCCATGCTAGCGAACCTAACGAGCGCACGACACGAGCTCGCCAGCACAGCAGAAGCAAACCTGCAAAAGCTAAACGAAAAGCTGGAGAAGACCGTGTCTGTTGTCCCGGCAGAGTTAACAGCGCGCAAGCTCAAGCCCTACAACGACGAAGAAGACGATGCCTCGTCAATCACCTCAGATCCAACCGAGCTGTTCCACCGGGATGTCGCAACGCAGACGAGTCCAGAGCTGACTCCAGCTCCCAGCACTACCGGCGCCGTCAACTCGGCAGACCCGGCAGCCATCTCTCCGTCGACGGCGGTTAATAACCACATCAGCCGTGTTGAGTCTATCACCTCCAAACTGCGCGAGATCGTCGACTCGGAGAAGGATGCGAGTACGCTAGATGACTCTATGCGTACGCGTCTCACGGAGCTGCATCATTATTGTGATGGGTTGATCTACAGTGGTCCTACATACTCTTCTGGGTCGTCGTATGGGGTCTGGAATTCTAATAACTCGGCCTCGAGTGATAGCTCTGGTCTGCGGAAGGCGGAGGATGAGGCTATTGCTGGATTTAGGGCTGATATTCGCGGTGTGAAGGGTGCGCTTTTGAGTGCGCGTAACTTCCCTGCTAGTCGGGGTGGACGACTTGGTGGTCTTCCTGTCGGTGGTCGTTGATGGGATCGTGGATTTTGGTGTGATTGTATGAATGTAAATAGAATGCGACAGATTCCATAGGTGTTGACCTAGGTTTATATGAGCTTATATCTTCATTTGTTTGGTTGCATCCGCAAAATTATATATATATATATTTTGTTCGCCTGTAAAATGAAACTCATATCCTCATTTGATTTATGTCAATCTAGCAATCTAAATAAAAAGGCATCATGCAGTTAATACGATCAACCACACTTGCAGAGTGTTGGAAAAGTTTCGCTTTGCTCATGATCGGACTCATGTCCTCAAGCTAGAAGAAAAACGGAAGAAAATACGCAAGACATTAATTGTAAAATGGACAAGGAAAATGAGAAATTTAGAGAAACGCTGAATAGAGGAAACAAGGCCAGAAATACATAAGTTTTACCAAGCCTCTAGCCTTCCCTTCACTCGGCAAGGTACAAGGGTGTCATTTACGGGGTAGCGCGGCTCATGCTAATCAGTCGCTTCACACCGACCTGTATACTTGTTAGCGACTGTTCCTAAACTTATAAGAACAAGGTTCACTCACCATCCAGTTGCCACATTCGTCAGTTCGGTTGGTCATAATATCAACGTGAATGGCGAGGGCGGCATTGAAGTCACGCTGCTGGATTGCGCGGGCCAAGTTCGCCATGTCCTCAACGGTGTTAGGCTTGAGCAAATCCTCGTTGTTGAGGTGATCAAAAAGGATGTTCAAACGGCGCTCGGCGTCATCAACCTGGGCCTTGAATGCCGCAGGGGCCCGGGTCTTGACACGCTGCATATCTGCCGATAAAATCTCGTATACAGGCTGTGCGCTTGCAGGAATGTGTGAACGGTCACCAGGGGCTGTAACAAAGGTCAATTGGCTGGAATCAATTATTCCTAACTGTAATTACTCACGATACTTGGGAGCCGGGGGAGTTGGCCTCTGCGACTGGGCTGTGGGAGGTCGAGATCCCTGAGGTGGCGGTGGGATGCCCTGGGCCATAGGCGGAGGCTGTGTAGCAATAGGTGTCGTGGGCCCATATGGGTTTGCTGCGGGTGGTTGTGATACTGCTTGTGGGGCGTATGGCGAGGCAGCAGCCTGGGGGGGCGGAGCCACCGAGCCACGAGCCTGCATTTGGGGGTTTGCAGCCTGGGCAGCCGGGCTTGGTGCATACCGGTTGGTTGGGGGTGGCATACTAGGAGGCGCGTTGTAGGGCGACGCTCCACGGGGGATCGACGCGGGGGGAGCCATGGTTGATCCCTGGTTCAACGGCGGTGACTGAGGGAGAGAAGCATACGGGTTGGCAGGGGGCGGCGGGGAAGGCCCAGGGATGCTAGAAACACCTTGGCCACCAGATAGCGGCGACATCATACGCGGCGGCGGAGGAACCGAGCCCACCTTTGGTGGGGGAGGCACGGATGGTGCGCGCGGAGCACCAACCGGGGGAGGTCCCTGAGTCAGGTTGGGTGACTGGTTGGGGAAAGGAGAGGCAATGGGTGCAGAGGCTGCGGCAGGCGTTCCACGGCGGGGCGTGGGAGCCTTCGCAAAGCCTTCTGGCAAATCGTTCCATGCAGGAAGGCCAGTGGCCGTGGTGTATGTGGTGATTGTGTTGGCCGGCGACTGGTTAGATGACGCACGAGGAGGGGGAGGGACACCAGCACCTGTGGGCTGCTGCCCACCGAATGCAGATGGTGGGTTATAACCGGTAGGCCTCATTCCCTGAGTTGGCTGGTACCCAGCTCCCGGTCCGTAGGCACTAGCACCTCCGGTCGACATAGCAGCATAGGGGTTGGCAGGCTGAGCTGGCGAGGTCGTCTGAGGGCCATATGGGTTGGCCTGTTGGGGAGCAGCAGGCGCGGGAGGCGCATACATGTTAGGAGCAACCGGTGTTGGAGTAGCAGCAGGGCTGTAACTTTGCTGCGGCTGGTACATATTGGGCTGTTGCGGGAGAGGCTTGAAGGCAGATTTGGCTCCGACAGCAGCCTGAGCCTTCTGAGGTGCTTGTCTCGTGGCAAGCTTGATGCGGTTGCGCGCCACCTCGGCTTCGGGGTGCTTCTCAGGGACAAGATCGAGGTACTTCTGAGCAATTTCCAGGCGTCCATGGGTCGCGACAACATCGGCATATTCAACGTATTTGTCGTACAAGACGCTCAAGCGCCAATCCGAGTCCTTGTTCCGCTCCGTATCCTGGAACTTGGTGACTTGGCGGAAGATGGTAACCTTCTCGATCAGGCCCTGCAAAGCGCGGACGTGAATAGAGAAGGATGAATTGCCAGTGTCACTTTCAATTCCTTTCTGCTCATTTTCACGGAGCTCCTCAACCCAGATGGCAACAACCTTCTCAAGCTTCGAGCCTGCCAAGAAGCAGAAAGAAGCGTCCTTGCGGGCACTCTTATCATCGCTGTTCTGGACCTCCTCCTCCAGACGGTCACCGAGAGCATCGCAGAGGTCAGGGAATTCCTTTTCATCGGCAAAGGTACACAAGGCAGCCATAACTTCCTTCCAGTTGGACAAATCGGCATTATGCACAACATCCCACAGATTCTTACCCACAATAGACGCGAGCAGACGCATATAGTTCGGGCCGTTAGCCTGCTTGGAGAAGTAGTACTCCTGTGCCTTTGCGATGCACTTCGGGCCACCGCAAATAGCAATCATAAAAGCATCAGACATCTTATCCTCCCGGAGGGCAACATCCAGAGCTTTCTCGAACTCTCCAAGGAGCAAAGCCCGGGTAATCTTTTGTTCTGCCTGGCTTTCCGAGCCATTGAAAATTTGGAATGGGTTGTTGGTTTGAGCACCCTTGGAAGCAGCCAGTTCGGAAAGGAAGCTGTCACCTTCGGGGTTGGCATCAAACATGGATTGCAGACGCTTGTGCTTCTTAACCCCAGCTGGTTTGGCGGCAGCGCCGTTGGCGTCCTTAACTTCCTTCTTGTCCAACCCAAGCTGCGCGAGACTATCGGCCGCCTCATCGACCTGATCCTCGAATCCTAGGTACTCCACCAGGCCCTTGCGTGGGTTTTCGGAAATCAAAGCCTGCATCACCTTCCAGTCTGCCTTCTCGGCTTCATTGGAAGCACCTGAAGCGCGCGACTCACAGAGAGTACGGATATCGCCCTCTTTCAATGCAGTCTCAAAGCTCTCAGTGGCATTGCCAACGCTCTCATCAACCTCGAATGATGTTATTTTGATACTAGATGTACGAGAGCCCTTCTCGGTCAGACCGAAGGAAACAACACGACCTCCAAAACCAAAAGTAGCACCGCATGGCCGCTCAAGCCAGCGAGGGGCCTTAGGGAGAGAGAACTTGGAGACTTGAGGCTGCGTTTGCGCCTTGTTGAAGAAGTCTTCGCCGTCCAAGGCTTGATTGTGATCGGCGATGGCCTGGGCGTTATCGGTCTTTGTGTTCTGCAGGGTCTGGATACAAATCTTTCCATCAAACGACGCGGTAGCGAAGAAGTTCGGGTTGTGTGGGTTCCAGCGGGTCTGGAAGGTCCAGTTCGTGACAACGGGGAACTCTCCGTATGCTTGGCCGGTTTGCGGGTTCCAACAGATATTACGGTTATCTTTGCCGGAGGACAAGAGCAGATCTGGATCATGCTCACACCAAGAAAGCGAGAGCACACCGGACTCATGACCGGTGAGTGTCTATGCATATAATATCAGCATCAAGTCATAACTGGGCTCTGAAAGAGTAACCTACCCGCTCCGGGGCGTGGGAATTGCGCAGGTCCCAGACATAAAGCACTGGGTCTGACTCGAGGGGTGACGATGTGATAAGCTTTGTGGGCTAGACGTAAAAATGGTCAGCAATCCTGGAATAAGCAAGTAGGAGGTGCCAAAGTACCCTCTCGGGGTCCCATGCGACTGCGCTGACAGCCTTCCGGCCCTTGTTGTTCAGTGTCAGACTCTCTTTTTTAGTCTTGACATCCCAGACGGTCACAAAGCCGGAGCTGCTACCGGTGACCAGAATGTGAGGAACCTTCCTGTTCCAATCCAAGCAGTCGATATCGTCTGTGCGGGCCGCGTTGTTGCCCAACCGGAATGGGTTCTCGATGTTGTTTAGATCCCAGATGAACAGCTATCCAGCAATTAGCCATATATCCAACCCGTTATACTTGAATCGTAGCCTACCTCTCCCTTTGCGCCACCGGTTGCCAGAAGGTTCGGGTGTTTCGGGTTGAACTGAAGGGTCTTGATGGCGCCGCTGTGTTTAGTGGTTCTTGAGATCAACGCATCACTGAAATTGAACGATCAGTAAATATCTCGGACATGTGGTTCATTGAGGCTCAACCAACCTGGATCCAGCAAGCAGCTTATCAGCATCCCATAACTCCAGCGAGCCATCCTCCAAACCGCCCGCAATCACGCCCCGTTTGTTATCTTCGGAGGTGGTCCAGGCCACGTCATTGAAGCTAGTTACATCAATCGGTCAGCATGCTTATCTTCGTTTAAATTCCCAGTCACACTTACCCAGAGTCGGTATCAAACTTAGCTAGCGGCTGAAGCTCTTCGCTCGCATCTTCGCGGTCAAGGCCAAGGTCCCACAGCTCGAGACATGTCTTATTAGAGAAGTCGGCGTCGACGGCGCCAGCGCGAGTTCCAGTTGCGATCAATGGCGAGGCAGCCCCAGGCGACCAGGCGAAGGTGGCCGTCCTTGGGATTTCCCTTAGACGCACCATGATGATGGCAGGGGAGGTATGTGTTGTTAAGGATCAAGACCAATAGAGTGTGAAAGGTATCATCCAAGGAACAATGAAACTCAAGTAATGTAGAAGGAGAGAGATCAAGTGCCACCCCCTATGAATAATTGACAATGGGGTGATGCTCTAGATGTTCCAAGTATAGCAGTAACCAAGTGGCCTCCTGGACTTGGAGGGACCGGGGAACTCGCGCTAGACCGCTTTGAGACTCGCCAAAACACTCCGAGGTGAGCTGCACGTGATATCAATCTTCCGTTCTAGGCTGATAGCAAGATATAGCTTAGATTCACAATCTCGAACACAAAAGCTTGATTTGTTGTCACACACACCTTTTCACATCGCTTGTTCTACTATTTTGTGCAATCTTGCCACATCACCACCGAAATCAAAGATCCACCAGTTTGACCCCAAGCGCAACTACACATCATGAGCGAAACTACGCGGCTTAAGAGCACCGTCTACGTGGGAGGTCTTGATCAGGCAGTGACCACGCACACACTTGCGGAAGCCTTTGTTCCATTTGGCGAAGTTGTTGATATATCGCTGCCTAAACCGGAGCAACCCAACTCGTCCGAAGCCCACCGTGGATTTGGATATGTGGAATTTGATCTGCCGCAAGACGCCAAAGAGGCAATCGACAATATGGATGGTAGTGAGATTTATGGGCGCACCATCAAAGTTGCTGCTGCAAAGCCACAGAAGGATGCCAACGAGGGACTAGGCAGCAAGACTGCGATCTGGGAACAGGTGTGTTGGGTTCGATTTTATATCTATTCGCAATCTATACTGAACGCTATACTCTACAGGAGGGGTATTTGGCCAAGCATGCTGTCAGCGAGGAGGATCGGGAAGCTGCGGAGAAGGCTCTGGCTGCAAGCAGCCGTCCCCAAGATGCTATGCAGGGATTGGAACAATTAGATGTTGCTGGGCCGAAGCCCGAGTAAAGCACGCTACACTTTATGATAGCTACGACGAAGATGACAAACAAAAAAAGCACAACTGTGTCACATACGACAGTACAATTTGCCTACTATCATTGATACCACCAGGATTCAGGCTCGGGGGGCCGGAATATGTACACGGGCTCCAATCTCGAGCCCATTCCTGTTTTTCTTCACTGGTTTTTCTCAAATCATGCCCATCGGCTTCAAATTCTCCTAATCAACAATACAAGCGGCATGAATCCAAAACTTTCTGATCGCATTCTGAGAGCTTAAAGAAACATGGTGGTACATTTAGTGCTCACGGCTCTCGGGGCTGTTGCGGTAGAGGCGCAGGGTCTTGTCGGTCATCAGCTTCTTGCCGCAAGAGTAGACAGCAGCGCCAATGGCAACACTGAAATTATGAGTTAGCATCAGGGAAAGACACGAAATAGATTGCCAGTGAAGGGATTAGGGGATAGAATTCCGGTGTTGGGCATGTGATCCGGAATCAAGCGGCAAATAGTATCAAACAGGGAGAAACGTACGCGAGGACGAAGCCTAAATATCAAACAGAATGTTAGCTAAATTTCGTATTGCGAAGTCATGACTATAGCACATACCGATAGGGAGCAACTCGGGAGGCACACGCTTGAGCTGGCGCAGACGCTGGGAGATAGTGTGAGCTGTAGGCGCATGGTTAGTTCAATGGCTATCCTCATAAAAGTAAAGTCATTCTACATGACTCCTATGATGACCGGATCCGGTGATCTCAGAGGTGCATACCACTTTGTTGCTCCTTCTACAGACAAGAGTTAGTAACCGAGCCGATCGTATGATCACAGAATTGCCGAAGGACAGAACGTACAGGAGTAGGGAAAGCAAAGGCCCGAGTGGGCTGCATCCGCAGCATGCGAGTAGGATACATAGCGAAATCTGTGGTTCAACCCTGGAGTAGCAGAAGAAGAGTGGGATAGAAGACGAGGTTGGAACACCAGCTTTCCAAGAACGTGACTGGCTCGGGTGTAAAAGCGAGACGCTCAGTGGCTCTCGCTTGACCGCCCGCGGTCATACCCGGCACTTCACAGCTTCAATCACCCAACGTCGCTCTTCCCGGCTCACTTTCTCCCCTCCTCTGTTTCCACTCCACTCCAATTCTTCCTCTGTGTTGTTTCTCTAGAAGCTACACATCGCAAATATGGGTGCTATTCCGGAAGCCGACCCCGATGAGGTCCTCGAGACCAAGCCCTTCAAGTTCGTCACTGGTAAGTCCACTACCCCCTCCCGCGAAAACCGGGGCCAGGAGCCCTATAAAGAGTCAATGGCTAATTTAATAATTTAATTGCAGCTGGTGCGTAAACCTTAGATATTTCCCCGCTTCTTTCGCTCGTCGCATGCGCGTGGGACCGATATCCCCCGATCGGCTGATGTATGGTGTAATTGACAATTTTTGATCGAATCGCAGGCTACGATGCCCGTTTCCCCCAGCAGAACCAGTACGTGATAAGCATATTTGAGTGCCTTTTTATTTCTTTATCTAACGTCCATTTGCTCCGCAGGACCAAGCACTGCTGGCAGAACTATGTCGACTACTACAAGTGTACCACTGCCAAGGGCGAGGACTTCCGTCCCTGCAAGCAGGTAAATTTTGGCACCGACAGTGTTATAAATCCTAGCAGCCTCTAACAGTCTCTCCTTGCAGTTCTACCACTCCTTCCGCTCTCTCTGCCCCAAGGCCTGGACCGATCGTTGGGACGGTCAGCGCGGTACGCATTTAGAGATCTCCTCTGGATATGTGTTGAATACTAACTTGTGTTAACAGAGGCTGGCAACTTCCCTGTCAAGCTTGACAAATAGATGACGAACAGTTGTTTTGGGTTGGTCAAGTGAGGCGTGTCAAATTTTTATGTATCGACAAGTTCCAATGTACTCTACTGGGTCAGTCGGGGACACAACCCCTCTATTTCCTAGGTCGTTCCGTCCGTATAAGGCAAGAAAATGTGTTTATAAACTCGCCGTATTGTAGAGAAATGTATTGTTGGTGCTCTTGTTCTGACTCTTTTGCAATATGGGCAGTTCTTGCATATTTTTTATCAGTAGGCACTTGCAATAATTGCGAGCCCTGGCAGCTTGATACAACTTAGAATTAGATAGAAACCATGTCGTCCTTGCGGAAATGCTCTAAATGCGATTCAGCATATATGTATCTAAATTCTATGTAATCCCAGCTCCGACAAGGAAATAATACATCATCCAGCACACTGTACAAGGCCACAGGGCCATGTTCTAGATATGCTCCAAGGCCGTCTCTCCAGCCATTCGAATCTTTGACGAAAGAAACATCCGAAAAAAATGCAAGTTATATACAAGCCAAAATGAAAATGGTGGGCGTGAGTCCCAGAGTACACCACCCAAATAGAAAACCAGAGAAAATGACAAGAAATCGTATATACCGAGAAGATATCGGACAGAAGGCGTAAATGCAGTTGTAAGATCGGGCAAAATCGGGAAAAAAAAGAGTCACAAAAAGGAATAAGCACTCTTTGGATCTTTAAATGCCCTTGATCTTGCGGTAAAGCTTTTTGTGCTCCTCGAGGAAGAGGAAAGTGGCAATAGTATGGGGACCAAGACGAATGAAGCTAGGCACCCAGCCACGGAAAGTCCATCCAAGGCCTTCCTTGCGGCAGATATCACGCAAAAGACCAACGATGGTATGGCCAGCACCCTCCGCATGGGAAGCAGTCATAATGCGAGTCTTGATCACGTCCACAGGGCTGCAGACGGTGGTAGCGACGAAGCCAGCCATGAACGAGGCCGTGAAGTGTGTGCTCAGATTATCGGCCATACCGGCCTTCTCAATACACATGCGCTTAAAGGTATCATACGAAGCCAGCTGTGAGGCAGTCATGAGGATTGCACGGGTTGAGTTAGGCCACACTCCGCGGAAGAGAGAACTGAATCCCTCTGTGCGAGTCATCTGGATGAGCCCGTGGAACGCGTGTCGGTAGTTGCGTCGCTGGGCGGGAGGGAGGGATGCATCGTGTTGCATGCGGACGTTCATCACATCAGCTGGGTTGCCTGCTATGCCACCGATGAATCCGGAGGCAGAGGCGATCCCGATGAGAGTGAGGAGGCTTGGTGTGCCGGCCGGGTCTGAGGTGGGCGCAACAACGCGCGACTTCAATTCTTCGTAGATACCGAAGCGCGTTGTGGAGTATGTAATTTGACGGAGCATTGCGGCTGACAACTATATTCCTCCAATCCGTCCTTTGTTAGCTAACTGTACTCGTTTATTGCTACCATAGGGTATCCGATATCGCTTGGGATTGGGGATCGCACGTACACCACCGTATAAACCTGTGAAGCCATTATTTTTCACAACGTGGACAAATGTCCCGATCATAGTCTTCGGCGCATCAGGAGCGCGAGTCTGTAACCGGACCTATTATGCGACAAACAGATATCAGCGTCGGGGATCGGAAACGCGGCCATGCATAAGCCATCTGACGAACGACTGGGAGCTCGAAAGTACCTTA
This sequence comes from Penicillium griseofulvum, assembly GCF_001561935.1. Lineage (NCBI taxonomy): Eukaryota > Fungi > Ascomycota > Eurotiomycetes > Eurotiales > Aspergillaceae > Penicillium > Penicillium griseofulvum. The sequence goes on along the minus strand of NW_024467471.1, from coordinate 2,420,686 downwards.
ACTATGGGCGCAAAGTCAGCATATAGCATATACTCGAGAAAAGAAGAACATACCTAAATCTAAAGGGTGCGTCACAGACGCAGCGAAGCATGAGGCCGAACCTCCAAACCAAAACGGGTAATGCACCTGTTTCGGCTTTGACTTCTGGACAGGCACGACCCTGTGAGGAGCAACCTCCAACATCTTGCCTTCTGCCATCTTGGAAGACAAGACCCCTAAAAATGTACAATCAGAAAAAGGCGGGGAGAGAACGTTCAAAAAAAATATGTTTTTTTTTTTTGGCCTTTTTTCGGCTTTTCGAACGTGACTTGACGTAATTTTTTGGCCTTTTAAAACCGACGGCGACAAATCAGAAGGCCGAAGCCTCTCGGCCACCCGCAGAAATATAAAGAGCTGGCCAATCAAGTCAAGTGCCTTGGTGGAGTTTTGTCATTTGCACCAATCATATCCTCGGTTTTGCAGTTTCCTTTGCGCCGGGCATCTGTTGTAACATACAAGCTAGCCTAGAGACCGCCAGGGATCATGTATATCGTCCTTCCTCGGTCATTGAAATGGATGCCGAGCGTATTCTTGTACGTACAGCCATTACGATGGCTTCAATAGAACAGAATTGAGACAAGATCGGCTATGGGGATCTTCGGAGTTTTCACGGATATTGATCGGTTGGCTTCGGGCCACAAAGGAGGGGTGTGGTAGCCTTTGAGGGCAAGATACCATATGCATAAATGTTTCCTGGAGTATATTATGGCTGTAAGTGACATAATAGAGGTATAAAAGGCATGGGTATCTCAATGGCTGGAATTAGAGCTAGCACTTTGGTTCAATATATTGTGTCACTGGTGCTTCCTCGGCGCAAATGCGATAGTATGTATATCTAGTCATTGACGCGTGTATAATAGAAAAAAAAAGAGCTGAACCAAAACGCCGTATCAGCCAAGCTACTTGCTTATATTTGGAGTGAGGTATGTACATATTATATTTAAAGTATAACCTATAAAGTCGTAAACTGCATAGTTGACAGGGAATCTTCAATTGAGATAAGTCAATTGAAATGGCTTGGGCTGCCGGCTATACCAACTGTCGAGAAATTCAAGCAAATCTAAATCAGCTTCTCTCTTCTCGAAAGAGGTTAATGTTAAGCTTCCTATAGTTTCTCGGTGGTGCAGATTGACTCGACAAATGTACTTCGGGAACTAATTTCGCCGACCCGAAACATGTTGATGGTGTTGATAGACAATTCTCACACCAGACGTCCCGAGGTCCAACTCAACCATGAGGTTATTCGCTACCGGTCGAGCCCTGCGTGCAAGCAGTGGCCGTTGGTCAATTGCATCAATCCGGCCCCAAACCACCATTCCGCGCTCCCTCACACTAACTCCCATTCTCTCCCACCGCGAATGGAGCTCAACCACAGCTCGCCGGAGTGAACAGAAAGCAACCACTACCTCTAAGCCACCGCAAAAGTCAAGCCTGAAACTTGAAGGAGAGTCTTACCCAACCGACCAGTGGACTAACACCCCCGATACAATCCTATCTCATATCGGACGACGACTCTACCTCGATGACAACCACCCTCTCGCAATTACACGCAAGCTCATCGAAAGCCAATTCGCAGCTCCAACCTATGGCAACTACTCAGAGAAGAACCCCGTCGTCTCAACAAGGCAAAACTTCGACGTCCTCGGCTTCCCCCCAGACCACCCAGGCCGCAGCCGCACAGATACCTACTATGTGAACGACAAGACAGTGCTACGCACACACACAAGCGCACACCAGCAAGCGTATTTCCAACAAATCGCTCGCAATGAACACACCCGCCCAGAGGAGGTCGGATACACCGTGATCGCAGACGTCTACCGTCGCGACGCAATTGACCGCAGCCACTACCCAGTCTTCCACCAGATGGAGGGCGCGATGCTATGGAAGCGACCAGCGACGAACCCGCTCTCCGCGTCGGCTGAAACAGCGGCGAAGATCATGGCTGATGTGGAGAAGATCCCGCGCCACGACGTCGTGGTCGAGGACCCGAACCCGACTATCCACGCGCAGCGGAACCCGCTACAGGACGAGCATCACAGTGCCGAGGAAGTCGAGGCTGTGGGTGCTCACCTCAAGCGTTCGCTCGAGCGGATGGTGATTAAGATCTTCACGGAAGCAAGCAAGGCCGCGGCGGCGCGCAATGGTGGTGTGGAGCCGGAGCCGCTCAAAGTCCGCTGGGTCGAGGCTTACTTCCCGTTCACCAGCCCGTCTTGGGAACTAGAGGTGTTCTGGCAAGACGAGTGGCTGGAGATTCTGGGTTGCGGAGTTATCAAGCAGGATCTGTTGATCAATTCTGACGTGCCGGACCGGATTGGATGGGCGTTTGGACTGGGCATTGAGCGTATTGCTATGCTTCTTTTCAATATTCCTGATATCCGACTGTTCTGGTCGCGTGATGAGCGGTTCTTGTCGCAGTTCCAGGCTGGCCAGATTGCCCGCTTCGAGCCTTTCTCTAAGCACCCGGCTTGCTATAAGGATGTTGCTTTCTGGTTGCCTCCTGCCGCTGTGACCGGTGGCAGCAGTGCTGCTGGTGGGGCTGTGCCTTTCCATGAGAATGATGTTATGGAGATTGTTCGTGGGATTGGTGGGGATCTTGTTGAGGATGTTACTCTCATTGATGAGTTTACGCATCCTAAGACTTCGCGCAAGAGCATGTGCTACCGCATTAACTACCGTAGCTTGGAGCGGACTTTGACGAATGAGGAGACTAATGAGATGCATCTGAAGGTCCGGGAGAAGCTAGTTGGAGAGCTTGGAGTTGAGCTGAGGTGAGCTCGGAGATTGTTGGGTTATACCTTTGTACTTATACTGTAGTTATTGTGAGAACATGTAAAATATAGCATTCCTCGTTAAACAAATATGGATATATGGACATCATTAAGCTAAAGATCCAATAGCTATAGACATAGCCAGCTTTGTATTATATTAGAGTGTAGTTTAGGGGTTACCAAAGGCGGAAGGAGAATGAAGACATCAGAGGCTATAGTCGTGCCCCAAAAAAAGTGTGTATTATACAAATGAGGAGAGAGTTATCAGGGGACATAGAGGCACCGACATCACGAAACAAGTGAAAAGACACCACCAACACGAGATAATCCGTACGCCTCCAGACACATGCAACAAGGGTGTATCACACAGCCGAATCCAAGAGACAAGCGTAGAGATAGCAAGGAATAGTAAGTTTTCCCGGGTCCAAAAGCCAGCCGTATCCGAGTATAAAACCCTATCGTGATCATGATGTATGACATATGGTACAGAGAGAAGTAAAGAAGAGTGAAAATGCGGAATTAGAGGTCGTCGAAGAATTAAGAATCGAAGTTATCGCCGACGATTTAAGCGTTCTTGACGACTCCAACCTTGGCAGCCTATAAGAGAGAACAGTTAGTCACAATACTCTAGAGTTTTGGTTCTTAGTAGGTGTTACTCACCCGCAGAACGCGGCCATTAAGACGGAAGCCCTTGCTCTGGACGTGCATAACGTCACCGTCCTCGAGACCAGCAGCCGGGGCCATGAAGGTAGCCTCGTGCATGTTGGCGTCGAACTTCTGGGGCTTGCCATCGACCTTCTCGGAGGGATCGAAGCGCTCGAGACCGTGCTTCTGGAGGGTGTTCAGGAGGATGTCCTGGGTCATGTTGAGACCGGCAACAAGGTCGTGGAGGTCCTTGTTATCTTCTGTCTTAGCAACGGCGAGCTTCTCCGCGGGCACGGCCAGCAGCGCGCGGTCGAAGTTGTCGATGCTGTCGAGGAGGTCCTTGGCGAAAGCCTGGATAGCGAACTTGCGGGCGGCGTCCATGTCACGCTTGTTGCGCTCAGTGAGGTTGCGGGATTCAGCGACGGAGCGGAGCCATTTGTCCTAATAAGAAATTTAGGTTAATATTCATCTGCGAAAGAGCTGCGGAGCTACCCGTAGTATGGGGAAATGGTTTACCTTGAACTCAATGGCTTCCTTGGTCTTCTGTTCGAGCTCTTTCTTGCAGGGGTCCTCGGCCTCTGCGTTCTCTGCGGTCTCAGATTCGGTAGCTTCCTTGGTCTCTGTCGAGTAGAGACGGGTAGACTGGGGAGCGAATGCCCGGATGGTCGGGATACGCGGCTGTTGTGTAGTCCGTCGCAGCGCCAGCGATGCGGTGGAGGGGGAGGTGGTGGAGAGGATGGAGCGGGCGGCCTGAGCCTGTCTAAGGATGGTTCGTTGGAACATTATGAATAGCGAGATGTGGGAATTGAGAATGGAGCTCTGTGAACTTGAGGCGGAACCATTTGTCTTCGGATAAAATTCATCGGGAATCACCTGACCGCCTTGGCCTTGCTTGGCCTTAGTAAGGAAAAACGCTGGGCCGAGGGACTTCAAGGTTCTTCTCACTTCTATTAGACGCTTTGTTGAAGAGTAAATGATACATATAATATCATACAATTTTATGCATTGCTCCTCTTCGATCTGCTATCTAGCATCGATGCGTTGATATTATATTCGTTATCAGCTTCGCCGGGCAACCATCACCGCTAACTACCGTAGGGCTTGGATCATTGTAAGCTTAATCGCTTATAGACCACCTGGGACTTTATTGACCTGTAACTTGAAATTATCACCCAATGGGCCATTTGCAAACCTGAGCATACAAAGGATGAACCTCTGGCACCAATATATGTTCATGCTAAGTTCTATTGATCAAGGCTTTATTTGCATAAGTTGCCTTATGCTCTTGGCATGATAAAACATTAACACAGGAGACTGTTGACTGTCTGTATCATCTATTCATCACCTGAGCATATTGCTTAGAGGGAGCCATACAAAATATGGAGGCGCTTTATTTACTATTTTCGGATTAGCGCCATAGGTAATCTCAACGCATAAGGGGTTTCTTCTGTCCACGAATTTATGCTCATTTTACTGAACTTGTTCCGTTTATTCATACCTAGGATATAGGTATCGTCTGCAAGTTTAATCATTAAACCTGCTATCGTGTGCAGTTTCCCGTTATAAAATTACAATAAATGAAGCGAAGCCAGATCTATATCATCCATCATTCCTACTAAGCGGGTCCATGACCCCTAGGAAGACGACCGGCAAGTTTTTGTTCGTTCTACGTGTAGACTTAGAATACGGCCCCAGGATTAACAATTACTCCCCGCTCAATGGCTCAATCGTCTCAGTTTGTTAGGCTAGTTGGTGTGACTGGAACAGCCCTCTTAGCCAGCTGTCAGAGAAAGAAAGACAGATATGATATGACATGGAAGTTACACCGGTTCTTCTCATCAGATTGGAATTTATAGCAAATCCGTTACCCAGAACAAAGAACCCAAATATCTAGAAGGAGGGGTAGGTGGACGCCCGCATATTGGAGTGACGTCGGTACATGCAAGGATGTTCAATATAAATCATTACCATTTCAACTTCGATTCTTTCCATCAACAACGGCCTAAAAGCAAGATGTCGAACCCCCAAGTCACTCATCGACGCGCCTTTAGGCGAACGGATGATTACACCCCTGGGAAGCCAAAGTTAAAGCTTGTACAGGAAGCGCTGGCACTGCCACTTGCACCGACAGCAGTATTGCTCAAAGTACATGCCATCGCTCTTAACTACCGCGACGCCAACATCGCGAATGGAGGAAACCCGTGGCCGGTGATTCCAAATGGGATTTTGGGCAACGACGCCGCGGGTGAGGTCCTCGCAGTTGGGGATAAGGTAAAGACATTGGCGGTCGGGGATAGGGCCGGGCCTATTACAGACACTGAGAATATTTCCGGGCGTGAAGTGAAGCGGTCGTGGCTTGCAGCAGATGAGGATGGAGTTATGGCGGATTATATTATCTTTGACGAGGACGTTTTGTGCAAACTTCCAGACTATCTTGATTGGGCTGAAGCTGCTATGATTCCCTGTGCTGGTGTTACTGCTTGGTCGGCGCTGAAGGGTATGAGAATTGGGCAGACTGTGTTGATTCAAGGTATGTGCTTCCGGGGTTTAAAGACTTTGTTCAACACTCACGACTGAATCAGGCACTGGAGGGGTCAGTGTTTTTGCACTCAAGCTTGCACGGGCTGCGGGCCTTCGGGTGATTTTGACATCTTCGAGTGATAAGAAGCTCGAGCAAATGAAGGTCAAGTATTCGAACCCGCCGATCATGACGATAAACTACTCCCGAAGATCTGACTGGGACAAGGAGGTTCTCCGGTTGACTGATGACGTCGGCGTGGATATTGTTCTTGAAACTGGCGGGTCAAGCTCCTTGGTTAAGAGCCTGAGATGTACTCGACGTGGAGGCGTGGTCAGTCAGGTCGGATATCTTTCACATCAGGATCCTAATGGCCTGCGGGAACTGATCCCGACCATTATTGATCGGAGAACCATTTTGAGGTGAGATCTATGCTATAGAGGTTGATTGTTGGATACTGAAGTCTGACTGGAACATAATAGAGGTATCAATGCAGGGTCAAAGCATGATATGGAGGATTTCTGCGCTGCGCTATCAGCAGCTCAAACGCCGCTGAGTGATCTCATTGACAAGATATTTCCATTTGACCAAGCCGAGGAGGCTGTTGAATATGTTTGGCAGGGTAAACAAGTTGGGAAGATTGTGCTCCGTATTTAGACAAAAGTGTCCCCTTTTCGAAGACACGCAACAAATGTAACTAGATGGACACTGCTAGAGCCCATGTAGTCTACAGTCAATACCAGGGGCTTGAAGCAGATTTGATATTCAGTCCGTTCTACATATTTGTCAGACTATGGAGGAAGTATGGTTGTTGTCGTCATGTAGCTTGATTGGGGTTTTTGGAAAACATAAAGCCATGAAAGGCCGATAATTTTGACGATTTCCTCAACCACATCTGGGAAATCACCATCCAGCTACAAAGGAGATTGCTTCCTCTCAACAGTCTCGCGGGTTCTTCTGGGATCAGTAGTCGAGAATATCAACTTCGGCATGGGACTTGAGAATTCGCATGATGGCACGGGCTTCCTGTCGATGCTCCCGCCTGTTGTTGTCTAACCCGTAGGCGACTAGAATTCTATCCTGAGACATGTGGTTCCTCGTGAACCATATCTTCTCGGATTCTGTCAGCGGGTCTACGCCTGACACATGGGTCAGACCATAGGCTTTCAAGTCTGCGAACCTCTGTCGCTCAACGCGGGACCAGAAGGCGTGAATAAGGTAGAGCCCGTTCGGATGGAAAGGCGAAAACGCGAACTGATAACCGGATGGAGGCTCGGAAATCTGGACTAGGTACAGCTTGGGACCTGGATCCATAGGCTTGAAGTAGGCCACAGTACGACCATCTTCGCTCATAATTTGGCCGGAGTTATCTGGAGAAGAGGTCCCCAAAATGACATTGTAGTCTTCCATCATGGGGCTTCCAATAATGTTGCAGAGCATTGCAGGGACATGCAGCACGTTCTTTAAGTGGAGAGAATCGCGCAAACTCGGATCGGTTTCGTTTGGCGAGTTCATCGTGGTGAGATTGACAGCTCCCATGCCAATGACTTCGGCTGAGCCTCCAGCCATATCCGTGACATAGGAGCTGAAGGGGGTATAGTCTGTACCGAACCAGCAGCGATCTTTGGCAACACTGGCTTAGTTAGATAGATGCATTTAACCCTGCAAGGTGAATACCCACTGGGTGTCGGAGGTGTTGGAGAAGACCCAGTCGGGACACGGAGGAGGTGCTCTGTTGGGATATTGACCAATCGTTGCCATAGTGAATTAATGATTTGTCTCGAGACGATCCCGAGAAGCTGGGAAAACATACGTTGAAGAAGGTTGTAGTTTTAGCAAGTACCGATACAGAGGGAGATCTGTATGCTTTATCTGTTATTGAAAATGGATGGGGAAGAAAGAGGACCAGAGAGGAAGGAAGAAATCAATCAAAGATTAACCTGCGTATGACTATGCAGGCGCTTCATCCAACTGAAGCGAGAACTCCAAGCCAAATGCCGAGTGGAATTTCTCCCGGCGCATTTGCTGATGGTAAGGACGGAATCATCCCATTCCTGTAGCCCATAAACCCATAATTCCAGACCCATACATAAGAAATCAAAACATATCGTCATGAAGTGCACCTTCCACTTCCATCTCTCCTCTGCCTCACTTTTCTCTCACTTTTTCTCTCACTCTCCCTCTCTTTCTCTGAATTCTCCCCTTAGTTTCAATTGATAGTGCTGGTATCATGACGGTTTAGTTGGCATGCTTGTCGACTTTGGCTGAGTTCTTGTTCTACAGCATCATATATCGTTGGTCAATACCCATCGTCTTCCATACCTAGATCCATGGCCGCGAGGCTTGTGGTTTGTCATCTTCCTCCTCGAGTCCCACATGTTGAAACTGCTGGAAACCTATCCGGTGCATAAAGTTGACCATGTAGCGGGTGTTTCCGTGATACCAGCCGCCCATAACTACTCCCACAGTTTAGTATGCCGGATAATATACCGCGGGTATTGCATAAAGGTGTGTTTCGACGTTTGCGACCCCCTGTCACAATTGTGGGTGATTGCTCACTATGGCTGGAGCTTCAGACCTCACCCATTTTCTACCGCATCACAAGTGGACAGGGGCAGATATTATCTATCTACTGCTGTTAAGCGCTAGAGATTCTTCTTTGTAGACAGACTCGGTATTCTATAAACCACTGTCTCCCCAGACGTGGGTATGGAATCAATGCCCTATCCCATGAAGTGATCATGAGATCTATTATCAACGCTGTAAATTATGATATGTATGAACGAGCTTGATAATGCTAGTCCCATCGGCCATAATCTCTTTGTCTTCCTCGAGTTGATAGCCTCCCCATCGTGGGATTAACACTGTCCATACATACCAATAGAGAACCCCAAAGAGTACACTAAATCTGTTAGCGAATGTAACTCCTTGGTAACATTACCACTTACATTCCAATCCCGACAAGTGCATAGGTGGCATAGAAGAAATCGACGTCCCCTTTCCAATTTGGTGGCGGGATGAAGGGTGTTACTAGTAGAACTAAACACACCACAACCCGTAACCAGACAGCCGGCAACCACGCTCTAAAAGGCCGTGGAAGATGAGGCTCCCGGTATCGTACTATCAGTAGTCCAAGTGTTATCGCCAAGGAAAACATCTGTCCCGGGTATCCCTCCAAGTCCAGAATGAAGTTATAGACGTCCCCTTGTGGTGGCAGGGCGAGAACCAACGCAGAAGGGATATAGTGTACAATAAGTCCACCCAGTGGGGTGCCAAATGGCCGCGAAGATGAGAGAACACTTTGCCATGGAAGGAAGCCTTGTCGTGCTATCTCTTGGTTCACACGTGCCTAACAATGTTAGTATTTATTAGCTTTCAATTCCATATATTCCAAATCCTACCAAGGCAAAGGTCACCACCATCACATTCCCGGCAGCTGAAATAGCAATAGCAAGTGGAAAGAATATCTTTCCGACGTGATCTCCAAATAGTCTTTCGAATAGCAGTGCGCCCACTAATTCCCCATTATTTTTGATCTCTTCGAGCGGAATGACCAGGAAGTATGAAAGATTCGCAAGAAAATATAGAGCACCGGCTGTGACTAGTGCAGTGGGACACACAGTCTTCACTATTCCCACGGGATCATGAACCTCATTGAGGACGTTGTTCACATTGCTTAATCCAGCGTAGGAATAGTAGACTTTGAACAAAGCCGACGAAAGCGGACTCCAGCTCCAGTTTGATCCTTCCCACATCGAATCCCAGAACGAACTGCCAGCTGTTGACTCTGGAAATATATTATCAGTATCTCCATGGAATTGAAGAAAAACAACCCAGATCCCCGTCAAGGAAATCGCGCCAATGAGGAAGATCTTCACCCAGCCAAGAACATTCTGAACAAAGATTCCAGTTTTCAAGAAACAGGCATGGACAATAGTAATGGCAGTCAAGAGGCCAACAGCGAGAAGCTTATGCTGAAGCTCGGTGGGCTCAACACTAAGAGCGAAGAACGTGTATTTCGAAAATATAATGCAGTTGCTTGCCGTGAATCCTAGGAGTACTACCTGAGCTGTTATAAGGCTTGATGCGAGAAACCTCGGCCGGGGATAGGCATACTCGAGGTATACCTGCGCAAAAAGGAAATGAATTTAGCCGATGCTTCTGCAATCCTGTAGCAATGCGCTTTACCTTGTCTCCTCCTGAGCGAGGTAGCATGCATCCGAATTCCATCGAGACGGCTAGGCCGCAAGCTGATAATATTGTCCCAACCAACCATACTAACAGAGTCAATCCGATGCTTCCGGCAGATTTGACGATTGAGCCTGGTGTTGCGAAGATACCGCTCCCAATCACGCGTGAAACGACTAAAATGTATGCGCTTGACCAATTGATGCTCTTTCTGTAGGGGGTCCCTGGTAGGATGTCGGTGTATGGTGCACGGAACTCATCGGATGAGCGACTAAGTGGTTCTTGTTGGGAGCTGTGAGATATACTGTTCGGGGTGATTGATGGGTTTAAGAGAGGTTGTCTTTCCTGGATGTCCATAGTGAACTAGTAGATTGTTTATTTATAGTGGTTCCACAGTGAAAATCATTTCCAACATTTAAATGAATTCAACCCCAGGAGAATCGAGGAGATAAGGTGCTTTTATGTGCTTGGAAATCATCTGGGCACGTCATTCAGGCTGACTTTTGTGTATCGGATCCTTGCAGCTTTGTTGACGCCATAGCCCCGGAGGAATGTGATCGTCTAACTTATATTAAATAGAAAAGCTTGTTGTTTTCTGGGCTTTGAAATCAATATAAAACGTATGGCCGAATACTTCATTCGAAGATAATGACATATACCCGGTGCTGACCTCGGGAGTATATAGCCCAGATCATCACAACGCCATCCCGGATGCCGGTTGTAAAACGAATCCAGATTCCGGCAATGAGACCCCATAAATTGACTAATACAAGGCTGTATGGTAAATTAGTAGTGAATCACACTCCGAGAGAAGAAAATTGATGGCCCAATAGAAGGATGTTCGAAAGAGCACCAGAATACATGCAATAAGTGATACCCATGTTCGGGAGTTCTGGATGTTTCAGTCTACATTTGCATTAAATGTACAGGGCTGGCCTATCTTAATGTAATACAGTGTTGTCACAGCTGCTGCAAGAGAAAAGAATAACTCGACTCGTCCTAATAGTGCCGCATGAAGAATAGTGAAACCAAATGAGTTGATGACCAGTGAATATTGATTTGTTATTCCGTTTACCATTTCCTGAGACGAGGCATATAGGAAGAAGACCCATCTTCACTTATACAAACGCAAGTCAGGCCTCAAATCACGCCTAAAATCGCCATTGCGGGGTTGCGCCAGTGCTGCATTGCTGGAGTGTTCAAAAGCTCATGGCCGCGATGGATATAGACTGTAAGAAATTTATTTTTGCCAGAAGTAAATTCTTTTCGCAACTGACCAGCGCAAATTCGACAGATATCCAATTTTATTATGACAGGGGAAGACGAGCCTATTCGAGTCTTGATCGCCGGCGCAGGCATCGCAGGTCTTGCAACGGCTATATCACTAACACGCATATCAACTCTTCCAAACTTGGATATTCAACTATATGAACAGGCACCAGAACTGTTGGAGATAGGCGCTAGTATTGCGCTCAGTCCAAATGTAGGTATTTTGCGCACTATCCGGAAATTTAGACTATCTAACCGTAAGGTGAAATATCAGGGCATGCGCACATTGGAGAAACTGGGCGTACACAATGCCCTAACAGATGAAATCGGGTTTAGAGGCCCAAGTGGAATCCCGCAGATATTCCGGCATGAATCCCTCATATATACTCGAGCTGCTCAGCATTCTGATTGACAAATAGCCACTGGAAAACCGACCAAGTTATGTCCATTGACACCCATGCCAATGTCCCTGATCCACGTCATCATACTACGCGCTTCCACCGGGGCCATCTCCACTCTGCTCTGCTCCAACATGTTCCCAGAGAGTCAATCCACTTAGACAAGAAGATTGCGCGCGCAGAAGTCGAACAAGACGGTGTTTCGTTGTATTTCGAGGATAGGAGTAGTGCTCACGGAGATATTCTCATTGGGGTAGATGGGATTCGATCGGTTTGTGGTAAAAGCTTGGCCAGCATTGTGGTTTGCTAACTGGCGTTCAGAGTGTTAGACAATCGTTCATCCCGGATTATAAGCTACGGTTCAGTGGGAAGGTATTCATGAGGGCGACATTTGACGCCTCGTTGGTAGAGGGCAAGATCCCTGATTTGCCTGCTGATTCGATGCACTGGGTATGTTAAACTGCGTTGAGCGTCATAATTATTGCTGACAACATCGAAAGCGGGGTCCTAAAGACAACTTCTTTGCGTCTCGGCTTGGTAAGTGAAATGGGTTAGCATTGCACGGCTGTATAGATCTGACAGGACTCAGGCAAGGACCAGTATACGACCGTCGGTGCATACGATGACCCACGCTCAGCAGAGGAGGTGGAGAAAAGTATTGCGTGGGATCAAGTTGGCAATGTGGAGTTCTTAAGACAGAGATACGAGGTACGTTCTCAATTGACCTGCCTGAACCCACTTGACTCACAGCTCTTAGGACTGGAATCCCACAGTCAAAGCTCTAACGAAGCTCACACCATCCACAAATCTGTATCCCAATTTCGCGGGCGATGCTCTCCCAAACTGGGTCTTTGGGTCGCGAGTGACTCTAGTCGGAGACGCAGCCCATGCCCACGGCGGTGCGTTCGCAGCAGGAGGCTCGCTGGCGCTAGATGATTCCCTCGCCCTTGGCCTTGCTTTCAAACAAGTGTTCCATTTGAGAAATGCCACGTTCTCGGCTAGAAATATCAAGGAGGCATTGAGGCTATACAGTCAAGCCAGGCAGCCGCATACAGATCGGTTGTTACGTATCGTGCACAGCCAGATCGACAAGAAAGGTATTATTTTTGCGACAGACAAAGAAGAGGATGCTGCACTTATTGCTCGGATGACTGATAGGCCGGATACGGTGTGGCTCTCGGAACACGATGTTGAAGCTGCGTTCAACGCTGTTGTTGAACTGGAAGGGGCGCAGCGGCAGGTAAGCCTTGTTGAGCCGGCTGGAAATATAGGCGGAGAGATCCAACTCCAGGGAAGTAAGTTATAGAATAGATCCATTGATTGTCTGCCTCATGTTTTATTTAGCATATTTAAGCTCAGGGAGAGGTTGTGTGTATGCTATGTTGTATGTAGTCACTTTTTCTTGGCACTTTTTAATTGCCAGACATCTCAAAGAAATCCGTCAGTTAGAATCTACGTACTCCATATACGAGTGAATTTTGCGACATTTAGCCCAAAGTAAAAGCAAGGCTGAGGTCTGGTGTTCTGTACAACTGATGGGACAAGTCATCTCGATTTCCGACCGAGCCTTGTGGGCCGGATGTGCCACATCTGTGCTAGTACCATAGCCTGCTTTGTTTTCACCTTGTCCTGGGAATAGGACTCCATACATAATCAATTGAGTAGCCTGGTGGCAAAAGCAAACGCGTCTAGTCCCTAAGCTTACTGCGGACCGTAAGGCGGGTTCGTTATCCGAGGCTTGGGGAAGAAGCTGCGGGCAATGTATGATAGGGGAGGCCTTAAAGGTAGTACGGAGTAGGCAGAATAATAACAAGCAAACAGGGGCTTAGGCAAGGATGAGTAGCCTACAGTTCTCCGTCCAACGCCTGTATACATCGTCCCCCTGTGAGTTGGATCGGATGTTCCGGCAGAAAAGGGGGCGGAGTTTCTGTTGGGAGGTCACGGGGTATGTGGCTGGTGCAAGTCAAAGGGGAGCAAATGCAATATCGATGTGGCGTATGTGGCGCATGCACAGTACTGTAGCTGAGAACGTTATAGTTTATTCTACTAAATGCCCGTAAATTAATTACAAAAGATGATTAAATATAGTAGATCACACAGCCCTTTTGATCTGAAAGAGTTAGGCTTAAGCCGGGAACAGGTGGATCGACAGGAACGTGGAGGCGTGGAATGTAGAGGCAGTGCAGGGATACATCGCTGCGCCCCATGACCTTAAATTGAGACCTGTTACTCTCTGTTGTATTAAAGAGAGGCAAATCCAGAGATTTCTTCATCATTTTCAAACCCATTCTCATTTTTGCCATCTAACAATCTATTGTTCTAGAACACTTCTCTAAATTTCTTATCCGGTGGCAACCTCCTTTATCTTCTCCTTATCCAACCTCATCCTCTACATACAATCATACACAAAATGACTACTTCAACTTCACCACCACGTTCGCAGGCTTTAGCCAAAGTCACCAGATCAACCCACTCCGCGAGGCCATCCCTATCACTTGATATTGCCAACATGCCCGCACTCTCCCAGCCAACCCCGCCTTCCAACACCCTCCTAATCACAAACCTCCACGATCTCCTCGTCTTCCAGCCCCCAGCCCTGGAAGAAATCCGCAACCAAATCACCGCAGTGGCACCACTAAACTCCTTCTCCCCGCTCCCTTCAATGCGGCGCATCGTCTGCTCCTTCCACAACGAGTCCGATGCCACCGAAGTCCGCAAACTCCTAGACGGGAAGCGCCTCCTAGACCGTGACGTCTACCCACGGATCTACTTCGGCGAGCCAACTGCAATCCTCGACGGTGGTCGACCAAAACTTCTCGAAGCCCCACAAGTCTCCAAGATGTTCTTCATCTCACCGCCGCCCAGTCCGCCACACGGATGGGTCGTGCGCAACGAGGACCCGCCCAACAAGGAAGTCCATGCTACAGACCTGGCTCAGGCGCTGTCCCAGCTCAATACCGATCAAACCCAATCTGAGACGGTCGATCCTGCCACGCCGGTGTCTATCTCTTCTGACAAGCGCACGTCTAGCTGGCCCGCAAGTGGCTCTCGGCAGCGTAGCAGGAGCAGCACCATTATCTACAACCCCGAAGACCATGGTGACAGTCCTAACCTTCCGGCGGTTATGGTTGAGGATATGACGACGGATATGGATGTGGATATGGATGCTGAGATGAGTCCGATTGAGATGTCGGTTAACCAATTGCCGCCTAAGACTTCTCGGCCGCCGGTTGAGTTGATGGAGTAGATCGTTTCTGAGGATGGTCATATTTTGTTCTGCATTCTTAATATTTTTTTTTAGCGAGGCATGGTTTTGTATTGTGAATAGTCATTGCATCTTGTGGCATGCCAGGCGTTGGGAAAGGATGGGTATTTCAGCAGTTTTCCAGGATTTAGTGCTTGTTCTTTATTGCTTTACACAGGACTATGGTTAATAAAATTTCAAAAATATTCTTGGAAATTTTTCTAGTATTCGTATCTGATCAAGAGGACACCCCTAGTAGAAAAACTGCCATAGTCACTATTGCTAGTCCAATTACATTCGCTTAGCCCAAAAAGGGTCTATATCTAAGATTGTGTATACTCTAGTTTGGGGTGAGCATAACAAGTTAGAGACAAGAGACGAAAGCCGAGGATGGTGCATCTATACCATTATTGGTTTTATTATCGAGAACGGTCTTATCGTAGTATCAGTCCGCCCATGACAGCATGTGCAACTGTCCATTCTTTGGGGTGATGAGGTGCCACTGTAGGTAGTGAAGTCTACGAGCTAAAATCCACATCACCAGTTATAGAGGGCATTTCCCAGAAGAGGTGGCCATCCAGCAGATTAGAGAGACTTTGCATATGAAAATCCTGGCTGAAATTGTACACAGCGTAACGCAAAGTGTCAATTCGAGAAAGAAGTCACAAAAGTCCAAATCACCAGAAAGCGACTATCAGAGTTACACCGCAGAAATCGTGAACTGGAGAGAGAAAATCTTGCTTTGCAGCAACGACTGTCAGGAAGGACCGAGGCAGCCGCAACACCGCAGTACTCCTCTAGAGTAAATTCGCCGGGAAGCTCTGCCGCTATTGCAGACTCTGAATCTATGCAGATCCATGATGAACATGAGGATGTTAGCATGGTAAACCCTTTGTCTTCCAGGCCCCCTGAATATATAACAGGTCCAGCAGGAAAGCGCTGTGAGCTCATTCGTTCTCGTTAGTACCAACAATGTCCTAACCATCTCTTCTAGATTACCTTGGGCATACTTCAACTTGGTCTTTGACTACCCGGCTCCTAAATCTGACGCACGAGGCATTTTACAAATGTCCTTTCCCAAGTGCTGATCACCACATTGATTCTATGATCTACGACTTGGAATGGGATGGCATGCGCAGTCAAGCCATTCCCGATATCCGTGGCCTTCCTACAATTGATTATGCGCTATTTCTCATTACCGCAACTAAATTCCATACCGGGCAAATATTTCATTTGTTCGATGAGACCAAATTTATAGAAAAGCTTCACCACTTCTACGAGAACCCAGCGGAAAATATTCATACGGCAGGATTATGGCTTCCACACTTCCTAGTCATTATTGCTCTTGGCAAGGCGTTTGTTGGAGCACAAAGCCGCGGGAATATGCCCCCTGGCTCTGAGTATTTCAGGGCTGCTTTTATGATGCTCCCGGACTATAGCTTTTTGTGGAAGGATCCTTCTACCTCTGCAGAGATTCTATGTGCATTCGCTTTGTACTTGCAGTCTATTGACTGGAGAACCTCCGCACATAACATGGTAAGTACTATTAGGCTCTAGCCTTACATGGGTGCTATAAGCAAATACTTACCATTAACTTTTCCGGAATACGCAGATTGGTCAAGCACTGCGAATACTGCAGGTTCATGGTTACCACCTGGAACTTTCCACCCGATTCACCAATAAGCAAGATCTGATGCGATGGCAGAATATTTGGTGGACTGTGTATGTCCTAGAGCGCCAAATTTCCATGCTTATGGGTACGCCTCTTAGCATTAGCGACAATGACATCAATGTCTCATTACCTTTTTTCCCGGATTCTTCGCTGAAAACAGCAACCGTCGCCATCCATGTCAAGTTGTGCAAGGCTTTTAGCCGCATTATGAATGGTATGCCCACCAGTGACTCCATCTGAAACAAGCCCTAATCCCGCGATAGCCCTCTATAGAGATAACAGGGATCTGGGATCTACATTTGTGAAAAGCACACAGGATGTTCTACAAAGAGTGGCAGGTGTAGCTTCTGAACTCCGGGAAAACTTCCCGTTACCTGACCAAGGAGCCCTGAGTGGCATTTCTCGTGTATCCGGGTATTTGAATTTGCTATACCATCAGGTCAGTTTCCCATTCAGTGCTGGAGCCGGGGGGCTACTAACACCAAAATCAGTGCATTATGCTTGCTACTCGACCGTTTTTGTTTATGCTAGTCGAGAGTCGAGCTAAATCAACAGACCTTCAGGTCCAAGTTCCTGCACCTATCCAATTACTTCTACAAATCTGTCTCGATTCAGCAAAGAAAACATCCCAGATTTTGGGATCTTTGCAAGAGCAAAACTTGTTAGGTACGAATTTATATCAGATATGACGAGTATTCTTAAACCATTATTCTAATCTGTTCTAGAGTGCTTTTTGCCGTTCGATTTGGAAAGCGCTGTCTCCGCCGGCCTTGTGATCACTATGACCTCGCTAGTTAGCCTTCCATTGATTGCGAACCGAACATCATATCTTGACATGTTGCTGTCTGTTTTAGATCGGATGGTCGACCGTGGGAATCTGATAGCCCTTGACAAAAGGAGGAAAATTCATCAGTTGGAAACTCTTTGTGTAAACCTGAAGATGTCTCCTTCCTCATCTCCGATGAATGCCTCGGAACTCTGGCAGTTCCAATCAAGCAATTTGCCAGACGCTCATTTGACACCAAGGCTATCGAGTGATGAATGGGATGCCTATCTAAGACAAGGTACCCAAGTTGAAGGCTCAAGGAATACTTGTGAGGAAGAAGCCCCCGATGCGTACCAGTGGGCTAACAACATTTTACCTTCTCATTTGCTTGAAACTGCCAATTTATTGGACGGTGGGAATTTACTGGATTGGATTGATCTTCCCAGTAGAAGCTTTTTACTTGGGGCTGCCGGAGGGGGGTGATTTCTGGGAGTTGAATATGGATTTACTACCACATGCCAATGCAAGCGATGCTTTTAAGATAATTACCACCTATCAGAAAACACAATTTCTGTACTGCATATGAGAAAGGAAGCTGCTGATGGTTCATAAAATCATATGGACAAGCTATTCTTGGATTTTCTTTGGGACAAACAGTGACATGTAAGGCATACCCAGGATAATGTCCTCTCACTAAGGCAAAGAACATTAGGCATCGTGAATACTCTTTGTATCTACTTCATCCACGAATTCTGTACGGTCTAGGTAGTCGATGAGTGCTGCGCTGTCGATCTGGGGCTTCAGCTCATCCAATACCCACCCATTTCCAAACCAACCAAAATCATTGCCATCATATGATTGTATGTTGTAATCCTCCCACCTGACTTTCTTCAACGTCTTTAGAGCATGTAAGCTGCTCCCAGGCCATAACGCAGTCACTCGGCCTCTCTTTCGCTCTTCGAGGGATGACCCCGGTGGCGAGGACTTGTACCAACTTGCGCATTCAGCACTGTAAACAGTGCGCTCAAAGTACTTGTCACAGAACCTTGTAAAATTCTGGACTTGCGATTCTTTCGGCTCGACAAGACCTATATTATCGTAGGCCATCCTCGAGACGATCTCTGCAACATAGGTGTGAACTTGCTCCATTGTGATGAGTAGATTTCCTGCACCTTGAAATGAATTCGGGCCCAGAGACTGAAAGAAATTCGGGAATCCATTGGTCGTAATTCCAAGATATGTTTCCGGTCGCTCTCTGTACTTCTCGCGTAGATTGACTCCGTGTCGACCGATTATAGGGAATCCACCTCCAGGGTTCGTCTCAAAGCCCGTAGCACAGACAATGGCGTCTACCGCTCGATGCGTTCCACATGAAGTTATAACCCCCGTATCCTCAATTGAATCAATACCTATTGTGATTACGTTCACTTTGGGTGAAGTCAGAGCCTCCAGGTAGCCTGGTCCTGGGGTGAGACGCTTGCAAAGAGGAGGGAAATCGGGAAGCAAATCTCCCAGAAGTTCCGGCTTGTCCTTCAATCTGCGCTCCATGTCCGCTTGGTATTGGGCCCGGGAAGAGGCCTGGAGAGCGCTAGTCGTTTGCGTTTTGGAGTATAGCGTCTGCAGCTGCAATTCTAACCCTTTGCGGTATTCAACGTAGGAGGTAGGATCGCTTTGCCAGGCTTGCTTTTCTTCGCTGCTATAAGCAAAGTTTCCTCCCTTGCCATTTGTGCGTGTCGATAAAACCTCTCCGCCATGTTGGTTGGAGATCCAGGTCTTGCTGCGGACGTAATGATCCATGCTTTTGACTTTGTCCAGGAGAGCGGGCACAATCTGGATACCACTGCTACCTGCTCCAATAACAGCAATGCTTTTATCCTATATATAATCAATCAGGCACTAAACTCTCGGGATGTTCTAGGAAATGATCTTACCTTCATATCGTAAGTGCTATTCCAACAGGCACTGTGAAGTAATTCTCCTTTGAAACTCTGCAGGCCAGGAATGGACGGCCACTTCCATTCATTCAACAGTCCCGTTCCTGTCATGAAAACGTCGGCGGAATCTTCAAATACTGATCCAGTTTTCTCGTCCAGGATCTGCACAAACCATTTTCCTGTCGCATCATTCCACCGTGCTCCAACACAGCGGCTCTGGAACTTGATGTGGTCTCGAACATTGTACTTCTGAGCCACTCGGTTCCAGTATTCTCGAATTTCGTCTGCGCCGGAGAAGAATTGGCTCCAGCCTGTCCAGGACTCGAAACTCAACTGGTACACGTGCGATGGAACGTCTGGATCATGTTAGAATTTCTAGCCCGGCTGCTAGCGACCCTGTCCACTCACCACATGCACAGCCCGGATACTGATTTTCATACCATGTCCCGCCCAGCTCAGGATTCTTCTCATAAATTGTCAAGTTCAAGTCCGGCACAGCTTCGCGGAACTTGATAGCAGCGAGGATTCCTGAGATGCCGGCACCTATGTAGATAACCTTGAGAGGACGTGGCTGATCCACAGCTCGCTCGGAGATGAGTGGAGTGAAAATATTGTGTCTTGTCTCAGATATGCCGCCATTTGGGTTAACGACTTGTTTTTCCTTTCCCGATGTCACACTTTCATCACTTGATGAAAAGATGTCTTCGATAGTGACTGTTAAGTCGCCTTTTCCGTCGACAATAGGGTCCAAAGAAACGGGAATGTCTGTCAAAGAAGTCATGATTGAATATTAGAAGTGATTTTCCTATAAATTACATGCCTAACCTCCCATGGGATTTTTATATCATAATACAAGTATAGGAATATATCAGGTTCTCTCTCCGGATGGGGTATCCGAATACGTGTGAATGGTTAGAGATACAGACAGTCAAGTCCGATTTTTCCGTAAATGCAGAAACCCCTCTTATCTTTTTAGATATCTTTTATTCTATCCGAGATAGAATTATGTTTGCGAATTCTAAAATTATATCGGAAGGGATCCGATTATCACCTGGACTGATTAAATTTGGAAGCTTTTAGGCCATATATGGAGAGAGATACAGGGTCACGGGAATGCCCTTGGTGGATTAGCAGTGCTAAGGGAATAAATCGAATAGCATCACCCCAGGTCGGATACCCCTTCCGGTGCGGTCTCTTATCATACTGGCCCTCGGCTCTCAAGCAAAGCTATATGTACTTAATCGATGTTAGTCCGATACCTGCGACCTTATGGATTTGTCTTCCAAAAAATCTGGATTTATCAAGTCAAGAAACCACAACCGACTTCAAAATCAAGTCATCAATATGGTCGAAGTCAGACAATATCACCTTTTGCCCACAAACCTCATTCCAAACTCCCCTAGGCCTTTACTTCACTATAAAAACGTTTTGGCCAAGAATGTCGACTCCCACTGCGACCCAGGTGACGTCTGGGACATGTTCACTAAGAATGAATGGAAAGTGAACTGGATATTTCGCTACAGCGATACACAACTGTCTCACTATCACTCAAAAGCGCACGAATGTATGGCCGTTCTTTCCGGCACAGCGAGCATCCGATTTGGCGTCGCCGACACTTCCCCAGATATGAACGAGAACACATATAACTCCGCTTGGGAAGAAGGAGGTGTCTTGCTGGAAGCTGAAGCTGGGGACGTGTTTATAATACCAGCTGGTGTGGCACACAAGACACATAATACGAGGCCCAAGGCCGACTTTGCACTTTTGTCCCCTGGGAACGGACATGGCATCGAGGCCGATGACCCAAAGAAAGCACTATCCGAGATTAAGCTGCACGGGTTTACAATGATGGGAGCGTACAATGGAGGCGACTGGGACTTTATCGCGACTGGAGGGAATTTTGAAAGGGTATGGGCTGTTCCGAAGCCGAAGTATGATCCTGTTTTTGGAAGTCAGGAGATTGGGCTTTGTAAAACGTGGCATGGAAGCAATGAGGAGCCCAGGGCTCGCCTATAAGTCACTATCGCGTGCGTTTCGGATTTATTTTAGCAGACTCGTTCTTTTATCTCCAGCATCGAATGAGTATCAGTTCTGCAACTTAAGCGACAGATTTACGGTACAAGTATACTACATATACTACATCATAGCTAGTCTATATGGGAGATTTCAACCTAGTCATAGAATCCAAACTGGTAACCCCATAAATTGAACTTCATTCACATAAACAACACTAAATCTCTGAAATCATGCGCCAAGTCCGAGAAAGGCAGGCGTCAGTCTAAAGATAACAGATATATGAGTGTGCCGCTCATCGTCGGATCAGTCTCAATTGTTAAATTTCTAATTGTTGAATGTCTAATAATGGGGTGACATTGGCTTTTAGGATGATGCTTCCAATATCAGATATGCAAGATGTCCTGTACAATTTCGGATATAACGTCGAAATAATATGGTACGATATTCTATGATTCGAAATTCATATTGAGAAAGGGAAGTAGATTTCAAACTATGTTCGATACTCCTTTGCCCTACTAATTGCGGCGGAAAGCGACGATTCAAGGATTGTTGAGAGTTGGCTCTCGTTTAATCTCGATATTGCTTGACCTGTGATACTCCCTGGCGCAGACAAAGACCACTGCAGTTGTTCAGGGCTTGTTCCCGACAGCATCAGACTTGCCATTCCTCGAACACATTGGGATACAATGGCAATGGCGTGGTCTTTTGGAATACCTGCCTCGACAGCCCGTTGTGATATAACCTGAGCCATTGCAGTTGTCAATGCGTTGGTAAACGCACTCATACCAGTTGCAGCATCAAAGTAATCATGGGTAACATGAAAGACCCTGCCGACAGAATTGAAGATCCACGCTCCTAACTCAACCGCTTCTCTTTCCAGAGGGTTGCTAGATTTGCCAATGAGGGTTGCTGATTCATGTACCTCCGTTCCCATATGTACCTCCGTTCCCATAGTCGGCATTGCGCGAACGATGCGGAGGTCATCAGTCGTAGAGGCAGGGGTACTCTGCCCATTTATGATCTGAGCTATCTCAGCTCGTGGAGTCCGCGCAAGGATACTGATCTTTATTTTATTTCTCAGCGCTTTTCGCATTTCAGCTTCTGCGAGGACTTCATGGACTTTTTCTGGAGGGAAAGCAAAAAGAACAGCATCGGCGTTAGCCACTGCTTCAGCGTTCTTCCCGCAAAGAAAGTTTGCGGGATCCAATTTGCCATTGAAAGATTTTTGAAGTCGTATTTGTGCTTCTTTGTCGTTCAACGCAACCGTAATTTTAGAAATTGGACTTTGAGGCTTAGCAATCGATGGAAGCACGGCTCTAAGAAGAGCACTGCCAATGTGACCTGGAAGTCTTGTTAACGCTTGAATTTCCGAAAAAGAAAAAGAAACAAAAAAGGTCATGAAGTAATGAAACGAATCCGCTAGGGTTATTTACCACAGCCGTGAAATGTGAGACGAAGAGGATGCCGAGTAGCCATATTGGGGCAAATATGAACAAATTGATATCTTTAGGATATGTGAAGTCAAGAAATAGGATCGACTTCAGAGCTTCTAAGGTTGAGTAGCCTTAAGTGCCATGAAAACCGGATTGCTAAGATATCGGATAAGGGTTTCGATGAGTTTCCTCAAACGAACTGCCAACTACATGATATATCTTCTGATTAGATCTTGTAGAATCCACAAATCCACTTACTGCCCAAAAGTTGGCTCGGTCCGACTAGATTTCATTCTGCGTAACAAATATTAGGCAGTCGGATAGGGTATCCGAACTTCAGAAGCAATGTAGAAAAGTACAATGTCGAAACCGCTCAGATACCGTTAATAAGTTTAAACGGAGCTAATAACAGGACTACTTGCGTCCGGATATGATGCCCGATTAGTATGTGGGATGTTTATGGCCCGGCCCGAGATATTGCCCCTCTTGTCTACAATAAGAAAGAAACCTCTCGGTCGTTAGACTCAGAACTTCATATTGAAGATTCAAAAATCATCATACATGCCACAATGCCAATTTTTCAGTATCCAGACCCAGCCAACGCCGATGGGGTATGTTTCTTCTGCAAAAGCCACACATTTGAGATTCCAAATTTAACTGTTTCGTAGCTTTCATACGAGCCCGGATCGGAAGAAAGAAAGCTTCTGAGAACTGCTCTTGCGCAGCTGGAGAATTCAGTTGCTAAAATCCCAAGCGTTATCAATGGGGAACGCATTTTCACGGGCCGCAAGAGCAAACAAGTCAATCCTTGGAATCGATATGGCGCCCCTTTGGCAGAATATCACGAAGTTGACATGGAAACAATCAAGAGAAAAGCCATTCCGAACGCCCTGGAAGCAAGAAAGACCTGGGCAAATATGTCATTTAAACATCGAGCAGCCATCTACAGGCGAGCGGCACACCTTGTTCAGTCTCCAAAATACCGATGGAAGCTCATGGCTGCGACTATGCTTGGATAAGGGAAGACATGCGGACGGGCCGAAGGGGATTGCATAGCTGAAGTTATCGATACTTTGAATTTCCACGTCCACTTCTGCGCTCAGCTCTACCAGCAGCAACCGCCGAAACAATTCGAATCCTCATCCGGTAGATTGGATTATCGGGCCCTAGAAGGATTTGTGCTCGCTATCTCGCCCTTCAACTTTACGGCCTTGGGAGCGCACATTGCTTTCACGCCAGCTCTGCTAGGCAATGTTATCCTTTGGAAGCCTTCACCCATGGCAGTGATGTCCAACTATATCCTGTACGAAATCATGGAGGAGGCGGGTCTGCCAAAGGGTGTGATTCAGTTTTTGCCCGTGGCCAACCCACAGACAGTTGTTGAGCCAGCTCTTGCCAGCCCTCACTTCGCCGGCCTTCATTATACTGGCTCTTCAGCAATCCTAAGAACGCTTCATGCTCAGATCGGCGCCAACGCTCATATATACAAAAGCTTCCCCCGTATCGTAGGGGAAAGCGGAGGCAAAAACTTCCATCTTATCCACAATCCCTGCAAAGACGATGTTGACTGGATTGCTTCTGCTGCAGTGCGCTCAGCATATGAGTTCCAGGGCCAGAAATGCAGTGCTTTGTCCCGTCTTTATGTTCCACAGTCCATGTGGGATCAGGGTACTTTGAGACTGGCATTGGCTCTAGAAGCAGCCAAGATGACACACGGAGACGATGTCAAACAGCTTCACCATCCTTTAGGTCCTCTGTGCTCGGAAAGTTCGTTCCAGCGATTTCAAAAATTTGTTCAATGCGCCAAGGATGAAGGTCACGAATTGGTTTACGGTGGCAACACAGATGGCAGCAAGGGGTATTTTGTTCAGCCTACCATCTTCAGAACCAAAGGTAATCAGGAATCTGATTTAATGAGTAAAGAGCTCTTTGGTCCCCTTTTCACAGTTCAGACATATGATGATTCCACCGCAGGTGGCTTCGAAGACGTATGCACGCTCATTGATGGCACGTCCGAGTACGCCTTGGCAGGTTCCGTCTTTGCCCGTGATAGACGGGCTATTCAAATTGCAGATGAGAAACTGCGAGACTCGGTCGGCATGTTTTGCATTAATGACAAAAGTACAGGGGCGGTTATTGGTGCGCATCCGTTTGGAGGGGCTCGTTCAAGCGGTACAAATGACAAGGCAAATTCGGTGAATGTTTTGCTGAGATTTTCGAGCATTCGTTGTGTAAAGGATAGTTATGTGACGGGCAGCACTACTTTGTCGGCTTGCCATATTCCAGAATGATTAGAAGATCGATGGAGACGAGTAAATCAAATTGATTCAATACTTCAAGTTCCGCGAGAACGGCTTTTTGTGCTACACCTTGTATGGCCATGATTGTAAGATATTACAGAATAGAATTAATAGTAGCAGTGGCATGTTAACTAGTAAAACTTCTAGTAGATATTAAAAGTCAACGAAGATTCATGCTTCGACTCGAAATAATAGGTGATTTACCTAATGTTTTTGACGCTGTGATATCAGTCCACCTCATGGAAAACCTCACGTTATATATATATATATATATATATAGGGAAAACACTGAGAATATCCCCTGAATCAGGATCTACATAACATAGAGTGACTAATAGGTTCTTGTTCATCCTTTCGTCAAGCTGTTTGAATTGCAGTTGTTTATGCTTAGTAGATTTACAATAATGAGAGTTAATCATAGCAACAAAAAATGACCACTGATTTATCAAACAAATGAATTTGATCAACGTGTAGAAGACATCTGTTTGGATTTTTCCGCCGCTGCCAGGATGGCACTTGTGAACGCTGAACGAACACCTAGCTTTTCCAGTTCCAAGAGAGCTCGAATAGAGCAGCCTCCAGGAGAGGCAATCTTCTCTCGTAGCACACCCGGATGGTCTCCTGCAGGTACCAATTTCATCATACCAATTGCACTGTTCACCACCAAGTTCTGTACCTCGGGTCGCCTCACACCCTCGGCGACAGCAGCATCCAGCAATCCATCGATGGCAAGAAGCAGCAGCGAGCCGGCACAATTGACCAAGACTGCACAAATATCAAACGATTTCTCTGGAATCTGATGGGCTTCGCCGACCTGGCTAAATACCCAAGATGCGAGCTCGAGGTTCTCCTTGGTGGTGGCAGGACTGGAGGTGTACAATGTCACAGCTTCTCGGATCCTTGTCGCCATATTGGGCATCGCACGTACAGACTGAAGCGATTGATTGTTTGAGTCATGGCTTTCTCCAAAAGTTAGGCGGCTCAATTCAGCGGTGGTAATGCCGGCCATGATACTAAGGACGAATTTATCCTGCAAAGCCTCCTTGAAACCGGGAACTGCGAATACATCGTCTCTCTTAAAGGGCTTAAATGCCAGTAGAACCACATCAGCTTCCTGGACTTCGCGGATGTTTTCATTCGCAGTGAAAACCGTGAGTCGTGATTTGTGATCGGAGAGGGCATCTTCAAGGCGGATACGAGAGGGTTCCGTTCCGACGGTACAGATGAGGCGGTTGATTTGGAAAGCTTTGTCTTTGGGGTTAAGAATACCAGCAGCAATTGCAGTCCCTAAGGTACCTAATTACAATGTTAGGATGTTTTGATGGAATGATATATATCATTTACTTACCACAGCCAATAATGGCAACCGTTAACTGATTGTTTTGCATCTTTGACTCTCAAAATATTCTTTTTGAATCTCATACATTATTCTTTGCAAGTCATTATATATATCTATCTCAAGATAATCCTCCGCAAAGTCACTCATTTCGTCATTTCCGGGCCGAGTTGGTTAGTATCGAGTGATGAGATCTCGGCCCGGTAAGAAACCTCGAGGGCTACCTAGGTAGATATAGAAAGATAATCGGAGGACCTACCCGAGCTTTGCTCTTGTGGTAAAACTGCCTACTTAATATAGAATGATCAAGGGTTAACGAGGCTTCGTGGGGGCAGCAATCGGATGACATTGCCGGGACTATTCAACGCGCCAACTATCCGAGAGTTCAGCATTGATTTTTACGACTACTGATACGTATGAGCAGATTCGGCAGCTAGATTTTAACATATCGCTCACATCGGTCTGTCTTGTAACGTAGATGAGCTTCATACCAAGGCAGATTAAAAGTCATAGCATATGGCATAAAACACAATCAAGAATATACTAAACCATCTACGAGATATGGAACGGTCCAACTCTTATCAGTGTCACAAGCTTCAGCCTTTGAAAGGCAACAACCGACTGCGAATTTCACGACCCAGTCGCACTCTCTCTGCAATAGCACCTCCTCGTCCCGCTAAAACAGCCTTGTTCTCGGTGGCCCGTCTCGTTAAAAATGGCAGACATTCTTTGAGATCACCATAACTCATTGACTTTGGTATAAATCAGCATATATAATTTTATCGAGGGGAAATGATAATGTACCTTGACAACTAGTGGAAATCCTCCCTCAGTGGTCACGGATCCAGTAATCTTGTTGGTTAAGTCATCTTTCATGCCTGTTACGTATCAGAATCATTGCCACGGGGGATTCAACAAGAATAACTGACCGTAGAGCTGCGCAAAGGCAATACTACCAGCAATCTCACCTGAGACTACAAGCCTGTTTGACTCCCCCTGTCGCCTCGCCATCCCATATTTTTCCAACAACTCGATCCCACGGTCAATGCTGATAGAGTTGTGGGTGGCAAACACGACACTAATTCCGGAGTGACCAGTCTTCCGTATCTGCTCAGCCACTGTGGAGAGTGTCTTCTCAATTCCATAATTGTAGGAGGCATCTGTTTGAGATTTGGTTTCCCAAACCGGCCCAGGGCCCTCCCTCCCTTCTTCCTTCCATCTGGCAGCTTCTGTTACCATGTAAGCGCCCCGAACCTGTTTGAAAAGCAGCTTGTAACCTTTCTCATCTGCACGTTGAATCTGTTGATTGAGAAGATGGGGATATCTGCGGAGATAAGCCTGGAAAGAGGCGATACAAGTGGGGTTTCCTTCCAGTGAGTTGTATTTTTGCATGAGTTCGTCCGTTAAAGAGTCAATCACCGGTTGATACCAAGTTTGCTCGGCATCAATCACGATGCGCACATTGTTCTCTCTTGCCTTCGTGGCAATATTCTCCAATACCGCACGGAGGTTCAACAGCTCTTTTCGGTCCGAGTCTGTTACGCTTTTGCTTGCCGCTTCCCAGTCGCCATCATGAGGCAATCCCGGATACGGGACGTCCTTATCCAGACCCTTTTCCTGTCTGGCTTTAAGAATGGCCTGAGAGCCATGGTAAAGTGCACTCGGGTTGGGAAGCAGACCTGTGATCTTGATTCGGACCCAGCAACGGTTGTCGCCACCAGTGGCACTGGTGTCAGGCCAAAACTTTCGCGCCAACTCTCCCTGGGCTTTAATTGAAGACAAGACATGTTGTGTTTGGTCGAGGATAAGTTGTGTCTGCTTGCTTGAGCCGTCGAGTTCGGCTTCGATGTTGTAGCCGAGGAGGGTACCGATTTCTTCATTGCGGAGGGATTCAATCTTAGGAAGACATTCTGAAACTGTTTCACCACCCAAAAATTGGTTAAAGAATGTTTCCATAACGATGGCATTGGTGATTGAGGCGATTATGGGAATTCCGGATAATATGTTGTACAGAGACTCGCTTATGTCGACCCAAGACGGCGGGGAGCAAAATGAAAAGGCGCTGCAGAACTGTAGTATTAGCCAATGCTCATACAATATTACATTTCCTACTCACATCCATCCTGAGAGGAGCTTGGACAGTGGAACTGATGAAAGTGCCCTTTTATCGCGTGGGTCGTCGACATCCTCGTGCTCGCGTCCTGACCACAACAATCCGGCGATAGCTAGGCTAGTGCCACCTGTAGCATATGCGATATTTCTAGAGCTAAAAGGTTTCTTTTTGGCTTGGCTGCTTTTGCTGTATGTGACTTGCGATATCGGGGCTGACGTAGTAAATCCACGAAATGGTCGTCGTCTGGCCACATGAAGCACATGATTCCTGGTGAGGCCAAACATGATTGTACAGCCTGCAGAGAGTAACTTCGTTGGTCTCGAGATACAAGTGAAGAAGCAGAGATATAGGAAGATATGGTAGATATGGTAATAATCTGGGCCCGGCGAGGGTTGCTTTGGTATGTATGTCTCGGGCCGAGAAACCACTATCTACATCGCTATCGAGTCCATTGTAGAGGATGTTTGTATATGAACACAATGAGAGATATCCCCCAAATCTTACCCCAGTTTTTCTCGGCCCGAAATGATAAGCTCGCATTCCACTCCACTGCGGGTCGAATATACAGTGTGTTCAAATTGCGCTTTCAATTGCGTTTGAAATGCCTCCTCTTATGCATTCTCGCATTACAACATGAACCAATCCAAGAAAGATCAAATTCGCGAGTCCGGAGATGATGTCGACAATGGGGGTTTCCACAATTTGGTCCTCGACGAAAACCCCAAAGCCCTCTTCCAGACACCTCAAGACTTGTTCAACAGTGAAGAGGGAGAAGTCGACTTCCGAGGCGTCTCATGGCAAGGAGCTGCTATTCTAATCGCCAAATTTCAAATCGGCTTAGGTGCCCTCAGTCTTCCATCCACTTTCCATGTCTTAGGGTTCTTCCCTGGGGTACTGTGCTTCGTTATTCTGGCTGTTATCACAACTGTGGCCGGTTACGTTAGTGGAAACGCCAGGCAGTATTGTCCCCATATGCACAGCATCGGGGACGCCGCTGAGTTGCTTCTTGGAAAAGCAGCACGAGAATTCATTGGTGTCATCTATTATATATATCTTGCTCTTGTCGCCGGAGCAGGTATGCTTACCACATCTGTGGCACTGAACGCACTCTCTGACCATGGAGCTTGCACTATGGCCTTTGTCGCCGTTGCATGTGCATCTGCCTTTATCTTCAGAACCGGATTTCGTTCTCTAGAGAAGGTAGCCTGGCTTAGTTGGATCGGCGTGGCCGGCATCGTTTTCGCTATTTGGATAACCGCAATCGCCTGCCTCACTAGAGATAGGCCTGCAGGGGCACCGCCAGGGCCGATCAATCTCGACATTCGTGTCTTGCCTCAGGCAACCTTTACTGAGGCTATGTTGGCAATATCCACCCAGCTCTTTGCATTGGGTGCGTCAGGAACCTTTTTCTCCGTTGCGGCTGAGATGAAGGAACCCCGGAAATTCACTCGGTCTCTCGTTTGCGGCCAGACCTTTATCGTGATAACCAACATTGCCATTTCATCCATCATGTACGGCAAGATTGGCCAATACCTCACGAACCCCGCTCTGGGTTCAGCTGGGGTTTTGATCAAAAAGATATCTTACGGCATTGCGTTTCCCGGATTACTGGTGACTGCCGTCCTATGGAGCCACATTGCGGCCAAATATTGGTTTGTCAGAATCCTCCGCGGTACACGTCATCTTCAATCTAGCACAGTCACCCACTGGTCCGTTTGGGTTGGGTCTATGGCTGTGACTGTTGTTTTTGGATTCATCGTTGTCGGTGTCGTGCCTTTCTTCGACGATTTTCTGAGTTTGGTCGGCGCACTCATAAATCCTGTTTTTACTAATATCCTTCCTGGTCTTATGATCCTCTTCTACTTGGGAGAAAAGCCTAGTATAGCAAGCGATAGAGTTCACAGGGTCGAAACGGCAAAGACCATCTCAGCAATGATCTGGTTACCTAGTGCTTTCAAAGCATATCGGAACGGGTGGAAGCAAGCCTTGGCCCTTGTTGGAGGAGTGTTGATGGTAGTTGTGGGAGCTTTCATCATCGTCGGGGGAACTTACTCATCTGTCTTGAGTATACAGGCTTCATATAATGATGTATCAGTATCGGGTGTTTTCTCATGCGGGGATAACTCCTAGGTGCTGGGAAATTCTACATTCAGTATATTATGTATGTATTAGGGCAAATGACTGTCAAATTTGATCTTGTTATGCATTGGGCATTTACCAACGATGAAAGCTAGTATATCCAAAATCCATTGTTCATGCAGTCATGTCGATATAATAGAAGCAAGCACACAAACATCTACTTCCAGGCCATGTAACAGGTGAAATTTATAGACTAAAAAGTGTAATATCATGCTGGTCTTAGTCTATATCAATCAAGCATTCAGACCATGAAGTTCCAGTCATGAGTTGATCAAACGTATAGCGCATATCTATCTCCGCATCCTCGGCAGCGTTCGAGCCCCTTCCTACTGCCAGCAGTAGTCCAACTGGTACTCCGGCTGGTCTGAGCGAAGACAAAAGTAATTTCCTGGCAGAATGGTGGGTTTGCGGGGAAAACATTGATTGACGTGTAATAATATCAGCGATCAACTCCGAACTCCAGCTATAGCCGAGATAAGATCACGTATCAATTGCTTTCTGGCACAGCAGACCGGGCCGAGAAAAATGTATAGATATCATTTAGATCTAGAAAGCTAAGAGACCAAAACGCGGAAGGGCCATCCGACTTCCCCTCTCGGATCACTGTCCGTATAGATGCTTCAACTTTTGTGCTAAAATGATTGCTTTTGATTGTATAAATGATTGATGAAGCCATTGCTCAAAAGGACCAATTAATCAATTACCTCCATACTCTCAAACCCAACCCAAACGTCAACAGTCCTTGAACGCATCAACATGCCAGGCTGCCTCGAAGGAAAGATCGCTCTTGTATCGGGCTCAACCCAAGGATTTGGACGCGGAATTCTTGAGACCTTCATTCGCGAGGGTGCAGTCGTACTTGGAATGGACCTCCAGGCCACCGATGGATCCGTCGATGGCTATTCAGAGAAAGTGGCCTATCAGATCAAAGCCAATGTTGCCGAAGAGAAAAGTTGGGTGAAAGCTGTAAGTTAAGCCAGCCTCCCTCATTTATCTCTCGCGTGCTAGATCTATAATACTGATATGTTTTGTATAGCTCGAGACCTCCATCTCAAGATTCGGCAAAGCTCCATCAGTTGTCGTTCACAATGCCGGCTGGTCGTACCCGAACAAGTCTGGATTAG
This sequence comes from Penicillium griseofulvum, assembly GCF_001561935.1. Classification (NCBI taxonomy): domain Eukaryota; kingdom Fungi; phylum Ascomycota; class Eurotiomycetes; order Eurotiales; family Aspergillaceae; genus Penicillium; species Penicillium griseofulvum. The sequence goes on along the minus strand of NW_024467471.1, from coordinate 2,388,784 downwards.
ACGTGACCGTGGAAGAGTTTGACCGCCTATTCAACGTTAACGTTAGAAGTATCTATCTTGCTTCAAAGGTTCTCATTCCCGAAATGAAAAAGAATGGCCCTGGCTCCACCGTTGTGATTTCTAGCGAGAATGCCATCCGCCCTGGTGCTACCGAGACATGGTATAACGCTACGAAAGCGGGTGTCTCTTCGGCCACAAAGTCGATGGCTTTGGAATTTGCCAGAGACCAACTGCGTTTCAATACTATTTGTCCGACATCCGGAAACACACCTCTGTTGAACAAGTTCGCTGGTATCGCAGATGGACCAGTTCCCCCGGAGATCATCAAGGCAAAGTGCGAGTCAATTCCAATCGGTCGCCTTGTTGAACCGTCTGATGTCGCGAATGTCGCTCTCTTCTTAGCTGAGCCTGCAAGCTCAATTATTAGTGGTGTTGAGATTCTGGTTGATGGTGCACGCTGTGTATAGAGACCATAAGAATTGAGGTTGGGCTTGATACAGGTTACTGACGGACTTTGTCCCCTATTTTTGGGGCCAATATTTTTATAAGCTACTGATATCGTGACTGCAGTTAGAGGAATATTTCTGTACATATCATATAATCATAATAATACGTAGCGAATAGTCTTTTCCAGATCGGCCTGCTTCTTGATTATAACTATGGCCTGGATATTTTGTATATTACTAAGCATACCCTAAATCCACGGGTGCTCAGTGATCACCCGTGCTGTGAAATACTTAGTGAGCAGGAGCGCCCTTATAAAGGCGACGGCACCCCGGGAAATTCGTGAACGTGACCTAAAATCCGGTACATACAGGTACAGATGTAGGTATACGGGTTTTCACCTGGTTAGTAGTCTAGGGGATTGGTTGGGGTTTAGATTGTTCCCACGCCCATGATGTAGTAACACTTGTAAGATGTCAGATAGTTTTAGCAAAAGGCCATGATATTTGATATTTTCAGGTTCAGCGAACCGACGAGTAGATATTTGAGATAAAGAGACCAGCCATTCTCTAGAATCAGAGGACCGTCCCGAACAGCAAAAGAGATACAAAGAACGGAAAACTCCAGAGTGCGCCCCCAATTCACCAGGAAATCAAAACTCCATTGCGCATGCTCGAGCTCTATTTTAGCTTGCTGGGTTATGCACGTTTAGTACCCATAGCTGCTCTGTCCGTAAGGCGTAGCACCGTATGGTGTCTGTGCACTAGCGCCCCAAGCACTGGCCGCACCATTTCCGTAGGCAGTCATGTTTCCGTCAATGCCCTCGGGTGGCTCGTAAGCATCGGGGTCATTGGCACCCATCATCTCAGCATCTTCAGCGCCTCCGGCATGTCCATCCTGGCCTTGACCTAGGAGGACAGAGACGGTTGTGGCGAGCTTACGCTGGAGCGACACAATACCCTGCTGGATGATCATGTCTGGCTCGAGGTTGCCAATGCTCTCAACGTCAAAGTAGAAGCAGTTAGGCTCCGCATCGTAGTCGAAGGGTTGATCAGGGTTTGCAGCGGGTTCCCAGGCGGCATTTTCCGAGACAGGCCTATGAAAGTCATTGTTAGAAACTTGATCAAAGCAACCTCGTGAGTATCAAATCAACGCTCGAAATACATACCATTCTTTCGCCGCATCCTGCTCATACCAGTAGTCCACATGGCGCAGGTTGTTGTTGGGATCATATTCAAAGCCGACAGCAGCAGTGGGTGCCCACTTAGCATGCTCCTTCGCGGTTCCCTTCTTCGCCAGACAAGTCATCTTGATCTCCTGTCCTTTACGCAGCTTGCAGATCAAGGGACCCTTGTTCTCAGGGTCAGTGGTCACAGGGTCACCGATCTTCTCGTTGATCCGCTCGCCGACGACAATCAAATCCCGCGCGTAGACGGACATGATACCACTACCACAGCGCGCGTGCAGAGACAATGTCACGCTGCAGCGCACGCAGTGGTCTTCGCAGTCGCAGTCTCGTGAATATTCAAGGTCTTGGTCGCAGTTGTAGGAGTTCAAGGGGATCATGCCGAGGCGGTGGGCGAGGAACTCGTCGGGAAGAACTGAGGTGTTGCTTTCAATTTCAATCAAGTCGAGGGCTAGAGTAGGCACCTCGGCGAGGATGGTTCGTCGGAGGGAGTTAGCGAATGCGAGGTCGACTGCGGTCAATCTGAAGTCGACGCGGTAGGGTTCCGCCTATGGGATTTGTGAGTCTTGTATTCTGCTTTGACAGATGTCTCTTGCCTTACTTCGCGAACTGTCACTTGGGGCCCTGTGGGCTCGAGATCCATTTCGTAATCCATGGTATGTATGCAGCAGCGCTGCTCGCCGCCACCCTTGTCTGGAGCTGGAGGCGTTTATCTGCGGGTCATAAAAGTAGAAGGATGAGAAAAAGAAAGAGTGCGGGGTGCAATGGTGAATGAGAGGGTAATGAGCTGTTGTGGTAGATGATTCGAGCGCGAAGTCGTTGACTTGAGAGCACGCGGATTTGCTCCCTCGGAGACAGCTTTTTGCGCTTTACCTAATTGGGACACAGCCTCTGAAATGTGCCAATATCAAATCGTTCGTTTTCTAACGTTTACATTTACAGTTATAATGAAATACATTCTTCTGTTCATTTCCTTTTTTTTTTCTCTTTCTCAGGAGAGTGGAGGAAGTGGTTCAGATTTGATTCAGTTTGCTGGGTATAGACACTGGATCCAGCATCCAAAAAGCCATGCAAAAGACTGGTATCTAGAACTAAGGGAAGTGCGCTCGAAATCTGGCAAGTGAAACAGTGCAAGCAATGGATTCAGATAAAATAGTCTGATACCAAAGTTGGTAAAATAAGGGATCCCCCAGTATCAATGCAAGAACGTCCCAAAGCCCTCAGACCTGTTTGCGAAAAGGTGTCTATCAGAGCGAGACAAAGCAAAACACGCAGATTCAGATGGTTCATTCGCAAATGAAACAGAGGACGGGTAGCGGCAGCCCGTTAAAAAGATGCAAAAAAAAAGGGTAGACAAAGCCAATAGTAGAAGCGACGAAGCCACCGTTTTTTGGAGTCGGTCATGTCGAGTCATTATCAGGGGGTAGTTCTCTCAGAGAGGTGATGCACGTGAGGATAGAAAAATGAGGAGGGGAGAGAGGTTGATGTGCAAGAGAACTGAATGTGCACGCGATAGGGGCTACCGCTTCAAGGAGCTGCGATTCAACGCTTCAAGCAACTCCGGCCGGTTCGCAAGGGCAGTGGCAGCTTGGGTATAGGAAACCCATTGCCGTTTCCGCTTGTGCATCTCAGGCCACTCGGTTTCCTCTCGCTCGACGGAGACTTCAAAGAACTGGTATGAGGCTTTGGGGGCTTGCGCCGTGAGAAGGCCGGAGGGTCGCATGTCCGGGATGAGTCCCAGATCTCTGACGACAATGCAGATAACACCGGCTTCCTCCCAGGCTTCACGGCATGCAGCCTGCTCGGGGGTTTTTTCATCGAGCTCCCATCCACCCTTGGGGAGCACCCAACCTCCGGGTCCGGCGGACTGAATCATGAGGACTTTGGTCTTGTCGGCGGAAATAGGGACAACGCCGGCTACTAGTCGCTCGCCTTTTGAGCCGTAGCCTATGACAAGCCGTTAGAGTCAGGAAACACAGGAACAGTGTAGACGTAAGGGGGACGGGTTCCCCCCACGTGCGCAGCCGCAAAGCGACATCAGCAATAACTCACGTTGGTTTTTCCGCCCAACGCGGGCTTCCATAGACCGAATTTGAGCCATTGTGATAGACAATCGAATATCCTTGGATTTACTCCGAGATTTGAGTGAAAAGGAAATTCCCCGGTGAGAAGTAGAAAGGGAGAAAAAGAGTGGAAAGATCAAGGATATCAAAAGATCAAGGGATTTCCTGTAGATGATGCTCTCGCAAGCTCCCTCGGAGCCTGTCAGGTCTCTGAGGTGAGAGTGAAAGCTCCAGGTGTCTGGGGGGGTAGTGTAGAGGAGCGGGAGTACAGCGCGAGGGCGGTCGGGGGGGAATTTTTTTTTTCTCCCTTGGATATTGCGGAGTCAATGGAGGATCAGGTCTTCCCGTTCATGTCTGACGGGGGATTGGAATGGTAAGTGGAAATAGGCATGGTTTTGAAAAAGAAGATCTGAGAAATGGGAGGTTATTGAGGAATGGAGAAATGAAGAGAAGTGGGAATGGAGGGGCACCGGCGGCGCAGTCCGGAGAAGAGTCGAGGTACGTTGGCTTTTTTTTGTTTTTCTTTTTTTTTTCTTATTTCTTCTTTTTCTATTATTGTCTCTTTTGTATATTTACAATCTTTGTTACATCGTGTACTATAGTCAATATAGTTATAGACAAGAGTCCTAGTAAGGAGTTCAATGATCTTTTAACTCTTTTTTTTTTTTCCACTCTATATATGGTCATGTGACCATCCAGATCAAAGACCTATGATCATTATATTTTGTTAATTTTGTTATATTATATTATATTTGATATAAATGCTATAATTTACTACAAATCTATACAATCTACTATGTACTTTTATTTTGGGTAACTATTTTATCATCCCCATCATTGAAATGTGTGGGCAATGAAGCATCTTTAAACGGGATTTGCTGGTAGCGAGATGGGGGAATCTCGGGGGGCGATTGACCACAAACTATAAGATCGGCTATGTGGCTTTGTGAGATGAGATACATATACGGACGGCTAAAAGAACCATAGACCTAAATAAACCGCATAATTGTAGTCATATCCCACTTACCGTGTAGACCGTATTTACATTTACCGCCGACTTTCCCGACTTCAACTTTTCTCTCCTACAACTCACGTCCACTCCTCAGTGCACGCCAAAGATGCAACGGGTTGACGCCGAACGCGCGCGAGAACTGTCTTTATTCCGCCCACTGGGTACGTCCCACTCTGTTGCAGGGAACCACTGAGATAGACCTCTGTTACCCCGTGGCGCCTCCACTGGCCCAGAGCGCTACTACTTAGGGAAATTCGGCGGGGATATCAACGCCAATTACTGCAGCGATTTAATTGTCCAACCCCTCGTATGCAGAGACTAATGTGATGTGATCCTGTCAGGTTACCAAAAGAACTCATGTGGTTACTGCAAATCCAAAGATGGAAGTTTGTTGTCCCTACCCCTGCTTTTGTCTCTCTTTTTTTTTTTCTTTCAGGGCTAGAAAATGTATGAGATGCTAATACGTAAAAGGTGAATCGTACTACACCAGTTCCACGTCCGTACTCCCGGAGCATTATGAAGAACTAATCAATTGCGGTTGGCGACGGTATGATTTCCTTTTTTAATTTCCCTGCAACTCATCAGACCACACTAACATCCTTAGATCGGGAAATCTTTACTACAAGCAAAATCTGCTTCGGTCTTGCTGTCCTCACTATACTTTGAGACTAGAGGCAACCGCTTATCAGCCCCGCCGCGATCAACGCAAAGCCATCAACAAGTGGAACAAATTCATCTTAGGCCCCGAGTATATGCGAAAGGCAGCCCGGCTTTGTCCGCGAACACGCGAGTATGCAATCCTATATTTAGTAAATTTGATATCAGATTGCTAACTAACAAATAGAGAAAAAAAGCACCGCAAGTGCAACTTCGACCTTCTGTCAGCTGTCCATCAAAGCGAGTACAACCACGTCAAACGGCCAATTGATCCTGCCACCAAGCTTCCCATTGAACCAGCGCACCGTTTTGAAATTACCATTGAAGGTGACTCTGTGTCTCAGGCAAAGTTCGAGCTGTTTCTTAAGTACCAAACGGCCATCCATAAGGAGGATGTCTCTCACTGGAAGCCCAAGGACTTTCAACGCTTCTTATGCACAGGCATCAAACGAACTCCGAATCCCCTAACGGCCACCAATGCTTCTGAGAAGAAACTCGGGTCATGGCATCAGTGCTATCGTCTTGATGGCGAGCTCATTGCTGTTGCAGTATTGGACCTAGTCCCCAATGGTGTCAGCTCCGTCTACGTCTTGTAAGCTGATGGCTGACTGCACTTCAAAACACGGAAATATGCGATGAGCTGACAGCACCACACAGTTACGATCCCGCCTATGAGCAATGGGAAATCGGCAAGCTGAGCGCTATGCGGGAAATCGCCTTCTCAATCGAAAATCAGTATCTGTACTACTACATGGGTAGGTTGCAAGAACTAATCCCTATTTTACGCGCGTCTAACAACTGCATTATAGGCTACTACATTCATACCTGCCAGAAGATGCGTTACAAGGCCAATTTCCGCCCCCAGTACATCCTTGGTAGGTTCCACTCATGCCTTGGCACATATATTTTGTACTACATGAAAATTGTGCACAGCATCTGACCCTTTTCTCTGTTACTCAGACCCTGAATCCTGCAACTGGGACCCGCTTGATGGCGAATTGACAGAGAAGCTTAATTCCCGTTCTTATGTCTCTTTGTCTCGGGACCGGTCATCCTCTCCTGCGCCTGAGGCCCCGAAAATTGACGCCGACCTAGAGCAGGTTTCCCTCTTCGATATCGGTATGCCTGGTGTCCTTACTGTCCCCCAAGTGGAAGCACTGGACCTGGATCATTGGCTGCTGTTCTTTAACAACAACTTTGTTCATATGAAGGTGCGGATTTCTCTTCTTTCCATCCCATTTAGGCAAGAGGGACAGCCTGACTAAACCCAATCAGGATCTGGTTAAATGGGAAACCATGTCAATGACTTCGCCTATGTCTATCAAGGGAATCGTTGCCGAGTTGGCCGCGGTCCTGGGCCCTGAAATCGTCCGAAACAGCGCAGTGGACTTGTTCGGTTGATCGAAGATGATGTTTCGGGGGCAAAATTTGAGCATAGGTTTACTATCGCCAAGGCTGGTGATTCTAAAACACCATGAAAAGACATAGGATAGAAAATAGATTAATTGTAGAAGAATCCATTCACAAGCAATTCAGTCTCAACGAAACGGAGATGGTTTCTTTTGGATTTTAGTTCCAAGATATAACCCTTAGCAAACCGTAACAAGTACCTGAGACAGAGAAATGTTAGAAGCTTGCCAGTTATAGTGTTCAGTAGCCTTAGGCCCCCTTGGGGTCAGGGCTATATAGTCTTCCTTTCTCCCCTGTCCACTCTATTTCATAATGAATGCAGCACGCCATTTCCCTGGAGATATCTGATTATCACTCCCTGGTTATATCCTATAGCTATAGGTTATACCATGATCTACTATAATTACTCTTGATACGTGATGTGCATACCTATGCCCAAACCCCTAAGTCATAGATCGATCGCTCTTTCCTCTTTGTGCGAACCTACCTATTCAGGAAGCCCCTGTTTGATATTTAAGCCACTTAACTCTCCTTGAAATATCTTTACATCTCCCACCATCCGACTACTCATATACTTTCACTTCAGGCACCTAGGGATACTGAATCCCCTTGGTCTTCCTTGTATACGCTGGCCCTCCAAAGGGAGGTGCTTGGCCAGGTTAGAAGTCACGGATCACAGCTCTATACCAACTTCGTCGATACTGTCGTGAGCATACCTTCATCTATAGACTTCTGTAGGTGTGGAAAATACCTGGTTTTCCTAGTAAGAGGTGCCTGCGGGAACTCTCTGCTAACTCTATAGGTACCCATTCTAGTGATCAGGACTAGGAGACCATTTCCATCTATTGGGCCTTGATAGCCACTTGCAAGGGAGTCGCGGTAAACGAACGGAAAGGAAGTCACATTTGGGACCTTACTTCAGGACTCAAGTCTGGCCATTCTTTCAGGGATAGTGCATTGATCGGGAGATACACCACAGCATACATACTTCTTTCTTTTTCAACAAACCCGAGCACTATATACGCCGTTCAGCCAATGGGATTCATTCAAATCCGTCTTCTCATAATCTGCAACCCAAGTTCCTCTCAACTCTTTCTCAGCGATACTTCATCTCTATTCTCTGCAAAATGAAGTGTCTTCAAGAGTGCCCAGATCACATGGAGACGACCTCGGGGTATCCAAAGTGAAGGATCACTCAAAGTGGAGGTTCCGCGTCGACATCAAAGCGAGTCCCTCGCCCCATTGTGGTCTTGTGCGAAGATCGAACTGCCTTTGGGTGTCCGTAGGGCCAAGATAGCAGCAAGATGTGCTCTCCGCCAGCTAGCAGTTTGGTCCCGTTCAGCTACTGCGATATGACCAAACGGATTCACGCGAACCAAAACGACTTCAGCCCTGTCAGATAGCGGAAGGAAGCCTTCGCAATCTATTCATTTGCCTGGTTCCAGACGTCCAATACTAGAGAAGAGACGACGGTTCAAGCGCGGCTATTGTGGAACTGCGACTGGCCACGGACATCGCACATCTCAGTCTTTGGGCGAACATACTGATAGTAGGCGTTCTTCGTCAAATTTTACTACAGAATAGGCGAAGCACTACGGAGGCTTGGTGTGTTACTTTTCCTGTCTCCTTTGGCAAATGCCCAGGCTATGCGGGAAACAGTACGCGTACAAGCCAATGGATTCTACCAGCATAAGCTCGATGGAGTTCAAATGCTTCAGTTCATATAGAAAAGTCCATCCCTGTGGCTGAATGCTCTCCAAAACTATCTCTCATTGCAGAGTGGCTTCGGTTGCGAAAGAGAAGCGATGACCAGCAAATTTATCTATCGTTTAGACGAATGTATTCTTACGTCAAGTCATACGGAAAGTCGACTTGTGCTAGCATCCATGTATCCAGACCACATAACCAATCGTTCTAATATTGCAAGCTTTGTGCTCATGAGCCGGAAGATTCAGTAACCACTTAAAGGAATATGTAAACAGTATGACGAAAAATAATACGAAGTATAAAATAGCACAAATAGCATATCGAGAGATGAACTACAACGTATCGCAAGCGAACTTTAGACCGAAATAAAATCACGACTAGCGCAATATCCGGTGTATGTGGCACAAAATCTCTCGATACAGCATGGCAAAACAAAACCACAAAGTCATACCCCAGGGAAGAAAGAGCAGCACCGGTCATACCTATCAAGGGACATATTTAGTAATGCTTGGACCTTTTGTAGTCCTGGATATTGCTGGTCCCGAGGTTTATTTGCTTAGGCTGCAGTAATAAGTTATATCCCTCTACGCCCCCAGGCTGGAAAGCTTCCACAGAATTCGGGTATTAGGTCGTTTGGAATTGCTAGAAGACAACGCCTAGGTGTATTTCTAGGGTTGTAAATGCCACGAAGAACAAGAGACCAGTGTATTAGTCTCATAAAAGAGTGCGATATTGACGGAACGTCTCTAGCGTCGAAGCTCCATGCAATATATTCTGCAATAGGGTAGGATAATCCCACCCATACTCAGCTGCCGCCATAGCAGTCAGACTAGCTTGATCCTCACGACCTGGTCGACCAGGACCAGTCATATTCTAGCGATTGAGGTCAGCATATAAATAACGGCCACTATTCAAATAAAAGAACATACAGGTTTCATGTTGACATCGAAAATAGCAAACTCCGACCCAGGTTTGAATCGCCGGGCGTCAATGCGGATAGGAGCCGTAGCCTTGATGAGACTTGCCACCTCCTCACATTGACGCATCACCTCCTCGTAAGCTTGATCCCGCATCTCATCCTTGGTGAGAACGCGAGAATTGGCAGTAACAGCGACTGTGCCATTGTAAGGCGCGATACCTTGGTCGTGGTTGAATCTGACCACAGGAGGCATGCTCCAATACTCCGCTCGGGCGAGGGATGGAGGCATCACGGTAATCGTAACTTCCTCGCCAGCCAGAAATTCCTCTAGCAGGACCACGGGTGATTCTTTAAATAGTGATTCGATGTGAGTTTTCAGCTCAGGTGGAGTGTGGCAGACTTTCACACCGTGGCTCCCACGACCACGAACCGGTTTCCCGACGATGGGGTAATTGGGGATTGACTGGAGCAGGACATCTACATCCTCTCCTACATTTACTACCCACGATTGAGGCAAGGTAAAGTTCCCTTGCGCGCGCAGTTTATCGTTCAGGAACATCTTGTCATCGAACTTCTCCACCAGACCTGGTGGTTGGCCTACGACCCGTAGGGTCGGAGCATAACTATCCAGACATGATGCCGTTTGGAGAGGATGGGAAGAGAATAGGATGGTATTTGCCCATAGGTGTGTGGCACCTTGTGTTACTGCAGAGTAGATCCCTTCTTCTGAATCCGGGAAACACCAGCCCTCATGGTGAGTAATGGAAGGGGAGGACTGGGGCGTGATGACCTCGATTCCCCTGGACCGTAATGTGTATGCAATATCCGCGCCTGAATCCTGATATCCTGTGACGAGTCAGAATAAGTAATCATAGACAGGGGAAATGTATCTCACCGCCTGGTTTGCGTGGTTTGCGGACTCCGTTGATTATAGGGGGGTCAATTGCTTGGAATAAAACTGCAACTATATGTCTAGAAGAAATATTCCGTGATCCTTGCATGCTCTGTATGGACCGTGAGATTTTCAACATGTTGATGAGACAAGAGAATGATGGAGTTGGAGAACTAATCAGACATCTCCCGTGCCCCCCACCATAACAAACACCTTAACGCAACCATACCTGCACTTCCTATTTCCACCTCTTAAATATTCAAAATACCCCGTATAAGTATGGAGTCTTCGAGCAGCTTTGCTCCCCCAAAAGAGCCCGTGGATCCAGACTACTCCTGGCCGCTTGTTCTCTTGACAGACCTGGATGAAACTAGACAAGCGCAGCTTGTTAGGCTTGTGCAGTGGGCCCTTAAGAAGGACCTCAAATCTTACTACAAGCACTATTTCGGAAATGAATTCCAAGGGAAACCCAACTCTAAAGTGAAGATATGGTCGCCACCCAGACAGCTCCTCGAGTCTATCGTGGCACAGGGTCCCGAAAGAGACAGCGCAAGTAACATCCATGCTCTTGCTGTCTTAGCGTATCGGTCAGGTCGCCCAAGAATCATCGTTGCAGATGAGGCAACTAAACGCCATCTCTCTGGAAATCACAACCCTTCGTTTGACGACAAACATGTCATATCGGTAATCTTGATATCTGTCGAAAAATTGCACGATGATCCGGACAAGATTTCTGTACATGCGAAGCGTGCTAATTGCCTTCCACCGCCGCTTTCACCGCCACGTCAGTATGAGGAGCCTGTTGGTCCTGATATTCCTGATGACTCTGATGACTCTGATAGCCCTGAAGGTCCTGCTGGTCCTTCTGATACGGATGATTCTGCTTATGATGGTTCTGTTTATAATTTCATGCACAACGATCCAGTCTATGGGGGATCATTCCAACCACCGGTCTTCGACTCCACCAACTTATATTGGGGGCCCCTTTGGAGTCAAATATGCGACTGGAGAGGCTTCATAATGCATGACCCCGATCAAGAGCCGTTCACAGTTGGCTCGGCAGTTCTTGGGCGAGAGCGCCATCTGAAGGCTGTAGCTGCCGCGTTATCTCCCTCTTTGCCTATGGAACTCGTAATCAACGTATCACATACGCAACCCAGTCTCCCGAAGATGCCCGTTTGGGAGCGTCGTCCGAGTAAGACACATTTACTCATATTTCTCCTCTATCATACCACATCGGAGGAGCTTCACAAGACGCAAAAGGAAATCCAAGATGCACTCCCTTCCATTATGAAACAAATTGCCCTGGAATGTGGAAGTGGTGATGAAAGCTTTGGATATTGTGTCGCACGCTCTGGCCGTCTCTTCGAACCTCTCCAAATAACCACCGTAGAACTGATTCCACGGGATCGGCACCGCCTCAGGACCCGACGGGAGCTTTCAACTTTCTGGAAGCAATACTATCCGTGGGCTGCTGATTTCCACCAGAATAGAAAGGGTGTGCCTCTGCTCTATCTCAGCGAGCCTCTCTCCAATCTCAACACGTCACAATTCGGCGTTATCAATGCCATGCGTGGGGCACCAATCATGTTTCGGGGGACTTTGCCCGCTATCTTCATGGACCTAGCAACGCGTGGTAGTCTGTTAATTCCAAGCCCTGATTCCAAAGAGATGGAGATGCTATACCACCCAGATCAACCATGCTTCTTAGTTGAGTACTTATGGCACGGAATGACCGATGACACGCGGTCTGTAATCTTCCTCACAAATCGCCTAACCAAGGAACAGACCCAGAGACTCCAGGAAATCAGGGTACGCGATGAATCTGACGACGAGGAATCCGAGGATGATGAATACGATGATGAGCTCGGTCATGAGTATGTGCCTGTGCCTTGGAGGAATGGGAACCCTGGCGTGACTGATGGGAAGGTCAAAGACATCTGGCAGATCATCACTAATATCTATCTCTCCTGGACTGATAATGAAGATATTCTCTTTATCTTTGTTGATGCACAGTTTGCACTCGACGAAACGGTTATCCTGGTCAGAGCTGATGAGTACACCGATTGTGACCCGGAACATGAACTTCTTAGACATCTGCCGTTTTCGTGCTTAAGAGGCTTCCGGTATATGCGCGTCCCCGTACATCTGACAGGCTCACGTGCAAAAAACGAAGCAATTGACGGCGAATGGTCAAGCTATCGGAGGCCGGGTTGGCCGTCACCGGGGCTACTGCCTAACGATGAAGCTCAGGGAATTCATGTTGTTGATGGGGACTCCTTTCCATGAGAATCACCAAAAGGGGGGAACTCGTCGATTTTGTGTCAAATAGGACTTTTGCTATATAAAAAGCAAAGAAAGAAAGACACAGTTTACATTTACGCCATCTAGGGGCATAGGAAACAAAATAATCGGCGTATATCCGGCTTCTATCCTGGACGACGCATGGATTGATAACCCGACTTTATCTGGCTAAAGGAACTATAATTGATGTTATATGTAAGATAACTCTCTGATGTTTCTTCTTGATTTTATAGCTAGAAGGATGATCATTAGCTACATGCATTTATGGAAGACAAGCTGGGCTTATGACTCAAGAATATAAGACGGTAAAAATGATCAAGAGTACAGAGAAATTCCAAGGTTTCTATGTATAGATAGTGACTCATATGAAAGTTGCATAAGAACAATGACTATGAACAGCAAGAAAATTCATTCATACATCCACAAAGCCCATAACTGCACGGCTCCATAGTAAAACCAGCTGGCGCCATGTTTCTATCCCTTTTCCTCGTCCTGCCTATTCGCCATGAAAAAAAAAAGAAAAAGAAAAAGCAGAAGAGGCACAGTAGGTAAGCCGCCATATTCCAAAAAGCCCGCGGATGCCCTGCCATACATGCCCTAGAAAACGCCAGAGAGGAGACGAACCCCGACCTAAAACAGGATGCTATGCCACAAATAAGGCCAAAAGAAGCAACAAGATCAGACATTCACTCATCATCTTCCAATCCATCAATCATAGCCCGACTTGGCTTCCTCCCAGCCCCATAAACAAGCTCCATAAGCTTCGCTTTCTGCTTCTCCCGAACAGCTCGCAGGTAATCATACGTCCCCTCCAACCCACGGATTTGTCCATCAATAACAGCTTCAACAGGCCCGAGCATGCGACCCGTAGAGCCAGAATTCCCGTTCCCGTTCCCGCTCCCCCCATCGATCGAGCCGACAAAGCTGACAGAGTCATTCCGCCGCACAAGCGGACTAACTAGCTTCCTGCGCAGCGTCTCGAGATTGACCTTCAGTGTGAGCAGTCGGCCGCGGTGGTCAACGAGAAGGTGTTTATTGGCGACTGTGCGACTGCGCACGTTCGCGAGGAGTTTCTTGTTCTTCTCGTATTTGCGAACAGCCGCGGCATCGGGCCCTAGCACGCGCGTCCATAGCGAAGAAAGCATCTCACCCTCTGCTCGTTCCTGGGCGTCTGATTCGCGGACGACCGTGCGCTGCAGATTGAGGAACTGACGGTCGATGGATTCGAAGAGCGCGAAGAGTGCGGTTGAGTGGGTGAGTTCGCTGTTTATTGATTCTTCTAGAACGGAGAGGAACTCCGTGAAGGTGCGGGTTAGGGTTGTGCGTGTTCGTTGGGCGGATGTTGGGCCGAAGACGGCCATTACGAGGTGACCGAGCGGTGTTATTGTTGTTGAAGTTGCGGGGACGCCGTTGTCGGAGATTTGCGCTGAGCGCTCTAGTGCACCCAGGCGGGAGAGCATGTTGTGCATGTTGTCGAAGACAATTGTTGGGAGAGTGCTTGGCGGTTGCGCGGAGAGAGTTTCGAGCTCGCGCTTGGCCCAGTCCATTACTATTAGGATGGAGTCGATGTCTGAGTCGACGTTTGCGAAGAAGCGGGTTAGCTCGAGGGAGAGGGACTTCAGTGAGTCGGAGAGTTCATCTAGTTGTCGCACTATTATGGGTGCGCTAGTCATGTTTGTGCCGCGAACGGACTCGCTCAGGTCCCAGACTGCGACGCCGGTTTCTTGCAGGGTACCTATTTGCTGAACGCCGTTCTCTGAGTAGTATATCAATGGTTCGAAGGAGCGGGCGAAGCCGGATAGTTTTACTAGATCGGGGATCGATTGTGGGAGGCCTGGAAGGACTAGGGCACGCATGAACGCGATTGAGAGGAGGAGGATTATGATAGATAAGGTGGTGTTAGACTTGGAGCTGGTCATGCGCTGGAACTTTGAGCGCAGGTAGCCAAATAACGCGGCAATGGGTTCTCGATGCTGGACTTCTGCACGCACTGCAAAGCGAATGTCTTTATTCATTCACAACAATCGTTAGTATACCCGCGCCTGCAACTGAAACCAGATCAGACAGGGCCTACAGTTGCTCAGATTTTCCGCGCCAAAGCCCACCCCGTCGTCTTCGGGACTGTGCCGAGGTGTGCGCCCTGTATTCGGAGCCGGAGGCGGACTTGGGGATCTTCCATGGAGGGGGGTATCGGCACCCGCCGGTAGAGGCACATTAGCCGCGACAGAAACGTCGCCCGGGGTGGCACGATCGACCTGTCTACTCTTCGTGGGACTCTCGAGCGCATCCTCATACTGTGGACTTGGCTCGCGCGATTGGGACGGGGAGACGCTTAGTCCGATTGTGGGCTTGAGCTGCAAACGATCCGTATTGAGGTTATCTTTGCGCAAGTAGGGCTGGTGGCGGTACCATCCACTGCCCTGGACGTATTCGGATGGGTGGAAGCCTGGTGGTGACCATCGCTCCTGCGCAGGGTCCTCGATCTCTCCATCTTCCCCATCTGAGTCTTCAGATCGGAATCCGGAGTGTTGGGATGGCAGAGCGAACATTGGGGACCTGTGGGGGTTGGTATTGTTCTCGAAGTCTTCGAGCGACGCGTCCAGAGATGGATGGTCGTCGAAGACGTTGTCTAACTCATCCAGCATCCCGGACGGCGTATCGCGAAAGTCGCGCCTCGGAAGAAGAGGCACTGCAGTTCTCAGCGACGAAGCGCAGATCAATGCCTATGAGTGGCGAACACTTGCGGTTGAACCGCTTTGACTCCTTAGGTAAACTAGAGTGGTTAGTATAGCGCTGGGACGGGTGTCTCCTGCGCTAGCCGTTACAGAAGATATCCGCGCAATCACCCCCGCGACAAAGATGCGATAAGGTATAATGCGATGCGATGCGACAAGGTAGGTACTGGATTCTAAATGGCGATACGGGATATCTCCGAGATAGCATTCGATACGAAGTAGTTGTTGTTGGACAAGATGTCAGCAAACGCACTGGAGATTAATATGGAACTGGGATCGAAACGCCTTGAGCAATGCAGGAGTGAGAAGACGAGACAGCATCCCCCTCACTTGTATCCAAGTCGAGGAGGTTGGGCCAATCAGCCTGACCCCTGCTTGGTCATGTGCTAACCTTGGAGACTCGAGGGCCAACACGGCGTGTACATATCAGATACCGAAATGGTACGATGGGAGTACAAGGAAGGTACATCCAATTTGTGTAGTATCTGCGGTTAGTGTTGACGTACTCTGCAAGTACCATTTCAGTATCTCCATGCCTGACCGCCCATGTTTGCCCAATCGATACACCCTTGTCCATCAACCAATCATAAGTCAGACCTCCATCATAATCCGAAGATTCTCAAACACTTGAAACCTTGTATAACTTCCCGTTTGTAAGTGCGTGTAAGTGCGTTTGTTCTATCAAAATACCAAAAAGAAAATGAAGAGGAGAAAGATCAAATCTATTGTGGGTCATGGAAATTGTAATAAAAATACAGGCCCGGTCCTTGGGAGATTCAGTAATCAGCCCATGGCGCCATCCCAGACTTCTATGGGGAGAAACAGAAAAAAAGCCGGGGAATAAAAAAGAACATCAGGTCGTTTATGCGGTGTTTTCCTTGAGCCAGCTATGAGGTTGTTAGTTGGATGTTCCGATATGGATTCGCGGGTAACGTACGTGATGAGATCGTTGCGCTCCTTGGTCTTCTTGAGACCACCGAAGGCCATCTTGGTACCGGGGATGAACTTCTTGGGGTTCTCGAGGTAGGAGAACTATGTATCGTTAGCGCGTGATCGAGGCCGAGCTGAAGACAGTTGGTATTTACCAGAGAGGTCTCGTTCCACTCAACATCGGCCTGCTTGTTGGCATCGGTGTAGGCGTAACCCTCGGAGGAGCCAGTCTTACGGCCGAAGAGACCGTGAAGGTTGGGGCCGACCTTGTGGGCACCGCCAGCCTCGGTGGTGTGGCACTGGGCGCAACGGGTCTAAAAAAAGAGAGCTGTTAGTTTTAATCTATCATTTCGTCTGCGCAAGTGATAATGAACGTACCTGGAAGAGCTTGGCACCCTTGGCGGCGTCACCTGGAGCGAAGCTGAGATTAGCGATCCTGTCGGTTTCTTTTTTGACTTCTTCAATGAGGGCTGCTCGTTCGGCCTCGCGCATGTCGATGGTCGTCAAGGTGCAGAACACATCAAATGTAGTCATGTTGAATAACTGATGCGTGGTATTTTCGAAAAATGTTGCGGCAATCCGCAATTGAGAGGTAGTTAGGTTGACGAGGAGTCGCAATGTGAGAGGCGAGGAAGTGTGTCAATTGCTATCCCAGTAGCTAATCAACATTGCCATATTAGGATATGGGATTCCCTCACTTCCTTCCTTCGACCTCTTTGTCCATGGCGCCTCCCCGTTCAACCCGTTCAACCAAATCTCTTTGACCGCAATGGAGGAAGGTAGGTAGCTTACCAGGGGTGAAAGATTCTTGCTTCTTGGGGGCCATTGTGAAGTATTAAATGAAGATAATAAGAAGTTATTATGACACTGTACTGTACAGAAAAATCTGGGAAGGGAGAAAAGAAAATCTGGTTATTTGTACTTGGCCCCGACGCTCTCTCTCGTAATCCGTCTCTCCGCCAATCAGAAGTCAGATGATTCAGGTAGACGGGCGCAACCGGGAACTTCGGTGTGTCTGTTATACTCCGACTTCTACTTCTTGTTTCTACTTTCTATAACTTGGATTCATGGTTCAATGATTGAAATGGTTTGAACTGATTCGTGGCAAAGAACTAACATGTACACTCCATATTCCGCCTCATGATCTCATCACTTCATCATCAGCTCCGAACATTCATCTAAATGCGGGTTCCTGGCATGTTTGTGCATGTGCAAGCTCCAAGCTCCAAGCTTCACAAACTGAAACATTGAATTCCTCCCTAGCCCATATCATGCCCATATCCCCCGGTCATATCTCATATGCGTCCCCCTTCCCCCCTGGAGAAACTGGAGCAACTTCCTGATCCACCCCGGCTTCGAAATGGCAGGGTTCTCATTCGCCCGAGCTGATCCGCTGGTGGTCCGATGTGTGGATCCTGAGGCAGAGACGGTTTATTCTCGATTCATTCTCGGCAGCGAGCACAATTTAGCCTATTGCCGAGGCAGTAGATTTGAGCAGTGACCTTTCATTATGTTGATTTTATGTAGTATGAAATAACCCTAACTACTCCGTACAACTTAGAGCTACCCTCAGACCATTTCAATTGGTGGGAAACACGGGAAATAATGGGTACAAAACCATGTGAAATTTCCCAAGGTCAAGTGGCCTCACTTTTTTTTCCCCCAAAATAGTTAGGATATGCGGTCAGCCGGGTGCAAGCATCTCGACTCAAATCGGCATCCGATTTCCCGGTGTAGTCACGTGATATAAAACCTTCTCCAAAAATTGCATCTACGGTTCCACATCTAGATATCAACAAGATCAGCCCAAGCCTCGATACGGGCAAGAGAGCAAGAACAGCGATCCCAAAATGTCAACTTCTATCCCCGGCTTCCTCCTCCCACGAGGCCCGCCCTCAGCGTTGACCCTGCGCGTCCTTCAACGCCAAACCGCGCGACGCAGCTTCACCTCGACCAGCGCCGCGTTGAGGAAAACCAGTAAAAGCAACACCCCTAATTCGAAGCCACGCGTCCTCGCGAAGCCCGATAGGTTCCGCCCGCCCTCACACCCGCAGCGCCTCACAACTCCATCTCCAAAGAACGCACCCCCAGGCCAACCATTCGAGTATGGTCCGCGCACGACAGAGAAAGAGCGCGTGCAGCAGAGCAAGACGCAGTACCCTGGCATGTTCCCGCCAGAAGGGACAGTCATGTTTAAGTTCCTGACGAGCAAGTGGATTCACATTTGGATTGCATTGGTGAGTTGCCGACTAGCACAGTAGTTCTGGGTGTAAAGACCTAGCTCTGGATCTAGGCAAAACCTTCGAATCGAATAGACAATCAACTAACCAACCACACAGAGTGTCCTAGTCTCCTGCGCCGGATTCACCTTCACAACAAACTTCAAAGCAACCTCTCCATTCGCGCACTTGCTACCATCCTGGTCGGGTCTGCTGACGTCCCCCATCGACACGATCTCGCAGGCATTCTCTGTGTGGCGCATGCATGTGCAGCATAACTCGATGCGCGTGCGGGAGCAGCGTCACCGTCGCGTTGAGGATGCGGAGAAGAGGAAGCAGTACCGTATTGCGCATGGACTTGAGGAGGCGGAGCCTGAGAAGAAGGATGAGGGTGATAATGCAGTTGATTCTCAGTCCCCTGTTGCTGCTGTTGAGGGTGCGGACGGTAAGGCCGAGTTTGTTGATTGGGAGGGGAATAAGAAGCCTGTCAAGAAGTGGTTGGGAATTTGGTGATTGTAATTCCCTACATACCTTTTGACGGGCTGTTTCATTCGTTTCTACGGGTGATATGGTGATATAGCTATGTAGGTATGGCATATGCTATATATGCTGTCTATGTCGCCTGGCTGTGGGTATGTATCGATGGGGTCCTGTGAGAGCGCCTTCGGACTCCCACCAGCAGTGACGTTGGGGTAAATGGAGTTCAATCCATTCTGTACATTAGTGGACTATCAGTCCAGCTACCATAGGAAGATTATCTCAACTTACTCGAATCAATGATGAACGGAAATGATTTAATAAGAAGACAACGCTTTTCTCCAAACTCCAGAAGCAGCGACCTATCAAAACAGATATCAAAGTCGCGACCTGAAAGTAATGCTGTACTATATTACTCATACATGGCCATGAATATGGATCAAAATAAGAAATCATTGCACCTCAACCTCCTCAAGACCCTCAAGGACCTCCTCTCCAACACCGCCTTTAGCAAGGACAGTCTTAACCATCCGGGCAATGACGCTGCGCTTGACACCACCCCTTCGGGGACGCCAGACACCTGCGACCTCCTCCTGACCACCAGACTCCTCGCCAGGGGCCGCAGAAGCACCGAGCATATTCACATTTTCGGAATTGGGGATACCGGGCTGAGTAAGGCGGGATGGGGGATCGATCGAGCGGATCGATAGCAATTTCAGAGTCTCAGAGTCACTGCTGCGCGTAACTGAGATGGCCAGGACGGCGTCTGCAACGGCAATTTCTTCGCGGTTAGGATCGAAGATGACGTTGTCACCGACGGAAATCACGAGCAGTGTTACGGGTGGGCGGACGGGGTATGATGGTGCGGCGGAGAGGGGAGATTTGGAAGTATTGGAGCGCGGGTAGAGATACTCCGCGGCAGCCCAGTCATCGTCGAAGAAGGGGTCTTCTTCACCCGTGGACTTGAGTTTCGGTAGCTTGGTGCTGAGGAGGGCGAGGTGGGTTGTGAGCGAGAGGAGGGGGAGGGGGTATGCGAGGGGTTGGGAGAGGAGCAAGACCTAGATATAACCAATGTTAGCAATGGTGAAAGCCTGCCTTTAAACGCAACGACAGAAAACATTCCGAGAAACTTACATCGATATACAAGCGCCAATGCCACCGTTTGTTAATAACGAGTCTTCCTTTCAATCCACCGGCCATCTCCTTCGCGCTGTCGTTCCCACCAGAAACAGAACCAACCAGACTCTCCCGCATCATCTCACTCAAAAACACAGGCAGGGCATCATCGTCTCTAAACCCGGGGATCTCAATCGACATCTGTACCCACTCTCCCTGCCCAGAGACAGCGGCTGAGCCCTCCTCGCCCTCGCGATTCAGTGCGTCGCCATGCTGCGCCAGACTGCGTGAGTCGAGTGTGTCGGCTGCGAGAACGGTCTTTTCAACTTCTGCTTTCACGCCGACGATCGCTTGGGTGCCGTCTGCGAACCCGATGCGCGCGCTACCATTCGCGCCGGGCAGGATGGTGGTCTCGGCGGAGAGAGGGCGGAATTGTGTGGGTGAACGGCCATCTGGTCGGATTGGGTTCTTGGGTAGGCTGAGGGAAGTGTAGAGGTAGGAGAGTTCGGCGGGTGAGAGGTGGGGGACCTGAGAGGCGGAGGAGGCTTGTCTTTGGTTTGACATTTTCGCGGGTTTTCTGTTGATGGATGGTGGGTAAAATATAGATTGCTATGCTTTGGAGGATAGAGCTGGAGTTCGGTTGGGCGAGGTTAAGCTCGTAGCTATTGCGGGCGGTTTGATTTTGTGGTAATCGGCCCGCGATTTGTGAAAAGTGCTTGCTGGGCCGCGTGCTGGATATCCTAAGGTGTTTATATCCCAAATTTCAAGTTATTGCCAGTTTAGTTTCGACTGGTGAGGTGGTGCTGGGGAGCAATTGAGGAGAAGAAAAAAAAAAGTTGGTAGAGTCGAGCAGAGCAGTCTCAATCAGGAAATCTTGATGGCCGACGGATAATCGTTGTTCCGCTGATAATGTACGGAGTATAGATGCAATGTGATGTTCTACATTCATGTAATTCAAGAGAGAATGACCTTTGTTCTACGTATAATTCAATTCTCTAAATAATATGGAAACCAAGCTACAGACTTTTAGGCCAAATAGCCCACCTTTCAGTGTTGTGAATCATATTCCATCGTCACCAGCTCCCCATACCTACTAACTCGATAGAAACTTGAGGGGAGATAATACAGAAGTGAATTTTACAAAGTATAAGGTCATAATATAGGATTTTGAGTAGATTCAATGCGTATGTAGTAAGAAGTATGTATGGGCATGGCACAACAGCCAAAGGCGGACGTATATTACAATAGTATAGAACGGACTGGATTCAAGCCAGCTGAGGGGGAGGAAATGATACAAGAAATCGAAGTAGGAGGGAGGGTTATGACAGGAGTATGTAGAGGAATAAATCATAGAAAAACGATAGACAAGAATATGGGAATGGCGGTAGCCGCACAATGTACAAATGGGGGAAGGGGGAAAATTATATAAACAAAAGAAAAAGAGCGCAATATTCATCGAGAATGATGTGCAGATGTGCAGATCCGATATCAAATGTATCGGATGAAGAGAGGGTGACCTAATAAGGTAGAAATGCGGTATATGATGCGTCTCGCGCATATGGTATCAAATGTCAAGGAAAGAAATCACGCCCCTGGTAAATGGCAAAACGAAAGGACTCCAAAAGGAAAAAGAAACGAGGCCCGGATCCATCTATAAACAGCCTGTAGGGGTATGAAGTTGGGGAAATGAGAAACTTGCAAAAAGGGAGAAAGCCTGATGCCCATATGTGAAATGATAAAACACCCTCTGAAATGGCCCAGACCATGTGCAGAAAACAAAAAAAAGAAATATACCCAAATCCATACGCCTTGAGCTATGTTGCTCGGTGTTTGTTCCGTTGCGCAATTTTGCCAAATTTTTTGTGCCTTGGGCAACGTAAAAGGATGTGATGTGGTTCAAGATGGTGGGAAGGAACTTAGATATAGTTGGATCCCCGGGCGAAATAGTCGGTCTTCTTGTTATGGTACTCGGCCTCCTCGTAAGGAGGGGTGGGCCAGTGGCGGTTTGTGGCGGCGGGATCAATCTTGTGGATGTTCAACTTGCTTGGTGTCGACTGTTGACCAAACGTAGCACTATCCTTGGCCGTTGGTGATGGTGTAGGATAGGGGTTCTGCAATGCACGCGAGTTGTCCGACTGCCGGTGAGTACGACTGTGCGAGTCGACAGCCATTGACTGGGTCTGAGCCAGGCGTCTAGCTGCCTTGCTGGCAGAATGCAACACCTCATCAAGTAACTCATCTTCCTCTTCGGGAGTCTCGTACCGGTGAACCGGGTGGGTAGACATCTGCATGGCACGGCGAGTCCTACTAGAGATAGGAGCAGCGTTGTTGCCGGTAGCCTGAGGCATTGACTGACGCTTGGTCTGGCCATCGGCGGAATTGTTCAAGTGCACCGGGACGTTGCTCATTGTGGACGAGTCCAACGAGTACTTGACACATTGAAGAGCCTTGTCCAGCTCGCTCAAGTCGGAGCCTTGCTTTGGGTCATTAGTAGGCCCATCGAGAGCCACTGATGAACGGTTTGACCAAGGGATGCAACCTGCATTGGCCTCAACGTCATCAGCAGGCGTTGATTGGTTTCGTCCAGACAATCTGCGGGCGCGCTTGCGTAAATGCGAGAAGAAACTCTCCTTTGTGGTTGGGGTATTTGTCCCAGAACCATTGAGAATCCTTTCAGCCTCTTGGCGATTCGCATCCGCGTAGTGATTGCCATTGGAGTTGACGGACAGTTGACGGCCAATCTTTGAGCTAGCCGAGGTGTCAGAGGACTTGGAAGCCTCGCTGTGTGCCACGGTGGCGTTCGCCTGTGCTGTAACGGAGTTGGAGAGAGGGGAGACAGGGCGGATAGAAGGAAGGATTGGCATCGGCGCACCGCTTGCCCAGGTAGCCCGCTTGGCATTCGCGGGGCGGGGCTTAACAGGCTGAATCTCAGGAACAGTGACTTGAGAAACAACTGGTGGCCGGGCAGGGCTGTCATCTGCAGTAGGTACAGGGCTGTCTGACCGAACGACCAATGATCTTCGGAACCACGAAGGCTTAGAAGACAAGGTAGGAGAGTCACCAGGAGTAAGAATTGGTGACCTGAAGCTCTTCTCGGACTGCTTGCGGCCAAGCAGTCTTGACGAGGTAGAGGACTTGGGCCGCACCGGATCAACCGCATCGGCAAAGTACTCATGGTTAAGCGCCTGGGTAGACGTTGGGCGGTTCTTAGGGTCCCACATGAGACACCATGTGACAAACTCGCTAAACGCCGCGGGCCACATCGGGGGCTGAAGCACGGATTCCATTGCATGCGGTGCCATCTTGGGGAACGTGAAACCGAGCTTGTGAGCCAGGCGCGATCCTTCGCGCCATTCACCACCACCAATTTTAGCGCCCGACTTGCTGTACCAGTTCCCTGGGCTACCCATAATCTCACACACACGCCAAACTTGATCGACCTCGTTGCCTCCTGGGAACAAGGGCTTTAGCGTGGCAATCTCAACTGCCATGGCACCCATGGCCCACATATCGACTGGTGCCGAATATTCTCCTGCTCGTAGAAGCACTTCAGGTGCGCGATACCAGCGAGTAGAGACATATGTGGTGTATGGTTGTTTGGAGTGGGTCTCACGAGCAAGACCAAAGTCGGCGATCTTCACGGTGTAGACAGGAGGGGTAGAAGGAGGAGTGACAAGGTTAGAGTAACGGCTAAAAGCGGAATCATTGGGGGCGGATGTCGATACGAGAATGTTTTCGGGCTTAATATCGCGGTGGAAGAAGTGGTGGGCGTGGATGTGATCCAGACCGGACAGGATCTGGTAAAGAATACTCTTGACGTGCTTGCCTTCAAAGTATTTGTGGTCACGGGCCTTCATCAACTGATATAAGTTCCCATCCATATATTCCATACAGATGTGAAGCTTGTGGGAGAGGGGGTCGAGAAAGATGTCGAGAGCAGGGACAAGGTGGGGGTGAATGGGTAATGTTCGGAGGAAGATAACCTCTCTTAGGTCGAGACATGGACCCAAGGAATCGAATGTCTTCTTCATCGTTTTGATCGCAACCTGAACGAATGAGTCAGTGGAAGCACAATATACCGACAATTTTATGATTGCATACCATAGTGCCTCTACGGGCTATATGAGCACCGGCGGTCCGTACACGTGCGACGGCGACACTACCAAAGCTTCCATCGCCAATCTCCTTGATGACTTCGAAGCGGTCCTCGAGGGTTGCCATGGAGGTATGTGACCCCCGGGTGGGTGTATCGTATGTGACTGTCATGGTGATGATGTATATCTCTTCAGGTCTGCCAGCAGATCGGGAGAGGAATGTGATGGAGGGGTTTCTGAGGGGGGTTCATGTCAGCTTCCCGACATTCTCGGAAGATCAGGCGTCCTTACAATTATGTAGAGGGGAAAGTTCCGTAGTATCCCCGAGTGAGTGTGTTATGTATAGGTATCAATTGCAGCAGATGTTCATGTCCGATAATCAGAGCCAGATGATTGGGTTCCCATTGACGGAAAAGTAAGGAGTGACGAAGTAGTTGGAGGGGGAACGACGGTGGTCATGTAGTGGGCGATCTGGAAAGACTGAGGACCGGGCACGATGCAATAAAAAGGAAAATCCAGAATAGGAGGAGACCCGTTCTGGTGGAAACTGGAGGGATCGGAGGACCGAGGGTGAGCCCCTGACGGTGACAGCTTGAGCTCCTAGACGGGGCCGTGGAGACGGTAAATTAACGACTTTAGGTCGTTGCAGATCAGTCCACCGTGGCGAAATACGGGCTTCGAATATGAGGTCACTTGATATATGTATAGGAGAAAACAGAAATTTAGCAGTATAAGAAGTATGTATAAGAAAGAAATGAAAGAAAAAGAGAGGCACACACAGGCGCATAGAGAGAGGGGGTGGGTAGTTCTGTATGAGGATCCAGACTTCAATACTGAATACTGAAATTATACGAAAAAGAAAAAAGAAAATAAACTAATTTACGAAAATAACCCAAACAGAACCAAAAAAATTAAAAAGATTAAAAATGAAAATAAACCAAATAAACCAACCGAAACCAGCCAAAACCCCAAATAACGGGTTGATCCCGTCTCAACCAATGGGACGCTGATAGTGGTAACGGGTACCTTATTTTACCATACAAGTTCCTCGAGCTAAAAAAACACATAAAACATTTGAAGACTTTGAAAACAAAATAAAGAAAAAGAAAAGAGAGTCATTTATAATATAAATTCATATGGTTTATATTAACTAACATTTATATACTATGAATTTTATATGTTGTACGCTGTATGTTGTACTGAAATTTCCCATAACCCTATATCACTATCACATTTTTGTATTCTCTATCATCTGACCGCTGTGGATGCACGGCGCCTAATAATTGAGAAGGTTGGGCATACAGTAATTATGTGCAGCCTGTAACCGTTGCCCACGCAGCCCTAGTCTGCACTATTTGGGGCGTGTCAGAAGAGGTTGGGCCGCCTTGGTAATTTATTAGACTCGAGCATTTGAATTGGTTGCCTCGAACTACTTTGTATCACTTCAAGAACATACTCTAATAATCCCAATTACGAAGACATCTCATCTCAACTTTGAAACAAAATTACCAATCATCTTACTACGCCTTTGTACGAGTCATTTCCATCGGAGATGTACCTAGGTTCTCCGTTGACGTACCAGATGTACCATGTAAGATGTACTACAGACACAACTCGCAGAATGGGCGAGAACAGCAAGGAGAATCCTTTCTTTTGCCATCGCATGTCGCTTATGTCATGTCCTACATTCGGAGTTCTGCTGCCAGTTGTATTCTCGCACGGATAGTAGAACACCGTCTGTCTTATTATTCGGCTTCGAACGGATAATCCCTGTTTTAGGACTTCGCGTATAGAATGGTTGGAGTTAGCTTCTTAACTTTGATTGATATTGGTTCGGACATCCTGTTGCCTCGTTTTTTGTTTTGTTTTTTTTTTTTGCGCCACCTGATCTCCTGATGCATCGGAGAGAAGAGGTATCTCGCTGTCTCTTTTCTGACTGATCCGCCGACTAGGGCCAATCATATACCGGGGTAAAATGCTGGCTCGGCCATGTGGAAGATAATTCGTAAACTAGGTTTGCGGGTGGACGGAAAGGTTCGCGGGATAGAAAGGCATGGAGCATGTAGCTTAAGCCGCGGTGAGCTGGAAGTTGCATCTGATGCGTTCACCTCTTTCTTTGTTCAAAGGTACATGGGGTCTGGACCCCGTATGCTTGGGAGATCATTGACAGGTTTCTCCCAGCCGTCTCCGATTGGGAACAGCGTAGATTTTCCCCAAGCATTCGATTTTCTTTGTTGAAATCCCGTGTCAAAGACATGGTAGAGTGCCTGTTGCCATGGGTGCCGGATGTGTTGACCTATTATAAAATTATAGAGTCAAGTACGGAATTAACTGTATACGGTCTAATATTGACTCTAATCAAAGTGATGACAGTAAGATCATAAACCAAGCCCGTTATAGCCATCTTGCGGTAAGAATCTAACCGCATCATTCCGGTTTCTCCACTAACTCCAAAGCTAGGGACGTTCGCAAAGACAGAAAAATGATAAAACTCAAGCCCTCTTACACAGTAATTACCTGCAGGAGGCGGGATAGAATGCACCTGTCAGATGGACGAACCCTGGGGCAACCGTTGTGGCTGGTCCGAGATTTCCCTCTGCAAGGCTTGAAAATAAATTTGATCAGTCTATTTCAACTCATCAACTCATAACATGCCACTGTTTCAATATTCGGCGCTCGCCCCTTATCCGATGAAATTTTTACTTTGCAAATCCAAGGGCCGTACCGACACGAAACCAAGGTTCAAATTTAGTGGGCCAATTCACTTTTGTTTTTTTCAACACACAAAATAGTTTTTCTTACTATTTGGGCAGGAAAACAAGACGTGGAGTACACACCGCGTACGGAGTACAATATAGAGGAATTGTACACCGAATAATACATATTCCTTCTACCAATCCCACTTTCTCCTTTATGATTCGTTCAGTGGGGCTTTATACTCCACGCCTATCAATCTACAAACCAATCATCAACTACCAAAGATCAGTAGTACGATGGAGTCGATGCACTAACAATGCCATTGGCCCCATCATAAAAAGGCAGCCCACTTTATCCAGTTTATTGTGCCTATGACGACGCTCTTTCATCCCTCACAAACGCCTCGTTACGCACCGTCGATTCGGGGGAATACGGAATTCTCCA
Source organism: Penicillium griseofulvum (assembly GCF_001561935.1). Classification (NCBI taxonomy): domain Eukaryota; kingdom Fungi; phylum Ascomycota; class Eurotiomycetes; order Eurotiales; family Aspergillaceae; genus Penicillium; species Penicillium griseofulvum. The sequence goes on along the minus strand of NW_024467471.1, from coordinate 2,361,478 downwards.
CAGTGGGCTCATCCAGACCCCCGCGGATGAAGCGGAGGGCCCCTATAGGGGGGGAAGGATTGCAGCATCGCCACTTTTGAAAAGAAACTATTTATTTCCCAAACTGCCGGGAGGCGCCGTGTTCCTTCGACCTTCGAGAAGGTGGTTCCTGGAAATATGATCATCAAATATCCAAATTTATTGCAAGACAACGGCCTCTGAATGGTTATGCCTTACGATGGGGTCATTTTTGCTTAGACCTTAGACTTCTTAAACTGAGAGCTTGTTGGGGGCAAATCTGCCTTGAGCTCTTGACTCGTTGCCCCCCTAACAGGCCCCCTGGTCCGGAAAAAAAAAAACAGCTGACAAAACACACGATTACAAGGATGTTCGCACCGAATTTCCTAATGGACTTCCTGACCGTTGGCAAATTACCGCGCGATTTAGACCTTCGACTTTCCACACTATCTTCGACACTAAATTGCGGCCCACTCCAAACCCCGAAACGTCTGTGAGTTTCTGGAAGCCGTAGAAGCCTCGGGACACCCCTTGATCGATGGAACTGTCAGATCTGAGTCCAGTAGATTATCCGTCCCAACTGTGCACGAGGGACCTAAATTAGCTTGAATTGGCCCTCGGTACTGATACGGAGTACTTAATTTCTTTGGAGTGTTAAGAGTGGTCCACCTGTCACTCCAGTAACCCTTATATTTTATCTCTCCGGAGTAATATATAAAGCTTTTGCGAATCGGGAAGGTGTCTACCTACAGACAACACATACTAACAGATAGTCTTTACTTGCAGAATTACCTAGCACTAGCCCTCGATTCTACCTAGTCTATGGAGTATACAGTGGCAGTGCCATCCACTGCATGTCATGGATCTTCTAATTCTGGCTGCGGGTATATTTAGATCACCAACTAAGGTGGCCCCAATGTCTTGCGTACCGCAGTAATGCACCTACATTGAAGTGATAGATGCCCCTCCTTCTTCCCCTGGCCCTGTCGTGCTGCCCAAACTGGGTCCTTTATGTGTGTCATACCTAACTAGCTTCTTCCATTGCTCTGGGAACTAACGTTCATGGCCCAGTTGGTTTTGAAACTAGCCCCTCTTTAGATTGGGGGGATGCCCCTATATTATATGCAGAGAATATCAATTATACTTCTATTACGGGATCTTCTCCGCTTCTTCTATGGTTTTCTAGAAAGAAAATAGGGTGCTCTCGGATGTCGGTGCCTTGAGTGAGGTGGAATTGCTGTTTAGTTTTGATGTTACTCCTTTATGAAGGTGTTGTAAAAGATTTCCTATCTCTGCCATTCCCCTCCAGGACTAAGTAATGGACTTAGTAATGTCCAAGATAGCTTTCATTATGCTATATGTTTACTCTTGAATCATAATACTAAAACCTTAGAAGAACCTTGAAATAGTCGGGGGATGGTGCGGGATCCTCATAGTTACCCTTTTTGGTGGTGTTGTTGGTAGTGCCTTGGAAGTCTCTCTTCTCTGAGCATCTTTCTGGTATAGAGAATCAGCCGCAAAATGTTGAATATAGTGCAAAGGGGGCAAACTTATTAACTTATTCCATCGAAGTGAGGTGAGAATGATGATTCAATGTTACTCCTTTTTGAAGGTCTTTGCAACAAGACTCTTCTGATTGAATATATGTTATTGCCCTAAGCAATAGACTCGATATCCAAGTTAGTATTGATTATGTTGTGTGTGCTTGCTTTCTGGCACAGAATGCTCTTCATATTGTTTGATGATATCTTTGACTTGTAGTATCTGCATGACATATCTACATCAGCTGTGTGCTCAGTTATTATATATCTACTTCAGATTTGACATCGATGTCCTGAATTGCCCCTCTCCCTAGTATCATTTTGACTTTCCGGCCTTCAGTTCTTGTTGGCAGAGCTTGAAAGCCAAAAGAATAAAACAATGTTTATGATGGAAAAGCAAACCTGAGGTGATTGAAGTGGCCCATCCTGAAGCTCTCACTTCCGGAGAGACCAACCCATGCACCTTCCTCGTTGTGCCTACCTCTGTTAGTATAAATCCCCCGTCCTTTCCTTTCCCCTTCTCTTCTTCCCACTTTCAGCCACTACGCTCACTCTGTGTAGTATCCTGCCAGTCTATGCAATTTCCTCGCTGAGTCTTCTACCTTTCTGAATACCATTTTACCATGCGCCCGCGACATAGGTTGGCACCCATGAGTCCGTATGCCCGGGGATACACACCAGAAATAAGAGATGCGTCAGTTAATCAAATATCTCCTTAGGGAGTCAGACAGGCGCTAACAAAATATCAATAGGGTCGACCGAACGCCCATTCCAAATGAGTCAGTATTTTTGCACGCCTTGATCTTCACCTGCTCACTGTTCTAGAATCAAATGTTGTGTCTGCAAGCGACGTCGCCCGAAGTCCCAGTACTCGAACAACCAACTCAACTACCTCCGCCAGGCTATCTTCCATCTTGGCTACAGTAACATTCGTGACCAACAGGTTGCTAAATGTGGCCCATGTACGAATGCCCAGGTTTGTGAGGAGCTATGTCATTATTGCGGCCACTACCGTGCCATCGACCAATTTGCCAGGAACCAACGCAATCGTGAGAGTCCGGTATGTTTCTTCTTTTTTTGAGCTATCTACTCTGGATACTTCTAACACTTGGTTGATTTCAACAGCTCTGCCAGCCCTGCATGAACTACCAGATGTCCCTCGATGCTGTCGACTCTGATGATCAACCTCTTGCCATCACAGAGAAAGTTGAGGTTGAGGATAAGGATAAGGAGGAAGAAGCGGAAGAGGAGCTCAGCTCTGAGTCTGGAGCTCCCTCTGGGTCTGTAGCTCTCTCTCAGTCTGGATCTGTGGCTCTCTCTCGGTCTGGATCCGGAGCTCTGTCCGGGTCTGCGGAACACTCTCAGTCTGTCGATGAGCTCTCTGACTCTCTAAGTCAGCCGGTAAGTGGTCAGAACTACATCAGCTCTCATCAAGTCTTGGTTACTCATGTGTATACATACAGGAGAGTCTGGAGCAGGGTGTCGAGAAATCCCTTGTCCTGCGTAATGATTCCACGGATAGTGATAGTAATGATGCTCAGGGATTTGCAAAAGTCAAGGTGAGTGACTCTTTATTCCAATAATACATACTTCTGGATGGAATTTTAACAGAATGGTATCGTACAGGCACACCGTCCTCATCGGCAGCCTGTTCCCGCCCCCGAGCTAGCCCCGGGCTGGGCACCTGGTACCCGCAAAGTTAATGATGGCACTCCCTGGAAAGGAGGAAGGTTTCTCTAATTATTTCCGGCCCTAAGCCAGTGCATTTCCTACGAATCGACATTCGCATTATGATTGACGATGTTCTATCTATGAGCAGCTTGGCTGCCGGGCTGCACCTAGTATTGCAATCTGCGGCCTTGCTCTTCATATTCATCTTCTTCATCTTCACAGTATGCCTGGTTTCTCGCTTGCCTTCGCATACACAAGGTTCGACTTCTGCATCTGCCCGTAAGTTTCCCTGTCTACAGATGCCCCCTTTTGCCAGCGAGTTTCTAGTGATTCCAGCTCTGTGTCTGGTGCATATCTTATCTTACTGGCAATTCTTTTTCATATTCTGTGATGAAGCTTTTATCTACGGGGTGGGGTGGACATCTTCTAGGTTCGCACCTGATATAACCCTGTCTACTTGTTTTTATTTCTTTCTTTCTGTCTTTCTTTTTTTTTTCTTTTTCTGCTTTCTTTTCTGGAGTTATAGAACATGTTTTATGACTCAGGTACCAATCTAAAGCCATTTTTATTTCTGAACTCCCATGGATCGGGAGGCAATAGCGCCATGGGAATGACATCAGTGGTTCCGTTGACCCACATACTATAAATAAATCGTAGTTCAAGTTCATTAGTTACTAAAAATCATTACTCAGGCATCCAGGTATTTCTAGTTAGGACGGTTATAAGGACTATAGCAGATGTCTTAGATTTGGGGTTTCAGGTAGTTTTGGTGGAAAGCATGGAAAGAGGGCCCTATGGAATATATAACCCACAAGGCTACAATAATAATTTACAACATAGTCTATCTATTGGAGCCCCAACCATCGGATTCTAGCCAACAGTTAGCAATGACATTGCTCAATTCTGATAGGTGCAAGGGAAACTGTAATACTCGTGCCGCATGGAAGATGCATCGCAGTGCATAGCGACCATTGAGGACTGTTGTTCTATTGGCTTTGAGGATCCATCAAAGTAATTTCGACTTTGTATAGAGTACTTGACTTACTATATGGTCTTTTTAATGAGATGTTTCTATGAATCTACAATGAGCTATACAAAGCAAAATAGTCAGCTTATACAGCCTCTGTGCCTAACGACTAGAAACTTGAATAATTCAAATACCTAGTTGGCGGAAGACGATATTAGAGACCACTACGATGTCCTTTTAATATCAAAATTTTCTGACTAGAAGTCTTATTTTCAATTAATTATTATGCTACAGTAGCCTAGGAAACCACAAAATAGCCAATCTTTGACAATAAAGCCAATAGGACCAAAGTCCACAGTGGTTGCTATGCACTTCGATATGCATGCGCTCCATTAGTCTGCCGATCGTGTCGCTCTGACCTAGTCTAGCAATATGACAGAACATCTGTGGGACTTTAATCTAACAAAGGAATATATTAAAGAGCAATGTGACGTCGAAGGGGTACAAAGAGGAATCTTAAATCTGTCTCGTTCTTAGTGACGATGTGATCGCCACAACGTTTCACTCGCCCCCCGCTAGCCCCTCCATAATATTGGTAATTCGTAACCTCTCCCAGATCTGCAATCCTTCTTTCTAGAACTTCTCCAAATTTCTTTCTTTGTTTGCAAGGATTACATATCTGCAAATAAAACAGCCCAGCCAAGTCTAACCTCCCGAATCCCCGTATGGCCTACGATGGGAATTACACGAGGAATACATATCAAACGGGCAAAATGAACCCAGATCCCAACGGATATGCGTACTCGCCAGCACCTCCATATCCATCTCACCACGAACAGGCCCACCTGAATATGCCGCAGCCACAGGTGCCGCGGACTGGTTCGCGCGCCCCAAGTCCAAACCCGGAGCCATACAGCTACCCTGAACCCCAGCGCCCCTCCTCAAATAACACGAACACTGGGCATATAGACGATGCAGTGAGCTCCGCATTTCACAATAGTGGCTCCACAGGCTACCTCTCCCCAGAAGTTCTGTCTCAAATCACAGCGACAGTGATTCAGCAGCTCAAGACAACTGGGTTAGACAACATACAAGGATCCGGTGCGGCCCCGCCCCGCTCGCAATCGCAGCAGCCACCATGGCAAACAGATTCCTCATTGCAGCCGAACGCAGAGTTTACCCCTGGAATACCTCCTCAAAGAAGCAGTTCAATTCCCCCGCCCAGTTCGGCCGCCGACAATATCCATACTGGGAATTTCCAGCCCTACGTCCCCTCCGGTTACGCTAGTGATAGTTATCTCAGCCTGAAACCTACTCCAGAATCCGTTCCAGAAAGTGGTTCTATAGCGAGTGAGAATAGTGATCGGAGTCACCATAGCTACCATAAGGCAGAGCGCCCGAAGCCTCCGGACCGGGACGCTACTGTTATGGAGATGACTACTCTGGAGCGGATTTGGGGTAAATTGTTTGAGGATGGCAAGGCGACAAAGAGACTTGGACAATTCTTACGGGGGATCGCTGTTCATCTGGTATGTGGATTTCTGTCTGTTCTTATATACTATGAATTTTGATGGCTAACTTGAGTAGATTGAGGACTATCCGCCGGGAAACACTATTGTCATCCCTCCTCACAAGTTACAGAAGTTCTATCGTGATACTCATGATCCAAGCGACCCTTATCCATGGCAAGGTTGGTGGTCTGATCTGCTCATTGACATTCCATATTCTGACTAAATATTTAGACATCTTCGACGATCGTACATCGTCGATATCCCGACTATTCCGCGAACTCAAGGTCGAACATCATCTCATCCAAGATGATATAGAAAAGCGCCCAGATATCCCAGGCCTAACCCCCAAAGGCTTCGAGACCTGGGCAACCTTGATGATCCTCGCAAACCCAGGGCGCGAATACGAGCGACTCCAAAAAGCAGTCCTCAACATGCCCATCAACAACCCAGACGACAAGAAAGAGCGCTTCCCGAAGGAACTCCCGCGTCGCCTCTTCCCAGAAGTCGGAGATATCGCAATCAGAGAGGACATCGAGGACCGCATGATGATCCACTGCGGCGTCGATCTCCCATACATCACCCCTGAAGAACGCAACCAATCCACCCGACCAACCCGATCATCCACCACAACCGGATCACCCACAGAACGAGCCCACTCATACGAGCGAGGCCGACCCCGCCCCACCGGCTCAACCCCAAGATCAGCCCAACCACAACCGAGACCCGTCTCAACTGCCGTTACAGACGATGAAGACGAACCTGCCCCCTCAGTGCCAATCGAGCGCGAACGCAAGCCCTACACCGCAAATCCAGGTGTCGGCAAAGTCTACGACGAATCAGCCCCGAGCCGCAGTCACGCGAGCTCCTTTTCCACGTCCCGACCCTCAGACTCGACCTACAAGGGACCAGCATCAGGACCAACTCCAGCATACATGTCTGACTCTTATGACCGCGACCCGCATTTCTCACGCTCGGGATCTGGTCATTCTACCGATAAACGGTTCTCACATGACTCCCGTAGCTCGTCGCAGAGCGGAAAGCACCACAGAGGCGGTGACTACAGGCATTCGGAGAGTGATTTGCATGGTCGTGATCATTCGGCTAGATATTCAGGTCTATCGGCGCATGATTTGGCGTATAGCGAGTCGCCTACTGCGAACGATGATGATGCGCGCAGGTATCATCGCGGTAGTCGGGGCAGTGAAGAGGAGTATTATCGGAGTGGACAGAATGGGGGTTCTGGGGCTTGGTATGATAAGTATGATAAGTATGCATACCGGTGAGGGATGTTAGCTTTTGGTTTTATGTTTTGGTTTCTGTACTTTGGCGATTATTGCATGTGTCATTTTTCTTTCCTAACTCTCGGTCTTAACTTTCTTCTTGATTCTAATTTGGCGCTGCATGGATACGAATATACCCCTTCTTTCTGGGGTGCATGACTTATGATATCTTATGTGATTGACGTTCTGTTCTGAATACATGTGAGATTATACTTTTATAGCATTGGGAATGGAAAAGTGTAACACATATCCAACACTGAAAACATCCAATGTGATCATCTCACGCCCCAAACCCGAACTTCCTCATGACCCTCTCCCCATCCTCTCTAATTTCCCTAAGCTCCCTCTCCCTCTCATTCTCCTCCTTCTCATACCGGCGCGCAATAGCCCTAGCATGCCTCTCCTCACGCTCAATTCTCTTCCTGGCAGCCCTCTCTGCCCGCCTCTTATCCTCCAGCACGCGCTCATCACACCTCTCGGCATCATCACGCAGCTTCTCAATCTCCTCGTCAGTCAACACCCACGGCACAGACAAGACCTCAACAAGGAACCGCAGACGGGTATCGAGGAACTGCATTTCAGCGTTCGTATCGCGCACGAGCCAGAACCGCTCGAGAAGTAACTGCATCTGCGAACGAAAGGTTGACAATGTCCCCTTTACCCGAACTAGCGTTCCTGGTTGGAGAGCTGAGATATCTATCTCATCGCGGTCTTTGGAGGTTATGTGTGTTGTTTGGGTGAGGCTGGTAGCTGTTGGTGCTGTGAGGGAAAATGAAGACCATTCAGTTTGTTCTGGGTCTGTGGTAGGGGTTTCTTGACTAGTCCCTGGTTTTGGTGTGGTCTTTTTAAGTACGGCTATGTCGATTGTTGCACCGCTACTGTCGTCTAGTGTTAAGATTGTGCGCCATGGGAAATCAGTTCGCGCCACTATCACGCCTACTAGGCTGACGAATTGAATTGGGTGATTGTTGTAGAAGAAGATGTTTTGGCCTGTGGGTTTTGTTAGTAATGTGGTTTTTCATCCTGTATAGATAGGTTTGGTTGCATTTTCGTTGGATGGGAGGGAGATATTGGGTAATAGGAAGATAGAATATGTTTGAGTAGGCTGAAAAGCATGACAGAGGGTATTGGTGTAGAAATTCTGGGGGTACTGCAAATCAAGTATAGACACGGAAGATATCAAATGAACTTCTTCACGCTAACGCTTCTTTTCCAAGCCTTCACGCTAGAGGGCCCGGAAATATGCCACTGCGCCCTAAACGCGCCGATCTCTCGGGACACAAAGAGTTGGCAGTAAGCTCGGAAAAAGAATAAACATACCCACAAAGCTACTAGATCTTCGGAGACGATGCACATCGGCTGCACTCATTTTCACCCAGGTAAAGTGCGTTGGTGACGCCTTGAAGCAGAACGCGGGATAGAATACGAGGTTCTCATTGGTGACAGTTGCCATTGGGTCATCTTTTTCCTCGGGATGTTCTTGTTTTGGAGATATCAAAAAATATATAAGAGTTGTATTCTGAGCTGGCAACCGGAACTCGCGTTGAAAGTCGGAATGATGTCACGTGGTTGTATATAATTAAAGTCGTGGGGCGTGTTATTTCGGGTTTTCTCAAGGCAAATATTTCCTGTGTCTTCATGATACGGAGCTCTGGAGTACACCTTGGTGATATGTCGATTGATTTACCCATGGCTACCTCTTGACATTTCATTCCATTGTCTCAAGGCTTTCAACCAGCCGATATTGGCAATGCGACATACTAATTGCTGATTTCTGTAGCACTACTTTCAATACTCTATGTAGCATACTCCACGATCTCTATAGATAGATATGCTCATCCCCCTCCATCATCCTCTTCAACGGATTCCTCGGCATCGCCTCCTGTCTCTTCCTCTCCTCAGCACTAATATCATCAACGTTAGTTTCCCTCTCCCCCAATGCAGTCCTAACTTCCTTCTCCGCATTCTCGTGCCCCGCAAAAGCAACAGTCAATATTTCCTTCTCCATGCCACTAACATGCTCCCACTCAATGCCCGCCTGAGTCAACAAGCGACACCCTTCGGACTCGCCAACAAATGTGCCAGGCTCCTTAACCCCAAAATAGACCTTATGGATCCCCTCTCGTCTGCCCTCCGCTGTCTGTGTGATGCGTTGCACACACGGTGTATTCCCTGACAACCGCTTCCCACACGGCTCCATGGTCACGTACATAATGAGCTTGCGGCCGGACTCGACGGGGAGAACTTCGGCAACTTTATCGTCGGGGACTTTGTGCACTGCGGCGTAGTTGGCGAAGCAGCATTGCTCTGCGTGTGTGTTGCCTGCGAGCTCCATTGTGTACCCCGTCGAGAGGATACGGTCGTCTGTGAATGTGGGGTCGTTGTCTTTGCGGGATAGCAGAACTGCACCGACTCGGAAGTTGGTAGGCCTTGGGGGTGATTTTTCCGCTAGGGAGAGGCATTGTTTCATGTAGGGTATGTGAGGGGAGGTGGTTGTCGTCATGGTGAGTGATGTCAATTGCGATTGGATTGGGTTGTTCAGTGTGGAAGGGGAATTGATAAAGCCTTTGTTTTGGATGTAGAATAATGATGCAGGATAGGATTCTTATGATCTCTGTAGCTCTTGAAATCCGAAGAGAGTGAAGTGGCGCTGTCGATGAGCTTGAGGTGCTTGAAAGTGGGTTGATAGGCCAGGCGGGGAGCAGCAGCAGAATGACGAAATGACGAAATGGCCCGTCGCGTCTAAATCGCGTTCCGTTTCTACGACTTACGCTAGTGTAGTCGCCACTATTATTGGTCTTTCATCTATTAAATTCAAATTCAGTTCATTATATCTAAATCGCACTCAGCCCTTTTTCCTAGTGCTCGAGAAACCCCGACACCTAGCGTGTCACCGAAAACCCACAATGGCGAAAAACGCGAAACGCGAAAACCATGCCTCGGACGAAGAAATGCCCTCTGTCGAGGAAGATCTCTACAAGATTCTAGGTGTTGCGTCCGATGCAACCCCGGAAGCCATCAAAACTGCATACAAGAAGAGCGCTCTAAGAAATCATCCCGGTATGCAAACCAACACAGGTCCGAAAACGTCCAACATACTAACCACGGAACAGATAAGGTGAGCGAAGAAGCCCGCGCAGATGCCAACGCAAAGTTCCAGCGAATTGCGCTGGCGTACGGAGTACTCTCTGACGCACGTCGACGAAGCGTGTACGACCGGACCGGCAGCACGGATGAAGCCTTCGGCGAAGATGGTGACTTCAACTGGATGGACTTCTACCGCGAACAACTATCAGCGATGCTCGACTCGCGGGCGATCTCGGACTTCCAGAAGAAATACCAAAACTCAGATGAAGAGAGAAAGGACCTGCTCGCTGCGTATGAGACGCACGAGGGCAATATGGATGCCATCTACGACACCGTGATGTTGTCCAATGTACTAGATGACGACAAACGGTTCCGCGGCATTATTGACCAGGCCATTGCGGATGGCGAAGTGGAGGATTTCGAGAGATATTCCAAGGAGCCCGAGAAGAAGAAACAGCAGCGGGTAAAGAAGGCGCAGAAGGAGGCGCGGGAGGCGGAGAAGTTGGGGAAGGAGATTGAGGATAAGAAGAAGAAAGCTGGGGCTGCGAAGAGCTCGAAGTCTGCAGCGAATGAGAATGATTTGCTGGCTATTATCACCAAGCGCCAGCAAGATCGTGGTGCGGGCTTCCTCGCTCGCTTGGAGGAGAAGTATGCGCAGCCTGGAAAGAAGCGTGGTGTCGATGATGAGCCCCCCGAGGAAGCATTTGCTGCTGTCGGGGCTCGAAAGGGGACGAAACCCAAGTCGAAGAGGACTAAGGCTTAAACCAGGGTCTTTATTTCCTCCTGTAGCATTCATGTGTCATGTCCAGGCGTTTATCGTGTAGGTTTACTGGGAGTTTTGTAATTGCATACCACTATACCCTTTCATTCCTTTGACTATAACACCGATAAAGGAAAAGGAGGATATTCAAAGATACATCGAAAAAGACATCCAAAGAAACTATTTCGGAGAAGACATCGTGAAAGACATAAATTACGAAAAGACATGGTTGAAGGTGAAGATGCAGCCACAGTGGCTGCAGTAAAAAGCCTCACCCTGGGCTCCTTCTCCCTATCTTCCCTCTTGCTTCTCTTTGTGTTCTTTTACTTTCAACCCCAGTATATCGCTTGCGCAGAATCCAATTGCCGAACATCGATCAAGCCTGCAACTATCGAATGTTGGCAGGATTCTTGACTTTCCTGTGTAAGTTGTCGGATCTTGAATTGTTCCCAATTCATTGCAGCTAAAGACCCCATCCCTACTCCGTACCGTCATAACAGGGCGATCTGCTCCACATTCCTCAGTGCTTGGCGGAGTTGACTGCTGAGTTCCCCACCCGGAGGCGGTGCGACGCCATGTCGTACCACACAGATCGAACTTCTCCCACTGAACAACTGAAAAGCTTGGATGGTCGTACAATATCAACGACAATAAACGAGAAACCACCGGGCCTAAGCCGCGCCCTGCAGAATCTGCTGATCGCCCCGCAATCTAAGAGTGCGGGCGGGACAACCTATTCGCCCAGAGGCGGAACCCGCAGCCCAGTCGAGCCACTTGTATCCTCGCCTTTGCGCATCAGTTCTTCAGATATGGCATCCGCCCCAAGTTCGCCAGAGAGGCATAGCGCAGATCGCGAGGATCTTCCTCGTAGATCATCCGACCAACCTGTTGAAACTGTCCGTTCAACTACGCGTCGCCTTAGTATTAGCGATGGTGGAAAATCTGATGTCGCTTCTTCTCTAGAGTCCACTTCTCTAGAGCAGCCGCACATTAAAAAGCGTTTTTTGCAGGCCCGAGATAGGTCACAGAGCCGCAAAGGTGTGGCTGCCATTATGTCTGGCCGTCTCTTCCCAAGAAGCTTTTCCCGTGGCAGAGACAGAGACTCATCACGCGGACCTTCCCCGCGTGGATCGTCTCTCGACGCCAATTCCACTCCTTCACCAGAGCGGGGTCGCCCCAGTTCCTCTGGCAGTCATTCCGTTCACGTTGAAACCATAACACCCGCCCCTGTTAATCCAGGGAAGTCGTTGAACATGCATGATACATTCAACAAGTCAGATGAGGCGTTGGCTAAACCCCATGGAAGCCTGCCTGATTATATCAAACCCACAGCCGTCGAGGAGGGAGGGGAGCGACTAGCAAAAGACGTTTTTGATCGCGACAAAAACATGATCGAAAGCAGTGAAGACGAAGATACTTCGAGCGACGAAGACAGCACTCTAGATGGTTTACGAGGCCGCAAGAAAAAGAAGCACTCGGATATCACATCTATAACGCCAAGCGACTTTGAGAAATCCAATATTTCCAAGCAATCCGAAGAACGTATGTTGCCTTGTGTTAAATGGAAATCCAACATACTAATTTCGCATCGTATAGAAAAAGCTTTTGAAAACCCAAGTGCACGACAGGAGAAGAAACCACGAAAATCTGCTTTGAAAGCTGTGGTCCATCCACAGACCAGCTTCGACATCCCCACCCCGCGTGTTCAGTCAGTGGCTGGCACACCTTACGGTTCAGAAGATGAAGCCGAGATTGGTGACATCCATCGTGCACAGAAGCTCGGCATTTCCATGTCAGCTATTGATAATGGTGTTCACAACCGTTCCATCCGTACAATTGTCCGCGGCAATTTTTCAAGTCCGCAGGATGATGGGAGCCGGCGTCGCCGTCGGAAATATTTAATTGCAACTGACTTGAGTGAAGAGTCAGTTTATGCCCTTGAGTGGACGATTGGGACGGTTCTGAGAGACGGAGATACGATTTTCGCCATCTACGCCATACACGAGGACTCCACTACTGCGTCAGCGGTGCAGGTCGGCGAAGGGGCCAAAGTTATAAAAGATGCAACAGCTGTCGTTGGCACCCAGACAAAAGAAGCAAACCAGAATTATTCATCCCGTACGATCCTAGGCCGGCTTGGCCCTGGTACTGCTAGCAAGACACATTCTGCTGATTCCCGGGCATCATCAATAGCCGAGGCGGAACGGGTGAGAGCAGTTGAGACGGTGTCTCAGACTTGTGTGAAGTTGCTACGGAAAACGGTCTTACAAGTCCGTATTGCTGTGGAAGTGATCCACTGCAAGAACCCGAAGTCTATGATCACCGAAGCTGTAAGTATTTGTTTTGCTCTCAACATCCCTATTATCTCTGATCCATACTAACAATGACTCCTAGATTGATGAACTTGAGCCCACACTTGTTATCGTGGGTGCGAGAGGTCAGAGTGCACTGAAGGGGTGAGTGGCGAATCTGAATCTCTTGTTTAGTCAATACTAATCTTGCCTTTAGCGTCCTTCTTGGCTCGTTCTCCAACTATCTTCTTTCTAATTCCTCTGTACCGGTAATGGTTGCACGGCGAAAGCTGAAGAGGCATACATGGAAAGAAAAGCTAAAGGGCACTGCGAATGTGCGCCTATCCAACAATCTAGTTACCCCGAAGAGTCTTGCTCAAGCCAAAGTGGACTGATTCCGTGCGCTCTTTATTAACTCTCTGGCTTGCATTTCTATGGATCGCATCATGGCGAGGCGCCTATCTTGCAAATGGTGCATTAGACCTGGTTTCTTACTATCTCTATTTAACGTGTATGGATACCCTGCTTTTCATGGGCTCAGGATCTCACATTATGACGACTTCACTCTTCTCTCCTGTCTTTTTTCCCATTCTCGATTCGGGTCTTTCGCATTAATATTGTTCGTTATCAGTACAATAATGTGCTTAATTGATTAATAGTGGTGTCTAATGCATAACACCTTGAAATACAAGATAGCCTCCACTGAACTTTGTACATTATGTAAATATAGAAATATTTCTAGCCGTGAAGGCTGTTGATGCATTCATGTATATCAAAAATATACCTCTGGCTTAGATCCAGTCCAAGTTGGGCTTAGCTGCCCCCATGAGAACCTACGCAATCTTGGTCATCACGTGCAACGTCACCGCCCAAGCTCCCCATCGAGACAGCTAGACCAACCCCCCGAGTCCCACCTTGACTATCTTCCCCATCCTTGCCTTTTCTACTCTCAATTTCGCCCGTGGAGGATTAGATTCACCATGGCCGATTTTATTGACCCCCGGATGTCCTCCATCAAGCCTCGTGTGCGCTATAATACCATTGGAGGCATCAACGGACCTCTGGTCATCCTCGACAATGTAAGTTGACTTCTGACAATTTAACGGGGGGATTTTATGCTAATACCAACATTTCAAAATAGGTCAAGTTTCCCCGTTTCAACGAGATCGTGTCTTTGACACTCCCTGATGGCACAGAGCGCAGCGGTCAAGTGTTGGAAGCCAGAGGTCCGTTCCCCACATTCTGCCGTTGAGGAGTATGGAAGCTGACAGCTATATATACAAATAGGAGATCGAGCTGTTGTGCAGGTGCGGACGAAGACCTCACCCCTATCATGCAAGACATTAACGTAGCTCGCTGTTAACTAGGTGTTCGAAGGTACTCCCGGTATCGATGTGAAGAAGGTACAATTACCCGTGGGAACCGTTCGAACCATACGCTGACAGACCGACCAGACCAAAGTCGAGTTCAGTGGCCACAGCTTGAAACTTGGTGTTTCCGAAGACATGTTAGGTCGAACATTCGACGGTTCGGGACGAGCTATCGACAAGGGTCCTAAGGTGTTGGCGGAAGATTACTTGGATATCAACGGCCAGCCTATCAACCCCTACTCTCGAGTATGCGCACCATCACTTATATAAGATGGAGCTACGGGAAGCTAACGAATGGACAAGGTGTACCCGGAGGAAATGATCTCCACCGGTATCTCAGCTATCGATACGATGAACTCTATTGCCCGTGGACAGAAGATCCCTATCTTCTCAGCCGCTGGTCTACCACACAACGAAATTGCCGCCCAAGTGTGCCGACAAGCCAGTCTAGCTAAGCCCACTAAGGATGTTCACGACGGCCACGAGGAGAACTTCTCCGTCGTCTTCGCCGCTATGGGTGTTAATATGGAGACTGCCCGTTTCTTCAAGCGCGACTTCGAGGAGAACGGTAGTATGGAGCGTGTCACCCTGTTCCTGAACTTGGCCAACGACCCTACTATTGAGCGTATTATCACTCCTCGTCTTGCCCTGACTACCGCCGAATACTACGCCTACCAGCTCGAGAAGCACGTCCTGGTTATTATGACTGACATGTCCGCCTACTGTGATGCCCTACGTGAAGTTTCCGCTGCCAGAGAAGAAGTCCCCGGTCGTCGTGGTTACCCCGGTTACATGTACACAGATTTGTCCACCCTCTACGAGCGTGCTGGACGAGTCGAGGGCCGTAACGGTTCCATTACACAGATTCCCATTCTGACCATGCCTAATGATGGTGCGTTACTTATGCCATCTTTCTCCAAGCCGAACCTACTAACCCATACCCCTACAGATATCACCCACCCCATTCCCGATTTGACTGGTTACATTACCGAGGGCCAGATCTTCATTGACCGTCAGCTCGACAACCGCGGTATCTACCCACCCATCAACGTTCTGCCCTCTCTATCACGTCTGATGAAGTCCGCCATCGGCGAGGGCCGCACCCGCAAGGATCACTCAGATGTGTCCAACCAGCTGTACGCCAAGTACGCCATTGGTCGTGATGCCGGTAAGCCATCCATTCCACCCTTCCCAGAAATCACATCTAACCACCCCAACCAGCCGCCATGAAAGCCGTCGTCGGAGAAGAAGCCCTCTCCTCGGAAGACAAGCTCTCCCTCGAATTCCTTGAAAAATTCGAGCGCACCTTCATCAGCCAGTCTCCCTACGAGGCGCGCACCATCGAAGAATCCCTCGATATCGCCTGGAACCTCCTCCGCATCTACCCTAAGGAACTCCTCAACCGTGTCCCCAAGCGCACTCTCGACGAGTTCTACGCCCGCCACGCACGTAAGATCCCTAACAAGGATACCCGCGATAACTCGCACGAGAACCTGATCGACGCATGAGGTGAGGGGAATCCTGGGTCTTGGGCTTGAAGTAAACTATTTTATTTTAGTGGGAGAGCTCTGAGGGGATTAGGTCCTGTTTTTGTGTCAATTGCATATACTCCTATCTTTTGTTCTTGCGGCTGTTCGTATCTTTCTTGGTTGTTTTTATTTTTTTGATCTCTTGATACATCGAATCTATTTCAGGGCTATTTTTGCTGTTTATAAATTATGGAATAGTTCGTGGATTTTGTATAGTGGTCTTTTGTAGGTGGTAGATAAGAGACTACATTAGGATCCTACAACTACGAGGGAAAACCAAAAGACCGAAAAGGGGATATGTTGATTTTTTTTTCTTTTCCTAATCTCCATCCAAAGGATGGAATCCCCATAAGAATAAAGAGAAATGCTAGATGAAACGCTTTTCTATGACCGTCCCGCAAAGTAAGCATAAAACCATGATAAGACTCATGAAAGCCTCATGTCAAAGAAAGCCGAAAAAAATGAACAAGGAAAACTAGGATATCTCATCCAGACGCAGAAAAAGCACTTGAGAATATTCGAAAGCGCTTAGAAGCGCAAGTCCCAGCCGATCTTAGGTCCCAAACGGGGAAGCTCGTCAGCTACCTGCTGAACGTCCTTATCACCACGACCGCTCAGGTTAAGAACAATGTTCTGACCCTTCTCCATAGTCTTGGCGACCTGCATGACACCCCAGACAGCGTGTGACGATTCCAGGGCGGGGATGATACCCTCGTGTTGGGCAAGAGCGCGGAAACCAGCGAGGGCCTGGCTGTCGTCAGCGGCGATGAAAGTGGCGCGCTTGTTATCCTTCCAGTTGCTCAGCTCTGGGCCGACACCGGGGTAGTCGAGACCGGCAGAGATGGAGTGGGTATCAGCGATCTGGCCGTGCTCATTCTGGAGAACGTAGGTACGAACACCGTGGAGGACACCGTGGGAACCTCCGGAGAGAGTAGCGGAGTGGCGGTTGGTGTCGACACCATCGCCAGCAGCCTCAACACCGATAAGCTTGACGCTGGGGTCGTTAGAGAATGGGTAAAACATGCCGACGGCGTTACTACCACCACCAACACAGGCGATGACGGCATCTGGGAGCTTGCCAATCTGAGCCTGCATCTGCTCCTTGGTCTCGTTACCGATCACGGACTGGAAGGTACGGACGATGGTGGGGAAGGGGTGAGGACCGATGGCTGAGCCGATAATATAGTGGGTGGTATCGAGCTCGACGACCCAAGCGCGAAGGGCTTCGTTGACTGCATCACGAAGAGTTCGGCTTCCTGCCTCGACGGCAACAACGGAGGCGCCAAGAAGCTTCATACGGAAGACGTTGAGGCCCTGGCGGCGCACATCCTCGGCACCCATGTAGACGGTACACTTCATACCAAACTTGGCACAAACGGTGGCAGTAGCAACACCGTGCTGGCCAGCACCAGTCTCGGCAATAATCCGGGTCTTGCCCAAGCGACGGGCAATCAGAATCTGTCCAAGCGCATTATTGATCTTGTGGCTGCCGGTGTGGTTAAGGTCCTCGCGCTTCAACCAGATGTTGGCGCCGCCAACGTGGTCAGTCAAACGCTGAGCCATGTGGAGGCTGCTGGGACGGCCCATGTAGGGGTAGTAAGAACGGAACTCTTCCCAGAACTTGGGGTCGTTGTTGGCAACGTCGAAGCCACGCTCAAGCTCAGCCAAGCAATCCATGAGAGACTCGGGGACATATTGTCCACCGAACTCGCCGAAGCGGGAGGGCTGCGAAGAAGCATCCTTTGTAATGTTGAGAGCCTCAATCTGGTCAGCGAGACCAGGTCCAGAGGGAGTATCGGCATCAGTGATGACCTTGGTGGGCTGCACCTGACCAGAAGGCTGGGCCTTCTCAATGGCCTCAAGGACGTTGATCTCGCGAGTGAAAGCACCAGTGGCATCACGCTCACGCTTGCGTCCGGTGATGCTAGAGAGGTACTCCTCGGCAGCCTTGGCAGCCTGCCCAGCAGGAGCGTTGCCAACACAAGTGATAATCTGGCTGCCGATAACAACACCCTCGGCCTGTTCCTGGACGGACAGGAAGTGCTCACGGGTGCTGACACCGAATCCAAGTGCAGCAGGGACGTTACCGGAGTATTCGTGAACCCGGCTCAAAAGCTCGGGGATGTTGGCACTCAATGAGCCGGTGGCACCGGTCACACCCATGCGGGAAACGACGTAAATGAAGCTGTCGGCAATCTTGCAAAGGAGACGCATGCGAGCATCAGAGGTAGCAGGGGCAATGAGAGGGACGTATGAGAGACTGGAATATGGTTAGCATGTTAGAATATCATAGACAAGTGAGATATTTCAAAGGAAGAAGTAAGAATTGAGACAAACTCACCCAGCGCTTGAGCAAAGGTCACGGAAACGGACAGCCTCCTCGGGGGGCAAGTCAACCATGATGAAACCGTTGACACCAGCTTCCTTGCAGTCACGGAGCATACGCTCCTCACCATACTTGAGGACAGGGTTGAAGTAACCCATCAGCATAAGAGGAGTCTGCAGACCGCGCTTGCGGGCAGTGCGGACAAGGTCAAGGACGGTGGTAAGAGTGACACCATTCTGAAGGGCCTTGGTGTTAGCGGTCTGAATCGTAGGACCATCGGCGATGGGGTCTGTAAAAGGGATACCGAGCTCGATGATGTCTGTGATGTGAATTAGGATTATTAGTAACATCATCCCTCTTAGCAAAGTTCACTTGGGATTTGACTTACCGGCACCACCATTCTCGAGACCAAGGAGGATATCGACAGCCTCCTCAACGGTGGGATATCCTGCAGTGATGTATGCCACAAGGGCCGCGCGCTTCTGTGCCTTGCACTTCGCGAAGGTCTGCTTAATAGCATCCATAATGAAAGACGATGTGTGGGTGGCGGGGCAGAGAGGGTGATAAGAAGAAAGGTGAAAGGAGGAGACCAATGGGAAGCAAACAATCCCAATATATATGTGCGGCTGGGGTAATTACGGCGGGAATGCTTAAGTGAGGAATGGGATGATGATATAAAAAAGCAAACAATGGATCTGTATGACTCAACTGTAACTGCCCTTTTTTCGAGGCCGGTTTCGCTGGGCCCCCGCATGTCACGTGTTGCGATAAGATAGTAGTCAGCTGATCTTATCGTGCCTATCTCAGGATGACGTTTAGGTAGGGTTGTCCTATCCACGTGATATGATTTACATCGCTGTTCAGCTAGTCTATCACTACGTTGTACAAGGGATAGGGCTCGTTTACAGTTGTTTCAAATGAAAGTGATCTGATGATCTGAAATTCAACAATTAGGACTCAGAATAGGTAAAATTAAGGCAAAAAAGTAGGATGATAAACGGTCCAACCGTTCAAGTTCCAAACGCCAGAACAATGCAGTAGGTAGTAAGTGACAACAACCCTCAGCTGAATAACAAGAAGTGGTAAGTACCAAATGAACTCCAAACCAAAATTTCAAACAGAGAAGTGAAAAGTAAACAGCGATGAGAGAGGAAGACCTGACACAAGAAGAGGACCTCATTGTGCTAGGCACCACCCAAAAACCCTGTCCAAAATGCACCAAGGAGTTGGATAAAAGGGACGAAACCGCCAAGTAATCCAATAAAAACCCCCCAAAGTCTATCCCATATCCCAAAAATAACCCGCAAATGCAAAAGGAATGACAAGCAAGCGCCCGCTATGCTGAATAGTAGTACAAAGGCCCAGATGTATGTTTTGTGCGCAAAAAAAGGAGTGGAAGCCGCAATGCCCGGCATGTAAAATATGCAACCCAAAAAAGGAATGAACAAGACACCGTCTAGATGCGAGAAACAGGTCTCAGAGTGGAACAAAGTCCAAAATCTCAAAAAAAAACAAAAGCAGATATGCAAAGACCAAATGTTTGGGTGTATGGCGTGGGCATCAGGCATCATAATGTTGTAGTGTAAGGAGGGACATGAAATCATGATCAGTGGGCGGGTGCAAGATCCGGCAGATACAACGTCCTTACTACCTTTTCAGGTGGAAAGGGACATTGTGTCTGATGGGACGGCAACCCGCGGTCTCGGCTGGGTAAGGAATGACAAGAAAAGGAAAATCGTATCTCCAAAACGCAGAAGGGGAAGTATGAATAGAATGGAACGAGAACGCAGCAAAAGAGCAAAGGGAGGTCCAGCCAGGAGGATCAGTGGCCGCCGTGTGCCGTGTCGTGCATGGAATACACGGGATCCAAGTAGGTATAGCATGGACCATTTCCTGGTGCGCCAGTGTGAGGAGTGCTGTGGCCAAGAGTGTGCATGTCCCAAGATGGTCGGGGAGCCGGGGCTGCCTGACCTTGGACACTGTGAGGATGGCAGGTGGCTGGGTACGAGTATCCTCCCACAGATGTATATGGCTGAGTCACTGCGACCATGGATCGGAGATCAGGGGCAGAAGACAAGTGGGAGGCGGAGTGGTCTGCCTGTGAGTAGCTATGAGCTGGCATACCAGTGTAGGTGTTCCCCGCACCGGCGTCGGAGATAGACTGGGGGGAGTTTGCAGTGTGAGGCTCGGTACCGGAATCAGAACCAGTGCCATGGCTAGCATGGCTAGTATAGGTGGTGGTCATTGGGGTGGGGAGAGCACTGGCGGTTGAGGAATAGCTAGCAGACTAAATAGTAGACATGAGTTAATAACCTGTCACGGTGAGCTGGGGAGCTCCAAAAACTTACGTATTTTCCAATGATCTTCTTCAGTGCATGGCCCAGGACCTTCCAGGGGAAGACCTTGACATCCTTCTCGATATTGCGAGGCTTGGGAGCAGGGAAGCCCATGATGACCTTGAAGAACTCTTCGCTGTCGACCTTGGCCTTGGAGACCGTCAGAGGGCGGAATCCCTCCAAGTTGCGACGAATACGATTCTTTTCTTCAACAGTGAAGCGCACAGCCACAAGAGACTCGAGCAAATAGATAGTATCCACGCTGGTTACGTAGCACTCATTCTTGTCCGCCCAGGAAATGCAGCTGATACAGATGCTGCTCGGGGCGCGATCCTCGGGAGTAACAGCTTTGAACTCGCCCAGGATAGTGCTGCCAGTTTGGGAGCGGGTAAATTGGACCAGGCGGCGTTGACAGGTGCGTTCTTCCTTAGACCAGCCTTGTGTCATAGTATCAAGGTCACCGTTGAGCTTCAGGATAGCCTTGGTGGGATAGATGGCATAGGGGTTGAAGGCTGAGTTGTGTGGCATGGAGTGCGTTTGCATGGTGGAGGTGCGAATCAAAGTGGGATTTGAGGTACCACGCTGGGCGGGAGCCTTGTGCTGGGGGCCGTGTGTCAAGGCGAGGCCTCCGTTGCGACCATCATTGCTCACAGAGACGAAAGAGGGGCTCCACGCTGGGGTGATAGGGGAAGGAACACGGAGAGCGGGCTGAGAGGTGGCAGACACGGAAGAGTATTGGCCAGAGCCAGTCTGGGGAGACGATGCAGCGTGATATGGTGCTACAAATCCGGCCATGGCGGGAAGGGGCTGCAAGTAAGGCGAATACGACGCAGACACAGATCGGCTGTGGTAGCCATCGTGGTGTTCAACCTTGGGGATCACGGATCCGTTGTGTCGCTTGGCAGGTGCCGCAGGAATATCAGAGTAGGAGGAGAACTTTCGCTTGCGGGAATCGGCTGGAGGCGAAGGGTGGGAAACTTGCTCATAAGTGTAAACACCAACCTGGAGGGAAGTGGCGGGGGAGTCATCCTGGGTCTCCATTGTGACGGACAGAGGGACAGCAAAAGATGGGGATCCAGTAGACAAGAATGCAGGTACATCAGCGGAAAGACCGTACTGGAACGCGGAGCCCTGGAATCCAAGGAAATGCGGAAGCGATTCACACTTCTTTGAACCAAAAACCACATACAAAGCTGCGTATGAGGAAGCGTGGAGGTCATAGGGGCACTGAATCTGGACCATCACTCTAGTTCCTTCACTTCCGCGCTGGGGACTGTATGTCACAATTTCGGGTAGCTGAGGGTGGCGTGCGCCCATCATGGGTGACTGAGACTCTTCGTACGAGCTAGCGTACTCGTTGGGCAGATATGGAACGCAATCTGAGATCTGACTTGCCTGATCGGCCATAGGCGAGGGAACCATCGGGGTCGTCACATAAGGTGATTGACCGTAGTTCGAGTAAGAAGCCGCATCGTGTAAAGATCGAGTGGAACCGTAATCTGTGTTTGGTCTCAGCGGGATGTTCCTAGTAATAAACCATGTTCGTCAAGCAACGTACCAATTATGGCGCCGGCAACGGGCTTCTGGAATGCAGACATGGACAATATGGGCTCAGACTTGGCCCACAGGCCGTCCGAAAATGCACCGACAAACTGTGATTCTTCTGAGTCCGACAGATCCAACGACTCGCCGAGTATGAGAGGCGTTTGAAAGGCCGGGTCGAACTACGAAGGAAGAGACAATGTCAGCGGAAAGGTTTCTCAGACGGAAAATAGGGCAAGGGTCGAGAAGATTCAAACAGGAGGTGGCATTGGAACACCTATGCAAAACATGCGGGCATCCACACAAGGAAGGAGAGAGACAGGTCCGAAAGGTGGGAGTTTCTTACCAAAACACCGTGTGTCTTCGAATAAGCCAGCTTGAAGATGTTGCAGCGAGTGCAACGAGACAGAACCTTCTGAAGCGAATGACTGGGAATTTATTCCAAACGATTGTAGGTCGAAAAGCACGAGCAAGAATAGAGTGCTCTCCGAGACAGAACGAGCGACAAGATGAAGCTGATTTTGGGTCTCACAAAAAGGGCGGCAACAAAAGGCCTCGAATCACCATCCAAGAATAAACCACTAAGGCTGAAACTAGGAACGGCTGGCTGCAGAAATAGGCTGAGATCTCGACCGTGATGCCCAAATGTTCATAAAGAGAAGCAGATGGAACCAGTTAGGAGGAGATATCCAAGAAATTGTCCACCGCTAATTGCGACGGAAAGAGCCGAGATTGGTTGGAAGATGACGAGCAACGAGCGTGGGACTGGAAAGGTTTCTCTTTTCTTTATCAACTTGATCCGCGAGGTGTTTCGGGAAAACTTCCAGCAGATTGGGCCACAATGAATAAGATTCAGATGATAGGCTACTCAATTAATGAGTATACGAGAACGTTTTCAGATGGGAACCGGACCGGTGCATAGGGGATATGAACTCACAAGGAAAAGAAAAGAAGGTCTGATCTGAGACCAAATTTTGCTGTTGAATCCAAGATAATATGCAAGATCCGAGGGTCGTTAAACCTGAAAAAAAGAAGTCTAATGTCAACAACAAACACTTGATAATAGCGGGACGGGGAAGCTATCCGACGGCTTTGACACCATCGTCATTTCCTGTATAGTTCAAGAGAATACAAACCTGCAAGGAGATAATCACCAGAAAGATGAAGAGCCCAAAGAGGAAGTATGCAAGGCACGAGGGGAAGAAGTGAGACCGTGGGCAAAGGGAGACACATTCTATCACTAACCTTAAGCTGATGAACTGATCTGCCTTGAATAGTTCCTTTCTAGCCAATATTTTCCTAATGACTCTGAGACCCAAACAGAGGTCTGGGGAGGGAAATTGTCTTTTAGCCGAGACAATATGATAATTTTTTTTTTTTTTTCAATATCCAGTATCAAGCGAAGTATAAGAATATCGAACGTTGGAGGTTCGACTGAGACCGGAGCAAACGGGATCTACAGAGAGATATCGCGCAAACGGGCAAATCGGGTTTTAAGTCGAGATTAAATATTATCGTGTAATTCCAAAAACGTAGCGAACGTGGTTCTCGTTGCAGAGTGTAGCGAACGTGGTGAGCGAATGTGTGACTAAAAAGTCATAATAAATTTCAAAGGGGGATGGAAAGTGGGATGTAAGGAAGATGGGACCAGAAGGGTTAAAAGCAACTGATTATAGATTATTATTAGAAGAGGTCAGAGTACAATTTATGATCTAAACTGTATAAGGCCAGTTTCTTGTTTTTTTTTTCTCTTTTTTTTTGATAAATTCATAAATCAAAATAAAAATCTCAAAGTAGACTAAAATCAAAACTAGTGGGAAATCCGTAGCGGGGGAATAACTTGGCAAGGTATTTTATATTACATGTATATTTACACATTTTATACACATTTTATATATAGCCTTACCGTCACACAAGAGAGTTTTGATAAATTTTTCGAGTCTCCGAGTATCGAGGGAAAAAACCACTAGGGCTGTAGTTGGTATCTACAAACGAACCTTGGAAACCGCTAGGAGCCGATACTTTCCGAATTTTTTTATTTTTTTTTATATAACAAACTTATATCTTAACCTTGGAACTGATAACCGTAAGGCATAAGGCCATAACGTGTTTTCGGAATAAACACCAATCTGGTGGTTTACGCCGCTAGAGAAAAATAAAAGTGGAGATGAGAAGAAAAAAAAATTAACCTGCAGAAGAGGAAGTATTGTAGAATGGTTACCTTTGAGTTCTTTTTTTCCCCGGTGACTTAACTAGCATAGCCACTTCCATTGTTTTCTAAAAGGGGGACTGTAACCTCCAAGGTCAAGGTCCAATCAGGGATTCTGTCTATAACGAGTACTCCCTCCGAAGGGCTCCTCTCTTACTATATCCCCGCCAATCAGAAAGCTTCTCCGACCCTATTATATATTTTTTTGGGTATAATTAGCCCTCAGCTTTCCGGTACTTTTTTTTACATTCGAGTTCAGAAGCTTTTTATCATTTTTTTTGGTTCGTATACTTTTTCTTAAAAGATCTCTGACCCTTACGCCGACCCTTGGGTTGCCGAACCAAAGAGGGAATCTTGGTAAACGAGTTGTCTTTTTCTCCAGATGCTCCACTACGGATCTCCCCTAGGGTCCGATCGTATCTGTCGTCATGCCGGTCAATATGATAATTCACTTCTCCCCGACACGAGGCTGCATGTATAATCCATGGATAGGTGAACTTTACTTCAAAATTCCCCAGATATTTTCCCAAACTATTTCCGAACAAACCTTTCGTCATCTGACCTCTTAAATCTACGTGATTCAACATTTGAAAAGATTTCGACTTCGTACTAAAAAGAAAAAAAAAAACATCTCAAAAACACGGTCTAAGTTTAGCACACCTTGCAGTTTTTTCAGGTGACTCGGTGGCCTGACTATGCAAGGGTCCCACCCTGTGATTGGCTCTCTTAGTTCCTTCCCCTCTAGGCCCGATCGGGTATCACTTCTTCCATCAGCTGGGCACTCTGCACTGTCACCTTATATATATTTAGACATATCCTCAGATATACAGAGTAGAAGATTTGGAATTATATATGTACATGTACTCCGTATACATGATTCCGATTCCAACGGCTCCCGGGCCATGGGCCCTACAGTCCTTGTTGATGAAAATCGCCAGTGCGCAGATCATACACGATAATTACCCGATACAGCGTGTCAAGCTCTTCAGTTCCGTACGAACGTCAACCATGTTATTGTTACAGGCAAATGCAGATGCAGACGCAGAGTTCAAAATAGAACCCAAAAATTTCCGCAAAGATTTCTTTCGAATTATTTCCAGGGTCACCTTCATGAGATCATAGATACAACAGATATTCGGAAGCATTGGAAAGAAGTTTAGTTCTCAATGTAGATGTTGTTGAGCTCCTGAGGTCCTATAAAACATATATTAAAAAACAAAATTATATATATTAAAAAAAAACCCCCCCATTAAACCCGGAGGTAATAACGGTTCGGACGCACAAGTCCCGATTATTTCGTGCAGCTCCAGCCACCCACGATGGAAAGGGATAAAGGGATAAAAAGGATTAAACTGCTATCGATAAGATACTCCGCGATTTTGCCACGTTGAAGCTACCATGCAGACAAAAAATTTTATACTCCATAGGTTGTATACAAATCAAAACACTCAAAATCTGGGAATGGGGCTCATCGGAACCATACAATATGACAGTGGAGTGCGCCATGATCAGCAATCTGCCCATGAAGCTTCAAGATCAGCGATCGCATCCAAAACGGGTTGTAAAAACGGGGTGCCAAAAACGGTTTCCAAGAAACGGGTTCTTCAGGCTCCAGGCAAATAGATTTCTTTTAATACTATTCGTTATATAGTACGGAGTACATATATTACATAGTTAATATATTCCATGTTCAAATGTGTTAATTTTCATGTTCCCAACCACCCACCCAACCACCCTGAATATTAAACGTCAAATAGAGCAAGGAGCACCTCATCCAGGGGATCAATCTATATGAAAGTCCTGATTACCCCTTTTGAAATTCCAAAAGTCAATGGATAATCTTATTAGTTTGTAAGGGAAGAATTTCCCCAAGGAATCCCCAATCAAATCGGCGTTTGCACTCTAAATCGGATATTCTTCGGGAGGAACGTCCCCACATCCAAACCCAACCCCCCCGAAACTCCCAAAAAGGAAAAAATGCGAAGGGGACAAAATTAAAATCTATTGAATTCAATATCCTTGACTTCATCCCCTAGTGTTTCAAACTTTTCTAATCCGTCAAGGGATCTTCCATATCCTTCCTTCGAAAAAAAAAAAAAGCGGACCATTCTCAAGGGTTCGGAGCTGCAACCTTGTTTGATGTCTGCTCCGTCAATACCGTACATTACTATCAATGCATCCACTACTAGGGCTTTCGGGCTGTCCGGATACTTTTATTTACCTATGTTGTATGAACCTTGGAAAACCCCCGCGCCTATTACTAATTATTGATTTTAGACTTATGTTTTGCATCCACGTTTGATCTCCCTTGAATGCATACAGGGTTGCGTTACCCTTTCTAGGAGAATATGCAGGTACAATTGAACTATTGCCTACTTCCTACCCGTCAATATTATGTACGTGATCTCGCCACTCGTGCCTGTATGTATACCTGTCTTGCATGTGGGGACAACAGTGCATATCGAGCACGGGTTGAGGAAGATTATTGAATTATTGGATAGGGATTTTTTCCCTTTCAATCCCTTGGAGAAATATCCAAGGAGATGTCAGGGCCGCGCAAAGACCTTGCTGCATAGTGGGATGGGATTAGGGCGCAGATCATGGGGCGACAAGTACCCCTCGGAGTGAAACAGAGACACTGACGTCTCTCTATCTCTTTGGTCACCCTTACTTTTGTCGGATCCTGGTTCTATTCGTGAAGGGGGAGACAAATGGCAAATCATCAATTTTAATCAACCGGCTGAAGGGTGATCACTGGCTAAATCTTGTCTGCGTGAGGGTTTCGTCTGCACAGTTCCAGGAATGTGAGGTGGACCCGCTTTGGGTCTTAGTGTTCGACTGTTCACTTATAGTTCTGCCTGTTCTATCTGTTCTAGGAAGAGAGAGAGATTGCTGCTCGGGTATCTTTACTCTATCGTGAAGAGAACTAGGTTTCGATGTTTGGGTCGGATACCGTATCCTTGGAGTTTGGCGATAGAGTGGCACCAGGTGCCACTCCCTATCTGTGATGAAAGAGTGACCGAAGACCGCGAATCACAATCCAGAATCAACTGCATGTCTTCGACGCCTTTCCTTGGACTTTCCTTGTTTTGACCCCCTGCAACGATCATCACCGGTGAGAAGTCTCATTCGTCGATGGTCCATGGCGGCGGGATATCTGAGCTCCTTGTCATTAGCTCTGTCCTTGTTAGCCACTCACGAGTAACAGGTTAAACACCGGTGGAGACCCGATGCTACCGTTAACCTTGGCTACTGCTTAAGGTAAAAGTCCTGAACAAAAGAGGACTCCGTATCGCCCGCGCTTCCCGGGAATGAACGACGAACGCTAATAGGGTTCAACGCCTTTCCCTGTGGTACTTAGCTTCTCCGGCGACTATCAAAAACGTGGTTAACAGTTTCAGCCATGGAACGAATAGGACATCGGCGGTGGGCTATGCTGGCTCCGAGGGTATGGCTCATGCTGTCAGCGGGACTTCGTGTTTGCCCGCCTATCCGTAGCCTTGAACAAAAGACAAGACCCATAGACTTGCGGTCAAGACTGACAGCAGAGAATTAGGCTCGATTTTGATATCGGAATTTGCCACGATTACAATTTTTCGTTTATGCAGGAAAGATACAAGAGGGTTGGCTAATAGATATCTCCATGTCTACATAGGTATGGCGGGATCAGCGATGCTTCTTCCCGCAGCAGCTGAATCGAAACCATGTACTCCGTATGTCGACCACGTATGTTTCAGTGGAGAAGGAAAAAGGATTGCGAAGCCTGTCTCATCACTTCAGCCTATATTGCATAACGTCTTCAACACAACCAGAAAAGATACCGCCTCAACTCTAACGCTGGCGATCTTGTACCGACTTAGGTTGTTCTCCACTGATGGCATGTTCCCTGCATATACAATATACTCCATATGATAGTGAATTCCACGGAGTATCCCACTGAGTATCTTGGGTGCCTTAATTGAGTACTTTAGGTTATCATGGGTTTGATGCAAGTTCCCGTGTCCTTTGAGTTTTGCCTTTTTTGTTATCTATATTTTAAGTGAAACAATTTCGACGCTAGGTACTTTTTTAGTACAACATAGTCTGACGACAGTCGCCCAGCTTATAACGTATAGCTCTTTAGGCGCTATTGAGTCAGGGGCTGCGAGACAGCCACGGAGATCTTCTGCGACGATCCGATTCGGATACGAAGCTTGGGCAGATTCTGAGATCAGATGGTGAGATCAAAGCGTTTTAGCATACTCCGTACAACATATGCAATATTATATTTGTGTACGAAGGATAATAGCGATACCAAACTTACTTTTGATATAATTTTTACTCAAAAGGTTAGCTGTAGTCGAAAGAAATATATATTATCAACCAACGCTATATATCACCACGCCCTAATAGGCAAAAAACCCCCGTAGCTCCCATAGACTATTACAATCCAAACTATAATAGCCATCGACACTAACAAAGCGATCATCATGATCTCCCAATTAAGTCGTGGATCGAAACCATCGAACTCGTATGGGTTTCAAGTTGATGGAGCCACGATTCCCAAGCGTGTGGGACCTATGAAACACGTGAAACTCCATAGTTTCTAGGGTTTATCTTAATGTGTCAACCCAAACTCTAACCAACAAAATAAGAAAGTACCATGGTTGTTTATATGGAACGTTGACCCTATAATATGCTTCTATAGTGTCCACTAGAAATATCTCTGGTGGAGAGTGTTGAAGCTAAAAGCCCAACCAATCACATAGAATATAACATTTCAACCTTCGGGTTCTCGGTGATCCATTTAGTTCCGATAATTCTCCCTTTTACCGTTTACCATGTCAAATGCCGAACATAGAACATACGTAGTCTGTTTGGTCAGATATCGGACCCTACCCCATCTGGTACGCCGGGCCCCAGGGCCCGCGGCCCCCGCGGGATCCTTTCGATGATTAATGACTTACATAACCGATTTTTATCCATCGCTTTCCGCCATTTTCCAAGGTTCCTATCCAGTGTGGATATTATGCTCTTACATAATGTACATATTTTTAGTGCCAAGCTAGGCAGCAACCATTCTGGGTAGTATGGAGTTACCGGTATCCCGCCTGAGGTCTATTTTCGCGCTTATAATCCATTAACTTTTGCTAAAGAACAATCTATCTTGGTAGCGATTATAAATGTATGGTACACTATCAATATAGAAAGTATCTTATGTTAAATATAGGGGAGATATATGTTTTCTTTCTCTATCCTATAATGGTTAAGCGTAACGTTAGTGGCAACACCTCGTGGATCGTACCTATCATTTTCCAGGGTCTCTACCCCCGACTCATCCGCTCGGCAATGTTCCGAAGGGTTCTTGTGCTTTGGAAATTTTTGGGGGGGTTTTTCTCGTGTTAGCGCATTTCCCGACTTAGGCTTGACATGTACGGAGTACTCCGTACCAATGGACTCTCGGTCGCACTGCTACTGTGCCGTTGTGTTCTCGATCGACATGTTTATTTTTGCTAATTATGGATGGTACGATCCCTGTTCTTTTTTTAACTTTGCGCCTTTTTTTTCGGGATCTAATCCAGTGGATACACGTCGAAAGAGGGAGTGCATGATACCACTTAGGGCTGTCTCACTCTCTAGTTCGTACTTAGCAGTTAGCATCAAGCTTAATATATTGTCCGTGTAAAGGAGCTATTATTAGCGAGCGGGAACTTTATTGTGTTACTACTACACCGGCTAAATTCGACACTGCGTCATAGAGGATGCTTGCTAGAATAGGGTTTTCGAGATCGTAGGCATGGGGGTTTATCGCATATCGCATGTTGCTTATTGTTCGGCCGTCGGATCGTTGGGTCGTTCAGCCGTTCGACCAGAATGATGGGACAAAGTGCTCGCCACGCTAGAGGGCTTAACCTGTTTGGTTGGATTAGAGTGATCCGTGAACACTAGCTGTGATAGGTATGTGGCTTAGGATTTGATGCAACGGTGGTAGTCTGTTGCCAGATAGGGCTGTGTGTGTATACATTCGGTTTTGGCCGTCAAAGGAAACTGAAACATCATCTACTAGCTCATAGTTCGCTTAGAGCTTTCTCTGTCATACTGTGTGTGCATCGGGAGCAAATGACCAAAAAAAGCAGCGACTGCATTTCGGCACTCCAAAAATAAGAATAGGCTTGGTACCTACATGGAGAGCTGAGATGAGACACAATGAAACCGCACACCGCAAAAGACGTCTGAACACAGAATAATGACCCACAAACTTGTAGGAAGAGAAGATCTCTCAACAACAGAAGCAATATTGTATCCACTAAGCAATCCCTTTTGGATGTTTGGCCCGCATCTATAGCGAAAAAGAAACGTAACAAGACGACAGGATGATGAGGTCAGTCTCTGGAATCCTCTAGAAGATGGAGGCGCTCTCTTGGACGCTGCGGTCATAGCAGACAGGGAAAAGTTTGGACCAGAACCCATACAGTTCTGGTCTCTCATATCGCACTTCGACCAGCCATTTGGCGAATGCGAACTCGGTCTGGAAGGGATTTATACTTCGGTAAGGAGCAACCTGATCCTTGTTAGGGGACTAGGGCAAGGTATGTTCAATCGAGATCACCATAACTCACCTCTGAATATCGCTGCAGAGCCTGATGATAATTTTCCGACAGACCAAGTTTACGAAGAGTTGACATGCGGATTGCCTTCGCTGCGATGCTGTATGCATGATTGATATTTTCGCGTTCGGCAAACGAGGACTCTCCGATCACGACACCACCGGGTAACTTCTTATGCTGATGGGCGTGGGCGACCTCGATCAGACGGGTGAGCATGTCGGCTTCCCAGTTCTCGAAAAGAGGATGACGGAATTCTTTGACATGTCGCTGGAGTAGCCACAGTTCACGCTTCAGGCGGACTGTATTGGCTTGCAACTTTGCGAGTCTTCGTTCAATGTGCTTGTTGAGAGTTTGCAGGGCATAATGAGTGGCGTCAAAGGACTGTATTGACTGTCAGTTTCAACGGGACCATTCCATACGGTCGTTGCTTTTTCGATGCGACAATACCTGGAAACTACCTTCGTCCCACGAATCTTCTGGGACATGGCGGGAGTCCAGCGTACGAGGCATATGGCTATTTCCACGAGAAACGGAGCGAGAGACTTGTCGGGAGGATATGCGGTCCCTCTTGGAGTTCATGGCGGTGGTGGAATCGGAAATGAATGAAAGAATTTGTTATACAATGAGCGAATTCGAGATTCGGTTACTCGATTTGGGTTCTAATAAGAGATTATGGGAGATAAAAGTGGCGATGATATGTTGAAAATGCACAGAGGTTAGAATGTGGTGATGTGTGAAGTGAGGCGGCCGAGGAGGAAGGTACGAAGGACACTCGTAGTTGCTGCAAGGTATCTCAATTTGATATGTACACATGTACATACAGGCATCATGACTTCATGGGAATTGTAGCAAGGATATTCTCACAGCTTACTGCCGGAAGACTTGCCAAATTCAATCACAAGTTTGCCGAACTGCGTGCCCTGTTTCATGTCTTCGAACAGTCCGTCAATTGCGGACAAGTCATCTAGCTCAGTCTGCAGAACCCGCGACACTACAGGGCGAATCTTCTTAGCATTGACAAACTCAATCATCTCCCTGAACTCCTTTCGGGAGCCCATTGTAGAACCGCGGACGTCGATGTTCTTGAGGACAGCAGTCATGGTGAATGGCATTTTAGGAGAGACAGTCATTCCATAGACAGAGAGGACACCGCCAGCCTAGGAATGTGAGTACTTTCATCCGTAATTGAATTCAGGTCCCGTTGTGGCACTCACCTTGAGCAATTTGACAGATTTCTCAACAGAATCACCACCGGCACCGTCAATGATAGCATCGAAGTTCTTCTTCCCAGCTGGGAGCATACCCAACAGCTTCTTTTCCCAGCCATCCTCTTTATACCTAACACCACCGGCCGCACCTAGCTCAATAGCCTTTTGAATCTTCTCTTGGCTCGAGCTGGTCACGAAAACATGTGCACCTCTGGCAACGGCAAACCGAAGCACCATCAGAGCCACACCGCCACCAATGCCAGTGACCAAGATAGCAGCACCTTCCCCAGAGTTCCTTTCACCGGCCTTGCTAATTAGAGCTCTCCAGCCCGTCAAGCCCGTCAGGGGCAGAGCTGCAGCCTCGGCATCAGATAGATGCTCAGGGGCCTCCTCGACCTCCGAGTACTCGATAGTAATATATTCTTGCAACGTGCCCTTATCCAAAACCTTGGTGCCTCCCATAATTCGGTATCCAGCAGGATCCTCCGGTCCATCAGGAGAATCCTTCCAGCCAGCACCGGGGTTCAAGATCACCCGCTTGCCTTGCCATTTTTCTGGGCTGGGCACGTTCGGACCAGCGCCGACAACGGTACCGACACCGTCTGCGAGTAGGGGCACATCAAATGTCACGCCAGGGTAGAGGTGTTGACGGAGGAAGAGGTCGCGGTGGTTGAGTGCGGCGGCAGTAAGTTTCACCAGTAGCTCACCCCCTTGCGGGGAAGGCTTGGGGATAGTGCGTAAGGAGAGCGGATAGTAGACTTGGCCCGGCTTGCCAGGTTTGCCATCGATTGGCGATATGTAAATTGCTTTGGACATTTTGGATGTATTAGATGAAGATATCAAAATGAATTGATCTTGATAAAAGTCAGGGCGCTCGTGCGGGGATGTTTAAATATGTCGATCATTGATATTCTAATCGATAGCCGAGGTTTCGTTAATTGCGTGTCTGGGGCCGAATGCCCACCACATGTTGAATAATCGAACAATTCAATGAACCTGTGCTAATATATCCTGATATAGCTCAGATCGCAATGCTTGAACTTAAACAAACCACCGAAAACGAGATTCATAGTATGTTCGCCTATCGCCAAGCATAGGGTGTTGTGGGGTAGCTGCTGTTCTATATATATAGTGACCTTTTATGGTTTCTACATCGTCATTGTAGTCCTTGGGTGCTGTGCACTGGTAGGTCGAAGGAGCTGATTTAGATTCGTTGGGATCTCCTAGTTATCTATTGCTAGTTCTGCATTTTCTAGGAATATATATCTTTGAACAACAAACCAACGTGACTGATAATAAGACTATCATCTCATTTGCGTGACGGCATTACTAGAGCCAACCATCAAAGTAAGAGTAGATAACTTGAGCTTGATCAATTATGTAGGTACCAGGCACAAGATGCAACCAAAAGTGTCTAGCCTTTTCTCAGGCTAGGGAATGGTATCCCAATCAATATAAACCAGCTGGGCTAAAGGTAAAGGCCTGGTCTGCAAGGCAAATAAATGCATACTCGGCACATCAAAAACCACCGTGCATGGTCCTACTCGACAGCATCTCGTTTATTAGATGAGGCCATCGAACTGTAAGATAGTACCTAGGTAGCTTATAGATTAGCTTGTGCCCTTTGGTCTGACAATTCACAAGTAGCGACTCATGTTATACGCAACATCAGAGCTGGGAATGCGACTGGCAACTCGTACCTAGCTGGTAGCGTCCATATCAAACGCAACGACCCAGCGACGACGCAGAGGTCGCTTTCTTCCTACAGATACCCAGGTTCCATTTTCTTCCCTCTCTTCCCTCTCTACTGTTACCACGGTCTTCTTATTTACTACTATTCTGAACACACTGAAACATCCCAACTTCCTTTCTCTCAACTTCAAGTCATCTCATCAATTCTCTTCTTATCACCCCAAACCACCCTACAAACATGGCCACTCCAAAGCCTGCATCAAGGCTCGCCCTCGCATCCGCTCTCGTGTGCGCCACTTTAACGGTACCCGCGGTGTGCATGCGCTGGGCCCGCCTGAAGGCTAAACTTGTGGTCTTGAAGAAGGCGACGAAAAATGCCGCTGCAGCTAATACGACTACCGCCCACGACGATATTGCCATGGAGGATATCGGCAGGTCGCCAAGACAAGAGGGTCCAAGATGGCGAAGATGAAAACGAAGCCAACGAAGCCAAGTGATGATCGTTATCATGTGCCCTTATCTGTGGTAATTCTTGAGGTGAAGTGTCTTACTTGCAAATTACAAGTCAGGTTTATTTTAAATACTGAATATGAGTGATTGCTGAAAGCAAACCGAAGTGAAAGTAAAATGGCACCGAGGCATTCTGCATGCGACAATAAAACTCACATCACGCTCGATGAAGTTGTTGACCACGTAGTCAGATGGACTTAACCTACACCTTGACCGCGAGCAGAAGCAGAAGCAGAAGCTATGGCATAGGAAATACGTATGTATCAGACTTGAAGCTTTTAACATACCATATGAATATGTTTGTAAGCTAGAATTGAACAAGTGCCCCAATACATCTATAGCCGCAAGTTAGACAGACAAAGAAAAAAAAAAGAACAAAGAGGATTTCTAGACGTCTGACACAAAATTGACAGTCATTCCAACAAAGCTCTCCATAAGTGGAATTGATATCCAAACTCAGACAGGCCACAGATCAGAGAAAGAAACAGAAAACAGCAAGGGAAAACAGCATAGATCGTCCTTCTATTGAAATCGAATACAGAGTACCCAGTTCATTTCCTCCCGCACACACAGCCAAGACCACACTCAAATCTTGGACGGCAGCGGTGATGATAAACACAAAATGACTCGTCCACATCCCTGCCGTAGCCAGACGTGGCCTGAATAGAGGCCTCGGAAGTAGTGTCATCATAATAGTGAGAGTCATCAGTGTAGTACCCATCCATTTGAAAACAGGTACAATGCTGGACATCAGGCCTGGGGGATGCAGCCTTGGGGGAAGGCATCTGCTTTGGAGAAACAGACCGCCTGCAAGTGCATTTTGGGTCTGACTTGACCCGCGCGCTGTGACGAGACTTTTCACTCGGCCGAGGAGAGCGTGTCGGAGTCGGTGTCGCTCTCTGCACCGGTGAAAGTCCAAGAATCGAAGCTCGACAGGCTTCCGGGTGGCTTTCGCAATAAGACGCCTTGCGACAATGATGATAGTGGTGTTGGACTATGGGACTGTTGCGTGGTGCTGTTGCGAACGACGCACGCGGGGAGTTGTACCTCTGGCCTGTCATGGCAGGTGTGTTGAGAGGGGTTGCATGGACCTCACATTGGCATTTCTCCACCTGTGGATGGTACTCTGGTTCGCGCTTTTGGGTGCGGTGACCGGTGCGGCGTCTTCTGGGCGATTCGTAGTCTGAAAAATCACTGCTGGTTGGAGTGGTGGGACGTGTGTTGGTTGAACGACGCTCGCGTCTTGTCGAGTGACGGCCACCATGGCGTTTTTTGTCTGATTCAGAGCTAGAATATCCACTGCTGCTTGGTGTAATGGGGCGTGGTTCGCGCGAGTGACGTTCACACCGATTGTTGCAAGTGCAGATTGCTTTCTCCACCTGCGGCGAAGACCCGGACTCGCGTCTGATAGCATGGCATCCTCCGCAGCATCTACTAGCCTCGTAACCAGAGGAATCAGTGTTGCTGGGAGATGGGGAGCGTGTCCTGTGGGGGTGAACCTCGCATCTATTGCCGCAGGGGCAAGGTACATTTTCTGGAATGGGAGATGGCGACGGGCATCGACTGTGGGCACATATTTCTATCTCAGGTCTGTAACGAACGAGCCTGATTCGGCCGCTTCGAGAGTGTCTCTTGTCCATTGGCTCTCCAGCGAAGTACCAACCAAATTCTGTATCGTTAGATTTAGTTTGGCCAGTGAATCTGGACTGCTTCATACTCTTTGATTAAAGACGATGAGCACTTGGATGCCGGAACACAGACAGAAAATGACCTTTGTTATGCAAGAAAGTGTATATTTCAGGGAAACTTGACTGGATTGTCTTGAAGCAAAAGAACTGTAAAGAGAGAATTGCCGGCGAAGGGGATGTCACCT
The DNA here is from genome assembly GCF_001561935.1 of Penicillium griseofulvum. Taxonomy (NCBI): domain Eukaryota; kingdom Fungi; phylum Ascomycota; class Eurotiomycetes; order Eurotiales; family Aspergillaceae; genus Penicillium; species Penicillium griseofulvum. The sequence continues at coordinate 2,325,191 of NW_024467471.1, read as the reverse complement.
TTATAGAGTCTTGATAACATCCGTGAAGCTCTAAGACTGAGCCCATCATATCAATTTGGACTAAGACATTCATTGTGTCATTTGGTGTTGTCTCTGTGTTACTCTTAAGAGTGAACACACCTCAGAAAGCATTGTATCTGTATAATGAAGCAGAAGTATCAAAGGACAAACGAGACAGAGTAGACGTCAAAGAGCGATACAATGATCCAGCCCTATTGACAGGCACAGCAGATAATGGGATTCTTAATCCAACCGAATTCCAGGCCAAATCTAAAGATTTTTGAGACCGTTGAATCTTTTTCAGACAAGGCATCCAGCATTGCAGAGGTTGGGCAAAAAGGGATAGTAGATGCATTTCGACCCCCTCTATTGCATTTGTGGAACGTTTAAATGCTCCTTTGTATTTTCTTAGACAAAGCCCAATTTCAATCCCTAACTTGTTAACTGCTTGAAAGCAGCTGAACTCCCAATCAAAAATGGAGCGTGGCCTTTATGGGAAATACACGTCTATCATGTTACTTCCACATCTCTCTGTTTGCGTCAAGCCACCTAACTGCATACGTATTTGCTATCTATAGTCTTTTAGGTTAGGGAAAATGTGAAAACTAGACTTAAAATCAATTCAGGTTATTTGGAAACTCCGTTCACATCTTTTATATAACGTTTCTTTTCTTTGCTACACAGGATTGGGCAGAATAGTGTAAATCGAGGTATAAGGTACATTGGGCAGAGTATGAAGACACAGTGTTGTGCGTGTAACGGATACCTGCTCTTGGCGGTATGTAATTGGGTTTCCACCAAATACGTTATATTCACCGCTTTTAGGCGGCAAATCACGCGACCACTAATAATCCAATACCGTGTATTTACAGAAAGGCACGCGTATTGCCACGGCCGCCGCTTAATCATTTTTGCTCCAGGAAACTTCCCAAGCGAAATCGAAACTCGATCTCTCTCTTTCTCGACCTTGTTAGTCTGGCGCTCGCATATCTGCATTACCTCTCTTACAGCTCTCCACTTATTCGATTGACTAGCTCCTTGCTGTCATCCTTCAACTCAAACCAATTTTCCATCGTGTCCTGCGACTTATCCGTTCGCATCACACATTCTCTTGCAAGCCCGCCACAGGTTTCGCGATAACTATCTTAGAATCGGTTTTTACGTGGGGGATCAACATCCGACCATACAAGCCTCTTTACCACAATGCCTACACCACTTCCATCGAGTTTCGCTTCGGCCGCTGCCGGCAACACCCAGGACCCCAGCCGGAGGGGGGATGGTTCGACTAGCGGAGAATGGTACGCAGACACTGTTTCACCTTTCCAAAACCCCTCCATTAGCTGTTGATTAACAGAGGAGGTGCAATATCGTTCCTTGATGCCGTGACCGTCAATGTTTTGAGCTCCATATGTCCGATTCTAACCTTCCATGCCTACTAGGTCTCGAAACCGCATGAATGGAGCTACGCAGACCTTCCGCCGTCCTTCTGTCGCTACCACCCCCTCTCAACATAGGGATAGTAGCCAGCCTGCTTCTGCTTCGACAATCACGGCCGGCGGCGCGTATATCCCTCCACACCTGAGCTCAAATTCTTCTAGCATTGCACGGAATGGGGACGCCCGGTACTCCAAGGATCAACTTCTAGAGCTGTATAAATTGCAGCGGGAGGAGGGCACCTTGAGTAAGAACGTGGAGGAATACTTCGTGGCCGACTGGGATCCCCACACTGTGTCAGCTCCTGCGAATGGAGCGTGGGGGAAGCGGGATGACCACAAGAACAACTCCGCAGGGCCCGAGGTTTGTTGGGATCATGGCGGCCAAGTGGAGCCCCTTGGAATCACCGGTATGACGGAGGACGAGAGAGAGGTTCGTTTGGTGTCGTACTTTCGGGTGTGGTGAGTGCTGTTACTAAAAATTTTCATAGATGTTTGCCGCCTCAGTCAACTCCCCTCTCAAGCCACCCCCCACAAATGCGGCGAAGGAAAATGTCATCCCCGGAACCAGTGGCCGCAAATCGTCGATCTCTTATCCTCAGGGCCATATGAATAACTACACCACCTCATCCCCAACTGCCGGTCGCCCGGGTCCCCGACGCCGGGAAACGGGAGAATCGATTGGCAACCCTATGTCTCCCACCGGTTCCAACTCCCGATTTTTCCGCGATGAGGCCAATACCTCTACCCCTCCACCCGCCCTGTTGCGTCGCAAAACTGATTTTCGAGAACCCAACCCGAAGGTGGATGAGAAGGCCAAGGATAGTAGGGAGGATCCTGCTTCTCCCTTCGGTTCTCTGAAGCGCAGCTCCACTAATCCCATCAATACGGGCGTTAATGGACCGGGCTCCCCTTGGGGTTCGGCTTCGCATAATGCCAATTTCTCTCCGATGGGTGCCTTTGGGGCGTTCTCTCTTGGTTCTGGTTCCGCATCCGGCACTCCCACGGCTGAAAAGAAACCAGGATATGGAAGTCTTCGCGGAGAAAGCAGATTCAAGGGTTTGCTATCTAAGGATAGCTCCGAGGATATGGCCGGCTCCGCTAAGGAAAAGCCCACGGGCAACCTTGAACGTCTTGCTGAAAATGATAGTGATGGGCGTTCGCAATCGCCCTGGGGGGATTCTGTCAAGACTCGTGCCAACCGAAGCGAAACTAATCCGTTCGACGAGCCTCGCAGTGGCAGCGCCGCTCTTGGTGGTTCCCAGGATGTTGAAGGTCCCTCTCAGTCTGACCTCGGGTTTGGCGCATTCGGGATGACCTCCAGCATTCCTGGATTCCGGGAGTTGATGCAAAGCCAGGAGAACTCGCGGAACCCAACTCCCAGCCTGCTCCAGGGTCACGAGCCAACCAGTCCAACCAACACTAATCCTTACCAGAGCCCGCATGGTGACCGTCATGGCGAACGTGCTGAACCTGAGGATGTCGACACGGACGGGTCGGATATCCAGCAGGCCCAGCATCCAGGAGTTAGCGGGCTTCGGGATCCCTCCAACCCCTTCGGCTCGATGAGACGGGTGGGCTCAGGAATTGATCTTCCCACTGTAGACCGCAGCCAGAACTCCAGTGTCAATGCCAACCGCACTTTCCCTAGTCTCGGTGGTCTGGGCGGCCTATCTTCCCTGGGTGGAGCCTCGACTTGGTCATCTGGTGCTGCCGTGGGAACGCCCACTCGCGAGCGTTCTGCGTTTGGTGGTGGTTTCGGTGACCCCATTTTTGGCTCTATGGGCGATCTTCAGTCTCCTAGCTTGTCAACCCTCGGTGCAGGCGGTCTATTTAGCCCTCATGCCGGTATGACTGGCACTGGAAGCATCGGCCGATCAAGCAAACTCGGTGCCCTCTTCTCTTCCATGCAGGACGAGCAAGGAAGGCCGGACTCTGTGGGCCTAGATGGACTCGATCCCTCGCAAGGCGACAAGACGGGTCAGGCAAGCCACCCTGGCTCAACACCTGCCTCGCAAACACCCGTCTCGGCCGTTGGCTCTATCCCCAACCTGGCTGGTCATGATATTCCTTCTAGTCAAACTCCTGGCGCAGGAATCCCTGCTTCCCAGCAGCGTACTATGGTTATGCCGGACAGGATGCGTTGGATCTACCGGGATCCGCAAGGCAATATCCAGGGCCCGTGGACTGGGCTTGAGATGCATGATTGGTTCAAGGCGGGCTTCTTCAGCCCAGACCTGCAAATCAAGAAGCTTGAGGATACCGAATTTGAGCCGTTAGCTCAGCTGGTAAGACGCATTGGGAACTCACGCGAGCCATTCCTTGTGCCCCAGATTGGCCTTCCTCATGGCCCAGAACCGACCGTTGCCCAGTGGACTAACACGACCGCCGGATCTGCTCAGCCTCCCTTCCCGGGTAGTTTCCCAAGCTTCGGCACTACCTTGACAGCCGAACAGCAGAATGCACTTGAACGACGCAAGCAGGAAGAACAGTACTTGATGGCTCGGCAGAAGGAGCACTTGGCTCAGCAGCAGGCCATTATGAAGCAGATGGCTCCTCCTGGTGCCCCCTCGTCCTCCATGAACCCTCCGCTGCAACATCAGTCTAGCGCACACAGTCTCCAGAGCCAGCCCAGCTTCTCAAGCATCACTTCGCCTGTTGGCTACCAGCCATCCCCGATCCAGGCTCCCATGCAACAGCAGTCCCAAGGCGTCCCTGGATTCTTCGATGGTGTTGCACCGAGACAGGGCGGTTTGAACGTGGGACCTGGAATGCTGGGAACGGATTTCGGCAGCCAAGATCAACTTCCCGCCCTCCTTGATCGCCTGAACGTCAGCCGCCAGGATCCATTTGCCTTTGGCAGTGCTGGTTCCTTCTCTGGCCGCCAGCCCGACAACTTCTTGCAGTCCCAGCAGGTTACTCAGATGCTTCAGGATCGCGCTCAGCTCCAGCAAGAGCAAGAAGACTTTGATAAGGCCCACGAAGATGATCCCTTTGATCAGCACGCTCGCGAGGAGCGTCTTCGCCAGTTCCATGCCCTTCGGGCCCAGGAAGGCGAGATGGGCATGCGCACCGCCGAAGGCCTGCCTACTCACCCTGCCGCCGTATCTCAGCAACTCGAGGCAGAGGTTGCCGCCGAGATGGAGGAGGCTGCTCAACAGCTGACCGACTCTGTTACCGGCGCTGAGCCTCTTACTCTTTCCCAGCAAGTTCATAAGGCTGCTTCTGCCCAACGCCAACAGCAGGAACATGACCATAGCCATGGCCCCTCCGAGTCGGTCTGGGGAAACAAGGTTGACCACGCCATGCCCCAGCCTTTCCCTCCTCCACCCTCTGCGTCCCCTCTCCCTGCACCCACCGCCCAGCGTAACCGCCAAAATGTCGCCGAGTCCCTGGCCACTGGGTCTCGCTCCCAGACCCAGACTCCCGTTGACGCTGCACCTACCTCTGTCGCACCATGGGCCAAGGAGGCAAATGACTTGCCCAAGGGTCCCTCTCTCAAGGAGATCCAGGAAGCCGAGGCTCGTACAGCCGCCCAACGCGAGGAAGTTGCCGCTGCGGCACGCCGCGCCCAGTTCCTTGCCGAGCAAGAGCGTCTCAGCCAAGCGCAGGCACAGGCAGCCCCTGGTCTTCCTTCGTCGGCTAATTGGGCTAGCGCCGGATCTCCGGCCACCCCTGCCTCGGCCGGTTCTCCTTGGGCCACTAAGACCCAGCCCGCACCCGCCGCCACCACCGCTAAGAAGACTCTCGCTCAGATCCAGAAGGAGGAGGAGGCCCGCAAGAACCGCGCGGCTGCTGCTGCTGCCGCCGCCATGGCCGCGACCCCTAGTCCTCCTGTTCCCTCCTCTGTTGGCAAGCGTTATGCCGATCTTGCTAGCAAGGGCCCTGCTCCCGCCGCCCCCTCTGGTCAAGGCTCCAGTGCCTGGACCACGGTCGGTGCTAGTGGCAAGGTCAAGGGTGTGCCAACTGCGCCGCCCCTCGGACCCCGCACAGCTAGTGGAACCGTCCCAATCTCGCCTCTTATCGCTAAGCCCCGCCCTGCAACTACGAGCACTACCCGTACTGTGACAAACAGCAGCATCTCCCAGTCCAATCCCAACCAGGCCGTTGAGGAGTTCACTAAGTGGGCTACTCTGGCCCTGAGCAAGGGGTTGAACAGTAGCATCAATGGTGAGTTTCATCCTCTTTATTCAATTCCCGTGTCTCCATACTAATATTTCATTTCTAGTCGATGACTTCGTCCAGCAATTGCTCTTCCTACCCGCCGAGGCCGAAATCATCTCTGACTCCGTCTACGCCAACTCCCAGACTCTGGATGGCCGCCGCTTCGCAGAGGAATTCATCCGTCGCCGCAAGCTTGCCGATAAGGGCATTGTCGATCCTGTCTCACCTAGTGCTTTCGGTGAGCAGAAGAACGGCGGTGGCTGGAGTGAGGTTGCTAAGAAGGGCTCTGCTGCTACTGTTGCCGCTGCTGCTCAGCGTGAGGAGGAGGCTGCCAGCTCTGCGTTCAAGGTTGTCGCTCCCCGCAAGAAGGGCAAGCGGTAATGGTGTGCATTAGCGTTCCTATCCGAGTTGTTTCTTTTCTCGCATTGCTAGCTGAGTTGGATCTTTGGTTTCTATTCGTGAAATACGTGTCATGTTCGTTGCGCGTCTTCGCCATGCCTGTGTACTAGCATCATTCTCCCAGCATTGAAATAGGTTCTGAGTTGTGTATGATTTTTGCTCTACGTAGAGTTATCTGTCTTGTAGCAATACCCATAGACTCATCGAACATATGAAGCAGGTTCAGTTAATTAAATGTTGTATTTGCAGGATAGGACTAGGCTCCCTTGTATCGCATGTTAAACTTTCGTATAATTTCGGTACACATACCCGTGGACACCCATGAGTTGTTACTCCTGATAAGTACAAATTTGAAATCCGGCGAGGGTCTCTCACACCGCTGGAAGAGACAAACACCACTTTTGCTTTTGCTGGGGAATATGTTTCTCTTGCTGTGCAGCAGATACTGTTGAAAATGGGGCTGGTTGGACCGCTATGCTGAGGAGATATTGAGAACTAGAACTGTTAAGTCTGGCTAGAAAAAAAAAAATTCCTGGTTTATGTTATTCGTTTCATCTTGTGTTCGTTATTGCTTTCGTGCTCGCATGGTCGTTTAGTGCCATTCAGATCATCAGACCGAATTGATGGTTCCACGTTCAGATTAGTACCATTCAGATCATCAGACTGAGTTGATGGGTCCGGGAAGCATAGGGGCCTAGGAACCACTAGCTCAGCCATAATTCGGTCCGCAAAGGTGTCGTAAGGCTTGAATGGGATTTTTCTTCGCCAAATAGTAGGCCATTTTTTATATTCTGTGGCAGTCTTTGGGTTTCTGAGCACCTCGAGGAGTTCGGCAGAGATTTCAGCCTCGTAAAAATGGATGTATTCCTTGTCGCATATATTGGTCACAAGGAGACGCGATTAGATGACGAGGATAAGACCAAGAGGGGCCGACTTCCTTAAATGTAGACATACCGTGTAAGCTACTGGTTTTAATAACCCAATTTTGCGCTCTTGAAATTGCGCAAGAGCTAGCAAGACACACACGTAATATGGATCATGTGTCCATTCCTTTGGCTTGATCTGAGCTAGTCGTTTGTGGAGAATATTCCCACCAATCCAGTTCTGGCCGCCATTCGGGGCTGGACAAGGCTCAAACTTGCTTCTGCGATCCCCATTGACATCCGTGTAGTGCAAGTAGCCTACCAACGGGTATGGGCTATTGCGGATGTGTTCGTCAAGCTTTCCTCGATAAAACAGAGTATAGTGTGGCCGGTGGACAGGTTTCCCCGTAAAGAAAAAAGTAGGCCCTTTCCTGCTCAGCGAAATGGTCAGACACTTTGATATACTTGTTGGACATCGTACTACCACCCATCTCTTACCGAGTTTTTGCAAATGCGCGGCCCTCGCCCTCAAGAATGTTGGAGAGGTGAAGATGCTTTGCGACGGGGAATGGATGTGTTGCAAGCTGCTCAGCATCACTGGTTAATTTCGGGCAGGGTCTTTGATCACTGTTGGCCTTGCAGTCTTCTTGGATCGATGTTGTGCTGGCAGTGTCAACATCTTCAAATCGACAACCCACTAGGTTGAGATGACGATATGTCCATAAAAGTGGATCTACAAATATATCACGATGATGCTTGAGGAGTTCACTAAAAGGCTTTGGTTTCGTGTCAGTCACCATTATGAGAAGGAGAATATAGACAACGGTCAGGTTGCTAAAGGCATAGTAATGCCAGAAAATTACGTTTCACCGCCCTCCCCTGTCTTGACCGCCTTCATACAGCCTCACTACCTAGGGCTATCTACCCCGACATTCTCCATACAAGCCTGATTATCTTGGATGTGATTTGATTTGAAACTCCGCAGAGGTGAATGGCGTAAAGAGCCATGCTGCATAAGAAATAAGAAACCCCTTGGGGCCGAGGTCCACATAGGCATCTGGGTATGTTGTACTCCGTCGTGCTGAATGGCGAAATGCAGGGATCTTGGGGTACTAGATAGGTTCACAACATACGTGGACAGTCGGGTGCCAAATTATCTCGAATAGGTTAGTTGGGTAGCAATTGTTGGGGATTTCTGGGAGAAAAGGACATGTTCATGTTCTTCATCCTCTACAGAGTAATGTATCACAATGGCCGCAACTCCTTATTTTTCCAGTATCACATCGGAGTCCGCCTTCAGAGCTCGTTTTCAATCCGATAATGGAAGAGCCTTTTCCAAATTACCTACCGTCGCCGCAAGTCATTGGGACCGATCTCATCTGCTGGCATGTCGTGTAATACGACGAGAATCGCGACGCAATGTGCTTCCGATTTTGTCGCAACACATATATCCCTCAGATGTGCAAGGTTCGACAGCGGACGAAATCAAAGCATTCTTGCGAGGCCCCGAACCGGAATTTATGACTGAAAGCGAGCACCATTTGGTTCGGAGCTCTAACTCTGGCATCTCTCTGGGTCAAATTTGGGCCGCAATGGCCACGTTCAAAGGAAGCCAGGACCGACGCAGGAAAGACTTATCTGGTAACACCGAAAAGGGATACGGCGAGAGCGACGGCATAATCGATGACGAGAGAGATGACGAGGCTGAGGCGAGACCAAAGCGTGCCAGGCGATATATGTACGTTCCAAGAGGATTATGTCAACTCTAGCAGCATGCAAGTTGGCTCCAGTAGCCCACCGCACAGTGGCTCCTAGGGGACATCATCTTTGGACCATGTTGACTCCGATTCCCATATTTTGGGTATAGCACCCGAAGACGAAACTTTGCGGCTCGCATCATGTGTTATCCGACACATATTATATTTTGCACCGCCTCAAAATTCTACGTCGGAGCCGACAGTAGTTGAGTTTCGAGATGCTAAAACGAGACTCGCAGCTCGTACCTTGACTGAAAAACGGCAGATAGTAGCCATTGACGATGGTGGGCTATGTTTGCGGCGGAGAGAACCAGGGAGGGGCTTTCTGGTCGTGAAAAATCACGTAGCAATCTTGGAAGCCAAGACGCAATTTTAATGTCTAGAAGATGGCAGACCAGTTATCTCCGACGGGTGCTTTGCACAGATGGTCTGCGAAGCACTGGCAGCCAGGTTGTCTGATCCTGGAAATTTGCAATAGAGGTGCGCTATATGTGTATATCCGCTTGATGTTCTCAAAAGGTTTCCACGAGACATAAACTAACACTTTAGGGCAGTGTTATATTAATAAATGCCACACAGCATTATATGTGCTTCTTCCAATTTGATATCAGCAATGATTATATCCTGGATTTCGAAAATGCCACATCTACAGAATTCCTATTTGTGAGCTCCTCACCCTGGTTTGATATTAGCCAAAGAAGTGGGAGAGAAAATATCGTCTTGAACTTATGTGGTATAATGCGTTGGGCGAGAGCATAGCTTGGAAGGTTCTTGGGCATTGATTGGACTTTTGTAGTTGACCAAGGTGTGCTTATCATTGTCTGTTAATAGCACATATATATCAACACTTTTACATTCAATGGGACTAATATAGCAGTCGTAGTCTCAGTTCAGAAGTGGAAGTGGAAAATGCTAGAAAGAATAGGATAAAGCGGCTACCCTCATTGAAATTATAGTGATTTTATCAAGTCCAGTGCGTTCTTCCAAAATAGTTCTTTAAAGCTCAATACCATAATATTGCCATGTCATACGCCAGTTGAAAAGCAAGGCTGCAGATGCTGTGCTCTCTTCTGGAATCATGCAGCCCAGATAGAGAGAGGCATGTATCATGCATAGGATACGTTTCCCTGACTAAAAGCATAGTAATACAATTATTGCGCCTAAAACCGGAGCTATATCTCGATATTTTGTAGATCCCATGACCTATTGGTGTAGCCGATGCAGACTTGGTCCCGATCAAAACATCTCGCTAAATAGAACACACAACAACATCAAGGTTTATTAATCACGTTAAAAATTTGAAAGTAGATTGCCTGATGCTAAAAGAATGCTAAAATGCTGCAGAAACTGGCTAAAAGTGCAAAATACAAATCATAACCGTAGCTAAGTTCCACCCCTTTTTACACATATTATCATCAACAGATCAAATAAGATAAAATGAAATAAGTTCAGTGCTGTGCTCACCATTCCACGCCTGCAGGTGGGATGTAATGCGTAAGGACAGGATTGTGTCAGACTGGACTCTGCAGTGCGACTCGCCTTTGATTAAGGGGCCCAAATAGCCTCTTGATTCCCATCCAGGGTGTGTTAATTGGACTATCCATCCCAGTATACAGGAATAGATCATAGATCCATCCACCGAAGGTGCAACCTAATATTGGTGCCACCATAGGAACCTAAGAAAGGAACCTTTGTAAGCCGGGAAAGTTCACGAGGTTTGATATCATAGATATAACCTACCCAAAAGTAATAGTTTCCCGCAGCCCATACTTCATGCCCATATCCAATCATGTAGGATGTCAGTCGAGGTCCAAAATCTCGTGCTAGGTTGATAGCATATCCAGTCTCCCACCCAAAGCATGCGCCAATACCAAAGATAACAAAGAACAACGCCAAAGGTGTCAGCTGCCCGGCACCTAGATTGCCGTTGTCTTTCAAAGCAAAGATCATGAACATCAAGACCGCGCTGGCAAGAAACTCGGAGAAGAATTGTCCCGTCTTTGTCATGAATTCTGCTGGGTAAGTGCAGAAGATGCCTGCTGTCGCTGTCGTCGAGTAGCCGGGAACTGTGCGGATATCTGGCCCGCCCTCGTAGACGTTGATAGCTGATTTATAGTTGCCATACACGATGGCAGAACCGCACATTGCGCCGAGGATCTGGGCTAGTGCATAGACGGGGAATTTGCGCCAGGGGAACCCGCGGAGGACGCAGTTTGCAAATGTCACGGCTGGATTGATGTGGCCTCCTGATGCCCCGCTGGCGTATACTCCGAGCATGACGCCTAGTCTGTTCAATATGGTGGTTAGAAAATAGTATTAAGCAGTGATATAAGAGGAAGAAGAACCTTACCCCCATCCCCAAGAGATAGATTGGTAGTCACCCTTCTCTCCATGACTTAGTAGCACCTGAGCAACGACCCCGTCCCCAAATAAGATCAGGATCATCGTTCCAAAGAACTCCGAGAACGCATCACGGCAATACTCCCTCACTTTAAACCAGAGCAGAGGGCGAGTATAAGGACTTTCAACTTCCGGGTTGATATGATGGACAGCCGTTTCGTTCTTATCAGCTAGACACAGCGAGCCACAGCCACTGTCATGACTAGCAGAGGAAAGAGTTTCACGGTGGACTTTCGACATTAGATCAAGCTCAAGCTCTTTCCAGGTAGCCATCGAAAGGAGATCCCAAGCTCTGGGAGCTAGGGTTGGGGCTTCGAGTTGATATAGTACGACCAACCGGGGGGAATCTCGCCAGCCACACAAGAGTGATATGGTAGTTCCTCCGGTATATCAACGGTGCAGAACAGGAACGACCGTGTAACCAACCCTTTTGCGCTCAATCTGCGCTGTCCTTCGTACAAGAAGATGGCTCGATTGGCTGATGCAGGGTCTTGTCCTGGAAAAGAGTGTGTGTCTGTGTGTCTTGTCCTCCTAGGTTCCAAGCTCCAGAGCTCCAGAGGTGTGCAAAGCTTGTAGGAAAGATATCAGCTGAAGTCAAATCCGGACAGACTCGGAATCATCAAGTGCACATATCGCTTTTTACTGAACTGGCTGGGCCGGTCATTGTCCTTTTTGTTCCCGTGTTTCTCTTCCCCACAGAGCGGAATTTTCTGACAGCGCATCTCTGATAGTTTATTTCAGGGGGTCGTTTGTAGGAACGACCGTTTGGCCTGGGTAGCCGGAAGTCACTGTCCGATCCCGGTTGGGTTGTTTCCTCTCCTTTGGGTAATTGGACGCAATGTTATGTATAGTTCCCGCTTACCGGTATTTGCCATGACTGTTCTGACTATAGGAGAAGCTTCTATATCGTCTGTTACTCATCAACTCGTCGGGTGCTAGACCTCACGCAGGCCCAATTACAATTTTCTGGAAAGTCCAAACTGTGTCACCTTGGCAGAGGCGGATGGCTTCAAAGGGAGGCGGGAATAGCAGAAAGAGATTGGTCCCCATAATAATGCTGAGGGTAGTATTTTGTCGCTCTTCGTTCTTTCGGTTGTCGTCGGTAGTGGCACAATTGACTGACCGTGTGACCATATGCTTGGAGGTAGCATCACCGAGACCGGGGTTGTCCGGATTTTATTTTGTGTGTGTGTGATAGAAGTGATATCTTGTCCTCCAGTGGTTCAAGGTAAAAAAAGCCAATATAGGTTTGCGAAAAAGATTGCAATTCCGACGAGTCTGACGGTTTCAATTTGGGCCATTTGGGCCATTTGGGACATTTATTGGCAGATGTCCTGGTATATGACAATGGAATAAGACCGAGTCAATGCGCGATTCCCCACTGATTTGAATCTGCCACTTCGTCAAAGGAACCGAGTCGTCAATCGTCTGCTGATCTCTCTCCACAGTATGCAGGAAGGTGATGCCGACAGGGGTTAGGGGAAAAAAAATCGGGATGAGACCGCTTTTGCCTTAAGGATATCATTTCCCCAATAGTCCAAAGCGCATTGACACTTGGCTATTCCCTTCAAATCCAAGAAGGATTCCAATATACGAAGAGCCAATACAATGTTTTCTCGCCCAGACCGTTCTTACCTCTCACGTCTGACCAGGGGTAATCCCACCAATCCTTTCTCTCCTCTTCCCCTCATTGAATTACCATCCCCCGCTGTGTGACAAGCTCTTATATATGATGACTTTATTTATGTCTTTGGAATCCCCTATTGTATCTAGCTGTTCGCTTTGTTTTATCTCAAGCTTCGAGGTCTCCCATGAACAAATAGACCTCCTTTCCCTCCGTAAATTCTACCAGAACACTCCATAACCATGCAGCCCTCAGAAACCTTTGTGGGATCAATCGATCAAGGCACGACGAGCACCAGATTCCTGATATTCAACCGCGAGGGCGAGCCAGTAGCATCGCATCAAGTCGAGTTCAGCCAAATCTACCCGAATCCGGGGTAAGTTCCAGTCCAATCCAATAGCCTAAAAAACCATATTGGGTCCACTAACCACATCCAGTTGGCATGAGCATAACCCCCTCGAGATCGTAACCTCAGTAGAAACCTGCATCGAAGAAGCCGTCCAGAAGTTCGAAGCGCAAGGCTACACCCGAAGTAGCATCAAGAGCATCGGAATAACCAACCAACGCGAAACAACCATAGTCTGGGACCACGAAACCGGCGAGCCCCTGTACAATGCCATTGTATGGACAGACACACGGTCTCAGACGATCGTCGCAGAACTGAAACAGAAACCAGGGGCAGGACAGCTCCAGACACGCTGCGGTCTGCCGCTGTCAACCTACTCGTCGGCTACAAAGCTGCTCTGGATGTTGGCGCATGTCCCAAGAGTGAAGGATGCATTTGACCGCGGCACACTAGCGTTTGGTACCGTTGATGCTTGGCTAGTCTACCGTTTGAACGGTGGCGTGGCTGCCAACGTCTTTGTCTCGGATTCGACAAACGCTTCGCGGACCATGTTTGTGAATCTGGAGACGTTGCGGTACGATGAAGCGCTGCTGGACTTTTTTGGGATCAGAGGAAAAGTTCATCTGCCTAGGATTGTGCCGTCGTCTGATTCGACAGCGTATGGGGTTATTGCATCTGGGGCTTTGGCACAGGTTCCGATTATGGGATGTCTGGGGGATCAGTCTGCAGCCTTGGTTGGGCAGAAAGGGTTCTCGCCTGGAATGGCCAAGAACACTTATGGTACTGGATGCTTTCTTTTGTACAATGTTGGTGACAAGCCAGTGGTCTCGACACATGGATTATTGGCTACAGTAGCTTACCACTTTGGTGGAAAGCCTGTCTATGCCCTTGAGGGGAGCATTGCTGTAGCTGGGTCTGGGATTAAATTCTTGCAGAATAACTTGAATTTCTTTCAGGAATCTAGGGAGGTCAATGACCTTGCCTACTCGGTGGATGACAGTGGCGGATGTGTGTTTGTCACTGCCTTTAGTGGACTTTTTGCTCCTTATTGGATTGACGATGCAAAAGGGACAATCTGTGAGTTTCCCATTACCTGACTGTCATATTTATCTAACTGTGTACACAAGTTGGGATTACACAGTACACCCAAAAGGGCCATATTGCACGCGCTACTCTAGAAGCCACCTGCTTCCAGACTAAAGCAATTCTAGATGCAATGGAGAAAGACAGCGGCCATGCACTCTCTGAACTCGCTGTGGACGGGGGTATGAGCAACTCAGACTTGGCAATGCAGGTAAGAAATTCTACTTTCTTATACACCGTCGAGTGTACAAGAACTAATTGATCACAAATATAGACTCAAGCAGATCTGATATCCATCCCCGTCTACCGCCCCAAGATGCGCGAGACTACAGCACTAGGCGCAGCAATTGCAGCCGGGCTCGCTGTTGGACTTTGGCGCAACTTTGCCGAGCTACGCGATATCAATCGTTCTGGTGGCGCTGTTTTCGAGCCCCAGGTCCCACGAGAAGAGAGCGCTGCCAAATTCGGACAATGGGAAAGAGCTGTGCAAATGAGTAGAGGCTGGGTGAGGTCTAAGAGCACTGTTCAAGAAGTTTTTCGTCCAACGAATGAGACATATACACCGGCAAAAACCCACGATCTCCCTCCACCCAAGGTGATACAACTCTCGGATAATAACTTCATCTCAGAGGTGGTCAAGAGCCCTACATACACCACGGAGGTCAAGGGGATCGCTCGTGTCTCAGTCAAGGAGATCGAATTCCTACCTCCACCCGTACAGACGGCACTAGGGAGTGTCCTGGGGGATTTGGATGATGCGGACGAAGAGGATTTGTTCCTGGAGTTGCGGAAAGTCGAGATTTTGCAACGACTTAGGAAGATACGGAAAAAGTCAAATGGTTACTAGTTAATTGTATTCTTATTGATTACATTATGCTGTCCTAGTAAGGCCTCTGGCGTATCCTCTTCCTCTGTAAAGTTATATACATACATCCATGAATGGATGTATGTTAGGGTTTGCAACCAGACGTGGAGCCCTTATAGGTGTATAGGGCTTGTAGATCTTGTTCTGGGTACTGCTTCCCTTTGGGATCTTCTCATCGAGTACAATATACTATATAAATTCCACCTTATTCCAAAAGCTAAAGGCAGGGCATGACTTCGTGTCTCAAATATAACAAATTACAGCTAGGATGATCAACCAAACACAGCTCAAGTAGCACTCGACTGAGCGGTACTGCGCACACCCTCTTCACCCTCCTTGAGGAAAACGCAATTCAACTCGGAGCCAGGACTGAGAGTAACTTCAAACCGAAGCACCGGGTCTTCAACTTTATCTTTACCACCAATCGGGAGCGCAATAATGCGCTCATAAGCCTGCAAAATCCGAATAACAGTGTACCCCATCTCAATGGTAGCAAATTGCTGCCCAATACAAATCCGTGGTCCACCATTGAACGGAATGAAATGCCACGGCTTAGGCTGCCAGCCAGAAACCCAGCGCTCAGGAATCCACTTCCCAGGATCGAAGTAGTTCTTCGATTCCGGACCGTCATACAGATCAGGATCCCGCTGCATTAGCATCGTCGAGTACACAATCCGCGTGTTTGCACGCACACCCACAGGTGATCGCCCGTCTGGCCCACCACCGCGTGGGAGCGTTGTATCGCGTAGAGAGTTGCGCACGTTGAATGGCACGACTGGGTATACACGCATCGTCTCGTGCAGCACTGCGCTAAGGTACTTCATTTCCTTGAGATCGGTGTAGCTGGGTTTCTGGGCGTTGGCGCCGACGCCGAGTCGGTCGCGGATTTCGTCCCGCAGCCTAGCGACGACTTCCGGGTTGCGCGATAGCTCGAAGAGACAGAAGGATAGTGTGGCGGCTGTTGTGTCACGACCTGCGAGGAGGACGGCGACAAGTTGGTCACGGAGAACGCGGGGATCGCGGGTGAAGCCGGCTAGGGCGTCAAGGAAGGTCTCGTCGGTTGAAAGCTTCTCGTTAGGTTCGCCGGCTGAGCGGGCAAGGACGGCTTGGATGTAGGGCTGCATGAAGTCGTCCATTATTCGGAGGTTCTTGCGGAATTCGGTGCGTGACATGACAGAGTTAAAGACTCTGTTTTAAAGTTAAATGTTAGATTAGCTTCTGCGAGGCTCCAATGACAGGCTGTGCTTGCGTTGCACAAGATCGAGTATCATCACTCACCCGAAACGGAAATACTCAGCTTGACGCTGTTGCACATATCTGAACGCCTCGGCGAACCGCGTTGCCGGGTTATCTAGACTGTCGGTTCCCTTGCCGAGCAGGTAGTCTGTTGCTGCATCGAGGGTATACCGGAAGAAGAGTGATCCAACATCCACTACCTTACTGCTGCTGGGTGAGTCGCTGCCGCCGAGAAGCGGGATGAGTTTCTGAACATGCTTCTCGAAGATTTCTGTGTCGACGATGCGGTCACGCACGAACATGGGACGAATGAGCTGGCGGGAACGAGACCATAGTTCTCCGTCTGTGGCAAAGATGCTGTCGCCTAGGAATTCTTTCCACTCCCGGTGGAAGGACTCACCCTTGCCGTAGTCGGCGAACTGGCCGGTGAGGACTGCCTTGATATTCTCTGGATCTTTGGTGAGGATCATACGGGTGGAAATACCAGCGTCGAGTTCGGCTGTCTTCACATTTGTCAAGCCGCCCGCATGCAAGATTTGTGTATCCCAGAATTCTAAGTCTTTGTACTCTTTATTGGCTTGGTAGCCTTGGAAAATGAAGTCGAGAGCGTATGGGAGACGGAATTTAATTTTGGGAGCTCTGACACCGAGACGGGCGATCTGTGCTGAGGCTTGGAACTTGCGGAATACGCAAAATGTAACAAATAGTCCTAGAGCCCATAGTGAGGCCCGACTAAGGCTCGTCACTGCGAGAAGATCTTCGATCATGGTGGACTGTACCAAATTGGGTTTAGTCCGTCTTTTGGCTTGGAGCGGGAACGTTCAGATGAGAAAAAGAAGTTTCATAGCATATGGTAGGGAAAGGCTATCTTTATGAAGGTGAACTTGTCAAACAGTACGGACTAAATGGGTCACAGAGTGTAGGCCACAACCTTAGTTCTCCGTATGTCCAATGATATGTGTTCCCTATCATCCCAAAATAGGTGTACGGGGTAGTGTGGCCTAAAGGAGCGATGCTTGCGAACCCCGCATTATGTGACTTCATGGTTATTTCATCCTTTGTTGGCTTGGGATTTGGAATCACCAAGTATTAGCAATATGGGGCTGGGCTTGGCACATACCACGGTTCTTATGATCTCGGTTTCACGCTGTACAAAAAAGGTATTTGGATACCCGACGATCCGGGGAAGAGGCATGGCAAGCCATGACACCTCGGTAGACAGGGGTTGATAACATCTGATTCCAAGAGGGGAGATCCACAGCGCTTTGTGGACGGGCCTGCAGCCACATAAACGTCTCTGCACTGCAGATTACTGTGCATATTTCGTCAGGGGCCTGATATTTCGGGCATAAATGCCTTGATGCCTCAGGCCTCTATGCTTGGAAAGAGATAATTACTTTCTCAGATGTCACTTGACCGTTGAGTTCTTTGTCAAATGTTATATATAGAAAGTCGTCTGCACAAAGCTTTTTTTTTGCCTTTTCTTGACGTCGACCTATCTACACAGATATCTGAGAAGACTACCGGAAAGACATCACAGCGCCGCTTATGCAGCCTAGGATTCGTCCACGGGTTTCTACATACTTCTCTTTGTGGACATAACCCCCATTGACCCCATTTACAACAAAACAGCTCAATAGAGTAGTAGCGGAACAATAGCCATTGTGAATATATAAACCCAGAAATTGAGTAGTCACAAATTCCACTTCTTCTTATACCTTTCAACAGCTCATCCTTTCTATCTCTTTCACTTCTCTATCAAATCACAATTTATTAAAGTAAGGACTCTTTTTGATTGATATACCAAATCAACCTTGACTTGCGCATGCAGGTTGTTTCCAAGGTTGGCACTATCTGTACTGCCCCACCTCACCGCCAACCAGCCACAACCACGTGATCAAACATCCGTTTTGGTCATCGGGTCATTAGCTTAACTTCAATCTGCTTGCTGAATTCTTGCTTTCTCTACCAGAACGTGTTATTGGTCTATCAGCATCAGCTCTAACCCCAACTCCTGCTGCATACCGTTTTCATCGCATCATCATTGTTAGTTGCGCCGATAAGATCCGAAACGCCTTTATCGGGTGGCGCAAGTTCTTTTATCAGCACTGGTCTCTTTGTGAATTTCTCACCACTCCGTCACTTTTCCCTGACTTCACAACCGCCTTCGCCATGCTTCCTCAAATCGCTCTAGAGACTCCTCTTGCGCGAGCAGTCGCAAATGTTATCCAACCAAAGTTGGTAGAGATGGGCTGGAGTGATGGCCAAGAGTCACCACTGATCGAATACATCGTTCTCATGCTGGTCAACGGCAAGACCGAAGAACAAATCGCCACCGAGCTCTCAAACGATTTTCTTGGCCTCCAGGAAGGTGACACTGCGGCCCTCGAGTTTTCACAATGGCTTTTCGCTCAAGTCGAGATTCTCAATCAACAAATCAATCGAGTCGCCCCAGCATCGGCCGCTACTACCACGGGCCAGTTGAACCCTTCAGCGATGGAATTCGACAACTCAGCTCAGGCGATAGCCACCCATGGTCAGGATTCAGAGATGGGTGAGGCCGGAGTCGAGTCAATGTAGGTTTTTTTTTTTTACCATTCCTTTCTATTGTCTACAACATGCTGACAGTGCTTCTCAAAAGCCCCACCGGACCGAGAGCGATGCGTAACGGTAGAGGTGGCAAGGGAAGGATGTTGAACCAAATCAACCGGAACCTGGATCGTGGTTCGGATGCAGCTCTGCACCGTGTCCGCGGACAAGGAAACGGGCGCATCGGTAACAATGGCCGGGGCCAAATGAGAGGCGCCGGACAGCAAAATGGTCGGGGTGGCCGCGCTATGGGAATGGCAGGGAACCCTATGATGCAGATGACCCCCGAAAACCAGATGCAGCTTATGTCGATGTTGGAAGAACAGGCCCGGATGATGTCTCAATTCATGCCTGGCTTCATGCCTCCCGCTGTTAACCCCGCTTTCCAAACTGGTTCTCAGAACGCCCCTCAAGGTCGTTCGCTCTTCAATCGGGTCGAGCGAGGTGGCCAGCGTGGAGGAAAGCGTGGCGGCGGCTATAACAAACCGAGACACGCAGAAGGAGCAGACGTGGATATGGACGGCACAGCCGGCGGCGAACAAGACGAAAGCAACCCCGACAGTGTTTGTCGCTTCAACCAACGATGCACGCGCCAGGATTGCCCGTTCGCCCATCAATCACCTGCCGCCCCCGAAGGTACTTCAATCGATCCTTCTGATACTTGCTCATTCGGTGCAGCTTGCAAGAACAAGAAATGCACCGGACGCCACCCTTCGCCAGCAGTGCGATCTGCCCACCAGGCAGAGGCCATGTGTCGGTTCTTCCCTCACTGCACCAACCCCACCTGTCACTTCAAACACCCAAGTATGCCAGTCTGCCGCAATGGAGCCGACTGCAAGACCGAAGGATGCAAGTTTACACACATCGAGACTGCCTGCAAGTTCAATCCCTGCCTGAACCCCAAGTGCACCTACAAGCACGCCGAGGGTCAGCGCGGTGCTTACACCGACAAAGTGTGGACCCCACGCTCTGGAGAACATGTCAGCGAGCGCAAGTTTGTTGCGGATGAGGATGGGCCCCAAGAGTTAATCAAGCCGGATACCGAGGAGAATACCCAGACCCATGTGGTGACCGCGTGACTCCGCCTGACATGACAAAATGAAGAAAAACCACTGTTCAAAACCTCTAAACCCAGAAAAACAAATATCCCACAACAGTCTGTTTCCGAAGCGAAGAATACCATGTACGATCCGATCTTGATCAATGAACGAGGAATGGAGGGAAGGGCGTTAATACTCTTTATGCATTTTGCTTTTGTTTTCAGATACTATTATCTGTCCTGTTCATAGATTCCCCCGATCTTCGCAAGAATAATACGAACGCGAAATAAATTCGCGAATGTCTCATGAACCCATTGTGCAAGCTTGTAGGATTGTAGGGACCAGAGCTCCAGGGGCTCTGTCCACCTGGGCACCCCGCGTAGCTTAAGTAAGAACGGAAGCTTCCGAGGATCTTCCCATTTACCTTCAATTCTCCAACTCCCAAACCAAACATTGCTCTAATCAGTAAAGATGCGGCTACCATGTGTCTCTAAAGCATTAAGAGCAAGAAAAGGGCAATTGAATATCCTCAATGGCCAAAGACGCACATATGTTGCCGCCGTGCTTGGTGGTGGCATCACCGGCCTTACAAGCGCCTGGCAACTCGCGCAAGACCCCATGTGCCGACAAATCAACCTGTTCGAAAAGACGGACCGGCTCGGTGGCTGGATTGACTCTGAAATAGTCCCTGTCGATGGTGGCAATATCGTGTTCGAGTATGGGCCGCGGACGTTAAAGAGCTCGTTGCCAGGGTCACTCCCTCTGCTTTACCTGGTGAATACTGCTCCCATCTAAATAGCTCAATATGCTGACCCTGTCGGAAGGCTACAAATCTAGGCCTGTACAAAGACCTCATTGTTACCCCAAAGACGAGCCCCGCGGCCCAGAATCGCTACATTTACTACCCGGACCGTCTCGTTCGCTTGCCGGCGCCAAAGCCTGAACTTTCGTTTCGGGAGAACGTTGAAAGCTTTGTGAATACTATGCAGGAGCCGCTATTTAATAAATTTCTTTCAGGAATAGCAAAGGATGTCTTCGCTCCATCCCGGCACCCAACTGAATGGGCGGAGGATGAGTCTGTCACAGAGTTCATTGGACGTCGTTTTGGTGCCAATGTTGCAGATAATCTAGTCTCCGCTGCGTACCACGGAATTTATGCTGGTGATATCGATCGATTGAGTGCCCAGACACTGTTAGGTAGCATCCGCAACCTTGAGGGTGGTATTGGGGGTATTGGTGGGTTTGTTTCTGGTGGAGTTACGGCATCTCTTATCTCCAGGTCGATCTCGAAAACAAAGACTCGAAATATGGATGATTTTATGGCCATAGATGTCATACCCGCAGGCCCTGAATTAGTGCGCCGTCAACACGATTTAGAAGTCCTTGCGGCTGGAGCTAGTACTTTCACCTTTAAGAGGGGAGTCAGTCAGCTTGTTGAAGCTCTGATTGCTTCATTGAAAGCGACCGGCAAGGTCAACTTCCGAATGAACACAGAGATCAAGGCTTTGAGTCAAAGTGAACTTGGTTCTCATAATATTGAGGTATGTTAATTCTGCACTGCTACGCTATATCTCTGGACTCCCTGGGCCCCAGGAGTGATGCTGACTGTCAATAGATGGAATATTGGTCACCCAGGCACGCTGCATTCAAGACGTTTGATTATCAATATGTCATTTCCACTATCCCTCCAGTTGCACTTGCAAACGTCATGCGCAAAACCAGTGCTAAACATGCCACGCCTGGCGACTTGACCCCATCCCTACTACGCAAACAGGACTACGCTGTGACCGCAATGGTCGTCAATCTCTACTATACAAATCCCGACATTCTGCCCGTGGAAGATGGCTTTGGATACCTCATACCACGCTCTATACCTTACGAGCAGAACCCAGAATGTGGACTTGGCGTCATTTTCGCCTCCTCGTCTAGTGTAGGGAACGGAACGGATCCGGAGTCTTCTGAAGTCAACCAAGACTCCGCACCTGGAACGAAACTCACTGTCATGCTAGGTGGACATTACTGGGATGGCTTCGACGAGTATCCAGACCATGACACCGCAGTAAAAATGGCCCGCGACATGCTCAAGAGACACCTGAATATCACTGATACCCCGGCTGCCACACGGAGTCGTCTCCAGAAGGATGCCATTCCCCAGTACACAGTCGGCCATCTCGACCGCATGTATAAGCTGTCGGATACAGTTCGCAAGGAGTACAACAACAGGCTTATTCTCGCAGGAAACTGGTATAATGGCATAGGTGTGGGCGAATGCGTCAAGCAGGGTATCCTATCTGCCACCTACGGCATCGGGAGAAACCGGCTCAATGATCAGCCTAGTCCGTGGCGTCCGTGGACTTCCATGAATTATGACCGCTGGGAACTAAAGGGCGGTGTTGTGATGTCTCCTGTTCGTCTGGTTGACTCCGAAGTCTGATGCTATATAGTCATGAGTGGTCCGTGTGGTTTGCCTAGTTGCACTTGGGAATGTAAACAAGAGAAGGTCTAGGCAATGTACAATAAATGTTTCTTTGTAATAATAGTATTTTTCCTGTGGAAACTTGCAAATTGACGGCATCGGCCGGATATCAAATGTTCAATTTCTAATGTCTAAGTTAGGTTCCAGCCCATGGTCGGTCCACAAAAGATTGAGTTTGATCCATTTGTGAAGTCTGTTGCCGTCCTCTTGATCCCATTAGTGTCAAGGGCGAGATCACCCAGACCCCTGATGGAGGGGGTGGCGGAGAGATGTGACAGTATCCGGAGTCCCTCACAGGCGAAGCGATGGGCGATTGGAAGGCGGGGATCGATTGACTGCAATTTGCCCTGCCATAGGTATCTTCTCACACCCACTTCCAATCACTTGCCATGATATAGGATAGTTTGGTCGCTCCCAACAGATATCCCAGGATGCTTGCAGGAAGTCCCGATGACAATAATATGCATATTAGCATATACTTGACACATGGATATGGGATATTGAATTTGATCTGAGCCCGCGTGTAAAGGTTCAGAAAGAGCATTCAAGCATTCTCATTGCTATCACCATCCTTTTTGTCACCATTGGAGTCGAAGCCCAACATATCTAGCTGCCGAACAAGTTCCTGAATTTTGATGACTTTCTCCAACTGCTCGGGCAATAGCGCCTCTCCCTGCTGTTTCTTATCGCGTAGATCCCGTGCCTGGCGGAGCTTCTTCTTCAGGTTGCGGGCTTTCTTCTCCCTCTCGGCTTCTGGATCAATAAGCTCTTCGGCAGGCTTTTCTTGCTTCTTAGGTGCGGGTGCGGGGACACGCCAGTTGCTTGACTCTGCGCCCTTGCCCTCCGTGAGGGGACCGGCTTCTTCGTTTTCCTTTGCATTACGCTTAGCCTCACGGCGTTTGGCGTTCTTGTTGCTGGCCGCAGTGGTAGTGGTGGCTGTAGGTATTGCTGCGGTCTTGGTCTTGTCTTCGGTGCTCAATGCTTCCGCACCCGGCACCCCACCTTTTGCGCGGCTCTTCCATGCTGCCGCAGCTCGGTTCTTGTAAAGTTCGATATCCTCGGGGGGTTTGTAGCCAGGGCGCACGCGGATCTCCTTGCGTTTAGAACCGTCGGCACGGACTGAGGAGGGAATGTATCGTTCGCCGGTTTGAGCATCGGTGGTGATGCCGGACCTAGCGACGTTGGACATTGTGGGTGGTGTGTATGGGTCTAATTTGTGAAATGAACCTCGTAAAATACAGAATATATGATAGCAACTTGACAGAGTCAAGCTCCAAGGCAAAGATCAATATCTTTAGAGATCGAAGGAGAAAAACAACACGAACATTGAAAGTTGAGTGCGGAAGGCCGGAGGCTCGGCCAATCAGCGGACCGGCAATTCCCGCAGATTCAGCCTTCGCAACTTCAACCTCACAACTTCAACTCTCGTTGCCCCATCCTCCTTGTCCAATCCTTTAATTTAGGTCGTGTGCAAACACCCCAATCCCTCACAATGGCCGGCGTATGTCTATACTCCCTTCTCCCAGTACTCCTATCTGCACTACGTCCCGTACTGACTTGACCTCTCGCATGACAGCTCGCAAACGTTATCTACTCGCATGTCTCCCCTCCCTAGGTCCTACGATCGCAATCGAAATTCTTCAATTGAAATCTAACCGAGGCACTCTTCGCTGTGTTTAGGACCTTCATCCGCAAGAACACTGTTCTCCTGACCACTGCTTTTGCCGGCGCCTTCGCCTTTGAGCTGTGGGTTACATCCAATCTCTAAGCATGTTAAGACATGCTATACACCTTAGACAGAATACTGACCATTCAATTCTAAAACAGTGCCTTCGATATCACCTCCAACAAGGTCTGGGACAGCTGGAACCAGGGCGTATGTTAACCTCTCTTCCGATCCGATGGACTACAATACCCGACCTCGGGAGCCTAGGACCCATGCTGACTCTATCTCTACAGCGCCAATGGAAGGACATCAAGCACCGTTACATGGTTAAGGAGGAGGATGACGAGTAAATGGACCGACCGAAAGTGATGTTGGGTATATTTTACCGCGGGTAAAGGGGCACATGGGAAAAGCCGAAGCCCGTTATTTCTCATCCCATATTGGGCTTGTACGCGATAGATGGAAATCTGTATTTTGACTTTCAACTTCTTCTAAGACTTCAAATATTCAGTGGCGCCTTTGTAGATCGTAGTGTGGCGTTTTATTGTGGCCGGTTCCATCGATGTCATAAAAATGTTACCTTCCTACCTTCCGGTCTCAACAAACACTCTTAATTTCTTGTTATTTTTCTTTTTGAACCTTTAGAATCTCCACATTTAAATTTGAATCGCGTATGACTTCACCGTATCTGTGCTGATTTGCTCGCCTGCATTGGTCCACCCTCACCCGTTACTCTCTCATCTTTCCCCCCACCAAAGTATCAGTGTGTGAGCAACCTGAACTAAATCTGAGAATCCTAATCGATCCGGACGATCTCTTGAATCTTAACTTAAAAATTTCATTTCCGCCTGCGTACCCGCGAAGAAACCACCTGCATCGGACTATTACTACCTCGAGCGCATTGTCGCGACAACGGCGTTCCGTTCCATCACTCACTTGTGATTGCCCGAGCGGCCGCTACGACCCGGCCACAACGACAAACCATGCTCATGCTTGGGGGGTGTGAGAAGCTACTAGGCGATGGTCTTCTCCGTTTACCCAAGAAACACAACTTCCGTTATGGCCCGGCTGCCGAGAAGGACCTGCTAGAGCTTCTCTTCCGATCGCTCGTTGGACATGACAATGATCTAGTACAACAGCTCTTCCCAGAAGGAACTCCCACCGGGCCATGGAAACTGGCTGAGGCTCAGGGTGCCCGGGAAGGAGCTGAGTACAGTGAAGCAGCGCGGGGCAAGCGCTGCGGTCATATTTTCCGTGCCGGGGAAGCCACATACCGATGCGTGACATGTGCCGCGGATGATACCTGCGTGTTATGCAGTCGATGCTTCGATTCCTCGGATCACACCGGACATCAATATCAGATTTCGCTTTCCTCTGGAAACTGTGGCTGCTGTGACTGCGGTGACGACGAAGCATGGCGGCTTCCGCTGTTCTGCGCAATTCATACCGATAGTGGCAATACCAAGGGCAAGGAACGAGCTCAACGGGTACTGCCCTCTGAGCTTGTGGCCTCGATCCGCTTGACTATATCCCGTGTGCTCGACTATTTCTGTGATGTCATCTCTTGCTCCCCGGAGCAGTTGCGCCTGCCAAAGACTATCGAGGGCATTAGGCAAGATGAGGAGGCATCTCGTTTGCGTCCCGACTGGTATGGTGCTGGTGATGAAGAGGAGGAAGAACCTGAATTTGCGGTTCTGCTGTGGAATGATGAGAAACATACAATCCGCGATGTCTCTCATCAGGTCACACGTGCTTGTCGTGAACGGGATAGCTTTGGTGTTGCGCGAGCTCATGAAACAAACGATATGGGCCGCAGTGTGATTAAGTATTCGAAGGACCTGAACAGACTCTTGGGTGTTTCTAAGATAATTGAGGAAATTAAGGTCACTGTCACAGTGCGCTCCGCGCGCGATACTTTCCGTGAGCAAATGTGCGCAACGATAGTGGAGTGGTTGGCCGATATTGCTGGCTGTGAAATCCTCGAGGACAATGAGATTTTCAGACAAATCATCTGCGAGGAAATGCTTTCGCCCTGGAAAAAGGGCAGTGGTGGATACAACGAAGATATCGGCATGAAGGGCATCGACGATCATCAACGGACTGAGAACCTTCCAGGTCGCACACTCATGATTAATGTGCCTAACCATGGTCAGGTCTTCTTGGCTGCTGACGATGATGATGATGACGATGACGATATTCTTGACGACGATGTTATAGACGAAGATGAAGACGAAGACTATGTTGAAGCGCACGACGCCGACGATGAAGATGACGATGAAATGGACATCGAACTCACTCGTGACCAGGAAGAAGACGAAGATATGATCTTGGCCGGTGCCGACGAGGAACTTGCTCTAGCAGAGCGCATTCTCGCTGATCTTACTGGCACGCAACCACCACCCCGACCAACACCGGCTCAACCCGCAGATCGGTCCTCTGCCGATCGAGGCCCGTCTGAATCTCAAAGTCCTGGCCCTGAATCCGCCCCCACTGGCTATATCCCTATCCCCAAGACCCCTGGTTCGAACCGGCAAAGGCCTTCAAACACAGAAAGTCATTGGCAAGTCCGGCCTTCCCTCCCCGCTCCAGGTGAGAAAGTACCTCCGTATGAAGACCTTTGGCAGCGTACTCGCCTAGACTGGCTTGTGCTATACGACTTGAGGTTGTGGAAGAAGACACGAACCGACTTGCGTGATCTCTATATCAGCACTGTTGTCAATGTTCCTCAGTTCAAGCGCATTATGGGTCTTCGTCTGTCTGCGTTGTATACGGCTCTGGCTCAACTGTATCTCATCGCGGATCGAGAGCCGGACCACTCGATTGTCAACCTTTCATTGCAGCTTCTCACGACCCCATCCATAACTGAAGAGATTGTTGTGCGAGGAAACTTCCTCACGAAGGTGATGGCTATTCTATATACCTTCTTGACCACGAGACAAGTCGGTGAACCACAATCCGTCAATCCCAATGCCACGCTGGCATTTGATGCTGGCTCGGTTACAAACAGACGTCTCTACCACTTCTTCCTTGACCTCCGATATCTTCTCCAATCCGAATATGTCCAGCACCGTGTGCGGACTGAGGAACAATATCTTCCTCAATTCCTTGACCTCGTCAAACTGTCACAGGGTATTTGCCCTAATGTCCGCGCTGTTGGTGAGCACGTTGAATATGAAACGGATGCTTGGATTAGTGCGTCGATCCTCATGCGAGAGATCAACCGGCTTTGCCGCCAATTCTGCGAGTCTTTCCGCGACCCTGAAATCGACAATGGTGATTACCTTCTGAGGGCAATCGAGACCACCACTACCACTGCGATTCTCCATTCAGCTGGTCTAGAGCGCAAGCGATTTGACCAGGCAGAGATCAAAGATGAAGTCAGATTTAAGCTGCTGCCACCTTTCGATTTTGAGGTCGGCGCCTCTGGCCAAGTGCCCTGCCATCGTGTCGTTGAATTCGTGGTGGAACGTGGATCTATCAGTTTCCATCATGCCCTTCATTACACATTGTCGTGGCTCATTGAATGCGGACGAAACATAAGCAGTGAGACTATGCGCGACGTCCTCTTTGACGCTGCCAATGTGGCGAGGAGTAAGATCCATGCTGCCAAGTCTGCCAACCATAGTAAAGTTGATGATGTTTTGCTTACCCTTGGACCCGAGGACTTGCTTCTGACCATGTTTGACTATCCGCTTCGAGTATGCGCTTGGCTAGCCCAAATGAAGGCTGGCATGTGGGTTCGCAATGGTCTCAGTCTTCGGCATCAAATGTCGCAGTACCGTGGAGTCTCTTCTCGAGACTTTGCCTACTACAGAGATATCTTCCTTCTCCAGACTGCCCTGGTTACTTGTGATCCTAGCAGAGTCCTTGCTTCGATTGCACACCGTTTTGGTATGGTTGAGTGGATGGCTCGGAACTACATGCCCCGTCCTGGATATGAAGATACCCAGATTGTGGATGTGGCAGAGGAATTTGTTCATCTACTGGTGATCCTCCTGACTGACCGAACATCTTTGACTGCCATCGATGACAGCACTCACCTCACCCACGAAAACATTAAACGTGACATCGCTCATGTCTTGTGCTTCAAGCCACTCTCTTTCTCCGACCTCTCGACTCGTCTCAGCGACAAGCTTCTGGACTCGGACATGTTCCAGGATGTGTTGGAAGAAGTCGCTAACTTCCGCCCGCCCGAGGGCTTGAGTGACTCTGGTACTTTTGAATTGAAGCCCGAGTATATTGATCTTATTGATCCGTACAGCGCACACTACACAAAGAACCAAAGAGACGAGGCAGAGAATATTTACAAGGAATGGATGGCGAAAAAGACAGGCAAAGATGCCTCTGATATTGTTTTCGAGCCGAAACTTCGACCCATCAGCTTCGGCGTGTTCTCAGATCTCCCCCGATTCGCCGGAACGATGTTGTTTGCACAGATTGTTCATCAATGCTTAGAATATGTTATCTCATCGAAAGAGTGTACACCAACCATCCCGCCGACACGAGTTGAGACTTTCCTTCAAGTCATTTTGCATCTTATCCTTGCAGCAGTGTTAGAAGATGATTCCGAGGAAACTGACATGGTAGAAGAACATTCCAATTCATTCAACTGGAATGCTTTGTCAAAGGCCCGAGAGATCAAGGCTGGCCATTTGACTATCGTCGGTTTGTTGGAGAGAATTTCAGTCACGACTGAATTCACTGCATCTGGACCTAAGATCAGACACATACTCAAACGTCTATGGCAAAAGCGTCCTCGCACATATTCATCGGCAACTGCGTCGCTCAAATTCCCCTTCGACCGCATCGATACCAACTCTCCTGCAATTGATGCAGACAACGACAAAGAGGCCAAGAAGAAGCAAGCACTGGAGAGACAGGCCAAGGTTATGGCGCAGTTCCAGCAGCAGCAACAACAATTCCTGAGCAGCCAGGGTAATATCGATTGGGGCGAGGAAGACTTCAGCGATCTGGAGTCCGAGACAGGCGCCACCCCAGAAAAGAAGCTATGGAAGTACCCTAGCGGAACATGTATCTTGTGTCAGGAAGAGACCAACGATTCGAGACTCTTCGGTACATTTGCCTTGGTTCAAGACAGCACTATCCTACGACAGACCGATATCAGGGACTCCGATAGGATTCGTGAGGTGCTCAGAACCCCCACAAGTCTAGACAGGTCCGCTGAAGAATTGCGACCATTTGGTGTATCAGGAGAAAATCATACTACCATCAAGCGTCTTGATTCTTCTGGTGGTGAAGTCGTCAGCGAAAAGGTTGGACTGAGTAAAGGTTTCAACGCAAAGAGCACTCTTCGTGGGCCTGTGACTACTGGCTGTGGGCACATAATGCATTACTCCTGTTTCGAGCAGTACTATACGGCGACTCAGCGGCGACACACCCAGCAGATCGCGCGTAACCATCCCGAGAACACTAACCTCATGGAATTTGTCTGCCCTCTCTGCAAAGCTCTCGGAAATGCATTCCTCCCTATCACCTGGAAGGGCAAGGAAGAGTCTCCACTAGTCCCGCTCAGTCCCTCTGAATCATTCGACCAGTGGATCCAATCAGGCCTCAAGCAAGCTTTGAACCAACAGCAAAACTTCCCAGTCCTCATGGAGAAGGAGAAGGCTTTTTCTCAGCCATACACTGACATTTTCATTGACTACTTGTCTAAGACACTGGTCCCTCCGCTTTCCAATACTATTGATCAACTGAGGGTCTCGCCTTTCCCAGCAGCTGCTCCCTCACAATACATCACGCCAGCCCGTATGCCAATGCCAGGTGTTTTCCCTCCCGCCGAAGACCTGTCGCCTTCCAGTCCACTTCAACAGGTGCCGAGTCCCCCGGACAGTCCTATGTCTGAACTGCTGCAGATTTACAGGCGGCTCAAGAAGACACTCAAGATGAACCATGTCAATTCGATGTTCAACAACACTTCTGAAGCGAATAGTAGTGAAGATCTTGTACATACTGATTCCTTAATTCGCAGCTTTGGTTTCAGTATTGCTGCAGTGGAGATCGCGCAGCGTGGTGTTGAGTCAGAGCCTGGCTCGACTTTGCTCGATACAATTCCTTCGTTGACGCTTACCCATCTGCGCGTTCTATCAGAGACGGTGCTGACATATGCTGCTGTTGGGTGTCTTCACTCAACGGGACCATCAAAAAGCCGCCCAACGAATGAGTTCCAGGAGATGCATCGCCAAAAGATTTGCCAACTACTTGTCGGGCACCCTTGTCTGAGTGGCACAGCTTTGCTTAATGATGTACGCAACATCGAGCCTCTGCTAGCTGTGGATACATTTGTGTTCCTCGCAGAATCGTCATTGTCTCTGCTTCCAGTCCTTCATATTGATATCAGGCATCTTGTGCGGATGTGCTTTGTGGCTGAGATTGTTAAGGTCGCTGTCACTTTCATTCTTTGGCCACTGGGTCTGAAGGAGGAGCTTGCTACCCACCCTGAGGACTATAATATGGCCCTCGATATATCTGAAGAGCAATTCGGAGTGACCAAGCAGTTCTTCGACTCGATCGTTGCTGAACTCAAGGCGAACTCTGTCGGCCGTGCCGAGGGCTCCTCCTTCCCCGCTGAGAGTGGCTACGTCAAAGATGGAGAAGAGACTGCCACTCCCAACGTTATTACTGCCGTCCGGCGACTTGTTACGAGCTACGGGCTTGCGTTCCTGCGCAAAGCAGTTATACTTCTTCATGTTCAGCACGGCGTCGAGTTCCCCAACACAGGATTCGCCGACGTGGAGTCTTCTGAGCTTGAGCGCCTGACCAAAGCACTTCATCTGCCTTCCATTGATGAGATTCTTATGTCCGTCAAGCCTGCACGCAAGACAAACAGTCCCTTCGACGCGGTCATTTCAGGCTGGATCTTCCACTGGAACGCCTCGCGCTCAGGCATCCGCTTCGAAGATCACCGTCTCTGGCCCAGTCTGTCGCACCCTGCTATCTTTGAGCTTGTTGGTCTGCCCAAGTACTTCGATAGCCTGATCGAAGAGGCAAACCGTCGCCGCTGCCCCAATTCCAAGAAGGAGCTCACTGATCCCAGCATCTGTTTGTTCTGCGGAGAAATATTCTGCTCACAGGCAGTCTGCTGCATGGCAAACAAGCTTGGCGGCTGCAACCAACACCTTAAAAAGTCAATACACCCCCGTACTTCGTTTGCAAGTACTCTCCAGCTAACAATTGTTTCATAATAGATGCGGTAAAAACATAGGTCTTTTCCTCAATATTCGCAAATGCACAGTTCTCTACCTGCACAACACGAACGGCTCTTGGCATTACGCGCCCTATCTCGACCGCCACGGCGAAGTCGACCCCGGTCTCCGCCGCAACCGCCAGCTTATCCTCAATCAGAAGCGGTACGACCGGCTACTGCGCGATGTCTGGCTATCCCATTCGATCCCTGCGACTATCAGCCGCAAGCTGGAGTCAGAAATCAACAACGGAGGGTGGGAGACCATCTAATGCACTCAAAAATACCTAGGGTTTACTTTTGCAGTTGCTGATGTGCATTCGCTTAGATTTTTTACAGTTTGAATTTCTGATGGCGAAATGGAAACGATCGCGATTGTGTGTTTAGCCGGTTCGTTTCGTTCTCTCCTATGCATTTATACAATGTTTCTGTGTCTCTTTACTGTATAGCGGGCATGCTTTTTATCCATGGGTTCATTTGGTAGTTATGATTTCATAATGCCAGGTTATGTTCAACTCGAATTTGGGTTGGATTTGTCAATGTATTACTACTACTCGTTCCCCGGGACTGTTACGCGACTTTTCTTTGCCACGTAGTATATTTTTCCCTTGTGTATCTACTGAGTAGTCAAAATCCGTATTTTGTTTCCTGCGCTCTCCCTCAGTTCTTTGATAGGGTTTAAATGCTGAGATTCTTAAAGATTCATGAATCCTGGGTGTAGACTTTTCACTGAATGATGTGTCTCAGATATATATCATTTCTTCTTACTGCTTTTTTTTTTGCATGAATGTGTAGCTATGAATATATATTGCGGCCCAACATAGATTACACACATTCTACGTTGTCAACACTTCTTAGACCGGCCCACTTATAATATATAATGCACCAAACTGTCCAAAGTAGCACTCAGCTAGGCAATGCGCCAATGTCGCCAATGACAACTAGGCCAAATACCCACTTGTCCATTTTAAGATACTAGGAAGCTGCCATTCATATAGACAATGCAAAATAGAAATAGAAAACAGAGATACATAGTATGACTTGCCCAAATTGCCTTTGTAATGAAATGCCTGTCCTACTTAGGGCAACCTTGGAAATTTCCCAATGTGATAAGGTTCAGATAAGTCTTATCTTCCCAGTGCCAAGCCGGATCTTCACCTCTTGACATGAGCCTTTCTTAACTTCAATCCGAAGCAACTTGAGCTCGCCAATATGAATAACGAGCAGTTTCGTCGGCTAATAGCCGAGCAGTCATCATCAAAACCTACAGGCCAGAGCCCAGCGCCTCGTCGCGATGCATCGCTTGGCGGCGCAACCCCGGGCGGGTCCCTGGGATCGCGAATGCGATCCAGTATTCCCATGACTCCGTATGTCGCTTGATTTGCAGATTGCTTTGATTACAAAGGAAGCTAACAGATGTGTCATAATTATAGACGCTCAGTCACTGGTGTGAACTTCGCCCGCCAGCTTTCCGAGCAACGTCACGAGGGAAACCGACCTTCCAAGCGATTCAAGTCTTCCGCTGCACCCAAGGGTACCTCACTACCGACTGGCTATCAGGATCGTGCACAACTGCGCAATGCAGAGGACGAGAGCAGTACAGGCCTAGAGGCGCGCATCAAAGCACTTGAGGATATGGTGAAGTTGGGACAAATCGACCAGGCTACATTTGACAAACTCCGCCGAGAACTCGGAGTGGGAGGTGATATTGAAAGCACACACATGGTTAAGGGACTGGATATGGATTTGTTACGAAGGGTTAGAGCTGGCGAGGATGTGTCGAAAGCGGCCGAAAAACCTGCGGCGCCCGCCGAAAAAGAAGACGTAGATGAGGAACTCGAGCGTCTTGTGGAACATAAAGGACTCGAGGAGCTTGCTACTGCACCCAAGGAAAAGAAGGAAAAGAAGAAGGGCACTATGGCACCACCACCTGCTAGGCCCAAGACCCGCGATGAAATCCTACGGGAATTGAAGGCAAGCCGGGCTGCTGCCGCCGCGCCTCCTCCGCCGCCTGAGTCTGTACTTGGCTCAAAATTCAAGAAGCTGGGCGATGGAAAGCCTGAGAAGAAGCGGTTTGTTGAATGTGACGAGACTGGCCGTCGACGCGAAGTGCTCCTCATCACTGATGCGCAAGGAAACACGAAGAGGAAGACTAGGTGGCTTGATAAGCCGATTGAAGCGCCTGTGCCTCCTGCGAGTGACCTTATGATGCCCGATAAAAGTCTCACGCCCCTCGGTATGGAAGTCCCAGCTGATATTGCTGCCCGTGCTGCTAAGCAAGCGGCACCCGAGGATGAGGATGACGACATCTTTGCCGGTGTCGGTGATGATTACAATCCTCTCGCTGGACTCGAAGACGAGTCATCGTCTGATGAAGATGGCGAAGCGGCAGATCCGGCTACTCGCAAACCTGAGAAGGCTCCTGTCAGCGAAGAGGGAAAGAAGCCTGTCACCTCTGAAACAGCACCTGTGAGACCCAAGAACTACTTTGCGACTGGGACCTCGGCCGCAGCACATGAAGAGCCTGTCGACCGATCCAATCCCCTCACCAAAGACCCGACCATTCTCGCTGCCCTCAAACGAGCCGCAGCCCTCCGACAGAGCTCTCCCTCTGCAGAGGGCGAAGCAGACCAGTCTTCCGATACAGCCGTTCGTCACAAGCGCTTTATTGAAGAGGCACGCCGCCAAGAGGCCATGGATGCCGCAGATATGGATATGGGATTCGGAGGAAGCCGCAACGAAGACGGAGAGGAGGAGGACGATGGTCCTCTGCTCGACTTTGACAATGACGAGCGAGGCGGGAAAAAGAGAAAGCGTGGTCCTAAGAAAAGGAAGGGTAACAAATAGAGCGTCACAGATATTATGCGTGTTGTCGAGGGTCGCAAGAAGGAGGCTTCATGAGTGTCATTGCCACAAACGCCATGTATTGGGTAATGTCCTCTACATGTTCTTTCTGCTATGAAATCGGCATTTGGAACTATTTGATACCCTGTTATGCTACGCGTTCTACTTGTCTATCAAAACTCATCGTGACGCGGAGGTCATGAAGTCACCTCCAGCATTTACAAACTGTTTTATTAATTCTATTAGCCTTTTCTGATCTTTGCTGGATATCTTTCTTAGCATGTAATCAAGACTACATGGCACATCGTATCATTCATTCTAAGAACGTTATATGCAAGTAGTCGTTCGCTTAACTACCTTTGGTGTTGCCGATGTAGGACTTGACCGTCCAGTTCGTTCGATAGAGAGGATGTTGGGTAGAGACATCATGTATAAGGGAATGCCCCGACATCTTTCTGGGATCTTGCTTTACAGTATTCTCCGCCGAATAGTCCCGTGGACACCTCCGTCACCATTTCCTAAGTGTTATTTGTATAGCTCGTTCCGTCGATATCTTTGGTGTCGGACTGTGAGACGGGTCCAGGACGAAGTTACCTGGCTAATGTGGCTATGTGGTCTTTTGGGCGTTTTCTCCCTCTACAGAAGATATTGCGACACGCTTCCTGAGTAGGCTATACATAGCTGCATATCTTATAATACTATACAGAACATCAATATATGTAGGTAGATATCAATATCTCATCGGGATACTAGACACTTTAGACTCCTAGAGCTTCTTGAATGTTGTCACATTTCCTCAGGTTGATCTTCTATCCAACCAGTATCTCGAGACATGGTACATGTAAACCTAAGGGTAGTACCTTCCCTATTTTCTCCTTTCCCCAAAAAGGAAGGAACCCCCAGCCTCAATCTCCTCAACCCTTAAATATCCTCCTCTGGTTTCTTCTCTTCTCTTTTTTTCTTTCCTCCTACACCTATCTTCCCCCCATCTTTTCATCCAACTTCCATCCACCTTTCATCAATTTTCCATCCACCTTAAGGGGATTTGGATTTTTTTTTTATCATTCATGCCTTCATGACCATCTTCTCTTCGTGACTGTCTCTTTTTTTTTGTATCTCTACAACGTGTCTCATCATGATTCTCTTGGTGACCACCACCTAGTCACGTCACATGGACACTCATGTGTACATCATGAGGACTGGGCCTATCGTGAAGCTACATACTTCAGGTGAGAACTCCGGCGATCCACTGTCAACTCGCTCGCTACTAGCTAGTTCTCAAAGCTGTTTCATCCTTCTGGGTGCCTTACTTTCAACAGCCGGTCCAGCATTTTCTACTGGCGAGTCCATTCCAATAGAGCTTCCAATCTTACACATCCGTGCATCGGTCATCCGCAAACTGCATATACAGGTGAGACTCCTGAGCGAACAGCACATATGAAGGAGGTTGGTAACCCCCAACCAACCTCCATAGATAGTTAGATAGTATTTTGCGATGATGGGATCTCACACCAGCTTTTGCTGACGCTTGTTGGTTTTTACCAGGAACACCCGATTTGACCAGACCTGTCAGCTTGAGCCCACTCCCAAGGGAACTTCCAGTGCAGTCTATCTCGCGCATCCATGTATCGGAAACCCACAAGCTGCAGATCCACCTTGCGACTCAGCGATATGCACCAATGCTTCTATCAACACAGAACAATCGCGCACTTCCACATCTTCAGGTGAGTTTTCCTGAGCGAACGACATATAAAGGAGGTTGGTAACCCCCAACCAACCTCCATAGATAGTTAGATAGTATTTTGCGATGATGGGATCTCACACCAGCTTTTGCTGACGCTTGTTGGTTTTTACCAGGAACACCCGATTTGACCAGACCTGTCAGCTTGAGCCCACTCCCAAGGGAACTTCCAGTGCAGTCTATCTCGCGCATCCATGTATCGGAAACCCACAAGCTGCAGATCCACCTTGCGACTCAGCGATATGCACCAATGCTTCTATCAACACAGAACAATCGCGCACTTCCACATCTTCAGGTGAGTTTTCCTGAGCGAACGACATATAAAGGAGGTTGGATACCCCCAGTCAATCTCCATAGATAGTTAGATAGTATTTTGCGATGATGGGGTCTCACACCAGCTTTTGCTGACGCTTGTTGGTTTTACCAGGTATTCCTGCCTCTATTGCATCCACTCCAGCGACTCAGCGACGTACACCAATATTTCCATCGACACAGAGCAACCGCACACTCCAACATCTTCAGGTAAGATCCCTGAGCGGACAACCCATGGAAAGGAGGCTGAATACAACTCGAATGGACAACCTCCTTAGCCCAGCCTCCTTAGATAGCTAGATAGAGTTCTGCGATGACGGTTCCTTACCAGCTTTTGCTGACGCTTGTTGGCTTTTAATAGGTATTCCTCCGTGTCTACTCCAGCTTTCTCACGACTCAGCGTTTACGACTCAGTGATGTGCATCAATATTTCCATCAACACAGAGCAACCGCACACTCCAGCATCTTCAGGTAAGGTCCCTGAGCGGACAACCCATGGAAAGGAGGCTGAATACAACTCGAATGGACAACCTCCTTAGCCTAGCCTCCTTAGATAGTTAGATAGAGTTCTGCGATGACGGTTCCTTACCAGCTT
The DNA here is from genome assembly GCF_001561935.1 of Penicillium griseofulvum. NCBI lineage: Eukaryota > Fungi > Ascomycota > Eurotiomycetes > Eurotiales > Aspergillaceae > Penicillium > Penicillium griseofulvum. Next base: position 2,288,557 of record NW_024467471.1, on the reverse strand, counting down.
TTGCTGACGCTTGTTGTGTTTCCAGGTGTATGCCAACCACCAACCCGGCAAAATCTGTTCACCAGCTCAATTTGGTTGCAATTTGGTCGTGATTTCTGCTCACCCGGGCAGCTCGGTATCTGATTAGACTTCATCGAGTATGTCTTATCCACTGCACCCTCAAAATCGTACAATGGGCTAACTATGGCTAGATGTGTTTTCTCTGAGCATATCTGACTCTTTTATTCTCTTCTCCGAACACTTGAGACTCCCTCGCAGCTCTGGTTACGACCAGAGAATGATGTGACGCCTTTCCTGCGTTGTGGATGCCGGTTCGCTGCCGGGCCACAGTAGCCTTGTGGTTATTATCCGATGTCGTCTTTACTTGATCCTCAGGGGGAGACGACGATCAGACGCTGGAGGCCTGTCCTATTTTGCTGCACCCACTCATCTCGAGGATAATCTACAAGCGCGATGAAGTGAGTCCCCGAGGTTGGCTGGAGGGTGGGGCTTATCTCGGTCGCTTGCAAGATTTTCCTTGGGATAGGCTGGGTGGTCAGTAGGGGGGACTGCGCGGATCCGTTCTCTGAAAGTGTGTCCTCAGCTCCAGTAAAGATTGCAATGAATGACTTGGACAACGGGATTTAGGACACGGAAAGTCAGCGTTGTGATCAGCTGGGTGCGGCTAGGGACAGACCTTCAGAGATGGTGCTTATTTCTCCAATTTCTCTGGAACTTGGTATTTTCCTGTGGAACATGGTATTTTCTTGTGGAACATGGTATTTTCTTGTGGAACATGGTATTTTCTTGTGGAACATGGCTGTCGCTACCATTCAATGGTTGTTGTGGACAATACATGGACTTCATCATCAAATCATTGTCTCAGACATCTGGCATTATCCGTTATGAGACCAACCATCTATCTGTCTTCGAACTCGAAACTGCAATGTGGAGACAGCACTGCAACATAACTGGACGACCCCTTGCATCACAAAATGTCACCCCAAAATGAAGTCAAAAACACAAGAACAAAACCGAAAGCAATGCCGTCACCACCAGCTACGGGAAAAGCCGACAGCAGAAGCGTCTCCAACACAGCACTTTTCGAACATTTATGGTTTACCGATAGTACGCCACGACCCCAGGGGGCTAGTTATTTGAGCAGTGTCAATACTTCAGAGGGTGACCTGGCAATGAGCGAGCTCATCGAGCTCACTGAGAAAATCATGGAATTTGATGACCTGGTGGTGACAGCCACACAGAGGCGGAGTTAGGACACTCGGGAGTCAATGCGATGGAATTGAAATTGAAAACCATACAATTTGACCAAAGAACTGAGCATGTCCCTTCGAGAGAGTAAAATAAGTTCAATATCCATTCTTTGTTTCTCACTTGTAGGCATAATTCCACTAGTGGAAGATGTTGGCTTTCATGTTTCAACCACAATTATTATCTACCTATGTAGGTATCTAGGTAGTTGACTCCCTGTTCTGATCTCCGATTTCCCTCCCTAAACTATCAGACCAACACCACTTAGTGCAACAGGATGAGATACCCACATTACCGTCTATGAATTGTCTATGGCGAAGAACATCGGAGGACAAGGCAAGTACTTCCCATCAAACGACATCAAACATTGGGTAGTGAAAAGCCAACTAGGTCACGAACAGGTCGACACTTTACCCTATATCCCCATATATATAGAAAAGCGCGCTTTCTAGAATATGGGTGAAGCCTGTAACACCACCAGCAGTATTGCCAGCGGTCATTCTGAAGTTGACGAATTAAGCGCAATTCCGAAACTGGTTCACGCCACATAAGCTCATAAACCCCCATTTTACGCACCCGAAGGAACGCCTGGTAACAAGCGAAGATATATTTGCAAGTTAACGCAAAGCAAATTTGATCCGAGACCCAGAGGCATGTAAACAGTATTTCCAGGATTTCTGGTGGAATCTTTTGAAAATGATCGACTGCTATCGGTTTGGTCTTTGTGGTTCGATACCGTTGGAAGATGGATTTAATCTTTGGAACTTCACCCATAATTGATATTACAGATACAACAAAATAGTAAGATGTGAGAGTTAGAATAAATTCGACTGTTTATTTACGTTGGTAGTCGTCATCAATTAGTGTAGTATCCATGGGTTTATACTATAGGGCTATACCGTTCCCTCTATGTGTTTATTTTGTCTCCTCTTCAGCCCCATATCACCAGATCATATGAGAGGGGGCCAAAATACTTGGTGATTGTCACACCTGCAAAAGCCATATTCATTAACTATAAACCAGTATCATGATATTCTCGTTAGTATATGAGTAGAGAGAAATAAATTCTCATGTGGTTGATACAAGGTTGTGGATCCTGGTCCGTGCGTCGGCTTTGACTTCGGATTTCTTCCTGGCAACTATCCAGTGGCAACTTCAACTGCAAACATTTGTTAACTTCCATGCTATCACGTTCGTGGAAATACAGGTGCATCATGACAGACACCACCAGCCTATCAAGGCATCAGCCTCGCAAACCACATCCCCAAAAATGGCAAAAGCGGCCACAATTGACACATTTTCTCTGTCTCCCTCTTGTAAACACCACATCGCTGCCACAGCTAGATACATCGCTCGCAGCCTTCAAAACAGCTCATCTTGAACCTGCGCCAGGTTCTCACTCATCCAATGGCCAAGGAGACTCTTCCTGCCTAGGTCTTCCCAGCAGAGCCTTTCGTCCACTGGGCACACTTCACCTTACTCTTGGGGTGATGAGTCTCACCAATAAAGAGCGTCTCGATCAGGCTATTGATTTTTTCCAGTCCCTCGACCTGGCAGAAATAATCAACGAGGCAGAGCAAGTCACCGCTCACACACAACAAAAAGTTGCCCTTCGTCAATCATCACCCTTGACAGTTTCTCTCGAGTCATTACATGCTCTGCCGCAAGGAAAGTCAGCAACTATATTGCATGCCTCCCCGGTTGATTCTACAGGTCGCTTGCTTCCATTTTGCATAAAGCTACGTGACAAATTCATTGAGGCTGGTTTCATCCAGAGTGAGCCCGACAGAAGACCAAGAGGAAGACAAAATCCTCGCTTTGTCCAAGACAGCCCTCAAGCCTCTGAAGCCACGATTCTTAGCGATGTGTCTTTACAACAACCCAAACCACGACCCCTCCTCCTGCACGCGACTATTGTCAATACCATCTACGTCCATGGACGGCAGAACCAGAGCAAAGATGCCAACGGCAACAATTCATCCAAACGTCTTACGTTTGATGCTCGCAACCTGATTTCACATTATCGTAATTACTACTCTGATGACAACAGAACTATCCCGTACCGATCACCTGCTGGGTCTTCTGCAGACATTAGAAGTGAACCCTGTGCAGGGTCTTCGCCAATCCCCGATGCAGACATTACTTCCGAGGATAGAGGCCATCCGGCCCATTCTCTTCCACCCTCACGGGGCTACCCTTTCATTTGGGCAAAGGAAATTCCTCTGGATACTATCTGCATTTGCGAAATGGGCGCTAAGAAATTAGACCCTGGTGTCCACGACCGTGATGGTTTGAATGAACGGCTCGGCGAGGAATATACAGTTATTGCAGAACGGAGTCTCAATCCAATACTGCCATCACCTCCCTTGTCGACCGAAACGCCCGCATAATACATTTCCATCTAGCAGAAAATGGTCAATTGGGGATGATCTATAAACTTAATTTATCTTGGTCATATTTATGAAACTGAATTGTTCAAGATATTTGATTCCATTGCTGTGCTAGTGATATTAATGAGTAGGCTAGATCCCAAGCCTGCTTGGGTTGTGGATAGTACATGTGGCTAGGATTGCTCATCATGATATGAGTTGCGTTAGAGTGCAGCTCGGCCTTGGCTGAGCAACGAAGAGAGGACTTCCTGAGACATGTCTACGGGATTTTGACGGAAAATTGAAAGCCAGATGGCTAGGACATCAATCCGAGCCTTGTGACAGTGGGACTAATAGGGCCGAGCGTGGTGAATTGCGCTAAGACGAAAAGGGAACGCGAGTGTGGTTGGGAAATTCCACACGGTCATGCATCACGAGATTATCTCAACCGACTCATGATGGTTTCCTGTCCCCGTTCAATAGACAGCTCCGCGGCCTTGGCCTTGATGGCAGTGAGCATGCTGCGCTCGAAATCATCACGGGTGCGCAGCACAGCCTCAACCCATGAAAGCTGCAGATCCCAGTACTCAAGCTTGAATGCTTCGTAGACCTCTACAAGCGCAGGGCCCTTTTCAGTAGCAAGGAGGCGAACAAGCCAATCAACCAGCCGCCACTTCTGCTTGATAGTACCCTCAAATGAGTCGGGATACTTCTCAAAGAACGCAAATACGGTGAGAACGTCGTCCTTGAACTTGTCTGTGAAGGGGTCGACATGGCGGCGGAACTTAACACCCTTGTTGCGCACCGCGGACAGGTACCTCACTAGCAGCTCGTCTGAGAGTTCCTCGACTAGGATCTCGGCTAGAGATGGGTGCAGCACGGAATTGTAGTCCGCCATGTAGTCTTCAAATGTGGAGGTAATACGTTTCATAGCGAATTCACCGTACCAGCGGGATGTGTAGAAGTCTGGCAGGACGGTGTCAAGATCGACCCGGAAGACCAAGCCCACGAACTGCGCCAGGCAGTGCGTGCTCAGATCCACATAGCCATCGCGCAGTGAATCCAACTCGATAGTTGCCGTAGTGCCCATGTACTTGGGTGTGACCATAGGCTCGAAATCGGACTTGAACCGCGTCAGGTAGCCGAACTGGTTGCCCTCTTCGTTGTCGTCGATGCAGGAGATCTGGTCGTTGGCTATGCCGATTAGCCAATCTTGCAGCAGCTGCACGCCTTCTTGGTCTGCGCCTTCTGCTTGGTACTTTGAGCATTCTTCGTCCACGAGTGCCTGCCATGAACTCTGTCGGCTCTTCAAGGCCCGGAACATGGCATCAATGACACCCTCTACAAGGTCTGCGCGGTCTGATGCCCCTGATGCCATGACTTGTTCGTGGAGCATGCGCCACATGTCGGCCAGGGTCTTGGTGCGGAAGTGGCCTTCTGCGTTGTTGTCTAGGGCATCTGCGGCACGTTCCACGAGAGACTTTTTGTCTGCGTTGAAAATGCGGTCCATCCATTCTTCGACAGCGTTGATGATGACGTTCTGCCATTTTCGGACTAGTTCTGGCTCCCGGTCGTCGAGAATGTTGGGTTGGAGCTCCGTCGATGTCCAGCCCAGCTTCTTCATCTTCTTGTAGTACTTGTCACTCCAGTGGATGATGCTGAGCAGATTATCGGCTGGGAGCTCGGGGTCATCGATCATCCTGAGCAGGAAATCATGCATCATTTGATGATAGATATCGGTGTATGTTTTGAATATCTTCCATTTCTTCGGGACAAGGCTCTGCATGCCTTGCTTGACCGTGAATAGATCATTGAAGTACCAGCGGAATTTCTTTTCCAGATTTTCTGGATCTGCAAGGAAGTTTTCAAGGGTCTCTTCAAATTGGCCCTGGGCGTAAAGCTCAATAGCCTGGATGAATTTATCCTTGTAACCCCGAACAGTCTTAGGACCAATATTCATAGATTTGAAACGACTTGCGAGGTCCTTGTGGTCTTTCTGTGCCTCTTGCAACGCTCTGACTGTATCATCATTTTTCTCCTCGTTCAAGACAACAACGGCGAGTCGGACAACCATGCTCTTGTTGTCAGCCTGCACCAAGGGAATGAGGTTCATACAAGCCGTTCCAAGGTGATCATCAAACCACTCAATAACAGAATCCAACCCTTCAAAGTACTCCGTCAGAGTCTCTTCGGAGCTCCGATCCTTCGCCTTGCGAATCTGATCCAAAGCTTCATCACGGAAATCCCTTAACCGCGAGATCTGCATGTGAGCCCGCAGAATATTAGGCTGATTCTCCATATCGTCATCATCCTCTTTGAGCAAATCCTCCACTTCCTGAATATCCGCGCCGAAATTCTCCAATCCTCGTTTCATCATAAGTGTAGCATCAAAATGGCGTTGGATCCGCGCAAGCTGATCAATCTGCGCAAAGTCCTCCACACTATCCTGCGACTCAGCGCACAGCTTATCGATGCCCTGAAGCTCATCTTTTGTTTTCGAGACTTGTCGTTGGCCCTCAGTCAGAGCTGCAATGCTGCGTTGCACAGCCTCCAGCTGGTCTCGGAGACCTTCACGCAACCGTGAATCAACTGCCGTCTTCTTCCGCAAGTATTCCGCTTTGAGACCGGCGATCTTATCGAGATCTTCCGGGTGTCGTAGGAGGTCTTCGAGTCGCGGCAGGGCGACCGTAGGATCAATATTACTGGCTTGCGCCATGGTCACGGTATATGTCAAGTAGCTCGTGATACCGTCGTTCTGGTTCAATCGCTCGAAGCTTAGACGAGGGGTGAGGTGTCAACAATGCGGGCATGTGGCGTTGCCTGCAGGAAGGTAGTACACAGCAGCAAGCTATGATATAAATCCAAGTACTGTTACACCGGAAACAGCGCAGCCCATAGTCTCAACTTTCAAACGTGAAATAGTATATCAGCTACCACATGCCGATTGTCGTCGCTACTGTCATCGGATCCCGGCAGAATATACACGTGACCCACCGCCTTCTAATTGAATTTGCGGGATCGCGATCATCTACAAGTCCGCGACGTTACTCCGCCAGACTACAGGATCAATTGTGCTACAGATACCGGCTGCAAATTCTTATCCGCCGATACTCCGGTATCCTCCTATATCCACCGCAGTCCATTCCACATATTCCAAGTCCGATTCCACGGCTCCGGACAACCTCCAATCCATACCGTCGAAAGAACAACATCCGAATATCAGATCCCTCTCAATCACAATCCAACATGTCCTACTTTCGCATCACCCTCATTCGCTCCGCAATTGGACTCCCGCGCCGCTCAACAGACGTCCTCAAGGCGCTCGGCTTGAAGAAGCGTATGGCAACAGTCTTCCACGCCGTCTCGCCCTCCGTCGCGGGTCAAATCATGAAAGTCAAGGAACTCGTCCAGGTCGAGGAGTGCCAGTACCGCCTTACAAAGCAGGAGGTGCATCTTGAGCGCAAGCCCGATCCCGGATATTATACCGAAAAGAGCTGCAGTGAGCAGCGAAATGAGCTCCGTTCGTGATTGTTTTCAATGATCTTCGCGTGCAATGGGGATGATTTTCAGACTGATTTCTTTCGCCGGTCTTGAAGACTAAGATGAGATCTAAGTGTTTTGAAATACCTCTCACTCGGACAATTGATTGATCGAGTGTGTCCTCTTTTTTCTGTTTTGGCTTTGCTTGCATGGAGCGGGTTTCTTTTTTCCTTTTTTTGGTCATGTACTCTACGTCCACATCTATCGGACCATTGTCTTTCTGGCAAACTATTGTATTATATGCATTATTACCGTCTAGTGGAATCCAACACTTGAAACAAATATGTGCAATTTGAAAGGACCAGGATAATGATAACGCCACTGCACCAGCAGTTTAGGTAAGGACAGCTATGAGGCACTAGGACTATGTCTAGGAGTCTTGACAGGCCGGGCAAAGAAGATACAAGGAAAAACAAGTTCACTCCAAGACTCACGCTTTGTACAAAGTGTCCAAAAATCCTTCTGCCAGACGGCTAACGACACTCTTGTCGGGAATGCTGCCAGCTACGCCATACAGAGCAGAGGTATCGCCACGGTTGAGAATATATGATTTGCCCTCACGCTTGCGCTGCTCGGCCTTTTCAAGCTCTTTGCCGATGACTTCAGTCAAATCAGCAATGAGCTGGTCAACAGCCTTGGCAGTTGGAATAGTGAAAGCACAGTGGATAGCCGGCGGAGATTGCAGGGCGTTCAGGTGCCAGCCTTTAGCGGACAGGTCATCAGCGATATCATAAATGTCAATGGCACCGTTCTTGCTGCGGAAAGCAACTACACTGACGATAGGGTTACCAATGACCTCCATGTGTAGTGAGATAGTCGCATCGGTTCGAACGGCCGTCTCGAACTTCCGTGCTGCGTTGATGATCTCGGTACAGCTGTTGATGTATCCAGCTTCGCCGACGCTCATCAGACTGGCCCAACAACCGGCGATCAGAGCACCAGGGCGAGAGCCCGCCACGGAGGGAGAGGCATAAACACCGCCGGACCAATCGGGGTAAATGAAGTACTGGTTGTTTCGGTATGATTTATTGCGGTAGATCAAGACCGAGTTACCCTTGGGGGCAAACCCGTACTTGTGGGTGTCGACACTGATACTGGTCACACCAGGTTGGCGGAAGTCAAAGCCACCCTCTTCCTCGTAGGGCGAGGGGAAGCCGGCCTTCTTGAGGTGGGCGACGACGAAAGATCCCAAGCAGCAGTCAACGTGGAGAGGGATCTTGTACTTGGTGGCCAGATGCGATAGAGCGGGGATATCATCAACAATGCCATGGGGGAAGTTAGGTGCTGATCCAACAAGAAGGACAGTGTTGGGATTAATTAAACGACGAACAGCGTGCACGTCGACCTTGAACTCGGGCTCGGGGCAAGGCACTCGGTGCAGCTTGATCTTGAAGTAGTTGCAAGCCTTGATGAATGCCGCGTGTGCCGTATCGGGAATAATCCTGCGATGACTGATCAGTCCTAGTGCTAAATACTATAATATCCCCATTTCCACTTACATCTCAGGCTCAGTGACACCGCGCTCCAAGAGAGCCTTTTGCCGGGCAGCCAAGCAAGCCATAAGAATAGACTCCGTGCCACCGCTGGTGGTTACACCGGCACCATCCGAGGGGGCGTTGAAGAGGGCGAGAACCTAGAACAGACATCAGCAGGGAGGCTCCTTCGGAGATCGTACTTTAGGTATAGGAATATTCATGCATACCATAGCAACCACCTCAGCCTCCATCTTCCGTACGCCAGGGAAAACATCCGGATGAATCGGGTTCGCGACACCAAACTGTCCAAAGGCCTCAGCCTGTAGCTTCAACAGCTCCGCACCTCCATGATAAACAGCGCCGCTTACGCGACCGTCTTCCCATCGTGTATGTTCAAGCCCAGCCAACTTGTCAAGTTCAGCGCGGACCTGCTCCGGCGACCAACCCTCCTTAGGCAGCGAAAGATACCGTGTAACATCCGGTCCGGAGTTGACCAGCTTCGATTCGAGTTTCGTGATCGCAGTGTTCACTTGCTTATCGACCTGGCCGCGAACACCAGGAACGCGCAGGAAAATGCCGTAGCAGAACAGGCGGAGCGAGATGTAGATGTTGCGGATACTGCCGAGGATACCATAGCCGCGGATGGAGTAGAAGGTTTTGCGCGTGTACCGAAGGATGAACAGAATAAATACGACGTTGCGAACACTGTAAAATAAAATGTGTCAGTGGCAATTGCCTATCGTCTTTGACCTGCGGGGAAACGGGGAATTGTTCAACTTACAGGTCTTGAAGGTTCAGGGCAGACAGATGCGCACCGGACACCCGGCCGTAGCCAACCAGCTTGTTCTGTAAAGCGACTGGCAGCATCGAAGAGCTCATTATTCTCCCTAGGGATAGTGTGATAATGATGGGTGGGAGTGGCGATGGAGAGGTTTCATTTCGTCAAGTAGTACGTGACTGGATGAGTCTTAGCGGGCCTCGGCTGCCACATGAAGGTCTTAGGTCAACGTTACAATGAAACAGCGTGATATTAAAGAAATCGTATATATATGTACTTGAAATAACAGAGTAATTTATTTACACGTTTCCTATATCAATCCTTCAACTACATCAAACTACATCTATGTTCTTGTCTTTCTCTGACGTAATTGGTCCAGACTAGGTAACTACCTAGGTATACAATATAAAAATGAAGAGTCTAAAGAGTAAGTTACTGCCTCTTCTGCGCTAAATGTACAAATAAAGGAGAACTCTCTTCTCCTAGCACAAATGTGTTGCTTATCCCAAAAGAAAAAAGAAGAAAAAAAAAAAATAGGAAGACTTTTCACACCCTTGTATGGAAAAAAGAAAATGTCAAAACAAATGAAAAAGCATCAAATCATCAGGTATTTCGCCACGCCCGAATTTTTTGTATAAGCCACCGTGAGATAGCGTCATACAATATATGTATTGGTAAAGGGAAATCTATACCACAAGACCGGCAGCCTGAGCCTCAAGGAGCTCCTTCTCCTTGGCGACGAATGCAGCCTGCTCCTCGGCGGTCAGGTCAAGAAGGGGCTTGTTCTCGCCGGACTTGAGGTTACGGTGGTAAGCACGGATAATGCTGTCAGCGTCATCGACAGCAATGGGACGAATGTCAGCCATAGCCTTGATCTTGGCAGTGCACTCCTTGTATTGAGCGTCAGTCATCTCAAGCTTGAGCTGCTGGGCACGCGACTTGATGGCGTTCCAGCCAGTCAAGCGGGAGGCGAAGTGGACGTAGCGGGTCATGCCGAAGTCAGCAGGGTTGATAATTTCGTAAGTGCTGGGGTTGTTGAGGATAGCCTTGGCGTGGATACCAGCCTTGTGGGTGAAGGCACAGAAACCGGTGATGTAGTTGTTGAAAGGAATGTTGACCTCAACGGCCTCAGCGACGAGGTCCTCAATCTCCTTGAGCTTCTCGAGCTTGTACTTGCTCTTGACGTAGTCGCGGTCGGCGACCATCATGCGGGCCATCAGACCACCGAGAGGGGTGATACCGTTACGCTCACCGATACCGAGAACGGAAGTATCGATGTGAGTGGCACCGGCCTCAAGGGCACAGAAGGCATTGGCAATGGCACAACCAGTGTCGTTGTGGAAGTGAGTCTCGATATCACAACCAACAACACCGCGCAGAACACGGACGAGCTCGTAGACCTGGCGGGGGGAAGCGCAGCCAACGGTATCGGCAATACCGACACGGTTCACGCCAACCTTGTCCACAGCGGAGTAGATTGACAGGAGGTCAACCAGGTCGGAACGGAAAGAGTCCTCACTGGAGAAACGGATCTCAATACCCTTGGACTTGACGAACTCGATAACTTCAATGGCGGCGTTCTTAATGTAGGTCATGTCCTTGCCATGAGAGTGCTCACGGAGGTAAGAAGAAGTACCGATAACAACATCACTACACAAGGTCAGTTCAGAGTCACCAAAGGGAGGACCAGGTACACGACTCACACTCCATCAACACCGGTCTCGACGGCAATACGGGCATCATCCATGTGGCAGCGAATGTGAGTGAGAATCTGAAGACCTTATTAGATATTGATAGTCACGAGACCTGGGCAAAACCCTAACGTACCTTAGCCTTCAGGCCAAGCTTGCAAATGGCCTCGCAATCCGCGCGGGACTGCTCAGAAGCACAGGGACTGGTAAGCTCAATCTACAGTGTGATGATCATTAGCCTCTTAATTTTATAGTCATAAACTCTTTGTCCGGTGACTCACGTAGTCCACACCGAAGTCATCGAGAGCCTTGGCAATTTCAATCTTCTTGGCAGTATCGAAGAAAGCGTTGGCGAACTGCTCTCCCTCACGCAAAGTAGACTCAATAATCTTGAAACGTGAGACATTGCTAAGGAAATCGGTGACGCCAGCGTCGTGCCCGTAGGGGTTGCGGGATGCGGAGGGGTGGGGGTTTTGGCGAGTTTCAATGCCAACGAAACCAGTGTGGTCACCGTCTATATAGATGTCAGCAAATGATTCTAGTATAATAGCTTTTCAATTGACATACTGGGAGCAACGGTATTAGCTTGCCCATTGGGCTCGGAGTCGGCACCGGTACACATGGTGCAGATAGTTGAGTGTGAAGGGTCGAGACTTAGTAAATATGAAGCCCAAAAGTTTAGAACAATTCACAAAAGATCGAAATTCAAAGAAAATCGAGCGACACTTAAAATCTTTGTAGTAGGAAACCTAAAGGGAAAAAAAGAGACGGAAAGAGTCATAAATTCATACGCCGAAGTAGTGGGCGGTGAAGTCCGGAGTCATAGACGCCCCCTCCTTCTGGGCGGCAAAAAAGAAATTTTTGTATTTATATACGGAGTACAGTGACTGGACATAAGTTTTTGACACCCCCGGGCCCCACACCCCGTAGATTATATAATATTCTGCCAGTAGGATTAACTCCTTATATTATGATTGTCTCTGTTAATATGGCGTAGAAAAGGAAGAAATAGGTTCATAGATCTAGAAGAGAAGAAAATTGTCATTCTTTTACAAAAAATCGGCCTGTGTACAGCGGTTTTAGAAATGTTCTGTATTTCTAATTTGGGAAGGCGGTAGTGGCGGGGAATTCGGTGGGGCCAAAGGGGGGTGCAAAAACTTATGTCGAGTGTACGGAGTTTGTAATCCGTACATATGGATGTATGCAGATCTCTGTCAGCCAACTAGAAGACCGGAAACAATGATGACATCACCCCATTTCACATACTGTGAATTGTAATTGTGTAGTAGGAATCATATGTCTTGATCTTCATTTTGAAGATAAATATATTAGAGAATGGTTGGTATATCTATAGAAAATATCATTATCAGAAGTTGAGGTGAACTTATGAGTCAGACCCCACAGGTAAGGTCCGATGTCGGTTCCAAGAGTATTTGAAGTACTCCGTAAAACTACACACATTTCAGGGATTTTAAAGAGAGACATTGAACTATGCATGTGAGTCATGTAAATAATATACAACATACGGAGTACAACATACTTGAATACCTCGGTACTTTTGTACGGAGTAGAAACATGCTAAAAGATCCTACTATGTATTATACTCCCCCACCTCTCCACAATCGGCTTAGGCATTGTAATTTTCTTCACTTTTCTCCCATTCTCTCGCAGGTTGACTGGGTAAGACTCACACGGAGAGGATTTGTCTCCCTTATTAGGATCTAGAATAAACTATATAAATAGGAAAGGCGATAAATTACATCACTATATTTCTATTTTATTTTGTTTGTCAATAGCATCTCGACCAAATTATAGGAACTCTCTAAACTCTTTAAAGAGGACTATACAAAGCGTTAGTTACCGGTACCCAGAAACGACGGGGGAAAGAAATGACTGCCACAACTGGGCGTTTCCCCAGAACATTGTGAGAACTCTTCTGATAGCTGTTTTTATATTAGGAGTCCAGATAGTTACTAGAGGCTACGGGGAACCTATAAGTCACATGCGCTGCCAATTACGCCAATTTACAAGGAAACGGCATTTTATTTTCAGTTGAATCGACAAGTAGTATAGTTTTACATTAGCAGCCAAATGGGGGGAAAGAACAAGAAAACTCTCACTTTTAAAGCCTTAACATCCAGTAAAATGTAAAATTTTCCATTTCTCTTATAGTTGGATGCCACATTTAAATAGTTCAATGTTAGTATATTGTAGTACGGATGTTGCAAGAACTCGAAGTTTGTATACCTAGACAGCTCTTTATAAGTATATAGTAGATCATTGGCTTTTGCTATTATTAACGCCATTTTTGTAACAAACTTCCGCTGTTACAAAAGACTCATCTATCACTAGGTAGTCATGCACTATGTACATCTCTACTATACTCACCTAGCAGGTATCACAAACTCGTGATATTAGTGTAACCCCGGCAACATTCAAGCCTCGGATGACTTCAACTAAGAAAAGGTTGTGTAAAGGTACACCTGTATTGTTTACTACCATTATATCATATAATGCATCGCATTTGACCATCTGCGGAATCCGATACTATTTTGGCTCTACATGTTTCCGCATAGTCATTTACGGTGAATTCATATCCCAAGCATAAAGAGACCAGATTCTTTTGCAATTTCAATTTATTGACAAAGTACCCCATTTGCAAAGATCCAAGCATTGTAGGTCTATATTATTCCAGGGAAATATATAACGATTCGAGTGTATTCTGGTCAGTAGTCAGTAATGAGCTTTTAATATACCCGGATGATATCAATTGACATCTAAATTTGTGGGGTCGGGAGCTTTATGCAAGTCAGAATCCACAAAGATCTAATTGCAAGAAGATTATCAAAAAAAGAATATAAATCTAGAACATTCTGAACTAATTGCATAGGAATGGCGCCATTGGTGTAGAGAAAGGAGGTGCGGGAGTAAAATTAAAGCGTTGTGGTTGGCTAACGCTCAGGCCAGCTGTCGTCCCAACTTCCTCCCATTCTTCCTCTTGTCTCTGACTGTGTTTCTTGTCCCTTCCAGTCGTTGGTAAGTGTCTATTTCATCTTGATTCATTCCCGAGACCTGTCTCACTGACTCGCCGCAGCCCTCAAGATGCGTTTCACCTCGCTCGTCACCCTCCTCCCTGCTCTGGCCATGGCCCAGGAGCAGGTTCCCCTCGCCGACCGTGTGCAGGGGTGGTTCAACCAGGTCAAGTCCTATGTGCCAACAGCAGCCCCAGCTTCCCCAATTGAGAAGTTGGCCGAGAAGGTTACCGAGAAGAGCGTCACAAACGTGTCCTTGGACAACTGGCAGTCCATCCTTACCCCAGGACCCCAGGCGGAGGACTTGTTGATCTACATCACCGGAGGCAACAAGACTTGCTTCGGTCGCTGCGGAACTGCCGATAAGGCATTCAAGGTGAGTTTATGTGCTCCAATCGACGCGTCTTTTCGAGTCCCAAGTCTCTAACATGTGTTCGCAACCCTCAGGAATCCGTCCTGTTGTTCTCCGCTGACCCTACCTCACCTCACCTCGGATATTTGGATTGCGAGGCAAACCAGGTCCTGTGCGCCGCCTGGTCTGCCAGCGCTCCCTCCGTTCAGTACTACCAGATCCCCAAGGCACCTGCTGTTGGCGAGGAGCGTGCTCCGACTCCTCTCCGCAACATCTACCTGAACGCCACCACCGTCACCCCCGCGACTATCTACGAGATTCACGCTAAGAAGACCTACGAGAAGGTCCCCATTTACGAGGGCGCTCTCCACCCCGTTGACGGCTGGGTCGCTAAGTACCAGCTCAACATCCCCATGGGCTACGTTATCTGGGGTCTTGGTGCTGTCCCCAGCTGGCTGTTCATGATTGGTATCAGTTTCTTTAGCCGGACCATGATGTAAGTTGAAATTGATTGTGCTTGTTGTTATTAGTCTAACACCGGAATTAGGGGCCGTCGCGCGGGTCCTACTGGAAACGCCCCTCGGGCTGCTGCCCCCGCTGGTAGCGCAAACTAAATAGCCTCTTTCGGTCTATGTTGGTGTTTTGGGTTGTATATAATCAGTGGTAGTGTATTGTGATGCGTCCAATATGCTTGGGTTGGTTTGTGTTCTTTGTTGGGCAGATATCTGTCGGGGATGGAGCCTTGGGCCTTTTTCCAGCTACCTTTTTAATCAACGTATCCTAGCTATGTAGTGGGATTTTGTAACAGATTCACCGAATGCATTATTAGTAACTCTTTTGACACTATTAGCTCTCTATCCAGAACATTGTTTGAAAACCTGTAGCCCATTCGCTACCCGAATTACTATGCTGCTGAGTTTCTTTATGACGCGCATGCTCTTAAATCTGAGGCATCATATGCGAGGTTGAGGTAGGTCATCGCCCAATTCAAAGTCACATCGGAGATAACAGTTCAATCTGTGCTGTTGATGTATGTGTCTTTGGGTTGGACAAAAGAACGAATATGGCCCTAGGGTATTTGAAGGAAAATGAAATTGTAACTTATTATTCTGGGCTTATAGGTTCCTTAAATTTCATTGCTGGCTATTCCACTATTCTTGATACTGTACACTCGCAAGTCTAAAACATATATCTAGAACCTCTACTTCTAAATAATCAATACCCTCCCCGGCATGACCTTCACGTCAAGCTATATGTATAAAATCAAAGACTGAGCTAAGAATGAGCTTCATCTGAAATTTGTCGAGCAAATAAAAGAGTTGAGCGCTATGGAAGTGTGAAGATGTCTAGGGCGGTCGACCTTCCCTCACATTTGAATTTCGCGCCACGCCGAGATCTTCAACCATACAACCAACTCAAAAATGGCCGCCCCAGTACCATTAGATCGCGTACCCCCCACGACGGCCGCCTACGTGATCGCAACCGCCATCATTGCAGGTGTGACCGGATACTTCATCGGCCAAGGATCCTCTATCAGCCTCTTCAAAGAGAAGAAAGAAGGGTGGCCGAACAGCTATGATGTGAAGGTCCACAACCACTCCTCCGACGAGGAGGAATCAGACTCAGAAGAAGAAGAGACCGACGACGAAGACGAGGGCAACGGCGAAGAACTGTCGAGCTTCAAGGACAACAGCGAGGAGGTGAAGCTGGTGCTCGTCGTCCGCATGGACCTGGGCATGACCAAAGGTATGTGCCCTACGAATATTTCAATTGTTCCCATATCTTCTGCAAGCGCTTACAATCTCTTTCTTCTAGGCAAAATCGCCGCCCAGTGTGGTCATGCTACCCTCGCTTGCTACAAATACTTCCTCGAATACGCCCCCAACTCGCCTATCCTCAAGAAATGGGAGCGCGGTGGCCAGGCCAAGATCGCGTTGCAGGTCAAGTCCGAGGATGAGCTGCTGGTCATGCAGGCCCAGGCTATTAGCCTTGGGCTTTGCACGCGCGTTATCCAGGATGCTGGGCGTACGCAGATCGCAAGTGGCAGCAAGACCGTGCTGGGAGTCCTGGGCCCTAAGAGTGTGGTTGACGGCGTGACGGGACACTTGAAGCTGCTGTAAATTACACATGAGCTTTTCTTGTATTTAGATAGGCAATGATCATGACGTCGACGAACAGCTTTCCAACATTACTCAATCCATCACATTCAGCATGCGACAAGCAGTCGGGCATTCATTATATGCGCGTAGAAAAAATACGTGTAGCATGTTTCCTAGACAACCTAGTCCTGCAGAAAAGATGACTTCTTGCAATCCAAGGATTGTGATACGAGATACGAGTTACGAGTTCTATATAAGAGATGTTGGCAAGTCATGGTTATTCCCTAACCTCAGTGGCCAACGGCCAGTCGGCAAAGAGATATGAAATATGACGCCGTCCGAAACCAAGCTATCAAGCCGAGCTCACCAGTGGGAGCTCAAGACCCGCGTCACAAGGCACAGACAATTAATCTGAGATCTGTCGACCGGAAACCGTAAAGGCCATCCACGCAAAAAATGATGGCTCCAAGCTCGTCGAAATGCCCAGCTCTCAACCATCACACAGAAACCAGTCAGACTGGAGTCCATGGACAGGAAATCTGGACACAGATCCGGTTATGGTGAAGAAGAAAAGAGGAAAGAAAAAGCGGAAAGGGTCTTATTTATGTCGCAAGTGGGGCCTCTAAGATTTTATGGCACTAGGCCAGGATAGGAATAGTGCAATGTAGCCACATCATGTGACCCGATTGCGCTTATCAGGAATCTAGATGGCGTTGTGACAGCTAACAACGCAACGCACACTCACAACGCAAAGCACAATCTCCAACAAAGACGGACTACTTGACAAGACCCCACGGACCTCTGCTTTGCACGGATGCACTGGACTAAAACTTCAATTGATAAAATCTAAAGTGAAAGAAGAGGGGACATCGGGTACGGAGTAAGTTATACCCCATCCGGTTTTGCCAGCAAATGCCGCCCCTGGACAAAATGATAACCCGGAGTCTGGGCGCTACAGCGTCGCGCTTCAGTCCATCATCTCTCAGTTTCCTCTCTTCTCCTCTTTCTCCACACATCGTCAAAATGGCGAGCGATCTCTCTATTGAGCAAAACAATAAGATCCGAGTCACTCTTGGCCTCAAGCCACTCCCTGTTCCTGGCGCCGGCCCAGAATTCAGAGAAGACGACAGCGAGTCCGGTGAGGAAGAGGACCCAGCTAGCACTATCGAAACACGCCCGGCGGAAAGTTATGACAACTGGAAGAAGGTTCAAGATGCCGCTGAAGCTAAACGGAAACGAGACGAAAAGAATGCCGCCATCAAGCGGGCGCGTGATATCGCCCAACGGAATCTTCAACTTCAAGGAACCACACTTGGTGAGGTGAACGGCGAGGAACTCGATACCAAGGCGTTTCTGGCACAAACCAACAAAAACCGAAAGAAAATCGAGAAGGATCGCGCCCGGCGACTCGCCGAGGAACTCGAGGAGCGGGAGCGTCTTGCAGCCGCCGAGTACACTGCAGCTGATCTGGCTGGAATTAAGGTCGGACACTCTGCGGGTGCTTTTGAGGGTGGCGAAGATCACATCCTGACACTGAAGGACGCCGCGGTGGACGACGACGAAGAGGACGATGAGCTCGAAAACCTCGATCTGGTTGAGAAGGAAAGAACCGAAGAGAAGTTGGAACTCAAGAAGAAAAAGCCTGTCTACGATCCTACTGCAGAGAACCAGGGCATCCTTTCACAGTACGACGAGGAGATCGAGGGTAAAAAACGGAAGCGATTTACACTCGACGCCCAAGGTTCGACCGAGGAACGCGAAGCAAAGCGACAGGAAGTTTCGAACCAATTGCGGAAGAACATAATCAGTCTCGACTTTGAGCCGGAAGTGCCGGCCTCCGATTACATGGACATTAGCGAGGTCAAAATTAAGAAGCCCAAGAAGAAGAAGGCCAAAGCTACAAAACGGGGAACTTTTATGGAGGACGACGAGATTGCCCCGGTTACGGATTCCAACGATGCGCAAGGGTCCTCAGCCATGGATATTGATTCAAAGGCTGGAGTCCCAGTCCCTGCTCGCCGCAAGCCCATCAATGAGGATGTTTCTTTCGTGGATGATGATGATCTTCAAGCCTCTCTTGCATTGCAACGACGGGCAGCCTTCAAGAAACGCAAGAAGATTAGTCCCGAGGAACTTGCGAAGCAGCTTCGAGAAGAGGAGACTCAGACCCCAATGGAGATTGAAAGTCCGGATGGTGAAGACGAGGAGCCTGGTCTTGTTATCGATGAAACATCAGAGTTTGTCTCAAATCTACACAAGCCTACTCTCCTAGCGCAGGAAGAGAAACCGACTCGAGCTGTAGCCAAAGTGCGTGAGAGCCCCGAAGGAGAGGCCGAAGCAGAGATCGAAGGAGAGGGTGTGGAGATTGATATGGACCGTTACGCCGATATCGATGACGAAGAGGAGCTGGCCGCGCGAATCAAGCGCGATCAAGAATCTACGACCGAGCCACAACAACTCACTGTGACAGGTCTAGAAGAGGAATCAAGTCTAGACCAGGGTCTAGCTGCTACTCTATCAATGTTGAAATCACGTGGCCTCGTCAAAGATAACGACGGCGGCCAGAAGAACGCACTCATGCGCGATCGCCAGCGTTTCTTGGCCGAGAAATTGAACCGCGAGACCGAAACCGAGCGACGCGCCCGCCAGCAACGTGAGCGAGATCGTACCTCCGGCAAGCTTGAGCGCATGTCAGCTCGTGAGCGCGAGGAGCACGCACGCTGGGAGAACAAGCATCGTGACCAGCAGGAAGCACGTCATATGGCCGAAGTGTTTAACAGCCAATACAAACCCGACGTCCAGCTGCGGTATGTGGATGAGTTCGGTCGTAATATGAACCAAAAAGAAGCCTTCAAGCAACTCAGTCACCAGTTCCACGGCAAGGGAAGTGGAAAGATGAAGACCGAGAAGCGTCTGAAGAAGATTGAAGATGAAAAGAAGCTCGAGTCTATGAGTACTCTAGACGGCAGCCAGAACAACCCCATGAATACTGTTATGGACACTGCTGCACGGAAGAACCGCCAGGCTGGTGTTCGTATGGGCTGATCTTTTTTTTTTCTTCTCTACTATGTATTCTTACAGCCAAATACCAATTCTACGATATTCAAAATCTATCACACTCTTAAAGCGTAGTTATATTTAGGCCTATATCTCCTGTGGAGAGCGGCTATTAGAATACATATTTAACCGAATTTCGGCTGTATCTTTTAGACATGGAGAACTGACAGTTCTCCAATTGTTGTGAGGGGAAATGGTGTGGAGTAGATCGCCTTGATCAGTTCACCGGGGGATGGAAATTGCCGGGAAAACATTTGGAGATGGGCGGCTGACTTAGTTTTCTATAGGTATACGTGTTATATAGATATATGGAATAATATAACATAACTACAATATATCTACAATATGACTATAATATATCTACAACAGTATACATAAAATCAAAACAAGCAATGTAATTTAGCCGGAGGTTGTAGCCAATCCCATTCGCACATCTCGCCGGAGTTAGTTGTACTTGGTACTTCAACAAAGGCGGAGTAACATACCAACTGGTAGGTACCCGGTACCATTATCACATGAGTCAGGGCGAAAAACATCGGGACACCATCTCCGATCCTTTTATATTCTTTCTCTCCTCCCCCGGTTTTTCCCTTTCTCTTTTAAATCCCCAAATCTAGGAGAGCTCGGTGTCCTTTAATTTTTCTTCATATCCTCTGTCATTATGCTTTCCACTCTCAGAGTCGCCAGCCGGTCGGCTGCCTCCCGCGAGGTCAACATGCGCACCGTCGTGATCGGAGCTAGACACGCCTCGGCCTGGGCCAATGTTCCCCAGGGTCCTCCTGTAAGCTTTCTTGAGCTTGCAATCATCGGATTGGTGGTTTGAAAGGCCAATTCTAACGTAGCTCGGTTAATAGGACGCCATTCTCGGCATCACCGAAGCTTTCAAGGCCGACTCCTTCAAGGAGAAGATCAACCTGGGTGTTGGTGCCTACCGTAAGCCTCGCCCCAAACAATCGCCGCATTGCGCGATGGATTGCATATTTGATTGCTGACAAGCCATTCTGTTTCAGGTGACGACAAGGGCAAGCCTTACGTCCTGCCCTCCGTCCGCGCCGCTGAGGAGAAGGTTGTCGCATCGCGCTTGGACAAGGAGTACGCTGGCATCACCGGTGTTCCCGCTTTCACCACCGCCGCTGCCGAGCTCGCCTACGGCCCCGACTCCTCCGCCATCAAGGACAACCGCCTCGTCATCACCCAGACCATCTCCGGTACCGGTGCCCTTCGCATTGGCGGTGCTTTCCTCAAGCAGTTCTACCCCGGCGCCAAGAAGATCTACCTCCCCAACCCCAGCTGGGCTAACCACAAGGCTGTCTTCTCCGACTCCGGTCTCGAGGTCGCCCAGTACAGCTACTACAACAAGGACACCATTGGCCTCGACTTCGAGGGTCTGATTGCCGATATTAAGGCCGCCCCCGAGGGTAGCATCATCCTGCTCCACGCTTGCGCTCACAACCCCACCGGTGTCGACCCTACCCAGGCCCAGTGGCGCCAGATCAGCGATGTCATGAAGCAGAAGGGCCACTTCGCCTTCTTCGACATGGCCTACCAGGGCTTTGCCAGTGGTAATGCCGACAAGGATGCCTTTGCTCCCCGCCACTTCGTTGAGCAGGGCCACAACATTGCTCTTTGCCAGAGTTTCGCCAAGAACATGGGTCTGTACGGCGAGCGTGTCGGTGCTTTCTCCCTTGTTTGCGAGAACGCCGAGGAGAAGAAGCGCGTCGATTCGCAGGTCAAGATTCTCATTCGTCCCTTCTACTCTAACCCTCCCATTCACGGTGCCCGCATCGCCTCCACCATCATGAACGACCCTGCTCTTAACACGCAGTGGCTCGGCGAGGTTGAGGGCATGGCTAGCCGCATCATCGAGATGCGCTCTCTCCTCCGCACCAACCTCGAGAAGCTTGGCAGCAAGCACGACTGGTCCCACATCACCAGCCAGGTAAGGAGCGAAAACTGATCCTGACAATGATCCAAATGACTAACATGATATATAGATCGGCATGTTCGCCTACACTGGTCTGAAGCCCGAGCAGATGGACGCCCTTGCCAAGGAGGTAAGATTTAAATTATATCTCTTCAGACCTGATTCCTAACAACCCTTCTAGCACTCCGTCTACGCCACCAAGGACGGCCGTATCTCCGTTGCTGGTATCACCAGCGCCAACGTCGAGAGACTCGCCGAGTCCATCTTCAAGGTTACCGGCTAAATTTAAAATCGCCTAGAAAGGGAATTTTGAAGGATATACGATAAAACGAATGTTGGGGAGAAAAACTGGGCCTGGATTTCTGGTGCTTTGGAGTCCCAGCCCTTTTGTACTGATATCTACTGTCTCTGTTTCATATTTAGCATGTCCCTCTCAACGGAGATTTTGGATTCTTTGATTTCTCCAGTGTTTTATGACCCTATGGTAGTCCTTTGTCCTTCACATCCTCGTCCACTCCCTGATCTTCCCCAAAACCTCCTCCCTCGCAATAATCTGCACCCACCAATTCCCCATCCCATCCTTTCCAGTAACAGTCACCATATTTCGTGGCCCATTCCCATCCAACGGTTCCGGCCCCGCCGTATTTACATAAGACGGTCTACAAGGTATAAATCCTTCCTCCTGACCTCCAACAACTGCACCCCCAAAATCAACCCCAAAGAACCCCGCCCTGTGCCAATTTGTGCAGGAAATACCAAGTTGGCCAGGATGTCCAACAAGCGGTAAACACCCCATCTCGCGAAGCATCTTTTTCCGCAAAGCTGTACGTGCAAGAACCTGCTCCTTCGTCCGCTGCGTCTCTAGTGCATGTCGGATCTTCAATGCAACAGGACCCAACTGATAATCCAAGTCCGGACTATGATCCAAGACTCCAAACTCGTGTGCGTGGAACTCTGCACACGATGGCATTATCGCGTTCCCGATATACACCCCCGGAGACGGCAGGGCGAGTATAGAGCGAATATCAAAGATATTCGATATCTGAACTGGGGTATTCGGGTTTGGATTATGTGCCGTGACGAGGAGAGTTGCAAGCCAAGCGAGGAGGATATCGCTTTCGCTGACGAATGGACGGTCTTGGTCTTTACTTGTCTTGCCATCAAGTTCCCGTAACGTCTTGTCTCTCAACTCGCGCACATATTCCCCCGGAATACAAAGGACTCTATCCTCGACGCGCGGAAACCAGAATTTCTCCCACCACCCCACGAGTGCAATTAACAGAAGGGAAATCTGTCCGAATAGAATACCTGCCATTGTTTTCTCGGTTGTGGTTTCCAAATGCGCTTCTATGATATCTTCATCGAACCCGAGGAAGGGTGGGACATCACGCTTTGATAGTACCGCTGTCCATGCATGCAGGAATGAAGATAGACCCATTGCATCCATGAGAGTATGCTGGAATGTTATTGTGAGAAGCGTTGCGTCATGGAAGAGGACTGTATGAATGACCAGCTGTGGTATATCCGTTCCTAACCAATCTGCTATGCTGGCTGGAGCTGTTTTGTGGCGGACAAGAGGGGAGTATTTGCTCATGCCATCTAGGACGTTGACTTTGGGGGTTTCTTGTGTAGAGGGCATTTGTGATGCTAGAGGATGGGCTTTGATACTGCCGTCATGTGCTTCGGTTGTTAATATGAAGCCAGGTCGCTCTTTGGTGAATTTGGGCGGGAGGTGGTAAACCAATTTGCCCGAGTTCTGGACAGGTTTAGTTATGGACTTCGGCGTTGGGTATTTGGATACTTACGTCTAGTCGTAGACGAGCTCCGAGTTTTCGCCAGTTGTCTATTTCGAGTAGGCGGGTTAGAGAATTGCGGAGTTTCTCCGGGTCGAGGAGTTTGTCGAATCGGAGAGTGACATTTAAGCCGATTGCTCTGGTGTGAGGGACGTCATCCCAGAAATGGAATGGGATGATTGTGTCTGAGGATGTAATTTGGCTGGGTGAATTCATGGTATTTCGGTTGAATATGAAGTCGAATAAGGAAATGCAATTTGAAGAGACGTATATAGCATGGATTGTGTTGTTGAGTGTCAATGTTATCTCAATTGAATATGGTCGAGTGCCATCTAGATGTTTTACTGACTTGAACGATAAACACACAACGCAGGATCGAACCGCTTATATCCAGAGAGTGAGCTATATTTAGTGAATTATATCTTTCTGAGAGAAGAGAAGAGAGGGGAAGTCAGACTAGTCCAGAGTTGTATTAGCCAGTTAGCGCCTGGGCATTTTGGCGAAGAGTTCATATGTAAATGACCTATCTATATGTTGTTGAGCCCTCTTATATTATCAACCTCTAATAGTCTAGGTGTAAATGGCACCCTGGAGTGCCTTCACTGCAAATGCTGTCGTCACGCCTCTATTCCCAAGCTTCCTGCCGGACCCCGGGATAAGATACATGAATGATGGCTCCCAGCCTCCATCCCTACACTGGGAAGCAGCCAAAGTATCAAAATCAGGGCGATTAGCAATCCCAAGCGAATTGCATACACACAGACGCATGGCCAAACACAGTGCATCTCCTTCAGCACCGATCCGCTCAATAACCCGCGTCCGGAGAATACCCTCAAATTGTTCCTTCAAGATCTGATCATTAGACCTTGAGAGGAGTCGGTCCATGTAGTACAAGAACCACTCAGCCGTAGGGTAGTATCGAGTGCCACTCATATAGGCTCTGTTGAGCAGAATGTCGTTGACCCAACTCATAGTTTCTGGCAGCTGGTAGCCTCTTCCATACATACCGAAAAGCGTGAGGACGTTGAGACAGATCACTGCGTCGACTCTGGGACGTGATTTATCGAGATAAAACTACCCAAGTTTGTTAGTTGTATATCAATGGATTTTTCAGTGGCTCTCCAACCAATATCAACCCTTCCTCGTCAACATTATTCAGCATTTCATCCAACATGGAATGCACCACCGAGGGTTCGTAGGGCATCGATGCTAGGGCCAAAACGGTACTATCAAGGTCGTCCGGGTAGATCTCTGTGGTGAACTTTGCTGCGCCTACAGGACAACCTGAGAATTGTATTTCATAGTTTCAAAACAGTCCAACTCACCCGTGAAGAAGTTCCAGAATCTAGGGGGCCGACTCAATGACACCAGTAAGCTAGTCAATGAATCTCGTTAACTTGATAGTGCATCCACGAGATTAATACATACCCATCACCCGTGGTATCCAATATTAAAAGTTGAGAGTAAGTCTCATCTACCTCCTCTCCTCGATCTGTGATTGAACGGTGTTGCCCAGCATTGGCCTGGAGGAATGCTTGGCCTCGCGCTACCGGATCCCCAGTCATGTTCACGAGACTCCGCAACAGATTCTCGCCATTGGTGAATACCATCCCTTTGATACCCAAAGCAGACGCCGCCAGCACATTCTCTGGCCGGTCATCCACAAAAATCGTATCTCGCGGTACAGCACCACTGACCCCCAGCATGTGGCGGTAGAATCGCATACTCGGCTTCCGAGTTCTCACTGTAGATGAAAGGAAAATGTGATCAAAAAGTGACCAGAACTCCTCTCCCCACAGTTGCTGAAGAGCCATGTAATCTGGGCTGGAAATGTTCGATGCAAGAATGAACACTACCTTGCCAGCCATAGACTTCTTGAAGTCCCAGAGACTAGCCACTAAATCTCTATCGTATTCAGCATTTGCACGGCCTTTGCTTATGGTCATCGCAAGATCATCTGCTTGGATTCCATATTGATCTGCTAGCTGTTTATAACATTCTTTCTCAGAGAGTTTTCCACACTCATAGGCCATCCATATCGATGTAGAGACAAGTCTTCCCATCGATAAAGAGGACATATCAGTGGCCAGATTCATTTGGCCCAATTTTGGATGGAAGAGTACCCCTCCCAGGTCCAAAACCAGGTTGATAGGGCCAGTATTAAGCGTGGAACGAGTCATTTCGTGGATAATAACACTGAGGAAAAGATATAGAGATGACAACGAACACCCGGCTTGTCATCTATATATCTTTTCCCCAATCGTTATAGCGAGATTAGACACATCAAAATCGTATTTCAAGGTTTATTCGGAGTGTTTCCGCCAGCGCAAATCGGGGTTTGGACCCCGAGAACTATATATCTTCGTACTACTTATATGTACGGGGTACTTCATACATCCTACTATCATCCTCCTATGTCCACACCGCTATTCTTACACGCCTCAACATCGTGTGATTAGCTGCAGCTAAAACCTAATGCTCGATCTTTTTCGCCCATTTCAAAATGCCACCGAGTATCGTCTACCACGTAGCGTTGGCAACTACACCGCAATATGTCGATTCTCTACTTAGTTACCCATGTAACTACACTCTTTAGGGCTGTCTCTCACCCTCGACAGTTTATATCTTTGTTTCTCTAGGAGTCCTAATATATGCAATCTGGATAGTGATCTACAATCGATACTTCCACACACTCAGCCAGTATCCAGGATCCTTCCTGAGTACCATCTCAAGACTTCAAGACCTCCACGAACAGTACGGCGATGCTATACAAACGACCCGGGACAAGCTGAGCCATCGAGCCGAGCAAGCATGGAAAGACATCTACGCATTCTCAACAAACCTCCCAATAGACCCGCGATTCTTCCATATTGCAAAAACGGCGCTTCCAATATTGCAGTCTCCCCCACAGACGAGATCCATCGTCGTCAGCGTCGAGCGCTAGCCAGTCATTGAAACACCAGGAACATCTACTCCAGGGATACATCGATACTCTAATAAAGAAGCTGCACGACAACGCCAGTATCGGATCCACAGTCGACCTGGTAGAATGGTATAATTACACAACGTGAGACCACAGCAGCTATTTTATCAGGATGTACTTTCCTACTATTAGATACACCGGCGACATGCCAGAAACTAGTCTCAGAGATTAGCTCTTGATTCAAGTCCCCCCCAGAAATCACATTTGCATCAGTGACTACACTTATCTTGACGTTGTCCTTCAAGAATCTCTACGCATATACCCGCCAGCACCACTCGGGATATCGGCTATCATCGTTGGCAAATTCGTCCCAGGAAAAGTCCGGTCTCGGTGCAACTGTCTAATCATACTTCTAACATAATATATACTGCTGTTTCCGTTCCACACTATGCTTCCTACGGAGCTAAGTTCACCCAGGCAGATCGGTTTTTGCCGGAGCGTTGGCTAAAAGATGATAAATACGATGATGAGAAGGATATTCTACGGCCTTTCTCGGATACTCTGCGGAATTGTATTGGGTAAAGGTATGCATCTAATTGAAGATAATGCAAGAGTTTGAAATATTAACAGTAATATAGACTAGGGAAAGCTATGATGAAGCTGATACTTGTAAATATTCTATGGTGTTTTAACCTACATCTCTCCCCGGAGTGCTCTAGCTGGGCTGATAAGCAGGCTTTTGTTGTATGGGGTCAAGAAACCGCTACTGATCAAGCTGGGTCTACGATTGTCGGAGTAAGATGTTTGATGTTTATAGATCTTTTCACCTTATTTGAGTTCTCCAGCTTCAACAGTAGTCAAATGTGTCAAAAGGGACCGAGGTTCCCATTATTCTATGTTTGAGAAAGAGTATATAGACGTTTCGGGAATGCAATTCATACTTAATTACGGAGATTGTAATAATTCAACACCAGATCTACCCTCAGAGAGTACACTGGACTATGCCAAATTATTTCAAGCATATATTCAAGATCATTTTAGTAGACATCTGCTCAATTCAAACCCAGAGTACTCTTTGAATAGACACATCGAGTCATGTGGTCGACACGAGGGGCCGCAAGGGGGTAATGATGCATGAGCTAACGTCGGGGCTGACTGCATGTCTAAGCAGTACAACATAGTCCATACTCCGTACTACATAGTGAGAATGTGACGTGTATTGCTAAAGTGACAGGAAGAACATTTGAAAAGTCAAGTATTATGAATCTGTTTGGAGGTAATATGCAATCAAAGAGAAATTGTTCCAAAGACCCTTCCGTAACCCCAATTGCGCCATATCCAGCTTTTAAGTTCAATAGATTAGTACCTCATCATTCCACTAACACCCATATCCGAGCCAGGACCCGCAGGGCCAACAGAGGGACAGATGCAGCCTGGTGGTGCGTTGGCGGCGGAGTACGGGTACCACTCTGGGGATGGAGAGGGTGTAACAGATCGGCCCATGACACGGGCTAAGATACTGGCGGGTGTACCAGTGGCACCCTGGCTTGCATGGAGGAGGCCGAAGCGGAGGAAGGCTTCGGAAAGTGTAACGATGATTGAAATGATGA
This sequence comes from Penicillium griseofulvum, assembly GCF_001561935.1. Taxonomy (NCBI): domain Eukaryota; kingdom Fungi; phylum Ascomycota; class Eurotiomycetes; order Eurotiales; family Aspergillaceae; genus Penicillium; species Penicillium griseofulvum. The sequence goes on along the minus strand of NW_024467471.1, from coordinate 2,260,666 downwards.
TGAGGACAATGATGATCCAGGTTTGGTCTAGAATAGAGTTAGTTGAGAGGTCAGGAGCGGGAAGGGCAAAACATACGGGAAGTGCGGTTGTCGGCAATTGAGTCGGACAGGATCTCTGCAAGATCAAGGAATACGCGGCATCTCTCGTTGAGGACCTGGATACGTGGTTTGATCTCCAGATACTCGCGCACGGCGATGTAGAGCGGGTAAAGGGTTGGCTCGCTCTCCCAGAAGAAGTTGGGGACATCGAGCATATTAGAGGCTGGTGGTAGATGTTAGTACGGAACAGTTTCTTCTCTGGAGTATAGCATGAAACATGAGCTATAAAATGAGTGGGAGCTTACAAAGGTTGACCTCAACACGACTTTTAAACAATCGACCTAGGATCCGGAAGACCTCTTCGCGCTTCATGCCCAGTTGGCCTGAAACTGCAAGACGTCTGGGAACGTCTTTGGCGTCCGCCATCTGTCGGGCCATGACTTCCTCAAAGAAGCACAGTTTAGTGCTTTGCGAGATACCATGGCTAATAGCGAGCTTGATCATGTGGTCGCCACTGCGAAGGGTGATCATATCGTTATAGACTCGCGGGCGCGAGATCTCGGTCGAATACTCGAAATGGAACTCTTCTGTCTCAAAGTCTTCCTCATCAAGAGGCATCGTCGCCAGCGGAGTAGGGATACCAGTTGCCGATGACGTCGCAAAGGCCAGATCTGCCAGCAGGTCTTTCTCCTGTCGCTCAGTAAAGTTCCAGAACACGACAACGCCATAACTGAAGACGAACATCTCAGCAACATTGTATAACGTCCGAGCTGGAGCTTGTGGGGTGGAGGGCGGTGGCGCTGAGGACGAGGAGGGTGTAGTGGCTGGCAGGGAAGGACGGTCTCGAATCAAAGCATGAGTGTCATCCGTGCTGTGCCTTCGGCGACGAACTGCAGGCTCAGGCGAAGATTTCCTGGATCCTTGGTTGCTGCCTGATTCCGGGAGTTGCGGGATACGCTGTAACCCATCGACACTTTCGCCAGAACTCGCAGCATGCTCATGCTCATTGGCGTGGTTACGAGCTTCCTCGGTGATGCGATTCAAGAAATCCTCACGATTTCCCTCCCAGGCATCATGATCATGACCATCAGACTGTCGTGGCGAGCCTTCATAATGATGCTCATCCTCTGGACGATTGTGTCCACCAACGGAATGCTCCTCCGTCTCAAGCATGTACTCATCATGATAATCACGAAGTTCATTCCGCTCAATCTCCTCATCCAAAAGCGACTTGCCACCGGGGTATTTCAACACGGGGCTACTTCGCAAACGATACCCCTCATGGCCCGGCAAAAGAGGGAGATGATACGCGGTGTACAGACAATCATCATAAAGCTTCGTCCGCCCACCATGCTGCTCCTTAACAAAAGCAGCAAGTGATCCCATCTTATACGCTTGAGCCGTACAATAGGCCGTAACACGTGCAAGCTTCTCCGTCCGCCGCGCTTTCGGTAACCGCTCAGCATAACTCTTCGCGCGCTCGGGCGCAACACGGCGTTTCTTCAGGACTTCTTCCTGGGCCAACAGAGGGGCCAGATCATTATCGACGTCGAAATCACCTCCACGTCGCTTTGACATGAGCAATTGGTGTCTGATCCTTTCCGGGTCGACATTTTTCTCCTTGGATAGACGCGCGACAAGCTCCTCGTCTACGAGGTCCGCACCATCGGAATCGTCATCTTCTTCTTCGGTTTCGCCCTCCTCCAGTTCGCCGGTATCAGGCAGAAGAACCAGCTTCTCACTGACTTTTGTCGTTCGAGGCGGGAGACGCGGTTGCGCCGCAAGTCGGCTCATCGTGCCGCCAGATGCTGCCACCGCGCTTGAACTGCTACTGCCTGCGCTGGTTATTAAGCCTCCAGCTGCGGAGGCAAGACGACGCGACCGTGAGATGGGTGGTGGGCCGCGCTGCTGCATTGAAGGGACGTCAGAGGCATATTGGAGGACGTTGTCGACGGTGATGAATCGGGTTGCGGGCGAGCGGCGCCGACGGGGTGTTTGGGGTTGTTGCTGGTCTCGGGAATCTGTGACCTGTATTGAAGATATGTGTTAGTTAAGCTTGGTCCATACGATTTGATAGTCAATCCCACCAAGACAGTCGGGCTGCGCTGGCTAGTCCCCCGTCCTCGGGCCGGGGGAGTCATTGTCAAACGAGCTTAGAATATGCACTTGAGTATGCCGTTGGTGACTTGTGCTGTCACTTGACAACGTAGGACAAATAACTGGCCGTAGGTGTAACAATTGCTAGATGCTCTGAACCAGCAAGTTCAAATGGCCTCGAGGCTAAACCTAACTAGGTATAGCTTACTGAGCGACCAAATGACGTCTACTGCTGCAGTCACGTGCATTTTGATTCACCAATCCCGTGACACTCCCACGTGTTACACCGCCAATAATAAAGGGCCCACTGTGTCCCAATTGGGACTAGTAGATGGAACCGACTTGGAAGATGGCGTTTTGGTCGATCTGGGGTAAATGTGAAGATCGACCGGAAACTGGTTCCATTGCTTATTGAGTACAAACTGAAATTGGACCGAGTTATTGATATTTTATTGATATATAAAGTTTCGTTGTTTGCAGAAGATAGTGGTTTCCCAAAATTATTTGCTTATGTTAATTTTTAGCAGTCTATCTACCCGAAAGTAGTGCTACCAGGGTACTCGAAAAATGATAAGAAAATTGGGCCATAAGAATATGAATTGCTATGAAGATGAATAATATGGTAGATAAACATACAAACGCCGGGACTGTGGGTTCATTTGCACTATTTCGAGTGCGACATGGTACCATGCAGATGACAAAAGATAACGAAATTAAATTACGAATGAAGGCCTTCACGAAGCTGTCGATCCTCTTCCCAAATTTCTTTCTTCATGCGCTGCAGATGAGTGTGCTGCTTTTGCAGCTTGTCAAGGTCCACCTGGGGCGGGTTGGAGAGAGCTGCAAGGGAGTCATGCAAGTTGCGATACTTGGTGTAGAAGTTCTTAAATTTCTGAGACTTCTCCCGCAGCTGCTGTCTCAGAATCTCGTAGCTCATTGGTGGAGATGCACTGCCGGTGCTGCCGCCGCTGGATGAGCTGACCGCTCGGCGCCGCTTTGCCTCCAGATTTCCAGTAGGACGTCCGGCCGGGGGCGCAGACAATTGATCCGACTCGGCCTTGCGCTTCAATGGGTTGGGGGCAGCGGAGGTGGCCTTTGTGATACCGTTGGTTTTGGGAGTAGCTTTGACAGTTTTGCCGGCAGCGGGGGCTACACGGCCCACCTTGTTGGTTCTGGCCAGTTGGGAGATGAGAGGTGAGGATGAGGATGAACCAGAGGATTGGTTATGGCTGTCAGATCGGCTGCGGTCGCTACTGGTAGCATCGGAAACATTGGCAGGGGGAGAGGAGCCGAGTGGGGACGGCTTCTGCGGCGAAGTAGAGGGTCGAGAGGGAGGACGCTTGGAAGCTGTAACCTTGGGGACTGGTTTGGATGATTCGAGCTTAGGTGTTTCGAGCTTAGACTTCGATGCCTCAGGTTTAGCTTTAGAAATAGGCGCAGATGAGACTGAAGTAGTCTCGGTGGTGCGAGGCTTGGCTGGTGCCTTGATTTTCGGTGGTGGGGGCTTCGAATTAGATGGGGTCCGCTTGTGTTCCTTTGGTTGCTGCTTGGGTGGAGGCGCAGGAGCAGCCGCAGGAGGTGGAGCGGGGGCGGCAGGGGGAATATCAGGCATGTCGGTATCATCATCTTCGTCTGAGCTGTGAACGAATTCCGCAGACTTGATCTTGCTGTCCACTTTGATTGGGGCCTTCCCACCGGTCTTCTTCGTAATTCGTCCGGTGAGGGTGCTGTTGGTATTCTTGGTTTTGGTGGGTCGTTTGGTGATGTCCTTGTCACGAGCCTTCTGCGAGGTCGCAGTGGTCTTGGTAGGCGCAGATCCCTTTGTGGCGCGGTCGGTGTCATTGTCCTTGCCCGAGTCCTCCCCACTGGCTTTTGCGAGTGAGCCAACAGGCTTCTGAGGGGGACCAGTACGAAGGTTCAAACGCGAGAGACACTTTCCCTTGCCTCGTTCAGCCTTTGGAAGAAGTGTTTGCCAAAGTTTGTCGGATCGAGAGATGCGCATGCGGTCGAAGGCAGAGATAGAATTCTCAATGGCTTCCTTTCGGTCCTCCTCGGTGTAATTGAAGCCAAACAAATCGAGATCCTTGTAGACTTTATCCTTGAGATTGTATTTCTCGGGGTTGATTCGGTTCACAACCCCAAATTTCTCACCGAGGGCGACGCAGTCTTCGACGGAAGTGCGGGTTTGACGGGCAAGGAACTTGGCCGATACGGCGCGGACGGCGAGAAGGTGAATGAAGGGAGTTTTGAGGGCCTCAAGCCTCGCACGATCTTTGCTCTGCATCATTGGAGCAGATGTTGGAGTCATTGCGAGTGAAGGAGACTTGGGAGCACCCAGGATCGGACTTGCAGTGAGAGAACGATTGGCAGCAGTCTTGAGGAAACGGTCTTTCTCAAGTTCAACTTTGGTGGTGGGACCTTTGTAGCCTGCTTTGCTACCTCGCAGAGCCTTCAACTCATCCGGATGTGAGATTATGTGAGTTTTCTTCGACTCCTTCCCTCTCTCATGAGCATTCAGTTTTTCCTCTAAATCTGCCAGGGCCTGATCGGTAGCCGCTGTGGCATTTTTAGCCTTTTCAACCTCCAGGCTATGACTTAGAAGCCCTGTGAAATACAGTGTCTCTTTATCGGAGGAGCTCTGGTAGATCTCAGATCGGTGTGTTTCGGGATAGGCATGGAACGTCTGAGTCTTGCCCCCATAGTGAAGTGATGGGTGCTTTCCCAGCCGGACTCGAGCGGGTTGATCCTTCCGTAGGCTCTCAATCAGATCATCGAGGGTGCTCTGCACCAAATTCAACCGCATGATCTGATTTGGCTTGACAGAAGGATCACCGGACTGATCTCCGAGGTGGAGAGACAGCCCGGTATGAGGGATATTTAGACCGGTCGACATTATGAGTTGAGTGAGAGGTCAAGGTCGGGAGGAAGTGAGAGGGATTCGAGGTGAGCAGGGTCGGATGGCAGCGTGAGAGCTGCAGGTCAGGCGGCCAACTGCACGAGGGAGTGAGTTAAACCCATACGCCATAAGATCGTTAGAAATATGGGGGATAATGATGTAGTGAAAGCAATGTAAGATGTAAAAAGAGAGAAGAATGAGGAGAGAAAGGTCGAAAGACAAGAGCAAGGCGAATAGAGTGGGGAGAGCTGACGGCGATTCCCTGTAAAATTACAGGGGATTTCCCGATCGGATTTTCTTTTTTTCTTTTTTTTATTAATTAATTTTCAATGTATTGACTCCTAAAAAAAAAGTACAATACTCTTCTTATTTTCGAATGTCCATTTTTAAAAAAAGATGAATAGAAATATAATCTATTTAAAAAGTTCTTTTAAAAGTTTCAAGTACAACATACTCCTTTGAAGTTCTATAAAAGGATTCTCTGTATATTATATAAGCCTAAGCGCAGCCGATTACCATACCAATACCGTGAGGAGAAGATCCACGGGGCTTCCCGAATGTTTACTCCGTACCGAAGCGGGTGTGGTCGGGTTTTGTAAACGTCAAAACGTTGATGTTTCTCTAACTATAAAGATTTGAATTTTATATCTAAAACGAATGGGAATTGTTCCCAATAACACCCGGGGCTTCATTTATTTCCCCCCAAGATACCTAAGGAATGTGTGCCCCTCGTTTATATGCACCCAGGCACGGATATCCCGAAGGTTCCCAGTGTTACCAATGTTTCGCCCTACATCGGACTAGTGGACTGACTCTTACTCCTTTCGATAGGCTAAAGAGAAACGGGGCCAATTCCTCGTACCACATGTTATCTTTTTTTTGATTAATTTGAACCTTCACGGATTTGATTAGTTATGTTCCTTCAGGTTATAAATCAGGACGTTTTCCGTATGTTGTAGATATTCTAAGGCTATTTAGGCAGTTCAGTCAGTTCACGCACTTTAACCACTTCCTCTTATTGGATCTTCGGTTTCACAGCTGCATGGAAGGTCCATTTATGCATCCCAATGGAGCAATGGGGGAGCCATCAGGCTCCGGGGTGTATAATCATTGTACGCCCTTTGTTTTTTTCCTTTTTTTTTCTTTTTTCTGTTTCTGTTTCTTTGCAGTTTCGCCCCCATATTGGGTGTCGAACCAGTCAATTCAAGTCTCCCCAAACATTCTCACACGCCTGTGGCAAACTTGGCTGGAGTTACATCGAAAGTCCCTGTGTAAGCAGTGTAATGACCTGCATGTTCTTCCCAATCTGTAATTCTTCATAGGCCGAGGGGAAAATGGATCCCTTGCGCCATTCGGCTTATTCTCTAGTCTGAGACAAGGGGAAAATAAATACCATTGTCTGCCTCGTAGATCCGAGTCTGCAGATGTTCTCGGCTCCGAAAATCATTACTTCCAAGGTTCTCTCGTATTCAATGACTCAAATGTTCAAGAGCACCATATTCAGTATAGATATTTATATGTACTCTATAGGATAAAATAAAAATATACTTATTCATATTCATATTCAACTACAATATACAAAATTTAAAAAAGAAATGTCTACCCAAAACGATGTCGCCAAACACCTCCGTTCCCTCCATCAACCCGGAAACCCCTTAATCTTAACCAACGTCTATGACGCTGCGACAGCCTCCATAATCGCCTCACTACCAACGGCGCCCGCTATTGCAACAGGGTCGTATGCGATTGCTGCGACGATCGGCGTTGACGATAACGCCCTAACAAAGGCCCAACATCTGACCGCGATAGCCGCCATCGCCGCCTCCGTCCGTGCTATCAACCCTGCTAAGCCACTGACAGTGGATGTGCAAGATGGATATGGTGATGTCTCTGAATTGACAGATACCATTAATCAAATTATTGCGCTAGGCGTTGTGGGTTGTAACATCGAAGATATGGACGCGACTGGCATGCTGCGGTCAGTAGACGAGGCTGCGGCCCGAGTTCGTGTCGTTGTTCAGGCGGCCAAGGCTGCCGGGGTTCCTGATTTTGTGGTTAACGCTAGGACTGATGTGTTGCTGACGGAGAATGGGACTATTGAGGAGGCTATTGAGCGTGGGAGGGCATTCTTGGAGGCTGGTGCGACTACGGTTTTTGTTTGGGGTGGGCCTAGTGGGAGGGGGGTTTCGACTGAGGAGGTGGCGAAGTTGGTTGATGCCCTGGGAGGTATGGTTAATGTGAAGATGAATTTGAGAGAGGGTTTTCTGGGGGTGAAGGAGATTCGGGCGTTGGGTGTTGCGAGGGTTAGTGTTGGGCCGGAGTTGTGGAGGACTGCTATGAAGGCATTTACTGAACAGGCTGAGCAAGTGTTGGCTATGTGAGGATATCCATATTGATACTTGTATATAAAAATCCATGAATATATAACGTTTAATTCAGGACATTTAAGCCCTCATGCAGCCGTTAACTGTCAGGTCTTAATTCAATACAAAGTCAGTGGTTCATTCTGCGTATACTTGCTGTAGGCATTCTAGCGTATTACGATCCCGTCCCTGGGCACTATCAAGTCCGGCTACATATTCCATCTATGCAGGCATTCCCATAACAGCAGTGCTCGTCGACAAGGCAGAGCCCGCCATCCTCCCTACATGACGGCCAGTCATCATCCGTCGATCGACATTTGTTAGCGGCGCAGTAGCCCGAGCAGCATTGGCTATTCGGGTTGCCGAACTCACAGGATGCTAACATTTGTTAGTTAAAATGAGATACATTGTCATGTTTAGATGTGATTTCTGGATTCTTACAGTAGACCCCCGCGCAGGTGGGTGTTGGGACACAGCTTGTGATAGTCGTTGCCGAAGGCGAGGTAAAGGTTGCTGTGGCGCATGTTTCAGTGAGGACACAGGCGGGAGCAGTGCCGCATCCTCCTGCTGGACAAGCTGCTGCTTCTGTTTTGGAAGATTTCGTTAGTAAGTTGGGGGTTAATGTAGGTGTTGAAATACTTACTGCTCAGGGCGAGGTGAGCTAAGACAAGAACAAGAGCCTTGTAGAGGTGCATCTTCGCGGGTTAGATATCTTGTTACAGTTGAACGAAATGTAGTCGGTTGATTGAAAAGGTTATTCAGTAAGATCGAGACTAAAGGACTTTCATGGTCGGTCTATATATACATCAAATACCAAGACAAGCAAATGCCAAATGCATCAACTTTCAAGAAAGCACACGACCAGATGACCTCATACGAAGTCATCTACACCATTTTATAGTGATGTCTCAAATTCAAACGACATTGGCAGCTACCCCAGACTTTTCACCTCTAACCACGGTCCATGGTTTCCTAACGCCACATGAATACGAGGGTCCAAACGAGGGCTTCGATAAAGTCGAAATTCAATTGGTTTTTATGTGAGACATTGTTCATCATTCAAAATCTTCCTTTACTGGCTTCCGTTGGTTTGTATTGCAACGTGATCAACTATGATGTTGATGGATAAAAATACCGACTAATAGAATCATTCTTTGGAATCCAGCATTCTATGTTTTTTGGTCATCTCAGACCATTAATAGACAATAAACCCTAAGACTCATGTCAGTATATAGCAGAAATTCACGTAAATGCCCGGAGATAGCTCATAACTCTCGAAGCCTGATTGACCCACGCCCTGCCCACTAGTCAATATACTACCCTGATGAAACACAGAAACAGATCATGGAGGCCCTTGTGCAACAGGAGATGGAAGAAATGAAGAAAAGTGTCCTAGCATGGAACTTTATTGACTGATGGGCTTTGATCCTAGAATATTATAGCTTATATCTGTTTTACTATAATTATGTACCTTTTGTATAATAACACCATACAAAAGATACCTAAATAACGGATGAAGTGCCTAACCCTCTAGGGCTGCGCCCCTAACCCGTTAGGGACTGGGGGCGCGAAGACGAGTTGGACTTGACCTAATTCCAACTCACATTTTCTCATATTTACCCCCAATACTCCCAAATCAAGGTCAAAGTTTGCCTTACATCCAGTCCTCATGACTCCCATTAAGACAGAGTGAGTAGCCTCCAACATAGGAATCTATGTACGACATCTAGCGGAAGCATTATCGACTAGAGATAACTGTATATCCGAAGCTAACAAAAACAGCTTCCCCGCGATCCGCGCCTGCATTTTCGACATGGATGGTCTCCTCATCAACTCCGAAGACATAATCGGTCTATCTACGAACCACCTGCTAGAAAAATATGGAAGACCTCCTTTAACTCGATCAATGCAAGCTCAGCTTATGGGTGTCGCGGACTCGACAAATAGCGATATATTCCACAATTGGGCCAAGTTGCCTATCTCCCGCGAGCAATTCGCCCAGGAATCAAGTGAAGGCATGCGACTGCGTTTCCCAGATTGCAAACCGCTGCCTGGGGCGGAGAATATCCTGTCGAGCCTGAGCCGTGCACGAAGTGCTTCGACTGGGGAAATGATTCAACTGGCTTTAGCTTCCAGCACTAAGACCCGTAGTTATGAGCTGAAAACTTCGGGGCCGGAATCGAAAAAACTACTGAGCTTCTTCCGCCCGGATAGAAGGGTTCTGGGTGATGATCCGCGAGTGGGACGGGGTCGGGGGAAGCCAGCGCCCGATATTTATTTGCTTGCATTGCAGTCGTTGAACTCGGGGGTAGAATTTGAGGGAAATGCTATCCTGCCCAGCGAATGTTTAGTCTTCGAAGATAGTATCGCTGGGGTAGAGGCTGGGAGGCGGGCTGGGATGAGAGTTGTTTGGGTACCGCATCCTGACGTGGCCGTCAAGTATGAGCCAATGCATAAGGATATCTTAGCCGGGAGGTCGGGGAGATTTCAGGTGGGAGATGACTGGCAGCTAGGAGAAATTGATGACGGCTGGGCTGAAAGCATACCGAGTTTAGAAGAATTTGATTATGAGAAGTATGGCTTCAATGTGCCGTCTTAACCTGTGTCAATAGAGCAGCTTCAACTTAGTTTGGTACTTATGGGATGTCGGATATCTGCTAATATATAGACGAAGAAGGGAGAATAAGAGGGCTTATCAACCCAAAAATCAATGATCTAGTCAAAGTCTTCCAATTTCACGAAGGGCATCCATCATGCTCTGTGGCATCTATCTAAACAGCTACACCACTAAAATACCGCCAATCCTTCTCCGGCTGTATACTTCCACGCTCTCCCATTTTCAGCTTCTCGCCTAGCACACGCCACCTCGGCTGTTCGTCCCTCTCGCCGTATCTCTCTGCCAGTTTTCTTGTTTGTTTCTTAGCCATTCTCTCTTCCTGCCAGTCGATGAACCACTCATAGATATAATCCCACTTGTATCCGTACAAAAATGCCAGGGCCAAGATCACAATTGTTGATGGAATGGCAACTTCCCAAAAGATGGTTTGGTCGAATTTGGTCTCTCGAATATCCGTCGTGTTCATCCCCATGAAACTGGAGCAGAAAGACCTGCAAATGTGACATTAGTAAGTAAATATTATTAGGCTTATGGATAACTCCATAATAACCAGGGAAAGGAGAGTGATGAAGCTCACAGCGGTAGAAAGAACACGGTAACGAATGTAAAGACCCGAATGGCCTTTCCGTGGCCTTCCTCTAGTATCTCAATATGCTGCCTGATACGATTACGATAGTACGCAGCACCATTTAGAAAACCGTTAACATCCAGAGTCCGGTCCTCCAGTCGAATTTGTTCCTTTTCGATGAAGTCATGCTCAACTTCATACAGTGTCCGACGTGCCTTAGTTGTGACCCTGTACGAATTCGGATCCAACAAACGGTCGTAGTTGGAGATCGCTGCCCACTGTTGAAAGATAACCCCCCTAATAGCGTACATGTCATCTTCTAGGCCATATAGCTCCAGAAATAGGCGCCGCTGCGGTTTTTGGGCTGTTTGGTTCGCAATCCTCATCATCCGGCGGCTGTACATCTGAATGAGGTCCGTCTTTTTCCCGTTGATGTGGGAATTAATATTGGAAATCATGACAGCCAGAAGAAATTCAGGGCTGATGGATGTTGAATTGACGCCGCCAGCTCGGCTAGTAGTTGTACTGAGAAGGACTAGGTCCCGCCTCGCTTGCTTCATACAAAAGGTTGCTTTACCCATGCTGCTGGATTGAGTAACAATCGCATCACGTGTGTTAGAGGCAGAAGGACCGGACACACCGTGGGAACTAGCGTGGGTATGTGAATTTCGAGACCCTGCGTGGACGCTGGAATCAGGCTTTTGGTACAGTGAGGGTTCGCGCGAACGTTCATGGCGTCGCAAGTTCAAGGGAATCTTTGATGGACGTTCTGAGGCAGAAGGACGACCGATAAAGCCTGATCTAGAAAGGTAGTGCGCCAATGAGATGGTGGAGAGAAGGAATTCCTCAAATCCCCGGACCAGAGTACTGGGTAGGAAAGGCAGTCTGCTTGTAACGTCCTGACTAATTCCATCACTTCCAGCATATTGAACAGAGAGCTGAAGATCCATAGCGTATTGCTGAAGGATTTCAAGATATTGAACAAACTCACGCACCCTGACCAACTTACTGAACAGCGAGTTGAGAACCTTCCTCTTTCTTCCGATCATCGTCGCTTTCACCCAAACAGTACATGGGTCATCAAACAGGCGTTTCGGTTTATTGCAGCTCTGGCACTGACTGTGTTTCTCATGTAGGTGATCTAGCGTCGTTTGAAGGTCATTGTAGAAAGTGCCTTCTTTGCAATCGGTGCAGTTCAGTACTGCCTCCTCGGTATTCCCCAACACAGAAAAGTTGTTTAGCATTCTGCTGTTGACGACATATTTTGTAGATTCATTCGACAACTTGTAATGAAGCTCGATGCACTGTATCTCTCATGTTAGTAGTTGCGTATATCGTGCCTTCAGATAAAGATGAAATTGCCTACCCTCAATATTCGATCTAGAGAGCCCCAAAGCTTCTTCCAACACCTTTGTACGACTTCCATTTCAGCTGGAACAAAGGTTTGGGCAACACCTTTGGACAAGGTGAAAAGCGGACGAAGATCATTCTTCACCACGTCTTCCCATTTGGACGGATGATGTATGGCGTCGATATTGCGGTCTTCCTCGAGTACGGGATGGAATCCTTCGCCCTTAAACCCATCAGCGCGCCTCGTAGTCTCATCAAGTACGTCTCTTTTCGCCTCGAATATCTGATCTGATACGCTGTTTGATAGGGTACTTGTCAGATAAGGATGCCGACGCTCGAGCTCTTGCATTGTGCATTCAAACCCGCGCCGATAGAGGTATCTTTCAGTTCTCTGTCGCTTCCTTGCCATGGATTTGTCGACCTGATTCAAGAGATTATACACCTTGACATGCGATTGGCCATCACTTGTACGACTAGTGCTGTATGAAACCGCATTCCATGTGAAGAATGGATGAGTGATTAACGGCGCCCTGGCAGTCGGTGGAGGGCTGAGGGAACCTGCGTTCTCGACGGGGGTGGTATCCATGCTTCTGCAAACATGGGTGTCGTTGGCGAAATGAACGGCTCGGTCCCGTTGGCTCTCGGCTTTTGGAAAGCTGGACGCCTCATGCTTTGCATCGTCTCCTGTTCCCGAACTAACTGAACTGCTTTTTGCAGTGAGCTTTTCTGTCGTGGTCTGTTGCACTTGATCTGCCCCTTCGCCGTCGAAATCTTCAGTTTCAGAAGATGAATCGATAATGTAATGCTTAGATGGAATTATGTTCTGCACATCATTCACCACCTTTCCTGTGGTATTGCTTCCACGTTTATATACTTTCTGATTGCTCCGGTGTATTCTCACTGATATGGGCTCAGCGCCAGAGTCATCAGACTCAACTGAGTGTTCATCATCTCTAATCAATTGTAGTTGGAGGTTGTTAAGGTCTTCGCGCTCCATTAGATCCACCCATCGCTCAGGTGTGAGTAAATCATGGTCTTCTGTGAGGAGCTTAAGGTTGGCGTGGGATAGTTCCTCGTTTGGTAGTCTGACTACGTTTGAAGCGTGTTTCATGAATTCCTATGATAAAATTAGCATCCAACCACTGGTCATGCTAGTGAGCCGTGTAACGATGAAAATAAGGAAGAATACCCACAAAGTATGGCAGCGGTAGCTCGATGACGAGGTAGAAATGCCTAGACTCGGGGTCAACAATTCTAATGGCGCAGGGTTGTTTGGCCGTCTTCGACATTTTATCAATGGTTATACTAGATGCGAGTACATCTGAGGCAGAGATGTCCCCACAGGTTATGATTGTGCCTATTCGGTTAATTGTCAGTAACCTTCCTCATTAGATGTATTGAAAAATAAACAAACCCGATCCGAGTAGCAAGCACGACAAATATGTCACATAAAGTTCGTCTCCGGAATCAGCACCAATGACAGGAGATCGTGTACTAGTTGTCCAAAAATCACAATCAACAAGCCCATTGTCCATATACGTGTGGTACCGGAGCGGTACGGCAGAGCTAGATGTTGTCTGACCAGGAACAGGTTTGAACTTCTTCTTCATTGTGAAGAACGGTACTTTCATAAATGTGACAGACTGTTCATTCCAAACTCCAAGGTTGTCTCTGTAGTCATAACGACTGATATTCTCCCGAGGCCTCCACTGCAACGAGGAAAGACCAGAAGGACGCCCACGATCGCGGAGCAGTGCAAGCGCAACTGATTTCAAGCCAGTGTCCACATGTGGGCAGTGAAGGATAAGGTCCTGTAGCAACCAGTCATCAGTTCACACCAATATAATTTATAAATGCTCCGAGACTACCAACTTCAAACATCTGTAAATCTGAGTCTGCTTGCTGCAAGTGCCTGATGAACTTCAACTCAGCACAAAACATCATAAGACAGGTCCCTCAAATTGCACTTACAGCCACCGCATCTGGACAAGTTCATTCTGCTTCGGTGTATCTTCGTCATAACAAACCAACGTGATCATGCTATCGCCAACATCGTCGGCATAATGATCCGCTGCACGGATCGCGAAATACTCCGTTTTGGAACCATGAGCCAGCTCGCTTTTAGCTTGCATCCACGGCTGGGCCATGGGATGGGCCATGTTTGTCCACCGTTCTCCATTGATAGACCGAAGAGTTACCGTTACAGACAAGTTGCTGGAGGCGTCTTCCACATACACCGGGCGAACATAATCATTTTTCACATGCTTTGATCGCGAACGCACGCGATGTTGGCGCCCTGGTGAAGGCCAACCAGAACGACTCATCTCTGGACTGTAACTAGGCGAATAATTCGTGGGCGTGGGTCGCCATGCCCTTGGATGGTTATTTGTCATACGTCTTGAATCTCTGTCAGGAGATTCCGAGGAGCTGTACTCTGTATCAGTATTTTCAGAGGGCGAATAGTGTCCGTCGAACGATTCGACTTCATCCTCGCCGTCTTCATGGTCTGCATCTTCATCGAAATCCTCGACGAATGCCAGGCGAGGCTCTTTGTTCTGTCTTGGAACGGATTTTCTCCTCCGTTTTGAGCCGGAATCAATAGGCGGTACCCCTTCTGAACTTGGCGAATGCGGCGATTTATCATAGTCTGTGTCGACAGGGTCTATCTCCGATTCTGACGGCATACCAACTCGGTCTCCAGGAGAATCTTCCTCGTCACTGAAGGACCTGTCTGACGCGTGAGGTCTTGTCGAGTCAAATGAAATTGAAGTCATGGTGATTTATTTGTACACAATGTGAGTGAAAGAGCGACGATACATTTGACGACCGAGTAGGTGAGGGGCACAGCCTCCTAGATCACAGCCTCCTAGACCAATGCTGTTGCGATGCAGCTTACAGCTCTGAAGCCAATAAAAACACGTGGACCAAGCGCTACAGTGAGATTAATATATCGGCCCCCGTAATAACTAGTAAGTTCTCGATCTAGCGGTAGGTCTACATCATCGCTTACATGAAGGCCAGGTAGGTAGCTTACCGGATGTATCTAAAACATGCAAATAGACACATCGGCATTTGTTCTTACATATTATCCCCAATATTGACTTGGGCCAAATATATTTGATTTCTCAGAGATACGGGGTCGGTCTTTGATCTAGACATACGCTCTGCAAGGCGAGGAAGCTTCACTATGATCTGATTGGAGTTCCTCCTCGTTGTCACGTAGGTGCATTAGAAACATCTTAACCCTACAGCCATGGAGGCTGCAAGTTCGGAGACACGCTCATGCGATCTAAGACGGAAGAGTTCACTGACTGTCTATTACCTATCATCGTTCTATTATACAATACACGCTGAACATTTGAAAGATGGTATTCGTCGAGAAAAAGCCAACACCATAAACAAGTAGAAACCAAAAAGCAATACAATAATTAGATGTATGAGACAGTGAGAAAATAAAAAAAAAGCATAACTAAACTAAATCCCAGACACCAGCATCAGGAGTCACCGTAAAACAAATCCCAGACCCTTTCCCGAACCCATCCATACCCTAGTCCAACCCTCTAATCCCATGGATGCAGTTCATCTGATCGTGTCTCGGTAATGTCATCCGCAAGCATTTAACAAAAGAAAAGCAAGGGCGAGAGATGACACAAAACAATAAATCGCAGATTTAGAAACACGATCAGACCGTCCGACTCCTTCCAGTGCGCTGGTTTCCCATCAATATAAGTACAAATAAGAAAATGCATGAACAAAGGAAAGATGAAATCAATCGAGAGGCATAGATGTATTCTCTCGTGGGAATCAAGGGGCTTATGCAAAGTTATTAAACAAAGGAAACAATGGAAAAAAAAAAAATTCAAGCTGCGAGACTGTATTATGAATCGCATCATACAGAAGTGGACCATGAATGGTCACCTCGGGGCTTCATTTCGTAATTCTCCGGCTCGGTGCTGGTAGGCCGACGAATGGTAGAGTTGGGGAAGTACATCTGCGGTGGCATCGATGGGTACGCAGGGCCAGTAGGCTCAGGATAACTGAAGTCGTTGGCAGATCCGGGCGATGGCATGCTACCGTGAGACGGCGAAGCCCATCCAAGGCTGGTCATGTGTGGACTACCGTTCACGCTGTTGGGACGGTGATCACTGTTGGCCGGAGGCTCAAGAGGTTGGGGTGGAGCGTAGGGATGCGAGGTCATGGGTCGACCGTGCGGCGCACTGCTATAGCTAGACAGCGAAGGAGAGGTCGTAGTCGGGGAGGCCCGGGGGCTGCCTTGGGGGAAATCCCCACGCACATGAGGCGGGATCGGACCGCTGCCCATGTAGTAGTCGCCAGTAGAGCGGTGCATGTTCAGCGGCGGGAGCTCACCGCCAGGCGACATAGATGGGTGTTGCGCGGGTGAAGGTGTAGAATGGACGGAAGCGTGCTCGGAAAACATTCCTTCACCAGGACGTCCACGATCCTTATTTTGCCGCAACTGGGCCTCTGTTTCGGCCGCGGCTTCTTCGATAGTCCCAGTGTGATGATTTTGGTGCCGTGTCAACGTCGTACGGCGCGTGAAGGTCTTCTGACAGTTGGCGTACGGACATTTGTAGGGTCGCTTTCCGGAGTGAATGCGGCGGTGTCTGGCCAGTGAAGATGAGTCGCTAAAGGGCTGAATAAATGTTAGATCTAGCCAGAACGGAAAAGAGGCAAGATACACACTTTGCCACATCTTTCACACATATGAGGCTTCTCTCCAGTGTGTACACGGGAGTGTACTGTCAAAGCCGAGCGTTGAATGAACTGCTTTCCACACCCTGGCCACTCGCAAGCGTGAGGTCGGACTCCGGTATGAATACGCTCTAATAAATTGTCAGTAACGACATTTCCAGAAATTCTAGAGGATACATACCATGCCGAGCAAGGTCGCTGCGCCGCGCGAAGCCTTTGTTGCAGGTTGAGCAATGGAAAGTCTTTGGTGGTGGTTCAATTCCTGCCCTTCCCTTTGGGGCAGACTCTTGCTGCATCTGAGGATCACCAGCGTATCCCGCAGGGGCATATGCCATATTTCGAGGGGTGGAACCGGTGGGTTGTGCATAATAAAAGGAATCGGCAAGCCCGCCATCCATTTGCATAGGCGGGGGACCATGAGGAGGGTATGCGTTGACAGGGTTGTCCGAGCCACCTGATTCGCTCTTCATGGTGGGCGAAGCTCCGTGTAACTGTGCGCTCTGTTGAAAGTACTGGTGTTGTAGCTGCGCTTCGGCGGCGGCGGCGGCAGCAGCTGCGGAATTTTTCCTGTTCAGGATGGTTGTGAAGTCCATGACCCGACTCAGCAAGTAGCCAAGGGACAGTCAAGGACTGCGAAGACGTCCTTCAGCAGACCTTGCGGTATTTCCACGATATCCGATAGCTATTGGGGGGGGGTTCGAAGTCCGCGTGAAAAGGACTAAACGGAGGGAACGGGTAATAACACTGTTCAAGTCAGGATACAATGTCGAATCTGTAGGAAAGAAACTCACACGTTGGTCGGCGAAGAATGGAACGGGGTAAATTCTCCACTTTTCTGCAGTGGAATGCAAGGTTGCGTAAGAATATCGTTCTGCCAGAGAGCTCGCTGTTGTGGTCGGCTGAAGGCGGAACGCGTGGAAAATAGTGTCTATTAGGTTTTCCTATCAAAAACAGTCAGTATGAAATGAATATCCAGATCGCAATTCCGATTTTCCATGAGTGCTTTGCCGTAAGCTGATCTTTTCGCCTCTCGCAGTGAGATGGACCAGTCACAAACTGAGATTTATCAAAGACAGCGCGACCAGCATGGGGAAATTGTCCGTCATGAAACCCAAGCTCTAGAGGGTTGGGCAGCCAACGCGAAATAAGCGAGATGCGCAAATCAAAATAACATACCTTTTCAAGGAAGGAGTAAGATAGTAAAGAAAATAAGTCGAGGGAACAAAGAAAGAGGAAACGCGAAGGGTTAAAAAAAGGTAAAGGAAAGGGGGGAAGAAATAGGAATTATGTTATTATAGGTGATTTAGGTGTGGTAGGTGCCACTGTCTGCATCTCTCTGTACATCATTTTTTTTATTTACTTTACTTTTCTTTTTTTTTTTTCTTGAAGTATTATAATGTATATAATATCTTTTTAAATCTATTAAATCTATTATTTTTCTCTATATTGTTATATTGAAAGGTACAATATAATTCCAATATAAACATCCAAATATGAACTTTTTTTTAAGAATAGTTCTCCTAGACCCAGCGAAGCCCGCTAGAAGGAAACCTGGCCGTAGAAGGATCCACAAGCCCCCGAAAATGGATACGAGAAGCCGATCCGAAGGGAGTTTCCTTTATAATCTCCTGAAATTTTACTGACGTTTATAGGGATCGGACTAATAGGAAAGGATAAATTCCCACAGTATGAAAGGGGCCCGAACTATGACCCCTGAAGCTAAAAAGAAAAGCGAAAAGAAAAAAAGAAAAAAGAAAAAAGAAACGGGAGACTTCGATCAACGAATGACATGCAGGTTTCGCATGGTGCGACACATTGAGTGATATACTTATAAGATTACCTCGATAGTCTATCCCGACTATTGTTAGCCGATTACATCGTAAAATTGAGGCCTTCTAGAAGGTTTCCGTATGGTAACCTTTCTATCTCACGCAACATATGCACGTTACACTATTGGTAGGACGAAAACCACTCTTTCCCCTCTTCTCTTCTCCTCTCTTCTATTCTTTTCTTACTTAGACAATATAATGGAGAATGTTATAATGGAGTCCATGTGAATCGGTAATTAAACCCATCTCGTTCGCCCCTTTTCCTTTCCGGGGGCGCTAGAAGGCACCGGCTGGCTTGCTTCAGCCTCTGGGAACCCACACTCCACTGCCACAAAGACGGCACGGATGACCCGTGGACTTCGCCAAGCCTTCTCCTGACCTTCCAGAAGGCCACCAGAAGGATCTTAGAACATCGATGGAAGGAAAAAAAAAAGACATGCGCGGCCCCCCCATCCTGCGCACGGTTCGGAGCCTTACCAGGAGATCCTCACCCTTTCCACTATATCTTTCACTTCGATTAATGTAGGGGAAAGAAAAACCAAGCCCAAACCTGTATCTATTACATGCCAAAACATAAAATAAAATAAAACTTGAAAAAAAAAGGGGGGGTTGGGCACCAGGATGACTGGTCCAGTCACATCCCAGGCGCCTTTTCGGGGTTCGTCTTCATTGGGGTGCTTCTACCCTCTCATGCTCTCTGGCACACACACCTACCGTTCTCAGCCCCTCACTAAGCTCGCACCCCTGGCGATTGTGACGAAAGTGACGACACACATGCATACTGCATTTCCCAGGTTTGATGACCCCGGGTCCTGCGGGGAGTCACGGAGATTATCTCCTCTCTACCTTCCGCAGATCCGTATAAGCCGAAGGCACAAGGATTTAATAATTCAACGGAGTTCGACGGAATAGCATAATTTATTTTTTGTAGTTTGCCATTTCCTTCTAATGGCCAGTAAAAAAAGGAAATCGAACTAACGCGGGTCAGGCCGCCGCGCATTGGATGGCTCGACACGGGGCGATTCCCACATGGTTGTGGCTGAGACGTGTCTTGGTGTATCATGTCCACGCTAGTCTCCATATTTCTATTAGTAGAACATATCCTTCAGCCTGGCCCCTGGGATGGAGCATGTCCCTGTACAGGTCAGGTTTGGTGTGTTTTAGGAGGTTTTGTTTCTGACAAATTGCGTTTCCCCCAGGACTCTACGGAACACTCCGGCACAGACGCCCTTATTTTGTTATTTTGTTGTACAGATATAGAAAGAAAATAAAGAAAATAAAACAAATATCCACAAAATCCAGGAACAGCCGACGCTATGACCAAATGGCCCATTTTTTTTCCTGTCGCTTTCGCAGATTCCACTCTGATGTCACATTTCTCCTGGGGAAATTGAGCACTGGCCCACTGATGTGCCTAAGTCATCACACCAAGTAAATAGTCCAGATAAGTCAACACTAGCTCGTCTCAGCCCTTCTGAGACTGCAGAAAACCTACTCCGTACCAAACCCGTAACTAATGCAGACTATGTTGCTCCGTCCAGACTCGGTATGAGATATTTGTAGATTATATCATTTATGGTCTGAAGGGGAAGGTCGTTAGGGAAATGAACCACCTATCCTTAGATATGTGTTGTATACACATCCCGGTCCCCATCCCGTAATATAGGCGATGTAGACTGAAACAGTACGTCTTTGAATCCCCAACTTATTCTAGTCTTGACTACTCCGTACCCAAAATTGTGTATGTTGTAGCTGGCTCTGTTTTGTGGAACCGATCCAGGCTAGCGGTTACTATCAATACTCCGTATGCAGTCCCCATCTCCTCAAATATCAGCTTGCTCCGCATTAGTCATTAGCCCTAACCTTACAATCCTAACTACTTACATATTGCTTACGGAGAGTGCGGCTTACTCCACCTGGTCTCACAACTATATTGTATCTCGATCGACATTCAACGCCGATCGATCTTCAGGGGTTCCATGGGATCTTCTCTAGGTCAACGGTATATCCCTATAGCGTACTCCGTACTCGGGACTTGGATGTTACTACCAGCCGTTATTGTCTCCGATAGATTGTCAGATAGTACCCCGTGTGTTTGGGGGGTGGAGTGTGCATTTGCGAGAGTATTGTTTCTTTCTTGGTTTTGTAGCTCTCGGCTGGGATATATAATATATGTATGACACCTTGGGTGTTTGTTTATTCTAAAACTTCTCACAATATTATTCAATTAAGACAACAAGTTCAAGAGTATAGAGCTGGGTGTAGATATATATTTTAAATAGCTTCATGGAATAGGAAAGATATTTATATAGAACTGCAAAACCACATGTTTGACACTGCAAGGGCGGTTCCATGGGTACATAATGTTTATTGAGCTTTGGCCTTGCTTGCCATGGTAGACAGGGCGGGTCATACCCACCCGTTCCCCATTCTCCCTTACTCTTTGCCTAGCATATTCATTGAGGTTTAAAGTGCTTGCGGATATCTGTTCCTAGTCCAATATTGGGAATGCTCGAGCAGATGCAAGTGCGAATGATGAAGCTATCGAAATACCCGAACCAAAACTGTTTGTGTTAGAACAAACTAGTCAAGACCAAACACTAGATCGTTCATCGGAACTATATCTTCCAAACTACAATTTTGTACAAGAAATCATCCAAAACTTCCATATCACATTATTCGACTCATTAGAAACGGAAGGTATATCTATCATCTATAAACAACGAAGCAAAACTCCATGTAGTGGCATTCCTTTACCCACGCCTGAACGTGAGCTTATTGATCCTACAGATCGCCGGGACCCGGAGACCATATAAAGGAGCCTGTACACGTATCCATGTACAAGGCAAGACCAGAAATTATTTACCTTATGCGCCATGACAGCTCCAAGACTTGATCACCGTACTTCTCATCACGCATGACATACCACTGCGTGACACGGTCGTTCGGCTGGTGGACAGCATCCACCAACTGGAAGCTCCTCTTGCCGTCATCCTTGCGGCGGAGGGGACCCAATTCGTGTAGGTATGATTCCTCATTGGCACCATTGTGCGGCTCCCAGGTTAGTTCCATGGAGACGTCGTCCTTGCCTGGGTCGGCGTGATACTTGATGACCGAGAACCCGTTCGTCAAGATCCAGCCGTCGCCAAAGTGCCATTTGCGGAGGAGGCAGCTGTCGCCGCATAGCTCAGCGATCACCGCCATCTTCGGCATGTCGGCGGAGAACCAAGACTTCCAGTGGTGCACTGTGAGCGAGGGCTCGCGACCGGACTCGAAGAATCCAGAGGCGTCGCGCATCAGGTCTAACTGCCGTAGACGGTGGTCCACGGTTAGTCGGGTGTTGGTGTAGCGGTAGACGCAGATGGCGATGCGGCGGTCGCCTGTGAAATCCATCGCAGAGCACTCGTCGTATACGTTGGTCAGTTCTGTCAAGAGGGGTTTCGATAAGAAGACGCCCGCGCCTCCAAATCCAATCATTCCAAATGCCGCAATCTGCGGGACAGATTCTGACAACCCGCCAATATACATGGAGGTGGTGTGGTCATATTTAGCGAGCGCATCCACCAGTCTGGGCATCGACATGAAGAATGTGTCGTCGTCGATGATGCAGCCCCATTGAGTGGTTTCTCGGGCGTTTTCCTCTAGATGAGGGATAAGGGCGAAGTATCGGTTGAGATAATTATCGTCCGACTCTGTGATGTGGAGGTTGATCCCTAGACTGTCCGCCTTGGCCTTGACCTCCTGGATCCCAGTCCCCGTCTTATCCAGTTCGATCAATGCGAAAATGCGCGTGCGCGAGTATCCAGCCCAGTGAGCGAATGCATCAAGGGACTCATTCAATCTCTCGACACTGGTCGCGACTCCAAAATCGATGTGTGACGCGTCCGCCAATTTCGGCGGTTGGGGGACCCGCAAGGACACTGGGGCAGGAATTGAGCACCCATCTGCTGCCCCCTCGGTGCCCTTTGGCACTTGCAAGAACGGTTCGTCAAGCCATTGTGTGTAGGGCACTGGTTCGTCTGTCATCTCGAGTACGATCTCTCGACGAGTATATTGGGCGAGTTTGAGGATGTTCAGGTTTGCCAATTGGTCGTGATCAATATCGCACTTGACATCGGAGCCAAGAGTGACGTTGCTAGCTGTCTCCAGCGGGAGTTTCACTGGCTCGACAGAAGGCCATAATACAGCGGCAAATCCTATCACAAACAAGAATGCGACTCCAAACCGCAGCATCTTTTTCCATGCCCATGATACCCCTGGGACAGACCCATCCCGCGCGTTTAATATCATATTGTGTGTGAGGTTGTGTCGGGAAGTTCTACCGCATTGCGGATCCAAGTATTTTGGTCTAGAACACAATCAAGGACCCACGGTCGCGGGCGGATGAAAGTGTAGTATAAAGATGCCCAGGTGGTTTGGAGGGGGGGAAAAGAGGAAGAAGAAAAAAAAAGCACGGGAAGACAGGGTCAAGGGACGATCATGGTTCCATGGGATAAAAATGGGCGAGGCCCATTCTCTAAGGGGTTTGAGAGACGATCAATGACGTTAAAGTCCCAGGCGGAAGTCACGTGAACTCGTATACAATGTAAGTTTCGGATTTGGTCTCCACTGTACAGGTACAAAGGTATAAACTTATCTACAACTAGATCTCTGAACTACAGAAGAATCTACAATTTCGTCTAATATGATGATTTCATTACTCCTAAAGCAGATGTTCAAAGTACTACTACAAAGTGACAGATTACAACCCTGCCCGTGCCAAGACTTCCTAACCAATGGCTCTGTCTTTTCACTCGTTCCTGATTTATCCGGCCCCCACTTCCGCGCGTCCTTTAATTGATCGTGTGCTCATTAACACTCTAGATAGACCCTCTTACGGAGTAATATCCGGCATCTTCCTTGGTTTTTGGGGGCTGTAGCTTGATTCACTTTCCATATCGCTTAGCCCCACTGCCTTGATGATTGATATTCAACACCTTTACTCGACATCTTGCATATTGACAATGTGTACATCATATGAGTTTGAGCTGATATAAGGCTGGCACGGCTGTCAATGCCGATGCCGGGGCTTACTCCGTACTACGTACGGTATACTGCTTGCGGAAGAGAGCCTAGATCTGCCTTGCGCAATGTTTAAAGTGGGGATATTTCTTGTTCTTCGACTGTTATCATCCTCCGCACTATGCTCCTCAAGACCTGTGGCTGATGGCCAGTGTCGAGACATTACACTTCAATCAGCTGCGAGGCTTACGATTAGGTCAGACAGTCCCGAGGTTTCATTCTGATCCCGTCGTTCCTAGGTCCTTTTTCTCGCAAAGCAGAATTGTGTTCCATATATATGTAACGGCCACGCCATATTTAATGTACAGCAAAAGGATATCATCGAAATTAACAAATGCATGCATCAAGAAGGTCAAAGAGGAACAGGCATGTTTGGTCCCTTCTTCTCGTTTGTGTTTTTGATCGTATGAAGTAACATAGATGGAAAGCAGAGTGGTCCGTATAAGTCCTCTCGCTGGAAAAAGCAGAACATTAGTTCAAATGCTTCATTTTCTCACGTATAGGGAAATTTGCGAACTTACCAAGTCGCCGCTATCAAACCAACTTCGACCTTGCTCATCTTGGTGCTAAATGTAGGACAAGAGATTAGAATGGCAACGAGACTTAATCATCGATTCCAGACTCACACGAAGGCCATCGGTATATTGTTTAGGATCCATTGGGTAGCCCAGCCATCTCCGATAGAAGTCTTCCGCAGTTTGTGTTGTAAACATGTACGTCATCCGATAGAGAATGTGATCCCATCGGTGGTCCCAGTTCCAGAAGCTATTCTCTCCGCCATTGATCTTATCAGGTTCACCTGGGTTCATAATTCGCCCAAGCTCCTTCGGTGTCCATTTACCGTCAACATAAAGAGGATGTGGGACGTAGACGGCTTTAAGTCCATGCCAAAGAGCAAGTGTGGGCGCCGTCATCTCAGTGAAAATACCAATTCCTTGTTGGGCTTGCAAATCGTGCATTTGATGGAATAAGTTCTTTGACACGCGCGCCATGGCCACAACGGATGCTGCTCGCGGCGGATTAAGACCTTTTGGTATGCCCCAAAAATGATCTCCGAATAGCCAATCGGTGTTAGTAGGATCGAATATCGGTAAAAAGGTGATTAGATCTGCCTCTTCACCAACACCCCATTCATAATCGTCGTCATCTGGGGAAGCAACAGGAGGACTAGGGCCAACTGGGTTTACCTGAGGGATACTCTTAGGTCCCCAAACGCTCATTCGGCCTTTCATAGAGGACTGAATCCTCCGTAAGAAGTTCTTCCACGTCCCATGTGTTCCTGGAATATAGAAGTAGGCGTTGCGCTCCCAAAGGTACTTCCGCGGCTGTCTTTTTGCAAACTCCGCGGACTTTTCGAGAAAATGGTAGGTATGACCAGTGAATCTAGAACTCATATCGACTTGCCAGTAATAATCAAAATCCTGGAATACTCGAGAAAAAGCTTGAAGGGGTTGCCAATCCTGTAAACCCGGGCTTTGGAGTTGTTAGGAGACCTGCCAAGTTTTACTGTGGAATTGAAAATGGACTATACCTATGTTCCTCGACCTTACGATACCATGATGCCAACGTATGGTCATTGAAGAAAACGACCATGTCGTGGAATTCGGCTGGGACAAGTTGAGCCTTGATATTGTTCATAACTTGGGGATCCTTTGTATAGATAGGGATTCTCTCGTCCTTGACATGCAACAAGATGAAGACCTCGTACTCGGCACCGGAGTGTAACGACAGCTCCATGATAAGCAGCCGGACATTCTGTTTAAGGTTCTCGGTCCATTCCATGTCACTCCGCGCACGTAGGATAATAGCTGATCTTGTTTTGTGCTGTAAGCTCGAGGGGGGTGCTTGGTTGCGAAAGGCGCGTGTAGACAATGGAGGGTGGTGTGGTAGGGTGCTGTCGACTGGGCGCGAATCGGTCTGGGTTTGAGGATATCTTCCGGCATTCCTCTCAAAGCACTGTGCCTGAAGTGACCCCCAGTTTGTTTCGTTCCAATTGACCCCAGAGGCGGAGCCATAGGCACCCAACCGAGAAAAGCGATCAGCGCAGACATATCCGTCTATACCTGTTGCCGAATACGAGCCAAGCATGGGCGAAGGGAAATCTATTGACTTGTTAAAGATGTTTTGAGTATTCCGGTGATCTATATATTACCTTTTTGGATACCCGGATAAACAGACATCATGTCTTTGGCACTTGTGCGGCTCAGAGTCTTTCCTCTCGGGCCCTCACACGCCTGAAAGCTCCCGACAAACTCATTGCGCCACTGTTGGCTATTATATTCCGGGTAGGGGTCATAAATGGCAGGGATTGCGGAGGTTCCATTCACTGTCAACGTTCCGCCACTATAGAACTTCTCCTCGCTATATATTGCGTGTTAATCAAAATGCAGAAGGAATATCGACAAACGATATATATATAAGGGGGCATATGAGATAGACCTAGTGGACATACCGAACATCACGTAATGTTGCAAGCCCAATCGGCTCATGGGCAGGTGGCGCTTGATCATCCTCTGGCTTCAAATCCCGCGAGATATTACTGACTATGTCTCCTGGGCGGATAACAAGAACTCTAAGAGGGCTCTATGTAAGGCCTTGAGCTAGAAGAGATGGGCAGATAGTCTTGCCTGTGATTTAAAACATTGTTGAGGAAGAACAATGATAGTATAGCGAACAGAGCAAGAAAACATCCTCGGGTGGAACGGCGAAAGACGTTTAACGGTACCGAAATTGGAGATCTGCTTCGTAAGAACATTGAAAGAAATTAAACAGAATAGAACGAGGTAAAAATACTAAGGGAAAAGATATTTTTATCAGACCGGACTACATAATATATAATATGGGGGAAATTGGGGGCTGACATGTTTGGAAAATGGTTAGTCCAACCGAATATATTCGTAGTTTTCACAATATTAAGATTTCGATTCTTAGTGAGACGACAATGATCGTCCTTTCGAATATATTGAGGGGAAATAGTTGGGGTCTTTCATGGTTTCAATTGTGAAAGGTGGCATGGGATTGGATGATTTGATTCTATAAGTCCACTTACCTATGCCCACGGCATACTAGAGAGGAGTTTCCTTTCTAGGCAATTGCCATTATCGCCCTCGAGATATTCCGAGGTTGAAGTTGTTGATAGCTGCCACCTGGATAAGATGGGCAGGAATTAGATATATTAGGGTACCCGTACTTGAGGCTGTTGATGTTTGAAGTGTAAAGATTGAACAAAGACGATGAATGGACTCCCTTCCTTCCGGTCTTAGCCCTTGGTAAATTTGAAGGACTAGGAATTCATTCATATTTGGGATATGACTGTCGAGTTTACAACAGGATGGTTGGCTTAAACGCAATTTTCCCTCAGTGCACAGTGTATAAAACTCCATAATGTCGAGATATTCGTGAACTGCCAGATTGGCAGGATAAAATATGCCACGTGATCTACGGCGGGGGACACGGCATTGAGCGCAGAAACCCCCCGATGGGGGAAAGACCAGTTCCGCACATTGTTTGATATCAGTTGATCTGGGGAAATCGGCCACTGTGTTCTTTGTTTAAATCCTACGAATTTATATCTTATCCGATATTAAAGTTTCCCTCTTCTTCGCCCACTAATATCCCCCGAATTCTCAAGCAACCAACCCCCGCCATGGTTGCGCAATCGCTGGCCTCGCTATTGCAGCGGGCGTCGATCGATGACCACGAGGAAGTCCTCCAGTCGTGCAATGCAGTCCTCACCAAATCCAAATCCGATTTGCAAGCGCAACACATGAAAGTTGTTGCTCTATTGAAACTTGACCGTTACGAAGAAGCTCTCAAGACATTCCAGGCCGGAGGCGATGCGCTGAAGCAGAGAGCAAGCTTGGAATACGCCTATGCATCATACAAGTGCGGGAAGCTCGAAGAAGCTACAGAAGCCTTGACTCGTACAGCTTCTGGGCGTGGTGCTAGTCACCTTGAGGCACAAGTGGTATGGTCCCCCGCCTGTCCTTCTACTGCTTGAGGATTAATGTTGATTGTCTTGTCATAACAGCGCTATCGTGCCGAGAATTTCCGACGGGCAGCCGAGCTTTATGAACAACTTACAAAAGATACGACATCTTTCGGCCATGAGGTGAACGACCTGAACATCAATTCGTGGGCTACCGATGCGCAGCTTCAATGGAAAGGAGAGACAGAATTCGTGCGCCACGATCGATTGTCGAGGGAGGATTTGGAATCTTTCGAAACGACCTACAACGCAGCTTGCTTGAATATTGCAAAGGGGGCATCTAAGCAGAGTGAGGTCTTACTCAACCGAGCTCAAAGTCAGCATACCGCCGTTCTGCCTATAACTCGGACCTAGACTGACGTTTTGTATAGATATCTGCCGGACATCGGAGGACCTTTCACCTGAAGACAAGGCTGCAGAGTTGCTGCCAATCGCAGTCCAGCAACTGTATGTCCTGATCCAGCTTGGAAAGTTGGAAGAGGCCGAGGCCGTCCTGAAAGATATTTCCGTGGAAAAGTACGTTGAATCATACCAGGTCAAAACTTCTTACTAACACATATTCCTAGCATCACCGAGTTATCAACCAAAAAGATTGCCCGCAACAACATCGTACTCGCTCGTCCCACTGCCGTAAATCCCTACATCCTATACAAGGCCCTCCACGACACCCCAGATGCCACCAATAACGATCGGTTATTTGAATTCCAGGATCGCGATCTGATCGGCAACTCGCACGCCGCAGACCTCCTTGTACAAAAATACGATGGCATAATCCGGTCCACAATCAAGGCACAGTCAAAATGTCCGAGTCCATCCACCGACGCCATCCCCAACCTCCTCTCTGTATACAACGCCGCAGCACACGCCAAAGGCGAAACTGGCCCCAAAGCTCTTCACAAGATCGCCCCATTGCTGGAGCGACGACCCACAGACATTGGCCTTCTTCTGACAGTGGTACAGCTCTATGTCAGCAGCGGTAACACCACCTCTGCTATCACGGCCATGGAGCGAACCCTCCAAAGCTTGGAGGGAGCAAACGAGTCCGTCCGCTTCAACCCAGGCCTCCTCAGTGTCCTCGTCTCCCTGTACCAGCTTGAAGGCCGGGCGGTCCAGATCCGTACCACGCTCGCACAAGCCGCTTCCTACTGGCGGACGAAGCCCGAGCCCCCCTCTTCCCTCCTCCGCGCAACAGCCGCTTCCCTCTTGCACTCTGAAGAGCGCACCGACCTCACCACAGCGGGTGATCTATTCCGTACTCTGCACCAGCAAGATCCCAACGACCGTGTTGCCATCGCTGGATACGTCGCCTCACAAGCAACCCTGGACTACGCGCAGATTGAGCCCGAACTAGACCGTCTGCCAGCAGTCAGCGACTTGATTGCCGACATTGACGTCTCGGCTCTGGAGTCTGCGGGCATCTCTCCCTCCGCCTCCTCAGTTGCAGCAGCCGCAGCCGCCTTCGCCGGTGCCCGCAAGCGCACCTCAGCTGCCACCGGCGAGCGCGCCAACAAGCGCGTCCGCAAGTCCCGTTTGCCCAAGGACTTCGATCCTGCCAAGAAGCCAGACCCGGAGCGCTGGCTGCCTGTGCGCGACCGCTCTTCTTACAGACCCAAGGGCAAGAAGGGCAAGCAGCGTGCTGCGGCCCTCACACAGGGTGGTCCTGTGAATGAGAAGGCGGAAGAGTCTCCCGCTCAGCAGTCACAAAAGTCTGGCGGTGGCGGTGGCTCTAATGCTAAGAAGAATAAGAAGAAGGGCAAGCGATAGTGTAATTTGAGATAAAGATTATAGCTGAATGTTACATACCTACGATACATGGAACACAGCTATGTATATCGCATTTAACATTGCAGGGCGCCGTAAAACCGAGGCGCCGTAAAATAAATTCCGACTCGCTGCTTTTTATCCCGAAGACTCCGATAATCCTGATCACTGGATGGAAAAACGCCCTGCCCTGGAGAACCAGCTCAGACTGCCCTAGCAAACCATCGAGAAACCCCAGATGAATATATCATTTCCCGCTGCCACTTTTATACCACCTGTTACGAAATTAACGCTCAACCCAATGGAGTCCGAATGGTACCACACTGGCGGTTGTAGTGCTCAAAGATCATAAGCAGAAGCCGTAGATCCATGACAGCATCCTCAGCAGTCGTCTTCGCCGCCGAACCCTCACCAACCAGATAAGAATGCAGAGCCATGAATTCACGCTCATATGCCTCGTCACAGGTACTAACAGTCTCCGTCCGCTTCACACGAGGACGAGCAACAGCATTCTCAGTCTCATTGATCTGGTTGCCATTGACCTTATCCATTTCCGCCGTCTCATCCGCTTCCTCAACGATGACCCGCACATAGGTACCAGTGCTGATCTTCTCACCAGGACGAGGGAAGTCATGCTCCACAGTGAGAGTCTTGTGCGCCCCATAGACAGTCAAATGTGCATCGCAGCGAGGCAACGCATCAACACCAGCTTCATACAGAAGCGTAAACGGGTGACCGTCATTCTCGGCGGAATTCGTATAGTGGAAAATGGCAGAGTAGAACGGGTCCGTGATAGCAACGTTAGAAACAGCATCCGGGAACCCAAACGACTCACGCATCACCGATAGATCATGACATCCCAACATCCCGAGGTACCGACAGAAAGCAATTCTGTCCGGCGTGAGGTCTTCTTCAGAGAAGACGTCTTCTAGCAGCGCGCGGAACTGCTCGGGGTTGTTGTGGCGCTTCATTTGCGTGATGTCTTTTGACGGCGTGGCGGTGGTCATCGGGCCAGCGATGTGTCGACATCGCGCGTAGTACACGCGTCCTAGGGTTGCTAATTCTTTCTTGAAGACTTCTGTGAAGCAGGGCGCGTAGCGACGCGCGCATCCGACAAATACCTTTGGGCCGTTTGTTTCGTTGGTGCTGTTGAGGGATCGGGTTGCTTTGCCTTTTCTGATTGCTTCGTGGATGCGCCGCATGCTTGAGACGCTCATTGTGAGTGGGACTTCGATCATTACATCTTTGCCGGCTTCGAGGGCTGTCACGGCGTATTGTTCGTGGTATTCCATTGGGAGGAGGTTGAGGATGACGTCCACTTCTTTATGGCGTAGGACATCTTCGGCGACTGTTGTGCTGTGGGTTATGTTGAAGCGGGTTTGACATTGAGTTGCGATTTCTGCGTTGGGGTCGTAGATGACTGTGAGGGTGTAGTGGGCTTTTAGAGAACAGAGGACTGGGAGGTAGGTGGCTTGGACGGCGTTCGTGGCGCCTAGTATACCTAGCCGGAGCACAGGGGTGGACATGTTGGCGGAAGGGGAGCTGCAGATCAGATGGGTATGGAGGATGAGAGATCGGGCTTTTGAGTTGAATGAGAAGATGAATTCTGGATTAAGAGAGGGATTATGAGATGAGCTAATTGAATATCAGAGTAGGGATTGAATCAAAGGGAGTTGAACAATTCCCCGTGCTATCTGAGAGGTCTGGTCTGTGACATCATCCACATTTCATTCTAAGTTTTACCCCGGATTTGATCCATCGAGATATTACGTAGACCTGTCGATCCTATATAGATTAGATGATTTAGGCTATGTGTTCATTGGGAAATGAATGTTATACCCATGACGTATATACTCTGCGAGTTTAATTATCATGTCTTGGAGCACGCTCTGTAGGAACATACCAAAAAGAAAGAGCTCCGGTTTCTAAGCTCGTTGAAAAGAATGGTATATCGAAGGAATAGTGAATCTTTATGTATTATTTTAAGTACGGCTAGTTATTTTTAGTTCTGACCTCTTGAGCTTATTTGTGAAAGACAGCTGAATTCTTATAGTTGCGGGACAACCCCTTATTCTATAGTGTTTTCACTGGCCAAAATGACGAAAGCCTGTTCGAAAGAAACAAATAAAGCACAAATTTCTGAACTTTCTATGCTTGTTCTGCCTGATTAAATCAAACCGCGGGCGTTGACAACCAGTGCCTCACCATACAAACTCACATCATAACCTTGTTCTTCCAAGTATGCTTTGAACTTGGCATCCTCTGTCTCTAGCTCTCGAGACATATCTGGGATGAGGAACCAGGCAACCAAACCACCTACCACTGTAAAGGCAGAACCGATTAGGAAAACAGCCTGCTGACCTTTGGCGGTGGTATCGAAGGAGTTCTGGATCGGGGTGAAGACTTCTGTCCCAATCGATGCCCCAGCTTTGCCAACAGCGGCTGCAAATCCGAGGAAATGGCCACGGAGAGGTGTTGGGAATGACTCCGAAGCACAGAGGAATGTTGAGACCCCAGGCCCCATCTCTCCGAGTGCTTGGAAAATGCCATACATGACGACAAAAAGTGGAAAGACACTTTGAATAGGGTGAAGCGCAGCCCCCAGAATAAACCCCCATATAGCCCAAATCAGGAAACCTAGGGTCATGGTCTGTTTACGCCCAATTCGATCCATCAGTATACCACCAAGCAAGCATCCTGGAAGATAAAAGCAATTGATAACAGTCTGGAAGTTCTATTGTGAGTTTAACCATCTAAAAGGAATGGTAGGATGGAAACCTACCCCATATCCAATATTCTGAACTGAGGAGTTGTGTGGGCTCAGCTGCTCAATTATGGTGGATGAGAACAGGCCAAATGGATATGTGACGAAGTCGTAGCAGAACCAAGCCAAAGCTACAAAAATCAACGTTAGCCAAAGTCACTGCACAATTTAACCAAACTGAATGACTCACATGTTCCAAGCATTGGTTTCCAGTAGCGACGTAGCACTAAACCATAGGGATACTGCGACTTGATAGCATGCTTTCTGTATTGGGTAGAGTTGACCATCCGAACGCGGAAGAAGCAGATGGATAGTGGCAACTGATTCAATTATCAGAATAGTTAATTCTTAGCTTTACAAGGCACGATACTTACCACAATACCCAAACCGAATGTAATGCGCCAGACCCCTTCAGAGTTTTGTTGGCTGTAACATGCAAGAACAATAAGAGCAACCAAACCAGCTGCAACAAAGCCCTATTTAGAACTTAGTGAGATCCTCATAGAGTGGCCCCGGGGACGTCGTGCTAGTACTGACCAGATCTATAGCAAAATCGGTGGTTAGTGCAACCAAGAAACCACGTCGCTTCCGGAGATGGACTGTCTCGTCGGCTGCCTCGGTGGCACTGGTGGCACAGACAGGATATTCCCCCCCAGCGCCAAATCCTGCAATGCCTCTTGCAACGATCATCATCCAAAACATTCTTATTGTGTTGTCAGAAATGAGTTTCAATCAAAAAGCTCCAAGTGAAGCATACCCTAGCTGCGATTTTCCATGAGAGGCCGTTGCCAACACCACTCCGATAATAAGAAACGCCGTTGCGGCGACAATACCAGTCCGACGACCAATGCGGTCAATTAGGACCCCAAAGAATAGCATGCCAAATATCTCGCCGATGAGATATGAGTTTGACAGCCGCGACTTTATAGTTGAAGACATTCCATCCATGTAGCTGGGCTCGTCAGTATACCTGGCGAAAATTATTCAACCGGAATACGCACAGTACTGAGAATAAAGGCTCCATATAGCCAACTATCACGCGGTTAGTATACGGTAGAAAAATATAGATCACACATACTGATTTGAGCGTTGTATCCATCACTGAACAAGGCCAACCCGGAAATCACTACATTGAGCACACCTGAGCGCTTTTTCTCGGGTTCCCGTTGCTCAATATCCCAATCGGGTTGCTGGACTTGTTTGGGATCCATCTTCATAGTAGAGTCACTAGGAGATATAGCCATATTGACAAGTACACTGAATAAAATGTCAATGGGAATTGATTGATATCTATAGAATCTATATTTGATCTGAATAATTCTAAAAGTGACCAATGAGAGTGTAGAATAGACGCACGATAGACTCGGTGGGAAGTGCGAGATGATGTACAACTTGTGGGTAGTACTGAGTAAAGGTCCAAGCTCCCCGGGGCCATGGCATCTCCACTGCAGACGGCAATTCAATGGGTTTGACAGCTTCCTCTCCAGTTCAGACTCCACATGCTCTTCTTAGTCTCCTGAAGCTCGGTTACTAGGGTAGTTCCTGATCGTCAAACCAATCTAAGGTTATCTTTCACCCATGTGCTTGGGGACGTGTTACATAGATCTATATCTTGTCATCAAGAAGTACCCGTGTCGGTGTGAAGGGCGATATCTTCGGAATTTCATTACCTACTTCCTGATCTACAAAATGCAAGCTCCTGAGCCCCGAACGTTTCATGAAAGCATCTCTTCTGTGTTTCCACAAGAATGAATAATTATCATTACTCGCTCTCTGCTGAGCAGCTTCAGAGTTTCCACGAGGATGGATACCTCCTGATTCGTGGCTTTTTCACTTCCAAGGAATCGGAGCTACTGCGAGAATGGGCACAGGAAGTTCACGATCTTCCATGCACCCCTGACGTTCCCTGGATGCCTTATCAAGAGGTTAATGCTGAAGGCAAACGGGTACTGTGTCGCACTGAAAACTTTGCCAATTCGCATGTCGGATTTGATAGTTTCCTCCGAGGACAGCGCGCAACAAGCGTTCTACAACAGCTAGCCGGAGAGGAGATGTTTCTCTTCAAAGAAAAAATCAACTACAAGTTGGCGGGAAGTGGTAAGTGATGTCCACTTTATAGCCCTGACTCGATCACTCACCTGTCTGATAGGTGGTTTCGATCCTCATATCGATGCCAATGCCTACACCCATGTTAAAAACATCAAGCATTTGACTATCCTTGCAGCAGTCGATAGCATGAATGCAGCCAATGGAGGTCTGGAAGTGGTGAACGGTAGTCATCGAATGGATATTCCTCTCGGTGGAGATCGCTGCATTGCGTCGGGTTGGGTCGAAAGCAATGTATGGACACCGGCTGAGCTTGATTCAGGTATGCAAACTGAGAACCCCCCGATACTTTAATCACAGTTTTATTAATAAGGGAAGGTGATATCCTCATTTTTGGCTCGTACCTGGCCCACCGCAGTGGCGCGAATGTTAGCTCGAAAGACCGCCGTGCGATATATGCAACTTATAACTGTGCCGCCGAAGGTGATCTGCATGATAAGTACTATTCTGATCGACAAAAGCTCTGGCCTGCAACACACATGCGGGAAAGCGGAAAGTCATATGAGGAAGGTCGTGTGCGATATGCCTTTGGGTCCCCTATGTTAACTGTGGACTCTTAAGGTCATATCGGCCTGATCGGTGCAGACGAGGTATATAGTATGCTTAGTAGCAAGTAGAAGGCCAATTCCATATGAATTTAAGATGGTGAAACACTGACGTTGACATACCTCGACGCAAAATAATTAGAAAGTATCTGCCATTGAAATCAATTGGTCTGGTTCAGCCTTCAAATTCATGTGGACCACCGGCATGATCACCGAACACTTTAGTTTCGGTGCCCCAATTGGCCTGGAGTTGTAATAGAAGTGGTCTGCGTATATAAGGAGAACTTTCTTCCATCTCACCTCTTTCTCTTCGCTTTTTCATCTCTATAGATATTGACCTCTCCAACGCTTCTTCTACCCCGTTCCAAGAGTAACTCGGATTATGAATCAACAGTCAGCGAAAGAAAAAGCAGAGGCCTTGATCGGCGCTCTAGAAAAGTATGGCCAAGGTGACTACATCGGCGAGTCAATTAGCCAGTTGGAACATTGTCTGCAGGCAGCTCATCAGGCCCATAAAGCGAGTACGTATTGTTCTTACGATTTCTTACAGTTACTAACATTTTTCTAGATGCTCGTGATGAGTTGGTAATTGCAGCTTTATTGCATGACATCGGTCAAATCATTCCCCTAGAATCCACTAAGGAGGTACGCATGAACCTTCGCGAAAGCACGGAAAATGTCGGCCGGGTCGGCCATGAAGCCATCGGGGCATCATACCTTCATTCTCTTGGATTCAGCAAGACGGTGTGTCGCTTAGTAAATAGTCATGTCGCTGCGAAGAGGTACGTGATCTTGGTTGTCTTTTAAGCGCCCCGACTTACCATTTAGGTACCTTACTGCCGCTGACCAAAGATACTACGACTCTCTATCATCTGCCTCACAGAGATCGCTTGGGTTCCAAGGCGGCCCCTTCCAAGGTGCGGATCTTAAAAACTTCGACGAAGATCCCCTTCGAGACGATATGGTTTCACTTCGACTGTGGGATGATGCAGCCAAATTGGAGGGAATTGAGGCCGTAACACCCCGTGCTGGGACATATCTGGATATGATTATCACGCATTTGCTCCGTGAAACTTGAGGGAGTCGCGATGGATTGGTATCTGGTCACTAGTTTGATTAGAACTAGGTAGAGAAAAGACATTATGGTTTTCCTGCACTGTTCACCGAGTAATCAATCTGTGTTTCCGCCAAGGTGTGAAAGACTAAGGACCCTAGGCGCCCTCATAAAGCGGGGCACAGGAAAATCCCAATAGCAAATATGTGGTCTATATATTATTTATAGGGCTGCATAGATACAACCTTGTGACTTCATTGATAATACTTTAAGTTACTTTACTTGCTAGTCAATACAAGTGGGGGCCCAGGTATCCCGAGGTGCCTTGCGGTAGAGAGCTCAGCCTCAGTTGGGCTATTTAAGAGGGGCAACCTATCCACACTGGGCAACGTCATCAAACCTTGGAATTCTCTCGTGATACTCCAACTTTTGTGTCTTACTTCTTCGCCTCTTTTCCTCCTCAGTTTAAATCATGGGTGTAAGTCAGATTCCTCTTTCTACAGCTCCAAAGAATCTCCCAACCTGACCCTTCACCTTTAGTTTGCTCAGAAAATTGCCGCAGCTCAGAATAATCAAATGGCCAATAGTGGTTCATACGGAGGTGCACCTCCATCGGGATACACTGGGGGTCCTCCTGCATCATTGCAGGCTGGTGGATCGGTAAGTCATATGTCCATTGCTGCGCCTGTTTTTGCTATGACTCGCAGTTCGACGTCATAGAAAAAAGAAAAGAAAAAGAAAAACAAGTGCTAACGTACTCAGGGTCAACAGCAATATCAGGCTTATTCAGGATCCCCAGCCCCTCAGGGATCGGTAAGCCATATTTTTTTCCTAACCTTTTTGTGTTTTCCCCCACTTCTACGCTTTACCCCTCCACGGCCATCATTTTTCTGGAACAACCATGTCGGGACCTTACCAAGGATATCCATACGGCGGCTCATCTCAGCATCAGAACAATCCGTCATCTCCCTATTCCAGGCCTCCGCCATCCACCCCCTACCCCGCATCTCAGCCGCAATCTCAGGGCTATGGCCGCCCCCCTCCACCCCCACCACAAGGCCAGCCCTATGCATCCGCTAGTTCGCCCTACCCGGGTCAGCAACCGGGACAGCCTTATGCTTCTCCCAGTTCGCCCTACCCAGGACAGCATGGACAGCCGCCCTATTCTGGGCAACAGCAAGCTTCTCCACAAGCGTACCCTGGACAACAGCAATACCCTGGACAACAGCAATACCCTGGACAACAACCTTACCCTGGCCAGCAGCCGTCATATGTACAAAACACCCCTTGTCCTGCATCACTGCCTATTTCTGTGTTTTGTGTCTCGTTGCACTTTGGATTTTCATCGAATGCTTGTGGAAGAAAAATGCTAACGGAAAATAGAACCAGGCACCACCCTACCCTCAGGGAGCTCCATACCCCGGTGGCCAGGGCCGTCCTGGGCCCTCGCCTGGACCACCCAGTGGACCACCGCCAGGTCAGTATGGCGCACCAAGCGGACCCCCACCAGGCCAGTATGGAGCACCAAGTGGACCGCCACCAGGTCAATATGG
This sequence comes from Penicillium griseofulvum, assembly GCF_001561935.1. NCBI lineage: Eukaryota > Fungi > Ascomycota > Eurotiomycetes > Eurotiales > Aspergillaceae > Penicillium > Penicillium griseofulvum. Next base: position 2,223,362 of record NW_024467471.1, on the reverse strand, counting down.
CGCACCCGGTGGTGCCCCTCAGTCCGCAGCTCCCCCGGCTACCCCGCAACAGGTCGCAGCTTACCACTCACTTTTGAGTTCTACAATTGAAGAGAAGCGTCTCGGAAGTTTCTACCCCAAAGAACGACTGGACCGGCTTGTTCAGACGCTTGCCGCTGAAGCACCGGGTAAGCTCAACAGGCTGATTCATGAATGGGCCGTGCCCATGGAGGTTGCGACCGATGTCATGAAGCTCGCGCTTTTCGACGTGATTCTCTACGTTGATGATAGTGGTTCGATCGAATTCGAAGAGAAGGGACTCCGAAAGGATCAACTTAGACAGATTCTTGGCATTGTGGCTACTGCTGCATCAACCTTCGACCAGGATGGTATTTCTGTTCGGTTCATGAACTCCACTGAGAAGGGCGATGGCATTCGCAACGCGGATGATGTCGAACGTCTAGTTTCCCGAGTTCGTTTCTCGGGTCTGACCCCGCTGGGCACCAGCCTGAAGGCCAAGGTCATCGACCCGATGGTCGTCCAACCCGTTCGAGCCAATCGTCTCGAGAAGCCCGTGCTGATTATCACCATCACTGATGGACAACCTGCCGGAGAGCCTCACGATACCGTGGGTAATACTATTCGTTATGCTGTGGCGGAGACTTCTCAGACCCATTATGGCCCTGGCGCTGTATCCTTCCAGTTCTCACAGGTGGGAACCGATCAGCGGGCTCGCGACTTCTTGTCTTCTCTAGACGAGGACCCTCATATTGGCCGCCTGATTGACTGTACCTCCAGTAAGTTCCATGTGGGGTTCATAGTGGATCTAGCTAACATGTTCTAGACTTTGAGGTTGAGCAGGATGAAATGTCCCGTGCTAACCCACCAGTGCACCTTACTCGTGAACTTTGGGTAAGTTTTTTTTAACACATCCTCACGTAGTATTTGAACTGACTGTCTATGTAGTGTGCCAAACTGATGCTTGGCGCTATTGATTCTTCTTACGACACCAAGGATGAGCGAGAGAGCCAACGTCGTGGACCGCCTCAGCCGACCGGTCAATATGGAGGAGGTTACGGCCAACCTCAGGGCCAAGCTCCTCAGGGGCAAGCTCCTCCGTATGGACCGCCCCCTGGTGCTCCTCCTGGTTATGGTTCCCAGTCTGGATACCCTCAAGGCCAATACCAACAGCCTCCCCAGCCTCCGTACCAGGGTTCACAGGGTGGATATGGTCAGCCACAGTATCCGCCACAGGGCTCTGGCCAGTATGGGCCACGTTACTGAATGTGACGTCACAAATGATTTTTGCCATGCGGTTTTGAGAGTTGTGGTTGGAGATGTTTACTCCACGTAGTTTTTTTTTCGAATGGTTCGAACCTAACATTCTAAGAATATTCAAATTGTTCTCTGTTTCCTTTTTTTTTTAAACTGGGTATGGGCCCTTGACAGGTGCCAAGGCTACACTAAAATCAGTCCACGGGTTCGGTTGAAAGGTGAAACCTGTATACAACATACGCACTTGGATACACGCGGCATATATAAACTTACATGTACGGAGTATTAAAAGAGAAAAAAAAAAAAGTTACATATGTTGTACTCCGTAAGTACCCCATACATATGTTCCAGTTTGACATCTGCAATAGGGCTGGAGGGTCCAAGGGAATGTTAGGTTGACCAATAACAAGGCAGATAGATCTGGATCCGGGCCCATGTTTCGCCTCAAAAACGTCTTGATTCGGTGATTCTTAAATTAACTTGGGGGGACTGTTGCCTGGAGGCGGATATTGTATGGTTGCATACGCGTTTGCCCAAACATCAGCTATGGACGGTTTTGACCATTGGTCCTGAAGACGTTTTTGACATTTAGGATTTTCCACTTGCGCCATTTTTATTTTATATCTCTACCTATAATATACCTTTATATAGAGTATTCGAGATCTATATCCTAGGATATCGCCAGTTGGAACACTAGGCCGTTTTTGGTATCCTTTCCCAAACCTGTGGACTTGGTCTTGGCTATTCCTCTCTCTCTCTTCTCTCTGGGTTTTTAGTCTCTTTTAGTCTCTTAATCTCTTCCTTTGGCCTCTCTTTCTTTTCTCCATAAGACATAATCATTGCGCCCTTCATTTATATCCTTGCGTCAGACGGGAGTACTATCGTTTACTCAACCCTCGCAACACCTTCGTTTTACGACAGGGGATCTCGTCACCCCCGCTGTGAAAGAACAGCGGAAGAAATGACTGTTTAATCAGTTGAAATCGAATACTTCGATCTACCCTGAGTGGGAACGCTAGCAGAGGAAAGATTTGAAAATCTCGGAGGTAAAAAAAAAAAAAGAAAATACCGAGATCGTCGGTATCTGTCCCGCGCACTCGTGCCAGGAATTCGACTGTCATGTCCCTCAACGATAAACCTACAGAACCTACAGAGGGCACCCAACCCGACCAGAGCGATGTTCTACGACGCCCGTCTCTTGTATCCTCGCGAACTCTCTCCGACTCCGGGCGGCGGATCTCCTCCCAACATGTGCGCTTCTCAACCGATCTCGATCGCGAGTCCGTCGAGGAACAACGACAGACAAACTGGGACCAACGCCCCAATTCCCGCGGCCTGACCATCGAAACGGCGCTGGCGCCTCCATCTGTTCGACCCGCCCACTCACCCACCTCTCCGCTCTCGCCTACCAATGCGACCCAGAACGCTACCCTCTCCCCGCCTGCTGAGTCCGCCGGTCGGTCTCGGTCGCGAAATCGTGGATACTCGCTCCGTCGCAGCATATTCAATAAGACCATCAACTCGACGGAGACAAATGATGTTGCCCTGGCTGAGCTGGGTGAGGTCAAAGAACCCTCTTCGGACGTGACTCCTGCCCAGGCCCCGCCTACTGAACCGCTCACGGCTGCCGATGAGAAGCATGCTCTGAGTGTCGCGCCCACGGCGACGCTCGACTCGACTCATAAGGATGGTGCCTCCCCTTACGTATCCTTCGATCCGTCGGAAAGAACCCTCAAGGAGCAGTTCTCTGTGTCTGTAGCCCACGATAAATGGCGCCAGCAAAAGGCGACAGCCGCAGTGGCTGTCGCGCGTTTTGAGGCTGTTATGACGTCCATCCAGAAATTTATTCTGCGCATCAAGGATATTCCACCTACTAAGGATGGGCGCCACATTGACTTGAATCCGTCTATGGTAGGTTCCATGATTGATGAGCGCACCGAGAAGCCTTACATCGGTAATTACATCCGTTCTAGTCGTTACAGTCTCTGGAGTTTCTTCCCTCGTCAATTCTTCGCTCAATTCACCAAAGTCGCCAATTTCTACTTCTTGATCGTCGCCATCCTACAGATGATTCCCGGCTTGAGTACAACTGGAACATACACAACCATCGTTCCGCTTTTGATCTTCGTTGGTATCTCAATGGGCAAGGAAGGATTTGATGACTATCGTCGGTATCGCTTGGACAAGGAAGAGAACAATCGGGATGCTTGGGTGCTTCGTCCAGGTCATGGGACAGTCCAGGATGGCGCCTCCGTGATAAGCAACGCTCAAGATTGGCAGCGGATCAAGTGTGAGGAAATTCGTGTTGGGGACGTCATTAAACTTGAACGCGACCACCCGATCCCCGCTGATATTGCTCTCCTTCATGCCAGCGGACCCAATGGCGTCGCTTACATCGAGACCATGGCGCTTGACGGTGAGACAAACTTGAAAAATAAGCAGCCGTGTCAGCCTGTCTCCAAGGTGTGCTCGACTGTGGAAGACATCAACAGCAACTCCTTGCACTTTGTCGTTGAGGACCCCAACTTGGATCTCTATAAGTTCGACGGTCACGTCAGTGTCAATGGACAGGAGAGACTGCCCTTGACCAACAACGAGATCGTTTACCGTGGCAGTATCCTTCGCAATACCGATCGCGCTCTTGGTATGGTGATCTATACTGGCGAGGAGTGCAAGATTCGAATGAACGCCAACAAGAACCCACGAATCAAGAAGCCTGCTCTGCAGGACAAGGTCAACCGTGTGGTTATGCTTATTGTGGTTCTGGTCGTTATCCTGGCTGTTGTCTGCACCGTGGCTTACAAGTTTTGGTCACAGGACGTAGAGAAACGTTCTTGGTACCTTGAAAACGCTAGTGTCTCGTACGGCCCGATTTTCACTTCGTTCCTGATCATGTTTAACACCATGATTCCCATCTCCCTGTATGTGAGTATGGAAATCGTTAAAGTTGCCCAGATGCTGCTCTTGAACGATATCGATATGTACGATCCCGAAACCGACACCCCGCTTGAGGCGCGCACATCCACGATCAACGAGGAGCTCGGCCAAGTTAGCTACATCTTCTCCGACAAGACCGGTACTCTGACAAATAACTCTATGCGCTTCCGCAAGATGAGTGTGGCTGGAACCGCCTGGTTGCACGATACAGACCTCCAGGAGGAGGCTGCTCGTGAAGGAGACCACACCAAGTTGATGCACAAGAAACGGAGAGTAAAGGGGAAAAAGGCGATGGGCCGCAAGTCGAATGTTTCCGAGGCTCAGATGCCCCGTCCATCGAATGTTTCTGGGCCCCTTGATGCTCTCCGTCAGCATGGTCGTTCGGCTACTACATACCGCACTGAGGAGATGCTCGAATACATTCAGCGCAAGCCGTACACCATCTTTGCCCGAAAGGCCAAACTGTTCATTCTGTCCATGGCCCTGTGTCACACTTGTATTCCCGAAGAAGACAAGAACGGAAAAACAACTTTCCAGGCTTCCTCTCCCGATGAGTTAGCTCTTGTTCTTGCAGCCCAGGAACTCGGATTTCTCGTCGTGGATCGCCAAGCAAACAAGTTGACCATCCGCACTCGACCCAACGGACCGGACGAAGCCACCACCGACGAAGTCTACGAGATTATGGACGTGATCGAATTCTCAAGCGCGCGAAAGCGTATGTCGGTAGTTGTTCGAATGCCCGACCAGCGCATTTGCCTATTCTGCAAAGGTGCCGACACTACGCTGATGCGTCTCCTAAAGCAAGCCGATCTGGCGCGTGAGAAGGCGAATGAGATTGAGCGCCGTGCAAGCAGACGCAAGAACGCCGAAATGAACCAGGTCATTCGACGTAACAGTGAGCACCACAGCCGGAAGAACAGTATGGCTCGGAGCAGTATGACCCGGCCTAGCTTCACCCGTCAGCGCTCGTCGATTACTGGGCAACAGGGTTCAGCTCTTCGGGCCAGTATCGATGTTTGGCTGCGCGATCGGGAGACAGATGGTGGTATGCGGAACAGAGAGGCTGATAGCGAGTACTACAGCCCTCGGCCTTCGGCGCAGATGGGTAGACCCTCAGCTGCGATCTCGGATTCTGGTAGTTCTACGAATGGCGAAGATGATGAGGAGGATCTCGTCGAGGAGGCACTGGTTGTCAACGAGGCCGCTATTTTCGAGCGCTGCTTCCAGCATCTAAATGACTTTGCCACTGACGGCCTTCGGACTTTGTTGTATGGCCACCGATTCTTGGATGAAGCGACCTACACGAACTGGAAAATTGCCTACCATGAGGCTTGCACTAGCCTCGTTGACAGGCAGCAAAAGATTGAGGATGCAGGCGAGCAGATTGAACAGCAGCTGGAACTTACTGGCGCTACTGCGATTGAGGACAAACTGCAAAAGGGCGTGCCAGAGGCTATTGAAAAACTGCGACGAGCCAATATCAAGATGTGGATGTTGACTGGTGATAAGCGGGAGACTGCTATCAATGTCGGCCACTCGTGTCGTCTTGTCAAGGAGTACTCGACACTGACTGTCTTGGATCAAGAGAATGGCGACGTTGAGCAAACGATCGTAGACCTTATCGGCGAGATTACCGGCGCTCGCGTGGCACATTCTGTGGTCGTGGTTGATGGTCAGACGCTGTCCACGATCGAAGCGAATGAGGTAGTGCGTGAACGATTCTTCCAATTGGCTGTCAAGGCAGACTCGGTCATCTGCTGCCGAGCGAGTCCGAAGCAAAAAGCGTTCTTGGTGAAATCAATCCGCAAACAGCTCACCGACGCAATAACGCTTGCTATTGGAGACGGCGCCAACGATATCGCCATGATCCAAGAGGCCCATGTGGGTATTGGAATCACTGGAAAGGAGGGATTGCAAGCAGCACGCATCTCGGACTACTCGATCGCGCAGTTCCGCTTCCTGCTCAAGTTGCTTCTTGTGCATGGCCGATGGAACTATATGCGTGCTTGCAAATATACACTTGGCACGTTCTGGAAGGAAATGGTGTTCTACCTGACTCAAGCGCTGTACCAGCGCTGGAACGGCTACACTGGCACTAGTTTGTACGAGCCGTGGAGTTTGAGTATGTTCAACACTTTGTTCACCTCGCTCGCTGTGATCTTCTTGGGTATCTTCACCAAAGACCTCTCAGCATCGACACTGCTAGCCGTGCCGGAGCTCTACACCAAGGGTCAAAGGCACGGCGGCTTCAATATCAAGCTTTATCTGGGATGGTCCTTCATGGCGACCTGCGAAGCAGTGATAATTTTCTTCACGATGTGGAGCCTCTTCGGTCTCGCAAGAATCAACCCCAGCGACAACGATATCTTCTCCATGGGCCTACTCACCTTCTCCGCGTGCATCATCGTCATCAACGTCAAGCTCCAAGCCCTGGAAGTCCACAACAAAACCTACATGTCGCTAGCTGTGATAATCATCTCCGTCGGCGGCTGGTTCATGTGGGACCTCATTCTCGACCGCGAATACACAATGGAATCCGGAAAAGGTATCTACTTCCTCCCTTCCAACTTCATCCATCACTCCGGCCACAACCTCCTCTTCTGGGCCGTCCTCCTTCTCTCCGTCTCGGCAGTCCTCCTCTTCGAATTCACCGTCTCAACCCTCCGCGCCTTATTCTTCCCAACAGACGTCGACATCTTCCAAGAATATGAACAAGACCTCGACATCCGCAGGCGCTTCGAAGAGGCTGCCGCCTCAGAACTCCAGCAGGGCTGGGACCACGGCACCAAGAGATCAAGCTTGGAGATCGCCCGCGAAAACGCCGAGCTCGCCGAGATCGACGCCCGCGAACGCCAGGTCCGCGAGCTCCTCGCCCGCCCCCGCGTCATGGACACCAAGCCTGAAGCCAAGGAACTCGAGATCGATGGGTTCACCAGCGCCAGCGCGACGGCCAGTCACAGCAGCAGCGTGCCGAGTCGCGATGCTGCGAATGTCGCTGATGCGGAGACAGACCGTGGTCGCCAGTCTGGCCTCCTCTGTCCCGAAGACGCTACCGGCCGTCGTCGCTCCGTTGAAATCCAAGAGCTCTTCAGTAAAGGCTATGGTGCTGTGCGTAAGGGCCAGCTCAAATGATTCAAGATTTGATTTGTAAATGTATGACGTGACCCGTCTTTTCCCTTCCTTTCTGTTATTTTCATTTTCACTCTCTTCCATAGCGGTTACATACGTGTCCATTCCCTTATCATATCCCCTCGGGCATCCAAAGGCGTTTGATATGGGTTCCCACTTTGTCTTTCCTTTTTCGCTGTTCGGTCTGTTGCACAGTCGGCCGTCAGTTCAAGATACCCCGACTCATTGTTGGCAGTCTGACTTTTCGCGTTACATATCGGGTTCTTTTGCATACGTGTGATTCCCCCTTGCCGTCGTGGTTCAGTACATATTTCTTACCGCGCCGAGTTATTTTTAATTTACAGATTTGACATCCGTTTCTGCTCTTGTAGTTTTCTTTATATGGTATTAGTGGGTTAGGTGGCTACTACGGAGGTCATATAAGGACTCACCTAGGCACATATATGCCTGCTACAAATTCCGTGATTCGATGTATAGCTCGGGACAAGAGCTATTCAACTGTTGTATGTATATGTTCGTTATATTCATTTCATTGGCCGTTATCATGACTTCATGCACTCTTATTATACAAATTTTTCAAAGCAATATTCAGAACATCGGCAAATGACTCCCTATTCAAAGAGACTGACTCTTGATGCCAATCCACCTTGGGAGAGGTATCCGATCTCTTCGAGGAATGAACACTGAAATATGAATGATCCAACAGAGAAGCTAGGTTTTCAAATACCCTAATATCAACCTGCGCGGGAAGAATCTCAACAACAGTCGACCGCGGAGGTAGGAACATCGCATGTGTCAAACCAGCCCCATGGACCCCAACCAGAATATCCGTCTGCTGCGTAACTTGCAATTGTTCTTCGAACGAAATTGTTTCAAAATCAACTTCCTGGATTATAACGTTCGGAAAAGAAGACTTGACATCTTCAAGGTATTCAGTGTGGTTGAGTAGGATGCGGGTCTTCATGCGGTCGATGAAAGTTACTGTTATCTCGCTACCCTGGCGCGGCTGGACTGGAATTTCGTAGTGATCCAAGACTCGGCGTGAGAACTTGCGCAGAAGCGCCGAGGTATTACATGAAGCACCATCCCGTGAGTAATCGGTCTGCCAAAGGGGGTTGCTTCCACCCGCGAGCGGGAGAATGATGTTCTCAAAGCTTGTCGGGGACAGGTCTTTGAGACGTCGTATTGGTTGATTTGTGAAGATCGACCACAAATCGGAGAATGGGCCGTCCGTGTGATCGTCAAGCAGGACGACTTGAGTATTAGAAATATTGGGGGTGGTAGAAAATGGCGAATCGGATGTTTGGCCCATTTGGAGTACGTTCAATGTTAGGGATGTAGAAAAGATCTCTAGTAGGCAATGCCATAAGTTGGATGATCCCTCTCGCTTGATCAATATCGTATATTTAGGTGTTTTTGACTCGTTTGGCTCAAGGGTTTCGCCAAGCTCGACCCAGTTATCCATAATGACGCGCGGGCCGGTGTCGAACATGTATTTTGGGAATGTGCCATATTCGGGGACGAGGAAGGGTAGCTGTAAATCAGGGAGCATGTCGAGTGCACAGCCTAGATGGAATTTGGCTGTGGTGGGATCGAAAATTGCGTTACGGGCGATGCATAATGAATCAACACGTCCCTTGACGGTTTCACTGTGCAGGCACGTAATATTGGATGGCGAGTCTGCGGTGCAGTACTCTGTAATGGAGTTGTGGAAGTTTTCAAGGTACCGAGTACCGAAACGATTGTCACAAAATATTGACTCTTCTGTTGATGATAGGCAGTCCTGGGGGAGGTTGGGCCTTGGTTCGTGGGCCGGTAATACCGAAGAGTGGGTTGTAGGACTTAAGATGTTAGAGCACTCATTCAGCTTGATGGGAACGGGGAGAAAGTGTGCTTTAGGAGGATCATCGGCGCAGTGTATGCACCCTGGGATGCTATCACTGATGAGCCAGACGAAGATAATTAGGGAAGCACTCGTTATAATTCTCAATGGCCATGATGCACGCCTATATCCCATCATGGCCAATATTTCATAACGAGAGCCACATAACAAACATTGGTATATGGAAGAAGATGTAGTTAAATTTGCCCAGATGAGTCCATGGGCCTCTAATATTGAATATTACCCAAATCCTTTAAATAGAAATCCTAGGTATGGATTGAATACCTTTGGGTATATTTTGGGCGATAGCATGGACCAGTCATATCTAGAAAGACAACAAATCCGCCATCTCATAGTTCTGCCAAGTTCAAAAACATTGAATACGAAAGGACATTGGAGGCTGAAAGTGTCCTGAAAGTGTACCGGTTCTTTGTTCCGAAAAAAGAACAACTAGGCCCCTTGCAGTTAAAGCAACGTCTGATCTATCTATCTGGTTAGGCCTATCCGACACCAAAGCGACGGGTCTCGGATCTTTTGTTGTCGCGCGGGGGCTGTATCAAGTTTAGTTACTTAACCTAATACGAGTGCCCGCATATACAACACGTCAGTTCTTTGAATGTATCTCCGGAAAACATCAATAAGAGCGAGGATAATGATGTTTATTCTTGACTATTAACTCTGAGAAATTGGGAATTGATATGTTTGAGGGAGAAACTGCACCGAAAGTAAAGAACTCGACAGTATTCCAAAGTTGCGGTCAGCGAGTCAGAGACACGAGGGGCGTGGCAACAAACATTGGAAGCTGAATTATATTTTCTGACTTCAAATGGTCTTGACTTGAGATGAACTCAATTCCCTTTGATTTGCACCAATAATTGGTTGCTTTGGTTGATTGGTTTCAGCCTAACTCCTATGACGGACGTGTTATTAGCACTACGGACTACGGACTTTATTCTAATGTGCCAAGAAGGCCAGAGCCCCGAGCTAAATGACATTGCTAATGGTGATGGCCTTAGGTCTTATTAGGCATCAAGCATGCCTGGCTTATCCCTAAATAGGTTTTCTTTATGCAATCCATCATACCCAAGGAGTACATATGACACAAATGCGTTGAAGTTCAATGCGTTTTTCAAAGGCATGTTATATCTGTCTTTTGCACACTCACCTTCCCTCGATGTCAAAACACTGGAGCCTTGACCGGAAAGCATAGCCAGAGCAAGTTGCGGACTTAAGTCCGCTTGACTCATTATAAAAGTGCCCTTCACAGTTATGGAGAACTACAATCTTTTTCAGATCGTAAAGCCCCGCTCTTCCGCTCAGAGGCCTCAACAAAGCGTTCAACATGGCGATTAACTTAGCCAAAGCTGGGAGGTTTCGGTATCCAAGCGAAACATCTCGCCACGCAGCAACTATATTGAGTTTTCCATCTATCTACTCCATTGCCACAGCATATTATGACAGCGCGTGCTTCGAGATTGCTAGTCTAGCCTCTGCAATCTCCGCATTTGAGCCTGTCCGCCTATTTGCACGACCAGAAGATGTCCAGAGAGCCCAGGCTCTGGTGGAACAAGCCAATACCAAATACCCCAGTAATATGTCCAACATATCAATCATTCCATTTTTAACCAATCACCTATGGGCTCGTGATACAGGCCCCGTCTATGTCGAACCACTTGACGCTAGCGACCAGCCAGGGCGATTTGCGATCAATTTCCGGTTTAGCGAATGGGGACGCAAAGGTGCCATCGGTCTTGATGACCGTGCCTGTGACGGGCTCGACTGGCCAGTCATGCAGACAGCGCAGCTTGAAGAAAATGCGACTTTTGCGCAGCGTGTTATTGAATATGATCAATCGCCATCTCCAGTCACACGCATCGAATCCAAGGTCTGCCTCGAAGGGGGCGCGCTAGTTGTGGATGGTGACGGGACGCTATTAGCTACAGAGAGCAGCATTCTCAATGAGAATCGCAACCCTGGGATGTCACGCTCAGAGGTCGAGGAGGAGCTAAAGCGTTTACTAGGAATTGAGAAGATTATCTGGTTTCCTGGTTCCAAAGGCCTTGACGTTACAGATGTCCACGCTGATGCCGAGGTCACCTTCATTCGACCGGGTGTCGTGGTTCTTTGTCGACCGCATCCAAGCGCACCAAAGGCATGGATAGACGTCTATGAGGAGATTCGAGACATTTTGCAAACTACGTTGGATGCAAGGGGACGCACTTTCGAGGTTCATATTGTCGATGAGCCTGATCCCAAGGTCTTTGGCAATCTAGCTTATGACGAACCTGCAACCAACTACGTTAACAGTTATTTTGTCAACGGGGGTTTGATTCTTCCACAATTTGGAGATGTCCAGCGGGATCAAGAAGCACTTGCTCTCTTCCGGGCCTTGTGTCCAAATCGTGTGGTGCAGCCGGTCCATGTCACCGGGCTGGCGCTTGCGGGGGGTGTTATTCACTGTGCAACGCAGCCAGTCCTTGCAAGTGAATAGCGTGAAGGGTGACTTGTACGATCATATTACGTGGCAAGCCTTGTTTGCAGCTTCCGAAGTAGATATTCTTGCCTCAATTGATAACTCCCCGTCTCGACATACTCACAATAACAGAAAGGTAACGAAAGTGAATAATACAAGTGCACTAATAGGATCGATAACAGGTCCAAGTTGCTGAAAGCACCTCATGTATAGTAGGGACTTGTGTAAAGTTGAAACAGTATGGACAGAGGTCTAGCCAACTGCGTCTTGGGTTGGAGAACGCCATTAGTTGGCCTGATAAATAAGGCCATAATCACTTTTTGTGATTCACAGAAATTGAAGACATCAGTTAAAATCCATCTCGATAGAAGAAAAATAAGTTGGCAATGGGTATCGCCACGTGGCGTTATCCCCGGACCTCTTTTGACTTTTGCTGACTTTCTCCTCCACCGTCGACTTACTTGGAAAAATACCTTTTTTCTTGTCACTCGAGGATATGCCGGCAGGTTTGTGAAACATACGACCGAGAAGATACAGTTCTAACGATCACTAGGCCCGGCTTGTATAACATGCCGTGAAAAGTGTCGTAAATGCGACCGCGCAAAACCCGTTTGTCAAAGATGCGTCACCAAAGGCCTTGAGTGCAAAGGATACCCGGATAAGTTCCGCTTTGCGGGCATAGCAACCCGGGGCAAGTGGAAAAACCGCGCGGTCCCTGCTGTAAGCCGTGACCATGCTGTCCCAAATCGGCTAGGCATCAGAACCGATCATTCAGATGTCAGCCATGAGGACTCTGGTCAGCAGAATTCAAGTGCTTTGGCCTGCGAGGACCAGAATATCGAACCACTGCCAATTCTCGATCATCCCTGGCCACAGCCAGCAGGGCGAGATGTGGAATTGGACGATTTATTGATGCTAGAACGGACGGAAATGTTGTTAAAACATTGTGTGTTTACTCTATCCTAGATGTCAAACACTTTACTAACTCAACCATTTCCAGATGACAAGATCATATGTCCACATCAAATCGCGCTTCCAGCTGCTGACATGGACAACCCTTACCAGTTTTATGTTTTACCTCTGGCATACGAACATATAAGCCTGTTGTATGCGGTGCTAGGTCTTTCTGCATGCCACATTGGAATAACCAAAGAAGATGTATATTTGCGAGATACACTGGCTGTTGAGTATCGACTCAGAGCTATACGCTGTCTTGGAGAAACTCTCCGAAAAACGATATCTAGCGAACTGGATGCAAATGAACGCGATGGGATTTTCGTTACTATCCAGATACTGTTACTCCAGGATGTAAGTCGCCAATCTTGCATACTATCCGATATATCCAAGAAACTAATGGCCGAATTTGAATGAAGATCTTTGAATCGGGCATCTCCACTCATGGAGTTCATATTACAGGTGCACTATCAATTTGCAACCAGTTGCGCTTGTGTAATACACTATCCACAGAGAATGAACGAACTATCTTTTTCTTGGGCAATCTAGCATGGCAAGTGATTTTATACCGTTCTTGGGTATAGCCCCAGTTCTGACGCATTTCCTATCAGGCTAGACATCATTCGCTCATTTGCAGATCCACAAAGGCTATGTTTCTCCCGGGAGCTTCGTGAGGCCGTGGCCACTTTGAGCGACTTAAAGTTCGAGCGAGTCAATGGCTGTCCACGCGAAATGTTTCTGGTCATGGGAAATGTTATAGAACATGCCAAGGCGCATGCCATGGGCACGATAACAACACCAGAATACGAGCGACTCCTCCATGCTTGCCGGAATGAAATCTACTCATGGCGTCTAAAAACTGAGAGCTATCCGAACGATAATCCCCGCTGGCATGCAGTTGCCGAGGCATTCCGTCACGCATGCATACTGCATACATCTCGCTTGTTGGATGTCAACCAACCAGCTGAAGCGCCCATGATACAAAATTCCGTGACAGCGATTTTAGACTCATTAGCGAATATTCCTGCAGACTGCCGTCTGATCGAGTTAATGGTCATGCCGCTTTTTTTGGCTGGTGCCGATTCTTTGTCTCAGTTCGCTCGGCACTATATCCTGCTGCGATTCGACCATATCAGAGATCATGGTGGGGTGAGTAATTCCACGTCGGTCTCTCTGCTCAAATCTGTTTGGGATGCTCGAGGTCGACAGGCCAAACATGACAACAGCAATATTTCATGGGTGTGGTTTGTGAGTTGCCCTATGAAGTGTTTACTTGATCTTGGCTAACTTCTGCAGACTCGCGACGCGGAATCGGAGCGGCAACATGACTATCTTATTATATGAATTCATCCAGTACTTTCGTGCATTTAGTCTCGTGGCTGCCTTTGGATACATCCGGATTATTGTTGATATGGTTAGCTATTCGACGTTTTAATGGCGATCGCTTGAAAATACAACTTTCAATCCAGATCACGAAGAATTGGGGCGAACTCGTCGAAGATTTTACGACGCTTGTCGACTAGATCCTGGAAGACCTCCGTGGGTCCAACACTTCCACCTATAATCTCATCGCTACCCTTTTCCAATGCTTGATAGGCATCTTCAGCATACTGCTCAACCGGCATCCCCATGCCTCGTCCTTTCTCAATGCCCATATAATCGTGAAGTTCAGCTATGTGCAATATGATTAGCATGATAGATACTCTTCATTCTCATTCCACTATTGGTGGTCCGATTGAACCGAGATATCCACTTACTTGACACAAGAGGCGGAGCCAACTCGATCACTTTAACATTTGAATCCCTCAGCTGGTCTCGCAAACAGTATATAAAAGCGTTCAACGCAGCTTTAGCGGCCGAATAGGCAGGGATTCTCGACACAGGCGTCAGAGCCAGAAGCGACGTTGTACTGTCCAGAACAGATTAGAATATTAAAAGACATGTTCTGAATATGCGTACTCACAATATAAAACTTGTTGGAGTCGATCTGGACATTAAGAACGGAGTGAATGCCTGAGTTAGAGCAACGTAGCTGATAAAATCAACGTCCATCTCAGCTCTGAAATCACCCAAGTCCCCATCTTTAGGGTCAGTCAACTTGTATTTCCGTTGAGTCCCCTGATTAAGAAAGATACAGTCGAGATCTGGATGTTGAGCGATTGCACTGTTAGAAACTTGTTAGAAACCCAAATATTCCCAAATTCCGTATCTCGAAGTGTTCGCCGACTGACTCTGCGGCGAATTGTGGAGCACCGTCAATATTGCTGACGTCGTAGTTCATCCCCGAAGCCTTTTCCTCGCCGTGTTTTGCAATAAACTCGTCCAGACGCCGTTGGCGCCTTCCTACGGCAGTCACTTTGATGCCAGCTTGTATCAGACGATCGGCCAGCGCTCTGCCGATTCCGGATGTAGCACCGACGAGCAAGATGTGCTTGTATGGGAATGTCATTTTAGATGAGATCTGATCAGCCTATATGGGTTACCGAAGGGAGTATTGGATCTGAGGGCGGTCGTCGGAGCTCAAATTGACTGTTGGACTCATTAGCGGTGTGTATATGCATACAGAGAGAACCCCGCATTAGGCAGATGTATATATGCCAGTGCGGCTTGAGGTCTTAGGGTTGATGCATCAATGCTTAACTTCGGCCTGTGCGCATGAATTGTGGCTGGATAATCAAGATGTCCTATCCACGGAGTGTCTGTAGAAGTACCTAAAGTAGTTTAAGCTACCTGACATATCTGTAAACCGGATGTGCGAGCTAGTAACTGAATTATTGCAAATGTGTTATAGTGGGAGAATAATAGCCAAGCTTCAGTGCAGTTATCGTCATGTAAGATGTAGCATCAAGTATTGTAGTCGGGTTTGATTCGCAACTACCAACATGTCGAGTATTTAGGTGCATATCTGAATTAATCCAGGCCAACATTTTTGACCCGAGAAGTGCTAGCTACCTTACCATCATCTTCCCGAGATCCTACCGATGTATCTCCCTCTATAGACGATGACTCAAGGGGGTCAATAGCTGAAAGACCCGCCTTTGCCTTTGCGGCTTTCTTCTTATCGAGCCACAGAAGTAATTGAACAGTTGCGGTGCTCAAGACTAGAAGTATTGTCAGTGGGATCAAGGCTTGAATGGAGAAGGGGCTTCTTACTGAGCAATACTTGAAGTACGATCGACCAAGTATATCCCTTGGGGGCTTGGGGGAATTCTGTGGTTTTCCACACGAAATTGGGAGCCTTTGTTCGATCTCGTTAGTATGAAGCTCAAATCAGAAGAGTATACAGGGAGACTTACGACAGCTTGTACAACATAGGCAAGGTCATTAGCCATGGCAACAAGCAGCGCTCGCTTTTCTGTGTCATCGGAGCAGATCTCGTTGATCCAACTCAAGATCAAAGGGCCGGCACCGCCCTAAAAGCACTGTTAGATGTGACGGTTGAACCATTGGTATAATGGCAGACTTACACCAATATTGCTCAGCCAATAAATAACCGTACGGCCGTTGAGATTCGTGTAAAACGGCATTTTCATCATTAGGGAGGCGAAGATAAGCTGTGCAGTAGAAATAATCATTAGCCATTTGCCACCGCATGAAAGGTACTCGGCAGATATAAACCCTTTAAACTTACAGTAGTAATGGCACCGGCATAAATAAATGGCCAGCGAGCTCCTCGACATGGCCCATCGGAAAGCCACGCCCAAGCCAATGACATGGCGATGAGTACACCCGTGGTAGGGAGAGGTACTTGTATATAAAATTAGCTATTTTTAATAGAACAAAGAATCCCAGGTCAAACTCACAGTTATTGATCTGTGCGACAGTGTAGGATGTCCCGGGGAGAGGAGCAGGGTCGGCATTAAAGCTCTTCAGCCAATAACCCATAGCAGGCTGAGGAATGCCATTGTTCCAAAGGATGTATAGCAATGCTGTGGAGCATGGTCAGTATAGTCCCAGGATAAAGGCGTAGACCACGACTCACGAAGAAGATAAGTATGCCAACTCAGCAGGATTCCTTTCACCTTTGCCTTAGTCCAAGGCTGCTTCCCGGCACGTCCAATCTTCTGCATTCTTTTGACTGACAAAAGATGTTCGTCTTGGGTTGTCCACCATGTCTTCTTGCCGCTTTGTGGTAGGTTCGGGAAGAATACATATCCAAGGAGCGCAAGTGGTAATGTAATGATACCGTCGATAATGAAAAGCCAACGCCCTATTCTCACGAGTTAGCGGTTATTTCCTGGGATAAAGAAAATATAGAAGCGTTGCAGTCACATACATCCAGCGTAACCATGTGTCCCGTTCAAATTAGTGTATGCAGCGGCCTGGAGGAAACCGCTGAACAAAGTGCCAACTGAACCGGCAAGCCAGAAGATCATAGCCCTCTTTCCAATTTCTTGGGGTGTGTACCATGACCCTAGTAAGTAATGAATACCAGGGTAAAATCCTGATCTATAGCGGCGTCAGTTACTCGCCACTTGACAGTGAATAGAATTTTGGGGTATTAACATACTCAAAAAATCCGACAAGAAAACGCAAAGCATACAGAGCTTGATATGATTTGACGCTTGATGTACAGATAGTCGCGAGTCCCCATCCTACCTCCAGCGAGGGGATGACCCATCGAGGTGAGACTCTGGTTAACAATAAGTTGGATGGAATTTGGCCAATGACATATCCCACGGTCCAGATAGATGTGCCTATAAAAGTCGTTAGAAAATACCGGAACACTTTTCGGCTTTTTCCAAAACAGAACGGAAAAGCACTTCGGGCGAGAGCAAAAGCACGTACTAGTCACTAGTTGATTGCCAAACATCTCGAGATCTTCCTGCATGCCACTGAGAAAGGCATTGTTGACATTTGACTGGTCGATATTCTTCAAAAAATAACCGAGAGATGCGAATGTGAGGACGAAAGCATCTACTTTAAACAGCATCCAGCGCTGATCTGGTGGAAGCTCCCATGTATCCCATACATAACTTTTCCATGACCTGGCAGGCTTTATAACATCATCTCCCTGGGTATTGTTGGTCTGGTTCTCCGCATCTATGCTGTAAACTGAGGCGGCTGTCACTTGTTGAGAATCGCCCGCGGTTCCCATTGTGTTTTAGGAGTTTTGTAATGCCGAAAACCCCCCAGCGCGTATGTGGATAACTGTACAAGACGTTTCGGTAGGGATTAATCTTAGCGATGCTACTGATTTTATACGACTAGTGAGATATGTCCTCAGCGGGCCTAGTAATCGCGTCACTGAGGGATCCAACAATCATTCCGCGCCGATATCTAGATGGTGAGGAGAATTCTAGGCAATAAACCCGACAGTAATCTTGGTTGTATCCTATAGGTTTATCTAGCGGGTCCCTAGCACATAAGCATGGCGATTATTCGGGGTAACTTGCGCAATAACTCACGCAATTTAGTTTAGATCTTGCAAGCTCTCGATAAAAGGAGATAGCAGCATTACTAGTGCTGAGTCTATCTCTAAGGTCACGAAAAGACTTGAATTATTTTGCTGATAGAGCCGGGTCTCTCTTAAGGTTACGTGCTAAGACGCAATCCTTCAGTATCTTACGTGCTACCAACAGCATAGACTCGAAAAATATATGTAGCTATTAAAGAACAACTCTTCTTTTCAGATCTCATGCTGGCACACCGTGGTATCAAAAGGACATCTAATTGTCGGAATCACCTTAGGTCCTGAAACAACTATGCCAAAAGATATCCAAGCCAGGAGTAGATCTATGTTCAGGTAAGCAAGCCACTCTGTGATAAAAGGAGGATTGAATAACCACATCAATTGCATTACCCAGAGCTTTTCTATTGCTATGACATGAATACATTAGATGGCCCAATCGGTCTCAACTGTTCCAAACACGCTCGCATGGAATCCCAGGAATAGCTGTGCGGTAATCTGGGAATATGAAGACATTCTCGAGATATATTTATGGGGTTGTTAAATCAACTTGTCAAATATGGGACTTATAACACAGCCAATAAATAAGCATTCAGATATCCTCCGAATATATTTCAAGTAGTAAAATCCGTTCGAATGGGGAATAGCGTCAAATTCCAGCCTTTCTCCGCGAGTGATAATTGCAGGTGAAGGCTCGTGCGTCAAGTTGCCAAGTCTCGGCCTGCAATATTTTGAATATTTTCATCGCCTTTTGAAATAGCTAAAAGGGCTAGAATCTGATGTCGAAGGTCCCGTGCAGGTACTTTAGGTACAGCCCTGGAGGCATATGTTCTTAGATAATCAAGGGTACCACAGATGTTATCAACTTTCTTCGTGGATACAACTCTCGTGGTGATCGACCTAAGAGCCATATTTAAGCCAATGAAGAAATATCGAGGGCTTGGTGGTTGCCGCTAATTCCCCTTGCAGGGGGTGGTCCTACCCCTCGTGGCGTCAAATTCCTTGTTTACTTTCCTTCACTTACTCTCCTACGTAGCTACCGACGGCATCTTCTCTTCTATCGCCAATTTATATAAACTCAGAGAAGCATCATCCCTCGCTGCTTATGGATGCTAAACATTCCCCTAGCTCAGTTGTCCCTACGGGCACAGCGGGCACAGCGGGCAAGAACAAGCATCGGACGAACTCCTTGCTGGCGGAGGAAAGATCGATCCGAAATGGAGACCAAGATCTCTTACAGGGAGAGAAAGTAGACGAGGTTCTTGCTGCCAAGATGGCACTCATCAATGATGTGGGAAATATCCTCGCACTATGAAAGAGACATGCAACTAACTCGGGGCCGCTTGTCCCCCATAGACTATTGATGAGATTGGTTTCACACCTCACCACTGGAAACTGTTTTGCCTGAACGGATTTGGGTATGCAGTTGACTCTCTCATTGTCTTGATCCAGTCCATCATCTCGACCCAAGCCAGGTTGGAGTTCAAACCATCATATTCCACCGGGCTCACCATCGCAGTTTATGTCGGTATGTTGGTGGGCGCCATTTTCTGGGGGTTTTCGGCGGACATTATCGGCCGGCGGTTTGCCTTCAACTTCTCCCTGCTTGTTTCGTCGATCTTCACTATCGTCGCGGGGGCTGCTCCCTCTTGGGTCACCTTGGGTTTGTTTGTCTGTCTGAGCGCCTTTGGTGCTGGCGGAAACCTAGTTCTGGATACCACGGTCTTTCTCGAATATCTTCCCGGCAAGGAACAGTGGCTGCTGACACTCATGGCGGCGTGGTGGGGTGAGCTTACACTCCCAATAAGCCTGTCGAGACTCTGAACTGATTCTCACTTAATAGGTCTGGGTCAACTCATCGCAGGTCTGTTTGCTTGGGCATTTCTTCCCAATTTCTCCTGCAGTGACGCAGCTACATGTACTCGTGACAACAACCAGGGATGGCGCTATGTATGGTACACGTCCGGCGCCTTGGTGTTTGTTCTCTCCATCCTCCGTGTGACCATTATCCGCCTTGAAGAAACCCCCAAGTTCCTCATTTCCGAGGGCAAAGACGAGCAAGCAGTAGGGGTTCTACGCAACATTGCCAATCGACATAATCGCCCATGCAGTCTCACCATCGAGAAGCTTCAGACATGCGGACAAATCGCTCATCGCAGGGCTCCAGGATCTGGTTGGTTTGTGCGGCTCATCTCCCTAGGCGAAGTGTCGTTTCATCTCCGTGGACTACTTGCGACTCGCAAAATGGCCCTGTCAACATCCCTGGTCTGGCTCTCATGGCTCCTCATCGGCCTCGCCTATCCGCTTTACAACGTGTTTCTCCCCACCTATCTTGCATCGCGGGGCGCAACCTTCGGACAGAGCAGCCCATATATTACCTGGCGGAACTATGCCATCAACAATACCTGTGGTATCTTTGGTCCTGTTCTGGCAGGATTCATGTGTCGCTCGCCCTGGTTTTGGGGCCGTCGGGGAACTATGATCATCGGAGCTGTGGTCACCATGATTTTCTTTTTCTGTTATACGCAAGTGCGCACTGCGGATCAGAATTTGGGCTTTACGTGCGCTATTTCTTTCTGCTTGAATGTTTACTATGGTACCCTATATGCTTACACCCCGGAGGTATGTGCTTTCTAATTGTTATTAACTCTATGATCCCGTATCTAATTGCTCGATAGGTCTTTCCCTCTGCCCATCGGGGCACAGGAAATGGTGTTGCTATTGGGCTCAATCGGATCATGGGAATTGTCAGTGCCGTTGTCGGCCAGGCGGCAAATGTAAGGATTTATTCTTTGCTCTCTCGAGGAAAATGCTTATATTTTTAATAGACCAGTACGCCCGTGCCTATTTATATATGCGCTGCCCTTTACATTGTGATGGCGATTGTTGCTGGAGCCTTACCTTTTGAACCGTATGGCCGACGAAGCAGCTGAAGATCAAGTACTTTGGTTGAGCCTAAAGCAGTCGCGTGTGGATGGA
Organism: Penicillium griseofulvum; assembly: GCF_001561935.1. NCBI lineage: Eukaryota > Fungi > Ascomycota > Eurotiomycetes > Eurotiales > Aspergillaceae > Penicillium > Penicillium griseofulvum. The sequence goes on along the minus strand of NW_024467471.1, from coordinate 2,202,344 downwards.
TTTGTTCAATCCAATCAGAGGAGCTCATTTTGCTGCTCATCGTGGCAGCTTAGCCACCCACATCGCATTTATATTTAAGAAAATATCAAAGATTTGGCCTAATTACCAGCCCCTGTTGATTGAACTATAAAGCAGATTGGTATTTAAGGCCAAATTACCTAGAATAACTAATATCCAGTCGTCAACATCAAAGCAGTCGACACACCGGTAATCGCTAGCAACCGCTCACTGAGCAGCCAGCGGCAAATCTGCTCATCTCTCCATTGCCTGCGCTGCTCTTTCTCTCATGCCATTTTCCCACTGATCCCATGCCAGTGTATGAATCACAGTATCTCTCCACAAATCCTCAGGATCACTCCCAGGTGGCGGCTCCCTGCCATTTCCGACTTTCCCATTTATCTTGCCTTTCACAAACCGCATATGCCAAGGTATGATCCCAACCTTCTCAAATCCCATCCTTTGCGCAAGTCTAGAACTAGCAGGGTTCATCGTGCTAGCCATCCAATGTACCCTGCGTAATCCAAGCCCTCCGTTCTCCGTAGACTCAAAGGCAAGCTGTAAAGCAAGTCCAGCGGCATTAGTTGCCACATGGGTTCGCTGGTACGGAGGCAGGATGACAATAAATCCAATCTCTGTGCACAGGTTTACCGGCGACGTGCGAATAAAGCTCACAGTACCAGCTAGTTCACCTTCTGGATCTTCCGGTGATGGAGGTCGTGTCTTGTCTATAATCGCAAAGGCGAATGACTCTGGGTTGGAGAAGGACAGAATGTGGCTTGTGGAATTACTGTAGAATAGGGATTTGAATTCGGCTGCTGAAGCCGGGGAGGTCATTGGCATGTGTGTGTATACCTCGGGCGTTGATAGACGGAAGAAAGTTTCACAGTGTTGCTCTGGATTGAAGGGGATGAGCTTGACACGTTCATTGGAAGTCTCTCCCACGTGGAAGGGGAAGACAGATACTGAGGCCATTTTTGGCCGATGGGGCAATTTGTTTGGGGTGAAGTTAGGTGGCTTTGGTGACTCGATGAGAGAGTATATTCCTAACCAGCTCTGTGCGATAAGTTGCGCAACAAATTGGTCTGAATAGGTTCTCACGGGGTGAGGTAGTGAGTCACACCTCTTGGTGGAGATATCGATAGACACGGGCCATTTTATATGTCGTTTCCGATACATTTTAATGTTCCGCTTTTCGGAGTATTCACCTCTTTGCTGACAGCTTCATGCGCCCACCTCTGTATGATACCTAATACTCTCGTATTTCCGTACTTTGTCATTGGACCTCAATTCCACGTTCTTTTCCCAAAACATAAAAAGGGAGCAAATCCAATATTTCACTATTGATTTGTATCGCGCGGCGTCAGGCATATTTGCATTCTCAATCACCTTGATACGTTGCTACCACTCTTTTTGGTAGCAACAACAAAATTGACAGAGGAATCATGGAGTCATTCGCTGCTTCAAAGCCGAGGCCTACCGATATAGGCAATAGTCGTGAGATCGAAGAAGCAGCACTTTCATAATAGCGCTAAGGCAGAGTTAGGAAGTTGGTCATCGACCAACAGACTAGGATCCACAGCTCGTGTCCAAACAGACACTCGGAAACTGTTGATGTAGCATTCCACCGTCAATCAGTGGTCCCCGACAATGAAAGACTAGCGTCGGTCAAATTATGACTAGCGCTTACTTTGAAAGAACGCCCTTAGGGCCAGGTAAGCAGGACCCTTTACGGAGTACGTGGGCCGCTTTTGCAAACTCTCTAACATTTGCTTATTCTCCTAAATCAATCTTGGCATGGATTGACTGGTTGGAGAATATCCTTAACAGTTTCACGGTGCCAATCAGTGGGAAATAGCTGGATTTTCTCTTTGAGCTGAACGCTATTAATCGTGGTCATGTTAAGCAAGACCAAACTATCTCCGAAATTGCTTCGCGCTACCTTTATGGTCATGGTAACTTGCTTGGGGACTATGACATTACTAGGACTTCGAAGCATGAGCAGTTTCAACACTTCGGATCTTGGGTTTGCTGTTGGAGCTGGGAACGGGAAGCATGTTGATTGGTCGCGATTTGCGTATACCCAATATGCCACCGACCGGTTTTATTTGTGCAATTCGCTCATGCTGTTTGAGAGTCTCCACCGGCTTGGCAGCAAGGCTGATCGCGTGTTGATGTACCCCTCTGAGTGGCCCGTATCTGAGGAAATTTTAAAGGAGAGTCGTATGCTTCGCTACGCACGGCACCATTATGGGGTTAAGCTCAAGCCAATTGAGATACAGATAAAGTTTGGGAGTGATAGTGAGTGACCTCAGCTCATACGGTATCGAAGAGCACTTGGTCGGATCCAACTTGAAGCTAACCCTACAATATCTTTGTTAGAGACGTGGTCAAAGAGCTACACAAAGCTGCTCGCGTTTAACCAAACAGAATATGGCCGTATTCTTAACTTGGATTCAGATGCAACCATTCTGCAAGTGCGTAGATTGGTTCACAACTTGCCTATTAGAACAAAGACTGACCTTTATTCAGACTATGGACGAGTTATTCCTAGCCCCGTCCAGCTCCGTCGCCATGCCCTTAGCCTACTGGAAAGTTAAGGAAAAAGGAGTTTTTACCTCTGCTCTCATTCTGATTCAACCGTCTGCGGCTGCATTTGATCGCACTATGGATGCAATTTCTACTGCCAACTCTAGTACATTTGACATGGAAATTATGAACAACATATACAAAGAAACTACACTTACTATACCACATCGGCCGTATATTCTTCTGACTGGAGAATTCCGCTCTAATACACACGAGGCATATCTAGGGAATTCCGGGGAAACGTGGGATGCCGAAAAGGTCTTTAAGGAGACTAAATATTTGCATTTTTCTGACTGGCCTGTTCCTAAGGTTTGTCAGACTTCAAAGTAGACATCACCAATAATTGCTAGAAAGGCTAACTTTGGTAGCCATGGATTAAACCTCACCCTGGTGTGGTGGAAGAATATCAGCCTCCATGCGAGTTGAACCCGGCAACTGGTCAGAAAGATGACTGCCGCGCCAAAAACCTTTGGTTGGAAATTTACGAGGATTTTAGGACTAGACGAGAGGTATTCAGGTTTCCCTTCATATACATTAACTCCATCAAGTTTACTAACCTTGGTTAGAATATATGTGACACTGCTGTAAGAGAAGGCGGATATCCTGAAGGGGTTTCATAGATCTGCTCAACCCCATTGCACTTTCAAAGATTCACGATATAAAATTCGCCTACCATCGAATGCTGGACGTTCATATATTGATGGTGACTTTAGATTAATGAAGACCAAAGTGTGAATCATAATTCCATATAAACAAAAATACTGGGCCGCATAAGCGGCCCCGTGATATCTTTTCAGTAGTCTTCTCAGGTATCATTCTGTGCAGATGCTTTGTCAAGTTTAGAGCTCGACGGCGAAAAAGGCAAGGAAATGTTTAATTGGTGCTGCTAAGTATAACCTTTAATATTACATCTATATGGTCGTTTTATCAAACTGACCCCAAAAAGTCTGAGATAATTCTTCAGTAATATATTCATGGCAAATAAAATGTGTCTGTGCATGGTTTATTGCGGCAAAAGAAGTGACTGTAAATAGTTAATGCGCAGACTGTTTGCCTACTATTTCTTTAAATAGTCTCATCAACATGGCTCCAACAAAATCTGACATCAAGGCTCGCCTTCCCATCCGCAAGCGAGAGGCTATCAAGAGTCACTCCATAGACGAAGAGACGTTGTTGATTTGGAAGGTAGTCAAGCTGACCAACGAAGAAGTAACATCACCCCGTCCTCAATTTGATTGATTGATACAATATACCGATTCACATTACTTCCAGGTGAACAACCCGGCTCTAGCTGAGGAACTCAACATAAATTGCCTACGGCTCGCATGCGGTGGACCCGATTGAAGGCCAGACTTATAGCCTTCGAGAAGGCAGCCGAAGCCAAGACTGCAGCTACCGCTACCGCTGCTGACAGCTCTGTCACCCAGCCCTCGCTAATACTACGGAACATTTTGGTGACACTGAGGATCACAAGGAGGCGAAAGACTCTGATAACGCGAATGATGCCAACGAAGACAAGGATGCTGAATGAGCACCCCAAGGATTGATATTGTGTGTCCTTGTCTGTGGGATGTTTTTGAGACGTGACTTTGCGGATTGTACCCTACCAAGTCAGATCTTCGATAGTGTATATCATCTACTTAGCTCGGTACACAATTTCTATTGGGGCTTGCGAGGTCCAGAAATATACGCACTTCGCACACCATCACTCCAGGCTTACGATGCACAAACCCAGTCCTCCTTTATCCCTCGATATGCACCGTACCTTGAAGATTACCGGTGATGGCACAGCAGCTCACTCTTTTTGATATGTTACTTACTGTACACAGGGGCTATATGCGCTTATCCAGAGTGGCTATAGCAAAGGTCTGGTGAAGATCGGTGATGATGGGGATGCACTATCCAGCACTAGCTAGAATCGTGAACGGGCTTGTTTCGCAGACGACTAGCCGGTCGACTATCTCTGTTGCTTATCTCCCTCCATCGGTGAATAATCCTGCGGTGCGCAGGCCGGATATCGTATTGCGAGAGAGGTGTTGCGATAGGCGCCGGTTATTCGGCTGGAAGAGGGATTGCGGAGAACAATCCAGTGGCATATCAATGAGGGGCGGTCTGGCTGGTTGGCGGGTTATTGGTGGGTAGTTGCATCGTGTTCTCGGTTATAGCTTCCGAGGTCACTTGCCTGTTGGAGCATTTCTTTACTCAATAATGTCTGTTTGGGCTGTGGTCGGTCCTCGGACTCCAAAGCCTTTCCGATACCCCTCTATGTCGCCTGTCTCTAATGCGTGTGACAAGTACGAGGTCGATTTTGAAATCAAAGCGCGATCCCCAGAGATTCTTATCGATAATCTCTATCTGTCGAAGTATCCAACCTATCACATCCACGTTGGAGTCAACGAACGTGGGTCCGACAAAGATTTCCTCTTTGGGATTAGCTTATCGCGGCCAAGTATGAACTTCACGATGTGCGACAAGGTGAGACTCGCCAATCACGGCGTTATGTATGGGCTATTTTTCAAGTACCAGTGCCCATAATTCTGCAGCTGGGTTCTTGGCTATGGCGGGGTGAGTATATATAACACCCATCCCCCAGCACAAGACCCAGTCCAAATCGAATATCTTCAGTGGCTATCGCTTGGTTCATCCTTCTCTGTTTATACACCAACCTTTCAGTACAATCAGTCCATACAATGGGTGACTATACACCAGAAGTGGCAGCGGCTCCAGTAGCTACCCCATCCGAGAAGCAGGTCGACACCGCTGGCATCAAATCTTCCAGCGGAGTCCTTTACCACCAGCTGCGGAATGAACCCTTGAACATTGTCGGTGGTCGAGACAGCTACTTGATCACCGAGGATGGTCTGGAAATTTTAGATGCGACATGCGGTGCAGCTGTATCCTGCCTGGGTCACAGCGACGAGCGCGTCCACGAAGCCATTTTGGACCAGCTGAAGAAAATCCCCTACTGCTACTCCATGTTTTTCACCAACAGTGCTGCAGAGAGTTTGGCAAAATTCTTGGTAGACTCAACCGGAGGCAAGATGTCTCGTGCCTACATTGTGAGCTCGGGTAAGAAACCTGTTCATGCGGAATCAAGATTGGTTACTAAAATCACAATAGGTACCGAAGCTGTTGAGGCTGCTGTGAAGATGGCCATTCAGTATTTCACAGAGCTGCCCGTCCCTGAGCCCCAGCGGGTGAACTTCATTTCTCGAAAGTCATCCTACCACGGAAATACCCTCGGGTCACTTGCTGTTGGACACCACGCCGCCCGTCGGAGAATCTATGAAAGTATTCTTTCAAAGAATATCCACCATGTGCCCCAATGCTATCCCTACCGCAGAATGAATGTCAATGAGAGTAACGAAGAGTACGTCGCAAGACTAGCCCAAGAATTGGAGGACGAGTTCCAAAGACTTGGCCCCAACACTGTCTGTGCATTCGTCGCCGAGACAATGCCAGGTGCTGTGAGTACAACCCCATCCCACCATACTAAACATGCTAACTGTCTTTTTAGACACTTGGCTGTGTCCCTCCATTGCCCGGCTACCTCAAGGCACTAAAGGCCGTCTGCGAGCGACACGGGGCACTCTTCATCCTAGACGAAGTAATGTCCGGCATGGGCCGCACCGGAACACTTCATGCTTGGGAGCAAGAAGATGTCGTCCCTGATCTTCAAACAATTGCTAAAGGACTCGGCGCGGGTTATGCCCCGATCGCCGGGTTGCTCATCAACAAGCACGTCGTCGATACTCTGAACAAGGGCACTGGCGCGTTTGTCCACAGTCAGACATACCAGGGCCACCCAGTTGCCTGTGCGGCTGCATATAAGGTGCAGCAAATTATAAAAGAAGATAACCTGCTGCCGAATGTGCGGGCCATGGGAGAATACCTGGGTCAGCGCCTTCATGAGCGTTTGGATAGTCACCCTCATGTGGGTGATATTCGAGGCAGGGGCTTGTTCTGGGCTGTTAGTTTTTCTCATGTTTTATTTTTGATATTTCAAGTGACTGACATGGTTATAGATGGAATTTGTTCAGGATAAAGAGACGAAAGAGCCATATCCGCCTTCAAAGGCGCTTTCTCGGACTCTACATGCGACAGGGCTCAAGCCTGGACATGCAATTTCGTTGATGCCTGGAAATGGCGGTATTGATGGTGCTAATGGTGACCATATTATTCTGGCGCCGGCTTATAATACTACTCGTGAGGAGATCGATTTGATTGTCGACCGGACTGTTGGGGTTATTCAGGAGGTTCTGGGGTAGGGTTCTTTATTTGAAGTAGTCTCTATTATATTTTCTGGTTATTAGCTTAGTTGAACTGTCATTTGTTTAATCAATGAGAATGGATGGGTACTGAAGCATGTTTGGCAACAGATCAATGTCGCAGTATCATCTTCCCCTCAATTTATAGCCACTCTTCCTTCACCCTCGCTTCCGGTGGTTCTTATATGTGCATAAATCCTATCATATCTTATATAAATTTAGTCTAGTCTATCGTTATTGCAATATATACGATTGGATATAATTGGTCAGTCATCAGGTGACTGTTATATTGGCCCCAGATAAGGCTGCGGGGCACCCGTTAATATATAATCCATGCTCCTACTCTCGTTAGTTGTCGATCTTCCATTAGTCAATAGTACATTGGTTTGTTGATCCAGATGCCTCGAGGCGACAAATTCTCACGGTCACGGACTGGTATGGCTGCTCATCCTAGGGCGAAGTGCAAGTGCTGATATAAATGTGGGAACAGGATGTCTGCAATGCCGAAAGAAGCACAATAAATGTGACGAAAAACAGCCGGAATGCTCATTTTGTGCTTCGCGGGGTTTAGAGTGCAAATATGCATCCGGTATAAAATGGGTTCGACCAAAAGAGCCAATGCCGACCAGGCATAAACCTCGCTCCAAAGACAGAGCAATTGAACAAAACATGCTAGGGCAACCTTCAGCACTTTTCGCAGAGACATTTTTTGAATCTGCAGAGGACAAATCTGCCTGGGAATATTGTACGTGGTCTCATGGTATGTAATTGGAATTGGAATTATCTAATCGAGAATACTTTGACAGACATAAGCCTCGTTTCATCGAATGTCCCTGCTGTAGATGGCCCAGACAACCCTTACCGGCAGCTCTCCATCCCAGCTCTATCATCACCAATTCTCCTAGAGACCATTGTCTGTATATCGACAGAACATATGCTCAACTTCGGATTAACCAGCATTGACATTGCAGCCAAGCGTCAGCAGCGAATGCTCAGAACGCTCGGACAAAACCTTCTCAGCATCGACGCTGAGGGCGCCTGCGATACAACAATAGTAACCAGTAACAAGCATGAGCGAGAAGCACTCCTCACAGCCGTCGTCTTACAGGGGATCGTGGTCGCACAAACAGCAGATGGCGTATTGGAGCCCCACGTCAAATGCGCTTCTTGGCTCATGCAAGCACTAGGCTACTTTGATGAAATCCCACAAAACCCCATCACACGCATGGCAGTACAACGCTTCGGCATGGTTGATGTAATGCTAGCTATCTCACGACAGCGAAGACCGTACGCACCGCAAAATTTCATACTCAACCAGCCTGACCACAATCGCTGGGACACCACCGAGCCCTCATTCCACAAGATGACAGGATGTCCACAACCACTAATGTGCTTCCTAGTGCGAATAGCGCATCTAGCCTGCGATGTGAGTGAGGGACTCGAAACGAATACAGATGAAAGCGCGATTCTCAACGAAGCTTTCAAACTCGACACCGAGCTTCGCGCCTGGGGATCTGGATACAGTGGAATCCCGGTGCAATGTGAGCGGTCGCCTCTGGATATCCTCACCGAGTGTTTTTATTGGACTGCACATTTACTACTTGCTCGTCGGGTATTTCGAGATCAGACGTGCTCGCCGCGGGTGCAGCATTTGGTGCGTGTATGCTTTGGGCTGATGGATCATCTGTCGACAGGATGTGGGCCTGATTCATCGCTACCTCAACCGTTTTACATTGCTGCGAGGGAGGCTATATCATCGGACGATCGTGCGTGGGTTCGACAGAAGCATGAGTCTATGACGGCATATTATAGGGAGCAGCAGCGGAACTCGGCAATGGAGCTTATTGAGCAGATCTGGGAAACGACGGATAAATTACGGGAGTTGGGGAATGGATCTGGTTGGTCGAGGGAGATTGAACTGTCAATAGTGGATAATTATGTGCAAGCGCTTGATAGAGGGGCTTGTTTCTTTATTTTTTAAGTTCATTTTATATTAGGGGCTTTCTACTCGGGTATCGGGTAATTATGGATGAACCGGTTCAAGCTTTGAAACAATGAACTATCCCAGGGGTATTTACCTAGATGGGAATAAATCGGGATCTCGCATGTCAACAATGGCAGATAGGGTACTTACACATGCCGAGTTCACGAAGATTACTACCAAAAAAAAAAGTACGGAATACGGAGTACTCCGTACGGAGTCGTGCGTCAAGGGCTAACTGTACTCCATAAACTGCTAGATGATAGGCTAAAATGGAATTCCCGGATTTGGAGATTGCTTGAAGAGGTGAATTAACACAATGTGTATCTGTATATAGAAGTACAAAGTGTAGATCATACTTAGAAAGAGAAAAAGATCAAAAGGAGAGTCGAGAGAGAGTCTGGAATGACCTGTCATCCTCATTTCAACCAATCATAATCAATACCGGAGCGGGTACCTGAATGTTTTCTTTGGTCCGCGGAACTGCACGTGTAACTGAAATTTGATTGGTTAAAATTACTTGGACTAAGCCCCCCTAGAAAACTGTGGGTGTCCAATAGTCCACTTCAACTTGCAGGGGAAAACTTCCAGGGGAAAAGACCTTGGAACTTCTCTTAACTAGGCTCCTGTCAAACGCACATACATTGTTTCAGATTCGATCTTGGATTGCCGTTCAAATCCAATGTTATGGATGTAGTTAACGCCACTATTCTCTAGTAGTATGGAGTACTTCTATACAATTCTGCCCCTGATGGGGTAACACAAGTAAGGGGAACACTCGTACCCCTCTTCAAAACACAACTCCGGACTCGCTGGCTTATGCAGGTCAACGCAGGGGCCAAACGCATTTTCCCACTCTCCATACTTCAAATACAGGACCCAAATGGAACACATACAATTTCTGGTTCAAATCCATAACAAAAGAAAAACAAGAAATAGTAAAAAAAAAACGTAAGAGAACTAAAAAAAGATCCGAGAAATCGAGGCCCTGACGAAAAAAAAAAAAAATAACAATGGGGCCCCCACGAGGTGCCAATAGTTCAGAAAGCCCCGGTGTATCCATCTCTTATGCCCGGTTCCCCTTGTAGTCAGCATCCCCATCTCCTGATCCGCTTTCTTCTTGTTCTTGTTTCCTATTCTCTCCATTCTTTTCTTTCTTTTTGCGTCCGTTTCACTCTTTCACGGCGACATTATATCACTCTTTCTACATTCGTTTTCTCGGTTTTATCCCCGCCGTTCCCGCCCCGTTGATCGATTCAACCCGGGTATTAGCCATCCTTGAGTCTTCATTGATTCTTGTCGATATAGGGTGAAATTATTCCCCTGCCATTCGTTTCCCAGCTGCTTCGGCCAGCCTTTCTATTTATCCCCTCTTTTTTTTTGGACGCCTCTGCGACGCGCCCTTTCAACCCAACCACCCAGTCTCTGACGTGGACACCCTCGAACGCGAGATCCCTACGCTAGACATCCATTCATTTTACACTTCACACTCTCGCGCCTGTGGCTGCTTCAGAGAATTAAGACATCCAACACTTACCGATCACATCTATCCCATTATCTGTCGGCCGGATCGTCACACACCGTACCTTTGATTTCCGAAAAAAAAAAACCTATATACGCAACCCAAAAAAACTGCATATCGAATACCGTGAACACAATTCCAATTTTGTGCGATTTACTTTCTACCGTACCACGTTACATTATGTCTTCGTTGACAGAAATGCATTACCCGCCAAGCGGCGCAACTGTGCCCACGGCATCCTCTTCCTCGCCTCCAGCTTCCACCCCCTCTCCCTCGACCTCGAGTGCTACCACGGCGCATTCTTCTGCGCGCCGACCTCCTCGCAAAAGCACTCTGACTCAACAACAGAAAAACAACAAACGTCAACGCGCAACTCAGGATCAGCTTGTCCTTTTGGAGATCGAATTCAACAAGAACCCGACACCCACTGCGGCTACCAGAGAACGTATTGCTTCGGATATTAACATGACGGAGCGATCTGTTCAAATCTGGTTCCAAAATCGGTAGGTTCTACACAGGATCGTGTTTCTATCTCTATCTTTACTGACGCAAAGATAGTCGCGCCAAAATCAAGATGCTGGCGAAAAAGAGCATTGAGACTGGCGAAGGATGCGATTCTATTCCAGAATCCATGCGACACTATCTCGCAATGCAGTTTGACCCCAACAAGCCTGGCGCAAGAGACCCCTTTGGCCGTGCTGGCGCATATGGCCCGCCTAGCATGTACGCGAACGAGACTAACCCTTCTGGCAAAGTTGGTATGTTGATGGCGCCCCTGTGATACACCGTCTATTGAACTAATTGGTATTTCTAGTGATCTCTCATTTCACTTGTCGTTCCTTGACTGTCGGCAGCTGGCGGCGCATTGGACAGAACGCCATGGACTTGGTTGTTTTCTATTCCCCTGATAAGGCATGCATGACTTATTATATCAACAACGATGCTGCCGGCTATAAGATCGAGTATCCGTTCGCCTATATCAAGAATATCACCTTGGAAACCGGTGATCCGAACCCTGGGCCGAATGGGGAACCACCTCGACAAGGTGGTCTCGTCGTAGAGTTGAACCGTCCACCGCACTTTTACATGGATTCATCCAACTCTGGAGGGTTCTACCAGTGTGGTGATTTCACCGAGGAGCAGCAAGCTAGTCAGATCATGGTTCATCATCTGGGAGGCCATCCCAAGGTCTTGAGTGTCCAACTTGCCAAGCTTGTGTCGTTGGAGTCCTTCCAGAATCGCCTGGCTTATAATAACCCCAGTTTCGCTGTGCCGGCTCCGATGTCCCCACCATTCATCCAGCGCCCTGCGTCTCAGCCTAACCAGTTTGCCGCTCCCACTTACGTGAACCCGTACCAGGACAGCAACCACTTGGGCTTCAATATGCCAGCTGCTCGTGGCCACAAACGCCAACGAAGCCGTTCAGTACCTGTTGCAATTGACTTCTCGTCACTCCAGGGTCCAATTTCTTCATTCCACGTGCCACCCCCTCCACCCCCATTCAACCACACCGAGGCCGGCATCTATGCCCCTGTTCCACAGTCAGTGCACCATCTCCCTACCGACCTCCGCATCGACACCCAAGGCTATGGACTGGATTTCCATACCAATCCCATGTCTGCGGCGACAACCACTGGATCCCCTCCCGACTTCGCCAGTCCTATGTACAGCAATGCCGGGCAGGGCGAGATTACGCCAGTTGCCAGCATGGCGCCTCAATTCAACGTACCCTTCGTTTCGACAGGATCAACCGATACCTCGACAATGGGCTCCCACGCACCATCACCTTACTCCAGCATGAGCCCTGCAGACCCACTTATTGCAAACCACTCGCCCCCACTGTCTAGCATGTCACACAGCTCGTCCGATATGTATAGCTTCTCGCATGACCAGCAGACTAGCTTCGATGACAGTCTCTCGATGAACGATATGTACTCGAAGCATCATGCCAATTTTGGCGTTTCGCACGACAGTCCCAGCTTCGAACTGCCCATGCACGGCCTCTCTGCACACCCTTCTCCCGGCATGGGCGATTACTCCCACGGTATGGCCAACCTGGACGAGATCAACTCGCAGGGTATGCCAACCGGGTCATGAGTTTGTGTTTCTCCTTTTATCTCTTGATGTTTCACGGCCTTTTCTGTGCATGCGGCGCTTATACTTGTCGATGGGTTCTTTGGGCTTTTCAACTTGGGAAATTTCTTCATTGTCCAATATCAAGAGGCGTAGGTGTTGGGTTTCGGTATTTTGCAAAACCCATCCACTGCTCTCTCTTTGGATTCTCGTCTCGCTGGCGATGGCTAGGGAAGCGATTTTACCTTTGTGTTTCTTGCGTGACATACCCTGTCTTGTTGTATTAAAATACCCTTTCTATTCTGGGGCCGGTCCTGAAGCGATTTTTGTTTTTGTTCCTGTTTTCCCGGCTGTCCCGGTTGAATCCAGGACCTTTTTTTCCTTCTTCTTTTCTGGTCAATTTACTCTTCTTTTTCTTCTTATGACCGACTTTCTTCTTTTCTCAATTTTTTTTTTTATTTTCAGCTTTTCAATCTTCTTTTTTCTTTTACGTGGTTATGCCAAACAGACCGACTTGGACTGCGACTCCATTCCCGTCGATTTTCTTTTTTTCTTTTTCATTTTTCATTGAGGATAGTGCTAGATTCGCGTTTGCGCTGTGCTCCTGTTACAATGGTCCGTTTACATATGGGTCTGGAGTCGAAATTTTGCACATGAGCTTGTTCTGTCGGCACCTGTTTGGGTCTGATATCCAGCTAATGCTGATCCTCTGGGCTGCGCAGAGTTGTGATATCTTCTGCTCGAGACTTTATAGGACAGTCGCTGAGCTGGCGGCATACGAGTGTGGGGGATTGACGCTAGACTCTAAATCAATTCATTTTGTATCGCATGCAGATCCGTGTAGATTGTAGTCGTGGTTCACTCGCACTATACTGTACATATTATTATACAAGGGTATCTCAAATATCTCATCAACCCATCACGACATATCTACAACTGCTTTTGCTTCTCCCACCCCATCGGCAAAGGCGCAACACACCCTCGCTTTTCTCTAAGGAACCATTCAATCCAAACCTCCATCTTCTCCAGAATGTTCCGCTCCGGCTTCCCCTTCATCCCAACATCAAACACCCCCTCTTTACACCAAACACTCCACGACCCCATCATCCCCGCCATAAGTACATCGGTCCCAAGCCGGTCCCCAACAACAGCAATCTCATGCGCAGATTCAACAACTCCCCTCTCCCGGAACCACTGCACAACCTCGTCACCACAAAACGGCTTCTTTTCTGCGCCTACCGGCAGCCGGAAGACTGGAATACGCAGGTGCGCAAGCTGCGCTTCTAGCTCAGAGACTTCCCCGTCAAAGTTCGCGTGGCTGCCGGCGCGGTTCGAGACGATCAGGATCGCATGCGGGTTTGTCTTTTGGTTGAAGGGGGAGGTTGGCGAGGTACGGAGGGAGGAGAGTTTAGCGAGGATCTGCGGCGGGAAGGATGTTGTTTTCGCAGCGCAAAGCGTATTATCTTTATCGAGGACTAAAGCGCGGATTGTGGGTGTTTGCAGAGGCTTTTCAGGTTGGATTCCTTTCCTTGCGCTTATCAAGTACGGTCCTGGGTTCTCGGGGAGATGGGTGAATGTTGGGATTGTGAGGTGTGGGAGGAACTGTGTTGGTTGTTTGAGGAGGGTTTGTACGGCGTGGTTGAAGCCTCGTAGGTTTGAATTGGGTGAGCCGGCCATTATGGTCGGTTTTTTGAGAATTATGGTAGTAGAGCGGGCTATTCGAGCATTATGTGGGTGTTTTTGTGAGGTTGGAACTGTTGTTTGGTCGAGAGAGCCCAAAGCGGAGAGGATGAGCTTAGCCGCAAAACTCGCCTTTCTCTTAACCTCCACCGACTCCAACCTCATCACTGTCCCACCATCTCCCCACAACCATCCATTGTCTTGAACTGTGCCTTTCTTTGCACAAGGGAAGATATCTGTGTTTATTTGGACTTCTTTTAACCGCTTTCCGTTCCTCACCGTCACATAATCAAAATGGGCAAGCTCACCTCCACGATCGGCATCCCGATCAAGCTCCTCAACGAAGCGCAGGTGCGTTACATTCCCCGATACTGTTATTCCGATTACTGGACGGGAAGGAAGGATGAATGCATGATGTCGCGAAAATGGAGACCACTGTGGATAGCGAGACAAGAGGGGCTAATATCGTTTTCCAATAGGGCCATGTCGTGACGATTGAGATCACATCTGGAGTCGTCTACCGGGGGAAGCTTTTGGAAGGTGCGTGGCTCATTCCTGTTCGAGTTTTTAGTATCTGCTCTCGATTCAGTGGGGCAGTCTATCAACACGTCTCGAGTAGTTCTCTTGCGCGATTCGAAACTAACATGCATTTTCCCTATAGCCGAGGACAACATGAACGTTCAACTCAAGGACATCACCGTCACCGCTCGCGATGGCCGTGTCTCCCATCTCGACCAGGTCTACATTCGCGGCAGCCATGTGCGATTCTTCATTGTGCCTGACATGCTCCGGTACGGCAAAACCCTGATATCCCAGCCTTTGGATCGCGATTTCGCGATCTGCGCATCTCCAGTTTCATCTTTATTAACTCTTCTCTTGCAGCAATGCTCCCATGTTCCGTACACGAGGCCAGCGCGGGCGCGGTGTCGGTTTGGCGCGTGGTAAGGCTACAGTGCAGCGTGCGCGTGGCCAGCAGCGCGGCCGGGGTTAAGCATGATGTGGAAAAGACGAAATCGCAGTTTCAAGGCCTCACAAATTCAGACTGGTTGGCGTTTTTCTTTGTTTTTCTGGTTCTTAGGGGATTTCTTTTTCGGGCTTTGATCTTGCGAAGTCTTAAAATACCGGCTAGCATTTCTTCTTGTAGATGCTTCGTCCGATCACCATTAAATTTATGAATCAACACCCGACATGTATCTCCTGCTTCCATAGGTTCCAGGTGTTCGTGTACATCCAACTCATGGAGCCGTATCGAGTATTGATATCGACTTGATTTCTCGGATGGCGGACCATGTCAGAGGAGCATATCATGCGCACGAATTTCATATCCACAGACATAGTCTAGCTAATGAATGCTAGAAATCAAGAAGAAGATCTATTTGCCTCTGTTAAGATATTCGGACAGAATAGTACTTAGTAGCTGTCGCTTTTATGAGGGCCTCACGAGCACGCTCAATCCTCTCGCGTGATTATACGTCCCCTATTAGACAGAATCATCTACGTGTGATATAGGCCTCATAGAATAATTTAGTTCAACCTTGGGCAGGGCCGGTTTGAAGCTATCTCGCTTTGCTGTTTCCGGGCTGGAATCAAAGCCTCTGCAGCTCCTGTAGCGAGACAGTCAAAGTATGTATATCACTAAACTAAGAAGCCAATGATGGAATTCTTAGTATATACCTGACAGGAATTGTAAGTCGTCTTCAGGTGTTGACCAAGTGCTCAATTTTAGTTTGAAATTAAAAGCGGCAAGAGGTAAATACAAAAGGGAAAAGTTGTGAGCGGACATTATCCGGCCATATTATCCACTCTATTTTTTTATGCGGGGGACAGCTAGCCTTCTTGACGCGCCACTTTCTTCCATCAAACACTAACTCATTGAACTGGGCACTATCTAGCACCAATTTGCTAAAGAATACCTCAAAACCGCGATTGTCCAAGGGAACCCACCATCATGACTTATTCCGCGCCCACGTCCAACCCCGCAACCTCCAAGTCCAAAGTGAAGAACATCCCCAATCCGCGCCGCCTCCTAATCCTCACACCAACCTCCCAATCCCTCGCCATAATCCCTCCACTCCTACACTCCCTAACCGGCGTGCCCGTCCTTGACCCGCCACAACAGCCAGCCCCTTCGCCAACCCAAACCACACCGCAGTCAACCTCAAGCTCAACACCCCCGCCGCCAACAACCACCTTCGCCGGCTACACAACCCACAGCCCTCTCCGCCTCGAAACAAAATACTACACGACAGAAGTCCCTGTCTGGGTAGACGAGATCCCACTCGCCATCCACGACAATGTACAAGCTACCGCCACACCAACACCAACAGCCGAGCAATGGAAAACAGACTTCTTAAGCACAGAAGCTGAGATCGTGCGCGAGGCTGTTGGGGCTCTTGTTGTATGCGCGCATGCTCCTAGCGATGTGACACCTCCACCCGGTTCCAATGCAAACGCGGACCCCGGTGAGCGGCCCGACGTGCGCGCACTGCGTGACTTGATGCGCGGTGTTGGCGCTGTCAAAGAGCGTATTGATGAGGAGCGCGGTGGGTTGGGCGATGTTCCTGGTGTGTTTGTGTTGATTGGGGGGAGGAAGGGTGCTTCCGGTGCTGGTCAGCAGGGATCCAAAGATCCCGATGCGGAGCTGGGGCTTGGTGTTGATGATGCGGACTTAGGTGGTGGGGATACGGTACCGTTTTCGGTAGGGTGGTGGGAAGATCAATTCTTTGATATGGGATTGTTGGGATGGGAGATTGTGGAGTGGGATCCTAAGGAGGGGTTGGAGGTTGAGACGCGGAATCAGTATGGAGGTGGGTTACTGAAGCAAACTTTTGTCTAGAGTTTGACTGTGGTTCTATTTTGGATTTTGGCTGACTTTATTCTATTAGAACGTGAGGGGATGCCTCGTATCAGAGAGGTCCTTGAGACTCATGACTGGTCTATGGTTGGAGGTGACTCTGGCTTTGACGGAGATAATGATCCTGATATGGATTCCGAGGATGATCTTCAAGACGAATTATTAGGTCTAGGTGGCTCTCGTGGGTTTGGTGATGAGGTTCATGAGCTAGAACGTGAAATGTTCGGTTTGCGTATGGCAATTGAGCGTGGAGGTGGTGATGGTGACGAGGATGGCTCTGATCATGATGATCGTGAGGACGAGATTGATGTCGAGAGCATGGAGGCATTGATGATGCGTATGCAGGCAATCAAAGGTATGATTCTATGTTGATTTCTCGGGATCTCTATAGTAAACCGATGTACTAACATGGCTATTAGATATGAGCTCTGAGCTGCCGGAGGGCGAACGGAAACGATTTGCTGCGAAAGCCGTGCAGGATATTATGCGCGAGCTCTGAGATTTCTAGTTATTAAATCTAGATTCTAATCCCCTAGTCATAGATATGAAAAGTGATCTGTACGTTTTACACTCTTTCCCGCCTTTTCTCGTCTAGGTATAGAATTGAGAAGGAGAAACTATATAACAAAAGACATCTAGAAAAAATAATATCTTCGAAGACCATAAACTCCATGTTCCATGTAGACAGTTGTTTGTATACAATGGATATAGATCCAGCACTGCCACAATCCAAGCCACACCGCCCCAAAGTGCCGAGACCCAGATGGATCCCGTGCGCTTCTCTGACGTCAGGATATTCCAAGGCATAACGCCAACTTTGAGAATGAGCTGTGCTTTGTGCATAGATCATCCTGGTTAGCTTACTGCTAAACCTACTCTTTCCTACATCATCTTTTCTCCACACGTGTCTTGAAACGCCGCTTCGTCATGTCTTGAATCTCCTACGCGACACAAATCTATCAATTCCCACGGTCTACGACATATCCTTCCTCATTTCATATGCGAATTGAACATACAATATAAACAATTGGAAGACCAAAGGATACCGCCCTTTTTAAAATGCATTTCCCGACACGGAATTGCGCCCCTATCGTGTCGGCGGCGACGGGGAGGATCTCACAACGCGGGAGCCCGTACACCTCGTTAGTTAAGATTGGCTCGGCGGGGCTACATGGCTGGGCTAGAAATGGCTCTACTGCTTCAATTAGGCATAGCAGTTCATTTTCAGGGAGGTGTATCGGCAAGGGTATTGGTCTGGGAGCTTCTGGAGCATCACTGGTAACGAAGCTGGGATGTTCTGGGCCCGCTGCAATTCCACGAGATCATCTTGCATGGATTCCGGTCAGGAAATTCAGCCAACCTGGTCCAACACAAACCTCCAGTGATAAAAAGAGGACCCAAGAGCTTTTGGAGAAGTTTGAAGTTCAAGAGGGCAATCAAGAAGCTCGGCCTCGGCGGACAGTTCTTGGTGAAAATGGCAAAGAGGGAAAGTGGCCTGAGAGAATGACCAAAGGTAAGAAGTTCCCACTGTAATCACTTTGAGTATCAATGTTGACCTTGCGGATAGGTAAAATGTTGACGACGCCATCGCGGCTTTTCAAATTAATCATTCCTTTAACGACCATCGGCCACGAAGGCTACGCTAAAGGTTCGTCGGTCTTGATATATTCTCTGCACATAATTGGGCCAGCGTGCTAATCACTCTCCCAGAAATCGAACCCATAGCTATCCTAGTCCACCCCCAACAACCACTATCATACCTAGAGCGTCTGATCCAGTCAGAGCTACCCCCAATTAAAGGCAACACCGATAAGCTCCGTCCACCTGCCATATCCTTCATCGCACTCCAGCACGATGACAACGCAATCAAACCTAAAAAGCGAATCGAAGACGAAATCGACCTAGACGCAAACCAGAACACAGGAGACTTCATCCCCGGCAACGACGGCGTTGGCGGCAGCAAACCCCTCAACGGCCGCCGATCACCAACCCAGCACCGCCGGTCTCGCGAAGAAGACGTCGAAACCTACAGCTACCCGCGCAAAACGAACGGCGCCCCGCCGTCCGACGGCGAACCCGAACGTTTCGTGCGCTGGTCACAAGCCACAGAGATAGGCGACTTCATCCGGGATGCTGCGCGCGCAGGCGAGTTCATCGTGACGATCGAGGGCGCGCCGTCTGGTCTAAGCCAAATCCGCGTCGCGGTACCCTCGTTCAACGAGCGCACGTATTACCTCCGCATGCGTTTACGCAAGCTCTCGCGACGCATCCAAGCCATAGCGGATGTGAAGGAAAATTGCGATGCGCTAGCGCATCGGGGTGCGCAGCGGGTTGCTATTGGCGGGTTTGGAATTCTTGCCATTTGGTGGTTTACGGTCTATAGATTGACGTTCGAGACTGATCTCGGATGGGATACTATGGAACCTGTGACTTACTTGGTCTCTTTGTCCACTTTGATGGGTGGTTATTTGTGGTTTTTGTATCACAATCGGGAGATTTCTTACAAGTCTGCGCTGGATTTTACGATCAGTGCGAGGCAGAAGAAACTTTATCAGTTGCATAACGTTGATTTGCAGCTTTGGGAGTCTTTAATTGATGAGGGGAAGTCGCTTCGTGGGGAGATTAAGAATATCGCGGCTGAGTATGATGCTGAATGGAATGAGCGTGCTGATGAGCAGGATAAGCGTGTGACAGAAGTCTTGAAGTCAGACCGTCGAGAGAAACATGAGAAGAAGAGTGAGGATGATAAGAATGACGAGGAAGATTGATTTCAATCTTGTCATTCTTGTACTTTTGCATTACATCAAATTTATACTCCAATTATACAACATCAATTATGTATTAGCAGCACTGAATATGAAAAGGAAAAAACAAACACAAACACCCTCATCCTCAAATATCATACTGTCCCATTCCGCACAGGATCATAGTACTTCTTCGGCTGTGTCTCTTCCATACGTTTATCTATAAAAACCATCAGCATCTAAAATAAACCAAAAGAAACCACATTATACATACCAGATTCCGAACCCGCAGACCCCGCAACATCTCCTTTCCTCCTATTCCGATTATTCCTCACATCCCGCGACCGAAAAACACTATACAACAACCACCCGGCAACCCAGTTCGGGCCGTACTCGCCATTCGTGGCTCCGCGCTCAAACAAGCCGCGAACCAGCGGCGGCGCATTGTGGCAGATCTCTAGAATCGCCCAGCGCTGGCAGTCCGGACGGATATGGTGCCAGAAGAAAGGGGGACGAGTTGCTGGGTCGGCGCGTACAGTGTCGAGAAGGTTGGAGGTGTCTAGGTTCATGCGGTTGTAGACAATTATTGCTTCGTCCTGTGTTTTGTTAGGGTGGTTCTTGGGATATGTGTACGTATGAGAGGTAATAGGAGGGAAGATAATAAAGGTTCGGTATACTTACTCGCATGGCGCGGTAGTATTGCTCATGATGCGGGTCTTGTGGGTTCAGACCCAATGCGTGCATGAATTCTTCTTTGGATACTCGAGGGCCGACGGGCATTGTTGAATTCCTCTGAGTGTATTGGATAGGGTTGTCGATGTGTATAGTATGTCGTGGGTATAAAAACCGAGGTTCTATATGGGAAATCAAGATATGAATATGAATGTGAAAGTGAAGAAACAGCTCGCATCATACACTTTATATCCCCCATTCAAACAGATCTCAACTGCGCGGAAACCCATCGGCCGTTGGCTGAAATTCGCACGGCGCCGAAGCCGATACAATCAGAGATGTCTATATCGGAATTAAGCAGAGCGAACGGAGAGACAGAAACAGACGCAATCAGACCAAGCGGGGAATTGGGGAAATGGGGCAAATGCAATCAGATCGATATAACACAAGCACAAGGATCCGGAGACAGGGATTCAAGGGAGACTAAGACATCTCTTACCTATAAATATTATTTATTTTGTGCTCAGGTAAATATGGAAGTCAAGGTAGAGGTATTTTTGTTATTTTGGGATTTGTCTGTTGGCGCTTACTATTCTCCGGGGTTAGGCGCTACTATACTTGCATTCGTGGAGTTGAGGTGGTACATGTACAATGTGTGGACGATCACTGCACAGCCGTTGATATACAACCCCGAGCTACGTCAAACTGCGATCCGGGCAGGGTATGTTCGCTGTTAGTGGCTTAGCGTGTAAGTAAACGGCTGGCTAGTGGAATTAGGCAATAGGGCTACGGCGCTGTGGTACAGTCCTTCTCAGTGGTAGACTGGGGGCATGAAGTTCGGATATAGCAAACGAGAGTGTATCCAGTTTACATCAAAGGCGATGAAGGGAGAGAGAAACAGAAATGGAGGTTATACAAACCTCCTATTCATGTTATCTAATTCTTGCTCGCCCCTTCGAAAAGAAGTGTTTTGGACAGAATGATAAGTCGGATAAAGAGAGACAATCGCAAACAGAGCCTTCGTGGCCCCAGCACTCGGGATCGAGGACTGAGCGCGAAGGCAGGCTAAGTGCGTTCTGGTATATCAAGGCCGACCTGCTGAGCTCAGGTCTGCTATCCGAGACAGACGGGTAGAAGATATATGTATGCTTGCATGCATGAGAAAGGGGTGTGTATTCGAGGGCAGTTTGGATATTGCATGTTGCCAGCTCCCCATCCGAACAGGAACAGGCAGGTTACTCGGCAGGGAAAGCTAGTATATCTGAATATTAATATCCTTGCCACGCACATGTACGTATCCGCAGTGGAGGAGATATAGCTCTAGCTTAACAGGGCCAGATCTAGAAAGCCACATTCGCTAGCTAGAACGTCCGCTGTGTAGAGAGCTAGAGGATCAGACTGTGCACCCCGAACTCGGCATCGAGGTCCACTGAAACCCAACCCAGCAAGCGAGACATTCACAGTCACCCTTGCTAGCGGGAAATAAAGCCAAATAAGGCACCTGTGCCTACCCGTCGGCTTGCAGGCATCGTGCAGAGGGCAAAAAGGCTCGTTGGCTATGTCGTGTGACCTGACAGGCCGGAATCCAGGCCAGCATGCAATCGAGCAGAAATTCGACAGACCGGAAACCAAATCGGTGCTGTTACTTGCATCTGCATCGGCTTTCGATGGTGAGCGCGTACTTGCGTCCTGTTGCGGGGAAGGGGGATCCGGTAGGGAGATGGCTTGACTCGATTTCAATTTTCTCGTTTGTGATGGTGCATATGCAATGGGATAATTGTTGAATTGGACGAGCAACGTGGCAACAAGTACTGCGGATTGGTGTTTGGAATTAGATATATCCTTTTTAGCGGACTCCGAGCGACACGGTCCCGCTATAATTAGATAGGGTTGAATATAGCATTGCGGCTGGTATATGTGCTGAAAGCTAGTTTGGCAACCAGATCGCGACCAGAGAGCAAATAGATATACCATGGAGGGAAAAGCGGCACGTAATCTTTGACAGGAGGTCATACCGTCCAATCTCCGGCTCGAGAGCCTTTCCTCGTTGGCATTGCGATTAAAGAACGGATGTCACATTGCGCACAAGGCGAGGGACAGTCAAAGGTGGATCGTCTGCATGCCACGATTTGAATGACACAGCATAATCCCGCCGCTGCATTGCATACTAACACATCCTCTGTTGAAAGATCGATCTTTGGGAATGGCCAGGCCAAGGAGATATGAGCATTTGGATCAGCCATTCTGAATCGTGCCTTGAGATATACAGAGCGCTCTTTAGAGGCCAAATGACTCTAGCTAGTTAGTCAAACCAGTTAAATCTCAGCTCCAGCAATATGGGAGTATGCCCGTTGGATGTCGCCGCCGTTGCACCATCTCCCCATACTGTAGGTGCCCGGTACTCGTGTACCATTCGCCATTAGCCATGCAAGAGCGGATGCAGATGCAGATACAGCAGTATTTGCTGTCAGTTGGAGTAGATCATGGAGTGGGATCTTTCTAAAAATATGAATCTCATCAAGTGCACATTCGGGGATTAGGGCTTATGAAGCGCAGACACGAGCTTTCGACTCGAATTCCACTGGTGGTATCCATCTTGAATGTCAGGTCCTTGGCAGATAGACAAGTGAGATCGAAGAGAACGAGATTAGGTCCATTCTGGAGCCAAGTATATATTAAGTTCCCAAGGTTGAGTCAAGCTTATTCGGGCCCCAGGGGTCCCCACGTAAGTGGCTGAAGGTAAAAAGCTTTTTAGGGCGCCACTTCTCGGGATACTCCAGGGCTTTGATCTGATAAAAGTTCTGATCTTTTGAGCTCTTCAAGTATTTGTTACTTTAGACTTTGACGTGGCATATCTACTTCTCGCGTTACACGTGCCTCAATACTGACGCAATGGCTACTTATGCGATGATCCAAGGTTATAAAGAAAACAGGGCCTGACAGAGGCACTCGGATTTCCGTATGTCGCTATTGTTCAAGACTCCTCGGAATCGTCACGATTCTCGCGCCTGCACTTACGTGACAGACCAAAAATATCCGTTTCCACACCAGTGTCCGGACGGGAAGAGGAGGTATGGTGGGGGAGGTTGTTATGTACGTGTCAAGAAAGCCAGAAAAGCCAGGATCGGGAGGGGATGAGAGATGAGAGAAAGGGAGTAAAAAAGGGCAAAGGGGAAAATGAAAAAGAAAAGCCATTTGCCATGCTCCATCCGTCGCTAAAAAGAAAAAGGGGAGGGAGGAATATCAATCAGCCTGCATGACCGCTTATTTCGAGACTTCCTTAGTGGGCTCCTTAGTGGGCTCCTTGGTCTCCTTGGCCTCCTTGGCCTCCTGGATCTCCTTCTTGGGCTCTGCCTTGGGCTTTTCTTCCTTCTGCTCCTTAACCTCCTCTTCTGGCTTCTCTTCTTCATCCTTCACCTCCTCACCATAGTACCGGCGGAGGAGCTTCTCGACCTTGCGGTATTCGACCTTGACTTCATCCAGAGTCTTTTTGATAGCCTTGAGGCAGACCTCGGTATCGGGTTCGTCAATGAGACCTGTCTCGTCCTTGTTGGCGCCAAAGTGTTGGATCTTCTCACAGCCATCCTTGACCTTGATAAGGCCCAGTGTAGCCGATGAGCCCTTGAGGAAGTGACCGAGGGCAGAGAGTTCATCGAGGTTCTTGTCATCTCTGTGCAAAGTTTAGGCAAAGGGACAATTACCCGAATTGTTGCAGGACTCACATTTCCTTCTGAATCTTCTTGTAGGTATTCTCGGCCTGATCAAAGAAACCGTACACAATGCTCTTGCTGAAATCGCGATCCTCCTCGTCATCGTCCATCTCAAGGATCTGTTCGAATGTGCTCTCGTCGAGGATTTCCTTATAATCAGAGAGCTTGGGTGGGCCCTGATTGGCCTAAACTCGAATGTCAGGCCGAGGAACCTTTGTCCACGGGGCAAAAGATACTTACAGGCTCGGCCTTTTTGGTATCGGTTGGTGCCATGGCTGTGTATGTGTGTGCGTGTGTGTGTGTGTGGAGATGCCGAAGGGAGTAGGTGGGGGCAAGTTAGTTGCACTGCGCAGATCGTCACAATCGTTGGATGAAAATGAGGTTGATTTCTCCGGTCTGGTTTTCAGCCAATGCAGGTGGAATACGAGGGGAGTCTGCTTGTAAATCCCAGTCAGCTCAGGTTCATCCAACTGGTCCAGATCTTGGATAGAACAATGTGGCAAATCAACGAGATCCCAAATGCAAAGATCAATGATGATACAACAAGGACGTCAGAATCGCAGAATCTGCACACAGCGCATATGTCTTACGAATCCAGCAGGGTGTTACGGATCCAGGCACCAAGGTAGCAAGGGAGCTGTTACCGGGGACAATGGCGGCTCCGGAGGTCTATAGCCAGGGGGGTAAAGAGGCTGGACCCGAGATGAGATACAGATTGAATAATCAGGGTAGTGGGCAGTAAAGAGAATCACAATGGAGTCGAGGGGGTATAAAAAGGCAATGCGACACAAAGCAGGGTTCGGAGGCGGGGGGGAAGAATTAAAACAGATTGTGGAGGTATATGCGGTAAATGGAACAGGGCCATTCGCATATACTCGAACGTGATCCAGTCACAGCCTTGTAAACAGGGACTAGCGCATCGCGATAGCTGCAGCCCCAAAAGCCAGGGTCTCCACTTGACAGGGAATTAAAGGGAAAAATGAGAAGATATTCAAAGAGGGGCAAATAGGAATGTTCATCCCACCTATAATGATTTTTTTTTCTCGTTTGAGGTGATCAAATCCCGATAAAAAAGGATAAGGAGCACAATCGGGTAGAGCCCAAAAATGAAAGGGAAAAGGGAGAGAGAAAAAAAGAGAGAAAGACGCGTGCGGAAGAGAAAAGGAGAAGTCAAAGAGATGAGAAGAGAGAGAGGGGGGGAAGAGAGGAAATCGGAGGGGCGGAGAAAGAGAAGGTGGGTAGGTCAACTCCAAAGGAACCAACTAGGAGGATGTTGGGATTTTGGGATTTAGATGGGAAAAAAAAGATAGAGAAAATAGAGAAAAATAAGGAAAAATCAGAAAATGAATTTATTTAGCATTTCATTGATCACTATAATAAATATATATATATATATATATATATGAAAATAAGTAATATTTGGTATTGTACATTGCTCTTCGTCCTTGGCATACTCGGGGGAAAACATGATTGTAGAGCTAGTACATTATATTATTAGCTACAATCTATACAATGGGTTCTAATTGGATTCTGATGAAAAACGGGATTTTATTACTTTTCTCGATAACTCCAAAAAAAGCAATTCTGCGCATACACAATTAGTACAAGATGTACTTGTACCCCACAAACCTTGCTTTTTGACACTGTTGCTGCTTTTATTTGGTTGAATCGTACATTATAATCTTGGATTTTCAGCCACGATCTTGCAAGGAACTGTTATCTCTGAATCATAATCGTCCGAGTTCCGTTTATAAGAGGGTCTGTTTATAACAGGGTCCCACAGGAGCAGACTATATTGGCGTGGCATCACCTCTCCAACTGATTCACCGAGAAGAAAAAGCGTGGAGCGAAGTGGATAAACACCCAGAACTGCTGTAAGTGTACTGGATAGTACGGGTTTCGTGGAGACTGATAGGGCACAAAAAAAACAATCCAAAAAAACACACGTTTTCTGACCGCAAAAGACTGCTCCTATACCCGTCTGGCAGCGGTACGGAGTAGGGGGGGCCAGCAAGACGACATCATCGGGCCGCCGATCACAGGGAACGTCATTTGGTCTTTCCCAAAGAGAAATCTCAGACGGTCACACGCGGAATCATTTGGGGAACTGCGAATAGCGATAGCCTTTTTTTTTTTTTTCCTTTTTGGTTCCTGGTGGCCATTCTTTGAGTGGAAGAGGATCAGAACTTTTCAAGACCCGGTCTGTATTGCTTGAAAACAGAAAAAAAACACCTAGTGTCCTAGTAGACTTTTAGCCGCAAAGAAAAAGGGAAAAAAAAAGAGGGTAAGACGTAATAATCCCGGTTCGTACAGCAGGGAAGCATCGACTTGGGCCAAGTGCGCAGAGATAACCTGATCCAGTTGGTCTGGACCCTCAAGGACCGTGTCCAGTTAACTCGGGACGCGTTCTTCCTGTGTGTTGCATGGATTTCTCATCTGACGTACTCGGTGACAGTGAGTTGAACGATGTGTGAGTCCACGGCTCCACGGGTTTGTTTTTCCTCTCTCAGAGGGGAAAGGGGCGGTAATATTGCTGGGCTAAGACAGAGATTATGCTGTCACCGATAACGATGGGTGTTTTTGTTCCTTTCATTGCTTTTTTTTCTCTGGTCTGATTTGACGGTTTCAGTTTCCTAGGAAAGGACTAGCGTAGTGGTTAGTTGTATGTCGAAGTCGAATATATTCACATTCGCGAACCGCAGCTATCTTTGTATATATAGAGAATTAGGGGGTTGTGCATCTCCATTGCCCTGGCTTTTGCTGGTGGTTGGCTCTCGCACACTCTTCATCATTCTCGACCAATGATAAGATGCGATGATAGCCATGACATCATATAATGGGGTTGTAGTGCAGCCCACCCAGCCGCTGATGTCATTTTTAGCATACCGGCAAATTACGCCGATTACGTCAATTACACATTACTTTACTTTTCTATATATACACTCCTGCATATGTAGCACGATATACTAGATTTTAGGTCACGGTTGCAATTATCCCGATCAGGGTGTCGCCGCTTTATGGGAGCTCAGGGTATGCTCAGTCAGCATTCGTAGCGCTCAATACTCAGACGGCGCTGATGTCTTTTCAATGGTCTTTCTAGTGTTCTCTTTAATACGGAGTAGTCAACGGTATTCTCGGATATCGTTTTGTCTTGCCAGTCTTACGGGCCAAGGATAGTGTGTGCTTCATCATTGTTATGCCTGGCCAGATATCAAGCTAAATATAATTACCTTCTGTGGGTGAAAAGAATCTATTAGCATCCAGTTGGCATATAGAGCAAAGATTGGCAAGTCAAATCATCAAATACGGGTTCCATAACTCAGTTGGTTAGAGTGTGGTGCTAATAACGCCAAAGTCGAGGGTTCGACCCCCTCTGGAACCACAATTTCTTTTTTTTTGTCCTTTGTTCTTTTTGCTACTCTATATTCTTCAACTCGATTTTATTTTTGCTTCAATAACACAGTTATATATACAATGTACTTAACAATTTATCCATCCCTCAAGCTTTGTAGGCTCTAAGAAGAAATGGGCCTACTATGCCTAACCGGGCAAAATGACTTCCAAGGTTGAGCTACGTTTATCTAGTTTTACGGTTTCGAATATTATGAGAACTTCCTATGGAATCACCGGACATTCAAATTATCATTTCATTCAATTTCCACCTTGATTGAACTACCATCACTCTCGTTACCCACAACTACCCCGGCTCCCACTCCACCTTCGTTTCCCACTTGTTAAGTCAACTTAGACTTCGCTTCCATCTGCGTGAGCCAAACATCCCCTCTGACATGCAGTGGGTCCTCGATATCTGCTCTTCAGTAGTATCTCGATCATGGGAAAGGCGTGCTCCACCTTCTGAGATTCCCAATATGAACACGCTAGCCGGTCTCCCTGTCGAGCTATTGATATCAATAACCGACTTCCTCCCTTTGAAATATCGTATTTACACTTTACTCTGCAGTCGCCGGCTCTTTGTCGTGTTCAATCATCGAAGTGTCACCCCGTTTCCTCAAGGCTAAGATTCCATTATTACTGTGCGCCTCCAGTGTATCCCGGGTTCGGGCTTATATCATACCATGCAGTTCCCTAACAGAAGGGTTCCCAAAAGAAGAGACAAAATGTCTGATGATAAGGTACTATATACACCACATGCACATACGTTAGCCCGTGCATTGTGTATACTGCCTTGGAATTTAGGACACAGGCCTCATTTACAGGGGTAGCAAGGAATACAACAAGTGTACTCGAAGTACCGGCCAACATCCACCCAATGGGAGATGGGGGGCGGCTGGGCAAACAACCCCATAGAGAGCCAACGCATAGCCAACCGGAAAACCAGCTCATGGCAATAACAAAGGTGTCCTGGCGCCAGTAGAGATGATGAAAATGAGAATTTCGCAAATTGGGAGTTCCATTATTCTTGTAGCAGTATTTGGTGAATTTATGACAAGTTTGGAGGTTAAGATGAATGTAAAGCTAAGGTCCCCGGGGCCTATGTGAATTACTATAGGAAGGAGCGATCAACCTATTCAGACCAACTTCTTAATCCATGGCTACCGAAAGGCGTGAGCTTTTCCAGCAATTATTGACGACAGATATCTATTTCGAAGTCTGACATACCTTACTTAGGAACAGGCTTGTCGGAAAATGCAGATATTTAATCTCCTCAAACCCTTGTCTAGTTCATGGAAAAGTAGCAAAAAAAGGGCCGGAGAAGGCTTTATTTGTGCAGACGACTTTCCTATGTATAATAAGGCCGATGTAGCATAGAAAGCGTAGTTCCTTTGTATATGGTGTTTATGATTTCCATGTTAAGAGGTACTAGAGTTGGTACTAGAATTTGCGTCTATCGTGTAGTCAAATGCAGCGGCAGATAATTAAATGAGAATAAGTGCAGAATTAAAAGCCCCCTTTGCTTTAAGCTTTCCAGCTGGCTAAGGGCATGGCGACGGGGCTGGACGGTGCTAGAGATAATTCATCTATAGCAAGCACCGGTTCTCTGTGATGTTCGTAGAAATTGTTGTTCTTCTGGCACTCGATGCCCTGGCAATAGACAGCTTGCGCCACGCCCCTTAAGCCAAGCTGCACTTATATAGCAAGATACGGAGTACAAAATACAGAGGAGTAAAAAGCACAGAAAGGGCAAAAAAGAAATCGTGGTTCCAGAGGGGGTCGAACCCTCGACTTTGGCGTTATTAGCACCACACTCTAACCAACTGAGTTATGGAACCCATCTATAATTTATCCAGATCGTTAGAATTCTCAAGAAACATTTGAAGTAAACTATCAGTAAAATAGCCTCATAGGACCAGTCCACGTAGCAAAGCATGGGTGCATTGGCCCTCACTAGTCAAGGGTCATACTTAGAAAAGCATCAATGGAGAATAGATCTTCCTGTTGGTGGATCAAGTAATGGATTAGGTGTTGAGCTGATAGAAATAATATCTTACTTGGGTTTAGTTGACCATCCTCTCTCTGAAGGAGTAATGGCGTAAACGATATTGATTAGGTCGTTCGTGCCCTCGAAGAAGTTGTTGTTGATCTGGTATTATTTCCAGAACCCTCGGAGATTCCGAGAGAGGATTTCTATACCCTTGTCTCTAGTCCCTTAGAGCCTAGTCTTTTGTATTTCTGTTGAACTGTGTCTATGTCTGCTCTAAACTAGTTCCAGTTCTGTTCAAAGGCGTTCTTTCGTTCTTGGATATGTGGGGATTATATTCTGGCTGATGGTTGAGGCCTTGAATAACTGTTCGAGGGACGTATTGACTGAAACAATGAGCTTCTAGGAATCTCTGGGACTAGTGGTAGAAGTCGTTGGAGGCCATTGGGATCTATACCACTTCTTCGTTCGGCCTAGGAGGCTTCAAAGGTTGACTGTTGATGTGGAGTTTGTACGCTGCATCTTATTCCCTGAATTGGACGTCTCTGGAAATTCGTGGCTTTGACTTCGCTAAACGGTAAGCTTCGCGGCCGATATTGACATCGTCTAGAAGCTCATCCTCTGTATCCACGATTTCAACATTCTTATTCTTACTGGGTCCCTTTTTTTTTTTCTTTTTTTTTTTTTTTGTCAATGGCAGTTGATAGGGATTTTCAACTTCATATATAAATAAAGGTTAAAGAAATTAAAATACTAAGATGTTACTGTATTGAGGATTTCCTCATTGAGAACTAAAATATATATCGCGACCACGAAGTCATAGAATTTCTCTAAACCCCCCTAAAGATCATAGATATCACCCAAAAAGTACCAACACACAAGGAAAACCCCAGTAGAAGATTATTGCTGAGATATTAGGTTATAATTTATCGCATTTCCTATGTTTCGAGATGGCCACGGCAACGGGTTTGTCAAAAAACCTATGGTTTTCTGGAAGCCCGCGAATGAGTTGTGGAGAAAAGCGTGTTTGGGCTGTGGTATAGTAGTATCTTTATGCATAATTTTATTGAGGGTATACTAGTCTCACCATACCTACTAGCAGTTGGGAACTATGTTGTACATGCTAGTTATACATTGTCAATCACCCATTGAAGAGATTAGCCATTCATCCTCTTTGCCCATGCCGAATATAACCCGTATCCGGCCGGCTTCTCGGCTGCAGCTTCCCTGCCTGGACGGTGTCAACAATTCTCAGAAGCTGCCTGCCGAGCAATAGACTAGATGTGATTCGCTGAAGGTAACCGAGTGCATAAGCAGTCAGCCAAGCGGATGGCTCCCCCTGGAGGCGTTCTTGGCCAAGAGGGATATCAGGACTAGCTGATCCTGTGGTGTAAAGCTGCATGATCTAGTCGACTACTGCAAGTGATTGGGTTCCACCTCGTATTGCCGACAGCGTGGTCTATGTTTGACTTGACTCGTTTGAATGGCATGATTCAAAACGTTGGACAAATATCGGAGGGATTGATGTGATCGTTGAGAGTTCACATCATAAGTACATCAATATATAGTCCAGTTTACTCTCCGGGATTGAATTTGCAAACTTGCATGTCTTACATCTCTACCTCGTACAATAGCCATTGCGATTAATATATACAAACACTCGACACCATCACATGATCTGGTTCCATAACTCAGTTGGTTAGAGTGTGGTGCTAATAACGCCAAAGTCGAGGGTTCGACCCCCTCTGGAACCATGTTTCTTTTTGCTCATTTTTATTCAAAAGTCTTTGTTTTTTCTTCTTCTAATAAATAACTTGCTCAGGGACACTCGCTGTTACTTAGAGTTTGGTGTTCTAGGCCTTTAACCATAAAAGGCAAGAATGGTAGGCCGGCCGCATAACTTGTGATATCAGTGGTATTTTTAGAGGTCTTCTCAAATATTGATTCCGCTTAGATGTGTCAGTTTTATAGTCGACGGCCAAAAAAAAGATGGAAAAAGGCTACTTTTCTAATATACACTCCTATACGGAGTAGTGATGAAGCTATATAGACTTACACTATATCCTTTCTGAAGTCGGTTATCATATAAATTTTGGTAGCAAAGATGTAAATAGTCCCTAGACCAGCTTTTTTTAAAAAAAAGAACTATGGGTTCAAAAAAATGAGAAAAAGAAATGTGGTTCCAGAGGGGGTCGAACCCTCGACTTTGGCGTTATTAGCACCACACTCTAACCAACTGAGTTATGGAACCCGATTATTGTTCATGGCAACAATTTACGTCTGATAAGCCAGAGAAAATTGAGGGCCTCAATTAAGAACAAGGAACCTCGGTTCCTTTTTTTTGTTGATCGCGAGCTTCCCAACCAAATCAACATTTCCAATCCCCACACCCCGCGTAAGACCATCGTCAAACGCCTTCACGAGACCAACGAGAAATATACACGGTCAACAATGGCCTCAATCAAAACTTCAAGCGCTCCGCGCTCCGGCTCCTCGGGCTTAACAAAATCCTACCTCTTCACCTACAACACCCTCAACCTCCTCGCCTGGGGAACCTGCGTCGTCTACACGGCCTCCCTCCTCCCAGCCCATGTCTCAAGCAAGACTCTCCCGAAGGTCTTCGGCCAGACCTTTTCCCCGCTACTGCTGGCCACGCAATCCCTCGCCCTGTTGGAAGTCGTGCACAGCATTGTAGGCCTCGTGCGCGCACCGTTCATGACGACTGCCATGCAAGTTTCTAGCCGGCTGCTGCTGGTGTGGGGGATTATGGCTCAGTTTGGTGGGGAGATTGTTGGTGCTGGGCGGGATACCCAGCTGGGTGATTATGCGTATCTGGGCTGTGTTTTCGCTTGGGGAATTACAGAGGTTATCCGTTATGGGTTCTTTGCTATTACGTTGTCTGGGAACTCGGTTCCAAGCTGGTGGACTTGGTTGCGGTAAGTCTTGGCTTTTTCACCCTGCATGTTTATCGTCTGTCTTCATTGAGCTGATGAGTTTTGCATCGACTAGATACAACACTTTCTACATTTTCTACCCCATTGGTATCTCCAGCGAGTGCACACTTATCTTCCAGGCCCTTGGTCCTGCTGGCGAGCTGAGCCCGTTTTTCCGCTACCTCTTGATTGCGATTCTCGTGATCTACGTGCCTGGTATGTTGTTTTTCTGTAGTGTCCGTAGTATCAGTTACTGACTACTTAACAGGGTCTTATATCCTGTACACGCACATGATTGCCCAAAGACGCAAGATCATGCGCGGCAAGAAGAGAGCTGATTAAACAGCTGATCCACATACGGCACAATATAGATCTGATTAAACTGATTGGACATGAGAAGGTGACCTATATTTATAGGCCGCCGAATCATCAAAAAGAGTGGGAGTATCCGTCATGCTTAGAGCCCGGGACCCCTGAGCGTGCGGGCGTGGTTTGAACAATCGAGGGGCCATCTACAGAAGTCAGGTACCATAAAGGGGCAAAGAAAAGTCATTCAAACTGCCTCCTGAGCAAGCAATGCGTCGGTACACCTACATCACGCGTAGAGATCTATATCTTGCATTGCAGACTCGTCAAGATGTAATGTTCATTCAATTCTTCAACAAATCTCTTCTCGCTGAAATATCAAGTTGCCAATTCTTCCTTAATTCAACTTCTTGGCCCCAGCGTGCACTGGGCGACCTTCACGACGTTGATATGCCAGATAGCCATAGCCACCAAGGGCGATTATAGCTATAACAATGATGTTGCCTTTTTGCATGAATCGTTAGCTGGGTATTTTGCTGAATCAATCATGATAAACTCACTGGTAATGAAAGTTCCAATCCCACCTGCAGATTCCAGGCTGCCCTTCACGGTATGCAGTAGCATCTTAGGAATGCCAGCAAAGAAGTCGACGAAAGCCATGAGTAGATCATACACCGTACCCAGCGTGCTCTTGATGACAGAGAATATCACCTCGAATATTGAGGCAATGAGGTCCTTGATGGAAGTAATAATTGAGGTCATCGTTGCTAGAGGATTTCTGGGAGCTCTTGTGAGAATGAATTGCGATAGTTGTTTTGTAGGGAGCTTTAAAGGAAAAGAATATGTTTCAATTTCAAAGGGGCAACTCTTGACCTAAGACCGGGTCTTTATACTAAAGCAAATTTGCAGGTCCGATGACGAAGTATAGAATAGTACTGGCATATAGCAGGATTGGGCGTTTTTTATTTCATGTCCTTCCAAGGTTGTCTTCGCCTCTATTGCCGGTTTAGTGGTCACCGGTGACGTAAATTACACAACTTTCAAGATTCACTTCAAAGTTGGAATGACAAGAGATCAAATTTACTTCAGATTATCTATGGTATTGAGAGGATGAACACCTTGGAATGTCCAAAACCTTACCTATATTGTAATATTACATCCATGTGACGTCATGTGTGGGACCGATTAGATAACCTTGGAAAGTCAAACCCCAGATTTCGGCATTCAAGTTGCTTGTACATCTTACTACTAAAGCATATTTAGGCGTATATGTATGTGCTCAGACACAAGAGATAATAATAAGACACAGCGATAGCAAGTTTGTATACACTTTACAAGATTCAAGATATTTATTACATGAGAAAGTAATTCATTGGCATAAAGTCATCCGCAAATATTGTACAGGTAGAGAGCTGGGTCTGTCTTATCACCTGAGTGCTAGCAAAAGTGGTATCTCATTATCCCAGTAATCCAATTTCAGTGAGCACCCGTTTAGTGCTTGGTGGCCTCTGTATATCATTAGCATTGATTCGATACCATAAGCTTGTTGGGTTTCCATGATCTTACCCTTGTGGACATCGGCCTTGGTGTTGTGGGATGCCTCATCCTTCTTGTCGAAGACGGCATCCTTTGCGGCGCTAGCTCGGCTGCCCAAGCTGGCATCAGAGTCCTTGGCGACGTGCTTGTTGGCCTCCTTGGATGCCTGAGCACCACCACCCTGGATGGTCTCGGAAACGTAGTTAACGGCGTTCTAAAAGTAGTGGTTAGTATATGAAAACGGATATGTATAAAGACATGATGATGCGAACCTTGGCGGTCTCCATTATGATTTTAAAAAGGTTGTTGGAATGAGGTTTGGAAGTCTTGGATATTTGTTGATTTGAAGGCTTGAGGATTGTATGATGAATGAAGTGAATGGCAGAAGCATAAAGGGCTACTTATAGTAAATGGCAGGCGGTTTGGTAGCAGGGTTTAGGATATGACGTCATTAGACAAACAAGACCGAACTCACAGCTAAACTAGCTCGGTGATGTAACAAATTCCTTGTTCTTACATGTATGATGATAAGAGGAATCCACCTTTTAATTTGTTCTGCATTGTACAATAGCAATGTAATTTACCTTGGGTACATTGTAGGCCGTTTCCTTGGAATTGTGGGGAACAGATTACACTGCTATGATGCATATTGAAAATAGTAACCTTGTTAATTGCCATCAAAAACAGGTATTCTACATTTCATACAATACCTATAGCTACTGACTTCACTAATACTATGTGATTGGCTAACCTCTATGCCAACCTCGGCTATATTAGTCTATTTACAACATAGTATTGCGAGGGTGCAAATCCCCTGACACGAGCTGTCTTTTCCGGCAACGAGACCAGGTACATTTGCCATTTGATGTCGACTTCTCGTGTAATATTTAATCCTTACCAGTCTTCAGCGCCTTTTACATAGTAAATAGCTCACTGTTAGTGGTAATATTTGCGGAGTAATCTGCAGCCACCAGTGACGCTCAGTCAGATTGGGCTAGAGAGGTTCTGACAGGCCTACAACATAGGTGCGGAGTACAATTATAAATAATAAACACAGATCCCTTTCAACTTGGCAAGATATATCATCCGGGGTCAAACATTTTCTACTCGGTCCCACCACGGGGCATTGACATAGGCGCTAGCCCCCGCATTTTGGAAACCAACCAGGCTCAACAACTATGAGCATGAGATGTGATGGAGGTGCAGAATAATCCTTTGGGAATCCACTGTGTCTTACTCGCAAAGACCCTTCTAGATTTTCTAATAAGATACTATTTTAGAAACTTGCAACAACCTCCTCCAAGAATATTTAAAGAGTGGCGCCATGTAAGCGCCTATGCACATCTGTCAAGTTCTAATAAATACAAAACGCACTACAACATAGTATGATAGTGAACTAATACACTTCCAAGATTGAGATGTGTTATCCACTGAAAACAATGTGCAAACTAAAAAGTTTGGGTAGCAATTCGCGGGGACGACTATCGTCCCATTTTTGGTAAAATACTACTATAGCCTACAGTATAAACTCAATTCTTGATAGTTGCCCTCAGAAGCATGTGACAACCTGTCCTCACCATTTGTAATAATAACAACAGCTTTAACCACTTCAACTTAGCCCCAAAGATCGTAGGCAGCAGTCTTGCCCACGTTTGCCCTTTTTAGCGCATCCAGAGCATTTTGAAATCTGGACCTGACCAAATTTGACCAAGGGCACCAGGACACTAGCTAAATGGAGATCCTTTTGTACTCATCTAATTTGTATTCCAAACTAGATGAGTTACACTAAGGCATTGCCTACTCGCCAGTTGTTAGATCTTAATTTTGCTAGTCGCGTTCTATAGGCATCCTAACCAGGAATCTTTTTGAATGGAATTGTAAGCAAATAATATCATATATATATTAACGAGAAAGAGAGTTTGAACTGGAAGGTCTAATGGGTACGCATTCCTCTAAGTTGGTGGTGATCATTGGTATTTAGTCTTAAGTTCCTATTATTTAACACATTTAGGTCTGGAATTGTTTTTAATCGTAGATATTGACACAGTACATAATCTCCCAAGAGAGGGTAGTGATCATACTTCAAAACACAAGTCAATGTTGCATTGGCGCTTCCTACGGTGAATATATCCTATCTTCCAAGCTGCGCAGATTGCTGATACCAGCGGTCATATCTCCAATCCATGCTTCAATATGCCGGGTAGAAATACAACAGTCACAGTAATGCACCGCATAGTCAAAGTCTCTTTTGATCTGGCTATTATCAAAAACTTCTACCCATCCTTCGTCCAGTCTTCTCATCTCATCAATGAATATACCGCGTAAGAGAGTGGTCTCATACTCCCATAGGTGCTCAAAGTAAAGTTCACTGGGTTGTCCATTATCTTTGATTCCATAGCGTCCAATAACAGGCTCTTGGCGTCGCGGTCTCCCCTCTAAAAATGAAGGATAATCGCAGACCTTCCATAAAGGCACCGGGCACACAGACTCCCAGCCTAGGACACCAGTCAGCTCCCCACTGTCATCAACGAGGATATTGCCTCGCGAGAGGTCATCGTGAAATATCATGGACGGTTCTGGATTATCGTCAGCCGTTGGAAAGACCAGAGGAAGAAGGGATCTGAGGTTGTCGATTATTTTCAATGTCCTTGTAGCATCCTTCACTTCATCTTCACCGTCGCTATCAGGATCTTCAACTGCGTGCTTAATCAGAGCCGAATGACAGTCATTTTCGTTGAATAAAAGGCGAGCTATGAGTCAGTCCCTACTTGAGCGAAATGGACCTCGGTGAACATCTTGGTGGATATGTGAATCCCAGAAAAATTGCATAGAAACAATCCGGCCCACATCAGGTAAGGCCCCTTCTGAAGAACCTGTGTTGGGCGGACTAAATAGAGGGGCCCCGGAGTGATTTTTCATGGATACGCTACCATCATCTGGGTCGGTTTCCCTTGCCGGAACTGATATTAGAAGGTGGAGTTTGCTCGCTCGATGTTAGATTTTCAATGACAGATAATTCCCCATAGATGTTTCCAATTCCGCGTAGTTAATTTTGAAAAAGTGCAGCCGAGCTTGCCGCAAGTTCCCTAACCAGGCGTACTTTCACATCGAAGGAAAAAGACTGCAAATCCTCACGAAAGGGCTTCCCAGGCATTTCAGTCATGAGCATCCATTCAAATCCGACCAGATTGTCACGAGAAGGTTGGTAGGTAATAACTCTAGGTATTGGGAGGCTTGTGATACGGCGCACCCAATCCATTGTTGCCACTTCACTCATGACTTTGTATCGTGAGTCGACGGGCAATGAGACTCGCAAAATGGATGGTTTGTCATCTATGCTGACGTTGTAGATCTTGTTAAATCCACCCTGTGCGAGGAAAGTCACTTCAACCGTGCTTGATGGCCGAAGCGACTGTACTGTCTTAGTTATAGCCCCAATGTCAGGTTCAATAGTCCATCCGGTCTCAGAACCAAAGGTCTCTTCCACCCATGTGAGACCATGGAGCTGCGATTCTTGTGACTCCATTTTTGGTTGCACGAGGTAATATTGAGGCAAAAAAACACCGCTGTAGGTCCTAAGGTTGCTGCAATATGTTGCCCGGCTGAGACGGAAAAGATATATGCGATCTAAAAACTGCGGTTAGTGACCACAAGTGGGGGAGGATCCAGGGGCACCTCCCGCTGAGCCTCATTATATCCCAATGGCCCACGTGACTGGCATAGTCTATAACTCTTGAAAGCCCCCACAATCCTGTTTCCAGATATGTACAATGATTATTTCAATAGAGACCCAAGGGCGAGAGAGGTGTCATGTTAAATGCACAAGTGGTCCCACGTATCACTGCCACCGGGGATATTTTATATAGGCAAGTACCTACTTGAACGTTTTTAACGCCATTCGAGAACGAGCGAGCATAGATCAAGCAAATAAAGAGCATCTAGTGATCTTGGTCTTTGGATATGGTACTTTGGCCGTTTGACGGAGAAGTTAAGCTGGAAAATATTCCGGTTCTTTACATAGCAGACTGTCCAGTGGTGGAGGCGGATAGTAAGATATAAATTCAGCAAGAGGCTTAAGAATCTATAGTAGATCTCTAGAATAGAGTTGAGAGGTATCACTAGCAGTTACTTTTACGAATTCTACCAATGTACGACAAGTTAGTGAGTCCTATAAGCTATAAGTTCAACTATCAAAATCAAACAACTACGTAACAGAATTCATCGCTAACCACCCCTCAAAACAAATCAGTGAATCCACCATCTAGATAAAAGCATCATCAATCCACCATAAAATAACGAAGACCACAAATCAGTCATTCAAAATCCCACGGCTTTTCCCTCTAAAAGAGTCCATCATACCTAAAAGGCGTAGTCATAATCATCCATAAAATCATAAAATCGTAATCCCCATCAAATCTCAAACCCTCCCCCCAAACCCACTCCTTCCATCCCCATCGATCCCAACCCTAACTGGACTACTTCCCCCACTCCAACTCCCACCCTGAGAACTATCACTCCCACTCGCACTCCTACTCCCAGACCCGAACGAAAGCACATCATCCTCACGAGCACTCTTCCGTCCTGCACCAATTGCAGCACGCATTCCCTGCACAGCGCCACTGTGCTCATGACCCACAGGGTACATGCCGTCATTGACGGAGAAGTTCCGGCAGATAAGGTAGGCGCGCATAGCGGCGCTCTCACGTGCGAGAGTCTCGTTGCTGCAGATACTGTCGGTTTGATACTCGCGGTTGTTAACGCGCACAGTGCATGTGTATCCGCTGCTACTTGTGTATGCGTTGTAGATTGGTTCGGGCCAATTGCGGCGCCGACAGAGGCCTAGTTGTGATATGGTTAGTTTGATTCCCCGATTGGTTTGGAATTGATGTGGGGAAGGGACTTGGGCTTAGGTGTTTATTTTTTTGCATTAGGGGATTGGGCTCGTGTATTGGCAATGCTGCATGACACACATAGCTTCGAGATGAGATGGGGAGGATGACTTACTGGTCAGGTAGAGGATATAGTACATCTTGGGATTTGGACTGGATGCAAGCCGGGAGCAAGAGAAAGGTGGGAAAACTGGAGACGGACGACAGCGTTGCCACTCGTCTAACTGCAACGAATTGGGACGATTACTCGACACACATTGGGCGGATCTGGCTTGCAGGGTGACGGGTTTAGGGCTGATTCTGTGCTGCTAGCAGAGTAATATGCGGATTGTGATGCCCAACGGCGGGACTGCGTTTGCTTTGCTAGTGGGAGGATGTGCTGGCGTTCCAAAAGCACGATTATACTAGTAAAGACCAAAGGTCTAACTCAGAGAGGGGAAAGAAAATTGGAGTGAGAGCAAGAGGAGAACTAAATCAGGACTGGAAAGATGCCACCATATACAGATATACTAGAACCGAGTCCCCCGTACAACAGAAAAAAAAAGAAAATTAAATAAATAAATGAGGGGAACAGAGCTGTTTGCCATATACTTGATATTACTTCAAAAACAGGTGGGGCTTTTGCATTGATACCCTCAAGTCATACCGTGAGCTGGCCGGTGTACACAGTACAGGGAAACGGTTGCAATTGCGACAGCGCACAAAGGAACAAAAAAGGAGATGCTTCCAATGCAGTTGACCTGAACAAGAAAATATTGAATCAAAAAGTTAAACCTGAGATTTCAATACCCACCGAAAGATTGAAGGGGAAAAAAAAAGAAAAGACAAGTATACAGTAAACAGTAATATTAAGCTAGTAAACAAACTTCGAAAGAGACCCTAGGACACGGATCTGGAATCCGAGTATAGACTACTTCACTCAAGTAAACAAAGTACAAGAGAAGAGAGAAGAAGAAGAAGAAGAAGAAGAAGAAGAAGGTAGATGCCTGCAAACGCCAGACTCGCATTGGACGTTGAAAAGCCACGCCAAAGATAAAAAAGTAACAGTAACTCAAACGGGTGTTCGACGTGTTTCGTCCGTTTTCTCGGCGGGTTTTTACTGATGCGCTGGCATATCTCTTTGCCAGTAGAACCGGGAGTCACCGTGGGTAAGATGTCTGATTATGCTGCAATTCGCCGATCGAAACATAAACATTCTCGGAGACTAACCTTGCCCGCTTGCAGAAGGGGTAATATCTGAAGATTATTCACGGAGTGATTCGAATAGTCTTATAGGACTATATACTCTGTAAACGGGATTTTGTTACCCTCAGAATGGCTTTCATTTTTGGCCCCGCAGACGCAAAGTGCAATTAAATTTGCCGCCCTGGATATCAAGACGTGCAGGTCTGAGAATGGTGATTAGCGCCAAGGAGGGGTTCATGTTGTGCAGAACGCATCTAAAGAGGGGTTGTGAAAGGATTATGAGACAATAAAATACTTCACCAGAAGTAATAGGAATCGGAACAACATCGGAGAATGGGAAATTGCATGCACCGAGGAACTTCACTCGGCAGGCATCGGACGCAGTGATGAGCTGGCATTGCAGTGGGGAAAGGCGTTAGATTTATCTGCATCTTCTACTATTACTTTTACCCTCTTGGGTCTTGTGCAGGTGTCTCTGTGGCAAAATACACTATAATTTACAAAGCCATATTGATCGGCGAGAATAGGAAAAGTAAAATCATCGTCCTTAGCGCTAAAGTGGGTTCGAAAACTTCAGACCGGTGAAACAACTGCCAGCACGAAAGAAACAAGGACATGAGCAATTGGTGTTATGTGCTAGGACCTGTGCTGTAAAGTCATACTCGGACCCCCGACATTCCCAACCGCATAGATCCAGCCCCTTGCGTCTAGGTCTCGCTCACAGCGTCTTCCTTGGCTTGAAATCATCCTCGTGGCTCCCATGTTATGACCGCTGCTATGACCACGGGGCTTGCAGTCTCAAGCATCTAAGACTAGTCATGCATATGCACTCGCTCGGAGTCTCTGGTTACCAATGACACCCTGCTGCTTCAACTTTCCGAAGGCAACCTCATCCGTCATGGCGCTTTGTCCCGTGTCTTCTTTTTGATATGAGGTCGGCTTACACCCCTTCCTCGTAGATAGTAGGGGGCTGGACCTCGGACCAGAGCCGCATTTGCTCCGCGGCTTTGTGTGGGATCACATACAAAGGGTGCATTGCCTCTAGCCGATCGCCTCTCGAAAACACATTGCTCGGATCACGGCTTGGTGAAGACTTCCAGGAAAATGAGGATGAAAAGTTGCCGCTTGAGACACTCGAGCCTGTTCGGTAATGATGGTTTTGAGTCGCGCTCAATCCTGCCATAACGTAGCAGGTGTGGTATGAATCGACGTGTCTTGGTCTTGATCAGCTACATGTGCAAAAAAAAAAAAAAAACTGTCACAGATAGGAGTGAACATACTTGCCCGGTTTATCGCGAAGACCACCATCGACCCCTTGACAACATCCAAGGATGTATCGGGTTAAACCTTCGCGGCTGAAAAGACTGTTGGCTGGTGGCTCGGCGGTGTCTGGCTTTCCTTGCAGAGAAGATTCAATCAATGGCCAGCATCCACCCACCCAATGGCTGTAACATCCATCAACCAGCTTATTTGTGCGTCCGGAAAGACCACCTTCTGGGGCGGACTGACGTGCAGACAACCACGACACTAACATGGGAATATCCATGTGTCTATCAGGAACCATTAGCATACAAGAATCAGAGACCATTCCGACCTGGAGTAGTCACCTATTGAACATCTCCTCGGGAGATCCCAAGATAGACAGACATGCTAGAGCGCAAAAGGCGTATGCCCCATGAGCCTCCGATCCAGGGCTGCCCGAGATACCTCCTTCAAATGTTTGGCCTAGGGGTGAGTGTTAGCACATCTTAAGCCTGCTACAACCCAAACCACCAGTAATTCATACACCGTGAAAGATATTCAGGAAGACCGCTCGTCAAATTGAACAAACCGGCCTCCCGCGCTTGGCAGCCCGGAGCAAGCGTCAGCGGCAGATCCAGTAGCGAAATCAGAGTCATAGCGCAGTATGCGCCACTACATTAATGACATGTCAGATCTTGCATCGGGGAAGAGGGAGCAGGTTTACGAGCAAGCGCCTGCTCCAGCCCTGCAGTTTCACTTACCGCACATCTTCCTCCCCGCCTTCACAAACACGGAATCCCCCATCTGGCTGCTTCAATCGGCAGATCCATTGCCATCTAGGAAAGCCAGACATAGATAGTCAGACGCAAAGGACCACACATGCACATGCAACAGGACGCTGCCGGTGACAACTCACATCGCGTTTCGATCCACCAATTCAAAGGCCTGTTCGCCTCCAACCATGGCCAGCGACAGGATGGCTGCATAACTGCCCGCTAGATGAGATGTCTGGCCGTGGCCGCCGCCAAAGCCACCTGTGGGGTTCTGCATCGGCCGAAGCGTAGTGATCACACTAAAATAGAGCAAAGTTTAGAATGGCTTTCTTTTCACATGTTTCACGTTGTACAGATGATCTTTTCCAATCAGGGTATATCTCCTCTAGAGGCTCTCCATTGTGTGGATATATGACAGGTAGAAAAAAGCAAATAGGAAAACGAGGCGGGGAAAAGGAAATAATAAAAAAAAAGCAAGGAAGTAATGCACGCACCGTTCGCGAAACTGAGTCGTATCTTCTCCCAGCATGGCAAGTCCCGCCAATGCCCAGTACACAATCCACGGGCGGCTGGCGTCCATGGCGACGAACCCCTCGGGATAATCCTCCAGGGCATCATAGAGGTAGCCGGTGTGAAGATCACGTTGCAGGGCGGGCACACCATGTTGGTTAAATTGAGTCTGGGTGCTGTGGATGCCTTTTAGGAATGGCAGGCATTTTTCCAGCGTCGCGTTCTGCAGATCGATTGTCTCGGTGATAAGCGGGTCACGGATGGCTGGCGGCTGCGTAAATAAGGCCGGGATCCCCGGGCGCGGTTTAGAGTCTGTCGACATGATTTTGACTAATGATGAGGTTGGGTTGGATCTTTTCGGGAATCGAACTTTGCGAGGTTTCCCGATGAGTGGCATAGGTTTATGTAGATTTTGAAGTTCAAAGAGATGTTTGAAGTTGCTTAGTATTGTTCTGTCGTGAATGTAAAAAAGTCTAGAAATATTTCTTTGT
Source organism: Penicillium griseofulvum (assembly GCF_001561935.1). Lineage (NCBI taxonomy): Eukaryota > Fungi > Ascomycota > Eurotiomycetes > Eurotiales > Aspergillaceae > Penicillium > Penicillium griseofulvum. The sequence continues at coordinate 2,159,009 of NW_024467471.1, read as the reverse complement.
TTCCCCACAACCAAATATTCCCATTTGACATCAGATAGTTTTCCTCGATCTTTTAGTTAAACAGTGATGCATTCCTATAACTATATCAGTTACTCCTTAATGTCCTGCAAGTCACAAAAAGTCAATATAAATATATATGTGATTGATCTGACGCCATGTAGTGATATTGTCGGCTTACACCCTTGCTGCATGTGCCCAGGTGTCCCCCAGTAAGAAAAGACCTGTCCAATTTCTTGTTTTGCTGTTCACGATGTTAACTTGGCGTTCTCAACAAGATTCCACATTCTCTCAATATACTCTGTGCTATTCACTATTTTACTATTCTACTATTTTAATATGAATATTATATTATATTATTACTCCATACTCTATACGCCGTATATATTTTTTTATAAAACGGTATGCATGGTCAGCATACTGAACTGGCCTAAATACCGAGATAGGGAAGGAAAACAGCTGATTGGATCTGATTAGGAAGGACTCAATTTATTTATACGATCAGACTGTCAGATCTCGGTTATTCCTATTGCCACTATCTGTACGCACTGTTTTTTTTTTTTTACTTTTCCCCCCACTGATCTTCCTCGGTCTCACGGATGATTTACCGTAAGGATCTCAGTATAGCCCTGGAGAACCTAGGAAAGAAAATAAGATATACGGAGTCTATCAAAAAGTGATATAATAAAATAGATATATCAAGATATGGAAAAAGATATGAAATATAGTAGGAGAAACAAAAAAACAAAAACAAAAAAAATAAGGCAACCTTCCAAGTTAGGAAATATTTCAATAAATACCCACTCCATACAAGATCATGGGATCAGCAGGGTAACTATCCCATAATACACTAATGCAAACTAAATCCGTGGCAATAATTTCATCGTTCAGTACTGGATCAATGTCCTCTCCCTCTCTCCACAACTCCCCTAGCGCATTTCTTCGCTCACCGCTGCTTTGTCCCCCCCACCGCCTCACTTCCCTCTTCTTCATGGTGGTGTCACCCTTCTGAAGAAGGTCCTCTCATCCAGGCTGGTCCTTTTCTTCCCCTTCTATTTCCCTTCCCCGTGATCGTTTTGGCTCCAAAAAAGTCATGTCCAATGTCGATATATCCAGTGACGGCCTGATTGGCGTCGATTATGACTCTAGAGGTTATCTTCAGCACCAAACATGGCCTGTGGCGGTAGAACAGGTACCCCCACGGTCAGAAGAGGCCCATGGTCTCTCTCCGTTACAAACTGGCGGTCACCCTATGGAACAGTCGGTGACCCATGATCCAAATCTCATGGTCGATTGGCACTTTCAACAATTACACACCCACCATCAGCTTTCATATTCGCCCGAAGACCCATCCTCAGCGCCCCAGTTCACCACTAGTTATGGAATGCCCATGCAGTCTTCCCCCGTCGATCTGATGTCTGGCCAGGGCCAGATGAATGCGGGTTTGCTCGATGGTCCTTATTTGCCAATGTCAGCCCCAGTCGACATGGTCCCATTCACATATCAGGACTTTCAAGCGGATTTAATGACCTTCCCCAACGGGCTTTCGGATGTTTCTTATGCCCCGCACCCCGTTCTTGAAAGCAGCTCACCCACCGATACTTATTTGGAGGTCCGTTCCTTGTCCAGCAGTGACAACGGCTGGAGTACTATCGACCACCGCCGCTCTCTCGACTTTGGTTATCCTGAACAAGGTGTTTTCGTCAACCCCACCCAGACACTGCACGACCGCAGCCTTTCGGAGTCTTCATATTCCACATCATACGGCAGCTTTGTGGATATCGCCCATCCGATCGGTTCTCCTGGTTCTGAGAATAATATGGACTTGCCTTGCTATAATCATCATGGCCATGGCCACGGCCATAGTTACAGTCATAGCCATACTCACAGCCACAACCACAGCCACAGTCATAGTCACAGCCACAGTCACAGCAGCTCCATTGGAATTCACGGTACCTCCCCGACAAGCAGCGCAATCGTCCTTCGTGATCAGTCTTCGCAAGGTTCTCGCTCGCCTTCCGCAGTCAGTCCCGTTGGAATGGTGCGGCCGATCCCGGTTCCGATCAAGAAATCCACATCCCCTGCTCGATCAGCTGGATCTTCTCAAGCATCTACCTCGCCACCGAGCCGAAAACCGTCCCGCAAAAGTCCCATTGCCGCCAAGACCGCCGAGACTAAGGTTCGCAAGCAGTCCCAGACCGGCAAGCCCGAGACCGAGAAGCGTGTTGGCAAGCGAAAGGGCCCCCTCAAGCCCGACCAGCGGAAACAGGCCAGCGAGATCCGGAAGCTGCGCGCGTGTCTGCGCTGCAAGTTCCTCAAGAAGACATGTGACAAGGGCGAGCCTTGTGCAGGATGCCAACCGTCGCACGCACGGTTATGGCAGGTGCCATGTACTCGCATTGATATCAAGGAGATTGGGTATTTCATGAAGGACTGGAAAGCGGATTACGAACGCCACATCACCATGGGCTTCTCTGTCGGCAACATTACCGGATTCTCCGATCAGGAACGCACTCTCTTCATCACTCACGGTTATGGACAGGTCATGCCTATCAACGCTCGCGAGGTCTATGTTCGTGACGAGAAGTGTTTCAACATTGACTGGATCGAGTCGATGCAGCGTGATCCAACACAATACGAGGTCGAGACCGCCAAACTGTCGGCTGGTATGGAGGGCATCTCGCAAGCGATGCTGTCGGATTACCTTGACCGCCACATCGACGGCAATGGCACCTTTGAGAAGTTTGTCGACGATTACTTCGAGGGCACTCCTTTCCTGACGCAGATGCTCAAGACCGCCTTCCGCTTCTACTTCCGCACTAAGCTGCCCGTTATCCGGAAGGCACTCAAGCTGGTCGTTGCTTACAACCTCACCATGCATGTCACCATGGTTGAAGGCATTGGCGAAGAGGAAGGCTTCCTCGGCAAGATCAAGACCAAGGGCTCCAAATTCGCTGGCAAGACCATGGCTCCTGTCATGATCAACTTCCAGATTAAGTATGCCATGGCTAGCATGTGGCGTGACCTGCAGAAGGATGTGCTGGAGGAGCTGTCGGCTCTTTACTCGAGTGTGTACAGCGGCGACAAGCTGAAGAACTGGCCGACAATCTTCATCCTGGCCTCCATTCTGTTGGCCGTGTGGGAGGAGATGCAGTTCGACAGCCACTACCGGACACCAGACCAGTCTGCCGTTGATAAGTTCTGCAACGATATGGAAACCACACCGGTGGGCGTCATCGTCGGGTTGTTCCAGGCCATTTCACAGAAGCTCCCCCCGTTCACCGAGTGGGACTCACAAAAGCACCACCAGCTGTTGTACTCCAACCCCGATGTTTGCAACACCATGACCGAAGTCCGCCAACATGTCGAGCAACATGGTAAGAGACGAAACTCTTACAATCTCTCATTGATCTTGGAGACTAACCCTATCTTGCAGAAACCTATCTCCGCAGCCGTAGCGGTACGAAATTCAACCGTGGCGACTTTGACTGCCTTTCAAATAAATTTGTGTCGCGACTGGTCATTCGCGCCAATTAGACGACCTCGATGCGCAAACGCATTATGATGATGATATTTACCACGACTGCCGTTTTCCAGCGAGTACAGTTCCGCGATTTCGTTTTGAATGCTTATGCGAACCATTGTCGTGACGATGCGCGAGCGCATCTATCGCTCTTTAACGAAGAATCCGACGGGTCCCCCTCCTAGCGAGGTTCTGCCCATTTTTTGTATTGTGCTTCCGAGCGAACCGACTTTCTTTTGATCTAGCTTTTCATGAGCCTTGTTTTTTTTGGTCTTTTTTTGGCGTCTTTTTGTCATATTTACCTTTTCCTTTTTCCTCTGTTTTTTTTTTTTTGCTCTTGTCTTTGGTGTATACCTACCTTTCTTCGCATAGCTTTGCCTCCAGCGATGAACGAGGATCACGAATGTCATGACCGTGTACGGCCGAAGGTGTTTTGTTTTGTTTTGATTTTTGTGGCATCTGGCACCCGCCACGGAACAGGCCAATTCAAGTTAAAGCAGTGCCCCGAGAAAGGGACTGTCTTAGCCCCGAACTGCCACATTCTTGGCTGACGCATATCTGCCGGGGACGGCGTCGGAGGTATTTTTGCGAAGAGCGGATTTGTTTATACATTGCCAATGGGCTGCTCTATATGATAGTTTTTAACTCTACTTGAAATCTGATTCTTATTTTTGAATACATATAAAAAGGAAGAAAGAAAGAAACAGAAAAAAAAAAGGACTACAGAGTACACGAATGATACTAAGTTTGGAAGCGGGTACAGAGTACCCGGGAGACCGTAATAGTTGCCATGTACAGCCCCGTACCCTCTACTTTCTCACTAGCGTCCCCATTTTAAGGTCCACCCCCTCTTTTCGATAAGCAACACAACGTCATCACTTGGGGGAATCAGACTTGAGACTTGAGGGATATAACAGATATTTAACACCCTATAAGATAGGAGAAGATCATGGAATCTTAATAATAGTCTATTTGTAGATATCCAATAGAATATCCCTTTCGGAGTTTTTCAGGTGGCGTCAAATGGGCTGTTCCCAGGCACCCCCTGTTTGACTCATCCGGCACCTTCTGGCATTTTCAGAGCGTCACCTGCACCTGACTAAGACGCCTCGCCCCCTCATCCTTCTAAGGTTTCCTACATAAGGACACTGTTTTCCCCTCTTCCACTTTTTTCCTTTCAACCCACCCATTCTCTAGGTCGCTTTACTTGAGAGCATCCTTTTCTTCAAACCATATCAAATAAGCCCATCATGCAGATCTTTGTCAAGACTCGTACGTTCACCTATTCTAGTCTACTCGACTTTCTTGCCATGGACATCCTTACTAACATCATTTTCTCTAGTCACTGGCAAGACCATCACCCTTGAGGTTGAGTCCAGCGATACTATCGACAATGTAAAGTCCAAAATCCAGGACAAGGAGGGAATTCCCCCCGACCAGCAGCGCCTCATCTTCGCAGGCAAGCAACTTGAAGATGGTCGCACCTTGTCGGACTATAACATCCAGAAGGAATCCACACTTCACCTCGTCCTCCGCCTCCGTGGTGGTATGCAAATTTGTAAGTGTTGTCTCCAAACTCATGTCGTTTGTTCTTGACTAACATTTGCCACAGTCGTAAAGACCCTGACCGGCAAGACCATCACCCTTGAGGTTGAGTCCAGCGATACTATCGACAATGTAAAGTCCAAAATCCAGGACAAGGAGGGAATTCCCCCGGACCAGCAGCGCCTCATCTTCGCAGGCAAGCAACTTGAAGATGGCCGCACCCTCTCAGATTATAACATCCAGAAGGAATCCACACTTCACCTCGTCCTTCGTCTACGTGGTGGTATGCAGATCTTCGTCAAGACCCTTACTGGCAAGACCATCACCCTTGAGGTTGAGTCCAGCGATACTATCGACAATGTAAAGTCCAAAATCCAGGACAAGGAGGGAATTCCCCCCGACCAGCAGCGCCTCATCTTCGCAGGCAAGCAACTTGAAGATGGCCGCACCCTCTCAGATTATAACATCCAGAAGGAATCCACACTTCACCTCGTCCTTCGTCTACGTGGTGGTATGCAAATCTTTGTCAAGACCTTGACTGGAAAGACTATCACACTGGAGGTTGAGAGTTCAGACACTATCGACAACGTGAAAAGCAAGATTCAAGATAAGGAGGGAATTCCCCCTGACCAGCAGCGTCTTATCTTCGCTGGTAAGCAGCTGGAGGATGGACGTACTCTTTCGGACTACAACATCCAGAAGGAGAGCACCCTGCATTTGGTGCTGCGTCTGCGTGGTGGTCAGTAATTGATTCAATGATTTTTCTTCAACTTCGATAGGTTCTACATGACCTGCATGGCGTTTGATCGGTTTTCGAGGCTGAGGCTTCTTTGCAACTTGTTTCCTGAGGACGGCTTCTCTCTTTTACTTGCCCACTTTATCATTTGATATGTGATAGATAGTTCTCTACAATTCACTCTAGCAACCCTTTGCTAGTCTCTACCGAGCATGCCATCTAATCGTAGGTGAACTTTTATGTAGTATTTACATCGATGCCAACATGCATGTTTATCCCTCCAGCATCTCATCCATGTGCAAATGACATATAGGCAATTCGGTTCAATCTCACCAGTTCTCGCCACCTCACTTAGAAGGCGCTTCATAAGGTCAGTTTTTGCCTCTTTGCCACTCTCATGTGCCAGGAACCACTTGTGGCGCAAAGCGCAGAAGCGGGCGACAATAAAATTCCTGGTTGTACATGAAAACTTGTGTATGATATACACTCTTCTAGCATTTGATTTTTGTGATCACAGCTATAAAACTGAGGGGGGAAATAGCCGATTAAAAGAAGACATCTGAAAAGTGTTTCAAGAAAGACTACCAAAAGGCATTATTACCAGGCCAAGTCTCCCGTGGTTCTCCAGGGCTGAGGTCCTGCCCGAAATCCTTGCATTAAGTAATCATATCCTTATCGTCAACGGTGATAACACGACTTCCTCTTTTGACAGTTCCAAGTCACAAAGCTCCAAAGGATGTGAGCCGTCATCCGTGATGCCCGCTTACTTCTATCACCTTAGCTTGCAACTTCTCCCCCACAGTCTATCCGACGCGCCAGGCTTGCAGGGATCCTCTCTCGCGCTACAATCCGCATGGGAAGCTCTCCAGCCATTCCAACGGAGCCGGCCATCAATTTCCAACCGCCTATCGCCCGGAGATAATAAAACCCCACTCCCAGACCACAATTTGGCGCATCGACAGAAAGTCATATCCACCCTCTCCACCCACAGCACTCTCACCCCACCAGGAACCACCCCCTCCGCCAGCACCTCCACTAGCTCCTCAACCACCACTCTACTCGAAGACGACAAGCGCTTCGGCGCCGTCTCCATCGAGTGCATTGACATGGTCACTCCAAAGCACCCGTCCAAGCGCACCTCGAAGCGCGGCTCCATATCCACCACAGAACCAGAAAACCTCGTTGCCACAGGCATTGGCACCGATATTCTAGGCGGCCTTCGCACGAAAGGCAGATACATCCCACTCGATTACGAGCTTGCCGACAGTGTCTGGGGAATTGTACACCTGTACCGCGACTCACAGGAGACGCCCTACCTCGCAAACGATGACGAGTACCCCGCCTACCTGAAGGGCTCCTCAGCTGCGGCCCGCCATCCCGGTGAGCAGCAGGCTACGTTTAGACAGGGTCTGGCCGGTGTCGGGGGTGCTAAACAACCTGGGACGGCGGGCCTTGCGGAATACCCTTTTCCTGAGACGACTTCTTCCTCTGTGCAGAGTCCAGATGAGGATTGTACGACACTATGTATCCTTGCTGTGCCGTCTTATCTGTCGCCACCAGACTTTTTGGGGTTTATAGGACAGAAGACTATGGACGATGTCAGTCATTTTCGAATGATTAGGACTGCGCGTGCGAATCGGTATATGGTTTTGATGAAGTTCCGGAGCGGGCGAAAGGCAAAGGAATGGCAGAAGGAATGGAATGGCCATGTGTTTAATAGCGTCGAGCCCGAAACCTGCCATGTTGTTTTTGTGAAAACGGTTGAAATTCAAGTCGTGGATGCCGGAACACCGTCTGAGCAGGACGCTCTCTCTTCTAACCTTTCAACTCCTTCTCGTCCCCCAGTATCTTCTACCGGACAAGCAACGCTCACCGGCAAACCTCTCGCACCACCTACCCCTGCATTAATCGAACTACCAACCTGCCCAGTCTGCCTAGAGCGAATGGACGAAACTACAGGACTCCTAACAATCAACTGCCAACACGTCTTTCACTGCACATGTCTCCAAAAATGGAAAGGTAGCGGCTGTCCCGTGTGCCGATACACACAGGACGACTACCGCAAAAGCAGCGCATCCATCAAATCAGACGGAGAACCTCAAGAATGCAGCATCTGCCACTCAGAAGAAAATCTCTGGGCCTGTCTAATCTGCGGCACAATTGGCTGCGGCCGCTACGACAATGCCCACGCCTTCGCCCACTGGAAAGAAACATCCCATGCTTTTTCCATGGACCTCACCTCCCAGCGCGTATGGGACTACGTAGGTGACGCCTATGTTCACCGCATCATCCAAAATAAAACAGACGGAAAGCTCCTCGAACTACCTGCAGCAGACCACAGCGCCCTCGATCCACCAGACTGGGGCGACGCCGTCCCCCGCGAGAAACTTGAAAACATGAGTTTAGAATACACTCACCTTCTCACCAGCCAGCTGGAAAGCCAACGTGCGTACTTCGAAGAAGTCGTCGAGCGTGCGGTCGACAAAGCCTCGCAGGCTAGTGCCGCCGCCGCCGTAGCAGAGGTTAATGCTTCCAACGCCTGCTCGCGTCTAGAAGAAATACAAGCCAAGTACGATGCCGTGACAATTGAGACCCTGCCGTCGCTTGAACACGACCGCGCACGTGCAGAGAAAAGAGCAGAGAAATTCGAGGCACTGGCGCGTTCATTTGAGAAGGGGTTTCAAGAGGAGAAGGCTATGAACCGAAATATGTTATTGCGGTTGGAGGGGCTTTCTAAAGAGGTTGATGAACTCAAGGCTGTGAATGCGGATCTCGCGGACCAGAATCGCGATTTAACGTTCTTTATTAGCGGCACGCAGAGGTTACAAGGGCAGGGTGAGGAGGTTGAGCAGGGGACTATCTCTGTACCTGAGCCGCCGACTGCTTCAAAGAAGAAGAGGAAGGGGAAGGGGAAGGGGAAGAGGTAGTTTTGAGGAGGTCTCTGTTTACTTTTGCTCGGAATTAGAAGTGAGTTGGTCTTGAGGTTGTATTCTTTTGCATCCCTAATAAGGATGCTTTTGGGTGGTTATATGTATTTAGCGAGGTGTATTCAGTACACTAAAAACGAGTCAATGATATGAATTTACGAACCATCGATACGGAATTAGTACAAGATACAAGAATTCAGACAATCAACTATACAAATATGCACCTGGACAAATATAGCTGTTTTCGCTGAATAACAAGAGGTATGTGTCACTATGGGAAACGGACAGGCTGACATTTCCCAAACTCAACTTCAACAACACCTCAAATCCACACAAATTGAACTGAAATAACTATCTTCAGCAATGGGATGCGACTATTACGGCCCTGAACCTGATATCATGCCGCTCGAGGCTCCAAGCGAGAAGACGAGCACGGCCTCGGGTCGGGAGGAGTTGACCCCCGAGAACCCGGATGATTGCTGCTCTTCTGGCGACTGCGCGGATAACAAGCCCCATAATCATACCGACGTGCCTGACTGCTGCTGTGGCAAAGTCAGCCCATGCTGCGACACGTCTTGCCTTGACCGCTTGGCTATGCGGGAATGCGGGATGAGTGCTACTGCTACCCGCGGCCTAAATATTCATCCAAATAGTGAGTATGCTCTGAGAATGACATCTAAAGATTTCTAACTCCCTTTAGCTTGCGATGGAGTTACCGACTATAAGGCATGTAACCAACATCATCTCTCTACCCTCGACCGCTACGGCGCTACTCTACAAGCCCTGGGATGCATCTGCCGCGCTCTCATCGCTCTTAGCTAGGAAACCTGCTGTGAAATTCGCGAGCAACAGTTACTGGACGAGAGGCAGTACTCTAAAAAGTCATCTGCTCCCTCACTTCGCACTCCGCTGGATTCCTGCAGCACCAACGGCTCCGTCGCCAAGTATTAGATAGCGCAGAACTATCTTCGCCTGCGAAAGGGTTCTGGTGAAAGCACCAAGTCTATTAAGAAGGCGTCCGCTGATGCTTGCGTTGTCTCTTTTTATTCGAAGAACAAGCCCACTAAAGAGCCTATCAAAAGCAAGTGCTCGAAGCCGTATTATTCTGAGGACACGCCTGCCACGGCTCCATTCGTCAAGGACAACTATACTAAGCCTTGCTACTTCCTCGAAAAGCCTGCGAATTAGCTTACTGCCCAAACTAAATGCCTTGATTCTTACTGCTCGGTAGCTCCCTGTGTCGAAGAATCTCCTAAGGTCGGCTACCCCGGATCTTACTATTCCGGAGACCGGGATGTTAAAGATATTGATACTAAGAGTGTCGATGCAGACCCATACTGTCTAAAGGCTGAACCAGTTTTTGGGCCTCCAACTACTAGGTATGTAGGGTCTTTTTGTAGAACATCTAAGAACACGATCACTAAAGAGGTTCCCAATGCCACCTCCTCTGGCTCTTACTGCGAGCAACTAAGGTAAGATATGGTAAAGTCCCCAATAACTAGTTACATGGGTTCTTGCTGTACAGAACAGTAGCCGGCCAGCCCTCAAGGCTCTTGCCCCGATACTTGCTGCTCCTCTACTATTCCCAGTTCTGCTTTTAAGATTCAGAAAGCCTCGATTCATACCATAACCGACGTAGAGAATCAGGGTACCGGTAAGGAACATGTTATTCTCAGTATTTCTGGAATAACTTGCACTAGTTGCGAGACCAAGCTCAACCGAACCCTTGCAACTATCCCTGCCATCAAAGACCTGAAAACCAATCTTATTCTCTCACAAGCCGAGTTCAACATTAATCTAAGCCTTGGCTCAGTGGATGAAGTCATAAAATATCTAGAGCGAACCACTGAATTTAAGTACGAAAGAGTTCAGAACCAGGGATTTAGCCTAGATCTTATCGTTCCTGATGAACCCTCGAAATTCATTAGTCAGATGTAGCCAGACGGAGTTCTTAACATAGCACTCGTAGACAAGCAGACCGTACAAGTTGCGTTTAATCCAAAGATTATTAGAGCTCGAAACCTCACCGAGAAGATCTAGGGTCTGCGAACTAAACTCGCCCCTCCACGCGGTAACACTTCGCTAGAGGCTGGCAGCAAGCACGTTCGTCATGTCGGATACATAACGCTTTTCTCCGCTGTCTTGACGGTTCCAGTTCTAGTTATGGCGTAGGCCTCGCTTCCTCAAAGGGAGGTAGCATACTCCTCAGCTTCACTCACCTTAGCCACGATTATTCAAGTTATCATAACAGGGCCTTTCTACCCAAAGGCCCTAAAGGCTCTCATTTTCTCGAAGGTTATCGAGATAGACCTCTTGATTATCTTAAGTACCAGTGCCGCCTACATCTTCTCGGTGGTCTCCTTTAGGTATCTTATTACAGGGCGGCCCCTGTCGACAGGTCAATTCTTTAAAACGACTACTCTCTTGGTCACCTTGATTATGGTTAGTCGATAGGTTACCGCTCTCGCTCGTCAGAGAGCCGTTAAATCCATTTCTATCCAATCACTTCAGGCATCGACAGCTATCATTATCAACCAAACGAGTGGAACGGAACGTGAGATTGATGCCCGACTTCTTCAATACAGCGACACCTTCAGAGTTCTCCCTGACACCAGAATCCCGACCGACGGCACTATCATCAATAGGTCGTCTGAGGTTGATGAGTCCATGCTCACTAGTGAATCTAGACTAGTGGAGAAATATCCCAAGTCTGTGGTAATTGCTGGGTCCATCAATGGACCTAGAGTCATAACTGTTCGATTGAGTCGTTTACCTAGCGATAACACTATAAATGCCATTACTACGATAGTAGATAAAGCCAAACTGTCTAAACCTAAGTTACAGAATCTCGCAGACCGGGTAGCGTCCTACTTCATCCCGATTGTACTAACATTAGCAGTAATCACGTTCGTCATATAGGTTGCAGTAGGCATAACTATTCGTGGATATGATAGATCTGAAGCTACAATTCAGGCTATTACCTACGCCATTACTGTTCTTATCGTCTCTTGCCCCTGTGCCATTGGACTAGCTGTTCCTATAGTCATTGTGATTACCAGCGGAGTCGCAGCGGAAAGAGGTATTGTCTTCAAGTCAGCAGATGCTATTGAAGTGGCTCATAAGACGTCTCACGTCGTGTTTGACAAGACCGGGACCTTGACTCGGGGAAAGCTTTCTGTCGTCACGAAGAACTGCGAAAACGAGAACAATCTCCCGCTTCTTCTTGGACTCATCAAAAACAGCCGGCATCCAGTCTCGGTTTCTGTGGCTGCTCATCTCAAGGATGCTGGAGTTATGGCGTCTACTGTTCCTGGGCCCAAGAGCCTTACTGGCAAAGGGGTTGAAGCCACCTTCTATGGCCGGAAACTTCGAGCAGGCAATTCTCGCTGGCTGAATTTATCGGAAAATGAACTTGTTCAACCACTGCTTGCTCAAGGGTACACCGTCTTCTGCTTTACTATCGACAATGCGTTACAGGCGGTCTATTGTCTTGAAGACGAGCCCCGACCTGACGCTGCGAGCACGATTCAGACCTTGCAGAAGCGTGGTATCTCGGTACACCTCGTTTCTGGTGATGATGATGGAGCTGTCCAGTCCTTGGCGTGCAAGCTTAGCATTTTTAACGGCAATGTGCGTTCTCGAAGCTCGCCCGCCGATAAGAAGGACTACATCCAAACGCTCCTCAGTACTGGCAATCATAAGAAACCGGTTATTGTTTTCTGTGGTGACGGCACGAATGACGCCGTTGCTCTCGCACAGGCTACGATCGGCGTCCACATGAATGAAGGCACGGATGTCGCGCAATCTGCCGCGGACGTCGTTCTTATGCGGCCTTCTCTGGCTGGTATCCTCACCATGATGGACGTCAGTCGGAAATCTGTCAATCGCATCAAGTTCAACTTTACATGGAGCTTTGTTTACAACACTTTTGCAGTTCTTCTTGCTGCGGGTGCTTTTGTTAATGCGAGAATTCCTCTGGAGTTTGCGGGACTGGGAGAGTTGGTGAGTGTGTTGCCAGTCATTGCTGCTGCGCTGCTTCTGCGCTGGTCGAAGATCTAGGCATGGAGTGCCATCATGGGGTCACAAGTGAAGTTCCACGAACTGTTTTTTATGTCTGAAATCATCGTTTTGAAGAGGGGATAGCTCCTGCCATACTCGGTTTTGAATCGAAAGGGCAGATATGATGTTTTCGATCGCCTGTTCCGTAATAGACAAGACTCTTCTAAGGAAGCCTTAATGGGGTTTATTTTTAGAGGAGTAGTACCTGTGAGCACAGCTTGGAATTTTACGTGTTCGTTTCCGTAACATTTGACTCCGAAATGTATCTGCAACAATTACAGCCATTAGAACGAGAATACCTAGTCTTGTTAGGGTTCGAAAGAGCATCTTATGTGTCGACATGGAAGGCGATCACGGCCAGTAGCTCGAAACAACGTTGAATGCAAGTATAGATACACGCCCTAATAGCTCAAAACAATGCAAGTATAATACACGCCCTAATATCACATCTAAGCCTCCTTCCTAACAGCCCAGAAATAATTCCCCCAGTCCTCACTCCCAGGAACCATCTTCCACCCAATCCCAGGAACATAAATAGCACCTACACACTTCCACCTCATCCCCTCCGCAATAGCACTCCCACCCCTCGAAACACCCGTATCAGCAGCCCTCATCAACCCCTCCTGCAACCATCCCTTAACCTCATCCGGGTTAACAAACTTACCCCACTCATGCGTCCCGCGCGGCACAACACCAATAGGCCACGGCGCTTCAGCAATAACCTGGTTCAGAATAAATGACGGCAACGTCCGCGAAATAGTAGACCCAATTAGCCAACCGCCAGGCTTGAGTGCGCGCAAACAATTTGTGAGGAAGCCTAGAGGCGTTGAGGTTTTCGGGTCGATGTGTTCGAGCACTTCGAAGAGGGTTACGATGTCGTACTGTGAGGGAGTTTGAGTTGGAAGGCTGGAGTTTGGAGCGGATGTCGAAATCGGTGCGTTGCCGGCAAGTACATCCTCCAGCGTTGTGTTAAGGTACTTGAAACGGCCTGTGCGCAGATGCGTGTCGACGGTTGGATCTAGGCGCGCGTGCTCGCGCGCCATTTGGATTAGATCTGTTGAAGGGTCGATTGCGGTCATTGAGGCGGCGAGGGTTGGGGTTGGGGCTGCGGCTGTTGGGTCGAGTGGAATTGTTCGCGCGAGGGACTCGGCGAAGATGCCCCCGCCGCAGCCTACGTCGAGGTAGTTGAGGGTTGCCGTGGCGGGAGTGGATGCGGTTGGAGTTGGGGTTCCTTCTGCTAGGCAGGAGGCGATGAATTCGTGGCGGAGGGGGTTCATTAGGTGCAGGATTCGGGAGGGGCCCATTGGGTCCCACCAGGAGCTGGCGAGGGCGGAAAAGTGGGAGAGTTCATCGGCGGAGACGGAGGATGTTGAGTGTGCGCGAGTTGGAGGTGTTTGGATTGATGAGGCGGGTGCGGTTGCAGATAAAGAGTAGATTGGTGAGGGTCTCGTTGAGCGGAGCGCTGATCGGAGCGATCGGACTGAGAGAGGGAGGGTACGGGGTCGGAGGGAGGCCATTGTGTAGGTAATGGTGTTGGTTGTGGACTAGATTTGAGGTCCAAAGGAGAATTGTCTCCGGGAAATTTGTGCTCTGGTGAGCTTTTGTCGGCGCAGAGACTCGAGACTCGAGGGTTATCTGTAAATAATTGTTTAATAGGGGTCTCAGTGAGTTTTGAAAGCAATAGAGAGCATACCAGTGACAATATCCTGAGCAATTGAGAAGAGAAAGCCGCATGAAGCCGATCACCAAATTGGAGATACCGAGACAAACATGCCAAGACAGTTTGACTGCTGCTCAGAAGCTATGAGATCCTCGGCTACGATGTACATCGACTACACAACAGCAATGGAGTTGATGCATTGAGGCATTGATCATGTTCTATAATTCAGTTCTGCATACATATCATAAACATCCATCTATAAAAATCCAAGTGGTATCATACAACAAAAGAAACCCATTTCCCAAATTCAATACAGTCGGCAAAGATGCACATTATCCCAAGAGACAATTCTCGAAGCCCAATTGCTGCGGCATATGCGCATGAGGGGCTGACTCAGCTTGGCCATTGTTATCATGGATCTCGATATCCTTTGCACTAGCAGCGTAATCCCAGACATGCTGTCCAGACCAGGAAGCCAGCTGATCTGGCACAGCAGCACCGAGTATAGGGAGGAAATTCCCCGTGGTGATGTTGCAGTCGAGTCCCAGCACGGTTCTGCAACGATCGAGAAATGTAGGGAAAAGGTACGAAGGCGAACCACGTATCTGAGAAAGCGTGTGAAGTATACCCCACAGCAACTCGTTTGGATCAATAATTGACTCGGCCAGTCTATGGACGGCTTTTGGTCCAAGAGATCTTGTGACATCCGCGACGGACGACCCTAGATCAAAGAGTTTTTGTTCCTATAACATCCAAAATTAGTATACAAGCAAGCAACTTCAGCTCGGGCTGACATACCATTCCAATCCCATGCGCATCAACAGCACCCTGCGATGCAGCACCAATCACGCTCATCACGGATTTACCCACCATCACTGGAAGGTGAAATGGCAAAACTGCATCGTCACGCGAAGCAGGCTGTGTGGCATGGCTCATAGACAGTTTCCACATCATTGTCTGCAGCCACTGTTGCGTGATCAAGATATCAACCTGCTGGATCTCAAGGACCCCCTCTAGGGAGATAGCCTTGCACAGGTTAGATTGGATGGCAGAGGTTGGTGGCTTCTCCAAGATGCCATCTCCGCCACCGGCAGATATCCAATCATAAAGGTTCGGGGTGAGATTCTCAAAGATGTTGATGAGGTTGATGAATCCGTAAGCCAGGATAGGATCTTCTGAACACAGGACTTGAGGCTTGTGGATTGAGTTGCGCAGCATAACTGGCTTCGCTTGCTGGAGAGCATAACCTCTGTCGATGCATAAATTAGCACCAGTCCAACCCGTCATTGATCCTTCACGACTTACCTCTCTGTGATGAACAAAAGCCAGAACACACGCCGTCTTTCCTCCGCTTCTTCAACCTCATACTCTGCATACGTCTGCTCGCGATGCAAACCAAGTGTAAATGCAAATGAGGTAGCCTGGCACAAAAAGAACCAAGCCTGATCCTGACGATCAAGGTTCCCATACGAGGCAAACAGAAAGAACGAAGTCAAAAGTGACTCCGTGTTAAGTTCTTCTAAGACATCACAGTCCCGCCGCGCCCGCACGGCCTCCGCAAGAAGATCTTCCCCAGACATCAACGAGTGTCCGTCCCCGATGCTCATATTGTGAAAACGCGCAGGATCCGACACAGGTGTCGGCCCATCCAGTTTCAACTGGATATGTGTAGCTGCACACAGCGACGCCAAAAATGCATACCGCTGTGCAGACAGCTGGCCGGGCTGCTGGCAATCTTGCCGGAGCTGGTCCCCTCGGACCACTGGCATAATCGGGAACAAGTACTTGAGGTAGATATTGACATGGACGAGCAGAATCTGTGGTGAGAGACGGCGGGCGGCCGGTCTCGCATATCCATAGCCATAGCCAATGGCAGATTCCACATTTGAGTCCGTGGAGCTCGGAGACGAGACAAGATCCGGAGGCGGCAAGTGGGAAAAAGTATCCGAAAAGTCCTGGCCTGAGAACTGCGAGTCTGAGATTATAAACCCTGGCGAAATGGGCGAGTTGAATTGGTAATCCGGGATCTCACCGGTGCTGGCATCCTCGGGATACAGACTCTCGGGAGGATCGGGTCGGGATGAGAGAGGGTGAATCGGGGCTAGAGGATATAAAGTGCGGAATTTAGGCCCCTTGCGACGAAGAACATCGCTATATGAGCAAGAGAGAAGTAGCCGTTGACATTTATCGCAAGGTAGTTCACGGGAACATTTTATTTTGCGACGGCGACAGTTGTCGCATGCTTGTTTCGGCTTTGATTGTTTGGTGGACATTGTTTGCTAAGTCTTGACCAGACTCAGTAAAGTTGAAGTTCATGTTAGGGTTTAAAAAAAAAAGTTATGGTTTCATCTGGAGAACTTTTTCTTCGCCCGGGGTGTAGCACATTATAATAAAAAAAATTAGAAACCTGGGGAAGCGCGGGGGGCAGAAAGGAAAGAGACCCCGCAAAGGCCCCCTGCGTTGGCGTTATGCTTCATTTTTGATATTACTTGCATAGTTATTCTTCTAGATGTCTCGGGCCGACTTCTATTTCTTGACAATACCCCTCAGTCTTTAGAATATAAAGGTACAAAAGGTACAAAAGGTACAAGAAAAAGAACCTCATGATCACCATGATCATCATCAAGTTTGACACATTGAGTGACTTCATTTAAGATATATCCTTATGATCTTCTAAGATTAATAAAGGATTCCACATGTCGGCCCGTAAGCAAAGTTTCTCCTTGGCGAGATGCCTTTCGGGGCCTATTCGGTCCTTTGAAACATTCAGAAATAACCTTGGAAGATCAAAGATGCGGGATTTTCTCGCCCCCTTTAACCCGTTTAGTATGAAGTGGGCACCACTAGGCCACGCTGAGCATTTATCTCCGTTTCGTGTCTTGATATCCAATCAATCTCTTTATGGCTTGATTTAATTTAATAGTGGTCCACCCTATACGGAGAGAACGGAGTACCGAGGTGACTTTTGTTCCTTCTCGGCTTCCCGATTGTTAACTTATTTCCTTCTATGTTGTATGCATACTTAAAGTGCATAGTTACGGTATGGTTGATTCCGTAGACCTATACTTATAGTTTGTATAGTTTGTATAGTTTGATATAGTTTGTATACTTTGTATACTTTGATGTAGTTATCGTATAGTTATTGATGTCAATAATTCGGGAATCTGAGGGTTACTCCAAGATCCGTAAACGTTCAAACATCCGGGCATGCCGTTGTTATATTCTCCACTAGAGAGAAATGGTTCACCGTGGCTAAGCATAGATTTATGAGATCATAATATTCGAGTAAGTCCGGAGTACGGAGTAGATTCCTGTCAATTCCAGAATATAGCTACCTAAGTAGACGGGCATTTATCGGACAACTAGCCAATCATCAGGCTAGAATGGCGTGATCCATATAATGATCGGCGGTTTTCATAGTCATGATATTGCAGGGCTGTTCTCACGAACTGGTTCTTTAGAGATATTTCTATGTAGACATTTGTAAATTTTATCTAAAATGTATACAATTCATACCCTCATACCCTTCTTCTGTGTACGGAGTATATGGAGTATATTGTAGATTATACATGTACAGAACGTTTTCCCGTACTCCGTACAGCCCAGGTCTCGACCTCTCCGCATTTCAGCCCCTTAGTTTTCTTTAGCTTGAAAGCTTGACCAACCCCACAACCACATTCAGCCACTCGGGATATGAGTGCATCGGATAATCAGCGGAAATTCATCTTATTTCGGGGTCGGCATATGGATTCCTGCATTTTCATGTAGTGTATGTGCTGTACTACCCTGTACAACGGACGGTTCCGCTCAACCTATAAAAACAAGGTGGGATATAATTATATGAGACAAAGATCCCCCTGATCTACCAAACAATCACAAGGAAATGACCATGGGTACAATGAAGACCCTTCTTGCTGGGGCTTGTCTCTTGCCAGTAGCCTATGGGGCTTTTTCAACCTCTGCCACTGTGGGTTCGGGGTCTCACTCTGTCGCTTCTTCGACTTCTTCGGGAAAATACTCCCAATTTACCATTCCGTCTAGTGCCGATGTTGCCGCAGACCTGATTGCCAATATTGAGGATCCCGAAGCCGTCGATGCACAGTCGGTTTGTCCCGGCTACAAGGCCTCGAATGTCAAGGAGTCTGCTCGGGGTTTGACCGCTACTCTGACCTTAGCTGGAAAGCCATGCAATGTCTACGGCACCGATGTAGACTCGTTGGACTTTTCCATCGAGTACCTTGCTAATGACCGCCTTAACGTTCAAATCGTCCCGACTTATCTTGATTCTTCAAACTCTTCTTGGTTCGTGTTGGATGAACATGTCGTTCCCCGACCCAGTTCCGATCGTCATGCTTCAAAGAAGCATAGTGATCTTGAGATCACCTGGTCGAATGAACCTTCTTTCCATTTTCAGGTGACCCGCAAGGCTACCCGTGATGCGATCTTCGATACCACTGGCTCGGTCTTGGTCTTTGAGAACCAGTTTATTGAGTTTGTTACCTCCTTGCCCAAGGATTATAATCTGTATGGCATTGGAGAGCACATTCAGCAGCTGCGCCTCTTGAACAACCTCACTTTGACTCTCTATGCGTCGGATATTGGTGACCCAATTGATGAGTGAGTTTTATTCCCAGACCCCCATTATCCCCCTAACTTGTACTACTTTTGTTCTGCATACTAACTACTATTACCAGCAATCTTTACGGCTCTCAGCCTTTCTATCTAGACACTCGCTACTATGAGGTTGACCGCAAGGGTCATCACACCCTCGTTGCAAGTGACAAGGCCGATCAGTCCAAAAACTATGTTTCCTTCTCCCACGGTGTCTTCTCTAGAAATGCACATGGTCAAGAAGTTGTCATGAATCCTGAGGGACTAAAGTGGCGCACCCTGGGAGGTAGTATTGATCTCACTTTCTACTCGGGTCCTAGCCAAGCGGATGTGACCAAGAACTACCAGTTGAGTACCATTGGCTTGCCAGCATTGCAGCAGTACTTTACTCTTGGCTTTCACCAGTGCCGCTGGGGCTACAATAACTGGACTGAGCTTGAAGAAGTTGTCGCCAACTTTGAGAAGTTTGAAATCCCTCTTGAGACTATCTGGTAAATTGACTCCCCCTTTCGATGGTTCGAGCAAGTTCTAACATGGCTAGGAATGACATCGATTATATGCATGGCTACCGTGACTTCGACAACGATCAATATCGCTATCCCTACAGTGAGGGCGAAGAGTTCCTAGAGAAGCTGCACAGCAGTGGCCGTCACTATGTCCCCATTATAGATGCGGCTATCTACATTCCAAACCCTAATAACGCCTCTGATGCGTAAGTTTCACCAAGCCTATCCTACAGAAATAATACTAATTTGTACTCAGCTATGATACCTACACCCGCGGACACAAGGATGACGTCTTCCTAAAGAATCCCGATGGAAGCGAGTATATTGGCGCTGTCTGGCCCGGCTACACTGTCTTCCCGGACTGGCACAATCCCAAGACTGGGGATTTCTGGGCAAAAGAAATCGCTATCTGGCAAAAGAAGATGGCCATTGATGGCATCTGGATTGATATGAATGAGGTTTCTTCCTTCTGCGTTGGCAGCTGTGGATCTGGAAATCTTAGTATGAATCCAGCTCACCCTTCGTTCTCCCTGCCCGGAGAGCCTGGCAACGTCATCTATGACTATCCGGAAGGATTCGAGATCAGTAACAAGACCGAAGCTGCTGCTGCGTCTGCAGCGTCGTCCAGCCAGGCTGCTGCCGCTGCAACTGGCGGCTCTACATCTTCGTCTACTTCTTATCTGCGGACAACACCCACACCGGGAGTACGCAACATCAACCATCCACCATATGTGATCAATCACGATCAGCGTGGCCACGACCTTAGCTCGCACGCCGTGTCCCCAAATGCCACTCACTCCGATGGCGTCCAAGAATATGATGTGCACAACCTCTTCGGCCACCAAATCCTCAATGCGACCTATCATGGCCTACTGAAGGTCGACGAAAAGAAGCGTCCCTTCATTATCGGTCGCTCAACATTTGCAGGATCTGGTAAATGGGCCGGCCACTGGGGTGGCGACAACGCCTCGAGATGGGCATTCATGTTCTTCTCCATCCCCCAAGCCCTCTCATTTTCCCTCTTCGGAATCCCCATGTTCGGTGTTGACACCTGCGGCTTCAACGGCAACACCGATGAGGAACTCTGCAACCGCTGGATGCAATTATCGGCCTTCTTCCCCTTCTATCGCAACCACAACACCCTCTCTGCAATCCCCCAAGAGCCCTACATCTGGGAATCCGTCACAGCTGCCACCAAATCCGCCATGAAGATCCGCTACGCAATTCTCCCTTACTTCTACACCCTCTTCCACGAAGCCCACACAACCGGATCCACCGTCATGCGCGCCCTGGCCTGGGAATTCCCCATAGATCCCTCCCTCGCCGCAGTCGACACCCAGTTCCTCCTCGGTCCTTCTATCATGGTCGTTCCCGTACTCGCCCCCCAAGCCACCTCCGTCAAGGGTGTCTTCCCGGGAGTCAAGAACGGCGAGATTTGGTATGACTGGTACAACCAGACAGCCGTGGACGCAAAGCCCGGTGTGAACACCACCATTCCCGCCCCACTTGGCCATATCCCCGTTTTCGTACGTGGAGGCAGCATCTTGCCGATGCAGGAGCCAGCTTTGACTACGAAGGAGACCCGTGGCACGCCCTGGTCTTTACTTGTTGCGCTCAGTGGCAGCTCCACTGCCTCGGGTCAGTTGTATCTCGATGACGGAGAGAGCAATGTCCCAGATGAAATACTTGATGTTGCTTTCAGGGTCAAGGGGTCCAGCTTGAGTGTCAAGGCAAAGGGTAACTGGGAGGAATCAAACCCTCTTGCTACTGTTACTGTTCTTGGTGTGTCTGAGGAGCCTGGCAATGTTAGATTTAATGGTAAGCCTGTGCCGGATTCTGGGGTGCATTACAATGCTACTTCGCATGTGTTGTCTGTTGGTGGTTTGCAGAATTTGACTAAGGAGGGTGCTTTCAGTGAGAACTGGACCCTTAAGTGGTAGATTGTGAATGTTTTATGGAGTGTGCTATCTTCGCCATAGTTTATCCCAACGGCAGTCAGGTTCAGCTCTAATGATTAACGCCCATAATGGAATAATTTGTCTTTGCAACATCTTCATTTCCTTGTTTCCGTCTTACTATCTAAAACTAAGGGAGCTAGAAAATAGCACATCTAAAAAACTACCAAAGAGACATAGGGCCACATGCAAAGTAAGCTGATGATTATGGTACTCAAACTCGAAATTAAGCCCATACTTGGCATAGATCGCCATATATGACTCCATGTAGTTTCAGCTGAATAGAGACATGATATTCCTGTCATATTCACGAATGGTCTATCCAAAGCACAGACTGTTCCCTTGTCGGGCCGAATTGTGAAGCCACGGATATATGTAAGTTTCCTATTCCGTATGTCTCACTTCTATACCTCGTATACTACAGGGTATATAACCTAAATTATCCCTGTCACCGTTAACATCGCGTCCGACTAAATTCCGGAACTTAATAGAAGATCGACATACTCCGTAGAAGATCGACAAATAAAACGGGCTAGCCCATTGCAACCCTCTTCAGGGATCCCTGCAAATTAGGGGTCCAACTCCCCGCACATGCTGAATCGGCCAACGTGTCAGGGGATTTTACAGGGATTGTTTAATTAACACATGCCGGTACCTTGTCAATCTATTTATCTCAAGGTTATGCATGTAACTTCGGGATTTGTCCGACAGGGCTGGCGAGAGTCAGAATGTGACGAATTAGATCTGAAGGATCATATTTTTACTTTGGAAGATCACCCTGCTAATTAAATACGGGGTTCTTGGCCATTCAGACCTCTCTCTATGTTTGATTGTCTCGTATTTGATTCTGCTGTAGCTGCGGACAGGCATTAGAGGGATTATCTTTTTATTTGCGCAGTTGCATCTGTGAAGATCTTCATCTGAGTTTTTGGCGTTTATTGGCTTAAGCCTGTACTTCATTTCGGAGTCCGATCCTAACGGCTATTGATCGCCGAGACTGCTATTAGTCTACGGAATAGCCGTTGTATATATTGCTTTTGGTCCTTGGCAGTGCAGTTTGAGTATCCCGTTACTAAACGACTATCATCTCATTTGTCTATTGAAACATCTACCGCAATATGCTTCTTACACGATTTGCTTGGCTTGCCGGCTTGGCTAGCACTGCCATTGCTGCAACTCCAGCTGAATGGCGCTCGCAGTCGATCTACTTCATGGTCACTGATCGATTTGCCCGAACTGATGGATCGACTACCGCTGCCTGTAACACCGCTGATAGAGTAGGTTTATATCTAGGTATTGACTCTGTGATACTAAGATAGCTAACTGTACTGAATAGAAATATTGTGGCGGAACATGGAAAGGAATCATAGATAAAGTCAGTAACACTCTAAGTATTCATATATCATTCATCTGACCAATCTATTAGCTGGACTACATCCAAGGAATGGGCTTCACGGCCATTTGGATCACTCCTGTGACCGGTCAATTGACCGAGGACACCAAGTATGGAGAGGCCTATCACGGATACTGGCAGCAGGACATGTGAGTATCGCAAAGACAGTTGAATATCTAACACCGTACTAACCAAATATAAGCAATTCTCTGAATCCAAACTATGGAACTGCCGACGATCTCAAGGACCTCGCTGCGGCTTTGCATAAACGCAACATGTATCTCATGGTCGATGTCGTAGCAAACCACATGGTAAGTTAAATTATCCCAATCAAATTATATGTGTGACTGACTTATATTGGACAAAAGGGCTATGATGGCGCAGGCACTAGCGTCGATTACTCCAAATTCAAACCCTTCAACGATGCGAAGTATTTCCACCCTTATTGCCCAATCACCGATTACAACAATGACAACATGGCGCAAAACTGCTGGCTTGGCGATAACACTGTTTCCCTACCGGATCTGAATACACAGAGCAAGGATGTGCAGAAGATTTGGTATGATTGGGTTAAGAAACTCGTTACCGACTACTCGAGTAAGTTGCTATCTCTAGAACTCCTCAATTCGACAAAGATATCACCATATAGAGACTAACCAATATATAGTTGACGGTCTCCGTGTTGACACTGTCAAACATGTCCAGAAAGACTTCTGGCCCGGCTACAACAAAGCCGCTGGCGTCTACTGTGTAGGAGAGGTCTTGAACGGCGACGTTGATTACACCTGTCCATACCAGGAGGTAATGGACGGAGTTCTCAACTATCCAATGTGAGATCCCACTTTCCCATGAATTTTACCAGATACACAGGGAAAGCCAAAGCTAATTCATGAAAGCTACTACCCACTCCTCAGAGCCTTCCAATCGACTAAGCCAGGAAACATGGCCGACCTATACAACATGATCAACACAGTTAAATCGACCTGCAAGGATCCAAGCCTTCTCGGAAATTTCGTGGAAAACCACGACAACCCACGTTTCGCCTCGTAAGTGCAAATTCCATCAAGTTAAATAATAATCCACTCTATATGTCTAGAAGCTAATCTCTTTCCCTCGGGATCCAGCGTCACCGACGATATTTCCCTCGCCAAGAATGCAGCCACCTTCAACATCATGGCAGACGGCATCCCTATTGTCTACGCAGGACAGGAACAGCACTACAGCGGCGGCGCGGACCCAGCTAATCGCGAGGCTCTGTGGCTGTCTGGATTCAAAACAGATAGTGAACTGTACAAGCTCATTGCGAAGGCCAATGGTGCTAGAAACCAGGCAATTGCGAAGGGTGCTAACTACACTACCTACCAGGTATGTTCTTGTCTCTTTTGTCTCAGAGAGAAGGAAAAAGAAGCTAACTCGGTTTTCACAGAACTACCCAATCTACAAAGATGACAATACCATCGCCATGCGGAAGGGCTATGATGGTGAGCAGGTAATTACCGTCCTGACTAATCTCGGTGCAGGAGGTAAAGAGTACTCGCTTTCAATTCCTAAGACTGGTTTCAAGGCTGGTGATAAGTTGACGGAGATTGTATCCTGTGCCAGTGTTACTGTTGCTGAGGGTGGGGATGTTCCTGTTCCTATGGCGGGTGGAGAGCCGAGGATCTTGCTACCGACTTCTCTACTCAAGGGCTCGAGTCTGTGCTCGTAGACTTGGGGTTTGGAATATTGGTCGATCTGATCGATACCGGACTTGGCTGTTTGCTCTTTGGGGGCTCTTGATAGATATATATTCTTCGTTTTGCTTTGTTGGAATAGACGAGGTTCGAATGAATTATCAACTTTATATCATATATCGAATTGGTGTTTAATTGGATTGTGTTGAGAGTGTGGCAGATCAGCCACTACCCGTACGTAAGCCAGGATAACTAACATGACTGACTAGTTAGGTGCCATTGATAGAGTAAGAAATAGAATTAGAGCCCAAGCCCTCTAAAAATCCACAATTAAAACAAGAAAAGGCGGGAGTAGTGGCACCATCAACTAGGGTACGGAGTACTATTCACATGATAACTACTCGTGAGGCCCGATCTTAGGATCAGGCGATGCATTTCTTCGTACTCCTGAATCCTGATGTATGACTCCCTTCATGTGTTAATTACACTGTGTACTACTAAGTAAATAGATGTACTACTTGGATAAACCACAAAACAAAGCCTTAGCGAATAAGTCATGACTTCCATTTGTGCTTTTGCTACTGCGATCCTGCGCCAAAAGAACACACATAACTAACATATCCTCATTATCAACTAGAGATGGACCCATATCACCGCCAATTAATCTATAACCAAAACCCAAGCCCCACAATCCAAACCCCGAAATCCCGTCACCAATCATGCAACGCCCTCGGCACCAGGCCAACAGGCATAGCCCCACCAGTAACACCAGTTCCAGGAGACTGATGAAACAAGTCCGGTGCCTCAAACCCAGGCTGCGAGGCTGTATACCCAGGCATCATCTGCTCAAGACAGTTATATCCCTCAACGAGGGAATCAAGTCCCTCCGCACCTGACATAAGCTGGGAGAGATCCATGCCAGGACGATGGTGGGACGGACCAAACATCTGCACGCTCTTAACCTCCGCAACCGGCGACGACGAATGAGACCCGTTAGCCACAACAGCTGTGGCCTCGGAGTATCGTCGCTGTACTTCGCCGACAATACACGCGATCCGGTATGAGAGGTTGTCGCCGCCCGGGGCGAGGTGTAGTAGGAAGCCGCGGACTTGGCTGATTAATGGGTCGGAGAGGGTATAGTCGCAAAGGGTGAGGGCGGCATAGCCGACGATGAAGTAGACGTGGTCTATTAGAGCGGGGGCGGAGGTAAAGCGGGTTTGGAGGAACTGGGTTATTATTAGGCGGGCAGTGCCGCATATTTCCGGGGCTAGGCGCTCGCTGTCGGGTTGGAGGCGGGCGGCAGTTCGGTGGAGGAGGAGTTGGCAGAACCAGAGGTTTAGGTTAAGGGTGGATTCTTCGCTTGTGGCTGTTGGGGTATAGTTGTTAGGTTTGGGGTTGAGATTGGCGTAGGGGGGATGTGGGAGGATGTACTTAGGAGGTGTGCCCATTCCATTTTCCAGCGCTCCAGTTCTTCGTATTCAGGTTCTGCGAATTGGAGGCGGTGCTGGCTGTGTTGGAGTTGGAGGGCGATGCGGTATAATTGAATTTCTGCGACGATTCTTCCGTCTTCTGCTGTGGCTCCTGCGTGTTCTAGGATACGGGGACATTGGTCGATGTATTGTTGTTGGATATTGACGGTGCGGCCATTTGCAAGAGCAGAACTATTTGATGTTAGAGATTGTATATCGAATGGTTTGGATAGAACATACTGTAGCTGGGTTGCACAGAGTGTATTCCACAAACGCAACTGAGCAAACAACTCATCTGGATTTAGACTGTCCCCAGGCAAGGTATTGAGGAAGTTAAAAGTGATTAGGGCATGGTTAATCGAGATGCCGCTCAGTAACCAGTCATCCATCAGTCCTTCTTTGTGAATAGAAGTAGAGTATAGACAAAGCAATGTCAACGCCTGCAGAATATCGCTTGTCATTGGTGGGGGCTTCCACAACACCTTCGCCACGGCATGTTGTACATGGAGTGAGATATCGCGGACAGTTTGTTGTGGTAGGCCAGGCAGATATCGCGAGGCTAGAAGACATGCAGTATTGAAAAGCAGTGTATTCGACCGCTGAATGCTGGAAGAATGATTTATTGAGACCCAATGGCCAAAATACTCGATGAAACTAGTTAGAGCATTAGCATGGAGATCCGCTGATAGACAAACAATCAGACACACAGTTCAATCAATTTCATGGAAAGCTTGGAATCTACGATTCCCTGAGTGACGATATCTCCGAGAAGGTCAGCATCGGAGAAATTATCTCTTTCGCCGAAACATTCGGCTTGCAGGTCTCGAATGAGTTGTGCGGGCTTGAGCGGATAGAAAGATGAGGACATGCTATCACTTGAGGATGTTCCATCTATGCTGTTGCTTCTAGCCTGTGAAGTTGTGCTGCAGGGCATGCTGGGAGAGCGGTTCACCATCTGTCGCATCAGATGTATCATCTCCCCCATTCCTCGTTCGAGGGACACAAGCCGTTCCTCAATTGATGGTATGGCGGTAGCATCAGACCAGGTGGATGCATTGTCTTGGAACCGCTCTGTTGTCTCGGGAAGCTCACATTCAAGCCTTTTTGACAATAGTCAGCATTTTGAAAAAACTAGGAACTCCAAAAAAAATAATAATAAAGCAAATAAACGGTTTATATGTCAAAAGTCAATAAAAACAGGCAAACCAACCTAAGTGACAAACAGCGACGGCAAGCATGTCCACGGGGATCGACATCGCAACGAGTCTTGAGCTTCCGACAGGTATTACAAGCAGTCATTGAACGTCGAATGCGCCCTTTTGGCCTCGAATCTTGACATGCGACCGAGTCAATTCTGCCATCGTCTGGAAGAATGTTCTTGGTTTCCCAAGCGATAGAATTATTTGTAGGGCCGGTTCTCGTCATTGCATTGAAGTTGAAATGGGTTACTGTGGGTATACTAAATAATTGTCTGATCGACAAGAAAGAGGTGGAAAAGAAAAGGAAGGATCAATGATCAACAATTGGACCCTTAAAAGCCCAAAACCAAAAGAAAACCTGAAGATCATTTATTGTCTATCAGGGAGATCCAAGCCTTATAATAGCGGGTCATCAGACTTAGGAGTATCTTAACCAATTGCGACAAGACACTGATTACTGACGATATCGAACGCGCAGGTACATACTTATGGTGGATATATAGCGGCCCATGGCGGACCTGGGGTAATCGTGTCTGCATCCACCAATCTGAGAAATTTCCCGACCTTCTAGAAAGGTAGCGATTGTCGGTGCAGCTTCATGAGGGGTTGATAATGTCGCATTGACTAGACCCCTGTCCTTTAATTCTCCGACGAGAACCGTAGGGGAGGGGTGATTTGAAAGGGGTTTGAGTGGCACGATCTATACTTGATACGTTCATTTTTTTGACTTTTGATAATCATCTTTTGATAGTTAAGAGATCCTTTCCTAATTTAAACCGTTTACTTTTATAAAACGATCTAGACAAATAGACCCTGTATGACTTGGCATTATATTTTTTTATCATTTGAAAGGATTCAGGATCATAAGTGGGGGGGAAAGAAGAGGCGAAAGAACTAAGAGAAATCATTGGTTAACATGTGCAATGTCTCAAAAATAAATGCCTATCAGCCTTGAAAGTCACGATGTTACCTTGTAAGTTTTTTAGGTCCGCTTAACTACGGGTATCTCAGTTTAAATGGCTTTATTTAATCCTGGGAGAATCCTGATATCGCAACTTTTCAGCCATTTCTTACTTTTTAGGTAAATATCCTTCAAATCTTTGAAAAATTTGAATGAAGATAGGAACTTTGACAGTGCCGATCTTAAGATTAAGAATGTCTTACTACACATTAAAAAAGATCAACATAGCCCTGGAAGCGGATGCAACCTTAGTCAAAATCCCAATCGCGCCATTTTGAGTGGCGATGCGGAAGAATCGACTGAATTCACCCGAAGAGAATTCACCCGAGGTATCTTTTTTTGTTTTCACTTCTGAAAGATCCACTTTAGGCAATATAACTTTCATGCACGGGGCTTATTTCCTACCATTCCGGGTCTTAGTGTTCTTTTTTGGTCTTGTATCTGGAACGCGGGAGGCTCGGATAAAGAAGCGGTCAGATTAAATTTTAATATCTAATTCCAAGTTATTTGTTGAATTTGGATTGCTTGGCCCGTTGAATTCTGGGGTAATCGACGGGCTAGTGAAGCCATTGACAACGAACCAACCGACATTCACCTCGGTATAATTTGCTATCGGGATCCCTGTTTGAGCTGCATTATGCGAGCTGTATCGTTTAAGTTTATTATTGCGTAAAACTTTTTGACTGGCGTTGCGGTGTTTGGTCGATCAAGATTGCCCAGAGACTCGGCGATGCGGTTTCCAACGCCTAAGGTGAACATATGGTTAGAATCACCGATATGGCGTTATAGTTATATAGGTTTGAGGTTAAAGTGCCGGTCTCAGTACCGAACTAATAAAATGAATCACATAAACATCATTTGGTTACCTTATCTTTTCTTTCTTGAATCAGGTCTATATAGATATGCCGATCATGTATCGACATGTCTCGCATAATGATACTGAGAAAGTATATTTCCCGCTCAACGGCACAGATGAGCAATCTCATCACGGCGCGTAAACGGAAGCGGAAGCTACAGAAAGCCACAACCCGTGGACCCCTCTTATTGAATCGACGTGGGGTCAAATGCAGTCAGATCAAGCACATATTAAACATCGTTATTGGCTGGTCGAAATTTTTCCCCCCTTTTCCTTATTGCTTCTCTGCATCTTCCCTGCAGGGCCATCTGACCACGAATCCTCCAATGAATAACCCACATGAAGCCACACCTGAAGCTGAATACGTCTCTGTTTCCGAGGGGCTCGTAAACTAGGCGGCTTTTGTGATGCCTAGGCAGACACCGTTCTCGATGCGCTTACATGCAGGGAATAAGTACATTTCAAAGATAAGGACCATTTCCATGGGATATCCCTATCTTAAAATATATGGCCTGACAGCATATATTTGGAAATATCTCCGTGTCTTATGTTTGTAGATCCAACACCTATCAGAGCATTGTTTTGTAGTCTAAACCATATTACAAAGCTGTATATTTATCCGGCCCGACATATATATGTCTCGTTTGACATGCATAAGCTTTAAGCTCAGACACAATCTCTGGTTCGGGATTTATTCGTTGACGACAAAAGCACCTCGGGGGTCTCGAAGACCCCGAGACCCCGGTGTCTATTATCCATACACTGTCGCAAGAGCACGTTTTATCTAGCTCTGAAAGTTATGTGGCGTTTCCAGGCTTGCCGTAGGAGACGCCATTTGATAAATTAAGTTTATGAATATGTATGTCTCGAGTATGTGGATGCTGAACCTGCAGTTAGATACGTTTATTTTATATTGCATCCCCGCAGCGATTAGGACTGTTGACAGTATAGATTATGTGTACAGTCTACACGTGTACATCGCAGCTGATTAGGAATATTCCCTGGAAGACTCGTCATTCGCCCTAGCAATTATGCATACATCATATTTGACATGGTCAGACTGCGTGCTATACCTATATTGTTTCCTACAATTCGCCTTATATATGAGGCTTTTCGTCATTCTTGTGTCTTGCTGCGCACAAGGCACATCCCCCTGATGTCTCCCCCTGAGATCAGCATCTTGTCTCTCTTTTTCTGCTTTTATCGCCTTGCATTTTTGGTTTTCCTCTCTGGCACGGTATGTATAACGGACTCACAAAAAAAATCGCCACTCCCATGTACCTCTCTACCCAATTCTGCCCAGCCACCACACACTTTTCTTGGCCTTTATGAGGGAAATAAAAAGAAAATACAAAAAAAGAATTGACCGACGCAGGGATCGAACCTGCAATCTCTTGATTCGTAGTCAAGCGCCTTGCCATTGGGCCAGCCGGCCGGGCTGTTATAACAAATTTGCCTAAATGTGTACTATAAGCGAAACGAATGTGGACCCCGCTTAAATACGCTTAAACACGGTTATATCCGTATATTATTCACGTGACTTTGGGTTTTTGGGGGCTTTCCCCGCATAATTTGGCAATTGGAGGCTTGTAAAGTCAATATTTTGCATTTTGCGGGGTAATTAACATTCCGTAATGTTAATCCTTCGTTTCGGGGAAATTTTAATAGGGTTTCGTGGTGGATTGGGTTGGCCGTTGATCCAATTATATATAATTTGCAGAAAAGACAAAAAGAAATGGAAACGATAAACTGATCCTTGCTGACTTAGAGAGCGAGCGAATAAGTGATAGAGAAATAAAAGAAGATTGATCCCACCGAGTAGAAGAGGTCATATCTGACATAGGTAGAAAGGCTACCTCGACAGTATGCTTGGTTGTAGTACAGAAATAAGGTCAGTGAGTACACAAAAATTGAAATATCGTTGGTGTTGAAGATGCCAGTTCGTAGCTAGACAAAGCTTGGATACAAACAATGCCTTGGGCGAAGATAATTATTGCTAGGAGAAAGTATCTAAAGCTATGTGAGTGATATATGGAAAGCTTGACGTGTTATAAAATAATGCGGGAACAAAGGCGATGTCCGAAACCATTGCATATAAGGACCCGCAGCGAGATACTAAACCTGGCTAAAAAAACACAGTAGAACCCTAGCTGGACATCACACAAGATTAGCTGAAGGGGATATATGGCTTTTTATATGTTGCACAACGTCATGCTGTGTACTGGGCTGCTCGAGATATAGTTGTTCAACATGTAATCTTAACAGACACTGTTGTGATATCAGCCTTGCTGTCTGCTATGCTGTCTGTTAGAATTGCAAAGTATTTATACTTGTCACTTCATAGATTTTAGGACCCCACGGATCTATCTTACACCGTCATCATCCCACCCCCTCTCACTGTACCCCCAACAGAAACCATCTAGCATTTAGCCACAGGGTAGGGGATCATACGAGCATCATACAGCATTGATAAAGAAATAAATGATAGAGAAATAAGAAGTACCAATAGAACAGCAGTAAGGACCTCTGAGCCCAAATTATATAGCCAGAGGAAGAATCATCGAACATAGCTCTAGAGAAAGACAACCAACAAGTTGAATGCTACTGGCCGCCTTCCCCTATCCCCCAAAGGAATTAAATTTTGACACACTGCGTAGTTGGAGTGTAATTAAGGCAGAGAAACCTTATATATATATAAATCCCAATAGTCTCAGATATTGAATATTCACATGTAGTAACAAAGGAAAAACCACACAGACCCGAACCCTGACCCCAAACATAGAATATATCAAGGCCATATCACAAAATGCAAAGAGAAGCACAAATTATGTCTCAGCACAAGATACGGAGTACTCCGTATACTCTACAACCCTTGTACGAGCAGATAGTCTAGCGTCGGACATTGCCGAGAGCCGACGGATTGAGTTGCCTAGATAGGAAAACCACTAGAATAGGCTCATCTACTAGAAGCTAGGTTGAATGCCATGCTTACATACAAGACATTCGGACACCAATCAAACGAAGTGTGCATTAGCGTGCCTAAATGAGATGCGCCGGGTTCCAGATACCCGAAAAGTGATACGCGTTGATGGAAATACTTGCCTGACGTCTCATATATTCTCCTTTTTTTTTTCTTTCCTGTGGCATATTATGTGGAGCACGCCTCACCCAGCGGTCCAAGTCATACACATTTTGTGCACAAAGACTCGCTGATGCATTCCGCTAATGCTTGCTTCTACCCTTGCATGACTGTAATGGGCAGGAGAGGACCGTGACGCACAGATAGAGGTGTGACTTGATATCGTAGGCAACTATATATATTTTCAAGGGTGTTTTTAATATACATAGCTCACTGCTTGAATTGGCCAATCAATGGATAAGCGGTTGGTAGTTATGCACCATGGAGCATAACCCTGAAATCTAGGTATATATTTAATTAGACATGTCAATAATGAAATCCATCCTACAACGTGCTAGTCATGCCACCCCTGACCGAAATCGAATAAGCAACATTAGCTCTGTTTCTGATAGGAACACAAGATCCCGAAGTTCCCATGAATCAACCCACGAGCACCCGGCTCGCGACCCCACACAATACGTACAGCATTAAAAAGACGGCTTATATATAAATTATAGTCTAGCCCAACAAAGAAAATAAGCGGCTATCTCGTCTACAAAGTATAACGCTAGTCCGTAAATAAACAAAACCCCTGGGCGGATATCTCTAAAAAGGGAGAGTGTAAACGTCAAAAATTCAACCGCAGCACTAAGCCGCGCTATTGATTCTCGTACATAATAGGTGTCGAACGGTGGGTCTGTCGATCATTCATCTGGAATTAATATGACAAGATTCAATAGTTTGTGGGAGGCTTGCACGGGACCGAAACCGAGATCGTGGGCTTGTGGCAAGGAACATCTAAAAATGGATTAACAAAAGATATTACATTGTATTCAAGGCGCGTTAAGTGTTTCAATTTCGATTCCCACTTTAACGCGAGGACTGAAATCTAATATGTGGATCAAACCAAATCATTATATTACTCCGCGTACTCCGATCTCCGATCCAATAATTCAACATGTACTCCGTACACCCGACATACGATGTACGTTGTACGGAGCACAACATAAACAAGTGTTCCGTTGTCCTCCGAAGTACGGAGTATACGGTGAGACTCAACGAACCCCGATCTACACGCGATAACTACCCAAATCCTGACATGAGACAGCTCACAAATCCCGCAGCTGATACCTCTGATGGAAAGAGGGAGCCCACACTACCCCAAGCAGGGACGTTGCGATTGACACGTCCCAGATCGAGGCCTAAACGCCCATGTCATACCAGCGTCAAGAGGGAAAACGCACGCATATACACGTAGCACTCAACATACTATGTACTATGTAGGAAGTATGGAGCAAATGCATAGTACTTACCTAACATACTTCCAAACGTGCATACTTGGACTTGCACAACGAAGTGTCAGATGCCGATTTCACCGCTATATGATGGGTCGGATGCACGTATCTGGATACCGAACGCCGGGTGGTGGAGGTGGGGCGGATCGGGATTCCGTCAGGCGTGCAACCGGGGTTTGCTAAGGTTTTTGTCTTACGATTAGTCCATCGTGACAGAGACAGGGTTGCGAAGGTACGACGGTAAGGAAGGGGGTGATATTTCCATTGAATACGATTCGGTCGAGGTCGACCAAGATCTGTACGTTGTATGCAAGCTGCACGACTTTTGGGTGCATTTTTGCTTCTTCGGTCGGCCAGTCGTGGACGCTGGAGATACTAGATGTCGGGGTTTGTGTTGGTGGCTTGCATATCCGCTGCCCCTTGGTGGGACTTGGTTACGGGGTTGCCTCCTGTTCGTACGGATCTTGTACGTTGTACGTTGTATATTGAGCGTTTGAGTAGGGATATGGGGTAGTCACCTTTTTGGTTTTTCTTTTTATGATGTCGAGGTACATCGTGCATTCTAGATGTGCATATTTGCTTCTTTGTAGAATTACAGAGTAGATGTAACTGCAACCCTAATCCTGTTTTTCTTTTTGGCTTCCTGGATGCGCATTGGATATCACTTTTATAATATGAGTTCAACTAAGTGGATTGCAGTCCCCTCACTGAGGTCTCAAATTTGAAGCTATGTACTCTTAAGCGGTATAGTATAGAACCTACATCGTATATTGTACCCACCCCTATAAATGATTCAAGTCTACTCGGCAAGAAGGCTAAAGGCTAAGATCTGTCAAACTTTTTAGGATCATGTCAGTGCTGTACCCCATAATTATATCGTCTGGGGATACCTCGGGAAAATCGCAAAAAAGTATTGTATGTGCCAAGAAACAGTACGAATCATGCCTCTCCAACATATCTATGTTAGTAATATGATCTCAAAGAAAATTTCATCTGTCTCAGTTTCTAACTGCACTGACTTCGGATATGTCTCGGAATCGGAATAGGATCTGGGAGGGTTGAGAAGCAACAAAGAAAGTCCCAAAGAGGCAGGTAATCCCACAATGTGGCATATGTGGCTCAACGTACCATAGTAAAAGTTTAATTAATATGCCTCCACAAATTAAGTCTTATATAGGTACATTAATGGCTGTCAAGAGTAAACCTTGGGAAAAGCCCCGATCAAATTGAATTTGGATCTCACGTGGTACACTAGTACGTAAAGTAAGAGGTTCCATGGTTTGGAGTGGTCCATGTGGATTTTTGGAATTTTTAGATTTGTAGATTTGTACATATCTTTTTGGGAACGGGACTATAGCGGAGAGGCCGAAAAGCTGAAGTTTAAGTTAGGTTATTCACATTGAAAATTCTGAACCGTAGTTAGTATAGATCGAGGTATGTTGTACTATTTATAAGCATGACATTCAATGCAATGCAATGCTTATAATATCAGTAAGACTAAACTCTAAGGTCAAAATGAACAAAGACTGGAGGTTTGGGGATGTTTGCTCGACGTCATGAAAAATAAAAAGTCAAAATTGGGGTCGATCTTGACAGATGAGGTGGAGTCCTCCGTATAGGAATATCCACTAGTTTACGGGTCTATCAATTTGAAATAAAGTGACAGTCCAAAACTACGTCTCCTTCCACCCGAAAACCGCTCTTTGTATTTTCTGTTAGGGAAATGATTAGGAAACATTGGACAACATCGGTCTCTGGTATCTCTAAATATGGCCAGAGTCACGGATGGTGGAGATCAATTGCCGGAAAAAAAGTGGTACGAGCCACTTAAAGCCAGGTCCACGTTTCGGAGAGATATAGTGGGGACGGGTTGCCCGGTTGAGATCTGCCTACTCGGTATCTCCGTATTGACATTTGATGTTCAGATCTTGTAGAGAAGAATTATCAGAGCCAGAGAAAAAAAAAAAAAAGGGGGAAAAACGTTGCAGATTTGAAAGCTGAGGTTCCTCTAAACACCTGGTAATGCAATTTTCGCGGGTTTCGTCCAGGGGTACTTAAAAGTAAAATGTGGTTCAACATAGAGAGAAAAGAAATCACAAAGAGTAAATCACAAATGTTTCGGTAGGATTTCCTGCCATGTTTTGTTGCATACCCCTTTTGCCTGTTGATTTCCAACAAAATAAGTTTCCGCTTGGTAAACGCGACCAAAGAGAAAGGGTATCAAAATGTAATGTCGGACCAAAGTATGCGTACCGGACGGCAATGCGACATGTAGAGTGAAATCCAGAGAACTGGAAGGTAAGAAAAAAGAAACAGAAAACATAGAATAAAAGAAAAAGATGCCAGTCTATCGAGCTCGCCGTATCCTCGACCCCGTGATTCGTAAATGGTAGGTGAAACAATATAAAGCCTCCCAGTCGTAAAGTGAATAAAACGCTGCCGTTGCGAATGCCGTGTAACGTCCAAAAATGAGAAGAAATAATAAAAAAAAGTCCGGTATTAAACTCGAACCTCCAGGGCCAGGTTCATCGCCGCTCTAGTGATGAGGAGAGGGCAAGCGCTCCGATCCATCGGCGTCACTAAAGGGTGACTGTCGTTGAGACTCCGTATCCGCACTGCGCATTTGATTGCGGAGCGCAGGAAGTTGTCGTCTGCGGGCATTGATAAACCAGTTACTAATCTGTATATGAAAGTATTAGCAGGACTATTCACACAAATCCAATTGTAAGCCGGTTGTAAAGTGCTCACCTGACTAATCGAAAGCCCAGTTCTCGTCATAAACATCTGCTTATCCTCCTCACTAGGATAAGGATGATCAAGATGCTCGTGGAACCAAGCCCGCAAGATATCAGTCACAGGCTTGGGCAAATTCCCCCGTCTCCGCTTCGTCTTAGGATCAATCGGATCCCCCATAATTCCAAAATTCCCCTGCGCATGTCCCATCATCTGGGGTGACACCTGCTCATCCGCATACCCGATAGGAGGATGCCCATACGGCGACTGAGGGTGCATGATGGGCGCAGCGAAGTGCTCGCCGCGTGGATGGGGATCAGCCGACATCGCTACTGTGGGTCCGGGATGGCGATATTCCTGCGCGACGAAGGGATCAGAGCGTGGGGCCCGCTCGGAATATCCTTTGCTGGAGGGGTTTATTGCCCGGCCAGGCATGGAGTCCAGGTTGTGGATTGGGGGTAGAATTGGGCTGGGACCTCGGGATGCGTTCTCGGATAGATGCATGTGGTGATGACCGGGATCTGGCATGCGGGGCTGGTGTTCTGCGCCGCGGGAGACTGTGTATTCGCGGTGGGAATCGTAAGGCATGTTGGTGGACTGATTGCCATATGGGATTGAGCGGGGGTCAGTCATATCGTGGCCTGAGGGTGGGCGGTCTTGTGAGTGGCGGGGTGTGGTGTAGAACGGGGAGGTTGATTCAATTTCATCGTGAAGGTGGGGGGGAAGGAGCTGAGATATGTTAGATATTCCAGGTTGTATTTCTCAAAGGGACTTAGGGTTGTATATCTTACCTCGCGGAATGAGGGGAGGGTTTGGTGAGGGTGTCCGGTTGACGACTGGGTTGTATACGAAATAGCCATGTCGGTATCTTCGTCTACCTCGTGGGACTGTGACATAGACAAGGTGTTTGGGGAGGGACAATAGAAAATGGCCAAAGAATTTCACAATGTATTATAAGAATAGAACTATACTCGAGATAGTTAGAATCGAATATCAAGTTTCAAGATCGAGTGTAAAAGAAAAAGGTATCCAAAGAAACACTTACCAGGGAAAGCAGGCTGATTTTACGTTGACATGGTAAAATAAAAAAGAGAAAGGCCAAGATTATATGCAAGGTTGGGGAATGAGGGCAAAGATGGAAATGCGGTTTCCCAAATAATGCAGGGCCCCGTACATTATTTCAACCAAAAAAAAGTCGCCCCAAAATCTACAAAAATTAATTAAATTTAAATAAATCAGATATCCAGCTGCTACATGTCCATGGAAAAGCAAGAACAGGGGGGCCGAAAAATGACGATCGTGGGCTTTTGGTGGGTACAGTCCGAGACCGTGTCAAGGGCATAAAGTGCCTTAAAAAAGGTTCCAAGGTTGAGGGATCTCACGAACTACTTTTTTTTTCATATGTATTTTAGGCTTTC
This sequence comes from Penicillium griseofulvum, assembly GCF_001561935.1. Lineage (NCBI taxonomy): Eukaryota > Fungi > Ascomycota > Eurotiomycetes > Eurotiales > Aspergillaceae > Penicillium > Penicillium griseofulvum. The sequence goes on along the minus strand of NW_024467471.1, from coordinate 2,121,375 downwards.
TAGCATTTTCATTGGATGTTATATAAAGGAATTTTTTTTAAAGAAAATAAAAAATAAAAAATAAAATAAAAATAAGTGTTCACTAGTGTACGTCAAAATCGGGGATCCCATGCCGGTGCTTGAAAGCTAAGTCAATATTAACCTAAAAAAGAGATATTCCTTTGAAAGCGAGAACGAGATATTTGAAATACAAGCTCACTGTACTCTGTATAAAAGAAAAGAAAAATATAGTTGAAGAAGAGTGGCGGGAGTAAGGAGGGGGGGGAAATCCTGTCATAATGTGCCTGAGTTAGGCTAAAGTTAATTACTTTGTAATTAAAAATTTTATATTAAATCAAATCACATTCTAATTGCTTTTTCTGGGGATCTCTGGTAGATTCAACAGGAAAATAAAAAGGGAGGAAATATCTATGGAAGTGTTGAATCAAGGAACTTAAAAGATATAACCTCTCGTGTTAAGAAAAAGGCAAAAGGAAAAAAAAAATTAAAAAAAAGAGAGAGTCCAAGCTAGGATTCAGACGACTCTAAATCGAAGGAAAAGATCACCGGTTCCAAGGAGGGTTATCACTGGTTCCAAAAAGATCGTGTTAGGGGAGCTTGACCCAGATGGTGGGTAAAAAAAAGACCAAAAATATTTTTGATTTCATTTGCACGAATGAAAAAAATAATAAAAATGACGCCTTGGCTCGATCGATCGGTGGGCACGGTGATTGATCGACCAGACGGAAGGAGGGGCTGGTATTGGTTTACAGGGATCGCCTACCGGAGTACGGAGAAGGGGTTCTTCAATTCAGCATCTCCACTTCCTTCGAGAGCCTGTGGCGTCTACTTTTCTTTGTTGTCTCCGAACGTCAGATCAAGGATCAGCCGGAGAACCCGCTTTGGCTTTTCCCTTTCTTCCTTTTTTCCCCTGTTCACGTTATGCACCCGTGGTGTGTTTGTGGCTGGAGATTTCATTGGAGCGTAGGGATGCTCTTGCATATGATATCTCTTAGGTGTGTCGCATTTTAGGTGCTTAGCTTAAAATGTAAAGTGATTTACGCTAATCTTTGCCTCGCGTATCGCGTCCAAACTAATCTGGAGCACTATATTCTGGAGCAGTTTCTCAGCTTGACACGACACACATCGCACTAACAGACCCGCTCTAGAAACTAGTCACATTCTGATAATTCAATAGTGGCGCAAGTTTCTCATGTCTGAACTTCCTGGGACCAAATGCAAGCTGAGCATGATCCAGTTGCCCGTCTGCCAATCAAATTGAAACAATGGAGTTCTTATTTCTTTTTTTTTGTGTGTGATTGGATAGGTTCCGAAATGAATTTTGTACCAAGAAAAAAAGTGTCAGAATGCTATATTGGAATTGTTACTTTTCCCCTTTATAGCCTTATAATCTCTATAACAACCCGTCTTTATCTGACAGCTGAGTCTATTTACTCCATACTTGGAAGTTTAATAAATTATTTGAACACGGCACCTCGGGCCCTAAGGTATGTCGCTTAGACCCCGTATTGCATTTAAGTTAAGACTCGATTCACTCATCAAAAAGAAGATCGCTCTTAAATTTATTTTATTTTATTCCCGATCGAAATTGGAACTACCCCCGAGGCTTCAGATTTACTGAGAATGACTTTCCTTTGATTTGCCATTCAGAGAGATCTCGAGTTGGAACTGGAAAAGTTATTTGATGAAAAATATCAAACCGAGGTACGGAGTACTCATAAGCTAAAGAAAAAAGAAAAGAAAAGGGAAAAAAAAAATTAGATTGAAATTTCAACCGATCGTCATACCTGCCATGCCATTAGGCCCCAAGAGATCCGAGATCGTGCATAAGGGAATGCAGATCATTAGATCTCGCAGGCAACCAGGATCGTCCCTGAAAAAATGACTGGTCCAAAATGCGGGTTGTCCAGAGCCAAAGCCAGAGAGGGGTAACCATAACATCCCCTCTTGCATACACTTTTGGTCTTGTCTACACTAGCGTCGGAGGAATTGCTCCAGATCGGTGGAAATACATATTTGAACCATGGATGCATTGATTTGTCATTTGCGTTTCCCGGTACTTGGGTCTACCGGGGTTTTATTTTTGGTTTTAATTTATTTATTTAATTCGTTCCCTGATATTTAAAATTCAAATTTTGATTCAATTTTGAGTGTCTAACTTTATTTTCATTATTCTGACATTTGATCTTTCTAAGGATGTGGGACATGATGTTAGACAATTGCTGATTCGTTCTAGAATAATCTTCCTTGAACTGTCATTCTTATCTTGTATCAGAAAAGTACTATCAGGAATATAAAATATAAGTCTGGAGCGTTATAGTACTACCTTGGAAGTACTAGCACAGTAACACAATGCAACCTTAGGCATCCCAAAAGGGCTTTCTGCATGAAACTGACCCCAAATTAACTGCCTAACCGTTAAGAGGTACGTGGCTTCTAGCAAGTATGAAGTACTTCGTTAGAATCTAGACAGTGCGGTTTGTTTTGCTTTTCTGGCTGCCCAAAACAACTTAGACTTGTGTCACAGGAGTAGTTCATGCATGTCTTAGGTATGCCAAGGACATAGTTCATGACAAGGCTACCAATCTCTTGCCGCCATGCGAAATAATATTACAGATTCCCTTCTCTATTGGTTCAATTAATCTTTTATTAGTTTGTGTGGGTCTTTTCTTTAAAAAAATGACATGGGTGGGTGCCAGGCCTCTCTTTCTTGAATGGGTTAGACAGTTAGGCAGAGCCCGGGAATAGAGTTCCTATTCGGTCCATGAAGTGGTCTGACTTGGATAGTGAAAGGTGTAGCAACGGGAGCCCGGGTGATGGATCTGTGGGTTATGCATTAGTGCCTGACCCGGCGCTAGAGACCGTGTCGAGAGTACTTTGTTTCTTTGTCTGCTTTCTGCTAAATTCGAGCTTGGTTACCCTTGTCAACTAAATTTAGAGCATATGTTTAACGTCAAGTCGCTTGATTAGGAAAGACTACGGTTCTATGTGAGACGTCCAACTTGGAGACAAGTAGCAAGTGTCGGCATTCATATTTCGGACTCCGTGTTATGCCTCTTCTCGGTTAGTACAGGCAACCAGTTGAAGAGCATGTTTAATTTGGTGACCACTGCAGATGGGATAGCTCCACGTGAGTGGCCAAAAAAAGTATGGTTAAACGTTGATTTTTAAACAGCCCTACTATAGGTAGCTATACATATCAGATTTTTCTTTGACAGGCGGGAGTTTCCGATTCTGGTTGCCTTCAGCTCAATGCCAAATTTATCTTTTAGTTCGTCCCGCAACAGCCTGGCAATTTCCATACGCGACTAAGGCGCCACCATACCGATCACCGGAATGTGTCCCTCCTGCTGAGCATGCTATGAGAGAGGAATGAAGAAGATAGAAGATGCTGCTTGGATAATTTTTGGAGAAACTGTGTACAAATACCATCAAAGCACCAAGCAAACTGGCAAATAGCAAACAAAGATCTCAGTCTGAGCTGACAAACAAACAGCAGGGATGATATCTCAACACAGCCAGAACCCCCACAGCACAAATAGGCCATTCAGGTCTCCAGCATGGCATAGAGCGTGTTAAGTGGTGTATATTCTCCAATCTCCTTAATCAAAACTGACGGATTTTTTGTTTGTATACCCTTACAGACATCAAACAATAATATCCTTGTCCAACTTCCGAAACATCAACCAAAAACCAGCGGTAATAGCAAGTTGCACACCTGTCAAACTCCCGTAGAAAATAGTCATATTAGGATCTTTTGCAGCCGGCGAGATCGCAATGCCCAATGCATAGCTGATTGAAGCCGTTCCCACAAATAATGCCTGCACGATAGACTTCATGCTCCTCGGGGCTCGCGAATAGCAGAACTCTGACCCAGTTGTCACGCAGAAGATTTCCCCAATCGCCATAAGCACGTAACACGGCACCTGCAAAAATACATTGATATGCTGCGGGATGGTGCCATTTTTCGAATCTGGACAGGCCAGGGGATAGTCAGGACACGGCCCCGCGCGGTAGATAAAGGCCTGAAGGCCAGTCGCCCAGGCCAAAGAGGCACCCATGAGGAAAAAACCGATGGAAATACGAGCAATGGGGCGAAACGGGATTTTGCGGCGATTGAGAAAGGGAAACAGGCATTGTTGGATCACTGGTCCTGCGATGATGCAGGCAATAGGGTTGAAATTAGGCATCACGTCGTTGGGGATCCCGCAAGTTTCCATTTGGCCGGCTTGTGAGATCAAATTATTGTATGTTTGTCCCCAGCAGAGCCATACAATTGGAAATGCGAGACTGGGAAGTGTTAGTTTGCGGAGAATGGGCTGCAAATTAGGAACTCACCAGATTTGACACGCTATGAGGGCGTCGCGGACTCCCTTCAGGAATTCATCATCCCATAAAACCTGGCGACCGTATTTTTCTTGTTGCACCGCCGGCTGCGCGGCGTTAAGTGACATGCCACCTCGAATCCCGAGCCAAATAACTCGCAACACTTTTGGAACAACCGAGCCTGCGGGAGGTGCTTTGTCTGTGGTCTTCCATGAGTACATAAAGTGATTGGAGGTTGTGCTTTCACGTACAGTATTTACTTTTGAATACCAGCATAAGAATCAGTCCCACCCATAGAAAGCAGAAGCAGAGTAAAAAGGCAGACCAAAAGCTCGAATATTTTTCCATAAAGGTGGTGGCTATCCCGGACAAAGAGGCGACATTAATGAACCTGAATTAATATCCATTCTTAGCCTTCCTGCTTCTATACCTGGAATCATGGAGCTATGGTTTTCGGACTCACCAGAAGTACCAATTGTACATGTATTGTATGGTGAGGGATCTGTCCACAACCACCCGTTCTCCGGACGGGAGCTTGCGAATGAATGGCTCATGATGGGGGTATTGATCCGCGATAAAAGGATAAATTGAAGCTTTCACGCCGCCTATGCCAAGCGCGATTAAGACAAGAGACACACCGAGTCCTGCAGCGGACGCGCCTACTTGGTGTATAGCCGAAGGTAGGGCTGTTGTAAAAAGAATGAGAGACCCAACGAGGTAGATGCTGTGGAAGAAGGAATGTCAGCAGGTATCTTGCTAATTTTTTTGCGAATGTCTGCGAAATTTTTACAGAAGCGAGATGTCTGTATACACTCCACGCGAAGTAACACATCATTTCCACCTACACTGTACTTAGCAAAATCAGCTTATATCGCCCTAGCCAACCATCGGCCACCACCGCCAGCGGCACCGGTGCAAAGTTAACCAACACCATGAAGGCATAGTTCACTGCAGTGGCATCCGACTGCCCCATCCCGAGAACTCCAGGAATGAGGTCATTTGGGCTGTTCTGCAAGTAGTTTTGCAGGCAGGTCGAGGCACCATAGAAGACGAATCTCTCGGCTGATCCGACGAGAATGACCAGCCAAACTGGGTAGGGAACGTTGTCGGCGACATGAACAAGCTCTTTTAATTCTTGGTCTGTGGGCCGACGTGATGTTTCATCTGTTATATTTATTTGAACAATATCTTCCTGCGTTTCTGTCGTCAACGATGATGAGTTTTTCACTTGGTTGTCATTGAGCTGGGAAGCCATGTTCAGCTCTCACGCAGAAATGTGGGATGGGAAGGATATAATCTTTCAGTTAAACACCCAAAATCCCATGATAGCGTTCCTTAGAGGGTTTAGTGGGAAAAGGCGTGATAAGCAAATACGTATTATTAAACAGGTCCGCCCCCGGCCCCGGGGGGCCGCCCCATTGGGGTGACTCAGAGCCATCATTGTGGATTTAAATCGATAACTCAACATGGATATTTAGGGACCTTCTCTTGTGGCCTGAAACACGTTATTTGAAGGGATTATTACGAAAGAGAAAATGCGAGTTCCCATATCTCGGCATCCAGACCAGTTTCCTAGGTAGCTAGTTAACTTTTCATCACATCCATGGATACTAAAACTGATCAAATGTCTGTAATATAAGATCTGATGATCTATGCTGTGGCCATAGGGCTTATTTGGTTTCAGATAGACTGACTACCCAAGAGGCAATGTTTTCGTAAATTAAGAGATACTGTAGGGGCCGGTCTTAGAAGTAGAATCTGACCATTCAGATCTACCACTTATAGACCAAGACTTTTTACAGATCGGCGGGACGGAATTACCCGGAGCCAAGACCTGTCATATTGCTTCTTCCGATACCCAATTCTCTAGGGACATGAACAGTCGAATCAAAAATTTGATAGAATACATATCTAGTGAGAATATCCTAAAAATTATTCGCGGCAAATCTTATGGAAACACTTCTTTTAGCGCTACTCACTCTTTGCTCTCATGGAGATAGCCTCAGATAAGCACACTCGCCGCCATCCAAAAGAACCACGCTGCGAATGAGATTTTGTGGCATAGGAGATTGGTTTTTACCAAGCTCTAGATTGCCACCAGGGAATTCTTGCTTCGGGATCTCGAAGCCAGGAACCGTCAAAAGGAAATCCGCTAGGTGTAGGTACGAGATGTTTAAGAAACATCAACATAAGCTCTAGATCACGTGTGTTATTAGTTTGCGAGTCCCCAGATCGACAGAAAAATCCTTAACCTTAATACCTGATTTGTTAGGCTTTGCGTGTTTGGACAGCACTCTATGATATGATCGCCGAAATATGAAGCGGGAAGGACCGGGAGGCCCGGGACCCACTTTAAAGTGGAATGCCTGCGGAGTTGGCTCCACCTAATATGGAATATCAGCACAGTGTAGTGAGTGATAGAGAGGGGGAAGGAAGAAATAAGAGACTGGGGGCGAGATCTTAGCAATAGAGGAGCTTACAGAACGATAGGGGCGCTAGACCAAAAACGGCAAAACTAACCGCATTGCGTAATTCACCCTGGACACCTGCAGGTCAGGGAATTATAAAATACAGATCTATCCTTCTTCATCTCTCTTCCTCTCTGTATTATCAACACCTATAATACTTGAGACGTACTTACCAAGATATAAATAGAATGTTCAATAGGCTATGCATTTTCTATAGCATTATATTGTGACTTGTGGACGCAGAGTCTATTGTGCTGCTTCAGAAGCTAGCTGTCTATGATTGGCCTCGTTGACTTGTGGTCAAATACCAAGGTCATTCCAGTCAACATAAACCTCGTTGGCTTTACCTTACACACCGGGGTCCTTCATCGCACCGATTCTGAATGGTACTTCGATGTTGAGGATTCGATTTCTGAATCAACTTGGTACATAGCCTCCACCTCTATCAATTCTGTTTAGATGCTGAAAATACATCCTAGGCGTAAAATTGGATATTATAGAGTTATGGTTCGAACGTGTCGATCTGTCATACAATTGCGAGGATGATAATGATTCCGTTGAGTCAAGCTCAGATAAAGCCGAAAGTGAGGATTTCTACAATGTTGGATATTGAGAGGGGTATTATACATGGAAGGGAGAACTAGGGGTTCTATAGATACCACGAGATCGGGTATCATCTTGAGGAACATCTTCAGTAGTCAGCTCTAGTCAGTAACCGTTTTACCGTTGCCCTTATTCTCATATAATAATACCTCTACCAGATCTTTGTGCTACAGCTACTAGCTGGAGAGAGGAAGAAGAAGAAGAAGAAGAAGAAGAAGAAGAAGAAGAAAGAAATATTTACTGTTCGATCTATAAAAAAGGATATTTACACTCTAAGATGTTGCACACAGTCGCTCAGGCTGTAAGCAAGCAATGGAAGATTGGATCATCCAACAGTTTCACCTTTGACTTCTGCATAAGGCGATCACTCAAAATCCAACACAGCAGCAAGGTTGCTAGCCACTAGATCAAGGAATGTGGAGGATGCTCCCACTGCGGCACGGAGCAAGACTTCGCTCTCACCACGAGCTGCGAGGTCGCGCAGCCAACTATCCACGCTGGCAACGGCTTTATCAATATTGGAGCGCCATTCCTCATAAGTCTCACACTCCGTGATTGAGGACACAGCGTTGATAGTATCAATTATGGGGGAATTGTAAATGGGTTGTGGAGAGTGATTGCACCGATGGAGCGGTGGTGGCTGGGACCCTTCAAGCCCACCATCGTACCAAAAGCTGGGGGTACAGACGGGCAAGTCAAAGCTGGACTTGTGGCCCCGCGCGCGGATGAGCCGTGGGCGGAGGTACTTCCAATACCCAGGTCCATGGCGTTGGGATGTGTATGCATATAAACCGCTTCCCATTGTGCTTAATCCCATGGCACTAGGAGAGCAGTGGAGATACCAGCGGGCCGCTGCAAGATAGCGAGCAGCCCAAGCTTTGCCCAGGTCACAATCGAAAAATATCACAGCTCCCCTTTGATCACCGGTCATACCATCATATCCCAGGTTTGGAATCTGGGCCACTGTCTGCATGACGACAGCAGTGTCAATTAAAAGGGTGCCGTCGTAAGCCACGAAAGAGACACCCGCTCGGAGTGCCATCATTGCATAGAATTCAACAAAGCTAGCCTGATGCCCAGTCGGTTGGAGATTACCAGCACCGCGGGTCACGAAAGTCCACAAAGTTGCGAGAATATCTGTCTCTGTCGTGGCATCGAACAACGATTGAGCCGAGCCGAGCCAAGGGGTATTCTTGATGGGCGGTGCCCTAGCACCGGGAATTCTGTCATTAAGCCATGAACACCAATTGTCCACAACTGGTTCGATCGAAGAACGACTGGCATAAAAATACCAGAGACCTCCGAACATGAAGGTAGCAAACACATATTCAGGACTAGTAGCGATAGTCGATTTAGGAATTGTTGGACGGTCCGTGCCGATGCGTACCACGTTGTTGCCCTTGGCATTCTTGGCATTCTTGGCGCCTATGACAGCCTTGCTCAAGTTAAAAGCTGACAGCATGCAGCTTGAAGCTATCTGGTACAACTCTCGCGGCCCCGGGGGAACTGCCTGCATCATATCTTCCCCATTGGACTGTGACACAGTGGGTACCGCCGGGGCTTGAGGTATGTCATATGTGCTTGAAGCCGGCGACAACTCGTGTTGTGGACGCGCCTGCCGCGTGGCACTGGCTGATTCAACTGCTGAAACCATCCGGTCTACATAAGTGGTGAGAAGGGGTATAAGCCCCTCGGTAGCAATGCGGGGGGGAAATCCTGGATGGCGGGATAGGAACTCCAGCCCAAGCGGATCACTGCTGCCGGGCGGTGATGGAGCAAAAGTCCCATGGCTAGGAACCTCAACGCCCGCAAAATGTGAAAAAAACTCCACCAAGCTGCGGGCAAACATTGCATCTTCTCTGTTATCACACGAATGGCCCATCGCTCCAATTTTTGACGTTGATCCAGAGTCAGAGTTTAGCATTTCGGAAATATTACTGCTGATAGGGGGTAGTTCACTACCACCAATGTGATAATGATGGAGTGGGGAGTGGACGTAAAATTGTGTAAAGGGAAGGGTGTCAAGCCTTAAGTACTTCGGTACTTCTAATAGTTTCCAAGACAAGCTATCATATGATATTGCCCTGCAATTAACGATGAAACAATCTAAGGATTAGCGGGTGCCATAGGAGGCATTTGGGAACGAGTGAAGATGACGAATTCGGACCCCCTGTCAGTGCTAGTTTGTACTAGCCACTAGCGGGAAGCATGCCAAGCGAATCTCACACACGTGGCCAATTTGGGGAAGTGCTAAATGGGAGAAGCTTGGACCGTTGGTGATCAGTCAGCAGGAAGATAGAAGCCCTGGAGTTGTGTATGAAAGGAACTATCTTCTGGAAACCAGTCTACCTATATAGTTACTTAACTAGGGTTGTGGCCTGACAAGATTCTAGGCATCCATGAACATGTTCCCAGTTATCTGGGCCCCTACATGCCAATATGCCACTGCAGATCATTAGCTGTTCGTCTAGGGGCTTGGCTTCGGTACAAAGTCATAAAGATACATTTTGGCGCTTTGGAGGTTGACACTGGTGGGGGGCGGGGGTGGGAGGGGGCGGCTCGCAAGCGTAGTTCCTAGCCGAGTTTAGGATCTACGTCACACTGCGACAATCGGATGTTTGTTGAGAGAGCCGATGAAAGCTTCGTAGATGTAGATGATTGGTGTAAAGTAGATACATGAATGGTGTCCTATTTCGGGCTTTGCCAAGTTGTCTGTTTGTGATCCGGGTAGGGACCTGAGACTGCTCTGAAGTAGACCGACATTAACACCAAGCAGCAAACAGACCGCGGCAATACCGAGACAAAGCGTGAATAATTAATCACAAAGAGTCAGATAGAAAGATTGAAAGAATGTTTTGAACATATTCACTTGAAAATATATGAAAGATAACAGCCCATAAACCCGAAAACCGAAATACCGAGAGAGAATGCCAAAAAGAAGAAAAAAAGCGAGATAACAGATAACCACCGCGCTAAAAACATGATTCAGGCAAAGAGCAAAACGATGGCCAGTCGACGACCTGGTCGAGTATGTCTAGCCATGGGCTCAAAGCAAAACAACCGCAGAGCTTTTATAGATGCAGGCAGTATGAGACAAAATATGTACAGACAAAGGACCGACAATGTCTTTTGCACATGATTGTAATGAGCATTTGGCCATCAAGGCACAATATGTCAATGCAACAAAGAATTGAAGTGATCACCAAGTTTCCTTTGAAAAACGTCAGTATAATCCCCCGAAACATCAAGACAGATCAGAACTTACAGCAATATACTGCCCAGCCTCCTTCTTCCGCTGCCAGAACATATCGGCCTCTTGAGCATTGAGGTTACCCTTGGCCATAGCAACCTCAATAAGAGCAGCCTCAACACCCTCACCCATACCCTTACCCGAACCACAAACAAAGACACGGCCATCTAGTGAGTTGATAACAAACCAAACAAGATCAGCCTGATGTCTAACCTCCTCTTGCACATAGCGACTCTCGCCCCTACGGCTCTGCACAACAGTGCGTACTTTATCCTCGTGCACGCCCCATTCGCCGGAGTAAAGCTCATCAAGCAGCGAGTCACGCACGCCCTGCAAAACCCAAACCTTATTCGCGCAGTTCGCCGACTGCAGACGGCGCTGCACAAAACCGCGGAAAGGCGCGATTCCAACTCCCGCGCCGATCAGCAGCATTGGGCCATCTGAGGCAAAGCGCGTCGCAAGCGGGTTCGCCATCAGTCCTCGGAACATGGGTATGTGAAGATCGACTTTCTCGCCCGTGGCTTCGGCGGCAATCGCTCGCCGCGCAAGGGACTCCAGGAATCCGGATCCTACACCCGTGCGGGTTCCGCCGCGCCAGTCATCGGATTCGGCGACTGTAACGGCAACTTCGACTAGGCGCCGGCATTCGCTGCCTTTGTATTGGCAGGAGATCTGAGGGTCTTGGGAGAGAGAGTAGAAACGGGGCATGAGGGTGTTGAGAACGGAGAGGAGGTGGTCGAGGGGTGGTTGGGAGCTTGGGAAAGCAGTTAGGAGTTGGGTGAGGGAGACGTAGGAGCTTGTGCGAATGTCGCAGAAAGCGCCTTGGCCTTGGGCTGAGGAGAGGTATTCGAGAATTTTCTTCTCGTTTGGCTCGCTGGTGTACTCAGCGAGGAGGCGGAAGAGTGGCTTTGTTGGGGCGTAACTTTGGATATCGGAGCACCAACTTAGGACTTCGCGTCGGGTAGTGATGAGTTCGCGGGGTTTGTCGTCACCCCAGATTGTTGGCCAGCGGCCTTTGGTTGTGCGCATGAGGACTTTCTTGTCACGCATTGACTTTGGTACACCAAGGAGGTTGAGGACCTCTTCGACTTCGGAGTCCTTGTTCTTGGGGCACACGCCAATTGCACCGCCGACTACGAAGTCGACCATCCCGCTTTCGGCGGGATAGTCCGTGACATCGATATCAAAGTGATATGTGCGCTTCTCGGCGCCAGGCCCTGTCAACTCACGGGCGTGGAATAGTGGCGCACGGTAGACCTGGTAAGGTGGGTGCGGCTGCACGAATTCCGGCGGGTGATCTGCGGGACCAAAGGTCATTTTGACCGCCGATGGGGGGATCGGCTTGAAAGAAACGGTCTTCTCTGGGAGCGGGACAATGTTGGAAAGCTTGCTGTCCATGGTGAGAAGATCGAGGTTCAGCTTGAGACTGTCAAAAGCCTTGTTACCGATAGGCCCAACAATAGAATTGAAGCCTGAAATTGGTCCATCTACAGGACGCAATGCCTGCCCTCGGCAACAACCCCCACCACAGCAGAGGGATTGAAGCTTCTGAGTGCCTGCTGTGCCCACATTTTCCAATACCCTTCGCATATCGTCCGCATTTTGTGATATGAGAACAGTTGATGCTCGTCGTCTTTGCCGACCACCATGGGGCTTTTCCTCTGCATTCTCTTCCTCCGACTGGGATTCGGTGGGTGGTGTTAGAGGGGTATCGGGGGAATTTGAGCCACTCGATACAGTGCCCTGGGAGGAGTCTGAGGAGATAACATTGAAAGTGGTGTCGGTTACTGAGAGCGAACGCACACCTCGAGGCTCTTCTGGAATTGGGTTATCTGGGTGGGAGGTCGAGGACACTGGGATTTCTTGATAAGTGCCTCGGCGGGGGCGAGACCCCGTTGAAGCATAAGTCGCCGATGGCATGATGGATTGAACGGCGTGAACTAAGTTAATAGATCAGAATGTGAGTCTCAACCACTGAATTGGGATTGACTGTTCTCTGCATACCCATGAGGAAGTTTGAAGAGCTGTTGGGAGTCACCGAAAAGTTGCACAAAAGTCGGCGCAACAAGTGAAGACCGGGGTATATGAGTCGAGACGTAATGAGAAGGAAATTAGAACGCCCCCCCTTTTTTTTTTCTTTCTATGAATAGAGCATGGAAACAGAAGAGAAGGGTGGGATGAGGGAGGAGAGCGTGGACCCGAAGAATGATCGGGAGGATAGTTCCGTACAGAAAATCGGTAAAAGTGAAAATGACGGTAAGTGAGAAATACAGGGTCTCACAAGCGTTGATCGGAAACAGAGAACAGGGATTTATCAGATTCGCCACATTCTTCGTCGGGTATGTTACGCGGTTGGTTCCGGTGATAATTTACAGCTTAATATATAGGATCTTGACTAAAGTTAATCTTTATTGTCAGCAAAAATAAGGACTCGACTACTGGATATGGCATAACTCCATTTTGAGCTATCGTATCCATTCAGATCGACAGTGCATATGAAGATGAACTTGTACTTTACACGTATTAAGTGGCGTTGGGGACAGCCGAGGAGAAGTCCCGGTCGGCTGTTAACTGACCCGAAATGACTATGGTAAGATGTCAGATGATTGCAATTTAGACTATTGACCTATATAGCCTATTACCGTAAGTCGTACAGGGGTTTCTACAGGGATAAAGTAACTGCAATTGGAAAAGAAATTGTATCTTCCGAGGTGGGCCGATAGAAAATGTTCAGAAATGTAATGTACGTAACATTACAATACCATACTGATTGATACCTCGGTTATCAGATCAATCAGATAGGCGGATTTGTCCGCTTCGGAGGGTTTTATGTCATCTGATCTGATAACCTTACATACTTTCTTGGAAGATTGGGCGTACCCGTAGACATCTTCATTTTTATTTTGTAATGCATACTACTATCTCATATCGGAAGTCCTGGAGATCCTGGGTACTTATGTCGAATTCCCTCGCAAAATGGATCTTTATAGACTCCCCACTTTCCGACCAGCCGGACCTAACCTTGTGTATCCTGGCCCATCACAGCTCTTCTAGCTTACATGCCCCTAACGCTCGGTAAATCAATTTCCCAACAATTCGGTTCAAGGTGGGGATTCCAGACCGAAATCAATCAGTGGGTCGAAGGACGTTCTAGAAAAACAGTAAACAAAACAGACCCCTGAAGCTTTCGGCCCAGGAGAATTCACCAGTGACCAATGGCTGGTCATTGTATCAATAATAACACATACTCTGAAACCACCGATATTACGAGCTAGCCCCACAAGTGGCTCATTTCTGGGACTTTTCACTAAGCCTCTATTCTATGTACTAATGTCACTGTATTTGAGTTATTGCTTTGGCCCATTCAGTGTTCTTTCTTCATTGCTACACTGGATAAGACAGCTGGCGTTTTCATACAGCTTCGTGGCTCTGGAGCTTATAAAGCGGTTGTATTTCAGGGGAAGAGGCTTGGAAGAACTAACAGACTCCATCTGATAACTTAATTTAAACGCCGATGGCCGGCAGAATGATCAAGCCCGTGCCCTTCAAAGTCTCCGAGACATCTAAATTGAGTAACTATTATCGCAAAAAGGGGTTGGGTGCCGCCTCATTATTAGGATGTGTGGAGTAACTGGCCTTCAAATATGACGAACAAGATAATGATACGGAAGGCACGGAGTAATAAATAACAGCATAATCTCAATATCGTACCTTATATGGAGAATCTAAATACATAATCGCTCTAGGAGCCAAAAATAGAAAAATAAATAATGACAGTGAAAAAAAAAAAAAACACAAGCGCTCCTACCAAACCAAACCGACCTTAATTAGTTTCATCCCTCCGAACCAAAGCTACAGGCGGGATGAAATGATGTCTCCCCCGGACCACGTAATAGATCGACGCGGATCCAACAATGGCAACATACATCGCCACGCTCCAGTTCATCGTTGCAACGGTAACATCTGTCGTCAGGGGAAAGAACGCAAAGACAAAAATTGGAGCGAGAAATGCCAACGCTCCCAAATTCACCGCCATGCCATATTTCCCAAGTGACCAGCGGTGGCGTGGAAGCGGCTCGCCTCGAAGGCGTTTCAGAAATACGCACCCGATCGAGATGATATACGCGGACAACAGGGATGTGATGGTGAGGGAGATGACCGCATTCAGTGCGACCTGCGACCCGATGTTGATCATGGATAGTAGCACTGTGATGACGAGAGACACCATCACGGAGTTGAGGGGGATGTTCCAGCCTGGTGTCACCTGGTGGTTACGTGTTAATACAACTGGATCTACACCTCTTGTTTCTGGTGCCACAGGGCTATATCAGGACAGGACGTGGCTTACATATGCGAAGAAGGATGAACAGGGCAGCCCCTCGTCTCGGGCAAACGACCAGAGCTGGCGCGATGCTGTTGCCACTTCGGTGATTGTGCTGGCGGTTAGTGTCACAACCAGCACAGCCGTCATGGCGTTTGTCGCAGCGATGCTACCCGTAGTATTGTAAAATATTTGGATAAACGGGAATCCGGTCGGGGTATTAAGGACACTGTCAATATCGCCTAGGGTGAAGCACAGCGTGACCAGCATGATAAACCCCAGCACGCCGTTAACGGCGACAGAAGACATCATTGCCTTTGGGAGTGTTTCTGAAGCGTCTTTGATTTCTTCGGCTTTTGAAAGTCAGTGTGGTGTACCAGGTCTGAGGCGATTTATAGAGTTCTTACACATATGAACGGAGCAATCATAACCAAGCATGGATGTTATGGTAGTAGACAAGCCGACCAATGTTGCTGTTCCCGAGTTATCCCAGCCGCCCCCGTTGTTGAACGTCGTGAAGACTGCGTGGGCATTGTTTCGTGGTGCGAGTACCCACAACGGGATGATGATAGCGAACAGGCCAACAACATGGATAATCAAGATCAATCCTTCCACGAAGGGAAGATTTTTGGCTAGGAAGGTATTGAATAAAATTGAGAATGTCGAGATAGCAATTACGAGCATTGTGCCATGCCATCTCTGAAAGTCATACTCTGGCTGGTTCAAGACGATCAAGCCTTGAATGATTGTGCCAGCAAGGTAGGCAATGGACACAATAGCGCATTGCCACCCCATTGCAGAAAGCCACCCTGCAATATTATATTAGCTAACTAGATTTGCATATAGGCGAGTTGTATTACCTGTGATATAGCTGAGGTACTTTTGTCCTCTCTTTGGTGCGAACTCCGACACCCAATGATACTGACCACCAGCAGTGGGGGCCCTATTCGATTGATTAGCGGCGATACAGCCAGTGGCAACAAGCTATCAGTCACATACATCGAGGCCATCTCCGCAATACTGGCATAGACAAGGGTGAATCCGATTGAAACGCCGATGAAGCCCCATATCAAGCCTGCTGTCCCGCCGTCGGCCAAGCCCGCTGCTAGCAATCTATTAATGGAGTCAGTGGTCTGCATGATTAATGTATGTAGGAACTAGCACGTACGTCAAGATAACTTCCCATGTGCAAATCAAAGTGCACCCAAATCCAACAATGGAGATAAACCGGAAGTTTCTCTTCGTGATATTAGCAAGGCTAATACAACCGGAACGAATGAAGAGCAACTTACTCGCAGAACCTGCACGCGACCAAGAGCATTCATATCGCGCCGATCTGCCAGCGTGCCCATATAACGGGCCTCAACAAGGCCCTTCTGCGCATACTCCTCGTCGTCCTCGTGGCCAGTCATCGTCTGCTGCGAGTCAGGTCTAGACTCACTAGAGACCGCCATGATCACGCTCGTGACTGAACGACTAAATAGAAACTTGAAGATGGATCAAATATCTCTGCAAGGAAATAGGGTGTAGTGAGAAGAAGAGTAAATGCCTAGATTGCCTGGCGACTTAATACTCCGAAGAATCTAAGACGTGAAGTATAAAAGCGCCCGGAAACACCCTCTAATAAAGCCAACCAAAAAAGGCTGTAACCAGAAGAAGTAGGTATCGGGAGAAAACCCAAAGAACTGGAATCATGACGGGCCAATGGATTGCAGGGATCGAAGCGTGGTCTTGACGTGGGAGCAAGGCATGGCTTGAGAAAAATTCTCGGGCGCCATGTGGGAGGGAACATCCCCTTGGAACACCCAAGTACTAGCGATGCAAATGATACGTCGTTGTTTGATTGAGGATGCGGCAAATCAAATTCGGAATGAGACTGTTGGGTCTTATTTTTGGAGTTTGTTATCCCTTGTATCTTTCGGAATGGGATCCTAATCCTTGCATGCCAAGTAGGGGGTTGTCGATTTAACGCCTCAAACATGGGAGATATTTAAATCTGGGCTGACTATCGGGGTTGTAATGCTACTTTAAATACTCTCTAGTTCTATTCTATTATAGTATAGAACATGACCTATGAATTGTTTCTCTCATTTAAGAGTGTAGCCAGGAAAATGATAGACACAAAGAAATACCAAACAGAATCCTTTGAACAGACCACTACCCGATACATTTCTGATGCATCACTCATGATAATCCTTAATCCTGGTCGCTCATCCCTTTGATGCACAACCTCCAGACAATTCCGCCACTGTCCATGCCTCGAAATGGCGGGTGAATGCTTATGCCCCTCGCTTTAATTGTTCAAAGCAAACCAGCTGGCCTATCGGATGAATACCTGCCAAAGACCCACAGCCTACCTCTGAAGGGTGCATGTTGATCGATGACCCTACAGCGGGCCGTGCCCTAAACCAGCGTGCCCATAATATGGAGTACTACCTCATAGTTCGACATTTGTAGTGAGGGAGAGAAGTCAAAATACCATTCCAACCCCGATGAATTAAACATACACCAAAAATGACAATAATTGGCACCATGTATAACCTCCAACGGAAGAAAGGGATAAACCGGCCATGCGCATTCAAATGTCCAGCATGAGCCTATATCGAGTGATTCCCACTGACGTACATGTCTGGACTCGATAGTCCATATTTCTATCGGGTATCAGCATATGACTTCTCAAGGCAGAAACAATCACAATCACACGCGCACAGGAGAAACTGAACCTAGCTCAACTGTTATCGCCTCGTCTTGACGCATACCTTTTCTATAACGTACCCGAGCGTCTCAAATCAAACCCTTTCTTCAATCTATTCCCGCCCTGCCATCTCGCCCACATGGCTCCTAGATCTGACAGCCTTTCACAGTCGTTCCTATGTCTGTGTTGATAAGCCATTAAACATAACATCACAGTGTATGCATCTACGCGATATAAATGATAACCCCGAGAAGGGTACTTGTCTCGAACTCGCCGTTAGCAGTGGACCCTGCTCTCCTCCACTATCATGGGCCCGTATGTGCCACCAGGCCAGGCGCCACCCTTCGAGGTCATCGATAACTTGCACCATGGTGGGTGGTTGATAATTACTGCTGCTATGGGGCTGGTTGTGTCCCTGGCGTGTTTCTTAATCCGCTTGTATGTGCGGCTCATGCTTATCCCACCGTTTGCGCGCGATGATTGGGTTTTAATGGGTGCTACGGTGAGTCAAAGCTCTCATAGTGGACTCGAGTGAGGTCTGGGTTGGATGGGTTTTAGTTGAGCACGCTGCTGACATCTTACTTGAATTTCTGCACAGGCTATCGCCGTGGTGCAATCAAGTCTCGTCTTTTATGCATGCTCGCGCGGATTCGGGACTTCTATATCGTTAGTGAAGGATGATCGACTCGATCAGATCCAGGCTGTAAGTTTGAGATTCTATCACTTTATATCATTGAACCGAAGCTGATCAACTACCTAAGTTAATTGCAGCAAGCGATATCATCGCGCTGATAATCATCTACCTCTCCAAATGTTGCGTCGTGGCTATCTACCTCCGCCTCACGCCACAGAAACCACATAACCGCGCATCCTGGGCGACACTTGCCCTGTGCACTGCCTGGGTCATCCCCGCTATATTAATTGTCCTTGTCAATTGTGAATTAAACACACCTTGGCGGAATGATAGCGGCCAATGCCGTAACTTGGTATGTAAAACCACGAATGGTGAACCATGCATCAACTCCTGGAGGCAGTCTCTCATCTCGCAAAAAATAGTACATACGATGGCAATTCATCGCAGCAGTCGACGTTATAACCGAGCTCCTCCTCTTCATCCTAGCCGTGATCCTCTTAAAAGGCCTCTTCATGTCCGTTCGCCGCAAACTAGCTGTCGGATTCGCATTTATATTTCGCTTTCCGTGAGTAATACCCACGTCCCCATTCTGAAACCAAAGACTAACCACCTAGCCCAGGCTCATAATATTCTCATTAATCCACATCTCAACCCTCCACACCGCTCTAAACAACGAAGACACAACCCTCGCCGCCGTGGAACCAACAATCTGGATGCAAGTCGAGCTTCACTACGCCCTAGTCGCATGCAGCGTATTCTGTCTCCGACCATTCATGGCAGCCGTTAGTACAAACTACGGCACGGCGGGTGACTCGACGATGGAAGGTAGCACATCAAGATCAAACGGTACGAAAGAAGGCTCGAAGACCGCGTCTGGTTCTGGGTCTGGGTCTGGGTCGGGTACGAGGTCGAGACCTAATACAGCTTCAAGGTCACATTCTCGCATTCAGAGAAAAATAGCAGGTACCGGATCATGGCCACCGCTTCCCCCGACCACTAGTGGTTCTGGTTCTGGGTCGCGACAGTCAGAGAATCAGGGTCCGGGCCAGTTTCCTTCGTTGTGTCCTGATATCACTCCCCATGCACACGGAGCGCTTGGAAACAAACAAAGGGATGAGGACACTCGCAAGTCCCCTACTGTGCTTGAACCAATGCGTAGGTCTATGTTCCCGCTCAGCCCGCCGCACCAGACTCAGAGCATCCAGAAGATGGAAAAGGGGAAGAATAGTGTCAGGGCTGGGTCTGTGCGGTCGCTTTCGATGGCGTCGGATTTGATTGAGCTTATGCCGAGGTCGCATACTCGACATGCGAGTATTGCGACTGAGCGAGGGGATGGGGGGGATAAGATGGTTATTCATAAGGAGGTTCGGTACTCCATTCAATATGAGGATGAGGCGGAGCTGAGGAGGCGAGAGGACGAGGATTTGAAGAAGAATTTTGTTGATGTTTCTGCCTATGTATAATTATAATATTTTCGTTCATGGTTTCTTGTAGGATGCATGGTTCTGGGTTATGCATAGCTAAATCGGTGATTGGCACATTCTGCTATTGTGCCTGTAGAGGAAGGAGATGCTGTGTATGATATAAAAAGCCGTATTATAATGCCTGTAACGCCGGTCCTGTCGGATCAAATCTAAAATTGCTCATGATAAAAGCTGTACATAGAATCTCAATCTTACGACGCTTCAGCTCTTTGGCCGCTTGAAAGGATGGGCTTCGGTGCTCCTGAGAAAACATGCTCATTAGTTCATGACAGGATAAATATAGCTGGGCGCAAACTTACAGCACGTAGTCATCCAGACTAATATGATCTGGCTCAGAAAAGATGAGGTAGAGGTACTTCAAAGTCTCGGCAAGCCAAAAGCTCTCCATTTTGTCCTCATGTTTCGGTTCCGAATGACGCACATCGCTGATAGATGAATGGCCAAAGTTAGTCCGAGTCGCCTTCTCAATGTTCTTAAACATGCGCCATGCGGAGTCCTGAAGAGTCTTATCTCCAGTAATCCGGTACATGACGAACAGGGACTCCAGAGCTTCGGGTCTGAACGAATAGTATGTTAGTGAGCTGCGCCACGAGGAATGAGATAAATCCGTACCTGAGCTTGTACGATGCGTCTCGAACACTAGTCACACCTGGCGGTAGATGCTCAGCATGGATGCGGCCTTCAGCTTTCTCGCGGTCCTCCTTGGTATCAATAGTCTGTGATATGACATCCGACATCCACTGCTCTTCATCCCACGGACAGTTATCAATGTGCTTGCAATGGCTAACTGTGAACACCTCCGGCATAATACCTGTAGGCATGGCATCATATGCCCAGACACAGCCGTCGGTAAGTCCCCGGGCAAGATACATATCTTCTGGCCGATTGAAGATCTTGGCCCCAATAGCCACGGTGCCACCCATGAAACACTTAAGGTGATCAGGCTCGTACCGGGAGGATTTTGAGTCACCCCGCAATGCAATGACGTTAGATGCGAAAAGAATGTGCTGATCCTCGTCCTTAGTCATTCCTCTGAACAGGAGATTATCGCTGAATGCTTTAATCGCCTTTTCATACATCTTGTGATATTTGCCCTTCTGTGCGCCCAAAAGAATGTGTTCTTTGGGCAAATACTCGTACGCCGAATCGGCACATCCACCGATAGTGAACTCGGAGTCGTCGAATGTCATTAGGTTGGTATTAATCCATGTCGGCCACAGGCCAGGGATCCGGGTCTGGTCTTGTCCAATCTCGAGCTCGTTCATGATTCGCTGCACAGCGTCGTAGTACTTGGGATTACCGGTCAATTGGGTCAGGCGAGTGAACTCCATTGTCAAGGAGCCCATTTCCGCTAAGCTTGTGCGCGAAGATGGTCTGATTTCTGCGCCTTGGGCGGATCTGGGTTTGATCAGTCTCGAGTTCTCATTGCATATTTGTGTATATCTTGACATACCTAGTCCACTCCCAGCGCAATTGAGGCATGCGATTATGCGTATCAAATGCATTGAATATCATCTCGCCCAGTTCGACAGCCTTTCTCAGCAGAATAGGATGTTTGCCCCCAGTCAGGTCATGAGCTGCAATAAGACCACCCATATAGCGAATTATGATCTCAAACACAGGCACCTGCTTGCTTCTGGTTGTTGTGAAGTCGATTTCCTCTAGAGCCTCCAGGGCCAGCTGCAGCTCATCATCCAGTCCCATAATCACAAGCGCATCTAGAGAATCAACAAGTGTGGCGCCCCAACCATTGAATGTATCCTGGTACCCTCCAGTGCTGGGTTTCACCTCGTCTCGCATCCACGCATAATCTTTATATCCATTCCATGAATGAAGAAACGCCTCCTTTACAGCATCGCGCTTCTTGAGTCTGGCCTTGCGCTCGCTGCGGGTTTCCCGAGGGAAGTTATGCTGGATGCGGGGGATATTTGCTGAAACTTTTGGTAGTGGGATGTACTCTGCAACGGGGAATCTCTCGGTGACTTTGCCTAGACGAATGGCATCGTGCCGAATGGTGTCTTTTCTAGAGATTGGCCTTGTTAAAGGAGCTCGGTATGTTTTTGTACTAGGTAGCCAGAAGAAAAAAAAGTATGTCGCGAGAATTAGAAAAAATGCTGTCAATAGAGGTCGGTTCTTGCGCTTGTTGTACATAATGAATGGAGGATGCAAGATAATTAAAGTAACAAAGGAACGGCCATAGGAAACCTAGAGAGGGAGTGGAATGATGTACAAGTCAAGTGAAGGAACCGAAAGGTCAACATGTCTCAGAGAAGATCCCTGAGAGTTGGAGTAAGCCAGAGGAAATGGTCACATTTTTACACAACGCGGCACGTCATGGATTGTGAGAGGTCCCTGAGAAGGGGAATCAGACGCGGCCGAGTTCTCCATTGATCGTCATTGGCCTTTGAAGGTTTAGTGGCAGGATTATGCAGGTCAAACAATGATTTGATGATTAGTGCAGTTTGAGAATGCCACCCCTTTCACAGGCCACGTAATAAGGGAAGCAGGGTCCTGTGTATTATTATTAGAATATCAAAGTCTAGACTTGTAATTAAAGTGCCAAGAGGATTTCTGTCTCTCAGGGCTGTGCTTAGTCCCGAGGGCGGCACCAACCCCACAGCGGCCCCTTGACTCTCTCATGGAGAGTTGATCTTGTCGATTTTCAGGGTTCTTGGAAGATCAGCCAAGACGGAGCAGAATAACACGTTGTAAGCTGAAAAAACTGCTCGTATTAATATCGATATCGTCCGCACTAGGCTGTCTCTTTTGGGACTGTATTTGGAGTCAAAGGAATTGGTATCGAGAAGCTGAGAACCTCATAAGGCTGAACGTTTGAGCCTTATCAATTCTTTCAAGAGCTGAAAAGGGGGGGAAAAATACAAAAGTCAACATAGAATTTGAAGTCACCTAATACTACTCCGTACCCTGATTGCAGTTAAAAACAACGCTGAAAATGGGTTTAGATGTTTGCTCTGTTTGCATCCATAGCTTTCATCTGGAGAATCATCATAATCCCCAGAACAACATCATATAGAAATATTGAATTGTCCAAAGGTACCACAATTCACTCCCTGTCAGTGCTTATACTAATCCAATATATAGATTACAAATCTTCCAGCCTGTTTAAGAGTCTATTGTCATTCCCCTGGCACTAGACTTGAGCATCATTTTTATTTATCGTCCTCTATATCTATATTGCATGGTCCCTACCTGCCACAGATTCCCTAGATAAATCCTCAGCAAGTCTGAAGACTTCCTAGG
Source organism: Penicillium griseofulvum (assembly GCF_001561935.1). NCBI lineage: Eukaryota > Fungi > Ascomycota > Eurotiomycetes > Eurotiales > Aspergillaceae > Penicillium > Penicillium griseofulvum. Next base: position 2,098,333 of record NW_024467471.1, on the reverse strand, counting down.
AACTCATCACCGCAATCCTCTCAACTCATTGATTCCTCAGTTGATACCTCACAGCTCGACACTGCTGTGACCATCCAATCTCTTCTGCGTCTGCCGCAATATAAGAAAAAACAAATCTAAAAAATGCCTATCACAGGGTAAATTCCCTCCTCCAGTCCAATGAAGGCCCCCGAAGCTAACCCCGCAAAGCGTGTACTTCATCCCTTCAAATCCAAACGCTGCAACAGCCCTCCAATTAGTAACAGAGCGCCTCCGCGCCGCCTTCCCAAATGAAGAACTAACTCCAATCGGCCGCTGGGGTTTGGAACAAAAACTGCTCCGCGACACCCCAGGCCTACTTCCCTCCTCAAACTCAAACAAGAAACCCCCAAACCCTCGCTACATGCAATTCCTCTCATTAACCCACTACCCAACCCATGGCTTCATCTACACCTCGGAGCCCGAGAAACCAGTCCCAGCACCAAACCAAACTCAAAACCAAAACGCAGCAGGCACACCTGGCCCTGTAAATGCCATCGCGCCTGACCACTCTCCCTCCCCACCAATGGTCATGACTACTGTTCCCCCCTCGTCATACGGAACCCTCTTCCAGCACTTCACCTACGCTTGCCAGCCCTTCTGGGCCCACCGACTCACGCTAGCTGTCCCGAACGGGATTGTCTATGAGGTTGGCGACTTCCGCGTGCGTCTTGGTGACGTGCGGCAGACGTTCCCGACGGCGCGGATGCGTGGTACAGTCATTGAGATTGAGTGGCGTGGTCCATCGGTTGTGGAAACGATTCCTGTGGACCGGGAGGATGGGTCATTTGGCGCTGGTGTTGGTGGCGATGCAGACGTTGAAGCTGCGGGCATCGACTTCGCTAGTTCTGCGATTGAGGAGTCGGATATCGATGCGGAATATGCAGCGACTGCGTCGCTGATTAGAGAGTTTTGGGGGAGATTGGGTGTCGAGGCTAGGGAGGCGATTCTTATCCCAAATGTTGGGATGGAGGTCAAGGAGCGGTTGAGGAGGTGGAAGAAGGCTGGCTCTGGGGTTGATGCTAGGGCTGATACTAGTGTTGATGGGGCTGGCTCTATGGTTAGTGAGCGTACTGAGGAAGATCCTGATCCATGGTCTGGGGCGGATGTTGCTAGGCAGTTTATGGAGGTCTTGAGGTTTAATAGATAGTCGGACGCTCAAATGGTTGGGGATTGATGGCTACTTTTGTACGCTTTCTACGGTATTTTGTGAGTATGGCTGGGTAACAAGGTGGCGAAGTTGAAACAAGCCCGGCACCATCAGGGTTATAGGGAGAGAGCCATCATTCCTATATTATGAACACTTGACCCAAAGTACCGCCCAGTCCATTCGGTCTCATTTCAAAGCACTCGCTTGATCGTAAATCATCCAAGATGTATAGCCTAGCAAGCATAGACTACAGGAAATCGGTATTGGAAAATTGAAATGGAAGAGAAACATTCTCGTTAAAAAACCGCGACGTCAGCTAACATGGAAAAAGGCGCACGGTGCGAATGCGTCGTTTATTTTTGCATCATGAGCTGGACGAACTCGTTGTCTGTATAAATGGGGAGGTTAGCATTCGGGAAGGCAAGTGCCGGTAGGCTCCAAGGTTCCAAAACATACAGTCGATCCGGCCATCACCATCCTGGTCCGCCTCGCGGATCATCTCGTCAACCTCGTCGTCGGTCAGCTTCTCACCGATTGAAGTCATGACGTGGCGCAGCTCGGCAGCGGAAATGAATCCGTTGTTGTCGCGATCGAAAACCTTGAATGCCTCACGGATCTCCTCCTCGGAATCAGTATCCTTCATCTTACGAGCCATCATGGTCAGGAATTCTATCGCACGTCAATAACCGTCTCTTATTTATATCAGTGGGGTATGGAGCAAGTACCGGGGAAGTCAATGGTGCCGTTGTTGTCGGCGTCGACCTCGTTGATCATATCCTGCAGTTCGGACTCGGAGGGGTTCTGGCCCAGCGAGCGCATGACGGTACCAAGCTCCTTGGTGGTGATTTGTCCTATTGGTAGGATTGTATGTTAGAATACCTTGCTCTTAATATTCGAAAGCAGAGGACGCTGCTGTGGGCTCAACTGAGCTGTCGGGCGCAACCACACGTACCATCGCCATCCTTGTCCTATTTCGCAAAACAAACTCCCGGTCAGCATATCTTCAATATCTTCAATCTGTAGGAATCACTCACAAACAGGGAGAAGGCCTCCTTGTACTCAGACACTTGCTCTTCAGTGAGGGAATCAGCCTAGAGAATGCGATGGTCAGTTCAAGAACGGTGATACCCCGCAATGTGGGGGTTTTTTCGACGACACAACATGGTATTAGGCTGGAGGATAATATGGGAGGGGATCAGAGACATACCATGATGAATGTAGATGGGGGGAAAATACAGAGAAAGGGAGGGGTCAAACGAAGAGGGTTAAGGGGAACAACCTTCGACCAAAATAGCGTGCCTGAGGGTGCCCAGTCAGCGTCGTTTCATCTCAGGGCGGTAGGACCCTCCCAGGGCTGAATGGGCTGAAATGTTGCCACACTTGACCTCTACTTTTATTTATGATAATGGTTCGATTCTAGCTAGCTATTTCCAAGGTATATATATATACCTAGGTATGCTATATATACCTTATATAACCTATATGACACCCAATGTAACAAAGCTTGGTCCTCGGGCTCCAAGACTATGCTGAGTCTATGCAGACCAGCCATGAAGCCTAATCGTATTAGGAAGGTCTTGGCTTTTGTTTTATTGATTTCTTTTTATCTTTAGACCTGTGTAGGGCTGGTGTAGGCTGCGGGGTGGATTGATACTAGTAGATCTAGAACCAAACAGACATTTGAAGACATATAATAGTCTACATATCCTAGTGATGAAATATAGTTGTTAGTTTGACTTCGAATTTGCAAACATCCATACACCTAGTAATATAAGCCACTTTCAAATTGAGCAAGCCATTACATAGACACAATTCTTTTTTTAAATACCGGAGAATATATAGGAACATTTGAATATGTATAAGTCAAGCTCCAGGTCTTTACGGGTTACATAACCATACCAAAATTACCCCTCTCCACGTGGACAAAACCAAGGATTACATGATGGATACCTAACCCCTTCATATGTGGAGAGCTCCTATCACCTCCGGTTACTTTGAGACTCTAAGTAACATTCCCACTTGATTATGATTCCTATAACCTCACCAAATCAATAAACCCAACACTTCCGCCCTCACAATGTGGCGGGATCGCACCAACCTGTACGCAACCCTACCCTACCCCAAGCGCAACCCCCGGAGAGAAAGGAAGAAAGAAAAGAAGCACTCATAGAACACAACCTACGAAGCATAGTAACTAACACTTCAATTCCAACCCCAGATACCTCTCCTACCGCCAATCCCTAATCCATCGCCCAGCCAAAAAGCCACAATTCACACCAACAAATGGCTTCCCCGACACACCCTCGCACCCGGAGGAAAACTGGCACCTAATACCCGAAACAGACGAAGATGGCGACATGGTCATCGAGATGGACCTTCTCCCACCGCGCTGGGTCGACGTGCAGGAAGAGGTCTCCGAGCTATTATCCGAGATCGCCCAGAACTCCGCCCAGCTGGACAAACTACACCAAAAACACTTGCTCCCTGGATTCGGTGACGAGGACTTGCGCAGGCAGGATGAAGGCGTCATTGAGCGCTTGACGCAGGATATCACGCGCTCTTTTCATAATTGCCAGCGCTCTATCATGCGCATCGAGACCATGGTGGGCGAGTCTAAGGCGCATGGTGGTGTTACCAGTGGAGAGGAGACTATGGCGAAGAATATTCAGATATCGCTTGCTGCCAGGGTGCAGGAGGCTAGTGCCAGGTTTAGGAAGAAACAGAGTACTTATTTACGGAGTATGGGACCCTTCTTTCTTTTTGTGTTCTGGTTCTGGTTCTCTTCCCGCGGAGCCGGGATCGGTTGGTCCAAATAAGCTAATGTGGTGATTTGTTTCTGTGCAGAATTACGAGACCTCGAGGGTATCGCGACGCCATTTGATGGCACGCCTACGCAGGCCCAGAACCCATACACGGATCCGTCGATGATGGAGTCAGATGCTGATAGGTCATTTTCGCAGACGATGTTGCAGCAGACTTCGCAGCGGCAGACCGGCCAGAATGATGCTGCTATTGCGCAGCGGGAGCGAGAAATCAACGATATCGCGAAGGGAATTATTGAGCTCGCGGATATATTCCGTGAACTGCAGAGCATGATTATCGACCAAGGAACTATGCTGGACCGTATAGATTACAACGTCGAGCGAATGGGCACCGAGGTTAAGGCTGCAGACAAGGAGCTTAAAGTGGTATGTTCTGTTTTTGCCAGCAACTTTTCTTTCCTCCACTTCTGGTATGTCGTCAGGACGAAAAGCTGACTCATATAGGCTACGGGTTATCAAAAACGAACCACTAAGCGCAAGATCATGCTGTTACTCTTCCTGATCATAGTGGGAATGATCATTGTACTGGTTGTGAAACCAAAGGGAGGCAGTTCAGCGCCGCCACCACCTGCACCCCCAGAGGATGAATCTTCAAACAACATCCGGTCTGTGTTGGTTAACCGGGTGCGAAGGCATCAGCTGTCGAACCGCTTTGCGCGAGATCGCTGGATGGATCCGGATATACTCCGATGATTTTTCTTTTTGCAAATAGCATTGGTTCATAGTTAATGTGACCCGAAGGGCAGGCATTCCTTTTACATATCGGTAATTGCTGTAGGTTTTCATAGTAAGGAGACACGAACCATGGATGTATATGTTGTATGGAGAGGGTGCTAGCCATCATGCACGACATTTACACGGAAAAAATTCGGGGAAAGTCCGACTACAGTGTGGTTAATACCATATGTTACATGTTCCAACTCTCACATTTAGTTACTTCATACACGAAAGATTGCAAATGATGTCCAACATAAACCGAAACAAGCATGCCTAAGAAGCAGCCGATGAAATAGAAAAGAATTGACTAAATCACACCAAACAAAGGCAGCCGCTCATAAAAATTACCAAGGAAATATACGACCTTGACCGTAATGCATCAAGATCACTTACTGTTTACCCTGACTAGCAAGCAAGTCAGCCACATCAGCATCGAGATCGCCGCCTGCAAACGCCGCATAGTCCTCCTCGCCATGCGAGATCTTGCGCCTCTTTGCGTGGCCGTCGGCAGTGATATCGAAGTTATTGTCATGGTTTGGAGAAACGGTAGTGGATTGATCTGCGACAGCCCCTTGGCCTGACTCCTGAATGTTGGGGATGGTCGTGGGGTTCCATTCTGAGCTGTCATCATCCGCCTCTTCGGTGAAAGGGCCGCGGCGAATCTGCTGCTTTTCTGGCTGTGGGGACCCGACCGGCGTGATAGCTTCCACCGGGGGAGGTGTCAAAGCTTCGACTTCTGGGCGGGCGGATGCAGCATCGTGTCCGCTGTGTTCACCGGGATTTATGGAGGACTCTTCACTGGGCAGACCGCGCATAATCGCATCTTCGACCTCGCGCTTTTTGGTATCGACTGAGACCTTCTTCTGTGAGAGCTCGGCACTAAAGGCCTCCTCCTTTGATAGCTCTGCACGGTTTGTCTGGAGGATCTTCTCGAGACCATCGATTAAGGCGCGGCGCGACTTGATCACCTCGGAGACGGAGTTTTCTGCGTTGGCAAGCGTCTTCAAGAGCGAACTTAGGCGTGCGGCATGAACTGGCAGCGTAGGCTTCGGGGTCTTGGGATCATGGAGCTTGTCGAACTCCGAATTAGCGGTTGTGGCGGAGTTGTTGGAGTTGATCGCGGCTTTGGTGAGAGCAACCTGCAATGAGTTGAGAGGCTGTAGTTCGGAAGGAGTGGATCCCGAAGAAGTGTCCTTGAAGAAAGAGCCCCCAAGGGTCTGCTTCTTGTTTGTAGGACGAGCTTTGTCGAGTTCTGAAACATGGTCAGTTTAGCTGGTCCCTCCCCATGCCCATTGATTCAACATACCATCTATACGAGCTTCCACTGCATCCAAAATAGCCCCGTCAAAGACATTGCGTTGTCTCCAGACCTCCACGACTCGGCGGATCCTTTGTTGGTATTCACTCGAGGAGCCTTTGTAAGCCGCTGAGGTCGCATCGACGATTATCTATTGTTCTGTTAGTTTTTGGGTTGGAATGACCAGTTGGTAGGGGACGAACTGGAGATAGCGCAATGAGGAAGTCATTTTTTCCGCGTACTTTGGATTGCTGGGCCACCTCTATAGATATGATTAGCAGGCGGAACGAAGCTCGGGTGTAGAAGGGTTCATGTACCATTGGCTAGGTAGATCAGGTTGAGTCGCTTCGGAGGCGGCGAGTCGCGAATCTTTTGAAGCCAAATTTGTCCAGTCCGCTCAGCATGGCGTCTAGTTACAGACAAAAACATTAGCAAGTTTCTTTGAAGTTGGAGCATGTGTCTGTACCTATGGAACATGACCCATTGTGCAACAGTAACGATGCTCTCCTGTGAGTCATTCAGAGCCGATAGCTTTGCTTTGACAGCGTCATCGGTGAAAGCCATGATGATGAAAAAATAAACTAGAATGAGCTTTTGAGAAGTGAGATAATCAGATCCTAGAAGCGCAAGCCGCAATCGCTGTTGATAGGTAACGAGCAATTGAAGATCGCTGGTGAGTACTAGAACTGCTTTTAAGTTCCAATCAAGTAAAGTCACTGAAACAAAGCTAAAGAAGTATCAAAGGAAGATTTCAACTCTCAAAGCTCTTTATCACAAGTGAAGTTGAAGTGGTTTGTACCCCAAGCTTGAAACATGGATAAGCTTACCGCCCCGGAAGCGGCAGAACAACGGGGCTCCGAGCCCGCCCCGGCCACACCTGTCAACACTACTACTTCCTATAACCATCAACTTCCTGGCCCTTTGACTTCTCCTAACGATCATCTTCTTGATTTAAACTTCTTTATTGAATCATACAACAGTCAAAGACAATCAATTCCCAGCATGGCTGATCGTTTCCCTTCCCTAGAGGACTTCTCTGAGGGTATTCTCAACCCACCTTACTTGCTCTTGCTCCCCTTACACCGGAGCTAACATGACCCGCATTTAGGCCAAACCGAAGTAGCCGACGTCCAGAGCACCACAGATGATGATTTCCTTGCTCGTGAGCGCGCTGCACTCGGTGAAGATGCCGACCTATTTGCTACTTCTCAAGACCACGTTGCCGGCCGCCAGAACGTAATCGCGGACGACCTACTCGGCGCAGGCGACGAGCCCGTCGAGGAGATCGGTCAATTTGAATCATCCTTCCCTTCAGTGGCCACACAGAACCAGAATGAGGTATTAATTGGTTATTGGATACACGGTGGTGAACATACAGTATGCTGACCAAGGGTTACATCTATGCAGCGCGTTGCTCCCGGTGGCACAATCACCGGCTCCGGCTCACCATTCCCCCGCACCGGTTATCAGAGTGCCCAGGAACCCGAAGACGAGGGAGATGCTGTTCGGTGAGTCTAATTTCAAGTTCTGGATCGCCGGGCGCATAGCCTTTGCGACCTGCATTCATCTTGTTTCGGCCCGGATCCCCAAACTAACTTCTGTGTTTCAATTTCTCAGTGAATGGCGCGAGAAGCGCGATGCCGAGATCGCCCGCCGTGCAGAGGTCTCCTCCGAAAAGAAGGCTGCTACCGTCAAGAAGGCACAGGAGGACATTGACGACTTCTACGTTTCATACAACAACAAGGCCGATAAGAACCGCTCCCACGCCCGCGCCGAGGCCGAACAGTTCCTTGCCAACCGGGAGGACACCTCCGCCGGTGGCACCAGCTGGGAGCGCATTGCTAAGCTGGTTGATGTTTCGGGCAAGGGCTCCGCAGGCGGTGCCAGCGGCTCCGGAAAGGAGCGTTTCCGTGAATTGTTGATCGACCTTCGAAAAGATCAGGAAGCTCCCGGCGCCAGCGGTATCTAGGTGGTTTGGTTGGCGCGTTGGGGATAGAAGATTCGGAGGTCCGGGGTAAAGACGTGGTACTTCTCAAGTTTTCCACATTTACTCATATGATATGGCCTTTTCTACATCCCCCTCCTCGCATTATTTGGTAGCCTGACCGGCATCTGGCAGATATGTCTGTTCTCATTATTTTATTCTACTCCACGCAGCGAAGTCTCTAGGGGATTTGTAAATTAGGATCTCACTCAAATTGATAGCATCGTTAATACCACGGGTTTCCTTCTCCAGTCAATTAGTCCTGGTTATTAGGTATATATCGCATCTGCTAAACCTAGACCAGTTGAATGAACACTAACAAAATCTTGGAAGTAGTCGGTTTTCGGATCAAGAGAAACAAATGCATGCTGAATTTGTATCATCGCTTTTTTGCTAGTCAAGCTCGGTAACGTCACCACCGGGCTCACCAACATCCTGCTTTCCCTCTTCTTCCAATTCCTTCAGTTTCTTCTGGCCCTCCGCTGTCGTGGCATCCACGATACCTTCCTCCAAGCTAAGCATGCCACCATTGCCCAATTGCTCCACGATGACCTCTGCCTCCTCAACGGACATCTTGCCGAGAACCTTGTTGACTTCGTCCAGGGACTCGGTTGCCAATGCCTTCTGCAGGTCTTCAGGGAAAGCGTCGAAGATCTTGCGCACCTCAATCTCAGTGGGGTCCTCACTGTTGGCAGCGGGCAGGTTGATGGTAATTTTGGTATTGGGGTCCACGGCGTGTAGCTGGATTTGCTCTACGCCCGCAGGATCGTTGGATGCCGAGCCATCCTTACTGAGTTCGGCGGAGCGAGTTTTGATACGATTGTAAGTTTCATTGACATCATTAAGGAATAGGGTTGAAGCACGGTGATCCTTGGTAGTGACGCTGGGAGTTATCTGTTAGCTATTGACCGAAAAAAAGCAGGAGATTGACATACCGAGTGAAGAACAGCTGGATACCGTCACGGCCAAGCGAACGGCAGTATTGCAGAAGCAGACCTTGGTGCACGCACTGGCGAGCATACGCATCTTTGCCCTTGAGCTGACTGTTGAATGCCTCAACAAGTAGACCGTCGGTCTCTTTCTCGGCGAGAATGTCTGGGTTCGCTGAGATGAACTGTAGATAGGCGCTGTAGTCTCCGGGCTTGAGCTGAGCAAACTTCTTTGCCAGCGGGCTAATCTCGATATCGGCAGGATCATCATCATCGCCTTCATCGTCAGCCTTGGCGGTGGAGCTTCCCGCACCAGGGTTCAGAAGTTCAACAGAGGTCTCCTTTGTTTTAACAGCCGCCTTCTCCTTCTCAGCAACCTTGGAAACATGTGATTGGTTGAAACCTTCGTGTAGCTTATCACTGGTGATCTTGGCGCTTTCCTCCTTCTCAAGTTGCGCAAGCTTCGCAAACAATTCCTTTTGGAGCCCTTGGATCTTTTCCAAGTGTCCATTCACACCCTGAATGTATGCCTTGAAGAGGTTCTCAGGCTTAGAATCCCCAATTTCCTTCTTCACTTGATCCACTAGTGAACTTATCATCTGGGAGAACTTCGGTTGTTCTGCCTCATGTGTGTATACTCCCTCCGGCGGGGTGGGGGCCTGGTCATCGGCGGGGTTGCTTGCGAACTCCATAATTGTCGTGAAAATGAACTCATCGGGTGAAGCAGATGAGTCTTCGTGCTTCTTGAGAGACTCGAGAAGCTTATCGATACGCGACAGCAATCCATCATTGATAATGCTCTCGTACTTCAGGGTTTTGATTTCATGGCGACGCTGCTCTCGTTGCTGGTGAATCTGCGCCTGCTTTGCTCGGATGAATGAGCGCTTGTCGACATTGGGATGGACTTCAATGTCCGAGTCATCGGACAGCTCCAAGGCGTCCCATTTGCTGTAGTCAAGCACCATATTGTTGGACAGTGAATGTGTAGAGTATGTATGTTGTAGGTATGAGGTGGGGTGGTGTATCAGCGGCAGAGAGGGTAAGTGGGAAAGAAAAGTTTTGGCAACCCTGGCGCAACTAATAAAGCAGCAAGTCGGCGTATATTTTTCAAGTGATTCAACTCAGCGAAACTCAGAAGAAGTAAAGCTTCTGGCGCCAGAACAGACGAAGTATCCAGAGCTCTCGACCGGCTTCCACGGGCGGTAAAGACAGGCAAAATCACGAGCGGTCGATCAGGGCAAAATCGGCCCCGAAAACCGCTTTGCCGGTGGCCGTAGTCGTCAGACGAAGCTCTAGATACATCGCCCTCAATCCATCGCACGTTCCAAGGAGCTGAATGTGTGCCATGTGATGTGCTCAACTTGAACATCCTCCGTTCAGACATGTCATGCCCAGGTCTTATTCGGTGACATCATTGTAAATCCGTTCCGTTTCGAGCATAATCCGATACAACCCCGAGATGCGCGGTGCCAGGCTGCCTGTATCTCTGGCCTTGGGCGTCAGCCCACGGCAGGCTTTGGGACCATATAGTGTCTTTACTCGCGATATACTTACCAAAACGATATCGCCCGTTGTCTCTTCCGGCGCCCACAATGGGTTGAACCGTCTTTATTCAACCGCCTCGGGTGCCCTCCGGGATGGTGCCAACCCACTCTTGCTTCAAAACAACAGCTTCAAATATACCCCTTCTACGTCTCGCATCATCTCTCAAACACGTCTTTTATGTTCAACTCCTCAACTTCTCCAAGCGAAGCCACCCGCGACCCCCACGGACCCAACTACCCGGTCAGCCCCGGAACCAAAAGAAGAAGTAGAGGAGGACAAGGGCTTTGAATTATCTGAGCGAGCAGCGCAGGCAGCGCAGGTCAACATGAGTGCCAGATTGGCTAAGGAAGGCGCATCGGGAAAGAAGTCCGGATTCGCAGAAATCTGGCGGCTTTTGAAGATCGCGCGCCCCGAATCCAAGGCCCTCGGTTTCGCCTTCTTTTTCCTCCTAATATCCTCCTCGATCACAATGGCAGTTCCTTTCTCCATTGGTAAAATCATGGACGCTGCGACCAAGGGTGTAATGGAAGGAGGCGGCGAATTGTTCGGCATGAGCATGCCCATGTTTTATACCGCTCTCGGTGGAATCCTACTTCTCGGTGCTGGTGCAAACTATGGGCGCATCATAATCCTTCGAATTGTTGGTGAGCGAATTGTGGCCAGGCTACGCTCTAAGCTTTTCCGTCAAACCTTCGTGCAGGATGCTGAGTTCTTCGATGCCAACCGGGTTGGTGATCTGATCTCGCGCCTCAGCTCCGACACTATTATTGTTGGCAAGAGTATCACGCAGAACTTGTCAGATGGTCTACGAGCTGCTGTTAGCGGCGCAGCTGGATTTAGTTTGATGGCCTATACTAGTGCAAAGCTGTCCATGATCTTGCTTGTATTGCTTCCTCCAATTGGCCTCGGCGCTCTGTTTTACGGTCGAGCTATCAGAAACCTCAGTCGCAAAATCCAAAAGAACTTGGGATCCTTGACTAAGATTGCGGAAGAGCGTTTGGGAAATGTCAAGACCAGTCAATCATTTGCTGGTGAAGTTATCGAAGTCCACCGGTACAACCAACAAGTCCGCAAGATTTTCGAGCTTGGCAAAAAAGAGTCTCTGATTAGTGCAACCTTCTTCAGCTCGGTGAGTCGGCAGTCTTGATTATTTTGGGCTTTTTTTTTTGGAACTTTCACTGACGTCTCCCTAGACTGGCTTGATGGGCAATATGACCATTTTGACCTTGCTGTATGTTGGCGGTGGGATGGTTCAGTCGGGTGCTATCAGTATTGGAGAATTGACTTCGTTTTTAATGTACACTGCTTATGCAGGCTCCAGCATGTTCGGCCTCTCTAGCTTCTATTCAGAGCTGATGAAGGGTGTGGGCGCGGCGAGCCGATTGTTTGAGCTGCAAGATCGTCAGCCCACGATTCACCCAACTAAGGGTCTCAAGGTTGAGACCGCGCGCGGACCCATTCGATTCGAGAATGTCACGTTCAGCTACCCCACCCGTCCAGCTGTGAAGATTTTCCGGGAAGTGAACTTTGAGATCCCCCAAGGAACCAACGTTGCAATTGTTGGACCATCTGGTGGAGGCAAATCTACCATTGCTTCCATTTTGCTCCGTTTCTATAACCCTACCGAGGGTCGGGTCTTGATCAACGGGGAAGATATCAAGGGAATGAACGCCAAGTCTCTTCGCAGAAAGATCGGCGTCGTTTCCCAGGAGCCTGTACTATTCTCTGGAACAATCGCTGACAACATCTCCTACGGCATGCCTCGGGCAACACGCTCAGAGATCATTGCTGCTGCACGCAAGGCTAACTGTCAATTCATTAGCGACTTCGTAAGCCCGCCCAGCATTTATTATTTCCATCAACCTAGCTAACCTAATATAGCCTGATGGACTCGATACTCACGTTGGAGCTCGTGGAGCTCAGCTGTCCGGTGGTCAGAAGCAGCGCATTGCCATTGCCCGTGCCCTCATCAAGGAGCCTGATATTCTGATTTTGGACGAAGCCACTTCTGCTCTCGATGCCGAATCCGAGACCCTTGTCAACAGTGCGTTGGCTGCTCTTCTTCGTGGTAACAACACGACTATTAGCATTGCCCATCGTCTTTCCACTATCAAGCGCTCCGACACGATTATTGTCCTTGGCAACGATGGAAAGGTCGCCGAGCAAGGCTCCTACGATGAGCTCAGCTCTAACCCGGATGGCGCCTTTACAAAGCTCATGGAATGGCAAATGAGTGGTGGTGAAACCACGCCCGCGCCGGGCGTGCCTATTGAGGCAGATCAGCTCTGGGAGCTCCAGAGGGAGGAGTCAGAGCCTGATCTGGAGGAAGAGGATGTAGAGGAGGTAGAGGAGATGGATCAGACATCCCCTCTGAAGAAGGACTAATGTTTATCTAACCTCCTCACTCCTGGCCATACCCTTACACTGCCATCTCGCGACTACGATGTCTGTTCATTCTTGTTGAATTCTTTTTGTTCAAATACATGTTCCCCCATCTACACTCACCTCTCATGGTACTCCCTTCTCATACTCCCATACACATTCTTCATGTTTGATTTTGTGATAGATTCTTAAGTCGATAGCGACTGTGTACAAATCTTGATAGCAATATTATTGTTCAAGTTCTACTTTCGTTGCTCGTTTGGCGAGAAATGGCGAACTCTCGAAAAGGTACATACATAGTATAGTTTTGAAGATAGTGGTCATTTAATTGGTGTGGCAGCAGGTGAGATACGGATCGCCCACCTGACTGAGTCCTGTGCGGATCCCCAGGGTCGTCGCGACAAATCTTGCTTAGTAACCAGTCATATGCCCGTCGACCTCAACAGGGCATTACAGCTCTTTGCTATGAGATAATCCCCTTGCTTTTACAGATTCTTTCACTTCTACATAAGAACACTTCTACATAAGAAGTGGGGGGATAAGACGACCATGAACCGCATACGTAGTCTCATTGCCCGTCCAGTGGCGTATGAGCGACTGCAGGACTCCGCCGTAGACGGCGCCGATGAGACAACAGATTCACAGGGACAGCATGAGTCTCATTTTTCACGATTACAGTATGGCATATTCTTCCTCCTTGGAGTGTCTATGCTGTGGGCCTGGTAAGTGGAACCCAACAGTCCCCGAACCCGGAGCAACAAGCTATATGTGTCGGGCCAACCAAACTAACGTGGAGCATAATATAGGAACATGTTTCTTGCCGCCGCACCATATTTCTATAACCGGTTTCAGTCGGACGACTGGACAAGACTGCACTATCAGCCGTCAATTCAGTCCGTGTCAACCGTGACCAACCTCGCATCCGCCTATGCCCTCGCAAAGCTACAGAAGAACGCCTCCTATCCCCGGCGAATAACGTTTTCGCTATTGCTGAGCTCTGTTGTGTTCACTATTTTGGCCTTCTCAGCGGTCGTAATGACCGATTCCTCGCCGCGGGCATACTTTGGCTTCCTGATGGTGATGGTGTTCGCCGCGAGTCTGGCCACTGGTATCAACCAGAATGGTGTCTTTGCGTATGTCTCCGGATTTGGGAGAGAGGAATATACCCAGGCTATTATGGGTGGACAGGGTGTTGCCGGTGTGCTGCCTTGCATTGTTCAGATCTTCTCTGTGCTGGCTGTGCCGGCAAAGGATGGTAGTGTTGACCAAGACCAAGCCCCCAGTATGCCGCATACGAGTTCGTCGACATCGGCGTTTATTTACTTTCTTACATCTACGAGTGTCTCGGTTGTTGCTCTGTTGGCCTTCCTCTATCTCTTGAGGCAACAGCCGTATGTGAGGCAAAAGATGGTAAGAGATGATGACGAGTCCGTTGCGGATGATCAAGAGCATTCCAAGACCGTCAGCCTCTGGACTTTGTTTGTTAAGCTGCGCTTCCTGGCATTCGCTGTTTTCGTCTGCTTTTTGGTTTCCATGGTATTCCCAGTATACACGGCGGAAATCAAGTCCGTCAACGACCCTGCCAGTTCACGGATCTACGATCCTAGTGTCTTTGTTCCCTTGGCGTTTCTCATTTGGAACCTGGGCGACTTATCCGGGAGAATGTGTGTGGCTATCCCAGGAGTGTCTTTGGGACAGCATCCCCAGATTGCTTCCATTGTGGCCATTGCTCGTGTTATTTTCATTCCCATGTACCAGCTCTGCAACGTCAACGGTCAGGGGGCTGCCGTCAGGAGTGACCTTTTCTATTTCCTTGTACAGTTCTTCTTTGGTGCAACTAATGGGTACCTCGGGACAAGCTGTATGATGGGCGCTAGTCACTGGGTTGTTGCCGACGAAAGACCTGCTGCTGGTGGATTTATGAGCCTGGTTCTTGTTGGTGGGCTAGCTGCTGGGAGCTTGTTGAGTTTCTCTATTGCTAGTGGTTGATTTTGGTGCCATATAAGTTGTGTTCATCTAGTAGACCCAAATATAACGAGTGACGAACTATGAAAATTCCTTCATTACTTGATCTCATGTGAGTACTCCTTTGTTTGGTGACCCATTGAGCCATTTAATGTAGCCCTAGTTTCCGTTTGACTTGGACAGCCCTAACTTGAGACTCCAAGTCGAACTTTGCCGGCTGTCACCGTCGTGGTTTCAATTGCTCTTAAAGCACAATTGGGACCTTAAATGATCTTTGAACAATCTCTATTCAGTTTTACGTTTCCAATTAGCCACCTGCTGTTTGCCCCCTCCCGACCCCTTTCCTTATTAGTTCCTTCATCCTTCACTTCCTCTCTTCTTCCTTCCCCCCACACTAGGTTCTTTTGATACTTGTTTTTCTCGGTTGTCTTTCAGTAAGACGAACCTCCTCGTGTGTCTTTGGTCCTGTATCTTACTATCTCTAGTTACTGATAATGATTTTCGATTCCTTGGCTATGGGCGGCTGGTGCCATGCCCTAGCCGTCCCCTCCTTATGGCGTCTATTGGGTGGATTTTTTGCTTTGGTGAGTACTGATATACAAAAAACTACAGGAGTGTGTGCCCACTAATATCGATTAAAAATATAGTTGTGTGTCTACTATGTGGGCTGGATCACCTACACTCTCTGCTTCCACCCTCTGAGCGGCTACCCTGGACCTAAGCTGGCTGCCATCACTCCTTTGGTTCATCTTATCTGGGACATCCAGGGTAAGCAGCACTCGACCATAAAGCGCCTTCATGACGTGTATGGAGACGTGGTTCGTATCGCCCCAAATACCCTCGTTTACCGTGCTTCAACCGCCTGGAAGGATATCTACGGTCACCGCAAGAAGGGACAACAGGTCTTCATCAAGGATCCGGCTTTGTATGCACCCACTCCCAACGGCGTCAATGCAATTATCACAGCCAATGAGCATAACCATTCCCGCATGCGCCGTTTGCTGACCCATGCCTTCTCCAACAAAGCTCTCAGCGAGCAGGAAGAAATTCTCCAGATGTACGCCGACATGTTTGTCGAAAAGCTCAAGGGTCTCATAGGCAGAACTGCATCCCAGAACATTGAAATCACCTCCTGGTTCAACTTCACTACCTTCGACCTCATTGGTGACCTCGCTTTTGGAGAACCATTCGGCTGCTTGTCAAACAGCACATACCACTGGTGGGTTCGAATTATTCTGGATGCTGTCAAGGCAAGTGCCTATCTCAAGGTTTTTTGGTTCTACCCATTCCTCGTTCCCTTGGTTCGTGTCCTCGTCCCCAAAGACCTTCTCCAGAAACGCCAAGCTAGCTTTGAGCTGAGCGTGGAGAAGGTCCGTCGTCGCCTCGCCCTGGGTGCTTCTCGCCCCGACTTCACTTCATACATAATCAAGCACTCTAAGGATGGAAAGGGAATGTCATCTGAGGAGATGGATGCAAACTCCGCGGTATTCGTTCTGGCCGGCAGCGAGACTACCGCTGCCCTGCTCTCAGGTGTGACATACTACCTTCTGCGCTGCCGTGACAAGTACGAGCGTCTAATTCGGGAAATTCGCGGTGCTTTCGATAACGAATCTGACATCAAGCTGTCCACCCTCGTGGAGCTTCCATACTTGAATGCCGTCCTAAATGAGGCGATGCGTATTTACCCACCTATTCCCTCCATGCTTCCACGAGTTGTTCCCGAAGGAGGAGCCATGATCGACGGCCGATACGTCCCCGGAAAGGTAAATACAATATGCCAGTGCTAATGTGGTGTGTGTGGCGGATTGAGGACAATATAGGAAGTATATGGAGCTCGTTCTAAAAAAGACAACTTCACCTTCGCTATTCCCATCCCCACACAAATCGCAACACGCAATTCCAAATTGATATACTTCAATACTAACAAAATTACCAACAGGTTTCCGTCTCCGTCTCTCTATACTCTACCTTCCACGCCGCCTCTCACTTCAAAAACCCCGAGGCATTCGTCCCAGAGCGCTGGTTGAACGAGTCCGACGAGTACAGCAACGACAAGAAGGAGGCTTTTCAGCCTTACTCCTACGGTCCACGCAACTGCCTCGGCCAACAGTAAGCAAATATTCTATTACCACCTACTCACTCCACCCCATATTTTCGCCTCAGCTGTACCTGGCAGTGTTTGCTAACAATTCATCTACAGCCTTGCCAACGCCGAGATGCGCCTCCTTCTCGCTAAGCTTCTGTGGAACTTCGACCTGGAGCTGCTGCCCGAATCTCTGAACTGGACTGATCAGAAGTCCTTCTCGCTCTGGAGCCGACCTGAGCTGATGGTCAAGCTGTTCCGTGTTGGTGCTGGATCTGATTTGTAATCTTTTTACATGTACAACACCACGATATTACGCCATTTCCTTTTCTTTAAAATACATACCCAGTTGGGGCTGTCTCAACTGTGGAAAAGCATGGGGCCGAAAAGCGTTTGTTTTGAAGACTTTGCGATGCCGTTTCTTTCTTTTTGTCTCGGGCTAGACTGTTTGTTTCGTCCTCCCTGGGATCTTTGAACATAACATGCAAAAGATGGAAGCATCTGGGAGTGAAAATTCAAAATACACAGACTCAGAAAGAGCTAAAAACTGATAGACGGCCTATGGCTGTGACATGTCCAAAAATTTAATCTGATATTGTCATAATCTGAAAGGAAGTAACATGTATTCCGTATAGAAAAATGTAGAACACGAAGATATTGTATATGCGAGTCCCTTATGCTG
Organism: Penicillium griseofulvum; assembly: GCF_001561935.1. NCBI lineage: Eukaryota > Fungi > Ascomycota > Eurotiomycetes > Eurotiales > Aspergillaceae > Penicillium > Penicillium griseofulvum. Next base: position 2,080,759 of record NW_024467471.1, on the reverse strand, counting down.
GTGACCTATCCAAGGTAATGCACCTTATACTCTAACACCAATCCCCCAATCCCACAGTATGTAAACAAATGATAACCCCTAACTATGCAAACTACGAAATCCATGCAACTCTCCTATGTGCGGATGCTTTTTGTATACCAATGGATCATCAGAAAAAATCTTGCTCACCCAGCCATTGCGAATCCATCGCGTAGGCTACCAAATCTGCGGCGCAACACATGTCTTCATGTCCATGCTCCAAATCGAGAAGTTTGAGGACGGCTTTTAGCCTGCCCTCCAGCGTTTGCTTGAGCCGCGAGATACCAGATTGGACATCCTTAGTTTGTCTCTCCTTGACGAGGGACCCGGCCATGTTTTGGTCTTTTGCTTTGGCTGTCTCCGGTTTTGGTGTCATCTTGTTGGGTGAGCAAGATGCAAGAGCCTTTCGTTGTGGCTGCGCAGGGGAAGTTTCAGGTTTGCGGTTTTTGAACAGACTCTGAAGTAGGAACAGTAGCCAAACCAAGTTGGTGCGTGGAGAATATTCAGCCCAAATGCCAGGAATATCCGCCACCTTTTCTGTTTCGAGGGGGCAACCAGTATAGAGTGTTGCGCGCATACTGATTATTTAATGTTAACAAGGAATTTAAGCAAATAACCGGAGATGGGGTCACTTACTACCGGTAGGTGTTTCTTTGCATAATCTCATCTTCGTCTTGGCCAATAGCATCGAATAATTGCTTTTTGTCCAGATCTGATGACGCAACCTCAGTGAGACCAGTGGGATCATCGGTCAAGAGTAGATCCGCCCGAGAGAGCGAGTAGTCGATAATGGTAGTTTCAAGGGAGCTGAATCCAAATCCACTAGAGGACGGATGACGTGCAATATCGAGTTCTGTGGGCGGATCCATGCAACCATCTTCCCTCGTAGAACGTATACAAACATTTCCCAAATGAAGATCTCGATGCTCAAACATAGCATACTCCTCTGCCCGGGCCAGAGCCATGGCAACTCCCCAGAAGATATCGTAGATCTGGAAGATCGATGACCAAGCGAACTTCTCTAGTTCACATCCCGCATCGTCCATCTCCACAATTGCCCATAGCTGCGTGTCGGGATAAGCTCTTTTGTTTGACGGGTTGGGATTCATGCAGTCGTCCTTGGTTTTCTTGTAGTAGTCCCATGCATTTTGGAATGACTCTGGGAAACGACCTTGAACAACATGAATCTCTCTAAAGCGAGCAAAGCCAGGGATGGGGTCCAAATACTTGAGCATCTTGACCTCGGAAACAATTTCATCAATGGTAGTAAACTTTTTGGATCCGGGGCCGCTCTTGGCTCGCAGAGGCACGACCTTGAAGACTCCATCGCCATATGATTTCAGTCTAGCTAACTTTGATTTTGAGACCACTGGTCTACAAGCTTCCTCCCGCAGGTGAAGTTTGTAGACCTCACCGTAGGATCCCTCTGCGAGTTTTGCGACATTGAACATGTTTGCTGATCGCGAAGCCCATGAGTCGAACTTCTGAATGCCTTGCGCGGCAATTGGAGATAATGCCTCACTCAGAATCGGGCCAACATAATCGCTGGCTTTGCTGTCGTGAACAACTCCAGATGACCGCCTCTGAGCAGGAATCTTCTTTCTTTCCGCTCTCCTTCTGTCGGAAGATGTGCTTGACTTTTCTCGATCCTCGCTTGTGCACTCTGACGTCAGAGCTGGGGAATCTAATGTGAATTGAGGGAGGTTTCCTGAGTCCTTCGAGCATATTTGAACCTCCACCGTTTCGCATCGATTTGATTTTGGCTTCGCCTCCGGGGAGGATTCGACGACCGATTGCGTTGTCGGGGTATCCGAAGTGTCCTCTATCGTGGACGAACTCAGCTTATCATAGGAAATTTCCGTCAACTCTTGCTGCTGTATGCTCTTGATGTTCGGAGGCTCTGCAATATTGTCTGGTTCAGGGGTTGCGTCATCGTCGATTGTTACTTGGGCTAGTTTCGCTTGGAGGCTTTCCACAGGGTCAAAACGTTGGGTTGTGGATCTGGTTTCTCTGGCCGGGCTTCCTTGGTCAAATACTGCCCTAGGGGCATCGGCTCTCCGTTTCCCGTACACTCTGCGCTGAGCCACCAACTTGGGTTTGGATTGTTTGGGCTCCATTGGTGTCGCGTGACATGTAAGTGGCGAGCGTGGTCGGGGTGATGTTATCGGGGAAGATTTATACACCCAGTAAATTATTCTGGGATGTATATCTATGTTGTATGTTAAGCGGATTAGGATAGTTCGACAGAATGAGATCGAGAAAGATGATCTGGGCCCGAATTGGATTATGTTGATGTTTAGCCTAGTTAGGCTTAGCGCGGAGTTGCTGCGGTAAAAATATTCTGCCTTTGGTCTTGGGACTTGTATATTTTGTACAGTGTAAGTACAACATAGTTATACGGAGTACCTATGTATCTTGTTATGAACTATTATGTTGTACAATATTGGAAGATTTGGCCTCTTATGCGGCCTTGTGGCTTTTCAGTGGTTTTTTTTTTTTTTTTTCAGTGGTCTTCCATTCCCACCTGAGTGGCGCCGGTGGTTATACAAGGGATACATTCTTGTTTCCATTTCATTGCTCTAACTACGGAGTAATATTGAGACATACTGGACATGCTCTTAGAGTCTTTTCCTTGCATTGTACATGAAACGAACGTGGGACTCAGACCTTTGATCTGCACCCTCGTTGCTGTTGTTGTATGGTGTACTCCGTATGGAGTACATAGTACGAAGTCGGACATGGCTTCAAGTTCAGAAACATCCCGTGTTTTTCCCCCTTTCTCCGGATTTCGGGAAAAGATAGTCAGTCATAAAATAGTCAATAGCCCAAGAGTCTAGATACATGCAAGCCGAATATCCCTGAACGGTGAATGGCCCGGGGCCATCCACAGTGGACATCAGGCCGGGGCTGACCGGAAGTGGTTCCTGCAAGTCACATTGTGACGTACCGGCCATCTAGCAAGTCAAGAGGATATAAGATATAACAAAGAAGCAAATAAAAGCCGTTAGAATGATATATCAAAATATAAAAAAAGTTGGAAACTGAAATTATTAAAAAAAAAAAAAAAAAAAAACAAATTAAAAAGGAAAAAAAAGGTCAAGTCAAGTGGCCCCGGAAGCACGCGCCTCGGATTTGCCATTTTTCCTGGTTTTTTCATTTTCCGCCTCCCGCCCTCGCGATCTCTCCCTCTCTTTGACTATCTAATGTCCTTTTAATACATTTAATATTCTCGATGCTTGGGTATGGCGTTCAACTTCAACTGGTCGCCTTTGATGGCGGACGCGAGTTTTTACACTCGCGCCCAAGATCTGCTCACTGCCGCTCTTAATAAATCGCCAAAACCTCCCATAATCGTCGATGATATTCACGTCACCGAGTTGAACTTGGGATCTATCCCCCCTGAACTCGAGATTTTAGAAATCGGTGATTTGGCTGAAGATCGCTTTCGGGGCATCTTTAAAATGTCCTATACTGGCGACGCTTTTCTCACCTTGAAGACCCGAGTTCAGGCGAATCCACTTAATACCTTCCTCCTCACACGACCAACTTTCGGCTCGCCAGTACCTCTTGCTGCCGCGTAAGTTCATCTCACTTATCCTTTCACATTCGACTTTCCTATCTGACACTGTCACGATTCTAGTACCCCGCTCACTATACCTCTACAAATCACCCTTTCCGACTTCAAACTCTCCGGATTCGTCATACTAGTCTTTTCAAAACAAAAAGGAATTACAGTCGTGTTTCGCAATGATCCCCTTGAGTCGCTCAAGGTTTCCTCGACCTTCGATTCAATCCCGTTCGTGCGCGACTTCCTACAAAAAGAAATCGAAGCCCAGCTTCGGATATTGTTCATGGACGAGCTCCCCGCCATCATTCATCGACTGTCGCTCCGGCTGTGGGTTCCAGAATATCGCACAGGGGAGGAAATGAACGACGAGACCGATAACACAGCCAAGTCAAGAAGCGAAGGCCCTGGCCAAGATCCTCTAGCTAGCCCGCCACAAGATCCCGTCGACTCTCTCGGAAATGCATTGAACGAATCCGAAATCGCATCGCTCTCTTTAGATTCATCGGTCGAGACCCACTCCCTCTTTTCGCAAAAGAACCTCCTTCGCTTGGCCGCTCTGACTGATTCACAACGCACCCTGTCCTTATTCACTCCCTCGATCCAGGAAGTGGTGTACCGAGCATGGACTTCCCCAATCGATACCAGCGAATTCCCATCGAGCGTGGTCTCTCCACCGAGCCCAACCCTTTCGCGCACACAATCGCAGATGGGAAGCATGTCTTCACATCACGAGACCGCCAGCAATGTCTCCATGCAAAGTCGACCCTCCATGTCTAGCCATTCCTTCAGTACTAGTACCTATGGTCTAAGCCTGGGCGCTGGACGCCATTCCAAAGCCCACTCTCGGAAACGCAAGAAGCGTGTTGTGGACCTGCGGCGCCCCAAGACAACCGATGACGCCATGAGCGTAAGCGATGAAAGTGTTGTGACCGAGTCGTCCCGACCCCCCTCGATCGCCTCCGCGCCTCTACCCATTGTGAACGAGCCATCAGATGACCCAGTCACGCCACCTCTCTCCGCCCAAGTCGACTCCCATTTGCCGATCATTCCCGAAAGGCATTCGTCCAACCTCCCCCGCTCAACACGCCAAGACGGGGACTTATCATACTCTCATGACACTATCCGTGGACCTAAAGCAGAAGATGTCGATGCCACCCCTCGTGCTACTATGCGCGGTTATCCCCAGGAGAAGGCCGAGCCGGGACCTAGCAATCAGCGACCTCAGTTGCCTGCGACTATTCTCCCTTTCAACAAAGACGAAAGGCCCAATGAAAGCGTCGATTCCGTCCTGGTTGAGAGACTTGCCGGTGAAATTGCTCGTCGGATGCGCGAGGATAAGCTTATGACAAATGCATGCAGCGGCTTCTGGAGCCGTCAGCACGAAGACAGTCCTCCCCCGGCCTATGGCCACTGAGCGCTTAGCTCCCTATCTTTTTTACATTTGAGCAACCCTCGAGCATGACCGTTACGATTTCTCTTTCACTTTTTTCTTTCCCTTTGCAGTGTCTTAGTTCTTTCTTTTTTTTTTCAGGTCGATTGATATTTCCTTTGAGCGGGATTGTACAAAACTGGGTTCTGTCATGGTACAGCTGGCGTTGGATTATGTTCGGGGGGTTTCATTTTTACATGATACCACACTCTTTTGTCATTAGCCCTTTTTTTTTTGTATTGATTATTTTAGGGGAGGTTATGGGGGATCACCTAGACAAGATTGGGATGTCTTAAAAAATTATATTGTTTTTCTGTCGTCTAAAATGTCCCGGGTAAGAAAAAAAGCTGGAGAAAACGCTAGACCCGGGAGGAACTTAGCTCCGCACCGGGGCACCGGCCACCGTATCTCAATTCCTTCCCACTCCTTTCCCTTCCATCCCATCATTCCAATTCCAATATGGCGGGCATGTTCAAGAACGTGTTTGGCGCCCAGGAGGCTAAGCCCGATGATGGTATGTTAATTGATTCATCTCAATTGCTGAGCTGATTATGTTAGACTTCGCCGACTTCGTGGAAGCTCCCAACCCGTCGCCTGCGTCCCTCCTCGCCGACACGACCACTGTCCCAGCTGCCAACACACTGGCTGCCAAGGCTATCCCTTACACGGCCTGGTATCGAGTATGGGAGAGGACATCCCCGAGCGATTTCAAGCAGGAGGCAATGATCATGCCCGTCATCCTCTTGATTGTCCTCTTCCATTTCTGGGGAACGCGCAAGAACCGACGTAGGGCCAGGGACTGGGCGCAGGCCCATGCACCTTCTCTTCAGAAGGAATTCTCTGTCGTCGGATTTGATGGAATCGCCCGGCCGGCTACTGTGGACGGTGATGCGATCACCGTGGAACTTGCGAACCCCGAGTCGCTGCTGAAGGAGAGGTCCGCCTCCGAGTTCGCTGCGTATGCGACTGGCCGCCAGAATGTTGCCTTCCTCGACGTCAACATCAAGATGCCTAAGCGATACAACCCTATCACCTTCATCATGGAGTATGTCTTCAGCTTCTTCTTTGAGAGCTGGGAAGCACCCGTTGAGAAATATGAGGCTCTGCTTTATGCTTTCGATGGCAAAGAGAAGGACCTTGTTCCCGTTCTCGCTAAGGATTCCGCTCCCGTTAAGGTACCTAGCTCGACTTACGACGGTTTCATTTGGGCTGTTGTTCACAAGAGCCACATGCGCAAGTTCCGTAACGACCGCTACGATGCCTCCCTCACTTTCTCCAAGGATAACGCCAAGCTCCCTTCATGGGTCACCGTGATGACTGAGAGTGCCGAGATTAGCGATACTCTCCTCACTCCGGAGCTGATCCAGGCCATTGAGCAGGCTGGTAATGACTTTGAGTACTTGATCGTCACCGACCAGCCCGTCGACAGACCTACCAAGTAAGTAGCCTCAGTGCGGGACTTTGATCGGATCAGTTGTTAACAAATGTGTGTCACCAGGATTGACGAGACCATCCCGAAGAAGCGCATTCAGCTCTCCGCTAACCTCGCCTCCTCCGCGTCCGGCTATGCTTCCACCCTTCCTTTGTTCAACCAGTTCCTGCGCTTGTCTGACAAGCTGGTCGCCTCCGCTCACTTCCGTGGCGAGGTCATGCGCAAGGTCCGCGGCGTCCGCGAAGAGGAGATCAAGAAGCTTCGCCGTGTTGAGGAGGAAGAGAAGGCCGAGGAGCGCCGTATTGCCGCCGAGAAGATCAAGAAGGATGAGCGTGAGCGTATCCTGCGTGGCTTGAGCGCTGATGAGCAGCGCAAGTTCCTTGACCGCGAGGCTCAGAAGGGACAGAGACGCCTGGCAAAGAAGAGCACCCGGAAGGGTTAGACGGGTGTCTCTGTTCTGGAGGATTCTTATTCTGTCTTCTCGCTCCTTTCTGTAGAAAAGATGCGGGTTGAATGTCTTATCCTACCCTTTTGATACCTTTTTAATTTTGATGTACTCATATTTATTTACGGAAGATATATATCTACCATCTGGGGATGTAATCTTTCAACGTTTAGCCATATTCAATGCAGATTTTATGTTCAGATCATTGAGTTATTGTCTGATTCGAATTCCAGGAAGCAGCGAAGTAGATGTCCAGGTAGCCTTGCTACCTCATACCTGGGCACGGAACATCTCAACCTCACCTCACCACTTCAATCCCGCATGAACAGTCATTCCAATTATCCTTATATACCCGTGGACTCCGTCCTACTCATTCATACATTGCAATGCATTTCTTCGCTCCCTTGATTCCATTCCTTCTTTCAACTACCTTATCCCAAGGCGCTCCCACAGTGAACAGCATCAACAATACAATGGTCAATATCACCCAGCTCAACTCCTCCGACTTACCCGTGGGAGCCATAATCACCCACTGTAACACTCCAGGCACAATCGCCCTCACTTTCGACGATGGCCCATACATCTACACATCCCAGCTGTTAGATACTCTCGCCGAACACGGCGTAAGGGCAACCTTCTTCCTCAATGGTCATAATAAAGGAAGCATCGATGCCTTCCCCGAGGTAGTGGAGCGCACATTGGCAGAAGGACATCAGATAGGGTCTCATACGTTCGTTGATGCCATCCACCCACCGTCCCTCCACCAGCTCAGCCTAGCCCAGCCTAAGCATCAATATACACTAACTAAATTATCATCAGGTGGGACCACCTTTCTCTTGACACCCTTTCATACGAAGAAATCGTGCACCAAATGACAGTTCTTGAAGATACCTTTTTGTCCGTCCTAGGCTTCTTCCCGACATACATGCGTCCCCCATTCCTCAGACATACCCACGTTGTCCTCAACGCCATGGCCGATCTGGGATACCATGTTATTGGGGCTAGTGTTGATACGAAGGACTATGAGAATGATAATCCTGATACAAACTGGATTAGTTTTGAGAAGTTCTCGAGGGAGGTTGATTCTGGTGGGACGATTGTGTTGGCGCATGATTCGCATCAGCATACGGTCCAGCTTTTGGTGCATAATATGCTTGCTGATATTGATAGAAGGGGGCTGAATGGTAGGCTTTTCGTGCAGTGATTATAGGCTGAAACTAACGGATTTTGCTTAGCCGTTACTGTTGGTGAATGTCTTGGTGATGCGCCTGAGTATTGGTATCGTGATGGGAGGTAGATGGCGTTTATGGGAGGTATGTTCTATTTTCTGGTTCCCGGATGATTGTTCTTGTCTTCGTAGTATTCATACTTGGACCAGACGTCTGTGTATAGAACCATTAGGTTTCATTGAACCTATACGTTATTCTTCACAAAGCCATTTTACAGACAGGCACACCTCGCCAATGCAACTCTAGGTTATCGACCTGGACCGCCTATCTTCATATAAACGGGCTACTACGCTCATGAGGATGTTACCACTCGTGTAGAGTGGATATTCCTGGACGACATAGCTGATTGAGTAAACAAGACGAATTCCTCCTGTTTAATATGACTGTGAAGGTATCAAGTCTATGTCATTCGTCAGTAACTGAAGGGTAGATGGGGATCCCAGCATTCCAAGTTGCAAAGTGCACCCGATTCCTGGACACGTTATAAGAACGCGCAATACTTACAGATCTGTTTAGCATACTGCCTCGTTTTATTCGACCCTCTTTCATATAATTCTTTAACGCTGCCCAGCCCAAGGGCTTTATCAAGTCGAAAGTATAAGCGAGTTCCTTCGAGATAGACATAATAGCGCCCAAGTTGTCGAACTCGCCGCAATACTAGGGAAGGTTAGCAATTGCTTGAAAATGTTGAAAATCCAACTTACATTAGGAACCGAGAAGATGGTTACTAAGGTCCGGTCCTGGGAGAACTCATACCCATCCTTGACCACCATATGGGACCGGCACACCAGGTCAAAACCGTGTCGGTCCAAAAAGTTCTTAATGACCTTTTTACTAAAGCAAAAGCTCACACCGCGTTCATTGGGCACCCAGTCTTCCTGCATGTTCACATCTGTCGGGTCACTCCATAAGAGATCGGTCAGAAGCCCATGATCGGGTATATCAGTAGGACGAGCGATTCCGCGAATATTGTCCACATGTAACAGATCAGGAGACAGCCCGCCATGAACGCAGAAGATATTGTCGGCTACAATCGCCGCGATTGGGAGGCAATTGAAAGTTCCAATCAAAAGTTTCCACATCTTAGCACTGCAGCGCCACTTACACTCGTCATAGAAGCCGCCCATTCTAGTAACGCTAGCGCATTCGTGGCTGCCGCGAAGAAGGAAGATCTTCTCCGGGTACTTGAGCTTATAGCATAATAGTAGGAGAATAGTTTCTAGGCTCTGCTTTCCTCGGTCTACATAGTTACCGAGGAAAAGATAGTGCGATTCCGGCGGAAATCCGCACGTTTCAAGGACTCGGATCAGATCGGTATATTGACCGTGAATATCACCGACAATCTTAAAGGGTGCGGGAAGCTCTAAGAGCACTGGCTCAGAAAGGAGGAGCTCTTGAGCTAGACCGCAGATGGTGGTGATCTCGGCATCATTAAGACACACTGTTTGGGCGACTTTGGTCGAATACCCCATATCTAGGAGCCGAGAGATTATATCATCCAAATCGATGGAATTCAGAGCGCTCGTTGCCATATTGGGAGGTTCTGATATACCCAGAGTATCATTGGATACGGAATCTAGAATGGGGTTTAATTGGTCCTCCTTGATCAGGATGAATTCACCCGCGACTTGAGAAGTTCCAGCAGGCGGTCCAACACCAAGGGGGCCTTCCGGCACCCAGTCTACCTCGCTACTCTGTTGCATTGAATTCACAGCCTTTGAATCTTGCTTCAGACTGCTTCACATGAATAGCGATAGGGGAGAGTCAGGATTGTTGTTATATCGGGTGCCAAGCTACCCGGCCCAATGTGCTGCCCCACTCTCAATAACTTGGAAGTATCAGTATAGAAAGATCAGCCATACATGATTTACACTACCCTAATCTTCCAAAGTGGATAGATCTAAGACTTATAATATGGCCGCAGGGGTATCTCAGACACTCGGGTGCATGGCTAATGGTTTACTACCTACTCTTCGAAGTCGAGGGTACATAATCTGACTTGGTCAAGCATGGCAGCACGGTATACGGAGCAGATGCCCTAATCCCAACTAGTTAAATCTTTGAGTATCGCAAATATTACAATAATATTCAAAAACCAAGCACTATTCCCGAAAGAATAACTGGAGTCTTCACTTATATTAGCATATGCATTTAAGAGATATATTGCAAAAGCAAAAGGTGAAAACTGGCACACTCAGAGACCCGTCTTGAAACATAAGGTATCAATTTCACCATGAAAGGTAAGTCAAGATAAAATATCATCATCGCGTGCCATTTGGTTTTGTTTTTATTGTTTAAACCAAATCAAAAAATCAAAACGAAATGAAAGCATTAACAGAATGGAAGGACATCGCGTACCTGAGCTAGTTGGTTCCCAGGAACGGGAACCATCACAGAACAATTATCTTGAAACTGTTAGGTGATTCTGAATGGAAACAATTGAATACTCCAGACCCGTGTAGATGAGCAAATGATATTGCCGAGGGTCCATCTTTCAAAAAGCCATTTTAAGACGATTTAGGCAAACCCGAAGCATTTTTCGGGATTGGCCACATTCGAACTATTTACTAGAGATTTCAGGGATGATTGATGCAGATACTTTATACGGACCATCTGTTTACGCGAGAGGGCAGCGGCCCTATCTGTCTCTGACCCACGATGTCGTCACTGATATACATTCTGCAGAAGAGCGGAGTAATATCAACTTTTATGGAGAACGTTGGATATTCGCTAATTGGTCAGGTACAAAGGTTTCTGTAATTGTGTGATATCAAACTAGTACCTCGCTATTGTTGTAGTAGTCTTAGAAAACGCTTGACCCAGAATGTTCAGTGAATTCCCGAGAGTAAACAAAAGCAAGCTAATATAGGATAATGATGAGTGGAGACAAAGCAGCCAACAGAAGAAGTGATGCTCTTCCAAGGTTCAGGCCATCCATTAGTGGTCAATAATCATTGATGTGATGGATTGCAGAAAAGTCTCACAAGATCTTTGTAATGAAAGGATCGATAACCACTTCGTGGTGATCATTACATGTAGCGACGCTGGTAACACCGGCGGTGGGGCATGATTCAGGATAAAAAATGAAAAAAGGAGGCGGGTAGAGAGCCCAGTCTCATATGAGGCTGCATTGATCACGCAGTGTGACGATTGTTCCTCTTCTTGGCCTTGATCATTTCAGCATCGGAAATCGCGTTCCAGACAGGTTCTGCTAAATCATGCAACAGTATTTCCGCTGTGAACACGAAATCACCCTCGCTTCCCGCTGGCTCATCTAATAGCAGAGTGTGGAATGGTATAACCAAGGGCCCTCCTACAATCGTAGGGCTAGAGCCATCTTTCCCTCTTGTAATAAGAATTCTCTGAGCCATTCGAGGTGGCGGTGGATCTTTGATGCGTCTGTCGATAACTTGGCGACCAGCTGCTGTGATATAGATATTGTGTAGTGATGGTTCGAATGCTGGAGTCCAGGATTTGATTTCAATAGAGCGAGATCCTCTTTTGATATCGACAGTGATCCCCATTCGTACCTCGCCCTTTGATCCAGTAATCCACCAAGCAATGTCTCTCTCTAATTTTTGTGTTGTCTCAGAAAAGCCAACTTCTAATGCCACCGTTGGGAATTCTCTCGCTTGGAGGGTTGGCTTCCAGGATCGGTCTGCCTGCTTGCTTCGCCCAGGGGTATCTATAAGAGTCGCTCCGCATTTCGCGATCCGTCTGCTGACGCTCATCTTTTGCGCGAGCGCTGAAAGAATAACCTCAAAACAAGCCGCCGCTTCTTCGTGTGGCTGACCAGGCATTGTTATAATGAGAATTTGAAGTGATGGCGAATAGTCACAGCGACCTAGTAAATGACCCTCGTATTCGGCTAGTATCTCTGCCGGAAAGTTTTTCAAGACGATGAAAGAATCTTCGACCGAATACGGAGGAAGGAGACTCTCTATAGCGCACTGTCGGTTGTAACAGTAAACGGGCGTACCGGAGGGAAGGTGCGCGAGAAACGTCTCAGCACCTTCTTCTGGCACAACGCACTCCCTTTGATACACACGTGACATGATTTCTTGAACGGAGTAGCAGCGAGTATATTTGTATGGCGATATTCTGGTATCCTTAGTTTTCACCTAGACGAGAAGAGGGGAGAAATTATATAGATCGTGATGTGGGACCTTGTCACAACCTCGAGGCCATGATGTCATTAGGGTATCATTATTTCACTTACTAGTGTAGATGGAATAAAGGCTTTCCAATAAAGTAACACGCATAGATCAGGCATTCAAGGATGATTGAGAAATTGGCCGAGCTAGTCAAAGAGAGCGTTGCGTTTCTCATTTCCTTTGTTCCCGAATCAGATGCCTAAGCCCCAAAATCCTTTTTTCTCATTCAGGCGTTACATGAGCAACTCAAGACCATAACACCACGAGGGGTCAACATTGGAATACCGTTGAATTGCTCCTGATGAGTTGAGATAAAGAATTTTCTCGACCTTGCCAAAAACCGCCCTGAAACTAATGTATGTAAGGATTTCAGTGTCATTTTATTTTGTCAAGGTGTCTAGTAGGTCTGTAAAACGGAGCTCCAAAGATACCCAAATCTATAGTAGAATAGACCTTATATCTCCACTGAAATATGTTCGTGTACATGTAAATATACAAAAGAACCGTGGATATAGCGGGTATAGCGGGTAAAACGGGTTGTCACAATTGCTTCTTAAATGTGACGCTTTGAGTCATTTCAAGGTTGCATTTTCCGCTTTAAGACAATTACCCCAATTCCACCATTTTCCCATATCAGATGATTCATATTGCATTGCACCCTACACCATGACAGAGACAACTGAAGACCCTGAATCTTTACACAACCGACGGTCTTCCCTCATTGAACCTCCGCCCGATGGAGGAGCGAAGGCATGGACCCAAGCCTCAATGGGACATTTAGTGGTATTCAACACCTGGGGTTATATTGCCAGCTTTGGCGTGTTCCAGGCCTACTACCAATCGATGCTTGGCGTTTCACCATCAGCTATTTCATGGGTTGGATCTGTCCAGGTCTTCCTCATTTTTTTCGTCGGGACATTCTCCGGCCGGGCCTTAGACGCGGGCTTCTTTCGCCCAGTCTTTTATGCAGGGGTCCTTCTGCAGCTCCTTGGTGTGTTCATGACTTCGCTCTCGACGCGCTATTGGCAGCTCTTTCTCGCTCAAGGGGTCTGTACGGGCCTTGGCAGTGGCCTACAGTTCTGCCCCGTGATGGGACTGGTCGCTACCTACTTCTCTAGACGGAGGGTGTTTGCCCTGGCGTTTTGTCTGGTTGGGAGTGGGACTGGAGGCATGCTTCTTCCCGGCTTGGTAAAGGCTCTTATGCCGACGATCGGATTCGGTTGGACTGTCAGGGTGTTGGGATTTGTCATGCTCGCGACGAGTATCCCTACTATGCTTTTGTTGCAGACTCGACTGCCTCCGCGCAGGGCTGGTCCCCTCATTGAATGGGCAGCATTTAGAGAACCGACCTATGTGCTTTTCTGCCTGGGCATGTTTCTGAATTTCTGGGGGTTATACTTCGCCTTCTATTATATTGGTGCATTTGGCCGCAGCGTTCTCGGCCTGACTTACTCGGACTCGACCAATTTGATCATTGTAACCAATGGAGCAGGAATCATCGGTCGCCTTATCCCTGCCTATCTGGCCGATCTCAAGTTTGGACCCCTCAACACCATCATCCCCCTAACCCTTGGTGCTAGTTTGATGATGTTTTGCTGGGCTGCCGTCCATTCGACCGCAGGGCTGTACGTCTTTGCTGTGCTCTATGGCATATTTTCCAATGGTGTGCAGGGTCTCTGGCCATCGACACTCTCCAGTCTTACGCCCGACCTAAGCAAAACCGGAGTCCGCATTGGCATGGGCTTTACGGTTGTGAGTTTTGCCTGTCTGACTGGTCCCCCCCTAGGTGGAGCTCTCATTGCCAGAGCCGAAGGCTACATTGGAGCGCAGATCTGGGGCGGGTTGACCTTCCTTTTGGGCGCAGTGGTTCTGGTGGCTGCTCGTGTAGTGAGAACCGGAACGAAAATGAGGGCTAAGGTCTGATTCAGTTTTCTGCACTAACCCTAAGATGGTCCGACACTCTGTTCGTCGTGAGAACTGTGTTCTGTCCCTTCGAAGCCTCCTCGATTTTAATTCCGGTACACTTCCGGCTTACCGCGGCGTCATGGTATTCGAGACAGTGGGATTCATCTGGTACATGGTGGGTGTATTGTAAATATAATTTTTGAGTCTTTTGCGTGGCTCAGCAAGCAGGACAAGTTCCGTACATATAATCTTTTCTGTGCATATAATTTTAGGGTTGTTCGTGATTTGCATAACAGAATTTGTCCCAATCTCCTCATAGTAGGAGCACAGAAAGATATAGGATCAAAAACAAAAGAAGATATCTGTGAATATAGGCCGCAGATCGATTCATCAAGCATAGTTCGACACTCTGCATCTGGGGTTAGTCAACTTAGTACTCGAAGAGAAAAGAAAAAAAAGCTCACTCGATAAGGTTCCCATCAGGATCTCTCACATATACACTGCGAATCTTTCCAACGGCTCCAGTTCTTTCTACAACCTTGGCGCCTTCCAAAACCTATAGAGATTAGTCTATATCTACATATAGAAAAGTCTGTTCATACTTCCATTCTCGCATCCTGAAATACTTTCAAGACCTTTTCCACATTCTCGTCGGTCAAAAAGCACAAATCGGCACTTCCTGGCATAACATCCTGGGCCTTGGGTTCGAATTCCTTGCCTGATTGATGAAGATTTATTTTCTGAGAGCCAAAGACGAGGGCATGTCTATTATCGTCAATGCCTTTTAAAATAAGTTTATAAAAAAGAGGGGTTACCTCTGAATAGATTGGTTAGCTGGAGTAAAGATCTCATGCCGCATGCCGAGGTAGGTTGTATAGAATGCCACAGTTTTAGGAATATTGCGGACCGTTAGGACTAGATGGTCTAGAGATTTGACGGTAAATTTTCCCATATTTGTTGTACTCTTACGGAGTAACTAGTATGTATGAAGATGTGATATGTATTCGGTTGCCTGAACGGAGATGTTCCGTGGAGGGGGGAGAGCATGACTCATCATATATCCACCTCCAGGGCTCTTCATCTGGGCAATATACCCGAGGTTGTTCTCTATTCGGTAGTTTATACTCCGTACAACGTACTAACTAGTTCTTTAATTCTCTAAATATTAGCGAGATTTGCAGTTCGAGAGGGGTATGGAAGGTGGCTGAGTC
Source organism: Penicillium griseofulvum (assembly GCF_001561935.1). Lineage (NCBI taxonomy): Eukaryota > Fungi > Ascomycota > Eurotiomycetes > Eurotiales > Aspergillaceae > Penicillium > Penicillium griseofulvum. Next base: position 2,065,368 of record NW_024467471.1, on the reverse strand, counting down.
CATGTTATCAATCACAATGCACTATTAGAGACAGAATGCAGCCACAAGCACATAATTTCACTTACCCCGCTGAAGCCCTGAGGGGATAGCTTCATGTATTATCCTTGGCATCATGTGGCTCAGCACTCGGTGAGATCATCAAGTATTGGATGATATAAATGCCGCAACAAGGATATGTAGCGCAAGATCAACTCATACAACCTACCCCTGGAGGTATAAAGAGCCACCCATCATAGGCCGGGTATCCTGCGACGAATAAACAGCCCAGCCATGTCCTATACCTACTATTCCAACGCTCGCTTATCGCACACATTCACTTCCAAACCCCGCAAGACTCTCAGATCACCAAATCGCGACATCGCCTTCCGCAACCAATACATAGCACGATCAAAGACAACCCTTGTGCTCAGACCATTTGGTAGCCCCCATTCAGCCGTCGCATATAAAATCACAGAAGAAGATGGAACGCCACAGTTTACGGTGACTGGCCGCAAATATACTGATCGATCATGTCGCGAATTCCGAGATCATTCGGGCCTACCGCTCTTCGAGCTGCATCGAAAATTGTCATGGACGAATAGTTGGTCAGTCAGCTTACCAGGATGTGACACCGCGACGATAGCGACTGGCGCTCCGCGATGGACATTGGGGAATACTTCTTTCGGGAATTTTGATCTTTCATTTGAGAATGCTGCTGCATTTGGAGGGAAACGCCTGGATGAGAAAATGCTCACTTTGCATATTGAACGGCATGGAAATGCGCTGGCGCTTTTCGATGTTGTTGATGGGGATAGGAAGGTTGCTGAAGTTCGGGAGAGTATTCATCATAATGAGAAATTGGCTTTGATGAGAGGCTCAAGGCAGGGGTATCGGCCTGCTATGGATGTCATTATAATGCCTGGGGTTGATATTTCGTTGGTGAGTATTCGAGTCTAAGCATTGTGGTATGTATGAACTGACATTTGTACAGGTTGCAACTATTGCTGTTATTGTATCCGACTGGGTTTTTGGGTCAAGTTGATTGAGCTCCTTGTTTTTCGTTATTCTAAGCATAAGTCAAGCAAGTCAAGCAAATGCCAAGGTGTTTCCAGTTCTTATTTTGGGCTTGGCAGGTATCTGAGGCGCAGGTTTTCTCTATCAACTTCATTTTACCCCATGATTCTACCACATTCCGTTGCTTTGTTGTGAAAACAAAAGCATACGTGCCACATATAAAAGAGTGAATCCTTTTACCCCATGAATCTTCATGCTATTATAGTACTATATATCTTATACCCTCTATGTACTATGGCTATTGATCAGCCACAATATCCTATCGATTCCTCATTCTCACATAGGACCTGCAAAGGTAATCGCTACCTAGCCTTGAAAACCTTCGTCTATCACCATGTTTATCCCGATAGTCGGTATCGTGACAATGACAAGCTACCTGAAACTACATAGTAGTTATCCTTTACTATTTAGGAGTACTGGAGAAACATCACTCCGGCAGCGGAAATAGTGTAACCTGTCACTTACACTTCTGCTACACATACATCCAACGTAGTAGCCACCTTATCGCATAGACACAGGTAACATGGTGACAAAAGTTCAGGTCTCACCTCAAAATCACAGTTGATAATTAACCCCGCACTACAAATTGGCCAGCGCATCAGCTTGTAGAATTGGAAGACCATAGCGTCAACTTCTTTTCCCCCTCCTTGAATCACCTTTCCCTGAGGATTACTCAGACTTTTTGTGAACCTCCATTGACATCATGTTGAATGTATTGAACGCCCCAATCATCACATCACTGAGTGTTTTGATCGTCTCTCTAGTCCTTTACTACTTCCACAACAAGATCTCAGAGCGTGTTCTAAACAACTTCCAAACCAGCGAGACATGGATTCCAGAGAATGAGCTAGTCCTATTGACTGGTGGAAGTGGAGGCATTGGCAGAGAGATAATGAAAGAGCTTTCTCGCAAGAAAGTACGCGTTGTGATCCTCGACATCAACCGACCGACCTTTGAGCTTCCAGAAAATGTCACATTCTACCAAACAGATATAACGTCGGCCAGATCTCTTTCCGAAACGGGCGCTGCTATGAGAAAGTCACACGGAGAGCCGACTGTTATTGTGAACAATGCTGCTGTGTTCCACCATGGTACCATTCTCGAAATGCCAGAGGAGAAATTGCGTCAGACATTCGATGTCAACATTATCTCCCATTTCCTCATCTTGAAGGAATTTCTTCCGTATATGGTTCGTATGAACCGTGGCCATGTCATTACAGTAGCGAGCGTTGCGAGCTTTGTTACTATCGGTGAGATGGTAGACTATGCTTGTTCAAAAGCTAGCGCTCTTTCTTTCCAGGAGGGACTTCGGCAGGAATTGAAATATTGGTATAAGGCACCGAATGTGCGGACAAGGTTGGTTTAGGAAAGCCCTTAGAAAAAGAAATCATACTGACAATCCCAAGTTCCGTTCACCCCCTTTGGGTTCGGACTCCCATGATCGACGGCTTCACTAGATATGAATCTGATTTCCGTCAACCACTTCTGGATCCAAAGGATGTCTCACGGGCTGTGGTGGAACATATTGTTACTCGGAAAAGTGGGCAAACCATTGTGCCTAGACATGCCTCGGCGGTTGGGTCGCTCAGGGCTTTGCCACTATGGCTGCAAGAGGCAATGCGATCATACTTCTCCAGTATAGTCCTGCGAGTAAGGATCAAGCGTGTTGCTGATGAAAATCATGCCCAGCGTGTTCCTTGATTTAGCATCTTAACTCAATGCAGGTTGTCTTAATTTGAAAGAATTAAATATGAGGCCTAAGATCACTCCTAGCCAGAGCGTCCGAGTATCAGATGATTCAGATCTAAGTGGTATAGAGTATTTTCGAAAATATGGTGTCATGTTAATTCCATGAATTCTATGCTACGAACAGAGCGAACTAGCAAGCACGTAATCTCCCCTTTCCAACTAGGCAGTTCGACTTCTTACCAGTTTGTTCGTTCCCTTCGGCCCCCAGATTTTAGGTGTCAAGGGATTAGATGATAACACGAGCTGCAACGTGGGAGTTCTCATAAGTCCTCTAAGCTTTTAAATTCTCAACTCAGCAGAAATTTAAACCCGAAAATCCGGGCGCTGTCTAAACAATTCCAAAAGAGGCAAAAATAATCTCCTCCCCTCAAACCCAACATCATCAGCCTTCATCTGCTCCTCCCCATAAGCCCGCAACTCATCCCATGAGATCCATTCCCACCCTTCACATTTCTCTGGCTCAAGGATCTACAAGAACAAGTAAGCCACATATCCTCGTTCCTGCAGTATCAAGAGTCACAAATATGGGATTATGCAGTCAAAGGTGCCACAAAAAAGCAAGTTTGCATAAAATAAAGCACAAAAAGCAATTAGCAACTTACCTGAGGATCAACATTCCCCTCACAGACACCACTCATAAAGATGGTAATGTAGTGCTTATTCTCTACTTTCATGATTGAATTCGTAGCAGTCAGGAACCGCAGATCCTGGATCTTTAGACCTGTTTCTTCGAGGGTCTCACGGGCCGCGCATGTCTCGAAGGATTCACCAAACTCGAGGTGTCCGCCTGGTAATCCCCATGTACCTTTAATCAGAAAACTGTAAGCGTTGTTTATAATTGCTTATTGCAAGTGTGTATATGGATGCACATACCCGCGCCAAGACTCCCCTTGCGCTTGCCGATGACGAATTTGCCTGCATCGTTGAAAACGAAGACGCCGAGTCCGACTTTGGGGTCCATTCTATGTTGTACCGGTGACGTGGAGGCTGTTGTAAAGAGAAAAGTTGTCCCACCTGTGCACACTCAAGTATGACTCTACGCTTATCGGGAAGTGGGGATATTATCTCTTGGCTCTTCTAGTCTCCTATGTTCCTGTGCTCTATTTTGCATTGCTTTTGTAGATTCCAAATAATATTATAGAGAATACCGTATATCTTGCTATGGATAATACACTTCGATTATTGTCTACAACATATTCCGTACAGAATATGTGAATGCCTCACGGTAGCGCTAATCACATCAACTAAAGTGTGACCAACACAATCACACCCGAAACGAACCTGATCTACTTCACATACATCGAACATGCTTGTTTCTGTACTTAAATATGCAGGAGCTCAGGGGAACAAAAGAAAAATACTTGCTTAATCCAGTGATATATCCAGCGATCTTCAATCTGAGCTAATTTCTGCACAATCAACATCGAACTATAAGAATCCTTTCACTCAAAAACAAGCATTACAGCCTATCACAGCCACCCCGAGAAATGATACCACAGAACTAGTATCAAAGCTGAGACCCATTTTCAATGATCTTCATAGAAGGAATCATGATCATCATCTAGTTCCCGCTTCTATCGTGTGGCGATGTGATCTATACAAATCCACTCACCTCCTTACTCTCACTACCGTCTTTATATCCCATCTAATATCTCCCAACACGCCACTTCCATATAAATTCCAAACCTTTAATTATCATCATCTCCATCTTTCATCTTCTCTTCCAACCGGCCAACATCACTCTACATAATCTCCAATCTCTTAAACCCTCACAAACCAAAAATGCACTTCAACATCCTCCTCGCCTTGGCAGCTCTGAGCAGCAACGCCGCAGCTCAATCCCCCCTCAGCGCCATCAACATCAATGGCCTTGGCGAACTTGGCCCATCGAGCCAAACTCCAGGCCCATCCAGCACAGCCATCCCGACTCTGAAGAAGCAAGCTACACCAATCGCACCTTCTCAGACACCAAGCTTGTCTACCCCGGTGCCAAGCGATAGTGCTAGCTCTGGCGGATTGAAGGACGGTGGCATTTTGGGTGGTGTTCTTGGTGGTTCTCCTTTCTAAAGGTTTCTTTGAATGGAATGAAGAGGTTAGGGGCAATACGGTATACAAATTGATATTTGAGGTACCGGGGTTCTGTGGTTATATCTTGAAGATGATTGAGAGAGGAAATGGGGGTTATTTGTGTCATTGTGTCTGTGCTTGACTGTTTTCAATTGTGCTGTGACCGTTCTCACAAAGGACACGAGGGAGAGAGGGGGGGATTATACTCACGGGGTTAACGTGCCTTCCTGAAATGCCAATTACCCAATGACCTCAGGCTTGAGTTACCATCGAGGGAAGGAACGATTCTGTGTATACATTAAACAGTCTACACGTCCACGAGCGGACATGTGAACCTTCCTGCTTTCTATGTGAAGTAACAGCCATAGCGAGCTATTTAATATTTTAATTATGAGAGTTTGATTTTCAATCCAGTTCTTTGCGAAAAGAATAGCAAGAAGGAAGCGCCATTCTGATAGTACTTATACACCAAATGAGACTAAGTGCCTAGATCAAAAGCTAGGAATACGGCCTGTTGTGAGGCATAGAACCAAGAACTACAGTATACAGGTCTCAGTTAAAACATAAAATCACCTTAGGACATCCACTCCAGTCTACTGAGTTTGTCCATGGAACCTTGTCTACGACACTCCATTTATCTAGGTGCCCTAGGACTACACATCGGTGAAGATAACCTTACAGTTCAATTCTATCCATGGCCTGGTATCTACGTCGTGGGGGAATCCAAGATATACCTATCTTATAGAGGAGTGTTAGCTTGCGAGAGATTGAAAATTTCTTTCGATACTAGATGAGTGTTGTAATATTTCATATTCGAACGTGCATTGCATTAAAGAATAATATCAGAGATCCACCCTTGCCCTTCATTGCCCTTGCCCTTGCCCAAATCCAAACCGTGAAACAGCAAAGCCCCAAACCCTCCCGAAAATACACCATGAAAGCCAAAAGGAATTATTATACAGGCCAGAAGCAGGCAAAATGCACATGAGGTACACATTGCCTTTGTTCAGATTAGCAAAAAAAAAAAAAAAAAAAAAAAGACTGCAATGCATCAAGAACTTGAATCGCCATTCCAAGCGAGGTTGATGTAGTTTCATGATAAATGAGACTGAGAGGGTCGTCGCTGGCTTTGTAAAGCGCACTCGCCAGAGTCTTGGCTAATGTTGCTTCCCCGATACCAACCCTGATCAATCAGTCGTGTTTCTAGATCTCGCCAGTATCCAGCTTTCCCGCCGGCGCCTGTCTTCAGATCGAGGTCGCCAAGGCGGATTTCAACAGGTGACTTTTCGTCATGGGGGATCTGTTGAGTGGTTAGTATTTGAATATGGACTGTTCCCCAAAAGACAGGACTTGTGTTTACAGCATGACTCACCTTGATAAACATCGTGCAGTCCCGTAGCGTCATCGCAAGCGACATCTCTCGAGACTGCGCGGCCGGGCCATGCAGCCCGACATCCCTTTCAGTCTTCTGTAGTGATTGCAGCCTCTGAAGTGTCGGGTTGCGATACAAGATCCGAGCCAGTCGCGATCGATCCTTGCAGCCCTTGATCAACCCCGTCGCCCGCAGCACATTCTCATACTGTTCCGATACTAGATCTAGCGGACAGAACGATCGCTGCTCTTTCAAGCCTTGGAGTTGCGACTCGCGATTTTTCATCTCTCTCAACGCGCAGGTCCGACATCTATGCGCTGTCGCAGGCGCTGTCGGAGATTGGTTGAGCCACTTGGGTTTTAGCTCGGCGAGGCTAGCGCCAGGATCTCCGGCCGTCGTCATGTCGGTGATGAGGAGGCCGAACGGTTCGTGTAGGCAGAGATAGCAGCCATGGCGCTTCTTTGGACGCGCGCCGTTTAGTTCGGCGGTCCGGAGCTGCTCATTGCAGCTGGAGAGGAGACCCTCTGGGAGTCTGATGAGAGTTTGATCAACTAGTTCTTCGGGGTTGAATAACGGTCGGATGATAGTGTCAAAGTTTCGGACAATCTCTTTATAGGAAATGTCGGCTGGGGTTTCTTTGCGGAGTCGGAGTAATTTTCCCTTGAATCGGGATGGTAGGTTGCAATCTGTGTCGAGTGTAGATGGAGATAGTGGCCTCTTGGGGTCTTTTTTGCAGACTGGATTTCCGACAAATCGATAAATCACATTTGCCCCTCCCTCGGCAAGGTAGACGAGCTGAACTCCCCTCGGGAGTTCAAGTAGATTTGGTTTTGTCATTCGTTAGAGGAATGCGTATTAGGCTTGGGCTCCAAGTTATATTTGTGATCATGACGTGGCTGATAGTAAAGGAATTAGGTCCACAGTATTGAATAGATTCCCGAAAGGATGGGGATGTATGTGAAACAAGCCTCTTCACCAGGTTATGCATATGCATCCAGTGATGAGAGCTTAAACCGATCCAAAGTGCGGGGGCTAAACCGAGTTCAGTTTGGATCTCACAAGTTAGGAATATCCAATCAGTTTCAACGAAAGTAACATGCGGAAGAATCCAAGAGGTCTTTTTAGAAGACTAAAAAAGATTTCGACGGAGATTCCGGACAAAGAAGCCCGGCATTCATTAAAAGAACCCCAAGGACCGAAAAAAAAAGATCAGGGTTTAGTTGTGGGGACCTAAGTGGCGTACCCCCCTTGAGTCGATCATAAGTTGGAGAGTTCAAAAACTTCAAGTTCTTAAAGAAAAAAAAAAAAAGATATGAAAGTTGAAGTCGTATTTATTGTGGCAATGGCGGTCAGCAAAAATATGCCTCGAACTGTAGAGATGCAGTGACACTCTGCAGATGTGAGATAATGAGGAGGCTCGAGGGTTCGGTAAAAAGGAGTAAAATGACCTATGTAAATCTATAAATCTATATATATAATATTAGTATATAGTATACTTTGTATACTTTGTATATAAATATATAAATATATTAATATATGTACTTTTGATCTATAAATCAAATAGGAAGTTTCAGCCCTGCGGATATGGCGTGTGTCACACTGACCACATCCTCACCTCATCTCTCTGATTTTATATATTTCTCTCTCTATTAATCTCCTCCCTTTTCCATTTCACTATATCTCACCATGTCTTCCATCCCAACCCCCGCCCACTGTGTCGCCGACTTTTGTCTGGTCCCTGTAAGTCGAAATGCCTCTGTTCCAATCATCCGAGCTAACAACCCCCAGATTGGCACCTCTTCGCCCTCCGTTGCCAACGAAGTCGCTGACATCCAGCGGCTGATTGAAACATGCGGCTTGAAGTATTCCATGCATTCCGCAGGCACTACCGTCGGTACGTATAGAATACATGTCTTGTAGTATTATAGTATTTTATTATTACCCCTTCTGCGGCTCCGGTCCGATTTGTATCCCACTTGCTCCTCTTATCTCCATGGGCTGTTCTGTTTCTGCGGTTGAAATTGAAATCAATGGGAAAAGAGGAGAGCTGAGAGCTGACAGGGCTATGTTACATTATTTCTATATTTACTGACTATTGCTTTTGTAGAGGGATCTTGGGACCAGGTTCATCAGGTTATCGGACAGGCCCATACCATTCTTCACCAGAAGGGCATTGTTCGGATCCATACTGATATTCGTGTTGGGTCAAGGTGGGTTCTCTTCGAATAATCAATTTCTTAATGCTAATTATCTCCAGGACTGATAAAGTGCAGTCCTTTGAGGACAAGGTGACCAAGGTGCATAAGATACTGGGAAAAGACTAGAAAATTCAACAGTTAATTGACTTTTAAATCATTCCATTCGTAGAAAACTATATCATATAGCCCTTGGGGAAAATGCTGAAACCTGCTACCCTTATCGATGATCCTAATTCTAAACCAAAACGCCTTATCCTTGAATGCAGCCAATATGCACCGCTCAGGGCCAGTCCCATACCGCATGACCCAAGGTATTCAAGGAAAGTAAATACGCTCCCAAAAGATTAAAAGACAAAACAAGACCGAAAACTACTCAGCTCAGAAGGAAATCCCCCCACCAAGCAGATTTCCCCAGTTCCCACCAGTCCAAATCCAGTTCCCCATAGACACCGGGGTTCCGGACCTAGCCGACTCCGCCAGGTCAACCAGCGCCTTGAACACATTACTTGTCGACGAGGCATCGCTAGTCGAATCTGCCGAAGTTGAGACAGATTTGCGGCCAACGGGATTAGTGACATTATTCAAGCTATCGACGGTATCAATGGCTGGACCGCGGTTGAAGAAATCCACCATGATATAGGTCGGTTGTCGCCCATTCCACGCCTTCTTACATTCTGTCGCCGAAGTACCCAGGTTGCCCGTTCCACCGGACGGACCGTTCGTCGTCCCCACATAGCTGGCGTTTGGGTACTCCACGTCTATGATTGCGAGGTTGCTCGAGTACAGGAAGTGGTTCATGAGCGGAAGAAGATTGGCCGCTAGTGCCGACGCGCTGTTGCCTTTGTATGCCGACGGTCGGTCTGGCAAACATGAGAAGTTTGACGCGGAGCTTACGTCGTATGGATTCTCCCAGATGTAGCTCCATTCATCCATTAGGTAGGGGTAACTGGCGCTGATCTCTAGCGAAGCCACAAACACGACAAGTCGCTTGCCATCGTCGATCATGGTTTGTAGGGTTGGCCATGTGGTTGGGGCGGTGCCTGGAGAGGTTGGCTTGTAGGCGTAGTCGGTGATGTTGGCTGTTGTGAATTCTGTGTTGAGATCGGAGGCTGTGGCGTCGTCAGAGTTGACTAGGAGGATTGTGACCACTAATTTGAACGGACTGTTAGTTCTTCTCTTCATGCATCGCGAAAACTAAACTCACCCTCGTTTGGATTATCATCCAGCCAGGTCTTAATCTTCTTCAGCCAGTCGCTCAGCAATCCCGCATCGAGCAGGTCGCAGGTAGAATGACATAGACGCCATTGTGAGTTGCTCTTGTGGACTTGGGCTGTTACTAATCGAACACCGGCTGATAGTTGCGTTGGAGTGTCGTAGTACCTGGAGAATCGGGGTTAGCCTGCCATGTGATTGGGAATTTGGAGGTAAACATACTGATTGGCGGCTATCGAGTTACCAGTACTGGAATCGCGTACAAATGGACTATCATGGGCACCGAGATGTGTGATTTCTCCATAGGACTTAGAGCATAGATCAGGAGAGTTGTTGCATGCTGTCGTACGCTTCTGAATCAAAGGGTTCGCAAGGACCATGGGCAACAATGCCAGGAAGTTGAATACTCGCATAACTGTACACAAATGATGTATGAAATGTAACAATATAGTCTGTAGGAATTATATATGATTGTTGTATAAGTTAAATAAAAAAAATTAAAGGAGATAGAAATAGAATGTTTACAAGGCCGCGTTGCCCTCTCAACTATTCTTAGATCGGTGGATCGACAACTGCACTGCCATTGGGCCATTTACCTGTAACATAGCCCAGTCTTTTTAGGCATATGATTTATATGAACTTTTATTGATCCTTGGCGATCGTTTCAAAGCTTACGTGTACTCTGATTCTATATGGGTATTATGATCAATTATTTTTACTAATATACATGTAGACATCATAGTCCTTTAAGTGACAAACGAATGCCTGGGGCGCGTCGCTTCGTTCTGCTCGCCCGTGGCGGATTCACCAGCTGCTCCAAATTTTGTTCCATCCCATCAAAGAGAGATGGATCGCCCCAGGCCTGGAACACATCATTCAACACTTGCTGCAAAGAATATGGGTTCCGCCGCCGCAGCATGCGGTTCATGCGCCGTGCTGACAGCACATGGTGGCTATAGAGCATAGCCAGCCGGTGGCGGACTGCCTGTGAGATCAATCGTTTGTCAAGACGAAGACCGGATTGCTCCAACTCTCGAAGTAGAATCAAGCCCCGTACCCACGGAATGAGCTTTTTGTCCGTTTTGGAGTTAGGTGGGGCAATACCGAATTTCGAGGCTGTAGTGTCCAGTACTCGGAACGTGAAACCCCAGGAGACGATGGCGGCTTGCATTTGCGGGTTAAAGACCAAATCGAGCATCCGCCGATCGCAACCGTTAGCCTGCTTAGTGGGATCAAGAGATAAATTGGGAGATGGAAAATTCGTCCAAGGCTTCTGCTTAGGGCTGTCGGCATATTGGCGGACCAGCCACTGACAGCAGTCTCGAAGTTTATCCCAGTCCGCCCATGCATCTGCCATGCCGAGACGTTTGAGCATCTCAATCCAAAATGCAGCACTGACATACCCTCCCGCAGGAACCACGCGCTTTAAAATCTTGAAGATGAAGATCACTTCGTCGACGGCAGACAGACGTTGACCCGGCGGTGGGCGATGATTCATTCGCCGAGGGGTGAGGACCTGCTCGGCCATAAAATCCACACTATCTTCGCCTAAAGTCCGGCCACGAAGGGCTAGCTCGTCGGCGACTTTGGACGCCGCACTCAATTCCCAGGCCGCGATATGCTTTCGAAAATGGATGTCGTAGAGGTCTGGTGCCCCCGGGTATAATTCCGTCAACACCGCTAGAGTCATGTTGTACAATCGCCAATCCCGTGCCATGTAGTAAGATACCAGCATTGACTCCTGCATACGCTTGTCTTCGAGAATGTCAGGATGCTGATCGCTGCGAAGGAAGTCGGAGAGAAGGATGTCGCGGTTTTGGGCTGCAAGTTTTTGAACTAAGCGTGAGAAGACAGTGTTTCCTATAGAAATTCCGGACTGCTTAAGTATCTTAAGCTTGTCCAGAAGATCTTGGTTGCCTTGAGCTCTCGTAGCTAGTTCGCGCAACGTCCTGTGGCCGATCTCTGATACACCGAGCATCTTCAACCCACCAACGATCATATCAAAATTGAGAGCACGAGTCGCAAACAGCTTCGCGCCAATGTCATCTTTGAAGGGTTTTTCATCTTGCGACCCCTTCTCCTCAGATTTTGGGGCTGTATGTATTGGGCCAGGTTGATCAATCAAACCTTCGGTGTCGAACCGCTTTTTGACATAGCCACGGAGCCGATTGAACTCCTTACGTAGCCCAAATTTCTCAACATATTCCAGCAACGGTTGTATCTCGTCGGGACTCTGTGGGTGATCTTGACGTCGAGCAAGGAAATGATGCATCGAGATCGCCGCCTCTCCGTGGCCTTGCTGTATGAGCATTGCAATGACAGGGCCATAAAGATTATGGTCGGGAGTGGTGGAGCATATGGCTTGGAATGCCTGCAATCCTGGCGACAAGGAGGACCGCTCGAGATCAGCCACAGTCGCAAATTCCGTGCCAGCCGGAAGAGACGAAGAACGGATCGCTGAGGGAAGGATTTTCAACACGTCATCTGCGCTGGCTAAATGGGAGTTTTGAAGCTTCTTGTGCCATTCGACCGCACGTTTCGTTAAGCCTTGCTCAAGAAGTCCACCCACCACGCGCTCATACAGCTGCGGCCATCGGTTGCCTTGTTGCTCCTGTATAATAACAGCATAGTCAAGAACCTCTTTAAGAAAAAGCTCTCGCCTCAATCCCATGTCCACAAAGCTCTGCCAAAAGAAGTCCGCTTGCTCTCCTGCAACGGGGAGCCATACACCGTCCACCCGGACCCTTAACCCTTCCCATATGTCTAGTGTGCCATTGTCTCCATAGTGACGCTGACGGTATCGAAGAAGCTCCTCCCACAGATCGAAATTATTTCGATGCTCCGGGTGGTCCACTAATCGCGTTCCAATATTGTTGAGGTGTCCAACATCCGATTCGAAGTCAAGCTTGTCCGGTCGGAGAGACAAAAGTTTGGTAGGGCATTGTATCGTACTATCGTGCTTTTTATTATCCACCACAGGCGTGGGCTCAGGAGAATTTGGTTCGTTCGAGGCCTCAATGTCGTAGATGGGAAAGCTAAATGGCCGTTTCCCTCGGCATGGATTTTCAAGCTGAGGCCGGGTCGGGTTATTTTCGGATGCTTCGAGTGGTTCTTGTTTGGCGGTTCGCGAATGACATCGTAGACACCTGTATCTGGACTCCAATTGCTCAATTCCGACCGGTGTTGATGTGAGTGTGTCAAGGATCGAGACGGCAGACGGCCTCTTCAACAGTCGCAGAAGCGCCGGGCGCATGAGTGGTTAAGAAAATAAGGTCGGGAAAGCAAATTCTCGACGTCAAACATCCTTCTTCAAGCACCCGACGTCAATCCAAAATCTTCGCTGGCGAGTAGTCAAAAGTTGATACGCGGCTGGGTACTTTTCTGGCGCTTTTCCCTTTTGGGATGATGACCAGATACAACGTCTGATTCGATCAGGTGATGTTCGGCACGTGACACGATATCCAGCTCATTCCGGACCAACTTCACATCCCCATCTTGCCCACGTCGTACCCAACATCCCCGCTCCTTCCTCGCTTCCAACCGCGAAAATGTTCCGCGCTACTAGCTCCCGCATGGCTGGGTACGTCCTCCCTTCGAATCGCTGCATAAAACCCCCGCGCACAAACCCTATCTTGAGAGTGCGACCATCGAATTTCCTCCCGCGACCTTCAGGGTCCAATTGCGATTGATATGGCTGCGGGGACCTGCTATCCCGCCATACTATTGCAATTTATACTGACTGACTGGCTCTGTTTAGCTTCGTGTTCCGTGAGAACCGTGTGCCCTACTACCAGCGTCTCTTCCAGAACCACGATGGCAAGCGCCAATGGTGGAAGGTCAGTACATGCCGGAAGGGGCACATATGCCTTCAATTGAGCTTTAAATAATCTGAAACTAACATTGGAATTGTCTTGCAGACCTCCCGCTCCGGTTACATCATGTACCCCTACCTCATCTCGGTCTACGGCCTCGGTGCTGGTGAGTGGGCCCATCTTCCAATACAAGATCCGGTCGAGCATACCAAACTAATTGATCATAGCTACCACCTACGCCATGTGCCGCATGGTTCTCGTCAGTTTCACCCAACCCGCTGCATCTCATGCCCCGACGAGAAGCACAGGTAACCGGTTCAATACGTTCACATGCTGACTTCTTTACAGGGCCACAAGACTTGGATCTAAATTATAGGTCCCAGGACTTAGTCTACAGAGATAAATGGTGCCATTTTCAGTTCCGTTGGTTATTCAAGCTGCGGCATCAGTTGTTTTTTGTATGGGTGTATTTCTACTCCAGGAAGGGGGTTAGATGGGTTGGCAGCCACGCAGATTTGGACCTGTACATATGATCAATTCATGCGCCAATCCAAGAGATGCTGCCATATATCGCTTCCCTGGTTTCACAGGAGTACTCGTTCGTACGCTCCGCCCCAAGTTGGGTGTGTACTTTCTTTCGTAGAATAGAGGTAGTTGTGCTACGACCCGAAACAAGCCGAGGCCTGGTTATTTTAGCTCTTATTGGATATGACAAGCATCCAATCGGCGGTGACAATACTGTCTACGCATTAAATACACTACATGTGTGGCAGTGGGGAGATCAGGCATCTTATCCGATGAACCTTGGAAGGTCAAAATGGATGACGCATGACTTCCCCGGGCTATTCCAAGGTTAGACAGACATACATAGGAAACCGACAATCTTCTTGTATAGAACGTTGTACGCCTACTTTACCTTTGTCATAGCCACTTACATAGTGCCTACATCCGATTGTTTGATACTTCTGTGGCAAGCTTTAGGAACTCTCTTGGAATGTCTCAATTATTCATCATCGCAATCAACACCGTCTTGGGAAAGTGCATATTTTCAGCTTCAAGTGTGTGCCTTCGGTTGAATATATAGAGCATGTTAAAACAATTTTTTGGAAATTGCGTGCTTGTGAGAAACAGGTCATAGAGGTTGTGTAATGAGTAAAATATATATTTTGACAGACATTGTTAAAACCACGTGATTCGGACCATACAAGGTCATTAAGCTCTATACAGGAAATATGTGCAACCAGCAGCAAGAAAAGGTCATAGTAGATATGGTTAGAGGCAGACGTGAACATGCCGACGACGGTGGGCATGACGGTGGGCATCGCAGCGGGCTATGGGCAGGTCGGCACTTGATTACTCAGCTGTTTCACAGCACTAGCCAACCTTGGAAGTTCAGTTACTTCTGTCTTCAGGTAATACACAACGGCTTTGCTTGTTCAGATCCGTATATCCATTGAAGTGTGGACATGCGCTGAAAATATCTATATATCGATATACTATGTGAATTGGGGTCCTAAAATACCCGATACATGCTCCTAGGATGATCGTCCTCATTGAGAGCCACTCGTCCTGATATTGAATATTGCGAATATAACAATGGAAGACGAAAGCTTCACCTATTCGGAGAGACCCGCCAAGCGGGTTCGTCAGGCCTGTGAGCCTTGCAGGTACCACACCCATTGAATTGTTTGAAAAATATGACCGGTAACCAATTTTACAGGCGTAAGAAAGCCAAATGCCCCGGAGAGCAGCCTGTCTGTTCTTTGTGTGCCAGGCTACGGCAACAATGTTTATACGCCGATGAAAGACGTCGGCCACCTCCAGAGTCGAGTCCAAGGCTCAATGATTCAGAACCCCGAACATCTCATGTTCTGGTGAGTGTTCTTTTCCATGAGAGCAAACTCCACTGGATTTTGTCCAAATACTGATTCCATCATAGGAAGATAGATTGCGAAGCCTTGAGAGCAAAGTGGGAGAGGTTCTGAATGTACTGGGGTAAGAACATACAGGATCCCTGTTTACACAGTTACTTACTCTTAGAAACATGCTGCAGCTCGAGGAGTGAGCCACAAATACCCACGGAATCTCATATTCCGTCTGCGACATTATCAATGCCAAGCTCATCTGTTACTCTACCGCCGTGGGAAGAGATCATTTCCATTGCGGAAGTATATTTGCTATACTGTGATTCTCAGCCTCTGCCTCTTTTCCACAGGGATAGCTTTCTCTCCAGTCTACAAACACGCGAGGCCGAGCTTCTTTTTGCTATATTGGCACTTGCCTTTCGCTTCTCATATGCCCACCATAACAGGGCTGATTTAACTAGTGTGGTTAATGGATATGCCGAGGTTGCCCGGGGCCTCGTTATGAAAAGGGTCTCAGAAGGGCCAGTGGAGCTTTCGACGCTTCAATGTCTCTGTATTTTGAGCTTGGTTGACTTCACAAGTACGGGCCCATGGTTTTCAATCCCTGGATTTGGGCTAATAGTATCCACCAGATGGCAACACGCATCGTTCCAGCATCCACAGCAGCTTAGCAATGAACCTTGCACAATGTGCCAATCTTGGACAGGAGTCACGTTCAGCAACCAGCATCATAGTCCGCGAAGAACGCAGACGCTGCTTCTGGAGTATATGTCTTCTCAAACGACTACATGGCGGCGACTTCCCGATCCCGGACATACCTCAAGCCGGAGGCCCTCCATATCCCCGAAGCCCGGCACGACCAGCACACTTCCTCTCCCCAGAGCCATCAACTCTCGAAACACGACGAAGTGACATCCAGGACGAAGGAATCATTGCATATGTGATAATGCTCAGCGAAGTGTTTGCAAGGACAGCACGATATGTTCGACTTCATGGACGCCCAAGCAATGTCCCACCATGGTCTCCCCATTCCGAATACTCGAAAATTCTCGCTTTGCAAATGGATCTCGAGACACGCATGCCATATATTCACCGATTCAAGCCAGCGAACCTCAGTGAACGGTCTCTCGAGGAATTACAGACACATCGTGAATACTGGGGCCCGTGGTTTCTGAATCAATTCTTGTATCACACCAGCCTGTGTTTACTGAATCATCCACTGCTTCTCTCGCTCAGCCTTCGGAATTTCCGGAGTACTATCCCGGAGATTTTTTTACAGCACACCTCGGACTTGATTTCCTCGCATACAACCTGGATCATTCACTTCATCAATTGCTTTGAAGAGAAGGCATTCATAGTATCAGATCCGTTGCTAGGCTACAGCGCCGCTGTTGTCGCTACAATCGAGCTGCAACTCAGTTTCACAGATGACTTGACTATCAGAGAACATAAGCGTGAAAGATTCGCCAAGTGTGTCAAGTTTGTGCAAGCCATAGGAGAAAGGTGGCCACACATGGCTCGACTGGTATGGACATCGACCCTGTCTGAGTCTTTTTGGGTTAAAACCACAATCTAACAATCCATCCGTTATATCGGCAGGCACAAAGATTGCAGCGGCTAGAGGACGCAGTCTCGGCAACCTACCAATCAGATCCAGGCGCGCAAAACCAAAGCCTCTTAATTGACCTATCACGATTCTGGGAAATCCTCGAATACTCATCCAACAGCGATACAGACTCTGCTCGGCGTCTATTCGGGGATTCGCTCTATGCTGGTTCATCTTCTGCTGGCGCAGAAGTATCGCAGACATCACCCTTGCCTGCGCCGTTCCGGCTGAATGTCCAGGGGGAAGATACACCAAATCCTCGGTCTCAACCACTCGATACAAATCCCGCCTTTCCTAATCAAAACTATCCAGCAAACTCTTTGCTCTCACCGCATCATTTGACGCTGTCTAATGATGAGTTCTCTATTCTTGCTGCCAATTTCTTTTCTCAGGGGCAAGAGTTCCTACGCAGTGGTGATAACTGGGAAAGTGTTGGCAACTTCTAAGGGCTTGCAACTACATCCCTGAACTCTTGTGTATCTTTATCTTGTCTTCAATACTGGAATTGGGTAGCTTGAAAGGTCCGCCCGTATTATTCATTGTGCATTGTTCATTGCGCTATCACACTATCATACTCGACATTCTGTCCACATTTGTCTCATCTTATTAACCAACTACGAATCGGCCAAAGCGCCCTTGAATTCCTTGACGAAGTTGAACACCTCGGAGAAAGTGTTATACAACGGCACTGGAGCTACACGAACAACGCCCGGCTCCCGCTTGTCACAAATGATACCAGCATTCTGTAGGCGTTCTGATACCTTGTGTAGCAAGCCAGGCTTGAGCAAAACACTCAGTTGAGCACCTCGAGCATTGGGGTCTGAAGGAGTGATAATATCAAACAGACGAGTCTGCTCATCGGTATCCTTCAGAAGCAAGAACTCCAGATACGCCGTCAGCTTCAATGACTTTTGGCGTAAATCGGCCATGGAGGTTTGATCAAAGACGGACAAAGCTGCACAAAGACAGGTCAGATCAATGACTGAGGGGTTGGATAACTGGAACCCTCCAGCTCCGGGAATAGGCTTGAATTCTGCTGGTCGTTAGCATATGCCAGAACATCGCGTCACATGAATATGAAGAAACTAACTATTATCCATCTTGAACCTCACTGACCGGTCACCGCCATACCATCCTGTCAAACGGTGACGGAACTGGGGAGCATCTGGCCCAGCGCTATAATCGACCTGACCATGTCTCTCGTGCACGAAAAGACCACCCATCGCGCCAGGCCCGGCATTGCCGTACTTGTACGTGCACCAAGCTGCGAAGTCGACGTTCCAGTCATGCATCTTCAACTCCACATTTCCATATGCGTGTGCTAGATCCCATCCAACGACGAGGTTCTTTGACTGAGCGTACTTGGTAATTGTGGGGATGTCAAATAGCTGTCCGGTGTAATATTGGATACCAGGGAGAAGAAGAAGCGCTGCGGTTTCAGCATGCTCGTCGATATAGGACATAATTTTCTCTGTTGAGATCTCGTATTGTCCCTCATCTGGGCCAATGAGAATCATGTTTTCATCCGAATCTAGGTCATGCCAGGCAATGTGTGATTCAATTGCATACTATGAGCGTATTAGTGGTGGGCAATCGAGACAGCAGATTATCACTCACATGATCACTAGGGAATGCCTTCCAATCCATGAGAATCTTCCGCTTAGTCTCCGTTGGCTTGTAGAAGCTTGCAAGCAACAGGTGAAGGTTCATAGTCAAGGTTCCCATAGCTGCGACCTCTTCAGGCGCGGCCCCGACAATGCGGGACATTGAAGCAGCCGCTTGCTCGGATAGTAGCTGCCATTGTTTCAATGGTGAGTCTTCAAGGTCAGTAAAGTGTCCGCAGACACCGATGGAAGACCAAGTATCCAACTGAGCCTCCATATACTTTGACACAGCCTTGGGCTGGATACCCAATGAGTTACCGCAAAAGTATGTGCTTGGCTCTGACGAGAGACCTGTATGGGCTTATTAGAAATAACTAGACTATATCATGCGTTTACACGAAGATGTTCTCACCTGGCTTCGCTAGCTTCTTCGTCGCGAGATTCGCCTTGGAGGGAATGATAAATTGATCACGGAATTCACGCAGAGGATCAGCTGCATCAAGAGATGCGGCATAATCCTCTGATGCTGCCTCTGCAGGGAAGACTGGCTTAGACACTTTGGTGATCGTCATATTGATGCTGTTCATGAAATATGTTATAGTGTAAACCAACTTGAAGTGAGGGTGTACAAGGAGAATAATGACTTCTCGGAAATAGGTTATTGCTTTTTATAAAGCCAAACCGGAGACTAGACAAAGGCTACTATGGGGTAACACGGATGAAGTTCCGCTTCCGTCTCCCCGATCCGTGTCTACTATTTGACATATTACATCATAAAAGATTTTTGTTCTACATAAAAAAATTGCCTTCTCATAGGTTTATACATACTTTATTACATGCATAATGAAGCAGATGGCCTACCATATCACAGAAAAGCAATTGGAGCCTCTGATTGGAAATAAGACCAAAGATTTGTTTCATGTCAAGTCTCAATCGCAACGTCAAACATTGACACTCGTTTCCTCATTCCAAGGTTGACCTCGGGAATTGAGTAACACTAAGCTTATCTAGGTTATTGTGCCACTGGAGAGGCGGAAGACGGAGATAGATCCGGATAGATTCCGGATTGTATAGATTCTTTGACTAAATGGCCCCGATACAAACCGATGTAGGAAGATATTGAAATAATGAGGCTTTAAAGTTCTAAAATTGGTCTCGCATCATAAACGTAAAAGGCAACCGTTCCCCTTTGTTCTTGTTTACATACACGCCAGACCGTTCTTCTTTCCTCACTCCTACACATATCATCATCCACACAATGTTGCAATCAACAGATGCTATTTTCAATGATCTTTTCGGAAGTTATGCCGAGCAAGGCTTTCTCCCAGATCGTCTTCCATTGGCCAGACTCCCAAATCCCTATTACAAGACTTGGGAGGACATAGCCAGCCAACTCCCCAGCCTCATCCAATCGAGCCAGATCCGCGACAGAATTGATAATATGCCCGTCTGCACGACTGAACATCTTCAAACAGAAGCAGAATGGCGACGGGCTTGTGTCATTATGGGATATTTCACTCATGCGTATATCTGGGGAGGAGAGATCCCCAAAGACGTAAACATCCACCACCCTTCCCTTTCCCATCAACGATTCCCTGACATCCAGAACCACAGAGACTTCCCCCATCAATCTCAAAGCCCTTCCTTGAAATATCAGCACACCTCCAACTCCCTGCCTGCGCCACCTATGCTGGCCTGACACTATGGAACTTCCTACCTTCCAGCCCAGGAGCAGACATCACAGACCCAGACAACCTCCATGTTCAGACCTCCTTCACCGGCACAAAAGACGAGGAATGGTTCATGGTCATCTCCGTCGCTGTTGAAGCCAAAGGCATCAAACTCCTCGCCCTAATGCGGGATGCCTTTAAGGCAGTTGTTGCCATCGACGTGGAATTACTCACTGCACTCTTGTACAGATTTGCTGACGGTTTATCCGACCTCACAATGACTCTGAAAAGAATGTACGAGCACAACGAACCGGATGTCTTCTACCACCAGCTTCGGCCGTTCCTGGCTGGTAGCAAGAATATGGGTCATGCTGGTCTTCCCAATGGTGTGTTTTATGATGTTGGTGACGAAGTGGAAAGACCAGAGAACTGGCTCCAGTTGAGTGGTGGGAGTAATGCACAAAGCTCGCTCATCCAGGCACTTGATATCTTCCTTGGCATTAAACACTCTGCGACGGATGGGAAGCAGTCTGGTGGTCCTAGTTTTATTCAGGTATGAACATCGTGGGATATTAGTCTTTAGTTTCTCTATCCTTAGACATATGTTAACACCAAAGACAGCAAATGCGAGACTACATGCCTGGTCCGCATAGACGCTTCCTCGAAGAACTGTCTGTTCGATCTAATGTTCGTCCATTTGTACTGGACTCGTCGGTTCAATCGCTCAAGGATGCATACAACGCAGCTGTGAAGGAGCTCAAGGGTTTCCGCGATGCACACATTCAGATGGTCACTCGATACATTGTCATGGCGTCGAGAAAGCCCAATCCAGTTGAACAAGCGAAGGGCAGAATTAATCTAGCCACGGCTAGCTCTCAAACGGAGGAAACAGGTGCGAAGACTAAGCTTGCTGGTACCGGTGGCACGGACTTGATCCCCTTCCTGAAAAAGACCAGAGATACGGTTCAAGATGCGAAGTGCTAAGCGCTCACATGTACGTGCGATGACTTAACGAAACTTGTGTGATATAGAGTTGTCTGTTGTATTGTAAATTGATATTGCTTGCCACCAGTGCTATGGTTCAAAATAACCTTGCTGAACAAAGAAACATATCAAGAGATCAGGAGGTAAGTACATCAAGAGAGATAGGACTGCACCATTGTGGGATTTCCCCATTCCCAGGTAAGTGGCTCACCCTCAAGTTAACCTAGCTGCAAACTTGGTATGAATATCCTTGAATGGAATCCCTGCTGCATCCCCAGGATCTCGCATAGCATGGTCTGCAATTATCCACCTCGGGGGTAACAAGAAGTAGGTCCACATGTGAGTCCTAGACAGAAATGTGCGATGACACAGACATTTAAGCCTGTTGGTTGTAGCTGGCATATAGCGCAATAGCCGTGATGAATTGGGTGGAAACAGACAAGTTGGGTCTTGTGGCCAGGCTATTACGAGAGGCGTAAAAACACCAACCTCGAACTGTTTAGCGCAGTAGAGCCACTCAACAAGGCCCTAGCACTGAGAAACCTTTGGGCAGGGGGGATGAGGGTTGTTGGTCAGGCATATTCTGACAGGGTGCTCAAAAGTCAACCGCATGGGGGCGATGGCCTGGGCTCTTGGCTTAAGAAACTCGTGCGACGCAATCACCGCTTCTTCGTGTTGGTGGGCACACCCTCACTCTCTCGCAGCTCGGCCAGATACTTCTCCCTCTCGATCAGGCGCTCCTTCTCTTCCTTGATCATCTGCTCAACTGTCTGAGTGGCCTCGGCCATGCGGTCAAGCTCTTTCCTCTCGGTCATCCGACTGTATGGGTTCCCGGGAGCATCACTCATGGGAATATCCGCCGTCCTGCTCTGTCCAATCTGCTTAGTATTCTTTCCCTTGCTCTTGCCAGTCTGACCACCAGCAGAGCCTCCGGTGAGGATCTCGTAGAACTGCTCAACGGGCTCATTGAAGATGATCTCTTCGTAATTCTGGCTGATCACGGTTTCCCGACGTTCTTTCATTCCCTCCGCATCTGGGCCGTAAGGATGTAGCTTCAGACTATGCCACAGAGTCTGGGGCTTCTCGTTTGATTCGGGCACAAAGTACAGCTTGATCTGAATTTCGAATTCACCCCAGCCAGTTTCGGAAACTTCAAAGGGCGGCTGCTCGATCGAGCGGACATTGTGGGCGTATGTCTCATGAAGCTTGAATTGAACTTTCTTTAGCCAGTAGGAGATATCCTCGCCGTTGATTCCCTTGACGAATATCTCCCACCTGTGGGTGTGGTCTGGAGGACAGTTCGGCGGCTTATTATCGGGATCGAAGGGATGCGCAATGCTGCCAAATACTGTGTTTATTAGGGACTGTTGGCGGTAATGCACCCTTTGCGAACATACCGAATGGTCGGAATACCGAGACACCCTATGAGCGCATTAGTTTGATTTCAATATTTCCCCATATTTGAAGCTTACCCTGACACGCTTATTTCCTGTTGCAGATGGCATCTTGTAAGTTGTAGATTGTTGAAGATGGAAACGGATTGTCCAGAACAAGGGCGCAAGAAAGTGGAAGAATGATAATCCGTCGGGGCTCAAGTGGTCCGACAAGAAGGCAAACGATACCGAATGACGCTAACTTCAAAGTCCTGCAAGAGGCAATTACTTCTATTTAACTCTTCTTATTATTGATGAGTTTGATATTGGCTTTCTCAACCCAGTTCTAAAGTCTCAATTGCTACATAGCCTGGACTTGTTCCGATACTTTGGTGATATCATTATCCCGAGCTATCCCAAAGCTACAATTACAGCATGCAGACAAAAAGATTAGTTGTTGCCGGAGGAAGCGGTTTTTTGGGTTTGTGATACACATGCGCAAAATCTAATATTATTTTACTGACTAGTTCTTCCAGGATCCAGAATCTGTAAAGCTGCAACAGCAAGGGGATGGACAGTTACATCATTAAGGTAGCTAGCATGCCTATGTATGGATCCACGCAGCATACTGATCTCAGTCTAGTCGATCTGGTGAGCCCCGGTGGGAGACAGTGACCGATTCTCGGGAACGACCCAGCTGGGCAGGCTCTGTGGAATGGGCTAAGGCCGATATCCTCAAGCCTGAGAGCTACAAGCCGCATTTGAATGGTGCTTCTGCTGTTGTCCACACAATGGGCATTTTATTGGAAGCCGACTACAAGGGCGTTGTGCAAGGAAGAGAGCCAATCTTAAGTGGCCTTCAACGAGCTTTTAGTACATCTAAGCTTGGAAGCCAGAACCCTCTGACAAGACGAGAGGGTGAGGCTTTGGAGCCAAAGGAGAGAGATGGACAGCTGACCTATGAATTGATGAATCGAGATTCAGGTGCGTACAAGAGTTCTAGAGTCTGTTTCGAAAGCTGACACGTGTGTGATTTAGCAATTGCACTAGCTCAAGAGTCCATCAATGAACATGTCCCAGCCTTCGTTTATATCTCTGCAGCGGCCGGGGCTCCGCTTCTGCCATCCAGGTACATCAGTACTAAAAGGGAAGCAGAGGCAACTATCACATCCACCCTCCCGAACCTAAGAAGCATCTTCATACGCCCGGGCTTCATGTACGACTCGAGTCGGAAGTTCACGCTGCCAATTGCAATGGGTGGCTTTGTCGCCTCGGAGTTCAACACATTCCTCGGGAATAAGCTTGGGTTCCTTGGAGCTATGGCCGAAAAGCCCCTCAAAGTCGATGTTGTGAGCGAAGCAGTAGTCGAAGCATTGGAGGATGAGTCCACCAAAGGCGCAGTCGGAACAAAACAGATTGAGGCACTTGCAACAAAAGCCTGGCGAAAGACGATGCTTTAGGTGTGCAGGCTGATCAAGTGACTTGTATGTTTGTGTATAACAATGTTTTTTTTAGCAGATAAAACACATGGAATCTCTGCTGTTTGATTCATGCCTTGTCCAAGTACAGCTCGGAACTTCCGCTATGTAAAATATTGCAATCAATTTCACATTCAAATTAGATCATGGTGCCACGTTCGAAGCTGTCCCGAATTTCGGTGGTGTACTAGAAAACTGTTAGTGAAACGATCAAACAAAAATAGAGCAAGGGAACACTGACCTTGTTGTAGAAGCGAGCGAGTTTCTGGTTGAACTGTCTGTTCTTCTCGTTGATGTATGTCACATCCGCATCATCATCGCCACCACGGCGCTCCTTGCGTTTCTTTAGGCGCACCTCCTCGGCCTTCTGGATATCGCTAACCAGTCTGTCGACAGCAGCCCGATCCGGTTTGCTTTCCGTAAAGCCAGTCGAGTCTGCAGTGGAATAGAAGCTACCGTTCTTATCGATTGCAATCATTTCACCATCCTCTGTCTCCACAATCTCAAGATCGCCGTTGGCCGCGGCTCTCTCGATCGCAGCAATCTTGTCTTTCTCGTAGGATTCCATGTTCGGTGCCATTTGCCTCAACTGTCGCTTGTAAATCTTCCGGGCATCTTGAGTGTAGTCCTGGAAAGCAACGTCATCTCGGTGACGTTGTTTCTTCTCCATGCGCCTATCCCACTTCTCCGATTCGTCGACTGTCCAGTCCCATGCGCGCTTGCGTTCAAAGTCTTCTCCGTTGGCTTCCGTGTCCGCTTTGAGGAGGTTGTGGGAGGCGAATGCATGCTTGCGAGATAACGTATTTAGCAAGGTGGGATCGGTGGTTAGACGCTGGGATTCGGCTGCAGTCTCTTTCAAGTTGCGCTCTGTTGCAGATTTCTATACATTATGTTAGTTATGTGAGGGGATTGGACTGGCCAAGTCTACTGCGCGAGTCATCTTTGAAGGGCCACTTACAGCTCGAGCCTGCAAAGCTTTGAACCTATTCATTCTGTCACGTGCTTTGGATGCAGCGTCATCCTTCGTGTCATCTGGTTGAGTTTCGGCTTTACTTTCAGAAGTTGCGACAGGCGATTCGCTTATGTTCTCGGTCGGTTGCTCAGTGGACTGTTCTTGGCTCGCCTCGTCCTTTGCGGCTTTATCCGCATTTCTGGTTCGAACCATAATTTCCTCGGATTTCTCAATAGATCGATAGCAGTTATGGAGAGAAAGTATTAGCTGTTTTGTTGGCAGCTGGGTTGATAAGAAAGGGAATCTGATTGAAGATGAAATAAAAGCGCGAATGCGGTCCAATACCGCCTTCCCCACCGCCTGCACTGCCTTGGTTCTGCTGGTCAAACCCCAGACTTGACCCCCTTATCGGCCCACGTTTATCTTCTCCACATCTCAGATCAGCTTTACTCTAGTCCACAGGTTCCAAGACATGGGACGACCGCACACTCAGTTGCTTCTGCTGCAACCAAAGCGACGGTTTACAACTGGAAATGTGCTTACACAGCAATCGGTGCTCAGCGTCTATCCCGCAAAAACGAAATTACTACGTCGTGGCCCATCACCATCTGAACTGCTTCGATTTGTCTTGAGGGACTCGACTACGCCAATTCATGACTCGAACACAAACGAGATCTTATCTGGGTATCTCCGTGAACTCTTTGTCCCCCAATGGAAGCTTAACTCTCCACCTCCCCCGTTGTGGACCTCCCTCAAAGGGCTTACCTCGCACAATCAAAAGCTGTCGGTGGATGTCAATAGTGAGATTGTCGATATCTCATCCTTGCGGAGTTTTATTGAGAGATATGTCAACGACAGATATGGAGCGGAGCTTTTGCAGGACCGTAATTGCTTGCCACTAAATCTCACTTTGAAAAGCTGTCAACAGAGTAATACATTGGCAGAAATTCTGTCGGTGCTAAGTGACTTGCTTGCAAGACTGAAGCGTCTCCAGCTTCCTATCCAACCTGAGATGTACTCTATAGCGTTGTATTTTGCATCTTCTGATATTTCGGCTTCATATATGAAGCACTTCTTGGATGGCCGCCACCACATGGGCTTTCCAGCCCTAGATCTCGTGGATAGTTTGCGAATAGTCCAGAATTGCTCCAAGGCACTTGACTGTGAAGCTTTTGAGGATCCATACCATGACCTAAATCCCATCCTTTCAGCGATTACAGGAGAAGGAGAACGCGTGCCCCACAAACACAATTTGCATGATATCTTGTTCTGGACGCAACCAGCTGGTCAAATTGGTGACCGATTTGATTTCGAAGCCGAGGCCTACATGTGTCTGCTCGCTAGGCTTGGGAGTGATAAGGTGCTTCACAGGTGCTGGTCCCATTTTTTAAAGAACATTCAGCCTAGAAATCAGCAAAGCTGTATTGCTGCCTATCAGGTAGTGCTGGCTCTAGTTCAAAATGCCCAGTCCCAGACAGCAGTGAGGTGGTTGGAAGATATTTCTCAACATTGTGGTGACAACTTGCCATTCATTGCGAGGTTTCCGAATCTTCGATTACTCCTTAATGACCCTATTGTGGGCGAGGCACTGCCTGACCTAGTAAGAGGCGAGGACTATGTTAAGCTACTCAAAGTTTGCCTTGATGATATGGATCGAAGGATGGGCGTTCAATGGAGCCCTGAGGGTCAAAGCCATTTCAGTACGGCGTTGGACCCATCAGAATCAATCTGGGAAGCATTCGAGGACCAAACTTTGCCCAAGCCCGATAACAAATCTGTTGGCTCTGACCATGGAGGACAGTTGTACGCAGAGCTTTGCGCTCATGGCTGCTCCAAGTCTCCGGCTGCACTGAGCAGAATCACGGATCTGTTGAATGACCACGATGGACAGCCCCAGGTTGTCACTTGGCTCGATGATAAACCGGAGCGAATTGTTGAACTTCGCTCTAAGTTCGAATTGCTCGAGTTCCGATGGGTACCATCACACTCACCGATAGAATTTTCTAACTCCCAAATTCCGGCGCTGCGTGATTTCTCTAACCCTATGACCCCGTCTACCCTAGGCCTTATTCGGGCTCGTTTGATCGTTCATGGAGTTCCTCAAATGGGGACTAACAACTTACACTTGATGCAAGTCGGCTGCATGGATATGCGATATGGTCCGGATCAACCATGGCAGCCATCAGGATATATTGTGGTCTGGGACCGCCATTTTGGGCGACTCCTCGGGCTTTATGTTGGGCAGAACAATGGGGTTATTGACTGTGGACCAGCACCTTCCGATGGCCCTCTCGGTGCCTTGATGCATCTCACAGTTTTACCCAATCCTGAGGAGCAAACATTTTATCCCAGTGGCATATGCCCTGATTCTCAAAACTGCTGTGGACCTTACTATCTGGATGTCGATCCAAGTGATGACCTTGAGTATTGAATGGTCTCTCTGCAGTTGTGTGAAATACCTATGAAATGATGAAATCATGAAAATGACATTGGGGAGAGATGTATCATGGGTGTTGTCCAGCCTAGAGGTGATCTAGAATGAGCGGTGATGGGTTTCGTCAGAATCTAGTCGTAGTCGCTAGTCATATTCTGTCTTTAATGTTACTCTCATATTCTCAATAACTATGCAACTTCATGATATTCAGCTATTTCATCTCGAATCCAACGGAGGATACCCCCACGCCACCTGTTTTGATCGGCACCCAATGGCACCTGACTTGGATCCTGATCCCAGCTCGGTTTGTCTCGGTGTTGGAGATGTCAAGTGACACGTATAAAGATTCGCGTTTTCCACAAGGTAAGAAGTCAAGCCACCCACGCCATTTGAAATTGAGGATCGTCGGTAAGGATGGAGTGGAGTGGTGGGGTAGTGGGGGGCTACCCCATTTGATATCAGATCCTTCGTGGATGTGGCTGATGTCAAATTATCTCTTCCTCCTCTTGTCTGATGAACTGGGATCTGTTGCAGCATGCAGTATGCACCATAACCCCGCAAAGGCCCCCAGGTATTCATATTCTTTACTATGTATTGGGAACTGATCTACGGTCAACGCCACATATCTAGGGCATAATAACCTTGTATTTTCATGGCAATGAGGTCATTGGATCTACACCTTTAAAGTCAAAGGTTCGTGGGATCCAAACCGGACATTTAGCCGAGGCCCCGGGGGTTTGAAGCCCAAGTCCCGCATTTATAGGATTATTAGGCTAATTGTTTGGATAAACCTTGTGCCTTCAAACCCCTTCAAACTCTTCAAACCCTTCAAAACCGGATATAGGCAGAATTTTCGGATCAAGATAAATAGATAACGCTTGGAACGCTTGGACCTTGAAGTTATCTAAGGTTTCCAACGTTGGAAGTTTGTTCGATGGGAAATTTGAAAGGAAAAGTGAAAAAAGCTTAATACTCTCAAAGGTCATCACGGTGAGTCCACAGATCTTTGCAGATCTCGGATTGTCTCCTGAAAAAGGTATCAAGTCTGTCGGAATAAAGCGGAGATCCGAGACAACTGCGGTTCGCAAAAAGGCATAATTCCACTTGTTAGTCCCATTGGCGTTGAAAAAAAAAAAACAGACTCAAAAAAAAAATGATTTCTTTGAATTGCAAAATGGAAGATCTCATGGAAGATCAGAGATATCAGAGATATTCCCTTTAAAGATATCAGAGATATCATATCCCAGATATATCCAGGGAATCCACTCCTTTTCCTGGTAAAAACCCGCTCGGCCCGTTCGGGTCTTCCCTCTGGTGGATCTCTTTCTTTTTTATAAAAAAAAAGAAGTACAATAGTTTTTCAATATCAATTCTCATTCCAACTCTCTGATTGGATAAATTTGAACAGGGATGTTTGAATTTTGCTTGTGGGTTACTTTTTTCCTTCCTGGGCAAAATTGGCGAATCCCCCGCGGAAGTATAGATATTTCATGGGGATTATCAGGTGCCTTATGTGTTTTATATAATTTCAACCTTCGACTTCTAATTCTCTGTCCAATGTCTCTGAAATCAGGCATTTAACACTTCTACATGTCGAGGCCACCACCACAATGTGGAAATACCACAGGGTATATTGATTCGGTCCCCCGCACTCAACACCGCGGCCCGATACCCATGCCATATCCGTACCGACATGAGCCTCGACAGGTTCCCCAGACGGGCTATGAACGCCCCATGCTCGGACCACCCCTTGCTTCGACTCCCTTGGGTCCCGAGAGAGGCACAGATCCCCGATATATGCTATCATCCGATGTCTATATGAATACACAACCGCAAGCTCTACCGCTGCGATATCAGGGAAGCGCTGATGTCTGTAATCCATACGAAGAGAGGATATACCCAACCACCAGCCATGCCCGTGACTATGACAGTCACCGGAGCTGGACATACGACGTGGAGTCCCAGTAAAGTCCCTCTCTTTTCGTTTCTGTCAATTGAACCTCTATCTGTCAGTCCATCCTGATGCGATGTCTTTGGAGATTTGGAACGCAATCCCTCTTAGGTCACGTCTGTGTTAGGTTACACAACGCAGGGAGACATTCGAACAAGACCACATTCTAACCACAAGATCATATAGACACAGCAGCAGTTCCACAGCCATGCCCAGTCCCGTCTGGTCAGATAAGAGCGCTGCTACTCACGCATTCAATCCTACCCTAGCCAACACTCACCAAGACCCCAAACCACAATCCCGAAACGCGAACTACAGAATGCCACACGGCTTCGACAAACTCCTTCACCATGAACCAGAGCTAGAATCACCCCCTTCACCACCCAGACGACCATCCACCCAATCCAGATACCACCTCCACATCCGACAACAGCCCATCGCGGCACGAGCCTGCGGCGCAGGCGACAGAGATCGTCGCCCCGTCGACCCGCCCCCAATCGTGCAGATCCTCCTCACCGATTTCGACTCAACCTCAGAAGAAGACAGAGACCTCCTCCAAGACCCCCGCTTCACAGTAGGCTGTCTACTATTCCCCGTCTCGCCCTCGTTGCCATGGGCTGAACCAGCAGAGACACCCGCGCGCGAACGCGACCAAGATCAAGACCGGGACCGGGACCGGGATCGGAATCGTGATAGAGAAAGAGAAACAGACGGCGTCGCCCGTACAGACGATAACTTCTCAACGCCACTACTAGCCGGCAAAGCATTCATGTCCCCCTTTTACGTCGACGCCGATCCAGACCCAAACTCCGCACCCGCTCATCCATCCTCCATAACCGATCCACATCCCTCCAGCCCCGTCTACAACCACGCCGCCTCGCGTCTCCATCAGCCAGCTACCTTTTTCATCTTTGCGGATCTTTCGATTCGCTCGGCGGGACTATATAGGCTCCAGTTCCGATTGATGAATTGGGGATCCGTTGAGGATACGGGGCAGTCGATGCCGATTCTTGCGGAGGCGTGGTCTGATCCGTTCCGGGTATATCCTGCGAAGGATTTTCCTGGGATGAGGGATTCGTCGATTCTAGCGGAGGGGTTGAAGGAGCTTGGGTTTGTGGAGTTGAAGACGAGGGGGCATGGGAAGGGGAAGGGGAAGAAGAGACGATGATTGGGGTTTATCGTTTTTGCGTGCTTTTCTCTTCTTCTAATGTGTTGATATTATCATTCGAATATCTTGGTGTGGAGTCTGTGAATGGCTGTCTCTCGGGTTTGACATGAGGAAAGGAATTTATTGAAATTATGATTCGGGGATGAAACGGGGAGTTTGATTCTTTTTAATTATAACAGTTTGGATCTTTTGCTTTCTCTGACAGTTCGGGAATATATGGGATATGAACTATATAAATGGTATCAAAGCCCAAAGAAGAAAGAAACATATAAAACATATAGGCAAAAGAAGATGTACATGTAAACAGAACAGCTAACTAATCCTCAAGAGTTTAGGAGGCAGACCAGGGTTGACCGTCCGGTCTTCCCACTTATCCTTCATCTCTAACAAACTCTTCTTCGACAACGAGGTCGGAAGACCCATTTCAGCAGTACGCTTGTACATCTCACGGCTCTTCTCCATATCGCCATCCTCACGGAAGAGCATAGCCAGGATATACCCAGCCTCATTGTTTCCCCTATCAAAAGCAAGCTCGTACCAATCCATCGCAAGCTTGCGGTATGTCTTGTGATCCATGGGTTGGTTGAACACCGTATAAACCCAATTTGATATAGGCTCGAAGGGTCTCGACCAGACGCTACGCGCAGCATTGTCCTCTTCCCTCCTCTTCGAATGCCGCTCTGCTTCGGTTAAAAATTCGCCTTGAGAGGTGCGGTAATAGAAATTGGCAAGGTAAAAGCAGGCTGGAGCATGTCCCGCAAGCGCAGCGCTGGTCACGAACGACTCGTACTCTTCGTATTTGCTGAGACTCTCCGTTTCCAACAATGTAATGGCGTAGTCAGTCATGGCGACTGGGTCGTGGAACTCCACGGCGGCTCGGCGCGTGGCACTCTGGATACCCTCGAGACCTCGTTCCTTCTCAACGGCAGCAGCGTACAGTCGCCAGGGCGAATCGAACCTACCCGCTAACATTATATCCTCCCAGTAGGCAGGGATTGACCGAGTTGGCTGCAGGTATGGTAGAATCTTCTGCTCCAGAAGCCGAGCGGCTTGTTCGTGTTCGCCGCGCCAGATGAGCAGTTTGGCATATAGCATAATCGCATGAGGGTATTCGTCTTTGATGGCCAAGTCTTTGACCCGCGCCATGTACTCGGTATTCCGGTAAATGTCCACATTTTTCGAGTCCATATACCGTGTCATGAGGTCGACCAGGGCTCGGCGCGAATTCGCTTTTGCGCAGCTGGTCAATGCCCATTGAACAATGTATTGGCCATTTTGAATCTCTGCAAGAGTGAGTGCGATTCGATAAACGGCGTCGACATCTGTAACAAAGTGCATTAGTATTGAGATATATAGTATTTGAAACTTAAAACTTACCTACTGATATACTCCGAACAAAACTTGCAGAAGGGAACTGCGAGTGTGATAGCCTAATCAACTGTTCACCCACTGACGCGAACGTCGCCATGTTGACTCCCGGCGGTAGAATGGGAATAAATCGTTCATACAATTGGCGTGTGTATTGCTTAAACTCAGCCAGTGTTGGTTCAACATGGTCGACACAATAACCGTTCCAAAACCCGTCGCGATCCAATTTTGTTCCATTTGGGCCTTCTAACACATTCTCAGGTACAATATTATTCCTCGCTTGTTTTCGAACGGATGGTGCTTTGCGAGAAGGCCTGATAGCTGATCGAGTTTGGGTTGTGTGGAAGGGCCGTTTCGACGTGTTGCTATTGGTGATAGCTCGAGCAGTGCGAGATTGCGCCGGACGCAAGGTGTGGGCTTTCGGAGAGAGAGCTTGTAATTGACGCCATTGTAACGGCAAAATCAATGGTCTTGCCATTACAAAGAGTGGAGGGGAAATGGTGGAGGTGGGTGAGGGAGGTTTTCTTTTGAAGTTCTGGAGATCGGGAACTTTGCCGCGAAGCTGCTCCGACATTTAGATATGCCAACAGCTTGTACAGTAGTTTTAAAAGATATTTATAGATTTTAAAAGTGATAGAACAGCATCGATATGCTAAATGCATCAATTAATCAAACGAGCCCTCTGTACCAGACAGCCCCAGAACACAATGCGTATAATGTACATTTTGCCTTGATTTGCCAGGCCAAACACAATAAATGCTCAACAAGATCTCTCAAAAGCAAGAAAGTAAAGAGAAAGAGAGCGGAAAAGATCACATCTTCCCTCACTCTCTTCTCAATCTATCCCCTCCCCGTGCTTAAATAATAAACAGCTTTTACTCCATAGTCGCCTTGGCACCGAGCGCCTTGAACGTCTCGATGAGCTTCTCTGCCTCCTCCTTGGGCACAGACTCCTTCAGAATCTTGGGTGCGGACTCGACGAACTTCTTGCTGTCCACCAGCGATAGGCCGAGCATGGTCTTGATCTCCTTGATGACCTTGGGCTTGGAGGTAGGCTCGAAAGACTCGAGCTTCAGGTTGAACAGCGTCTTCTCGGCAGCGGCGGGAGCAGCCTCCTCCTCCTCAACGGCAGCAGCCGCACCGGGGGCACCACCGGCGGCCATGGCGAAGCCGCCAACGGGAAGGTCGGGAATGTTCAGGCGAGTCTGTGTGAACGTTTTGATTAGCAAATGTTCGTATAAATACCTCAATTGAGCAGAGCGACGGTTTAGATTGAGTGATATATGCAAGGACGCATTTCCTGTTTGGAAATCCATCAATTATATGTCGAATGTCAAACCCACCTTCAAGCTAGACACGAGGTCGGCAGTCTCGAGCAGAGTCAATGTGCTGATCTGGTCGACAATCTGGGAGATCTTGGGGTTGCTGGAAGCAGCAGGGGCTGCCTGGGTGGATTCGCATCGGCGGCTGCTGGGTGTGCGACGGGCTGTGAGGTATGTAGCGGAGGTCGCGATGCGCAGGGAGGATGGGCGGACGGAGCCGGAGAGCTGTCTGGCGCAGCGGGCTGCAGCCTGGGTGGAGAAGGACATGGTGGAGGTGAGAAAAAGGCGGGAAGCTCCTGAGGAAGGGGAATTGAAGAAAAGTGGTGGGACTGGAATCGCGGCTCGTAGATATCAAGACCGAAAGGAAACATCGAGGAAAATCTGGGAGTGACACGTGATCTATAATGCCTCAGGCATATTTAGATATCTATCAGGCAAACACGGCCGAAGCATCAAAACGTATGATTAACTCGATCCTGATATTTTTGAAGGATAATTCTACAGGCTCATATGTATATACGAAAAGGGCAAAGGAAAATTACTGGAAGAGAAAGGTTGTCCAATTTACAATGGTTCTCAAAAAGCATATCATCGTACGAAGATCTATCAGGCCTCATATTATCAAACAGCATCCAGATCCTCATTGCTCCTTTTTTTAAGAAAAATTTAGTCCTGGTCCCAGTCACCTCCACCCTGGGGTGGCTTGGGGCCTCCAGCCTGTCTCGAGACAATGATCTGGTCGACGCTCAGCACCGTCCGGGCGGACTCACTGGCCAGACGGATCGCAGACATCTTCGTGGCCATAAGATCTAGAATACCCTCCTCGACAGTGTCTAGGGTGCCGTCGGAGTCACCAATCTCAAGGTCAACACCTGTAGTCCAGTATTGTTCCTCATCTTCGGATGAGCTTCCCTCCTCCTCATCCTCCTCTTCAGATGACTCTCCAGGGGCAGTGGTGCGGTGGTGTGCGGTGTACAGACGCGACAGAACCTCGGTGGCATCGAGACCGGCAGACTCGGCAAGTGTACGGGGAACGACCTCGAAGGCCTCGGCGAATTTGCGAATGGCGTACTGGGGAAGACCAGGGGTTCGGTCGGCGAAGTGGGAGATGCGCTCAACGAGCTGGATCTCTGTAGCACCGGCACCGGGCACGAGACGGGGGTCCTTGGTGATGGCCTTGACGACGTTGACGCCGTCATCGATGGCACGCTCGACGTCCTCCAGGTGGTTCTGGGTGGCACCGCGCAGGACAATGGTTGCTGTGCGGGTGATAGCGTTGGCATCCTCCTGACGGAAGACAGTCACTCGGTCACCGCCAATTTCGGTGGTCTCGACAATGTCAATTTGGCCCATCTCATCGGGCATGGGGGCACCCAAGCGAGCCAGAGGTGTGGCACCGACAACGCGGCACAAGCGGCGGAGCTCGAATTTAGATAGAATCTTAATGACCAGGATATTGAAACGGTTAAGGTAGTGCATGGCCAAGTCGCCAACGGTGGAGCCGGCAACGACCACACGGAGACCGGAATCGTAGAGCTCCTTAATGGCAGTCTCA
The DNA here is from genome assembly GCF_001561935.1 of Penicillium griseofulvum. Lineage (NCBI taxonomy): Eukaryota > Fungi > Ascomycota > Eurotiomycetes > Eurotiales > Aspergillaceae > Penicillium > Penicillium griseofulvum. Next base: position 2,030,575 of record NW_024467471.1, on the reverse strand, counting down.
AGACGATCCTCCTCGCCCGCGGTGAAGTCCATCATTTCCTTAGCGTTCTTAAGGAGAACTGTGCCCTTGGTCTCGGTCTGGCTGATATCAATGGGGCAGCTGAAAACGCCGACCTTGGCCCTGGTGGCCTTCTTGATAATTCCATCGGGCTCCCGGGGGAAGACCATGCCCTTCACCACCTTCGACTGCTCCAAGCTACCACCCATAATCTTAACAACTCGCACGTTGTCGACGTTGAAGTTAACGGGGTTCTTGGGCAACACAGCCAAAACGGCCTCCGCAACCAACGCAGCCAAAGTATCCTCCGTGCCGGACTGCTTAGAAGCCACCACTGTGCGGAGAGCCTTGCTCAATTCTGCTGCCGATCGCATATCTTGGAGTCTGTCGACCTCGAGCTCTGGACGGAATTAGAAACATTTCCTCATTTGTATATCGACAGACCAATCGTGGGAGGGGAAACATACCTTCTAGAACCGACAAGGCGAAGTTCTGAGCCTTCTCATATCCGGAAACAATATCACTCGTCTTGAGACCCATACGGATCAGCTCCTCTGCCTTCTTCAACAATTCACCGGCCAACACAATAACCAAGTTGGTACCATCACCCATCTCCGCATCCTGCTGTTGACTCGCCATAACAAGCAGCTTAGCAGCGGGGTGAACAACATCCAACTCACGAAGAATCGTAGCCGCGTCGGAGGTCAGAATCATCTTTTGCAGGTGGTTGATGACGATCTTGTTGCGGCCATAGGGGCCCAGGGAGGTCTGGACGGTGCCCGAGATAGCCTGGCAGGCTTCGATGTTACGGATAACGGCACCATCTTCGGCATCGTGGCTATACAACAGGAAAAACAAATCAGTCAATTGCTTCGCTTCTTTTTGGAGGGGCGCCAGATAAGGAGGTCCCTATTGCGGTGGGTTTTCGGGCTTCCCGACTTTTCGAACTCACCTCTGGTACCCGGGCTTGAAGAGCCCTGCCTGGGAGGGACCGGGGATTGATAGGGACATGATATTAGGTCGCGTCTGAGGAAGATGCGACTGGATATCAAATGGGTTGAATGTGACGGAGTGGATGGAGCTGTTGTGCCAGGCAATTTTTGGAGCTGCGGTGGTGGGTTTGCTTGGTTTGCACGAGGGGGAGCCCGCCAGTTGCTTGGCGTTCACTATAGATCGACTTTACAAATCTCTAGTCCTTATTTAAGTATGTTTTTTTAGTTTTATATCTCGTGAGGTCTGTAATAGGAGATGCTGTCATTTGTATTAATACATTGGCTGATGCTATTATACAATTGTCGTCAATGCCCTATCGCAACCTTGGATGCTTCATCTCAAATACGATACATGCGAATTATAAGCAGTTTGGAAACCAGGCACTAGAGAAGTTAGCAATCTAGTACGTGGGGTAAAAAAAAGAAAACTCTTACTGTATCCTTTGATAGCGCTACAGCCATTCTCGTCGTAGACTGCTTCAGCCTTGTCGAGCCTATTTAAATTAGTAACAAACAGTCAACGAAGGGGAAATTGCCATACCATCCTTGAATGGCTTCCATTCGATTGTAACTCTACTATAAGTCAGTAATGGTCTCTTTATATAGGTCTTCTCCGGGCCTACCGATGGGTGGGTGGACATGAACTGTGGAGGGGCCTCTTTCTCCTGTTCATACATGCGAGCCCATCTACCAATTATCAGCGATACTCAAAATGCTCACAAACATTTTATTGACTTACAGTTTGACGGCAGCCGCAGGGTTGAAACAGGCTTTGGACATCATCACTGGTCACAATCGTTAGCGAGATAACGCAAGCCGACCCCTGACTTCAAGGGTTCATACTTAGTCCGATCTTGTCTGCCTCGGCCTGTAGATAAAATTTAGTTAGTCAATTGGCCACCCGGGCATATAACAAAGCAATAGGGTAATCTCACCTCTTGTGTCCGCGAGTTTGGCAAGCTATACATAAGGTTCAGAAGGAAAGAAGAAAACTGCCCGGAGACGTCAAACAAGAAAGAGATGGCGAACACAGCTCCTAGCGTAATGAAACTGGTGCTCATACGCTCTGCAGGGTGGTGAGCTACAACATGAGCAATCTCGTGTCCCAGGACGGCAGCTAATCCATCTTCGTCTTTACAAATGGGCAGGATACCCGTGTAGACAAATACCTTTCCCCTAAGCCAAATAGAACAATGTTAGTCACATAGCGTCCAAACATTACACACCACAAACCCAGTAAAACATACCCGGGAAGCACAAAGGCATTAAGCATTGAATCATCCTTGATAACATGAACCTTCCAATCAGCACCCTCGATAGGCACCTGCGGGACCAACCGCTGCAGGACACCATCAACCATACGAGTAAGAGGATGGTTATGAGGCAAGACCTTCCCACGCTCAGCAATGAGGACCTCACGGTAACTCTCTTCGCCCATTTTTAGCTCCTGGTGGCGAGAGACACAGTTGAACCGCCGTCGACCGGTCATCTCCACTATCTCCGTGTTGTATAGATAAAGTCCAGATATCCCCACGCCAATCGCAACAAAGTGGTGCGGTTTTGCATTCTGTACTAAGCGGTAGACAACAGGTCGACGCGCATTGCCTCTGAACCGGTTGTACTGGTTTTGCCTTTGTTGGTATGGGGATTGGTGGCTTGAGAAGAAAGTGCGCCGGTTACTTGGGGAAGGTGTGGGGAATGAGAGTTGTGACTGGGGTCGAGATTGTCGTAGGGATTCGATCTGAGAGCGCACAGAGGAAGCCCAACGGGTAAAAAATTGAGACCCTGGGGTATTGTATGAGCGCGACGTTTGAGCTGTTAATGAGGCGGCCTTTAGTTGTGTGGATGGTTTCGGTGATAAGAAAGGATGGACGGATGCGCCCGCCCGGAGAGCGCGCGCCATATATTGACGGAGCATAGTCGAGGGCTGTTTAACTAGCTCCTTTTATGCGAAGGTAAACAAATGTAAGAAGATAAAGTATTTGCAATGGTCTAGGTAAGACCGGGCCCGGGGAAGTTGCAAGTTGAAGATCTGAGCCGGCGATAAGCCACATTCCCCATCGTACCCCCGGAGAGCAACGTCATATCTCCAACAATACCCCTTCTGTCGCCTGTGAAGATATCCTACTTTTTTGTTCGGATTAGGTGAAAATCTTTTGGATACATGATTAACTGCCCGTGAGCCATAACTTGTCACAGTACATAACCAGGCTCATGAGTCAACCGACCTGAGATATATTGCTGACAGCAAAAAAATAGTTTCGAGGTAGGTATATGCACTAATCCAATATAACTAACAGAGTAAGATAAACTATGCAAGGCTGGATGTATAGAGAAAGAAAAGCATGTCCGGTAAATCGTCATATGTTCAAACAAGTAAAGAACAAACAGAACCCCATCCCACCCCGTGCATCATAACCGAGACCGTCAGAGCAATTACATAGGAACAGAGATGTTATGTCCGAATACGGCATAAATCCAACTGGAGCGAAAACACATCAAGAATAAAGCCCCTGGTATCATGTTGCGTAGTCATGGGAACAAAGTGGTATCATAGGGATGGCAAAAGAAATCGCAAAGGGGAAAATAAGGGGAAATAACACGTCGACTCGATATGTACAAGTCGGGAATAGGAGACAATGGAAAGCGTTTCAAGAATCAAAGATAAGAGGGGGGGAAAAGACATGCTAAGTTGTAGAGAGTTGACGCCCTACTCCTCGGTCAAAGCATCATCGCCAGTCTCGCGCCAGTCTTGAGATCGCTCCGTCAACCGACGCACACCGGAGACTCGCTGGGCCCAATGAGCTTCAGAAGGAGTGCGGAAGGTGTAGGCACGCTGTGAGGAGATTACGCCAATGCTTTGCAGCACCGCCTTGCGCGAATCACGCCCGAAGACTGCCGGGTGGTTGATCCACTCGAGGGACGCTTCTAGATCTGCGTTCAGGGCTTGCATCGTCTGAGCATCGACCGCAGATGGTGGTGTTATGGTATTCGTGTCGGATGCGGATGAATGTGTTCCACTAAAGGTAGATGATTTAGGCGAGGAGGCCGAGACTGGGGTCTCACCGCGGCTGTCGGCATCGCCTTCAGACCGGGAAGCACCCGGGGGCAGAGGTGGTAGACCACCCTTGCCCAGGCCTTTGAGGATGCTGCGGGTTTCGTTGAGAAGATGCATCGCGCGATCATGCTGGCCCCGAGAAACCAGGGTGAGAGCACGGGTCAGCATATCGGAAGTGAGTAGCTCCATGCGGCGCTGCACGATCGAAGGGTGGGGAGGAATTGGAGGGGTCGAGGATCGCTGGCCCTTGGCCCGAGGGTTAGGGGGCAGCATGGTAATGGCCAGGAGTGAAGGGCGGGGGGAGTGGGTGAGATGGCCATCACGGAGCAGGTCGCCGTAAGTTAAATCAGCCTGGATCAATGGAACCTCTTCAACACTCAGAACTCGTGATTCGTCGCCGTCAGAACCACCACCGAGAGCCTCCAATCCGGAGACTAGGCTCTCCCACGGATCTTGCGGCATGTTGTCCTGCGTGGCATTGTCAGGCTGGATGACAAGTTGAACCAAGACGTCGCGCTTGTCCCCGAATCGGAGATCTCCCAGCGCGGCTTCCGCATCCTTGCCAGTTGCACGCTTTGTGGTGTGAAGGGCGCCGCTGATCTTAACAAATTTGGCAGGTGACCCTTCAGGTAGGCGGAGCTTCAGCTTGACGTTTTGGTGGGAGGTTGTCTGTAACGCGCCAAGGCATCCGGCAACACATTCTCGCAACATCATCCAATCCTTCACATAGGAGTAAGATCCCTTAGTACGAGTAGACAACTCAATCATGGTGTCGGGCTTGTGGGTCAGTCCAAGTCCGAACGAGTGGATGCTGACCTTGGCAGCTTCCGCGCGGGAGACGACGAAATCAACGCTTTCAGGGTCGGAGATAGAAGAATCGCTAATTAAAAGAATGGTTGAGACGGGGTTGTTGAATTTGCGTTGCATCAGAAGATCCATGGCGACATTGGCGCCTTCAACCACGTCCGCACGCAGACTCTTTTGGCCAACTGGCCGGATCGATTCAAGGATCTTGGGCCATCCAGCCCACGACTTGGTGGTCATACCAACCAGGGGCACACCTCCACCACTAGAGCCAAAAGTCACAAGGCCCATCCTGTCCCGAGGGCCCAGATTATGCACGAGGAATTTGAGGGCATCGCGCAGGAGAGTAATCTTCAAACCTTGCATCGATGAGGATACTGGAATGACCACGACAAGATCGAGAGGAATATGAACAGTGTTTATGGAAGGGAATTCGGTGTCGGGGTTGGTGTAGTCGGTAATGGCGGTATTGATAGATTTTCCTGCACCGTAAGAAGAATTGACAGAAGCCTGCCGTTGGATTCCACGGCTACCACGATAGTCATCCTCCTCCGCCCCCGAGTTGTCGAATTCATAGTCGTTCTGGCGTGAAATGGCCTCTGGGTGCAAATCGATCAAAGACCTACGCCACATATCAAGCTGGTTGCGATCTCGGAAGCGAAGATAGAAACAGGGCAGCTCGGTGACAGAAAGGTTCAAGGAGAGAATAGGTTCATCTGGGGACACTTCGATGGACTTTAAATGCTTCTTGATCAGAATTGAGCCCTTTAAACTGCAACGAACAGGCTTGCGTCGCCCGGTAGCATCGAATTGGTTCGGGTCAGCCGACTTCTTTTCCTTGACACAGATAAGCATCTCTCCGAAGAGATAGCATTCCAACTCCTGCCAAGAATCCCGATCCTTGCCCACGCGCATATGTCCATGAAGACGCAGCTTGCCAAACCGTTGAAACTCAAGGCCATGCCAATTGTCGACCCTGTTGCGCAATTCCTCGGCCACTTCTTCCAGATTCTCCGTTTGTTCATACTGGATTGATCGAGCGTCTTGTCCACCGAATCGTCCCGCGTATGGCCCATCCGGCTGTGACTGTCCCGAAGGCGTATGTCGTAGATCATCCAAGTCAGGACGCCAATTGGCATCTGGAACCTCGACCGTAATTAGACATGTGAGGGTCTGCTGTTGACGGGATCGGTTCATAGTCGGAAACTCGCTTCGAACAGTGACCATCGGCGCGGGAATAGGATTCTTTGCGACTCCGGGGCGAGGACTGAGGTCTGATTCCATAGCTTGAACATCGTAATCATGGCGCCGCCCACTGCTAGTGTGCTGGCCTTCATTGTATTCCCCCGATGAGCCGGCCGCGCTCCCATTCCGGGAGTGGGGTTGACGAGGATTAGAGCCCATAGTCAATCGCTCTACGCGCTCGCGCTGGCTACCAGTATCACGGCTATCCCGTCGATTATGGGATGGATCTCTCGAGGGGTAGGATGGGTCTTTTGCTGAGGGGTTGTAAGATGGTTCCCTCGCTGAAGAGGTGTAAGGTGGTTGCTCTCGGGTACCTGAGGTGTAACGGCTGCCGGAATCACTGGGTGGTCGTCGACTCGACACCTGCTCCCACGGAGTAGATGGGTTTGACAAGCCACTGCGTACTGTAGCGGTATCATGCGACGTCACTGAACGAACAATATTACTGATTTTTTCTAAAGAGGCGGGGAATAACATTAGCCTTCTTCCTCTTAAACCCCGCACGAGGGACATACCGATATCCAAAACATTTCCACCGCGGCTTGTGTCCAAGGCCAATGGCGCATTGCAGGTTGGGCAATATTGTCCATCGCATTCCCGCAGAAACTCATAGAAACAGGCCTCGTGGGAGACATGGGAGCACGAAAGCTGCAGGACACGCTCGCCGCGCAAGGTATGCTCCAAGGGTTCCTCGCAAACGGCGCATTCAGTCCCAACAAATGTCCTCTCCCTCCGTGTGTGGGTGCGATCTACCTCCATGGGGCCGGTGGTTCGTCCCGATCTTGAGTTAAATGATGCTCGTGAGCGATTTGAATGCACAGGTTGACCAGCGAGGTCTGGATAAGCAGAATGAATCGACCCAGAAACAGTTGAGGGTGCTCTTGGCCGGGTGATATCGGTCTGGTTGGAAAAACTGCTGCTAGGTCGGTCGATTACGCCTCGAGTGAATGAACGAAATGAATGGAGAGGTGAACGAGAGGATGGCGATTGAAATTCTGTACGTCACAGATGGTCAGCAACACCCTTCAAAACTAATTGGTTGAAGCTATTATGTAGAAGCGCAAGTGTTGAATATGTGAATAGAAGAGAGAAACCCCCAAAACAACACTTCAGGGGAGAGCACTTTTAGCCGCTCATGGAGCATCTAGAACAGACCCCAATAGGTCTCAGGCGTAGATTTGATCCACCGGGCAATAAAAAGAGACTTACTTTTGGACTTTTTGGATCGACCTAGGAAGCCCAGCTCAGATAGATGATGTTGAGTTGAGTCGTTCCCAGAGTTGTCCTCCGATCTAGGTGAACGTTTCCACATCGACTCAAAGGGAAACAAAGAGGTGGGGTGGGAAAAAAGAAGGGGGAAAAAAAAACCAAGAAAGGAGACAAAAAAACTAATTCAATAATAATAATAATTACCCCCAAATATAATAATAATTAAATTCAGTTTTTTTTTTTTTTTAAAAAAAAAAGAGAAAACAATTGTATGGAGTATACAAGAAAAAAGATTGAAGATGCATAAGGGGGGGTTCTAAACATTTACCTAGTCAAGAACACATGGGAACTAAATAAGAAGGTAAAAAAAAAAAATACAATAGTTCCACTTGGGACCATGGATATGGAGTGGAGATCCCCTGAATCGGGATTTTATTAGTTTAATGTTACAATTATATCTACTACAATATATATCCATATGTACGGACTCCGTACATATTGTAGGAATATGTACATGTGCATGTACGGAGTACATGTAGATCTATTCTATACTGTTACATTGCATATATAAAAGAGTTACTAGTAAACTGTTATAGCCTCGGTTCTTCATCGGACATCCGATCGGCTTTACAATCCATTTAGGGGATTAGATCCTAAAATCAGATTTAATTTATGGGGATCTTGAGTAATATTATTTTATTAACCTTTTTTGACTTACACTATGTATTAATAGTTAAGTCCATGGGTCTTAGGGTAGTTCCAGCTCTGGAGCTATATAGGTTCTCCAGATCAATTCAAGGACTCAATATTTTGGTAAACCTTTAAAAACCTTGGTACGGAATAATTTCTTGGTGATAACAAGGTTGGCTCGTGGATTTACTTCGGATCGGATGAACTTAAATATCCGCTCAACAATGACACTGCAAATCATGCTAATATAATCATCCAGCGTATATCCACTCCATATTGGCTAAGGACCACGCTCTTGTGGCAAATTTGTCTGTCGATCCTCCAACGGGTTCCCCTGTCAAAAGTCTTCTCTAGAGAACTTCTTTTTTGGTATTCTGCAAATGACGCAGTTTTCTTCAAGTTCTAAAGTTTGGCTCAACGCATCTGTTAACCCTTTTTATGATCCAGATCGACAAAATAGGTCATCTTCGGGTGTCCAACGGAACGTCTAGATGCACCTCCGCAGTGTTGATCGTTCCGGAGATTTCATGCCAACATAGTACACCTAGTGTAATCCATACCCCATCGGCAGCTCCCTATATTTCACCACAATTTTGGTCAATATTAGCCTAATTAGGACTCGCTTGCGCTTGCACTGCTGATCTCCTTCTTCACGTCTGCATTCGACACCGGCGGGTCTATTGTATTCGTACTACTCATTAGCGCTTAAGCATTTGACTTGCAAATAGGAGAGACGGAGAAATTTATTTGCACATCATTAGCTTCAGCTCCCCGTTTATGGATCATACATGCCGTTGCCGAGGTGGATGCCCATATCGTTTACGCTGTGATCGACATACTTCTGCTTTTTTTTTTGGCATGCAGAGAGTCCGTGCTCGCTTTAGCTACTGCTCTATTGTCTCAGAATGCTGGCTTGTCGAATCGCGAGTACTCCGTATCAATTGTTTGGATCCCGGAGGCTTGACCCAAAATGAGCCAGTAGATGACGATTGGCAACGCCCCTTTTGAGGTGGGGTTTTGATATTGGATCTATCACAAACTATGTGAGCCCCTGGTCTGCATGTCAATCATGACTCGGAGAATTACCATGTAGGGTAATTGAGACTACAAACTTGACTGGTTACAAATCCTCGTCCCTAGAGCTGTCAAGTCTAGGCATATGGAGATATCCACATGTGGACAACTCTTTCTGACAGCTTAATGACCGGTTGACTTGGCATAGACCGTAGAATTAGCACATCCGTTCGCAATCTTACAATAATATGTGCTATTTATCTCCAAATTGTTGTTTATAGTCTCAATTTTTCGCTCAGTACAGAGTACTCAGCACTATGACCTAGATATACATATGTAACCGGCCATAGATCATTCAATGATCGTCACCGTTGAAAGTTCACAAAGCGGAGATACTAATGTAAACACAGTCTAACTCGTTTAGGATGTTGATCCTTTCCTCTCAATTCTGCAGTGGCAGAGTACATAATCAAACCAGTGTTTCAGAGTACGAGCAGACGCTTTTGAGGAATCACACTTGCAACTTTGCCAGTTACGAAATCACAATGAGCTCTACGATGTAGCATTATCCTACTTTGCCCATGTCTTTTAGCAATGCAACCCTTTAATCTTTTAACAGTTGAATGCAGCTGAGTGCATTTTGACATGCATTTACATGCAGGTCTTATTGGTTGAGATAACCCCGGGACCCGATGATCTCTATGTTGAAGCTGCATAACAGACTCCAGACCATGAAATCTTCAAAGTTCAGTAAATGCAGTAGACTGAAAACTCCCAAAAAGGGACATTACACACACACACACACACACACACACACACACAGATTGGCAATGGAAGTGGATTGTTAAATCCTTTGAATTACCCCTGCATCCTCACACATCTGACACACAAAATAGGTTCGACACCAGGACCCCCTGAAACACCCCTGAAACAGTTCTTGTCTATAACATATGGGATATCGCGAAACCAAGCAGAATTTTTCGAGCAAGATACCTTCTGCCCGGACTAAGGGTTAATGACAGCCGTCTCGGCTGAATCAACTTGGTGTTTCAGGTTTATCACTTGAGGCTTAAGGTCACGGCCATTACAGTAGGAAGAATGAAATGGTAATATAAGTTAATATAAGCTATGGATACAACCCAATGTGCGAACTGATGGAGAAGTGGGTGGTTTATACAACCCACTTCAACCTACTGATAACGGCTCTTCCCTACATACTCCGTATCATTTTTTTAAGATTCATCACTTTAGTACATTCGGGTAATTTTGGATATGTCTTATCATTTGCGGGGTCTAGATTACTTCGCATATTGATATATCTGACATGTATCAACTTACGATGAGTCTTGAGTTCATATGCACCATGTATCTGTTCTTACCTGTGCTCAACGGCCCTGTTTTAATTGGCCCGAATATGCACACACCCTACCTACAATATATTGCATCCACTGATCGGCATAACAGTCACGAACGCTTGTAAATACTCCGAAGATGTTGTCCGATTGGTGCGTATGTAGAACTGGATTGTCTCATAGCTAGCACATAGGGGGGTATAGGATAAGATATCATATTTTCACTAATGGTGTCTATGTTGTAGGACTGGTCTAAAAGCTTATATAGATCTGCAGTTGTAAAATGCTCAGATATGGTCGGGAAAGTTAAATATTATGGGAAATGACTGTTTAACCCCTATGATCTTCGATTTTCACACTTGCACCTTTGTGAATCAGATAACGAATAACCGCATCTCTTTTAAGAGCCACTGCCGTTTGTAGAGGGGTTTCCATCATGAAAGGAAACATATTCCGAGAATATTCATGGTCTTCATACATCAGAGAATCTAAAGAAGCACCCTGATTAATAAGGATTTCGATAATTTTGAGGGTGTCGTTGTCAAACTCTCGATAAATCGCATTGTGTATAAGCTGGCCCATTCTCACATCACCACCACGTCGTAGGAGAAGATCAACGGTTGCCAAATCGGCAGATCTGACAGCATAGGAAAGCGGGGTGTTATCGATATGACATCGCCTATTAGGATCCGCGCCACAATCAAGGAGCCATGTTGTCATTTCTAGGTCCTCGAGAGCGTTGCTAGAATGAAACAATTTAGCCCCGAACTTTTAGAAGAAGATAGATTTTCTCACGCAAGCATAGGCGGTTCCATGATACTCAATGGCTTATTAACGTCCCAGCCGTTATCGAAGAAAGCCGTTATGATATCTTTTGCCTTTGCCTTGACAGCTTCGAGGATATACATCCGCGAGACAGGTATTTTACATCGGAGTAGCTCTTTTACGAGATACACCCTGTTTGACCTGATAGCATCAAGCATAGCCTTATAGAAATGATGGATTTCACAGCCATCGCGGACGGCGCGATCAAAGAATTCTCGTAACTCATGATCACCTAGTTCCGGTAGCTGATGGACTAACAAGAGCGTCTTTGCTGGAATCGGAGGTGGGGTTACAACACCGCTCATATAATCCTGCACGGGGATGTGACAAGCAGACATGGCCGAACACTTGAGTGCAGGTATTGAACAGCTGTAACAGAGAGGTAATAACTAGAGAACACTGAAGGAACTGGCTCTCGAAGGGGGTGAAGGCAATCTACTCGATTTACACACCGCCTCCTCTCGCCCTTGGAAGCCCCATATCTCGTAGACTTACCAGACATCTTTATCTACCACCAAGTACATATATAGGATTCTACGCTATAGCTGCTAACGGAAGTGATCTATAATTGCCCATCTAAGCATTCCTCCGAGTTCCTAGGCCGGGCAGCTTGCGGGATAAGTACAATTATACTATTAGAATCTTACGTGTAGATACTGCAGACAATTGTCATTTGTTCGAATCGATGTATTGTACATAGACATAGCAATAACAGACTTTTCACCACAAACAGTTTGACAAATTCCTGGCAGGTGGAATTCAAAAAGCAACCAAACACCTAATCCCAATGCAAAGCAGGGCAAAATATAATACATAAAGGGTGGAGAGACAGAGACGCTGTACAAGACACACAAAACAGACAGCACATCACGATATCAATCCTTCTTCTCAACAGTCTCATTCTTAGCCCCCTCACCCTTCCCATCCTTCTCACCCCAAGTCCAAACATCCCAAATATGCTCCTGAATCAGATCCCAATATCCCTTCCCCTCACTAAGCGCCTTTTGCTCCTCTCTCAACCTCCTCTCCTTCCACCCCTCAGACTCCCCACCCATCCAAACCCGCTTCATAAGTCCCTCCTCCTGCGCCTGTCTCGCCTTCAATTTCTCAATCTCCTCCATCAACCCAGAATCCGGCTCCCTGCGATTCTGATCCGAAAGTGACAAAATCCGCGCCTTCAACTGCTCATGCTCAGCCTGGCGGAGGCGCGCGTCACGCGCAGCCCGAAGTCGTTCTTGGACCTCCTGCGCGCGCTCGCTTGGTAGAGCAGAGAATGTCCCCTGCATGCGTGAGATGCGCGCGTCAATGCGCTCAACTATGCTGCGTCCTGTGCGCTCGTGCACGATGTGGTTTGCGGATGCCCCGAAGGAGCATAGTACTAGGACTGTGAGGGGGTCGAGTTTGCGTGGTGGGAGGGCGATTAGGATCGGTGCGCCGATTAGGAATGTGTAGGCGGCATAGTTTTTGAAGCGCTTGTAGTCTGCTTCGCGGATTGCGTTTAGGTCTGTGGGTGAGGGGGTTGCCATGTTGTTTTTTTTGAGGTTGATGATATGGAGGTTGGAGGAAAATTTATGGTTGGCGGGTGGGGCTTGGCGCATGCTTGGCGGCTACCTATCTTTGTATAGTACGTGATGTATTACGCATTATGTGGTGGAATGCACATATATATTGTCTAAATTATGAGGATTCATCTCATAGTGAATATTAGATACAGTACAAAAGCAACGGTCCAGGTTGAGTGTCATATATGATTGGTAGAGTAAACATTACCCTATTAGCGTTCAGGTCGATGTTATACAACGACGGCGTCTTACCAAATCTCACACTATAAACTCTACGTACTTCCCTTTTCACCTCTTCACTTTCCCCCTCTCATCTTTTAGGTCCCCTATCTCATCTACGCACACAATCAAAATGTTTGCCAACGGTCTCTTCTCCTGGTTCTCCAAGGAGCCTACTCCCAACCCTACCTCGGATGCTACTACCAGCATCGAGAATCACCAGCCCATCAGCCCAAAGGCCCTATCCGCTGACAGCATGGTGGTCGAGCAGCCTGTACGTCATACAAGACACAACTCCCCCTAACAAAACGCCCAACTAATGCCCTCCCAGAACTCCCAGGAGAACATGCTGAAGCTGCGTGGCGGCGGCGCCGGTGATATTTGCTGCGGCCTGTAAGTCGAATGTGTTTGAGTCACATACTAGAAAAAACTGACATTCATCTAGTTGTGCCGGCCTTCTCTGCTTCGAGTGCTGTGAGGAGTGCTGCTAGTTATGCGGTAGTTCGAACACGTCGTCGGCTTGGTCCCCTCGGTATCCCCGACTTTCCTCTGCGCTTGATGAGTCTATGCTTTAGTCTCGTCGGGTGATTTGGTTCCTGGAGTTTGGGTTGGAGATATTGAGGGGTGGGGATTAGCCGGGTTCAGTTTTCAGGCTCATTATTTGCTCTACTTCATGCTTCATATCCTCTAGCGATTATGACTCTTCTTGGCTATTTGCCGGAGCTTTTGACATGGAGTCCGGAATCAAGTTTTTACATACCAATTTCCTTTTTCTAGCTCAAAAAGCAAAACCAGTCTCGTTTCTGCATCTTCTTTCGTATTGACATTGTTAATCCTTATGGTTGTGTCTAGAGAGCCTGCTAGTTCTACTCTGGATAATGGGTATTGGTCAAGGTGATTTTTGCTATTGAACTGTGTAAACGTGGACATTTTCTTTTTTTTTCTTCCTTGATATGAATTCACCTCAATCCGTAGAACCGCGGCAGATAATCTTGAAGCTCACCCTTCAAGCTCACCCCGGGTACCATCCTCAAACTTCATTCTCAGAAACACACTCCCTAATCTCAACCACAATCTCATAACTCAAACTTCGCCCTCAAAGCTCTTCTTCATATTCTTCCTCAACCACTTCTTCGTCATGCGTATCGGAAAAGACAAGTCCCTCCAAATCATCCGCCAAGGACTCCACGTGCGAGGAGTAGTCCCCCGGGACAGGAGACGCGACATCTCCGTTGGAAGATACAGCCTCTGCCTTTGAAGAGACTTCATCTTCATGCGAAGAGACTCCCTCTTGGAACAAGTCATCTTCGTATGAAGATACGGCCTCTGGGTTCGAAGAGACGTCGTCTGCGCTCAAAGATGCGACGTCTGCAAGCGAAGGTCCGGGACTATTATGCTCAGGCTGGCTACTCACATCGGAAGCGACCTCCCCCGGCTCCATTTCGTCACCAATCATTGGCGAAATATCGGCGAGGCCACGAGTAACTTCACTGAGTTCCTGTTCGATTTGGCCAGCGGTAACACGGAAAGCACACTTAGAGTATCGAGCCTCCATGTGTGCGACGAGGGCGGCGAAGGTTCTGAATCTTTTGTAGCATCGAGGGCAACTGTAAAAAAAGACTGTTAAAGAGGGTCTCTTTGCAAGATAATGGAACAGAAAAAGGAACAGAAAAAAATAAGTACTCGTTGATGTCGTCATCTTTCATCGTGAGATGATACTTAAAGGTGGCAAGGAACAAGAAAGATGCACCGCAGTTGCAGTAGTAGCGACCTTTATCGGCATTCCAGAACCTCTCAGGGTCCATGCCTTGAATCTTGTGGTGAGCCGAGGCTCGGCAGGGACGGCCATAGCCAGAGGCACCTGCTTTGCGAATGGTCAGAGCAGATCCAGAGGGTCCTGCCTGGCCCAACTGCTCAGTGGCTCCGTGACGCATTGAGGCGCTGAATACATCGTCGATGACGATACCACCGGTGGACTCAGTGGTGATACTTTCTGCTTGTCCTTGAACTGAGGTCATTGGAACACCTAGCTCGGGCCAGTCGTCACGAGAGGTAGTTGCATCATTGCTATCGCGAACAGGGCGCTTCCCTTCCATACGGGGTGTAGAGACATCCAGCAGAACGCCCCCATCTGAATCCTGGTCTTCGCTGGAGTCATCAGAGGGTGGTCCAGGAGAATCTCTGCCCATGGACAGAACGCTGGCTGTTCCACGGTCATAGTTGGGGCCCTTGCGGGTTTTGTCTGGTAGGGAAAGGATGGGGCATTCCTTGTCTTCGATATGTTTGATAACTGCAGAGGCGGACTTGTACTGGGAACCACATCCCATGCAAGCGACTTGGCGACCTTCGTGATGATTCTAAAAAGTGCATAGACTGTCATTTCTGTTCTTGTCTCTATGGATATTACCGTGAATAACGATGAAGACTCACGTTTCTCATATGAACTTCCAGACCAGGCTCACTGCGGAGCTCTAGGCAACATTCAGGACAAGCGAAGTGACGATCGCTCATAATCTTGTGCAGATGGAGGGTCTGCTGAGACGGGAAGTCGAGGTCGCATTTCATGCAGTAAGAATGTCTGTCTGCATTGGATTTGTGGTGCTGCATCTCACTGACAGACTTGAAACTAAGTCTGCAGCCCTGAAAGGTACAGCGTACCCACTCTATTTCTTCCATAGCGAAGAACCTTGATGAGCTGTCAGGGTGAAGAAGTGACCCGTATCAAGGTAGATAAGGAGATTAAGAAGTTGGAGAAGGAAACGACAGTGAGCGGAACAAGAATACCAGAAAGGAGATGGTAGGGGGAAAACAAGAGAGTGGAGGCAAACAAAATGATTACTTTGTCCTCTTTAGCAAACTGGGGAAGGTAAAGAGGAAAGTGATTATGATGTCTTGATATTGGATAATATGGAGAAAGCAATAGAATGAAAAAAAGAGAATTTGACGAGGCCGGGATTCGATCTCCTGACTTTGAGATTACCGCCAGTTCTCACCGTCGACGTTCCTTCCCAAATGGGTGCCTGAATAGCTTCATTTTTTGACTTCATGTGGATGTACTCGAGGTGAAAGTGGCTGCAACCCACCACTTTTACTGGCTTAGATTCTCTTCAAAATTACAATACGACAAGCTGGATATATCTTGATACTACAGTTCAAATTTGAAGCTTGTACAATAGTAGGAAGGCAGTCCAATCGAAGATCTAAAATCCCAGGCGACTTCACCGTTAAGTTTTCCTCCTATTTGACGAGGTTAAGGACTGACATTATAACCAGACCCCCCCCAGTGGCCCAGCGGTATTGCGGCCGGGGCATCCCACACCAGGATGTCGCAACGGGTTTTACTCGCTCCCCACTGTCGGTCGGACTCTTATATGCTGAAGCTCTTCCGAAGCACTACGCTAGGCAAGCCCCCCGCGGATGACCACACGCGGCGATCCCGTTAGTTAAGGGGGGAGGCTGTAGTTAGTACGTCGGGTGGAGGTGTATAAGGGAAAGGTCGGAGGAGGGGACCATGAACATAGAGTGACCAGACTCTGTTCATACCCTCTTGAGGTCCAGGAAAGGTCTGGATTTATGGGGATTTTTTTACTTCTCTTGATTTTTGATGCTTCCCTCTCTTTCCTTCCCTTCTTTCTTTTCCATTCTTCCTCTTTCTCTCTCTTACTTTCTCTTTCCCTTCTTTCCTTCCCATTCTTTTTCCTACCTCAATACTCTTCACCCTGTTGCCATGATGCTCAAACAATAATGTAACTGTCAAACCGAAATTTAGGTACCATGTAACTCTGCAAACAAAATTATTATGCATTTTTTAATGCTGCCATCCTAGTTGGATCATCCACCCGGGAATACACTCTAGAATTAGTCGGATGCGAACAATTACCTTCTTTCTACCATCCTGCATGCTATCACTGATATTTGAATTCATGGACTCTTGAAGAGACTTGATTCGCTGATGAAATGCGAATGATAGAAACATAATCCATGTCAACACGAGATCTCTTCTAGTAATATTCCTAGGCCTAGAATCGAGAGAAGGGCAACCTATTCATTTGTTAGAGGGTTGTTTAGCAAGCATAGAGAAGACAGCTCTTACCATTTACCACGCAAAGTGATAACCGCCCAGTTATTCCCATCCTCATCAGTCTCCTTCTCAACCTTTGTCGAAAATGAGATAGCACTCATAATCCCATCTCCAAATTTCTCATTGAGAACCGCCTTGTACGCATAGCCATAGTTCTGCACGATCTCATACAGTCGGTAAATGAGTGGCTCCTTGGGCGGCATTTCGACGGAGCGACCGCGATCGGGGAATCCGCTGAGTTGTTCCGACAAAGGCTGCTCAGGGATGAAAAGCAGATCTGCCAGCTTTTTGATGTCTTCGGGGGACGCCTTGGCCTGGCCGTAGAATATGGCAGCTGCGGCTACTTCATTGCGACCGATAGCCTCGCCAATTTCCTGAAAGGTCACGTTGCGAGCAGCCTTGGCTTTGAAGAGTGTCGTGGATGCAGCGGGGAGATTAGGGTGCTCTATGGTCTGGAGTGAGGTTAGCGGGGTTGCGGGTTGGTCAGGGGCACTTCTCACGTCTAGGGTTGCGAGAGACATGATGGATGAGTTTAGGGAATATGATGTTCAATTGAAGGATGGAAGGTTTGCTGCAAGTTGTTGGCTGTTTGCTGTGGAAGATGGATGTCAGGTACTTTGGACAGATGTACTGCGGGGAAACCGGAGTTGATGTAAAGTGTATGATTCATTGATCTATGGATGGATGTATTTCCCGATGTAATTCCATTCATTTTGTGTGAGTATACACACTTCCCAACTATATTTCCACTCATAGATTTAAAAGAATTGGAGCTAAATATAAGCATAAATTGGCATGCAAATCATATGGCATGCTTTGGGCTATGACGGATGAAAGGGTTGTATATGTTGTACACAGTATTAGGCTTAACACCAACCCAGAAGAAATAGTCCTTGGATGTCTAAATGTTTAGACAACCTGAAGTTCACATATAATCCGACCCTGGAGGCCCATGCACTGAATAATTTGGACCGCATCGGGTCGTCGCAGATCATACAGATCGACAACTGACATTAGAGTCATCCATTAAGTTCACACCATGTGTTACATTGCTTTATATCAATATCTGAGTATCGATTTCCTACCTAGGTAGATGTATACATGGTAAATGCTTAAAACCTCGGGATCACAGTGTTCAGAGTACATAGAAATATGCTAAACCATTTTAGGACACCATTGCGACCAACCAATAGGCGCTTTACCCTTGCCCCACTTACTTTTAAGGTTCCCGAGGTCGATACCATACACGAAGTAAGCAGCGCAAAATAGGTAGACATGGTAAATATTTTGACTTGTTCTTGACCACGTGTACATTTAGGCAGCCTCGGTCTTGTCTTGTCCAAATGTTATAAAGAACAGCAAAATGTCAAGGGTGGATTATATCCTCCGAGTCGGTTGAGCCACATGACTTGGCACAATTCACAATGGCCAACTTCAAAAATCCAATGGATAATATGAAATCCACATGGCGGACATGGGATCGAGACCAGTGGAAGTTGCCACACAAAATCCTTGAACACGTCAACGTATACCACATCGAGCTCAACAGGGATGTCCCAATCCATTCCAAGGAAGATAAAATCCCATATGTATCCGACTGGTCCCTGAACCGCTGGGTCCTTTTCAATGCAGGAGTTCCACTTCTAGCCCACCAGCTTTTCACCTACATCACTGGATACAACTTCCACCCGATCATCGCCTTCTTCTACTACTACTATGCTACGAGAATGTTCACAACACGCGAGCTGCGGAGTCTCCGAGAGCTCGGCCATATCCATGGATTCCTAGATGGCGATAAACACGAGCGAGATGGGGTTCCGGATGTGGGCGTTTCAAAAGCTCTGATCTCGGTTCTACTGGCTGGGCTAATACGTCCACTGATGACAGTGTGTCTCACCTACAATGCAAATAAAGCACCCGCCTCACTCAACTGGAAATGGTTGTTCATTGAGGTCAGTCTTTATGGAATCATTCTTGATTTTTGGTTCTATTGGTACCACCGTGCTATGCATGATGTGAACGGTCTCTGGAAATTCCACCGCACCCACCACCTGACGAAACACCCAAACCCGCTGCTCACGATCTACGCGGATGCGGGGCAAGAATTCTTTGACATCGCCGGTATTCCGTTGATGACATGGTTCACGATGAGGCTTATGGGAATGCCGATGGGATTTTATGAATTGCACATGTGTCAGCTGTACGTTATATTTTCAGAGCTGGCTGGGCATAGTGGTCTCCGTCTTCATGCATCGCCACCTAACCTTCTAACATGGCTGATGCGGATGTTTGATGCTGAGTTGGTGATTGAAGACCATGATTTGCATCATCGCCGGGGATGGAAGAAGAGCCATAACTATGGTAAGCAAACGCGAGTATGGGATCGGATCTTTGGAACATGCAGTCCTCGCATCGAGAGTGTGGAGGCGAATATTGATTACGAAAATCCTATTTCTATGCCAATGTTGTGATATATTATTGCAGATGAACATAGAATAATAGAATGAGAATAGAGCCACGGGGCTCTTGTGTAGACGTCTATTGCGCTTAAGATCGTAATAAGGCAGCAGGCTACGTCATATAACCGTCAAGTGGTCATGATAATTCTTAATACCTACAGTCAATATGGGAATGTTTCTTTTTCCACACTAGCACGGGACGGTATAATTTCGGCCACTATTTCATCCAACATCAAGTCTGAGCTAGACATCGAGGTCTCTAGCAGAAGCTTTCTCGGCGATCTGGGACCCCCGATCAGAAGGTATCCGTACAATGAAACTAAGCAATTTTTAGAAACTGTAAAAATGGAACTAGATTGCCAGGAAGAAAAATTTGGGGCCAGTGAATGGGTAAGCAGTGGTATAGACGCCAGGGCTCAAACCCCATTTCTGTAATATATATGCCTTGATACCTCATTTTCCGAAATAAGGCCAGCAGGATAATTAAGATACTTGAATTACTATTACAAGAATAGTCGGCCGTATAAGCAGCCTTGTGATGTCTTTTCGGTGGTCTTTCCGGTGGTCTTTTCAATAGTCTCTTTAGTGGACTCCTCAGATATCCAGTTTTATACGTTGACAGGAAAAGAAAAAGCGGAAAAGAGCTCAATTTGTGCAAATGACCTTTCAACTTTTGATAAAGCGGTGCAAGGAGCGATTAAGTACCAGACCCCTGGCTTCTATACCACTGCGTAGAGGCCAGTGAATTGGTGCTCTTCACCAAGGCTAATGAGCACGTATTCGGTCGTGACTTCCTAAACGCGGACGATAATATCCTTCAGCGTTGCTGGAATTCTTACGACTCTTCCCAACACCTTCTTCTTATCAAATTGACAGTCTCACGCGCTCATGAAATTGCGGCACGCGTATTCGAAGGGCTCTTCTTTGATTATATTACGCCAATGGGCCTCGATGACCATCTTCAAACCTTTGGATCCGCCACTGGCAAAGCAGAAAATGGCTCCGCTAAACAAACAACCCGACTACCAGTTTCTACCAAGGAGACTTCCTCGAGCTTGAATGAAGAAATGGCCCTCGATTGTCGTAGAAACGGGCTTTTCAGAGTCCTTTTTTAATTTGGCATCCGATGCTCTGTTCTGGCTTTTTGAATCCAACAGTGACATTTAAATGGTCATCATAATTATGATCGGTCGGAGCTCGCCTAGCATCGTGCTGGAGTCATGGGAACTTGTGGACGATAGGGTCAAATGTCAGCATGTCGTTACGATAAGCAAAGGAGAGAGTAATCATGTCTACCTCTGGGGCCAGCCGCTTATTATTAGCTTCCACAAGCTCTTTCTTCGCCCACCGAGCATCCCGAAAGAAGAAAACATCACCCTTGACAACGCTATTTTGAAAAAAAAATGTTGCTAGGAACGTCTGGGTGGAGTAATGTTTTTGACAATGGCTCAATCAAAGTCGGTCATGGTATATCTCCTTCAGAGGATGGGACTAGGTTACTACTATAGCAATATGAGAAATCGTCATATCCTGGCCTTCGAACGCAGTAACGCCGGAAGTAGCAGCATGCTGCATCTATTTTAATTAACATAAAAAGTGAAAATAGATTCGAAAACATGAAAGTACTTGTCTGGGATGTTGGATATGTGATTGAGAGACAAATAAAATTCAGAAGAATATCTCAAGGGCTACCAAATAGTCCTACACCAAAAAGATATTCAAAATCAATAGAAACACAACCAGCGATGATATCCTCCTTATAATGTTCTGCGTATTTGATGGCAAGGGCAGCCCAATAGTTCATGGGAAGGCTTAGATCCACCGGAAACGACACATAAAACTTCTGTTGATAGTGCATGGCAAGACCATGGGTTATTTTGAACGATCTGTCTTGAAGACGCTGAATCACGGTGTTTATCAAGTCTACATCGGAGAACTCAATCTCGTGGTCTAGAAATTTCACCGACACCCACCATGCCTGTCCAGTTGGGGAGATATGATCCTCAAAGATAGGTAGGCCACCTTGAACGAATATTGTACGGGTAGAAGACATAGCTTGGTAGTAAGCATGTATCAAGTTCTTTGGGCTTTCTAAGTAGAGGAAATACTATCATGGGTTATTACAACTCTTTTATGGATTAGATATATTCCTTTATATGTAGGGATACAAACAATGATGCAATGAAGTGAACCTGCTCCATGAGATCTTTCATTCTTCACACTGGTTTCACTATTTTCAAGATACCACTGGTATTTAACACTGTGTGTTGGCTTTCTGTCTCAAAGCATCTGGATAAATGTGATCCATTGGATTGATCTTACTTACACAAAGCCCTTCTACCAGCTGGCATGGAATAAAGAGCTCATCGGAGAGGAAATCTGAATGTCAATCACTCCTTATCACATGCATATAAAGACCCAGATCTCATTATAGAATTAATCAACTTAATCAACCACTATCAGGTCCATCAACTGTTCTCACCATGGAAACAAAATCAACCACCGATGTTTTCATGAGTATCCCACCTGAAGACGCGCCAGAGATTGGACGCGGTAGGAAAACCAATGTATTCCGCAGCTATCCCCTCCCACCCACCGTTCGCCGCATCTGGCTCTACACCATCGCTCCACTACAAGCTGTTGAGTATGTGGTGTGTATATCACACGATGAGGCTGAATCTAACACAGGCAACACCAAATACACCTACAAGACTCGCCAGGTATGGATGTTAAGACATCCTATTTACCTGCATCAGGCTATATCGCGCGGTATATTCAAAGCTCCCCCGCGAAAGTACTGCTGGGCGACTGAAAGCTTCTTGGATAGCTGTCGTTTCTATCGACAGTATCCGATAAGGGGTCCGAAACAAATTATCTGGTAAAGAGGATGTGGCAATTTCTTTCCCTGATCCAGATAGCGAACAATGAATTGGCTTTCATTTTCCAAGTAAAACGACTTTCTTCAGGCCCCTAGTAATGAGTTTCTATGCTTTAATGCGGCTCGGATGTGGGCGCCCGGGATAGTTACCCCATTAAGTCAAACTAGTACTATTTGGTAATAGTGTCAGGGTTCATTTACACCAATTGCTTGGCATTTGAAGACTTTGGCCGGAGTGCATACGGCATTAATGAGTACAACCTGTCATACTGTGTTCAATATGCAATACAAATGCAAAACTTGTTCAAAGAGTATCTAGATAAGTTGGAAATATGTCTGAGTTCTTTTAGCTGCCTAAGACACCAACAGATGTGACATTCAGAGTCTACGATGAACTCTATATATGCTCAAGCAAGGTAAAAGGAGACACTCTCATTTAGCACGTTAATAGTCCAATAAAATATAAGGAATTGTTTTCTCTATAGAAATATATAGATCAAAGTTATCCAAAGATAATTCATGTAGTGGATCTACTGAGATGCCGAATTACCTCCGACGATCTCCCATTGGTCTGATTATTGATCATTCAAAAGAATTCATCCGGTTCATGGTGAAACGCATTTTTTGATCAGCAATCAACGGTGGGTTTTCACTCTGTTCAGCAGTTTGACAGCCTCGGCTCTTGTGGGCCTAGAAGATTTCAGGGGTCCAATTCTCATGTATAAATAATTTAATGCATCTCGAGTTTTTCAATTTCTTCAGTTAATACATATTTACGGACTACATCATGGACAAAAAACCATTCAAAGTCATCATTGTGGGTGGCAGTATTGCAGGGCTTTCCCTAGCCTTGATGCTAGAGAGGAACGGCATTGATTTTGTCATCCTTGAAGCATACGGCAGCATTGCACCTCAGGTCGGGGCTAGTTTTGGCGTTTTGCCAAACGGCTTTCGCATTCTAGATCAACTGGGTTGTTACGAGTCAGTTCTGGAGAAGGCAGAATACCCTGTTGACACATTCTGCTTCCGTGATTCGCAAGGGAAAGCATTCTGGACATTTGATAACTTTAACGAGACCTCCATCGGAAGGTTTGTTGGCTCTTATATGCCGAGGTTGAAACATCACCGCTGACAATATCTCTAGGCACGGCTATCCTGTCGTCTTCCTCGATCGACGAATGTTGATAGAAGTCCTCTATGAAAAGATCCAGGATAAGTCCAAAGTGCTCACCTCTCAGCGGGTCCAGAGTATTGAAAATGGTACTTCGGGTGCCACAGTTACCACAACGACTGGTCAAACCTACACTGGAGATATCGTGATCGGAGCAGACGGGATCCATTCCAAAGTCCGTCAAGAGATGTGGAAAGCGGCCGAAAAGGTTGATCCCACATGGATCGATCCTACAGAGGAGTCTGGTATGAAAAATAAAACCAAAGCATTTGAGAAGCATTAGCTAACTATTGTAAAAGCATTGCCCGCAACTTACGCATGCATCTTCGGCATTTCCAAGGGCGTGGAGGGAGTCGAGAAAGGTATGCTGAGCTCGGTGTTTAATGAGCATTTCTCGTATCTTATTCCCAGCGGACCCGGGGACCTCACCTACTGGTTTCTCGTGCGGAATATGGGAAAGACGTACTATGGTGCCGATATCCCTCGGTTCACCAAGGAGGAGGAAGAGGCATTTGCAACGGAACATCTCGATGACCAGATCACTCCTACGCTGAAATTCTCCGCTCTGTACAAGAGCAAAATTGCCTCGGCATACACCAGTCTGCCAGAGTACGTCTATAAAAGATGGCATTTCCAGAGAACTATGACTATTGGTGATGCTAGCCACAAGGTAAGACTAGCTACCATCCCGAGACCAGGATCATGGGAAGACTGACCAATAATCCGTCTAATAGTTTGAGCCCTTGACAGGCCAAGGTGGCAATAATGCAATGGAAACCGCCGCATCCCTCACGAATCATCTCGTTGCGGCCCTCAAAAACAGCCAGTCGGGCACGCTATTGTCGACAGAGATTTCCAAAATCTTTGAGAGTGTCCAGCAGCAACGAGAAAATCGTGCGTGGGGGTTGGTCAAAGCATCCCATATCCGCCAGCGTCTGGAGTGCATGGAAACGCCCTTGTTGAAGTTCATGGCAAGATATGTGGTGCCACGTTTCTCCAGATACCTTATCTTCGGCAAATGGATCGACACGTATTGTCCTGCAGTGTCCTTGGACATGCTTCCACTGCCGCATAGGCCTCGAGAAATCCCATATTTCGACGAGCGCTTCAGAACGCCGTCGTCTCGGGGTGTCGTCAGCATTGTGTTGTACGCTCTGTACTTCCTCTTGGCCTGGTTAGGCCATCGTCAATTGTCGACAGCAATCAGGGAGAATGGAACAATTGGATTTGTCCGCCAGGCCGTCAAGAGCCAGTCCATCCTACTCCCAGGAGGACTGGAAGCTCCCCTTCGCCAGGTGTACACAGGGATTGGACCTGTTGACCTCTTTTTGAAAGTCATTGTAACAATATTCATGCCAGCGATCACCAATTTCTCAACCCCGGAGCAGCCATTTCAAGTTCTCTACTTCCTGGCTTCTATGATGCCGATTATCGCTATCTGGACGGTTGAAGGGTTCCGACCAAGGAACCAATGGACCCTTCTTGCCATACCGAGTATATGGGCAGTTCTGTATCAGATGCGAGGAATTGGGCTGATTGCACCGCTCTATTTCGCCTCAAGCACCTTTGTCTCCTCTCGGATATCATACTTCTCCCCAAGTAGCCGCACTCTTTCTGAATCCACTGCTCGAGCGATACTACCTGCACTAGTACTGGGATTCATCGTGCCCACGATCATGCTGTTCTTCCCATTGGCCAATGCCTTGAGCACGCGACAGATTTTCATCGCACTGTGGCAGCCCGCTCCGATATATGTGGTTATCTTGACTCAGATATTCTCCTGCGTCATCAAATCGATCAGTTCCAGCACACCGACCAAAACCGGTAGCGCTGCATCGGAGAGCAAATCCAATCGGGACATCCCACACTTGAAAACTCTCTATGCTGTGGCTGGTGGTGTAGCTGCTTGTTTCCACGTGGCATTGCTGCTGACCTGGGCCGCTTCGGGGACAAACTTTATCACCAAGGCGTTCATTCCATCCGATGCCTTCGCACAGGTGGAGACACTTGCAGACGGTGTCTTCGTGTTTTTCCAGAACGACTTCCTGCTTGTTGCAGCGGCAACTCTTCTGTGGTGTCTAGCTAGCGTATGGGATCTATACCGCCTTGGGGTTTCTAATGTCTCCTGGCAGGTGGCAATGGCTGGTTTGATTCTGGGTTCTCTGGCAATTGGACCGGGTGCGACGGCGGCGGCTGTGTGGTATTGGCGGGAGGAGGTAATGAGTCGGACATCTTTCCTCCGACATGGCCCCGTCGCTAGCTCAAACAAGAGTATTTGATTGTGGAAGTTTGGTGTTGAATGGCCATATGGCCGACATAATGAGGTCAAAGAAAGCTTCCAAGACTTGGGCGAAACAAGGGGGGTGGATAGTGATCAAAGAGGTTGTGTCTGATTCATCGGGTTATTGCGCGCGTAGGTAAAGAAAATAGGTTGTTGTAATGTTCCGCGGGTTGAAAGATATGAATGCATACAAGGCTATATTATAGAGAGCTAGTAACTCAAACTAAGATCCACCTCACATTGTGAGATACTACCCTCTCGACATCAGACCGGCGGAAGCCAGCCACACAGCCCAGAGCAGACGGAAGCTGGCTCAGTCCTGGCTAGATTAGCTCTCATCATTATAGTGACACCGAGAATAGTAGCAAATAATAGGGTAAGCGTACTATTGACCAGTTTATACTCGTCGATGACCATCATCATACCGCCGGGCATTACGCCTTGGGGGATCTCCAAGTTCGAAGGCCCAGCGCCCGGGCTAGATGGATAAGATATCGCAAGGGTGGACGAAGAAAACTCGCCTACACGAATGCCTTGGTTGAACAGGTATCTCTCAACGTCATGCACATCGAACCAGTCTTCATCAGCAAAGACATTAGACACGCCGTTTGTTGTTCGAAAGAGGGCGAAGTTATCTGAAAAAGTGTCACTGGAGGGTGGTAAAAAGTGTGTGCCTGCGCCACCGACACTGATATATGGGAATCGAGCATCGACGATGGGATTGCATGGTTCCATGTTGACGACGCGTCCAAAATAATCTCGGACCTCTGCTCGTGGCATTCTTTGCAGAAGTAGTCCAAACTCCCACATATCTTCATCTTTATATGAGGGATTCGATAGAAACCGATGACCACTTTCAGCGCAAGCGCGAAAAAGCCGTTGGGTGAAGGGTGTAGTTGCATATTGGATGGTGTGAGTTTCAGCAATAAACGGCGTCAGGGGAATGGGAAACAATTCATTCGATTGATTATCCAGACTCTTGGTATTATTCGATGGAATTATGCCACCAGATGAGCCCAAAAACAGGTTCCAGAAGTCAGACCCCTCAGTTTGCTCTTTTAATCTGCCAGTTGAGACCTCGGACGCGACCTGCGCGTAGGGTTGCTCATTGACA
The DNA here is from genome assembly GCF_001561935.1 of Penicillium griseofulvum. Taxonomy (NCBI): domain Eukaryota; kingdom Fungi; phylum Ascomycota; class Eurotiomycetes; order Eurotiales; family Aspergillaceae; genus Penicillium; species Penicillium griseofulvum. The sequence continues at coordinate 2,003,624 of NW_024467471.1, read as the reverse complement.
ACTTGGGATGGTTCTGAAGTGTTGTTCACTGGGAACTCTGGATAGTTAATATCAGCCCGCTTCAATTGGGACACTATATCATCACGAAGCAACTGGACTGTCCGGAAAAGTTGGGCCTGAGACCACTGCGACCCACCCCGGATCACTTTGTTATCGAATTCTTGCACTGTCTGGCTCAGTTGACTAAGTACATCCTCCAGCTGCTCTACGCGAGCTTGTGATGAAGAGAGCTGGGATTGTTGGCGAGATCTGTACGCCTGTTGTGCTTCGCGGACCTGGGCGCGTCGTATCTGTGCCAGGGGTGAGACCGTGTTGTTACTTTATTGTAGGAAGGAGCCTCACAGATTTCGCATCTTCAGCCGATTTTCGGGGTCTCCCAAGGGAGCTTCGTTTTACTTGGGCTGTGGGCATCGTAGTACAATTTGAGGGTATGAAGATTCATTGGTTGGGCTCAATAAGATTCATGACTCTTATATCGGAACGCCAAGCCCGCCGCAGTTTGACAGAAGTACTTGCAAGACCCATGTTTCAACTTCACCTCATTATTATTTTTAATTATTCATTATATGGAAACTATCGTTAGTTTCATGAATATCTAACATCGTCTATATCTTTGTCACTATGGAGAAGGTAGAGATGTGCCAATATATATATCCTTGGTTCTAGTTAGGCTAGTACCATGTATAGAGTAGTAAAGTACACAGTTACATTATCTCTCCTGTCTCACCTATTCTATTGCCTAAATTCAGTAATATCCCAACTTGGGAAGATAATCATGTCAGCTTACGGAGTATAGTACACCGCCACATTCACCACGTTCCCATCGTGGCTGGGGTGCGGGGCGTTCATCTGATTTAAAACAGTCGCACCCCGCTCAGCAGGCACCCTTATTTCTTGTCTTTTTCTTTTTTCTTGTTCAAAGCTTTTCTCATTATTCGTCTACAAATTTGACAGAATGTCCAAACAGGATGATCTGGCCTATGGTGGTTACTACGATGGTGCGGAACGTGGGTCCGGAGAAGGATCCCGCGGTCTAGGCGATACCTTCAAGAAGCTCCGCGATACGTACAAGAGCCACGGGTCTTCACATGGCCAGGCTAACCAGACATACAACCCAAGTGGTTATCAAGGCGTATGCTTCACTTTTCGTTCAACCTGCGCAAACACTAACCGGTTCTCTACAGCAGAGTTACCCAACCCAGACCGAACCACAATACGGATATGATCAGAGCCAAAATACAAGTGGACAGCACCAAAATCCTGACTATTATGGAAAACCTCCGAAGGAAGACAAACTGGCTGGTTTCTTGGGGAAACTTCAAGGTACTGTGACCGAGCTTGGTTCCGAATTCGCCCAAAAGATCGGTACCACTATCGACCCACAGGCATATGCCGAGTATGGTCCCAGCAAACCCAACGCAGAGCATCGATTTGGTAGCTTCGCCCCTCCCCGAGAACATAATGATGTCAAGTGGCATGTGGATGGATGTAGCTATTTCTGGGCTGTGTCACGAGCTCTCGAAAATGCCCGAGAGTCGATTTGGATCCTGGACTGTGAGTTTCAACTTCCCCGGATTTTCATTGGATGTGGCTAACTTGATGTAGGGTGGTTATCTCCCGAACTTTATTTGAGACGGCCGCCGGCCAAGAATGAACAGTACCGATTGGATCGCATGCTGCAAGCTGCAGCCCAGCGGGGCGTGCGTGTCAATATCATTGTTTATAAGGAGGTTACGCAGGCACTAACTCGTATGTCTATGGTCCTTGAACATTGAAAAGAACCCAACTAACAATCTATACAGTGTCTTCTTCTCACACAAAACATGCCTTAGAAAATTTGCACCCCAATATCGCTGTCTTCCGTCACCCTGACCATCTGCCTGACCGCCAAGGGCTGGCAGCTTCCATTGCGTCGTCTTTCCAGAATATGACACTCGACTCAGCAAGTTTGGGTAAGATGTCGAAGGATACACTGATGGGACTGTACGGAATGAACGATGATGTCATTCTGTATTGGGCTCATCACGAGAAGCTTTGCGTGATCGATGGTCGGACTGCATTCATGGGTGGTTTGGACATGTGCTTCGGCCGCTGGGACACAAATCAACATGAGCTCTCGGACCTACGTCCCTCCGATGTCAACCAAACCGTCTTCCCTGGCCAGGACTACAACAATTCTCGCGTCCTTGATTTCCAAGATGTGGTTCACTGGGAGAATAACCAGCTGGACAGAAAGACCATGTCTCGGATGGGATGGTCTGATATATCCGTGAGCCTGCACGGTGCAGCCGTAGAAGATTTGCGGCGTCACTTTGTTGAACGGTGGAACTTCATCTACGATTTGAAATACAAGGTTCGTAGCGATTCTAGGTACGCTAGATTGGCACTCCATGGAAGGCCCGCTTCGTTCACTGGCCAACAGCAGGCTGGTTCTCCACAGCCCAACTTGTACCCCTCGGGACAGTCAAGCCCACAGGGACAGACATCTGCGCCATCCTGGCAGCAGAAGCCTAGTGGAGCCACATCTCCTGCATTCCCACCGCCACCAGGTCAGACGTCGAATTCGTACCAAGCGTCCCAGTCCCAGCCTCAGCATCAGCAATCTGCCGGGGCATATCAGCCCTACAACAGTGCTAGCACTTCAAATTATCAGCCACCACCGGCTCAGAGTTCTTCAAACCAACACCAGTATCAACCCGAAAATGCTCCAACCTATCCCCCGCCGCCAGGCCAAAGCCCTCTAGGCCATCAGCCTCAATCTGCCCAGTCTCCGAGTCACAATGCAAGCCAGTATAGCTACACTGGGAGCTCATTCCCTCCTCCTCCACCTGGACCTCCACCAGCGCAGTCCAATACCAACACCTCGCATCAGGCTTATCAGCAGGAGCAGAAGCCCTATTTCCCACCCCCACCAGGCCAGGAAGCATCTCACTCTAACACCCGTGGAATTGATGATTACCAATATGAAGGCGACCGCGAACGTGGTTCTTTGAACCCCCGTCGCTTCCGAGAGGACCTGACCCAATATGGCAGCGCCCTTCGTGGTCAGCTCGCCGGAACAATTCACCAATACCAGGATCGGCTAACCACATATGGCCGACCTTCCTCCTCGCAAGGCCGAGGGAACATGTCATGCCAGATTGTGCGCAGCTGCGCGAAATGGAGCAACGGCAGCCCACTTGAGCATTCAATTGCCGACGCATATTGCGCCATCATCCGAAACAGTGAGCACTTCGTCTACATCGAAAACCAGTTCTTTATCACTGCGACCGGTGATGCGCAGCGTCCAGTGAAAAATCAGATTGGTGCCGCAATTGTGGAGAGAATTCTACGTGCTGCCCGCGCCGGTCAGAAATATAAGATCGTGGTGGTCATCCCCTCTGTTCCTTGCTTTGCAGGTGATTTGCGAGATGATGAGACTCTCGGAACGCGCGCGATCATGGAGTTCCAGTACAACTCTATCAACCGCGGAGGCCACAGTATCATGGAGCTGATTGCCAAAGAAGGATTTAACCCTATGGAGTATATCCGTTTCTACAACCTTCGCAATTATGATCGGATTAACAACGGTAGTATGATGGCTGCAGCTGAACAGCAGAGTGGTGTCAACTACGAAGATGCCCGCAGACAGTACGATGTGAACACTGCAGGCCCTGGTGGATATGCTCCAAGCACTACCCGTACTGCTTTTGATACTTCCGCACCGTTCCAGAAGTACCAGCAGGCCGCACACCAGGTGCAGGGCAGTCATGCTTCTTCGAACCGGTGGGATAGTGTGAGCGAGTGTTACATGCTCGGCGGAGAGGATATTCGTAAAGTGCCATGGGATGGCCATCCCGACGCTGAAATTGATGCGTTTGTTAGCGAAGAGCTTTATGTCCACTCAAAGGTTCGTTTCGTGCAAAATTCGATGATGATTCAAAACTCTAACAAAAGCATTAGGTGATGATCGCCGACGATCGTATAGTTATTTGCGGATCTGCAAACCTGAACGACCGTTCTCAATTGGGTGACCATGACTCTGAGATCGCAGTCATCATCGAAGACTTCACGCCCGTGGCATCCACTATGAATGGTAAGCCGTGGACTGCTAGTCGTTTTGCTTCATCTCTTCGTCGCCAGCTGTTCCGGAAGCATCTGGGTCTTTTGCCACCACAGGATTATCAACGACCGGATGCGAACTTCGAGCCCGTGGGGGTTCCCAACCAGTTCGACTTTGACTGCCCTGAGAGCAAGGTCGTCGCTGATCCGCTTTCCGACACTGCCCAGAGTCTTTGGAATTCGCGGGCGCACATGAACACCGAGGTCTTCCGGAAGGTATTCCACGCTGTTCCTGACGACTCAGTCCGCAATTGGGCTGAATACAAAGAGTTCTATGAGTACTATTTCCATAAGACGGAGAAGAGTGCTGGGGGCAAGGAAGTATCTAGTCCGGCGCGATTCCAATGGGGCCACGTTGTGCGTGATGACTTTGCGCCTGGTGCAGAGGGGGCGAAACAGGTCAAAGAACTGCTCAGCCAAGTCAAGGGTACTCTGGTTGAGATGCCTTTGATGTTCTTGATCGAGGAAGACATCGCCAAGGAAGGATTGACCCTGAATGACTTGACCGAGCCACTCTATACCTAAGGAGACTGCATTTGCCAAATTGGGACTATTTGTTACTCTGTACTCGTCTCATTCTTGAATGGAGCATTCCTATTAGCTAAATTGTTTTGCCTGAGCGAAATTTGACTTCTTTAGCGATGCTGTTCGGGATTCTCTCAGGTCCCCGAGTGGAAATGACAGTAACTCAATTCCGTGCAATTCAAGAAATTTATATGCCAAGCCCGAGTTGATATTGTTCTTGAAGAACAATCGTAGGCGGAATGTGATTGTGGCGATTGGTCAACTTAAACTTCCTTTGTTCCTTGACATCTCCATTGGGATAAAATCAACATCCTCCGAAATATTCTTTCACACTTTTAGGACCCGTTCTTAATATTGTTCTTATCTTCATGAAAGACCTATGAATGCACTAACTACACGTGTCTGTGACAGGGGTGCCTTGGCCATCTATGTGACACTCCTTCATCAAAGACGACCCCAGTCAAGCCACAGACGCCTCGGAGGATATCTGATGTGGTCTATATCAACCTCGAAGAGATGTACTAATTCCACATCTTTTAAAACAAAGAGCAAATGTCCGAGGCAACGACGCCTACATTCATGGACACGAGAACAATATCAAAACTGCTCCGCAATGGCCCCAACCTCATGCATTCTGGATTGGTTCTTCGTCAATGTCCAATGGACTTCCGCATTCACTTCCATTCCCAGGTAGCATCTCTATCATATTGATAGTCCGAAGAATAGTCCCTCGTCGGATATAAATATCAGCTTGTACACCCAGTCTCAATTCTTTCTCCATCATCCGATCACATTCCGATCATTCTAAACAATAATCCAATCTTTCCAAGCTTCCGCTTTTTAAGCTCTTCTCAATCTTCGAAATGTCTCGCGCTCAGGTCCAGAAGCGATGTGAGTAACTTGCCTTCAAAGCATACACTGCTTTCTCTGTTCTATACATTGATATACTAACATGCCATTGATAGCCCCCGGAGGTGGCTGCGTCGTCATGAAGTCCCCAGGTGGTGGTTGTGTCGTTATGCGATCTCCCATTCCCAACGGCTGTGTGGTCACCAGAACCCCCGGTGCCGGTTGCGACATCATGAAGCGGTCTCCCGGTGGTGGCTGCGTCGTCATGAACCGTGAGTCCCATTTATACTCTAGATAAAAACTGATATACTAACATGATATAGCCGCTGACTTCTAAATGCCCTCCATGAGCGCCCCCAATTCCAACATTCTATCAGCCACCATGGCTTGACCTGGGTCATTGGTCGCCATGGTCGACATGAAACGCATTAATTTCTTGACAACCTTCGCCGCGGATTCTTGAGAACACTTTCAACTTATCAACCAAAAATATCAACCCCTCGAAACATGACCTTTCAGCTTTACTTTTGCTTTTGTGAAGGCTCCTTGAGAGTCTGTCGGTCCAATTCATTCCTTCTTCGACGATAACGGTTCATTTCTCTCGACGGTCGTGCATGATCCCTAACAACGGCCAAAGAACAATATCCAACCGCTGTCGACTCTGATTTGTTCTGCTTTTTCGAAACCTTCGTGGACGATTCGGGTGACAATGGTTTCTTAGAAAGGGATTTGTTCCTCGCTCCTTCAGCTACATTCGGGGGATCTCCATTACATACTTCAAAATCGGTTGATTGTGTTTCTCATTTTCTGTGGTACGGGTTCCTCTGGTTTCTTGTTTGGTGGGTGGTTTGGGTGGATAGGGATTTATTTCTTAGTTAGAATCGGTCATGGTAGTTGATAGGAATGGAGCATTGCCTCGAAGAATATCTTCTTGATTATTTCCTATTCTAGTTGAATTGTAGTTAGAGAAAAGGGTTTGTGGTGATTACCTTCCTCTTTTTGGAAGGGCTCCTGAAGGTGAATCCAAATCTTTACATATATGGTTACACATGCCTATCTATGTACACTAAGTTAGACATTTTCGGTGCAGATATATACACAAGTTGATGAAAACGTTCATTCATAGAAATACTATGTTCAAATTCTATACAAGTATCTATACTTATTGCCAGATGTCAACCTTATTCCGAATCTCAGACACCTTGGCCTCTTCGGTCTGAGAATATTCACCCAGATCCCCTTCGTCGGAACCAAATGCATCGCTGGCTGTCTCCTCAATCTGATCTAGCGTAAGACCAATAAGTCCAACAGACCGTGCATTGCCAATCTGGCACATTTCCTCTCCAACTGCAGCCTCGATAACACCCTTGCCTCCTTTGGCGTTGAGATCGCCCTCGAAGCTCTGGAATAATTGGCGGAGAGGGTTCAGAACATGGTCGCGGAAGAACTTGACGGTCTTTTCAAGATGAAGCTGGTCGCGTAGCGATGGCGAGGAAAGCAGCAAGTAGTATAAACTCAACGCGGAATGAAGCTGTGGGCCTTCAGTCTGTGTCAGACAGGACCAGCTAGCAACGAGATCGGATGCTGAGCTGGCGGCAGTGACCGGTTTGAACAGAGCCGGGAATAGAGCCCAGAAGTAGAGCGGATCTTGGAATATATTGTCGGATGATTGGCTGGGGCGAAGTAGTTCATCCTTCAGCCATGCAATGGCGCTATCCCGCGCTGAGGTAAGATGGTCATCTTCCAAGACCTTGTGGATGAGCTTAAACCGCGTCTCAGGCGACGGATGGCTCTGGACAATGGTGGCCGGAATTTGGCGGACGATGCCGTGGCTCTGGCGTGCTGTGCATGCGGTCAAAGTGACAACAAAATCCATGAACTCGGTATCGCTTGGTGGTGGTTTAATGGGCTGTTGAAGAGCGTAGACGGTCAAAGCCAACAGCGAGTCGAGAAGCGCATGAGGTTGACCGAAAGCCACTTCGTCGAGATTGGTGTGGCCGCCCACAAAGTTGTTAAATATCTGAGCCAGCTCGGGGAAGACAGATACTTGACGGAGCGGTTGTCCAGATGCAAAGAGGGTCGCGCCTGCAGCCCGAGCTGCTAGTAGTAGGAGTGAACCATGTCGTTCTAGTGGGATCTGATCGGGGTTTGTTGGCGGTTCATCGAAATCAAGTTGAGCGGTTTGATCTGCCGGGGATCTTGATATGATTGACAAGAGTTCCTCGTTATCAATTCCAACGTCTCGTGATAAAGCCTAAGGAAAAGCAGTTAGATTAATCATTCTCAAGTATTGGCAGAGTGCTATCTATGACTTAGTCTCACTTACCATAATCTTTCCCATAATCATGTCACGCTCCTTGAGCTCCTTGGTAGATCCATATGCCTCGGTCTGCGATTGGGCGGCAGGTAGCCGTAGATCCGGATGCAGGTGCTCCTGCATTCGAATAGTCCACGACATTCCCGGGTCCATAGGACTAGAGAAGCTCAAGAGATATGACTTCACTAGCTCAAGCAAGCCGAACTGTATGAATTTCCGAACAAGAAGGGTCTCGTTATCGGCAGACGGTGAGGGCGAGGATACCTCAGCTTCTGGGTCTGGGGCTGAGGCAGCAGCAACCCTTAGTATGCTTGACTCGCTAGCAGCCCTGGGAGGTGGGGCAGGCCGCTTGGAGGGAGACACTTCGCGGAAGAACTCAAGGAAAGCTAGGGTGGTTTCGTTGGTCGCCATTGCCGTATACGCTTCGAGAGATGCCTGGAGTGAGGTTGCCACGAAACGGCTTGGAGATTTTGTCTGGATCCGGGCATGAAGTACAGAAAGCATTCCAAGAAGGCAATTGAACTGTATGATGTGCAGGGGCAGTCCCTTATCAGCCTTCTCATCGTCATCCTCATCCTCCTCCGGGTGAAGTTGCATCAGAGACTCAGAGACGCGTAAGATTACTTCTCGGGGATTGCCTAGTCGAGCCACATCCTGTAGGCATTCCGTGGAAGCTGGTAGCATAGGTAAGAGCAGCTTAACCAGATCCCAGCCGATGTTCGTCGTGAGCTTCTCATCTTGCAGGAGAGTGTGCAAAAGTGGCAGACGTTCTGGAGTTAACTGATACTCTAACAGAGTAAGATAGGTCAGATAGTCCGTAGCCGGAGGCAATGCTTGAATAAGAGGGTCCTCCATGGTGATGGTTGACTATTTGACGTCGCAGGATGCGCGGGGAAGATGAAACACGGCGATGACATCAGCGGCAGAATCCCGAAGAAACACGGGCCGATCGCATCTCCGAACTATAGACCTGTCTAGACAATCAAGTTAATGTGAACAGTTAAGTATTTTTTTTTGTATTGCTAGATTCATGTCGTTTTCTCCTCGGTAGGAAACTTGCGACCATATATGGATGTTTTTATCATTGGTGGTCTATCTAGAACCCCGCCTCACTATGCATAGATAGATACCTTCGGGATTTACTTGAATAAGGCTAGTATGGCTGTATGAGTGTTTTCATCTATGGATGACCACTTGCATAAAGGTTATGGGGCTAGTCTCTTTTTTCGAATTTATAATGGTGTTACGCCATCCTTCGATATTTTGCTTCGACTCGGCTTTTGTACTACATTTGCCGAAACTAGGGGATGAGTTGGTCAGATGACCCATTCCCCTGTGGCTAGTGAGGCTAGTCACCGATTCTTAAATTTTGCAGAATTCTGAAAAGACAAGGCCAATAAAATTAGAATAGTCACGTGGGCGGTAGGCCTGCCATTGTTTACTTATGTACCTGGGTAGGTACCTGGTATGTAGTATTCTCTAAACGAATCGGTATGGGCCAGATTTTATTTATCGAGGTTACAAAAAAAAAGTTAGGTACAAATTAGTGAGGCATAGCCCCTTCATCAGCCACTATAAAAGTTCCAAAATTGACAGGGTTCCACTACTTAAGTTGGGCGGAGAGGAACAGCCACAGCCGCGCGGCTGGGATTGCGTTGATCGGCCCAAAAATAACTCCTTGAGTAATACGACTGCCTACCTTACTGCTTCAGCCTTCTTTCATCTCTTGGTTGCTTTCCATTTTATATAATCTGCATTCTCCACAACTAAATATACATCCACACTTTTTACGATTTCATGGATTCGCCTTTTTGCTTCCGAAACTAAAACAAAGACTGCAAGGCACCATGGCCTCCAACGAATACTATCATACGAATATCCCCCAACCTCCCACTTACGACCAAGCTGTACCTGGGAAGACACATGAACACCCGCCCGCAGTTCCTGGATTTGGCTACGCAAGCCCCAGCTACAACCACGATGATCCCTCAGCCCCCTATCACAACAGAGAGAGTCAACAGTCATTTGCATCGGATAATGGACATTACCAGGCAGCTGGACGGGCAACGGATGGCGATAATTACGCGGAGAATATTCCCTTGAAGACCAATACCCAGTATGGAAATGCCAACACCCAGTATGGAAACGATCCAGATTGGATGCGCCAACAGACGCATTACCCTCCATCACCAGGGGGTATTGAGGATACCCGACAACGTGATAGCCGAAAGAAGACGGGATTTTTCAGCAAGAAGATTGCCTGGGTGACATATATCTTGACATTAGCCCAGATCATCGTATTTATTGTCGAACTGGTCAAGAATGGTGAGTTCTGCCTCAGTGCTGTTCTAACATTTAGGATCAGCTAATGAAACTCTTTTCACTCCAGCCCAGTTGACAGGGTCAGTCATTGAAACGAAACCTACCTTCAATCCGATGATCGGGCCCTCGCCGTACGTCCAAATCTACATGGGAGCACGCTATAATCCGTGCATGAAGAACGTCGAGGGGATCCAGAATGCCAACCAAACCATACAGTGGCCCTGTCCAAGTTCCACAACCGCGACGGGAGATTGCACTCTGTCTCAAGTGTGTGGTTTTGGTGGTGTTCCCAACCCCCATGTTTCGGGGTCGACGGATGACCAACCGGCTCCCAACCAGTGGTACCGATTCATCATCCCTATATTCCTGCATGGAGGATTCATCCACATTGGATTCAACCTGTTGGTTCAAATGACCATGGGTGCGGACATGGAACGTATGGTTGGCATGTGGCGGTATACCGTGACCTACTTCGCCAGTGGTATCTTCGGTTTTGTTTTGGGTGGAAATTATGCCGGGCAGCTCGATCCCAGTGATGGCTGCTCAGGCGCCCTATTTGGTATCCTTGCTCTTTATCTTCTTGACTTACTGTATGATTGGCCCCAGCGTCAATCTCCGTGGGTTGAGCTTATCATAATGGTCCTCGGAGTGGGTGTCTCCTTCGTTCTCGGTCTTCTCCCAGGATTGGACAACTTCTCCCATATTGGTGGCTTTGTCATGGGCCTCGCCATTGGTATGACTATCATGCGGTCGCCAAATGCTCTCCGCGAACGGATTGGTCTGGCGCGACAGCCATATGTTGCCATGAGCGGCGGAGCTGGCCAAGCTGGCCCCGAGCAAAAGACCACCTCCTTCATGGATTTCTTCAAGGGCAAGCGAGCCCTCACCTCCAGCTCAACAGAAACCCCCGGTTCTGCAGGCCCGCTCAACTTCTTCAAGGGCCGTAAGCCTCTCTGGTGGCTGTGGTGGGTCGTCCGTGCCGGTGCCCTAGTTGCGGTCCTCATCGGTTTCATTATGTTGATAGTCGATTTTTATAAATACCCTTCCTCGCACTGCTCCTGGTGTTACCGGTTGAGTTGTCTCCCCGTCAATGGCTGGTGTGAGCAGAACAATTTGCCGGTCGCCACTGTCACGGGCGGCAAGACTGGTTGAGATTTTCTTTTCGGCTCGCGTTCGAGAACATTGCATTTCAAGGCAGAGCTTCAATGAATCTATTAGCATTACATATATTATGACTGTAACTAGAGTCAACATCTTCACGTCTATACCAATATACATCTATAATAATATGTAGTAGCCTACACTTTAGTGATATCCCTTGTTCTAGGATATTTTTTAACCGCCAAAATAGAATATTGCTACCTAGGGATGATGCGCTGTACTTGGTGTCCCCAGCGAGTTATGTTGTACGCACCTTTTTGTGGCTGGGGCAGTGGCGGAGCATGTCCAAATTACCGTAACTTTACCGTACCGTACATTCCACCTGATAGCCTGTTCCCATCGCATATAGTAACCCTCGATTCTGAAACCCGTCTTATGCTTTCCAACTGGCTATAATGGAACCGATCCCCTGAAATTCCTCGATGCACAACCTTCTTTCCCCTGTGCCATAAATTCTCAGTCATGGCCACCTTGGCCTCGTCACCTCCGACCTCACCCTCGTGGCCGAAACGACGTCCTCGAGCCTGGGCCCTCCGCTGCGAACGATACTGCTGTGCAGCAGCAAGTTGCTTTCCACTCGTCTTTGTCTACGGCATCACCACATGGGCGGTATACGTAGCTGTCAGCATCGGCATCAAGCCCTCAAGGAGTGACTGGATTGGTATGATATCGCCCGGACTCGAATAGGGCTTATCCGGTTGTACTAACATGTCGGCAGGTATCCCGAGCTCGATCGTCGCATTTTCCCTCTACACCCTTCTCAACTTATCATATACTGTCGCCGTTTTCACCGACCCAGGGTCACCGCTATCTACCTCTCGCGGAGCTGACCGTCATGAATACAGCGCCCTCCCTCCCTCCGAGCACCCGGAGTTCACATCATATACCGTCACGTCGACTGGTGAATCACGGTACTGCAAAAAATGCCAGTGTCCGAAGCCGGACCGCGCGCACCACTGCTCGACGTGCAAACGATGCGTCCTCAAGATGGACCACCACTGTCCCTGGCTGGCAACCTGCGTTGGACTACATAACTACAAGGCATTCCTACTATTTTTGATCTATACATCGATCTTTTGTTGGGTTGTTTTTGCCATTGCTGCCGTTTGGGTCTGGACAGAGATCCTGAACGATACCCAGTATATGGATACTATTCTCCCGGTCAATGTAGTTCTGCTGGCTATCCTGGGTGGCATCATTGGACTGGTTCTAGGTGGATTCACAGCCTGGCATATCAGTCTAGCTATACGGGGTACCACTACCATTGAATGTTTGGAAAGAACCCGGTATGTGTCACCTTTGCGTAAAGCGCTAGACAGACGGCGGAATGAGCAAGCGCCCAACAATAACTATTGGGGCGAGCCGGGCGAGGAAAGCCTATCCAACCGACTGCAAGGATACGGGAATCAGATCATCGATGCCCATGCCAATGCAATCCCTGGAGTCACCCGGGCCGAGGAGGGCGAAGAGCATATTTATGCTATGCCGCGCCCGTCAGGGCCCCCGAACGGCTCAGGTAATGGCCTAACACCAGCGCAGCAGGCGCTGACCCGGTCATACGCCGAAATGGAGCGACAGCGAGAGCACTCGCGGTACGAGGAGTACCAGAACGACGAAGACAACGAAAAAATGCCCAGCGCGTTTGATCACGGCTGGCGACGTAACCTACTCCACCTCTTCGGGGACCGGCCGCTCCTTTGGGCTGTGCCCATTTGCAATACGACCGGCGATGGCTGGCACTGGGAACCAAGTGCGAAATTCCTGGAAGCGCGTGAACAAATGCGGCAGCGTCGTGAGCAGGAGTCCACTGAGGAGCAGCAATACTATCGCGAGTTGTACCAGCGCAATCTCGACAACAGTAATAGTTGGAGGGAAAGCGCTGCACAGCCGCAGCGGGTGCCAAACCGTGGTAGCACGCCCGATCGGCCTCCAACCTCCGTGTCGATGCAGACTCTTGCGCCCCGGTCGCCGCGGCCAAGGCCTGGTGATAGTGATTATGGGGATGATGTGGAAGGGAACGGGTTGTTGGATCCAGGCGCTGGCCGCCAGCAGGCTACACGACGTGATACTGATGACTGGCGAGATTGGGACTAAACAAAGCGGCGGTGTAGCATTTCTAGGTAGCATCTTGAAGGCGTTGTATGTATATTGTGAAAGCATTTATGTCGTCTATGAATCTCAGGTATGCCTCGATATAGATCTACTATCTTAAGACTTCCATGGGCATTAGGACTTTATAGTACACTGTCTATTTTTCCATATAATGCTATAGTACTGAAGCTCGCCACCCAATAAACATCTCCCCGCAAAACCGAAACCGGGACAACTGTCATCATTTATCTTTTATCTCTCTCTTATCGCTCTCTTCCTCTCCCAACATTGAACCTTGGAATTCAAACATCCTCCAGTTCAATACACAACATGTCTTCCCCCTCAACCCGTCGTCTACTAAAAGAAAGCACCGATCTTCACAAAAACCCAAGCCCGTACTTCACAGCCGCCCCAATAAGCGACACAAACCTACATGACTGGCACTTCACTCTCGCCGGTCCTCCCTCTCCCTCCCCCTACGCTCAAGGCCTCTATCACGGACGCATTACCTTTCCAGCCACATACCCACTCCGCCCGCCCTCATTCCGCTTCCTCACACCTTCCGGCCGCTTCGAAGTCAACCGCGAAATCTGCCTAAGCATATCCGGCCACCACGAGGAAACATGGCAGCCCGCTTGGGGTGTGCGCACCGCGCTACTGGGCATCCGGTCTGAGATCTTTACTTCAGAGAGCCAGGGACAGGTTGGTGGAATGGAGGGCAATGACGAGGTGCGGCGGGAGTATGCGCGACTCTCGCTTAACTGGCGTTGTCGGGAGTGCGGGACTACGAATCTAGAGGCTATGAGGGAGCTGTGGGAGCTTTGTCGAGAGCGTGGAGTCGAGGTCGAGGGAGAGGTTGCGGGTGTCGAGGGCCAGGAGACGGTTGAAACTAAAGCTAATGCGCCGGCTCCGGCTCCGGCTTCGAGTGGGGATGATATTCCTATCGCAAGTGAGGACCAAGCGAAAGAGGATGATACTATAGAGAGTACGGCTGCGGAATCTGTTCTGGCTTCTTCTGCGCCTACGTCAGTGCCAGCAACACAAGCACAAACGCAAGCACGCACACAAGCGCAGGCGCAAGCACCGATATCTACTGTACAAGCTCCGGCTGCAGCCCTTATTCCTACGCAGACAAGCTCTCAATTGGCTTCGATGGATTCTCCTTCTGAAAGTGTCTGGCTGGACCGGGCTATCATTGGTGTGATCGTTGCTCTTGTCTTGTTGATATTGCGTCGAGTGGCGAACGTCGACGATCTATAAAGGATTCGGGGTTTTTACGCGTAGAATAGAAGGACCTGTGAATTGAAGCTGAAAATGACTTATAGCACCAAAACGGCCGCCTTTAAATTGGTCTAATCGTGCCAAGGGCCGAGTAGGTTGTGTTAGTGCGCCCCAGTCAACGATAGTTCTCAGTGAACAATAAATTGAAATTTGGCACCTTTTATATGCGATCATACAAAAGGGTACAAAGGATACAAAATTGATAGCGTTCATTTTTGTCAACCCTCTAGATAATTAGTGAGATTATATGCAGAAGACGTTCTTTAGTTGATTTACTATGTAGTGCTAACATTGATCAACAGAACCCAAAGTATATATCTCAAATTTCTTTATGTATAATACTTTCTTGATATACTTCTCACATTTCTACACTAATTATTTAAAATTAACCATAGTAGTATAGATTTAATCATATCTGTAGTATTATAAACACTGTTCTTCATCTTTCAGCTAGTTCGAAGGCCGAGGAAATCAAGGTCTTCGTATTTGTTGTACCTTTTGTATGACATTTCCACACAGAAGGTACCTGAGTTCAAGATTTATTGCTCACTGAGAATTATCTTTGACTGGGAATTATTGTTCACTAGGGCACACGCTTGGCAGAATTATTATATTAATGTTGTATGGTAGATACATAATCAGCAAGCCATTCGCTTGCTACCTAACATGTAGTAAGGACGACCCTCTTCCTTTGGGCATATACCAAGCCGTGGCTTTAGTGATCATTGCCTGAGCCTAGATGCACCAGGCACCAAGCGCATCGCTTTCCACAGACTCTAGCAAGAAACAAGAAACAAAAAAAAAAACACACCGAAACCACCAACAAGAACCAACTTGAAGCTTTACAGACTTCAATTCGCCATATACCACTTCTGGGCGATTTGATGCAACTTTCTGCGGTCAAGCTTGTTAGACCTTGTCCGGGGGATCCGATCGACGAGTATAAACAAGCTGGGCATCATATGTTTTGGCAGAGTGCTCTGGACTTCTTTCTGCATCGCTTCCACCAAAGTATTCACTCGGATCCGATTTGTTATGGGAAGGAAGGACATATCCCGGTCGGAGATCCCAGGAAGAAGATTCGCAGGGTTATCAGCCAGGAAAACAAAAGCCACCAGAATAGGATCGTCAGTACCGTCAATTTCACCGAGGATATCAACGACGGTGAAATCGCCCGGCGAGAGAGTTTTGCGAAGAACGTACTCGACTTCCGTCGACTCGACACGACCGCCGTTGAGTTTAAGAAGTGTATCCTTCCGACCCATATGCTCGACCGTGCCATCATGGCGATACCGTCCCAGATCACCAGATCGGTAGATGCGAGAGGTCGACGCGCGCGATGGGTGGAGATCCGCAATCCATCGAGGGACTTCACTGAGGAATCCGACATCAGGCTTTTGGCACAGGTCATCCAAGTACCCACGGGAGAGATGGGGACCTTCGATCAAGATCTCGCCGACAGCGCCGATAGGCACTGGTCGCTCCGGTGAAGAGGCATTCGCAATCCAAATCGCGCCGCTACCGGATTTGCCGACAACGGCATTGTGGCCTGCTTTGGGGTTGTCGTTGTAGGCGCAGAAGGTGGCTGCTTCGCCCATTCCGTACTGATTTACTAGCTTGACATGGGGACCCCATTTCATGAGGAGGTCGTTTGACATGGGCTCGCCGCCGACGCAAAGTAGTTCCAGTGATGGAACGTCTTTGGGATTGACTTGGATTGCGATTGTTGGGGTCATGAAGCTCATGTTGGCTTTTGTGAGATTGATGTTTTCAATCAGACTGGAGATGGTTTTTTCGGGTGTTGGGACACAGCAACAACCTCCGGCTGCTAAAGCTGTCAGGTAATCATTATTGCTGATGTCGAATGCGTAGTCGTCGAATTGGAAGACACGACTGTGTCGGCCTAGACCGAGGACCTTGTTGTAGTCTCGGATAGCTGTGGCGTATGACCGATGTTCCTGGATAATGCCTTTGGGTTGGCCCGTGCTACCGGACGTAAATAGAATCAAGCAGGCGTTTCCTGGTTGGACTGCGGAAGAAAGCTGTCCTGTTGGAAGCTTTCTTACACTCTCTCCTGTGATTGAAATGACGTTTGAAATCATTGAGGCATATTTCGATGTATACTCCGGAGATGTGAGCATGATTGTAGCATTGACGCGAGTAATGACCGAGTCGAGGAAGATGGGAGGGTCACTCGCGTCGATGGAGATGTACGCTCCGCCGGCTTTCAAAATAGACAGGCGGGCAATAATCGCGAAAGCGGACTTTTCGAAGCAGCTGAGCACGAAAGTCTCGGGGCCAACACCAATAGTGGTCAAATGAAGGGCAAGACGAGTTGTGAGATCATCCAACTCTTTATAGGTGAATTTTCCATCCCAAGAAAAGATCGCAGTAGCGTCCGGGGTCAGTCGCGCATGCTCCAACGCCATATCATGTAACAGCACCTCGTGAGATTCGGAAACCTCTTTCGTGAACTTTTGGAAAAGAATGAGGTCAAGGTCCGAGCATAGGTCGAGGTCGCCCAAAGATGTTGCGGGGGAACGGTATATGGATGCGACGACCTTGTTGAAGCAGTGAAGAAGGCTTGTTGCGAATTCCTTGGACATCTCAGGCGATGAGAAAGCGAGGCTTGCGTGGAGATTGCCATTTGCATTTGTGACGTTGAGCATCAGCTTTGGATTGGGGATCTAAGACGAGACGAGATCAGTTCTGCTGTCAATGAGTATGTATAATCCCGGGTAAAAGGTACCTTTGAATTGGCAGACAGAGGTGCCTCTTGCAGAATTTTACGATCACCGGCATAGCGGAAAACTGAAGTGAGAAGGCGATTCTTCTCATCGGAAGAAGACCCTTCGTCGGGGTCAGTTGAGTTGAGGCCGGCCTTGATATGACAGAAATCTCGAACGAGGTCCTTCAAAGGACGCTCCGCGGAGAACTCCAGGGCACGTGAGTTGGCGCCCTGACTTTCACCATCTATATAGCATAGATTTGATGCAGTATGGAAGGCCAGGTACATGGTCCTCACCGGGGAGAAACCATGTACCACCAGGAGCCAGCAAACAACGAGAACCGACTCGATGTCCAGGCCCTGATCCAGTCCGGGGTCCAAGTACTCCAAGTATTGGGAGTTTGCTGCTTCCACTATATGAGACTCAGAAAGAGTAAGTGGAAGATCAACAACTTGTGGAACCGGAATGGGAGCTTTCTTGAGCTTCAAGGTGTTGGGTATAACCGAGTACTCATGTTCAAGAGTTGTAATTGAGGGCGCCATGATGGATAGTAGAAAGTATAGAAGTACAGTTTCGTATCTTCTATTGCATGTCCGAAGGTCCAATAAATAGATAAATTCAATTGAAGGGATAGGGCAAGAAAAGTTCAGCTTCGCGTAGTCCGGGATGTGGTTCATCGGACTTGGATTGGTGGCAATGCATATATTTCTTTTTTTTTTTTTTCCTTTTTCCTTTTTGGTTTCTTTTTGCTGTAAGGAACTGCGTAACCCAAAAGCCCCGAATCTTCTGATTTGATTTCGTTTGGTGGCTTTCAGCTGCACAGCATCTCTCAGCTCCTCATCACTCGATAGTATCCCCGGGGTCTCTGTGCTGTTGATACCTTAGATCCTGCTAGACCTTATATTCTGCTTTCTGCTTGAATTAATCTGTTCTTTTAACTGACAAATTCCTCAACTCCTTGTTGTCTGTACCACCCAGTCATGGCCCAATGGTTTACGAGGAAAGCAAGGTCATCTAGTACCTTTATACTAGTTGCCCTATGTTTTGCCTTATTCACGGTAGGTGTATAATTCCAAAATGAAATCACCAACTAACTTGAACATCTAGGATACTTTTATTTATGGCATTGTGAGTATTTTTATATCAAATATCATAAGGTCCAACTGACACATATCTAGATTGTACCCATTCTTCCTTTTCTATTGATGAAGCATGATATGGATCCAAGGGATGGTAATTTTACTATATCTTCCTATTTGGAAAATGCTAACTTGACTTAGTCCAAAAATGGTCCTCTATTTTATTGGCAAGTTATGGCGGTGCCTTACTACTTGGCTCTCGTGAGTAAATTCTCCAATTAAAATATTTCATTTGCTCTGACATGCACAGCTGTGGTCGGGTACTTTTCTGATAAATATCACCCTCGGAAGGCACTGGTTGGTGGATTCGTTGCCATGGCCTTAGCGACTGGTCTATTTATTTCTGCAAGTAATGCCTGGGTCCTTCTCATTGCTCGCGTATTTCAGGGTTTCTCAGGTGCAGTTGTTGGCGTTTTGGGCTTAAGCATGATTGCCCAAACAGCCAGTCCCGAACACTTAGGTTCGCATATGGCCTGCGGGTCAGCTGCACTGACATGGGGAATGCTTTGTGGCCCCATGGCTGGGGGTTTCCTGTAAGTTTTCCAATTGCTAAATGATTTTCCTGTTCTAAAAAAGGTAGGTTTTCCCAATTTGGCACGGTTGGTGCTTTCGGGGTTCCGATTATACTGCTGATAATTGATATTTTGCTACGAATCTTGATTATACAAGGTTTGTCACTTCAGTTTGAATTCTTCCAGATGCTAATAAAGAGACAGATGAAATTAAAATCCATCATGAGGAGTCACCTCTATTGGAAAGTGATGTCTCTAACGATACGGAGTTGAGCTTCTATCATTTGTTGCATCCAATCATGTTGGGTGTAATATTTTGTGTTTTTATAATTGCTTCCATTCTTTCCGCGTTTGAATCGGTAAGCTTCATTCCCCCCCTAGCCCCTACAAAGAAGCAAAGCTAATAGATGCAGACACTGCCACTCTATGTACTTGACACATACCATTGGTCTAGCCTAGGCGCGGGGCTCGTATTCCTCCCAATGACCATCCCCTCCGTCCTTAGCATTTCAATTACCCATCGTATCAGGCATTTCTCCCCACGCGCGGTTGTGGTGACCGGATTTGTCGTGATGGCCGTGCCAATGGTATCACTACGGTGGACCCAAGCAAATACCATCCACCATGAAATCGCCCTTGCTTCCTTGCTCTTCGTTATCGGGGTCTGCCTCACAACAGTACAAGCTATTATTATGAGCGACGTTTCAAATGCCGTCCGGAGGATTGAAAGCCTTCACGGGATCGGGGAAGAAAAAAGTGGCGGACAGGGACGGGGCTACGCGCTTTGTAATATGGCATTTGCGGCTGGTCAAACTCTAGGCCCAATGGCTGGTGGATTCATCAAACGGGAATTGGGATGGGGATTTATGACACTAGGTCTTGCAGTTCTATGTTTGGTTGCTGGCTTTCCGTCGTTCTTTTTCATGTCGGCGACGCCGCCAAAGACCGAGGGGAAAGCCAATGAGGATGATTGTTGAGTGTATGGAGTATTTTGTACTAAGATTTGTATACAATAGTGTGCGCTAGGCGAATAGGCAACAGAAATAATACATCTCGAGTCAAAATGTGATATTCCATATGAAATTATCCGCATATTTCACCATATTGACAGTGAGATGTTGTGCTCGTAAAGCCTGCATGAGCGATCCCCAACGTTATTTTCTTCTTCTATAACCGAAAGGCTGGATTTTAGGGAACTAAACGTGCAGTGACGATCATGTAGTGACCAAGTGAGTTTATGCATATGAACTGCTTCATTTCTGCGATAGAAAACTGCGGGGATGTCACATCTCCTTGTAATGTGATAACTTCGAGATCTCATACAATTTTCTTTTCAGCTACTACAGCCAAAAGAAATTATTTCGTTAATTTTAATCACTCCACTTACTTACATATACGCCAGCCACGGGAAGCTAGGGTAGAGACAGCGCCATGAACATGTTATATCCAAAGCCCGAAGAGCAAGACAGCTGATTCTTCACGGAGTACTCCGTACAAGGGAGTGGAATGGAAAGAAGAATCGGAGCAGTCATTGGGTTTGAGGATCATGCCCACAGCCCAATGGGCGTGTAAGATGCATCTGCTGTATACGCTGCCAAGCTTCATGCCATCGATATAACACCTGCACTAGTCTTAGAATGGAAATAGGGGCAGCACAAGCGTAGAATGGGTGCTCGGAGAGACAGCCAATATAGGCTTAATATTCCTCAATAGCATATATTTAGAGCTACGGAGATATCGGATGAACTTATGCACGTCTATCACTTCTCAGCCAGCCATTTCCTCACGTACACCTGTCACTTCTCCTATTTCTGAATGCAAATATACCTAATTCTCCAATGTGGCTGTCGGTTAAAATGATATGAGATACGTCGAGGAATGCAACTCGTGTTCGTTCATGTACTAGGCCCCTAACAGTTGGCACTTCTCACCTGCATGACCATACAAAAGTACTTAAATTTTGTGACATTCTAGCCGATCACCAAATTCCCCCACATAATTTATTTAGTGTCCATGCCTAAATCCTCTTAATTCAAGGTACCTATAGTACTTGTAGTTACATTCCAATTTTATATTGGAAGCTCTTGGTCCTGTGGTTTTAACCTTTGGAAGCCATTTAAGCCATCGCATGCGTTGGCAAGCCATTCGCAAGCCACTGGCAAGCCATTGGAAAGTTACATTAATCACAAATTATGCTGACCTTTTATTGTGCTATGTGACTTTGTTTCTTTTTTCCGCGGAATTATTTCAAGTAGATTCAAGCATTTAATATCAAGTTAATATAATTCGATTTTACCAAATGAGAACCCTGTTTCCACCCCTTTCTCCACCTCATGCACCACAGTCTCCAACAGTCCCATTCCAGGTAATTTGAAACTGGAATTGATAGGTTCAGCATGTTTACTTGTTCGGCTCTCTGAGATCTTGCGTAGCGCCTCCCAGGATTGCTTCGCCCTCTCTGCATGTAGGGCCGGTGTTAGGTGGTGCCGATCTGCCAACGAACGCGAGAAAACTTCGTACGCAAGGTAACCCGTCCAACCGAGATCGAGAATAGCCTTGAGAATTTTGAGAACAGGTAAGAAACCACCCCGCTCAGTCTCACAAAGGAAAAGCCGACAGTTCCGAGACCAGCTCAGTCGACTGGGCTGGCCGTCAACATAGAAAGCGTGACCTGGGCGTAGAGGCTGGCTGAGACGCTCTCCATCGGCTATCTGGACTATGAACAGCTTGCTGATATCTAAAGTAGAGGCTATACGGCTCAACGAGGCGGATAGATCCGCCTCGGCTGTGTTCGCCACACGACCGTCTTCCGTGGTAGGGTCGGCATAGATGGCGCCGGCTATGTTGAACGTATCTAGGGCGAGGCCAAAATTGGGCCGATCAACTGCCTGAACAATTTTCCAGGACTTTTCCCAGGTGTTGACATGGTTGCCCCAGGCAAGTGCCTCGTAGGCGAATTTGATGGAGTGTTCATGTTGGGCGCCTCGTGCTGCCAGTTCGCGGAGATCTTCGACAATGATATCGAAATCTCCCACTGTTTGGGGAAGCCCAGTTGCGGGATCTTCAGGGAGGAAGTTTGAGGGAACTAGGATAGTGTCTGCGCCGAGGATCTTCAGCGCGTCCATCCATATCGGAAGCACCTCGTCTAGGATTTGATTGCGCTTTTTGCGACTGACCAGACCCTCATAGAAACGTAGGGGCTGGAGGTTGAGAATGACAATGTTTAACCTGTCACATTGTTGGCGGATCTGATGGGCAGCGGCTAACACAGATTCGCGAGAAGGAATGGAGGTGGCAGGTGCTGAGCTGATGTCTCTGGCCAGGGTCTCGAGGTCATCGATGAAGAGTTCGATCGCCTTGAATCCATTTCGGGCCGCTTCATCAATCTTTTTGGTAATGCTGTGAAAGTTGCAGGACCCAAGAGAGACTGTAGTGATAGCTGGTTTGCAATCCATCTTGAAGATTGAAATGGAAGATTTAACGTGAATGAATCGAAGAGGATCGCAACCCTAACTGATTCGAAGGGACAACGTATATATACTGGGCATTCTACATTCGTATAAGGACCTACGTAAATGGACTAGTGTGTATGAGAATAAGGGGGTGTTGTTGTCTTCGGAGGGTCGTATCCCGGATGTTCTGTCACCTGCAGTAGCTTCCCAGATATTCTCTTGATGCGACGCAAGCCCATAGCATGCAGCTGCCGCCTCCCTCAAGCAGTGGCGCGCTGAGCTCAAGAGACATTTGATCGACAGGAAAAAGCAAGGAGCTCCTCGTCTGTGACTGGACATTCTACCAAGTACTTCGTATTCCGTAGAGATATCTCATGGTCTCTGTACAACATGATAGTCCTCGGAGATACATGTGTGTACATGTGTATACTTATCTATACTTATGTATACTTGTGTATACTTGTAGAATAAAGTATAACTGGCGTATAGTATTATGCACCTGCAGGTTTACTACCAAAATGCCACGGAGGCTATGCGATCACTTCAGCTCATCCTCCTCCACAAGAAAATTCAGCTGTAGAATAAAAATAAAAATAAATAAAATCAATGTGACTTATATAATTTACTAGAAAACGTCTGAATATAAATAATATACCAAAGCCAGGCAATTATCCCTCGATGTTTCTTTTCAAACACTTTGTTTATACCAAGCCACCCCAGAAAAAGCCTTCAAAAATGACAACCGAGTGGAAGTATTATCCCATCCATGGAATCTCGGTCAATTCCGAGGAACCATCCAAGTTGGGTCCTGAGGTTCAAGTTCCTATCCGTCAGGAAATTGACTCATGGAGCAACAATCCCATCAACGAGAAGCAAGTCAAGCTATTTGTGATGGCATTGTCTCGCTTCCAAAAGATTGACCCCAAAGATCGAGACTCATACTTCCAAATTGCTGGAATTCATGGACAACCCAATGTCCCTTGGGATGAGCCTATTGACTCCAAGGATGCAGAGGGAAGAGGATACTGTACTCATAACAATATCCTGTTCCCCATCTGGCACCGTGCTTATCTAGCACTTTATGAGGTAATTAATTTCATATCCCAAATTTTGAATTCTACTAATAACTTTGCAGCAACGGATATATGAAATCATGAGCCAGGAGATTGTCCCTGGTTTCAAGGAGGACATCCGTGCCGAATGGAAGGAAGCCGCTGATGGATGGCGTCTGCCTTTCTGGGACTGGGGTGTGTCTACTTCAGTCCCGGATCTTTGCAAGTATCCATTTACCTTTGTGCCGACCGCGGATGGTACTGGTGAAGAGAGCATCAACAACCCACTCTTCCAATTCCGCATGCCGACCAACCAGCCCATGTCCACTGCTGGTGTTGATAACTTCAAGGACCCTTGGGTGGACAATGGAGACACGCTATACGTATGTTCCAATTTTACAAGTCTAGGAATCCATTCTAACTTGAACAGTTCGGTGAATGTATTGGAACGACCCGTTGGCCTGATCAGGGCGAGAACGCCTCAGGTACTCATACGTGGAAGTATGGTGTGGTGAACAACTACAAGGTGCAGGAAGCGCTGAAGAAGCCAGTTTGGCTAGGCGAGTCTCCATACGGTCAGCCTGCGGAGATGGTCTACCGTCTGCTCACAGTTCCCATGGAATATTCAACCTTTGCAACAACGGCCCAATTGTCTGATAACCAGGACGTTCAAAACGACATCAACCTGGAGTACAGTAAGTTCACCTCGAGAGCAAACCTCTTTACATTTTTTTTGACAATATTCAGTTCACAACAACATTCACGGTTGGGTTGGCGGTGATTTCAACGGACACATGTCTCAAATCCCAGTGGCGACATTTGATCCTATCTTCTGGCTTCACCATTGGTAAGTTCATTTCCACTAGTATTTTACTCAACTGCTAACAACTTTCCAGTAACATCGATCGCATCTTTGCTCTCTGGCAAGCCCTCAACCCGGATAAGTGGTTTGAGAAGGCCAAGGTCAACGCATTCTTCCAAGAAACAATTGGCCTTCCCGATGGTTCAGACATTACCCCAAATACAGAGCTGCGCCCATTCCACAAAGATACCGCTGGAACTCTCATGAAGCCTAAGGATATCCGTTGGCCTTACAAGCTCGGTTACACATACCCGGAGTTGCAGACCTGGAACTACAAGCCCGAAGGCTACACTTCCGAAAGCTTCATCTCGACCCTCCGACAAACCGTCAACGACCTTTATGGTGTATCGAGAAAGCAACTGATCAACGCCACCGACAATATCAAGGGAGTGGAGTACCTGGCGGATGGCGCCAAGTCTCTCGATTATTCATTCAGCATTCGCTACCGCAAATACGCCCTTGGTGGTGGTGAACCCTTCTGGATTCGCATCTACATGTCGCAGGATGGAAAGACGCACAACGCGACCCAGGACTTGATCACTGAAGTTTACAACTTCAGTCAGAAGCCCGAGGACAACGCAGGAAAGCTTGCATGCGGAAACTGCAAGGACAATAAGAACAAGAACATCAAGTCTACTGCCAGCATTTCTCTCACTCCAATCTTGATCACCCTTCTCAAGTCAGGCAAGGACCTGGCCAGTCTTGCCAGGGATGATGTCTTGAACTTCATCCAGAGTAGAGCTTACTGGAGAGTCTTCAAGGGCGGCAAGGAGGTACCCTCATACCAAGTTGAGGCTCTTGACCTCGAGATCATCGGAAGCACCAACGACTCGACAGTCTACAATGACGCCACGAAGGCTCCAAAGCTTGAAAACTTCAAGGAAGAGCCTACCATCTCCGGCGGAGCTGGTGGTGCCCTGAACCCAGGCCTCAAGCAGCCCGTGACAGTTGCACCCCCAGTGGTTGCAGTGATCCCCAAGGCTGGCCTCAGGGTCAACACCTCCCTACCATTCAAGAAAATCCTGAAACCCGACGGCGTCGTGATCATCGACTCAACCAGCTTGAATTTGACACCAGCCAAGACCTCTGGCATCGATAATACCCAGATTTATCTGAACGAGGGTAAGAACGGAGACGGCGATATCCTGTTCCTCCTCTCCGTTAGACGAGCCGAGAACCAGATTGTCTTCAACTCCAAGATCAACAACTCCTTTGGAAAGGAAGTTCGTATCCCGCTGGAGAAGAGGTTCAAGGGTACTACACCTTCTATCCTTATTCATGACCAGGATGACGGTTATGAAGTCTTCATTGACTGGAAGCATGCTCTGTACTTCCCTAAGCGGGCTGCTGGCAAGGTGGCTCAGTCAGTCTCGTATACTGTCAATTCTGGACAGACACCTGTTTGGTCTCCTAGCCTGAAGGTGAAGGTGTACGATTCGATGAAGGAGGTGTTCCACCACTAGCCTATAGAAGATGGGTTTCTGCTGTTTGTCATTTTGGACCTGTGCGAGGGAACATTTCTGTCTTTACCGTTTCTTTTGGGGCTATCCGGGTACATATTGGAACAGAAATATATTTGTTAGGGTTGTTTTATAGTTTCAGAGCTAACTCAATTAAAATATCTTATGTTCTGTGTTGGAAATGGAGCCCCAAACGGTCGCGTGGAATAAGGCTCAACCCTGGTTGAAGAGCAGGCTGCATAGGTATAAGTGTCCCCTGTTACCTATAGTTATACTAGTCAAGGTAATCAAGTACGTTTTTCTGTAACCCTAAAAGTTGTAGATATTCTAATTTTAGAACGTCAGTTAGGCCAAACAAGAATAATCAACAGAATTGCAAGCGCCTATTGCTGAATCGACTGGATTATCCGCTGTAGTCCCTCTTCCAAAACGTTTAGCGGGTGGGAAAAAACCAGCCGAAACCATCCAGCTTCTTCCGCGGCGTAATTCTCCCCAGCCGCGATATAAATTTTCTCTTTTCGTAGCCTTACAAGTATATCCGCAGTCGTGGCATCTTTGACTACGGCCGCTAAGTTAACCCAAATGAAGAACGCAGCGTTGCATTCAAGGTAGGGAATCTGATGTGACCGTAGCCAATTCGTCGCAAAAACATAGCTTTCAGACAAGCGGGCCCGATTGATCGCGAGGTACTTTGCTGAAAAGCTATCATCGAGTAGGAGCGATGTGGCAATGTGATCTGCTATGCCTGACGGGATATTGTAGAGACTAGGAGAAGTCAGTTTATCTCTTCCAGGGTAAGTTCAGATGGTCTCACGAAATGCCCTCTGCAGCCTCCAAAAGTAGCTTATTCGACTGGCTGATCAATGTGCCGATCCTTAGGCCAGTTGCACCAAAGTCCTAAAGCTGTCAGTTCTGGTTGGGAGGAAATCAAGAAATTTCATACCTTACTTAAGCCCCATACAATATGTACAAAGCTTTGGTCAATGATCCCTTCTAGGTTTATAGACAGGATTGATTTGAAACCTGTTGCATCGGGAACACGAGGATTATCCCAGACAGAGAGCGCGTAGATCTCATCGGAAATAAGATGAAGTCCATTCCTCGAGCAGATCTTCAAGTATTCTTTCAAGACTTCTTCGGGATAACAACGTCCTGAGTTCCTATTATTAACTGATCGATCTGGCTCAAGTACGGGGGAACAAACCAAGAGGATTATTTGGTGAGCACAATACAAGAGCTTTGACGCGTAAGCCGTTGCTTGCCGCTTCAGCATATGCTCTTTCGTATTGTTGGACTGCAGCCATGCTGAACGGATCTACCTCTCCAAACTCGACTTCGAGAAGCCGGACTCTGAAATTGTTAGCCTAGCGTCACTAGAAAATATAGATATATTCCGCTCTCACCCTGGTCGGATTCCAAAGATCGTTCTAAATGCATTGAAATATGGCCGTCCAACCATGAAATAATCTCCAGGATCAGCTAAAGCCCAGGCACAGCATTCAAGCGCATTGCTGACGCCAGATGTCATGACAAGATGGGAGGGGCATAGAGGAGTCCGAGGCGAGAATTGACAGTTCATGAAGCGACAAAGGCTTTCTTTGAGCTTGTGCGAGCCGCTAAACCCATCTCCGTAGGTCAATGCATGTGCGTTGATTTGCAGCTGTAAGGATTGATCAATATAAAAAGGTAAGAGTCTCCTGATGACGTGTTGACTTAGAGAGATTTTACATTCGAATTTATGAAGTCCTCCATCTCCGCGTGCATAAGTGTCTTGAACTTTGTTAGTTTATGTTCAATAGAGGACTATTGTTCTCTCACATTCTCGGCAAGGCCGAGATTCACGATGCCGTTGGGGTTAGACGGAGACCATTGGTCACTCAATACAGAGAGGAAAGTTGGCCTCTGTGCCGCAAGGCATTTGCCTCTGTCAGAAACCTGCTGCATGGTCGGTGAATAGTTTGAGCCAGTTACAATGCTAAGAGGAACTCGCATTTTGAAGTGTCTCAAGAGATAAAATCAAAGTTGATCAAATGTTCTCGGAAGGCGCAATGGCTGCGGCACAAGCGGGTAGAGCGGGTAGAGCGGGTAATCATATAAGATTTACGAATTCCTAGATCTAACTTTCATTCTTTCTCTTCTTTACTTTGAGGGGTCAACACCGGTATCTGCCTTATCCCTCTTCCTGGTCATCATGACGCGTGACAAATCCGATTCGACGTCTGTCGAGCCCAGTTTGGCACCCGTCACAGTTGCTGTAGCTAGCTTCGCGAACATGTTCTGTATTGGCACAGTCTACGCTCTGAGCACGCTTCAAGCACAGCTATCTCGTCTGTTTGGAATATCCAATGTATGGAGTCTGGCACCATTTGGCGCCACATGTCTCGGCCTTTCTATCGGCGTCCTGACCAGCGCCTCGATGATCATTCAAAGCGGAGCTCACGCTACAGCCGCCAGAGGCACGACCCTCTGGGGAGTTACAGTCATTGGTGCGGGCATCTCCTTCAGCAGCTTGAAACTCGGACTCATGATTATCTGCTTCTTGTTCGGTGGGGTGGGCATTGGATGGACATACCTAGCTGTGGTTGCATTGATTACCCAGGGGCTTCCGAAGCATGCACTTGCTCGGAGTGCCATCGGACCCCTGGGGTTTTCAACCGCTGCAGCCATGTTTTTCTTCTTATCATCTGTTTTTGGAGTGGACGCAGCCGATGCGGAAACCTTAGGTCGGATGCTTGTGCTTCTAGGAGTGACGTTCGCTGCTGTTGGGGCATCAACCCAGCTGTCATTATCTATTTTCTACAAGGACTCCGCGATGGGTTCCCCTCAAAATTCCCTTACAGAAGATTCCGGGCCTTTCTTCTCGACCCTGCTCTTCTTTAACGCATTGCCTGGAATGACGCTTTTCTCCGGCTTGCTGCCCCTTGCCTCCCACTACACTAGCGATACTGACAATAAAATGTGGATCATTTCATGTTGTATGATTGCACTCGCATTTGGTGGGGTTCTCGCTCCCAGCATCTGCGCATATTTTGGAGCCAGACTTACATTTGTCGGTATACTTTTCTTGCGTGGGGTACTTCTTATCTTGCTGTCGCAATTTGAACGTTCTACACAAGCAATCTATACCATGCTGGCAATTCTTTTCGCCCACGGCACTGGGTTTAGTATTCTTCCAGTGTTGATCAAAACACAAAACAGAAATCAGCAGCTGTTCTATTTCAAGTATGGCAGAGTGTTGGTTTCATGGGGCATTGCAGGAATTGTCGGCACTGTCGTGAACTCGATCCTTCTATCTCAAGCTAGTTCGATATCGACAGGGGTGATGCTTGTTGGCTTGTTAACACTATTGTCCGGCATTATCATGTACTTTGTGCCGGCTCTTGGAGGCAAACTTTTTGCTTGATTGTCTATTGATATGGTGATGTACCGTTAAGAAAAGGCAATATCTAAATTTATATAGCACGCTTTAAAATTTTCAACAACTCTGTGCCCCAGGGTTCTCCATGTTCTACCCCGACAACCCCACAGCTTTGATCCTGACAACTTTGCGTATTTCTTCCTGCTCCTATGGTTATTGAAATGGCTCGGGTATTGCGGAGAGGTGTTGCGGGGAGAAGCAGATACCACTTCCTTTGCGGGGATTTGTGGAGAATGATACGCTAGTCCTCCCGGACATAATCGGTTGGCGGTCATAGTTATGGTGTATAGTTTTCTTGACAGAACTTGTCAATCCATTAATATTGCTTGCACTCCCATCTCTCGTGCGGACTAAGATACCTTTCCTTAATCCTCTCGCATCTTACTAAACATGCATCGCAACAGCTCGCCGAATAATATGCATGCCGACTACCCTTGGACTGCGTCCCCACTCATAGTATCGGCACCCATGGCCAAAGTCGCGATGCCCAAACTGGCTGTGGCCGTGTCTAGGGCCGGGGGTCTAGGGTTTATTGCAGCAGGATACCATAGCGACCATCTTGAGGATCTGCTAGAGGAAGCTGAGGTTCTGCTCCAGGAAGGAGTCGCGGATGTTTCGGTTGAAAATGAGAAAGGAATCCCAAAGACTTTGCCTATCGGTGTGGGATTCATAACGTGGAGTGCCTCCCTGGAAAATGCACTTCCCGCTTTTTCCAGATACTGTCCTGCTGCTGTTTGGCTGTTTGCCCCACCGAAGGGCTTTCAGAATCTTATTCCTTGGGCCACCAAAATCCGAGAGGCCACCGCATCGAGGTCCAACATCTGGGTGCAAGTCGGCTCTGTGTCAGATGCTGTCGAGGTAGTCGAAGCCATCGACCCGGATGTCATCGTGGTCCAGGGCATAGATGCTGGTGGACATTCATTAGCCCGAGGAGCCAGCATTGTTTCTCTTGTGCCAGAAATAAACGATAAGCTTCAAGAACTTCGCCCCTACCCTCAGAAGCGAGCCAATATTCTAGCTGCTGGTGGCATCAGTGACAGTCGAGGTGTCGCCGCGGCTATGCATCTTGGTGCGCAGGGGTGTGTTCTCGGAACACGGTTTCTTGCTAGTCCGGAATCTATGGTCGCTCGTGGCTACCAAAAGGCAATTCTAGATTCCTCAGATGGAGGTATAAGCACAGTTCGAACAAAGATTTACGACAAAGTTCGCGACATTCATGGCTGGCCTGAGGGCTACGATGGCCGCGGTCTGGTAAACAGGACCTTTCTTGATCATCTTGGAGGTCTCAGTGAAGTCAAAAATCGCGAGCTCTACCGTGAAGAGCTGAATAAGGGCGATGAGGGATATGGACCTAACGGAAGGCTTACCACATATGCCGGGACCGGTGTTGGTCTCATCAGAGAAGTAATGTCCGCAGGGGACATTGTGAAGTCTTTGCGTGAAGGTGCCCGCAAGATTCTGTTTGCGCACCCAAGACTTTAGGTAAAGCACCTGCCCGGGAATGGTAGTCTCTTGCTGGTTTTATCTTTTGTTTTCCATAAAGTGCGATATAGTTTGAATTTCTCCTAGCCACAGTACATGATATTCTGCCTATTGTAAACCCCTAGAACATCATACACATCTAGTGAGCATAGCCAATCTACCCCTAGTATTTCTTAATAGGGCGCATGCCTCCGATTCTATGATTGCTTCAGCCCTTATTTACTAGCTATGCGGTAGGTAAGTATGAGAACAACGGATCTAAGGCTAGTTATATTCGGCACTTTCCATAGGCCGAAAGGGCATTTCATTTACAAAATTCAGAGAGCTCCTTATGTCCGCGGAGAAACACTGAAAACACCTTGTAGATGGAACGTCTTGCGGATCCGCAGTCTTAGCACCTTGAGTGAGTGTCGGGTATTGCGGGAAGTCAGAGCCCGCGTTATCCACCTCTGCGCGCCGTGTAGGAACAAAAGACGACGAATTAATTTCACAGTGGTCTTGATCTCTATTAGACTTCCGGAGAATTTTCTCTTCCTTGAAAAATCTTGTCGATTCTTTCGCTCGGTTGTCTTGCAGTCCCAGCATCAATCATTCCTATACTAGGGCAATTTTCTTCTCATTACTCAAGCATGTCTCCAGAGCAGGTTTCTGTGATCACCGCAACTGTTCCTGTTCTAGAGCGATATGGACAGAACATCACCGAGACATTTTACAGGAACATGCTTGCCGCTCACCCAGAGCTGAAGAGCGTGTTCAATATGACCAATCAGCAAACCGGACACCAGGCAAAAGTTCTTGCAGGAGCCCTCTATGCTTACGCAAAAAGTATTCGTAACCTGGAAGCACTCGGGCCTATGCTGGAGTTGATTTGCCATAAGCATGCGTCTCTACACATTACCCCAGACCAGTACGACATCGTCGGCAAATATTTGATCGAGGCGATGCAAGAAGTTTTGGGGGACAATTTCACGTCAAGTGTGCAATATGCCTGGACAGCTGCTTATAGTCAACTCGCCAAGATCATGATTCAGAAAGAAGCCTCGCTCAATGACCAGCATGAGGAATGGAAAGACTGGAGGGACTTTTGCATTGTGACTATCTCACGCGAGTCGGATGAGATATCCTCGTTTTATCTTTCCCCTGTTGACGGCAAACCCCTTCCCACCTTCGTACCTGGTCAATACGTCTCCGTGAGTGTTTATGTCCCGCAGCTCGGCTACACGCAAGCACGGCAATACTCAATGAGCGATGTCCCGTCAACCGAATATTATCGGATTAGTGTGAAGCAAGAACGGGGCCAGCAATTCCCACCTGGGGTGCTATCAAATGTCCTCCACGACATCAAAGCACCTGGTCAAATTGTAAAAGTTTCCCATCCTCGAGGAAACTTTTTCTTGAGCAGCGTCAGTGAGACCTCGCCAATTGTTCTTGTTGCTGGTGGTGTTGGTATAACCCCATTGCTGTCGATGTTGAAGTTCCTCACTTCAACTACGTCCACGATAAAGCGTCCCATTCACCTCATCTACGCAACGAGAACCACGACTGCACGGGCCTTCTTCAAAGAGATTGCCGACACCAGTCGCTCCAATGCAACGGTCAGAGTGACGTTCTTTGTTGGATCTCCTGAGGCGGGTGACAAGGCCGGTTGCGACTATCATCATGAAGGTCGCCTCGACCTGAATCGCCTTGATGCGCAGCAAGACCTTTTCTTGAATCACACGCAAACGGAGTACTATATATGTGGCCCATCCCCATTCTTGGAAATGGTCAAGAGGTTTTTACTCGTCCAAAGAGTAGAGTCATCAAATATCAAAATGGAGGTCTTCGGTGCTGGTGGCTTTGCTGAAACCACGTCCCAAGCACATTTGTGAGCCTCTAAATAACATCTAATCACTTTCTTTTCTTCAGTTCAGTGTTGCAAGAAATACAGAAATAGAAAAGCCAATGCATCCAATACTTTACCATGACATGTCTCCGGGCCAGTTGGCTAGATAGAGTTGGCCGCCCGCAATAACCAATCTCACTCACCAGCGTTTCGCTAGTCTCGTCTTTATGCATGAAAAGAATCTCAGCGGAACTGATATTTTCTTGTCAGCACGAAACTGACTTCGACATATGCTTACACCATAGACCTGTTAGGCTCCAGTATAATAAGATCGATGCCGTATGTAAAGCCCAACCTAGTTGCATTGATAAGCGAAGGCTAGTGAACTCCCGCATCCAGACCCCGAGCCACAATGACATCAGAATCAATGTCAACCACATCAACTACATCGGATACCTAGGGAATTGTACGGAGGTCTTGCTCCTCGATGTGGGGTAGTAAATAAGGTCCTCGAGTCCCTTTGGAGCAAACAGCCAAATAGCAGCAGGGCAGTATCTAGAAAACAAGGTTGCGTTCCATCACTCTCCGCAATACCCGCGCCATCTCCATACCCGATAGAATTCCCCAAAGAGCTGACGAGATAGGACCGAGGTTGTGGCCTTAATAGGGGAGGGAACTGGGGACAAGGGAGCTTAACGAAATACCCGCAATAACCGTTGACGACGGACTGAGGACAATGCCCCCGAAATAATATGATGCCATGTTCTTTCCAGGCTATATAGAACCCAGTTAGCACCTTGCAGACTCTCGACATATCATTTCAATACAAGGTTTTCAGCAGTGCACTCCCTCATATCCTGTTGACAGATCCTCTTTCGAAATGGCCCGTACCACCGCCGGCACTGCATCAACGGGCTCAACAGTGCGCATGTCGCATGACCCTGTCACCTTTCCTACAGATACTCCCAACTTCATTGATAACGAGTTTTTATCCTCCAAGGCTACCAAGTGGATTCCGCTCTGTGATCCCGCAACGAACAACCTCATCACCCGTGTCCCACAGTCCACTCCCGAGAAACTCTCCGCAGCAGTTGCCTCTGCTCAGAAGGCATTCCCCCAGCATGGCGAGCAACCAGTATCATCGCCCGACAGCAGATAATGTTCCGCTTCACGCATTTCATCAAAGAAAACCACGACCGCCTAGCCGCTTCAATCACTTTGGAACAAGGGAAAACCTTCAAGGATGCCCGAGGAGACGTCCTACGTGGACTACAGGTGGCTGAAACAGCCTGTGGTATTACTACCCAGCTCCCAGGAGAGGTTCTCGAAGTTGCTCGAGACATGGAAACAAGAAGCTATCGAGAACCTCTTGGTGTTGTCGCTGCTATCTGTCCATTCAACTTTCCCGCCATGATTCCTCTCTGGTGTATTCCGATTGCGGTTGTTACCGGAAACACGATGATATTGAAGCCATCGGAAAGAGACCCAGGTGCTGCTTTGATTCTCGCCGAACTTGCCCGGGAGGCAGGTTTTCCTAAAGGAGTCTTGAACGTCGTGCATGGGTCTGTGGATATCGTAAACTTCATTCTTGATGAGCCTGTTATCCGCGCTATTAGTTTTGTCGGTAGCAATCGTGCTGGCGAGTACATTTACGCCAGGGGTTCAGCCAATGGGAAGCGTGTGCAGGCCAATCTTGGTGCAAAGAATCATGCTGTGCTCCTGCCAGATGCAGACAAAGGTGCCGCTCTAGATGCTATTGTGGGTGCTGCTTTCGGAGCTGCCGGGCAGCGGTGTATGGCACTGAGCGTACTTGTTACTGTTGGTGATAGTGCTAGTTGGATACCTGGACTGGTTGAGAAAGCACGAGCTCTGGTAGTATCCGCCGGTTTCGAGAAGAATGCCGACGTCGGTCCGGTTATCAGTCCCCAAAGCAAAGCTAGGATTGAATCTCTTATCGCCAGTGCCGAAACTGACGGGGCCACAGTCGTCCTAGACGGCCGAGGGTACAAGCCAGAGAAATACCAAAATGGAAACTTCGTATGTGAGAAGCCATTACAATTGCTTCTGATGCTAACGTGCTATAGGTGGCGCCAACAGTGATAACTAACGTCAAAACGAATATGAAATGTTACAGAGAAGAGATATTTGGCCCTGTGCTGGTTTGTATTTCTGTACAGACTCTCGAAGAAGCCATTCAACTTCTTAACGCAAATGAGTATGGAAATGGGGCATGTCTTTTCACCAAGTCGGGCGTGTCCACTTCATACTTCCAAAAGAATGTTGAAGCAGGGCAAGTCGGTATCAATGTTCCGCTGCCTGTCCCGCTTCCCATGTTCTCCTTCACTGGGAACAAGAAGAGCATTGCAGGGGGAGGAGCAAACACATTCTATGGAAAGCCTGGAGTGGCATTCTACACTCAGCAAAAGACGGTGACTAGTCTTTGGCGAGAGAATGTCGATGCTGGCAAACAGGTTGTCATGCCATCTCACCTGTGAAGCATTCCATCAGAGGTTTTCTTAATAGCTTTGACTGATACTTCACCTTGTTCTCTGAGACATGCTAGCTTTAGTTGATCCATATACGTATAGTTTTTGAAATCGAGAAGCATTGAAGTACCATGAACTTATTTTTTTTATTTTTCATAACTTTTCTTGAGTATGGTTAATATGTTCATACATGTAATAGTACATTCGATGAGAAAGGACTATGGAAAAATCAAGATAGAATCATCCACCAAGACTCCTGTAGTCTCCAGCAGGCCATCTCTCCCTCGCCATCAGCCTTGACAATGCCAACTTCCTCCATCCATTGCAGCATCAACACAGTTTCCCATGCGCCCATGGTGGGCTTGATCATGTTAGCAATGTTACCGGCCTTGATACCGGGTCGCATCACCAGACATCCGAGGACTGGGCCAACCACCAAATCCCAGAGACGAGGCACGAACTCTCCATTGATATCGTACCAAAGGGGGTTTTTGGGCGGAATTTTCGCGCCTGATGATGGAGGTGGGGGTGGAAGAATTGTTGCTGCGGCTTTTCCTTGAACTGGATTACCATAGCGGTAAGTTGCGGTAGGAGTAACCTCAATAGGGAAACGGAAGCGTCTCTTGTCCATCTGTCGAGTTTCGTATCCGCCATCGGTGAGACCGAACTTGGCGCGGGGGGCATCGCGAGGTCGCATCTGAATAGCACCCGAGGCGTAGAGGTTGATCAATGCAAGGATATCGCCATCGTCTGCGGCGTACTCGACGTCGGATGAACCAGTAGTTCGGAGTTGGAGATCTAGCGTCTTTAATTTGAACTGAGCGGCACGACGCAGCTGGGAGCTTTCAACAGCACGTTTGCGGCTCAGTGTCTGCAGGAAATATTCTGAGATATCGTAGTTGCGACCAGGGTTGACGCGGCCGCGGGTTGTGGAGCTGATGACACGGTCGTTGATTAGTGTCTGTGTCGCAGTGGTGATGAGCCGATCGCCAAAGCGTTGCAGGATGTCGCTCGACTCATTGGGTCGATAGGTCTCTTCTGCGGTGATGATGTTTGCACGGACCCATGTCTTCGCAGCCTCAAGTTGTTCCGCATGAACCTTTCGTGGGGTCGATTGGGTGCATGTTGCATCATCCACGGGTATAGCAAATGGATTGCGCGCCATCAAGTTGCGCTTATGGCTGATAGTAACACCGTGTACAGCCTGGTACAGTTCATCACCTGCCGTAAGAGCATCTTCGCGTAGTTCGAAAACACTATCGAATTGCTCCCGTGTTGCTGGAAGATCCGGAGCCCGTTCGGATGGAGAGACATCCAGCCTAGTGCTTGCCCACTCAACCAGGGCAGGCCAATCATAGCTGTCCAAATCAGAATAGTCAATGCGCGGGACTTCATCCCGCTCGTATGCCTCAAGGAAGCACTCCTGGAAATCTCGATGCATCTTAGTAATCTGCAAGCGATTCTTGCTGAGTATCTGACGCGCTCGCCCTTCGATAAAAGAAGAGTCATGATTTGGGAAAGCTTTCGTCACAAGAGCCCAATCGATCACTCTTGATTCTGCTCCACCCGCAAGCACGCGAACGATGACAAGAGCAAGCATGAGCTTTTGTTTGAGGTCCTCGGGGATAGGGCGCACGAATCGCTGCCGGCGAATACGTTTAGGGGTCGCTGGGGTCGCTGACTGTGCTTCTTTGTCGGGTGTTGCAGTATCATCAAGTTTAGCCAGACGGCGGTCCGGGGGAGCAGGCCGTTTCCTTCTTGGTCTTAGTATCCTTTTGAGCGTCTCCTGTTTCGGAATAGGTGTTGCAGGGGGCTGAGGTAGAGCCTGTCGCTGGCGACGGATCTCGCTACGCCGTGGTGGCAAATCCGGTTCCACTGCAGGTTGTTTCGGAGGGGGCATGTCAATATCAAACCGAATATTGCCATTGACCGGCGCTGGTTCGAAACCATACTGGATGGTTTGGTCGATAAACCGCTGGCCTTCAAGGTTTGCTTCAAACAGAGTTGGGTGATTAAGCTCCCATTTGAGAATCTTTTTGGTCTTTTGATAAAATCTCGAGCGTAGATCTTCGGCTTCAACGGCCTGGTGCATTTCCGGTTCTGGTTCGTCATGAGCCAGCTTAGATAGTTCATTGACAGATTTCTCAATGTTCAAAGCCAGCTGTTTTTCCTGCAATGGCCTTCCCCTTCTGCGTTTGGCTGCGCAGGACCCTGTGGAGAAAGTCCCAGTGGTTGGATCAAATTGTTGCACCGGATTCATTAACATGGCATACGCTCCGATGGCGGAAATTGGTTTCATTACCCGTTTGGGATGTATGATGAGCCTTTGCTTGCCAGGAACACATGTACCTGTTCGGACATATGGACGCATAATTGACGTGTTCGGATGAGCATCAAGGTCCAATTCAGGGGGGCGTGCAAGTGTCATGAGTCGCTGAACTCCAGGCACATCAGGCAGCTCATCCATTAGTTCGGCAATCTTAGCAGCCTTGGCTGCTTGGGATTCCAGGCGTCTGATGAAATTCGCCTGGGCCTGTCTCCTTTTCCTTGCCTCTAAGTTCACAATGGATATAGGTTTGTGTTGTAAGTGCACATGGGTTCCTTCTTCGACGGGGAAGGAGAATTTCTGCGTGCGGGGAGGTGCACCGTGTGGTCGACCACTATTCCTTGTCAAAGTTGGATCCAGCTCAACATTGTCCGAAAAGAAGGGACGGGACTCGTGGAAATCAGTAGCCAGGATCTTGCTCTGCATCTCTTTCACCAACGGATCGTCTGGTGACATATCAGGCTTTAACAACAACGTCCTTGTCACCATCAATTTTCTTGTGTCTCTGCCGCTGAAAGTCAACTGCCGAAGGTAGCCAGCATCAATCAATTGCTTGCATGCAGTAGTGACAGTTCGCATGTCTGGTTTTTCATTTGGATGGTGCTTCATCCATGCAGTGACAAAAGGATACCACATTGCAGTGCCCGCGGGGTATACACCATTAGCCTTTTCCATAATTTCCATGATGAGTTTTCTCCGAAGAACACTAATAGATCCGCCTCTCGTAGATAAAGACTTTGGGGATCCCGATTCCTCCTCTCCTGGAATCTCCATGTTTCTGATACTGACTCTGTTCCGAGCTCGTGGCCTTTTTGCAGGCTTGGTGCCATGAGCGCTGAAATTGAATTTCTGGGGGGCCACTGAGCCTGATCGTGGTGTCAAAACATCGGATCGAGGTGTCGGGGAGTGTAGAGTAGTGTAGTTGCTATCGCTGCGGTCGGATGGTGCTACGCGGGGTCGCTTTGATGGAGTCCCAGCTTGCTCGTCTTCGAGTGGATGAACGCTAGCACTCTTGTCGCGATGGCGCGGTGTACTCATTTTGATTGAACACTCTTGGGATGCTGGAACTACATCCTTGGGCAATATCTCATTGGCATCCTCCAAGGGTCCTTCATTGAATCCATTTTGTACCTTGTGAAGACGAGATCGTTTGGGAAGTGCGGGTGTGTCCGCTAACTGGTCAGGTAGGGTTCTCTTGACTCCCCTCGGAGTTGTTGAGATGGGGCTCATAAACCCATCGGAGTTGATAGCTTCAGAGGCAAGGCTTTCTGATGCAGCATCCCGTACCTTATCATCATCACTTGAGTCATCTTGATCCTTGACAAACCAGGGGAGTGATGCTAATTTTGGCGATTTGAAGATCGCGATTCGACTCTGTCTCGGTCGACCTCGGGCCTTGCCAGCTGGTCTTCTTCGGCCGGGGGGAGTCACATACACGCCAGGAGCAGGCTTTTCCATGACAAGAGCTTTGTATTCAGTCCAACTCTCATCCATACCAAGGGCTTCAAACTTCTCTTTCTTTGATAATCCCCTGAGGCTATCATGTTTAATTTTAGCTCTTTTGGCTCGCGGGGATTCATCGACATATTCCCAGCCGTAACCTTGGTATAGCTCCAGCTTGAGTTCAGTTCCAGATTCCAGGACTTTCGGTTCTCTGAGTTCCGATCCGTTAGCTTCGGGTTCTCCATCTTCAGATTCCTTGGCCTCGTTAGGCTTGGATCCTTTGGATTTGGCGAGCTTTTCCACAGTCGCGCGGTTCAGTCTGCCCATTGGCCGTCCCTTGGGCCGGAAGCGGGGCTCATATAGATGCTTGGAGCCAGGCGGGAGTTTATCAGTACGTGTACGGATCACTGCGGCTTAGTGTTAGATTCACGACAATTCCTAGCCAAAGAGATGAGGGGGCTATCATACCATGTTGGCCGTTAGGAAGTTCAACAACAAACGGATCGCTCGAAGAAAGAAGGTAGTTGGGCGGTTTGACAGCCAGAATCCCGTCGAGTAGGGTTGAACTTGGATTCTTCAACAAATTCTTTGGAAACCCCTTTTTGGGGAATCCATGCTCATCAAGCTCGGGCAGAACCCCAAAGGGCGGCGCCTCGATCTTCAGCGATTTGGCTTTCTTGACTGGAATCTCAACGGCCTCCCATGATGCCCGACCAGATTCAGCGAGCTTTGCAAAGTGGTTTGCCGAATAGTGGACATAATACATGATGGTCTTTTTCATTGCCATATCCCGAACGATAGCGTAATGGCGGAGATGGAGTGGCTGGGCCACTTGCCATAGGTCGACCAAGCGATGCACCATACTTTCAGCGGGTCTCTTGTAAAAGGATCCAAAGCAGGTCCAGTTGAGTGTCTTGAATTTTGGTTAGCTAAAAGGATCTTCATTTTGCAAATAAGGATCGTACGTGGTTGGTGATGCCTGTTGTGCCTGTTCTTTCAACGATGTCAAAGATCTGGTTGTAGATGTTACGATCCGGTGTCCAAGATGGTACGATGCGTGCAGCATCTCCGGCATGTTCTTTGATAAGATCCATCCCACCGTCCTCGGGACTAAGCGACCTTTTGCCCGCCCCCTCCAGCTCCATGTCCTGATCTTGGTCCGGGGTAAGCTTGGTTCCTTTGGCTCGCACCCCATGCTTGTTCAAAACATCGAAATTAAACTCGTGGAAAAGGTCCAGATCTTTGTTTGTAGGATCTCGTAAAAGTTTCACACAAGGGTGCATTCTTTCGTATTGTGACTCGGCTCTCACGCGTTGTACCACACCTATCCGTTCCCACTTTCGGAGGGCACGGGATAAGACTTTCCAACGCCATTGGTCATCGAAGCCCAGGAGTCGTTTCAAATCATTGCGTGCAATCAATTGATGCTCTCGAAGGATATCGAACAGGCTGGTAGTGAAGCTATCGAAATCGATCATGTTCTTCGATTGCGGTTCTTCCTTTGTTTGATCACTAGTAGTGTGGCGGTAGAATCGCTGCAGCGTGCAGAGGCTCGTTCGGGCCGTTTTTGTTTGAACAGGTCGCTTGTCAATGTAGCCCTTTCTTTGCAAAGCATCGGTACGCTTCGGGACAGACCGTTTGTCCTGGCCACTGATCTTCACCAGGTCCGGCTGCACAATACCCTTTGACTTGCGTGAAGCAATCACCGATAGTAAGGCGAATTCAAGAGGTAATACCTTGGACTCGTCTGGTGAATGACCAGTGATGGCAAGCCAAGCTCTCTCTTCTGAAACAAAGATTCGAAGCGGCGGCAGATTAGGGTTGATGTCTCCGTTATGGTTGACCTCAGCATCATTGCCATTGGAATCATGACTCTCAGTTTTTTGTGAGTCAAGCTGCTCAGCTTCATTCAATGTGAGATGGTTCCATGCATTATGCTGGCCAATAGACACCTCTGGGTTACTCGTGAGCCAGGACCAGACCTTCTCTTTGAAACGACGGTCAATTTTTTGGTTTATTTCAGTCCCATCCGAAGATTGAGTATGGAAATCATCAATGGCTTGAAGTAGATCGGATAACGTTGCGCCTTGGTGTCTGTTAGCATTCTGTAATGTATGTATAGGAATGAAAATGCCCAATTAGGGTTTGAGATGGAGGAGCATTGGCTGCATCACAAGAATGCAGACCCAACCTAGTCATGAGAAAGCCCTGAGAGGAAAAGTATAGCCAAACATATTCCTCTAGGCTTTCGACATAATTTTGGTAACACTGAAAATCCACATGCGATATGACATGCGTCTCCCGGGTGAGGAAAAGTGGGTCCTAGTGAAGAGACTATACACACCTTGATTGCCGCAGAGTGCGACTTCGTTCAGCACGAAATCGATAAGATGTTGTACACCAGGCATGGCTACATCTCTTTTTTTGGAACAGAAATATGGGAGTAAAAAATGCTAAAAGAAAGGTGATGGGTTGTGGGAGAATTAAAGAAGGATAGAAAATTTTTGAAGGGGGGCTCGAACGCGGAGCTCCCAATTCTGCAAAAATGCGATTATCATGTCACATGACCTTATCTTATCTTCTTGCTATGGTGCCTTGATGCCCTGGTGCCTTGGTGCCTTGATGCTTTGATGCTTTGTTTGTGAGGCCTCTTAAATGAGGGTCTATTTCCTTTTGACCAATAAGCGCTACATGCTTATAACAATTCCATTGATTTTAAGTCCTTCCGAGGTTTTTTTGAATCCAAAGTACATTGTCCAAGCAGATACAGGGTATAGTGCAAGATATTGTCGCCACCTTACTTTCAGGACCAACAAACTTTCATGACCATATGCTCATTGAAAGAAGGCTGAGAGAAAGTTCATCTAATATTGTTGTATCTATATAGGTAGTAGGTTGTACTCCGTACAAGGACATACATAAAATGTACATTAATAGATTATCATAAGAGGGGCATTTATGAACAAGCATAAACGGGCCCATATCGGGATCGGCGTTCAAGTGGATCTCACTTTCAGGTCTCCCGAGGCCGATTCCCTGTTTTTTCACATATTTGT
Organism: Penicillium griseofulvum; assembly: GCF_001561935.1. Lineage (NCBI taxonomy): Eukaryota > Fungi > Ascomycota > Eurotiomycetes > Eurotiales > Aspergillaceae > Penicillium > Penicillium griseofulvum. The sequence continues at coordinate 1,961,735 of NW_024467471.1, read as the reverse complement.
GCGTACGGAGTAGTCTGTATAGTTACTCTCCCCTAGCTTAGACATACAAATGTCGACATGTCTACGGAGTACAACATACAGACATCGATTCCATACTCCTTTTGTATTAGATGCTACCATATGTAGGGCTATTAAACAAACTCACTTCTTTTTTAATATAAATGTCAAGAGGCAAATAATACATAGCATGGTAACCTTGCAAAGACTTGGCAAGACGAGCGAAGAGGCAAAAATCACAAAGAAAATAAAGAAACACGAGGTTTAAAGCACTAAGATATCAATTTTGCCCAGGTGGTTTGATGTTTTGAATGACATCATAGGGGCCTTACGTCAGGTACCTCCTACCACAGCTAAATTTGTATGACAACGGAAGTACCTCTCTCCGTTGTTTCCGGCCAAAATTTCCAGGACATTCGCCTCTTCACTTTTCTTGGATTCTTTCTCTCTGGAAATCCATTCAGATTTATTACATGCTCGCCATGTCCTAATCCTCCTTCACCAAACCCCTACCGCGTGCCCTCCCGAACCTATCAACAGCACTATCGCCACACCGATGGAAGAAGGAACCGTCCCAACACCCTCGGAGCCTCCTCCGCTCCCGTACTCGTTGCACACGAGGAAGAAGTCGATCGCCTTTTTCTGGACTATGTTCGTGATTGATACCATGGCTCAGCCGTTGATTCTATATTGGTGTCTTTGGTATCTCACGGACTTATCACCCAATTTGGGTATGTCTTGCGCGCGGAATAGCTATACCCGTTCAAATTGCTAACTTGGATGTGCAGTCTTCTCTATCGTCACCGCATCACTTGGAGGAGTCTCGGTCTTCGAATACTTTTACCGCCTTCACAATTTATTCCGCAAGAAATCGCGCGCACGGCCCCTGAACTCCCGCGTATCATGGGTAGGTGTCGAACTATGACTGATCACGGACCATCAACTGATACCTCTCGATAGCTGGATTTCTTCCAAATCAACTTCACCATTGTATGGTTGATTCTGGCCGTCGAATTGGTCGTGTAAGTCTAACACACGTCATGGAAGCCGTCTCAACAATGAGCTAACAAGTCCGCAGTGGATCAGTTCCTGAAGAACCATATGGTTAGACCAACCCATTATACTATGGTGCCAATTACCTCGTGCTGACCGTTTAAATAGTGCGCCTCATCGCCATGGTCCTACCAACCGTCATGTTCTACTTTGGCATTGTCTACCTTTCTCTCGACATTTTCCGTATGATGGGCTACAAGGCCCCGTTCCGAATTTCTTCCACGCCCAAAGGCTCTGTTATGCCTACTGCATTGTACGCGCTTATTGAGGACGTGGTAGCAGTCGACGGTGGTGGCGGACAGATATATCGATATGCTCTCCGAACTCGATACCTATCGAGTCCTTATTTCCGCCGCATGCTCTTCGAGATGAACTGTTTCTGGAGTGGAGGATCCATTGTCTTCGCCGCAGCCATTACTGCAGTTATTTTCACAGTTCAGGAAAATGTTGCATTTACGGTAAGTGGGAATCAATTCTATCTCGAATTGCAACCAGACTAACCTCAAATACAGCTGGGCTGGACCCTTCCGTTTGCCTGGGCTCTTGTTTGGACCTTGATCACAATTCCCTGGGTTCAAAGTGACCTGCGTCGTGAGAAGAAGGCGTGGGCAGAAAACCGTGGACAAGGCGGCATCCCTTGGGTTGACGATATCAGCGCGCCAACTGCACGTACCCGTTTCGCTTCTGTTCAGGCCAACGTCTGGCCCTGGACTCGTGATAAGCAGAGCCCACCCTCAACGCCATCGGACCACACTGAGAAAATACCTGATGCCCCGGGCGGGGTCTCCAATGAAGCTCATGGCTCTAACGATGCCTCCAGCAGTGCACCTCATGGTGCTCCTGACGTTACTGATGAAACTTACGATGGGGCAACTCTTGCTCCCAATACCGAACCATCTACGGAGAAATTATCCGTGTAATATTTATGCGATTATGGGATGACGTTTTCTCGTTTTGATCGATCTTTTGGTTGCACATGAAAAATGCATTTTTGGGAGAGAGCTTTCTAGATTTTGACATTCTTTGGATTTTATTCTGCTGTTCAGGCTAGTGTCGTTGTATATAGATACCCTCTGCTTATTCTCTGAGAGCATGAATATTTTGTTATTTCATCTAGACTTTGATTTACAGGTTGATTCCATACGTAAAAGAGTAGGCTAATTTGTCGAACATCAAGGAGCTAGTGTTGGTAATTCCTACTCCGTTCGTATGTAGATATTCTCATCTTGCTCAACTTGTGCACTGATATGGTTTGATACTAGACATGGCCGGAGCAACGCGGTAGCAATGGAATAGCGAATCTACTTTAACTTAACTACGCTCTACTTCTATTAAATAATGCTTCTAATAATGGAAAAAAAATAAGTGACAGACAGGTGCTATTCTATTGTCGTTCGGCATTCGGCCCTGGTCTTCGGCCTTGGCCGGAGAGCGAGAGCTTCATGTCGTTCTCTTTTCCTCGACATTCCATTCCGCCTTATCCGCGAGACGGGTCGTTATAAGGCCATCCATGTCTGCTATTATTCCTTTTATTCCCAAGTACATTTTCACGCATTTAACCGTTCTATAATCCAAATCATCAATAATGCTCACTCTCAACATCGCCTATACCGAGCTAGTCAACAGCTCTGATTCCTCTATAACCCTGACCCGAGGACAGATCTGGAACGGCCTGAAATTGAAGGCCCGACGCCCTCAAGACTTCATCCCCTCTTTCGATGACTCCCGAGTTATCGAGGAACGAGATAATGGTTCCTACATCGTAAGGGAAGCACATGTTGCGGCCGATCTCGACGAATCTCCTATGGCCGGAAAATGGATCAGGGAGGAATGCAGGCTGTATGAGCCGGTTAAGGTAAGAGAGCTAGAACATTAGAAACGGCCAGGGCCGTCCTGCAAACTTCGAATTCTCGAATGGTCTAACCAGCGAGTAGACTTACTTCACGCTACCTGGCGGGTCGATAGTTCAGAATATCCTATCCGAAGGACCTGACCAGGCTCTATATCTCACATTTACCTATGAATGGAAGCTGTCCGATATTGAGCTTGGGACTAGTGAGGCAAAAAAGGCGGAGGGTGACCATAAGAAAATTGCGATGTCATCGGTCCAAGGGACAATCAGGGCGTTGAGGAGAATGGCAGAAGGGGACAAACTCTGAATTATAGGAGGAATGAACCACATGCAGGTAAAAGAATAAAAGGCTCTAGAGGGCTAGAAGACATCAGTCATCAACTTCTCGCAGCTAATGATAGCTTGGATAGGATCGAGACTAGGATAAACGGTTACGTTGACGACGCTAGTCCTTTTTTTTTATAGGATAGGCGATTATGGATCATTAAGGGGCTGTTGGCAATTTCTACATACATATGTACATGTATGTAGATATTCCTGTCCCGATCAACCCGTGCACCGGTATGGTGGGATAGTTTGGCCGGAGCAACGCGATAGCAATGGAATGGCGGGGCTAATAGTTTAGCTTAGTTACGCTCTATTTCTATTAATGCTTCTAGCAATTAAAATCTATTGAAATACGAAATTTGTATAGGACAAGTCTATCTTCATATGCATATTAAGGTCTTGGCTGTCGGAAATCTCAACACATTTTAGTCTATCCGACGAGAATGTAACCAAATATATGAAATATACTAAGCTTCAAGATATTTAAACAAGTACTTGCCCAGGTAAGGCTTAAAACATGCCAATGATACCTAGGTAAACAGGCCCAGATTTTCAAGAGATACATGTAACCTAAGAACGTTAGCTCCAGGAAATAGTATGGAAGATCATCTCCCACCAATACGGAGCTATATTGAATCTCATATATAATTTTAGTACTGTAACTCCAAGGCGCTACCTCCCCCACTCCGGGGGCTAAGATCTGCATCGTAGTAATCGGGTCGGATAACATCACATCGGATACATTGTCATAATGGGTTTCAAGTACAAATTTATAAAATGGACTCGAACTACTCGGGTTAGAAAAACAGCAATTCCTAACCATGAAGGGGTCTATCTCAAGATTTCTTCTTTCGGCCTGTGGTCTTCTGTCCGTAGCACGGGCGGTTGATCCATTCACCTACGACAATGATACTTTCATTCTTCATGGCGAGCCCTACCTCCTCCTTGGCGGCCAGATGGACCCGCAACACATCCCCCACGAACTATGGGCCGATCGCCTAGAAAAGGCACGCGGCATGGGTCTGAACACTATTTTCTCCTATGTGTTCTGGGATCAACTTGAGCCAACCCAAGGCAAGTGGGATAACACCGGTAACAATGACATCGCGAAGTACTTCCGACTTGCGCAGGAAAAGGGATTGAACGTGATTCTGCGGCCAGGCCCATACGTCTGCGCCGAGCATGAATGGGGCGGTTTCCCAGCCTGGCTCAGCGAGATTCCGGGCATGGTTGTTCGCGACAACAACAAGCCTTTCCTGGATGCCTCGAAGGCTTTCATCGATCGTCTTGCAAAGGAGGTTGGTGATCTCCAGATCACGAAGGGCGGGCCTATCTTGATGGTTCAAATTGAGAACGAGTATGGATCCTACGGAAGCGACCATGTATACACGAACGCTTTGAAGGATATCTTCACTGCTGCTTTCGATGTACCCTTCTACACCAATGATGGCGGCACCGAGAAAATGCTCAAGGGCGGCCAGATCTCGGGTGTGTTGGCTGAGACGGACGGCGATGTTTATGAGGGATTCGCTGCTCGCGATAAATACGTTACCGATCCAACTAGTCTCGGACCACAGATGGATGGCGAGTACTATATCACATGGCTCGATCACTGGGCTAGCGATTACGTCCACAAGTCCAACGTCGGAAACAAGCAAGCGATCGATAAAATCGTTACCGATGTCAAGTGGCTGTTGAACAACAACGGCTCATTCAATCTCTTCATGTTCCACGGCGGCACGAACTGGGGATTCCAAAATGGAGCGAACTGGGCCGATGAGGTGGAGCCCATCACCACAAGTTACGACTATGGCGCGCCCCTCGACGAAACAGGTCGCAGAAATGATATCTACCTTGCGATCCGAAAAACCATCGCCGAGGTTGTTGGAGAAGACACCCTCCCCGCTCTTCCAGATGAACAACCAATGATTGAAATCCCATCTATTAGGCTTACCCCATCTGTGGACATCTTTGATACCCTCCCAGACCCCATCGAGAAAGAATTCCCAGTCAACATGGAAGCCGTTGGACAGGCGACTGGACTAATCCTCTACCGACATGCCATCACAACTCCCGTGAAGGGCGCAATCAAAACTGGCGATAAACCCCGTGATCGCATCCTTGTCTACGTCAACAAGAAGCGAGTCGGCGTGATCGACGGCACATACAAGACCCCGAAGACAGTCAACCTAGACCTTAAGAAAGGCGATGTTCTCGACGTCCTAGTCGAGAACCTCGGACGTGTCAACTACGGACCCGAGATCGTGGACCAGCGCAAAGGAATTGTCGGCAATGTCACAGTTGGCGAAACTGTTCTTTCCAAGTGGTCGATCTACCCCTTGCCCTTGGCGTCGCCGCCCAAGGCTACCGACAACAAGGCTCCGAAGCCCTCAGCTACTTCAGGCCCTGTCTTCTTCACTGGCTCGTTCGACTTGGATAAGGTTGGTGACACTTTCCTCGAACTCCCCGACTGGACTAAGGGTGTTGTTTGGGTGAATGGGGTCAACTTGGGCCGCTACTGGGTTGTAGGCCCCCAGCAGTCACTTTACCTTCCTTGGTGTTATCTTCGTAAGGAGAAGAACGAGATCACTGTTCTTGCTCTTGAGCCTACGGGGACTGACAGCACTGTTCGCGGAGTCGCTTCGCGTACCTGGGAAAATCACCCCGACCCCGATGCTCCGTGAGATGGGGACAGAATACGGTGATAGCTCGCAAATATTGATAGGAGTAGTCAGAATGAAACACTACAAAGTACAAGCGTATTTCTCCCCGGCAAATTGCTGTTACACCCCGAATCGATATAAAATTTCCCCCGCTGTAACTCTTCGATCCAACATTTGCCGATCAGTGAAGATCGGAGATTAGATCGACGTCAGCGTAGTTCGTGTTTGAATATCTAGTATGTTGTACAATATAGTTTAGAAACACTTCAATATCTCCCTCTATATGGTCAAAGGAACAGTGTGTACATGTACAAGTCACCCCAGGAAACAAGAGGGTGTCAGAAAGATACTAAAATGTTTATAACGAAATGTCCCCTATCGCCTCTATAATGTCCTCGGCCCCCGGTAATAAAAACATGAACCCCCCCATAGACACACCGAAAAAAAATGAAATAACATGAAGTAACGCCTATGTACAGCCCGCTGCAGGTAGAGGGTATCTAGAAGACACGAGGGGCCTGGTGGGAATAAAGAGGTGGTGTACAAGAATCACAGGGTTTTTAAAAGGGTGTAGAGGTATTAGGGAAATTAGGAAGGGAGAGAAAGAGAAAAAAGGGATATAGTGCAAGATAAAGCAAAGCGATCATTTCCGGAATGTCAGCTTTCGGCCGATGTTGCGAATTGTTTTGATGTGACTATCGTCGAGTAAGTTTCTTTGCCTTGGTAATATGTGAGCAGACCTCATCCATACCTGTCATCCTGGTCATTCTTGCCAGCTTGAATCGTAGTCACGGTGTGACCAGAAGTCATCGGCCTCTCGGGTGGAGGGGGATTAACGAATCGACGCGATGCCTAATCATTATGTGTTAGCATTCGGAAACTTTCACAGTGACACGATGAGGAAAAAATACGAACCTCCCAGCGAGAATCCACATCCACCTCACTAGCGGATCGCGAGTCATGGATGGTGGGATCTGAATAATTTACGGCGTGGTCTGAACCCAGTGAGGTGGACCTAGCCAATGGGGAGGCATTCGACTGCATGGATTTGCGTGAGCGTGACTCTGAGTAATCGCTGTTAGAGTCATAACTGGCCAGGCTTAGGGATTGGCTACTGTTCGGGTTGATCAAGCTGGATGTATTTGGCAGGAGTTGAGACGACGATGCAAGCTCACGGTAACGCTTCTGTTGCTGCCTCGAGGGTCGGTGGTGGGAAAACTTGTTACCAAGAATGGCAGGGGCGTGCGAGATAAGGGCTTTGATCACGTCTTTCTTGAGGCGCAGGGCAAGATCCAGGTTCGACCATGTCTTGTTGCCGTATTCAAGGACTGGAAGGCGGAAGACGAAATCATGGAGATCCTCCAGGTTGTGCTCTCCTTTGCCCTTGTAACTCATGCAGAGAACCACATCATTAACCTTCACATGTGCGAGGGTCATGAAGTTGGAGGCGCGGGAGATCATTTGAGACAGGTCATCGGTCGGCACTTTGGATTTGCCGTTCTTGCTGGGTCCTTTACCTATTCCAAACTTCTTGCGGCTCTCTTCGCCAGCACTGTGGCTAGACAGAGATCTTTCAGTGGGCTGTTTGGTCAACATGCGCAGACTATCCGCAGACTTCTTTTTGCTGAGACCGCCAGTCGTAGCGGGACGGCCCGTTTTGCGCGCGGTTTCTGATACACCCAGTCGGTTACTATCCTGGTGGAGTGGTGTCATCATAAGACCCTTCCGATGGCCTGAGCGATTACGCGATTTGGTCTCATCTGAAAGCGACAGTGTAGGCTGGAGTCGTAGTTCGATGGCACCCGGTCCCTTGGAGATGGCAAGACTGTCCATAGACGAGCTATCACCATCGATACTCGTTGAGCGTGTCAGTGGCGTACCGCTTGAGCCTTCATCGTCATCTTCCTCATCCGAGCCTTCGTCAAACACCTTCATGTTCTTGATCATAAAGGGCGAGAAGCCACCAGCCTCAAATGCGCTAGAGCCCACGTTGGGGAAGATATATTCGAAGACTTTCTGGCCTAGCTCACGTTCGAGCTGAATCTTAAGCGGGAACAATGAAACTTCGAAGTTGTCAAGCACGGGGATACCGGCGACAGCCTCCAGCATGTGCCATTTGATGCGCAGCATGAAATCGTCCAGGGTGCGTGTGCCGTCGAGGTAGGGTGCGATGATTTGAGGATAGATAGCGTCTGGAAGCAAGTTCAATCCGAATAGTCGCTCGATGGATACCAGGTTGTGGTTTGACCCATCAGTATTGTCGGTTCGTTCGTACGAAGCATTGCGCAGCTGGAACTCAATCAAGGGCTCAGAAGCCTCCTTCATCAGGTGCCACACGACCTCACTCGCAGATATGCTCCAACGCAGTACGCCATGGGCACCGGCTGCCCTGGATGAACTTGGCTCCATTCGCCGTTGGGAAGTTGTAATTGCCTTCATCATGAAGAAAAGCTCATCCTCGCACTGACACAAGTCGCGTTCGAGAGCCAGCCGATCTTCCCAGCCCTGTTTGTCTAGGAATTTGGCGTTGATCTGGAAGTACTCTTTGATTTCTTCCAATTGCCGAATGCGTGCTTGAAGCTTGAACACCATTTCCGGGGCACCACGGAGGTCACTGAAGTCGGAAGTGAGCATGATCCTCTCCAAGCGCTCATTCCGGACCTTTTCGAGTGGTTCACTATAGAGCATGAGATCTAGGACAATGATGTACATGGAATAGTACTCTGCAGAATCACAAATCGCGCGGAAATGAGGGAAGTCGACACTGATCGAGTCTATACGGTCTTCCTGGTCATCAGGATGAGGCCCTTGCTGACCCGTTGCCACCTCTTCATTATACTTGAGGCGGAGGTTGTTGAACTTGTCGTAACGCAGAGTAGCAGAAGTCTTTTGCACAATACGAGAGAATCCAAACGGATTCAACTCGAAATCGAACATGGCTTCCAAAGTCAACCACGGCGGCCACGCTGATCCGGGCGCATTTCCATATTTATTGCCAGCATAGAATTGCAAGTTCGCCATCAATTTCTTCTGAGTTGCAACGAAGAACTGGGCACCGTCCATTTCGAGGAAGAAACGGCGCTGTATCAATCCGCTAACGTCGTCCGCAACACGCGCTTTGTCCATAATTGACACGACCTTGAGTTCCATGCCTTTAGCGGCAACAAGCAAAACCGACTTCTGGTTCTTTTCGCTGAGAAGCTGAATTTGAGGCGCTATCAGACGCAAGTGGTAACTGTTCTGGGGAGTGAATTCCGGCACAATATTCTCGCTCGAATTGTCCGAATGGGAAGGCGAGGGGGAGTTCGAGTCTGATTGGGGATTCGAATCTGATGGGGGGTTCGAGTCTGGTGGCTCACTCTCTTCGACATTCACGAAGCGTTTAGCATCATTCAACAACTGTGAGATACGCTCTCCGACCTCCTCCTCATTTCCATCGTTGTAAGAGGTTTCGGTGTGCGTCTTAGACATCTTGGGCTGCTTACGCTTGTTCTTATCCTGCTCCTCCACAATATCAAGGATAAATTTGACAGCGCGGCGAGACATGTAGTAAACAAATCCACGACGTTGGCTCACTTGGTGACTGTATCGCAAGATGATGTTGCGGAGCGAATTGTTCCATTTGAGCTGCACGTTATGTATCATGAAACGATTGTTGAAATCACTGGAGAACTCATCATTGCCCGACGAGTAAAGTCCGTCCATGCCTGAAGAACGGCCATCGGTTGTGGACTCAGCATACCGACCTGTGTGTCCTGTTCGAGAAGAAGCAGTGCTGGGTGCAACATTTTTGCCAAGCGTGCTGCCATATGGTGTCCGTTCGTCGCGGGAGATGTGCCTCTCAAGACGATTGAGAGTTGTGGTCAAGAACTTGCGTCGTCTTGCCAGGGACTCGGACTGACGAAGGAATATCTCATGCTCAGCTTTCAGGTCTACATTGCTGTCCACCTCTCTCATGAGCTTGAGTTCCATTTCCCCAATTGTCCGCTCAAAGTCGCGAATTTGTGCCTCTACTGTTGCCAGGCGGTCTTTGACCAACTCGATCTGAACTCGGCGAGGATCATTGGTTTCAGACATAACACACTCGTGAGTCGGTTCATATCCAAAGGTACTGTAGCCCGTTTCGTCAGGTCCAATGTCGCCATGATCTGTGTTGCGGGTGTAGGTGAATCGTGGGGTAAAGGCTAAAGGCAATATCTGGGTACGAGGATTCGACTCCTGTGGGAGAATCCAGTCCGGCTCCACGAAATCATCCATGTCAACCCAGTCCAGGTTTTGATCAGGGATAGTGAACCGAGACAAGTCAACTGATGCAACAGGTTGCTGGAAGGAAGAGAGGATGTCGTCTCTGTTGCGCTCAACGTCTTCCGAGCTTGTGCCTTCAATGCTAGCTGACACGGCGCGGAAGTCTGCAGATTGCATATCAATTTGTGCTTGATTAATACGCATCGCGCTTGTCCTGGTCTGTTTTGAACGGCCACCGGCATGTGTTTTGATCTGCTCACGACGTTGATGAATATCAAGTTTCAAGCAATCAAGACGAACCTTCAGGCCCGTGGCCGTAACAACTCTCTCTGCGTAATCTTCACGGTCCTTGTGTTTGTAAATGTGGGCCACGAACAGAGGTGCGAGAAGAATCTTGTATTTGACAGTCGCCAAATGACGATTGAACTTCTTGCTCGTCTTTGTGACTCCTGGCCAAAGCGGCCCTTGGCGAACAGGAAGGGACATCACACCCGAGAAAAGAGACCACCAGTCAAAGAAGTGGGTGAAGAATCGTGGTGAGAGATGGATAGTGTTGTAGCTCGAAGACGGTTGAACATTGTCGACAGACCAGTTTCTATTTTGAGGTGCAATAATCGAGACGGAAAGGTGAATGTGGTCACTCCGGAAGCCACGATAAGCATCATAGTTAACACGCTCCGATGGCGTGACGAATTTAGGGTTCTTAAGAACGACCTCATAATGTGGTTTGAAAGAGAAGGACCTCGCATCATTCTCAACATCCCGCTCGAAGACGAGACCTGCTGCCCATTTGACATCGCCCGAAAGCTTCATGATGACCTTCTTGAAGTGGGCAGCGTTCTTTTGCTCGCTGGACGCAGAACTGTTGTCCAACTCCTCTGCAGTTGCCTCGTTTGCACAACGTGCTTCGGCGCTGTAGTCGGGAATAGCAAGCACGTATTCGCCACTCGTAACAGTCATGAATTCCATGGGATTGTCACCGGTGTTGAGATCCAATTTGACATCTCTGCGCCAGCACATGACAAAGCCGCTTCCAAAGCCGGTCACCACATATGGATCACGAGAGCCCTTGAGCCGTAGATGTACATCGCCATCTTCCTTCCAGAGAACTCTGATCCGGGAATGAAAGCTGAGTCGGATCTTATCCCAGAAGCCCACTCGCTCTGAAGGATCAATCTCAGGCTTGGTGAAACCCTCAATGATCTTCATCATATCTTGAATCACAGGCTGGTACGAGACACCCCATGAGATGCTAGTTGGCAAGCTTGTGTTTATCTCAATAACAGGGTCCGAATAAGTCTTAACTGGGGTGACAGAACGCCAGACAGGAATCTTGAACGCATCGCGGGGAGATCCGTCAGGCCCTTCAGATGCAGGAACGAGTTCCACTTCGACCTGTCTTGCGGACTCGTGATCACGCCATTCTTCTGCAATAACGAAGTTCGTCCGCAAAGACCAGCTAGGAAGTCTAGGAGACTGTCCTGGGCGCAGGGCTGGAATGTGCAAGAAGTCTAGAGGATAATCGCGTAAGTTGACGCGTGCTTCACCCATTTCCAGGTTGAAGCTCATTGGGATAAGCAAGCCATATTGCATAGACATGGGCATTCCCTTTCCGATTCGGTTCAAGTAACCCGGGAGCTCTTCAATAGCGAATGAGGGCTTGTCAATAACAAGATTGACATCACTGATTAGAGCTGACATCAGACCTGGTCTATTCGGAATGGCAAGAATGGTTTCAGTCTCCTTTACATCCGGGGGAGGTTCATCTGCACCAGAAAAGAGGTTTCGGACTTCTTTGATAGAAGTGCCCTGGAACATGAGAGCCGCATCGATCTTCTCTTTCCAGACTTGGGCATTGTACTGTTGAAGTCGACCCCAAGCGGCGTCGACGGAAATCTTTTGCTCTGATGAGAGACAGGTCGCGCCATCCGTGTTATAGCGGTATTTCCGACCTCTCCCACGTTCTTGTGCGCTAGATCTCGGTCGCTCATCGGCACTCCTGCTTCGCCTTGTATCTTGGCTGGTTCGCTCGCTACGCAATGTTCGATGGCTCGATTTGGCTCGTAATCGGGATGCGGCGCGCCGCTGGTCAGACTCCCTGACCTTCTGTGATTTCAAGTTGAAGGCGTCTTCCCGGGCCAGTCGTTGACTCTGTTCGACCAGGCCAACTCGATAAATGCAACCCAATTTCCACTCAAATCCATCGTCCTCCAGCTCGAAAAGCAACGCTTTGCTGCGGAGAGATATTCTAGGAACCTTCTTCGGGCCTTCGGGCTCTCTCTTGGAGCCAAACTTTTTGCACCCATTTCCGAAACGTTGATGCAGTTGTTTGAAGGCCTTGGAAGTGTTGATCAGGTTATCAAAAATGCGGTGCATCACCATATGATGAGGTACACCAATTCGAATGAAGTCTGTCCATATATCAATAGACTTTTCTTCAACTAGAGTGTTGCCATGCTTCATCTTCATCTTTCGGAAATCCACCCTGACATTGTTCATACTGCCAATTCTTGCCCAAACACCCTTGAGCTTAGGGGCCTCTGCATGGAAGCGAACAAGGCTGGCTTTAACATAAGGGGTAGAAAGACGTTGAGAAGCACCCGCAAGTCCGTAGACCTGAATCATTATTTGAGGATCATTTGGTAAGTTCGCCTTAAGCTGCACAACAGTTGCCTTCACGTCGTAAGTGACCAGCTCCTTCTTTGGCGACCATTGGTATGTCGGAGGTGGCGGTAGCGATATGCTTGCAGGTGTTCTGGGTTTGCTTTCAGTAAACTGTGAGTGCTTTTGCGGCAAAGGTGTGAGCACGTCTTGGATCACAGAAACGGCAACACCAACACAATAGAACCGATACAATGAGTACTGAAGGTATATACCCTTGAACATGGAGGTGACATGTAGCACCGGTCCCAGGCGATCACTATGGGTGCTCAGTGCAATTTCGAATCGAGGCAAAGAGAAGAATGGCTCGGGTTCGAGATAATCTTCTGATTCAATTACAAAGCCATCAAAACCACGCGCGTGGAGAGCCAGTCGACGGCCATCTGAAGCGCCACGTTGGGTGTGAGTGGCCTTTGGGGGCGAGGTTGGGGGAAATCGGAAAGGCGATTCATCGCCGATGGTGGAATGGCTAGGGGTACGTCGCCTCGTAATGCTTCCAACATTTTTCTCCGTTTTCTGAGCTTTATATTCCGCTGTCCAGGATTGCAGTTGGAGGGAGACACCACGAGATATATCAGAGACAGTGCTGTCCACACCAGCGATTTCCACACTGGACCCTGTGGCTTCAAACTGAAATTGGAGTAACCATGGGGGCACTCGTCTCAACACGCTTGCCTTTCGTTCATTTGCCGGCATTGGTACCCGCTTCTGGGATTCCATCTGGGTAATGAATTGCTGCAAAACTTCGCGGATTCCACGGTTGACCTCTCCATCAATCATGTGGACTGAACACTCGTTAAGACTTCCTGAGGCGATTACGCAGACCTCCGGGGTGGCATTCAGGTGGACCTTCAACTCCATATTCTCGTTTGTGAGCAAGTTGTGTTTGTTTCCTGCTGGAGTCTGGTAATAGAATTTGTGGGAGGCGACGCGGTAAATACACGATAGAGAATAGTGAGCACCGCCTTCAGATGAATGAGAGGATTCACTATCTAGTGAAATAGAGGAGATCGAGGAGATGATGAGGTTGTAATCATCGGGAGTACCAGACTCTTTCTCAATTGGAAGAACAAACCGAATCACAGGTTCGTGAACAGAAAGCTTGATAGTTGCTTTGGGGAGTAATCGAGAAATCAAGCGACGATTATCTTGCTTTTTCCCTCGAGGAGAGGAGGCTCGGTTTTGTGCCAACTTGAGAAGCCTCGAAACATGTTGCGGTTGGAGATCAACTGAGGGTGATGTGACGACCAAATTTGCGAACAAAACATTTGTGTTTCGCTCCTCGGCGTTCTCATCATCAAAGGTGCTTACCGTCTTCGAGGGCAGCGTAGTTTTAATAGTTGTCGTAGCCATGGGGATGTACAGAATGTTATCGGTCTCGCCCGATTCATCACCTAAGCTGACTGAAAGAGAGATAGCAGCAAGAAGAGCCTGGTGCGCAATATCATTCCGCTGGAAATACATGCGATGCTCCGGGCTCTTTGGGTCCATCCGGTGGAGATCAATTCCAAGCTCATGCGATACCACATTCAGATACACGGGGGTTTGTCCTGCGGACAGAGACTGAATACCCTTTGAGACACGGAAGAAGCTCATAGCGATCTGTATCTCCTGTATACCACGAAGTAATGAGCTTGCAAACTCTTTTGAGTCCGCCACAGTCTGTACAATGGAATCGTCTCTGCTTCCGGGATTGTCAAGTTCATCCACGAAATCAGCAAATGATATTCCGTCATCGGACTCGAGATTCGATGGCCCTTGTGCGGATTTCTTGACCGACTTAATGCGCTGCAGTATCGTTCGGACATCGTCGTACGGAATATGCATACGTCCAATTTTGATGGCTACCGAGGCGTCCCTGAGGCCATCTAAATCCTTGTGAAGAAGTCCATGGAGGTTTATGCCCACATTATCCAATATCTCGGTTGGCTCCCGACCGTCGACATTGAGTAAAACGTTTTGAGCATTCATAATCCATTCCGCTGGGCGTTGGTCTTGTGACATATCCTTCTTGCGACGAAATAGCTTGCCCCGTTCCACCATCTTACTCCGCGTGTCGACTGAAAGAGAAAGCGATCCCACCTGGATCTGGCCAGCGTTGACATAGTGGACGGTTGTGTTGATAGCAGTCAGGTCCACAAGAGCCAACCAATTGATCTTCCGGTGTAGCCGCTTCACATGATCCTTGATTCTTGTTAACGTCCTCCATGTTTTGCTCCTTCCATCAGACTCGGGCGTGGTGCAGTTTTCGGGCGGATTGGGAGGATTGAGAGTCTCGGGTGTGTCGCGGGGCGTTTCGCGTTTTCTTTGCCCCGGATTCGTCGAGTCCACGGTAATCTTCAATTCCGTCAACCGAATGCTGATCCATGTTGGCTGGGCAAATGACGAGGGATGTAACGCGAGCCCGATGCCGCGGATTTCAATGTGTATCCCTTCCCTCGGGGTGTATGCGATTCGACGCAACGAAAAGTAGCCGATCCGTTGAATGGAGATCCCCGTCGCGATCCGGACGATAGCGAAGATGAAAAAGGATAAGAGGTAGAGGAGGAGGAATCCCACGAGAATCGATGTCGGATTAAAGAGTGTCATCGCGGTTTGCGATCAGCAGGGGGCTGATCTCAGATAGGCAGTGTCGATTCGCACATTGAGGTTATTTCGATCGGGATTCAAGCTGTTGTTAGATCCGGGCCTCTCTACTGTCTGGTTGGAATCAGCGATTCCAGACTCCAGAACAGCAGCGACTTTATCCATCAAAGTCTCAGTGAGATAAGCACTGCAGGCTGATTCAAATAAAATGAGTGTAGGCGAATCATGCCGGGGGGAGAAACTCAAGGGTAAGGGAGAATGAGAGAGGGTGGGTTACCGGACAGGTCGGAGGAACCAGAGAAAAAGCGGAAACGCTAGTTATTTCTCTTTGCCAAAACCGGCTTATATTAATTGCTTTGTTCTTTTATATTATCTCTCCTATTAGACATATTCTAGTCTATTTACTCCGGAAGTACTGGAAGAGTACTAGAAGGTTCCTTCTATAGTTTCATGGTTGATCGACAGACCCAAATAATTTTCCCAAGGTTCAGGGGAGATCATCCCTGACTCTCCTATGTTGTATATCATTTTGTTACCATAGAATTTTCTCTCTTTTTCTCTTCTAGTTATACAGTTATTTGTCTTATAATAATTTACATTTTATCACGTGTCCTTTTTCAAATCGTACTTCCGACTTGACGCATGCAATGCTTATTGTCCGTGCGCAAAAGATACCATTGTCCAAACCTTGCATGGACCGTCACACAGCTAGACTTGGTCCTTAGACACCTCGGGGTTACTTGAGCTTAAATCCGGGACTGGTCGAGATTTCTCCAGTTCCTGGATCTTTTCGTCAAGAAGAGCAATCTCAGCCTCGACGCTAAGCAGCTTTTCACTCAACATCTCCCTGTATTCTTGGTCAGAGAGTGAGCGTAGTGGAATCCATTTAGAGTCGGCCATTCGCTGCATCAGAGGTTTTGATGTCTTGTGTGCATTTTCCATTTGCCAGGCGTCCACTCGGTTAAAGACGCTCTGGCCACAGTAACCCAGTAATGAGAAGATGATAGCTCCCGGAACCAGCCGGCCTCCTATTTGATTTGGTTAGACATACCACAAGATGTGCTTTCGACTTTCGATGGGGGGATACGGTACCCATCAACTTCGTTACACTTCCACCGGCAATGCCACCACATAAAGCGCTCGCATATGTACGCTCCTTCGGTGAGGCTTTATCTTGGTAATGGTGTTTAATGATGTTGCTCCGCAGCCCTGTTCCATTAAGGTTAGACATTCATGATATAAACATAGGGTGTATCCACATACACCAAAAGGCTGAGCCGCATGCAAACCAGTGGATGCCACATGACAATGAATGGATCATGGGATTGGGAGATCTGATGACTCCAGCAGCTCCACCATAAATCAGGCCGGCAGTTCCTTGGGAAATCAGCACTTCATCTTCAGAGACTCATTGTGTCTGTATCCAGACAATTTTGTGAGAGACAGATACTGACCGCTGATGGCTCCAACTTTGGCTGCAGACAGGAAAGCGTGGGACTGAAAGTCCTGCATATCTTTATTTTGGTTGCCCATCTTTTATTCAAACGGGGAGATACATGAGTTCAAGGGTCATGGAGTGGTAATTTACAATCATCGAAACATCCAAGCAACAATCCAAGTCAGAAAGAATATGGTCACGTGCCAGGTTGATGTCCCTGGATTATGTAATTATGTTCAGGCACCTCCAGGGCTGCACCCCCTGGAGCCATGGATGGATGGATTAGGGCATAAACAGGAAGGTCTAAAGAGTAAGATTCAAGTTTGTATAAAAACAATTGAGTGATGTACTTCTTTCTTATATTCTTATTATATAGCAACTAACTTGATTTAAATATGCTAGAGAGAAATGGCAAGTATGAAGATCCAAGATATATCCCCACATTACACATGTCCAGCAGATGATCGCCTGCAAGACAGCCAGCCCCACGATCTTTATTTTCCCCTCAAACTGTTGCTTTTCATTCCTACTGGCTCGAAACGCCTAGCCTCCACTTTTACAGGTGCAATATCCAAGAAACACCTATTGCTACACCAAAACGACGCCAAAAGGCTTATCTGTTAATGTCAAAGCTCGGATCTTTATTCAAGCTAGCTTGCAATGTTATTGCATTCTTGTTACACAATGATTTAGGAATTAGGCCGATGAAGCGTATGAACCCATCCACGGCTAGTCATACTTCCGGAATACCATATCTCTAGGTGTCTCCTTAGTCCTTAGTAGTGTAAGTACTAGATCAGCCCTTGGTCAGCGCTTTGATCAACTTGGGAAAGCGATTAGTACTAAGACCATCTATGGTACTATCAAATGTTTGTTCTTGACCGTTTATTACTATTTAAGAGTGGCACTCTCTTTATGGATCAATACTTATGGCAATCATTGCTATATGGCTCCAGGGCTACTAGGAGGGGAAGTGGGGGGGGGGGGGAGATCTATAAAGAGGTACTTGTGATATTGTTGATTCTTACAAGTAACCGAGACTAAGCAAACCAGCCCCTTCTGGAATGACAGAAGGTGAGCCAATGAGGTTGAAACAAACATAAAGTTGTATACTCTTTGTTGGTTTGGGGTATATTCCGTGATATATTTTTAGCCGAGTATGAAGAAGTCTATTGTACTCCGTACACAGATAAGATATGAACTCCAACTTCAAGTTTTTTTTTCTTTTCTGAAACAATCAAAACCATGAGTAGCCTGTTACTTTCACATTATTTATATATTTAAGTAAAATACAAATGAATTCGAAAATGGTCGTAGTTCAGGTATAGACCGATCTCGCGGCTCTGATTGGGCTAGCGTCATCACTAAAAATTTAGTAACCCGTCCGCTTCCATGCCGCAGCCGACTTCCCCTCTACCAACTTTTCCACTGTGTGTTTGCAGATATTAAACCTATCCTGCCTACTTGATCTAAATTTTGATTCTTGGCTTTCTAACCAGGTGCCTCTGTGATCTTTTGACTTTTCCTCCCACCCAACCCTACTCTCCGAGAAGCGCGCACAAATCCGTTGGCGCGTTTCCCCCAACTTCAAACCGCAATCATGGGTTCGTTCCAGACCTCTATTTCCCCCGATAGGACATCAACCTGTCGGCGAAAATATTCATGAGCGATTGCTGACATGATGGAAATTAGCTCCCAAAAACAAAGCCCAGAAGATGTCTATGAGCACCTTCTTGGCCGATGAAAGTGAGTGAGCGGAAAATTTGAATGGTTTGAGATCATTACTGACGGCTATAGGCCTCGGCTCTTGGGCTGATGAGATGGAGGATATGCCCCTTCCTTGTAAGTTGCAGCCCCGCTATGGAAATTGCGAAATTATACTAACGAAATTTATAGCCAGTATGTAGTGTGCCCAATTCCTAACATGCTTATCGTTGATCGAAGCCCTTACTTACACTATGGATAGCCCAGCCTTTGACATCTACCTTCAGCCGTCGCCCCGCGGGTGATATGGCATTTGGCTCCGGCTCCACCGGCGGTTACGGTATGATACCCCCCCTCCCCCGCGCCAGATACATAAAACAGACTGACAGATTGAATGATTAGAGCGCGAGCGTGGTGGATACGCCGTCCGGGAGCCTCTCGATCTCCCCACCCAGCCCCCCTACACTTGCCACGTTGGCAACCTTTCCTTCGAATCAACTGAGGCCGATATCTCCGAGCTTTTCTCTGCGTGCGGTGTGACGAGCGTCCGTCTTGTCGAGGACAAGTTGACAAAGGCCCCCAAGGGTTTCGGATATGTCGAGTTTGAGACCGTTGAGGGCCTGCAGAAGGCTCTGGATCTGTCTGGCTCGTCTCTCCAGGGACGTTCCATCCGTACCAGTGTTGCGGAGCCTCGTAAGTACTGAAGGTTCTTGGTTTTGTGAATATATCGACTGACCCGATACTTAGCCAAGGAGTCTCGCCTGGAAGGCAAGGATCTTGACTGGTCCCGAC
This sequence comes from Penicillium griseofulvum, assembly GCF_001561935.1. Taxonomy (NCBI): domain Eukaryota; kingdom Fungi; phylum Ascomycota; class Eurotiomycetes; order Eurotiales; family Aspergillaceae; genus Penicillium; species Penicillium griseofulvum. The sequence goes on along the minus strand of NW_024467471.1, from coordinate 1,942,417 downwards.
GTGGACCCCTCCCCGAGCTTCCCCAACGCCGTGCGCCTGAGCGCTCCAGCTTCGGACGTGGCATGGGTGGTGGCTCCGATGCGGGCAGCGACCACGGTGGCCGCCGCAGCAACTTCGAGTCCGACGGAAAGCCCCGTGACTTCAACAACTGGGAGCGCAAGGGACCCCTTTCGCCTTCTGCCGGTGGCCCGCCCCGCGAGGGTGGCCGGGAGCACAGCAACGATGGACCTGGTTCCAGCTTCCGCAGAACCGAGGCAGCATGGGGTGAGGGACGTTCCCAGGACGAGGGCTCACGCCCTCCCCGCCCCGAGCACGTTCGCCCAGAGCCTACACCTACTGCTGCCGATATGGACAACCAGTGGCGCGCGAGAATGCGCCCCGACGAAACCCCCAAGGAGCCCATCAGCCCCGCCTCTCCCTCTGCTACGCCTGCCGTTCCCGCTGCCCCTGCTGGTCGCCCCAAGCTGAACTTGACCAAGCGCACTGTCTCAGAGAACCCCACCCCCACCTCAGCCACCAGCGATTCCAAGGCTAGCCCCTTCGGTGCCGCTCGCCCCATTGATACCGCTACTCGCGAGCGTCAGGTCGAGGAGAAACGCCAGCTTGCTATCCGTCAAAAGCAAGAAGCTGCTGAAAAGGCCAAGGCCGAGAAGGCTGAGAAATTCGCCGAGAAGCAAAAGCAGCTCAAGGAGGCAGCCCCTCCCGTGGACCACAACGGCAAGGATGCCCTTGAGACCCCCAAGGGTGGTGGCAACTTCGAGGTCCTCCAACGGACCGGCGAGGATGGCGAGTTGACTGTTGAAAAAGAGACCGAGGAGACAGCTGCCGCTCCTGCCGAAACCAAGAAGCCGTCTGCTAACGGCTGGAGAGCCCCGGCCGCCGAGGCTGTTGCTGGCGGTGACGACGAGGGATGGAGCACAGTCAGCGTGAACAAGCGCAACAAGGGCCGTGGACAGACTGGTCGTGGATTCGCATAAACGTATCGATACCCCGAAGCAGCGGCCGTCTTTGCCCGAGGCTTGGATTTCCCGGTACGCAGGTGGGTTAATTCTGGACGAGGTTCATTCCGGTCTTGGTGTACTGCTCGGTCGAGTTACCTTGAGCGGTGCACTGGATAGGGTTGTCACTCATAATTACCACCTGCTCGGTCCATTCTTCGGCGCGGACGTAGATTGCTTTTTCTGATTGAGCTTTATTCTCCTTTCCACTTCTTACTCTTTTGCCTTTGGTTTCATGATCTCTTTTCCTTTTTCGTGGGCTAGATTTTTTTTCTCGACATACATCTAGTCCTCGCTTCGATGATCTGGCAGTCCGAAAAGTTTCATTTTATGTCTTGTTCGCTATCTAGCTATTATTCCCATGCGTGACTCAAAGTGATCTGCCCATGACCATTACAGCCGATGCGAAATGAATATTACATGTTCCATTTTATTTTTCCCCCCTTTTGCTGTTTCTCTCAATTTTCTCCTCTCTTCCGTTCGATTGACCACGGGTGGTCCTGTTTCTTTCTCGTTCCTGTCTGCCGTTGGGATATACGTTGGAGAGTTGATGTCTTGACACTCTTCTTTCTCCGTACTCGGCCATGCGAACAAGACGACTCTGCGAGAATAGTCATTACGAGCACCCCTCTCATGAGCACAACGTTGACGAAATCCATTCCTGTTCTTTGTTCCTTCGACTGCTTCTAATTCAATTCTTTGGGATCTTTGCATGGCAGAGTTGTCTCGATAGTCTTTGCTCCATTTCTGCGTACTAACCTAGTTTCCGCTTAGCATAGAATGAAATGCAGTCTTCACTGACTAGGATTTGTTTCTCTTAGAGTATCATGTAGATAGGCTATAAATATGTAACAATATCATTGTAGGTGCCCCTGCATATCTCTGACAAGGCTTCCAAGACACTAGTGTATCAGACCGAGGTCGATCGGTTGCCTTGAAGAAATGGGGTTAGATCAGATGAATAGTTTATAGTAATGTACGGAATACGAAGTACATCTAATTTTAGTATAAGTAATATCTGCAAGACATAAGAAAATAGTTCAGATTTGACCTGTAGATCAAGCAAGGGTATATAAATAGGATCCACTAGTCTGAAACGGGCAGAACGTGGAATATAAGAGGGTGCAGTTGTGGGAGACGTATATGTATGTACTTAGATAGTATGAGCTTTAAATCTTAGTATATAGTATGTACTATGTAGGCACTGTTTTATTGTTTTGAACACTATGTAGGTAAGTAAGTGTAGATCTATATATAAAATCAAAACATGGCCATTTTCAGGAGCCAAGAAATAAAAGTGGCCGGTATGGAATTAATTGAAACCCCTTCAAGGGTCCAAGGATCTTTCAGCCTTTCAATTTCTTTTCTAATTCCATCCTTTTTTTTTAATTCAGAGTATCTAGGTACTTATTAAATCCTTGCAAAGTACGGAGTACCCTAGTCTTATATTAAAAATTAAACCCCTCAAGAATCCCGGGGTAAGCCCCATGTTGTCATGTCGACCACCATCACCACGCTTGTCGCACCCATGAAAAGTGTATCAGAAAAACAATGTCCTATGTGTTGGGGAGAAGGAATTCTCCAAGATGGCTCTGGTGCCCACGATAGAATCCAGGAGTTGGAGGGGCAGGTGCATGCGTTGACAGCGCGCGCGTCGGCTACAGGTAAGCCTTTGCCCTCGACTCTGCAGACTATACAAGTGTCGCATGCGATTGCGCGTCTATGAGAAGACGAGAGAGTCTTTTGTTTCCCCTTCCCCTTTCAACCCAACCCTTAAACAAGAACTTGCTAACCCGATCGCAAACAGCCTCCAAACTCAGCGAGTACGAAGACGAAGTTCGACGTCTACGTTCCTCTCAGTCTCAAGGTTCCTACCACACACCGCGAAGCAGCTCCTCACTGGGCAGACCCCCCTCCCAAGTCGACCAGTCACCACGGCGCCCAACAACCTCAGACTCCCAGCCCCCAACATACCACAGCCGCCTCACAAACCTCGCCTCTCTCCTCCCCTACAGACGCGGCAGTGCAACCCCCGCAAGCGCACCTACAACATCCAACGGTCTCCCAACTACTCCAACCGCCCTGACAACTCCCATCCCACACATGTCTCCCGCGAACAGCGAGCACACCGCGGAACTACAGGATGCGCTTACGCGCGAACAGAGACTGCGCGAGGCTGCTGAGTCGCAGCTTTCGCAGGCGAGCACCGAGCTAGAAGAGTTGACTGTGCAGCTTTTCAGCCAGGCGAATGAGATGGTTGCGGAGGAGAGGAGGGCACGGGCGAAGCTTGAAGAGAGGGTTGCTGTGTTAGAGAAGAGGGATGTTGAGAAACGCAGTCGATTGGAGAGATTGGAGAAGGCTGTTGCGCGTGTGGAACGGCTGAGAGCTTTGGTTAATCATCAATGATGGGTTCAACTTTGCCCAGGTGGAAGGCTTTTGGTTAATATGCGGGTTGCCTGCTTGTTATGACTGGTACGATTGGATTATTTGATGATGGAAATGATTGGGCGTTGGGATTTGGGTTGGATTCCCTTATTCGGTGCATTGTATTTCTATAGTTTGGAGTCATATTTTGAATTGTAAGCTCGATCTATCACGGAGTCTCCGTACGGAGTATATATAAACATAAAACTAGTCCAAAAACTATCTTTCCGATCAAACCTTGCATGTCAATTAGGACATCCGATTAAACCAAATTGGAAATGTAGCCAATGACGTGCGTTGAGGTTGGACCTTCCCGTAGTTTAAAGTGGCTATGGGGACATTTCGTGTACCCACATTGTTCAACTTCCCTTTAATAGCACCCGGAAGCACTGGAAAAAGAAAACTAACATTCAACATTTTACTTACCTCTATACAACTTTCAAATAAATCATGTCTATCGGCGTCGCTATCATCGGCAGTGGTCTCTTTGCGCAAGAGCAGCACCTAGTATGACACCTCTCCAGTAATAACATTTTATATAGAATGTACTGGACTAACTAACCTTACAGCCTGCCGTCCAAGCTGCCTCAAACTTCGAACTCAAGGCCATCTATTCTCGGTCCTTGAAGTCAGCCCAAGACCTCGCCAGCGGCACCTCTGAAGTCGATCTCTATTCTGAAGACTCAGGCTCTGGCAAATCCTATACCGACCTACTGGCTCGCTCAGATATCGGGGCTGTGATCATTGCGTATGAGACCCCCGTTTTCTTACCACTCAAACAACAGGGCCAAACACTAACTCTCGACAGTCTTCCTATTCTGGTTCAGCCAGAGTTCATCAAGAAAGCACTTCTCGCTGGCAAGCACGTCTTGTCTGAGAAGCCCATTGCTAAGGATGTTGCCACTGCCCAGGAGCTTTTGAAATGGTACAAGAGTGAGATCGATACCAACAAGGTCTTCTGGGCCGTCGCCGAGAACTTCCGTTATATGACCAAGTTCCTCTTCGCGGCAGAGCAAGTCCAAAAGCTGGGCAAGGTCCAGAACTTCCGGGTGAACGTTCACAGCCTGATGGATGTGAAGAACAAGTACTTCCGTACGTTTAGTCCCGGTTGAAGCTTTACATGGATAATGTAACAGAAACTAACTATATCTGAACTAGACACCGCTTGGCGCAAGACTCCTGGCTACCAGGGTGGATTCCTTTTGGATGGTGGTGTGCATATGACTGCTGCGCTGCGCCTGATGCTAGGCCCCGCAGAGCGTCTTAGCATTCTGTCTGCGCAGTCGCAGCTGCAGCAATCGTTCCTGCCACCGGTTGATACAGTTGATGCTGTTGCCAAGACTGAATCTGGTGCTACGGGTGTTATCTCTTTGTCGTGGGGATCGTCGTTTGATGATCAGATTTTCGAGGTTGCTTGCGAGAAAGGTGTCGTCACCTTGAACTTTGATGATGTGATAGTTAATGGCGAGAAGCATCATGTTAAGTTTGATGGCAAGGGTGTTGAGCCAGAGGTGGCGGAGTTTGCAAACTCAATTCTGAGTGGAAAGCCGGATACCAGACAATCTCCCGAGGAAGCATTGGCGGATCTTGAGATCTTGGAGCAGATGTTGCGGAGTGGCGAGAAAGATGGCGAGAAGGTTCAGTTGCATCTGCAGTGATATTTGAATGCTATATATCGATTTTTGTGGAATCAATTGGCATAAATGACATGAATTAAGAATATATTGAACTACTAGTATGAATGCGTAGCATAAGAAAGATAGGATAGACCATGGTCTATAGTATAGAACATCTATAGATATTACCTATATGGGAATATTAGGGCTAGGGCTAGATCAGCCCTAGGCTGACATAAGTGGTCTGCTTTCGCTTAGTTCGCCCAAAGCGCACTAGTGTGGGTCTCCCACTCTGCTGCGGGAGAACCTGAGAGAGAAGTTTTCGAGATTGAACTCCGACCCGACAACTCTCGAACGCCCGGCGAGACCCAGCAATACCGACAAGGTCAGTCATCTAATGCGCATGATAATTCGATACAGTCACTAATTTTGATTCCAGATGGTCGCCGCTAAGCAGCACATCCCTATCGTGAAGAAGCGTATGTTCCCGATCACCTGTCCCATTCCTTTTGCCCGTGCCCTGGATACCATCGCGTTTCGATCGTCGACCAAATGAAACAAAGCAAACTCAGCGAGATGTACCAAACGAAGAGAACAACCATTGGAGGATTGCTGTGGGGAAAAAAAAAAAAAATCAACATCTGTCTTGGATCGAACGGCGACATTATCCGGGCTGTGGAGGAGAGGACACAAATTATTGACGATCGGAGGACTAACATGGACCGTTAGGCACGAACCGCTTCAACCGTCACCAGTCTGACCGGTTCATGCGCGTTGGCGCCTCGTGGCGCAAGCCCAAGGGAATTGATAACTGCGTTCGTCGCCGTTTCAAGGGCCAGATGGCCATGCCCTCCATCGGTTACGGTTCCAACAAGAAGACCCGTCACATGATGCCTTCCGGCCACAAGGCTTTCCTCGTCCACAACACCAAGGACGTTGAGCTCCTCCTCATGCACAACCGCACCTTCGCTGCTGAGTATGTTTTTTTGCCTATCGGAGCGGCCTTGAATGCTCTCAGTATGTGTTTCTGTTGCTAACAAGTTCTACAGGATCGGCCACGCCGTTTCTTCCCGCAAGCGTGTCGAGATCATCGAGAAGGCCAAGGCTCTCGGTGTTAAGGTCACTAACCCCAAGGGCCGTGTCACCACCGAGGCATAAATGGAATAAACCCAGTTTGTTTCCTTTTAGTTTGGATTGGTGTAGGTCGGGGTTTTTGTATGGCGATACTATCTCTCTGGCGATAACGAAATTTAAGGATTGTGCATGGCATGTCCGGCTCGGGCCTTGTCATAGTGCCGGGCGCTGTGAAGCGAGAGAATTGTTCTCTGAAATGACAACAAAGATTACAAAAAATCCCTTTGGTTTACCCAAGATATTTGGCAGATTGTAATCTGACCTGATGAATGTGCATGTAGTACATCTGGGCATGTCTGTCATGGTGTAGCCAAGCAAAATCGTAACCTTAAAAACAATGAACTAACGTTTCTGATATTGCCCTTATACGATCTACACAATCTAAGATGAAACCCCTTTATCCTATACAACATACAATATACGGAGTCTTAAGTGTATGATTCTAATTGTATGCGTTTCAGATCGGACCCACCAGTGGTGACGTACGCAAAATGTCCTGGACTTCCGACATTGCACAGCACAAAAGACAAACAGGGATCGAGAATTCAGTTTGCCAATGTCTCAGTCGCTTAATCTGTACCATAGCTCTGGTTGGATATCTATAATATAGCCCGGAACTTGTTAGCCCCCACGCGCCCATCGCTTATGAACTTGGAGACCCCCTCCTGAAGATCCTCCCAACTTCCTGTTTTGTATATAGGTCTTCATCTGGCTATGAAGATCGACTAAAATCCTTTCAAATCTATTAATGACCCCCTTCGATTCTCCTCCTCTCTACCTCTAGAGTCCCACCCTCTCCCATCATGCCCTCAGTCCCACTCCGATATGGTCGCTGGGTATCCATTCTTGGCCCAGTACTCCTAATCCTCTTGATCCTTCATTTAATCCACGCGGATTTCGATTCAAAGACCACGCAGGACGTGATCGAGCCCGCCGCCGGGCTAACAATCGAAACCCAAAACAATACCACCCCACAAACCGACCATGTACCACCATCCTGTCCAACAGACACAGGAATGGATGATGTACTCGTAGTGATGAAAACCGGCATCACAGAAGCGCAACACAAAGTCCCCGTACACCTAAGAACAACCCTCCGCTGCATCCCGCACAAGATAATCGTCTCCGACTTCGAAGAAGACATAGCCGGTACACGCACATACGACGTCTTCCTCAACGTCTCCGAAACGCTCAAACAAACCAACAGCGATTTCGCCCTGTACAACCGCGCCCGTCAAGGCGGCCGCACAGCCCTAACGGACGAAGACCACACGAAAGTCCAAAACAGTGTGTTCGGCATGACCGACAATCCAGGGTGGAAACTGGATAAGTGGAAATTCCTCCCGATGATCCATACAGCGCGATACCAGAAGCCAGATGCTAAGTGGTTCGTGTTCCTGGAAGCAGACACGTATCCGATGTGGCCTAATTTACTCGGGTGGCTGGCGCATTTCAATCATGAGGATATGCTGTATTTGGGAAATCAGATGCAGATCGGGCCGAGTTTGTTTGCGCATGGGGGGTCTGGATTTGTGCTTTCGCATGCTGCGATCCATGCTCTGGCGGATTTTCATAAATTGCATGTTGAGGAGTGGGATCAGATTACGGATCAGGAATGGGCGGGTGATTGTGTGCTTGGAAGGGCACTTTCGGCGGCTGGGATTGAGCTTACTTGGTCTTGGCCGCAGGTTACTACTCAGTCGGTTTGGGAGCAGGATATGTTGCATGCGGCGTTTGATAAGAATCCTTGGTGTTTTGCTCCTTCGACCTTCCACCATATGACGCCGGCGGATGTGGATCGGTTCTGGGAATTCGAACAGCAGTGGTTTGCTGATGTGAGTTGTTTTCCTTTCATCTTTTTTTTCTGGAGTTCATTCGGATATTGGGATATTCGTCTCCATGCTGTATGCTGTATGTGGATATGTCACTAACAACCTTCTAGACAAACTCAAATGTCCTCACTTACAGTGACATCTTCCGTAACCTTATCCGTCCAACTCTCGCATCACACCTGGATAACTGGGATAACTTAGCGAGCGCAGGTGACGATAAAGAAGATTACAAGGGTCCGAAGACGCCTACATCCTTTGCTGCCTGCGCGGAATATTGCGCCGCAGATCCACAGTGCATTCAGTACCGCCTGACAGCCGACTTGCGCTGCACAACGTCCGACGCGGTGCTGCGCGGGAAGCCCGAGCCAGGCACACAATCAGGGACGATGCTGTGGCGGGTTGATGCTGCATTAGAGCAGATGGAGAAGTGTGAGAAGGTGACATGGGTGACCGGCTAGATTTCCTGGATGGATTTCGAGTTGTCTGTTTTATACATAGTTGGGATATACTTGGCGTTGAGCGCTGAGCGTTATGTTTTGGTCTGATTCGGTTTGCATTATGTTGAAAGATATCGGCATTTATAGCGTTGGCCGAAATGGTGTATTTAAATATACACTGGCTGTATATTGGAAAGTGGATGGTGTGCTGTATGGAATCTTGGGGCTTGTCATGTCCAGTCTGGGCTGTGTAAGGAACAATTTACGCAGCACCAAGCGAACATATCTTTTCGTGGGGAAATTGGCTACTCTTTAGAGAAATGATGCCTCCGTCTCTTCCTATTCGAGGTTAGTATGAACAAGGTTGTTTCTTTGTTCGTGCCGGAGCTTGATATATATTAAATGAAATGGCTAGCGAGCCATACAGTATAGTATCTACATGATCTCTAGCAGAGTATCGATCTAGAAGTTCAAACACATGGGATTTGGACTACGATTCGGATCTCTGATACAAAGTACATACATGGACTCCATGTTTCCAAGTGGTATGCTATGCAAAAGAATTTTGATAGATTGCACATATCTCTATATCTCTATAAGACTTCTAAAAGTAGCAAATCTATACGCCAGAGAAGACCAAAAATCAATGTATCGACATGTCATGGAAGACCAAGACGCTATGCTCGTGAACTTTTCATGCCAAGTCAGCAGAGTGGTATCATGAAGATAAAGACAAAGGGATCCCTGGAGATAGGATAAGATAGAAGATATTTTCAAGAAAGGAACCCCTAAAGGACAACATCATTAGTTCGTAGCCGCAGCTGCCTCTGTGACTTCACAAGAAGACCCGTTCATCTTCGCAGCAGCATCAGAGATATTGACGAGACCAACGCCTTCTACAAGCACTGTGCCAGTCTTTGAATCTGCAGCATAGTCATCATCACCCAAGCCAGCCGGAACAGTTCCATGGCCAATGACGATTTCCTCGCCTTCAGCAGCAGGAACCCAGTCCGGACACTTGTGAGGACCCTCCATGCCCGCAGGGGGCAAGCCCCAGCGAGGCATGGGGCTGCGGTAAGACCAATCGCCATCTTTATCGGCATACGCAACAGCATGCAAGAAGATACCCAGCTCATGGGGGCCCGGGTCAGAGTACAGCTCTGTGCCGCAGACTTCACAGTAGTTGCCGGACAGACGTTCACCCTTGCGCTTTTCGTAGTCTTCAGCTGCGGCCATCTGTTCGCGATGCATGATCTCGTTGACAAGTACTGGATCGGTGTTCGGCGGGACATTCGGTGCGGCGGTCAGGTGAGTGCGGTACGAAACCGTGTCAGGGATCTCGGTCTTACCCATGAGAGACAACCGCGCGACGATCTCTTCATCACGCTCTGCGGTCACCTCTGCTTTTCCAAGCTCAGGCCCAAACACACGGCGGTTGGAGTAGATAGGGTCGTTGGTGATTGGGTGGCCCAAGAACTGGAGGTGGACACGGATTTGGTGGGTACGGCCTGTCAGAGGGAAACAGTGCACAATACTGTAGCCCTCGCTCTCATTGGCAAAAATGGCGGGTGGGGTAGCGGGACGTTCGTCGTCGCTAGATGACTCGGTCTCCTTTGCTGCCTCGGGAGGGTAGTAAGCCAGGCGACGGAACTTGGTTGTTGCTTCTTTGCCAGTCGCGCGCACACGGTTGAGACCCAGCTTCGGGCTAACCTGCATGATCGGCTGGTCACAGACCACCACGCCATCTGGGAACTTGCCCTTCACGCGCGCGACATACTCTTTCTGTACAGTGCGGGCCTTGAGCGCAGTAGCCATTTTCTCGGCGCCCTGGGGGTGCTTTCCGATGAACATAATTCCGGATGTCAATCGATCAAGTCGGTTGCAGGGGCGAGGTAACCATTCGGAGCTGCGCTCGGAGCGCAGGATTTCGACGACGGTATTGAAGTGGTATCGGCCCGCAGCGTGCACTGGTACACCAGCAGGTTTATCAATAACCATAAGGTCGTCGTCTTCATAGATAATTCCAACGGGAAGGCTCGTAACGGGGGGTTCGTGACGGTGGAGGGTGTGTGAGATAACCTGGCCGTTCTTAAGCGTCGTCTCAGGGCCGGCTGTCACACCGTTAACCTGCACAAGGCCATCCTCCAGGGCTTTTCTCTGGTAATTGTCAGTTTGCGACTCTCTAACATGTGGAGATCCACGTATTTCACGCATTCACGTACATAGTATTCTGGCTTCCGATCCCGAAACTCGGAAGTGAAGATCTCGACCAGCTGGCGACCACGCCATCTCTCCTTGCAATTGGTGTTATAGGTGTAATGGTATGGTGTGACGCGACGAAACCCACCATCCAAATAGTAAGGTGCAGGCCATGGATCGCAAGGGGTCACGAGTACATCGGGAGTCTTTTCAACGGGGTTCGAGGGGGTAACTTGATCAACGGTGGTGAGGGCCATGGTGGGAAGTTTGAGTTTGCCTTGCCGAAGCAAATAGGCCGTTATACGAGGAGAGGGAGCCAGATAGGCGATTGTGAGACTCGTAGAGTGGAATTGAGACTTGGAGAAACAAAAAAAATATAAGAAAAGTTAAGATAATGGAAGTTTGCCCCACACGAACAAATCAGGCACTGAAATTTATTTATTTTATTTTTTTTCCCCCCAAAATTGCCCCTCTAGATTTCCTTTTTGGGTTAGCATTGCCTTTTAGGGCTTAGCGCCTAGTCCTGATATCTAGGTCTTCGCTCTTCCTCTCATTTTCCAACTGGAGCGCTCTAGCATATTGTTATCTTCGGGTTCTTCATCTCATATTGCATATTGTAGGTGCTTAGCAATGCTATGGGAACATTAGCTGATGGCGAAATATGCATAGTCTGACTTATCTCTAGCTGATGCTGCACGAGTGCTTGGTTTTACTTATGGTCCGGCAACTACCTAGGTACCTCACAAAACAAGACCATGTGTGTTTTTACGGTGACATTGAATAATTATCTAGCTACTGTAGGTCTCTAGGGCATGTTTTAAGGCTGGAGTGGTCTATAGCTTAAAATTACAGGAGCTGGCCTGGATCTACACTTCTAGTCTATTGGGTCAAGGATAGAAGATTTAACCAAAAAAGGCCGGTCTATGTCATTCACTCTTTGTCATTTCATGTGCTTATGTATTCTTCCAAAATCAGCTTCCTAAAGTCTCCGCGTAAATCAAATCTACACTGATGTGCACTAGTTCTGTGGATCCCCTATCGACCAATCAGTGAACTATCGTGAACCCCTGTCATCGGCTCGTATTTTTGCCCGCTTCACTGTCTTATGTGTCCGAAGGAGAGTTGACCCGATGTGAAAAAAAATGTATCCGATCATGCTGAACAACAGATCAATTATCAATACATCATTAATCAGAATCATCAACAACAATGGGCTCTTCCAGTATAACTATCCCGTTCCTCCTGGGGGTAGAAACCATTTATTTCTACATCTCCATCGGTTTATTCACTTGTGTCAATAAACAGACCAGTTCAAGCGAGTTTTATTAAAATTTTGAACATCAACATGGAATCCTACTTTCAAAATCGCCGTATCCGCCGACAAGCAGAAGAAGACTTGGCCAGTATTCAAACCAAATCTGAGCGTACCAGTACCTCATCGCTATCATTGGGGTCAGACCTGGAGGCAGGAGTAGCAGAGAAGCCAGCTATTTCCGAATATGGTCCTCTTATACCCGGTGTGACAGTTTCCCAGCCAGATGAAGACAATGGCGAGGTGGTCTTCCTGGTTGATTGGAGGGAAAACGACCCAAGCAACCCACAGAATTGGTCTCTGCTCCGAAAGTGGATGGTCATGTTGACTTGCTGTCTAATTGCCATCGCAATGTCAATTCCCTCCTCGGTGGAGGGTGCGACTCAGGACGCCTTCGATGCGCGCTTTGGTGTAAACCCCATGGCTGGGTCAATGACGACCGGTAAGCTTATTCTTTTCCCTTATGCTTGAAAGTAGCCCATAGTAATAATTCGTGATAGGTATCTTCCTTATTGGAATTGGTGTAGGCTCCCTATTTTCTGGTCCGTTCTCTGAGACTTTCGGCCGCAACATCGTCTACTTCACAGCCCTGATCCTCGTGATACTTTTCATCATGGCCAAGGCGCTGGCGCCAAACTATGGCGCTGCTCTCGCTTTCCGATTCCTCGGTGCTCTCTTCGCAGCCACCCCCATGACGGTGGCTGGCGGGACTGTCGGCGACATCTGGCAACCATTGCAAATTCCCTTTGGTCTGCCCTCGGTCACTATCGCCGCCTACGCCGGTCCCATCCTAGGTCCGGTTATCGGCGCCTACACGCCTGAAATTGGCTACGTGTGGGCCGACTGGATCTCGATGATAATTGCTGGTGTCGCTTTGGTGGTGGTTCTACTTGCACAGCCCGAGACTTTCAGCCCTGTTCTGTTAGAATGGCGTACGAAGCATTTGCGCGAGTTGACTGGTGACAACCGATACCGCGCCGCCTCCACCTCTGCTAGCTCTCTGGGTACCCGACTACTTAACAATGTATCCAGACCCTTTGTGATGATCTGGACTGAGCCCATCATTCTAATTTTCAGCTTCTACCTGGTCTTGCTTTACTTTGTGATGTTCACCTTCCTCAACGGCTATCCCTTCATCTTCGCGGAAGTGTATGAAATCAGCACGAGTATGACCTTCATCATCTTCGTCGCAATGATCCCGGGTCTCGTTATCGCTTTGGCTATGGTTCCTCTTCTATATGGAATGACAAAGAAGGTAGCGAGACAGGCTGAAGCGGAGGGTAAGGCTTTGCAACCAGAGGTATCACTCTACTGGGCGATGGCCGGGGCATCTATCCTGATGCCGATTTCCCTCTTCTGGATGGCTTGGACCTGCTATGTAAGTGCTGTAATACACCGATACCACTTCTCACACCACTTTTACTAACATCACTCCCTAGTCCACCATTAGTATCTGGTCCCCGATTGTGGCCTCCGCTGTCTTTGGCTACGCGCTTGTTTGCATTTTCACTACGACATATATGTATATCATCTTTGTGTACCTGCAATATGCAGCCTCAGCTCTAGGGTTCATGACCTTCGCGCGGTACGTTGTTGCTGGTGCCCTCAGCCCTGCCTCGGTCAAGATGTACGAGAACATCGGTCCCCATTGGTCTGTGACCATTGTCGGCATTCTTGCAACCATCATGGCACCCGTTCCTTACGTATTATACAACTATGGTCACAAGGTTCGGGCTATGAGCAAGAATGCCGTCAACAAGGCGTAGACCATAGATTGTTGGCTTCAAGGCTTACATTTATTACGATTGGACGAAAGAGATAGAGTGTGGTTGAGGGTGGCTTTGAGTGGTGTGGAATTATATAGATTGTTTCTTGCTTTGCATCTCTCCTCTTTAATATAACGATGATCTAATGGACATGAACTCGTACCTCTTGCCACCAGTCTACGATGGTGGTATGAAAAATTTCGGTCTTATAGGTGATACAATCACGAATTTGTAAGGAGGATTGTCAATGTCGTTGGAACGTTGTCTCGAGCTCTTAATGGTCACTCCCCAAATAGGATAAGTCTTCCAGCTACAGAAGTATTTACTCTAACATCAATAGTAAGGTGATTTCCAGGCAAGCCATTTTACGTTAAAACCTTTGTGATTATATCCCCTGTTACCAACTAGCATAGAAGGTCTGTAACGTATTAACTGCTGTTTTTATATTAAAGAAGCTTTTTGCACGAATGCCAGATATCTCAATCCCTACAACTCTAGACGAACAAGGCACCACCAGTCTAGGAACTATTAAAGATGTCTCTCGGCAAAAACCAATGAGAATGAATGGGCAAAAAGAAGAGGGAAAAGTAAAAAAAGAATGCAACCTGTGGGATTCGAACCCACGCCACTTTCGTGACCAGAATGCTCACACATAAATTAGTGAAAGAGGAAAACTCTTGAGTCTGGCGCCTTAACCAACTCGGCCAAAGTTGCACGTGATACAAAATCACTCCTATTTGGAATATTCGTAGGATATGCTCTAACACTTTCAGGATCTATAGGTACTTACACAGTCCACTTATATATATTATGCTTCCTTCCAAGGTTGATACACAAGAACAGTGATATATTAAAAGGGAATCGTAAAGGCAAGTTCTTCAATCAAAACTATGTAGTCATTCTAACAATCGCCCGCAAACACAGGACTATCCGTATCCTCTTCGAGATCTTCAAAAAGTGGCATAAACTTCTCGTTCTTAGCTTCTGTTTGCCCAGGAACAACATTACCCTCCTGAACTTCACAATCACTGAGTACCGAACCATTGCCGATGAAACTACGGCTCCCAATCACACATCCAGTTAACACACAGCGTTCTCCAATAATGACATTATCAAGGATAACGCATCGCGTAATTCGAGCACCGTTGCTGATCCTGGAGTTTGGGCCGATACAAGATTCCTTTATAACAGAATGTCTCTCAACAATAACGTTGGATCCAAGGAGACAATCAGCCTTTGAAATAAAACAGCTTGAAGACACACATTCCGGAGAGGCGATCTTCCGGTCATGGGCGAATGGGGATCGAGCTGTACGGTCGACCTCTTCAATGGATTCTTGCTTGGCTAGACGAAGGGAAGTTGATAAAAGAAGAGCGGGATTATCAACACGACGGATAAGTGGTGTTGATCCCGTATGCAGATATGCTAGGAGAGATGGTACTCTCGACACATCGTTCTGTGGTATTTGGTGGGTGACTGTGCTCAATTCCCGATAGTCGTAATTTTCGTTTTCTTTCTGCTGATTCAAACAAGTATCCATGCCTAGCTTTTCATGCAGTCCTTGCTGCCACCCAGACTTGGCCCAGAGCCCAATGAGATCCTCGCTAACAGATACTAGTCTTTCCTGATGTCGTACGAGATCCTTGACCCAATGGGGGAAAATGTAGAGGTGTGCATCACGGAAGCCGGTCAACATCTTGGCTTGGGCGATTCGCTGCTTTGCAAAGGATTGACGAAGAAGAAAACCCTTATCACGTTCCAGGTTTCTTTTCACGGTATCCATTCCGATGGACATGAGCAGTTTTGATAGCCTGGTCTGCCGAAGTGGTTCAACAGCTATCAGATCCAAGGCCTCATCATTTACGGCATTTTCCGCATGGTAATATACACAAAGACCACCCCGACGGGTTTTTTCTTTCTCAGTCATTACCATCTGGCCTTGTGATGCCATCCACATTTGGAGCAGATATGTGCCCTCGATTTCACAGACGAGGTCGCAAGGCAAGAGGAGGAAATCGGATTTAATGCAAGATTGCACCTCGGGAAGGCGAAGCAACTGTGCCGTTGCCATTGTTGCTTGAAGATCTTGAGGGGCGATAACCTTCGGCAAAGGGAGTGATTTCAAATCAGGGTCTTGTTGTAAAGCAGATTTGATATGAGCAAGGGTAGAGGGATGTGTGACCAGTGTGACATCTAAAACAATTAGGGAACTTTCATGGTAAACGCGATGTGAGGCCCGAATGGTCCCACTCACCACTGATATGCGAAATATGACAGAACTTTAGCGGATAATATATCATCGGTCTGTTAGCGATTATGGCAAGACATTTTGGAGACTTCTCTTGATCAAGAAGAGTCCCAAATGAGGTCCCAGGACCGCATAGTATAAGTGCTTGAATCCCAGCTCTAGGTAGGGGAGCCTCCATTGTCTTGTTGAACTATAGCTTGATTCCTCGACGCATGTATGATAACAAAGCCGAAAAAAGAATGTAATGACGAATACTCCAAGTAATTCTTAACAAGCCCTGGAATTTACACAGAATGAATAGGACACTATTAAATATATATGAAAGCTTTGATATCTATCTACTTCTTTGTTGTGGATCAGATGAAAGGCAAGTGGATCAAAGAACGGCACTCCAGGAACCAGGGCCCCACCAAAGTTACCTAATCACCGATATGCCGGGGCCGAGGTCCAGCACATTCTGGTTATATCAAGCATAAACACTGTAGAATCACACTCGAACCCAAAACCATCCCATCTAAAAAATAAAAATGGCTACCGCAGAGTCTGCAGCCAAAAAGCAACGCAAGCGCAGCGACTATGGCTTCCACCAAGTACACCAGACCCGCTGGTCAGTAGCCGATTCACGAACCATGACACCGACACTAACACCTCCAGGTTCGACAACGACATGTACGCGCATCTCAACAACGCAGTGTACACACATCTTTTTGACACAATCGCCAACACATACCTAATCCAGCACTGCGGGATGGACCCCTTCAGCGTGAACAACCCAGCCCCAGCAACGACTCAGGGACAGCCCTCCAATTTCCCCTCGCCGTCGAACATAGTAGCAGGGGCCGACCAAATAGGTCTGATTGTCTCGACACATGCCGATTTCTTTGCGTCGGTGCGATTCCCGGATCTGCTGGAGGTCGGGTTGCGTGTTAATAGGCTTAGCAAGTCTAGCGTTACGTGGGAAGTTGGTATTTTCCGTGAGGGGGAGGAGGATGTTAAGATGGTTGGGACTTATACGCATGTTTTTGTATTGAGGGAGACTATGCGGGTTGGGAAGACGGGTATGGAGGAGCGGACTAGGCGTGGCTTGGAGAAGTTGCTTGTTAAGGCTGAGGCTAAGTTGTGAGGGGTAGAATGTTGGGCTTGTACATAATTTTCTTATCGGAATATAGGTAGTCCCTTGCATTTCAGGATAGTTGTATTATTCTGGGTGATTTTGGTCGAGAGGGATTGGAATTCTAGACTTTAGGTTGATCAAATGATCTATAGGAATTCAGAAGAAAATAGGCAAGATATATATATGGATGTAACTCGGCGAGATACACCGCTAGGATTGGTATTAATACTAGGAGTATGAGATGCGAAGAAAAGACAAACATGCGCCAGTTGATCAAGAAGATCATCCAAACTCCGAATCATTAAATAGTCTAATCTAACCAGAGATGTATGAGACACAAAGAAACGCGAAAACAGATCCATCACCGTAACATAAAACCGAAACCAAGAACTTTTGTGGGTTATCATAAGAAAAACAGAGACACGCTAAATCGCTTCGTAATATCGAAAAAGCGCTAACAGGGGTATGCATGTATGATGGAATTTCCAATCATTAGAAGGGCTGTCATTAGACAACCTCAGAAGTTGTAGTTGAGACAAGCTGCTCAATCGAATTTGCCAGCAATGATACTGCTGCAACGGGACACGTTGGAACTGGTAGGAGGTGAGGCACCGCGGCGCATGGTGTGTCCATCTTCATCGAGCCACCACTTGGGGTAAGGCCCAAGAATGAAGTTGTCCTCAGCATCCCAGCCGGCAACCCAGTGAATGCCGTCGTCGAGGAGGAAAAAGCGCAGCTTTTCCGGGCGGCCACCCTTGTGCAGCGGGGCGTCGAACCAGCGACAACGTTCCTCCAGTTCGGATTCGAACATGTAACGGTGGAGGATACGGCAGTAGACTAGGGCAGCAGGGACTTTTTCATCATCTTCGCACCCATCCCGATGGATGAGGTGCCATCCGCGACCCGGGAGGAACTTGTATGTTCCCGGGACGGGGGATTCCCAGTGTTGCTCCTTGAGATTGCTTTTGCTATCACCCTTCTGGAACCAGTAGGTAGGGCAGAAGATGTTGCGCGCACAGAGGAAGAGGTTGGGCGCCATATTGAAAATGGTATCAAGATAAGAATAAAAGGTATGTGCAAGGATGACTCCACAAAAATCGGAGGAGAAGTCCAAGTTGATAGAGAACAACACCAAGGTGCGAAAAATCAAGGGTGAGATCGGGTTATAAGTCGACAGCCATCGCGGGAAATGATAAAATATCAATTGGTCAAAATTCAAGTTGAGATAGGAATTTGACGGGTCTTCCGCGTTCACAAAAGCTCGGTGTAGAGGAGTCCGGGAGACAAAGAATGTGGAAGCGCAAATGCACTTGACACGAGGTTGTAATCTGAGGCAAGGACTGGTTGGGGATGTCGAATTCAAACAGCACTGGCCAGGTAGCAAGGTGTGTTATCGATGCGGTGAGTAGGGGTTGTCGTGTTTCCACGAGGAATAGGGGGTGATAAGCTTGCAGCTCTGAAGGAACAGCTTTGTTTCAGGAAATGAGGATGGTAGGCGAATAGAAAGAGTCGAAATGAGCTTGGACTTGCAGTAATCGGCAACACGCAGTAGCACGCGCACGGCCGATGTTAGAGCTCGACAAGAGCGTGTGCTAGAGATTGAGCATTTAACTGGAGGAATGTCGCCATGGTGATCAAGATATATAAGAAGAAAAAGTGTGTTTTATATTTGGCGGTCACGAAAGAAAAAAAAAAAGTCAGTTGATCCACCTTAAGCCACAATGGGGTAAGCTCTAGACTTTCCCGCACTTTTTGCCAATTTTCGAGTGGCTAAAATGACTAAAAATGTGGATTAGTCACCCGCTGACCTCAGAGATTTTCTCCTGCGGGACCAGCCGAGCCTTGGCAGTTCCAGCGGGATTTTTCATCTCCTGTTATTGTCCTCTTTAGGGCTGATCCTCGACATTTTCATCATAGCTCTCCCAATCGTAGTCCACCGGTTTCACGGGAACTTTCCGACTTAATATTATAAAATCTCGAACACTTGGCCGCTTGGCACACATTCCCGGGTAATTTCCAGGCTGCAAAGTTCTTTGTGGCGCAGTCCTCGTGGTTCAGCCCTATATGTTTCTCGGCGATGTCCTAGCTTGGAAGCCCGTTTTCTTTTAGCCTGGTCTGGCCTAATTGAAGTTGATGATCCATTTTCTCATTAATTGAATCGTTATTTTTTATAACCTTCGATCATTGTTGGATTAACATAGCTGATATATGGTGTGATAACTACATGCCGCACCTTCACTAATTCACCACTATCTAGGCTTAAGTATCCCTGTCCATGCATAATCACATTCTCAATCCAACAAACCAGAAATCATTGCGGTGCCACCTGGTCTAGAGCCTCGCAGTTGTAGGCGATCGCCAAGCAAATCCTTGCTGAATTGGCAACATGACATGACGCACGGCTTTACAATAATAGAAACCTTGGGAAAAAAAAATTCAACTGTTGACAAATTGGTGCTAACCCATTGACGGCAATATAATGCGACGGCAATTTCTTTGACTTCCTAACACTAATATATTTTTTGTTTTCATGCCCTCGAGCCCCTTTTGAGTCATTGGCCTTCTTTCAAATTGCCCGGGTATGATAAACCATCTCACCCGCTTCATTCACCTGTATGGTGCCGTCAAACCTTTGACCTTTTCGCGTTCCCTACACGGGCCAATCTTAATATGATCCTATCAGCTTGAATGCATAGTCAACATGGGTTTCATTGTTGACCGATCTATCTATCGTCTACTCTGTAGGTGATACAACAGATGATTAGGCCTGTGTGCTTTTTTGGGAATATTCCAACTGGAAAATTTAAAGAGAGTTCTAGACCACTTATGACATTAGGCCAAGGATTATTAGCCAACAGAAACCACCAGGATGTATCTAGGGAGAAACAACTTGTCTTCTCCCGCCTAGCGCCGCCGCACCAATACACATCACGGCAAACACGTCGAGCGGGTTCGTCCATTCTGGCCTCCACGCACTGTGAATTCGAGCCGATGGGTCACCTGCCGGCAGAATCCCGGTTAGCAGCCGGCCGGTGTTTGGGCCTAGAAGGGGTCGCCAAGGTTGGACATGCTTCCAAATGTGATCTGGCCGGACATGGTGCAGACCGGGCTCGATTTGTTCGATTCCGCACCCGCGCTCGCTGGACTAGACTCTGAACTGGGGGTCCGCATTATCGGTGGACATTAGTCTGGGCCTCGATTCTGCCGTGGGTGTTACCACGTCATTTGGATTGATAGACTTGAAGAAGTTTTGGTTCTTCCCTGTGTCAACCAGGATGCCCATGGATCTCGGTTCGGTGGGAACTCTGGAACCTGAAAGACACCAAGAGACCCTTGAGTGGCGTGAATGAAGGTGCTTTATGAAGCCAGTGGACGATGGTGCGTGAAATCTTATATTTCGAGACAAGGGCTCGCCAGGGGGATTCGATCTGTCTCTCCATCCGATAATACCCCCCTATCCCTCATTAAGGACTGAGCAGAGGGGAAGTCATCTCTCGGACCTGATCCCCTTGTCATGAATGGATGTGGACATTGAAGATAGCCCAGGAGTGGAAGATGGTGATCTATGCCGAGAAGCATTCTTTATGTCGATTCTTGCAGCTGTGGGGTTCTATGGGGGTAAGATCATCGTCTGCGCCTTGTTTCGGAGTATGAATCCAAGTCATTATGCTTGAACTATATAGCTCCCACATGGGCGACAGTAGTGCCCGCTGAACATATACCACATTTGGCCAATATCCATCGGCAGTAGTACCAGGTTCTAGGGATTTATGCCGATCAAAATGGCCCATATACGATTTGCTGGAGTGCTTTGGAAAACCAGACCGGCGTGGGGTGGAGCGCGCGAGGAACGTTTCGTGGCCTTCTCCCCAATCTGCCCAAAGAAAAAGCAAAAAGATACAATCAGGCAGATATTCCTGGATTTATGCTGACTAGTCACCACAGATTGTGATACCTAGCGCGAGGTGAATTTACTCCATAGGAGGTATGACTCTTTGATGAGTAAATGGGCGGCGAAATTACATTTCGCCGAACCGATAAAAGTATCCATTCGAAAATTTTCACAGACAATCAAATATAAAACCCAATGTAAAAAGTATTAAAATCTAAATTCACTCATTTCATCATGTCCCTTACCTTCGAATGTATCCCCCTCACAGTCCAAGGCGTTAGCCTCAATCTATCAACGGTTCATAGCCTCAACTCAAACCCACCAATCCTCTTCCTCCACGGCTTCGGTTCCAGCAAAGAAGACCTCGCCGATCTAAAGATCCAGCCATCCCTAAAACACCATGGCTTCATTGCCTACGACGCCCCTGGCTGCGGCCAGTCAACAAGCAACGACGTCTCGGCAACAGACATCCCGTTCCTGGTGGCGACCGCCGAAGCTTTTCTTGCACGCTTCAATATAGAAAAGTTCCACCTGATAGGTCACTCAATGGGCGGTTTAACAGCCCTACTCCTGGCAAACCAGCATCCAGGCCGTGTCCTCAGCTTCGTGGATATCAAGGGAAACCTCGCACCAGAGGATTGCTTCCTCAGTCGCCAGATTTTCATGTTCCCAGCCGATGACGGGGATGCATTCATGGATGCATTTATTGAGCGCACGCGTACGTCGGGGTCATTTGGTAGTGCCATGTATGCTAGTACCCTGCGCTCCCGGGTCCGGGCTGGTGCGGTTCGGCCTATTTTTGAGTCTATGGTGTTGTTGACTGATCATGGGGACTTGATGGATAAGTTTCTGGCATTACCGTGTCCGCGCATGTTTATGTTCGGGGAGGAGATGCGTGGATTGTCGTATCTGCCGTTGTTGGAGAAGAACGGTGTTGAATTGGCCGACATTGTGGGCGCTGGGCATTTCCCTATGTATTCTAACCCTGTAGAGATGTATCGCCGCATTGCGGGGTTCTTGGATCGATGCGGGTAGTTGAATTAATGCTGTACATATGTAGATAGAATTAGAGATGAATATAACCTTAGATGGGCATATTGAACCTTTTCCTCACTGGCACCCACGTGGGCACCTCAGGCAGGTGACACCTTCCATAATTAGTAAGAAGCCTTTTGGGCCTCAGACCGCTGTACTTTGTACAACATAGGTAAACAACAATCCCAATGTTGTCATTGGACATAAATGCCTATCACTCCGAATGCCCGGGGCCCCGGGGGATATTGACATTTACATAAACAGATTACCAAGGTAACTAACCTGTTTATCTTACGCTTTCTTGATGAGTCTGACTTGGTCCAACTCACCTCTGCGGCATTTGAATAGTGGCCTCAAGTGCTGAGGCCTGTGCTCCAGGCATCCTACATTACAGTGGTCAGATTCATTCGCAAATTCATTGATAAAGCCACTATTGTCTGATTTACCGCAAAGAAGGTGACTATCCATGGGTGATTCAAGACATCCCCAGCACATCACGCGGGGCGTTGCCCCATTCACCGAAGTGACCGAACATGATGGCCCGGCTCAACCGGACTCTGTGATGAACCACAAGTAATCAACATGATCACAACGGGATGTTTCAGATTTGGCGAATAAATTGCTCAAGTATATTCAAGAAAAGGAAGGTACATACACGGCCTCCGGTGGACCTCCGCACCTGAACTAACTACAAACAGGGCGGTGCATCCTCTTTCTGGTTATTATCTGCGCCGTCAGCAAGTTCGGAGACGGAGACAAGCTTTTGCCGAGGTTTATGTGGAACCCCGATGAAACGGGGGCTGATCTTAGTGGCCACTCGCAGGGGTCGTACAAAGGCGAAGCATTGTTTTCCGGTAAAATATCGGGGCCATGTTACATTTGGTGAGTTGGTGGCTGACTGATAGGCTTTTCACATATTGGACAGACGTTATTGGGGCCACAGGAATGGCCCCAATTTAAATGTCCAATCCTAGTGCTTTTGGCACACGATATTGGCAGTCCCTGTCGACAATAGGCTGGCTTGTCTGCTTTTCCTAACGTATATGAAGACAATGGCACTTTCTGAGATTCCCATTCTTTTTCCTGTATCTCTCTCTAAACCTACTTTGGACAATCCTATACAATCCGTAGAGATTGTCCGATTCTGATCATGGCGGACAAGATCTCCGGCGCCAACATGGGTGCCGATGCTCATCTAGATGGAGAAAAGATGGACACAAAGGAGGGTACTATGTCTATTTCCCACGAGCCCCCGCGTGCTTATCTTGATGGCAACCGCTCGATTTACTTGGATTCTAGCATTACCTTTGAGAATTATGTCTACTGGGCTAAGCGGTCGCGCGAGGTTGAGAAGCACATTTCCACTGACGATGCGGGATTTGCGTACTGGAGAAAGAGGCTTTTCAGTAAAACGTCTGACACTCCAGTACAGAGTACGCCTGTCATCACTGAGACCAACCCCAAAAATACCAGCAGAACGGATGGCGATAGCGCAAGCGATAGTTGGGGTATCACCGAGACGGAATGGGAACAGGCACAACGGGCTGGGCGAACTGCAACCTGGGGTTCGATCTTCTATCTCATTACCACAGATATCCTCGGACCGATCAATGTCCCTTGGGCAATCAGTCAGATGGGCTATGGACCAGGAGCTGCACTTTACACCGTTTTTGGAGCCATGGCTTGTTACTCCGGCTTGCAACTGTGGAAGATCTTCGTCGGCCTCGACTCAACTCGATTCCCAATGCGCAATTATGGAGATTTGGCTTTCCGTGTCTATGGAAACTGGGCACGCATTTTGGTGAACGTCCTACAAAGCTTCCAGTTCTTCCTCAATGTGTCCCTGCTTATTGTAAGCAACGGACAAGGACTGGCCCAGATGGCCGTCGGTGCCAATGGCCAGGGGTTCCTGTGTTTCATCGCCGCTGAAGTTATCTTCATGGTCATCGGCTTTTTGCTTGGGCAGATTCGTACCCTGCAACGACTTTCTTACCTGGCCAACATTGCGATCTGGATGAATATAATTGTCGTCATCATGACTATGGTTGTGGTTCATCAGTATCCTCCTAATTACGAAGCCTCGTTCACTAGCTATGAGACCCCAAAGGGACCTGTGGTAACAAGCGGCTACTGGCCTGAGAGCTCAACCCTTAAGAACAAAGTCAATGCTATGATGAACGCTGTTTTCGCATACGGCGGCGCAACTCTCTTTAATGAGCTCATGGCTGAGATGAGACGGCCATATGACTTCTGGAAGGGTTTCGTTATTGCCGAAATATTCATCTACGTTTGCTACCTTCTCTGTGGCATGGTTGTGTACAGTGCGCAGGGCCAATTCACATTCAATCCTTCTTACCAGGGTAAGATATATAACATCCAAGTGAAATTCTAAGACTGCTAACAGTGCTAAAACAGGTATTCCAAACTCTGCTTACAGGTTCCAGACTTTGGGCAACGCCATCTCATTTATCACCGGCGTCATTGCAGCACTGTTATATGGTAACATTGGTATCAAAGTCTTCTACAACGTTGTTTTGCATGATATCTTCCATCTCCCGGATTTGAACAGCCGAACTGGTAAATTGGTGTGGGTAGGGCTCGGTAAGTTAATATCTACTTCCCCAAGACTCCACTGAATTCAAACATCTAACGACTCCTCTAGCACCTGCCTACTGGGCTCTCGCTTGGGTGATTGCCGCCGCAATCCCGCAAATCAGCAATCTCACATCCTTCGTTGGAGCCGCCTGCATCTTGCAGTTTTCTTACACATTCCCACCAATGTTGCTGGTTGGGTTCAACGTCCAGAATGACGCAATGCTCCCCGAAGAGGAATTTAATTCGGCAACTGGCGAGGTACAACGCTTGGATAGTGGAACGAAGCGGTGGATTAGAGGTTACAAGAAGAAGTTTGTGTGGAACACTTTTGATGTAATCTACTCCTTTGGTGCGCTATCTGCCGCTGGTCTGGGAATTTGGGCTTCAGTTACTTCGATGCACAAGTCATTCGAAGGGGGGAACCTGACGCCTTTCACCTGTGCGAACCCGGCTGGATAAATCGAGGTTCAGGGTTGAGTTATAGGACTGGGGGTGTTTTGAACATTGGGGAGTTTCATCGATCAATGTCTTTCGATCGTTTGTGTGTTCCTCTTTCTCTTATAGAGCAGACCTTGTGTATGAGTCTGAGAACGCGCCAAGATGTAGCTATACTGGCAGGTACTATTATTTTCGGCAAGAGCGAAGCTGTATGAACATCATGGAATTTAGATGAACAATTCATGTTATGACTCAAGCTACCCGATCAAGCCATGGATAAAAATCAAATCTTTCCGCTGCCTATTTCGGCAAGCCCACCCACTTCGGCCTCGATAAGTCCGACCGACTCTGACTATGTACCTTCGATTTCATCCCTCCCATCGCTCACACACTCGAATTCGAGTTCCTCATCTAGCCAAGCTAGATCCATACCCACTCCCACAACACCTACTATCCTCGAGGATACACCAGGGAAACCCTCCGGTATGGAGGGAAATCGCAATAAGCTCGCTCGCAACATAAGTGCCTTAGCGGACGCAGGATATCGCCCAGTATGGTCAAGGGAGTATGGGTACCCGGGAACAATCCCCGACGATATTACAGAGTTCCTCGATAGTAATAGCTATCGTAAGTCGACCTATATCCCTTCGAAAGCTAGAGGATTATTTTACTAATTTGATTTTAGGATTTGACGAGCTGATCGGCCCCCTAAGTAGTCTCTTTTGGCTAGCAGGCCTCGACGAGCTGGTCGACGCTATTTATGACCCAGCCATTGCCCTCCAAGACGAAGTACGTCTCATCCCTACCAATGTAGGTGTAGCATGGATCTTGGAGAGCCTGTTTGAAGAGGGCAAAATCTCAAGACCGATGTATGATCGGTACTTTTTGGAATACCATCAGCCATCGCTGGCAGTTATGCCACTCCGACTCGACCCGATCCCCCCACAAGTTGGACTCGAATGCGTTCGCCATAGATTGGAAGATCTCTTTCCCACCTGCAGGCCACAACTTCTACCTCAGGATATTACCACAGTTCGGGTAAAGGGCGACAAGAACAAGGATCGCCTGTCTGCAAAGATCCTTAAAGACTACATTGGCAAACTTGGTGGGGGCTCATTCTTGTACCGAGTGTCTACTCGGTCCGCTTTAGCTGCGCTGTTGGCTTTTTTCGTCCCGGTCGTCCACAGTAATAACTCGGACAATGAGTTAGGACCGGGAATTTATACCTCAGATTCTCTAGAATGGGTCCTGAGATTTGGCTCCGTCAATAGTGCTTTGTTGGTTTTTAAAAATCCGGATTTTAGCAACTTGGACGTTTGGAGCCCTGATATACCCAACTGGCAGCACATTGTCGCAACTTGGACTCGGAAATCTTTATCAAACGTACCTAATTCGGGATCTCTGCGATGGAAAACTGCAGATGTGATCAAAGGGCCAATCTCAAAGCCCGATTCACAAAAGAACTGTCTACCAGAACCTGGAGATGTTGCACAGGTAGTTGCTACTAGTTACGCAGGGTGCGGAGTGCTTTCTTCATCACTCGCGATGATCATCTGGATTGAGTAGATGTCCCCTATGTGAACCTTTTGCTGTTATCATTACCTTTGCTACCGATCGCAAGTTGGATCATGGAGATGTGACCTGGCGACTCTTTTGCTGTTAGTATCTATATGTTAACTGCGGTTACGTTTCCCTACGAATAGCTACGGACATTTTTATAAAGCATTGCTCTTTTGTACTACCCTAGTAAGTCTAGATTAATATGCTTAGAAAAGAATAGATACAGAGTGACAATGAAACCAGGCTTTTAGGTACTCATGAAGTCATGGCAGATCGCATATCCACCCCGGTTTCTACCGATAAACGCAGAAAGATGTCTGCTAACCTTGTTTACAAGTCTCTCTGCCATGGGGTGGATTCGAGTCTCTGTGCTGACTTTCTTACTGGTGGTGAATGGCGGCATTGGTGGACTCCGCAGTATATCAAAGGACAGCCGTTTCAATAGTCCTAGCGTTCTAGTGAGTGCAGCCTTCTTTACTTTTATTTAGATATATATACTAATTGGCTTTTATCTATAAGTTATCCCTAGGTCGTTATTATACCAGCTATTTCAAAAATTATTTATACTACATTACCCTATCTAGCTATGGCTCTTCTATTCCTAGTTAGGACACTAGTACTAGTCTAGCGCTTTTACCTACGTATATCTCGCTATTTACGGCTACTAGAGTAAGTTTGCTTATACTAACAATCTTTTAATCTGATCAATATGGTTTTTTCACAGTTTAACCGACTGACAATCCCCCGGGATCGAACTCAGAAGCCCCCTTTACACTTATTTCATTGAATCCCTCGCTGGCACAGTTAAACTATCCGTGCTTTTTCATGGACTACTACTTCTACGTCAAAAATGCCTTATTTACCTTACTAGCGGCTGTCAAAATAAATCATGTCTACAAACGACGAATTGAGTATTGCATTGAACAAACGTTGCCGACTGGAAGGGAGGGCATAATGGGAGTTGGGTACTAGATGTCATAACTTTGATCAAAATAAAGCTAGGATTATATACAGTACACCCGCAATCTAGAATTGGCATTGAATTTAGGAAACAATTGGACATAAGAGCGCCTCCGCAGTATAGCAGCGACGTGCAACAAAATCTTTATTTCTTCACATGTTCTTCAGTTTCGACACCCTGTACTTCATTATGAGTCGAGGTAGCAGCGTCATCATCAAATGAAAGCTTCCGCTCAAAAGCTACACTTTCAACATCAGGCAATTTGCCAAAGGCATGGAACTTTTCGAAGAGGACGCCCATCTCCTCGAGGGAGCGACCCTTCGTTTCCCTGACGATAAGGAAAACCCAGATAGCCATGGCAAAGCAGAAGCAACCAAACATAATAAAGGTGCGCCAGCCAATGTTATTGATGGCCGCTGGAGTCACGTAAGTGACCACAAAGTTGAAGAGCCACTGGGTTGCCGAACCGGTAGAAACACCGTACGAACGAAGGCGGGTAGGGAAAATCTCAGAAATATAAACCCATGGAATCGGTCCCCACGATGCGGAGTATCCAATGACGTAGAAATAAATCATGACAATCATAGCGAGGGAGGCTGATGAAATTCCGCCCTTCCCTTCTGGGTCAGGAGGGTAAGACACCAGAACACCACCGAGGATGAACATCATCGTGCACATCCAAAGAGCGCCGCCGATAAGAGACCACCGCCGACCGACCTTGTCGATACCAATGACAAGGAAGATTCCAGTGGTAACAACCTTGACAATACCGTAGATACCCGTTGTGAACAAGCTCGTGTTGCCTCCAGCCACTCCAACGGTTTGGAACAACTGGGGAGCATAGTACCCAATGCTGTTGGTACCTGTCCACTGCTGCCAGAACATCATCAAGAAACAATTGACAAAGCGAATTCGGTTTCCAGGCAGGAAAGGTTCTCTCCAACTAAGGCCCTGAGTTGATTCGACTTCGTGCTCAACAGCCGCTTTGATTTCAGCCATCTCAGTCTGAACCGCAGGGCTTGTAGTTGGCTCGTTGCGCATATACGCAAGGGCATCGAGTGCTTCCTCGAAGCGATTTTCTTTCGCTAACCAACGAGGAGATTCGGTCAAAAAGAACAAGCCAATCATCATCAGACCTCCTGGCACAAGCTGGAATCCAATAGGGATACGCCATTGTTTGGTTGTGGCGGGGATGGTTTCTGCAACACCATAGCAGAGCCAGTATGCAACGGTGACACCAATGACGAGGAACTCCTGGAAGAGACCAGCAATACGACCACGGATCGCTGGTGGGCAGTTCTCCGACACAAAGACTGGAGTGATGGCGGACATGCCTCCAATTCCGAAACCTGCAATCACTCGTCCACCGTACATATAAGATAATTCACTGTGAGCGGCGGTTTGGACAGCAGAGCCGATAAGGAAGAACATCAGGAATCCCATGATGGAATAGCGACGGCCAAACTTCTCGTTAACGAAGGAGGCGAGGATAGCGCCGAAGAAGCATCCGGCTGTGAGAAGTGAAACGACGTTCGATGAGACTTGGGCATTTTTGGCATCTGAAAATCCAGAACTTCCTTCCTGAAGTCCAAAGTCGGCTTTGAAACTTGGAAGTTCCAATACACTGCCCATCACGCCGGTGTCATATCCTTAGGGATTTATTAGTATATTGTGATAATGGAGAGATAGAGAGAGAGGGAGAGATCTTACCGAATAAGAATGAACCGGTATATGCTACCGTGGCGAGCACATACACACGACTGTTCTTGAATATACCCATTTTGCTAGACTCCCAGAGTATGTAGATTAAAAGGATTCGGATTGAGAATTAGACTTATAAAGCCCAGAGCACTAACCGATCTTCTCATTTGGGGAAAGAATACCCCGGATATATCGTGCCATGGGGTCAATAGCCGAGAAGAAGTGGATCTAACAGTTCAATTGTTTGGAGAAATGATGAAGTTGGGACTATAAAGACGGAGAAATTATCTCCTAATTTTACCACCAATCATCTTTCTTAAATATAAAAAGGAAAGTATGGCGAGCTCAGAAGGATCATCTCCCTGCGATAGCCGAAGCCACATTATACCTGGCGTTTCTTAATCTTTCCTCTTTCTTACCTTGCACTCACCTAATATAACTTAATTGCTTTCTTCTTGGTATGTGACTGGACTTATAACTTATGCCAATCTCTTGGCATCACTGCCAAGCCTTCTGGGGGTCTTTCATGAAGTTCAAATGCCGGTATCCTCCCACCCTCCCACCCGACCCCGGGTAGACCCCGGGTATATACTCCAAATCTGAAATTATTGTCAGATACAGTTCGGCTCACCGGGATAATGTTCATCTGCGCATTTGTACTTTATTCCCCCGGCTCCACAGTATAAATACACAATGCCCCCAAATAACATACCGGGGAACCCTAATGGTTATGCCGAGGTTCCCAGCGTTGCGCAATACGCTGATACTTAACAGCATCTCGTAAAACCATACCCTCATTCAACTGATCAGTCTCTCGTCGGAAGATCTCTTGCCACGGTGTTTGACTCTCGGGAACAGAGAACCCACCCCGAACCTTGAGGTCCTCATGACGACGCTGGAGTTCCTCCTCTCCAATCAAAATATCAACGCGACGTTTATTCAAATCTACCCGTAGCCGATCCCCGTCACGAAGAAGCGCAAGGTTCCCACCAGCTGCTGCTTCGGGGCTTGCATTCAAAATAGAAGGCGAGCCAGATGTACCAGACTGCCGGCCGTCACCGATGCAGGGAAGTGAGGTAATTCCTTGTCGCAATAGCCGTGTTGGAGGGTGCATGTTGACTACCTCAGCGGCGCCCGGGTAGCCCATGGGACCTGCGCCGCGCATGACCAAGATACTTCTATCATCGATTGGTGTCGCGGGATCGTCAAGTCGGCTATGGTAATCCTCTGGCCCGTCAAAGACCACAACGGCACCCTCGAATGCGTTGGGGTCGTCTGGGTTTTCAAGGAATCTTTGCCGGAAAGCTGTTGATATCACGCATGTTTTCATAATCGCCGAGTTAAATAGAGTGCCTTTCAGATGCAAGAATCCGACATCCTTCATCATCGGCTCGGTATACGCTCGGATAATCTGCCGGTTCCAGGTGTGCTTGCCACGCACGTTCCCTTCCACTGTTTTTCCATTACAGGTTAATGCATCTGGACGTAGTTTCCCGGCGTCTAACAACTCTGCCATGATAGCAGGGAGTCCGCCGGCGCGGAAATACTCCTCCCCTAAGAACTCGCCGGCGGGTTGCATGTTCAGGAGTAGAGGGATTTGAAACCCAATCTGGTCCCAGTCGTCAAGTGATAGTTCGACGCCGATATGTTTGGCCATGGCGTTAATATGTATGGGAGCGTTTGTACTCCCACCAATAGCGGTATTTGTGGCTATAACGTTTTCGAATGCTGCCCGTGTCATGATATCGCTTGGCTTACGGTCTGCGTGGACCATTTCGACAATGCGCTCGCCGGTCTCATACGCGCACTGGCCCCGTTCCCGGTATGGAGCTGGAATTGCTGCCGAGCCTGGGAGCGCCATGCCCAGTGCTTCTGCTAGTGCGTTCATCGTTGAGGCTGTACCCATAGTATTGCAATGGCCGACAGACGGTGCTCTGTATGATATCAGCATATGCTTCTTCCAATTTTAACTTCACTTCTAGCAGAAACATACCCACGAGCCACATAATCCATGAACTCCTCCCGATTCATCTCGCCAGCAGCATACATCTCTCTTCCCTTCCAGACTACCATCCCTGATCCCGCGAGATCATTCTTCAGATATCCGTTCAACATCGGACCAACATTTAAACAAATGGCCGGGATATTCTAACACATAGTGTTAGCTTTACCATTGACGAGCGAACGACAAAAGCACAAAAGCCTACACATACCACAGTAGCAGCCGCCATCAATGCCGCAGGCGTCGTCTTATCACATCCCGTCAAAGCACAACCCCATCCAACGGATAGGCATACAAAATCTCCACCAAACCAAGATACGCAAGATTGCGATCCAAACACGCCGTCGGTCTACGCGAGCTCTCCTGAATCGGATGCGTAGGAAACTCTAATGCAATCCCACCAGCGCTGCGAATACCCTCACGCACCCGCTTCGCCAACTCCAAATGGTGCCGGTTACAAGGCACGAGATCCGAGCCTGACTGCGCAATACCGATAATCGGCTTCCCGGACATGAGCTCCTCGCGTGTCAGTCCATAATTAAGATACCGCTCGATATACAGAGCTGTCATGCCTGGATTTTCGTCGTCGTTGAACCATCGTGTTGAGCGTAGCTTGCGCTGTGGTGCTGTGGTGCGGATTTGGAGATTTGCCAGCTTTTTTTCTAGATCGTGGGTTCGCTTGCGGAGGGCGAGGAGCTCGCTTTCGCAGTCTTCGATATTTGGGGGTGGGTTGTTGCTGCAGGAACAACCTTTGCAGGTGGATTTGGTGTTGCACGACATTGGTCGCGGATTTTATTGTGGGGGACTATATACTATTGGGACTTTGGCTTGATAGGGCTGGAGTTGATGTATAAGGAAGAAAATCCGAGTTAAAGGAAGCCGAGACCGAAGCCGAAAATGTGCCGGGGCCGACCCCGGAGTTCGGCATATCGGCCCCGGATTTGGTGGGATAAGAATAGCTTATGCGGCCTTGAGATGTCTTTTCAGTGGGCTCAGGTATTCCGTTTAGATGACCTATCGGTTTTATAGGTAGAAGGCACAGAATGGTGGAAAAGGCTTAACTTGCAGAAACAACTTCTTGATATATTATAGCCTTCGATATGTCTCATCCGAAGGACGTTAGTACAAAGGAAACAAAGAGTAGACACGAATATATAATTCCACCCCACGCTGTCCACACTGATCCACTCTAGAACGAGTGGAACTGCCATATGCCCTACGTCGATGTACATTGGTCTACAATGTGTTTCCCTTAAGAGTCAAGAGGGTTGTTCTATTCACATGTCCCTATTAATAACAAAATCCCAGACGCCATCTATGCAAGAAGAATTCTACTGAGCTGCGCACTGTGCCGGTTCATCGTCGTCTTCCTCGTCTTCCCATCCCGATGCGTCATGGCCATCCATCGCACCGAATTCTTCCATCCGGCCCTTGGGGTCGTATTCAACCTCGTCCACGGTCTCGCACTTGATAGGGGAGCTGGGTTTGGGGAGAATTTCCTTAAGCTTCTCAATCATCTCTGGGGTGGGTTTCCACTGGCTATCTGGGAACTTGACGTCAACAACCAAGTACAGGTCGCCGCGGGCATCAGTACGCTTCATCGGCATTCCCTCTCCGGGAACCTTAAGGACCTGTCCGGGTGAGAGGACAGTACCGGGGGTGAGGGGGTGGTTTAGCTCGATTCCACGGCCGTCAAGGTGCTTGATCACAACGCGGGAGAATCCGGTCAAGGATTCAGCAAGAGTGATATCAATAGTTGCGCGGAGATCCGAACCGGCTCGTGTAAACACGGGGTGCTCTTCCTCAATGATTTTGAAAACAATGTCGCCGGGCTCTTGATCGGGCACCTGGTCGGCCTCGCCTTCCAAGATAATCCTGTCTCCCTCCCTAGAGTACAGTGAGCATATGATCCAGTTAGATGAAGGGAAAAAAAATTGCTGTCTTACCTCGCGCCTCGGGGTATGTAGATCTCCAGGATCTTCTTCGCCTCGGTCGTTCTTGTGCCCTTGCACTTCTTACACTTATCCTTGGGGGCGAAGTATGAGCCTTCTCCGTTACATGTGGAGCAGATAACTGTCTGCTGGGTCACGAACTGGCCCATACGCTGCAGGACCTCCTTGTGGCCATGGCCGTCGCAAGTTGCGCACTTTTTGGCAGTGGCCTTTTCCTTGCCACCCTTGCCCTTGCAGTGTCCGCAAATGACGTTCTTGACGCTCGAAAACCTAACAGTCTTGCCCTTGTACAGATCCTCCAGGCTGACTTCGTAATCTTGCTCTTCGCTAGGGCTCTTGCGCGGTTTGTTGGAGCGACCACCGGGCATACCTCCCATTCCTCCCATTCCTCCCATACCAGGCATCCCGCCCATGCCACCCATGCCAGCACCAAACATCTGTGCTAGCAAGTCATCCAAGTCAGGTTGTCCTGCCATGCCAGGCTCACCCGAGCCGTTGAAGGCAGACATGCCATGTGTGTCGTAGAGGTGTCGCTTGTCATCGTCATAGAGAATATCGTAGGCCTCCTGCACGGCCTTGAATCTGATAGAGGCTTCCTCACGCTCGCCTTCGGGGACTTTGTCGGGGTGGTTGGCCAAGGCCGCCTATTAAAACGCCGCCGTCTGTCAGTATCGCCGGAATACGGAGATGATCGGGATTCGTCTTGCCTTGCGGTATGCCTTGCGGATATCCTCTTTGGTTGAGCTCTGATGGATCTCTAGGACCTCTATATGAAAAACCCATTAATATGATATTCTTTGTAGTTGATTCGCGCAAACAAGCACATACCATAGAGGTCAGCTCCAGCCGTAGCCACTGAAAACATTGTTAGTAGAGTCGAAGAACAACACGAGTTTCCAACGTACTTATCAGTGATTAATCGTATAAAATACGATCGGACTTTTCTTCAATAGAGACAGGCTGACAACCTAACCCCAGTAACAAGAAACAAACGTTGGTGAATGAGATGTGAGAGCGGGAGTTGTTGATTCCAAAGTTGAGAAATTTTGTTCGGGAGCTCCGCGCCGCAACTCCGCAACTCCGCACATCTCAAGAGATCGGCCTTTTCTTTCTATTTGGACTATTTCGCAATGAGAAGTCCTCAAGGGCTATTTGCCAGGCACTCTTGGTCCCGCTTCCAATGCAGAGCCTTCTCTTCTTCTCCGGCTGCTCGGGCACCTAATTCGAAGAACAAACTGCCAAATGGCCCTGCGCGCACACGTTTTGCGCCCTCACCCACCGGATACCTCCATCTAGGCTCCCTACGGACAGCGCTCTTCAACTATTTGCTTGCGAAACGCACAGGCGGTCAATTCCTGTTGCGCATTGAGGACACAGACCAGGTTCGTGGACCGCGCTCCGTCGCATGGACTTACGGCTGATTACGGTAGAAACGGACGATTCCCGGGGCAGAACAGCGACTTTACGATGATCTACAATGGGCAGGATTAAATTGGGATGAAGGTAAATCTGAAATATATACAGATATTGAGGGAAATCGCTGACTTTTGCTTTGCTGACAGGTCCCGTCATTGGTGGTCCTTATGGACCTTACAGACAAGTGAGATATCACTCCTTTGTCACAAAGCGAATAATCCCTAACATTTTGTTCCCGTGCAGTCCGAAAGAACAGCGTTATATCAGTCCCACGCCAATGACCTGATCTCCAATGGTCATGCATACCGGTGCTTCTGCTCCGCAGAACGATTGGATTCGATCGCCCGTCACCGCAGCCAGGCAGGACTGCCACCTGGCTATGACCGGAAATGCGGCGATATATCTGCCGAAGAATCAGAAGACCGAGCCGCCAAGGGAGAGTCACACATTATTCGATTAAAAGTGGAGGAATACCCCATGTTCAATGATCTGGTTTACGGGAAATCTGGTCAGAATCGGCTGAACAACTCGAAGCTGGATTTCATCGACCGTGTATATAACGACCCGGTTCTTATCAAATCAGACGGACACCCCACGTACCACTTGGCAAATGTCGTGGATGATCATTGCATGAAGATCACTCATGTTATCCGAGGAACAGTGAGTTCACTTGTTATATTTGTAGCTATCAAGTCACAAGGTACTGAACTAACATCTACTAGGAATGGATGGCATCCACACCTATGCACATGGCGCTATATAATGCTTTCAAGTGGACGCCGCCAAGCTTTGCTCATGTCCCTTTGCTCGTCGACCGGAGTGGACAAAAGCTCAGCAAGCGCAATGCAGACATCGATCTCTCATCATTCAGAGATCAGCAAGGCATCTTCCCAGCCACCTTGGTGAACTTTGCTTCGCTTCTAGGCTGGTCACACTCCGAAAAGTCTGATGTGCTAAGCCTAAAGGAACTGGAACAAATTGTATGTTTTTCTCAGTCCCGCGAAAACGCCGTAATTTCTAATGATGCTACCAGTTCAATTTAAAAATCACCCGAGGCAACACTGTCGTCTCCTTTGAGAAACTCCAGTTCCTCCAGAAGGCACATATCCAACGCTTGGTCAAAAGCGGCGGCCCCGAATTCGATGAGATGGTGAAGAAAGTGAGCTCGGTGGTAGAAGAAAGCTACCCTCTGGACGAACTGTAAGTCAACCACCAGTCGTAAAAATCCCACGCGGAGATTATATGGTACCAAATGACTAACACCCAGCAGCGCCACGATCCTCAAAGGTCGCACTCTCTCCGAATACATCGCGCCCCTCATCCGTGCAGATGTCAACAGCTACACAGATGCAAAGGAGTTCGCCGAGCGTAACTCCGTATTCTTCACTCCAAAACTCAGCAGAGCCCCTTACAAACCGGTCTCACCCCAACCATCCCCAGAGGTCCCAATTCAAGCCCTGCACACCGCAGCAGCCGCTTTAACCCTCGTCCCGCCTTCTGCCTGGAACATTGAAACGCACCGCGACAACATTAACAGCTACGATGGCGCGGAAAGCATAATCATCACCGCGTCTGAGTCAGAGATATCCATTGACCCTAAGAGCGCAGGCAAAATATTCAAAAAGGAGCTGTATCACTACCTCCGCTGGGCTCTATCGGCTTCTGCACCTGGGCCTGGAATCTCAGAGACTATGGTAGTCCTCGGGAGAGATGAGACACTTCGCCGAGTGCAGGATGCCAAAGCATTGACACAGTCCTTGGTTCCTTCTGCTGGCCGGAGAGTTCCTAAGGGAACTTTGCCTGAGGATCAGAGTTGGATGGGGAGTCTTGCGACTAATCGGTAATATAAAATGAGGAGACCGAGTGACTGTACTATAGCTGTATCTGATATAACCAAATCCCAATATGTATTTTCCGAACACAATATTATGATACATTCAATCAATTGGTAGGCAGATTGCCTATCTTCAATTGCAGCAATTAACTCATGATGAGCGGCTGTCTTGATCTACAATTCTTCTCTACCATGAATATCCTGGTTGATTGATATGGGAGAAATTAAACGTACTCATGTGCATTGCGGTTTAAACACTATCAGTCTTTACGTACAACTTGAGATGGCCCTATCAATCAGAGCTCCTGTTTACTTCCTGTTGACTGCTCCAGATGATGCAGACTTGAGAACACGCCTTCTTTGTCCGCCAGCAATTCCGATGGATGTCCTTCTTCTATGATTCGACCACTATCCAGAACGACAACTCGGTCAAAGTCGAGCATGGTATGAACTCTATGCGCAACCATAATGATAGTGCAGTTCTGGAATTCCTGGCGAATGATCTGCTGGACTTTGGCATCTGTCTCTACATCCAGGCTGATTGTAATGATTAGTTAGAATTCAAAACAAAGAAGCAAAGAAATCACATACCTGCTTGTAGGCTCATCTAGGATCAGAATATTACTTTTCTTCAGAAGCGCCCTTCCTAGGCAAAACAGCTGTTTCTGACCTTCAGACAAAGTCGTGTCAGTCAATATTGCATCTAGCAACACTCCATTGTTAGCGCCGCTGTTCGTCGCAGACACAAGGGAATTCCAGATTTCGACACATTTGAGAGCTTCGATGATATCAATATCGGTGGCGAGACCTAAAGGATCGATGTTTTGCCGAATAGTACCAGGGAAAAGGAAGGCTTCTTGACTGAGAGAACTGATCCGATGCCGAATCAATGATCGAGGAATTGTCGAGATGTCTATTCCATCAATAAGGATCTGGCCAGAAACTACCTCGTTAAGACGGAGTAGTGATAGAGCCAGGGTGCTCTTGCCACTGTGAACGGTCAGCCTTCTAGTACAGTTTGTTTTCAAGGTTGTATCTGCTCACCTTCCGGTCCTACCACACAACCCAACTTTCTCCCCGGTACGAATATCCAGATGAACACTGTGCAACACGGGATCTGTGTGCTCAGACTCATATGCAATGTCTGCACCAACGAATGAGATATCACCGCCACTTGGCCATTGTGTGTCTGGAAGCTGCTCATAGGCTGCATATTGTTCCTCGCTGGGTGTATCTTCCGAGAACTCCTTAATCCTAGAAATCGCACCCAAAGACGTTTCTAGGAGAGTCCAGCTCTGGATCAGGTCTGAGAGGATATTTCCTAGATCCATCATCCCAATTAGGGCAATACCCAATAAACCAGGGCTCACTTGTCCGCGCAGAGGTACAGCAACCCCGACCAGAATGACCGTCATGCCGGTCACCATTAGTTTCAGCACCAGGCCGAGCCATTGCTGAATGCACAGCAGTAGATAGAATGGCCTTTGGGACTTGTCGAGTAAATCAAGCATTTTTGACGTAGAAGCAGGAGTCCATGAAAAGGCACGGATGGTGACTATACCAGCGAGGGATTCAATGAAGTGAGTATAAAGGGGGCTTTTGAGCTCGATCCTGGGGAGTTGTCAGTCTTTTAAACTGTGAAAAAGCATGTTGAACTAATCAAAACATTGTTACTGCGGGCAAACGTACTCTAGTAGCCGTAACTGGCGAGATGTGCGCAGGTAAAAGCGCTGGACTAGCACTAGCATCCCAACTAGGAAGGGCAGAGCTACAGCCAGATAGGGCAATGCAGCTATCGCAATCGCGGCTTGTGAAAGGGCCCCAACAAGTTCTTGATATTGTTCAAGTTAGAAACCCGCAGAATAATCGGACAGCATGTACAATGATGGACTTACGGAATCCTGTGGTGATGAAACCTCGAGGGAGGATCATGTCCACTAACCTCATGTCTTGGCTGAAACGGGTGATGAGAGAGCCGGTGTCTACGTGAGATAGGAAGTACAAAGGGGCACTAAACATGTTAGCTAGTCATATTTGGATTGAAGGATTGGAAATATCACCTCATGCAAGTTTGCAGCACGGTAGCATGAACATTTCTCGATGCGGCTGGTACAATGACGACCCACGTCCAACTTATAGACGAAAGCTAGTTAGCATAAAAATCCGAACGAGAAGAAGAAGGCTTCACTTACTATACCGCCAGAACCATCGAAGCGGCTTCGATGAAAGATAATGCCCCATACATTCCAAGCCAATAACCCAATCCCGAGCTCGAAACACTGTCGCCGCTAGAGGACCACATCCCAATCCAAGCATCTATGCAAAAATTATTAGCATCATACGGTATTAGTCATTAATCAAGGGGAACTTTGACATACTGCGGAGTCCACCAATGCCGCCATTTACCACCAGTAGGAAAGTCAGCACAGAGACTCGAACCCACCCCATGGCAGAGAAATAGTACTTGTAAACAGAGATATCAGACGTCTGGCGGCGTTCATCGGTAGAATTTGGGGTGGATATGTG
Organism: Penicillium griseofulvum; assembly: GCF_001561935.1. Lineage (NCBI taxonomy): Eukaryota > Fungi > Ascomycota > Eurotiomycetes > Eurotiales > Aspergillaceae > Penicillium > Penicillium griseofulvum. The sequence continues at coordinate 1,903,425 of NW_024467471.1, read as the reverse complement.
GCTTTCCATGACTTCATGAGTCTCTGGTAGCCCGACTGTATTGTCGTCCTGCATATCCTCTTTCTCGATCTGGATGCCTAACCGGTTAATATATCCTCCGGCATGATTGGCAAGCTGAGAGAAGCTGCCTTGCTCCAAAATATTGCCATTCTTTCCGAGTACGACTATAAAGTCGGCTTGCGGTAGATATTTAACTAGTGCTAGTGGTCAGTATACACCACAAGTGACAGATGAAGATATCGAGGGTTGAGAAACGCACCATTGTGAGTAGTGAGGAACACAGTACAGCCCAGTCGACGCAGCAGTCCAGACGGGCCAAAGATATTGTTGAATACCAGGCGAGCGGTTGCATTATCAAGAGCACTCAAAGTATCATCGAAGCACGCAATCCTCTTGCGAGCATAGAGAGCTCGCGCTATAGCCTATATATAGTAAATCAGTTTACAAACCCATTGCCATTATTTCCAGAGCGGATCGATATCGAGGGAAATAATTTTGTACTTACGATTCTTTGCTTTTGTCCTCCACTAAGTTTGGAGCCTTTGCTACCAACGACCGTCTCATCACCCGCTGGCATCTTCTTAAGATCAGAATCCAGCGCACAAGCGCTCACCACCGTCGAATACCAATTAGCGTCAAATGCAGCGGATAAATTCTCCCCAATGATATTTTCCCGGATTGTCGTATTGGTTAGCCATGGAGTTTGCTCACAGAAAGCCAGGTCTGTGTACTTAATGAAGGCTTCGCCGTCGAGAACAGACGTCTCATTTGCGAGGCCTTTGAGGAAGGTAGACTTCCCACTCCCGACAGGACCGACAATTGCAACTAGAGTACCCGAAGGCAAGGGACCCAAATTGAGTGTGATACCAGCAATATCTGACGGAGAGCTACTCCAGCCAAACCGGGCATTTTGCAGGGAGATCAGGACGTCGGATTGATTCTCTGAGGAAATCCCCATAGTCCCGAGTTCAAATTCAGATAAACTCGTAGGTAGTATATGAGAAGGATCTGCTTCCGGTTGGAGCAATTTTCTTCTTTCTGTGTAAATGAGGTCAATTCGCTGTGCATCTTGCTCAGCAGGGCGTGTCTCAGAGTACTTACCAACAATATTTGGACGTCTCAAGAAGTCCTGGACCCGATATAGACATCCTATTGATGCGAATGTATCTGGAACTGCCAGTAATAGATGCATGAGAGGACTGATTAACAGATTTATCAGTGAAAGGGCTGTGGTGGCTTGTGAGACGGAAAGACCATCAGACCCTTGCACCTTCGCAACCACAGCATAGGTCGCAAAGGTGGCCAACTGCGCAATGATTGTTGGAAGGTTTACTAAAAGCGTTTGTCAGTCTAATATCGGTGTTTTCAATCGAATTCCTCATCAGGAACTTGCAAGTCTACCTACTCATGCAGACACGGACGGTTTGGATTCGGCGGAATTTCTTGGAGATCTCAAGCTCCTCAATCCTCAGGCTTTCAATGGATCCCTTTATGATCTCTGCTAGTCCTAGAAATTTCACGTTTTTTATTGAGCTGAGGACATGGCTGGTGAAATTGATGCGCTTCTCGGTAGCTTGTAGCCATGTCTTCTGGCGAGCAGACACAGCATTGCCCATCGCAAAAGAAGCAGCAGTGAAAGCTAACCAACACTGGTAGTAAGTATATTGTGACCATTACTTATGATCTGAAGTCAGAAGACATACCTGCTACAATTATAATGGGTGTGATACAGACAACGCCAATCTGAGTCTGAAGGATCCATGCAGCTAGTCCCAGCTGTATAATACAAGCCCAAGACTCGCACACTGTAGAGTGAAAGTACTCCGCAAGCATTTCAACGTCAGCACCCATGAGGGACATGGCACTAGACTCATCGGTGCTACCCAGTGGCAGCTCCATCATGTGCTGATAGACAAGAGCCATAAGTCCACCACGGACCATAGTCGTAGCACGAAATCCTAGGTGCTCGTATGATGCCGTAGTTACCTAAATTACAAAAGCCAGTCGGTTAATGGCCATCCGGTAATGGAACAAGTGGTTAAAGACACAAGACTTACAGCAATTCCAATAAAGACGATCGCGATGGCTCCTATCAATCCATAACCAATATTCAACGAAGATTCAGTCTGTTCGAGGAATGTGACGGTTTTTCCAACTAGAAATGGCTGCGCTATGTTAAACCCTATCAGGGCGAGCCGAGGAAGAGCAATAGCAGCAATATCCCAGCGAAGACAACTGACGATAGCCAGCAGCAATGCATGCTGACGATTCTGGTCACACAGCGCCCATGACTTTGAAAACCGGTCGGATAAATCACTAGACGACAGCTTCTCATGAATGTTAGGTAGTGAATCGCTAGTGAGCAGCAAGGTATGTCCCTTTCTCAGCAATTCATTGAGCCAGGCAAACAATCCCCGACTAAAGAGCCCGCTTGTACTCTCAATAGACTGATTCTTTTCGGCCGGCAACAACCATTTCCGTTTTTCAACATTCGCTAGCACCAGGAGAAGCAGCTTGGTGACCAGAGACGCAGTGAGGCAGGCTGGATATGCTATACCATGTGGTAACAGCCAGGCTGTGCGTACTCGAGCGGTGTCTAGAAGCACCGTAATAAACAGATATGCAGAAGCAAGGAACGAGGGTCGAACAGCCCGGCTATGCTCTAAATGAAGCAGAACAACGATGAAAACTGCCACTATAAGGCTGATGGTAGCACCCGCAAGTGACACATATTTTGCGGGGTAGTTCTGCGTCGCACTAAATACAAGCAGCACGACTTGAATTCCTGCCACTACTGTCGCGATAGCCTGTATAGGGCATTATTTAGACGTTTCAGGTCGGATCATTGATAGATAGCGAGACTCACCAGCGTCAATAAATGAATCGATGAAGATTTTACTTTCAAGGGCTCTCTGGATAGCTGGTACAGGCGAATTGGTAATAGCAGGAGAAAACAAGCTGCTGGAGTAATGTTGAATATCCAAGCTTCAAATAGAACTTGGCATTGTTAGTGTGGGGAATCCCTAGGCGCCCAGATATAGGAGAGATGAACCTGTGAAGTCGAACCTACGACAATTATATTGGCTGACCACAGGCCCAAAGAGGCTGTCACAGGTGTCCACGTTCGCCATTGCAACGCAGATATAAGCTTCTATGGTTTGTGTGGAACAGCCCTGGGGTTGGATTTAACATATGGGATTCAGCCCCAAAAAAGACACAGGGGGCCGGTTTGACGGTAGCCTGATAACAAGCTATAGAACTCCGTTAAATCCGTACGGAGTCCGTCTTGAGCAGGGATTGTTAGTAATCTCAAGATTACCTTGTTGTTTAGGCTACAATCCAAGTCCTAGAGTGAACGAATAGCCATAAAGAAGTCAAGTTTCTCTTAAAACGCACTTATATTCTTGAACTGAACAAAAGCTTGAGGAATCAGAAGATAGAATTAACAACACTATATCAAAACACTGTGCTTCGCTGACAAATACATAGAAAAACGGTGAAAACCAAGGACAAAATCCAACTCCCAAAACCGGAGATCGGACAGGGAATAAAGCCATAAGCACCAATCCAAGGGAAAACCATAAGTGACAGAGAAACGAAAATAACACCATGCCAAAAGGTCCAGAAAAAGGAAAAGATTAAACCCAGAGGGAGTTGAAACAGCGAGGGCGTCAGTCGAGAAAAGCGTGAATGACAGGAATCCCCAGAAGGATGCGCCATGACACAGTCAGGCGCAGGATTGGTCTCAACAACACCGAAAGATGAAGGAGAACATAAGAGCATGAACAATGACATGATAGTCTCGTAATTTTAAACAGGAAGAGAAGTTGTAGTCGGCCCCTCGGGAATTATCGTATGTGAAGAAGAAAACTGCCCATAAGGAATCCAAGGGAGCTTGGTCGTCAAAAGGAAAGCCAAGTTTTATCATGAGCCGTGCAGAATCCAGTCGTGGGATCATCAAAGTTCAACGGCTGCGTAACCACCGTTGAACATCCGAGGCGCCGAGAAATGAGGTGCAAACAGGTGCGGGGGTGCATCATGCGAAGAAAAGCCGGACATCAGAACATCTAGTAAGTTTCATAGTCATCGGCCCACTCGTTGTCACTGCCAGCAACGCGCAGGACCTGCCCGGGATGCGGACCATCTGGACTGACACTGCGGATACCCTTGGACTTCTTGCCAGTGAGATCAGATCCATCCTCGGGTGCAAATCGCTTTCCTCCGTGTGCAGCACGGAGTTTGGAATAGTAAATGTCACTGGAATCAGCCTCAGATCCCGAACCGTCCTCGAAGGTCTCCCAGTTTTCAGATCCAGAGGTTGCAGTGTTGACTGTAGAGGCATTGGAGACCTGGCGGGCAACTGGGGGTGGGGCTGGGTGCTGTAGGTACGGGTTGGGTCGGGGGAAGGTCTGACTAGAGGAGTTCAGAGACAATGATGACTGTGAGGAGTGAGATGAATGAGAGAATCCGGTGGATCTTTGCGAGTTCGAAAATCCTGAATTGCTCATGAAGGATCGCTGCCGGTCATCATAGACGTCTTCGGGGCTAACAGGTCGCACATAGGCGCTAGACATAGCACTGTTGCAGCGAGGTGGTTCCATGAGGTGGCTAAAGCGGTCTTCCCTTGACTCGACAGTTAACGCACGCATGCGTGGGGGAGGTCCGCGTGGGGGCGGCATCTTTCCGAGTGTGCTGGACGAGTAGGCACCTGGTTGGACACGACGCTCAGGGGAGTTGTTTCCATGGGGCATGTTTCCCAGCGGGACACGGGCGGGAAGCTTGGAAGGAGATGTTGCACCAGCTCTTGATGTGGCCCCAGCTCGAGAGGCACCATAGCCAATGGTGTTGTGTTTAACTGGGCCGCTGCTAGTAGGGGTCTTAGTGGCTGAGCGGGGGGGAGGCGGGCCTCTCATGGAGCTTCCAGGGCGGGTAGGCGGTTGTTGTCTCATAGTGCTTGCTTTGGTAGTTGATGGTGGTGCAGATGGTGTCTTTGAGCGTGGTGGAGGCATCGACCTGACAGGTGTCAACGAATCAAGATATCGCTCTCCGTGCACAAGGAATGGTCGGCCGAATTCGTCTTCCCAATGTTCCAACTCTTTCCGTAGGTCAGCTTCAAGTTTTGGCAGTTCTTTGGCAATTCTCTTGCGCAGCTTCTCCTCTCTGAGGAGCTTTCCAGGGTCACGCTTCTCTCCCTTGTTGCCGCGGCCCATGAGGCGGGATGCATCTTGGCTTGACGTTGCAAGGGCCTCGCGGTCTGCCAGAAGATTGCGGTGTCTCTCAATCATGTCGAGAGTAGGAGCGCGCTGCTCCTTAATATGCTCCAGTCGTGTAATTTCGGCCTCATGAGCCTCGAGCAAGGCATCACTGCACACATCGGAGAATGCAGGTGTGAAATCGAGCATTTCCTCTTCGGAGAAGAAGAGACTATCCCAAAGTTCCTGCAATCGACAGCGAGCATCTTCCACGAACAGGTGGAGATTCTGTCTCTTGAGTTCGTTGAGGCGTGTCAATTCCTCTTCTAGGTCGTTTATTATGCGCAAACCGCAGCCACGGTTCGCAGCCAGGAATGCCTTGCGATCAGCCTCTTCAACACCAAAGCGATCCCAAAGAGAGATCACAGTAGCTCTCAGGTCGTTGATCTTGCGCTCGCGGCTCTTCTTTTCCTCCACCAATTTATTGCGCTTGGCTATGAGGTTGGCGACATCGTCTTCATGCAGCCCCAGTTGTTCAGGGGATTCGCGATAACATTTCACGATAGTGGAATCTGTTTGCGCCTGGGGTGTTCCGAGCTCGGCCCAGAGCTTAATCATTTCTTCGCAGGCAGATTGGACCTGGGCAATGCGGCGATGGTACTCTTCATAGACATGAGTGAACTCGGCATCCAATGCGGTCACATACATAGGCGAAAGGTCGAAGCTCGGGGGAATCGAGGACCCCGGCGCAGTAGGGGGAAGCTCTAGCTTAACAAATGATGGCTCGAGGTGTGAGGAGTAGGATTCAAGCGCATCGACAAGTTCTATTGGATGTCAGTAAAGGGACATCAGCGACACATCACACAAACAACACTCACTCTTAACCTGCTCAAAGCGCTCACGGTGCAACTTGCTCATCGCGTCGTTCTTCTCGCGCAAGAATGCAATGCATTTGTTAAGTGGGTAAGTAACACGAAGGTCGTCGCGGTTAAGCTCGTATTGCCCATTGGCCCGTTCATCGCTTAGGGACGATTCCATTTGTTCAATAGCTGTAATGAGACGTTGTGCTTCCTGCGTCATATCCTCTCGCTCCCTAATAATAGGGTTAGCAAGCCTCCAATGGTGTTTATAGGTGCGACTCACTCATCAACAACCTTAAGATGGTTGTTCAAGGTCTCCGACAGGGCGCTGAAGAGCTGTGTCACTCTATTAGCCATGCGACAATGCCATTGTTACACCAAGATTAAACTTACCTCCGCCTTGCGGGACTCGCGTTCGCGCGCAGGAACCCCAATCTCGTCGTAAATCCCATGGAGCTGAGCGACGATGTTATTGACCTGAGTGGTCAGGTAGCCAGTGTCTACCGCCATAGTAATGACAGTCCTTTAATGAGGGTGACAAAAGTCGAGGTTGATAACAAAGAATGGGATGTATCCAATCCAACGACACAGTGCCGAGCAAGGCTGCGACAGGGTGACCAATGCCGGGATCAAAACAAGAGAGCCTGGCACACAGGGTTCTCAGCACACAAGGTGCGACGGAAATAAACGAGAGTGGAGGTTTGTGAAAGCACTTAGGGCAGCGACATGGGAGGGCGAACACGCTGTTGTTTATGAGGGGGAGGCACTGAAATCGCAGATGATAACATCAAGTTTCCAAGGTCGCAAGTGGATGTTTGGGATCGATCGTTGTCCTGGGCAACAGCTGACTCATCTACCCCACCGCCCAATACTGCCAATCATTGATCAACCCCACGGCCTATTCTACTTAATACATTGGTTTCTGATACTATTTATTCTCCGGTCCTTGCAGAACTCTCATTATCGCCAAGCCCTTGCCTTCAGTTCACAGATTTCCTTCAATACATTGCTTATCCTTCGACCGCCTGTTCCATCCCCATCCATCCAAAATGCAGGCTGCCCAGCAGGCCTGGGGTGAGTACCTCCATATTCAAATGACAACCAGCTTGAAATTGACCAATGTCCCCGCACAGAGCTCGAGAACGCGATAAGCGTCTTCGACCCTCAACGAGACGCCCTCTACGAATACAATGCCGATATTGAAAAAGCCCTCAACGACAAGCGACCATGGTCTAGCGACCCATACTATTTCAAGCACGTCCGAATCTCCGCTACGGCACTATTGAAGATGGTGATGCACGCCCGTTCGGGTGGCTCACTAGAGATTATGGGTCTAATGCAAGGCTATATTCTACCCAATACCTTCGTGGTGACAGATGCGTTCCGGCTGCCAGTCGAAGGCACCGAGACCCGAGTCAATGCACAGGACGAAGCAAACGAATATATGGTATCATATCTGCAATCGTGTCGGGATGCGGGGCGGATGGAAAATGCTGTCGGATGGTATCACAGTCATCCTGGTTATGGCTGCTGGCTGTCTGGGATTGATGTGGCCACTCAGCAAACGCAGCAAATGACGGGACCCTTCGTCGCTGTCGTCATCGATCCGGACCGTACCATCTCCGCGGGCCGCGTTGAAATCGGCGCTTTCCGCACATTCCCTTCAAACTTTACCCCGCAGAAGGAGGCTCATGAGGACGATGAGTATCAGACTATTCCCCTAGGGAAGGCGGAGGACTTCGGTGCACATGCCAATCAGTACTACTCTCTTGACGTCAGCCATTTCAAGAGCACTCTTGATACAGAACTATTGTCTCTACTATGGAATAAGTACTGGGTCGCGACTCTCAGCCAGAGCCCGCTATTCACCTCTCGTGACTTTGGTAACAAGCAGATCATGGATCTCAGCCAAAAGGTCCGCAAAGCTGCGCGTGGAATGGAGGTCTCTGGTCCTCGTGCCGGTGGTGTCAACGCCAAAGATGAGCAACTAGATAAGGTAGTCCGTGGCGGACACCGGATTGTTGCAGAGGAAGTGAAAGGGCTCCTGGCATCCGAAACGAAGATGAAGCTCTTCCACGGCATCGGGAACCAGACCCCTTTGACAGAGTGATTCAGCCCAGATGATAAAGGGTGCTCAATCCCATAGATGACATGACTGCCACGCTTTTTTTCTTTAGCTTAAACTGTTGTATTTGGCGCTCAGCGGGCTGATGTTTCTCTATTCCTTTGCCTCGCCATATTCTCCGGCATTTCTCGATCTGTCAAGATCATAGAATATCTAAAATTGCAGTACCTGCGAATAACGAATTTACGACATCATATCTTACCGATTTGTAGGCGATGTAGCAACTCCGCTAGTCTAAGCAGTCTAGGATCAATCAAGAGAATCAACCTCTATTTGTGCGAGATTCACAATATTCCGGCCAGGAATAGAATAAGTAGTGGAACACTGTATATAATGAAGTGGGAAGCACCAAGCCAACTCCACCAGGTAACATCCATCAGACAGGAACACAAGTCTCAAGTCGTTGACGTATCATTATTCAGAAGACGGCGTGGAGGACATAAGCTTGAAAAGGAAAAAAAAGCAGATCGCCCAACCTGGCGACAACACAAGGGGATATGTTGAAAAAGAAAAAGGCAAAATCAAAGGCCAAAAAATGTACACCAAGAAAATGGCCAGAATATGTCAGTCAGTACAAAGAGGTGAGGTCGAGATGGTCACATAGGTAGGTAACCTCATCTGGGGGATAAGACAAGTTGGGGAAAAGGGGGAATAGGATAAAAAGTCCCACCAAATGCTCTATTGTCGGGGGAAGTTGTATATCGAGAAGTGCGGAATCCTCCCGTGGTCGTATTCGGTGCGACCAATGCGGTAAAATGCGACACCAAATGTGTGTTGGAACGATCTGCAGAGAGATGAGGGGTGGAAAATGTGAAAAGGTGTATAGACTAAGACAGTCTCAACACGGTCACGAGGTCCGTAAATACCTCAAAGGATGCGGATTTAGCCTGTATCGGTCGGTGGCGTCGTTGGAACACGAATGGCAGATATCTCGAACCTCTGTGGCGTAACTTGACAGGGATTTTGGTTACAGGAAACCGGACTCAGATAGTAATCTACGAGATTCAGAATCAAAAACGGTTAGTCTCAACAGCCGAACAGTTTTGAGAGAGGACAAAAAAAAAGAAACAAAGTGTTCTTGGCCCAGGAAAATAAGAGGTCAAATTTGGGTATCGCCGAGACGCCAAACGCCATTTCTCTTAAAACAAAAAACAAAAAAAAAAAGACATTTATCGCAAAATAGCAACGGTGGAAGCGAACAACAAGGAGCCCTTGTCTCTGCTTGTGGCTTCAGCATACCTTGCAATCTTTTCATCCTCGCGCTCCCTAGGCTCGATTTCCAGACTTCGGTCGTACATGTCGTGTACGTCGCCAGCACCCTGAAGGTTACTGAGAATGTAATCTTGCAGTTCACCGACGGGCTGCAAAAGATACGGCACATTCTGGTATTGTTGGATATCCCGAATGACTTCTGCGGTCTTGGCCCGCTTATTGAAATTGATCAATTCCGATGGTGTTAGAGATGGAATACCGTCTTCAATGAAGGTCAAATCCGTAAGGTAGACACCTAGGATGTGTCAGCCATAAATCAAAAGAGTAAGATAATCCAAGTCAACGTCTTGAAATTGTCATGCATACCGAAAAATGGAATACAGGGAGGGTTAGCAAGATGCAGGGTTTCTCGGTATTCGCCAAAGTTCTTTGTGCTAGCCATAAGTCGACGCATTTGTTCCAGAATTGCCGACGTGCGTCCGCTGACCTGGCCCCACGTCCTACCTAGGCGATGAATGGGTGCGGTTCCGAGAGCCGAGATGATGGATGTCAGGGTAGAGTAATTGTTCAGGTTGCGACATTTCTGTATAATTGAGTTAGTTAAGGCCAGAGTTTGTTAAAACATGAAAAGACACATACATCAGCCACGTTCACAAAGTGTTTGATGACCACAACACGCTTCTTGACATCGCCTTGAGTGAGAATCATCTCGGCGACCCAGTTGGTAAGTTGGTTCGAGTGAAGAATCAAGGCCTTGACATGAGGAGATGGTTCTGGCTCATCAGGGCCAACCTTCTTCTGCCATGTCTTGTTCAAACACTCAGTGGGTCGAATTTTGGAGTACAGGCGTGACTCAATGATGGTCAGCTGCCGAGCAAACTCCGTTGGATCAATGTCGAGGAACTTCAGCTTCTTCATGTTCTTAGGGATGATTGGGGTTGGTGCAGCAGTGCTCTGAGTTGGAACAAGGCGCTTGACAGTTGTGTCTTGTCCTCGAAGTCGTTGTTCGATCACAGCCAATAATGTAGGGGTTCCTGGGGTTTTCGTGGTAGCGATTGAGTCATTGGTAAAGTTATGGACACGTCGTAGAAGATCCATGTGCAGTTCATCGTTGGGCTCCATCCAGAAGTGATCGAACCAACTCTTAAGAATGTTCACGACACGGAATCTAATCGGCTTCTGTTTCCGATCGATCCACATTTGCAGTTCATCCTGATTCAGGCCAAATGGAGGCTGAATGTTAAACCGCTGGACAAGCATTTCAAATAGTTCGGTAGCGGTAGTGAAAGAGCGATAGGTGAGGAGGAAGGTGTTGTTGAAGGATGCATCTAGCTTATCGTGGCGGGTGAGGTGTTCAACCAATCCCGCAAGTGTTCCACATTTGAGGATTGGCAAGTCTCCCTTGTTATCGTAGAACACTTCGCCTTCATGGGCCATTTTCAAGAACCAGGGTGTTTCTTCGGGTTCACGGACTGGCTCCCGGATTGGCTCTCGGGTGATAGCTGTCGGGGGTGCCTGGCCAAAGAATCGTTGGGCCTTATCCATATTTCTTCGTACTTTATTGGTACCTTCCTTTTCAGGGGCGTAGGAAGAGGGAATCCCGATTGACTCTGTAGCAATCGTGGCCTTAGAATCGGCTCGGTTATGCATGCTCTTGAACGAATCATCTTCGATTTCTTGGCGGCTGTCGCGTCGTAGAGAAGATTGTTCGGTGGGGATTTGCTCGAGGAGTAGCGACAGGGAGAAGCCAATCTGGGAGACATAGTTCTCCAACTGCCGGGCGATGCCTCGCACGGCATTCACACGATCGTCGAGTGAATTACCGCGAAGCTCAGCCCACTCATCAGCCAGAGGTGCAGAGACTGCTTGACAGCTCAGAACAAAATCTCCAATAGCATCGTAGACTCTTTGCTTTTGCAAGCTAAAATCTACTAGCTGGGGGTTCTGGAAGCTAGTCCCCAACGGAGCTAGATTCATTGACTCGACAGAGGAGATCCATGGGCGGAACTGCTCGATGACCTTAATTGCAGCAGCTGAAATTGCATCCGCAATATCTCCATGTTCCTCAGCTGTAACGATGTTCCGGTTTACAACCAACAGTTCTTCTAGTCGACGAATGCTACCAACAAAAGATCTCCTAAGAATGTCGATAGAGTCCAAAAATGCAGTGTCCAGCGTGACCGATGGCTCTGCTCGGGAGTCCCTTCCACCGGGGACAAGGAATGATGTGGGACCTGAAGCATTCAAAGAAACACCGTTGTTCTGCCAGCTACCACCCGAAGAGCTACCGCTGACGAAGCCAGGCACAACGCGATGGATCGCATCGCCGCGCTGTTGTTGAGCGACATCCACGTAGCCATACACACCTTGCATAACTCCGTCGGCCTCCTGCAAACATTTATTGGCCGAATCGGCACCAGGCCAATCAGCGGCGGCAATGTGTGATGACAGAACCAGCTTCGAGAACTTGGACATCATGTCCCGGAAGTAGGGATATAGGGCCTTGTTTGTGGAAATAATAGATGGGTTACCAGAGTGGTTATCCGTCGTGTCAGATCCAGCAGCGAGCAGCATGCGAAGATGGTCGGATATGTCCTCCGCCTTTCTTACATACTCTGCGCGTTCGCCGTTGAAAAGTGCCTGGCGATAAGCTTCCACAGCGTACCGCATGTTATCGACAAGCAAAGGCCAGGTTATTGGCGGTGCGAAGCCATCGTCAATAAAGTGTTGGGGAGGGTTGGAGGAGATAGAAGGCCTGGAAAAGCTTTCGTTCGCAGATGTGGCGGTACTGTTCCCGCCCAGACTGTATGCTTTTTGCGGGCTCTTGGAGGGCGGCTGCGGCGTTTTGAAATCCTTGGACCCTGGCGCATACAAGGAGTCCATGGACGTGGCAGGGGATACTCCATCGATCACAGACTGGCGTCGGTGAGAAATCGACCCTTGCGAGCCTAGCATCAATGACTCTCCTTCTGCCTCCGATGCAGACCCATCGTACTCGTCTTCATCTCGCTCAAAGCCTCGCGCCATCAGCTCCGGGGGTGGGCGTGTCTGATCGGGGACAAAGAAGTTATTTCGATCTCGCGGGCCGGGTTCAGTTGATGCGGTCGGATTCTCGAAGGGAAGCTCCATGGTGGAATATCCGGTGAGAGTATTGAAGTAGAACAGACGGCCGTCGGGTGTCGCCTGGGGGATCCAGAATGCCGCCTCTTCCTGCTCCTTGGGCGCAGGAATACCCTCGGTAGAGAGAATTTGGTGCGAGTCTCGAGAGTTTTCCTCGGTGTTCACTTCCTCTTCATCGTGTGCATCGCCATATTCATCTTCCAGTCCGGAGTCCGCGCTGAGGTCGGTTTCGTGGTGGGTGTGTGCGAACTGGTCGCTGACATCGTCCGCTTCCGTGATTGGGGTACAATAGTTACTTGGGAACCAACCTCGAACATCGTCGATGACTCCATCCCACCATCCAGTTTCCAGCTGGTTTAGGACCTGGATAATATCGCCACGGCGGAAACTCAAGCTAGTGTGATCGTCGGCGTCATAATCGTACATGGCCCGCACAAAGAGCGCCGGGGGCTCCGGGCTGCTGACCGCATATCCAGTGGCCATTTTAACTGGGGAATGGTTGATATGATTGTACTTATCTCGTGATACACTATTTCCCCGACCGCGATAGCGGGATAGGGCTGTGGGCGTGGTCACTTGTTCGTCGGTGTACTCGAATGCGGTCGCAACAGACCCGGACTTGGCCAGCGCAGTAGTGTCAACGGCTAAATTTGCCGCGCGAATCTCAAACATCGAGGGGTCACAGGGCCACAATCCAGAAAGCTGCTGGAGGGGTTGAGGGAGGGGTTCTGAGCTCAATATCCGCTCATGGCTGTATTCGATGTTGAGGGGGTTTGCAGGGAGTCACTGTTTTTCCCGGTCCGTTAAAAAAAAAAAAAAGACCTTCTGTAGTCAGAGAAGAACCCAACACTCCAATTATGCCAATAAGTTATAATAGAAACCCTAGAGAAATGGATGTGGGATTGAATTAGGGGGAGTTGCACCAGGTGGAGGCGGGACGGGCGCATGCAATACCGGTATTAATACAAGACGCCCCCCCAAGGCATTTTTTAAGTGGAATCCAGAGTAAAAATACAACAATATTACAATACCATACCTCCAATGAAATCTCTCCATTTTGAATAAACACACAATATCCAACACCAACACCAATGAGATGAAGATGTTCTAAAATATTACTTGGATATCCACACTCTTACAGGCATCATTTGACATTATGTGATTCCAACTTCGACATTTGATCTTTACAGAACCTTGGAAGTTCAAGTTTAAGCCCATAATAATGGGGGGCTGTGTGTTAGTCCCAGGTGAGACCATTCATTGTTACTTGGTTTCGTGTCTAAACATAATGTTCCCCACTGGAGAGTCTGCGGGAGTGTGATGAAATGTCCACGCTTACCTGCGCATGATATGTAGGCATGCTTACACGCTTACGGTCAGACCTACATATGTACAGAAGGAGTACAGCTTAACATGTATATAGTTTAAACGTATAGCCTCAAGAATAGTCTAACATATCAGAATATACTCTGTGAAGACTGGTCTTTGTCCCATAAATACGATCTTCGATCATGGTTATTGGTTGATTTAACGCAAGACATCTATTGTGAAGAACAACATGTAAGTTTCCCTAACATATTATTTATACCTCAACTCCATCTCTAATAATCCAAGGATATCCTAGCTTAAAACCAGTAAGGGGCGTTAAAACTTCAGTCCAAATTATTAGATATTCAACGGATGTGTCTCAGTAAGAATGGGCAATCCATGTGCTCGGACGATATCCAACAAGGCCAGATACCCCCGGTGGAGTGTGACAAAGGCCAAGTTACGAGGCCATGGAACTCTTTCGGATAACCATCGGAGCAGATGTTCTCTTCCGTGTTTCTCTCACCAATTAGCTCCAGAAAAAAAGTTCTAGAAGGCGATTTTTACTGTATTTAATATTGAGATACTCTAAAGTGGATTTTTAGTTCCCACCTTCTAGACTCGGGTTGGATCGTGCTGACCCTCGTCGCTGGTACAATACATATATGTTATACAGACGATGTACACGTAATGAGTTAATGCGTGGGTACTCTGTAGAGTCTCTTATTATTTGTGCATGGTAAACGCACGTTAGAAATCTAACTTTGTATGCTTCAGTGAACTTTGAATGTTCTCCGTACAACATACTCTGTGTATTCCAATGCAATCGGAATCCTTTAGCCCCTCAAATGGGGCGCATTGGCACATGGCATGATCCATTTGGAAATCGACAGCCAATCCAATTACACTACGGCCCGCACACTCTTCCGACTTGGACCATGGTACTGAATACGGAGTACAGCTTGTGAATCTCCAATTTTTAGATTTGCACATCTAGAACGTTTTTTAATAGTGTTCGACCCTGGTAGGTTATACTGTATGGAGTATGCAAGACCGTTATCAGCACCTAGCACCATGCGCAATGGATCCGGGGGCTTAGGAACTTACCCACTTAGCAACGGACCGTTTCTCCTCGTGGAGATGACCATCGAGAGGGGCATGTGCTCATACACGATGCGCCAATGACGGAGAAAGTTCACGGTATTAATTCCGACATGTTCAGATAAAATAAGGGCAAGTCAATGCATTACAATTAAGCAATAATATTACTTTTTGACAAGGTGTTGTACAACATAGAACTTGGAACTTCTGTCAAGGTGCGAAAAGTATATCGAAAAGTATATGTAACGGGGCTCGCGAGATATCGACCTACGAAGTTCGTATTTGCGATTAGGTTTATACAATTTGCCAGCACCAGGACCTTGGCTTGAAACCAATCTCCGTATCACGTTCATCACCGAGAGTATGTTGTACAGTGCGCTCGAGAATACTATGGACAATGGGTAGAAATATATATACGTAGCAACAAGAGAATGCGTCAATTGGTATTTCATACTCGAGTCTATAGATATATGTCGATATCTTTATAGCTAATAATACATCAAGTATTTCAAGCCTGATCAAGGTCAGCAACGTGCAAACAGCTCGACAGACAAGAGGCTCCGAGCAACTAGTCATACCCACAAGAAGAAGTTTCACATAGACGTTGCCTAGTTTTTCTAGAAAAACTTTATTATCCCCTTTACGTACTTTACGTTTGAGAGATAGTGTTCACCTCATTTGAAGAGACCACATGAGAACTCCGTATGTTGTATACAATTGAATGTTGCCACTTTCTCAAGATTGAAGTCTGACTGGCCAATAGCCCATTATTCGAAGTACGATGTGTCCACGGAGAAGAGAGGACATATCAATTGATGGAGTATATATTGTAAATTAGAGCAAACGAGACTAAGACTAATAAATCCAATAGAAAACGGAGAGACGACTGGCCTAATTGACTTGGAAAGTCCAGAACATGGCGTATCCAGTTAGCAAACAAATTACCAAATTAAAAAATCGCCACCATACCCCTCGTTCCTTGTTCCTTGCAGCCGGATATTACGCCGAGTCGCAGGAACCCAGGCAGACGACATCATCATCAGTCACAAGCCGCCCCAACTGGAGAGATTCCTATTTACCGAGACCCAATCCTGCCGCTCGGTGCAGCACGTCCAATAACGACGCGATCTCATGCCCTTGTTTACCCAGAACGCCGGGTCTCCGATGATCTTTGCTCCCCCTTTTCCTTTGCTTTTCCTTTATTTTTTTTATTTCCACTTCAGTTTCAATGCAACTCAAGACAGGCCCAGTTCTCCACTTAATTCCAATTCCCGCCTCACTTTATATGTTGTATTGTATGGAGTAAAACGCCCCCCAGTCCACTTGACTATGGAAGTCTATTCGTTCCAAAGTTGGAAATTCCTTTGTTCTCGACGACGGACGCGTCGGATGTTAAAACCTTAGTGAGTGCCGTGCAATCAAGTCGCGACAGTCAAACGAAGAAGGTTTTCCGGGTCCTCCTTCCCACTAAGACCCCCCTTAGCCTGGTGTCCACCTTTTTCGAGAAAATTCCGCGGGAGCACCTCCGCGCGGGGGGAGGAGAGGACCATCTCCGTTGGACAAGTAAGAAATCAGCAACATTACTAGCCCAATAAGATGACAATGAATATTTCTTTGCCAATGTGATGAATCCGTGCTCGCATGTGTATCCCCTGCATTGGAGGCATTGACCAATCAATGCGGTCAATTCGCCAACGCAACAGGGGGGAGGCACTTGCGTGATATGCACGGAACGTTATGTACACCGAAATATCATGCAGCATTGAAGTTCAATCTGTCTCGCAGGCAAAGTGCAGAAAGCAGAATTATGACTCGTCAGTCTGATATCAGAACGTGAAGCGAACCAGAGATCCAGACGGGAGTGAACCATGGGCCGGAAGTTCTTCCCCGGACGTCCCTTTCCGTCACGATCCAGGGGTTGGCTGATCGCATCTGCGATTGATCATGTTTCCGCGGTTCGAAACAAGGTCCTGGATGAACAGGTCTGTCATGCAGCCGTGGATTATCGACATGTACAATAATGTCTATGCACATCGTAAAATTGTCACTTGGAGCATACAATGTACAGTACGGAGTATCCAGATAAGGACTCCGAACTCCATATTTCCAAGTTTCATTCAATATCCACATGCTACAAGCTACACGAAAAGCTTCAGTTTACCCGTGTCTCTGGATATGGTAACATGAGGCGGGCGCCCGAGTCCAGACTCGTATTTCTCGGGACGGCCGGTGCGAACGCAGAATTCGGAAATGGGCTTCCAGGACCAAGTAGGCAGGCGCATTTACTATTGTGTAATACTGAAACCCACTGATGGCCCGCAGTCTGGTAAGGAGCTTTACGGGATACAGAGCACGCGTTAGGTGGGGAGGGACAACTCGACTCCATCTCGAATGGTCCTTGTCTTGGTTTGCTGACACTGTGACGTTGGGGGTCCTTAAGACCCATTATTTAGCGAAAGTATATCGGTGATAGCGCGCACAATGGGGGCCTCAGTTTTAAGCTGAAATTCAAATTCGATTTACGCGATCAAGGATGCTCACACCGTCAAGTCGTTTGAAAGTCGAGACCAGTGGGGGCACGCTTATTTAGTAGATTCCTTCTATGCGTGCAGAAGCGGTGAAGATCAAATATATTGACACGAAAACAGGCTTCACCGACATCTTTGGCTTTGAGACGGCTGGCTTAGGCTCACTTCCAGAATAGGACCAAGTTGGGAGATTCCAGACCGTCCTGGCGTCCATGGCGGAGACACCGAACCTTGGCTATGGAGTTGTCGGGACGATGGGCTCCAGCCAAGCCCGTCTGTCGGTGTCCACTACTAGCTCAGGGGCGCCGGGGAAGAGGTTCCTGAATTTCTTGTAACGGTAGTGGGTTTGCTTATGTGGAGCAGAGCTCGAAGGGAAAATGGTCGAAGAAGTCTGATTCGTAACTGGTCCGATTGGATCCTCAGTGTAGATCCATAATTGGGCGGGTTTTTGATGGATGTGGTTCTTTTGTTCAGCGTGCTTTTGACCACTCAGAGGAGTGTGGAATGAAAGACATATCCCGGATTTGCGGCCCAAGGGATTGGGAATGGTGGATCGTCTAGTGTATTACTTTTCGAGGCAAGGAATCAATAAGGATGTTTACATCAAGTCACCGCTTCATGCGATATCATCGTCATGGGCTTGCTTGTTTATTCTTTTTCGTTCTTGGGTCGAGAACGTTAAGCAGGGTCGGTCCGCTGCATCGGGAAGTGGACCGAAGAAAAGCTCAAAAGATTCGACTGGTTGGGTTTGCATCAAGAATCATGGTCTCTCGACATCCCTTTCTGAAAAGTGTCAGCCACCCGGTCTCACCGCTGGAGCTTGAAGCTAGTTGATAGTCTAGATCCACCAGATCAGATGAAGTTTCGCCTAGGCTTCGATGATCAACCGGAACTCCGGGACAGTATTTAGTGATTTGACTTCCGCGAATCAATGTGTTGATCAGGAACACGGAGGATAGATCTATATGGAAGTGAGATTTCTGTTGCTAATTCTGATGCCATTTGGTTTGTGCCAACACGAAAAGGTGATCTTGTGCCGTGTTCCACGCGAAGCGCGTTTCCTAAGTAACCGCCTCGGCGCTCCGCGTCCGGGATCTTCGGACTCAGATGATGTAAGTGTTGGATTCGCCCCACTGATAGGACCCGGGAACTCGCGATACTCAATGTAGAGCTCCGCAGTGATAGGTAACGGTGAGTACTTCGTACTTTGTATTGCTGATAGCTTTTGCGGTGTATAAAACTGCAACTTCACTGTGTGGAGCTTTAGAGGAAAGATCGGGGTAAAAACTAACTTCATGGGCATTAGGTCCTACTATAGTATTTGTAGCGCAGGTAGCCGTGGCTTTTTTTTTTCGGCGTTGGCAATGCATAAACTAAAAGGGAGTGGATTACGGAGAAGATGCCATCCAAATCTCCAATTTGCATTCTACTCTGCAGATCTTTCCTCCATGCAGTCCGGCAGGTGATGCTTCGAGGACAATACAGGGAAGGTACATCGATATGCATAATGCGTACATATATGTTCATGGCATGATGGAACACATAATCTCGAGCGTGGCACAGTCAAGCAGATGAACAGCCACAAGGCGGGGGATAGCTATCATAGGCTGAGAGGGGCCAAAGGTAAGACTAAATCTGGACCAGTCAATTTGTGAGGCGGCAAAAGTACCGTAGGATGATCTGTCAGGAGACGGGGCGGATGGGCACCCAAGCATACATAATTCTTGATTTCGATGCTAGATCTCCCACATTGATGCAACTATTTCATTATAGGGATATAGAGGTATTCTGTGAAGGGTACGGAGTAGCAAAGTCCCCATTCTCAATATATTTCACATTCAGGGAAATCCAATCCCTGTCTCATTCTCAAAAGCATCCATGGATTCGGAGTTGTGTGACAACTACATGTATAAGAGAAGAAGTATAGAAAATGTCTTGTAGATCTTGGGGGAGGAGGGGTTGAGGGGTAACGGATATGAACCATGGTTGAGATCTATCAACGACTTTATCAAAAAGTCACCGAACTTGAATATAATTCCCCTGTAGGGAGAGTTAATCTTGAAATTAGAGAATAAGGGGCTAAGCCTCTCGAAAAAGTGTGCGATCGGAATCACCGCCTCACATGCCACATAATCTAAATAAACAAAGGACTTTTGAGCGAGGGGCAATAAAATAGCCCAAAATACATTGTAACCCTCGCAGAAGTTTACTATATGTAAATAAAATGATCGACCATGTAGTGTTTAATTATCTCTTTAATAAAGATCCAAGGGTAATTGAGCCATGTGGGCTTGCGATCGGGACAAATCTAATGTGCATATAGGGCTTTTTTTTGTTTTTTGAATAATTACGTGTCGATTCTGTATGGTAAAGTACCCGTGTACATCGTAAAGAAAAAGAGAAAGGGGGGGGGGGCACATTAGATAGAGAAAGTGAGTGGTTGAAGGAAGAAAAAGTGCGTGGCCGGAAAGGGGGCTGGGTACCAGTTCCTTGTTAGTTCCCCTCTTAAATTGTCTTTTTAGTTGTGATCGGTCCCGCTTTCGCCCCTCTGTTGGTCTTTGCTTCATCGCGTAAAGTAAATCAGCTTAGGGCCACGTCCTTCTCCCCTCCCTTCCCTCAGTCCCCTCCCCCCTCCACCCCCCCCAAAAAACCAAAAACCCGAAATCCCAAATTCCTTCTTATTCTCATCCTCCTTCCCCTCTCTTCTTCCCCTCCGCTTCCCTCATCTAATCGCGGTTGATCATCCCGCCCTTCTTTTTTTTTAACAGCGTTTGCTTCTTTAATATTTCTCTTGTGGCTGGACACCACTTTCTCAATACTCTTTACTTCCATTTCCCCCCCACTCAAGGAATGATCAGACATCCCAACGAACTCCTGTCGTCGACACGCCTACAGAACCGGTGCGAGCTTACCCAGGGGACAATACCACCGTCAATTTCGCTCTTTCTTTAAGAGACACACGCACATATGGCTCCTTCCGCACCTGGGACGGCCAACTCACCGGCCAAGAAAACATCGGCCCCAGAGAAGAAATACAAATGTCAATTTTGCAATCGCGCGTTCAGCAGAAGTGAACATCGCAGTCGCCATGAGCGCTCACGTAAGATAAAACTCCTAGATCGCGTCTTTCCCCCTCCAATCTAACAGACTCGAAAATACAGACACAAAAGAGAGACCCTTCAAGTGCTTAAAATGTCGCAGTACCTTTGTTCGTCGCGATCTTCTTCTGCGACATGACCGAACTGTTCACGCCAAGGACGGCGGAATCCCCCTGGTCGCAGAGGGGCGTAGACGTGGTGGAGGGGTTCAGAAAAACTCGTCTGCCCCAGCTAGGTCGTCGGCCACTGTTGACCCGACGACCCTGGAGCAGACCGAGGCAAGCACAAGTAGCGATGGTATGGTCGACCTTGAAACTGCAGCCATGTTGATGACAGATTTCCAACATAAGGCTGCAGCAGCGGCGACTGGCCAGGCCTCCGAGCGTTCCGACTCGCTTTCGCCAGGACGCGCTTCCTTCGAGCCCTATCTCTCAGGCAACGCCACACTGCCTCAGATGCCTTGGGATACGCTTATTTCTCCCGCGGAACCGGGATCGATGCCCACCCTCGTCGATCGACATGGCCCCCTCGGGGACGTTCTCATGTCCAACTCGCTGCCTATGTCTGGGCACTCTACCCCGAACGCGCTGTCCCCCTATCCTTCGATGACTGGCCCCGTTAGCCCGGTTAACTACCGTCGCTCACCCGGCCCCAGTCAAGCGCTGACCCTTCCCAAGGCTCCCCAACTCGCTAATGATATGGAACGCAACTATGTTGTTGACCGTATCCAGGCATCAGATACCCTTGGTGCCCTTCCCGACACTTTCCAGCTTCCTTCCACGGTTGCGCTGAACCGGTATTTGTCCACCTACTTCAATCTGTACCATCCTCACTTGCCATTCCTTCACCAGGAATCATTTAAGCCTTCGCAAGTCCCGGCACCACTGTTGCTTGCAGTTTTGTCGATTGGTGCTCTTTACACTTTCGAGCGCGAGCACGCCTTCATGCTCCATGTCGGCTCCAAGGTCCTGGTCAACCAATTCCTGCAACACAAGGACAACTTCGATTCCCGCAAGTGCCCCTTGTCATTGATGCAAGCTACTTTGTTGAACATGGTATTTGAGAGCTGGAGCGGTGACCCGAAGGGCCTTGAATGGACTTGCTCGATCAAGAGTCTCCTCGCCAACATGGTCGCCGGCAACCGGTACCAGCTCAAGTTGCGGACCCAGGCTCGTGACAATGTTCAGCCAACGCGTGAGGAATGGATTGAGGACGAATCCTGCCGTCGTACATATTTCGCCGTGTACATCTTCTTCGGCATGTTGACGCTCACATTCAACCATACTCCCGCCATGAGCTTCGATGAGTTTGACGACTTGGAGCTCCCGTCCTCAGAGTCACTCTGGAACTTGGACGCCTCCGATGATGAGAGTTGGCGCCGTGGCACTGTCTCGAGCGCCTTGACTGTACGCGAGGCCCACGACTTCCTTTTCCAAGGCGAGCAAACCCGCTACAGTGCTTTCGCCACTCGTGTTCTCATCAACGCCCTGTTCCTGCAGGTGTGGAGCCACAAGCGCAGCTTTGAGGCGCTTCAAGATGTGGTTACCGAATACAAGCTGCGCCTAGCCCTCGAAACCTGGGAGAGCTCCCTCGAGGTTTGCGAACCGGAAACAATCGTGGTCCCGCTTAGCACTCCTCAGAAGGGTCACCCCTTGATCTTCAACTCGATGGCGGTCTACCGCAACACCCGCGCTCGCCTGGCAGTTGACCTTAAGTCCATCCAGGAGGCGATGCGGTACCACTCCTCTTACGAGGTGGCGGCTGCCATGACCGTTGCTCGTGAGAAGGTTAAGCGCTCGCAGGAGATGAACAAGGTCATCCAACAATGTTTCGAATGCATTGAAATTGCCGCTATTCAGGGCATTAATTGGGTTGCGAAGACCTCCGCGACTAACTGGAGTGTTGAGCACCCTCTCTGCGGCCTGGATCTGATGGTCATTCTGAGCCTCTGGCTCTACCGCCTGGAACATGACGATGAGCCGGCAACTGAGGCTGAAATGGCCCTCTACAACAAGGTCCGCAATCTGTTTGATGACGATGCCATCGACGCGTTTGGGAAACTCAGCTCCACAGTCGCCCGTGTATGGGGTAACATCCTAGACGGCGTGGTTGTCTGGGGGTATGTTCTTTTCTCTACTTGTTTTTGATGACCAAAATAACTAATTGCTTTATAGAATCACCAAGTTGATGGGCGAATCTTTCAAGCTCCACTCCCAGGCTCTTGTCGGCTACGAAGATTCTCTCCGTGTTGGCAAGGATCAGCCGATCCACGCAGTGCCAACCAAGTCGCTTGCTAGCGTCGGCACTGCGTACTAGATTTTTGACCAATCTCGTCGATTTGATCTTTGGCTATATTTTGCAATTTCCGTTTTGAATTTCTTACTCTCATTTGTTGGACGCTTTCATTGGGACAGGTATTAGGGACATGCCAGTGGGGTGTTGGGCTTTTCTGGAATACTTCGCCCTTTTGATATCCCTCTCGGTGGTTCCTAGTCGTTTGCTTTTTTGATTTATTTGCATTTCCCCTGATTTTACTTACACCAGGGAGTCCAGTGTGGTGTTTCTGCTTTCCGTCTTCGACACCTGGCTGGTCCTGTGTGTACTTTCGCACTCCGTGGAGTTTGACTTTATGGTTCACATTAACCCCTAATCGTGCCCCTTCGTCCATCTGCTTTTTTGTGCTCTCGATACCTTTTGACATTTTCGCGTTGCTCTTTTTTTCATTTCTTGCCATCTGCCTTTCTTTGGTTGGTTTCCAGCCACTGTATTTGATGTTAATTGCCCGCGCGCCTTATAAACCCCGTCTCTTGCTTTTTATGCTTTTTACGCTCAGCATCGCTTTTTGAAGATTTTCGCATTTGTTTCACCTGCACATGCTTTTATGCCATTTCTATGTACTATACGTTATCGATGAATTATATGGCGGGGACTACATTTTTCCTACAAGTAGATACTAGATTGTAGAGTCGAATTATTGTAGCCTTGATCATTTCCAAGGTTGACCAATTTGTAGTAGTGATATGTACATAACTATCTCTAGTATCTGAACTCGAAACAGCCATGTGTTATGCTAATGTCAATGCTGATAATGCCAAGCTACTTTCCAACAGCAACAAACAACCGATCACCGATATCTCCAATACCAGGCACAATCATTCCCTTCTCATCAACGCCCTTATCAATAGCACCAACCCAAACCTCAACATTACCCCAAGTCCCCGCAGCACGCTTAACTCCCGCTTCCGAGGCAAGCAAGCTAATCATAATAACCTTCTTCACACCCCAGTCACGCAGCAATTGAATCGCCGCCTCAGCCGTCGCTCCAGTAGCGATAACCGGGTCCAGCAGTACAGCCAGACTTGCAGCTGCGGTGTTGGTGGTTGGGTTCAAAGAGGCTGGAGAGGCCGGTGATAACTCCGACCGGTGGAATGGGAGGTTGTTGTAGTATTCTACGGGTTGGAGGGAGACCTTTTCTCGGAATAGACCCAGGTGGTAAACTGGGACTGGAGTTGGGAGGAGGTCGTTTAGGGCTGTGGGGGCGTAAGCGGGGGTGTTTGGAGTGGGGGATAAGGCTAAGTGGGGATGATAGGGGAAATGTCAGGGGAGATAAGCTGTGTAAATGAATTTGCGATTGGGATAGGGGTTGAATATGATAATAATAATGGGAATGTCAAGGGACTGGGAATTGGGAATAGAGTAACAAGGTAATAAGGTAGCATTGCAGGAATAACAAGGGTTACAGTTGCAGTGCTGGCTTGACGGGGGTTATGCGGAAGTGAATCACTCACCATCAACCATTCCTAGGCCGGATCGGAGGATTGGCACTAGAGCCAGGTCTTCTGGGTCAATTCCCTGGGTTTCATACTCGATTCCAAGAGGGGTGGTGTCCTGGGAATGAGTGTTAGATGTAATCTGTAATGCTAAGTGATGGATTTCTGTCTTGGGAATCTATTTACCGTTCCTGTTTTGACTAGCTTCAGTCCTGAGAAGGCTTCCACGCCTAGGATATTGGCAATGTCATGGACTAAGCCTCTTGTCTCACGCGGGGTGGTGGAAGATGAGCGGATTAAGGAGAGCTTGGCTTGGAGACAAGGGTGGGCGGAGACGTGGACATTTGATGGGAGAGACATGGTGAAGTGTAGATGAGGATGTGAAGTGAAAAGGAGAGGAAACGAGAGAAGAGAAAGAGAAAGAGAAGAAGAAGAAGAGAAAGAGGAAGAAGTAATTGTTATCTTCCCCTCTCCCTTTTGTATACAAAAACGACCGATCTTATCGGACTCCACCTGATCTCCGGTCTCCGGGTTCTTGGCATCCTTTTTTTACTCTTCCTACCTCTCAACTTTAGGAATGTCAACCACCGAAGAGGGCAATGGCAATGCCTACAACAATTACTCCTTAACAGAGACAGCGAGGGGCAGTCCAAATGAATTATGTCCAAATTCGGGTGACCACGCGCCCGCAGCACCTGCACCACCCGCATCTGCTGCGCAACCCCTCTCCAAGCAGGCAACCCACATCTACACCGTCTCCTATTTAATCTTCTTCTCATTTCTGGGCACACTAGCCCGCCTAGGCCTACAAGCCCTGACATTCTACACAGGCGCCCCTGTCGTGACAGGGGTACTATGGGCGAATGTCGGCGGAAGCCTGGTAATGGGATTCCTAAGTGAAGACCAGAATTTATTCCGCGAAGAGTGGGGCAAAACAGCAGCCAAGGAACCAGCTTCAGACCCAGTCGAGAATGAGGCCAAGATTAGGAAAGAGAAACACAAGGCCGTGAAGAAGACCATCCCTCTATATATTGGTCTAACGACTGGGTTCTGCGGTTGTTTCACCTCATTCTCAACATTTATCCTTGATGTCTTTCTCGCCCTTGCAAATGCACTTCCAGATCCGTCGCTGTCTACCGGATCACACATCGCATCTCGTAATGGCGGGTATAGTTTCATGGCCCTGGTCGCTGTGATTCTACTCAACGTGTCGCTGAGCCTGTCGGCGCTCATCGTCGGCGCGCATCTTGCCCTCGCTCTAACACGCGTAACACCCACCGTGCCCTCCACGTTCACGCGACGGTTTCTTGACCGTGTTGTCGTTGTGCTTGCGTGCGGATGCTGGCTCGGAGCCGTGTTCTTGGCTATCTGGCCACCAGACCGACATAATGGCCCGGATGTGTGGCGCGGTCGGGCGGTGTTTGCTCTTGTCTTTGCACCGCTTGGCTGTCTTCTTCGGTTCTATGTCTCGCTGCATCTGAATAGTAGGATTCCGACTTTCCCGCTCGGCACATTCGTGGTTAATATATTTGGCACTATCATTGAGGGTCTTTGCTATGACTTGCAGCATGTTAGTGGTCTTGGAGCTGTAGTTCCTGCTGCTCTGACGGGTTGCCAGGTGCTGCAGGGTGTTATGGATGGATTCTGCGGGAGCACGACTACTATCAGTACTTGGGTTGCTGAGTTGAAAGGACTGTCTCATCGGCGCTATGCGTATATATACGGAAGTGCGAGTGTGCTTGTCGCGCTTGGGTTTTTGGTTATTATCATGGGCTCATTGTTGTGGACGCGTGGATTTGACGAGGCTGTGTGTGGATAGATCGCTGTATGGTATAATGTAAAGTATAGACAAAAGGCTCCATAATAATAATCGAATTGACATAGACAATCCTTACAGACAACATTACCCCATAACTCCCTTCCTAGCCTTCATATAACATAACATAGCATCACAAACCTCCCCTACTCCCGACTAGGCGCAGGCCCAATCTCAACAGCAGGACCAATCCCACTCCCAAACCTCCTCGCCGGACTCGCCGACCGAAACTCATCAACATGTAAACGACTCCGACTCGAACTTCTCTCCTCCAATACCACCCCAACAATAGACTCTAGCGTGATCCCCTCCGGACTAGCAGGACTAGCAGGACTAAGCGGCATAGTCCGACTAAACGGACACTTGATGTGGGTTTTCGAATTCCACTTCCCAGCCGCGTACGTCTCCATCCCGTGGACAGGAAGCTCGGCACGGTCCACAGGCATACCGATACGGTCGAGCATTTTCTCCTGCACGGCTGTGTTGGGTTTTATCGCTTTGCTGAGACTTGGGAGTGGACCTGCTGTTACGGAAGTTGTTGTTCCTAGGGGTGTCTGGGTTGGGTTCTTGTCGCGGTATGCTTTGCGACGGGCGACGTCTTGGGCGTGTATGCGGGTTTGGGATACTGGGGGTTGTTAGGGATAAAATGATAATCGGGATTAAACTGATGTAGATTGAAGTGTGTGTATGGTTTGATATGAATAGCCCATTGATAGATTTGTAGATCTTTGCTTTGATATTGAGATATATGGAAAGGGGAGTGAGTGGAAGGATAACTCACCACGCCAGAGAGCAATATATGCAACCATAGCCACTATACAGAGAGAGAGGAAGCCGAACATTAGTCCTAGCTCGTGGCCGAGCGAGGGCATCGGTGTGTAGAGTGGGTATTCGTCTATAGCCATGGCGAGGGTGTGTAGTATCGTCTGACTCAGGGGTATATCCCATACAAATGAAAGATCACTCTTTCTGATAGTGTTTCAAAGACGGAGACTGATGGGAATTAATGGAAACACTCGAATGTCAATGTGGAGTCCAGCACAGGAATCTGACAGGTCCTGAGGTTTTTGCGTTTGTCCTGGTAATGGGTTGTTTGCCTACAGTCAAAACGGAAAGAAGAAGGGGGTTCTTTCAGATGTTGAACCAATAGACGCAGCGAGAATGAAGGCGATCATAACGTTCTTTGAGTTGAAACTTTGAATTTCGAGTAACAAAGAAAACCAAGTCCGAGTGCAAAGAGGCGTCGACTAACGAACAAAAAATGAAACAAAAGAAAAGCAAATATGTATAGTTAGTTCATATTCGACATATCTATATACACTAATTAGGTAAATCCCATGTACACACAGGGGCATCAGAAACAAAAAGGTATCATGTACAACATGCGTATAACATGCAACTCTATACTCCCGACACCAAGTACACATAGTACTTGGCAGTCGGGAAATGCAATAGGAAAAAAAGGAGCTCAAAGATCCAATCCCACACCAGAACACAAGGCCATGGATGCAAAAAAAAAAAGACAAAATGGTAAAAATCCGCTGCAAAAAGCTGAAGCTGAAGATGAAAGGTTGAAGTATGTTGAGCGGAAAAATAAACAAAGTTCGAGCAGTGCCCGGCGTTTCACGTGTCGTATCAAAAGAGAAGAAGGTCGAGGCGGAAAAAGGTGTGTATCGAAAGTCGAAATGTCTCAGGCGGGTTCGTTTCAAAGCCATCCATAGCCATTACCCGAGCATTACAGCCGCCAAAGCAGTAAAGGTTAATCCGATAGCCATGCCAATCCATGGGGTCTGGCCGAGGGAACCCTCACTGCGCGCCTGGAGAACATAGCGAGCAGCGAGCAAGCGCATCTCATCAGACGGTAGATCGCGGTCTGCAAATGGAGCGAATTGTTCCCGCGGAGGAAGTTCTGGTAATGAGACGGCGGGCGAGTTGTGCGCGAATTCAGAGGAGAGGCTGGCGCCTGGGGCGGGTTGCTGTGAGTCGGCGAGGACGGTAGCTGGGGCGAGAAAAGCCAGGAAGGTAGATGGCTTCATTGTGAGAATATTATAGGCGTATATTATTGCAATAGACTGGCGCGCAAATGCTTTGCGTTGTTGCCTACGAGGAACAAGCAACGCCAAGCTTGATGGTGCGGGTCGTAGATGACGGGGGGTCTGGAGTTGGCAAGGCAACAGGTGCTGTAGATCAGACGTGGGGAGTTTGGAAGTGATGTTGTTATTCGGACAAGTCTCTCGGTTCACGAATATATGAGTTGTGAGGGTCTCAGAGCATGCCACTTTAGCTCGAGTGGGTTGGATTATAGTCAGGCAATCGGGGGAATAGGGGCCAAACACGGGAGATGGTAGTGTTCCGGGGAGATTCGCCTTTTTTTTTTCTCTCAAGATTGTCGAATCCAACTCACTCTTAGCCGTAGAGGAGGATAGAGAAAACGAAGAAGAAGAAGAAATCCGAAAAAAAAAAAAAAAAGAAACAGCAGGGGGGGGGGGGGAAAGGAAATTAAGGGAAAATCAAGATGAAGCCAGTCAGGGCGAGGGATTGATTGGCCGAGCCGCTTTTTGGCTCTCTTTGGCTCTGGAGGTCCCTGAGCCGTCCAAGTGGAGTTGTTTCCCTGAATTTGCTGGATTTTGATTGGTTGAGATTCCCGTGTCTGAGGCTCCAGTACTTAATATTCCATGTTTATTTAATTCTTTAATTTCTTTAAAACGGGTTTGATGTTAGGGTAATCCCCAATAATTGAATATTGTACTATCTACTACTCCATACTTCATACTCTATACTCTAAATACAATACAATTCCATTTCTAATTATAGTTCCAAGACATCCCGAGGCTTAACGGATAACGCCACAAAATGATCGTCAATGCAGAACCCAAATTCGAGCGAATAAGACCACTCCCCGCAGGGAGGATGACGACGCGCATATATTGGGACCAAAGTCCATTTACAGAGAGCCCTTGCACTTGGCACCAGGGTGAATCATTGATTTTCTAATACTGGGGCTCCGAGGACGCCGTGCCTTGCACTGGTAATCCGTCGAGCGTTGATATCCGCTCTAATGCGCACAGGTTTTGTTGTCGTACCTGCGCAAAGGTACCCCCCAGCCTCAAAAATGAGCCGTTGATATCAAAATACCCAACGCACAAAGAACACATGTCCAGGTTCAGGGGCCCGACGTGGTTTCCTCGGTCTTACAGTGCGCACAAGCCTTTGCGGTCTTGTCCGTGGGCGCATTTGGTGTAACTTCTCCCTCAGAAACCGGGGATTGCGACTCTTTGGATTGACTGGCCTGTAAGTTCTTTAACCTAACCTGCTCTCGCGCTCTGCGAACTGCGAGGCGTATATCGCTGGGCAAGGAATTGGTTTCGATTAAACAGTCCGCACAGGCGCGACAGTAATACCCCGAATGCGGGTTCTTCGACTCAACGAGTCGGCGCTTGCTGCTGGGGGCGGTGATCTCACCGCAGTGGAGACAAGGGCTTTTCAAGACTCGGGGATTGCTTTGCGAACGGGTCTCTCTGAGCTTTCTGAGCGCTGCAATCTTGACAGAGCTTGGCAAGGCGTCTGTTTCAAGTAGGGACCGCGTGCATGGCTGACAGTAGTATCCTGCCGCCGGATTCTGGGGCTCAACGAGCCTGCGCTTACTGCTGGAGATGGTTTTGTCACCGCAGTGCATGCAGGGGTATTCGCCGCGACTCTGTTTCATCTGTTTGGGGGACTTCGAATCGCCGGACTTGGAATGGCTGTGCGTCGTGGGATCTTTCATCGTAGTGTCTTGTGTATTATTTTTTGAGGCAACAGTAGGACGCCTACTCCGCATCTGTTTGCGGTACTCGAACGCTGCAAGATCTGTCTCGGTTGGGAGGCTACCGTGATGATTGAAATGCCGAACGCATGTCCGGCAGTGAAACCCAGCAGAAGGGTTACTCGTATCAATGAATTTACGGCTACTTCTGGGAGCAGTCATCGTGCCGCAGTGCCTGCACGGGCTTATTTTGCTTGCCTCTCCACTCGCCCTGATTAGTCTTCGCCGAGAGATGGCTTCAAGCTGCTCCTCATTTGGTAGATGGCCATGGGCACGGATGTTCCGAACACACGCTTTGCAGTGCCAGCCGCTAGAAAGATTGCCAGCTTCAACGTGTCTTCTAGCCTTGGGAATAGTTTTTGCACCGCAGTGCACGCAGAGCTCTGGGCCTTTCGCCGCAGAAGTCGTCTGATGGCGACATTGTTGAGTCAATGGCCATTTGCCATGGCCCCGAAGGTTGTGTGCAGGCCTCAAGAGATCGCTGAGAAAGCTCCGTAAAGAAAAGGAAGGTTTGTTGGCATGGTGTGGACTTGTCACAGACCAGTGATGTGTGCAATGGGTGTCGCGTAACCGGGAAAAGGATCTTAGGTGTTGTGTTATAGTGTATCTTGTTCGCGCTTCATTGCGGAAGAAATTCGCGTAGGATAGGTTGCATTGATATCCGAGAGGGCGCAACGACATGGCGAAGGTTCGTGCAGCACCAGAGACCCTTGATTTGGTCTAAGCAGGCATTGTAGAGGCAAGGCGTGCAGTTGAATTGGGCGAAACTGTGGCTTGTGCTCGATCGTAATTGCTCTTGGGCATGGAAGATCTAATGGTGGTCAAATGTGAACTCGACACGCGCAAACAAAGTTCGTGCTAGCTGGTCCAGGGCAGCTTGAGTCTTGGCATTTTTGGTGCCTCAGTTCCCAGGCCTATATCAAAATCACCAAACTGGATCACTAGCCCTAGACCTTTAGGCCATTAGGAAGTCTTGGAACATGAAGAGAACGGCCGACTACATATATCAACGGGTACTTAAAGTACTGTAAAAACAAACTCGATCACGAGATTATAGGTTCGACAAGAAAAAGCTTCTCTTTAATATGCACTAGTTATATAATCTATTAGGGGGCTTTAAATTGAATCCTTTTGAGAGAAACACCACCCTAGTCTAGCTAACTTTAGCGATTGTCGAGTTAACAACCAAGACGGTTGCTGTAATAAGTTCGCTCGAATTTCTTTCCGTTCATCATAAAGTACCTTGAGTAGAGGGTTCAAAGCATCTCATCCCAGTTCGGTGTGACTGTGAATTTGCCAGACAATTGGCCCATAGACCAAACATGTTTCGCTGTGTCTTCCTCTGACTCTGGTGGCGCCTTCGACAAGATAACTGCTTCCTGGACGAAACCAACCGGTGCTCCACGATCCAACTCCATACTGATTCCACCCCAGTCTAAGGTCACACGGCCTGACTGATGTACGTTCAGTTTCCCGACACGGCCTGTGGGTAGGGACCAAGGCTGGCCGGCCGTAAAGACGCTGTTTTCTTGTGGTTCGGTTGGTTTAGTGTTCTCCACGATCTCCACTTCCTCGCCTGCTTCGCGCTTGATCTC
Source organism: Penicillium griseofulvum (assembly GCF_001561935.1). Taxonomy (NCBI): domain Eukaryota; kingdom Fungi; phylum Ascomycota; class Eurotiomycetes; order Eurotiales; family Aspergillaceae; genus Penicillium; species Penicillium griseofulvum. The sequence goes on along the minus strand of NW_024467471.1, from coordinate 1,871,895 downwards.
GTTCTGGGGAGCTGCGGCTGCGGCTGCAGGTTGGTTTTCGGCGGAACCAGCGAGTCTGAGGCACGGCGTCATGGGTGGGAATTGCATGAGGAACATTTGGCCATGTAGAGGATTTTCTTCTTCCTCTTCCTCTTTCTTTTCATTTGATCCATCGCCGTCCTGTCCTTCGGTTGCGGCGATTGCACCTTCGACGGCTCCCTCGGTGACTTCTGTTTCTGTGGTTGCCTTCTTTGGCTCCTTAGGGACGAGAAGATCCCTGATGATGGCCAAATCTTCCATGTGTCTGTCATATTCATCGATTTCCTCTTTAGTGTGAAGTAGGCTGCGTGGGTCTGGAAGTTCGGGTTCAGGTGTAGGTCGAGTCGATCGTAGCTCTGTGGTGCTCCTCTTTGTTGGGCTCATACTCTGAGCCGAGCGCACACGGACGTTATGCTCCGGAAGGAAGTCATCGTCATCCGCATGTGGAATAACATCTGGCATAGCTGTGTCGTCGTCCTGGGGTTCCGGCTTGACCTTGGTAGGGGTACGGCCGACATCCTTCGCAGCTTTCTCCTTCTCTGCTTTTTTGCGGAGATCGGCGGTTCTGGTCGTGCTGGATTCCATGTTGACGCTGATGACTCTTTCCTCGTGTTCATGTCGCTCGACACGGACGGGACGAAGTCCGCCGGTCGACCTGCTGGGTTGTTTTCCCTTGAAATCCTTCGGTGTATCCCAATCCTCCTCGTCGCTATCGAGGTTGATATGATCGATGCTGACGCGGAGTGCACTCTCTTCGTCGTCTGAAGAGTCATATGCGCGCCCACGGTTGCCCCCAGTGAGAACAGACCGATTGTATCCTGAACCTGCGCCACCTGGGCCTCCTCCATATCCACCGCCTCCACTTCCACCTCCACGGCCTCGCCTGCCGCCTCGTCCACCAAACCCACTCATGCCCATAGCCATGGGTCCACCACGACCACGGAACCCAGCACGACGAGCAGTACCACCACGACCGCGCTGAATAGCAGCAGCCTCCTTTAGACGCTCATTGTATCGTTCTTGCTCCAGTCGCTCTATTTCCTCTCGTTCCTGCTTACTGCGACGCCCAACGGCCTTCGGTTTGTGTTTCATGACTGGCTTGGGCGGTTCGCCACCAAGCGCTGACTGTGGTCGACTGCTAGGTGCAATGCTCCCAGAAGGTGTGCGTTTGTTCAGTGATTGAAGCCGTTGCACTGAAGCTCGACTTGTAGGACCGGGCGCGCCGGTTGCCGTGGGAGAATTTTGCGCAGTGCCCCCGCCAGCGGGAGCCGGAGTAGCTGTGTCCATTCGGGCACCACGGCTGGCGGCCCCTCCACGGGCGCTTCCTCGAGGGGCAGCTTTGGGAGGCATGTCGTCGCTTTTCGGATAAGGCGCTGAATGCGGCTTGCTGGGAGTTCGAGAAAAGTTCGTGTAGAGGGCTGGTTTTCGCACTGCGTTACATGCAGACTAAGCGTTGGGATATCTAGGTTCTGCTTCCAGTGACACACGACAATCCCACAGAAAATTAGCAAAGCACCGTTTCGTAAAAGAAATGTGAGCTTTTTGAGGTTCGAGAAAGTTGAGCTCTTCGAAAAAGTTGCGGGGCCAATCACACCGCCCTTGTCATGTGACCATCCCACCATACCATTGACGAAAGGTCTATTGAGTCTCTATTATCTCTATTGTCGACGATACCTACGAAATGCAATTTGGAATATTGAAGTGCACAATAAAAATTGAAACCCTTCCATTGACGCCCTTACTATTCAGAAGACAAAATAAAGCAAGATCAGTACATCTTCTACAACTTGTCACCCTATGACCTGGCCCTCCGGAAGTATATAATACTTCCGCCACTAGTCCACTGTCCATCACATACATGAAACTGACATAGACAATGATAAATAACCCAGTAGCATTGATTCCGAATAAGTGAGTGGATGTGACAAGAAGCATATAGTCCGCAGAAACACTAAGACGCCGAAGGGACACAACATCAACAACAGATCAACCGCTTGGCAGTGTATAATGGAGGGAGCATGGCTTGTAACCAGTGAAGTGAATGTGGAGTGAGAAAGGCAAATGATGGTAGTATGCTAGTATAAGGACTGTCTCTGGCGCTGGCCAGAAGAGGGAGAGAGAGAGTGAGAGAGTGGGGACGGATGGATGAATGAGGGATCCCATGGTCACCAAGGAGATTGGACGTGCGAACAGTTCGGCGCTTAGAGATAGCGGGAACAGTCGCAACCCGTAGCTCCACTAGCGCTTCCGCTTCTTATTCTTGTCTGCCGTAGACGAAGAGATAGGAGGGGTCGCAGGCGTTAATGAAAACTCTTCGTCCTCATCTATCTCTTCCCCGTTCTTCTTCACGGGGACGCCCATATGGCGACCGTAGCGCCCTTTGCGACCATTACCCTCATCCTCACTAAGACAACCGTCAATTCCAATGCCGGCATCCTTGCAGCGTCCACAGGGGCGCTGACGGTCACAGCCCTTCTTGCTCTTGCGGCATCGCTGGCAGCGGGGCTTGGTGGAAAGGTCTTCCTCATCCGCACCGAGCTGGTGCTGGAAGTTGACCGAGCCCCCCGAGACCTTACGGGAGGAAGCCGGACTGAGAGGTGGAACAGGTGCAGCTGACTTCTCGGATGATTTGCGAGGAGCTGGCATAGAAACCTTACTCTTGTTCAGTTTTGCAGGTGCAGGTTTCTGGCTTCGAACCTTGAAGGATGTGGGGCGGCTCTTCGGCTTCTTTGCCTTGGGTGCAAATTCTTTGTAAAGGATATCCTCTTCAGCTTCGCTTTTGATGCCATCATCTGCACCATCTGAGCTGTGGTCGCTGCTATCGGCGCTGGGAAGGATGTCATCCAAGCCCTTGAGGTGGCGCTTGATGGTTCCTGGCGGTAGCATTGGGCTCGAGTCCAACCTCTGGCGACGAGCTGGCAAGTCATCCTCGTCCTCGCTGAAGGCTTCCCCATCGCTGGTAGCACCAGTGGACGAGGCAGCGTCAGCGGCACCACTGAAGGCATCATCCAATGTTGAGGCAGAGGTGCGTCCATGAGAAAAATTGGACGCATCACCTAAACGTATCAATTGCATCGCCACATCCTCATCGGAGATGCAGCTTGCAATGGTGGGGTCAGGTGTGGGCAACACACCTGGACCATTTGCTCGGCTAGCCGAGTTGTTATAGGCTCCCGTGTCGCGCATGCGATTTGAATGGTCCGGAACCACGGGAGTCGCATATATCGTATTGCGTCCGGAGTGCACGCCATATTCGCTGTGGCCATAGCTTTGGGGCGATGGAAGCGCATGCTGATAGCTATACGGGCGTTGCGGTGGGCGTGCGAAAGGCGACCCAGCGCCTTCCTGGCCAATCGATCGCCGTTGAGGAGAGATGGAGGAGGTGGAGGTAGTGAGGGGCACTTGGGGAGGAACGAACAGAGGAAGCTCCTAAGGGGAACAGACTGGTTAGTGACAGTTTCTAATAAAAGAACAAGTCCTCCCGCATGAGCCACTTACAGAGCTATCGAACTTAGGTCGTTTCCGACGACCATCTTGTAGTATATTCTCCATACTGATATCAGAGCTAGCAAATAGCTCGTTGCGAGCCCTGCGAGAGTAAGCGCTCTCGGTATCGCTATAGCCATCATCATCATGGAAACCTCCATGGATGCTCGAGGCGCGACTTTTGTTGCCCGCGCGCGAGGGAGGCTTGTGTTGAGAAGCGCTGCGAAGACTCCGGTTCGACGGAGAGGTGCTGCGCTTTCTCGCAAGCCGGGAGGCTGGTCGTGCTGGCTGATCCAACACTGGCGCCATGCCATCTACCATCTGGAAAGGCTCTGCCAGACTGGGCCGCTTGCGAGTCTCGACATTGAAGCCGTTATAGAAGTGATCCCCGTATGGTTGGATGGGGATGACTCGCACGTATACAGTCCTGTTGTTCTTGAGATTCTCGTACCTTGCAATGAGGGTTGTCCCATGTTCATCCTCGAAGCTGACCCCACTGGCAGTACCGTCATATATTCCATAGAAATTTTTGACCGTCGTGACGATCGAATCCGTGGTATCATGGGGATAGATTTGAACGCGCATCGGAATACGAGCGCGGACTTTGGAGTTCTCATCGAGAAGCAACTCAAAGGCGATGTTCTTGGGTGCTGGGCCTTTAAGCGACGGGTCTCGACCTACAGTAGCAGAGTCTGCCAGACCTGGCTGCTCAACCAGGCCAGAGAGCCCTTCATGCTGAACCGCTTGCATATCAAAGTGTTCCAAATTGAGGAATACTCCACTGCTATACCAAAGACTGCATCAACCCACTGCTTGTGTGCCGTAGAGGGCGGGAATGTGATCCATGGCAAGACACAGAGGAAGGGCAGGTGTAGAGGGAAGAATCCATCAAACCTACCACAATTGTTGTATTCGAAAGATCAGGCTGGTGGATGGACCACCCCCGGGTCTTAATATATAGGAACTGGCGAAGCAAAACCTTCGATGGAGGTGGGAGGGGAATCTGCAGTCGCAAGAGCCGGAAGCGACTTGAAAGGGTAAACGTGGGCAACCTGAAGGAAACAAACCACGGGAGTTAACACAATGGGTTCCAAGCGCTCAAATATACAATAAGGATGAATATTGTCTTGGATGATGATGGATGAATGTGTCGCTAACCGAGTCCGGCCGACCTTGGGAGCGGGCTTGGGGGGAAGCAAGCGAAATGACTCGGAAAAGAAAAGATAGAGACTTGAACACACCTAATTCTACTCAAACAGAGTGCTCCAGTATCGCAGATATCTGGATTGACCAAGGTAGGGCGAGGGATCGGAGGATGGGTTCGGTCGAGGTCGAGAGGGGATTGACGATTCTACGAAGCGCTGAGGCTATGTCAGCGATGGCACTTCCAGGATCGAAACGGGGTCAGGGGAGTAAAAAGTGAGATTGAACAAGAGTAGAGATACATACTCAATACTGTCGATGGTACTGATGGCGATTTGTTCGAGGGGTTGTTGGATGGAAGGAAGAAGGTTGAGGTGGGTGCGTACGATGGTTTCACCTAAAGCGAGAAAACGGCCTGCCTGGGTCGGTGACATGGCGATTTGCGCTTCCGGCGCCCATCGAAGTAGCCATCACATTCCATGACATTAATGAATCTTTATAAAATATTCATTTGATTTGCAACTATTCTATGCATTGAAAAAAATAACTATGTGCGAAGCCATCCCAATTCTATATCATTTCGCAAAGGCGCAAAAGCTGTCGCAAGCCGGATGCCATTGCGCCGAGTGACGGAGCACTTTGTCTAACCCTCCTTTTTGCATATAATGTACGAAATTTAGAATATAATCCGATCTTTGAATCTTCAGGGATGAAGTGTAAGCGAGTGTGGGCTACCTAAGACTGTTGAGGAGGGGGGGGGGATGCAGCGCTTCACACAAAGGTAGCTTAGGTACACTCTGTCGCCACAAGCATATAAGGTATCGAGGGCTAAGGGCGCAGAATGAGATAAAGAAATAGCGCCCAATGGATTTATGGGCTTGCAGCTAGTTTCTAGACCACGTAGCAACCCATGCCCTCTTTTTTAGGTCTATTGTGGAGGTGTGCGCTTGGACAGAATTGACATTGTCCAGTCATTTTCCCACCACCGCCCTTGTCGCATTACTCATTTACTATGCGGATTGGGAAATGCTAGATACCGCGACACTTATAATATGGGTTAATATCAAAATAGCCAAGGTAGGACGATTGATAAGACGTTTTTGTTGATCCGCCTATGGGACCAGACTTGTAGATTTATACTCAACCGAAAGGACATCAAGTGAACCAAACTGTTTGAATCCTCCAAAATAATCACTTCCATAATATCGCATGACTCTCCAGAGTTGTCTCGCATGATCTGCAACTTGGATTTACCCCTCCTCGGGACCTACGTAAGGTTAAAAAAGGGAATCCCGGAGGTTACAGAGCATTCCTTGCTCCTTGGAACCTGGCTACGAAAGGGAGTTCGGAATATAGCAAATCCGTGCACAGTTTTATTGATTCAAGAAAATAACCGATGAAAAGGGGGGAACATTTCTGCTTTGTGGAGTCAGGCGGTGATGTTGAGAGACTGGGCGCAAAAGGTCTGGATATTGAATTGACGATGAACATCGGACCCGAGAACGTGGGAATCTATAATTTACTCCGAAAATGCCCATTTCCTCTCGTATGAAACCCCACATCACCTAGCGAGACTGAAAAAGCCGACAACCGTCGCAATGATAGGAGTGGGTTTCGGTTGATCACAAAGCTGCCAAACAGGAACCGCTTGATTCCGGGTGTCCCACCTCTTGTGACGGCGGTGTGGCTCTCACGTGGTCTCGTGTAGATAGCGCGTTAGATCTAGATCATGCCATTAAAGGGCAATTGAATTCGGAAATTTAAATATTTTTAAGATAATGTTAGCAGCAGTTATGTATTATTACTGAATAAATTAGCAGTTAATTTTTTACACTTTTTCACTTGGCTTGTGGTGTTCTTTAGTTGAAAACGATGTTCGATGGACGTTGAAGGAGACGCGCCGATAAGGTTAATGACGTCAGAATTATAACAAATAGTGCAAACAAAATACAAACAAAACAAACTTCTAAGCTTAACGTCCGAGTCCCGACCTCGGGAAGTTCCAGCATTGGAACCTTGGTTGATATCAATTTCCAGGGTTGATCTTATCAGGTTATGTCATGTATAAAAGTGATCTTCCCAGTGGTATCTTTAGTAGTTTTCTCAGATATCATTCTGTGTCAGTTTTATAGGTTGACGGCAAAAAAAAGGCGGAAACCACTTTTCTGACTATAACCTTTGAAAGCATGGAAAGCAACACTCCAGGCCCCGGGGGCTCTCTACATTATATATAGTCTCACTACAAGGAGTACATCGAAAACCTAAGAAATATCGAACAAAGAGCCTCCAGGGCTAGGTAGTTAAAGGTGGCTGAGTCATATGGATCTACCTGGGTCGATAATCCTAATCCAAACTTTTGACTAAAATGGAAATCATGCTAAAATAAGTTCACATACTTTCTCCCTTTATACATACATGTAATGTTTTGCATACAAAACAAAATTTCCGATGCATCGTAGTAGTCTGCGCGGCAGGAAGGTGTGCGCGGCCGTAGTTTCTGATTTAGGAATAGCGTACATTGTCAACAAGGCAGATCAGGGACAAGGGACAACCTCCCTTCATCGTGATAACTGTCACTATCTTCGCTCATCCATCTCGGTCAAGTTCTCTCTCCAGGACTTCCCAGTGCTGCCTGGGTAACGTTCTAAGTAACGTCAAAGTAACGTTGAGGTGACGAGAATCGGGAAGGTGCGATTGAGCGGGTCCAAAAGAACTGTTTGTTTTGCCTGGATCAGCCAATCACACAGGGCAACTCCCTCCCCCAACTCAGCAAAAAGTAAACAACACTCCTCTCGACCAACTTCAACGTTGACCCGATACAACCTCTTGAAACTTCATTGTTCTTCGTTATGGATGCAAAGGTGAGTTATATTGATTCTGATACTCTGATTTACTTGATTCCTCGATTCTTGCGCGTCAATCGCGTAAACAGGGCCGCGTCCAATATCGCATCATCATGTATTCCGCCCACTCATGGCTTGTGATTTCTTCATCTTTGACCAAAATTGAAGGTACTGATGCTAACTGAGACTACAGCCACAGCGCTTCCGAGCTGTAGGGGATGAGAATGTGCCCCCTCCATCCCTCCACAATCAGAACCACAAGGTAATCCATCAACGGAACAAGTCGAGTCCTGCTCTGAGTATGATGGCTCAGAACAATGCTAGCCGACGTGCATTTGTTGATGTCTCCAATACCAAGGATATGCGCCGGGCGACCCGGGATGACTCTGTCGTTGGTGGAAAGCCTGCATTGGTTGAGGTTAAGGCTCCTGGCCTGTCCCAGCCAGCTCAGCGCCGCATGACCTTGTCGGGAACCAGGGCCATTGTTGAAAGCATTGCCACAGCAAAGCCAATGAATCCCGCCGGCAAAGCGCAATTGACACATAAGTCTAAGCGAACCAACCCCGTATTCAAAGATCAACTGCATACCGTCCCCGAAAAAGACGCATCCAAGGAAACAAACACAGAAACGGAAGTCAAGGCTAGCTACAAGGGAATGGAGAAAGGGCGTCACTCGAATGCTACAGTGGCGGAGCCTTCAAATGAGTTGAAGGTGGATAGTGCGCGCCTCGTCGAGTCTGATGCCACTGTATCCGAAACTGAGGATCTTAAAGAGCACGTACATGTCAAGGAACCTGTGTCGGCGGTATCAGAGCCCGAGGAATGGGATGGGGATGATACCGAGTATCATGTTGCGCCTACCTACTCCTCTTACGGGGACAACACTGATGGAACCACGGCCGTCATTTATCCATCCATGAACAATATAACCTTTCGTGAGATGTTCCGGGCGAAAGAAATTGTCGAAAGCGAGCAAACACCCGAAGACATTGAGGAGGAACTGTTAGATACAACCATGGTTGCGGAGTATAACGACGAGATTTTCCTTCATCTAAGGCAGAAAGAGGTATGTTTTTGTTCTTCGATTGCATGATAACAGTTGAACTAACGAAGTTTCTAGATCGATATGCTCCCGGCCCACGATTACATGTCCCGTCAGTCCGAGCTTCAGTGGTCGATGCGCTCGGTTCTGATGGACTGGCTCGTTCAAGTTCACCAACGCTTCAACTTGCTCCCTGAAACTTTGTTCCTCACAGTCAATTATATCGACCGTTTCTTGTCGTACAAGGTCGTTTCTATGGGCAAGTTGCAGCTTGTTGGTGCGACAGCAATCTTCATTGCCGCAAAGTACGAGGAGATTACAGCTCCGTCTGTGCAAGAGATCGTTTACATGGTTGACAGTGGATATTCCGTCGAAGAGATCTTGAAGGCAGAACGATTCATGCTCAGTATTCTCGACTTCGATCTTGGATGGCCAGGCCCTATGAGCTTCCTTCGCCGCACTAGCAAGGCCGATGAATATGACCTGGAAACTCGTACTGTAGCCAAGTACTTCATTGAGCTGGCTATTATGGACGAGCGATTTGTCTGCACTCCTCCCAGCTTTATTGCTGCCGGAGCCCACTGCCTGTCTCGTATGCTGCTTAACAAGGGCAACTGGGTATGTTTACCTTCCTGTCTACTTTATCATAACATTGCTAATTCCAGAAATAGACACCAGCACATGCCTTTTACAGTGGTTACCTCTATTCCCAGTTGATTCCGGTCATAGCCACGTTGATGGAATGCTGCGAAAACCCTCGCCGTCATCACGCCGCCATATTTGAAAAATATTCGGATCGTCGTTACAAGCGTGCCGCGATGTTTGTTGAAGCTGAGCTTGCCACCGACTTTGCTTTGCCTGAGCCTTCTGATCTCAATGACCCAGATCGGTTGGATGGCTATGCAAACTACTAATTCCTAAACTAATACCCCGGTGGCTTTTAGATACCAAAGCTGGTTCTCCCCACCATCCACGATCTCTAAACTTATTTCCTGTTTTCTTTCGGTCAACATCGGCGTTCTCTTTTTTGCCTTTTTTTTTTCGGAATGAACCGGTGAGCTGGTTCTTTTATGCATGGCGTTTGCGCGTGATTCCAGTCTTTTCATTCGACTTCATTTTGTCATTTTCTTTTTCTGGCTTCTGATTTCCTCCCAGCTCTACTGGGCTGATGACGAGATGACTTGACGCCACCATTTTCCGGACATGCGATTAGATGATCGGAAGGCGTTGACGAAGATATCCTTCTCGCCGGCGTTTGAAGTTCTTTTTTGTTTCTTTTTTTTTTCTGGGGATGGCTTAGTGGTGGTAGCTGGGGACCGTTGATACACTCTCTATCTACATAAGTCACATGACTGGCTGCGTGCTACCCTCTGTATGTTCTAAAAGTGTACTAGTAGTCAAATATGACGTCATATTTCTATGAACGTTGTCCTGGGTAACCACATTCCATCCAGGTACATGTGACCCCAGTTAGGAGATTTGGAAGTGGTTGTTGGATGCAGCCTTGCGTCTTCCCCCTGTATGAAAGCAATTTACGAGCTATAAGGGACGGAGAAGCGGTCTTTGGTTCTTGCTCATCTTCATCTCCCTGGGCTCTCCAGGGCTCCAGGGCTAGCAGCCAGAGAAGGAATATGATGTTGCAGTTGGTATGAACTGCCTACTACTCGTGGAGGAAAATTTCCGTACAGTACATCGAATCATTGTATCTTTACAGGGTCACCTAGTCGGCCACATATACGGCCTCTATCCATGACGGTGTAAGGCTTGGGTGATCTAATTTACCTGGCTCAACACGACGATATTAGGCACGTTCTATACAAGATAATATTTCATTGTGCGTTTTAGATGTCTTTTAGATGTCTCTCGTAAATCATTTCGGCTGTTTCCCCATCTAAGATATATGCGGATATATATTTTCAACCCAATAGCCTACCTATGCAGATCACTGATCAAGCCCATTAAATTCAATCAGCTTTTTAACAGCCTCGATCACTTTATCACCAAGACTACTGCCGTCAGATACAACCGCAGGATTATCAAACCGCTCTGTAAGAGCCTCATCTAACATGGTGCGAAGTCGCGAAACAAGCACGCCGATCCGGGCCCAGCCGCGTAGACGGAGCCAGCCGTCTACAACTAGTCCACGACCCACAGTGTCGAGTTCTATAGAGCCGCAGAAGAGAAGTAGGGAGTATGCGTTGAAAGCTGCCCAAAAATAATGTTAGAAGGTGATAAATAGAGTAATAGAAGGGAGGTAACTCACGAGTGAGATCGCGGATGAAGACCTTGCTGGTAGCCATTTTGGTAAAGTAGCTGAGATACGCCGCCGCACTGGGGTAGCCCGCTGAAGAGAAGAGGATGGAACTGGGATGAATGAAGACACGACCATTCTCCTGATTGAAGTACTTGATAGTGCGAGCATCCGGGTCCACCTCGACGGTACCCGTAACCGAGCTTGCGAACTTCTTATCCGGGAATGAGATCTGCGCAACCTGTGGCTGGAAGGCTCCGGCAATAAGGGCGCGGATCAAGTTGCGGTTGGTTGCGTGGCGGTTCCAGGCCGAAGCCGACGAATCGGAGTATTGGATTGGTAGGATGCCTGCGTCTTTGAGGGAGGTGATGAACTGCGCGCGGTTGGAGGAGATATCGCGCAGCGTCTGATGTGAGAGGAAGTTGTCAGCACACCATGACTGGGTGCCCCAGTAACCACCCTGGGAGCGGGATCGCTCGGACCAGGCCTGGTATGCTGAGAGGTCGGTGAGGAGGTCGCCGTCGCCCTGGCGGGAGAAGCTTGCTTTGGCGGCGTTTGCTTCTTCGCGCTTATCGCGTGGTGAGACGAAGGGGCTCTTGACTGTTAACATGGCTGCGATTGTGAGGCAGGGTTCCATGCAGCCGAAGATGGAGCCGTAGATCATGAGCTTGGCGCAGCGGAGATCCGCAGGAATCATAGAGAGGTAACGTCCCAGGGCTGTGAGTCTGTCGTGGTCTAGAGCGCCTACGCGATGCAGGAAGTTCAGTGCACCTTCGACGGCTATGCTTTCTGGCGGGGTGATGGTGTTGGCTAGGAAGGAGGCGACGTCATCGATGCCCTTCATGGATTTGACTGATAGACATAGCTGCTCTAGGGGAACACGGCGAATTTCTGGATCTGGTCGTGGGGCCATGTTTGATTCGGCTTTGCGGGTGTATAGCTTGTAGCAGATACCCGAACGAACACGACCTGCTCGGCCACGACGCTGTTTGCAGGCGGCCTGTGATGCCCAAACTTCTTGGAGACGGACCATGTTGTCTTTGGGGTCGTAGCTCGTTTCCTTTACTCGACCGGTGTCAATGACGGCAACAACATCCTCGATTGTAATTGATGTTTCTGCGACGTTTGTAGCGGCGATAACCTTTCTCTTTCCTCTCGGTGCGCTCTGGAATACTCGCCGTTGTTCGGCTGAGAGTAAGGAGGCATGCAATGGCAGGGGATGCATGTTGGGAATCCTCTTGATGGCGTTCAGACACCGATCAATCTCTAAAGTACCAGGGAGGAAAATCAAGATGCCTCCTGGCTGGTTTCCTAGTTGAGCATCGATGTATTCGACAGTTGCTGCGATCAAATCGTAATTGATTCCCATACCCAAGCTCCGCAGGGCTTTTCCAAGTGTTTCTTCGCCCCGAGGCAGCTCTTCTTCATCTTCATAGCCCTCGGTAAGTTCTGGCGCAAATGATGTATACCGTATAACGTCATCCAAGTAGTAGTCTTCGACAGGGAATGTTCGGCCGGGAATGTTCACTAATCCAACAGATCTCTGACTGCCAAAGTATCTCATGAAGATGCCAGCATCGAGAGTGGCACTCATGAGGATAACTTTCAGGTCCTTGCGGTAATTTAGAACATCCCTCAGCAGTGCCAATAAGAAGTCTGTATCCAAACTTCGCTCATGGACCTCATCGACCACCACGTGCGATACGTCTGCGAGGGAGCTTGCAACATTGCCATCCGCATCGCCACCCGACTGGATTCGGCGTAGCAAGACACCAGTAGTCACGAAAGTAATCTTTGTGGAACCAGGCTTGGCTTTCGACTCGCCTCGGATCACATATCCGACTTCATCGCCGACTACTGCGCACCGCTCATCGCTGACTCTGTCGGCAAGACCCAGGGCTGAGATTCGTCGTGGCTGCGTGCAGATGATGTTCGCAGCGCCTCCTAGTCCTCGCTGGATCATGTCATCTAGCACAAACTGTACTGATTGCGTACTTTTACCACTACCAGTCTCACCCGAGATAATAGTCACCTGGTTTGAGTTGATAGCGTGCATAATCTCATGCTGGATGTTCCATGCAGGGAGGGCTTTTCTTTTCCGGGTCATCTCGATCTGTGGCGCAGTATCTTGCTTGGCCTCCCAAGCATCTCGAATAGCCAAGCTTCGTGGCGAGTCGACCGTCCAGTCAATACCTCTGCGATTCTTACGAGCAGACCGCACAGGAATCTCGTGAGTCTCAGCCGCCGACGAAGCCGTCACGGCGGAAATTTCTCGCAGCTTACCTGGGTTCTCCATGATGCTCGGCAGGTTGACTTCTAGCCAATCCATAATGTTGAAAATCATAGATTCACCCGTAAAGTTTTCCTGGGCATACTGCACCGCCCGACGGATCGCACTAAGACGTATATAAGCTGGGACGCCCTTGGCCTGAATTGATATAATAGGAGGCGTGGTGGGATAATGGGCGGAGGGTCTTTGGAAGCGGAAAATTGTGTTCGGTGGAATTTCCGATGCCTCGCTCTTGATCTCGCAGACTTTGGCTGATATGCAATGATAGCGTTCTCCAAAGATGGCCTCTAGCGTAGTCGCCTCTTCTGCCCAAGCCTCTTCGTCTTCGTCGGCTACTGATGGGGCCGAGAATTGAGTTCCATGGACTAAAGTGCCTTGCAAATGCTCAGCCGCCGCCAATTCATCGCCATTATTGCTGTCCAAGACTTGCGAGCACATGTCGGCTGGATAGCCTACAGATGCTAGTCGTTTGATTTTGGCCTCACGAGCGAGGTCTGCAGAACCAAGACTTACTCCAGCTGAATATCCTTCCGGCAGAGACCACCGTGGGAGGTCATCATCAGGAACATAGATGAGAAGCCACTCCAAGACCTCTTCGCGGTCTTTGCATTCCGCTATGGCTTCTTCCACATGGCTGCGACGGAATCCTAGACCGGTGAATTCGTCCGCAATGGTTTTCTTTTGCTTTTCCGGTATCTTCACGCCATATGGGTTCCAAGCTGTATGTTGCCGCAAAAGGCCTTCGATGTCTCGTCGAATCCGTGTACCCATATCCACCTTAGGTGCTTGCGACCAGATACGTTTACTCCTGGCATCCCCATTTCCTAGCCCTAATTCCGCATTTGAAGCCTTCTCCTTCGCCTGGGCTTTTTCACGATCTGCTCGCTTCTTTGCCAAGTCGGCGGCCGCGCTCTCTCTCTCTTGCTTGGCCAAGAATGGATCTGCCTCGTACATCCAGCCCTTGCCTTCCCGAGTATCTGCTGCCTTGATTTCTGCAAATTCCTCCTTCCACAATTTCTTGTATGTTGGAGGCATCATCATATGAATATTGCGCATATTGCATACTCGGAACAGAGCAAACGCTGCACCAAAATGGCGCGCTTCGAGGGCTGTTGGCTGCCCAGCGAGTTGTTTATGGGAGAGAGGGAGCTTAATTGGTGGGATCACAATCAATTCCTTGGTTTTGGGATCTATCTTCTTCATCGTTACAGACGATACAAAGCCGTCGGCGGTTTTAATCTGCAATTGGTCCAATCTATCAGTACTTGGTTTGGTATATGTGTTTGTAGACATGGGACGAATGCCATGGGGAGATTTGATTACCATGCTGTACTCAGGCTTTTCCCATTTTTGCTTCTGGCAATGCTCCGCCAACATATTGACCGGTAGCTTGCCTGTCCATGATGCGCCTCCAATGACATCCTTCACGGACGGTTTCTTGGGCTCCTCCGGCACTTGCTTCTTCGCTTCGCCAGCTTTCTCCGCGACAGCTTTGGCTTGTTTTGTACCCGGTTTGGGGCCACCCTTGCCATCGCCTTTCTTCTTAGGTGGCATTTTGTGTGTGGTGAGTGTTTTGCGCAAAAGATAACTTTTGGAGTCTCAGGCAAATGAGCGACCCGCACTAAACCGTTTTGGGGTTGCGGGGAGCATACGGAGGAGTACAGTGACCATAGGAGACCTAAGTCCCACTAGGCGCATATATTGTACTCTTACTCAGTCCACCGATGTGAGACTTGGATTTTGTTGCTTTAAAGCAATGCTACAGCTAATATCTACTGCGTGAACACAAGTCAAGCTTTTTACAGTACCCATCATGTCTGGGGAGCACTCCAATCCTAGCAAGGGTGAGCCTTCGGAGCAAACTGGGACATCGGAAAAGAGAAACGCTTGTAAAGATACTCAGACTCTTGTCACTGAAAACATCTCGACTGACATATCGGGTTGACAGTTACCGAACTCCTGGCCCCCAAAAGCAAGCAACCCAAGCACGCGACTAAAACCCCATCTGCTCGCAATGCGGCTAAAGGCAAGACTGCATTTGGCGTTCGAGACGGACTAGGCGCTTACATCGCAAGGCCTGAGACGTACGCCCCCGATGTCGTAGTCTACCACAATGATGACTTTGTGGCGATCCACGATATGTTCCCAAAGTCATCGCTACACCTCCTCCTTCTCCCTCGCGATCAGACCAAAACGCGCATGCATCCATTTGATGCGTTCGAGGACGCTGAGTTCCTAGCAAAAGTTAAGGCCGAAACTAGAACACTCCGCAAATTGGCAGCGAGCGAGCTGCGACGCAAATATGGGAAGGACTCTGCACAAGAGCAGACGAGACAGGCAGCGCTGACCGCTGATCCGCCGCCCAACAAGCTACCGCAAGGTCGGGACTGGGAACAGGAGATTGTGGTCGGGGTGCATGCTGTACCATCCATGAACCATTTGCATGTTCATGTGTTATCGGTAGATAGGTATAGCGAGCGCTTGAAGCACCGGAAACACTACAATAGCTTTTCGACACCATTCTTCGTGCCAATCGAGGACTTCCCGCTAGCGGAAGATGATGTGCGACGGAATCCGACAGAAGAAGGGTATCTAAAGCGAGACTTTACTTGCTGGCGCTGCGGCAGGGGCTTTGGGAATCGGTTTGCAGAATTGAAGCAACATCTGGAGCAGGAGTTTAAAGAATGGAAGAAACTGTGAGCTATCGGCGTGCCTCCGAAGATATACCAGTACTGCCAAAACAGGCACAGCATGGTATATATATTGGATTAAACTCTCCAAAAGTGATCCTGTTTGGCGTCCGTGGGAGCTAAACTGGGCCAAAATCTTCTATCTGGTAGATATACATGTCTCCTGCGACAAGCAGTAGGGGCCGGTGCATTTCCAGCACGTACCCAATGATGCCCTCACACTAGACAAAAACTCCGGCAATGATATACATTGGACAGAATTGTCTCTTTCCTCCATCCGCAACATGACTGTTGCGTGTGCATTTACGCACGGGCCTTAGAGCGGCCCTTGACCTTGCGGGCCTCGGGGCGGTTGATGTGGTGAGAGGGAATCCAATCAGCGTTGTAGGCGCTGGCAGAAGATACTGCAGCAGCACTGGAAGGCTCCTCGGTAACAGGGGTCTCAACGCGCTTTGAGCCACCCTGAGTGCGCTTCTCGCTGGTCTTTCCGGACTTGCGCTTCTGGGGGAAGTAAGGAGCGACCCAAACGGTGTAGAAGAAGTAACCGGTGCCAGAAACACAGGCCAGGAGGAAGAAGTAGAGGAAGATGCTGATGGCAATTGTTAGTCCCAGTGCCCTTACACTACTATGGTAAACGGGGGTAGGGGGTCCTACATCTGAGGGTCAAAGATGCTGGTATCCGCCTCCACGATGCTAACGGTGCCATTGTGGGCAACGATAGGAACCAAACGGCCCTCGCTGTCCGAAATAATGGCAGAAAGAGTCATCAGGAGATCCTGGGGGTGCATCTCGGTGGCAAAACTGTAGCTGATTGTCTCCTTCTCGCCAGCGGGAACCTCGATAGCGTAACGAGTAGCAGTCAAGTTGCGGACAATCTGAGTCTGATCATCGGGGTTCCGGAGGCTACCACCAACAAAGTTCACCGTGATAGGGTTCGGCTCATCGTTGGAGATGGCGATCAGTGCCTGGGTAGGGTGACCGTTGACAAGCTTGATACCGAATATCTCGGAAGCAGGGAAAGACGCCTGAGCTGAGACGGCCAAGGCGGGAACCTCTGCTTCAGTATTCTCAGCATCCTAGGAGTTCACCGAACAATTAGTCAATTGAGTCACACGACGTGGTGTGGTCCATGAGACAAATTACGAAAGACATACAGCAGCAAAGCCGGTGCCAACAAAAGCCTGGAGAGACAGTAGAGCCAGAGAGAGGAAACCAAAGCGAGTCATCTTGAAACCGGAAGGAAGAGAAGAAAGAGAAAGAGAAACAGAAACGTGGAGAGAACAAAGTCAAGATGAGTGAAGGGGAATATTTGGCTCCACGTATGCAAAACCGGGGGCTGAGTCAGCCAGATAGCACCCGCGGTCTTAGATTGATTTTTTTTTTTATTTGAAGTCAAAGACGACTATAAATTCTCTCTCCCTATATCAATTAATTTAATGAAGTAAAGTGCTAATCATTGGTGATTACGCTGATTCTAACACTTTACGCGCTTTGTAGATTGTCACCTCCTGCAAGCGCTTGCCAACCGGAATTTCCCTGTCGCTTTGATCAGACTTGAAACTTGCTTCTCTCCCTTCCTTTTCTTTCTTCCTTATCTTCAGTCGCATTCATCCGCTTCGCAATTCCAACCTTTTTCAGATCTTCAACGATAACTCAATCTACAAAAATGGCGACCCAAGCTTATTTAGAGCGCTATCGTCAGCTAAGCGCTCTGGACCAACAGAAGAATGATTTCATTGAGGTACCAACCATTCCTCCCTTGGTCCTAATTCATTCTAACACTCATGATAGGAGCTCCTTCAACGTGTGACCGCCCTAGAAAATTCCTTCCAACAAGAGAAACTCGACCATGAACGTGAAACCCGGTTCAATCGTGAGGTTCAGGTGCATGAAATGGAACTGATGGACCAGATATCAGTTGTCAAGAAAATGATGGTGAGCACAGCTGTGGTCGTGTTGTCTAAGCTCAAGCTAACGCTCGATTTTTCCCCCTTCTAGGACCGTGAACCGTTCGTCGTATTGCTTTTAGACGGCGAAGGGATTATATTCAAGGACGAATTTCTACAACAAGGAGAACAGGGTGGACGCAATGCGGCCAAGCAGCTCTGGAAATCCCTCCAGAGCTATGTTTCAACAATTCTTTCCACGATCACCGAGCCGAAGATAATGACAAAGATCTATCTTAATGTGAAGGGACTTATGGAGACTTACATCCGGGGTGGAATCGCCCTGGAGGCCTCCACAATCAATGAATTTATTCGTGGATTCAATGAAAGTGCATCGTTCTTCGAAATTGTGGACGTTGGAACTGGCAAAAGCAAAGCGCATGATAAAATCAAGGGTATGTGGTACGACCTGACATGACAGAACCCGTTACTGATTCGCTCCCTCAAGAGGCTTTCAAGCTTTACTTATACAACTGCCATTGCCACCAACTCTTCCTGGGCTGTCCCTCTAGTGAAGAATATGCTCGGTCATTGACGGAACTCATTTCTGGTGCGAATTATAAGGGCCGAGTCTCGCTGGTTGAGGGTCTTCCGCTCGAGAAGGAATTTGATTATTTCCGAGAGCAGGACTATCGCATCACCCAGTTCCCAGATGTCTTCCGCACCACAAAGATTGCTCCAATTACATTGAGTGCAACGAATACCACGAGTGCAGCGGGTGCGCCATCTTGGGCTGCTCCCTGGAAAAGCGCAATTCCTTCGCGGACTTTGCTCACACCTTCGCCAACTCAGCAATTCCAGACACCTGCTCCCCTGTCACGAACATCTACTAGCACTAGTGTGTCAAATTTGGGTGCTCCATTGGCTCCAGTGACAAATAAACCCGAGTCTTCTGATTTCCAAGTCGTTCGGTCCAAAGTACCTGGTACGACCCCTCCAAAGACGGTGGAACGGAATAAGTATGGCCAGCGTGTTGATCGGCTCGACTTCAAGAGCATTCCTCGCGACGATCTTAACAAACTGAAGAAGCTCAAGCTTTGCAATTATCATTTCTTGCTCGGCGAATGCCCTAATGAAGAGAATTGCTATCATGACCATGATCGCAAATTGTCCCGCCAAGACCTGCATATTCTGTCTGCCATTGCCCGCATGACACCCTGTCGCTTTGGTCTAGAATGCGATGACGTCGAGTGTATCTACGGTCATCGTTGCCCTCAGAGCGAGCCTGGTAAAAAGACTTGCTTCCGAGGTGACAGCTGTCGCTTTGAGCCCGTGGCGCATGGCATTGACACGAACATTGTCAAAGTTACAAAAATTTGAGTGGCCATCTCGCAATCTTATGCTTACCTCGTGTGATCTGAATCTTGCAACAAGGTCCTAAAATATTGCCTATTGCGTTCAGCGCGAACGGGTTTGAGGTTTCACCGGGGAAAGGGTTAAAGGGAAGCACCCATGACATTATCAAAATTTCGATTCGGGAGTTATGGTGCATGAGAGCAGGCTTGCTATAAAGTCATTGAGAAATTCCACGTTGTGTTTTTTTTTCCTTCTATGCGGGTGAAAAAAAGACGGTTCTAGGCGCAAAAGACTCAACTATCTATTCGAAGTTTTAAATTGTATTAGTATAAAGGATCCATACAAGATTTATTTAGTGGGTATTTGAATTCAAGTTGACAGTATTACAAGTCTTGGGGAATCGTACAATTTATGTATGGATAGTCGTGCCGAAGAGGGCAAACCGTCTCTCCCATCCAAAACAACCAGGGTGGGTGCACACTTCGCCGTCGACATCCATGATATTGGGATCATTACGATGGGTGCATTGAACGCCATATTCCTTGATGCAGCACTCAAATGGGCAGGACTTCACTGGGCCCCAACTCTGTTGACCAGAGGCCATAGCTTTCGACTTTTCCTCCTCGAGATTTCCCCATAGGAGGAAGAGCTTCTCTTTTATTGCTTCCAGCCTCGGCAAGTTATCGCGGAGATTGCATGCATCATCGTCAAGAAGAAAATCACCGTCTTGACCGCACACATAGAGTTTCATCACTTCTCGGGGCTGTTGTTTGGAAGGTTTAGGCTCAACTCCCTCCACAAGCAGACAAAATCGCCATTCCCAGGCGAAGTTAGACTCGATATTGGTTTGAACTGCAAAGTCTTCTACCCTTGGCGGAAAGAAGTCGATCACTCGAACCTGGGAGTGATAATGGACATTTTGAAAGGGAAGCTGGTAGACAACCCCCCCTGGAGCATTATTTATATGCGTTTCTGCCAATAAAATCTTCTCGAGAGGGACATTGGGCACTGTGTAATTTTTTGTTTTGACTAAACATTCATTAGCCAACATGCTTCTCATAGGCAGATAGTCGACTCACCGTGTTTGTTCAACTTGATCCGTGATGCTGCTGGCATGGTCAGTTGGCCTTCTTTCTGGGCCTCCTTTTGCTGCTCGACTTTCTTGTTCCTTTTTTTGGCCTTTTTGGTATCTGCCTTAGGTTCACCATAGATCTTCCAATATTCCGTCCGACGGCTCATCAATTCTTGTACACGCTCATCAGTGCTACCATTCATCTTCCGAACATGGATCTTCTCTGGGTACTTTCTGTCTTCATGAACGGCAGCTTCCAAGCCACGACGGCATTCCTTGATACGGGCATAGGTCAACAAAGCGATGTCACCTGCCTTGAGGTTTTGTCGGGCATAAGTAGCATGCGGCTCCCATAAAGCCACCTCAATGGTCAATTTTCCCCATGGGCCTGGCCAGTTCTTTGTTTTGTGTATGTAATTAAATCGGTCGCCTTCAGGCCCTGATTCATCATCTTCATCTCCGGGTTTCTTGTAGTTGACAAGATCCTCATTCTCGGTAAAATCGGTCAAGTATAGTAGACATTTCTGGCTGTCATAAGTATTGAGGCTCACAACTTGGCCAAGTAACTGACACATTTTGCCAATCTTCGCATCTTGAATAGGGATACACGGTAACCCTCCGGATTTTGGGACCGGACCAGGGGCCTGAACATGAGAAGGCTGTCGAGAGGTGGGTGTACTGCACGACGTGGATTGTTGCACAGTGATTCCTTCGGTAGATACGCGATCCAGGAGTGACTGTGCCTGGTCCTTTTCCTTCAGACTCGGCTCGAAAAGAGGAGTAGGACCACTGATAGTGAACGGGCTGGAACTCAAACGTTCTGGTCGAAAAATAACCCATGACACACTGGATTGCTGAGAAACAACCACTGTTGGTTTGTTCTGGTAAATTGTCACCTGAGTCGTATCAGCTTACCATGCTGCTGCATTTATGCAAATCCACTCACCCGGGCGTTTCGTAGTAGGACTACATCTTTAAGCTTGACATTGGGGAGATAGCTTTCATTATCATTGAAATATTTGACTTTGAGACCACCTCGCCAGGTTGGTGCATCAAAATCAGAGTCTTTGATGGTGAATGTAACGCAGGCCGACGAACCTCTCGTCCGAAAGATTGGTAGAGCATCGACCACCACTCCTAGAACATTGCAAATCCCCTGTGAATAACAAGCAGTGGTAATATCCACTAGATCACCTGAAGCCATGTCTTTTTTCGATGGAAAGAGCTCGAGTTAAGACGTCCTGCAAGCTCCCGACGAGATAACACAAACCAGCTCATAAAACATGCAAGTTTTTGTTAATGAGCATCCATATTAGAGTAATTGCTATGAGTAATTATCCAAAGAAGGAGAATTCCGAAAATCTAAGAAGAGCTTGTTGCCAAATCCATGGATGTAAATAACATGAGGGATCACGTGATAGTATCGTTTCCCCTCCCACAGAAGTCTTCTCTCCCCCACATCATATCCCTCTTCCCTCTTCCTACTCTCCCTCCATCCCCCAGCGCGCCCACCCAACACCACCTACATAATCGAACCGGCGCGCTTAGTCTTCTTCTTTCAATCTTCATCATGGCGGAACGCTATATTCCCGAACACCGCCGCACGCAGTTCAAGGCCAAGAACCAGTTCAAGCCCGATGAGCTCCGCCGCCGCCGTGAAGAACAGCAGGTTGAGATTCGCAAGGCCAAGCGTGATGAGAACTTGGCCAAGAGACGTGGTATCCAAACCCAGGACGGTAGAATCGGTGTTGGTGGCATGGCTGCCGCCACTGAGAGCGATGATGAGGCCAGTGCTATTGAGAGTGAGGTAAGTCTTGAAAATTTTCTTCGATTCTTTTGGATTTGTTTTATTCTATATCTCATTTGACTTTCTACGGGCTCATAATGTGGTTGCAACTCCCTGGGTGCTATTGAGATTTCTTTGTTTTTATGATGCGATCATCAACAAGGAATTTTTTTTCACCGCCCTGTTGCCATGGCCCACGAAGCCCCTCCAACTCGGATCTTTGAGCCCGCGCCCCACTGCAATAAAAAAAAAACATGAAACCAAGCTAACGCAAAGGATTGTTCAGCTTAATGTCGAGCTTCCCCAGATGGTGAAGGGAGTTTTCTCCGACCAGGTTGAGGAGCAGATTCAGGCCACCACTAAGTTCCGCAAATTGCTTTCTAAGGAGCGCAACCCCCCCATCGAGCGTGTTATCGAGACCGGTGTCGTTGCCCGTTTCGTCGAGTTCCTTCGCTCGCCTCACACCCTGGTTCAGTTTGAGTCTGCCTGGGCTTTGACCAACATTGCCTCCGGTTCCGCTCAGCAGACCCAGGTCGTCATTGAAGCTGGTGCCGTCCCCATCTTCGTCGAGTTGCTTAGCAGCCCTGAGCCCGATGTTCGTGAACAGGCCGTGTGGGCCCTTGGAAACATTGCCGGTGACAGCCCTCACTGCCGTGACTTTGTTCTGGGTGCTGGTGCTTTGCGCCCGCTCCTTAACCTCATCAACGATGGCCGCAAACTCAGCATGCTCCGCAACGCTACCTGGACTCTGAGCAACTTCTGCCGTGGCAAGACCCCCCAGCCTGACTGGAACACTATTGCCCCTGCCCTTCCCGTCCTTGCCAAGCTCATCTACATGCTTGACGACGAGGTCTTGATTGACGCTTGCTGGGCTATCTCTTACTTGTCCGATGGTGCCAATGACAAGATCC
This sequence comes from Penicillium griseofulvum, assembly GCF_001561935.1. Lineage (NCBI taxonomy): Eukaryota > Fungi > Ascomycota > Eurotiomycetes > Eurotiales > Aspergillaceae > Penicillium > Penicillium griseofulvum. Next base: position 1,849,121 of record NW_024467471.1, on the reverse strand, counting down.
AGGCCGTCATTGAGGCCGGTATCCCCCGTCGCCTGGTGGAGCTCCTTATGCACGCCTCTACTTCTGTTCAGACCCCCGCCCTCCGTTCCGTGGGTAACATTGTCACTGGTGATGACGTCCAGACCCAGGTGATCATCAACTGTGGATCTCTTCCTGCCCTGCTCTCCCTCCTGAGCTCCACCAAGGACGGCATCCGCAAGGAAGCTTGCTGGACTATCTCCAACGTCACTGCTGGCAACTCCAGCCAGATCCAGGCAGTCATCGACGCTGGCATTATTGCTCCCCTTATCAACTTGCTTGCCAACGGTGACTTCAAGACCCGCAAGGAGGCCTGCTGGGCTATCTCCAACGCCACTTCCGGTGGTCTCCAGAAGCCCGATCAGATCCGCTACCTTGTTTCGCAAGGGTGCATCAAGCCCCTGTGTGATCTCCTGGCCTGCCCTGATAACAAGATCATCCAGGTTGCTCTCGATGGTCTTGAGAACATCCTCAAGGTCGGGGACATGGACAAGGAGGCTGGCCAGCCCGGCGAGGCTCGCGTCAACCGCTACGCTCTCTTCATCGAAGAGGCCGGTGGCATGGAGAAGATCCACGATTGCCAGAACAACGCCAACGAGGAGATCTACATGAAGGCCTACAACATCATCGAGAAGTACTTCTCTGACGAGGATGAGGCCGGTGGTGACATCGAGGAGCTTGCTCCCCAACAGACCCAGACTGGATTCGCTCTCGGCACTGGCCAGCAGCAACCTGGTGGCTTCAACTTCGGCAACGGCGGTGATAGTATGGATATGTAAAGACTTGTCTTTTCCCCATGCTCTATTCCACTCCCTGTATCTCCTCCCTATTTTTCAACCCCAAATGTCGAAGCTGCGCCCAGCGTATCCACGCATGGGCGGAGCACCACTGGCTACCGAGAGGCCAGATTGCTCCCATACAGCCCTCGACGCCTCTCGTGCGCTTCGACCAAGCTACTTCTCAGGCTGGCGTTGCGTATAAACAGTTTCTGGTGCCCATTTGATTCCCTCATCTTCTCTTGTCACGAATTTCACTTCCCCCTTCTTCCTTTTTTTGATTTCACGATAAACAAGATTCACCATCATGTATCCCCCTCCCCCACCCCTTTAGCATCCTCATACACAGGCGCATTTGTTTGCAGGATCGGTTTTCTCCAGTTACGTTAATGTCCCCTATGGTGTTCCTTGATGGGGCATTGGTCTCCTGCGCGAGAACTTCCTCGCTCGCTGGCAACAAGGGTATGATGGCACATTTTGCTCGTAGGCTCATAATCTGCTCAAATCATGCCCCTGAAAATGTTTTGTTCGTGGTACACTTTTGAAGTTCGCCAGGAAAAATGCCAATTTCATTTGATCAATCTTTTCTTCCTGTAGTCGTATCCCAGTATTATTCCTATCTTACAAGTTTTTATATTTTTTTCCCTTTGAACACTTGGATTGCTGGACTTCCAACCTTTCAATGTTGAAATACTACATACCTACCTATAAGGGGAGGGTCCTAAGGCAGTAACAGCTCTACACGGACTAGTGATACGTAGCTGACCCAATTATGTCCTACCATACCACAATTCCAAATCAACATTTCGAAATTACAGCAAAGACTAGAGGGGAATAGATTTCGATCAAGCCAAGTAGCAGCAAAAGCAAAGAGCAGTAAGATATACAGATTGAAAAGACATACCCACGCAAACGAGAGCAAAGAAGCAAGATACAGTTAATTCAAGCCATAATCCATCAAAGAGAGAAAAGAAAGCAGAAAAAAAGGAACAAGAAGGGAAAGAAAGTAATGAAACGAGGCAAAAAAGATTATTTAGTTCAGGCACACGTTAACGTCAAATAACCTTGGGAAAACAAACTAGATCAGTCACCCATCACCTCATCCTCATCAGCCTCAGGAGCTGGGGTAAGTTCCTCGTCCTCTCCATTCTCATGTTCAACATCTTCCTCGACAAGTCCGCGCGCACGCAGATCCTCATCCTCATCTTCCTCAATAGGCTCAGGCAGGTCATGCTCATCGTCATCATCAATATGCTCAGTAGATTTGAAGCCCTTGACAGGAGAAGCAGCAGACTTGGCAGGCTGCTTGCCCTTGGCGCGAGGGGCACTGCGGGGCTTACGCTCTTCCAGATAAGACAGGACTTCGCGGTAGTTGTGGCCGAGAGCGGTCTTATTGCGGAGGAGACGCTTCTTTAGAGCACCGCGCTTGGAACCGGAGGCGTCGATGATGCGCGCGATGATGGCGAGGACGAGCTTACCTGTCAGCTCGCAGAGGCGCTGTTCGGCGACGATACTGCTGCGCAGGCGGTCGTTGGTGAGTGCTTCGTCTTCGGAGTCGCTAGCTTCATCTTCGGAGTCGAGCTCGTCTTCTGAAGCTGGGGCGTCGTCGTCTGCGGGCTCGAGGTTGAGTCTTGACTTCTTGGCAGATGTGCGCTCGGCTATGCCGTGGATCTTGGTAATGAGGGCTTGGGTCTCAGGTGCAATTTCATGGATTAGGGCTTGAGTTTGGAACAGGACGTCTTCGTCGTTGCCGTTGCCTTGGCCGATGTTGCGGAGGGTGCTGAAGAGCGTTTGCAGGTCTAGGTATGTCGTAGTTGCTATGAAGCGGAGGTCGTCCAGCCCAGAGCGCGTTTCCATGATGTTGACAAGTGTTGAGGCGAAAGTTTCGCGGCTCTTTGTCAGTGCTTCGAAGTAGGATGTGCTAAAGGAGGCTTTTCCGTCATTCAAGGCTGTGGACAGTGCCTGCACCTTCCACATGAAATAGAAAAGCAACGACCGAATACTGCTGGATACCAGCTCGTTTTCTGCCTTTGCGGTATCCTCATCGTCATCTTCGCTGCGCAGACCACGCTCGGCAAGATGAATAAGGGTGTTAAATGGGGCTTCAGTATGGTCCTTTTTGGACTTCGATCGTGAGTTAGGGACAGTTTCGAGAATGGAGGCACAATCTGTGATACCGGCGAGGTTTGAAATTCGAGAGACAGTGTTGGTCAAGTTGGTGAGAGTGGGATCGGATATTGAGCCACCTTCCTGGACCTCCTTCTTCCGAGACAAGGCAGCCAGTGCCTCCACCATATCATCCCATAGCTCTTGAACCTTGCCTTCTAGCGCCTCTCGCATCTCCTCGGAGCTCTTGGCATGCAAGAAAGCCACACTGGCTTCGGCCAGAACATCTTGATCCGAATGAGTCAAGAATTGCTTGTTGATATCATTGAGCAATGAGGTATAAGCCGTAGCATCCTTTTGGAGATCCTGGATTGTATCCAGGTCCACAAGGTGTTCCAATCTCAGAACAGCGGAAGCAGCTTCCGGCGTGGATCCGAACTTATTGAGAAGCCCGGGGATGATCTGAGCAAGGTTGTGGGAAAGCTCCTCTTGGAGCTCGGAAGTCTTGGCTGCCAGAGCCTTGGTCTTGCGCCCGCGCTTGTCGATATCAGATTTGGCGATGTCGAGAACGCGGAGCTTGACTGCAGCACAGAGAACCTCCAGAAGGATAGATTCTTGTCCTTCTTGCATTTTGTACATGTTCTTTACAACTCCTGCAGTGTCATCCTCAGATGGTGTCTCAATGATTTGAGAGTGATCATAAAGCAAATAACCAGCCAACGATGGCCACTGAGAAAGCTCTTCGAGGTGGGGGTAGACAGCCTCAGTTGCGAGAGCAAAGCGCGACTCTACAGCCGCTCCCACTAGTGTATCGCGAGACATTGGCTCTGATTGCTGCTCGGCTTGTTGTGCATCGTAGGCCTGGAAAAGCTCAGTGAGGCATTTAAATTTGATCCATGAATGCTTAGGCGATTCATAGTCGTCTTCATCATCATCAGCTAGCAACTCAGCGATCTCCTCTCCCACTTCCTCGGTGATTGACTCGTATGCATCTTGAATGTTGGCAACAAAGAAGCGTCCAGCTGTTTTCCGAATGCGGGGGTCCAAATCAAATACCAGTCGCCCGACGGCATCAATATCATTTGGCTCGAGTAAGCCCCCTTCACGAAGGTGGTTAAGCAACTCAATCGCAGCCATCCGCACCGAAACATCGGCATCTTGCACAGCAATCTCCACGATTCGCTGCCGGAAGCGCTCAGTGAATGAATGCAAACCAGCAAGGTTGTCACGGTTCTCATAAAGACTCAAGAGCTCAGTCAAGGCAACAAGTCTGGTCTGCGCAACGACATCGGCGAGAGTCCATCCCAGGTATCGCAGGTACTGACCCTCAAAGAAGATCTCTCGGTATGTGCGAATCCATCCGCCTAGTGCTGTCAGACATTCGGCACGGATCTGACCGTCAATGTCCCGGTAGCGATGGACAAATACAGTATCAAACCCATCCTGCAAGAACTCGTCTAGTCGCTCTACCTTCTGTTCGCCCTCTGTCACCGCCGTTTTAATTGCTTCCACACGGCCCTTGTTTACCGTTTTCTTCTTCTTCTCACTTTCGAGTTGTTTTCTGGAGGTAGATACGCTCGTCGTCACCTCACGCGCAATATCACATAAAGCGTTCATGATCGCGAGGGAGATCAAAGTCGCCGTATGCCGGAATGGACGGCATTTTGATGTTGACATCGAAGAGATCCAGATCTGAATGTTTTCGAGAAGGGTATCGTCGGTGTACAGGATAGAAGAGGCATGGAAAGTCTGGATCAGGGCAACGGTGAATTCTTCGAGGAGGACAGAGAACGCTCTGAACTTCTTCGCTTTGGATATGATAGGGTATTCGGTGATGCCTTCTGCTTGGTAAAGGTTCTGCAAGTCTTCGATTCGGCCCGGGGCATTGTCGATGTCTTCCACCTCATTAATGTCGATCTCAAGATCGGTACCAGTGCATCGCAAGATAAAGTTCACGAGGTCACACATGGCCTGTCCATTGTTGCGCTGATATTGAGACAACCACTGAGCGGCTACTGTATCGGCATTGCTGCCTTTCCCAAACACCTCGGCTAATTCTGGTATTAGCCACGGCGTTGATCCACATACATAACGAAAGTTATCACTCACCGAACAATCCACGTTCACCCGCTGCGAGACTAGGTCGTACTTTCGGTTTCCGGGGACGAGCAGCGGGTAGTCGGCCATTGGTAGCCGGTCGGAAGGCGAGCTGTCTCCCTAACCCATTACTGGCAACCTTGGGTCTCTTCGAAGCGTGTGATCCCTTGGTTCTGGGTTTGGCTTTGGATTTCTTAGCACCGTTTCGACGTGCAGCACGTCGCTTTTCTTTCAATTCCTCCTCATCGGTCTCGTCGTCGCCGGCATCATCACTCTCGGACTCGGACGCGTCCTCATCGCCATCTTCACGCGCCTCGCCTCGCTTGCGCTTGCCGCCGGCAGCTTGTTCTTCGGCAGAATGTGCAGTCTGCGAGAATACTTCGGGCCGTCGCGTTTGTCGGCCGGATTTGCGTCGGTCTTCGGCGGGGGTCGATGACGGGCCACTGGGGCTTGATAGGGGTGGGTTGTCGATATCCATGGTGTTGAATGGGTGTATTATATGGATATCAAATCAGATAGATAGTCCTGCTAACCAGATCAATGGCTTTCAGCAGAGTTGGCAGATGTCGCTGCCGTTCAGGTCGGGGACGCGCTCGTGCAACGCGCAGGTCTGGTACGACCAAGCAGATAAGAGGTTGGGGAATATGGAGCAAGTCAATTTCAGACGTTTAATATTTGCGACACGTGCTCTGACCGTGTTAAGGCAGGTCAATCAAACGGAAGCACTTGGGCAGAAAACGGACCGGATCTCAGCGTGGGGGAAGACGCGACAACGTGCCTTGAGGCCTGAGGTTGCCTAAATTATGTAATCAGGTGATTTGTTGGTGCCTCGTAAATGAGGTGTCTATTTGGATACTACAACCTGAATGTACACGAGGGAACCTTAGAATGATTCATTTTTAGCAGAGTATATTTCGTAAAAGCCTCAGTAGCATTATAGAGATACTTGAAAAGGGAGTAAAAAAAATTTCATTCAAAATAAGAAACAAAAAGCAACTTGAAAGCAAACTGCTAATACTTTCGTCCGAAGAACCCAAAATGATACCTGTACGAAGCATGTGTGTGTGGAATTGGATGTCTTTCATGTGATGTCAGATTCTTTGTGCGTTGGAGACACAAGTGTAGCTGTCAATGCTCGCAGTTTCTTCGGACTACCGGACTACGCAGGACAATTCTCTAATGCTTGTTCCATGTATAGTGGTTCATACGCTACATACATATCAAGTATGATATTGAGTATTTGTCTGATTAATACTAAAAGGGAAGTTATGTACTTTGAACTACATAGTAAGTACTCCATCTACGACGATCTCGTTATGGGCTATAGGAAAACATCAGGCATCTAGGCTGACGTACTATTCGAGGCGGAGTTGGAATAATTGCCTGCAGAATTACATCAAAACTGTCTGATTCGAAAGTATTCTTTTATACATACATGTACTAGTAGCATATAGTTGTACTATTGATCTATATCCCATGACCGCCCAGACTTGCCCAGGCTGCCACACTATAAATAAGTCGCTGCAGATCAGCAAATGACATCGAAGATGCATTGCCAAGAAGTAATCTTCTCAGGTCTAACTCCAATGCGGAGATACTGTTTGTCATAGAAACCTCAATTCTTCCCATTTTTCTTCTTATTTTCTTCTCCTTATGCTCCGGAGTACTCAACAGAGCTTGGCGATATTCCCCGCTTGAGTGGACGTTATGACTAAGGAATCGTCATTCCTCCCCGGGGCTGGGCAGTTTATATACCAACTCGCCCCCTCATAGCTTGGCTTTGCTTATAAGACTTTCTTATTATCTATAAGCTTCTTCACCCTTACATGTTACATTATGCGACAACCAACAATGCCCATTCCCTCGCCCTTTCAGTCTTCCATTGCGAAGCCAGGGCAGGGCAAAGTCGTCCTCTCCCTCCTACCACCAAATAATCCTACCCTCACAACCCTCACCTACAAATACCCATTGAAGTTAGTCCCGCGCACTGGTGGCTTCGTCCCAAGTCCAGATTCCTCCGCCTTCTCAGAGACACGTCCCTCCAACCCCGTCCACCTCTACCTCCTCACCTATGGCGGCGGGCTCCTGCCAGGTGATCACATTGAAGTATCCATCACACTCGAACCCAGGACACGAATGGTGGTCACAACACCACAAGGCAGCACCAAGATCTTCAAAACGACACCAAACAACACCGGCACAGCCCCCAATGTAATTAAAGGCCACCGCGACCAAATGCCCGCAAACGCCCATATCTCCGACATGAGCCAGCAAACCCTCGACGTCAATATCGGCCGCGAAGCGGCCCTCTGCTACCTTCCAGACCCCTCCGTCCCCTTCAAACACAGCCGCTACGCGCAAGTCCAAACCTTCACTGTAGACGCCACAGCAAAAGGCAACGAGCGCAGTAGCGTCTGCGTCCTAGACTGGGTAACACAAGGCCGCACCTCTCGCGGCGAAGACTGGAACTTCCATTTCTGGCGCGGCCGCAACGAAGTCTGGGCCGAAGATGACAAAGGCAAACGCCGACTGCTCCTCCGCGACTCTGTAATCCTCGACGACGAATCCGGAGATGTAGACGCAACCTCCGTATCCAATGAAGTCGAAGTGGAAGAAGGAGTCAAAGGCGAAGTCGAAAACACAACACACAGCACCAATACCGCCTTAGCAAAACCCGCCGACATGCCGCCGCAGGCGCCTGCCGGCCTAACCCCGCTGAATATCATCGCTGAGCGCACGCGTCCACACGGCGTCGTCGGCACGCTTATCCTATCAGGACCTGTGTTCGAGGCGCTTGGTTCGTTCATGCTGAAACAGTTCCAGACCCAGCCTCGTATCGGCAGTCGCAATTGGTCGGATCATGCGCCGTCGTCGGTGCCGGAGCCTTCGATTAGCCATAAGGGTGATGTTACGTGGACGGCGGCGCGTGTGCGCGCTGGCTTCGTGCTTGTTAAGTTCGGTGCTAAGGACTTTGAGACTGCGAAGCACTGGCTTGGTGGACTGATTCGGGAAGAGGGTAGTGTTATTCGCGAGTTCGGTGAAGAGGCGCTCTGCTGTCTATGAGATATGATGTCTACGAGTAGCTATGATTGATGTGTCGGTGTTTATGTGGCTCTCCGCTGGTCGAGGGCCTTTTATAATCTCGGATTGATTTGGGCTTTGGGGACTGTGTCCTTTGGTTTAATTGATTTTAATCTGATATTGGAAGAATTGCGGCGTCAATTCTGGTGGTATCAAGGATGTTGGGAAATCCCAGATTAAGGAACGTTACCGCTGCGCTGGATGCGACAGAGACCAAAATTATAGTTTGAAATGAATTGATTTCATGTTTGAACAAACTAGTATAGCTCAAAAGCTGCATGACTGTTACTATATGTTGGTTTTGCCTAGGTTTAACCCAATACGTTATGTCAACTACTTGGAACTTTTCTACTGCTTTGTTTATATCTCTCAACGTCAAGGCCTAGAGATAGCTGTGCTGAACTTGTTTGTCTCTTGACTTGCCCAACACGAAACTTTTGGCTATTTAAGCGCATTAAAACGGAGGAAAATCTTGTTTTTCAGCTGAATAGCCCTTAGTCGCCTGAGTCATGGCTGGTCTGAAGGAATTGTCACTCGGGAGAAAGCTTCCTCTAGAGTATTTATTGACTGCCGTTTGGCAAATAAACCGAAGACTGAGGAAGTGTTGAAACCGGTGCCTTAGTTTGATAGGACTTCCCCTGATCTTCCTCTCTTAAAATGAATTAGGAGGTTCCAATGTTTCTTTCGAAGGATCTAGCTTTTTTATCCTAATAAATTGTTTTAGGGACAATTGGAAGGATTCCGGAGGATATATTCTCGTGTATTTATATAGTGATGTTATAATGTAAAAATATTACTACTACAAACCCCTCAAACCAATTGTTTTCTTACTCTTTATATCTCCTTAATATACACGACACTTGAGTGGGTCTGAGATATTGCGGAGTACCCTGTAAGGTATACTAAATTGGGAAGTTGGTACATAGTACATAGTTTTGAAGCTTTTGCGGAGTGCTGGGGTTACGCCCAATGGCAGCCCGTTGACGATCCCTATAAATGCGGGTTACTCCTGGACATCTTAGCGTATCCCAATTAGGAAAGTCCTCGGGAACAAGGTTCAGGAGGGCATGGGTAGTAGCATACATGGGCTTGGGGTTTGGGGCTTGCAGCTGCAACCTACTGTAGATTCGGGTGTCAACATTGATATTGGCTAGTTGAAGAAATAACACATCATGCACACTCATAAGGAGTAAAGTCATGGTAAAGTCATGATATACCCTAAGGGATAGTACCTAAAGGTCAAACCTAGAAACACAGAATCTAAGCCAGTACAACCAGATCCTATATATACTCCTTAATTCTTCCCCATTATCCTAAGCCGGTAAGAAGCTGGGAGATCCATTCCTGCTGCCTATGGATTTGGCCGCATGACAGTTTCTAGCCACTAATCCCTTCTGTATTTGAGGAATCCTGGACAGATCAACCGGCCGGGGCATATTGATCACCAATGATTGGTACATTCTCCTTGTCTGTTCCTGCGCTATGTGCGTTTCTGGATAATGCCAATTCCTTTATCTATATCAAACTACTTTTCCTGAAAGGTTGATGGCGGTAATTAGGACGACATATAAACCCCCGGAATACCTCTGAAATGTCCAGACTCATCTTTCGCATCCAATCTAGTCGGAGACATAGTCTCAGTCTAGACTATCAAGCGACATGTTTTCTGCTATACTTCGCATTGGCGCATGGGCAGCGGTTGTCCTCCAAGCAACCGCCATCCCCCACAGCATCCGAGATAATACTGGTGATACCTGTGGGGCAGTCGGACAGTTCAAAAGCAATCCATCCCCAGAAGCATGGAGCAAGGCCAACACCGACGCCTGGCTGAACAACTGGTGGACCGAGAATGCCCAAAACCGGACGGATAACAAATACGGATTCGCTGGTGCATTCGGCAAATACGCACTTAACGACGAGGACTGGTCGTGCCAGAACACTGGCGACACCAACAACTGCAGACTCGAAACTTGCGACCCAGACCTTAATTCCCTAGGCAATAGTACCGAGCAGGCGTACTATGTTGCAAGGGCGATCAGTAACCTGCACGGTTTCTGGCTCGGTCTAGAGCAGTCGTTCGGTCCTACTTCTGGCATCTCAGCCCTGGATACCGATGCTCTAGTGCTCAATTTCTGGCACGATGAGAATTCCTGGGATGCATTGGTCCTAAAAGAGATCCTGAATTTAGTCGCCGTTGTGATTGGTGTTGCTGTTGTTGGGCTCAGTGCACCTGCTCTCGCACCAGTCATAGGTGCAACAGCACCTGTCATTTTGGGGGCAGGCTCAGCCATGATTAGTGGTGGAATTGGCGCAGCCATTATCGGTATTACTTCCAAGTGAGTCTATACGAAAGGGATGTACTCTTACTAGCCTTGGAATACTAACCTTTTATTTATAGAGATTCGACTGGTATCACACAGGCTGACCTCGGTCATTTCATGTCAAATATATTCCCGGAAATCTCGAAAGCTTTTATCAATGGCAATAATGAGCTGATGATGGGTCATGGCTACGGGGAAGGCGATATCCGTACCATGCTCGAGGGCGGATCATGGGTCAACTACCCAGGATTGAAAAAGGACGAAGCTCAGCAGGCAATGATCAATATAATCAAGTCAATGATGATCAACTCCCTATGGCGTACCCAACGTGTGTTTATTCTCGGCGGAGGCCGCTGCGGCGACGGCGAGGATGTCGGCCGAGGTCTCAACGCCGACGATAATACTTATTGCGATGAAGAAAATCGCGCTTGGTACCTATACTACTGGCAGAGTGGTAAGGCACAGGAGCAACCGACAGCCGGGAATAATGAACGGCCCAACGGATGGATTTCTCGGCCCTGGGGATCCGATCGCATGGGACAATCTCCTATATTGAAGAAGGAAGGTAGCAGCGACGGGCCGTTCTGGCCTGAGCTTAACCCAGTGGTATGTAACACCCCTTCTCTATCAGTCGTCTGGCGAACCGCTACTATCCTGAATATCCAATGTCTTCTCATTTATTATCAGGGAATGTGTTGGGCGCTTGGCATGAGTATATCCAGGGAATACCATACATCGCATACTAACGTTGTCTACCCAGGACGTTATCAAATCCTCCCTCAAGTCCTACAAGGTCGGTGGCTACAACTACGACGGGTCAACCTTGACCAGTCGTATAAGCGATATCTTCGTACCCGGCCATGATACCTACACAGATGGCGCGAGCATGGAAGGTGTCTGGACCATCCCCGTGTGTGATATCAGTAAAACCATCAATAATCCCGACTACAAATATCCTATGAAGGAATGGATCCTCACTCCGTACGGGTTCGACCAACTCCCGCGCTGGTGTGGACCGATTTGTGGAATGGACAAGGAGGCGACGATAGCATTCTACAAGGCGGCTAACTTCAAGGATCGCTACACACATCCGTTCCTGGCGGGTTGTAGTGATGCCTCTCAGGATATTCCATATGCAGGTTCTTGGTGGGATTGGGTTGAAAATGAAGACCACTATGATCCAATGGTTCCCAATATTGCTGTCTGATGAGTTGGTGGAGAGATATATCTTTGTTTTGTGACATGCAGATGTTGTTAAGCCTGGATTTTGGAGCCTGCTATATCCCCGGTCCTAATATTTAGTCTGAAGTACATTAATTCTGAATGCCTCGATCCATTTCGTATGATGGCCATTTCTGGCGTCAAAGGTGGTCATTTTCGTTATTTTCACAGGTCATATTCTAGTAAATACGGAGCAAGTAGTCTATAAACGAAAATAAAGTAAGCCAAAGAAAAAGGCTAGGTATCGTAAATCAAGAAGAAACCCAACGCCTATGATCCCATATTTCAAGATAAAGAGCAAAATAGAAAACATAGAAACCCAGTCCATATGTAGCCATCACGGCCACCAATCGAAGACCCGCGTATTCCAGTCCCCCTTAGTAGCACTGATTAGATCATCAACATTCAGAATATCAACACCTTCTTGCGCAAGAACGCGCCAGATATGATTCCGCAGACTACGAGGCCAACTCGGCAGTGCCCAGTAGCGGACTTTCAAGCCATGCTGGTGTGCAATGCGCACCTGGTCTCGGATGCGGCGCATTTGGGTCTGCGTGAAGTGGAAAGGCCAGGGACGGCCGATTGCCTTTTTGAAAGACACAGAGGCATAGAAGCTGTTCGAAGTGTTGAAAGTGGATGCAGTGATAATAGCTGGCATGCCAGATTGGCCTTGGCCGAGATCTGTACGTTGGAAGAGGACTGCGTCTGTCTGGGCTTCATCTGGTTGGTCGGCGTCGACGAGCTTATCGAGCGGGGCGTCGAAGAAGATATCGCGGTAGGTGATATTTGCGGCAACGAGGTCAAAGGGCGTATTTCCCGTTCCGACGACGGTGATGGGGCGCTGAATGACCTCGTCACCGTTGAAGTGGGTTAGGTAGCCGCGGTCACGGAGCGGTGCGAGGTGCTTTGTGACGGCGTGCCAGGTTGCCGGGCCTGCTGTTTTAAAGTCGATTAGGAGGATTAGGGTCTGGGCCGGGTCTGTTTCAAAGACGCCGTGCATAGGACCGTCGCCTCGCTGGTGGAATCTGGTAGTTGGGTTCTGGCGCTCGAGGATAGTTACTAGCGGGTCAATGTACATGGATTGCAAGGTTAAGCGCTCTGTCAGAGACGATTTGGTGTGGCCGACGTAAAGCTCGTCATCAAAGAGCCAGACATCGGCTTCGACGCCTATGCATCCTGCTTGCAGTGCGGAGTATAGTGGTACCCGGCGCCAGTAATCATTGTGAGAGTGACAGCCAACGGGGATGATATCGCGCGAGATATCAGTGGGCCAGCGCGTGTCGTTTGCAGTACTTGCGCTGTCGGCGCTATCTAGCCAATTATGAACTGCGCGGTCGTATTCATCCGGGAAAAATGAAAGGACGATACCACAGGCGATGGAGATGAACTGGATGATACCTCTGTTATCAGTAATCAGTCAGTGGGTCTTCATCACAGCCTATATAGTTGAAACTCACAACATGATGAATATTCCGATGATCGCACGCCATAGACCATTCAAATATGAGCGACAAGATCGCTTACGCTTGGATGAGTTCAGGGGAGACGTTGACGGCCAAGCCAAGGCAGTCCAGAGTTGACGCCATGAGGGGGCCGAATACCCCACTCGGTCAACAGAAATGGAGTCAACATGTACATTGAACTTTGAATCTTCTGTATCTGAGTCTGTGTATAGCTCAAACTGAAGATTGGATGAACTCTGGGAAGGGTGAAAAGAGTTCATCGTGAGCAATCTGCATGCAAGATACATGAAAAGGTTCTAACTCTCGGGGGGGATTATAGTTGAAGACTAAAAGTCCAAGGCAGCCATGATAATTGAAAAGCGGTGATTGGATACTTTTTAACCTTAGAAAGGCTTGGTTACATCTACTTGAATATATGTATATCTACTGAATATATAGAGAATAAAAGCATGGCTGTAAAATGCTATTTAAATTAGATAAGAGGTAGCATTCTGCTAATAAAAATATGAAAAAAGAGAGATAATTCAGGGAGATCGCGAATAATTCTAGCTTTCTTCTGTATAACATATAGCTAGGTATTTCCGGGCGTAGTGAGTGGTAGAGAAAAATAAATAGTCACGCATAGCTGATCCTGGCATCTGGGCTATCTAGTTTTACAATAGCAGACTCTTCAAACCATGGGGTAAGGGGTACAAAGGCAGACGTAAGAATTTTCATGTCAACGAACATCAGAGTCTGGAGAATCCATTGGCAGTGTTTATTTGGATGAAGCCTCGTAGGGCTTGAAGATGAAGTGCCATATCGAAGTGATCATCGATATAGCTTAGATTGATATACCTGGTGCATTTGGAACGTATTCAAAAAAGGAAGGGGTTCTGACATAGATTGGTCCATGTATTGCGGCTGATAGTAAAAAAAACACAATGATTAGCTCAAAGCTGTTCATAATATCATAATACTTAAAAAGCGACTAGGGGAGAGCCGAGAAAGTTATATGATATTTGCCTGGTACGTAGTCTGCTGGGTCATCTGCTGGTAGAACAACGTCTTGAAAGATATTATTAGTATAAACCAGAATAATGTCAGTATTAAATACCTCACACCATCTCAATGCATGAGCCGGCACTGATTCATCTTTCTATGGGTCCTTTTCAACGCCAACTCCATTGACTAGGAAAACAGGGGGATCAGTTCGCTGGCGTGGTCCGAGCTCGCCAATCTCATATAGGTGAATAAGGGCTTCGATGTTCACTCTCTGAGCTTGTCCGAAATCAGTGTTCAAAACGACTTGTAGTTGTCTTATTCGCTCTTCGAGTTGGAGGATATATGGGATAGGACATGCGGGCCTGAACTCAGGAAAGCGGATTAGGCATGTTGACAAGCCCGAGGTGGATGTGGTTGGTGGAAAAGGTGAAATATGTGGGGCGAGTTTGATATGTTGTACACCGGAGAATAGTTAGCCGCATAAGCGGCCTTGTGATGTCTTTTCAGTAGTCTTTTCAGTAATCTTTTTAGTGGTCACTTTAGCAGTCTTAGATTTTATTTAGTTTTGTAGGTCGACAGCAAAAAAAAAAGGCAGAAAAAGGCTTAATTTGTGTAGACGACTTTTCTATGTATAACCTGTGACTTAGGGGTGTGCTCAGTTTTACTCCGTGAGCAAAAAGCGGCGAGGTCTGAGCATTATAATAGAAAGGGAACAAAAGAAGAAAGATATTTCCTGAATCGCTATATATATACAAATTCACAAATGCAAGCCCAAAACACCGATGGGTTCAAACACACTTTTTTAAATTTACTCTTGAAGAGACTTGACATAGGTAACAGCCCGTGCCTTGACCTCTTCAACCATCTTCTCATCTCCGTCAGCAGCCAGACCCTCTTCAAAGGAAAGCCACTTCTTAAACAAGAAGCGAGCCTGCTTAGGCTTGAGCTTCTTGCTAGCGTCAACACTAACGGGACCCTTCTTGCCACTCTGCAGACCAAGGACACGCTCGAAGAGACGGCGCACTTGCTCCGCATCACCGACCTTGATCTCCAGGTCGATGAGCACGTTCCACAAGTCGATCCGCTTAGGGAATGAGGAGAGGAGACCCTCGAAGACGGTACGACCACGCTCGACATCTCCGTTGGGGGAGCGGAACTCGAGCTGGGCGAACTTGGAGGTGGTCTCGACGTGGGTGTGGGCAGGGAGGGACTGGAGGGCGCGAGGGAGCAGAGCACGAGCGCGGTCAGGGGAGGCCATGGTGTCGAAGAGGAAGCTGGCGTAGTTGTAGAAGAACTTAGGGGATTGAGAGGAAACCTTCTTCTTGAGGGCGGCGTAGAAGAGATCACTTGCTTTCTGTGAAATTGTTAGCATCCGTAGAAAGTAAAGATTCGAAATAGACGACACATACCTGGTTCTTTCCAGATTGGATGTAAATACTGATCATCCGCTCGTAGATCTCCTGGGGGTCGTTGTACTGGCAGGCGCGCTTGAAGACCTCCTCGAGACTGTCGTCATCACCGTAGGTGTTCTCCATGTTCAGTAGCGCAACCCAGATGTTCAATTTCTCGGCATCCTGGCCCATGGTGATAGTGCGCAAAGCACGCTCAGCAGTGGCGCGAGCTTTCTCGACCTCACCCAGCTCCAGCTGGAAGGCCATGTACTGCAGCCACAGCAGCGAGGAGTCGGGCTCACCGAGAAGGAGTCGCTCAAAGTCGGCAACGGACTGAGGGCCATTGGCGTCCAAGTCGCCGGTCCGGTCAACCTGGATCTCGGCCTTGCGGTTCTTCTTCTTCTTCTTTTTGGAGCCCTCATCTTCGCTGTCGGAGCTCGCGGCGGCATCGGTCTGGGCGGTGCCGCTCCAGTCAAAGCCGCTCGCACCGAGACCTCCGGTCTTGCTGGGCTTTTTCACCGGAACGTCTTCATCGTCATCCTCGGATTCCTCCTCTTCCTCCTCCTCGCTGTCCTCCTCCACATCAACACCGCCCATGGACTCATCGTCGTCATCCTCATCTTCGCTGTCGTCCTCGCCAAGTTCAACGCCGCCAAGACCATCGATGTCCATGCTGTCCTCATCCTCGCTGTCGTCCTCCTCTTCACCCTGGAAGTGGGAAGCCTTAAGTGAGAACGAGATCTTCTTAGACTCAAGATCGATCTTGATAACCTTGGCCTTGACAACATCGCCTTCGTCGTACAGTTTGCGAGCATCCTCGACCCTATTCTCGGCCATCTCACTGCGGTGGCAAAGACCGCTGATGTTTGAAGACCCGTCAATGACAATGAAAGCACCGAACTCCTCGACCTTGCGGACCTTGCCGGTAACAATTTGACCAACCTTAAGATCCTGAAGGGTGATGGGAGCCTTAAAGTTGGGGTCCAGAACGGATTCCTTCAAGCTCAGCTGCAGCTTGCCTTGCTCGGCGTCAACGAATGTGACCTTACCCTTGACGAGCTGGTCTGGCTGGAAGGAGTCCTTCCATTCCTTGAGATACGAATCGGAAAGATCAGACACGCGAACGTAAGCAGTGATATCGTGGCTGACTGCCACGAAGAGACCGGAATCGGTGACTCGTCGGACGAAGCCGCGAATGACATCGTTAGGCTTGACATCCTTGAGCGAAGAGATCTCACGGTCCTGGACGGGGAGAGAGGCGCTCATGACCTTGGAGGGGCGCAGCGACAAGGCAATCTTCTTGGTGGACTTGTCAACGGCAATAACGCATGCACGAAGAACCTCGTTCTTGTGGTGCACGGTAGGGTTGGCCTTGGAGTAGTCATCTGCGAGGTCGATCAGGTTGACCGCACCGACAAGTGACTCGCCAAGCTGCAAAATGAGTTGGCGCTCAGTGACCTTGGTAACGCGACCGGGCAAAATCATGCCAACAGAGATATCTCCAAATGCGAGCTTGTCGTATCCTTGCTTGGCAGAGAGGTTGAGGTGGCCCTTCTCAGCGTCAACCGCGGTGACCTGGACCTTCAAAGCAGAGCCGATGGGGAAGTTCTTCTCAATATCAGTCAACAGGGACAGGTCGTCTGATGCATCCATGAAGCGCAGTCTACCGCGCACGTTGGGAGACAAGTTGACCCAGAGGCTGTCGTCAGCAACATTGTTGACAAAGCCTATCCAAGAGGAGCCAACTTGAACCTGCTCCATATTAAGAGGGGCAGGGTTGGCGGCCTTGAGGTAGCTTGGCTTAATAGAGAGCTCAAAGACAGGGTACTTTCCAGTGCGGTGGCTGATGGGGAGGAACTTGTGGTTACGGGCATCGTGAACACCAAGGATTCTGGCAGAGAGAGTCTGCTTAGCCTTGAAGAATCGCAATGGCTGCTTGCGATCCTTGATGTCTTTCCAGTCGTCGAATACCTCTGACACATCAATGCGACCCTGAATGTTATCTGCGAGCTGGACGTTGACCTGAGTCGCCTTGATAGAGACGACCTTGCACTCAACGATTCTGCCAAAGGTGAAGTCGGACATGCTCTTAATGTTGGCATCAACGGGGTTGGCAACGGTGTCGTCAGTTTGCTTGGCCGCTTTCTTGGAAGCAGGCTGGCTAGCCTGAACAGGCTTCATACTCAGAATGAAGCGCTTGAATTCCTGATCCACAGACTGCACATGGACAACAATGGTTTGCGACTTTGACAATCCGTAGTGAGGCTGCTCGAGGTTGGCGTCTTCGATAAGGCGCTTGGGGAGCAAGCCAGTGAGGCCGCCGAGGAACTCGACGAAGACACCGTCAGGTGTGATGTTGCGGACGAATCCTGTAACAAGGGATCCCTCTTGGACATCCTCGAACTGGGCCGGAATGTTATTTTGCTTGGCAGCTTTCTTCAAGCTGGCCCTACTGGAAACCTTAATAAGACGGTGAGCGCGCTGGATGTTGAGGACCAAAAGATCGTTCAGCTTCTGACCAACGCGAAGCTTGGACAGCATCGAGCTTTGCTTAGATGGGGGGCCGTCAATGAGCTGCTGAGCGTCGAGACGAGCGACGAGGCCAGACTCGTCAAGCTTGAGAAGCACATCATCATTGGACTTCTCGAAGACGATTCCAGACACAAGGTGGCCGGGATGAAGGTTTTCAAAGGCCTCACGATACTTCTCGGTAAATGTAGAGGGGTCCTTGCACGAGACAGCAAGTCTTCCAAGGGATGCATCCACGCTCAAAGCATGAACATTGACAACCTGGCCGAGTCTGAAGTGCTGGGACGGATCCTGGATGTAGGCTTCACTCATCTCGGAGACAGGAAGGAAACCACGGACCTCACCGTAGAACTGCACAACAGCGCCATGGCTCTGAAGGCTGACAATGGTACCGGGAGACTGAGATGAAGGAGTGATATCTTTGTAGTCCTTCCAGATAGCAGACTCGCTGTTGAGCAAGCTCTTCTTTAGGGTCAAACGGATTTGGCGTTTTTCAAGGTTCACAGAGAGAATTCTCAGCGAAAGCTTTTGACCCTCACGGAACTTCTTCTCTGGGAATTGGAGCATGGTGTCCGCAAAGTGCATGGAGGGAACAAGACCGGTGATTCCGTCGGCCAGGTTGACAATCAATCCAGTCATACCATCGGCACCGATCATAAGCTTCTCGACCTTTCCTTTGACAATAGCACCTACAGTCACATCCTCGACGCGAAGGAAAGGCTGTTCGATAACGCTCTTCTCAAATGAGAGGATGTAGAGGTTATCAATCGAGTTGTACCCAATGACTCTTGCCTCGTGGACAGCGTCCACCTGGAAAGCTCCAGAACTTTCATCAACTGTTTCGACCTTACCATCCGAAAGTCTTGACATGTGAACGAAGCCCATGTGTTTTGTCTCTCCAATTCGAGCATAAACACCCAGACCGTGATCGACCTTCACGACCTTGGCCTCAGGGATGATGGCGGAGATAGCAGGCGCGTCATCAGAAGAACCGGGACCGCGAGCATCAGAAGAGAGCTTGAGCACGTGGTCGAGCATAGAAAAGCTGACCTTGGGGGGATCGGCAGCCGGGAAAGTTGAAATGATACGGCCCTTGATCTTTGCGCCAATCTTGAATTTCTTCTCCAGGTCTATTTTACCATTGATGCTAGACTGGACCAGATCAACGGTTGCGTCTAGCATTCCCATAATCTTTCCGATCATTCCGTTCGATTCAACTTCTGTGAGAAGAATTTCTGCGGCGGTACCGGGGAGGAAAGTGTTGATCGTAGGTGCCGAGCTGAGGTAGTTGGATTTCTTGATGGAGGCGGAGTTTTGGAAGTTGGAGGACAGCTTGATAACATTGCCACTGGGATTCTGACCAGTGACCATACACAGGAAAACGGAGCCTTCCTTGATGCTAGAGTAATCAACACTGGGGTCTGTCTCCTTAGAGGACATGAAGCCCTTCAGTTCTGAGCCTTCAATGCCAAGGTCCATGACCACACCGTTATCTTCCACACTGACAACGGACGCTTGGACGGCCGAGTTCACGACGAGATCGGACTTTGAGAAGCCAGTGTTTGTTTGTCTAGGGTCGAGCGAAAGCTCAATTCGCTTCTTGCTCTTTGCCTTGGGATCATCGGGGTTGCTGCCGGTAGACACAACGTATGCCCGCAGATATTGGCCCAAATAGAAATGATCCTTCAGGTCAAAAGACTCGTCATCGGAGCTGTCCTCAGCGTCGTCATCTTCGCCTTCATCGTTCAACATCTTCTCAAGTCTGTCTTCGAGGCCCTTCGAAATGGATGTGAGAGGGACGTATCCGGTAAGGTTGTTAGGCAGCGAAAGGGCGATGTCGTGGGCGTTGATACTCGAGACCTGACCCAGAATCATGGCTCCGGGTACAATGCGCTGCTATTGTTAGAGTGATGTGATATGAAAAACTGGACTTTGCTAGTGCGTACCTTGAAGCTAAGACCCTCGATGCGAACATTTTGCTTGTCATCAGTTCCCTTGTCCGCAGACTTCTTGCTCTTTGACTTCTTCTTGCGCGACTTCTTGGTAGTCGTAGTAGTTTCTTCGTCCTCCATTTCAACATCGTTGTCGCTATCCTCGGCGAATTCGTTGGAAGGCGCTTGCTTGGAGGGTTTCTGGTTACCAGATGCTTTCTGCTCGAACAAGACGTCTTTGTTGGCCTGGATCTGAATTTGCTTGCGCTCCAATGGCGTCAGAACACTTGCGCCACCACGAGGGAATGAGGGCTCGTCGTCGCGCAGAACAGAAAGTTCTGAAGCCTTCCCAGCGGTGGATGTGGCATCGTTTGACTTATGGTCTTTCTTGACCTCGTCCGCTCCCACTTTGGCACGTTTTTGGGGCTGGCGGGTATTATTTTCTTCAGGGGCATTGCCCTTGCGCTTGATTGGCGCCATTCTTAAACTGGCAAAACCGAATCGTGCAGTTGCAGATTGCGGTCTAATTCCTCGAGAGGAAAGATAAAAAAAATTCCGCGGATGCGGCAGAACCTCCTGAGCGGTGTAGTTAGAGACATGGGGTCATGAGTCAGCAAATTGATGCCTGAATTATGAGGACAAATCCATGCCCTAAAATCCCGAGATCTATGGAGTACACTATGGCCTATAGGTAGTAAAAATGGACAACATGGAAGTCTTGATTTAATCCAACATTAGAGGGAATTAAGCACGCAAGTTAATTTACTAATTAATGCACACAGACAATATTATATTCATGAGAATAGGGCTATGTATGTCGCATTAGTTTGATAGGGTCTTTCTTTTCCATCATACTTACCTTCCGAAAAATATTTGGGGATCTTCTTTTGCTAGATAAGTTGGGGCAAAAATGACAATACTAAGAGTTATAAATAACAAGGATGTGTTACTGCTAAGATTATACAACCCTGCAGCATTATCTTGAGCTTTGATCAGTACTCCGTACTGCTGGCTGGCTGGAATGAACCACGCTATTGGGGTATCTAAACCGTATTTGAAATTGGCCTACAAAATTACCGATCACATTTGGACATAAATCCTCACACGTGATGCTTTCCATTTCTCTTACATGTCATAATGAGAGATATCTATGGGGATCATTGGTTAGACCTAAGGTGACTTACGATATACCGGCCTTTTTCATAGGTTACCATTTGCTTTTATGTGGAAAATAAAGCTTGGATGTTACGATTTCCGAAAGTGTGTCAAAACAAGAGTCAGAGGTGAGGAGCTGAGGGGCTGGAAGAGCGTGCATATCGATCGCCTCTTTTCCTGCAAGATGTGGCCTATTATATGGTACTAGTGTGAAACCATATTGGATCTGCATTTGTGAATCAAGGGCTATACATGGAGATATTCAATGTTATGTCTGCAACTCTGTGATACATTGGCTTACAACATAGTATGAGTATTCCCAACTACATCCATTGAACAGTTTATATCAGCAACAGAAGAGGAAGCGGATCATGTTCCAGCTAATCCCTCAATGAGAGAACCAATACGGAGTAGATATATAGATTTGACTACTCCGTACGTCTGGTCAGATCATTGACGATCATATCCTGATTTTACCTATTAGAAAGCAATCTGTAGAACACATGAACATGTGTTTGCACCAATATCATGCAGCCCCTGCCTTGGCCACTCCACTCCTTACTACTTTTGGAGAAAACAATAATATCTGAGTATGTTGTACTCCGTACAAATGTAACCCATCAAAGGCAATTAGACATGCTCTAATATTTCTCTTGTAACTCGAAGCTTCCCTCCCGCTTTTGCCATCTTCATTTTGCATTGTTTTCTGAGGTCGGCATTCAATATTGAAACTGAATTTGCCTCAAAACACAAAATGCAATATGGCAGACAGAAACCTCTGGGATATCGATGGCGCTCCTCAAATTTCTTCATCCTAACCTGCGTTACAATAGCGCTGTTCTCGGGTTTGTTCAACCACTACTATGTAATAGCATATGCTAACATCTACTAGAAAATTTCTTATACAGTTTTATCATCCCCATTTTACAACTCATGCTTGAGGACCGTCTTCGGCTCGACCCAACAAAAACACAAACCACTACATCGGCTTTACTTTCGACCCACGCCTTGGTGTGCTTCGTATCAGGGCCGTTCATCGGTAATTTGGCCGACAAAATTCCCTCCCGAAAGGGACCATTACTAGTCTCATTGGGAGGAGAGATTGTGGGAACAATTATTATTGCGGCTGCACCATCACGTATGAAATCATGTTCCCTCTGTATTTCTGTGTTGAACACAACTGACCTATATTCACTCGCGACAGTGCCGGTGCTATTTTTCGGGCGTGTCATTCAGGGCATCTTCGGTAATGCAGTATGGATAATTGGCTATGCAACGATTGCCGACACTGTGGGATCTGACAATAGGTCTCGAGCGATATCCACGATATCTGCGTTCTTCATCTCCGGGCTATTGGTTGGTCCTATGGAAACGGGGACACTAATTGGTCTCATTGGATACTGGCCAACATGGCTGACCGCAATCCTCGTTTTGGTCATTGATATGATCATGCGGGTGATCATGATCGAAAGTCCTATGAAAGGAGTCGACGATGCAGAGTACCTAGCGCCTGAGGTTATCGCATCGGATGAGACTTCCGCTCTTATTCCTCCATCTGCGAATGGCGACCGTGAGCCAGGATATCACACAAAGCAGGACGAAGCACTACCCTCGCATCCCATCGAATCCCCAGCTCTAAACTTTTACAGGGTTATTCTCAGTCACCCTCGGGCTCTCACTGCCATGGCCTGCCATGCTACGAATGGGCTTACATTGGTTGCCATAGACACCACCTTGCCATTGCATGTCACCCGAGCCTTTGGCTGGGACACTTCCCGAGTAAGCTTAATGTTTTTGCTATTGCAGCTACCAACTCTTTTCCTCTCTCCACTCACCGGGTGGATAAAAGATCGAGTGGGCACGAAGGTACCGTCTGGGGTCGGGCTACTAGCTACGGCGTTGTTGCTTTGGCTTTTGGGTATGCCAGCTTCAGATGGCTTGTCATCCATTGGTTCCAATGAAAGAGGTCAAATCGTCTATATGGCCTCGATGCTCGGGTTGGGGTTTGCCAGGACACTGTTCACGGGCTGTGGAATGATGGAGATGACTGGTAAGTTGGAATTGAAGCTGCTATCTTTCTATTCGTACTGAAAAGACATTATTTTGAATGCCAACAACTTACTAACTTGTCTCTTAGGTGTGATCATAGAGTTACAGGAAACCCATCCTGCTATATTCGGTCCTAATGGTGGATTCTCCAGGGCTTATTCCCTGACCAATATGAGTTGGACATTCAGCATGTTCATCGGGCCAGTCCTTTCAGGTTCTCTCACACAAATAGTGGGGTATTACTATATGAACATGTCTCTCGGTAAGTTTACTCCTGTTCATAAGTATCGCGGCATTGTCAGGGCTTCTAACAACTGGGTTTCCCTTCCACAGCATTCATCTGTTTTGGATGCGGTGT
Organism: Penicillium griseofulvum; assembly: GCF_001561935.1. Taxonomy (NCBI): domain Eukaryota; kingdom Fungi; phylum Ascomycota; class Eurotiomycetes; order Eurotiales; family Aspergillaceae; genus Penicillium; species Penicillium griseofulvum. The sequence goes on along the minus strand of NW_024467471.1, from coordinate 1,825,641 downwards.
TTTAGCTTTGTTATACTTTGAAAAGAAGTAGATCCGGTTCAAATTTCTACTGCAACATATTGAAAAGAAGAAATTGAACCCTTGAAAGCCGCTTTGAACCACTTTGGTCTTAAAAAAAAAATGGTAGATCAAAGTTCAACTGAGCAGCTGTCGGGCTCGGGATTTCCGTTGGCTAGAAAGTTTTGATTTTCAAAGTGCGACTTCAACTCTAGGGGAGTGGTAGAAGGATAAATAGTCATTGTAGTTGGAATGTTGTAGGAAATGTTGAGGGGAATGCTTTGCTGAATAGCTGGAATTGGAGCAATGTTGACATTGAGATCGTCCAGATATCTGGTGGTTTCACGCGCTTTTAGATGAAAATCAGGAAAATAATTTAGCCTGTGAGTTGATCCAAGCCAACTTGTCCTTATCTACGGAGTAAATATAAAGGAATAAATTTGAGATTGAAGGAGTTGTGAAGGAGAAATGCCTTAAGTGCCTTGACACGATCGCGTCACGTCGCGACACGAAAAAAAGATCCAACTTCCCCGATTCATCTCCCCTATCAGCCTTCCAGCCACCAATACCACCAATGCATTCATAGCCTATTCATTCTCTTTCTGCCAATTTTTTTTTGTTCAAGCAATGGAACCCTTCAATCTACCGGAAGCACCCCGGTCAGAGCCTGTCCTTCCTCCTCCAGAGCCACCCTCATCCCCACCATCTATTGCTTCCGATGGTCGCAGACCTAGAAAGCCACCAACTGTAACGCCCCGGTCATTCCGTCGATTCTTTACCCCGCGTTCTTTATTACCAACTGGAGATACTTCTATCACACCATCAACCAGCCGCCAGGCCTTACGGGCACTAACATCCCCCGCGGTGAATCGACTGGGGCCGGCCTTTTCGAGAACCTCCAAGGCTGGCACTAGAAGTCCTCACGATGGCTTACCAGAAGACTTTATTCGCACCCCGAGTAGGAAAAGAAAGAACTCATTCTCCTCAGTTGTCTCCCCGCAATCCTCTCCTTTGAAGAGAGTCCGTGTCCGGTCTCCGACGGAGGATGTGGAACAAGATATTAAAATTCCTAATATTGACATCCATCTTGATGCATTAGCACCGCCGAGTCCATCCAAACGAAATGGCCCGGTGGCCCCTGTGCGCCGCTCAAAGGCATTGCAATCATCTGGTGCTTTGTTTATGCGCAATGTTATGGGGGCTCGAGCAAATAAAGTAACCCTACGATCTAACTCTGGCGCTGGTTGGTATTCACCCTCGTGTCTCTATTGAACACCGCTAACTTTCTCTCTAGGCTGGCAAGATCTTACTTCCAACTTTTATTCCCAACCGGGGGATCGTCACACCTGCTATAGCTACGGATCGGAGGGTTCATTGGCCCTCCCATTCTGTAATGCTTCATGCAATAGTAAGTCATAATTTGCCTGGTTGCTCCTGACTATACATGCTGACAAATGGGAAGCAAATTCTCTTGTTGCAGTGGGTGATGAAGAGGGCGGAATTCGGCTCTTGGATTCATCGATTGACGAAGATGCTGGGTTCACAAACGCCTATCTTGGGTTCCGTCCGCACATGAACTCGATCATGGACCTCGAGTTCTCATCCGATGACATGTTACTAGCTACTGCATCTGGCGACCAAACATCTCTTATTATTGATATGACAACACAGAGACCCATCCACTGCTTATCGAATCACTCCTCCTCAGTTAAGCGTGTCCAATTCCAACCGGCATCTAATAATAAAGTTCTTGCCACGTGCAGCCGGGATGGAAATGTCAATATTTGGGACCTCCGCTGCAAAGGGTTTGAACGACCTGCGTTGCAAGTCCAATGCTCCCTGGAATCCGAAACCGAAAACGCCACGGCCATTGCACCTCCAAAGATGTTATACCCACACGTTCTGAATACTATTGAAGGTGCCCATGCATATACAACCTCTCATAAACCGACCATGGACAAAAATGATGCACCACCATTTGGCCGGACCGACATCACTGTTACCTCCCTCGCTTTTCTCTCGCCTGGCCGCGAAAATCTCTTTGTTACGGCCTCTGAGGCTAGCGCAAGTGTCAGACTTTGGGACATGCGAACAGCACATAACAATCGTCGTGGTCGGCCCGTCATTCCTCTATCTACGACACAAGAGCCAGAAAGCCATGTGAAGTATCGACGCTTTGGCCTGACTTCCATGGCGTTTGGAGGAGATGGCTCACGCTTGTACACACTTTGCCGAGACAACACCGTTTACGCGTACTCGACATCACACTTAATTCTCGGCCATGCGCCTGAACTTTCACTCAACAACAACCGTCCACGGAGGACTGGAGGCTCCGACAAGGACGGTCTTGGGCCTCTCTATGGCTTCCGTCACCCTCGTCTCCAGATTTCCTCATTCTATGTGAAACTAGCTGTGCGCAAAGCAACCCAGGATCATCCAGAGATGCTGGCTACTGGGAGCAGCGATCACTGCCCCATTCTTTTCCCTACTGATGAACGGTACCTCAATTCTCCCGTGAAAACACAAGCCGAATCTCTGCCTAGCAGGACTTCGCTTTTCACTGCCCGTCCAGGAATTAGTCGTACCAACTCTGGAATCGGCTTGTCTGGCCGTCTCGAAGATACAGTCCCAATCCACCAATCAGGAACTCCTCTAATCGAAGGTCACCAGAAAGAGGTCACGGGTCTGTCCTGGACCCCATCTGGCGACCTCATTACTGTGAGTGACGACTATAGCGCTCGATGCTGGCGTGAGGGACCCGAGGCTCGTGAGCTTCGAAACGGTGGTGAAACTGAGGGTAAACGCTGGATGTGTGGCTGGGCTGATATGAAAGACTCCATTGACGACGAAGATGAATGATTCCCCGGTGTCCCTTATGCTTTTTTATTGTTTTGCATTTCCTGTGGTGTCTGGATGTTTCTATTCTTGCCTGTGGGCATTTTACTGGCGTTTGAAGGGCATATTGATTAGCGTAGCATTCTGTTTATTTCGGGCTTATTTGTATTATTTGACTAAAATGAACATGTCACCCATTCATTGGGAATCTAATAACTGTAATACATCTTCCTCAAATATGTGTCAATTGGCTAATATTCTTTAAGAATGCGAAATAGAAATGTCGTCCCGGGTGTACATTGAGGTTGTCCCCATATAGAGAGCGATAAGAGATAAGGCCAACCTCGATGAAAAAAGTTCCACTGGTAACTCCAATCATCCAATCTTCCACTACAAAACCACCCGAAATGCCTCACAAACACAAGAGACGTGGCGAAGCCGATGCAGAGTGAGTACTATAAATCTACAAAGTCCATTCAAACCCCAAAACTAACGATTACCCCCACGTCAGGCACTTCAATCTCCCACCTACAGAGATCGCAAGAGCACTTCCAGTCCGCGATTTAGTCAAGCCCAAGCTAGGCAAGAACGGCAAAAAAATCGTCAACAAGAAAGACCAAAACTCGAGCGCCAACAAAGCCCCCACCCACCGCCTCAAGAATGTCACCGAAGATGACACCCCGAAAGCCTTCCGCCGCCTAATGCAATACCAGCAAACAGGTCGCCGGGCCCCATCAGGACTAGAGACGGGCGAGCGGAAGCGCAAGCGCAATGCCACAGACGACGCAACGTCGTCAAAGAAGTCCGCGCAGGCAGCGGAAACGCAAAAAAACAAAGCCGCCGCTAAGGAGGCTAAGGAGAAGGCCGAAATGCCTAAGATCATGCCTGGCGAGCGATTGTCTGAGTTTGTGGCTCGCGTTGATCGCGAAATGCCATTGTCGCAGATGACCAAGTCTGTTAAGACGGGCGACGCCAAGAACAAGGAGCAGCACAAGAAAACGAAGCACGAGAAGCATCTGCTGCGACTGCAGAAGGGGTGGCGTGAGGAGGAGGCTAAGATCCGGGAGAGAGAGCAGGAGGAGCGGGAAGAGCGGGAGGATGCGATGGAGGATGAGTTGCGGCAGTGGAAGGAGTGGGAGATTGAGGCTGCTGGAGGAAAGAAGAAGGCGAAGAAAAACAAGAAGAAGGGTGCTAATGGGAATGATGATAGCGGAGACGATGATCCTGATCCTTGGGCGAAGCTTAAGAAGCGCGACGAGGAGCGGAAGAAGAATCCATTTGAGATTGCGAAGGCGCCGCCTCAGTTGGTTAAACCCCGGGAGATCTTTAAGGTGCGCGGTGGAGCTAAGGTTGATGTTGCCAATGTGCCTGCTTCGGTTGGAAGTTTGAGACGCCGTGAGGAGTTGGCAGGTGAGCGGAGGAATATTGTTGAGGAATACCGGAAGTTGATGGCTGCCAAACGGGGGTGAGAGATATAGAGAGCTACTAGAATGGGCTTTTTAGGGCTACGGTTTTCATGTATCTACTTGGAGTGAAATTGATTCATATGCAGTCGCAGCATAATAAGAATTTACTACTGCTGATCATCTATGTCACATCATATTACTGCCTTTTTTTGGAGATTGGGATAGTCAGAATGAGCTCAGCTTAGTGGCCGTGGCCGTCATCCTGCGGCTGCTCGGGGTCCAACTTGATGATTGTGTCAATGCGCATGATGGATATGCAAGCCTCCACAGCACTCTTGAGCTGCTTGATCTTGCTCATGCTAGGCTCGAGCACACCGGCCTTCAGGCTGTCGTGAACCCGTCCCTTTGTCAGATCCAAACCGTAGTTGCGGTAGGTCTTCTTCTTGGCGATGGCCTTCTCCTCCTCGTTAGCATCACCGTCCTGCACACGCTGTGACAGGGCGTGGCGGACACGGAGCTGAGCAACGAGCTCAGATGAATCCTTCGCTGCGTTGACTGCGAGAGTCTGGGGAATCACAAGGAGAGACTGTGCGAACTCGCCAATGGCCAGTTGCTCACGGGAGCCCTTTATAACTGTTAGAGACTGACATAGAGAAGAAAGGAACAGCGAACAATACTACTTACCACTGTGACTGCGAATTCCTCGAGGTAGATGTGAAGTGCGGTTTCCACGGCGCCACCGCCGGGAACAATGCTTCCACTCTCCAAAGTGCGCTTGATGGCACAGAGCGTGTCGTGAACAGAGCGCTCCATCTCGTCCAAGCTGTACTCGTTTGCACCACGGAGAATAATTGAAGCCGCGGTGTGAATCTTGGTACCCTTGATCAGGATGCACTCGTCGTCCGAGATACGCTCTTGCGAAACAGACTCTGCGTGTCCAAGGTTGGATGCGTCGAACTTCTCATCTCCGTTGAGGTCAGAGAGGGTGCTGATCATGGTAGCACCGGTGGCTCTAGCAATGCGGCGCAGGTCCTCCTTCTTGCAGCGACGGACTGCCATGGCTCCCTTCTCAATGAAAAGCTTGAGAACCATATCGTCAATACCCTTGGTTGTGAGGACAACATTAGCACCAGACTTCAGGATCATATCAACACGCTCCATAACAATGCCAGACTCGCGCTGACGGATCTTCTCCAATTGATCGGGGTCTTCCACTGTGATCTGAACACCAAGCTTCATACGCTCCTTCTGCAAGTTCATGTCAAGAATGGCAATCTTGGCGTCGGACACGTGGGTTGTCATAGCCTGGGAAGCAACAGTGCAGTTCAGTGCGTAACCGTCCACAAGTACGGATTCATTGCCACTCTTTCCGTGGGCCTTAAGGAGGTTCACGGCCTTGACTGGGTATTTGGTCTCGCCTCTCTGATTCACAGATTTCACCTGCAGCATTGCGTCCACACACATGTTCGCAAAGAAATCAGAATCGGAACCGATGATCTTGCTGGACATGGAAGTCTTCGCAATGTTGACCAAGCTCTCCTTTCCGATATTATCCACCTTAGTCGTAACATTTTCATTCATATACTTGACGGCTTCGCGTAGGGCAATTCGGTATCCGTTGATGATCGTGGTAGGGTGTATACGGTTCTTCATCAACTCGTTGCCTCTCCGGAGAAGCTCAGCGGCGATCAGAACAACAGAGGTAGTACCATCTCCGACCTATTGAAAATGATATTATCAGCGTGTGTGTCTAAGATGCGTGTTGCTGAGGCCGGTACCTCCTTGTCCTGTTGTTGGGCCAGATCAACGAGGATCTTGCCCGCAGGGTGCTCAATATCAAGAAGAGATAGAATAGTAGCGCCATCGTTCGTCACGGTAACATCCTGTCAGATGTTAGAAGCTGCAGCCAAGCTCTACGGGGCTTATCTTTCCATACCCCTATGTCGTCCACCATCATCTTGTCCAGACCGGACGGACCGAAGGATGATTTGATGACATTGGCGATCGCCTGTGTTGCCAGAACTGCAAGAAATCAGCTTTGAACCCCTAACAACAACAAAATCATCAATATTTCAACATACCATTCTGCTCACGGACATCACCACCGGTGATTTTCTGCCCACCCAAGACTGTGCGAGATTGGTCAGTTTATTGCAACGAAGAACAATGATCGATCAGATAAAACCCACAAAGTGTGTCCGCATTCCGCGGTGCCTCAAAAATGCCTGCCATATTTAAAACAGACGATGTAATATGAGCTATTGGAGTGCGATGGCAGAGCTGTCTGGCTTCGGGGGGGTTGCTGTGGGCACTAAAAGTTCTGCCGAGGCGGTGTGCTAGTAATTTTCGATATCGCATCCCACTTTACGGAGGGGAGTCATACCCCGATTTCGCTTGCTTGCAATCCTACGTTCGATTCGGGTTACCTTTTCATCGCTAGTCGGACAATCGCTTCATTAACATGGCTAGCCAGAACCCCAACGAGGCGCCCGCCTTCGAAGGCGCTGCCCCCCAGACCTTGCCTGACCGCACTCAAAACCCCCCCGCCGAGGAGAAGGAGTCAAAGAATGCCGCCAAGAAGGCCGCGAAGATCGCGAAGATGAAGGCCGACAAGGCTGATAAGAAGGCCTCAAACAAGGGAGAGAAGGGTATCGGCAAACCAGAGGCCAAGAAAGCTTCCAAGAAGAAGGTTGATGGTGCCGCTTTGATCGGTATTGATGTTTCAAAGGAAGAGGACTTCTCCGGTTGGTACCAGCAGGTTCTTACCAAGGGTGATTTGCTGGACTACTATGATGTCTCCGGTTGCTTCATCCTCAAGCCTGCGTTGTTCTTCATCTGGGAGGAGATCCAGGAATACTTCAACAAAGCCATCAAGGGAATGGGTGTCAAGAACTGCTCTTTCCCTCTGTTCGTGTCTGAGGATGTCCTGCAGCGCGAGAAGGACCACATCGAGGGCTTTGCCGCTGAAGTCGCCTGGGTTACCCATGCGTATGTCGTCCCTTAGCCATACTATCCCTCAATTGAACTATACTGATATGTATCTCTAGTGGCTCAACTCCTCTCGAGAAGAAGATCGCCATTCGCCCTACTTCGGAGACTGTCATGTACCCTTACTACGCTAAGTGGATTCGCAGTCACCGTGACCTCCCCCTTCGTCTCAATCAGTGGAACTCAGTCGGTGCGGTTCCTATTTTTACTCTATATCCTATCCTCGAAATGTCGCTAACAGAAACAGTGAGATGGGAATTCAAGCACCCTCAACCCCTACTCCGGTCACGAGAGTTCCTTTGGCAAGAGTATGTTTTAGGTACTGTTTTCTTATTAGAATGACATACTAACAATGCGCAGAGGTCACACCGCTCACCTGACTGAAGGTGCTGCTCGCGAGGAAGTCCTAAGCATCCTTGACTACTATGCCAAGATTTACCAGGAGCTTCTCGCCGTTCCTGTCGTTAAGGGCCAGAAGACCGAGAAGGAGAAGTTCGCTGGCGGTAACTACACTACCACCGTCGAAGGCTACATCCCCGCCACTGGCCGTGGTATCCAGGGTGGTACATCCCACGGACTGGGCCAGAACTTTAGTAAGATGTTCGGTATCACCGTTGAGGATCCTACCGCCACTGCCGATGAGAAGAAGCCTCCTCTGCACGTCTGGCAGAACTCCTGGGGTCTGTCCACCCGTTCACTCGGTGTCATGGTCATGATCCACAGTGACAACAAGGGTCTGGTTCTGCCTCCTCGTGTGGCTGAGGTCCAGGTTATCATTGTCCCCGTCGGTCTCACCGCCAAGACCACCGAAGAGGAGCGCGAGAAGCTCAATGCCGAGGTCGACGGTCTCGTCGCCGTTCTCGTTGCTGCCGGCGTCCGTGCCGACAGCGACAAGAGCAGCTACTCCCCCGGCTGGAAGTTCAACCAGTACGAGCTCCGTGGTGTTCCTCTCCGCATTGAGTTCGGTCCTGGCGAGTCCGCCGGTCACTTCGTTACCACTGCCCGCCGTGATATCCCCGGCAAGGACGGCAAGGGCAGCATCCCGATCGCTGAGCTCGCTACTGGCGTTCCTGCTCTCCTCGAGACCATCCAGTCTGACCTGTACAACCGCGCCGACGCCCAGTTCAAGGCTCACCGCATCCAGATCACTAACTGGGATGACTTCGTTCCCGCTCTGAACAACAAGAACATCTGTGTTATCCCCCACTGCTTGACCGAGGAGTGCGAGGACCAGATCAAGGATATGAGTGCCCGCAAGGCCGAGGAAGACTCCGGCGAGGCTGAGGATGCCAAGGCCCCCAGCATGGGCGCTAAGTCTCTGTGCATTCCTTTCGAGCAGCCCGAGGGTATTGAGAAGGGTGTCACCCCCTGCTGCAACCCCAAGTGCCAGCGTGTTGCTGAGAAGTGGTGCATGTTTGGCCGTAAGTTTTCCAATTCCCTGATATTTCCCCTTCTATCATGACAAAACACTAACTATCTCAATATAGGCTCTTATTAAGCTATTGCATTGCATCCTTATCAGGTCTTTCATCTGCTGCCGCCAAAACTACCATCAGTCCGAAGCAACAGTAGTCGCTACCACCGAGTACTAAGGCATTGTATTTTGCAATACTCTATCGTGCATAGCCAAAGTTGAAGCGTCAAACTATATGGCATTATCTTCTGCGGGTTCCAAGGCGTCCCTTCAATGTGTTGATGTGTCATTATGGAGTTAAGGAGAAATGGTAGGTAGTGGCAATGATATTATGAAAATGAGACATGTCATTATTGCTTTTCTAAGATTTCGTTTCTTTTTTTCTGTCCGTGTGGCTTCTTAATATCCCCCATTCCGTAAACTAGTATCAAGCTATTGATAAATAGCACATGAATAGCATAACATATCAGCTCCGGAGGCTAAGCCCTTATTTAATGAGAAACAGGAAGCTAACAAAAGAATAATGTAGTGGAAATGTGATCGATAGAAGTACCTACAGAACTAGGAGATAAGTTGAGATTTGCAAGCAATACTCAATTCATGAGGACAAGAGACAATTATACGCAAAGCGAATAATGGAGTATTGATACTATGTAAACATAAGAGTAATCGCTGCAGAGGTTTAATATACATTGGTAATAATAATGACAGCAATGTTGACATGATAGGAACTCTGGCCAGATCATGCAATCACGGTATTTAAGACAAGATAAGAGGACAATTGGAGTTTGGCTGGGTCCGAAACAAGACGAGAGAAAAAGAAAAAGGTGAGAGATAGACTAGGGTTAATAGAGACGGGATATATGGATATAAGATGTACAAGTGTGAGGTGTATGAGTGTGATAAGAGAAGGATTGGTCGGCGCCATTTCGAAGGTTAATTCGGCAGAGCTAAAAAAAAAAAGGTTGGAAAGGATTGAATGGCTTTTTTAGAGAAAGCAGGAAGGCGAGAGAGATGGAGAGAGGAGTAGAGAGAGGTGGAGGGAGGGAGAGGGAGGGAGGGAGAGGGAGAAAGTCATGAGAGCATCGTTATCATGCGTCAAAATAGAAACATCCCCGCCTAGGTGAAAAGTTCCAGAATGTTGATTCCACCACACTAGTAAGTTTCAACGGAGCGCGAACCACGAAGCTGCATACGAGCACGAGACAGCGGCGACAGACTATTCCCGTAAGGATTAGAGGCACCACCGCGACGGATCTGCTGAGGCCAGTACATGAGTTTCTGCGCCTCATCCGCGGAAGCAGCATCAATGACATAGCGGATGTTATTCTCATCGACGCCTTCGATCTGCACACGCGGCGGCGCACTCAGGTTGGGGAGATGAATGATATCATCGTCGCTATCGTCATTTGAGGCATCACTCGAAGGAGCTGAGTGAGCTTGCATGCAGTAGACTGTCCCGGGTGCAAATGGCACATCGGGAGTTGAGCAGGGCATGGCGGCGAGGTTACCAATGGATTCCGAGCGTCCTCGTTGGCGAGATACGGAGGGGCTTGTGCAGCCGCCGGTTGAGATAGGTCGCTGTTCGCTGCTTGCGTTCAGCACGTCCATGTACGTGATTGGCTCTCCCGATCCAGGGCGGGTGATTATGGGCTCCTTGTCATGTTGGAATTCGGCTAAGAATTCTGGGGTGGGGGCTGGGGCGTCGGTGTGTCGACGGGGAGCGTGGGAGCCAGAGACTCTTCGGAGGAGGCGGTCGTAGCCGACGCTGGTTGAGATGCTACGGCGGGTTTCGGGGGCTCTCTTGTGTTTGAACGAGTTTCTGCTCATGAGACGGTTCTTCGCTGAGATGCTTCGGTGGAGTGCGGTTGCTGGTCTGGAACTGTTGCTGAACTCGTCTTGCTCTGGCGAGGGTGTGAATGGAGGCCCTGGGGCTGGGACTGGGACTCGACGGAATGCCTCGTGGGAATTGACCTCGCGGACTATAGTGTCCTGTAGTGTCTCGTGGGTTGGCTGGGAGCCTTGGGCGGCCTTATAAGCCTTGCTGAAAAAGTCCATCATGTCCGAGGCTTTGAAGCGTGAGGATGATCTTGGGGGGCTGATTGGGCTGGGAACTGGTAGAGGACTGTTCATTACTTCTGCGATGCTGGGAGCCTGTTTTAGATCGCAGGTTGACGGCGTTGGCGGCTGGATGGCACGATGCCCAATTTTAGGGCGTCCTTTTGCAGCTAATTGTGTATTGATCGAGAGTCCTCGCGCATTCTTTTTGGAGACTGGCTCTGATAGCTGTGGTGGAGGGAGCGAACCTTGTGTCCGGCGCGCTATTATAGCAGGTGGTCGTGGTACCGAAGAAGCCTCGGTGGTGTTGTCACTACCCATGGGCGTAGGAATTGTAGGGCTATCAGGCAAAGGAGTGTTGCTCCACCTTTTGCCCTGTTTATGTGCAGGAGGGACCCCCAAGCGCTGAACAGGAGATGGAGGTGCATCTTCCTGTGGGACAAAGTCTTCGTCTGCAGAGAGGCTCGGCGAAGATCTCTGAATTTTAAGATAGTTGCCAATATGGGACTGAGATCGTGGAGATGAAGTGCCCGAGCCATCATCTGGAGAGAGCTTTGTCCGTAGATTTTCGGCCGAGGCCCAAGTAGGCTTCCCTGGATCCCGCTTCCTGGCTTTGCGCCGTTGGCCTTCTGGGATCCGTACTCTGCCAGGCGCAGCTGGCGATGACCGAGAACTTAAGTGAGACAAAGAGCGACCAGGGCTGCTATATTTCGCAATATTTCTATCAGCCACATCCTCTTGGTATAGAGCGGAAAGTAGACCCGAGCTGGCGAGTCCATTCCGGTATTGGATCCGTAGAAACCGGGTCATGTTTCGTTCCGCAACGTCTTCATTGTATAGGCTGAGAGGAGGAGAAAGAGGTTCTGGGGTGATTGTCTGATTGCCTTCCGTAGAGAACAGAGCATCCATCAAGTCGATATGCCGGCCATTTTGAGGTTTGGAAGGTGCAAAATGAGTAGTAAGAGGCCGTAATTGGGATTGAGAAGATGTCGACCGTGCCAGTCGATCATGTAGATCTTCGAATTGCTTCTCAATCTGATCAAAATGATGATCCACATCTAGAGTCTGCGAATTTCTGGACGGGAACCCCTCATAATGACTTCGTGTAGGCGAGTCAACCGTATGAAAATAGGGTTCTATGCCACAACCCTCGAGTCCAAGACTGGTTGCTGGACGAGAGATAGACTTGTCGGTCTGGAATAGTTTCTTCAATGCAACCATTTTGAAGTGAAGATATCAAGCGCAAAACGCGCAATTGAAGAAGGGCAACAGTAAAGGAAATAAAACAGAATATCAAGCTAATTGAGAAAGCAAGACCAGCGGTCATGAAGAATCGAAATTAATGTCATGGCAAGCTCGAGGAAAGACAAGTTCAGGTGTCAATAGGAAAGACGAGAAGAACCCCGAAAGTATCACGAGGTCAAAAACAGAGTGTCGATCTAACCTTGTGAATCAGGGGGGGGGTCTTCTCCAAGATCCAACGCTAAAAGTTTAAGAATATGCCTTTCTCTTTGTTTGATATTTGACGGCACTTGCCGCTTTTCTCTCCTTTTTCGAGTCTCGAGTACTCCGACTTCATCCATTTAGGAATAGTTTTCCTTTTTTGCCCAACGTTGATGCCTTGATCGATAGCTCCATGTGAATATGGACTGGACTTTTTTCTTTTCATAAAACGTCCAGGCTGATCATAGGCTGAGAGCTCAAGAGCTGCCCCATCTTAGGTTGTGATCCACACGTGCGGTTTTTTTGACAGGATCCATCGATGGGCGAGAATCTGCTCTTGTGATTACCTAGTCGATCGTGCGCCAATCAGTGATTCATTGTGGGACTCGAATGTCTAATTATGTCGAACAGGAGATGACGATAGTGGATTCGGGGCTTGAACTGTGGCATACGATGGAGCTTCCAATTTCCGCACAAGCCGGTCATTGGTGTGACGAAGTGATCGACCGTGAGCCGTCTGCTTAGCGGGAGCATATGAACCCAACACCATTTTTGGTCTTTGGTAATTCAACTGTTATACTCCGTAGTCAATGGAGTAGAGGGGTAATCTGAAGTCTTAAAGAAAAAGCAAATTTAGATTAATATAGACTGGATCTTGGATTTCCGCAATGTCATATATTGTATGTATGTTGTAGTACCTCGTACTACAGAGTACGTACTTCGTACTCCATACTCGGCAGATACATAGCCTTCTCTCTCAGGGGCAAATTGAAACACTAGTCTACAAGTCGATCTTTCACGTTCTTTGTGAAAACCCTGCAGGTGGAGTTCTCGACTTTAAAATTCTTTGTTGCGTCCGTACTCGAACAAGGTATGTGTATGTTGTAGATATGTTGTTTATTGTACACAAACTTCTTAGATCTGATATACGATCGATCGACTCCGATACCATTTTCTCGATTCGGATGGGTCTACAAAGATCGTCATAACTTTAGGGGAAGTGTTGACGGAGCGTTTACTCCGTACCCGCCTAACGCTTAGCCCTATCCCCCTTTTTTTTACCGGTTTTTTTTAGAACATAAAATTGCGTACGTATTATGGACAATCTATGGAGCTACTCCGTTCCTCTCTTATATTATTCCAAGGAACTGTATTGTGTATCCTTCTTATAAGAAAAAGAAGAAAAGATATAACATTGACATATAAAGTAAAAAGTTTCAAAGCTTAGGCCAACTGTTTGCAGACTATGAAACTGATATCTTGCCCCAAACTGTTCCATACGGAGTCGGAAGTGGGCCTGGTTACTAGTATGGCATGTCGTATGACTACAATATAGATGGATATTAAAAACTACTCGTAGCATCATAATAATATTTTGCCTTATCACATGAAAAGAAATAGTACATATGAAATTAGGACGGCGAATATTAGTATTCAGGTCCGAGCGTGTGCCATAGTATGTGCTAGTCGACGTCCATTACGATAATAGACGAGTCACAAACAATGTGGATCACCATAGGAGAGGTGTTGGTCTGACCAAAAGTGGCTATGTGCATCTTGCTTTCTAGTGGCACTATATCCTGTGACACATGTTCAAATTGATTAAACAGGAACATCAAACAAACTAGCATATTGCTACATCAATGATAGAGCCTGTAAACTTCATTCATTCGTTATGTGTGACTATCTTAGACTTAAGCAAAAGACCTGGCGATAGATTCTCTCACATCCTCAGCCAAGACAGTATTAGCCCCACGAGCCGCATCAACAGCTCCGTCAATTAAAGCTTCATGACCTGTACGCCCATCGTCCTTTTCAAGAGCAGCCCTTGAGCTATCACCCTTGAGCCAGAGCTCAGTAATCTCATCACGCGCAGGCATGTATGCCACCACACAAGCTGACAGAATCGACCGATGTTCCGCTGGATCAATGTCGAGCATGAGTCGTGGGGCAGATGACGCCGACTGATTGGAGTCATCCGAGACTAGAGCAGCAACACCACCAGACACAAGGTCAAGACAGTCAATGTGGGCATCGGCAATGGCAGCCGAAGCCGCTGTGATACAACCGGCGAGAACGTTCATCATTCCCCACGACGCATCATGCGAGTCGGGAGCATCCCCCCACCAACGGTCATCCTCTGCTTCAATGATTGTAAGAGTGATATCCAAGCCACTCTTAGGCCAGCGCTCAGCAATGATTGCGCCACGGAGGGCGGTCTCTAAATGTACGCCAAGGTCACGCTCACTGGCATCACGTATGTGTCCCTTCCGCTTGCGGGCGGCAAATGGTGCGTACTTGACATGAGTGGTGAGAACGAGGTTTGGTGAGAATGCAGCAGAGCGGGGGAGTGGCTTTGGTCCATGGACTGTGCAAGCCAACTTGAGTGCTGAGGAAGGCGGGATCAGAGATTTGGGGTTGGAACGGGCGGCGGCGAGGGAAGCAGATGGTTCAAATTCAAGGTATGAAGAGCCTGAGGCAGTTGGAATCAATCCTGTTTTGAGAACTATAGCATTGAGGGTTAGCTGCGATCAACAAGAAGCTTGTCGGCGATTCATACAGATTTTCCGTAGTTCGGTGGGTTGGCGCTGGCGCTGGGCGCGGTTTGCAACGCCTGTTGAGGATTCTTGGAGAGATGCGAAGACTGGAGGTCTTGTGCCACCAGGTGGGCCATTGATACGTCTTCTATCAGCCATTTTAGGTAATTTGGCGCAATACTGAAGCTGTCGAAAGATCGCAATCGTTGCAAGTCCCAGAAACGGAAATCTTGGGAGTTTGCATTGTTTGTAGGCCCCACCGCCTAGCGCCGTTTGGCTTTTTGGCGACTTTTCTTCAAAATTTTTGTTCTTCTCTTTTCTCCCTCTTCTTCACACACACTCTCCTAACAGAGAAAACAGAGGAAACTCCTTCTAATGTCGATGGAGTTGACTCTTGTTGTTATTTAATATTTTTCCTGTCACTAACATGCTAAACGTGAGTACCGTCCAATCCCTTCTACCCTGTCTACATGATTGAGAGAGTTCCAACTCCTGTTTGGCGACAAAAAATGGGCCATGAACAAACATGCATCACCATCTGATTATGACACCAAATCTGCCATTGTTTTTCAATACTCCACTGCTATGCATCAGGGACTAACAATTGCTCAAAGACAGAAACAAAACCCCTCTTGTTTTGAGGTACAGGGATCTCGATGAAAATCTCCAACTAATTATGGTAAGACAACACTTTTCTTCCACCTTTCCCACCTGCACTCATTATGATGAGAAAACATTTTCAGTTCTGCTTCTGCAAAATTTTTGAAGATAACAAAATACCTTACCAAAAACTCCTGATCCTTCTTGAGTCATTATCATTTGTCTATCACCCATACTGTCAGTGACAAGAGTGCTGACAATTGAAAAAGATCTAGCTGTAATCCACATCATTGATGCTCTGTTTACATTCATCTATCCAAAAGGTACATCATTGTCTTTCCTCTACTGCATGCCACCCCCTAGTTATTATGATGACAACCAGTCTATCCATTCAATGACCTCTTTTGGGGACCGCCCCTCAGGTTGCACCCAAGCCGTACATCATTGTGAGGAATACAGGTGTCGATCCATTGTTTTCCATCTCCCTTATACTGGACCATTTGTGCCTTCGGGCGTGAACGGGAGGAAGGTTGTGGAGTCTGGAAGCTTTGGGCTCGTCGTCGTCTGAGTACGTTCCTTGCATTGTTGTCTTGTCCGCGGCATGGTACTGCTATACTTGGCTTGTGTTGGTTTCCTAATGCTGGGCTGCTTATCCGTCTTGGGTGACAGTCCGGTGCGAGGGGCCAGCAGGGGATGGGATGAATTAACACGGCTTGACTGAATACTATATATGCTTCTACTTTTGCTTGCAATCGTGAAGCTATGCATGCTTGTTTTGCTCCTTTGGTTCTATTGGACTTTTGCTGACAGCATTCAAAGCTTTACCTAGGTCTACACTTTAAGATATCATGGTATATAGCTTAATACATCTGCATAATAGCACACATTTGCATCACGAAAGAACTTTGTAATCGAGTAAGTTTGAGTGTTCATCCATGGGGGCGAAGTAGTTAAGTTCATGTTCCTGGTGAAACTGAATCGACGCCAATACCCGGGTGTATCTTCCGATGTGTGTTGGAGCTGATTAGGTGGTTGAAGTTTCTTTGTTGGACCTTGCGTTGTAAGTACTCGACAGTCCTCTAGAGCTATTATACCAGCCCCAATGGAGGATAGACACTTCTACCCATGCTACGGAATTGGGAGTAGTTTTCCACCTCAATTCCCATTGCAAAAAGTCACAAGCAAAGCAATAGATTTCTCTTAAAGCTATGTACGATGAAATAGAGAAGAAAATAGTAGACTCATAGAACGTCCCCAAAAGGCAAGACACATGAAAATCACCACTGCCACCTAGCCCCTGAAAATCTAAACAAAACATGGGAATCATTACCTTGAACCTCGACATGCAAGACCAGGAAAACAAAACAGGATAACTCCTCATTCATGATTTTCTTAATTATGACATCTTTCTTTTTTTGGGATTTTGTTTGTTTTTTTTCTTGCGGTAAAGCATCAATCGTCTGGAAATCCACTTGGGATTGACCCTTGTCGTTCAACCCAAGTCGTCTTCGGCCATAAATATATGGCTGGATTGGACAATTGGGAATCTGCCTCGAGGAATTATTTGGTCTCCTCGAGTGGTGTCGTCGTTCCATTGGATCTTGACATGCTGTAGGGAGCCTGTATCACGAGTTAGCATTGGTCTAACCACATTTCAGCCGATAGTTTGATACTTACGAGAACTTTCTTGGCATTGCAGATTCTCCAAGCCAGGTTCCGCACATTGCCGTCGGCTTTGACAACAGCAGGTGCTAACTCGATACCGAACCTGCGAGGAAAGGGTCAGAATGTGATACAGGATTGAAAGGATCGTCGAAAGAGGGAACTCACATCTGATGGACAGCAAAGACCACACGTTTGGCAAACTTGCCATCCCGTTCCACGAGGGTACCGAACTGCTCATCCACCGTCTCCGGAGCGATTTCAGGATCACGATCGAAGCAGTTACGAACGACGGGCAACAAGGCATTCTCAACAGCCGATTCCATGAGACAACCGCCGTCAGCGATAGTTTCATCCTCGTCTGACCGGCGAATGCGAATCTCAAATGGCCTCGAGATAGCCATGACATTGTGCATGCCATTGTGGTGGTAGCGGAGTTCGAAGACACCCTGGGTCCAGAAGAGCTTATCGCCAGAAAGAAGGATCTCGCCAGAGGCGTATTCGCAAGGATTGTGACGATCGGACGACTGGATAACAACATCGCTAGTGAGGATACCCTTTTCACAGGTCAAGTTGTCGTATGCGCCTTCGTTGGTTGCGACCCAGCGGCCTTGCGATGACACACGAGTGACCTCTCGCGAAGTGTTGTCCGTGACCCGGTAAAGGCCAATCCAATCCTTCTTGCTGTGGTGGAGCGGGGCAGTCCATTTGACCTTGATCGGGGAGCCGTATTCAAACGTCAGGTCCTTGAGGTCACCACGGCGGTCCAGGGGCATGCGTGCGTTTGCACCTTCACGGCCCTTGTTCTTTTCGCTCTCCTCGAAGGACAGAGGACTGGTACCTTCAACCGACAGAGAATAATCGCGAGCGTCGAATCCAGCCAGGTCCGCATCAATTCGAGAGATGGTAACGCGAGCAGGGTATTTCTGGAAGAGAGCAGTGGTATCTTTAACAAATGTGTTGACTCCCGCGGCGAGTTTGGGTCGGGCGTTGTCGAGCATCTCCTCAATGAATTCGAAGGAGTCATCGAACATCTTGTCAACGCTTCCGTGCAATTGCTTGAGAGAGGGTGGGAGGGACCGCTTCAGGCTCTTAACAAGACCCGCATCCTGGCGAAGGCTACGACCGTACAGCTTCTGCATGTGAGGACGTTCAACGAATTGAATGAAAGCCAGGCTGAGGATGTGGCTCAGCAAGGCGAGGAAAGTGACGGCTCCGCTACTGGTGATGAGAACAGCACCCCACACGCCTGCGAGACCTAGAACGCGTTCTGGGTTGTTGAGGAAGCGGTAAATACCGTTGTAGGTGAGCTTTAGAGACTCCTCAAAGAAGAAGTCACCGTAGAACCAGCCAAATTCACCGAGAGACTCGTAGATGCTGACCGAGGTCCAAATTTGCAGACTGATCAGGCCAGCTCCAAGCACGTGTCGGAACAGAACCAGACCATAGCCCCAATCGGCTGGGAATGTGTACATCTTCCACACGGCAGCAATAAAGCTAGAGTAACACAAGACCATGCTGAGATGATAAGTGCCCTTCCATTGGTTCCACGCTTCCTGCGGTGTGTCACCATACTTGACGAAGTGCCTTGTCCAAGACTTGGTGTTGGATTGGTTCCGAAGGATATACCCAATGCCTACGGAATACCAGATTCTGGAAATGGCAGCGAGGACCACAAACAGCAATTGGTACCCTGGTGTAGAGGGTGTCAAAGCTGTGATAGAAAATACAAGAAGTTGAACCAGCATGATCGATGAATCAGTGGTTCTATACAAATCCAGGTTGTGCAGCCCCAAGAGGTTGCGGACGGACTGGGGCGGCTTGGCCGAATACGAAGTTGTCGCGTTGGGAGTCTGATCTTCAGACGGAGTTGGCGCTGTCGGGGTGTCTAGATCGGTGGGCAAGCTGGAAGAAGAATCCGCACAGGTAGAAGAGCGCTTTCTGGGTGGTGGCGGGTTATAAGTTTTGTCGATGTGCGGATTCTCCACCAGAACGAGGAAAATGAATTGTGCTGCATGGGCAATGATCGAGATGAGCAACACCTTATAGCTGGCTGCCATCAGAGAGATTCCGTAGTAGCCGGCATAACCAACCGAGTACATTGGGTGAGGTGCCATTTCAAACACGCCATCGAAAGTCAACTCTTGATCAATGAGGTAAAAGAAGTCACCCCAGTACCAAGCATAGTCCTTGACCACTCGATGCGCATCTAATTTAACCCAAAGGTTAAACAGCACTAACACGATACCTGCGGACCACCGGAGAACAGTCATGAAAATACTCTCGTCAACAGGTTGATGGCCACAAGCTATCGCGAAAAGGCAGTAGGAAGTGAAGTCACACATGAGGATCAAGTCCACAAGACGTCTAAAGACAAGCCAGGTGTTGTATTCAATTGGAGCATTGTCGAAGGAGTAATCTTGCGGAATCTTGGTCTCCAATTCCCGTTTGATCCAATTATACAAGTTGGGGTGTGGGTTTCCCCCAGTGGCTGGGTTGACAAAGACCTTAGTCTTCTCTGCCCATCTAATCAATGTCTTGTGGTGCGACTGATTGTGAAGCAGCCATCCAATTCCTGCATTGTAAGCCAAGCGCCAGAAGAGGTAAGTGGCTGCAAAGACCGGGATTTTGGCGCCCGCGGGCAATGCCCAGAGAAACAGAATATGACCCGCCAAGAGAATCAACACGACAAGGTCACCAAAATTCTTTGGTTCAGACGGCGAAAGCAGCTGAGAGACCATGTCATGAGTCTGAGGGACCGTAAACACTGAAAATAGGTCCCCGGTTAGCAGCGGGCTCTCACCAATACATGAAGATAGAGGGTTTGGAGCATCCAGTCAAGACATTCAATTGAAAACATAATTAACACATAATAAGCTTACCTGTTCCATCGGGAGTTCTTCCAAATGTCTTCTGCTTTTTGCCATCTTTGATCTCCACCTCCGCAGCGGCTGTTAAAGCCTCGCGACCGACTGTTGAATCGGCGCGTAAATTTCTCTCACGTAGCCCATCAATATCTTGATGGGCCCCTGTTGAAAGGCCTTGATCCATGTTTTACCACTTTACAAGGGTGTTGAGAGAG
Organism: Penicillium griseofulvum; assembly: GCF_001561935.1. Lineage (NCBI taxonomy): Eukaryota > Fungi > Ascomycota > Eurotiomycetes > Eurotiales > Aspergillaceae > Penicillium > Penicillium griseofulvum. The sequence goes on along the minus strand of NW_024467471.1, from coordinate 1,805,619 downwards.
CGAAAACTGTTGAGACGGGATGTGACGACAGAAGCATGTGATAATCGAGAAAGCGGAACTATGCTTAGTCAGTGGGGGGGGAACACGAGGGTTCTCCAGGGCTGCTTGATGATTTGTCCTTTATATCTAAGGGCTTGTTTTGTTCCTGACAATGGTCCCTCTATCTCTCTCCTATTTTTTTGGGAAAGACAAAGGGGAAAAATTACCGAGGAGACCAATTATTATTTATATAAGTCCTAAATAGTGGAACCGTTGAGACTGAGGTGTCTCTCAAGAAGTGCGGGCCTCCGAATGGAGCGGAAGGAGAAAGAAATGGGGCCCTTTGATCAAACACGGTTAAGTGGCCTTAGTCCGCTTCTTCGCTTCGAGTTGTTGTTGGGAAATACTTCTAATTCTATTCTGAATAGGCTTTTAGACATCTCTCCTGTCTATCCATTCCCTGAATTGTCCATGGCTACTGCGGGATTATCGTGCAGTGCGGCAAGTGCGGTAGCCAGTAGTTGTGCGCACAATGGCATATAGTGTGTACACTTACCGCCTGTATATAATGATACAGTCCCTTTGGGCTCGTGCCCCATATATAAAGTGCATTGTGATCGTGTCCGCATATCCCACGGGCGAATGGGATGATCCATGGGTAGTGGAGTACTTGACATTAGCCAATCCATATCCCTGGTTGTTTATCACACCCCAAATCGAAACTTCTTGTTACGATGTACAAGCACCGTTGATGTCAATGCGTTGAAGATTGATAATGGTAACTCATAATAGTGCACTGCCTACCTCACCTGGGCACTGGATTGAATTTACTACGCGATATGCAACAGTGCTGATCCAATCTAAGCTGCAGTCCATGACCCCCGCTTCTTGTCCTCGCATGTTAAATGCAGGTTTTCTGACCGTTTCACTGGGCCACGTCCATCCTACTGCAGTAGAGGCGCTAGATCAAGACTCTGGATCCCCCTAGTTAAGTGCTGACAGGCCCGGGATTCTTTTTATCCTGTGGGGCTATTTATTGTTGAGTGGTTTTCATGTGTCCATGGCTAGGACTTGCATGCCTAAAATGTAGGTACGGAGTAAAACCTGTTTAGGCGTATAAATTAGTGTCACTCTAGCGTCCTTGGGGATTAAACGTCTATCTTGGCTTCATAAAATCCATTTCAATGTCAATATGTTGTACATGAAACTCAATTAACCCACAACACCAGAAGCCTCAAGCTCTGGTCTATTATTCTGTGAGACTTGTTGTTGTGTCGATTGCCTGGGCCCATCGTTGCCCAGTGATTCCTCGTGACATAAGCTGACTACTGGACAGGCCAAAACACGTGTCCTTCTTTTCTCTTCTCTACAATAACTCAAGCGTTCTAGCGTTCTAGCGTTAAGGGAGATGAATGTTTTTAAAGTGTGGGTGAGATGGCGACCTCTCAACCCGAGTGAGGCCGGAGCTGGAGAAATCCAGCGGGAGTATGGCCAACATCACAACAATCCACAGTCATGCACCTCCGTTACCTCACCTTTGCAAACTAAAGCACTTTCTACTCGAGAAAAATCCTGGAAGAGTGGATTCTCGTTTGATGGGATCCTTGAACGTGATGATAACAACCACGTGGTGTTCAACCGCGTCGTTGCACCAGTCCTCCCAGAAGTTCTGGAGGGCAAATCTCGCAATTTCTTTGCATACGGCCACTCAGGCAGCGGCAAATCCCATACCATGATTGGCTACAACTTTGAGAATCCCGATGAGTTTGGGATGTGTTTAGCTGCTGCACGTCAACTAAGCGCTGCGCTAGAAGAGATCAATCTTGGGGACAGCAACCATCAATTCGGCCTTGGACTCCGTGTGTTCGAACTACGAAAGAATATTGCTTTCGATCTACTCAATGAGCGGAATGAGTGCTTTGTTCGCGAGGGATCCGATGGCCGGGTCTACATCCGTGGCGAAACAGAAATGCTGGAAAATGGGAAAGTGAGAGTTCGACCAATCGCTACAAAGGCATGTTGGAGCTTTGAAGATCTGCACCGAGAGCTACAGAAGGGCTTGAAGCACCGTAGAACTGCGACATCGACAGTCCATGATCAAAGCTCGCGCACGCATGCCGTGATCGAACTGGAAATCATCACCAAGGAGCTTCTTGATGCGCGTGATCAGGTGGTTGAGCGGCAATCTGAGCTTGTTCCTGTAGGAAAACATGCAACAGATGTTTATATCGAGGAACAATCCCGTGCAATTATCCAGACTGAACCGGGAAAATACGCACCAAATCCTGATTATCAAATGGATCAAGCACGCGTCGATGCCGCAGAAGCACAAAAAGCTGAGTTTGAATCTCGTGTTAAAAAGGCAGAAGAGCATGAGTCTGAAGTGTTTGCAACTACCGCTAGGGCACATCGATGTATCGGTGGCAAGCTTGTGTTCGTAGATCTCGCCGGCGCTGAGTTCCTTTCCAGCACGACGACTAGTTCTGCGCCCAAACAAACCCCCCAAGAAAAGCAAGAAGGGAGGCAGATCAACACTGACCTTCTCGCATTAAAAGAAGTGATCCGAGCCCTGTCAAGCAAGAAATCTCGTATCCCATACCGTTCTTCTCCATTGACTATGGTGCTGCGGGAGCACTTCGAGGCATCAGCTGATACTCATTCGGCCATGATCTTGACTGTCTCGCCGGAGGCCAATCAGTATACCGCAACGACGAATACACTGAAATATGGAGATCTGGTAGGCTTGGCAAATGGACATAAAAAATAGTTTAGATATACATCATACAGAGCCATTTCTTATAGAGGCCGGGTTCTCCAACCAGTTCTTAAACTCAAATTGATTTCCCCATTTAGTACACGATGGTTTTAGTTATTCTCTCGTATTTTCATGACTTGAGCAGTGATCATATCAAATGAAATATTTCACTCATACACTTGCCTCTCCGACACCGCAGATATGCCTTGCCCCGCCAATCGCAGCGGGTTTTTAGTCATCCCCCGCTTATCAAGCATCAATCCGCCACCGGTGAATTTCTGAATTTCTCTGTTTCTTGCGACTGCATAATATTTGTTTACTAAATTTGCTCTTGTCTCCATTTCCATACAGAGCAGCAATCCAAAATGGCGCCCTATGTGGAGGAGTCAGTTGAGGCGTCTCTAGCAGTATCGTCCAAGGTGACGCCCAGCCTTGTCGCACCCGAACCCGGTATGCATGCACAGAACCATTGACATAATACACATACTGACTCTCCACAGAACACTGCCCAGGCCCTGAATCCGAGCAAGCTGGTCAAGGTGATGCCTGCGCTGGTTGCCCAAACCAACAGATTTGTGCCACCGCACCCAAAGGCCCCGACCCCGACATCCCAATTATCACCGAACGACTCTCCCAAATACGACACAAGATCCTAGTTCTCTCCGGAAAGGGAGGAGTCGGCAAGTCCACGTTCTCAACCCTACTTGCGCACGCTTTCGCCGCCAACCCAGACTCCACTGTCGGCATCATGGACACCGATATCTGCGGGCCGTCGATCCCCAAGATGATGGGCGTGGAGTCAGAGACTATTCACATCAGCAATGCCGGATGGAGTCCCGTATGGGTTACAGATAACTTGGGCGCGATGAGCGTGCAGTTCATGCTGCCCAACCGTGACGATGCGGTGATCTGGCGCGGACCCAAAAAGAACGGACTGATCAAGCAATTCCTCAAGGATGTGGACTGGGGCCAGCTGGACTACTTGATTGTCGATACGCCTCCCGGGACATCTGACGAGCATCTATCCGTCAACTCTTTGCTGAAGGAGTCTGGCGTTGACGGTGCTGTCGTCGTAACTACCCCGCAGGAGGTCTCATTGCTGGATGTACGCAAGGAGGTCGACTTCTGTCGCAAGGCTGGTATTAAGGTTTTGGGATTGGTAGAAAATATGTCTGGATTTGTCTGTCCTAACTGCACCCATGAGTCGCAAATATTTCGGGCGACGACTGGCGGCGGTCGCCGGCTGGCGAAGAAAATGGGCATTCCTTTCCTAGGTGCTGTGCCTCTGGATCCCCGCGTTGGCATGGCGTGTGACTTTGGCGAGAGCTTTGTGGATAACTTCCCAGACAGCCCTGCGTCCAAGGCAATCAAGCGGGTCGTGCGCTTGGTGGGACAGGCGGTTGGGGAGGACCCAGATGATGTTCTCCCAGAGGACAGGATGGATTAGAATGCTCTTTCTTTTTAGATTATTTACACAGCGCGGTGCATATGGGTAATATTTTTGCGGAATACCTCGGCGTTTGGGACATAGCATAGACCATGACTTGATACGATTGGCCAGAATGGCAAATGAACAGGTGCATATTCACCACGAATTGGATTTATATCTCAAGTACTCTCTAGATTTGACCGTTAGTAGGCCGCATATACTAAAGCCAACTGATCGATTTCATCCTCAGCTTGCCCCATAAAGCCCACAACTGCGAAGCCATCGGGGGCAGTAAATGTCTGGCAATTATCAGTTGAGGTGCCCGCCTCCAAGGTTTTACCAGCACTGGTGGTAGCCTTGATATAAAAGTTGCGAGTGTGACTATTATACTGCCCAGTACAGAGCTTGGTCTCGGTCCAGTGCTCCCCAGAATCCAGAGTAAGAGAGACTTTGGTGCCACCAGTCCCTCCATGGCTAAAGGATGTGCCATCCTTCAACTTCAAGGCAACGGAATCCAGCCTCTTTGCACCAGAGAAAGTAATCTCAGAAACAGCAGGCGACGAAGGAATCTTCGGCAGATCATTGAACCACACCCCGTGCGGACCACCCGAGAACTGACTCTGTCGCAGAGACGACGAAAGCGACCAGGTGAAGTTCACAAGAATCGGGTTATGATCCGAGAGAATCTGACCCAGATACTTGGGGTCAGTGTTTGTAAACTTTCCACCGTCATAGACGAAGCTGTCTGCCTTGAGCGTCACAACATCAGACCCCCGGTACAGAACTTTATCAACCGTCTCGCAGGTCTGAACAGAAGACGGGTTATCGCATAGCAAGGCATCTGCCCCAGCCGTGGGGTAGACACCATCTTTCTGAAGGTCAACCCAGGGGTCAGCAAGGTTATTCTGAGACTTGAAGACTCGGATTCCCGTATCAAGGGCGCGCGTGTATCGACTATTCGTATCGCCCATGACTACGACGGCGTTACCAGTCGACCAGGTGTCGATGTAATCTGCGACTTGCTGCAAGTTGGAATTTCGGGCAGTTTCATCCTTATCCTCGGTGCTAGTGGGAGTCAGGCTTAGAGCGACAGTGTGAGAATAGCTTTTACTCACCCAGCGTCGGCATGGATGTTGTAAAAGTCGACATAGACTCCATCGGCCGGGTTCCAGCGCATGAAGGTGAGTCCCTTCGGGGTCAAACAGTCTGAGCCGGATGCATCGGAACATGTGTTCCATTTCACGCGGGTGAAATCTACCCAGTCGTGGTTGGAGATGGTGTTCAAACCACTTCCAATGGCTGCGCCGCCGGAGGTAGCGGTCCGGTAAGCATGTTTATCTGTTTCATAGATGTAGGCATGGTAGTTGAAATCCTAGAGCGTTGTTAGATCATTTGATATACTAGGAAGACTGGGTTTGGCGGTACCTCCTGCATATTGATGATATCGTAGCCATATTGTGAGAAGTAGGTGCCGAGCTGCTTCGCATTTTCGGGCTTTGTGCCATTGACGTCGTTGGACTGGAAGATTGAAGGTAGACCTGCGACATTGAAGCTCAGCGCAGTGAATTTACCGCTTGTTGCCGCTGCATTGGCTAATGCTGGCAGGAGACCTAGGAGGATGGTCTTCATGTTGGAATGTCTAATTAAGCAGTTTTGACAACTTGAAGAGTCTCAGCCTGCATAAATCCAAGATGACTTTAACAGTGAGCTTTTATAAGTCTGGTTTCACGCCAAGAATAAGCGTTACAGTATGCGCTAAGACAGTTTGATGATTGGCAGTGTCATTTCCCCTTTTCTCTTAGATGCGTATGCAAACAGGGGAAGCCTCGGAGAAATATGCAGAAATACTTAATCTATCTCAGGGGTAAATCACCTGTTCATGGACGATCTATGCACTCCGTACTATGTATACTATGAACTTAATTCGTTAAACATCTTTTAAGACAAAGTCTCAGTGCTTGGACTAAGATCCGACGAAAGCTCAAATTAAATACAATACATAGTAGATCCTAACTTGGGATGGATATAATATTGCAGCTAAAGTAGAAGTCACAACGACAATGGCTAGGTCCATAACTGGCTGGATGATTTCTGTAACGTTTACTCCTGGATATCGAATCTAAAGCAGTTGGCTTTTGCATTAGTCCTGTACACATTATGATATCAGTATTCTAGTCGACTTCTTTGTCTAAGGTCTCGAGTTACTGTTCTCTTTGTCGACAGTTGTCTATTGCTATTATAGACTTGTTGTGCTCGTTGTTCTCAATGTCTTCGACTTGAACTTCTTTGTCCACTTTTCAGTATCCAATTTGGACCTTGTTCCCGCCTCCCATTATCATTGTCTGCCTTGTTGTGTGTTGATATTTTCGTCGACTCTTTGTGCACATTGTTTCTTATTTTTTCCTCTTTGTATATACTTGAAAGCCATCCCTACAGTCGAGTATGCGCCACCTACTTAGCTCGCATCTATATAATCCTTGGTCCCTCCGGGTATACAGACAAGTACAAGTCAATACTCCAATACTAAATACTTTAGTGTTATACCCGATCTAATCCAATCTGTTCAATATGTCTTGCTGTTCCTGGAATTGTTTCAACATCTGCCGCCATCGCAAAGCCCCATCCAGGGCCGCTACACCTTCGGGCAATGCTCCTATACAGTTAGTACCTTTTTTCAGCCCTACAGTCCCTGCCAAAGAACCCGTCATTCCAGCCTCTGTAGACGGTCCCGCATCCGGCGGTTATCAGTACGGCCAGCGCGAGATATCGGGAGAGTTGCGACAAAGATGGATCGATAATGCAAACGAGCCTAACTGCCCAATCCAGCCCCTAAACTTCGAATATAAAACGCTGACCCATGCTAGAAACTGGTCTGAAAGATGGCATACCGATTTCAATTACCGGGGCCCAAGACCCCCCGTCTTCCAAGTTGATCTCGCGAATTGTAACCTCCCTACGGGTGATGTAGATTACCACGATGCCAAGATCACAAAGAGGTCGGTCGTTCCGCATCCAATACGAGGGAGAGGTACTAACTTGTATCATTTCACGACTGCAGCGGGAGTTATTATCGTTAGAAATGTTGAAAGATACGATGGACCTTGGTGAAGTCATGTCGCCCTTGCACAGTACAATATCCACTTCGCCCAGAATGCACTGAGACACGTATATACCGAAAACGTTGTTAACGAGGATACTTGTGAATTTATACACGCAATTTGGGCTAACACCCAACCACCTAATTCTCCAGTGTTTAACCGATCTCCGGTATCAGTGAATCAAGTGAGTTGGGCGTATGATACCCCCGAATATAAGGCCATTCTAGGCACAGACCTTGGGAAAGGAGTGGCTGCTGTTGTTTTGTTGGCATTTCCCAGAGGTACACGTCGTATCACCAGAGTTGTTATCTGGAGGAATATTATCTTGCAGATGCGATTTGATATTGAGCCGATAGCTCAATAGATAGGGGGGGTTGTAGGAATCTTGTTCATCACCATCTAGCCTGCAGGTGTTCGATGAAACACCAAAGTATAGAATGTTGTTCTTTTTCTCGTCAAACTATTCCCTACTAAATTTAGATATATAGATCTTTTGAATGTCACATTCTGCTAGGTCATAATAATCAGATCGTGACATCTACTATCGGTGCTTCCTACTAGTACAAGCACGTCAGCAGTATCCCAAGCTTTTCAGCCTAGAGCTCCAGTCTCATGAAGTAATATTCACATCGTAAATTTGGTGTTTGTAGAGGGTAGGATCATATTTATATGAAATCAAGGAAATCAAGTTCGGCAGTGTCTCCACATATCTATGACCTTTATGCGGAGGTAGTATCCTACGAGATACCCTATATATCACCAGCAACTGAGTACTCATAAGTATATCAATGATCTAAAGCTTGAGAGATCTCAGAGTAAACTTAACTCATCTAAAATATCCAGATTATATACATATTCAAGTAGTTATAGGTAGTGTAACAACCTCGGACCGATGATGTCATATAGCATCAGGATCTCCGCTGTTCTGGGCAGAACATTCGACCTTAAATATCTCATCTCCCCCACCGGAAGACATTTCCAATTTGATTTCAAATACTTTTACCTCCTCCAATTTACTCTACCTATTCTATCCAAACACGCCTCATCATGTCGTTCCTCCCCTCCATCCGTGCCACCTCCCGTCAAGCTATCCGAACCAACTTCGCGCCAGTTGCCACATTCCGCTCTTCAGCAATCCGAACCTTGAAAGAGGATGATACAAGTTAGTATACTATCACCAAATTCTCCCTGCCATACTAATCACAAATAGACCGCGATGATCTCACCATCCACTACGAATCTCATAAGCAAGAAAACCTCAAGAGCACCAAAGAGGGCAGGGGAAAGTGGAAGGCCGAGCTGGCTAGTAACAGCGAAGCTGATGTAAGGATTGGCCCCTTATGAGTGTATCTTTTATCAAAGCTAACATGTTTGATTTAGGTCAAAGCGGATCGCGGCGAGGTAGATAGTGATATCACTTTCGAGGAGTTGCAGAAGAAGACGAAACATGTTGGGAAGCAATAAGGAAAAAGCTATTGGCCTTTTGTACCATGTTAATCACGAACTTCGTTGTGTATTTTATTGGGGCAGTCTGGGGTTGAGGCTGCTAGGAGTCTTCTATGCTGATTTATTCGAGTTTAACTCGTTCGTCAATGACAATTGATACTACACTCTGTTGAAGCGGATTAGGTATGGAAGGGAAGTTATGATCAAGATAGACTTGTAGATGTAGTATGATCACGAGAGTCTAGATGGGACTCGATCGCCTGAACGCCTCGAGCCACTGTAGGGGAAAAAAAAAAAAAACATCGGGAGAGTCAATCGTCCCATATTGCGCAAAGTTGTAAACGCCCGCTCGCCCAAAAAAGAAAACAAGTAATAAGCAATAGCAAACAGCCTTGAATCATCCACCCGTATCAAGGTATCATTTCAGGATCACAATCAAGATGACCAGAACAATGATCAATCCAATGATAGTCATCATGCTCCAGTTATCCCCCGCCTTTCGACGGATCCTATCTATACGCCGTCTCGCACCATCCAGTCGATTCTGATGACGCTCAACATCCCCATCCATTCCATCTAGAAGCTGAACGTGGCCATCCAGCTCATCACCAATCTGAATACTCAGCTGGTGCTGTCTACCGATCGACTCACCCAGCCGATCCAACTGATCATCCTGGTCGCGCATAGTTTGAGCGTGGTGATCGTAGATCTGCTGGTTGTCCATGTTTGAGTGATCCGGTCGCGGCGATGGCTCATCGCGGTATGGGCGGAAGAGGTTGCTGCGATTGCGCTCGTCTTCCACATCAATCTCATCTTGCACAGCTGCCGCTGCAGCGGAGCTGTCCATAAAGCGGACGGATTTGGAAGGTGGATGTTGGGGGATTGGTTGCTTCAGATCGGGGGTAGCGGGTTTCGACGCCTGCGTCGTGTTGTTGTCCGATGGCCCGCCGTCTGCGCCGTAGAACTGAGCCGCCAGATCTTTGTATTGGGCTTGGAGGGGACCGAGTTGGTCTTTCAGGGCGGCGGCGCCTGCACTGTCATGCGAGTTGGCTAGTCGTGTTTGTTCGGCTTCCAGAGCCTCTATACTCTCCCGGAGAGACTCGAGAGACCAGGATATTTCTCCATCTTGAGAATTGGGCTCGAGATCGAGTGAGATTGCCCTTTCGCGCTCCAAAAGCGATAGTTTGATGTGATCGGCGAGTAGGAATAGCTGGGCAGGGTTCGTCATAATGAGGTGTATGAGATCAAAATGTCAAGGTATTGAGATGTGTAAATCGTAGGCGTTTGGACGGTCAATACGGAGAAAGACCTCCGATCAACCAAGCAAAATATAAGTCAAACTTGTTGAGATGTGAGATTGGAGTGGAGATGGTAAGACGAGGATTCACAAGCGGAGGCAGCAAGGGCGGATCAACCGCTTTCCGCCTTTTGCCTCTCCTTGGATTCCCCCGCAGTCCCGCCTTCTCTTGAGCTCTCTGAACATGTCTATATCTTGCAAGCATTTGCTTCCGATCGCTCAACTAATGGTTTTCTGAGCCCTCATGGATCTTGACTATTCGGTCTATCTCGGTATCTAGCGCAAAGTTGCATGAACCCGGCGCATTGATTCCGCATTCCAAAGAAGCAACATAGGGAATAAAAACCCGTTCGTACCTTGCATATTGATTTGGACCTCGTGATAGGTCCCAAGCTTGCACAACATGAATCTACAGGACTTCCTAGCAATGGAGGATAGCCGCGACCGCGACGAGCTAATCGACCTCCGCAGTCTTGATCTCGTCTCCGAGTACGACTCACATCTTATGTGCCCGATCTGCCACTGTCCCTTCGTTGAGCCCGTTCGTCTGCAATGTGACCATGTCTTCTGCGGGAGTTGTCTCAGTTCGGCTATCACAACATTCCGCTCGGCCGACTCGGTTGAGTTCCCGTGTCCTTCTTGCCGAAATCCCACCCAGGAGGTGTCGGCCAGCGTGCCTCGCCTGCTGATCAACATGTGCGATGAGATCCGAGTGCGATGTCCATTGATAACGGAGGGCTGTCAAGAGATTATACCCCGAGGGCATGTCCAATCGCATGTCGAGAAGTACTGTGGGTACCGGTTATTACCGTGCCCGGATGATTCATGCGATCAGATGACACGAAGCAAGGACGTTGGGATGGATCAGAAGTGTATCCATAGAGTGCGGCGGTGTTCTCATTGCGATGAAGATGTTCTAGAACATGAGTACGAGGTTTGTTGCGCTTTTTAAACTTCTCAAAATCCTATAGATGCTGACCGGGAACGCCAACGTTAGGAGCATGAGAAAGAGCTCTGTCCAGTTCTTGAAGTTACATGTGTCGACTGCGAAACGGTTGTTACCAAGGGGACACTGCGGGAGCACATTGAATCATGTCCGGAGGTTGCGATCCCCTGCGCGGCATCTAAATATGCATGTCCGGTTAAGATCCGACGGGCAGACATTGCATTACATGAGCAAAGCTGCCCTATAGTCGCAATGGGCCCATACTTTGAGGCGCAAAATACCAGGCTCAAGTCCCTTGAATCAAGTATGCGCCATCTGCAACAACGGAATGAGATCTTCGAGGATGGGCTCGCAAACATCCGGTCTACTCTTGTCGAATCTACACGCTTGAGTGCGAACAGTAATAGCGGTGGACAACCTACCCAATCTGGCCGAGAACAACAATCCTCTGCTCGCGCCGACGTCCACTCAGACGATCCTGCAGATATTGCTGCGAGTGTATTTTCATCCAATGCCACAACCTATCTGCTCTCACTGCACGAATCTCTCCGGGAAGAGGTCAGCCAACTTTCGCATGCGATTACAGACCTGGATGCTCGTGCCAGCATGGCTATCATGAATGAATGTCTCCGCATCAAGGAGGATATAGCTCACACCAATGCGGCGGTTAACAGTGTCCGCATGCAGGTGCAATGGCTCATGAACCCTCGTCTTCACCAGGGGACACGGGGAGGAGCGGTCCGCACCAACACTGCAGATAGCGAATCCTCAGCGGCTGGGCCGAGCCAGCCGAGCCATGCTGCTGGTCAGCCCCTAGGGCCTCTCCGACCCAGGCGTCCCAGTGACGGTGGACGTGAGGGGACGAAGCTGTGAAGTGTGTTGAGATATAATTTGAGGCGCTGCATTTCCCCCTTCGATACAAAGGGATTTGGGACTTTCATGCGTATTTTGTACCTTATGATATGACTGATGATTAAGTTGTCTTGTTGCTACGGCCGTGTTGTACATAGTTGACAGGAAATAGACGGTTCTGGTTGCACTAATAATCGATTATTACTTTTTCCGAAGATGGAGATTAAGACAACTTGCCCTTCAGATCCAAATATATATATTACTAGATATCAACAGAAAGCAACCTACAAAAAGGCGACTGGAAAATCGATGGATCTTGGCATACACCTCTACGGCCAAACATTTACACCTAATTCATCAACGGACACACCAAAAAGGCTTTTTAAAAAAGTCAATTGACCCCTCTTCTATACATGTACACCAAAAAGAAGAGCAAAAAAGAAGAGCAAAAAAGAAATCTCAGGTTTGGTTTTAGGAATAGCCGAACGCGGGGGTCGAACCCGCAGCCTTAAGATTAAGAGTCTTACGCTCTACCGATTGAGCTAGCCCGGCCGGGCTGTTGAAGAGAGGAGAGGACTAGTGTATCATAGGGGGATTGACGTTCTAATAGTACCATAGCATGAATTGTAGCGGGGGTGAAAGTAAGTCACAGTTCAAAACAAGTATAGCTATAGAAAAGGTAAGCTCGAAATGTTCTCTAACTTCTCGGTATTTGGCTAGTGCTCGGTCGCTTGTTGATTAGGGGGGATGCCTGTCACTGAGGGGTAAAGGGGTGTAGTGTTGGATGGAGAAGAGAAAGAGAAGGAGAAAGACGAAGGAAGAGAATATAAGAAGATGAATAGAAAGCAAGCAAGGAAGAAGGGGGGAGATAAGACGTATACTTCAACGACAGGGATTGGTGGAAAAATGGCGGATAAAAAGGAATACAAGCCGCACTTGTACTAAAAGGGTTATAAACACTTTATAGCGATCTATAAATATGCTACTAACTATAATAGGGATTAATTAGTACTCTACACAAGGCGGTTCTTCAATACAAATTTCAAGCCCAAGCCACAGTGTACTAGCATTATTTGTACATACAAAAGTACCACAAGGAAAAAAAGGACTACAATTATTGAGCAACCCTATCATGTGCCTGCAACTTTAGGTCTCGAACGCTGCGCTAGCGAGATCAACCTCTCAACAAAAGCATGCGTCAAATAAAATGGCGGGAAAGTCTGCCCATCTTCCTTCGGTTTATTGAGATGAGCCAAGAGTTCAGCAATATCCTCCAAGGTCTTGAGGTCTCTGGTAAAAGTAGATGAAGTTGGAACCGTGATGAGATACCAGAAGACCGAGAGAACAGCCGTGAGGAGAAACTGAGCATGAATCCTGGAATATGGAAGAAACACGGATGAGTATACTTAAGTAGGAGAAGGTATCAAAGTCTCTTACCAGAACGTATGATCATTGACGAATTGGCGGACTCGCCAGATGTAGATCAGCGAAGACCTTGCAGCCTCAAAGCATAGCTCTGCACTAGATGGGAGAGGCGACCAGCTTTGCGGAGAAGGTATCTTGCAAGAGCTACTAGCCCCGTGGATCTTTCCGAGACAATAGTAATATTCCAAATGGATATTCACACCACGCATACTGAGATCATGGAATAGATAGTCCGGTGCGTCCTCGGTGGCGAAGAGTTCCGGCCGGCAGTCAACGGGATAGCCCAGCTTCAAGTCGCTCAGTTCTTGGTCCAGTTCACGAATATGCTGAAGACGTCTAGCTTCCGGTAGTGTCTGACTGTGCACTGAATAAAGCAACCGGAAGATCTTGGACTTGAGTAGAGAAAAGCGGAGGTCTGAGGGGAAAAGAAGTTCCTTGGACGACAAGGGCTTCATGTAGAAGTGGCGTGCTGAGGTTTTCTGGGCGTATGTTGTAGGCAGGTCTAGATCGCAATCGGCGTCGTTTATCAAGGGTGGCTGGGATTTTCTGATAGAGAATTCTTTGTCGATGGCATAGCAATGCCAGAACAAAGCTCGGAGATGTTGGCTACGCGGGTCTGTCCTGTGTATCTCATTTGGGGTTTGTATTCTGTTTGCCCCGAGGTTAAAGATGAGCTGCACGGCGATACCAAGAAGTAGTTCTCCTGCCTGGGGTCTGCCAAGAGGGGTGATATAAAACATCTATGGCCAGATATAAGCTTCTGAGACATGGGAGATAATGGAATCCACCTAGAGGGGTGGCCGTAGAGCACACTTACTAACATTGTCACCGCCTCCAAGGTTCTTATATCAGGGGGTTCCAACAACATCTCGGGAAGGAGTGTTAGTGCTGCTTGTAAATAAGCGTTCGGGTCAGAGCTGGCAAAAGCTCTCTCATGTTGGCGGATATGGATGATCATTGCTGCAAAGGCAACTAGACAAGCCCGATTTGCAGCACGGGTCATGTTTGGAGGCCGGTCTAAGACATTCGCATTGAGTAGAATCTGCACGGCCTCAACATCGACAATTGGAAATATAGAATAGAGCCCATTTTTATCAAAATAATCCAAACACTGTTGGACCAGAGCAGACTCTGGCCATTTGATTTCAATCACTCTCTCTGTCGATTTGAGCTGTTGTGAATTGAAAGATTGGGTAACCTCGTGAGCAAAATCATCCACATTGAATGTACAGCCTGTTTGTTCTTGAATAAGAGAGTAAAAAGCTGCCCTCTGAGTTGAAAGAGGACCCCCGAACCCACAATACGAGATGTGCCATTGGAAAGCTGCCAACGCGGTATCGAAATCACGAGTATCGGGCAAATAAGATAAAGGCACCTGAGATGGGTGCCTGGGCGACGCCGGAGAAGAGCTACTGCTCGGAGAAGAGATCGCTAGCCTTTTGTGGCTCTGTTTTGTGGATTCCTTAAGTCCGAGCAGGGCTGTCTCCAATTCCCGAACCCGAGCTTTGGTCTCGGCAAGCTCCCTGTGTATCCGTAAGCGCTTGATAAAAAGGGACCCAATGATATAATGTCTTACTGTCGGGGACTTTTCCGATGTTGGGATACAGGTTGAGAGAAAGTACATGGTAGTCCTGCAATATGACAGTTCTCGCAGGCTGGTTGGTTTCTATCGCAGCGAATCTGCGAAATCGGATTAGGGGCCGTCACACAGGCAGTGTGGATATTATTACTCCGTACCTTTCGGTGTCGACATAGATCGCAAGCACTCCGCCCCTTTCCGCCCCGTGGGCCAGTAGTATCGTCCATAAAGTAATATAATACTTCTTACAGGTGTCAAGAAGCCTTTTCGGTCATCAGGGCAATTGTGACTGGAGCTCGGGGTAAGAGATTGTTCATCCCCACTAAATCAAGCCTTTTCATCAGAGCGCCTATCGAGATGAGAATAATCCACTGCAACCACCGAGATCGACGGAATTGAAGGCCAAGACCAATTTAGGTGTGCAATGCCAAGACCCGTGGACCTCAAGCGGGATGAGTCAGCGGGCTTTTTAGGGCTGTCCACGGGTACTTCTAAGGAATGTTGACCAAGTGTTTTCAACTTCTTTGAGACGTGGCTTTGAATTTCTCATGGCTCTTTAGCTCTTATGGATAAGTCAAATACTAGATACTATTGATAGACTTACGCCAGCTATAGTAGTATCCTAGGGAGGAAGTAACAACAAATCGAAGTATATTTAAGGCAACAAAGCAGGAGATAATACTAACTAGATGAAATGAGACTAGCAAAAAGGAAGCAAAATAGCAAATCAAGTAGATGGAGTCAGATCGAGACTGAAGATACCATCCCACTTGCACTGAGCCTTAGGATACTCCTGCTTCTCACATTTCCACGAGTCACCAGTGACAACTGATCGCCCAGAGTGAGAGCCATCTGCGCGGGAGACACCCAAATCGAACTTTTCAATGTCGTAGATTCCATTTGGGAGATGAAGCTGATAGGACTTGTTGGAGCAGTCATAAGTCTTATTTCCAGCCATGCCAATTGACCTGCATAAAGTTAGCATCATTTATGAAGTTTGGATTTGGGGGTGTATGATATCATAAACATAGAGAAGAAAGCTGGAAAATAGATTGAAACATACCAATAACCAGAGCATGTGGTTTCTATGTTTGTATTTGGGTCTTTGACAGCAAAAGAGAGCAGACAGGTTGTTGGGGGGCTTGTGCTATAGATGCCTGCGTTGAGCCCTGTAAGCTGCAATGGCTCTAGGACGGGTATCATAGGGCTGGGTGCAGCGAGGGTAAAGGTAGCAGTCGCCAGGACGAGGGCGGAAATTGACTGAGTCTTCATTTTTCTAGATAAATGTTTGTTGTTTCGTTTCTTTGGTATTGCGGCTGGATCTCGCTGCTGTTAGAGGTATACTGATGGAGTTGACGTCCCTCTTATACTTCAAGTTCTGTATATTTAATTGTTGGAGATATACTTGAAAAGCTCAACTGAGACACAAACACGAGAAACAGACACGTAAGGTCAGGACCATGACTGAATGTTGACGTAGATAACCCAGCTGGGAAAATATATTTGGATCCCCAGATTATCGAATGACACGATATTGCTATTCAAACAAAGTCCCGCTGTCGTATGCCTTGGCCTTCGATTGTCTCTCAATTTGTGCCTATTGTATTGTTTCATCATTAAACCAACAGCGATTATTGGCTCCCGCTATTTTTAGTATCAGGCGACCAGCCTACACAGCCCTGCATTATTTTTTGGGATATTAGAGCAGATATACTCCTTTGGTAATGTCTTATGACAATAATTTATCTTGCCTTAAATATTTGCTTTCAGGAATGCGGATTTAGTCAGCTAGAATTGAACTCAAGGTTAGGTTGGACTTTGTGCTACTTGCCCTAACAGCCATCTGCACCCAAATTTAGCCCGTACACTTCTTTATACACGTGGAAACTTACATTGCTCTATATGAGCCAACATCTATACGTATATATAGGCATAAAATGACAAAAAGAGGTATATTTACCTGAAATGCCTAATGCATCATGGCCAGGACTATGACTATCCAACACATAGAGAAGTGACAAAAATCAATTGTATTTAATACTGGCAAAGGAGTATATACTCAAGCCAAGTATTCTTAGCAGGGGTTAAAACTATCGATCTCATATAATAACCTGTTAGTAGAGTTGTTAGTATCAGATGGACTTCATATAAGGCCCAAGCCCTCCAAAGAGGAGAGCTCCTACATTCCATCATGGGGTCCAACCAGGAGGAGCAGGAGAGGTAGTGCGGTAAGGAGGAGGTGGAGAGTTCAAGCGCTCGCCCAGCCCTGACAAGTCCGGCTCGGAAGCAAGCTCATATGGAGGGGGGATATCCGATGCTGCTGTTATATCGGAAGAGTCTGGCTGCAACCCCAGGAGGGCGAGCGGGGGCGACTGCGGCGCGACTCCGGTCACATCGGAGTCATAGAGAACTACACTGAAGACATCATTCGGGGAATAGTTTCCGTGGTACACATGCCGCAAGATCCTTAGCAGACCTCCTCTAGAACGAGGACTAGCAGGTGTGGCCATAATGGCATGGCTATGGGACGAAGATGTCTGGGAGTCTCGTACTTGGAAGACCGCGAGCAACAGAGGCGGGGGTGGGATATCTAGTAGGAATCGGTCAGCACCATGCATCCTCCGCACAATCTCCTTTATCTGAACCCACTGGTCGCGGTGGGAATCGTCAAACCTGCGTGTCCAGATTCTGTCGCTGCCGTGTTTTGCGAACGCAGCGCAGAGAGTCCAGATAAGGTAGTTCTCGCTAATCCACTCGTCAACTACAACGAGCGGGCGACTAATGCCGTGATCTAGGCTCACATAACACATTACAGGTCGCTGAGGGGTGATCTGTAAATCTGTGATTGGGGCGCCGTAGAGCTCTTCGACCTGCTCCCACTTGTAAGCGTCGGTAGATGACATGATGATAGACGGGCTGTAAGATTCACAAGATTGGGTTGTAGTTGGATATATGGTTGAATATCTATACTTGACTTTGGAGTAGTGTAGAATAGAACAATGCTGGTGAATTCCTGTTGTTGACACGAAGGGGGAAGGACTTATATAACTCCACAGAGTCGGGTGGGATAGCACTGGACCCGAGATAGAATGTCTTTATTAGAGATAAAAGAAACCATAGGAATTGAAAGGTTTCTTTATATTGATGCATATAAGGGGAATAAATGATGTCTTTATTGCCCCAAAGCCAAATCTGCTCTTTGTTGGACGAGGCCAAGAATACCATCGCTGAGCATTATATGTGTTCCCAAGAAGATGTGCCCTTGTAACTTGTTGTTCTCTCTAACAAAGGGTTCTTGCCCGCTTCCTTTAAAAGCGATTTCGTCTATTTTCAAACTGTGCAACTCACGGCTCGGCCTTGTATAGTATCTATATCTCGTTTTTATTGGGGACATGGCCATCTAAACCCTATGTAATTAAACCGGGCAAAGCCATTATGAAATAGATCTAAGTCCAAGATGAGGCAACATCCAGAAACCAAGTAAATAGAGTGGTTGATTGAGGAACAACCTAACAAACTAAACCGCCTTGGTGATAACCCATAAGTGATACCCCGGGGAATCTCAACAGCCCATATAGATCCAAAGAAAGCCCAAGGTGACTCAATATCACAGCTTTCGCACGAGATTCTATGAAATGTAGTACAACATCCAAATTTCCCGTATCCTCCACCTTTATCGTCCAAACTCCGTTGCCTTATATACCGACACAAACAACCATCCAATTTCGTTAAAATACAACCACCCATCTCATCTGCACTCCGTATCTACATATTCAACCCCAATCATTTATCTTGTCTTACCATTCGATCTTTAGTAACCCGGGTGGCCATGTCCATACCCGTGACCCTGTCCATAGCCCTGGCCCTGTCCATATCCACCATGCGAACCTGGATATGAACCATGCTGCTCATGTTGCTGATTACCCTGGTAGCCGTAACTTTGCTGAGATGCGTGCGGAGGCTGGTGGTAACCTCCATACTGCTGTTGAGGAGGGTATTGGTTCTCATACATACCCCCAGCCGGCTGGTTCTGGTACGAGCCATGCTGGCTTTGTTGGGGTGCTTCGTCGTTTACATCGCGCGACAAGCCACCAGGCAGGAAGTTTGAGATTTTACTTTCGAGTTTTCCCAGGTTAGACAAGCCGGGGATGCTAGACAGTTTGTCCCACGGCATTCCGGAGGAGCTGTTGTTTGATTGTTGCTGGTGGTTTTGCTGAGGGAGGAATGAGGAGAATCCACCAGATGAATGTCCACCATTGTTACTGTGTCCATGGCCCTGGCTTTGGCCGTGCGATGCACCGCCGAGTGTTGGGAACCCAGCATGCTCGCCGCTGTGCGTGTGGCTCACTCCACCGGTGTTACGGCCGGATCTCACACCCTCAGAGCTGAGGATGGAGTCAAGGGAAGCGCCACGGTCTGGGCGGCTGTGGACCCATTTCTCGACGGCCTCGAACATTGCACGATGGGCACCATTGTGCATGTTGCGCACCGCTGGGTGGTGGAAGACTTGCATGCAATCATTGAGGACCTCGTCCTCGGAGACATCGATGTGTTGCCAAGCGTACAGAATACGAGGTGCGACGTACTCCACGATTGAAGAGGCGACCCGTCCGGCGGGCTCATTCAGAATGTTGGCAAAGTGGTCCTTGGAGAGCAAGGAGTGGGTAGGATCTGTGCAGTGAGGATCGGTCCATGGCTCGTACTGGTGCTTGCCAGAGGCATCGATAACACCTGCTGATCCAGTTTGGATGGACTTAGAAGCAGCCTTGATCAGAGGTCGAACGAAAGGTGCTAGCAGTGACATGACGAAGACGGTCAGAGTCTCAGAGATCTTCTCGACGAGCGACTCCAATCCAGGGATCTTTTCGATAATTGAGTTCAATTTCCGCGCTACCTTATCTCGGAAGGCCAAGATAGGATAGATCTTGGCCACTGTCTCCTGGGGATTGAAATCAGGCATGCCATCGAGCCCAGCACCTGGCTTCGAACCACCTGATGGCTCCGCACGGGACCGCTCGTGACTATTGGAAGCAGACTGCGCATAGCCGGTCTCAGTACCACGACTGCGGTTGGCCATTTCTTGCGCTGCCGACGACCTCTTGAGACCCTCAGCCTCGCTGACTAGATCCTTGGTACCTGGGATCTTGCCCAAGAGCCCAGTCAAAGCACCAAGGGAGTTGTTTGACTGCGCATTCATTTCGGCATTACCGAGAGCAATATCCATCTCGTTAACCTCGGATTGAGTGAAATGATCATTTGCCTCTCCCATCACAGAATGGAAGAAATCAACCATACCAAAGGTTCCCGTTATAAGGGGGAAAACGTGACGTCCTTGAAGGTTGATTTGTGTGGCAGTACCGGTATGCGGGAACACGTTCTTGAAACCCATCTCGCGCAGCGCCAGCTCAACATAGTTGGTGTGTGCGGCGAAATCCTCCAGCGTGTGTAGTCCCTGGCCTAGACACCGAAGTGCTTCGCACAGGTCCTCCTCGTTGCCTTTTCTGTGTCCGCCATTGGTGTAGGTCCGTCCATAGTGGATACTGCGGCTAAGACTGAATTTGATAAAGGCAGAGCTAGTGGCCCAATCGCCTCTCTCGTTGGCTATGTAGTTCTTCATACCGGTGCTCGGGTCAATCTCTAGCTCGATAGCACGAACAGGTGGGCGCAACCGCTTGTCATATTGGCGGGCATCTTCGTTGTCGGCATAGTCCTTAGGGTTACTGGAAGTAAGAAGACAATCAGTACAGATCATCAAGAACATGAAGTTGAACTTACTCAATATGTTCCTCGGGACGGTAAACACCCAAGCGATCCGACGTCACCTCAAATTCACCCGTGGCATAGCCGAAGCTCAGGAACGAGAGGACCCACACCAAAACACGGATAGTATCGGCCTGCAGATTTTTGAGAGTTCCAACGTCCATTGCCTGCGAGCTATAAAAGTTAGAGAATACATCGATCTTGCGATTCTTTGCTAACTTACTAATCACGCAACCAGTTACCAAAATACACGCGCTTGACCATGGTGGAAGTCCATTTGTGGCCGGATATGAAAGCCAGCGTCTTGAGTACATCTTCGATATCACCATGGCGCCAGTTCTTGCCTTCAACGGCGGAGATAGAGGCAATATTTCCAGCTCCGAAGGCGTGTACTTGCGGGAGTATCAGGAGCAATACAAGCAGGGCGGAGCCCGCACGGAGGAGGGGCATGGTGGGGGGTGGGATTTGCGAGGTAGTATTTTCAAAATTAGGAGGGGAATTAATATAGATCCTGAAAGAGTAGAAAGCTAAGTAAGAATCAAAATATTTCCAAGGAAAAAACCGATTACATCAAATTGTGGCAGAAGGCTCAGCCTTAGAAACCTCTTGGCTTATTCTTGGCACTCCCCACGTTTGATCACAGCATGCATTGACCTTTTGGTTTGTTATGTTTGATTTATAAAATACATAAATTACATATATATCGTATGATGTGTAACGGAGAAAGGTCACATCCCGAGGTCTGAAGATCCACGGTAGCATTGATGATCGAAGTTCCAGAAAAATACTACATTGCGTCGTATTGTTTCTTTTAGGCTATTTCAACCCCGCAGATATAAATTTGAACTTTCGAGATATACTTCGAAACTTCAGATACTATTCAATTGTTCACTTCATATTTCTTTACAAAATGGCCACCCCACACCTAGACGCCCTCAAACGCGATGGCTTCGTAGTAGTCCGCAACCTCTTAACTCCAACGGAGGTATCGCACTACCGCGAGATCGCCACAAAAGCAACAACCCTAACTCGCACCGGAAGCTGGCCACACTTCCGCACGGTTCCAAAGCAATTCCCACCCTGGCCAACAACCGTACCCCCCGCCTCGGAGGGCGGAATCTGGGGCGTGCAGCACCTAATGCACCCGGAAATGCCAGGACGGGAAAGTTTCGCACGATGCTACTTCTCCCCAACGATTCTTGCCGTAGCGGAGGAGCTAATGGGCATTGAAAACACCGATAGCGAGACCGAGCCACTCGTCATGGAATTGTTCAACTTGCTCGTGGCGCCGGAAACCAAAGACTTTGAGCTCCGCTGGCACCGCGACGATATCTCTGAGCACGCGACTGCCGAGGAGGAACTCGCACAGCTTGCGGCTAAGGCGCCTGGTGGCCGCCAGTCACATTGCCAGTATAACTTGGCGCTGTGTCCTGATGCTTCGCTGATTGTTGTGCCGGGGACGCATGCGCGCGCACGCACGCAGGTCGAGCGTGACGCGGATCCTTATGCGGCCGAGTTGCCGGATCAGTTGGTTGTTCAGTTGCAGCCTGGAGATGCGGTGTTTTATAATAGTAATATCTTGCATCGTGGAGTTTATCGGGGGAAGAGTGAGGGCGGGCCTGAAACAAGATTGACTTTGCATGGAAGTCTTGGATTGAAGGCTTCTGGGGATGGTGGTGATGCCGAGGAGAAGAAGAAGAAGGTTAGAGCTACTGCCGTGCTGCAGCATGGAGTTGGGGCTTGGGTTAATCGTGATGATGCTGCATTTGGGCTTGGC
Organism: Penicillium griseofulvum; assembly: GCF_001561935.1. NCBI lineage: Eukaryota > Fungi > Ascomycota > Eurotiomycetes > Eurotiales > Aspergillaceae > Penicillium > Penicillium griseofulvum. Next base: position 1,783,276 of record NW_024467471.1, on the reverse strand, counting down.
GAGAGGGCTGAGAGAATGAGGGCTAATCTTGTTGAGATGGGGACTGGAGAGGGGGTTGGGTTTTCTTTGCAAGGGTAGACTTTCCAAGGTGGGAAATTGTGGATGTTTCTGTAGGTATTTACTCTGTCTGGATATGGCTTGTGTATAGGGCTGAATGTACAAATGATATCACTTTGCAGCTGCAGCTTTGGCCCTTCCATCCCTCACTGTGCATTATTCTTGGCCAAATGAGGTATTCATGAAGCTATTCAGAGGTCCGCTTTTTCACATGCCTCCAGTCATCCCTACCCTATCTCATCCCTGCTAAAGCTATTCCTTCTTTTATGAAGAGAAATAAACTTCGAACAATAATGATTTATCTTTTCTTTTCTTTATTTTCAAATATCTTCGGATTCCTAATATGTTCGATTTTTCTCCTTGCCCTCTAGATCATTGATAATGCTGCTCTGACCAGGCTAGATCGTGATTGCACCTATATACAAAACGTGCATCTGTATAGATCTATATATCACGTGATTCTACACTATTGAGTTCCACGCTAATCGATATCTAATCTAGTTCAGATCCCCCTTGGCCAGACGGACTCCACTTGGCAATCCAAAGATCTGGCCGACACTATCAATCACACACGCCTCGACACTGGCCTTATCCTTGGTCTGAGTCAGACAATCCCCAGACGAACTGCGCAAATGACCCGAAATATAATGATCCCAGTTAATACCGTCTCCACCTTGACATTTAGCAAGCGAAAGTTCATCCCCAGCAGCAAGACAAACCGACTCATCGGACAGAGGGCTCAAAGTCAGCTTAGTGTCTTGGCCCGTTGCCGCAACATGCCAGACCTGGGAGTCTGAGCCACTGCATTTCTCAAAGGTAACAGAATCAGTGGAAGCAGTCATGCAAAGACCAGAAGGAGTGTTGAAAACCATGGCGGTAGGGGTAGTCTTAGTGCACTTTTCGGGCAGCGCAATACGGTAGACCTTAGCAGCATGAGACTCGAGCTGGACTTTGATAGCAGAGTCGATGGTCGAGACTTCATCGGTGACGAGATCACGCGCCTCATACTTGCAAGACTTAGACGACAGACCGAGACGCTCGACGGAGATGGTAGTTGTGGCCGTATCGGCTCCGCGGTTCAGCACGGTCAGGAGTCTGTCTCCGTTCTCCAGGGAGCGGGTCAGGACGTCGAACTTGCCATCGCGACTAACGAGAGCAGATTGCTGCGCCAGCGGGTCCTTGTTCACGGCGATGAGGGCCTTGTTGCTGAGGAATGCGATCTCCTCGTCTGAGAGGTCGGGAACGTAAGCGCTGAGAATCAATGGCGCGCCGATAGAAGCCCAGACCTCAAACTGAGCTTTTTTCTCATTCATCGAGAGGCTTGGGTGGTCTGGGATCAGGAAGTCGGGATCGTTATAGTAGCCCGGTTGCTGGTAACGCACTAGACGCGTGTGGAAGTCGTAGTTATACATGATGCTTTCCCATGCATTGCCATCGACGGCATAGTTAATCACATCCGCCGAGTGACGCGCTAGCTCGCCAGATTCTGGAACCCAGTTCATGACGACCGCCCAGTCCCCATCTTTGCCTTCGAAATATGCAGGCGCAGAATTGGAGAATATAAGTGGCTTCGGCATGGCAGTAAGAATGTCATGCCACTGCATGTAGCGCACGCGGTACTCCTCGCGAAGCGAGCGGCCTTCCTCTCCCCAGACATTGCATCCGTCCAGCTTGAGGTAGTCGATACCCCAGCTAGCGAATAGTTTGGCATCCTGCTCCTCATGTTCGTAGGAGCCAGGGTAACCGCCACAGGTCAAGTTACCGGAATCTTGGTAGATGCCGAGCTGGAAGCCCTTGCTATTCATGTACTTGGTGAGCCAGGGGATGCCGTGCGGGAACCTTTCGGCGTCCCACTGCAGGGAACCGTCCTTCGCGCGGTCGTGGCTCATCCAGCAGTCATCCAGCGTGAGGCGGTCATAGCCTACATCGAGGAGGCCGCGATCTAGCATTGATTGTGCTGTTTCGGTGAAGAGCGTCTCGTTCAGATCGCACATAAAACGCGCCCAGTTGTTGAACCCCATTGGAGGTGCTGGGGCTAAGCCTGGGTTCTGAACAGAGGCATGCACTGGTAACAGTGGCAACGCCAGGAGGCTCGCCATGCTTCGGGCTCCCCAGCTTTTGGGTGAGAGTGTCTTCATGGTGTCTTTGCAATGGAGTATAGACAAGATAGGGACAAGATGTAATATGCTTTGATGGCGCAGGCTTGTAATCGGCTGAGGCGTATGTTGCACAGCATGGTGGGCCGTTTTATGCTATCCAGATCCCCTTCACTCAACCTCTTTCGATTCCTTCACTGGCTCAATTTCAAGGATTCCCCGCACCGACGTCGCATCTACGACGCACTGGGATCTGCAGGAATCGAGGGGAACCGTGATAAACATTGTGACGGTACCATCAAACAGATTATATCTTTTGATGAAGTAGCATATGTCTACATACAACACCGGAGTTCCTCGAAGCTCGAAGAGCATACCTAATCTGATTCTAAGATCTGCGAGTGGCTAGCCACACCGATCTGCAAGAAGACAATTCGAATTGTACCCAATCAGAGAGCCGCAGAGCTTTGGCCTAGAACCAGAGGGAAAAAATTGGACAAGGAGGTTCGATCCCTCACATTTCCCCCTTGATATCATGTGTGGCACAGCTGAACCTGCATGACCGGGGGATGCAAAAATCCATTTTCTGAGTGGAACCTCCCCCGCTACTGAAGTTCAACGGCTTCTCCGATTCTCCGAGGAGCAATTGATCTTTGAAACATCCAAATACCACGATAGAGTGGTATTTCTCACAATGCCCCCCGACTCGAAGACAAAGATACGTCCACAGCAGTCGTGCCTCAGATGTCGCGAGCGCAAAGTGAAGGTACGCCCCATTACTACCTCTACTACCTCACTATCTCTACTTTAATTAATCTAATCATCTCACCAGTGCGACCGCTCTATCCCATGTCATGCCTGTATAATCCGGGGCCTCGAAGCTGATTGCACCTACCTCACCACCGCCGAAGATCGTGCCCAAATCAGTCAATCCGAGATAATAGACCAACTACGTCGCGAAGTCGCACAACTGCGGGGACGTCTGAACCAGAGCCCACGAGAGTCCAGTCAGAGCCAAAGTCAGAGCTCCCAGCGCCCGCGCCCGGACAAAGGGGCCGGAACCTTCCCCGGGAATAGTCAGAGTTGGACACAATATGCGCCCGCGCAAACCGGCTATAGCTATAACGGCCATGCTAATGGCTCTGGGTATGCGACCGGCGCTAGCGCTGGTTCTGCCTCGATTAGAGGTACACCGGATACTGGCGAGGGTAGCTGGGGCGGGTCGTCTCCATCCTCGTCGATCACGACGATGACGAACTCCGTGACTGTTACAAGTCCGGATAGTACGGGGAGTGAGAATGGGACTGGGTCAATGTCCGCTTCGTCGCGGTCGGCTTCAGCTTATCCTGTCGCGACGGGGTATGCGCCGCAAATTGCGGAGTTGGATGGGTCGACTGCAGTTGAATCGCTTGCTTTTGGGAGTATGTGTTGGTTTTGTTTCATTTATTTCGGGCGCACGTGCTAAATTTGGTTAGATGCTATAGAAGACGCGACAATGTCTGGATATTATACAGGAGGTATGACGTATCCTCCGGGGGCCATGTCTGGAACAGTCCCAATACCAATGCAGAGTCTCCCAGTGCACGGGTTACACGCGCAGGATGCGATGTTAGGGATGCACCCGGCGCTATACGGAACCAATGGCAATGATTATATGCTTGACGGAGGCAAAGCTCTACCATATTTACAACACGCTGGCTATCCCGCACCCATACCAACATCAGTGACACATTACGGGGAGGAATATCCAATACCAAATGAAGATGATACGCCTCATGCGTATCATCAGTGGGGACAAGATGCATATGGAAATCCGAATCCGAATCCGAGTCCGAATCAATTCCCGAATACGCATATATACCAAACCCCGTCTCATTATTCAACTATCAATACCTTCAATACCACCAACACAAACATCAACACCTATACAGACGCACCCTTCCCTCTACCAAACCCGTCACCTGTGCCAGGAGATACTTCAAGCCATGCCAGCCCCAGTTCCCAGGACCGTCCTTCACCAACAACCATAATGAACTCAATGCCGAGCTCCTGGAAGGGCGAGGGAAAACAGGAATTGCTGGAGATCCTGCTGGAAACAATTGCCACCTGTGATGAGCAACGCCTACCTCAGGTGATTCAGGTCTTGCGGGCAAGTCCTTCACCCGAGGAGGCGGTTTCGGGGGTTTGTCAGGTTCTCGGGATTTGGAATGGGCGGTGACGACGGCGTAAGCACATACTCAAACCGAGCCACGAACTCGTGCCTAGGTATGTTGTAGTGTGCTTATGTCGAATGCGTTGGAATCGAGCGGGTCAGGTCAGGTTCAGAGCTGGATCTCTGGAAAACCACTCGATCATATAGCCCGGGATCGCTGGTCGACACCAGGGCAAATTCATGGTGAAACCGTCTGAGACAGAGTCACCGTACTACGTCACACCATCTCCCCATCCTCTCATGCATCACGATACCACCCCATGTCCACATGAATATGAACATAAATGAAGCAAACAATCTAGTACATGGAACTGCCGCCGTTATATATTAATCCGCAGAAATATAATCATCAAGACATGATTCATGTTGTAAGGCAAGGGCATCGACAGGGATTGGAGAAGTCGACGGGGAAGGAGGCATTCCCAAGCCCAGTTTTACGTCGTGGGGTATCATTGTTATAATCATCGTTGCCACAGTCCCAGGTTTCAGGACGCCTCAGAACTGGTGGTTTCATCGTCGAAAGGCCGTTGCCCGTAGATAAAGTGGAAGCGCACATAGAGATGGTGCTTGTTGCACGCCAACTCCGCCCACACCTTATCCAGATACTCCTGAGCCTCCTGGTACGTGAATCCCATGATTCGAGTGAAGAGAGCTATTGAGTACGGCTCAATGGCTTCCAAGCCAACCATCTTGCCGACGCGGCCGAGTTCTTTGTAGCGGCGATTCTTGGCCCAGCCACCCATAGGACACTGAAAGTAAGTCAGTATACCTCCAAAACACCAGCCGGATAAAACAGTAGCCATACTTTATAGACATCATCAGTAATATTCGCAAACCCCTGTTCAGCCATCCAGCGCGACATCTTCGTCGCGATATTTATTGGCTTCCCAAACTTCTCACAAGCCTGTTCCAACAAGTCATGCCAGTTAGAAATAGCAGTAGCGTGCTCATGGGACCCATCATCAGAATGCACCGAAGGCTCAAACTCCTGCACCTCGAACCAGCCGCCCGGCTTCAGATGCTGATAAATCTGCTTAAGCAGCCTTGGCCAATCTTCGATGCCACCGCTCATAGACCTTGAATGGATATAGTCGAATGGTTCCTCGGGCGAGAAAGTCCAATCACTCTCCACGTCATCGATAAAGAAGCGACAATTGGGCGGCGCCCAGTTCGGCTGGATGGGGCTGAGATCTGTTCCGATGATATCCGCCTGCGGGTTGTCTTCGGCCATTTCCAGGGCCCATTCGCCAGTGCCGGTGCCGATGTCTAGAATGCGGCGTGGGCTGGTGTTGTGTATTGGTGCTCGGTGCAGATCACCACCTGTGAGCAGTTTGAAGAGGTGGTGTAGGAGTGCTAGGCGGTCTTGTTCTTCTTCGTCGTTCGGGAAGGGGTATTGGCCATTTCGGTATGCGTGGTAGCGGCGGCCGTTTTCATAGGTGTAATCTCGGACGGAGGAGGCAAAGGAGAGGTTTGAGCCTGCGAGGGTTTGGGTTTCGAAGAGGGAATCTTCATCGCTTGTCTGGAGATTTTTAGTCGGGATTGAGGATTTGTTGGAGATTGAATTATAAATTGGAGACATGAGATCGGTCGGGGGAGTGGCCTCTTTTTGGGTGCAGGTGAATATAGGGATATGGGGGTAGAGATGGGATCGAAGAATTAAGAGGTAATGATCTACTTACGTCGATTTGAATGCGTTCATTGACATTAGGTTGTGACATGGCGAGAGAGGGGAGGTAGGGAGACTGAGAGGAGAGATATAGAGGTAGGGAGGAAAGAGAGGGAGGAGAAAGAGATAGGAGAGAGAAAGATAGAGAAGGGAAAGTGAGTTTTTTTTTCTCCTGAAGAAAGAAATAGAGGGGAAGTGGAATGAAGCTATCGAATCCAAGAACCTAAGAAACCCGAGAGAAAGGATACCGGGAGAAATAGCGCCACTTATTTTTTTGCCCTTCCACCTGGGCGGTTCAGTACCTTTTCCTTTTTTGTTAAACCCCGCAGGAAATCCGACAGCTTGGGACGGGAAAGTCGCCTATTCCAAATCGGTCTGTCTTTGATTTGCAGTTTTCAAGGTTCCAGGGTTAGCGGGATCGAATGTGAGTGGATACTTTGGACACCGTAAATTCCTCGACTCCGTATACCATGCAGGTTTATTATTATTTTAATTCTAGTCACTCATGCTCTTTGGGAATTTACATCTTGGCTTTTTATGATAGCATATAATATATGGACAATGAGGAAACATATTCAAATCTTTGGGTAGGTAGTTCTACACACCATAGGCTTGGTTTTGATCAGCAAAAAGGATCAAGGCTTCACTATGTAAAATGGGGAAAGCCAAGAAGTACCAGAGATCACTCCGTTAACTCCGTAAGATAAGCCATCATAGCGTGCTCAGTTTTACTTAGTGACTACATAGTAAAAAAAAGGTGAGCACTAACACAGAAATGGAAGCCAAGAGACACATGTCCAAGCTAGAAACTTAACTCAGCTGACTGATATGAAAGAACAGAAAAAAAAAAGAAAAGAAAAAAAACACAAAATTCGGGGTTAAGTGGCCCGACTGTCTGGTTGGGTCCCCACACGGGACGGACCCCGGGTGGTTCCCGAGGTCCAGATGAATGCAGAAACAGAGGATTTTCTTCTTTGTTTATATGGTAAATTGCGATATAATAGAGAATCACCATACAATCAAGTATCATCTCATGGTCAGAGAATATAAATAGCTAAGCCTCTAGCTAAAAGTTAATTCAAAATATTGCAGATCGTATTAGCACACAAAGTTCGGAGTAGGGGCCCACAAGAACTAGCGTTCGTGGACAGCCCCAATTCGACCACTCCCAGGGTCCCTACGGAGTACATATTACAAGGATGTGCTAATGCTGATTATCCTTTTTGTTTCTACGATACGGTAGGCAAAAGGCAAAAAGAAAAAAAGAAAAGAAAAGAAAGAATGAGTGTTTCTTCTGTACTAGCGACATGTACAAGTCGTTGTACGTATGTTTTATTGGCATTCATGCATCAAACCATTATGTAATAACCCGGGCATTCCAACGGGCATTCGGGGACCAGAGTACATACTCGCAAAGTCTCAAATACGATTTCACCCAGCTCCACTTACAGACCCTGCAGTTTAGCCTGCTCATCCGGAGTCAGTGCAGCATACAATTCTTGGAAACCAGGCTGCGTGGAGGCCTGTCGGAAGAAATCCGCCAGGAAGCTCTGCGTTTCATCGTCTCGGCGACGCACACCGAAAACACTCTCGGAGCCTCCCTCGCCGAAGCTCATCAATCCCTGCTTCGTGGCTCCGATGCCGAGGTCCAGGTGCTGACCGGGGATATCCTCCCAGTCGTCATCGCCATCGTCACTGTCAGCCTCATCCAGTGCCGCCGCAGTAGCGGCGTCGATCTCCTTGTTGCCAGATGCGGCACCCAGCTCTTCAACCAGAACCTTGAAGATCTTCAATGGTGCGGGCACGGTCGTGAATTGGTCGGGGTTTTTACGCGCCTGCGAGCGGGTCTTGATTCGGCCAGTATCCTGAATGATGAGGTCACCTTTGACGGGCACTTCGGCCACACGTGGATCGGCAAGTTCATACAGACGTGCTAGGGCAAAGATGTTCTGCTTGATCTCATCGTAGCCGGCGAAGTTGACGGAGTTCTCAAGCCACTTGCTCAAGACCACGGCGAGTCCGCTCTGGCCGTCCAAGTTGACCTGGGCCAGGAAGTCGACTACCTCACGTGCGCTGATGAGAGTGAGTCGCGCGAAGACAAGAATTAGACTTTGGATGAATTGCGCTTGCTGGGCCGTGGCCAGTCGCTGCGCCACGGCTTGCAGGAGCTGCGGCAGGTAGGGACCGAGGCGCTCGGAGCCGGCCCGTTCAACCAACTCTGCTGCTAGCTGGCCGACCTCGGTGGCTGCATTGTCATCCACGGCGGGGCCCAGCAGGCGGTCAATGATGACCAACACAACTTCGAGTGCTTCCTTTCCAGATTGAGGATCACGCCAGGCAATGAACTGCGCAAAGTCGTGAGAAAGCATGTGTCGTACGGCCTCGGTGGCAGGTCGGATCAATTCGGCCTCATCGGAGTCCAGTAGCAGGCGGTTCAACTTGGGCATCACTGTCTCCACGAAACCAGCGGGCATCGGCTCGGGACTCCGCTCGGCCAGAGCGCGAAGAAGATCGGCTGCAAAGGTTGTCAAGGCATTCTCTTCAGTCAGGTTGCCCACGTCAATCGCACCCATCAACGAGGGAAGCACCTTTTCACAAAGACGCATGTAAGAATCAGGGCCATTGTCGGTAATCTGGTCCACAATATCTTCAAATGCCTCAGTGACAGTCAAGGTCAATTGGAAGTTTTCGGCTCCGCTGCTAGCAATACTGAACAGCACATCAATTGCAGTAGATGACAGAACTACGCTAGAATCGGCCATAATAGTGTCCCGGAGGGTTTCCGCCAACGTGACCTTGAGATCATCAGAGTCAGTCTGTTCACGAAGGTCGTGTGCAGAGATGAATTCTGAAATGGCCGCAATCACTGCAGGCTGGAATGGGCGGGCCAAGTTTGTCGGCAAAGCGGGCATCAGATCTTGTAGCACCCGAATGCAAGCCACTTGGACCACCTCGGCAGGGTCTTCGGCAATCGCCTTCAAAGTTGCCTCCAGATAGGATGATGCGGTTTGTTGGAATGCCTCACCGGCGACCTTGGACAAAGCGCCAGCTACAAGGTAGCCTCTAGCACGCAAGAGCTCCTGTTCTTGTTGGATCGCATATTGCACAAATTGAGTGAAGTGGGATGCCAGCTCAGGTGAGATCTCTTGGTCCACTTCACCAAAGTCTCGAAGCAAACAGTTGAGAATGTACATGGAGGCTTCACGTTGCTTCCATCTATTTGCGTCATAATCAGTATAATCTAATACCCGAAGTATAGAGTAGAACTCACGAGACAGACGAATCGGCAAAAAGGGTGTTCATGTAGCCTAAAAGACCCTCAGCAGCTGTACCCTTCAGCCATTCACCGGCCTTGATCGCTAGATCTCCGCTGCAAGTTCGAGGGGTGTAGTTGGCTGTAACAGAAGTCTCCTCGGAGAGGAAAAGGTTAACATCAATCTCCCATAGAGCCTCCTCCTCTGTTGTAATTTGTGAATAAGAGCTGGCTAGCTTCATGATTTCCGGAAGCCAGCTGGACGTGCTGGCAGTCGCACCGGCATCACGGAGTTGCTGCTGTAGCTGTGCTTTTACCGGAGGTGCCTTCAAGAGGGCCTGGATGATATCAAGTTCCTCCAAAACGAGGAAATCAAGTGAGTGGGGAAGTCCGTCCGCATCCTCCAAACGACTCTGCCTCTCCTCCTCAATGTAGAAATTCTGGTAAATCGGTAACGCGTTGGTGAGTTCCGTCCAGACTGTCGAGAAGAAAAGTGGGCTTTGCGCGGACAAAAGAGCAGGGAACAAGATGCGGATCCTCATGAGAGTCTATAAGAAAATCATGTCAGCGAAAACGCGGCAAAACCAAGACGGAACACGACATACCTTAACGACTTGAAGCTTCAACCCAACAATTCCCCTCCACTGCGATGCAATCTCCCCTTGTTTATGTTCCTCTTCCTCGCTGGGTGGCTGCGGCAGCGGTGCCTTTAAAGCTGTATCGAAGAACGGCGACCACCCACTAAGCACCTCATCCATGAACTGTTTGATTGCCGTCTTGTGTTGTTCCAGAACCATTTCTAAAGTATCGAAGCAGGAACGGAAGACTGCGACAGCCAGAGCGCGCAGCATTGGCCGTCTAGACTCGGCCGTAGCTACGGCAAACAGGGACGAAACGAGGTCACGGGCGACATTGAAAAACTGCTCCTCACTGAACCCAGTATCGACAAGATCCAAGAGGACCTTCAGTGCACCGTGCATCTGGCCATCGGTACTGGCGGGGTCATTAACGATCCGAAGCAGTGAAGGGAGCAGCTCGGGCCAGTCGTCCGGGAAGTCGGCACTAGCTATCTTGCTGACAGCGTAACTTGCAGAGTTCTTTACCTTCCGATGAGGGGTATCGTTTGTCGCAAGCAACAACAAAGCCTGGCGAACATTGGCTTTGTTAACATCGTTGATAAGGATTTGACCTTTGAAGTCGTCGAGAATGGGGGACCAAGCGGCGGCAATGAAGGTACGCAGGACCGAAAGGGCAGATTGGCGTAAGTTTATGGGAACCGATTCGTGCGAGGCAATTGCTGTGAGTGAGATTGCGAAGGAATCGTGGGCATACAGATTTCCCAACTGGGACTCTGCGGCTCTTCTGGTATCGGCCTTTGGTGACTGGGTGTCTGCCAGGAGCGACAGGAGTTCTTGCTCCATGGCGAACAAAGTGTAATTAGTGAAGCTGGTTGGGTATTGAGGAGCAGTCCAGCGAAGATGAAAGAGAGATAAGAAGTTAGGCTCAAAGCCAATGGATCTCAGTCGCGGTATTGAGAATCCAATGCTTCGCGCGCGCGGTGGCAGATAAGGCGGGGCAGTTTGAAGGCGGTCGGCCCTATATACCTAACCCCCCCCCCCCCCCCGATTTTCTTTATATAAAGCACATTCTATGCATATTACATACAAGAATAACTGGCCACTTATGCGGCCTTGTTTTTATAGTATTCTCACCTTTAATGGTGCTAAGGCTAGAAGGATACGACGAATCTAACGCGAAGCATACAATATACGCGGTAAAAACGGCTTATAATGCGCAAGACGACTGTTGCATGTAATCACGAGGGATTTGATGTTTACACCGTAGAGTGGAACACGGCATGTCTGATATTCCGGTGGCGTTATAGCTAGTTATTATTATTCTAACTTTACGGCCGTGTTATATCTAAGAAGAACCACCCAAAAACCTCAAAAGACATCGGGGTGTCTAATATCTGATATCATCTTGAACCAGATACACCAGAGAGGCCGCATACGAGGCAGACTAATTTGACGCAAATGCTTAATGAAAATCAGACATCGCCAATTTGTCTTGGAAGCGGGAGATCACTCCGATCTGCGCTGGCAGCCGAGCAGAAAGATAGGGCAAAGGCCCAATAGAGTAATGGACGGTGTAGGAAAAACATAACTTTATTGTGTATCTTACGTATGCCCCTTACATGCAGAGGTTTAAACCATGTATAGGGCAATATAGAGAAGTTCAAGTATTTCACAGTGCTTAACTTAGACTATAAACTCAATATCCTCTCTAATAGAATCTCTAGATCACACGATCACCTGGAATAGTCTAATCTAGGGATCTTTCAGACCTCCGCGGAGGTTAGACAGTGATCGAGATTCCACGGAGTCTACCATTTACCATTTTAGGACCTGCACTACATGATCCGGTCTAAACTGGCTCGAGCTTTAAGATCCAACGTTGGACGTTCTGATCTTTTCGATATAATTGGGTCAGGATCTTTCGGAAAACATGGGAGTTCCACTAAGACATTTTGGAATTATTAGAATAGTTACGGGAAATATTATAGAGATAAGTAATAATTAAGTGACGTTGAGAGGATGTAGTATATCATTTAAATCGTTATAAAAATCTGAAGTATGGAAGTAAAGAAACAAATGGAATCCAGATATGCCCAAGCACAACGGGAAAGAATACCCTCTTATGACCGCCACTGCCGTCAGTGTTAGGAAGATCATCGGGTAAGATGCGTACCTCTTAGAGAGAAGTGGATATGTGTATGAGTACAGACCTGATACACTAATACATAGAGGTGTTCCAACTCAGTCTTACTACCTGTTATATAGTTAATGTTTATATATAGTTCATAACCTTTAATATTTAAGTCAGGTACCGGACGATAAACAGATATCCCGTCTTCATGGGTGTACATGGTATACCCTTGCACCCTTCTTTCGCCGATGATCGCCCCTCTTATAGAAGTATCCATCCTTAGTGGGGAAGAAAAAGAGCAAAAAGCTGTGTGCCCTTTTTTTCTCCATACAAATATCGTATAAATACTGGTACTGTATTTTTTTTCTTGCCTTTTTCTGCTTTTTTTTTCATTTGCACATTTCTATAGACCCTCACACACAAGATTTTAGTTCAAAATATATGAAATATATGTATCAAAATATTAATGAAAACAAAATACTAAGCTATATATTACATTTCATTAAAAAAAAGTGAAAATCGGCAAACCCATGACGCAACCACGTGACAGGAACCATGACCCAACCAACTTACCTCAGTCATTCTTGTCCGCCTTTCTTCTGCTTTTCCCCTCGATGAACGAGAGAGGTACATCCCATCGATTCATCTCTATAACTTCTTTATTTTTCTGATTATCTGCTTGGGCTCTGCCCTCTTTTTCCTTAAAACAAAAAATTCCTCTCGAGGGTTACCATCTCTCAAAATTTCCCCTCCTTCCCTTCGCTTTAACACCCCTCCTCGAATTCCCCTCAAGGGTTCTTAAATCTTAAAAAAGTGATCACTCTCTCTTGGGATCGTCGTTCGGGAATTATATGATTCTTCCATCCCTCATGCTTTGAGGTTTGCTTCTACTTGTCGTTTTGTCTACCTAAGCGTACGTTTCGGATTTCCTTTAACCCCTCCAATGCATGATACGCCCAACCATCTTTCCTTCCCCTCATAGTTTTCTCTTTTATGCTGCATCGAGTGACTACTTTCCGTCGCTCTACTCACCCTGACCTCATCAGTCATATCATCCTACCGATCGTGACCCGCCGTGTCACTGGAATATTGAGGAACAAAAACTTTGACCGATTGCAAAACATAACAACACTTTACACTTGTTCGGAACGTGACATTGACCAATGGCTTAGAAAGGCAGAGCGATGATTAGCTTCAGGGTGGAACATCATTCAGATTCTTCGAGACTTCGTCAAGACCACCCTCACCGCGGAAACGATACTGGATTGTTCGACGGCAATGCCGATTGCCAGTGAGAGCAGTAGTACCACCACCACCACCATGACCACTTTCTCCGCCCCTGTCCCTGCTACCAAATCGCTGCCCACAAACCAGTCAGCGTTAGCGGCCTCCTTCACCAATTTCCTCACCGTCTCCGTCCATCAAATCCTATTTCTGCGCTCCGTCTATCCGCGCGCAACCTTCCTCCCCGTGCGGGCATACAACTATCCCGTCCGACAATCCCGTCACCCAAAAGTCTGCGACTACATCAATGATGCTTCAATTGCAGTCGGAACGGAGATTCTCAAAGGCACAATCACCGCAGTCAGTATCATCATTTCATCTCTTCGCACAAATCAGCCCCTCGAACGATATGCTTTTGATCTATCGGGCTTCCCGCGTGCCCCTGCGGGGGAGGTGAATACTACATTTGAAGACAGAAATGAAGATTCATCTAATCCAGGTGCCCCTGTCTCAGACCGGGGCCCCGCACCAACATCGGTTGACCTCGAGGCACAATTCCGGGCATGTCTAGCGAGACTCGCCTCAGCATGCGCCCGGTTGACCCCACTTCCCCGCGATGACGAGTTCAGTTTCACCGTCTGCATTGAAGTGCGGGAAGATGCTTTACCACCGGCGGGGACCACCAAGGAAGAACAAACTTGGATTGTGGCAGAACCGGGCAAAGTGCACCTACGATCGTGCACAGCACCATTTTCCGTCTCTAAAGTGCGGAATGGCGAGCCCCAGCAAGCGCCCCCCAAGGTCTCGAATGGCCGTGCCAAAACAGTACCTGTACGACGTGTCGAAGCTGGCGAGCTTCGGTTAGAGTTGTGGGTAGAAGAGGCACGACAGAAATTTAACGAACCGGTGGACTCAGAGCAGCCATCATGACCTCGAAATTATCCGATCTTATTTCAGGCCTTGGGGGGATTTCGTGTTCTTTGTTTTTATTTTTTATTTTCTCTTCCCTACTTCTCTTTTCCCTGTCCACACCCAAATTCTGTCTCATTCTTGATTTAGCGTGACCAATGACCGAACATACATGACGGACGAAGGAAATTCTGGAATTGCCGTCCGCAAAAAGTGGCGGAAATACATAAAACGAAGAGCGGACGACTTTTTGGGACTCGCATGGAATTTTATCTACATAGATCAGGTTCATATCTTTTCTTTCTAGTGCTTCATTCCCAAGTGCTTATTCTTTCCCCCTCTTCTTCCCATTCTCACTTTCATGACGCTCCTTCTCCGTCCTTTTTCCTCTTTTTTTACCCAGGCTTTTTTAAAGCTCGTTTACTTTTGCATCTGCTTGATCCCTTGGATTCTGCGCTGATCTTTTTCCTGCGATCCGGCCTCTTTTTTTTTTCATACCATCTCCCATTTTCACGTTGTATTTCATTCGTCTCCTTTGTTGGAATTCAACTACATGATTCTCTTTCTAGCCAATTCAACTATACTAGCGACTAGTTCCCGCTGTCGTCTTGGTGTCTTCTCTCTTTTGCGTTTTCTCGTCTGCTCTCATGCTGATAAACTCAGTGAAAATGATTCCGAAACATCTCCCTTATGCCATAATGTCTTGTGTCACAAAGTTTTATCTGATCTTGGTTTTCTCCGTGTCATTTGGTTTACATTTCACCTCTGTCTTTGTACCCCTCTACTTAATGTCCTAAGCCTAGCTGATGAAAATAGGCCGCTAGGCCTTAAGGGGGTTCAATATGTAAGTGTGCTAGACAGATATCCAGTTTAGGTTAATGGATGCTGTTAAAAAGTAACCAACTATAGCTATGCTCTAGTGCTTTATCTATCCCGAGAAGCCTTTATCTACTGAAATGGAAGAGAAGAAGAAAAAAACAGGATTGATGATTTCTTATACCGGGGGACTAAGGTTGATTCTAAATAGCTGATAGTCATGGTAATGAATGGATAAATGCTAGGTCAAGAAAAAGAGAAGTCCTTAGGAGAATATGCGAGGTTGAGCAAACATTCTAACGAGATAAACGGGGCAAAGACACAGTCATATCGAATCTTATCTGAGACACTACTTAGGCTCGCTTTCCTTCTGAGCATGCATGGCCGAGGATTGTCAGAATAGATTAAATCAATATTGATACCACGATAACTAGTGGGGCTACCGAAAGAGGAATTAAGTATACAAATAGAAATTTAAGAAGTGTTTGCTAGCTGGAATATACTATTCGCCATTTAACGGGGCTTTGAACTGCCTATAAGACTGTTAGGTTCGGGAAATGGACATAAATAAGTTTACTGGTGGACGGGGTATGTCTAGTGATCTACCAACGTAATTATATATAAAGAATAGTCGCGTGAACTCCAATTCATTAAAACCCTTAATGCATACAAGATATATATAGATTGACACAAAAGATCCAGGGTTCAGGGCTAATCAATGACATAATCGCCAAGTCTCACATGACCCAACCAAACCCTCCGCCAAAGGCAAAATGACCGGCTCTTACGTCAAGGGCCATTAGCAATGCAACATCGCTTGCCGTCGCTTCGCCTCGGGCCAGTGACAAAGAAAAAGTCCTTGTTATTGTTATTTGTACCGTATATGGCAGGCGGATCCGGCCCTGATCGTGATGTGGAATGCAAGGTGAGGGGGGCGGGCAATAGAAGGATAGTGGTCCAATTGTAACGAGTTAGATGTTCGTGTGACCCATTTGTGATCGTGAAGTCCGTCGGATTAGAAACTATATTATGGACGGGTTCCGTCGGTATCTCCACAAGTCGGATCTTTGACTTTCACCCCGGATTCCAAGATTTCTCTTTATATCTTCTTTGTACCCTTACCCTTTTCCTACATTCTCAATTTCAACTCGTACTTCAATTTGCAAACATGATTGCTGCAGATATTCCCTCCCTACCTGCAGGGGAATCACCAGATCTGATCTTGGTCCCAGCCACAGCTGCAGAGCGCATTGCCTCAATTAGGCTGAACAGCGTCGCCTGGAAAGGACCGCTAGATGTGGAAACATACATAGCACGCGAGGACCACCTCCTCCAGCAACGGCTGACGCGCGATGGTCTAACCTGCTGGATCCTGGTAGACCGCAACGAGCCTGAGGACGAGCGCGTAATCCTTAGCTCGTGCGAGTCATACCGGAAGACAGCGTTGCTCGCGCACGACGGACAGGTGGAGAAGGTCTCCACTTACGGCGTGGGGAGTGTCTACTGCCGGCCTGATTTCCGCGGGAAGGGATATGCAAAGCGGATGCTGGAAGAGCTGAGCACTAAACTCGAGACATGGGAGATGGAGAAAGAGCCACGGCGGAAGTCGTTGTTTACGGTACTTTTCTCAGATATCGGAAAGAAGTTCTACGCTCAATTTGGGTGGCGGCCGTTCTCGTCTTCCCATATGTCTTTGCCGGCTACTACGGGCGGGCCGGAGAATTCTGTGACGAGGGATCTATTTGCTAAGGATGTCCAGAACTGTCTGTGCAGCGAGGCTGTACTTGATAAGCTGCGCGAGCAGATGCTTGTGGCGTCGCGGAAGACGAGTGGCGCTAAGATTGCTATTTTGCCTAACTTTGATCACTTCGTCTGGCACTGGGCTCGAGAGGAGTTTTATGCTGAGAACTTGATTCCCGAGCGCTCCCCGCCTGTAGTCAAGGGCGCTGGTGATGACAACGCTCGCGTGTACTGCGCTTGGAATAGGAACTTTGGCGAGAAGCCAGAGGATAATGTTCTCTACATACTTCGGTGGGTGTATGATGAACCCACGTCCCCGGCGGAGGAGAACACCACTGTCCAGGCCATGGCTGCTATCCTTCGGCGAGCACAACAAGAGGCGCACGAGTGGAACATGAGCAAGGTTGAATTCTGGAACCCTACTCCCCTTTTGCAGAAGGCCGTGGCCTTGGTGGACCCGGAGGCTGAGCTCGTGCACCGCGAAAAGGAGAGCATCGCCAGCTTGCGGTGGACTGGCGAGGAGCAAGGGTTGGGGAAGGACGTGGAGTGGTGGTTGAATGAGAAGTATACCTGGTGTTGATCATTTATTCGTTGGAGCATCATTTCGTTTGTTTCTTTGTTTGCTCGTGATTCTCCCCAGTTTTCTTTTCAGAATTGTGGGGTCGAGGCGAGTTTGGGCGGCAGATATGATCGTGATGCTTCTAGATACGCGCGCATCATAGACTAGATGCCATGGCATTTTACGCAGCAAGTGCGTTAGCTTCTTTGCAATCAACGACGGCCTTTGAGCAGTTCGTGCCAATTCCTGGTATTCTTAGCCTTCGCGGCTGTGGCTGGTGCAGATGTAGTTTTGTTCGTTGGATTCCGTTGCGCTGGTTCAACAAAGTAAATAGTCGTGGGGTCGGGACTGTTGTAGCAGCCATCCTGTATTCCAAATCAGTTATTGCGCCGCAGCTCAAGCGGGGAAAGATAAAGTTACCAGCAATGACAGCGTTGCCTCTCCTCTCCATGTCTCAGGTAGACAGTCCTTCCAGGCGCGAAGGAAATCACTTCTTACAATAGCAGACGAGGCAGTCGGGGCAGTGGCAGCCAGATATGTCTCGCCCACCCACTGCGTACACTCAGACTTATCAAAGCTCGCCCCTATAGAACAGCACAAAACAGTTAGAAAATCCAACAGCAATCACATCCCACCGTCCATTTAGACTCACATTTAATATCATCCACCAAAGGCGGCCTTTCATTCGCAATGCAGATGCGCCTCACAACAGCCTCCAACAACGCGCGTGGGAAGGGCGGCTCCATCTCCTCATCATCATCTAGAACAGACTTCCACAAGTCCCCAACGAGAAACTGCTTCTCGAGATCAATGCCCTGCAAAACAGCGCCCTCAACTAACCGCTTCCAGACAGCTAATCGAGACCGCGCTGAGGGCCGCCAACACGCCATCTCTCCAGCCCCATCGACAAATGCACAAAGCTCCATCCAGCCCTGCTCGCACTGCGCTGTTGACACAGGGATATCCTGACACAAATTATCCCTAGCCGTGCGCATCTCCTCGGAGCTTAGGGGCCCCGTGGAGTCAGCTGAACCGCCCATCGCTATGTCTCCGTCATCGTCACTGCGTCGGTCATATAGCCGTAGGCTCTTCTCCAAGAACGGAATGGCCGAGAACCCTCCCGGGGGGATGTGCAGTTCTAGTGTCGAAGAACACTTTGCAATGGCCGTTACAGCTTCATCTGGAAGGTTCAATGTGCCACTTTCGCCGGCATCGTCCTCAACGACTTTTATGTCTGCTTGGGAGATTTCGCCGCGGCTTGGGCGGAGGATGTGCAGGGAGTTTGAGGACTGGACTTGGCGGATGCGATATGTTTGTGTTGGTGTGCATAGGTTAACGTAATCGTGGGCGGCGGGGTCGACTACTGCTTGTGCGAGGGCTGCGGAGGGCGATTTGAGTTCGAGACTGGTAGGCGCGGTGAGTTAATCGAGAGCTGCCAATTGGGGATCGTAGGGGTTTATTTTAGGGAAGGCAGCGCCCAGGTTATTTCCGGCCTGCTTGGACCTCTGTTCATGGCGTTAACTTACATAGGCGCATCTTTTGATGTCAGTAGTTCTTCCAGTTCTGGGGTAAGTTCCAGTAACCGGAACCCTTCTTGTGGACGGGTATGCGTGAACAGAATACCACGCGCGTCTTGAGTAGACATTGCAAGTTACAATGCTTATAGAGTATGCAAGTCGAAGCAAAGTGAGAATTGTGGAAATGAAGCATCAACGCGTCGAAGTGGATACGCACAGACCACCGCATAAGAGGCGTTCG
Source organism: Penicillium griseofulvum (assembly GCF_001561935.1). Taxonomy (NCBI): domain Eukaryota; kingdom Fungi; phylum Ascomycota; class Eurotiomycetes; order Eurotiales; family Aspergillaceae; genus Penicillium; species Penicillium griseofulvum. The sequence goes on along the minus strand of NW_024467471.1, from coordinate 1,764,277 downwards.
GCTTCCGATGTGTAGAGGCAGGCCCTAGAGGATGATCATATCACAGTCACATTAATTGGGCTAATTTAAAAGTCATATGTTATATATTAGAAAGACTATGCAGCTTTACACCTTTTTCACATATGTTCTATTTTACGGATTCATTGACACTTCCAGATTATACTATGTATTACTGAACTACATCAAGGACAGATGCCGTATAAACCACTATTATTGTGAAGAATACGCTGAAATTAGAACCATCAATGTTTTGCTTTTGAATGGCCAAAGTATTGCTCTCCATCGCCAACCATTATGATTCGTTGTGACTCCATGAAAAAGAGAAATGCCGCCCAAAGATAAAAAAAAAACATATGCAAGAACTGAACAAGAACGAAAAGCAAAGCTCCTACGGAGTACACTCGCGGAGCTTGGGCGCAAATATGCCCTAGTTTGAACAAACACATAGCCTTCCCAAACAGGGAGGTGAGACATTCAAGTAGCAAGTAGCATGTAAAAATGCAATGCGTAATCCAGCCGGCTGGATCAGAGCGGCCACTTATAAAGAATAAGCGGCGAGAAAAAGCCAGTCAAGAATCATAGTTTGGCTTTCTCAACTACTTCGACTTTCTCGGCTTGGTCGACTGTCTCAGCTTGGGCTTTCAAGTGACCCTGAGTAGAATCAACGGCTTTCACGGGCTGGCCAGCCAGGTCTTCAGTAGAACCGTGTCCTTCTGCGCCATCCACATCTTGATCTGTACCCAGGGGCTTGGACTGGACGTTGTCCTTTTGCTCGGCTCGCTCTTGTTCTTCCTTTTCGCGAGCCAGTCGCTCCACCTCCATCTGTTCCATATGTCGAAGGTCATCGACACTGGGCTCGTATAGATGCCAAATAGTGTAATGTGGTAGTCCAACCACCGAGAACTTCATCCGTTTAGCCATCTAGGAAACATTAGCAATTGTAACCACCGCGTTGATTACTGTCTTACCTTGCCAAACCCTTCCGTCTCGGCATGTTTCTCGAAACTGAAGGCTGGGAAGTGCACACCAGCACGGAAAACCCGGGCTTTCGCAAGGATACTAACACCTCCGATCCCGTCCAGCTCCATCTCCATGTCTGGATCGCCGTAGGGATCGCGGAGGTAAGCAAGGTGAGGTCTCCATGTGGCGTACTCGGCATACCCTTCCACGATGACAGCATCCTCGTCCAAAGTATCCGCAAGCGCCAATGCAGTCTCAGATTCTTGCCAGGAGTTCAGATCATAAGGTTGCTCTCCGCCAAGCCAGTCTGGAAGCGGACGCCAAACATCTACAGACAAAGCCAATTAGTATAGAACCAGACACTTATGCAACAGTCACCACTCACTCGGGACTGTGACATCCTTGTTGTGTCGCATTAGATCCTCAATGATTGTGAACGGAGCAGTCTCCACGTCCGCATCTCTCCAGTAAACCCAGCTGTGGGTTGGGCGCAGCGTCGCGCTCAGCAGCCAATTCCTCGCTTGTGCCATCAGCTTACGTCGGCTCGCCTGCGCCTCGAATCCATGTCGACTTTCCACGTCCTGTTGGACTTTCTGTCCAAAGTCCTTCTGAATCACGGAGATCTCCCCAAAGGGCATTTTCGGGTCCGGGTCATTTTGTATCTCCTCCAACATGTGCGACAGCATATTTAGTGTGTCATCCCGAGAATCAGATACCAGAAATGCCAGATCAATTAGGTGGTGCGGGTATGTGAGGTTTCGAAGGTGTGAGAAGAACATCGGGAGGTGCGATGAGGCATCTCGGAGGGGTGTGCACATCAGTACACGCTCTCCGCGTTCCCAACCTTTCTCCGTCCCTTGGACTTCTGATAAATCATAATACCGAACCGTTTGTAGGTGTAGATCTCCGGGGTATGAGAGAAGGCCGAGCGAGATGCTGGGAAGGATGGCGGCGCGCCAGGATGGGAAAATCAAGAGGAACACCACTAGCGACACCGCGCCAAGGAGGCAGAGGCGCTGGAAGAGTTGTCGGCGTCTCCGAAGGGCAGGTTGTGAACGAGGCTGGAACCTGGGGCGGTATACTTGTCAGTCTTGATTTCAAGCTTCACGATCATGACGACAGGGCTGCGAGTTCGGAAGATGAAAAGCGAGGCGATTAACTCGGAGTCGGCATACCTGTTGGGTGAGATTGAAAATGCAGATCCCCTGGGGTAGGCAGAGTAGCCTTTTTCAAGAACGTGTCGGTTCATCACTGCGCCGTCACAGGCCGTCACAGGCCGTCGCGGTGCTTATTTTGGGGGCCAAGAACTGGAGCGGCCGGAGACCCTGGCAACTCTGATCTATTTTGAAAAGGCCAGTTATAGAATGGAAGAAGGGAAAGTCTCAAGAAAAGATTGAAATTAAAATGAATTGGAAGCCAAAGAAGAAGACCATTTGAAGATAAGACTTGAGATCCAAGGTCTCACACTTGTTGTGGTCTACACCAAATCCGGTCATCCGCTTGCAGTGAAGGTCCCCTTAAGATCAGATTATAAAGTACTTTATAACATCAGATTTAAAACAAATAAAATGATAAGAAATGATTTCATTTGGCCAATTGGCTTCGCTAATTTTTAAAGAATTCCCCTAATGTTAAATCTAGATAATTTTTACATCACAGTGAAAGTGTCGGAGGTGAGATCATACTCAATTGAGGTCGAACAGGAGGAGAATCCTTTGTTTCCACATCAATCATTTGCATCATCTGCAGTAATAGCTTGTTCACTTGTCTCTCATCACGCAAGCTGGGCAGGACGGATGCGGCTTCGTAATCGGAGTCGAGAATAAAGTACCGTTCCTTTTGCCAATTCTCCACCGCGTCGACGTGGAATGCAACTCTGGTGATTGCCTTGGCTGGAACACTGACTTTGTTCATGGAGCTTCGGGATACCATGCGTAGGAATGGCCGAAGCCCGGACCGAGTCTGGTGTGCGACTCTGACTGACATAGGCGCCCCGGTTCGTAGATTACTCGGTCCAGTTATGCCACCTGGATCCAAGGTGAAGACGTCAATCGATATATTACCGGTCTATAATTAGATCTGAGTAAACTGTAGGAATTGGGGGATGACTCCGACTAACCCAGATCAAGCTCCGCCTCAATGCATATAATGCGACACTCGCCATTAACTTGCTGCTTCCAAAACGAATATTCTCTTCCTTTGCGCTCAGCGCAGTTCCCGGTCGTCTTCCATTTCTTCCATTGTCGCGATCAAAGTAATCCAATCTGCCCGAAGATATCGCAGAACAGCCAATGTTGATCACTTTAGCTCCGCCTTTCGGTGTACCATCTCCAGCCCGGAACGCCTCGAGCAGTCCAATGGTCAATAAAAATGGAGATAGACAATTGGTCTGATACACAGGGTCGTAGCCGTCTGATGTGAGGTCATCAATAACGTAAGATGTAGCGACAGCAGAGTGAATCAGACTAGTCACAGGCGGAATCTCTCTGTAGCGAACACGATCGACTGTAGTTTTGGCGAAAGACGCCACGGATTTCAGATCGGTCAGATCAAGAGCAAGGACCTCGATCGACCTCGGGCCGACCAAGCGGATCTTCCCCATCAGTTCGCGGACGTCGTCGGTCCTTATATCTCGTGCTGTCAATGATAGATGGACGAAAGGTTGCTTCTTTGCGATCTCGACGGCAATCTCTGAACCCAATAACCCATTTCCACCAGTAATAATAACCGTTTCTGTAAGTGGTGTACCCATGACGCTATTTGTTATATTGGCAAATCGCGGGTACAGCGTAGGCACAGTAGGGAAAAAAAACGGTGAAAAGAGTACCTGTACTGGATATTCGATTCCAAATATAGAGAAAAAAAACAATGGAATATTTTGCGACAAAGGGAATTATAAAAAGAGAGTCAAAGACCCAAGTGTTATATACCCAAACATCTAAAAATTCTCCCCTGCCCAGTAGAAATGGGCTAAATTATATCAGGCATGAGGGGTGTCATCCATGTCTCAGCTCACGGCTGAGGCGTGATTTTTCCATAAAGTAGATCAATCAGATGCGAACACTAGCGACGTATTGCCTTAGTGTCAAATGGCCAGAACCCCTCTGATCTTCTACCCGATGTGTGGCACGGCGACTAAATTTTTTTTGGACTCTGTACCCTTGCAGTAAACGCCGTGTAAAATTAGAAAGACTATGGGGATCGACACTTGATACTGAGGTAGATTAGTTCGCTATTTGTGGGACAAACATCAAATCTCATGTCTGATGTAGATCATAAATCCTAAAGATCTCCTGCCTCAAATATATGTGCCTGTTTTAGCTAGAAGGCGTCAAGTAAAACATACTCCCACAGGCCCTGTTCCCCCAACACAGCTCGGATTGGGCAAAGTAATAATGTACGTTCTATGTTGTATGTTTATCATTATTTGTTATTAGGGGTTAAGTTGGGGTTATAAATCTTGAAACTGCAGCGTTTCATGGAAGTAAAGAAACAAAGAGAAACAATAGGAGCCCTAGGAAGAGAAACATTCTATACAGAAGGGTAAACGCCCTGAGCACCGACCTGACCATTACGTACATTTGCCACAATACCCGAAATTTGCAAACTGCACAAACACATTAACCAGCGCAAAAGCCGGAATTTCCTGGTTATTGAACGGAATATGTTGTATAAGGTCTTGAATACAAACAATATAAAGCATAACAAACATTCGAGCTGAGAGGTTCCGAGGTGCTTATTGGTTGAACCCTGAGAAGGCAAATCTTGCAAACCATGCAAACGTACCAAACAGGAACCTGTATAGATATACGGATCATACTATAGAGCAGCCTATAAAATATAAGTATGTCTCGATTCCTCGATAGAATCTACTAGGGCATAAATTCGTTTTATACGTATAATCAAACATTGCAAGCAAAGGTAAGTTCCTATCGTTCTTGCCCGTTTAAACTTCCTAAGTTTCAATCCATATTCTTTGGATGGCGATCAAATCATCTGCGCAAGATCAAGTCATTAATGAGTGCTTTTTTTTGACAAAAGTTATTCAAGGTTTGCTATTCATTGATTTTTGGTCTCGGAATCTTGACCGAAAAAAAACGTCCATATCTACTCCTTCACCAGAACATAATCACTACATGTGAGTCAACATTGGAGACTTGATTCTGTACAAAACAGACTAACATATCCTTCAAGTAATAAAATGTCTCACCCCCTTTTACAAAGGATGCATCGATTCGTCGAGTTTATCAATTCAGGCGATGAAACCATAGGGCAAGAGCTGGTTTCCGAATCAGCCGTGTTCCACGTTCCATTTTCGGATACCCCACTGAAAGGATTGTCTGGATATATGCAAATTCTTGGCATGATGCGTTCCGCCTATCCAGATATTCAGTGGACACTTGATGATACAGTCATTGAGGATGATAGAGTTGCAGCGCAGTTCACTCTTCGTGGAACTCACGAAGGCGAATTCTTTGGTGTCCCGGCTTCCAGGAAAAAAGTTCAAGCAAGAGCTATGAATATTTATCGATTCACAGATGGAATGATCGTGGAGGAGTGTGGCTTGCCTGATCTGTTTGGAATGATGCTGCAAATTGGGGCTATTAGCCCTCCGGTTGCGCATTAGACATGTTGCTTTAGTATGGTCCTGTATCTTGCCACGTGAAATTATACCTTACACTTTTATCATTAAACAATAAACCCCAGTGGCCATTGTATTATATGGTGGCATAATGCTGCGGCCATCGACGTGATGCGACTTGTTCAATAATCTATCCACGCTAAGGCCTTGGGGTGAGGACAGAAAAGAGTTACTCAGTGTGTATTGGTCAAGCCGATTTCGAGAATGACTGTAACTATATATTCATAGATATTTGCGTACATTTGGATCAGAAAGACTTCGGAGAAAGAGATCCAAGTCTATTGAGTAAGGGCCGGAAGCTGTATGGTAATTCGTTTATCATGCGGTCAAGGTTGGAAGAATAGTCCTTCTAGATCGAAGCTTTACTGAATGATGGCATAGACGGACGATTACGCCACGCACAAGAACAGAATCCAAATTATTATCAGCATGGAATCTCGAGATAATAAGATTAAGGAATACATAGCAAAGTCTTGTACTGTCTGTTTTAGAAGAGGCAAATTCTCAGGCTAGTAGATGAAGGCGTTCACTTGAAGAAGTGCGTCACCACCTATGTAGCTCATCTTATATACCTGTAAAGAGTCTAACCCCTTAAGATATTGGTCGGTAAGATGTTGACAGGCAGGCACCAATTGTCCATATGTCTCCTGCGCATCTCCCTGGTAATTAAACTATATCGTTTAAAGAAATTCTGCAATTGAAAATTTGATAGAGCATCCATATTGGCTGAGGCTGATGTTGAAACAGTGGACTCGATGCTTTCAATTGCAGCCCGTGAAGAATGTTTGTGAGGGTATAGATAAAGTATTATGTGACCTGGTCTATGGTCACTTTTAAGGGAGAAACAAGGTTGAAAAGCAACAGGAGAAAACAAACAAAGGAAAGAGAAATGAGGCCTAGTCGGGGGATGTAGAGGTGCCTTAACTACAGAAATCCGTAACTATCTATTGGTTCATCATACAGAGGCTGAAACATGGCATCAAGAGTAGTCATATTGCGACTATTCTTGTGATGTTAGAATCCGACAAGGTTGACGCATAATCCGTGTAGCTATGTATAATAAAACACAAATACATGGGATATGAATCCGAAATAAAAATTGAAATACACTGTAGAGATACCAAGGCGTATGGGCTAACTGTGTTATGCAGAAATGTCGACGAGGATCTTTACATGCTTATCCCTCTCCTCAATGAGAGCTTTAAACCCCTTCTCATCCACATCCTCCATTCGGATCTTACTAGTGATCATTGAGCGAGGCTGGATATCACCTATACCAAAGAAGCAAGAGGTCAACATAGGGCACCTTCCCAATTAGGACAATGAACTGGGTAGCCATACCGGAAGCAATTGCATCGATTACAGCCTCAAAATCACCATCATCATAAATAACTGCCCCAATGACATGTTTCTCTTGGTAAACAACAGCAAGAGCATTAATAATAGGCATCTGTTCCCACATGGAAACGACGACCGTCGTCCCACGCACCCGAAGACCAGCTATCGCAGTATCAAGTCCAGCTTGAACACCGGAACACTCGAATGCAACAGCTGCACCCACATTCCCCGTCAAGACACGTACCTGGGTAACCACATCCACATCAACGGGATTAAGAACCTCGGTGGCGCCCAGGGCCAGGGCAAATTCTCGTCGCCGCTCAGAGACCTCCACAGCGATAATTGATGTAACGCCTTTGGCTTTCAGTACCTGGATAATAGCCAAAGCGATTGGTCCAGCCCCAACCACAAGTACTGTATCGTTTGTTTGCAGAGGACTGCGGCTTACGGCGTGCCATGCGACGGCAAGAGGTTCCACCAAGGCTGTATCGCCATCTTGTCAGAGCTGAAACAAGTCTTAAACAACTTGAAACTGAGAAGTCTACTTACCACCGACATCAAGGGGAACGGAGTCGGGTAGGAGAATCGCATTTTTGCGATCCACGACTATGTGATCCGATAGCCCACCTGCTTGACCTTGTGGTCGTCAATATCAAGACGTGGCTACAGGCCTTAGCATGGCTTACTGCTGTACCCGATGAACCCCAATTTCTCGCAGGAATTGAACCGGCCCACTGAACAGCTCGTACATGTGGCGTCAAAGAGGTTAGGCTTGACCACAGCCCGATCTCCCACCTTGAACCCTGTAACGTCTGAGCCAACCTCTTCAACAGTACCACTGAACTCATGGCCCAGGGTGGCCGGTAGCTTCCCGCCGGTTAATGGGTGTGGGGTGGTAGTAACGATCATTGGACCGGCAAGATATTCATGAAGATCTGGGTCGCATCAGAAAGAAGTGGTTAACTGTGGCTGTCGAGGGTGTTACTTACCACTACCACATATTCCGACGAAGGCAGGTCGAATCTGTTAGCATCAAGGTTTGTTGTTAGAGATTCAGCTTCGTAAGTAACGCTACGGAGGCTACTAGTGATCCTAAGCTTACCTTAACCTGGCCATTACCACAAACCGGCTCTTCAATTTCATCAACGCGGATATCACCTCGTCCATGGAAGCGTACAGCTCTCATGATGAATGGGTCTCGTGTTAACAGGTAAGTCTGAATATTATAAAACGAACCGAGAATGGAGTGCTTATAGGGATGAAGTGAGATGTAATATATTGAGAGACTAAAGATGTTACACAAATGTAAAGGTCCTAATTCAATATCTGTGATACTATCAGTAGAGTTTAGACCAGGGAGAACCCTTCTCGACGTAGCCCTGCTAGGTAAGATAGTCACCAGACCTCTCGATTTCAACTTAAACTGGCGAAGAGACCAATGGCAAATCCCCCTACGATGTGCAGGGACATGTCCAATGCGGGGGTGCCCAACAAAGAGGAACAAGCCCGACATACAAAGCTCCGATACGACTAATGCTTATAAATCCTGGAAGAATAGCAGAGAGAACGGAGTAGACACTGATCCAAAACCAATCGAATTCGTTGGGAGACCAGCTCCAATTTTCGAGTATCCAACTATGTATCTTTGCTCCTGCGAGTGAGAAGACCCTTCAAAGCATCCGTTTCACCTTCCAGCTTCGAACACCGAAGTCTCCAATCATCTCGTTCCTTCCTGACCTTCTCCAACTCGGCTTCAAGTTCCTTCATCCGATCCACGCGTCTCTGCCGACATCTCCGGGCCGCGAGAGTATTGAGCTTACGCTTTTCTACCCGTGACGGATCAACACGGCTTGGAGTATCATCGCTCTGAGAGGTAGCGGGGCTAGAAAGAGAAGTCGAGACGGGAGCAGGAAACTGAGAGACAGGGGAAGAATGCGAGTGGCCATCTTGTAAACGTTAGAAATGAGATCCCTTTGACTGAATTGAATATTATAATCATACCTTGTGAATTGACGGAGCTATGAGCAAGGGACGTAGAAACATATTGTTGGTGCTCGATTGATCCGGAATCCGAAAGAGAGTTGAAAGCAGAGGCAGACCCATACCCAAGGTCCATGACAGGGACATCGCCACCGTCATAGCCAGGAGGGTATGGAGTCGGTTGATTCACAGATATGAAATTCCAGTCGGTATCGGCAAAGGACAGATCGGGTTCTGCCCAGAGTGCCGACTCGTGGGTGAGGGTATCAAAGGATTGACAGACTGGCACAGCCGAGGGAAAGCCTTCCAACGACGGCGCCAGTGATGAGAAGAGGTCATGATCGCTGTACGGTTGAATATTCGCCCATGGCAAATATTCAGCAGGCCCTTGATGGCGTTCCTGCGTGCCGGTGTTGGGCGGGCTTGAACCAGAAGGTGGAGGTCTGGATCGCTGCCGCGGCGCTCGAACAACAGCAGGCGGGCATCGCTGGATTTCTTAGACGGGCCTTTGCAGACCCGTGACGCTTTATATGATGATGAAGAAGGTACCCTAGGGTAGCTGTGGATTGGGATTGACTCTGTCGAAGTCGTGTCCTGAGGAAGGAATTGAAGGACAAGGCCAGGCCATATAAAAAGAATCAGGAGGATTAAGGGATAATCCGCAGCACAAGATGGGCCCACAATAAGCAACACGTGATTGGCTACTTATCTACATTTCCCCCACGACTCATTATGACTCATTTTAGCGTCTTTCAAATTGACCAATCATATATGATAATTAAGATACACTAATCTAGTTTAGGATAAGCTTTGACAGTGTTATCCAAAAGGTTACATTTACACATCTAAGCCCCTCCCGGATTGGAATGTATAAAAGATACTCCGTACTATGGTCAAGATCCCGATTGAACACCCATTGAGATCCAGTGATAATCATAAGGTATAAACTTCACATATAAGCTCAAAATACTTGTGGTTGTCCATAGAGACCACTTATACCAAAGTATCATTCCAAGGTCAAGATAGATTATTGCATGATGACCAGCTCTATAGACTTCAAATATGAATGATTGTGATATTTACCAGCAATACCTTCCTCAAACACGCACTCACTATATCCATATCCTTTTTTTTTACACTATGTCGTCGCCCAATTTGGTGTTGGATTCCACGACCAGCAACACAATCCAAGCAGTATGTAGCGTTATTGGATACCTCAACGCAAACCCTTAATTGTCCCTCAGAATCAAGCCCGATGAGGTGGATTTGATTTATTTCATCATCATGAATTATTCTGAGCCAGGGCAGACCATCACTAAAAGCTCTGGCATGTCTATTTCCGCTGCTCGAAACCTTGCGTCGAATCAATTCCCTTTTCCAAAGTTATGGTTAACCTATAAGAAGCGGGCGCGAAAGACAACAAAAGCCATTGTCAAAGACGCCAAGCAACTCTTCTTCACTACAGATGCTTTTCATAATTGGAAGAAAGCAGTCTTCACAACATCGATACTTGGCCTCCCCAACGAGTTGTTGCAGCTCATTGCAGCTCAACCATCGAAGAAGCCTCTCGCTAGGCTCTGTCAGCAGAACCGCCGTCTCTCCAAGCTGATAGGTATTGAGCTCTGGGGACCACTGGATAGAGTTCTCATGGCCATGGAATGGAGCTTGAAACACTGCCAGCTGACAGTTTACGAGAAGGCAGTGGAAAGACTCTCGAAAATGCCTCAAAGTATGGTATCTGAGTCCACACAGAGATTGTTGCCTGTGATAAACAACAACAATATCGATATGTTGAAGTGTATGGCTCTCAAAAACGAGTATATTGGGAAATTGTATCGTCAATTCCTTGCAGAAGCGCTGTTGAACAGCCTAGACTGGTCAAAGGACCCAACAAATGCATATCTCGAAGGGGTCCTCAAAGTCGGGGCTAATCCGAATGGTTTCACTGATGACCCATTCCCTAAGCGCATTCCACTGTTCGTCGCTACCTGTGGTTCACATATGTTTTGCCCAAACCCCGGGAAGTATTGTCCTACAGATAGGAGGAGCCTCTATGATTCAAAACAGATAAAAAGAGTCAATGCTGTTGGCCTTTTGCTCCAATACGGGGCTGATCCAAATATTCACATACCTAATGAAACATCAGCACTTCATGTGGCAGTATTATCCCTGTGCAAGCACGCGGGTAAGTCGTCTATTGTGACAGAATTGATCAATTATGGCGCCAATGCAAACGCAATTAACCCCTGGGGAGAAACGCCCCTTCACATGGCCCTTAGTGAAAACAACTGTTATTGCTCCTCCACTCCCTGTGAAAAGACAATCAATGCACTTCTTCAGGCTCCAGGCATTGAGCTCGATCATCGTGCTGATAATGGCCGCACGCCATTGAGCATTGCTGCCAGCCGTAATGAAGCTGTCTATGCATCGTTTGTGAAACGCGTACTTGAAAATCCCAATGTGGATATCAATTCCCAAGATAATGATGGGAAAACGGTACTTTACCATGCAGTGGAGAGTGGAAACATAAAAGTCGCCAATATGTTGCTATCGTAGCGTCACATCAACCCGAATCTCAATCCTATGTACCTGCCCTTGTTTTTCGCAGTTTCGCATCAAATGACAGATATGGTACGAAGTTTGCTAAGCACAAAGGCAACCGACCCAAACAAGAAAGACAGCAATGGTCGTCTCGCTTTAACATTGCGAACTTCATGGACTATAATCAAGCTGCTTATCGGGGCTGGAGCTGAGCTGGATATTCGAGATAGCACAGGTCTGACTGCACGGGAAAAGATCCTCGAGGCGGACATCAATCCCGAACAGCTAATGCGTGCAAACAAGAGAAGAAGAGTAGAATAGAAGGGAGAAAAAGGAAAGAAGGAGTTGAGAGCCAAATTTGTCTTTTTGCTATATTGGTATAGGATCCAGGTTGCTAGCTTGATCATTGCTGGAATGGTTTAATTTAAAAAGTCAGTTTAATGGCAATATCGATAAATTCAAAGAGATAATAATCGATTAAGGATAGCTCATCATTACTATGTTATGACAGTTTCTTTATAGAGTTCAGAACATGGGTCCTTCACCTTTACAGCATCCAGCGCAGACATACATAGTACTCTTTGGCAACATGGCAACATCAAGTCTTCCAAAACTGCCACCAGAAGCGATCCGTTTGGCCCACTGCCTCGAAACCTTCTTTCAGACAGAGAAATCATGGATTCTTTTGCACCCCGACCAGAGAGCTTTGATTACTTTTATTGCGCAGAACTATGAGATCAGGTCTACTGTCACAAAATCAGCTCAATCGGACAATAATCTTGCCTGTTATCCTAGGATATGGGCACAGAAAGAGTACCGAGTGAAAAAATCGATTCAAAGAACAGCTGATCTAGCCTGGCCACTACTGAAGCAAAGTTGCCCGTCATATTTTGGGGCGAAATCAATCCTTCACCTACCCGTCGAGCTCATTATACTTATTGGGCGTAACCTATCAGACAACGAACTTTACAATCTTTGCCGAACGAATCGTGGTCTTTATCACTTCTTGAGTAGGTATCTACGCCGGCGAGGTATGCAGGACTTGCGTGCACTTAAACACAGCCTGCAAAGGAATAAGAAGATTGCGTTCATCAAGGCGATCGAAGCAGTCTCCGATGTCCCGGAGACAGCGCGGAATAAAAGCCGAGCCCAGTTGTATCCCTTGGTGAACAACAGAAATGTTCAGTTGATACAACTATTAGTTTCTAAAGACGGCATCCTCGGTTGCGCATTGAGGAAAATCATCCAAAGAACCCTACATCACATGCGGTATGAAACTTGGGTAAGACCTGAGAGAGGCGACTGGAGATCCACCGAAACCTGCTTGAAGTGGGGGGCTGACCCCAACTATCGATTTGAAGACGGCTCTTCTTGGATGTCCCATGTGATCAAATCATCGATAGTAGATACCGGCCACGGATGGGGAAGGGATGTTTCGCAGGAAAAACAAGAAAGAGTGTACCGGGAGGTCAAGTTGTTGCTTTCCCATGGAGCCGACCCGAACTCTGTGGGGTCTCTCCAAGAAATGGATTCGATGCTTCATTTGGCATGCCTGTATCACCAACCCCAAACCCTGCGGGCATTGCTCGAAGCTGGGGCAGATCCCAATGCAAAAGACGCGCGTGGTCGCACCCCCTTGCATAAGCTATTTGAACAACACAAGCGCAAGGATGGGTCCAAGTCTAGTGATTGGGACACTCTGGTTGATGTTCTTCTTGCAGACCGAAGAGTCAAGATTGATGAGCGCGACAATTATGGCTGTACGCCACTGAGCGTTGCTGCAAGTTGGAAGTGTTCATGCTGGTGCAATGTACCGGTTTTGAAATTTGCAAAGAGAATTGTTCGTATGCCAGAAGAGGCCGATATCAATTCTCAGGACAGCCTGGGGAAAACACCGCTTTGTTGCTGCATCGGCAACAACAAGCGTAACATGACTCGTCTTCTCCTAGCGCAGCATAGGCTTGATCCCAATCTTGGCCCAGCGGATGAATTTCCATTATTGCTTGCTGTTAGTCTTAACCAGCAAGAGACAGTTGAACTTTTGCTACAATCGAAGCGACTCGACATCAACAAGCAAACTAGTCAAGGCCAAACAGCTCTGTTGAAAGCGATTGATGTGAGAAATAAGGAAACCATTGATATGCTTGCTAAAGCTGGTGCCAATCCAGATATTGGAATGAGCGAAGGCAAAACAGCGCGGCAGCGAGCGTTGGCTGCAGGTATTCGTATCAAATGGAAGACTTTCCCGGTATGAGTTGAATCTCAAACTATCTTCTGCTTCCGTGTTTGTTGATATGCCGTGATTGATGGTTCGTAGTGAAATAAGCAAAACAGAAGTTTCATGTCAGCTAAAAATCAACTATCATTGCGGAAGTGGAAGTTGAACTTCCTCCGACCAACAGATCAAAATCTCTGTAAAAATAAGATTTTTTTTATCCAGGTAAAAGCTGCAGCTTCAGAGCACTGTTTCTGTTCCATGCTATATATGGTGCGTTTTTGGTAGGAACTTGCTTGTCCTCTTGGTTTGGCTTGTCAACAGAGAGTCAGAGACCGGGTATGTACACATTGAAACTGATGTACATCCATTCCTTCGATTTGCTAAGCTGGCGGGTCTCTGTGCAACATAAGCCAAGGCAAAATAGTGCAAGAGCAACTGCTGAATATGACTCTGCTGTTGAGGATAGTCTCCTTAGAAGCTGACTTTGACATTGTAGTCTTCCCACGTGGGGATATAGTTCCCAAATGATATATCAGGAGGTCATAATCGACAAATTCTTTCCAAGCTGATTTCAACATAGACGATGAGACATCGACGTCAAATCCTCCATCCAGTAACAGCCCTGAGGTCTGTCTACCAACTATGGGCAGGGCCATGGCAACCGCTGAGTCAGCAACGCAGCACGGCCACCTGGAGGGAAAAAAAGCATCCAAGTGCGATTTGAATATTAAATAAAACAGGTAATTGCACCAGATCCCTATATAAAAGGGATCATCGTCAAATTGAATTCTCTCAGGTCGCTATTGCGGGCCCGACTGACCCCGCGGGTCCAATTGACACAAATCCGTGCCCCTCCTCGATTTTCTCTTCTTCCACTCCCAACCCCTCCACGAACATACACCATGGCGACGGCAGCAGCTCCCGAGACCTCTCTCCTCTCTCTTCTCTACCGGTCGTATCCCGCCGTAATCTCTCCCGATTCGACCGAGCCCGACTACCTCCACGCCTCCGCCAAGATCTTCCCCCAGGTCACCTTCAGTGAGGCAGAGGAAGCCGACATCAAGCAATGGCTCCACACAGTCTCCGGCCTGAAGTCTTCTCTCGCCGATGATCAAAAGGATGTCACCGTCGGAATCCTTGACCAGCTGAACATCCACCTGGCCACCCGCACCACCCTCCTTGGCGCGAAGCCCTCGGTCGCCGACATTGCCATCTACGCTCTCCTGGCCCCTATCGTTGAGAAGTGGACACCCGAAGAGCGCACCGGAGAAAAGGGCTACCACCACATCGTGCGTCACGTCGACTTCGTGCAGAACGGCCGCCTGTTCTCACTCCAAATCCCCGAGGAGGAGAAGATCGCCATCGACCTGAACGACGTCAAGTTCGTTCCCAAGCCCGTCGACCCCAAGGAGGAGAAAGAGCGCAAGAAGCGTGAGAAGGCCAACGCCCAGAACCCAGACGCCAACAACGAGTCCAAGCCCCTCGTCATCGGCCAAGGAAAGGCTGAGCAAGCCGCCAAGGCCCAGACCCAGGCCGGCGCCGACGGCGCCCCCGTGAAAACCAACAAGAAGGAAAAGAAGGAGAAGAAGGAGAAGGCTCCCAAGCCCGCTCCTGCCCCCGCTGCCCCCCCTGCCCCATCACTGATTGACCTGCGCGTCGGACACATCCTTCGCGCGATCAACCACCCCAACGCGGACTCCCTGTACGTGTCCACGATCGACTGCGGCGACGCCCCTGGCAGCGACAACACCTCTCTCGATGAGGAGACCGGCAAGACCGTCCGAACTGTGTGCTCCGGACTTAACGGGCTGATCCCGCTCGAGGAAATGCAGGGCCGCAAGATCGTTGCAGTTTGCAACCTGAAGCCTGTGACTATGCGCGGCGTCAAGTCTTGCGCGATGGTTCTCGCTGCGTCCCCACGTGTTGCGGAGGGTGAGGACTCGCACGCCGGTCCTGTCGAGCTCGTTAGCCCGCCTGCCGATGCTCCTGCCGGTGAGCGCATTAGCTTCGAGGGTTGGAATGATGGTCAGCCCGAGAAGCAGCTTAACCCCAAGAAGAAGGTCTGGGAGACTTTCCAGCCGGGTTTCACTACCACTGCGGACCGTGAGGTTGCCTTTGATAGCAGCGCTGTTCCCTCCGTCCACGGACAGGAGGGCAAGCCCGCCCTTGGAAAGCTGGTTGCTGCCTCTGGTGGTGTCTGCACTGTTAAGAGCTTGACTAATGCCACTGTGCGGTAAGGAATGTGAAGGTATCCGGTATCTGAAAATAAAACTAAACGCATACTCATGAGAATATGAAGAAATCAAAATTTCCCAGTTCATACTATTTTACAATGGAATTTCTTCCTCTCTCCATCGCCAACTAAAACGTAGAATTATGGGTTTCATTTTTTTCTAATCTATACATTATCACACAACTTGAGGAGCTGATAGATCTCAGAATTTTTTGCTTAAGCAGGCGCCGCGAATCCCAGAGAAGGCCCCCGTTGATCAAAGACCACAAACAGTGCCTTCATGAACACATCGCCATAGACCGCCATGCTTGAACTTCCGCTCGACTGAAGGCCGCCATAGCACACTATTGAAAAACTGGTTAGCTCACAACTCTTCCAAGGCTTGAACGGGGGAAATATTTTCTCACATGTTTCGCCAGTAGTTGTATTGGTTCCAGCTTGGGACCAATTTATGAACGATCCAGGAATGGTAGCCGAATGGCCAGTCCCAATCGCAACAGATAGACTGGGCAAGCTCGAAGTGCAGGGGAAGATATACCCGCCGGCATTATTGGCAAATAATGCGCCATTGACTTGCTTATAATACGCATCCACAAGGTCAGGACTGGCCAACATGAGCGTGGTACCAGTGTCAGCAATGGCAGTGGGTGTCTGGGCGACCGGGTGGAAGGGACCTCCTCCTACAGCGTATTGTGCCGAGTCGAACAACCAGAATCCACTGGATGAATCCACGCTGACATTGGCCATGAGGCCTTGGTACTTATTGCGATCGATTGTTCCAAATTCATACTCTCCAACGCCGTTGCTCAGCAGTCGAGCGGTGAAGACTGGCTCGCCGAGGCTGGGGGCGATGTTGTCGAAGAATGTTTTTTGTTTAACTGGCGTGACGGTGTTAATTGAAGAAAATCCAAGACCGAGGAGTCCGTTAGACTTGGTGTCCTCGGCGAATGTCTGCGATATATCCGTCGGAAGACCGAATGTTTGACCATTGACTTTGACACCGCCAATCGAGACATCATCCTTGCCTACGCCTCCATTGGCATAGGATGAGTCACCGTATTTGATCTCGAATTTGCTGTTGGCAAGCTCTTCGAAGGTGGTGGATTTGCTCGGATCATACACTTCTCGGCTGTTTCGCAGTGACTTGGGAAGTCTCGAATTCATCACCCACCTATATGGTAATTAGTAAGTTTGGAATTCATCCTATGAGCTAGAACATGGAAAGATGTTGCTAGCTAGCCAATTCTCCCTAAGGAACAACACAAAACTTACATATCAGACGAGCCGGTGTCGAAATTCAAATCGAGAGTTTGGCCTCCAATATTGACCGGCGAGACGAATTCCACGTCTCCATCAACAGAAGTGGCATCCACAGCGCCCGTCTGTTCAGAATGAACTCCATCTTCCTTTGCAACTTTCACAGATGCGGTAGGGGTATGCTTAGTGTCGAAAGGTTGGAAGTCGCTAGCATCCACACCATTGAGATCTGCTGCATCAATTCCGAACTTGCGGTATGCCTTACGCAGTGCGGTAGGTCCATGGACAGTGTCGCCATTGCGCTTAACTCTCTCCACCTTAAAGGACCGGCCTTGAAGTTGATTTGAAGGAGCCACGGGCATAGAAAGAGCATTGAAGCTCAACGAAAAGAAGACGGCAAGAAAAAGAGTGAAATACATGTTGCCCAAAGTCGCAACTGGGGATATCAAAATCGAAAAAAAAGAGTGATTAGATCAGGGCCGGCCTGAGTAATTGATATTAAAGACTGCAATGGCCAAGGGAACACAAGGATGAATCCCAAGACACAAGAAAAGAAGGTGATTTTTTGGCAGCTCCGCAGATCTGTAAGGGCAGACTTGTTCTGAATGAATGGGAGGACAATGCCAATGTCTCAAAATGAACGTCAGCAGGCAGTAGTCCTGACTAGAATACCCGCAACCAAGAATGGAAAAGAACAATACAATGTGTTAAACAATGCAGAAAGGAAGAAAACAAAGAGTCTAGAAAACAAAATATAAAGAAAAAAACACAAGAGACAAAGTGAAACTTCATTGAAAGACAATGGCAAGAACGACCCGAAAGCCAAGTACGTGTAGTGCAAGTGCTGTCTATATCCACCTATCGGAGGCAGGTGCTTCACTTCAAAACACTTGGCCCAAGCTGGGCATACTTCACAGACGCCATCAGTCCCAGACCAGAACTATACTCCGTGTATCAGAAGGGGCCCACGGGGGTACGGAGTATATACTCCGTACCTATGTAGGGAATAGTAGGGTACTCTATAATTTGTCTGTTACTACGTGTGTTAGATAAGTGGGGGGATTCCCCTGGGCGCGTGGAGTTTGACACCTGAGACCTTCGAGCTTGTGGAAGGTGAGGATGTCGTTTGTCGATCCTGAAACAGGGCCAGCGGGTAGATGCCCAATCATGCAGAGTATACGGCACACTTGAAACATACTGAAAAGGTTATAGAGATCTCTCTGTAGCACATTAAGTGTGGTTAGCTCTTTTTTTATATTTGAGCCTTTCTTCTTTGCCTATTGGAACCATGGCATTGCGTGGTGACATATCGAGTACTCCGTCCTCAGTAGAACAATGGCATCTTTGCCTCCCGTTGATCTTCGGCCGATCAAACTGTTGGATATTAATTAAAGATCTGCTCATAACTTTTGTATAGTTGGTTTATAGGTTAAGGGATGTACATATATAAGCCTCAATAGACAACCCCCATTTCTTCAAAGCATTATTAATGACTCCCACCATCATATATTTTCCGACATATTTTCCAGCACCACAGGTGATAATATATATAAAACATTTTGATATAATCTGCAAATAAAATATAAAACATAAAATCTTATCTCCCAACTTTAATTCAAACATTCAAACTAGAATGACATCAACATTAGTAGTTCTATGGGCTCGGTGTAGAAAACTTGAAGTATCTACATGCCTAGCCAAGAAAATACTTCATACATGCAAATCTCACGATCTACAAGATAGTCTCGCTATCTTAAGATACAGAAATTTGCTTGAACTTGATAGTATGCAAAAATCAATATAAATGTCATATAATGGCATAACTCTCCGGGAGTCCCCAAAAGGGTAATAAAAGAGATATAGAAGAGATGAAAAGGAGAGTAAAAATGAAAGCATTTTTAAAGTGCATAATGGTCTAGACTCGCATACCGCGAGAGACCCCCAAGGATATCGATTTCAAACAGAAACAACTCCCATCCCATGGTTTCGCTACCAGACCCAACCAGCCACATACCAGTGGCAAGGAAGCGTTGTTCACCAATCCCCAAATTCCATGTACATAGAAACAGTAAAAGATGAGAAAAGTAGAAGGCAACAAAGCAATAAAAAACAACCCAAGATATTCAACAGTGCCCAAGCAATGCAGACGTGTATCGTTTCCGCCTCTAGATCCTTGAAAATGATATCCATTCCCGCCCCGGTAAAAAAAAACCCAAACAAAGAGATCGTAGAAAGTAAAATAAGAAAAGTGCCACAGCGTAGGTGTATCTGGCAAAGTCGTTTGGACGCAAAACCCTCCCAGAAAAAAAAAGGTAAATCAACTCCAAAGGTCATGGACATGCAACGTCAAGTAGCAATGTCACTGCACGTGTGTTCTGTACATCATCGGTGGCCCGACCGGAAAAAAGAAACATAGGCCGAAGAAAGTATTCGTCCCTCCCTGAGAGACGAAAGAGGTATCGTAGGAAAAGGATGCAAGGTATTGTATCGCAGGCGCCGTCGCTCGCAACAAGCTAAGAGTATCGCAAAGGATCTAAAATATGAGGCGAAGGTGGTCGTAATCGGCGAAGAGGAGAGGGTATGTACAGGTCGGTTTTTTGTTTTTCGAATTTTTTCGAATTTTTGTTTTGTCGCCGTATTGGAAACAAATATTTTTCCAAGTTGAGTGTCGTGTCGAATGCAATAGACGTATCGAACAAGAATGCAAGTGGAGAAAAAAAACATTATGACCTGCGATTAAGGGACCCCGATGATGCAGAACAGCTGAAATAAAGGACGTGCAATGGACGAATGGAGATGTAGGGTGCCTACGACTTTGGCAGATGGCACCCTTACCATCGACGCTGAGCATTCTGCATCATCGCGGGTGTGATCGATGAAGGTGGGCTCGACAGGGTCATTCCAGTCGAGGGGTTGATAATCGGAATGACCTTGCGGGTCCGGTTCGCAGGTTGTTGCTGTTGCTGGTAGTTGACATGATTAGGGTTGCCGGCAACACCAGGGTGAACGTATGAGTTTGTTTGAGCGGGAGACAAAGAGATGGATGGGGCCACCTGCTGCACCGGTTGGATTTGGTGCTGCAGAGGTGAGGTATCCGGCGAGCCGCTGGAGAGAGAAGAGCGGTCGGAGGCGGAGTGGATCGAGTGCAGCTACAAATAGAACATGTCAGCAAGACTTGTCTCCTTAAAACATGGTTTATCCAAATTGAGATTGACGATATTCAAGGGGGTGATGAGCAAGGGGTTCGAAAATTCGCCGATCAAAACGTACATCATCTTCAGTCAGAAGACCCGGGCAGAATTCAAGGTCGTCATCCAAATCAAAGGAACGACCAGCCTCAAATCTTGCACGGAAAGCTGTCACAGCCGGAGCTTCCGCCAATTCCCGCATACTCTTGACTCCTCGAAACTGACGGGCATTTTGCGATGCCATCTTTGGGGCACGACGAGAACGCCCGTGGTGGGTATTTGTTGCCTGCATATGAGCATGGTGAGGGTGTTGTTGCTGTTGGTTGTAGAAGTAGGCAGACATTGTGTAAGAAGCCAGCACCCGAAAGTGAGATAGAAAGTTACAAAAAAAATAGAAGAAAATAGAAAAATAGAGGGAAAGATTGGAGGGAAGGTTGAGATATGAGAAGTGTGTGGGAAGAGGCGAAGGAGAAAAAGAGGGGAGTGTTATGGGGGGGATACGGGTTACCGTCATTACCATTTTAAAAGAGCTGAATAAGTGATTAATATGTATAATTACAGTAATGTATTGTAATATATGGAAAGACCGTTACATCGACGCACCAACCAGACCAAAGCGCTAACAGAGTGGCAATAACCTCAAATCCAATGATAACTCGCAGATCTCAAGAAAATATGGATTCAACGGCCCACCAAAATATTCGAAAAACTGACGTCGAACATTATTAGATCTCTACTGTTGTACTAGAACTTTACTAACTCTACAATGACGATTGTTACATACTTTGATGACATCTGCCTTTTGATATACACATCTACAATCCAACCTTGGAAATCTCCAGTAAATCCCCCTTGAAAAAGCTGAAATTTTTCTCAGCCCTTCGGGATCCCTTAACTGCAGGCTGTGCATTGGCTTTGCCTCCCCAGGCACATTCCCCTCTATTTCCCCCTATAGGGTGCCCGAATCGGCAGTGGCTGCTGATCTTGCTTTGATCGGCTCCCCATACGAATTCCCCAATCCTTCGACATGCAGTGCAAAGACCCCTCAAAGAAAACCTTGTTGGTCTCGAGACTCACCCAGCCTTAGCTGCAGATGAACCCGCTTATTATTGGCAGGGGACCTTGACATCCTACCTTATCAGCTCACACCCTTCCAAATCGGAGATCATCAATGCGGAATCCGGACTAGGGTAGCCTAAGGCGCTCACATCGCTGGGTAGCATTGCCTACCCGTGACTCACTACATATATGCGACCGAATAGAAATCAATTATGGGTTTCCACTATTCATGTGGCGAATATTTTTAGGACAGGGACCTATTTCCGTTCCCATTTATCTTGATTCTTCTGGGATATGCCCCTCTCTCGGCGCTTACTGGAACATAAACCCTGTTGTATGATGTGCTGACTTTCCCTCTTCCACCAGTGATAACTTCTATTCTCGATTACACGGCACCGAAACGGATCAAGCCTAAACTCTACTAGAAACAACGTATCACCGTAAGCCTCCCCAGTTTTCGGCTTCACCGCCCCTTTGGCTATTTAGATAATCTCACGAGGCGCAGTTGCACTGCCGAGATCGGATATATCACATATTGATCACATATTGTATACCCCGTAAACGTTGCCCCGAAGCTTGCATCATGCACCTGATCTATCCAGCGTCTATGCAGGGTGATTTGGTGTCTGAGATCGTGGGGTTCCAATGCATGAAATATGTAATTCAATGAGCTGCCATCCGATCCCCAGATACACCGCGCAAGGGACTCGTACGACTATTCTAGTTGCTAGTTGAATTGCAAATATGTGATGTCTATTAGATGGCAAATGTTTCCTCCGAAAACTCTGGGTGATATTGAAATCGCGTGTGGATTCGAGGTACAGCATGACAGCAAGACAAAGAGTCTAGATTCTTACATTCTTACATACTTTAAATATTGAATTGTTTTTATTTTTATAATTTATTTAGGAATCGTACCATATGGAATCTAAGGAAAGTATATGCCTTATTTGTCAGGTCAGCAACACTGGAATGCCCCATGGCTGTTACTATGAAGCTATCCCATGGGTAGGGAAGCACATCTCCACCTGCGAGTATAAACCCCCCCTCATTTTCGCTTCTTATCTTCCATCGACTCTTCACATGGCAGTGAGAATGTAAAATATGCGCAATGGAGACGCATCGGATATGGAACAAAGCACGGCTGATCACCTAGACTCGAATATCTATATTTTGCCCTAAAAGGCAACGAGAAGTGTCTAGAAACAGGTTGGGGGGAGCTGTTAAAACTGGAGTGCTTATACCTGGATCAACTGCCTGTCTGAAATACCGAGATATTGATATATAAAGGTTATGTTAAAGTACAAGATACGGGCATCATTTGTCCAAGTTCTTACTCTTAACCATCCTTCCAAGCAAATCCTTGCAGTTCTTCTCGCTATATTGCTCCCACACCTCGTACAACGAGACCAGCTCTTGTGTACATTCGATGACAGCCTTGATATCGACTTCACTTTCTGCAAGCCAACCGACAAGCTTTTGAATCTTAGGAGGAGGACCCGATCCAGTTTTATCCGATAAAGCTGCCAGCATCTGCATGCCACCGCCATCTCTCATTGAGCCCGCCAAAGCCGATTGCCCGGTTCCCGGGTACGCGGATGAGTGGGTGGGCTTGAATACAACAGCGACAATGATTGCCATGATGGCAATGACATGAGGTGGGTGTAGAAGTGGCAGATCTGTCAGATAATGATCGTTGATAACCGACCAGGCCAGGGCGACTTCGTCCGAAGTGAGTGATAGTTCGGTTTGAAGTTCGGACAAAGTCCGATAAGGATGATGCACGATGAGTTGCGAGCTCAATTCGGATATTAAGGCAAACTCGCATTCCCCGAGCTTTGCCACATCCGGGGTAATAAATTCTGTGAATAGTTTAGCATTTAGTTTGTTTATGGCTTGATATACAGATGCGTACCTGGCCATAAACCGCGCGCTTCGCCGACCACAAAGCGGATATGCTGCGGACACTCTTCCATTTTGCAGGCGAGATAGAAGGCGGTGGTGAGGACAAGGTATGGACTTGTCTGTCGAATCTCATTTTTGGTATAGAATCTCTTGAGATACACCTGCGCTGTCGCAATGGCCTGCTGTCTGGTGGACATTCGTTTGCCGAGTTTGATGAGCTCTTATAATTTTAATTAGCCTGAAAGTTCAAAATATTAAACATAGTAACAAGACCTACGCTGGTTAAAGTAGATATTCAGTAGTCGCTGATCTGGCAGCGGGAACTGCGAATGGGCAACTTTATCCTTCTCCCGTAATCCTTCACGGATATCGGCTAACTTCTCTCTAGAGAATAACCAGTGTCGACGCTGGGATGATGCCCAGTAGTTGGCTGCCATATTGAAAGTTTGATGATGGCCAAGATCACAAATTGAAAGCTGTCACGACATGGTTGATCCGAAGTCCGGGGCTATACAGCTGACCCCGCAGGCCACGTATTTGAAAATGAAATGAGACCGAATCAACAACAAAGTAGAGAACATAAAATATTTAAATAAATATAAGAATCAAGTCTAAACATGAAGTCAGGCTGTAATCCCAAAAAGGGATAGTAGGGCTTGGCCCTGGTCCCGTGCAAGATAATCCGATGGCGTCAAAGGTCAAATCGCTGGGCGCCTATTAATCATTACAAGGGCTAATTCATATTCATAACTTTTTACCTCACGTCATCCTTTTTATGTCCTCAATCTTATTCCCCTCTTCTATCTTGGACCGAACATCCCTTTATAACAAAACAAAGAAATGGTTGGGTAGCAATTTTCATCATGGCATCCGAAGAGTCAAAAGATGAACGCGACAAACGAGTCGCCAAACTCTGGGAAACCTTGGATACTCGCCGAGAGGGCTATATTGACCTGGCCGGGTTAAGGAAAGGGTTAAAGAAAATCGATCATCGTGAGTTTGACCGGGTTCCTTTATGTTTGCGCGTCTGATCTCTTTCCAGCTTTAAAAAATGCGGACGACATGGTACTGAGTGTTGTCCGGGAGGTGGACACGAATGGCGATGGACGTATCGACCAAGCTGGTAAGCCCATGAGAACCCACCTAGTCCGGGAAGGGGTATCCTGGTCGCCAATATTTCGGCTAATCTTATATAAACAGAATTCCGAGCATTTCTCAACCGCACCGAGGATGGGCTATGGAAAATGTTTCAAAGCATCGATCGAGATAACAGTGGAGAAATTGACAAAACAGAATTGCGGAATGCCTTTTCACGTTCCGGAGTCACGGTCTCGAACGTCAAGTTGGACCGGTTTTTCGCCGAGGTTGACAAAAACAATGACGGGGTGATCTCTTACACAGAGTGGAGGTATATGCGTTCTGGTCAAAGGCTGGACAGAGTTGAAGCTGACATATACATTTTCTTCTTTAGGGATTTCCTTCTATTCCTCCCTCTCCAGTCCCCGACCGACCTACACGCAGTTCTTTCATACTACACGGCTACGGGCAATCTAAACCCGGAAGGAGATGTCCACATCAATGACCTGCAGGGTTTAGGTACAGACCATCCGTTTCTTTCACCTTGTATTTTGGCTATCCAACACTTTTTGTACAACTTTTTGTCTCTCCCCGCCTTCGCCTCCCTCCTTCCTTCAGCGCACGCGCAAACCAACCATATCTCAAAGTTGGAACCTGTTTTCGAGCATGAATTTGCGCTAGACGGCGACTTGGAGTTGGAGTGGTTATCTCTTCCCCAGACTACCGCCATGCGGATGTGTTTCCGATATTATGGACGGAAGTTGACCGAAAATACCCCTCAACTAGGCTACTTCCTTGCAGGTGGAATTGCGGGTGCCGTGTCAAGAACGGCCACGGCCCCCCTCGATCGTCTCAAAGTTTATCTCATTGCACAGACCGGCGTCAAAGCAACGGTACAGGCGGCGAAGGACGGAGCCCCGTTGGCTGCGGCAGGGAACGCTTCCAGAACCTTGTTCGATGCACTTAAAGTATTATGGCGGGCTGGAGGAATACGGAGTTTATTCGCAGGTCCGTCGCAGTTTTCGATCTGGTCTTGAAGTGGCAGCGACTAACTATAAGTAGGGAACGGCTTGAATGTGGTGAAGGTTATGCCAGAGTCTGCGATCAAGTTTGGTGCCTACGAGGTTTGTACTCTTGATATTATATTTTCATATACACACCTAGACGAATGCTGACCCGAGAACAGTCTGCGAAACGAGCATTTGCACGACTCGAAGGGCATAATGATACCAAGCGACTTCTTCCCACTTCACAGTTTATGTCTGGTGGTTTTGGTGGAATGGTTGCCCAGTAGGTCTTGTATCTCATTGAGGAGATGTGATTGAATCTAATTGTGACTAGGTGCTTCGTTTACCCCCTTGATACCTTAAAATTGTGAGTGCATCGACTAAGTGATCGCGAGAGCATTGTGGCTGACAATTATCAACAGTCGTATGCAGTGTGAAACTGTGAAAGGTGGCCCAATAGGCAATCAACTCATCGCAGCTACTGCAAAAAAGGTGTGGAACAAGAATGGCTTCATCGGCTTTTTCCGAGGACTCCCGCTTGGCCTTGTGGGGATGTTCCCCTACGCCGCAATCGATTTATCGACATTCGAATACCTCAAACGCACACTTCTAGCTAAGAAGGCCCGTGACTGCGGTTGTCATGAGGATGACGTACCCCTTGGCAACTTCTCGACAGGCGCAATTGGTGCTATGAGTGGAGCATTCAGCGCGTCGATTGTCTACCCCCTCAATGTTCTCCGCACCCGACTTCAAACCCAGGGCACGATCATGCATCCGCCTACATACACAGGGATCGGCGAGGTCTTAAGCATCACACTCAAAACTGAGGGACCTCGTGGTCTTTACAAAGGTCTCACACCTAACCTTCTCAAAGTCGCCCCGGCCATGTCAATCAGCTACGTCGTCTATGAGAACGCGAAACGCATACTTGGCCTACGATAATCTTGCCAGTCCGAACAAGCCCTCAATTCCTCCTTGCATACCCCCGCAGATACCATTCAGACATTCGCTTGCATTTTCGACCTTCACCCCAGCACATCCATTCCCGTGCTTTTGGATCGATCTTTGCTATTCACTGGCTTGACATTTAGAAGCGTTGTCCCCAAGATACCCACAAAAGCTATTGACAGACATGGCACATTCCCTCACCCATTCCCATTTTTGATATCTTTGCTATATCACGAGAGATCACAATATGGCCTTTTTTGCATTCACCTTTCTTTCAATCTGTAATCTTTATCTGTTTTTTATTGCTCATGTTGCGCTCATTTGAGACAACTGTACTTTTGACCAACCTTTGATACAGGGGACTGGGAACCCACCACCAACCACATCAGCATGGCAAGGCGTCTATACAATACCACGGGACTTTTGATTTCCATTTTGTCTATTATTGCAAGAATCTACATGTTTGGATAATACATATTTTTGGAACATTTGTATGAATATTCTTAGATTACCTAGTTTTTCGTGAATCACAAACAGGCATTACCATTCAACCTCTTATTTAGCCGCCTGCACAGCCCTAACCTCCTGATCCTTAGGAAGGATATCTGGTACAGGCCCCAGGGGAGTGATCGCAAACTGATTAATCTGCTTGTGACTCTTAGTATAATGGAATTTGATATGCTCAAAGTCAGTGGTATCCCGGAAAGCAGGGACATCCCAATACAGCCTGCGCACCCAGCGGTGAATAGCCGGGAATCCAGAGCGTATATCGCGTAGATTGCACTTGAAATGCTGCACGTAGACCGGATCAAACCGAACGATGGTAGTGTAGAGTCTGATATCAGCCTCAGTGATATCGTCGCCGAAGAAATACGGCTTCGAGGCTGCTTCCTGCTTGGCGAGGTGTTCTTCAACCTTGTCGAGCGAGGAGAAGAGTGTTGTTACAGCTTTCTCGTATGCTTCTTGCGTGGTTGCGAAACCAGATTTGTATACGCCATTATTGATGTCGTTGTAGATCCATTCGTTGGAAGCGTCGATATCAGCTTGTAAAGCCTTGGGGAAGAGGTCGATTTTCTTGTATTGCTCTGGGAGGATATCATCGAACTCATGGTAGAGCATACGGATGATTTCCGAGCTCTGGTTTCGTTAGTATTTGGAAATGGAAATGGCTACTGGGAAGATTGTTTCATACCTCGTTGCTTACGATCAGCTTGGTTTTCTTATCGAAGAGAACTGGGACGGTGAATCGGCCCGTGTAGTCTGGATCATTGGAGAAGTAGATCTGTCGGATATGGGTGAATTCCGGGTGTAGAGGATCAGGAATGGTGTTCTCCCCTGGCAGTTTCTCATCGGGAGTCGCAAATCGCCAACCTAAGATATGAGTTAGAATCATGTAATTTCCCCACAATTTATGAGATAGTTCTGACCTTCCGCTCCAAGATGCCAATGTACCGAGGAGAAAGAGATGAAGTCCTCAAGACCCTTGAGTTTCCGGGTGATCAAAGTCCGGTGAGCTAGTAGATAATCAGTCACAGATCGAGTGGCAAGTTAACTTGAAGCTATATCATACCCCAGGGACAGGCATAAGACACATAAAGATGGTATCGGCCCTTTTCTGGAGGGAATTGGGCGCCGGCCTCTCTAGATATCCAGTTCCGGAAGACGGATTGCTGACGTTTGAATTCGCCCGACTTGTCGCCGGGTTTCACCCAATCAGTAATGTTCATGGAATTTCCGGTCTTCAATTATAAGTTAGTATAACAATTGGAGCTCTTGTAGCCGACCTAGTTTTGTTCTTACAGCCATATTGCGGGAATAGATGATTGGTGCGGGGAACACAAAGCTTTGATAAGCTGCACGAAGAGGATTTGAACGGAGGATTGGCTGTGAAAGATGCCGCAGTGGTTGAGATCTTAGAATAAAAAACATAAGCGGCAGAGAAGAATTTACCCTTATATATAGAGGAAGAATAAAAATGTCCGGGGGTGATGACGTCCCATGACAAAATGCTGAGTCAGATTTGCTTATCGGACGATCCATCAGCTTTGACAAAGCGATCTGGATGGTCTTGGCAAAGCCTTTGATATTGTAATTTGTACAAATACATTATGGATAGTTTACATTGTAAATTGCGCATATCTAGGCCAAAAGACAGTGGAGAGTGGAATAATCATGATTTCTAGCTACTGTACTAGCAATATGTAGCCGATGGGCTTTTCGTACATTCTGATCCCCCTACGTGAGCTTCACCATCACATAAGGAACCTCAACATCCTCTTCTGTCTGGTCCTCTGCGGTCACCTCGAAAATGATGTTCTTCTGGTGCTCGGGGACCGGCTTCTTGCTGACGTGCTCCACAAGCTTGCTCATACTGTATGGTACAATGTTAGTGCTTTGGCTCACGCATGGGGTTATATAAGGGATACTCACGGCAGAGGAAGGCGATCCTTGACCTTCGATGGGGGATAGAAGCTTGCATACAACAAGCTGACTCCAGAGCTGACCATGGTGATGTCCAAGCCCTTCTCGGCGAAGAAGTCGAGGAACTCCTGGAGGGGAATATCTCCCACCTCGAATCGGTCCCAGAGCTTGTCGATTGTGACCTCGCCTTGCTTGCCTTGGTACTTCCCCTTTTCACTAGCGATCGGCTCGCTGAAGCTAAATAGAGGAAGGGCCAAATTAACGAAGCCGTTTTTGTATTGCTCGATGTCGTCCTTGCCGTCAACAACCTTGTATAGTTCGAGAGCAACAAGACCGGTGGCCAGGGCGGTAGTGGTGGCAATGGCTGGGATGATCTTTCCGGCGATGAATTTGGTCTTGTGTCGGTCGGCCTGAGGGATCTCGTAGTTGTCTGCACGGAGGTTGCTAGCCGCAGTGATGAAGTCAATGTGGTGGTTGGTGTCATCATCCTTCTCAAACTCAACTGGCTGCAAGCGGAAACCAGCAAGAGACTTGGGAGAGGGAAGAGATGCGACAAGTTTCTGGATTTCCTGCTCATCACTAGACGAACTAGATGGCTGGGCATTCGGATCAGGGTCGTTTTCATTGGCCTGAATCTTCACATTTGAGCTCGGGGTGAACTCGGGGACGATCATGTCATCGACTACCTTGCGGTAATAGCCCTTGTCCGCACCGGGGTTCTTGATACCATAGTTGAATGCATGGAGATTAGCGCCAGCAATGACAAATCCGAGATGAGTGGGATTAAGGCTGTCGAACTTCAAGGGTGTAGGGGCGCGCTTGGGTCCAGACCAGAATGGTTGGCCGGATGATGTCTTGGAGTCTCGGGGGAAGTTGTAGAGAAGCTGCTGGATTGCGTTGTTGTACTGTGCTTCGAATTGTTGTCGGGCCCACACAATACAATCATCGAAAGTCAGAGGTTTTTCAGTGACCAAGAAGTCACGCAGGTGCTCCAAAGTCTGCTTCTCATTACCTGCCTGCTTTAGGGTCTGCTGAATGTAGTCAGGTTGCGAGAGGTACATGTTGACTGATTCAGGTGGACCGACAAAGTAGGTCTGGAAGACATCCCTTGCCCATGCAATAGTGTGCTCAATGCGGTTCGGGAAACTCTTCAGGGTACACATAGGGAACGACTTCTCCGGGGGATCCTGAGAGCTGGAATATGACTCTGTGATGAAAGGAAGGACGACCTGAGTGTTACACTTGGTGCCCAGGGTACCACTCTCCAGCAACGGCTTGCGGAAGAAGACACAGCGGCGATCGACATATGTCCGTGCATCGACATTATCCAAAGCGTTTGTCACACCATCAAGGCCGTTCCAGAAATCCTCATTGAAGACGTGTTCAGTGTCGGCACCGACACGATCACGAAGAGTGACGATCTTACCCTCCAAATCTGAGTTCATTGCTTGAGCTGCCGCAGACGCGCACTCACTCTTGAGTCTACCAACATCCTTGGGACGGAAGAGGAATTGGCGGTTAAGATTGCTCTTCTCAATCTGGTCCATATCGGTAACGTAAATCTTTCCTTTGGGGCCCGTACCTAGACCCATCATGGCCCAGTTCTTCAGCGTCTCGCAGCCAATAGCACCGGAACCGACCAAGAATTGGGTGACGTTGGCAAGCTTGTCTTGGTATTCTTTGCCAAATACCGCGATTTGACCATCGTAACGGGTACCAAGAGGCTTGCAGCTCTCTTCGGATCGAGTAACCGATGAAGGCAAAGATTCCAAAGAGTCGAAGTACAACCACTGATGCACAGGACTGAACTTGCCAGACACAGCCTTCAGAACTTCCTGGGCGGCGATGCCACCGAAGAAAGCTGCCAACGGATTCAGATCACCACGGGCCTGGTAGCTCAACTCCTTGATTATCTTCTCATCCAATTCAACTTTTTCCTCACCAGCAGCAGCAAGGTCCTTAGCAATCTTTAGAACCTCCTGGGCATCGCTATCATTGTGAGGACGAGGCAATTCGCGATCATGAGTCTCCGCAAACTTATGAAGAGCCTGGATACCGATGTGCAATTGCTGTGGCCGGTCAAACTTAGCAAAGTCGGACATGAGAATGTCGGGCTTCTTAAGTTGATCCTCTAGTGGCTGGAAATCTATGAAGTTGGGCATCTTGACCTGACTGAATAGACCTCCACCCTGGTAGGATCCAAGACCGGAGACATCGCCAATAGAGAAAGTATAGGGACCCTTCACAGTGACTTTGCGAGGATCACTGTTGTTTAGGCCATCCATACCCTTAACTTCAGTGAAAGTGACGAAGTCGCCATCCTCGAGTCCATGTCTAGTCTCATCGAGCGCTGAAACCAAACCTTCCTCATCGATATCCGCCACGATTCCAGCAGCAGGATCTTCGCCATTCGGATCGCCCACGGTGAAGTTCTTTCCAAAGTCATTGAAGATATAACCAAAGAGACCAAAGGTATCCGTAATTGTGAGGTAGATTTTGTTCTTGTGGCAGAAGTCGGCAATAACCAGTTGCTCCTTCAAAGGCGTCTGCGTGAGCACCACTGCCTGGTAGCGCTTTAGTTGTTCGAGATCGCCCACGAGACTCTCGCCCTCATGGACAGTAACAGGAACGTAGGAGTTCAACTCGGCAACTCTTGGGGCGGTAACTTCAGCACGGGGCTTGCCGACGTCCTCTGGCTGGAGGAAAAACTGCGAAGAAAGATCCGAGATAGCGGCTGGGGCGGGGTCGTATAGGGTGAGGGATTTGACACCAGCAAGGGCGATGTTCTTGGCTGTGGATATAATCAGTTGTTGGGAAGAAAACAAGGGTTGATTAATGTTCGAATCACATACCGATTTCCACACCCAAGCCCTTGAGGCCTACGACGAGAACATTGGAAGAGCCCATGCGCTTCATGGCCTCGTGGCCAAGAACGTATCTCCAAGGCGTCAGTACATACCGGACTGTTACAGAGGGATACAGCGCGCTTACAGCTGTCGACTATACAATGATTCGTCGATTTCCCCATGCTTGATCGCTTCGATGGTCTCCTGGGGGTTATCGACCTGCATCTTGGTGTCCTTTGGTGAAATATTTTAGTGGCCATCTTATCTCTAAGATCAAATTACCATACCGTCATGGTTCTTTTATCTGGCCGAGCTCCGACGTCGTCTTCAGAGGCTCTGCGCTTTCCGGGCTTAGCCGCGTCTCGAACAGGAATATTTGAAGGAATGATGAAAGTCAGGAGGTGAAAGCCTTGCAATGGAGCAAGTCTTTCAATAGTGATGATAAATCAAGTTGCAACGCCCAGCGTACCAGGTACCTAGCTCAACGAGCACGGATAAGAGTAGCAATCCGAACGCAATCGACGGATAAGAGAGGATAATGGAAGATAAGAAAAAATGGAACGCTGTGGGAGGTAGGAGGTGCGAATAAGTAAGGGACAAGTCAGTACAAAAGTAGAAGAGAGATCAAGAGAGGAGGGACACCGACGTAAGAGGGGTGGCCCGACAGCTAAGAGATGACTAATGGGCGGTGAGAGGCCGATTGGCCTTTAGCCCCGCGATACAATAAACCGCTGGGAGCTATTGTTCTCAAGCTACAGAGTGTCTTGTTGAGAATTGGAAGCTGTGGTACATCTAGATAAGATTGGGATTGACTCTGGAGAATGACCACCATCCCTATCTTGTCTGATTGGTTCTGAAGCCTGCCTTTCTACACGCCACGTTTGACGCGCTGCGGCATCAACGCGAAGCTTACCGCCATCAAACGCTTGACTTCATATGTGTCGCTTTGAATTTGTGGGGCGCGGTCTATTATACTGGCAGCGAAAAACCTGCCCAGTGAAGAGAAGGCATTTCTCTAGGTGAGTTTTCCACATCTACACCTGTGATCAGCTCGTGATTGACAGTCGATAGGGAACTCTCGTCAGAATGCTCCATGAGATCCTACTCTCCCTCTCCGGCCAGCCATCCCCCCTCTTCAATACCCAGAAAGGGGAAAGCTCTTTCACTCAAAATGGGTTTCCCCTTCTTTCACCTCCGGAGAAAGCCCTCCTCGCCTCCGTTGCCCACCTGAGCCAGCTCCACACACAGCTCCGGAAACATGCCTCCGATATATCTTCCGCGAACCCATCTGTGATATGTCGCTCAGTATCTACAGCTATTGTTG
Source organism: Penicillium griseofulvum (assembly GCF_001561935.1). Classification (NCBI taxonomy): domain Eukaryota; kingdom Fungi; phylum Ascomycota; class Eurotiomycetes; order Eurotiales; family Aspergillaceae; genus Penicillium; species Penicillium griseofulvum. The sequence continues at coordinate 1,731,333 of NW_024467471.1, read as the reverse complement.
GAACACATCTAGGTGAATTCCAGAAGAAGATCCTAGAGGTTGAGAAGGCAATCCTTGCCGAGGACAGTGGATATGTCGGAGGGTATGGTATTGTCCCATTGTCGACTATCGTGGGAGAATTTGCACCATGGACGCGGCGCATGGAGTGGCTGTGGGCTGTTATTCGGTTCATTCAACCCGACAGTATAAGTGCTGAACCTCTGCGTGGTTCTACAGGGGCAGCACTCATGGATCATCTGCGGACCGAAGCCCAAACAGGATATCTCGACATTAAGGAGATGGCCCTGCAATTGGCGACATCGGCTGAGAGAGCATGGATGAAGCAGCTTTCAATGTGGTTACTTTATGGCAAACTTCCTATCTACGGGAAGGAAGATTTCTTCATCCAGGAGGATACCGAAACGGAGCATGATGAAGCACAATTCGGCATCAACGCTCGATTGCTCCCAAATTTTGTCACTGCACAAACGGCTGGCTCAATACTATTCATTGGTAAATCCCTCAATCATATTCGGGCGGAAAGGAAAACTTCAATAACAGGGAACTCTACTACGCCGGTGACGTTATATCGGGAGCACATCGAGCAACTTGAGGGCCTGAAACCACCAATCTCGCCTTCAAAACTGACTACCGCCGTTGACTGCATTCGCCTTTCCCTTTCTCAATCAACCTTATCGAAATTGTTGCCCCTCCCGAAAATCCTCGAAATCCTTACGTTGCTTCAAAATTTCCTTTTACTAGGACGAGGGGAGTTTGCGGTGGCTCTTGTAGCACATGCAGATTCCCGAATTGAGGAAAGTCGGCGCCGAGGCCCATCGGCGACCCGTCAATTAGGAAAACTTGACGTTCTTACCATCAAAGAAGGTGAAGTCACGGCTGCTTTAGCTGAAGCATGGGCAGAGCTGTTCTCGCTACAAAAAGAGGAGGACCCAGCCGACGAAGAGCTTGAACTTGCCCGGGAGCTTCTTTGTCTGTCTGTCAGCGGCCGCAAAAATGGCCGGCCGATGACCCCTGCTCAAACTCCCAACTTGATATCCAAAATCTCAAAGGTCTCATTTGAGGATCTCCTCTTCCCCATGGCCACAAATCTCATCGCACATATCCGAGCCCCTCTAGACCTATTCATCTCGAGCTCTGATATTGTGATATATTCTAAAATTCATTCGTATCTCCTGGGAATACGGCGGGCTCAAATCCGGCTTGGAGATCTCTGGAAACGAACTCCGTTACGGCGAAACTATCCTACACCATGGGGACCACCCAGAAGCAGCAGCATGTTTGGCCAAGCTAAGTTAAAGGAGAGAAGAGATAGAGATAATGCACGTGTTCACCAAATGCGCCATATATGGGCCACAGCCAGTGCATGTCTGTTTATGCTTTCCGAGATCGGTGGCTTTTTTCAAGGAGATGTCGTCAATGAGTCGTGGCAGCACCTTCGCCAATGGATTGAAGGATGCTCTTCGTCCACAACATCAGCCCCTGGATCCCGCCCTGGAACCGCTTCCTCCTCTAAATCGCATCAAAGTTCCAAGATAGTGTCTTCCGAGTCTGGCCAGCAGACCATGGGACGACACGACCCTGAAGCTCTCACGGTTGCCCACCGTCGGCACTTGTCGTCTCTAGTACAATCCCTCTTTTTGACCGACCTACCCTTCACAAACACACTGAGGGGACTTCTCACTAATATCGACCGCTTCGTCGCTCTTGTGATCCGTTTGGAAACCATCCAACGCAACATGGACCTGGAAACAGACGAAGGCGTGGAAGACGCCTTGGTAGATTATGCCCATGAAGAACGTGAAGTATGGGAAGAGCTACGCGCCACTCGAACCGATGTCGAGGCAGGCATCAAGAATCTTATTGGGAGCCTGCGGAATATTGACGATAGTCGCTCGGGAGAAGGGCTAACGACAAACCTCGGTCCGATGTGGCCTGGTTCCCGCCAAGATGACAGCACGAGCCCTGGATTCAGCCATTACGTGCCTCACAAAGCAGCGGGGGTGGACCGTTTGCTCATGAAACTAGATTTCGGCAGTCTTCGCAGCGGCTTCGGACCCGAGAAGACTGCGGCTTCCGCGGGTATGCCATAATGACTGGAGCGGGCCATGGACACCAACCGGTCCTTGTTTTTGCTGTGCTTTGTTTACGAAAATCTCCCCAGCGAGAAATTGGCGTTCCATCTCAAGGGTATCGGGTGATTGGGACGGTTAACAGGAGTCTGGATATTGCATTGATCGGGGGTTTTGCTTTAATTTTCTGGTACTATTTGCTTGTGGCGGCCTTCGCAAAACCTATTTATTTCCCATGAAATCGAAGTTGTGCTCACGAAATCGCTACCTTCATTAATTTACTGAGGACAGGTGACCTGGATTTAGTACGCAGGCCATCGCGCAGTGCATTTGCAGATCACCTTCCATCCTTTGATAGGTGCTGCCTCCTGCGCAGTGGGAACGGGAATTCAAGCACGTGTACAATATAGGGATTGCGAAATGGGTCCATAACGCGGTTTCGATAACAAGTTCGGGTTTATTAAGCCACAAAAAAGCATATGGAATAAACTAGGCATGCATATGTGTGTGCATACATTTTACTCCGTAGTAGCCTGTAGTTCCTGGAAATAGAGAAAGCTTGATAGAAAGAAGCGTTAAAGTTCACTGCTAATTATTACGGCAAATGCAAAAGAAAGACGGGAAGACCTCACAGAGTGAATCACGGAGTATTCCAGCTGTTGTGCAACTGTCCCTTGAGCGAGTCGGTGTGAGGTGTAAAGAAGGGTTACCGAATTAGGAAATGCCGGGCTTGAAGGTATGAGATTTCAGTAAGCTCATGTGGTCCATTCCTCCCTAAAAATAAAATGAAATTCGGGGCTCAGTGGATTTAAGGTGGAACACGGTCTGGGGCAAGGGGGCCCTCGGGACGCCGAGAAAGGAGAAGACGAGTTATCGCACTTGTCACCCACAATTTCTTCAGCGGACATCTAGAATTAAGAGCCTTCAGAAGTCTCGAAATATTCACATACAGAGGATTGCCAAAGAAATTAGGAAATGCACCACGTTTCCAAGGCGTTAATGCCGAGTTTTGTCTCATTGGGGGAGGCCGGCATTCCGCATCTGCACGGGGAGCTTCAGCTTCACGGGATCTTCTGATCTTCTAACTATTCAGCCCCTCGACTCGGAACAAGATCAGGGATCGGCATGGAAAAAAGAAACAGATTCTAAGCCAATCACGCTCACAGACGATCAATTGTGATGGACAACCGTGCATAACTCCCGCCAGGTGGGCCATTCCATCGAAGCTCCTATCGAAGTCTTACCGTCTTCGGCCCAAAGGTCACGATATTCCTTCTGGATGGCAGTGGGGCCCCCTTTCCCCGATGTCCCATCTCCATGGCTAATCAGAGCTTCGATGACAAGTGCAGGCCTTACCGTGGATGTTCTCGGTCAACCAAAGTACCTGGGTCTATCAAAGTAATGGTGAAAGCAGTTATCCACTCGGTCACGCGCAACTTGAATTGATTTTTTCCCTGTTAATCTTTATGCAGGTTCTTATTGTTCTCGGTAGGCTCTCTAAGGAAGTGCCGTTCTAGCTCTCTGGACATATAAATTTATCACACTGATGCCATGAATGGGATATCGTGAATTCTTCGGTTGTACTGGGACTTCTTGTTGTTTCTCGTTTTACGGCTATCGATATTAATACTATCCCCTCTTCCTCCCACTCTATATACCCCAAGTCACTCCCTTGGCTATGTCTTTCATTCCTCGAGTATTGGCGCCCGCTCGTACACGGCTAGCTGGGGTTGCCGTCACTACGTCCCATTCTCTCTTTTTATCATCAGCTCGCTTGTACTCGATCAAGAACTCGTTCAGTCCCCAAGATGTCCACAATGTAACTCACAGCCCGGACCACATCCAATCAAAAATGCCAGCGAAAGAGCTTTTGCGCAACCAGCACCGTTTTAGCGAGTTTGATCTCGAGGGCCGAGTATATGCCATCACCGGCGGTGGGCGAGGATTGGGGCTGTCAATGGCGGAAGCATTGATCGAGGCCGGGGCAAAAGGTATTTATACCCTCATTTCCCCCTCCGATGTTAAAATGAACGAATGCTAACGCAATGTCAAATGACTAGTGTATTGTCTGGACCGCCTCGAATCTCCACATCCAGACTTCCTAGTTGCTCAGAAAAGGGCCCATGACGACTACGGCGGCAGTTTGGAGTACATCCGCATCGACGTACGCAACAACACCGAAGTCAACGAGGCATTTGCAGCCATTGCAGCGCAGGGAGAGAGATTGGACGGTTTAATCGCCGCAGCGGGAATCAACCACCTCCAAAGTGCACTGGAGCACTCCGAGCAGGCCTTGGACGACGTGATGTCGATAAATTATAATGGAGTTTTCAACTCGGCCACCGCTGCAGCCCGCCAGATGTTCAAATACCAACAGAAGGGCTCGATCCTACTAGTAGCCAGCATGAGCGGCCTCATTGCCAACAAGGGCATGACCTCACCCGTGTACAACTCTTCCAAGGCGGCTGTTATCCAGCTAAGTCGTTCGCTCGCTATGGAATGGGGTCGTCACGGCATTCGTGTAAACAGTCTGTGCCCCGGCCATATCATAACTCCGATGGTGGACGAGGTATTCAAGCAGAATCCCGCTGCTAGGGCTGTTTGGGAAGCAGAGAACATGCTTGGTCGCCTGGCGATGCCCGAGGAGTTTCGCGGCACGGCACTTTTTTGTCTTTCTGATGCGAGCAGCTTCATGACAGGAAGCACTTTGGTTATTGATGGAGGACACACTGCTTGGTAAGCAGCATTCTCACCTAGCACAATATGTGCACAAAAGATATGAATATAGCTGGCGAAAAAAATCGAAGGAGGGTTCTGGCGTTGGTGATATTTGTACAATAAGACTAACCACCTTCGTGTGAACCGTGTGCCTCGGAACTTAGGTACCCTAAGAGGAAGGAGGCTGTTTAGGCAAGCACTTATAGGTACCTAGGTACGTACCTACAACATAGGTTGCTATACGTACCATTTTTCTTCTGTAGATAGCAATAGCCATATACGATGCAATAGTCATCATCGATGCTGACTACGACTGTGAATGTACTGCTGTAGCTCTGATCCCCACTTTGGCAACACTATCGACAATGGTGCGGGCTGCTTTTCTCCTCGTTGCCAAACGTCTGGATCAAGAGTGCGAATTTTAGTGCAATGTGGCAGTCGGAGTCTGTTGTCCTCTGGAATCCCTTCCTCTTCTAGTCTCTCAATAGCGCGGAACTGCTCAGGATTCGCTGCTTGACGAAGTAGAGCCCAAAATTCTGCGTCGGACACTTGCCACAACACGCTATCATCTATAGACCCTGCCTTCACTAGTTCGCCTATCACCCGGCCCGTCCGTTGATATATGTCGATGTGGGCCGGACTTGACCAGACATCTTTGTCGGCAGTGATGTATGCGCGAGAAAGAACCAGCGCTATACGGGGATCGTCCAGAACCAGCAGACGGCGGCTCGCTGTAGCACTGGGAAACGCCTTCAGTGAGCCGACAACCCTTCTGGCGTCTTCCATGGCAAGCTTGCCGAAGCTGACGGTGTCGCGTAAAGCATAGTCTAGGCGATCAGCACACAGTTGAGGTGTTGGCATCTCTACTAAAGGGAACAGTTCTTCTTCGAAAACCTTCTGGTTAATCTCATGTCTGGCGAGGATGTCCGGCAGTCGTGTCGTCTCAAGGTACCGTGTCTTGTGTACCTCGTGATAGCTTCCTTCCCCAGGCTTGGAGAGGGCGTGATCAATGACGTGACTGAGGTTGGTATGAGAGATGTCATGGAGAAGAGCAGCGATTTGTTCTTCAATCGTGGCACCAACTCTTCGCACAAGTATAAACGCACCGACCGAATGTTCGAGCCGTGTGACTCGCGGTGTCAGGCCCAAGAATCCAGTGACTCCATGCTGGCAGATGCCTTGCAGTCGCTGCAGCTCTGGGCTTTGAAGAAGCTCTACGAGAACTGGCTCATGGACCAGTTCCTCTCCGTATATTTCATCTCGGATCAAGATGCTATGATTCTCGATGAGTTGGTGTGTCTGGAGGACACCAGCGCTGGTAGGAGATGACATCTCTGTTGGACCAATATATATTCCAAAATTGATAGAAGCAACCGAAACAGGATGATTAGAAAGTATGTGCGTGGTCGAGGAAGGAGCGTGCGATAGGTTGAGGAATCGCAAGCACTATTCAGTAATACAGCAAACGGGGGCAGCCATTGAAACGGCCCGATACGGGCTTGGCGTTCGAGGCTTCTTACATGTGCATGCGTTGCTTATGGCTTACTGTGCTCAGATCTCGGTCCCCGCCCTCGCCCCTAGCGGCGAGTTGAATAGTGGCATAGCCGCAGAATAATAAAACTAATAATAAATGTGGGCCAACTATCAATTTGCCTCTCAGCTAGAGGCGAAATAACTAGGATCGACCGCCATATTGATGACACCAGCCTTTCGTTGAGGGGACAACGGTCAAAAGTTCTCGCGAACAACTGCATTTGGATGTAACGTGGTGCATTTTATTCAGTTGAGCTGCTGCTCTCGCGCTTTGCTTTAGTGAGCAACCTTCTAAGGTTGGAAGTCCTTGAGCTTATGCAATAATCAAGTCGTCCACCCGCAGACTCCCCAGGGCCAGACTGTGAGCGCCCGGCCCCCGGGGAATCCAGCTCATATAACAATCAAGTGATGGCCGGGGATGCTCAGTGAGCCCGGGGCGAGCCTGTTGATTATATAATACTCAGTGAGTAACTAACTAACTAACTACCTAAGGTAGTTAACTAGGTAAAAAGCGGCAAAGCCTGAGCACTAAAATGGAAAGATAAGGCTAATAAGTGGCAGAGGAAATCAAGTATGTACCTAGGTAGGTAGGTATCCTCGTAGTAGTATTTCTTTTCTCTTTCTTCTTCTCTCGTATAGCAGGGCTTTGCTCCTATTGGCTCCTATAGAGCGAAAAAAAAAAAAAAAAACCCATCTATTCAACTGCTAAGATCTATAGCCAACTTCTATATAAAAGTGTCAAAGGCGGAAATAAGATATTAAAGTCAATATAGTGTGGGGGCGAAAAACCACAGCAAGAGGCAAAGCTTACATATTTGTTCTTGGCATATCAAGTTATCTCCCGGATGTCTGCTCCGTTTAAAAAGAATTGCCCGTATATCGTATACTGCAGAAGGCGGTCATCGACTTTTTCTGCCCGAAATCCTTTCAAGTTTTAATCCTAGGATTATGATTTGAACTGTTACAAAAGAATTAAGGAAATGAGTCAAAGTTCTATCAACTGAATATCCTAGGTAAGCTGTTTGTTGTATTGAATGACTATCAATCCGAACATATCTTGTTTGATGCCCCTCCTTTTGGCCGTTTGCCACGATATTTTCCCTATCATCCCAAATTTCTATTTCGCCCTATTTCTTCCCTGTGTGGTCTTACATTGGCTCTCCTAGCTTAGCTTGAACGGCTATGCTCGTGCCTCAAATATCAATTCTTCAATACTAATAGTTTATATCCAGCCATCTAGGCGAAATCTCGAATTATCGAAAATATTGAGAACATAATGGATCGCCATGTTGTGCTAGACTGGTGAGTACTGGCTTTATAGCTGGGGTAATCTCGTTTTTACTGAGTATCAAATAAAGGTACAATAACCTGGACTCTCGAGTCGTGGACCTCGTCGGTGATTTTGTCGGCGACGAGCTTTTCATAATCGAGGGAGATTCGCTTCTACTCCAATGTTTTTCCAACGAGAAACTTGATTTCAATCCGGGCTTCCAGGTTTTGCATGCGACTTACCTCGCCGAGAAGTTGTTACAAAAGCTTCAGCAGCGCAGGTGTTTCTTTGAGGTTGTCTTTTTCGCAGAGAATGCCCCATTATGTATTCCGAAAGGAGTCCACAAAGACCTCCACGCAAGGTACCTCCTTGCCCGAGAGGCAATCATACAGCATCTCGTCTCTGTCCGCGTCCGACCGTCACAGTTCTTCCAAGCTTTGAGGTTTGATAGCTATCAGTCCGATGAGTTCAAAGCTCATCTGATAAGTTCGGGGGCATATTTGTTTATGTGTCATGATGGCGCTTTTTCAGATAATACTGCTAGTGATATTGACAGTAACGATTCTGAAAGTGATTCTGATAGCGACTTCGAAGATGGCGAGAACAAGGGTTCTATTATTGATAAGCGAGGCGAGATATCAAGATTTAAGCTCCGCACGATGATCTACTGGTTTGTTGTCCACGGATACAACCTTGCCCTTATCAATACTGTCGAGTTCAGTGATACAAAGGTAGGTCCTTTCAACCCCCGGGAGACTGGGCTTGATACTCATAATATGCGCAGGTCATGGCAATGGTGCTTGAGAGTTCCATTAAAACCAACCCCTTGCCGACTAGCCCTGAAACAGACGACCCTAAAAAACTCAGTCAAGACAAGACTGATCCCAATTATTTGTGGAATTCCCTCTCCCAATTAAAGATTGAAGACACCCAAGAGGATGGGCAGGAATACGACTCCGTCAACGACCAACCGTCAAACCAGGCTCAGGCAGACAATTTTCTTCAACAGGCACTTCTAGAGAACCCCGGACTGTCGCAACGCCAATGTCTTGTGGTTCTTACTCTCAGCTCCATGCTTTATGGAGTGGCGGACAACCTTGAGAACAAGATTGGTGCACAGTCTATGCTTCTACATATTGTACTTTTGCAAAACACCCAACTCTCTGATCGATCAATCCAAACCACCGCACCTAAGAACTTAAAATTTTTCAACGAATTTGTGAAAACGGCGAAAGGCTTGCTCAGCTCAAAGCTCTGGGAGAAAGCAATGAGCGACCATAACCTATCTTGCGATCTTTCTGACCTGGTGGACGGAAAATTGTTTTTCGAAGTCCACCGGATGGTCGAGAAAATGGACATCCAAACATTAATCTCATCTGTCACACAATCCCAATTCAACACCCTTGCGTCTCTACTAGACAGCATTTGCGGCACAGCACTGCAATGCCCAACGGCTAGGGGGGCGGGAGCTAGCTCTGAAGATGCGACCCATGGAAGTATCTCCAAGCCCCATGGCTTGGAAAAGGTGCTTCCATTTAGCAATGCAGTCTTCGATAATATTCTAAAGCCTGTTCATCTCGCAGTCGATGAATCGAGTGATAGCCGAGTTTCCAAGGAGAACGAAGACACCCACTGGCATAGCTCCAAGCCCCTTGATCAAAAGAAAGTCATCCTAACACCCCAAGAGGTTGAGCGAAGCCACAAGCGGAACCAGCGTTTTATGGCCGAAATGAGAGATTATGCTGCAAGTCTCTCAGGATCGCAGCCGGAGCCGATCGTTGTTGAAACTGGCAGTAGCTCACGCCAGAAGTCTCACCAACCCCCCTCGGCAAGCAGAGATATCCCTTCTAAACCGGACAAGAAATCTCACGCCAAGTCTGGTAAACTATCCACCAAAGAGAGGGCTGCAGCATTCGTTCACCAAAAAGCAATGGAAGTAACCCAAAAGCAGAGACAGAAGTGGAAGAACGTGTATAATGACGAGTTCGCCCTCATCGATGATCTTGTGACTCGTTTTACAAAGCTCAACGGATACTTGACCAGTCTGCCCAGAGACAGTCGACAGGTTCTGGAACCTGAAGTTTTGACTTGCATGATCGATACATTACTGCGGCTTCTTTTTGTCGAACGCACAAATGTGCAGAGTAAAAAGCACATGTTGATCGTGACACGCATTTGGGAGCTTGTCACTTGTCTTTCGAAAATCAAGCAAGGCATCTCATCCGTTATTGTCGCATATGTCTCGACAGTCTGTCAAATACTCGGTTTGCCAGCTGCTCAGCTTCATGCCGATAGTGAACAGAAACTATCTTTCGTACCGTTCAAGATCCCCAAAGCAGCACCCAGCATGAGTATCGAGATGAGCCCAGTTCAGTTCCAGCTTCAACACGGTGGGCCTTTCATGGAGCGCAGCATAGACTCAATGCCCGACTCCCGGACGCCTGATTTTGCGCCCGATCGTTGGCAGCGTGATGTGTTGGACCAGATCGATGCAAAGAAGAGCGCATTCATCGTGGCCCCAACGAGTGCTGGAAAAACATTCATCTCGTAAGTCACAATATGTTCCGATTCGGAACCATGCTAACATTCCTCAGTTTCTATGCGATGAGACAAATCCTGAAAGAAGATAACGATGGAATTCTTGTTTATGTTGCCCCCACAAAGGCTCTTGTCAACCAGATCGCAGCCGAGGTACAAGCCCGGTTTTCCAAATCATTCCCAGCCAAAACCAGTGGAAAGTCCGTTTGGGCCATTCATACAAGAGACTATCGCATCAATAATCCCCAGGGATGCCAGATTCTCATCACGGTTCCCCAGATTCTTCAGACCATGCTACTTAATCCCTCGAATGCCAATGCATGGACTCCCCGCTTAAGGCGTATTATCTTCGATGAGATCCACTGCATCGGCCAGGCTGAGGATGGTGTTGTTTGGGAACAACTGCTCCTGATGTCCCCATGTCCGATTATCGCCCTCTCAGCGACCGTCGGAAACCCCCAGGAATTCTACAACTGGCTAGATCTTGCTCAGAAAACCAATGGGTTCGACCTCAAGATGATCCAGCATCAGCACCGTTATTCGGACTTGCGGAAGTACGTGTACGAGCCTTCTGGTGACTTCTCCTTCAAAGGGTTTTCCAATACTCCAAGCTTGGCCCGTCTGGGCCTAGAAGGAGCAGATGATATGACGTTCGTGCATCCTGTCACTAGTCTGCTGGACCGCTCCAGGTCGATACCAGATGATCTTGACTTTGAGCCACGTGACTGCTTCACTTTGTGGAAAGCAATGAATGATCTTCAAACAAAGCAGTTCCCCGTTGATCCATCTCTGGATCCATCCATCTTTTTCTCGAATATTGTCATTCAAAAGGTGCACATCATAGAATGGCAGGGACAACTCAAAAAGGTGTTAGGAGAGTGGATGAAAGACCGAGAATCGCCATTTGAGAAACTTTTGCTCAAGCTTGACCACCCGGCAGGGTTCACAGTTGACAAAGAAGAGGACTTGTCGAAGCAGGTATCTCAGATGAATGGTCTGTCTGGCACTCAAAACGATAACTTGCTTGACACGACCCTCCCTTTGATCAACTCGCTACACGCTCAAAATGCTCTACCCGCCTTGTTCTTCAATTACGACCGTGGTAAGTGTGAAGATATTTGCCAAGAACTGTTGGCACAGCTTCAGAAGGCCGAGACAAAATGGAAAGAAGAGAGTCCGGTATGGAAATCCAAGATTGCCAAATGGGAAGCATGGAAGACATCCAAGAACTCGGCAAAGAAGAAGCTTGAAAGGGCCACCAAGAAGAAGCCTAGTGGAAACGCTGACGAGGAGCCAACTTCCAAGGCAGAGCAAGCCAAAGAATCAGCATCTGCTGATTTCGGCTGGCTTGATCTCTTTGACCCTAAGAGGCCTGTGGATGGATTCCATTTGGCTGACTTCAAGAAAGTCACTGCTTCCGAGTTTTACGTCTACTCCAAGCAGCTGCAGTGGCGCTCGGTGCCTCAATGGTTGATTGATGGTCTGGAGCGAGGAATCGGTGTCCATCATGCTGGTATGAATCGCAAGTACCGTCAAGTTTGTGAGATTCTCTTTAGGAAAGGCTTTTTGCGTGTTGTGATTGCTACTGGCACCCTGGCCTTGGGTATCAACATGCCTTGTAAGACGGTCGTTTTCTCGGGTGATTCCATTTTCTTGACAGCCCTGAATTTCCGACAAGCCGCCGGAAGAGCAGGACGTCGTGGATTCGACGTGCTCGGAAATGTTGTTTTCCAGCATGTTCCACCATCTAAGGTGCAACGACTGATGAGCTCAAGACTCCCCAGTCTCAATGGACATTTCCCCATAACAACAAGTCTGGTTCTACGGTTGTTCATCTTGCTACAGGGCTCAAAGCAAGCTCCGTCTGCCGTGAAATCGATCAACTCGATCCTCTCAAGTCCTCGAATCCATCTTGGTGGCCCTGAGATGAAGCAAACAGTGCTCCACCATCTCCGATTCTCTATCGAATACCTCAGACGGAACAATCTCCTTAGCGGTACAGGTATGGCTACGAATTTTGCGGGCTGTATCTCTCATCTGTACTACACAGAGAATTCCAGTTTCGCTTTCCATGCCCTCCTGAATTCGGGATACCTCCAAGATCTCTGTCAAGACATCGAGACGAAGCCGAAAAAGACTGTTCATTCTCTGATGCTGGTCATGGCCCACCTTTTCGGGCGTATTCCCCTGCGAGCTTCCACATTGGAACGGTTCCAGAGCGCAGAGAAGAAGCCCTCCTCGACCATGGTGGCTCTTCCACCTTTGCCAAGAAAAGCAGCTTCCGCCCTACGTGCTCACAACGCACAGGTCCGGGACATCTACACTGGCTATGTCTCCACTTTTGTTAAGCAGCACATCAACGAGCCAGATCGTTCGCTACCATTCAGTGGGATCAAGTGCGGCGGAGAAAGTACCTCCGAGAAACTCGGTTTCTCCGAGTTTGAGCACGTCTCCCCTTCAATCGTATCCCCATTCTTCGCCCTTTCAGGAAATGGAGACGAATGCAGTACTGTATTCGAACTTAGCCAGATGGTTCGCAGCGGCGTTTGGATTGAGGATTCCGTCATCCCGTATGTGCCTGTTGACACCGACGAGCACGCGGCTCCTCTCAATGCATACCTGTATGACTTCTTCAAGCACGGAAGTGTTTCTCAGCTGGAGACTGCAAACCGCATCCGCCGCGGTGACATCTGGTTTGTGTTGAACGACTTCTCGTTGACTTTGGCGACAATCAAGGCTAGCATCGAAGGATTCCTCAAGCCTGGAGGCAACATCGGTGCAGATATGCTCGATGTTGCTGGTGGCGGTGATGATTACGAGAATCTCGTGGATGACAAGGCCGTTGATCAGATCGAGGCTGAAAATGCTGGAAAGTTGGCTGTGAAGCAAGAAAATATGCAGGCGGTGGCTGCTGCGCCTGTACCCGCCGCTCGGCCCCGAGCGAAGAAGGTTGTGATGGATAGCTGGGAGGATGAGATGGATGACGATGATCTGGATGAAATCGAGGATGAAGCCGATGCTCCCAAAGATACAACCAACGGCCTCAAAGCTACGCAAGAAAAGCCAGTGGACAAGTCTCACAGATCTATGTTCTTGGTTGCCAAGGCCTTCAAAGAACTGCACACCGAGTTTGACAGCAAGTTCAAGGCTATGTGGGCTTAAGACAATGTTATGAAGGATGAGATACTATGACTAGATACTAAATTGAGAGATATCTGAAGTGAGGGATATCTAAAAATTACGAAAATCGGTTGGTCGGCTTCAGTAGTGCCACGTATATAAAGACCCTTCTACGTCCTATCATCTTCCTACTACGATGAAGACAGATATACTCGTAATAAAAAGACAGTCTCTAGTTCCATTCGACACAGGTCTTCATTTCCTTCCCATAAAATTCACCGGATCTTCCCTATGTACCCATGTGTCGGAGTGCCCATTGGTGTTCAGCCTATTATTCTCCATATCTGAACTGCTTGCCGTAACCATAGCATTGTGGCTATGTGAGTTCGCTGACGCTCCACAATCACTACCAAGCTCTCGGAAATCGCCTTTGTTTCCCCGCGTGTGTAGTTGGAGGTTGGATCCGGTAGACCGTTGGGAATGGTATTTTGAGGCATTACTTCGGACTTTGCTGCGAACGCCTTGCACGAGTGGGTTAAGAAATGGGAGACAGCCGCAAATGATGGCCACGTTGAGTTCGAGACATGTCCAGATGGACTCTTTGGCGCTTGAGGCTGTATGATATTAGTTGGAGCCATTATATGAGATGGGAGAAGTACAGACCTGCAAGGTCGGTAAGCTGGAATTGGCGGAATTCAATCAGCCGCATCAAACTGAAGATACAGACGCTGCAATCTGTCGTTAGTAGGGAGTGGTATATCATGTAGGGGGTGGAGTTTCGTACAGTCCACCCAGAGAAAACACCAGCATCAGTGCTATTTTCTGCCGAGTGTTGATTTGTAGCTTCCAAAATACAGGAATCGGCATGCAGAGAATGATAACATCTTCAATCAATGCAATCGAGCCCATAGTCTGGAAGAATTGAACCTGCCCTGACATACAGTGTCCTTTCAAGTCTTTATCGTAGTAGTATTGCACCGGTATGCATTGGAAGGTGTTAGTCAATAGGGCAGCGAGAGCCCATGTGGCGATAAATGCGATCAAACAGTAGGAAACAACGATGTATGCACGGATTGAGCCGAAGAGTCGTTTAATAAAGACGACAATTGAGATCTTGACAAAGGCCATCGATGGGGCCCAGAACTTTTGTATCATCCATGATCCCTGCAAACTGTTAGAATTTCTATAACTCAAGATCGTTATAAGCCCATACGAATTGAATACGTGTCCGTTCATCCTTGGGGAGCGATTTGACTGGTAGACCGACACCATTGAAGGCAGCTTTGAATAGTTAGCTAGGAACCAATGGAGAAGAGGAATATACTTACTATCTACTACAAAAGCTGTAACACAATAGGAGATGATCAAACCGACTCCCATTAGATAATCTTCCAGTTGAAACCTCACCGCTTTTATTCGTCTGCAGTACAGGCGTAACAGGAAGACGAGAGTAGCCAACCCTGCCCCTACAATCGGTACGATAGTAAGGACATTTTTCCAATATGGATTGGTCTTATGTTCCATCTTGAAGATACATGAAGAAAAAAATTTGAGAATAGGAGAGTAAGATTTCTATAAAAGATATGTGTATATAATTTGGAACAGGGAAAAAAAAAAGGATAATAACCTTTGACTTGAGGTCATCACTCGGGATTCTACTTGGAGTTTTATCGAACCAATTAAATTTATATGTGGGACTTATAAGTGGAAATTCACGTGAAACCATCGTGTTTTTACGATGAACTGACTTTCTAAGATACTTTTAATATCATGATCGAACCAATTATAAAAGTTATACACAAATAAGTGATGATCTTTTACCTGAATTGGCTTAATTTACGCACAAATATCTAAGACATTTATCGTCTGTACCTTTTCTAGTGCATCTTAGTGCATCTTAGTGCATCTTAGCGTTTCTTAGCGTTTCTTAGTCTTACTTCAGCTTATATTCCAAGGTTTCGACCTTAGAATTGCTTTTGATTTTTCCATCCTTCTGAAACCAAGAATGTTGATCAAATTATCCGGGTTGGTCCTATTGGCCATATTAAACTCTACTTCTGCAAAGGAATGTACTTTGAATGGCTTCAATGCAACAGTTGGAGGACGCATCAAACATCTTACTCCTTTTTCCTTGCCCTGCTTCTCCAACTATAATGGGAAACCGGTCGCCCGTGACGATTCTGTCTGTGCTACTATCCAGGAGAACTACTCGGACCCATGGATGCGAACAAATTCTCCTAATGGCTACATGAATAACCAGGATGAGATGTGGGCATCTGATCCTAGTGACCAGTGCCTTCTCGACAGCAGTAATCCCACTGATCCCCTGGCATTCGTGAACACCACTTGCCGTCAAGGCAATCTACCCTCTCACTATCTGGAAGTGCAGGGCGCAAAGGATGTGATTGAAGCTTTCAAGTTCTCAAACTGCTCCGGCAAGCAGCTCGTTATCAAAAATAGTGGCCATGATTACCTCACCCGCAGCAGTGGCCGTGATACGCTATCTCTTTGGACCCGAAACCTGCGATCTATGCACTACAGTGCAGACTTCGTTCCCTGCGGCTCCAAGAACACCGCTCACAAATATCAAGCTATCACCGTCGGTGCCGGAGTCAACTTCGATGAGGCGTACGTATTTGCGCAGAAGAATAACGTAACCATTCTCGGCGGCTACTCATCCACTGTCGGTGTCTCCGGTGGCTGGGTACAAAACGGTGGCCATTCCATCTTGAGCCCCGTGTACGGTCTTGGTGTTGACCGTGTTCTCGAGTTCAAGGTTGTTACCCCAGATGGTGTGTACCGCACCGCCAATGAATTCCAGAACCCTGACCTCTTCTGGGCCCTCCGCGGTGGCGGTGGTGGAACCTTTGGAGTCGTCCTCGAAAGCACTCACCGTGTCGAGCCTGCTATCCGCTTTGTCTCTGCCAACATCAAGTTCCCCAGCAACTCCACCAACGTGCTTCCATTTATGGAGATCGTCGTCAACAACACCCTCAAGTGGGGTCAGGAAGGATGGGGCGGCCACATCACCGGCAACACGCTTGTCAATGTCTCTCCTTTCCTTTCCATCAAGGAAGCCACGGCCTCTCTAGCAAGCGTGATCGCCTACGCCGAAGCAAACGGGGGTTCCGCCATCATTGAAGAGTTCACCTCTTGGTACCCTTTTTACGAGAAATACGTCAAGACCAGCTCCGTCGCTGTCGGTGTCACTCGCTTCCCCGGAAGCCGACTGATCCCCCGCTCCATCTTCAAGACCACTGAGGGCCGCAAAAACCTCATGGATTACTTTGCAACCATTCAATCACTGGGCCAGACCCCTTACATCCCCGTCGTTGGACCAGTGTTGTACAACTACACCGAAGGATCGACCAGTGCTTCTCCCGCCTGGCGTGAGGCTATTTGGGAGTTGGGATCTGGTGCCTCCTGGGAGTGGAACGCTACTCTTCCCACCCGGAGACAGAAGATTGAGTCCATTCAGAGAATGACGGCGATTATTGAGGGCATTACCCCTGGCAGTGGTGCATACAGCAACGAAGCCAACCCGTTCACGATTAACTGGATCAAGGCGTGGTGGGGTGATAACTATGAGAAATTGCTGAGCATCAAGAAGAAATATGACCCCATGGGTTTGTTGAGTTGCTGGAAGTGTGTTGGCTGGAAGGAGTCACAGATTGCCGATTCGTCCTTCGCTGGGCTTCTTTGAGTGAATGCGAAATATACACCCTTAGGCGTACATAGCATATAGACTTGATACACAATATACACACACTGTACTATAAAATCTTCGCTTATTTACTCTGTTATTCATTCCTTACTCTTCCACTTCCGCTTGCTTCGAGCTTCTAAGGGATAGATCACAGGCATTTGGCCGAAATTGACAAAATTGACAGACCTTCAATAAATTAATCTTATATCCCTAAAACACTCGTTATTACTAATGAAACATCCAATTGTATGTAGGAACTAGGCTTCATTATAAATACATAACACGCACTGCAGGGCATGGATCTTCGGCGTCTTCGGTGTTTGATAAATCGGCCCACTTCCGCTTTTTACGCCACTCAATCTAAAGCTCCTCAGTATATAAACCCCACCAGGATAACCTGGCCTGATATTCCCATATTAAGCATTGATCCTAGATTTAATTCCCTCAATTTTGGACTCCTGAATCCATCATGACTTCAGGGACGCCAGTACCCGTACCAGCTAGTGACGAATATTACAACCTTGGCTCGTTTGGCCATCCCATCACCACCAGCAGCGCCGATGCCCAGATTTGGTTCAACCGTGGACTAGTATGGGTATATTCTTTCAACCATATGGAAGGCGCCTACTGTTTCCAACAAGCCATCGCCCATGATCCTGCGTGCGCCATGGCCTATTGGGGTCTGGCGTACGCGGTTGGCCCGAACTACAATAAGCCATGGGAGAAGTTCGACCAGGGAGATCTCCATGCTTGCGTGCAACGAGGATACGATGCCACGCGACAGGCAAAGAAATTCGCGACAAATGCAACACCGCTCGAACAAGCTCTGGTTGGTGCGATCCAATTCAGATTCCCGACCAACCAGCCTGCGACAGACTACCCCGCTCTGAACAAGGGCTATGCCGCAGCTATGAAGCCAGTGTATGATGAATTCGGAGCTGACTTGAATATTGCCACTCTTTATGCCGATGCCTTGATGAATATGACCCCCTGGGCTCTATGGGATCTATTCACCGGCAAGCCGAACCCTAAAGCCCCCACGATGGAGGTACAGGCCGTGCTAGAAAAAGCGCTGGCACAGGAAGAGGATGGTGCATATCTCAACCCTGGACTACTTCATTTGTATATTCACTTCATCGAAATGTCGCCCACTCCCGAGTTGGGTATCAACGCTGCCGACCATCTCCGCGACCTCGTCCCCGACGCTGGTCACATCCACCACATGCCCACTCATTTGGATATTCTAATGGGCGATTGGCGGCGCTCCATCGCCTCAAACCACAAATCAACGCTTGCCGATGATAAATTCTTCCAGAAGTCAGGCGCTAAGAACTTTTATACCTTCTACCGCATGCATGACTACCATTCCCTGATCTACGCGGCCATGTTTGCCGGCAAATCCAAGGTCGCCCTCGACGCAGTCACTCGCATGGAAGCTACCGTGCCTGAAGAAGTCCTTCGAATCGAGTCCCCGCCTATGGCTGACTGGCTGGAGCAGTTCATGGGTATTCGCATACACGTGATGGTACGCTTCGGTATGTGGGAGGAGCTTAAGGTTAAAGAGCTACCCCACGACCAATCACTATATGCAGGCACCACTGCTACTATACACTATGCCAGAGGCATTGCATTTGCCGCCACTGGAGACGTGCCATCAGCCAGAAAGGAACAGGAGCTTTTCCGCCAAGCGTGGGCACGGGTCCCTGCAACCCGTCGCGCATACAACGGTACAATTGTCGATGTTCTCAAAGTCGCCGAGTCAATGTTGGAAGGAGAAATCGAATACCGTTGTGCCAACTACGATAAAGCCTTCGAAGCTCTCCGCTGTGCAATTCATCACGAGGATACCTTGCCATACAGTGAGCCTTGGTCGTGGATGCAGCCTGTTCGCCATGCGTATGCCGCACTGATGATGGAGCAGGGAAATTTGGAAGAAGCTGCAAAGACATATCACGCTGATCTGGGTATGGATACTTCTGTCATCCGGCCGCGTCGTCACCCGAACAATGTCTGGTCGCTGCAGGGATACCATGAGTGTTTGGTTCGTTTGGGAAGGTTGGATGAAGCGGCTGTCATTGAGCAGCCGGTTAAACTGGCCCTTGCTGTAGCTGATGTCCCAATCAAGTCGTCGTGCTTCTGCCGCTTGGAAACTTTCCAGTTGCCATCGCTGCTTGATGGGAATTCTTTAAATGGGGATGACTCCGAGGAAAAGTGCTGCAAAGCTTGACGTTTTGCTCTTGGATTACAAAAGCGAAGCGGTCTGCAACAGGGTACCAGACGGCTTTACTGACATTTAACTGCCAAAGCATACTTGTTTTATACTCTCCCCTCATCTACTTGCTTTTATAAGAAATTTCAAAATGTTTGATTCATCGTTCATTCATGGTGGAAAATTTAGGCCATTTTTTCTTTCTCTATGGAGTGGCTTCTTGTTGGTACTTGCATTCATTCAAATTCTCCTTCCCTAGTGCTCTTTATAATATATCTGAGTTTATTAGCCGCTATGCACGAAGCAACCATTCATGTCTGCATCCTTTAGCGCTGTTGGTGATATAGGTATGCAGGTGGAGTAAGAGTCTAGTCGGGTAAGAACGCCACAAATTCCCCACAAATTCCTGGGGCAAACACGCAGCCAGCCAATCGGAGCACTAAATCAAACACCGAGGCCCATATTTGGCGCCTGCCGGCTTACCCAATATGGAAGGTTTCTGAAGCCATCACCTGGGCACTAATCAAATGCAGGTAGCCCTGGAGGTAACAAACAAAGCGTTATTACTCTATTGTGGGTATCACTAGACCTGCCAAGAGTAACACGGCTTCACGCCTTTATTATTTCCCCGGTTCCCTTCTAGCCATGCCAGTGTGGGGTTCAGAAATGTGTTGCGACCTATATTATCCTATCTCATTCAATATGCCTCTATATTATATATTTCCTTTCTCCTCAGCCACCAAAGAATAGCCAAAAACAGTGAAGCGGCAATGTACATAAACCCAGCGAACAGCTGTGCACCCAGGTATTTACCCGTTGCATTGGTCAGTGCCAGCGCAATCGGCTCTGAGAAAGTTGATGGCACAACAATACTCAACCAGACAAGATTCATCCCATGAGCGACTCTTTCCACACCAAGGATATCTGCAGTCAAAGGTGCTATCGTTGCCCAGATGTTCCCCGCGACGAGGCCTTCAGCAATTGCAAAAAACATCAGAAGTCCATAGCTCTCGGAATTCACCCACACTGCCAGACACAGCACGCCAGCAACAAAGGTTGAAATGCCGGCGATGTTGATACGACCGACGCTATCACTGAAGTAACCAATGAGAGGTCGGCCGATAGCCTGGCCGAGATTGAGTATGCCACTGACCAGTGAAGCTTGAGAGGAGGTGAGACCAATCCGTTGGCCATAGTCAACCAAGCTATAAATCAAGATAAAATAGCCCAGTATGGTGAAGAAGCTGAATCCAATCAAAAGATTGAAGTCCCGAGATTTGAGGATAGCAAGATCCATCGTGATCTTCTTGGTTTTGTCTGGTTTGCTCCGATCTCTGATCAAGAGCACACAAATGGTATTCACCGAGAATGCCAGAATGCCGAGCACTCTGAACGCCCAGATAAGACCGATATTGCGAATCATGGCTGACGCCACTAAAGAGTAGATAAGACCACCAAGGCCAGCGCCTGATAGAGAAATACCACTGGCAAGTGACCGTTTAGATGTGAACCATTGTGGGACCAAAGATGCGACAGGAATGAATAGCAATCCCAATCCCAGTCCAAAGAGGATGCCTTGGGTAAGAAAGAGATGCCAAATTTGCTTAGCGAAACTGGCACATATGAGGCTCGCTGTTTCGCAAATGACACCTGCAAACATAGTCTTTCGAACACCATATCTTTGCGTGGAAATGGTTGCCAGGGGAGAGATTGTGAACATAGTAGTCAGACTTAGAGAGCCTACAAACGCATATTGTAGCTTTGTTGCACCCTCAAAGGTTCCATGCTTGAGATAGTATGCCAGAAAAACAGCATATGCAGAATTAAATCCCCACGAATGTGCGTTCACGACGGCAGCAGCCACAGCACATACCCATCCGTAACCGCCATCAGGAGGGGCATCTGTCTCAGAGGCGACTACCGAGGATTCTTGCCCAGACTCTTCTGCGTCTTCGACTGTTTGTGTCGGGGATTTGTTTTTCGAAGTGGTCAAAGGAGAATCTTTGGAACCGACCCAAGGAAGTCGACAAAAAATTGATAGCCCATGATTGGGTGGTGCTCCCATGGTGACGTTTCGAGACAAAAAAGAAACCAGTCAAATGAGAAATGATCCGGAGATGCAATGGCTAGGTATGCAATGAAAGCCCCCGATGCAAGAAGAATCGAGATTCAAATTGGCGTTGTGTGGGCCATAGGCTCTATTTCCAAGTCCTGAGTAGTATTCTCAAATTAAGTGTCTTTTTTCAACACAAAATAAGTTCATGTGTGCATGAATATTTTGGACATCATTTATGGATCGCATCTTTGTAGTATATCGTGTGAATTTGGCCAGACCCAACATATGGAACAATCCCCCAGTTCGGGGAATGAAAATGACAAAGGATATAACTCGTAAGCTCCCAATGGAGCTAAGAAGTGGCATCTGTGTCAAAGCTAGCCTCTATCAAAAATTGTCTCCTCTGACCTAAGTTCGATTGGGAAACTATGTGGATCCTATACAGGTCTCTACTCCACATTATCTTATGGTTCGAGTTTCCATTCGCAGTTCAATCACCGACCTCATTAGCTCCCATCAATTTTTTTGCGATCCGTTAGGTGTAGAAATGATAAAGCATGTCAATTTCCTTTGGAGAAATAGTGGGGCACCGAGCATATGCCATATTTTCACTTCAAACCCCGATGCATCGGCACGACGGGATAGTATGGGTTAGTGTTAGACATTTGCTTTTCTCGGTTTATATTCTCCGAACTGTTAGAATTTATATTGTCTGATACTCTGATGGAATTATCCCTTAACGGAGCCTTCAAAGATTCCTTAGGACCTGAAGCACTACAGTACATATATCCGGTCCGTCGTAGTGATGAGGGGCAAGAAAGAAAGCAAACGGAGGTCTGGCAATATATCTGAGAGTAACATTGATTAGGAAGAATAAGAAATGAGTAAAGTAGCCTTCTAGAAATTTCCATGGTCATACACATGTTGACAACAGACACAACACCTTTACAGCTTTTCTGAGCACCTTCAATCATAGAGAGAATGACTTCCTCAAGATTACCCATGGCAAGAGTTTTTCTTGCTTCTTTGCTTGCCTGAGCAAGAAATTTGGATAGGAATAGCAGCAAGTAATATGATAAGATTGAGTGGTTGCTTGATTGCACTTCTAGGTCTCTGCAAAGAATGCAGCAAACAA
Source organism: Penicillium griseofulvum (assembly GCF_001561935.1). Classification (NCBI taxonomy): domain Eukaryota; kingdom Fungi; phylum Ascomycota; class Eurotiomycetes; order Eurotiales; family Aspergillaceae; genus Penicillium; species Penicillium griseofulvum. The sequence goes on along the minus strand of NW_024467471.1, from coordinate 1,708,979 downwards.
TTATGGCACCAGCCACACACTGGTCGGAGGTGGATGTACCCAAACGACAAGCAGATCATACCGCGCTATGCGCGGTGGTATTTTACTTATCAGTGCTAGGTAACTCAAGTTGCCCTATACCATAGTTATCGTATAATCAAAAAGAAATAATGACTCTACCCCTACTTAGGCCTTGCCAACTCCTATAAGACTACCTAAAATTCTGGTCCTATTACCATAGTGGTCCTATAGGAGTAATAGGACTCCTATAGAGTCCTAAATTTAATATATCTATATCTATTTCACACGTCGAAGGACAGGTAGCTAACCGGTGAATCTTAACCAACATTTTAAATAGTTTAAAATGCCTTCTATAGCTGCACTTTTTATATATAGGACTATAGCTTGGCACGTCCCTATACCCCATGGGAGGTCTCAGGGAGACGGGCTACGCCCATCTCCCGCTGGATGCTAATCAATACAACAACATTCACTGTAATGCTCACCAAGTTTCACTAACTCCCCGCTGCCAGCCAATCCATATTCAATCTATTCTCAGTCAACCAGAGCTGTCGACAATGGACACAGTTTTGAGCCTGCCATTTTCCATGGTGGCAATTGCATCCACCCCAGGTCTCATAGCACCCATGATACCAGCAACACGGTGTGCAATAATAACAACGGTGTAGTCGCGGAGATTATGTCGAAGAATATCTATTAAAATATACTCTGTTTCTGAATCTAACGAAGAGCTGACTTCATCCAAGATAACAATCGGCTTGCGTGGCGCGGAAGACTAGACTCGCAGTAGTGTTCGGCTTAAGGCAAATAGTTGTAGTTGTCTAGCTGAGAGTAGCAGAAATGATGATATAGGAAGATCGAGTAGGCTTCGAAGTTGGAGACTAGTAGGTGTCTTCTTAGCTGAACTGGCGATTGAATTTATCTTATCCTAAAGACTAGTCCTTTGGAGATTAAGGCATATTTCTTGCTCTGAGCTCGCGTGATAAGGATCTAGATTGAAGCGTACGCTTGCTGTTGAAATTGTTAACCCATCTTGTGGCACTGCAATGAACCCTCGTTTTCGCATAATTCTCGGGGATATGTGGGCGATATTGATATTATCGATCGATGTTAACCCCTGACTAGGCCTAAGGAGTTGAAGTAAAGAAAGCATTAGTGTACTTTTACCACTGTTGAGTTACTGTAATTAGTTAAGCGCTCTTAAATATTGAATCGATTAGACTTGAATGACTGGCAAATCAACATTGTAGAGTATAGGATGGTATAATGGAGGAGGTGCTACTGTCAGGTGTTGTATTGAAACGAATTGTTTAGCACTATGGCTCTGAGAGACCTTTCGCGCGTCTTGAATAGAAGTTTGGTTAACAAAAGTCTGGATATGATCAAAGTTTGCCATAATAGAAATAGCCTGTGGAATGAGAGTTATGACCATGTTGGCTGGATATGTCACTATGGCTAGAAGAGTAAGAGATGTAAAGGTTTGATCGGCCTACATTCGGTCACCTTGAGAGAATAAAAGAAAGAGGATAAGGGTTAAGACTAGAGCGAGGATTCTAAGTACACTTGCTTAATTCTGAAGTTAGTAATAAGGAAATGATATTTGTTAATCTATCTTAATATATACTGCTTATATTATAGGCAACTAGAATCTATCGCAGGCGCTTTAATATTTAGATCTTATTATTTCGCAAATGTAATACTTAAGATTAGACTATATCCTCTATACCTATTATTTTTAGGCTCTTCATTCCTTCTATAGCTGTAGATATTGCGGCAAGTCGGTTTAGGGTTACCGCGTTCTAGCTTTTCTGTCGATTCTCTAAGTACTTTATAATATAAGCACTTATCTTCGAATATACTAGGGGAAGATATTAATACGATTCAAACCCTAGATTATTCTTTCTAGATATATAGTTACTAAAGATTATCACTAATAGTAGAAATGCAAACCATTAGATCTAAGCGGCTAATAGCACAGTTCTAGTAGCTACCTCTATAAGGCAGGCCTAAGTCTTATAAAAAATCTTACCTATAGAGTCTATACTATCGATATCTAAGCTAATTAAAGCTAATATAGTTAAGCCTTAAGAATTCTTATTTAATAAATAAAGAGACTAGTAGTAAATAAGACTAATTAATACCCTACGAACTATAACCTATAGCCTATTAATTTAATATTAGTAGATTAATACTAATACCTATAAGGTATATTATTAGATTTATAGAAAAATTAATATAACTTACAAGTATTATACCGCTATTCCTATATAAACTACTATAGTAAAAAGTACTAATTAAAGGCTACTATCTCTACTAAGAATGGTTTAAGATATTCTATTAACAAATCGGATAGCTGTTCTAATAAGGATAGGCTACAAGTATATAAATAAGATAAGAAATATATATAGAAGTATTAGTAACTAAAATAGACCGTTAAGATATCTCGCTAATATATATAGAAGCGTCTATTTTATATAGAGATTAGCTAATCCTAATATTAGTATTATATTTATTATTAAGAATACTTAAAAGACTCGCGTTCTAGGGCCTAGTATATTAAAATTCGCTTTCGTAAGCCTTTAGATAAAAGTCGTTAACGTATTTCACCACCGAGCCGGCCACACCACCGAGCCGGCCACCCCACCCAAAACGCGTCAATTAATTCAAACCCTTCTTCTTCAACCACCCACCATGCCACCAATTCGCTCCCGAAGCTCTAAAAATTTAGTAGAGCAAGAGGGTAGGATCTTATTAGCCATCCAGGCTTTTAAAAATCAAGAAATCTCTTCAATTCGCGAGGTGGCGCGCCGTTTTAATATACCACGTTCAACCCTTCAAGACCGACTACGCGGCCACCAAAACCGCGCGATTTCTCGCGCCAACTCTCATAAACTAACAGAAACTGAGGAGGAATCTCTTAAAAAATGGATTATCTCTATAGATCGACGCGGAGGGGCCCCCCGGCCCTCTACCGTACGAGAAATGGCGAACCTTCTTCTCGAAAAGCGCGGAACCACCCCGGTGATTTCGGTCGGCCAAAATTGGGTAACAAAATTCGTTAAACGGCGTCCTCTCCTCTCCTCCCGATTCTCAAAACGGTATAACTACGAGCGTACGAAATGCGAAGACCCAAAAATCATTACAGAGTGGTTTAATCTAGTTCAAAAAACCATACTTCAATTTAGAATCGACCCCGATGACGTTTATAACTTCGATAAGACCGGTTTCGCGATAGGATTAACAGCAACCGCGAAGGTTATTACGAGAAGTGAATACTACAGTCAGCGAGTACTCTTACAACCTAGAAATCGTAAGTGGGTAACGGTAATCGAGTGTACGAATGCTTCCGGGTAGGCGCTTCCTCCGTGCGTGATTTTTAAAGGCAAAGTCTTTATTAAATCCTAGTTCGACGGCCTCCCGGACAATTAGCGTTTCGAAGTTAGTCCGAATAGATAGACCTCTAATAAAATTAGACTTCGGTGGCTCGAAAAGCTCTTTATTCCTACTACTTCTTTACGTACGAAGGGGGGGTATCGGCTTTTAATACTTAACGGCCACAGAAGTTATTTAACTAGGAAATTCGACGAAATCTGTAAAGAAAATAAAATCATACTAATCTATATACCTCCGCACTCCTCTCACCTTTTACAACCTCTCGATATCGGCTGTTTTGCGGTCTTAAAACGGTCATATAGTCGGCTAGTTAAATCAAAGATACGGGTCGGGATAAATCATATCGATAAACTTAATTTCCTCGAAGCATACCCCCTCGCACGAATTAAAGCCTTTAAATCGGAGACTATTAAAAATAGCTTCAGAGCAGCCGGTTTAGTCCCTTTTTCACTAGAGAGAGTGATTTCAAAGCTTAATATTCGGCTTCGAACCCCGACCCCCCCCGCCAGCCGGGGTAGTAACTCAAGCCAGAATTTCACCCCAAAAACCCCCTTTACAGAGAAAGAACTACGTCGACAGGCTTTATCAATTAAAGCTTTACTTCGTTCAAGATCTCGAAGCCCACCTAGCCCGTCAGATCGTGCATTAAACCAGCTTATAAAAGGCTTCCGTCTTACAATGCAAGGTGCTATCTTACTCGCCAAAGAAAATAAGGAATTACGTGCCGCCAACGAGAAGCAGAAGCAAAAGCGAGCTAGATCCAAAAGGTACATCCCCGCCGAAGAAGGCCTCTCAGTTCAAGAAGCATCTGCATTAATTATGCAGCCGGAGGAAGCAATTGAAGCACCTCCCTCCGGTCCTGGCATACATGGAGAATCGGCTTTACAGCCGCGTAAAAAGCCCCCCCGAGGGTGTGGAATATGTAGGAAGCCAGGACATAGAAGAGAGACATGTCCAGATAGATGATGAATTTAGTTTATTTAATTTAATGGCGTTTTGGTTGAGATAAATGCATTTGAATTTAATAGGTTGTATTGGGTGGCCGGCTCGGTGGTGTGGCCGGCTCGGTGGTGAAATACGTTAGTTAGTCTTTAGTAAACTCGCGAGATTTAACCTAATACTATATCCTTCCCTTAGAATTAGATATATCTATTAGAAGAATAATTAACTAAATATCCCTACCGCTTCTTCTAGGGATAAAATAAATCGTTAGGAATAATATGAGAAGAAAGAATTAACCTATAGATACGAAGTTAGCCAAATTCCCTTAATAAATATCCTAGATCTAATAAAGAAATAGGGGCTAATACTTAAGCTACCTATAACTTGTAGCTCGAAAAAGTCTTTTATAAACGAGCAAACAAGATACGCTAGAATAATACCTGATAAATTAATACCCCTGCTCTGTTCGAGCGTACAGAGCGAGAGAGCTGCAGCCGCGGCTATAAGTAATAGAGTAGAGTCAAGTAGAATAGCGACACTTATAATATAGTAGCTCTTCAATATAAGGTACTAAAGAAATGCAAAGTAGGTCGCAAAAAGGGCCACTAGCGATACCTATAATACGTCAACAAGGTATAATACAAATAGGTTTTTCTTAGTAGTAACCAACTAATTTTTTCTATATTGTGAGATTGCCAGCCTTCTCTCTGACTTTCGGTGATAGCAGATGCGTTTTAGTAGAAAAAGAAGCAAAATCAGTGATAGTATGATTGATCCTGTTAGGCCATTCGAAGACCACTGAGAAGCCATGCTCGAAGATTTCAGACCTAGCAACCTGCTCTGAAATATTTTTCTCCGCAGTGTCAAATATAATGCTCTATGATTGTTGAAAAGCCCAAGGCAGATATGGCGCTAATCGGGCACCTTGGGGATCTGTAACACATATAAGATGGTCAGAAAATCAAGCAACGCCTAGGGATTCTAAATTTATCTCAGTACATTTGACCTATCATTAACGAAGACCCCTGAATGTAAGCTTTCATAGTAAGCTCGGTCGCGTGAAAACCGGGGAGAGGTTTTGCTGCACGGTCAGCAAAAATGGCCACCGCGCTAATGTACTGTAATCTCTCACATAGACTGGCGACATTGCCCATAGACGGGGGGTGGGAATTGCCCACGGGCCTTATATGCTTATATGTTAATGCCCGAGGTAGACAAAATATCTCAATGTACCAGGAAGGTCCTTGGAAGGTCCCCGGGGCCGGCCCCTCCGCTGACAAACCCATCCGCTGACAACCTTCCCTCCCGTTCGCCGCCTGAGCACCGGTGGAGAAACCCGCCTTTTGCGCCCTCGAATGCGACATCTACAACTAAACTAATAAGGCGAACGGGAACCATGTCGACCACCAAAACTCAGGTCAAAGTTGCATGCCTAGCCTGGTACGAGTGATCTTAACACTGGCTGATCTTAAACTAACCATTGACAGCCGGTCTAGCAAAACACGCTGTAACGGGCAACACCCATGCGCAACTGTAAGTAGATCATGTGATATTCTTAGCTGTTACATTGTGATTGCCCAGTCTTCCCTAACCATGTATTTCAGTGCATCGCGAATGAGCGGGAGTGCCACTACCGCCCGAGTAAGCGCGGTGGGGCGCGAAGGGGCGAGCGATATCAAAATGCAAAACGAACCTCTGCTGTCAGCTCACAGACTCCCGAATTCTCTTATGGTCCAAACCATGATAGCAGTATGCTTATTTTTTGATGACTGCTAAATAGGGAGATGCTCACACTTCTGCAGGCTCCTTGGGAGATAATATCGTCGATCTTATCTACCCCTTGCATGAAATACGAAATGTTCCCAACTTCGTTCACACGGGTATACCGTCCGATATGAACCCAAATGTAGACCAGGGGGTAACCAGTGGGCCCCCTGGTCTATTAATGCTCAGGGCATATCGATCGGATGCAGACCTGTAGGTTCCTGCCATGGACTTTTGTGTTGGAGGCTCACTCATCTTTATGCTCCTATTTCCAGGCTGAACGCATATTATATTTTCATCCACCCTTATCTCCCTTTGTTGCCGCCCCCTGATGTGTCTCACACTACTGATTGCCCGTGCTCGGTGCCAGTGACGGACATTGGGTCACACCACTCATGTCTACCATTCCGGTCAAAGTCGCCACTGGGTCTAGCCTTGATGGCGATCCTGGCATTGGTCCCTCTCTCAGACGAGCTAGACCCAATGCGAGAGGCAGCAATTGCTTCGCGCAAGTCTTATTCAAAAATGTACGTGCAGGCCACTCTCGAGTCTATCGAGAGCTCCAGCGGTTATGATGACGCTGGCCAGAACGGCTCTTTTAGCCCTAGTCTACCGCCAATTCTCGAGGGTATTCTAGCCCTCCTTCTGCTAGCGGTTTATGAATTTTCCCAGAATAGCAACAGGAAGCGGATGCGCTCCCACACCCATCATGCGTTGACTCTTGCAATGGATCTGTCACTTCATACTTCTGGCACTGAGTGTCTGGACTCCGAAGTTCACCAAAGGGTTTGGTGGATGACTGTGAGTTTAAGCTTTCCATTGGCTCTACAAATTGTCTAACGTGCAATGAAGATGTTCTTGGTGTATCAGTCTGCAATATTGAACCATTCGGTAAGATGAAGTGGCTAGGTTTCATTCCACATTGCGGCGTCTCACTAAAGCTGGACTAGTCTCCTATCGTCCTTATGAACGACCAACGTATCACAACCCCTTTCCCAGTTTTCGCTGGTTGCCGCGAGGTAAAATATCCTTTTTGGTCATCTTGGGTTGATTATGATGGATTAATTAATTATGTTCTAGGTTATACCGGTCCTGATGAAAGCACAAGACGTACTTCTTAAGACAACTGATATCCACAAGACACTAAAGACAGGCCATATCACAGGCTCCCACGAGTCCATTCGCCAGCATATTACTGAACTCAACTCTTACGTCCTAACAGTAGCGGCTGATCTGAGTCGCTTCCAAACGATTAAAACCACTGGAGGTGTTGATGGATCAGCTGCACACACCCTGTTTCTAACGGGTCGATTTTTGATTCACACGTGAGCTTCCCTTGTCTAGAGATAGTTCTGGATAACTGCTGAACATTATCAACTATAGTGCCAGGATAAAGCTACACCGATTTCGAGCATTTGGAGATTATCCAGTGTTTCTCGACAAGTTTTGTGACCTCAATTCGCTGAACAGCTCGATTAATAGTGCGCAGTCATCCGAGTTTCCCTCGAGATTCTCACCTGCGCACCTGGAAGACATTGATTCTATCTTCCCATTCACCGAACAAGAATCTACTAATATTTGTCTTAAATCCGCATTGGTTCTGTCCCGAGTCCTTCGACATTTGGAATGGCCGAATCCATCTTGCTCGGAAATTAAGCCTACCGACGTTTCTGTGGGGTGCTCAATGTCTCCACTGCGTCATCAATATCCACGCTCTTTGCCATACATGGCTTGCTGTGGGATGCAAAGTTGCTATGTTCTCATCATGCTGTTACAGAAAGTTCGAGCATCGCTGAACGCTGGTAACTTTGCGAGTTATTATCACCTCCCAGATCAAGAGCCTGGGTCTGAATTGGAAGATGCAGAGAGGCTTATTGAGGAGCTCCGACATGGAGTCAAATCGGTATGTGAGTTTATGAGTTCTAACGCCATATTTGAAGGGTTCAGGGATATGGCTCGTGAAGTTGAGAGTATCTATGAAGTTTCTTTTCATAGTTGAATATCAACACAAATATTTCAACAAATCACCTTGAGAACTAACTTCGTAGAAATACCTTCTATCCTACTATCATATTATTTACAGCAAGGCTTTTCCAGGTCCTCGGATTCGAGGGCCTCAAGGCGACAGAAACAAGAAGTTCGGATTGGGACATCAGCCACCTTAACGGCAAGATCAAGTGCCTGCTTGATAATATGAGCCTCGGGCTCACGGCCCAGACGTACAAGGCATTCGTGATACCCATGCAATGCCCAAACGTTGTTGGGATGCTGATGCGCGCGAGTAAGAGAGTCGTCGAATCCGAGATCCTCGGCGTACGCCTGAGCAGCCTCTTCCACATGTCCTTGTTCCAACATCAAAGCAGCATAGGCATGTCGCGTAGGAACCATCCAACCCCAGGGCTCGGTATATCTGAGAGAGTCATCGAAGTGAATCGCCTTCCGTAAGCTCTCAAAGGCTTGTTCATATTTACCCTGGCGGTACTGGATTTCACCGTCCAACATAGCATCTGAAACCTTTAGGACGTCGGAAATCAAGTTCGGGTAGTCCTTGCGAGTGGGCGGAATTGTCTTTGCGGCCACGTGATATAGCTCTCGCTCCTTATATGCGTTTTCAAGGTCCCCTATAGCAGCTAAGGCGATACCTTTACCATAATGAATCATAGTAGTGGTAACACAGTATAAGGCTTGATCTTCAGGTAGTGGGAGATTTTTGATCTCTTCCCACATTCCGAAGCGAATATAAACGTGGACTCTGACAGCCTTGAAAAATTCCATCCAATCTGCTAGTGGCGGAGATTCTACTTGCAAAAGTTCATCGGTGATGGATGCTTCCATCCGATCGGTGGCTTCGAGAGCAATCCTGCGCTGCCCACACAGCATTGCAGCATAGATGAGAGAGTGGTAGTTATGGAACCGATAGAAACTGTAGAAATTCTTTGCCCCTTTCTTTGCCAAATACTTCTCATCTGCATTGACAGCGGCGGTGTTAGAATCAACAGAGCGCCGGTAGTCACCGACTAGGATGTCGATGTGAGTTGGCATATGGTGAATATGCCCAGCGTCGGGAACAAGATGGCGCAGTTTATCAGCACCGGCAAGCGTGATTCCAGGTACATTAGACATTTCCATAAAATGGATCCAGAGATGAAGAATGCCAGGATGTGTATCTGATTCCCGGTTCGCGAGGGCTGAATCAAATATTGCCCGGATTTTGTGGACAGGAGACGACTCAATAGGAGCGCCAGTTTTGACTGCATACATTCTTCGAAGAGCGGTATGCATTAAGGCATCAACGTATAAAGTCGTGACGTCCATAGTATGCGATTCCTGGTGATGTTGGAAAACGTCTTCCATGGCGGCTGCATAGGACTTATCAAGAGCTGAAACGTCAGAAGCCGGCTTATTGAAGGGGAAGCGGGCTTGGATTGCTTTGATCAACGCGCGCTCCACCGGCTTGATATTCTCTTGGTCGGCTAGCTTCTCGGCTTTCCTCGATGTGTAATAGCAGAGTTTGAAGCTATTTTTGAGATCTGCAGGATCGAAAAGCTGCCAAGTCTTGTTGTAATTAGGCCCGGCCGCATAGCTGAGTCCCCAGTAAGCCATTGCGCAGGTAGGGTCGTGGGCAAGAGCTTGCTTGAAACAGTGAAAGCTCTCCTCATGGTTGAATGCGTACGACCAGATAAGGCCACGGCCAAACCATATCTGAGCATCTCGGCTTTTTGTACTGATTGGAAAGCTGTGGGTGCCCAAATCGAAGTATGGTTCAGCTGACGGGATTGGTGAAGGAAGGACATCAAATTTGAAGGCCGACATTTTGGCGAAGTCGCAACCTGGGGGTTTGAAAATAAACTGGGAAGGAAAAATACGTGTTTTCTGTCCCGATGACTGTGTCTCAAGAGAATAGTCTTTATAAACAAGAGGATAAATAGGTAAATCAAAGTCTACGTTACATTGCAGACCATAAAGTCCAAAGACCATGCTTTAATGTGATTCGTTCTCGGCGTTTGATTCACGCTAGCCCTACTCACCGATTACAAGTTGTTCACCGACCTAGGATGGTCAGTTCATTATATGATTTTACAATAGGCTCCTAATTTCTCTTAGTTGTTGTACTGAGAGAGCACTAGTGAATGAACTAGTTGTTTCTGAAAGGCTTGGGTAAGGTAGCCCCAGTATGTTTATCTACAGATCTCGTAGGTTTCAAATACTCACTCAACACTCAACCAATTCCTCTTCATCCGTTCAGCAAAGTTGAAAAATTTGGCGACTCCCACCGCAGCTTCTACATGTCCTCCCGGATCTTTCACTTCCTCTGGAAAAGCGATACCGTTAGCATAAAGCCCTCGGACTCTCTCAGCCCTATCACCGTAATGGAACCCCGATGAATGCATGTCAAATATGAGCTCCTCGCCAGCACGTTGTCTGTCAATATATATTTCCGGTAATGGCGAACGTGCGTATCCGATTGCATAAATGATATGGGTGCAGCGACACAAATGCTCTCGAAAGGCCAAATCCTGATTTTGGCTCAAATCAATTTGTTCTATGACTTCCGGGTCTGGATCATTTTCCATGACTTCCTTGGCCCATTCTGCGGTGCTGCCTTTGAGTCCGGTGTTATCGAAGATAATACCGTTGTCGACATACTTGGCATACTTGATTGGTCTGCGGTAAAAATTGACGATTTTGATGTCTCGTTCGTTCGACTTTGCACTTTCGTAAAGATTCTTGCAGCACAAAATGCCAGAATGAGAGTTTCCAATAACTGCCACCACCGATTTACGGTCCTTTGGAATAGCGGATGGCAAGTGAGAGCGAAGCATACACTCGTCCAGATCAAGTACGGTCAGATTTTTATTAAATGGATAATGCATACTGGAGCTATTGGGCTGAGAGCCGGTACACATAAACAGTCGATTGGTTTGGAAGTTCTTGTTGAAGGTTGACACAGTCCATATGCCTCCCTGGTATCAAATTAGCTGAGGCTTGCGAACTGGGTGGGGAACCACACACCTCCAAAGAAGCCCTCTCGACTTCGCCTTCAATGCTCTGGACTTCAGAACGATCTAGCATTCCATTTACGAGCATTAAAATCATATCCCCGGCGAAACTGAGCTGGCAGGTATTGTCTCTATTCATAGATTCAAGTTCTGTCACAGCATTAGGGGGACGAATAGATCTAATGATCGAAACGCAAACTGGAGAACTATAGATCGCCTTCAAATAATCACGAATTTTTGTGTTACTGTATCTGTTAGTAAAGTTATTGGTAAGCTTCAGAAACTAGCTCACGATGATATCTCTCGGTATACAGTGTTGAGTCTTCCTCCCTTGAAGGTTCTGTCAATCCATAAAATTGGCTTGAGTCCTGCATCGTACAAAGCTGCAAGTGTAGCTAACCCGCCGGGCCCAGCTCCTATGACAATGGCTTCATAGGTAATATTCTCCATTAGAGCTAATAAACAGAAATTCATTATCGGACTTTGTAAATGTGAAGTCCATTGTTATAGTATGACGTCATAAGCCCCCGCCTACCGGTGATTGTTCCGGCGATTGTTCCTGGCGATTGTTTCAGACACTCCGTACATAACTAATAACTTTCAAACTCCGTCCGGGCATGGACAACCTTAATGGCCGGCGGCCTCGAAAATCCCAATACCAACTATATGATATATACAAGCCTTATATCCCCAGTAGAATGCTCCAAGTCATCCCTCCTCCCTCCACCCATAAGCACATCCCGCTCTTCACCCTGATCAGCAGGACCAGCCTGTACAATAGTATAGGTCGTTTCCGCAGTCGCCCGGTTCATCCGCTGCAGAAGAATCCGCAGTCCCACGGCCAAGATCGCAACAACAACCATGAAAAAGGAGCAAGTAGCCATGCCCCGAATATACCACGGCCCATCAGTCTCAGGATACAGTCTTGTCCCGAGTAGGGGACCACACTGTCCGATGATATTGAGAATGGCAATGCTTGCGCCCTTGCCTTCCTTTTCGACACGGTTATCCATTGACCATGTGATGATGAGCGTAATTGCGGAGAAGAACCCGGCCGTGGCGGGGTAGACACATATGTAGCGTATGGATATGTGAAGCCATGGTGGCAGGTGTGAGTGGAAGTAACCCGTCACCGCGATCGCTAGGTAAGCGAGTGATGAGATGAGGGCATGGGCTATTAGGTATGGACTCCGAGAGCGGCTGCGGTCCGATGCATATGCGGTGAGGAGGACTACAACAAATGCGACGAGATAGGGAGGTGCGGAGAGGGCTTGGGCTTGTAGGGAGGAATATCCCATGCTGTAAGGAACGTAAGTTGGCTATCAATATTATGAATAGATGTTGGTGCAGGGCGTACTCTTTGATGATAGTAGGCAAAAAGACAGGCATTGAGCTGAAAGCGACGTTGCAACTGAAGAACATAAACTGTGGTAAATTTGTTAGGACTTTGCACAATTGGAAATAGAGATAACACTCACGGCAGCCATATAAGCTTTAGGATCCGCTGCCGTTTTCAGAATTTCTCGCCAGTTAAATCGACTTCCATATGATTGCTGGTAGTCGGCAGTGCTCTCTTCGAGACGCTGCTGAGCCACCACCCTTTGTCGGCGACTCAGGAATCGAGCCCGGCCAGGTGAGTCCGGGATCAAAAACCAAGCAAATACCGCAACAATTACACTCGGGAATCCCTCCACGAGGAACAGGGTTCGCCACGGTGAGATCGGACCATCACTGCTGAACCTGACAATCAAGTAGGCCAGACTGCTAGCAAAGGATGTCGCGAGTGGTGCCGCTGAGATAAACAGTCCATTACGGAAAGCCAACTCATGTCTGCGATAGAACAAAGACAGGTAAAATGGAACACCCGGTCCAAAAGCCGCCTCAGTGATTCCGAGCAACGCTCGGAGGACAACCAGCCCCCCAAAAGAAGTCGCTAAACACTGAAATGACGCGACAAGTCCCCATCCACATACACATAGAGAGATATAAATATGCGGAGGGACAACACGGTACATCAGTGTCATCCATTCGAAGAGAATGTAAGTAATGTAAAAAGCAGTAAGTAGCCATTCATATTGCGAAGATGAAAGTTGTAGATCGTCTTGTAGTCCTGCTATCTTTGCATTTCCAATATCTGTATAAACAATCAGTACATGTTTGCAATCACAGAGGAAATATTCCGCTGTGGGGAATAACCAAACATACTTGAGCGATCCAGGAAGGAGAGTAAGTAGAGAAGGGCCAAAAACGGAACCAGCCGTCGGTCAAATCTCCTCACTACATCGCTCTCCTCCTCTATTGTATATCTCGGACCTAAACCACTGCGCTGCAGCTTCCCCTCAGTCTCTCCTCTGGTATTATAGTCGCCGTCGTTCTCGAAATCGGATAGAGGGTCGCCAACGTCTAGATGGTCATCGAAGTTGGTCTGCAGTCGCAATGGGCCTATAGGGGATTTTGCGGGCCCTGGCACTGGACGGTCTTCATCCGAGCCATATGAGACTGGAGTGAATTGTGGGTTTGAGGATGTGCTGGAGGCGGTGGAAGATGCATTATTCCCCGCGGCTGAGGGATGAAGAGCTGCCATTTCTTAGGAGAGACACAGTTTGGAGTCGTTCTAGGGGCCTGGTGGGTGAGGTATTGTCTCCATTAGGACAGAGATTACCTCTTTATTGAGATCAAAATGTAAGAAAATAACAAGATTCCCCTCGATTTGCGAGACCGGGTGACCGATGTTGATCACCTGGGCGTGGATTTCCAGTCCGGGGCGGATTATGTCATATTCGCACGTGGGTTCATAAGGGGCTAAGATGAGAATAGGTTAGCGTGGAGCTTAGCTCCATTGGCGACCATGGATGAGAATCTCATACTTCAACCACTGTCAACTTTTCTACGAGTAGAGAATGCTTGTTATGAATTCGAGTTGAAGTTTCAATTTTAGCTACTGTTAAGAAAAAGTACAAAAGTACAAAAATCTTCTGCTAAGGACAAAAAAGATACCCTCATAGTTTAGAACGTACCCTTCGACCAGCAGCTCAGACCACGCAGTGAGCCTAAGGACGGTAAGAGTCGAAGGTACGGCTATCCAGTCCAATTCCTCTGTTGACGTGGCTATGGTCCCATGTGTCACTTCCAGGAACATATCGATCCCAACGCTTGAGTCCTCCGCGGTGGTTCAGCTGGTGTCCGTAAGGTCGGTAGGGGCTAAGGCTTGGGCTGCCTCTCGAGTCGTCGTCCATATGCTCAAATTTGCGCTTGCGACCGCCAGCGAGTTGGCTTGCATGCGCCTGGCTGACCTGAATGATGGCCTCGATCTCGGGAATCAGGTCGTTATCTTTATCAACTGCCTTGAGGTATCGCAGTAGGTTCTCGGCCGTATCACGGAGAAATCGGACGCTGTTAGTCCGCTCGCGGTGGCACTCGGTGACTTCGAGGATGTAGTAATCAGCTTTGGCCTTCTGATACACCCGGATGAGCTTTTCAGTATTGGGCGATTTGGATGCGCTAGAGCTTTGTGGCGACTTGCTGGCGTTGGCATCTTCGGTGGCACCTTCCACGGTATCGGTTGCAGTAACTGGTATTTTGGGAATAGGGCCTAGTAGCTTATGTTAGGATACATAAGAGTAGATTTTATCAAGGCACGGTGGCAGACCATTATCCAGGATGCGCTGGGCAGCAAAATGCGCAGCAATGACAGCATTGCTCTCATTCTCCGAGCGACAGTTCTTTGTTCCCAGATACTCAGCCAGGTAGAATTCAAGCACACCGTAGTGTTGCATAGTGTGGCCCTCATCATAGAGACGAAGCAGGACACGGTCATAGATTGTAACCTGTCCATCATCGTAGGACTGCGAGCGGTCGCGGATGGATTTGACCTGTCGTCTCAATCCATGGGAGAGAGCCCGAGCATGCTCACGGTTTCCAACAAGTTTTTTTAAGAGCTGGCTTGGATTCATGACCTCACTCCACTTGAGGTATAAATCGTCCTCCTTGCCATGCAACCCGCGCGACATCACAGGTTTGGCCTCTAGAGAAACCATTGCACACTGTTAGCATACTAAGATGATGATTTGGGAGTCGAATATTGGTGGGCTCAAGGCTAGAAGCAATATACCACGCTGTTTTAGATGAGAAAGTGACGACATTTCGTAATTCCATACGTTTTGACAACGTTTACGCGCGGTGTTGATAAAGATGGGTGGAAGGGAGAGAGAGGAAGGAGAAGAATTTCTAAGATCTGATCAAACAACAATGGGTGGAACACGTAGGGGTGCTTGCCCTCCCAAGTTTTCAGCAGAGATAGAGTGACAACTCCATAGATAGAATTGAACAACCCATATTTGCTTTACAATAGTAGTGATGTCCTGATATATGAGGATAAGATTTGTGTCCTCAAGTCCCTTCTTTTGAGGACAGATAGTTTCAAACGATATTTTTATACATCCATGGATCTTTCGACATTTTGAAGCAGGAGTTTTTGAAATCCCCATCTTATGTAAAGGGGATGGGGGACTTACGTCTTGAGAGAAGTCCGTCTACAGATCCTTTATGTCAAACGAGAATGGTATTTCCCACGACTATACACCTGTGATTGCCATGGCGGCTTTCACCTCCCCTTTACCTTCTAAGGCATCGGAATTCCATTTCTTTCTCTACATTTGTGCGCGGTGTTCCGACCAAGCCACATCCACCGCAAAGCTAGGGTATGTTGTTTTTTTGCCCAACGGGCAAATATGAGGGTGTCCAAAAAAGATCCGCATATTTCTTACTCGCCATTTGATCTCTTACTATGGCTGAAGATATGGAAAGAAAGGGATAGTCGACATCATCGTCGCCAGTCCACGGAATAGGTTGGAAAAAGCTGTGGCTGCTACCGCATGGATTTTGTTTTGACTCCATCTTGACAACAAGGCGGTTGACAATGTTCCTACTCCAAAATATAGGCACGCCACTAAAGGGCACACTGAAAAGAGCACTGAAAAGCCATCACAAGGCCACATACACGGCGAACTATTCTCGTATCCTTTAATTAGCAATATCAAATAGAAACCAGGCAATCCTTGCATAATTTTCTTGAGCAAAAGCTGAATGTAGGAAATTCCAGCTGGGTATAGCATGGGTGAAGTACGATAATATGAAGGGGTCATCAGTTACATTAATCAAGTTATCATGTCCTAGCATGTGGGTATGAATGTAAAATATAAACAGCAAAGTATCCATCTAGGTATCAGTTTCTCTCTTTCCAAAGCTTTTCGACTTGGTCGACCAAGGCCGAGGGTTGGCTGCCTTCTCCATTCTGAGCACAGTTCTTCCATTCATTGCTATCGCGGATACACCACACAGCATCGTCGAGACGTACTGTGCAACTGGTCTTGACGCCAAGTTGTTCGCCGCGCGTAGCGCTTTCACGCAGTAGCGCAAGCCCACTAAGTGGCGGTCCGCCATCCTTGCCATCGTTTGGGTCATCATTCTGCTGGCTTGCACACTTGTTTAAGGAATCAAAGTCAATCCCATGCTCCATTGCACACTGGTGGACAAATTCGCGTTCTGGAATCCGGGAATAATCATTGATCAGACAGTTTGCAAATCCTAGCGACCGGATAATAGGGGTCCGTGGGTATTGGGATGGAAGAGACGCTTCGTCCGCGGTGGGAGGGAAAGGAAGGTTGGCCGCACAGAGCATAAGCATGTCACCAATGCATTCACCTGGGCCATGCATGCACGCTATCTCTTCAGAAACTTTAGACACGCTGAAATCATGGTATTAGTCAAATGTTTAGGATATAGTCTAGTGTCATCAGTTCCTCTCGATATCTGATTTGATGCTCACCTAGCAATAAATGATAATTTGAAGTCCACCTTGTCACTTATTTTTTCCATGGCAGGTAGGACAAGTTTTTGTAAGCAGTCCTGGGCATCTGGGCATTTGCTCATAATGTGAGCCTCCAGCGGTATTTTAGTTTGTTTAGGTGTCTTCTGTGCACCAGAACCAAAGCGGCCCAGCTGTAAGTAGTTGTCATACTCTTCTTGAACCTCAGCTTTGTAGCTCTCCGTCTGTCGAGCTATGCCAGTACATGGGGAAGATGGCCTCAGAAGCACAAGGTAGCCGATGAAGAGCAACGCAATGACACCGATCCGACACAAATAAGTGCTTGTGCTTGGACGCGCACGACGATCAGGATCATTTGTTGATTTAAGAGTGTCGCCATATCTCTCGGAATAGAGCGGTAGTTTCTCCATGATGGGGTAAAATCAGAAGTGACGTTGTTTTGATAAGATCATGTGGAGAGTCCGGAGCTCCAGAGGTCCAGAGTCGCCAAGACCATTACATAAGATCTTTCACAATGGATCGCCCCATGCAGCCCTGGAGCCCTGCGATTATCACTATGTATTGTTTTGGTTGAAAGACTATAAGGACCTTGTTTTCTGCCAAATTCTTATATATATATATCCATAAATCTCCAAGATTAGATATGTTGATCAAGGCCACACGATATATCCACGTATTCGTCAGATTAGGCGACGCTCCGACTTCGGAGGTGATTTGTATGGGGGCACTAGCTTAGTTCAAACGGCCCAAGGCTAGAATCACCGGGATCTGTTAGGCATGGCTTATGATCGCGTGCTTTGAGGCTCGTACATGAAACCATTAATGAACTCTATGATAGAGTTAAGCCAAACACGAGAACCATCGGACTATTTACCGATAGGTAGATGACCAATTATAAACCTCAAGATCCTTAAGGCAGTTTAGACCGACTCCCGTAAGATATGACAGCCTGTGGCGGGTGCTAGCGAATTCTCGAGACCATGTGAACGGGTTCATTCCCGTTGGATAAAAGCGCGAGATGCGCCTATGTGAATACGGGTATGTCCGGCCCGAGTCACCACGCGAGTGCCACGAGTACCGTTTATATCGAAGTTAGGCGAGGCTCGTATTAACATTGGGAAATCCTTTTGATACTTTTGGCGCCTCCAAGCCAGAAACCTTTGACCCCACCCTCCTTGTCGTAAACAGGTACTCCGCGTGGAGTACATCTATATATATTAGTCTCTAGCGGTGTTGGAAGCGCTTTCAACCGCCTCATAGACTGTATTTCGTCTAATCCTGAGACTGCCAAGAATGGAAAGGCTTTAGCCGGATATACTTAGAGTAGGGTTACATAGTTAGAAAGATGTTAAAGAGGGGAGATTAAATTCCAAGTTGAGTTTTCTCCAATAGAAAGTCAAGGCTCAACTTGTCCCCAGCGTCGCATCGCCTCGTGTCTTCCGATGGTCGCATCTGTTCTCTTATATATAATTTAACACTTTCTAGGATCTGATAATCGTTTACCCCCACTTCTGACTTCTTACAATATTTGGACTAAAACCACAAAGGTACCCTGAAAACAAATTCCTTATATGCTTATGTTTCTTTCTAATTATTCTTCTTGTCCTGTCTTAAGTAGGGAGTTTTATACTTTCATTCCTTATCAACTCCCTCAGCGCATCTAGGGATACTTCCCTAGCCCAAACAACGCCCCGTATATAGTCTATTACCTCCCTCCCTCAGAAATATTATTTTCGAGGTGATCAGGGTAATCAGGACAATCAGTTTATACCAAAATTTCAAGGTATGTAAAACATATAAGATGGGGGTTTGGACACCCCCTTCTGGAGTGATCGTCGTGTTTTCTCTTTTTTTCCCCCGCAGCCCGGGTCGACCTGCAGACCGCGTCACCGAAATGTTCCCTTTTTCCCTTTATTGCAACCTCGCTAATACAGTTAAGACTAGCTCTTGTGGCATTGATTTAGCTTCCTCGGTAGCTTTTCTCCACAATTCAAAGGATTTTTGAGGATATGCCCTGTCACTATTCCTAAACATTCCAGACCCTACACGTCACTATTGAACATACCTGTGTCAGGTCATTTGGGTATTCTCATATACAGTCTTTCGGTGTTTTTTTTTTTTTTTTCCTTTTTAATTTGGGATACATATTCCATATTCTATCATGACTCTGGTCAACTCATCGTCTAAGAAGGACGAGGACGAGCCCGACATCATACATGACGATTTGATTGAAGAGGAGGAACACGAGGATGGCAATTTGGAATTAAACGCCATTCAACAAGAATTTCTCGCGCATCATCAACAATTGGAAGAGTTCTTATCACCATTATCCCTGGATGAGGCTGTTCTATACAAATTGGCCCGGCGCTTTTCCACCACATACCGCAACCTTGCCCTGACATCGGACCAACAGTTTTTGCCAACACCTGTGACTCAACTGCCTACTGGTCGGGAAACTGGTCGTTATCTAGCGATTGATGTAGGAGGTAGCAACCTTCGAGTCGCCTTTATTGAGTTGCTTGGAGAAGCTGTGGATTCCGATATTCGACCTACCGATGCCACGGAGAGGTCACGGGACACCATCCGGAAGGCTCAGCGCCAGCGGGTGAAGCGCACGTTGGAACGAGCATGGCCAATTCAAGAGCATTTTAAGAAGGACAAGGCCGAGGATCTATTTTCTTGGATCGGCGATTGCATTGCGGAGGTGATAGCGGAGAGTCTATCATCGGATGCCACTAAGAAGGATATCCCGGCTGAATTAGATATGGGAATTACATTCAGTTTCCCCATCATGTGAGTTTTTTCGTCTTATGCCTGTGTTTCCAGTTCTTCCACATGCTAGGTTATTTAGTGTTGTGCTAACTTAGCCCAGGCAAGAATCATTGGCAGAAGCCACATTAATGCCCATGGGGAAAGGCTTCGCTATTTCATCAGATCTCAATCTTGGACAGATCCTTCTGAATGGATATGATAAACACACAAGGCGACCTGATGAAGATGAACCTTCTACCAAACGTCGAAAGCTTTTCGCATTACCAAAACTGAAAATCCAAGCTATCACCAACGACACGGTGGCCACGCTAGCTTCCCTTGCATACAAGGTCAAATCTCTACCAAACAGTAGAGTCGCCATGGGTATTATTGTGGGCACTGGTTGTAACGCAACCATCCCAATGAAGCTCAGTGCATTGCACGAATCTAAAGCCAAGAGTGTGAACATAATGGAACCCAGCGCTGTGGAGACTATTGTCAACACAGAGTGGACTATTTCTGGTGCTGCACCGCCACTCAAGGAGCTCAACGTAACCACAAAATGGGATATCGAGCTGGACCAAGCCTGTGCACGCCCAGGCTTCCAGCCCTTCGAATACATGACCGGAGGCCGCTACATTGGTGAACTGATTCGCTTGATCCTATTCGACTATCTCACAACCGTCGCCAAATTATCGAAACGCTCCCTACCCGCAAACCTCATCCAAGAATACGCCCTGACAACCACATACATCTCTGACCATGTCGCCAAAGCCCGATCTGACAACGACCTTGCCAATGACTTAAATAAATCCCTCCCTCCACCAGAAAGCAGCGACTGGCGCTGGGATTCCCGAGCCGCCGGCGCATTCCGAAAGATCGCTCGCACAGTACAGAGACGGTCAGCTGGTCTGATCGCCGCTGCGGTGGTCGGACTCTTATCCTGTGCTCGCGAGATCGAGCTGAAGGAAGACAGCAACAGCAGCTCACCCGAGAATCCCGCTTCACCCCAGGGCAACGGCGACGCCAGCACTGAATTCGTTGGTGTGCCGGATGCCGCCGCTGCAAGCCTCAACTCTGCCGCCGCCGCTACCAACCATGCAGCTCAGGAACATGTCGTCCCTGTCATCGATCCTACGCCAATAGACTGGCAGTCCGGTCCTGAAGAGCTCGTCGTGGCTTACACTGGTGGCATTATCCAACATTACCCACAATTTAAGGAAATGTGCCAGCAATACATTGATCGTCTTATCATGCGGACTGGTCCGCAACGAGGTGGGAAATCCGTGTTCTTGCGGGAAGCCTCCGACGGTGGTGTCATTGGCGCTGGTGTTTTGGCTGGCATGGTTGTGCGGAAATGAGGGTTTTTGGAATGCTAGCAAGCATTTATTCTACTTTGTTTCTTCTTCTTTGGGGGAATCTAGCAATGCAAAAATGGTTCAAATTAGGTGTTAATGGGATAATGTCTGTTTATTTTTTTTATTCGAGTTGGCGCTCACGACATAGAAATGAGATTTGATTTCTGCCACTGTGATCCTACTTTGGACAGTGGTAATTCCGTTCATATACGTTTCCATTGGAATTGGAGAGTCCCCCATTATATGGCTTCTAAGTCTATGGTCTCATATTCTTCCTGGTGAAATTCTACTCTCTGGGTGGGAGACTCCGCCGCCGATTAAAGCACAACACTGAAGCCTGGAATGTGAGGCAGTGGCCCGAGCATTGACAGGACATGTATGCAAGCACCGTACTTGCCCTGGCCCAGGACCTGGCGCATGGGGATGAACTCGCCCCCAACCACGAAGTCAAATGTTCCCAATGGTACGCGCCCAGGTGTATTCCAACTATTGAAAGTTAATAAGGTCACAGCGAGAGCATCATGGCCGATTGCACTGTTGCACCCAAGGAATGCATTTGTTATCCGTATCAAAAAAAGGGCATGCACCTGGGCATATATCCGGAATACTAATTAGGCGAACTCAACCGAAGTCAAGCCTGGGCATCCTCATCCGTGATATAGGAAACAAAATTCCAAGAAGTCTTGTTTTGATGTTGTAATTTCCGGGCTCTGGGGGCCGGAAGAGAACGACGACCGAGAACATTCCTTCCCACGTGTCTTGGCATCTGGAGCCGAGTATGAATTTCAGGTCCCATGACCTCAATTGGTATGTATCCGCGACATTTGAGATGATCATGGTTTGTTCGATATGTTCATGTCGAATATTGTTTCAAATTAATCGGAACATGTTGTTTCGCACGCCGCGCTTCATTGCATTCGGTTTTCCGTCTTCATATTCAATTCCAGAGGCTCCTCCTTCTCCAGACATTTGTTCGAGCCGCTCGCGAAGCTCGGCGTCGGCTTGTGAGACGGTTTTGGCCTTGGGTGCAAGTGTGTGGGGCTTCACATCTTGGCTCGAAGAGTTCTTGGATGTCTGGTTGGTTTCCTCTTGCTTGGATTGAGACTTTTGGTAAACTTGTGAGTCTATAGCCCCAAATTAATATATGTTAGCTCTGATATGGGCTTTTTGTATGGATCTGACTGACCTTGCGCTTTTGATGCTCTGAACAATGTTGTTGATAATGATCGTACATAAGTAAAATGCAATTGACTAGACAATGCTTTATTGGAAAGATATCGAGGCCCCAAGCTCTTCAACATCATACTGCGTAGTCATCCACCTTGTGGTATGCACTTGAGGAATATGTGAAAGAACGCCTAACTACAAACATTCAATTTGTGACGCAATTTGAGATAAGAATTTACACGTGACTATAAGAAAGTCACGTGCGACCGACCGCCCCCGCGATTCGGCAGGCGATCATGAACTTGCTCTTGTCACTCACTCCTCCGACACTCTTTCGACGAGTCTGCCATTATTTTTTTCTCAGAATGGCGTCCGTAGCTTACTATGAGCTTTACCGTGGCAGCAGGTAATTATCCCCGATGAGATGAAGCAAAGCGAAGGCCCCAAAACTGACTCAAGGAACCTTTAGCCTTGGGTTATCCCTCACCGATACTCTCGACGACCTGATCAACGAAGGCCGTATTGAGCCTCAGCTGGCGATGAAGATCCTTGGGACCTTTGACAAGATTGTCACTGAAGTTTTGGCCGACAAAGTTCGGGCCAGACTGACCTTCAAGGTAACTCATTCCGGTTCAGAGAACATCAAATGGGTCATCGATCATAGTTCAGCGAGACTAACATATACATTTCCCACCACTTTTAGGGCCACTTGGACACATACCGATTCTGCGACGAAGTTTGGACCTTCCTGATCAAGGATGTCTCGTTCAAGCTTGACAACCAGACAACTGTGACCGCAGACAAGGTGAAGATCGTGAGCTGCAATAGCAAGCGTCCTGGTGAGGCGTAATTCGATTATTACATGGGCAAAGATACTGGCGTTTTTTTTTGTTTCCCTCGACTGGTTGGATAGGCGTTCTACCGGCAGTCCGTTCTTGCTTTCGGTAATATATCCTGCACGAGGCGTTTGAGGCGGTCCCAGTTCCTTTCATCTCGCATTACCATTGTCTGAAATGACTTTAGATACCCAGAAATGAGGTTGATATTTGCAAGATTTCCACTCCGTAGTGAAGGTCCAAATTGAAGGTTTGAGTTGTACCTAGGTACCCATGAACGGAATGCGGGTGACCGCACCTTATCGGCCATGGATGCCTATCAGCAGCTCTCTCTTTCCCTCACTGTAATCTTTCCAGCTACTTATTGATTTTGCTCTATATTATCTTTGATTATGCCCAGGACATTACCCTGGCTTCGCGCCGAAAATAGCATCCCTGTGAAAAAAGAGTCAACACCGCGGAAGCGCGTGAAAACGGAACCCAGTCCTGATCGCGACCTCACTCCCAAACACTCTCGAGTTTCTCCCCCCAGGCGCGATTTTTTCAGATCCTGTAAGTTTTATTTTTGGAATACGTGTGACAAAATATGATGTCTGATCCCTTTGTCCAGCCCAAAGCCCGCCGACATCTCCCATCAGACGCTGTCCCTCCGAAGAGTATGATCGTAACCAGGCCCCGCGCAACCCGGAAAAGCCACTAATAGGCACATTATAGATTCTTGATTGAAGGAATTCAACACGATGATGGTTGGGTCATGGTCGAAGACGAGTTCTACGCCGTAGCACAGACATTTACTCAACATCTACATCATGCGGAGTACTTGCGACGCAGAAAGGAAGTGAAAGCCGCAAATGCAGCCGGAATGAGTGAAATTGAGAGGCCTACAGACAACCGTACCCCAGTGCCAAATGAGACTGAACGGAAAAGAGAAGCGGAGGCGTTGAGGAAGCGACAAAAAGCTGGACTCGCGCAGATGGGAGATGGGGGAGTCGACAACGATGAAGATGAAGATGATGAGAGATGGGCTGGGACACATCTTCATGATCTCATGACGAGCCCACGAAAATCACGGTCCTTGGCGGGAGTTCACGGGCCTAAGTCCTCTACCAGGGCTGCTGCGGGCTTTGGACAGATGCCTACCTCGGGTATTGGACGAGCCCGGGTGAATAGTATCGGGAGTGTGACTGCGCCATCAAAAGCAGCAGCAGTTCCATGCATCAATCTGGATGAAGAGACGGCCTCGGGTTCGGATGACGACGGTGACGATCTTGACCGAGAAACCCAGCCAGTCGTGCTGCCACCGGTACAAAGAACAAATGCTATTCTAAAGGATCAAGTTCATGATCAAACAACACCACGAGCCCGAAAGCAATTTAACATACAAAGCACGTCTACTTCAAGACCGAAAGTGAAGCCGGCACTTAAGCGACCCAATGCAGCGAACACGTATAAATCACGGGTTCAGTCGCTTTTTGATGACCTTGATGAACTACCAGAGTCATCTCGGATTAATAAGTCTATTTCTAATAATTCCCCAGGACCTCCTGCAAGACCGCCTGTAACGGGCGGAGGAAACAATTTAGATCCAAAAAAATCCCGGCACAATGAAGTGCCCACCTTCTTATTGTGACCATGTACCAATCCGCAATTTCCCTACGAACACGCTAATTCGGCGTTTCGAATTTCCTCCATCTTTATCGATTCGACCGGGGCCTTAGTTTCATGGCCTGCAGCTGAGCTTGATATCCACCATCGGGGCAACTTCATACGCTCTCGGTAGTGGACGACATTCTCCTGCTCATCCTTCGAACCTGGGCCCGCATCTTGCTCTTCGTCGATGATGGTAGAGACACCATTTCGATCATCGTTCCGTCCTTCTCCACGGTCGCTGTGCGGCTGTCCTGGGGCGTAAGCGTGCTGTGATTGACTAGTCAGATCTGATCGTTCCGTCGTATTTTGGCTGGGCGAGAGAACTGACTCGGCATCAGAGAAATAAGCAGGCAATTCTTCTTTTCGAAAGTTGGTGGGAGGACCCTGTTTCATGGATTTGTTAGCGACTGATCTTGCAACAACCCATTCCTGGTCACTCGACTTACAATTTCAATGATCCTTCCCTTTTCACGTCTGAAGGGTGACTTCAGGCACCGGAAAATTTGGCGAAAGCATTCCATGTTGGATTTATGGTGATCTGGTCGGTGGATAAGGAGCTTTATAAAGAGCAAAGCAGTTCGTGGGAGCTTGGAACAATGGCGATTCCAGCTAGGGTGTCCAATGCGAACAAAGAATCAAAAGAATGATGGCAACGCTTGGAGGTGAAACAAATAATATACAAGCGAGTGACAAGGAGAAACGAGAGACTGGGGATGACAACACCCAAAGAAAACAAAGGGAACAAAATGAAGGAAAAATCTGCAACTGCTCTACACCATTAAGGCGTGTTTAAAGAAGTGAAAAGACATGGAGCGAGAGATACATATATTAATATGGGAATAAAGTTGCCGGCAGTTGAGTATGCACATCTATACCATTCCCGGCATGTCAAGGACGCGATCCACAGTCTCCAGCTGAGCCAGGCGACAGCCGTACCTGTGGCATGGACAGGATGACAGGCTCGGCACATCTGGCACTTCACTCCCCTGCTGGCAGTGGGTCCTCCCTGGGTTGAATTGCATGCTTTGAGTAGGCAGTTTCGAATGCTTGGAGTCCCTTTGACCTATTCCGGTTACTAGGAATTCAAGTTTTTATCAAAGGCGATCATTTCTACGGGTAAATCTCTACATGCAGGCAATATACCCACGATCTGCTGCAACTCATCCGATACAGTCAATAGTCATTACAGGTAATCATGACTGCAGACTGCAGGGAAGGTATGCTTTTAAGACCCATGCAGATTAGGTATTTGACAGTGGATCAAAAGGGAACGAGTCCAGACCAAAGGGGTAAAAGGGAGAAGAAGCAAAGAGAGCCCTCGTGTTGCGAAACATATCCCTCTCATTCTTCGTGTCCCCTTTCCACTTTTGGATTAGAGACCCATCTAGCCGTTTAAAGTTTTGGATATCCCGTTTTCCACAGTACTCCGTACAGGATATTTCAATAATAACCAGCCGTCGGTCATTTACGTCCCCGTTTGACGGGTCGGATATGTGCATGAATGAACCCTAGGTCTTGGAAGCTAGAAACGGGATTCCTTGTCCCTAGCTCCGGAGGGAACCGATTATTCTTCTTTTTCATGCTTACTGGAAGTGGAATGTCTCTTTGCCTCGTTTCCTTCGTCTTTGTCTCGGAAACCGTTCTCATGGGACCCGGGTTCTCGGGAAGCAATTTTAGACATTTCTTAGGATGCATCGTCGATCACTAGTCCTGTATGGAACTGCCGTGCCGATCGATCATGTATTCGTCACTGACAGGGACGATCCTCTAGATTATCTCATTCTTTAGGGTCATATACCATCTGCATTTGCCGGAGTAGGGGCTTTGACCCCGGTGTATTTAATCTGATATTGGAGGACAAGCGTATACACAATCTCAAAGGCAATAATTAAGGCAACTATAGGTCTCAAGTGGAACATAACTTCCAGCCACATTGACAATTCCGAAATGAAAGGTTCCTCGCCTTGCCCTTTGTTACATATTTCCTTTGTCTACAATAAGAACTCCGCTAAAAAGTTCCAGAAATACCATCAATTCAATCGAGTTAAAAGAACCTTGCGGGTGGCTGCGAGGCTCGGGAATGGTTGGCGTTTATTATTTCGCGTCCCCCTTGCATCGGAGCAATGCCGAGTCAAAGGACAGCATGGTCAGTTTAGTTCCGCAATGATTTTTACGCAGTACGCGTTCTAATATCGTTAGGTTAAGATGGAGGATATGAGGGTCAATCCAGGCTATTCTTGTACCATAATTCTATATGTCAGGTATAATTGTTGTTGCGTGTTTCATTTCGACAAACAAAATCGAGCCCTAACTTGAATGGACCTGCAGGGATAGAAACCTTCGATCCTTGAGTTAAGTCCGAGTAAATTTATGAATGCTTAAAGATTTCCGTATATTTACGACAACTCAATTTAACCGTTAATTGAACCCTCTCATAGTCAAGGTATCTAACAAATACTTATTCGGGTAAACGCTAAAGCCATGAATGAGTACCGAGCTCGGGAGTGGTATCCATTGCAGTCCGCAATGCAAGGTTCCGCAAGATCGGTACGGAGTCGTTTCTAAAGGACCCTTGAATACAATATTCTATTGGTGTATCGGCCAGTTCCGTCCGATAAAGTGGTTCCCGAGCCTGAGGTTTAGCTTACATTCCTGGTTATTAAACTCACCGGTAAATTGGAGCATTGCTTGCCCGAGAATGCATTTCCGTGCGCTGAGTATCCATTCTTGCTGGATGTTTATATACGAAGGGCGTGGCACTCCGCGGCCCAACTCATACATGCTCTCTGTATTTATCTGTGCTGTGGAGGGTCAGTCAATGAATCAATCATCCCAAATTTATGTCTGCGCAAGCGCTAAGCATGGGGTTGCTGTAGACATGGATCAGTTAGAATGCTTTGGCTTTTAAAATATACTTTGCACTAGTAGGAATATAAGCTGCATGAAACAATTGATGTATATACTTCACAGGTAAATTCAAGCTGGGATCTATTCTTTCACAATATCTATAAAAGCCAAGATGATATGTCGTCTAAAGTAACAGATATGTTGACATATGAAGCCCTTACTGGAAGCTTCAGAGAACCCCATTGCTGAAGTCAATGACTTGCGCTTTCTCAACGAGCCCATCAAGAGTTTTAACAAATGCCAGATGAGACGGATCGCTTTGTACATAATAGTCTCTATCTGCAGCACTTTCAAACTCTACAACAAATGCATGTGTAATTCCATTCTATCATGTATCAGTATCATCTGGTTTGTCCATCTTTTGTGGCCCCAGGAAAACTTACCTGGATGCCTTCGGGAGAGTTATCCTTCCCGCCAGATGCAAATTTGATGTAGGGTTTTTGTGAGGTGGGATGGATACAACTGTCTCTGAGCGCAAGCATACGCCCACAAGCCTTGTAGATAATTGTTAACATTCATTGAAAATACTTCATCGCTAAAAATAAAAACCATGTAACGGGTCGGGATCTTGTCATTATATACGTACAGCATTGATGACTTCCTCAGATAGGTCTGATTTGAATTGGAAAAGAACGATGTGAGTAATCGACATCCTGGATGCCTTTTCGAAAAATAAATATGGTGGTGAGGAGAGTAGAATAGGTAAAACCCGTAACGTCTATTGTTTGAGCGAAAGATGGAATAGCTAGAGGAGCCTTTGGGGACATTGTTCGCTAAAAGCGGGGTAAAACAACAAGCTTGGGTCACATGACATAACTAATTTGATGTAGTATTGCTCTTATCTCTGAAAGGTCAGATGAATGGTTCAATTTGTTCAGTCATCTTGACCGAGGGGACATATGAGGAGAACTCAGGTTCAGGCACAGTATATGCCTGAGGCGCTAACCGTCTATCCGCAGTAAACTTAGCTGTTGTGTAACGACTGGTGGAACTATGAAAACGAGTATTAATTAGATTGTTTACACCTAGATCAACAACACGATAAATAGCTCACTTGTTAAGATATCTCCAAACTCATGCTCGCATCATTGGTAATCCCTGTAAAATTACTTGAATCAAGCTTAAGACAATGCTAATGCTGCCAAAGATAGCCACCAGCCAAAACGTCCAATACTGCAGAACATTGCGCCTATCTCTTATGAGACCTATGATTGAGCTTGGCCTAGCATCTTTTAGATCATTTGCTATAAGTTCAATCCGGTCATACAGTACTGGAAAGTCTCGGGCAGCGAAGTAGAGTGGCCTGTCAGTGGGAAGCATTGCCAAAGTGTGTCCAATCCGCTTCTGTGTGCATATTTGAAAAAGTAGGGAGTCGGTTTGGTAGGTATGCATATCCGGCAGCATATAAAGTTGGCGAAAAAGTTTCCTTGACGGCACCGACTGAGCAAAAAGAAGACGATACGATAAAAGTACCTCTCGAAGGAATTGAGAAATATCTTCTTCGTTGGCACGTGGATCAGCAGAGGAGCCCTCAATGCTGGCAAATGAGTAGACCAAGCCGCGTGATTGAAGCATCTCAAGACAAAAGGACGGATATCTAAAGAGCGATAAAGTCCTGGTGGCTTTGTCATAATCAAGGTGCAATGCTAGGGTATCAACCCATCGTATATTAACATGAAGCAAGACATGAAGCAGGTGTGCGTTTGTTTCTTCCGGATGCAGGGGCTGCCAGACCGACGCCATGCTGCCAACCTCACTTGCAAGATAGGGAGAATTTGCCGACCTGGCGGGCAAAAGTTGCCCAAAAGCTTTTAGGAGAACAGATAATGGACGGTCGGAAAGTTCAGCCGGTATTCTATGCGTATCAAAAACAAGACCTGATTGAGGTTGGTCGGAGTCTTGATGAATAGCTAATTCTTGTATCGAGCAGACGTTGAAAGCCGCTTGGTACAACATAGATCGCCAGCCTAGGACAGCAAATACAAGAAGCGTTTGGGCCCCCTGCAGCTCATTATTATAATCAAAGACTCCAGTTTGTCGTAAATATGCGATGATCTCATCAATGGAGACCCCCTCGGTCCCACGCGCACAATCTTGAATGCCTTCGAAAAGAGTTTCCAGGCTCTCTTTGTCTTCAAGTCTGTATGTCCCCACTCGGAGTTGCACGAGACTGTGAGGTAGATTTCTAAGCTGTTGGGAGATCCATTCGTCGTACCAGCTCATATCGATACTGGTATGCGTGTTATCAGTGCTGCGTAGCTTGACTTGGGATTGTTTGATTTTGCGCAAGTCATTATGTGAGTCCTTAGCCAAAACCAAAAAGGCTTTAGTGATAGACACTTTGCGAGATTTGTGTTTTCCTATCCAGTCACTCAATAAAAAGCCTTCGTGGATTAAAAGCAGCTGCTGGGTTACTAACCGACTTTTGTGAAAAGCATAGTGGGACTATTATAGGAATATTGAAAGTGTTGACCAATTTCCTGAATCCCGCTGAATATAACAGGACTGATACCGGCTAGAGACTGGTATCTTTTCACCCTTGACTTCTCCAGGCCGCGTTAGCCACGGCATTAAGCGTTTCAGCATTATCGAATCCTTGCAAATGCATAGGCGCCTACTCCATATATAGAGCAAATTCGAATGATTGCCACGGAATAAATTTATAGCCACAGAAGAGTGGGTCAAATGATCGATAAGGGAAGACTATTGGTTATCATATATAAAAATAGCGTCTTATGATGGATAGACCGAGCCTTTCTTGATCAAGTATTCTGGGGCTTGTCGATCTGAATTAGAACACATCTCTATACTACTTCGGTCTCATCTCGGACAAAGGAACCTGTCGATTGTATCTGTAAAGTAGTCATATTGCAAATGAAAATAACTTGAGACCGATCCGCCCGAGATCCATAAGACCAATGAGGCGTCCACTGCAACGCTGTATAAATTAATGACCCACTTAGTTAGCCTTGGCTGGCGCTTACCCTTCGAATGTGTTGGACTTCATGCAGTTTGAGCACATAAAGGGCGTCACTAGGTATCACCCTCTTGCTGGCTAGAAAAGCCTTTCTTACTCCTCCGTACGGAGTAGGAGTAATAATATCCCTCATTACGCCCCTCTTTTTCTTTGCGTAGCATAAAATTTTCCCACATAAGTGGTCTCCAGGGCTATTTCCTTAACATTTACAATCGTCCTTGTTATGCGAACCTCACCCAAGTTTTCTTTTTCAATCTATCAAAGTCTAGAAATGTTCCTAACCAGTAACTACCATTATACAAAATTTTATAAACAATAGACATCAGTGAAAATCTCGTCCTGCAACTAGAAAATGGTTAGGGTGAAAAAGTACGCTCTGAGACCAAACCCCGCACTTTTGTTTTCATCTTTTTTGAAGCTCGTTCTCAACCCCAAAATGAGTCCACCGAGCCCTTTTGATTTCAGAGAAGCCACCAGCGCTTTTGGTGAAATTCGAGAAGAGGGCAAAAAAGAGAATTATAGGAGTCCAATATGGCAGGCAGCCATTGATAGATATTATGAAGAGTTGAGAAAAGGAGGAGTCAAAGGCCCAACTATTGATCGCGATGTCTGGAGCATCCACAGTCCGGATGACCTTATTCAACAAATCAATGATTTTGCACCGCCCAATTCCAGCGTTTCTAGCCAATGGGTCGGAACTCTGCGCAGACTGGAACCAATACTTCTTAGTCTCAATGATTTTGCAGCGGTTATCACATTGGCCCTAGGGATGCAGGGTCAAGTTGCTGCAATTATTTGGGGGTCTATAAGACTAATATTAAAGGTAGAGAAGCGAAAAACTCCTCGAGAAAAACGAAACTGAGGGATACAGGACGCTGACTGTACCAGTTTGCGCGACCAGTCCTTCCCGAATTACTCGATATGTTCGAAGAATTAGGCCGAGCTTTACCAAGGTTCCGCAAATATGAGCAAGAGTTGCCAATCACAAAAGCATTAGAGGAAGCTCTCGTGGCAACGTACACTGAGATAATTCTATTCTGCGCTCATTCCATTGCATTTTTTCGAAACAATCCGAATATAGCGCATAGTCGAAGCGCCTGGTCCAGATTTAGCAATGACTTCCCCAAGGTTATGAAGAACATTCGACACTACTCAAGGGTTGTGGACGAAACAGCCGACATGATACGTCTTTCCAGAGAGACTCACTCAGCGGACACAATCGACGCAATGAGTTTCCTACAGGATTCCAAACCCAAGGAAATGAATATTCCGTGTTACATGATACCATACGGTCTCAACAACAGGTTTTTTGGAAGACCACTTGAGAATGATCTTCTGAAGGGCATGCTCGATCCAGATGAAAGCACTAAGAGCATGAAAGTGGTCTCGATCTACGGAACAGGGGGGGTCGGGAAAACACAACTCGCCCTGCACTACGCCAACACTTCAGCAAATCTATTTGATGTAATTGCTTGGATTCCCTCGGAAACACAAATCAAATTCACGCAAGCTTTGGCGAAATTCGCATCCAAGCTTGGTGTCCCGAAACCGGATGATACAGAGGATGAATATCAATCGATCCAGAAAGTGAGAGACTGGCTGAATGTATCCGGGAAAACTTTCCTTTTGGTATTTGACAATGTTGAAGATCACGGGATTTTGGAACAACTTTGGCCAGCCAGCACTAATGGGTCTGTCATCATCACTTGCCGCTCACATTCCGTTGCAACTAAGCGTACCACCAATTTGATACATCTGCAATGTTTTGCAGCGGAGATGGGTACAGAGGTACTTTTCTCGTTGACTGGTTTGAAACCATCGAGTGAAGAGGATGCAGCAGCTGCAAAAGAATTGTGCGAGCTGCTAGATGGGTTTCCCCTTGCCATGGTCCAGCTGAGCGAATTCATCAACGAGCGTGGATATTCTTATCAGGAGCTTTTGCCTGTTTACAAAAGGTCAGCAGCAAAGATATTCGCAAGATCAGCGGTGCCACTACAATACGAACATACGTTAAACACAGTTTGGGATGTTTCGTTCCAATCGTTATCCACTGAAGGAAAGATACTGCTGAATATGCTTACCTTCTTCGATTCCGACGCGATACCGGAATGGCTACTCTCAAACCCAAGAGCCAATATTACTGAGCCACGCCTAAGCTTCTTATTGGATGATTTCGAGTATGTTTCAGTTTCCCGGTAACACCCATTAGATTGCTTACAATGAACAGTTTTTCTGATGCTATCATCAGTTTAACAAGAGCATCGCTGATTGTCCGATCACCCACAATGAAAGCAATCACACTACACCGACTCATCCAAGCTACTGTCTTCTCACGTCTGTCTGAGGCAGATGTGCTGATATATTTGGATTGTGCAATTCAAATGCTGTCTTCCAGTTTTCCGAACTCTTGGATCGAAAGGACAAACCAGCAAGGTCACGGGTGGAAATTATGGCAAACCTGCAGTGTAATTCTACCGCATGTCAGCAGGCTCATGAAACTGGTTGAGACGCACTCGCTTAAGACCACTAACGTGGAGTTATTTGCGGAGTTGATTTTCCGCGCCGGAACGTGAGTTGAATTTCTCTTAACAGACCATCCGATCAAGAGATCCTCTTTGGCTCTAACTTGCTAAAGGTACCTTTGGGAACGCGAGCAACCGACAACTGCACGTTACTTCTTTGAATATGGCCTTTCACTCGATATCAGCCACTCCACTCGGAATTATGCGCATGCCTGTCGACTTTTAGGTCATATTGCACTAGACTTGGCACAACCAGACTCTGCGTTGAGTGCCTATCAGAGGGCATTAACAGTAAGAAAAGAATTAGAACAAGAAAACTCTCCCCCAATTGCAGATGTATACGACTCGATAGCTTGCAGTTACACCGAGCAAGGAAGGGTTGCCGAAGCATTTCAATATCTTTCAAAGGCAGCAGCTATTCACAACGCACACAACCCGCTTCATATGGCCAGAACACATGCAATCTATGCCATGACGTATCTCCGCGCCGAACAACCGGAGGAGGCATTGGTGTCATTAAAGAAATGCTGGGAATTGCAAAACCTGACTGAAGAACAGATAATTGATTCCAAGTACCCCAAGCATAGTGGTGATATTGTTCTTTTAGCGAGGATCAAGTATGCTCAAGGGTTGAAGCAAGAGGCTCAGCAGCTTGCTTCTAGGACAATTTCCATTCGCAGGGGTCTTTTCGGCGATAGAGGACCTAGAGTAGCTGACTCTATGTTTCTTGTTGCTCGGATGTTGGTAGCCATCGATGAGAATGTATTGGCCGCGAAAATGCTTCGCGCAATTGTTGACATGAGCCGAGGTGTGTCTGAAATGCAAGGACATCTCGCTAGAGCCTTGTGGTTTCTCGGGATCTCAGAGTTACGATTGGGTAACGCGGTTTCCGCTGAGCAGTTCAAAATTGAAGCTCTAAAGGAGCGCAACAAGCTTGGTGGGAGAGGTAATTTATCAGAGGATAATGATCACTGCTTCGAGAGTTTGGTTGGATGGATGCTCTGGTGAAATCAATCTGCTAGTTTCTAACTATGTGGCTCCCGAAATATATTGTTAGCTATAACTACTTCATTTTACTTAGGCCGGCTACAACTCTTATCCTACCACTTTATTATTTCAAAGGCACCCCCGTACACCCAGGCCAAATGGGATAACAAGCATCCACTCACTCAATATAGTGAGCAGCCCTTCGTTTAAATCCCATCCACCAAGCAACCCTTTTAGCGTTTCTCAATAAGTCAGGGTCCTACGTAGCAAAAAGACCAACTCAATCAGCTGACTTTCAAGACCTTCAGATAAGACGAACCATATTTATTATATGGATGTGACAGAACCCACAATGTTGCATACAAATTTTGTGCCGAATAAATCACCAGGACAAAAAGATGACCTAGTTAGTAGTGCGAATACTGAAAAGAAGTAAAAAATGATGACCGACGCAGGGATCGAACCTGCAATCTCTTGATTCGTAGTCAAGCGCCTTGCCATTGGGCCAGCCGGCCGGGACTGTTATATGAATTTGGGCTCAAATGTGCATTATAAGCGAAGCCTAAGTGGGGCCCAAGTCTAAATGTCGTTTTACGCCAACTAGTGTGTATTTATTGTATTCTAGTATGTGGAATCAATATTTGCGATCAATATCTACCATTTGATCTAGAATTATATGTCAAATAACGCGTGCGTTGCAGCTTTTACTTCATTTTTGCAAAAGCGTACCAACACGTGGCGTCATATTACATGCCTCAAGACTCCTAGCCCCGGAGGTGTGAACTATAGAGATGTCTCTAATGCAAGAGGCCTAGCACCATTACTATATAATTTTCTGCATTGATTAGTGTCATATTGCCAGCTAATGCCATAATATGATGTCCTTTTGTCTGTGTTTCCAAGCCATGATCAAACATCCCGGGGCCATGTCGAGTTGTCCTTAAGCCTAAGCCCTAAGTCATAAATTCCCGTCTTTTAGCTGGCTTCATTGACAGAGCCCATGCCTATGGAAATGACGGTAAAGATATTCAAGAAGCTATCCAGTCGAGTGCACTTTCTCGCAAAGAGACTTTCGCAACAACCAAGATTTCGAACGTTTTTGTCGGTAACCCTGATAGATTCGAGTAAGCATACGAATCTGCGATGGAGTCCATCTGTCACATAAATATATTGTATTGATCTATCTCCACGTGTGGCATGATAATGTTGAGAGCGACACGTTGAGAAAGGTCTACTTATAAACATCGGTGTTCGTCAAATAACCAAACCCCTTCCCAGACCAGAGAATATACGCATGGTCTACTCAAATAAATCTCTACTCAAGTGGCACATACTCGCCGCCTCCATACCAGACACGACCTCTCCGAATTACCAGGCCCTCTTGCCCAACAATCCATTCACCCCCCTCCCTGATGGCACCCTCCTTAGGCCAATACTCATCCTCCAGCTTCTGGTTAATCTCACCAATTTTATCAACCAACAACTTGACGCGTGAATGATCAACCGTCTCTGCGCCATCCGATCCCTTGACCGCAAACCCGTCCTGAGAAATGAACCTTGCAATAGTGAGATGCGCCGAGGGAACAATATAACGCGAAGCCACAGGGACCTTGGTTTGTCGGACCAAGTCAAACACATCTCGGCGAAGATGATGGTACGAGTATTGCTCGTTATCGCTACCAGATTCCGCTTCTAGGCACTCACCAGCAGCCGGAACAAAGCTGAGCGCCAGTGCGGCGGAATCAAAGCTTACCATAGGCTTGATGAGACGTGTAGGGCGGCTGCGTGGATACGCTGCGATATCTGCAGATGTGATGTCCTTGGATGACAGGAGCGTCTGGACAAGTTCTTCAATTTGCTCTTCCGTCAGGGAATGGGCAGCTTCCAAGACGGTGATGTGAAGGTTTTCAGGCGGCATGAGCCAGAGTGCTATAGCCCCGCATGTTAGCGAATCAATGGGTTGGGAAATTGTCGTCAGAGAACTATATATTGCTACACTTACAAGGAGAAATGCTCTTCAACTCATTCTGGATAAAGCATATCAGGTCGCGAACTTGGGGTGAGGGTCTGGCCCAGATGACAAGACAGTTTCGAGGATCGACAAATCCATCTTCCTTTTCAGGGCCATCGAGTCGCTTCAAAATCTCGTCAAGTGACCAGCCAGGAAAGCTGTCGGATAGGATCTTTGCACTTTGCTGGCTATTGCGAGCTACTCGGTGGTTCTCATACCGAGATTGTAGGATTGCCTATTATTAGAGCAAAAAGGGGTTAAACATTTGATGTTACCTCATAACTCTCGCACTTACCGAATCGTTGTTTACTTCCGCAATCAAAGATTGGAAGGGGTTATCCTCTGACACTGGGACTAACGTCATGATGGCCTTGAGAACTGATGATTTATTTTTCAAAATTGTTCCAAGATTAACAGGTGAAGTGAGTCACAAATCTCCGGAGAATTGGCGGTCTAAAAATACATCTATGTGGTGATAAAGTCTACCGAAACGGCTAGAATAGCCGGCAGATGAAACCCGCCAGTTCGTTGTATGGAGACTGGAGAAAAGAAATAGTGGATTTCATCGAGCACTCCGCAGTACTCATACTTCCAGGATCTAGGTAATGAATTCTATCCTGACGAAATGTAACTTATATTACATGCACATGTTTATTTGGGGTAATCCTTAATGTGGTGACTCTTCAGTTTGACAAACTGCTCGAACCCGAATCGACTTAGAGTAACACCGCGGCCAGAATTCTTCCAGCCTGTCCACGCGAGGTCCTATAGGATACTTCAGTTAGCGAAGGGTGACGATAGTAAATGGAAAGAGCCACACTTACGGGGCTAGGGAAGTCAGATCGGTTAACAAAGACGGTGCCAGCCTCAACACGTTCAACCAGTTTCTCAGCCGCCGTAACGTCCTTGCTCCAAACACTGGCGGTAAGACCGAAGTCGCTATCGTTCATCAGATGAACGGCCTCGTCGTCACCCGAGACCTTCATTACAGGAATCACAGGCCCAAAGGTTTCATCCTTCATCACGACCATATCATGATTAACGCCGGTCAGCAGTGTAGGCTTGACATAATTTCCATTTGGAGGGAAGTTCTCAAAGGTCTCATTGGCAGGGGTCTCGTTCTTCGCGCCCTTCTTCACAGCGTCCTCGATCTGCGCAAGAATAGCCTCCTTCGCGCGCTTAGAGACAACGGGTCCAATTTGGGTCTTGGGATCTGAAGGCTCGCCAACGCGGTAGTTGCTCAGGACCTTCTGGACCTCAGCAATGAACCCATCGTAGACCTTCTCGTGGACATAGACGCGCTCGATCGCGCAGCAGCTCTGTCCACTATTGAAGATAGCGCCATCAACAACTTCCTCAGCGGCCCAGGCGAGGTCTACATCATCTCGCACGTAGGCTGGGTCCTTGCCTCCAAGTTCCAAACCAACATTCACAATCCGATCGGAGGCTGCCTTTTGCACTGCCAGACCACCAGCTTCAGAACCCGTGAAACAGATATGGTTGACCAGTGGTGATCGCACCAAGGTCTCAATAAATGTGAAAGATCCGCAGTGGAAGAATTGAAGCACATTTGCAGGAAGACCGGCTGCGGCAAAAGCAGAAGCAAACTGTTCGACGATAGTTGGAGTTTGGGGGGAGGGCTTGAGAATAACAGCGTTTCCAGCAAGAATGGCGGGAATCAAGCTGTTGACAAGAGTGAGGTAGGGGTACTATATATTGACTTTATCAACGGTCTGCAGATATACCAATATCTTGACGAATTGGACTCACGTTCCACGGGAAGATTATCAGCGCCACACCGACAGGCGAGCGCTTGATATACCGTTTGAATCCCTTCTCCTCCTCTCCGGGCACAATTCCTTGCTCACCTAGCACGGAGGTGCTAATGCGGGTCAAGTAACGACTGCGCTTAATGGCGGTCGCAACTTCAACACCAGTATAGGCGATGGGCCGGCCCATCTGCTCGGTAATCTCGCGTGCCAATTCATCCTTCTTTTTCTCCAATATGTCAAGGGCACGTTCTACAATTTTCTGCCTTTGCTCCAAGGTTGTGGACTGTGAGAATGACCGGAAAGCTGCTTGAGCGTTCACGGGGATCTGTTTCAACTCCTCCTCAGAAACACCGGTGCGGGTGAGAACAGGCTCATTGGTGGCGGGGGAGATGGTCTTAATAGTTTCGAGCGACATCATGCAGGGTATTTATTCAAGTAATATGAAGACAAGGGATTGGAGAAGATGTTGGGGGCAAGGGATGAGGGGCAGTCACGTTACGCCCCCCACGTTTTATCTCTTATCATGAAAATGAGGTCATAACATTCTGGACAGGGGCACATCTCCAGCTCATTTTGACATTGCTCGAGCACTATCTACAGATCTCTAACTAGACGTGCACCGGCCCATGTATAACGATAGTTATGCTGATACCAATTGACGCTAAAATTTGTTAGTTGGTCCAGGCTGAACATTATCAGGCTTATACTCACAAAGTAGTCCGGCCAGCAATGCGGGGCAGAGTAGCCCAGGAGCCCCCAAGAACAATATTGTGTTTTCCATCAAAGAAGTCTGCTGTAGACGTCAGTTAGTTTAGGTTCGGTGTCGATGCTCAAGGCATCACTTACATGTGTATCCAGGGTAGATGTCCATAGGTTTGAAGCCATCGTGCGCAGCCAATGGTGTACTAGTCCATTCCCAAACACCTCCCATTTCACCCTGACCAGCTAACTGATCCCCATTCGGTGTGACAGGAACAGGGTGCCAGTTACTGAAGCCAACATTGCAACCGGTGAGATCACGGAAAACAGTCTGATCAGTGGAGTTGGGTTTGCTACCATTAGCAAACTCATTGACCCCATTCCTATCTTAAAGTTAGTTCCTGCAATATCATAACATTGCCTCTTTCCATACCTGTGGCCATCCTCAAGTGGATGACTTTTAAGTTGGTCGGAGTAGTAATATATGCTCCGGGTCTCTTCAAATGTGGGGATCCTGCATTGCATACACTTTGCATAGCTCGCCACTTCATCATAGGAAGCAATCAATGGCCAGTCTTGCGCGACTTCAAGGGCCACAGGCCCAAACACAGTTCGGACTGCGAAATCCTTCAGAGAAAATGCCGCAGTACTGGAGCTCGAACCGGCATGGGCGCCTGAAGAACCGATGCCCTTGGAGATGGGTTTGTCTTGACCCGGGCAAAACACCCAGGACTCGGGATATGTTTGAATACCCTTAATCTGTAAGTATTTGGCATATTCACCATTGGTGATGGGTCTCGCTTGAGCTTCAAAGGCATGCACGGTGACCTTTCTTTGGGGCTTCTCGTTGTCCCATCCAAAAGATTGATTTGGTATAACTTCTTCGTTAGGGTCATCCAATCCAATTTCGATAGTCTGCTGCGGAATGCTGAACCACTTGTTTGGTTTTTCATCTCTCTTCGCTTGACGACTTATTTGCTCAAAATTCGGGCGATCAACTCCTGTGGGAGGAAGAGTTTTATCACTCTGGAGTAGCATGTAGAGGAAAGTCTCGAGATGCATTGCTTCATGCTCATACCCTATCCAAAGAGCTTCCCCAAGAGCGCGGTCTTCCGACGCATATCCCTCTTGTAGGATTGAACGCGCACGATTCCGCACCCTATCTTGGTAGTCCAGGATTTCGTCTAATGGCGGCCACTCATCGGGTATTTCGCTGTGGGAATGGCATTGCTGCGGATCTTCGACGTCTGGGTCAATGCCGCGCTCAAAGATAAGTTTATAATGTCTGGGCTCGGTAGGCTCCTCCTGCAAAGCCCGCGTCAGATGAATGTCTGAGTTCCAGCATAATTAGCAGTGAGCACGATAAACAACATCAAGGATTGGAGACGCACCGAAAAATGTCGGGATGTGGCCAAAATAAAAGATCAGCGCATTTCGGAGTTTGATTGGTTTGGACAAAAGTTCCTCATGAGGGACCATGGTTTTAGTCGCGATATCCCATGCAGTCCACAGAGACTCGAAGTTCTCGATACTCGGGATCGGCTGGGCTGCATACTTCAAAGGGTTCAGAGACACATCAAGCGCAGCGGGTGATAACAGATGAAGATCTGTTCAAAACGTAGTCAGTAAATATGCAGTGATGATTCAACAAAAAGGTCAGGCTCACGGTAATCATCTGTCAGATTTCCAAATTCGACCTGAGAAATGAGGTTTGCATTGCGCCACAGCTCAACCCGTTCGTTGCGACCGTACTTCCATGCCTCTTCAAAGATGAGTTTCTCTCCTTTGGGTATATTGATCCCATTGATGAGCACGTCAACTTTTGGAGAATAGAATGCTTGATGCCGTCCCTCACGAGTATCATACTCAGTCAAGATCTCCCATTCGTCGGGCTTGAAGGCCTCAAAGCCAAGAACAGTATTGGCATGCCGGAGGCCATTCTCATAGAATTGGCGAGTGATACCTTTGGTATCGTTATAGGCCCTAAACACCTTCTCCGAGTTCTTGCATGCATCCAATCCGATAAGCATGAAATCGGACGGGCTCAATAGCTTAGAAAAACCACCAAGAAATTCTGCAGCACCTGAAGGACTAAAATTGCCCATGGATGAGCCCATAGACAATACCACTGTTGGTCGCTTCCGGTTTTCTGGCCTTTTCAGCCAGCCGACAGCATCATCGTACGTTCCATGGAGACCATGAAATCCTACATGGATGAAGCTCTCGGGTGAGATTTCAGAGAATGTTCGCTGTAACTCCACCAATGAAAGGTCCAAAGCATAGTAATCTACTTTCTTTTCGATCCTTTCACACTCTCGAAGTAGAATTTCGATCTTGCGCAGGTTCCTAGAAATATAATTGTTAGAATTCTGAACAGGCGCGCGAGGCGATGGATTCTAGGGTGTAGAGGTCACTGACCCACTGCCGAGCTCCACCAACTGTGCATTTTCCGGAATTCGTGCGACTATCCTTTTCGCGTGTTTTGTCAAAATTTCAATCTCGGTGTTGGTAAGATAGTATTCATCCAAGTAAGTGATGTCCTCGAAGAGCTTCAATCCTTTGGCGTCATAGAGTAGAAGGGTAGGGAATGTGCGGGGTGTGCCTGCTGGCGGGTCCAAATGCTTGTAGATCTCATCCACTAGTGAGAATTCTATGTCCTTCGGGTGGATATTCACAATTTCTACCGTATCAACGTTTCTGAGCGCGGTAGGAGACATGACTTGGAGGGCAATGTCAGTTCAGAAGTAAAAGCATTGAAACATAGTGGAAAGATGGGAGTTAGTACCTGGCAAGCCTTCCAAGGTTCTCTCTCTATGACAAATTATTAGAAAACGGAAAGAGCGGGTAACCTCCACAGGTTGTGGTTTATACGGCGACGTTGTCTACAAGAGTGTAAGGGAGAAAAAAAGGTGAAAATAACAATGTTCTTTGTAGGGGGGTGCTATGCAGACTTTATTAATGTGATTCAAGGTGCGGATTGGCCTCTAACCCGGTTTCATCTTGGTCAACATGTTTGCAACAGGACCCCCGCAAGTCTAGAATCATGGCCTGATCGTATAAGCGGCTTGCTGCGGAAAGGTCTGTAGTATCAGATTGGACAAAAAAGTTAGACTAGACAAAAAGTTGACTCACCCGAGCTATGCTATTACACTTTGTGGTTGCATCTTGCCAGTCGAGGTGCTGCGGATGGGGATCGGTGATGTCATAGGTACCTGTTTGTCGCTTTTGTAAGGTTTGTTCTGTTTGCTTTTCTGTTTTTGTTGAGTTTGTCTGTTTGCAATATTTGCTAGGTTTGCATATTACCATAAAGCCATTTCCCTGGTATTGTTGTTGCAGAAGGCTATGCCTAGTACAAGAGAA
Source organism: Penicillium griseofulvum (assembly GCF_001561935.1). NCBI lineage: Eukaryota > Fungi > Ascomycota > Eurotiomycetes > Eurotiales > Aspergillaceae > Penicillium > Penicillium griseofulvum. The sequence continues at coordinate 1,667,056 of NW_024467471.1, read as the reverse complement.
TAACTATCTGCACACGCCTTACCATGCAACACCCGTAACCTATCCCAGAATCAAATAGCCGAGGCTTTGCTTCCACTCCACAACTAATATTGTACACTGCCTGCCATTTTGCTACTCTCATCACCCTGTTAGCTGGCTCTTTTCATACCGTGGCTCATTGCTGTTTGACGCAGAAGATCGGTGGCGAGAGGGTAATCCCGAGCTTGCAATGGACCTTGCCTCGCGGGTCATTAGCTGTGACCCCTTTCTGTGTGAATTTGATGAGATGCGATGTCGACTTTTCATCGCTTCCATTCAACATCAGCTTTGCCGATATGAAGAGTCCATGACGAGCCTAGAGATGGTTGTTGTGCAGATCAACATACAGTATGCCGTCTTGGATAATCTAAAATCTAGCATTATCACTGTCATACTAATTTTATAAAAGGCATGAACCTCATGAAACTTGGAAGGTTTCCAGAGGCTTATTGGTCACTTTCCCCCGAGCACTGGACATAGCTACACACTGGACATAGCTACAGAGAAAAGGTCCGTGGGGTTCAAAGGGAGGCATTAGATTTAGTCGCTTAGAAGTTGCTGAGTTTGATTCCTCGGCCGCAGCGTCTACCCACGCATTATTAGACTGGAAAGATAGTGACTTATCTTAAAATACACACAATTTCAGATTGCATACTACATATGGAGTTTACCTATTGGCGTATTCCTATGGTTTGTTCATTGATAAATGACTCTCACAATAAGTAATAAGTAATCCGGCTCGGGTCCAATTTGATCGCGATCACGCAAAGTAGTCCCTAAAATGTCAAATGGAGATTGGGGATCAGGTTAGAAGGGGGAAATGGCGAGGGTCAGGTTACTTGAGGGTATGATGTTTGGGGCCGCTTGGTATACCGAGGTAATATTGTCGCTCATTATGTATCCAACTCTAGTGTAGTAGGCTCAAGACATTGGACATTTTGTATGAGAATATCTTGCTGTGATGTTCCCAAGCTGATGAATAGTGTTTTCACAAAAGATATTCCACTAAACCGAATATCCATAGTTTGACCTTCAGTTTCGAGTAAGTTGTAATAAAAGAACTTCAGAACTTTTCTTAAGGTTAGTTGCTGACATGATTGCCACGGTGCGTCTGAAGTACAACGTACCTATGGATTGACCCAGCTAAGAGAGCATCTCTAGGACTACTTAGGTAGGGGATCTTAATACTACTAGCATGGCTATGGAACTCCTGGTTTGTACAAGTTGAGCTAGCTGCTACACAAGGGAACATAATGAATGTGTTATTTCGGTTTCAGCGAGGCTACAATGGAATTGAGAGAAACAAAGGAAAGAACGACTCAGTGTCGGTATTCTGTAACAAAAGTCTTTCAAATTCCAAACGCCTTTCATCGCGTCTGTTGTCTTTCCTGTCGACGCGCCTGTGGGGTACATAAGGGCCGAAGTTTCTCACTCAGTTGCTATCTTCCTTCATCAACACACACACATTGCCACTCTCTTCCATTTTTTAACTTTTACCTGACAGAATTTTTGAATTGCAAGACGAACTGAAATCTCATCACATCTTCGCAAAGTTACCAAGATCAACCCCAAAGACCTTCCTAGAGACAAAGCAGTCTTTTGATCATGTCCAACACAACACCCCGCGCGAGCAATGATGTGCGCTCCTTGCAGACAGCACGTCCCGGCTCTTTACGGCAAGCCGACAATCCACGAGAAAAAAACACGTGTATTCCAGGTATCCTCCGTCGCATGTCCATCGATATGGATACCGGAGACGGTGACCTCTACACGTACTGTCGTGTTGAGGTTTGTTCTTACCTCTTTGTAGGCTCAAGCTTCATCGCCGCTAAGGTTGCCTCCGAAGCTGAGCTTACAGTCAAGCTCGCCAGGGACGCTGCAGATAGATCCAATGATCCACTCCTCGTTGCCAGATGTGAGTTTTGGATGGGACGAGTTGAGTTACTGCGCGAAAACATAAGCAGATCTCATGAGCACTTTGTGAAAGCGAACGCTTGCGCCATGGATCCAAACGAGGGTGTCGAATGCCAGGACCTGAGCCTTTACCTGGATATCACAAGGCATGGAATTAGTCCGAAAACTCGGGCTGAAAGACTGCGTGCCCATTATGAGGCTATCGCGAGGGAGATGAAATTTAACAGGACCGACAACAACTCTGTCACGATCGAATTTAAACGCAAGCGACCGTTGAGGACTTGGAAGGGCGCTCTCGTCAAAATGCAACTACCTTTGATCAAGCAACGTCCGTTGACAAAAGTCATGAAGCCCCGGTGTAGGGTGCGGATTCAACAGAAGATGGACGAGGAGCACATGGAGCAAGGAGTGGTTAACGAGATGAATTCGAAAAACGAGGTTCTTGGAATGGTTCTTGCAGAAGAGCTTGGTTATGAGCCTTGGAGTGATTCTGGAGATGACACGGATACCGACACCGAAACTGAGGATGAATATGAAGGCGACCCTAAAGGAGGCTTTGCAGATGATTCAGATGACACCGCAGGTAGCGAGACGGATTGTGCTACGGGTGATAACGCAACAAACTCTCAAGCCGCCCCTACTGACCCCCAACGATCAGAATCCTCTGCTGACCCAGCCGCAGCTTCAGCCAGCGTTCCTAGTGACCAGGCTGCGTATGAAATGCCCGAGCCAGGATCGGCCCGGGACCGATTCAGGCAAGAATGTTTCCGAATGGGCCTCACGTCAAAACTCAATGGAGAACCTTACCAACGTCCGAAAGAACCATTTATCTTTGGAGAGCCCCACGAACCGACACATCAGACCCGATTCCGACTCGGGGTTTTCAAGGTCGGCCTGGCAAATCGCAGCCGCCCGATGACCATTTTTTCGAAACAGGCTGGCGAGATCACTATTTCTCCGCAGGAATGGGAATCTATCGAGCAGGATGTTCGTGAGAGTATCGTCACCTATGATTACTTGCGAAGAGAAAGATATGAGTTGGCCAAGGTTGCTCGGGATATGTAAGTTGAGAATTGAGAATCGCAGACTACGGATCTTGAATATGTAACTACATGTGTGAATATATGTATGAATGTTCCCATGTTTTTTTCCTCTCTCTTTCAATCCAAATTTCAATAGTTATTGAGCATATCAGTGAAACCTACAAATAGATAAAGAATCTCCTGTAAAATTCATATATAAAGAGGACTATTGTAAGCAAAATATGAGAATCTATATTACAGTTTTGTTTTCCCCTCATAATGACAAATTTGGATGTTTTTTTCATCAATTGGTCCAAGTGGCCTAACAGTTTCCTGGTCTAGCGGTTATGATTTTCCGTTAACAAATGCAATTAGCAGATGTTCCGGAAAGGTTCTGGGTTCGATTCCCAGGGAAACTATTTTTTTTTGTTTTTTTTGTTTTTGTTTATTTTTGAGAGGAATTTATGTACAGAGTACTCATTTCATTAACCTTTCTTTTAAATATAATAAAAAGTTGTAGGGCACATTAATATTAGTTTCAATCGAACAAAGTTCTATTTCCAATAGTGTATAAGCCACTGCCGGGTCTTTTTAAATACATTGCGAATGATTGACATGTCCATAATCTAAGTTGGTATTTCAAAAGAAGAATTAAGTAAAATATGCGCGCTATTCAAAATTTTCACGAGGGGGGGAATCAAAAAAATGCCAAAAGTCTAGACGGTGATGAAATGGGGAGCGTTGAGGATTAAGCCCATCAGGCATCCACCAATGGTGCCGGCGACGGGGATGGTCATAATCCAAGCGAACAACAAAAGACCGACACGCTGGAAGTTGACGGCCTTGATGGTTCCGTTGCACAGTCCGACACCGACGGTAGCACCAGTGATGCACATGGAGGTGGAAACGGGCAGGGAGTACTGAGAGAAGACCAGCACGGTGATGGCCGCGCCCATCTCCATGGAGGAACCACGGGATGGGGAGTGATAGGTGATCTTGTTACCCATGACTAAGTGTACAGTTAGTAAACATGAAGATTGGAAAGGGGAAGAGGAAGAAGTGCTTACCTTTCATGATGTTGTATCCGTAAGTGCAAAGACCGATGGAAATGCAAATGGCTAAAACAGCAAGTTGCCAGATAGGGACAGGGGACTTGGAGGCAGCGGGAGTACCGGTGGACCAAGCGGAGTAGATGGCAGCCCAGGGGCCGACGGAGTTACCAATGTCGTTGGCGCCGTGAGCGAAGGAAGCAGTGCAAGCGGTGATAATCTGGATGAAGGAGTAGGTGTGCTCAACCTCGTTGGGGTATTTGACGGCGTTGGCATAGACACGCTTCATGCGCTCACCCTCGGGGGTACCCTCGTTACCACTCTGGGCAGTGTGGATGTCGTAGTGGAAACCGTAGAGCAGACCGACAGTGATGATAGCTGGGAGACGCTTGGCCATGCACTTCATGTTGCGGATCTCGTAGATCTCACCGGGGCCCATGGGGTTGTCGCGGAGAAGACGCATAGCCCAGCCAATGGGACCACGGCTCTTAAGGAGCTTAGCATTGTGACGTTCCTCAGACTTGGCCATGAGTTCGCGGTAGGTGGGCTGGTTGGCCTCGACCTTATCAATGGATCGCTCCTCGCTAGTGCTTGGGATGGAGGCAACACCGGACTTGGCTTCCTTCTCATCAATTGGCAGGTGAGATTCATACTCCTCGGAATCATCTTGAACCACAGCGTAGTTGGGAACCTTGGAGACCTCGCAATCTGTGGGAACAGGACGGCTGAAGAGCAGAGGACCCTGGATAACCATCCACCATTTCACACTGGGATCCTTCTTGATCACGCGGGAGTGGAGGAAAGGAACAAAGAAGATAGCAGATAGAATGCAGACACCACCACCGGTACCCATAGTGACGGCAGCCACGTACCAAGCGGGCTTCTTGTTCAAGCCTAGGTTGGGAGAGCCCTTGTAGACAATGGAGAGGGTGCAAATGGTGGCAGCAACGAGGAAGAAGAAAGGAGCACTCCAGACAGCCCAGGCGATAGGGTTTTTCCGCACATGCACAGTGTACTTAATCAACAGGAAGATAATAGCAGCAAAGCAACCGGAAATGGCAGGAGCCATGCCGAGACCAGCGAAGATGGCACCGAGACCCTTTCCGTTGTTCCAGCCCCATTGAACCTGGGAAGCACCAACAGTTGCAACACCGACACCGGCAACAGCAGAGATGAGGGAGTATGTGGAGGAGACGTGGGCGGAGTTCTTGGTACACCACATCACCCATGAGGATGCAGCGGCAAGGGCACATGTGAAGGCGAGCATTTGAACGCCGGCATTGTCTTTAAAGGCTGAGTTGGGGATGATACCGTTCTTGATAGTATCAGCGGTACGAGCACCGACAGCGACAGCTCCAACAAATTCGAAAATGGTACCGAGAACCATAGCCTGGCGGTAGGAGATGGAGCGGGAGGAGACACTTGTAGCCCAAGCATTGGCAACATCGTCTATGAAAATCCAAAGGTTAGTTGAGGCCAAGAAGTAACTAGAAGATGAGCAACTCACTTGCACCGTTGTTGAATGCATCAAGCATAGCAAACAACGTGCCGATGGCGAAGATGTAATCGTACTGATGGAGATACATCTTGGTGGTTTTCAAGTAGTACCAAGTGAAAAGCCAAGTACCAAGTGAAGTCAAAGTATCAAGTGAAAGCTTAGTACTGGACTTTGTTGCTGTTAAAGAAGAGAAGCAAAAGCCAAGGAGAGAAGACTGCCTTTTTATGTATGGAAGATTCTAATTGATATGGACCCTCTGTTCTATATGCATGATAGACCTTGGGGCAAGCAACTTACGCCCAGTTCAACTTCCCGATTGGGACGTTGTGGCCACACGTGCTTGTCCTACTCGCAATGGGAGCCCATCAATCGACCCTCGTGGGCTTGGCAAAAAGCAAATGTAACAAGTTCTAGCCAAGAGCGAAAATCAGCTCGTTTTCCGCAAGCTTATGGTCTCAAGCAAATTGGATGTCTTGGCAGCCATCTGGGCGGAACTTTTTACATTGGCAAACCATGGAACGAATCCAGATTAGGTATAGATTCCAGTGGAATTCAGTGAAGATAAGGTTTGATTGGCTGCAGGACTGGACCATTGGACAGTTGCGGCTCTTGGCGGGGGTGGGGGCGCACGGCCCACCTCTACCTATGAGAGTACAGTAAGTCCACACGTGGGTGTATAAGAGGTCCATCCCCGGACTTGCCTCTATCGTATGGCTGCTTTGCGTTTGAAAAATATCTCTTATTATATCTTGTTTTATAGGAATTTCTTGGTAGATCGGGTGTTTCGAGGCGAGCACACGTGCCCTCAATGTATAGGGGAATTTGCTATCTTAAGTCAAAAGGATTTAGTGGCGATGAAAAGGAAAAGACTGCGAGTCTTAGTTCGGTTCACTGGTTCCAAGGATCTAGCCCAAAACGGCCAGACTCATGGCTGGGCAAGAGAACGACATGCCCACGTGCCATTGTGGTCGTAGTTCACATCTGAAACCTTGGAAATCGAATGATACATTAATAATTTAAAATAACTGCGTGAATTTCTCGCATTTAGCCCCACTACGGAGTAAGGAGTAGTTTGCATCTGTTCATTTCTCCGACCAATGTAGCCTGGGCTCGCATGACCTCGTTTTGTTGAACGAATCAATTGCGTTGATCCATCCCCGAGGCCACTCAAGTAAAAGCTATATCATTTATGTCCTGTCAGAACTCGTTTTTTCGAGGTTGCTCTCCGAGACCGTATGATATGGTAGTGTGTCTCAAACAATACACCATCAGACAGTTAGCAGACCTCGATGCCTTTCGCCACACTGATTCAGGCAAGCTCACCGAGAGCAGAGTTCAGACGGCATCACCAAATGATACAAACAACCTCACAGAAAAGGGGAGCGAACTTAACAATCACTCGTCGACTCATAGAATAGCGGAAAGAATTACAAGGCATTGTTTCTCATGTTCCACCATACTGAAGCACGATTTTTAATTACCAACTCAGTAGGCACTAGGCAAAGATACTTCACTAGCTCTATGGCCACCCTCTCGTCTACCGGGACAAGCGCCTCCCAATACCCACGCGAACTATCTCCTCAACTCGGACCTCCTCATCCTTGACACCCTGGCTTCTGTTTATCCTCCAATCCACATCGAATGACGCCCCATCAGCATGACATCCATCAAACATAGGCTGCTTTGCCGACTGTGGTATCAGCTGAAGGTCAATTGCCTTAGTTTCATTCCTCGATCGATTTCTGTTCCAAACACCGAACAAAGCTCGCAACGCTGGGAGAGAAAGAGCGATGATGGCGGCACTAATTTCTGTGGCTGACCATATCATCACACCAGGGAAATACCAAGTTGCGTCATTCGGGTGTTTCAAGGCCACTGTCATGGACACCGTTCGCATAATAGACGTTCTTCATTCTGTCAGTTAACGGATAATGACTAGGAAGGTGGCAAATACTTACATAACCGCACTAAAGCGATACATGTTAGCTGACTACTTCATTGTGTTCACTGTCGAGGAAGAAAAGAACAAGAGAACTTACAAAACCCCCATGCAAAGTACAACAGCCAAGGTTAGCTTTCTTGCTAAATTTGCCTGCAGCGAGAACACAATGTTCATTGGCAACAGCAGTACAAGTGAGTCACAAATGATACTGAGCCCAGAAGTCGAAATGAAAACAATCCCGGCGCCCATGCATTTACCTTCCACACCCCATAGAGCACCCAGAGGAACAATGCACTGCAGAGCAGTGATGATTGTCTGCGCCACATACACAAGTGTCACAAACACAAAAGAAATACGGATATAGAGGGTAAATCGCGGCATCTGGTTGAGACGAGCATAAAACGCGATGCCGGAGATGCGACACAGCCAGATATTGAACATATACACCAGTTGAGTCCCAAGAAGCCACTTGTACATGTGCATCATGCCTTCCGGGTCGTCTGTCAACGCTGCCATATGTTTACCGGAGCCATGGTGAATGCCCATTAGTGAGAGCCACAAGACTACCCAGCTGACCAACTATGAGGATGTCAACTTCATGCAAGAGGTCGCGATGCCATACATATTTACCTGTGCGATCACGATTGTGAGGTCATCCCATCCTAGTTCATGAATCCGATACCCCCGAGCATACAAACGAACCAGAACGACAAGTAACGAGAGCGTTGTCACAACGACCATGCCGATAATCGCCGGCTGGCGGCGATCCTCTGCCAAAAAGGCCGAATATTCGGAAGTGGACATCATGCTCTAGAGGACAGTTGAAGAATTTCATTTTTCATATGAAGCTGAGGACAAACAGCTGTGATAAGGCAGACCCCTAAAGTACCCCGTCCAACTTGTAATTGACGACCTGTCTAGGGCTTTCTCTCCAAACAAAGAAAGCGACTCCACTCTCGTCTCCGACCCATGATATGGTCAAAATCTTAGAGCGACGAATCGGATCATCGTGAGATAGTCGAAGTACCCGAGACTCCCAAGTTTGCCTCACGGCCACAATCAAGCGGCCCCACATGGGATCTGACAGGTCGATGGCAATGGAGGCTACTTTGGCTATTCCAGTTAGATCGGCGCAAGGCGGCTAAGAACACGGGGTAGCTTCTATTTTCAGGGGAAGTTATAAAACGACTTTTTGTCAAGACATGTTTGCATCTTTAGTTGCAATAGCTTCAATTCATTGCGCCTTGGGTGATCGCCCTGCTCACTTTCTGCAAGTTATGATTTTAGTGATTATTTTGTTTATTTCGGACCAATTATTCGCAAATATTCGACGTCGATCCGAGATATTTTCTTTTTCGAAACTATTGCTAGTCTACCATTAGGGGGTGGGTATTCAATAGCAAGTTCACGGGTATTCCGCCTGGATGGCCATGCAAATTCGAAGACGACTCGTGTGATTAACTGTGAAAGAAAAACAAGAACAGGAAAGGGAAAATAGGGGAATCACCGACCGCGGATACGGTCCCATAACCTCCCAATGTCTGCCATTGGTCTCTCAACAACGACATCGGGAATAGCCTGCAAAAGGAACCCGATGGGAATGGATATTGCACCGAGAATGACAGAATATGCCCATTGGTCACCAGTCAACTTTGTGATTGAGAATGCCCGCCCGCCGACGAGCATAATCAGGATTTGAGCGCTCATCATAACGCAGGTGATTGCTATAAAGAGCCAGTTATGATGTATCCCTTCGATAAGGTTAAATGATCGCTCGATCTGTCGATTGCTTTATTCGGTCAGTAAGATAAAATGGAAACGAAGGTAGTGCTAACATACTTGTACATGTTGAAAATCTGCATCCAGACATAGGTGTTGAAAACAGCTGTCTGTAACTGTGATTTTTGAAGAGAACTGTGATAGGAAAAGATAGAAGAGCCCGCAAAGTACAGGACGAGCGTTACTGCCATCTGATACACAGACTGGCCAATTATCATCTTCCACATAGTAGGGGTGATCAAAGGTGTAGATCTCGATTCGGGTTTGCGGTCAAGGATCCGGCGAGGAGGAGGATCAGTTGCTAGCGCCAGAGCTGCTAGAGTGTCTTGAAAGAGGTTTACCCACATCAGCTGAACTGGTGTCAAAACGGACTCCTGCGATGAGTCAGCTACCGCCGAGACAAATGCCAGGCCCACGGATGTGAAGGTGATGGTAATTTGGAACTGGAAAAACGGGTATTAGATCAACCGGCCATTTATACTCCCTGTGGATATGGCCTCCATCTTACCTGCAGAAATTTCTTGACAGCATCGCTAACTGCTCTTCCCCACATGATAGCCTTGACAATCGAAGAAAACGTATCATCCATCAGGACAATAGAGGAGGCCTCACGAGCAATTTCAGTGCCAGATATTCCCATAGAGAAACCGATATCAGCAGCTGCAAGGGCAGGAGCATCGTTGGTACCGTCTCCCGTAACAGCAACGACTCTCCCAAGATCCTTTAGACGCTGGACCAGAACCCGCTTATCATCTGGACGAGATCGGGCAAGAACCTTGAGACGTAGAACTAGCTCCTTTTGCTGTAGTTCATCTAGCGCACGGAATTTATCGCCTTCCATCACAAGATCGTCTGGACTGTTGATGATTCCACATTCTTCTGCAATGGCTCTTGCTGTTAGAAGGTTGTCACCGGTAACCATGCGTACAGTGAGACCTGCTTTATGGCTGGTATCTACAGCACACCAAGCGTCGGCCCGGAGAGGGTCTCGGAGACCCAGAATTCCTTGAAATGTAAGCTCTTTCATTAGCTCCTCGAAGTTGACGGTTTCCTGCTCGTCCAGGAAAGGCAAATGCTCCACATCACGGAAGCAAACCGCAATGGTGCGCAAGGATCGTGAGGCATACTGAAAAATTGTCCGACGTATTTGCTCAATATCCTCCTCCGTGATTGGAGAAGTGCCAAGTCCTTGCATTGGCTGTGCAATTGTGGCCACGCATTTCTCAAGGAGAATCTCAGGAGCACCCTTCACATATGATCGATATAACCCGCTCGCCAGTTTCACAACTGTGACCATGTATTTGCGAGAAGCATCGAAAGGTAAAAGATCCACAACTTCCGCACTGGCGCGGTCATAGTCAAGCTGTCCTAGCTCGAGATAGTCCTGAGAGAATCTCAATAAGGCGGCCTCAGTTTGGGATCCAAGAAATTGTCGGCCTCCATCATATTGACTTTCAATTGCAGTCGAGTTGATCACAATGGATTGCCTCAAAAGGGACCTTGATTGATCCGAGAGATTGCCCATGCATCTTGCCACGGATAGGGAATTTTCAACTGGAATATCTGGAGTGCTACCTCGATCATTAAATTGCGAGGTAGCATCGAAGAAACCAGAGACAACACTCATTTCATTCTGTGTTAGGGTTCCCGTTTTGTCTGAACAGATATCCGTGGCTTGTCCCATCGTTTCGCATGCTCGGAGCTGTCGAACCAAGTTGTTATCTTTCATCATCCGAGTAGTGGCAAATGACAAGGCGAGTGTAACCGCCAAGGGAAGTCCTTCAGGGACTGCTATCACAACGACAGTTAAGGCCAGAATGAAAACATTCAGAAAAGATTGCCCCTTTTCCGAGGCGGATTCGGTGCTATTCCGGAGACCGACACAGAACTTGATAAGCAAGATTATGAACAACACAAGCGCCGCAAGTGCACCAAAGCGGGCGATGTTCTTTGCAAGATTGCTGAGTCGTATTTGAAGCGGAGTGAACCCTGGATCTGTGTCGAGAGATAGGAGGATTCTGCCGTAGCTTGATTTTGTGCCTGTAGCTAGGATGACATACGCACCGACACCTCCCACGATCTTGGTATGAGAGAGGATGAAGGGATCGATGTCGATCTCATGAGAGCCACTAGCACGAGTCGTATCGATAGCACTTTTATCGACTGGGTCAGACTCACCAGTTGCCGACGACTCATCGCATTTGACTTGGTGACCCCTTATCAACACCCCATCAGCAGGCACGATATCTCCAGGACTGATGTGGACAATATCACCAACCATCACCTCGGAGATAGGAACCTCGTGAATCCTCGCAGATCGGAGGACCCAAACATTGCGATCTTGTTGTTTCTTATTGAGTTTCCGGAACTTGTACTCCTTCTGATAGTCATTTGCGGCACCAGCAAGAGTAATGACGACGATAGCGACGAGAATGGCAACGCCTTCCACCCATTCGACAGGCGGGTGATTAGAAGTACGCTTGGTTCCAAATGTCTGGTACAACCCCAAAGCAAGCGAAATAATAGCAGCCCCAGTTAGAAGGAATAGGACGTGGTCGTTGTAGGCTGCCCACATCAATGATAGGAAGCTCGGGGATGGTTTTATGGGTAAACGATTGTCCCCGAAGAATTTCCTTCTGTCGGCAAATGCATCGTGATCAAGCTCTGTCGAGATACGAGGTTCAGGGATAGGGGTCTTTTCGGTTGGTGCAGTGGTTATACTCGCAGCGATATTCACAGGAGCATCCAGGTAGGTCTCGTCCAGGCTTAGACCGGAGTGGACGTCGGTTCTCAGTCCTTCCTCCAAACCTTTCACCCCGCCGAGGGCATGGAACCTTTGGATATCTTTGGACTGTACAAGATCGCTTAATGCATCGGCATCTAAGGAAAAAGTCGAGAAGGCCGAAATCGTCGGTTGAGGAGATTGTTCCGTGGCACGTTCTGATTGCGGATTCTTCTGGGTATTAATACGCGTTTTCAGGCTTCACCATCGTCAGACTTACCAGTCGCGACCAAAAAGATAACACAAGAGACCTATTGGCCCCTGAAGTTGGCATCATTTCACTGGGAATGTCATTGGAAAAGAATCAGGATAAAATGATTTCTGAAAGGAGGATTGGAAATGCCCAGACTCTGGATGTATACAGATGGGTTCTGATGAAATACGAATACGCGGAGATATGTAGGAAAACCGTAAAATACAAGGCGTATCTAAGAGATTTAGAGGCGAAATATGTGAACACAATGTAAATGATACATAGACAAGATATCAGTATTTTGCGTCAAATCTGAAAGGATCAGCCAAGTTAGACACTAAATGATTCTGATATTCTCCTTCTTTTCAACATATATCTATGTAGTTTTACTGCTATTCTGGTCTTCTATTTGCTTCTCCTGGTGCCAATGTTCGAGTCCCTCATCAACCATGCAACTAACAACCAAATTCTACTGAGCAGGCAGCCAAGTTTCTTACAGGGCTGTACTCCGTACTGACCACTGTGCTCCCTCAAAGAAATCTCCAGAGAACACACAATATGATTGCTAACAGTGTACAGTCTTGGCAAGGAGGCTGTGCAAGACAAAAGACTTCAATGTCTAAGGCTGGCTGAATCCCTTCGACCTGATTGGTCCAAAGGAGGTGCATCAGCATCAACAAAACTTGACAATTGGTCACTGAACCCTGAAACATTGTTTTAAAATCGGCTAACATTGGCTAGATATAGAATAACGGTCTGGGAAAATTCGGCAAGGTCTCTCCACATTCGAAGCCTAAAAGAGAGCCTAATTCAACATACGCTGTGCATTCTGATCTGCCGCCTCTACCCACGCTACTCTCCTCAAGTCCTCTAGTGCTGTCACTGTATCTGGATGGTCCGTTCCAAATACCTTTTCCCTGCGAGAATGTACAGTTTCGGCCATTCCACCGGCAACCTCCCACTTGCTTTGCGACTGGTATATAAAGCCTAGATTGGCCATTGCGCTGAGTGTGTGCGGATGGTCTTTGCCTATCGTCTCCTCCATCAAACGAAGAGACCGGGCGGCCAGGGTCTCGGCATCTGGTGATTGCCTCATCATTTGGTATGTCACTGCAAGATCCGCCATGGCAACCAGTGTGTGCGGATGACGCTCCCCGAGGACCTCTTTCATCACAGCTGTTGCTTTCCCCCCAAGATTTTTGGCTTCTTCGAGCCGACCCTGATTGCGATATGTTGAAGCAAGGTTACTGATGGACATAAGCGTTTGGGGATGTGTTTCGCCGAGCACGGTTTCACTGCTAGCCACAACTTCTTTTTCGAGGCGTTCGGCATCCGACCATCGGCCTTGTTCGCGGTATGTGGATGCTAGGTTGGCCATGGAGGTCAAAGTGAAGGGGTTATTTGTCCCAAATAAGTCCCGACTGACAGCGACAACCTCCCGTTCTAGCTTTTCAGCAGAATCCAGCCTTCCTTGGTCGCGGTAGGTCGATGCCAGAGTGAGTTTCCAGTTCAACAGCGATGTGTCGGTTGGAGGTAACTCCCTTTCCCCGAGATGGACTAGTTGCCGCGCAATTGCCTCGGCCTCTTGATACCGACCGAGATTGGAATACGATATAGCCAAATTAGACATTGAACCCAAGGTAGACGGATGCCTGGGACCAAGAGTCTTCTTCTTCGCCTCAAAGACCTTCGCATCAAGTTCCTGAGCATCAGCCCAAAGCCCTTGAATCCGATACGTGGAAGCTAGGTTCGCCATCGAAGTCAATGTCTGGGGATGCTCCTCGCCGAGGATACTTTGTCTCAACTTGGTCACCCGACTAGCGAGAGTAGCGGCTTGATCTAGCTGCCCTCGGCCCCAATATGCCGAAGCGAGATTGTGCATCGCTGTCATGGTCATTAAGTCTCGCTCTCCTTTCAGCTTCTCGCACGATTCCAGCACCAGAATGCCTAAATCTTCGGCAACAATCCATGATTTGGCCTGCAGCCATGTCTTTACACAAGTGTTTAACTCTTCGAGCGTTATTGTCATTGGGTCAGAATCCGCGCCTGGCGCGACTACCCGATTCCCCGCTGTCGCCAGTGCCGACTCCAGGTCTGTTGCTTCGTTCGTCCAGCCTCGGCCATGATATACGGCTTTGAGTTCACTGACCTCTCTCTGGAGCGTCTCAAGGGAGGGAGGGTGCTTGTCCATAGATTACAGGCGGGGACACGGATATTTCAACCCTGGAGTACGGCTGTTGTTTGTGTGGATAATATGGGGTGAGTTCTCAATCACTTTGTTGAATGGTTGGGTTGTTAATAGGGGGTAATCGTGATGAAGATAGGACTGTGCGACCGGCATGTTCTGAGGAAGTGAGATGTGAACGCATTGCCAAGATGAGTGTGGGGGGGAACACAAATGCTCTACATTTAATGACAATACCGAGCGAGGGGTCGGAGACGGTGTTCCCCGAGTAATAACAAAGTAATAGGCGATCCTCATTCCCATTTTAGATCAATCAAAATGTTCCATAAGGCTGAGACAAATATAAAAAAAATGCTGTTGCCTGAAAGCTGTTTACCGTATTTATACAATGAAAAATATCAAAACGGCTAAATGCCGGCTTCAGCCCTACGGTGTCAACTTTAGTGGGGATGAAGGCAGCTCTGTTTGGCGCTAGTAATAGGGCTGTAACTTTAATTAAGGAAAATTACTAGTACCCGTATCTGTACCGTGGTAATGTTAGACCTTACCCAGTTCCAACTTGAAGGATTCCCTGGTCTCGGGTCGTATCTCACTTAAGTTTCAACACTCTACCTATGAAAGCCCAACTTCCTCCAAAATTACCATGCCCTCTCGCCGAGACACGCCGGAATCCCGTGGACAGCCCGGTCACCCTCAGAGTCAACAGCAAATCCAAGATGATACCAAACCTTGGACTCGCATCCAGAGGTTCTTCGAGATGCCGACACAAATGGGACTGAAGGAACTGAATATCGGTCTTGGATGGCCAGTGATGATACTGCTACTTCTGGCTGGTGCTGCAAAGATATTTCATTGGAATCCGATTATAGTCCTCGTGGTGAATATTGTCGCCATTATCTTCTCATCCGAGGCGATATCTATCTCATCGGATGAACTCGCTGCTCATCTCGGAGAACTGCAAGGTGCCTTGCTCAGTGCTACATTCGGAAACACCGTAGAGCTTACGGTGAGTCGCAATTAAATGTTGAGATGACCCAATGCTCACTCAGTCCAGGCGGGCATTCTGGCTCTGGTTCATGATGAGATCGTATTTGCGCAGTCCATCATGGTTGGCAGTATTCTGTCAGATATTCTACTTGTAAATTCTCGCACCATGGAGGTCCCAGTGGTGACCATATAATTTGACTGACAGCCAAATCCAGGTCTTCGGCTGCTGCCTTGTGACAGCTTCATACAGCAAGGAAATTCTAGAGTTCAATGGCGCCCTCGCAAAGACCTTGTCCTCCTTGATGATGATCACAGCTGTGACGATGCTTCTTCCAACGGCTCTCTACTCAACCTTCCCCGTATCCGAGATTGATGGGAGAGTGCTATCCTTCTCACGAGGAACATCACTGGTACTCCTCGTGCTCTATGGGGCCTACCTCATCTTCTACCTTGGGACGCACAAACACCTATTCCTTTCAGATGAGAGAGAAAATAGTGATGGTGAAAATGACGGTGATCCATCACCCCCCACCCGACCCAGGTTAGCTTCATCAATCATCCGATTGATAACAGCCGTGGCCGCAACAGTCCTTTGTACGGAACTACTGCTTGAAAGCACCCATGACATGGCAAAGACGCTCGGAGTCTCCGAAGTATTTATTGCGATTGTGTTCCTCCCAATCGCTAGCAATAGTACCGAGGGAATTACTGTCATTACCGCATCTCGCACCGGAGACACAGACTCTGCAATCCGAGTTATCATTGACAGTCTCTTGCAGATTGGTCTGTTTGTCATACCATTCTTGGTGGTTATTGGCTGGTGCATTGCTGAACCGATGTCGCTTTTCTTTGACTCGTTCCAGACTATTGCCATGTTTTTGGCCATTCTGGTGGTTAATCATCTACTTCGTGATGGACAGTACGCTTACATCCATGGTGCGATGCTGCTTGCTCTGTAAGTTCACCCAAATTCCTTGCTTGAGTTTCAAAGATACTCTTACTGATGTATAACTATAGGTACTCTAGTCTGGTTGTGGCCTTCTATGCACGCTAGATATCTCAAGTATTTTGCTGTTTCAATGAATCCCGCGGGGATATTTCAAATAACAAATTATGTGACATGCGGACTGAACGAATCTAAGCACCTAGAAATATCACATTCAATGGATCCTCAGGCCTGACAAAGAACGAAAACACAATGATAGCGTATCTGTAAAGCAAGCAAATTTAGTACCGGGCAGACAAAAAAGCAGTGCGAGAGACTCACGTTCCAATCAGCGTCAACCCCTCGAAGTAATTACTCCGCCCATCAGAAATAAGATAAGTCATGACCACAACACTAAGCAAAAGGGTCGTAGCCTCGAACCCATCAAACCTGAGAATAAGAGGTTGATCAAAAGCCCAAGCAACCAGGACCAGTAGTGGAGCAATAAGCATCGTAACCCGCAGCACATTGTTAATAATAGCCCTGATTCCAAGCTCAATTTGATTGAAAGACCGGGACCCCACCACAATGGAGCTGTACTTGACTGAATTCCCGAGCAGAGGAACAAACGTCACAATAAAGAAGGACTGGTTAATCCCCGTGATCGCAGCAACTCCACTCAAACTGTCGACTATGTAATAAGTGCATGCGAGTGCAGACGCAGATGCAACTGCCAGAATTATAGCTGCTGTACCATTGCCGAGATAAAGATATGGGATCCGGGCCTCGACAATCTGGCTCGGGCGAGACTGATGGCCGTTGTGGACTTGGTCTCGTTGGCTGAATGGTGTGCTGGCGAACATGGCTGCATGGGTGCCGAGGCGGAAGATGAGAAATGTGAGGAGCAGAATGACAAGGATAATGGATGTTATGCGTTGAGTTAACAGGATTTGGCCTTCGGGGGTGGCTTTGGCGGGTGGAAAGATGTCCATTATGGTTGGGAGGGCGAGTAGGATGCAGACGACCATCATCAGGGATGAGAGGACTGTTGTGAGGGTACGATCGAATCGGAGTCGCTTTTGGTCAAAGCCTGAGACGAAAATGGTACCGCCAAGGACCTGGAGGTATAATTTGTATGAGGAGGAGGCCAGCACAAGTGGTTGGATTTGATATTGGGATTCACCAATAGTAAATTGCTCAGGACACTTCCAAGTATCACAGACTGGGAGATGTGTGGTATTTTTTGTGCAATTGTATTGATCCCGATCTGGATAAACGATTGTCAACCTATGTTTGAGTTGAAGATCGAGTTCTCCAAGGACTAGATATCACCATTAATTCCACCGAGTTTCCTAGCGTTGATTTGAGCACTTCATTAACAGCTCGGCTGCCACCTATGGTCAATGCATCAACTGATTGATTAATCCATGATCCAAGCGGAATCAGAGCGAGGACATTGAGAGCGAAAATGACAGCACTGTTCCACTTCAGGGCTCCTGCTGTGATACCGATGAGAGGTAGCAAAAGCGACAAGAGGCCTAGGTGATGCCGGACCTGTGCCATGATGAAGTTGTAAGATAGCATAGGCAAATCTCGACTGGGAGACATAATTGAGAGAAAATGTGAAGCTGAGAGAAAACCTCATTTGTAGAAAGTGCACATGAGCACACATGTGCAGGTCAATAAATGAGGCTCGGTAAAATACCGAAATCTTTCCATACAAATACAGTGAATGTAATTAAAATGTAATTAAGTGAAACATAACCGTAATTTATCTGCACGGCTCTTTTAAAGTAGTCATTATATGTATAACCTTTGACAATACGCTAGGCACACGCAATATCTCAAGGACTAAAGGCCAGTACATCCCCTTGACCCTCGACGTGTCTTGGTCTCTTTCCTCACTCTTGACAATATGGACAACACACACCCCCGACTACGAAAGTCAACCAAGGTTGACCCTGAAATCATGGCCCAGCCCCTCGAACCAAACACAGCCCATGAACACGATGCATTGCTCGGAGATCAAGGTCAACGCGAAAGCAACGGGGATGAATCTACAGAGTTTCGTGACACAACCCACCTCAAATCGAAGCGCGCTCTGTTCCTAGACAACTCTGTTGTACGTGTGCTGAAGATTACTTTGGGATGCAGCTACAGCAATTTGCTACTGCCGTTCGTGTTTCTAGGCATACTCGCGGGGAGTCTAGGATGGGATGACTCGATTTCCTTCTTCTTCAATTTCCTGGCGATTCTTCCTCTTGCGGCTTTGTTGTCGTTCGCCACAGAGGAACTGGCAAAAAGTGTCGGGCAAACCGTCGGAGGGCTGATAAATGCGACATTTGGAAATGCGGTTGAGATGATTGTAAGTGGCTGGACATTTGACTCTCTGTCAAGGTGGGAAACTGACACTGGACATTGCGCAGGTGGGCATTAATGCGGTCCGACAGGGGCAAATCAGCATCGTGCAGTCTAGTATGGTGGGCAGTATCTTGTCGGGAAATCTTCTTGTAAGTTTGGTTATTGGTGCAGGTTTATTGCCCAAGTGATCTTGCCTACTGACACAAAATTTAGATACTCGGTGTTTCATTGTTCTGCAGCGGCTATGCGAAAGAGATGGTCAAATTCAACGTGGATGTTAGTGGGATACTGTCGTCTTTGATGGTAGTCTCATCTGCAACGTTGATCATTCCATCCGTCCTCTATTCAACCATACAATCCAACTCCCAAGAAGTGGAATCCAGCGTCCTGAGTCTCTCCCGTGTCGCCTCCGTGGTCCTACTCACATTATACCTAGTGTACCTCTACTTTCAACTGAAGAGTCACTCAGAGCTATTCGTCGATGATAAACAAGAAGAGGAAGAAGAGCGAGTTTTGGGCCCCTGGCCGGCAAGTATCATTTTGATACTTGCAACTCTCGGAGTTACCCTTTGCTCTGATCGTCTGGTGAACAGTGTCGACGGCTTTGTGGACAAGTGGCATGTGAGTCGGGCTTTCATTGGTTTGATTGTGGTTCCCATTGTCGGTAACGCGGGAGAATTTAACACTGTTATCAATTCCTCTATCAAGGGAAATATGGACCTCGCCATTGGTGTGATTGTGGGAAGCACGTTGCAAATCGCATTATTTGTCAGTCCGTTCCTGGTCATGTGTGGCTGGGTCATTGGGCAGCCCATGTCCTTACGTTACAGTCCATTCGAAACTGTGGTCTTCTTCCTATCGGTGATAGTCATGGACTGCTTGATTCGTGGAGGTCGATCGAACTACTATGAAGGGACTCTATTGGCTGGAACGTGAGTGACCACCTAAGTGTTCTTGCTGTGCTCAGTACTAATGATTTCTATTAGGTATCTAATCATTGCAATCGCATTCTACGTGCATCCGGATGCAGTCGATGCACCCTTCGTTTAGGATGCTACAGGATAGTTAAGATCAATTATTCCTAGTTACTTTCAAACAAGATACGAAATCTACTTTTTTATCGAGGGCTAGAAGCTTCTAAAATAGAACCATACTACCTTCAAAATAAAAAGCAAGAATCGTCGTTCGTCTTGTAGGGCTGAGCCATGGCGACCAATCTTAGTCCAAAGGAGACATTTAAACAATAGACCTACCTAATTTGAGCATCAAATACATAAATACATGCAAGTGAATCACAATTCACATAGTTTATTACCGGCTAAGCGGCCATGGCCAAATGATCAGGCAGCAGAATTCCCCCTGAATGTGGATGGCTAGCATGCAGATCCCGCGAGAAAAGGCTCGAGGCATTTAGTCTACTAAGATCAGAAATCATTTGCAGCATGAATTGAATAGGAGCAAATTTATCAGCCTAGCATAAACTCCGATCTAGAAAACCTCCCGAGTTCAGGGTAGCTGAAAAAAAGATTCCACTGATCCCACTTGGTAGTACAAGTTCCAGCAATATGAAATCGAGTCACTGATACATGCATTAACTGCATTGTATCAGCACTTTATTCGCACTAACAGATAAATCTTTGACAATAATAATCCGCAAAAAACCCTCTCCAAAGTGGAGAAATACGGGACCTTCCAATTGCCCGAGAAACAATCTGCAACACTCGGCGGTTAGCAAAGACAATCACTAAGTTTCCCAGTAGAAGGGAATATTACCCAACAGAAGTATCCACTAAGACTGTCTGTGTCCAATTCCTTGCTCCATCTCCCCCGGTGTTTTGACATATGCCGGGGCCGGTTGTTGGACTGGGGTGTACGGCACCCATTGCTGTATAGGAGGTGGCTGGAAAGACTTGTCGAGTTCCTTTTCTTTCTTTTTGCGGTCTAGACGCATTTTGACGAGGAGGAAAATAACAACAGCAATGACAATGAGGACAATAATCGGGATGAGGATCGCTTTGAGCAAGAGCTTTACAAGACCCATGATGAGAAGAAGTATATGAATAGGCGGCAGAGATAGGTATCACACACGGATGTGATTATAATGTAGAAAGTTACTGGGGGGAAAAGGATACAGCTTGGATGGGCGAATTGTGGGACTTTTATACCCCGATATGCTCGATGCCTTGCCTCTGTGTGACTAGGTCATGTCGTATCAGAGAGATGTTGGGGAAAAATATGCATGAAAATAGGGCATAGCGTAGCGCTAAATGATGATATTTGGTTGGTGAGAAGTCTCAGGGTGTACTAAATTTGATAGGAAACACAAGGTCAGCGACTTCCTATAAACTTTATTACCCTCAGGGGTTGCAACTGTGATTGCTTGTGCATGACTGGGTCTTTGGTATTTCTTCGTAACGCCGGCCTTATTATGCAGGTCTATAAATGGAATATATTAGTTAGGGTGTATGTTGTGCGACTTTGAACAGCACTGTGTAAGCAACGGTTATTTGAGTCTGTATACTATATGGAAAGCAATAGATAGTCTGAAAACAATATAATAATCTCGAAAAAGATACGTACGCAATGTGGTGTGGTGACATGAATTAGCAAGATAGTATCTTATCTATATGCTCTTACGGCGAAGAAAGATTTCATCTGATCATTGTTAACAAATTGCAGAGTGAGTTACATTGACATGAAAGTAGGTAGCCAAGTAGACCTAGCTAAAGAAATTGAAATCACAGAAGTAGAGTTGATATCGAATTTTTCCCAACATAACCAAGTCCTGGAGGGTACCCTGAGGTACGTAGGGCTTGCAAGTCACCACAAATGTTCGTTCCGAAGGAAATCCAGGCCCCCGGGATCCAGGTAGGACCCCAAATCCATGATGAGAAACAAACAATACCGTAGTCTGTAGTCTTAAAAGGAGACTTGCTCAATGGTATCGCGACGCAGGACCTCGGCGTCTTCCCGCAACAAAAATCCAGCATCAATCTGTCGATCAATGGCTTCTCCCGCCCGACGTCGATAATTCCCCACCTTTTTGTAGATCGCCCACAGTTCGACATCTTTGAAAGGGGCCTCAGTGCCTTTCAATGAACAGGTTAAATGGATGAAAGGAATTAATCTTGTGCACGTGAGCAACTTACCATTTTGCCAATTCGGGTGTGGCTGAGGGGCAACATGGATGATTTTGGCAGTAGGCACGTCTGTATGAACAGTTCTGACACCAGCAAGCGCATTTCCGTACTCGTCTCGCTCGACATCCCCATATTTGTTAATATCAATAGTGGTACCTCGTGGGGGAGCAGCACCGGTTGTAAGCCATTTGTCCATAGCATCGAAGAGAGCATGATAAACGAAAGAATTGGCGAAAGTGGTCCACTGGGCACCTTCTAAATCAAGAGTCGACAAACGTTTCTTATCGGCCATGGAGAGGTATCGGGTCTCGCGATGAGACATACCAGCAACTTCGTAAAGCCGGAATGACTTGCTATCAGTACGGCGATGGGGAGTCATTGCACCTCCCATCATCCCGTGGAGCTTTTTGCTGTAAATGAGTTCAAATTCACCGAAAATCTCCATGATCTTTGCATCGCGCAAGTCTGGAAGTGCATCGCCACCGTCGCATTGGCAGGGCATGAATCCCTCAAATGGGGCGTATCCATCAGGAAGTCGGAAGTGAGCAGACTCGACGATGAACTTTCTGATCAAGTCTGCAGTCTGGGAAAGACCAGTTAGAATGACACGATCAGCCCTGATGCCCAGCTGACCCGATCGCGAAGCGTGTGATGCAGCAACAAGGATCTCCGGGGACTGCACGGTTGCGGCCCACCATCTTTGCTTGAAGATCATGTAGTCATTCCAAAGGTCATCTGCGTTGGGGGAGGTGGGGATTTTGCTGGAGAACTCCTGCAAGGTCTGACAGGGGATGAAGTGTATCGCTTTGTAGCGTTCGGGATTGGCATCTTTGATCTGGTCAATTGCCGCAGGAGCCTGCGAGTCAACTTCCAGCCAGGCATGTCCTTCCAACTATTAGCGCATGCGACACGTTAAACTAGATTGAATAACAACTCACCATTTCGCATCAGCCACCGATTAATAAGACGCCACATGCTTGTTCCACCCCATAGGTGAGATGGTTCCATGATGACAAGACCGGAAAAATTGTCAGGATTCGCAGGGGAACGAAGAAGCAGACGCGTGCCGAACGAGTGAGCAACGGCAACGCCGGTCATTAGAAATTCCCTGGAGACATAGTCATAGACAGGAAGCAAGTCGCTGTGATGGAGGTCATGTATCACAGGTTTGGATGTTTCGGTTTCGGGGAGGAAAGAGACACTTGGGCGCGTGACTCGAACGTGCATTCCGTGTTCTTCTTCGGTTGCCATCTTGACTGATGCGCTCTGTTCGTCCAAATTATGCTAAGATTCTTGTTTGTCAGTTTTTCGAGTCCGAGATGGAGCCCAGGGACACCAGGGCGTGTAATACGTAGAAGCGACTCACGAACTAGGGCCAACGATGACACGTGATGAATTGTGTACGGTTGGGTCAACGTCGCGTTGCCTCGATCTTACTAGGTCGGGGCTGAGGAGCGAAGAAAATACGAAAGAAGAAGAGTGGAGAGAGGAGTGGGAGAGAAACAAAAACAAATAGTGAAATAGTCGAAGAGGGAAGGAAGGTGGGTGGGTGATGGGTTGGAAGCAGCTGCGACAAACAAAAAGCAAGACCGTGCCTCTCTCAAAGCAGAGACATTCAGAAGACCAAAAGAGATAATCACATACAATCCTTACAATTTCGTTCTAGACCAAGCTGGGAAATAAATATAAAGTAGATAAACCGTGTTCGAGACCTAGATTAGTTTGATACTGTACTAGAGAATCTACACCAGCAACTCAGAAATATCCAACCCCCAGAACCACTGTGCAATGCCCATGGCCCCGACACTCATAGTAGCAGCCATGAGAAGATTGACGCCATTGTTGTCTAGCCAGTCATGACCAGTTTCAAGGCGACGACTTTCCTGGCTTTCCTCGACGACTCTTGTCACCTGGGTACCATGTTGTGCAGCGTTATGTATGCTACCGGTGGTTTTGGCAGTGCTATCAGCGGTAACAACCGGCTTGCCGGTAGATGGGTGAATGAGAACCTAGAAACCCAGATTAGAGCTCTATACACAGTGGTCAAGTGCACATAATCATGAACTCACCTTCCTACCACCACTCCCCTCTACAACCTTTCCACTCCTCTTATCGACAACGCTGGCCTGCAAAATCCCACCAAGAACACTGTCAAGGACACTACCCAATGCGCCCCAAAGAGTCATAGCTATGGTCCACAGAGCCCGATCCTTCAATCCGGCACTAGCACAGAAGGGAAGAACGGCAGCAGATGTCGCGGAAACAATGAACGATCCCAGAAGACCAGCTCCAAGACCTGTCGCGGTTACACCACCATTTGTACCTGGAGGGACTACACGGAGATTCAATGAGGTTATCAGGCGGGGTTTGGATTTCGAGAGAATGCCGAGCTCGGAGGAGAAGGTGTCTGCAGCGACAGCAGCGTAGTTTCTATGCAGAATCTATTAGTTATATGCTCTGAAACACTTAGTGCTTGGACGTAAAGTCCAGTGACGTACGCTACAATCCCAACCACCAAGATATCAGCGGCATTCTGACCGAGTGAGAAACACGATTCGGTGCCGGTTGTTTTGCGCAGGATAATCGCATGAGCGATCGATAGTATGGTAGCGACAACGGAATTTGCCAGAACTTGGATATGATTCCGGGGACCTTCGCCACCTTCCGCACCGGTTGCGGAGAGTGTCAAATGCGACTTTATCTCATGTTTTACCTGTCACCGCGGTCTTGTAAGCTGCGTCCATAACATAGATGTGGGCTGAAGAGTGGATAGCATGCAGCTTAGCTCAACATATGGGTATCTTCATTACCTTCGTGACCTTAGTTCCACCAAAATAGAATACCGCAAGGAGCGCGACCGGTGCCGACCATGGGTGGAGAGCGTGAGCGGAGGCTGAACATGCCGCAGCGACGAGGCCGAGCGGAGTAAGGGATTTGCGGGACCAAGCTCGATAGACAAGTCCGGTGACGAGAGGTATTCCTATATATGGTTTCATTTTGTCGGGTTTGCGATATCGAGTAGCGTCATTTGCTGGGATAGATGGTGGTTGAGGTTGAAGTGGTGGAACTCAAAGCACAAGCGGAGCTTGGGTGGAGCTCAAAATAAGCATCATCACATGATACGAGTGTACATCTTTATACAACCAAGAATAGAGAATCCTACAGGAGACAAAAATTACAAGTTTGCATGACTCAATATTAAGGGCATTGATATATCGGGGTTGATGGAACTATCCAGCGACCTCTTCCTGATGTCTTCCTAAAGAGATAGGTCGCTTATAGGAAAGGGTGTATAAAGAAAGGGAAACCGGTCTACGAGGAGGATATTCCCAAAAACAATCGAAAGCAATATTTAAGTAGGTATGGTATGTGCCGAGTCAATATATAGACACCAAAAGTGCGCCTTTTTGCTCCTCAGGGTATGTCCAAAATCCGGGAAGTATAGTATACAGGGCGCAAATCGAATCAAAATCAAAGAAAAAAAGAAAACGGTGATAAGTCAAAATCAAGACGACGAGTAACAGCCGCAAGAAGCTCAGCATATATTCGGCAGTCCTGTTAAAGAGCGAGGCCACTGCCGTCCCCGCTCCAGCGGTAAAGGGCCAGTACCTCACGCCTACGAGACTGCTGCTCGCCGAAGTCTTCTGGGACACGGCCGCGGACTTGAGCCAGGGCCGAGCGCATCACTTTTCGGAACGTTCGCTGCATGATATTAGCTTCTGTAAATATAAGGCTTGGTTACGGGTAGTTCTTACCTGATATTCAGTGTTCAAAGTCACAACGCAAGCCTCATGCGCTCGCACGATGGTTTCACAGGCACGCACAACACTGGGACTGGCGTCTCCTTGCAATTTATCCGCAGTCAAGAGCAGCAAGAAGCTACCCTGCAAAAGATATATCCCAAAGAAGAAGGGCATGAAGCTTAGATCGGGGTCGTATTCCAAAATGTCCGAGGCTGCCTCAGCAGAGCTGACTGCATGGCCCATAGCAGTGATAAATGACTCGGAAGAGATCCAGAGATCGTTATCGTCGAGTAGGTTGATTGGGTCCCACTTTCCAGCCAGCAGAATGTGGAGTACATGCATAATATGGGTGCCATAGGCAACAACCATCCTCGTATGAACAATGGACTCGCTCACATGCGAGCCTACCGTACTACTAGACCGTCCAGACGGGCTGACGTGGTTGACGTTGGAACCTTCCATGGCCGTGTCAGTCTCCCCGGCTCCGAGGCCAATAGAGCTGGTATATCGAGCCTCAAATTCCTTCAGGCTCTGGGCGTAGACATCGAGCTGCCGGGTGATTTCAATAGCCTGAGTTTCCCACTCCCCGCTGTTACGGAAATGGAGGCCGAACCGCGGGTGATTGCGCGCATGTTGCAGATCCACAATCTCACCCAGAATAGCCATCAGGGGCAAGAAGTATCCAAACATGCTATGGCCAGTGCATTCAGAAGCTGGGCCAGCACGGCGGTAGTTAACGGATGAAAAGTCGCCGGCCTGCCAGATATCATCGTTCATCGGCTGTAATAATCCCTCACACTCTTTATCCAGCAATGTCAGCGGCCGGTTGTAACAAAGCGCCAGATGACGATCTGTCGCATATAATAGCCACCAGATCCGCCGGCGCTCTTCGCGTTCTTCTTCTGTGAGATTGATTGCAGAGTTGCCTGGGCCGTGGCCCAGTAAAGAAGACGGTTGCCTCTTGTTGCCGTTCACATCAATGTCCCCCTCACCCTCCATTTCACCGTCTTGACGGGTTGTCGCATTAGGCGGCAGTTCACGACCAAGCTTCAGCTCTCGTGCAAGAGACCAGGCAGCTGTCCACCATCGCATACTTGCAGCCTTATATTCGCTTGCGGAGACGACAGTCGCCAGGTGGACATAGGTAGCGACATCGTCCACTGCGCCAGTGGCACTACTCTGAGCACCCAATTGATCCATGGAGACACCAAAACCACCGAGAGCCACCCCATTAATTACCATATTAGCTGGATAATTGGGAGACGCTTCTCCGGTGGCAGGACCATGGATAAGTGGCCGGAGTAAGCCAATCGTCAACTCCAGAAGCTTTTGGCAGACTCGACCCCGAGCTGACGGTGGTGATGTCAAGAATGCAGCCTCGCTTGTTTGAGCTGCTACCCATAACATGCTAGCAAGAAGGCCAGGGGTGCACGATCGGGGCTTTGTGGGGTGTAGGAACGATTGTTTGCGGAAGACATAGCCTACCACATAGGGTGATGAGGGAGAAAGATGCGAGGAGGATGAGCTGGTGAAATAGACGTCGAGGAGATCGCAGGCGAGAGATTGAGGGATTATAGACATAATGTGCGGGAGAACTGGTTGCAAGACCGGGTATCTCAGCGAGCTGGAGAAAGGGGGCATGCTAAATGAAGGGAAGTTTGCTGGTGATGGGGAAGGAAGTGGCAGCCAGCTAGGTGACTGGGCTGGTGGGGAGAATCCCATAAAAGAAGCCGATGGGTTCTCTGTCGAGTTTCCAATGCGGAAGTGGTTCATGGAACTTGGATTTGCGTCTTGCCCATTCATTAAAGGGTATGCGCCATCATTATACCCCGAAGAAAACCCTTGAGGATGAAGCATTGGGCCTGGCGACCGAGGGTTCCCATTCGAGTTTTGCATCATCTGTATAGAGCGCATATCCGGCACAGACATCGAGGGCCGGTGGGATTCTTGAAGCGCTGCGTAATTATTGAAAGGCATGCCCGCCATCGTAGAACTCATCTGCTGCTGAGAAGGCGGTTGAACGGGCGCTTGACTTTGGCGCATGGTAGATAAACCAGCCACCTCCGCGTTATGCGACCGAGATTGTGCGCCTTCGGTCAGAGTCCGAGCGGCATCAAAGGCGGGATCGTAATGTTCGTTGGATTCATGCAAAGACTGTCCGTTAGAGGGTTGTCCTTTCGTATGCGTCGTGTTTTCGTTGCCACCCATTTCGCTGTCCGTAAGGCCAGTGGCGGCTATCTCCTTTTTCGACGCCTTCCCACGCTTCTTGCGCTCGCGAGCGTACTCACAACTGAGTCCAAACTCTAGAAACTGTTAGTTTAACCTTTGCACAAAAATAGAGAGGGTCTATTTAAGAGTAAAATCGTACCGACGCAATGCGCGCAGGGGTTTTGTCCATCACACTTGGTTCGCAATTGGTTGCACTGGTCGCAAGCTCGGCTAATTCTCCGACGGACTGGGGTTGCGGAGGAGTTTTTGCGAATCGCGGAGCGCGCCTCGGCAAGGGAATCGCGCAATTCTGGATCCTTTAGACCTGAATTGGAACGATTTTGTTCGCTGTAGATGAGATGTTGGGAATGCGACGTCTTGGAGTCGAGAGAGTTAGGATCCGTCGGGATGTTGGCAGCACTGGCTTCACGTGCTAACTGGAGCTGTTCCAGCGCATACTGCGACCCCTCAGCAAGCGTGTCCAGCCCCGGGGTTTGGGATTGTGTCATCCGTTTAGCTTGAGATGAAAAAGGAGAGTAAGAATTGGCAGAGGAGAGGGAGGTCATAGACATGCTTCTCCGAGGAGGCGGAAACAGGGCTATGGCGACATAGAGGGACAAGTCAAGAGGACATAGACTTTCTAGTCTATCAGAAACAAAAAGATTGAGTGAAACCCTTGGGGAAGTAGTATATATGACCAAGGAGTCACAGTGGCATTGCCGAAAGACGAAGAACCGGGAGGCGACTTTTTTTTTTTCTCCCCTCGGCGCAACCGACCTGAAGCTTAGTTTTCGGTTTAGCTGGTCAAAGCCAAATCAGAGTCAAAAATATCAGACAAAATGAAGATGAAGATCAGAAATATGAAGATCAGAAGATCAGATGATTAGAAGATCTGGGGAAGTCATGTAAAGGCGGGGGGAAAAACCGGCACGTGGTCGGAGAGAGAATGGTGTGTTTCTCCAAGAAATCCAAGGCTCTAAGACAACACCAATACACTTCCAAGGTTGGCTAGGCCTTTAACCCGTTTCTATAAACCCCTTGTTTCAGGTTGCACTGCAGAGTTAATTTTTTTTACGTTCGCTTATGTGCACATATACTACACCCCTATTTTACGGAAATGAACGGAAACATGTGGCGAGGCTAAGAATTTCGGACTGAACTCGTCTGGCCACGGTCATATACCCCGGTCTTGGCCCGCGGGGAGAGGACAAAGCACATTAAGGTACAGGGATCTATGTAATATTTATGCAGATCCGGCCATTGACAAGTGCCGGTTCTATGGGGGTCTACATACATAGTACAGGCTAATGCTAAATGTACGAACTTGACTATTCCTCTAATGGATTTAAGGGCTCGGCAAATATATGTTCACTCGTTCTACAGAGAGCTTGACAATCTTAAAACGGCTAGATCCGCATTGCTAAGTTCTATCTCTCATGTCAGCTTTTGTATTTTGCCTAAATTCAGAGACCTCTCCGGGTATTTGGGTTAATATTGAGAGTATATAGAGTTATATAAGATGGTTCTAGAAGTTTGATATCATATTCATACAGGTAATATATACTGTTTCCTCCGTGTAATGTACAAAAAAATGAAGCCCAACAGAGAATCAGGCACAAAATTTACAGGGAAATTAAAAGCTAAATAAATCAAGTCACTCTTAGTGCTTGGACATGGCTAAAAGTGAAATGCATAAACGCCAGAATGCGAATGTTTCCAGAATCATGAGAAGAAGTATTCACTCTCACGAATTCGGGTCAGGTCCCAGTCACCCTTTTTAGGGACTGGGCGGAAGTTCAGAGGCATCCATAACCATGTGGTCAAGGCGCGCTTCTGCTTTTCCTTTGGCTCCGAGCCTTGGGACTCTTGGGACTCAATTTGTGTCTGATCGGAAGATTCACCATGAACATCATCTGGTACTTCGGTGGTTATCTCGCGGGGACTCTGCCTCGCCTCAAACATCTCGAGGTCGCCGACCAGGGACTCAATGGCCGGATCGGTGGTATCGATTGTACCTCCCACCCGTTCCAGATCCGGCACAACATCTGGAATGTGACCGATTGGGTTCGTACCCATTGTTTTGAAGGTAGTCAGGTCGGTGTCTGTACCGCCTAACTTTTCGAAGATACTGCAAGGGGTCACCATAGCACGGCCCTCGGCCTGATCCTCCGGATCGTCCGAGTTGAGTAGAGTTTGCCGTCGGTTTTCGTTGATCAACTCTTGGAGTTTGGTGATCCTAGTGGTTTTGCGGTGCGCGAAGATCGCCCGGCCAAGGCGGGTGGTGCGGGGCAATCTGGCTAGGAATAAATTCTTGCTATATCGCACTTTGAATTCTGCACCGAGGCGCCCGACAACATCATCAGAATGCATGCGAACGAAGGCATCTCGAAGGATGAGGTTCATCTGGTCGACATCGGCAGCATGAGTCCAGAAAGAATCGTGGACAGCGGAAAAGGTCAAGCCCGCTTCATGGCATGCATTGGCGGACATGATCATGTGTGTGGCATCAAGAGAGTGGATGAAGTTAGGCGGGAAGGCCTGAAGCTGCTTGCGCTTTGTAACGACATCGTCGGAGCCGGGTTCAACAAGACTGATGTCTTGTAAACTAGTCTCAACACGCCGCGTCTTGCGAGTTCGATATGGCTGGACCACTGGGAGACCCAATGGGGTCGTCCAAATCACAGTCGACCTGAAGGATTTCTCTGGATCAGTGGACGTCGGGAAATCCTGCCGGCGTTCATCCTTGGGTACTAATGCTGCTTGCGTGAGCTCCTCAATTTGCTCCGGTGTCACAGACTGTGTAATGCGTTGGGCACAATCGCCAAGCCAATACTGGATCTCATGGGCTCCGTTGAACATGGATCCGAGAGCACCGAAGATCTTTGTTGCGATGTAGAAAGCCGCGGCGTTCCTCTCTGTATTATCGAGGTCAGGGAGGTAGTCGATAAGCTGCCTTTTGACCTGTCTTGTCGCGCCCAAAAAGGTCACTCCGTAGACATTAGTCATGACCGTCTGCTTCACAATCTTTCTGGTGACTCTGCCTTCGAGACGCTGGGCCAAATTGTCACCATTGGCTGCGTCCTGTGCGATGGCTTCTTTCACAAATTCGCACACACCGGTATAGACGTCTGAAGGGCGATCGGATGGTTCAAGATTGACCTGCTGGGCGCCGACACTGTCACCACCCAGAGCGGCATAGTGTTGAAGTCCATTGCAAGAGCCATCTTGGTGAATTGGAAGATGGGAGATATATTCTGTGGGATCAGGGAGCTGCAAGGCATTCCGGAGTTCGCAGCATGCTGCCAAAAGCTGCCATGGGTCCTCAGCCTGGAGCCACCACCGTCGTCCGTGGAGTCCCGCGTTGGCAGAGTCAAGAACATCATCCAAATTGTCCATTGTGAATTGCTCCCGTTCAGACATGCTAGCCTTATCAAATCCAAACAAGTTTGCAATCTGAATTTTCAGCCAGCGCATACCAGATACCCCAAGTGCCTTTCCCTTGTCGAAAAGAAGCAATCCTCTTGAATTATCAGCCCCCATTTGATTCATGTAAGGAGGGAGTGGGTAAGCCCTCCCACGGAAATCCATGTTGTGGGGAAGATAGAAGACTTCTTTCCGGAAGGCTCTCGCAACCTCAAGCTGGAAGTTCTGGAAGCATCGAACGGAATGATATCCAGAGCGAAGATTTTCGACTTCACGAACCTTTTGGTGCCACTCTTTTTGGGTTTTGTAGTCGGCGTTTGGACTCGGTTGTTCTGGTGCCGTTAGGTCTGGGTTCAAGGGGGCAAGCTTTCCAATAGGCTCCCCACCATTCCAAGCTTCAAGCATCACGTCGAAAACTTGTTCATTGACCTTCCACCCAGTGGAACCGAGAACATCAAGGCCTGTCCGGATCTCTTTCAATCCATCATCTTTCAAGACAGCCTTGAGGTAGGCCGGTTGTAGTGTTTCACCAGGAGTAGTGCGCACTAGGTTGGAGTCGTATATCTTGTACCCGCCAGTTCGTGGGCCCGTCCACGGTTTAGGTTTGCAGACCATAGGAAGGTGACGGGCCAACAGCTCAGGGGGTGGCTCCCTGGCAACAATATCAACAAGCTTGGAGTTCATGTGGATATGACCAGATCTTCTCCCGAAGTGAATCTGATAAGAATGGTCGAAGGCTTGTTGCATAGTGAGGGTTCTCTTCTTGGTGACAGGATCCTCTGCCCAAACCGCGACTTTCCCCACTTCGACTAGCATGCCCATCAAAACAGCACCGATTTTGACCTGTGTCCGACTGCCCCAGATTACAGATTCATCTTCTGCAGTGATCTTCTCAACGAGCGATTGCCATCGAAGTCGGCCTTGCTTGTCTTTGCGGTTTGCGAGTACCTGCTTCAGTGCCTTGAGACGATTCGGATCCATAGCCTTGTTCTTTTTCAGATAGTTGTCGGCAATAAGTTCATCTTGCAACTCTTTTCCGGTTATTGAAGCAAGGGCGGAAAGCTTGATTCCCTTGTCCATTCCCTGCCGGCTGAAAACAGACATCACAGACAAGAGAGTGAGTGCAGCTAACCGGTCGGGATCGAGGGCTCGCAAAAACACACCATATTCACAGCGCTCTTTTTGTTCAACGCTAATGATACGTGTCGCAAGTGCCTCGTCAACGAGGACAAGCTCCTTCTTGATTCTTGCAACAAGGTCCGCGTGCCATTGGCTCATGATTCCGCTGAGCTTTTTCTCATTCGAAGCGGCGTTAAAACCGGATTTTTGTCTCTCCGCATTATCTGACCGCCAACGCCAGAGGGCCGAATCAAGACTATCGGTTTCGAGTCGCGTTTGCCTCAACTCCGATAACAATTGCTTTCCTTCTTCTTCGGTGCCTGCAAAATTTTCGGGCAAGCGTACATCACCATTACCGGAAAAGAGGGACAGCGACTGTTTCAGAGAAACCAGTCCCAATCCTCTTTGCTCAGCGGCTTGGACCTGGGGTGTATCATCGACAATGGCGGAAGGCAGTTCAGTAGTTTCGGAGAGTTCCATATATTTTGAAACCAAGTCTAACATGTCGGAGGAGCAAATCTAGATTGGGAACATTAGTAAGATTCCGGGGTATAGAGTAGAAGGGTAAGCTCACTTTAGATAGCTCACCAACGTCAGAGTCCTCAAGGACCTCAACGCCAACAAGCTCTTCCTCCAATCCTGCATTTTGGGCAAGTTCCCAGTATCGACGGACAGTTCTATCGCGCTTCGATCCATGAAGCATACGCAGCGCCATTCGGATCATAATCGCGAAACTGATTGCATCCGGTGTCACGCCACCGGCAGGCATATCAACTTCAAACCACTTCTGCAAGGGCAGAACCATATCGTGCTGTCGGTTGATAATCATATATGCCACCATCTGTTTCATGAAACGGTTATGAATAAGGAGATACTCATCCGATCCAGGCGGGTGATAATGGCCAAGGCGACCAATCAAACTAGAGGCTCGCTCGAACTCCCCAATCTTCAATGAGAGCTCTAGATTTGCCTTCATCTCCATTTCATCACCGCCAATGCCATGCCTCCTGCGGAAAACTTTCGATTGCGATTGTGGCGTTGAGTCGAGAATGATTAGGGATGATGTATCGAAGCTCTCGAACGGCATGTGCATGAAGGGGTCGTAAGTATCCGGCGAGTGCCCGTCGATGCTTGAGTGGTCGGCGGCTGTAGCAAGGTGACGTTCTGATTGTGGAGACGGATTGCGCGAGCGATCATGAATCGAACTGGACGATAGATTCAAAAGCGGGTTCCGATTACTCGAATATGAGTGAAAACGTGTTGTTGGCAGATGGAACGATGGCCGGCAGACCTGAGTCCGCCGCAAATGAAGGAAGGCATTTTTTTGACAAGCCACGCGGGATAACATGGTGCATGAAATTGGTGTTCTTGGGTCTTGTAACTCGAGGATTGAAAGCGAATGAATATAATGACTCCAAAAGAAAGACGATATTAAGGGTAACTTTGAAATTATAAGATAGATGCAAACTTCCAACGATGAAAGGCAGAAAAACAGAACGCAAAGATGTTGAGTGAGATCAATGCGATTCCGCTATAAAGGACGGATAATGATCGCGTTGACACGTCCTGCAACCCTCGTCCCAACTGAAAAAACGGGAAAGGAAGAAAAATAAGACAATGGAGAAAGGGAGATTTATCGGACCTATCGCGACAAAACGGAGATGGCAGAAAAACCGAACTGGCACGTGACCTCCATTTCTCTTATCGTGATTGGCAGACAAGTATAAGTGGCAAGAGTTTCGCGTGTCCCTTTCTTAAGATGTGATGCAGGCGTGATTCTTGGATTTGAATGCTTCTGATAATAACTAGAAGAGTGATTTGAATTATTGTACAATTTAACCCCCTATTCCGCTTCATTACCTGCTCGGTTGTTTTTTTGCCTCCGACGATTTTCCTTCATGGCCCAACCAGTCAAGTCGGGGCGGGCGGGATCAATCCTAGGAGCGCTCATTTTATCGAGATATTCTTCCGACTCAATGTTTGACTCTAGGGACGGGAGGTTTTCAGTATCCTTGTGAATCATATAGCTCTCATATGTGTACCAAGAATCCTCGGCCTGGGATCAGTAAATGTTAGCGGGAAAGCGTAATCAAGATCCATCAAAACGAGACCATACCTCAGCATCAACCCAGCCATATGTTTTCCATTTCTCATCTTGCATTTGCTTAAGAAGGTCTAGATTGCCGGCGTTTGCAGCTGCTTCGCTATCTTCAGCGGCCTTGACTTTAATATCAATTGCCCGTGCTTCGCTCTCAGCAGGACGGTCATCGTCATCCTTTTTACGACCTTTCCCTTTTGGCATCTCATCCAAAGCATCTAGGTGGTGAAGCTGAGGGTGGAACTGGACAACCGATGTGACAGGGGAGAGGTGCAAGTTTTCTAAGACCGGGTGTTAGAATTGAATGCTGCCACCAGAAAAGAAATCGATCGAGTAGAATCAACGTACTATCTGTGAAGGTGGCCAGCATGTAAACTGGATCGCCTTCTTCGGAAGGCTTTATCCGACCTCCAAGTGACTGCACTCGCAGCAATGATGCAGAGTCGACAGCCCTCTTATTATCCAGTATCTCCACGTCCCCATTCCCTTCCATCTTGACTCTTGCCCCTGCAGCTGCAGTTCCACTGCCAGCAGTGAAGCCGCCTGCCATACCATAAGCGCCTCCGTCGCGCGCGGAACGGCTCTTATTTACCGCATCACCATAGCGCATTCCTTTGTTAACGTCGTAGTTTTCCCGGGTGCTGATGGGGACTTCAACTTCGATAAGACCGGTGCGCGGTTTGATTCGAAGTTGAATTGGCCGTTGGTTTGCTTGGTCATTGTAAGGACGGTCGTGCTCTCGGTCAACGTATTGGAAGACATAGCGAGAGGCATCCGAGTCAGTGAGGAGGACGTCGTAGGAGGCGACGACAGGGTCGTCATCGGAAAAAGTCATGGCGATAAGGCGAGGAAGTACCTTGGATAAACAATGAGTGACAAAAAAACCAGGGAACTTGCAATGATTGGCCCAAGACGAACAACTTCAACTGATAACTTTTTTTTTATCGAAATTCATCGGCGGGGAGATGGCAGAAAGACAGCTATCATTTCACCGCTATTGCTTACTCACCCACAAAGAGCCGGTTGGTTTAATTTGAGATCCCTCCGGTTCCCCCTTGTGTTCTTCTGTTTTTTTTTCTTGAGGACCATCGAGTTGTGCCGAGAGAGCTACCATGCTATCCTTCCTCTCATCACGAGGCACCCTCCTCTGACGTCGAGGCTCTTCCAGCCTCCGTCATCATCGAGCACGCCAATTCCACCTCGATGCCTTCCTAGCGTGGGAGAGGCACCCCTTGCTCAAATCCTCCTATTTTCTATTCATTGTTGTCAATCCATTCGTCTATCCTCACACCAACCCGCCACCATGACTTGAGGGCATCAGAATCGCTCGCGCCAGCAAACCGTCTGCAGCAGCAGACACCTACGGTTCCTTTTTATTAAGGCAACCAACGACAGCCAAGTCGACGTACCTCCAGACGGGGTAGTCGCAACGAAAGGGGATCAGGGCTAGCCGGATTGCAGCCAACCCCAGGACCTATCGGTCATGATTTAAGCGGTTCCCTAGGATCAGGGCAACCAATAGAGAAGTCGACATAGAAATGCCCCACGATGGGGTAGTCGCAAGGAAAGCGGGACATCAGGGCAGCCTAGAACGGGCGGGCGTATTCGTCCCATCGGAACCCAGCTGGGTCACCATCGAATCGGTCACAAAGACCAACTAACCAGGAAGGGTGATGAGCCCTTCCATAGAAACCAAGACGTCGGCATCTTTTACAATGTCGGTGCAATCATGTAAGACACGCATGATATGAGACAAAATGTGGCCAACGCGATTGCATGCGCCTCACGACAAATCCTACGCGGATCTCATGGCGTGGGTCGGGTGTGCTCGGGGTTGGACGACTGGTGCGATTTCGATTGATGGAAATAGTTAGGATTGAGCAGGATAACACAAATTAGCTAGACTACTCTCAGATCTCTTGGGATTTGCACGTCAATAAAGAGTTGTTTGGCTAAATATTCGATCCTGTAGATGTGTATTTGGCTTGCTAAGACATTGATCCATCGCTCAAAGTCAGGTCTAGTAGACTCCAGGTGACCCTACCTATAACCAGAACCTCATTTAATATGGGAGGATCAGGATCCACCTCCATACAATGAGATGTGGATCGGTCTAAGAAGCCCCGTCCAATTTGAATCTACGGGGTATAAATACCACATCCTGCGTAGATATTATAGTCTTTTAAAGAGTCCTGTGGACGATCTAGCTATTTTGTAATTGTTTATCGATCTTCAACAGTCTCGCCATGTTATTGTCGAACGTTGTGATCGCAGCGTGTTGCCTGTCAACCCCAACACTAGCCTCCATATGGCCATCATCTATCGCAGCACTGCCAGAGGATCTCGCCGAGACACCAACTGCAGTCACAGGCTATGTATCTCAATGGGTGAAATCGTTGAAAAGCACCATCCAAACGCTCTACAACCCAGAAACCTGCAGTTTGATGAGCGGGACCTACGAGAACATGAAATGGTCCTGGCAGTCTGTCAACCCAGAGTGCGACATCAAAGCACAGCGCGACGCGATTTCCCACGCCACCAAGGATTACACGACCAGCGAGGATAACAAAGAGTATTGCAGAGATGGCGATACCAAGTGTCTACGCATGGTTGCTGGTAGTTCTCGGGATGGATGGTTGAAGCTGAAACCGGTCGATGAATTTGATGAAAAGGCATATTGCGGCCCGACCTTGACCTTCGATTCGTATCTTATGGGTGGAAACGATCGCTGTGAACATCATGTTCTCTGATGGACTAGGTACGACCCCCATGAATGGTGATAGTCTTGTTCTCTATTTCTAAATGTCTCAACTCCCGAAACGGGTCTTAGACATTTGTCTATTATCGTTCTGGACAGGAATATCTTGGGTTCCTTCATTTGTGTTTCGTTATATTTGTTCTAGTCTTTTGGACTTAATAGTATCCATGTCTACTTGTACAAAGTAGTCAAACGATATCTGTTGGCATATATGGAAGTGCATATACCCATATCTAGGCAAATGAGGGTTATTGTATTCTTTCCGAGTATACTTAGAGAATGTCCATTACACAAAGCCTTTTGTCGCATCTTTTTGCCTTCGATCTATAAAACTGAGAGACCACCGAAACGACATCATAACGCCGCTTCTGCGGACGACTATTCTTAACCATATTAACGTGTTTACCATCAAAATGTGTGACTTTGACTAGCTCATTCCCTACCGGATAACACAACTGTGGGTACAGTACTCTCGGAACTTTTAACAGAGCGGCTGCTGGGCATCATCGGTTGAAAATCCGATGTATATAAATGCTATGGAGCTAGGCAACATGTTCTGTTGCTGGCAATGATTTAGGCTACACATCACTTCCTCTGTCGGGATTATACTAAGTGGTGGGTTTCCCCAAAGCATAAATACAGTAAACGGGCCAACCAATATTTGATCCAGTTTCATAGATAAGTCGGCACATTGGGCTCAGGCTACGAGCACCAGACTTGTAGTCTAAATCCAGTGCCACGAAACAACTGCAGTCCCACGAAGAACCGCTAGCCTATCAAAGAACAGTAGATATTCATCTGACTGTCTTATTCCTCAGCAGCTCGATATGTTCTTCCGCATCAGACAGCACCGAGGGTAATGGCAGCGTGGCAGGCCAGAATGAAACACATCCAGCCATCTATAACTCATGAGCCGGGTGGACGGCAAGATGTATGTATGTCTCAACACACCTGAGCGGGGTTCCTCAATTGTATCCAGATACTCAGAGCCCTCTGTTTTCATCTTATCCTCGGTAGGTACGTTTTGTCGCGGATACCTGCAGGACCAACTGAGATCAGTGCCCTGCGCAACCACAAATAGGGCATTCATCGCATACCTGTGTCTTCCCCAGCAAAAGTGGGAAATGATGCCCACCACAATAATCGCAAAAAGAACGCTGGCAATAACCACTGACTTATCATGGAGCTCGTGAGAGATGTTTGCCAGCTTACTGTAGCTAGTGCGCATGTCATTAGTCTTGGTGTACGGGCTGTAGCCTACCCAGTCTGTGCGGTACTGGTTCGTAAATTGAACTTCTTCGCGGATCACCCCTGGTATGGGCGCCATTTTAGGCCTCGACCGTGGGTAGACGAGTGCCCAGTGGCAATATGGGTGTACGTGGCTTCGAATTCTCAGGGTCTTTCCCGATGTTCTCAGCGCGTTGACGCGCTGAGTGAGCGGGGGGACAGTTAGACCGTGGCCAACAATTTCGTATGAGATCACGGCGTTGATCGATGGGATGAATCTGATAATATCAAGAATAGGAGCCTCGGTCCAGGTTGCAAGTTGGGATGGGTACAGGATCTTGGTTTGAGAGTTGAGAGAAAAGAGATCAACAGTTGGAAGAGCAAAGGGATATTTTTGGGGTTCATGTCTGAAGAAGGTCCAAGGCTGGACATTGCCTGGTCACTGACAAACAAATCGCTGCAATATGGGAAAGACAGCATTTCCTAGTTCTTGTAACCAAACAAAATCCGGGGAAGAGACAGAAAAATAGATCTGAAGTTGAATTACTAAGGAGCCCAGTAATTGCTCAGGTGGAATTACCTATGTAGGTACAAGCACAAGCTCTGATAGATAAGAGTTCAAAAAGTCCAGCTCAATGTATAGGTAGCTATACTATAGTAGATATTAGCCTAAGGCTCAGAGTGTAATTCAGATATTCTGAACTTGAGAAATGACTAAAAGTTTCCAAATTAGATGGTAATATCATCAGTTGACAGTTACCAGCAAAAACAACTCAATATACAGTACTAGCACCTAGCACATGTGCCCATATTTCAATAGAAGTTACCACTATGCACTTTATAATTTCAGTGTATGTAAATCAAATGTGCGCTATAATAGTGGTAATTATTGTATATCATCGTAACAACCCTTTTAGTGTATAACTTCAGCGGGGCCCGTTCCCTAAAATGGATCTTCTCTACTACTCCGTTGTAACGCTAGCAATGTAGCCGAATGTTAGTCTTATTCTCATTCAGCCCCAAATTTCCAACGTCCAATGGGTGGATAATGTAAAATGAGTCAGACTCTAGCACAATTTACTAGTACCTGCCTAGTCTATACAAGCCTAGCTCGGTCGCCTAGAATTGCCGGATATATTGTAAGCGAAGACTTACAGTAGCTTGGTTTGCTTTGATTTAAAGCCAATGGTTTGCTCCTGCATCTTGGACTTTTAATTCAGACTCGCCCTTCTCCTTCACTTCCCTTAAATTTTTGGAAAACAATCCATCAGTATGCGTACCTCTATCGTTGCCGCTGCATTCCTCGCATCACTCGGCGTTCAAGCCAAGGGTGACAGCTCTAGCACCACTGTTGGAATCTTCTCCCCAGAGTGGGACAACAAGCTCTGGGGTGCTACCAGCTATGCTGCCAGCGTCGCTGGTATCAATGCCAAGGCCACCACATACCATGTCGCCTGTCTAGATGGCGCCGCCAAATCAGACTGCAATATTGCCACCCCGTGGACAATTACCCAAGGTCCAGAGACTGTCAACCTCGCCGCACAATATATCGCCACCAAATCAGGCACAGACGGTTACGATGTTACCATCACCGAGACATATGACTGCTCTTTCAAATCTTGGTCCGAATCTGTCAGCTGCACCATGAGTGTTAGTATGGGTGGAGTTGTACGAGGGGGTACTACCGCCTCTTCATCCACTAGCCAGGCGAGCCCTTCTATGGCAACCAGCAGCTACTGGAGATTGGACGTCACTGGAGCAGTGGACTCATTCACGGCCCCCGCGGCAACCGAGACACCCGGTGTTGCGGCTGCTGGACCTGCCGGTGCATTGATCACAGCTGCTCCTATGGTTGCTGCCGCAATCGCAGCTTTGCTCTGATGTTTTCCATATTGAACCCTTCGACAATGATGAGTGTTCATCCATGCATGATTTTCAGGCTGGATTCTTTTTGTAAGGTACCCTGATATAATAAACTATATGTATTTCATTCCACAAAAACCCACTGATAGACTGCGATATCCAGCATCCCTCATAGGATATGTAGCTATAGCGCATGATATAGATCATAGAGGCCCATCGAATTGATGTATACGGTGGCTATAATATTGGGTAGGGATCCTAGTGGGGTTAGACTTTCCTAATAGATGAAGGAACTAGGGACCTCGGGAGATCCATTCAATGTTGTTGATAGGCTGATGTAATAGACCCATCCTGATAGAGACATATCATATCCATCATATCATCACAGCTTATACTTTGAAAAGTTCGTTTCACAAATTAAGCCTTTTCCAGACCTTTCCCGCCTTTTTTTGTTGTCGGCCTATCTAAACAGAGTGATCTCTGAGATGACTACTAGAGATACCACTGGAAACCTTGGAAGACCACTAAAAAGATATGACAAGGCCGCTTATGCGGAACACTAGCCACCGCATTTTAATGACGGTCATTTGGCATAAGCTCTAGAATAATCCACGGATGAAACCAGGATGAATTCCGGGGAGCCCTCGTCCTCGCAGGATTCGTGTTAGAGGATATCAAACGCGTGGTCATGTTGTTGGTTGAGATATTTTCCGGTGATACCACTGATCGACTGGCACCGATCTTGCTAAACGTACTATAGCTTGGGGAAACCATTCCTTCTAAGGTTGTTCCCCGAAACTATTACATCACGGGATATGGATAGTCTTTGACTCCATGGCTATTTGAAGCTGAATGAAAATGACAATACTAAGCAAGATACACTTAGGTAGGTTACATTACAGTACCCTTCCTTATCCGTATGGTTTAAAGTAGGTGGCTGGGATAGACAACTGGTATGGTAAATGACAGAAAAGGCCGGTTCTTAACCACAGAATGTGAGGCGACTGAAGAAGGAGTCAAGGTATAAAGTACAGTAAATATGATTTCAAGATGATGATCAAGGATTAAGTGGCTTATGGCCGCATCATCTCAAATTTATGACAGAAGCGACTTGGAGCGCATTTCCGTTGTCACAACCCTGGGTGTTGATATCGGCTCCTTGTTCTAGTAGTATCTGCACGATCTTATCGTGTCCTCTTTCAGAAGCGGCTTGGAACGCATTTTCGCCATGTCTACCCCGGGCGTTGACATCGGCTCCTTGTTCTAGTAGTATCTGCACGACCTTATCGTGTCCTCTTCTAGAAGCGGCATAGAGCGCATTTCCATAAATTCTACTCCGGGCGTAGACATCGGCTCCTTGTTCTAGTAGTATCTGTATAGTCTTATCGTGTCCTCCTTCAGCAGCGACTTGGAGCGCATTTCCGTAAGCTCTACTATCGGCGTTGATATTAGCTCCTTGTTCTAGCAGTATTTGCACGATCTTATCGTATCCTTCAGAAGAAGCGGCTTCAAGCGCACTTCCGTACATTCCACCCCGGGCGTTGACATCGGCTCCTTGTTCTAGTAGTATCTGCACGATCTTATCGTGTCCTCTTCCAGAAGCGGCACAGAGCGCATTTTCGCTATATCTACCCTGGGCGTTGATATTGGCCCCTTGTTCTAGCAGTATTTGCACGATCTTATCGTATCCTTCAGAAGAAGCGGCTTGAAGCGCACTTCCGTACATTCCACCCCGGGCGTTGACATCGGCTCCTTGTTCTAGTAGTATCTGCACGATCTTATCGTGTCCACTTCTAGAAGCGGCACAGAGCGCATTTTCGCTATATCTACCCTGGGCGTTGATATTGGCTCCTTGTTCTAGTAGTATCTGCACGACCTTATCGTGTCCTCTTCTAGAAGCGGTATAGAGCGCATTTCCGTAAAATTCACTCTGGGCGTTGACATCGGCTCCTTGTTCTAGCAGTATCTGCACGGTCTTATCGTGTCCTCCTTCAGAAGCGGCACAGAGCGCACCTCCGTAGCGTTCGCTCTGGGCGTTGA
This sequence comes from Penicillium griseofulvum, assembly GCF_001561935.1. NCBI lineage: Eukaryota > Fungi > Ascomycota > Eurotiomycetes > Eurotiales > Aspergillaceae > Penicillium > Penicillium griseofulvum. The sequence continues at coordinate 1,624,782 of NW_024467471.1, read as the reverse complement.
CATCGGCTCCTTGTTCTAGCAGTATCTGCACGATCTCGTCGTGTCCATTCCGTGAGGCCCATATCAAGGGGGTTATTCCCGCATCGTCGGTCGTATTGACATCCTGTTTCTTGATAGCAAGTAGAAAATTAACCTCCTGGTAATGGCCGTTAAATGCTGCCAGGTTGAGTGCATCCATTGATCGCTGGTTTATGTAGGGCATTACTGCCTTCCAAAAGATAGGAAACCACAAAGAAAACCGGTTTTCACTCATATCGTATACTCGATGCAGTCGATCGTTCTCTTTTCGCATCTGCCGTACGTGATCGGCCCAATGTACTGCTGAGTATTGCAAGAAGGCTTGAATATTAGAGTTGCCTTGGTCGTCTTCCAAATCCTCCATCAATAGGTATCGCAAACAGATGTCAGCCATCTGATTTTCTGCATCACTTAGACCGCTCCAATAGGTAAGATGGAGCTTCTCCGAGCAATCTTTTCGTATCAGAAACTCTTTGGCAGTCTGGTGGATGAGATAGATTTTGGAGTTATTGGTAAAGACAAATAAGCCGCATAGTTGCCGAATTTTACCCTCTAGATGAGTTGCATCTAGCCTAGCCTCCACTGTTGTCTGGGCCTCCGGGTAGGTAGCAATGCCTAGGGCTATAGCCATCTCCCGTATTGTCAGGGGACGTCGTGCTGCCACGATAATCTCTAAGATCTTTTTGACTGTATCCATTTGATCGCCTGGGACTCGGCAGAGGATTTTTTCGTATGCTGCATTCACAGATGACGGTACCAGCCTGATAGAACTCTCTGTAGGCCGAAGGCTGCGCTTAAAGGTAGTGTGGATGTCATCAATAGCTAGATATAGCCAGAGATAAGTACGGTGTTCCATTTGAAGCAGCTGCTGTTCGACTCGCTGGTAGTCCTCCATTGATAGTTTCACTGCTTCGGCTAATTCTTTCACTCGAATTTTCACCACTAGGTCGATCTCCTTGTGAATTTGGTCATTTTCTTCCTCTCCTTTTATATGTACTTGCGGGAAAGAATCAGTGATTGCTCGAAAATTTTCCTGTATATGATCGTAGGGACGACTGGTAACTAGGAATTTCAAGCAGGTATCAGTCTTTGATGAAGAGCGATAAAAGAACTGGAGCTTCTCAATTAGTCGCTCCTGATCCATTTCACGACATTCATCCAGTGCATCGAATACGCAAATTGTCTTATGTGATACGTCAGCTGATACGGCTGCTGTAAAGATCCGCCAAAGCTCATCAGCCTCTTGTTGGAGTTTCTTCCCGTTTTTCTCCCAGGACGGCATAGCGTAAGGTAAGAGGTGAGGCCGCTGGCTAAAGAGTTGATGCAGTACCGAACATAATGCTATATCAAGACGGTTCTGATTGTCGTTTTCTTTGAAGAAAAAGAAGCATACGGTCACTCTTGAACTTGAAGCTCTCACTTGATCGTCGATGATCGATCTGGCTAGCACAGACTTCCCGCAGCCTGGGTCGGCTGATACCCATAGAAGATCATTGCAGCGGCTCTCCCACCAGCGAGTATATTCAGGATTCTGTAGGGCCCACTGGCATGTTCCTTCCACCTTTTGCGGATTGATGTTCTTTTGCTCCTCATAGTTGGTTATCTTGAACACTTGATGGCAACGTTGTTGCTGATCCGTCAAATCTCTTGTTTTCTGCTCATTATGGTGCTGTTCTTGTTGGTCGTATGCTCGGTCTAAGCGCTTGTTGACGCCTTCGACTTCTTCTTTTAGTCCTGCTTATTATACAAGTCAGCCACTCGTCATTCTATACGAATAAATTAAAGATTTTTACTTACAACACACGTCTACCACCAAATTCTCTCGCGACACATGGGTTGTAGGTATATACCCTAACAGCTCCTTAGCATATGATGCTGCTGCTAGGGCTGCATATCCTTGCCATTCCTTGTTCTTATGTGTATCGGCGTAATCACAGATGCCACGGACGACAATGCAAGGGAAGTCCATCATCAGGCCAGCTGCCTCCATCTCAACGCATAATGCCCCGGTGCTTAGCCTAAGCTGCTCGCGTGCGTATCCATCCTTGATAACAGCATTTCCAGATGCGATGATACCGTAGTGTGATTGTGGATCAGTAGTCTCACGTTCACTTCGCGTTTCTTCCCATACTGCTAGGCAATTATCACAAGTGCTCGCAGTCGTAGGATGAACGTGTTCAGGTTTGAAAAGTCGGTCTTGTTGTGGTCGGGCGAAGTTCTTTCGAGTGCGTGCCGTTCTAGCGATCGCCTTGAGGAGGTATTCAAAATAACGAGGATCATCCGTGAGCTCGGCGGCCTTCATCAAGTTGCTTGCTGTTAACAGGGCCTTAGGAGGGCTGTTTAAAGACCCAGTTCGATGAAACTGTCCTTCCGAAACGAATTTGCCCATATCGTATTGAAGCACTCCGCCAGAAGTGCCTTCAGGGTAGCTGATCACAACATCACCAAGCCGAATATCATGAGCAGCCGACGGAATTCCACCGCCAACACCGACCATCAGTCCAATCCGGAGGGATTTCGAAAAGGTGCGAACCATGTTATTCGCAACAGTCGTGGCCGATGTAGTTCCATATTGGCCACCTGGAAGGCAGGCAATCACGACGTGGTGGTTGCCAATTCGACCTAGGGTATAGGTATTTGAGTCGTTTGGATCTTGTGCGTCGAGAATGCCAAAGCTTTCATCTAGCATTTCCTTAGCGGCGGCAGCTTCGATTGCCAGGGCACATATCCAACCGATCTGGAACCTTTCAAGTGGGGGATGGGCCATCTCGGAGACCTGATCTAGTTAAGATAGGAATCAAAGGTATGTAGGTAGCGACTAATATTGGAAAGATGGCAAAAGAGAGTTGCAGATATTGATGTATTATCTGCTATATCTCGATGAGAAGAACACCGAGATGGCATGGGAAACAGAACAGACGGCGGATGCCATTGTCAGCTGGGCTCAGCTTCGTGCTAAAAGCAAGGCGCAGCAGCGGGCGGGAAGAGATAAAATGCCATTGGCCGGGTGGAGGTCAGGGAACGTGGTCCGTCCCGCGCCGTTCCTTGCCGGTTTGGGCCCTACCTTCGAGCCCAACCAGGCACACGGTCCATTAGTGGGGGCCCATGAGGCTCCCAATGAAGCCCATTTCTATCCATAAATATAGTCTTGGTGCTCATAGACCTACTGATTAATGCCTGTTTTTTTACGCAAGTTCTAGTCGGTAAGCTTACCTCGAAAGCTCTCATAATCTAGCCTAATATAGGGGTTCAATAGGCGATGGGTTATCAATGTGTAGATATATATTTCATATAGACTGGGAAGTAGGTAGTACATCTTTCTATTAATTTAGATAGCCAATATAGTGAAACCTGACTGGATACTATCTCATTAAGTAATCTTATCAATCTCGTTGATTCCATTAATCTTATCTATAGTCAATTTAGTCAATTGACTTGATTCCTATAGAAAATTCGGTCAACTTGGGGGCAATTTAAATTCCCAAACATACTGGAACAATCTGCATTACTTCTGGATCTGCCAAGAATTGCCATGTTTGTATTGCTTGAGGCCCATTGGGCTCCCATAAAAGTCCAGCCCATTTTCAGGTTGGGGTGGGTTGGGCTTGTGACTTTATGGGCTGGTGCGGAGGACCTTGAGCAGCAACAGCGGCATGGGCATGGCACCGAGACTTGAACCATGGCAGCACGAGCCAATTCGTGACATGATCCAACGAGTCATTCACTAATGCACAGATCGTCGAAGCTGTTCGCTGCACCCCACGATCCATCAGGGCCATCCAATTGGATCCCAGGTTCTTTTGGAAATGTCCGAGCCCCCGCCAATGGTTATTCATCAGCGGCGAGGGGAAAGGAGGAAGAAGTCGAGGGGAATAGATTCAGGAGGGAGCTGAGTAGTGTATCGGGATAAGTTTAATTTGACCAGTAGAGTGTCCAAATTTAGTCAATAGACTTTTGAGCAACACTGACAAATTCTCCATGGTTGAACTAGCCGTATGATGGCTAGCATTCACAGTTCGACCAGGAATTTTTCAGAGGTACATATTGATGAAGGTCATTTTCCCCACTTGGCACGCTTAGATGGATAACTATATATAGTAGTGGAGAGGGTCTCGCTCTTAGTGGCTACAAATATTGTGTAGAGACTACTTGTTCTAAGAGTTTGGTTGTTTACGGAAACGCGAGCACCTAAACCAAGTTGAGCTCACCAACATCGGAAACTATAATGTTTTGCGATAAATACAATACCAACCACAACCAATATGCTTGCTAGTAAGAACAAAATAAGTCAGGAATCTTCAGTGTCCATTCTGTATGGCATTTAGAGTGCCGCTAGTCTATAAGAGGCAACCGATCACCTTTTCGAGAATCTTGCCCCGTCGTCCAGCAATAGGTCTCTACTGCGGTGTAGTTAAAACATGATATATGTAACTAGACATAGATGATTGTTTCAAATGATTCTTGTATATGTATAGATCTGGAAGTAGCTTCATTCTTACCCCATCTATACTCCTACTCCCATCATACTGTACACCACCACTAATCATCAACTCTTTGCATTCTATAGTTCCCCCTCAAACATAAACTAGTACATACGACCATAGGGTGTGGAAAACAGGGCTTCCCGTCCGCTCAGCCGTACTTAAGCCACACGCCGGTGAGTTAGTAGTTGGGTGGGTGACCACCAGCGAATCCTCACTGTTGTATGTTTTTGGTTTTGCTTCGACCAGAAAGTCCCCTGTTTCAAGCTTCTGAATGGGTGCTGTCTCCTGATTAGGCCATCGTCATAAGAGACTCGATGACCTTGCCATGCACGGAAGATGAACCGGCACTAGGCCTTCGTCACAGCCATCACGTTTATATGGGTTTTAATGGCTTCCCAGGGCCCCAATGTCTCAACCAATGCAAGCACGAGGTACTGTGAAGGTCTTCCCAATTGTAGCTTAACGTAAATTGAAGTGGTATTGACATTTTGGGCGAGTAACATGTCCCATCTTTGGCTCCTTCCATATTTGGTTTGTACTAGTAAGCCTAGCGTGTTAGTGGGCAGGTAAAATGTGGCAAGCAAGACGATGAAATACTCATGCGGAATCGCGACGCAAGGAGATAGTGGAAAAAGATAGAAATTTGATATAAACCACCGTCTTCACTAGGCCGGCTTGCATCATTGAGATGCCCAAAAGAGCCACAATTCGATGACGAGGCGGTACATCCGGCGGACAGTGTATCAGGAACTCACGGCTGGCGAGATTCTCTTTAGTGTCAGTAGCGCGCCCTATATAAAAGTCTTGGAAGGTATCGGGTATGGCCATGGTGGAGAAGGTGGGAGTGGAGAATGCGGATCAATTCCTTGGCGGGTCCCAGCTCGGCTGTGTCTTATGTAATCGGTATATCGGGACTTCAAAATCAGCGACGGTACATGCCAGGTTCACACCTGACACAGGTTACCATCCACGGGCCTCTTTATCATAGTATATTTATATACCAAGTGCTAATTGCTTGTACAAACGAACCCTTTTTTTGCCGTCTACCTATCTAAACAGAATGATATCTGAGAAGACTACTAAACATACCGCTGAAAAGACCACTGAAAAGCCAACTGGGAAGACATCGCAAGGCCGCTTATGTGCCGACTAACTTTGTTGTTTATATTGAAAACCCTACAGTTTTAGCTGCTGTCTTATGTATCTTACTCGCACTTTGAGATCGCCTTTCTCGCACATAATGGCTCCGAAGAAAAGGACTTTTGAGAAAAAAGAAAGTCCCCCCAAAGAAAGTATGAAGGAAATGATCCAAATTGATTTTGACATGCGCTCCGCGGGACGGCGCAAGTTGCGGGAGAAGCTTTAGCAAAAGCAATCACGGAGACATCCAAGCGACGGTACAACGAACAAGGACCAAGTGAGTGAGCCTCTTCCTGGCTATACGTATAGTAAGAAGAACTTGAACGTATTATAAGGATATATACCCAATACACTAAACATATATTTAGGTCCGATTCCGAACAACAACCCTGATTGGAAGCCCAACGCATATAAATATGCAATCAAAGCTAGCAAAAAGCAGTATGACATCAAAACAAACGACACAGTCATTATCCCCTCGCCAAATTTACCCATGGCTTTGCACAAGGAGAACACTGGGATTGATGACATTGTTGTCAATAGGTAGCAGATGTGCGGCATTATTTTCGGAGACCAAGTTGCTTTACACAAGACCCAGCCTAGCCACCCGCCCATCCTTGGTGTTTTGGGCATTTGGCGTTCCCTTTCCTCCGGTCCTCGCAGATTACTACCTCTTGTGCGGTTCCACCCTCCGAAAGCTCATTTGGACACTTTGTCACTAAAGGGAAGGAAAAGATCCGCCAAGTAAGGCTTCTTCGTTCGGTGAATGGCTGACCTCGAACTAAGCCAGGACTGAATGGATTCCACGAAACACACCTAGGAGGGTTACGCGCCGTGAAAGAACTTAGGGAATACGCACAGTAGATCATGCATCATACCAAAACTGCAGGACGAAACACTTATTTACAAAAAGTACAGACCCTCGCTTGCGAGGGTCGTCCTCTATTATACATTTCTGTATATGTCTGTATCTATGATGCAGGATTCTAATTATATTACACATAATTACCCGCGTACCATAACTCGACTCTCTCGCCGATTGATACGTAGTCATGGACAGTCGTGATCATAATTCATTCCATCATCATCATAAACAAAAATCCGCAGTATAGCCTTGGCAACCTCGACGCCATCGTGCTCCAGATCCGCCGTCTCCGCCGCTCGATCCGCATGCTCGAGGTCTTTGATCCCACCACCATCCACCCTGATCTGGATCTGTCGTTTCACCATGTCCTCGTCAAACGCCAAATGCGCCTGCGTAGTGAATAACCGGTTCGGGATGTACAGACCCTGAACAGGTGTATGCTCACTATGGCCCCAGCACGCGACCTCGGTATCCGGGGAGAGCATGTCGGGTCCGGCGGAGGCCGCCGTAGGCGGCGAGACAACTTGGTCCTGGTGCATCTGGTGCAAATGGATGTGGTCCTCGCGCGTACGGAAGAGGCGCTGGCCAACGGGTGTCAGGTTGATACGGCAGTGACCGAGTTCCCAGTCTTGCGAGGGTGCGGGCTTGATAGTGCCGCCGAGGAGGCGGGCGAGGAGCTGGTGACCGAAGCAGACGCCCAGGAAGCGGAAGTCGGGGCGCTTGATCCAGAGTGTCTTAAGAAGCTCTAATAGCTCTAGGATCCATTTGTTGTTCGCGTGGGCATCGTACACGCTCCCCGTAATGAGCAACCCGTCAAAGCGGTCGAAATCTTGCACAGTGGGGACATGGCCGCCTTGCTCGGACACTACAAAGACTTGATCTGTCTGTACGCCTAGGGGCGGATGATGGGCGCGTCCGGCTTTGGCAAAGTGAGCGTGTATGATCTGGCCAAAGGAGCCGCGCTCTGAGTACGTGTCTGGGTGAGGCTTGTCGGTCTCGAGGACCATAAGGCGTATGACAGGTGCCGAATGCGTGGGTATATATGTCCTATCCATGTTGTATGCTCTTTTTTTAGTATGGTTTTAGCAGAAAATCCAGCGACCTGTTTTATAGGAGCAAGAAGTTGGCTTAATATAATTGCGTCATCATGACGCGCACCATCGTCTTCTAATTCTCCATGGTAGTCAAATGTAGTCGATGTGCAAATGCCCTTAGAGACAATGTGTGTTAGCAATATCAGAGTTGTCTATATGAGAAAAGAAACAATGCCATTTTCCTTCTGGCCTGCGAGGTGTAGAGCAGTGAATTATTTTAGGGGGTTGGGGGTTATGCCTTCCAAGGCAGAAAATTAAATGCTTGGCACGTGTTCTATTCCAAGGGCGGTCTCTTAGCCATCGATACTCCTATATTTTTCCAGCAACTCAACCTTCATTAATACCCCCAAATGGTAATCTGATATGGTGAATCGTAAGCGCAAAATTATTACTTACGAGCCCTAAGGCTGAAGCCTCGCCCATCGTTCGCCCCACATCCCCTATCGCCTCTAGCTTTTGTTTACTAGACACTGCGCCTGTTAGTATTGACTTGACTAATTAGATTAGGATATACTTTATACCCACGCAAGGACATGGCCAGATAAATACATCCTATCCTAGGATTGCCTTATTATACCGACTTTCGTTCAATTTCAAATCCCTCCTTACCCTTTCCTTTATACATTGTAGTCCGGTGCCCGGGGCTTTGTTTGTTTTTATGCTACAGTAGTTTGAACAAGTTATTGTCTTCTCGTGTATTCCGTACCATATCCCGTAATCTGAATGAGCTGACAGATTCACCTTCTGGCCGTGTAATTCAACTAGGCCATATTTGGAAGATCTTTCAGCTTGGACGTTTACAGGTCGCGCATGGGGATGCTAGAGCTAGCGATGGATCCTGCATTTTCGACCTCCCCGTCTGGCAACTTGAGCTTTAGACCGATACAGGCTATCACGATCTCTGAGCGGGATCTAATATGGACCACATTGCTGAACCTTGACAAACTCGCTCTCCCTCATGGGAGACTTCCGTTCGTCCTTAAGATGCCCGATGTATCCTGCCCTGATGGTCGCCTCCGAGACGTATAGCTCGTCACCATGTCGCATAAGGTCATTCCAGTGAAGGTCCGCGGCCGAAAGGGTAAGGAAGAGGTTCGTCGCACCAAGTTGCTTCACATATGTCGTGAGGTTATGGTGGCGTGCCATCCAGTACAGCTGGGTACCATGAATCGCGTCGGAGTACCTGGCGATATCCTTGAATAGCTGCTGTAATGTGAGGCGGCGGAGGTGATTAGTGGCCGACGCCTTGGGGGCGGGTGGCTAGTCTACAGGGACGGGATTGAAGGATAATATTCCTAAGCGCCCTCTCCTCGTCCACATCCGGCTGGTGGTTTGGGACGGCCGTGTACTCCGGCTCCTGGTTGTCCTAGGGCAGTGCATCATCCTCCGTGTCTGGTGCTGGGGGGTTGTCAGCTTCAGAGTCCGGGGTGCTCTGCGAAGGAACGAGCTCTGAGATGTCTCTGTCTATAGGTAGCTGAGACAGGCGTGTAGCATCGACCACAATGTGGCGATACGCTGGATGGTTTTTCCTTCTGCTAGCGTAAGGACGTCAAATGAGAGCAGCGTATCTTAAGTGAGAGAATCAACGTACACTAGGTGTAACTACTGCGTAAAGAGGGTGAAGCGGCGAGTGAAGCACTAGGAAGGTCAGCTGGTGATACTTTAAGTGAGGGAGAAGCACTATGCACTATGTATATAAATATAGGCTAAAGAGGGTGAGGTGATGAGTAGAGTGTGAGGAAATATAGGAGATAGATTTGTTTGTATAGGATAAGAAGCCTCATTTGCTTGCAAATCTGCAAGATCACTAGAACCACCTGATATTCTTCATAGACACCCGCAGAAGCTTCAAACAACTTATCCACATCGATCTCGCCCAAGAGCGAGAGGGCTAAGCTTACAATTGCGTTTAATGTCCACAGGAGATCTTGATCTTAAGCGACACTCATGCGGTCTTATCAAGTTCCATCCAGTACAATATGTACACAGGTATGTAGCAATATGGCGCCTCTAATAGATATACATAGCAACATCATCATAACTAATAAGCCACAGAAGGAACCGTAGTACTATCCTCCTCCGAAGCCTGCATCCTCGTCAAGAAGGTCCCAGCCATAACAGCACACTGATCAGCCTCTTTTCGAAAGTTCAGAATCCAAGCAACCATCATGATATCATGCGGCATAAGATCCTGCACAAAATACTCCACTCGACCTTCGTTTTGCTGCATTTTACTCAAGTGCCTCGCCAAGCGATCATGTTCCTGACACATAACCTCCCTACCACCGGAAACAATCAAAACAGGCGAAGGGAGGACAAAGGGGTACCAGATTGGTGCGAGATAAGGCGCGAACTCAGGAGTGATCTGTAGGTTACCGATAAGATGCTTCGCACCCCACGCGGGGAATGAGGGTGGGATATAGTCTGTCCGCACATTGGGGATGTTTTGCCAGAGATGCTTGATGCGGGCGCCCGGGATATCGCACCAAGGCGAGAAAAGCCATGAGCACGTTGGCGAGGGGAGGACTTTCTCGTCGTCATAATCCATGATGTAACGTAGGAGTGCGAGGACGAGGTGGCCACCTGCGCTGTCGCCACTGAAAACGATGCGAGATGCCGGGATGTGCAGGGTGTGGAGTAGGTATGAGTAGGCGGAAATGGCATCTTGGAGTTGGGCTGGGAAACGGCCATTGGGGTTGCAGGCTAGACGGTACTGGAGGCTGAAGACATGGCTTATTGGTGTGTGGCTTAGCAAACTGTTGGCGACGAACTGGCAAGATGATGAGCGGCCGTCGCCGAGGATGTAGGAGCCGCCGTGGAAATAGAGTACAACGTGCTTGTCTTGGGTGGTTGTTGTGTTGTATTGGTAGAGTGATGGGAACCAAGTGCCTCCTACTGCCACTGGCTGGATCTCGTCATCAACTGTGATGGTGGTATAGAGCTCTGGTGGGCCGGGCTCTATCACGACGAAGCGGTCCCCGTCTAGACCTGGCTTGAGAGAAAGTGGTGGCTTTGTGCGAAATACCACGAAAATGCGTAGAAAGACTTTAATGAATGTGTTTCCTAGTGCTTGTCGATACGACCACTCCGGGTCTTGACGAAACCGACGGCTTAGATAGAGCAGTGGCGCGAAGGGCGCTGTCAGAATCGAGTTCATATTGATCAACCTGTTGAATGGGCTGGATTGGACGTTAACGAAAGTGTTTGAAATGTCAAAAGTCAACATGGAAGCTTTTAAGAATGAGGCCAAATAGGTCTGGGTGATGTCAATGGTGCATCACCAGGGTTGGTTCACCAGCGCCCCCCTGACCTAATTCCACGGTTACTCCAGGGCTGGAGTGTCTCTTTCTTGGCCCTAGGGGAGTAAGAAGATATTTTTGTAATTGAAGTGAACCTAAGGTAAATAGGAAAATGATATCATTTGAGTATATGTACGAGAAGACTTGATTGAAATTCACAAGGGAATAAAAGAAAAGAGACAAAATCTAACATTTTTGCATGAAATCATACAATCGCCAAGACATCAATGCATTGCGACGTGAGATACAGACGTGAGAGTATCCAATTAGAAGGGAGATCCCGTGAGAGTCATAAAAGATCGGAGATTATATGTGACTGCTGTGTTCAGCATTTACTCTTCTTCCTCATCCTCGGCAACCTGTAGGAACTCATTAGAATCATTATCGTGGATATCGTAGAAGGAATCACTTACGCCATCGTGGAAGTTCTTTCCATCAGTGGTGGCCTTGATGACACCAGCGCGGATACACCAATCACCGAAACGTTCAGGGGTCTCGCCGTCGGTATCACGCTCAAGAGAGTAGCGCTTGAGGAGGCCCTTCATAATGTCAAGAATCTCATCCTCCTTAATCGAAGAGCGGTAACGCTTGTTCAGGCGCTGGCCGTGGTAACCACCGCCCAGGTACATGTTGTATGCACCGAAGGCCTTTCCGACAAAGGCAACCTCGGCGAGCCAGGGACGAGCACAACCGTTGGGGCAACCAGTCATACGCATGACAATGCTGTCACGAGCAAGTCCACACTCCTCAAGGGTGGATTCGAGCTTGGTGATCAAAACGGGGAGGTAGCGCTCAGACTCTGCCATGGCCAGACCACAGGTAGGGAAGGCAACACAAGCAGAGGAAGACAGACGCAAGCCGGAGAAAGCAGTGTTGTCAAGCTTGTACTTGGCCATATGCTCCTTGATGGCAGGGAGGTCTTCATCGGTGATGCGGGAGATCATTAGGTGCTGGTTACCGGTGAGACGGAACTCGCCCTTGCCCATCTCAGCCAGCTCGCGGAGACCAGTGCGCATCTTGAAATCAGCAGAATCCTCGATACGACCGTTCTCAATGAAGAAGGTGAAGTGGTTGAGACCAGTATCATCCTTAATCCAGCCGAAGGTGTCGACGTTGGACGTGAACTCGAACGGACGGGGTTCGCCGAACTTGAGGCCATCGGGAAGAAGCTTCTCAACCTCGCCACGGAAAACATCAACACCCATATCGTCGATGGTGTACTTCATACGGGCGTGCTTGCGGTTCTTACGGTCACCGTTATCACGCTGCACGAGCATGATCTTCTCGCAGACAAGGTGGACCTTGTCAGCGGGAACGTATCCGAACATGCGACCAGTTTGAGGGTAGGTCTTGGTGTTGTTGTGAGTGGAACCCATGCCACCACCAGCTAGGACGTTGAATCCTTCAAGGTGGCCGTCGGCGCCCTTGATGGCAATCAAACCAATGTCGTGAGCGTAGACATCGGTGTCGTTGTGAGGAGGAATAGCAATGGTGATCTTGAACTTGCGGGGGAGGTAGGTAGGACCGTAGAGGGGCTCGTGGTCAACAACGGCATCTCCAGCAACCTGAACCTTCTTGTCGTTATCGTCCTTCAGCCAAATCTCGTGGTAGGCAGAGGTTGAGGGCAACAGGTGTTCACTGATCTTGGAAGAAATGGCCCAGGTTTCACGGTGGAAGGAAGAAAGCTCGGGGAGAGAACTGCACATAACGTTACGGTTCACATCACCGCAGGCAGCGAGTGTGTCCATCATGGAGTTGTTGATGGCACGCATGGCACCACGAAGGTTGCGCTTGATCACACCGTGGAACTGGAAAGTCTGTCTGGTGGTGAGCTTCATGGTCTCGTTACCGTGTGAGCTACTGATGGCATCCATCTGCAGCCACTGCTTGGGGGTGGCAACACCACCGGCGAGACGGCAGCGAATCATGAAGCTGTAGGCAGGCTCAAGACCTTGGGCCTTACGCTCATCACGGAGATCGCGGTCATCTTGCATGTATGTACCGTGGAACTTGGTCAGCTGCTGATCACTAGCGGGGATAGAGCCAGTGCTCTCATCAAGAAGCGCTTCAGCAATGGTGCCGCGAAGGAAGTTAGAGCCGATCTTGATATCTTCGTTGGTGATCGGGGCAGGCTCTTCGGGCAGGCCTTCCACCTTATCGACACCCAGAGACTTCCACAGGCGAGGCTCCCATTCAGAGTACCCGGTCTGGTAGGCATCTGGGTCCTGGTCATCACCGAGACCAATGTCAGTGAGCTTGCGGCCACCCAGGAAGGCGACACGGTCATCAAGATCCTTGGCAGGCTTGTTGTAGTAGATCTTGTCCTCCTTACGGGGCCAGTAGTGGCTGTCACCGAGACCGAAAACGGAATAGTTGATGGTGGACAAGTCAAGATCACCGGTGTTCTTGACATGCTCCCAGAGGCTGCGACCGTTTACGGGGAATTCACCCTGGCCTGCAGTACTGGTGATGAAGACTACGTTCTCCTCGGTGGGCAAGTCCTCAAGAGGGAACTCATCCATAGCCATGACCATGGTCTTCAGGCCTCTGGCGCGACCACGGTTGCCAAGACGTTTAGCAATGTTCTGAGCATTACCACCGTCGGAGGCAAAGAGAATAGTGAGAGGAGCACCGAACAGACCATCCAAGAGCTTCTCGTAGGAGTCCTTGGCGTTTCTCTTCTGCAAAGCACGAACCTCGGTACCATAAGACTCGGAGAGCACAGGGGCGTACTTGGGTTGGCGGTTCATAAGCTGGGTAAGCTGGTTGTCCCGGCGGAGGAACTCCTCAAGATCACGCTTGATGCGCTCAGAGTCAAGGGAGAACTTCTGCTCGCCCTTCTCCTCATTGTCAGGGTTCCAGCGGTACAGGGGCCAGTAGCCGAGATCGATAGCCTTCTTAGTCTCCTGCAGCACGGTGAGGGCCGAGTCGTTCTCCTTGTTGTAAGGCAGGTAGGCGACAACAACCGAGGGACCCTTGAACTGCTGGGCCTCGGACATGGCCTGAAGAACCTGGGTGTACGAGCTGTAAACAGCGACCGAGGCGACGTATGCGTTGCCTCTGTTCATCGCGTAGAGACCAATATCCTTCTTACGGCGAGTGGCATCAGATGCAGCGCGCTCAGAGTAGGGTTGGGAGTCGATGATGAGCATGTTCACATTCGCACCAGATGCGAGGACGTGGTGAACACCTGAGTTGCCAAGATCGTAAGCCCAAGCATCGGAGCCGATCAGCCAGTCAGACTCCTCATAGAAAAGCTGCTTAGACTGGAGGAGTTCGCGGGAAATCGCAGATCCATCGGCGGAAAGGCGACTAATCACATCGGGAGCCAGTTTGTTAGCCTTGGAAGCTTCCTTCACATTCAGAGCCCAGCGAGACAACCAAGTCTTGGGAATGTCAGTAGCAAAGTCCTTCGACTTGGTGGCTTCCTCGACCTCTCGGATGAAGCGCTGACGGCGCTCCTGGCGAGCTAGCAGCGAACCAAATCCAAATTCGGGGCTTGCGGCAATGGTGCCTGAAACACCAGCGTTCTTGGATCCAAGCTGGTTGGCAATGTGGAGACGCTCACCAAAGAGCTGGTTCAAGATCTTCAAGTATGCGTTCTCAATCTGAGGCTGCTCGAGAGCGTGTTGAACAGTAGGAACCTGAGAGCTTCCGATGTCAAGATTTTGGATGGGAGAAGCGGAGTTTAGGTTCTGCAAGACACCGCGGAGGGCCTGGACAGCGGTAGAGGGCTCAATGTATCCCAGACGGTACCCGACAATTTGAGGAGCCTGGGCGCGAGCACCAGAGGGAGTCAGGCTAGACAGCAGGTCCATGAAAGAAGGACCCCATCGGGTGGTCTTGCGAACCTGCTCGAGAACAGCGATCTTCTCAACGGAGCTAGGGATAGAGTGGGAGATCTGCCCACCGACCCAGGGGCGGTACAGGCGAGCAGTGATCAGGCCAATGTTTTCCAGCTCCGGGTTGGCACCGGCGTTGGCGAGAGCATCCACGAACACTCCGGTAGAGCCAAAGACAAAGATAGCAGACTTAGCGTCAGCAGCACCAGTGTACTCAATGGCACTGTATCTGCGGCCGACTTCTTCGAATAGAGCATTCCAAATCTGGGCTGTCCATTCGAAGATATCGCCCGCGTTAACAGGCCGGACGGTGGCGCTGTCCACAGTCGTCGCGGTCGAGCTCGGGGCTTCACTGCCAGCACTGCTGTCTCTCCGAGAGGAGCCAACTGATGAGTTGTCGACACTAGCGTTGAAAGGAGTTTGAGGTTGAGAGGGCACAGCCAAGTTCGTTGACTCTGGTTGGCCGGAGGGTGCAGTACCCACGGGCTCTTCGGTGACAGTGGTCACACGGCCGGAGTCGGCGTAAAGAGTCTGGGTTCCAGCCGAAGTGGCAGCATTTCCACCAATGTTGAGAACCTTCTTTACGACCTCAACATCCTCCTCGGAGATAGAGGGGTCATTGGCGGAGTTAGAGGGGTCGAAGAAGTGGATGACACCCTTTCCAGACTTGCGAGCAAGCGCGTGGGCTGTGATAGCGATATCCTGAGCCTCTTGCACGGTCTCCGAGTGGAGGAATGTGAAACCGGACTGGCGAATAGAGCTGATCACGGAATAATCGGGGAATGGAGAGGGCTCCAGAGCAACGTGGATGACCACAGGACTGTTGGCAAGACGGTAGAGGTGAGGGACGGCGGTAATCAGGACCGAGGATCCAGTGACGATGGAGGTAGTCTCGCCGTTCTGAATGGGAGTGAAGGTAGACAGGAGGGGGTCTTCATTATAGCGCACAGCTTGGACCTAGATATAGTATTAGTTGGGCTCCGGTATCGCAACCCCAACAATTCCAACTTACCTCGGGGGCCTTTGACGAGAGGTTGCTCGTCTTCTTTGCCTTGAGGTCCTTGAGTGACTTGGAAAATAATGAGTCATTCTGTAGTGAGGGCTGCACGGAGACAACGGTATCACTGGTGAGGTAGGCGATTCTCGCCACTATACAATCGCATGGTGATCAGCCATTGACCTCCATTTTTGAGGAGAAGATATAATAGAAAATGACTTACCCGCTTCGGCAGCACTTGAAATAGACACCATTTTTGCGATTATTAGCTGTCGAGTTCACAGCACAAGTGGGATGATAAAATCGCGATATATCTTATCAGTATGTATGTATGCAGCGATCTCCCACTCGCAGCACAGATCCGAGAAATTGGAACAAGTGAGAGGAGACAATGAAATATGATGTCTCTCTGCTCTCCCTAGAATTCTCTAAACAAGAAAAAAAAAACAGAGCCAGTGGTTTTTCTTTTGGTTGCTTCTCGTCGGTGTTAGATCAGCAACCTGCTGATTGGTCTTCGATCACGACATCAGTGCAAACACCCGACAGCGGAGATGCAAACTTGCCGTTTTAGGCTCAGTGCGGGGGATCCCGTGATGCCCGCCGAGCACGTCAGCGTCGGGGTTTGGCCGTGTACCTCTTGCAGAGGAACTATATAAAAAAGAATATACTCAATTTCGGGATTCTGAAGGGATTTGCTTGAGATCTGAAGTTCAAATAATCCCGGATTACTTTGTGATCAACTCATAAAGCACAAATTAAGGATTTTTATTCATGCTTTTAGCGTACCAATAGCACTACAGCAATTACCCATGCTCCAAATATATTCAAATCGGGGTATTCCCGTCCTTCCAACCTCTTCTAGCTATTCTAGGGCTCGGCTATCCTGAAAGTAATGCTAGAACGAGACTACCGGTCAAGTGCCGAATTAAAGGTCTTCACCGATCTCGCTCGAGTATTCCACTCTAACCAACCTTATTTGATAATTCGGCCGAATGCCATCAAAAATCATAGAAAACTAGTCTACCAATATCTTTTAATGTTAGAAGGATTTGTAGCCTTCGAAGTTGCAGAGAAATACTCGAATATCCCCAGTATTACGGACACTCTGTCAAATAGTCAAGAAATTATGTTGATAATATATGTGAGTTGTATCCAAAAGCAATTGTGTACATAAACAAGACATGAAACCGCAGAACCCCCATATCAGATAAGCAATGTACATTTCCATGTCCAGACGCCAAAATCGTGGATGTTGATGAGCATGAGTGTGGTCGTCAACCAAGATTTTTGTAAAGTGCCCCAATCCTCATCGGATTTAAAACGCCTTCCAGACCCAGACGGTGGGACCCAAATATCGATCAACGACAGTGTGATTTGATCATTGCCATGTACCTGGATCCGTTCCAAAATCATATATGCAGGTTATCGTAAGTATCGAGCAAAAGGGGCTCGGGCTTTGTGGAGTATCGAGTGGAGCCAAACGATCGGTTTTCCGACTCAGTGACCCCAGAAAACGATAGGACAGACACAAGAGCCAATATGGATTGTGTCCCCTGGCTGAGCATAATGGAATTTGTTGCACCCGATACACACAGCCAGGAAGACAGGGGGTTGAAGACACTGAGTCGAGTCCAAGCGAGGGCTGTACATTAGTGCGACTAGTATTGTTCAATAGCCGCTAAGACAGTAATCATTTATCGAGGTGCGTTCCAATCTTGCATCTTGACATTCATGCCGGTAGGTGAATGCTCGGGAATTGGCTGTTGAAGGACAGTAGATCGAACGATAGACGGCGATGGCTGTGGGGGTCCCGTTCCAGAACGTCGTCTCCTCTCTCTTTCCAGCGCACCGGGCAGTTCCGTGTTGTTCGAACGGTTGCGGAACTTGTGGTTGATGCCGCTGAGCCAGTTGCCATCCTCCTCTTCGCCGAGCCAATAGCTGTGACCAATACCGACCATCATGCGACCCAGTTTGCCTTCCCAGCCCTGGCCTTCGGGGCTATAGGGGGAGAAAGGCTCCCGATCGATATCGGCAACGCTGGCGACTGAAACGTTACGGCTGTGGGTCGGGAGTTGGGTGTGGCGGGGAATCGCAACCCAGAGACGGAGGGTCTGGCGTGCGAAAGCGAGCATCACCAGAACAAAGTAAACGCGCATCGCCCACAGAAGGGAGATGAAGATGATGCTGGGGATACTCTCGGGCTGGAGGACGACATTGCTGAGATCTTCGGCGGCACGTGGGGGGTGAGCGACGAAGTTGTTTCCATCCTTTGTGTTCTGGATTTCGACGTAGGCTGCATCGTACTTGGGGCTGGTGAAACCAGCGGTCTGGGCGATTGTATCGCCCCCTGGACCGGCGGCTTTGCCACTGTCGTAATGTTGCGATACCACCAAGAACCAAGTCACACCAAAAGCGGCAGTGTATGCGGCGTTAATCAGGCTGTCGAAGACATAGAGGTAGGTGAGAGCGAGACATTGTAGAGGCGACTGTTTGCGAATGTGTGGGAATAGGAGTGCGGCGAGTCCAAGGGCGACGAGGGACCAAAGGTACATTGAGAGTTGTACGGGGGATAGGTGGTAGCCGGTCAAGAGGGCCAGCAGGCCATAGAGGCCACTGATTTTATTCAAGAGCAGTGAAAGGGTGATCAATGAAGCACCAGTCTCTAAGCTCATCACATAGAGGAAGGACTTGAAAGTTTGGGTTAATTCCGGCAGTGGATAAGATTTGACATCGACTCACCTCTGGCCGCGGAATGCGGAGAAAACGGGAAGCGAGCCCCATGAGTGTGTGTTTTAAGGCCTTTGGCCAAGAATGTGCGTTACCGAGATGAAAATAGCGATGGAAATGTGGTTGGGTATATATACAGGCAAAGCAAGGGAAGAGGAAAAAGGCTGGGTGTATGGCACTGCAGATGACCCAGGGGCGCTATTTCCCGGACGATCCGCCCGCAGATCAATTTCCTGATTCCTTGATGCATTACTTTTTCTTCTTTCACTTATTTCGAGATTTATGAGTTCAAATTTTTCTACTATAGAATTGATAGGTAAATTGTACTACCTTAAAAAGTACATGTATCTCAATATCCATGTGGCCTCGAATAGAAACCCCAATATTCATAACTAAGTGGCGTGCCCCTTGCTTTAATTAACGATTTTATGAATTTATGAAAATATGGATGCCTGAACTCTATAATTACTGCCTCATATACAAGGCATGAATATTCCTAATTAGGTAACTAACTATAAGTCCCGAGGTCGGCTATATGCTGTCTTTCTATGTCAGTTGCTATTTGAACTGTTTATCCAAACAAATATAGAACGAATACTTCTTGCTAAGAGGTTATAGCACTGGATGTCTATGAAATACACTAAGCCCTTTTATACTCTCAAATCCGGTTCATGGATCATTCCATTTATATACCTCGGGAAATAGCTAGCTCACTCTTGGAAGAGGGGAAGTAACTGACCAAGGTGCCCTAGCCGTATTTGCCCCGCATATATTTGGAGGCCTAATATGGAGTTGGTATCAAGTCATTTTCTTCACTGTGTCCTATAACATCTCTCTCTGAAAAACTGCGCAATGACTATCTCATCCACCCAAGAAACTAGAACTGATCGATTGGTCAAATGGGCCGCCGGCCTAAAGTACAACGACATTCCTGAAGATGTGGTCCAACGCACCAAGGATTTCTTCCTAGATACGCTGGGCTGTGCCGTAGCCGGTCGTAACCACCCCGCTGTTTCTGCAATGGTGCGCTTTGCAGCTCAAATGGGCCCGTCTAGTGGGAAGAGCGAACTAATTGATGGCTCCCAAACCCTTACCACTAGTCCAGCATTTGCTAGTCTGATTAATGCTGCTGCATCCCATGTGGTCGAGCAGGATGATCTGCATAATCGAAGCATCATGCATCCAGTGAGTCTTGCGTGTGTTCTCATTCTGATCATTGCACCTCGAGGCCCACAATCAACGCACCGTATGCGGACCAACACAATACTTATATGACTGTAGGCGACTGTAATTTTCCCGGCTGCTCTTGCAGTTTCCCAAGATATTGGGGCAAGTGGACAAGATTTCATCACTGCTTGCGTGGTTGGCTACGAAGTCGGATGCCGGGTTGGAGAGTACCTGGGGAAAAGCCATTACGAGGTAAGGGCCATTGGGTTCACATGAAAATCACCATGGCAGCAATTCTACGCCTAGCCAGATAATTTTCAATTATTAACTTATACTATAGAAATTCCATACTACCGCGACAGGCGGAGTCATCGGAGTTGCAGCAGCTGTAGCCCACCTTCTGAAGCTCGATGCAAAGCAGACACTATCAGCAGTCGGAACAGCTGGAACCCAAGCTGCAGGATTATGGCAATTTCTACTGGATGCAACCCACTCAAAACAAGTGCACACAGCAAAGGCCTGCTTCGACGGTATATTCGCTGCCTATTCTGCCCGTGATGGCCTTCTAGGCCCACGAGATATCTTGGAAGGACCTCGTGCAATGGGAGCTGCTCTAGTGCCCGGCGAAACAAACCCAGAGGCAATTGACCAGAACTTGGGTACTGATTTTGCCGTTGTTCGTTCGAGCTTCAAATGGCATGCATCTTGTCGACACACGCATCCTAGCGTGGACGCACTGTTGAATCTGATGGCCAAGGAAAAGGTTGCTTTTGATGATATTGACTCTATCCTTGTTCCCACATACCAGGCTGCTATTAACGTACTTAGCCTAAGTGGGAATGGCGATACAGTTCACCAGAGCAAGTTCTCAATGGGCTTTGTGCTAGCCATTGCGGCGAAGAAAGGCCAAGCTATGATAACCGACTTCACGGAAGCTGATCTGGAGGATGCCTCTCTGCGTGAATTCCAGAATCGAGTGAAGATGGAGTACAATGCGGGGATAGATTCTCAGTTCCCGGAGAGGTGGCAAGGGACTGTGATTGTTACATGCAAGTCCGGGAAGACTTTCATGGAATCGGTCACATTTGCAAAGGGAGACCCGGAGCTTCCCTTGACAAGGTATGCTTTTCATATGCCTTGAACATAATAGTTCTGACAATCTCGCTAGGTCCGAAATCGAGGCAAAAACTCACGCACTTGCCAAATATGGCGGAATCACAGACCTGAGCAAGGTCGAATCCTTAATCAAGAGAGCGTGGAATCTGGAGCATGAGATGAATGTTAAGGGCTTTGTCTTTTAAGGTATGTATCTCAAGTCATCAGATGTATAAAAAGCGGTGTGAACAAATTGGAAGCCTATTGATACTTGTGACCGATGAAGCAACATATGGCTATTTCTGGTAAGAGTACCACAGCAGTACACTTGTCTTGTTGTACGTAGTTGAGTCAATGGGTATGATAATATCGATTTCATGTTTCATTGGCGCCGGCCATGCGGTGCGTTACCCAGAAGGGAAATGCCATATTGTACAGCTTCATCAATTAAAGCATATCAGGCATATCAGACATGTTAGCCCATGCTGCCAACAGTGGCAATCAGAAGACCTCCAAAGGAAGTCAAGCAAAGTAAGTTCAACTGCCACGAAAAAAAAGTATGATGCTGGTTAAACGGAAATCAAAACACCTTGTCTCCTCCCAAGCGCTCAGAAAATAAACTGGACACGACCGCATTCCGCACTGAAATATCTAGACACGCGCTATCGACTCGAGGAGCAAGCAAAGAAAGAAGAAACATGTACATCTTTGAAAATTGTAGGATATCATGGACAGCCTCGATTTTGATAATCGAGATAGGGCACTTAGGGACGGGGGAATCTTAACAGGCACAGCCGTCATTGCTGGTCGTCTCCTTGGGATTGATATTGACGTCAATCACTTGAGGAGCGGTCATAGTCAGTATGAGGAGATAGTGAATAAAGCACGAGAATGTAACATACTTGTGCTTTCGCCTTGCTTGGCCTCGCCTTCCATTCCAGGAAGAGCCTGAGCGATTCTCCGGAAAAGCTGCTTCACATTATGTCCGACCTTTGCGCTGGTCTCGATAAACATCAATCCGTTCTTCTTTGCCTCTTCCTCGCCCTGTGCAGTGGTGACTTCCCGCTTATCGTTCAAATCGGTCTTGTTGCCCACAAGCACAATAATCACATCGTTCCCACGCTCTCCGCGCACATCGTCAATCCATTTTCGCGTGTTTTGGAACGATTTAGCATTCGAAATGTCGTAGACCACCACGGCGACGCTCGAGTCTCGGATGTAGGAAGGAATTAGGGAACGGAAGCGCTCCTGGCCGGCGGTATCCCAAAGCTGAAGACGGACAGTACGATCTTCAAGGTACATAGTCTAGATACGATGGTTAGTATATAATTTTGCGAATAGATAGCTTATCATGGTAATGCCCAATGAATTGGAACCCTCGTGCGGGGTATAGGGTGGCGTACCTTGGACAAAAAGTCGATGCCAATAGTTGCTTGGTATGTGTTGTCAAACGAGTCATACATGAACCGAGTGATCAATGATGTTTTACCGACTGTAGAAGCGTTAGAAATCTTGACCTAGCCCCTCTCATTGACTAGGGCGCATGTAGTAGAGTTATGAGCCGATGAGACGCTTACCACTCTGTTCGCCGAGGAATACCAGCCTACGTATTTCCATTAGCAATGCGATCCTATGTTAGCTCAACACCGTGCTGCCCCATGTCTTACTTGAACTTCTTCAAGGGGTTCGAATACGACCCAACTCCGGAGGCAGACGCCATTGTCACGGAGATGTTGATGCGGGCTGAAAGTCAGGGGTAATCAAGCGGCGCGGAAGGAGGTCAGGGATTTGCGACTGCGTGAAAGAGACGAGAATAAGGTTAATGCGAAAATAGAAGGTTAAGACCAGCGTCTTCCCATGAATGAATAGTAAAGCCAGGGGAAAACAGATGGTCCAATATGTCCGGGGAAGCACCACGCGAGGTCACCGCCCCAACGGAGCAGTTAATCCGCTCCGACCACCGAGTCCCCCATCCACCTGCTCCCATCCCAGAGCTTCAGCTACCTTATCGGCTGCGTTTTCTACGTCTGCGATCATTCTGACCTTTTCATTTATTCGTCATCAGGCTTATAGAGGTCGCCATGGCTTACCTCTATCCGGCCGGTGTCTCCACCACCGCCCTTATCGTGGTGGGATTGTGTACGTTTCAATGGATCCGACGTGCGATCTGGCAGCTAATGAGAGGATGTGGATTCTAGACATGCTCTTCCACGGAGAGGGTGAAGCATTCAATGTACGAACTCGCTAAAACAAACGATCTGCTCAAATGTTTACTAATCTGACACGTATTAGGTCGGTCGTTTCCTTGAGGAAGTTTCTCCTTACGCTTGGGCAAATTTTGGAATAGCTTCATGCATCGGCTTCTCAGTTGTTGGCGCAGCATGGTAAGCCGATTCTTGTTGACAATCTCCGGCATGGCGATATTGACCGCATCCTTTCTTAGGGGTATCTTCCTTACCGGCTCATCGATTGTTGGCGGCGGTGTCCGAGCACCCCGTATCCGCACCAAGAACTTAATCTCCATCATTTTCTGTGAAGTCGTCGCTATCTATGGTGTCATCATGGCCATTGTCTTCTCCTCAAAGCTCAGCCCGGTAGCCGAAGGCGCAATCCACACCTCCAGCAACTACTACACTGGATACGCGGTCTTCTGGGGAGGAATCACAGTCGGTCTCTGCAATCTTATTTGCGGTATTTCCGTTGGTATCAATGGAAGTGGCGCTGCTCTAGCCGATGCCGCCGACCCCAGCCTGTAGGTGATCCTCGTGATATCGATGATAAGATACTTAGGGCTGTCACTTACATTGTTCTCTTTTTTAGATTTGTCAAGATTCTTGTTGTTGAGATTTTCAGCTCAGTCCTGGGTCTTTTCGGTTTGATTGTCGGTCTTCTCGTGGCCCAAAAGGCAGCAGTTTTGGAGGCGGCCTGAAATTAAGCATTTGAGAGAAAAGAGCTTCAATTTTGGGCGTCAGACAGAGGTTGGGGAATTCGAAACTTATGTCCCAGGCGATTCGCTTCGCCTCTTATTCTCATTTTCATAGTTCATGTTCATGTTTCGATATACACCGCATTGGGGCGTCTGGGGTCGACTATGTAGAGCCATTTTGGTTTTGCTGAATTGTATCAATGATCCGGAGATCATATGTATCATCATATGTATCAGATTTGAGGCGTGAGCTAGTTCTAGCTTGTTACACTAGGGATGTGAACAAAATATGTGTAGAAATCGCTATCAGACGGAATTATTCCTCTATTTACAGGCACTCAACGTAGTCTCTTTCGTCTAGGTGTTTGACGATCTTACAACTTTTTATTCAAATTAATTGAAAGGCAATCTAATTGGGTTACACTCCGACTCTGACCAAGGCTGTGCCAAGGTACTTTGGTATAAGGACTTCGGAATAATCCGTATCGATTGAACCAGACACTATAAAACCATTCGAAGATGATTGGCACATACGAAAAGCAGTATTGGCACTAATTTCACGAATTGCACTAAATACACTAACCACACTAATTTACGTCGGGGTTTGGCGATATTCCGATGTTTTTTCCCTATTAAACAGAACTTTCCCCCACCACATCCACTTCCCCAGACTTTGCTGCACGCACATCATGGCCAATCTTAAAGTCGCAATCCTAATTGTCTCAGACACTGCCTCGAAAGACCCCGCTTCTGACAAGGTAGTTGATGCACTTACGCCTATCTTCGCCGCAGAGGGGAAGTGGGAACCCCCCGCATCCAAGATCGTCCCGGACGACGTGTTCCAGATTCAGCAATCGATATACGAATGGACCGATAGCCCTAATTGGTATAACCTCATTCTCCTTAGTGGAGGAACGGGATTTTCCATCAAGGATAACACTCCAGAGGTTTGTTGATTCTGATCTTTGACTGTGACCTTATGCTCATGACATCACTAGGCTGTATCTCCCCTAATTCAACGCCATGCGCCAGGACTAGTGTAAGTTGGATCCCTGGGTGCCGCATTGACACTAGTGGGCTTGGGAGCTAACCAAGACTTCAAGACACGGCATGATTGCTGCCTCCTTGAAAGTAACCCCCTGTGAGCATGACATCAGGGGCGCTATTGGCGCTGCCATGGCGCCGCCATTTAACTATATTTATATCAGCTAACTCCCCCGCGCAGTTGCTATGATGGCCAGGCCAGTTGCTGGTGTTCGTAACAAAACTTTGATTATTACCTTACCCGGTTCACCTAAAGGAGCCATGGAGAACCTTGACGCTGTTGTTAAACTTCTTCCACATGCCTGTCTACAGTCTGCTGGGGCCAATTCACGGGATCTCCATGCTGGAGGTGTCAAGAAGCTGGAATCAGAGGCTGGTGTTGGTGAACATCAACATCACCATCATCACCACCACCATCATGGACATGATCATGGACATGGACATAAAGCCCCCAAAGCGCATACGTCGCCATCAGAAAGACCACAATCCAACGACCCCACTGCAGGCCCTAACCGGCGCTATCGCTCTTCACCCTACCCGATGCTCTCTGTAGATGAAGCGCTTCGGAGGATCAATGAAAACACTCCTGAGCCAGAAGTCGTTGAGGTCCCAGTGACCACGTCCCTGATTGGCTCGGTTATCGCCGAAGACGTCTACGCCGCAGAGGCTGTGCCAGCATATCGAGCTAGTATCGTCGATGGCTACGCTATCATTGCACCAGACTCTAGCGCCACTAACCAGTCCACGAAGGGGATCTTCCCCGTAGCATCCGTTGCCCATGCCAATGTCGGTGGAAATCTAGAGCCATTACAGCCAGGGACCATCGCCAGAATTACTACAGGCGCCCCTCTCCCCCCAAACGCGAATGCCGTAGTCATGGTCGAGGATACCACCTTGGACTCGTGCACACCTGATGGCAAGGAAGAAGCCACAGTCGAAATCCTCGCCGAGGATATCGAGCCCGGCGAGAATGTGCGCGAGCCAGGCAGCGATGTTATGCTAGGCTCCAAGATTGTTGCTCGTGGGGACCTGATATCTCCCGTCGGCGGAGAGATCGGCTTACTAGCATCAACCGGCACCAAGAAAGTCAAAGTCTTCCGGAAACCCCGCGTAGGCGTTTTGAGCACCGGCGACGAGCTCGTGGAGCACAATGACCCACGAACTCTAACAGGCGGCCAAATCCGCGACTCCAACCGCCCATCCCTGCTCTCATGTCTAAACTCATGGGGTTTCGAAACCGTTGACCTCGGCATCGCTCGCGACACACCTGCCAGCGAACTCGAACATGCCCTCCGCGACTCCCTCCGCGGCGTAGGCCGAGCATCCACTAGCGTGGACGTGATAATCACAACCGGCGGCGTCTCAATGGGTGAGCTAGACCTCCTCAAGCCTACAATTGAGCGCTCTCTCGGCGGCACTATCCACTTCGGCCGCGTTTCCATGAAACCAGGCAAACCAACCACCTTCGCAACCGTCCCTTTCAAACCAACCGGCGACGCCACATCCCAGCAGGAGCGCCAATCAAAACTCATCTTCTCGCTCCCCGGCAACCCAGCCTCCGCCCTCGTCACCCTCAACCTGTTTGTCCTCCCCTCGTTGCACAAGCTCACCGGCCTGGGTCACAGCTCCCAGGCACTCAGCTCTAAGCCTTGGCTCGCGCCGCAGCTTGGCCTCCCGCGTGTCGCTGTCGTCCTGACACATCACTTCCCGCTTGATCCCAAGCGCACGGAGTACCACCGTGCTGTGGTTACGGCATCGCGCTCGGATGGTCGGTTGTACGCGACTAGCACAGGGGTTGAGGGTGCTGGACAACGATCTTCGAAGGTCGGCAGCTTAGCTAAGGCGAATGCTTTGGTTGTGCTGCGGGCTGGACGGGGCGTTGGTATCAAGGGTGAGATTGTGGAGGCTTTGTTGATGGGGGATGTTCATGGCTCGGATACTCGGGTCATTTGCTAGAGGTGTTATACGATAAATGATTTATGCCCAGATGGAGATTGAGTCTCCCGAAAACTGCTTGTGGCTTGGTTCCTTATATGTCTTTCTCTGCTTTGTATATTTCTTTGCCTTCTCCTCTTGTCTTCACGTTTTTCGGTCCTTTTTTTTTGGAACAGGCGATATACGGCCAACCGTAGGTTTCCATCTGTGATGAGAATATAAAATCGTCGTGGGTTTTACATGAAGTCTCCAAGTTGTATGTTTGGTGAATATTACAATCACATAAAGTATCTATTATTCTATCCCCGCAGAATAGAATCAACACCAAAGCTATGGTAGAGTACATAGATAGCCCGCAAATAGAATCATCGCTTTGAATACTTCCAGCCCTTTTTCTTCTCAGCCCGAAATGCAACCAGCGTCCCTTCTCTCCCCTGCTTTCTCGCAATCTCCACAACCAAGAACCGCACAAAATCACCCAGTGTCCAGTAACTGCTATGCGCACTAAGCATATTGAGGTACTGGATATTCAACGGGCCACCACCACCAGAGAGATAATAATCAATTTGACCGTTATCGTTGAGTAGAAGCATGCGTTTTTCAGCGATCTCTTCGCGAGTGAAATCGTGGGTCTCGAGCTCGACATTTGATGGGAGCTTGGAGATTGCTGCGGGGCGAGTAGGGGCTGTGGAGGGCAATAATGTTGATGGATTTGAGCTCCAGCGGAAGACGCTTCCGAAGGATTGCCAGAAAGTGGAAGTGGAGCTGGGAATAGAGCCCATTTTGAGGGAGTTAGAGAGGTCTGAGTCTACTGTTGCATTGACTCGGTACGCGATTGCTGGAAAAGATTGTTAGTATCAGAGATAAGGAGGGCGTGGGAATCGGCTTGGAAGGTTATCCAATCCACTTACGGTCAGTTGTGTGCATGATGTTGTAGAGATTGTCTACTGCGAGACAGCCATATTGACCCGCTTCACCGGCAACACCAGGAAGTAAATCGTCGCCTTCACTGCCTGGCTTGGCTCTGCCTTTTCGTGGAAGGAGACTCGCTGCGAGGATGTTAGACACAGGTGGAATGATGCGATCTTTAAACGTACCCTTATTGAGAAGCAGAAAGAAGCCGACGGGGCTTCCGCAGAGGAAGAGATGTTTAGTATCAAACTCGAAAATGTCGCTGTGTAGAGCCGTATGAGAAAAGTCAAATCGAGGAACATGTGTCGGTTGATGGCTGAGGATGTCTACGGCCATCACGCTTCCAAGAGAATGAGCAATAAGATGAACGCGGCCGTGATCTTGGAACCCTGCATTGTTTTTACACCAGAGGCGATACACACGATTGGCTTCTCTGATCACTGCCTTGACCATCTTAGGTTTGTGGTGGGACAGATAGTAAGGGATGTCAAGCATCA
Organism: Penicillium griseofulvum; assembly: GCF_001561935.1. NCBI lineage: Eukaryota > Fungi > Ascomycota > Eurotiomycetes > Eurotiales > Aspergillaceae > Penicillium > Penicillium griseofulvum. The sequence goes on along the minus strand of NW_024467471.1, from coordinate 1,596,740 downwards.
CATCGCTGATCAGGGACCGGATAGCAGGAAGAGTCTGGGGTGTGATATCTTCGAGAGAAAAATTGTTGCTTGCCGGGTCATCGGCACCCGGGTCAACATCGGGGTCATCTAACGACAAGTTCATGCGCCAATTCACGGGAAGAACCATGGTTCCCCCATGATCCTGGCGTACGTGTGGCCAGACAGGTTCGTTATTGAGTTCCATGTTCACTTCTCGCCGAAACGCATTAATGGCATGAGTGAAATGAAAGCTTTCCATCCTCTCTGATAGCTTCTGCCCGATACCGTGGATAACGAGAACCAAGTCCGTTGGAGGTGGTCGCGACTCTTCCATCTTGCATGCATAGCATATTTGTTCACCTTGTGTAGAAGTACTTTTCGACTGGGTCTTGCGGATATAGTGCCGCACATCGATAGGATTGGGCTTTGATGGGTGCATTTGTTCCCATAATTTTCGACTAAAGCCACGAACCACAGGTATGCCTATCTGACGGCCTTTCCTTATTGCACTAAGAGGTCGTCGTCCCCTCGACACCGATGGAAGTAAGCTGGGCCGAAGTACCTGAGCATTTGTTGCATCCACGTAGATGGCACTGGATGTGAGGTATGACTTGATGCTTTCAGATTGAACAGAGGTGCCGCCGGCAGCTCGATTTTCGTCGAACATCAAGGGATCCTCTGCCTCATCCAGAGGTGAATCACTACTCTGTGTAGGTCTTGCAGTTGTAGGCCGACTGTCTTGATTTGTCCACAGCGGGTAAACGATTTTCAACTCGGCATCGGCCCCGTTTTCCACGCAACTATTCAGTTCATCTTGCCAAGTGTCGCTCCATGGCTTCAAGTACACATATCCTTCCTCCAATTTGTTCGCAAGTTCAGTCTCAACAGGCAACATGGTATTCTTGTAGAACCAAGTAGCTCGAATCACAGTTGATATATCCTGAAGAGGCCTCCAGTAGATAGGCTTCATCTGCGAAAATTGTTAGTTAATTCAGAGCGAGTAAAGAAATGTTACTGACCTTGAGATTCGGTAATTCAACCAGATGAAGCCGTGATACACCGACTGGAATCTTTGACTGCGTGTTTGGCTCCTCTGTTCTCTCCCTTTGCGAGTCCTGAGTCAACTGGTCTAGGCTCACAGTCGTTCTGAGACCCGAAGGTTTGGGTGTACTTCGAGGAGCAGTGCCGCTTCGTAGTTCCGCCTGCCATTCGCCTCCTTCTCTAGATGAAGAGGACTCAAATGAGCGACCAAGTGGCGTCTGAGGCTGAGATATCGGCGCTCGGATAAAAGGAGAGCCACTCATGCTTGCGTCGTGAGAAGGATCAGCTCGTAGACTTACAGTCTCCTCGTCGCCTTCGCCTATGTTCTCGGCCTCCGATAGAGAAATGCTTCTTCTTTTGGCTGCACTTGACTCATTGACCGAAGACGAGCGCGCTCTTCTTCGATCGATGGCAATCGCTTTCGAAGTATCATGTTTAAGCCCATCACCCAGTGGGGAGCCCACGCGATTTTCCTTGCCGAGTTCACGGGCTCGTATTCCAGCACTGCCGGTAGCAAAAGCGATGTGACTCTTATGACTGCGAGATGGTAGTTCATCCGGGAAGGAAGGAGGGTTGCTTAGAGTGCTTCCTCTACTTCCAATCAATGACGGATCCTCATGGTTGGTTGCCTTGCGGCGATCGACATTTGAGACTGATTCGTGACCAGGCACAGCTATCGCCGGAGGCCCTGTCGATGTGTTTGGCCTGGATCTCACGTTCTCGGCCAACGTGGTCTTTCTGGTTTCCCGTAGATCACGCCAAGCTTTCTCTAAAGCGATGTTATCCCTGGCTGAGAATGGCGTGGGAGCAAGTCTTTCACTCCCTGTCCCCTGGCTTGCAGGTGGAGGCAGGGGAGCCAGTGGATCATCGATCGGTAATGATGAGATATAGAAGAACTGTGACCGGATCTCTGGTGGTGATGGAAGTGATTGAAATCTAGTGAAGTCCTGCTCTTCATCCACAAGCAGGCAACTCGGGCCGTAGGTGTGGATCGGGCCCGCCATTCGGATATTGTACGGAGCCCCCTGTGTTTGAGTTTGTATTGAACTCCACCCCTAATATGGAGGGTTAAACGCGAGATTTATCGGTCATTGCTGAATTATTACTTCGAAAAGTGATCATTTACAGGTTCAAGTCAAGGCTGAGCGGTGACTCCCGTGATCTAAGCCGATGACGTCGCCCCACGTGTTTTGTGTACTCCAATTTTTTTCACTTTTGACGTGTTCCAAGTTAAATATAGAAGTTCCAACTAGCTGTTTAAAGGTTCGTTCATCATTGACAAATGCCAAGGCTGAACCTTTGGCCTGGAATATCAGGCGACAAATTAATTTGATGTTTGCAATGTTAACTGTATAGTTCAGCCTTATACATCCGTTTAGTTAGTAGACGTTAGGCTGGAACACAGCATACCTAGTGTATGCAGACTTTAGGAATATCAGTATCTACGGAGATATGCAGTCACGCTGGGAAATATCTTGGAGGCTTGACAATGAATTCTATGTACCAAAATTCAATCTAGCATGAAAATTGCACATAATATCTTACCCCAAACTAGTCAATCTACTAAGGAAGCGAAAGGATTCATTTCGAATGAGTTGGATTTGGATTACGCTAAATTAGTCCACTCATTACTGGTAAAACACACGCAGAAAAGCAGAAACACAAACAGAAGAGCAAGAGCGAAAACGAAACAAAAGCACAAAGCAGAAAGCAAACTGACCACGGCTGAGTCCTACGAGTAGAACAACAGCCAAGGTAGAATTGCAAGAAACGAAAACCGAAAGCCAGACAAGAAGTTTGTGAAAAGAAATCAAACAGAGGTCAAGTGCATGTGAGTGAAATGGAAGCTTAAGAGCGAGAGCTTGCCGAGTTCTGAGTGTCTCGGTAGCGCTGCATCACCTCATGCTTCTTTATTTCTCCACGAACGTGCGCATCGAGAGCCATGATCAGCTCTAGGTGGCACTCATGGGCCTTCAAAATCTCCAGCAAATCCAGGATATCGTGGATATGCTTCTTGACGACCGAATCCGGGGCCACAAAGGTGCGGATGGACATGCTCTTGCAAATCTTTTTCCAGCTGCGAAGAACAATGTATGGCGGAATGCCATTGCTCGCTTTGCCGAAGTTGAGATTGTCCCGGTTTGCGCTGATAAGCTTGTACTGGGTGTATTGGTCGAAGCGGAATTGAGGGACACCGGGCATGTTCTTCTTTTCCCATCGTCTTTTCACCTTGTTGAGAGAACTGGTAGTGAGGTGGCCATCATAATACTCCTTCATCAGGAATTCATTGGCCGCGTGAGTGATCATGTTCTCAATCTCAGCGTACAGAATTGATTGCACATCGGTGCCCAGAGTAATGGGCGCAGTGTTCTCTGTGACGATGCTAGGCTTGGATGGGTTGATCATAGCTCGGTTCTCATCCCAAAACTATCAAAAGAATTATTAGTCAGTGTAACATGTTTTAAAGGCTGAGTCACAAAACACTTACTATTCCCTTGATACTGCCAATGGTTGAATGTCCCTTTTGGAGGGCCCCCTTGATGAATTTGAATTTCTGGTCGCGTGGTCCCTCATTGTCTTCAAGATATCCTTTCTTACCAAAGAGGTTCTTGGTAAATCGCTTGCGCTTGGTTCCACGAGAGTCCACGGAGCCCTCAGAACTGGAGACATCGGGGCTTCGGCTGGCACGACTCAGAGTTGCATAGCTGGAGGGGGTGTTGACACTGGACTCATTGCCGACGAAGGAAGCTGCATAGCTACGTTCTTCGTTGGTAGGCTCAGACGCATGAACGGCCGTCTGATGCTGGGAAACGTCATGGACTGGGACATCCATGACGAAGGTAGGACTCTTCTTTGTAACGTTCAAATGCGGTGGGACAAGAGACTGGTCGACATTGTCCATGTCGGTTGGTCTCAACCATGCTGGGTAGCTGGTAGGAGATGACATGTAGTCCGGACGGAAAAGAGGCTCCGTAAGGCGGGGATCAAGGGGAATGTTGCAGGATGGAGAGATTCCAACCCGAGGGGCATAGGGATAGGAGTATTCGCAGGGATCACTGGGACGACGCTCGGGAGAAGGAGGGGATGGAACTGGAGACGGAGGTGAGTCCAGCAGAGGGGAATCAGGAGTAGTATCGTCCCAATCAACCTGAGCTTCGAAGGTTACAGTGACGCTGCTGTCATTCTCGTCGAAGATGTCCGAACCGAGTTCAAATTCCCGAAGAATTGGATGTCCAACCAATACAAGGCGACCATTATCAACCTTGTCGGACTTGTCCGAATCCCAAGCAGAAATCTCTTGGAGAGGAACGAAAGGAGGAGAAGACGGAGCCAGCACGGGTGGCTCTTGAGGCGGCATATCAGAAGCACAACATCCGTTGAGACAAGAAGGCGATGGGGTCCACATAGCCATCGTAGGTGTAACTTCTTGAATAGTACCGGGGCTCGCAAATTGGGGACTCTCAGCATTACGAATGACAAAGCCAGGAGCCTGGTAATCAGAACCAGTTGTTTGATCCGCATGGTAGATATTTGTAGATGCCGAATTGGGAGGAGCGAGACAATAAGCAGAAGATGAACTTCCTGGATTGGGAGCTTCATTTGCAGGTCGGCAATTTTCCTTCTCCCGATCGATCAAGGCAAGCATTTCCTTGATGGTTGGGAACTGCGCTGGAGTGAAATCTTGATCAGGCACTCGAATAGCAGGATTATCCACTGCCGTGAATTGGCATTCTTGCTGAATTTCGCGCACTGGGGTAGCACTGGGAGCTCCTGCAGCTGGGGAATCTGGTGGTGAATCTTCGTACCACGAAGTTGCACTATGACCGTGGTGGTGGGGACTGGAATTGGCTTCGGCATAAGAGGCCTCAGGTGGAGAAGCACAACTTAGAGCAGCCAATGCCAAGCCACGGTGGACAGAGGATTGGATGTGGTAAACAGCCTGTGGGTCGTAGTGGCTATCCGAAATGGGTACAATGGGTGGTGGAGTCTCGTCCGAGTAACCTGGCAGCTTGGTCTCCTTGAGAAGCAAATTCGGATTCATCTTTACACTAGAGTGCACAGAGCCATTGGCGATTGAATCCTGGCCAACCTCGGTAGCAGGCTGAGAAGCTTCTTGTTGGGAGAATGAAGTTTTGGCCTGGTGGCCTTGCATGTCCGATCCGTTAAGCACGTAACGAATGTTCATTTTGTTGAGATCACTATCAGAACGTTGGAAGACACCCTCCTGGCCAACTGTGGTGGCCGGCTCAGAAGATTCCTGGGGAATCGGTGGCAATGGTTTGGTAGAACTGTTCGTCATTAGATTTCATGTCCAATAAGTTTAGGTAAGGATAGCTCGTACGTATTATTCTTGTTCACGGTAGCTCCATTGCGGCGAGCTGCACCTCGTTCCGCAATGCCACGAAGACTTTCAGCCATGCTGGGACCCCGGTCTGCAAAGGGACGTAGGCTCTTTTTGCCACTCCTCTTTGCGGTCTGAGGAACTACATGTGGATGGTCTCGATACCATTGCTCGCGTTCATCTTTGTAAAGGAGTACTGACTCGTCCTCCCGGTCAATGGAGCTGGGAGCTTTCCAGGGACGAGTTGGGGGATATTGAGACATTGTTCAAATCAAGTTTGCAATTGCAGAACAGGAAGCATGAGACACGGAAGCGTAAAGAATATCAAGAAGTATGGGAAGAAAGAAGGAAAGGAAAATTGGAAGAAGAGGATACTTAAGCAGTGCTATCGTGGGAAGTCAGGGCTACAATATGCCTAGTCACAATAGCCAATTGCTATTGATCCATGAATACCCAATAAGGCATAGTAGCAAAATCGAGGTCATTGTTGAGGTTAAAAAGGATAGTATAATGGAACCACATGGTCTGCAACAATAGGACTATCCAATAATGTGGCTGGAAATGTCTCACAGACAATAAGGAACAAAGAAAATTGAAGATGGAAACAAAGAAAACATAATATGGAGACAAACAATGAACGAACAAACGGAGAAAAAAATAATTTAATTTTCCCTATCAAGGAGCGTTGACAAACCGACCAATCAAACGCCTCTTCATCACATGAAACTTCCTACATAGTACTAGTATGATCAAGTTTAAAAAGACGACAAGATATAATAGCATATGCTCCATAATCATGGGGCTGCAATACTTTATACGTAGAATAGTCATTTTTAAATATATAATTTTTCTCGCCTTTTTTGCCGCTTACCTATTAAAATGAGAAGTGGGTGGAAATATTAAAAGAAAAACAAAAAGAAAAAGAAAAAATCAAATAGAATTTCCAGAATATATACTGCCAATAAAATATCACAAGGTCGCATATGGACCGGCTATTCCTATGTGTATTAATTAATATTACAGATTATTGATATCAATTTACCAACCCGTATCTACATATGTACATTGTGACTTATAAACCAAAAACATGGCATTGCTGATACTCCGTGAGCTCACAACTAGTATAACACATTTTATGTGTTGTCGCCACCCACTACATTAATAATAAGATACTATTGCAAAAATTTCTTATTCACCCTATGTGGAGAGACAACTGAAATATTGTCTCTAGGTTACCTGATTTAGTCCTTTAAGGATGTTGTCTCCATTTAACTACATGAGTGTAGTAGTTTATGGATATAGTTCGGAACGGTACAACTTGTACCCGACCCAGGCCTCTTCGGTCGTTATTGCCTTGTTGCCTTGTTGCCTTACGTGTCAATATTTCCATTCTACGGAAGAATCATTCATAATGACTATTATACTGTTGGGAAACCAAGCAAATTTAAACAAAAGATGTAGGTCATTTAAACTACTGTTGATAAATTTCCAGGGCGAAGGTTGGGGTTAAACCCTCTGAATGCCGTTACTAAGACCAAGCTTCGAAAATGTTGTTTGTTTTGCGTGGAACCGACCTATTTGCCTTGGACCAGATTGAGGAAACAACATCAGAGATGCGAGATACCATCGGTATTTTAGTGAGAACATGGCATGGGGTTTCGGGGTCTCCGGAGTGTAAGTACCAGGTTGAACTACCATAATAGCACGGGACTTGTACCAGTGGAAGACGGCAAGAGTTCATTCAACTCGGCAGAATGAGGGCAAGTGATCATGTAACCAATAATATCAGAAACAGCAATCCACTGGCCATTTCTGGATCTATATCGGGCAATTTCCTAATGTACGGAGCACGGAGTATGTTGTACATAGGAGAGATATAGATCCCGGGCAGGGTTGCCGAGATGGTGTCACGTGCCCACCAGTCCGCTTACCGAACTCGTTTCCGGGTGGAGCTGAGGAAAAGAGGAGCAACCCAGTCACAAACCAGTCACAATCCAGCCAGCCACCAGCTCGGGATCAACGACGGTATTATGGACATCGTGCAAAGCCAGTCCTATCCCCACACACCTCTTGTTTCTTCGATTCTGACAAATCGTCCATAACTCCATATCTCGCAGATCTGATTGGCTACCCCAACCCACGAACGGGTACTCCCCACGATTCCGCCGACTCTGAATGCCGTGGATGTGCTCCGTTGCTTCAGTTGAACACCCAATCCGTCCGCTTACCCCAGTTCCCGGATAGTATATAGGGCAGCCATGGCCCTCATGCATTTTATTTCGGTCATCTTGCAGGGTGATACTCTGATCTCCTCCATCTTTCTTTCAAATCATATATACGATTATTTACGCTGATTATATCTGCATTCGCCATACGATTCATACCCCACCTTGGTCACTAAGTTCGCTTTTGGCCGCCATCATGGTCCAACAAGAGAATTATGACATTGTTATTGTGGGCGCTGGTCCCGTCGGTCTGCTCCTGTCCCTGTGTTTGTCACGATGGGGTTACAAAGTGAAGCACATCGACAACCGCCCAGTGCCGACCGCTACTGGTCGGGCCGACGGTATTCAGCCGCGATCTACCGAGATCTTACGCAATCTTGGTTTAAAGCGCTCGATCATGGCTTATGAGCCTGCCAAAGTGTACGACGTTGCTTTCTGGGATCCCAAGGGCGACGGCTCTGGCATCGGCCGCACTGGCAGCTGGCCTAGTTGCCCCCGTTTCATTGACACTCGCTACCCTTTCACCACCCTGGTCCACCAGGGCAAGATCGAGCGCGTGTTTTTGGATGAAATAAAGAAGGCTGGGACAACCGTCCAGCGGCCATGGACCATCGTTGGCTTCAAGAACGATGGCAGGAACGCCGATTACCCTGTTGAGGTCAACCTGAAATGCCTGGATACTAATGTCATCGAGAATGTACGCGCAAAGTACTTGTTCAGTGGCGAAGGTGCCCGCAGCTTCGTCCGTGAGCAGCTTGGCATTAAAATCCACCACAAGGATCCTATTGCCTATGTTTGGGGTGTTATGGACGGTGTTGTGCGCACCAACTTCCCTGATATCGAGGTAACGATGCCCGAAAATAGTCAAATACATGAACCTGTCTGACCCATTGCTATACAGACAAAATGCACCATCCACTCCGATGCTGGCTCAATCATGGTCATTCCCCGAGAGGACAACATGGTGCGCCTGTATGTGCAGATCGCCTCCTCCACAGACGCTGACTGGAACCCCCGAAAGTCAGCCACCGTCGAGGAGGTGCAGCAAACTGCGAAGAACATTCTGAAGCCATACTGGATCGAGTGGGACCGTGTCGAGTGGTATTCTGTCTACCCCATCGGACAGGGTATTGCTGAAAAGTACACCCTTGACGAGCGAGTCTTCATGGGTGGTGATGCTTGTCACACTCACAGCGTCAGTATTCCGCTTCGAAGTCCCTGTTCTGCAAATATCGCTAACACTCGTATAGCCCAAGGCTGGCCAGGGAATGAACACTGCTTTCCATGACGCGCTCAACATGGCCTGGAAGATTCACGCCGTGGAGAGTGGCTTTGCCAACCGTTCTATTCTCAGCACCTACGAGAGCGAGCGCAAGGATATCGCTGAGACTTTGTTGAACTTCGATTCCAAATACGCAGCCTTGTTCTCCAAGCGCCGTCCTTCTGCTGGCGAGGTTGGTTCTGCTAGCCACTCCACTGTAGGTGCCGTTGGGGAGGAAGACGAATTCGTGAAGACGTTCAAGTCATCTTGCGAGTTTACCAGTGGATACGGAGTGGCCTACCAGCCGAACATTTTCACCTGGGACGCAAGCCACCCTGCAAAGTCCGCTCTGTTCCAGATTCCTGGCGTTCATCTGACTCCAGGTCGCGCTTTCACCCCGACCACCGTCACCCGTCTTGCAGATTCCAACTTTGTCGAGCTTGAGCAGGAAGTACCCGCTAACGGTGCGTTCCGCATCTTTATCTTCGCTGGCAACCAATCCAAGACCAAGAAAGCCATTGCCGACCTTGCTGCCAACCTAGAGAAGGAGCGCTCATTCCTTTCCGTGTACCGACGATCTGACATCACCGATGTGTCATTCTTCGAGCGCCACAACCCTCATTCCAAGCTGTTCACACTGTCTGTGATCTACGCAGGCTCCAAAAACACTATCGATGTGGACTCCATTCCCCAGGTCCTGCGCGACTACCACCACCACCTCTATGCCGATGATATTCCCGATGTGCGTGTTCCCCAGGCTCAATTTGCGGCCCACGAGAAGCTAGGATTTGATGCTGAGAAGGGTGGTGTCGTCGTCACCCGCCCCGACAGCCACGTGGCTTGCACCGTGCAGCTGGTTGAGGGAAGTGGCACCACCGACGCTCTCAATGAGTTCTTCAATGCGTTTTCAACGAAACCGCTGGGCCAGGACTCTCAACAGAGCCGTCTGTGAGAATATTGTCGTGTTTACGAGTCTGTATTTTACCTTCAAGATGTATATAGCAGTGGATAGCTTGAGCATGATCGGCGTTTATTTTCAATTTCCATATGAATAAATTTACAATTCAAATATCCAAGCTCCTCTTCACACTTCTATAGTACCTATGTTCATAGTCTTGGTCAGCTCATTGTTCCAAAGTGGTCACATGCCAAGCCTCGATCTACGTTAAGTATTTTCCATCTCCACCCCGCATCACCTGCAGAGAGGATCTTTCAGCCATCACTCAATATCAAGATCACCCACTCGGTCTCAAAAGCCAAAAATGCTTACTCTTTTGATCGAAGCCCAGCTGGAGGGGTAGGTTCTCCTATCTTTGTTTCATATTGAGCCTTTGATGTTACCTGCATATCCCCGCACCGCACTCCAATTCCAGGAACACCGCGCGGGCAGATCCTTTCGGTCACCACTATCAAAGATTCAACCAGCTAATATAATGAGATAGCGTTACTACCCTCCTGCCCACTGACACCGAGGAAAATCCCTACTTCTACACTTTCCGAGTGAAGTGTACCTCCTGCCACGAGACGCACCCCAACTGGGTCAGCTTCAATCGTTTTGTACGTGGATCCCTTCCATATTTCTCTCCATTCTGTTGCAAATGAATGGCTTATTAACTGTATTGATGTATAGGAGACGCACGAAATCCCTGGTAGCCGTGGCGAGGCTAATTTCGTGTGGAAGTGCCGACTATGCACGGTAAGCAAGCTCTCTTTCCCAATATGATAGACCGAAAGAGTTTCATTTTTTCCTTTTTTGGACGTTCCATCTATTTGAGCTTCATCCAGTTCTGCTGGCATCAGTCATTTAGGTTTCTGACCTTTCGATGAGTATACAGCTAACAACCTCATAGAAAACCCACACTGCCTCCGTCATTAGCGGACCTCACCCCTATGAGGCCCAGGAAAAGAGCAAGGCTCAGAAGATCATCGAAATGGACTGCCGTGGCCTCGAGTTTACTGAGTTCAAGCCCGACGTGAGATATTCTATCCAGACTTACCTATGTAATTGTATGTGCTGACAAAACCAATATAGGGCGAATGGGAAGCCAAGGCTATTGATTCCACCACCACCTTCTCTGGCATTGATCTTACGGAGGGTGAGTGGTATGACTATGACGAGAAGAAGGGTGAGGAAGTCAGCATCAAGGAAATCACCTGGACTGTTGGCCGTTAAACAAAGATCTACTTGCTGATGATGGCTGTTGGATCAGAATCTATGAACGCTGATGAATTTTGATCATATTTTTCCTTTGTATTATTACTGGTGTCAGTTGAGCTTGAGCGTGGAAGCTGTGATAGGAATGGGGGAATGAAGCATATCAAAAACGGGATATTGTTCAATGATGAGATAGCAAGCCATCAAACAAAGTTTATTCCGTTATTGTAGTTCTAAGAAGTTGAAGGATATTTACCTACAGCAAAGCATTGTGTCCAAGCACTTTGATATCACCAGGGCGGTGTAGAATTGCCACAGTTGATTGGGCATTGACCACCGCCTTATTCAGCTCACATTTTCGCGATCTCGCCGACTCCGATGCCAACGCAGTTAACAACACGACCAGCACGATCAATCAACGAAGTGACATATCTTGTTTGAGCTTTTGCTATTGTCATATCCTCAAATCCTACTCCATCCCAACGAACCAGAAACGTATCTCGAGTTACAATGAGTGTCCGTCTTCACCCCCTCAAGCTCATCCCGCTATCAAGCTCAAAATCCCGCTCATCAGCACTCGAACCTGCAATCTATTCCCGGAAGACCAATTGTTAACTCGCACTTTTACAGTTCCAACCGCTTAACCCCCGTCCCTACCTCCAGGCCCGGTATGCGACCCGCCCCCAACCCACCCGGACCCCATCAAGCAGCCCCAAGCAGCATATGGAGACATCCGCACAATCCATCGCCTCCGTTAGCACCGTTTACTAACTTAAACCTCTTTGCAGCGTGGGCACCGAAGTCCTCATCCGCTTGAAGTGGGGCCAGACCGAATACAAGGGCACTCTCGAGAGTATCGATTCATACATGAACGTCCTGCTGCGCGACACGCAAGAGTTTATCGACGGAAAGGCTACCGGTGCATTGGGTCTTGTTCTAATCAGGTAAGTGATGCGCTTCAACGGGATCAGCGTCGGGTTGAATACTTGTGATTCTAGTTTAGCTAACTCTCTCTCTCTTCCAGATGCAACAACATCCTATACATGGGCTCGGCCGATGCAATCGAAATTACGGACATGCAATATAAGTGATGTCTTGCATATCCTAAAACGGAGATGCGATGCAGTGCGGTACATGAGTGGGGAAGGGTGAGAGATGACGGCTGTTATGTGTCTGGGAATAAAGTGTGCTTCGGTGTTGCAGCTTCGGAGCGGTTTATCTGATGCAATGGGAGTCCTATTCCATCGACGGGATAGGATAGTTGGTTCGTGGCACACTCAGATGGCTACACTGCGCCCGTCAGGCACCCGAAGACACGATCAGCTCAGCTCTGCACAGATGGACACGGAAGATCGATGTACCGAGTCTACCGGAATTTTTGGGACTCGGGTGCGTTCTCACAATTTCAATTATCACGAGGCGTTTGTTTGTTAATGGCTTTTCAAAGTGGGGTTTGTGCATGGCCTCTGACCAAAATCGAATCAATTACTTTCTGCACAAGTCTGACATACGTAGTTCGGTACTGTGTTGTTAATCAGGGGGTGCGAGTCTGCTGCGCCATCAAGTATCGACGGTGTATTATGACTCAAGTGCGGCGCAGCGCAGCGACGACACGGTCTTCAAGGGTACCGGTGATGAAAAGGGGGACTACAGCCTAAACCCAATAGGCATCGACATATTTCGAATGTACCGTGTGCTCCGGTGCACTGAAGGCAGACACTATGACCCAGGGAGATCAGTTTCTCAACAGAAACTCGTAGTATTTCGGGGACGGGTTATAATCCCCTTGGGAATAGCTGTATCGCACAGTCCGCGCAATGGTCCAGTTGACATCGGTCCGGGCGCAGCCCTGAGCAATCTTAGAGGGCAAATTGACCTGTCCTCCGTATACCAACGTTTCGTTACTCGTGCGAAGAGGACTGAGTCAACGAAATCCCGTATTATATGATACATTCGTCATGCTAAATCAACTTAGAAAATGTCTGGGGCAGGTTAAGGTGGCTAATTGCTGTGGCGGTTCTTTTTATAGACGTACCACATGGCGCACAAGTCCTTACTTGTACTAGCCAATGTACGTACACCCATAAGCCGATCACCCGTCCCCTCTCCGTACTCCATAGATTCCATGCCATCGACGTCATGGCGCTTATGGCATCCGCAATAGTAAGCTAAGACAAGTAGCGTACTGCAGGGTGATCATAGCCAGTTACAGAGTTTATGAAGTGTCTGCAGAGAGAGGGAAAAAAAAAGAGGGGAGCATATGATCTTCCTACAACTATCCGAATTTGGCCTTTTCGCATGGGCCATGTGCTCCTCTATATATCCTGACGAACCATTGCAGTTCTTCACAGCCATTGTTGGTCACTCGGACGCCACGAAAGTCGATCTCATTACGCAGCCAGTATTGAGGTCACACACACTGCCAAAAGGGGGTGCATCCACTGTGGGGTGCGAAAACAGGAGTATTTACATGTACTCCGTATACTCCGTTCTATAAAATGTATAGAGTTTACTGATTCGGGCATTTTCCTTTTTCAACATCGGATGCCATTTCCATTCTTTTATAAAAACCTTCTTTCTCCTCTTTTTTCTATTCCCTCGCTTTCCCACTTGAAACATCCAAATCTGCAGTCAGCAACTTGCTACATTCTTTGTCTCATCTCACGCTTGAACTTACATCTATACACCCTCGTGACCCCTCTAAATTTCCATTGGAAATTATATACTCTTTATCTTTCACCAAATCAACAAAGAAACACTCTACACAATGCGCGATACACGCTCCAGGTTCATTGAGATCCTCGATCCCAAGGACTCATCCCGACGTATGTCCGACTCAGATGTTCGTCTTGAAGACGTCCTCGCCGACCACGAAGCAACCATCAACAGCCGCGCTCGCTCTTCTACACAATCTTCTGCGAAACCAAATAAAACCCTCTCTCGTACGAACTCGACATCCCCGACGCCACGTTGGAAACGTCTGAGCAATATCCTCGCGCAACCACGTCGGAACTCTTAATATACGCCCTCACCTTGCAGTAATGTGCCACGCTGATACCCTTCTTCACCTTACTATATGTCTCAGACCTTGAGATTAAGACAATGCGAAACACATTTCTCGCTTGAAAAAGAAAAAAGAAAAACGGAAATACAAATTTACAGATACATTCACGACTTGGCTGGTTTGATCTTTCGTGCCCGGGACACTGTGAATTGGAAATGAGATTACGACTTGAAATGAACGGCGTTACCTTTGCACGGGGAGTGTTTGGCCTCAGACCGTCTGATATTTGCTGGCAGTCCAGATGACAAGACCGGACCCCGCTTTGATATGCACTTTGTTAGCGATTTGGATTTGGATTTGAATTATATTATCTGGTTGGTTTGGCACATGTATAGAAACTGAATTTTGCAACGCGGTCTGAGACCTGCGTCAAATGTCATGATATTATCTCTCAGTATCAAAGGTAATGAAAATGGCTATAACCTTTGACTCCCGCTTGTAGCCCTTTTAATATGTGCGACAGTAACCGAAATTCTATTCGATTCCAATCGATTCTTGAACTTTGTACCTGGCGAATATTAAATCCGGCGGGGGTCTTAGCTTTAACGTATTTACTACTTCCAAGGTTACTGTTGGATCACTTATAGGGCTTGTAGTATGTACAAAAGAGGTGGACCCTGGACCCCTATCGGAGTGGAACGTTCGTTACACTCTCTGTTGGACAGTAATAAAAATGGGTCTGGAAATGCTTCCGAAAGTCAGGAACAGCATTTCTATGATAGCTAGCAAGGATAGCTCTCTTTTGCATCTTGTCTAGCACAACAGCTCTCGGTGTTATGGGATACAATTGGTGACTTGGTGCTGTATCGGTCTCTGTCCCTGCGCCGGACCATTCGGACCTGAGAGCCTAGACGAAATCGTCTGCATGTAGGGCAAGCTATACGAGAGACCTGATCAAGATTGAAATCTAAAAAAAAAGCTCAAGTTGGAAAGGGAACTGTAGTAAAACGATAACGTCGGACAGACTTCGGGACTGAGATCTAGCCCTTTTAATTTGTATAGACTCTACCAATGTAATAATGTATATCACTTTGAGACAGGTTGAGTTGGTCTGGTTGGATATTCCCGGAGATTTCCCGGTACTATATCCAGTCGTCTCAATTGTCCAATCAGCTCTATCCAATATTCGACTTTTCTTTGCCATCAATCTGTTAATCTCCGCGGATGCATGTTAACGCGACTATTACCAGCGGTATGAGAGTGGCATCGAAAATGTTTAGAATTCTTGGAGTTATGTCTCGCTACTTCCCTGGTGGTACTATGGTGCAGACGAAAATAAGCAAATTACCGAGATATGGTCTGGTGTTTCTTCCAGGGGATTGTGCTGTTGTAGCACCTTTAACCCGTTTTCACAAGCTTGACGTGGAAATTATGCTTGTGAGTATGAAAAGTTCGGAAAAGATTGGATGATCAAGACGACTTTTATCACCTCTCCGCCTTTTGCTGCGGTATACCGTGGAATGCGTTAAGGATGATTTATATATATTGCCTCCTACCTGAATAAAAAGCGATATCACCCTCTCCTCTCACAAAGTTCTTCGTCAACCACGAATGTTGGATTGGTGACAAGCGTTCTCCACGAGTGATAATCGCCATGTTCCATATAAATACATGCAGCGAGCAATGATGGGTCACGGCACGACGGGGACAAAAATGGCTTGCATGGCGAGGAGGAATACACTATTTCGGATATTTGTTGGAAGAAATAACGTCGTAGGTTGGTGAGCATGTTCCCTATAATCGACTATCGAGGCTACAAAGGCTACAGTGCCACAACGGCAAGTTGGTACACGGTGTTGATACTCACTTTCCAGTCGGTAATATTAGAGGCCAGCCAACTCTCATCATGCTGTACTTTACCGTTTGTGTCTTCGTCTTCTAGGTCGATAGAACAAAACAGAAAGTAGAATCAATAATTCCTAAAAACGGATATAATATTCGGATATGATAGATCTCTTATCAAACCTGCCCCACATCAACCTCATCTCTCCAAAACACAACTCTGCCCAGGTGTGAATGACGGAGACCCTGCAAAAACCCGCGTCTAGTCCGAAACATCTCAACACCAAGCAATAATCTTCCGCGACACTCCCCGAAACCCCGACTGTCGCGTCTTCGAGACGTGCCCAAAAGTGCCAAGTCGTGTCATTCCACGCCTGTCACCTCATCTAGCCCTACGAATCAAACCAAAAAATGGCCTGGCTCCAGCAAACACCAGGCTCTGGCGGTCGCGCATCCCCAACAGTCTTTGAGCAACAGCGCGAGGAACTCGTCCGAGAGATTGCAGTGGTATGTACCAAATCCATGAAACTCCCGCACTCGCGAGTCCTTATCGGCTGCCGCAACCGATGTTAATTTCGCGCAGGGTATGGAACAAGTACTTCAAAACATCAACCGTCTGAATCGGAATCTGGAGAGTGTGATTGCAGTAAGCTTCAATACCCGGGCAGACAAAGCGTATGTGCTAATGGTGTTAGGTGGGGAATGAATTTGGATCAGTGGAAGCTCTCTGGTCCCAGTTTGAGAACTTTATGGGCCGGACTGAAGAACAAAACGAGGAGACCGGCAATGACAATGGCAAGCGGAAGGTTAGCGGGGAGAGTGATGCAAGTAAGTCGGGAATAAAGCGTGAAAACGACGAGGGTGACTCGACAGTTATGCAGTGATGGTTTACATTTTGGTCTGCATGACGGGTCTCGGCGTCGGGCTGTTTTACCTTTTTTTTTAGATACCATTCAGAATTCGGGTTATGATTACGACCTGGAAAGAAAATATACGAATCCTACGAGACATTGATAAACACAAAAGGTCAAATTTATTGTTTCAGTAAGACATAGGACATCGCTTTCGCCAACAGAGCATATCAAATAACATAAAACGAGAACACCACTCCCATGCATGCCAATGGAAAACGGCAAAGACCCGAGTCATGAGAGACATCAAATGGAACAAGGGGGACAAGGGTCATAAGGGTCAAAAAGAAAATAGCAAGGAACAAACGTGAAATAAAAGAAACAGCCTCCAGCAAAAAAAGAATCGAGATCATTGTAAGGGCCGCGCAGCGTATCGATACAACAGAGAATTTGGAAAGTCATGTCTAGCTTTGTCCAGCTTGCGGCGACATGTCACATACATAGGCGAGCGGGCAAGCAATCCGACGAAGCAACCAGGCTTGTGGTCCGGCCAAGAGAGAAAGGAAGAAGGGTGTCGAGAATGGGAAAAGAAAACACATATCGAGTAGAATCAATCTACAGAATCTTGCAAGTGCGCTTCTTTATCTTCTTGCCGGGCCGGGGGCCTCCTGAAGACACGGCGCCTGTGCGACTGTTGCGGTTATTACGGCTATTGCGTCCGGCCGGTTGGGGGGCTGTCCAGCCTTGTTCTTCGATTGAGATGGCCTCGTCAACAGCCTTGGCGAAAACTTCGTCCACACCTCGCATCTCCTTGCTGCTGCATTCGGCGTATGTTGCTCCCATCCGTTGGGCGACATTTTCACCTTGCTCTGGTGTGATGGGGGTCAGGCCTTGTGTTTTGAGGAGTTCAATGCAGGTTCGTTTATTGCGCAAGTCGGACTTCAGGCCAACGAGGATAATGGGTGTGGTGGGGCAGAAGTGCAGAACCTCGGGATACCACTAAAAAGAGAGTTATTAGACATATCGAGCAAAGATCTCCGAAGTTTAGAACTCACCTTGTCAACAACATTCTCCAATGATGCGGGGCAATCGATAGCAAAGCAGACAAACAGAAGATCAGTCTCGGGATAGGACAGTGGACGCAAACGATCATATTCCTCCTGTCCGGCAGTATCCCAGAGCGCTAATTCAACAGTCTTGCCAGAAGCCCGATGTGTTGTTTGGGTGATATAGTTCTCGAACACTGTAGGGACATATTTCTAGATGATAATCAGCAAGGACTCATCTTTCCCCGTAGATTGGACCGTACCTCTGGGAAGTAACCTTGGGAATAACTGATCAATAGACAGGTCTTGCCACATCCACCATCACCCACCACTACAAACTTTTTTGAGAATGAGGGTGGCTGAGTGATGTTGGTTGCCTCGGACATCCGTCCACTGGAGACACTGGTATTGGTGCTGGCTGTGCCGTGGCTGACTCGGACACTGTCACTGCGCGCTCGACTGTGACGCGGTGTCAAGGATGGAGGAGGGGTGGCGAGAGAATGGCGGCGCGATGCTGCATAGTATTGATCTTCGTACATAGCACTCATGATGAGCAGGGGTGGAATGTCGTTTGTAATGTGATACAGGAAAATGGTCTGATAGGAGAGAGAAAGATGTAGAGAAAAAAAAAAGAGTAGGAGAAGATAGATCTAAAAAATGATCTAGAGGATCGATAGAGCAAGAGGATCTGGCGAGACCCGTGAGACCCGTGAGACCCGTGTTTACACCGGGGCTACCATAGCAACGGCCGTGCCTCCATGACGCCAGGGCTCCGCTCCCCACGATCAAAGGTATATCTTCCAAGGTTAACTAGAAATTTACTGGTTTATCTCGATCCTGTTTTGCTCTTGACTCCGCTAATATATTCTTATACCCCACCGTTCAGCTCACACCATTTCAGTTGGCTTTTTTTGGTATAACAGTTTACCGATGTGGTCATGTGATTGATCTTGAGATATGAGGTCTCATATTCATTTTAGATAGTATAAGCTATAATTTAATTTAATCTTTGTATAAGGCTTAGTGGAAATAGATTGTAAATCCGATCTAACAGTCAAGTGGAAATAAAATTGAAAACAAAATGGGCTTAACGCTATAACTGCATGTCATCCTTCTTCAGCCCTGGCTTTTTCGAGGCCGGAGAAGGCCGAAAGCCACGAGTTTACAATATTCCCTTTATGTATTAGCGGGTTATACTCTTTTTCAGCTTTATCTTTTTCTCCACTGTCAATTACAATCATATTTCTTATAATTTCAGAATCTAAGAGCCGCATATTAAGTATAG
This sequence comes from Penicillium griseofulvum, assembly GCF_001561935.1. NCBI lineage: Eukaryota > Fungi > Ascomycota > Eurotiomycetes > Eurotiales > Aspergillaceae > Penicillium > Penicillium griseofulvum. Next base: position 1,577,688 of record NW_024467471.1, on the reverse strand, counting down.
TATCCTTAGGTAAAATCAAAAGAATTCATGAACTATTTCATGAACTATTTGAAGGTCAATTGAATCTACCGGAGATAGTAGATCAGCATCGGCTTCACATGTGTCGAGTCGATGATAAATATATATTGTAAATCTATAGATCAAACATATTTTCCCCCGAAGAGGTAGACACAAATGAAAGTCTATGTCAAAATTAATTAGTTAAAATCGAGAACAACCTACAACCTGCGATGTATAACACTTGAAGCATCCCCGGGGTCATGCCGGCCCCGATGCCATGTGACTAAGCACACAGATGGCGGGCCCCAGGCATCAGGGGTCTGAGCCGCGGATCTCAACTTTGGAGGATATTCATTCAACCTCCCGAGGTCGAGTTTCTCGATTATATCATTTGCTTCAATCCAACTTCAATTCGCTCCTTATGTTTTGAACCCTATAACCTTCAACCCCCTCAAACGGACCGGCAGGCAGCGGCCTGTCTATCTATGGAATCCATCCGATTGCGACACTGTTTAGATCGATAACACTACATCATGGGCAGTAAAAACGACCAGCCCGATGCTGGACTGAAAAGTTTGAATCATTGTATGCAATTACTTCCTTTTCTGTCCTTGGGTTATTGCAATGTCCGTTAACCGCCACGCATTTGCGGCATAGACTCGAGCCGATTGCCCCTCTGGCGGTACTGGCCCCGACAGAAGCTCATCCCATTGATCCGATATGAGACGCCATATTTGGCTTGGGTGCAGGAGAAAGTGCGCACACCAACTCTTGACTCGTACTTCGCCTTCACGGCCAATCTCGGCACACATACCTTCTTCATGGTCTTCTTGCCCTTCCTCTTCTGGTGTGGTTCTCCCAGTATGGGTCGCGGGTACGTTCTATCTCTCGGAATGGTGGATGTCTGTGGCTGATAAAGATCTACAGATTGGTACACATCTTAGCATCGGGCGTCTTTTGGAGCGGATTCCTGAAGGATCTGCTATGTCTTCCGCGTCCTCTGTCTCCGCCACTTCAGCGAATTACCATGTCTGGTTCTGCAGCACTAGAATATGGATTCCCCTCAACACACTCCACCAACGCTGTGTCGGTTGCGGTCTATGCTTTGGGCCTGCTTGGTTCACCCGATTCAACTCTCAGTGTGCAGGCAACCCTTCTGCTCCAAGCGATCACCTATATCTACGTCGTGTCCATTGTATTAGGTCGACTGTATTGCGGAATGCATGGTATGCTGGACTGTATCGTTGGATGTGCTATGGGGGCGGCCATCGGTCTCGTACAATTTCATTATGGACCTGCCTTTGAGGACTTCATTTTATCCGCCTCACTCAAAGAAATTTCCCTGCTGGGGCTGCTTATTATCTCTCTCGTCCGCATTCATCCGGAGCCGGCCGATGATTGTCCATGCTTCGACGATAGTGTCGCATTCGCAGGTGTCATGCTAGGCGTGGATGTGTCTTCATGGCACTTTGCCGATATCTGGGTCGGTTATCCTTCTGGGTCAATTCCATACGACCTCGAGACCATGGGCTGGATCAAGACTGTTGTTCGTCTGGTCGTTGGCGTTTTGTGCGTGTTTGCTTGGAGAACTGTTACGAAGCCCGCTTTGCTGCGCATTCTGCCACCTATCTTCCGCACCCTGGAGAAGCTCGGTCTTTTGCTCCCCCGACGTTTCTTCACCACTGCATCGTAAGTTACAGGTCCAAATGTGCTTTATACTTGTGGACGTTATGCTGACATACCCCTAGTAAATACACCACCGTCCCCTCTAACCTAAAGGATCATGACGTTCTTCCAGATATGTCCGACATTTCAAATATCATTACCACAATGCGCCATCCTCGCCGCCGAGCCGTTTCAATTGGTCCTCAGTCGGAAGCTGATGCGTATGAGACCCTGGCATACCGGGAAAAGCGCCGACGCGAGAGTCAATCTGGGAGCAATCGTCCTTCTCCAGTCGCAGAGGGCCAAGCTAAGCCCAATGGTACGCCTGTGTCGCCGAGGAAAGCAGCCTCATTGGACGATTACGAAGACATGATGGGACGAGGTAGCCCCAATTCATCCGCAGTGGATGCGAATTTTGACATATCGACAACTTCTTTCCCTTCACTCGATTTTGAGCGAGAGCGGGATGAAAAAGAAGTGTTTTCCCAGATCAAGAAGCCCCGTGTACGGTACGACGTGGAGGTAGTGACAAAAATGGTTGTATATGCGGGTATGTGAACTCCCCTAGATACTAACACAACATTTGCTGATATCAGTCTCTTTAGGTATTCCATGGGTTGTCATTGAAATCGCACCCCTGTTGTTCGACCTAATCGGACTTGGAAACCGATAATAAGAATGAGAAATGTATCGATAGAAGTGCAATTGGCTTCGCAGTCCCTCTCCTCTTACATCTATCAATTCCTCGGCCTGCTCCTAGCCCAGCGGGCTGTGCTGGAACAGGTTACCTTAGAAAATATTCTTTACGTCGTCCATGTACATAAGCATTGAAAGCAATATCCATAGGTGCATAATTCGGTCTGGTCAGATATCCTGCTCAAACAGGTATATGATCAGCCGCATGTACCAAGACATAGAAGATACCACAAGGTACATAAAAGCCACAACACACAGCAAAGAGCGATCAAATAAAGAGCTACAATGGCAACTTTCTCTTTGAGGCTGTCATGATGGATGGCTGTTTATAGAGTCCGCCACAAGACGATTATTAGCTGAAACACCAAACGATACAAGACCGGACTAAAAGAAAACTATATCCAACAACTGATGGAGAACAAAAGTCAAAGAGAACGGTAAAAAAAAGGCAGACGGACAAAGAGTGACAATATGTATACACCCTTGTAGGTCAAAACAATGGAGGCTGGGCCGGGGAATAGGTGATGAGTCAGCAGAATGATAAAAGAACCCGAGCACCGCGTCGGCTCATATTGTTCCCATACATCTTCCTTTGTGGAGTATCTACCTTCGATTCTAGGTTCGGGATAGATATTCCAGTCATGCCCAATGATGGATCTTGAAGTCTCATCTTCATATACCTGCTCATACCTCCCCTTTCACACCCTCAACGTTCATTCAACCATCGTCAATCTACTTGAAAGCGCGTCATCGGACGAGTAGATCGCTGTCGACTTTCTTGTTCCCGCCTGTTCTGCCTGCCTTCCGTTTCGCATCAACATGGGGTTCTTTCGCTGGCCTCGCTGCAAGCGACGCGCCTCCCCTACGAGGCCCACGAAACCCTCGCCCAAGATTCCCGATCCCTTTAAGGCCTCTAAGCTTGACGCCCACAACGGTATGGTAGCCCCTCATTCGAAATTGAGGGTGCGCACACTAAACTCCAACCTAGTCTCAGATGATTCTCACTTGCCCATCCCAGGAGCCTTCCCGTTAACTCCTCCTGAATCACCTACCCTTGTCGTATCACAAGGCGCTGCCATCGAGGAAGAAGACGTCCCACCGAAGGGATGGGAATTCATGGACATAGATGCTCGCGCAACACCAGCACTGGTTACTGACCTCGGCATACATCTCCACCCTCGATTACCGACATACACCCCTCCCCTCCCAAGCGCTAGGCGCATGCCATCGCCAAAACCAACTGAAGCTCCTAAGCCCGCCGTAGAAGATATCATGGACATTGATGACCCGTGGGATCAACAGGCCCAGCAAGATGCAAGGGTTCCTCATGGTCCTGTTTCTGCTGTACAGTTATTTTACGCCCAGAGGAGGCCAATTCCTGCCAATCGCATTGCATCATGGTACGAGGCAGAATTCGAGAGACGAGAGAGGGAAAGACTAGCCCGCGAGCGCGACCTCCGACGTCCCACTAGAGTAATGCCAAAGGGCCAACCTGTACGTCTGATTTCGCCTGACTGGCTTGCCCGACTTCAACGCGCCCTCCAAAGCGGACAAGGACAGGCCGTCGCAAGATCATTAGCCGGAGACGATCTGTACCAGCGGGATATCGTCACATGTATTCGCGCTGAGGCCTGGCTCAATGACGAAATCATCAACGCCTACCTTGGTTTACTTGTTCACTACCTCCGTCAATCGCATGGAAACCTCAAACCTAACGAGCGGCCGCGCTTTCACGCTTTCAACACCTTTTTCTACTCTACACTTCGTGATAAGGGATATGACGGCGTGCGACGGTGGGCAAACCGTGCCAAAATTGGTGGCGTAGGACTGCTTGATGTCGACACTGTCTTCATCCCGGTACATGAGTCAAGTCATTGGACCCTCCTGGTTATTCGACCAGAAGAACGCACAATCGAGTATTTTGACTCCCTTGGATCCCGTGGTCCTCGCCAAGTGAAAAATATCAAGCAATGGCTTCGTGGGGAGCTTGGGGCAAAATATAACGAAGAGGAGTGGACCGTCCTGCCCTCGGTATCTTCTCAGCAAGACAACGGAAGCGACTGTGGTGTCTTCCTCCTAACGAACGCCAAAGCAATTACTGTTGGGGTCGAACCCACCGCCATCGGCCCAAGGCACATCGCACTTCTCCGCAGAAAGATTGTCGCCGAACTCATGAACGGAGGTCTTCACGGCGACTTCAGTCCACAAGACAAAGCAACAGGTGCAGTGTTGCTTTAAACGAACACAAAAAGACGAAGGCTACAGAACCATTCCCTTCCATCTCATGCATTGAATTCGGGACTCTATCCACCTTTCTACATAATCTCACATACCTCATCCATCCCTACCCACAATTATCCATATGAAGCACCATCAAGGCGTTTTCGGTCACATTTTACATCTGATATTTTTTTGGCGCGCAAGGCGAACACACGGAAAGGACAAAAAAAGGACAATGAATTTTTCTTACGGCGCGTTCTTTGTGATGTTTGCAATGAATCTAAATGATACCCCACGGTCACCACCATCATGGTGACTCAGTTGATACAAGCCCTTTCTCGCGGACTGGTTGTATCACATTTCTTTGTTTTCTTGGTTCTTTTTCCTTTGGGGCTGTTTTATCTTACATAGCATCAGCTTTCTCTGCTGCCAAAATGTAGCGTGTATTTCTATTGTGTTAGTGTTCTTCTTCCATCTATACACAATCAATTAGTATCTACATAGTGATCTGTTGACTGTAATATTGCCTCGGGTATAACTTCTAGAAGACCCTTGAGCAACCTTTATACCCTAGCTTAGTTACCCTAAGTAAAATATTACTAGGGAAAGGAGTACCTGTATGATGTCTCTGGGTTAGATACCTAGGTACTACGAATAAAACCATAATTGACTCATAAATCCGCTAAAATTGGCAAATCTGTTGACATGTATTTTTTGATAAAAGATTCATTCTGTACAAAGCAGAACACCTATGCCAGTCAAAGCAAAAGACGAAGCCAAAACTGATAATAATACAGTCTGTCAGAAAAGCCTAGGTTAGAACTGATCGATGTTGCATGGTGTCTGACAAAATTCATTAAGCGGCCTGTTCCTCCACTTCTTTTTTCTGCACTCACGGCCCTGCCTCCCTGGCTTGCACTTTTCGTTTTTACCTGGCTCCGATGAATGTCCATTTCCAAGAGAGCCATTTGCGAGAGGCGTCCCCTGATGGCCGTCATGGTTCTGCGAAGGAGACGTGTAAAAGCCACCGAAGGCATCAGAAGAACGATTGTAGACCAGCTCAATGTATTCAATGCCCATGTATATACTATCGCCAATTTTCATATCACCTGTCCAGAGTCCGCCGTTACTCCAAAGATTAACGACAATCATGCTCGCCAGATTGGGAACTCCGTATGATTTGGCATCCTGTATTTGACCGTCGACATACCACCGTGACATGTTCGAGAGCCAGTCTAGGCGATGCGTAGACCACGTCGTCCATGGGACAGGTACATCTCTAACGGTACTCGCACCGGGGATCTCTTTATCAGCGGCGAAATCGTAATCGGGCTGATTGGCATAGTGCACGCGATGCGACGGGTCCCGTGTCAAAATCTCAATATCCGATTCGCAGGTCTGGTCATGGTAGGTGAAGATGCCAGCACAAGCGCCGTCGGCTGGGCGGTCATCACGTACAGGAATTGTCTTGTTGTTCGATGGCACGGTATAATGTCGCCTTGGATCCCGCGATGGCCATTCTTTAGGCTGGGGAGGTTGCGATACGATGGAGCTAGCTGGCAGCAAACGAAACCGGACACGCAAGGAGCACCGGTAGATGTTGTGCAGACGAGTCTCGATCTCTGCGGTGGAGGTGTAGTCTGAGAAGCGGGTGGTGCGTAGCACAAGATACGTCGCATGGGGGTTGTGTTGCTCATGATCCCGGGTGAGAAAGACGTTGTGCTTTGAATTTATCATGAGGACTGGGGATCTAGCGGTGCCTCGGCGTTCCCAGTTCTGACTACTCCAGTCTATCTCGAAGGAGGTCTTGTAGAATACCAGTGATCTGGGGTCTGGGTCCTTTGACTCGTGGACTGCGGGTGGGTGGTCATTTGGCGGGTCTTGTATATCGCCCCCATCGTCATCATCCCAGTCCTCGTCGCTATAATCTATGGGCTCTGACAGATTGAGATTGGCATGTTTCTTCAAATCCACTGCCCGAAAGTCCCAGAATTTGTAGTGGTGGAAGTATCCCGGGTCAGGCCCGGAGATTGTGTAGCAATCACACCCGCGTGGACGTTTCTTGGTTCGTAGCTGCGGTGGTGTCGTAGCATCTGGTAAACTTGATGCTACCGTGCCGAAATAGATCGCGGCCACTGCCAGGGCCAAAACGTTGATTCTCATGGTGGCAGTAACAGGATTCAAAAAGAATACCCAAAATGGGCCCCGGCGAAGTGAAGCGAACTCGGAAGGTCTTGGGTTGTCTGAACAGGAAGCCACGTTGATCGTTATTTCCTCTTTAGGTCGAGATATCATGTTCAGTAAAGTGTGTGGTCTAGTGGTTTTTAGTAAATACGCCTGCATCTAAGCTTGGTGTTATTTTCCGAGAGGATGACTCTTTGTACAATTGACAGACAATTAGCTGTCCCTAGGTATCATACATTGTCTGATAGATGCGCCAAATTGGCTGACATCTTCTGTTGTCTCTCTTCAAACAGAAATCATTCAAACCGCTGGCCCGCTCTCCGGGACTGGTTCAAAGAGATCTTGCTTCAAGACTTCCAGCACTAGCTTCTCATCGATATTTTGGAGGTTCGCCGAGCCAGTGACAGCTTCGTTTCCAGCGTCATCATCGTCACTCGTGGTAGAAGACTGACCTATCTCCTCTGGTTCAGCGGTCCGAAGGTAGTCTTCCTCCAGTATGAATTTGGAGTTATCTTTGTCTGCAAACAGTGTCTCTGCTGACTCTGGTAGTGCATAAATCGTAGGGAATTCTAAGACAGTCCGATTGCGCAGAACAGTATTTAGCGTCGATGATTGCAAGAGAGGAGTTAAGACAGGCTTTTTGGTTGTTGTTCGAGGACGGTGAAGGTAGAAGTAAAGACCGCGGTGAGGGGCGACGGTCTGATCTGGTGCTTTATCCGTTTGCTCAGTTGAGACTTCTGCTGGTTCCTTTGCAGAGTCTTCGATCTGGGATGGTGGTGGTTGTGTTTCTGCCGCTTCAATCCCTGTCGTGGCAGCATCACTAGCTGCAGCAATAGTCGTATTAGGCGTGTCCAAATCTTCTTTCTTCTCTTCCTTCCCTAGCTCAATGACTGGCTCTTGATCCTTCGGGCGCGGGCAGCATCGGTTATAGGCTTCGGCGACAGAACATGAATCAATGACAACGACAGAATCACGAATAGTCTTCACCCCATCAGCCGTAATCCACTCTATGGTCCAAGCAAGACGCTTATGCCTATGAAACAACCAAGTCAGTAAAAGGTCTAAACTGAAAGATATGAGAAATTCAACTCACTTGGGATGTAAACGCGACCCATTCTGCTTATTCCTCGACATTCCCTTCGGAGCTCGGAGAACTCTCACACCAGCAGCCTCTGTTCCGCGCAAGAACGCAGCTTCGCCCTTGGCAAGGCCTTGGTTCGGGTGCTTCCTCTTACGGCCAGTAGTCTCATTATCATCGGCCTGGGGACCGCCCGTAAGATCAATCCCGCGGTTATCGACTTCTCTCTCCGCGCGCTCGAGGGTGCGCTCGATCCCGGTGATGAAATTAAAGTCGCGGTCGAACGCGGATTCGGTGGCTAATTCATGGCGCTTTAGATATGCAGCTGGATCACGCACGCCTGAGCATTGCGACCAAAGTTTGTGGCGACGTGTGCAGGGAAGAGAGCAGGTGCGTGTTGAGCAGCGTGGACAGCGGTATTTAGGAGGATTGACATGGCTGTACGGGCACAGGTTAGATTCCAGGTATTGTAGTATGTAATTTCATGGGCATACCATATTGAGCAGAGATCACTCAGCAAGGGATCTGAGTCTGACATGGTGATTGTTGTGGAGTCGAAAGTTGGAGAGTCGGAGATTTGATGGGAAATTTATTTGTCTTATCGATAACCGCCTGAGGCAGAGGTCTCAAACTACATATACAAGTCACATTTTCGCTATTTTCTCCAGGAAGCTCTAGAGATAGATCTTGGATGAGCTATCAGCAGATTAATTCATCTGCCAATGACCTAATTTTTCATCGAATGTGATCTTTTGCGGGGATACACCAGTCCTGTCCTCTGTAGATGATATCATCTGCGGATAGGATGATCAATCCCCGATCAATCACCGCTGCATTTCTAAGCTTCGGGGATATCTTCCGCCGACGGCCGTTATTTAGTTGTTTAGATTCCTTCATTCCAGCCGACTTTCAAAAAGAATATTATACTTACTAGATCAAATATGGCTTCCAAAGCACTCGCGATCATTGCTGGCGTTGGCCCTGGCACGGTATAGTTCACATTCCCCTCAGGCCCTATATATATACATGATTAGCTGATCAAAGAGACAGGGCGCTTCAATTGCAAGGAAATTTTCAAGGACCTACTCGGTGGTAGTTCTGGCACGAAACCCAGATAGCTATAACCCAGTCGTTCAAGAAATCAATTCCAGCGGCGGCCAAGCTATCGGCATCAGCACCGATGTCTCAGACTCGAAGAGCGTCAATGCCGCATTTGACAAGGTTCAAGCACAGTACCCTTCCTCGAAGGTAGCTGCTGCTGTTTTCAATTCAGGTGGCGGCTTGGTCATCAAGTCATTTCTCGAGCTCACGGAAGAAGATTACTCGACTGCACTCGGCTCACAGGCGTACGTATCTACTATCTCTTGTTCTCACATCTACTTCGTCCCAAGCTCGACATAGTCCACATTATTATTAGGGATTCCACTGAATTGTTGACTTCCATACCAGACACGGTGCCTTCAACTTTGCCAAGCGGGCTATTCCGCTGCTCCTACAAGCTCGCGAATCGTCGAACTACCCGCCCACACTAATCTTCACAGGAGCTACTGCTAGTATTAAAGGCTCGGCTAAGTTTGCTGCCTTTGCTTCCAGCAAGTTTGCACTGCGTGCGTTGGCGCAGTCACTTGCTCGTGAGTTTGGGCCGCAGGGCGTACATGTATCGCATACTATTCTTGACGGTGTCATTGATATCCCTCGTACCAAAGCCTGGGTATTTGAGCATGAAGATGCGAAATTAAGCCCCGATGCTGTAAGTGCCTTCACTGGTTGCTTTATCTCGGACACTCACTGGTCATAGATTGCGGACTCATACTGGTATTTGCATACTCAGCCACGCACGACATTTGCGTTTGAATTGGACCTGCGACCTTATATTGAGAAGTGGTAGAGGTACTTTGGGGGGCGCCTCTTAGTTTTTATGAGGCATTGAACTATCAGCAAACCAGAAGAGTAGGATCTGTATGGAGTAGAACGAATATAGTAAGAATGAATTGTGGTCACATGTGCATTTGCTAGGATTGTGTCTTATCAAATGACTGGAATCCAAATTGGACCTCGGGATTGAGCTCGAAATTGGATATATCCTGCCTAACTTCAAGTATACAATGTAGTAGAGTACTGGACCTCGGAGGTAACCGTGGAAGGTTCCAAGGTTGGTCCCGATTTTATGCAGCTGAGTCAGCTCATAACGTCACCATCTGGGGTTCCAGAAAACAGCCAAGCTCCCGGAGCTCTCACCTCTTGTCACCCCATCTTTCCACAACACCATACTCACCATGAGCTCCGACGATGCCTCGCCACAGGCAGGCCAGACATATAACGACAATTCCCCATCTACCCCTATGCACAACCCAGCGATCGGAAAATATAACCACCTCAAACTCCGACAAGAGACAATTGTGCAACCTGATCTTTTCACATTGTATTTCGGATTTTTCGGCACAACAGTCTGGAAGCAAAGGGTCGTGCAAACATTGACCGAGCGAGTGGAGAACCACTACGTGCTGACAGAACGATCTCCGACCCAAGATGAATTTGACGCAATGGTTGAGCACGGAACGCGATGTCTGTACCACGGCCGAATGGGTTTACCCATAAGTTCATTCCTCGGAACTGCATTGCTCTACTCCCAAGCACGCAAATCGCCACTCTTCCCGCGCAACCCCACCCCAGCCTCACTACTCAACGCGATACGGAACATGTCCAGCGATCCAGGCTTCAAGGGCACCCTGGGGACAGCGGCATTCAAAATGCTCTTCATCATGACCCTCGGTAGCATGATATCAAGTGGTTATGCCGTTTCCCAGGATGCCATGCACATGTTGACGGACCCGCGAATGAAGCGGTTTGTCGAGGACGTGCGCAAGGCGAAACCAGAGGAGGTGCGTAAGCGCAAGATCGAGGCTGCTACTGAGCGTCTACGCAGCAGGCGTAGGGGTGAGCAGGATGTCGGCTCGCAGGTTATGGGCACGCCTGGATATGCAGGCGATTACGGACAGGAGCAGACATACGAATCGACGGCACAGCCGAATTCTTACTCTGAATATGTGAGCTCCGATAATAACCAGGGAAGCTCTCAGTCTATTTCGGATGATTCGTCTACACCGGGATTGAATGCTGGTGCAATCTGGGCTCGCGGTAGAGGTACTCAACCAGAGTCGAAATCGGCTTTGGATATCATGGATGAGGACGATGCTAGCCCTACAGCTGTGGAATATCGGGATACAAACATTGATGGGTCATCTAGTGGCAGTGCTTGGGACCGGATCAGGCGACAGAATGCTGGAGGACGCTTCCAGTCTCGACAGCAGCCTGGCGCACAACCTTCAATGAATCCTTACTCTGCTGGGTTTGGTCAGAGTGATCAAGAAAAGTATGACTCCAACCAGAAGACTGAGAGGGATCAAGCACAGGCAGAATTTGATCGGATGATCGAGGCCGAGAGGAACACTGGTAGTGAAGGATCACCTCGAAACCGAGGTTGGTGATGAAGATCTCTCGGCCATTGTATACTACCTATCTTCCCCTTTGCATGTATAACTACGATCATCTTCGGCCTTTGGACATCTACTTCCATATCAATGTATCTCCAAATAGAAACAACTGATACCATCAATATTAAGCCTTTGCAGGCATATATGTTTAGCTATGGTGACCCTGATCAAGAGAGTATGAACCAATGGAAAAGAGATTTTTAAAGACATCGCTGTCTACAATCTTGAAAAGGAAAATCTGAGATCGGAGACTAGGAAATCGTGCATTCAATCAACCGTAGCATTACAGCTGAATGACAGGATATGGTATTTGGATATAACTGGGGGCATATAACTGGGGGAATAAGCAGAACGAGAGGGTATGAGCCCTTAAACAGGGGGTAATATCAAACCGAAGTCAATGGGCAGTGAAAACATGAAGCGTGACGCGTTGAAAATCCAGGACATTGCAATTTCATAAAAAAAAAAAATTCAAAAAGGGAGCTCATGATGCAAAGAGAGGAGAGAAGAATAAAAAAAAACAAACGAAATATAAAAAAAAGGGACACTCGTTCGACTAGTCAAGCCCTAACGGGTCTAAACATAGTTCGAACCCGGCGCCACATAACTTTGACTCGGCAGAATATAATTCGAGTTCGAGTCATACTGAGCCTCAGTCTCGTGAGCCTGCGTCCACGGCTCAACACTGCGACTGTTGTTGCGCATACGAGTCAAGCTGCGCAGCTTGTTCGTGAAACTCTCATTTGAGCTGCGGTTTCGACGATGGTCAAAGGACATCCGACTAGCCGACTGGCGGGGATCCACCGCGTTACTGTTTCCATTGAGGGCCGGGGCGGCCGTCATAGCGCGAGGGAGAATACGGCCGAGGTCTTCATTGTTGTCGATTGCGATGTCGATTGTTGCAGACGACTCGCGGGGCGAGACGGGCGCTGCGGATGGTGGGAACGGGGGTGGTGGGGGTGGGGTGTTAAGATGCTGCAGTTCTGGGAGAATGGGTGGGGGTGGTGGTGGGGGGATTGTCTCGTAGTGTGCTGAGGATTCTCCCTGCATGGCATGCTCGATTGTCTCTTCGATGCTCACTTGTACGTGAGGGGAGGTGCCGGAGACGTAGCCACCTGAGCTGGTTCGATTATGGTCCTTGGCACGGCTGCGGCTGCTGGACCTGCTCCGAGGGAGGGCTGGGTTAAAGCGGGGGTGCATTGGGAGGTCGTTTGGCATTGAAGGGGCGCTGTACTGTGATTCTGGCACGGGGACGGACATCGATCGTCCGATCCTCTCGGCGGCATCTCCTTGATACCGGGCATTGCTGAGGAAGAAACTGTTATCTGTCGGGATGATGGGCACAGAGGGAGGTCGTTCTTCGTCTTGTCCGGTTCCTCCATACTTGGGATGCCGCATTGCTCGGGGAGTTGCTGGAAGTCCACCGGGCATTCCAGAGCGGGAAGAGTTCGAGTCAGAACTGCTGGGATAGTCGGTAGATATCTTGCTTTGGGTCGCCTTGTTTCGCGAGGGAGCTCGCTGGAAGTATGAGCTTGTACCAGAGAAAGGCGGGGAGCTCTCAATGGGACTTCTTGCGCTTTGTAGCTCGCCGGGGAAGGGAATGTTTGGAGCTGATGGGTTGCGAGCAAGTGATAATCTTCGTGCTTCCAATTCAGCGGCGGCGATCTCTCTTCTCTTTTTCTCCGCCAGGGTGACAAATGGTGTCCTTGGGGGTGCAGTGTCTTGGGGTTCATTGGCTGCCGAGCTTGGTTGGCCATTAGAATGCGCATTAGATGTGTTTTCTTGGCCAAAGACCATGCTGCTCAACTGCTCCAGCGCTGATGCCTGCTGCGCCCAGGGGTCTGATGTAGGCCCTGGCTGGAGGGTAGAAAGACTCTGCGAGGTTTTGTGTCTGGTTTCTGAAGAGCCGTCTGTTTTGGAAGTTGATCCTTTTTCGGCGCGACGTCGACTGGCGCTTCGGTGTCGAGATCGCAGTCGCTTTTGGTTACCCTCGACAAGTCTCAAAGGATTATCGACATCATGAGAGGCCCCTTCTGTGGGATATGCCATAGGAAGAGGCGATGATGGCGATCGAACGCTAGATCCTTGTCGATCGCTGCTGCGGCCTCGATTCGAAGCGTCTCGTTTGTCTGTGCCGATGCGGTTTGCAGTGTGCCGGCTTGAAGAGCGCTGACGGTTCCGAGAAGCTGACCCTCTCGCCTTGCTAGAACTTCTAGTGCGAGACTTCGACTTCCGGGTTTCAGACTCTCCGGTGTGGTATCGAGCCAACTCTTCAGGAGACATAGGCACTGGCGAGGAAGGAGAGCGCTTGGCCGGCTGGATGTATCGACGCTCACTCATACCGCGGGTATCTCGAGAGGTATCGCGCCTTGAGCTCTGGCTGGCTGTATCGTCTGGGTTTCGTCTTCCACGGCCCGGAGTATGCGGACGGAGCTTCCGCGCATGGTAGTTGGCTTCGTCAAGACTACTGATGTATTGATCGATACTACGACCACTGACACTTGGGCTCCTAGCTGAAGCGTAGGAATGCACCGTCGAAGCGGTGCTCTTGGCGCTGGGAATCAAATCGGAGCGGTCCTTTGGGTTCCTTTCACCTTCCAAGGTCTCAATTTGTAGCCCGTCCGGTTTTCTATCTCGGGATCCATTACGATGGTCATCATTTGTGAGGGCCTCGAATACACCGGCGGCTGGTGAGGGAAGACCCTTGATTGCGGCAAACTTGTCTTTCCCTTGCACAGCAGTCTGGGGACTGGGCTTGAGAGAGTCTGAGTCCGGGTTGTATTTAGCAGCTGACAAAGTGAGGAAGCCACTGTTGCTCTCTTTCTCATCTTGGCTCTGTTCCCGTTCGTTTTCGGAGGTGGAACTATACTCATTCTGGCTGTAGGAATTTGACCTTGAAGAAAAGCTTGGAGGGTGGACATCCACTGGGGTCTCTCCGATCGAGGGTAGACGACGGCGATTGAAAGCAGGAGTATTTGTTCGGGACATTGCATGGTTCAGGCTTTGGATATTGTTGAGTTTATAAGAGCCAAATCCACCAGGAGACATTGCAGAATCGGGAACAGCGGATTCAGCAATCGGAGTGATTCCTGGTGCATTTGTTGGTGTGCGGTCATCGGACTTCAAGCCAGGGAAGCGGAAACGGCCTGGCTGTCCGTCAAAGGAAGTAATGAGCTTCAGGGCGGGCGTTTTCACTGCAGGCTTCGAGTTAGATGCGGACCTTGGGCGGACTGGTGGCGGCATCATATTGGCTTGCGAAGGTTCGGGCGAGTTGAGAGGAGACGCGCGAACCATCTCTGCGAAAGATGAGGTTTGTTGGACAGATGGAGATGACCATGGCTCTGATGGTTCCGCTCCTGTGCACATGAAGCAGCGAATGGCGAGTTGCTGCTGTGAGTGAGTCACAACATGTTCTCCCCATCGGCGAACGAGATATGACTGGCGCTGCCAGTCTGACGGGAACAGGAGACAGGTCATGAGAATAGCTTCCATGAAGTGATTGCGAGAAACATAAACTTCGATGGCATCGTTTTTGTCTCCCAGACCAAGCAAGATCGCAGCCGAGGTGTGTATATCCCCGATCTCAAGCAATTTCTGTACAAATGCCTGTCCGACCTTGTTTGCCTGCCCTTGGCCGCTCATCTGACTCAAAGCAAGAATCATCCAGTCGGAGATTGTTGCCTGTCCAGAGCTGATCATTGCGGC
The DNA here is from genome assembly GCF_001561935.1 of Penicillium griseofulvum. Taxonomy (NCBI): domain Eukaryota; kingdom Fungi; phylum Ascomycota; class Eurotiomycetes; order Eurotiales; family Aspergillaceae; genus Penicillium; species Penicillium griseofulvum. The sequence goes on along the minus strand of NW_024467471.1, from coordinate 1,562,646 downwards.
CATTTCATCTGTGTCGTTCCCACCAAGCCACTGCGTTAAGAGAATAGCGCTTTGGCTACCCATCGCGTGGCGGCTCACTAAGAATTGTCAAAATATGTCTCCAAGATAGAAGATACACGGTAATACATACACTCATCTGTAATCAGATCTTGGATGTCTCCATCCCAGCCAAAGACCACGCTCAACATCTGCAGCCGGAGATCATCCGAAGTGAGATTTGTCTCATCGATAGGCGGTTGCTGTTTATAAGGAACATCAATCAATCGAGCCCGAGTGAACGGGAATAGATCAACGATGCTCTTGTCAGCAGGGCTGAGATGAACCTCGTTCCGCAATCGTGATGCCGCCCTCGAGCTTCTCACAGATGACATTGAGACCGAGGAGGGATACGCAAATGAAGCCGAAGCCTGTGGTGTATCACGACCACCTGATGTCATCGAAAATGTTGTAGCACTCTGTCCAGAGCGACTTGGTGGAGAGAAAGGTCTCATATTATACTTCCCAGAGGAAGCCTTTGAGCTCACCGATTCTGTCCGACTACGCGATGAAGCAGGACTCGTCAGATCTGCCCTCTGTCTGAGATTCTCAATGCTGTTTGCGTCAAATGGCGTTGTTCTTCTGGATCCGCCTGGTGGTTCTCGGATATCAGGAGCATCCTGCAATCGCCGTGGGGACATTGTCTTTGCTCGGCTACCTTCCGCTGTTCCAGGCCGTGGGATAACTGGAAGATGCTGCACATTTGCAACCATTGCCGGATTTTCCAAATCATACTGCTGAACTGAGTGCTGGGGGCCGATGGTGAATAGAGTCGCCGTAGGACCATAGTTTGCAATGCCTCGCACACCGTCGATTGTCGGAATTGGATCGTAGGTAACATGCTTTGTTCGAACATCCCATGACCATGTTTCCCTATGATTAGATGTCAGTAAATTTCCAGTTATTCTCTCAGGGCGTTACGCACCCTTCCAAATATTGCACAAGTCTTCCATTCTTTGACCATCCCATCCATTTAGGATCAGATGAGTTTGAATCGGATCGTTTCAATACTCTGATCACTCGAGGTGACTCTTTCCCTGGTGGTTTTGCCACGCTCCAAACTCGCAAATCGCCATTCGATGACTGCGTGGCCAGCATGTCTGACTTCTGTTTCGATGAGGATGCATGCCAAGCCAAGGAAATAATTGGCGATGGTCCACGTGAAGTAGTCAGAGTATGAAGAATGGTAAATTGAGGAAGTAAAGTCACGATCAATATAGACCCATTTTGATATCTAAAATATGTTAGCTTTAAAAGGTTACTTCCACTCTCATGTTCATCTTACATACCCAATTGCATAGGTACGACAATCCATGGCGGGCGCCAGAGCTGTGATTGGGTCGAAAATGGTGCGCGCAGAGATGTGCTCTGAAGTGGGAGGTTCGAATAGGATCACCTCGCCCTTGCCATTGCCTATGATTCCAAGTCAGCAACTCCAACATCAAACGTGAAATAATGTTCTCACCAAATGCAACATTGCCATTACGCATCCACGAAGCTATTCGCAGATGATCGAAGGAAGCAAACCGGGCAATCTCCGTTCCAGTGAAGAGATCCCAGACAATTGCCGTTTGCCCTACATCATAACTGACGACTAATCTTCCCGCACCCCGCTCGCTGACATTATCGACTGATATAAATTCGATGTTTTCCTGGTGGCTCTGGAAACGTCGCTCAATTGCCAATGTATCATGATGTAGACATAGGATTGTTGAACCCTGGGCATAGAGGAATAAGGACGCCGTCGAAGCGCAGGCCTCGAAGCGAGGCTGGACAGCCGGTGGTGCAGGTGCCATTGCTTTGACGGTCCTCGAAGGTCGCGATTCTGTCCCCAAGCTATTCCATGTCAACTCAACCATTATATCCCGGATGAAGCATATGAGCGGGGAAATTGATTTACAAGACAAAAGTCCCAGAAGGATAGGGAGAATTAAACCCTAAAGAAGATTGGGCCACTGACCTCTGTTTAAGCCAGGTAGATTTCTAATCGGCCCTCCAGGGCTGGGTACCAAGGTGAATAGACGGGAAGTTCTAGGTTATCTCGAGGCACATTTGGGGAGGGGAGAATAAGCGCCCAAGGAATCGGGGGAAATAGGCTAGAAGATCCCATATAAATGAAAAGGGTGAGATGCAAGATATGTAGGAAATATGCGAGAAGGCAAGAAAAGAGAAATGCAAGCCGTTAGAACAGGGGAGGGGGAAAAGAATTAAAAAAAAAAAAAAGATAAATAAGAGATATTCAAGTGTGACAATTAAGAGATTGAACTCGCTTGCACGTTCATCACATAGGCTTTTGTGACAGGAAGTAAGACTCAAATATAATATTAAAGCAGGCGCCCGTATCCCGTACAGGAAACAAACATTTCCTAAAAAAGAGGGGGGATTATAGTCAAATGGACTTAGCGCTCGGGGGAATTGGGCGCTTTCATTTCCCTTGGACCATACATCTTATCCCGTTTCAAGAATTACAGAGGAACCGGAGCATGACCCGGGATTAAAAGCACGATATTCACCATATTCAACATATTGTTAGCGGAGACGGTGAGATCGAGCCTTCTTGGTGGCTGGGTTATCATGCGGGACTTACACCAACGAGCATACAGAATTTGAGTAAAAAGTTAACTGAGATGCAGAAGAATCCCTGGCCCTTGCACTTATCTTTAGTGTCCTGCACGTCGATCACTCGGAGGTAATCCAAGTTAGGGCAAGGACTTTTTATATACCCATATATATATATATATATAGTTGAAGTATATAGTAGTTCCCCCCTCAACATAGAACTTGTTATTTTTCTCCAACTGCAAGGAACCGCCCAATTTTCAAATAGCAAATAGAATTAAAAAAGAGAAAGATAAAAAAACAAGTAGTGTGATCCGAGACAGTGTGATTGGGATCCGTGTTGTTCTCAAGCTGCAGCTTCGTCACTTCACTTAGCCAATCACCATCAATCACCGCTGATCCCTCGGCGCCTACACAACTACCCCCCAGCCAATACCTGCACTCATCCTGCCCTTCCATGATAATATCCAATCACTAGAAAATGTCCTAAATTGACTCTATTGGCCTATGGCAGTCTTCATCTGGGGTTGGATCCGGAGAAGGCCGTTGATAAGTTTCATACTTAAACTAGTGTTTCTGATGTCTATAATATGTCGATCTCACTTTCGTTTTTGACTTCCCACGAGGCTTATGTATGGAGTGCGGAGTACTTCAAATTAGTCCTTTTTCCTGTGATGTGATAGCAAATGCAAAGATATGCAGTGATCCCTGCACAAAAAGGCACCGAATGTCCTGGAGCTTGGGCCTCTGTGATAGTATCGGCACGACAGCAGAGTTTTTAATTGAACTTGAATGAATTTTCAAGTTGCACTGGATGGATTGGATCAATTCCGATCCTTGGAATAATACGAGTCACAAAAGAATCCAAATGTCCCTACTATACATATGGAATACTCCCGTATATATATTCCATGGCCAATGGGAAATTCGAAATGCAAAATACATATGTTGTATTCGAATTCAGATAATATGTTATATTCTACTTCGTCTATTGCCAATTTCAGAGATATATAGAACAGTTTATATATAACCTAAGAATACTAGGTATATATCTCGTGTTTTACAGCTCAGACCAAGTCCAGGGCTGTTATCGTATGATCGCGGGGTCTTATCGTCCAAGGGTCTTCCCCGGACCCCAAGTGCTTTGACTCACAGTTTCCCCCAACACATTGCATAGTTGGAGCTTCAAGTTTACCAATTGCTATAAAGTCTTTGTTAATCCATTGTGACAACCCTACAACCACCCAACATGTCAAAGGAGACAATTGTAGTGATCGGGTTAGTCCAACACCTATAATAACCTCGATTTCGCCCCCAATGGAAAAAAAAAAGAGATCACAAGACACAATCAACTGACAAGATTAGTGCGGGTGTTATTGGCCTTTCCACCGCACTTTGCATCCAACAACATCTCGCTCCCACGCAATCCATTTTGCTGGTAGCTCGCGACTTCCCTTCGGAAACTTCCGTGAACTACGCTTCGCCATGGGCAGGAGCCCACTACCGCCCGGTCCCAGGCTCCTCGCCACAGGCCATCAAAGAGGCGAACCAAGCGCAGCGTACGTATGAGTTTTTGAAGCGGATGGCGGCCGCTGAGCCCGCCGCGGGCATCAAGTTCGTCGAGGGTGTTGAGCACCTCGAGGCTCCGCCGCCCGAGTATCTGGATCACCAGAGCGTGCGCAATGTCTATTCGCACCTGGATGAGTTCCAGACTCTGGGAAAAGAGGATGTCCCGGCCGGTGTTGTGTGGGGTGTGAAGTACGGAACGTATGTGATCAACTCGCCTGTGTACTGTGCACATTTGCTGCGCAAGTTCATTCTCAAGGGTGGCGAAACGAGACGGTATACGCTGGCCAACTTGAAGGAGGCGTTTAGTATGGCGGGGAATGTGAAGACGGTGGTGAACTGCTCAGGAACTGGCTTTGAAGACCCGAAATCGTTCATTATCAGAGGTATGTGTCTACGGTGGGGATGGACGTTTATGATGAACTTGTATTGACATGTTCTCTAGGTCAAACTTGTCTCGTCCGTAACCCTGTCTCGAAGACTATTACTCGACAGAATACCGATGGCTCGTGGTCCTTCTGTATCCCGCGTCCCCTTGAAGGCGGAACTATCATCGGAGGCACGAAGGAGCCGAGTAACTGGGACCCGAACCCGTCTTTGGAAACTAGACAGCGGCTCCTCGCTAATGCAACCAAGTGGTTCCCTTTCACCCCCGAGAGCGGCGGCAAATTCGATGTGATTCGTGACATTGTCGGTCGGCGGCCGGCTCGTGAGGGCGGTCTGCGCATCGAGGCGGAGAAGCTGGCCGATGAACGGTATATCGTTCATGGATATGGTGCGGGTGGTCGCGGGTTCGAGCTGTCTCGTGGTATTGCGGAAGACATTGTCTCCGTGATGCTTGAGAAGAGGCTGCTGCAGGCTAAGGCCTCGCTGTAAAACTATGGGTGGACATTTGCCAAGTGCATGCATTGTATATAGAGCATGTTGTACATTTTTCTAGAGTTGATAGATCTTACTAGACGTGCATTCCAATATAGAGAATAGAAGGTATCAGGTTCATTTGAATGAACGAACTTTTTGCTACCAAAACATAACAATGTGCTATCAAAAGGTATATCGGCCGTTGATTCTTTGTCACATGGGACACAAGACTCATCAAGCCTTTGCGCCCCCGTGGCTAGTCAACCTTGACATGTTCCTCTACGCATGACATCTGTAGTACATACGTATAGAGGTGGGAAAAGGCGACCAACCGAGGCCCTTAGTGATGAGCGAGGTTGCATACAAAGCGAGCAATTTGAGGCAAGCGATTGTAGCGATCACTCGACATCGCGATCCGACCCCACAGCAACACGTAACAAACTTTAAGATTGCGTGTCGCCGGGGGAGGATCCTCAAGGGCCCACGAATCTAATATCGTGAGAGTATGTAGGGACTCAACCCACAGATTCAGGTGTGACACCTTCAGGTATACTTGTGGGTATCTCTGTGGGTAGAATTCCACCACCGAGCTTGAGGAGGCGTTCCTCTTCCTTCTTTTCACGTAGCCTCTCAGTCTCTCTCCGCATGACTGACAAGTTCCAGGTTCCATTCTCATCCTCGCCCTCCTCGGGCTCACTGTCCTCCTCGGCCCAGTTGCCGCTCTCGAAGAGCGTACGACCAGTAGCCTCCTTAGCCTGCTGTGCTTGGGCCTCGGCGGCCTTCTTGTCCATACGCTCCTTCTTCCACTTGGCGAAGGTCTCCTCGTTGACCGGTGTCAGAGTACCAGTCAGCTTGTGACGCTCGGAATCCAGCCAGTCCTCTAGGGTGAGAGTGTTCAAGGGGGATTTGTCCTTGAGTGCCTTCTCGGCGGCTCTCTGCTCACGGGTCTTCAGGATGAATCTACTCACGCTATTAGTATTGTGTACCAGAACATGTAAGTGCCGGAAAGACATACCCTGGTGGCAAGCTGTGCTTGTACATGCACTTGTCTCCTCCATTCGGACAAGTCCAGAACCAACCGTACTTCTGGTTCTCCACTGCTTCGATGAAGAATTTGCACACCTTGTCGGTGGTTGTGCGCGGGTTGCCGTGTTTGCTCATGACAACGCTGCGAAGCTTCTCCTCGTCCCATTCATCCATGGTATCCTTTTGCTTCTTCTCTTCCTCTGCGGCCTTCTCATCACGGGTGTCGGTGTACAAATCCTTCTTGGCTGCCTTGCGCTCGACATTGGGGTCGTGTGAGAATTTACACTTGCGGCCCTTCTCGCAGTGGCCCTGTTTGAAGAAAATACAAAGGACAGTCTTCGGATCAACACCGAAGGCAACCTTCTGAACTTGCACAGGCTTGAATAGCTCAAGGTTTTCTCGCCTGGCCCGCTCAGCAGCTGCCTTCTCGGCCTCACGCTTCTCTTTCTCGGCGGCCTTTCTCTTCTCGTCTAGGTTCTTGTTGCTTGCGGCTTGTGCTTGCAACTGTTGGATCTGCTTCTTGGCGGCACCACCTTTTTTCTACATTAAACGTTAGGACATGTTGGGGTATGTCACGAGTGTCACGAGTGTCACGAGCGAGACTTCAAATTGAGATGACGTACATTTTTCATACCAAAGGACTTATCTTCAACGGTGGCCTTCTTCTTCTTAGGCTGATCGGCCTTCTTGGGAGGCATGGCGGCGGTTGGGACGTGACGTCGCGGATTCGGGGAAGAGTAAAAATGTGAAAATGCGCCTGTCTAGGGTGCGCTTCAGTTGATGACAAGGAGATAAAGGAAAAGACGCTGATGCGATCTGAAAGAACGACAGGGAGATCTAAAAAAAGAAGATATCGAGATGTGGCAGAAATGCCTGGGTCGGTGAAATGTCGAAAACGAGGGGTGTGAGTGTGACGGCAATTTTTGGTTAACCAATGACGGTGCGGGTCTTCTACTCCAGTGCGAGGACTCGATAATATATGAAAGGGCTGGATTTATTTATATGATTGTCTTCATAGTGATTATATCTTTTATTAGAGATTCACTATTTTCTCAAATCCTATATTATTAGCGTACAATGTCGAGTTTTGATGTCTTCAAAAGTGACATGCGTCATATGCCCAATATTTGCCCTCGACACCCACAATACGGCCTCAGGCAAATATCACAACATGAAAATTGAGGTATATTAATATTGAAACAGTTCTAATATTGAAACAGCTATGTACAGTTTTACGTTTCGAACTTATTTCCAAGGGTATCCTTCAATGCTGTATATGATTTTCACTTTCCATCAAATGCCTTAAGACAACAATGCACATGCCACCCCAGACAGTGATCGCCCAGCAAGGTAACCATTCAGGCACCTCTAAACAACTTCCATCTACAATATACAATTGTGTCGAGGACTCTAAACTACTAATTATACAACTCTACGTGAAACTACAGTGACCACTCATCACGCTTCATCAATCATTGGGATGTTTTCAATGAAATAGACCTACTATGTATAAAGGTTGGCCGTGGATCAAAGCTGCCTGATCAGAATAGCCTTGCAGTCAATGGACGGGAAAACCCAAGCAGATCCATAATTCAAACCATCATCCCGTAGGCGTTCTTAAAGCACCCTTATTTTTCGTTTCTGGTCGTCATAGATTTCGCAGAAAGCAGGCATCTCACATTTACGAGACCTCCTGGATCTTGGCGGACTTCTTACCGTCAGCCTCCTCGAGCTCGGGGAGGTCCTCCTGCATAGCTGTGTTAGTAGATAATCACATATCACTTATAGGCGAGCAAACTTACATCATCTTCCTCGGCAGCCTCACCACCGGGGGCACCGCCCATACCAGGCATACCACCCATATTAGCCAGAGCGCTAAGATCGGGCATGCCACCAGGCATACCACCCATACCTTCCATGCCGGGCATACCGCCAAGCTTGGAGAAGTCGATGTTGCCTAGGCCACCTGCACCGGCGTTAGGGTCACCACCCTCACCACCGAAACCACCGAAGTTGTTAGCGTAGTCATCCTCGCCAGCCTCATCCTGCTCATCCTCATCAACCCACTACATTTCATTAGTCAATATTCATCATCAATTAGAACGAATGACCAATCATACCTTGTCGAAGTTGGTCTTCAAGAAGTGCATCTTCTGCTTGCTCTCGAGAAGGCGGGGCCAGAACTCCTCCTTGAGCTCCTTCTTGCGGAGAACGAGCTCGACGTCGCGGTCGGTGTGGTTGACTTTGCTGTTCTCGGGGTCGATCTCGGCAAAGAGGTCCAGGGAGACACTGTATGTTACGCCCTTTCTGGAGGTGCCCTTGAAAGTAACATTCTTCTCGGTGATGCTGAGGGTAGCATCGGCCTTGGGAACTTCGGCAGCCTTGATGTTCACGTAAAGGTAGTTGCGCTCAGGATCCGAATCGGATGAACGCTGAGCCCACGTAACTGGAAAGAGATAGAATATCAGCGCTTTGAGCTCACTTGGAAATGAAATTGTATAATTGGCATAGTTGACGTTTCAAAACAGCCTTAAACATTGGATAACGTCATAGTAAATTTCATGCAAAATGTGCAGTCCCGCGTTCGAGAGCGGGGAAGTAGCTAGAGTAGTCACAACGTACCTTCGGGAGTCAAGGTTTGAGACATATTGAATTAGGAGTGGAAAGATAACTGAAAGAATTGAGGAAAGGGAGAAGATAGAAGAGGTGGTCAAGGAGAGGAGAAGAAGTGTAGGAGAAGCTTCATTCACGACCTACCTAAGTGCTATGTTGTAGAAACTGGTAGAAGCGTGCCTCAGGCATGACATGTGTCCACAGGTGGGACATCGTATTACGTCAAAGCTGACTCAGTTTCCGTTCCCGGCGCGGCTGGACAAGAGTGGCACTCTAAGGTACCTAGGGAGTCTTGAATATTGACAGTCGCATCAGTGTGTACTGATCTGAAGTCTGAGACGAAGACCTGACGACCCTGACGTTTGAAAAAACAAAGCCCTATACCCCGAGATTTTTAAAACCACACCAACCTAGGCAACGACTTAGCTTTCCCCCGCCGTATCTCTAAGACGATGCAACGGACATGAGCCTTAGTCGCTGATCAAACCTCATCCCAAGACTGGACTCTTCTGTTTGAACACTCCTAGCGCCTGCTATTTTTGTGCGCTAGTCTTTTTTATCGCCGCTTTCCATCTTTATTGCCGCAAGATTGCATCCATGGAGAGTCTCAAGGCGGTATTCTTTGGGCCAGACCCACAAGCCCAGGTAGGCAGTTGGCGTGGCTCGTTGATACCTAGGAATATGACACTGATGAATAAAAATGTATAAGATGCGAAAATGCAATGCTTTAATACGCACGAACACGCGGCAACTCGACCGCGATCTAGCCCGGTTAAAAGCCAGTGACAGCCTAACTCGCCAGCACATCGTTAATGCCTCTAAACGGGCCCAGCGAAACCCATCACAGGCCAAGCAGGCTATCAATGACACCAAAGTCTTTGCGAGGGAGCTCGTGCGCATTCGAAAACAGACGACACGGTTAAATACCAGTCGAGCGCAACTACAAAGTGTGGGAATGCAGGTCAATGAAGCTTTCTCAGCGCGCAAAATCCAGGGCAGTCTTCAAAAGTCCACTGGGATTATGAAGGACGTGAACACACTGGTCCGACTGCCACAACTATCTGCGACCATGCAACAACTGTCTTCAGAATTGGTCAGGGCAGGCATTATCGAAGAGATGGTCGATGATGCAACCATGGACCCTTCAGTCTTTGAAGATGAGGAAGATGAAGCGGAATCAGAGATTGAGAAGATCTTACAAGAAGTCTTGCAAGGCAAACTCGCCCAGGCACAGCCCGTCACGGCGCCGCCTGTGGCCAAAATCTCAGAGCCGGAATCTCCACAAGCTGAGGAGGAATTCGAAGACCAAGAAGCAACCCTTGCGCAGATGCGTGGCCGGCTGGAAGCTCTCAAGAGCTAGTACATCTTGCAAACTCAGAGCGTTGTCTTGTCTATTTTTTATTAAGTCGTTTACACTCCAAGACTGCTGCGTTTGGAGATTCGTGTCATTCCATCTATTCTACAAGGCTGGGCCTGCACATAGTGAATTCTTTGCAAAATAATATGTAGTCTCATGTCCGTTTGACAATGAGACAATAAGTCAATTTAGACAAAGGAGAGTCAAAGAATTGCCTCTCTTGGGGCTCAATCTTATCCAATCAAGTTGGTGTTTCTGTCGGGCCGCCAAAAAGGGTTTAGTGTGGAATAGGCAACGCCTGCTTGCCCCCTCTCCTCACGATCTCATATCCTGCCTCCTTTGAAGACTCATCCTATCTGCTCAAACTTCATCCTTTTCTGAGAATTACCGTCATCTCGATTTCTCCTTAAACGCGACTTAAAATCTTAGGCCGCCTATTATTCACACGTTCCGACTTTTCTGAACTTGCAAATCGCCTGCTTTGCTATTCTATCTCCGCCATCATCATGTCTGCCAACCTTGATAAGTCGCTTGATGATCTCGTCGGCAGCCGTCGTCAGACCGCTCGCAACTCTCGTCGCCGCGGCGGTGCCCGCCGTGCCGCGACTAAGCCTTCCGCCGTTGGTGGTGTGAAGAAGTCGACCAAGGCTGCCCCCAAGCCTGCCGCTCACCCAGCTCCTGTCGCCCAGACTGGTTCCAGCAAGATTCTTGTCAGCGGATTGGTAAGCTCTTGCTCTTCTGATGTTTCCACTTGTACGTGTGCTAATCCTGTCAGCCTTCCGATGTGTCTGAGGCCAATGTCAAGGTATGTTGATCTAAAGGCTCTCATATTGGCTCCCATCGCCATCTCTTTTCTCGAGAATGTCGCGGCGCAAACGATTTCGACCGCCCTTTTTGGACCTCTCTCTCCTCCCGCATCGATGGATATTCCTCGATGCACGGCACACAGTGTGCTCCTTCTACATGTCTCTGGAAATATATACACATTGCTGGCGCTCTGCGAGACAAGAAGTTGAGCTGTACTGTAGTACGGTGAAAAGACGTACATGGCTCGTGTCGATTCCCACATGGAAATCCGCCCGCCTTGTTCTCTGAGTACTGTGCCGAGGATGATTGGTGAAAATCAATCATCCTGACCTCTCTTCATGGGCATCTCCTTCATGTTTTCTACTTGGATATCCATATGGGCATCAGCGAGCGCATCAGTGGAACAGTGGTCAACTGGTTCAAGGTTCAGAGGGCAGACTGAAACCTACCTATTCGAGACTCCTGTCTCAAATATCTCTCCGTGAAGAGTCTCGCTGTTATGGGGTGATTACCTATTCTGGTGACTTAGAGAGGTTCAAACTGTGTCTACCATGGCACTACTTTTTGGGATGGCGTGTCCATGGGCAAATGGATTTCAGTTGACAATCTGCCTTGATGGCGGTGACGTGAAAACTGCTTCTGTTGAAGGACTGGTTGTGATCGCTTGATGGATTTACGGATGAAGTTGAAAATCCATACTACTATGGATACTTGTTGGCATGTGACGTTCCATTGCGTGGGACGACCTTGCGATTTGTCGGATGGGGTTGTGATTATGGAGCTACATGTTCCATTTTCAAATGTTGGATGAAACGGACGATCAATTGATACTTGTGCTCGCTGATGCCCTCTCATTTTTGGCTCTCATCGTTTGCGCCGCCACCTTTCGCCACTCGGGAATCGCGCTCTCACCAAAACTGTGTCGAGAACATACTGATCGTCTTTGTTCACGCTATAGGAATACTTCAACAAGTCCGCTGGCCCCGTCAGGCGGGTCATGCTCACCTACAACCAGAATGGCACTAGCCGTGGCATCGCCTCCATCCAATTCAACAGGGCAGACACCGCTGCCAAGGCTACCAAGGAACTCAACGGACTCCTCGTCGATGGTCGCCCTATGAAGGTAAATCCTTCGACTCTAGCTAACCCCAGCTGCAACATTGGCTAACTCATATAATAGATCGAAGTTGTCTATGATGCCTCTCACGTTCCTGCTGCCCCTGCTTCTAAGCCTCTCACTGAGCGCATTGCGTAAGTTGATGTCCGTTCTAGCAAAGTCTGCGTTCATATGCTTATTCATTCACAGTCACAAGGCTCGACCCAAGTCCGCCGCTACTCCCAAGGCTAAGGAAACTAAGGCCTCCGCTACTGAGAAGGGAACCCGCCGCGGTAAGGGCGGCGCTCGTTCTCGTGGCCGCGTTACCGGCCGTGGAAAGCCCAAGACTATTGAGGAGCTTGATGCTGAGATGGTCGACTACTTCTCCGCCGATGCGCCCCCTGCTGAAGGCACTGCTCCCGCCAACGGCACTGTCCCCCAGGCCAGCGCCAACCAGGACATCGGCATGGCCGACGAGATCTCCTAAGCGTTCAATTCTTGCTTTCGTTTTTCTCTCATGACGGCTCCTACAACATACCAGTTTCGCAAATATTCTCGGGAGTTCTTTATGGTTGATGCGCGGGTCTTATCTCCTTCGATGCTCCTTACCTTTTCTTCGACTTCTTTCTTTTCGCTAGCTGTGTTTCTCTACTTTTTTTTTGTTCTTGTTTGCTAGTACCAACAGGCTTAATTCTTTCATGTCTTTTGCAGAAGTCGGTGGAGGAAAGCATGTATCTACACTCACGAAGGAACATTACCGATAATTGATTTTCGAACTATCCAATCCCTTCAAAGTTCCAAACCCTCCCGACTCCCTGCTAAAAGAACATGCTATCTCAAACGCCAAACCCCGACCCTTATATCCAGCCAAACAAGAAACACAGCCTTATCAAATATCTACACAAATCACCCCGCTTCTAAAACACACCAGCTCTGGTCATGACATCATGAAACTGCTCCAAAGTAACACCAGCACTCAACCCAGCGCCCCCATTCCCCTCAAGAATCATATCCTTGAGTAAGTCATCACCCACACTATCCTCCTTCAAGTCGCGCGCAATGCGCCGCAAATGCGACAGTGTAATGGGCCCATCCGTGCCGCGCGTAAATAGCTGGTACGCATCATCCACCTCAGCAGCCATGGCGTCATCATCGCGCGAGCGCAGCTTAGCTGCTGCTATCGAGACGAAGGGATTGTAGGGCACGTATCCGCTGAGAGTTGGATCGAGCGCGGACAGGATTTCTGCGAGTTCGGTTGAATCGGTGGGTGGAAGGCCGAGAGCGCTGTTGAAGGGAGAGTTGTTAGTTTAGTTGCAGCTTGGGAGTAGGGCGTTGAGGCGGGGGTTGTAGGTAGTGTCGATGTGAATGGTTGTAGAGAGAGGTGGGAAGCTTACACCAGTGCTTTGCGCACATCTTCGCGGGGAATGACCCCTTCCTTCTCGTCTGGGAAGTCTGCGTTCTTGTCGGAGAATAGTTGGAACACTTCTTTGATTTCGTTCTCTTCTTCGGCGGTGATGTTGTTCTCCTTCGCGAGCTTTGATGCGCGTCCGCGTTTTGGTGGTGCGGAGGAGCTAGCTGCGCCTCCGCGCTTTTTGGGAGGCTTTGAGGGTGTCAGCTTCGGTTGGGTATTGGAGATGTCTGGGATTTCTTACCATGTGGGTATTGGTAAAAGTTGAGGGCTTTACAAGGATGTTGGTATGGATAGAATGAGGATCTGAGTGAAGGTGGGGAGATAGCGGAAAACGATCTATGGATGCAGCCAGATGCAGACAGCTTCACGTTATATAAAATTTATGCGCATAAATTATTGAAAACATGTTAAAATTATAAATTTGGGAAATTGTATTGGGCTCTTAGTCTACTACTATATCTATGACTTTCTAAAGTAGATTTCTATATCTAGACCACATACTAGCCCTGGAGGCAGTATATAATGAGGAACGAGATCTCATCAACTCCACATTTCATTTAGGTAAAGTAGAAATAGTTTAAAATATAAAAAAATATCAAAAACTAAGTATTCAGTATCAAATATCACATACAAAATGCTCTATAGAATACCATCGAAGGTGATAGCAGCCCTGGCATCCGTAGACGCTGACGTTATCGGATTGGCGCCTGGCACTTCGACCTTGAAAGAGCTCTCAATTTTCAGATCGCTTTCTCTTCTATTATCTTCATCATGGATGTCTCGCTATATGTCTACGACCTTTCAAAGGTAAGTTTTCCAATTCTACACGCGGTAAATATCAATTAATTTTGAATATAGGGTCTGGCCCGGATGGTATGTTCAACACAATAATGAAAGCGAGCAGTTTCTAATTTATACAGTACTCCCTTGCTCTAACAGGAACACAAATGGATGCCATCTATCACACATCTATTGTCCTCAATGGAGTTGAATATTACTTCGGCCAGGGTATCCAGACCTCTGCTCCAGGGAGTACCCATCATGGACAGCCCATGGAGATCGTGAAGTTGGGTACTACTGAGCTTCCAAATGAGGTTATTGAAGAATACCTTGGCTCATTGGCAACCATTTATACACCCGAGGTTTGTTCATGAACGACTTGAGCAACCGAACTATGGCTAACAGCTTTAGTCCTACGACCTGTTTCTTCACAACTGCAATAACTTTACTCAAGACCTTTCAATGTTTCTGGTGGGTAAAAGTATTCCAGAGCATATTATCAACCTACCTCGCACTTTCCTTGAAACCCCATTTGGGCAGATGATGAAACCTCAGATCGAGAGTGCTCTCAAGGGCGTTACTCAAGGCACCGGGACAGGTCCTGCTCCCGGGCCTAGTGCTCAACCGACCACAGCAAGGAATGTTCCTCCCGCACCGCAGGCAGTGATACAACCAGGGACGGGGACAGTCCGCATGGTGAGCAATCTCAGCCAGCTACAAAGTGAGCTGAATGGTGCTTCCCATTCCTGCGCCGTTATTTTCTTCACATCGTCAACATGTCCACCCTGCAAGGCTGTCTACCCAACATATGACCAACTTGCAGCGGAAGCGGGTGAGCGAGGTACTCTTATCAAAGTCGATATCGGCGTGGCTCGCGATGTTGGCATGCAGTACAGTGTCCGCTCAACTCCTACCTTTATGACATTTTTGAAGGGACAAAAGCTGGATCAATGGAGCGGCGCAACCCCGGCCAAGCTAGTGGGAAACGTTCGTATGTTGTTAGAGATGGCACATCCGGCCCACCCCCATCGTCAACTACGACTTCCCAGTCTTCAGCGAGAGATTTCGACCTTCGTCATGTATAAGAAGGTCCCGCCGCTCGAAAAGCTCCTCCAAAAGCTTCCTGCCGAATTCAAGGAAGGCCACGGTGTTGCAGAGGTGATTGAATTTGTGAAGCAGCGTCACTCAACCTCCGAGCCTGTCGCTGATATCAGGGTCCCTGATTTGCATACATTTGCCACAACCTTGACCTCTACATACTCGACGCTTCCCAGTGGCAGTCATTTTGCCGTGGTTGATCTAGTTCGTCTTCTTTTGCTTGACCCACGTGCAAGTGGCTACTTTGCCGAAGAAGCCCAGCACGCAACCCTCCTCACTCTCCTTGCACCGCTATCCCAAGACGATCTCTCCTCATGTCCATACAATCTCCGCATTATGGCCCTCCAACTAGCATGCAATCTTTTCAGCACACCTCTCTACCCAGAGCAACTCACCTCCTCCTCATCCCCACTCCGCGAGACCTGCCTCCGTCTCGCGACCAACTCCCTCCTAGACTCACAAACCAGCCTGCGTGTTGTCGCTGCCTCTTTTGCGTACAATCTTGCCTCATTCAATCATAACTCCCGAATCAATGGGAACCCTGATCCTCTATCCGAGGAAGATCAGGTCGAATTGACGGCGTCGTTGCTTGAGGCTGTTTCGCGTGAGAACGAGAGCGTGGAATCCTTGCATGGGTTGCTGTTTGCCCTTGGGCTACTGGTTTACGAAGCTCCAATGGATGGGTCTCTGATTGATCTTTGTCGCGCTATGAGTGTGGCGGAGACGATTTCTGGAAAAACAAAGGTCCAGGCGGTACAGAAGGAGCCGCTGCTTAAGGAGATAGGAGAACTGTTTACCAAGGGGCTGTAATTATTGAATTTCTGCATGATCTCCAATCAGAGTATACGTGAACTCGAATTCTTGGAAAGCTTGATGATATACCGAACCATCTCCTGAAACATTTATTCGTATATAGACTTACAACAAGTTTCTCTTTTGTTATCGACCTTTCTCACACCTTTGGGTTATTTAAGTACGTATTCAATTGACCTAATGAAGAGAACTATACATCTCATGTGAACACATCGAGGACGACTAGAGAAGAGTCAGCGCATATCAACTTGGTAGTATTTTATACTTTCATATCATATAGTGCCTTTCGGCCCGACATGTTTATAAAGGGCTTCTAGGTACAGAGTCAGGGATATAGTAGTTTTATATTACCAATCAAGTCGGGTATCATCGGACTAAATATAAAACGGGGAGCTATACCCCGACTCCGCCGCATGCGTAAATATAACCATATACCACTCCGGATTCGTTAAAAAACTTCACATTCTTGCACAATCCGACGCCTTACCGGCGACATCTCGGTATTATCCCGAGACCCACATCGGCTACTCTCGGTATCAGTCATCAACCAGACTTAAATCCTAAAGAGATCAAGTTGATCTTCGAACACCTCGTTTGATCTCTCAATGGAGAACATCACCCACCACATCGTGGCCATTGAGGCCGTCCATTGCCCAATCCCAGAATTCAATCTACCAGGGCCTCATACTCGCGCAGTCCACCGATGGACAGACCCCGCAGATCTACACAGCCGCATCAAAGATGCCACAATCATCGTGACAACAACGATACGCCTGTCAGCAGAGGCTCTCAGCCCTGAAGTAACCCCAAATCTCCGTCTTGTAGTAATCATGGCGACCGGCACAGACTGTGTCGATATAGCAGCTGCATCCGCACGAGGAATCCCCGTGTGCAACTGTCCTGGCTGTAACATCGACAGTGTCAGCCAACACGCTATTGGACTTTACTTCGCGACTCGACGGAAGTTCGTCGAACTACACAATGCCACAGTTGCAGTTCCTGCGGATTTATCTCTTGATACTGAATGGAAGACGAATGGCTCGTTACTCAGTCGGGTTCGTGCACCGGACGGACAGGCCCCGTTGCTGTGTAGCGATGAGACACTCTGTATCGTCGGGTACGGATCGCTAGGTAAACGCATCGAGGGCATGGCACGGGGTCTTGGGATGAATGTGATTATCGCTGAACGGAAGGGTGCATCTCCTCGAGAGGGCCGGGTTCTGTTCGAAGATGGGTTGAAAAAGTCGACTGTGGTTGTTTTGTGCTTGCCGCGGAGTGCGGAGACGCTTAACATGATCTCTACAGCGGAGTTCCAGATTATGTCCCCACATGCTGTGTTGGTTAATGTTGCGAGAGGTGGAATTGTCGACGAGCAAGCCTTGGTTGAAGCTCTCAAGGGAGGAGCGATTTCAGGTGCGGCTACGGATGTTTACGCGACGGAACCTGCTGGGAGAGGTGATTCCCCGTTGATAAGCCCGGAAGCGGCTGGGTTGAATTTGGTGTTGACGCCTCATCTTGCTTGGTATTCTGAGAGGACTTTGCAAAACCTCCAGGCTGCGTTGAAGAGCACGATTGAGAAGTGGTGCGCTGGTGAGATTATTAATCAGGTGCGATAGTCTGGAGATTTTGGTCATTTGTAGATACATTTAACAATTAGATTATAGATTACCTTGTAAAGCAAGGCATATGGGTCATCTCAACGAATGAACCCAGAAAACTACATGAACCACTTACATTTTCCTTTCCAATGACTTAAACTTCACACTCCAAATACAATAAGATCTGAGGGTTTCAACCATCATGGAAGATCCCAAAGCAGGTACATACCTGGCTGGTCCCGATCACAATTGGTGTTCTCTTTGCGGCCGAATCACCTTCGTATACGGCAGTCTCTAACCGCCTACAGAGTTTGCCTTGTGATATGAGCATTTTGCACATCGAATACACCAACATCACACCAATTTCTATATTCCGCCTTCTCCAGCCTTCTATCTATAAAAATAAGAAGGGGGAAATACCTTGCAGACAGATACCAACAGGCGTGTATCTAAGAATACCATGAGGGACTACTAAAATGACTACAGAAGATACTAAGACCACATAAGCGGTCGAAACCGATGATACTTTCGCTGATGGTGCTTGCTAATGTGAAATACTAGAATTGGTTAAAAGGAGTGATTCGCAGTGCAGATATCGCCAGCTGCGTTTGGATGTTGAGTCTTTTATTGTATCTCGTATCTCGAGTTATGTTTCCCCCAATCAAGTCTTCTCGGGGAGGACAGTCCGATGGTCCTTGCCGAGAAATGATAGCCACTTTCGAACCGGAGCACCCTTTTTTAATTGGCTACTTCACACCAGATTGGGGCTGATGTCTTGAGCTTGGATCTAGGAATGTAAGTCAATATTGATTTGAAATCCAGTTGCGAGTTTGCAAGACAGGGAATCCACGCCAACGCGGCCTCCAAATATTCGTGCTTTCACACGTTAATCCCGTTTCATCATCTAGCCATAAGGCCCGACCTTGACATATCTCGTATTTTAGTATGAGGGACAGCGGATTATGGTAATTTGTGCGTTGTGCCTACGAACTATGACTGTATCTCGGTCAGGGTACCATGTCCAGATGCAATAATTCAGTATATCGACGATCTCTTCCTATTCAATATCTACAGTATCTGGGCTTAGTCCCGATCAAGTTCTATTGTTATACTCCCGCTTACTCTGATTCCTGCACAGTGCTTACTGATCTTTCTGCCTATCCGAATATCAAAACTCACAAGCACATGCAACATTCCATCACTCTGAAAACACACATCACTAAGTTAATATGATTTGATACCCAAAATCCAACATCAGATTATCAGATGATATTGTTCTACACGGAATTTTCCCCGATAGGCACTTGTATCATCTTGGAATGTGATTTCGCAATATACCGGATTTATCTTGGTAACAACAAAACACAGAGTTGAAGCATGTGCCCGAAACCCATTCCATGCCCCGACCACTTGATATCGCGTTGTGTTGTGTTGGTGCAACACATCCACGAATAGCGTAAATGCAGAGTGACAAAAGATAGTAACGTCAGTAGCGATGCGACTATTTGCAACGGAATCAACTCCAACGATACTGTATACACTGTATACTGTAGAAGTTATACTTGTGATAAGGAAGACAGTGGTAAACCCCAAACACTATACTCCGTACAGCCCCATTTAAGCCTCCATAGCTAGTACCGACCCGAGTAAACATTTAACCGCCGACTAATCCCCGCCAACGAGAGGTGCACGTTGGAATCAGGCGACCTGGACAAGATACTAAATGAGAGCAGCCCAACTGTAACTTCATGATATTATCCGATGCTGATGAAATACTTAGATGTACATTCCTGAGATTATCAATCATTCCCGGTTACTAAGATGCGGCATCCCCGATCTCACTGTTGCATTTCAGACAGTAAGGCGTGTCATACACGGCAATAAGCTCTTACAGCCTCACTGTTTGGGTGCGGAGGTGAGGCGGTTACTCAAGCGGGGAACACGAGGCAGGGCTGACGATCGGCTGTTGGATTCTATATACTTTTTCGGGCAACAGGTTACATCTACAACGTGGCAGGGAGTTAGGTATAGACAAGAAAGTATAGTGTGATTTAGAAATTACTGTTTTAGATGATTTTACTTGATTAAGGATATTCCGGTTTCAGGATATGGTCAATGTGCTTAGTTTAGGCTACCTAATGTGCGGAACGGCTATTGACAAGTGTGTGATATGGCACGTGGCGGCAATATTCCGAGAACAGATCACAGAGCGCTGTTGGAAATTGCAGAAATCACAAAGCGTCGAAGACAATGAAAACAAATGGTGGGGGTATACAAGACGGGGTATCGAAACAAGACGCTGCGCTGGGAAAACAGATTCATGAAGCCGAGAACAATAAAAAAGAAACACCGGTTCCTCATGGATGCAAGCCTTAGGGTAGGCATAAAATGGTCAAATGATGACTTAAATCAAGGCGCTGCAACTCCATGTAAGAACATGATCCCTGTGGGATGGGGGAAATAATGGATTCGCTGAAAAGAAAAAACAAAAAAAAAAAGAAAAAAAACAAATGCGAAAGTTGGGAAATGAGTCAGAAAGCCGGATGAACCAGCGGTGTGTGCGAAGGATGAGGTGACGGAGGTGACGGAGGTGACAGGAGGTGACGGTGGGATTTCGAGAACCGCCGACAGCGAGATATTAGGTAAGCCGCGTGGGGGCCCGCGGGCCCTATATCCGGGCGATGTCGGCCCATGTGGTCACATCCACGAAATACCACCCGGTGAAGCATAGATGTGGCTGATCGTGGAATGTTGTGTTCCTCAGATTGAGGCGCCCCGTGTCGAAGTTTGTGAGGTGAGATCGCGGGTATCACGGTAGAAGAAAAAAAATAATGTAAAGTCGAGAATAGGGCACTTGGGGTGGGTCTCTGCACCGGGGAGATGCGGGGGTGAAAATTAAAAGATAAGGCGAGATAATGACATCGGGAAGAGAAAGTGGCGTTATTCGGAGAGCGCCTGCGCTGCACCGGGAATCATCGGTGAGTTTACTGACTGAGCACCTTGGATGCTGAGTGAGCGCGTCGTTTGGGAGTAGGCACGACTCGGCGCTTCTTGCGCTTCGATGTCTCTCGCTCTGTCACAATGCTCTGCTTTGCTGAACGGAGAGCTTGGGTTGCGCGAGCGTGGGCTTCAACCTTGGCGAGAAAATTGGCCCGATCTTGCTGTTCGGCGATAATGCGCATGCGTTGAAGTTGCTGTTCCATAGTCACCGAGGAGATGGCCGCGGCATCTTGGTTGATAGCTTCCTCCACTTCCTTCTCGGCCCCCGAATTCTCTGGCATCCACAGAAGATCGTCATCAGAGAGGAAGGCGCTAGCACAGGAGTCGGCTGTGTCGTTGCTTGAAAGGGAAGGACGGTTGGGCCAAGAGGGGAAGGCATAAGCTGCTCCCATCTCACTAGAGAAAGAGGACTTGCGTGGGTTGATGTCGAGAAGAGAGTCACTAGGAGTTGGTGGAGGAGCGAAAGGACTTGACATAGAAGAAGAGGCGCTGCCACTCCAGGCAAAGGTGGGTTGTGCTGGATCGGTGCTGGCGATAGGAGCTGCCGCCTTTGGAAGCGACATCTCATGGAGACGTGACTGAATAGGAATCATGATGGCGGATATGAGATAATGTTGAAGAGGGTTGGAAGTACCAGGGCCCAGTATGTGATGGTGTAGAAAGGTGTAAGGTGAAATGAAGAATGGAAGAGGTGGAGAGGGTGTTTATCAATGATCGGTGTAAAGAGTCCACACACACACAAATAGATATCAAAGATCAAAGCCGGGGAAAGACTTCTAGACCTCCCGATAGACACCCTTGCAGTCTCGAAAATCAAATTCCCAAAAATGGAAAAAAGAAATAAAGAAAAAACCCCCAAAAAGGAAATTCGAAAATAAAAAAAGGATAAAATGAATAATAAAAATAAAAATAAAATCAGAACAATCAGGCGGAAGGGGGTTTCCGGCAAACAAAGGGTTGTCGATCCTTGGAACTGATCGACCCCAAAAAAAATAAAAATAAAAATAAAATGAAATCCAAATTGGAATTTATTTTATTATTTTCTTTTTTTTTGGGATTTCTGACACACACGGGGAAATATCGATTCCCCGGTTTAGCGCGTTCTTCAAATCTTTGTGTATCAAAGACTCTGATATAATCTGAACTCCCTTGCGGCAAAAGAAAGGTGTCCCCAGGCCAAAGATCTCCGATCTCAAAAATCAAATTGTTTGGAGTATTTTCCAGTTCTGATGATAATTCTCCAATAATCATGCCTCGGATTCACCGCTTCGTTCGGGGAAGTAAAAAAAAATGAGTCGAATCTGCAGGCCTAACTTGAATTTGCAGCCCTAATTGAACCCAAACAGATCTTCGTAGAGGAATCAAGTTGGGCGTTTTGGCGGTCACAGGTGATAACACGTCGATTATTTGGAAGATGAAGAGAAATCTATACCCCCACGGGAGAACGAACTATCTATCTTCTTTTAAACAACAACAGGAAGGGAATTCCCCCGTGTCTCCACCTCGGGCCAAGTCTAAAGTCCGTGGAGGATTCGATTTTATAATCTAGAAGCTTTTAGTTCGGAATCTAAATGAAAAAAGAGAATCTAAGGATTTGAAACGGTTCCCGCTGCCTCGGAACTTCCTGATTGCCCCGGTTTAGCGGGTAAATGCAGTTCCTCGGCAATTCATAATTTGCCGTCAAAATTATCGGTGCTACTCCTTCTAGTTATACGGAGGACGGAGGACAACATTGTTCTTTTAAGAGAATCCTCCCGAGAAATGTCCGTCTGATTTTCGCACAAATCACAGGACACCCCACAGTCACACCGAGGCTCTAGTGGATTCCCTTTCACATTTGATTTTTGAGTCTAGATCCCAAAGTCTAGACCACTTAAAACAAAGACATTTCCCATCTATCGATTGTACTAATTTTCGGAAATGTCATGCTCCTTTCCGTTCAATCTGTCATCTTTTATGTCTTTTATGATATACCAGAACCAGATGACTTGCTTAATGCAAGTCTAGCGCCTACGGGGAAGAAGTTGACGCTTTTCCCCGTTCCAAGTGGATCAATCCATTATCCTGGGTGTCCCAAACGACACTCTCCCGTTCGGGCGATCGCCAGGTCTCCATCATACTCATCATATTCAACCTATACTAGTACTTTGGCAAATTTATATATCAAATTCCCCGACAGCGCCAACGGAATGTGAAATACAAATCCCCCGCGCCTCTAGCTCCATAATTACTGCTTCCGCGTCCCGGCCCGCCGGGGAACCTGAGAAAAACATCCCATAGAAAGGGATGAAGCGGGGGGTCACCGACCCAGGAAATCAAATTCTGATCTACGTGACAGCTCCGGTTCAACGCGTTGCCACTCCCGGTGACTCCGTACTCCACTTACAATGAAATCATATGGAAATAGTTCAGGCTTGTGAGAATCCGGATGGGGCCGCGGTCTACTATCGATATCGCGCGTCACGTTCAGATCCCCCTTTCCAGGCACTCGGTGCCTTAATTGATCTTCAACGCATGTCCTGTTACCTATCTCCTGGGTTTCTGGTGGAGTTCCGCGCCGGGGAACTGGGATGCTCAAGCTCCTATATTGATTTGATATTAACGGAAGCATGTGAATCTTCCGGAGAATACGGATTAAAATGAGTACAAAAGTGCTGTTTCATAGACCGAAAGCTAGACCGAAAGCTAGAGCTCCGTCCACCGGCTTTACCTCGGTTATGTTGATCTCTATGCAACTTTGCGAAGCTCATCCTGGGGTCAAAGACCAAAGACAATGTAGATTTGCATGCAGATATTTATTGTGAGATCCAATGCATAGTCGAAGGTTGGATTGCGTAGCTCCCTTTCGTACAAAAGAGCTTGGATCCACACCGGCCCCTTCCAGCCTTTCCCGGGTTTCCCTGCAGATTATACGATGCACCTCATATGCGGTTCATATGCAAGATCTCTGAACTAAAGTTGCAACACAGACGGTTCTCTTGCATACATTTAATGGGGACTGAAGAAAAGAGGGTTGAATATAGAATCCATACTATCTACCACTATCCACGATGTTTGGCATATTTTAATGTCTGGAGTTATATCAACTCGGGCCGAGGTCTGACCTTAAGTAAGATTGTGATAGAATCAAGTTTTTACCCTTCACCGCAATAATTCCATATGTACTTTTGGTTTTTTGCCACAATCCTATGCAGCTCATTCCAAGGCTGACTTTAAAATATATAAAGATATTTGAGAATGGAAATATACACCCCATGGGGGGGTTTTGACCCACATTCCGTGAGCGGAGATTTTGAAGAATGTGAGATAAATTCTGTACAGTGCAGTATGAGTAACCTAAGGATCATGCCGGGACACCATCCGCGGTTTCGGCTGCATCAATTGACAAGGGTTTAATAGGTGACCGGTTGACGGTGTACCCGAGACGTGTCCATGAGGCGTGCTTTAAGTGTCAAGCATATCCCAATGAAATCCCCCTGATTCATCACAGGGACTGTGCTTACATGGGCTAGAATTTTCGCACGGATAGCACACTCGTAAGCCCATCTAGACCAACGCCAACCATTATCATGATTGTGAGATCAGACAAGCCATCTCTGAGACCGCTACAGCAATCATCGTCATTGGATACAAATCATCGCCGTCGTCCCTTCGGCTGACTCCAATCAAATCATCCTATCTGATTATCCCTGAGTCAGAACTTACTACCAAACTCACAGTCTGACCGATATTTGCGATCGGATAATATGCGATCGTCACGGTCGCTTTTCCGTGGGGGGTCCTCCGTACAATTTAGGAAATTTCGCATAAATCAGGGGGCTCCGTTCCATGAACGTTCATGCGGAGTAATTTCGGTCCTTTTCGAGAACGTTATGTGCAAAGCCGGGAAATGCGGTAGTCCGTGATGTATGTTGTAGAATTTACGGAGTAGAGATTCATCGACTTGCCTACTTCGGCTTAGCAATTGCTTTGTCCTAGCCGTTGTGCCTGTAGGATGCCGGGCAGGAATGCTTCGCGACGTTTCAATCCTGGGTACTGACATCCGCGCTCTGCGCGTCTAGATGCTACCGTAGATTTTGATGTGTAAAAAAAGCATCATCCTGGTTGTACAGGCAACATCGTATGCCCGACCGAGGGACAATATCCGAACAGGGTCGTTGAGGATATCCCGTTATGATCCTGGTCGGCGCTAAAGTGACATGGGTTCGTTGCCTTATCATCGATGCACAGGATAGACTGGCGGTGAATTGTGTTTCCTTCCTATTTGACTTGAAATATGCATCTGAATTTGGGCAGCTATACGGAGATGTTTGGGGACTTTTGTTGGACTTGCGACCGAAATTGTTTGACCTGGAAGGGTCAAAGGAATGCCTGTCTAGTTTCATATCTTGTTATTATTTCTGTCCTCTTTGGTATCAAGCTAGCAAGTAATCTTGGAATACTTTCTTGAATAGAAGTGGGGCAGACCCTTATATTAAGCCAAGCTCAACTATATAGTCGCTTTTTCTCAGGTTATTCTACAAAGGCAAAATATAAAACACTGGAATAGTTGACAGAGTGTGTGACTAAAAGTGATGGGTTTGACTTTCATTTTGATTATATATATATATATATATATAGGTATAGGTCAGACTATCGAACCAAATGGTTTAGTACCTCAAATCAACCGGGCCCGATCAAGTTTTGTTCCTTTTTTTTCCCTTTTGATATTCAAATCAATGCATTAATTGAAGATATTTAACTCCAAATCTCTCTAATAGAGTCAATATACACATCCGTCCCCATAAACCCTTCAAGTATATCCACCTAGAGAGACAAAGAAAACGAAGAAATAGAAGACGAATCCGAACCTTCAGAGGCACTCAGCATTGGAATAAGAGGAGTAGCAGAACACGGCCTAAGCACCCATCGCCGCTCAGCACCAACACCCTTGATAGGAACCCAAGAGTGATTTATATGCTTCCTCCCAACCTCCACCCGACATTCCCCAAACGCTTTCCTCATTCGACGATCAAGTTTACTTTCCCTGTGAACTCGATCCTCTCCCTGGAAAAGCATCTGTCTCCGTTCAGATACAATCACCACCCCACAATCGAAATCATCCAAATACATCGATGCCACCTCCAGCCGGAGACTATCCCAGTCTATATTATCCGGGATCCATTCCTGCACTGGCCGTAAGGTACATGGTTCATAGACCCATTTAGGTGTCCAGCATTCGAAGTTCAACGGCATCCTGATACGGGATCGCCCGCTCCATAGTATCCATTTGTTGCGGGTTGGAACTAACGTGCTGCCTCCTTCGAGGAGGGCCAGGATGTGGCCCATTCGGAGGAAGTTATCTGAGCTGATAGATAACTTGGTGAATTCGGAGTCGGATCTCTTGATGATTTCGAGGACGCCGATTGATGATGTCGGTGGTTGTTGGAGTAGCATTCGTTTCCAGCTGGCGTCTTTTCGAAGATAGATTTTGAGCTTGCGACGCTCTGGTTCCCGCAGGGGAAATCTGCTTATATTGGCGATTTTTGACTCTGGGGTTTGTTGCTGTTTGAGGAAGAATTGGGCCCAGAGGATATCTGCTAGGAGTGGATTGCGAAGGCGTTGTGAGGGATCTGAGATCCCGAATTTGGAAGGTTTGAAGAAGAGGGACTCTTGGAGTTTGATTGATGTTTTGATCATGGTGTTCCATGTGCGAGATACACGTTGAGCGGATGTTAATAGGGTTCTCATGTCTGTATGTAGAAGAATGTTCTCAAGTAGCTCATTGATGAGCAATACGTTATGCGGTTGCTGTGACATTATTGAAGATGTAGAATATTCCTAATGAATTAGAATTGGAACAATGAGCTTTATCAAGTGTCGGGGACAATTCCATACCCTATGACGACAGATAGGAAATGGGGACCCGGGGGACATTCGTGATCTATACAGACTCGGGTGCAACTTCAAGGATGTTCATTCAACGTCAGTCTGAGAAAGGAGCAAGTTTGATCTGCGTCACAACTGCTGATTGCCAGTAGAACTCGCTGTAAATGTAAAAAGAAGCTTCAAATAGAATGTTGCGAGAAAGGGGGGTCTTCACGTACTTTTATGTCGTGGCCCCAAGGTACTTAGGTGATTCCGGACCTACGCTGGGTCTTCACAAGGTGCTCATGTCTAAATGCGGGGATTATTCTTAGAAGCTGAATCATCGAAGATTGCTATCAGGGTTGACCGAGTTGCTAGGAGATGCAATCTATGGCGAATGAACCTACTAAATTGCAGTCAAATCGATGTCAATCCAAATGAATTGTTTCAAGAAATCAATTCCTGCGTTGGAATTCCCATAATAGTACACTAATTTTTACACAAAATACTCCAAAACATAGTCGAGCTCAAATCAACGCCTCAAATGGAACGCGGTATCGGGTATCATGATAATGCAGTAGCCGGCCACAAAGCTCGGCTATGCGGACAAAGGAAATAAAAAGAGAAAAACGTATGGGGAAGAAATGATCATGAGATGATGGTAGAGGGCGAGTCCAGTTCATCAGTCCGTTCAGCATCAGTGGCAATCACGCTCGAAATCTTCGAAGACGAGTCGACAGGAGGAAAATCGTCCATCGGCAACGAGATACTGGTTTCACGGGAAGTAGCAGATTCGAAGTCGGTGACAGTAGACGGCGTGGAAATGTTCCTTGGTTCTACACTTCCGAACTGAGTAGACTCTGCATATAGGTCATGTTCTGCAGTTGCAGATGGAGTCGAACACGGCGAGACGGACTCATCCACAGCTTCGTAGAACAGCATAAAGGCACCTCCTTGTGACATCACATGACCTTCGCTAACCATCTGCACGTCATCGTCGCTGAGGCGCCACCAACGCTCCGGCTTGTCCTTATCACCCTCAGCTTGAAGGATCTCGTCTGGCGCAGGAGCTGTGAATTCCGATGTCGGATATTTGCGGTAGCAGATATAGTGTCCATTCTCGTGTCGGCCGTAATGGGTAATGATTGCGCGTAATTGATATTGTCTGCTGGGGACTTGAATGGATTCCCCAGGCTGTGGAAGCATGGACCGCGAGGGGTTTGTTTCCCACTGTTCAGAAATGTCGCCAGATTTGCTGAGAGAACGGGCGCCAAGACACCAATTGTTCAAATCGATCATTTGAGGGAACGCGACTGCCGCGAGATTCTTTTCCAAATTCCCAGTCATCTCGTCAAAAACACTACGATTAATGTGGATAGCGAGACAGCGCGGAGCCCGCGCAATGACGGCTTGTCGAGATTTCGTGGTTGAGATTCGATTTTTTGAGTTGATGTGGCACTTGTTTGCCAATGTAGTTTCGCTGAAATCATTGCTTTCCAAAGCCGCCTTGACAGCCTCCAATCGCGAGTGGGCTGACAGTTTTACAGCATCGAATGGTCGAGGTTCGTCGGAGCTGTCTGCTGAACTGTCATCGGATTCAAATCCACTGATCAGGTTGAGAAGCTGCTCCTGTCGATGCAACAGCGTGCATTTAGCGCATTCCACGCCTTCAATAGGCTCAAGCGTCATATATTGGTCCAAACAGTCGCGAACATCATACGAGGATCTTCTGCCCAGAGGAACAGTGAGACAATTGAAAGGGATTAACGAAAGCCCTTCAGTCCATCCACATTTCATGCACCCTACCCGTTGAGCGAGTAGGCCTTCCAGAGGATTGCAAGATGAAACCCTGTCAAGATAAAGCTTATCTGTCGATGAGGGCGATTCGGTTTCCGAAGGGCCCGTCGAGTCGTCATAGTCGCTGTCTCGAAATATGTTCTCATCGGGTCCTGCGATTTTCAATCCCATATTTAAAGTAGCTCCCCGTGAGCAAATTTCAGCCTCATGGTCAATTTGGTCAAGCAACTTGGAAAAATACTCTTGCGCATCTTGCTGTTGCCAGCTACTCATAGACTTCAGAGGCCCAGAGATCCACAGCTTGGTTCCGCCTTTGGAGGCGCTATTCAGACGGTCGATAAGGTCTAGGAGTGCTTTGTGCGTCGAGATAGAAGCCTTGCCGGAGAGGTTGTCCACGTTGTGTTCCAGAAACTCGGTGAGATATTTCAAAGAAGCCAGTCCCTGTATGATGCTATTCTGGAAACACGAGTTGTTCCAGTTTCCAAGCCCCGGGGGTGCGACATCCTCGGTATTCCCCAGCAACGCATTTCCGAAGATAGAGAGTGATCTTGACCGGGAGAAAAAGGGAAAGTAGACATTGTTGTCTAAGCCGAGTATCCGTTTCATGGCGTCGCTTTTATCCTGAAAGGTCAAAGGAGAGGCTAGGGAGTTGGGGTCGGAGGTTGATACGCGAGGGTCCAAAGCGATAACAATCCGAGAGGGTGTAAAATAGACGATGAGATCCCAGGGGAGCTGGAATAGCGATATGGGAACAAGTCCGAGGTAGCCGAGGAAGATAGGAATCGAAATTAAAACAAGGAATATGTATGCTAGTGTTTGATTGTTTTGTAAAGTCGTGAAGGGGGATTCATAATGACTGTTGCGGCTTGCGTACTGATCTGGCCGGTTGGAAGAGATCTCAGAGCGCCCGTTGCGGGTGTTCATTGTCAATAAAGCCAGAAGGGTATCTGTGGCAAGAGAAATCTACCAGCATAAGCAGTAGCATGGGGTTATAGAGAACGTCTGAGTGTTAAGTCATGTGTAGAATAGGACTTGAAGGTATACATGTTTGCGCGGAAAAGGTGCACATTTGGTTGTCTTCGTTCTCCGTAAACTTTTTTTTATCGATAGCGATTCCACCCCACGACCTGTGGAGATTGATAATTCTTCCAAAACAACAACCATGGCGAAGAGTAAAAGTAAGTCGGCTACGAAAAAATATATTGATATTTGGGCTAATATTTGAACAGACCAGTCCCAGCGTTCCCGCGCAGCACGGAGGGCGGCCTCCCCAAGTCTCGACCTTGACAAGTCGGTGCTTGCACTGCCCAGAGCAGAATCTCCTACCACAACAAGGCCTTCGGTTCTGGCCGACCGTGCCACTGCTGGTATTAAGAAAAAGCAGAACAAAAATGATAAGATTTCAAGGGCCCAGCGGTTAAGGCAACAAAAGGGAATGGACCGAGCTGAGGCCGTGATGGATCAATTGGAAATCAAAAAGGCTAAAAGTGTGGCTCGCGGCAGGACCGTCAATTCCCGAAGAGTATGAACCCAGAAATCATCATTTCGTTCGGGTGTACAGTTGCTCACATTGAATTAGGCTGATTGGGAAGATACCAACCGCAAAACCCTGTCATTCAACGCTCTTCGACAAGACGACGACGATGAGGATGACGAAGATGACGAGGAGATGGCCGAAGATTCTGCACCTTCTGGGATTCCTGTCGCAAAGAATGTCTTCCAAATCCCAACCGAAGCCTTGATCGCAACCGAAGACTCAACCGAAGGCTCCAATCTCGTAACGGACGACACTGCGACTATTGATGAAGCTGACGAGATCACTTGAACAACCCCAGAGCGGGCCTGTGTGATATAAGTTGAACATTGTTGATGGGCTCATTTTCTTGGCCTTAATTGGTTGATCATGCGTTCGATTTCAGTGGCTGCGGGGCCAGATGCTTTAGTGCGGAGGAGTTCCAAGGTGTTAAGGTCCTTAGTCTTTTGTGCCTCTTCTCCGGCCTTCACGATCATACCGCATTTCACCCACATCTCGATCCTCTCAGCAGGGGGCAAGTGGCTGCACTTTGGCACGAATCCTGAAGCAAGTTTTGTGTTTCCAGCACCTAAAATCTCGTTGTAAAAAGGCTGCTTTGTGTGAGCATCTGTTCCAGTAGTATAGGATTTTCGACTGTCTTACCTCCCATCCGATTGGGGATTTCTTGAGTTTAGAGATCTCCTCCAGCTCACCCCAGTCACGTTTAGCTACCAAAGCTCTCAGTCTCAACCACCAAAATGTCTTTTCAGGCATTTTGAATTCACTTTGCATCTTGTGTGCTCTTTTACCGTAACCACCTCTGACAAGTCTGTAGACAGTCTCATTGAGGCTAAGACCAAGAAACTCGTTGTTGTCTGCCAAGTCTTTATCCAATGCGTCTTGGGCTTTCAAAAGCTGGGAGGCCTCAGAGACTAGCTTTTGGTTTAGAACCACTGTCGGTTCTTTGGAATCTGACAAGAGGCGAGATGCTAGGTGAAGTTTCTCGGTCTGGCGTGTTAGATCTGTATCACGCAATGCTTCTGATAGTAGCACATTAGCGCCATCAATGGGCCGATCATCTTGGTAGAACAGGTCTTTTAGCAACTCGATGTCATCGCCTCGTGCGGCAGTCTCCACAAGTGCAGAAGCCATTGGGCGAGTGTTGATCATTCTGAAGAAGCTTGCTAAAGGAAGCTTGCTCTTAAGATGCAGAAGCACGTAATTCACCAAGTCATCATCGCCACTCTCAATTGCCTTATCTAGAGCAAGCTCATCTTCTTCCATATTCAAAAGCAGAGGAACTTGCTTGCCGCCCCGTGGTTCATGGTTGAGCAATTGGGTAGCTAGGTGAGATCGTCCCTCGTCATAAGCAGCTTGAGCGATAGCCTCAAACGAGATTCCCGGCTTTCCATCGAGTCGCTGGACAATAAGCTTGCACACAGCTTCGTCATCAACAGTCGAGACCTTCACCTTTTGGCTTGCCCAATGGACATAGATTTTATCTGCGGGGATCTGTAGGTATTCGGAAACCTTTATTGCAAGCAGATATTCATGTCGGCTGATTAAGCGTTCAATGAGTCCTTCCGGTGTGAGGCGCAGGTATTGCTCATATGATAATGGCATCCCGATCTTATAGTCTCTCATTGCTTTGAGAACGCGTAGTTTTTCAGTCATCTCCACGAACTCATCGCTATTGTAAAGTTCGAGGACAGATTTGCCAAACGACGCAGCTTTCAACAGGCGCTTCTGCCAATAGGCGTCGAATTCATGCCCCGCTGCTTTAATGCAAGTGTCAACTGCCGATGGTAAACTCGATCGGATGCGCTGGATGTTCTCGTCAGCCTTGGGTGATTTTTTCTCCAGTTGGTCTACTGAATCCAGTAGCACAGAAGCGGGGGAAGACGACCCAAGACGGAATATCTCCTCGGTAACACCTGGAAATTGTCAATGGTAGTCCGGAATTTGCTTTGGGATGCTGACATACCAGCGACCTTGTGCATGAATTCGCATGTGTCATTAGTTATGAGACGAACTCCATCGAACTCTGGTATGACATGCACCCGGCCATCATAGTAATACCTAGGACGATTAGAATATGCTTGCAGATATTGTATAAAGGAGACCTCTCACTTTGATGCAACTCCGTTGGGCCCAACAAGATGAATTTCATCCTCCCATCCAAGGATGACAGCATCATCGCCACACCAATTCACGGTATTTGGCGGAACCCGTGATTTTGAATCGTATTCGCTAAACTTGTTCTGGAAGTCATTGCTGACTACCCATAACTTCCCTTCTGCGGTGAAAAGTGCGACAAAGCGCCCTGTTGGTGATACACTGATATGTTTGAATGGACCATCTTGCAGAACCTTGTCTTCTGCTTCTGTTGAGTCGATTAAAAAGATGGTCTTGTCAACAGCCAAGAGAACCTCGACAGAGCGTGAGAGTGTATGGGCAGGTGGAATTAAAGCCCATGATGATACCTCACCCTCTGGGCAAGGTGCCAAGAGCCGCGGACGCGGCTCATCATATTTGGATACGGCAATTAGCTGGTTATTGGACAGCAATGCAACGAGGCCTGATGACCAAAACTGACAGGCTCTCACGCCATACTCTTCGGCACCCTGTTACATTATTAGTTTCTGCACACTATGAATAGGACAGGCTGTCATCATGTCTTACATTTCCGAGAGAGAAAGATGTAAACTCGCCGTCTAATCCGAAGTAGCGTCGCACTGTTCCGTCCTCAGAAACGACCAAGAGCTCTTCCTTATCGGACCAGCCTAGTCCACGAATAGTGGCTTGTTCCCACTAAAATAAGTTAGTAGATTCATCATGATTCGATTCTAAATTGGAAACAAACGTTTATACGATTGATTTTCTGTCCAGAGCATGAATAAACATCAATTGTGGAGCGGGAACCCTGTCCGTCGCGAAGCCTAAATGGCTTGCTTTCATCGCGATAAAGCGCTGATATCCACGTTAGTCCCAGATCTCCGATTCTCCAATGGGGACTTACCGATAGCTCCTCCGTAAGGGGCGCCCGCGACAATGTAGTTCTCTAACTCGACGTCGTCCTCAAAGATGGCATCATACACGGCGATTTTGCGATAAAAGCTGTCTCCAACCTTTTCCCAGTTTGCTAGTGGGTTGGGTGGCATGACTGTGGATATGATCACAGATGAGGCACTGAATCCTTTAGTTGGATGTTCGAGCTGTTGATGGGGGTCACACGGGCTAGACCCGAACGGGTGATCTTGTCGCCTTGATTCTCAGGCGGAATTCCCCACCACAATCCTCAACTTCACTTGATAGTTGCTGCATCTTCATTGGCCAACTCTTTCCAAATCATGGATTATACAGATCTTGCTGATATTGCTCGAGAATTATCTGACCTTGAAGTAGCCCTTCTATTGTGCCTTGTTGCCCGCGAACATTGCTTGATTGAGACCACCAGACACTGTATGAATGACCTAGCCAAAGAACTCGCCTTAGTATGTCAACGCAATTGGTCAGAATATCGAGATGATATCTAATGAGAGATAGATTGGCTCCACTACATTCAACTACTCATATTGCATCCTTGACTGTTCATCTGCAACATCTATTGATGATATCTTTAATGATGTTCTTACTCCGGATGCACGCGCGAACTATCACCCATCGCGTCCATGGCTGAACACTGAAACAGTATGTTAATCTCAACTTATGCTATCGTTATTATTCCTATATACTAATAAAATCAGTCAAGCAAACGTTCCTCATATAAGAGTCTTGGGGATTATAGCAAACCGCCAGCTCCATCTTCACATGCCAGCAGTAATGTTGTCAATATTATAGTCGCCAAAAACTTCAATTTTGTGAATGATGATATCCAAATGCAGATGCTGCAGGTACGTATCCCGATGGACAATTCAGTAAAGACAATACTGATGTGGAATAGTTAATGCGATCAAGGGAGTTGGTCACTGAAACCGGGACCTTGAGCGCGCCTCAGGACTTTCTTTTCATCCCTCTTGTGGCACGAGATTCGGATCAGCTCCAACCACCTTTGAAATCACACATGGTAGGTATTATCTGTCTACGTCCATTCTGACTGCTTTACTTTAGCTAATGCTGCGATAGAATGACAATCTTCTCATTTCTCATTTCCACAGCCCGGAGGCTGGGTATACCTATCTTGAAGAGAATGACTGGCTTTCGGATGGACAAATGTCCGCTTCCTCTGTTATTCATAAGTCGAAGGGCAAGCAAACGAAGAGTGGTACAGTCAGCCCGTTGGTAAGTTTGATGTCATTCCAATCTACCTTGATTTTAGAATCTCGAAGTG
The DNA here is from genome assembly GCF_001561935.1 of Penicillium griseofulvum. Lineage (NCBI taxonomy): Eukaryota > Fungi > Ascomycota > Eurotiomycetes > Eurotiales > Aspergillaceae > Penicillium > Penicillium griseofulvum. Next base: position 1,528,538 of record NW_024467471.1, on the reverse strand, counting down.
AACATAGCAATCTGACACGGACTCATGAACTTACAGATGATGGATCAACTTCGAGAAGCAAGTGCATCGGTGAGCACAAGCGCAGAAGTCGTTCGATATATCCAAGATATCGTCGTATTTCTGCGGCTCAGTCGCGCGGTTGCGGGTGGCGTAACTGCCAATGCAAATATTCAATTTTCTCGGTTTGCACAGTGAGTCCAAACATATCACCCACGAAACCACTTACGCTGGCCCATCTTATTGGTTTTACTCTACAGACTTCTAGCTCCTCTGCATGGTATCGATTATATGACTCCCTCCATCGTGGCGCTAGCCGCCAGGAAAGTCTTTCGGCACCGCATTGTTGTCACTCCCCCCGGCGAGGATCGTAGTTTGCAGTATGGGAGTAACTTACATGCGGTATCCCACGTTCTCGCTGACGTGACGCCGGATTCAATACTGGATGGCGTTCTGGCGCTCGAGCCGCCTCTATGATATTCCAATGCACCCGCTTAGCTATTCTTGATTACTGCATTAGATACCCAACTGATATATATATTCCAAGTTGTGTGCTTATACAATTCAATTCGTGGGGAGTCAAATCCCACTATATCAATTTCAGTATTCGCGCCTAAAGTGGAATTAAGAAAGCTCGAGTCAGGTTGCGGCGGTCATGTGTATTTTCAATCCATTAGGAAGGCTGCGTGGGCCTACCTTCCAGTTCATATGTGATTTGATATTTCCAATGCTAAGTTGAGGCTATACATGTAGATAATCACACCAGCAATACAGCGATAAATATCCTATGTCCAACTTTCACCTACCAGTACTCGGCTTCAACCTCAAGAACAGGTCTGGGGGCGTGTACTTCTCGTCCACAATTCCGTTTCCAGAATCAGGCCCGTCAGGTGTTAAACAAAGGTTACCGTGAACTGCACCAGCGGGCTGTTGTTTTAACGTCTCCATGGCTTTCGAGTGCGTGCGCCACTCAGACAAAACAACGTCAATCTCAGTCTTGGAGTCACCGGCAATAGCATCCATCTTGATGTCGTTTCTGTCATAGCCAAAGGGGTCTTCCAACTGCGAGCCTATTCCCTCAATACCATACAGTGTGAAGATAACAAGGCTGACAATGGGGATGGCCCACCATCCCATCTCATCGACCATAGCAAACGGTAAAACACAGCCAAACAGAGCGAGAACTTGTTTTTGGTGAATCCTGGTTTAAGGTCAGTGATTGAAACATACAGGCCTGACTCAACACGCATTAGAACCTTGAAACTTACAAATGAGCCACTGGAATCGGAGTCAACTTGATCGTTTCCATCCTTCCATATGCATCAGTCAATGCATTCAACTGAGCCTGCATTTGACTAGCACCAGGCGCAGAATACCAATCACGTTCTTCGCCACGCTTAATAAACCCATCAATGAAAAAGGTCAACTGGAAAGGAAGGCCCAATCCCTCATCTTCATGACCCTCAAGGCCCGCAGGTAACAGGTTGGCATATTCAGGGTTATAAAGGGTGGATGGATGCATGTTCAAATGCTCATCGACAGAGTTTCCAAAAACCCAAGCAGCGTTCCATTCAGCGCGCAAATGATTTTTCACGGCATACGGGATAGCCATGAGGATTCGAATAGTACGCTCGATATCCTCGCGCTCTTCAGCGGTAGGTGGTCCCCGCTTCGAGCTGTAGCTATTTGTTGCGATTGTGCGGACCAGGTTGCGCACGCAGGTGTTGAGTGTGTTCATTCCGTTTCGCCCATCCCAGAATCGATTGTAGGATGTTTGGTTGCGGAAGACAAGCATTAGACCTACGACAATAGATAAAGATGGAATCTATTTTTGCTATGTTTAGTTGCTGTTTCGTATGGTTGGTTGGGGATACATACGATTGTGCTAGGTAGACCGACAGTCTCGAATACATAAGTGTCCAAGTAAACAATCAAGGCAGTGAATAGAGCATGCAGAGAGACTGGGACTAATATGGCACCATGGATTGCACCTTTGATAAAGCGAAATACAAGTGGCCATCTGCTCAATATTAGTATATGTGGATGATTGGTAGATATTGATTAGTAGCTCACCTTCTTGGCTTTGCCCGCGATGATAGCTGATGAGGATGGGTGCCACGGCGTTGATGGTGACCTTGGATTGTAGTGTTTTGACGACTCAAGGTCGGAGTGGGTGGCTCGCTGAAGTTTAACCTCATCTTGTTCAAGATCCTAGACGGTATGCTGTACTCCTTACTCAACCAAACATTCAAGTCCGGGGGAGATTGAGATTGGGACCAGCCGTCAATGGCGGGTCCGACTCTTTGGTTCCGGACCCACTTGGCATTACTAGCGCTATCACGTGGATATACAACAGTTGGCTATATCGCAAATTGAACAAACTACATGCTATTGTGAAAATGACTTCACTGTCCTTAGTTTTGCTACTTTGAGATCTCCGTTACATAAAGTATAGTACAATGCATATTTGAGCCAATGAACATGTGGATGCACAAGGGGGCAAATCTGACGTACAGATTCTACATGCATGTACATAAACCTTGGAACGCCTCTCTTCTAGTTCTGACAACCCTTTCAAACCAAGCGGTCCATTCCATATCATAATGCAAGAAATTCTAGTAATAACCTGCCCAAGCGGCAGACAATACTCCCATCTCATCCCTCTCTTGAACACCAACCCCAGATTCAAACTCCGTCTAGCAGCCCACACCATCGAATCCGCCTCTCGCCTAAAACCACCTACCCAGATGCCGAAATACAGACATGCGACACATCCTCCCTCGCAGAATGCCGCAAACTTCTCAGCAACGCAACCTCAGTCTACCAGGTGGGACCCTCTCTCTACTCCCGTGAAATGGAAATCGGGACCAACATGATCGACGCCGCCGTCGCCGAGAGCCAACAGCCAGAAACGAACTTGAAGCACTTCGTCTATTCCAGCGTTCTTGGCACACAGCATCGAAACCTCATGCAACACGACCACAAAAGCCGCATCGAAGAAAGACTGCTATTAAGTCCTCTAAACTTCACAATTCTCCAACCAACCAATTTCATGGATATATACTCGGTCGCTGCACTCGCAAAACTCGAGGAACCCTCTAGCGAGCATATATGGAACCTCTATAATCCATATGTTGCTAATAGTTTAGTTGCGCTCAGAGATCTAGCTGAAGCCGGGGCCCGGGTTTTGGACGAGAGGGAACCACACTATTTCGCTCAGTATCCGCTGTGCTCAACCTTCCCGTTATCTGATGCGGGTTTTATTAAGATTATGGAAAAGCATATTGGTAAGGAAATCAATGTTCCTACTCCTACTTTTGAAAAGGGTGTTAGCAAGCTTCTCGGGCTTTTATATGCCGGAGAGAGCTGCATGTATAGTGGGGATCATGTGGATTCGGATCTTAGATGGCCGGCCTCACAGGGTGATCTACGTCCGGATATTACACGGGACGAGGCTGAGAGGCTGATTTTGTTTGATAATCGACGTGGATTGAAAGGGAATCCTAGTGTACTCAGGTGGTTGATTGGGAGGGAGCCTACGACTGTTGATGAGTGGGTGAAGATTCAAGTGGGAGGCTAGTTGAAAGCCTATTCTTCCAACAAAGTAGGATAACTACAAGTGAAGTATGAATTTATATAGTGAGCCTCCTGCTTGTTTTGATGCGAATGACAAAAGTGATTGGAACTTCCATTTTGGCTCGGGATGCCGATGAAACTTTAATTACATCCCCCGATTTTCCGAGTTGTGATACCATCCATGGATAAGCTGAGAAGAGACAACTTTGAAATTTAACACTCTGAAGCTTCAACTTATATTCTACTACAGTCACAGCCAATAGGGTCTCGAGGCAAGAGAAAGAGGGGTAAGAATATCGTGATCATTTCACAACTTGATCGCTACAAATTACCATGGCCTCCTTACTTGATCTACCAGCTGAGATTCGTCTGATAATATACTCACATTTACTCAAACCGAATGAATATGTGAAGAGCTATCGAAAGCTGAAGGATACTTGGTCAACACCGGGCGGTGGTCCTCTTTGCGCTATTCCTCGACCTTATGTGAAGCGATATACACCATCCATTCTGCTCCTCAACAAAAAGATCACTATAGAAGCTCTTCACTACCTATATCGAATATCTCTCAACCTCTACGGCACACCCAGCACATATTTCGTCATGCGTCAGATGGATATTACAGAATTCATCAGCGAGCACTATCTGCAGAGAATCCATCATGGTGTTCTGCGACTAAATCACGCCAACAAGCATTTTGTCCTTTCGCTTTTAGACATATGGTGTGCCGAGAATCAGCTGGAGCGACTCGATGTGTATCGTCCCAAGACTGAGCTTGACAGTCAGCACTGGAAAGTTGTAGAAAGCAGAGTGAGTTACATCGATGAGAAACATAGGATATATTCTGATGGCTTTGCTAGCTCGGGACCTTCTCGAGTATGGTCCCCGTTGTATTCCACGAGGTCGATGATCCGTTAAAGGTCAAGGCCTCCATGGCTATTTAAATATGTACATAGGCAGGCAGTGAAAAGATTGCTGTACGAGTAGACGAGTCAAACCGAACATGTTATTACCTAGTAATAATAAAAACAATCTGAAGGCTAACGAAAGAATGTTCCTGGATCAGATGTGCTGGGGGATGTGCTGGGGTTCAAAACAGTCCCAGACCACGAGTGGGTATCAGTAAGTTTTCGGGAGGGGACAAAGGAAAAAGAAAACGCTGAGTCGCCATGACGAATGAGAGTAGATAGAAGAGATACGCGCTATTGAACAATGCAAACAGTGTATATGAAGTGCGCACCCGAAGAAGCCAACGCAGACATGGTTCCTTGCAATGGTGATACCGTAGAATGCCCAGATGATAACCCCCTCAGAAGGGTAGATGCCAAAAAAAGGGATGAATATGTATTAAGAATGCCCAAAGCCCTCGCTTCCCAGAATTAGTTCGACCCGGAGCGATGCATTAGGGCATTCCTGCTCGGCCATCAAAAGCCAAAGGGCCCGAGTCATTTCGTGGAGTCAATGGGTTGTCATCAGACGTTTCTGAGCGCACTGGTGTGTCAGTTCGTAGCTGTGATTGGCGACCAGATGGCACACTGAGTGGTTGTGTCGGTTGCCACCCGGGGATGTTAACAGTGGCACTGCGAGCGAGGTCATCGGTGCTTGAGTTAGGGGCGGGCGAGGCTGAGCTTCGAGTGTCGTCGGTTTGCTGGTCATCCTGTAGATGCAGGTTCTCAACATTGTTCACCAAGTTTTCTTCGGCAAGATCGCCGAGCTGACCAGGCGGTCCGCTATTTGTTTCGACAACTGAAGGTCCTTCGGTCTCAAGCTGCTCCCCGGAGTCGTTGGATGCCCTATCTTCTGTCGGTTCTTTCTCTCGTTTTTCCTCCGAGTCATTCGAGTCATCAACCTCGGCGCTGAGATCGGTGAACGCCCGACAGTTCGGGCATTGGAACATTGGGTAATCCGGGGAGTGGAGGAGACGACTGATGCATTTGTAATGCCAGACGTGCGCGCAGGCTGCCATGAACAAACATTGATAGGGCCGCTTTATTATAGTTAATAAATGTAGGATTGGCAGGCGAAAAAAAGGAAGAAACGAACCAAGACAGAGCCAAGGCAAATCGAGCATTCACGACAACCTGAATAATCAGACGTCTCACCCTTGCCCAAGTTTTTGATCAGGCTTTCTGTGTTTTTGCTGGAATCTTTGTAAGTATCACACGGCACCTCCGGACAATAAGTAAGATCTCACTTGAACTCATTAGGCTGCTGCTGCCACGACCGATTACATTCAATCCGAATCCGAACACATCGGAAGATCATTTCTTCTCCACCTCGGAAGTCGATACCTAACTGCACGATATCGCCATCTTTGATGGAGTACAGACGAGACACCATATTTGGCTGACTCAAGCGCATGTGGTTCAAAAATGTTCCGGAAGAGCTACCAACATCCTTGATGTGCCACTGACCATTCACGTATAAAAACTCGCAGTGTTTCCGACTAACAACCTTTGATTTGAACCCGACTGGAGCATCCGAGGGTTCGGTCGGGTTAGGAAGGGGTACACCATCACGCTCTGAGTATCGACCGACACGAATCACGCAGCTCTCTGATGGCAAGGTTCGGGCGACTGGGGCGAAAGGCAACGAGGGCCTTGAGCTCTGGAGGGAGTCTTGATAGGGAAAGAACCGAATGGTCGCCTTGGTCTCCGGTTTTGAAGGGGTCGTCTGCCCCTCTACAGGAGCGCTAGTGGGCTCGACCACATTATTTTGAACAGTGCCTGGTTCAGGGGACGGGGTGGGCTCCTGAGAGTTGTTTGTGGCACGCTCTAACGTGCGAGGTGGCGGACGATGGACGGCCGAAGAGCTCCTCAAACGTGCCATAGAGCTGGGTGTTCGGGTAACGTCGTTGGATGGGGTAGAAGTGGAAGGCGTAGAAGAGGCCGACTCGGTGGACGAGACTTGACTATTGCGTTCGGCAGCAAACCCGTAACTCGGTGCGGGCGCAGATGTGTAACGAGAGAGGGGTGGGTGGTCAGGTTCAGGACATGGGGCCGAATTTGGAAAGATGGAGGCTGAATTCGAGGATCGCCAAGAAATTCTACTCAAACTGTGTCTATACGAGTGCCCGGGTAAAGATGACAGATTCTGGGTGTAAGTTCGTAAACTGAAGCGACGCAGGCGACTGGGGCGAGGGTTGTCAGGGAGGGAGGTGGAGGCGGTGACTGAAGTAGACATGGATTCGATTTCGCGACCATGAAAGAATAACATGCAGATGAAATAGTGCCCAGAGATTCGAGGGGCAACGTCGGGGATCTGCGAATGGGGTGATGCGCAAAGATTACCAAGACATCAGGGGAGGTAAGGGGATTGAGAAGCAAAGAAGTGAAACAAAGCTAAGGGAAGTTTTATTTGTATATCTCTCCTCTTTCCCTTTGTTAACATTTGACAGTCGGTTATTATGCCCTGACAGTCATCATTTCTTGGCAGTTTCCCCGCATATATATTTACTTCTACATTACTCCGTATAGGATAATATAAAGTACCTACTCTCTATATGATCTAAAGAGCAGATATAATATAACATGGTAAAACATGAAGAGAACGATGTTCCCATCGAAGTAAGTATATTGTATAAGACTAGCTCCATGTAGACCTAATCCTATATGACCTAAATCAAATTAGTTATGTACAACATGGGAAGCATCTGAGCAGATATAGTAAAGTGGTCTATGCTTTGACAGATTACTATAGAGTATAGAGTATACTCTGTACATACTCTTAATCTGAGGCAAAAGTAAACAGAACTAAACTATACATTTGATCTGCATACCCTATAAGCATTCCATGTGATATCCAAAAAAAATTAACACTAACACTCTATGTGACTATATCTGGTGATCATTTGCGTCACTTACAAAATCACAAGAGCAAAGCTGATGCCTCTATTGGTGCACATGTGTATAGCGTTGCACGGACCCTCGGGAGGCTGGAAATTTGTTGAAGACGGGAGATAAAAGGTAGAAGAAGTTTTAACTATTAGAACGTTGAAGGATATATATTGTACTACGTACATATGTACAGTGTTGTATGTGTAGATGCAGTTGATCTCCTATTCCGGATTGGTCAGCTTTAAGAGCTCCCCCGGGGCCCCGGAGCCGATGATGTATGTGTTGGAGCTTAAAGAAATATTGTATGGAGTAAAACATTTGAAGATCGAGAATTTGAAGATAATAAACATGAATGTATAATATCAAAGAGAAAAAAAAAATAGAATTAGATTGAAATAGTCAATTGAAACACTTAAATGTAGCCATTTAATCTCAAGTTTCTGCCTGAGGAGACTAGTTCGATCTCTCCCCCCTCCCTTAACAGATTGGAACTTCCTTCCTTCAAGTATCAGGAGGCTTCCCTCCAGTGACATTTTTTTTTCTCCCATCACGCGCCAGTTTTCCCTTGTGTTTCCTTCAGCTTCGGGTTTATTCGACTTCCTTAATCTTACCCCATTCATCGACCGTTCGCCTTTCACCTCTATCTCTGACTTCATAGGACCGCGCCCGATGCGGGCCTAGCCACAATGAGTGGAATTGCGAATGCCTGTCTGTCCTGCTTTTCAGCAGTAGACCGATGGTGTCATATCACAGCATGTCTCGGTCCCATCGGAGCTCGATCTCGAGACGGTATCTACGAAACCACCTTGGCTGATAATGAGCGAGAAGCGGTATCAGATCTTCTGGGCTACTTAGAGAACGTATGTGCTACCCAATCCACCATTCTACCTCGTTACCTTTCCATTTTATCAATCAGAGTCTGGGCCTTGGTTTGCCTGGGTACCGCTCTATTCCGTTCATACCGCTAACTTCTAGTGTACAGCGCGCGGAGACCGACTTCTTCCACGGCGAGCCACTACGAGCTTTGAGTACCCTGGTTTATTCTGAAAACGTCGACTTGCAAAGAAGCGCTAGCTTAACATTTGCTGAGATTACAGAGCGAGGTGCGTATCGTCGCTGGGATGACAATGATGCAATACCTGACTTTTGGTCTTATCTGTAGATGTGCGCGAGGTCGATCGCGATACCCTCGAACCCATCCTCTTCCTCCTTCAAAGCTCAGATATCGAAGTTCAACGTGCTGCTAGTGCGGCGCTGGGCAATCTCGCCGTAAATGGTTCGTGTTCACCCCTCCTCACCTCCTTTCCTGCTTCCTCCTCGGTCGCTAACTTGATGCAGCTGAGAACAAGGTCTTGATCGTCACCCTCGGGGGGCTGGCTCCCCTGATTCGCCAGATGATGTCGCCCAATGTTGAGGTACAGTGCAATGCGGTTGGGTGTATCACCAATCTCGCGACCCATGAGGAGAACAAGGCCAAGATTGCTCGCTCTGGTGCTCTAGGTCCACTCATTCGCCTGGCCAAGTCGAAGGATATGCGTGTGCAGCGAAATGCGACAGGTGCACTGCTTAATATGACACATTCCGGTAGGCGACTTCGATTGGTTCATATGGAAAAGGGCCGTTTCTCTAACATGGAAATTAGATGACAACCGACAGCAACTTGTCAATGCCGGCGCCATTCCCGTACTCGTGCATCTCCTCTCATCCCCCGACGTTGACGTTCAATACTACTGCACAACAGCTCTTAGCAATATCGCCGTTGACTCGACCAATCGCAAGCGACTCGCCCAAACCGAGTCGCGCCTCGTTCAATCATTGGTTCATCTTATGGATTCATCTACCCCGAAAGTCCAATGCCAAGCGGCGCTCGCCCTGCGCAACCTCGCCTCTGATGAGAAATACCAACTTGAAATCGTTCGGGCAAAGGGCCTATCTCCACTACTACGACTTCTACAATCCTCCTACCTTCCTCTCATCTTATCCGCCGTCGCTTGTATCCGCAACATTTCTATCCATCCTCTTAACGAATCCCCTATTATCGAAGCGGGCTTCTTGAAGCCGTTGGTGGATCTTCTAGGGTCGACCGACAACGAAGAGATTCAATGTCACGCTATATCCACTCTTCGCAATCTTGCTGCTAGCTCCGATCGCAACAAAGAACTTGTCTTGCAGGCCGGAGCAGTACAGAAGTGCAAGGACTTGGTCCTGCGTGTTCCACTTACAGTCCAGTCTGAGATGACTGCTGCAATCGCTGTGCTGGCTCTCAGCGAAGAGCTGAAGCCGCACCTTCTCAACCTAGGAGTCTTCGACGTCTTGATTCCTCTGACAAACTCTGAAAGCATTGAGGTACAAGGCAACAGCGCAGCTGCTTTGGGCAATCTATCCTCGAAAGGTATTCTACTTTTCCCTTAACTATCCTTATCTTTCTGCGTCCCGTTAACATATACTAACAAAACTGCAGTTGGCGATTATTCGATGTTTGTTCGCGACTGGGCAGACACCAATGGCGGCATCCATGGCTATCTTCACCGCTTCCTTGCTAGTGGAGATCCAACTTTCCAGCACATTGCCATCTGGACCCTCCTCCAACTACTTGAGTCCGAGGACAAGAAGCTCATTGGATATATTGCACGATCCGAAGACATCGTACACTTGGTCAAGACTATCTCTGACAAGAATATTGAGTCGGATGAAGAAGAAGTGGATGATGGTGAGGGTGAAGTTATTACGCTTGCCCGTCGCTGCCTTGAGCTGGTTGGAGCTGGTCCTAAGCAGACCCTGGTGGAAGCTTGAATCCTATGTTTCTAATTATCCCATTATTTTCTCGGTTCTCTGTCATGTCAGCCTTTTCTGTGTGACTCTTTCTTTCCCCGCCAAGGGGTATTGTATGGACATTAAATCCAGTTATTATTCACTTTCGTCAGCGGGCATTTGGAGTGATACGGATTCTTTTTATCTCTGTTGTTGTTATATGTCCAAAGTATTTCTGGGCCGGTGCCGCTGTCTTCCGCATACACTGTTTATTCATGTTAGATATGGGCTCTATAATTAATAGCCTGACAGATGGACTACAAATTGTAATTGAAAACATGTAGCATGATGTAGAGTGGTGGATACAAGCTGTCGGAATAACCTAAACCCGGGCCGTATTATAGCTCCCTTAAAAAAAAGCTGCCCTTTGCAAACTCTAGAACTCTTCCACCTCAAAATTGGCCAACACCAATTTTTCTTACAACATGGCTTCCCTACCACCTATTGCCATTCCTGGCCAACGCCTTGGCCCTTTATCCACATATTCTGCAGGCCCCGGCACACATGTTCAGCAGTCCTTCATCTACGCCTCCATCGCCGGCCCCGTGATTGCAGACCCTGCACACCCGAAGTCACAAACAAGACCAACCCTCAGAGTTTCACGAGTGATGTCTCCAAAAGACCAAGCAGGCTCACCCCCAGCTGTTCCCGGCGCCGCATCCCCAATGATGTCGAAGCCCCGCTACAACACCCTCCCCGCCGTGGACTCCATCGTTCTCGCCCGAGTGACCCGCGTGCAGAAGCGACAAGCCACGGTCTCCATTCTCGTCGTACTAGACGAATCGGCATCACAATCTCAAGACCAATCACGATCCACCTCTGACAATGACAATGTTGCCTCCATCCTCACATCTGCCGCCAACCCAGAGAACCACAGCAGCACTGATGAACTGCGCTTCCAGGCACTTATCCGGAAAGAAGACGTGCGGGCTGTTGAGAAGGACCGTGTCGTCATGGATGAGATGTTCCGTGTCGGCGATATCATTCGTGGCTCGGTTATCTCCCTAGGCGATCAGAGCTTTTACTACATCACTACCGCACGCAATGATCTCGGCGTTGTCATGGCTCGCAGCGAAGCTGGTAACATGATGTTTCCTGTTAGCTGGAAGGAAATGAGAGATCCTGTAAGTGGAACTAGTGAGCAGAGGAAGGTCGCCCGGCCGTTCTGAGACAATGCAATTGTTCGAACTCGGTCCCCTCCTTGCATGGCTTTTGGCTTTCCCTTTGAACGGCCAACGGCTTCGTGCCCTCTACCTCTACTGTTAACTAGCCACATAGTGGTTCGACAAACAACAACAACCAAGCAGACTTTGCCCCTGTCCACCATATGTCTGTGGCAGGTTTAGCCCATCCCCTGAGAGAATTGTCTTTCTACTTCCGGGATCCATGGGTGTTAACAAAACTACAACCCCCCAACCTTCACTGCGAGGGATGTCTTTCAAGCCCCCACACTTGTTCCATGCTCTCAAACAGCAGCATCCCGCTTGAGCATGATGACTCTCATGTTTCATGAATCTGGGAACCACCCCGCGTTTGACTCGATTGAATGCCAATGTGTGCTCCTGGACATGTATTATTGACATTGATAATGACTTCAGAATAAAGATACCCAACGGAGGCATGATTGAAAAATCCGTGTCATTTCCGTCCTTCCCTTTTCTTCGACCCTCGACTGCAGTCTGCCATCTGTGGTCACTTTTCTCCTTGCTCGTCTTTCCAAGTAGAGAGGCATCAACGCCGCTCCTCGTAGACCCAATTGGGTAACCCTCCTTAGTATACACGGTCGAGACCTATGCCATGTCGGACTGTGTTTGTCAAGTGAGGAAGATTGAAGTTTTTCTTTTGAAGAACACGCAGGAGACTCTCATCTTCTGTGAACCTCCAATTATTCATCTATCATGTCAAAGTCTGCTCAGTGTGACTTGACAGATGTTTGCGGAGTGACATGTCCAACCAATCCATATATCCTATCTTGATCTCAAAAGAACCAAAATGAAATAATGAAATGCAAATATATCTCCCATTTTTGAACTCTATCAGAATAAATAGTACACCAACCTTATTTCTTCAATGTCTTCTGTTTCTCAGCATCAATCAACTTACGTCCCTGAACAACCAGGCCCTTGCGACTGCGCACAGCATCCATATACCGCTTAGCAACATTCTCCTTATCAGCAAGCTCACCCAGATCCTCAAGTTCTTCCTCGGTAGCAGGAACCCAGAACGGATCCTCGTCGAGAGCTTCGAAGCCCGCGAAGATCAGTTGCGGTTGCGCGGCGCCGGACGTTCGCTTGCGGATCTCCTCAGCGAAACCGAATGACTCGGCTACGGGGAGAAGCGCCAGGATCGTGAAGAATGGTGTTCCTTCTTTCATTATTTCGGATTGGATGCGGCCTCGGCGGCGGGTGACTACTGCGTAGACCTTTCCTAGGACCTCGGCTGGAGTAGAGATGGTGTTAGTTGTGGGTTTTGCGTATGCTAGGGAAATACTTACTGGTGGCTTGAATCTCGCAACTGTACATCGCGAGCATGATCCGAGGACTCCAGTCCAGGAAACCGGCCGAGATACCTTCACGGACTAGTCTGATGGACTCGCCTGTCAACCGGCCCATATCGAGCTCATCGCCGGCACTAGATTGCACAGATAGGTCTTCTAGGAACACGGCCACGCCTTGCATAGGCTCCTGGCACATAGGGCCTTGGGCCGTTGCGAGCTGGAACGCATACGCGATCTTGTCGTTGAAGTCACGCACGAGTAGTGCTTGGTGGTTGTCACCGTCGATATGTTGCTTGATGTCATCGGCCAAGCTAGGAAGGAGTTAGATCCGAACGATACACACGGTGTTTTCGATACTCACAATTTCTCGCATGTGTTTACTGCAGTTGCATCAATCAGAATGTTAGGTCCGACTCTTCGGGGTCCGAACGCGGTGATTCGGTTCACAACGTTCTTCCATAGCTCCTTGTCTTCCTTGACCTCGTCGTTGAACAGCTTATTAAGTCCTTCGCGGAACTCCTGCTTGGAGAGAATGTTGCCTTCAGGAGCCTCGCCTGTACCGTCAACGGCAGCTTCGGCTGCGTTTTCGGTCTCTGTCTTTCCTTCGGTCTCAGAGCGCTTCTCCAATTGGAGCTGTTTGATAGTTCCGACTTGTTTAGTCAGGAATTCTGTCACGGCCGCTGGCATCGGCATCACGCGCAGACGTAGGGTCATTTGCTTGGAAGCAGAAACCGTCAGAACGGCTCCACGTCCGAGTTCGGGGTTCTTGGGTGCAGCCATTTCGGGGCTATCGACAATAGTTTCACGGTAAGGGACGATAGCCTCGCCAGTCTGGATTTCGCAACGTGCGAAACGCTCCCGCAGATCCGTCACACAACGCTCTAGGTGCAGTTCACCTGCTGTGAGGATAACGTGTTCACCGCTAGGGAGCACTTCGTACTGCGCACAAGGATCACTTTGTTCAAGCAAGCGCAAACCGGTAACCATTTTGCTCAGGTCCGCCGGGTTGACTGGTTCCAGCGCGACTCGGACGATGGGTGGCATGCTCAGCGACACACCAGCCAAGTTGATACTTCCTTCGAGTCGGCTGCACAGGGTGCCTGTCTTCAAGACGTGGCCTGCGAGACCTCCAATTCCGAACACCACACCAGCTGGCACGGAAGTGAGAGGCTCGAGAGCTCTGCCCATCATTAGGTACAGATCTGTGACTATGACCTTCTTTGGCTCCGGGCTGGCGTGAGGGTTGGCTGGGGAGAACTTGGGTGGGAGGACATAGATCTCATCACCAACAGTAAGAGTTCCGGAATAGAGTCGGGCGAAACCAATAAGATGATCAGGGTCATCCTTCTCTACTGGCTCTTCTGGCTCATCGATCGTCTCGGTGATCAATGAAGTGGCTTCGAAAATTTGTGTCATGCGGTCAATGTCATCTTCTTGTCCATTACTCCGAGCTTCTGCCTGCATCTTTGCAATCTCCTCACGCTTGCGGCGCGCGAGTTCAATGGCTTCGCCCGAAGTCATTGCGCCTTCTTTGCGCCTCTTATTAGACAGAAGCTCGCTCTCCGGGATGGCAACCATCTTGCTGACGTATGCCACGACGGGCTCCTCGGGTCCTGTCTTGAAATCCACCATGGCGGTCTTGATATCATCGGCAATGAAAGCTGCGCCAGGCGATGTCTTAATCATTTCCGGTAGTCGGGCGGCTTGCGCAGCGGGAGGACTGGGGAGATATTCAATGACGGAAACTAGCAAGGCAGTGGATAGCGGTAGCCATTGAGAGAACAGTGTGTTCATAATGTTCTTAGGGTCGCGTCCGCGCAAGATATATACCGGGATGTTAATATTGAGCGATTTAGTGATCTTCTCCAATAACACAGGGTCACTAGTAACAGTCAATATCACCGTTGACACGATACTTAGGCTCATTGTAAACTTACCCTTTGCCCTTGTCACCACCAGTGGTGGCTTGATAAGCTGCCCAAATACTATCCAAGACTAGTTGGACGAACATGGGCTTCAAAGCACGTCCCTTCAGGTGCTTCACACCCAAAACACGTTTAGTTTTGGGGTCTAGATAATAATCACCCCAGAGTACTTTCTCCAGAACCGTTCGCTTGATTCCGAGCTTCTTCTCGTAAATGGCGGCGAATTGCCGGATTGTGAAAGCCCAACCATCGACAGCACTGCAAAAGATGACGTTATTTTTCTCAGGTGCAAAATAAAGATCCTCGTCGTCGCGCTCTTCAAATTCAGTTCCTTCAGCGACACTTGGTGCAGATTCATCATCTGCCGACGACTTTTTATCTTGATCCCGAGCAGCAGCAGCGTTGACACGGTCTTCCATACGCTCACGCCACTGTAAATCTTCTTCCATGCGCTCGCCCTGGTAGAAACTACCGATAACAGCATTGACCTGTTCCAACAGCCGACTGAGATGCGAAAAAGCCTCAGAAGGGCTCATCTTGAGCTCTGTTACCAGGCGATCCATTTTGTTAATAACCAAGATTGGCTTCAACTGCTCGACCCAAGTTTGTCGCAGGACTGTCACGGTCTGACTACAGACACCTTCGACTGCGTCAACGAGCACAACTGCACCGTCACAAAGACGAGACGCGGTTGACACCTCGCTGCTGAAATCGATATGACCAGGTGAATCGATCAGGTTGATCAGATACTCCTTGGACACTGGGTCGGCGTCCGGGCTTGGCCGGCGGAGCATTGAGAAGAACAGTGAGATGGCTGAGGACTCCATTGTGATACCTCGAAGCTGCTCATCTGGACGAGAGTCCAGGTAGCGGATCTTACCGGCCAGCTTGGGTGAAATGATGCCATTTGTGGCAATAAGACTATCTGTCAAAGATGTCTTGCCATGATCCTAGAAATTCAAAAGAAAAGATGAGAATTTCAGATATAGAAAAAATTTCTAACTGTGAATTTCTTGACTTACAACGTGGGCCAAAATGCAGATCTGGTGGTTGAGATTAGTATAAAGCCCTGACATCAGACATCACAGTGGGATGGAGGGGCACACGCACATTTCTTATGTCCTCGGGCTTCCGCTGTAAGCGGACCAGCTGGTCGACATTAACCACAGGCATCTTGGCTGATAATGAGAGACCAAGAGTTGTAAAAGAAAGGCGACTGGATCCCGCAAGAGAAAAAAAAAAGTTGCAAAAGTTGCTGATAAAGATGCGACCTTGGCCGGGACCTTCAACAGCACTTCAAATTATTATTTCCGGCCCTTAAGTTGGAGTTATATAGACTGAATATTGACATTAGTATCTATATATATTCTTATATATGATTGGTATTGACCTTAACAGTCTTTAATCTTATGACGCTATACAATTCCCGTTTTGTAATCCTTCTATTGACTCATTATGAGTCCTCAAACGCCTTGGCCGAGTCAACCATCCACCTGGAAGCTGGCGCAAAGAAATATTCTACTTTTCAGCCCTTGCAGGACTCTCATTCCTCGTCGAAGGAAAGCTTGATCTTCTTGGGCTTCTTGGATTTCTTCAAAGTCGCTTTGGGCTGGACTTCTTCGGCTTCTGCATTGTCTTCACCCACCACTTTGGCCTGTTTTCGTTTCCTCTGGCCTCCAACTTCAGTGAGATTGTTCTGTTTGCTGGTAGAATGTTCTGTTTGGGATTTGTCTTGATCGCCAGCGGAGTTATCCTTTAAGTTGCTGGCCTCATCCTCTCCCTTTGGGCCGCTTTCTTCAACCAATGCTTTGTATTCCTCCTTGGAAATCACCTCGTTGCTTTCTTCATCAAGGTAGGTAGGCTCGTCATCGTCGTCGTCCTTATTGACTTTGAGTCTGGTGGGTCGTAAGGCAGGTCGCTCTAAGCGACCGGTGTTGTCTCCATATTGGCCCCGGAGCTTCTGGAGAAATGCAGGCTGCTTTGCATCTGTGTAACATATTAGAATGATATACGACAATTTATAAAGGCGTGGAGCGACATACCATATTCAAACTTTGGGTTTTTAGGCATGATGATGACGCTGTATTTGCTTGCTAGCTTTCAAGTGAAGCTTTGTACTTGGACTGCTCTCTGCCTATTTTGTAGATCATTGAGAAATATCCATTCTGTTCAATCAAAATAGATCGGTTATCTCTATGTGCAAAAAGACCAAGAATTAGAGAACTTCCAAAGTCGATAGCTGCATGGTTATTAAGGTGATCAATTGCGACCAACCAGTTACTGAATCTGATTGGTATATTTTATCCACCGCTCTATCTACCGCCTACCCTAACCTCATATATAAAAATCGAAGAGGCTAGATATATTCTGCCAGCACTATTTGCCTGACTTACGTCACTGCTGGTCGCAATATTCCGCCCTATTACACCGCTTTCTAGCTCAATGCGCTAAACCGCAATAGGACTCATCGAAAAGTCCAAGGAGCCGTTTCGCGTCAAGTCCTCTCATCAACCCTCATCAACCAATCCCAATTAACTATGCTTTGTGCTAGTAAGTGGCCTCATATTGATAGCCATTTTGTGCTCTTCTATGAAATGAGTTTTTTTGACTGACCTTTTCCTATAGTCTCCGGAGAAGCACCTCAAGTGCCCGTCGTCTCTACCAAGAGCGGTAAGTCCTCGAAATCATCTTGCGCGCACGACATCAATCTCATAATTAAACAGGCAGTGTATTTGAAAAACGCCTCATTGAGGCATACATTGCCGAACATGGCAAAGATCCCGTGAACGGCGAGGAGCTTACTACCGACGATCTCATTGATCTCAAGTCGCAACGCATTGTCCGACCCCGACCCCCTACCCTCACATCCATCCCGTCTCTTCTCGGAGTTTTCCAAGAAGAATGGGATGCTTTGGCTTTGGAAACCTTCACTTTGCAGCAAAACCTGGCACAGACACGGCGCGAGCTAAGTGCGGCGCTCTACCAGTACGATGCTGCGGTGCGAGTGATCGCGCGCGTGACGCAGGAGAGGGATGAGGCCCGTGACGCACTCTCGAACGTTTCTGTCGGTGCCACTCGCACCGGGGGCGAGGCTATGCAGGTGGACTCTACGGGCTTGCCCCAGGCAGTGTTGGAACGGATTGAGAGCACACAGGCAGCGTACGTGGAATTGGTGCTTTGTATCTTTCATCTTTGGATCGACGGCTAACTATTGGACAGGCTATCTAAGACCCGGCGTAAGCGCACAGTCCCTGAAGGATGGGCATCGAGTGAGACTATTTCCACATTTAAACCGACTGAGACCTCCGATCCTCTCTACCCCGGTGGCCGTGCTTTGTCTATCAACGCAACTGGTGAAATGGCTCTCGTTGGTGGTGTTGACGGTGTGGTTGGCGTCTACTCGCTCACTCAGAAGAGTGTCGTACAGACCCTCAAGACAGATGGCGCAGTCACCGGTGCGACATGGGCAGGAAACAAGGCCGTTGTTGGCTCCTCTACTGGCTCCGTCAAGGTCTTTGAGAATGGCGCTGAAGTTGCAAGCTTCGCCTCCCATGCTGGTGAGGTGACAGCTGTCACAGTTCACGCTACTGGTGATATTGCTGCCTCCGTTGGTGTCGATAAGAGTTATGTGCTTTATGATCTTGCCACAAACACCGTGGTTTCTCAGATTTTCTGTGATGCAGGTGAGAAGTCACCCTATGAAACACATGTACCCAAGCCCTATGCTAATTGATTTTATTCAGCTCTACTGTCTGTCAGCTTCCACCCCGATGGTCACTTGATCGCTGCTGGTGGTGCAGATGGACAAGTCAAGATCTTTGATGTCAAGACGGGCGCCGCTGCTGCAGACTATGCGATGTCTGGCCCTGTCAAATGTTTGTTCTTCTCTGAGAATGGTACCTATTTGGCTGCAGTGGCCGCGCAGTCCACCACTGTGTCGATCTGGGATCTTCGCAGCTCCAAGGAAACCAAGGTGCTCGATACAGGAAGCCAGATCGAGTCAATCTTCTGGGACTACACTGGCCAATTCCTCTTGACTGGTGGACCCAGTGGAGTGACTGTCCAGCAGTACTCCAAGGCATCCAAGGCGTGGTCAGAGCCTCTGCGGAGTGCAGTCCCTGCTGTTTCGGTTGCTTGGGGATCAGCTGCTCAGAGTATTGTGGCATTGAATGAGGCGGGTGCGATCACAGTGCTAGCGGCACAATCATGATCACCAGAAAAATGTAATATCAGATCACGCTATTCTCTGGGTTTTCAATGGTGTTTGTTTTGGAAAACTGCAGCTCTTGAAGCCATGATATTCACAGACAATGAATTTCCAGATGGATATTCACATGTAAACTTAGTCATGAATGAAAGATCATGTGAATTCATATCTTTAATTGAATCAATCTTGCTACTTGATATGACATATGGATAGTGACAAATATCTACAGAATCAAGTTAAATATCTGCTCCTAGAGCCACTTGATCTCGCCCACTTGGAATCTTCTCAACCCGATAAACTTTACGTATGAGTCCACACCGCCTTATAACGCTGGCAGAGCGCGACCGCCTTTCGACTCGACCTAGAAACAAAGATGGATTTCACTCTTGCTCTTTCACCTACCTGGTGGCCTTCAATTTCCTCTTTTTCTCCAAAATACCACTCCTTGACCCCAGCAGTAGGTTATTCAATGAATGAAACCCCTGGCGTCCAGTTCATGGGCGCCAGAAACAAGGTAAGCCTTCATCAGCCGTGAAACGGGCGGGGCACCTGATCAGATCACCAAGAACACAGCTAATAAGATTACTCTTGCTCTCAGCGAACACGTCGTGAAATGTCCACAGAAAATGATGGAAGCGGCGATTCCGTCTGGGAAGACCACTTCCATCCCCCTCGCTCCAACCACGCCCGATCTGAATCTACCCGCTTGCCACCCAGAAGACCTGGGGATGGTCTCGACTACCGCCGGCCAGTGACGCTTTCGCATGGAGAGAATGTCGTTATTGACTTGACAGACGAGCCGGACTCTCCCCCTCGCCGTTCGGGGCTACAGTTTCCCCAAGATTTGATGAACCGCACGTCCCCTCCGGCCGATCATCCTACTGTGATTGATCTCGAAGCCGAGCCAACGGTTGATCCAGTACACTCTTCGCCAAACAGTGATGATGTTCAGTTTCTTGAGTCTATTTCCGTCAGACCAAGACCAATAGAACCCAGGTTCATAGACAGCAATGGTATTCCAATGCACTATCCCCCATACACACGATCAGCGCGAGGATCGGGACTTGGACGATCGAGAAGAGAAGAAGAGGATATTATGCTTGCTGGGCGTCGACTCTATGAGCGATTAGAGTCGATGCGTGGAACGATTCTTCTTGGAGCGCCCGATTATACTCAACCTAGTCAGCCACCGCCCTCGTCCCGTCGATCATCGTATAAAGGGCTCAGCCCGGCCCCAGAGGGATTCACTCGGCTTTTGGCGGAAGATGACGTTCCTGTCTGTCCGAACTGCGAGGAAGAGTTGGGAACGGGGGAAGGGCTGAAACAACAAATTCATATCGCAAAACCATGTGGTCACGTGAGTATTCACATCCTCTTAAGCTAATAAAGTCCATTGTGTAAACTAACTGTTTTTTCAGGTATATTGTGGTGAGTGCGCTACGAATCGGGCCATCTCCAAGGCTAAGAAGGCAGCTTCGAAAACCAAGCCGTTCTCAAAATGCCAAGTTGCAGGTTGCAATAAACCTGTGAGCAGCCCGGCAGCCATGTACCACCTTTATCTGTGATTTATCCTGGGCATTTCTTTTTGCGGGCACTCATTTGCATTCTGGTGTTGCGGCCATATTCTTTCCTCATTTCGTCGATACCCAAGATGCATGGAGCTGGCGGGCGTTTATTTCAATATCGATCTATATCAAATCATGAGCCGTCCAGGGCTCTCTTATACATTTTCTGTGCCTCATGGCTCATCTTGTGTAGATAAATCCCATTGTTCAATGGGTACAGTATCTCTGTAACCTACTAGACTATCTATTCACTATTTGGCTTTGATGGAATGTCATTGAACTTAACTTGGGTAAACTTGAATAATCGGTCGAGATTCTTACTACCATCATTTACCAAAATGGGAGGAATGATTTAACGAGCGCCGTTTTTGGTCCCAAAATAACCATTCAAACCCATTCAATGGCAGTAGTTTTGTAGAACCCTATTATTAAATAGTAGATCCATAACTATACTATATCTCTTCTGGAGCTTTCCTATTTTACTATCATAGTGGCTTTGTTGAGGTTGATAGTTTAGAGTGGATATTTAAACTAGCACGTGATGGACAAACTCCACCTTGGGCAATGCTTATTTTCCTATTTCTGGCCTCTAATTGGATGGTCTTGTCATTAGTGTGGTGTGAACCGGGTAGTTGTGGGGGGGGGGTCTTATGTAATGCTAAAAAGGGTTAACTAACTACCCATATCAAAAATGGCTACGGAAACTTACGCCAAGTATTCGATAGAACCCGACCCTCTCATAGTGGTAAAGCACATATGACTGAAACTTCATATGTAGTATACCTAGGCATATCCCATAGCAAATACATATCCTTTTCAAGGTCTGAATCTCTACTTCCTATTTAGGTCAACCTTGGAACCGAACCCCATCAGCGCCTCTGGGAAATGGGTCGTGCTGAAACAGAGCAGACGTGTAAATGGGACGTTACAGGTGGTGAACTACGTGCGTTGGAGAAATTTCTCAGATCTATGATGGCGTTCGAACCGGCGGAACGACCTACAGCGGATCAGCTCCCGAAGTCTGAGTATATGGTAAAGTGGGCGTTACCTGCATGGGAAAGGCAGAAAAGGCAGAAGAAGCTGGAAAATGCTAAACCTGTAGATGGGGAGCATTAGGCTGCATCTATGTAAGCAGGAAGGGTCAACCTTGGAACGGATATGCTTTAGCTAAGATATTGCCAATGTCGTTGTCTCGTTGGATGAAGAGCATTATTCCTCATCCCAAGAAATAGTTGTCATTGCATTTCATTGCATTTCATTACTGTCATACCTTTGTTGGATAACCTTTCAAATTTGCATTATTTGACTAATAGTACATGAAGAAGATCCGCTCCTTTCTGAACCTCAATTCAAGTCATCTCTGAAACAACTCCCAGAACATACCTCTGGCACTCAAGAGTTGTTGTGGTGCTCCCATTTCACACACAGTGCCATGATCCAGGATCATGATCAAATCCGAATCCATCAAAGTATTGATCTGGTGGGCAATCGAGATGACAGTCCGTCCTTTCAGTCGCTCATGAAGAAGCTCCGTGGCCAGTTTCTCCGCGTGCTCATCGAAACCACCAGTAGGCTCATCCATGATGACTATTTTACCAGGTGATAAGATAGCACGGGCAATGCAGAAGATCTGCTTTTGACCATTGGACAGATTAGTTGAATCGATATCCGCGTTCAGGCCACCATGCTCGCTAATCTGACTCCAAAGCCCGACTCCCTCTAGGGCAGAGATGATCTCCGAATCATCAACTGCGGATGATATTCCGAGGGAAATATTTTCACGGACAGAACCGGGAAGAAGAAGGGGGCTTTGGGAGATTGGGACCAATGCAGAATGAAACATCTGTTTGGGAACAGTTGAGATGTTGATGTCATCGATGTAGATTCCGCCGGACGTGATCGTTGCGAGAGAGAAAATGCAAGCAAGTAAAGAACTCTTCCCACTATTGAACTTCTTAGTTATCCCTTATTCATAAGAGCCTTTCTAGACTTACCTTCCAGTTCGCCCACAAATGCTGAGTTTCTGTCCACCATGCAGTGTAAACGAGATGTCCCGTACAACTGCACTAGAATCATGCTCCCTAAGAGCAATATTAGTCTTTTGATTTATTTCAATTTGCCTTGAAGAGCAATGCTCAAAGAGACACTTAC
This sequence comes from Penicillium griseofulvum, assembly GCF_001561935.1. Taxonomy (NCBI): domain Eukaryota; kingdom Fungi; phylum Ascomycota; class Eurotiomycetes; order Eurotiales; family Aspergillaceae; genus Penicillium; species Penicillium griseofulvum. The sequence goes on along the minus strand of NW_024467471.1, from coordinate 1,505,973 downwards.
CCATATGACGCAGAAACCCTTCGAAATACTATTCGACCTTGCGAAGGCCAGCCCTCTGGACAAGCTATTTCTCTTCTAGCAATAGGCTGTAGCTGTGGGTCATTGGCAAATCGTTTGAGTCTTGCAAGTGCGCCCAGAGAAGTCTCAAGCTGTGTCCAATTGGTGATCAATAATGTTAACGTTGAGTTGAATGAAAGCAAGTTCACAAGAGCAACACCGACAGCCCCAGAGGTACTTTGCTTTGTCACAAAAACAGCCAATGCAACCAGAACAGTGGCAATTCCCGCAACAAGTAGATCCAAAACAACACGTAACCACTGTTGGATGGAATACATGATGTAGAATGGTTTATGGGACGTGTCCAGAAGGTCTGTGTTTCGATCTGCAAACTGACGTTGCCAATTAAATGCACGCACTGTAGTCAGTCCTTCTGTTGTCTCCAGAAAGTGGGTGTAAAGAGGAGACTTTGCCTCGAGATCGATGAGTCTGATCTGTCGTGAAGTACGCAAGTAGAAAGTCTGGATCATCCATACTGCAAGGATGCAGAACGGGATCACGATAGCCATGTAGTTTGATCCAGTAGAAATTAAGGCTCCTTGTGCGATACAGGTTAAAAAGGCTACTCGATAGTCAGCATTTAACTATCTGGTACCGTTGGAGAAAAAAGGGTATTTCATACTCTGAAGTGTAACGCCGAAGGCAACTGGAAGCTGCATGTCGAGAAGAGACATGTCTTGGCTAAACCTGGAGATATTCAAAAGTTTCAAGTTGGTATATCTATTGAAAACCAAGATATTGGTGTGTAGCAAATCCGTGGCTTACCTATTGACCAAACTTCCTGTGTCTATCCGGGCCAGACTCGGCCACGGCGATCTAAAACATTATCGGCAACAAATTTAGTCTAATATTGAAGGGATCTCTCTTACTAACCTCATTATTGTGTCTAGGAAGATTTTATGCAAAGTTATCGGCGGACCTGGGAGTAGCCCAGACAAAAAAGAACCTAGGATGTATGAGATATCTTCATAAATGCAGAATATGCAGTGCTTCAAACATACCCGATAAAAGTTCCTATCGCAATGATGGCGATGAACGAAACGCCAACGTAGGAACCAAGATAAAGATGGTTTCTTCCAGGAACCGAGCTACACCACCAGCTAAGTATGACCTCTGTGAGGGTATATAGTAACATTGACTCTGGATGTATCTGCTATTAGGTATACTCACGTGGAAAGGCAGTGCAAAACACGTATAGGGTTGCGAATAGCAGCGCTAGCCCAAATGCCCACCAACCGAGCGAATTGATGTAATAGCCGTAAAGCGAGATGTCCCCAATACCTCGCGATATATTAGAAGTGGTCTCTCTTTCCCGTGTTTCTCCGACTTGATTATTTGCTTCCTGTGTCTGCCCGAGGTTGGAGTCACTCTCTTCGATCTCGCTGTGTTCAAGGCCCGCGGAATATGAAAGGCTCAGTATGTACTGATTCTTTTCCACAAGCTCTTCGAAAGACCCTTGACCTTCCATATGACCGTCCTTTGAAAGAACAATCACATTGTCGGCTTCTTTCAGATGTTTCTCTGGTGAAATATGGGGATTGGTCAGCGCCATAAATATTTTTAAGTGGTAAATTTAGTCTAACCCGCTGTTGTCACAAGAATGGTTGCGATACCGACTCTCTTGGCCAGGCCAGAACGACCAAGCACTTGCTGGAAGATTGACCTCGATGTCACTGCGTCCAAGGCGCCGAAGATGTCATCTAAAACCAGCAAAGATGGCCTTGCATAGATTGCTCTAGCCAAAGCCTAATCCAAAAAGATTAGCAGCCAAATGATATGAGGTCGCCGGTATACTTACCACTCGCTGCTTCAGTCCTCCACTAAGCTGGGCTCCCGAGCTCCCAGTTACTGTGTCAAGGCCAAGAGGAAGGCCAATTCTTCCAACATCCAGGGCACAGGCATATATCACCTCTCTGAGCCACTGCTGGTCAATGGGCGATTCGCCGATGATGTTTGTTCTTAGTGTACCATTGAATATCCATGGTGATTGCTGACAATACGCCATTTTGACAGAGCCAAGATAGAATGTTCCTTCTGTGCGGTGCATCTCACCCAGCATGGCTTTGAGTAAGGACGACTTGCCAGAACCAGTAGGGCCAGTAATGACTGAAAACGAAGCGTGCTGTATCTTCAGCGGTAGTCCACGGAGTATCACAGGGGCATCTAAGCTCAAGCTAAAGCAGCAATCAGTCATGCAGACAAGAGCCTCGGACTGAGTTGGTACTAATTGAAGTTCCATTCCCGAGGCGCTTGCAGGCACCAAATGTTCATCAGTGGATGGATCTTCGTCCACTCGGCTTTTCTTGCGAAGAAATTCTTGGATCCGACCAAAACAACCAATAGCGGATGCCAATTTAGTCAACGAGACAGATAACAGTACCACCGGCTCTGTCAAAAGAGAAATCAAGGACAAAGCTGTGAAAGAAACATCGGTCCTGGGTGTCTCTAGCCCAAGGTTCAGCTGTGTAGCGGCGTACACAGCTATAGTTAAAGCGGGGGCGATGAAAGTCGATATCGCGCTCAAAACATTGACACCGACAATCATTATCGTTAATGAGAAAGGGCTGGGCGAACTTGAACCCAATCAAACAAAGGCGAGGGGCGACTGCCGCTGCCACTGTCCACTTCAAGTCGTAGGTGATGTTACAGAACAGTGCGAGCCGTCGTATGCATTTCGCTAGAAGCCATAATTAGTATCAAGGTTACACATCCTATCTCACTTGGACATTCGCCTTCGTTGTTCATCCATTGCTGATGATGGCGAGAGGTAATGAGCTTGGAACTGAGACCTTCGTCCAGGGGAAAGAGATTATCGAGGGATAAGTTGCCTCGGAAGCCACCAATGAATAGCCGGTTGAGCCACCAGTAGGTACTGTGACTGAAGATTCCGGCTGAACTTTCTGGTGATATATGGCCGTATCGCAGAAAAAACAGTTTATGCGTCTCCAGCAGGAGCAACAGGGAAGAGATTGTGAGTGCAACTGTCGCTATCGCTGCGATGGGGTGATTTGCAGGATGTAGCAGCCACAAAGTCCGAACTTGGGCGATTCCAAATATTATGCTTCCTAGCAAATAAATGCAAATCAAACTCGAGGGCCCCAGTGAAAAAATGTCCTCGACTGCCAATAGGTTATGCAACGCCCAAGTACTAACCACCGCGACTACGGCGGATGGAATCGACATCTTTGTTTTTGGAGAGTTCGACAAACACCACAAAATGAGGAGAGCAATCTTCAGTAAGAGTAGTATTCTGGATAATACCTGCGTGGTACCCCAAAGTCAAATTAGCTTTCAAGCCAACGTCTGGAAACACGGAGGCAAAAGGAAGACCTACACTTTTCAATCTAGAAGCACAAACGTACACGAAGTCGGGATCTGCGAATGGGATTTTATGGAGCAACCGAAAAAGACATAGAATAAGGAACAAGAGATCCGGAGTCAAAGCCAGAATCGCCTGTTCAAAGAGCAAGGTAAAGTCAAACTCGCGACGGCATGGCAGCACTCGTGGTCCGAAGTGAGTGTCGGCTGAAATATCGCACTCCATCTTGACTTTTCTTTCAAGTGAAACATTCAGGTGGAATGTCAGAGAGATGAGTGGGGGAAGAGAGGGAAGAGAGGGAAGGAGGATCAGATATGAAAGGCCAGAGGATGATCGAACGGTCACACGTGCTCCTTCTAGGTGTGCGATACAAACACACGCCTTCCAGAACTGGTCAAATAGATTACATACTACCTAGGTACTTATGTTTGTAATTCAAGAGGTAAATGTGGTGGTTATTGAATCTACATACAAGAGTATCTGCGGCTCTTTCCCAGAAGTACTAAGATTCCCCGAGCCTCCGAATCATTGCATGACTCGCTACCTTTTTCTCTTGATGTCTTGAGGTTTCTCTTTGGATATTCACCGGTACTGGACCCAATGTCTTTCTACGTTTGTTCAAACTTCCGTATCTCAAGTATCTCAATACTTAAAGTAGCACGGATTTGACGATTGGAGCATTATTGAACTCTCAGTCCCTCAATAATATGCAGTACAAATTAACATACTCTATCCCCATTGCCCAAGACATCATTTCCACAGGTCCACCATTTAAAGCTAAGCCATCTAGCCTATGAAAGGCAACTGGAATTGAGATCATTACCGCATGTATACTGGTGATACTATTCAAAATGGGTCGGGTATGCCTATTACAGCAAAATCCAGCTATGACGAGTTAAGTGAGGTACAGGAAAGCGTTTATCAATAATATCCTGTAAATATTGCTATTTGACTTAAAAGCTCTATACAAAAGAAAACACATACCACAGAATCTGCATTTGCAGTAACCCGATCTATGGCAGACTTTTTTTAAGTCTCAACAGGCACAGCATGCATTTCCATCCACTCAGTTAACTTATCAAATCGGCGACATTTGTGGTGCGTAGAGAAATCTGCTTCGCCCCCAAGCGGCTTGGATTCATCCAACCTCACCAGTGCGGGCGTCACGTCAACTGTACACATGAGATGAATACGCAATGTCTCAATACAGTGGTTGATATGGGTTCTTGACATCTCCTGAGATCTCTGAAATCCTTCAGGTGGCACTTCATATGAGTCCAGGTACGTGTACTGTCGGATCATGTTCTAACGCGAGAAATTGAAATTAGTGACTCAAATCATATATCTACATATATATGTTGTTATCCACATACCAGACAGTGTAGCTGATGGAACACTTCAACGTTAGCTTCGGCACCTCCACCATATTGTGCAGGTGTTAGCTTCCAATTCACATCCATCGACCGATTGAGGGAGGGCAACCTGTCCAAAGGAATGTTGATATCGTTGTCTATACATTTTGAGCAGCTTAGTCAAAGGTTAAATTCACTGCAGTACTCACGTCTCCAAAGACGACTCCATGCGAGTTCTAATTTGGGAGTCGGTGACCCCCGATAGATGGACTCCTGATCGAACTCGTTTGCCCAGTCGACCTCGTAATATTCTACTGCCTCTGACATTGGAGCTAGAATGGTCGCAATTAGCAATTTTTTCAAGGGGACTAGGTCACTTGGCTGGGCAGTTTAAACCCTACAGTAAGATGATAATTGCATCGCACATTTTAACTTACTGGGTGCAAGAATAGTGAGCGATGCAGCAAACAGCAAGCAGGCTCCTCCGAACAATCCAATAGAAATAGCCGTTAGAAACATGGTCTGGCAGCAACTTCGATGGGTGTGGGATTTTCTTTCTCCGATGAGAGGCAAATTGTGTTGCTCTCCGTGTTCTTCTACTGAGAGGTCTTCTTGAGATTGCGGTACCCTCGTATAAGATGACGTGGCCATCGTTTTACTTATACTCAATATTAATGCTTTAACACTCTTATGAGTAAGCCCAGGATATTGGGAAGTAACTAGAATATAATGAATGAAAGAGCCGATGAATTGCGCCGATTGGCGACGATTCCCAAGGCCTGAACCAAGCAGAAAATCCTCAAGATAGTTATTGAAAAAGCTTAAAGGGGTCTTTCAATCTGAATTTGTCCCGATATTCCGGTATAAATGTAGTATCTATCAGGGAAACCCGTACCTACTAGCCCTACGACCGAAGGACATATGGAAGTATCTTACAACTAGGTAATTATTCCTCTTACCCATTGGGGCCAATTCTGGCATATTGAAATTGCTTCTCATGCATTGTTAATTGGTGGAACATAAACACCCATGAGTATGTCTAGTTAGGTATTGACGGGTCGCTTCAGTAAGTACATTTGCTCCTGGGACTTTAGCGACGCATCTACGTCCAAATTCCTATAAAGATGTGCCATTTCCCACGATTATACACAATCTGTTTCTTTATTCTATAAAATTTGCACACATATAAGAGCTTAACTTTTCTCTCCCATCCTGTTAGAATGAGATTCGCGTCTGCTTTGTTTGTTGCGCTCGCTGCCTCTTTTGTGGCTGCAGTCCCCGTTAGTTAGCTTGCCCAATGAAGTATCTGCCGGTTATTGGTTCATCAAGGCCTACGATGGAGAACACTCTCCCAATCAGGACATTGCTGCCGCTTTCCAGGATGACAAGGCTGCTCAAAGTACTAAAGAGGATGCTACCGGTCTCTTTTACAAGATAGCCTGTGATGGGGCGAAACAGGTCACAGCAAAGGTCAGTATAATCTCTATTAACCTTCAATAAAATAAGTCACTAGATAGGGCAGTAGAACTCATCCTGTTAGTATATTGCACGATCAAGCGAACTTCTATGAGATCCCAGGAGCGTTTCATGGAGCCCTCATTTGTAACGTACAACACAATTCAATTAAATTTGAAATTATTTTATCCACAAATCGGTCATTACTTACGTCCTAGTTAGTTATTCAAATAGTACAAATGAACTTTAGCCCATATCTCGAGCTAAACGCAGCCCCTAAACGCAGCCCAATATTGATGTCTAAAGACGGAAAGGCCCATTGCAATATTCTTCGGTTATCTAACGTTTTGCTTTGGCAACACATATATAGTGGATTTGAAAGAAGAGAGAGGAGAGATGTCCCAAACTTTGTAGTTTCTAGGGATGCCCAGGAAGGGAGAACAAGTGGATATAAATTGAAGTAGAAACCACCGCCTGAGGTGCCTTTTGTCAAGAGGTCTTTCTCCCTCTTGTAGAGAACATCTTTCTACTATCCTACCTCATGGGTACATTACTTTGAATGAACGATGTGTTTTCGAATAGCTCCATGGTCATTTTTAGTAAGGGACTTTTGTTGATGGCCTTTCAGGGCTCAACAATTTTGGCGTTCATATAGTTCGTTAGCAGTTATATCGAGCGTTACATTATAAAATGTACTGTTTTGCTGATCCTTGTACAACTTATTGATGTCCTACTTAATCGATTTCATGTAGCACTTTGCTGGCTAATAATAACTAAACAACATCATACATAGGCAGGCATGTAGTTACCAGAAGTAGTCGAAGTACGTAGGCTTCGGCGGCTATTCTTGGTGCATTTTATAATTTCTAGACTTGCTTAATTACCCCATGGAGAACTTCCTCTATGTATCACTCAGCAAATTATTGGATATCGGAATAACATTTACAAGTCCTTTGCGGACGTCACGGGTCCGGTCAAAAGGCAGGCATCGAGACATTCAAGCCAGAAGTTGCAGAGGAAACCCAGTGCGGAAATACTACCTACGTTGCAAATGCAAGCATGTACATACGGACACGACATATGTGCAAGCTTGCAACATCCTAACTTGTATATCTCAACCACAGCACAAAATCAAAGACGGACATACTCGAATATGAAATATAGGTGAATCTTGAGTACAATTGATCATTGCAGACTTGTTGTCCTCAAATTGATGCAGGCTCGAATTTGGTATGCATAAAATATGGTCAAAACACCATTGGCTTCCAGGTAGCAAATAGACAAGAATGAAGAAATAAAACAGAACCCAGGTCAATAGTACAGTATATTGCAGTGGGGACACCTGATAGTCACCACTGCTGGGAGAACAAGAACCGTGAAGAAAAATGAAACACCCCCGTCTAGACACCCCGAAGATCGCCGTGGTATGGTGACCAGATACCACGCACACTCTCGTTCAAACTTGTGACCGGCTTCTTGACTCGCTTCAACTTCTCTCCACTGGCTTCTTTGAGGAGATTTGCTTTCCTCAGGATTTCAGAGGGTTCCAGGTTCCGTACACATACGGGCTTCTCACGGCCGTTGATGTAGGTGCCCTTGATTAGAGGGTGCTTCTGTGGTCGGGGAGAGACGCGGATCTCAATCTGAGGGTTTTCGCGAGCGAAGTTGGCGAGGTTTTTCTGCAAGAAAGCACTGCGACGTTCAATGTCAGTACGGATGTTTATGGAAAGTCAAATTGCACCATTTAGGATACACCTACACCATGCCCTTTGAGCTGCCCGCCGAGTTGCAGTAATGGAAGTCAAGGCGTTTGCATTGTAGGATAAAGGCACCGGCGCCGTTCTAAACAGATAACCTTGGTCAGTTCGGCAATTGGATCTCAAAGATCTGAACTTCACATACTCTGGCTGCCGTAGAAGTTCTAATTCCGCGCAACGGCATCGTTCTAGTCGTCAATAGTTATCGTCGTAGTTTACAAGCCGCGATGGCTCTCCGGGGCATTTTCTAGCTCACGTGACCAGCGAAGGCGGTGAGTGTGCAGCACCAATGGCGGGTGCAGTGAACTTCCATCATTCGACGCTAAGACCAGAACTGCGACGCGAAGCTCTCACTCCTGATCAACTTCCACACATCGTCTTCACTCCACACCCCGACTTTGTCAGCATTGGGTTCGTAACTCAATATGACAGACAAGCTCCCCCCGCCGCTTTTGGCGCTATTCCAACCTCGTCCACCCCTTCGATATCTGCCTCCAAGCGATCGCGCACCAGATGACTGCCAGAAGAGCACCATCTCTGGAGTTGCGCAGTTCCTTGCCGATGCTAAAACTTTCGCCGATGAAGTCCCCTATAATGCAACTGAAAGCTGGGTGCAGCGCAAGTTGCGTCAGAAAATTGAGAAGAAAGAGCGGCTAGAGAAGCAGATAGCCGAAGGACTGCAAAACTGTACGATTTGTCTTCTTTTCAAATTGTTTTAATTTCAAAGGGCTAACATGGCTATATCTTATAGTCAATCCAGAGAAAGATCCTCAAGCTCGAGGTGATCCATTCAAGACACTCTTTGTTGCACGTCTCAGCTATGATGTCAAAGAAGCCGACTTGGAACGAGAGTTTGGCCGATTTGGCCCAATCGAAAGAGTACGTCTGGCTTTTCTTATGCTTTATGAAAATTATAAGCGCTAAATCGTTGTGACAGATTACCCTCGTTAAAGATACAGTATCAGAGAAGAAAAAGAAACCCCACCAAGGCTATGCATTCATCGTGTATGAGCGCGAGAAAGATATGAAAGGTATCACCCCACCGTGCCAAATAGGTTGGCATTAACCCAACCTTTTTATTCCGTCATGCGGTAAGAAATGGTGCTAATACCAGTTATTTCCCCAATATCAGCGGCCTACAAAGAAACAGATGGCATCCGAATCAAAGACCGACGAGTCCTGGTAGATGTCGAGCGTGGCCGCACCACCAAGGGGTGGAAGCCTCGCCGCTTTGGTGGCGGTCTCGGAGGGCGCGGATACACTAAGGCCATGCCGTCCCGCCCCGGTGGCCCTGGTTTCAACGCACCATCTGGACCTGGTGGGTATGGAGGCGGATTCCGCGGAGGCTTCGGTGGCAGAGGTGGAGGTGGTGGATTCCGTGGAGGAGGTTTCCGCGGCGGTGATCGTGGCGGTGATCGCTTTGGTGGTCCTCGCGGTGGTATCGGATACCAGGGTAACCGTGGCGGCTTCGGTGGACAGGCTCCCCCCAACGCCCCCTCCGGCCCCGGCGGTGGACGCAGTGGAGGTTTCAGAGGTGGCTTCGGCGGTGATCGTGGCGGTGACCGTGGTCCCGGTGGCAGATTCGACCGTGGTGTAACCGGCAGCAATTCAGAGCCTGTGCGGCCTCGAGACAGCTTTGCCGATCGTGACCGCCGCGACTATGACCGCGACGACCGTTACAGAGATCGTGATCGTGACCGCATGGGAGACCGAGGAATGGGAGATCGAAACGGAGGAGACCGATTCCGCGACCGGGATCGTGAGCGTGGTGGCGATAGGTATGGCGGCAGCCGCGATGGTGGTCGCGACGGCGGCCGTGATGGCCGGGAGGATTACGGACGCAAGCGAAACCGTGAGGATGAACCTGGACACGATGATCCTCGTTCCAGGAGAAGGTACTAGGCCTTCACTTATCCCCCGGATCTTACCTCTTTCCGATCAAAGTCTGGGTTTGCTGGTGGGTATAACTGATCTACCCTGTTTCCATGACTCCTTCTCAAGGGTAAGGGGGTGAATCATGAATTTGGCCCATGTGCAATTCGGTCCATTGTAACGATCACAACCGTCAATATTTCCACCTCATTCCGCGATTTCAGCATCAAACCTCCATGTCAGAGAGGTTATCCTCTATCCATATCCCCTGCTTGGTCCACATAAAGTCCCTGGCAGATGGAAACTCATGAATTGTGCTTGTATTCCCCGTTCTCCCTCTTTTTGTTTCCCTTGGTGTCTTCTTTTTTCACTTGTGTTGCAATGCTCTTTCTTTTTTTCCCCTTTTCATCCCCTCGGTCCTAATGAGATTTCGTTTACTCTGCAGGGGTAAGTATTTGTATTTTAGTCGGTCCGCGTGAAATGGAATCTGGTGAACCATCAGGTAGGACCAGGTAAGGACCATATGAAATGACTGAAGGCAGGTATCTTGCTAGATAGATGAAAGTCTAGGCAATACAGCTAGCGGTTCTGCACTACGGTTGATAAATATCCAAGAATGAGGTAAATTTGTAGACTTTTTTTCGACCTGGTATCCCGAATCTAGTCATAGGCTCATAATCCAGCAGGAGGGAAAAGTCCCCCATATAAGGATGAGAGAAAGAGAGATAAAACACACAAGTCTTCAATATATTTGCAAAGAAAGCGCCCTCACCAAACTCCATAAGATGCCCAGCAGAGTTCTTTTTTTCGGCCACACGGAAGCCGAATGGGAAAGAGAAAGAGAAATAAAAAACGGAAAAATATGTAGATCCCCATCTATGCATCGACATCCATTCCACCCTCAGTCTCGAGGAGCTTGACCTCCTCGGTACTCCGCGTCCAGTAGGCCTTGAGATCGACCTTGAACTCGGACGAGGTGACACCGAACATCTTCATCAATGTAGTCTGTCGTGAGTCCAGAGTCTCTCCCTCTTTGCATACGGGGTAGCCATCCTGACCCTCAGTCAACTCAAGCATGACCTTGCCCTTAACCAGACGGGTGGGGACACCGAGCTTGCGGAGGGCGGGCTCAATGGTGTGGCTGACAGGCTCGTCCTGCTCAGCGGGAATCTCGCCGGCACGAGCAGTGACCAGGCCGTTGGGAATGGTGAAAGAGCGGGTGGCCACGGTTCCAGCGCGGGCAAAATCCTGGGGACGGAAGTTCTCGAAGTATTCGATCACTGATTCCGGAGTGCGGGAGGTGAAGAGCAATCCAACGGCGCCGGCGAGGAAAGGAGTGAGTTTGCGCAGGTTGGGAGCGGCTTCGCTTTCAATGTCAGCGCCAAGGGCCTTGCCCATGACCTTAGTCTTGCCGAAGAAAACTCTGGAATGACATTATTAGATAACTGATCTTGGTTGAAGGATTTGCGTATCAATATTTGATATCGGATCCATCGCTGGTATTCAAGCGCTTTTTCCGATTCAATATCTCGAGCAAATTCCGATTGGAATAATGATTCTTACCGGCTGTCACCGAATTCAGTGCGCACATCCTTCAAGTAGGTGTTACGCATGTTATCAACCGCAAAGACAAAAAGGTGATCATATTCCTCGATACATTCCCGAATGTTGGCGAATAGCCGGCGGGTCTGCTCCTTGTGATCTTTCTTGGCAGTCTTCGACTCGTGGACGACGCGCGCGCGCTTTGAACGAGGCATGATGAATTATGATTTTAGAATTGGTGGTTCAATGATTTCAGACAGAAGGTTGGATGTTTCCCCCACAGACATTTTTTCTTCGCTGATAACCGGATTAACCTACCGCCGGGCTTATCCAACGCTAACCTGAATGGGGCAATCAGCTGTGATCTCTCAGCGTCAGTTCACTGCAGTTGCGCTTGCTTTGAACACTCGTTTCACTGATTTTACGGAGCTAGGCGTATTGTCGCCTGCAGAGGCTGAGTCCGGACAATGCTGGACTTCATGGACTACATCCAGCTATCCTTCGCCGAGGCGACCCACTGGAATCGCGACAACTCGTACTCGTCACTCAACACCACCGCTCAATGTATGCAACTGATTTATCTCTGAGAGTCTATTATGCGATAAGGAGACTACTGATCTAACATATTTGGTGCAGCGATCCTAGACTTCTCGACCCCCGAACGATTGCGCGTTCATCTTTCGTCACTGGCGACTCCCCATTTTGCGACCAGTTACACACTCGGCACCGTTGGATTACTCGATGGATCTGTGTCGTACCTATTTAGCACTGTTCCATTCAACGACTTACCAAGTGGAAGCGCGTCAATCCCGCTTCGAAAGATATCCCCGGGATACCGCCAAGTACAGGCCCCCGCCGCCCCGATCCAGACCTGGGGATGGGACTCCCTATTAGACGGCGTGAGCATCCCCGGGCTCAAGGACGCAACTCGCACAGAACAACCAAATAATAAAGATGGAGAAAATAGTAGAGAAAATGAGGCAAAGAGGAAAGCTACTCTCCTCCATGCTTCTCTCCATCTTCCACCTCCCACCACTCTATATGCTCTCTTTCTACGCAGAATCTCTACCAATATGCAGCTGTCATTAGCCGTCTGCTCAACTCAGGGACCGCCGCAATCCAAGTCCGCACCACAGGCCTCAGTGCTCACCCAGCTATCCCACGACACGGGCAAGTACAGCAACGAGTACCTCTTCAGCACAGACAATGCCCTATTCGGATGGCGCGGACTCTGGAACTTCGGCCCAGACCCTCGCTACACTCGCAGCGATGTGCCGCCGCCATTGTCACTCCTTTCTGCAGGCGCAGAAGCATACTATTCCCCTATCTCATCACTGATCGGCATGTCAACCGGCCTGCGATTCACCACATTACCAGCAGCCACAGAGGTCCCGCCATCATCATCACACTCCAGCATCCCAACACCCATCTCAACCTTTCCTTACACTCTAACACTAACATTGGCCCCGATTGTGGGCTCTTTATCAACAACCTACTCCCTCCGCGCGTCGCCCAATCTGGCCTTCAGCTCGCGGTTCGGCTTTAACGTCTACAGCTGGGAAAGCGAAATGGTCGCTGGCTGCGAGCTGTGGCGTCAAACCAAGAAATCAAGCTCCTCCACTGATGACGATCTCGAATGGGCACGCCGCAAAATGCGCATGCATGACTTCGGCGTTTCCCTGCCTGGCTCACCGAGCTCCCCGCTCCTAGAAGACCCGGCTCGTCCCGAGGGCCTCATGGGCTCCAATGCTCATAGCGAGGCTGAGACGAGCGATTCAGTCATTAAGCTCCGCATTGACCAGTCTTGGAATGTGCGGCTTCTCTGGGAAGGCCGGGTTAAGGAGCTTCTGGTGAGCGCGGGCGTCGGGCTGGGTCCTGGTTCGTTCTCATTGTCGCCTTCTGTTTCTTCGGCTTCGCCCAGCGGCGCGGCTCAGAGTGGAGGAGGCACTCCCGGGATGTCGTATTGGCGTGGGGTTGGGGTCTCGGTCTTGTACTCTTCATGAGTTGCGTGCTAGCTAAAATCATAGTTGTTCTCTAGGCTCGTATTATTGGACAGTCTGATAGGTGAATAACCGCTCCGCTAGCCCTGGGGGGTAGCAACGATTATATGTTATCGAAATATACTTCAGAATTGTACATAGATTCATGATAATTTACTTGACATTCGAAGCTTTTATCTTCTGACGCCTACATGTCAGAGCTATTTACTCTGATAATAGGGGCACTATTGGGGTATTAGTTTCTTTGAGAAACCCTTTAGATGCGGGCGTTGATGATGTCGACGACTACAGATATTAGTTAGTACCAATGATGGTGAATAGTTTCGATAGATGGAAAACTTACAGGCAGGCTTCAAGCTGGCACCGCCAACCAAGAAACCGTCAACATCGGGCTGAGTAGCGAGCTCGCGGCAGTTCTTTTCGCTGACGGAGCCACCGTAGATGATGCGAACGCTCTCCTGGGCGTGGGCAGAGATGGACTCGGCGAGCCACTTGCGGATAGCGGCGTGGACCTCCTGAGCCTGCTCAGTGGTGGCGACCTTTCCGGTACCAATAGCCCTACATATAGATATTAGATATGTCCAGGGATATGCAATGGAGTAGGTTCATACCAGACGGGCTCGTAGGCAATGACAACCTTGTCCCACTGCTCAGCGCTGAGCTCCTTGGCGGCAGCGTTAAGCTGGCGGGTCACGACCTCGATGGTCTTGTTGGCCTCACGCTCCTGCATAAAAAATCGGGTGTGAGCGGGATGTATTTAGAAAAGATATACCCGGTCTTGACCCGATGACCCACTATCGGGACGAAAATGGGAAATCCGGGTAGGAATGACGTACCTCAAGGGTCTCTCCGATGCAGAAGATGACAGAGACACCACCCTCAATGGCGGCCTTGGTCTTGCGGGCGATGAACTATTGGCCAAGTTAGTGTATGCTTCATTTGGGTGTAGAGTTCGCCGGTAGAGGAATTGGGTATACATACCTCATCAGTCTCCTTCAGGATCACACGGCGCTCGCTGTGGCCGATGACAGCCCAGTTAATCTTGTTATCACGGAGCTGCTCAACGCTGATCTCGCCGGTGAAAGCACCGTTGGGCTTGTCGTAGACGTTCTGGGCAGCAACACCGATCTTGGGGTCGGCGAGCTCGCGGGTCAGAGCGAGGTAGATGGCGGGGGGAGAGATGACGACCTCGGTGCTGTCGTCGAGCTTAGCGGTATTGAGGTTCTTCACGATTTCGGTGATGCTCTGAGCAACACCGTTCCTTTATAGGGTCAATTGCGCTGTCTTTCATAAAACGAGTAGGCATAGCTAAAAGTGAGGGGCTTTAGACCGCGGGGTAGCGAAGCTCGAGATAACATACATCTTGAAGTTACCACCGACGAAGAATTGGCGAGGCATATTGAATGATTATGGGGATTGAAGAGGGAAAAAAGAGGTTTTTTGAGGGATGTTGATAGCTATGGAAGAGGAAGAAGAGAGAAGTAAATTGGCGCAGATGGAGGGGCATTGTGGCCTGAATTATGAGGTGTCGATTATGACATCGGTCTCCCTCGGGGCTCACCGGGGGTTTCCATAGCCGGGGTAACAGGTGGACATCATACGTTTAGATTTGCTTCAGCTTTTGACAGTGGTCATCCAATCTCTTTTCTTTCAAAAAGGAAAAAGAACTATCGAAACGTGAGGACTCAATGAGTTCATGCACTACATCTTCCGAGGATCTCATTAACTACATATATAAGGAGTTAACCACGCAAAAAATTATTCAAGACGTCTTCTCACACTAAACACTGATCACATTCTGTTTATATGAATCTAACATTCAAACTAACTGCGCAATAAACTAATTCTTTCAAGAAAGCCGTATCAATATCAAAGTCCATAGCAAACCAACGTATCAGTCACTCAGCTTCTCTCTTCTCCTTGATCGCACAACGACAGGTACAGCGACATGTTGCTGACACATTCTTCACTGGCTGACGGCGCGCCTCAGAAAGCGTTCTCTTCAGCCATTTCTCCCGATGTCCAAGGCTTGCTTCACGGTGATCAAGCATTCGGCTTCGAATCTCATTATCGTTGATTAGCTGCATTCGATACCTTTTACCAGGCACTGAGCCTGATCGAGCGGTCTCAGCCCGTCTTAGACCAAAATTGTTGGCTGGAGACACCTCATGGTCACGGGGAAGATAATTCCTGTCGTGTCTTCTGTCAAGGCTACGGCTTTGGGACTTTCGGAAAGGATGAGGCCCATAAATCAACTCGCGGCGATAAGAACCGCCAGGCTGTTGTCGGAGAGAGGCCGGGATTGGTTGTGGCTCTTGACACTCGGTCTCGGTCTCGGTCTCCATGCTTTCTGGGTCATCTGTTGCTGAGCTTTCGTCGGATTGATCAGAAAGCATAGATGCATCATCTGAGTCGCTGTTCTCCGATGAATGATTTGAAGTATGCCCCAGGCTGATACTGCTGCTGTTTGTGGCACCGAAAGCTAGACTTCCTAGTCCATTGTTGATGGTTGAAGTTGACCTGGCAGATTCACCCATATGTTTTGCCGATGCTGCTGGGTGGCTTGTCTCAACATTTGGGCGCGTGGCTTCAAAATGGCCATCCGGGTATGCAGAACGCTGGGTTGAATTCAATCGTGCAAGAGGGCTCATCACTGGAGCCAGTTGGGAAGGCAGCAGTCGAAGTTTAGGCGGCAAAATATTCCCATTTTGATCCGACGCCAGAGGATGGTCTCTGTGATGAGACCACATGGGTGAATCCGGCTGGAGTTGTTTTCCAATGGCCACCGAACCACCCATGGCGGTCCGGGAATATGCTTGGGGCTTCATGGGTGTTTGCATGATGATGACATCCATGGAGACTATTTCATAGTCGCCACGACGAGCATATTGGCCCTTGAACAACTTTTTGTGTTCTTTGATATAGACGCAGCTCCACTCAACAAGTGGATTCTTGTGTCTTTGTTCGTCAATCAATTGATTTATATGAGCGCGCCTAGTATCGGAGGAGAGGCTTTGATATTGCAGCGCCACGGACTTTTTATTTGCCCTCTTCCGAACCATTTTGAAGTACTCTTCTTGATTCAGGTGCATGACTACCCGTTTCACGCATCTCCAGGTTGCACTTTCTTTGGGCATAGCCTTGGAAAAGCTGAAGCCGATGAAGCCCTCATACACAGGGCTCGTTGGTTCGGAGCTGGAATCTTTCTGGGCATATTGCAACTGGCCGGCCGAAGACAAAGGGTTTATGTTTTGGATGTCTTTTGAGATTTGCATCGAATTGTCGACATTAAGGGTAGACATTGTTTCGGAAGGATCTCTTTGTTCCTTGCTTTGAAAGTGATGTCACTTATTATAATTTATCTGATTCTTTGATGGGTAGAGAGCGACATTTATATATCTTTATTCGTACTAACTTATACGTATATCTGCATATGGTGTCATTTGATTCTTGTTCTCACCCGGGTAGATTGAGGCTGACGATCAATACAAGTGGGGGCCAATCCCGATGAACATGTTCAGCCGCTTGATCGCCCGGGTAAATTATATTTATAGACCTTGGGATCTATACGAGAAATCATCTGATAAGTCAAGGCAAAAGCTGCCTAATTCCGTCCCATCTTGCGCTCTTTGTTCATTGTTCCAAACTCTTCGAGGTAAGTTATTTCGAGGGGCTCCTTTCATTTAGAGAACCTTTGTCTATTCTGACAATGCATTATACCTTCTTTGAAAGTTGTATATAAACCCTCGCTCCTTCAGCTTTCCTCCTCCTTCACACACTTCTTTTCTCCATTTGATTGATTATTCAACCATGACCGAAAATATGAGCATTGATCCACAGGATCCTCACGGTTTTGATTACCTCCTAGGAAGAGACTTGGGTGCAATCAAGGGGAATTATACCTATCGGTGTCCCGTGTCAAAGCACTACGGATTCACCTATGAGGATAGCTTCTCTCACAATGCCGAAGATCTTTTAGACCCCAAAAGCACATTGTCCCAAAGGTATCCCCAAGTGAGTCAGGTTCTTCGAGAACGCCTAGGGGTAGCGTTTGCCAAACGGAATAACGAGGAATACTCAAGGTGTAATTGCCAGGATAATTTAGGCTTCAGGTGCGACAGTGAAGTATTTCAAAAAGAGGGCCTTACTTATTATGACGATTTTATCCGTCTAAGTGCTGAGGGAAAGACCACTGCCAAGGCAGTATGCATTTGTCCGGACCTTAAAGAGCGAGTGCAGATATACGGATTTATAGGTGCAGGAAGTAAGACCACTCTCTCCCCTTGATGTCTTCTGTATTCATTGCTAACTTATCACAGCATTTGGTGCCACGTTTATTGCACGCGAGAAAGGCGCACCTGGGGTTTCCTTGGAGGACCTTGAACAATTCGCAATCAAATCTCAAGTCCACACAACACGATGGATGGACAGGAAGAAAGGTTACCCACCTCAGATGACACCATTTCGTGAGCCCAACGGAGATACACGGTATATTCCAGAAGAAGCTCTCCTTTTGATCTATCTCGATGATAGCGAAAGGTTCCCACGGCTCGACTCGGTCTACACTCACGGTATGCTAACAGCAATTCTTATGACTCCCTGTGTCGATCCTAGCTCTGAAGCTGTTTCAGCTATTGATGAAAGCCACTTTGACAGGATCAAGTCAAAGGGGGCCATACCGCGCATCCGAAAGAGATATCCCCTGTTCCCAGCTTTCGACGGTAGCCATCTTATGTCAGACACCAAAGAGCCTCCAGTAGGGGAAGTAGAGGGCTGTAAAATTGCATCTCAGCTTCTCCAAGCCATGATAGAATTGGCTGATATGAGCGTCTGCCATGCCGACATGTCGGTAACAAATTATCTTATGGACCAAGACCTGAACGTTCAACTAATCGATCTTGGAATGACTTACTTCTCACTTAGGAAATCGGGGTTCATGAGGAACCAAAACCATTTTATTCCCTACCACGAGTACCAAATGATGCCTGAGCGAGCTATCGAACTGGAAAAATACGACAATTGGAGGGATCCATGCCATGATGATGTTGGTATCGAAACGATCCACTTACCTATGGATGAGCGGGACATTTGTGTATGGAAATATTCAACGCTCGTATACGGATTTCTTCATGGATTCTGGCCCTGGGATGAACCTGAGCCAGTGCCGAGTGGCTTGGAGTGGCACGCTAGGTATAATGGGCCTTACAATGACCCATACTATCCGGTAGTCAAAAGCAGACGCAAGAGAATGATTAACGAGGATGCAGCAATCAACGAATCACTCTCACAGGATTGTAAGGATGTGTTACAAGCCACATTATCTAGAGATAAGTCTGACCGGCCCTCGTTGGAAGAGCTATCGTCATTTCCTTGGTTCTCTCGATGGTCTGCTGAAGAAGTCGAGTCTGGTCGCCCTTTAAAACGACCTTTTATCAAGGACTTCCATGATGCTAACCGTGAGGATGGCCGAAAAGGTTTCCCATGGCCAAGTATATCACTGGACCAAGGTATGTCAGTTCCCGTCATCAACAGCCCGATATATAATTCTTCTGATTCGGCCGGATCTTCTTCTGTTTCATCTGATTATTCTACATATTCCGATGAATCTGATGATTGTGAATATGAGGAAGCACCTCCTTCTCAACACGAGGGAGGTTCGTCCCTTTAGAAGGCATCAACTTGATTGAGGCTTTCAGCTTTATATGTGGAGAATAGTGTTTAAACAGCTGCAAGTTGAATTGAATTCGATAGCAAAATATTATGACATATGAATAATTTCTTGCTGTCGAGCACACGTAGGTATAATGTGGGTTTGTGTAAATCTACCCAGTTCACGGCTAGACGCCTTCGGCGTGTTGAAGAAAATGCGGGTTGAAAATGATGGATTAATGTGTAGAGGCAATAAACTTCGACTTCCCATTTAAGTAATAAATACTTCAAGAATCGCGTTCTTCTTTACGCGGATCAATAATCACCGAAAGATGGGAACCATGACATCCGTTCCCAAGATTAGGCGCATCCAGGATTATAGGCTAACAGAGGGCTAGAAGAAGAAGGCAACCTTGGAAAGGAGAGAGGAAGGAGAAACCTTCATTGTTTACCCCAGGCGTCATCACGTGCAGCTAAGGACACCAGGAATCGTGAACTTCCACTTCACCACTTCCAATTGACGACTTTCTGTTCTATACCTGTCCGTTTTTCAATGACCAATGGTTTATTAGATTCCTTGCTAACTACTACGAAGGAAAATTTCCCAATATATCCTCTTCAACATCGCCATTGCGTCGAATACAATCACAATGTCCTCCAGTCAGGGGCCTCCCTCGCCACCCACTGCTTCGTTGAACTCATCCAAACCAGTCAATGACAACATTTTGTATCGGTGTTTGATACTTCTAGCAATCCAAGTTTATAGGCGTATTCGACCTCGAAAGGGGAGCGTTCTTATGCTAACGAATGGACTATGCGTCAAGTATGGGCGCCATGTTCATTTATCTGAAGCATCAACAATGCAGTTCATCTCGCAACATACATCTATCCCGGTACCAAAAGTGTTATGTGCATTTACACGTAATGGGATGACATATATCTTGATGGAAAGGATCAAGGGAGATATGATCGGCAAAGGATGGGTGAATCGAAGCGAGGATTCAAAAACGAAACTTCTTTCGCAGTTAGCAGGAATGATTCGCGAGATGCGGGCACTCCAGCCCTCACAATTCAATAAGGCTGGAGTTGCTTCTGTTGATGGCGGATCGCTTTTTGACTGTCGTATTCCGGGCCCTTCGTTACGCTTCGGTCCCTTTGATACTATCCAGGATTTCCATCGGCATTTGCGCATGGGCATGGAATTCGATTCAAGGCTTAGTCCTGAAATCCAGGAATTCATCAAACAACAAAGCAAGTCTTGGCCTCTGGTTCTCACTCACGGCGACCTTAGCAGCCTTAACATTCTTGCACGTGGGGATGATATCGTTGGTATTATTGATTGGGAAACTGCTGGTTGGTATCCATCATATTGGGAATACACCACCGCCTACCAAGTCAACCCGCAAAACTCTTTTTGGGTCCATGAGATTGACAAGTTCCTGCAACCAATGCCCGAAGAGCTGGCAATGGACCGGATTCGTCTAACATACTTTGGAGATGTCTAATTAATGCTGGCTTGTAACTCATACAATGGTCTCCTTCTGCTCTATCAAGTCATATGTTGGAGCAACTTCCATATCAAAGTTGCCTTGGCCATCAAAACGATGCTGATCTTTCTTCCGCTGACAATAATCCATCGCCCCGCTGCGCACTTTTTCCCACTCAGTGACACTCGTGCCTAAAGCCTTAGGATCGACCCCAAGCGTTTCCAAAGCCTCCTTTACCCAGGAAACACAGTTCCAACCTAGTTGGCCTTGCCGAATAGGCGTGTCCCGCAGAATTTTGACTAGGCGATTTCCATCCTCTACCTTCCCGACCGTGATACGAACAAGGAGCATGCTAGTAGGGGCAAGTCGACATTGGCGCTCCTCGAAGAGCCATGTAGAGTTCCCTCCCAGATCTATCCTCTCCTTTGCATGGTAACGGACCCCCGTACCACCCTTTGCTTCAATTTTTGGTCCCACGATCAGGGCCCAGTGGTATCTAGCTTGTATGGGACATCAGCCTTTCAGTTAATATCCGGCGAAGAAGTTTTCCGCACGATGAACTCACGTGTCCTCCTTGCCTGGCATGGTAGCTTTTCCCCCACGTGCGTAGAGAGCAACATGCAGGCGATCTTTGTTAGATGGCATTGCGCAAGCGATCTTGGAAAGTATAGCTAGAACTGGCACCAATTGGACCGGATGATACTCCAAAGTACTTAGAATAATAATATTAATTATTTATAAGTGGACGGTCTGGAGGGCTTTCTTTAGATCTATGTATAATCTCCCTAGTTGCCAATTATTTAATGGAAGTCGTAGCCGCTGTCTACGTGATTGGACGTTATGAGTGCTAACTTAGATTTATCATCCAATTCCATCTTCCCTAAGAATAGAATCAGGTTAGCGGGCGCTTAATCCATGTTTCATGCTCAAAATGTACGTTTAAGGCAGGAAATATAGTATTTCTGTAGTGCCACAGCGCTTCACCATTCGCCTTCGTGTTAGGAAAGTGGCAACTTGTTTCAACTCAGGTCGATCTAATTATGTTGTAGGTTAATATTTGACTGACATCCTGCAGGTGCTGTAATTGTGCTCGATGTGAAATAACTGCATTGGTTTCCGGGGCAAGCTATAGCCCAATCATTTGCCGCCGAGCTAAATAGCGTCAGAATGGGAACAAAGGAACAGAAATTATATCTCCATTAGCACGAAGCTGACTCGTAATTCCCACGCCAGTAGATTTCCACTAGGTCCTCCTAAGAATATGCTACTCGCCACAGATAAACTAATGCACTGCATGCTATCACATCACTCGCCGTTGTAGATCCTAGAGGTTTGCATATATTAGCGCTTTCCAAGAGTGAAGCAAACCCCATGAGGAGCAACATCTTGCCGCCAGAAATAATATCCATACAAGCTTCATACATATCCCTCAACTCTCTTTGTCTCGTGGCAGTTGCTAGTGACAGAACAGGGAAAAAGAGACATCAATACTGTGAACCAACAAACCCGCTGATGTTTATTGAATCCAGTCATTCTTGTATACCAAGATCGCTAATATCCTACTAGCGTACTTGACAGCTTCGATTTGACCATTTCAGTAAGAAGCGCTGTATTGTTGATTCTATTCGATTCCAAAAGTGAGGGATTTTCTACATATGATTACAGGGGTAAGAAGTCCATAAATACGGGCTTCTACCCAGGCATTTTGAGAAGATTAGACAGACAATAAGAAACAGCTGGCAAAAGCCCATACGAAATCCACTTTGGCAGGAAGCCGGATCTTCTACTATTCTTTGAATGTACCACCTCGCTGCCCATCTCTAAATTTTAACGATAATGACGAGTCTAGCTCTAAACCTACGTCTAAGTAAAGCACTGGGTCGCTGCCAGCCTGCCACCATGTTACACCACGGATCTTATGTCAACAGAGGATTCAGTGATCCATTCCATTCCAGAGAATCGAGACGAATATACTCACCAACCCAACGAAGGGTCACTGTAGAGAAACGCCGAGACGAGTATGAGTATCTACTTCCATAATGTTTATACGGAGTATATGATACAGGATTCAATCCTTGGAGATTCACTTCCTGCTTCATCTTATGTCTCTCTTTTCTATGTCTGCCATGTCTAATTTTCTATGTTTACTTTACCGAGAAGCGGTTGGCAGTTAATCCTCGGGGATTGACTGCTTGCCCGAGGATTGAATCCTATATCGTAAGCAAATATCATAGAAGCAGATAACCGCTTCTCGGTAAAGTGAACATAGGAAATGAGGCATGGTGGACATAGAAAAGAAAGACATAAGATGAAGCAGGAATTGTATATACAATTCGGCTCAATTCTCAGTTGAACTAAAAGGGAATTGATCAGGGAGTCCTGCATTGACATGAAATATGTGGTGTAGCAGTGTGGTAGGTGGGCAGTGACCCAGTGCTTTGCTTAGACATAGGTTGTAGGGGCATGCGGAGCTGGATGTATGAATATCTCTGGGATTTGGCGATAGGAGGCGAGATGGTACTTTTCCCTGACAGGCGTTCCGGTTGACACCAGGGGCTTGCAGTTGACTTCTCAATAAGCCTTTCCAAAATGATATTGCAGCGATGCTTGATATATGGAATCGCACATGGCCAATTTCGCCTCGCGGCCATTGTCTTCCTAGGTTGATACCGATGACTACAACACTGTCCTGCCTTTAGCAGATAGAGACGTCGGATGGCAAGAGGCCGAATACACTGGCCATTTGTCTATACTTCCAATTAGCCTAAGTTCCACGGATTATGAGCCAGTGGGCCCAGTATCCGTCAACTGGTGGCCAGATCGGCTGATCAACCAGGATAGCCACAGGTCCAGTATATACTGTGCATACGAGCTCGAACTTACGATTGATCACAGAGTACAAGTGACGAAAAATCCCTCATTCCTACAAGAGGGGCAAAGACGGCCAGATGTACCGTGCCTCCAGGCTTTGTGTTTGTAATAGTCCTTTGCCTTAGCGATGCTACTTGAATGCGGAGCAAGGAGTAGCAGTGAACCAACAGAGTATGCTCTGTTTCCTTCTAGTTGGTTTGAAATTTTGCGGTGTGCGTACAGGGTAACCTGGTTCGACCTCGGCAAAGAGAGCAAGCATAACCAGTGGATCGCCCGAGGAAGAAGGCGTCGCCAGCATCAACAAATTTCAAGATTGCCCTCATACTGACAGGCCTGGGTCTAGAGTAGCAGGAATATCTTTTGCAAGGTATAATAATAATAACAGCAGGGTAAAGTTCAATTAGGGCTCAAAACAGCAGGCCGCATTAACACCACTGTCATCAATGGCGCGTAACAGAGAAAGTCGTAATCATCGGCGAAGGCTGTCCAGTCTTGCCTGGAGGTCATCATCACTCGTATTGCCTCCGCCTCCAATGGCCTGTGCAACTCGAGTTTCATTCACCGGTGCTTTTTGTATGTGATCGGGTGTTTCACCAAGCTGTAGATGGAATATGTTAGTTCGCAGGGTCCACCTTCCGATGTTTGGGGCAGGGAAACAAACCGCCTGGTTCAGATCAACACCAATCTCGTCCAAAACCTCCTTCAAGATATCTTCTCCTTCCTCTTCTTCGCCTTCCATTCCTGTAGCCTCGTCGATCGCATCATCCATCATCTCTTGCCGTTGATCCATAACGTCATTTTCTCGTTCAAATTCCATCGCGATTCGTTGCAGTGCCGGGAGATTCATCTGTCTGTTCATACTACCCAGAAGCATCGTGGCTCCTTTCATAGACTGCATCATCTGCTCATTGCTTCGGACGGTCTTGAAAGCAGCGATAGTTAGCGCATCGCAGTATTAAGAGGGGCAGCGGAGGTCAGCTTGCGCATACCTGGATTCGTAGAGAAATAGCCTGTAATTGCGTGCGCATTTGATAGAACTTCTGAATGTATCTGTTCCTCGCCATATAATCAGCCAATGCTGCCACAATCAGTAAACAATCAAGAGGAACCGACCTCCGTGTCCGAACCAAGTCCTTGGCCTGGATCTTGCAGGCTCCAACTTGCCCGTTTTTGGCACTCTTCTTGATGTCCTGTACCAGCTTCTTCTCTTGGTTTTCTAGCTTCACTCTCTCCCGGTCAAGCTCCCGCTGTGTTCGATCCAAGGCACGCTGATGTTTACGCAGGCGCTCCGCGGGGGTCATGCGCTTTCCGAAAGCCCACTCGACGATCTGAGAGACCTCGTGTGAGTAAAATAGCCATTCTCAAAGATCTAATATGCGCCTTACATTCATGATTGCAACTAATAGTGCGCAGTCAGTTTGAGGCGAGAAGTAAATCTAAGTACAATGTAGGAGCCTGAGTAGAAACGGTGACATCAATGGCGGTATGGTAATATTACGGGCGCAATACTATGATACCGGGTCACATGTACGCTAATCCCCTTTGGGCTCGACGTCATGGGAAACCTTCCAAGAAATCGATCATCTCATAATCAAACAACCAAAAATACGACTTTTGTTGGATAGATGTCGCCCCCACGTTAATCTCTTTTATCCGTCATGAGTCAGGAATACCACCCCGGTGAAGGCTCGTCTTCCAGAGCTGGCTCGTCCAGGTTCTCAGGCGAGGAAGAATTTCCCGAGAAGAATCCTTTTTTCCGTCCCCCGCCGACTTATATGACTGTGGGCAACGGTTCGACTTCGGACAGCGCCACGGCCCTGATGACATCGCTAAACCAAGATTCTGGCTATGGAGGCAGCATTGCTGATACAGAGGAGGACGCAAGCTCTGCTTGGCGCGCAGGATTGATGGAAGACAGGCCGACTCCGGTGCATACTCCAACGCGCCCTGGAGAATGGAATCCCGCAGGTAGGTAACTCGAGGATATGCAATGGTGCGTTTAGAAGGGAGAAAGTTGAGCTAATTCATCTTGGGATACAGCTGAGCATGAGAAGCAAGTCGTTGCCAGTCATGTCTCTCAACTTCTCTAGTATGTCTCATCTCCCCGCGAACAACCCATCTATAGAAGTGAAAGACTTACAGTATTTCAAGCAACTCAAATCGAACCAAGCTGGCTCGCGCGATCTCCCGGACTATCGACACACTGAAGGAGCTCCAGGACATGAACCGCCAATGGCCCGCCCACTATCCCTCCGTCCAAAGCACGCCCTCATCCCCTGCGGACCGACCATCACTGCATCGAACTCAATCCGACCTTGGAGGCAATGATAGCAGATCCAGCTCCCCATCCCGACCAGATCTGAGGCGTGCGGCCACCTTGGCGGAGAGCGATGATTTGGGAGAATCCAGTGCCGCGGCCCAACGCCGTGTCCCGACGGAGCCTAGGTTGATGACTCCGCAAATTGCGCAAGAGTTCTCTATTCTTAAATTGGATCTAAAGCTCGGTGCTCTTTCGCAGGCAGAGCTAGTGCATTCGTTGGAAAAGGCATCGGTTGCCGCCCTTTTGGATGGAAAGATCAGCCAAAGCATGAAACATCTCCTCTCGCTGCGAGACAGAATTGAGGATACCTCAAGTAAGGTCCTGATTACGGGAGACTTGAATGCAGGCAAATCGACATTCTGCAATGCTCTCCTGCGCCGAAAGGTGTTGCCAGAGGACCAACAGCCTTGCACCAGCATCTTCTGTGAGGTTCTCGATGCACGCGAGAACGGCAGCATTGAAGAAGTCCACGCTGTGCACAAAGATACGCCATACAACCGCAATGACGAAAGCACCTTTGATGTCTATTCTCTTGCAGAACTCGAAGAGATAGTTATCGACAACACGAAGTACATGCAGTGCAAGGTCTACGTGAAAGATGTACGGTCTATCGACGAATCACTGCTCAACAACGGCGTGGTTGACATTGCTTTGATCGATGCACCTGGCTTGAACTCTGACTCGTTGAAAACCACGGCCGTCTTTGCTCGGCAGGAGGAGATCGACGTTGTTGTTTTTGTGGTTTCCGCCGCAAATCACTTCACATTGTCTGCGAAAGAGTTCATCTTGAATGCTGCACATGAGAAGGCATATATTTTCATGGTAGTTAACGGATTTGATCAAATTCGCGACAAGCAGCGCTGCGAACGCATGATCTTGGAGCAGATAGGCAAACTCAGCCCTCGCACATACAAGGAGGCTTCTGAACTTGTTCATTTCGTTTCAAGCAACGCTATACCTGTTGCGCCTGCTGTCTCGCAGTCTGGCTCCGGTGGTGACGGCGGCGGCTCTGATCCTCATGATGACGACGATGATA
The DNA here is from genome assembly GCF_001561935.1 of Penicillium griseofulvum. Classification (NCBI taxonomy): domain Eukaryota; kingdom Fungi; phylum Ascomycota; class Eurotiomycetes; order Eurotiales; family Aspergillaceae; genus Penicillium; species Penicillium griseofulvum. The sequence goes on along the minus strand of NW_024467471.1, from coordinate 1,479,256 downwards.
AGGACCCCAAGGATAAGGGCAAGGGCAAAGAACGGGAGAAACTTCAAGACTTCGAGAACCTTGAAGGAGCCTTGCGACGTTTCGTCCTTGAAAAGCGCTCCCGGTCCAAGCTTGCGCCTGCCAGAACTTATCTTCTGAATCTCTTGGCTGACCTTGGCTCCCTTGCCACAGTCAACCGTGATGTTGCACAGGCGGAGCTCAAGCGAGTGACCGATGAATTGGCGGAACTTGTACCGGCATTCGAGAACGGCAAGAAAAAGAAGGGAGAGGTTGCCGAGGGCGTCAACAAGGCTATCGACGAGTCATGCGATGACGTTTACAATCACACTCGCTCTACACTGACTAACACGATCACGCGTGTTTCTGATGCAGACCTCGGTGTCGAATACCATGGTCTCTTTTCAGCGTTCCAGTACGCTGAGGAACTAAAGCTGGCAATGCTGGATCAAATTGCTTCATCTGTCAACGACTGCGAGGACTACGCCCGAGAAAAGACCGTGCAGGGAGTTGGCTTTATCCAAAATATCGGTCTTCTGCACATTGGTGAAGACAAATTCACTCCACTCAGCTTCCGCGCGGATGCGATGTTCCGCCGTGGTCGCCGCCACACATTTGCCCGACAAGTCGACGCTGAAGTTGAGCTATGGGATTTCTTCGATGTTGCTGGTCTCTGGGAGCGCCAAGAGAAGATGGCAGGAACAGGCGTTGCAATGACTGCAGTCACTGTACTTGGTGGTAGAGCATTGGGCGGATTCAGTTGGGTGGATAGTGCATTGAGTGCTGTCAAAGTCATTGGCCCGAATAACATGCGCCGGCTGTTCTTGCCTAGCATTCTGGCTGCTGGTGAGTTTTCACATTCATTCTCACGAAGAATAACAATATACTAACTTCATACCAGCTGTTCTGACCACAGCTTATGTGCTCAGCTCCATCCCGACGACCCTTCCCTCCCGCCTGTCGCGGAAGATTGCTGCCACCCTTGCTGAGATGGACTATGTCCACTCAAATGCTAATCGAATCTCAACTGAAGTTCGCCGCATGCTGCGCATGCCTGCCGGAAATCTTCAAACCTGTCTATCTCAGGATATTGAGGATCTCGGCAGACGCAAGCAAGAGGTTACCAAAATCAAGCAGGAGAGCGATGTCGCGACCAAGTATTTCTCTAACCTGTTCCGAGACAGCAGCGAGAACCGCCGTTCTATCGAAAATCTGGATCTTGATGCTCCCTTGCCTGGCGGAATGGCTGCGGCAATGCAAACATAAGCCTAGGTCCTCCTTTGTACAACCACACTCATGATTCCTACGATGTTTCTTTTTCACTCTTTTTCTTCTACCTCCGAACTTGTACAGTTTTACTTTCTCTTCCCCATTCTTCATATTTACTTAACTCATACTATATCCTCCACGCCGGCTTTACGGTCATTTCTACCTCAGGTTTTCTTGCGCCGTTGGCTTATTTTATATCCAATGGGCGTGGAGGCGTGCACCAGAGGGAGTCTAATCCTTCCCCAAGATTCCCCCTTGAATTAAGATTGCATTTAGTTCAAAAATTCTCTTGCTAGTGATTTCAAGATCGATGGTTTCCACTTCGTCTTTCTTTGTCTCTAAAATGTCTAGTATCAGAATGCAGCTTCAACTCTTTCCAAGACGACTCGCTATCATTGATCGTGGCCTGGCGTGTAGCTTGCTTAGTATTGAACCAAATCGGGTTATCATTGACACCATTAGATATCGCTCTTTCAAAAACAATAGATAGACAAAAGAGGGCGCCATTCGCAATGCAATCCCCTTCGCCGATGAAAAAAAAAACCAAAAAAGACGTCCAACCTATGTGCAACAATCATTCATCATCTATTTTAACAGGCTGTTTCCTCGTCCTCCGGCCAGACCCCCACCCAATATCCTCCAACTCCCGCACTTCACCAACAAGCAAGCCCGAAGTCTCAGCCTTCATTGTCTTCCCAGACAACTTCCCAGCATCCCTCAGAAGCTCCGCTCTCATGGCAGCAGCATCGGAATCCTCATAGCCCAGTTGCGTCATCTGCGGTGCCTGGTTTTCCTCATCTTCATCCTCAGTCTGGGCTGGGAGTTTATCATTCAGGAAATCAAATTTCCCGCCGCTGAGCATGGATGATAGACTCTGTTCGACACGGCTGTTGCTGCGGGATATGGAATTGTCTCTAGTCGGTAGGGCACTTTCCAAGGCGCTACCGAGGCCGTCATCATTGAGTGTGTCAATCGAGCTAGCGCGTGAGACGGGGCCCGGGCCTTCTAGCACTCGGGCTGAAGAGTGGGATGGGGCGCGGCCGAGGAGGGGCTTGCGCTTTCGTCGGGGTGGATTTCCATCATCATTGGTAGTAGTGCTCTCGGATTGCTGTCGTGACTTGGCAGCGCGGGCTTGTTGTAAGAAGCCGCTCAGAGCGGTATCCAATGCGGATGGGCCCGTTTGCGGCGCCGAGTCTGTACTTGACGTGGGCTGTTTGGCGTTCGGTTCCTCTGGGGCTTGTTTGTCTGGTATCGTTGTCGGAGTTGGGGATCGTGACTCCGGAACGGAGGCTTTTGGTGCATCAGCTTCAAAGCCGTCACCGACGATGGGGATTGTTCGAGTTGTGGCGCTTTTCCCTGAACTTCGCTTCTCGGACATATTACGATTCGTGGACTCGGTAGAGATGTTGTATGGGGAATCCGCTCGCCGTTCATCAATTTGTCTGTCAGGTTGCTTTCGCTTAGCAGATGAAGAACCGAGTTTCTCTATGGTGCTAGCGTTTTGGGGTAATTGTCGTCGGACAATGTATGGCTCGTATGGCTTCTTTTGGCCAGTTTGAATAGATATCCAGAGCCAATCAGCAGACACTGCTGGTACCCCCCACTCGGCAGTATGTCGCAGTTTGTCCAGGTTGGCTGTTTTAGGGTCGTTGCAAATCAGGACGGATGCTTTTTGCGTTAAGAAATCCCCATATGTGGCGCCCATTAACTCTACCAGCTTTCGTAGGTGTAAAAGATCGATACGTCCAAAGCCGGTGGAACAAATCCGCAACTCCGGAAATCCTAGTGTCATTAGAGCAAGTTCGAACCTTACATTTTATGGAATCTCACCTGGTATAGGGAACTTGGGGAATGGAGTGCTCGCCACATGAGACTCTGGTGGAACAAAAGCTCGAGCATCAATACATCGTTCCAGCCACATCTCTGTCACAACCTCGCATTCAAAAGCCATTTCATCTGTTGACGGAATCTCTGACCTGGGAGTCTGATACGGCACCATGATGAACAGCCCATGTCCTATTTTGGGGATAGTAGGGCTAGAGAACGCATTCAGTGAATCCACCAACTGAGCTCCGTTATAAGTGAGATGTTCGCGCAGAACTTTTGTCTGGAAGATGCATTAGTTTCAAGGAAATGCAGGCAAGAGCATGGACACAAACCTGCTTAGAAGAGAACCCATTAATGAAGAAATAAGTCGCGTGTAGAAATCCGTTGTCTTTTGCGGGAGCAACCGGTAGCGGAAGACGAGACTGGGTGCTTTCAGAAAACGTAGACTCGCTGGCGAATGACTTATATGCCTGTATGACAGGCCTTGAGGCTTCGGGTGGTCCTCGTCCTTGTGGGTTCTTTTGGGGTCCAGTACTCTCGTTATTGTCGAATCCTGTTCCGACGATATCTCCCCAAATGCTTTCATTTTGATCCACCAACTTGGTACTTGCAGTCCTGCGTAATTTTCGAGGTCGTGGATTCAAAGTGCTCTCTTTGGTAGTGTTGTCCCTTCCAGAAGGGACCCTCTCTTTTGGCGCAGATCGATCCCATGCGCCAACACCTTGTTCTGCAGGTGGTAATAGCGGGTGATATGTCTGCTCGTCCAGTATCATTCCACGCTCGATGCTATCCGTAAACCATTTTAGCGAAACAATTTTGACATCCCATCGTGACGCGAATTTGTATTTTGCACCATCCGTGTCGCGCGCAATAAGATGTGTCACGGTTTTGGTCAGGTCTTTCCGATATTCAGCCCCGTTCTCCTCTGTTGTCTTCTGCATGTATTCTCGGAAAGTAACTAAGGCGCATTCGTTAGCATTGCTCTATTCTCAATTGTGGAAACCAACCAACTCACGGTCCGAGAACCCAGTGATGCAGATTTTGAGACCATGCAAAGCTGCCAGTCTGTACTGTTTCTCAAGTGCCTGTATGTCTATGTCCTCTCCCTGTGTCCACGAGTGTCGTACGGCCTCGATCCATTCCGGGTTCATTGCCACCACGTCATTCCGTTCCCTTGCAACGAATTTGTACTTCTCACTGTCCGTGTCGCCTACAAGCAAATGGGTGACGTCCGAAGTAAGATGGACACTGTGCATCGCGCCCATTTGCTCTGCCATTTGAGTCAATGGAGTCTGTGTAGAGGGAACGTAGGTCAGCCTGTGTTTGATGCTTCACAAATCACTGGGTCTCTATTTGACACATACCCTCTTCTCAATTTCAACAGAAGTAAAGCAAATGACGACACCCGCCAGAGGGTAGTCTTTGTCTATACATGGCTGATTAGCAATTCAAGCTCGAGTTAGACAAAAAGGATGTTCCACGTACTCGAAACAGCCATCCCTGCCATTCCTCATGGTCGCAGAGTGCAAACTGCTTCAATATCGAGCAATTGGCAAGGTACTGTCGTGCCTAGTGGTTAACAATATCTGGGTTGCGCATTCTCGTCCCGCGTGTTTTGCGGTAATTGACGATCACGTGACTATATGTCCCCTCGCATATTGTTGAATATACTCGAATGCAGGTACGCAATTTGCACTTAACTACAGATATAATCTACTTCTTACGTCGAGTTTATGTGAAGCATACTACTTCGTACCATAGCGTTGTTTTGAGTTAATGTGTTGGGATTATTGAATAGTTAACCCGAAGTATATATTTCAGGCAACTTATCACAATATAGTCGTTAATTGCCAACAAAAGTCTACTTGTTTGAATTTTTGTATAACATATAGTGCATCCATTTCTCAGAAAAACCCATAGCACCTTGAAACATACACAAAATCAAAACCCAGTGAGATAAATCCATATTCACTGTTGTTCGGACCTATACCTCGGTGGAGCTGTTATCCTTATCAGTGAATATCACGTGTAGATAATCGCGTCTGTAACGCGTTGCGGAAAATCGATCTGCGTCCATATCGAAATTGCCTGGCGCGACCTCATTGTCTTGGTTTGCATTCTGCATTTTATTTTATGCATTTTGCCAGATTCAGGGCGCGGGGAATACATATAATTCGATCGCTCTCTTTGACTTGTCCAAAGAGACCACCGAGTTCGTTTGCGTATTCATTCTCATCTCGAGCCGCCGCAACCCCCGAGAAAATGTTCAAGAAAGCACTCCAAGACCACCCAGGCAGTGGCAACAAGCCTCTCCACCAGACCGAACTATTGCGTACCAATGTAACGGCCCCTCCGAAGCCACAAATACAATTACAATCCGGTGGTGTCAAACGAAAGATCGAGGTCGCCGAGTCCTCGTTGGGGTCCCTTCATAACGCGGTTTATTTCGACGAAAATGACTTCGATGATGATCTGGACCTCGATGAGCCACAGCCATTAATAGCGCCGAGGATGGCTGGCCCCTCCATCTCTCAGACGGTCACATACCCAAGCCTTGACGCTTTATCAAGACCCGGCCAGTCTGTTTACGGCAACGAAAATCTAGCAGACGTCAATTACCCCGATCTTCCTTCCATATCCCAAGAAGCAGCAGCTCCCCCCAGCAGCGTGCAGTTACCGTGGTCGTCTTCGCCCCCCGCCCATTTCCAACCACCTGTGAAGAAACCTCGTACCCTTCCGTGGACTAAAGAAGAAGAGGAACCCCGCGAAGACAAGAAAAAGAGCTTTGTGACTCCGAAACATTCAAAACCCGTAGAACTATGGAACAAGTCCGAGAGTACCATCAAGGCGGAGCAGAAAGAGTTGCGACAAGAATACAAAAAGACCCAAAAAAGCGACGTGAAACCGAAAATACCGGATGGGAAGATTGCCACTGTTTTTCTGAGTGACGAGCAAAAAGCTGTTCTTGATGCTGTTGTCCACCGTGGAAAGAGCATGTTCTTCACTGGCTCTGCAGGAACGGGAAAATCGGTACTCATGAGGGAAATCATCGCGAAGTTGCGCAACAAATATCGCAAAGAGCCCGATCGAATTGCAGTCACAGCATCAACAGGTCTTGCGGCCTGCAACATCGGGGGCGTGACTCTCCATAGTTTTGCCGGCATTGGTCTAGGAAAAGAAGCAGTGCCCGAACTTGTGAAAAAGGTAGGGGGTTTCTACTATGTACTCACCCAGAATTGCGGATGCTAACAACCTCTAGATTAAGAAAAATCAGAAAGCTCGTAATCGCTGGCTGCGTACCAAGGTCCTTGTCGTTGATGAAGTCTCCATGGTAGATGGGGATCTATTTGATAAACTCGAAGAGATTGCCCGAAAGATCCGGAACAATGGCCGTCCTTTTGGAGGAATTCAGCTTGTTGTAACAGGCGACTTTTTCCAACTGCCTCCTGTCCCAGACGGAAGCAACCGAGAGGCAAAATTTGCATTTGCAGCTGCTTCCTGGACAACTTGTATCCAACATACTGTTCTTTTAACAAATATCTTCCGTCAACGAGATCCGGAGTTTGCTAACATGCTGAATGAAATGCGGCTGGGAAAAATTACACCCAGCACGATTGAGGCTTTCAGACGGCTCTCTCGCCCCCTTGATGTTAAAGACCAGATTGAAGCAACGGAACTGTACGTTTTATCCTTCAACTATACTGTGCTAAAGCTGACTTGTGAAAGGTTCCCAACGCGCGCTGAAGTGGAGGGTGCCAACTCTGCACGAATGGCCAGACTTTCTGGTGAGGTAATGAGGTTCAACGCAGTGGATTCCGGGACAATCCAGGACCCTCAGCATCGCGACAGACTGTTGTCAAACTGCATGGCCCCTCCTATGATTCAGTTGAAGAAGGGTGCTCAAGTGATGCTCATTAAGAATATGGAGGATTCGCTTGTCAATGGCTCTATTGGAAAGGTAGTAGCCTTCATGAGCGAGGATTACTTTGACTCCTACAAGGCGAATGACAAGAATTATACCGATGATGCGACTGCAAGCGATGACGAGCGGGCTCATCAGGCTCGGAAAAAGCTCAAACCTATGGGGTACAAAGAGGCCCCCGCCTCAATGGCCCGGAAATGGCCACTTGTCTCTTTTCTTCAGCCTGATGGGTCAGAACGGCATTTACTGTGTCAACCAGAGACGTGGAAGATTGAGCTTCCCAACGGAGAGGTGCAAGCCCAACGTCAACAAGTTCCGTTGATATTGGCGTGGGCTCTGTCGATCCACAAGGCCCAGGGCCAGACTCTTCAACGTGTGAAAGTTGATTTGGGCCGAGTGTTTGAAAAGGGCCAGGCGTATGTTGCACTGAGTCGAGCGGTGTCCCAGGAGGGACTACAGGTTACTCGCTTCGAGCCTCGCAAGGTGATGGTGCACCCCAAAGTGGTGGAATTCTATTCCAACCTCGTCACGATCACAGAGATTAATAAATCCAAGTCGTCAAGGGCTTTGAACCCAGATGACTTTGATGACGAAGACTTTTGATTCATCCATGGATATATAGGATTGCAAGGTTTCTCTTTTGTTTCCCAGATCAGAAATGATATTGATACCAATACATCTGATTTACATATCAAGCATGCATCATTTACTCTTAATAGCAATTAAATTCCAGCTTCTCCGTGGATTTATATGAATTTAAAGTTGTATCTCACCACCAATCTCTTGGGGTTCCAAGGTTCCAACCTTCCAAGGCGCGCACCGCTTATCGCTTATCGATAAGGCAAAGCACGTGACACCTGAGGTGTTTCACAGCGCTCTTTCGTCCTAACTCCATAGGGTCATCTCAAGTTTGACGCGCTTGCCAAGCAGATACGATTGCACGCTTGATGGTTGTTTAGCTGGATTACGAAAGCTCACAATCATCATGGCTTCTGAATTTATTGGCTACAATGTGCTGGTGACATTGAGAGAGCCACAGGGCGGAAAGCTGGTGGGCCAGGTCGCCAATGTGTTTGGCCAGCGCTTGCTACTCCAGGATGGTGAGCTATGAATGATTACAATATATATGCTATAATAATTAATCTTTCCATATTCAGTCACTTTTCTCTGGAACGGTCAATGCCTGCCGCAGTATTCTATTGATGCCTCTGCTATCATCGACCTCTCTCTTGAAACCAATACACAGGCTCCTCCACAGCGCCAGCAGCTACCTCAGCAGCTACCTCAGCATCAACATCAGCATCAACCTATTCCCCAGCTTCAAACCTATCCAGCAATGAATTTACCTCCAGCTCCCACTCAGTCTACTCCAACACAGCAGCAATTTACTGATCCGGCTATTCTGAGTTTTTCCAAAGCACCTCACATATCTAAAACGTTTGTTGAAAATGCTTCGACAGCTGTCCCCGCCAACCAAATTCCAGCAGCAGTCTCCGCCTCTTTGAGTGAGCCATTTAGCAGCCTGGAATTGAATGAAGACAGTGATAAGATCGGAATACAAGGGACACCCCACAAGACATTACTCCAAACCCCGCAGGAACTGTCACCTTCAAAGCAGACACCGAAGCGCAATCGACGTGGCAACCAAGAAAATGTGCGGGAGGAGAGAGGATATGTCGCTAAGCACGGCGCCGCAGCAAGCACCAACCCAAAGAGCAAAGGCTGGCGCCAAACTGCATTTGTGGAGCCAGCTGCCCCTGCATTCCAGGATTCACCCGAGGCTATGAGCCGGTCTGGAACCAAACTTCGCAAGAAGAAGTCACGCCGCTATGCCGAGGATCCAAGTGGCTGGGCAACCGAAGATGCTACTGATATCCAGGAGTTGGGCGAATTCGACTTTGCAAGCAACCTATCCAAATTTGACAAGCGAACTGTGTTTGAACAAATTCGAAATGACGACACTACCGCAGACGAGGAGCGTTTGGTGAGCTTCAACCGAAAAGTCAAGCCGGGCACCAACGGCGGAAAGAACCTACACTGGACGGAGAATGTACTTGATAGCCCACTGAACAGTGACACCGGGGATGATATCGAAGGAATTAGTGAAATCAAACTGAGCAGCGAGACGCTCTCCGGACGCGAGCGGTCAAGAGTGCCTGTACACGCCCAGCCTCCCCGCAAAGACACCGCGATACAGGCCCCGCCAATGGTTCCACAACTCAGTGCGCTTGGCCGCAGCCAGCTTCACGTCAACATTTCTCGTACAACCAGCCCTCGACCAGGCAGATCGTCAGTGTCGCCTATGATTGCTCCCAATGTGTCTGGTGCTGGATCCCTCCGGCTCACAACCACTAATCGCAGCTGCCCCACTGTCAGCCCCTTGCAGACCCTGGAGATTGAGCAAATCTCGGTTGCCGAGTTTGGCTTGGCCGATGAAATCATTACAGAGAATGCAGGTCGGGGAATAGCAGAGGCCGCTGTGGCTCTTCTGTCCAATGATGCTGCTGCACCTACTATGCTTATCCTTACTGGCAATCATCGTACTGGGGCAAGGGCTATTGCTGCTGCTCGCCATCTGCGCAACCGCGGCCACCGGGTTACAGTCTGTTTGCTCGGGCTCGAACACGAAGCTGAGTTGCTGGAGAACTGCCGCAAACAGCTTGATATTTTCCGCAAGGTTGGTGGACGCGTGCTCAAATGGGAAGAACTATCGGCTCGTTTGGCCACCTCAGACCTGGGCCCCGACTTGATTATTGACGCCTTGTTTGGCATGCATCTGTCCTTTGACGACCTTCGAACCGACGACCAAGGTGTGGCTTTTGAGATGATTTCCTGGATGAACCGCAGCAATGTCGATGTGTTGTCTGTCGATGTCCCCTCTGGACTCAATGCTTCTACTGGTAGGTATTTTTGGAAACCCATTCGGACCGACGTGACTAACCCGGCAAAATTGATAGGCGAGGTTACTCTGGCCGAAGGTGGCCGGCTTTGCGTCAATGCCACATCTGTGGTTTGCCTCGGAGCGCCCAAGACTGGTGTGCTGAATGCCCTTCTGTCTGGCGAAAGACTGTCTTGGAATCTGGCAGTTGCCGACATCGGAATCCCTCAGATCGTCTGGAGAAAGTATGGTACCCGTCGTCGCCACGGTATTGATTTTGGGAACAAATGGGTCGTGCCATTGAAGTACCAACCCTTGCTTTCCTAAACTCAACCCTTTCTAATAGCATGAATTATCACGATCTACATTGTCATCGGAGGCGTTCTCAATTGCGTTATTCAGACAGAGCTGGTAGCTCTGTCCACGGCGTTTGTTTTAATGATGCATGGGCTTCCAGCGGGAAGGATAGCACTTGTACATGTATGATTATCCACTGGCCTTGTTCTGATCTCAAGATCTGGACAACATGGCCCAAATCAACATGTCGAAGTCAGATAATAAAAATGAAGTTTCAAAGTCACATATTCCCCTTTTAGGAGTTGGCGATACACGTTGGCTTAAGCTACAACAGGAGGGGTTGGGAATAATTATAGGACCTTGTAGACACCTGAAATGAAAAGAGCACTGAGGAAATAAAGAACCAGATTATAACTGAGCATTTGATATCACCTTAATCTAAATGCTTTTTTTCTAACCTTTCCTACTCCAGTTTCTAGCTCCGTACACTTCTGCTGAGTGGCAATATTAGCACGGCCACTTTGCCGCTGCGTGCACGGTCCACCTTTAATCTCAAAGCGGTAAGCGTGCCGTCATTTGATCTTCGTTGCGCGAAAGTTGTTGGAGCAGCTTGACCTCCAATCATGGGAAAAGGTATGTCTTGTGTGAAGACCTTGGCTTGGACAGTTTCAAACTAACATTGAATATAGGAACCGATAAGCTTTACGTATGCGCCAACTTTGTTTTCTACACTCTCCCTATCGCATATTGAATCTCCGTTGACAATCGTCTTTTCTTTAGATCACACACTCCGAGTGGGCATCGGAAGATGCTTTCTCGGCCAGTGCTGGCGCTGGTGTTTCCAAAGCCAAGAAGGGTGGTCCACACGCCGCGTTCAAGCGCTTGCCGTTCAACTTCTGTTCCCTTTCCCTTCAACCATTTTCACACCCGGTTTGCACGCCCTCAGGGACGCTCTTCGACCTCACAAATATCTTGCCATGGATCAAGAAGCATGGGACAAATCCCGTCGATGGGGCCCCGTTAAAGAGCTCGGACTTGATTAAGTTGAATATCGCGAAAAACGAGGATGGCGACTACGTCGACCCGGTGACCTACAAGATTCTGACAGATAACACACATATCGTTGCATTACGGAACACAGGAAATGTCTTTTCCTGGGATACGGTGGAGCGACTCAACATCAAGGGAAAATTGTGGCGCGACTTGGTCACGGATGAGGAATTCAGTCGGAAAGATATTATCACCTTGCAGGACCCGCAGAATATCGAGTCCCGCAACCTCAGCTCGTTCAACTACATCAAGGAGGGGGAGGCGGGAATATTGGACCAACAGACTTCTGGAAGCGTCAATACCGATGCGCTCGGTAGCGCGGCGAAGATCCTGAAAGCGAAAGAGGCGGTTGCAAGGGCACGGTCAGAACGCGCCCAGCAGGCTAGTTCTACCACGGCCGGCTCAAAAGCAGTTTCAAAGACTGGAGCTGCGAATGTGGCACCGAAGGCACAACCAGGAAAGCCAACACCATACAACGCTGCACGATTCACCACGGGCAAGGCGGCTGCGTCGTTCACTAGCACAGGCCTCACACCGCACACCTCTGCGGAGCTTGCAGTACTATCAGAGGAGGAATACATGCTAAAGCGGGGTCGCGTGAAGGCGAAGGCTTACGCACGCATTGTGACCACTGCCGGGCATCTTAATCTGGAGTTGTATCCCGAGCATGCGCCCAAAACCGTGTGGAACTTCCTTCAGTTGGCCAAGAAGGGCTATTACAAAGATGTACCATTCCACCGCAATATCAAGGGCTTCATGCTTCAAGGTGGTGACCCAACGGGTACTGGACGAGGCGGCGAGAGTATCTGGGGCAAATACTTTGCGGATGAATTCGAGGGACCTTTGAAGCATGATGCTAGAGGCACGTTGAGCATGGCCAACAAGGGCAAAAATACAAATAGTAGTCAGTTGTAAGTGACCCCTTGCAATTCCCCTGGCTTAATGGGCGCTAACTTATCCTTTAAGCTTCATCGCCTATCGCGCCCTACCTCATCTCAACCTCAAGCACACCGTTTTTGGCCGTCTTATCGACGACCCAACCCCCTCATCTACTACTCTAAATAAGCTAGAGATCCATCCGGTGGAACCAAATACAAACCGTCCTACCCCCGATATTCTCATCAAGGAAATCACGGTCTTTGTAGATCCGTTTGAGGATTTCCTGACTCAGAAGCGCGCTGAAGAAGCCCGAGCCACAGGTGCCACGGGTCCTTCTGCGGAAGAGGACGATGAGACTGCTCGCCGTGCGGAGGATGACCGTGTGACCTGGACAGGGAAGCGAGTCCGCGGTGGTGAGGCGGACTCAAATGACAGCGGTGCCTCAGGTGTTGGAAAGTATTTGAAGGCAGCGCTGGCAGACCGGGGTGGAAAGGAAGAAGATGAGATTGTGGGATCTGTGGATGATGAACCTGCACCTGAGCCCGCTCGTAAAAAGGCCAAGGGGCCTGGAGGATTTGGGAACTTTAGTTCGTGGTAATGGATCTAATTTCCAAGTCTCTTTTTCATTAAAATTTGTACTTTGATATGAATATTTGAGTATACTTGATCACATTCTGCACTCGGGTTACGCAAATAGATTCCCTTCCTAGCTATGGTAGAGGTGACCTCGGATATGATCTGAACTTATATGATGCGAGACTTATATCTGGCACAGATATTTCTCATGTTGCAGTGTCATTGATTGCATTCCCATGTACATGAGTCCACAGATAGGTATGTATGTATGATGCCCACATTATGACAACCTATATCCAAGAGCCACCATAATATACACCCCAACAGCAGCGACATGGGAATACAAGGATGGGTTCACAAGCCCATCAGGCGAAGAGCTAAATGCAGAAGCTCCAAATGTGAGGTATCCAAATGAAGGAGAAAGCGCAAAGAAGGCCACATTCCCAAATTGTAGCAGAAAACAAAGCCAGCGGTTCCCTTTGAGCAAGATGGCTCTAATAAGCAGTGAAAACAATATAAGCACATACATGCCAGTTAATACAAAGGGATATACATTGACAGTTTCGATGATTCCAACCAGCGGGCTGAGAAAGCTGGACATGTAAAGTATACAGAAACTCCATGCAAGGCAAGAAAGAACAGCATAAGAGACACCTGCTTTTAGCGTACCAGTATACGAGTTCCAGTCATGATCGGGACTTTCGGGATCAATTAGCTCCTCGTCCATTGACATAGATAGGATGGGGTCTGTTGTATTAGGTTCATAGGTTTCGTTCTCCAAGCCCGCTGCCGGACTATATACAGTGTCTGGTTCGTTAGATTGAAAATTCTAGGGATTGAAAGCTCAAACCTACCTTTGTTGAAGTATTGCATCATTGTGATAAAGGGAGTTGCTAGTAGCACGACAGCCACAACCTGACCAAATGTCCAATTTCCTACAAGACCTTCTGATAAGCTGGCTACTAACCGCAATACACCCCAAGTGAAAGCGATTATTAACCAAGTAACCTGTCCACGGGTGCACGGACTCCAAGTTAGATATCATCTCAGGAGATAGTAATTCAACAAACAGTTTACCTCTAGTAAGACTGAGCTCCAACCATCGCAGATCAAACGCGCAGCTAAAAATGTAGCCAAGAGGGGACGGTAGCAGATTGAGCGTCTGAGGCTGTATGGATGCCGCTCTTTACAGGCCTAGTCAAAGACGATTTGCAAGATTCGTCGTGCTCGAATGCTGAGCCAGATCCTGCCACGACCAAAGACACCCACGGAGAGAGTTTTGTGTAGCTTGATAACTCGAGAGACAAACGCAACGATAATCAACATGGCAGAAATTAGGGCTGACCAGGATGGGAGAAGGTCCAACCTCAAGCTTAGAGGAAGCCCTAAATGGCAAATCGCGGGAGCGCGGTACGAATACGCACCAGGGACCCCTGTTAATAAGAGTCCAACGACCAAGAACGTGGCGAGCGCACCCATAGCAAGGAGTCGCCACAGGCGCTCTGCAGGAAATCTATAGAGATGAGCACGCAATACGGTCAGACATGACAAATGGGTCAGGCATGAAAACCAAGCGAGTTTGATAATATAGAACGAGTGATAGATTGTTAGGCCGCATCGAAGTTGTACGAATCCACTGATCAGGAGCGAGAAACCCGTTATGATTTGGAGGTCACTCATCAATAAAAGGCACTTGTGGTATGTTAATACTAGTATATTCCAATAAGACCCAGGAGAAAACTAACCTTGATGAAAGTCTGTTGAAGCCGGTTACGGAAATCGGGGCTCATCCGGCGAGACTTAAGAGTACATATTAGAAAGTGTTTTGGTCCCCATCGTACTGCTTGTAGAAATACTTCGTCCACTGGGTTAGGACGAAATGTATCATCAACCTGATCACCTTTGTCGAAAGGGTTATAACTTGGTTGGTATACACCAAGATAATATACAATAATGATCAAAACAGCAATGCTTGCAGTCGCAACATAGTTTATCACTATTCCAATGCCGGTAATGTCACTGTCGGGGGTAAAGGGAGGGGGCTTTGCTGCGCAGTCATAGTCACAGAATGACATGATGACCTGCTGTGAAGAAGAGAAAGGCAAGGCGGACTGGGCTTAATTCTTATGACATGGATGCCTGAGGAGAGGAATCCCATTTTAGCCAAAAGAGAAGCGAAAGCGAAAGAAGATAGGTGGAGGGAGGCTGAATGTCTCTGGCTGCATATCATCAGAGGCCAGGGGGCCAAAAACTGGGGTGTTGACAGGGCAGTGTTAGACGTAGAAGCTGATAGGCCTGCGAGTGTAGCCGAGTTATTAGGGTGATCACCAGAAAATGGTTAGACTTGCGGCTAAAATATTTCTTGGTATAAATCATATAGAAGAGGAGATAACTTAAGGTTAAATTTAGGTATACCAAGGGTAATCGAATGCAATCAACTCCGTACTTTAGTACTTCACGTGTACCTCCGTATAGGGTCACTTGGCCAGACTGATGATTTCACTTGGGAAGTGAGATACCGACCACTTTCATTGCCTATGAATGAACTCATTCGATTGGGGTCGCTGCCTCAAGGATGTTTACCTAGTCTAGACACTACCTTTGACACAGCGTCATCATACTTTGAGAGCCTAGCCGAGCTACATATTATGCATCTTAGGAACCAAAGGAACGACGCCATTGATTCAGCCGATGACTGTCGACGAAAGTTTGTGGCCAGATGTCTCTTTCGAAAGCTCGCCCGAGAACGAAAACTCACAGACCGGTGGGCATCTTTTGAGAATGGCCCCTTCAAATTGTGGTGCGACGATTTCCGACCAGGTAATGTCCTTCTCAACAAGGACTCAAAAATTACTGGGGTCGTGGACTGGGAGTTCTCATATGCTGCCCCCGTTGAGTTCTCCTACGCGCCACCTTGGTGGCTTCTTATTGAAAAGCCCGAATACTGGCCTACGGATGACGGTCTTGAAGATTGGTGTAGGGAGTATAAGTGTCGACTCCAGACATTCCTAAAAGCTATGATCAATCGCGAAGATGAAGCGATTAGGAAGGGTCAACTGAAAGAAAACCAGAGACTTTCTGGCCCGATGCGAGAGAGCTGGGAGAGTGGAGAGTTCTGGATTGCATACGCCGCTAGGAAAAATTTCGCCTTCGATGCGATATACTGGCAAAAGATCGATAGTCGATTTTTCGGGCCGACTAGGTGTTCTGATACTGCTGACGCATGGAAAGAAAGACCTGAGTATTTGGATGACGAGGAGAGAGGTGATATGGAACGGCTTGTTGTCCAGAAACTGGAGGAGATGAAAAGCAGAGTGTTGGCGTGGGACCCGGATGAATATACACTAAGTCATATAGATATTGCGAAGAAGAAGGAAAAGTGAGAAACCTCATATTGAAGTGGAGGAAGTTGAAGCGGAGGTTGGGAGGTTAGCTATTTGATAGTACAACCATACGTGGATGTTGGATGTTCCCAAAGTGGTAAGATAAGAAGAAAACAAGATCATAGCGTCATCGACCGGATGCGGAGAGATGAGATTCCATTGATATTCAATCTGAAGGTATACTAAATATAAGGATATAATATAAGAAATACAAATGATATACATTGCATGAATTTACCCCAGACCATCAGATAATCAATCTCAGATCAAGATTTCCACCCCAACAGTCTTGGCTCTCTCCGCCCACTGCCGTGTGAGCCGCGTCGTTTTCCTCTTTACCCTTTCACCTTTTCATCTTTCACCTTTACTTACAATCCTATTCTATCGATCTTCAATAGTAAGTCCTGTTTCTATATTTCATCTGATACCGATTACTCTGCCTGGTGCCTGGGAAGTGTTCCTGGAGTATCAGACAGTGCTATACGGAGTTACGGAGTACACGAGATGGACATGCAGTTGTACCTGATGGGTTTCATATATTTGAATTACTCTGATTGGTCTTCTTTTCTGATTTGTGTTTCATATTTTATGAAGAGAACACTTCCCCTCGTGATTCTACTCTCCCGCATTGACGTCTGTGCCGCTCACTGCCTAAACCATCTTCTGTCTCCGTACTTCCTCTTATCTCTCATTTCAGCCACCTTTTTATTGTCCCCACGAACTCATCGCTGATTTATTCAGCACTTGCAGCCCAATTCCCTCCGATTTGCGCCTTGATCGACCAGCCCTACGTCAGACTCGCAGCCCCCCCTCCGTGTTCGCCCCGCCCATCACTAAACCACCATCCCCGATCCACCCAATTCCTCTTGAAGGGATACAATCAAGCTGGCAGGAAATAAGCGCCGCAGTTTTTCTTCGCAGGGTGGGTTACTGAGCAGAATGTTCAGTGGCTCCAGCCCACCTAAAGACAAAGTAGACGCACTCCCAGAGGCCGGGCTCGACACTAGCTCCTTGGCCCTCCAAACCGATTCAATCGGCACCAGCCCACGTGAGAAGAGATTCTCTCCGCCAAGCGCTGGATTTTTCAATCGTCGACAAAGCGAAGAACAGGGTACCGCTGGCGATAAGAAGCGCAGGAGTAGTACCGTGACGAAAGCGGCCAACTTCTTCAGTAACGCCAAAAGCTCTCTGAGCTTGAACGGTCGGGACAGTTCTGCGATCAGTACCAGCCCTTCGATCGCGGAAAGCCCGCTACAGAAGCTTGGAAAGATGGATCCAGCTCTCAGCGTCCCTCAAGGGTCGTTCAATAACTCCGCCGGAGAATCCGCCCCGACTGCCCGATCATCCTTCCGCGTTGGCGTCACCGAAGACCGGAATCGCAAATGTCGCCGGACAATGGAAGATACGCATGCCTATCTCTACAACTTTCTGGGCACCCCTGCTCCGACCCCACCAGAGACCAATGGTACTAATTCCCATAAAGATAGGCCGTCGCAGTCATCAGAGGATTCATCTACCGTCGTAGAAACAGACAATGGCTATTTTGCAATTTTCGATGGACATGCTGGCACCTTTGCCGCAGAGTGGTGTGGAAAGAAATTGCATTTGATTCTCGAGGAAGTCATGCGCAGAAGCCCAACCACCCCCGTACCCGAACTCCTCGATCAGACTTTTACCAGTGTCGATCAGCAGTTGGAGAAATTACCCGTTAAGAACTCCGGGTGTACAGCCGTCACTGCCGTGCTCCGGTGGGAAGATCGTGTACCCAACTCACAGTCGGCCACCGGTTCTTCTGCCCTCGGCCCTGCAGCTGTCGCAGCAACCAAAGCGGACA
The DNA here is from genome assembly GCF_001561935.1 of Penicillium griseofulvum. Taxonomy (NCBI): domain Eukaryota; kingdom Fungi; phylum Ascomycota; class Eurotiomycetes; order Eurotiales; family Aspergillaceae; genus Penicillium; species Penicillium griseofulvum. Next base: position 1,461,344 of record NW_024467471.1, on the reverse strand, counting down.
CCAATTCAGAGAATGTCGAAACTCCGACTCAAGCTACTTCAGGCGCCTCTGCTGTCCTGCCGAAATTGCAGGATAAGGCTATTCGGCAACGGGTTTTGTACACAGCGAATGTTGGCGACGCGCGCATTGTATTATGTCGCAACGGAAAAGCACTTCGTTTGTCCTATGACCATAAAGGCAGTGATGAGAATGAAGGAAGGAGAGTTGCCAACGCTGGTGGTTTAATCCTAAACAACCGAGTGAATGGAGTTTTGGCCGTTACCCGTGCCTTGGGCGATGCATACTTGAAAGACCTCGTGACTGGGCATCCCTATACAACAGAGACAGTCATTCAGCCAGATGCTGATGAGTTTATCATCTTGGCCTGCGATGGTGTAAGTTGAGATCCATTCAATGTTGATGATACAAGAAATCTAATTATAACTCCAATAGCTGTGGGATGTCTGCACTGATCAAGAATCGGTTGATCTAATTCGGAATGTTCAAGATGCCCAACATGCCTCAAAGATCCTTGTTGACCATGCGCTTGCACGGTTCAGCACCGACAACTTGTCTTGCATGGTGATTCGCCTTGACACAAACCGCGTGAAGGACGTTGTCAACCACAATACAGAACTGATAGGAGTGGACGGAGATCCGCTTACGAAGGTTGCCCAAGGCGTTAGTGAGGCCGATAAGATTGTCGAGAACGCACAGAAGAGCCTCGCCTCTTCCGGTCTTGCAGACAATCCGGCCGCGGCAGAGAAGGCCAATGAAGAGATTCTTCAGAGAATGGCCAGCCAGAGTCAAAAAGAAGAACCCGGGCCTGAGATGTCAACCAAAGGGAGTAACGACCTTCCCTCCGTGGACATCCTGAGTCCGAATAGGAGCCCGGAAACCCCGGCAGGCTCGACTCAGTGATTTTACGACATGTTACGAAGCTGAATCGCCATTCTGAAGCTGTGAAAACGAAATGATAGAACGTGTCCATTTCTTTCCTTTCGTCTACTATCTACCTCTGGTGCTTCTGGGAGCAATGTACCCGACCCGGAATATCTTCTGGAGTTTCCCTTTCCTGTCGCTTACTTATTACATTGCACATTGGCGTCAATGGGGCACACTGGCTGCCCATTGTCCTCATCTTTTTCAACGTTTTGTTTATTAGGATATCAGACTTGGTGGTCTTGATGCCTTTTGTTAGCATAAGTCTTTTATTATTAGGATATTTGTCCTGAATTTGACCTCCATGAGATTAGGCTCTTTGTTTTCCATCCAATGACTTTAAACTAAATGGATGGTACATATCTATCTGTCTGTTGTATCCGATGCAAGTGTAGGGTGTTATTAGTCGATGGACATGGTTTACTGTGTTATGTAGAATAAACAGTTGGTTTTGGTTGCTCTACACTAAATCAAGATCCTGTTTTGGAACTCTGCAATAGTCATTTAAGCCTTTTGTCACGGTTGCTTTATGACTTCTTTAGACTATCCGTCTAGAAATGAGGTTGATATCAGAAAGAACCATAATGAATCGCGCCTAAACAAGACCCTAGAAAAGATGTCAAAAGAAGAGACCACTTACAGGTGGCCGTACCTTCTTGTGATTTGATATATCTAAAAGTACAATTTATGAATGCTAGGATAAGCTAGACAGAAAGACAAGAGAGAAAGTACAAAAAGCACCAACCATCAGGCCAAAACCAGAGGGAAGTGGATATCAACACACACATAACGTCCCGCCTTGCTCTTGAAAGACCGACAGACACGAGAGAAGAATTCCAATGACGCCAAACGTCTATGCCTGCTCAAACGAACCATCGGCGATGATTTCATCCTTGGTAACTGGAAGGTACTCCTGTCCAACCATGTGGTTTCGAGTCCAGCGCAGCTGGCCGTGCTCAACGTAGTCCGGCCAGGTCTTGGCGCACTGCGCATCGTACGCATCCTGCCACAAGATCTTGACAGAACCCTCCTCCGGGGTGTTGTGATCTGTACTAATCTCGACCTGCAGCTGCTCCTCGAGCGATGCAACTTGGTTCTCATGTTCCTTGGCCCGTTCAGCCTCCTGCAGGAGAGCCTCACGCCTGCGCTTACGGGCCTTGACAGTCTTGTATCCACCCTTGGCGCTCTCTGGCACACCCTCCAGGATATGTTCTTTGTGCTTCTGCAGAACGAAAGCAACGTCGGCAACTGCGGTGGCCTTCTGGTTCATGAGGGCGTAGGCACGCTCCTTCTTCATCATGATCTGGCCCAGTCTTGGCATGTTTAACTTGTCCCATTGCTTCTGGTCCCGTAGGTCTGCTGGCCGCTTCGAATCGAGATATTCTTTTGTCACGGTAATCATTTCCTTGGGCGGGGAGAGCTGGCGGAGCAGCGCGAATTGGCGGAGGTGGTTATACACGTTCAGTCCGACTTGCGCTTCGTTGAAGTGCACGGAGAAGTATGGAACCCACATATCCTTGCGGACAGTGGCGGGAACAGTCTTCTTGCCGTGGTAGACACATTGCTTGATAAGGTTGGTTTTCTAGAGGTCCGGCATGTTAGAAAATTGCGATATAACAGGCTGGAAGGATACGGCAGCATGGATGGTTTCGCTAGAGACGCTTCCAAGGCCATCGCAGGTAGAGTGAAAAAAACCCACCTCCAGATAGCGAGTCAATGAGTACACGACCTGTTTCGTACGGATGTTGTTGTACACGAAGATGTTCTTGCCGTGGGTGACAGAGTTCAAGGCTCTCTGTAACCGCCGACCTTCCTTATCCTGGTGCTCTCTGAATGCGTTTGAGCCCGGTACTCGGGGCTTTCCTTGAATTGGTGTGGCCGGATCAATCGGTGGTCGGCGGATGAATTTCGTGGCCGCAAGTGCTGTGGAATCCAGCACTTTCTGGAAGGACTTTACGTTGGAGGCCATTGCGGCCGGACCGGAGGCTGCGTACAGTCGATCTGGAAAGAATTAGGACAGTGGAAGGCGCGGGTTTATTGCATTGGTGGGAGGCGCCAGACGGTGTTGATAGAGAGAGACGGGAGGTCGATTTTTTGACGGGGAACGCTGAGGTCTTGGCACTTGCTCTCCGCATCGTCTCTTATCAGCTCACTACTCTCTCGCTCTCGCCAATTCAATTGCTTCCAACTGCATTTTGTCTATTTTCTACCTTCATTAATATGAGCGACCTGGTCTATTTGCTACGTACTAGTTAATCACCGCGCTACCCTCACAGCGCTGGCATTATGGATAAGGACACGGAGCATGATACAGGTGCCCGCAGAGAGCGGCCATGGCTCTATGCATGGGTATGAAAGGAAAATGGAAGAAAACACCACGTTGTTAGATGTTGACAACCTATCAGAACCGTAGGCTTCGGCATCTACAGGGAATTTCTGTACGCAACTTAGTCGTGACGCCTCCCACGACTCGAGTTCGCGGCAAGACTATTGATGACGACGATATCCCGAATACCTTAAAGACGCCCTCGAAGATTCTATCGCAGAACGAAAATCATACCTTGCACCCTTCGCGATCTTTTACTGATCTCAAGTCGCATTCGGGCCAACATGACAACCCAAAGGAACCCACAATGCCTTCGTCGCGTCGCAGAAGTACCCTGTTCTGGAACGACCCCAATCCTCGAACTCGGCAAGTCAAACTAGAAGATATTATCAACAGCCGCATGGCGGATACATTCTTCTCACTTCATTGCGAGGGACTTGACGAGCCGATCTATATTAGCGAAATAGTCGATCGCGCAAACAATCCGAATTTCCGAGCTTTCGATTTGAATCTATGTGGCCCATATGTCTCTCGAATGGACGGATTGACTCTGAAGCTCTGGACAAAGACCGGTGACATGCCTGAGTTTATTCTACTAGTTGAATTGCAGCTGCATTTGCGATCATTGCAGTTCTTGGGAAAGACATTGGAGAGCTTCCACCAACCACTTCCTGCGAACTCTATCCTTTTTCACTTCCCGGACGGTGTGTATTCCAACCTCACTGACCTTCCACTGGTCGAGACATCGCTCCAAGCTGCAGGACATAAGTCCATTGCAGATGCTACCACCTTGCCATCCTCGTCCTATGATGCCTTGATGAAATTGGCCAATTTGGATGAATGTGTACAGGATGCATTGGCGACCAGAGAAAAATTGGAAGCTCAGATTAGCTCAATTCTACAACAGAACGAGCGCTCACTAAATGTAGCGAGTGATGCAGCTGTGGCACAGGAAAAGCTTGCTCTTACCAAGCAGTATGTCGCGATGGAGCGAAAACGAGTCCGTGCTGCAGTCAGACGCAAAGAGGAGCTTATTGCCAGTATCAAGGCCCGAAAAGAAGCGATGGAACAAGGCCGTAGTGCTCAGGAAAAGACACGCAGTCATCTTCCCGAGGCCCAGGAGAGGTTGGTCTCCAGCGAGAAATTACTTGACCAAACCGAGGAGGATATCAAGGGCCAGCTCCGACGTATTGCTGAAGATCTTCTCACCATCTACCCCATCGAACCCATCCCGGATAAACCTCTGGCATTCACCATCGCCGGGCTAGCCCTTCCAAATTCGACCTTCGAGGATATCGACCGCGAGGTAGTTGCAGCAGCATTGGGACACACAGCTCACTTGGTCTATCTGCTCTCATTCTATCTGTCGGTGCATCTCCCATACCCGATCAACGTGAACGGGTCCACGTCGTTCATACAAGACCCAATATCTGCATCACTCCCACAACGCACCTACCCCCTCTACCCGGTGAGTGTCCAGTATCGGTTTGAGTATGCGGTCTTCCTCCTCAACAAAGACATTGAATATATCCTCATCAAACAAGGACTGCGTGTCTTGGATATCCGCCACACTCTTCCAAACCTCAAGTACCTCCTTTACGTTCTTACTTCTGGTGACTCGGTGGTCCCCGCCCGTAAAGCCGGCGGAGTCCGGGCTCTTGTTGCTGGGCAGTCCACTCCTGATTTATCCCGGCGTGGTAGCGTGGAGAGTGGTGCATCTGGTGAGCTGGTCCATCCGCGCAAAGCTTGGGAGTCAATGTCCCGGATGAATATCAGTCTCGCTTCACACAAAGTGAAATAGTCACTAGCAATGGCTTTTTCTTTTCCTAATACCGATGATTTGCAGAGGGTGGAACATGCCGTTTAAAGTGAACATTGGTACCAATTTGGGCCTGTGACATTTCCCTTTTTTTTTTTTGCTTATTTTCAGTAGCATTGTACAATTACATGAACATGGGAATTGTAATTATAATAATAAAAAAAGTCCATTGCAATAACACGTAGATATATATATATATATAGTTAATATGGTAGGTAGTATTATATCCCTAGATTCGGTCTTTACCCCGCAGAGTTCTTATTATACAACGGAAACTACCTGGTCCACTAGGAGCAAACTCTGACTTCAATTGATATTTTCATCTCTTCTTGACTTCAACTTGGAATCTCTATTATATTTCTATTTCTGTCGGCTTTTGTCCGAGTTGTCGGAGTAAGAACAAACCCCACCGCCTTTTACGCTTATCTCGCTTTCCATCGCTTTGTGTCGGAGCCTTCCCCATCATTGATATCCACGAAATGGGGGACAATAATAGTGTGCACAGCAAGGCCGAATCGGATGCACACCATCGCCGAGGATATCAGGCCTGTGATCCATGTCGAAAACGCAAGGTCAAGTGTGACCTAGGGAGTATGGGCCCATTTCATCTTATTTTGTGGCCTGACTGATCCAAAAACCCGTAGGTGTCGATAATCCTCGCCCCCCACCATGTGTTCGATGCCGCCGAGAAAGTAAACGATGTGAATTTTCAGCGACTCGTCGAAAGCGCAAGACCTCCGGTGCTGAAGATGATGAAGTGGAGGCAGCGGCGATCCTCCATCGCGACAAGCGAATGATGATTGGGGAGGTAGCCAAGAATGAGCCTTTGGAAAGCCCAGTGGAAGGCCCGCTATTTGCGCCTTCCGATCCACCCCAGTTTGACCATGATGCCGTGCGTGCCCAACAGAGATGGTCCGAGGCACCCCCTGCGCCTGCACCTACAGCCCAGCGGTACACGCCCAGTGCGCCAGTATCACGAGCTCCTGCATACCCAGTTAGCGAACGCCCCGCACCTAGCTATGCAGGTCCTCCGATGATGAATCGCACTGCCGTGGAGTTGCTGTCGCCTGCAATTACAAATACCCACGACGCTTTACATCTTCTCTCTGAAGCTGCGGGTAGGACAGAGGATCTCAACCGCCAGAGTCTCGAGAATCGGTTTGCTGCACGGCAGTCTGTCTCGTCTTTCAACTCAGGCCCTTCACCTCTACCACAAGGCAGCTCGCCTCGAAGCTTGGGTGGGTCCTTTGTGCGGACTCCACGATCGGGAATGTCTATGGGTGGGTCTACATACTACCCGGCTGGTGCTTCGGGGCCGGTAGATCCCCAGATCGCCGACCCTGGCCCTCAAAGGGAAAGCTCAGCCAACACCCAGCCCCCAGAGCCAGCGTATCTTGATGCACTCAGAGCCTGGTCGCGGTTGCGATTCGTTCGTGCCGGCTGGCTTACAGTAGAGGAGGGCATGGATTATGTCGAGTATTACTATGAACACCTCGCGCCGATGAGCCCTGTTGTAATCCCTGATTTCTCTCATCCATCTACGCACCGTACATTACTTACGGATGAGCCGGTGTTGGCGGTTACAATCCTCACCATCGCGTCTAGGCATCTGAAACCCAAGGGCGATGGTGCTAATACGCGAGCGTTCTATATCCACGACCGTCTTTGGGCATATCTGCGCAGCATGATAGAGCGCCTATTCTGGGGTCAAGAGAAATTCGATCCTGGGACATCGGGCATTGGCCGACCTCGATCACTTGACTTGAGTTCATCAATGTCAGGCAAAGGTAGTGCGGGTGGGCAACTGAGGTCGTTGGGCACTGTAGAAGCCATGCTACTTCTCACAGAGTGGCACCCGCGAAACCTGCACTTCCCGCCTGGCGATGATGAAAATTCTCTTTTGGATACAGACCCCCAGACACATAGTCGGGACCATGACGGCGAGCATACTAGCAAAGGCTCAGAGGGAAGGGTCGCGTTTCAGAAATGGCTGGAACCAGCTTGGAGATCGGACCGGATGTCATGGATGCTACTGAGTACGGCCCAAGCTCTGGCTTTTGAACTTGGCGTCTTCGACCCTAAAGGAGATATCAAGACGGCCAATGAGTCTCTATCTGAGCAAACACGGAAACGTCGACTACGGCGTTTAATTCTTGTATTTATCACGCACAGCAGTGGACGTCTAGGGATCCCTTCTATGCTCCCATTGCCGCAATGGGGGCAGGATATCACGCCGACATCTACTGATGCAAATGATGCTGATGCCAATCTTGATCGGATGCAGGATTGCTGGATCAGCATCTCAAAAATTGTCTATCAAGCCAATCATTTGCTATTTGCTTCTAGCGATCAAACGATGGAGTTGATCAGGACTGGGAGATATCGTGAGAAGATCGACCGCTTCCAACCATATCTACGGGAGTTCCAGCAGCAGCTGGACAGTGTTACTCGTAAGTCAACTGGCTGTTCGTTGTGGATAGGAAAGCTAACGAAAAGAAGTCTCACCCGCTATGCGGAGTGTTTTACTGATTGAGCTCGAGTACACCCGTAAGTTGAAGCAGCTGGAGTTGCTGAAGGACAACAGCTAATATGAAATCAGGTCTCTATATCAATTCTCTCGCTCTACAAGCGGTCGTCGATCGATGGACTACTATGTCCAATGAGTCCGCTCAGGGTCAAAACCAGGCTCAGAATGGCCAACCAGGATCGGGCCCGTCTAATAGCAGTCAAAGCTGGTTCCAAACGTTGAACGAGCTCTACCGTGTTAATGAGCACTATATCCAAGAAGTCATCGATTCCTCGCGCAAAATTCTGCAGACAGTATTGGAAGGCCTCGTCCCCGAAGGTCGTCTCAGACATGCACCCATTCGAACGTTTTTCCGAATCTTGTCTGGAATGATCTTTATCTTGAAGGTATGGTCTCCGACGGAAACCCGGTCATGCATAGTACTAATTTCAACCATAGACTTTCACACTGGGTGCCAGAGAAGATGATGTGCGAGTCTCCCTCGACCTGCAGGACCGGACGGTGGAGGCACTGCGCAATTATGTCGTGGATGACGTGCACCTTAGCAACACGGTGGCCCGGCTTCTCGAGCTTCTCACTAGCAGCATCCGAACGCGCTTTCTGCGCTTTGCACCGCATGACCGGGGCGCAGACGGAGAGGGACACGATCGGACCTCCGTCCCAGGCTCTCGGCCCCATTCACCTTCACGGGAGCACTCAACAGCTCGGCGTGACGGCCCGAATGCTCCCTGGTCCGCTAATCAGGGTCATGATACTACTCCAGGCGGGCCGGGGCTAGGATATGCGGATACTCCTGGCGCGGGGGCCCACTCGATGGGATCAGGGCATGATCCACTGGCGAATATTCCTGCACAGCCGATCAACTCGTCCAACCTCAATGTATCCTTCATGCCACCTCCGCCGTCTGTGTACCACAATTACTACGACTCGAACTCGACATTCTCTACCAATGATATGGACAGGTCATCTCCAAACCATGTCGCCTCATCACAGAGCATGGGCGATAGCCACCACCACTCTACCTCCGGCGCTCTTCCAGATTGGTTTGCTCTGCCTCTTGATCAATTCTTCAACAGCTCCACCGCAGTTGTTGACCAGGGTCTGGGTGGGACTGGACCAATGCTTGGCGAATTCGACATGCTCGAGGTACTTCTCAACGAGGGGTATGATGGAAACGCTAATGGCGATGGCGAAAATGGGGCCGGGTTATCGTCCCAGTATCTGTGACGAAAATAATGATGATTACGAATAATTTGGTATTCTTTTTTTCAAGTCTTACGCTTTGGTTTTGGAGTTGTTTTTGGAGTCCACCTCAAGTACCTTTTTGTCTTCCCGTGCCCGAAATTATATACCCCTGCGGGATCCGCCTGACGTTTCTTGTTTCTCCGGCTGTATATGACATTTTATTTGCCGTAATTTGCTTGAAACTGATTCCCGAAAAGGCTTGACGAATTTGCCGATATCAATATACTCTTGCCTTATGGCGTTATTGCACATTGTTTATTAGTTCTCTATTGCGAATCACTATAACTGTCCGCCGGTGTCCGTCGGGATATTAGATTGCGGGGTCTCTTGTCTCATGCAATAATCTTGACACGATTTCACATGATATCTCGTAAATCTCTTGGACCGAGATTGAAGCTTTCGGGTGGCTTTGGCTTGTTTATACTAGTCCCGATAATATGAACATGTTTGAGCCGGAGAATAGTGTAAATATAGTAAAGATCGTTGTATTTACTGTGCCTTGGCCATCATATGAGACGAACAAGGGACCACAAGGCCTTGGGAAAGTCACTTCACCGTAAACAATGCCATTGATGTCACGTTGCTATGTTCTACTATTGCGCTCTCAATTTATCTCTGCCAATTAAGGACTGCTGTTTTACTCCAGGGCTGCTTACTGCCGATCCCACGATGAACTGATCAGCATATCGACGGCCGCTAGATCATTCGATTCCTTCAGTGCAGGCGATAAGAGCCACTATTTGGTTTTTCTCCGTGAAGGGTCACATCGGCTGATACAGTTTGTGGATTCGACATCTGCAATGCAGGAACGGATCCCCGTCGGAGATTATACCTGTTCTCATTTTATTAAAAAGCAATCTTTCTAGAAAGCTTAATCTCAAAACATTCACCTAATTGTCTCTCAAGTATATACCTAAATTGAGCGATGTGACCTAGTTGGTTTAGGGCAGATCATTGGTCGACGTGGAGATAACGGGGGTTGATCGTCAGGGCTGTTACTTCACTTCAAGGGCTAATCAATTTATGTAGCGTGACTCGCTAAAGGATAATCTAGTGTCAACTCCGTATTGGATGGCTTAATACTTATTGAACTCTTATACAAGGATGGCCAAGTATGGCGATCGACCTACCTTCACCCAATGAACACCAAGAGGTCGTATTCCAAGACAACGCTTTGTCTTGGCCGGAGTTCTCCGTTATGTATCCGAGATAGCTTGTCACAACCAAGCTCTCTGGGCATTATGCTTGTGTTGCGTCCCTTACATCTCCCATGCTCGTGCGTTGGCCGCATTTGTCCTCTCACATCCATTTGATATCGGCTAGCTTCTTGAATCCCTGCCAATATGGCTTGACCCCTCAGTAGTCTGCTTGGCGGACTCCGTCGCACTATTCTGGATGGCTGATGGCGTCCGTGATGATCTCAAAGTTTCCCCTCGACCTAGCTCCATTCTGCTGGATCGTCATGCTTCCTTCCTAGAAGAGCATTATCACCTTCTCCTGGATGTTGCGATAGACAGCCCAGTTGATGTCTTCTACCCTCGGAGCCGGCGGATGGCATCTATCAGAAAAGCTATAAAGGAGGTCATTTCTTCAGCTGTTTATAGAATCCATCCTCTTCTTCATTCACTCTATTAGATCTATCCATTGTTCTATAGAATCATCATCAACATGGTTGTCTACAGCAAAGTTACCGTTGCTCTCACTTGCTTCTCGGCCGTTGCCTCAGCTGCAGCTGTGCCGGTGAAGAGCCCTCGCAAGGGCTTCACCGTGAACCAGGTGAACAAGACTCCTACCGGTACCAGAACCGTCAACTTGCCTGGTGTGTACGCCAATGCACTGGCCAAGTATGGTGCTACTGTGCCGGCCCACGTCCACGCTGCTGCCGAGAGCGGTAGTGCCATTACTACTCCCGAGGATGGCGACGTTGAGTACCTCACTCCTGTCACCATTGGCGAGTCCACCTTGAACTTGGACTTCGATACTGGCTCTGCCGATCTGTAAGTTGCTTAACACGACGTATCCGGCTAGAGCAACAACTGACAGTTCGTATAGCTGGGTCTTCTCCACTGATCTCTCGGCCTCCGAGCAGAAGGGCCACGACGTCTACGACGTTAGCAGCAGCGGCAAGAAGCTGGCAGGCTCTTCCTGGTCCATCTCATACGGCGATGGCAGCTCTGCCAGCGGTGATGTCTACAAGGACACTGTCTCCGTTGGTGGAGTCAAGGCCACCGGCCAAGCCGTTGAGGCAGCCAAGAAGATTAGCGATCAGTTCTTGCGGGACAAGAACAACGATGGTCTGCTGGGTCTGGCTTTCAGCTCCATCAACACCGTCTCGCCTAAACCTCAGAAGACTTTCTTCGACACTGTCAAGGCTGACCTTGACTCGCCGCTGTTCGCTGTGACTCTCAAGCACGGCGCCCCTGGCACCTATGATTTCGGCTTCATCGACAAGAAGAAGTTCAAGGGAGAGCTTGCCTATGCCGATGTTGACAACTCCCAGGGCTTCTGGTCTTTCACTGCCGACAGCTACAAGGTCGGCAACGGCGCCGCCGGTCCCTCTATCGACGGAATTGCTGGTGAGTTACATCTTTCCATTGTATGGATATGTTTTGCTCAGTACTGACCCCTCAAATTATAGACACTGGAACCACCCTCCTCCTGGTCGATGACGAAGTTGTCTCCGCCTACTACGAAAAGGTTCGCGGCGCTCAGAACGACCAATCTGCTGGTGGCTATGTGTTCCCTTGCGACGCTCATGTGCCTGACTTCACCGTGACCATCAATGGCTACGACGCCGTTGTTCCCGGTAAGCACATCAACTACGCTCCCGTCTCGACTGGTAGCTCCTCTTGCTTCGGTGGTATCCAGAGCAACTCTGGCCTTGGTTTCTCCATCTTCGGTGACATCTTCCTCAAGAGCCAGTATGTCGTTTTCGACTCTGAAGGACCCCGTCTTGGCTTCGCCGCTCAGGCATAAATCTCTTGATGAGATGTACACATGGATGATCATGGATTCCTATGTGTGATGAATTGTTCAGACTGTGAAGAGTGATATAATAGATGGATGATGGACATGCAGGATTTGGATAAGTTGACATAGTAAATTTTGGTCCCTTTAATCAGCTTATATCAATATGATGGACATATGGTGAAATGATAAACAGTACTTTGTAAGCTTCAAAAGTTGAATGTAGTAAGATTGTGGCGAGGAATTTGCGGAGGAGCCAATGCCTAGCCTGTGGATCTTCCTTGGGACTCCAGATTTCCACCTTAATCCTTCTTATGTAGATTGTTCTCCTTGCCCCAGGTCTTTTTTTCAAGTTAACATTAAATTCTCTCTGGAATAAAAACTCTGGAAGGCGAATATATTCTCTTGTCCAATCTCACACCGCCGTCGCTGTTCCTCCCTTACCAATCTTAACCCCCCGACCTTCGGACAACTGTACGCGTCAAGAAATGGAAGTCTAAAGGGTCTGTGACACGGGCGCACCGGTGGAAATTGCGCGGTATATGAACTGTTCCAGGGACGGCGATTCGAGGCCGTTCATATTGAGTCCGATCATGGAAAATGACTTCCACTTGATTCCCCGCCAGATCTGGGCGAATCCAACACCGACCACGACGAAGATTTATTCACCTGGTTGTACGCCTGTGGTCTTGCCCAGTAATGGTGTGTCTACCCCTTTCATGGACTCGTTGGGATGGCTGCAGGCCGCCGGTCGGAGACTCGAGTGTCTGACCGGAGCGTTTGAACGTCCCTTCTCGAGCTGTGTCTAACTGTCGCAATTGTTTTATAGGACTCATATATCTCAACAAGTCATTTGCTATCACTCTCAGCGAAAATGCCGTATTCGAACCTACCTGCACAGGCTCTCCAACCGACGAAGTTCACATCTCCGCTGTCCTCGATACCCGTGATCCATTCTATTCCTCCATTACTCCACAGCTATATGCCATCGGCTGTGCTACCGTCGTTAGCTATCTACTTGTCATAATACTTCTCATCACCCCGCGCACATTCTATGTCGGTGGCCCTGGCGGTGGTGGTGCCAATTTCCTCGGCCGCCATGGGATGATCAGCGGCTCATACAGCGGGAACTCGTCGGTGGTCGGAGTCGGCGGACGACCATGGCTACAGAAAGTGGCTGCGATATTGGTTGCCATTTCGCTGACGATCGCCACGGTCGATTCCTTTAAAGTCGCCGAGCGGCAATATAACTATGGGTTTTCCGATGCGGAGGCGCTTTCGCAGGAGGTTATTGATGGGATGGAAATTCGCATAGTGCGCGTTATATCGAGCACGTTTCTGTGGCTTGCCCAGGTTCAGACCTTGATCCGACTGTTTCCGCGACATAAGGAGAAAGTCATGATCAAATGGGCTGGGTTTGCGTTAATCGTGCTGGATACGACTTTTAGTATTTTGGATAACTTTTGGGCGAGGAACTCTTCGGCAAGACCCAGGTTATACGAGGATGCCATTCCTGCTTTGAGCTATTTGTTCGAGTTGTCGCTTAACCTTCTCTACGCTGCTTGGGTGATTTTCTACTCGATCTCTAAGCACCGATACGCGTTTTTCCACCCCAAGATGCGAAATATCTGCTTAGTGGCTCTTCTCTCGCTTTGCGCCATTTTGATACCCGTCGTCTTTTTTGTTCTGGATATTGCCAAGCCGGAAATTGCTGGTTGGGGTACCTATATTCGATGGGTTGGCTCTGCCGCGGCCAGTGTGGTTGTTTGGGAGTGGGTGGAACGCATTGAAGCGTTGGAACGAGATGAAACCAAAGACGGGATTCTAGGGCGAGAGGTCTTCGACGGCGATGAAATGCTTGAAGTTACTCCGTCCGAGGAAGTTGAATGGCCACAATTCTCGGCTCAAGGAGACGACCAAAGTGGCGGCAATGGTGCATCGTCTGGATGGGGTGGTATGATGGGCTTAGCCCATCGACCTTTACGAGCCCGGGCTGGATTACCTCGCGGCAATCGAAAGAAAGGAGCTGGAGTACCATCATATAACCAGGCGCCTACGTCGGCGCCGCGAGGCCCAAACGATAACCGGCCCACTCCACCCCCAGCGACGATTACACCTATTAGTCGTGCTGATACTACTAGTGCAGCAAGCACAATGTACAATGTCCGGTATCATTCAGTGGCTAGCCCTACGCCTCCCGCCGCGATGCCAAATATGCATGAGGAGGAGGAACTGGACGAAGCCAAGGAACTGGAAGGTAGAGAACCACATACTGCTGACGCCAATGGTCAGGCTCTGTCTGTTCAAAATACCCGAGAGCAGTCGCCAAAGATTGTTCCAGGTGATCCCCGATGGCATGTTCTCCTGCACCCATTCAAGAGACGACGTGCATCTCTACCCAAAGAAGTGGCATCCGCACAAGCTGGAGAAGAATCAGAATACAGACCATCTGCTGCAGCGGAAGAGGCCGCAGAAACAAGTGCTGCCCGATCTCGAGCGGATCACTTCTTTTCTCTTCATCGGAAGGCTCGACTAGGTACTGGACCACAAAACCCCGATGGTTCATTACCAGTCACCGTTATTCCAGCACGTCGCCGCGGCCAGCACACGTGGTCACCACAAAACCGACTACTGGAGGATACCCGGCCACCGGGAGATAGCCGGCCTATAGAACCCCCTCAACATCATGAGCCGCCTTCTAACCGGCCAAATCTGCCTGTGCGGGTGATTCCTTCCCAACCACAAGCGTCTGCTCCATGGACGGAGGCAGATGTAGAGCGGGGAGGCGGGGATTATGTCCTGCACTATGACCCAGAAGCCGCAGCACTGATCAACGAGGACGTTGGCGTGGATCACGTCACAAACTATCGACAGAGCTGGACAGATTCGGACGAAAGTAATGATGTGTCAGCGGAACAAGAGCTATCCGAATCTCCTGAGCACGGACGAAATATCGGACCAAATGAACGGAGCTCTACATAAACTCCCGATGAGTGGCCTTTTCTTGTAGATTGGGTTCATGGCTGAGCCCCTGACGATTTTTGCTTATATTTTGTTATATTTGGTTATACCTCATTGGTTTTTTATTTTGGAGTATAGGGTTATTGGAAAAGGTGTTTCGGAGGACTTTAACATATTAGAAAGATACCCATAATTTTGGAATTGAATATAATATATTTTATATCTTGCTGCTTTGTTGTTTGTATAGGCTACAGAGGCTTTACGTGGCTTACCAACCTTCAGGCTTACAGGAGTGGAGACAAAATTTCACTCGGGAACTACCAGTCCCGGTGTTTCTCCCCATATTCTTTGTATCCCCATGTGACAACTTACCTTGGACGTCGCATCATGGCGACCGTCAATCAAAACATGTTCGGAGCGACCATCACTCAACCGCCTGGCGGTGCCCAGTTGATGGTTCTGCCGTTAAACCTCATCGCCGAGATTGTGTCACATGTAAGAGAGAAGAGCTCCGCACATCCTATTTCCATATCTAACATGTTGGTAGGTCCGCGACACAGGTGATCTCGCCCGGTTATGTCAAACATGTCGCGTCCTCAATTATATGGCTCTGCCGCAACTATACCGGAGCCTAACGCTGACCTCCTACGACAAAATCCGTTATCGTGGCGAACAACCAGAAGGAATCGGGAGTGCCAGTCCCTTCACGATGGCGTTGAATGCGCTCGTTACACGATCTTATGCGACGCTAGTACAGTCAATTACTCTACGAGGGGAATGGAAGGAACACGAGTTGGAGGAGTATGCCCGAGTCGGCCGGGTGCCCGACGCATCGATGTTGCTGAATATCGCCGCCCGCGCCGCCATAGACCGCATGCCCAATTTGGAAAGCTTTCATTGGGAACTGAACACGAAAATGCTCGACACAATTTATACAGGGCTGACGCAGCTCCCGAAGCTCACGTCCCTGACTATCAGATTTCCGTCCAGTCGTCATCCACAGCCCACTTTCGTGATTCCCGGCATGCCGCATTTGCGATGTCTCAAAATCACCGATATCGACCCGCTATGCTACCCCGATGATATTGCAACTCTTCTTTGTAAAAGTAGGAAACTGCGTGAATTGAAATTACATTGGTCGCCACGAATGAGGGACGCACACGAGCCTAGTGTCTCTTTGCGTGATTACTTCCGCAAGCTGATCGCAGCCAAGCAGCCCCTGGCGGTTAAGAAGATGTCGTTCCAGAATTTGTATGCCTTCCACACCGAGGAGTTCAACTTCGCTTTTGATCCGACTACAGTTGAAGATGTCACATTCCTCAGTGGTGTTGAGGGCTCTAGCCTGGTCAATACATTCGTCGAGAGTAGCTGGCCAACAATCCCGCCACATGCCAAGCTTCGCATGAAATCCGTTCGGTTGGATGCAGTGTCTAAACGGAACTCGGAGTTCATTGGGAATTTCTCTGGACTCGAGCGGCTATATTTCGTCAACGTCACCGCCGAATCAAGCGACCTTCTCAATTCCCCACGACCCGGAGGAGGCGCGGCCTCATCCGCCCTCACGCCGCCAGTATCCGAACATCAATTGTCTGGTGCACCCAACGGAACCACAACCAACTCTCCCATTACTTCTGCTTCTCCGGCTAGTCAGCTCAATGCTGTAGCTAACATACGAGACATCTACCTCTCACACATTACCACAAACCACGGTGCGACATTGCGCCATCTCCTTCTCCCATCTAAATGGCCCCTCTCCACCGGGATGGTCGCGCGACTCGTTCATAGCTGTCCGAATTTGGAGCAGCTTGCCCTCGCCACTGAATTTTCTAGTATGGATTCACTGAGTCTACTAATTCCCTTCCTACGCAAGTTGAAAGCGCTCCGGCTTCTCATACCCCAATCACCCGGACAGTCTCCAAATGGACCTGGGAGCTCTGCACTGAAGACGTGGCGACCTGCACGAGACCCAGCCTCGTTTGATTATAAAAAGGTGCAAGCGATTTTCGACAATGCCAAGACTCTTGCAGAAGTGGTTGACATTGACGACTTGCTCCTAACGGAAATGTTGAGTTACGACCTAGCCAACCAACAAGTCTACGGAAACGTGAAGATCATTAGCATAGGCTGGAAGGCCTGGGAATTGAAAGAATTCTACAAATCCCCCATCCCAGAGGCTCAAACACCAACAAATGCATCCCCAGAGACCACCACAGACAGCCCTGTTCCCACGCAAGACACCAACGGCATTGGACTCAGTGTACCAGATCAACCTGCTGTCGCGCCTAAATCGCCCGGTACGCAGACAACACAGATCTCCTCTTGGCCTCCCCGTTTATCCGATACAAGACCCGATACACCGCGATCAACATTAGGGAAACGATCACGTGATCAAAATGATAGCGAAACTCCCAGACCATCACCCAGCTGCCCGCCTACCTTCAATAGGCGCGAAGACTGTGAAGATAATAGCGCTTTCTATCCCGGCTGCTACCCGCACACCTATTCCGATGATGGTTTCGTGTGGAGACGGCGTGCGCGACGGGTAGGGTGGGAGGTTCTGCAACATTGGGAGGTGTGGGCGTTGGACGCGCAGGAGATTTGAGATAGGTTTTCTTTTGCTTTCTCGCGTCATGATACGAAGGAGTTTAGCATACGAATTAGCGGTGTTGGTTTTTGACCCAGGGCCTGGGCTTCTCGGGGGGTTTTGTTTAGAGTGGAAGTTATCTCTCTACTCTTGGCGTTGGAAAAGTACATATATACACACGGAGGTGTCTTCTCTTCTCTCTTAAGCATCTAGGTTGATGAGACTCATGTCTTATTCATGAATTGAATAGTATGTTACCTATTCAAGGAATATAGCCTAGGGCGTAGTATAAATACTCCCCTCTTTTGTCAATGTACATAGCCATCAAAGATGAATACTATAGTACAAATTAATATGCCGGCATTAAAAGATCTAAATATAAAATTTCCCCATAATAATCGTGGCGCAACCCTGGAGGTTAACTTTCTGCCAAGTCTTTTACTCTGAGAACCTAACTCGATGAAATCTTTTTACCTGCCAACACCTGTGCCCCTGAGCTTACAATATGCTACTGAAACCGAAGCTATCTCGGATATCTGCACTCATATCCACTCTCAATATCTTAGTTTGTCAAGCCGCATGGGTCAGGAAGTTTGGGTGCTGTTCAACTGAGACATGTAACCCACTGGACGGCCCGTTTCGTGTCGACAATCTGCACGGCACGTTGGAAGAATTTGACAATTCTGCAGTATTGTCATTGTCAATATTAGCAATCCACGATACAGCACGATTCACATGCAGCGATCTCGACCTAGCATGGCTGGAGGCTTCCTTGCATTTCAATGTGCTCGGTATTCCAGTCGGACACGTAAAAAACTTTAGCTCGAATTGTCCTCTGCCGATCACTAAGTACCTGACACCGTAAGTGTTATCGTTTTGAGTCAAGAAAATCCACTTCCTGTTCCTGCTCGGCTGACGCAACGCTGTAGTCCAGAAGGCTCTCTCTTCTCGAGGTACGAGTTCTTCTATTCCCTTGGAAATGCCCATCGACTCCAAACCATCGTTTCAGATGTCAAGTTCCGTACCCGTGATGGTGTCCAACTTGAGTGTGTGACACCCAAAATCACTCCGGATATCGGCCCAGCAGCCTCAGCAACCTTCACCTATCTCGCCGCTGCTGTGATGGTCCTCGTTGGCATCGCATCCTGGAAAACCCACGCAAATGATGGATCCATTATGTCAACTGAGTCTAGCTCACCCTGGTCTATCCTGGGTATAGTTTGGAGAATCACACTGGACATATCTGAATACCTACGGTATCTGCAGTTCATATTTTTGGCTGCGTCTCTTAGCTTGGAGTATCCGGGGTTCTATAAACCAATAGTCAGCAAAGTGGCCTGGGCTTCACTTCTCTATTGGACCGGGCCTATCAACCACGGCTTTACTTACCCTGGAATTGAAGATGGACTTTATTCCCTCAATGGAACCTACGGGCTTGAGTACATGTCGCAAACCCTTGGTTTTCCTGCCATGCCGGATATCATGATAAATTCATTTATCAATCTGTTCATTCTCATATTTGGAGTCATGTTCGGCATTTTGATCCTGCTTCTGATTACGTCGCAATTCGGTGGGGGGATACACCTCGGTTCGGTGACTTGGGACGCAGGAATCGTCCTCATTGGCATGATTCTGTCGCTATTCAGCCTCCCTCTACTATCCTTTATGTCCTATGAGTTGATTCTCGTTGGATACCTGCCGAACTACCGCATCATTATAGTCGGATTCTCGATAGCAGTTATCGTTTTTTCAAATCTGCACATCACTCGCCACATCAATCGCCAAACCGAGCCTATTGATTGCTCATCCCCAGACAACTTTGCTCAGAGCGGCAGGTTGGCCATGTGTTTGTGGAAGGCTCAGCGATATTTCACACAATATCTGCCAGCTGCAGTTCCCCTGTTGCAAAGTATTGCAATTGGTGGATTGCAAGATTGGGGGCTCGTACAGGTCCTCGTGCTAATGGGGCTCGAGATTATCCTTCTCCTACATATGGCTATGTCACTTCGTGGCAAGCTTCTTGTGTCTCCGTCTGCTTGGTGCACTGTTGCTCGTCTGTTGGTCATCTCACTAACCATCACTTTCGCTTGTTCGTCGAATGAAACAACGAAACAGTGGGTCGGCTACATAATGCTGTGTTCTCACGGTACTGTGATTATTTTCGGCTTCCTTTCTGTTGCCATTTGGCGGCTGGCACGGCCAGTTGTACGGGACGATGGGTCTATCCCGAGACCCCGATTCAGTCAAGGAAGCGTGTCAAACCCTCCGGTAAGTCGTTCGATGATAGTATCTCGCTTTCAGTTAAATAGTCTAATCATCTTCCCCAGTCTTCATCTCCTGACATATTCCAAAATGGTGCCCCGAACCGGTATATGGCATATCCGTTGAATAAAATTGGTGCACCTTCACAAAAAAGGACTTCCCCTTCGCTACATAGCTCCGACGGCGCAGTAACCGCTGGGAGATCGTTTTCTCCATTCGATGCCCCTGAAAACTTTGCGTCCATTCACGGACCAACGCCAATCAATGGAAGATCTTACATTACGGATTTTTCTGCTTTTTACAGGCATCCACGACGTCCTAACTCTCCTATGCCTGTCCAAAGAGATTCACAAGGCCGATCATCTACCCACCATACCTCGGATGAAGGTCCTAGTGAACATTCGCGGAGTGATACACCTCCATCGGAACCGTCTCAAGACTCATTTGATGAGCTTATAGACACGCCCATCAATCCCAATACTGACTATTCATTGAGGGAATCAGATGCTTTCTATGGCACATTACGCACCAGCTTTAACTCGCAAGTGGCAGATTCGCCTGGACCGGCAACCCAAGAAAGGCGGAACATCCTTCAGGAATGGACAGCCAGGGCTGTAGAGACGTTGAACCATCCTATGAAGAAGAAGGAAAAGGGATTCCAGGTGATGAGACCTCCACGGCAGGGTTGACCAATCGTGAAGGATATCTTGTGATTTATTGTATGTAATTCGAGCGATGTTAAACAGCAGTGTATATAGTACCATGTAATTCTACTTCCTTTTTTTTTCAATCGGTTTGCAAACCCTATATGTGACAAGAAGATTTACATTGCTATCACATCCTGCTTTTCTATGCCTAGGAACAATATACATATGTCGAAGTTCGTCGGAGTCGACCCACATGGCTTTATTTAGCTTTTAGCCTTTGGCTAAGCCTAAACAGATCTAGCTTGGGCCGCTTTTGGAGATGGATACGAAAAGGTTCACAGTTCCTTCCTATTTGGGATTCTACAAAATCAAGACAAACACCATGTTTCCAAGCAATCCCTTATAGTGCAGGTAGTGCTATTTCAAAGATGTGGTATCTGATTCATCAAGTTCTGTCGTAGTACATCATCAACGTATAACTTCATACGTCGAGTCAAATGTCTTCCTGGCGAAGCTCCCCAGTCTCATATGGATCCAATCCTCAGCGCCGTCCCACTCATGTTCAAAGGGCTCGTCTCGATGAAACCAATGAAGGTTTTTAGGTGCTGTGGTTTGATTGTTCTGAGCAATCTGAATTTCTCCTACAAAGTAGCAGCAGTCTACGTACTCCCCAAGAAGCATCTCATATGTGAGGCCCATCTTCCTAAGGCCGGGCATGAGTTTCTGTATGATAATCAGTTAATGTAGTCCCATTAATGAGGCGAGCCCAAAGAAAACTGACGGTGATAGGCAGAAAGACTTGGTCCAAAATAGTCGATCCTTCAAGTTCACACACAAGCCTCTCAAAATTGTCCATGTAAAAGCTAAAGCGTTCATGGAATTCTCGAGCACTCGGTGCGTAGATATCCGCAAATATCCTGGTCAATTTAGGAAACACAAGCCCGTCGAGTAGACCATTTTCCGCAAAGGCGTCCTTCTGAGACTGAGAGTGGTAGACTACCATTGCATGAGTCACGTAGTTGGCATAGTATTGACGACGCTCGGGTGAGGGCTTTGCCATGATTTCATCGAGGGGAATGCATGGGCAAGCCCAGAGGAGGGGAATAGCCTCGCTATACCAGCGGCTATTCACGAGTGCCCATCTCAGCAAGTCCGAATGATGGGAGATCGTTTCACTTTCTGTGGGAGTATTTTGGTCGAATATTATGCGAAGGATTTCGCTAAGCCCAAGGGCTCGCTGGGCTGCCGTCACGGGTTGGGTCAATGGTTCCATTTGAGAAGAGATGATGTTTTGATGTTAACCGAAGAGAAAACGTTGGAAGATGGATAGAAACCTGGTTTGTAGGAGATGTGGAGGGGAAGTGAAGAGTACATGAGGCTTTAAATGTGATAGTGGGAGACAAACAATATCATTTTGGAAGGACTGTATTGCTATTTGATGTCATATGCTTTCAAGAGACTTTGTTGTTACAATTGCCATATTTGGAAGAGCCTATTTCTTATGAACAGCTTGTTCATCTTCATTCATGCTTCCCATTGCGCTAGTTCTTTTCTTCCCTTGCCATACATCTTGAAATCTTTATAGGCGCCCTTTAAGTCTGCATCTCCTTTCAACATTTGCAACTTTGACGATAAAGCGGGTTGTTGAGAAAGATGGGATCGACAGTGGAACGGGTAGAGCCGAGACCCACCAATATACTTGCATAGAATGTAATGAAGATCCGTAGTCTGTATAAGCAGTTGCTAGTAACTGCTAGTCAAAGCAGATTGATATAGTGGCCTTACATTCAAGGCATTACCATTGACTAGGGGGCTAACGTCAGTTTCGGCCAGCCGTATTTTCTTCACCCTTAAAACCATCCATCATGATGAAAATTCAATGGCGCTCTGTTTTGAGGCCAAGGGGGTGTATAATCCATAATATGTCTTCGATTGCCCACAAAAAGCTTCCAATGCCTGCTTTCAATGTGCCCTTGAACTGTTTACCTGAAGTTAGACATGCCCCGTTCGGAACGCAGCATATGCTAACCTAGCTAGGTAAATATTTTCGAGATGCTATATGTCGGGCTATCCATAGACAACTTATTTGGCTTCCCGAATGCCTTGGACCCAAGCCACATGGAATACATGAAGTAAGGACTGGTCATAAAACGTGGCAGGTTTGAAGTTAACGCAAGTTCTCCAGTGACATCGTGACACATCGAGAAGTTCTGATGATGCGGGTAATGAACACTATTACAGACAAGTCCAACTGGGATAAAAAGGTATCTAGCTTCCACTTAATAGCATTTATAGTATTGACTTCTTCCAGGTATTCGACAAGCACATCACTTCTAAATGGCGCGAGGAAATCGCCAATAGTGGGCAAGACGTGACGCCAAAGATGATGGACTGGATAATCAAAGAATTACAGTGGAAAGCTGGCATTTTCCAAAAGACCGGCCATGTCACTGTTTTTGATGTTGGAGTCGTCAAATCCGACAAAGCCATTTCCAGTTAACTGCAGCAGGAATTGAGACAAGCAGCAGCTCTGTTTGAGAATATGCCCGAGTCAAAAAAGACTATCATCCTGGGTCCGATCAGAAAGTCGTGAACCTAGATCATCCTTCATTGTTTCCAGTCGTCTATGGTCGAACTCGAATTCTGCCCGATAAAGTCATTGGCATCGATGACTCTTTGAGTGCTATTGGACAGGGCACTTTAATCCCGACTCCATCGGAAGAAGAGAGCCTTTTCGGTTCAGAGCGTCACTTGACAGATTATAGTCGTATTCGACCAGGACTCAGTCGAAAATTCCAGTGGCTCCCGTGTGATGTGGTTATCAAAGATTCCAAATGTGAGATATCATCTTACATCAACAATGTTCACCCGATTAAACATCGGGGACTGCACGATGTGGTCGAGAAAGTCATCGCCAGAACGATCCCGCTTTGGGATCAATCATTGACCAGAAAATGTTCATTGCGTCAAGAATTCCCGTATACAGAGGTTGGGTACGGCGCTCCTGTAGGGCCAGAGCCAATTCGTCCTCCGGATGCCGATGATATCTTTGATGAAGATGAGTATTGGGAGCGGCAAGAGTGCTGGGAGCTTTCCCGCCCGATACTACTTCCCGAGCCGGGTGATTTCGAGATTCTCGAGGTTATGGACAGAGTTAATCTGAGGGAGCACTTCGGCAAAACTGGACTGCTAGTGATTGTAAAATTGGCAAATATCGAATTAACCCCCGAAAAGCCAGAGTATGAAGGAGGTACCTGGCACATAGAGGGTCAACTGGTCAGTTTCCTTTACCTTCTTCCCGAGCCCTGGAGGTCAAGCACCTGTCTTACTAATCTCTAATTAGAATGAGCGCATATGTGCAACATCGATTTACTATTACGACAATCAAAACATCACTGAGAGTTCGTTGTTATTCCGGCAAAGAGGTTGCGAACTGAACGACATTCGCTATGAACAAGACCAGCATGAATTCCTTCAAGATGTTTATGGATTGGCTACGGATGATTCCCATAATGGAACTGAAGTTACACAAGAGCTTGGAGGTGTGGTTTGTCAAGAAGGACGACTTCTGACATTCCCCAATTCTGTTCAGCACAAAGTGGCACCATTTTCGTTGGCTGACAGATCAAAAAGCGGGCATCGTAAGATCCTCGCACTATTTCTCATCAATCCTCATAGAAGGGTGATCTCATCTGCCAATGTTCCCCCACAAAGAGAGGACTGGGCGCCAGAAAACTCGAATTTGAATAGTGTGCATGCACATGTTTCGACGAACTCGGGTACACCTGGCCAGGATGTACCCGGCTCAGTGATGAGCATGGAAGAGGCCAAAGCTTATAGAGTTGAGCTTATGGAAGAACGCAGTATTAAGACTGTGGAGAATAACACAGTGTTTGAGGATGGGGATTTCTGCCTTTGTGCGCATTAGACGGTTCACTGTTAACAATGCATCCAGGAGAAGGGTTTTAATATCGAGAGGGATCTCTGAGATTATGGCTGATCTGGAGGCAGAACAGAGAGTAATTAATGACGGCCAATTGATATATCCGAAATCCTTCCGCATCAAACCTCTTCTGGTTGCTTTTGCCAGGTCATAGGTGGCGTCCGGCAACTCGGAAGAGGTGTGTACTGGCAACGTCTGCATGGCAGATTTCGATGCGTTACATACAATGTTCATATATATGAGTCAAGGAATACTAGATTAGTCGAGACTCTGCCTGATCCTTTCAGCCTGTTTTAACCGGAATCAACATACAACATACAAAGGACGGAGAAACAATGACCATACATAAGCCCCCCATAGCCCCACCCAATTCACCGCCAATACCGCCTTCCTAAACGCGAAGTACAGGACCTTTTTTAAATTACCTAGTAACCTGCTTTTTTTGTTAGAAAAAAAATGGCAATGTTCTTTTCATATCGACATAAGCTACTGTATCCTTTTCTACGTCATGTTAGTACAGACATATATCACGTTATTCTGGCAGAATATTATATAA
Source organism: Penicillium griseofulvum (assembly GCF_001561935.1). Lineage (NCBI taxonomy): Eukaryota > Fungi > Ascomycota > Eurotiomycetes > Eurotiales > Aspergillaceae > Penicillium > Penicillium griseofulvum. The sequence continues at coordinate 1,436,586 of NW_024467471.1, read as the reverse complement.
GCTATGAGGTGTCCACGCCCGCCGTGCCCGGGCCGCCGCACGGGGGAGGGGAGGGGATTGTGGAAACTTCTAATGGAAGTTATGTCCAGACGAGTGGAGTATGGAGTAGACAATGTAATCAGCTCCAAAGATACTTTGAGGCGTACTTGAACATAGAGTTTACTTGTTTTTGCTTTTTTTGATTTAATAATTGATTGGCTTACAATAGACCGATGGTTATGCGGGCCGCCTTGAGACACGTCCGCGACTCGTAAATTGGGCGGTGTTAACTCCCACTTATCCGCAAAGGCCATCAGATTGCACTTCAGCTGATGTATATTGCAAATGTACAGATATTCTGACCAATGGCCCCATGATAGGTCACATTGGCACATTCCAGAGTCAAATACTTAAACAGAGCAACATCCCGTTATTTTGTCAGTTTCCAAAGCTTACAGTTCGGCGCCATGACTATCACTACTACCATTCCACCTCTCAATCACTCTTCATTCAAGTGAGCTTGTGTTGTACTATACTAGACAATTGCTAATTGAACTAAGGCTACAAGGCCCATATGGTGATTGGAGAGATGACCTTCATGATCAAGGTTATGCGATTATCAAGAATGCTATCGACCCAGAAAAGGCCCGGGAGTATCAACGCAAAGCCCTAGACTGGCTCAAATCATTCAACACAGCACTCGATCTTGATGATCCTTCCACATGGACCAGAGACAACTTGCCTGTCCAAAGCAAGGTGAATACATTCAATGGGTACTGTGTTACTCATGAAAAATTCATGTGGGACGCTCGTATGGAACCGAAGATATTAGAGGCATTTGCCAAGATCTGGGGTACCGACGAGCTACTCGTCTCGTTTGATGCATTAAACATCACTCTACCAAATCGAGAAGACAAACCTGCTCGAAGACCATGGCCCCACGTGGATCAATCCCCGATGCGTCGCGGGCTCCACTGTATCCAAGGTGTTATCAATTTAAGCCATGCGGGTCCCGAAGATGGATCCCTTATGGTGTACCCGAGATCCAACAAAGCAACCGAGGGGTTCTTCGACACTGAAACCGATCCATCCACATGGGAACAGAGAGATATTCATAATTTCACCGAGAAACAAATCCAGTGGTTTGAAGATCATGGTATGAAACCACACAAGGTACTTGCGGAACCTGGTGATTTGCTCGTGTGGGATTCACGTACTGTGCATTGGGGTGGGGAACCAACAGTTAACAGCAACACAATCCGAACGGTGATTTATGCATCATATGCCCCCTATGAATTGGCCACAGAAGAGACTTTGAAACTGAAAAAGGAAGCCTTTGAGTCTTATCGAGCTACGACTCACTGGCCACATGATCATATAGTTATACGGGATGGCGTGGTGTCTCTCCCGGATGGTACGGTCGATCCTCGAAATCGATCGATGCCATTGGAAGTTCCAGAGCACACAGATCGGTTGCTTCAACTAGCAGGAGTAAAATCCTATTGGTAAATCAATATAATTCCTTTTTTTTTTATATTTTCTCTCTCTAATATCTAAGCGTTGATTATTAAGTGGTGCTAGTGTGTTTTGTGTTTGCTGACGACCCCGCAGTGAGCTTTTGACGTCGATCCTCCAAGCAAATATGAAATCATTTGAATCTCGCCCTCCCGTCGATTATCCACGGAAGCGTGCATCAATCGCATGTAATTTCTGTCGTCATCGGTAGGCTTTTTAATATCTTTTCTTTTGTTCGTCAACTAAAAAGTAGAAATAGGAAACGAAAGTGCGATGGTCAGAAACCAACATGTGGCCTTTGCACTGATGCCGGGGCTCAGTGTGTTTATCAAGAAAGCGACAGGTAGAAAACAGTGAGAAAAGGAAAAAAAAGAAGGATTATATAGTGACAATCCACAGGGTGCAGGATATTCCAGCTGAAATCCTGCTTCGTTTGACCCATTTGGAAACTCTGATTGAGCAACAAAAGGACGCCATCACCGAGCTCTCAGCCCGAGTAGCCTCATCGGATCATCCGGGTCGGTCGACTCCTACCATCTATTCGTCACAGCCAAAATACGACTGGGATCCATCGCCGCAGCATGTATACGATAAATCATCTTTCAACATCTTTTCACCGGAGAACCCATACGGTCAGGAATATGCATTTACTATTCCTCCCGGACATCATACACCACCAGGAAGCTTGTTTGCATTGGACCGAATCAAAAACTTGATTGGTGACTACCCTGAAGACTTTTTCAAGCAGATAGAGATAAAGCGCCCATTCAACAGCATCCAGGTCGCAGGCATACCCCAGGCTTTTGAACAAATCGACAGATCCCGACTGCATCCCCAGGTCACCAAACCTCTGATCACTGAGTTCCTCAACCATGTCCATCCGTACTTCCCCGTTCTCGAGCCGCAGTTGTTACATATGCTCTTTGAAACTTTCTCAACATACACCAAGGTCAACAGCATCCAAACTTCCCTTTACCTGGTCATTCTAGCTCTAGGAAAGGCCTCCTCGAATCCTGAACAGATTCTCAATATCGAAGCGGAGAAGGATCTGAACGGGATGGAATATTTTGCTTCTGCATATCACTACCTGAACAGCCCGTCGATAACGTCCTTTACAGCGGATCACTTGTTGCCTTTGGCTTTATTCTACGGGTCTTTGTATCTGCGTTACATAGGACGCCCAATCCAAGCATGGCGAATGGTTCGTGATGCATCCAATAGTGTGCAGCTCATGATTCCGGAGTGAGTGTGTTCTCTGATAGCTATTTCTGTTATGATACTGATACAGATTGGATATAGACTACGTGCTATGAACACGTACGAAGAGCGAGCTAGCCTCTATCGGACTGCCTGGGGTTGTTTCATTCTCGAATGGTAGGTAAGCTCTGGAGGATTATCTCGAATCCAGCTAACAAGCCACTGTGCCCCAGTGATGATCTCGCAGAGTTCCATTTCCCTCCCAGTGGCATTGAACACCTCGTTGATGGATTGCCCTTCCCTGGAATTTCGGAAGATAGCCGAAACGGCCACCTTGTCTTCCTTGCAATTTGTTCGATTCGAAAGCTTCTCAACCGTGTGCAAAGCGCCCTCTATACAAAATCCGACCAGGAGAAATTCCATTCCAGTCCTCCGCCCCAACGCACAATCGACACCCCTGGAGGCAATCCGACTCCTCAAAAGTATTCAATTACCTCTCTTAAGACAATCAGCGAGGAGCTCGATCGCCAGTTGGAGGACTGGTTTAACTCTCTGCCGAATCCCATCAGGCCGACCCTGGGAAACACAATATCCGCGGATCATCCGTACGATACTTACATTCTTACCCGGTACTATGCCACAAAACACATCATCTGCCGCCCGAGTCTTGTTATCGCGGCCCACACTCAGGGCAGTACGGTATTGCCGGAATTTGTTTTCGCGAATTGCAAGAAGTGCGTCGATAGCTGTCGCAAATTCGTCTGGGCGGCATCCCTTCTAATGCGGCAGAGAACATACGCAAACTGGCACAGAATGCAAGCGTAAGATCATCCTCCAAGTGATTTTGGCTGGTTTTTGAAATTCATTAACATATTTTACACAGAATCTTGGCTGCCATTTTTACTCTCTCGACTGCGAAAACCACGCCGGCTTTGGAAGCTCTTGTCCCGGACTTCGATGACCTGGTCAAAGAAGCAATTCAATGCATCGAACCCTGGGCGCAGTATTGCGAAACCGCGGATATAGTCGTCAGCATGATGAAGACAATCCGCCAGAAAGTGCGAGTAGCAGTTCGGGGAGCTTAGTAGAGAGTCTCTCGATCTGTACTTGGGTAGATATACGTATTTTGTTACTTTTGCATTTGCATGTATATGAGTTGAAATGCACAGAAGATCGTCGAGGCTACAAGCCTGTTGAATATATTGTTATTTCAGTTGTCCACAGATGTGTTATCAGTAAGCTTGTGATTCCCGAGTTGTCAAACCCCACCGAGAGAACTTCGGGAAAGTGTTCAAGTCAGACAACGTTCCACTCGCACAAGAATATGCCTCCCCGCTTGACAAGCCGAATTGATTCTATTCGCGGTGTGCGACTAGCAGGGGAGCCGTCCACCTGGGATATCCAAATTAAGTACCCCGCAGACTCTCCACAGGGCACAGTCACCTCTGTGGCCCCTTCTGCTAAGGATGATTTCGAATCTCCTTTAGCCCTACCGGCATTGACACATCCTCACATCCACCTTGATAAAGCCTTTATCCACAGCGCACCTGAATATGCCCCATTTCTACCTACAGCTGGCACATTCCAGGAGGCCCTATCCTCCACAACGAAGGCCAAGCAAGAATTCACCCATTCTGATATCATTAGAAGAGGGGAGTGGCTTCTTGCCGAGTCCGTTGCATCAGGTGTTACTGCAATGCGAGCATTTGTGGAAGTAGACCATACAGTGCAGCTGATTTGTGTAGAAGCTGCTGTTGCATTGAAAAATCAATGGAAAAATTCTTGCGATATCCAAATCGTCTGTTTCGCGCAAGATCCTATCTTCTCTAGTGAATACGGAGATCAAAACATGGAATTTCTGGAAACTGCTCTTCATAAATATTCGCAAATCGATGTTATCGGGACAACACCATACGTCGAATCCAATCCCGAGGCTGCAAAACAAAACATCGAATGGGCGATTGATCGTGCCTTGCAGCTGAACAAGCACGTCGACTTCCATCTCGATTACAACCTAGATTCAAACAAAGAGGCGCTAGTTTGGCATGTGTTACACACCCTCAAACAACGAAACTGGACTACCCATTCAACAGACAAACGCGTCATGCTGGGTCATTGTACACGACTGACACTTTTCACGGAGAACGAATGGGTCCGACTGGCAACCGAAATCCACGAGAGTAAACTCCCAGTCAGCTTTGTCGGTCTGCCAACAAGCGATATGTACATGGCGTCACCCCCCAGAACAAACGCAGACTGCAAGTCTCCGCAAGACCGCCCGAGAGGCACTCTACAAGTTCTAGAGATGATCCGGAAATACAACCTGGATGCAGTGATCGGGGTGAACAATGTTGGCAATTCATTTACCCCATGGGGTTTACCCGATCCGTTATCGTTGGCTTGTCTCGGCGTGGGAATCTACCAGGCTGGAAGTCAGGCGGATGCCGAGCTACTGTATGAATGTGTCTCGACACGAGCCAGGGCGGCTATTGGGCTCTCGCCATCCCATTCTGGTCTATGTGTAAAGCAGGGGTGTCGACCGGACCTGTTGTTGGTTCATCATAGAGATGAAACTGGATGTGGTGTGTCTCGGCCGCGAACGAATGTTGCAGAGGTTGTGTGGACTCCGCCGGGGAGATTGAATAGGGATGTGGTTTTTGATGGGCGGCTTAAAATTTCTCCTTTTGCTGTTGCGGATTCGGACGCATTGTATCAATTTTGATTTGATTTCATATGACAGTCGATTGAAGAATGTGGTTATATGTACATAACGGTCAATGGATGGGATCATCCATGCGAATTGGCGATTAACAGATATAAATGAACGCATCTCAGCGAATGGAGTTTCAGTTTCGTAGCATTCATCCGTCAGAGTCTCCGGTCGATTATTAATAACACTCGATAAACACCAATCTGGCATCATAGACGCACAAAGACCAGGCAGATGGGAGACAAGTGATGGAGAACTAATTGGATGTCTTCGGCCGCAAGGCATAGAATTGCACAGGCAAGAGATTGAAAGACTTGGGGAACCCCTTCTGGAGTTCCGACTTGACGACCTCCATGCCGGCAGCCTCAAAGACCTGTCTGAATTTCGCATCTGTCCTTGTGACACTGCTATCCTCACTGTCGTACATATCCTGACCCGAGAAATGGGTGGACAGATTCTCCTTGAAAACCATAAGACCGTTCTCAGTCAATGCTTTGCGGCACCGCACGGTAGTGTCAATGAGCTGTGAATCCGTGAGGTGACCGGCACACCACTGGACCCAGATCAAATCATATTTCTTTTCTGGGGTCCAATCTTCCAGGCCGCGCGTGTAAACGGTCCCAACGACGCCGTCCCGTTTCAATTGGCTGTCTTGCATCACTTGTGTGAACTTGGCTACCGGCTCTACCGCATCTACCACTTCACAGACATGGCTTAGGAAACCCTCTGTCACCCGACCGACGCCGGCACCACAATCAACACCTTGGTGGAATTTGCCCTCGGATTGGACTCCGGGTAATAAACGGCGGACCTTGGCTAGGAAGGTTTTGGACCCTTGTAGGTCAATGCGTGACACTGATGGGAATTCGCCAAGCATGCTGCCGGTGGTGGCTGGAACACTGTTCCAGTATTTCAAGGAGGCGGCATGGTTAATTTTGGAATCAGCTGCCGTTGAGTCTGTCATGTTGGAAGCTTTTGTGTTGGCCTATGTACTCCGTAATTGCTTATCGGAATGAACATCCATAAGAGGAATGTCTTGAAAGAAAATATATATCCTGGTCACGTGATGCAATTGCAACATACAGGATATGTATACCCTTGTTCGTTCTATTACTTTTCAAACGGAATAGGTACATGTACCTATGTTGTATGCATTACTATTGGTTACTTTTATTTCTTTTGTCTAGGCACTAAACAAAGACTTCTTATACAACATAGTACGGAGTAGGAGATTCTTGGCAATCGACTTTAATTGACCCTAACCTTATGCTAATATGATACAGATAGGACAGTGGGCTGTGCTATGATCGACAGGGATAAAAAAAATCTCTGATTAGGATCTTTTACCATTGAACCCTGAAACTAAGGAGATTACGTGGAAGCTGGGGCGACACACCTGTTGAAACGGCCATTTGATTGGAAGTGCCGTAGCGCCCCCAGTTTGGGTGTAAAGTGCCGATCGTTCATAAATCATTTCTTTCCCCTTATCCCAACTCCCTTTCAACCAAACCTCTTTTCCTCACCACAGTCATTCCTTTATACTGTTTTTTGTTTCACCATGGCAAACGATCGTACGGATGAGCGTAAGCTCGAGGGCGGATCTCCTGCTCCTAAGGACAATGGCCTTCACCCCGGCTTCTACATCGCGTGCGTAACACCAGACTTTGGTGTCCATCTTTAACTAAATCTTGTTTTAGCCTGTGGATTGCTCTGAGTTCCAGTGTCATTTTGTTCAACAAATGGGTTCTTGCGAGCGCCAAGTTCAGTATGGACTTCCCCAATCCCCTATCCTTGATATTTGGACTTGGCTAACTTTTATTGCTTCTAGACTTCCGTGAGTTTCTCCGACCGAATTTTGACCGAGAATATCAAATACTGACTTGCGATACCAGCGCTTTTCTTGACGACCTGGCACATGGTGTTCGCCACGGCGATGACCCAGATTCTCGCCCGGTTCACTACCGTGCTTGACTCGCGCCACAAGGTTCCTATGAACCCGGCCACCTACACGTGAGCAACCCCGATAATGCAATACGGAATGACTAGCACGGCTGGTGTCCGACCCGAGTTCCCGATCGCTAACAGGTGGATTTGTGAAATATAGACGCGCCATTGTGCCCATTGGTGTCATGTTCAGTTTGAGTCTGATCTGCGGTAACTTGGCATACCTCTACCTGAGTGTTTCCTTCATCCAGATGCTTAAGGTGCGTTTGAATCGCGAGTTTTGGCCTCAATTCCGATCTCGGGCCATTTTCTAGACCGCTAGGCTCGACTCAATGCTAATACCTTGTTTTCTAGGCTACCAACGCTGTTGCAACCCTTCTCGCCACCTGGGCTTTCGGAATCGCTCCTACCAACTTGAAGACTCTCGGCAATGTGGCTCTCATTGTTGTCGGTGTTGTGATTGCCTCGTTCGGCGAGATCAAGTTCGAGATGGTCGGCTTTTTGAGTATGTTATTTTCTCGTATATTTGACATTCAAGGTCTAACAACCATACAGTCCAGATTGCCGGTATCGTCTTCGAGGCCCTCCGTCTTGTCATGGTCCAGCGTTTGCTTAGCTCCGCCGAGTTCAAGATGGACCCCTTGGTCTCTCTGTACTACTATGCCCCCGCCTGTGCCGTTACCAACGGTATCGTCACCCTCTTCGCTGAGGCTCCCCGTCTTACCATGGGCGATATCTACGGTCTTGGTATCGGAACTCTCATTGCCAACGCACTGGTTGCTTTCCTTCTTAACGCCTCTGTTGTTTTGCTGGTAAGTCATTTTGTCTCAGTAATAACCACTCTTATCACTAACACACCAATAGATTGGCAAGACTTCTGCTGTTGTCCTGACCATGGCTGGTATCCTCAAGGACATCCTGCTTGTCGGTGCTTCTATGCTCATTTTCCGCGACCCCGTCACTGCCCAGCAGTTCTTCGGTTACTCTATTGCCCTGGCTGGTCTGGTGTACTACAAGCTCGGTGCTGAGAAGTGCCAGAGCCTTGTTACCGATGTGCGCCTCCAGGTTGGTGAGTACAACCGCAGCAACCCTGCCCGCACCAAGGCCCTCCTCATTGGTGTGCCTTGCGCTCTCATTATGCTCGTTCTCTACAGTGGCAGTGGTGCCTCGGCCCCCGCTGCTGCTCAGATTACCCACTAAGCACGACAGGTACACCCACGAGCTGAAGCAATCGACGCAAATTTGGAGCACGCGGAGCACATTCCACGTGGGCCTATTGTTTCACGAATCCAAGCTCGGATAAATCCGATGCTTATGTTAAATTTTTGATAAAGATGATGTCTTGTCTGGACAGGACAGAACATGTAAAGTTAGGGGACATAGACGATATTTGGCTGTTTTCAATGGGGATAGGTTTTATAATCAACGGTTGCATGAAATTGATATATTGCATCAACTTTACATTTCTCCCTGGTATCTCATTGCGAAGTCCAATGCCAATCCAAATCAAAGATGATGCAGCGTATCATACCTTTCATGGGTAACGCTTGAACAAAACATCTGCAATGCCAAAACAAACAGCCCCGACAGCAAAAGTAGCCGCAAATACCGAAAACCCAACGACATACGCAGGCGAGTCTTCTGCTGGAAACAGGGCACTCCCATATAATTGCGCCAAAGCAGAAACGCCAGACATCCAGGCGAGCATAATCGCACGAACATCACGAGTAACCGAAGCCAGAGCCGTTGTAGTAAACGAAAGAGCCAGCGCACTCCCCGTCCAGAGAGCCATATTAATAAAACACAAAAACAGATATCGCGCAGTAGAGTTTCGAATACCAGCCGTAAAAGCGAAAAACACCATACCGACAATCATACTGCCCACCAATAGCCGTCCCCTACCATGGGGGTTTCGGTCAGCGAACCAGCAAATGGGAATAGCAGCAGCTAGAGAAGCAATATAGAGCGGAGCCGTCATGTACTGCGCAGCTGTTGCGGTGTATCCCATATCGTTGATTAACGTTGGATAGAAGTATGAGATAGCCGAAGCTCCCAGGATAGCCATGTAACCCGGGATTAGTATCCAGGTTCGCCAATGTGAGATTGCTTGGAGGAGGAGTATAAAGATAGAAATATTTTGGTTTTTTGAGTCATCTTGGTCGGCGATCCCGTCTTCGATGAGTCTCTGCTGGGCTAGTATGCGTTCTTCGGGGGATAGCCCGCGACTGCTGTGTGGGTAGTCGAGGAGGGTCCAGTGGACGATTATACTTACTCCGGTTGTTGTGACTCCTTCAACGATGAAGAGCCACCTCCACCCGCGGATACCGTATGCGCCATCTAAGGTTGAGGTAATAGCTCCTGAGATTACGCCTCCGAAGGCTCCTGAGAGTATACCTGCGGTCAGGAAGATGATGAATCGTTTTGATCTGGTTCGCGTAAGTGGTGATTCAATATTGTGCTGTATAAACGAAACATACTGCTCGTTCTTTCTATACCATGTAGAAATTAAAAAGATCACGGCTGGCTTCGTTTTGAGTTAGAATTGGAGTGGAATATCATTCGAGTACTCACACTAAACCCTGCTTCGAAGACTCCAAGGAGGAACCTTAGGGCTATGAGTTGGCTCTGATGATGGACAGCTCCTATTAGGGCTGCTACGGATCCCCATGCGAATGTGATTATTGGAATGAAGACCGATGGGCGAGTCCGGCAGAGAATCATACTAGATATGAACTTAATATTTTGTAGGAAGACGCAAAGCTCCTATCTTACTTTGATGGCACTGCAGAGATTGTGTAGCCAATCACCCATACTATCACGGCTGTATAGTATTGATGTGATGTGAGGTGCAGATCCTCTTCCATTCCGGCAATTTTTGCTAGGCCAATATTTGATCTGTCCTAGTATTTTTAGCAGATGTAGTTGGAAATTGCCACATTGATCTACCATGTAGGAGAAGAGGTAAAGAATGAAGATTGAAGGCATCAAATAGAGATCGATTGTTCGGACAAGCTTCTTTTCGGCGTCTGCGTCGACAATGATACTGGTATTCTCGGAGTGCAAATCCCGGGGTTTGCTTTGTTCGACAGATGTAGACATGTCAGTGATAGTTGATTATTATATCAGGATATGACTTTATCCATTCACCATTACGCTGGCCTGGAATGAGTGGTTTTATATAGTCGAGTTCAGCGAGTTGTTAGTCTACATAGAACAGTATTGTTCAATCTCGGTTGGAGATACTGAGTGGCTGTCGATATGATATTCGATGTCACAAACATTCCACAACATTATTTGTGTTGTAAAGCCCAAATCAAAACGTTCCGTCAAATAATGGCACATAGGGCCTTGTTCTGTCTACAAGTATAGGAAACCAACTCTTACATATATATAGAGCCACATAGTCAACTAGCTTCGCAAATAATTAATAACCGAGGGTTTTTATATTGCAGCTCGTTTGGATCTAGCGACTATTTGTATAAAACCTGTTTTTATGGTAAGATCTGAAAATGTAGTTATTGGCGGACTTGCCGTTTTTGTGTCGGCCGTTTATGGAAATGTGTCATTGTTGCGCGTTCGGGCCCGGACATGCCTAAAATGTCTTTTCTGAATGTTCACTCTTTGACATTATAATTGGCTTTGAATCGAATTTTAATCTCAAGGTCTAAGAGCAGACTTTTTAACCATGGCGACCAACAGAGGCATTGTTGTCATATCAGGAGGCAGCGCGGCGAACAATCTCGTCGATGTATTCAGCGCCGTCCGTGAAAGCAAGAATTGTCCACTTAGCTACATCATTCCAATCAGTGATAACGGAGGATCATCTTCCGAGTTGATTCGAATATTCGGCGGCCCTGGGATCGGTGATGTTCGGAGTAAGCCTAATAATTTGGGATATCCCCCTAACTCACTTGCTAAATTGTCGGACAGGTCGATTGGTACGCTTGATTCCGGATTCACCAGCAAATCCTGAAAGGTCAGCAGTCAAGGCATTGTTTAACCATCGGCTGCCTGCGGAAGCAGGCATCGCAACCAATGAATGGCAATCCATCGTTGACGGCACATCTGGGCTATGGACAGCCATCACCCCGGCAAAAAAAGAGTTGATACGCTCATTTTTCAATGTACTAAACCTGGAAATCTTGAAACGAGCCCGACCACCATCATCAACTTTTGACTTCACCTCCGCAAGTGTGGGAAATCTTTTCTTGACTGCCGCCCGGCTGTTCAGTGGAAGCTTCGAAAGTGCCATCTATCTACTCGGGAGCATCTGTGGCGTCCCATCAGATCTGGTGCGGGTAATCCCAGCCATTAACTCCAATTTCTCCCACCATATCTCTGCATCGCTTGCGGATGGAACTGTCATTGTTGGCCAGAACAGTATCTCGCACCCAAGCGAGGCGACGGCCCTTGAGCACAACCCTCGCACAAGGAGACCGAGTCTGCTTCTTGCCGATGGAGATGATGTTGACTACACTGATTCCGAAATGTCGGACCCGACGACATACGAAGAGGATCACCTTCCCGGTTCTCTGGCAACTCTCCGCAACAAAAATATCAAGTTCAGTAAAACCGAGAACGAAGATTTGAGTTCCAGAATCACTCGTATCTGGTACATCAATCCCTACGGCCAGGAGATCCGACCACCCGCGAACCCGCGAGTCCTGGAAGCAATAAACGATTCCCAGGCCATCATTTACAGTATTGGGTCTCTCTACACATCAATCATCCCTGCTATCGTCCTGCGAGGCGTAGGTAAAAGCATCGTCTCCAGTCCAGCCCGACACAAGATCCTCATTTTGAACGGATCACTAGACCGGGAAACCGGGCCTCCATCCGCGCCATTTTCCGCATCTGACTTTGTGGAAGCAATTGTAAGCGCTGGAGAGGAAAGTCGTGGACGCGGCCCGATTGTTCATTCTCGGCATCAAAGTGAGACCCCCGAGACAACTTCAGTGCAAGACAATGTTCGAAACTACAGAGCCCTTCCATATACCAACTATGTGACTCATGTCTTGCATCTTGAGGGCCCGGGGACGCCACATGTGGACCGTGAGCGGCTCTCACATATGGGAATCGAAACGCTTCGTCTTTATGGACGAAAAATCATGGCGAAGGATGGCGATAAGGAGACTGTTGTGGGAATGCAGTATGACCCTAATGCCCTTGTGCAGGCTATTGAGGTAGTGTTGGGGAAGAAGGGAGATGCAATGGTTCGGGGGATTGTGGGAAGTGCACTGAGTCGGCGGAATACACTCGATCCTGCAAGGAGGGACCGATCGGATATGCAATAGTGTCTATTTAGAGATAAGCTTTGTACTTTAATCTATATCGAGATACGACTACATCTACACATCATGTAAATCATTAGCAAATGAAACTCCATTCATCAATCCCAAGTCATTAACCACAGATGCAACCCGCTCATGCAAAATTTGAAAAAAGAAATACCCACCGTTCCCACGCCCCGATTCGTAATGCCGCAAGAGTCGAGAGAAAAACAAAGATTTGAACTAATGGAAAATGCCGATGTACGGTCTCTATGGACTAGGGACGGGAAGATCGGAGCGTTTTTTCGTTTGGAACAATAGCGGAATAAGGTTCTTGGTCCTCCCAGGCGTCTCCTTCCGTGAGATCGGTGTGCGGCACACCGGGCAGTTACCCTTGTATTGTTTCGAGGAGTCAGCGGCGCGTGTTTGTTCACTCATTTTTAAGCAGTCAATGATGCATTTATGACAAAAGAGATGTCCTAAATACGAGAAGTCAGTAGAAGCCCTGGTAAAGCCCTATATAGCAGAGAATCAGAACCATACCGCATGAGGTGCTCGTTGCGTCTACAGGCGTCTCCATGCAAATAGGACACTTGTAGGCAAGTATAGTGGAGAGATTTGAATTGCTCTCCGCTGATGCCTGCGCTTTGATAGCGTCCTCCCTCTGTTTAGCCACTGTCCGAGCGAGTGCGGCCACGCTTGAGTCGTCGGTCATATCGATCGTTTCGATAGGCACATCTTCGGAGAGAGCCGAAGAGGATGCGAAGGAATCGCCATGCTCATCGCTCCATGGACGACGGCGCTTGACACCACGGGGAGGAGGTAGCTGTGAACGTTGGGAGGATGGTGCGTGGTCTGAGGCGCCAGGCGGCGAGGATGATAAGATTATAGGATTTTGCTGGGGTGCTCTAGTTGTCGACCTTGCCCTGGTTGTCAGGTCAACAACGTCGGGCCCGTTTCCGCTCATTGTGATACACTTGGAGGTAGGACTCTTGCTGAGAGGTTTCTTTCAAGGTTGAGCGAGGAAATTGGTCCGGGATTCGAAAGGAAAGTCGTCTGTGGCCAGTGCTGCCATGTGGGGAATGATGTGAGACGATCTGGAACTATTGGCCGACGAACAGTCTGCAAATGTTAGAAGAGTCAGGACATACAGGAGATATCATGGGTCAGAGCAGAAGAACGCAGCAAAATTGAGAGGCCTCTTCAGCGATCAAAGCAAGTTCCATGGGTGATGGCGACAATGCGCAGCTTATCAAATAGGTCATGTGAGGATAATCGATCCGATAAGCCCACTACTTATTGCCGTCGGTAATTGCAAGGCGGTCAGGGAGATAACAGAGGGGCTTTATCGGAAAATTGTTATACCGATCGGAGAGAATAATGTGGTTGTCTACAAGCAGAAGGCGGTCAAAAGCCTGGGAAAATAATATTCCGGCCTGCATGACGCCCGGATCTGAGATATGGATCGCGATAGGCAATGATATGGAAACGTCCATCTTCAATACTTTCTTTTTTTTCTAGGATTTTCTTCGCGCTCCCAGTGCAGCCGTATGGCTGTAGCCATACTTATATCATGACATAACACTGCCAAATTCTTATTTTTATTATGTTATCTCGGAAATCCTCCTGCATTCCTTGTTCTAGGGGTGCCGTGAACTGTTTCTCGCGACTGAGCTCGCCACTCTTGGTTAAGCTGCCATTATGGCGCCAATCACATAGAAGTCACCAATTACACAGAAGCCACACGAGACTTTCCTCTACATCCGCCGACAACACTACTACAACACGATCTCTTTCTCGTGGGTACCCTGTCTTCCGATACGAAAATCAAATTGCAATTACTGATGTCGCCTAGTCCCTTCCTCAGCTAGATTCAATGATATCGGGGTCCAGCAGCTAAGCGACCATGTCCATGCTCAAGTCTTCCCAAATAAAGGTCGCATCCCGGACCCAGAACTAGTCGCACTTTCGAAGGATCATTTGGCTAGACATGAGCTCCTGGGCAAATCTCAAAATGGCGCCGGTCCTGTCGCATTCGATCTTCCTGCTCTCAAGGGTCAAACATTGGACGAGCATTTCTACAAACTTGGAATGGATTCTTCCGAACCCTACCTGACATACGCCAAATCATACGCGGCACTGAACTGTCCGGCTAAACCACGCAAATGGGTCAAGCGCAGTGGATGGACGAAATATCATGCTGATGGCACTTCTGAGCCTGTCGATGCCCCCAATGAGTCAATGTTGACGTTCGACACCGAAGTCATGTACAAAAATAATTCATTTGCAGTTATGGCTTGCGCGGTAAGCCCGACGGCATGGTATGCGTGGCTATCACCGTGGCTGCTCGGCGAGTCGAAAGATGAAATACAACTGGTACCCTTAGGAGATCCCACTCAACCCCGCATCGTGGTTGGCCACAATATTGGTTACGATCGAGCCCGAATCCTTGAGGAATACGATATGAAGCAGTCTCAAAACTTCTTTATTGATACAATGTCACTTCACGTGGCGGTAAACGGCATGTGCTCACAGCAAAGACCAACATGGATGCGTCACAAAAAGAATCAGGACTTGAGAGACAAAATCTCGAATGAGCACGATTCCGTGGAACTTGCCGCACTTCTCGAAAACAACATGTTAAGGGAAGAAGAGGAAGAGCTTTGGGTTGGGCGAAGCTCAGTGAACTCCCTACGTGATGTTGCCAAATTCCATTGTGATGTCACCATCGATAAGGCGCAAAGAGATCTTTTTGGTGAACTTGACCGTGATTCTATCGTGGGCCGACTGGAGGAACTTCTTGACTATTGCGCCGCCGATGTTGCCATCACCCACCGTGTCTACCGGAAAGTTTTCCCCAACTTTCTCGAGACTTGCCCGCATCCTGTCAGTTTCGGCGCTCTTCGGCACTTGTCCTCTGTCATCTTGCCAGTCAACGAAACGTGGGGAGAGTATCTTGCTAGAGCAGAAGAAACATATCATAAACGACTTGATGATGTCCAAAGTAAATTGCTTGCACTATGCGACGAGGCACTGAAGTGCAAAGACCAACCTGACATTTACACTAATGACCCTTGGCTACAACAGCTGGACTGGTCCGGCCAAGAGATCAAAATGGTAAAAGGAAAGAAGAAGGGTGATCCTCCTCGACCGGCAGCCAGGCAAAAGAAACCAGGAATGCCGAAGTGGTACAAGGATCTTTTTTCCTCAAACGCCGCAGAGATTAACCTGACGGTGCGAACTCGCATTGCACCTGTTTTGCTCAAACTCTCATGGGACAACTACCCTCTTGTGTGGTCGGACCTGCACGGATGGACTTTCCGTGTTCCCCGTGATCAAATCAAACAGTACGAGAATCAGCCAGTCATAGTCTGCGATATGGCCGAGGAGAAGAATACCGTGTTGCGAGATGATAAAAAAGCCACATACTTCAAAATTCCTCACAAAGACGGCCCACAGGCCAGATGTACCAATCCGCTTGGCAAAGGGTATATGCAGTATTTCGAGCGCGGGATACTGTCATCTCAGTATGAACTTGCTAAACAGGCACTGGATATGAACGCGTCATGCTCCTACTGGATCAGCGCTCGAGATCGAATCAAAGGTCAAATCGTGGTCTACGAAGATCAGGTGCAAAAGGCCCGAGGGAAAAGTGAAGCAAGCAATAATCGTATCGGATTCATTCTACCTCAAGTTATCCCCATGGGAACCATCACTCGACGTGCCGTGGAGAATACCTGGCTGACTGCAAGTAACGCGAAGGCCAATCGTGTTGGGTCAGAGCTAAAAGCTATGATCAAAGCACCACCAGGCTACTCGTTCGTTGGAGCTGATGTTGACTCGCAAGAATTATGGATTGCCAGTCTTGTCGGCGATGCCTCATTCCAGATTCATGGAGGAAACGCAATTGGCTTCATGTGCTTAGAAGGGTCCAAAGCCGAAGGCACGGACCTGCACTCACGAAGTGCGTCAATCCTGGGAATCTCACGTAACGATGCCAAGGTCTTCAACTATGGCCGAATCTACGGGGCAGGCGTCAAGTTCGCTGCTACTCTACTTCGCCAGTTCAACCCATCTTTGACTGAAAAACAGACCCAAGACACTGCTAAGAACCTATACAAAGAGACCAAGGGAACACGCACTTCACGGCGCCTTTTGAGTGAAACGCCCTTCTGGCGAGGTGGCACTGAATCCTTTGTGTTCAACAAGCTCGAAGAGTTCGCAGATCAGGAACGACCTAGAACTCCTGCTCTGGGCGCTGGGATCACCGAGGCACTCATGCGACGTTTCATCAACAAAGGTAGCTTCATGACATCTCGAATCAATTGGGCCATTCAGTCGTCGGGTGTTGACTATCTTCACCTCTTGATCGTTGGCATGGATTATCTCATCCGGCAATTCAACATTCAAGCGCGCTTGGCGATCACTGTTCACGATGAAATTCGCTACCTTGTCAAAGATGAGGATAGGTACCGCGCTGCAATGGCTTTGCAGGTTGCCAATGTTTGGACTCGTGCCTTGTTTTCGCAGCAAGTGGGGATTGACGATCTTCCCCAGTCCTGTGCCTACTTCTCAGCTGTCGACATTGACCATGTGCTTCGTAAAGAAGTTGACATGGACTGTGTGACTCCTTCGCACCCACACAAAATTCCACATGGTGAAACGCTGGATATTGAACAGCTCCTAGGCAAGGATCAGGAAGCTTTCTTGGACCCTTCCATCACACCACAGTCGCCTCCAGAACCCGAAAAATACCCATACACCCCACGGGAGTCGGTCATGTCCGCCTTCCAAGCTTCCAACGACATCGATTTCATCAAAGCTCAGATCACGAAGGATGACAAAGAGCTCCGCGACATCATCAAGGAGAAGACGCGGGCAGCTACTAGCGCCAGCGCTTCTAACCCTCTTACCTCCTCTACCAAACCGAAAGGCAAATCTACCAATTGGACCTCAGCGAAGCCCCAGCGAGCAGTTCTGATGGACATGGAGTCGGGTCTCTACCCCGACTTCCACAGCCCCCCTAGGCCTAGTTCCCATGGGAACAAGCAGCCTCAACTGGGATTCCACCGTCCTTCCTGGAAACCACGGGCAATAGCCCGAGCATAATGCTGTCTACCTTCTTTTCTCTTTCATTCTCTTTGTATTATCTCCACCCATTTTTACTGTAAACGGCGGACCTATGAATTACTGTATATAACCATGTTTCACGCGCGAAGCTAATAGCATCTTAATGTGACATCGAATGCATATATGTATACTCTGTGACAGTATTAGACTAGAGGCTCTTATAGGAAGCCCAGTGGAAACTCAGTAGAAACATGGCGATATTCGCCCTCCAATGAGGGTCCTTAATGTCTCACTTTTTGTGAGCTGACTGTCGCTACCGTAGCAAGTGAGTGTCATCTATTGTGGTATCGCCATAGTAAAAAAACACAGCCCCGGAACCATCTCAGCCACATAGTACTTGGCCCATATTAGTTCCCCATATTAATGCCTTCGTTTTATGCCTCTATTTCGTTATCTCGATGCTTCCAATAGATAACGTTACCTGTTTTGGGCTGATTTACTAAGATTAACCCGGTTAAAGACATATAGTCAAAAAGGCAGTCAAGACTACAGTTGAAAGGCGTTACAAATGTAGTAAAAAGGGTGAAGCTTTACTCTACGGCGGATCAGATAATTTACGTGCAGAGTTTTTCGGGGAAAATTTGCGCCAAGCTTGGGTCTCATTAGTGCGAGTACTTGGCAATACACATGATGCGTACCCGCCTCGTGTTTGCTTTTTTTTTCCCCTGAGCTTCCTCAAAACTTCAGGGTGCGAGAGCGCACATCATCAGTTTACAATATTGAACAAATTTACATATAATGGGGTATTTGGGCAGGTAAATGGGGGGAAGGGAGGGGCATCATGATCATGGGCCAAACGTGGGCTGTGGGGTGAGCCCTGGAGGGTTCAACTTCCAAGGTCCTTATCAATCACTGGCCAGGTCCATGGATCCACTAAGGTTCAAATTAAGGTTCAAAATAAGGTTACAAGGTCCAAGCTCTGTGTACATGTCACATGACCTCCCACATAGTCTACCATTTTCGCTCTTCCGACATAGTTCTTACGACTATCCCATATAATAAACCATAGGGCGCATATTTGATGATCTCATCTATGTTCTCGCTGTTTGGTGCTCTCATATATTCAGACCTTTACCCTCTGTTCCTCGCCGACAGGGCGCTCAACATACTTCCCTCACTCCTCGATTCCCGTCATTTTCATCAATGATGCAGGGTCAGAAGATTTCACTCGGGGACCGAGTCAGGAGTGCGTCATGTCATTAATTGACTATCCATTTATGGAATTGAACTAACTTTATTCTTCTGTTTTAAGGGTTTTTCTTAGGCGCTACTGCGGAGACAAAAGAGGAGCAACGGCTAGTTCAAAAACTGGGTATGACTCTGCTGGCCCGCTTACAAGCCGTTGAAAAGAGACTCAAGATTAATATTTGATCCATAGACTTCTACATTCTCGTGAGTATAAACATCATCTAAGTTTTGATACTGGCGTGTGGAGCAAACTCCTAATTGCGCCTATAGACCTACTGCTGCTTAAGTTACTTTTTTAATTTTCTCGGTGGGTATAATCGTTCGAATACCGTCAGAGTTCTGGTTAGCTCACGATTTTGCCGGTTTCACAGATCGCGCGGCTTTCGCTAACGCCTATGTGAGCACTCACCTTTATTTCCTTCATGATGCGGGGTTTGAAGAACGCCAACACTGCGTGAGTCGTGGGTAGCTAATGAAAAATTCCCCATGCAGGTTGCCGGGCTTCGGGAGTCTCTCAATATGAGTGGTCATGACTACAACACCGTTCTCTCCGTCACTGTTGCGGGGTATGGTTAATTGCGACTCCTAATGATCCAAGTTCTATTACTAACTCTGACTTTGTGTTTGTAGAATGGCTGTTGGGCAGCTGCCGCACGGGATTATTATTCAACGAGTGCCGCCACGCATTTGGTTCCCCTTGATGGTTGTCATTTGGGCTGGCTTAACAGTAAGCTTGATGATCACCTTCGGTGGCCGTTTCTAACAGCATATTATAGATGGCCAGTGCAGCAGTGAAGACCGTAACGCAGCTCTGCGTTATCAGATTTTTCTTAGGACTAACTGAGGGCAGCACCTACCCAGGGACAATGTACATCATTGGAGCGTGGTATAAATCTGACGAGATTGCAAAGCGCACTGCACTCTTCACGGCATCTGGTCAGGTTGGTACAATGTTTGCTGGCATCATGATGGCTGCCATTCATAAAAGTATGGCTGGCATGGCCAACGTCGAAGGCTGGCAATGGGTTTTCCTCATCGGTAGGGTCTATCTGGTTATCTGATTTTGGATATGGGAGGATAATCCGCTGACGGAGGACCGCAGATGGTATCATCACCTTGCCGATTGCTATATTTGGGTTTCTCTACTTTCCCGACATTCCCGAAACTACCAAGGCAAAATATCTCACTGCAGATGAGAAGCGGCTTGCTATCACAAGAGTCCCTCGTATCAAGAAGGACGGTCATAACATCATGCCGTTGTCACTGTTTAAGCGCGTCATTTTAACCAAAACCTTGTAAGTCATGCCGTTTTTGGAATTAATTCATGCTGACTTATCAATGAAGTTGGATATTGTTCTTCTGGTCACCCGTCTGTGCAACCATCGAGGCCTTTCCCTTCCAGAATAACTTCCTGCTCTGGCTGAAGTATTACAAGAACCATTTCACCCAAACCAATATCAATACCTATCCTCTCGGGGTTCAAGCTGTAGGAATCGTGGCTAATATGGCCGCAGCTTGGCATATGGACGTTACTGGGCAGCGAGTCCCAATGGCGGTCTTGGCCTGCGTTCTATCAATTGTCGTTGGTAGCATGCTTCTCGTACCGAACTTGTCTTTCGCGGGTACCTTCTTTGCTTTTTATCTCTCTGGCACCGCATATATGGTCAACCCACTTATTTTTGGCTGGGCAAATGTCATCTTGCAGCGGAGTGGGGATGATGCTGTGCGCAGTGTAACCCTTTTCGCAATGAACATTGGCTCCATGGTGCTGTGGACCTTTTGGGGTATTTTATTTTACTCTGCCGCTGATACTCCGTATTGGAAAAAGGGCTCCATAGTACTAATTGTCTGTTGTGTTGTTATGTTTGCCTATGTTTGGCTCGTCTATAAGGTATGAGATATCCTCTTCTCACGGTGTACTCTGCTGACAGAGCTTTCTTAGCTCGACAAACACTCGGCTAGCAAACAGGTTGACCACGAACTTGAAGAAGACACTGTATCATCAACCCGTGGGTCTCCGTGAGGCGGACTTGATAGCTGAGTTTTGACGCTGTGAGAAACACAGCCAATTTTGTGCCAAGCCCGACCACTGTCATTGATCAGGTACAGAGGGGAGCCATTTTCGGCAACGTTTTGGTTGCCAGTGGAAACGGAGGGAGAAACGTTGAAGTCAAACGTCACCAACAGCCCTGGACGAGGACGATGACTAACAGCGCTGGTTAACCTCGGAAGTGCAGAATAGAGGGCGGTAAAACGGTCGCTGGCCAAAGTTAGTGGAAAAGCAGCCATTTCTGGCAAATGCTGTCATTTTCAGCGTCGATGTCACAGGTCTATCCTCTGCTGTAATTATTGCTCCACCATCTTGTTTGACTATTGTGTTATATCTGGAGTGATTGGAAGCATTGGGGCGCTACTATATGGTGAGATGGAATGAACACCGTGTGTATATGTGTTTGTATGAATCAATGAATTGAGTACTAAATATCCTACATGTGTGTATGAAGTAAATGAAGTAAAGTACTTGGCTGTACTCTGTTACCCGTGTCTCTCCCTTAAATAAGATAAACTACTGGGTACTCCACCCCCTGTTGGGGAACCCCTGTCCCTCCTGTTTTTTTTTTTTTTTTTTCCCCTTGTTTCTTCTTTTCTCTTTTTTCTTCATTTTCATATTTCTCGTGTGTTTTCAGTTTTTCTAGTTATTGTTTGGTGTTACAGTCTTTCCCTCTGAGACGGGTTTCGTCTCAATTATCTCTGCGCGGCAGAAAACGCCTTTTGACGACGTCATATCCCCCACGCAAGTCCGACATGTTCTCCCCTGAGACTGTCTCTCGATGAGTGGTGCATCGATTATTCAAATATACTGGCTATATCTTCACCAGTCATTGGTCGAAATATTCCCTCGACCCGGGGTTAAAATTGAGGCGCAGCGCATTGAAGTTCGGAGCCGATGAAAACTCATCATTCTACCGATGCGATTGGATGTGCGCATCTATATGAACCGTGAAGATGAGCGTACACTCGCTTGATTATGCGCAGCCCGGTGCGACACGATCAGAGGTCGACGTTGAGGCCGGTCGCCCGTCAGTCGGCTCTCAAGTCTCTCCAACAGGAAAAGAAAGAGAGGGGTCTTCGTTTCCCGCGTTCACCTCAGCAGCACGAGTGAACTCTACCGAGACGACAAAACGCCGAGCTAGACGCAATACTGCCCGCTCATATCATCCCGAAGGTTTCGCACAAGACCCCAATTGGCAGCCAGGAACAGAACCTGGCATTGATCCAACCAAGCCGCTACCACCATACACCTCAGAATGGGCGTCCAACATACCTGCGGACCTACACCGACGCTGCCAGATCACGGTGGTGGATTTCTCAGAACATGACATGCAACAGTATGAGCTAGACAATGACACATTGGAGCAATTTTTGGAGCGGGAGAAAGAGCCCTGGGTGCAATGTCGGTGGATCAATGTCAATGGATTGAGCTGGGATGTGATTCAGATCCTCGGAAATCATAAGAGATTGCATCGGCTTGCAATTGAGGATGTTGTCCATACCACTAATCGGACGAAAGCGGATTGGTACTCGGACCATGCCTTCGTCGTACTGACATTGCAAAAGTTGATGAAGATACAAGAAGAGGACTCTTCTGATTCGGAAGATGAGGAGGAAACTCCGGCGAGTCGATGGAAGTCAAGGGACCGGAAAAGCTCGGTGGTCAGTGACAAGAGCTCGATTTCATTGAAGAGACCCACAAAGTGGAATGTTATTATGGCGGCATTGAAGGACATTTTCCGAATCAGATCCACCGGCCGTCAGGAGCGCAAGGATAAGGCAACGTATGGGTCGAGCGTACGTCCTGGCCTTGGACAAGCGTCAAACCAGAACTCCCATTTTGGAAATGTTGGGACCGCCACAGAAACAACTGCTAGGAGTCTCCAGCGATATCGCGGCGGTCCAAATGAAGATCGAATTGAGTTCATGGAGCGTCATGCAGCACTTTCCGCCAAAGGACTATGCGTCACTTTGGAGCAAGTTTCGATCTTCCTACACGCTGATAATACGGTGACGTCTTTTTTTGAAACAAGCGCAGATGATATCGAGGCGCCAATTGTCAGACGGCTCACTTCGCCTGAGACTATCCTTCGACAGTCATGCGATGCTAGCATGCTTTTGCAGGCCATTCTTGATGCCGTGATTGATCTTGCGATTCCTGTCACGATGGCATATCAAGACGCCATCGGAGACCTCGAGTTGGAGGTCCTGACTGATCCGGACATTGAACAGTCAAAGTCTTTATACATATTGACATCTGAGATTGCTGTTCTGCGGAACTCCATGCAGCCTATGGTGGCTGTGATTAATGCTCTCCGTGATCACCGGTCTGAGCCCGTCGGCACACCGGGCTTTGGTGTCTTGCGGAATACCCTTAGTCCAAGTGTGACTCCTGCGGAACCTGTCGATCCCCGCCCACATGTCGGGATTGTAACGCCAAACCTGAAGAGTGTTGGAGGCACAAGTGTCACGATCAGCTCTATGTGCCATACATATTTGGGCGATGCGCTAGATCACTGCATCACCATCGTGGAAGGGTACGATCAGATGCGGCGTAATGCTGATAACATGATTGACCTCATCTTCAATACTATTGGTACGTTTTTTTAGCAAGTCATGGCGATACCAAGACTAACATACTACGCAGGTGCCTACCAAAACGAAAGTATGAAGCAGCTTACTCTTGTAACTTGTCTTTATCTTCCTATGACATTCTTGACAGTATGTATGGCTTGAATCTATCAAGAAAATCCCACTAACAGTTTTAGGGTTATTTCGGAATGAACTTCACACATTTCTCATCAATCGAAAACAATGAAGGGTATATCTTTCGACCCTTTTCCTTTTTCCGGACTATTGCTGACTTGAGTAGATATTTCTGGAAGATCGCAGTGCCGTTCGTTTGTGCTACGATTTTCTTCCTGATGTAAGTTCTGATATTCCCGCCAAAAACAACCGACACTAACCTTTTTCTTTAGGCGCGACAAACTCCAGCGATACGCTGTCATGCTTGCTCAACGACGTTTGATTGTTAGCTCAAGGAAGCAGAGACGGCAGAGGAAAAAGAAATAAATCCCGAACATCCTGCTGCTTCTGTTATTATTGCTGCCCCAAAATGTTGCTGCGTACTGGTCCGGGAGTTTTTTATTGTTTGTATACATTTCCTTGCTCGCAGACCTAAACAGGTCTTGTATAAATAGCTTTCACTTGAACACTATTTCAATCTTATTTGTTGATAGAATGATTCCAGGGACCAGTGTAGCCAGCCATAGTCCATTGTTCAACTTTGCGTGACAAGTAATTTTATATTCTAATGTACAAAGAAGTCACCGACAGTCTTAATCCTGAAATATTTTAGACATATCATACACGGCCTACAGCCCATCAATCTAGAGACTTCCGTCGATAGGCCGAGTAAGCCTTCCATGGAAGTCTCCATTCTGACCGGAGCAACTCCGGACTGAAAACATCGAAGTCTTGCTTCTGAAGACGATCCAACCACAGACGAGTACTGACCGCAGGCAGGAAAACACCAAATGCCCGGTTGACCTCATCGAGAGGTGACTCGTTGCTCCGAGCACCAGGGGAATCATATTCATGGCCCTCTTCGCCCTCATGCTCAAATTCATGACCGACATCCTCTCCAGCTTGGAGATTGCTCAACATCTGCTGCGCCGTAATCAAATGATCACTTGCCCGTGTCGCAACAGTAAAAACCGCATCCCGGAGACCCTCAGCTTGTGCTCCATACCGGAGGACATCCTCTTCCCTAACACCAGTCTCTGCCATAACATCCAGAGGCAACATCACGGCCCCCTGCTTCGCACCACCTCCCATCGCGGAACCCGCAGCCCCGCCAGCAGGTGCTTGAGCAGCCGGCGCAGGGAACGCAACAAACGGCAGTCCACGCAACACGGCCGAAATTCCCACTGCCTTTCCAATGTGAGATGCAACATGATCTGCAGTTACCGAAGCCATGGGCAATGCCGACAGAGTGAGATACATGAGGGTGGAGTATGTATTCTCCGCGTAGGACTCGAGCGCGGCGATATTTGGGTACGGGTCGTTTGTTAGGGTTTGCTCCCGCGCATTAATTATACGGGTCAGCCAGCCCTTGCTTATGCGCGCGCGGCCCTGCGTGCGCTCGTGGAGTTCGGAGATGGCGGACGCAAGCAAGATAGCGACGGGTTCTTTTGGTGGTGTGCCGGCAAGAATCTTCGTTACAGAGTCGCGCCAGAATTGGAGCCGCATCAATCCAATTGTGGGGGAGGAGGTTGTGTCGGGGATCATTGAGAGGGAAACGTTTAATGCGCGCAGCGCAATGTAGAAGGATTGCGCATGTCGTGGGATGAAGGTGCTCAGGGTGTAGGAGGGGCGGTCATATTTTCTAATTGTGGGAGGGATAGATTAGCTTTCGGACTTATTTCCATTGCCGGAGCTTCAATTGGCATTAGAGACCACAGGGACGGTGTTATCATACGAGAGGAGAGCGACGCAGTATTTGTGAGCGCCTTGGACTTCTTCTGCGGTGATAGGTGCGGCAATGGACTGTGTCCGGCTGAAGTGTCGTTTTTGGGATTGGAAGCTTCGTAGGTGAAAACGATAGGCCCTACTTGCCTGGCATGGCCGGGCTATCCCGAGAAAAGACATGTTCAATATGAATTTGACAGCCCTGGAGGTTCTGGGGAAAACGATGTAATCCGGGCGAAGGCATTGGCCAGTCTTTGTCAGCGGTGGCTAGACAGCCCTGGAGCCTCTTCTGCAAACTAAGGAAATTATAAAATTATAATAAATTATAGCAAAATATAGTAAAATATAGTTAATTATCTAGGAAACAAACGCTCGAAAACAGTTGGATTAGAATTCAAATATGTTGGAATATCAGTCGTTTGCTAGGCTGTTTGCTAGTTCAGACTGAGATCTTTGTTTGCCAGTTTATTTTGCTGTTTAACAAAAATATCCAGTTTCTAGTTTATTCAATACATTTTCTTACTTCTTCGTCTCCTATAATATGTTCAACAGAACGTCTTGAAAAAGGCAGTCAAAATCCAATTTACATTTGCCGATCCACCTGACTTCGCGTTTCTCGGCGCGTCTTCCCGTTCTCCCCAACTTTTTCCCATCAAGCTCGGTACAGTCAATATGAGCAAGGATGTAGAACGCCCAGCAAAGAGGCAGCGTTTCTTCACCGATGCATCCTCGCCTTTACCCAATAAAGACGCGTCTCTGCCTTGCCCAGAACACGAATATCACACGGATGGCGCACTCGACATTCCGTCACTCGACCGTATCCCGGACAGCTCTCCTAGCTTGGAAAACGAAACAGATCAGCAGCATACACAGCCTCGA
The DNA here is from genome assembly GCF_001561935.1 of Penicillium griseofulvum. Taxonomy (NCBI): domain Eukaryota; kingdom Fungi; phylum Ascomycota; class Eurotiomycetes; order Eurotiales; family Aspergillaceae; genus Penicillium; species Penicillium griseofulvum. The sequence continues at coordinate 1,410,252 of NW_024467471.1, read as the reverse complement.
AAGTCAGCAAGCACGAGCGCACTTCTTGGGAAACCTGCGTTCACTCCCTCTCCACGTCAGAATGGGGTAGACCAACAAATCGAGGAGGAAGCGGCCATCAATACCAACACAGCAAGCACAATCCCAGATGGCTTCGATGTGGACCTTTTCACCAGTATAGTGGGAGAGCAACTACCAGCCGATTCAATCAGAACAATTCAATCAGCTGCTTCCAATAATATCGAGCGGGCTGTGAACATATACTTTGATGGATCATGGAAGAAGCCTGTGCGGATAAATGCCAGTGTGCAGGCCAGAAGCGGGAATTCCGCTCTTCAGGTACAGCCTAGCCGTGGAACGCCAGTTGAAAGTGAGTCGGTACTGCGACATCAACCATCGGCCAGGTATGTTGGCGCATTTGGTGTAGGTGGGTGGGCAACGAGAAGTGGCTTCGGATTCCTCAAGCATGGAGACCCCGTCATCATTGAACGCGCAAGGTCACAGCCAACCCTGAAACGTGGCCGAGGAGGCAAAGCATTTGTGAACCACAAAAGTGATATTCTGACTCGGTTCACGAACGCTTCTGGGCAAGAAATCGGAAGGCTGCCACATGAGACCGCTGAATGGGTTTCTCCACTGATTGATCAGAAGATCTGTCGGTTCGAAGGTGTCTGTGTGTTCGTACCTGACAGGGTGCGAGTCAACGATACCATATATCTACAACTCCGAGTCTACTTGCGAAAGGAAGCCTTCCAAAGCGGGGCACTCGCTGCTTTGAACATTAATGACAACAGGTCCACTGGACTGTTTGAAGAGAAAGAAAGCACCGAGGAGAAGAACCTGCGCCTCCGCCAAGTCGGTCTAGTAAAATTATTTGACGAAATCAATCTTCATCCTACCTCGACCAACCCAACTACAGAAAAGCACAAAAGAAATGGCATTCTACGTGCCGCTGAAATTGCAGAGCAGTATGACAGCACGAAAAAGGAGAAAGACAAATCTAAATCAAACAAGGATCCCAACGACTCATCAGGCGAGGACGACAGCGAAGAACTGGAAGAAGATCAGCTTGATACACTATATCGAAAAGCTCAATCATTTGATTTCAACATGCCAGCGGCAGATCCACCACCTAGCTTCACACTTGATCTGCGCAAGTACCAGCAGCAAGCTCTTCATTGGATGCTGTCAAAAGAGAAAGACTCGAAGCAAATCCGGGAGAAGTCAATGCATCCACTCTGGGAGGAGTACACTTGGCCCAGAAAGGATGTCGATGACAAGGATTTACCACCGGTTGAAAATATTGACCATTTCTACGTCAATCCATATTCGGGAGACCTCACTGTTGACTTTCCTGCTCAAGAGCAACACTGCCGGGGTGGGATCCTGGCCGATGAAATGGGTCTGGGAAAAACTATTGAGATGCTCAGTCTGGTACATTCACACAGAGTCGAGCCTGATGCACAGGCTTCGAATGACCTCAGCTCAGTCAACGATCTTACTAGGATGCCGAGCTCTTCCGGAGTGGTGCCTGCGCCGTATACCACTCTAGTCGTTGCACCGACATCGTTAATCTCTCAATGGGAAAGCGAGGCACTCAAAGCCGGGACGTTAAGGGTTCTTGTTTATTATGGGTCGGACAAGGCTGTCAACCTAAGAGAGTTATGCTGCGAATCCAGGTATGCAACAGCCCCACAGGTGATTGTCACCAGTTATGGTGTGGTATTGTCGGAATTCCGCCAGCATGCTCTCCAGTCTGCTCTGGGACCTAATACAAGTGGAGGTCTATTCTCTGTGGAATTCTTCCGAGTAATCCTTGATGAGGCTCATGTGATCAAGAACCGCAGGTCTAAGTCTGCTAAAGCGTGCTACGAGTTGAAAGCAGCCCATCGGTGGGCACTGACTGGAACGCCTATTGTCAATCGGCTTGAGGATCTCTTCAGTCTGGTGCGTTTCCTAAAGGTTGAGCCATGGAGCAATTTCTCCTTCTGGAAGACGTTCATCACTGTGCCCTTTGAATCCAAAGAATATGTGCGCGCACTGAACGTCGTGCAAAGTGTACTGGAACCTCTTGTTCTTCGGCGGACTAAATCGATGAAAACTCCAGAGGGCGAGCCATTGGTCCCTTTGCCTAAAAAGACAATCACTATTGAGGAAGTGGAGCTACCAGAAAAAGAACGAGAAATCTACGACTTGATATTTACCCGGGCAAAACGAACTTACAACGACAATGTCGTAGCTGGCACACTGTTGAAGTCTTATAGCACAATCTTTGCTCAAATTCTCCGACTTCGTCAGACCTGCTGCCACCCTATAATGACACGCAACAAAGACATCGTTGCAGAAGAAGAGAGCGCGGCGGTAGCAGCTAATGCGCTCAATGAGTTTCAGGACGATATGGATCTTCAAGATTTGATCAACCAATTTACGACAGAAAAAGCGAATGCCGAGTCCCAAGATACCCCCGGGACCATGGTTAAGTTCACTGCCCATGCTCTCCGACAGATCCAAACCGAGTCCAGTGGCGAGTGCCCTATCTGTTGTGAAGAGCCTATGATCGATCCAGCAGTAACTGCCTGCTGGCATAGTGCATGTAAGAAATGCCTCGAAGACTTCTTGCAACACCAAATGAACAAGGGCGTCGAGGCACGGTGCTTCAACTGCCGTGCTCCGGTAGACCCAAAGAATACCTTCGAAGTAGTACGACATGTGTCCTCGAATTCAATTTCTTTCACAGACGACACTGTGAGCAGCACTCCGCCAACCAGCTCTCAGCCTGCCCCACGAATCTCCCTCCGTCGCATATACCCCCTCTCTCCATCCGCCCACACTTCAGCCAAAATCCAGGCCCTTATTAATCACCTCGGACGCGTCCCTGCAAATACAAAATCCGTTGTCTTCTCCCAATTTACCTCTTTCCTAGACCTGATCGGTCCACAGCTCGCCCGAGTCGGAATCTCATATCTCCGCCTAGATGGCTCAATGCCCCAGAAGGCCCGTGCGGCCGTTCTAGCTGAGTTTACAAAAGCGGAGAGCTTTACCGACGATGACATCGTCGACATGGAAGATGATACCCCAGGGAGAAGCGGGCCTGCAAAGACTAGCCCTCCCTCGCCTTCAACCCCAGCCCCTACAGTTCTGCTCATTTCCCTACGTGCCGGCGGTGTAGGCCTAAACCTGACAACCGCAAGCAATGTCTTCGTGATGGATCCATGGTGGAGTTTCGCAATCGAAGCGCAGGCTATAGATCGCGTTCATCGGATGGGCCAGACACGCGATGTCAATGTGACACGTTTCGTGGTCAAGGATTCTATAGAAGGTCGCATGTTGCGCGTGCAGGAGCGTAAAATGAACATTGCTGGCTCGCTGGGATTGAAGATTGGTGGCGATGATGGTGATTCGGATAAGGGGAAAGAGAGACTAGAAGAGTTGAAGATGTTGTTCGAGTGATTTAGATGGTTTTTTGGTTATTTTTGGTTACAATTGGGATACCCTGCTCCGGCTTGTAAATGTCAAAATGCATGATATCTTCTGGCAATGGTTTTCACGTTCTATTTTATTGCTTGGGCCTTGCTCACTAAGTCAAACTGCGCTGGGCATACCACAGTCTCTATCCTATAGTAAACCTTTCAGTATGCGCATTTTATACGTCTAAACACTAATGTTAATGTTACACTAGGTCTCTATATTCCGCTGTTTTTGACTACCTGCTTGGATAACTAAGAAGGAAGTGCAAATATCTTGTAAGAAGAGCTCTAAAAAGACTACCGAAAAGACCACTGAAAAGACCACTGAAGGACGTATAAGTGGCTAGCGATTCTTAATATACTTGAACCCTATACTTGAAGGGTTGTATAGAGTTCGTTATAAGTAAACTATGAAAAAGCGTCTGTGAGCTAGGTCAAAATGTATTCTAGCTACTACGCTAAGGGACAGAAGCTCATTGCGGAAGCTTTATAGAGACAGGACCTCCGACCTCCTCTCTGATCGACTCCAGGACATCTGACATGCTCGAGGCCAGCCCAACACCAAGGTCTTGATACCTCACTCCTCCCCAGAGCAACCCAGTTACATCCCCAAACCTGTTGAGAACAAATGAGCCTGAATCTCCGTCCCCACAAAAGGCTCGCTTAGAATGGTCCATAGCTTCCTGGGTCACAATGATAAACTCCTCAGTTGGCTCAGTAGCCATGTCCACCGGCTTCCCACTAGAGTCGTATCTGCTGGTTTCCCACTTGCAGTATGCCTTTGGCCCGTTGCAGATGCCTGGTAACACCAGTGGTACGGCCATTTTTCATGCAATAATCACCTCCACTAAGTGAGCCGAATCCACCCAGAACACTGTGCTCCTGGGCGAACATGACAGGCTGGGGAGGTATGAGCCAGCTTGGTAAAAAGTGAGGAGTAATTGCGAACAGGCGGTTTGGCCTGAAACATTGCTGCTCGGCATATTCGGAGAGTTCAACGAAAGCCCAATCTAGCACTCGTCCGCCACGAAGTTGCTTTCCCGACACGAACTTCACCCCTCCTAAGACGTGTGGCATTCTCTCGATTGCTGCTCGTTGAGGCAAAGTTTTCTCCATATAGGAGTCGTAATTTGCCATCCATTCCAGGAATCGGGGGTGCGGAGTTTCTCCAATCAATTCACGTTCCTGCATTCTGGCAGTAACTTCAGAGTGCTGCTCGCGTATGTTATTCAAGATGGAGTCGAGGTTAGCAAGCGTAACGTCTCTGTCTATGCAGGCTAGACATTCAATTACAATTAGCTGCTTTAGAGGCTGAGCGGGAGATGACCTAAAATGATCGAGGATTTTTAGGAACTGCCCATTATTCCTAGATTCTGAAGGTCTGACTGCATAGTAACCCGTGAGGAAGCCTCGGCGAACAATTCCATCGTGGGTCAATGTAACAAATCCGCCCAATGTTCCTGCATTCTTATCTCCTCGAATGCCGATCAAGTAGCCCATTCGAGGAATAGCATTTAGAGTGAGTCGGTCCACGAAGTCTGCTCCGCCACTAGTCGAAAGTGATAGGCCATCTAGTAAAGATTCGATATCAAAGTCATCCGTTTCCACGTGAGGTGAGAGCTGATATATAATCTGATTTCGCAGTTAGAACCAATTTGCGCGTATCCATGGCTCGACAAGTACCACGATCATGGGCTGCGGCTTAGACTTCATTGAACCAACATTAAAGGGGCAAAGCAACCGCCACTTGCTGCCGATTTTCTGGTTGAGAAGCTTGACAATATTGCCTTTGGTTCGTTCGTATGCCACCACAAGAGGATGGGTCGAGGGGGTGAAGAACACGGAGGGGCGATGGCAGTAGTCGCTGCTTATGATTTGAACATGTGCATTAATCTTATACTGGCGGAAACAGTCCCACAATTTCGTCTTTGATGGGATCGAGAGGAGGAATGTTAGGGTTGGAGTGGGTGAGATAGACAGAGAAGAAGTTCACCGGGACATCACCGCGAGGATAATTCGGTTTGCCCATCTTCCCACATTGGAATATTAATGTGACATTCAGACCGTGCTGACGAACGATAGCTAGGATCTGTGGGTAAAGCGGGCTGATTTCCTGTTCTAGGGCAGGCACGGTCTCTGTCACGTCATGCACTATATATATCGGAGCCTGGAATATATGAGCATAATGCTCAGATATAGTGGTCTTTTTGGCCTAGTGTGTAACTCGCCAGTCCAGGGGCAGGTTGTAACAGTCTCCATCTTCACCGGTAGTGGTAGTGGTAGAGGAATGGTGACGCTGACCTGTACTGCTCTAGAGTCAACTCGCCTTCGGAGTCACGAAGGTAACGACGCCGCTTTCGGGGCGACAAAGGGTGTAAAGGGTAGCCCAAAGGCCGGAGAACAGGAGCTAGATCAGCCATAATTGATAGACTTCAAGAGAACGATAGAAAGGAGGAGATGCTGAGTCAAAGTCTATGGAAGAAATCCACGAGTGTCAAAAGGACAAAGCAGAAGTGCTGGGAGGACAAGAGCAGATAGGATGAGGAAAGAAGAGAAGAACTCCTTTCATACCGTAGAGGTACTAAACTGACCCTATATAATCAATATGGTTCACCTCCGGTGCCAAAAATAGCAAAATCAGTACATATAAAAGGTTATTTCACTAAGCATTTTTCGACCTGTAAAGCTGATGTAAACAGAATGATATCTGAGAAGACCATCGAAAAGACCATTGAAAAGTATAAGCAGCCGATTCTGTCACCGAAGATTCGGAGAAAAGGGAAGTGAAGCTTTTATCGTTTCCTTTTCTGGGTATACTGGGAGTGATACGTATTGCTATTTATGGCCATAGAAATCTGATTAATTTTGTTGCGTTTTTATACTAATATTTACAAGAGTCTGAATAGTCTGAATAATTTGAATAATTGAAGCACAAATGGATATTAATACACTTGAAATCAGAAATAAAACACATGATAGAATATCAAAAAGTAGCCCTAAGTCAAGATATCAGAGGCGTTGTGACAAGCATAACCGTTTCCAGATCGTATCCAACCCCAATACCTTTACTTGCTTGAATGATGAAGGTGCTTCATAACACTCTCCTTGACCTTCGAGATAGTACCGTGCTTGCCAGACTTCTCGCTATTATGAGAAGAATGCTCAGACTTGTTGCTGCTAGAAGGCGACTCGTTGCTCTTCCCATTATTGTTTGATTCACCTGAAGAACCTATTACATAAAGTCAGCACCAAAACTAATACCACCAAGGATGCGCAGGGAAGGGGAAACATACTCTTCTCATTATCCTTAACCACAGACCTCTTCCTCTTAGCTTCATTCTCAAAGTCCTCAGCAGATTTCGGCGCAGGACCCTGCGGGCCTTGGAGCGCTTCTTTGCTTACGTCCTGAGGATGCGCTGGGCGGGGAGCTTCGCTGCTCTCGCCATATTCAGCCTGCGAGGTACTGCGCTGTTCTTGTTTGGAGATGGTATTGTCTTTGATTTCACTAGTTTCTGTGGAGCCACTGGAGATAGGCTTGCTTTCTGTGCTTCCACTGGGTTCTGTAGAGTCACCGGTGACAGGTAGAGCGGGGGTGACGCTGGTGCAAGCGGTGAGAGAAGTAGGTGCGTGGGGAGTGGTGATGCTAGTGACCTCGGTTTCTCGGGGCTTTGAATGCTTGTTGGCTAAGACGGGCTCGAGAGGTGCAGTATTGACATCTGATTTGATTGCGCCGGGTTGTTCTGCGGGTGAGCGTTAGATATATTGAACACATGTATTTTGAAACTTATATGCGCAAGTCATTACTTACCATCACGGTTGCCACCATCATAGGGATCTGTGGCACGTCCTTTGCCTTGCACACCGGACATGGGCTCTTCGCCATGCTGCTGGGACTGAGGGGAGTCGTTCTCGCCCCAAAAAACAGTCGAAGCAGCGGTGACGTATTTGTTGACAGTCTCCATGGTTGTATTGTAGTTTGGTTGATATGTATGGATAGAAGTTGTTTCTGGTACAGAGGATGATAGTATGGTAGATGGGGTATAATAAAAGAGGATAATACTAAAGTGTTGTTTTGCTAAGTGGCGAGTGGATTGGGTTCTTATAAGCTGGCAGGTCAAGCTTTAAGAACCCAAGGTTGAGGTCGTGGTCAATACGTCAGTGGATTTGGGGCTTGAACAGCGATCCCTCCATCGTACCCCATTTGATTCCACTGATTTCTCAAGTGCGAATGATATTCCACTTGATAGATTGCATTGTCGAGAGAGCGGCGATCCCTATGTCATAGAGTGACGTCATATTCATAGATATGATATATATCATGTGACCTCATACTATAGTCGTATATAGCAATAGATGCAAAGGTATCAATAGACCCAATATGATCAGCCCATAGCCAATTGACTATTATATTAACATGCTATGCGTAAACACAATCCGGCTTAAAAGAAAAACACAAGGACATATCTAATGTCTAACGCTTAGAAAGAAAAATATCAAACTTAAGAGGGACAAAGAACAAAGAAACTCGGTTAGACAAGTAAAAACAAAAATAAAAATAAATCTAATCATGAGGTATCTGTGATGTAGGGGTAGAAGCTCCCTCCTTTGCATTTGGGTTCAAAGGTTTCGTTGGGTCATAACCGATGCTTTTAACAATTCCCAGACCTTTCGTCTTGCCCTCACGGAAGAGGACACGGTCCCCAGGGGCTAAGAATTCAGGACGTTGGACGAATCTAAACGCAACTAACGCTCGATCTCCAGTACGAATGAAAGGGCGGTCGATGTCAATAACCGAACATGTCTGACTGACTGCGCCGACATGAAGCATAGCCTGGTATTTAGGCTTGATAGTGGTTGCATGAGAAAGAATCAGGACTATTTCTCATTAGTATGTGACCAACAGAGCCTGAATAGCCAACTTACCCTCCGCGACGAATTCCCGGTACACCTTTGGAGCCTCCTCGAGCTTCTTCAACACTACCATACCCTTGCGCACTTCCTTCCGGCGGATGCGCTTCAGGGCGAAAGATCCAGACTGGCCAGCAAAGCAAGCATTCACCTGGATACGCTTGCGCTCAATGGATTTGATGACTGTGGTGGTGAACTGGCCGAGCGAGTCTGGTCCCACTATGACCGTGTCTCCGGCATGAATGACACCGGACTTGACTACACCCGAGACAACTGTACCGACATGAGGAACAGAGAAAGTGTCGTTGATCAAGAACTCGAAGGCGCCCTCGGCATCATAGTGACCGCGGTGGGGCAAAATGTTCAGGAAGGTCCGTACTAGGTCGAGGTTCTCTCCTGTGACATTGGACACTTGGAAAATAGGACAAATCCGCTGGCTGACGAATTGTGTGGCAGTGTTAATGGTCTCTTCCATATCCTTGACGAATATTGGAATTTTGCGCGCCCCAGGCGATTTGAGAATTTTGGTCAGCTGGGACAATGTCTCCTGCAGAACATGGGGTGGGCAGATGTCAATCTTCGTGACGATGACCATGACAGGCACATTGAGAGCTAAAGCAATACCCAAATGTTCCTTGCTCATTCCGATAAGACCATTGTTGGCAGCGACCATCAGCAAACAGTAATTGGGGCTGCTGCTCAGCATACCGAATACAGTGGTGCGCAGATAACGCTCGTGGCCTGCCAGGTCGGAGAAGGAGATGACCTTAGCAGAGCGCCTGCCGATGTCTTCCCAGGAGAGCTTTCGGCCCTGCGAATTGCCAACTATTTCACCTCGGCTGTCGAAGCCCATTATCTCCAACCCGACGGAGCTGGTACGTCCACTTTCAATCTCGTGCTTATGGCGGAACAGATTTACTCGCGCGCGACCACGTCCATCGTCAAGGCCGCCTTTAACCAGCACTCCTAGAATAGTGCTCTTTCCGGCATCAACATTCCCCACCACGGCAATCCGGAGCTCCGCCATCTCCTCGATGTTATCAGCGTGGTGGCGCACAAGGACCTTGCCCCAAGCACCCTGTACGCGGTCATTGGTAACAGGCGATTCTTCAGGGCCTCCGACGTTATATGTCAGCAATACTCGGCAGTGGGCGGGGATAGTCTCGGCTGCTTCGCGCAAGCGCTGCAATGCCGTCTTCCATTGATCGAGGTCGAAGCCCATGGATTCACCACCATCCTCCAACCCGATATCAAAGATGGTTTCCCCGTGTCCTTCATCAATGCGTATTTGCAATATCCCAGCTAGCACTTGCAGGTTGTCTTCGACGGCATCGCCTGTACCAAGAAGGAGCTCCTTAAGCTTGGCTGTTTGGGGGGCATCGGACAGCCCTAGCTGATCAAGGATGTCAAGCTCTGCATGGTCCTCAAGATCGCGCGATACACTAGCGGTGGAATATCCGCTGTCGCTAGGTGCGACTTGGCCGGAGCGGTGGGCTTGCTGTTTGTCGGCATACTCGGCGAATTCACTAAGGGCCTAAGTTGAAAGTCATGTAAGATGGGGAACTTATTGCATTTCCCTAGATACACATACTACTTCACCTCGTCTTCGCTCCTCATGGCTCAGTTTCCCGGCTATTGGCATTGTGTGGAGTTGGTAAGTTCAACTGTGTCGACTGATCGCTGTGCCGCTTTTTTGGGGTAAGTGACGTTATTGGTCGGTGGATCGGATCGCCGTTATTGTTGGCGGATGTGAAGTTGTATTCGAGTGATCATAGTTTTCTTTTACCCAGATGAACAAAAGATGAAAGGATATTAAAGTAAATATTTGAATAGGTATGTCAAAAAAGCAAAGGGGGAAATGGGGAAGCTTTATCGATAAGTTGGAGTCACCAGTTGAGTCATCGACCAGACCACCTGGGCAGTCGGCTATGTCAACCACATGCCAGTGACTCGATATAAATCTACTATAAAGAAAACTATGACTAACAATTGCATAGCCTACTCAGCTCTGGAGGCTACATCCAACATGACTAGTGTGCATGATCATAAACCAATTTTCATGGTATCGTTGCCTATCTATGTTGACAGCATTTTGTGGTATATTGTGTCCTTCCTAGTGTTGTTCCCGTCGCCGGACGCCTTTCTATCAATGACATATCAAGCCCGTTCATGCCTGGGGGGAGATCAAGACCACGGAGTCTCCTAGATAGGAATCAACAACCCACTCAAGATATCCCATAATTGCTCCGACTCACCTCGGACGAAAAGCATCTCTTCTTGTTTCTTGATTGTCTGTATCGGAGAACCTAGATTAGACTGCGCCAGTGTGAATTTCCCAAATTTCACAGGATTTCATACCCGCAAAGTCTCCTCTTCATTCTCATCCTCTTCTACCACGTAAATTGTCTCCTCCACATCGCCAAGGACTAGGTTGCAGTGGCTATCGTATGCCTATAGACACATATCATAGTCAGTAGTTACCCTAAAGGCTGCTGGAGGGGGGGTAGCTCACATGAAGGCGGCCCTTGAGCTCGCGATCACCACGCAGCTTCACGAACACGGTCTCATCAAGGGAGAGACGAACAAGATCCAAGGGCTCGGAGACGGATGGACCGCCAGTATCTTCATTGTCGGCCATGATGAAATGGCGATTGGATTAGGTTAAGTGTAGGTCCACACACACGCAGAATCAACGAGCTTTGGCTGATACCCAATATGGTTTAGCGTGTAACCTGCCAAGAGGTCGGATGAGTCAGCATTTTACCCCGGGTTTCTTTTCCCAAAGTATCCACATGAGATCTATAAGATGGTGGAGTTAAATAGTGTGGAATATCTACACGTCTAATTTATATGGTCATCAACCACAATCCATGTATTATAGCCATAAAATTAAATATTATAGTCTCGCCTAATCATTTGTGGAGGGATTCATGCGCTTACTCTACTATGAAGCACAACCTGCATGAAGTACCCTGCCAAAAGACCCGGGGTCGAAGCGCACAGCTTCCCCTCATTTGGGCCCCTGGGGATTTCTGTACTCTTTGTTTTCTCCTAATTCCTAAAACTATTTCTTGCTACACCTTACAATGCGGCAGACTTCATTCGCTGAGAAGTTCGCTTCTCGCTTAGTTGTCTCCTCTCGGTCTAGAGACGGCATTAAACCCAGATTCACCCCACATTGTCATCTGAGTCGCCCAAGAATACATTGTGTCGCAATTTCTCCAAATACGAAGACATGGGATTTTTCAGCGCAAAGAATTCCACAAACTTTCTATCGCAATTCCATACGGCAATTGACTACAACTAGTCAACGATGGAGCAGCGACCTCGCTGTTCCACGTCCTGCGAGTCTCAATAATGAGAACCACGTGCCTCTGCCAAAATGGACCTCTCCCGCAGAGGAGGCGCAGTACAGGGCGTACTTCTTCCGAGTCCTTGAAAACAGACAACCCAACCAAGTGCTAGAAGCCATGGCCGATCCACGGTCGGTAGAGCTAGTTGGATCGCTACCACCGACCGTATTCATCGAAGCCCTGCACCTACTCTCTCCAGCTCATTTTGTGGTACCCTACCGGGAGCTTCACCATACACTACATGGGTGGGGTGTGTTGATGGACGGGGTCAAAACCTTGGAAGCGACGTTCGACAAGTTTACAGAGGATTTGCTGACGATCATTCAATATCGATCCGAAGCCGGACATCTACCTCAGCTAGCCGAGTACACCCACCTCCTTGACTGCGCCCAGGCTATGGGGAATGGCCCCTTAGTCCAGGCGCTTTGGGCTGGAATGTATTCCAACGGTGTCACTCCTGACGCAGCGTGCTATAACCACTATATGTCAGGATTGGTCTGGGACCACTGCTACGTGGGAAAAGAAAAATACAATACTCGCATCGTCCCTTACAGTTACAAAAAGCGGCGCATGCCAGATGCGACTCCTGGACATCGTGGCTACGGAACCGCGGCTTATAGTACTAAGGGATCTGTGCTGGATATATTCAGTCAAATGAGCCAGAGCGGACTTAGCGGCGATGTGCAGACATACATCAATATCCTCCTCGCAGCTGCCCGAGTTGGCGACGCGAAAGCTGCCAAGAATACCCTCAAGGCTGTATGGAATGTCGATGTTGATGCCATCATGACCAAGGATAACTCGATGCTGCCACCAATTACACCTTATGAAACCTGGTCTGGCCTGTACCCAAATGAGAATCTTCTTTTCGCCGTGGCACATGTCTTTGGTACAAATAACGACATGCACGCCGCCATGAGAACAGTTGACTACATAGCTTCCTCGTACGACATCACCATTTCGGCAAGGGTCTGGTCTGAGTTGCTAGAAAGGACGTTCACTCTCTCCAAACAACACAAGCGGAGACAGGCACAAGATGGGCGAAAAGGCCAAGTCCCGAGAGACATGGTCCGTGAAGTGTTCCACATATTAAGGACGGAATACAATGTTCCTGCAACTGTGCAAATGTACCGATTCACAACCCAAACCAACAAACTAGACGGCGATCTAGAGGCTTGCAAAAGAGACATGCGTGAAGCATATGATATTTTGAGCCAAACAAGGATCAGAAGAAGGGAAGCGAGAGACACCGTCATGAAATGTCTACAGCCAATCTTGGACAGCATGAGACCGCCAGCGAACGATCATGGGGAGCCGATTTCAGTCGATGACCAACGACAAAATGACGTGAAGCCAGACATGTCACTATTCCACTGCCCCCTACTCGCCGAAGCCATCAACACATACGATCTCCTCCGACTGGAACTCTACCAGCAGACTTATCAATTGCAGCGCATAGCTTATTCAATGATCATCGCAAAGAAGTGGAACGACGTATCGCTGGAAGCCTGGGAGTTCCAAGAACGGCCCAAGTTACTGGAAGAATGGAAAGACTTTCTGCCAGAGCGTAATAGCTACGAATATACAGCCGAAGAGGGTGGAACAGTCGAATTTCTTGGCAAAACAACCTCTAATACTAGGTACATGAGCCAGTATGGCCGCGTTCATGCTCGGCGGGTACCAGATGGGCCGGATCTGTTCCATCCGGTTGAGCCCAAGGTCCTTGATGATAGGATATTCTGGAAACTCTTGCTCGCTGAGTACCCTCAGCTGGACCCGTCTATTTCACCGCTCAATCGCATCTACACCTTCCAGATACACCTGAGCACAAAGTTGAATGAAAAGCTCGAAAAATTCAAGACGTGGGTTGATTACCCAGATGATCATCCCTTGTCGCAGAAGAATAGCCCTGAGGTCGGAATTTATGGTCGGATTCGTGCCCTGGGCCTTACTCAAACCCCCCATAAGTCTGTATTCTGGAACGACGGTAATCCTTGGTGTTCATAAGCAGGGCGTTCTCTTTTCTATCGTTCGAATCATTTGCGTTTGATGTTCACCATACATGATATCCACTTTTACAATGTCACCAGTAGTCCTATTTTAGTCTTCGTCTTTTTTTCCCTCTGTATTTTTCAATAGTCAAAGACATTATGTCCATTATGGAGCCCATCGAGTACATGAGCTTTGTAAGTTGAATTGTAGAGATGAGTGTACAAGAAGGCGTACGTGCCTTGAGAAATCATATGCAGACATGAAGCGTGAGATATCAACGCAAGAAAGGGCAAATCAGCCATAATGTTACAAGATCTGGGCAAAAGCCGCAGAGATTCGAAGGCCTTCATCTGGGCATATAAGAACAAGCGAAGGACCAGTCACTTAGACTTTCTCCCGCTGGAGGTCATTGACAGTCATATATCTCCCAATGGTGATCCATCCCCACCGGAACCAAACCATCTGACTCTTATGACAAATGACCATAGCGGACTGCGCAATCAACCACTCATTTATTGAGCTAACAAACAGCAGCCGTACAGGACCGGCCGCGGCATCCTTCTGTTTCGAGCGCAACCCGCCAGTGATGTTACTCCATACACCAAGGAACATGGAGAGCGGCGCATCAAGCACACCGGCATACTTGCGGAACACGGACGTCGTAGTCAGTGTATACAGCGTGACAGGACAAGTAAACCCGGCCTTGTCCTTCATCAGGGCGCGGATGAAGTTCACAGCGCCGTAGTACAGCGAGCGATGATTAGGATGATTACTGATGCCGTGTTTGTCAAAGGTAATTATAATATCGATCGTAGCGGTAGGAGCCTTGTTAGGATCGACACGCTTTCCAGGCTGCTTCTTCTGCGCGGCCATTTCCGGAGCGAAAGCCGAGGCCAGCAGGGACGAGATTAGGCCCTCATCCCAGTTCTTGTCCATTCCATCGGGGAATCTTTTCGGATCGTCGACTATGAAAACGTCTGATTCGCTGCGAAGCCCGAGCTGTTTGGCTGATTTCTGGAGCTCTTGCTTGCGTGTCTCGCCTAGGCCATCTGCGTCGCCGCTGCTGAGACAGAGGATCTTTAGGTGGTTGCCGAGCTCGGGCCTGGTGAGGGATAGCACCGATGGTGCGAAGAACATGGCTTCGTCATCTGGGTGTGCGATTAGGAGACAGATACGCTTGTTTTCGAGGCGTGGGAGTGACCGTGTGAAGGGTGAGGAGGAGGTTGAGGAGAAGGTCCAGAATATGAAAACTGCGGTTACGGCTACTGCTAACGCAGTCCAGTTGAATGAGGCCGACATTGTGTTTAATTGGTGTGGTTCGCGGGTTTGCGTGGGTTGTCTGGATATTTCGTGGGGTTCCGCGCCTTGTGCTTCCGTTTCTCCGTGTTCCGAGGAGAATCGAGGATCGACCTAGGGTGGGGATACGGTGCTGGCCGATTATATTGCTGGGGCTGTGGTAATTGGGCCGAAACTGGTGCAATGCGGAATTGTTTATGGAGTGGACCAGATCAGACCAAAGTCAACAGTGGGGAAATGTGAATCATCCCACTTGTGTTGTTGCAGGGGTCAACTACTTCTGGGGTGAAGTAACAGCCAAGCACATGATGATTTTGGAGCAATCCAAAAAAGAACACGGTGGCTTGAGCTTCCATCCGGAATAGGGGAAGCTCAAGTGATTCCTATGGCGATCCATCGCCGGTGAGGTCACGTGCCGGTTTCCTACGTGCTGTAGACGTAAATATTCTAGAATACTTCAACAGCTCCCATCTTTCCTAATTCCTTCTTAGCCGGTAGCTTAAATGGTACATTAAAATAGCTAGTGACTGTGGCAGCCTGGTGGTGCGCCTATAAAATATGGTGAGTTACGTCATGGGTCTAATATCAATGTTTTTATCCCTCGATATATACTTCAACACTTCCCACATAAAATTTCAAGAAGTCAATCGATTTTATAAAAAAAAACGATTTGTCCGAGGAAAGCAGGGAATATGAATAAAAACAAAGAAGGACAGAGAATATTCAGACTGCTTCCTGGCAATCACCGAGACAAGTAGGAATCATATGCTCTGACCACTAGTCAAGTTAGAACATGTCAAAGCTTATACTTGGAAAAGTCCAGAATGATATCCGAGAAGACCACTGAAAAGACCACTGAAAAGACCACTGAAAAGACTACTGAAAAGACCACTGAAAAGACCACTAAAAAGACCACTGAAAAGACCACTAAAAAGACCACTGAAAAGACTACTGAAAAGACCACTGAAAAGACCACTGAAAAGACCACTGAAAAGACCACTGAAAAGACCACTGAAAAGACCACTGAAAAGACCACGAAAAGACCACTGAAAAGACCACTGAAAAGACCACTGAAAAGACCACTGAAAAGACCACTGAAAAGACCACTGAAAAGACCACTGAAAAGACCACTGAAAAGACCACTGAAAAGACCACTGAAAAGACCACTGAAAAGATATCACAAGGCCGCAAAAGTTACCCAGCTGTGAATAACGACGTTATTTATCTTTAAGAAGACCCACCACTGTCCATCATACACAACACCATACACAGTGAGATCCATCTTCTGGAGGTCCTTCCGACGTCTGTGTTTGCAACCCATATATCTAAGCGTTTGGGAGACCCCCGTTGATACACTTCCAACGCCCTTGGTTTCGACCACGACAACACTGACAGCCACGTCTTCTTCATTACCGTACCAGACTGCATAGTCCGGACAACCAACAAGGCCGGACACCTACATCCCATCATTGAAACTACTCTTGGTCAAGATGACTACTAAGGCCCACGAAGTTGCACACAGGCATCTTGACAAGTTTATTTTCGAAAAGCTTATTCGAATGAATAATCACGACAAAATCTTCCTATACGGAGAAGCCCAGATAGAGTCTGGGTCGGTCAAGAAGAAACCCGATACCTCTTACGGCCCAGTCAGCCTCCCCGCAGTCCACACGGATAAATGGCCCACTGTGGCAATTGTAAAAGGCTACACGGAATCAAAGGCCAAGCTGGCTTGTGATGCTAGATGGTGGCTGATCGAGACCGGGGGCGATGTGAAGACTGTCCTCATGGTCTTCGTGCACCAAAGGAAGAGGGAGATCATCATTGAAAGATGGCGGATGATCGATCGCCCAATGAGGAAACAAGAGGGCAAAAAGGTGGCAGAGGTTGTGCAAAAAGTTGTTATTTCACAGGTGAAAGACCAGGTGGTTCACTCGATCGGACGGTGGAATCACCAAACTACCGTCGTTGTCAAATTTGATCTCGTCGTGATATGGAAACTCTGGGTGCTTTGGTCTGAGACTGAGGACCATCTGTGCGTGTCTATTGTAACTGGCGTGGTACCTTTATGCATGGAAAGAGAGTATCAGATGGACGAGTTGAGAGGAAAGGTTTAAGAAGAAACGCCTGGAGTGAACAATATAAGTACATACTTCAGGTACCCATTTCCTAAATAGGCTTAATAGATAATACAACAAAGGTTATACTTAGGAAAGTCCATTCCACAAAACCTTTTTCGGCCTTTTTTTTTGCCTTCGACTATAAAATTAAGACATGTGAGACCACCGAGAAGACCACTGTGTTGAGCATGCAGTAAGTGAGAGAGATAATGAAGAAAGAGACATCTGTATTGTGGAATCTATGAAGGAATAGGGTATTTATAGTATAAATCTAATAAACAAGTAAACAAAGGTCTCAAGCCTGGACTAGCAGATAGTGTAGCAAATAGCAAAGTTGAGACCACAGCAGAGACTACTGGAAAGACCACTAAAAAGACCTCTAAAAAGATATCACAAGGTGAAAACTATCTATCCCAGCTCTCAACGAGTGTAGATAGATAATAGAGTTGTAGTTCATACCTACATAGGCATGACGGATAAATATTGAGTTAACTCAACCGTTATATTCTGCCATTTGAATGATTTTCTTTTGTATACCGTGGCATATGAATCAGAATCTACCACATATGCAGCTGTCTGTTGAGGGACGAGAAGATTCTTGAACCCGCCAGATAAATTGGTCTGCAGAAACTCTTCACTAGATATGTGTCACTTCCCATAGATCAATAATGCAACACTTGATAGAAGGTGAATATATAAAACGCTCCTCAGAGACGCCTGCGGTATCTGACAACCCCAGAAGCCCTATAAGGCCAACAAGCTAGGGCCGCCGCGCCATAAGGGAGAACATAGATTAAGCTTTACTTTCGATGTACGACCCTGTCTGTCTGTGCTCTCAGCCAAGATCTGATAAGACCTGGGATGACAATATAAAAAATCTTATTTAGAGTATATGCTTGAGTCACAGTATGAAACGAGCATACGTACACTTCGCATGATGTCGCTTTGATCAGCCAACTATGAAACCGACACGTACTTCTTGATATTGATAGACGAGTCTGGCCCCCGGATCCATTGATTCTTTCCACACCGCTAGCCAAATCGAAGCCGCAATATCAAACCGGGTAATGAACTGGGTCTCATAACGATCGTCTCATTGCCAAGCTAATTTAGCTAATTGTTACCCCAAGTGACCGGCGACCTCCGACATATAACCTAGAAAAAAAAAAGGTTGAAACAATGGTTTCTGGCCCCATTCAAGGTGGAGGCGATTCCATTCAATTGTATTCTTCTAAGCCAAGAGAGGAAAAACTACCTTGATGAACCAGGGATGAGACGTTACGGCGGGCCGTGAGGCTAAAGATCACGTTGCAACGGGCCGAGTATAAAGTTCCGAGTGGATGACCGACAGAAATTTTCTGCTTTCCCGCGCTTAAGCGGAGACACGGCCATTCTCCGTAACCATTCTATTTTCAATTAGGCTAGTTTTGCGGCTTTAAATGGCACCATTTAGAAATCGTTTACAAAATGGAAAAGTGAAAATAATTTCGTATGGGTTACACGGACTTTCGTACATCGTACCTACTTAAAACGCTATATACACTGACTTATGACGAGATGGCGTTATTTTATGGCATATGGCTAGATGTGCGGAGCACATTTCTGCATGTACTTTGTATAAACTCTTTCTCGAAGGAGTCAAAGCCGGCGAATTAAATGGGAAAAAAACAATAGCTAAAAAAAGGCGGAAAGAGATCGGAGGGGCAAGCCGAGATCGCCCCGAAACAGGAAGTTCGCCTGAGACGTTTCCCGAAGTCCCATTTAGCAACAATTATTGGCTAGTCCATCCGACGAGCCACCGGTGGACGACAACCACTGATTTGCGATCGTGACCTCCGGGCCGTTTATTAAGGATGTTGATAAAATTTCCTAGCTTCGACACTGGTATACCTCTTGTAGCAAGTCCGGGGAGAACGAGAAAGGAGACAGCGTGGACCTACTTCATGCGTCCATAGCTTCATTACTATATTACCTAGATTAGGACAATATTGCGCCATATACAATGTAGCTAAGCTAGTCAGATCGATCTACCTCGACAGCGCAAATCATTAAATCACCGATGTAGCAAGGGCTGACGTGCCCGGGATTGCAAGAAGAAACCCGGATGGCATCACCGTATCCGTGTCTCTAAGCCCGACATAGGTAATGAGTACGGAGTACAACACACGCCATGGCGTGATCAATGCCCTCAGCTTACAGAGCTCCGAGGAAAACATTTACTATGTACGGCTCCATAGCGGGCGAGTCAGGAGTCCTGACCCGACGCACGAGCCCAAATAAGCCGCAATTCTTCAAGCACCCTGCATGCACACAACATGTGTCTGTGCTGCAGCTCCAGTACCTGGGCACCCTGCGCGCAAGGCCAATGCTCATAGGTGACTGTGAGCGGTTAACTCCTGATGGTGTTGTTGTTGTTAGGTAATTAGTGTGAGCGGCGGGGATGGTGATTCGCTATGGGACGACCTTGGGAGCACGGAGCATATCTTGACAGTGAAAGGGCTAGAACCTTTGTTTTGGATGTTGATCATTGTACATCATACTTTAGATGCTGATATTTGAGATGCTTCACTTCTGCTTTTTTTTTCTTTAGGGGGGTTTCATAGATCTCACGCTCAAACAGACCTGTGCCCCGCAAAAGTCTGGCTCTTAGTGCGGGGTAGAGACAGGATAGGCGAGCCCCGTGGCCTCAAGAAGGGAGTGCATCTCCGTACTCTAAGAGTAAGTCCACTTAATTAGTCTACTTTTATAGATCAGACGACTGAAAAATTTAGGCGGTCAACAAGAAAAAAAAAAAAGGAAAAAGAAAAATTTTCACAGTGGAGCTCCGCGAAGGGTCCTTTTTCATCGCGTTTTGTTATCCCAATGCGGAAAGGTGGATTTTATTTTTGGCGCTAGTCGAAGATCCTCTTGTTGGAAGAGATGATGGCCGGTATGGTAATGGCTTTGTATGGTATTGTTTGTCATTTACACAGGTCTGGGCATCTGGAATTTGTGGTCCATTACTGTCATTCTACGCCATCACGCCACGTGATGACTAGGTCTAACCTTGGATCCGCGATCCTAAATTGTATGTATACAGAGTACTCCGTACGGAGTATATATTTGTCCATTAAGAAACACTAACAGATGAATAGAAGTTTTGATGAGTTTAAACGTAATAATAAACCAATACGATATACCTGCAGGTCACCGTGGCATTTCTAAGGTCGAGATACTGTCAATGACAGACACCTCATCGGGCACATCTCCGTGTGTCCCGTAGGGCTATGAGGTTGATAATCTAAAGCCGGGGTAGCACTTCCGTCTTCCCTATAACATAAGTACGGATGATCGGGTCACTGGTCGCATCACATTGCCTATACAACATACATATGCCTAGGTTTCAAGGCTGTAATTTGAACCTTATGAGCAAAACCGAAATGCTAGACAAAGTTCAATTCAATTTTTGTATACGGAGTACAAGCCGAGAAGCTACATATACACCTATCCGACCGATTTAGCCGAACCGGTATCATCGTACGTGAGTCATTGCGCACGGTCGTTCAACGCTAAGGCTGGAGCCAACAGTGGCATCATGTGCTCCCTTTGACTGCCCTGATGGGGTCTAGCTTGAATTTTACTGAAGGTTCCTTTGTGATCGAAGCATGATGCCGACACTATCATTTGGAATGTGGGGTATAATTCATATAAGTCAGGCGATGGCAAATGCTGGGCAAGAGGTATATGTAGTTTATATATATTTTAAGGAACTATATACACATATCCATTGTCTATATAAACAATCTAATAATAAAATCTTAGGCTCTTTCGATCTCAGATCCACCTGACATGGGTAAAGATGAAATGATGCCATGTTTCGAATGAGCCGTCCACGGGTAGAATTGCGACTTCCGGGGTTAAGAATAGGATGATCTCAGAATAACAAACAAACATTTCGAACCATTGAAATAGGACCTTGGGGGGGTTTAAGATCACGAATGCAGTGTATCTTTTGGTCATTACACAGTATTTGTATTGTCAGACCCCACTATGACGCTATCCTATGCCCCACTTTCTAATTTTTTTCCATTTTTTTCTTTTTCTAATTGAATGCGCCGGTACCTGGCAAGTGGAAACAGCAATGAAAAAATGAAAAAAGAAAAAGAAAATTCCAAAGAAAATTCTATTTTCCTTGGTCTACTTTTTAGTTTTCCATGGTTCTAGTGAATTAGCACATGATTGTTCTTGCCATTCAAAAGCGGCGGGTTGCGCACTTCACAAGCTGAATTTCTTCTGTAGATCATCTTCCCATACACTTTCAGGGAACTCATATTATGTGTTGGATTGCCTCATCTACTTCTCAATTATTCTATCACCGTACTGCTTCTTGAACATACGAATCCTATCACATCTAATTGGGCGTCTACAAACATCGCCAATATGCCGGGCCGTCTAATCCCCAACCTGATGAGTTCCCTACACTCATCCGTCACCTCAACTCCAAGTCACTCCAACTCCTCGTCAACCGTATCCGTCAATGAGATCCCCGGACAGTCGAAGAAGCCAAACCACAAGTCAGATCGCGCACGATCCCCAGACCGCCGTCTATCTTTCTCCATGGATCACTTGATTCACCCTCTCCGAGATCATAGCAAAGAGAAGCGCCGCAGCTTAGGACGTGCAGGACGTTCAAAGGAGCGCTCTAGCCATGAAGTGCACCCGCCAGCGGCCAAGCTGGATGTTCTGATCGAATCACCACCACTGGTTTGCTATGGCCCACCTGCCAGCTCTACTGGTGCGCTGTTTTCTGGACGCTTGCGCATTGCAGTGTCGGAGCTCACTGGTGGAGTCGTCTTGAGCCAGTTTGATGTACGTCTCGTTCACAAGACCACAACCAAGAAGCCTGTCTCAGGTCATTGCTCCAATTGTGCTAGTCGCACCGAAGAGTTGACCCAGTGGAATTTCATCACTGAGGACCTTCGCCTCAATAGCGGGGATCATGACTTCCCATTCAGCTACCTGTTCCCCGGCCACCTTCCTGCTTCTTGCAATGGTGTGCTGGGCCAGATCGAATACTTCCTGTTGGCGCATGCGCGGAGCATCACCGGAGAGGAATATAGCCTCAAGCTGCCTCTAGACATTAGCCGTTCTCTGCTTCCCGGACCAGACAAGTCCTCTATCCGCATCTTCCCTCCTACTAACCTCACTGGCCGCATTGTGCTGCCCTCTGTTGTTTATCCTATCGGAAACTTCCCCGTCGAGATGACCCTGAGTGGTGTGGTTGACAAGGGTGAAAAGACCCAAACCCGCTGGCGTCTTCGAAAGATGATGTGGCGCATTGAGGAGCAACAGAAGATTGTATCCACGGCATGCCAGAAGCACGCTCACAAGATTGGCGGCGAGGGCAAGGGTGTTTTGCACCAGGAGACCCGCGTGATTGGACACAACGAGGAGAAGAACGGCTGGAAGACCGACTTTGACACCGCTGGTGGTGAGATCACTATGCAGTTCGATGCGAACATCAACCCGGCAGCCAATGCCGTCTGCGACATGGATGCCCCCGGCGGTCTGGAAGTCAAGCATAACCTGGTCATCGAGCTTATCGTGGCCGAGGAGTTCTGCCCCAATGGCAACACCCGCCTAATTACTCCGACTGGTGCCGCGCGTGTACTTCGCATGCAGTTCCACCTCCACGTCACTCAGCGTGGCGGTCTTGGCATCAGCTGGGACGAGGAGATGCCTCCAATCTATGAGGATGTTCCCGCAAGCCCTCCCAGTTATACCAAGCCGGATGGCGCCCACAGCTTTATTGAGGACTACAACGGCTCTCCGCTCCCCGACTATGACAACCTGGAGCGCATTGACTCATTGCGACTGGACAGTAGTTCTACTCGCTCTTCCACCATGTCCTCCAACCCCTCTACTCATGGCTCTACACACGGCCGGTTGCCGCGCTTTACCACTGAAGATCTCGTCACTGGGCAATCACCTGCTGCCTCACCTATTCCCTCGCGCGCTCCTTCTCGCGCCCCTTCGATTGACTCCTCCCGCCAATAAGATATCAAAAACATCATCATCTCTAATCAGCTATCTTGATTATCGTTCTCCATTACGACTTAACGATTCCCATGATCAACCAAAAAATTATCCAGTCACAACGCCTCACGCTTTATCATAATTTCTTATTGCCTTTCCTTTCTGGATTTGATCCTGTTTACTCATTACTTTCGGTCCTATCTCAACGGGCCTCACGATACCAGTGACGGAAAAGAAATTAGCTACGAAAAACAGTCCGGCTGCTACGCATTTTCCGCACGGGTCTTGTTCCAGCCAAGTTTGCATGATACCCATTCACCTATGTTCTCCTGTGCATAATAATCCTTTTTTTTCTTCTACTTGTGTCTTCTCTTACCTCTGGGTGGGCTGGTTTTGGGTTTACAAAATATCCAAATCTCATTTCCATTCGGGGTTGACTCTTTTTGTTTTGACAAATTTTCTCTACTCATTGATACTTAATCAATTCATGATCATGATCTACACGATATGATTTCAGTCTCAGTAATTGTACCGATCAAAGTAAATGTTATTCCACTGTATCAGATATTTACCATTGGACTTGGGCGATATGTACTACTTTGGATATCTTGGATCCTAAAAGTATAGAGTGACGAAATGTTGAGCGCTGAGACATTCCTTTCCACGCAATTGTTTGACCTGCTGTTCAAATTCTCTAATAATAATACATTATTCAATATATACAGAAGAGAGAAACGCTATTAACGGCCCCAATAATCACCACCCCTTCCACGGAACCCACGTCTCCCTAACAATATCCTCGTCATCAACAACG
This sequence comes from Penicillium griseofulvum, assembly GCF_001561935.1. Classification (NCBI taxonomy): domain Eukaryota; kingdom Fungi; phylum Ascomycota; class Eurotiomycetes; order Eurotiales; family Aspergillaceae; genus Penicillium; species Penicillium griseofulvum. Next base: position 1,386,308 of record NW_024467471.1, on the reverse strand, counting down.
TAATAAGCATAATGCATAGCAGCTGTAATGCAAGCATGCTGAATATACAGCAAAACCTTATCCCCAACCGTAAACGCAGCCTCCACCTTCTCCCCATCACCAGATTTCGACCCCGTCTTCTCAACAAGCCTACGCGTCTGATCAGACTCCGTCCACCCAAGGATCCCATGCTCCTGCGACATCCGCACAACACTCCACTGGGGCCGATCAACGACAACCCCATACCCGGGGAAGTCGCCTGTCTCCTTCGAGAGCGCAATAGTTCCCGCATTGACGAGCGCCTCGTTGCGCTCAGGATACACGCTGCAGACATCGGCAAGAATACGCACCGCCTGCTGCGTCGGTTCCACGAGTGAGGTCGCCACTTGCTGCAGGTCGTTGGTGGGGTAGTTTCCTAACATGTATATCAGTCTCCGCTGTTTCTTTCAGATGGCCGGGTTTAGTTGTCACAACATACCAGCATGTAACTCCAACTCCATCCCCTCGGGCAATACACCCTGCAATCTTTTCACTACATGTGCTGTGGGCGTGGATCCCACCGACACCACAACCCGTCTATCGGATTTCCCGTCGACCAGGACCTTAGCTGCTTCCACTACGCCCTCGACTTCGCTCTGGAGGACCGCGGCAGCGGCATCCTCTGTGCGACATGCATATGAGTGTCCGGCATGGCAGTAGAAGCCGTATACAGTGGCCACAGACGATGACTCAATGCGCTGGATTAATCTTGGGAGGAAGGGGGAGTCAGTGACGATTCCTGCGCGCTGGGAGCCGACGTCTATCTTAACGAAGACGGGCCATGGCTCTATGGGCGAAGATGATTTGGAGGCGTAGGATTCGAGGAGATCTATCTGCTGTTCGCTGTCGATCATCAGGATGATCTTTAGGGATTTGCTTAATGTCTCGAGAAATGGGAGGGCGCTGGCTGAGACGGGTAGGCCGTAGAGACACTTTTATGATTTTAGCTGGTACTCTTTGGGAAATAGTCACTGTAACTCACTTCGTCTAGTTTGCCTTCCTTGACAAGATCCAAACAGCCCCGGATCTCGGATAGCGTCGATGCGACGATCCCACGGTGCACGTCGCCTAGCATCATGCGGGTGACCTCGATACACTACGGGGTTAATGCAATTAGTACATTGTTTGAAACTCAAGTTTGGGGTAGAAAAAGTACCTTGAGAGTCTTGACATGGGGCCGAAACTTAATCCCCAACCGTTTCACATCGTCTAATAAGATCTGGGTGTTCCGCTCTAGCACGGGCTTGCTTAGGATGAGAGCTGGAGTAGGAAGTTCGGAGACCGGACGGCCAATATAGGATGCGTGGTTCTGCAGAGAATAATCCATTTTGACAGGGGTAGCTAGCAAAAAAGAGTCCCAACGGCAGATTTATGTTACCTGGTAGTGGGGCTATCGATAAGGCGTGGGGGCATTGAGGGGTCTATCCTGCGGGGATGGCATGGGGGTTGTAACGAGGAAATGGGACATTGTTATGTGATAGGCCATTTTAGGGAATGGGGGTATGGGGAAATGCTTTAAGGTTGCATTGCTCTCTGTGCTTTGACACATTCATGGGGGTACTATGTAGTAGGGGCAGTTGCATCTCCAATATTACATATGCACAATGCACACTGTGCATATCATGCAACTTTATACAAAACACGAATCGGGTCCTTGAGAGGAATAGCTTGAATTATACAGAACAGGGAGAATATGCGTATTCCTTGTTGAATGTAGAGGTAACTCTCATCCCGTAGTATTTATTCCCCAGCTATCTCATTTGCTCGTCATTTATAAATAGACATGGCAAAGTTTGCGATGCTCCATGATTAGAGATTCGTTCAGCCTCATTTCGGCAGGTTGTTTTCAAACCAATACCGGCAGAAAGCCCTGAGTTTAGTAATTAGCTTTGCATGTTCGAGATCAAACGAACCCAAGTCAAATAACGTTACCCATAGGTCTTCTTGGCAAGAAGGATGGTGGCTGGGACAATTATATCATCCAGGAAAAGGGAAATGGTTCGCCAGATGATGTAAAATCTGATCCACAGCCAGAAAAGTGCGTCGAGGATTTGCACAGCGTTGTCAATTACGTACTCAATTATCTGCTCAGTGCATTGCTGATCGATGACTGAGGACACGCGAGGAACAGGGTCGTTGCCATATCCCATTGCGAGCAGTGTGAGGCTAGGTGATTGGCTATGCGAGGTCTCAGCATGATCCAAGAATACGGCGTCATAAGATGGCCAACAAGCACCACTTACTACGAGGCAACAACAATAAAGCCAAGCAGAAGGGTTATGTAGAAGATCAGGGTGTATTCCAAGGCAGGCATAGTGTAACAGTGATGAAGAAGTCAATAATTGAAGATTTGAAGATTTGGCGAGTTGAAGTGAAGAAGTGAAGATGTCAAGAGGTGAAGAGGCTAAGAGGTAGAGATGGGAAGATCTGGGAGGCACGTGTTCCTGTCATATCAATAGGTAAGTGCGACGTAACTCCTGAAACTGGTTAAGCACGAAGGGGGAAATTAACAAAAGGCCCCTGGGCCCAGCGTGGTGAACCATGGATGTTGCGCATGAAGGTTTGAATGTTATGTTTCTCTCGATATGTGAGCTTGCGGTCTAATATTTACTGTTGTGGACCTCTGGGCTGTTTGTTTGATACAAGTCCAAAGCTACATAATCTCTACGCTCAGAGTCAATGAACTAGTAGCAACAGTCAATCTGAATCAATTCTTTGGTGATGAATTGTCTATTTCAAACCCTATCGATCGATCCTCAGGCTTCTACACGGATGATGCATCAGCCAGCGCATCTGCCTGTATCTTCCATATTGCCTTGCCCAACTTTACGAGTTCTGGACCGAAGTTCTCGAGCACTGTTTCTATAGACGAGTCTTCGTCCAAGATCACCTCGCTGTACTCTTCATCAGAGGAAAAGGTGGCAACCCGCCAGATTCTCTTCCAACGCTTGACCGCTTCGATAGCTTCTGGGTTTTGGCTTTCAACCTTCGTAGCAATCAGGTAAAAAGACGATCGTTTGGTGTGAGCTGTCTTTGGCTTGAAAAGCCGAACCGACGAGATTTTATGGAACATCCAAATAAGATTGACGGTATTCCACGCTTCTAGCTTGTGAAGAAGAACGATCATAGTGCCACCAGGTCTAAGGTGCTGGAGACCCAAAGCAAGCTGTGTGATGGCTAGTCTCGTCGCTTCCCGTTTCTCTCGATACAGGGCGCGTGAATGCAGCCTCAAGACCTGCCCATCACATATGACCAAATCAAAAAGCCGACCTTCCGCAAGTTGTCGGGGCAAGAAGTTCTCAGCATCTTCATGACCCTCGGGGATCTGGTCCGCATCCATGTCCGCAGCAAGCATAGTCACGTCGAGAAATACTCGCTTGGTATTCGAGTTACCTGTTAGACGGCTCCTATACCCTCCACAGGAGACAGGCAAGAGAGCGTGTGAGCCTGGGTTCTTTTTCAATGCTATCTCGAGGAATGCACCGGGCGCCATGCATATGTCCAGAATGGTAGGTGGAGTTGAATCAGCCTGTTGAACTCTGAAGGCATCCGTGGCTTTATCAATTTCGTGCCCGATTGCGCTCATGAGCTTATGAAAGTAGGCCGAGGTCTCTTCATCGGACTTAGCAGCATTTCGACGAACGTTTGCGAAATATTCATCGCCTTCTGGGGTTTCCCATTCCTGTTAAGAGCATGGTGAGCATTATGTACGATATCTGGGTTCAGTGTGACTGACCTGTTGTCTCACATCACTGAGTTCTCGGTACTCTGGGCTCTTTTCTAGCAGGTAGGGTACAATAGATCTGCTCTCTTCGGCATAGTCTTTTGTAAGATCCTCAGTCAGCTGAGAATCGTCGAATTGGTTGTCGGCTAGGAGAACAGGTGCTTCCACCCGTGCTTTGCTTGAATTAATTGCCGCCATGGTTGGCAATTAGAAGGTTGCCCCAAAAGGCTTGATAGTAGGACTGATAACAGACGTTGGGGAAATGCCCGTGGACGACAACCCAAGCTTAGACATGGCTCATATATTGAAGTCGTCATGTGAGTTGTCGTTACCTTCCATTATTTGCTTCCTTTGTCTGCCACACTGCAGAATTTCTACTCTTTATGTTGTTTGATATCTTTCAGATTATTATACCTCTTAAGGATACACTAGGGAGGACAGTATCTAAATCCTAAAGCCAACGGTACCAAGCTATCCGATGAGAATGTACCCATTTTAAAGGAAATAATACGAATTGAAGCCCGTGGCCGTTGGTCAAGATATTTGGCCAACTTGGATCCAGCGCCCCCACTTAGGTTTACAAGAAAAACCTTTTTGGATTCGATCAAGTCATTTGTGTTTTTTTATCTGATTTTGTGTACAAGATCTCGTGAGTTCACATCAATCTAGAGCAAAGACAAAGGAAAGTTGACAACAAGGAGAGCCATGATTGGAAGACGCTAAAAATGATGAGACAAGGATATTTCCAACTCCAAAAATGAAAACTCCAAAAATGTTATACATGATAAAAAGTCCCTCGCTTGGGAGTCTCGCGATGCAATAATGGGGAATGGGAAATGAAAAGTGAAATTCGCCATGCTGTGTGGATACGCCTGAGAAATAAGGGTATCATAGTCCCTCGCCACGAAGAAGGCGCCGAAGGATTCCTTCGCCAGGACCAACAATCTGGCCCTCGATTTCCTGCTGGGAAACGAAGCAGACGAGACCTTGCTCGTCAAGGGCCTTATGGGGAGTCGAAGGCGCATGACCAGATTTGGAGGGCGTGCGGCGTATATCTGTGCCGCCCGCAACAGTTCCGCCCCGGCCGCGACCCTGATACTCCCCAACCAAGCCCATTGTTTCCAAGTTGCTGAGCACGTCTTTGAACTCGGTGGCAGTCAAAGGGTGAAGAATGTTGTCATTGCGACATAAAGCACAATATGTATCGAATGCTTGCTTGATGGTTGGCGCCGAAGTGCGTGACTTAGAGGGCGTGCTTGGGACCTCAAGCTGGCGACGTTTGCGTTCAAGTGCAATCAGGGAGCAGATAGCGGCTTTCTGTTGCAGGTTCAAACTTTGAAGTCTCTGAACAGTGCCCTGACCGAAAACTGCGGATGTGATTCGGGCAATGTGGGCGATGCTGGCTCGGGGTGCCGTGATGACTGTGTAGCTTGACATGGAAGTTGGCTTCGGAACACTGCCAACTTTGGCAGGTGAAGACAAATTGGTGTTCTCTCCGAGTATCGAAACATTCTCTGACTCTTTAGCTTGCTTTTCCAACTTTTCGAAGGTTTCCTGTTCAATAACGTCGATTGCCCGTTTGATCAACTCAAAGGCCTTGCGTAGATCGCCAGTCTGCGAGGCTACCTTCTTAGAGCAAAGTTGAATGGCAGCCGGTTGAACAAAGGGAACAAGCTTTGGGTCGGCTTCGGCACCAGCAGGGAGCAATGAGCGAAGACGATTGGTCATGACATTTGCGATAGACGTAGCACTGTAAGGCAAGAACGGCAGCAAGCGGGGCTTCAGGTTCTTCGCCTTTAGTTGTGGGAGAGATCGGTCGGTCAAATCAAGGGCATTAGCGATACCAATCAACATCAGCTTGGACTTGCTTTGCAATGACCACTCGAAAAGTGACTGCATAACCCCCGAATCGCCATTCAGCAGGTGATCAATTTCGTCCAGAGTGACCAGAAACAGATCTTGTCCTCCCTTAGATGGAATAAACGTAGATTTCAACCGATCCCCTTCACTTTTCTTGAACATATCCGAGTCACCGCAGAAATCCTGAACGAGTCTGCTGTAAACATCACGAGAGATCCGCATGCTTGCGCAGTTCACATGCGAGACTCGGACTTTGGAAAGGTCGAGATCTGCACACACTTCCTGGACCATGGCACTCTTTCCAGTTCCCGGGGGACCGCTGATATAGAGGCATCCTCCTTTCCTAGACTCCACTCCCTCTGTGATAAATGACACCAACTTTTCCCGCTCCGCATCGCGTCCCACTAAGCGGCCAGAGTTAGAACCTCGGGCGAACAATTGCCTGGCTTGCGAATACACCGAGTTCACAATTTTCGGAGTGGCACTCTGTCTGGGGGTCGGAGGAAGGTCGGCATGGCGAGGGGTACGCGGTGTTACTGCCTTTGCTCCGACCTGCACTCGATGTCTAGGGGTGATGGGAGACTGCGGGAGATCATCTCGGAAGCGCGATTTCGAAGGTGTCTTGAATTCGAACTCGATTGGTTTTGTAATTTCTTCTGCACATTCAATTAGCGCTGCCTCAGGCGCAACACTCAAATTTTCCAACTTACCCTCCACTGGTTTCAAGACGGTGAAATGCGAGTTGATCTTGACCGGGGATTTGAACTGATCATCGCGCAGGGTATGTTTAGAAGAAACACTCTCCGGCCCTGTCTTGCTCTCGCCATTTTCTTGGTCAGGCTCAACTGCTTTCTTTACAGTTGACCTTGTCCGCCGTAGCGAGGTTGGAACGGTATCTTGTTCGTGAACTCGGGGAGCGACTGTTCGGCGCTTGCTTGCGGTTCGCACCGGCAATGCTAGAAACGTCAGAACTTGAAGATAAGGGAGGAAGGCGGGATGGATGATCTTACCTGGTTCCACAGCACCGCGAGTGCGCTTTCCTAAGACTGTTCCTGCCATGGCTTGGGAAATTAAAAATCCAAGGTAAGAACAACAATCGCAGTTTCCGTTGAAGTTAAGAGGAATGTTAGGAAAGAAGGCCCAGAGCCCAGTTAGGAAGTGTAATTGGAAAGCTCCACCGGGGGCTTGCCAACGCGCTGGACGCGTCGCGCGTGTAGGACTACGGTCGCGTATGTAAACCATATGTGCAACCTTGGAACCTTGAAATTCCTCAAGGCTTAGTCAGCCGCGTCACTGGCCGGGGACCACCTTAGGTGTCGATCGTCTCATGTGCGTTTCGAATTCGAGATGACGGAATTCTTTCAGCCTACGTGAAGCTAGACATTTCTTTTCCCTTTCTCTACTTTTTTAAAAATTCCTGTCAACCTCTTTTGTGGGACCTGGTGATCTTCTGGTTTGCAGTGGTTTGCACCAAATCTCGCTCCCCACATAACACAACCTCCGAGTCTTTGCCCCATTTCATACTACACCTAAGCTTTCAGTGGGTATCCAAAGTCAATCTTTCTAACTTTCATCTCTAACATTAAGGTCTTTCTCAAGGAAGCTCATCCGACACACTGCCCACCATGGACAACGACGTGGTAGCTCAGTTCACTGAAATTACCGGCTCCACACCGGAGCTGGCTATACAGTACCTGCAGATCACAGACTTCCAAATCGAACAGGCCATGCAGCTTTACTTTGAAAGCGGAGGTGCACCCTTGACTGGAGAACCTTCTCATACTTCTCGTCCGTCTGGGATTCCAGCCGATTCCGACGTGGTGAATATTGACTCGGACACTGATGACGATACCCCCCAACATCGCGCCCCGCCAACATTTGATGACGACGAGGCTATGGCTCGACGCCTTCAGGAGGAAATGTACGGTGGCCCAGGCGGCCCAGGCGGCCCAGATAATGAAGATGAAGTGAGAGCGCCGCTGGCGCGGACAACGGAGACTTTGGTGGGGCCCGGGGCGGACTATGACAGTGGTGAAGACATGCACGCCAATATTCTCAGCCAACTACGAGCTCGTGAAAGAAGAGGTGGGTGCTATTTCTATTCCTAAAATTTCTAATAACTTGAACTGACACTTTGCTCCAGGTCGAGCCGGAATCTTCAACCAGCGAGAGCCATCTTCGATATGGACTGGCGGTGATGAAGCTCGCCGCGAGCAACTCTCTGCCATTACTGGGGGCGCATCGGATGCATCATCTAAATCCAATATGCTCGCCGAAATGTACCGCCCTCCCTTCGAGATCATGTCACGACTACCTTGGGATGTGGCGCGCGACGAGGGGAAGGACACTGAGAAATGGCTGCTTGTCAATGTCCAAGATGCATCAATCTTTGACTGCCAGGTTCTAAACCGTGATTTATGGAAAGACCGTGGGGTGCAAGATACCGTCAAGGAACATTTTATCTTCCTGCAGTACTCGAAGGATGACCCCCGTGCGTCTTCCTACCTCCAATACTACTTCCAGGGAAGCGACGTCTCCGACAATTACCCTCACATTGCAATTATTGACCCTCGAACTGGTGAACAAATGAAAATCTGGTCTGGACCCCCTTTGGTCAAGCCCGCCGACTTCCTCATGCAACTTCATGAATTCCTCGATCGCTACAGCTTGAACCGCAATGTGCGCAACCCTGTCGCCAAGCGCAAATCCGACAAGAAAGACAAGAGCGTTCATGCCATGACCGAGGAGGAGATGATGGAGATGGCAATGAGAAACAGTCTCGGAGGCGCAGCAGAAACTGGTCCGACGCTCGAAGACCCGGATGATTTGACGCGCAGTACGGATAACGTTAAGGGCAAGGGCAGGGCTACCGGCGAGGAAGATGTCGTCATGGATGAACCGGAGCCAGCCGCAGCCTCCCCATTCGCATCCATCCCCAGCAATCAACCACACACAGAACCTGCTGCGGACCCGGCCACAACTACACGCATCCAGTTCCGACACCCATCTGGCAGAGTCATTCGGCGCTTTTCGTTGTCGGATCCCGTCCAGAGAATTTATGAATGGCTCAAGGCCGATCCTCCCTTGGAAGACAAGGCTGGGGTCGAGTTTGACCTGAATAGCATGGGGCGCAATCTCATTGATCAACTTACGACGAGCATTGCCGACGCTGGGCTGAAGAATGGCACGGTTATGATTGGATATCTAGAAGAGTAATCCTCTTGCTTCCTTGATCTTTCAATCTTATCATCACGCTGCAACGTTTTCTGGGTTTTTGTACGGCGTTGATGGAAATGAATTGGATCCCGTGGGATCTCACCTTTATTCCCAAGCTGGGTTTCGTCATTTGAGGGGATATCGTTCATCAGCTAGTCTCTACAGTTGTCATTGCCAACCTGAGACCTAGATGTGAGGGTATACATAGTACCAAAGCTTGCATAGAAAGCGTGCAATGAATCATGATAATCATGACGGTACTTACGAAATAGAAAACACAAGGTATACTTGATCATAGAGGGAAACTGAGTAGCGTCTATATGTAGAGCTTGTTTCTACATGGGAGAATGCGAAAGGCTGAAATATTAACGTAGGACCAATTGGTTTGACATTCCCAATAAGGAAACGATTTATACTAGATGCTGAAGTCCTAATATGTTCCCATTCGAATTCCTATTAAGGAAGTTGAACGGTGGGATACCAGGGAGAAAAGAAACATCAAATTTACAACCCAATATCAAATCAAAAAGATAATTCAGACCTTTCAAGTCTGAAACTCGAGTCTCAGATAATTGTACAATTGTAATTGGACTCGGACAGCCATAGATACACCGCCCCCAGATAAGCAGCGGCAAAATAAGCCCCCCGCGTCGATAAACAAGCAAGGGCAGACGACATGGATATCCCTGAGAAGTCCGGAGATTGAGATGAGTCGTAACGTGAAGAGCATGCTACAAACCATTCAGAAACTCACACATACCTTCGCCGCTCCTGCTCCGATTGAACAATTGTCTTTGTTTACCAGTTGACATCTTATCAATTGTTAGCACCCAAACGATTCAACACCATCTCTTCTCTTCCCTCTCTCTTTTGTACTCCTGAGATCTTGCAATCTTAAAATACATTCCACAGATCTTATCAATTACATCAGATTGATCAGACTGCGACGCTATTCCATCCCACCGAGTCCACCTTCGAGCACCGTCACGTACGGCCCAACCCCACACTCCGTCCTCCTGATAGGCGACTACTAGTCGTGAATCTGACAATCCATTAATAGCCTCGAGAGATTAAAGTTTGATTTATGTCCATCGTCGTCTTCCGGCGACTTGGATAAATCGCCATAATGCCGCCTCCCATCGATCCGGAAACCATTTACACCAAGCAGACTTGCATCGGTAGGTCTTTCCATCCTTGGGCCTTAAGGGGCCACAGATTTCATATATCGCTAACTGGTGTGTTGTTTTTTAGGCGGTGGAAGCTTCGGTAAAGTGTTCAAAGGGTAAGTTAGACCTTCCATATGAACGTCTTTCAACAAAAGCTGACCCAAATCGGATGATTAGTCTGGATAAACGCACTGGAGAATCAGTGGCAATCAAAATCATAGATGTCGAGAATGCAGAGGACGATGTCGACGATATAATCAAGGAGATTGCCATCTTGTCTGAGCTGAAGTCGCCCTATGTCACAAAGTACCATGGCTCATACTTGAAGGGGTCCAACCTGTGGATTATCATGGAGTTCTGTGCCGGTGGTAGCTGCCACGGTCTCTTGCGACCTGGTGTGATCCACGAGGAGTACATTGCCATAATTCTGAGGGAGCTTCTGCGCGGGCTGGACTATCTCCATAGTGACCAAAAGCTGCACCGAGACATCAAAGGTACGAATATCTCACCTGGTTGAAATGGCGATGTGCAGTGACTAACTAACATCTTTGATTGCAGCTGCCAACGTTCTCCTCAGCGCGAGTGGTCAAGTCAAATTGGCGGATTTTGGCGTGTCTGGACAATTATCGGCAACAATGACCAAGAAGAATACCTTTGTAGGAACTCCGTTCTGGATGGCCCCCGAAGTTATCAAGCAATCTGGATACGATTACAAGGCCGATATTTGGTCCTTGGGTATCACGGCAATTGAACTTGCCTGCGGTGATCCTCCTTATGCCGACATTCACCCGATGAAAGTGTTGTTCTTAATCCCCAAAAACCCTCCCCCGACATTGGTAGGCGATTTTAGTAAGCCTTTCAAGCAGTTCGTTGAACTGTGCTTGCGTCGAGACCCTAAGGAGCGGCCATCAGCCAAGGAGCTTCTGGAGCATCCATTTGTGAAGCGTGCGAAAAGAACAACCTACCTGACAGAACTCATTGAGCGCGCAGAACGTTGGCAAATAACTCATCGGGGTCAAGATGACGACGACGAATATGACGGGTATGATGACAGAGAAGCTGATCAAACAGCAAAAGACAGAACTCAGGAAAAGGAAGACCTCTGGGACTTCGGTACCGTTCGTCCTGTGGGACAAGCACACGCCCCTCCGTTGCGCCCTATGGTAAAAGCATCCGAAACTGATGCACGAACAAATGAGACAGAGGAATGGGATCTGTGTGATACGGCACCCCGACAAGCCGCAACACCTCAAACCCAGTCACACGCTCAGGTGACCCCAGCAAACCCTGCTTTTAACGTTTCTCCCACCAAAACCCCTCTTCCTCCCTCTGCACCATCTTCCCCTCTTAAACAGCGCCCCTCCGAGATTGCACTTCCTTCACGCAAAGTCGCATCTCCAGTGGCTAGCAGACCCGCAGTAGACAACCCTCCCACAAGGGGATTGAACGAACAATACGCACAGGCAGCTACTCACTACCCTGGCAAAATTGATACTGGTTCTCCAGCCAAACCTAGCTCCGCGGTCAGTAACCAGGGTACTCCTTTTAAACAACTCTCCAGCGTTCCCCTTCAAGGCCAATACCGCACCCCATCTGGTCAAAATGTGCACAAGCCATCACCACTTTCTCGCGCCATTGCTGATTATTCGAGAAAAAAGCCACAGTCTCCACGCATCCCTCAAGCTGCTTTTCCTCTAGGACAGCAACCGCAGTCCCCGCGCATCCCTCAAGTCGCTCTTCCAAGACACACAGAGCCACTGCAACACACGAAGCCAGTTTCCGGACTCAAGTCTAAGCGTGCACCAGCAAATATGGATGATCGTGCTTTTCCCCACCGCTCAACCCCTCCGACCCCCACTTCCAGCGACCAAAAGCGTGCCAGCCGACCTCTCCCTGAGGCTGAGCGTGCAACCGCCTGCGGGTCTGTGATTCTCCCAGCCCTCCGTGCAGCCATGGACCGCCGCCGCAACCACCTCATCCGACTCGAACCAGGACGCAACCCTAATGACCCCCCAGCTACCCCAGAACAGGAGAAGGAATTCGATCGCAGCGTGCGCATCCACCATGGTCTGGAGAAGGTTGCTGAAGACATCGCTCGAGCTTTCAACAGCCTCCACCACTGGGATATGGAGAGACCTGTTGATATGGGCGGTGGTGTTGATGCTGTTCTCGACGCGTTCCTCGAGGAGGTCCTCGTCCGACTGCAGCCCACTACCGACACGTAATGGACGTGTTGGAGCTTTGTTTTGAGTAGAAATGAGTGTTCTCGATGGAGTTTCTAGGCCCTGTACTTTGCATCGCTTGACTTCTTGCTGTCTTTTGTCTCTTGAGGCCTTGGTCTCCCTTTCCTCCATGTGTATGTTATGTGTAGGAGTTAACGCTCCAAATTGAACTCTCATATTTGCTCTCACTTCTTGCTCTCATTTGTATGACTACATGAATTATTATTGTAATCTTGCTTAGCTCTCATCAAACGGGCATACTAATTAGGGCGCATGCGAGAAGATCATATGCTGGGCTGGTACTGATTGATTTAGCTAGTACTCTTCTCTTCTTTTTCTACTTCAACAGCCGGCTAATGCTCATCACTAGGTCCTTTATCCCTTGTTTTTTCTTCAGATAATTGATGCCGTAGTAAAAACTAATAGAATGCCTATCCTTCGACTATAAGGAGGTAACAAGATTCAAGATGTCTTCTTTTTTTTTGTCTCAAAAAAAGCTGTGATGTTTCCACTTTCAAGTCCCATTCGTCAATGTATTCATTACCGAGCACATCGTCGTCTATGGCTCTACTTGTAGACAGTTCCTATGTCATGATAGCCTTCTTGTTTGTCACAGACGACAGAAACCTCGAAATATCTCGGCTTCATTTTGTTTGCAACCCTCTTCATTGGAAACGTTTCCATTGCTTTACCTTCGTCCCGGGAATTGTAGTCTGTACATTTCTGCTCGGGTTCACAAGCTTATCTAACTCCTCTGGGCTTTTTGAGATCCGTGAGTCTAACTAGAATACTATCTGATAATTGACTTAGAGCAATGTGAAAAAGCAAGCCACAAAGAAAAATACAAGAGATAGTCAAAGGTCATACTTTGCAGATGTACTGGTTGGTACATCAAGCTGCTACTGTAACTGGGCTGCGGGCACTTGCATCATTTGAAAAGGATATGACTTTGGGATAAACTTATGGATGTACCCGTGGACACCGTAGTGTGTTCCAAGGTTGCACCAAAGTCTCTTTCGAGTAAGGTTGTGTCAAGTGGGCCACTTTAAGTGGGGGGTGTGGCCACGTGGATGGGGATTATTGTATGAAAGTTAAGGCTCTTCCCCTTCCTAGTATAGCCCAGGTACATAGTAGTAATTAAGAGTAACATCAAACTTGCTCTTACAAGGTGTAGGTTCTAGGTGGTTCGTCTTGGGACCAACGTACATAGTTCTATCCACATCAACTCCGCATACAAGGGGTGCTGCTATTGGCGGACTAGATGAATGTATTGCTCTAGTTCTAACTGCGACCTCTTGGATCAACAAATAAAGTGGTTGGATCATTTGTGGGGGCTTACCAGACCGCAGATCATGTAATGCATTGGATATGGCATGGCAGTCTTTGATGCCCATCTCTGGCTAGATATTATCTTAACTGTGTTTCTTGATGCATTGGCCGTAGGTCACAATAGTATCCTCGTCAGTTTACATGAGAAACAATGTATTCCATTAAAAAGTTCAAATATGATCATCCATGAGCGATCTATATCAAGATGGAATTCCTCCTGGGACTTGTTAGGAAGCATATCGGTCTCAGCCCGGTAGCTTTCTTATCAAACACTTTCTAGATGATGAGCGTCCATGGCTTGTGTTCTCCTCTTTTTGGCCTATCGCTCCCATAGCCATGCTTCTGCGAGAAAGCCAGAGAGAGAGGGGGAGAGATATATAATTTCTCCTTGGCTTCACATGGGCGTTTGGTGCTTTACTCAAACTATAGGTGGGATAACCCATATGGACTTGACGGAGAAGGTAAAGCCGGTGAAAGGACGTGGATCGACAACTGGTTTGAGTTGAGATACACTAACTAACCAGCAGACCTTTATCCAGATTAGTATAAGCCCAATACGTCAGATAAAATGTATCTTACCGATGCAGGAAGGCGTGGGGATAAGGCCGCAGATTCACCCGAGGGTCGTGTAGTAGAAAATCCCCATGATGGGTTTTCTAAATCACCATGGTAGAACGCGGCAGGGATATTCATCTTAGGATTCTCTCCTATCCACTAATACCATGTTCCTACTCTGTGAGAACCAGAGCTGTCTCAAACACCCGGAGAGAGAAAACAATTCAGTGAACTCAATATTGAGCGCAAATCCAAGAGGGTGACAAGTCTTTTTGTCGAGCTTATAGAATGATCTGCATGCTAGGGTCATTCACCCGAACCGATACCGTGCGAAGGGTATAAGTTCCCCACACACTGAGTCTTTTCATGACTTCAGTGTTCGCCAAAGGTGAATTTTGATGGGCCTTCAAGCATGGAACGGTGGAGAGAGACATAAGTGAAACCTAAGGTTTCCCTCTAGGATGGCCGGAACAGCCAATCCGTCTCCGGGGTCGGAATCAAGTAGTTGGTGATATTAAATTCGTTCGCATTGGAGGAATGCACACCATCGTCTACTGGCCCCGTTGGAGGAGCGGGGCCAGCATCCGTCAATCCATGAATCGACATCGGATTTGTCACAGACTCTGGGATCTCCAAATGGGTAGTAGTCAAGTCAGGAGCCCGAGTAGGAGGAACACGGGGAACGTTGAAGAAACCAAAAACATCGAGGTACTCCAATTCGTTGGGGGCGAAGTTGCGGGCGGGAATTGACGCTAGAGGAGGCCGGGGCTGATGGCTCTCGCCAATCCCATTGTCAGCGGGTGATCCACGTGGTTGACGCGAGATCAAAAAGTCTAAGTCAAATGCACAGCGACGCATATCGGCAAGAATCTTGACTGTTGATGGCGTGGAGCGTTCGCCGTCTATGGCAGTCGATTGCTGATACTCATTGTACTCGTCCAGCACGCGTTGAAGGATACTGCTGTACCGCTCAGCAACCTTCCAGTATTTTCCTAGCTGAAATAGAGTATCCACAAAAAAGATGATATCGGGGCTGACGGTATGTGCAATAGTTGAGCCGTGGACGAGGAGTAGGCGCGCTGAAACCCAAAGAGTAAAGGCGAAGGGCGGGCCCATCTTGTCTAGCATGTTGTGCTCTACAACAAACCTTGTTACCGATAGAATGTTTTCGACGGCGAGTAGGCATCGTTGGCTAGCACTGTATGAGGGTGTGAAGATTGGAGACCGGGTTGTCGGGTATGCTGCCGAGGAGTGTAGACGAATCACAGCTCTAGAGTGGTTGTCCCGTTAATTACTTCGAATAGAACGATCAAGATATGACGCACTCACGTTTGGTAGGTTGCATGCAATTGCACCCAATCGCTGTGCGGAGCTCGGCCATGCTTGGATCCACTAAAAAGTCGGGACGAGTTTTCGTATGCATATTCCGCTGGGAGATTGAACTCCCATGATGTTAGCTCGCTGTCAAGTTTGCGGTAGGTAGCTTGCCATTCCTCAACATCGGAGAGAGCTCCGATATCCACAGGCCGTTTCAAGAACAGGTGAATCCGCGAGAGGATACCCAAGATTTCAACATAGAGACCGAAAGACCCAACGTTTTCAGCTTTACTGAGATAATCCGCACGGTCGCTAGAGCATTGGAACCACCGCGTCTCAACGGGCTGATTCTTCATAAAATAATCATCCTTGCAAGGGAGTTTGCGGTCGATATCTCTGTCATCCAAGGCGAAATTGAACGCAGTCGCCAGGGTGGAATATCGGTCCAGCAAGTATACCATCCAGAACAAACGCCGTCTACTCTCATCTTCAATCCAAGAGCCTGGCTCAGCAAGAGTGACAGCTCTCAGAGTATAAATTGAGGGATAGGTAGGGTTGATAAGAGAAGATTTCGATTCCACAGCCAACCCTAGCTGAACTACAGACCGGGTAATCAGGGCAAGTAGCTTCCAACCCGGTGGACCATTGGATGATCCAACCAAATCAAGAGCTAGAATCACGAGTGCCTGAAGTGCCTTGACTGAAGAGTTTTCCAGGCCATACAAGACGACCTTTTGTTTGGATGAGTCATGATAACGCTTTCTGTTCTGGTCATTAAGCCTGTTGTCAGACGAAAATCGCAGTGTTGTTGCCACAATTGCATACAAGACCATTCGGTCTGCCTCGTCTAGTGGTGACGGGCCAAAAAAGGTATCTAGCGTTGTTCGCCGATGGAGGATCGGGCACCAGGAGTTGATATGTTCGAAATAGAGATCTACCAAAGCATAGAGTAAATCGTACGGTGGCAGATCCAGATCAGGATCAGTAAGAGATTGCTCTTGGTTTGAGTATATGTTGACGGGGACCTTCAAAGACGATTCGTTTCCTCCGTAATCGTGATGTGCGTTTTGTGTCGGTAACAACCGGCCAACTGGCGCCATTGACATGTCGTGTTGCACATGATTATGTGAGGCATTCTTCACAGACCCATCCGATGGACTGTTGGTAGACACATCCGCATGGCGTGAGGGTAGAGTAACAGTAGACCCGGGATCGTTGAAGTAGAGGGCCGTACCCGGACTCGGTCCGTGGACTGCTGACGGCTCGGACGGAGAGCTATATGAAAGAGGGCCCGTGTGGGGTAACTCATGGCCTACTGAGGTCTGGCTTTGTAGGATATGCATCTCGATGAGCCGAGCTTGCGATTGGATAATATCCTCCAATCGATCTAAGACACGAGTGAGACATGAAATAGACGAGAAGCCTGTATAGCAACTTACCAAGTCGCTGTTCCAGCTCCTTTCCATAGCCAGCTCTCAGCCCTGGCTTTTTTCGTTCCCTATATTCACATAGCTGGCCATTTCGGCTGCACCAGCCGCAGCTTGGCTGTACTCGGTCTGGTTGGTGTCAGAAAAGGAACATTTGCCTAGGACCATTTAACGCCATACCGCATTTAACTTTTCGATGCTTGCACAGTTCACATCTTGGTATGGTTAGTCGGGGGTGACGTTTCATACAACGGCTAGCCGAGGTTGAGGTACGCACGAGACAGTCAGGGGCCGTTTTCGCTTCAACGCTCTTGTGGAGCCATTGAGTCCAGCATCGTTATCGGAATCCGAGGAATACTCTGCACTCTGGTCTCGACTTGGGTCCCCGAATTGCTGATTGGAGGACGGGGTCTCCTGGGGCGGAAGCGCAGTGTTCGGCATTTTGATTTAGCGAGATAGCAATTCGCCCTATCAGGGACCGAGCATTATGCAAGGCCGATTCAGGGGTAAATTCTTGAATGGGCAGACCTAGTATATTGTTTTTAGAATATAGGGCGCCTAGGGTTCTTCACTGTAGTTATTGAATCCGAGGAAAAGAGAAAGAAGAAACAGAAAGGGAATCATTGGAGCTAAGGCCTCAGGCAGAAACCGGGGCACCCCGCATTTTCCACTTTGGGAATCCACTAGCTCTGTGTTGTCTTTAAGTGGTCTTTTCAGAGGTCTTTTCAGTGGTCTCTTTATTAATCCTCTCAGATATCATTCTGTCTTATCGGTTTTGTAGGTCGACGGCAAAAACGGCGGGAAAAGTTTTTATGAAGTGGACTTTTCCAAGTATATATACCCTTCGATAAAATCCGCATAGAGGCTTGAGATCAATCATATATTCGGCCAATTTGCCAATTGTGGCACAAGTTGTCCTCGTCGCCTTGGTTGTCAGGTATCGCGTGGACTTCGACTCAGGGACCTTTGGGCTTCCCCACAGCCAGTAGGCGAATGGGGCTGTGCCGGGATACAATAGCCACGTTTGGGATGAATACATGAAAAAGTAAAAAATAAGCAATGATGAAGTAAGAGCAATAATAAATCCCTCGCTCGACGGCGGTGCGTTGCATGCCGCATACGCCTCTAACCTTCCGGCTTCTCTCCGTCATTGTCGTGCATCTCGTGAGCAATGGGTCCGATGTAATGTATGAGGTGAAGTGCGGAGGATGTGATGGTGTGAGGTCCTAGTAGAAGATTGGGGAGAGGACTTCTGAGTACTTCACGCGATTTTATACGTGGCACGATGTGTGTTTAAGGTGGAAAGACTGATGTTCAGTATGCAGATCACTCTTGGAGAAAGCTTAGATCTTAGATATTGTAATGAAGCTAAGATTGCTGAGTTGTTAAAGAAACTAAGTTGCCAACTATGGAATATATAGTCGGCCGTATATGCGGCCTTGTGGTGTTCAGTGTCTCTCCAGTGTTCTTTTCAGTGTTCTGTTCTTCTCGGATATAAATATTGAGAATACTCCTAAGGTGAGAATTTCCTAAATAGTCCATAAGATTCCCCGACCAAGGCGTTGAAATTCGAGAATAACGAATAACCCCATATATTATGGAATTCCAGCATTTTATCCGGTCCAAATATAGCCTGAGATGAACATATGTCGCAAATTCTCCGAGTCGCCGTTTCTCCGTCTCTCGGGATAGCAATGCCCCGAGCTCCTCGGCATGTGGAATTGAAATAGACATGAGTCCCCCGCAATTGTTGGATTCCTACTTTTTTTTCTCTATATCCTCCTTTGGACAATTATTAAGTCATTTCTTACTGATACCTCATTTCATACATTATGGGCTCAATAACAGAATTCCCCCGCATCAAGGCAGTCCGCACCTTCATCATTGACGGTGTTGGCTCCGGCGGCGACTACCACAATGTAAGAGTTCTGGAATCCAATTGTCTCGATATCGTATTACTAACTATTCACACAGGTTAAAGGAGGCCACTGGTTGATCGATAGCAACATTTCCACCCCTATGACCAAGTGGGCACAATTCCGTGGCTCGCGAACATCATGGGGCATCAATGTTTTAGGATCATTTTGTGTGGAGATTGAGGCTACTGATGGCACCAAGGGCTTTGCAACTGGTTTTGGAGGTCCCCCAGCATGCTGGCTGACCGAGCAACATTTCAACCGCTTCCTGATTGGCGCTGGTATGTACACGATCTCATATACAACAATGGATCTAACTGACGAACTATATTTTAACAGACCCCCGCGACACCAACGACCTTTTTGAGAAGATGTACCGCGCCTCAATGTTCTACGGCCGCAAGGGTTTGCCAGTCGCCGTGATCTCAGTTATTGATCTGGCTCTGTGGGATCTGCAGGGCAAGATCCGCAACGAGCCCGTATACAAGATGATTGGAGGTGCGACTCGGACCAGGTTGAACTTCTACTGTACCGGCCCCGAGCCTGGCTCCGCAAAGGCCGCCGGCTTTATCGGTGCCAAGGTGGCCTTGCCTCATGGTCCTGATGAGGGTACCGAGGGCCTTCTGAAGAACGTTGAATACCTGCGCCAACAGCGCGAGAAGGTCGGCGCTAACTTCCCACTACGCGTGGACTGCTACATGTCCTTGACTGTCAACTACACAATCCAGCTAGTCAAGCGCTGCGAGGCTGCTGGGCTCGACATTGACTGGTGGGAGGAGTGCCTCTCGCCCGATGACTTTGATGGCCAAGCGCTCCTCAAGCGTGCCCACCCCACCGTCACTTTCACCACCGGCGAGCACGAGTACTCCCGCTACGGCTTCCGAAAGCTTATCGAGGGCCGCAATGTCGATATTCTCCAGCCTGATGTGATGTGGGTTGGTGGAATGACCGAGCTGCTCAAGGTCTCTGCCATGGCTGCTGCTTATGATCTTCCCGTTGTACCCCACGCCTCCGGTCCCTACTCATACCACTTTGTCGTCTCCCAATCCAACAGCCCCTTCCAGGAGTACCTTGCCAACTCTGCCGATGGCCACACCGTCCAGCCCGTGTTTGGTAACCTTTTCTTGAACGAGCCTATTCCTACCAACGGCTACCTTGATGTCTCTATCTTGGACAAGCCCGGGTTCGGTCTGGAACTCAACCCCGCTGCTCCCTTGATCCCTGCTTCTGCTCTCCTTACTCCCGCACCCCAGAAGTCCCTACGGGCACCAGATAACGAGGAGACGGCCAATGGCTCTGCTTAAATGTGTTGGACACTCTTCCTACTTCATCTTCGATTTATTTCATGTTTATTAGTTATTTACGGTTTATACGAGAGTCATGTACATATGCATTGGATTTTAGGATCCTTTAAATTCCATCTCATGCCCCCTTCTGATACCATTCCAATCTCCTATTCTTTGGCCACACATAATAGATATCCTCCACTCTGTGTATACCGGTATCAAAAGACGTAACATAAACATCGCAGTAAACTTGCGAAAATTTTATTCAGTGACAATCAGAGTTATTCTATCCCTGCAATATGTATTTTGGTAATCGTTTCCCCAGGACATGTCCATGGGTAGATATTTCGCAATGGACCTTCCCAAAAAATTCTTTGTTTATGTACCGAATCCGCAGTCCAACAGGTATTCTGTTTCGTCAGTTTGGCCGAGTGGTTAAGGCGTTAGACTTGAACTACCTGGACTACGTCCTCAATGTCTCATAATCTAATGGGTTCGCCCGCGTAGGTTCGAACCCTGCAGCTGACGATTATCTTTTTCTTTTTCATCAGATTGATAACGCTCCTTATCGACCGACCAACTAGCACATAGATTATGCTATAGCTTCTTCAGAAGCAATTTTCTTGAAGAGAGTATCGTTGTTCACAGGTTTTAATGAGAAATGACGGCTGGTTCTCACCTTTTTTCCCTGCGATCAACTTCGCCCGATGTTTCATCTATTACTTGGTTGCAAGGCCCGACACTTCAAGAGCTACAAAGTGGAAAATTACATGCTGATCACTAACTATTATATAGGAGTTCGGAATCAACGCCGCACAAAGCCTCGGGCAACAATCGGCGACTAGAGAGATATGAGTCTGAAGGCATGCCATATGATATTAGTTGTCGGTGACTGCCGTTACAATAGAGGTTTGCATTGAAGTACTATTTATTGTATTGATGATAATGCGCAGCATTCGAGGAACAGGGCCAGATCAGTATCTGCAGGCAAATCCCAGCAACACAATATTGGCTAGATACCTAGATTACTGAAATGGAAATATGAGAGTAATCTAGAAACCCAGGCAGTTAAGGATCTTGAGCAAGTGCTCCTCACATTTTCCCCTGAAAGATAGAATGACCTCCTCTGACTGCAACCGCAAGATATCCGAATTACTGAGGCGCCAAGGCAGAATTGCACGGAGGACAGAATCAACATCTGCCACCTTGTCAATTCCCACATTTTTAGTAACCTTCTCTGATATTCCCTTTCGGTGTCTTGTTATTTTCATAGGTCGACAGTAAAAGGCATTCTAAGTATACCCTTTGATGAGTGGGGTTTCCAAGACAAATGGGCAATCTTAGGGCAACCTAGGGGTACTATATACGCCCCCAAACAAGCCACAATGTGCACTATCCCCTAATATGTATATACTACTCCGTACTACCTACGGGGTATACATTATAGAAAAGATTACCAGTCAAAGAACTAAACGCAGGCTGATCCTCGTGCGGCGACCAAATACATGGGGGCCAAAGACATATCCTTACTTAAAAGGGAAGAGGCCCCCAAACTCTTAGTCTGCCTTGTACCTTGACCATGCGTCATCTCTGTAACTTGGTCGTTCAATTTAGAGCAGAACCCTTTCAAGGTTCCGGCGCCACCAAACTTTGTATTTCTAAGATCAACCTCATTATCTCATGCTTCCTTGTCTTTTCCTATAATCTTCTCAACCCCATTTGTTTTACTATATGGTGACAAGATGGAATCACTCACACCCACGAAACAACCTATCGCCATCCGTCCAGAACATATTGCTTCGTCGACGACAACAATCCAGGTAAAGCAACATAGCGCGAGTTGGTCCAGCGGCAAATTCACAATTTCAACCACTCAAACTGCCGAAGAACCTCTTCTAAAAACTCTCTTCAGTGTTGACGGTGATGCTATCTCATTGTCTCAGCGACGACATTTCCGCGACGCCTCAGGCCTTCCCCTTTTCGAGATATCTCGGAAAAAGGTCGGGGTAACATGGTATCTCCATCTCCCCGGCGAGAGCAGCAGTAAAGGAAATGCTCCCGAGCCTATTGCGACAGTTGTACCAAAATGGAGCGCCCTCAAAGACAAATTTGACGTGCACCTTCGGAATGTTGCTGCAAATGGAGAAGAGACGATACTGGAGGTTCGTGGACAGAATGTCTGGAAGTCCAAGACACATGTTTATCACCGTGGAAAATTGGTTATGGTGGTAAAATTGACCGACATGGCTGCGGTCTACCTACCCGGAAAACGACCATCATGGGAAGTGGTGGTGGCAGAAGGGATGGACCTATCGCTGGTAAGATTAGCTTCTACCCAGAGGGTGCATAGGATGATGTTTCTAATTTTTGATAGGCGTCAGTTATTGCTGTTCTTCTAGCTGCGATGTTATACCAGAGTAGTGAGGCACGATCAGACACCCTCACGAACACGAGTTACTGATTCTCCAAATAGGCGGCAAAGGGAAGGCACCGGCGAGTCATGATAGTCCTACGAGAGGAAGCAATGAATCAACTTAGATATGAAGAAATAGATGAAGATTCAGTGTAGAACGAAGTGTCATTGTTATCTAGCGGTCATAAGTGAGTATGTATTGACTAGTGGGTTGGACTCAGGAATATCATGGAGAGATACTCCATCCATGTTGGAAATTCAGTATAGTTCGCCAATTTTGCGCTTTGCCTTTAGTTGCACAATTTCCTTATACTACAGATATCTGACAATGCCTTTATAATTCTGAGAATCTGAATAAATTCACGTGAAACTTGGCTCAACTCACATTACCCGTAACACCTCCGTTATGGGCGCCCCGGAGTTACTCCAGGGGTTCCCCACATTCTCGGGGTAACATCACCGCGAAATACCGAGCTGGAGAAATTCATCCCACCTTGCCTAGGTGAGAATTGCGGGCATTGCGACACTTCACAACCACAATGTCTTCCCCCAAGTTATTAGTTGGCAAAGTCGCCGCCATCACTGGCGGTCTCACAGGCATCGGACGGGTATGATATCCCATCTCCGAATAGAAATGAATCTAAAAAACACTAACAATACTACAGGCAATTGCACTTGATTATATCCGACATGGAGCCAAAGTCTCCATCAGCCATCTGGGTGGCGCAAAGGAAGACGCACTGCTAGAAGCCCTACGCAAAGATGTGAACGAGATCGAAGCCGAAGCAGCCAATACTCGATTCCTCACGGTATCCGGCGACATTTCACAACCAGAGACAGGCCAGAACTTCGTCGCAAAGACCGTCGAGGCATTTGGTCGACTAGATGTATTCGTGAGCAACGCAGGCGTGTGCCAGTTTGCCGACTTCCTAGAGTGAGCTATATCCCCCCCCCCCCCCCCTCAAATTTACGACACCCCTCTTCTCCTATCTAACAATCCCGCTAGACTCGAACCCTCTCTCTTAAACCACACAATTTCAACAAATCTCTCAGGCGCATTTTATGCCACTCAAGCTGCAGCCCGCCAAATGGCACTAACTCAGTCACCATCGGGCGGCTCCATTATTGGCGTGAGCTCCATCTCCGCTCTGGTTGGCGGTGCCCAGCAGACACATTACACACCCACCAAGGCCGGTGTATTGAGTCTCATGCAGTCTTGTGCGTGCGCGCTTGGAAAGTATGGCATTCGGTGTAATGCGCTACTACCGGGGACTATCCGGACGCAGCTTAACGAGGAAGATATGAAGGATCCTGTTAAGCGGAGTTATATGGAGGGTCGGATTCCACTGGGTCGACTGGGTCAACCGCGGGATTTGGCTGGACCGGCTGTTTTCCTGGCTTGTGAGGAGTTGAGTGGTTATGTGACTGGTGCGCAACTACTAGTTGATGGTGGGTTATTCGTTAACCTTCAATAAGTTCTTTTGGATCAAACTACATAGCGGTTACTAAGTATTTACCCACTGCCCATTTCCCCACCAAAACTGACCAACTTTGAACCCTATTCTCTCAATAAATTTATATTGTAAACGGCGGACCTGTGAATTACTGTATCCGGTTAGTTTTGCCTTTTTGGGTTTAGCGCCCCCAATACGCTGTCACGTAACCTACCTTCAATGCCCTCCGACATAAAAGACCCGTCTTCGCTGCTCCTCCTCCCTTTCTCTCACTTTTCCATTATTCTGCCTCTCTATCTTGCACTCATCGCCGCCCTCTTTCTTTTACTCTGGGCCCCACCGACTACTGCACATTTGCTTTCAGCCCGACGCACTGCCCCTTTCATTTTTACCGGAGATGCCGCTTGATCCGACATCCAGCTTGCAATGCCTGTCACCCAGAAGCGTAACCACTGGGATGATACAGCATCCTGTTCTTTCGTGTCGATGATCCTATTCCTTCCCTAGGGCAGTGACTGAGCACCATGCTACGAGGATATCTAAGTCTCCCTCTGCCAGTGCGCCTTTTCGTCTCTGATTCCGCGGGCCTCCCTTCAAATCTGCAATGTGCCAGTATACCCTCGACGCTGCATATCCCTCTCCCGCCGCATCACCTGAGGTTGCATTGTATAGCCCCGGCTTTATAAAATGGCTCCTGGTTGCCTGGCCAAACGCCTAGTTGTCGTTATCGTCGGTCTCTCCGATCCCTCTCCACCTAATTAGTGAAAACTCGAAATCACAGCTTGGTCATTCGGGCTAATAGCGAAAATGCCGCACACGCCCTGGACCTTGGTCGATGCTGTATCTTGTGGTCAATGCGAGACTGCAACTATGGGAATTTTTGCTAGTGAGCTATAACTTGTTGTGGACTATGAAACTGGTATGGTCTAGCGTCCTCGACTGCAATACGTTGGATTGTAGGATCTGGTTGAGATTGTCTACTTTTGGTAGAAGAAGGATTACATCTTCTGGGCCTCTGTCGTCGTCTATAAAAGAGACTATAATTCCACTAATATGGCAAAACTGGAATTCGAATCACCTTTAAATTCTCCTCTTCGCCTGTTCCTTGTTTTCTGCCGGTTTCTTTGTTTTATGAGTGCCCGTAGTCACTATATACCAAGAGTCTTTAGCCGTCTCTTTACTATATGTGAGTTTTCCTTTGTATTTTTTTTGGCCCTGGAGTTGCGCATGATGCCTTACCCGACTGGACGCTAATCCTTACGCTAAGTAGCCCTTTAGAGATGATTGCTTCGCCATAGCCCTCTTCTGGCGAGGTGTAGTAAGTAGACTGTGGACTTTTTCGAATATGAAACACTTTGATCTAATGGGAGAAATGCCGCATATACTGTCGGCCTTGTGTGTGACCCCCACAGTCTTCTTACTTTCACTGTGCGGAACCGCACTCTGTCAAACCGACATGATGTTGTGGACACGTTGGGTCTAAACCACCAGTACTCTCGACTCGGTATGCTTTCCTTTATCCAGGCCAATCCAACGTTGCATTGCACAGCCCCTGGTATCGCAGATCTGCCTATAGCTTCCTGTTTCTGGGCGCAGTAGCGCATAATTGTCATTGTGGGTCTCTGGGCTGTTTGATCTAGTGGATTTGTTTTTGAAGTCACTAAAAGATGGTATTTGTTAGTGGCGAGAAGAAAACGCTGCCTTGTTATGAGGTTAAGGATGGCCGGCGACTGTATAAACTCGCTTATAATCATGTAGACAACTAGTAAATGAATGAGCTTAAGGCTATAGCGGATCCGCATTGTAGACCGTCGGCGAGCGCGATAGGAAAATATAGCCAGTGGCCTACGATCTATGTTCTGTAATCCGCGTGATACCGCGTCATTGATGATTTGGGTGAGCTATTCAAATATTCTGCGCTAGGTTAGAGAGGCTAGCTAATTAACCTTATGGGCGGCCCCTAAGTAAAACTATACCCTACTCAAATGGTAGGACTAGACTTTAACTTGTTCCTCACTTGTCCCCTATCTATGCTTATATATCCTATAACGTATTTTTATTAGTAGGAGTCGCTGGCGGCTTTAACTGGGAAATGTATTTGGTAACCTACAATTTCCGATTCTTATAAGTGCGCCGGAACTGCTACGTGTCTTGGACGAAATGTACTTACTCGGATAATGTATTCCGGGTTTTTAGCACTAAGGGATCGGGGCGAATATACTTTGTATTAGTGTACGATACTTAGGAAGCAGCGGTTATCTTTAGTAGACACGTAGAAAATGCTATCGGTTTTTTAATAAAGCTTAGAGGCGTAAGAGAAGAGCTAGCTTAGTCCGAAGGGTTAGGTAATTTATATAGTATTTTATTATATCTAAATCTAAGAAGTATTCCTAAGTCCTAGTAGGAACTGTTTTAATTTGTTAGAGGGTCTTCCTTTTACTAACGTTATTTTTCGTCGCTTCTCCCTAGTAGGTTCTTAACTTTCTATATATACTCTATATCTCCTAACTTAGGATACAAACGAAGTATAGTATCTAACTGTGACCTCGTAGCCCTAATATTCTTTTCTGTCCGTAGATAGTGCGTCTTAATAAAACTCTTATAGACGTCTTTAAAGTAGAAGGCTGACTAGAAAAATAGTCTCTTTCTAAAGTCATTCAGCAACGTTAACACTATAAGTGACGGGTGCTGTGGAAGCTCTTTCTTCTTGATAGAATCCTCAAGGTGAAGACGGTCTTCTGTGAAGCTTTCGCCTTCTGCCACACCATCATTATTCCATCTAGGAATGTCGGCTATGAACCAAGGGTGGTGAATAATGGCTGGCAGCGGTGCCACAGACATCCAATCCCAGTCAATGACCCTATGTTTGATTCCGTCTGTTAGAACGAGGTTATACAGTAGAGAAGCGACTTTTTAAGCCTACTAGCCTTATATTGGGAGTATTTTTATAAAATTTCCAACTTATTCTAGTGAAAATGTAACAATATTCTATGGACAAACTAGAACAGTTGTAAAAAACAGTCATTTATTTTAATAACTCAGTGGCTTTGTAAACGCCAAGACCAGCTTTTTATGTAATCGTGGGATTTCGTGGGGGCCTAATGGGGGCCCACGATAGGCCGGGGGTTGGGCTTTGGGCTTTGCGGAAGCCTAGCCGATTCAGTCCATAGTTCCATCGACCTGACGAACCTCCGCGCTACGATTATCCATATACCATATTCTCGGCCCTCCGTAAGGTCGAATTCGTCTTTCCCACCAATTGCTATTGCATATAGACTTGCGTTATGACGGTTATACAGAGGTTTTATTTCTTCCACCAAAATACTTTAGCTTCTCCAAGGTGGAGAAAGGAGTAGCGGTGGGCCAATCACACATTATCTTTCTGTACTCGCATTTCGAAACAACCAATTATTTAATCACCGGCTGCAAGTTTGCCTGCCCGTTGCCTCATGCTTTCCACCAATATAGGTCTTGCACCGCTCGTCGACAACTATGTGTTTATTTACTTGATATCGTCGAAAGCATCGTTGAAAATGCAAATTCGGCCAACTCCTAAATAACCGTTGCATTTTTTTCTTTATCACCATTGTGACTCTGCGAACAATTTAGCTATCTTACTTGCCCCCCTCAATTCGGTTAGCGTCTTTATCTTCGTAGTTCATAGTGACGCTAGTCCCGAACTGGTTACATTTAAAGTCGCGGACCGAGAATATGGCAAAGAAAGGATTAAGGACACAGAGCAATAGACGTCTCAAATTTTTTTTCAAGTGATCTGATAGCCAAAAGCCATGAGGTGGGTAGCTATGTTATTGATTGCGAATGACAGAGACTGATGTGGGGCACAATGAGCTGAAAGCGGTTAGCGTTTCTCTGTATTCTGCTCAGAGTCGTTCTCCACGACCGACGTACACATCGTCCCGCAATTACTGTCCCTCCCAAACCAAGCAAGACCAAGCCTTGCAGCTGCAAATATACTGCTATATTTGTAGAAGAGTAGGCTCTGCAGTAATCAGCGTCTTTTGTGTTTGAACTAGACCTAAAAAGTTTGTTTCAAGAGGTACAGTGGTGTAACATTAGTATCTGACCTTGGGTACTTCGGCGCCCGGACCCACTTTTTATTACTGCCTGGCAGAAACCTCCTGAATTTAACATTGTATATATAGCGCGCTCGAAACGCGAGATACGAAGCCCTAAGAAAGTAGACGGTATAATCTTGGCACTAAGGCGGTCGGTGGGCCGATGTACCCAAGGTCAAATACTAATGTTACACCACTGTATACATCTGTAAGAGCGGTACAATGTGACGTATAACCTCCTGTAAGGCTCGTGCTCTTCGGGGATAACTCACGTGAACGTATTGCTCTCAAGAGGATCCTCACAAGAGGATTTCCCTCTCAAAACAGGGCTCTTAATACGTTCTTTTCGAGTCAGCATATTTCTTGAGAGCAGCAGCCTATGATCATATTATCGTGATCGCCTGCTTGGGGTAAACCCCTCCATACATTACATATGTAGATTCAAGAGATGCCTCTCGGGTGGTAAATCGTCCTGAGATGTTTCTCTTGTAAGTACGTAGCTCATGTTTGTGCAAGAATGACAAGTCGGACTTCATATTTCTATACAAGATTCAGGACGAAGTACATATATGTTCTTACGATTCCTACAGGGGTGACGTTCGGCTCGCCTTCTTATCGCAGAATTCAGGGAGGTCTAAATCAGTGCCAGATAATATCTGATCCCAGATTCCATGCTCCCAGGCACGCTATTGATTGTTCCCAGAAGTAGTAACTAACGCTCCCAGGGTACCACTTCTCATTCCCCGGAGCTATACAGTCCACCCCGGGAGCTATAGGTCCTCTGGGACTATGACCATTCCTCCTGGGAGCGGCTAAGAGCGTGCCTAAGAACCATGCCATGGATCCTGGGATCGAATATGATCCCAGAAATGTGAGGGTCTCACTCGCGAGATAAAAGAGCGGGATCTGGTCTGGGTAATTAATATTTGGAATGCAAATTAAAACGCGGGCAAAGCGCAAAGACCCTGTTTGAAGAGATATGACGTTGATGAACAATAATATGCAACCAACGGTTTTTGGGAGTTGACCGAAAGCACAATCAATATCAACGATGCTTTCTACGACAATCAGTAGAATAAACGAGAATAAACACATAGTCTGTAAGACATCGTCGACGAGTAGTACAAGGCCCATAGTGGTGAAAGATGAGGGTTAACGGCAAGCAAACTTGCAGTTATTGATTAAACAATCGGTTGTCTCGGAAATGTAAGGGTTGAAAAGAAAAATTATAATTATAATTAATTCATTGTTTTTTTAAAGAAGTAGAGTGTTTATTGAATATGATTGGGTAGACAGCAGTCTCCACATCAAATCACGCGCATTTTTCCTAATACCTAGACACCCCTAAAATCTACAGCTAAAATTTATTTTCACCCGTGCTAAGCTTAATTTATGCCATATTTTCCAGGTCCAACCGCCTCGTACCTTGGTGGATTATAATAGTTCTCCATAATAATTAATAGAAGTCGTGCTAGATACCATTGAAGCTCAGCGCGGAGAATCCTTCTCAAACCTTCACGAGAGTTTCTTATTATGTAATTCATATACAGGCTTTTTCATACCTCTAGAAGTCGCTTTGTCTCCACCACGGTTGAATTACGCACGCGATAAGCTGACTACGTGGGCTATCTAGTTTCCCCTATCCTCAAGCCAACAAGTAGTCGTGAATGACTTAGGAATCTACTGCGAACTCTTGAGTATGGAGAATCCTCTTTAGAACCACAAGTCATCGTGCTTTACCCTCAGGGCCTCAGTAACTTCTAATCTATTGAGATAATAGCTGTTTCAAATCGCGGACCGAGAATATGGTAAACAAACTATTGACTACAAAGGTTTTGGTCTGGTGGATGTTCCGCTTTGGTCGTACAACTTCATATATGTTGTTCCGGTGTATCTTTATCGATCTGCTCTAGATCCTGGTCTGTTACTAGCATTAGGGATAGATAGTAGGAGTTCTTGATAGATCAGTCGTCTTTTCATCAGAGACAGCATAGTTGGAGACATACTAACTGCGAGCCAAGGAAAGCCCAAAATCCTAAAGTATCCGCTGATAAGATAAATACTTGGCCTGTTTCCCGAAGGCGTATGCCCACACAGACATCAGCATCACACATCTTGCTGTATTCGGACGCTTTTTTCATTAGGCTTGATTTGCGACGACCTTGCTTTTGGCGCATGGACTTTTTGACAGATTTAGATCGATTAGAATGGGTGGGAGGTGCGGAAGCCATGTTAAGAGATGCCTCAAAGCGCCACTGTTGGGAATGGTCGAAGAAAATCAGGGCACTAAATAGATTAAGTAGCTCTCAGGTATTCTTAAAAGCTTCGAATGGGTACAGTATTAAAGCGTTGAAAACCAGTGTCGCACTCCAGAAACCGTGGTCTTCAGAGTTCATGGCCCACGAAGACCTGAAACTGTCCCTGGTGAGTTTATTGACACGGCCATATTGATGCCTGCCGCACCAAAAAAGGGTTGGCTTCTCCAAAAGTCGAGGAGCCGGTCAACAATATTATAGTAACGCATCAAGCTGAGGCCTAGTTATACTAGAATTTCGTTTTTGGCAGCTAACCGATGTGTAAACATTGGATGAATCGGTCAACTGCATGTGTGGTTAGAGCAACGTTTGTTTTTTTGATTCTTTTTGTGTTTATTAATTTCACAATCGACATACCTCAAATTCAGGAGGTAAAGATTTGATTATTCTTCTGTACTCGGATTTCTGAGCCAACTAATTGTTTAATCACCAACCGCAAGTTTACTCTTACCATTTGACCATAATGTTTTCACCACTCATCCGCTAGTCCATGATGTTTCGTTCAATCTGCGATTATCATGAAAAGCATCGTTGAAGATACAAATTTGGCTAACTCTAGTGTTTCATTTTATTGTTTATCAACATTGTGACTCTATGAGCAGTTCTTTGCTTGCTATCTCTTCTCGAGGAAGGGGCGAACATCACCACAATGGACGGACGCCATTGATCGGTCACTCTTCCCTTCTTTTTATTGCATGCATTCTGTATATTTCTCAATTCGGTAAGTATAGTTTCATTTCAGAGTAACGCTAGTCCCAAACTGGCAATACACCGCTTGCCGACGGAAGAATAACCAAATACAGAAACACATCTTGATCATAAGATAGGCATCAAAAGAGACTTGGTTTGTTGAGGTGAAGGTCTTTGCTTCTAGAGTCATATGTTGATTACTTACTGTATTCCAGATCTCGCGACTGAGATCCGGAATCATATCAGCCCCAGGATCTATAGTAAGGTTCCCAGCAATGCACGTAGTCGCTCCCAGGAGTAAGAACTATAATTACTAGAGGATATACAGCTATTTGGAGTGAATGTGACAGAACGCGGGTGCTTGGGTTGTACCACTACGCCTGCTGGCCAAAAAGGCACAATGTTGGTCAGCGACTAAACACCCAAGCTACTATATATGCTCGATCTCTGACAGTGAATAATATAGCTCCGGGGAGCGAGACCAGTGCTAGTGGGCGATCAGGAGACCCTGGGATCAGGTTCGACCCCAGGATCCATGGCATGGCTCCTAGGCACGCTCTTGGTCGCTCCCAGGAATTAGATCATAGTTCCCAGAGGACCCACAGCTCATGGGAGCGAATAGTATAGCTCCGTGGAATGAGATTTAGTACGCTGGGAGCGTTGTTTACTTCTGGGAGCACTTGTTTTGCTGCCCGCAATTATTGCCCGCATTTTAGATCCTGCTTATTATCTCCCAAGACCCACGTTCCTAGGATCATATCCGGCCCTAGGATCCATAGCATGGCTCCTAGGCACGCTCTTGGTCGCTCCCAGGAGTCAGACTCATAGTTCCCAGAGGACCTACAGCTCCTGGGAGTGAACTGTATAGCCCCGGGGAACTAGAGTGGGTTCCTTGGGCTTTAGCGTTTAGCAAGATCAGTGCCAGTGGATCAGTGGGGTCACCCACACGTTTGACATCTGTTCCTGCCACTCCCCACACCCCACCACCCGCCACAGCAAAGAACGAACCCACGCCGCAACACAACCCCCCCCCCCCCCCCCCCCCCGAGTACAAATCCCGGGATCACGAGGGCTCCCCAGAATTAACAAATAAATCTTAGTGGCGGGGCATTAGGAATCTAGGAATACAAATCTAGATCCTAGGAGCAACTAGGGCTAGTGTGAGAGTCTCACGTATGCATAGAGGTAGATAGCGTCTTGAGATGAATGATCAATATAAAGAACAACTACAGTAGCGCGAGGAAGCAAATGAGATAGGCCTCTCGCGTTCAGGGGAACCCACATGCACCATGTGGGTTCCGCAGGACATATCTCCATTCATCCTGTATGCTTCATGTTCTGTGACGGATCACGGGTGCTTGGGCTGTACCACTACGCCAGCTGGCCAAAAATGCACAATGTTTGGTCAGCGACCAAACACCCAAGCTACTATATATGCTCGATCTCTGACATTTATTTCCTTGACAGCTAGGAATAATTCATGTCTTTCCAGGAACTTGCAAAGAGAAGATGACTTGTATATGGACACCGGAAAGTAGGGACTCACCGGAGAGTAAGGACGCACTGGAGAGTAGGGACACACTGGAAACCCCGGGTGGGGCAATGAGCGCGACACTAAAAATTATAGGGGAGACAAACCTCACAGGGTTTCAATCTTGTGAAGAGCGTAGTCTGAAGATTTTTAGCCTCTACAGTCACTGGGCTGTCGCGGCCATCAGTCAATGGACCTGGAGCCCAGCTAGACCTAGAGCTGTGGACGTACGTCCAGCTTGGACTCAAATCCACAGCCCGAAGTACTTGGCCCCAGATCGGCTGCTCTGGGCCCTTGCCTATGGAGCCACAGCCCTCCCACCATAGCTCCCCGGCATTGGACGTGCGTCACTCGACCACTGGCTTGCCCAGATCCCTAAACCGCAGTCCCTGTTCCCAAGGCGATGGCCCATAGTCCCAGGCGGCTCATGAGCCACGGACCATGGGCCAGCTAGGCTCAGTATCCACCAACTGGCGACTTGGGTTGCTAAACACATGATGCGCAGCAAACAATTCAATTATGAGTACTACCAACATGATCGGTCTGGTACATACTAGGGAGCGTAGCTTCTAGGTAATGATACCGAGATTTGCCTAACATTCATATAGAGGATAAAGTGAACCTGGCGCTAAGCAGGATAATTTCAATGGCAAGACTGGGCGACGGAATTTCTGATCTACCTGCTTGGTGTAAAATTTATTAGACTATGGGGATGTCCTGCGACCTCTGAATATGTATACGTGTACCAAATTCCAAGTCCTGAGAGGGTTCAAGTCAGAATCAAGCATGTGGACCTTGTCTCAAGGCCAGCAGAGGTGTTGGACCAGAATCTCAGATCTCGGGGAGTAACAAGGACGATGTCTAAGGGACAATGATTTACTACCAAGAACTAAAGTCTAGCAGCCTAAGGCCAATTACTTGGGTTTAACGTATATCAGATACGAGCGGCGCACACAAACGAGTGGCGCACCACACCCAAAACGCGTCCATGAATTAGCACTTAGTTTATTTAACCACACACCATGCCACCAATTCGCTCTCAAAGCTCTAGAAATTCAGCAGAGCAAGAGGGTAGGATCTTATTAGCTATTCAGGCTTTTAAGAATAAAGAAGTACCTTCAATTCGTGAAGCAGCGCGCCGTTTTAATGTGCCCGATACTACCCTCCGCCGACGCCTTAGTGGGATCGCAAGTCGCGCGAATTCTCGCTCAAATCTACAGAAATTGACCTAAATTGAAGAGGAATCTCTTTAAAAATGGATACTTTCTATAGATTCTCGTGGAGCAGCCCCCCGGCCTTCTACTATACGAGAAATAGCGAACCTTCTTCTTAAAAAGCGTAGAACTACCCTAGTTCTTTCTGTTAGCGAAAATTAGGTTACAAATTTTATAAAACGATACCCTCTCCTTTCCTCCCGGTTCTCGAGACGCTATAATTATAAACGTACGAAATACGAAGACCTAAAGATTATTTAAGAGTGGTTTAATCTTATTTAGAAAACAATCCTTTAATTTAGAATCGACCTTAATAATATTTATAACTTCGACGAGACTAGTTTTATAATAGGATTAATAGCTACTACGAAGGTTATTATAAGGAGTAAATACTATAGTCGGCGCTTACTTTTATAACCTAGAAATTGTAAATAGGTAACTATTATTAAGTGTATAAATACTTTAGGTCAGGCCCTCCCTTTATATATCATTTTTAAAGGCAAAGTCTATATTAAATTATAGTTCGACGGCTTCCCAGAGGACTAGCGATTTAAAGTTAGTCTAAATAGTTAGACTTCTAATAAAATTAGACTTCGCTAGCTTAAAAAGCTCTTTATTCTAACTACTTCTTCGCGTATAAAAGGGGGATATCGGCTTCTAATACTTAACGGATATAGAAGTTATTTAATAGTATAATTTAATAAGATTTGTGAGTAAAATAAGGTAATACCGATCTATATAACTCTATACTCTTCTTATCTTTTATAGCCCCTTAATATCGGCTGTTTTATAGTTTTAAAACGTGTATACGGCCGCCGGCTAGTTAAATTAAAAATACAGGTTAGGATAAATTATATCGATAAACTTAACTTCCTTAAAGTATACCCTCTCGCTCGAATTAAAGCTTTTAAATCGGAGACTACTAAGAATAGCTTTAGGGTAGCTAGTTTAGTACTATTTTTACCTAATCGAGTGATTTTAAAGCCTAATATTCGACTTCGAACCCTAACCCCCCCTTCGAGTAGGGGGAGTAATTAGGACCTAAAAACGCCCTCGAACTTTATATAACTACAAAAGCAAGCTTCGTTAATTAAAGCCTTACTTCGTATAAGATCAAAGAGCCTACTAAGCCCGCTAAATTCCGCTATAAACTATATTTAAAAGCCTGCTAAATCACAATATAATCTACCGCCTTACTACACGTATCAATACCTATCGTAAGTAGGTTTCGGAGGGTTTACAGCCAGCTCTACAGGCCGGGAGAGCGTGTGGGATATGCAGATTGCCGGGGCATAGAAGAGAGACATGTCTAGATAGATAAACCATTTTAGTTGAATCAATTTAATAGCGTTTTGGTTGAGATAAATGGAATTGAATTCGATGGGTTGGGTGGGGTGCGCCACTCGTTTGTGTGCGCCGCTCGTATGTGAAATACGTTAGTGATTGCAAACCTGTCAGATGATCACATGATCGTCTGTATGCTCCCAGGACCTATTAGTCTAAAACTGTAGATAGCTTCTTTTCTCTCCCACGCATCTCAATTATTTCATCCAGATATCTACTGCTCCCCAGTAATTTATCTATTCTCAAAACCGATATCAGGGACCTAACGGGTATTGAGACCCCGGTCTCCAGACCTGGCAGGCCACCCGACTTCCAACTAGCGCCCTCAACAGTTTCAGAACTCGCACGGTCGCAAATCCTAGCGCCAGAGACAGCTAATGTCTTGAGGCTAAGAAACAGACGCTACAGTTCTTCAAAATCGAGCTCTTCTTTATCCGCTTTGAGCATCTCAGCCACCTGGACCACTTTTTCCCGAGTTACTTTGAAGTCCTCCCCAAGTCTCATGAGAACAGTATTCGAGCTATCTTCTATTGCGGCTCGACTAACCTGGATGGCCGCGGACCTGCGATTCAGGTGAGGAAGGGGCTCTCAGTTAGCCAATCTTTTCAGCCCTGCTGTACATACACCACTTTGGCACGCCCTCGTTCAACGAACGTTTGGTCACAATTTCACTGCCCGCCGATTTTCCTCACGTTGGATATTACGTTGAACCCGCCCGTTAATAGTGAATAAATACTTTCCTCTCCCTACGATTTTATCATTTAATTGCGGTCAGATCGGTCTCGTTCCACTTTGAATTGATAATGCATTTGTCCGACTTTCAAATTTCCTACGGATTTGAAAGTTCGAAACAAACGGCAAGTCTATTTTAAAATATTGAACATATTTTTTTAAAAAACTAGGGCACCTGATTAAATCCTACTTTTTGAATTTATCAGGGCGTTTGCGACTCTATATAGATTAAATGAAAGGAAAAAAATTTCTGTTTTGTTTTTCTTTTTTGCCTTTAACGAACCGACCGACTTCATAGCGACATTTGTTCTGCCGACGGTGTTCAATATGGGTCAATTAGTTGATGGGTATGGTCGATGGTGTTGCAGATACGTAAAATGTATTGCGGGCAATATGTCAATAACGTTGAAA
Organism: Penicillium griseofulvum; assembly: GCF_001561935.1. NCBI lineage: Eukaryota > Fungi > Ascomycota > Eurotiomycetes > Eurotiales > Aspergillaceae > Penicillium > Penicillium griseofulvum. The sequence goes on along the minus strand of NW_024467471.1, from coordinate 1,350,092 downwards.
GTACGGTTGCTTTCACGTTGCCGCACCTATTTGATGACCGCAAATGACACCGGTGATTGCCCCTCCAAATTTGCAGTAGCCATCGTTATGAGCTCAACACGTAAAGGAACGATTTTCGTACAACATTGTTGAAAAATATCGTGGTCTTTCTGCTAAATTTTTTTTTTTTTTTTTTTTGCAATAGCATTTTATTGAGCCCTTTCCTTTCAGCGGACCTAAGCTTTATAAGAATCCCCGCTACCTACGTTTTCTATATAGGTTCCTACCACCCAATCTACCCCCAGATATCAAGGCAACCAACCACTCACAATGGCCGCTATCAATTTCACCAGGTCCAAGGAAGTCACCTCGAAACGAAAATTGATGCGGCAAAAACGATGCCGTCGCAAATCAAGTCTGATGAAAAAGGCATATGAATATAGTAAAATGTGCAGTGCAGACGTATGCGTGGGAATTCGTATCCGAGAGACGGGCCAGGTACATATCTTATCAGCGGATACTTCGGGATTTTGGGCTTTCCTTGGCTTGCAATTGGTATGTCTCCAACTATGGCTCAGATGAAAGACGACTAACCTATCAAGAACTCCTACTATCCAGTCCCAATACTAGTGACAGACAAGGATCTGCAGCAGTTTGATAAAGATACACCGCAGCAACCTAAACGAAGTCGTAAGACCAAAGCGAAACTTTAACCTGAAGGAAAACCTTTGCAATTCGTGATTTGATCAATTGGAAAGAGCGTTCAATTTAGCTCTCCATAACTATACAATTGAGCACTAGCAAAGTCAGGAATTACTTGCCGCCAATGCAAAGGTCACGCGCAAAAAAGCGCGGGCGAAATCTCGAATGGCACATGAAGGAGGTCTACTGGTTGAAGAAGCTATATCGCGTTTTGGTGCTGAGAGAGAGGTCAAAGAAGCGAGATCTGATCAAGCCGGCGAGGTATCGCCGATGCCGAATCCGACCAATAAGAGGCGCGCACCGCGATGCAGTCGTTGTAAAACGCCTGGACATTAGAGAAATAGATGCCCAGAGAGGTCTGAATAGTTTCATTTTAATTGAATTGGCGTTGTGGTTGAATAAAATGAAAATTAGTAGTAGGTAAATTGGGTGGGTGCACCACTCGGTGTCCTGCCCCACTCGGTGTCCTGCCCCACTCGGTGTCCTGCCCCACTCGGTGTCCGGTTACGTTATCACCTGACGGCGTGCTAAGCTGACACGTAGGCATGCAAGCATTTTATCACATAAGAGGTGCGTACCCCGACATATTTTTCTCTAGTGCCAACGAGACCTGTGTTTCCGTGGATCATGGATCCAACGATATCATTCACTGGTCCTAATCATGGATCACAGACGGGGATCAACAACGGTTTGATCAAGAATAAGTTTGAACTTCCACGGGGTATTTTGCGAGAGACTTTGTGCAGTGTCGATCATGCTCATATTTATACAGATCTTGAAGATAAATTACTTATCGTGCCTGACGCTATGTTCGACTCATATGTGAATCAGCATGAAGATCAATGTCTGCCAGGCACACGAACCGATATCGTTCGCCAAATCGGAGAATGGATTTCGTCATCACAGGGTAGATATATATTCTGGTTGAATGGAATAGCCGGAACAGGAAAATCGACCATCTCTCGAACGATAGCAAAATCTTTCAGTGAATCCAAGGCACTAGGAGCAAGTTTTTTCTTTAAAAGAGGTGAAAGAGATCGAGGGAATGCGAGAAAGCTTTTCCCGACAATCGCATGGCAACTAGCAGTTATCATTCCCCAGATTATGTCAGTCCTGCACCAAGCAGTCCGTGACAATCCAGGCCTCGCAACAAAGGCTATGCGAGAGCAGTTCGAAAAGCTCCTTCTTCAGCCACTCCAGAGCCTTGAGCGATCGGATGTTACTATCCAGACTATGGTGATAGTGATCGACGCATTAGACGAATGCGAGGAAGATGGTGACATTCGACTTATACTTCAACTTCTCCCCCAGCTACGAAATTTGACTGCTATACCTATACGAGTGCTCTTGACAAGCAGGCCCGATCTACCGATCCGTCTCGGATTTCTAAGGATTGAAAGCGATGACCATAAGGACCTAGTTCTCCATGACATCCCCATAGAAGTGGTCAAAAATGATATATCATTATTCTTTGATCATCGACTTGAAAAGATTCGAACAGAACGCTTCCTACCGATAGATTGGCCTGGTGACAGAGATCTTCAAAGGCTAGTGGCATTATCCGTTCCGTCATTTATTTTCGCTGCTACGATCTGTCGTATATTTGAGGACCCAGTTTGGGACCCAGCGGACAGTTTGACTGAGATCCTTACACATCAAAACGACAAATCTAAACTAAATGGGACATATCTTCCGGTTCTCGATCGTCTTCTCAACGGACAACATGGGAAACAGAAAGAAAAATTGGTCTCGGAGTTCCGGCAAGTAATCGGAGCCATCATGATACTGGAGAGCCCACTCTCTGTTATATCACTTTCGAAGCTTCTGGGTGTCTCTGAGGGGCTTATTCACCTTCGACTGAACCCACTACACTCTATACTAAGAGTACCAGATAATGGGTCAAAACCTGTGCGGCTCTTTCACCTGTCGTTTCGGGATTTTCTTATCGATCCAGAATCGCAAAACCAAACCCCCTTAGCGATAAATGAGACAGAGGCACACTATATGTTGGCCAAACAATGCCTCCTGACTTGTCAAAACCTACGGAAAAATATCTGTGGACTGCCAAGTGATGGGACCGAACGTACAGAGATCGACCACCAGACTATCGAAAGCAACCTTCCTCCGGAGGTACAGTATGCCTGTCGATACTGGGCATATCATCTACTTAAATGTGCGGGCATGAAGACTATGAAGTATAGTGCTCTACTGTTTCTCCAGAGTCATTTCCTGCGGAAATATTTTCTTCACTGGGTGGAAGCGATGAGTCTACTTGGTCTCACGTCGGAAATACTAGGTATTCTTGATCACCTCCAAACAGCCATATCGGTAAGTTATGCAGATAGTCATATTTGATTCGCACTAATAGCATTAGAGTAACAACTTTTCCTCAATTTCGGACTTCCTTCACGATGCAAAGCGATTTATTCTGAAAAACTGCCAGATAATTGATCAAGCGCCCCTTCAAGTTTATTGCGCAGGACTTATATTTGCACCCCGATCGGCAATAATCCGTAAACAATTCAAAGAAAAGCTTCCTACTTGGATATGCCAGTTACCACGAGTTAAGGAGACATGGGGTGCCGAACTACAGACTCTTGAAGGTCATTCAAGTCGGGTTCGGTCAGTGGGTTTCTCACCCGACGGTCGGCTACTAGCGTCGGGCTCTCACGATAGCACAGTGCGACTTTGGGACCCCGCGACAGGTGCACTTACCCAGATACTCGAAGGTCATTTAGGCTCAGTTCTGTCGGTGGCCTTTTCGTCTGACGGCCGGCTGCTGGCATCCGGCTCTGAAGATAACACAATGCGGATCTGGGACCCGTTGACAGGTGACCTTATCCAGACGCCTAAATACCATCCGATGTGGGTTTTGTCCGTGACCTTCTCGCCAGATGACCGGGTCCTAGCATCCGGATCTCTCGATAAGATAGTACGACTCTGGCACCCGGCGACAGGCGCACTCACCCAGACGCTTGAAGGTCATTTAGGTTCGGTTGTAGCGGTGGCATTCTCGTCTGATAGCCGGCTGCTGGCATCCGGCTCTGACGATAAGACAGTACGGATCTGGGACCCGTTAACAGGCGCGCTTATCCAAAAGCTCGACGGCCACCCAATGTGGGTTTGGTCAGTAACCTTCTCGCCAGATGACCGGCTACTGGCGTCGGGCACTGGTGATTACATAGTGCGGCTCTGGGACCTGGCAACAGGCGCTCTCACCCAGACGCTTGAGGGTCATTTAGGCTCGGTTGTGGCGGTGGCCTTCTCGCCTAAAGGCCAGCTGCTTGCGTCCGGCTCCAGTGATAAAACAGTGCGGCTCTGGGACCTGGCGACAGGCGCACTTATCCAGACGCTCGAAGGCCATTCATTTCCAGTTGAGTCAGTGGCTTTCTCGCCTAACGGCCAACTGCTTGCGTCGGGCTCCTGTGATAAGACAGTACGGCTCTGGGACCTGGAGACAGGCGTTCTAACCCAGCCAATTGAAGGCCATTCAAAGTTAGTCGAGTGGGTGACTTTCTCGCCTAACGGCCGGCTGCTGGCGTCGAGCTCTGGTGATAATACAGTACGTCTCTGGAAGCCGGCGACAGGTGCGCTTATTCAGACACTTGAAGGCCACTCAAGTTGGGCTTCTTCAGGAGCCTTCTCGCCTGATGGACGGCTATGGGCGTCAGGCACGAGTGATGGCACAGTACAACTGTGGGACCTGGTCACGGGTGCGCTTACCCAGAAGCTCAACGGCCACTCAAGTTATGTTTCATCAGTGGCCTTCTCGCCCGACGGCCGGCTGTTGGCGTCGAGCTCTGGTGCGCAACCATGGGACCCGGCGATAGGCGCGACCACTGGGGCTGACGACAACACAGTGTGGCTCTGGGACCTGGCGACAGGCACACTTATCCAGACGCTTAAAGGTCATTTAGGTTCGGTTGTGGCGGTGGCCTTCTCGCCTAAAGGCCAGCTGCTTGCGACCGGCTCCAGTGATAAAACAGTGCGCCTCTGGGACATAGCGACAGGCGCGCTTACACGAACTTGGAATATTGAGAAAGGAGTCACTGAGCTGGAATTTTCCTACGACGGTTCCCATATCCGTACTAATTTCGGCCTTCTTGACATTCAATCCAGGTGTGACACTCCTACGTTTCATTCACCTTATGCGGTTTTAGGCATCTCTATCGAGCATGACCAATGGATAAACTTGAATGGCGAAAAGGTTCTTTGGCTTCCTTTAGAATTTCGGCCCAATTGTTTTAGGGTCAAAGGTAATACACTTGCCGTGGGACACGCATCAGGGCGAATTTCCTTTATTAGATTTTCTATATAGACATGATATTTTCTTACTTCCCCTATTCCACTGTCTGATATCCCCATAGAACAGCTCTGTCCTGCTTATGGTATACTTCATTAAGTTCCAGTCACCTGGCAGATCGCTAAGAAACCAAGCACTCAGCGAACCCCTTTTGGACTGATTTGCAGAGATCCCCTCTGAGATTGCATGAAATTCCACGGGGTTCTCATGTGAGTTTTGTATTATTTACATCGTTAGGTACTGTACTATACGATGCACAGTTTACGGTGTCCCTCAACTGATGGAAAAATGGATGGGTAGAATCAAGCATCCCCGCAGAAAAAACAGTTGGGGCCCGATGGGATAATCGCTCACATCAGAAAAAGTGCGGTCTAAAGCGTATTTTGAATAGAGATATGTCTCATCTGGCAGATCAGCCCATCTCCTCAGCTTTCCCACGATCCGTCAACCCTGAAAAAACTGAGGTAACTAGCGTCTCATCATATGCCTCAAGATTTCCTTGATGCGTTGACTATCTCGTTCCGCCGTTGACTACCGTTCACTAATGCTCAATTAGGCGATATGCAGGTATCTGACGTACAACAGGTCGTATGCCTCATCTTTTGACATGCCGAGTGGGCCTGCCTTTGCGGTGATCTGCTCTCCACCAGAGCAGTACTATGCCCGATATAGTTAACGACTGGTATGACTCGCGGTTGGCCGAGATGAGTAGCGAAATAAAGAAACTCTTTACGGAAAATCGACGCTCATAAAATTCCTGTGCATTGAGAGGAGTTAAGGAATCTGGAAGAAATCACCTCGTTGGAACAAATGATGAGCCAGGCCACTACAGTTTTGTACGTTTTCTGGTTCATGTGCATAGTGGAGGGCATTCTCACACTGATTGGGCTTTATTTGCAAAGGAGATACTTCATGTGCATTCAGGATCCTTTGACAAATTAAATCGACCCTGCAAATGTCAGACGACATGCTATATATTGTTCCGATTCAGTGGTTCTAGCGCTCTTTGGCAAAAACCTTCAAACTTTCCGGGTCCAAACCTTTGCAATTCGTGATTTGTTCTCCCATCATTGGTCAGAGATTGCATCCAATCTTTATCTGAATACATAGAATAAACTACTTCAATGAATTTATTGCACGATGAGTTTGAGTTGTGTAGTTGTGATCTCCAGACGCAGTATTTTTCCATCCGGACCTACTCGATTCTCGGATCAAGTCTATCGTGGGAAACACCACGATTTTGGCACACCTAGATATCCCTACGATTAGACTGATCGTCGGATCACGTCTATCGTGGGAAGCACCATGCGCCTTTTGAGAGAAGGATTCTTATAGGGAATTCGTGGTCTGTCGTAGGAAGCGAAGCATCGGACGATTCCTGGCCAAAGAAGCTAGTCGGCCAGCTCTAGCCACCTTGTCCCAGGTTACTTGAAGATCCTGCCCGAGGTTCATAGATACTGTCACCCTTCCTTCCTTCCTTTCTATCTCGGGTCTAGCACCGACCGACCTGATCCAGTATGCATTCAAAACGCACCTGATGCTCGCTAGCTTTATAACTTTGCGGTTTCTTTATTCTCAATCTGTTGATTTCCACTCTCCCGAAATCCAGGCCTTCTCAATGACTTCTTGGTGAATAAAGTGAAAGAAGAATACACCCATTTGTGTCTGGCGCATGTTGGAGACACGACCGGTTTGACAATTGAAAGAGAAAGGACCGTGAATAACCTCTCATGTTCGTGCTCCTTCCAGGAAGGATGGAAGTTCTTTTCTACCCCGAACGCCAGGAATAGGGAAGGGAAAGCTTCATAGAAGGCCATTGTTACCACGTAACCCGACTCGACCCAATTGCCTTACTATCATTCCGTAATATTTATCTTTGAACGCCATCAGAATGCAAGTTACTGTTCGTAGCCATTTAAAGTAAACGACAGTCTGGAACTAGTATCATTGCTAAGCCAGAAATGCTTCTAAGATAAGGTCTACAATCAATCTATTGAACTGCATCCAAATATACGAATAAAAAGAATCATCCCCAAGGCCACAAATCACTGGGCTCGTAATCGCTTTGACCGACGTGGCATATATCTAATACTAGACGCTTTCGATTTGCCTAGCCGTCCTTTACCCTTCTACAGCCCCCTAGGCTGCTCTTCTAGGCGCCGAATTTTTCGAGACGAGCGCGTCGTATGCTGTGATGAAGATTCTAGCTTAGGAATAGGTTCTATATTTGCTGCCTTTGCTATTCCCCTCGTTACTTGGTGTGTAGAAATATCCGCCGAATTTGAGTTAGTGGTCGTCACTAGGTATCTAGAAGAGGAGGCGGAAATGTCGGTTTTTGATGGGTAGGCTGATGGCTTTACGACGGTGATAGGGCCGGGTCTTATCAATCGAGGATTAATATTTGTTATATTAAAATCGATAGAGGCGGGAGTTTTAGTGCCTTGCCGATCTACTGATTCTATAGATGTTTCTCTGGAAGAACTGTTACCGTGGCTAACCTGTGGCCTTTCGGTGAGATGATATAGTTTAATATTGATATTATATTTGTGTTCTTTATTAGTATGGGCTAAAAGTTCGGTGATTTTAGTAAACTTGGGAAGAGTGCGATATGCTTCCTAGTTGTAGCTGATCCCGTTGTGTGTATGAAGTAGGTGAGAGTCGATGAGATGACGACGAAGTGAGTCTAGTCACTTAGAAGGAAATTTATGCGGAGAAGGGTTCGACGCTAAGCGACGAGATTTACTAAAGTAGATAATATAAATATCTGTTAGATATATTTGTGTATTATTATTAGACGCTAGTTGCTCGGGCTGTTTAATAGGTATGTTTTCCTCTTTATTAAGATCCTAATTAATACGGTTGCCTCGCTTGCTTAGCTCATAAAGTAGTAGAAGCGCAACTATATCCTTAGTAACCTAGATGTGTCGAGTAAGTAATTTGTCCTTATAAAAGTCTTCGGCGTTAGAGCTGTAAAAGTTCTCTATAAGCCGAGCTCGTTTAAGAAATATATAGTCTAGGATAGGAAGCTCCTAATCTTCTTTAGCGGAACTATTAGTATCGCGTTCCTTAATATTAGATTCGCTAAGAAGTATTTACTTAATCTATCTGTTAACTTTAAGTATAGGGGTATTATTAAAATAGTCCTTTCTAGCTATTTTGTAAGTTTCGATCGCTAATATTTTCCGAAGTTTAGCTAGGTCTTTTTTAACAGTCTTATACCTTTAGAAGAGGTATAGAAAGGTATTACAGGTATTCTTAATTATACTAGCTACAGATTATATCTCCGCTATAAGCTCTCTTTTCTCGCGTCTTAGTTACAGAATTTTAGGGTTTAGTAAATAGTATATTTATAAGCTTCGGTAAGATTAAACAGTATTAATAAATCTCTCTTCCTAAGTGTTACGCACTGCTAACTGGTCACGGTTAGGTTAGATGGGTTCCGGGTATACTTGCCTTAATACTCCTCGTGTATCCAACGTCAACGACCTGTCGCAACTGAGCTATTGCCTGCAAGGCCTTACTGTAGCCTAAGTCCTGTTAAGAGATCGAGGAACGATGCCAGTGAAAGCGCCGAGTAGATCTATACCGGGGTATTGGTCTGCTCGTGAGTGTTGTCAAGTTATAATCAAGTAAAGAGTCACAGTAGTCCAAAAGGTAAACACAAGTAACAATATATGATTAAAGACGAAGAACTAAACTAGATACATAAATGAGTGTCCTTATATATCTTTCGATTCCTACTCCTAGCGTGACTCCCTAGAGTCACCGCTAGAGTCGCCGTATACTCCTACGTATACTTCTCTAAGTCGATATAGGAGTCACAGTCACGTATCCCTAGTTCTGTGTACAGCGATTCCTAGTGTAGGTGATATCCGATACCCTAAAGTACATACGTACCAGAAACCTCCTAGCAGGGAGTCTAATCAGGCTTAATCATACTTTTACTCACTAAGTATAAATAGGTTTTCTCTTTCCTAAATACCTAGGGATACTAGAGTATTAGATATTATACGTGATCTACTAACAAATAGATTAGTTAGCTCTCGGTGGCCTATCTATACACCCGGTAGGGTACTATCAATTAGTAACAGGTAGTTCCGTAATATCATCTCCCTCTCCCCTAGGGTTTCGTCCTCGAAGCCCTTTAAAGCTATCGACCACCCCTCAGGTAAGTAATATTAGTTATTTTTCTTTTTCCCTTTTTTCTCGTTCTCTAGTTATATACCCTTTACACTATACCGGTTAATAACGCGACTTACAAACAAAATAGACTTACTTAATATCGATTAATTCTAACAAACGGTTCAGTTGCTAAACACCCCTATAAATATTACTTTTCCCACAGCATCTCCTATATAGCGGATCCTAAGTACTGTAACTATACCAAATGCACTCGTCGGGGTCAGAAATATACCAAAAGGTTCTACAGCGAAACTAAGTGGCAAAAGGTATTACGCAAGTAGTAGAAAATTAATAAAGAGCTTACCTAGGCTAAAAAATAGTAAATAGATATAATAATAAAAATAATACATTTGCGTAAATAGCACTAATTCTTACATTCCTAGAATAATCGGATATTAGATCACAATTCCGCGTTAATAGAGTAGTTAGATACTAAGGATCCTCCGTCTACTAAGGATCTTACTAAGCTAGATCGCCTCACCGATAAGTACGATACTTAAGCCCTTACCGCTACGTTAGAGGATCCTACTCTAACCTAGATATTCGGTCCCCTATCCCCTTCTATCTTAGAGGGGATAGACCTATCTTTCCTAGTTAGCGATTCTTCTAGTAGAACTATTAAACTAACTAGAGGCAGCCCCTTAGGTTCTCAATAGGTTCCTAAGTATTTTTAGAGGTATCGTACCCCTTCTATCTTACTAAATAGTAAGGTTTTCCGCTCATTCGTTTTATTTCTAAGATTTCCTCAACCTTATATTTGTTTTCAGTTTCCTCTTCGATTTCTATATTTATCGCGAGTTTAGCGTTATTTAGTACAGGTTCAAGTAATGAGATATAAAACACTAAATAGAGTTTTTGTATACTTTCTAGTAGCTTTAAGCGATAGTTAACTAATCCCAGTTTTTCTTTAATTTCGAATAGTCCTAACTATAGGTAGTCTAATTTATTACTAGGTCGCTTAATTTTAATATTATAGCGTAAAAGATAAACCTTTTCTCCCCCCTTTAGATTAGGTCCCTTTTCGTATTTTTAGTTGTAATACTTCTTTATCCGTAGGTTAACAAAGTCGATATCTCTAGATAGTTACAAATACAACTGTTTTAGCCTATTAGCCTTCAGCCTCGCTAATTCTGCTATAGCTATTTTACCGATTAGTTATCCGTAAACTATAGGGTTATACCCATAATTAGTAAAGAATAGTGATTCTTAGGTTATAGAGTAAATAGTATTATTATACGCCAATTATACCGTTAGTAGTAGTCCTACTTAGTCATCTTACTAATAGTTTATATAGTATTATAGGTACTACTTTAGGGTCTAGTTTACTCTTTCAGTTTAACCGTTAGTTTATAGATAATATACTATAGAGAGTCTAAGCTTAATACCCATCTAATCCGCGAAAGATTACCACATATTTGATATAAATAATTTATCTCTATCTGATATAATCCTAGCTAGTAGTCTGTGGTTTATAACCATATATCACAGGACTATATTCGCCATTTAATCTATGTTAATAGTTTCTATAGTCAGAATTATATAAGTATACTTAGTAAGCCTATCGACTATAACTATGATTATATCGTATCCTTCTAAGACTAGTAGCTTTATAATAAAGTCCATAGTAATCCACTCCTATAAAGTAGTTAGTATTTTAGATAGCTATAATTCTCTATAGGGTACGTATTATACAAGCTTGTTCCTTTAGTACGTATCACAGCCTTAGATATAGAATCTAACCTTATAGTTTATATTTAGAAAATAATAATTTCGCGAAATATATTCTACTATCTTTTCTATTCCTATATATCTGTAAGTAAGGTCATCATAATATTTCTTAATCACTTCCTCCTAGAGTTTAACTAGGATATAGATTAATCCGTATAGGTAGAATAGACCACTTTCGTCTTTAATAAGTTTATTATTTTCTCTAAAAAGTTAATTAATCGTATCTGTTTCTAGTTCTTTTTTAATTCGTTATAGTAGGTCACTATCTTTAACCTCTACTATCGCGGCTAGTAACTATTTATTATACAAGATAGTACTATCTGAGTTTTGTCTTAGCACAGCAGGTTCCGCTGCTTTAGTACCTAACTTATAGTCTAGTCGCCGACTTAACGTATCTACTTAGCTATTTTTTATTCCTTTACAATATTCGATTCTAAAGTCATATTATATAAGGGTCTTTACCTATCGCGCTTATTATCATATAAGAACCTTTATAGTAGTGAAAAAGGTAAGGTTTTTATAATCAGATTTAACTATCACTATATATTTCGCTCCTTCTAGATATACTCTCCAGACTTAGAATACTAATACTATAGCTAATAGTTCCTTATTATACACATCGTAGTTAAGTTCCGCGGGTATCATCTTTCTTAACCAGAATATAACTGGTTAATATTTCCTATCTAGTCCTAGCTATATCAGTCTAGCTCCTAGGGTATAGTCTAATATATCTATTTCTATAATAATTAGTTTATCGTAGCTAAATATAGCTACGATCGTCCCTTAGCCAAAGAGTTATTTAAGTTATTAAAATAACTCTTCTACTACTTCATCCTACTTAAATTTCTAGTCTTTCTTAGTAAGTCGATAGAGTCCTAACGCTACTTTAGTGTATCCATCGATAATCTTTTAATAGTAGTTAGCGAGACTAAGAAATTACTATACTTTCTTAATAATCTTAGGTATTAGCTATTCTATAATACTTCTAACCTTATCTTCCTCTATCCTAAGTCTATCTAAGCTAATACAATATCCTAAGAATAACGTTTCTTAGATATAGAATTTATATTTCTTAAGTTTAAAAGTAACCTTTACTTCTTTTAACTTCTATAGTACCAGTTTGTTATATTTAATATAATCTTTAAAGGTTACTAAGAATACCAAGATATTATCTAGGTATATAATAACGAAGATATTAAGATATTCCTCTAGCGCTTTAAAAATAAAGCGTTAGAATATAGCTAATATATTAGTAAGGCCAAAAGGTATAACCTTATATTTGTAGTATCTAAATTTAGTTCTAAATACCGTTTTCTATTTGTGGCCTAGCTTAATCCTAATATAGTAATACGCATTAGTAATATTATATTTTAAGAAGTATTTCGCTTCTCCGATCTAGTCTTATATCTTATAGATTAAAGGTAATAGGTATCAATCTTTAATAGTAATCGAATTTAGATATCGATAGTCTATATAGAGTTAAAGGCTCCTATCTTTCTTTAGTACAAAGATAATCAGGTATCCGGTTAATAACTTTAAAGCTTAGATATAACCTTTCTATAGGTTCTTATTAATATATTCCTTAAGTATTTAGGATTCTTTCTACGATAACTAATAGATAGGTTTAAAAGTAGGTTTAGTACCCTCTATTATATTAATTTTATAGTCGAAAGGCCTATATTTAAGTAACACTCCGTTAGTAAGTACTATAAAAACATCCGTAAACTCCTAGTATTTATCTAGAATCCAGGGTTCGTCGCTAGTTATATATAGCTTTTCATTTTTAATAATCACGTATTCTACTAGTTCTTAGTCAGATATACTAGGTAACTATTCTATAGTATCTAGGGCGACGCCTATAACTAATACCTTAGTTCTCTTCTTCTAGGACTATCTATTCTTATTTTATTAGCTAGACTTCTTCCAACGCGTTTTATAGTCATCATACTATTCTATACATTTATACCTATCGAAGGTAATCTATCCTAACTACTAATTAATGCTTAGGTTATACTTTCTAAGCTATAGAACTCCTAAAATAATATCGTAGTCTCCTATTTCCAGAATATTAAACTTAATTATTTCTAGGTATCTATAGATAGATATTAGTAGCGTAATAGTTTCTTTACTCACTCCGCCGGAGAGGACTTCTCTATCGAGTCCTATAACAAGAATAATATATAACAATAGTTTAGTAAGGACTTATTAGGTTTCTTAGAACCTAGGGTTTATAAAATTATTTATTACTCCTAAGTTAATAAGAGTCTAAGCCTTTCCTATTAGTAGGATTATATATAGTTTAATATATATTTTTAGTAAAGTTACTACTAGCTATACTATTAGACGGCCCTAGTAGTTATATATCTGTTAGCCATTATACCATACCCCTTAGTACTCTTGGTTCTATTATAGCTTCTTTATCCACTTTAGTAGCTAGGATTCGATATTAAGATCTAACTTACCGGACCTATAGGTAGTACATATCTCGTTATAGTATATAACGCTAGCTATTCTACTATATCCTAGGTATTATATATATCCTTTACACACGTAAGTAGAATCTTTATAAAGGGTATCCTACTAGGTTATCGCCTTCCTTAATTACATTAATAAAGTGCTAGTCTAGTCTACTAGGCTATATCTTTCCTTTAAGATATCCCATAGGCTTATTATCGGCCTCTTTATCATTTCGATAGTTCTTAAGACTGTCTAGTGGTATTTCTAAAAGTATTCAGTCGCTTCCTAGGAACGCGTTCGTTATTCCTAGATTATTAGTAGTTCCGGGGGTTGTGACTAGCGTTCCCAAGAGACCTACTTCTCGTTCCTAGGAGTTACTAGACTATCCTAAGGAGCAGTCTAACTCCTAGGGAACGTACTAAGTCCATCCCTAGCTTTCCACAGTATCCTAGTCGATTTTTAGGTAATCAATATACAGCTTATCAGCTAACCCTTCAATACATAGGTTACCCACTAATATCTCTTCTAGGCTCAAATTACTCCATCTTACCAAAAGATCTTCTAAAGATTCCATCTTTAGGTAGTCCTATTCAGTTTCTTAGGTCGCACACAGTTCTTTATATATCGCCCATATATATTACCGTTTCTCATACAGTTTCTTCTACTTACATTCTCTCGTATAGTGTCCTGGTTTCTTATACATAAAACAGAGATTCTTCTATCAACGCTTATTTTACTTATCCTAAGTAGCGTCTAATTCTATTAGCTTCAGGCCATATAGATCAAGGTCTCAGGGCACTCTATCGCAGCGCCTATTACTAAAACAGCTAAATCCATAACTCTTGCCCTTTTTCTACTAGTCCATCTCTTAGCGTTCGTACCATCGCTTATTAATATAATTATCGATCTTAACTACAATCGCGATAAGTTAGTCTAAGGTTTCAGGCCTATCAATTCGTACTAATTTATCCTTAATATCTAGTTTAAGTCCTACCTCAAAGTACAGAATATATACTTAGTTAGGCAGATCTAAATAGGATATAATTTACTAGAATTCAGAAGCATAGACTAACACGCTAGTTTATTATCTGATTTTCTATAGCTTACATTCAGCTGTTCGAGTTATATCAATATCTCCGAAAGTTCGCTCGAGATATTAACAGAAGTTATTATAGTTGCTAAAGATATCTATAGTAGTTATAGACTAATCTCCTAGTACCTTTTTATAATAATCTCAAATATATAGTTTAAGCCAGTTCTATACTTATCCATATAGGTAGGTTAACACAAAAATCACCCTACTAGCTTCAGATAGAAGCTTAGCTTTATTCACATTAAAGTATATATCTATCTAAGTAAAGAATCCTCGAAGCTTAGTTCAGTTTCCTTCAAAATATTTAGCCTTAGGTAACGCTAGCCCTTAGATAGCACTAGCTAGTACTAAAGTAGTGACTTAGGTATACATTTATACTAGATAGTCCTTAACCTAGGCATTATACTTTTCTTACTCTTAAAGTTTATTTAATAAAGTCTTCACCTACTCCTTTAGTATCTCAATCCTATTATCTCTCTTAGCGTCGGAATCAAGGTTATCGTCCTAGACTAGCTTAGTCAAGACTTTCTTTCCAAGTTAAGACATATCAGTGGTTGTGACTCGAAACTTAATTCGAGACAGTCTTTAATATATTACACACTACTAACTAGTTACAGTTAGGTTAGATAGGTTCTAGGTATACTTACCTTAATACTCCTTATATATCTAACGTCAACGACCTATCACAACTAAGCTATTACCTACAAGGCCTTACTATAGCCTAAGTCCTATTAAGAGATCGAGGAACGATACTAATAAGAGCGCCGAGTAGATCTATACCAGGGTATTAGTCTACTCATAAGTATTATCAAGTTATAATTAAGTAAAGAGTCACAGTAGTCCAAAAGGTAAACACAAGTAACAATATATAATTAAAGACGAAGAACTAAACTAGATACATAAATAAATGTCCTTATATATCTTTCGATTCCTACTCCTAGCGTGACTCCCTAGAGTCACCGCTAAAGTCGCCGTATACTCCTACATATACTTCTCTAAGTCAACGTAGGAGTCACAGTCACGTGTCCCTAGTTCTATATACAGCGATTCCTAGTATAAGTGATATCCGATACCCTAAAGTACATACGTACCGGAAACCTCCTAGCAGGGAGTCTGATCAGGCTTAATCATGCTTTTACTCACTAAGCGTGAATGGGTTTTCTCTTTCCTAAATACCTGGGGATACCAGAGTATTAGATACTACACGTGATCTGCTAACAGATAGATTGGTTGGCTCTCGGTAGCCTATCTATGCACCCGGTGGGGTACCATCGATTGGTGACAGGTAGTTCCGTAACACTAAGTATACTCTTAGCAAAGTATACTAGACCTTCTTAGAAGGGCTAAAGAAGAATAATATACTAAAGATCGCGCGTAATAAATTGTGATTAGTATTACTTTTTAAAAACTACGTTACTAGACTAACCGAGTACCCTTTATCGCTCTTAGCTAGTAAAATTCTCTATAAGTAGATAGTTAGCTCTATTACAAGAGATCCTATCTATTATAGCGAAAATAAATCTATTATATCGCGTTTAGTAGGTAATATTAGACTGCGACATCGCCCATGGACAGGCGGGTGGGCATAGCCCATGGGCCTTATGTAAGCTGTCCATAGGCCTATCCATAGGGCCCATGGACGGGCCCTACCCTTAGGGCCCACGGGCCGTGGGCGTCATGGGCGCCCATGGGCCTTTTTAGTAAGCAAAATTTCTTGACCTCGTGACTTACATTATTTATGCATTTTTTCTCTATATTTTTAAGTAACTTAATTACATATACATTTTTTCTAACCTCAGTCAGAAAATTCACTTTAGAAGCCTTTATACAATGATTTGATACTACTATCAAATTTCTGACCAAGGTCAGAAATTAGCTTTAGAAGCCTTTATACAATGATTTAACACAACTGTTGGTTTTTTAACCAGGGTCAGAAAATTAGGCTTTAGAAGCCTTTATAAAATAACCTCAGGACTTATATTCATTATAGCCATACATTCATGCTAATACAACACAAATTAATCATTACTAGGCTTACCACACTTCCTTACTTCTCTCAAACCAGGGCGCCTTTGAGTGCCAACCTCATCTCCATAAAGAGGGAGATAAGGACTACTCTCATCTTCGCTATTAACAAGCTCACTTCTCTGTCGCTTCCGCGTACTTAGCACAATAGATGGACAAAGAAGCTAACTCTCTATTATAAACTCGTACTCGATCAGCCCAACAGGATCATTATCCTCGGAATCCTCACCATCGCTGATTAGTTCAGGCATATCAGTAGTAAGTTCGGCCTCTCTCTACTCGTCTGCTTCTTATATAGAATCCAAGGACATATCCTTATCAGGTAGTTCTTCTATTTCAATATCAAATTAGGTTTTACACCGGAACATCATGATATCCTAGATTATCTTCGCACTCAGCCGCCCACGTCAGTAGTGGCAGACATCCCATACTAAATTGAACAGACGTTCAACTCCAGCGCCTATTACAGGAATTGAGAGAATATCGCAAGCAACACTTAAAAGAATCGGGAATTCATCCTCATATTCCTTCCAGAATTCTAAAGGATCGACCTTTCTCCTTACTATAATAGGTATAAGTATTCCCGCTTATAATAATAGTAAATATAACGTACGCTTTTTAAGGTATCTAGCGAGTTCGTGCTCTAATATTAACAGATCAGAATGAATATAAGGCCGAATGTCGAGGAGAGCGTCTAGGTCACTTATACTAGCTAAGTAACGCTTAGGCGTTTGCTCTCCTTGTAGGGGCTGTGCCTAGGTATATCTTTAGGCGTAAGGAGCCATAAACTAGCGAAGCGTTTCCTTATATTAATCACTCTAGTTTATATCATTCTCCGACGTACCCCATGCTTTACTTAAGAAGAAGTGAAGCTTATACTGGGGTGCAAGAATCGTTCCAATTGCGTAGAGATTACTATGGATCTCTTTTGTCTTCACATAGTAAGATATAAGCTTTGCCATCCCAGCATTAAAGGCTTATAGCATCGCTTTCTTCTAAGGTATGGTTTTCGGGGTAAGTCATGCGATAGAATCCTCGAAGTAATCAAAGAGGGCATTATAAATACCAAAAATATAATATACCATTATCTCCTTAGTCTTTGAAAGTACTATAGTAAAGCGGTAGAACGGCTCTGTGATATATAGAAGGTAGTCGACCTACCGCCATTCCGCCTTACTAAGTTTATATTTCTGAGTCCTAATATTATCACAGTATTCATTATATAGCTTACTAAGGCGTTTCGCACGACGAAGCATCAAGAAGGTTAAATTCCAGCGTATGCGGACATCTTAGATAGGCGCAAGTTTTACTCTATTAGTCTAGAGATAGAAGAAATCATCACAACGTTAGGGGCTTATATTAATAAATACAGTAAGCCCGCGAATCTATATATTTATTAGGTATATTAAATAAGAAATAAAGCGATATACTTACCTTAACAAAGGTTTATACAATGACTTGTTCACTCTAGGACACACGGAGTGATCGAGCTTGGGCTTGGGCTTAGATATCAGAAACATTCCGATCTGTGGTATCGTTCTAAAGGTCGACCTTCACTGATCCAAGTAGCTCGCGAAGGCTTAGTTAGATAACATATACAAGACAAGGGATTTGAACAACCACTAGGTTATTCGGTAGTTCAAAGGAGTTAATAGAGTCTTAAACTACCTATACTAGAGTTATATTATTAGGTATGTTATCTAATATAATCGCTAACACGCGATTAGTAATATCAAGCTTCCTAAAGATATCTATAAGCATTCCACTTAGATTTATACTAGAATGCGCCCTATCAAGTGGTTTAAATCCAAGTAGGATCTCACAGTAATTCTAGTCTCGGTCGATAAAGTACCCTATGATCGCTATAAATGCTTGCTAGAAAGGCGATATCTAGCAGTCAAGGGTAACTAAGAGCTTCGTATCTTATGGTAAGGTAGTGAGGATTATATACTACTTATCCTCGACCAATTTCTTTAGCCGGCGTTAAGTAGTGCGAGGATAGAGTAGAGTAGGTTTAACTAGAGCCTTTTACGCTATTCGAATCAAGGAAGCAAACTACTTCCTCTTAAGTACCTAGAAAGGTAGGTTCAGACTAGTAAGACATTTAATCTACTCTCTTTCCTATTCGTTATTCGAGAACCTTAAGATATAAGATAATACTAGTGCCTAATATATAACTTATTAATTATCTTAAAGGGTATAATTATATAAGACTTACTAATATATACTATATAGTCTCTATAATTAACTGTTATATAGACTTACTTTTACTACCCTTTTAGCATTTGCCTAACGCTATATACCGCTTTAGTGTATTAGTACCGCTTTACTTTATACTTAGATAAGGTAATATAGCTCTATACGTCCGATATATAACCAAAGGTTCGCCTATAAAATAATATACTACCTAGTAGAAGTTCTCCTAGATATCTAATATATATTTTGTATCCTATTATAGCCGTTATATCTTAGTACCACTACCGTATACTATTATACGCCACCATTCGATAAACTTTACTTTAGAGGCGTCGTTTATCGCGTTATAGAGGATAAACTACTTTCTCTAATCAGGGCCGACGCGTTTAAGGGAGTAATCAAGAAGGGCTAGTTAAGTAAACTCAGACTCTATTAGTAATATAGAAGTCTGTTAGCTATTAAAGAGACTCGGATTAATATTTAGATTAAGGTTAGAATCAAATATATCGCTAACGTAGGAGAGGTCTAGTTAAGAGCTCAGAGGAAGTGAAGAAGGCCCTACGGTATAGGCACTAGGTTAAAATATGGTTAATATAATATAAGGGATAGTATAACGACTAAAGGAGAGTATATAGTCTTAACTTACAATAGGTAACTTACAACTCTATAAAATAGGGGTTACTAGTAAAAGGGGTACGTTATATAGATCTAATAGATTATAAATTAAGTATATACCCACTATCCTTTATAAGCTGATTAGCTATAAGGGTCTTTATCTATAGATATGCCTATAGGCACGCCCACAGGACTATACCTAAACGCCTATCTTAAGTTAGAATCGAAGGATTTAAAACTCTCAGAATAATAATACAAGCCTTTTAGTAATAGAATAGACAAAATTTAATAATATAAGCTTATAGAATAATAATTATACTAATACTCTTAGAAAGAATTATACCTAAATAAACGATAGAGCGGAAGACAGAAGTAGTATTTTACTTGCAGAAAATAGTTAACATATACCACTGACTTAAATATATATCTTCAAACTGTTATAGCATAATTTAGTAAGTTAACAAAAATACTATTTAATATAGCGTATTTCCATAAAGAATATACTCTAAGTCGTATTATATATATTATAGTTTTTCATTTACTTAGATATTTCAATAAAATCTATAAATGTTGTAGATTATATCTGCAATATTATATAGAGTTGGCAAAACAGGTGTATATAACAGTTATTTATTATACGCAGTTAGCGAGTTATACGTCTATTTTAGGTGACTTTATGCAATAGTGGGCATCGTGGGCATACCTACGATAGGCATGCCCATAGGCCGTGGGCGTCATGGACGGGCACTCGAAAATCCAAATAGCCCACCGCCCACTGTGGACAGGCGATGGGCACCTCCTAGGTGTCTATGGACGGGCGATGTCGCAGTCTAGGTAATATACTATTAACTTTATTTACTATCTAACAACAGAAATTATAATATCTAATATTATCTTCGAATCTAGTATCTTAACCTAACTCCTTAAGCACCTACTGATTTAAATTATAGGTTATTAGTAAAGACCTATCGAGTCTATAGCTATATAGAGTACGTTTAAGATATTAAAGGAAAGGTATATTAAGAACCTTAGGCTTCTACTAGATAGGAAGAGATAGATTACCTCTTAGAACTTATAGCCACTAAATAAGCTCTAGTATAAGGTTAGTATTAGTAAAAGCTCTATCACAGAAAGCGAACGTAATAATCTAAGCTATTAGGTAATATACTAGTTAATAATCGCTATATATAAAGAATTTAGTTTTATTAGTAAGGATTAGTATCGAAGCTACTTTATAAGAAATTTAAATTAAAGTTTTAGCTTACTTATTAGCGCCTTTTAGTTAACCTTTAAGATTACGAAATTCAATAATAGTATAAAGGATATTACACTTACTTTAAAGGTCTTTTAGGTAGAAAAGTTCGATATCGCGATAGTAGACTAAGTCTAGAAGATCTTTTAAAGAAATGTACTTTAGAAGATCACTTTAGAAGGTATTATCCCGTTTATATTTACTTAAAACTAGATTACTAGGCGATAAGGTATCTTAAGGAAGTAAGATACTAGGTCGTATACCTATAATAGTAGACTAGAGCTAGACTATAGTAAACTAAATAATTATACTTCTATAATAAAAGAATCTTAAATAGATCTAGTAATACTAGTAAATTATACTAAAAGTATCTATATCTAGAGTATTTTTGTCCTTTATTTATTAGGGAATTTTACACTCAGCTAGGAATATACTTATAAGAAACTTTTTTAAGGTAAGTATACTTTATTTAGGAATAGATAGGATATAAATTACTTATTATATTTATTAATAGGTATTTTTACTAACGCGGTAATAAGCGAATAGCTTAAAGTATTAGTAAAGGTATCGCTAGTATTTATTATATAACTAAAGTAGTTTCTTTTATAATATTTTGAATATCTAATTAAAAAAGTTTATATAGATTATTTAATCCTTTAAAAGAAGAAAGTCTATATAATCTTTATTCGATTAAATATAATATCTATTCTTATATTATTCTTAGTTATAAGATTTTTCTTAACTAAGTAAGTACTTACTTTCGCTAATAATGTTTAACGATAGCGATACTTTTTAAGGTCTTTAGCTTAAAGTTTAGAGGGAGTTATCTAAGACTACGAAAATATTCTAGTTTAGCTTAAGTTTCTTTATAAAGAATAGGATCAGTCTAGTATTAGTATTTATTAGTTTAAGCCGGATATATAGGTATAGGTACTATAGAGGAGGTTAGATATAAATACTAGGGTAGAAAATTTGTATTATAGGAAACGATAACATTAAGGTTAGCTTAAGGTATAGGTAACGAGGATAAGAGAATAGGAGGTATAAGGACACTAGAAGGGAGGGAAGGCGAAGTATCTTATAGGCGCTTAAATAGACTAGGCGAAAAGGGAGGGGAGTTAGATTTAGCTAAAGGGGAGCTATTTTCGGCGTCGTTTTAGTCACTAGTGGAAACGAGGGGAATAACTGTATAAGTCGAGCGTCAATATTAGGACCGGAGGATAACTAAAAGTGCTGGGCGGGTGCAGAATAGTGGTATTACAGGGCAGTAGGCGGTTAAGGGGCGGCTAGACGTCCAAAGTTACGGGTGGAAAGGCAGCCGTTTCTAGCCTCATAAGCGGTCATTTTCGGCGTTAATCCCACAGGTCCTCATATTCTAGTTGTAATAATTTTTCTGATAATTTTTAATAAAAGATAATTATCAGATTAGTAAAATAGCTCTTTCTGAATAGGGCAATATATATGGCTGTTGAGTGACAAGTAGTTGAAATTCAGATATCAAAATAAATTGTCATTATATATAGTGGCCCCGGGGGAGCTAGTGGTTCCCATACTGAACTGGCGATCAGAATCTCTATCATGACTTTGAAAATTGGCCACACTCTATGAAAAATACTTACGGATATAGTTTCATAATATATTACATTGGGCTTCCAATTATAAATAAGATAAAAAATAAATAAAAGTAGGTTACAATATAAATTCATCGAGAGAATAGGCTTCAAACTCGGTCAGTTTTGGTGGGAAAATGGGCAGTGGGTAGATACTTAGTAGCAGGGTCTGTATTTATGAATATACGTATTTCAAGTTCAAATTGTTCTGCATTCCAATGCTTCATTAAATCGAACCTCTAGATCTCTATACCATAAGCACGCAAAGCAACAGATCCCCATACACCCATCTTCTGTTCTTCAGACAGTCCCCTCCGTTCCAAAATCTCCTCCACCACACGTCTCCATCTACCCCAAGCAACATCATTCCCACCACCCCCAATATTGCAAACCGGCCAATCCGATCCAAACATAACACGCTCCGCGCCGAAAGCATCAAAAACAACATCAGTCCACGGCTGCACACGATCAACAATAGCCCCAAAATCCACCTCCTCCTCCTCCAGCGGTAAAAGCTCCGAGAACCCCCCAGAAAGCTTCATATAAGTCCTCTTCTTCGCCATCTCACTCACAAGATCCTTCCACTCAAGAAACTCAGAATGAGACCGAACATCCTCAACCTCCAACCGAAGATTCGGCTTGCACAAATGATCTATACAAGTCAGCAGCCGCCCAACCCAACCCAACCACAAAAAAAGGAGAAACATACTAATAACAATCGTAACCCCCTCCCCCTCCGCATAAACCAACCCCATCATCTCAACCGCCTCCCTCAACTGTCCCAACCCTCCAGACCTAGCATCAACCCCAAGATCGAAAACCAACCCCTCCCTCCCCAACCACCTCAACCCATCAACAAACCCATCCCCAGTCATCGTCCCAGCTTCCTTATCCTGAACTAGATACCGAACACCCCGAACCTTCCCCCAAACATCACCCGTCCGCTCACGCACCTGCTGCATATACGCGCTCAGCGCGTCCGGTCCGCCGGGCACAGGCGCCCACGGCACAATGCCCAGACAGAGGTCCTTGTCGCTTGGGACGTGGCCTTCGTCTGGGATTGGTGTGCCGCGGGCTATGCGTGTTAGGAAAGAGACTTCGTCTAGGGCGTGTTGCCAGCCGTGGTTTGGTGGGGAGGGGTTTGTTGAGGAGAGGCGGTCTGTTTCGAGGAATATGAAGCCATGGAGAGGGGTTGAGTTTGTTGCGTGGCGGTATTCGTTTACGCTGTGTTGCTTGCCGAGGGGGTTGTTGGTGTTGTGCCAGGCTAGGGTTTTTAGGTGTGTTTCTGGAAAGAGGTGGATGTGAGAGTCGACGATTGGGATTTGCGTCATGATTTTGTTGGTTTTGTTGATATTTGATTTTGTTTCGAATGTGGGGTTTAGTTTATGGGGATTGTAAGATGGGGCGGGGTTGGTACAAAATATTGGGTTCTGGAGATATTCATAGATTGAAATATTTTGGGGGCGAATGTCAAGGAGTGAATGGCTTGACTTGTCTGGATTCGGGATAAAAACCACCGACTTAGTGGAGACTGTAATTTCAGATAAAAAGGTTCAAACTGGTTTTAGCTGGGTTCCACATAAATTCTACAGAACTACAGAGAGTAATATATATAGGACAGAAAGAAATTCATATGCAGAAAGGGTCAGGAGTATACATACACCAAGTGGATAATACCACGAGGGCAACAAAGGGAATGCATCAAGAAACATAAGAGGAAAACAGCAGGAACAGAAGCAAGGTAAAAGGGATGTGAACAACCCCTTCTGCAGTAACACGGCAGAAGGGACAGGGTATGTATGCATGCATGCCTAAGAGGCATACAGTAAAAGTTCAAGGTCAAAAGGAGAAACAAAAAGATAAAAAGTAAAGGTGAACTTCCAAATCGCGACTCGCCAGGTTGTCTTCGCCATCAGGGAGCAAGGAAATGTGAGTAGGACGTAGGACGTGATGCGATGCATGTTTCCCCTAGCACGCCAATACACTCCTCCCAGTTCGATCTATACAAGGTCTGCTCTGCATCCATCAATACTCAAAGCTAGTCATCCATAGGCTTGTCCTCCAGAGTGACTCTGTTGGGTTCACTTTCAGCAATGCTGCTTCGGTTGCTGTCTGTGCCACTTGCCCCGACAGCTGAGCCAGTGGGGAAGCTAGACACGCTACCAAGACCTGGCTTGCGGCTGTATCGAGCGCCAGACGAGCGGGACATAGAACTGCGCTTCTCAAACTCCGTAGACACTGTAGCTGGAGTAGGAGTAGGGGTTGGAGAGCCATCGGAGGCTGTTTCAGGAAGAACAGGAGGGGGGCTGGGGGAGCTAGAGTGGGCGCTGCTGCTGGCAGCAGCCGAGGCAGGAGACTCGGTATACGTGCCGTTGGTAACAGGTTCAGCAACTTCGGTGTTCACGGTAGGAACATCCTCAGATCCAGACTGGGGAGCCTTGCTGGCCGGTACATCGAGACTAGTACCACGGGTGGACCTGCGGTCTGAAGGGCTGCTGACGTTGATCGGGAACCGGCCTATCTCTGAAGCACCACTCGAGCGGTCGCGTCGATGCCGTTGGCGATTGGCGGGACTGGTGGCCCGGCTGCGGTTGACAATGGCTCGTTGACGGGCCTCCATCGCCGCACGACGGTTGCTTTCATCCGTGCTGATAGCGCGTGGACGGTTGGAGCCGGAACTGGTAATCCCAAGCGCACTCGATTGGCGTTTCAGTTCGCCAAAGATGGTGTCCTTGTGAGCAAACAGGTCGCGGATCAGGCGGTAACTGTGGCGCTCGTTCATCGTCAGGCTGCTCTCTATGCGAGGGCGAAGAATGCAAGGGGAAAAGGCCTGTGCCAACGAAGTGATGTATTCTTCGTTGGCCGAGGTCAAATCAATCAAGCGCGTGAAGTGAGTCATAATGGCATCAAGCGTAGCGATATTGACAAGACGGAGTTGTCCAAGGGTGCTCTGCAGCACCTTGATCCGTCCTTCTTCCGTGGTCTCATGAGCAGTGGTGGAATAAATAGTTTTCACGATTTCGTAAACTTGCGAGGAAACCAATGAGTCTACCAGAGGATTAGCATAACCCTATATCAAGCCACCGAGAGAGCGACAAACCTGGCAATTCAAGAAGGTACAATCGTAGAACGCTTGCAATAACTGGGATTTCGAACTGAGGCAACGCCTCGGCATAATCGGCCTTGCTGTTGTTCAAAACTTGACGAAGCTTGTGTGTGATGCTTAGATCAACTTCTGTCAGCCAGATCATTCGCCGTGCTTCGTCGCCTTCAAGTTCAGGGTAGCCTGTAAGATTTGTCAGCGTTGATTCATACAGGTGAATCCGAACATTTCCATGGGTCTCTTACGGTTATCCAGGTAGGTCAGAATGGTGGTCACCAGGATGGGAACACGTTTGCGGTCAGCACGGGCTCTAGCTTCAAGGTCGACACCAAAGTTTTGTTCTGTGAAACTAATTAGCAACGTTTCATCTATGGGTGCTGGCAATGGTTGTACCTTCAACGGAACCATAGTAGTTCTCGTATGCTTGGATCTTAGGTGCGAATCCACCAGTGCGGTAGTTCTCCAGCAGATATCTCAAGTCACCAAGGGGCTGAATTGTTTCCTGATATAGCATCATATGGTCCACTGTGCTCTGCAGGTTGGGAATGACATTGCTGATCGCGCCCGAGAAGTCAAGAACCACGGCTTTAATGGCCTTGAGGCGATCCAGCTCGCACTGCTCCATATATTTGAGCTGCCCGATAACCTCTTCCTCCAGCCGACAGCGGATCTGGTCAAGCTTGCGAACGGCAACCTTGTACCGTTCGTCAGCTTCCAAGGCCTCCCTCCGGAGCTTCTCCGAGGGTGTCTCGTTGGGGTAAGGGTTGTTGAGTGGATTCCAGCCAGACAGAATCTCGGAGACAGATGCGATGGGCGAGTCGCTGCCGTTACCATCATCACTTGATGCCACTGAGGTGACACGCATGAGAGGCTTCTTCTTTTCTGGGATACCGGTGATTTGGAAAACCTTAGGACGCCACTGATAGTTCATCTTGGAGCTATTGGCAAAGACATTGCCCATATTTCCAACCAAGCGAAGAAGACCGTTGTCTACCATATCCTGACCAATTATCTCCACTTGAGCGAGATTGTCGGCCTCCATGTAGGTTTGGATATATTGCGCTATATCCGCGCCGGTGGATACATTCAAATAGGTGCCGATAATGGGAACCTTCGCCTCGCCAAGCTTGATGTTATCAAGCATATGGGTAAGGAGCTTTTTGAGGTGGTCAGGCGGGAAAACACGCTCACCCAACTCGATGGGGTCTTCATCAGGCTCTTCGTCGACGGGGAGAACGATCTTCGGGGTGGCTTTGATCTTGGGGCTCGACTCGGGGTCTTGAAAAGCAAGCTTGTTTTCCTCTTCCAGGTCCTCGACGACACGACACTTGTTGAAGTAAGTACTGCGCAACTTCCTTACCAACTCCGCCTGCTTGGTATGTTCCTTGATGCGGGACTGGAGGTGGTCATGCGAATACTGAACACGCATTTCATGCTGCTCAGCCCAACGCCGGAAGGGCGATACAACTAATTCACGAATATTGTTGGCGATCTTCTGGTGGTTCTTGGAGGCCTCGATCATCTCGGTGCGCACTCCTTCGTATGCCTGTAGCGAGGTTTCCTTGACGTCAGTCTTCTTGCACTCCGGTCCATTCCATGCGTCTGGAACCAACCTTTCTAACACTGGCACCATCGTCCTTGCCGAATCCCATTGCCGTCATTCTATCCACGCTCGGAGCGATGTCTCCCATGCGGAGTCCATACTGCTCTTCTGCTTCTGCACGCATGGACGCAATGGCCAGGATCTGCTTGTTCTCCACAACTCCCTGTTGCAACTTCCCGTATAGCACCCCCAGACCCGAAGCATAGTCGGGGGTCCAGAAAGAGTCCGAAAAACCGGGCATTATGGCGGCTAAAAGGCTGAATCGGGCGTCAAGCGGAGACACGTTATGATCGGCGTAAAAAGGGAGAGCGATCCGGCAGTTGACACCGGTGAGTTCGTATGTTCGGGGGGAAACGGGAATCGTAAAAGGGTGGAGAATGCGCGAAACTGGGAGTCAATCGGAGCAAATTGAGGTTGGGCGACCACTGTGGCGCTGGGTTTGTGATATGACCAAGGACAACGAGGTCAGACCAGCTGGCTTGGCTTATAACTCAATATCCAGTCTTGACGCTAGATGAAACTGCGCATAGACCGAGATACCAATGACGAAGGGAAGATCACTTTGGAATGCGAGAGAAGAGAGTGCGCAGGGTGCTAAGCGCCGGGAATCGCGGAGGAATTTGAAGCTAAAAAGAGTGAAGGCCCAAGCGAATTGCGATGCAAGTCAACAAAAAAACAAAAGACAGAAATGGAAAAGATGGAGATGAAGATGGAGAAGATGAAGATTGAGTTGGATTTCCAGATAGGGCGTCATGTGGCTCGTAATATTACGGGGATTTGTGTATATCTGAGACCAATCCCATGGTTACCGCCTAAGAAGAGTCCTTTTGGCTTACAGCGTGGCTCATGTCCCCACTGTCTTTGAATCCACTTGGGCTATTTTTGGGGCTGAAAATTACACTGAGATGGTAATTGGCTGCAAATGTTTAAATTTGGTGTTTTTTTCACTTGAAGAAAAAAAAGGGGGGGGATGTTGACCTTGATGTGTCTGTTTTGTTTACAATTGTATTAACATTCAATGTTGTATGATGTTGTATGTGGCTGTGATCCTTGGCCGAGATGGTACATTTTAATCAAAATGTGTTACAGAATATGGAGAGTACAATATATTGTGGCACCCTACCCCCTAAGTCGTTGATCATGACTTCCTTCCCCCCACAGATATGCCAAGGCTTGAGAAGATCTTCACATCTACGCTGGAGTTTATGCATAAATGTATGAACGTTTCATGTGATATTCATAGAAAAATTATGGTATCATGATTATCTTTAAAAAAGCTTTCATGGAGGAAAAATCAAGATGTAGTACATAGAGGGAGATGTCAATAAAAGAAAAGATAAAACATCTTAACAGAAGAACTTGTAAACCTTCTTCCACTTAGGCCAGTTCCTCTGTTCGGCGAGCTCCTGCTCAACCAAATGCTGAATATCAAGGTCGCGACGACCGGTGACCAAGTCCACATCGGCGGAGGCAACAAATCTGGTCTTGTACTTGATCTTATAACCGATATAGCAAATTAGAACCACGGGGGCGGCCAAGTAGACAGAGAAGAATTTCTCGCAAATCTCCCGGGAGTTCATGTCTGCGTAACCAATGGGGGCGAAACCAACCCAGAACTGAGCAATCAGCACGAGACAATTGAAAATGAGACCAATCCACGAGCCAATGATGCCAGGCTGGGAACGGAATGCAAGCTCATCCAGGCTGTGGCCCTGTAGCTTCCACGCGCGACGGAAGAGGATGTGAGCACCACACACGGAACCCCAGGTGAAAATAGAGGACAGACCCGAGATGGCCATCATCCAGGAGAAGGCTTCACTCTGCACGGGCGAGGCAGCGAGGTAGGAAAGCAGACCCAAGACAGATGCAAACAGAAGGGCGGGGAGGGGACGACCCTTGCGGTCGATGTATGCGAAGATCTTGGGGGCCTGGCCCGCCTCGGCAAGGGCAGCAAGAGTACGCGAGGATCCATAGACGGAGGAGTTACCGACAGACAGGACTGCAATCATGATGACGACGTTCATGATCGAAGGCAGAACTTTGATTCCTGCGTTCTCGATGGCAATGACGAAAGGAGAGGCCTTAATATCGGCGGAGGAGGAACCGCTGAGAAGTCTGGGTTCGGTATATGGCACCAGGAGGCCGACGATGGTAAGGGAAACCACATAGAAGAGAGCAATACGCCAGAAGACCTGCTTAACGGCAGTCGGAAGGGACTTGCGGGGGTTATCGGTTTCAGCGGCGGCAAGACCGACAAGTTCGGTTCCAGCAAAGGCAAACGCGGCATTAACGAATACACTGCAGAGACCCTTGAAGCCGTTGTTGAATGCACCTGGGTTGTACCAGTACTTGGCGCCGATGTATCCACCTTGGGGGCCACCGCCGCAGTTGAGGACGATTCCAAGGATGCTAATAGACATGTCAGTGAGATGTCCAAGTTTCAACAGTAACATAACTTACATGAAACCAATAACGGCAATGACCTTGATGAGCGAGAAGACAAATTCCGCTTCACCATATCCTCGCACGCCGAACAAATTGATCGAGACAATCAAAACCCAGAAGATGGTTACCCAAGCGGCGTTTGAAACACCTGGATTCCAATAATCGACTGTGATGGAAGCAGCGACGATTTCCAAGGGCAGGACAATGAGCCACTGAAGAGCGTAGTTCCAACCCATAGCAAATCCCCAAGCAGGATCCACGAAACGAGTCGAATAAGTGGCGAAAGAACCGGCAACGGGGAAGAGAACAGCCATTTCACCCAAGGCGTGAACGGTACAGTAAAGCATGGCTCCAATCAAAATATAGGCGATCAATACCGAGGCTGGACCTCCGACGGCCAAAACACTTCCAGAACCGACGAAAAGACCAGTACCTACATAGAAAATGGAATTAGCGCGACTTCAATCTGAGAGAAGAATTAGAACATACCAATAGAACCACCAATAGCAATCATCTGCAGATGACGACCCTTCAAGCGGCGCTGCAGCGGGGAGTTAGCCGTATTATGGGCGGCAGTCTCGATATCGAAGCCAGCGCCATCAGCTCCAGCACCGCCAGAGACGGTGTGGTTGGGGTCTCGCTTGAAACTAGACATGAACCGTTGACCCATGCTTTCCTGAGTGGGAGACGAGTGGCCATAGGCTGGGGGACCATCCGACCCCGTTTGGACGGTGGTCGCCTCAAACTTCTTCTCCTCCATAATTTGTATGTGAATGTGTTTCTCTTCAAGTAAGTATTAACCAAAATGAATCGAAGTATCTATCTGTTTGACCTAAAGATGACAGGTCTGAACCAACAAGGTGAAACAAGTACAAGGTTGACTGTTTGGGAGGGGGAGACGAGGGTATAAATACGACCAGTCTAATTTCAGATAAAAGCGACATAAATTATTTTACGTTCAATATAATCAAAATTAAATTAAATCAAAAGAACGCAAATCTATCTGCTTTCATGCGCTTAGACCAACTAGGATTTCGCACTAGGAGTATTTCAGACTCCAATCTTCTGATGACCTTGGCACTGGGTAACGCCCCCAAGTCCAAAGCAAATTATCTCTCTTTTTTTTTTTAAGAAAGAAAATAAAATAAAATAAAATTATTTAATTCGATAATTTAGTCTTTAGTGCTAAAAAATGATGCTCAAGACTATAGTACATAAACCAAGAGCTGCAAACGGTCTTGACTAGCATGTAGAGCGGAAGATAAGAAACGTGGAATCTCATGTTTCACCCGACTTATCTTATTGTTTTGGGACTAGAAAGGTAAAACCAAGGGCTAATTGAACAGGGATATGCCCAAGTGGAACCCCCTGGACATTACTTTATCTCTCGCGTGATTTAGCCTTGATAGAAATGGGATGATCTCGCCCCCATATACTTAATATGTATACGCCTTCCCTCAACTCGTATTACACAGTCATGCTGACAGTAAACGACTCTATCTAACCTTGGAATATATCATGATATTTCTTTGCCAAGGTGGACTTGGGGGAAAAGCCAAGCTTCTGGAGCCCAAAGACGGCAAATCCCCAGATCCACTAAACCCCATCTGTCGGTCTCTCCGCACTCCTACCCGTGGACGATAAGTCGATCATTACCCAATCAGATCACACTCGGAAGATAAGGAGCTCATATTTCCTCTCTTACAGGCGAACTCTTTCCCCCCTAATATCTCTCAAGTTCCAGAATACCTTATCTTTATATTCTTAACTTTGAATAAAAATTAACCTTTTGAAGGAGGCTAATAGATTAATGTACTCTGTACTCCGTACGGACCGTTGGGACTGAAGGAATCCTTTTTCGATTTCATCCCTTGCCTATGGGAAGGCTTCCCGACGGACCCCGTTCCTGTGGCATGCGCTATGGGCCCCAGTGATATATGCGTGCAATGCCATATGGCGAGAGAAAATAGCCCCACTGAGGCTGGCCTTTCACAATTGACTTTCCTTGATCACCTCGGTAGGTATATTCTCTTGGCCTGAGAAAACCAGAACAAAAAAGATTGCCTCGCCTCGGTCGGCTTTGCTGCTATCGGCTGACATGAGCTCTAGTGGTCCCCGGGGGATAAGGGATGGCGCCACGAAATCCTGGATTTCGTGTTTTCGGGGCGAGGGCGCTTACTTGAGTGGCTCGTGGCGGTCTACCTGTGATATGCATGGAAGCACGGGAGAAGCGCAGGAAGCTGGGAGGGTGTGTTGGGGACTCGACACTATCATGTGGTGTTTATTAGAGATTGTAATGATTGGCCTACCGTCGTCGCGTCAACTAAGACACTCGTATTTTTTTTTTCGCTGGGCAACCTGGAGAACACGTCGAGTGAGAAGCTCTGGTAGGTCGAAGATTATACCCTCGCATCCTGGGGGGTCCGCGAATAGACTTTCATGGACCAGTAGCTGAATTCGGACATCCATGAAATCTTGGAAGCAAAAAAAGACTAATCACATTTGGCGAACGTTGAGATCTCAAAGTGCTCAGATCTCAAGGTGTTCGTAATCGCGTGACTTAGAAGCTCTACTAAATCGGAATGGAGGAGAAACCAGCTCCACCAGTCTTATCTTGACTGTCCACATTGAGGGTCAAATGCATCACCAGTTTCTTAGATAGGGGATTGCTTCCTCTTTACTTTGGTACAAAGATAATAGGGGCCAAAAAAAAAAGGCGCAAGGTTCTCGGCCTTGAGCTGAGTAGTATTTATGCTTGACTATCAGCCACTCAAGCCTTCCCCAGTTGATGGCGCGCAGTAGCTAATTTTACTGGCCACGCTCCCGCAACAGATAGCCACGGTAACATCGGGTTGGGTTGGCATTTGTGTTCCGGTGACTGGACTGGAGCCAAGGCCGATTTGTCCTTTTCAATTTAAGTGAGCGGCTGCGCCCGAATGGTACTTCCTTACGTGGAACGGACGAAATACGAAATGGAATACAACATTGCTGCCTACTAAGTAAAATTCCAGAAATTTACGAAATCTGTCGCACAAAGTTAAATGAACACACAACCTTGGAACCCAGGGGATGTTTGTAAGGTTATTTGTTGGGTTCCCAAGGATCAACAGTACCCCGCAAAATCCGGAGTCCTCCGGGCTAACGTTTCGTTTTGAGGTTACTCAAGCCGATGAAAATCCCCGTAAATGAACATAAGCCCGGACCAAACGCAATACGGTCTTTTGCCACATAATGGTCCGGCATCAGGATGTACTCCGTCCAACGATTTTACTCCGTTCTACTCTTTTTCGGCATCTTCCATAATTTCCGAAACCCGAGAGCTCCGCATTAAAATGTATTGCCATTCTCCTCGAACCTCTAAAATCCCTATGAGGGTTTGAATCCAACTTGAACTAAACACATAAATTCGAAGTTGATATTAGGTGCATATAAAATGTGGGGGTGAACATTCTGTTAGGTAACAGTTTCCACTCATTGGAATCTGGGGAAAAAGGCGGCACAAAGACACTTTGAGGGAATTCTTGGGGTAAAATGTGAATAATCGAATATCCATGGTCCATCTGGTGGAAACCCCTTTTCCTGTGACACCATCACTTTTTCAACGTTTTTGGGCGTATTCTGCTTTTGGTTCCTGGAAGACCCTTGTAATTCATGTGAGCTGTAGCTCCCCAGATTCCTACATGCCGCTAGTACTAGACCGGTTTATGTCTAGATCTAGTTACTTGTACGGAGTACGGTGGCAATATACCTATAATAGTGTACAGCAGATGATCACACCCTAATTGGCTACCTAGGTATCTCTACGTAGTGTTTTTCCTCTCCCGGGTAGGCATTTCCTATCTTGGCTGCCGCCGCTTTTATGAGGGCACTCAGAGTCCGACTCAGAAAATCCTAGACCCACTGAGCGCTCCCTGAGTGTGCTTGATTACTCAGGGCATGTAGGTCGGTGGGTTGGAAGCAAAACGCATTTCCAATTGTCTTTCCTTTTTTCTTCTCTGACCCTACTGGCCTTGGACGGTAGAATTTATCACTCGCTGAAGCTGTTTTGTCTCATCCGACGTAACCTCCAGGGCTGCAAGCATGTATTTAGTAAGCCGGGAGGGCGCAAAGACCGATCACATCCGTGAATGTGTCACCTTTCGCGTGTTCCAAACGCCGACTCGCGACATCATATAGATGAATTGGTCATCTCAGAGGGTTTCTTTTAAGGATATGGGGACATTGGAAGCATAGGAGTAATACAAAACCCGTGGACGAACCTACCATTTTCGCATTTCCTACCATATAACTCTTAGCAATTATGGAGACCGTTCTAGTCATCGGAGCCACTGGAAATATCGGTGTCTCAGCCGTCACCGCTGCCTTGCGCTCCAAGCGCAATGTCTTGGCCGTTGTCCGCAATCAAAGCTCAGCAGATAAACTCGTGAAGCACATTGGGTCATCAGAGGGGATCACTTTCGTCGAAGCCAATGTTCTCTCGGACTCGGGAGTGAAGGGTGTCGTTGATCAAGTCCAAGCCGGCAAGCTCCCGGCTTTCCAGCATGTGTTCTCCAGTGGTTGGTTCACAATTCCCCAGCCAACATTCACTACTGATACTTTTTAGTTGGCGGCGAGTACACTGCCACTCCCCTCCCGGAGATCACTACCGAGCAGCTACGGAGGAACTTTAACAGTTCCTTTGAAGCCAATTTCTGTACGTCCTTGCTACCTTAATAACCTCATGCATTTCTAACAAACCTTGCAGTCGCCTATCGGGATACCATTAGATATCTGCTCGAAAAGAAGAACCCTATCAGCACATGGACCATTTGTACCGGATCCCAGGGCGATGTGGCGACCCACGCAGTGCCGGCCATGACACAAGGCGCCTTATTCCCCTTCACCAAGGCCGCCGCCCGTGAGAACGAGTCGACGAACGTCCGTTTTAACGAAATCTACCTTAGCTTCCGCGTTGAGGTGGATACAGACGCGGTGCAACATGGCGTTACGAAGGCATCAGACTTTGGAAATGTCTACGAAATGATCTTGGAAAATCCCGAAGTCCGCAGCTCGCGCGTCCGGGTTGACGACGTTGATGATCTCAAAAAATTGAAGTACGAGAAGAAGTTCTAGTCCTACTTCTCGTTGACATATACTGGAGTCATACATATAATCCACAGCTAAGACATCTTTTACTTTCAAATTTAAAGCTCTATGCCGAGATATTGCGTCGTTAAATAACTGGTCACAAATGAAGATAAACTTCCCAAGATCTGGTAGCCTGAAGCTACATAGTAAATATATTCCTGCGCAAAGTGATTTTATTCCAATACGTGCCACCCCGGTTGGAGGTATTTGAAATTGAACATGAAATATCAAGCAGCTTCAACAGGCGTAGCTACCTAGATAGCCGACTGGCTTTCTGGATAGGAGGCAAATAGAATGGAAGAGGTCAATTTCTTACATTTTGTGCTAATTCGTAAAAAGGTGTCAGGCAACGTGGATATTTAGTGTGTCCACCTATGAACCCTGGAATCTCAATAATTTTTGCTCCTAGTTCAAAATTCCAGTGCGGTCGGTGCATTTGATCCTGTCGGAACGCCGACTGCATGTGATACTTTGCTAAGGTTGACCCCTTCTAGCCCAGATCCCTCGTCGCGGTATTCATCAGCGCCACATCAGGCCAAAGCTCAGTGAGCAAAAAGCGGCAAAGCCTAAGCACTAAAACGGAAAGAGATAGCCAAGAAGTGAGGAAATCTACTTTCTACGTATCCGCGAAGGTTCAACATGATTAATCTCCACTTAACAGCACTCGACTGGTTAGCAATTTAACACGCCAAATGCGGGGTAGTTGGAGGCGATTTGGAGTCCACTTCGTTAGTATATCATGATATCATGAAGAATTGCCCGATCAGCATTGGCCTCCTGCTCGTATGGGATTGCCCCAGATCTTGTTAATACCCGGCAATAAACTGTAAATAGCGGGCGGCGACCGGAATTAGCCGTTGATAAGCTGAATTCAGGTAGAGATGACCTGTGGTTGGAGAGCTTATCTTGGACTAGTGGTCCGAGTCCTTTGGTAGGCTGTGTCGATTATCCCTGCATGTCTTGTCTCAGATATCATTGGAGGCTGCAGCTTGCCCCTGTAGGCGGACCGTGCTGCGGAAGATGCCCCTGGATTGTAGGTAGTTGACTATCGCTGCGACGAAGATCCTGAGGTTAAGGACACATTCTCTTGTGTGTTGACAACAGCTTCTTCTCCCTCTTACCCCAATGCTGGGCTACGTGCAACGGGGCTCAGAATAAAGGCGGAAAGAACAAAAGCACGCTTGGCATGGAGGTTCATTCATTCAACGATTTTGCTCTATTTCGTTGCGTTCGGTATCATTAATACACAAGTTTTAATTTCATCACGGCAAGAATTAGGTATCTCAAGCTCATGAGCTTGCCACGGGGCCTTCACCACCGGGGATCAACTGGTTGAAGAGTTAATAAAACACCCGGATGGACCCAAGATGAATTCAACTTACCATGCAGATGTTGTTTCCATTCAGCAAGAGCTTGGGGAGCTTGATTTGCGCACCGGTGTAGTCGCTGAGAGGAAGTCAGTATAGGGAGCAATCACAACGGTTACTTGTCGTGAACTTCGATAAACAATCCGCAGATTCAGATGGATATCAATGAACACTGCTCAGTGGTGTGAAGGAGCCAAGGCAACTGAATACAGCCACAGAAAGAAAAAGAGTAGTCAAAGCTGGGAAAATCAGAAATCTAACACGTACAACTCTGTCACATCTTCCATGACCATGTCTAAATTGAAGTTAGTGCCTGGTGAGATCGTCGCACTTCTTATACAGGGATACTCACTGACGTAGTCATCGAATCCGAGCAAGGTTCCGGAGAACTCTTCATAAGAATTAGCACACTGATTCGGGTCCAGTATCAACTGAATTTGAGCTGACCTTTGTCGCCCTTCATAACTACCCAAATTCGGGAGCCAACACACTTATCAATGAGCTCTATCAAATGAGTTAGTGGGGTCATGGTTTTCTTGGGTCATTAGGCACGCACCAAGGGGAAGTAGCTGAGAAGCCATGATTTCAGAAGATGGAAAATATGGGAGCTTAAGCAATGTTTTCTTCGGTGGTGTCTTATTTGGAAAACAAAGGTGATTAAACAATCCGCGTGAGCCAGTGCGATATAGAAAAGGACGTGATCGTTTGTCGCTCGGCATCCCTGATGATCCGGCCCGAGCGACTAAGCCAAATAAGGTTTAGAGGCAACTTTCAACTTAGTTCTCCGCAACATGGGGGAGCTATCCTGATCCTTAATTTACTGCTTTCAATTTTGTTGATTGCACATATACTGAGACACTATTTGTTATCCATCGAATCGGTCGTCTTCGATTGCTTCGTGGGGTTCTAGTCTGGTCCACTATGATTGTCACACATTATGCCAATGCGGCCGAACCTTTTAGCAAGTCGGAGGACCCAATCTTCGATTGCAAAACATAGCGGTTTCTCCGACAGAGCAATATCCAATGGGTCGCTGCGATGGGGACTTGTTGAGCGGCAGCGGTAAGCACAATATGTTTTATTCAGCTCTAATGGCTGTTTTTCTAACTCAACTACAGTGGTCACTATACTTGCGAACGATCTGTCTCAAAGCTCCGCTATGTGTCCTTGCCAAATACAAGCTCTTCCCGCCCACCTCTTATGCCCACTCAATCAAAGCGGAACTTCTCCAACACTACTCATAAAGAAGGCATATGGGATGACGACGATGAAGTCCCAGAGCCAACCCCCGTGCAACGACTTCCAGGCCGGCCGACTTTTGTGCGCTCTGTCCAACATCGAGACTTACGCAGCTTGATTCGATCGAGAGTAGAGGGGAAAAATCGAGTTTCTGAACGTCTGCGCATTGAAAAGCAGGTCAATTCGCTACCTTCATACCACGGACTTGTTGACAGTTTTATCCAATTGAAGTACAAACACGTTGATGAACTTCTTGCTGAATCCGCTAAGACAACTCAAAAATATGCGGCTGAATGGGAAAGCCGGTCAAACTTTATCAAGGCGCAGTTTGTAACTATGGTCTCAAACGCAACGGATTCAGTTCTACAGGCAGAGAAAATCACCCAAGGGTATATCGCCGAAGTGACTGGTCTTTCATCTTCCATACTGGGCCGAATACAGGCTGCTGTCACAGATGCAGAGAAGATCACTCAAAAATATATCGCTGAACTTATGGATCTTTCGTCGTCTATACTGCGCCCGGTACAGGCTGCTGTCACAAAAGCAGAGAATACCGGTCGAATGATTGATCATGATTTCTGTTGCATTGCATTT
Organism: Penicillium griseofulvum; assembly: GCF_001561935.1. Lineage (NCBI taxonomy): Eukaryota > Fungi > Ascomycota > Eurotiomycetes > Eurotiales > Aspergillaceae > Penicillium > Penicillium griseofulvum. Next base: position 1,312,472 of record NW_024467471.1, on the reverse strand, counting down.
GCTAGGACTCCAGGATTGCGGGATGAGGTGCAGATATCCGCCCGGACCATCCGTGGTTGGAGGAAGTCTTTCCATACGACTCTGATGACACTCTTGGAACCTTTGGTCAACATTTCTGAGCTAGCAATCCGTGAATGGAGTGACACTATCAGGGATGATTATCTGATACCCCGGAAATCCGCAAGAAGCCGAATTAAACAAGTTCTTCATGAAAGCGAGCTGATTGATAAGACCTATGTCGAGTTGCGACAGAAATCCAATAACGTAAGGATTTTCGCCATCAGGGACCTTTGCTTGGATCTTCAACGGCACACGGACCTTTCTTTGGCCAATAAACAGGTGTTTATGCAGTACGGAGAAATCCTTCAGCGCTGTGGTGCCGAATTAAGTTTATCTGCGCATTCCTACCGTGCAGTCTGGCTCAGAAAGCAAATGGCTTTCCATTCACTTCGAAAAAGTGAACTATGGAATTTGCATGATTTCACGGCGGCAGTTTCGTCAGCACGTTCTTCTAGAGCTACTGACTCGGGTATCGTACTTGCGCTTGGACTAGGCGCGTCAAAGAAGTCACCGGCAGGTCAGCACTTACACAACAGTGCGCGCCTGATATCCAACAAGATCCGTCTCCAATACAGGCATCTTTGGACGCCAAAACCGGCACGCAGCTCCGAGCTACATATCTACTGGCGACAGTTGGACGTAATAGCGCCACTACACATGACCAATGTTATCACATGGCGGCTTCAAAATGAAGTTTGGTACCTTCACCACAGCCTCAGAGGCGATTGTGGAGATTTATGGAGCTGGGTCCCTCGGGAGGCTCTGCAGCACCACGTTTGGAAAGTGGCCGACTGGTCCGTAAAATTCCAGGAACATCGCGGCGAGCTTCGAAAAATGACCGCTAATTACATTCATATAAACTGGCTGCGTCTTCAATCAGAAACCTTGCTACACTCAATGGGAGAACCTGCTTATCTTGCTGGAAAGTTTGAAGTCCTCGATCCAGTGAGCCAGGATATCGACCGCTTCAAGCAATGGGCCGATCGCATGGGCGAGCTCACTACGGAAGCGCATAGTTTCTTAATCGCCGCCCGGATGTCACGAAAGGCGTGGGATTTCGTCCACAGCAAGATTCACCGCACGATTGGGAGTGCTTTCGCTAACCCCAAGTTTTTAGAATTGGGTTCTTCAGAGCACAAGCCCAGGCGTAGGAAGGGACGAGAGGGATCCGGACCCCGTAAGGTCAAGGCTGCTTTGATCAGATCCCCTCAAAGTCGTTTTTGGCGATATACTAAATGGCAACTGTCGAGCAATCCCGAGTCTCCGCCTGCCAGTCAGGATAATCTGGTGCCTGCTCAGGATGTGAAACCCTCTAGACCTGCCTTGAAATGGAGAAGAAGGAGGGGGCCGAGGAAGAATAATCCGTCAACACCAAAACCGGAGGACCACACAACAGAGGGCAAGCTTGTAACCAAACCACTCCCAGTTGACGCACCTATCGGCCAGGACAATCAGGAGGACAGGCCGGTTAGCTACAAGCCATCACCCAAACCCCGGAAGAGAAAATATATGAGTTACAAAGTGCCCGAGCCCAACCCGTCCCTCGTCAATGCGCCTGCTAGCCAGACAAATCAAGGAGGGAGCCAGGTTCTTTCCAAACCGCCACCCATACCCTCGAAGACCAAAGAGGTGAGCATCAGCACAGAGTCACATGTTGAGGGCCTCCGTCCACCAATCCCAAGAGAAACCAGTAATGGGAGCCTAGGTACACGGACACACGACGGACTGCGACCGGCATCTATGCTACCGAGGAAACCATTCTCTAAACCAGAACCAAATCATGGGAGAAAGTATAGCACAAATACAGCCTACCAAACGAAACTTCGGCAAGCCGGGAGTGTCAGCGATGATTCACTGCCCGAACGGCCAGTTGAAGATGCTCTGTCTTCTGTCCCAGCTACCACGACCGCAGATGAGTCCGGATTTATTGAAGAAACCGATTCCGCAGTTGAACCATCCCCACCATCGGATATTAGATTTAATGCCAGCAATCTTACAACCCCCCAGTTCTGGAGCCATAGTTCGCACCAAAGCCCCGAAGGCCGCAAACTTATTGTCCATTATTGCCGGACCCTTCAAAGTACCGAAGATGCCGTGCAACACTTCCTCGGGAGCAAGGTCATTGGATTCGATATGGAATGGAAGGCTCAAGCATCCAGCTGGGACAGCATTCAGAGCAATGTCTCGGTGATCCAAATCGCAAACGAGGAGCGTATCGCCCTCTTCCAAGTTGCGCTCTTTAAGCCTGCGCGTTCTCTGGATGACTTAGTCTCTCCTTCATTGAAACGCCTCATTGAATCTCCCGATGTCATCAAAGTGGGTGTTGCAATCAAGGCAGACTGCACCCGGCTGCGCAAGTATCTCGGCATCGATGCCAGAGCCACCTTCGAGCTCAGCCATTTGTACAAGTTGATCAAGTACGGCAAAGACAACCCCAAATTGGTAAACAAGAGGGGCGTTAATCTCAGCGAGCAAATAAACGAACATTTCGGTCTCCCCCTCGAGAAAAGTGATGATGTCCGCTGCGGTGATTGGACTCGGCCTCTGAGTTACCGTCAAGTCCAATGTGAGTACTTAAAGACCTGCGCAATCTCTTTCCTAAAATTCTAACACTGTCTTTTCTTCTCTAGATGCTGCTACCGATCCGTATGCTTGTGTTCGTTTATTCCATGCCATGGAGGCGAAAAGACAAGCCATGAACCCAGTGCCGCCTCGTCCCGCATATGCTGAACTCAACCAGCCCATTGTTCTTCCACTTGGACAAGCAGTCAACAGCGACGAAGACCCATTGACATGACCATGTAGATATGGATGCATACATGTACTTACGTTTGATTGTCCCCTACATACCCCACTCTTTTTGATTTGCAACGATTTCAGAGCATTTATTTGTACACTTTCAGGCACGAGAGGTCTTTTGCTTTTCTTCTTTTTTTTCGGTGCTGTATTTAAACAGCGTGCATCTTGATTTGATTTACATTTGCATTCTATTTCTACATTATACCAGGAAATGCATATTGACCAGCTGTTCCATGCGAAGATTCATGCTCGAATAAGATAGAAGGGGGTATATTTAACCAAAAATAAGTGTATAAACAATTATCGGCTGTTCAATGTCTTCGGCAATATCCACGAAGATTACTAAAGCATCAGCCTAGAACTTGTTACCTTAACCACATAATTACCCTCTTAGAGGCAACACCTTAGACAGTAAAACCTCCTGTCGGCAGAGCGGGCACTCAGGCTTTTCACCAACCCAATCCCGAACACAAATCCAGCAAAAGACATGTCCACAGGTAGTAACACTAGGATCCTTGAACGTCTCCAAACACAAGGTGCACTTCCGCTGCTGACCCTCAGGGATCCATGCGATAGCACCAGGGTCCTCCTCAAGATCATACAGAGGCACAGACCCAGGAAGAAGAGGGATAGTAGATGGGTTCTGAATCGAAGCGAGGACAGCTCCACCCTGCGATGAAGACCGACCAGCATCTGCAGACTGGCTCTCATCTTCATTCATGCTCGCGCTCAGTTTCCGCGCGTGTAGGAATCCCTGCACAGCAATCTGAAGAACAAGTAACACACCCAACACCTCATATCCGATGCGCTGCTCATTGTCTTCGATCTTCTTTGTGAAAACGTAACGCAAGCGCCAAAACCGCTTGGAGAGATGGTAGTACGAGCCGGTGAAATAGAAGGTTGCAATGCTCAGCGCGTAAATTGGTGACAAGGATGTTATGGAATCCAAGTGTTCAAGTATATATTGCTGGATGCGCAGTTTCGTAAAGAACGGGCGTTTAGTCGGGGTGGTTGAGAATTGGGGTTTGTTGAGCAGGCCAGCCTGCTGCGCCGCTCGTAATTCCTGGCGCGCAATGTTGCGTTCGAGCTTATTGCGGATTCTCTGTCGCAGTGCAGGTAATAGACGCTGTAGTGTCCATGGTACTAGGATGCTGCTGAGGATGTACCCCACGCGACGGCCGATTGACGGTAATTGAAGTGTGTCATCTTCTAGCTGTACAAGGTCGCAGTATTCTTCGCCTAAGGTTCGGTTTCCAATGGCGGTTGTTAGGGTGAAGTAGAGGAGCTCTGTGAGGTGCTTGATGGCGTCGGAATGGGAGTGGGCGTATCGGGCACCGCGGAGAGCGCGGACGATGCCTTGAGATTGTTGGATCAGGCTGCCTGTGAGAAATGCATCCTTTTCATGCGAGCGGATGATGTCTGGTGAGGTTGCGAAAGGGTAGAAATGTGAGGTAGATGAGCCGAGGGCTGAGTTCGGAGTTGGTAGAGAGAGATGGGAGTCGTCATCCGCCATGATGAGTTGTAGGGTGCTGGTAGCGGGATATTAAGCTTGAGTATGACCGTGAATAGTATTTGTTAACTTGGTGTATCCCACAAGACAAGTCACAGGGTCAATTCCCCAGTTTTCATACCTGGAGATAACAATTTCCCTGGAGTGGCCCTCGGATGTCATGCCTCGGTATAGAATCATATCATGTGACTTGATATAGATCACATGACGTCTAGCTAAATGACTAATGCCAATACTAAAATTACGAAAATGACCAAATTACAATACACCGCAAACGGACCCACTTAAGGTACTTCCGAGGTACCTGGCCTTATCGCAGATGAAAGCGGAAGGCTTGCAGTGGCTGAATGTACCTCATTCGGTACCCCCTTTTGCAGAATCCAGGGGTGTTACGTAGCCCACCTCTCTCTTTTCAAAGTTACCTGGGCAGTTTAAAGAGAAATCTTTTTTACTATATTATGATGCCATCTATACGTTCTTATTCTTAGACGTAATTTGAAACCACTTGGGGTTTTTCCTCTTCTCCTGCTTTTAATTAGTTCTAATTATATCCAATTCGACATTGGAGTTCCAGACCATCAGCGGCCTTCCACTAGTCTAGGCGTGTACTGGGATCTCCTCTCCGCTTATTAAACTGCCCTATCGGCTTCACTGAGGAAAAGTCTCAACTTCCGGACTTTCAAAGATCGTCGATTCACCCCTAGTCATTCTTTTTGGTTTATCCACGGGGTTCTTTGTTAATTTGGTCTTTTCTTTTCCCATCTCTCCCTTTCCCCCTCCCCTGATCAATGGAATATGGCGGTTGATCAACATGCTCAATTGGATGCCTTTGGGCTGGTCTTCCCATTGCCGCTACGTATAGCTGCAATCTTGGTCGCTGGTATGTGATATTCCTGTCTCGAATCCCGATTAGGGTTGTTAACACAAGGGGCTAGGTTTCTGGGGATGGGGCCTCAACCTCCAATACCTGGCAAAGGCCAACATTGTAAGTGGCGCCCCTCACTTAGCAATACTCCCGAAGGCCTTGTAGGCTAATCAGATTTCGTATACTTCCAGGACGTTCCGGCTCTCATCAAATATCCTGCCCGCACATCCTCCTCACAGCGTCCACATCACACCGCCGTCTATCGTCTGGCCACATGTTTCACCATCCCACTTGCCCTGTGGTTCATCGTTTTTTGGCTAGCCACTCGCCGGTCTCCTGAGTTGGTGGAACGATTAGACTGGCTCCCACAATCTGTGTTTATTATCCTCCTCATTATTCTGATTTGGCCTTTCAACCGCGCCTCCCGTTCCGGCCGAATTCGATTTCTCCTTACCCTCAAGCGGATCAGTGTTGGCGGTCTGGCCGAGTCTCAGGATGGCAAGTTTGGTGACATTCTGCTGGCAGATGCCCTAACTAGTTATGCTCGCGTGATCGGAGATCTGTATATCAGCTTCTGCATGTTCTTCACCGATGGCCTCGCCGCCACTTCGAAGCCCAACCGGGCCTGTGGAAGTGCGATCGTCGTTCCGATTATCCTCGCTTTTCCCAGCTTGATTCGTCTTCGTCAGTGTTTGACTGAATATGTTCGTGCACGGCGTACAGTCACCCGGAGAGAGACGCAAAAGGCAAACCAGCACTTGGCCAACGCTCTCAAGTATGCAACTGCGTTCCCTGTCATTTGGATGGCCTCCAAAATGCGCAACTACAATCCATTGGAGCTACGTGGATATAGCGAGGTTAGCATGATGCGCCTTCTGTAAGATTGTATTCCTTGTCTGTTGTGTCTACACTGTTCTCTAACACCCCCATAGCTTTATCGTCTCTTTTATCAACTCTGCCTACTCTTTCTGGTGGGATGTTGTCAAGGATTGGGATATGACCCTCTTCTCCCCGGAGCGTCGCGACGGCGGCCACCCATACGGACTTCGCCGGCATCGCTACTTTGGATCCGATAAGATGTACCACTATGTCATTATTGCGGATCTGGTCCTTCGTTTCTCATGGCTATGGCGCATTGTCCCAGGCCTTGGCTGGATCCCAGAAACCGAAAGCGGAGTCTGGATCCTTATGTTCCTCGAGGTTGTGCGACGCTGGATGTGGGTTTTCTTCCGGACTGAAGCTGAATGGAGTACGTTTTCCCCCTGTGCACCCGCACTTCCCTCTGATCCCAACGGTGCAACCCAAGCACCACTATTCTGGTTTTCGGGACAATTTTACTAACACTTTTTTGCACTAGTTCGGAATACCCATGGCCCAGGCCCAGATGACGTCCTACTCGGCGAATACAACCACAAATTCGACGCGGACTAATTTTTACCTGCGTCTTTCATCTTTGATCATAACTTCGAGCGACTTGGAACGAGAACGAGACACAGAAAAATACTCCCTCTCAACCCAACACAACAATTGGGTCTTCGAGCATATATTGCTCTCCCAAACTCCGGATATCCCTAACCAATTCAATACTAGAACAGCGATAGATGAGGCCTGAGCTTAGCTCTTTTTTTGTTTCCCCGGCGTGTGTGAATCACTTCAGATGTCACCACACGCCCGTGTACGCCTATTGTTTTCTTTTGAGGGCTCAATTCAGCTATATGTGTGTAACATCACGCACAATGATTTCCTAGATTCCTTGGACTTGATCTCTGGGCCTGAGGCAAGCATCAATCTCTTTTTTTCTGGATTTCTGTTTACTCTTCACTGTATCAATTATTTACCCATGGTTAACCTTGTCGGAATTCCGCATTTACCCTTTTGTTTCCCTATTTACATATACCATTCATTCTATTGGATTGCACTCTTGATCTTTATCTCTTTTTCATTTCATCTCGGCGTTTAGCTGTCGAGATACCTAATTGGTGTTTGTTAGTCTTTGGGGGCTTGATGAGGGACGAAACTAATGATTGAAGACTTGAATTTGGGTTCTACACACATATCAAGAGTTTGTTAGATGCCAATTAGAGTTTGATGCTAGTGGAAAGTTGAAGTCCTAGAGTTCCGCTGCATTATCTTGTGAGCTTTCAGGCTTCGTGGCCTTATATTACGAATCCATAAGCGGATATGTATGAAACGGGACCAGTGGAAGCTACATACAATCATACTGCATTAAAGCGAAGTGATACGAGTGTTTGTCGAAAGAAAATAGTTCATTGACTTCTAAAAAATAACATCACAAAGACAGACTCGTTGACTTCGTGCAAATATCCCCCCTAGACGAGGTGAGACATAAGAAATAGAAACACAACCACAGATAGATACCGGAATAAATATCCAGGCGGACCAGCCAAATAGGCCTCTGACCTATCCATGCTTCTCTTCCGCTGTCATCTCCTGCCTTTTTTTTTCTTCCACAATCTCATTCAATTCAGCTTCACTTCACCTCACCTCATGTCATGTCACTCATGTCATACATGCTTTGTTAAACATTTGAATATGTTCACAGTGGAACAAAATCCATATTGCCACGCCTTTGCATCATACTATTCCGAGGGGGGCTGAGATGATCCCCCGGATAAGCAGATGAGGGCTAGGATTGTACATCAATCCCTCAAAGGTCCTTCTTGACGATGTGGGCCTTAGGAAGGGTGCCAGCACGGTCGATGGCGCTCTGGCGAGCTCCAGCAAGGCCATACTGAGTGGGGATACCCTCGATACGGTGGGTGGAATTGATGTTCTTAACAAGGGTGAGCTGCCAGCAGGTGGCACCACCCTGGCGGGAAGTGATGGTGGAGGAGGCAAGGAAGTACTCCCAGATCTAAAGTTGTGGTTAGTAAGAGCCCCGAAAGACCAAAAGCTCAGTGAAAGAAACTTACGCGGAACCAGCGCTTTCCGTACTTGGCCTCGACCTTGTCGCGGTTGCCCATCCAGTTCCGGTACCAGCGCCAGAGGGTAGCAGAGTAGTGCACACCGATGGTGTCAACAGCCTTGACCTCAAAGCCAGCGCCCTCGAGGCGGTCCACAACGAAACCGAGAGGAGTACTGGCGTCAGCACCGGGGAAAATGTATTTGTTCATGAAAAGACCCCAGATCAGGTCCTCATATTGCCAGGACTTGCGGAGACCAGCGATCTGCAGGAAGAAAGTACCGTTGTCGTCGAGCATGTCGTAGACCTGAGACAAGAAAGAAGAGAGGTGGCGAACACCGACGTGCTCGGCCATCTCAAGACAAGTGATGTGTTGGTATCCACCCTCAACACGGGGGGCATCGCGGTAATCACTGCACAAAATGCGACTCTGAGTCTCCTCGATACCAGCCTTGCGAAGACCGTTGTTACCCCAGGCGGTTTGGTTGCGGCCAAGGGTAATACCGGTAACGTGAGCACCATAGTGGGCCGAGGCGTACTTAGCAAGGGTTCCCCAGCCACAGCCAAGATCGAGGATCTTGTCACCGGGCTTAACACCAATCTTCTCGCAAACAATGGCCAACTTGTTGTCCTGGAGCTCCTCGAGGGTCTCCTCCTTGTTGATATCACTGATAACACCGGAGGTGTAGATCATGCGTGGGCCAAGGAACCAAGCGTAGAAGTCGTCACCTCGGTCGTAGTGATCACGGACCTGCTCCTCGTCTGTAAATAGCATTAGAAGTGCCAACAGGGCTGAATGAAGATCTGCTTACCCTGAGAACGAGTGTGCATCAGCATCTCGGGGATGAAACCAAACAAGAAGTGCTTGAAAAGACCAGTGGTGAACTTGAAGTTGGCCCAGTCGTGACGGTACTCGAGACACTCCAGAGCATCACCCTTGAAGTCAACCTCACCATTGAAGTACTTTTCGTAGAAAACCTCCATGGGGATCTTGCTCTTGCCGCGGTAGGTAGCACGGTCGTGCTCGCTGTGGAACTGAAGGTAGTGCTCGACGGGACGGCCACAGTACTTGGCCTTCTCGGTCTTGCGAGGAGAAACAGAAGAAGAGATAGCCCAGAAGGCCACCAGGACGGGGACGGAGGTAAACAGAGCAAAGAAGATGGTGGTATAGAAACCTCCACCAACCTGGCGAGCCAGCCAGAAGGGCACGATGATCTCCAGAGCGATCATCAAGCCATTGGAGAAGCTGTCGCTGCCAGGCGAGTCGGCAGGGACAGGGGCATTCTTAATAGTCGGGTACTGAATAACAAAAGAAACAAATTAAGTCCTGGGATCATCAAAACACCCGCGGAATAGCTCTTACAAGAGTAGTCGGAACACCACAGTCGAAGGCCGGCTTAGTCTGCTCGGGGGCAGCCGGAGTCTGGATGTATTCGAACTCCTCGGGGGAGTCCGGATGAATGGTCGTCATGGCGAAGGTGAGTGGAATGGAAAAGGAAAAGGAGAGGCCAGAGTAAATAAGAGGATATGGGCAATTCCGGGGCGGTGTGGGCTAGACCAAGGTACCGGGAAGGACGTGATTGGTACCTGGAAGTTCCATGGACGGCCTAGCTGAGAAACTGGTACCCGCTAGGTACACCGAGTTTACTTCTCCCTTGTCCATTGGATTATATTTTACTCACTGACGTACGCACTATTATTATACAGGGTTTAGATAAATAGTGGATGTTGTCTTATGCACGTTATTGTGAAGCTCTCTGTATCAAACACACCCCCATTAACAATCCGTTAACACCTAGGATTCCACATCCCTAGAATCTGGTACTGCCTACGTGGTCCTCCGAGGGAAATACGCATGTGTGCCCTCGCCTGTATGTGGCTTGGCAAAAGATCATCATGAGAAGTGGAGAACGCCTGAAACAGTACGATCCGCAATTGACCTTCAGGCTACAAGCTATCCAGTTACAAGTACATTAACACTAATATTCCCTAACGCCGGGATCCTTCGGCTTACCGCCAAACCCTCAACTGCCTGCCGATATGCCAAATAACCATACTTAAGTAAAATTCAATGTAATCCCCTTTTGAGTATCTTTCGCAATGTACCCCTACAATGTGAGCTGGAAGTTCTGTGCCTCATCGTCTTCGTCAAAAGTAGGTAGTGGTTCTTCCGGTTCCTGGGTCTCATCCGGGGTGTCAAAGCATCCAGCAGCTTTGCAACGAGTCCACATTTCTGAGTCCAGCGGAGGGGGTCCATACAGCTGCATATAAGTTTCGGGAGATAGGACCTGAGAGCTCGCCCTCTGCGTTTGGGTATGTTTCTCGCGCAGGGTGGATGACACACTGCGTCCCTTGGAATAGCCAACGGTCGTCCGAGAGTTGACAGAAGCAGCAGTATTGCGCATGGAAGAGGGGTTAGATGGGACCCTGGCGTGCCTCTTGGGCATAACCAGCGACGAGGCCAACGATACCACCCGTGGTTTCGGGGTTTGGGCCACGCGAGGCGCAGCAGTTGGCTGGTGGCCGGCAAGGGCAGCGGCAGCGTCACGAGCTCGAAGCGTGGACACACTGCGAGTTTGTCGTGTAGTGGTGGGTTTCTTTGAGGGGTTGACATTAGGCTGAAGTGCCTTTGCAGACTCGCCGTCACTAGAGCTCTCAAATCCAATACCCTCCAGTTGTTTCATGATCATCTCATCCACCATCCTATCGCATGCCGCTGAATCCTCCTTGAACTTGCGCTGCTTCGCTGTGAGTCCATCCTTCCCAACTTGTTGCTTGCCGTAAACACTCTCCAAACCTAGAGCTCGATTCTTCGGTCGGAATTGGGGGAATGTGGTGTCATATGTCACGTCATCTGGAAGGTCCGGAAGATCTGTAGTTGGTCAGAAATAAGCTTTTAAGCTCGCAGCTTTAGTTGGACTTAGCGTACCTCTAGGCTTCGGCGGCATGTATTCAATATCCGGCACATCATCAGCTGCAGCATCAATGTGGACTTTGGTTTGGGCTTGTTGTATCACGGGAGCAGCTTTTCTGATCTTTTGGCCAGTCGACTGTCTGCGGTTTGTCTTCGCTTGCTTGGTGGTCCCAAAGGGCGCAGGGGTCTGGAGGTTGTTGGCTTTAAGATTGGTGGTTTTCATGCCCAGTGGAGCGCGATCCTTCACTATAGGCGACAAAACAGGTCAGTAATTGTCCAACGGTCAAACACCAAATCTCTAATTTTGGCGAAAAGGGCGCGTACCCATCGGAGTCATAAACGCGTTCCCCGGTTTTCCATTCTCCTGGCGATTCCCATTGCCCTTAACGGTGCGGTTTCCAAATGCCAACGGGTTGTTTTCATCATTTCGTTGCTTGCCGGGGGTCTTGGGTGCTAGCTGCTTGCTTTGATTCAAAGGCTTAGCTGCGGCGGCAGTCTGGTGGGTATTTACCAGGTTCTCCTGGTCGCGAAGAGCCAACATAGTGGCGAAGTGAAACCGAGAATTCTCATGCACCGTATCAAAGAAATCAAGGTCGCGTTATCGAGTTGAAAGTGATAAAGAGCCAGAGCAAGTTCTAGATGCAGGTGTTGTCAAGTGGTTGCCCGTGGAGACGCGGCGATCCTTGGGCGGTGATTGGCGTAGTGAAAGAGCGGATTGTGTACCTAACCATACCATGGTTACGCAGTTGGTACACAGTAAGTATACGGTACTTCCCCTGTAGTGGAGCTAGTACTTGTTCTGCTGGTACTGTCTACTTGTTCACTAGTCAGCCATTATTCTTCCCCTTCTCTCCCAAAACTCTCCCCAAATCCATCTTCCCCCCCCATCCAACACTCGCCCGGTTTCTCGCTGAGCGAAAGCCTAACTACTCTTCCATTCAACAATACATATTATCTTCTTTACTCCTTTTTCAATACCTTCAAAATGGATAAGATCAGGGAGGTAAGTCACCAAGACCCCTGCCAGCGGGGTAGCTTGACGGTTTCCCAAAATCACACAGCCCCTCGTCATATGCATATATGCACCCCCCTAACATTCCATCACTTCCCCACTGCGAATTTTTGCTAATATATTGGTTTTTCTTTCAGCGCATGGTCGCCCTCCGCGCCGAGGCTGACGAGGCTCACGAGCTCGTCGATGAGCTCAAGGCCAAGGTCAAGACGTTGGAACAGGAGAATTTGTCCAAGGAACAAGAAATCACATCCCTCAATCACCGTAATCAGCTTCTAGAGGAAGAGGTTGAGAAGGCAGAGGCCGCCCTCAAGGAGGCTAAGGATTCTGCCAGCCAGAGCCTCCAGCACGACACTCAAAACGAGGCCCTTCAGCGACGAGTGCAGCTCCTTGAGGAGGAGGCTGAGGAGAATGACAAGACTCTGCGGGAAACAAACGAGAAGTACGACTAACTTATGACCAGCTACCTATTTCTTTTTCCAAAGTTAAGTACTGACGTTTTGGACACTTAGGCTCCGCCAAACCGACATCAAGGCCGGGCACTACGAGCGGAAGGTGCAGGCACTCGAGGACCAACATGCCAAGCTCGAGCAAAGATATGAGGATGCGATCAAGGAACACAGCGCTGTGAAGAAGGAGCTCGACGACCTTGCATCCCAGATGGCCGACATCTAAGCTGGTCGAAACTGGTGATGGGTGCAGGATATTGGGATACATTTGGTTGGGCACAAGCTTCAGTCTCTGGTTTGTTGCCTACTTTTTCATACCATGATTGTTTGTGTTATGCTGGTGCCAATTATATGGGCCAGATACAGCGCTTTGATAGCAATAACTTTTTATCATGCAACGTGCACTACGGTGTCTACCATTTCCTGCATCATTGTATTTTTGCCCATAATGTGAAACGCTTGTGATCCGTAAAATTGACTAACAATGCTTGAAGCCGAGTATATACACATGTGATGTCGTATCTCTTTAAAGATGTGGTTTCCTCATTCCTCTGCCCCCTTTCGCGCCTTCGCTCTCTTCGCTTTCACAGCTCGTTGCTTTAACATTGTTTGTTTGCGCTCAACCTTAGTCTCGTAGCGGAAGTTTCTCTTCTTTTTCCTGGCTGCTTCTGAGGCTGCACTGCGGGGCTTTCTCTTCTTGGCTTTTGCGTCGGCCTCTGTCGACTCAACTGGATATGTTTTCTTTTCTTCGCCCTCTTCGTCCTCCTCTTTGGCAGCCTTGAGCAGTCCCTCACGGGATGCATCCATTTCTTCAACCGTGACTGTTGTGTATTTGTCTTCGTCGATATACTCGGCTTCGTAGTCCACTGCTGGAGGCTCCTCAATTCCCTCCCAGTCTTCTTCCTCCTTCTCGCCTTCCATTTCGCCGAGATCTCCAGCATCCTCCTTCATGCGCTTGAGTACTGCTTTGTGCTCCGCCATTGCCTGTTCGAAGTCTCTTTTGCGGTCCTCTCGAATCTAGAAAAATTAGTGGATGTCTTTCGGCGCGCATCGAAGACAAACCTTTTTCCTTGCATCTCTCTTCTCCTCCTTGTATCTCTTGATAGCATTTTCTTGCGCATGCTTAGCGCGCTGCACCTTGCGCTTGTGAAACCCAGTCAAGTATTCATGGCGGGACTCGTCGTCGAAATTGACCTCTTCAACTTTAGGCCCAGCAACAATTTTGCGTTTTTTCAAATCCTTAGGACCCATGATGTATAAGAATCTTAATCTCAATTATTTTAAATCAAATAATAAGTAGACCTTTGTATATCGTAGGTTGTGTTAAAACTGCGTTCCAAAAGCAAAAAAAAAAAGTTGATATGAAAGCTCAGGCGGGTCGGGGCTCTCGACCGCCTCCGAGGCCAAGTCGGACACCTCCCGTTGGCAACATCATCGCCAACCTGACCCCATCCCCCACGCTATACACAATGCATTTCAGCAGGTTCGGGCTACTGGCCCTCGGGGCTGCTGCCGTAAATGCTTTCAGAGATACTTCACCATTCTTCCTCGCTTCAACTTCCGAGTATGTCTGATTGAACATCACCCGCTGCGGTTAACTAAATGCTTCTCCCTTAGGGTCTTGACGAACTCCGCCTACATCCAGACAGGAGCTTCGCTCCTCGAGAACCTTTCCTCATCTCTCAGTACTTGTCCGTCCGATTACTATGTCGTCGTCTACCAGCCTGGTGTACACAGTTCCGACTTCTCGACGCGAAAGTCCGCACCCCGCTTGGGTGCGAAGATGCTTGGGAAAGACAGCTCGATCCGGTCTAAGATGAGCATCAACGAGGTCGCTGGATTGGTGGATCCCAAGGAGATTAAAAGCCTTTTGGGGACGAAGTGCAAGGCCCAGACTACCGCCGTCGACGCTTCCTGTAAGTTGCTCTAGTGGCCAACAATGGAATTGGCAAATCCACGAAGAACGTCAGAGCTAATAATGTGAAGCCGGATCGTACCCCTCATACTTTGAAGATGGACCCCGGATTATTGATATGGAATTCCCCATGCTATCGCTAGACTCGGACCGCGCACAGCAGCTTTCTGGATTCGGTATGTATGATGTCCGCCTATGCACTTCATCGTTACTGATTCTACTAGATGGCTTCCTTGCCGATGTCATTGACCGACTTCCTTCCTCATCCAAGTATACTATTCTCTACATCACGTCGCCGAGAGAGTTCCCCGAGACAGATTCCGTTATCTACGAAACCTCTGGAGATTCATACCAAGATTCGCTCCACATGGGGCTAAAGCGGGACTACTCCGCGGATGGCAGCGCCTCGGCCTCGTCAAACCATACCTCTCTCTTTGAAGAATATCAATACTTTACTCCAGGTTTGTACCTGCCAATCCCAGTTTCTCTCTGTTCACTATACTAACCACTTTCCAGGTATCTTCATGGGACTCATGGCTGCCTTCCTGTTCCTCGCGATCTTGTATATTGGCATCAATGCGCTAGGCAGTCTCGAGATTCCCTATGCTGCATTTGAGAAGGACACCTCTGCTGCTGTGCAAAAGAAAGCGCAGTGATTTGTAGTGCTTTGTCGGATTATGTTTTGGAATACACCTCCATTGCTGCAATTGATTTTCTTCTTTGTCGAAGGGTTTCGGGGATAAATATCTTGTATTCCCGTGTATGATAAGACATATTATCCCAGTTTTCGAATGTTGGATTCCCCGTAAATTCAAGTGGCTTTTTTTGGAAGCTGTCAGGTGACAGTCTCAGTCTGGCCTAAGGCACCCCCTCTCCTTTAGCGTTGGCGTCTTTTGGTTTCTTCTAATTCTCGGTTAAGGACTTGTCTTACAGTCATCTTCAAGCACTCGTTGAACTCACTTGAACAACAGTCATTCGTTTATGAGAGATTTCGAAGTGCTCACCTCATACGGAAATTTGTTGATTGTGGACCCATGCCCTGCAGCCTGAGTTCCGCATCCAATCTTCCACAGCCTCGGGAGAGACAAGTCGCAGTTATTTTCGGAATCAGCAGAGACCTTAACCTTGCTTCTCAGATTTCATTGATGAACTGACAAAAATCAATAATCCTCTTTGTTCCTCGCTGTCGTTGGGATCGGCGCCTACTCCAAGTGACCCGCACACTGTGGAGAAGCAGCTGATCGATTCTTTACGCCGCCATGCGAGTTCTACCGCAGGGGCTTGGGAAATCCAAGCCGTCATTCCTCTTGTTACTTCTTCTGGTCATTGCCATCGCTGCTCAAGTGTCTGCCGTGCCAGCCGATGAGACAACGGATGCCGATGCGGCTAAGACCACCGACGATCGCTCCACCACCTCTAGCGTGAGTGAAACCACCACATCTTCAACCACGTCCACAACGAAATCGAGATCTACGAGCACCTCCTCCGAATCTACAGAAACAACAACTATGGATAAAACGACCACATCCTCCTCCTCCACGGAGACCGATAGCAGTACAACAACATCATCCGTCTCCACGACAACGGAATCATCAACATCCTCTTCCTCCGCAACCAACACCGTCATCGTGACGATACCGCCGACCGCCAACGCCCCATATATGCAAGAGAGCAATGCACCAGAAGGCACAGTATTCATCGCCGTCGGTGCAGCCCTAGGGCTAATCGGCCTAACTCTACTCGCGTGGCACGCAATGGTCGCATGGTCCGTAAACCGCTCAGTGCGGCGCGCCGCCGTAAGGCACGCCTCGGAATCCAAGCGCCTCCTCCGTGGCAGCAGAAAGAAGCGATCAATCCCCTACTCCGCTGCCCCAACGAACGACGTATCCCTCGACAAACTCGGCGCCGCCACTCGCGCAAGCTACAAGCCTAGCCGGACGAGCGCGAGCAGCGCTCTTTTCTTTTCGCCTACCGCGGGCGGTCCCGCTGGATCGCACGCTAGTCTACACGCTACAGGAAGTACAGGAAATCGTGCATCAACATACCTGCCTGCTGGATACTACGCTGCTGCCGGTACCTCCAACCCCGCGCCAAGTGGAGAGGTTCCATACTCGCCCACTGCTGGTCTCTCGTCGCCCTCCCTGCCTCCGGCCGGTGTCTACCATGATCCATATAATCAGCGCCATTCTTATGTGGGTGCCTCGACTAGTTCGTTGAACCTGAACCAGGCGCCGCAGGGTCGTGCTCCGAGCGCATACCTTGAGGACTTGTTTGAGAGTCATGTTCCTCACAGTTCTGATTCGGGCCGTCGGGAACGCCACTGATTCTGGGCCTCCGGTACGCTGGTCATTATATGAAGGAATGATATTGGCGAATTGCTTTTCTTGGATCTATAATCAGGTTTTTCCCCTTCTCATTTGCCATCTGCTCTACATCTATTCTCTTGTCCATTTTCATATCGGGTTTGCTTTGACTCGGCGTTCCATAAACCCCTTCATGCGAGGCGATGTGCTATTCCAGTCTCCTCTGCGCATTATTATTACTCCCTTGTCAATATAAATCAGTTTACTCATAAAGCGATTAATTACGTGGTTAACTACAACCCTACTAATAGTATCTTGCTGATCTTACAGTTAATATATATTATATCACGTGTAGAAAACCTTGATCAAAATTTGTGTTTTATTGAGATGGTAAAATGGTAAATCATGAAATAACGTTAAGCCCAACTGAAAAGGGCCAAATATATAAAACTAGGTCGCCAAGCCGATTCATATCGACAGAACAAAACCTCTGGAACCATGAATATGTGCCTGAGTATTGCGATGGGTGTGTGGGGTATCTACAGGTTCAAAATAAAGAAAACTACTCAACGCGCTTGTACAACTTGGCCTTGGAGCCAGCAGACGAAGTACCAGCACAGCAGGCAGCAGGCTTCTCCTCGGGGTGGAGTGAAGACTTGTTGAACAACTGGGAGGACTGTGGGACATCAAGAGCCGGGTTCTTGTTGAAGAAGCCATCGGGCTTCAGCATAACGCTAATGCGCTCCATCGGCATGACGGGGAAGTCCTCAATGCGGGGATTGTGGGTAAGACCGAAAGCTGCAATGGTTTGTTAGTTCTATAATATAGATCAAGTCGCGGAGAGGAATGCTTACTGTGCCAGAGGACGACATCTTCGTTCTCTGTGTTGTCCTTACGCTGCACCCAAGTCTCGACGCCTTCGGCGCGGCGGCTTTGGTTGGTGAACTCGCCTGCAGCGTACAGTTCATCATCCTGGTACTTGGTGACCCAGATCGGCTTGGTGGCAAACTCGGCACGACGGTAGCCGTGCGCATTGGGGCTGACCAAAAGCATTTGGCTGGGAGCAGCCATAAGCTTGTATGCAACAGGCTTGTAGGTGATTGGGTTGGTGACATTGTCGTTGCGGATCTTGAAGACGCGGTGGCGATCCACGCTGGTGTTTGCTGTGCCTGCCGTGCGCATCACCGTGGCCTCCGAGGTATAGCCTACAAGGTAGGGATTCTTCTCGTCTTCTGGCATAGGGACACTGTCCTCGTAGTAGACGGTATTCTTAAATCCATCAATGGCAGGGTCAATCCGCAGTGAGAACATGTGCTGGTGGAAGGGAGCCATAACACCAGGACCAACATTGGTACCCCAAGGGACGGTTTCGCCATTCTGGTTATCGAATGGAACAGTGGAAAGAATGCCGGTGGCCCGGACTTCCAATTCGACATTGGCAGCTTGGTCAAAGATGTAGTTGAAAATGTACTCATAGTTGGCCACAGTGCAGATCATCTGTAGGACCAACTGGCGGTTACGCACAACGGTAGCAGCACCGGACCGGTAGTTGGTATGCTTGTGCTGCAGTCCGTTATCTTGTTCGTGCATGCAAACCACGTTCTTCATCTGTACTGGGTTGCCTTTAGAGTCGTTGCTATAACCATCGAAATATTTGATATGGCCAAGACAGTCACATCCAAGAGTCAACTGATTGGCATTCATACCAAAGCCAGTGTCGCCGACGTCAAACGCCTGCTTTCGGTGGTAGGGGGCTCGGGGATCTAAATTCATGTTAGTCAGATCCGCTATGAGTTATATGTGATAGGGCTCCAGTCCCACTTACCTCCATAGGGAACAGTCATCTCAGAAACAGCCAAACGATAGAAGATGTTTCTGTTGTCATATGTAACGTTGTAGATAACCAAGCCTTCGCGAGCATTGAAACCGACTCTGAAGCGCCATTTCTGCCAGTAAACGGAGTTTCCATCTACCGAATAAGAAGGACCCTCGGGCTGTTGCACGATGTAGGGCTTGAGATCGGTGCGAACGGGCTCATCCAAGAGGTCGTGGGCGTACTGAACTGTCTTGACAGGCTTCCACGGCTGTGTAGTGGTTGTCTCGAAATCAGCACCGCCGGGCAGGTAGTCCATACGGACCAACTCATGAGTGAGACCGTCGAAGACTGGTGAGAATTTGCAAGGCAGAGAGTAGTGATTGTTCTGGGGGTGATCCACTTCGACCATGTACATAAAGCATTGGAAGAGCCGACGGTCTTCGTTGTCACTGTCTGTGCCGTACATCCAAGGGTCATTGCAAACAGTGACGCCCGCGGGCAGTTGCAGTTTCTCGACCTCAGCTAGTACGGCAGGGTGCTTCATGCACATCGCTTCGATCCCGGCAATTTCATCGATATCGATAGGACCCTATAAAGTAGGACTGTCAGTTAACCCCGTTGCTTGTTTCGGAGGAAGAGCTCTGCTCACCTGGATCTCCTTGGGAAGTTCCTTGGCATAGACAATGCTGCGCTTGTCGGCATTGAGGAGAGCCTTGTAGAATGCGCCGGTATCAAGACGGTGGAAGAGCACATAGAGGAGACGTGCTGGGGGTGGGGGCAGCGGCCGCCGTAAACGCTCTGCTTCAATATATGCGATAACATCCTTCTTGATAGGCTCATTGATATCAATGCGCTTGTAGCGCAGTGAGACGCCCGGGAAGGTCGCCTCAAGGATGCGCACGGCGAGCTTGATCTCCTCCGGTGTGATTGGGTCGAATGGGTGAGGGCCGTAGTTGGTGACCATTTTGGCGGTTTTGAGGTGCACTTCTGAGGTGGGGATATGAGGCGGTTGTGGGAGATATTAGAGAGGAGATATCACACGACTCTAGGTAGAAGTGACAAACACAAGAGAAGTAATGAATGAGAGAATTAGACGCAATGCCTGCACTTATATATCCCATCGCAATCCGGGGGGATCTTATCAGGTTACATAAATTCTGGATGTACCTGCCCGATTGGGAAGAACCCAGAGCAAGTGGAGCGTTGGAGAAGA
Source organism: Penicillium griseofulvum (assembly GCF_001561935.1). Classification (NCBI taxonomy): domain Eukaryota; kingdom Fungi; phylum Ascomycota; class Eurotiomycetes; order Eurotiales; family Aspergillaceae; genus Penicillium; species Penicillium griseofulvum. The sequence continues at coordinate 1,292,693 of NW_024467471.1, read as the reverse complement.
GGAGTCTTGGCACTAGAAGATTGGGGCAACATGGACTAAACATGGATATATGAGGCAAAACTTGCAGTAAAGGGACTTGCTCAATTTACTCACAATACAATTCTAGATATATTCTAATCATTTGGACTGATATACCCTGTTCTTTGTTGAAATACCATGGTAAAGAGAGAATTTAAAGTTCTATGTCACATGACCTTTAATCCACAACTATGATATCACGTGAATGTGGGGTCAGCGTGGGATTATCCTAGTTCGGTTTAGCGTGTTATGCTATCAATAACTCTCCGATAAATTAAGCGGCCAATTGCCCGCTGCAGCGCATGCTTGTCTGAATTTGTCCAATATCTGCGATAAGCATGCCGCCACTAGTACCTGTTAGAGCATCTCCATACTACACAGGCGCTCCTTGACACTATGAATGCCTTTTCTCTGAATGGCTCGACGCAGTCGTCATCCTCCACACCTAGCCACCCCACTTCGAAGAAAGGTAGGACACGGCAATCTGGCACGGCATGGACTCGCTCAGGATGTATAACCTGCAAAAAAAGGCGCAAAGCCTGTGATAAGACCAAACCAAGGTGTGTGTTAGAATCAAATTTTGAATTTCATAACTAATTCGATCAGTTGCAACAATTGTCTCAAGCAAGGCCGGACATGTGAGGGTTATGGCTCTATTTGGGCAGAGCCACTAGGTCCATCGGCGCAGATATTCTCGCGGACAGAAACTTCAAAGCGTCGAAGGCTCAGTGCGTCCTCGACGTCGCAATTGTCCTCGCCTGCACCGTCCCCGTCCTCGGATGCATGGCTCGAGACTCTTCCATCTTCCGGGCCAGCGTCTTCCCCGAGCTGGTCTGTTGCATCTTCTCCTCGGGGATGTTTATCATCTGGGACAACTATCAGCCCAGTCCAGGATACAGGGGAATACAGACCCGGACCGGATATTAATTTGCATTGCTCTGTCGCAGTGGTCCCACGGCCTCAAGGATATATCAGCCCCCTCTCAACACATGAGAACCACTACCTCCAATATCACATGGAGCAGGGATCTCGACTGTTATCAAATTTAGAGAGCGATGATAATCCCCTTCGGTCGATCTTGATTCCCAGGGCAATGTCATCACCCCTGCTGATGAAGGCCGTATGTGCCGTCTCCGCTCTTCATCTAGCAAATCGCTCCCAAGGCTTCGGGGCACATACGGCTGCAGTCAAATACTATAGTGGAACGCTCAGCGGACTCCGCACCGCACTGGACAAGTGTACAACGGAGGTGTTCCCTGACGATGCCATGCTGGCAGTTGGCCTGCTATGCAAATACGAGATTGTTCGTGGTAGCGTTAAGCAGTGGGTTGTTCATCTCAATGCATTGCAACGTCTGATCGTTTCACGTGGCGGGTTTGCTTCAATGGATCGAGATGCCGCCGAGTTCCTGCGTGGACTGTATGTGTGGTAGCCTACAACGTATATCATCGGATGCTAATATAATATATCTAGATTTGTGTATGCCTATAATATGGCCCGGATCAGCAACCGCAATTATATCCCTTCTCCGGATTTTCTTGTCGACAGTGATATCGGTATCCCAAAATTGGACATATATATTGGATACACGGAGGAAATCCTCAAATTATGTACTCGCATCGCGGAGCTGCCTTCCCTCCAGTCTGATACGTTGGCCCTTCGACTCAGCGTTGCATCCATGTTCGTCTCTCTCCGTGGTCCTAAATGAATAGTTCAGTCGAACATCGCACTAACACACTATCTCAGAAACGAATCCCTCGTCACCTGGTCTCATACTTCAGCCCCTTGCATAATTCCCCAGGGGACATCACCAGCAATCCTAACTCGGCTTCAGCTTGTAGCTGAATGTTTCCGTGACGCAGGATTTGTCTATCTCCACTCAATCATGGAGCGCATTAGCAGAACTTGTCCAGATAACTCTTCCGACACTGGTAGCATTGTCAGCGGTCAGCTAAAGGACCCATCTCTCTCATTGCAAGATTGGATCCCTCTCATCTCTATGCCGAAAAGTCTTGCCGTCTACCGCTGTCTTTCCCGCGTGGAAACCTTTCCGCTAGGTGACCACTGCGAGTATTCAGCGCTCACCTTCCCGCTCTTTATATCCGGATGTGAGACTGATAATGTAGCGGACAGGGAGATTGTGCTTCGTTCTTTGGGAAAACTACAGGATAACTTTGGGATTGGGAATGTAAGGCGTGCAAAGGAGTTGTTGGGGATCTTGTGGGCGAGACAGGATGCTAATGTTGATGCTCGGTTTATTGGGATGGGTCAGAAAAATGTACATTGGTTGGATATTGTCGATGAGCTAGGATGGGAATTGATTCTTGCATAGGTAGCGGTAGTTCGGATCTATATTTGTTGCACTAGGGATAGAGGGGTTTATGTTTGCATGAATGGCACGATCATATTAATTAGGTGAGCTCCCACAGATTGTATGAGTTGCTACAAAATTCCCACAAATTGTAAGATCAGACATCTTTTATATAGTGACTCCATACAGGTAAATATATGTAAAGCCCTTATAAACTAACTACTTTACTTTTTCTTCACTCTAAAACAAGGCATTCAGGCACTAAGTCCTCTCTGCGGAGTCGTACTCCGCATGTACATCGATTTTCTTAACTCGGTCAAATCAGCGAGAGGAACAAAAAAAAAATAAAGTTCTAATACAAGGTTAGTTTCCTCCGTGATCGACCCTAATAAGATTAGGCTAAAAGGTTGGTATGATATAAAAGTATAAACATTGAAAGCATGAGAACCATCGCATATATATGTTGTATATCACAGGACAAGTTTCAACTTCCCAAGCCTGAGTTGAAATTTTTCAATTCTTACCAAGGTACTAAGTAATTGAGAATTTATATCCATGGATTCTCCTCATATTCTCCGTTACTATTCAACATGTAGGTTGCTTGTAACTTTTTTATGTAGCTGCTATACAAAAGATACCTAAATCATTTACCAATTGTTATTGGGTAAAAATTTTGCTATCTGGTGGGGCCGGCCAGCTCCCCGGGTCCGAGTCGCCATGTGTCCGGGTCCGGGCAATTCCGTCGGTAAACTATGTTGTACGGAGTAAGGGTCTACTAGTACTTCTTACATAGATATATCATGTACTACATGTATTTTTCATACTCTTTGGAGTATAACCTCTTTATGAGTCTAATATCTTTATGATTCATAGCCCAAGCTGATATATACTGTAAATTTCTTTTCTATACATTGCCGGCATCGGCACTAAAATCGCCCGGGAACCCTTGAAAAGTATCCACTATGACCCAGAACATGATGAGCCAGCGAATTGCCACAGGGTAAAATTATTGTGACAGCGATGGCGTGCTAGCATCTCGATATTGGCAAACCCCATAAGCCTCTACTTAATCAACGGGTTCTCCTTTTGAACTCGACAACACACCCAACATGACTGCTCTAACGTCACCAGAGAGCGTCTCGGACAACGAGAAAAAAACCCCATATGTTCAGTCTACAGCTGCAGATGGAGCACTACAATTACTGGAAGCCGGTTCGCCGAGCGTTCTGGATCCCGCAGCTTCAGGACGACTATTGCGCAAGATCGATTTGTATATCATGCCATTGATCTGCATCGTATACTTCCTACAGTATCTGGACAAAATCGCCATCAGTTATGCCAGTGTCACGGGCCTGCGCGAGTCAGCAAACCTCCAGGGCAACCAATTCAACTGGGTGTCGAGTATTTTCTTCTTCGGCCAGCTAGCGCTCGCCTTCCCCACAATGCGCGTGATGCAATTATTTCCACTCGCAAAATACGTCGCCGTCAACGTGACCATCTGGGGCGCCATCCTGGCCTCCATGGCCGCATGCAAGTCCTTCGCCTCCCTAATGGTCTGCCGCACACTTCTGGGAGCTGCTGAAGCCTCCATCATCCCCGCCTGGGTGGTCTTCACCTCACAGTGGTACCGGAAGGAAGAACAGGCCTTCCGCGTCGGATTGTGGTTCTCCATGTGTGGATTCGCGCAGATGTTCGGCGGCTACGTCGCATACGGCGTCGCAACTCACATCGGTGGGGATCCCAGTGCCTCCCTGCGAGGTTGGCAGGTCATTTTCCTAATCCTAGGTCTATTGACCGTGGTAGTTGGCATCCTTTTCTTTTTCTTCCTACCTGATTCCCCCTTGACGGCGGGATTTTTGTCTGTGGAAGAAAAGGCATTGCACGCGGAGCGTATTCGGAGTAACGCGCAGGGAATCGGAAGCAATGTCTTCAAACGCGAACAGGTTTACGAAGCCCTTACCGACCCTCACACCTGGCTCTACGCCTTCTGGGTCATGGCGGCAAATGTACCAAATTCCACCGCCACGAGTTTCGGAAACATCATGGTAACGGGCATGGGCTTCTCGAAAACAGAAAGTCTTCTGCTTGTCACCCCAATGGGAGCTTATGAGGTTGTGGCGCTGATTGGCCTGACCTATCTGGCAATGAAGACACAGCGCCGACTCTTCTGGTGCATCGTCGGCCACATCCTGGCCATCGTCGGCGCCATCTTGATGGCGACAACAGACAAGGTCCCCGCCCTTATCGGATACTACCTCACCGGAGGTATTCCACTCGGATGGACCACGATTCTCGGACTCACCAGTACCAATGTGGCTGGCTCGACCAAGAAGATCACTGTGTCCTGCATTCAGACCATCGCTTACACTGTCGGCAACATCATCTCGCCCCAGACCTTCCAAGCCAAAGATGCCCCAGGGTATATGCCGGCCAAGATCTCAATCTGCGTGCTGTATTTCGTTGTCACGTTAGATCTGTGCCTTATCTGGTGGGTGTCGCAGCGGGAGAATCGCCGTCGTGACCTGGAGAAGGAGGCATTGGGTGATGCGTACGTTGTTCCAGAGAACAGCGCATTTTTGGATCTCACGGACCGGCAGAATCCGGAATTCCGTTATGCGATATGAGGAATTTGTGCCTTTTGAGTTATGAATTTGTAAATAAGCCCGGAATATACCCGCAAGATTCTCTCTAAGAATCAACAATATAATAATATGTACTATCTTCACAGTATCTCTCTTTACTTAAACCTTTCAATGCCCGTGATCTGTTCAAATGCCATTAAGAGTTAGAAGTATACAATTCGAATGGAATAATGTGAAGGGGAACGCGGGGGAGAAGGGGGGGGGGGATTTATACTCACGGGGGACCTAGTGCCTTCCCAAAAGAGAATTCCAATTATAATAGGGAAAGAGGAAACGGTCTGGATCCCCAAAATAAAGCCGCCAAGATATAAGGCCGCTTATGCGGCTGACTATTATTGTTATATCAGGTAGGGATCTTCGGTGATTGTGGCTGTACTCCAGCGCGGCTCTTGATGCAGGCGACGACCTAGCTTTGTTATCTTCTTCCAACATTCAACACGCAAAGGACTGGCGGCAATCATCTACTCTGCTTAAACTGCTATAATGGCTACTCTTTCACGGAGTAATTCGACGATGGAACTTGATTATACACTGGATCACAACGTGACTAGTCCGAGGTAAGCAAACTTATGTAACTCCTCAACTAGATGGCACTCAATTAACTGTCTAAAGCGATATTAATTTAGCACCAGACATTCTTCAAACCCTCCTAGAAGCAGACGAGTTTGTCACCAAATATGACTTGGCCGATATTCGAGAAGTTATAAGGAAGGGTGCGTTATTGTTCCACCATCCAGACGATCTCAAGCGCATCGAAGAAGAGACATTATATTTGGGAAACGGAAATATCCAGGGTAAACCTCCGGGTTCGCGAGTTTCCCAAGGCGTATGCCACGCTGCTGGATTCCTTTCGTGAGTCTTTCATTAAGCCAAATCAAAATGAAACCTAACCATTCTCAGCGCTTTATTAGCGGTTTTGCCTCCGCAGATCTTTGATCCACACCCAGACGACGATTGGTCCTATCATCGGGGATCTGAGGGGCTCTGGTTTTGGGAATATCCGAAAACGTTTTGGGAGGCAGTTCTACTGTCCAGGTACGTAGTTCAAGTCTACTTTAACAGTTTGCTTCTGAGTTCCTTCTGAGTTCTAACATTTTCAGCATTGCGCCACTTATATCCGCTGTGCTTGGCTTCTGGCTCTCACTGATCTTGAATCGATACGGGGGTCGACGTCGAGGGTTCTCTATGGGAGCAGTCCTCGCTCTAGTAGCTATTTTTGGACAGTTCATCTCCCAGGACTGGCACCTTCATCTTGTAGTTGACGTTCTTTGTGTCACTGCATTAACGATACTAACCTGTACAATATTTCTGTACATTATTGAGATAAGTGAAACATCAAGACGTGCCTCTGCCTTTGCGAGATGGTATTCGTGAGTGTTCTGACATGATCCCGGGAAAATTCCTAATCAAGTTGATAGATGGAATATACTGTTCGGCGTATTTGCCCAACTCATCACTGCTAACTACGTTGGGCCGTTGACAATTATCTTTTCAGCAATAGCCGCCTCTCTTATTCTCGGCCTTTCGATCAAAATGCCAGAGTCCCCATACTGGTTGGCAATGAATGGCAAAGTTCAAGCCGCATATGAATCGCTCCGGAGCTTTCGAGAGACAGAAGTTATAGCTGCGCGTGATCTTTACCAAATATACATCACCGACGAGCAAAACGACCTAAGAAACGTCAATTTGACTTGGCCAAAACCTTTCTCTCGGCCCAGTGAGCTGTTTACCAACAACCGATTGAGAGTCATCGTAATCGCCAATGTTGCTTTTATGATCACTCGAGTCTTCTCACTCACCCAGCATCTATCAGTCTTTGCTCCAGATATGTCATCGACGTTCAATTTGTATGCAACCAGCGTGAGGAATATCTTATCGTGCTGCGCACCTGTCCTGTTGACCTTTCTGGTCGATCGATTAGCGCGACGACACATGCTGATTAGTCTTCTTTGTGGAATGTTTGTTCTTATGCTGGCTCAATTACTTACCTCGAACCAAGTGGTCAACCTCATTTCAAAATCATGCTTCTTCATTATTTTCAGTGTTGGTGAACTCGCTTTTTCTATCTATATTGTCGAGATCTTTCCTTTATATCATCGTGGTAAGGCTCCAATTGGGATACGAGAGAACACTTACTGACTAATAGTAGAGACGGGAGTTGCTCTTACAAGTTCCCTCTTATTTGCATGTTTTGGGATATTTCGATTCATAGCTAGTGCTCGATGGACACTGCGTATCAACTCTTCTGGACTGGATGTACTGTAAGTACTAACATTCCGGCCTTCAAGAGTTCTCTACCAGTACTAATACGAATGTGCGTCAGCATATCTTTACTTATTTCCATTCCAATAGCCTACCTCTTCGTCAAGGAGACCAGGAAAGTCCCCTTAGAATCCATTGGATCTGCTTTGGAGCCTTTTCCCCATGGTCTCATATCTTACCGGGTTTATGTTCATCTCCCATATCTATTCGGACGCTATGTACTTAGAAGGCAGATTGAGCTTGTGCCATTTGAGGAACATGAGTACAGTGGTGGTGGGATCACTTTGAATAGTGAAAACGCATTCTCCGCATAGGGAGATGGGTTGATTCTGGAGATCTGATTTCTGTCATTATGCTCTTCTATAGCGAGCTACATCTGTGCTTTCATTCCTCTTCTATCTCAATCTGGATATTCACTTCAACCTGACATGACACTATAATATTAACGGCATCTATTGAGAGCCCCAAGGAAGGCGAACGAAATTCTGCCAAAATCCTGCTTGACCAAAGCGCCTCTCTAATTCCGGATGATGAGGCTTACATTTAGCATCATGATCGAGCAACAAACGCACTGCATCATGTCTTCCTTGCGTGACCGCTTCATATAACGGTGTATGATGATTCCCGTCTTCCTGGTTGATATTGACTCCGGCTTCGATCAGCATCTTCAAGAACTCGATGCTTATTCTGTTGGATCTGATTGCAAGGTGAAGTGGTGTGAAGCCATCGTTGTCAAAGCAGTTCGGATTGGCCTTGTAACGCAATAAAGCCGTTGCAATCTCTTCTCTTCCGAGGAATACTGCATACTGAAGGGGAGTCCGTCCATGTCGTCCTTTCACTTCCGTAGACGCTCCCGATTTAAGTAAAATCTTGACCGCATCAACTGTACCAATCCTACAAATTGCCAGGTGCAATGATGTGTCTCCTTCAAAGTTCTCGGCATCGATGTCAGCACCCTTCCGTAACAGCAGTCGTAGTTTCTTGGAAAACGTGTCAAATTCCCCTTGACAGGTAGCGAGATGAATGGCTGTCTCTTGGCGTGGCTCGGTGCGGATTCTAGGGTCTGCCTTGAATTCAAGAAGAGTTTCAATCGATTCAGCTGGGCCTTGTTCTGCGGCTATATGAAGAGCTGTATAGCCTTTCAAATGAATGTTTGCACTTGCGTTAGCCCTGAGCAGGGATCGAAGCTTCTTTATGTTTGATTTGTTTCCTTTTTCTGACTTCACGAGGTGCCAAAGGTCTGAAGAGTGGAGGTCCTAGTCAAACTAGTCAGCGTTTGGCGTTTGGTAAAGCGCACGGTAGCGAAGAATACCATGTCACTTTTATTGATTCCCTGCACTGATTCTTGTGCATAGAGTGGGGATGGTAGTGGTAATGGTGGGAAATCAAATAACTCATGCTGGCTATACAGAAGCTGTGTCTGAGGAGCTATCTCGGTATCACTGTCAATGGTAGACGATCCGAATTCAGACGAGTCTGTAGTTTCTGAATCCTGGGAAGTAATATGCGAAACAGGAATTACCCAATCCAACATAAGTTGCCCTGAGGCCTTTGGTCTGTTTTCAGCGACTGGCGCCAACAGTCGTTGTATGAAATATCGACCGGAGAGGCTAATTCGTTGTCTCGTAAGAGCCTCTTCTGGGAAGCTGAGAGCACCGTCACAGTATCTCTGAATCATTATATATGAGGTGAATTCATCTTTCCGTCTCTTGAATGGAAGCTCCTTAGTCAAGATGTAGTAGACCAGACAGCCTAGAGACCAGATATCAACAGCGTGTGTGTAGCTCGATTCTTTCGTTCGGTTGTTTATTCCAAAGCATTCTGGTGCCATATAGCCATCTGTTCCGGCTTGAGTCCGCGGCTGGGTAATTCCTTTCTGCGAGAGCTTGCTAATTCCAAAATCGGCGATCTTCACACGAATCGGATTTTGAGCAACGACCAAAACATTCTAGAGCTTATTAGACCAAGTCTCTTGACTTGCCAAGGGAAAAATTACCTCCGGCTTGATGTCCCGATGTGTGATTCCCAGCTTGTGAAGGACAGACAGGCCCTCTACTAGCTGGTTACATACACACCACGCTTGCACTTCAGACAGTGGACTAGGATATCGAGAAATATCCCCGTAAGGGCAGTACTCCATTACGAGGTATATATAGTCCCCGGAAGGGAACCAGCCAATAAAGTCAACAAAAAGCTCTTTTTGATGTGGCCTGTAATGATATTACTATCTTGGCCCTGGGGTGTCTTCAGGTAGACATACTTCACTTCTTTCATCACTCGTTCCATCACACTGAGCTCTCGGTAGTTGATGGTGTTCCGAATGTGCTTGAACACTCGTAAGTCCTTTTGCTGTGACTCATAGAGGAACACATTATTCGCAGGGGAACATGTTAGGGATATTTTTCGGTCCCAAAAGACGATTTCCCGACGGTCTTCTTGGACTTCAGTTTCACGGAAATAATGCTCGTTGACACTTTCCACGTCAAGTTTGAGCGACTCATCAAGTCCGTCCATCTTGATGATTCTACTGAATATTTCGGTTGTGTTCAATGTCGAGGTCTTGTTAAATGGACTATTGTTGATCCGCATGAGCCCCAAGCTACAGTGAGGGGCTGTGCATCGCAGGCATTACTGTCTTCCCACTTCAGTTATAAATAGAAAAGTCAGAGAGGAAACGGCCAAAAAGACATCGCCAAGCCACATAAGCCGTCAAATATTCTTTTTCTGCTTGAAAATGGAACCTACTTCATTAGTATTAGCTGCTGCTGGGACATTAGATCTTTGTGTTGGGTAAAGATATCTTTCAAGTCAAATGAACTATGCTAACTATCTCTGCTTTTTGCTTTTTTAGATATGGCAAAGAACTCGTCAAGCTATGCCGTGAAATAAAAAACCTCGGCAAGGATATCGAGAAAATGGCCTTAATCATCGAGGGTATTTGGCTCAAAACAGAAGTCCAGGTTGAAGTATTGAAGCGATTATGGAACTCCGATTCTTCATTACATCCCTCCTTGCAAGCCCATTACGCGGTCTCAGTCCAGAGCCTCTACACCAAGATTTTCGGGGCTCTTAATATACTCGAAAAGAGTAATAATAGCCACCTGACAAACAAGCTCTACAAAAGAGCCAAAACGCTGTATTTAGTCAGAGCCCTTAAGGGGATCGTGGCAGATCTAGAAGGATGGCAGCGAAAGTTCGATCCATCATGGTACTTGATCACACTTCTCTCTGCCTCAACTATCGATGAGAAACTCCAGAATGAAGAAGGGAGAAACCCCTCATCGACAAGACTTATCCAAATGAGAAACACCATCCGTGACGTCTCGGATCAGAGAAATGAGTTTACCGACTCAATTTTCAAGTCCAATGACTCTGTGGACAAGGACCGCGAAAGGATACCAGACACGAATACATGTATCTCACATTACAACGAAAGCCAAGTCCTACTAGACCGAACAAACTACGGACCAAACGTGAATCTCCAGACAATCAAAAGCCACGTTCGAGATCTAGCACGCATGCTCATGCATGTAGAACCTTCATTTGGTCTTCTCAAATGCGTAGGGGCAGTTGAAGTCCAGTCCAACGCACAAGACTCCCGAAGCACCCAATTCGAATTCATTTTAGAGATACCGGACGAGCTGAAACATCCCAAGACCTTGCGAAGCCTTCTATTGAGCAAACGAAATGTGTCCTTGACCAAACGCATCCAACTTTCTAAACAGCTTGCGAGATCGGTTATGTTCGTGCACACGACAGGATTCGTCCACAAGGGAATCCGCCCAGAAACAGTTCTCATATTCGATGATGGTATCACCGAGATGGGACCGTCCTTCCTTATCGGATTTGAGCGTATTCGACACGCACAGGGTCAGACTGATTTAATGGGAGATCGGGAGTGGCAGAAGAATTTATATCGTCACCCGGTGCGTCAAGGGCAATGGACTGAAGAAGCCTACATCATGCAACATGACATTTACAGTCTTGGGGTTTGTCTACTCGAGATTGGGCTTTGGCATTCCTTTATACAGTGGGACGCGGATAGAAGCCAGCCATGTCCATGGTCCGAGTTGAATATACAAGGCGCAATTTTGGACAAGGATTCTCGCCGAGGTGGTTTTGCTACTAAAGAGGAACTGGTGGCTATAGCTGAGGATCGACTTCCAAGCTTAGTTGGAGATCGATATACTAAACTGGTTCTTGCTTGTTTGTGCTGTCTTGATGAAGGAAGCGAGGACAATGTCTTTGGGGCATCGGGGAGTGTCATGGATAAGGATGGCATCGTGGTGGGCGTTCGTTACATTGAAAATGTAAGATTCTGGTTTATAACTCTCTCTATCGGTTCATATATGACTTACGCCTTCTCTTTAGGTTCTACTTAAAACCGAAGAATTGTTGATCTAGCTATAGAAGTCTTGAAGTTAATACTATTGACCAACCTTCGAAGGCCCAACTGACTCGTCTATCTTGACATGTCCCTTCTATGCCCGGGGATTCTATATAGTAGACCAAGTCCGCTTTTGAAATGTTACAAGATGTATATTGAGAGCATTGAAGGGTATGCAAAACTAACCAGAAAAGAAAATTCACAGGTCTTTGTACACTACAAATAATAAGGATGTATAAGCCCCTACCTTAGGTAGCAAGTCGCGGGATTCGTTGATTGCATACATGAGTAACGCACGCTCAACTCAGCCCCATATTAACCTCATCGCTAAGCCCCCATTCCCTTTCCGCCCTTTCTGTTCCACCTGCAGCCCGAGTTGACCACCGGTCGAGATGATCTTGCGAGTTCGCTATCTCTTTCTCGCGCAAGCTGGCGCTGTCACTAGTTGCCACGCTTCCTTCGCGGGTATGAGACGGTCTGCGGGAATTCTTGATACTGATGGGTCGCGTTGGGTCTGCTCTATCGGCTGCGCCAGAGGCATTTGAGCCCGTGGCACGCCCGCTGTCAGCGGACGGCCCGCCAGGGGAGGTCTGGTCTTTATCCTTGTTACCACTGAACCAGCGCCGACGATGGGACTTGGAGGAGGTGGATGGCGCGATGCTTTGAGTGTCAGCGTCATCGTTGTTCTCTCGTTCTTTTTCCCTTTCCAAGGCCTGCGTGAGCCCGGAAATAGTTTCTTCAGATACATTCTGAGTGCCGGGAGGTGAGAGCTCCGCTAATTCAGCGTCACGATACCATTTGCGTCGCCGGGTATAACGATCCCATCCGTCTTGACCGCGACGACCGTCATTCCACTAGAGGTCTGTTAGAAAATAATACAATGAAACCGACGGAGAGAAAGCACCAACCTTGTTATCATAGTATATCCATCCTTCGCCGGTTGACCCCTTCGAGTCCGACTTTCCATTGAAGTTGTCCGCTCCTTCGATGCGCCACTCGCTTCCTTCTACCCAGCGCCATTTGGCATCTCCTGTTTGAACATCTGGTAACTCAAAGGAGTCTTTGGGATTCACTGCGTTCATATGCTCGTCTGTCCAAGGAGGACGTTCTGCCGGGAACAACGAGTAAGTCCACCCGATACCTAGCCAGCGGCGCTGATTCTCATAGACAACAAACGTGAATCGTACACCTGCGTTGTTTCCGCGGCGCCGAGTTGAAATGTTTAAGCCTTGCTTTTGGCCCTGGGCTTGTGCCGGGGCCTTTTGTGGGCTGTTCGTGGTATCAGCGACGGAGAGACCTGTGGTTGCGGCGCAAAGCCGACGCACGGCTCGGGATCGCCACAGAATAACACGCGAGACTCTGGCGGGCCGGGAATGGTAAGTCAAAATGATAGTGCCGACGACCATGACGACACGGCGTGTTGTGAGTATGTAGAACGGAGGTAGAGTCAACCCGATCCAGAGAGGAGTGACTAAGAGGATGCGGATGAACAGAGCCGTCAGGGCGGGTTTTGTAGTCGCCGATGTAGGAGTGCGCTGTGTGGATAGGAAGTCGGTCAGGTCGAGTAGAGGCTCTAGGAGGATATTGCATCTGGTTGTGAAGATGCGAAGGGTCTCGACAATTTCATCAAGACTCTTTTGATGACGCAGTGAGCTGTCCGGGGCAACTTTGGTCTTGTGCTTTTCGCCTGTTGATGTAGTTGATGAGAGGGGCGAGTAACGACGTCCATACATGCCGAGGATCAATGCGACCACAACTAGGATCGGTCCTGCCCAAAGGATGATGGCATCACTATATAGGACGATGGTCCAAAAGGTAGCCACCAGCAGAAAGCTCTGCCATGGGTCTCCAGACGTCCATGTTAGGAGACCTGCGAATTTGTTTAAAGGAAGTAGGAACGGGTGCGAGTAGGCCAGGGCCCGAGTGATAGCCGGTGGTGTGGCCACTAGGAGAGGTGATTTGCGATGCACGACGACGCTGGAGCGCTGGCGCGAGGTCAGTGCCGAGCCGGTAATCGTCGTCGGAGAGAAAGCAGCGACCGTCGGCGGCTGAGAATCCGACTGGCCCTGATCTTGTGCGTTCGTTGAAGGAGCCATGGAGTCTATCCACGGAAGGTTGTCTGTCTTCTATCAGCGATGTTGTTAAGGAGATCATCAAACACCATACCTAAAGCGGCCATCCAATTACGGACATGTCATGGAGAGACAGTCAACTCATCCCCTGGGATGAGAGATGAAGATTTTATATCGTTCGTTATGTTTCGGTTCAAGAAGATCTGCGGGGAGATCAAGTTGTGGACATGTGACATGTGACTCTCGGTATATGGGAGTTTTGATATTCTTGTTTTTTTTTTTAGTTGTTTTTTTTTAGATAGAATTTATTTACATGAAAGATGAATGTTTTATTATGAAGAACTCAAGTACTCTCTTTAATTTCAAAATAAAATACCTTGTTAACTATACTACTATACTATACTACTGTTCTCTATACTATATGCCTGAAGCTCCCGACGCTAAAACCCGCAGCCGAAATTTTCCCCTTCTCTTCCTTCTTCCTTCAACGTATAACATCGTGACCTCCTCTACGGCACTTTCTCAATGGTATGTCTACTCATTTATTTGTTCTTCACATTCCAATAATTAAAACTAATAATCTGCTAGGCTCACCGCATCGTCTCTCAAGTCGTCGTGACCGGAGCCCGGGTCTTCGGCCGCGCCTTCGCCGAAGCCTACAAGCAAGCCCAGGCGTCCGGCAAATACGCTGGCCAGCAAAAGGCAGCCGGAAAGTCCACATCTACCTCGAGCGTAACCATCGATGAAGCCTGCAAAATCCTGAACGTCAAGCCCCCGGCCTCTGGCGAACATGACCTCGAACACGTCATGGCCCGATTCAAGAAAATGTTTGACATGAACAACCCCGAAACTGGCGGCAGTTTCTACCTGCAAAGCAAGATTCTGCGTGCCCGCGAGCGCCTGGAAATGGAGTTTCGTGCGATGGAGCGCAAAGCTGCGCACGACAAGGAATTGAAGGAAGGCTGGAACCCTAAGGTCTACAAGGATAAATGAACACAATAAGTGCGGTTCTCCGGTTTTCCAGGTCTCCGGTTTTCCTTCGAGCACATCTACGCTTCCTGCGACAGAAGCCCTCGACTCCAGCCGGCTTCTTTGTTTTCGATCTGCTCGTCTTTCTTGTTTTGGCATAGCATGGCGTTTGGGTTGTTGGAGAAAGACGCCTTGATTTTCTAGATTGGGGTCTTTCTCTCTGATATTTTTAGATGGACCTTGAGAATCCTTCTCTGGCATCATCTCTGGTCGGAAGTGGAAGTGTTGCCTCCCATCTCCGACCTTCTCATCGACCTTTCGGTTGTGTATATCATCTGTGATGCGCCGCGTTTGACCCCCTTCTCCACTCTCACCCGGAAAGGATTCATGTACAATAGCTATATACTTGCATTAACTTGTGTAATGTCCGATCTAGACTTGGTGTTCTTCGCACATGTAAACATACACCTCGTAGTCGGAATCTCCGACTTTTTCTTTTTTTGCCACCGCCGCCTTACTAGGAACATCTTCACGTCTCTATACATCCAAGGTACTATCAAGCCATTCGAACCACTCAACTAACTCAACTAACTCAAAAGAAAAAAAAATGTAACACAAATCAGATCGGATTGTGGCCACATGTCCCGATCTGGGCGTAATCCCCCGCCATGGCGCAATCCGAAGCGGAGCCCGGGGGGTTTCTGTTTTATTTTTTTCGGAGAAATTATAGGCGCTGCACTTACCATTCGAGAAAAGAATTTACCTAACTCTTCAAAAGATACCCACATATACATAGCCAACTCTTCATCGTTGAAAATATCAACATCACAAACACCATGCGCCCCTCCACCCCGCTCTCCGCGGCCCTACCACCGCTGATAATGGGCACCGCAACCTTCAACTCCCAATATAACGCCGACCCATACGCCCTCCCAACAACAGAACTCGTACAGCGCGCACTATCACGCGGCATCCGCGCCTTCGACACATCCCCCTACTACGGCCCCGCAGAAGAACTCCTCGGCCGCGCCCTCGCAACAGAAACCGTGCAAACCAACTACCCACGGGAAACATACCACATCCTCACGAAAGTCGGGCGCATAGCCGGCTCCTCATTCGACTACTCGCCACGATGGATCAGACACAGCGTGCAGCGCAGTCTGCAACGCCTACACACAGATTACCTGGACGTAGTGTACTGCCACGACGTGGAGTTCGTGACGGCAGAGGAAGTCGTCACGGCAGTGCGGGAGCTGCGCCGTCTTCGCGATGAAGAGGGCGTGCTACGCTACGTCGGTATCTCGGGATACCCTGTCGACGTGCTCAGCGAGCTTGCGGAGACGATCCTCCGTGAGACGGGCGAGCCGCTCGATATCGTTATGTCGTATGCGAACTTTACATTGCAGAATACGCGCCTGCACTCGCACGCTCTGCCCAGGCTGATTGCCGCGGGTGTTGATGTTGTTCCTAACGCATCCCCGCTAGGCATGGGATTGCTTCGTCGTGATGGCGTGCCGATTGGCTCGATGGGCGATTTCCATCCTGCCCCGAATGCCCTTCGGAGTGCTATTCGTGGTGCTTCGGAGTGTGCTTCGCGACATGGAGAGAAGCTTGAGGTTGTTGCGATTCGGTTTGCGCTGGAGGCGTGGCTGCGTGTTGGTGCACGAGCTGGCGGTCTCGGCGCGCCGCTTGCTCGTGCAGCGGATGCTGATCCTGGGTTCTTGTCTGTGGCTAATATGGGAACGGGGAGGAGGTTGGGTGTCAGCGTTATGGGCGTTAGTAATATCGCTGAGCTGGATGAGACTTTGCGCGTGTGGCACAGCATCGTTGATGGATTGGAGAATTGGAATGAGGACGACGATGCTTCGTATTTCGATACTAAGTTAAAGTCGGCTGGACCGTCCACTCCAAGCCTCGATGTTCCGATGGGTGATGTTCCCACGGCGTCGAATATCCTCACGCCCCAGGAGGGCCTTATCACAGACCGTGCCTGGTCTCATGCGCGCGGAGTTCATATCTTGGAATTGGCACGAGAAATTCGGGGCATCTTAGGTACAGAGTGGGTTGATTATGTCTGGGCCAGCCCGTCACCAGACTTTGTGAATTCGTTCTCTGAGGAGCATGTTGCTGCTTTGCAGAGGATCGAGGCCGAGGAGAGAACCGGACGGAAACCTCATCTCTCTATATCTGATACTACTATCAAGGAGGATCCCATGCTGACACCACCGTCAGATGTGGAAAAGCAGCTTGCATAGAATACAAGATAGCCTTTTATGAATGTATCGAGACACATAGCCTTTGCATCTCCCAAAGTTTTCTCGTGTCTCCTATATATATTTTAATGGGTTTGGGTTAGACCAGAGTTGCGCAGGAACCTAGAAGGAATCCAGTAACACGTGGAGATGGGCCTGCTTGCCTTGGGAAAGGCAAGTTCGGAGTGTGGATAGTCCCAAGCCCGCCCACAGTAGCTTCTGATATCCTAATCCTCTCCTAGATGTCGCATATAGCGCTCTCTGGGTGAGAAGGGAGGCATGGGAAGGAGCGGGAAAAGAGAAAAACAAGAAAGATAAACGCCAACAAACATAGATCCACGTTGGGCGCGAATCCATGATCATCGGGGGTTCCATTGAAATCACTAACAGCGTCCCACGTAGGGACCAAAGAACTGTAAGAACTAGGTGCTCGTTTAGGAGAACCGAGAAGGTATTAGACGTTGAGACGCCGGATCGATTCGAACAGAAGGTGAAAACAAGATCATCCAGGGTTCAAGATTGTTGCGGCTTATCCATATTGGAACCAGCTCTCAATCAAATAAGATAGAAGACTAGCTTCAACATTTAGACAGCACTGATCAATCGTAACCGAGGGACAAGTCAACAAATCCTGGCCAAGTCGAAATCCGGGAGAGAATCCTAAATAGTAAGTTACTTTTTTCGTCTCAAGCTCAACGAAGAATGCTCGTTCTCGATTTTCCACCAGTCATTTGCTGCGCTTCTCGCCATCGAGAGCAGTAGAAGCACACAGTTTTGCCGAAGCACACGTGAAGAATCACCAACCCCCACCATACCGTCATTGCACAAATCCCTCCTTTCTTCCCCGTGCAAATCACCAAACCATTCGAAGTAAGGGGTATCATCATACAAAATAAAGCATAGAAATGGAAACCAAAAGAAAGTCGTTACGGGCGTGGAAATGGAGACTCAAATTTATGCCGAGGCCAAAATTTTCTGCTCTCTGCGATCCAAGTCCGCATTCATCTGCTCATCGGTCTCGTAACCTGCATGGCGGCGAGCTTGGCGAAGGCTGAGAGTGTTGGGGAGGTTCGTGAGGTCGGGTCTCAGGCGCTTGAGCCTGGCAGCACGCTCCTGACATATCTGACGTCTTGTCTCACCCTTGCGAGTCTTGGCGGACTTCGCTTCGGATCCGGGCGCTTCATCAGAAGAGACATCCTCTGGCTCCGATTTCGTGCCCTTCGACTTTCCTATGGCCTTTTTGACACGCTTGTGAGATGGGGCCTCTGGCATGGGAGAGCCGGGTCCGTCAGAACGAGGGGGAGAAGGTGCTTCATTAACAGGAAGGGATTCCAGCGGTGGAGGCGGAGGCGGAGCCTCCCTGTAACGAGCAAACCTCTCTTCTGTCATGAACACCCGACGGAGCTGAAAGCGTTGCTCGATATATTCATCAAAGTTCGCTGCAATGATGGTTTCGAGAATGCTCTTATTCGATCCTTGGATTAGTGTGAGATATTCCATGCGATTCCTCAGGGCAGTGTGCGCATTAGAAAAGGCTCGGAAGATCAAACCAATTTCCTTCGTCCCGCCTGAGATATCGTTGTCTCGGTTATTGGGATCTTCGATTGTGAGACGATCGGGATTGCCGAAATGATAGCCCTGTTTGATCAGCTGACTACTTAACAAAATGCAACCCAATATCCACTTACCTTGTTGAAATAGCCCGGAGGGTCCATCCGGATTGCCAGCCTATCATAGCAAAATTGTTTCCCGTAGAAATTCAAAAAGTCTAACAGGACTGTTGCGAGATTTGGCTGCAAATGGCCCTGAGGCATATGCTGGAGAATACTTGTGACCAAGCAAGTGATAGAGAACCCTCCTAGTCCACCAGTTGGAACTTCGTTAAGGCCGCGGATCAACAAGAACTGCTTAATCACGGCTAGAATAACCGGCATCATCGGATACTGGGTTTTCCATTTCTGGAATGTGTCGTTGGCGATCAAGCCACTGTCATTGTCGAAAGACAAATCCACACGCAATCCAGTCAGCTTGTCCACGTATTTGAGAATCGGTACCCGGGCCCCGGCAATGCATTCGATCGAGTTAGGAACAGCAAGATTTGTGCTCTTGAGGAAAGCCGAAAACGAGTAGATTTGGCCCTTCCTTTCTCCAAATGTTCGAACTCCCGTGCGCACAAATGTGTTAGAAAGCAGCACCAAATCAATGTCAGCCGTGGGTAGATAAAGACCCGAGGCAAAAGAACCAAAGGCCCGGATTGAAACGTTACGATATCGTTGTTGGAAGGCAGTCTCCAACCGATTGACAAGATCTGCACGGACGATATGTTCGAATTCCTGTGGCTTGGCCCAATGATAGAAGCTGAGGATCTCATTGTGCAGTCTAGTTTGAATGTTAGTGAGAAATCAGAAAGACCACGAAGGATAATACTGACTGGGTTCCTATGTGCAAGGCAGTTGGGGTACCCTCGAACCAAGGCGTGCCTGTCTCTGGGGAAAGTGGTTCCCATTGATCAATAACAGAACCATCTTGGTTGAATCTGCTGGCAGGCTTTCCGGTCTTTCGGGAGTACCCTTTGATCTCATCGTCGCGGGTTCGCTTTCGACTCTTAATGGCGGGATCCAGAACTTCCTGGGCCTTTGGTCCTTTGGGGGCATTATCGGGGGCGTTGCTCTGAGGAATTTCTGGTTCTAAGTCCATGCCGAGAGAAATGAAGTCTGAGTTTTGTTTGACCGCGTCCATTTCGTCCGTCTTTGGAGCAGTCTCAAGTCTCGCCTTGCGAATCAGCTTGACAACATCGACCCTTTTGTTTGTAGTTTCCGCCGGAGGAGGTAGCGCAGTGTACGGATCGGGATTCGACCATTTCGGAACTGAAGCTGGAACAACGTCTTGAGGCCCGTCAAGGCCTAGCGCGCGTTTCTTGCGTGGTCGCTCAGTGTTGGAATCATCAGACATTTCCATTTCTGCCTCTTCACTGTCGCTCAAAGTAGAAAGCGCAGCGAATTTGAGTTCAGATTTAGTCTCAGTGTCGCCCTGAAGTCGCTCGGGTGTGCTTTCCCTCTTCGATGACAATAACGGTCGGTCCGAGGTCGCGGGTTTTTGGTACCGGAAAGTGAACTCGTGTCGCGGATTAGGACGCGAGCCACGATAGTTGGAGCTTCCTCTGAACTGGAATGGAGCAGATGGAGGCATTGTGGGCACTTCAAGCACCTGCTGTTAAGCAGCAAAAATGCAAACGCGTAGACGAGAGATGATCAAGAAGCTTCGATCAGTCGCGAAAAAAAAGATTGCCCGAAAAAAAGTTAGGGAAGGCGGTGACGGACATGGTCGCACTTTCCTGTGGTCGCGCTTCCCCGTGCAGTTAATGTACTTGGAAGGTGCACGTGTCTGGAGTACTGTTCTATATGAGATGACATAGATTATTCTTCAGATGTCGACTGCTAGCTTTGCTTTGAATGTATCTTGAGGCCCTCCTCTAGACTATGAATCAAATCATGTTGCACCGCCATCTCGGCGAAGCTGATACGGCTTGTTACCCATTCCAACCAGTCCTCAGCTCTAGCACCATTTGCCCGGAGCAAGCCCACGCTCACATCAATTAGCAGAGGTCGTTCATCGCAATGCCAAAAGGCAGTAGCTCCACAGCAACCGCAGAATTCTCTGTATACCCCTGGTGAACTCCTATGTTGCCGCATGGTCCCTGTACCAAACGCAAGTGGTGACCCATCTGCATTAAAGATGTTGGATTTGGGCACAAATGCCCAGGTTTGAATTGGAAATCCACTGCTTAATCGGCAGCTATTGCAGACACAGGTTCCTGCAATATATTTTCTATCACCATCTCGCAACCACCATTTGATATCATCAGGATTCGCTCCAGGCCCGGAGTAGTATGGAACTAGTAGATCAGGCCATGGCGAGGATGCTTGTGAGGACGACCTATCGGGCTTGGTGATATAAAACTTAAGCCCTCCGCAGAGGCAACGTGCCTGCAAATGCTGGCTTGTTGATGTATATTCCACCGGTGTTACTGCTTGGGTAGGGCTCTCAATGCTGGATGAAGTATGTAATCTGCAACCTGTGACAGTGGACTCCGTTCCAGGGAGCAGTGCGCTGATTCCACCGTCACCGGTATCGCCGATTTGCCAGTGCTCAACCGCTCGGACCGAGAGAACATCCTTTGCTGCCAACAAACCCGAGGCAACTAAAAACTGCCCCGCAGGCTGCAAGCGAGCAAAGACGTGGGCACCGCATGTCTTACAGAAAAAACGGCTAACATGGTTGGACTGTTGGTATTCCTGGAGCCCATCTAGATTCGGTGGTTCATCTTGGAGAAGATAATACGACGAAGACAACTGCCCAGTCACCATCCGACAGCTGTTGCAATGGCATAATTGGAGTTTGGATTGGTCGGTAACAGAGTCCAACTGGATAGATAAAGCTACGCTTCCGCATATGCAAGCGATAGAAGTAGTCATGTTTTGACTTCACGGAATAATTTCGAGATCGCTAACGCAGCTCTCAGAAACAATGTGTTGGCGTTTGTACGTGGGGAGATTGCAGAAATATGCTCACAACCTTGGAAAGTGTAACGTGGAAGATGTAAGCAATGAGAATTCACTCAAGACCCTCAGACTCGACATGTATTCCCGGAAAGTCACGAGTATATAAAGTCCCCCCGCCCATCCCTCTTCTCTCTTCCCCCCACCTCGCCTTTTACAACCAACACGATTCCAAAAGCTTCACAAGTTTTTACCACTCCATACAAAATGAGTAAGCACTTTTATTTTCCCTATTATATGTGACCTCACGGCCTTGAACAATCGTACTTCGTCCTGGCTTTCCGAAATGGCGGGGTCATAGCGGGGTTGTCCTTTATCGTATTTCACTCATTTCTTTCAATGCTGACCACTATGATAGGCGATCACGGATGCAGCTGCGGCTCCTCTTGCCAGTGCCCTGCCGGTTCTTGCAACTGCCCTGTAAGCGATATATTCCTTCCTTCGATGATGGCTGGCTGACCCGACCCTTCAATCTGTTTAGAAGAAATAAACCACCCATATTGGCTTTCATGATGATTTGATTTGAACCTATCAAGAGATATCAGGCATGCAGTGAGACGGAGAATATTTGAGTCGGACAACGCTCGGTTGTGTCCCTCGGGCCTGCACGTCATGTCAGGAAATATGTAGGAGCCCTGGAGGGCTCACCATAGTGAATGACATGCGGTTCCTCGACCACTCTTATTCTTTTTAGACCAGGTACCTTGTGGGCATCAGATCTGAAATTTGGGTCTTTCAGATCGGTATGTGTCAACCTTGGGAGCTTAACGGCCTGCCCGACATATGTACATACCCGAACAGCCTCTAGACACCTAACATATAGCTACAACGTACATATTTGGCACCTACAGAGTACCTCGGGACACCTTTCAGATTAAACTCATATTAATGCATACAACATACACACAATCCGAGAAGTAGACACACCCTGAGAGAGGACGGAGCGGGCGATTCACCGAGAATCTCGTTCGATCCAATATCAGGCATCCTTCCCAACCCAACCAGTCCACTGATCGTCTCGTCGTCACGGACAGAAGGGGAAATACCCTTCGGACCTTCCAAGTACGGATTCTGCGGCTATGTTTTGCCGATGCGTCATTTTCACTTCCAACATCAAACATTTCTACAAAGTAGACCCCAACACCTGGTACATGAGTTGGATGCAAGAAAAGATAAAAAAGCGGGACTCGATGCACGAGTCCAAGAAGAGTAGGATTGGATCGGAGCCAATCATAATTATGCATGATGCACTTCGGAGAGGTCTGTGATATGCTCTGCCAGCTTCCAACATGCAGCTTCTCCACTTCTAGGTGTCTTGCTGGCTTGATTTTGGCACTCAAGATCTCAAGGAGTCTGTGCCCGTATAGAATGAGGCCCAAGCGCACAATGTAGGTAATATACATTTCTATGCCGCGTACGTGCAAAAGTGATATGCATTTCAAGCCCGTGTTATCAGATCCCGAGGTCCCACCTCTCAGTATATATGTTGTAACATAAACAGTCTCTTTTAAAATAACAAGTTCATTAAGTAGGGGCCATGGGGCATCCATGGACGATCAAACGCCTCGAACTGACTTTGGAAGCTAATATAACCCCACAATGCAGGTGCAATCACTAGAGCGTCTCGCCCGTCATACTCTTTTAGTACAACATAGGCAAATACCCCAAAAAACAGGACAGCCGAAACAACTTGGCAAGACTCCACTGGGACATGAACATGTTTCTCAGGTAATCAAAGGCTACCAATTAGGTCGGATATCACCCCTCCTCCAAGGTCCTCAACCCTGCAAATATCGTCTAATAGGCTGCCACAACGAGAGTAAACCCTGAAACCGCTGCAGGCGCCGGAAATTTCAACTTGGCCCTGATTCTCCATATTTCCTTTCAATACGACGTTAGCCCAAGTTTGTTCTAGTGGTTACAGTACTCTTGTACGCTTGTTTACACATAGAATGACTGTATCCATGAGATAATAAGAGAGGCCCGTCCCGAAGTGGATCTAATAAAGCATGCAGATCTACGTCGTACCCGAGACGTGGCCGTCATCGTGGCATGATGATGGTCTTGATTTTAATTAACACATAAGGTTACAATCTTGGTATGTGCTGTCCTATATGTGATGTTTTATATACTATATATTCACATAATAGCACTTCATATAGCATTATCATATGATCAATGAATTATCCGAGCCAGTCGAGATTCAAACATACTACATATAATATAGGCAAAGATGACCATATCTAGCAAACTGTAAACAACGCATGCTATTGCTCCACAAAAATGAACCCTGCTAAATCCTTAGTTCTAAGCCAATAGACGAACCCTATCATTCTCAGAAACCCGGCCCGAGCACTGTCTACTCCGTTCATACCAGAGTAACCTGATGATGTCCTTACCACAGTACCGAGCAAACACCGAGATAATAATTTGACTTCGTAAGAAAATAGATCGGGGACATAACTCTTTCACCGGTCTTTGCGCCATATTTGCCCGAGAGGGGCTCCAGACTTTAGAAGTTTGCATCATAGAACCCGACAGGCTCCGCTCTATTGGCGAGCGGGTAGAGCAATCTGGCTATAGTACAGCGCATAGCGCGTGAGAATAGGCTGAAAGCCATGATAGGTGGCAGGCGGAATGGGGGGCCGAGGATGCAGGACTGGGCTCATTTGACTCGACCACGCGATACGATGGGGTGAGAACGGGGCGCCGCAACGAGATACTGCATCTTAGATTGGATGGAGGTGCATGATAGGGAAGAAAATAGGATTATCCGCCGCGCTATTATTGATCGGGAAGTAGTAGTCGTGGGGTTTAGAGGTATAAAGTTGGCCTCATATCCTTCCCTTGGACTTTTTTCTTTCTCTATCCAAGCCAGTTATATCCAACTCAAACACTACTCTCCAACTTTTTCAAGGTTCTTTACCTGCACCTATATTCATCATGTCTCCTTGCACCTGCAACTGCTGCTCCGGAGAGTGCAACTCCTGCTCTTGCGCTAGCTGCAAGGTATGTTATTGATTGCACACCCCGTGTCTTATAATCACCATTACATGATGTGGTCCTGGAGGGAAAGGTGTACTAACTACCCTTCCAGCACTAAGCCGGATCACACGCCATCACCGCCATCTTCCTCCCATACGACTCATACCAGACCAGGGCTCCCACTGTTGTCGAACTAGTTGGGGCCCGTGTGTCCTCATTGTCGAAGTTATGAGATAATTCCATCGTGGTTATTCATGATCGAGATGATTGTATGCTACGATCTGGGGTTAATAGGGCCTGGAGCCTTGTGGATGGGGTGTTGAGTTTATATGTTCAGATTCGACTTCGTATACGTTCTTGTGATTTAGTCTTCAGCCAAGTGCTATGAGCTACAAATATGCTGGTTATATTGTGACATGTGATCCCTATAGTATCCATATGATTCAGTAGGTGTATACATTCCAGGTAATACCACGAACACCCGGAAGAAATGCTTGCCTTAACACTAAGGAACAAGAATAGAAGAGTACAAAAGCGCTCAAATTGCAATTCATCCCAACTTATGGGATGCATATGAAATAAACATTCAATACATATGTAGCATCAGATCTATAGATCTAATATAGCCGTTACAGCTCGTCTTTTGAGCGAGGCACAACATTACCCGCTTCCTCAACCCTGGCACATGCAGCTGGCGAGGTAACAAGCATAGAGTACACACACTTCTCCTCTTCCGCTGTCTTCAAGATCTTGTTCTCCTCACCGCACTCCAAAATGACCTTGGTGGAACGGTTAGGTCCATTCCAGCAAGACTGACCACGATCGTACTCAATCATCATCTTATCGACATTGATGACCTCGCCAGCCTCATTCACTTCTTCAACGCTCACGGTTCCAACATGAGAGAATTTGCCCATGGACACGGAATTGCCTCCCTTCCTCTGGTTCTGCCTTGTTGACTCGAGGAAGCAGTGCTCGTAAGTGTACTCACCCGCCTCTTGGGAGATACAAACACCCTTGAGTGCGCGGAAGATGGAGGCCGGACCATAGTCCTGCTCAAGGTCAGCACGCTGGTCGCGTAGCTTGTTCTTGAGACTTGTAACAGTTTCTTGTGCGGCCTTAAGGGCATCGCGTGCCTGGGTCACGGCTTTGGATTCCGAGGTAGAGTCCGTATTGGCTTTAGGCAGAATGCCATTTTCCTCAAGGAAGCTCTTGAAAGAAATGACCCTGTCTTCGATGAAGCTGACAAGCGATGGTGGGAGATAAGCAGCGAGCTTGTACACTACAATTTCTCGTTAGTAAGCTATACTAGGTGTCACGAGAAACTAAAGAATAACTTACCTAGATCTGTGTCATTGCATCCATCCTCCTCGTTTTCCCAGTGCTCCCAGTTAACACCAATTTCCTCACTGTCGGCCTTGGAAATCTCGTCCAAGTCGCGATCTAGGGCATCATTCGCACCCTCAGCACCTTGTTCACGAGCAGCGTAGTCCTCATAACTACGCACCGCACGCTTGACACCTTCGTCATTGAAGTTAGGATTATATTCCACCTTGACCTTAGCCAGAATCTCCTCAAGCTCCTTCGCCCGCTCACGGGCTTCATCCCGCTGGCGACGCACATCGACCAACGCATTGCGTAGCTCATCAACACGGGCCTTGGCCAATTTAGAAAGGGCATTGACTTTGCCTTTACCCTTTCCAGTGCGGACGACTTTACGGTCCTGCTCCTGAGCGAGCTTCAGATCAGCCTCGAGGTTCCGTTCCTTGGCCTCCGCGCCCTGAATCTCAGCCTCCAGCCCAACGATATGATCCTTAATCTCCTGCTGCTGGCGAGCAGCATCGACAAGAAGATCCTTCTTCTTCCTCAGGGCAGCAGTCATCGACTTTTGGTTCTGCTCCTCCTGCTTCCGCCATTGCTTGCCAATCTCCTTGCATCGGTCTTCACACTTCGTGCCTCCAACGCGAGCCCACTCGTCGCTACCATCACAGCACTGCTCATAGTCACAAATACCATCGTTGACACGCTGGAATGGAACGTATGATGGCCGGTGGCCCTTGTTCTTGCAGTAGAATCCCGGGAGAGCCAGTGCAGTGTCCAAATCGCTGTTCCCAGGCCGGTCAGCCACCGTCAGCGGTGAATTGCGCGAAATATGGGCGCAAGCAGACGTGCCGGGCTCGTCGCTTCCGTCGGGGCAGTCACAGTAGTCATCGTTGACGGCCGAGAAGGGGATTTTGACCGAGGGATTCGAGATACAGGTGAATGTCTTCGAGTCCTGGTAGAATTTGGCAACTGATAATACTATATTAGTATAATATCCAAGGAAAAAATAATCAATTGGCTATCGTAGATCACTGTTACATCAACCCGCTGCAGAAACACCAGCGGAGATCTAAAGGGTTCAGATACTCACATTCTGGACCCAAGCCACGGGAACGGACAGGCTTG
Source organism: Penicillium griseofulvum (assembly GCF_001561935.1). Lineage (NCBI taxonomy): Eukaryota > Fungi > Ascomycota > Eurotiomycetes > Eurotiales > Aspergillaceae > Penicillium > Penicillium griseofulvum. The sequence continues at coordinate 1,265,788 of NW_024467471.1, read as the reverse complement.
TCACTAGCCTGGACCGCCGACCCAGCGGCAGCTAACAACAATAACGACTGAGGAAGTCTCATGCTTGAGGCATTGAGCTTTGTTTATGGAGGTGCGGAGAGAGCTTCTGGCCAGCTGTTGATAGCGGGCCCGGGATCTAATCGCCGCTGAGTCAGCTCGCTATCTTTCCGACTTTATCGTGGCGAAGTAATTGGAGCAACTTACACCAACTGCATCGCAAATATGGGTAATGACGGTGGCAGGTGAGTTACTCTGTTATAGACGTGCTATAGACTCGCACTTTCTAACAAGTCTTTCTAGTATTCCGACTCGTCGAGAGCTCGTCCGCGAAGCAGCCCGTGCCCCGAGCACAGCGCAAGTGAAAGAGACACAGCGCGAGCAACAAGAACACTGCTGGACTACCTGTCCCCTCTCCCACAAGTCGCTTTCCCGGCCAATTGTATCAGACTCAGTTGGGAATCTTTATAACAAGGATGCTATACTCCAGTTCCTGCTCCCAGGCGACGATGTCGAGGGCATCAGCTCCAAGGCCGACTGCGAAGAGATTCTGTGCGGGCGAGTGAAGTCGCTCCGGGATGTAGTCGAGATGAAGTTCGAAGTTGATACCGAGCTGGGGGAGCACCCGTCAGGCCGCGCCTATGCGCCCCGCGAGCGCCGCGAGGGCTGGATTTGTCCGATCACCGCAAAGCCGTTGGGCCCGAGTGTGAAGTCTGTGTACCTAGTGCCGTGTGGTCATGTGTTTTCGGACGAGGCTATTCGGCAGCTTAAAGGCGACAAGTGCTTGCAGGTAAGAACCAGACTTTGGATACAATGCAGATACAGTGGCTAACGTATGTGTGCTAGTGCAACGAATCCTACACAGAAGAGAACATTATTCCCATCCTTACGACTAAAAAAGAAGACAAGCAACGTTTGATTGCGCGAGGTCATAAACTTGCTGAACAGGGACTCACGCATTCCCTTAAAAAAGCCCCCGGCTCAAAGAAGCGCAAGAAGAATGCCACCACCGAGGGTGCTACTGATGTCCCCGGTCCCATAGAGCCTGCTGGCTTGGTAGTACCGAAGCAACACTCGGATTCTAAAAGCCCGAGCAACACTTCCACCTCGGTGTCTAATACTGCTTCTGGCAATGGAATCAAGAATGCTGCCACTTCTTCGCTCACTGCCCGTGTGTTGGCGGAAGAGAACGAGAAGAAGAAGCGCCGGAAGATGATGGGTAGGAATGAGAATCTCGACAGTCTTTTCTCCAAGAAGGATGGCGGGTCTAAGAATCATGATTTCATGACAAGAGGATTCTCCATATCATGACCTGAGGTGTTTTATCTTTCTGCTGCGCAGAGATAAGACACTAGGCCTGGATGAAGTGCCTTTGTTTCTCAATGTGGCACAACGTCGCGGGTGGAGTTTTCGGAGTTCACAGGTATTTTGGTGTTCTTCTATCATTGATGTGGCTGCAACGTTATGTATGTGGACGAATAGAATGTCATGTACAATTATCTGAGCTCACTTCAACATGACGAAACGAAACAAGTACAAAAAATGCAATTCAATCAACAATTCTAATATACAGTAGATTGCTCTGGGATAAAGGAAAAAAAGACGCCTCCAACATTCTACAAACTAGGCATCCACCTTCTCATTAGTCTGCATCCGGGGCTGCTTGTGTTTCCGGCCCAGGCTCTTGTTGATCAAACCACTCTTGTAGAGAGCGGAAATGATAGCCTTCTTGCGGCCGAAATCTTCATCGTTGTGCTGGCGAGTTTGGCGGACGTCGAGAATCTTAACGTTAGACAATCCAGCGGCGCCGTTCTTGTCCATAAGCTCATGGAGAAGCACAGGTGTCAATTTAGTATTCTTTTTGCGAAGTTCCTCATGTCGGTCGAGGGCCTCTCCGATAGTGGTGGAAGAGATGATGCTGTCGGGAATGTGCTGAGAGGTCAATTTGGAGAGGCGGGTGAAGAACTGTGTGGTTGTTAGTGGCTTTGGTCATGAGAAGGGCGAAGGGTGGATACGAACAGCAAACTTGAAGTTTCCATCGGCCAGAGACAAGTTCCTCATCTGTAGCTTGTTCTTTGGGTGCAAGCGATCTTTCGATGTCCGATAAAGCTCTCGCTTTTGCTGGCGATACAAACCGATCTCCATGGCAGTTTGGTATGCAGCCTTCTCGAAGGGGAGAGGTTCTGGGTTGTAGTACCATCTGTTCGATCAAGAGAGACATTGTCAGCAAATTGCGAAATCAAACCAGGATGCAGAGGCATCAATTGGAAACCTGGAGCCAACGTACGGTGTGACTTCATCCACGAGCTCCTTCGATCCCTTGATGCGCCATTCTTCCTCCTTGAGATAACCGATCTTGGGCATTCCATCCCAGGTCATAGCCTCGGGAGCCTTTTCAGGTAGTGCTTGACCCTCTTCAAGACCGAATGCCTCGTCTGCCTTGGGCTTTTCGCCCTCCATACCAGACATGATCTGGCTTCCAGAATAGGGGTCCGCTGGGCCTGGGGGGTTGTCGGTTCCCCAAAGCTTGCGCCGAGCGCGTTCCAGGATTCCGGGGGAGTCGGAGGCATAGTGGCGGACTTGACCGAGCGGCGAGATACGGGGGGTAGCTCCAATTCTGCAGCTGGAGCATATGAAGTTTGCCTCCCGCAGAGGGAGGCGCATTGAGGGTCGCATTGTCAGGGTGGGCGCGAACGTTGTTTGAGAGCGTCGAGCTGGCGGAGTTGGCCTGGACGGAGAAACAAATTCGAGAAAGGTACTGGTCACGTGTCGGTGATCTTGATGCTTGGCATTTTTGGTATGCCTTCCTCTCTGCGTCAAGACTAGGGTTTTGATATTGTAAATCAATTATATTAGACTAATAGGACTGAATATAGTAGTTTATTCCATCTTGTTCCATTTATCCATTTATCCATTTTCAAAATCCAGTCGATGTTGAATGGGAAGCATTCTGTACAACCCGCCAAACCGTCGATGATTGCAAGGCAAAAGAAAAGATGAAAAACAGTCAGATGGGTGGATTTTGATCATTAGCCAGTAGACTATAATAAACATAGGATACAACGCAGAAATGTCTCAGACCTAGCCTCAAGTCTTCGAGGGTATGAAATATAGTCGCACAAGGGAAAAGAATCATGGTATGCGAACTGTATATACACATGCAACGCTGGTATCATACTACTAAGTAAAAGAGACAAAAACAACATTTATGCAGATCAAGCAAAGCAGTTTACTCACGGACAAACATGCCCGCCATACCCATACCTGTACCAATGCACATGCTAATAACACCGATCTCCTGACCGCTGCGCTCCAACTCAGGCAGGAGAGTAGCCAGCTGGCGAGCACCAGTAGCACCGAGAGGGTGACCGATAGCAATGGCACCACCGTTAGGGTTAACCTTAGCCTGATCGATACCAAGCTTGCGAACACTGTAGAGAGCCTGGGAGGCAAAAGCCTCGTTAATCTCCCAAACCCCGACCTCAGGAACCTCAACACCAACAGTCTGCAGAAGCTTAGGGATAGCAACAGCAGGTCCAACACCCATCTCATCGGGGGCACAGCCTGCGACAGCAGACGCGACCCAGCGCGCCTTGATAGAACCGGATAGACCGAGCTCCTCGGCAGTGGAGCGACGCATCAACAAAGCAGCAGCAGCACCGTCGCTGACCTGCGAGCTGTTACCAGCGGTGCTAGCGCCGGTAGGCGAGAAAGCGGGCTTGAGCGCGCCCACCTTCTCGATAGAAAGTCCGTGACGAATACCGTCGTCCTGGAAGACTGTCACATCCTTGGCGGGGGCATCTGGGTTCTCGGGGTCGAGTGTCTTGGTAGTGACTTGGACAATCTCGGAGTCGAAGCGACCAGCCTTCTGAGCGGCGGAGGCTTTTGCGTGGGACTCGACGGCGAAGGCGTCCTGGTCTGCGCGGGAGATGCCATAGCGTGACGCGACGTTCTCCGAGGTGATTCCCATGGGCATTATGCAGTCGCGAGCGTCCTGGGAGTAGGACTCCTTCAGCTCGGGCCAGAGGACTGTGGGAATGGCGCGAGAGCCATAGTTTCGGGTCATGGATTCCATGCCGCCGCCGACACCGACATTAATTGCGCCTGCGCGGATGCCGTTGGCAATTGTTGTGATTGCTGCCAGGCCGGATGAGCATTGGCGGTTGATCGTGTTGAAGGGCACGGAGTGCGGGAAGCCGGCGTGGATCTGGCCCATGCGGCCAGCTTTGGCGCCGCCTAGTTCTTGCAGAACGGATCCGATGAGCACATCGTCGATCTTGGCGGGATCTAGATTCGGGTTTGCCTTTAGTGTTGCCTGCAGCACGCTGGCGAGTAGCTCTTCTGGGTAGGCATCCTTGAAACCACCCTTCTTTGCGCGGGTGACGGGTGTGCGCAGCGAGGAGAGGATGACGATGTCATTGGGGGACTTTTGGAGTACTTGGCGGAGGCCGCGGGGAATTGGGGAGGCCATAATTGTGTACACAGGTTGGATGGTCTGGAATTAGTCGACAGTTGTATATACTGAAGCACAAGGGTATTTCCGGTCTTTCTCGGCGCTGTCAGTTCGGATTTGAAGATCATGCTCTGGGATATTTACTCACATCTGTACAATGGCTAAAATATGCAAGGAAAGAAAAAGAAAAGAAAACGATCTCAAAGACAACCCCGGGACACCATTATATGAAAATGCCGGACAAAATTCCGGGGTCGGAAGTAGTTTGGTCGCCCAGTACCGTTGAGTGGCCCGCGGCACTGAAGATCGGCTAAGCGGTTTCCCGCGAAATGTGGGGAGAAGTTCGTTCCAACTTCATACATATCCTAGTCTTTTAAGTCTTACTGGAATATACAAACATCTCTAAATATTCTACCTTACTGACTAATTCGAATGACAACTACCCTCGATGGCTCCGAGCTAAAGCTCATCGGGTGCTAACGTCAGCCATTTCGGATCGGCTCTTTGGAACCGATAGCGAAGCCGAGGGTAACTAGAAACATTCCCGAATTTGATATTTTTGGATTTTTGGATACATATTCTGAAGATCATGAGATAAACTGATTGATAACCCTGAGGGGTATGTGAACCTCTCCCTTGTTCATTCCTCTATGGTAGCCAAGTTAGCCATCTTTGCTAGGCAAATAGCCTCCATGTTGTTCTCCTTGGGCACCAGCCAGAACATAACCTCGACGACCATCTCAACCATCATAATTCCAGTTTCGATCAGTTTGAACATCTCGGCATTAGCAACTGTAACGCCCTTGCAAGTCTTCCATCCATTCTTCTTCCACTTGGGCAGCCACTCGGTCAAGCTGCGGACGAGGTACTCGGAGTCGGTTTTGATGACGAAGGCATTCAGTGGCATAAGGGTCTTTCCCTTGCGCATCATGTTATGGCGTTTATCGATGATGGAGGTTGCATTGCGCAATGCCCGCAGGCAGGCGGTCAACTCGGCGATCTGGGTCGTGTGGCTGTGTTCGTCCTTGCCTGGAATGGGCCAGGTGATATTGCCAGGGTTTCCACGGCCATAGTACACTCCGATTGCCGAACGCTTTCCAAACTTTCCGGTAAGGCATTCTCCATGAATGGCGATGACAATGGAGTCTTCGTGGCCTTCGTATTGTTTGCAGTCCTGGCATTTGCGGGTTGAAGTAGGACATGCAAGACACATCCACGCGCCGAGGTCGACTTCAATTTCCGGTAAGGTGAAGCGCGGAGGATATTCGTTCTCGGCACGGAAGCGGCGGGCTGCGGCCTGCGAGGTCATGTCTCCGTCTTTCTTCGCCGGAGGGCCAGCTACATGGTGGCCGGAGTGTCTAACAGGATCATGTGCAGTCGAGCTGTGGACACAAACCTCCATTCCCTGGCCATAGTGATAAATATGTGGAAGATGGTCTTTATGCCGGCAGAATAGGCGAGGTAGGTTATGCCAGTGTGACCCCGAGGTCAGGATCAGTGCTTACCTGAGCCAGATGGTGGGATTTTCCTTTCTGGGGTATCTGTGACTCTCGAGGCTCACGGGCTGATTCCGACGCCTCAGATTCAAATCTTTTCTTCTTTTTTTTCTTATTGTCGATGCGAACAGGAACGGCACCACCAATTGCGGAAGGCATGGCTGAAGATACTTTTTGAAGAGAGATAAAACGTATGAAGGAGCCAGAGAGTTGAGGAGGGAAGAAAGAAAGGGAAGATAAAAGTCAGGAGGGCAGTTAAAAACAAAGGTAGGAGATGGAAGGAAACTGACAATCACGGTCAAAGCAGAGTTCACATTGAAAGAGAGCGCACCTGCTTCTTGTCAACACTTCAAAATTATGCATATCACAACAAAACTGTAGGATGCTAGTTAGTGGATTAAAAGTCTCTAATCAAATAAGAATCGAGGTCTACTTTTATGAATTCTGTATTTCATTGAAGTCAAACAAAGAGCTGCAGTTTGTCCCACATTTCAGGCTAGAAACAATTTCCATGTCATGAAGTTAGTTATAGGGTGCTTTGATAGGGACAAAGTTGATGATATATGGTTCACCGAAAAAGAATCACCAGGAAGATACATGTTAAAGAAGAGGCACTATAGGTGCGTAATGAGTGTGAAACTATATATGGATGTGACATCTTAGTGCCATATTGCCAGCGGTTGGCGCGCCAAAGAGACGCTGTGATAACAATGCTTGGACCGCTCGTAAATTAGAAGTGAACAGAGCTGCCAAGGGCCCATGGGCCATCAATAGAGAGGTCTAAAAATGGAGACGTCGAGGTGCATGGTACAATATGAGAATGAGTGGGTTCAAGAAGTAAATTGTTCAAGTAAAGACTATGGAAATTGGACATGGGGCCTCCAGGGCAGTTCATATCATTCTCAGATGACAGTTCCCAATCATTACGTTCATAATGATCCAATCTCAACGAAAGATGAGATGGCGAGAATGGCCAGGTACACCACTACGGCAATGAGGGCAACTTTTGTGAAATCCCATGATGAAACGGGGCTTCTTGCGGGGTGTTCCGTCAGGACGGCCGAAGTACTGGACACGGGTGCGCACTCGGGGAGCAGGAAAGGACCGGGGGTCGAAGTTAAACGGGCGAGGACTTCCAGAGGAGTCTGTCGAAGAATCATCGAATTTCATCGAACTGTAGTCATACCAAGTCTGGGTGACTACGGCGTACCCATCCTCATTGACAGGACCAACTTTGCGAGTGTATGGCAAGGGCCAGTTCACATTGACGATATCTGATGCCTCCTTTTTAGGGGTAGAAAGGCGAGGGTTGAACTCGATTTGTTGGGTGTTTTCTTTCGCGCCAGAGAAAGGGAATGGACCCTGAGGGGGTGTGGCCTCGGATGGCTCAGTAATGTTCAGAGACTCGTTGAACAGAGTGTGTGAAATGGGTGAAGGCTGGCCATTGTCTTGGATCAGGCGAGGAGATAGATGGTCACCATCGGCGAATGGGGTGGGTGTAGCCTTGGATGATTCATTTTTGACTTGTTCATTGATCTTCAACACGTTGCTGAACAACTTGGCAGGGATTGGCGAGGATTGACCTTCCTCAACCAAGAAGGGAGATAGGTTGTCACCATTAGCCAGATGAGTTGGCATGGGACGTTTGAGATTCAGTGGCGCAGGGCGACAAACTCTCTAGATGGTGCATTAGTGGCTGGGGATGGGGGTATACCTAAGGTAGATATAGTTAACTGACCTTTGCCTTGGATTGCTCCAGGCCCTCAATGGTTCGCTTGGGGAATGACATTTTGTCTGATGGAGTTTAATGGAAAAGTAGAAAGGTTGAAGAAGAGAGAAGTAAATACAGAGAGGTAGAATTATGTAGTCCTGGAGGGTGGGCTTATGGAAGATGTTTTTATCTATTCTAAAAGGGAACAATAGGATATCTATCAATTATATAAACATAGATGGGATTCTATTGTTTTATTGTTCTATTCAATGTTCTCTATTGTTTCTCTACCATTACCCAATTAGGAATATCTGATATATCCACCACATAAGTACATCCATGGATGACATGAGATGCAGGTCAGCAAATAGATCTGGACCTGTCGGTGAAAAAAGCAGGACGTGTATAACATTGTGTGGTCATCCTCAGCCCGATGATTGGATATAAAATCTAACCTGTACAAAGGTACAGCTTGAAGATCGTATTAGAATGTCATTTGTTGAAAAAAAAAAATAAATAAAAATAGAAAAAAAAAAGATTCAAATACAAAAACTGTCCTTTGTCCCCCCGTGAAGTTGTAGTTCTGATCGGCCCACATTTTGCCTCTTCTTTTGTTCCCATTTTTCCCCTCTGACAACATTCTCCTAAAATTGTGAGTCATATTCTTCCTAAAATAAAATATTAACCCTGGAGAATCTTCTTCTCCAATCATCTATAATTTATACTAATCACTACTAGTGTTCTCTGAACATCACAATGCCTCTTATTAACACTACAGAAGTCAACGAGGACACTCGTGGTATGTTGGATTTGTCGAGCTCAATTGCGTATGATACTAATCTTTGTTAGTCCTCGGATACGACCCATTGCTGTCACCCTACTTCTTGCAGAATGAGATCCCTGCTGTGAGTCGATTTTTTTTTTCTTTTTCCTCACCCCGCAAAGAGCGGGGACATGGCAAAACTTCCGATCAACTGACAATTGTCGGTATAGCCTGCCCGTGCTATTGAAACAGTTCGCGCCGGCCGAAACCAAGCAGTTGAGATCATTGAGCAGCGCGATGACCGTCTGCTAGTCGTTGTCGGACCATGCTCTATCCACGATCCTGATACCGCTCTCGAGTACGCCCGCCGGCTCAAGGAGCTTTCCACAAAATTGGAGAAGGACCTCTGTGTGATCATGCGCGCCTACCTCGAGAAGCCCCGTACAACAGTCGGCTGGAAGGGTCTGATCAACGACCCCGATATCGACGAGACCTACAACATTAACAAGGGTCTCCGTGTGTCCCGTAAGCTGTACACCGACCTGACCGGCACTGGACTCCCTATCGCCTCCGAGATGTTGGACACCATCTCCCCACAGTACCTTGCAGACCTGATCTCTTTGGGCGCGATCGGTGCCCGCACCACCGAGTCCCAGCTTCACCGCGAGCTCGCCTCAGGCCTGTCCTTCCCCATCGGTTACAAGAACGGCACCGACGGCAACCTGACCGTCGCCGTTGACGCCATCGGCGCCGCTTCACACCCCCACCGCTTCCTCGGTGTCACCAAGCAGGGTCTTGCTGCCATCACCAAGACTGCCGGTAACGAGCACGGTTTCGTCATCCTGCGCGGTGGCAACAGAGGCACAAACTATGACCGCGAGAGCATCCGCACTGCGCGTGAGGCTCTCCGCTCCAAGAAGCAGCGTGAGGTCCTCATGGTCGACTGCTCGCACGGTAACTCCAACAAGAACCACCTTAACCAGCCCATCGTTGCCAAGGAGGTCTCCGATCAGCTCCGTGAGGGTGAGACTGCTATCATCGGTGTCATGATTGAGTCCAACATCTACGAGGGTAACCAGAAGGTTCCCCCCGAGGGACCTGAGGCTCTTCTCCGCGGTGTCAGCATCACTGATGCTTGCATCAACTGGGAGATGACGGTCGAGGTGCTTGAGGATCTTGCCGATGGTGTTCGTGCTCGTCGCGCTGCCCGTAAATCGCAGCAGTAGAGTGGATTCTCTTATTTAGATGCCCTTGTCTCTTGATTTTCACAGCCCTTCTTCCGAGGGGAGGGAGAACGGGTCTGGCATAGATACCTCGTTTCGGTGCCTGTTTCTTTTTCTCGGGTTTTCAGCGGTTTCCTTTGTACCTTTTTTTCCTACTTGTGCCTTGGGAAACCCCCTTGGAATTCATGTGTGAATGTGTTGTCAAAAACGAGAGTTTTGTGTTTCGCTGGGACTGAGAAGTTAGTGACCAGAAAAGTTTTAGGAAAGTGATCAAAGACTGAATCTGCTTTTTATTTATTTTCTAGGATTCATCTTCTACTTATAATCCCTGATTTTTTTTCTGCTCCACTACATGCATGGACCATGTATAGCCGCGGCAAAGCGCTTCTCCGGGGGCTTCCCTCTTTGGGGATTAGTGCGCAAACTTGGACCTCTAGAGATTACAAGGGTCTATTTCGGTGAAAATCATTTAGAAGTGATCTACTAGCGGGTAGTGGGGTGGTCGGTAGTACCTACATGAAGTATACACCATAGGTTACATTGTAGGTGGGATTTGAAGATGAAGAAATGAGATAGAAGCAGATCTATGTACTGTACACGATATACATGGAAGGCCGTCCGTCCACTCCCTTCGGAGTATCAGGAAAGACCATACTGACTAGGAACACATTCCAGAAAGATAGAAGCAAAGAACGCCGTAAACCCCCTGGGAGAATGAAAGCAGGCCACGAGAAAAGATCGCGGCTTGCCATGCAAGAGAAAAAAATATTGCAGATGGCAAGAAGTGAAGGCCGGAGGGGGAGAGACGAGTCTAGATTATGTCCGCTGATAGATGATGAAATCAGATCAGCGGTATATCCGCGGACAGATTATACCCATGCATTCCGTCCTTTCTTTTTGTTTGCTTAAGAGGACCAAAGGTTGCATCCAACTACCGCCCTGTCAACCAACCAGTCCAGCTTGATGTCTTGGCCTTCGCAGCTTGTTCCACATTCTCAGCCATCACATCCAACTGACCGGGCAACGGAGCGTTAGTTTTCGCCGCAGCATCCAGAGCTTGCTTGGCCTGCACGGCGTCCATAACACTGCCTTGGGTATGCTCGGCACCCTCAATAGCCACGACGGGCGCGGAAGCTGGTGCAACGGCAGCGCCGGTGTCTTCCATATTCAGCTTCTCGAAGAGGAATCGCTTTGCCTTGGCCCAGGGCTTCTGTGCCTTCTCCTCCTCGCGCTTCTGCTTCATAATTGCGCCGATCCTCTCCTTCTTCAGGAGCTCCTCCTGCTCAATAGTTGCGGTACCGTTGGCGCAGGCGATCTCGGCCTGTTTGAGAGTCTCGAGTTCCTTTTCGATCCAAAGCGTACGTTGGCGGCGGTTATAGATCGTGAGCGAGATCATCGAGTAGACTGTAAGAACACCGCAGACACCTAGTATCACCCAGTATAATTAGTATAAGTCCAGTAAGGGCCAATTGGTGGTGGGTTCGTTGGTTGTCATTGCTGAACTCGGACTTCCGAAGGGATCGTATGTTGTGGTGTTTTGCTCATATTCCACAGGACAGGAAACATACCGGACGCGGCGATCAACGAATAAACCATTCCCTTGTGCGCTTTATTGGCGAACCTCCGCCCAGCCTCAATCCATCGATCCGTACCAGTTCCAGCTGCCTGTGCCTTCCGAGCAGCCCGTGCCTGTGCTCGGAGTCGTTCCACCTTCTCCTTGGGTGTCTCCGGTTGACCACTGGGGCCAAGCTGCTGTGGTGGTGGGTTCTTGTTGGAGGTCTTTTTCCCAAACTCTGGGGCTTGGTACGCGCCTGCGGTCTTGGAGTTGGCGTAGGGCCCTGTGGCCGTGAACCGCGTTGCGTCTGCGGCGGATCGGGACATGTTGGAAGTTCCCGGTTTCGGGGGGAGAGCTCAAGACGAGGATTGGCAATCGAATTAATATTACTGCAAATTGGCCGGAGGCAATTGGAGGGCCGTGGTGGGGTGATGGAGCTGGAGGCAGTTGATAAACCGGGGGATTTGCAGGTTGAAGGTAAATTTTCAGCACGGGAGATGTGCCAAGACATTCAACAGCTTCAACTGGTATGACTTTCATCTTCAGTCCTTTCTCACTTCTCATGTTGGGGAGATTTGTAATTTATATGATACCAATAAATTATACCACTTGCTCTTTGTGAAATTTATTTATCTCTTTAAACACCTCATTCTCCGTTCTTACTCTGCATATGTATCTTTCGACCGTTTTTGGAACACTTCACATCTACATCAACCTTCACTCGCCACTCTCAGTCTTGATTTATTGAGACTTCCAAGGTTGATATATTGATTAGCAACTTCTGGATCAACCTACAAATCTCCCAGGATTCTATCGGGTGACTATTATTCAATATGGGAGACAGCTCCTACAATGCCTCGGATCTGAACTCAGTCCTCAGCACCTTGTCTAGTCTATCTTCCCAAGGTCAGGGCAGTATCAATCAATATATGCCCACACCTCACCAACCACCAAAATTCACATCTTCTCAATCCAAACCCTCGGCGGATCCACGACCGCCGCAGCCAAGGATATCGAGACCTCCCACCACTTCTACTTCTACACCTGACTCATCAACTATCACAACCTGGCCCGCAGCACTACGACATGTGATGCGCACTGTGGGCCAAAACGAAGAGACCCAAGCGCGCATCCGCGGGGTGATTCGAAGTCAGCATCGCCATGAGCAACAATGGTTCGATGCTCGTGAGGCATTATTGAAGCAGCAAAAGGGTCGTCCTGAGAAACAAAGGGAGCTAGATGCAGTCCTGTGGGTTTATCTTTCTGCTTCTATTCTGTAATCTCTCACTATTAACTGATCGCTAATGCTAAACAAAAAGGAGGTCGATCGGTGCCCCTGTAAAAGAGGACGATGGATCGGTATGTTGTCAATGTTTCTTTTACTTGCTTGCTCCGACTGATTGCAATTAGACCGAAAAGGAATTTGCCGCAGAGCTTGCAACCTACGATGCAAAGGTTCATAGGGCTGCCGTGCAAATGGCAGATGCTATTTTTGCCGAATTGCGCGGCCTGGGGATTCCATTCTTTACGCTTCGGAAGGAGCTGGTTCAAGATGCACCATCCGGCATAGAAGGCTCACAGCCACGCAGCCAGACCGAGTCTGCATCAATGTCATCTACCCCAATCTCAAAGTCTGAGCTTGTGGAGTTGCAGCAACGCATGTTGGAGTTGCTGGAGGATCTGTGCAAGTAATAAGATATTGCTCAGAATCCGGAATCTATCTTCGATCCTAATATTTGGTGTGAGCGGGGATCTCCCTGATAGTAGGTGATGATTAGGTGGGCCATGGGAGTTCCTGACTTGGTCTATCAAATGCAAGTTCTTCGAAACTAGAATTTTACCGTGGTATATTTCTACCCTGCGCATAATCAACCCCGATGAAGTTAATATCATCAAGCAAACATGACCTGTAACCGAAGAATCCTCCAAATCAGCCTAATTTTGTAGTGAAGGTTTGTCTGCTAGTATTTGAGACAATTCTGCTGGTGACAATCCCCAAATAGGGCTATATGTACAGTCTTTTCAACCCAACTTGACAAAAATAACTCTTATTATAGTTCTAAATAAGCTTTGAGGGGGGCTCTACTGTGCAGATGTTTAGCTTGGTCTTTCCACTATAAATATCTACTAACCACATGTGTTTAGTATACATTGTATACAGCAAAGTCTATACTTAACGCCGGGCTGTATATAGCATTTTCAGTGACCGGACCAAGTCTCACGTCTCAAAAATACATGGGCTGCTCTTTATTCCGCTCATTTCTTACAGATTCCTCCCTTCTTCGGTGATCAGGCCTTGTCTCCATACTTTTTGGTCCTCCGATCCCACCAGTCGAGGCGTGTCACACTAAGCTGGCACCGGATGATATCGCGAGCTTCCACCTCACTAGGAATCAAGTGTACAATGCTGTACGTTGAAAGGGACAATATGAAGGACGATAGGTCTAAAAATGAGTAGTTACAAGTGAAAAGTCTCTTATCATGCAGCAAAAAATACAAGGGGCCTGTCAGCTGATGTTAGATTTCATTAGCGGCGGGTCGTATACATTGAAGCATAAGAGTGATGAAGAAACATCATTTATCTGTACATCTTTCCATTCCTATACTAACTATACAAGAACACTTATATTAATCAAAATAGATCTACAAATCTATAGATCAATTTTTCTTTGACCTGCGGAATGCCTCGGCCGACCGCCCGCCAAACGCCGATAGGCCGGGGATTGAAACGTCACTCTTCATTCTATCATTTTTTATAGCATGACTCCAACGAGATCGACAAAAACAAGTGGTCTAGCCTCCCTGGCTTGTACCGAGTGCAGAAAACAACATCTCAAATGTGACGCCGGTAAACCATCATGTTCGCGGTGTGTTCAGAATGGGTTTCTCTGTCAATATCTACCCTCCCGAAGGGGTGGACGCAGGAAGTCCCGGCTTGAGAGTCCATATCAACGCCAGCAAACCCATGTTAATGTCAGTTCTCCTTATTATTTTTTTCTTCTTCATAATGATTTGCTAAAAATTAATCCTAGACTAGATATCAGTCTGCGGTCCCTGTTCTGCCGATAGTCCCTGCGCAGACCACACCAGATCCCCAGGCGGACAGGCCGACAGGACTCGACATTCCAACTGAGCCAGTCTCTTGGCCAGTGATGCTTTCGGGAACTGCTCCTGTCCAGCAACCTGTTCAGCAGCCTGTAGAACCACCAAGCAAGCTGTTGCTCCATGATGAGCGTCTGCCTCGGTTGTACTATGAAAATTTCCATGTCGCACATCCGATCTTGGTGCCCAGCTCCTTGTATCATGACCGAAATTATCCCCACTTCTTACAGCTAGCTGTGCATTTTGTGGGATCTCATTATATTGCGTCTATTCCGAGTCAGTCATACAAGGAACAAGTCATTGCTGAGCTGAAGACAAACCCTGATCGCTCGGCTTCCATGGTCCAGGCTTGGCTACTATATTCTATTGCTCTCTACGCCCGCGACGAATGGACTGAAGCACAAGATGCGCTCTCTCATAGCATTGATATTGCTTTGGAGCTTGGCATGAACCGTTGGTCATTCGCTTCAGCCGCAAACCCCGAAAGTTCTCTTGAAGCTGAAAGTTTGAGACGGACATGGTGGGAACTATACGTCACCGATATCTTCATGGCAGTCCCGCTCAAAACCACGACATTTCGATGTAGCACCGTACCTCCAGAAGTGGCCTTGCCATGCGAAGAGTCAGCATATAATTGTGGAGGTGACATTCCGAAACCACGAATGATCATCGAGTTCAAGCGGAGGATCCTCGCGGCTGAGGATACTGTCTTTTCATCCTTCAGCTACCGCATCGAAGCCACGACGATATTATGTCGAGTGCTTGTTCTCAACCGATTACGCGACTGTCACCGCGATCATCTCCAAGCTGTCGAAAATGCACTAGTCAGCTGGATCAACCACCTACCGGCCAAAAAGCTCGACATTGTTGATTCATACGGCAACGTTGACGAAATGATGTTTCAAGCGCATTTGACAATAGCCTACGCCGCCATGCTCCTACACTTACCCCGAAGCGACCTCCCATCTGTATTGTCCCAGTCCCAACCAGATGATCGCTTCTGGCCTGGCCTGACTGGCCAGCTTTCATCAACATTCACCCGTCTAGTCCATAGTATCAAAGCAACAGAAGCCTCGAGGCGGATCTCAGATTCCATATCTGTTTGTCCGAACGTCTCGAAGCACACCCCTTTCATCATCCCCGCCTTAACCCTCTGCGGGCTCATCCAGCTCGCCACGTCCACCAGTCATTCCGAGGAATGTTTCGACCATCACTGCAACCGCGTCACACTCATTCTAGGGTGTCTCAAGAGCACCCAGCGGACATGGAAACTAGCCGAGTCCCTATACCATGCACTTCGATCTTCTGCCGCAGAAGTCTTGACAGATTCGATGGAAAAATGGAACGCAGAACCACTGCATCGATTCACACCAGCGGGCACAACACCTAATGACCAAGAACGACCCAGTTCCGGTACCAATCCCGTCCCAGTTATGCCAGACGGACATGATTTCATGCCACCGGAGTTTTCCCCGGCGTTCATCGACCCAACTTGTTACAATGCTTCGTTTTTCAGCGCTATTCCTGATTTTGATATGAATTAGATCGGTTATACCCGGGACGCAATGCATCAATTCACAATATATTAAAGAAGAAATCAAAGAACTTCTCACACTCGATGTCATTTTTACCTAAAAGTTTCTGGGGTAAACCATCAGCTGGCCTCGTCACGCAGCTGTGGACTAGGCATCGGGCCTTAATTAAGTAAATGCCAACGATGCGTAATAATAAGGGTCCAAACATGAGCTTTGAGAATTTCGATATGTCAAACGCCGATTGGATTTTGAGTCGCCGATGGTGTTGATAAGACATTTGATTGGTCCGTGGAACTCCCTCGGTGTTCCATCGGGAGCCCGCGCATAGCACCAACATCTTGTGAGACAGTCGGGAATTTCTTGTGAATAGAGATAAATACATCTAGTCATAGCTAGAGACTGGTTTCCGAAGTAACATCAATGTTGCAAATGGGTATCAATTGACTCTGGTGTTCTACCGAAACCAGTTCGTGTTCTACAGTACAAAGGTTCTGCAGTAAAAAGTCCTACGGTACGAAGTATGAGAGTACAATCCCATGCGCTTTTCATATAATCATACATCGGGAGATATGGCTAGAATACTCACCGACTATTCCTTCGTTGTCTCTGATTGCATATCCGCTGATAACCGTGATAACAATCTGTTTATAGTATCCGCAGTCATGACATAGGGATCTACTACATGCTTAAGTCGTTCGCCGATGCGTTAATCTACAAAGTTGCATTAGTACATGTATGTACATATGTTGAACTATCCTTGCGTCACGAATCACACGAAGGTACCAGATGGTTGAACAGCTGTATGTCTACGTCGGGTGTTCACTATGGCGTAACGGGGTTTTTGATTGAGATTCAAAAACTAGAGAGAGATCAGAGAAATTGTTCTAAAGGCCAGAAAAGTCAGGAGAAAGATGTCTAAAATTTCCAAGTTCTACTGAGTTACTAGAACCCCAGCAGTTGTAGTGCGAATAGATATAGTGGATGGACACGGGTTTTCCAGATTCTAGCATTCTCGCATTCTCAACATCTTCTCCCTTTTTGTTTAACATATATTACTCGTCTCAAGAAGTACATGTGCAGCCCTCTGGGTATCATTAGGCGAGACTGTAATCGGTCTGGGGCAGTGGAATGCAAGGTATTGGATCAATCGGCGATTGAGATCCCATTTTATGATTGAGATCGCACGGAAGAATTCAGGGGGGAAACAGATACCAATTGATTCTAATATAACTCCGTGTATCCTCTTTAGCTCTCATCTTCCAAGAATATCTCTTTCCAACTCCAAAACATCTATTCACAATGCCCGCTGTGCTTCCCTTAGTCCCGCTTGGCACCAGCCTATCACTAGGCAACAAGCACTACAAACCCCAGTACAGCCTAGATGATCTCGTACAAGACATCAAGCGCTATCTAGGCGAGAGCGGCGGTATTTCCTCAGCAGACGTGGATAACGAATACCTGATCTCGCTGGCGCAGAAGTATATCTCTGATCCGAACGACTGGGCCCGCTTTTATTACAACGACACCAGCAAGAACTACACCCGCAATGCTATTGAAAACATTAACCAAAAAGCGAATATTGTGAGTTTATTCCAATCTTAGCTAGAATATGTCAATACTGGATGAGAATTAGAAATTAACATGCATCCCAGCTCCTCCTCGTATGGAACCCCGGGAAAGGCTCTCCCATCCACGACCACGCCAATGCACACTGCATCATGAAGGTCCTTGCCGGCACGCTCCAAGAGACTGTCTACAACGTCCCCGATCAGGGTGATCTTGGTGGTCCGTTGGAAATCAAGTCTGATACGAGACATTCCATGAATGATGTTACTTATATCTCGGATGATATCGGTTTGCATCGCGTTCATAACCCGAGTAGTGATCAAGTTGCTGTCTCTCTTCATTGTAAGTGCTGAATCATGAGATTGAAGGGGGACTTGAGTATTAATGGTCATTTTCTAGTATATACCCCGCCTAATGCTGCCGACTATGGTTATAATATTTATAACGAAGTGACAGGCAAAGCCAGCTTTGTGCAACAGGCTCAAGCCGTTCAGAAAGAATGAGGGCATCAGAGATGCTACAAGGTGATAGCCTGGTGTTATTCGTTCTTATTTTTCTTTTGTCTTTTTTTGTAAGCGCCGTTAGCCTGTCAGATACCATATTCCATTTTGCGCGGCGCTAGTGCTAGAAATGCTGGTTTGCTGTTTCTGTTCAATATTTATGAAACCATTTGACATATTTCTAAACAAATTGAGACAAATTCCAATATGTAATAGTGAAATTAATGTGAAACTGATTTAAATGATGTCAATCTCCAATTTTTTCGGGTTTTGGCAAAGGCCGGGGCTCCGTTGAATTTAAAGTCGTCGACTTGTCGATCAAATGAGGCTCTTCGATGAATCGTCTGATATATCGGCTTTTGCGGCTTTTGGAGGAATATAATTTAAGACATATATTAACTTGATGTAGACTGAATACAATTCAAAGCTCTATATCTCACAATGTTCACAACTCGTTTCACCCAATCCATAACAGCAAAGTCCGCTGCTGCCGTCACTTTACTAGGCATTGGAGGTTATTGCGCCCAAACCCGTCTCATATCAACCGCCCATGCAGAGTCAAAGGAGACATACAAAGTGTTCTCGGGATTTGGATTCACCACCTTACGCCTACAAAGCATAAAAGATTTCAACCACAACACGAAACGACTCGTCTTCGAGTTTCCAGACCAAAACGCCACAAGCGGATTGTCATTAACTTGTACGGCCCCGAATAGTAAACCTCAACTTTCAAAGTACATACTAACAACCTGCAGCCGCACTCCTTACCATCTCCCGACCCGAAGGACGCTGGCTCCCCGTACTACGTCCATATACACCCATCAGCGATCTAGGTATGAGCAATAACCCCGCAGCAGCGACTTAACTAACAAACAACAGACCAAAAAGGCCAAATCGAGCTCATGGTCAAGAAATACCCAAATGGCAAAGCGAGCACTCACATCCACTCCCTCGTACCAGGGGATACCCTCACATTTGCAGCGGCAATTCAAGGACACGCCTGGACACCGAACCAATCCTCACAGGTCTACCTCATCGCAGGCGGAGCTGGTATTACACCGATCTACCAGCTGGCACAGGGTATTCTCAATAATCCAGCGGACCAAACTAAAATCAAGCTTGTCTTCGGCGTCAATACCGAGCAGGATTTGCTACTACGAGAAGAGCTGGAGGGATTTAAGACACGGTTCCCCGATCGTTTTGACTATCTGTACACAGTTAGTCACCCGGAGGGACAGAGTGATGGATTCAGGAAGGGATATGTTACCGAGGAGTTGTTGCGGGATGTTGTGAAGGCTGATGAAGATGCGAAGGTCTTTGTTTGTGGGCCTCCTGCTATGGAAGATTCGTTGGTTGGATCGAAATTCCAGAGCGGGATTTTGGCTAAACTTGGGTTTGAGAAGGGGCAGATTGTGAAGTTTTAGTTGGCTCTGTTCTTTTTACTGTATTATTTTTCATTTTCAGAGGATACTTGTTAGAGGACAAATGTAGATTAATCATTCTACTTGGATAATTACTACAGATAGAGTGATCGTCTGAGATATGGCTCTTATACAAGAATGGTTCTCAGTTTCCCTCTTCTACGAGATAATAATTTTCAATCTGATATCTAGGACTGATTCAATAAAACTGCCATCGTTCTGTATCTGCGCTAGTGTAAATCATGACGCGGCCTTGAGGTTTACGAACATCCGTCGTCAGCTTCAGGCCGCGCAATCTCCCCGATTGAGTATACGTAAGTGTACTCCGTATGCCCTTCATCTGCTTCACGGTTTGCTGTTCGCCCCGAGGGGAAAGGTCGCAAGTGCGTATGCACTAGTGTTGTGGATATTGGACAATGATTGGGGTATCAGGATGATTGCTAAATTTGAGATTCACATTATATACAGAGACATGGATTTTGTAAAATGAAACGAACCGAAAGGCATATTCCAAGTTATAATAATACATAGAATAAGAAAAATGTACAGAAGTCAGCTCGATTCCCATAGAAAAATAGTATGCCAACAGCCTAGATATATGCAGAAACGTCACTTAAGCGTAGCACGATGAGTATATATGACAAGAACAGAATGAAAATAACGCCAGATGGGGGTATGATATGCATAGAATGATCATGGCCAAAATGGTATATACCAAATGGCCTCAGATAACTCTCTTTTTCTTTTTCGGTTCCTTTCGCGGTCGGGCAAATTTGCAAGCCGGGTTTGGTAGTCTTCGTGGGTAAAGAACGATGTAAATGCGAAACGGGGCAAGATGTAATGCCAATCATGCGAAATTGGAAGCGGAAAAACATGCTGAAACATTCAAGGGCGCCGGTTGGAGACAAGGTGGATTTCTTCCACAGGCAAACCCTCCTCGGTGGGAACGTGCTGATAGCGGCCACGGCGGGTGCGCATGAGTCGCCAGAAGGCAAATCCACCTCCGCACAGAGTGACAGCTAAAAGGAGGAAGATGAGGAGACTGCCGATTGCACGGACGATCTCATAGGCCTTGGCGACCTGCTTCGCGACCTCCTTTGCATCCGCGTATTGGGCAGTTTGGCGGCCGGAGCCAGTAGAGGAACCATTGTTGATCACTTCGGCCCCTTTGCCGCCGCCGCCGCTCTCATTCGAAGACATCGAATTGGCATTGTTGTTGGCTGCGACGATGATGGAGGGGTCATCAGGAGTAGGGCCAGAGCTAGAACCGCTCCAGCCGGCGGCTTTCCAGTCGGGTGGGGTGCCAGTGCGCATGATTTTAGAAGTGTGCATGACACTGCCCGCGGCATCGATGGCCTGCGCCGAAACAAAGTCCATATAGCCGTCAGCGATGAACATGGTCTCAAAATCGGTTTTGTTGACGGTGCCAATGAGCACGGATTGGCCGTGGTCCTGGGCCTGTGCGTAGAACTTCCACTGGACGACATCGGTCGCGCCGTTCCAGCTGACGTGGATGATGGTCGTCATATCCTCATCGTTGGTGCCGTATACGGATGCGACTAAGTCCGGAGGCGCAGTGGGACGACCAATGAACTCGCCCTTGTAAGAGCGGTAGGTTGAGTACCGATCGGATGCAAACCGGGCGGTCATTAGAAGGTCGCCGTTCGATGCATGCTCGCTCGAGTAGCCGCGCTCGCTCCATCCGATAAAGACATTGCCGTTAGGAAGCGCGCGAGCGCTACCACGGAGCCGAGTGAGACCACTATCGGGGCGATTAATTCGCTTAATCACCTTGGCGGTCATAGGGACCACACTTGTGTCGAGCTCAATGAATAAAACGGAGGAGATCTTCTCGTCTTGGCCACCTTCATCGGAGGCATTGTTCAGAAACGAGATAACGTGGCGAGTGCCGTCTGACGAGACAAACTTGACATCGTGTTGCTTGGAGAAGGTGAAGTCCTGCTTGAAGTCGCTTTTTGGTCCACCTAAGCGCCACACGATGTTTCCATCCTGGCCAGAAATCAAGTAAATGGTATTGGTGAATCGCATTGAGATTAGGTAGTCACCAGCCTTGTTCTTGTCGACTGCATTGATATGCACGTAATCCCAACCGGGCGCCCCAGCTGGGGCATCTGACTCGTGGAACACGTTCGATTCGTGCAGAGCAACATTGTCGATTGAATCCCACTGGACCAGAACCTTGCTGGTTTCGATATCCACCTCGACAAACCCACCAACCGTGACCCAACTCTCTTCCGTTGGACGTCCGAAATCAGCCAGGCTGACGAGTTGGGAACGATATGTGCAAGCCAATGCAGTCTTTCCACCGTCCATAATGTTGAACTCGTGCATGTTGAAATCATGGACATCATTGAGGGCCTGGACCTCTTTTTCCACCTCGTAATGATTATTCACAATCGCGCCGTGGCCCTTCTTGGACTCGTCGTATTCCCATCCCACAATGAATGACAGATAAGGGTCGTCACCGATGTTGTGTACTGGCTTGAAATCGAAGACATTCTGGTTGTCATACAAGGGTGCTCCAGCCCAGATAAGGACCTGTTACGCCAGAGGCGAGTCAGCTGGTGCTTGTTGACCGGGTATCGGGGCTGGGACATACGCCGCTGTCGTCGTAAATGTAGGGTCCGACTTGGTATTGTTGATATTTCATGGTGGGTTTCTCTGGGGTAATTTGCCCATATGGCGCGACGAACCAGTATCCGGGGGCCAACCGCTCACGATCGTAGTATTCGATTTCCCATTTTAAGGCTCGGACTTCGGGAAGCTGGAATTTGACTATTAGAGCTATATGATTCCAATGTGAAAGTTGAACCCACCGTCACAAAAGACATCAAATCCGAGTCATGACGCGTTGCAACGGCACCCGATAATAAGAGTAATGCAGCCCAAAACATGATTGATTTTTAAAGAATGGCTAGGAAGAGTAGATCTTCCTGTAATAAAAAGTGAAAAAGGAATGAAGGGAGAAGACGCATAAGAGCCAAGGACATCAAAACATTCCGGTCGTCAGTGGCATCAGTAAAGAGGGGCAAAACGACGCTAAATAATTAGATATAGAAAAATCATATTTGAAGTAAAGCAGATAAAAACAAAACGGAGGAGTTGACCTCGGGAGATGTCAAAAGAGAAGAGAGCAACGTAATAAAAGGTCTTGGCATTTCAAGTGGAGATGATTTTGCCCTATAAGGTCTCTTCTTCACGACGACACCTTATTCCCACTGCGGAGTTCTTCTCC
Source organism: Penicillium griseofulvum (assembly GCF_001561935.1). Taxonomy (NCBI): domain Eukaryota; kingdom Fungi; phylum Ascomycota; class Eurotiomycetes; order Eurotiales; family Aspergillaceae; genus Penicillium; species Penicillium griseofulvum. The sequence goes on along the minus strand of NW_024467471.1, from coordinate 1,243,210 downwards.
TTTCTAGTACTAGATTTATTGCACAGAATATTCGTCCCTATGATGGCGTGGCCTGCATCTACTTCGTCTAAACAACACGCGGTTCCCCAACTGTTTCCCCAATCTGTTGAGCAGAAGATCGTCCAGGGGGACGTCTTGGCACTCTATCCAAATCTGGTGATGGAGTCAGGGGTTTCTCCTCTTTTCCCTCCAACTTGAAGATCGGAGGAAAATCCTTATATAAATCTGTCTACTTCGAATCCTGTATGGAGCAGGTAAAGTCTACAGTTAAAAATCGTACCCACTGACACACAGTTCTTCATGATACCTTGCCCCGTATATACTCCTATCTAGCGGGGAGTGGATATTCATAATTTCTCTCAAATGTACGTACAAGAATAGTGCATAAGCGGCCTAATGTATTTTCAGTGGTCTTCTCAAACATCATTCTATTTAGATTCTTTATTAAGTCGACGGAAAAACAGGAAAAGGGCTTTGTTGACTAGACGGTCGTACCGTCCTCTCTAATAGCGTCGATAGGGTGTTGTCGCTAACCGAACAAAGTCCGATCTCCGACAAAGCAACGGAGGAAGAAAAATATAATCCGCAAGAATGGAACATCATACCCATGCTCCCAGCGCAGTTCCTCCAGGAACTATCCGGAACCAATCTCTTGGTATTTGAAGACCAGAAGTCGCTGCCTCTGCTCCGCCCATTTCCTCGCGCTGTTCTCCTGCAGGCCGTTGAGCGCTGCATGTTAGGGGTTCGGCATCCTCCATCTGTGAAGAGAATCAATTATTTCTTCTTTCTATCCTTTCGATTCTGTCCCACGATGTGGCTTGGTCCCTGTTCCTCTGCATCCTTTGGATTATGCTCCTCTTCTTCCAATTTTTTCTGTTCCTTGGTAGGTCTTTCGGGACTCACATTAACCTGTGCGTGGAATCCCGTTGGGAGAATAGCTCCGAAAGAAACTAGACCCTTTTCTTTCCATGGCTTTGTACCCTGCAGGCTATATTCAAGCCATGAATCTGTAGGCCTGCCGATGACCAGGGTAGACCTCATCTGCGCATCCGATGATCATGATCCATCTATATTTTTTATTAGTATCCATTTATCAGCTACCGTGAAATTTTGGCTTACCGATTCTTTGTAAGGCTTTCACCCTGGCAATGCGCAATCTAGAACATCATCTCCCAGCCTATCTGACGTAGGAACGAATCATAGCGTTCCTTAGACTGGAGGTGGTCGACTTTGACTTCCACAATATATTGAATGTCCAGAGAGTTCTGAGGGTGGACTAATTGTCCTCAGCCCTCTTAGTGTCTTTCGGTACCTAAACAACCTTTCTCAGTCCCGAACATGTCGTTCAATGGTCTCTTCCACAGCAGACGCATTGGAAATCTCGCGCATTCATCAATGCACGTTGAGAATTGCGCTTGGAATCTCATGCTCTGTGTTGGGTAAAAGCCAGACGCGCTGATCCGGGGGAATAGCGGGGACGTTAGCCGGGGGATAGCGCTTGCAAGTCTTCACCTCGCACTCACTTTCGATATCCTGATAAGGACAGTGAGCTTAACGGGTTTCATGGTGGATCATTGCCTACTTATGGTAGGCTTTAAGGCAGTGAATTTGCCCAACTGGGTATGCACCGAGTCTCGGAGATTGATGCCATTGCTAAGGGTGTTGATCTCCTCTGAAAATATATCGCACAACATGGGGAAACACTTGCACAGTAAGGTTCAGGTGCTTGATATATCTCTTGGCCCTCCGTACACCCTTGACGAGTAGGCAAAAGCAAAAGGTATTATATGAGCCCTCTCAGTGATGTTCTGCCTCGTTAGCCACGTTAGAAATGGATTTGGCGTCTTGTCGCGAAGAGATTGATTTTCATAAGCCTGGAGCTTCAAGTCTACCACCTCATGAATCTTCGGGTGGAACCAGGCCTGTTGGAAGGTAAAGCTGATCGATCTCTCGAAGGGGCGTATCAGAGGTTATACTTTGGAAAGTGCATTTCACAAAGCCTTCCAAGATTTTCCCGCCTTTTTATGCCACCGACATATAAAATCGACACATCAATGTAGAATGATATCTGAGAAGACCGCTGAAAAGTCCACTCAAAAGACTGCTGAAAGGACCGCTGAAAAGACACCACAAGACCGCCTATGCGACTATTATTGTATAGGCTAGGCGCGAAGGGAATATCTACAGAATGTTTGGGGTGTCCCTTAAATGTACTTTGCTCGCTTTCTTTGATAATAGATACCTTAAGGAAGTCCCAAACTTTCCGTAGCGATTCTATACAAAATACCTAGGTATTTTCTACCATCTTCACAGACGCGCCGTTGGAGATAGTAGTAAAGGACATAGATTTAATAAGCCTTACATATATTATTGTATAAGCCCGTCCCAATTGTTCGACTCCTTCAAATCAAGCAATTCCGCAACATCCTGACCTTTCAGCCACTCCTCAAACTTCTGACCTTGTACATGGGACTTCAACTGAGCAGGCTCAACAATATTTTCCAGTCCGGCAGTGTACCCGAACTCATCAACAAATGCCGGACCACCCAAAATCTCAACCGGGATACCAAGCTTTTCATTCATCTCCTTGACCGTCATCTGAATATATTCAACCTGCCTTCCAAGGAACCGAGCCCAAACCTTCATTAACTCTTCCATAGAGATATAATCGTCGTAAGCAAGTAACTTCATCCCTGCGGCCTCATCCTCCACCAAACCTCTCACGAACGGACCAGTCGACCGAGCCGCATCGATGATAGGCATACGCATAGTCTTTCTAGCAGGCATGACAGAAACAAACTGCTTGCTCTCCGGCTGGAACTTGGGATACAGGAACGGGTTGCTGATGTAACAAGTAACGTAGATGAAGGATGTCTTCTTTGCCAATTCAGGTTTCTGAGTCTCAATGTAGTCGACTATGTGCGCCTTGGTCTCCCAGTGGTGTGAATCCGAGTACTTCCCACCCGATGCCTTTTTCATTGGGCCCAAAGCTGAGTAAATGAACTTCTCCAGGGTCGGAATAGTAGCAGCGACATTCGCTGCATTTTCGCCGTGGGTGACTTCCACCTTATAACCTTGCTTGGCACTTGTCAGGTCATCGACGCCAGACGCGAGTGCATCGCGATAAGGTTGCCAGAAGTCGGTGTTGAGGAAGATGGCATTTGCACCGGCGAAGGCTCGACGTAGGGATTCTTCGTCGTTGAGGTCGGCCTCAACTACCTCGCTACCCTGTTCTGCGAGCTGTCGGGCTTTCTCAGAAGTTGGATTGCGAGTAAGACACCGAACATGCCAATTTGGGAGGCGCAGGAATGTGCGAGCAACTGATGATCCTTGTGTGCCGGTAGCGCCGATAATTGCGATGATTTTCTTTGTAGATGCCATTGTTTGAAGCGGGTGGTTCGTAGTCTTCAATGCAGTGTTGCTGATTGTGCTGCTTTGATTCATTTTCGGAGCGACACGTCGTCCCTTTTATATTGCCCAACTGACAGAAGCATGGATTTGAGTCTGTGATATTTATATAGTTCGAGCAATATGATTGGACGAGAATCGTAAGCCAATGTGGCTTACAGCGTCGGAGTTCCGGAGTTAAGGTCTCTCCGGCCATTACTTCCATATTCATTCGCCCCTAACTCTTTAACTCGAATCAGAGTTAAGTCTAGCATTGACACAAGATTGGCCATAATCTGACTGGAAAGCCACGACATGCTTACGTCTATCAGTGACTCCAGCCGGCCTGAGGCTGTCTCGTCTAAAAGGCCCAAGAAGCGAGTCCTCACACTAGCCCGAAGAGAACAAAATAGGACCGCACAAAGGGCTTATCGTGTGTCGACCCAAGTCCCATTTGTCTCGTAGCACTGGCTAATACATATTATGTCTCTAGGTGAGAGACAGAGGACAGCACGAAATAGTTCCAACACACATGGGAGGCAACCAAGGAGACTTGCACCTCGACCACCATCAGAGTCGTCTGGGTCAGAATCAAATAACCCTTCTACTGATTTGGATCCTGCGAGCTCAGTTGATACATCCTTAATACTTTCAGGTTTCAGCCATGGGAATGATGCCTTGTCGACTATGTCCGCTGATCCATGGATGAATACACTACAAACTCCGCAGGTCACCATGTGGACAGCCATATTCAGAAACGCCATCTGTCTCGGACATGATATGGAACTTCTATCAGCCTGTGCAGTGACATATATGTCGCCATTTTACAAACCAATCACGGCGCAAGACAACCCCCGGGATCTGGTAGTATCAGCTATGAATCCCTCCTTTCCTGTTCACCTCCAACCGACGATGGCTCAAATACTGGTTCCTCATCATGCCAGCCTGGATTTGATCCCCATACCTCTTCTCCGGGAGCGTGCTATCATGTTGTGTTTTGCCATGCCAGATATGTTTGATCTCTGGGACTTTAAGCTGGACATTTATACCCGAAACGCACTTATCTGTCATCGGCATCGTGCTAATAGATCCTGCCAACCATGGGATCAAAATAGCTGGGAGGCTATGCCTTGGTTTTTGAAGAAATGGGCTACAGCAGTTGATCCATAATCTGGATTTGCAGAAGGCAAGCATACTATCACAAGACCTTGCGCCATGATAATCCTTATTGCCTCAATTTCCCCTCTTTTTATATATTCCCATTCAACAAACACACACTATAGAAACCCCCGGTTGCACTGTTGTAGTCGGCACTCTCGAAGTCCATATCGCTGTCTGTTGGCACTAGTACTACAGTAAGCCTAAGTAGTCAAGAATTGTGTATAATGGAGGAATAGAACCATAGGAATTCAATACCAATATATGTATTATCGTGTGTATCTATGAACTACCTCTATTGAAGTAAGTGAACTACCGCAACAGGCCAAAGAATCTACCAACCAACCCTATTCCCGAATCAAACCTTCTCAATATCAAACCGCATCTGAATGTAGGGAATATAACGACCACCCCAAGTCACGATCCTCGCAATGCGTCTCGTTCCTCGCGGAAAAGCACCTAGAACCAAATGAACCACACCTTTAGCAAGTCTCGTACCTAGCAGAGCCTGATACTCAGCGCAACCTTCCTCCCACACACGCAGTCTATCATCTGGCCAACCAAGGCCATTATCCGCAACATAGAGGCTCTTCTGTACAAACAACATAGTCTCGGGGTTAATGATACTACACTGGAAGACGTACTTCAGGTCCTCGATAGGGTGCTCATCTTTGTAAACGGCCTGGGCGATTTGCGCCCAATATGCCGAGTCAGGCCGAAAGCTATCCATGGCAAAAATTACGCCTGGCCCTGTTTGTAACATGTAGTCATGCACGCAGTACTGTCCGCGTAATATTCCGGACTTCCAGAGTACGATCTTGCGGTAGAGCTTTTCTCTTGACAGACCCAGTTCGACGGCTTCTTCGTAGATTTGGTCTGGTGGAAAATGTCGTTTTTCGTGTCGGATTCCCCATCCTGATTCTGGCATTTTTTGCATTGTGAGCTGGGAAAAGGCAATTGGACAGTTTTGGTCGGGATTCCTTATTCATGAAGCCCTGAGGGCACCTTTTGTTTGGAGGGTGTCGTACTTTAATGGCGGGGGCTGTTCGCCTGATGATTGGGTAGCGATGGCGTCGGACATGGCCAATGAGGGATGGGGTTGTTAAAATACTTGCTGCAATTCTAGGGTTCTCTGACATCTGCTGCTTGCTAAATGTGATATAGGAAAGCGGGACTGATGCATTGTTGATTTATATATTTTTCTTGTCTACAGCCAGACTCAATATCAACCAACTCTTGCATTTTGTTATAGAAAAGAAAAGAAATAGAACAATGGAATGGAAATCACTCGTATTAGTGCCCAGGTGGGAGGTGAAAGGCGCACAAAGGATAGTGAGGTAATATAGATAACATTGTCTTAGGATATAAAGGGTACCTGGGAGACACCGGTGTGATAATTTGCAAGGTCAAAGATGTGCACAAAGATATGACAAAGACTTAAATCGAATGAACCATGTAGGATTAATTTGTAGTTTACAGAGAGCATTGATTAATAACTACAGACAAGACAAGAAATTGTAGTTCATATTGTTCTATGGGCCCTGAACTATCAAGGAACCTTAATAATCCCGTGTGATATATCAATTGAGGGCTACCATTTTTTAAGCGAACCATATATTCCAAATCAGACATCTTTTTCTTGTTTTAGCAGAGTGCTCGGATAGTGAGCAACTCGGTGGCCATGCTGATCGGGATAGATGACCTATATGCATAGATGTGATTAGTCAAGAACACGGAATATACTTAAGCAGCGATCTGGGAAGAATCAAGAATAATGAAAAGCATTTGGACTTGCCTTGGGAGGGTTGACTACACCCTCACGTTGGGCACTCTCTTGATCCTTGACGATCGTTTGGACCTGCTGACGGGTCAATTTCTGCCGTACTCTAGCACGGACGATTAGCTCTAGTAGAAATCCTACCTTGCCCTCATGCGACCCGCCTCTGAACTTGGTGAAGACGGGGTCACCTTCAGTGATATCGTTGCCTTCTCTATCCTTTACTTCTTGGGCGGACATGGTGTAGAGATTTACAAGAGTTACTGAACTTGTCTATTACTACCTAGGTTGCCTTTTGCCTCTTAGATGTGATGTGATACTTGCAACATAGGTGATGTCATGGTGTTGTAGAACATGAAGTTTGATTTTCAGAGATCTGAAACAAGATAGAATGTTGATCATTGAAGGGTATCATGCAGGTAGAATATTTAATATGAGGCTCAAGGGGAATCAGGATAGGGTGACAGGGGTATCTCACATGATTTTACAGTTCTACATATGTAGTAATGTAAGTAAGATCAAAAGAAGAAATACGTTGCAACGCAGAACAAAGAACATTGAACCACATTAGGATATTCGACCGGGATGCCGAGTGAGTTAAGTAGAGAGATTTGTTCCACATGTAACCATAGTTGGTCTGAGATACCACGGTTACACTCAAGGGGTACACTAAGAATGTGTCTGTAAGGGTATTATTGAATACTTCTTAATTTATATATTTGAATACTATAATACTATTACACTATATAGTTTCTATCATTGATGTTAATAAGGATATGTAACTTCACTGTGATATGGTAAAAATGGTATGGTATTAGAACAATGTGACTCAAAAAAGATATTAAAAAAACATACTGTGCAAATTGTAAATATAAATTACCATTTCAATACCATACCATCAATTGCGACACAAGGGCTTCTTTTCCCCAATGACACTGATGGATCAACATTGGCCCATTCTTGTGTTGACAGTGTCATCGGCCTTTTCCTCCTTTTCCTCTCCATCTTTCTTTTTTCCCCGGTGGGGATTATTCAAGTTGCACACTCCCACCGATCCACTCAAGACACAACTCCAGTGGGAGTGTCACATCAACTTCTCTTCCCCAAGGTGTTATAACTTTGGGTTCTTTCTTTTTACATGTTCTAAACTTCTATCTCTCACCCTTTCTCCCGACTATGTCGGCCCCACTCGTCAAGGTCCTGCACCGATTGCAAGAGTTATTCCATAACGTCGTCGCCGCACTCGAAAGCATGATCCTCTTCCCCTCGTTCTTCCGCGGTCTTTCGCGACGCCGCCGAAAGACCTTCCTAGGCGCCCATTGGAAACGCCGTAGTCTCGATGACTTCGCCGAAGAAGTGGAGACCTCGTGTTCGACGCCGCTCTCAACGCGCAACATGGTTGAAATGTCCAAGAATATCCGCGCACAGTTCCGGGAATGTCTACAGAATAGCCCATGCTGCATGCTTCCATCTTATGATACTGCACTTCCCGCTGGTTCGGAAAAGGGTACATATTTGGCATTGGACGTGGGCGGTTCGACGTTTCGCGTAGCTTTGATTGAATTGAATGGCCGGGATGAGGAAGTGCGCATCTTGAAAGTATCATCTGTACACATTGACGAAAAGCTCAAGATGCTGGAGGGCACACTGTTTTTCGATTGGATGGCAGAGCAGATCGAGACCATTCTGAAGGAAGTTGGAACAGACTACGGCCGTAGCGACGTACCGCTGGCAATGGGATTGTCCTGGTCTTTCCCCATTGAACAAACGTCGCACAGCAGCGGGTTGGTGATACATATGGGCAAGGGATTCAAGGCTTCCGAAGGAATGGTAGGCAAGGAACTGGGTGATCTTATTATCCAGTCTTGTCGCAAGCGCAATTTGAACGTAGAGGTTGCCGCTATTGTGAACGACAGTTCGGCGGCTCTACTGTCGCGTGCATACGTTGATCCCAAGACCCGCATGTCTCTCATTTTGGGTACCGGTACCAACATGGCGATTCACTTCCCGGTGCAGGAGATTGGAAAGTCCAAGTTTGGAATTCGTCCGGAGGGCTGGTTCGACCACGCCAAGCATGTTCTCATCAACACTGAAATGAGTATGTTTGGCGGAGGCGTACTACCTATGACACGGTGGGACGACACCCTGAACCGTACGCATCTACGCCCTGACTACCAGCCACTCGAGTACATGATCACAGGTCGGTACTTGGGTGAGATTGTGCGTCTGATCATCGTCGAGGCAACCGAGACCGCCCGCCTATTCGGCGGCGAGCTACCACAATCCATGCGCGAACCCTATTCCTTTGATACGAGCATCGTCGCCTGCCTCGAGGATGACTCCTCTGCCTCCCTTTCCGTCTCCGCCGCCCTCCTGCAAGAGCAGCATACCTTCCACAACCCTCCCTCCGTTGACGACTTGCGGTTCCTGCGCCGTGTCTCCCAGGCGATTTCTCGCCGTGCCGCTGGATACCTGGCGACAGCCATCCACAGCATGTGGTGCCTCCGTAACGAGGTGGAATTCCCCTCACCCCCATCCACCGCCGACTCTCTCGCTAAGGAATCCCCCGAAATCACCGTCGTCGAGAACGGAGACGATAAGAACCTTTCGATCGCCTGCGACGGTGCCGTCATCAACAAGTATCCTGGCTTCCGCGCCATTTGCCAGAAATATCTGGATCAGTTGACCGAGGAAACATATCCGGGCACCGGATCCTCCATTCGTCTCAACCCGGCACCTGAAAGTGCCATTCTCGGTGCTGCAGTCGCAGTGGCTGTGTCCGTTGCTGAGAAATCCACTCCGCTGTAAATCTGATTAACAGCGATGCATGAACCGCTGAGCATAGATCTCTCGCTGTATCTTTCACTGTTATTTTCTTTTTACCATGGTCCATCGGCGCATACGTGATGGGCTTTCATCTGCACCTTTTTTTGTTTTCCTCATCTGCATGGGCATTCCCGGATGGGAGTTGTGGAGAGAGCGTTTTTCTTGCCTTCCCTTTTCCACAGTTTGTTTAGCATCATCAAGGAGTTCTAGGTTCTCGGAATATATATGGGTCTCTCATATGGCTTTCTGTTGGGTTTTTGATGGAGTTTGGTTTATCATTTTTATTTTTTTCTCGAATTCCAGGAGACATGTTTGATTTGATCTCTGTTCCTCAAGTGCATTTTTACTTTTATGTGGAATTCAGGGCTCTTGTCTCTTAAATTCCCTATGAAACTGGTTCTATACTCCTTCCTGTTCTCGGGCTCTTGCGTACAATGTTATAGACCTCGAAAGATAGTAATGGCAGCAAATTTCTACGTGTTGAAGATCTCAGATCAATTGCACTACAAAACCTACTCTCGACAGATAACATATTTTACCTTACCACTGACAATTCTTTTAGTTGGTACGAAAATGAAAATGGACACATGGAAAGGTCGAAATATGATCATTTTATAAATTGAAAACAAATTGCAAATAGTCATAACTTATATATACGTGAAATCTAACGGCTCGTATACCGCCGCACTATTCCATAATATCATTGTCTCACTCAGCACGAGTATAGGCCTGAGATTTGTTGAGGATAATCTCAGCCAGAGCCATCAAACTGCCACTAGATAACAACTCCAGAACCTGCACATTGGCATTGGCCTCACGGGCAATCCAATTACGAATCTCAATAGCCACCAGCGAGTCAAGCCCTAACGAAGCCACCGTAATCGAGGGATCCATATCCTCCACCGAGAGAACAAGAACCTGTGCTAACTTAGCGGCCAGCGCCTCGTAGCACACTTTCAAAGCCTCCTCCTTAGACGAGGCAGCCGACAAAGTAACCTGCAGCGGCACCGACGGGCCATTCCGCTGTGAACTGCTTCCCAATGTTCCCTTGGCAGCCTCATAGAGCAGGCTGAATTTCGCATCCTGGACCCAGAAGTTATTCTCGAGTGAATCCAGTCGCAATCCTGTGATACACTGTCCAGAGCAGGACTGGTCGAGATCACCGGTTACAGCGGCAGCTATTAGAGCTAGGACCTCTGACTCGTCGATGGCTTGCCCGCCGATATTCTTCATTACTTCCTGGCGTCGCTGGACATCTGTATCGGCTAGGTAGCCGACATCGCTGACTGCAGCTAGGTCGATTGAGGTTCCTGGTAGACCAAGGGATTTGCGATATTCTATGAATCCATCCAGGAAGGCATTTGCGGCGGAGTATGCTGCCTGGCCGCGATTGCCGATGATGCCGGCCACGGATGAGAGAGCAATGAAGAAATCTAGTGGAGAGTTGATCAGTGCATTGTGCAGATTCCAGGCTCCTTCGACCTTGTTGCATGCTACCGCTGTGAAGTCTTCAAGAGACATGTTTTCGAAGAGCATGTCCTAAGTAGGGTTAATAATTAGAATAGATGTTGTAAATATGTCCTTAAAGTAGGAACTTACGCGAAGCACCATTGTACCGTGAACAACACCACGTATAGGCTGGAGACCTTTCATATCCTTCTTGACCAAAGCCTCGACAGACTCCCGGCTACTGACATCGCAAGCCTTGACGATAATCCTCACCCCCAAGGGAGCCAGGGTATCGATCAATGCTTGAACCTTGTCGTCAATGGCTGCTCGACGGGACACAAGAACAATGTTCTTTGCGCCCTTGGAGGACATCCATTTAGCGATGCTTCGGCCTAGACCACCAGTACCCCCAATCAATATGTAGGATGCATCCGGGCGCAAGAGATTTGGGCTGGTCTTGGGAGCCACAGCCTGAAAAGTGAGCAATTAGACGGGAATATCAAATTATGGATGTGCTTTTGTTTACCTTGACTTGGTCATCTTCATGGGGAACCACCACAATCTTACCCATACTCTTACCAATCTGTAGAGTACGGAACGCCTTCTCGATATCAGAAATAGGATAAGTCGAAATCGGTAGAATGGGATGCACCGATCCCTCACCAATCAACCGACAAACATCACTCAGGAGACGTTTCATCAGCTGCGGCTTGAACTTGCCAACCTTAGTTAGATCAACCGACAGGAATGTGACATTGTGCTCAAAAGGCTGCATATCAAGCCGAGTATTTTTCGTGATATCAGCCTTGCCAATTTCGACAAATCGTCCAAACGGCGCAAGACACTCCCAAGTCTCGCGCAAAAGATCGCCTGCTAGGGAGTTGACAATAACATCCACCCCAACCCCACCAGTGGCTCTGCGGACGCCACGAGCAAAGGAGGCATCACGACTATAGAAGATACGGTCTTCGGGAATACCGTACTGAGTCATCAAGAACCGTTTCTTCTCGATACTTCCGACTGTAACATATATGTCTGCGCGGACCATCTGGGCTAGCATTATAGCGGCTTGACCGACACCACCAGCACCGGCGTGGATTAGAACCCGCTCGCTGGCTCGCAGCTGACCTAGGTCAAACAGGGCGTAGTATGTAGTACAGAATACAACTGGCACTGTGGCTGCGGTCTCGAATGACATGTCGGCTGGGATTTCCGCAGCACTGGTCGCAGAGCATCGTGCATAGGTCGAGAAACAGCCCTCGGGCATGGCCATGACTCTTTGGCCAACCTTGAAGTTCTTCACGTTTGATCCTACGCTGGAAACGATACCACTGCATTCAATGCCAATATATGACTGTGCAAGTTGGCCCATGGAGACAACGATATCTTTAAAGTTGAGACCGCTTGCTTTGACTTGAAGTTCGATTTGGTCCTCGCCTAGTGGTGAGGGGTTGTCGTCGATGAAGTATAGGGAATCGAGAGCACCTGGATTGCCAATCTGGATCTTGAAACGTCGTCCGGGCTGACTGAATGGTTGGGTTGAGATTGTCATGTCGTGGGTCTCATTGTGGATGAAGATATTGGCAGCATCGTCTTCCACTATGCGTTGTACAAAGAGCTCCGAGCCCTTGGCTTTGAACTCAAGATCATTTGTGGGCTTGGTCCCATCGGTAGGCCATAGAGCACTAATGGCTGCCTGTATAGGCTTCTCGGGATATTCGATGTCTTCAGGAGCCAACCCGAGAGTAGCTATCCTCGCCATGGTCTCTGAACGCAAAGTGCGAGTCAAACCGACTGTCATTTGGGCATCGGGCGTATCAGTCCGGTAGACCCAAAGCACAGTTTGAGCATTGAGAAGCGCCTTCTTGAGCTCCTCAAATAGATCCTCGGTGAGGTGTCGCAGAGAGCTAGCTCCGGTCTGAAGTAGAACAAGATGTTTTTGAGAGAAGTCCGTTTTACCAAACGTTCTGACGGAAACCTTCCACCTAGATGCGTCGGACAGTGCAATGCTCAGTCTATCAGCAATATCATCGTTGGATTTCTTAAAGTAGGAGATGAATATATCATGCTTGGGTGTGATATAATTTCCGTTTGAGAGTATATCGTTTTTCTGCTCTGTATTTCCATTCGTATTTGCGTCCCGGTGGGGGCAAGTACGGTTATGAGGTTTTGCAGGGTCATTGCCGTCTTGAATATCCGCCCCAACGGCGTTCTCAACCTCGGCCAAGGGATGCCATTTAATCTTATAGCATAGTCTGGGAGTATCTTCGCGGTGGGTGTCTGGATTTCTGAGGGGAGTCATTACTAGACCCTCTATTGAAATAACGGGCTCAGTGGAGCCTTCTTGTATGGCAAAAAGATCAAATCTGGTCGGCTCAGGGGAGGGCAAGCTGGGACTGCCACTGCAGTAAGCTTTAACATATTCACCAGCTGTGGTGGGGACATTGATGCCGACTGTCATACGCTTGATCATTGTCGGCATGTAGAGAGTGTCTAGGTCCATTCGGCCCAAGCCTTGGCCAAGGAGAGGCCAAGCAAAATGTAGCAGTCCGTCGAGGAATGATGGGTGGACAGTTAAAGGATGTTCAAATGCCTTCGGCATGACACTGCGGGTATCTCTGACGTGCAGATGGCCAAACGAGTAGTGAGGGCTGGAGTAGCAATTATCAATATCCTGGAAAGTAGGACCATACCCGGCTCCTAGATCACTAAGAACCTGGTACATGTGGGACATATCGAGGTAATTAGTAGCAGATTTCTCAATTCGCTCAATTTGAGCTTTTGTATAGGTGGTTTCAGTCTCGAACGGGCTCGAAATCGCAGCCGCCTGCTCTTTCGGGTCAGAGCGAACCCGCACCTGGCCGGTGCAGTGCTCTGTCCATCCTCGCCTTGAGGTCCATGAGCAGACACGGAACTCATCCCAAAGATCGGATGATCCTCGGGTACCTTCAGCATAGGGACGGAGGGTAATGGTCGTTTCTGCATCTGTGTCATCACTGAGTACAAGCGCCGAACCTACAATAACCTCCCTCAGTTCAAACTGGGCAATTTGGATATCAGCTTGCTCCGCGCGTCGTCGAGCAGCCTCAATGGCCATCACCAACTATTAGACAGTCAATATGGATAATTTCGATAAGTAATCATTCGTCAAACTCACATAGCCTGCCAGTGGGTAAACAGCCATCCCCTGCATCTTGTGGTCCCGAAGATAGGGAATCTCATCTAAGCGGACGATATTCCGCCACGTTGGCTCTAGATCATTTGAATAATTTGCCAATACTCCCAAGACGTCGTTCCTAGCACGGTCTCTGATCGTATGCTTCTGCGGAATACGGGTAACGTGCCAGTACCGAGTTCCATGTTGCCAAGGGTAGCGAGGTAAGTTAGTCAGGAACCAACGATTTGCCGCACCGGTCTTGGGGAAATTCACTCCTGTCATATTGAGTGTAGCGCCTCGCACATAGGTAGCAGCGGCGGTATCTAAGACCGACTCAGTTGCGTCCACTTTACGAAGAATAGTTGGTGCATAACCAATTTTGGAGACGGTGGTACCCAAGCTCTTTAAAGTGTCCATAATGGGGCCCTTCATTGTAGAGTGTGGACCTATTTCAATAAGAAGGTTGGGTCGTGTTTCATCATCCGACACAATCTTGCTAAGAGCATCAGAGAACAATACTGGTGATGTCAGGTTCGCAGTCCAGTATCCTGGCCCAAGCTCGGAAGGTCCTGCGAAGCGCCCGAATACAGAAGAGAAGAACGAGGCCGTTGATGATTGGAAGTGCTTAATAGTCTCAATCGCAGCCAGGTAAGCCCCGGCAACCTTCTTCATGTGGTCGGAATGGTAGGCAACGTCAATCTTCAATCTTCGATTGAAAATTTGCTTGTCTTGTAGAACCTTTTCGAGCTCATCAATTGCAGACGCGTCTCCCGACACTGTCACGCTCGAAGGGCTGTTCACGCAAGCGACGGTAGCGTATCCAGATATGGTCTTCAACATAGGCTGAATAGCCTCGCGACTGGCACCGATGGCAATCATGGTGCCCTTGAGGGACGGGAACGAGGACTTAAGTAAGGAAGTCACTTGCCCACGCCAGTAAGCGAGAGCCATAGCTCCCTCCAAGTTACAAATCCCGGCAGCGTACGCTGCACTAATCTCTCCAGAACTGTGGCCAACGACTGAAGTAGGACGGATCCCCCAAGATCCCAGGAGGTTGACTAGTGCGATCTGAAGCGCCGTGCAGGCTGGCTGACTCAGATGAGGGGAGTCTATCTTAGAGGTGGTGGTGTCCTTTTCCAATTCTTCGATAAGGGAGAAATCAGCGCCGAGCTCTCGTAGGCACTGATCGGCTCGTTTAATCGTCAACTCGTAGACAGGGTATTCATACATAAGAGGAACACCCATCCGTGCCCACTGAGCCCCTTGGCCAGTGAAGACAAAGGAAACTATTGGGGCGCCTAGAACCCGGGATGGGTTCATCTTTAGTTGGGCAAGACGGATTCCAAGGTCGTCTAGCGAGGTCGCCGATACGCCAACACGGTATGAGAGTTGGGACATCTTGTGACCTAAAGTATAAGCAAAGTTGCCGAACAGAACCTTTTCAAAAACTTCGGGATGTTGTTCGAAGTAGATACCGAAGTCTTTGATTCTAGTACGTAGAGACTCCTTGTCGTTGGCAGAGATCAAGAACAGCTTACGTTTGGGGTCCACCCCAACATCGTCAACTGCCTCATCTGGGGCTTTCGATGCCAATGGCGCCTTTTCAAGAACGACATGTGCATTGGTTCCTCCAAATCCGTAATTAGAAACGCTAAGGTATTTCTTGCGAGAAGGCCAGGGCCGCGTCGTCGTTAAAACCTTCATATTCCACTCGCTCATCGGAATATTAGGGTTCGCTTTCTTGAACTCGGCATTTGGAAGCATCAACTGCCTATCAAGCATCATAGCTGCTTTTATGATGGCAATTATACCGCTAGCGCCCTCCAAATGCCCAATATTGGATTTGACTGATCCAATGTAAAGCGGGTTCCTCGCAGACCGATTCTTTCCAAGTGCCGCCTGAACTGCTGCAGCTTCAATAGGATCACCAGCCTTTGTTCCAGTGCCATGCATTTCTACAAACCCGCATTCGTCCGGATTGAGGTTGGCCTCTTTGTAGACGCGCCGGATTAGCTCTTCCTGGGCCTGACCATTTGGCAGCGTAATCCCCTGTGTTCGCCCATCTTGATTGACTCCTGAATGTACAATAACAGCTCGGACGGGATCTTTGTCGCGTAATGCGGCGTCGAGGGGCTTCAATAGTAGGATACCACAGCCCTCGCCTCGCGCAAAACCAGATGTGGCTCTCTCGTCGAAAGAAAATGTTTTACCCTCATCATTAAACAACCTATAGAATCCAGATAGTCAGATGATATGGCTCCGAGCTTGGATTTGGGGGACACGGGAATACCTACTGTGACATGGACATAGAAACCCAAATATCGGGTACAATATTGAGGTGACAACCAGCAATGAGGGCTTCTGTGGACTCCCCGCTTCGCAAGCTCTGTACTGCATAGTGGAGTGCAACAAGCGAAGAAGAACAAGCCGTATCCACCGTGATACTAGGCCCTCGTAGATCAAAGAAGTATGAGATACGGTTGGATTGTAGTGAGGCTGCACAGCCGGTGGCTTGGTACATGGGTATGGTCTCGATATCACGGATGTTGTTGAGTTCATAATCAGAGAAATTACCACCGGCAAAAACGCCCACGTTCCGGCGGGCGAGACTCTCTTTGGGAATGCCAGCACTCTCCAAAGCTTCATATGCGCATTCCAGCAGCAAGCGTTGTTGAGGGTCCATTGATGTGGCTTCTTGGACGCTGAGGTTAAAGAAGGGAGCATCAAAGCATGCAATGTCCTCGTCGAGAAAGTAGCCTCCCTTTGGGTTGAAACAACCAACCTTGGACGGGTTGGGGTGGTGGAGTGCTTCAACAGAGAAACGGTCTTTGGGTATAGGTGACCAGCCACTTCGAGCTCGGGTGCATAGTTCCCATAGGTCACTTGGAGATGTGACTTGCCCCGGTAGCCGACAGGCATACCCAATAATGGCGATAGGCTGCGGTGTGCCCTGCTTGCCATGAGGCGTACCTTCAGAATTAACACCGTTCATGGTTGTCATGCGCGGAAAGTGCACAAGGTGCAGTTATAACGTAAGTCTAGAGAGCTTCCAGGGGTCACATAGGCATCGGGGAAAGATATGGGAAAAATAGACTGGCTGTGATGAGCTATATAGGGTTGCAAATACCTCACGCCAGCTCTTCGGATGCGGGTCATTTTGGGGGTGTACCGATGGAGCTGTCTCCGCTAGTATTGGGTGATCGGTGGTTATTCCCGAGGGGGTGCCTTTGACTGAAATGTTGTACTGTCACACATTCTCACATTATTCGATATGCAAGTTGTTTGTAGTTAGGAAGTTGATGGCTCGGCGGAAATCCCGTGCTTTCTGATTGTACAGCCCGAGCGGTAATTTATCTCCTAGTATATCTTCAAGTGTTGATTTATATATTTGCTCGCCACTCTCTTCTCTCTCACACACACATTTTTACTTATTTATGCAGGTTTAGATCACTAACCTGCTTACACAAGATGAGGTTCTTATGTCTTCACGGTGCCGTTGGCAATATCGATGTACGTTAGGAAGACGATATATGAGCCACAATACTGACTTCTCTATTACAGAATATTAATATTCAGCTTGGTAAGTGCCAATTAGGTTCGAGGACATGAAATGAGGATCTCTGACAATATTGCAGGCCCGCTAGTGAAGCAGATGGCCATAGAGGGGTTTGCTTCATTCCACTATATCAACGGTCCTGTCCCTGTGTCTCCACCGGCAGGTACGTTCTCCCGTACCCAAATGTAAAGGCAAATGTTCTGATTGACATATTATCCTAGGGTTCGCGGAGTATTTTGGCATTGGGCCGCATTACCGGTGGTTGGAGGATGGAGGAGCAGCAGAGGACTCAATGATAGCCCGTGTTCGAAAATCTCCCCACGGTTCTTCTCCTGAAGACATGATGAGAATGCTGGGCAAAAACTGGGATGGCCATTGGAATAATCACTATGAAGTCATGGAGTACCTTTATGACACGCTGGAGCAGAATCCCGATATCGAAGGCATCGTCGGATATAGTGAGGGTGCTACGATGGCTGCGAGTCTAATCTTGGATGAGGATAGAAAGTCTCAAGAGACTGGCCGTCCTCGTCGCATAAAATGTGCGATCTTTTTCACTGGCTGGCCTCCTCTCTCACCCGAAGAGGACGTGGTCCTCGCAGATGAGAGCGATTATATTCTGGACATTCCAACACTTCATGTGGTTGGTGCAGATGGTACTTTGACACGCATTGCCCCCGTTTAAATGACATACTGACTATGCATCTTTGCTACAGACCCCTACCGATACGGCGCACTAGCCTTGTTCAATATTTGTGACCCTGATACCGCAGCGATGTTCGACACTGGACGGGGCCATACCATTCCCAGGTCCGGTCCGGTCATAACTGAGTTGGGAAATGCCGTGCGAGACTTAATCGACAGAGCGTATCAAGCATAACCGAGGGCCACGATTGATGGGAAGCACGAATTCGTTCTATGAGAGGTGTGACAACATAAAGCCCGTTGAAGAATACACAAACTCGGGTCTGGGAGGTTCCAGATTCTCAAAAAGACTATATGCTGCAAGACAGTTAGATCTTGAACTTTGACATGTATAATTATTCATCCAGAAGTTATCTCGCATTGCCTCTTGCCTTTTTCGTGGAGTTTAACCTAACCCATGTAGCGCCCAGTTGGGATGGTGTGCTACCCACCAGCTGATATTGTAGCCCCTCCGGGCGATAACATTCTCTCCAAAACGGCTCATGTCCCAATTGGAAACTTGCCTGTTGCAATTTCACTCTTCCGAATCACTGGTTGGTTTCTCGGGTGTAATCCTGTTCTTGAAGCTCTAGAAACTCTGGATTTATCGGTGCTCCGGGTCAAAATCTGACTTCTAATAGCCAACATCAGATTCGGTCCGCGATCAAGCTAGGCTATGACATGCTAGGTCGTAGATACCGATCTCAAAAGGGCTGGCTGCGTGCTTTGACGTTTAGTAAATCTCACCATACCTTAACCCAAATACGTACAAGGAATACAAACATGATTGTCATCATATTGTCACATACAATTATAATTCGAAACAACGGGAGCCATTCACATATGAGCACTACATCAGACCGCAGCCTAGGCAGCCCTGTGAAGTGACGGTAGTACATAACGTCGGGGGGTTAATACAGCGACGGTCAACAAGGTAGGAAATTTCCTCTTCACAATCAAAGCTTAAAGCAAGAATAACAGGCAGAGAAGCTCAAGAGACAGCTCTATTTCTTCGGCAAATTATCTGTAACATCTATTAGAATTCTACAAAATGCATGACGCGATAGTGAAGATCACTTGGATACTGTTAGCTACCACCTTGATATTGACCCAGACTCATGCTCAGTCTGTGTCTGAGGCTGAATGCGCGACGGGTGTTCATGCCATTATCGCCAGGGGGCAAGGTCAGGGTGATGATTTGAATGTGCTGGTCACTCTTTCAGACTTGATCCTGAAGCAGATCCCCGGCTCGACAATCATCGGCTTACCCTATGATCATGGAAACGTCTTAACCGACATTGACAAGCTGCACACGGTTCATGACGGTACTGTTCTAATGCAGCAGTTCGTGCAGGAGTATGTTGAAAGCTGCCCTCGAACTAGGATCGTGGTAGTGGGATATTCAATGGTGCGCCAATTTAAACCCATATATGACATCCCGCTTTAGTATCGGGACATAAATCACAAGTGCTAAAACTTACTACCTAGGGCGCAGTTCTCATGATGGATGCTCTGTGTGGAACCAGTGAGGTTGGACTTACCTTCGTTGGTCCTCTTGCGCCATTCTATAACTCGATTAGTACGTGATGTCAAGGCGAATGTAAGAGAGCACGAAACTGATCGAATATCTAGTCATTGCTGCAATTGCGTATGGTGATATAACATACGTTCCTGGTATGCCGTGGAATGTGGGTAATTGCGCATTGGGTATGGGAGTGAGTACCACAAACTCCAGTTTCAACTGCCGACTAGAATCTAAACCGAATGGATCAGCTCCTTCCCCGCATGAACTCAACTTTGTGTGGGCCTTTTGCTAGCTCGATGCAGAGCTATTGTGATTACGGCGATGCCCAATGCTGCTCGCCATACCCAGAAGACGGCAATGCCGCACACCATGCCTACATATGGAAGTACAATCAGAAGGTCGTAGACTTTATCAAACACCGTTTGGCCACCACTAGGCACTAGTTATATCCGCTCGAGTGTGGAACAATAGGAGGCAGAAGGAAAATACTGTCAATCACAGGTGTTGACAATAATAGATACAGGACTCGGCTACTTTCTGAACTATAGAGTTGGCAATCAACATCCTATTACTTTCAAATATTAACAATGCTAACCGCCAATTTGTGAGCGTACTTCCGCGCTGTAAACTCTAGAAATGTATCGGCGTATTTCCCAAGCCTGGGTTGGCACAGCCGCTCGTTCATCCAATCACAATTGTAGTATATCACTGGCAATATACAGATTGAGATATCTCAAACGGGGGATGCTACCCCGGATCCTAAAAATTGGGTGGTACTGGAAGTTCGAACTACGTGGAGAGTACATTTTGCCCTAGGCATAGTACCACCTAGAAGCAACCCCCTCTACCTAGGGTAACAATAGCAAACTACCTCGAACTATAAAGTATCAGGCTATGATTCTATGCAAAAGCAGAAAGTTCATTGTTACATATGCACTATGTAAGTACTAAAGTATAATGATCTCAACTGGGTTTCATATGGCTGTCCGCTTAATTAGTTCAAATTCGCTTTTTTCCTCTTTTGTACAACATGTAGACTTTTGTCTAGAGGGTTTCATAGTAATTTGACCTGTATTTTTGGAGTAGTTGGGTTCTAAATCTCCTAATAAAATGAGTTAGTATATATCCAACAGGCGGCCTTTGCTGTATAGCATTTTATAAACCACTTGCAAGTTGAAATATATATTTGGGTTACATGTGTAACTAACATCTCTTGTTTACATGGAAAGCTCTCTAATCAGCCCGATGTAAAGATATTCTTAGATCTAACAAGGTTGTAAGTAAATAAGTGGGGGGATCTTATAGTGCTAACAAGGCGACATAACTATACGAAGCTGACCATTGGTATTAGATCACGCCCTTGACTGTGGAAGATACTGTTCTTAATATAGATTAAAGTTTCTATTGGCTATGTAAGGGATATAATGTTATTAATCTTACTAATATCTGTTTGCCACTGAAGTTGAAGCCGAAGACAAAATACACAACCGCATCGAGGTATACAGATCAGCAGCTAATCCCGTTTCGGCGATTCCTCCTTTTTCTTTTTTTTCCCCATCTTCAACAACTCCCAAGCCACTTTCTCTATGTTCTCTCTAGCCCGTCAATTCTCCGGAGTCCGCTCCAAGCCTCTCCTCAATCAGAAATTCAGATCGACCCAGGTACCCCACCGCCTATACTCGAGCCCTCCGAGATCATCGCCACGCGCACCTCCCGCCCCTCAATCCAGCCGCTCCAATTTCCCAATCATCCCCATCATCCTCATAACAGCCATCAGCTCCGGCGCCTACGTCTACCTCGTCAAGTCCCGCACCGGCATCAACACACGCCCAAACTAGCTTGAAGTAAGCACCGAAGGGTCTAGCCCGTCCCAAAAAAAAAAGCAAACTAACGTCCGTTTCAAGTCAAGTGCTGCCCCTCCAAAGCCCCCACAAACAACCTCGAAACTCAATCCCAAACCCCTTTAACTTCACCTCACCTCCCTCAACCACCACCACAACCACCCACAATGGCCACCCCCCGCTTCTCCACAAACGACGTGACAGTCGTCTTCTTCCTCGGCGGCCCAGGCAGCGGAAAGGGCACCCAATCCGCCAACCTCGTCAAAGACTATGGCTTCGTCCACCTCTCCGCCGGCGACCTCCTACGCGCCGAACAAGTCCGCGAAGGCAGCCAGTACGGCGACCTGATCCGCGAATACATCCGCGAAGGCAAGATCGTGCCTATGGAAGTGACCGTTGCGTTGCTGTCGAATGCCATGGCCGACTCATTGGCTACCTCACCGCCCCCTTCTGGCACCAAGGCCCGCTTCTTGGTCGATGGATTCCCCCGCAAGCTTGACCAGGCTGTTTTCTTCGAGGAGACTGTTTGCCCCTCTGAGCTTGTGTTGTTCCTTGATTGCCCCGAGGATGTTATGGAGTCTCGATTGTTGAAGCGTGGTGAGACTAGTGGCCGTGATGACGATAATGCGGCTTCTATTCGCAAGCGCTTCCACACTTTTGTTGAGACTTCTATGCCTGTTGTTGAGGATTTCGAGAAGAAGGGTAAGGTTGTTTCGGTCAAGGCTGATAGCTCAATTGAGGAGGTCTATGAGCAGGTTAAGGCGGGTATTGAAGCTCGTGGTTTGCACCGTCGTTAAGCGGTATTGTGTTTGTATCGATGTATATAGAATAGAGATGTCAATTTAAGGGGGAGAGTTGTTTTTATTTTGCTCGAATTGATAATAGTGTATAAAAGGATTTAAGCATTTTTAAACTCGAGCCTCTTTTTTAGGTAGATGCTTATATCCCCTAAAACCAATGTTACTGTTTACAAATATGAACCAAGATCAGTCTAAAGAAATATAATATTCTTTAAGCCAGAGTAAAAAAAAAAGAACAAAAGAAAAGTCATCCCTCCGGAAAACATAAACAAGACTAAGATTGACATGACTCGTGGGGTCCCAAACATCCAACGGGGGTAGTAAAAAGTCCAACCCTACAATTGGCCAGGGAAAAAGAAATGCATGAGGAAAAAAGACAGCGAAATTTCCCCTCTATTAACTGAAAGATTTTTGTGTGCTGTGAGCTTTTTCCCATTTATAAAAAAAAAGTACACATCTGTTCCATAGAGCGTCATGTTTATTCGGCAGTAGCCTCAACCTCACGCGGCTGCGCAGGTTGGACGCGACGGCGATCACCGTTACCGTTGCGGTTGGCGTTGGCTTCTTGGTCAGCCGCAGCCTGGATACCCTCACGGGCGAAACGCTCGCGCTCGGAACGGATGACGTTCAGAACATTCTCAAGGGAACGGCGCCAGACCATCAGGCGGCCTTGAACCTCGGACCACTGCTTCTCGCCGAAGACGCGGTAGGTGGCACGGTGCACAAGGAACTCGGACTTCAGCTGGGACAGTCTACCTTCGACGAGGCCGGCACGGATGGTGTCGATAACCCACATCTCGACCTCGGAGGCGGGGACGCGCAGGGCAGAGGCGATAGTGGAATAGGGGAGCGAGCGCGAAGGGGTGGAGGAGGCCAACGAGGTGAGGGTGAGGAGACGCATCTTGGTCTGCAAGGCATCGCCGTACTCGGCGAGCACGCCGCCAGAGATGGAAGCGAGCGGGGTGGCAGCGACGAAAGCCTCGTAGGCGTCGAGAGTGTCCGAGGTGAAGAGCTCGAGCAGCTCGAAGAGAGTGCTGTCGCTGGAGCGCAGGGCCTGCACGGCGTCTGATGCGGTCAAGGGAGTGAAGTCGAAGACGTTAGAGCGGCGAAGAGCGCTAGCGAGTGCGCGCACAGCCAACTCGCGAGCCTCGGGCTTGCTGACGTCGGCAGGATCAATGGTCTCGAGTGCTTGCACGATGTGAGTCTGGGCCAAATCCTCGTCACCGGCGGCAGTGGCGGCCTCAGCAATGGCGACGTGCAACTTCCGGGCGTCATCGCTCTCCAACTCCCACGCGGCGAGCCATGTGGGGAGCTGGGAAGAAAGCTGGGGCTTGAGGGCCTCGAAGGCAATTCCAGAACCAGACTGGCGGATCACGGCAACAATGGCGAGGAGAACGTGGTAACGGCTGGAATCGTTGGAAGACAGAGTGTTGAAAATGGTGGTGAGGATAGAGATAGCGAGAGTAGGGCCGAACTGGGGCGAGGTGGTGATGGGCTTAGCGAGATAGGTGCAGATGCGAGGAAGGAACACGTCGGCATCGGAAGACTGGTGAACGAGGTGAACCAGGAGGTTGTAGGCGGAGGTGATCTCTGCATTAGAAATCTATTGTCAGTTTTCGTCCATCAAAGATCCAAGTGCCAGATTCCGACTATCTGCAGATCATTCGACACTCCCACTTACCCTTCTCGGGGGCACTGTTCAAAGCGGTGGCAGAGGACACAAGCTTCTTCAGGACTTCATCGCGCTGCTTAAGGTCGGCCTCGCCTTCAGACTGTTCCTGCTGGCGGAGAGGTTCGAGGAGCGGGGCGATCTCGGACTGGAGGCTACCCTCTTTGCGGAGGGCATCGATGTACTGGGCGAACTCGTCGGCGAGCTCGGTGAAGGAACCCTCAATGAGGAGGGTGTTGGTAGGGGCGGGCATGATGTTGGTGGGAAAAGGAGAGGAAGAGAGAACGTGAAGTTCTTTTGATGGTGGAGTCTATCGATAAGTTGAGAAATTTCAGTGTGTGCCAAAAAAGTCTTGGCAAAAGGAACACCACAGTTGAAACATCTCGACTGATCTTTGTTTTTTACTCATTTGGTTTGATTTCAAATCTTTTATTTTGAATTTAATATTTACGCTACGATCTTTACTCTGGTTTCTTTTTTTTTTTCAGCGAGTTGCCAATATTTGGTAATATTACTTTTAATCGAATAGTTCATGCGCGAAATCGTCACCTGCGCAGATAAAAAAAGGAACTCCCAGCAAAACAAGAAAGGACAGGCGCCACGTTCATAGACATGTGGACAATCGGGGGAATCGAATGTCGTAAAAAAAAAGCAAATAGCATCGCGATGAGTTAAGGGAATACAACAAAGAGGACGCTATGCGACCCAACCATCAAGGGGTTATTAACTGCCCGAAGACCGAAGAACATCTTTCCTTTACAGGACCATGCGTGCAGCAAGGAACATGAGTCCAGCCATCAGACCAGTGGAGTACTGAGACAGGTCACCGAGAGCAACAGCGGCGTTAGTGGTAGTGCTGGCAGGAGCCACGGAGGAAGTTTCGGAGCTGGAAGACTCGGTCGCAGTGGCCATGGCCAGAGTGGTGGAAGACATAGTAGAAGAAGCAGTGGTGGTTATCTCACTGGCATTCTTGGTGCCACAGACAGCAGCCTTCTTGCAGGCGCGCTGACCCTCGGCATCGTTGGGGTGTGAGGCGATGCACTGGCCAAAAGCGGCCTGGCAGACGTAGAAAGGAACGGTCTCCTTGTAGGGGGACACATCGGGGATGGAACCATCGCTGCAGACACAGGTGAACTGCAAAGTGGACTATTGAAACTGTTAATTTCCTAGGCGCACAGACGCAATACATCGGTAACATACAGCGTCGCATGAGTTGAGCTTGGTGCCCTTCTCGCAAATCTGAGGGCAAGTGTTACGCTGGGCAAAGCACCAGGTGCCTAAATCTTTGTTAATACTGTTGTGTTAAGAGTTATCAGGGTACATACTCCGCTCGCTGCTTTCCACCAAACCAGGATTGAATCCAGCAGGAAGAGTGTAGGCAGAATCAGTGGAATTGGCGCCCATAACGGCAGTAGCCAGAGCGGAAAGGATGATAACAGAACGCATGATGGATAGAGATGATAGATATGCTAGAGAGTTGAAGAGGGAAGAAAGAAAAGAAAAGAATGGGCAGGTTGGGGTACTTGTATTGGTTCCAGGGTATCTAAGGTTTTTATTTTTATTTAAGGGAAAGAGCACTTTGCCAGGGTAACCTCCCCCCCTATTGGTATATTGACATACCAGGTGGATTATTATATCACTAGTCTCATTGTTTTTATATCTCTTTCAAATTTAATGTTGCACAGGCCCTTGTATTTAATGCGATAAATTTGAATAATTTGTACGCCAGACCTAAAAGAGTCGGCAAAAAAGATACCCAGACTAAATTGGAGGGTCCTTGGCTACATGTAACTAAGCCTAGTCAGGCCAAGTTAGCCCCTGCCGCTGGAATCCGTACGAATCATATGCTTCCAATGGAGATTGTTGGGTGGTGATACAGGACTTGACAGAAGTCGCTCATGGTTCGTCTGTTTACCCTCCATTCTTGTCAGAATTCCCAGATTCCCCCCCCATCACTGTGTCCCTTACGGTTACCGGTTACCATGCCAGGGGTGAGACAATGCATAGTCTGTGCTCAAGAGTATAATTGGTTCATCAGTTCAAGAAGGCACATGGGAATATCTACTTTAAAGCTTCCAAGGTTCTGATGTTCGCTCCACCGCAAATCAATTTTTGCAAATCCATTGGACCGTGCAAAATGATTCGACCCCAATATATTCACGTGACTGTTTATCATGACCTAATCTGTCATAGCCGGAGCCGAGGTTAAATGTGGTTGACACTGCACCCTAATATACTACTTGAAACTGCTGAAACGCCTTCATGTCAGGTCCTTTATCTATACTTGATTCATGATAATTGCCCCCAATATAACTCCCAGGACCAAAGCACCAAAAAGAAAAAAAAAAGAAATGGCAGACCCGGCCCCGGCAATCGCGCATCTCCGCACCAATTCATGGGCAAACAACCTTATCTCCTCGGCCGACTACACACCAATTCCAACCGATTCACGGCGCATAAAGCCCTCAACTGGTGAAGATGGCTACTTCGGGAAAACCCTCAACACACCCACCACAATCCCTCACTGCCTAACCTTGCAACGGCGCAACCTCACACCCGCACCCGCCGAAACCCCCACCTGGCTCCCCGCAACAAAACAAGACGCCGCCTCTGCCGCAAAGCCCACCCCCGGCCTAAACCCAGCGGATATCATTATGATCTTCGATCTTAGCAGTCCCGGTCTGTCTGGCCACCCATCCACCGTGCACGGCGGCATTGTTGCGACGCTGATTGACGAGGCCATGTCCCTCGCTGTTGCTGCGCATACCAATGCGCCCACTGCGCTCAGTACGACGGAGGATAACCCACGCGGGAAGATCTTTACGGTGCAGCTTGATATCAGGTATAAGAAGCGAGTAGCTACGCCTGCTTTGCTGGTTATCAAGGCGCGAGTTGTTGGGAGGGTTGGAAAGAAATTCTGGGTTCGCGCGCAGGCATTGCAGGAGGACGAGGAGAGTGCTGGAGGACATTTGGAGTGGGCCAAGAGGAAGGTTGTCAAGGCTGATGCTATGGCATTTTGGCTTGTGACGTCTGACTCGAAGCTGTGAGCGTCATGTCTCCTTTCCAGGCCCAAAGCTTGAAGCATAGACTGGGGGATCAATCACCCTGATGTACATATAGGGATTCTGATCCCGAACATACACCCGATTTTGCACATACATAATACCAGTTAGATCATATATAGAGGATACAACTAAGCCCGAATTGAATCTATTCTTTAAATGTAGCCATATACATCTATGAAATGACCATCTATAACTTCTCCAACTTTCTGTTTCCAACATTCCGGCTAGCACTAACAACCAACCCAACCTGCGTACTCACCGCAATAACATCCCCAGCCTCATCAAGAACCGTAACCTCCAAATCCGTCCGCCCATTCCTAACGGCTTTAGTAACAACCCGACTATAAAGCCACTCCACCCCCTCCGCAGGGAGATGTTTCTTCATATCCACATTAAGCGTAACAGTGGGATACCAAGAGCTCGCCTTCTGCTCAGCAACCGGCTTTCCACTCTCCTTCGAAGCAGCAGTAGACATAGCATCGAATCCATCCAGCGCCATGGGAAACGTATCAATAAGATATGCCACCGCAGCCTCGGTCCAGCGACCATTCACATCACCCCCAGGCCGGAACCTTGTCCACTGATCGGTAATGGCATGGCGAGAGCGCTTCCGCTGTATCTCATCAACAGGACTAAATAGCTCAATCTGCGCCGTAGCCTTACGGAACGTCGCAAAAGGCACCACATGCTTCCTCCAGACACCGTCACTGCCTGTCCGACCTAGTGCAGCCAGATCAACGGACCCATCCGCGCGCGAACCCGCCGCCGGGGCAGGGAGAGGCTTCCACCCTGTGTTCGCGCTAATACCGACCTCCGCGTCCGGCGGGCTGACTGTGATGTAACCAGCGAGCATGAGATCCAGCTCGCCGGGTTTCTTTTCGGAAGCTTGCAGTAGCTTAATGTGGATTGTGCTTGTCCGACGGCCGATCTTAACGTCTTCAATTTCGAAGGTTACGGGGCCTGTGGCTGTACGTCGGAGGAAGGAGAGTTGGATTGAGATCGGGGACGCGGGACTTTGGTATAGCTTAGGGTGGGCGTGCGCGAAGTGCGTTAGGGTTAGTTGGTAGATTACAGCTGTTGTGTAGCCGCCGTGCGGGACTGGCGTGGTGTTAGCTTTTGATCAATGGAAGGTGAAAGTTAGATAGATTCTGCTGTACCGGTTCCAATGCACCATTCTGGTTGAAGGAAGGCGCTATATTTGTTGGAGCCTTGTGGAGTTACCTTGATAGCCTCCTGGAAAAATGGGTTGATGGTGGACATGATTTGCGGTGTTTGATATATCTAGGGTTTAGAATGGATATTCAGGTTAAAACAAGATCATTATATAGATTTCTATGTTGGACAAACCTTCCCCATAGCGGCCCTCGGCATTTTCCCCAGACCTCGGACCGCCTGGACCTGAGCTGAGTCAGCAAATTAGCCACGTGGGTTTTTCAACATCTTCAGGGTTAACTACGTAGGTAAATGGGATTGTGATGTAAGAGGGCTATGCGAATAAGAAAGATCGAAGCGAGGTCCCTACGATGTAGATGAAACCTTGCAATAGGTTGGATCGGGAATCGATGGGACGATATTCATGGAATGCGCTACGCAATATTACTTGGCAGAACTTGGCAGCTCGCGTAGGGGGAGGGGCCTATGGAGGAATTAAATTATTTAATCTCCAGAATACGAAAACGAGGTTAAATATGGGTACTATATATGAAATATCTGACCCCATTCTATGAATCTGAGGGTAAAACTAACATGGATCACCATATCACTGGTATTGATTGCACTGCAACATATCTCACTTCAGATCAAATCACTAACGATTAAATAGCACGATCAGCTGGATATGTTGACCCCAATTTTCCAAACCCTGGCGGAGAAAAGGACACCCCTGTGATTATTTATGGCTACACGCCTTCTATCGCCCTAGCTGCCTTTGCAGCCGCGTGGTTTTTTCTTCACTTTGTCTATCACACAACACAAACTATCAAAGTCCGCAGCTGGTGGTGGATGACATTTTCCGCTGGTCTGATTTTCGAGGTGATAGGATACATTGCGCGATCGCTCTCCGCCAAAAAGGATCCTTACCATCTCATCTACTTCATCCTCAACTACTTTTTCATCGTTGTGGCGCCAGTATTGCTTGCCGCTGGTATCTACACCATTCTATCAGCACTGATCCCACGAG
Organism: Penicillium griseofulvum; assembly: GCF_001561935.1. Taxonomy (NCBI): domain Eukaryota; kingdom Fungi; phylum Ascomycota; class Eurotiomycetes; order Eurotiales; family Aspergillaceae; genus Penicillium; species Penicillium griseofulvum. Next base: position 1,214,137 of record NW_024467471.1, on the reverse strand, counting down.
TAGGGAGAAAGTATTCAATCCTACCCCCAAAGATCATCCTGGGCTTCTTCATCACTTCAGATGTCATCTCAACCATCGTCCAAATAGCCGGTGCGAGTCTCATTGGTGTTAAAGAGTCCCGCCGGCAAGATCCCACAACAGCGAACAACATCCTCCTGGGCGGTCTTGCGTATCAGGTCTTTGTTATGACTATCTTCGTCATCGTGGCGGCGAGTTTTCTGTTCCGCGCGAGACATGCTATCAGAGAAAATGGGCTTGGGTTGTTCTGCTTGGCTTTTTCCGTTTCGACCCTCATGGTTTATTTGAGAACTGTCTTCCGTCTTGCGGAAACTGGTCAAGGTCTTATGGGAGAGCTGCAAACCAATGAGGTCTATTTCGCGTGTCTTGAATTCGCACCTATTGCGCTAGTCGCTCTTCTCTTTGCTATCTGGTATCCAGGCCGCTGCGTAGGTGTAGCGGTGCGCATTGAGGATAAACCATAGCCTTTGACATGAAGCAAATATAATTCACTTTTTCCGTGTTTGACTGAATGAGCCATATATCCTATGCTGAAATTGCTTGTTCATATAAATGTGAAAATTGGAAAGCCCTACCTGTGTTGTTGGTACCTGCCTAAATAGGAAGGTACCTTCCCAGAGAAGATAACAGGCAGAAGCTTTCCCCAAAAACTCAATTCCAACTTCTCTCATCTGCTTTCCCCCTCATCTACTTCACTTCATTGTATTCTCTCACTACCTTCTCTACCTGAATAACAAAATCACCCAACCAAAGATGCATCCTACCTAGTCACACACCTAGCACATCATGAAATTTGGCAGCAACGTTGGAACGTCGTCCCCAACAAATGGGACCGCGGGAGGTCAATATTTTAACGTGGACATCACGAAACTACGGCGTCACAAATTGGACACCCACTATTGTTCCTCGTGATAGTCGGGAAAGCAATCCAAGGAAGGCCCAACAAATTGATATTACACATTACGCCAACGCCACGACGTCTACGCCCAACTCAAAATGGCAAATACCCTTTTCTTCTCCTTTTCAATGAGTGCGCGCGCTTGTGTCTGTTTATCAATGACCTCTTGATGGCAAGCAATTCGCAGCTATGTCATCTCGGCGTGGAGGTGTGGAATGGGCGGGAGCATGAGATCCCTAAAATTTTCCCTTGGCCAGTCTGTGGGCTCGTCTTATGGGCCCTAGTTGGGTTTCCGGCATCGTTGATGGTAATTCAGTTGCCTTCTATAGACTTACTCGACATCGGCCACACATTCCCCAACAACATCGCTAAGCCACCCGCGCAGAGAGATGGCTAGAAGCATGAGAAGATTCATTCAATGCCGCTAGCCTGTGGGCTCACTTTATGGCCCTGGTTGGCTTTCCGGAGTTGTTGATGGGGGTTCAGTGACATTCGTTTTTGATTCAGTGGGCCTGGAAAGCGCTTCTATTACACTCACCTCCTACTTACGCCTGAAATGGCTGAGAATGTTGAACAAGTCGAAATACAGGCCAGAGGCCAGCCCTTCGGAACATGTGCGTCTACTGTGAGGCACCATCTTGAGACACATCAAGTCCTCGGAAGTTACACCCTCTTCGGGATTCAGAGGATAATGATGTGGAAGTGAGCAAGCACCGAACAAAACACTCGCAGCGCCAATCTATTTGAAGCCTCAATCTTTCAAACTCAGACCTAGATCAAACTTTAGGGATCTAGAGAGCGATATTGCTTGATTGATTGACACAGAGTAAGTGTAGACGAGGAAACAAGACGAAGTCAACATAAAAAAAAGGAGACCGCCTTTCACTACGTTCAAGACCTGTAAGCTACTTCTGCCTTTCATATCCCTTTCTAACCGATGGAAGTACTGACATCGAAAATCATTATGGCAAACAAGGCCAAGGATGTTCACGGCACTGCTTGTCTGGTGCATCTAGCATCCACCAGCTTGATACTATTATCGATGAGATCTCCCAAAGACCCTACTAGTGGTCGGAACATATGAAGTACGCGTGAGGGTCAGCTCGAGCAGCCTCTAGGTATCCTGTGTATATGATTCGCAATATGGCTATAGTGTCCCAACACACTCAAAAGAGTCATCGTCATGCCTGTCCAAGATGTGGGATTCATATTCCATGGGAGCAATTTCAATCACCAGGTTTTCCTCAACAATGATACAGAACCATACACTGTCGGAGACAAGCTACCTAGGACAGGCTATCTTCTGCCTGCATCAAAGTCTCCGGTGGCGGCCCTGCTTCGGGGCTCCACGCTAATGAGCCCTGGAGTGCATCTCATCCCCTTGGCAGTGCAAGACCACTTCTCAAGTTCTTGCAGTTTGCATGGTAACCATTGAGAATGACGGAAGGAAGTGATTCTGGATCGCCGGCCAGATTACACTATCCGACTCAACAGTCATACCTGGCTTGGCTTGGCTGATGTCCAACTAAGAAAATACATATTTTACAATTATTTCCCATATTTCTCTTCTCCTGTAGCATTATAGGCTTTTGTCTTTAAGACTATTAACTGGTAGATGTAATTGTTCGCAAGTACAACCAAGAAACTTTCCAGATTCTAGCTAAATTTTGTCTTTTCTATTCTTCAACCCGAAATTGTAAAAGAATTAAGATGTAATGCAAGTATGTCTTCCTGAACCTCCATGTATGTACCATCTCGACTTGATTAAGGAAATGTGTCGCAATAGATGTATATGGTAGGATCAAATCAGAGCTGCTAAAGAAAATGAAAACTCCGGTCCGTTTTTGCTGTCTTCATGTATTCGTCTTCGCATGTTCATATCCTGTTTGAGATTAAATGGCTCACTAGATTACTCTCGCGGTAGCAATTTAGTTTGGCCCGGGTGTACTCGCAATTGGTACAGACGCTGCCAAATGTTGTAGACAAGAAAGAACGCCTGTAATAAATTAGCCAAATGAAATACCATAGAACAAACATCATGTCAAACTTACCAGTAACTCCCTGTGTCAGAGTAGCTTTAGCCTCCGTGCTGCGCGAGCCCAATGTGACAGTCATGGCATAGTCAACAGCCTTCGTGCTTTGCAACTTATTAGCCCACCGGAAGACCGGCTCATCTTCACGGTTATCGCCGACAACCAGCAAGAAATCGGGTTTAAGAACATCCTCATTTTTATCCGCGTTCGCCATGGTCCATTTCCAGACTTTTTCGGCCGCAGATGCCTTGTTCGTGTGAATGGTCTCCACGATCAAAGCGCCCTCGACGGGAATAGCATGCACACCTAAGTTAGCACATGCGTCGTTGATATTCCCTGCACATTCAGCGGCAGATCGAGCGGCGACATGGCGGTCTTCGGCGGATCCGTGGTGGAAGACGAGCGAGCAATGGCGCTCCTCGATCCAACTACCCTCGACACGAGCTTGGAAGTATGCCAGGATATTAGACACGGATGCCTTCCATGTTTCGACGTGCGCCTTGTCTGTAAGGTGGGTCCAGGAATCGGTGTTCGGCTCGCGCACGAAGGAACCGTTCTCGGCAATTAGGCCTAGATTGTTGACTTGTCGGAACAGTCGTTCCATTTCCTCTGGCATTCGCGCACTCATTACGTAGACGACGTTGGCGGGGTCCTCGGTTAAATCGTTTAGAGTTGTGATTGCGCGCTGTGGCGTGGTCAGAATGATGCTGCGCGGTGATCCCCATGAGGCTAGTGTGTCTTCGTAATCGATGATCATGAGTCGTTGCTTGGACGTGCGATACCGCTCGGTGAGTCGGGATACGGATAGTCGGGGCACGGCCATAATTTCTCGCGAAGATTGCTCATTCCAGACACGGTTGAGTGTTTGGTTGAACGATTTCACCCAGTTGGCCGTTGAGTTCTTCAGAACTGCACGATGTAGTTCCTCCCAGACCTGCTTCCGTGTCTTTTCATCCCGAGTCAGTGCTGTGTGAATTGCTTCGCAACACTGGCGGTAATCCCAAGGGTTGACCAAAAGAGCATGATTTCCAAAGACTGATGCGCTGCCAGTGAACTCGCTAAGAATCAATGACCCGTAGGCTTTGTCGCCCCATCGACCATCCTGGCAGTAGACGAATTCATGACTAGTCAAATTCATTCCCTCACGTAGGCTGGTGATCATCATAGCATCTGCCACGCTAATGAGAGCAAGGTACTGCGGGAAGGCCAAGTCTTGTTTGAGGAATACCAAAGGCTGATGAGCGAGAGTCGAGTGGGTGGAGTTGATTCGCATAGCAATATCAGAGAGAGTCGCTTCCAGCTCTGGTTGTTCAGTGGTGCTGGTTGCGACTTGAATCAACACAACCTTATCAGCCCATTCTGGGTAGGTGTTGAGGAAAAGCTCGTAGCTAAGAAGCTTTTGGCGAATACCCCGTACGGAATCAATCTTATCGCGCGAAACGATGAGACGCTTTCCTTGATAGCGCTCCGAGATTGTACGAACCCATCGTTCCACGTCCGTCGCCTGGCGGCGCTTATCCCAAGAAGTTGGGTCGATGCCGATTGGGAACGTGCCGACGTTGACAAACCGGTCTTCTAACTGGATTCCTTCGGGTGTCGCTTCCACACACAAGATCCGACTGCATGTCTGTAGGAAGTGCCGGCAGTATTCATCTGTCTGGAAACCAATAAGGTTGGCACCAAGAATGCCCTGGAGGAGCTCCTTGCGTGGTGCCAAGCATTTGAACACCTCGGACGAGGGGAAAGCAATATGCAGGAAGAACCCAATCTGTGCATCTGGCACCAATTTGCGAAGCATAGCTGGAACCAGTAACAGATGATAATCCTGGACCCAGATCGAATCACCGCGCTTCCAATTTTTGGCAATGCGATCCGCAAAAGCCTGGTTCAACTTAACATAGTAGATCCATGAGTGGTCCTCGTAAGCTTTGCTCTTTGGGTTATCAGGGATCTGATAATGAAACACCGGCCAAAGAATGGTTTTGCAAAAATGCGTGTAGTGCCCATCGAAGTCAACGTCATTTACGAACACCGTCAAAGACCCATACTCATCTTCCAATTTCTCCACAATTTCTCGGCGGGTGTGACTTGCCAAGACGTCAGTGGGCATACCCAAGGTGCCAACCCACATCATATTATCCAAAACCCCAGCGTCTGCTGCGGATCGCACTGCATTGCGCAGGCCACCATTTCCCTGTTCCGCGGTCTCAATGGTCCATTCGGCTTTCGAAAATGATAATTTTCGGCTCGCCGTACTGCCCTTTCTCAGCCTCGCATAAGGGGCAATGAGGTCGATTGCAGGAGGCCGCTGCGCCACAGGTTCCTTGGCGGAGCTAGGCTCTTGGTGTTTGAGAATGGATGGAGATGGTGATGGTAGTGGCACTGGCTTTGGCTGGTTGAACGAAGTTGTGGAACCCCATATCGGGGAATGGCCCTCACTCTCGGTGAGGAGGCGGTTATCCTGCTCGGTGGCCAAAGGGAACGGGTACCCATTTGCTTCTTCCTCTACCTTGCCCAGGTGGGAAGCAAATATGCGCTCATGGTCCGTTGTAGCCCCCGGTGTAAGACCCGGCGTTTTCCCTGGAATGTTCTTTTCAAACAAGCTGGCTGTAGCCTTGGGTAGGGGTGTGATCCCATCGACGGCGGGGTTCACAAGTGGAGGACTTGGACTTGGAGTAGGGGGAGAGCGGGTGCGCGAGTTGTTGAGATGGAAATTGACAGTGTACGGCAAAAATCTACAGTAAATTTATCAGTTAGCTGTAGTTTGTGAAGGTCCAGGAATAGAGCCACGTACAGAGACGCTATGAAGACAGTCATGATGATTGAAGCCTAATTGGATAGGCGGAAGAATATCAAAGCCCAATGCGAAGAAGATCAGCTTGCAGAAATAAGTTAGATATATGCACGGAAATGAGCGGCTGGTAGTCCTAAACAAGGCCAAGCTGAAGAAAAAAAAAAGTTGTTAGTTACACGATTACAATGTGTTTCTCATGACTACGTCATGTGAAAAGTCCATGGATGCCAAGTGGTGGAGAAGCAAGTTTAGCAGTGGATTATGAGGACAAATAAGAATGAATAGATAGGTTCTAGATGCTGCGTTCAGAGAAGATGGAACTTGAAGAATTTCTTGAAAGATATAGGACGGAACCAAGGAAAAGACCTGTTTGTTCATCGCCTGACATGAGCTTACTGCCTTGTACCGGGTTTACCCCACTTAAGGGTCAGTTTGGGGTGTTCCTGTACGTTCCTGTACATTCTATTACCGTATTTTATACATTTTATTTACAGAACTATGCTAAATCGTCTATCATTGGTGGAATATCATATCACCTGATATGAGGTAATATTTCTTTCCCCTTCTGATGTCAAGAAGTTCATCCCACTCATGCCATGACCTTACGCCTTACTTCCGCTCCTGTATCTGGTGTTAAGAAACGCAAAGCCCCTGCCAAACCCCGCGTCTCACCATTTGCTTCCCATGCGCGCCGCAAACCTATCTCCGGGGGTTGCCTAAAACCTGCAGATCTAGGTTTCGAGGATCCGCTTCCTGATGTAGGCGGGTCTCATTTCATATCGGAGACTGCACCGGTTCAAAATGTGCTACAGGCTATTCAATATATCCGTGATGGTATGTTCGAAGAACTTCCGGCACGGGCCGGAATGAACAGCACACGCATCGCAGAAGTCCTTAATTTACGCCGGTCTTTACCCCCACTAGCCTCTGTGGCCCATGTCCATACCCTTTTGGAGGCACCAACACAAGTGGAAAGGGAAATTGTCGAACAGATTCAGACGGGTCGGATTCGACGACTCATTATACCAGGTCGAGGCAATGATGCGGCAGGGTTGGGCGATTGTTTGGTGCTAGCGGAGGATTGGGACAGGCTGGTACAGGAAAGCCCTGCATTGGATCAACGAGTCAAGGGTTAGTTTTCAAATTAGGATTCTATGGGAGTTATGGACTGACAAATTTGTAGAGAAATTCCTTGATATCCTGAAGCGTATGGGGACTTCCTCGGCGATATCGCAGGGAGTCTTCACGACAGATGAGTACAGGGCATTGCTCCGTGCCGGATTTATTGTATCATCGTCATCTTACACGCAGGGCACATTGAGTATTGCATCACTTCCTAATCTACCTCAAATGGCGACTTCATCAGCAAGTCGATGCGGGTCAAGCGCGCATTCCGAGCGCTCCGTGCAGACAGCTGCTCAGGCTCGTGCTGCAACTCTCTTCTTGTCTCTACCTAACACGGGTACATATCTCCGCTTGCTGGGATCAGCTCGTGCACATATGCTCGCTCTTCTCCGGCGGTCCGCTTCTGGCGAAGCCCCTCTGGGTCTGTTGAAAGATCGATGGGATGGGGCTGTTGAGACTGACAAGAGTTTCCACGCAGCCAAGCGAGCCCGTGGCGAGTTTGCAGGGATCCTGCCGGGTAAGACTAGGAAATGGAAAGAGCTATATGGGATGCGCTTTCGATGGGTGCTAGAGGAAGCATTAGGCGCGGGACTTGTGGAGATGTTTGAGACTGGCAGCGTTGGACCTGGGATCCGCTGTCTATAGTCCATATCCCTAAATTTTGGCCCAAGTACTAAATTAATCAATAATACCATACACTTTAACAGATAATTTGGTCAAGTCTAGAAGATGGCCTTTGTTCACTATGGAATTGTTTAAAGAAGCAACCTTCAAGTTCTCACATAATCTTGACTTGGGCAAACAAGACATCAAATTTAACTTACTGCCTTCTCGCACTTCCTTCTTAACCTCCTCCTCTCTCCATCTACCCATCTACTTTCTTCATCGCCAAGCCTTCATCCATCCCTCCATCATGCCGCTGATACAACTAGAGCCACATCTGTTTACCAGCCTCCCCCGTCACCCAGATCTTCCAGGGGACGCCAACACCCCAGATCTACGGGAGTTCATCCAGGCCGTCCTACTTGAATCTCAGCCTCTTCTTAACCAGTTCCCATCGACATTGAAACCAGACTACAAGCTACGCTCTTCTCCACCCTCAAAGGCAAAAGTGAAACTTTCACAAGGATGGCGAACTCTCCAAATCCCCCAGAGCTCTAACCCCAAAATGGAATTCTGGGTATGTCGCCAAAGCGATCACCAAGATTCTGATCGTCTGCCTGGAACAGTTTCTCTGTGGGAATTCCACGATGGGCTGCGATACAATCATGCCGAGCACGAGATGGAGTACACATCCAGCGTGACGAGCGTAAAGCGACTACTGAAATGGAACGAGCCCAGACAATGGGTTTCCAATCAACCAATTATTGTTGGAAACATGGGCTACAAGCATTTCGATGTCGAACGTATGTATAAAAGTCCCCGAACAGCTCTCACGCCAAGACAGCCCGCTCAAACTCAAGCCCAGTCAACCTGATTGTTCACACTTTCCATCCGCGAGCACTAATCCGGCCCCGGGCCTTCATCTCCTGGACTATGTCAGCGACCTTCGCCAGCTCATACGATGCAACCCGTTCCAACGGAGACTACGGCTTTGTTACGGTGCAGATTCCTTTCTATTTGCCCAAACCGCTTATCCCGGGGTCCCCGTACGAGGGAATGTACGCTCTGATCATGGACTCCGTCCCACAGCGGGCTGTCTTCGCTTACTATGCCAGTATCGAGCGGGTGGAGGTTCTGCCTTCTTCTCCTCCTGCGGTCTCTTCGGGTCCTTCGTCTACCCCTGCTAAATCCCCTGAGCGTTACCTTCGGTGGACTATGTTGACTACTTCTGAGGCTGGTGGGAATATTCCCAAGTGCATTCAGCGGAACCGGATGCTAGGCGGAGTGCCTCGGGCTGTTGTTGGTGATGTGGGATTGTTTATTCGGTGGACTATCAAGCGGAGAGAAGAGAGAAGACTGGAGCAGGATTCTCAAATGGGGGAGGGCTAACCTGTTTTATGGTGTCTTTCTCGATCTTGACTCTATTGTGTCATCTCAAACGTGTCATCTCGGATAAGATCAACAGTGGTGTATTATGTTCAGAGTACAGAAGCCTGAAACAAATCAAAAGCGGACGAGTACCAAATCGTGTCTTGCCCTTCGAGCATTGCATAGTGAACATTGTACTAAAATCCTCATCCCTCTTTTATGGCATCCGAGGGGACCCCGATGTTGAAAGAGCTAGATATCCTACATATCCTGGTATACTTGTTTATCATTGCTTTTAACTTCTTTAGGAATTCGAAACAACTCGGTTCAACCAATCCGCAAACTACCGAGACGAATATGTTCAGCTCCCGACTCGCTGTATCCCGTCTCGCTAGACTCATCGCCCAGGACACTACATCGGGAAACTGGTTGTCCTGCGAAGACTGGCAGGAGAAATACACGATCTAATTACCACTGTCTTCCACTATCAATTGCTGCGTTAGGATTTCGAATAGAAGATCAACCCCACTGGTGTAGCCAGGCTTGTTAAGAGGATCAACTGACAGATCTTCTCATTCACTCCAACATCGCTTTGTCAATCCGGCCGCAAAGTATGCGTGCATCACTTTTATACGTTTAGACACAATAATATCGCATTAACTCTTCATATTCCGCCTCCCTTCGGTTATCTACCTATAAATCTAAGATAGGAGAGAGAATATCTAGAAAACAGACCTCTAGAATTGTATCTAAGAATATCTAAAGGACTACTGAAAAAGCCACTGGGAAGACCACTAGAAAGACCACTAGAAAGACCACTAGAAAGACCACTAGAAAGACCCCTGAAAAGACCTCTAAAAGACATCTGATCAGACTGGAAGATCTATATATGATGCGCAATAAGTAGATTATAAAACAGCCAAGACACTCTCTACCTCACCAGCAACCTTCATAACGCTCTATGCTGTCCTTCGGGGCCGGGCTCCCCGAGCTACCCCGCTGTTATGGGATAAGCTGTGTGGTGTCAAGATGATGTATTAACTATGACCCAGCTATGGATGTCTGGTGATGACTAAGCTCTCCTCCCCTCACATGTGCCCCCTTCGAAAGGCCGCTTCGTCCTCGGAGCGGAAGAAGAAAAAGAAGTCAGAAATCCAGGAGTTGTATGTGGGGGAGCGGGGTTTGCGGTGGTGGGCGCATCTCGTTGGCGATCGCCATCACCTCAGATTTCAAGGCCCCATCTTTGAGTGTGTCAATGCATCTATCTACTAGAAGTAGACCTTCGGCGAGAGCTGTGGCGTCACGGATGAGATTGAGTGAGCTTCCGAGACCCTCACGCATTGCGCGGATGACGTGTGGATCCCCCTCGACGAATCGGGCGCGGAAATCGATTAGGCTGGCGTGGTCGAGGGAGATAATACGTGCTAGCTCTTTTGATCCTGCCACGGACTGGTGAAGGGCCTCTACCGCTAGTAGAAGTGATACAATAGGCCCCACGATGTCCGGTGCACCATCGATTTGGCTAATCCTGAATCGCAGGTCCGTATTAGCCAGGGTCCCGGTGACTGGCTTAGGAATTGCAACTCGTCCCCATGAGGGTATGTGGTTGTCAGATGCAAGGTTATCACGTCGTTGTTTCTCTCGGCGCATTCGCTTTTGTCTGCGTCTGTGCTCGTTTCCAAATGAATCAAGGGTGGCGTATGCGCGGGCCCACCGCGCCCCAGTCACGTCTCAATCCCTGAAGGACAGTACAGAGCGTATCTGCAAGAGGCGGATGCAGCGACAACTCACGGATCCCGCTTGATTTGAACCTCCAAAGATCGGGACCTCAGGAGAGTTTGCTTCCGTTATCCTCAACGCGCTACGCACCAAGGGGCGTGGCCTTGTAGCAAATTTGAGGTATGTCGCTTTGAGCCGCGCACGATTTCGTCTTCGGGTTATGTTCTGACCCTTTCTCCAAAGCCTCGAAGTACTTCCACGGGATACGGGAATTTGCCAGCACCCTGCTCCAAGCTCCAAGCAGTTGGATGACACTGAAGAACCCAGAATACGAGTCATTCTTGGAAGCCCCTGGGAGGCAAGAGCTACTGGTTCTGGATTTAGCTCTCGTGGCAAGCTCCAAGCTGGCTATACTGCTCGTGCTGCAGCTAAGCGAGTGTGTAGGAGCGACAACATCTTACAACACCATCGGAGCTTTCCTACCTGCCCGGTCAGCCATGGCAGCTCATCTGGTGTCTAAGTCCTTGAGCTAAGCAGAAGTATCCCATATTTCCGGAGCCCAGGATACAATACCCCCCTGACCCAGGCAATAGTAAGAATACAGTGAGCTGTTCGGAGTCCCTAGTGGTCCATCTGCTACTAGTAGTTGTCCCAAGCTAGGAACTGCAACTGGATTGGCGAAGAAGGCTAAGGAGTGGGGATAAGGTGTTCTGCTGTTTTGATTGATATTGGCTTCTAGGAAAGGCTAGGTGGGTTCAATATTATGGAAAGCAAAAACAACACGAAGAAATTCACAAACCATTTTCACCTAAGATAGACTCGTAATAAGTATGGCACGGCAGATTCTATACTCAACACTTCTTTTTTCTCTCTTTAGAACAGTAGTTACAATAGAACTTGACTTTCACGAGGAACTTTTACTTCAACTGAATCCTAGTTTATGATTCTATGTATAACCCTATAGAGGCGTATAGCTTGGGGGATGGTGCGTGTTCTTACGCGGAGGTCTATAAAGTCCTCATATTTGACAATGAAATCATACCTAGAGTACTAGATCAGAGTGAGCTTGATCACTAAGAGATACTATGTCATCTCGGATAATTCAGCAGTCCAGGTGATTACAAAAGCAGGATATATTCCTTTATAAGACAAGCCAGGTGATAGGATGACTCTTTATATATCTTCCAAGCATCTATTCCCAGTGATGATTTCACAGACAAGCCTTACCCACACCGAAAGCCTGCAACGCAGCAGATATTCCAAGAACAACGGCAGTATCCTTGATACCATGCTTAGCATACCAGACAGAGCTAGCCCAGAGCAAGATATTTGCAATTCCAGCCATGGCTTTGTTCAATGGGTCCTGGAGGAGACTGGGGTCACGCGCCCATTGCCAGTGAAGAAGACCTGTTGTATTATAGTTAGACTTGACTAGAAGGAATAGAGGTATGAGCTTACCCGTCAATAGGAAGAAACCACTTCCCTGTGGAAACCGAATAGGATACAGTCAGTATAAAGCAAAACAGACATAATTAATAACACAAGACACTCTGGGCCTAGATTCAACCCACCTGGTACCATCCTAGAGTCCCACAAGTCCATGAATTGGTTCCTGCGATTGCTTTGAATCTTGGGTCGGCTGTCCATTGTTTGCCCTTGATCTGCGTAACAATCAATATGGTTATTCAGGGGTTCTGAGGTTTGGGAGTGTTACCGTGTGACCAATGGAAAGCAACACAAAGGTTGCGGCTGATGCCTGTAGGAGTGAGGGAGCCATTTTCAAAGTTGGTATGTAATTGTTGTAGGATGGAATGTTTGAGGGTTGTCAGTTGGGGTGTACTGATTGCGGAGTATATAATGTCTGGGATGTGCCTCGGCTCAACTGTGTGAAGATGCGGGTGATAGTCATCGGTCGATGGGTGGGGATGTATATCGTAGCTATAGATTTTGTTTTATTTATTTTACATCATTCGATCTTTCTCTTAACCATGAAGAATTGATATCTAGAATATAAAAATAGGGGGTAGAGAGATAGAAGCGGGGGGACACCACCCCCAAAAGACCCCCTGGGCAAGGACCTCAACTTATACCTAGGTATATAAGGATGCTGGAAAAAGGCTCGAGGAAAGGAAATTGAGGATAGTTAGGATCGTGTCTAACCTTCCCACTAAGAGGCATCTACGTATCAAGAATTATGTACCATTTGACGGATTGAAGAGTATATTATCACTACCTAAGTCGGGAATAGCATTACGAAAAACTCCAAACCCAGCGTAATCCATGCACATATCCAAACACAACATGACACTGACATCAACTTTGACATGGAAGACACAGGGAAATCCAGGTTGAGAAAATTCTCCTTGATGTCAGACCATTTTTGACACGCCAAACTCCTTCGGCTGTTCAAAAAAGAGGGGGGGGAAAACGATGAACTTTACAGCTCAGTCCAGGTATGAATAAAGTAGGCTAGAACGGAAAGGGGTCGCCCGGGTGATATGACTCCGGGGTGTAAATAAAGGGGGTAAATAGAACAAAAGGAAAATAATAATGGGGCATAGAAAACACCAACGTCGGCGGCTGTTGGTATGATGATCATGAGGACATGAAGGTTTGACCCTCATAGGGAGGATGGGATAATCAGGACGTATCAACAAAGTGGAGAAAGGAAGGAAAGGGATAATAGCCAGTTCACGTGGCGGTCTCGGCCATATCGTACAAGAACCACACCCAACGTATATCACCGTGGTCCGGCATTATTCAAGTTCACTTCAACCGGAGCCGGGGGCACCGAGTTGGACGATGCAACGTGCGCCCGCAGAGCGGCAACTTCAGTGCGCAAACCTGTCAACTCATCGTGCATTGTCCGCACGTACGCCCAAAGCTTATCGATTTGGCTGGCGTCATTGGAATTGGCATCCTGTCCATCGAACCCCTTGAGATGAGATAGGCTGTGGGTACTGGAGTGGCTATGCGAAGGAGTGTGTTTGGTTGCAGCTTGCATACCAAATCGAGCATCTGGGGAAGTCATACCCGGCGGTGGAGGCAGCTGGGGTGCCCCTGGCTGCGGCAGGGGCAAGCCTAGTGTAGGTGGTGCGTGATTCGAGGATTGATTCGCTCGCCCGAAAGAAGACTGCGGGTGGGGCAAGGATTGTCCCATACCGGGAGAGTGTGCGCGATGTGGCGGTGCACTATCATGTTGGGATGAAAGAGCGTTCGGGGACAGCGGTTTAGGGCTGTCACTTATATTGTTGGAAGGGAAGATAGACGAGCTCGAGGTGAGTCCCGCAGGCGGGAAAGTCATGTGTGTAGACTGGGAAGCTGATGCTGATACACTCGATCCACCATGATTGGCTGGGGGTGGGAAAAGGTGGCTGGGACGACCGGCGGCAATTGGCGGGTAGGTGTTTGACTGGCGTGAGTGAATTGAATCAGATCGCGCGACTGTATCTGCCTCGTGCTTGCGGATGCTCGGCATGGTCATTCGTCGCTCGTCTTCTTCGTCCATGCGCTCAGGCTCTGCTGTGTACATCAACCCATCCATGTCGTCGGCTCCCCCGGTCGTACCATCGCCATATTCGTCGTCTCCTGCAAAGCTTCCCATGCTCGCACGTCGACCCGCGCAGCCTCCCTGTCCTTTATTGTGTCGAGCTAGCGCATCACCTCGGGCGAAACGACGTCCACATTTAGGACAGATATGTGGTCGCTCGCCGGTGTGCAGCTTTGTGTGACGCTTCAAATCGTGTAGTCTTCGGAAACGTGACTGGCAGGTTTGACAAACGAAAGGCTTTTCCTGACTGTGGGTAAGCAGATGACTCTTGAGATTATGTTGCCGCGTAAATTCTGTCGCGCAGTATGGGCAGCGGTGTTTCTTCGCTGATGGAGAGCGCGGGCTGCCTCGATTGTAGCCTGCATTTGGTAGGCTCAATCCACGACGCGGGTCATTAATATTACCCGTAGGCATTGGGTATGAGAATGCTTTGCCATCATGGTCGATCTCGGAGTCATCGCGCGACCGTCGATCACCATCCTGAGAATTGGATTCCTCAATGGGACCAGGGCTAGCTACAGTGGAGGTATGCATTAGTGAGTTGTGGTGATGATCGTTCGATCCGTAAGGGTCCGATGGTGATTCGGTCGCGTGAGAGTCGATTTGCATATGCTCCGGGGATGCATGGACTGAAGGTTCATGAATGGGGGCACCTGGCGACTTTTCGCTAGCACCCAAAGCCTCCCGAGCCACCTGTGAAGTGTTTCGTTCAGCATCCTTTTCATGCTCCGGCCGATCCGCCGGTACTGATGTTGGACTTGTCATCGGAGGAAGCTGATCTCTCGATCGCGAGACGTGTAGGCCGGCGCTGGCAATGGAGCTCAGGCTCTCCGGTTTGGAGGATTTAAATAAAGAGAGGGGTTCAGAGCTTGTGATAGAGTTTCCGGATAGTGAGTTGGAGGCGGCGATGGGCTCGTTATTCGACATCAACGTCGCCATGGAGAAGAAAGGTTTCGTGCCAGCCTCAAAGGGTGGACGAGTAAATGCGACAGCTACTTTGGATGCCATGTTAGAATCATGTAAGGGGGATTGAGGGGAAAGGAAGTTGACTAACTTTCATCCACCAGGATATATCCAAGATGTCAAGCAGACGAGGTTGGGGGGAAAGAGAGCGAAGACCAGGGCGTGTGTGGGGCGTTTCTCACGAGTGTGGCGCAAGCTGACGAGTGAATTCAGCTTTGAACCTGTCAAGATCCACCTAAATGATCCCAGGGGCTTAATCCTTTCCAGCGATCAGGGAATGAGTGGATGAGATTCAATGGCCTGAAGTTTGGAGGAACAAAATGAGAGGGGAAATATGAGTGGTGAAGACAAGAGAAGTGGATGGTAATGAATTAGTTTACCATTGACAACGATTTACCGTCTATGATTCGACGGGTGAAGAAACAAAACACGCAAAGAGAGTGAACTTGAGAAACCGGGCAGGGGATATGTTTGGTGGAGACTGGAGTGGTCGAGGCTCTGAAATGAACCCTGAGGCAGATAAAGTACTAGGTACTTGATATTATACTATACTTACTATGTAAATAACAAGTAGATAGTACCTTGTTAAAATTGAGGCTGTGTAGACCGCTAACACACTTGTGGCTGGCTCGTGGGGCACTTCCTGCGGCTGACCTCTTCAAGAGTACACGTTGCCTTACAATTCTTTACATTTCTTACATTTGATCTACATCTTGATGAGGCTGAACATGAGATCATGTCTCTTTAAACAGGTATTTCTTTGGTATGTACAATCGGGAGTGATGTCACCCGACCTACGCACAATATAT
This sequence comes from Penicillium griseofulvum, assembly GCF_001561935.1. Lineage (NCBI taxonomy): Eukaryota > Fungi > Ascomycota > Eurotiomycetes > Eurotiales > Aspergillaceae > Penicillium > Penicillium griseofulvum. Next base: position 1,198,257 of record NW_024467471.1, on the reverse strand, counting down.
TGTATAGAATACATTTTAATTCAATTGTGTAGAATTCCGAGCCTTTTGAATATCTGTAGATCAAGTGGATAGATGTTTCAAATATTGTATTGAGGGCTTTATACGCGTATTCTTCACCATGCGATGGATACCAACTTCGTACATACATGCAGAGGTAATAATGTATTTGGCCACCCACTGGTATCAATTAATTACATTACTAACATTCATGGCAAAGAGTGCATTGGTAATACAAGGCGCAATACATTTGCTGCGCCATGTTTCAAAGCATTTGACTTAAAACGGTCCACGAGGATCGACATCTATGCGAAGCCCTATAGATCAATACCTAGTTACTATGTATTCCGTATGTTCAAAGGTTTATAGATCTATATATCTAACACATACCGTTTCTTCTAACCTACAGTAATTGAAAGGTCAAACTAATTACCTACACATTTAAGAAATCAATCCTCGTGGAAGGTTGTTTAACCTTGGAACCCCCCAGGCTTACTCCACTCCCAAAAATAGCCTGTGGCTGAGACTCATCATTCTATGTTGTATATATTAGGATGCCTTCCTGAAACGCGAACCTCCTTAAGTCTTGCATATGATTTGGAATGTGTTGGTCCACATGCTTGATATGATAGATATTCCACGGTAGCATCGAGACTGTCCAGCGTTGACTATGTCACAATCTCAATCAGGTCTCTCCTATAAAACAGGTATGAATGACCATCTCTTTCTTTATTCCAATCATCCTACACATTGTGTTTCCCTTTCGGGATAGATGTTCATCATGCAGTTGCCACCCTAAAGGCCCTGCTTGCTCCATTGTACAACGATATGTTTCCGGAAATTGATCTGATCATCAACACTCTTTGATCGATTCCCAACCCCTAAAGGCAGGGTTAACTGTACGATATTAAAGATACTACTCTAGTCGTACTGCTGTAGATTTGGAAAATACCTTGATCGATACTATAGTTAAGTGCATCCTCATGTCTTGCTAGTATATGCGTACGCCAAAGCTATGTAATTGGCCACTGTCCTAGATCATTCATGCCTATCTAGCCTCCGCAAGAACTATGGTAGTTTGCGCCCGAAGTTCGTATACTACAGGCATTAACGCTTGTAAAATTTCTCCTGATGCTACGCACATAGTGGGTCAAGTTGAAAAGCATGCACTCGGTGCCAAAAGAGACGACATGAGTGTTACGAAAATTAACATCAGAGCAATGCACGATGCTAAGAATTGTCGGCCTTTTATAGCCTTACGTAGTCTTTTCAGTGGTCCTTTTTTTTAATATTGTCTCCCTCTTCTTAATTTTATAGGCAGGTAGACGGCCGAAAAGGGCGGTACATAGAGAATAGGTGTGGCACTAGTGTATTCGGTCTATAGTGTAGAGAAAGGATCCCCAGGGGGTCTCCATTTTTATATATCTAGATAATCCTCGAGATTTTATGTTAAGATGCCATGTAGCTAGTTCATCTGAAGCCTGTCCACTAATTACACCCATGTTTGCCCACATAGACGAGATGACATGAGCGGAACTTTGAGATTAGAGAGCAGTAATGATTAATGGACATAGATCTGTAATTTGCTATTTCAGTTCTTGCCGAGGTGTCTTATTTGACTCTTTCTGATGAAGGGCGCTGCAGATTGTGAGCTTGGGTTTGCATTCGTTGAATTTATCCGTCAAGAAGGGTTCTTGTCCTAAAATGAGAGTTCTTAGATAATATCATATGGTTTGTTAAAAACTAGCATTCCCGTATAGTCTACCCAGTAAAGATGCACTCTCATTCGTAGGGGTGGGTTTGCGAAAGTCTGTACTAATCTTAGTAAACTATCAAATCCAGAAGGGCCGATTAGGTGCTGTGTCCACGGGTATTATGCGATATAAAGCTGACAAACCAAGATTGTTTGAGACTAGTAGTACTCCGTTCTATGTCTTCCATTGGCCCTAGGTTTAAAGGAATGAAAGAGTGCAGGTGTCACCGAAGTCCGGAAGTACTGTGCCGATATTTCCTGTAATGCGTAAGTGTTATAGTCATCAACATAGTCATCAACATGAAACGATCTATATTTATCAGATAATACCCTGTGGTAAACATGCTGGTGGTATTGCCCAGTCATGATATATGAGGCGCTCCTTCAGTGTCATTTCAAGATACTTTCGGCCATGGCTTCTTCTGGTCAACCAGGTATCATACGTGCAATTCTTCCTTTTGGTGATAGCAGTGAACAAATAAAGTGATGAAGGAGAGACATTAGTAGTTGATTGAGAGCTTGGCGCCTTTCTTGTCGGCGGTTAATGTTTCACTATCGAATCCTATCTAGTAGGTACCCGATATATGGGTGTGGTATGATTACAATGTTCCTTTAGAAAGCTGGTATTTGACGGGGAGAAGCGGAGATATTAAGGCAGGAGAAAGTGAAGAATGAGACCGTGCCTCTTGACTGGACATGGTATGCATATCTGCAGATTGGGTGGCGTTCTTAGCTGGGCGGCTACCAGTCTCAATATTTGCACATGCTGTACTCCGTATACTTAGAAGTATACTTAAGGAAGTACCCTCATGATATCCAATTCTATATTAAGATTGATATCTTAAACAAGAAGGAAAGTGTAAAAGGACTAAAAAAAGAGAGAACTAGAAAAGCTACTCCGTGATGAGTATATGCGTGAGCAAAGAACTATCACAAGTGTGACCAACAAAAGCAAAAATAGCTATGTGCACAGACCTTTCCCCCTCTCCTCCTCAAAATCCACAATTCTCAAAGGATTCAAGGGTGCTTAATCGAGTGATGTGACTGGACCTCGAAATTGAGTTGACCGGGTTCTTTCGTCCAGTCATTCCCATCTTCCCTGTTTTCCCTCGGACCGCTCATCCATCTCACACACTAAAGCGGTTCGGCGTTGTGTTTGGTTGGACGATCGGCAGGTTAGCGCCCGGGTTGGGGTGATAAGAGGTGCATCGTGAGAATGGATGGCCCTTACTCGATCTTACTGGCTCATGACTCCACTGTGACAAGCTTGGCTGATCACTCCCGCCGGCCAGTCACACTCCCCTCTCAACCCCTCGAGGTACAGTGCACTTGCAGCGAGAGGGCTTGACGGCCTTTGCATCTTCCAATCATGTCCCTGGTCGTTGATGCAAAATCCCTCTCGGCGCTTACTTTGGCCCGTCTGAAGTGACGAGAATCAAAAGTCTGCATTTTAGTCCCCCGCCTCTCGGACCATGCCAGCACTCAAACATTATTGATATTCAACGTGCCCAGGCCGGTTCCTGTCACTTTCTGGTTATCTTCATTTTTTTCTCTCTTTTTCGATCACCATCAATTAATATCCGTGTACGCAGGCTTCGCACACGGTATCGGTGGTTTACTGCGAACCTGATATACTTCAGCCGTTGTCACACCGCACTTGTAGCTTTTTGGTATACATTCGACTCGATTCGGGTCGTTTCATTTCCAAAAGCCAGCCTTGTGGCCGTTAAGTTGAGAGCTGGCCTCTTGACCTATTTGTTTGATTTCTTTGCCTATATTGCTCATCAATACAATGGCGGTATCAGACGATAGCCGAGACAACTCTCCCATGACTTACGAGCCCGTTGTTCCGACGGATCTTACCCGTGGCTCTTATCACAGTGCAATGGGCCCTCTACCACAGCAAACCGTGCGAGAGAATCGCAGCGGCTCTGATACGAGCAATGCCTCGCTTAAGAGTCCGCGCACTGCTCGATTCGCCGAGGCGACATCAATTCACTCTCCCATCGATACCACAGAAGCTGGACGATCACCATTCGCCGACCCTCCTAAGACTCAAACAAAGGGAGATGTTGGAGATGTGGGATTCGGCTATGTGGCAGCGAACAATGCCGCCCATCATGCGGATGACCAGGTGCCAATGTCACCTTTCCGACCTGACCTGAAGGTACCACAGACAGCCAAGTCATTGAACCCGCTCAGTCCAACTTTCCGCGAGGAGTATATTCTTGAGAAGCAAGAAAAGAAGGCTGAAGTCGAGAATGCCCGGGACCTAGTAAGAAAGCCGCCCCATGCCAATCATGCAATTTACTAACTATCATTAGAGAATCAAACTCCGCGTTCGAATCGCCAAGGTCTTCCTGCGTTTCGTCAACTTCGGCTGCAGCTTGATCGTACTCTCTCTGATAGCCGTGACATTGACTGTCTTCAATGCAACCAAGCACCTGCCCACTCGTAACAACCTTCCTGCCTGGGCAGAGGGTACCAACCCCTGGGCCCAGTACCTCCTTCTGGCCATGGCCTGCGTTTCCCTAGTCGCCTGCCTATTCGTCTTCTACGCCTACCGAAAGGGCGGCCACGGACGCGCCGAAAAGGCCGCCGTCTACTATACCAGCTTCTCGCTCGCCTTCTTCGGCCTGAACCTGATTATGTGGATCGTCGGCGCAGCAGTCTACCAGCACTCCAAGTCTACAGGAAACAACAAGGACATGTGGGGATGGTCCTGTGCGCGGAACACTCGCGAGCAACTCTACCACAACACCGTCGACTATGCTCTCCTCTGTCGTCTACAAGACTGGGGCCTTGTCTGCGCCATCATTGAAATCGTCATCGAAGTCCTAGTCATCATGATCTACGTCGTAGTATTCTACCGCGTCTGGAGCAAGCGCAAGCTGATGAAGTCCATGGACACCCGCGACAACGCCCGTTCAGATCTATACCTCGCCCAGCTACGTCTGCAATCAGCCCCGAACACCCCCGGCTTCGCAGGCTTCGCTTCCTACCCTCCCAAGTCCCCCTTCTACGCCGCCGGTGCCGTGGACCCCTACTCTTCCGCCGAGAAGGGCATGGCTCAACCACAGACTACCCAGTATGCCTCGCCGCGCTCGCCTACCCGCCCTACCCCATCGTTCCAGCTCCAGCCCCCTCCTATCAAGGTCCAGCAGGCGACCCCACAGTCTGTTCAGGAGGAGTTTGCTCCTCCTGCTCGCTACTCGCCGCCTCCTCAGAGCCAGCGCCAGAGTTCGCCTGTCAACAGGGGTAGTGCTCCTGGTGAGCCCACTTACGACTCCGTGCCGATTCCTGGGGCTTATCAAAGTCCCATGGTGCCGGTGTTCCCGCCCCCTGTACGCAAGTAAATGTTGATGATTGCAAGATTTCTTTTTTCCTTTTGACTTGTGGTGTTTTGGTTCTTCTATCTCCCCTTGTGGGAAATAGAAGTGAAAACGATTAAAAAAACATAAAAAAATGTGGAAAAATCCGAAAAACTACAATTCAGGCCGTCACTTTCGATCGATCTGCTTCAAAATCTGACACTTGTTCTACTTTCTTTTGTTTACCCTCCTCGCTATGGAGTTTAATGTACACCCCTGGGGCACTTGGAGTTTTGGTGTGAGATACAGATACCTATTTGGACTTTGGTACACTGTTGGTGTATTTACTCTTTTTATCTTTGGTTTTGTCCACTGAATATATTGCAATGATACATACATGAACACTTTACTGGCTTTCATCCTAGCACTGTAGTCTATGGAGATCTAGGAAGCGTTTATGCCTACCCTAGTACATAGTACTATTTGTTTACTGCACTAGAAAATATGTGAAATTATTTGAATTCATCAAAGTAAACCGAAGAGGCAAAAAGACCCAAGAGCGCCATTCACTGCGAACAGGAAAAAGCAAAACCACAACGCCGCAAGGATCTACCAAGTCACACCGTCCTGTCCATCGTCACTCGTGACCAACATGCATACTGTAGTGCTTCTACCCGTGTCAACTGTACATGCAAACTAAAAACAATCCAGGCTCTCACATTCCTCCTGCCTCTTCAATGATAGCGTGCGTATCCCTACTTACGAAGATCTCTTCTAGGGTAGCTGCATTAGCGCCCATTTTGCTGAGATCACTCTCAAGCACGAGGCCCTGTTCATTGGCAAGATGCAGTAGACAGATAAATCCGAATGACGTGCTGATATCACGTAGGGTCTCAGCTGGGTAGACTGTCTTGAGGGAGTTCATGATTTGGGTGAACCGTAGCCGGCCAGTATTCTTGACATCGGTAGATTGGTCTGGGCTCTCGGCCTTCGGTGTGGCCGGAACAGGGGCATCCGCTTCACTCTCGGGTTCGGTCGGGGGTTCACTGGACACGGCCCCTGGTTGTGAAGCGGAGGCAAAGTCCACAGCGTCAACTAGGCGCTCGCCCATGCCCTTCCACATCTCCGTTTTGAGGCGTCGAACGTCCACCTTCTTTGCCACACGTGCATATGCCACGTAGTCTGGTCGTGCACGACGACCACCTTGTGTCACTAATTGTGAGCCGTAACCGCCTCCGGGTCGGCCCGGCGTGGCGCCAACCATGTTCAAGAGCGCGCTGAGTCCAGTTGCTCCACCTGCTTCTCCGGCTGATGTGCCTGGTGGCCCGTCTACTGGTGGAGAAAGCATCTCCCGGGCATCTGCAAATGGCAGATTGTCGTCATCATCGAGATCCATACCGTTCGGGAAAGCAAGACCATCGTCATCAGCAAAGAAGTTCGCATCATATGCACCGGCAGCACCTTCTTCGCCGGCAGTTTCTTCTGGCTTGCGATTTGCCCAAAACGCCTCGTCCATGTCTCCATTACCAGCCGTCATATCCTGACGACGGCGTTTGCCCAAAATCTTCTTTGAGCCCATCTTTGCTTTTGGCTTGAGGAACAGCGTAAGTAGATTGCGGGAGTTGAAATGCTTGTCGTCGGGAAGAAGATTACGACCCTTGGTCTTCCACTGTGTCTTGGGTAATGAGACGGCGGAGTTGGAGCTGGCAGGAGTGTAGATTAATTCTGCAATAGCAGGGTCCAGAGGGGCAGCGAAATCAATCTCAAAGGGCTCTTTCTCTTTGCGCAGCTTAGGTGCCGACGTAGCGGGTGTTGCATGTTCTTTGATCCTTCGAATCTTCCAGTGTTCTGGGCCAGCCCAGTTCTTTTGTAGCGCGTTGTCGAAGTAGCTTAGGATGTTTTCGTGGTCGTGACTATTACTTTGATGAGACATTGAGATGGCATATGCGTCTTCATCCCCATCCTCGCCTTCGCCATCATTATCTCCATCGTGGGTAGCTCGGTGAACATTCAACATCGGTTCCAAGGCGGCTTCCCGAGCCCACACCTCTCCTCCGTCACCAAACCCGGTGTCCCCACTGAGATCAAATCCGGCTAGGGTAGCATCATCGTCATCAAACCCGACAGCGTTGTCATCGTCGAGCATGATACCAGATGGGTCATCAGGGGCTCGTCCATCTTCATCCATCTTGTCGTGGCGCCATTCCTCTGGCGCTTTGAGGAGAGGAAGATCCAACGACCCGCTGGGATCACCCAGATCGAGGTTCTTGAGCGATGGACAAATATCTTGTTCATCCAGACGATCCAAATCAGGGAAAAACTGGCTCGCTAGTGAGCCAAGATCGATCTCTGTGTTATCTTCGAAGATATCGCTTGCGGGTTTCTGGGTTGGCTTTGTTTGGTCCTCGGTCTGCTGGTCAGGCTCCGCAGAATCCTGACGGTCATCTTCCGCGGTTTTCGCACTATCGTCCACAGCATCATCACTACTGTCAAACACAATTCTTCCATGGGCATCGATAGCTAGGTGGTTTAGAAGCAATCCTTTGGCGCCTCCTTCATCAAAGTCTGCCGATGCTTTCTTGAATAACGGGTCCACGGCGAACTCTAGCTCGAACTTCTTCAGTTGCAACGCCGAAAATGACGGGGCGAGGGTGGCCTCATGGGAACGTGTCTATACCCCATCGAGTTAGTCAAATCCTGTATCTCCAACACCGTATAGTCCATACCTTTTTTCGCGACTTGCGAGGTTGGCCATCTTCACCTTCCTCATCCTCATCGCCATCTTCTACCTCCTCCCCGCGCCCTCTCTTATCGCGACTATCAGCCAGTCCACTAAGCAGTTTTCCAGTCTCCGTTGCGACACTGTCCACTCGGCTGGTGTAGATTTTAACACAACCGTCAAGGGTGCAACTGGCCTTTTGGAAGTTCACACTATCTCCTTCCTTCAGCAATGACATGTCGTGAAAGTAGTCGATCAGCGCAAAGTTCCAGGAGTTATTCGCATTGATTTTGTTATCGGTTGCCATCTTCATCCACTCCTCAAAATTAGCCAAGATAGGCACGCGCTTCATCGGCGTCACTGCGCGGCCATTGACATCACTAGTGCGACCGCGATGATTCGAAGGTCGAGGGGTTGCGGGACTGTCGCTCCCTTCACGATCGTAGGTGTATCGACGGGGTGGCATAGGCGTTTTAACTGCGGCTTTAATCTCACTCATTTGGCGATCATGACGAGCCTGACGAGCCTCCATACGGGCTGCCTTCTCACCCTCATCGTCGTTGAGGGGGATCCTGATTTAATTAGTTGAATGTCGTAAGCAGCAAATATCTCAGTACGTACTTGACCGGAGAGTTTTTGTGCGGGGTCGAGTTGCCGTTAGAACGGCGGTGCACTTTGTTTGCGACACGCGGCATGGTTGCGGTTGCCCCCGATAGGGGAGATAACGTTGAAATGGAAGGTTTGATGGAGGGGAGGGGTTGATATCGATGAAGCAAAACAAATGGGGAAGTCAACAAACATACGGCGGTCCAAATAGACCAGTGACGCGATACCTATCACGTAATCATGAATTGATGCCTGGAATATCAGGTATCCTGCTCGTACCAAGTTAGGCTTTCCTTTGGTCCGTTCTTTTGAACTTCAATAGCCAATCCTCCCAATTTTTGATTCCAACTCTTGCTACTAGACTATCTTTTATCTTTTATTACATTTATTCAATCTGCGATCGATCCATCGAAACACCCAGTTTCCCTGAGATCAGTGCAACAACGATCGGCGGCGGACGTGCATTGGCCCACTCCCGAGGTCCGCCACAGCCACAGCCCCGGAGCTCCGCCCAGCTGACATCACCGCGCTCCTCACCGCACTCACGCTGGCATATACAAACCAACACCTGTTAGAGACGCTTGAAATATATGTTCTAAAAGCATTGAGTCTTCAATGTTGATCTTGTTGGTATAGGTTGGAATACAGCACCTTAAGTGTTCGGCCCATGATGCCGCCATACTTCTCGTCATGATGAACCAGCTGCCGTCCTTCCTGCAGCCTGCCGTCCGCAAACCCCGATATTCAATTCGACCATTTTATACCTCACTGTTAGTGTTTGCACTTATTGCAACAGCGAAGTTCCTCTTCACTGGTACTACAAACGAACACGCGCAGGTTGCGCAACCGGGTACAGGGCCATATGGGCACCTGTTCAAACGAGAGGGCGAACTTGAGGTATCTTTTCTTTCCCAAATCCTATCCTGTGAGATGGCACCGAAGGCTAAATAATGTTCTGTCACATGATGATACAGTGCCGCTTGGTCCGCAACGTGAAAGATCAATGTGCCTACGTCCGCGCCAACTGCCCCGATCACGAAGATGGCCTAATCTCGTACCTTCAATTTTACTATTGCGGTCTGGCCGACGCGAAACCGGTAGCATTCATTATATTGATACTCTGGCTATCACTGCTCTTCAGTACCATCGGTATTGCGGCAAGCGATTTCCTATGTATTGATCTAAGTACATTGGCCAGCATTCTAGGATTGAGCGAGAGCCTCACAGGCGTGACATTTCTTGCATTTGGCAATGGAAGCCCTGACGTATTTTCCACTTTCGCCGCCATGCGGTCGAATAGTGGGAGCTTGGCGATTGGTGAGTTGATCGGCGCGGCGACTTTCATCACCTCGGTTGTCGCGGGCTCTATGGCTTTGGTTCGGCCATTCAAGGTCGCGCGAAGGAGTTTTGTCCGAGATGTGGGCTACTTTGTAGTTGCCGTCGTTTTCAGCATGTTTATGTTGGCCGATGGGAAACTCCATGTATGGGAGTCAGCTGCGATGGTATGCTTGTACGCCTTCTATGTTGTAATGGTGGTGACCTGGCACTGGTATCTGGTACGACAACGCCGAAAGAATGAGAGAGACCTTGCAGCGCGAGCTCACTTCCATATACCGGAGAACCAAGAGCTGGAGATCGAAGAGGCCGCTGAGGACGATGATCCTGGTGTAGCGTCAGAGTCACGAAGTCTTCTTCGCGGTGCCTCAACTGAAGATTTTGATCTTCTGGAGCGCGCAGAGGTTGTTCCTCTGTGGAAAAAGGAAGATGATGAGGACGATGAAACGCGCAACCGGTACTTGGCTGAAATCCGTGATAACATGCACGTTTATCGGCCAGTGAAATCGAGGCGTAACACGATGAACCCCATTCGACCGAGTCTTGTTGGTGCATTGGAGTTTCAATCGGTTCTTCACTCACTGCAGAAATCAAGAAGCAGCCGTCGCAATCCGACAATAAGCCTGAACAGCTATTCGGACGACGGTGACTCCGATTTCGACAGGCGCTCGGTGGCATCGCACCCTCGCGTCAGTCGACCATCTGCTACTAATGACCGCTTATCGCCGTCCAGTGCAGCAGGTTCCTCTCGCGTTCGAGCTGTGTCGGCGAACGATGCCGTTGGGTTAAAATTTGACTCCAGTGTCTTGGAGCCCTCGCCAAAACAAGGCCCACTGCTCACAGTGAGCAGACCTTCTCTTGAGGATACTTCGGGACAAGAAGCCTTGGACTCACGCCAGCTCCCTCGAATTGACACCGGGATGGCACTAGACGTGTCTTCTGCGAATCGGTCGCCGAGTCTGAGTCCAGGTACCACAAGTCCTCAAACTCCCGACCGGCTCGCTCCATCGGACGCTTTTAACCCCCCTCATTACCACCACGGAGCTACGAATGAACGGCCCTCGATGTCAGTATCTCCCAGGGGCACCGCAACCCGGGCTCATTCAGGCTTCGGGCTAGAAAGTCCTTCAGTGCCCTTCCCATCGTATACTGATATACCATCCATGCCATCCTCACGACCACCTAGCATTCGACTTCCAAATTCAGTTAGCCCGTTAGAACGGTTACAAATTCACGAAGGATATGATGATTTCGCTCATGTAGGCCTCCCTTTCCGCAAATACCTGAGGAATTGGTGGCCTGACTCGATCCCCCCTCCCCAGCAGATTGGTTGCACGCTATTCCCGACCTTGGCAGGCTGGAAGTCTAAAAATGTCTGGGAACGCCTGCTCGGTATTGTAGCAGCTCCCAGTGTGCTGCTTCTTACCATAACGGTTCCAGTCGTTGAGCCGGAGGCAGCAGGGTCTGTGGAACCGGACCCCATACCCTCGGTGATCATTGAGGACGTCAACGATGAAGGGAATCCCTCCCCGAGAGTTAGACTTCCAGCCGATAGTCCAGTGATTGTGGCTCAGACACATGAGTATGCCGGATCAGTTTCCAACTTGCCGCCAACGCACCCCCATCGAAAGTCCTCGTATGAACAAACCGGTCGCCCGCGATGGGACTCGGAACTCCCCGCAGTGCCAGCGCCAGGTTCTTCTTCTATGGATCCTGCACCAGCAAAGGACTGGAATCGCTGGCTGATTTCCATCCAGCTTTTCACAGGTCCCTTTTTTGCCGTGCTCATCGCCTGGACGACCATGGACGAAGATCGTGAGCTGAGCAACCTCGTTCTTCCCTCTCTCGTCTCCTTATTATTCTCCTGCGTCTGTCTCACTGTCCTGATAATAAGCACCCGTCGTCAAAAAAACCACCGACGCCCCGGTGCAGATATCTCCCTTCCGCTCCTCCCCGACGAATCCCAACCCAACAAAGGCACTCTTCCACCGCCATGGCGGCCGTTCCTCTCCCTGCTTGGCTTCTTCGTGGCCATAGCGTGGATTGCGACGATCGCCACAGAAGTAGTCTCCCTCCTCAAGACCATGGGTGTCATCCTCAACATCTCCGATTCCCTACTCGGATTGACCATTTTCGCCGTCGGGAACTCGCTCGGCGATCTGGTCGCTGACATCACAGTCGCTCGACTCGGGTATCCGGTCATGGCTCTGAGTGCCTGTTTCGGTGGTCCCATGCTCAATATCCTCCTCGGTATTGGGCTTGGTGGTATGTATATGACCATCAATGGCGGGAGCCGGAGAAACAACGAGGCGCTACAGGATGTCACCCCTGTGCAAGTCCCCTATGAGATCGTCATCTCTAAGGTGCTTGTTATCAGTGGCGCGACACTTTTGATTATCTTGGCTGGGCTCTTAATTGTTGTTCCTCTGAACAATTGGAGAATGGATCGCAGGATTGGCTGGGGTCTTATCGCTGTTTGGTGTATCAGTACCCTGGGTAATGTGATTGCGGAGGTTATCTTGTGAATTGGAGTATTGAACACACGATACCCAGGAATGACTATTGGTTTATGTTTTCTTTTGGTTTGATTTGGTTGTCGGTGTCGGTTAGGCATGGTGTTTTTCTTTTCTGCGTTCCTGTTTTCAGTGTACAGATATCCACATGCTGATAGTACAGTCTTTCTGCATGTAAAGTAATTGTGGAAGGACTATGATATACGAAATGCATTCTCATTCAATTCTGAGCTTCCATATACAAGACCTTTACATTTGGGTGCTCTGTGATTAGGCTAGAAGCTAAATCTCTACTGGTATTCTATATACAGCTTAAGAGTCAGCAAATCTATCTTACCCAATATCTTGCAAATTTCCAACTGCGCTGAAGGCGTTGACAACATCATAGAAGACATGCCTCGCAATACACCCAGCACTCAAGGGCTGCCATTTGAAATTCTAGGTAGATTAGTATCTACTGAATAAACTCCCAGAAATGACATCTTTTTCATGCTATGAACTATTCAAATGATGAAGCCCTCAATGCCTCCCATTCCTTGTCCAACATTCTATATTGGATAACATCATACCATTTGCGGTCATACCAATACGCTTCACGACTCCGTCCCTCCTCTACAAATCCAATCTTTCTGTACAACGCACGCAGATCGTCATTGTAAGCAACAACTCGCATTTCAACGCGATGGTAGTCTCCGAAACGAAAAGCCCAATCCAATGCCCAGTTAATGGCTTCCTCTCCATGATATCGATACGGAGCCACTAGTGAGATCGCCAACCGCGTCGATCGATGATGAGACTGAGCTCTAGGATGTCCACTCCAGCCGGTTGGCTTTTGAGGCAACATTATCAACGACCCGACGATGCGTTAATTAACAACTGATTTATAAACTCAAAGAGGCCATATCATCTCTGAAATTTGGATAAGTACATATATTTAGGTCAGACCTTTATTGACTCGCACTAGTTAGGCAGAATAGGGCAAGGTAACCTCGCCACTAAACCAAGCCTTCTCCGAAGTCCTCAGGACCAAATATAAAACTGTCAAAGTCAAAGTTCACATCCTTGAAAATATCATCAAAACAAGCACCCGCAGGCCCATCCGCTATCAAACCACACCCAATACCATCCAGACTGGGGGACTTGCCCGTAATCCTAGCTGCGAGGGTCTCAAATGTCCACACACACTGCTGAACATAGGGACTCAAGTGTTCATGAGCGCGGAGCGCCATCAGCACATCTTTCCAAGATTGAGAAACAGAGTCTGTGAACAGTTCCGATCGAAACATGGCTGCGAGGAAGTTGGAACCCGCGATGTGAAGGTAGTATATTCTGTACCACCACGGCAGGAGTCCGATGGGCTCATCTAGCTCGAGTGACTCGATAACTAATAAAGCCACCTGCTGCGCAGCTTCAATGCACATGCTGGCGCTTTCACGGAGGAGTCGGTGGCTTAGGCTTGGTGATTTGAGCGAGTGGATGTCTGGTTTCATTGAGTAGAAGCGGGCGAGCATGGGTCTGTAGAGAAATATTCGGTGATGGAGGTAGCTACATAGAACAATAAAAATCAATTCAATGTTGGTAATGGAGAGTGATTCTTGGCTTACCGAAGATGAAGTAAATATCGCTCAGCTCGGGATGACCTGTCGGCGATCATTTTGAGGTTCTGCGACTGCCAATCACTGGGAAGACTGTTTTCCCAATTTTGGAGGCATGCATCTAGTTGCAATGCCGCGCTGTGGTACTCGTCTTGCTGAGACAGGAGTGGAGGGCGGAACCTGGCTGCGAGACTAGTTCGTGTCTGTATCTGTGCTAACTGGATTTGATTTCCAATTTCATGGAGTCCCAATCCCCAGTTATTATGCATTGGATTCTGGTCTAAATGCTGGAGGCTACTGGTTGGCGGTGATGGTATTAGCACCAATGCCGATGTTTTACCCAGTGACCAGGAGATACATCTATATGAAGTGAGTCAGTGACGATTATAGAAGAGCGACTCTTCCATAACTTACCGGTCGAGCGCAACACAGCTAGCCCATACTTTCCGTTTCAGGGCTTTGTCTTCACTGGAATCCTTTACTAAAGGTGCCTCGGCGAGGTGGCAGCACATACTCTGCGCAATTCGCATCGCCAATCCCGCTGTCATCCATGTCTTCTGTTGATTATTGGTGCAGTGCAGGTATCTATTCATCAACATCAGGCACTGTACAAGCTCTAGTGACCCTGGCTTCCATAACATAGACTCAGCTGGAAGCAGGGCCCATGCGCGCTGAAAAAACCAGTTTCCTTCTGCGTTTCTCCGGTGCAGTGAGTTTTGTTCATATCTTTGAACTGCCAGGGCAAACACTAGATTGAGTATACCGAGCAAGAGGTCGTAGTCTGCAAAGAGCGACGTTATGGGTGCTGAATATGCTTTTTCGTAATTTTCAAGAAAACGCTGGCGATCTAATACTGGCTCCACAGGGTCAACGTGTCGCCAGTATATGTCAATCAGCTGATCGGCATATACTCGGGGAGGCAATTCGGTCGAAGACAAGAGACAGGATTGAGAATGAAGGTCGAGATCCCCAAAAAGAGGCGCATCTACCAGTGGGACTTGACAGGTGGTAGGGATGAGTCCTGCCCTTGTGTCTATGGCAGCGGCGACCTGTCCGACAAACCGCCCATATGCGGTGTAGTATGCCCGGTCTTGCTCCAGATCAGACTTTGACTCTTGATCTTCGTCGATATAATGAGAAGCAGTTACTGAATTAACCATGGGGGGCGTTGTGGTCACCGATGCTGGCGGAGAGACCATCATTGAACCGGGCTTTTGAGATGATGCTCGTCCACGAGGCTTACGCGCTGTCTGCTTGCCAACGGTACTGGTGGAGTGGCCATAATCACACGTCTGATCTCTTGCCAGACATGCAGAGCATACTTTATGTGCATGTCAGCCTTATGTACAAGCTCTGAGGGTCAATGAAACAATGGAAGTAAGAAATACCCGGGCGAGCGCCATCACATTTAATCTTCCTCAAGCGACATATTTGGCAGGCGTTTGTGACCTTCAGTCTCTGCCTGCGTAAAGAGTTTGATGGCACGTGCTGGTCACTCATAACTTCTTTCATCACTCCTGTAGTAGACAGTTGGGGGGGCGAGTGACCCCATCGATCAGGGCATTCTGCCTGATTGATAATCATAACATAAACCAATCAGATGCCTTTCCGTCTCAACCTGAACGGCCCCATAGCGGAAAGCACTTTCATTCGCTGAAAATTTCCACTTTTTACAGGTCGACCAATGAAAGAGCATCCCGTCTTTGATAGCTTCCGTGGGCAAAACCATTATATAGATCGAAAACAATATTGAAAGTTGCACTCACATTTCTCTCCAAACATGTCTAATATTGAATCGAAAACTCCTGTCAGCGCAGGCGAAGTCGAAAAGAGCCATACCTACGATGGTTCCGGAACCGAGGATGACCCATTCGTGGTGGAGTTCCAAAAAGACGACCCCAGCAATCCGATGAACTGGGGTCAGTTCCGCAAATGGTTCATTGCAGCCATTGCAACTTCTTCAGTCTTCGCCGTGACCTTTACTTCCTCCGCGTACTCGGTGTCAGCAAATGAAGTCTTCCAGGACTTTGATATCAGCACCGAGGTCTTCATTGTCGGGCTTTCCCTCTTTGTGCTAGGGTTTGCGATTGGCCCTGCTGTATGGGGTCCCTTGGTAAGCCATTGATTCTTCTCATCATTTTAACGAAACACAGCTAACCATACTCCTTTTTATAGTAAGTTTTAAGGATGCCATCCTATACACCTACTATACAGAGGCTTATAGCTAACATTGACTCAAGGTCGGAACTATATGGAAGACGGATCCTCTGGATCATCACTCATATCGCCATGGTTGCTTTTCTAGGAGGCTCCGCAGGCAGCCAAAACGTGGCTACCCTCCTCATCCTGAGACTCTTTGCTGGCACATTTGGCGGCTCACCCCTCGTCAACTCCGGCGGAACAATTGCCGATATATTCCCGCCTGCCCAGCGTGGTCTGGCATTGACTATCTACTGCGTTGCACCTTTCCTCGGCCCGATTCTGGGTCCAATCGTGGGCGGCTTTGTGTCTGAAAATATCGGATGGAGATGGGTGCAGGGTGTCTGCGTGATCTTCATTGGTATAATCGGCATTCTGGGTATTGCTTTTATTCCTGAGACATATGGCCCGGTTTTACTTCAACAACGGGCACGTCAGTTGGCCAAGGCCGATGGCAAGGTCTACGTGAGCATTTTGGAAAAGAACCAAGGGAAGAAGAAGCCGTCGGAAGTCTTCAAGCGCGCTTTGTTCCGTCCCTGGATTTTCCTCTTCCTCGAGCCCATCGTCTTGGTAGCATCACTCTACATGGCCATTATCTACGGCACGGTCTACATGTTCATGGGTGCCATGCCCATTGTATATAACGAAGACCGCGGCTGGAGTGAAGGTATCGGCGGACTGTCATTCATGGGAATCGCAGTTGGCATTATCTTTGGACTGATCTACGCAATCTGGGACAACAACAGCCGATACATGAAGCTCTTTGCGGCAAAATCAGCAACGGCCGAGTCCCGCCTGCCACCTGCGATAGTGGGAGGTATTGCCCTCCCAATTGGTATGTTCGCCTTTGCCTGGACAAACTACCCTAGCATCCATTGGTCTGTCAGTATTATCCTGTCTGCGCCGTTTGGATTCGGCTGTGTACTCGTCATCTTGCCAATCATGAACTATTTGATCGACACTTACACCATCTATGCTGCCTCTGTTCTGGCAGCAGCTGCCATCTTCCGCTCGCTTGTGGGCGCTGTTTTCCCCCTGTTCACGACGCAGATGTACCACAATCTGGGTATTCACTGGGCGTCGTCTATTCCGGCATTCATGACTCTCGCTTGCATGCCATTCCCCTTGATTATGTATCGCTATGGCGCAGCGGTCCGAATGAAGTGTAAGTACTCATTTGAAGCGGCAGAGATGATGAGGAAGATGCAAATGCAGCAAACGACTGCTACTGCAGAGAAGGATAAGGACTCGGCGTCTGAGTGAGCCAGAGGAATATCTAAACATTGTTCCGCTAGAGGGGCAAGGGTACAAAGGTTAGAAGCACGAATGCTTGCCAGAGCTTCATTCGTTTCTAGCTTAGGTTTGTATCTCTTGACCACGAAGTACCTAGATAAGTATTGTTATAGATGAATATCATGGGGGTGATACAACCCCTAACTGAGCACAAAATGGGAAGGTACCTGGGCGGTACCTGCCCAGAACTACGTACATAGTTAGCTACCTACATACATACATACAGGGTTAATTCGGCCTGGAGTGGCCAGAATGCATCTTCTTTAAGGCTTCAGCTAAAACTAGAAACAGTTTTCAATGTTGCTCCAAGTTACCTAAGCATATGGATAATAAACAAAAATGAGTATTCCAAGAGAAGTACAGCAATACAGCTACTCGCTAACCACTCTCCCATTATCCATTGACATCGTCACCTGGTTCTCCAATGTAGGTACGATCATGTCATTCCCCTTGTCTCTCTGTACAATATGTGATCCTAAAACAGAAAATAAAATAAGACTCTCCAATTCAATCCTCACAGCACGCGTCCAGCTGACGAGCTTGTGCTGCGGTCATTCACTTGAGTCTTCCTCAGGGGCTTGCCTTGCTGGATAGACGCGAGGAGGGCGCCTCGGCCGGCGCCAGCGGCTGGGGGAGCAGGTGGAGGCGGGATGCCGGCTGGAGGGGGTGGCGGGGGAGCAGATGGGGCTCCGCCAGGGGGTGGGGGAGGGGGCATGGAAGGAGCACCGGCTCCTGGAGCAGGAGGGGGGGGAGGGGGGGGAGGGGGAGGTACTCCAGATGGTGCGGCTGGTGGAGAGACGGCATCGCCAGAGCCTGGAATAGCAGGAACTGGAGGCAGAGTTGCTGGGGGTGGGGGAGGAGGTGCAACAGGGCTTTCTTGTACCGGGGTGGCGGACTTCGAGGGGGACTTGTCGTCGTCCATGGCACTCAAAGGACGCGGGGGCGCCATAGTGCCAAACAGGATGCTGGCAAGTTGTTTGGCGCTGCCACCGGTTGGACGGTCATCCTCATCGTCAGACGAATCGAAATCGGAGCCAGCAGCGGACCAGTCGTCATCTTCCTCAGGTCGGACACGAGTCTTGCGTTCCAGAGGGGCTGCACCAGTGAAGGTGGGCTTGATGGGTTCTTGCTGGGTCAAGCGGTGGAAGGGATTCGTAGACTGAGCTGTAGGCGGCGAAGTGGCATGGGTAGGCTCAGATGGCTGACCCATGTTCTTGAAGTATGGGTTCTTGGACTCAGCATCAGGTGTGGTAGCAGGAAGACCACGGCTGCTCTCGGGGGAGCTCACTTCGCTAGGCACGCTTTCGGGGGCGGCGGGTTCAGGAAGGGCTATCGTAGGCACTGGGGGTGGGGTAGGGAGTGTCTGGCTCTGCGTTGGGGTGCTGTACTGAGGCGTAATATCGGCAGGGCCTTCGTCATCAGACGATGACTCGTCAAGTCCCTCGAGTTCACGCTGCAGCTGTCGCTCACGTTCCTTGGCAGCTTCCAGTTCAGCGCGCTGGGCTGCGAGACCAGCTTCCTGTTCTTTGGCCTGTCGGCTAGCCTCTTCCCGACGACGCTTCTCTTCCTGCTTCTTGATCTTGCCCTGGCGGACCTGTTCCTCAAGAGCACGAAGTCGAGCGGCCTGGGCATCCTTCTCACGTTGGAATTCCAGCTCGCGTTGGCTTGCCTCGCTTCTGTGAATGTGTTAGTCAACTACACTAGTTTTGTCTCTATCAGCCGTTGGTTACTCACTCCAGACGCTTAGTCTCCGCCTCCTGCACCTCTTGTTCTTCCTTGATGGTTTGCTCACGGGCAGCCTGGTCCGCCTTGGCGGGATCCTCTGCCTTCTTGGCATCAGCTTGCCCGGCACTATCCGTCCGAGCTCTGCGGGTGGGCGGTGCCGGGGGTGGCTTCTTGCCCGCAGTCTTCGGAGCTGGTTCACTAGGACCACCCCGTTCCTCGGCGAGACGACGCTGTCTCTCCTGTTCCCGCTTGGCATCTTCTTCCTCGGCGCGTCTGACACGGTCTTCGCGCTCCTTCTTCTCACGTTCCTGACGTTGCGCAAGGGTCTCAGTAGCATCATTTGGCTTCAAACCAGCAGCAGCCATGCGCTCCGCAATGCGCTTCTGGGCACGCTCCCGAGCAGCCGCCACACGATCTTCGTGAGTGTTACCAGGAAGAGAGGATGAGGAGTCCACGGACTGAGGCATCGAAGGGCGCGCAGCAGATTCGACAGCTGGAGATGCTCTCGGGGAAGGTCTCTCGCGCCTGTGAATTGTCAGCATTAAACACTTCTCCTAATTGACAAGAATAACATACTCTTCTTTGCGAATATTTGCAGTTCGCGCATTACGGCTCAGGTCGTAGATGAAGTCGCGGATGACATCCTCAACTCCCAATGCATCTTCCCAACGACGCTTCTCATGCTCACGTGTGGAAGTTTGGCCTTCGACCCGGAGACTGTCTTCCAAACTGCGAGCGAAATCACGGACACTTTCCTCAACATCGCGAGTCATAGTGTCGTTGCGCTCCCGCTCCATTTTCACGTTAGTGCTCTCAGCCTCCAGACGACGAGCCGCTTGGCCATCATCATCTTCTGTCGCGGGCGCCGGGCGCCCAGAAAGCTCGGCAGCCCGGGCTTGCATACGCGCACGGGCACGGGCCTTGATTCGATCTGCCTCGGTAACAGTGCCGCCAGGGCCAGTGCCAATGATGTTAGAAGCACCACCGGGGTGTGCCTTGGCGTCCCTAAGTCGGAATAGCTCAAGCTTCGCGTCCGCGATTTCACGCTCAAGGCGACGAACGTCAGATGCAACCTGAGGAACTTGATCTTCAAAAGACTGCAGTTGGCGGCGAAGAGCCCTGCGCTCCGCCCCATTGTCCACTTGACGGAATGCGGCATTGGGGTGGGTATCGAGGTCGTCCTGTACACGACGGATGCGCTCCATGAGACTCTCCGCCTCACGGCGATCCTGGCGGTCTAAATCATCATCCTCCTCGGCACGGTTCTCATCTTGGAAATCGGCAGCGTCAATCATGACTTTAGTCTCGCGGATCTTCTTTTGCAGCTGTTCCACGGAGTACTCCTCGTCTGAGGCGCCAGACGCGGCTGGAGACGGGGTACGAGCCTCGTTACCAACGCGACGGCGTGCACTAGAGCGGTATCCACCAGCGGTGTCATTGTTCTTGAACATTGTTGCATCCTTGCGGCTGGCGCCAGCAGAGCCTCCCGCACCACCACGGAAGGAGTGATCCTTAAGGTAGCTGACACCAGTCTTCTGTGGCTGCAGGAACGCCCCCGTAGCCTTGCGAGTTTCAGCATCCTGAGATAGAAGAGACTTCACCGTACCGATAGAATCATTCAAGTGTCTCGTAGAAGGAGGAACAAGCTCGGGTGGTAGACGGCTAGGAACTGGGTATCCGTTAAGAGCGCGATAGATCAGGTGCATAGCCACGGCGAACTCATCCATGTTCAGTCGACCGCGGTTATGAGGATCAGCCAGGGTCCAGATGCGTTCCAGGTCTTTTCTATTCAAACCACTTTGGCCCATGATCTCGATGGCAGTCTCTCCACTAATGAAGCCCTTGCGGAAACCGTCCCATGCGCGGAAAAGATCATCGTAAATCTTCTTCTCCTCCTTCGTAATTGCCCAGGCAACTTTAGCATTTCCTGAAAGACCAACAGCACTGAAACCACCTTCACGCCCAGGCTGTGGCATGAGCTGCTGCTTCATGGCATCGATGTTGGGCAAACCCTGCGATGGTGTGTTAATAAATCCCCATTGGCCTGGGATGCCCGTGGGCTGAGCCACCAGGCCTGTAGGCTGCACACCCAGACCTTGCATTCCACCAGTCTGGGCGGGGCTGAGGTTCGAACCGTAACCAGTAGGCATAGGCGGCATTGGAGGCCGGGGGCCGGTGTATCCGGTAGCCTGCGGGTTGCTCATGAAACCGGTTTGTTGAGACTGAAGGAATTGAGGTTGGTTCTGGCCAGGGAAGCCAGTTTGGTTGGGCTGCTGGATACCTGTCTGCTGGGGGAAGAACCCGGTAGGCTGTGCTGTCAGTTGTGACAGGAGCTGTGCGTTGTTCGGTTGCTGCGGGACGGGCTGTTGAACAATTGGAGGCGTCGACTTGTTCTCCATGAGAGGGGCATCGAAGTTGGGCACGTTTGTTCGCTGCTGTTGGACCGGCTCCTCGGGGACATCGAACGAGATGATATCAACCATGCTGGAAACCTCGTTCTTGATTGTCTCGGGTAGGGAAGAAGGAAGCTCGCGACCGGTGAGACGGATATTGCAGAGGTACATAGCCAATGCAAATTCGGGGAAGAACAACTGTCCAGACTTGGTGGTATCAGACAAGACCCAGATCTTAGAAAGATCAGCGCCTGTTAATTTGGAGCGCAGCAAAAGATCTCTTGCTTTGTCACCTATTGCGACCAGTCAGTACTGCCATACAAGCCATAAAATGTAACGCATCGGGTGAACGGAAACCCACCCTCCATTGTCTTGCTATCGCCAACAGCAGACTTAAAAAGCTGCTCGAACCTCGCCTGGTCCTGCGCCGTGATGAAAGAAAGCCGAATGCTTGGAATCTTCGACCCTGTCTTCGGGGGCACCTGAGGAGGCGCCCCAGAGCCAGCAGCACCTTGGAAGGAGTTCGCGATATCGGTGGAGGTCTTGAATCGAGTTGGTATCTGCGGCACTGGCGGCGGCTGCTGCGCCTGATTCTGCGGAGGGAATCCAGTATATTGTGGTTGGAAGCTTTGCGCCTGCTGCTGCTGAGGTTGCTGGGGCGCGGCGCCAGGGAAGCCAGTGAATTGCGGCTGGAGCTGTCCTGCGGGGAATCCGGTGGCTTGAGGCTGTACCTGCGAGTTACCGAACGGGGAGGGCTGGCCGGCGAATCCGGTCGGCTGTGGAGCAAGACCAGTGGGCTGTGAGGCAAACCCAGTCGGTTGAGGTTGTTGCATTGATGGTGGCTGTTGACCCTGGGGGAATTGTGAATAGGGGGGTTGCTGCTGCTGTTGCATGAACGGTGCCTGGCCGGGGCGGCCACCGGCACCACCCCCGAGGAAATTATTCGACGAGGAGTACATCACAGAAGCCACGCTCGCATGAGCAAAAGAGATGCAAAAAGCCAACAAGAAATTGACGAGAAGAACGAATGCAACTTAGCGGGTTGAGTCTCAGGAGGATGCGAATGACGCCGTTGCTAGACGCGGAGGCACCCACGCTAACCCCATCTAGTGATTAGTCATGTACCCGCTATTTTTGGATCTACAACTGGAATACTTTGGTTGATCGATGTAAGTGATGATTTAAAGCTTGAAGCTTGTAAATTTGTCGGTAATAGCTAGTTGATTATCTAGCCAAGTCTCTCCGAAAAAGCAGAAGGCAAAAAAGAAACGCGCCAGCAAAAAAAGGGGCCACCCATGAATCCCCAGATCGAAACGAAAAAGAAAACAAACGCAAGGCATAAAGTCCATAACTGCTCCATGCGCCAGATTTTCAGACCTAAGAAAAGAAGACGAATGGTCACTCGGTATCACCCATAGGCAATTACTCAACGATGTTCTGCTGTTGCTGGTTGGCGGCGTTGGCAGCCTTGCGGAGCTCGTACTCCTTGGTGAATTCACGAGACAAGATACCCAGGTCCTTAATCAGAGCCTCGGAGGCGTTGACGACAGCCTGACGAGGAGTTATATCGCCATCAGTCTGGATACGCAGCTGGAACTCGGGAGTCAGCGGGTGAGGAACCTAATAGGTCTTTGTTAGTATATGTTCAAAAAGAAAAATCATAAAGCAGGTTTCTTACGCGGTAAGCCGCGAAGATCACATGAGGAGTCTTCAGAAGACGCTGACGCAGCATGTTGCCGAGGGTGTGGTCTTCCTTGCGGAAGGTAAAGATAGCAGCAGAAGGGAGGCCTAAAGAGAATATGGTCAGCGAGATGGCGCGCGCAACATTGATCAACATCACTTACGGGTGTCGACCTCAACGTCAATCTTGCTTTCACCAGGAGCAAGCAGGATCGCTTCGTAACTATATTCATAGCATTGATTAGCTGATGGTTTCCACAAATGAAAAACAAAACGTGAAGATGCAGAGAAGGGACAAAAGGAAAGCAAACAAAGGCCTTAGGCCTGATAATTGCAATATGTTGATTCAACTAACACGTCAGGGGCATCATCGCTGAGGTTAGGGGGAGGGTTGCGCGGATGGCGACCAGGGCCGATACGGCCAGCACGCTCTTTGGCGATAGCCACGGTGGCCGTGATAATGCCAGGACCCTGAGGCATGATTGCAAAACAGGTGATTCACGGAATTTGCAAAGGACAAGAGGATAGCAGTGCACGAGTATCGTAATTCACAGGTAGACAAGAGGAGGGAAAAGATGTTGACAGCGGAGCAGATGGGAGACATAAACCCGGCGTAATGCTCTTTCCCTGGGAAGGAGCAACGGCGCGAGGAAAGCGCAACCATCGATCTCCGTGTCCTTGCCTCCTTCCCGTTTTGACGAGAAATAAAATGGAAGCCACGATTTACCCAGGATCTGGGGTAAATTGATCTGCGGTACACATGATGCATCCAGAATCCAAATTGAACATCAAGTATTCAAAGCACAACCAACTCCACCAGGGCAACACAAAATGGGCAAAATTTCAGAGAATCAAAAACGCTGGAATGCACTCACCGATCTGGGGCGTTCATAGTTGCGAGAAAAGCTTTAAAAACAGTAAAAGGCTTTGAAGTTAGATCGCAAGATACGTATATCTGTATCGTCTGTTTCTATGATGTATGTATCCAAGAAGTTGTAGAAAAGAGGTTGTAGAAAAGAGAATCTGAGGAGGAGTCAAAATCTGGACGTAGTTTCAAGGTCTATGTATAGCTAACCAGTTCTTTTTGGCTTGTGAAGGCAGCGATGATTAAACGCGCGGTAACTTCAGAATAGGCTTTTGAGAGCCCTTATTGACCTTATCGGCAAAGGATGACTTCGTACAAAGTAGCCCAATGAGGAATTATACTTTAAAGGGTTATTTCGGCCCTGACTTCGCTCCTGTTCGACGTTGACGTTGAGTGATGAAGATATCGTGATACATTTGATATCGATATCTGATATCGATCATGTGACAGCCCTTATGTATGTTATCACGTGACTGTCCTTGATCCACGTATGCTGGGCACTTACTATATGGCTAGATCACAATGGCAGATTAATGATCTTCATTTCACTTACAACTATTAGCATGGTGCTTGTAAATTAAAATACTGTCCGCAATTGTACGTCAAACACTTACGTTTGTCACCGGAATGTAGATGGTGATCACTCAATTTCTGAGACATTATCTATTGTTTCAGTTCCTGGAATCCACCATGCTACTAAGACATGCAATATTTCCACAATTTCTTATCTATTCGATTGCACCATGTCTAGGAAAGCTAAGATACTCAGCCCACGATAGCAAACTAAAGTTATAGTGGACACACAGAATCGGTCATCTTGATATGACATGAAAAATATATTAGCCGTAGTATATGGAGAAAGCCCATCTCAATGCAGATCTACGCTATTGTAAGATATACATGCCCACGGCCAAAAACACTCAAAGGAAAGAAACAAAGAGCTGGAAAGAGCCGATATGACGGCCACAAGGCCCGAAATGTATTAAGAGGGTCGAGTAGACGCAGAGCGCTCTGGCGAGTAGACAAATGCCAAAGAAACAATAAAAAATGAAAGATAGATAGAAACCTATCAAATAAATAAACGCCATGTCTCTTCCAGCGCCGATATCGTAAGAAATCAAGGAAAGAAAGTGAGAGGATCGAACTCAAAAGTCAAACCAGACTAAAATCACAAAGAAAGCATATGTATTCATACTTGTAAATGCCGAATCCCTTTGCCCGGACCGGAATGACCATGGCGTGATGATACAAGGAAACCCGGGACGGGGGAACGAGGGGTGACATACAAGT
Source organism: Penicillium griseofulvum (assembly GCF_001561935.1). Taxonomy (NCBI): domain Eukaryota; kingdom Fungi; phylum Ascomycota; class Eurotiomycetes; order Eurotiales; family Aspergillaceae; genus Penicillium; species Penicillium griseofulvum. Next base: position 1,172,983 of record NW_024467471.1, on the reverse strand, counting down.
TGTGAGACGAGGGCCGGGGATGCATTGTCGAGACATATCCAAATGGCACGGCAAGCCCTTCTCTGAGTTGATGGTATGTGCGTCATATGTCATGTCGTAGAGGGGAGGTATTAGGAAATGGAAGCGGAAATGTAAATGCAAAGAAAGGGGCAAGCTATACAGTGTAACGGGGACAGATTTCTTTTCAGGTGCAATGCAAACACGCTTTCATAGTCGAGGTGGAAAAGGAGGAGGGAAAGAAAGTGAGATAGAACGAGGGATTTAGTGCACGGCGCTCAGCAGATCCCCGAACGAGGACGTTCCTCGCTTCATCTTCCAGCTGCTCTTCTTCTTCTCGCGTTTCTTCACCATGTCAGCCCAGGCCTCCTCGTCGTCTTCGTCATCGGAACCGGGCTTTCCACCTCCAAGGCCGGTACCTGACCGTGAAACGGGGCGGACGGTCACAGTGGCAAGATGGGATTTGGGAATCTGGGACTGAGGTATCGGCATGGACGGGTTGTGGTTTTCATCACCGAAAGGCTTATTCGATGACGCCACTGCGTAATTCGATTCGGGCATGACTGATACTGGACGGTAACGGGGTGCCATACCCACAGTGCTGCGCTCCGACGGAGCGATTGAAGGGGCGTATCCAGTGTTGGGACGGAATGGGGTGCCGGACAGATTCGGCATGGGTGAGCCAGTCCTACGAGTTGAGATGTTGGGGTCCAGCATGCTCATCGTACGCTGATCAAATTGGGGTGGAATCGAGGGCGGCCCATTGAGAGGCATGGACATCGGCCGCAAGTTCGGGTTTCCACCCATGGGTCCTGCTATAGAAGGAGGGCCCATGGATGGCACGGGCATCCCTCCACCGGGCATCATCATAGGAGGCATTGGCATGCCTTGCATCATAGGCTGGCCCTGCGCGCCTTGCATTTGCATCATTTGCTGCATCCATTGCATTTGCATCTGCATCATGTTTGTCATCTGTTGTGACAGCTGGATAGAAGCTTGCTCCCCGGCGTTATAGTTTTGTTGCGGCATCATCGAGTATGGTCGAGGGACTCCGCCATTCTCCTGCATTGCTTGTGTGTTGGGGCTTCCTCTGCGCATCGCCCGCGCCCGCTCCTCATTTGCTATAACACCAACAAGACCTCCAGGGGGAGGTGCGGGGGACGAAGATCCTCCATATACCGAACCACCTCCGAATGCCAACGATTCGCGGTTGGGGTTGTTAACTAGACCTGCACCGAAGTAAGGGTCTCGCGGCAAGTTCCTTGCGAAAGGTGGCAGACTGACCCGGCTGCCGTTGGGATCGGCGCCCGAAACAGAGTTGGATGATGATATATACGGCGGTTGCATGGATGCACGAAGGTTGGGATTGGAGCTGACATTATTCAGGCGGGTTGGCGGGCGGTTCTGGCTGGGGAAACCGTGCGCGGCCAGAATACCGAGTGGTACATCGTCATCCTCCTCCTCGCTGCTCTTCCCACTAGTGGACCTCTCGCCTAGTGCAGACAGGCGACTTGGGTGCAAATTGAGCGTACTGCTGCTACCTCCGCTCATGACCGGTCGTAGCGATTGAACGGGTGCTTGCTGACCTGTGATCTTCATCATCTGCTGACGGTACACAGAGAGATGAGCCTCCTGCTTTCGCCGTTGGCGTTCCGTTTCACGCTGCTTCTCCAACTCATCCTGTTCATCTTCAGACTCCTCATGATCAGAGTCTTGATCGCTCTTAGTCGCATCGCTATTGGAACGTCGAAGTTCTTGTTGCTGGCGATAGTGCTCGAACTGAGATGGAGTCATCACCTTGTTACCTGGCGAAGTCGATTTAGGGATACTATCCGCGTACTGCACAGCCAACCGCGCGTGATCCACGATGGTGGGGTCCAATCTGTCGGCCGGACCGGGCGAACTGCGATATTGGAAAACATCATCATGTTCTGGGTTCACTTGGCCAGAGTAATTGGGTGCTTTGCCCTTATCAATCAACGGGGTTCCCCAAGATGGGCTGTCCTCAGCCCATGGCGAAGTGCTGTCTTTACTCCACAAGACAGATTTTCGGACCAGTTTGGCATCTTCGTCATCAAAGGGTGCAGATTCCCCCTTGGGTGAATATGCCCCACTCCTCCGCAGTCCTGCTCTCTCCGTTCCCTTCGGGCGCTCCAAAGAGCGATGTGTCGTGGTGGCCGCGGTAAATTCATTTGGAGACGGCGAAGGCTTGCGGAAACCAACAACTGGATCGAGAGTAGACTGGCTCTGGTTCAGCGGTGGAGACTGCGGGCCACGAAGCAAGCCCTCCTCTGACGGGCGACGATCCCAGGAGTAAGGGGGTGATTCGACAGCTGTCGATCGGTCTGTATTAATAGAGGGGGGCGCAGCAGCCCTGCTGGTCTGGAACTCAGGTAGAACATGCGTCGGCGGAGACGAGGAGTACTGCGATATTATCAGCACTGCATTCTTGCCTGGATGAATGAGTGCAGATCTTACCTTGGCCGGTTTAGGGGATGACCCCCGCATTGCTGAACCCTCTCTTGTACCCAGGTTGTCAAACATCGAATTGAAATCGTCCTGCGAGCCGAGGGCGAAGTCCGTATCTGGCAGCTTGGGTGGAGTGGCCGTGCTGTCGGTGCTGCCCGTCACCGGACGATTCTTTGCGGCATCGGGTGTTTGTTGCCGAGGTACCTGTGGCCCTGACTTGCTGAATCGCCCCCCGAACGAGAAAGTCCGTCCTGCGGCGCGTAGCGCACTGGATAGATGTGGTGGAGCTGGAACATCATGGATCCTAGAATGCGGGGATAGGTTGTCGTCGTGCGGAACCTCGGTGGATGATGGGAGGGTGGATGACGAGCTTAGCCTGGTTGACGTAGAACTTTCGTAGTAGCTACCATCACGGTTCCCAGTCAGCCGTCTCCTGAGAGAATCCATGGTCGAAGGGCGATCATACCGGCTCTTGTCCAGGGGTCGCTCCCTTTGGGCGAAGATATTATCAGAATCCTCCATCGATGGCCCCGTATTTCCCTCACTCAGCGGCTTTGTTAGCACCGCTCCATCCGTCATAGATCGATGAGGGCCCGGGCGCTCGAAAACTCGAAAGGAAGATTGAGGGGTTTCCACGTCCTCTAGAACGTTGCCGGACGATTTTCGCCTGGTAAAGCTCTTCGGCAATTTCATGGAAGCGGTTGACAGATGGTATTTGAATAACCTGCCAGTGTGTCTTTATGCGAGGTATCTCATTAAGCTTTAGTGTCGAATTGTGATGTGTCAAACGCAAGTGATCCAAATATAATAAACAAAGCAAAAGAATTAGGGGGTTAAGCTAAGAAAGACTTGAAGTTAGTCAGAAGCTTCTAGGGAGTGCAACACGGGTGTGTTTAGCGGCCGATCAAAGGCCCGGGCAGGAATCCACAGAAGTGGGTTGTCCGATCTGATGGCATCTCACAAAGATAATTATTTTTTTCCTTGCAGGGGGATTTGTTTTTTTTTTTTTTTGTTTGAAAAGGATTGAACCCACCAAGTGTCGGGAGCAAATTATGTCTCGTTTCAGTTTGGAAATAAAAACACCCAATAGAAAACTAGAGACGCGGGGAGTGGATAGGGACCGTATGAACCACTAAGGAGAGTAAAGAATGGAAAAAAATGAAAAGAGCGAGAGAGAGAATGTGTAGAAAGAGAGAGGCAAAAAAGAGAAGACGCTACTGAGAGTCTAGTTCCCTTTGGTGTCCGGAGTCCCAATATGGTCTGCTATCATACTATTATTAATTATTATTTCTCTTATTACTACCTAAAAAAAAATAATAAACACTTGGGTACAATTTCATGATCTCATAGGACTTCCAATGTGAAACCGTTTGCTATACATAGTAAGTGGAAAAATTCCTTTGTGGACTTCCTAAAAATAAACATAAGGCAAAGTGGAATGTGAGAATATTGGGTCTAGACATCTGCTTATAATATATAATATTAATAGAACAGATACATAAAGGTACTCCTATTACTTTATACATAGTATTCCTATACTTCGCCAGTTCAACACATGAAAATCCCACGCCGATCGGAAATCACGTGAAGTCGATCCCGATCGACATTCCAAAGTTGACACTTTTCATTGTATACCCGAGGTACTATGTAGATATCTACATCTGTGCAATCTACATACTCCGTATATACATTGACATTTCCAAAACAATCAAACAGGTTTGGATGTATCGGAGACTACCTTAGTCGGCTGATTTATCTTGTACAACCAATAGTCACACAGGACTCGACTGAGAAATTCGGAAGATGTACTACATTGGGATGAGAGAGAACATTGAACTCAAAATAACCGCAAATACATGGTGTCAAGAGATATCAAGCGCTGATATCAATACTCCATATTTCCAATCACACAAACACCTTCTCCCTCCCGCCTTTTATCACGGATTATAAGTTATCTTACAAAAATGGCGACTTTGCAATTTCAGTTCGGCCCATCATCTCAAATGGGTCAGCTCGCTCAGATTAGAATCAAGCCAACCGGGAGCTTATTTGGCAAAGTGCAGATCGTAGTTCAGCCACTTGCGCGCAGTGATGCCCGCCACATCAAGACCGGGGGTACCGTAGGTCAAGGGCGCATAGAAAATGAAGCCCCAGATGGTGGCAGCCAGAATTATAAGGGTGGCAATCCAGCCTGCGATGAGCGACTTGCAGCCCATACGTTCCTTGGCCGTGATGAATCGGCGCAGGCTGCTGACCGACCGCGCCTTGGACTTGCCTGAAGGGTCATCCACATGGGGAAGTGCAGTGCGAGGGTCAAGAGGCTGCAAGTTGAAAATAAATTCAATCAGGGCACCACACACCATGGTAGAAGCCAAATGCGAGGGCAGGTAGTGATGCAGGAAGCGCTGACGACCCATCAGCCAGAAGGGAAAGTAGTGCGCAGCCCAGCACAGGAACAGGAAGCCGGTGCTGTTGTACAGACGCGAGCGCGTACCAGGGCCCCAAACTGATGAAAGTGTGTTAATTATCGGAACAAAACGGATAAGAGCGAGGTGTTTGGTTTTTTCTGACTTACTTTCTTCCAATGCATCAACGCCACGGCGAAGCGAGAGCTGGTCAGCACCAACAATTCCGGCAAATACGGCCAGAAGACTGCTGGCAATCCACCATCCAATGGGGTTACCCAAGAAGTAGATCTGCTCACGAGTATCATTCTTAGTCCAGAAGCTCACACCGCGCAGCAGGAACGGCCACTGGAAGGGCTCGGTAGCATAGGGGTGACTGCTAGTCAGGGCGTTGTTGTGGTGGAACATGGCACCCTGCAGCTCGAAGTACTTGCGCAGGAAAGGCAGCGTCTTGACCTTACGCTCCGCCTTGATAAGACGAGGACTATCCTCCTCCAGGTTCTCGATGTTCTCAACGTACCACGCGTTGCTGGACTGGAGGATATTCTTGTTACCATTGATTTCGGCCTGCTTGTAACCCCACTCTGGCAGCGGGGTTGTGTGTGTCCACAAAGCGACCCGAGTGGGAACGTGAACCAACTTGAACAGGCTGGCAAGAGTACGGAACTCCTGGGCAGGCTTGCCAGACTCGATCTTAAGCTCGAATAGGGTGTCGTTGTGGCGCTCGCCATCAGCCAGTTCCTGAGAGACCGTAGTGAACTCCTGGTTGGTGGGGAAAAAGGGAGACGCAACATCATGGGTCAGGAGATAACTATCGGTTCCAATGTGACGGAGCTGGATGATGTCGCCGTTACGCACGCTCTTGGGCTCAGATAGATCAACCAGAGGCTCGGCCGGCAGGATCTGCCACTGGTTGTTGGTGTCGTTGTGGGGATAACCGGTGACCTGCTGGCCCTGGCTGGAAATACGGCCATCGTCATAACGCAGGGGGTACTTATCCCAGTGGCTGTGGAGGAAGACCTTGGTGTCCTTGTGGCGCATGGTAATGGTGTCGAAGTATTGAATGCCAACAGACTGAGCGGTCATCTGGTTGTCACTAAGAGTCTCCTGGAATTCGGGGGTCATGAAGTCGTCGCCGGGGCCAGACCGATTGAGAATAGCGAAGTGGACCTGGAACCAGAACAGGTAGAACATGAAGGGGATAACGACCAATCCAACAGCGCGAGCCATAAAGTGCTTGCACCAGTCGACCATGCTCAGCGCTCCTTGGTCGCGGTTGATATCCAAGAGGTTCCACAAGTCAATGAGCACTGCCGCGCCGATGGTCACGAAAGTGAAGAAACCGACGTATTTGGTGGAGATGACACAGCTCATACAGAAGCCGGTCAGTAGAAGCCATTTCCACCACTTCCGGCCAAACGGTTGATGGCGCAACTTGTAGAAGCGGACATAGCACAAAATGCTGAGTGCCATTGAAATCACGAGGGTCGCGTCCAAAAGGATCAGACGGTCCTCACCCACGTGGGCATTGTCAAAGACCATCAGACCGGCAGCCAACACACAAGCTGGCAGAGAGTAGCCAGATTCCCACATGATGAGGAACACCACGGGGATTGTCAAGGCACCGAGAGTAGCCGGCAGGGCACGGAGGGAGAGGTAGGGCACATTGTTGTCGATGTAAGAGTCGCCGATGTTCTCGAACAGGAAGCTTCCATCGAAGCCCACAAGCCAACCCACGAGGGCAAACAATAGCTTTCCAAAAGGAGGGTGCACATCGAAGAAATAGGTACGTTGAAGGTAGTAAGAAGCGAACTAGCCAAGTAATATCAGTGTTAGTCAAGGGCCCCTTTTCGTAGATTGTGTTGCCACAAGAGGCATTGGACCTGATACCTTGCCGAAATGGACCTCGTCGAATACGACCTCGTTAGGGTAATCGATGCGGTAGAACCGTGTCGCAAAAGCCAGGAGGGTGAGAATCACTATGGCCAGCCAATAGTCCCATTCCGACTTCTGTTTGACCGGCACCGACACGGGAGTCGTCGCGCCACTATCAGAGGGCAATGCGGTTTGGACATCCTTCTTTCCGCCTCTCTTCCGCAGAGAGGGCGAAGGGGACGACATGTTGAAAATATGAAATGTAGAGAGCGACCGAGAAACTACCTATAGCCAAATAGACTGCCGAGGGATGTCAATAAAGGATCAACAAAGCAGAAAAATACCGCAATAAAGAGGGATATGAAGCTTACCAGAATCACCAAATAAGCATGGCACCCAACAATTGAGGCCAAGAAAAATATGAGAAAGGAAAGGAGATGTGGAGGGGATGGTGTGTTTAGTAGAGCGTTGCGTGTCTTCTTTCCGGCAGGGCGGTGGCCCCGGGGCGCCTCAGCGTATACAAATCCACTCCAACTCCTTGTTTGATATTGGACTGTCGAGTCCAGTATCGAGTATTCAAAGGAATTAGAGTTATATTTTCTTATTGATTTTCCCATACAGTGTCCTATACCATTATTTTCATGCGGACTATTTCATGTAAAGGGCTTTAGAACACCGATATCATCTCTCTTTGACCACATTTTATTGGTTTTCGAATATTCTTATTGGACAAATGTTTCCACATAAAGCTCTTGTATATTCTCGTTTAAATGACTCGACTAGAGTCTTGCTACTCCGCAGTGGACAAAGAGTCTCCCTTGACCCCTGTCAAGGTCCACCAAATCTGGTCTAGACAGTGCCGAATGCAAATATATATCCAAAGTTATACTTGGAAAACACCATTTCACAAAGCGTATTTCCGCCTTTTTGCCATAATCTACAAAACTGATACGTTATTAGATAGAATAAGACGAGAGAAGACCACTAAAAAGATATTACAGGGCTGCTAATGCGACTAGCTATTCTTATAAATATATAGATAAACAGATTAACGCCTTTCATCTGTCTCAACCTCTCGAATGACAAGCCACAAAGCCTTTTTAAAAGAAGCTTCTTCCTGTTTGGTCTCTTGAGTATAGCCCTCGCCTCGCCTACCCATACCTCTCCTCTCCTGATCACCCGACTCATTATACTTCTTCAACGAGGCGTTGAACCGCGTCAACTTAGACTTAGAAGACCAAGGCAATATCTCAAATTCAAGCTCAGCAATCCAGGGCTGCAAAGTGCCAATCCTCTGCTGCAAACTAAGCTCCTGCTGCTGCCTTTCATCTGTCCCAGCGTTGGCCATGGACACCTCGTTCTGAAGTTGTAGAAACAGAGGCGATTGCCGATTGATTTTGCCCTGAGAATCCAATATAGGTATTTTTGCGACATGTGCCAACGCATCCAGCTTTGCAATTTCAACTCTCAAGCCGCGTGGACCGAATATGTCCTTATTAGCTCTTTTGATAGACGAGTCCGTCCGGCTTTTGGCCATGCCTTGGCTGCTCAGATTTGCGAGCCCGCTGACAGCGGATCCAATCCAGTGCAGCGGGAATAGGATCGGGACGGAGTTCAAGATCCCGCCTGTTGCATCTAGGACTTGGAGGGGCGGACTGGCGGCTATGTCCTTGTTCAGTTGGTCGAGGAACGCGAGGAAGGATTCCTTGGGGAGTTGGTGGTTTCTCAAAATTGGTGGATATGCGCGGATGAAAGGAGAATCAGAGGGGGAGGCGATGGCTGGAATTGCGATTGGTTTGTGGTTTGTTTGAGAAGGGGTTTCTTGTACTGGTGGTGATTGGTTTGATTGTATCGAGGGTCCTGGAGCTGTGTATGCTGGAGGATGATCTGCTGCCTCTTCCACATAAGAGCGTCCCATGTCCTCGAAGGGTTTTTGTTTTGTTTCATTCATTGTGGGAGAAAATAAGCTGGTTCTTCAAATGTTCTCATGCCGGGGGGCCGACATCCTTTTAAGTCTGAAAGTGGGGTGGAGTGAGCTCAGCCTTGGATTCTAGGGGTTGCTTGGATTGGTTAGAGTAGATTGTATGTGTATATGGAGTCCTATGTACATGAATGTAGGCGTCCATGTTTATAAAAATAAGCCTTGACTTAGCCACATCTGGGCAGATCTTCCTATGGGTTTTGGGGGCTGCGCTACGCCTTATCGGGAATCCTGTGCGAGATAGCGTAATATCTCACCTCAACTCACTTAAGTAATGTATGGTTTCATTGGCTATATGTTCGACGAAATGCCCAAAATTCACTCCCAATAATGCTGTCAACATATGCAAAACGGATTGGCCACGAAAAATATGAACCCCAAATGTCATGCAAATCTTATGGTTCATGGGTATCACTTAAGCATCTGGCCTTAATCATCATCCGAAATATTCAAAAGTTCCAATTCCATCGACACCAATGCCTGGAATTCTGCCCGTGGCATTCCAGTAGCTTTTGCCAATCGGAACAAACTCTTGATACTCGTACCAATATGCTGTTTCACTCCCACTTCGTATGTGGACTGGCTCTCTGCCTCATGTTCTAGTTTGGCAATAGCCTGAGTGCTACCAGAAGATGCAGAGTCCGGCCGTGGGTGGTTCAAGTCTTGTGCAGCCTTATCATTGGGTATATGGTTTGGAGAATATCCGTTGGTGCGAGGTTCATCCTCTGGGTTGACTCCGTTCACCTGTCGCCGCAAGAGACTGGCCAGCATATCTCCGTTGAGCGATGACGGACCAACCTCCGGTTGCTCCTCCGTGGGATCATGATTGTCCATGGCCGGCTGCACGTCACCGTACTGTGAGAAATATGACTGCTCAGATAAGCCAGATGGACCTGGCTGTGATGAACCGGCACGAGGTGCGGGCGTCTTGGCTCCGGGTGTGGAGTCGTACTGAGCCCAGTAGTCATCGTCCTCGTCGTTCTCCGCGATGTTCTCCTGGGCTTTCTCTTCTTCGGCGGCCTTTAATGTATCAGCCAGCAGCTGGTCCTTCGCTTGAATATTTGCCTCTCCGATGGATGAAGCCCAGGTATTGTCATCCTCAGCAGCTCCCTCCCGCGGCAAAAGCTCTGCGACTCGCCAGCCACGACCACCTCCCTCCTCGTCTGTCGGGCACCACAAATAGACCACTGTCAAGCTGAATTCGGTGAGTGGAACCTGTGCTTTGAGAGTCTCATCGTCGACCCGTTTGTATGTCACAGGAAGTTCATCCGGAAGCTCAATTTCGCCCGATACAGGGTGTGGTTCAAAAGTGGCACCGTCAATTAATCTCTGCAGACGTTCTGCCTTGGCAGCATCCCAGCACAATAATTGTAGCCATGACTCAGTAGAAGATGTGGATAACGAGCTGAGAACTCCGACTCTTTGGCGCAGAATAGGGGAGAGAAGTGGCAACAGAGCTGGTGGTGCGCGGGGCGAGACAAAGGCTAGTGGGAGGCATGCGAGGAGGGGAGGAAGTAGTTCCCGAGTTTCCGGTGGGTTGATAAGTTCGACCATAATTGCTATAGGCTTAGAATTGAATAGAGAGAGAGGAAGAGAGAGAGGAAGAGGAGAAGGGAAGTCCAAAGAGTGTTTTGCAAGCTCTCCATTCGACCGAACGTGGGGCAACAAACAGAGCAATCACCGGGCCGTAAAGCTTACCGCGTTCTATCGGCCTTTTATATCTGCACCTTTGCACGTGGAAGTCTACATTTCTTCGATTGTATTTTTCTATATCCTTACAGTCTCACATTTACATATGTCTATCGGTTCTCTGTTTTCCATGTTTCAGATCCTTCACTAATTTAATTCTAACCTGGACTGAGCATCTAAAATAAACTCGCCGACTTTCAAAGATTTCCTTGTCCCACATTCCAAGGTTCCACATTCTTTTAAGCTGTCAACCCGATCGGAGTAGAATCAGCCGGCCAATTTAGAATTCGGTACAGAAATACGGGATACTGCAATACATCAACTAAGTCGCCGAACCGACGTCGGCGAAAAGGAGAGACAGTAATGGCCACGTTAGCGAACTTGGCGTACATCATCTCATTATAACATACTCGATAGAAAAGGGGGAGCGGAAAAAGATAGTAAATAGAGCTATAAAGGTCTCCCTATACGGAGTATGGTCTCGTGATTTCTGTTTGGTCATGTGGTAGCCTTCTCAGATATACTTTTAGGTGTCTTTTTGTAGGTATTTTCTCCCCCTTCTCTTTTTATGAGTAGTTGAGATAAGAGTATGGCAAAAGTAAATTGTGCAAGCGACTTAGTCATGTATAACCTGTGGCAAGAATAGTCGGCCGCTTATATGGCCTTGTGATGTTAGATTTTCCATTAAGATATCTTGTTAGTTGTATAGGCAGACGGCAGAAATGGCGGGAAAAGGCTTAATTTGTGAAAACGACTTTTCCTTACCTGTGAAAATCCGAGAAGAGCAAGGATTAGACAGACAGATTATTTAGCTGGAATGTGAGAATGGAGATTGGATGGAGAAACTAGAAGCCGAGATCCACCTGATCGACATCAATACGGAGATAACGGAGATAATTCCGATCTTCTATTCCAGTTTCTCCCCAAGCTTTGGACTTCCGTATCACAATCCTTAATCCCTTTCAAAACATTCCCCTTGGCTACTTTTGAACGACGCATCTCCATCGCGGTTATGAGCACTTCGTCTCCTCCCACTCCGCCATCAAGGGCCTTAATAGATGACGAACAGAGATTCAAAACCATTACATTACCTTGTGAGTGGGTGGAGGATTATCGGCCAGGTGGTTATCATCCAGTCGTTCTCGGCGACGTCTTAAACCACCAGTACAAGGTCATCCGGAAGCTTGGCGAGGGCTCCTACTCAACGGTTTGGCTCGCCCATGACCTAAAGTAAGTCCATCTTTCGCATTCTACTACCGACGCTATATATCATCGTTACTCATTTCGTTTAGTAACAGTCGATATGTCGCCCTAAAGATACTTGTGTCGGAAATCTCGGAATCAACAACTGAGCTACGAATATTACGCCATATCATCGAATACGCACTAGAAGAAGGGTCCCGATATATCACGCGATTACTAGACGACTTCGAACACCGCGGACCCAATGGCCTCCACAAGTGCCTAGTACTTGAGCCTATGGGCCCGAGTGTTAATACGATGGTCGAGGAGCTGCCGCAGTTTAAACCTCGTAGGCGAGGAATGAAGATTCGCTATCCGCTTCAGATGGCAAAGAGTATCCTTAAGCAATCCTTACAGGCTCTTGCATTTCTATATGAAAATGGTATTGCCCATGGAGACTTCCAGCCGGGAAACATACTCTTTCCTCTTATCGATGTCGACTCCACCCCTGAGGAATTGCTCCTACAAGAGGAAGATGTGCAATCCCGGTCGATCTCGCCTCCGGTACAGAGGCTAGATGGTAAACAAGATAAATGGGCGCCTCAATATCTTTGCGTTGCGCAGCCACTGGTGCACTTTACTTGCTACGCCGAAGGGTTTAAGGTCAAATTATCCGATATGGGCGGTGGTCAGTCCCTCTATTCCTTTTTCTTGACGAATATTAATACTCACACCTCAATTCCCTGGACAGCTTATTTCTTTACCGACCCACCAACAAAGCCCGTTACTCCACTCGGTCTTCGAGCTCCCGAGTTGATTCTTACCGGAGCTGTCAACAATACCGTTGATATCTGGAGCTTCGGTTGCCTTATTTTTGAGCTAATTACCGGACAGCCACTCTTCTGTGTACCATGTTCCGAGATGGAAGATGACGATCATCTTCTCTCCCTCACTGCCCAGCTCGGTGCCCTCCCCGACGAGTTATTCAGGCATTGGACAACCTCGTCGCTCTACTTCACGCCCGAGAGGAAGCTCTTTAATTCTCAGCTTGGAGGAGTCGCTCCCGGGGAGGAACCGCTTATAGTGGAGCAGACGTCCATGGAAGAGTGCTTCGACCGGGCAGGCCCGGATCTCGATGAGGAGGAAGCTAACAAAGTGAAAGCGCTTATTCGATGGATTTTGCAATATGACCCCGGGAAGAGACCTTCGCCTACGAAAATCTTATCAGATCCATGGTTTTGCGAGATTGACGTTGAGGACGACCCATCTAAGTAGTAAGGTATCTATAGTCTAGTATCCTGCGTGGCTATGAGGAAGATATCTAAGTAGGCTGCATGTCGTTTCGACGAGAGGACAGCGTAATGAATCACACAAACAAACATACCGTATGAAACATAGTAATTGTAGGATAATGATGACCATCTTGCTGACTGATGTTTGTATCCACTAATATTGTGCCAAGCACTACTCCGTACCTTGTATCTTATAAGCAAGGTAATGATTAGAAGCGGAATTAATTCCATATGGCGCACAATATTATCTTGCCCTGGTTTCTTCAACACGAACTATCTCGGTCAATATCAAACTCCCTTCTCTATAGCCTCTAGCCTATTCCAGTCCAACCCCCAAGCTTTGAGACGTCCTTCTTATTCAGCTATATCTCTATAGATACGTTTCTTTAACCCTCTATCTCTTTACGTGATCTCTCGTGGCTTCTGGGTTGTGACTGGTGGTCTCGGGCCCCTCCAATTCGGGCCCTCGAAATGTTGATCAAGATGGGTTTGGTCCAAAGGTTCTAGGCCTTGAATTGTGGAATTGGCTATGTCGGGTATTTTCTTCATTGGGTAATCCTCTGCTGCAACTGAGGCGTCCAAGAGTGACAAGAAAATGATTTAGCCAGAAATGGATTGAAATCTCTTGAAGTGTAAAATGGAATTTTCAATAATGAGTTAAGGCCCTATTCATATAGTGTCCGTGATATATTTGGGAGAGGGGTGGTCTCGTTATCTCGCGGGGCAAAAAAATGCGAATTTGGAATGTGCGCGGTCAGATATCTCTTCGCGCGTCGAGGGAAATTGACAATTGACCGTAGACTTAGCTTGTCTTAGCTCTATAAACTCCAAAAAAATGTTTCTGAATTGTCAGAATTGTCAGGATTGATAATCCGAGCCACATGCACGCTAAGACGCGCACTACTCGGCCGGCTTCTATCACATTCTTATCCTGGGGAAAAACAAACGAAACATTGCATCCCCACAACTCGTTACACATCTATATAAATTGGGAATCGGTCTGATTGTTCAGACAATTAGTTCAAATGAGCGACCCAGAGAAGGGCCAGTTCTCGCTCACTTTGACACCCGCCCAAGAACCGCTTACCCAGGAGCCAAAGCCGGAAACTACCGATGTACAGCCGGATAGTGCGTCCGATCAGGCTCCTCTTGAAGATGGTCGAAGCGATCTCATTTCGCAGCGCGGGGATGAGTGGGCCGCTCTAGAGAAGCGGGTACGATGGAAAGTCGACCTCCGTCTCTGTAGCATCGGTGGGCTTTTATGCAGTCTCAATTTACTAGACTCGGGCATTTTATCCTCGGCCTCGGTGACGACTATGCTCGATGATCTTAACTTGAACCAGGGGAACCGGTACTCAGTCTCTATCTTTATTTTCACAATTGCCAGTGTGGTCTTCCAGCTGCCGTGCACTGTGGCAGTTCGCATCATCGGTCCACGCATATGGTTCTCGACAATCACCTTTACGTTTGGCCTGTTGACACTATGCACTGCGTTCGTTCGTAACTGGCAGCAGATGATCGTCCTCCGTGTGCTGCTCGGTATTTCCATGTCTGGTATTTACCCTGGTCTGACCTACTTGGTTAGCGCCTGGTACCCGCGACGAGAGCAACAGCTCCGATTTGCATTCCTGCAGTCTGGGGAAGTTGTCATTCTGGCGACTGGCAATATCGTCAATTTCGGTCTCAATCATTTGAATGGCGTGGCCGGGTTAGCGGGCTGGCGCTGGATGTACATCGTCCAGGGTCTCATTACTTGCGTTCTGGGTTTCGTTACCTACTGGTGGATGGTCGACTTCCCCGAGAACTCCCAACGCAGCTTTTGGTTTCTGTCGGACCAGGAAGCACGTATCGCAACGCGCCGAATCCAGGATGATCGAGCTGATGTTATCCCGGAACCATTTTCCTGGGGAACGCTTCTTGCTAACTTCAAGGATCTGAAGATCTACGGCTTTGCCGTTATGTTTTTCTTGCTCAATCTCATCTCGACTGCCTTGTCGTACTTCTTACCCATCATTTTGCAATCGGGTATGGGATTCAGCTCAAATAAATCCATTCTGCTTTCTACACCGGTAAGTTGATTCAGAGTATAAAATGCCGCATTTTCTCACTATTTCGCTAGCCCTACTATTATGCTGTGATACCGGTTATTCTCACATCACTCATTGGAGATTTCTACCGCGTTCGTGGGCCACTGATCGTCTTTAATGCCCTTGTCCTCATAGCTGGGTTCCTGATGTTCGGTCTTCCCGCATCCAACCTCGTGACAGTACGATATATCGGTACCTTTTTGGCAACCGGCGCTTATATCTCTAATTGGGCTGCCCTCAATGCTTTCCAGGCCAACAATGTCGTGGGCCAGTGGAAACGAGTGGTCACTGCGGCGGCGGTCACTGCATGTAACGGACTTGGAGGTGTGGCAGGAAGCTATATTGTCCGCCAGCAAGAAGCGCCGCAATATCTTACCGCAGTTTGGGTGTCAATTGGGTAGGTGTAAGATTTATTGAACCTTGGGCTGCTGGCTGACCCCATTTCTAGTTCCCATATTCTTCTCATTGCAATCGTGGGTGCATTCACAGTTTACTTTTACATTGCCAATCGGCAGCAAGGACGGGGATCAAAAGTTCTTGAGGGTGTGGTGAGTACTTTTACCAATGCTCGGTCAAATGGATATAATCTTGCTAACGAATAAAATCCAAAAGTCTGGCTTCAGATACACCTATTGACGAAATTCAAATACGAAAACTCATCAGCTTATATTCATTCCATACACATACCTCTTTCATAGCCTTCAGTGTTGTGATATGTAGATACATGGTTCACGACAAGCCAAGTTACAATTTTTGGGGTTTTTAGCGTCACTTTCATCCAACAACTAATTGATATCGCATTCTATCTTTAGCTCATTTATTACATATTGATAGATATAGAGTGGCTTATATATGATTTGCTGCAACACTTTGATGAGTGTTACCGACCTCCTCGCCCACAAGGATAGACCATCTCTGATCCTCCAAATCCGCCAAGGAGGAAGGTAGGTAGGGACGGCGAGCTACTCAATGGACCGGTCCAGAACGAGCAATACATTCCTGGCTTCCACCTTTTGTGGTGATTTCCTCAAATACCAGCCATGGTGTTGATCTCTGTGAGGCTTGTACCGAGAGAATCTTGAGTGAAAACACCGGGGGATGACTTTAGTGAAAAGCGGCCAAATGCTGATAATGCAAGCGGCGATAATGATCAACCCGCCTTCAACGATCAGTAGGATACCAAATTTGGTTACGAACCCTGGTTTGATATAAATCAGTCCTGATTTCAATACAATTCAGGGATTGGTTCTTACACGTTGGGTCATCCATGGCGAAATCTGATTTAGAGATTGAATATACCGCCATTTTCAAGATTCTGGCTACATTTCTACTAAATGCTTCCATTAGTACGGATCATGACATATTTTGAATAACTTACAATCCACCCAACAGGAAAACACCCACCACGGCGAGTCTCTGTGCTAGAGGTGCATGCAATTTCCACACAGCTGGAATAGGCATATCAAGGATTAATATACCAGAGAGGATATTGAATGGGGAAAGAATTTCATAAGCGTTGACTGGATGAATGCATTGGGAATAAGAGCCATTCCAAGTTTCCCCTGCTTCAAAGGGATTTTTGAAAGCTATGCGGATTCTTGTCGAACTGGCTCTGTCGCTCATTCCTTCTATTACGGCAATAGTATTCCTACATTTGGGTACTGGAACTTCAATTTCCTCTTCTAATGTAGGAAACAGTCTGCATCTGGTTGATTGCTTGGCTTCCCCGGATTTTCCTTCGTTTTGGGTTCTAGACTCGAGGACTTACATTTCGGAGACTTTCGAATTAGAAATACAATATCTAATAAAGCATTGTTAACTAGTTGACCTCCTTCAACTTGATTCTCGGGGGATAAAAATAAATCCCTGTATCCCCATGCACTGGCTCCGTAACAAAATTTAGATACAATAGGGCCAATATGGATCTGGTTTGCAGATTTGGCTGTCTATTAAGAGCTGTTCGACACGATTGAGGAGACAATGGATCCTTGGAAGCAACATATCCCACGTGCGTAAGGTGGCGTCTGATAAGGTTGGGTCTCGCACGAGGTCTGTTCCGCGTTTCCGTGTATTGAACGTTTTCTAGGTAGGTTCCAAGGTTCTCATTATGCATAGTTGTCATATCTATGGTACAATTCGTGATTGTAGTTGTTCATGAAAAGAGATCCAGGAACATAATGACGTTTTTCCATTGTAATGGCGATGAGATACATACACATGCACAGATTTTGCGATCGAAGGGAAAGGGGTATATGGCAAGCAAGATGGGGGCGACCTCGCAGGGAAAAAGGTAGACGGGGAAGGTCGGCCCGCAAAAGAAAATTACATCCGACAATCATTGGAAAAGACACAAGCCCTTGGAGTGGCAATCTAAGCTGCTCGATCCTTGTCTTTCTGTTCCAGCTTTCCCACAAGCCGCTTCATACCCGTCCACTCGTCAGCTGGGACTTCCTCAGGCAGCCCACAGAGACCCTTGCCAACCTCAAAGACTGTAACAACGCCATTGAGGCCACCGGTTGCCAGACGGCGTCCTTCACGCTCATCCCACGCAACCTTATTAAGACTTCGGGACATGATGTTGCCGTGGGTATTGTCAACAAATTCACGCGCAACTGGCACTTCGGTATCTGAAGCGAGATCCCAGACTTCGACGTTGCCGGCACCGTCGACCAGAGAGAACACACCAGGTCGGGTTGGGTGCCAGCGGGCATCGTAGACAACATCATCACGGGTAATGTCGAGAATAGGTGAGACGACTTGGGATTGAGCCAGGCCAGATGTGGCAGAGGCAGTTGTGGCAGGCGGCCGCACACGCCATAGCTTTACGCTCCAGTCAAGACTGGAGCTAAGCATAAGATCGCCAAGGTCCACTGGTCCACGACCGGGGTGGAATTCGGTAGACATGATTGGCGCCGTATGTCCCTTGTAGGCTAGACGGTGATCTGTGCCGGACTTGGCTCCGGCACGATCGTATCGGTGGCACGGGTAGATGGCACCTTCTTCAGTTCCGACGATGAAGAATGTAGGATCAGTGTGGGGGAATGACATGGTGGTTGGAGCGAGGTCCTCAGTCTTAGATGGGGGAGGTGTCGTCAATTCCACACGATCTTGTGGGTAAGAGAGCATATCCATCGTCCAACCACAGACAACACCGTCCGTGGAGGCGGTCATGATATTGTGTGCATTCTGTGTGCCAACAATCGAGATGCTATAAACGGGATGGGCGTGTCCGCCGCCTGATAGGGGGGTTTTCTGTACCGGAGAGCCTCCGCCGGCGCGCGAGGAACGAGTGTCCCATACAAGCACCTGTCCAGAATAGGAGCCTCCAACAACAAGGTTTGGGTGGTAGGGAGAGAATTTTGCGGTGAGGATATCGGATGTCGAGTGGAAAACATATTCCGGACGAGATTGCAAGTGTTGGTTCCAGATCTGAACAAGGCCATCGGGTTCGTGAGGAGCGGAAGTATTCTTGGTGTATGATGCAAGCAACAATTCAGGGAACTGAAGTCAAAGTTAGCATGAGCCAAAGTCCATTTATTGAAAGTTGAAAGCTTACCTTGGGAGAGAAGCTTAGATCACTGATAATACGATTCTTGCTCCATCTTTCGTCCCAGAAATGGCACACTTCTTGCATTCCTCTCCTTTTCTTGCCAGTTTCCTCGTCTTCTTGCAGATGCCCGTCAGTTCCACCAAGCTCGTAGTCCGCCAGTACGTCATAGTCTTCATCTAAAGCTCGCTCGATGACCTTCGAAGAGCGCTCCACAAAGTCTAGGAAATCGTCTGACGATGTGACCGCCTTCAGCTCGTCGTCATCGAGTTTGCGTAGAGGATACCGTAGCTTGGTGGATTGTGCAGTTGGGTTCTCAATATTATCGGCCTGCTTGGTAGCTTGAAGCTCGTCCTCAATTTCCTTGCGAAGTTTCTGTCTGATTTCCTCGTCTCGTTCCCGGTCTCGTCGACTGAAACGCTTGCTCGACCGTGTAGTGCCAGGTGACTCCTCATCGTCCGAAGCGACAGACTCTTCAGGAGTCTCCGGCTGTAAATCTAGGCCATCTGTTTGCACGGCCTTGCTATAAGTGACAACTTCGGGTTTGGGTGCGGGTCTGTATTCGGTTTCAAGTTCAGGGGCCTGCGGGGCTTCCGTTGCAGAGGAAACCCAAGGCTCGTCTGTTGTCTGGACGGCAATGGATTGTGATTGTGGTCGCGATGGAGCTGCATATGTATCTACATTCTCCCCGCTTAATTGGCTTGCGCTCAACACGGAGGTTGGTCGACTTCCTCTCCGCGACTGGCCATCGGCGCCGTGGCTAAGGGAGGCCGACGCTGGACGATCGACCAGGCGAGAGATCAAGTCATCGAGGTCGTGTCTAGTATCTGCGCGGCTTGGTACTGGTGAGATAATCTAGCAAAGTTGTTAGGCCCGGACAAGCTCCATAATTGATTCACATGCCGCGTTTACCTCTGAAGCATCACCGACGCTGGTTCGGGAAGTGAATTCCTTCTGACGTAGCTCACGCTGCTTTTTGAGCTCGGCAAGCTTGGCCCGCTTCGCGAGGATCTCATCCTTGCGCTGTTGCATCGACATCTTGTAGAATCATAAACGATTTGACCAGATGTATCCGCGTCCAAGTGTAGTACCTCCACTGCGGGTTTATTTACGGGGATGACTAAGCCCGGTGTTCGGGAACTCTGGAGCGGCCCGGAAAAACTCGCGCGCGCAGAACATGAACTGAACCTCGCCATTTGACTAACCCGGAGATTCATTGCCATTGACGGTTGACACCTGTTGTACGGTCCCTCCTTCTTACGATTTTAATTCCCTCATTTAATTCCCGTCTTCCGGAAACCTCGCACAAATGGCTAGCCAAGGTGTCAATGTGAGTACCGGCTAAGGGATACCCTCTCCCCCGACGGTTGTTAACCACGTCTACAACCTACAGGTCCTCCGTTACTCGGCCCTCGTTGCCGGTCTCGTTTACGGTGTCTACCACCAGTCCTCCCTCAACTCAGTGACCAAGCGCGCCGAGATTGAGCACGAGTATGCTCGCAAGGAGCGCCTCATCGAGCAGGCCAAGGCCGAATACAGGAAGAAGACCCAGCCCCAGCAAGAGACCAAGACACAGACCAGCGGACGTACGTTCAATCCCCTCCGATGACTCGACTCGGATAAATACAACGACATCCGGAGTAGCCGCCTATCTCCACAAACTCTAAGTACTGACAAAATCCTATAGTTATCACAAATTTCGAGGATCCCAAGTTCGACCTGGAGGCTTTCTTGAAGGCCAAGGCTGGCGAGTAAGGGTTATGGATGGTATAGAGGAGGAATGATACGCAATGATCTCTTTGCGGGAATCGCACCTCCCCCAGGGTATTAGATGCGTTTTGCGCGACTCCGCTCCATTTTATTGTACGATTGTTTGGGTTTAATATGCCCCCGAGCTGTGGCATTGCGAGCGCAAGATGGAATGATTTTTGTTTCTCATTTTTAGACGTTTTATCTGGGTCCTGTACATACCCTGGGCAGTCGTGCGCCTGTACACTACAGTTGGACCACAAGCAAGAGCAAAAGATCGTGTTATGCATTCCGGTGTTACCAATGGTCCTAGTAGCACACACCAGACCAATTCTTGGTTTGGCATTCCTCTGTCCTCGCATCTCCACGTCCTAGAAGAGGATGTTTCCGGTACAACGTAGCCATCGGACAGAGGATCGTATCTATTAAATAACTTGTATTGATTTCCCAGCGAATTTAACCTGCACGCGTTCCTAGCATTGCCATTGCCTTGCGAATCCCATTGGAAGACTGAGGCTCCACGGGCGATACGACGATAGGCTTAGGATACAACAACTTTGATTCCGGATCCCATGTCCATCCACATTTTGTGAAGTTCGATATTATGTTGGAATCTTCCTGGGTGGCGAGTTGTTCATCAAGGCCAAGATAGGTTGCAGCTGTAGCTAATCGTATGGCTTCGTAAGACCTGCTCACTGCGATCAAGGTCTTGTCTTGGAAGAAGCCTAATTGCAGAATAATTGGTCAATTTGAGGTCTTGCCAAAAGAAGAAGCTCATAATAATGGAGAGCTTACTCTCATATCTCCGAACCAATGGCTGCAAAACGTCTGGCCATGGTAGCCCTCGGAGTATCTGGTAGACCTGGCCGTGTTGAGTCTGCCATACGGCTCGCAGTAAAGTCAAGCAGTTCTGTAGAGAAGGATCCTGTTGCAGTAAAGCTTCAGGAATTCGTTTTGTTAAGGCACGAGCTTCAGATCTGGGACCGAGGCTTCATTAGCAAACATCAATAGCACTCTCACTAAGCAACTCACACTTGATCGGTAAGAAGATGGACGAGAAAGAAGCTCGTGTAGAACAGGCTCAATAGTGTAGAGTCACCACCAGTAGACATGAGGCATGCTTGAAGCTCATATCGCGACAGGGCCTCGAAGAGCTGTGATGGTGGAGCGTTGGAGGCTACCAGCTGCGAAAGCACCTCCAAGGTCAGCGGAGGAAGCTCCATGTTGTTATGTGAGGTGTAGATAGATTGTAAATAGTTGGTTTTGCTGTAGGAATACCAGTTCACTCAATGATCGTAAAGATATTGAGTCAAAAGTTAGTCCAAAAAGCTTCAAGCAAAGATCACTGATGAGTTGTAGTATTGCGGGGAGCAATCGGAGGTGACGCCTCTCGCCGGTGCCAAGACCTTCAGAAGTGACCACCTTGCGCAGCTCTTGCTCTTTACCATCTCCTTACGGCACTCACCACTGGCATCTCAGCCCAATTCATTCCTTGAGTTCATGTTTCTATTTTGAGTTTCTGACTCTGGACTTTGCTCCTTTTTCAAGGCCATCATGGCCCCGTCTTCGCTTGATGTTGTGCTGAAAGGCAGCTCCGGCCGGAACACACGCGGTCTATTGCGGGTTATCATTCTTTGTACCATTGCCGCCGCCGCAGTGTCCAGCCGCTTGTTCAGTGTTATTAGTATGTTTCAATTGCCATTCTTGATGATCAATATGCTAACTATCTTCTAGGATTTGAAAGTATCATCCACGAATGTATGATTTCCCTGCGCTGCTGCATTAGATGCGATGGCCACCTCGACAGCATCATACGAATGTGATATTGATACCGTTTTACTCTAGTCGATCCGTGGTTTAATTTCCGTGCCACAAAATATTTGGTCGAAAATGGCTTTTATAGCTTCTGGGATTGGTTTGATGACCGTAAGGCCCCTTCCCCGTGATTGCACATCATCCACATGATAGTACAAATGGCATTGTGCTGATTTGGAATACTCGTGCTACAGGAACATGGCACCCTCTTGGTCGTGTCACTGGTGGTACACTGTACCCTGGCCTGATGGTGACCAGCGGCGTAATCTACCACATCCTTCGTCTCCTTACCATCCCCGTTGACATTCGAAACATCTGTGTCATGCTCGCCCCGGGGTTCTCTGGGCTGACGTCCCTGGCGATGTATCTCCTGACCTCTGAGATGTCCCACTCTCCCTCCGCAGGTCTTCTGGCCGCTGCTTTCATGGGAATTACACCCGGTTACATCTCCCGGTCTGTGGCAGGCAGCTACGATAACGAAGCCATTGCCATTTTCCTGTTGGTGTTCACATTTTACCTCTGGATCAAGGCTGTGAAGAATGGCTCGATCATGTGGGGAGCTTTGACTGCATTGTTCTATGGTTACATGGTTTCGGCTTGGGGTGGATACGTCTTCATTACCAACCTGATCCCTCTCCATGTCTTTGTTCTTCTGTGCATGGGCCGATATAGTGCCCGCGTCTATATCAGCTACACCACCTGGTATGCCCTGGGAACATTGGGAAGCATGCAGATTCCCTTCGTCGGTTTCCTGCCTATTCGCAACAGTGACCACATGTCTGCACTTGGTAAGACCTTATTATTCTGAGCCATACCATCATCTCATTCTAACTATCTAACAGGTGTCTTTGGATTGCTTCAATTGGTGGCATTTGCCGAGTTCATCCGAGCCTACCTGCCCGGCAAGCAGTTCCAGAAGCTCCTCACCTCTATGGTCTTGCTGACATTCGGTCTTGGATTCGGTGGTCTTGTCCTACTGTCAGTCTCTGGGGTTATTGCTCCCTGGAGTGGTCGTTTCTACTCCCTGTGGGATACCGGATACGCCAAGATTCATATTCCTATTATTGCCTCGGTTTCTGAGCACCAGCCCACCGCCTGGCCTGCCTTCTTCTTTGACCTGAACTTCCTTATCTGGCTGTTCCCGGCCGGCGTGTTCATGTGCTTCCAGAAGCTGAAGGATGAGCATGTCTTTGTGGTCATCTACTCGGTCCTTGCCAGTTACTTCGCCGGCGTTATGGTCCGTCTGATGCTAACCTTGACCCCCATTGTGTGTGTTGCGGCTGCTCTGGCCTTGTCTACTATTCTCGATAATTTCCTGGTTGCCTCAACCCCAACCCCCCCAAGCACCGAAACCGAAACCAAGGCTAAGGCAACTGCGGAAGATAAGTCACTCCGCTCGACCCGGGACCCCGTTGTCGGTATCTACTCCTGGTTTTCCAAGTCTACCGTGGTAGCCTCGGTCACTCTTTACCTGCTTCTGTTTGTTGCACACTGCACCTGGGTTACTTCCAACGCATACTCTTCCCCCTCTGTGGTTCTGGCTAGCAAGCTCCCTGATGGAAGCCAATTCATCATCGATGACTACCGTGAGGCCTACTACTGGCTCCGCCAGAACACCCCGGACAATGCTAAGATCATGTCCTGGTGGGATTATGGATACCAGATTGGTGGTATGGCCGACCGCCCCACTTTGGTCGACAACAACACCTGGAACAACACCCATATTGCCACCGTTGGCAAGGCAATGAGCTCGCGCGAAGAAGTCAGCTACCCCATTCTGCGACAGCATGATGTTGACTACGTGCTAGTCGTGTTTGGTGGACTACTCGGCTACTCAGGTGACGATTTGAATAAATTCCTCTGGATGGTCCGTATCGCCGAAGGTATCTGGCCAGATGAGATCAAGGAGCGTGACTACTTCACCGCTCGTGGCGAGTATCGTGTCGATGATGAGGCCACTCCCGCCATGAAGAACAGCTTGATGTAAGAACCCCAGATTTTGATTTTGGTTACCTGAGTCACTACTAACACCATCAATAGGTACAAGATGTCATACCACAACTACCAGTCGCTCTTCCCGCCTGGTCAGGCTATGGATCGTGTCCGTGGCGCAAAACTTCCCAAGGAAAGCCCTCAACTCAACACACTGGAAGAGGCTTTCACCAGTGAGAACTGGATTGTTCGTCTTTACAAGGTCAAGGACTTGGATAACCTCGGCCGTGATCACAGCAACGCAGTTGCCTTTGACAAGGGTCTCAAGCGCAAGCGTGCCGCTAAGAATAAGGGTCCTCGTGTTCTGCGAACCGAGTAGAGATTTGTTTTCTAGATTATGTTGCATTTTTTTTGTCTTGTTGGCTGTTATGATTCGCTCTGGCATAGCACGCCATTTGTACTGTGCGTTACAACCATGCCGAATATACTCTAGGTCCAGTTACCTAGAAATATATTAATGCCCTTCTTCCTGAAAGGCTATTCCAAATACTGTTTACTAGCCTCAGCTGCGTAATATTAGCGATTCAACGTTGGAGTGGCGATTAGATGGCCGAGTTTATCTGTGAAGGTAGAGCACATAGAAGGCATAAAAGCACATTACGAAAAGATGGTAGACATCCGTAGCCCAAATTTATTGTACAGCCTATAATCCAAACCAATTCTTCCTGTACGTGGCAGCACAAATGCTGATATTATCGCTAATCCTGCAGATCTGAAAAACAATGTCTCCCTGAAGACTCCAAAACCCCCAATTGCAGCGTCAACCCATCACCAAGTACCGGTGGGCGTTGAGCGTGCTTCATTTCTTGTCCGCGGGGGCATCGGGGACCTTGACGTCGGCGAATTCTTCTTGGCCGACAGCCTTGAGGGTGTAGGTATCTGGAAATTGAAGCCATATCAGCGTGATGTCCTCTCTGTTATGGATATCGAGTCCGCATAAAGACTTCTCAGTAGGCAAGTCCTGGTGGCATGATCGGTTGCGGATCGAACATAGAAATAGGGTTGAAGCGGAACGAGAAGCGGTATGCGTCGTAGGGTTTACTCACAGACTGCAATTGTAAATGCGAATAGTCCGAAGCCTGTGAGAGTATTCTTGAATAGATATGGGCGGCGGGCGCGCAGGAGGGCGGCACCGGCGCGGTAGTCCTTGCCGTAGTAGGTGGAGTTGAAGCTGTTAGAGAAATATGATGTTAGCAAGAGGGCTTCCCAGGTCTATAGAAATGATACATACATTCCAGTAGCCATGGCGAGAGTGTTTGTTGGTAGAGACGTGAGAGACAAGAAAGTTGAGGCCATACAGGCAGACCCGGAGGAAAAGTCTTGGCGTTGGAGGCCCAGACAAACGCGGGTTTAGATGTTTCTAAGATTATATCGAGATTTCCTATTGTAATTGAGGCTACGGTTGAATCCAATTTCAAATCATTGAAGCATAGAGAGACTACTTAATACATCAAGTGTTGTATGTAAAGAGATACGCAACTCACATACATCGCGGTCTTTGTCGGCCGCCCTTTCAGTCCTTCGCTTTTGTCGCATCCTCGACGGCTGTCAACTTCACTTCTCAATCGCCCTTCTTTCACCACCCATCGCATAACCACTTATTTCTCCAACACTTGTGTTACTTTACTGCTATTTCCTCGTTTAGCGATCGCAACCCCAAGCTTATGCGCGTTGCTTTTGCAACTGCATCCGTGTCCCCGTCCACTCACCAACGCCCTTCCTTCCCCCAACACCTAGTCTTTCAACTCGAATCCGACACAACCGTCGCATACCGGATAACTTCCCATTAAAGCTACAATGGCTCAGCCAACGGATAATGTCGTCGACCAGGTCGCCCAGCTTAACGCTGCCCGCAGCCTTGTCCTCGGGGATGCCGCTTTCTACCCGCAGATCGTTAACGGCATCCTTCCTATCGTCGGAGCTAGTACACGACTAGAATTGCGAAGATGGGGTGCAAACTTTCTGGCAGAAACTTTTGCTAGCCCAATGTTAGCTGTCGCGCAGAAGGAGCAGCTGGCACCGAATGTCCTACAGACAATCCGCGAGATTCTAGAGTTGCCGGAGACAGATACGGCAGTGCTACAGAGCTTAGTGCAGACTTCAGCTAGCTTGTATCCCCTTGTCTTCAGACATGTGTAGGTTATTATCAAGCTTTCGTGGCTGCGGCGCAGGAGCACACTAGACGACAACTTGGTACAGAGCTAACAATACCCGCAGTGTGAACCATCCACAGGATAGCAAGTCATGGGAGACTATGAGTGCAATCAAGCAGGATATACTTAGGAGAATGGACTCATTCCCATGCCCAGTCAAGCTTTGCTGTGCTAAGTTCATCCAGCGCGTGGTCCAAGTTCAGACACCTGGACTAATCTCAGACCCCAGGGTATGTGTTGCTAGCTATACAGGCTTGGATCTATTGGTACTAACTTTCATCAGCGACCGGAGCAGAATGAGACGTCTCTGGCCGTTGTTCCCCGAAACCACGCTGTTCTGTCAATACCCAACCTCGAAGCTGAATCCTCAGGTCTCCTCGATCGACTACTCGGCGTTTTCCAAGAAGATATCTGGTATGAGGACCAACCGACTAATTTTACTAGCTCAGAGCGATGCTAACACAGGCCAGTGATGCTCTTCTTGTAAACGCGACCTTGAACTGCCTCGCCCCTCTCATCCGAACACGCCAGTCCATAGCAAACAAAATTATTAATGCGGTTTTGGAGTTCTATCCCGCAAAGCATGTTCGCCCGCCATTTACTCCCACAGTGCGTGTCAGCGTCAAGTCTATGGAGCGCACAGCACGAGCTCTGGTTATCAATGTCTTGAAAAAGTATGCTGTCATCATGGTTGCAAAAGATGTAGTTTGGCCTAACTTTCTTAGGAACCCGAACCACCCTCTATTGGGCCGGATGCAAATGTATATCGAACGTCTCATGCAATCACGACTTGAGGCCACCGATGACGCTTCGCGGAAACGGGGATTGCCAAATGAACCCACCGACGGGCTTGATAACGCTAAGCGAGCACGTCTCAATGCTTTGTCTCCTCCGATGCTTAAAATTCCTCCTATGGCACCGGGGCCTGCAAGCTTTGACCGACTCTTCACATTGACCGAGGACACCGGATTGTCCTCTTTTGATGTAAAACAACTACCAATTGATCTAGTCCTCAAGATTGTTGTACCCCTCTTGTCGCAGGTACATGATTCAACACTTTCACAGGCTGTCGATGTAAGTACTTCATGAGAGTAAAACTTTCCTATTTGCTGACATGGTTCTAGGCTGTTCGTACTCGATATCAAACAATCACCAAAGATCAAAACCTGCAACGGCAGCAGCAACAGAGAGCAGCTGCCCAGGATGAGGATGATGACTATGAGCCGGAATACCAGCCCATGGACGTAGCGTCTGTAGTTTCAGAAGAGGCCAGTGCAGTTGCGGCAGAGGTAGCAGATCTACAGCCAGAACTTGTCTCTTTGGGTCCCTTTGTCCTGCCACAGCCCCCTCCACTGACCGAAGAAGAGGCCGGAGAAATCGGACGGAGTGCTGTTGCACGCGTGTTTGGGATGTTGAACGCCGCCGAAACATCACCTGCGCCTGCCAAGAGCCAAGGCCAACAAAAGCTTGGGTTCGCTAGGTTGGCAGGCAGTACATTTGACCGGGACGCATGGTCTGTCCTCCTTGCAAGACTGGCTACAAGGGCTCCTGCCGGTCTTGAAAATGACCAGCAACCCAAGGAAGACGCCCTCCGTAAGCAAACGACTATTTCCGACTCTATCCGCGAGACGCTCTATCGGTTCATCTTGGAAGATTTCCGTGGACGACTTAACATCGCCATTATCTGGCTGAATGAAGAGTGGTACAATGACCGGATCCAAATGAAGAGTGCTGCCAATCAGCGTGACGACACCGAGGGAGACTCAGAACCGACTGTGCCTCTGAATTACGATACCTGGGCCACCCGACTTTTGGATGGCTTCCTTGCTTATTTGGACTCTCGAGATATCAAGGTGCTAGTCCGTTTTCTCAGTGAAGTCCCTGAGATCACGATTCCCATCACTCAGCGGGTGGCCAGCTTGGCCAAAGATCCGGAACGTGTGAACCTTTGTGTCCAATCATTGATGTATGTCATCATCTGTTATTTACACTATCAAGAATCCGCTGCTAACTTTCTTCTAGGTATTTGATCATGTTCCGACCTCCAGCCCGAGAGATGTGCTTGAACACAGTAGAGGATGTCTACCAGACTTGTAAGTATATACCCCCCCCCCCCCTTTAGTGTCCACTGGTTTTGCTTATATCTAACACCCGAGGAATAGACGAGGAATCCCGACATGCTGCAGGCAAAGTCCTCACCAAGTGGCGCCCGCAAAGTAAAGTACTGGAGCCAGTTGCAAACGACGCACCTGAATCATCAGAGGCAAAGCCTACTACTTCAGAGCCATGATCTTGTTATTTGTACTACTCGATGGAAAGGAGATGATGGGATGAGATAAGATCCAAAAAATTTCCACAATTTTGAATGCTGGGCATTATCAGCTTCATTCTTCGGGCATTATTTTTTATTGCACATGTGTTCGATTTGATACCTTCCAGCCCCCGTTTCGTTATGCCTCTCTTCTAGTGTATTCATCTTATGGGTTTACTCTTTGAACATGTCAGATTTACGATGCCTCCATCTTGATTTGTCTTTTGGGATCTATATCCGTTTCTAGTCTCAATGCGTTTCATCGCAGCATTGAGGTTTATTCAGTAGTATACGTATCCCTCGCTAGACTTGATCTTTCGCCTCTTGTAAAGACCGTCTATCACACTTATAGAACTTGATAAATTTCTAGACAAATGTAATGTTTGATGGAAGCGTTGTTTACACCTCAGTAAAAGCCACTACTTTGATAGATGGAAAGCTCTTTGTAACGAAATCTTCTTCTATAAACGGAATAATATACATTTCTCTATTTCACTGCTACTTGTACAACTATCATCCATACTGGAACCCTCAAACATTCTCCGTTCCTGATGTCTCGGTCTTGGGTGGCCACTTCACCCTCCTCTCCGCGCGAACATAGAGGTTATTGGGTCGAATCAGCTGGAACATGGGATCATACTCGATGGGCTCATTGCCCTCGCGAATGAACTTATACCGGAAGATGAGTTTCGGAATGAAAACCTTGATTTCCTGCAAGGCAAAGTTGAATCCAATACACATGCGCGGGCCCATGGCGAATGGGATATACGCCGCCTTGTGTCTGTTCTTGACCTCATCGGTGTCCCAGCGGTCCGGGTTGAACTTATAAGGATTATCCCACAGATCGGGGTTATTGTGGATGTGGTGTAGCGCTGGGAGAATAACCGAGTCCTTGGGAATCTTGTATCCTCCCGGAAGCACTAGGTCAACCTTGGCCGTTCGTCCTGGTTGGAAACTTGGGTTGTGGCGACGCTGGGTCTCCTTGATGTATTTATCGAGGAAGTCAAGCTTGTCGGTGACATCTGCTGTGATCACGGTGTTCTCGTCGATGTCATTGTCGATGAGCTCTTGAAGTAGCCTCTCTTGCATACCGGGATACGTGACAAGACCGTAGATGAGCCAGGATAGAAGAGAACTGGTGGTTGTGAATCCGGCTCCGGTGGCGACGACGAGAGCCCAGATCAAGCTTGACTGGGGAAGCTTCTCGCCCTTGTTGTCGGTTGCGCGGATAGCATAGTCTGAATGATCTATTAGCATCTATGTATATAAGAAGCGGACCGGGTAATATATGGTAGCCACTTACCGATCATGTTAGACGCCTTCAGCGCTGCATCTTGGAGTGGTAGGTCTTCAACGCCACTACCTTCAGCTTGTTTGATTGTCTCCCCGACAATCGTTTCAACTCTCGTTTTGCAGTTTCTGAGCTTCTTGGGATCGCCGAATGGCAGCTTGCCATACCAATCTCCCTTGGACGAGACCTTCTTATTGAGAGAAAGAACTCCAGCAATCAAATGCACCATTTCGTGCATCGGTGCGTCTCGATTCGAGAAATGTTGGAAATCCAAGCCAAGTGTAAGCTTACCAACTGCTTGAGACCCAAGCTTCAGCATATATTGATAAACATTCCAGGCTTCCCCCTGCTCATCAAAGTCATCAAAGACCTTGAAAGAATCCTCCACTGTCTTCTGCATTGTCGGCGCATAGTGACGAACAGCCTTAGGGCCGAGAGCTGGCGGCAAAAACTTATGAGCAACCTTCCACTCAGGAGTGTCTGTATCTCCTAGGAAAACACCAGCCTCGGGCTGCTTCAGAGGATAGAGAGGGTGGGCCGGGTTGATCTTTTTAGTGAAAAAGTCGGACTCGGCAAAGACGATTGCGGAGATAGCTGGATCATTTGTTTGATATGTCACACGGCCGAGATTGGTTGTCTTGATGACTGGGCCATATTGTTCGAAGAGACGCTGGTGGTTGCCGAGGTGGTCTGGGTAGACTTCGAAGAAATTTCCAACATAGGGGAGACCCCTCGGGCCTGGTGCATCACGGACAGCGTTTCCATCTATGGTGATGGCGATGGGAGTGTTGGCCGAAGTGATCTCGGCGATCTCGTTCAATGGGAGGTCTTGGGCTTGGAAATCGATGCCTGTTACCGATGTCAGTATCCAAACCCTAGAACTATGGCTTTTTACAACGTACCACTCGACTCGACGATTGCGAAGTGAGCTGCAATCAAGTCCTTAAGTCCACCCAAATCACTTTTGGGGTCCACATCGATGTTTCTGGCGGAAGAGACTGGCTCCCCAAGGAGGTAAAATTGCTTTGCCGGCATTTTGAGTGTTTGTGATCCTAATTCAATCTAGGGATTCAAACTTATATATTGACTGCTTAATGGTCATCAAAACGGGATCCCGGCCGTTTCATAGTTCGGGCTCCTCTCCTCGGGTTGTGGGTCAGCATGGACTTTTCCGATTGGCTCTGCCTACCTCGGAATACCGAGCATAGCTCGGAATGGCAATATTTCCTCGGTGATATTCAAGATAGCAGAGTTTTCAGTCTTTACTCAATCTCGGTAAGGGAAGATTACGGAGCTACACAAAAATAGCAGGATTAAGCAGGATTTGAAGACATGCCATCCAATTGGCCATTCTCGTATCAAGAATCCTGTGCAACATCTCGACGGATGGGGTTGCCGAAAACGAATTCTCCTATATAGAAATTAGTGATCAGGAGGCTAGACATCTAGACTACTGAAGAAATACAAGAACAGTGGGCCGCTTATGCGGCCTTGTGATATTATTTTGGTACATAGTCTTCTCAGATATCATTTTCCGATATTTCCTCTTCTTGCTAACCCGGATAATTTAGTCACCCTTTTCTTGTAGGTACCGGCTTATTCTCGTCTGTATAGCTAGATCTTTAAGCTTTCCCGGTACGTTATACAGCTTTCATTTGCCATTTTATTTCTGATAGGCTGCTTCGTACAATCCACGCCAGCCGCAGTAGCAGAACTCTATAGTTAATCTCAATCTATTTACTTAACCATATGGATCCTCTGAGATTATATATGGTATTTTACACATTTATACGGTCTTTAGGATTCGAATCAAGATTCTATTAACTGGGGATATGCCTAGGTGGCAAAGGCCCCCGGGGCTGGGTGACCCCGGTTGTGTAGAGCTTAATAAAGTCCTGCCAGTCAACATCCCGGTGTGATAGCTTCTAAAACCTGCTATAGTGTACAGTACAAAGATGGAAAAGCGTAAACTGTACAGGGAACTTTTCTATGTATAGTAAGGGACAAAAGCAGGTAATCGCGGATGCAGCTCCCCTTCTTAATGACATGGGACTTTAATAGCGTGATTTGTCTGGCTTAAAATGACAGGGATGTTATAGGCAAGGCAGGGAGAAGG
The DNA here is from genome assembly GCF_001561935.1 of Penicillium griseofulvum. NCBI lineage: Eukaryota > Fungi > Ascomycota > Eurotiomycetes > Eurotiales > Aspergillaceae > Penicillium > Penicillium griseofulvum. The sequence continues at coordinate 1,141,032 of NW_024467471.1, read as the reverse complement.
GATCTGAAGTGGGAACCACCGCTTGTAGAACTATTGATGTCATCGAAAGCTACAAATAGTAACCTACATCGACCAATAGAGATATATAGTAAGCTAGAACATCTCTCAAATATATTGAAATGACACACATTTAATTCGCAAACAGCTCTAATATACAGTACAATATATAAACATGAAACAAACAGAGTATACAGTCAGATACGTCCTAGAAGCAGAAGATCTCTTCCGTCATCTTTCCGACAGCACCAGGAGCTTTAAAGCCCGCAGCCACCAAGCACTTCTTTGAGGCGTTGACCATCCCTGGTGGACCACAAAGCATAATCTTGGTATCAGGTGCAGGGCTAGGCAATCGTGCAGCCATGACTTCTCCTGTAACGTATCCCTTACCATAAGCCCAGTTGTCAGAAGGATGGTCAAGCATATACCAGAGCTTGAAGTTCTTGGGATATCCTCGTGCAAAAGCCTCCAGTTCTCGACGTAGAAGAATATCCTCTTCGCTTCGGTTGGCGTAGATCAGGCTGATTTCAGTCGTATCCCGATCATCCTCGCAAATCGCTCGGATGAGTTGGTACATTGGGGTGATTCCAGTTCCACCAGCGATCATACCAATCTTCTTGCAAAGGCCGTTGTGATATTTCATACCACCTTTCGGGCCTCGGAATTCCACTTTGTCGCCAATTTCCAAAGACTCAAGGTATTGTCCAGTGAGAAGGCCATCTGGGTAGCATTTGATAACCAGCTCCAGCTTTCCAAGATCCAGGTTGTTAGATGTCGGGGTATAGGATCTCGAAACAGAGGCACCGTTGACCATGGCTTTAATAGCAACATGCTGACCTATTGGGAGTCCAATCACGTCCCGGTTATTGGGAAGTTGAAAGACGAAACGGTACACATTAGGCGATAACTGTTCCTTTTGAACGAGCGGGAGCTTTTTGTAGTTCTTGGGCTCGAGGAAGCCCTTCACAAGATGTGGGTCTTGCTTCTTCATTGTTGAAGCTTTCTTGTACGGACGGTACTGTGTGAAACCAGACTCGACTTCAGTGAACTTTGAGAGTTTAGTTCCGATGGTGCCGCCGATCGCAGCGCAAGCGAGAGTGGCAGCAGTGACTCCACTCAGAAATCCACCACGCAGAAGGCTTGTGAATGGAAGTCGAACCTCAGAGAGTCGTAGGGAGGCTGGGGCGTGCTTTGCGAAGAAGGTAGCCAGGGCTTGGTGATTTTTCGAAGAGACATAAATCAGTGCTGTGGCGGCAATTGTAGTTGCAGCTTTGAGCACGATTGATGACTTTTTGGGCGTTTCTTTATCTGAAGAGGTTGGCTTAATCACACGAACAACCTTTCGTTGGACAAATTCGTGTGCATCCTTGACAGTACCAACAAGGTATGTCTCCAAAATTTCATTCGCATCCTCTGAGTGGCCGACGTCCTCATATGCTTCTGTTGCATCTGTACCGGCGACGTCTAGCAATACATCTGCACCACCGGGGTGGTCACGCACATAGTTTGTGATGTCGTACACTGGATATGTTAGAAGATTGAACAAGATACTTTAGAAGGGAAAGATTACCTTTTCCATGAATAATGACAAAAAGGTCATTTTTTGTTTTATGAGTTGCGACTTCGCTCGCATCGAACTCTTTCAAAGCTGCCATTGTGTAAGGAGGATGCAATTATCAATTGAAGGTGGGTTTGTGTCGTGACACAGACAAATGCTTTATAGTTTTAAAAACTAAGCTATTTATTATTTCTATAAAGATTTTTTGATTAGCAGTCAACTCCAAACAGGGGACTTTCCGAGGTATAGTACCTCGGCATTAAGCTCCACATAAGATATAAAATGGGGCTCAACAAAAGGATCCACCGATCCACATTAGGCATTTGCCAATGACGCCTCTTAACTCAATCTGTCCCTGTACGGCCCGAGTTTCCGAGGAATGAACCAATATACTTCATCCTCGGTATTGTGTTCTGTTGACAACTTCCTTGATCTGGTGTCCTTATGGTTGAGTAGTAATTAGTGGGCCTCCGAGGGATACGCGGAAGAGAAATGGCAATGGCGACAAGACATAAAAGGAACTTATCTGCCACAGCAATTGGCCTAATACAACTAGACTACTTCATACTTGAACTACTTACTTTATTTACAACATGTCATCGAACTGGGAACCCCCTCGCAACTACCGCAGCCGCACTGTTGCCGTTCTTGGCGCAGGTGTCCTCGGCCGCCGAGTAGGTCCGTATCTCACCCATCCAGCGTCTTATTCAATAATTAATATACTGACAAAATTCTGGTTCCAGGATGCATCTGGGCTTCAGCCGGCTTTGATGTTAAGATTCGAGACCCTAGTGAGCAACAGCGAGTAGACGGAATTGCGTACATCAAGGAAAATGTTCAATCATACGCCGCCAAAACCAACAAAGTCCCCGGATCATATGAAGCCGTCGAAGACATGAAATCTGCTGTTGAAAATGCCTGGCTAGTTATCGAAGCTGTTCCCGAGAAGCTCCCACTCAAGATCGCCACTTTCGCCGAATTGGAGGCCCTCGCTCCCGAAGACTGCATCCTGGCTTCCAACTCATCCTCATACAAGACTGCCGAGATGATCGGTCAGGTCTCAGATGCCACCAAGACGCGCATTCTGAACATGCATTATTATATGCCGCCTGCGTGTATGATTGTGGAGCTCATGACCGATGGACACACCACCCCGGAGATATTTCCTTTCATGGTTGAACAATGCAAGGAAGCTGCCACAAATCCGTATGTCGCAAGAAAGGAGTCCACTGGGTTCATCTTTAACCGGTTGTGGGCTGCGGTGAAGCGCGAGGTCTTGACTATCTTGGCTGAGGGCGTTTCAGTTCCCGAGGAGATTGATGCTATGTGGAGTGAATTGTTTATCCAGGGAGGCATTCTTCCCTGTCAGACAATGGACAGTATGACATCCCTTGCCTTCTCTGATTTTATGTGAATTTGACCGCTGACACAAAATTGTATAGATGTTGGTCTAGACACCGTTGCCTTCATTGAGGGCCACTACATTACTGAACGTGGACTTTCGCCCGAGAAAACCATCAACTTCTTGAAGAACAATTACCTGGACCATGGCAAGCTAGGAACAAAGTGCTCGAAGGGTGGCCTATACCCTGCTAGCAACCCGACTCCTACCAAGGCCGATTCAGAGAAGCCGGAGATCTTGGTGTTGGACCTCGGGCTGTCAGCCGCCGCGCCCAGCATGACAACGGGAGAGATCCTTCGGGTTTCCGCAGACGGCAAGAACCAGACCTCGATACTTAAAGACCAATGCTTGCCTGATGGGCTCGCTGTAGACTCGACCTCTGGTCGCATGTTCTGGACTTGCATGGGCGTTCCAGGAAAGCCCGACGGAGCCGTTTACTCCGCCAACGTGGATGGAACCGATATCAAGACACTTGTTGCTCCAGGAAGCATCAATACACCAAAGCAGCTCGTCCTTGATTCCGAGGCACAAGCCGTCTACTTTTGTGACCGTGAAGGATGCCGAGTCTACCGCTGTGCCTTCGACGGCTCCAATCTGGAGGTTTTGATTGATAACACTGGCCGTGGCATGACCCAAAAGCAGAGTATCTCTGAGTGGTGCGTGGGCGTTGCTGTGAGCCCCAGTGGAGGTAAATTTTATTGGACTCAGAAAGGATGTTCCAAGGGTGGCGAAGGCCGAATCTTCTGCGCCAATATCACAACTCCTGAGGGCCAGTCAGCAACCGCTCGAGGTGACGTCCAGTGCGTCATCGCTGATCTTCCCGAGCCAATTGATCTTGAGGTACACGAAGCCTCTAGCACACTTTACTGGACTGATCGTGGTGAAATCCCATGGGGCAACTCGCTGAACAGAGCGAAGTTGGGTGAAGATGGTCTCCTGCAACCAACCAGTTCCCCTCGGGGATATGAGATTCTTACCAGGGGTCTAAATGAGGCAATTGGTCTAAAGTTGGATTCCGCCAATTCTCATGTATATCTCACTGATCTGGGTGGATCTATCTACCGCTGCGACCTGGATGGCAAGAACAAGGAGAAACTTCACTCCGATGAACACCGGGCCTTTACTGGAATTACTATCCTATAGCCGTGATGTATTATATGTATATATATTAGATAGTTCTGCATTTTACTTGAATGTATATTGTTTGAATTTTATTATAAAGATCATCTTTTGTATGGCTAAGAATTGCCACGAAAATACCCTCGACATCCTGTGTAACAATCTGTACTCTGTAGATCTCATATTTTGCCCCCTCCTTTTTTTTTCTTGCTTTCTTTTTCGTTATTTTATCTTTATCATAGTGAATATAGCCTGTTTCTCTCTCAGTGAAATCCTGATTTACATAAAAAAATACTTACCTCGGAAACCTCGGGAAGTAATACTGGGTCTCCTCGGCAGTCTCGGATCACTTTTAATATACTGGACGAAACTCGGCAGATCGATACATTAGTACTTCGGAGCTAGTATCATCATGTCTACACGCCGGTATCGATCGGCTGCCGCTTGTCAAAATTGCCGGCAACGCAAAGTCCGCTGTAGCGTGACAGTGACCGGTATCCCGTGTATAGGTTGCACGCAAGATGGCCGAGAATGTCATGTTCCACCGACAAAAACCCAAATGTGAGGTTTGCTTCCAGATTGATAGAATCCGATGACTGACCAATATAGCATACGTGAGAGACACTCACGTCGACCTGCGTCTGTTGGCAGCCCACCCCCTAACGCAGATTCCAATGGATTGATACCACAATCTTCACTTCCACAATTATCACCTCCACGGTCGTCACTGCCACTTGGTGCATTCCCAAATGAGGCACCTTCACATAGTGTAGATCGCCCTAAGCAGGCTGACATGAGGAGTGTCTCTAATCCTCCCGAGTATTCTCGGGGTCGGGAGGAAGAGCAGACTGGCGTTGAAATCGCCACCAAAGTCCTTGGGAAAAACAACCAACCTGGCCAGGCGCCTTTCTATACTGGTTTGTAGCACCCTTCGAGCACTTTTAGCTGAAGCTAACACAAAACTCAAGGTGATTCGCCTGGATTTGGTGCTGTCTTTGACATATGCACGCCATCGGACCAGCCTCTATCAAGGCATATCATGCTCAATTCCAAGACATCCGTCTCACTATCTCCTGAGGATAAAGCATACTTGCAGTACAAGGGAGTCTTCAATATGCCACGAAAGGAAACATGCGATGAACTTCTGCGGGCATACTTTCATCATGTGCATCCCATTATGCCTGTGATTGACGGTACAACGCTTCCACGACTCTATCCCAGTGGAGACGGTCAACCATACAATCTGATCTTACTATGGAGCATTTTCTATGCTGCAGCAAATGTGAAGCCTACTTCCGCTTGAGTGGCGTTGCAATCTAGCTAACATGGATATAGCATCTTCCGGCCGATACTTGGAAACTCGAGGGCTTTTCGTCCATGAAAGCAATGAAGGAAACTATGTACTCTCGTGCAAAGGTATGCAAACCAGTATTTGATGTATTCTGGGGTTACACTGGACTAATGACTTGTTCTTAGTGCCTGCATCATAATGGAGGTGAGACAGACGACACCGTTCTCCTTCAATCAGCACTTCTCTTGGGATTTTACCACTCCGAAGCTGATACCTACACTCAACCGTGGTTTTGGCTTGGTATTGCCATTAGCCTTTGCCAGACAATGGGTCTGCATCGTTTCTCCGCTGCAGTCTGCGCCAATTCACCAATCAGCGAAGCACAACAGCGTCTCTGGCGCCGCCTTTGGTGGACATGCTTCTTCCGAGACCGTTGGCTAAGTCTCACGATGGGCCGTCCATTAAGAATCAACACGAACGACTGTAACACTGTACCACCATCTGCAGATGATATGCTGCGTGATTTTACCGGATTACCCGAATCCATATCGGCAGCATACGTCCCAAAGGACCTGCCGCAGCTAGCAGATTATTGGGTGACAATAATTCAACTCACTCAGCTATTGGGAGAGACTCTCACCTTGTCCTACCAACCATATGGAACCAGTTCGTCTTTCCAACAAGTTGAAGCCCTTGAGCAAAAGATTTTGCGTTTTCAACTTCCCGAGCACCAGGAGACGGGACAAAGTCCCCTTGCAACGTTTTACTTGTATCATTTACAGCTTCATTACCAGTGAGTGTTGACGCCATATCGATCTATGACAGCTTCTAACAGCCAAAAGAGCATTCATAATTACCTTCTACCGCCCTTTCATCACAAAAGCCCCGGAAGGGCTCCCCGCATCCCGTCAGGGATCATGGCAGGCCCACGTCCGAAGCCAGATCAATACAGCTGCATTACAGACCAATGCTATCCTCGATAATCTAGCACACGAGAAGTTATTAGGATTCTCGGGTCCAATGACGTGAGTGCATAACTCTCCTGCAAATGATACCTTTTCTGACAGTTACTCTAGACCACCGCTGTTAGTCCCAGCAATGCACGTTCACCTCCTCAACTGTAAATCTCCAGATCCCGTTTCCCGACGTCTGGGTCTCAACAAGATTGAGGTGTGCATGATAGTTTTGGAACAGATGCAACACACCCACCCCTGCTCTTCTGTCTTCCGAGGTATCTTTCTCGAAGCCATCCGTTACATTTTCCCAAATTATGTGGCTCAAACAGTTCTCCCTGAGTTGGCATCTGAGTCTTCTCCACCGCAGGATGTTTCCACCGATGATCCTATGGCAGGAATAACAATCGATGAAAATGCCATCGATGCGCTAATGGATGAGGTATCGATTTTCAATTTTTGGGAGTCCCTGAACAATATGCAAACTTAAGACTTCTGGAACTATATACAAGCTAATACATATACGCCACTCTTTCGAGATCTTGCTATTTCAAGTGTATAGAACTAATACTAATACCGTACGTAATAGTTATGTTTACTCCTGTACTTTTTAGATGCTTCGGGTTTGAATGGTAAAATCCAAACGAGAACTGTAAGCTGTTTGTACAAAATGGTAAGCACCAGGAACAGGCTCACTTTAATCGCAATGGCCAAGCTAGCAAAGTTCAGTGAGCGTTTCGAGGGGACTATTACTAGTGGGGTTAAGAGGGATTGAGATGTAGTTTTAAACTTGAATGATTGTTGGTGGAGGGTATAGCTGAAATTGTCCACTAGTGGGTTTGGTGAATCGGTTGGAGGCAAACCATCCCCCTATACATAGTTACATACATCCTAAAAGCATTGTGCGACATCTAGATCATCATAAAACGGAACTTTCAGAAAATCCCTTATAAGTTTTGTGGTTTAACGTAAAGTGAGAGTAGATATTGCTGATGTACTAAGAAGTGTTGAGTGATTTGTTTCTAGTTGAACCCCTGGTCCTCCAACATCTGCACCACCTTTGGATTGCAACCTACTTGGGCGGCCATCATTGCATCTGGGAAAAATCCTTCTGGGTGGTTGTCATGGGCACCTCGATCCAGCAGAATCCGCACCACCTTTTCATTGCCTATCATCGCTGCCGACCGGAGTGCGTTACCTTCTTTAGAATTTCCGGCATTGACATCGACACCTCGATCTAGCAGCATTTGCACCGCCCCTACGTGCCCGCAGGATGCCGCCCTTTGGAGCGCATTGCCAAGCACATGATGCGCTTGACCTTCAGTGTTGAGCTCAGCAATTCGGTCCAGCAACATCTGCAACACCTTTTCGTGCCCGCCGAATGACGCCGATAGAAGCGCCTTATTGATGAATTCACTTCGGGCGTTAGTATCGGTACCTTTGTCCACCAGCATTTGAACAAACTTCTCGCATATAGGCAGGGATCCCATCATGGCAGCTATCTCGAGAAGATTGTTATTGAAATCGTTCGTGCGGGAGATATCAATTGCCTCATTTTCCCACCAATCCCCCACAATACTATCCAGCGAGAAACAACACATGGCGAAGATAGCGGCATCCGTGGGTTTGAGAGCATGGATTGCATTCCATGTCAAGTAATGCTTAGGGTAAGGGATATTGCATCTTCCATGGAGCTCAAGATCGTTCCGAGCCTTTGGATACCATCTGCGGTATTGCACGCTGCTTTGATTGGGTGATCCGAGGAATGTCTTCAGCAGAGAACCCAACTTGGCCATCTCGACGTCCTTTGCTCCGTTTACATGGTGAGGCCAACAGTGTCTCATATAGGCATGGAACGGGTGAAGAGTATGGAAACCATCATCTGATTCCACTGGCTTCAGAGGACTATCAGTGTTACCTGGCGCCTTCGACTCGACCTTAAACTCGGCCTCCAGCTTGGCGTCGAATTCCGAGTCATCATGCTCATACTTATTGATCATGTAAGACAAACAAACACTGGCCGCGTGATAATGGGCGTGCGCAGTGGACCAGTCTTTTTTGCCCTCCAAATATTCCCGAACCGACAGGTGTGGGAACCGCCATACATCTAGCTGGGGGTCCACAACAAGGAAATTGTTACAAACAGAGAGCAATCCTTGCTCATCCACAGTATCAAGTTTCGGTAGCAGGTCTCCCTCCGGTCCCACACGAAGCGCAGCTAGAAGTTCGACGCTACTCAGAGGTTTCGATGCAGACATTACCCAGCGAAGAGCACGCTTTACAAACAGTTGATCGTACTTTCCTTGGCTTTCAATCTGTCGCCAGACTTCATCATATGTCTTCTCAAGGCCTTCTGGGAGGTGTTCGAGGAGATCAAAGACGTCTCGGCGGGACTTGCACTTTGCAATCTGATGGATTTGCATATCAGCCCACTGGAACATCCCTTGGCAGCGTTCTAGCAACTTCGCAATGATATCGGTTTTCAGATCCTCCAATGATTTGTTGATCTTTGCGAGCCTGTTCATTTTATCATGAAGGAACTTTTCGATATCGCCTTGATTATCGTCTGCTCGAATGCCAACATTGGGGCTGCTGTTCAGCAAATTTTCGATACTTGGATCAGGTCGGCTTGAGATGAATATTCTCACGACTGGCTTAGACTCCGCCATGAACAATTGTAATGCTTCAATGAGTTCATCGCGCGAGGCTGGATCACACTCGTCTAGAGCATCAATAACCAGCGTGGTTCTCTGATAGATATCTAGAGAGGCCAGGATCTGGTCTTTGCACTGCCCAAAGCGAAAGTTCGTGCCTTCCTCTCGGGCTTCTTTGCAAGATGCCTGGAGTTTAGCCTGCATGGACGCAGGATTGCTTCTAGTGGTTGAAAGCTGACGCACAAAACTTTGGAGAATGGTCAGGGGCTGCGTATGCTTCTCGTCCCGGCCACAGTAGAAAAAGGCAAAGCCTTCGTCATTCCCTTTGCTAGGCTGGTCACGGACCCAGTCAATCACAGTGGATGTGAGATATGTCTTGCCAGTACCTGGGTTTCCTTGCAGCCAGAACAGAGTCGACGATCTCTTCGCTTTCCAATCACCAAAGTGCTTATGTTTGAGCAGCCACTCCCCCGTGCCAGGGGTTCTAGCCTCTTGCACAGTGTAGTGGTGCTTGCCGAACGGGACGGCTGAAATCCACTCCAACAGCTCAATGCGCTCTTTTTCATCCACATATTTGAGGAGACTGCTGACGCCCTCATCCACCCGAGCGATTGGTGCCTCCAAAGTATGGAGCATTTCATGCGTGAGTTTGTCGGAGTCCGAGCTGCGCTGGCTCTCGCATGCATTGACATCTTTGATAATTTCTTCTTCTTGCTCAATAAGAGCCGCAAGGCTACCCGTTGCCTTGCCCGGGTTCACAATTGCTTCAAGTATACGTCTGCCTGTGTTCGCAGCAAGAAGTTTCTGTGATTCGGCCAAAAGGTCTAGAGCACTTGCATACATTCCCACCAGAGCGGTGTCGAGGTTCGACTGTACAAGCGACAAGTTGGCATTCGGGTCCTTGGGTAAGTGAATCGTTTCATACACTTGGCCACGGCTAATAATGCGAATAACTTTCTCTGCTGTAGCGAGCAAGGCGCCCATCTGATCACTCTCATTTACAGGAATCTACAACGTTCATTAAGCATCCAATCTCCAAACATGAATATTATTAAGGGTCAACTTGTCACCCACCTGCATCAAAGATTTGACAAGGTCCCATGGTAGACTGGCTTGGGGCGGCGCAAACTGCACAGCAATATCACCGGCCTTCGTCAACCAGCCAACAATGCTCGTGGTATATTCTCGGAGAACAATCTTCTCACCACCCACATTGACGTGCCAGAATTTTTCCTCGCACTCTTCCTGTTTCTTCTTTGCCTCACTGGCAAGACTATTGATGCTCGATTCCATGGATCCAGATTTTAAATTGTCAAATCCCATATCCTTCAGAATGGATTGCTTCTCAGAGGGCATTCTATTGAAAGCATCCTTCCATCGGTCTTTGTCTGGAGAACCTTGCTGCGCGGAGGGTTCCTTCTCAGGATGTTGCGAGCTCGGCGCTTTCTCCTGAGTAGAAGTCGCATCCGCTGATTGTCCTGACGAACCTTTTACAGGAGATTTGTTGACATTTTCTGGCTTGCTCTGGGTCTTAAGTCCCGACGTCCATCAGAAACTTGTTAGAAGGTACACAACCACACTCAGCTGATCATCACTTACTGGTTGCTTTGGGGCATCCTGGCTAAATTTCTTCTTAGAAAACTTGCCTTTTAGGCCAATAAATGGGTTGCAGCAAGACATTGGGCCAGTGCAATAGAACTGCGCTTGTGTGGATAGATGAATTCAAAGAAATTATTCCTAGGAGTTGGGAACAACAATTTGACTTACCATGGAGGTCCACCATTCAGCTGATATTCCCGACGATCGTACAGTTCGGGAAATGATATATTCTTGATCTCCACACAATCTTGCCGTGCCGATCCACTTATATCGGTGTAATCCAATGATGTTCCTCCATGTCTCATGAGTGATGTATTTGTGCAGGATCAATGGCTATACGCGAACCTCTTCCAGCTAGATCTACCCCGCAGGTCCCAGCCACCAAACATGAACATAACATTGAACACGATTTGCCCACTGCCTGAATAGGCATCATGCTGGTATGGCGGCCTCATGGTGGACACCTCTTATAAGGATCAGGCTGACATCCAGACGCTGCGATAGCGAGAAAAGGGTTACAAACATTAGACTCAGTGAAGAAAAGGCCAAAACGAGAACGGAGTAAGTAACAGTATTTCTCATGGTTCATGGTCTAATCACCCTCCTTCAAATGTTCGTATTCGAAGTGGACCCATTGGCCGAAGTACACCGAAGATAAAATCTTCCTTAGCAATATCGGGTCGTCTCATTATTTATTCCAAGATTATAACCAAGACAAACTTGATAAACTGAAATCATTTGATTGAATTTCAAATTCTCAGAGTTTCCTAGGTTGCCCTGCCTTATTCCACTTGTTCCAATGGAGTTTATGTTTCACAAGTTGAATACTGGAAATATTCCCTGTGGAATGATGATCCACATGAGTTTACTTTCACTTGTTTATATCTAGGAAATATAGTATATCTATAAGGATATATTAGTCTTTCAAAAATCCAGGTACTCAATGCCAGGCCCTTATTCAACATTTAAAGCTTCATTCCAATCTAGTAGTTTTAAGATGAACATACTCAGCATCTGAAACTTATAAATCACTATATATCTGCCCTCTATATCTCTTGGTTTAAGCATTTCTGATAGATTTACAATTACGAGCTAACTAAGTGATTTATTTAGAAATAGATATTTATTCAGAAGATTATCCAGTAGGCTCTTCCGCCAATGTGTGCCTCACGTGCAGCTAACATTCTGCTGCTTGGAGACGCACGTTTTCTCTTATTGACCCTTCTCGATAGAGGAAATGGAATGAACATCATCGTCCCTCCCTATAAATGCAGACAATCTTAATCGTGACCTTCCTGCCAATACGAAACAATTTGCTCCACTTATGCAGCTACTTCTCTACTGGTGTCCGATAAATGCTAGTGGAATTACAGAATTTCTCCAGGCTTTTCTGAGACCGCTCGTCCACTTTCACTGTAACGGCCGTGCCTTTGGATCTAACTGGTGGTAGTTCATCATATTCACCACCTTCTTGCCATTCATCCAATAGGAGAAAGTCAAGATGATCAAACTATCTATGGCCTATGGCAAACATCTTGTAGACGTGTGCACTAAGGCTAGCCATTTTGAGACCCGCTAGACCCACCTGCCGCACTGCCATGAACTGCGCGGTAACGCTAGCTGACTGTGAACTAGATCGAATTGGATGGTATCTGGAGCTATCCTACTCAGATCTCAAATCGGACTATCCCAGCGCTCGGCGATGCTGAGCCTGATATATCCGCCTTTGCGGGAACAGCTACTAGCTAGAGTTCTAAAATGGCCTCATCTTCACTGCGTAGTGACATGGCCACTACGCAACTGCAACCCTATTCGCAATGGAACCTGCGACAGATTTTAAGAAACTCCCAAATGATCCCAAACTCGACACCGACCCAGGCCAGAGTGATAAGAGCACCACTGTTGCACCGGTCACTGACGATGCCGAAAAGCAACCCCAGGCTGACCTGAAGCCAAATGAGTCGCATTACCAAAAACGCGCGAGATCGAGGTTGGAAATGAGTTGTCATTGTGCTGGCCATCTATAGCTTGCAATATTTATTCGCCCTCGACCAGACCGTCGTAGCTAGCGTCCAATCCGCAATTTTCGACCAGTTGAGTTCCGTGGGCAGGCTTTCATGGGTCAGTGTTGCCTTTCTCGGTGCTGGTGGAACAAACTTGGTATCAGTATCAAATTCGCCAGCCGCGGAGATCTAGCACACTATCACTGGAACGGGGTCTGCACTTTTCGACAACATGTCATCGGATGATCGGCTGGAGGTGTTGGTTGTGATCGTGTCCGTACTAAGCAGTACATACGCCTTGGTCAGTCATTACAGCTGGATCGCTGGTCACCGGATTGAGCCTTCTTCTAAAGAGAAACAGGCTATTTGTGACTCCAGCGACAGCAGCCTGACTAACTCCTTGCGGAGAGTCCTTGCGAAGAGAGTGTTTGGGGAGAACATAGCCAATCTACCGGTCAACTGAGCGCCCTGTACGGGGAAGCGGGCCGAGGAGAGAAAGTGTAGCTTAATTTCGCTCAACTTGGTCTCTGAGGCTTCGAGTGGCTGAAATGGCCGAACCTGGAAGACAAATACATGTAATGATCCTACCAAGAGTGTGGGTGGCTGTGAATATCTTAGGCGGTAAGAATAGGGAACAAGAGAAAGGTGTTGAAAGCCTTAGGATATCAAATAAAGCCGTATGTACATCAAGACGCACAAATCCACCAGAGAAAGCAGACACTAGAGGGAGAAAAGAAAAAGAAACTCCAATGCAAAAGATGTTTCTCTACCACAGGCACGAGACAAATCCAGACCCCATACACTCCATCAGATGATACAAACAAACAGCTTTAACCAGATTCCGTTCCATTCAAATAAAGTCTTCGAATCCAAAGTTAGAAGTAATGACAACGGGAGTTTCCCACATGTGAACGCTGTTGAAACTCAAAGACCCCGGATTGGTATTTCATTCATGCAACACGAAAATGACAGTCAAGATATATTTGCTGCTGGAGCAAGAGCTGAGTAGGAAAACAAAGGGTTTATCACAGGAGAAGACAAGTGCACAAGATGCATGAAAGAGGAGGGTAGGAGACTCTCGGGGTATTAAGAAGGGGTGTCGACCAGTCAGTTCATAAGGAATCGCCAAAGGTAATCGATCATCGATTAGGCATGTGATTTGAACCAGACCCTGTAGAAATTCCTGACTGGTGAGCGCGGTAATGTACCACATCAACAGGTTTTGACGGGAGGGATGGGGAGGTCTCCCGTTGGAGAGCGGCTGAAGGCTGGAACAAGCCTTGGCGGCCAGAAGGCGGAGAAAAGATGTGGTTGCGGGATGGGGTGTCGGTAATAGGAGAGCGGTGTTCGAGAGCATGGGTGAGATGCGGCTGTGATTTCCGCACATCCAAGGGAGATGAACTTAGTGACCGGAATCCGGATTTGCGATGATCGCCATCATAATCAGGGTTGCGGAAAGGCCCTTGCGTCTGGTGTCTTGGATCGTGATCCATGCCGTAAGGGGTATTGTTAGCCGATGAGTTGGCAGCAGAGGCATTCTCAGGAATGGTGGATGCAGATCCATTGGGTGCGTTGATGTCTACCATCCGCTTTTGAGCGGCTGGCGTCGCATACGATGACGGTTGTGGATGCTCAAATGTACGGCCTTGTGGTCGAGGTAGCTGCGAATGCTGTTGCTGCTGCTGCTGTTGCTGCTGATGGATAGGATGCTGTGGGTTTGCCCAAGGTGTTCGTTCTAGGAATGCTTCTTCAGCCGAACGGAAGGCATTAGAAGACATTGTAGACATGGTGGTCCGTGGTGGCATTGCTGATGAGTGTCGTGGTGCCGAAGCACGAGCCTCGATAGGAATCTATACCTACTATCAGCAACTAACCAAATTTAAAAATATGAATATGACATACCCCCATCTTTTCAAGATCATCATCAAGTTCGGTGGGCCGTGCACCCATCAAGGACGGGGCAGCTGGGAAGCCAACATACTTGGCTACACCAGCCATAATTGAAACCTCCTGGTTGTATGCGGTCTGATGTGCGATTTGCTGGGACCGACGGGTGGGGAATGGGATGATATGATGCGGGCTGAGCTCGTCTGTCTTGAAACGATCATGCTGAATGGCATAGAACTGCTTGCTGACTGCACTTGAATGCCTCTCGCGTGCATCCCGAATCCGCTGGTAGTATGTGCTATGGGCCTGTGTTCGCTCGGCCAAACCTTTATGCATGAGTGACTTCATGCGGTATCGATACAAGTTTTGCTCGTATTTGATCTTGGCGTCCCGGTAACGTTGCACACACTCGATCTGGCGTAAGTACTCGGGATGGGTCGGGTTGGGACCGGTAAGCATCTCCAACTCGCGGTTGAGTTTGGATATCCGTTCGTCATAAATCCTATTATCGTAAGCAACGAACCATGTGAGAGATGGGGCAATCTTACTTGTCACGTAATGTTGCAAATTCTTTCTCAAGTGTCGCCAGTGAATCCATAGCAGACATCTTTTTCACAGCTGTACAGCGCATTAGTATCTATGGTGCCCAAAATGGTTCATGAATATGAACACTTACACTCTTCGGCTCGAAGAACTGCCTCTGCATCATCGGGCTCATCTCCTCGTTCCGTAGGCTCCTCGTCTTCTCCAAGAATCTCATCAGCAACATACTCTATTGTGGCCTCAACCCCTGCATCCGCCTCCTCATCGGCGTCTTGGGTCCTTCTTCCTTTCCGCTTACCCTTTTTGCCCTTTTTGCCTTTCGAGGGTGGGGCTGGGAGGTCCGACTCAGGAACTTCGTCAACCAGTATGCCATCGTCATTTATATCCATGGGATTGCTGAGAGGCTCGGGTGAGAGGGGGGTATCATCATCGATCGGATCACTCAAATCACTCTTGATTGAGTTCCGGCGTTTCTTCGTGGGCTCTTCGTCGCTGACCTCAACGCGTTTTCGTTTCTTGGCGAGACTATCTGGAAGTTCTTCTGAATCACCTAGGTCGCCCAGGTCTGGAATATCTTCACTCAAACCGTTGTTTTTTGAAGACCGTCGCGGTTTGCTAGGAGAGTCATCCGCCACAAGCGCTTCATCGTCGACATCATCGAGTGTCGTAGATTGATGAAGCTTGCTGGGACTTGGTCCAGCACTAGCGGCACTCAACACGATGTCTCGTTTCCGGTTGTTGTTGTGTGGAGAATCCTCGATGCGCTCGGTTTCGGCCTCCGAATCATTCTCCATTGGCTTGTCTGATTTGATGGGATCTTCGAAGTCGGATGGCTCGTTGTCCGAGACATCGTCGATCTCACTCAAGCTGCTTGAGCGTCCATCATCGTCCATGAGCGGGTCATCGAGAAAAGGGTTCCGCTCGCCATTGGGGATTGTGGACTCTGCCCCCGTTGTGTGGCCAACGGAGGGCTGTTCTCTGCTCTCGGCTACCTCCATGGACAATTATGAGGCAAGAGAGCTGGCGCAACAAAATATGAATGGAGAGAAGAAAGGGTTGGGGATATTGGGTGGTTGATTGCTTGCAGCGAGGTTGAGATTCGCCGCAGGCGTGAGGTGAGGGAGGAAGGTCACCGATCCACCAGATGGTGTTTCGATCGAGAATCTGGAGAAACCACAGATCGAATTAGCTCAATTGCCATGTCAACTCGGCAAAACCAGAAAAAGACGGAGATGGTGGGCAAAAAGTGGTTGGTGGGTGCGAGAGATAGGTCAGCGCCTCCAGAAGGCGGTGGTGCGGAGATTGATCATCGAACGCCCCAGAGTCGGTAACAATCGTTCAGTACAGGGACTAAAGGCCGCGCAAAGCAAGTGTACCGATGACAGTAGTTCCAGAAGATAGAGAGATGCTCCCTCCTCGCGAAAATGACCAGATGAAACTCTGGGATTGATGTAGAGTCACAAGCGACGTACCGTTTCAACAATGCGCCGGGAGCAACGCCGGTAATGAGCACAGCTGCTCGCGACCGAGCACGATTCCCAAAACCACCGCGTTCCTGAGACGCGAGTTATCACTTAAATCCAAGCCCACGCGTGTCACCACTATTGTAGGCTGTAAAAGCTTTCGGTCCGACGAATCCTGCGCAGACCGACTCTGGAGGGCGAGGGGAGGATGGCTAGGAAGCGGACAAGACGAGGGTACCGAGTCGCAGGGGGGTTGACGGCATGAAGAAGTGGCCAGGGACCATAAACAAGATCAAATCAAAGATCAAGGATGGGAAAACACAGCCGAAAGAGGGGGTTTCAGCAGAGAAAAGCAGCAGATCGCTATGATGGGGTGCAGCAACAGAAGCGAGTGACCGCTGATTCTGCCGCGTTGCGTTCCGGCGAGGGCAAGGCTCACCGCCCGAAGAAAAAAGAGTATCACGTGAGATTGTAACTGACGTAGCTGCAGGTGGAAAGAGATATGCCATTTTGTATAATAATATGTTGATATTGCACTTTTATACCCGGAAAAATATGGGAGAAATACAGAACAAAGGATATGTTAATCAGTCTCACTATGTTAGATGGTATAAATTCACATCAGCCATCCACAGGCTTACCGCCTAAACCCAAACAAGAATGTCTCAGCCTGGAATACGTAGAAAGAAGGCGACGCTTATAACAAGACGAAAAATTAATACAAAATTCTCCATAGGTGAGATTCACACATATCTACCATATACAACGAACAATGTACCTTAGGAATATTCATCTCTTGAGAGTACTGGTCATGTGATAAGCAGCTTTCCGTGCCAAGACCCGATAAGCAGAAACTAAAGGAAAAAAAAAAGTCGGAGCTATCATCGGCGCTGTGTCAATCGCAAAGCCACGTCTTGATCACTCACTTTTCAGACGATAATACAGTCCGAACACACATCAAAATGGGCAAAAAATCAAAGTCATCCTCCAAGACGGAGGAGAAGACCAGCAAGCCCGCTGTCGCTCTTCCCTTTGCCGGGGCATCTCTGGACCCAACATTGTCCTCGCTTTTTGCGCAAAGTGTACGTCTATCCTGATGTATAACTAATGGAATTTGAATTGACAATTTCTAGGCTGGCCCCGTACAAGCCCCTGTTGTCAAGTATGTCGAGCCTATCCAACGGGCGAAAAAGGATGAAGGTGATGCTGAAGAGGAGGACCTCTCATCTGCCTCAGACGATGAAGTAATGGAGGATGCCCAAGAAAGCGATTCTGAGCCCGCAGAGGAAAAAGAACAACCTACCGATACACAGAACCGGAAACGCAAGCGTGGCGGTGCCGGTGAGGAGGTCGAGGAGACATATATGCGTCGCATTGCAAAGGAGGAGGAGAAGGATGAGGAAAAGAGAAAGTCCGAATATGCAAAGCGCCAAAAGAAGACCGAACAAGAGGAAGGTAGCGAAGATGGTGAAGATGGTGAAGATGACGAAGGCGACGACTCCGACAAGGCATCTGGATCAGAAGATAGCGATGAAGAGGAGACCGCCCCTGCCCCTGTGCACGAGAGCTTGACTGGTGCCGCTAAGGCTGATGAAGTTGAGAAGTCTAACCGCACTGTGTTCCTGGGTAATGTCTCTACTGAGGCTATCAGGTCCAAGACTGCCAAGAAGACACTTCTTAGACATCTGGTCTCTTTCTGCTCGACCCTCCCTGAATCCACCGGCCCGCACAAGATTGAGTCTATTCGTTTCCGCTCTGTCGCATTCGCCAGTGGTGGTGGTATTCCCAAGCGTGCTTCCTTCGCGAAGCGCGAGATCCTCGATGAGACTACACCCAGCACCAACGCCTACGCTGTCTACACCACTCTCCATGCCGCACGCAAGGCCCCTGCCGCCTTGAACGGCACCATGGTTTTGGACCGTCACTTGCGAGTTGATAGTCTTGCCCACCCCGCAGAAATTGACCACAAGCGCTGTGTCTTTGTCGGCAACCTGTCTTTCATTGACAGTGAGACCCCCGAAGAGGACGAGAAGACTGGCAAGAAGAAGAAGGCTCGTGCTCCCGCCGATATTGAGGAGGGTCTCTGGCGCATTTTCAATGCCCACACTGGAGGCAAGGACAAGAAGGCTGTCAAGAAGAACGTCGAGTTCGTCCGCGTGATTCGTGATAGCACCACTCGTGTTGGCAAAGGATTCGCCTACGTCCAGTTCTACGATAGCAACGGTGTTGAGGAGTCGCTTCCACTCAATGGAAAGAACTTCCCGCCCATGCTTCCCCGCAAGCTGCGTGTCACTCGCGCCCGCAAGGTCGCTAAGAAGCGTGAACCTTCCGGCCCTGAGGGCAGCAAGTCTCGTGTAGATGAGGCCCAGAAGACAATGCAGGGACGTGCTAATAGGCTCTTGGGCCGAGCTGGTGCGGCTAAGGTCAAGGCCAGTGCTAACAGCACCATTGCTGGCAACTCTTTCGTGTTTGAAGGTCACCGCGCTACTGAGGGATCATCATCCATCAAGATGAAGCAAAAGAGCCGTGGCTCGAAGGCCAAGCGAGAAAGCAGAAGCAGCAAGCGTGCTGCCGCATACAAAGCTGCTGGTGGCAGAAGAGGTTAAAAAAATAAAATGTATTTTGGCGTTAGGAAGGGCATTTGAATATACATTGAAGAATGACGAAATTGTGCATATGTACCTGAAGCATATAATATTCTAGATCGACCGCCCGTATTCCACAAAAAGCAATTGCGGAGCTATAAATGGGGATCTTGACGTCATTTTCAACGATCAACAGCCACAATGACGATGAAGGTTTAATTGATAAATCACATGTGTATATACTTTCTTTCCCCACGATTATTTAAATTCTTGGATATCTACATTTAATTTTCTTTTAACAAGGTCAATGGATTCAAAACTGAATCACTTATGTTTCAACCTCCATGTGGTATGAGGGATGAGATGTATGAACAATTCGAACAATGGCTCAGTGCTATATAGCTAACTCGGGTAGTACAAAACGAAAAGGGAATTGAACACCATACTTGATCTTTGTGTGGCGCCGTTAATTTAGCCGAATCATCTACTCTATTCCAATGTCCAACATTGACATTTGTACATGCCCAGGTGTCACCGAACATAAATCGCATACAACCATGGTACCTTTCGGACTTCGCACGGGAAACCAGCGCCGGCCCCATTGTCAATCCTCTGCAGATACCGACGGTACAGCCTCTGGTCTAGAACCCCAAGGATTTGATCCCACCTTGGCGGATGTACTCAATGTTCGGCAATTGTTACAATGGTACCTCCCACGTGGTCTGCCCGAGGAGCTCGTTGATATGATCGTTGATGCTGCGGAATATTGGCCTTCGGTAGAGCAGAGAATGCAAGATCAATGGATTATTCAGAAAGACCGTGATCAAGTTTTGCTGAAGACAGTTCCCCTTTGCTATGATCGGAATGTATATCCATCCGTGCGCAAACTAGCCAATGGGACCTACGCTGATGATGAACTTCTTTTTAGAGCTTGGAGAAAGAATCGAACCCCACCCCTCTACCTCATCGCGGAGTACACCCTTGTCGCAAGATAGTCTTCCATATTTCATCGCACGACCAAGGCGGCGGGCGGCGCCGCGACAACATGTATGAATATTCGTGGACTTGGTTTGACACTGAAGTTATTCGCGGGGCGCATAAGAGGAACATGTACGTTGATGGAGTTGAGCAAGAAATCCTGGACAATGAGCGTGGACAAGTCCGAAAACACTACACCGAGGCAGATGCACTACTATTGCCGCGCGACAACAAATTGCAAGCCAATGGGGCCCATGTGAGCGAAATGCAACACAATACCATTGTGTGGGATTATCGAGACGATATCCAGGCAGACTCGCCAGAGGCTTTTGAAATTGAGAAGAACCTGGGTCGTGGCCGGCTTACTCTTGATGGACATGGAGTGCGTGAGTTGGAGGTTGGCGATTCGATTGCCATTTGGGCCCGCGCAAGGTTTCCCGGCTGGTCGAACCACGTTTCCCGAGCGATCGTGAGGATATACTGGGCTGTATAAAGGAGCGGTGAGATTGACGACAGACATGTAGATATAAAAGTCTGATTTGAGTTCTTTTTTCGTCTGACAGTAATGACTGATTAATCAGAATAATACTTTGGTATTCTGGAATCTAAGAGCCAAGGTTTATGACACAGATTTCGCAATAATGATAGATCATTCGTCAAACCAAGGGTCATCAAGAACTTCTTTCGCTGACGCTCTTGCAGATGGCTCGAAATGCAATAGCTTTCCAACGATCTGTCCTAGCCTCACTATGTCCTGACGGGAGAGATCGGGCCTCGGGCTATCGAAGTAAATTTCTTCTAGCCATTCCTGCAAGTTGTGACCGGAGATTTCTGTGGCCCTGCTGTCCTCTGCTTTCATCGTATTCAATTTCTCTTGCCATCTTTCCGGTAGATCATCTATTGCCATCTCTCGCATTTGGCCAACAAGAATTGCGGGCGTTATCATGGTGTCGAAAGGTGGCTGGCCCGCGAATAGTTCAAAGAGCTGCAAACCACTGTCAACTTTTGTTTCTTTTTGAAGTTTTGCCCGAGGACAATTTCCCTTACCATGCAGCCCATGCTCCACAAATCGACACGATAATCAATGGGATCTTGAAATACAACTTCCGGTGCCCGAAGAGCTAAAGGTGTATGTAGTGTTTCAGGAATAGCAGTGTGCAAAAATGACTCCCCGAAGTCGATTATTTTGACAGTCTGAGCCAGATCCCGAGAATACCTGGGATATGAGGTGGGCCTCACGATGTATTCGGGTATCCCAGGTTCCAGATCTTTCCCATCGCGTCTTTTGACATAGCCAATATCTGGTTTACCTAGCATCTCAATGAACATTTCCTCTGTTAAACCGTCTATGCCTTGCATTGTGAAGGCCAAATTGCGGGTATGTAGATCTATATTAAGTGAGCAGTATACGAATGTCGCTAAGAAAGTGATTTACCTCCATGCCCAATCTTTCGTTGGTGTAGACTATCGAGCCCGATCAAACATTGCTTGGCAATACTTCTGGCAAGCTTTCCAGGAAGTCTACTACCTGGAAATTGTATATCAATTGTATCTGGAACATTGGGCCCTAGAAGTTCATAGACTAGGCATTTATGAGATCCATTTGGGCCCTTTATGTAGAAGTCATCAAGCATATGCACTATATGTTTCGGGCGAGGTTGATAAGACGCAAGCTCTTTCATAGTTTGGAGCTCTCGCATGTCCTCGCTTTCTGCAACGGAAATTTTGACAGCAACGTATGTCCTTTCCCTACAAGCATTCGACTTTCCCGTTAGTTAGGTAGAACTACCGCGAGGCACATCGGCTTATCTGACCTTTGATCTCTGGCCGCCCAAACTGTGGAGTAGCCTCCCCACCCCAGTTTATGGAGCACCTTATACCTTCTATCTTTCAAGTATTCCCCAAAAGTGAGCGGGTGATAGCCACCTTGTCGATAGCGATTAAGTGGCTCAGCCTCAACGGTAGAAATGTAAAGGGGCTGGTACACCTGACTCTTGTTTGAATGGACACATATGGTCCTAGAGACAATGCAAAGCGGTGAGACCCTCCTTAAAGTGGTAACACGGGTCGGTATTATCCAAGGGATGATCATGAGATAAGACCGGAGTTTTCTGTGTATAGGGTGAGGGCAAAGTGATCGGATACCCAGGTGCCTTGCGGGTCAAGGCAACGGATGATGTGGTACCTTGCCGAAAACAATAGCCAATGACATGCATCCGAAAAAGGAGCCTCATACCTAGCACCCCTAGCGCAAAAGCCACCACCAATTGAAACTGAGGCAGGGGGAGGTTACAGAGAAGCGAAGTGAGAGTAAAGTGAGGGGAGAAGTGAGAATAGTGTGAGAGATAGAAGGTGGAGGGTGCACTCTATGATGATCACTATGTTTTGATTTCTCATGTCGGAGACTGGATTTTACGGGCTTATGGGCTACAGAAATAGGCTGATTCCGCACTCTTTACTGTCAACATCTGTATGTTCCGGGAAGTATCCCACCCGGCGTTTGGCTTTGAGTTCTTGCTCCAGTTGGATGAAGCGCCTGCATACTCATACGCTATACAATCCCAGGAAGAAGACGTGAACCAAGATTCGAACTCCCTGCTGCTTTCCAAAATGGTATTTACGCCTAGAGGGAAAAAAGATACCTACGCTTATTCATCTACACGAAACTGGAGTTCACTACTATTCATTATGCCTCCCATTCGTCGCCGCACCCTCAAACTCACGCAGAGAATCTGCCTCTGTGCAATTCCACCCTGTAGCTCACCGAAGAGGCTTCTAAGAGACCTGGCATGGCTCACTTCACTATCGCCATCCTCAAGTTAGCACATTACAAATATATGAACAGCAGAAGTTACCATCTTCAAGAATCCTACTATTGCAGGAGCCCATCACACACGAGCCAGCCCGATCATACTCCGCACGCCACAGCGATGTTTGCAACTGAAGAGCAATTCCGACATAACATCGCCCAGACAGCTCATATTTACCATAATCAGCAGGGACAATATACCGGCCATATTCTATTTGAAAGAGAGAAGAAGTCGTCGGATGAATGAAGCATGTACTTAGGACATATGTGCTCGTTGCCGCATTATGTTAGGAATGAGAAATGAAACAAATTACGAGGATTCAGACCGCCACCTCGCGTACTCTTCAGTATATGTATAGCCCATATATGTATAGCCTCATTAGAGTAATTAAAGTTCTGTATACTTACTAAGCCCTGATTGGCCCTGAAGGCACCAAATTGATCACGCCATTCTGCCAAGCCTGTCTGATCGACGCCAAAACAACACAATATAAAGCCAACGGCCTCCTCAAGCTACTTTACTTTTTATTTCTCTCAAATTTTGGACGTCATGCTGTCCAACCGTGTACTTACAATATTCCCACATATGCCATGAAAATGGGTGTTATCCCATGAGCACCTCTTGCCCTTACGGATCGACGCTGCCGACAGGCCGACGGGAAGCGCACAGTGGAGTTCAGTCGCCGATTCAACGCTGAGTCACCGAATGAGTCGCCGTCTGATAGCTACTGAACCATAACAGACCGCCCAAACGTCAGGCAATTTTAGGACGAAGATCCCCATTGGGGCAGAATGGATTGGCCATTATTTGCCGATAGACCGGCGACCCATCTCGTCCGAGAGCTACATGTGTCACAGGGGACCTCCAACGAGAATGACTGTTCCCGCTCTATGGCGATGTCCCGGCTGGATGTTGCGTTATCTGCATGAAAATACTAACATTCCATCGCCGATGATGTCGCTCCCTGGGTCTTGGCCGATACCTCCCCCTTTTTAAACCCCGACCATGTCACGATATCTGCTGTGAATCTGTTTAGTTATTCAAATAAACACCGGTTTACTCCGTACATTCTTTCCATTCCGCTTTGATTTGCTTCCCATACTTGCTTTCCTATTCTTACTCACATCTTTCAATCATCCAACATGGCTACTCGGAAATGCGCCGCGGTTGTCGTAGGAGCCGGTCCCGCTGGAGTCGCCGTAATGGGAAACTTGTTGGAGCGCCAGCTGGGTACAATCGCATGGATTGATCCCTCTTTCGAGGGCGGCAGAGTCCATAACAAGTACCGCGAAGTTCCTAGGTTTGTACCGGATCATCGACACGTAAACACAGACCGGAATATACTAACGAGAATACCTTTAGCAACACCAAGGTTTCATTATTCCAAGCGTTCGCAAAAGCCACGCAACCTTTCCAGAAAGTGATCGATAACACCAAATCACCTAATGCATTCACCAAATTGGCCAAACTCGACCAAGAATCAACCTGCGCCCTTGGTTACGCAGCGGATATGGTTCGCACCCTAACAGACGGTCTGCTCAAGATGGAGGAAGTATACGCATGCCATGGCCTTGTCAAATCAGCAAACCTGAACGAAACGGTTAGTGATTTTGCTACACTACTTCTGTACCGAGACTAATCACGACATCAGACCTCCAACTGGACCATTTCCATTAAACAGAATTCATCCGAAGATCTCGAGACCATCGAGGCCACCCGCCTGATCCTCTGCACAGGCTCTTTCCCCACAACAGCCCCCATCCCAGTCGCAGGACTAAACATCCAACGCCTGGACCTCGACCTAGTTCTCAAGCCCAGCGATCTAGCAACCACCCTCCCCACAGACCGGCCAATCTCCGTCGCCATCGTCGGCGCCTCCCACAGCGCCATTCTCGCAATCCTGAACCTCACCCAGCTCGCCCAAACCTCCCACCCCCTCCTACGCATTAACTGGTTCACCCGTCACGCCCTCCGCTACGCAGAGTACAAGGACGGCTGGATCCTACGCGATAACACCGGTCTCAAGGGCCTAGCTGCGAACTTCGCCCGCGCCGAACTAGAAGACGACAAGCTTGCCACTTCACCTGCTGGCCAGGTCCTGGCCAAGATTGACTGCGCCGGCGGACAGGAGATTGAATCCGCCCAGTACCAGAAATACTTGCCCTCGTGTGACTATCTCGTCCAGGCGGTTGGGTATAGCCGTGCCTCGCTCCCTACTCTCACAAAGAATGGCGTGCCCCTTCTTATGAGCTTTGATCATGATACGGGCGCGTTCCACGAGCCTGGTAGCGCGTCTGATATCCCCGGGCTGTTTGGTGCTGGTATTGCGTTCCCTGAGAGAGTCGTGGATCCTCATGGAAATGAGGAGTATGCGGTTGGGTTCTGGAAGTTCATGAAGTTCCTGAAGCGGGTTGTCCCGTCGTGGGTTGCATGATTCTGTTTGGCTTTTGTAAAGTTTGTGCTTTCTGGTTTACAGGACACTGACGAGGTGCCCGTGCATTGTCTAGCGGGCTATGATTCCAACGTTTGATACCGATTTCTATGGAGTAATTGGCGTTCTGGGCGGCTTCGGGACCTTTTTATATAATTTTATAGCTGTTGCAAGCTACAATTAAGAGCAGGTGTTCTTTTGCTCAAATTTACCACGAAATGTCCTTGCCATTCATCACTAGTTGGGGCCATAATAATCAGCAACGCTAAGCCCGCATAATTCGAATTGGACGTCCGCGTATCCAGACCTCAGGACCCGAAATATATTGAAGGAAACATATGGACCAACGGTCAGAAAGTGAGCAACTAGCGGAGTTTTGGCCATTGCCTAGTATGGAGATCTACAATTGATACTAGTCTTTGAAGATATGAAAGCAAAAAATGCATTGGATTGTTCATCATTTGAGTCGTATACCCATCTCCTCCAACATAACTCCAAAGTAGCCCTAGTCATCAATGCCATATACCATCCATCCCATAATCCGGTCACATCACATCATGAAATACCGTGGACACATCCAATCCCACATCCCTCCCCCTACCATCTATTTTATTCAAATCACAACATAGCAACCGCAAAAACAGCAGCCACAACAGCCCCAACACCACCCCTCACAACCCCAGCCCCACTATCAGAAGTCTGCGTCGCAAACGCCACATCACTCCCAGTAGCCGTAGCACGATACTCACTCTGACTAGCAACAGCCTTCTGATCATACCCCGTCGCCGAAACGGTATAAGTAGTCGAAGCCTGCGACCAAACAAGCACAGTCCCACTGGGCGGCGCCGAAACTGTTCCACCAACTTCATACAGAGTCGAAGTACCGTTCTTAGGGAAATCGCCTGGCTTATAGAACTTGTCTATATCTGTGAATCCAAGGTCCCGGCACTTCGTATCCTGGAGCGTTGCGTCGCATGACGACCATGCCCAGTTCGGGAGGGAGGTGTATAGGTTTGGGAGGTCGGAGGGGAAGAAGACATCCCACATTCCTACGCCGGCGAGGGTGGGGTTGGTGTGTGGGCAGATATCCCATGAGCTGTGGCTGTTAGGTGATTGTTTACAAAGTTTGTTGGTTGGGGGGGTTCACTTACGCGGAGATACTAGCACTGGCTCCGCAGCAGGCGCAGTCCGAGGCGCGGTTGGCGATATCAAGACCGTTGTTTAGATTCGATAGGTCGGGGATGTTGCCGATGTCTGCGGTGAGTTTGTCGGTGACGTCGCGCATGCATTTTATCTGCTGGTTGCGGGATGAGAGGGTTGTTTGGGTGACTTTGCCTAGATCGCAGGAGCAGCGGTTTGGGGCGTTCGCCGGGGGTGGCCAGAAGGGGATTGGTTCTTTGGCGCTTGGGCAGACGGCGAAGTATTGCTGGACGAAGAGCTGGTATTTGCAGGAGTAGACCTGGGTATTGTTAGTATGTGTTTATGGACTTTAAGGGTGTTCGTTTGAAAGGTGTATAACATACCTGGTTCCAGCATGACTCCGCCATACAATTTATATACTTCTGGTGGGACTCGCAGCCACAATCCACGGCACAGTTGCCATTGCCGTTGCAGCCTCGGAGACAGGAGCTCCACTTGTCCGCGACATCCCTGTTGCACTTTGAGTACTCGGATGTGGAGGCGCAGTCTTTCTCGGTGATGTTTGTCTGGGCATTGGCTAGGCCGGAGAGCGCCACTAGGGTTGCGCCCGCGAAAATGAATTTGGATAACATAGTAGATCCCTGTTCTTTGGATAGATCTTAAAGTAGATATATCAGAAGGCAGCTCTGGCTTGAGCTTTCAATGGCAACTAAATAAAAAGAATCAACCCCTAGGGAGGATGCAGGACTTTTATAAGCAAATGCAGAATAGTCCACATTCGAATGGAAGGAAATCCCATGGATCTTACTCGGGCCCATGGCAACTGTATGCTAGGGGTTCGATCATTGCAAACCCAGCTGTCATCGTTCGCAGCAAGCAACCAATAACGGACAGCCTAGCGTGACAAAGTAACACAAAGAACAAGCTGGGCCATTAATATTTCAAAAGAAAGTGGATGACGACGATCCCAGTTTCCGCATGGCTTCTGCATCTATTGCATATAGGCAATCACATTTCCTTGAGGGCCTTGATAGATCAGCGACCGGGTCCAGAACCCGTGGCTTGACTGAATGGACTGGAAATTTTAGAATTTCCAGCCAAACCCTGCATAATGCTAGGGGTCTTGCTTTCCTCACGGCGTAGACACGAGGTGGAGTGGGACTGTTCCTGCGATGGACTTGTGAAGACCCTTGCTTGGAGGTGAGCTTTTGATGACGTTGGCGGGGTGTTATTAGTAAGGCTGGACTTGAGTAATATGGTGATTTTGCTTGGGGCTCCCATGTTGTTCATGCGGTGTGTCGAGAGACATGCAGGCTTGGGTGCTCATGCCAGGGTTGCTTTATCATAGCGCGGGTGCCTAGCATAGCCTGAGCCCTAGGGAGTACAAGAGTACAGCATACAGCACCTCTAAATATTGAGAAAGAAGTACGGAGTAGTCCAGATGGTAATGATATCGTTCACGGAGACTTGAAACGTCGCGTCGTTCGGATTGTCATTTCATCGCAGTGGTACCTAGTGCATGTGTGAGGGTCACGAGTCAGGCACAGCAAGTTTGAGACAAATTCCAAGGTCCGTATGGTCGGAATATATAGTTTTATGTACCTCTATGGAGTATAGTTTGGGTGTTCATGTGTAAACCTTGGTATAAAGTCGCATTCTCACCACAGAGATCAACCTGGAATTTAATACAAAATAAATCATAAAATTAGGAAAATTAAATTGAAAGTAGACAAATTAATAAAAAAAAAACCAGAAGTAGAATGTAAGCCCGAAATTGTGTTCAAACGTCAAATCCCACCCTAATGGCCCCAATAGTCCCAATTCTGTGGAGAACAGAAAATCCTTAAGGAGATTTGCGATTTTGAACTCCATTATTTACTGGGGTAAAAGAGTCACGAAGTCCGGACTAAACCCCCTTACTGAGACCTCGTATTTAGTATCCGAGGTAACATCCATTTGCCTATAAAGCACAATAAGCCCTTATAAAAGGGAAAAGGGACTTTTGCAAATATTTTAGCGAGATTAGACTACAATTAAAAGTGGACGCGGGACGATCCAAATTAATTATTTCCCCCCTCATTTCCGACGATCAAAGAGATTTGACACAAGTAGATTGAGTATATCATTAACGCTGGGGCACACAATAGAAAAAAATACAAAAAGCCATCACATAGAGATGGGATGTTTTGTACAGCCCCATAAAAGGCAATAAGACAAATTGATTGGCTGTTTCAAATACAGCCAATCGGAGAAGTGAAGGGGAAAAAATATGTATATATCAATAAAGCATATGAACACGACTCTAGGTCTCGTTCATGACAAGATCGGTATAGAAATTTACAGCATCAAAGCACCGGCAACAAGGGCCAGCAAGCCACCGGAGACACGGTTGGCAACACCGGCGTTAGCGGTGGGCACGGTGGTCTGGGCAGCGGTGGTGGAGGCAGCAGCGCTGGAGCTCTCGGGGGTCTCACTAGGAGTCTCGCTAGGGGTTGCGCTGGCGGAAGTGCTGGAAGCGGTGGTCATGCTGGGGGAGCTGGTAGGCTTGGACGAAGCAGTGCTGGACTCATCTGAGGTAGTGGTGCGGGTGGCCTTGGTGGATGACTCGGTGGTGGACTCCTTGGTGGTGGACTCCTTGGTCGAGCTGGCAGAAGAAGTCACAGAGACGGTGGAGCCCTCGACGGTGAAACGACCGATGTAGTTGTAGTCGTCGCTATCGTCATCCGAGACGATCTTAATAGTGTAGTCAGGCTGGGCGGCCAGGCTAGAGGGCACATCCCAGGTGTAGCTACCGCTGTTATCAATGTTCGCTAGGGAAAGTTAGTAGGGGATGATTGAGTCATTTTGGAATTGTGTTTGCTTACAGGCAATGACAGTTCCGGAGTTACCGGTCATCACGGCTCCCCATTGCAAGATCAGGCTGACAGTGCCCTTGGTGGTAGGGTCCCAGGTCAGGGCAGTAGGCTCGCCGGTCTTGAAGGTGTAACCATCGGTGGGAATGTTAAAGGGGTTGGCTTTGCTGTCGGCCACGGCGACGGCGGCCATGGCGGCCACAGCGAGGGAGACGAAGAAACGCATTATGTATATATATAAGGTTGGATATATAAGGTTGGAAATGCAGAAGTGGGAGATGCAGATTAAAAGAGTGAAATCGTACAAAAAGCCTCAAAAGAGTGGAAGGCGTTAAAGAGGCGAATATGGAAGAAAAGGCCGAATACCCGGACACGGGGGGGCCATTTAGGTTGCTTTATAACTAGTAAAAGGGCATGTGCCCCATGGAATAAGGAGCTAGGTAATGACCGGCAAAGTCAAAGGGAAAAAGAAAAACAAATATAAAAGAAGCAAGGTAAATGATTGGCCATTGTCTATCCTTGAGAGGATCCGCGAGGGCCCGAGAGGACCAAAGAGGAGTAAAGAGCGAAAAAGATAAAAGCGTGGCGTTGATTCCACGAGTCTTTGGACCATTAACGGGCCATTTTGGTCTCTCTTGGCAGGGAATGACTGAAATTGACTGGTCGAACCTCGAGGTGACCTTAAATGACTATATCCACTTTCGTCGGCTATAGTCACTTCGCCTTGTCTTACTATTTTAACAGGTCTAAGATAAATTTAGATTGAAAACCACAACTTGAAAGAATTCTCTCAAGTTATCTTCCTTTTATTTTTTTTTTTAACTATTTTCCTCGCGTGTTGACAAGGTTCGGATCTTCATCCAAGTTATAAATTCAGCCAAAGCCCCCCCTACGCCTCCCAAGCTATGACCATTTCACTTCCTTGCGTATGAAATGTTTCGTATCTTGTAGATCCAGTTCTGACGCTAATTTATTGGGGTATCGTGTGGGGCGTTAACCAACATATCATTCTGACCGAGCCAGGAGATCACTTCCATTGCTCGACGGTCATCGTCTTCTGCCTGTCGGTCCAGCAACTAATCCATGTCAGTACAATTTCAATAGCAAAAATCAATGGAGCTCCCACAGCTTGATAAAGTCCCTTGCGTTTCGTCTCTTTTGCCTTCTTTTCTGTAGGCTTTGCCTTGGTCTTTCGTTCAGAGTCATTCTCATGAAGGAATTTACACTGGTCGCCACGGTTACAATGCCCATTACGCGCAAAGTAACGGCACACAGTCTTTTTGCCTTCGCGGGGTGGGGGTGGGACTCGCTCTGGTCCCGTGCGACGTGAAGTTGCTTGCTCTGGCGCGGAGTCGTCACTTTCAGAGTCGGAGTCGGGATCTGAGCCAGAAGCATCCGAGGAGGTCCAATCACTGGCCTCATGATTGGATGTGATCTCCATGTCATCCAAGCCATGGTCAATGGGGTGTTCGGTCTTAATCGTAGCCTCGAGATCTTTGGACTCGAGCAGGATTCCAGGATCTCCCTGCACCTCTGTCGCGTGGGAAACGGGGTCGGCTGATTGGACAGGCTCTGGGGTTGGGCCAGGCTCGGTTGGTATAATTATATCCGTCACTGCAGTTTCAGGTCCAGCGTTGATGGCTGGCTCTGGTACCGGATCTTCGGTTTCGGTTTTAGTAGTTGGTTCTGGTAACGGGGTTTCGGGTTTAGTCTCAATAACTGGGTCAAGGGCCGGATGTTGGGGCGCGGGTGTGATACCAGTATCTTCCTCTTGGCTAAGATCTGCATTTAGGCTCAGTGCCTCCTTCTGTAGAGCTTCCATTCGGAGACGAGCAGCTTCGGTCTCAGCCATAGCTTTTTGGATCCGTTTCTCCTCGCGCTCAAGGTTGCGCCGAATCTTCTCCCTGCGTTGCGCATTTGTCGTTGCATCTGCAGTTTCTGTCTTGTGTTCGTTTTGCTTTTGTATATGCTCTTTTCGCTTTTCCTGTTGCTCTTTTTGTTTTTGTAGACGCGCTGCCTCACGGGCTGCCTTTGCTTCCTCCATGGACTTCTTCTTTTCTTCGACCCGAGCTTTAGTGGGGAATTTCTTCCTACGCTCTGCAATCCAAGCAGCAATATCGGATGGTGTTTGTAATGTAGATGTTTTCCCTTTGTATGAGACCTGAAGTGGTGCAGCATCACCTCCACTTTGCGCTAGCTTTGCTTCTTCGTCTTCGTCAGCCTCTTCTTCGCTTGACTCGTGTTCTTCGGTATGAGGGGTCAGTCCGAGCTGATTGTGCTTCCGTTTTCTCTTCTTTGTCTTCCTATTAGGTGTGGAGTCGGCGGCTGGTGGTGGCTTCGAGGGCAGAGGGTTGCCGAAGCTTGGGACGGCAGGAGCAGCGGGAGTCCGTGGTGCAGTTGCTTGGGGCTTGTTGAATGCAGATGAATGATCCCGCTTATGGTTGTGCTTGGGCTTCGGACCCTGATTGCCGTGCGCATGAGGTCGCGGCCCTCGTGTTTGCCCTGATTGAGCTCCCATGTATGGCGCCGCACCTGGCATGTCATTGCGCCATGACATGGGGGGCATCATTGGTTGATTGTTTGGTTGATGGCCATGAGGAGGTGTCGGTAAGCCTTGCATGTACGTCGGGGGTGTAGGAGGGTAAGGTGTGGGAAGGTTGTGCGTATTGTAGTGTTGATAGCTCCCCGAAGCTACCGACTGAGGATATTGTTGAGATGGAAATGAGGGCGGGTTTTGAGGATTCTGAAAAGCGGGTGTTTGTCCATGATGGTAGGGTTGAGGAGGCATATAAGATGCTGTTGGAAGAGGTTGAGGATATCCGCCATACACTGGTTGCGCGTAGTTGAACCCTGTAGGAGGAAGGTATGGCGGCGCTTGTCCACTTGCTGCATGATTACCTCCCCGGCCTCGGTTGCCTTGTCCTCTTCCACGTCCCCGCTGACCTCCGCCATGTCCCCCATTGTGTCCGCCATGTCCGCCCCAATTCTGTCCGTGTTGGGTCGGGTGCTGAGTCGGCGCCTGAGTCGTTGCCGGCGGCGGAGGCGGCGGGGGCGGGAAAGAAAACCCCTGTGAGGTCATGACGAGAGCCTTTGGGGTTTCCAGAGACTCCAGCACAAACACAGGAATAATCTCTTGGATTTAGCGTGTTAGCGGAGTTGAGGTTGAGATTGAAAGCTTCCGTTCCGGAGTCACGTGAGAGCGGGATTCTGGCGGACGAAGAATCTCAAAAGGTTTTCGATTGCTTCTTTGGGTACGACAATGGTAAAAGGTGAAAAGAGACTCACATCTGGTCACTTTGTTACTGTCTAATCAATTACATACTTCTGTCTATACCCTCACCATCATTAAAATGTTTATCTTGGTAAGTTTTATGTCCATATATAAAAACCATGTCTAACTAACGCTGGCAGACTACCATATCGGACTTGATCCAGATTTCGCCTGAGGATTTCTCCAAGTTCAGTGCAGTCGCACTCGAAGACAACATTAATGCAAAATACGCCAATAAAGTGTGGAACTCAGGCTTTTTCTTGCCAGTTTCTTAGTGCTGATTCTGCCCTCTAGGTCATTCAAAAAATTGGCCTTTGCATCAGCTTCTATGACCTACTTGAGTCTTCCGATGGCCTGATTGGCCACGGAACCGGTTTGGTTAATGTCAATGGTGAATGATACTACCTTCTATCAAGTCTGAGATCTATACTGACTCTTACACAGTTAAATTCCGCATGATTGTCTTCCGGCCTTTCAAAGGAGAGATCATGCTGGGAAAGATTTCTAGCGGCACAGAACATGGAATCAAGAGTCCGTTCCAATCATGAAAACTCAGTCCTCCTCCAAAACTAACAAACTCCAGTTGGCCTTGAATTCTTCAATGACATTCTGATCCCTCCGCAGATGCTTATGGAAAAGTCCCGATTGTGAGCTGGTCCCACCTCATACTAAAGGTTAGAAATACTAATGTGTCTTGCAGTGACTATGCCGAGCAGGTATGGATCTGGGAGAGTGAAGGTGGAACAGAATTCTTCTTCGATGTAGGAGAAGTTGTTCGATTCCGAGTTGAGTCAGAGGAATGGCATGACCAAATCCCCAATGCACCAGATGTTGCGGATGAAACTCCACAGGAGAGGCGCCCTCCGTATTCCATTCTGGTAGGTTTCTCCATATGGAAGTTTCTTAACTCTCACTGACGATCTTCTAGGGCTCTATGCAAATGGGTGGCACCGGACCTATCACTTGGTGGTAGCCTGGATGTCGTCATTTGTTAAATTAGACCGTCTTTTTGTTGATCTATTGCGGCCCCTTCTCAGCGCCCATACAATTTCTTTCATAGTCAGATCAGATACCCATACGAATGCCAATGAATACATAGACCGAGTGATTGTACGTAATATGTCCAGCTGACAATGTAACGTAATATCCTAAGGTTTATATTGGACACGAGGAGGAATTCAGAGTTGGCCAGCATGCGCATCTAACCCTTTTCAAAGCAATAGAAAGACAAAAGATGTATACAATGATGTTCCAAGCAAAGGTATAGACCAATTAGGAGATACCGGCAAGTACCGAACACTCCGATACTCCGACGCATCGGAGTGTCCCACTTTGATTCTCCGAGAAGAATTGGCCCGGTGGAGCACCGTCGGCCTCTCGTCCAGTCGTAATCCTGCGATTCATCGCCATCTGCCCCAGAGGGATTGATTGTATGTAAAATATAATCCGTTGATGAATTTTTTTTTTTCGGTTGAATTTTTCCAAAACATCCCGGAAGCAGCCATTGTACCTGTTTTCGCCATTGATTATCAATCAGATTCGCAATCCGAGTTCTAATTTTAAAGACCGAGTCATACAAAGATCTCATCTTATCGATAAACATATACCCCTCGCCTCTCTCTCTCAATTGTCTTCAAATTATCTTCTCTATACACAATGGTCTCCACCACAGAAAACGGACACACTGCTGAGCGCGGCTTTGGGACACTGGCTGTCCACGCTGGCTCCCCCCACGACCCGGTGACCGGCGCTGTTATTGCTCCGGTAAGCTCATCAATCTAGCCCTGGAGAAGATAAGACGGTCCTAATAATGCTATTAGATCTCCCTGTCGACCACATATGCTCAGACCAGTGTCGGAAGCCCCGTCGGTCTGTACGAGTACACTCGCAGCTCCAACCCCAACCGGTCAGTTTACTAGTACAGACTCTCAACACATTGACCAGGGCTAATACTCCCGCAGTGATAACTTCGAGCAAGCCGTCGCAGCTCTCGAGCACGCCAAGTACGCTCTTGCCTTCTCCTCCGGCTCCGCCGCTACCGCCAACGTTCTCCAATCCCTTGCTGCTGGCTCGCACGTCGTTTCGGTCTCCGATGTTTACGGAGGTACCCACCGATACTTCACCAAGGTTGCTTCGGCGCACGGTGTCCAGGTCACCTTCACCCCTTCCATTGAGCTGGATGTGGAGCAATTGATCCGCCCCGAGACCAAGCTCATTTGGATCGAGACCCCCTCCAACCCTACTCTTGGCTTGGTGGATATCCGGGTTATTGCCAACATTGCCCACAAGCACAACATTCAGGTCGTTGTCGATAACACTTTCATGAGCCCCTACGTCCAGAACCCATTGGACCACGGTGCCGACATTGTTGTCCACTCCGTCACTAAGTACATTAATGGTCACTCCGTGAGTTCTTACTTTCAACCTAGGGTTTATCAACATCAAGTTTGCTAACTGAAATCTAGGATGTCCTGATGGGCGTGGCCGCCTTTAACTCCGAGGCTCTCAAGGAGCGTCTCAGCTTCCTCCAGAACGCCATCGGTGCCGTCCCCTCCGCATTCGACTGCTGGCTCGCCCACCGTGGTCTTAAGACCCTGCACCTGCGCGCACGCGAGGCAACCAAGAACGCGACTATCGTCGCCATGGCCCTTGAGGCCTCCCCTCACGTTATCTCCGTCAACTACCCCGGCATTGACTCCCACCCCGACCGCGCTATTGCCCTCAAGCAGCACCGTGACGGTATGGGAGGTGGTATGCTTAGCTTCCGCATTAAGGGTGGCCAGAAGGCTGCTCACGATTTCTGCAAGTTCACTAAGGTCTTCACCCTCGCCGAGAGTCTGGGAGGTGTTGAGAGTCTGTGCGAGGTTCCCTCTAGCATGACCCACGCTGGTATTCCCAAGGAACAGCGTGAGGCCGCCGGTGTCTTCGATGATCTTGTGCGCATGAGCTGTGGTATTGAGGACTCTGTGGATCTGCACGCCGATGTGATGCAGGCCCT
This sequence comes from Penicillium griseofulvum, assembly GCF_001561935.1. NCBI lineage: Eukaryota > Fungi > Ascomycota > Eurotiomycetes > Eurotiales > Aspergillaceae > Penicillium > Penicillium griseofulvum. Next base: position 1,105,498 of record NW_024467471.1, on the reverse strand, counting down.
CAGCAAGGCTGCTAAGTTGGCTTAAACGCGACTCTTAATTGCAGTGTTTTGGCTTGCATTTAAATACTATCTAGAATAGACTGCATTGGTTGTTGATCACTTGGATATGACATTATGAGTTAGAGAATTACCACATCATATACTTACAATTATTACAACCCCAAGACTCTTAAAATAGTATTTGAATCCATCATGTCCAAGAGACTGTATACTCTAATTCTGCCTGAGGCTTCATATTGCTTAGTCATCATTTCACCCACTGCAATTTTTTGTATGGAGATCAGATCACAGCGTCTGTGACTAGAAAGCCTTGGAACCGAATTACTGTTTAATCAGGTAGTCCTTGCATTTGAAGAGGATATTCTGTCGGAACTAGTGCAAGTTTGTCGGCAACGTGCAATTCCCACAAATTCTCGACACCAGGTCACAGAAAACCCACCTACACAGTACTAAGTGTTGGGAGAATATACAACCATTTTATTAAGGCAAAAATGGCCTTCAGCTTCGGATTTTCTGGGGATGATATCGACATTGATGATTCGGAGATCAATAAAGATTTCACAGATGTGCCCTCCCATCAAGCCGTGGGCAATTCTCTTCCCGAGCTCGTGAAAGCGGTTAAACATGACATGAATGAATGGGTAAGTGATCAAGATATTTCTCAATTATGTGTATTGTGTCACTGCTTTTGTCAAAGAAATTTTGAGCTGGCAAGTATTTCTAAATCCCAGTTCGGGCCTATGAGATACTGCCATCTATCATTGACAAGAGGATGGAAGCATATGAATATATTCTTTTGTAATACATTATACCTTTTCAATTCTCAAAATCTAACTAACATAACAGCTTTCAATCCTTCCCTCTCAAATCTTGTACAATAAGCTCGCAATCAGTGATACGCCTCTGGCCGTCGCTCGTCGAGAGATATTTGACATTCGCACTCAGCTCATGGCCGAAGACAGCGCAGGCCACGATAATGAGGAGCTGATTGCCGGTATTGAAAAAGGCGACATCACGCCCAATTTCTACGAAGGCGGCTTCAAAACCTGGGAATGTGCCTTGGATCTAGCTAAGCTCTCCGTCAATGAGGACATTCTTAATGAATCCCCCGAGAGCCCGGTAGACATCCATATAATTGAGGTTCGTAATCATATTGTGGAAGATTTCCCCAACATTTACTAGTAAGGCAAGCTAACATGAAGAAATAGCTTGGCGCAGGCACAGCAGTCCCATCATTGACGCTGTTTGCCCGTCTTCTCAGCCAAGTCGAGCCCGGCCAGAGCCAAAGAAAGACACTCTTTACCTTCGCAGACTACAACTCGGACGTGCTCCGTCTTGTCACGCTCCCGAATCTCCTTCTGACATGGCACAATAGCCGTTCCCAAACGGCTGTTTCGGCCGCGTCGACTGCGCCAGACCAGGACGAAGAGCTGGATATCACGCCTGAGCTGGTTCAAGAATTCAAAGATGATCTTGCTCAGCGTGGGATCTCGGTTGATTTCGTTTCTGGGGCTTGGTCGCCCGAGTTCGTGGATCTGGTCTTCTCGTCTGGTAGTGGCGCCCGCAAGACTCTGGTTCTTGCCAGTGAGACAATTTACTCACCCGCATCGCTGGCGGCATTTTCTGAAACGCTTTTGGCGCTGCTGCGCCGCTCGAACACTGTATCGGCGAAAAGTCGGGCTCTCATCGCGGCGAAGAAGGTTTATTTCGGAGTTGGTGGCGGTGTTGATGAGTTCCTTGCTGTGCTTCGTAATCTCTGCGCGAATGAGCTGGATGTGCAGCAGAAACTGAACGTTCAATCGGAGGGTGTTGGCAGAGTAGTTTTGGAGGTTGTGCCTTCAAACGGGCCCTAGAGTCAATTTGATAATAATGAATATCCAATCTCAGCATTGAACGAATATTCAGCGAGGGTCTAGGAGTTAGGTTCAAAAACAAAAGAAAATCCAATTATCAGGTGCTGGATTGAACGTCAAGTCCCAACGTATATGTACATGATTTTTCCTCCACACATGTCTATTTTAGACAGCCGACCAAAAGAAAAACGATACCCCCATTTACTCATAGAGCGACACAACCTTGCCGTCCTTCATCCGCGCAACCCGAGACTCCTCAATCTCCTGGTTCTTGCGCTGGTAGTGAGCCACGACATGGCTCAGGTCGGCCTGCGAACCGGGCGAAACGTTGTAGGGAGAGCCGGCGTTCATCATACTAGAAAAATCACAATTAGCATACAAAAGCATTTCCGGGGCAATAGTATCACATACTCAGGCTGGAGAAGGGAATAAGCCTCGGGTGGGCCCTGACTGCCGAGCAAGTGGCGGTCAGAAGCAGCCTTCTCCATCATAGCGGTGTGGATAGCATTGCGCTGCTCGAAGACCTCCTGAGAAGGAGTCCACTTGCTAATGAGGTTGGAGATCCAAGACGGCGAGCCGGATTCCTCGTTGGACTTGCTGACGTGGTAGAGGAGGAAGGCGGAAGCGATGGAGCCGCAAGTGACGTAGAAGCTGCGCTGTTAAGTGGACATGGAATGGTTAGCGAGGTGGTCGTGGGCCATTGAGATATTTCTCTGCTTCCAGACTCCGGTCTGGTCGCGATGGGCGGGGGAGCTTACGCCGAAGCTTTCATTCACGGGCGCGTGGGCGCCGTGGGAACCCCAGCGGCGCTGGGTGCGCAGCAGTAGCCGCGTCGAAGGAACAGATCGTCTGGCAGCGAACATTGTGTGGAGGGAAGCAATTGGTGGTAATCGATGACCCTTTGGGAAGCGATGATAGGGCGAGGTGGAAAGTGAAAGTCGATGGCACGTGATGTCCATATTGGGGTTAGGGCCATTTTCTATCGTAGTCAAGTGTTGACGAACATCATTCTCGATTTATTTAGATAGTTTATTATTTATTGTTTATTAGTCTATTAGTCTATTATTATCTACTATTATATGAAATATTTCTGATACTATCTATATTTGAATTTATCTGTTATGTTCTTTCTCTCATATCTCTTGGATCCCATGCCATATTTAGCACATTGCAAGACTATAATAGCGACAATAGTACGGACTCTGTACTACTCTGCAATGTACAGATAAAAAAATAAAATCCAAAATTAAAACTGCAGCCCGATCTACTTGGCATATGTTGTAGACAATCATATTATGTCTATGCTGCTTGAAGCCTCATCTAGTAATATGTGCTGTCCGATGTTGTCCGATGATAGCCTCACTATTTGCTTTTCAAGGCGACACTAATTGGGTGACATTCTCTGTACATCCTTTTGATATATCGCCTCGTTTTAATTCATGTCTGGCCCTGAATTGAACATGTCAGCTTGTCGGTGTCAACTCCACCCCACTAAGCCTTGCCTTTTGGAATTGCCCAAACCCACAGTTTGATGCCCAACTGCCATGGCGTCTCCCAACTGGTCTCGCTTCAGTCCAGAATGCAATATGAGTGGATTCGATACTTCTTTGTGCCCTCAAAATTCCATATTTCCCGGTACTCGCGTCTAATTCACGGCCCTCTCACACATTTGGGGGTGGATGGGTATCAACACGCTAAGGGCCGGTCCGCTATTGTGCCCAGACGTTATGCTAATTTTTTGAGATATTTTGTGAAATTCCTTCTTTATATTTTTCTTTCCTTTTTTTATCTCTTAGCATTCATTGTACTCTCAAGTATCTACATTTACTTGCATCTTCATTCGTGCCCACAAGGGTTTCAGGTTTCCTGCCCGATCAAAGCCACTTGGCTTACACTTCTAAATATTGCAAAGTCTTAATACATCCTAACTATAGTCAACTTTTGGGCTATATCTTGAGGTATCGCCACAGGGCTGCTTGCAAATGTACAGTGCAGTTGTCCCATATGATCCGAACTATTACTCATATGCTCGATTTAGTACACTGATCCTATTGGTAACACGGAGTCTTGGGCACGCATCACTCTACCGCCATGGCCGCGGGCAGCAAGAAGTCTAAGGCCAAAGACAAGGCCAAGGCAGCCACCAAGAAGGTTAAGAAGGGGAAGAGCCCAGAGGTCACAGAGACTCAGACAACTACAACTACTCCTGCTCCTGGCAGCCCTGAACTTACGGCGCAGGAACCAGACGTAAAAGACCAGCCTGCTATTGACGCAGGCGTTGAAGTAAAGACGCCACTTCCTGTATCTGCATATGAGGTATTCGACGACGAGACACCTCAAGACAATTCCAAGCCTGCCGCAGATCAAGCACCTGTACTCGACAATCCTGTATCTGCATACGAGGTGTTTGACGAGGAGACACCTCAAGACGGTTCCAAGCCTGTCACAGATCAAGCACCGCCTGTGCTTGACAATCCTGTAGCTGCATACGAGGTATTCGACGACGAGAATACACCTCAAGACAGCTCTAAGCCTGTCGCAGATCAAGTACAACCTGTACTTGACAATCCTGCATCCGAACACGAGGTACTTGACGACAAGACTGCGCCTGCACCACAAGACATCCCTGACCCTGTCGCGGATTCACAATCGCCTGTGCTCGAGAACCCTGTATCGGCATACCAGGTGTTCGACGACGAACCAGCACCCAAAGACATCTCTGAACCTGTCGTGGATCAATCACCACCGGTAGTCGACAAGCCTGTTGACGAAGCACCACACTTGGACGCACCGCACTTGGACGAGCCAAGTTCGACTCAGCCTCCTGTTGAGGACACTCAAATCAAAGAGCCACCTGTTGAAGAAGCAAGCTTGATTCAATCTCCCATTGAAGAGCCAGAAGCAAAGGAGCCTTTGGAAGATCATACCAAGCAAGACCAACCCAACCAAGTCGAGCACCCCGAAGAGAAAACTGTAGTGTCATCGCCACCGGCTGACCCGTTCTCCCCTGTGGCCGCTTGTGTGCCCTTGCCTTCACCATCCTTGACTGAAGCACGGTATATGTCAAGTCCCTCTCAGGAGAATCAACATTATTATCCCGGGCCATATTCTCCTTACGCCTCACCCGTCCCCTACTCTGCGCAAGCACCTTACGGGTCACAAAACCCATACACTTCGCCAAACGGCTACGCTTCGCCCAACGCTTACGCTTCACCAGTGCCGTACGCTGCATCCCCAGTGACGTACGCCTCACCAAACCCCTACACTTCGCCAGTACCCTACGCCTCACCTGCGTTATACGCCCCAGTGCCATACGCTGGTTCCCAGGCGCCTTACAACCCGTCTACACCTTACGCTGGCTCTCCAGTGCCTTACAGCTTACCTGGACCCGCCGCTGGTTCCCCAGCGCCCTACGCCCCATCAGTAGCTTACACGTCATCGCCGGTGCCCAAAGTCAGCAGCCCGCTTGCACGTTCCCACTACCCCCAAATGTCTCCAACTATATCACCAACTACAACTCCCCCTCCTGAGAACCCACCAGCTGCACCGATGGCTCCTCCAGAATCGCAAGCCCCTTCTGTGGCCCAAAGTGTACCGCATTCTCTACACTCTCCTGTCATGAGTGCTTCCGGGATGGTCCCTCCTTATGGATACTATTCTCCTCATCACCAGTCGGAGGCCCATTATATGAACCGGGGCTATAGCATCCCTGATACATCATATGCAGCATCATACCAGGCCCTTCAAAACCTCTCTATGGCCAGCGGCTATCCCCAAGAGAATGGGTCTCCCCCAGAAAATGACACTGAGCACATTGAGCTTCTTCAACGCATCCAGTCAGCCATTCCGGACATCAACCGTCTCCTTCATGGGTTCCGCAACACACACAGCAAGCTCTCAAACCGAGAGGCTGAAATGAAGCATATTGGAAGCCAGCACGAACAAGCTCTGAATCACAAGGAGTACTACATTGAAGCTCTGCAAACCCAAATGAAGAAGACTGCCAATGAAAGTGCCGAAGAACAAGCCAGATTGAAGCACACTATCAGCGAGCTGCGTCTTGAACTCGGAGATCTGCAAGAGAAGCAGAAGGACCTTGAGGATGGCCTAGCTGTCCACCAGAAGTCCAACGAGGAGCTTACCGAAACCAAGGTCGTACTCGAGGGACAAATCAACAAACTCAACGAAAGCATCAAGGAGTCAAAGGAGACCCATGAGAAGGAGTTGGAGAGTAAGAAGGAAGAACAGGAGAAGGCTCTCGTGGCACAGAAGGAGGAGCTTACCGAGCTGTTCGAGGAGATCAAGGCCGAGGATGAGAAAACAGCAGCCGAGAATCTGGAGACTCGTGAGCGCGAACTTCGCGCTGAGCATGACGCTAGTCGAGCCGAATGGGAGAAGGAGAAGGCCCAATTGCAGGAATCCTTTGAAGGCCAGCGCACCGAGCTAGAGGCCACCAAGGCGGAAGTGTCATCCCAGATCGCTGCTTTGGAATCCAAGGAGACCGAGTTGCAAGCCCGACTCGCTGAACTCTCAACAACACGCGAAGAACTAGCAGCCAAGCTAGCAGAGCTCGAAGAAACCCACAAGAAGAATGAAGAGCTTCGACAAAGCCATGCTGGTGAATTGGACTCCCTACGACAATCCCACGACGAACAACTCGCTGCTGCCGCCAAAGAACTGGCTGACAAGATCGCCGAACTGGAAGCTCACTTCAATGAGAAAGAGAAGCTTTGGACAACAGAGCGGGCTGCCTTGGAGCAGCAGCTCTCCGAGAAAGATAGCGAACTTGCCAGTGCTGAGCGAGAGAAGGAAAGATTGGAAGGTGACGGAATTGTCAAGGAGCAGCACCTTCAGCGTGCAGTGGATGGAATGCGAATGACGATCGATAACTTGGGTGGAGATTGCGACAGGCTGAGAAAGACACTGTCCAGCCTAGGAGAGGCCACTGACCTCAGAAACACCAAGGGCGATCAATTCTTGTAAGTGAGCCCTTGAAGTCCTCTAGATTTGCATTTCTTTTGGTTCTTTCTTTTTCTTTTCCTTCCTTTCTGGTTTTCGTTTCTTGAAGACAAGTCATTCATTCTCGATATTTTCTTTGTCAAACTGCATCAGCGAACAGCGGACATACATTCTCTTATAGACTCATGTTGATATGTTGATAACGATAAATGGACACGATCTAATAAACACTTTTGTCTTTAGCTTGGACTGCTTCACAGAGCTCTCGCAGCTCATCCACAATCTATCCAAAGAGCATTTCGGATATCTCCCCATCGACCCCCCAAAAGACATCCTATCCAAGATCCCATCCGAACTCCCACCATTCCTTGACAACACCCCAGCCTCCCGCGAACTCCGCTGTGCCTACATCCAGCACATCATCTCCAAAACCCTAACCTTCAGAGTCTTCCAACCCTTCCTCTTCACCCTAGGCCGAAGATACGACAAAGCCGACACCTTCTTCCAAATGCTATCAATGGACATCCGCCGCAAGTCCGTCCGCCGCGAAGCTTTCTGGCGCCAGCAGACCCTAAAAGCAGCGTACACAACCTCCGACGCCAAACAATCAATCAACGTGGCCGCAGCAGTCATCGTCGACGAAATCATCGACCACATCAAGCACTTCGCCGACCGCAAGGAACTCGACCCACTGATATTGGGCGTGCGAAAGATCGTCAAGCTTGCCGCAGAGACATGGAGACACGCTCGCGTCGAGCGCGAGCTTGTCCTCGCTAATTTCCCCGCCCCGGACGCGGAGAGTGTCTCGAACGAGGGTTGGTTGGAGTACGCTGCCAACAAGGAGCAGAATCAGACCCCGTCAAATGAACCCACTCGTCATGTCGTGCTGCGCATCTTCCCGCGTATTACGCGCGAGGCGGCTCATGAGGACTTTGCTAGCGATGAAGAGAAGGCTACTGGCTGCACTTACTCGCAGGGTATTGTGCTGTACTCTGATTCGCCGGTCATTATGGGGCGGCTTCAGGAGTTCGCGAAGAAATCTACCGAGGCTGTGGGTACTGAGTCGCCTCCTAAGACACCTTTGGCTGTTAAGGCCATTGATAGGTTGGCGCAGATTGAGGGTTCCTCTCCGAAGGTTATGACTGTTCGGTCTGCTCCTACTAGTCCGAAGGGTCAATTTAGGAGTCTGTGATTCTGGTCGTTTTGATGACTTTGATGTATTGTTTCTATAGCGTCTGAGCCATCTTTTTTCTGTTGTTTTTTTCCTTTGTTCCTTTCCTATGTTTCCTTTTGTTGTTCCTTTTGTTGTTCCTTTAGTTGTTTCATTTGTTGTTCATCTGTCTTTACATCTTTTGTTTCACCGCACATCTGTTTTGAGATTTTATTTGGAACGCTTCAGCGGATTTGGATTCGATTCTTATGTTGTGTTTATATTTGAGTATTTATAGCCTTGAAGATTGTATGTAAACAGCAACAATGTTAGCGAGTTGGAGAATACAATCACTGCATCACTCTGATATATATATTCCAGTTTACATCGTAGATCACATCTAACTTGATCAAATATAATTTTAGATACATCACTGAACTCATGAATCTCGAATAACTTTATCTGACAATCCATTCATTTTGCATTAGGTGGTTATTAATGCAGTGTCGGCTAAAATGTCTTGCTATTTATTTAGAAGTGGATCGAGGTCCTTATACCCCTGTAAGAAAATGCAACCTTCTTTTGACCCTCAGCTTTCTGCTGAACTTCACAATAATATCTGAGAGCATGCATAGATAGGTACTGGACAAGGTGTAGCTTCACTTCCACATAGTACATGGTGAGAATCTTCCAAACCTCCACTTGACCTTCCGGCTTAAGCCCCAACTCGCTCAATTATACGGCCATCGAAATTCGCCTGCATTCCAAATACGGATTTCCACGTTTTCTATTCTCTATGAGTCTCAAAAAAGGGGGGCCTTCTCTAGTTCTCAATTCTTGAATAGTGGGGAGATCGGTTTGTATGGCTATATCTACGAACATGCTCTACTAACGCGGATGAAGTTGGTATCTCATTAGTTCCGCTCTTCTAGTGTTTAATTTAATGGTAGCATAAGAGATAGATTCGGTAAGGACACTGAATTACAGTTTCATACTAAGAAGAATGTATAATCGATATCTAGATGACGTTGAGGTCTCTAGAAGACATCGATGTATTCAATTTTTCAAGCTATATCACAAAAGGCGAGTAATGCATGCACCAGGCAATGCATTCCGAAAATGAGTCGAACGAAGCTATTTGAACAATGAGTTAACTCAGACAAGAAGTCCGAAGGATACCCGCGTAGACATCTCTACGCTTGAGTATTCTTGACGTGGTCAAGAACACCGCACTTGAAATCGTCGCTCTCAAGGTAGATGGTGTAATGATCATCTGGGGACTGGCCAGAGGACAGCTTCTGGCCATACTGCCAGAAGAGATCAGCAGCGTTTCCGGGGGTGTGCAGAGCGGTATCCTGCCACTTGATCGAGTCGGTGCAGTGATCATCCTTGATGCCATACTCCTCGAACATGCAAGGCTTTCCAGCAGCATCGCAGATCTTGGCGTGGGACTTGACCCAGTCATTACCCCAAGCATTGTCCTTGATACCCCCTAGGATGGATTAGTGTGCTGCGTGTTTGCGATACTCAGAGGATAGACTTACAGTCAGCCACGTAGAGGTGGAAAGTTCCGAAGTCGATATCAGGGGCCGCAAGGTTCTTGGCGAAGTCATTGCCTTCGGTGTTAGTGTAAGGGTAAGAACCGTCGGATCCAACAGTTAGACCCATGCCCTCTATATCATTGGTTAGAATATATCAACGGTCTTGTTTATCCCAAGAAAACTAACCTTCACCGGTGGTGACCATGTGGTTGGGATCGAGAGACTTGATGTAGGCAGAAGTATCGGCAACCCAGGTAGAGATGATATCAGTCTTGCAGCCCGAGCAGCGAGGCTCATTGGCCAGCTCCCACGCGAAGATGGCAGGGGAATCACTGTAGCGAGAGACAACAGCTTTGATGTACGCCTGGTACACGCCCTGGATCTTCTTGTTGGTGTACCATTCGGTCTTGCTGCCTCCGTAGGCATTAACGTAGGCGTTCATACCACCATAATCATCCCAGGAGTTGACGAAGGGAATGATAAGTTTGATGCCGTACTTCTCAGCAGCGGCAACAACAGCATCAAGACGCTTCAGACCATCGGCGCCAGTGTTGATGGTAGTTTTACCGGTGGCCTTGTCGTGGAGCTGGAAGTAGACAGTTCCAGCTGCCGGGACGGTGTTGACATCGTTGAAACCCCAAGTTCGGAGGATCTTGAGGCCACTGGCCTTCAGGTTCTTGAAGACGGAGTCAACATCCGCGTCCTTGGTCAGGAATGGCAGCCAGTATGAGTTCGTGCCAGCGAAGTACTTGGTCTCGCCGTCGATGTTGAACTTGAGACCATCAGCCTTGGCAAAGGCGGCACCGCCAGTAGGCTTAGGGAGCAAAGGAGTGGACGAAGGGTGTGCGGTCGAAGAAACAGAAGTAGAGAAAGTTGATGATGCTGGGCTAGACACAGCTTGAGCGGAAGCTGCTCCAATGGCGGAGAGCAAGGCAACGGTTGACAAGGAACGCATTTTTGAGGTTTGGAATACAAGTGGAAGGATTGTTTGGAATGCTGTTGATGATAGGATTTGAATTGAAGGAATTGTGAGCTACTTTATATTTCCTCTCGACAAGGAGTTACCATTGTCGGTCTCTAAGTTTCTAAGTTGTAGACTGAACCCCAACCCCTTGAAACCATATTGTCGATCTCTTGAACATTAATTGTCGAAATGTAGTAACTCGTCGAAAAGAATACGGAGTTATTGAGAAGCACATGCAGACAGACTGTAAGTTACCCCGGGAATACTGTGGTTTAACCTCACCAGCTGACGTCGATCTGCACAAAGGCGCCACACTTAAGATGGACTGATGTTGCGTCGTGTTGATCCTTAAAGGAGATTATTCGGAGCCATAAGTGGGGTTTTACCCTACTCGGATATATCATGGCGGAACTCCTCAACATCCTCCCGTGCCGATTTGGGCAATTTCCGTCTCCTTGGATTTTGGGTCGTGAATTGAAGTGGATATTATGCCGAAGACCGCTTTGTACCTGAGAATCATGCATATGAATTCCCGTCAATGCAGAAAAAGGCGCAAATGCGGAGACTCCGCACTCAAAACCCCGGATTTCCGTTTATCTCCTTGCAAAATCCGGTATACAACTGTTATTTTCTAGAAGAAGTACTCTTTTACAATATAGAGATCTAATTCTACTATCTCGGAAGCTTCGGAGTTGTTTTCTCATCGTTCACTTTAGAGTTTGAAACATATTTCTCCTTAAACCTAACTCGAAACCAAGACCAGTTTCAGACAATATCAGTTATCAGATCACTTATAAAGTACCATCTCACAATATGTACAACATATTCAGGTTTTAGTCTATTACAAGAAAATACAAGAGAGTCACACTCATAACACTATGTCGATTTGGTTACGGATAGGAAAAACGGTCTGTTTCCTGATCTCACGGGCAAGGGCAAAGTAGGGCAAGGTTAGGTTGTCTTGCCCGTGCACTACTAGTTGGTCGAGCATGTGTGTGGCGTCGAAAAGTAATCAAATAACACATTTAGTAGCATCGCCAATGCTCAAGAAATGAGAATCAAAGGAGTTTGACTTTGGAGGCTTGAAAATATCTGCTTCACCAAAAATATGTATCCAGTTTACCAAGTATAAAGCCTCCTGACCTGGCCTCGTTCTGGGGCACTTCATTCAGAATACAGTCTCTACGCCTTCAAACTCACATTCTATATTCTTTTCAAGAAATCACCATCACCTAGCTCAAAATGAAGTTCTCCCTTTCATGTGTTGCTGCTCTCTTCGCAGCTACGGCGCTGGCCTCCCCAGTGTCCGATGATGCTCTCGCAAAGCGAGACGATCGTGGTCATTACAAAGTTGGTGGCCTTGGAGCACACAAGAAGGCAATTCTCAATGCTGGCGGCAACACTCTTGACCTTGCCATTGCCATGCTCGAGATGTAAGAGTCCAACTATGATATCCCCCATGACGATCCTAACAGTTGATTATAGCGACGATATGGAAACTTCCCACTATCCCTATGGGGACAACAAGGTCAAGGACGCAGCGAATTTCGGTCTCTTCAAGCAGAACTGGGGCATGCTCCGTGTCTGCGGCAAGCGCTACGGCTTTGTCGGCAAGTCCGAGGCCCAGTGGAATGATGGAGCACTTCTCAAGTAAGAGACCCATAGATCATATGATATCGGAAACACTTACTTATTCTCTGAAAGCTCCAATGTGTGGGCGGATGTCGCCTCTCGCTGGGACTGCCAGGAATACTACGGGTATGACAAGTGGTTTGCTGGTCACCGCAACGGTGCTAGCGGGCTTGATAATCCTTACACCGAGGACATTCAAAGTGAGTTTTCAAAGATACCGTTATAATTGTGATAACGACATTAACCTTCTTTTAGATTACAAGTCGGCTGTCCAGTGGATCCAGAAGCAGATCGACAGCAACAGCGCGTACAAGACCGATGATACTCGCTTCTGGGTTAACGTCCATGCCATCTAAGCATACCGTGTTTAAAACTCTCAACACCTTTGTTTTGTGACAATTGAGCAACAGCATAGCACAGAATGATGGTACGTTTGGCGAGAGTTATAAGCATAGGTCTTGTCTTACCTAGTCCAAATATGAAGTATATGGGGCGTGAAAATATACTGCACTTAACCAGAATGGAAAGAATTTCCGCAAACGTAATGCGTATTATTGGAAAATGTAATACTAACTAGAAGCTAGCAGATAAGCTTGAAATCCAGCTCTTTCTGCTGTAACATCCTACTGAGTCCAGGGCTTCCTTCCGCACGTGAGTGCCCAGGTGTCAGGCGGTGCTTATTTATTTCTCATCGGGCCACACCCGTCGACGGGTGGACACCCACAGGCCATATGTAAGACCATATAAATAGAAAGGATATGCACACCCTCATACGACAAGATGTTTGCTGAACTGTGTATTGAAACTGTAAATTTGACAAGATGATATAGATGTAGAAGCAACCTGTACAATGTGCGTACATGGGTATCAAAAGGGAATGACTAGAGCTTGGCCTCCGTTCCAATTGCATTCCGGCGCATTTGCCGTGACGACACGTCGGCAGGCGCCGGAGCTGCGGCATTTTGGAACAGTTTCCGCCCAACAAGATCAGACATGGTAAGAACGCGCGAAGAAACAGTTGCACCGTCCCGACGGTTTTTGCTGTGAATCGGTTAGTATATTGGCTGACGTATTGTGAATTAAAATGGACCCACCCTTCGCGACGGGACTGTGCAATTAATTCGACAAAGTCCCACAGCCGACCGCCATCTAGAACCTTCCCAGTACTTTTGTCACGCTGGGGTGCCCATTCAGGAGCCAGCCTGAGAGACGGACCGGCACGCGATCCTTTGTTCTTGGCAACCAAAATGATACCTTCTTCTTCAAATCGTTGATAAGAATTCTTGAGGGTCTCCTTGTTGACTGCCTCGAAGTAAGAGAGGTCACCTTGGTGATATAGCGTTTTACCGAGCTGCGAACGTGAATATTAATGAAATAGTCAATATAGCCCGGGGAGACAAAACTCACGACTTGAGCACTATCTTGCGCTTTCTTCGAATCGATCCAGACCTCATTCGGACTGTCGAGAGGTGGCGTCAGCCCAATAAGGGACACAGCGCCAAGCCAAGAGGCCTCGATGAAAGGCCAGATCAAGAAGCAGTAGAAGTCATAGTTTTCGCGACCACATAATCGCTCAGACTCGCTCAATTCAACGTAAAGAGGTGTGGTGGACTCATCACGGGTGATTTTGATCACATCATCCTTCTCCAGCCCACGCAAAGTTTTATCGAAATTGTTAGCCAAGCCTTCAGGAGGGAAAATGAATTCACCGCGGAAAAGCTGAGACAAGAATGAGACTTGTTTCTTCAAATCCTCGTAGGTGATTCTTTGATTAGCGGGCCCTCCACCTTGCTTGATCTTTGTGTACATAGCCACAGAAACCAGCGCTTCAGTGATGAAAAGGTGGATGAGCATGTTACGGTAGAATGAAAGTTGGAAACGATCCACCGCATAGTATGTTGGCTCGACTAGACCCGAAATCTCACCAACGAGTTTGGGCCCTAGGACCTCTAGCGCACGGTCAACCACCGTCTCCGTTGGCGAGCGATAGAAGTGTGCGACCCTGCCACCTTTGGCTCGCACCCGCTCGCAAAGCCAGTCCAATCGGCGGACTAATTCAGCTTTTCCGACTCCGCGGCCGCGTAAGGTCAAGAGGACGGTTCCCACAAGGGCGGTTGGCATCATAACAGACACGTCGTTGATATCGGACAGAACCCGATAACCGAATGTTCTTAGAATGCGGCCTCGATCACTATAGCTAAGTTTATTATTGATGTCGGTGCTGGGGCGATCCAGTCGGGTGAGCTGCTGGCCAATGAAGTCTCGGAGACTCCATGGCTCGTGGAAACGAACATCAACTCGGCCTAGCTTCAGGGACAAAACTGAGGATGACGAAATGAAATCAGCCAAGTTCTCCTTTGCCTTCGGTTGGCCAAGAAGTTCGCTGATGTATGACCTAGAGAATGTGTCAATGTTAAAGTTCATAAAAAGTGTTAGAGTGCCAGCGGGGCTTCATACTCAGTCTCAATGACCTTGTCGTACTGGGTGCTGACAGGACAGATGATGAGATCTTCAACCCGACCTGATAGTAGACTATCCATGATGAAGCTCAAGATTCCAAACTTAGGTGAAAGCAGTTTTCCAGTTCTGGAGCGACCACCTTCAATGAAGCATTGGAAGTTGAAGCCCTGTTGAAGGAGGGTATCGATATAAGCTTGTACGACAGTATTGTACAAGGGATCGTTCCCAAAGCTGCGTCGAATCCACATAGCGCCTACATACTGGTTAGTAATAGCTCAAAGCTAATAGAAAATTGTCTTGCAACCGACCTGCGTGTTGTAAGAAAGAGCCCAGCAAAGGGATATTGAGATTGTCACCCGCAACGATGACCGGCAGAGAAATGCCTAGACGGTAACAAATAAGTTGCAGGGAGACGTAATCCACGTGGGACTTGTGACAAGGCAAGAAAACAATCGACTGCTTCTTCTTGGCAGCAGTTTCGGCTACAGATCTTATACGCAAGACTTCCTCGCTGGATACGTGAATTCCTAAGGTGGAGGTCGTTTAGCATTCGCTCATGATAGATGTATAGCAAAGGAAATTTACCTTGATGGTAAGCACGAGTCAAGAGCTGCGTGCACATATAATAAGCACCTCGAATAAACCGTTTGCTTTCCATCTTGCAAATCATATTTTCCATCATTGTGTCCACGACTTCCCGAAGATTGCCTTCAATCTCAGTCCGGCGACGGGCCCGTTTGTCGTCTAGAGTTAAGCCTTCATTGATTGCCAGCAACCCTTCTTTCTCTTCCACCGCGAGTCGGCGATTGGCCAATTCAGTGACCTTGTTTTGCAGGAGCAGGCTGCCCAATATGGAAGTCTTCATCCTTTCCGAGAAGCCAGAATAGAAGATCGGCTGGCCGATGGGTTCATCATATGCACGCCACCCCGTGCCAGACATATACAGGCTCACTTCTCGGAGAAAGTCCAAGGGGTTCTCGCGAAATCGCACCATATGGCGAACAAGGTTGCGTTCGGTAATTTGTTGCTCATTTTCAGCTTCCGGACCGCCAGTGAAGCCAGATGGATGGATTGTCAGCTGTGAGCTGACGATTTCCAGATCTGGCGCCGAGTGGTCATCGGCTATTGCCGACGTGGGCGACTTGGGGGCCGGCATTTTATAGGGGGAGGGGGGTCGGAAGGGCGAGAACGGTTAGACTTCAGCTCAACTCACACGAGGGCGCGGTTAGGTCCATGGAAGAAAAGAGGAGAAATCGAATGGGAAGCTCGAAAGAGAGGAGGTGCGGGACCAAATCATAGCTTGAAACCCCAAGCTCTTAAGCGGGTGATCGCCCCCCGGATGCTTTTCGGACTTCCCCAGGATTAAACCGAGGCAGGTCACGTGTGGACTCAGGTATGCCTGTAGCTCTCATCCCACTCTGCCTATCTAACCTCTGCATATTCGATTGACCTTATTCATTATCCTCACAATGTCTCGTTTGGTCAGCGGAGCGAGATCGCTTTCGAGTATGTCTCTTTCATTGGAAATTATAGCTCCTGATAAGCTCACTTTATCCTAGCGACGGCTTCATCCCTCTTTGCCGACGCGACCGCAGCTTCGCAATCTGTTCGCCAACCATCCAGTTTTCAAGTGTTCCGCGATGTTCCCTCACTCCGGGGACTCCGACGCCAATTGTACCAGAATGACCGCACTGTAGGCTTCGTTCCTACCATGGGCGCACTTCATGAGGGTCATCTCTCCCTAATTCGACAAGCTGCTCGCGAGAACACAGACATCTTTGTTAGCATCTTCGTCAATCCCACACAATTTGGAGTCACGGAAGATTTGTCTAGCTATCCCCGTACCTGGGATACAGATGTTGAGAAATTGGAAAAGCTGAATGAGGAGCTCGAACGGTTGGGAGAGAATAGTGCAAGTGCCGGGCGCATCACTGCCATTTTCGCACCGACTTCGAAGGTCATGTACCCTAGTCTGCCCCCTTCCTCGGAGATTAATGGGGATGGCTCGTTTGTCACAATCACCCCGTTGTCCACTAAACTGGAGGGAGCTTCTCGTCCGGTATTCTTCCGGGGCGTGGCGACAGTCTGCATGAAGCTCTTCAACATCACAACCCCCGACCGTGTCTACTTTGGCCAGAAGGATGTGCAGCAGACCGTGGTCATCAAGCGCATGGTAGAGGATTTCCATGTTGGCACCGAAGTGCGAATTATTGAGACTACCCGTGAACATGATGGCCTGGCGCTGAGCTCCCGGAACGTCTACCTGGGCGACCGGAGACGAAGCGTCGGACTCACCATCTACAAGGCACTGAAAGCCGCCCAAGAAGTATACCTGGCCGGCAATAACAACCGGGCAGATATCCTCGGGGCCGCTCGTAATGTGTCAGATCGTGTCCTTGCCGAACAGCAATCCCTTTCGCCATCTGAGAGAGCACTTTACGAAGTCGACTACATTTCTCTTGCCGATCCTGACACTCTTGACGAGCTGGAAATCGTCGACCCGGCCAAGGGTGCGGTGTTGAGTACCGCATTCAAGATGGCACCCCTGGAAGAGTCCAAGCCAGGCGAGGACTGTGGATTGGGCGATGGCAAGGTCCCCGTGCGACTGATTGACAACCTCATTTTGGATCCTCGTGCTTGATACTATATCGAATACTCTGTAATGAACATCTAATACTTTAGCACAGCACGGCTTGCAAACAAACCACTTACATACAATGCTCAAAAGCAAGATAGACTTGAAATTATACAAATATATCTCCATTTACCATTGCAAGTCCAGATGTAAACAAAGTAGGGCAAATCCTTAGGGTGGAGAAAATTTGCCTGAGAGCCTGGAAGTCTTGGCACCGAAAAAAAGTCTCGAAAGCTTTTGGATCGCCGGTCGAACAAAAACCTACACAACTCCCCTCCATTTTCACCGGGGATCTCCATCTTTCAAAATGGCCGACGATGGAATGCTTATGAACTTTACCATTAGTGACACTGTCATCAAGCCTGAAGCCAAGTTCAAAGGAGGAACATGGCGAGACCGACTGACCGCAAAGAAGCGCTCAGCACACCGAGGCTCCGATAAGCAGCCTGGAGATGGCAATGCGTCCGCAGAAGCGCGCAATGCGGCATCGAAGAACCCGAACCAGATTCAACTCGGTACACGGCCCGTGAAAAGACAGAAGACCGAAGACTCGTTCAATCGTCCCAGCGCCCCGCGCTCTGGGGGTGATCGACGACCACAGCATCCACGAGACCCCACCCAGTTTGTTTCCTCGCTCTTCACTAGCAACCCCGAAGCGCGCAATGTCGAAGAACCCAAGGAGGAGAGAGAGGCAGAAGACGCCAAACCGACCAATGCGCCGATGATCGACGGACTGGATACCTTCACGAATTTGGGCCTGTCTCCCAATCTTGCGACTCATCTGCTCACAAAGCTGGAGCTCAAGGCCCCGACGGCTATTCAGACAAGCTCAATTACACAATTGCTAAAGGAGGAAACCGATGCTTTCATCCAAGCTGAAACTGGTTCCGGAAAGACTCTGGCTTATCTCTTGCCGCTGGTACAACGGATTATGGATCTCTCAAAAGCGACGAATGAACATAACGATACCCAGGTCCACCGAGACAGTGGATTGTTCGCTATTATTTTGGCACCCACCCGTGAACTGTGCAAGCAGATCTCCGTCGTGTTGGAGAACATCCTGCGCTGCGCGAACTGGATTGTGTGTGGAACGGTAATTGGAGGAGAAAAGAAAAAGTCAGAGAAGGCACGATTGAGAAAAGGATTAAACATTCTTGTTGCAACACCTGGTCGATTGGTAGATCATCTCGACAACACAGAAGCTTTGGATGTCAGCAATGTGCGGTGGCTCGTTCTCGACGAGGGTGATCGCTTGATGGATATGGGCTTCGAGGAGGAATTGCAAGGCATCGTCAAGAAACTTGACGCTAGACAGCGGCCGAGTCGCGTTCCCGGTGTGCCTACACGGAGAACGACAATTCTGTGTTCTGCAACGCTGAAGATGAATGTCCAAAAGCTGGGAGAAATCAGTTTGAAGGACGCGGTACACATCAAGGCCGACCCGAGCGAAGAGGACAATGAGAAGTCAAATAAGGACGAGGAGGAGTCATTCCGTGTCCCTGCGCAGCTCAAGCAATCATACGCGATTGTTCCAGCTAAGCTACGTTTGGTCTCATTAACAGCCTACTTGAAGAGGACGTTTATGCGAAAGGGATCAGTGATGAAGGCGATTGTTTTCATGTCTTGCGCCGACGTAGTCGATTTCCACTTCGAGCTATTCTCAAGGAATCAAGACCGCGAGCAACAAAGGAAGAGTGACGAAGAACAGAAGGATGACAAAGACGAAACGGAAGAGAAGGACGAAGAAAAGGAAAAACTATCACCACACGGCACCATTGCTCCCGGTAGAGCCTTCTCGACCCCGACGAATCCGGTCCTCTTGCATCGACTGCACGGCTCCCTTCCCCAGGCTGTCCGAACTGCTACCCTTGGCTCTTTCGCTCGCAGTACCGAGGCTTGTGTCATGATCTGTACTGATGTGGCTTCGCGTGGTCTGGATTTGCCCAATGTCGACTTGGTTGTCGAATACGACCCGGCCTTCAGCTCTGATGACCACACTCATCGTATTGGTCGTACTGCTCGTGTAGGACGAGACGGCCGTGCCCTCATCTTCCTCCAGCCTGGCTGCGAGGAGAACTATGTCGAAGTCCTGAAGCGCGGCTACCGCGATGGAGGCAAGGCGCTCACTCGCACTGACGCAAACGAGATTCTCAAGCGTGGCTTTGGCGGCGACAAAAAGAAGAACTGGGAGGAGAAGACAACCGATTGGCAGATGGATGTGGAGCGTTGGGCACTTGATAACCCGAAGTATTTGGAAATGGCTCGACGGGCATACCAATCTCATGTCCGAGCGTACGCTACCCACACCGCAGCTGAACGGAGCATGTTCGACATTAAGGAACTCCACTTGGGTCATCTTGCAAAGGCCTTCGCCCTGCGCGATCGACCAGGTAAAATTAACGTTCCTGGTCTGCGACCTGGACAGGAAGACACCAAGAAGGACTTCAAGGCAGCACGAAACGGTGTTGCAGGCAATAAGAGAAAGGCTGACGAAGCCCCATCTTCCACAAATGTTACGGACGAGGCTGCTCGCAAGATGAGAGCCAAGATGAGAGAGCATATGTCTGGAGCCAACGAGTTCAACTTGGCTTGATCTTTTGCTCTGTGTTCTTCGAAAAAGCATGGTCACATGGTTGTTTTATAGCATTAGCATTTATCTCAGTAGATATCCCATAATGAAATCTTCCCGTCCTTAGACCCAGCCGCTAGCCAATGAGTTTGTTGTACTTTCTGATTCCGCTGTTGCTGCACTGCTGCAAGAGAGTAGCCACGCCCATCGACGGTCGTCGGTCCTGCCGTGCCCTGATCTGCATCTCGAGTTTCTTGTTTTGTAGACCCGGGCAATGAAGACACCAGTGACGAGGTGCTTTCAGTGTCCCCAAACGCTACAGAATAACAACCATCCTTATGCCACTTTAGCACAGCCAGCTCTTTCATGGTTTTGCCCGAGTATACCCGGATCCTGCTGTCCCAGCCAGCAGTAGCGAATACCTTCCCATCGGATCTAATTCGCAGACCCTGTTGGCCCGAATGCTTTGTGTTGACAATCTTCAAGGGAGATTCTTCTTTGTAGCCAGCGGTCGGTATATAACCCGCAGAAGCTAGGCTGGGGATAGGATGCTTGATGACCAGAGCATCCGCAGAAGAAGATATGAAGTATCCGTGAGAGGGGGCGACATCTAAAGAGAGGACCGGCTGGGAATGAGGGCGGCCAGCATACAGCTTGTCCCATTTCAAAGGGATGTTGTTCATATACTCACGCTCAAAGCTAGCCGACTTGAGAGCTCCACGATGAACGAAGACCATCACATGGCCATCTTCATATGCAGAGGCGACGTAGAGATCCCCAGAAGGCGACGCGAAGAGATTTACAGCCATTAACATGCCCGTTTTGATCGATTGATCGGAAGGAATAGTACTGATCCTGCGCTCAGAGGGTAGGTGAAAGATATCGACTCCACCAGAGTCCAAGGCATTGGGTACTGCGAAGAGAGTGTTCTCTGGCTTACCAGATTTGGATGGCACTCCGGGAAGCCCGTCCGAATCCACAAATGTCATTGAGAGTGCACAGAAATTGAGTGCATTCACGGGCAAGGAATGGAGTAACCATGGCTGGGCTTTGGTTCCTGGCTCCGCAGACTCCATCGCATCCACCGGGAGCGTCTTATTGAGGAAAGATTCATCCTCTGGTCTAAGCTTCCACACGCATAGTTTGTGGTCACGGCCATGTCTATTACGGATGTTAGTAAGATAACTGAAAAGGAGGTTGAAACATCATACGTGTAGATTTCCGTTGCACCTTCGCCGATATTAAAGCCTCTTGCCTCTAGAATGGCTCCCTCGTGAGCCTTCCATGCTGTCACAGGGCGTTTGGTGACCAGGTCCCAAACAACGATCCAACCATTGGCGTCACCGGATACAAGCCGTAAATTGTGGCTGTAGATGTGTAGGGCATGAATTGGAGAAGCATGCCCACGAAGAATGTATACTGGGGTAGCTTGAGACTGAGCTTGAACTGATTTGTCCATCTCCAACGACTTGTTCAATGTTGTTGACCAATCGATGTCGAGACCTATACACATTTGATACAGGTAATTTTACCCGGAATATCATCGGACCGTTCTGAGATATTGCGCATTGGAGAATCCATACTCAACATAACTACGGAGTATGGGGTACTTATGTAGTTCCTATATGGCTATTATATTAATATTACTCCGTGTCCCTTATAAGATACGAAGAACAGAGTACGCGCCGTGGCGCGTATTCTGTAACAACTTGAAGTGCGGATCCTCCGACGTAAACGTACCCCGGGCGCCTTGCCTAACGCGCTTTGGGAATGTCTCTCCAGTTTCTCCCATAGTTTTAGTCTGTCCGTCACAATTCTGTATATCGTGCAAGGTAGGCAACTCTTGGACAACGCAGATCCATCGTAGCCATAAGTATCTCGTCCCCTCCCACTCCGCCATCAAGAGTCGTGGTAGATGATGAACGGAGATTCGAAACTATTACATTGCCATGTGAGTGGGTAGAGGATTACCGCCCAGGTGGTTATCATCCAGTCGTTCTCGGCGACGTCTTTAACCACCACTAGTACGAGGTCATCCGGAAGCTTAGCGAAGGCTCCTACTCAACGGTTTAGCTTGCCCGTGACTTAAAGTGTCATTCTCCAGCCGTTCATACTCCGCTTATGGTCTTTGGTGTTGTGTTTGTGGGTTCGATGCAATCAATATTCAGGTCAAATCAGAAAGATCTCAATATCACGTATACTAGGTCCACAGGATGCGACATGAAGATGAGGATGAGGAGAAATTGATGAAGCAATAGTTCGGTAGTATTTATTTCAACCACAATCGGCAATGCCCGCTGCATTGATCAGTCGAGAAATAATCAATTCATATTCATATGGTATAAGCGCCATGGATGTAAAACTAAGCAATGATAATTCATGATTCGTCAAAAGGTTTCAAGGCCTCAAATCATATCAAATGCCCCACCCATAGTGATATGGATTGAGTGGGTGGTGGTGGTGATGCGGTGGCACATAATATCCTTGATATGGGTGATTCTCCAACGAGAAGTCACCCGCGGCCAACAAGGGATTGTGTAGGCTTGAAGATGGGTCCGGGTGATTGGAGGTTGAAAGAGCTTGATCCGATTCATAGAAGTGATTGTGCATCTGGGCTGGTATCATCGTGTGTGGGTGAGCATCAACCCAGCTCCATATTTGTTTGAGATCGTTTTTTATTGATTCTGCATTGCTACCAGTCACTTTAGTGATGGTATCAATGATGCTGAGTACCTCCCCTTGGGCTTCTCGTGTATCTAAACACTCTGCGGCGAGTATAAGAAAGTGCAGGGATATTTCGGCCACACCACTGTTCAACTAGTCAGAAAGAGAGTTCTGTAATTCTGGTCATGATTGTGTACTAACCGGTCTGTGGTGTGGGCAACAAGGCCACAGATTTCGTGCGCATGGCTACGTTGCATTTTCCGCATATCCTCATCAAACTCTGACTGGAAAAAGTGTGTTTTAGACAGCAGAATACGACTGGCATGGTAGAATAATCGAGAAACAATGGCAGATCGGTTGGCAAGCCTGAAAATGTGAGTAATTGAACTGTTGGAGCGCGGGTAATTGAGAACACACCAAACTTCAGGAAAGGCCGAGTTGGAACTTGTTTGCCATGGCTGCAAATTCCCAAGGGGTACAAGGGATCGAGGAATAGATTTCACCCATTGCTCACACCACCTATTATGAATAATCCATTCATGATCGTGTTGAATGGCCCGCGTTGCGTCATCACCTAAACCGTGAGATGAGCGCAAAGATGCCTGGAAAGCCATGACTTTCGCGAAAATATAAAGTATCCGATGATGCCATATATCTTGATTGCCCCCATCGGCAGCCTGTGGATCATCCATCTCCATGTTAATCCCCCAGATGTCTGGATCCCAGGACAATGCCCAATTATATCGCATACAATTCAGAAGTTCTGCACTAATGCTGATCCTGAAACATGCTCCCCCTAGCCCGGGGGTTTTGGCAGACCAGCCACATTCTCTGATCAAAGCTCGGGATCCTGCGCGGTGATCTCCATGGTGCCTTGATGAGGTTGGCATGGTTTCGGAGAAGCCGAGGGCAAGGGCTGCCGCTGCACAGAGAACAGAGTCACGGTTAGGATCATGCATTGCATTCAGGAGATCCCGAGTAGCCTCGTCATAATAATGTATCGCCTTTTCCTCCGCATAAGAAGGGTCTATAAAACAGATATGCCTAGCACCACACGCGAGAAATGCCTTTAGCAATATGGGCTCGCCAATGGCAAAACCTGGAAGAATCTGGGAAAACTACGCTTTGTGAGCAAACTGTTAGGACAAAGAGTGAGAACTTTTACCCACATGGTTCATTTCATCCATTATATCCATCCGAGGACCAACTTCTTTCGTGAATGTCCTGAGAAGAGAAACTTGCTCCGGGTCAGTAAGAAAAGGATGGTATTCATGTTTCCCAGCAAGTTTCTGTGCGAAATGAGACGTTCCGTGCGGGAGAAGTTCATCTCCTGGTACTAAGTGAGACTGGTTCCAAGTATCTGTTCCAACAAAATCTGCCACATTTGGATGTGGGACATCAAAGCTCAACGGGTCAAACGAATGCGCCACCGATTGGAAGAGATTTGTCAGATCATCCCCGATAACGCCAAAGTCATCGTGTGGTTCTCGTTGCTCTTGAACAGGACTCTCCGGTTGGATAGGCGGGTATATCTCGAAGCCTCCCACATATAGAGACGCAATCAATCGCGAGTCATCTTTAAATGTTACCTTCGATCCGTGAGGCCGAGCAACGATATGTGGAGGCGCCACAGTTTGAGTATCGATGAAATTGAGTCGGACACCCCGCCGACAGACGCGATCCGATTTGCGACAGTTGAGACATCGTCCTACGGCTTCGTCGCATTTCAAATGCCTTTGGCGACAAGTGAGGCAGCCAGTGCGTACTCTTCTAGCTTTGGTATCTGGGGCATCTGTGGATTTCTTGCGACTAGAGCGAGGGCGGGGTGTGCTTTGTGAATCGCTTCCTTGGCTTTTTGGAGTGGATGTCCTCGTGCTGATGGTGGGCGACTGCGGCTGCTGCTGCGCTACTTTTCGGAGATTCATATTGCCCCGGTAAATTGCGAGCTGCGAGAACTCGGCTTTATAACGTAACTATGTTTCTAGTCCCCGGCGCCAAGTGGAGTCCCAATCGATAGTCGTTGCCCGAATAAACAAGATGCCGTTGTAGGTTCTACCCAGATGGCCATGTTCGTTGACCGCTGCGATTGGTTTCAAAATAGTATCCAGCTAGAGAAAAGAGGACTGCGATTGTCTTTGGGATTGGTATTCAAGTGGAGCTTCGAATCCAACCAGGCGGGACAGAAGGGGCAGGAAAGAAGGGATCGGCGAATAATTCTAGGGGGCGAAATGAGGTCAGCTGAGGATTATCATCCGAACCATATGAATATGCTCACCATGTAGCCCCTTGCTTAGCCACACAGACGTCTCGAAGTAGCGGAGAAGTGGATGGATGTTAAGTTAGAGATCGAGTCAAGAAAAAAATGTGGGTCATGTTTGCCAAGATCGCCGAGGTTAACCCGTTGACAACCTTCGTAATGGCCAAGGTGTATACTCCGTAGTATATGCATATTTACATCGTGACAAGTAGATACAGTGAAGCTCAAGTACCTAAGTATTCTTATACATGTTCTATGAAATAGGCTGACAATTCCAGCCAGCGTATATCCCCCAGTATCCACTGAACTGTCCCTGAGACACCATCTATGCCTTTCTTCCCAATCGCGGTAGCCGGACTCGGCCCAGAAATGTTAGCACAATGACTGCCCAGAAGGCCGCGGATATGAAGGTTAGTTGAAGAGCTGCGCAGTATGATGTAGTGACTGGTTGATTATTAGCAAGGTCAAGGCATGTCGGCACTCCAAAGAAATGAACACACCTTCTTGCCGATGGATTGGGTCCAAGTGGGCAATGCTATCAACAGATTTGCGGACAAGTGTAATAATGTGATCCTTCTCAGGACCTGTGACTTTGTTGTTGAGGTGATATATGAGGCTATTCTGGAAGATCCAGCTGCTGACAGCCACACCCATCACGGCACCCAGGCTTCTCCACAAGCCAAGAGTGGTTGTTGCGACTGCCTGATCTTTTTTCTCACTAGTTGCAAGAATGGAGACCATCAGACTGGGAAATGCGAAGCCCTGACCTAGACTGGAGAATGCGATGCAGACCATAGAGAGTGGCTGAGAGGTGTCAATGCCCATTGTTGCAGGCGCACATCCACCTATCAGCATGCAGCATACACCTATCATGACGAAAGGTTTGAGACGCCTGGTCCAGTTGATCATGAACCCGGTGCCCACACTAGAGATAGTGACAGCTATGGAGGATGCCACAAGGCGTAGACCAGAAGCAGTTGGGCTGGTCAACTTGACGGCCTGAAAATACAACGGAGCGTTGAACAACACGGTGTGTATAGACACAGCGGCAAAGAAATTGCCAAAGATAATACTGGCCCGAGGATCCTTTGTCATGAGCTCAATTGGTAGCACGGGTCGTGGGACGTGCAGCTCATAGCGCACCAAGATAACTGCTAGGACTAACGATGAAACCAGGGAGATGACAATGAGTGGATGGCTCCAAGGATACACATTCCCTCCAAAGTTCAGACCCATGATCAACAGAGTCACACACATAATCAAGATGATTGATCCCATTATATCGATACTCCGGACCAACTGCCAGACCTTCAAGCGCTCCATTCCAGTTTGTTTAATGCCGAGGTCTGCCGGGACTGTCCAAGCAGCTGCGATGAAGTAAACAAAAATGAAAGGCAACTGGATGAGAAATGCACCCCGCCAGCCGATATGATCACACAGGTAACCTCCAAAGGCAAGGCCGAGACTACTGCCGGTGCCGAGACACAGGTTGATGTATGACTGGTAGACCCCGCGGTACTCGAGGTGTACCAAATCACTGGAGATAATCTGGCCGATGGAGAAGATACCACCTGCACCAAGTCCACACAGCGCGCGAGCAGCGATAAAAGTGCCGATATTCTGCGCCAAGCCACAACCTGCAGTGGTGATGAAGAACATTGCAATAGAGAAAAGATACACAGGTTTCCGGCCGAATGCGTCGGAAATGCGTCCAAAGAGGGGCATAAATGCAGTTGATGTCAACAAGAAGGCTGTTGATAGCCAAGAGGCCGAGTTGGCTGCTTTGAAGTAGGAAGTGATGACTGGATGGCTGGAAGCCATGAGGGTCGAGTCAAAAAAGCCGATCATGTAGCCCATCATTATGCCGCTGAAGATAACCCAGAACCTCGTCGGAGAGATGTCAATGAACCTCGAGGCATAATCATTTTCATGGTTTGAAATTATCGACTCTTGGTTGGGAGAACCAGCCCTAGAAGCTGGCTTGGCATGGGCTTCTCCGAATGCAGAGCTTGCACTGGATAGACAGCGAACGGCGATTTCCTCTCCCGTATAGTTGGATGAGCAGGCTGATTCAACATCAGTTGCGGAGTATGAGACTTCATGGTGACTCGTCTGCTGGGCGGAATCATTGCGCAGGAGTGGGGTGGCCTCAGAGGGGCAAGAATTAACAGATTGCCCCTCGTTGTCGTTACTGGGCATGTTTTAAAAAGAAGCCTCAGAAAAACAAATGCATAAAGATATGTTATTTCATGAGAACAAAGCTAACGAAGATTCTGCAAGCACGAAAAGTGAGTCCAACAAACGCCATCAACCCCACTCATCGGCTTTGAAAGCAGTGGTGACACACAACAGAAGGACCCGAGCCAAGGAAAATGGGATCTTTATATCAAGGCTAGTGCTGCAAGATCCCCAATATGACACAGCATCAATTGCCGGATAAAAAAGTGCAGTACAAAAATCCATTTTTGACGTATCGGGAATAGTGTCTGTCAGCGGGTCCAAGGGTTCCGAGGTCCGATCTCGGGATCCGATAAGAGATAACGATTACTCCGTGTTATGTATGGCCTCTCAGGGCTTTGCAACTGACTCATTTTAAGTATATTTTGAAACATTATTTTATAACTGTGTTACACTATCTACCGAAATCCCAATGCATCCCCCGCTCCGCATAGCCGTGTTAGAATGCGACACCCCGCTTGAGAAAATCAACCGCCGTTATAATGGATATGGCGGGGTATTCCGCGTTCTCCTCAATGCTAGCGCCAAAGCCTTGAACCAGCCCGAAAGACTCGACCCAGAATCAGGTCTAGAAATTACGGCTTGGGATATAGTCAATGACGATAAATACCCGAAACTAGAAGATGTCGATGCCGTGCTTCTAACCGGATCAAGTGCGTGTTGACCCGGTCAAAACATTGGATGCACATACTAACCATAGTGACTCTAAAACAGGACACAACTCCTTCGAAGATGTACCCTGGATAAACCGCCTCGTCGAATTTACCCAAGAAGTCCTTGCGCAGGATCGCGTCCGCCTGCTTGGAATCTGCTTCGGACACCAAATCGTTGGCCGCGCATTAAATGTCAAGGTCGGACGAAGCGACCAAGGTTGGGAGATTGCCGTGTGTGATATGGATTTAACCAATGAGGGTAAAGAATTGTTCGGCCGTGATAAGATCGTGAGTTCCCTGCGGCTGCGGCTGCGCCTTGGGTAACAATAAGCTACATACCCATACGCCCAAATACGTGGATTGCAGACAGCTGACCTAATTTCCCTCGCCGCAAATAGCGCATTCAGCAAATGCACCAGGATATTGTCTTCGATTATCCTCCGAACGTGATTCCTCTGGGCTCATCCCCGCGCTGTGCTGTGCAGGGTATGTATGCGCCACGCCGCTTTATCACCGTCCAGGGCCATCCTGAATTCACGGGGGACATTGTCACGGAGATTGTCCAGAGTCGGGCTGAGAAGGGCGTTTTCAAGGAGGACCAGGCTCAAGATGCTTTGAGCAGAGCTAATAATGAACATGATGGTGTCGCTATTGGGGTGGCGTTCCTGAAGTTCCTACTGGAGGGCTGAAAGCAGGAACACACCCCCGATGCGACACAACCGAACTGCATTAGATTTGATGCCTGGCTGGCTTCAGGTTCTGGCGAGTACTGTTTCGTGCTCTTTTAGACTAGTATCGAATAAATCATGTACAAAGACGCACTGCAAGATTCTAAGGTTTGACAAGCTCATTAGGGAATGAGGATTTCTCGATACCCATCGACTAGGAATAAATGCTACTTGGCACCGACAAGTGGTTGGTGCTGTTACATAGACTGTAGCCTCCAGCCTTATTCACTGAGGAACCGGGAGACTACGGAATGAGTACGACTTGACAGTCCAGCCAAAATGTGGGTGTGACGTTAGAATCTATATTAAAATTCACGCCAAACAGAGCTGTAACACCAGCACACCACCAATGCTAGATCATGGGCTAAGGCCCAGACTAGAACAATGGAGCCAAAAAAAAGGAAAAGCTAAGGACTCTATGTAAAAGAGTGGGGAGAAAGAAAAACTGGTATTATTGTAAGCAAGGTCATTGAGAATTGCTCCAGGCAAAGTCATTGAGGATTGCTCCAGGCAATATCCTCATGCGAGTTCATAATCAGACAAAACGCCCCCTTCCGCAAGCCCCGCAGGGCGATGCAACATGCAAACCCAAACCAATCGCTTCATCCATCACTAACGCCTTATTTTTTTTCGACGCAACAGAAAGCGCTAAAGATACTCAAATGTCAAGCTGTAGACTGGAGACAAGCAAGAAACAGATAAATCAGTTCGGTCGCTGGCGGGAAAGTCGTCCACTTCTACGACATTTCTTTCCGTCCACGTCCGATTGTTCCGGGGCGGTGTTACCCTGAAGAGAGGGGGCTGTGGCCTGACCATCTTCTGCGTCGGAGTTCACCTATTTAGCGGAAAGTTAGCATATATTCCTTCTGAGAAAGAAAAGAAACTGTGGGCTGGAGAACTCACGCGAAGATTCAAAGAGACAACCTCGTCGTGTTCATCTCTAAATGAGATACCAACACCCAAGGTAAGATTGGAAACGAGACGTTTCTTAGGTCGGGTGCGTCGTGCGGGACGAGGGTCTTCGGAATCGTCACTGTCCTCTGCAGACCGCTTGCTACCCGTACTGAATGGGGAAGAAGATCGCGATGCCTGCAAGCTTGGTTTGATTGGAATTCCGGGAGCAGCTTTCTTGTCAGATGGGACGTCCGTCTTCTCATCTAACAGCGCGGCAAACGCGCGGTCGATGTCTCCACGACATTTCTTGAGCATAGCTACAATAGTCTCCCGGTCATATCGGCCCCCCAACCCCTCTTGGATGGATTTGATATCCCAAGGGGGATAGAGGTCAACAGCAAGGCCATCATCGTTGGTGTGACTATTAACGGCCTTTTCTTCCGCTGAAGTGAATTTCTTATTGTTGGTGCCTGTTTTGGAGTCTGGAACGACCACAGGCTTGATTTCCTCCTTGGCCCGTTGAACAGGCTTGATTTCCTTCTTGGCCCGTTGAACAGGCTTGATTTCCTCCTTGGCCCGTTGAACAGGCTTGATTTCCTTCTTGACCCGTTGAACAGGCTTGATTTCCTCCTTGGCCCGTTGAACAGGCTTGATTTGCTCCTTGACCCGTTGAACAGGCTTCAACTTGGTAAGAAGTCCTTCATGCTCGCCATTGAGTTTTCTCACTGAAGAATAGTGTTTGAAATCCTGTGATCGTCAGTGGGGCTCTATTATAAGCACAGCGAGACACTTACATGGAATGCCACGTGCAGAACATCCCGAGGTTGATTCGGGGGGGCATTAACATCTCGAAAGAGTGAAACACCTGACATGGTGTATACGTTCAAGTCAACCTTGAAGACCTGACAGAATGCCTGGAGATGCTCGGAGCTGCCCCATTTCCGGTCCATGCGGGTTGTGGCAATCATTTCATCGAACTTTTGTTCCATCTCCTCCTGTGTGGGAGGAAAGACCTCGGCAGAGGGAGTAGCATACGCAGATGCAGCCCCACGTTTAGGCCGACGCCGCTCCCCACCTGCAGCAACTACAAATTGCATAAAATAGTCTTTGTTGGAAGCCATGTGATTGGCTAGAATCTGGCGGATTTCGTGTGCATGGTGGGTGTCGCCGTACAGTTGGTCGGAGAGGGAATAAAAAAGACAATTGCCTGGGATTGGACGCGTCAGAATGGGTAAAACGATGTGATGCAGCTTCAAAATATGCTAATGGAGCTCATAAATCATGCAGCAGGTGTAATTAGCTTACCGTCACCTTTGGTGGGGAATGCAAAAAGGCCTCTTTCTTCTAGAGAGGGCATGTCCAAGCTCTGGCTTTGGACGGGTTTGGGTTTGAAAATTTGCTTCTGCAATGGGCGAGGCATGGTTGCTGTGGAAGAGATTGGAGAAATAGGAATCGGAGGAAGAGATGCATCTAAAAATGCAGACACCTCGAGAGTGGGATCGTTAGAATCAGAGCCCGTAAGTATGGGCACAATTCTGCCACCATTGATGAGGTGTGACATATTGAATGGAAGACTCGACTAAATGCCGGCATTTATGGGAGTGTAGACCAATTGATATGAAGAATAAAGGTCAATAGAGACAATGGAGACAATAGAGAAATTGAGGTTATTGATCTAAGAATGGCAAACAAAAGTCGCCCGCAGAGGGAATTCGGGCCCTGCGGGTATGAAAAAGGAAATTGTTCACCATTCAATGCCCATTTGACTATCGGGATGAGGCGGTGAGTCGTAATACTCTGTGATTGGCTACACGTGGGAGGTTGCCCACTATGACATCGCCCAACTTTCTTTGTATAGAAGGCATTCAGGGCATTTTCAATTCTATATTTAGTAAATCAAAGGTTCTGCTCAGTTTTATGACACGAAATTATCTGAAAAAAAAAACTTTGATTTATGAGAAATATGAGCTTGAATTGAAGTAATTCAAGATCAAATTGTGATCAATAACGTTCGATTCAAGAGTGGAGTCCGGAGTAATGGAGCGGGATTTTACGGAGCTCCTTGCTGGAGATCCAGGGTGAAATCACTGGATAATTGAAGATTGAATCAAAGGTCCAAAGACATTTTAGAAATAACTTGAAAAGCATTGAGGTATTTCGACAGCTTTATCTATTGAAATTCCCTTTGATCGGAAGTAAGCATCAATGATCACCTCCGCACAAGTGCGGAGGTGTATTTTAAAAGTTGGTGTATCCATCAGCCCCACTGAAAAACTCTAGCGCGTTTATTTATTTATTTTATATTATTTGATTGGTTAAGTCTTTACACCGCCTCGGTAGGATTCCCATAACAGGTCAAGTCTAAAATGAGATAATCAGACCCTTACCACGCGTTACCATACCTTACCAGACCCTGTATCGGCTAGTTGACCGAGAGATAGCTGTCCCCTCACCCCGCTCCTATTAGCCGCACACTTGAGGACATTCTCTCGTGTCCATTGTGCCATATTTTTTTTATATTTCTTTCGAACTTCACGGAGGTTAAAGAGTCCATTATGACCAATAACATTGTAGTTCTGGGGTAAGGTTTTTCCAAGCCCTTTATCTAGCTCTACGGAAAGTCGACTAACGATGTAACAGCGCTGGTGTATCTGGTTTGACCACCGCATATCTGCTGTCGCAAGACCCCGACAACAAGATCACTGTGCTGGCAAAACATATGCCTGGTGACTATGATATCGAATATGCGTCCCCATGGGCCGGTGCCAACTATATGCCGTATGATCCACTGAAAACCAGCTCCTTGATAAAGTTCTGATTAAGTGGATCTTCTACAGGGTAGGAAAGGAGGGAAGTGCTCATGAGAAATACGAGCGCGAGACCTGGCCAGCATTGAAAGAAATTACGGATAAATACCCCGAGGCTGGTATTCATTTCCGAGGTATGATGTCTCTCAACAGAACCTGATTAGCACCCACCCTCTAACAAAATGTAGGCACCTTGATCTACAACCGAAAGAAGGATCAGGAATCAGACACCGGGAAGTGGTTCTCGGAATTGACTCAGCCAAACCCGTGGTTCAAAGATGTCGTGCCTGATGTATGTTTCAACCCTCGGATGGTGACACAGAAGGCTGACCTGATGATTCTAGTTCAAAAACGTTCCCTCCGATCAATTGCCTTCCGGAATGGACAATGGGCAGGAGTTCACATCCGTCTGCATCAACACTGCCGTCTACCTGCCGTGGTTGGTCGGTCAGTGCATCAAGAACGGCGCGGTCTTCAAGCGAGCTGTGTTTAAGCATATCGCCGACGCGGCCAACGCCCACCACACAGGACAGAAAGCAGATGTGGTGATCAACTGCACCGGTCTATCATCTAAGACCCTTGGCGGTGTTCTCGATGACAAGATGTACCCCGCGCGTGGCCAGATCGTCGTGGTCCGCAACGACCCCGGTCCCATGATGTCGACATCTGGCACTGACGACGGAGAAGCTGAGGCGTTGTACATTATGACCCGTGCTGCAGGTAAGATCTTATATGCCCCTTTTACTATTAGGTCGTTGGCTTATTGCTTCTAGGTGGTGGCACAATCCTCGGTGGCTCTTATCAAAAGCACAACTGGGATCCATTGCCAGATATGAACCTTGCGAATCGCATCATGAAGCGTTGCATCGACGTCTGCCCCAGTTTGGTTAAGAAGGGACAGGGAATCGAGGGATTGGATATCATCCGCCATGGTGTCGGCCTGCGACCTCTGAGAGAGGGTGGTACTCGCATTGAAAAGGACAAGGTT
The DNA here is from genome assembly GCF_001561935.1 of Penicillium griseofulvum. Taxonomy (NCBI): domain Eukaryota; kingdom Fungi; phylum Ascomycota; class Eurotiomycetes; order Eurotiales; family Aspergillaceae; genus Penicillium; species Penicillium griseofulvum. Next base: position 1,072,506 of record NW_024467471.1, on the reverse strand, counting down.
GACGGTGTAGCGGTCGTGCACAACTACGGCCATGGAGGATTTGGCTATCAGGCCTCCTTCGGCTGTGCATATGCCGCTGTGTCTTTGGTCAAGGAGGTCCTGCAGAACAAATCTCGCGCTAAGCTGTGAGGAATTGCGTTTTGCAGATCAATGTTTATATAGAAGTAGCATTTTCAAACATTTAGCCTTAGAATTGCAAAGTCGGGTCTGTCTATAGATGCAATTATGACGTCATTTTAGGATTTCTTGCTCAGGTGAGCACTTAGCGTGAGACTGAGCAGGAGAATCATTCAACTCCATCCATAATCGTTTCCTCAATTGCTCCATGATGCCAGCACATATGTCCAAAGAAGCAGCCCTGAAGATCGACAAAGTCCTGAATGAGTTCGGTAGATCTCCTCTACATGGCACAGTACTTGCCGACTCGCTAAATGCCAGTCCTGAGATACTGTTGGCGATGCTCCTGGATGCCCTGATCAAAGCAAAGCCAATCTCTCACGAGTTGACGAAGAAAACTATCAAAAAACTAATTGAAGCCGACTACCATAACATCGACGTACTTTCCGACACTACGTGGGAAGATCGAACAATGGTCTTGCAAGCAGGGGGGTACAACCGGTATCGAGAGCAGGGTGCTACCAATCTCGGTGAGCTTGCGGAGCTGGTTGTTGAGAAATACGGTACGCCATCTGTTATGTCTGTCTTGGATTGACAATGCTTGGAATACTGCATGTAGAGCGGACGCTGACATATCATGCGTACAGATGGGGATCTAAATAATCTCCTCAAGCAGGCAAACGGTAAAATCGACAAAGCTGGACTATTGCTGAAGGAGATCAAGGGAATGGGTGACCTGGCGGTGGAGGTATTTTTCAACAGTGCTCAGAGCGTATGGCCGAGCATTGCTCCTTCTGTCGATTCACGGAGCTTGAAGACTGCAGCAGAGATCGGGATTGGAACCGATTTAGATGAAATATACAATGCACTAGATAGAGACCCCATGCGCATGAGTTGGTTCGCTAATGGTCTCTCAGAGGTCCGACTGGAGAAAAGGCAAAGGGAAATTGAGGAAGTTTGAAGCTGCTTTCCAGGTCCATCAATGTATATTATAAAATGACAGAATTATGGGGCTTCTTCCCACATGTAGTATGCCAACCGGATCTAGAAGATCTCTCGTCCCTTAATCCATTTCTCAGGAGCTCGCAGTGAAAAGTTAATTACTATTAGTTTGCAATTCGATGTCCCTAAAACATCGATACTGCCTCAACTAGGTAGCCCACACAATAAACATACTATGTATATCAAATCATATATCACCGTGAGACGGGTTTACGGTCTTGGAGCCAGATGGACCACCTATTCAAAGTCAGCCACTATGTTCAGCAGACATTGAATAAACACACAGCCACATACCACTGGAATTATGGCCGATGCAGTTAGGAACCCGAGCATAACCGTACATCCAGTCCACCCCGAAGTTTCAAACGCGAGCTCTGACAGCAATGGGCCGAGCACAGTTCCGGCGCCAAATGTTGCATCAAGGAGCATATAAGCCTCAGCGACTGCACTCTTATCGCCATAGACGTCAGGTTGTTCCTGTTGAAGGACATTTACTATGTGAGGTATCTCCGTAACCAGTGGCGTCAACGATGTATTGAGCCCTACCCCTGTTTATTGTGAGCAAATCCGTGCGTAGATTTCATGTTCATGGAGCTTATGTCGGAGCATACCAACAAGAAACAATAGTACACATGCCACGACCTTGTTTGTAGTATCCTCATCTTGTATCAAAGCTAGGAGAGCGACTGCTACAGCTCCCAACGTAAACCCAAGAGTGGAGATCAATCGGACGCCGTATTTATCTGAGATAATTCCAACAAATGGAGCTATAAATGATGGAATGGTTATGTTTAAAAACATGGCTCCGGTAGCACCGGAAAACCAATGAAAGGTCCGTTTGATAAAGATCGGGAGGACGGCATCCATGGCGCTTACTAAAATAGTATTGATGAGGCATCCATATAACGCAGCAAGTATGCGACGGTTTCGAAGAAAGCCTCCGACAATAGTCCACCAAGTAGGATCTTTTGAAACCACGGATGAGGTCCCGTTGTGGTGTGAAAGGAGCGGTGTTGTGATGGGTAGATCGTCATCTTCAAGCGTCGATAATCGCCGTTTTCCATTTGCAATGGCCCTTCTTGTCGAGTTTCCATTTGGAAGGAAAGAAGACCTTGTATAGCCATCATTTACTCTGAACTTTTCAGCAGTCTTCCTGTCGATCATGAGTAGAATGAGGATCAGGTTAATGAGGACTACGCCAAGACCCATGATGAAGACAGGATGAAACCCTGCTTTCTCATATACGATTCCTCCGAGCGTGGGTGATACGAGCACGCCAATGTTCATGCCCGAGAGTCCGAAGCCAATCCAGGGCCCCAGTTCGTGTGACTCGATTGTGTCAACCAACAGCGTTAAGCCGGCAGTATAGACAACGCTCGCAGATAAACCCTGGAAAATCCTTGCCACGATGATCATCCACGGTTTGACTCCAAGCATGAACGAGAGTGTGGCACCGAATGCACAAGAGAGGCCTCCCAGGAATGGTATTTGACGTCTCTTGCATTTTCCAACAATCCATCCTGCCATCGGGGCACCAAGTACCATTGCGAGGCCGAAGACGGCTAAAGAGGTTGATGTCCAGAATGGGACGTCGGCCTCTGGTACCCCGGAGCGATGGGTTAGGGAGAAAGGAAGGACGGACACAATCTAGAAGGAGCGCGTGGGGTCAGTATTGTCATTTGATATATAATGGTAGAAGCACCTACAATCCCGTACAGGAATCCATCAGTAAAGGTGGTCGAGAAGACCGCAAGGCCGATAAGTTGTTTGGATGACCGTATATCGAAGAGCCATGGCTCTTTTAGTATGATATCTTCCATTATTATTTGAGGGTGACGAATCAGGAATCACAGTGAAGGTGGGTGGAACTTCTCCCTCGAGATGCCCTCGTAATTGTGTTTTGAAAGCCAACCCCAAGGAAGACGCGGGCGACGGTGTACGGAGCAGTCAAGAGAGGATTGCGAGCTATGTACTTTTGCATCGAGGCTGTATAATTGCAATTAAATGAATTCATTAATTTGCCCACAATGAGCAGGTTGCAATATACGGAGTAAGCAGTGTCGAGCCAGTTATTCCTTGTAGTCAACCCTCGTTCGTAGCGAGATGATACGTGCATATTCTGTGCATGATTTATTGACGATCGACACGATCGATTGGGCCGATTGTACTGCGCTAGGTCAGATTCTCCACCACGATCACAAGTTGCATTAGCTGAATGATTGGCTGGAGGCTGGACATACAGAACATTTTCATGGTCCTCTAAAGTGGATTTGTAAAGCTTCAAGGTTCCATAGAACTTGTCGCATATAACAACATCGTTTCATTAAGCACAGTAGTCAACAAATCATATCTGATCAGGTATGTTCATGTAGTTAATATGGGGTTCGGGCCCCTTTACTGTATTGCCCTTTACTGTATTGCTGGATCACTTTGCTTTTTTCAGGCTCGATTTTGCTTTTGTATTGGATCTCTGTACTGCTCTTTTGGGTTCCCTTTATACGAGGTATCTAGATAATATATATGGTTTGATCGCAAGCCATCTATTTCTATTTCGAGCTGCTATATTAGCTTCCCGTTCAAACACATACAACCAATGATACCTGGACCCCAATGAGCAACCAAACAACGCTAATGATCAATTTTGACTTCCAGAACCTGCTATTTCAAGTTTAATATGTTACACATGTAGCAACTGCGATACCCAACATAAGACAACTTTTGCGATATATAAATCACGATTCAGGCTGTCATAGCCAACATTCCATACAAGAAGCCGACTAATCTACACATGAAGGAATTGTGCATATAATTCCTAGCAGGAGCATTGTAGACAAACTAGATATTATCAGTCATGCTTGGTTTAGGCACGAACGCCGAAAGCACACTACATTAGGAGGGCTTGAAGTCAGTTATATATATTGAGTGTTCTAGCAAACCCTGTTTGTGTGTTTGTTATTCCTAAATTTTCACTGTACAAATAAATCGTCCCTTTCAGCAGCCTTCAATGATAGGGCATATACTAGACACAAACATATAGTGATTATCGCTTTTGTAGGTTCTCATCTGTCTTTTCTCCTCCTTTTTGTCTTCCTCTACTTATATGGCTGGCCCTCCCCTGCTTTCTTGAGACTAGTACAATCAATATTCTATCTCAAGCTTTTAGTATGCTAGACATAAACCTTGACATTTAGTATCAAGTCGTACCTATTAAAGGATCAACGGCTAAGTGATGACTTGTAGCCCTACGTCAACGAAACACTATACCCAAAGCAGTATAGCGTCCGCACTGGCCTGTGGCAGATCACGTGAGCTACAAGTGGCCTTGGCAGACCCGCCGCTCGCGACAGTGCAGCTGCTGTCGACACCCTCATTTCCATTTTTCCCCCTGTTCTGTTTCGTTCAAACCCTGGCAAGCTTTTTGATCAAAGGTGTGTTTCTTACTATAACTCATTCCAGATCCTCTGTTTCATCTCAAAGGCGTGTTTCCCTTTGTTGTAGAAGCAACGAAGTGAGGTCCAGCCTGGCGAATTCCGGGGAACCTAACTTCCACCATCATTTGAGCGATTTGGCGAGACCAAGGACCATCGATCTTTGTATTATAAGCTGACCCAGTGCCGCCGAAGACCCAATTTAGTCACTCGAGATCGATTCTTCTTTCGATACTTTGCTGCCTAACGACTCGCCCTGCGCGTTATTGAAGATCACTTTCATCTCATAAACCCTTGAAAGATATCGCAATGGATTTCACCAACATCTTGTATGCCGAGTCTTTCTGGGATTGGTTGTGTCAGTACTAACCATATGCAGCCGTCTTGTCAACATCGCCGTGGGCGTGTTTATGGTGCTCGGTGGCATCAGTAACTTCTTCACCGGCACCTGGAGTTCATTCATCCTGGGCGCATACGTGGTTGTCTTCGGTCTCGGTACGTCCCTTGATGATCCAAACCTATAATGCCAGTAGTCAGCGCTAACATGAATCCTAGTCATCGGTGGACTGGAATTCCTCCCTCACGTCCCCGACTACGCTTACCGTTATGCGTCGTTCCTCTTCTCTTTCCTCGGCCGTGGTGTCTGTAAGTCATCGTTTCGAATCCCCTAGATCATCTAGATCAGAGAGAATTTGATGGCTAACCACTTCCGTTAATAGTCTACATCTTTATCGGCTCCATTCTGCTTCACGATCACGTGCTGCGCATCATTGATGGCTCGCTGATCGCCTTCATCGGACTCGGATACATCGCCCTCGAGTTCATTCCCTCCATTGAGCCACCTTCCAACATGCGCGAATCTGATCAGGGTTGGGGCGCTGAGCAGGTTTAAATTGCTGCCTGCGTAGGCGACGATGATCATTTCCTATCACGTCCCAAACGGGGCGCATCGCGTTAGCAACTGTGATGGATACCGTTTTCTGTTCGGCGGTTTTCTTCAGCATGCGGAATGGAAATATTCGATGAGCGCAACGACCTTGGAATGTTTTGAATTTGGTGAAGGTCATCATAGAGAAGGGTGAAGAGAGCGATGCTGGTCTAAGATTTTTGTTTGATACCAGCATAAAAGGACAGACACCTGTACTATATTTGGACGTGGTGGGCTAGCATTGTCTAGCAGTATTCTCTAATGATTTATTGATTTTTTTTTTTTCTAATTGCAGTATTCGGTGAGAGATCTGATAAATACGGTATGCAGGGACTAAAGGTCAAAAGTACAGCGTGGCCATATCTGGCCATATCGCTTCGGCTTGTTCCATATCCGAGTAACCAATAGGAACGTCCATAGAGTTGATGACAATCTTAGTCATCCTCTATAAACCAATCAAATCCATCAGATATCTGATTTCCTACCATCGCCCCACTCTCACCTCACTATTTTCCACTATTTCCACTATTTTTTCACTTTCCAATCTAATCTTCATCAGGCCATTGGTGGAGTTAAGTGATCTGGGGGACATATAGAATCATGCAGAATCAGAGATTTTGATTTTGAATAAGAAAGCGCAAAAGGAAAAAAATGAGAGTAAACGTGATTAGATGAGATCCTCGGGGGAGATAAAGTGATAGATTGATATGCCCGTCGATCACCCCTTAGATCGATAAACCCCAATCCCTTTCTTTGGCGATAAGCAATTCGGTCTCGCCTCTTTGTCTCATTCTCCTTTTCAACTTTTCAGATTTCCACATATTTCACCTTTATCATCCTCGACATAATCTTTTTCCCTGTCGTTATAACCTCCATCACATCTTGTGTGCCCACTTTACCCAGTGACGCGGAGTGATCACCATCTTGCAGCTCCCTAGCCTCTCAACCAATCCCTGCTTCCCTGGTCGTCCTTTTGCACCGGACCCCCATCCCCGAACGAAACCGCCCTCCACGATCACTTGCTAGTCAGGCCAGAACCTGTGGTGTGCTGTCAATTGTCACAATCATTATCACCTGATTGTTCCAAGCCGTTGGGTCGCCACTGTTCCATACAAGCCGGTCACTATCTTTTGGTGGCGGGTCTAGTTTAACACACTCGACAACTCGATTTCCTGATTCTTGTGTGGCGGCATCCGAATTTACTTCTCTTTCACTGCGATCTCGAGTCATCGTTCGCCCTGCGATTCCCCCGAGCCTGCAGCATCGTGGCTGCAGATCTTCCTGCTGGACTGACTTTCCCATCTTTCTCTAACCATTAGCTTGACCGACATTTGGTTTTTGAGTGATACGGTGCATTCTGCTCTCGACTGTGGTGCGACATCGCCCTCACATCGTAGGATTTTCACTATCCCTTTCGTTTCTATCATTTTCATATCCGATCCTTCCGTTCTAAGGAATTACAACGGCCAAATCCCTGGCCCGAATTACTACTTGTAATGTTAGCGTCGATCCCACAGATGGAAGCGCTTCACTCTCTGCCTCGAAATCCAGACGTTCCAATGCGACAACCGTCAGCGGAAGATTTGGATGCTGCGCAACAGTTGATCTCCTCAGCGCAAGCCGGTCGTGAACATATGGCAGATCACTACCGGGAGGATGGCATGGTGCAAGGATCTGGTCAACCTGGATCAAATCAGTGGATTGGACACAATGAAATCTCGAATGAGAAAACATCCCCCGGCAGCCAAAAAGACACAACTTTCCTGGGGCATTCATGCAGGTGAGTCTCGATTGGGTGGGGTCCACTATTCCTTGGGCTGTTAAAGCTGATCCCATCTCTTTTATTTAGCAATTGCGGCACAAAAAGCACTCCTCTCTGGCGTCGTTCTCCCACGGGAGCGATGATATGCAACGCCTGCGGTCTCTACCTCAAAGCTCGCAACGTCGCTCGCCCCACAAAACGAAATCGGATGCAATCAGAAGGTGTTGAGAAGCCAGCGCCTTCTGCGAACTCCCACTGTGGCGGTTCCTCAGAAGGTGGTGGTTGCAAAGGGTCATGCCCTGGTGGTGGGAGTTGCAATGGCACTGGTGGCGCAGAAGGATGCGATGGATGTCCGGCGTACAATAACCGGATATACAAGTCTGCTCCCCGAGGAGCGGCTGCCACTCAATCTTCATGGGGCCGTCATTCAACGCAAGAGCTCGAGCCTGTGACGCAAGAGGAGCCACCGGTGAAGGCTCCTGCTCCTGCCGATGGACCCAATACTTTGGTTGCTTGTCAGAATTGTGGTACAACCGTGACCCCTCTCTGGCGACGCGACGAACAGGGTCACCCTATCTGCAACGCTTGTGGTAAGTTTGGGTCTCGTATAGCCTTGATGGTCTGATTCCTCTAACAAAACGTAGGATTGTACTATAAGCTCCACGGATGCTATCGCCCCACTAACATGAAAAAATCCATCATCAAACGTCGCAAGCGTGTTGTCCCTGCCCTCCGAGATCAATCTCCTACCGCCGCGACCCTTTCTTCTAATGGCTCATCGGCATCTCCTGAGGCATCACCTGCTGCCCTGGCGCATGGCCACGAAGATCACTATCGATACATGAGCAATGAGCCTGCAGACCACTACCACATGACGCATGGAAAAGCTGAAGATACCCCTCGACCTTTGCCTTTCGCGCCACCGCCGGTTGATTTCACCGGTTACAATGTTTCATCCGTGCCACTTGCACATGGTCACTCCATCTCTCACGGTTTACCCAACGGCCTCCCCAAGCCTTTGGGAGTGGACCGACTGGGGCATTCGCCCGTGTCTCAGTATGGGCGGCGCTCTGCTTCTCCAAATTCCCTTAACCTTCCTAAAAAACGAACATTGGCCGAGACGACGACGGAAGGCTTACCAGCCCCGTCTACATTGGAAGCAGGATCAAATCAACTGCCTCCGATTATGTCTTCCGCCAATCCCACTCCCCCCGGTCGTCTCAGCTCTATCTCGTCCATTTTGAATCAATCAGATGTTCGGAGTGAGCCTCGATCGGATACAAATCTGGGGCGTGTACCTCCTATTCACCACTCTATCTCGCCTTCGCCCCACCCGCCGCAGCCTTTGCCTGCCCTTGCGTCTCTTGGGGACTCAGTTGATCGCCGTGCCCGACTTGAACGCGAAGCTGAGCAGATGCGCGAGATGCTCAGAGCAAAGGAGCGTGAGCTGGCAGAGATGAGACGATAAATTCAACGTCCGCCCAAGCAGTGACGAAAATAATGACCGGATAATGTTTTGCAAATCGGTGTTACTCGTGAGATAAACGGCGCACAAAGATACCACTCACGTTACTGGGATATCTTTTCCCTAGTTGTGTTACTATTTTTTTTTAAAAAAAAAGTGTGTCGAATGAATTGTATTTTATAATGTGAAATCGCTATCCATTTGTGTACTTGAATGTGTTCCTTAGTCCCCGTTGTGTTTTCTCTTGACTTAATGAGGACCGATGTCATAATGACTTCCAACCCAACCTCAATCAACTTAATTGAAAACACATCTAATCGCTCTAAAAATTTCCAATTCATTAAACTATCATTCACAATGTCCAACCCCAAAGCCTTTACACTTACCTTCACAGGTGATGTAATGCTCGGCCGCCTGCTCGACCAGCTAATGCCAGAACATGTCTCCAACGAGCGTGACGAACGCATCGCCACAACCTTCATAAAAGCTCACCCACTCCTCCTGGCAAAAGGAAACTACACACCCTCCTCGCCATGGGGCACAGTCCTCCCCCTCCTCCAATCCTCAACTCTAGCATGCATCAATCTCGAAACCTCCGTAACAACAGCCCCAATCCCATGGCCCAACAAGGTATTTAATTACCGCATGCACCCAGCAAACCTAGCTCCGATTCTACATGCCGGCGGCATCGATTACGCCAGTCTAGCCAACAACCACACCCTCGATTTCGGCACCGAGGGTCTCACAGAGACCGTCAAAACACTGCAAGAAGCGAAAGTCGCGTACGCAGGCGTAGGTGAAACAGCCGCCGACGCACGCAAACCTGCCGTGCTACATTTACCCCGGCTTTCACAGCCGTTAGAAGAAAACCAACAACGCTACACAGTCCACGTATACTCAGCCTCTGATCACCCCCACGTATGGGCCAGCGTGCCGGGATTCAATCTGTTCGATTACACGCGTGATACGCGGTCTCGGTTGCGGGAAATGCTTGTTGACGCCGAAGAGAGCAAGCCTGCGTTGAAGGTGTTTTCGGTTCATTGGGGGCCGAATTATGCGTGGGAGCCGGACGGACGGATTACGTCTCTTGCGCATTTCTTGATCGATGAGTGTGGGGTGGATATTGTTCATGGACACTCGTCGCATCATGTTCAGGGTGTTGAGGTGTACCATGGGAAGCTTGTTATCTACGGCTGTGGGGATTTTGTGGATGATTATGCGCTGAATGAGGAGTATAGGAATGATTTGGGGGCTTTATGGAGAGTTGTTGTCAAGGAGAAGAGTGGTTGGATTGGGTTGGAGAGATTGGAGATCTTTCCTACGCGGGTTGAGAGGTTTAGGGCTGTTTTGTTGGATTATAAAGATCCCGATCATGTGTGGGTGAGGCGGAAGATTAGTGAGCTTACTGAGGAGTTTGGAACGCCTGTGAGGGAGGCGCTTGGGGAGAAGGGGGAGGTTGTTATTGAGTTATCTGGAGGGTAGATTTTGAGGGTAGTGTTGCAAGTGTCTTGAAACACATCATTGGAGATGATATACGGCCAAGAGATGGGGCCACCTTTTATCAAGTTTCTTCTCTAGATCTCCGAACCCGGAGAGATGATTGTGATGCAATCTGTAAGGTAGATCTCAACTAGATAGCCAATTTCAGATCCATTGTATAACGAGAACTGTCATGCATTTGCATATTGAATAGCACTATAACATGAGAATCGTATATTCACTCGGCATTCCGACATAGACCCGAGCTCGGCACCCAATGACGAAGTAGTCTGCCTCCGTCGATCAGCTTCTCAGATATCCCGAGGTACGGAGGAATATGTAAGTGATGCGACGCAGCTGGTGGCGTTCAGCGGAGTCATACTCCGCATCCAGTGATACCCTATAGGGTAAATGCAAATTCCGCTCACTGGGGCATTCCATGGCTCTTTTGTGTGGAGGCTATCCACTTCATTATTGAACTGCGGCGATCATGTTGTTTCACAACTCAGCGCCCGCAACAACACTAGGTGTTTTGAAGGCTGACTTTGGCAGTGACCTCCAATGGCAAAGAAGTTACAGTAGAGTGAGATAACGAGCAATGCTTCAGCACCTAGTGCAGAGTACTATGGTAGGAGGGTTGAATTAGGCAGGTCTGGAGATCAAAGTAAAGGAGCAATAAGGGGGACATACACTAACCCAATTGGGAAGTGATGTGAGCGACTTGTCGATCCCACCACGTTCTTCCCTTCCCTTTCCTCCTTTCCACTGAGGTCCTCTGCTTAGTGTCCTTGAATTGTTTGACATATATGTTCGGTGCCACTATCTCAACAATGCACATCCACTCTATACCCATGCATTTCGTCAATAAACGGACAAGATCCTCATGGTCCCCAGGTTATCTAGCATACATACATTATCAATATTATAAGCATGATGGCACCACGCCAATTCCACCCCTGCATTAATTCTTTTCGAGGAAAGGGCATTTACAACACACAGCCACTGAAAGCATCACATACAACATACTTCCCAAGTGGGTCCTATGGATGGACATGGAGGCCCGTTCTCAACTATCATACCCAACGAGGAAACTTGAAAAGACAGCTCAGATTCTCTAAACGAGTCGGCTGCCACATGTCCATCTTTTCCCCATTCAGTCAGCCCCTCGTACAGAAAACATTCAAACATCGCCCCACGGGGATCCATATATGCTGCCAATGGTGGAGACACGGCGACTGAACTCCCGCGCTAAAGGCTTCCGTGGAAGTTTTCTCTGCAGGTGCGGGTCCTCAAGCCACATGGCATATACCGGAGCTATCGATTCGGTGCACCAAGGCTTTCCAGCAACATGGATGTGAGCGTGGGATTAGCGCCTAGTGCAGCGCTATTGAGCAGACTATTCGAAATCTGTGGGGTCTTCCATGACCAAACTGCCGAGATTGGGTCACACCATGCATGAAATAGTTCTCCGCAGTTTGTCCTGACATTGATCGACATTGAGATCATGTTCAAATGAGTTTGTCCCCGCTCCCTTTCTCCGAGAAGGTTTTTCTGTTCTGATATCAGCCTCACTTTCCTCATACTTTCGAACCCAAGTCCAATGCAGTGAGCTGCATCGATTCGAGGCCATTGTGTTACCGCTACACTGGCATCGATTGAAGCATTTTCACATAATATACACGCTCATTTTACGTCCACTCTCGCTACATTCGGTTATTGTCTTCAACGTTCAATATGCACGGTTTAATTCACACATTGCTTCCTCGAGAGGATGATAATGGAGCCTCTCATGGCCGACGGGCATTGGTTGTGACTGCAGTACTGACAGCCATCTCCACTGTCATTGTTGCAATGCGGTTCTATGCGCGACTTGGATTGATGAAAATTACCGGTCGTGAAGATTGGGCTATTCTAATATCATTAGTATGTCCCTCGAAGAGCCCTACCTTGAGCTAAATGATCAGATCGCTAATACAATATCTGCAGATGTTTTCCCTTATTTATCTCGCACTCGTCGCTGCCCGTAAGTCCACGACCGGTGAATAATTCCAGGACCACCCGACTAATAATGATGGTAGAACTACATTATAGCATGGGCGTTCACTCAGAACTTCTTCCCAGTCATATCTTGCAGCAACAACTTAAGGTATGCTTTGTTCTTTGCTTATACTTTGTTTGGTGTAAACTAACTTGACTTTGTAGTTTGTGGGCTGCAATTCCCATGTACAACGCCAGCTTGGCATTCACCAAATTCTCCATTCTTTTCCAATATCTCCGCATCTTTCCCGGCAAACCTTTCCGCCTCGCCTGTTATTTCATGACGGCAGTCGTGGCTACCTACTCATCATGGGCAATTGTGAGCGGCTTCGTGAACTGTGTCCCCGTTGCTAAATTCTGGAACAAGGATTTGCCAGGCAACTGTCTCAACTTTGAGGCTGTCTGGTTCTTCAATGCTTCTATGAACATCACAACCGACATTGCACTACTGATATTGCCCATGCCACTACTTTCAAAGCTACAACTACCCCGCACGCAGAAGATCGCCCTAATCGGAGTCTTTGCCATGGGTATTTTGGTCGTGGTCACCAGTATTCTGCGCTTGTCGAGTTTACGAGAAGTAGCAAAAAGCCCCGACACATCCTGTACGTTATATACATATCCTTTTCCACCCACTGATCCAAAACCTAACCCACAAAACAGACAGCAATGTCGCAGCCGCCTACTGGACTGCCGCAGAATGCAACGTCGCCATTATGTGCTCCTGTCTCCCATTTTTACGACCCATCATCAGCCGCATCTTCCCCAGACTTCTCTCGTCGGGTAGCACCAATCGCTATGGTGCCAACAAAACCACATTGACAAACCTCACCGGAACTCGCACCATGACCCGTCATACGCAGCTGTTCACCCAGGATCATGATAAGGACTATGATACGTATTCGATCAATGTCCTAACTAAGTCTGGTAATCACTCCAACCATAGTTCCCTCGGCGGTATCGAGGTTACCACCGAGATGAGCGTTATGCAGGAGGCGACTCCGACTAGGAGTAATAGTGATCGTAAGCTGGTTATGGATGCTTGATGACCTTTCATTCTTTTTGTATATAAGACCTCACGTATTCCCTGAAGTATCAAACAAACTTTGAGTTAGAACAGTATTCTCTAGGATTTGTGGTAAAGCCAAGGATCATTACAGAGCTCTTTTGCACTCAATCCAAACTTGATATCCTTTAGGGAAGATAAACCTCTTTTTATTGAACTCGTTCGCAAAATGCTTCAGTGGGAACCGGAGTCTACGGAGTAGATGAGATTATAAAGATGATACCCAATAGGTTGTATTGTAGACAGTGAAGTCTAAGGAGAGAAGAAAGGTGCGAGAGACCACAGGTATCCTCCTACAGGGATGGTTGGGTGATTGGAAGCTTTCAACATGTTCATCGTAAACCTCATTCTTAATTCATTATGATTGAATGTTCTTCAACGAAAAGAAAATGGTCCCAATGGTCCCGCACGAACACAGAGTTTAGCCATATGTGCTTTACCACTTTGAGAGGGTCTCTGTTAATGCGGGTTTTGGTGTTGAAATTGTTCTACCGAGAATGAATGACAACTCCATGCTTTGAAACCGCAAGCTCTTTCCGCTAAGCTACGGGGCTGGGGGACTCTGATATGCCTGGTCCTTAACTTCCTTTTAACTTTGCTTTGTTTTCTAGATAAAATAGCTGATTTATAGCATTCTTCATATTTCTTCGAAGATACGCATGCATTCAATTGTTTACTTTGTATGATTACATTGGGATCTGCACATAGAAAAATACAAACACAAAGTACATTAATACTAGTAAAAAGCCAATGGTTTATATCCACTCTTCGTTATGACAGGTCTGCGAGATAATGAGTTTCCCCGAAGAGCCACCCCCCCCCCCAAAGCATATATCTCCGGTATCTCCCTCTGGCTCACACAGAACGCTCTGAGAAGCAAACAGACATTCTGGTGTCCGGGGAGAACGTCGGAAAAGTTTCCATCATGGAACCAATCTCTCAAATAAGATAGGGCAAAACACCGTGACCCTCATTTCTGGCAAGACTTCATCCCATATCCGGTTCGAGGATTGAAAGGCGGGAGTCTGGATGCTTCCCCTGTCTTTCCGTCCTCGTAATCCTTCTTACCCGAAGGGCAAGTATACCCAACAAGGCTTAATATAAGATGTCTGACGAAAGAATGCCAGTGCGGTATAAATATAGAGTGCATGGTGATTCTGCCCCGAAAGATGATGATGCTCCCCAAAGATCAGCGAAAATACTATAGGAAGAGATAGAGGAGATCTCCCCCTTTGGAAAGATTTTCTTCCCAGTATTCTCCTTAGGTTCACACGTTATTCCTGTAGCAAGCAGACATTGTGTCTCCAGGCTGTCGAATGACAATATATAGGATAATCCATTTTCGAGTTGACAAGCCGATGCAAATCATACCTAGCGTGTTCTCACCCGACCATAAAATGATGCAAAGGTCAGGTACGCATCGGTAGTCGTAGAAATACGCACACGCAGGCAGCGTAGGGGGCGGGAAAAGCAGCAAACAGCTCTGGCAGGTATATACCAGGCTGGGGATGCAAAAGGAACTGCCGTAGCCAAGCGTGAGGTTGTAAAATGCTATACGCAAAGTACAGTGCACGCAGGTATCGGTCGCATCGAACGGCGTCGGGCGCAGTGCGGATTCGATTGAGTGCCGGGAGATCACGAAGATACCCAAGAAGGGAAACGTCTGCGCGTTGCTAGTCGCGGCAGACCCGGGCAACGTTGGCTAGGTGGTAGGGACATCAATGCTAAGACCTCGCTGTTAGAAACATAATAGGCTGGTCTCGTGGGGGGGTATTGATTGCTCACCTGGTCCCTATTGAGTCTGCAACGCGGATAGGGTGCTAGTTTCAAGTAATAGCTTGAACAAGGTAAAGGACTCCAATGTAGGTAAGGTGGAGGCTTGATGGCCTTGTTCACCTCCAAACGTTGACAGTGCTAGAAGAGACATTATTGTTAGAAGCGTTTGAACCCAGGAGATTATCTGGGATTTACCCCTATACAATCGTAGATTATATAACAGAACATGGATAACCAGCGATAAAGGTTGTTGAGCATGCTATGAGAGATGATGAAGGCAGGGGGGTGATGAAGAAGGATAGATCTGTATCGGAAAGAATATGAAGAGACTGGGTATTTATACCCATGTAAAACATCAAACGCTGGCAAACGGCAGCGTTGATATCCCAGCAAAAGTCTTTATAAAAGGCCTCTCAACAAGGCAAGAGCTCGAAAGCTCCAGGGAGATCAATGCTATAGTAGAAAAAGGAAGGGGTTCATAACCTGATACACGTACTACGTGTCTAAGAGGAAGTAAGGAAGTGCTCAATAGAATCTAACGATGATGATGATGATATACGTGCTGCTATGAAGCTTTAAATAGCTTCATAAGAACAAAGGGACAAAGACTTGCATAGATTCTCAAAGTAGCCAAGAGAAGCCTGGCAAGCTGCATGTAAGCAAGCAAAGCTTTGATGCAACATGTTAAAACCTGCGTTTGATTAAGCTAGTAATTTGATGAAGCGATGCTTGTAACCGCAAAATCAACTGCAGATATGCCGTGTTGGCGAATATTGTATATCAAGTGATGGAAGCTAATATCCAAAGCTTGAGCCCAGACATCTATAGATAAACCAGTATAGCGATAACCAAATTAAGTAACATGCTCCTTCTCCTCCTCCTTGGGAATCCTAACCCAAATAATCGTGACTAACGCAGCAAGCAACTGCGCCGCAAGAGCAAACCACCAAATAGCATGCAGCCCCTCAAGACCAATTTCCCCATCCGGACCCCGACTAACACGAGTTCCAATAGCATCAGCAACACTAGTCATAATCGCCGACGAAAGATTTTGATTCGTAACCAACAAAGCGCCCGCGCTCCCCTGATATGACCGCTCAACATTACTAGTAATGAAGATCGACGCCGCTGCAAAAGCAAGATCAGGACCGAAAGTTACCAGCGAAATACCCGGGAACGAAAGCGCCCAGTAACTGGTGTTGGCAGTCTGTGGCAGGAAAAACGCCGGACCAAGCGTGAATGCAAGCATAGATACCGCGTAAATATAGTGACCCGGGACGAGGTGCAGAGTGCGGGCGACGATCAACGTCGCCAGGACACCGACCAGTGCATTGGGGATATGATACAACGCAACAGCAATGGGAGTGGCGTGTTGGATACGCAACCAGAACTGAATGGCGTAGAACTGCCAGCAGCCGAAGAAAGACCCGAAACCAAGGAAATATGCGATCATCAGTGGAGTGAAGCCCGGTGTGCGCCAAAGACGGTTAGGGATGAGAGGGCGAACTGCGTTGCGTTCCGCGAAAAAGAGCCCGGCGAACAACAGGGCGCTGACGATGATTAGGACATACGTGTAAGGAGACCACGATGCGACAGGGCCTTGCGTTAATCCGAACAAGAGACACACACAACCGCCAGCAGCGCAGAAACCGCCGATGTAATCGAATTGCTTGATCGACGGTGCCTCTTTACCGGATACATCCGCGATAGGTTTGAGAGGTGGAATGGCGAACCAAGCAGCCGCACACAACAGGATGCAGATAATGGCGTTTGAGCCGAAGATCCACGGGAGGTGTTGGTACAGAGCTCCACCCTGTAGAGCGCCGAGAGAGAACCCGAACGGAGCTGTCGCGGCCATTGCGGAGAATACACGGTTCTTGCGAACACCGGGTGTATAGACACGACCGAGGATGCTCATGCTTCCTGAGACTAGGACGCCGATGGAGAGACCCTGCATGGCGCGCATGACAAAGAACAGGACATAGCGGGATGGGTGGAGGGCGAATGCGCCGATTAGGTTCCATACGGCGAGCCAGGCGAAGGCTCCGACCATTAGGAGCTTTGGGGGCATTAGGTCTGTTAGTGAGCCGGAGATTACTACCGATAGGCCGTTTGCTGTGTTGAATGCGCCGACGACCCAGGGGAGTTCAGTGTTTGTGATGCCGAGGGCTGTTTTGATTTGTTCTTGTGGAGCGAGCATGTCGCCTAGCAAGAAGGAGAAGAGCATTAGGCCTGCTGAGCAGACGAAGATTAGGATGAGCTCTGCTGTGAAGCTTGAGAGCTCGGGTGGGATTCCTTGCTTCGTGCGGATCGGGGATCCCGATTCTTCGTCGCTATCGGGATGAGAATGGGATACTGAGTCTGCGTGTTTTCTGTTTTTCATTTTGCTTGTTGTATCGAGGGCGTAGCTCTCGTTGATTTCTCGCCCGATGTCATTTATGGAAAGGTCTTGGAGGGCGACTTTGTCCACGATCTTGTGGCCCATCAGTGGATCGGGGGTTTGTGCCCCGGTCGCTGGTGTTGAGTATGTCCTTGTGTAGGACATTGAAGACCGGCTGGATACAGGTGCTGAGTCTTCACGACCTTCTGGAGGGGTCAGATCTAGATCCTCAGGCCCGTTGGCGCGGGGGCCACCCGCATATGGTTCAAATGTCATTGTCAAATAAGACACGATAGTTATAGATTGCTATGAGTGTAATTTCGGGAGTTGAAGAAAAGAGAGAAAAAAATCATCTAAAGGCGAAAAACGGCTAAATTGGTGATAAAATGGAGTGGAGTTGAAGTTTCGGTTTATCCACAAAAGATGAACTTTCTACTAAGTACATGTACAAGGCACCTTTGCATATAATCCAATGGTGCCCATCAGGATCCCTTGCAGACAGTTGCGTGTACTCATATAGTGGATCTATATTGTCCTCTTAACAAGTATCTCTACAACCATCGAGATTCCTTCCAGAGGAACAAACCGTACCCGGATTACTTATCCCTACATTGAACTCCAAGTTCTTCTATATAGAAAGATAAAATAGTCAAGAAACATGGCACTCAATTGAAAAGTACTTGAGAGCATTATACACCCCTGAGACTACATACCACTTAGAATGCAGCTAGAGAATGAATTGCGAATCAAATGTACATCAATGTCCTTGATCGTCAATGATTCACATGATAATTTGATGCCCAATCCCATCCGAATTTTTCATCCAATCGGAAGCACGGCATCACGGAATCCGATTTCCGAAGCCGAAGGGATCCAACGGGACCTTGCATCAGGCTAATATTCGGGTATTATCAGATCGCAATTCCTGTATGATGGTCATTGGGATTCCCTTGATACTTGATCTTCAGACCTCAAAACCCATGCCTCAACTTGTGGATGTTCGACTAAGCTTTGTAGATCATGATCACCTTACATGCATACGACGTCATGTCATGCATATGCTCTCCTTGCTGACGTGGGTTTGGACTACGTAGTATGGCTTTTATTTTGGGAATTGCAAAATTGCGGTAAAATGAAAATTGAAATCATGGCGCTCTCATGATGCTAAATTGAATATGCGTTTGTCTTTATATACTTATTTACCGAACACCTTGAAGCGGTCCTCAATAGGAGCGAAGACCTTCTCACCAGGCTCAGAGTTAGGAACACCAAAGACCAGCTGGGCGTCCAACTTCCATGAGGCCGGGATGTTCCAGGTCTTGGCAACCTGCTCATCGATCAGAGGGCTGTAGTGCTGAAGGTTGGCGCCGAAGCCCTCGGACTGAAGGGCAGTCCAGACTGGGTGATAGTTAGTTTTAAAACGCTTTTTTTTTTTTCAAAAGCCGAAGGAGAAAAGCACATACCAAGGTACTGAGACATAGCATTTGACTCCAGGGCGAAGGGGTCGAACTTATCAGCGTAGATCGCGAATTTCTCCTTAATAGGAGCGAGCGACTCATAGTCGACAAAGAAAAGGACCTAGATTAATGAGTAAGCTAAAATTCGTCATTTGCTCGCACAATGGTGTCATATTGGGGAAGGTAAACGAACGGTTCCATAGGCAGCACGGAAAGCATTGAGCTTAGGCTTGGTGGAAGTCTCGAACATATCCTGGGAGACGTGTCCAGCAGCGACCAAGCCCTCCATGATCTTAATGGCGATATCCCACACCTTCTGGTGCTCCTCCTTCAGCAGGAGGACAACACGTGAGGTCTGAGTGTTGAAGGAGCTGGGAACATGGAGAACGGAGTCCTGAACAATACGCTCAATGACATCGTCAGAGACGGGGCTCTCGCCCTTGAGGTCGTAGTATGTGCGACGAGCCTTGACCAACTCCAGAAGAGTGGAGGTAGCCGGGTTCTTGAATTCGGGTTGAGTGGAGCCCATTGTGAAAGTTTTGAACGGGGAATTGATTAATAGCGGAGTGAAGTGGTATAGTGTGATTCCAAGAAGGAGAAATAACAGGTGAATGGGGATAGAGGATTTATACATGTTGATTGCGAATCCATAAAGCGTGCCGAGGGTGGGATTACAAAAATCTTTTTCTATCTATGGCTTTCTCTAGGGGAATAAGTCCCCATACAGCCAATCACCGTGCAACATCAGAACGGAATGGCCCCAGAGGCCGTCTCCATAGTGTATAAGCACGGTGATTTGATGAGAAATAATTTATCAGCTATGGCATTATTATCAATGTGTTACCAATCATTTTATACTAGATATTTATAGTGCGGAATTTATTCCTACAATATAAATAGAAACCCATCCATGGATCAAATGCTTGAATTCGAACTATTTTGTTCCTAAAATCAATGATCCTATCTCACCATAGGTTCCCCTTTTGATGGCTAATATCGAAGTGGAAAATCCCATTTTAGTCAAAATAACCCATCCAATCCCTATTCGAAGGGCATATCGCGCATGACAACTCAAGTTCAAATCCAGAACATAGCGCCGGCAATAACTCCACACAATGCCACAGGAGCAGCGGTCTTGACTGCGTCATTTTTCGTCTCCAACGGGACGGTGACAGTGGCACGAGCAGTCTGATTTTGTCTGCAATCGCATTCACAGTGACACGGAATGGAGCTGGCCAGAACAGTGACAGTCACTGTCGCGCCATGATTATTAGCTGGCGAAGTTCCATTCCCAAAATAAGTTGGGACGCCAGTTGTTATAGCTGTCGAGTTCAGCAACCCAGATGAGGGAGGTGGGGTTGGAAGTACCTGGTTACCAGTTGGAGTCAAAGGCGCAGTAGTCAAGATTGCATCGCCAGTTGAAACATCGGAATTGGCAGAGGCTGTAGTTTCAGTGGCGGTAGGCGCAGGGAAATCTCCAGTATCGGTCACGATCAAGGTTGCTGGGAAAACCCCGAGAGTGGAATCGGCACCCGTGGCTGGAACAAGCACTGTGGCCGAGTCGATAGCACTATTTTCATGCGAGGACTTCGTTTCTGTGCAGGATGCGCGTGTGGGTGCTGGAGACCCCATGAGAGTGCAACCCGAGGTAAAATCGAATTTGTAGCCATTGGCAACCATGTCGTATGCTATATCCACAGTCAACATAATGTCCTGTTTGGGGGCTGCTATCTTGTAACTTACTGCTAGGTCCATAGATAACGGTCAGATCTGGAGTAAATCTGTGGCAAGCCGTTCTGTCCGAGAGACAGTTGATTCCATAGGTTGTTGTCGCGTCTTTCTGCGTTGGTTGTTAGTAATGAATCGCGGGAAATGCTGAGAAGATACGTACAGCGCCAATGGCCTTGGCCCCATAACCCTGGAAGTAATCAGGAGCATCAGTAACCCACGGGATTGTCTATATATTGTCAGTTCCTCTGTATATCATTCTTTGGGGAGGTAAACAAACAATTGTCGCGTCCTGCTGGGCAAACCCGAGAGAAACCCAGCATAGCTGGATCACCAACGCGAGAAGATATCTGAATAGCATTTTGTAAATTGCTAACGATATGCCGAGGCGCGTTTCTTGAAGAGGATAATTATCAAGAGAAGAAATTCTCGACGCGCGAGGTTTTAAACCGAAAAGCCATGTAAATCCAAAACAATGTATAAACAATGGAGCAATGCAAATGGAAGGAACAATGGGCAATAGGAAAATAATTGGAAGGAGCGAACCACATCCTGACGCCTGACCAGTAAGGCGAATATATTTCCCAGTTTGGTATATACAAAATTCCAGGAAAGCGCTCTTAATATTACTTTCGCCCATGCTGCACCGCCCATTCCTGTTTCACTGAAATCCCAGGACATACATTATGCTTCCGATCTATAGCCGGGATTGGCTCTGTTTCAAGAGAAGTTTTGCCCCCGCAACATTGCTTTCTCATGTCTGTGAACTTCACAACTGCGACGCCAACCTCGTGCTTTGGGCCAACTGGCCGCAAACAAAGCTCACTCGAGTCATCCTTGAGCGGCTGAAACTCGCTATCGTCGGTAGACCTCGATCTTTTAGACGCGGATGAAGACCTATCCGACGGGCAAGCTGTCACTTCAGGTGTGTATGTTGAACGCCCAAGGAGAGGGCGCATCATAGGGACCGAAGCGAGGATGACAGCGAGACAGGGTTCTAGACCGCTGAAGATGTTGGCACGGGGAATCGAGTAGGTGATGTCGGCAAAGTTCATTGTCGACAGTATGGAGATGCGCATAATGCTGATGACGCACGTTCTATATTCCAGGTTAGTCAAGATTTTCACACGTTTCTTCCATTGGTTGTGGTGCAAATCTTACACTGCCCCCAAACCGAAGATAGCGATGAATGTCGCTTTCTTATACCTGGCCATTTGCAATTTATACAGAAGCGGCATAGGTGTGACCAACACAACCACATCGGTAACAAGATTTACAACCCCCGTCACCGTGAATGAGGTGACCTGGTCTCCACACGATCCCCCAGGAATTGTCTGGTCCCAGTTAAAGGCAAAAGGCCGACAGATCATACAGCCAGCCAGTATTGTGCCGATAGTCCAAGCTAAGATCACAACAATTGTTGTCGTGGAAATCCGCACGACCCAGGTGACAGGGAAGATGCGAAGATATAGCAACAAGATGGAGATTTTTGTACAGCTGAGACTCAGAACCCAGAGAAATTGCAATGGAATGATCAGTTGGAGGAGTTTGGTGATAGGCTCCATTCCATATACACCAACAATTGCTGGGACATGGTCATAACCGATGCCCGCTTGTATCACACCTGTGATGCTGACGGACTGGAGGCCGACGGCGAATATCTGTAATTATTAGCATGGTTGAGATTATTTGACTTGGGGGCAAATGCTCACTCCGGCAGCAATTATGAAATAGTCACTCAGGATCAATTTTTTGTGCGCAATATGGTGAGATAACAGTCGCAGACATACTGCGATTATAGACAGTATGGAAAAAGCGATAGCCACTCCTAGCACCTGCCTTTGAGCTGGCTTCTCTATAGGAAAAATAACAGCCATCTCCCATGTTCGCAGACAAAATCAATCGAGCAAAATAAATCTGGAGAATCTGGAGAAAGATAAAAACGTAATGCAAGCTAGTCAAGCTAGTAGGGATGTGAGACCTTGAAGGATTTAGGTCCAGGGGCGATTTACCTCTTTCGGAGTAGTTCCGGTATACTTCCTTTCGGCATCAAATAATCTACATGGAAATAGTATATATTAAGAGCCATCGTAAAGAAACTTAGATTAAAGAATAAAATAACACTGGGTAAATATATCCAAATTAACGACAATGTCATGTTTACTCAGTAAAAAAACAATCGCATTGTTCGGCTGAAGACCCTCATTGGAGTGCCAAGTGTCGCTTATGCACGAAGGAGACCGTTTTTAGCCCGTCTATTTTAGCGCATTTTCATCCTGACAGGACTAGCAAAAGAAATATTGAGCTTGGCGCGGGATTGCGCATAAAACTTTGTTCAAATATGAAACAAACATGGATGTTCTCTCCACCATTTCCATAATATGGCTTCCACTCCTATTGTGGTCGCAATAGGTTTGTTGACACTTCTCTATATTGTCATCGGAAGAAAGAAGGAAAAGAAACTTCTCAAGCTACCCTTAATTGGCGACCTCCATGGCTCCCCAATTGACAAACCACTCTTAAACTGGGACGAATGGGCGAGGGAAAATGGCCCCATTGCAGTACCCAAGCTCTTTGGGCTCATACCGATCGTGGTGTTAAATTCATATGAGGCTGTCACTGAATTGTTCAGTCGACGCAGCCAGTGGTACAGCAACCGTCCACCCTCCGTCAGCATGGAAATGATCACAGGAGCTGAACCTGGACAGTCCAAGTTCACTCTGATGCACGACTACGACGATCACCTCAAATTTCACCACCGCATTTTGGCCCCGAGTCTTGGCGCTCTGGCCGCCCCACAGTACCACCCCCTGATGGAGCTGGAGTGCAAACAGCTATTATTTGATCTCTCAACTGCGGCTAGACAAGCCGACGGAATCAGTACAGAGACAGTTTATCCGCTGTTTGAGCGCACTCAATCGAGTGTGATCCTTGCTCTGCATTATGGCCTGCGCATCCCAAGCTTTGAAGAACATATATTGCATGAGATCATCGATATCCAGACTCAAGTAACCCACCTCGCTGCAAACCCTGGTCTTCCAGATATCATCCCGCCTCTGCGCCACCTGCCAGCATTTTTGTCACCATGGAGGCGAGCAGCGGACAAGCTGTACGCCGCGCAGGTGGACCTGTACATGCGTCTCTTCCGACATGGGAGGGACTCGGCAGGATGGAACTCCACCAAGCAAGCAATCTCTACAGCTAAGAAGTACTCTGAAGACGGTGTTCCGGACCTCGACCTCGCTTTTACTCTTGCAACATCCATCCAGGGAGGTATGGAAACTTCACCGCGGCAGATGTTGTGGTTGTTCGTCGCAGCACTGCACCAACCGTCCTTCATGGCGCGCGCACATGCCTTACTTGACGAGGTTGTCGGTCGTGACCGCCTCCCTCGGTTTTCGGAACGTTCGCAGCTTGCTTTCGTTGATGCTATTATGCATGAGCTTTTCCGTTGGCGGCCTATTTCACCAGGATCCATTCCTCGTAGGGCGGATCGGGACGACGAGTTTAATGGCGTCAAGATCAAAAAGGGTGTTACTCTCATGGCAAATGCGTGGGCCATTGGTCGAGACGAGAAGGTCTTTGATCCCGCGCTTGGAGATACCCAGGACTTTGTGCCTGAGCGGTGGCTCCGGCGTGATGATGGCGGGGAGGAAACTCTGCGAACAGACCTTCCGTTGCCGGTGTTTGGACAAGGTCGCCGCATCTGCCAAGGAAAGAGGGTTGCTACGGATGGATCTTTCTTGCAGGTTGCTTCTCTATTGTGGGCGTTTGATATCGAGCTCGCTGATGGGGAAGAAGTGGATCCTTGGGCGATGATCGTGACAGGGTTCATGACAACACCGAGGGAGGTCAAATTCAAACTCCGGCCCAGGGGGGATTGGGTGGTCGATGTTATTAATAAAGAGTGGGAGACGGCTGAGAAAAGTCTCAGAAATGTGATGGGGGCTGATGTTGATGTTGAAAATAGATGATAGGATGGACATACTCATAGTTTACCCAAGAGCTAAGCAAGACGAGGACTATAATTTTATTAATTATATGCCAACAGGAATAGTCAGCCGTATGAGCGGCCGTGTGATGTCTCCTCAGTAGTCTTTTCAGTAGTCTTTCCAGTGGTATGTTTAGTAGTCTTCTGGAATATTCTGTTTAGAAGGGTCGTCGACAAAAAAGGCGAAGAAAGGCTTGATTTGTGCAGACGACTCTTAAGGATAACCTTTAGTCTTTAGCTTTAGTTCGCGTTCACCTTATCTCTCACTTCGTACCATATCCCACTAGTATGTTCCTGCGATTCTGAGACTTCTTCAACTCGACAATTCTTTTTTTTTTAACTTTTCTCAGCCCTGAGATTTTTCTACTACAATATATATATCTTTCATCTTGATCATGCCAAACCCGGCCAATTCTTCCATCAAAATCATAATCAGAAAGCTCTGAGCGCGTTCGAATCACGAGCCACATGCTAGGAATTGGAGACATACCTCGGCATAGTTTCCTCTTTCCGCTCATATATCGACCACTTCACTGCAAAGGCAGACCCCCTCCAACAACGGGAGAAACAGCTCTTGTAGCCGAGCCTAACTGTAACCTCCCTCCGGCAACAGTACGCCGGGAAGATAATCCTATAGAGCCCCAGGGATGCTTTTCTCGGGGAAGTGGCGCTTCAGATGGCGCAGCGATTGCGATCGGAGGATGCCGATACTGTTTACCAAAGCCACAGTCCAAAAGTGAGAAAGGCAAACCTCACGATGATGCCCATCGAGCCATACGAGCACTTTATCATTCCGTGGAACCGTTCCTGAGGAAGTTTATACTAGGGAGACTGGAGCACGTCATGGCAATGAAGAGAGCATACCCCGAGAAGGCCTCCACGAAGCCATACAGGTTTAAGGCACCCCCGCCGGACCTGAAACCATGTGATGAAGGGCTCACACGAAAAGAAAAAGATCCGCGAAAATGGCTGAATCAAAGCGCAGAGGTTCTCTGTTGCCAGATTTCGGAGAGAAACTTGTGTCATTTTGCGAGATTATTCCAACAGATGCATCGGGAAATCGATGTACGAATCTTTGAAGCTACGCAATTAGGCTCAAATGGCCTTCGTTCTCGAAGTCGATACTGACTTGTCCAAAAAGCACTATCTGCGCCATAAAGTGACAAGCAGCATTCTGGGGTCACGCCAAACCCTTCCATATGGATCTGAGTGATAAACGGCTAATCCGGTATATCAGTGAGGTCTGCTTGTCAGCCAACATATCAGACACAAACCCATCGTTTTCTGGGCGTATGGCCTCTGTTTATACTAGTTTAAGTAGACTACGTATTACGGCCAACACACGAAGGTAGCGTACGCCGCAGCCAAGCTCCATCGTCGGGCTATCTACAATGCCATCTTGCTCGTACACTTGATCTTGAACACACAACAGATTGCCGACCTATACTACAACAATGATCGAGTCAGGATCCGATGGTTGCGAACTCTAAGGATATCAATGACCTCCAGCCCCCAATAGCGAGTTGGCAACACCAAAACCTCATGTTGTTTGTGTCCAGATAGAAAGTTTGCTACTGTTTCTTCTCTCCCTGCATCTTCCAGAGAGCCTCATATTCCATAGTAGACCCGTAGAGTTCTGTATCCTGCCAAATGAGTACCAAACGTACCGGATGTCTTAACTTCTACAACTTATAGGCCTGTGTACTAGATGAAGTACCGAGGAGAAATATATTATGCAAATAGCGAGAAGGGCCAGAACCACTGGCTTCTCAGAGTTGATACCTACAGACCCGACATCCCAATCGACATCTAAAACATATCAGACGGGATCATGAACAGCATAATTATGAATCAAGGCGCTCATTTTGCACTGAACAGTCTTGCGACAACAGAAATGGTTTAGCGAAGTTCTCATGCAGTTTATAGTGCAGCTAAATGAATTGCTGCATCTGGGCACCGAATTGCAGTTTGATTGGCTGGCAAAGCATCCCCTTGGGGGTGTCTCCACCGACTATCGGGGCCAAAAGGCCAAAAAGACAGTGAGTGCCGGTATGGGTTTACTAAAATATTTAGTGTATTATTTAGTGGAGTTTGTTCGTTCTACTCCTGATCGGCAATCTAACAATATGAGACCTTTTTTACAATACCGAAATCCCAACGGCATTTAGCTCAATTGTTGGAACTTATAATAATAGGAAATGCCCCGGAATGCTACTCCCGGGTGAAGTAGTAGAAATCCAAGTAAACACTCACACATTACTCCACCATGCATATTACTCCCGCTGTTGCAGCCCTGAGCATTGGTGCCTTGTCAACAGCTGCCCATGCCGCCAGCTCCAAGACTTGCGTTAGTTATTTCAAGATGCCACTCAATATACGCATATCAACTGACCGAGTTTGCAACAAATAGTGCTCAGCTTTGGAGGCCACTACCCTAAAGAGCCAGGTCGTTTATCCCGGTAACCCTGCTTACAAGGAATCCATTGGCTCTTACTGGGCTGTGAATGTTCAGCTTGAGCCAACCTGTATTTTGCAGCCACGCACTGCTAAAGAGGTTTCTCTCGCCGTCTCTACGCTCGTTACCGCTGATGGTGGATCTTGCAAATTTGCTGTTCGCGGTGGTGGCCATACCACCTGGGCGGGAGCGAACAACATCGCCGATGGTGTGACAATTGATCTGTCATTGATGGACACCACCACTTACAACAAAGAAGCTGGTACTGCTTCTATTCTTCCTGGAGCCCGCTGGGGAGGTGTCTACGAGACTCTAGCAAAACACGATGTGACAGTTCCAGGTGGCCGCTCTGGAGTTGTTGGTGTTGCTGGATTCTTGCTTGGCGGTAAGTTACGATTAAACATTGCATCCGTATTGAAAGGTCGCTGAGTAGGCGTTTTACCATAGGTGGAAATACTTTCCACACTGCGCGTGTTGGTTTTGCTTGCGACAACGTCGAGAACTACGAGGTTGTGCTGGCCAATGGAACTATCATTGAAGTTAACAAGGATGCCCACGCGGATCTCTTCAAAGCTCTGAAAGGTGGATCCGGCAACTTCGGAATTGTCACTCGATATGATCTGAAGATTATCGAAGACGACAAGCTCTGGGGTGGAATTGTCACCTACGACAATAGCACTACCCTGCAACACCTTGAGGCTGGTCACGAGTTCATCAACAACCTCGAAAAGGACCAATACGCCTCGTGGATTGGTATGTGGGAGTATCTTTCTGTGACCGACCAAAATATGGTTGCCAATGCTCTGGAGTATACCACTCCAGTCCCTTACCCTGCCGCTCTCGATAGCTTCACTGCTATTGCCAACACTAGCAGCTCAATGCGTGTTACGAACCTTTGGAACCTTACCGAGGAGCTCGGTCAGGCAGCTGGATACCGGTATGTGGTTCCCGACTTGCGCCGAAGATATGGTACTGACCAATTCCAGCGATGTTTTCGTAACTGCCTCATTTGTCAACAATCTCGATGTTATGAAGCGGACCGTCGATATCCACAACAGAATGATTGAGGAGGCCAAGGGAAGTGTGAAGGGCGATGACTACACTATGTTCACCATGATCCAGCCTTGGCCCAAACTGTTCACTGATCACAGCGTCGAGAAAGGCGGCAACATGCTGGGTCTTGACCGCTTCGAAGAGAACCTGTTCCGTGAGTACTTTTATAGTCAAAACTTTTCTCTCCGATGTCTAACAATCCCATGCAGAGGTCCTCTTTGACTACTCGTGGAAGGACGAGGCCGACGATGCTTTGTTCAACCAACTGGCCAATAAGGCTCTTGAAGAGTTGACCACCTACTCGAAGTCGATTGGAGCCGAAAATGAGTATATTTACCTCAACTACGCCAACAGCAACCAAGATCCCCTGTCTACCTACGGATCTGAGAATGTGGAGTACATCCGGGCTGTTGCTAAGAAGTACGACCAGACCGGTGTTTTCCAAACGCAGGTGCCGGGTGGATTCAAAATTAGCGCTGTGGGCAAGTGAGGGAGACAAACATCAACCTGGAGGTTGGGGTAAATCGAAAATCATGTTGTAATACTTTGTATACCCCTAATACATGTAACATACTACTACGTATACAAGGCGTAATATCTGCCTTGATTGAAGGGATCCACATCCCGTGTTTTCACTCTAATCCTTTTACTAGTTCAGCACATATGTGGTAGTCTATTCTGTCGATCATGCCAAGAAGCGCTAAAACATCGCTACGAAGTGCCGAAGGGTCTTGGGCGCAGTAGGGCGCCTGCAATAGAGAGATCCGAAATTGATATTGTGGAGCTTGTTCCACACTAAGAACCGATGGCGTACAAGCGGGTGGCAGTCTCATCGTATTACGTCCGGGATTTACGATCCGAGCCGTCATTTTGTAGGTCACGATCAGTCTAGGTTTTTCCCGAAGCAAGTAAAGAAGAAAAATACCATTAGGAACAGTTGAAATACCCGCAGGAACCAATGGCAGCGGAGATATCCGATAGCCAATCGTGTATTCGATGCACTATTAACAAATGGACAATGATATTCTCGTAGCCCCCAAATCGAGTCAGGCATATTGCACATGAGAGATAGCTCGTTTCAGGAGGATGGCTGCTTGGGCTTCAGCTCACGCTAAAAAAATGTGTCTCTCTCCCTTTTATCTTTGGTGACATGTGTTGCTGGTTGGGATCTCACTGCGTTCATTGATTTCGAAATGCCTCGTCATGTTGGTGTAGTTCCTCCTCCGCCGGGAGTCACACCAGACTTCGATTACTCGAATCCATGGCTTTATGAGGTCAATATGGTCTTGATCAGTGTTGGGTTGGTCTTCAGTTTTATATTTCTCGTCCTTCGGATATATACCAAAACGAAAATATTGCGCAAGTTCGGATGGGAGGATGGTAAGACACCTTTGCACAGAATATATTTGGGAAGGGTTTACTAACGTAGTCGAAACAGTGTTCATTGTGCTCGCCTGGGTAATATCTGACAGACATGAGATAGATCTCTGCTTACACATGAATGTATAGATATTTTCGCTTGGGACGCAAATAACTTCTATCTGTATGTGCTGCTTCATCGATGATGTTATTTAGATTTTGCTAACAATTCTCACCAGATGGATACCAACATAGCGGCGTTGGAATTCATATGTGGAATGTCACTGAAGAGATGTTCGCCACATATCAGAAGGTACAACCC
The DNA here is from genome assembly GCF_001561935.1 of Penicillium griseofulvum. NCBI lineage: Eukaryota > Fungi > Ascomycota > Eurotiomycetes > Eurotiales > Aspergillaceae > Penicillium > Penicillium griseofulvum. The sequence goes on along the minus strand of NW_024467471.1, from coordinate 1,042,701 downwards.
TAGAGTCCATCTCCGAGACGTTGTAACTAACTTGCTTATAGGTCATCCTCGCCGCCGCCGTCGTATATGTCCCCGCCCTCGCCTTCGCGAAAATGAGTCTCGTCTTCCTCTACCGTCGTATCATGGAAAAACAGCTCGCTTACACTTGGGCACTACACATCATCACTGCAGTCGTATGCGGCTACAGTCTGGCCCTTATATTTGCGTTGATTTTCGCATGCAATCCCATCGCCATGACCTGGGATTTAAGTATCACAGATGGAAGTTGCATCAGCCGCGAGGGCTTGTATATCGCAACCGCCGTGACGAATATCGTCACAGACTTGGCATTGATATTACTCCCCATTCCTCTGGTAGTAGGACTTCAGATGCCGGGAATTCAAAAGTGCTACCTTATCGTGGTCTTCGTTGTTGGTTGCGCGTAGGTCGTTCACCATGTGACATTGCTTTAGCCGCTGACCATTCTAGAACTGTCGTGACCAGCATACTCCGTCTAGCAACATTAGTTCCCTTCCTCACTACGTCGGATATCACTCACGATCTGGCTTGGCCACAGCTCTGGATGTATGTGGATCTCTGCAGTTCGACGGTACGAAGTACTTTGGACTAACGAGGCTTTTTCTAGTAACGTGGAAGCAAATCTCATCGTCATCTGCCCTTGCCTCCCCTCTCTACGGCAGTTTATGAGACATCATGCTCCCGGATGGATGGGTGAGGCAGGTAGCAGTGCACGCCGCTATTTCACGCCCAACTCGACAAGCGCTTCGCGCAACCGTTTCAAAACGACAGGGTCGCGTCAACCGGATGAGATTGCACTCACGGGAAACGGCGAGAGTATTGGTAGCCGCTCCCGTATTGTCAAGGAGGTCGCATGGAATGTGACGGAGGAGAGGATGGATGATGACTCCGATGGTTCTATCAAGCGAAAGCCTGCCAATTCGTTCGCATACGAGACATGATGATTTTTGGTGGATTTTAATTCTGCAGGTCATTCCCTTGGAGTATCCCGGGTATCTAGATGCATGTGAGTATGATGTACTTGTTCGTGGGGACTGCTTTTTTACGGTATCGAGTGATCGGCGTGGATGGGACGGTTTTCGATATTAATATTAATGCATCTAATGCATCATTTCTGACGAGAAAGCTAGAAAATGAAAAAACAGTTCATGTATCCATTTATACAAAGCGCCATGATCCGCACGCAAGGCTTTGAGAGTCCTCTACTCCGTCACCCCTAATTGATCCAACAGGTCCGCTTGAATGTCGCGTAAAAACTCCGCCATCTGCTCCGGGGTGTGGAAGGCCTCGTTACACACTAGCCGTAGTGTCAACTGATCACGAAACGTCCACACAAAAACCACACCTTGTCGTGAAATTATCTCCACGCCTACTCCAGCATGCGTGATGCTAAACCCGCGCTCCGGGGTTCCATACTCGCGCTCCAAATACTTCTCCATGATCCCCATGCTGCTAATATCTATATCGCTAGGCGGCTCTGTCGGTGTCGGCAAGGTCTTCATCACCTCGACCAAAGTAGACGCATACTCCCGGTGCGCCTGGAGATACTCGCTGCTGATGCCCTTCTCATACTCCTTCTGATAAATGCGGGCATTCTCCTCCCAAGTCCCGGAGGGGTCGACCCGCACCAACCAGCCGGACGTGTATAGCCCGGCTGCCGCTGCGGGTGTCGAGTATGGTTCGGGCAGATAAGGTCGCAGCGATTGTTTGATCGTACTGGTGTAGTGTCGGCCCTGGTGTTCCGCGATCGCGTGCCGGAAGTTGGCTGCGGCTAGACTAGCATGCACGGCGGCTGTGATTCCGACCCCGCGTGCTTTTGCGGCGGACACAGCGGCGGACGTTGTGGCGGGTGAGAACTTGAGCTCGGAGGCCCGCGTACCGGAGGGCACGCTCGTGATATCTCCAGTATAGGGCACCCCGAGGGCGCCGGTGGCTAGGGCAAAGGTGCCAACTGCCCCGTGGGCGACAGCCTTCTCCTCATCGGTTGCGGTGAGTGGCATGTTGCCTGCCTCCTCGACCGGGGGCGTCAGGCGTGCAACCTCCGATCCCCAATTGAAGGCATCGAACGGGTCTGGCAGCTTTCCTGACAGGTAGTTGTCGGCATGTGAGACCATGAGGTTCACTAGTTGGCCGAGGAGGAGCAGGCCGCCGACTCCATCCATGCGCCAGTGTGCGGTGTGCAGGAGCAGCTCACACGATTGGGTGATATAGTACAGTCGGGCATCCGCAGCTGGTGCAATGGTGGCAATAACCTCGTCGGCGGACCGAGCATCGGCCTCCACGGTGAAGGTCTGCGAGGCCCATTCGCTAAGAGCATCGGCAGACTCAGGAACCGTGTAGACGACGTTGGAGTTGGGGTCTGGATGGGCAGCTAGACTGGGGTGCTGGAAGCGCAGATGCAACCAACTGTAGCGGATGAGGCTTGGTAGAAGGTCGGGGAAGCCGGACAAAGCCGCGAATGCCCCACGAGGACTAATGGTCGCCGTGTAATTGATGGCCCAGTGTTCACGACCGAACGCGTGGCCTGGATCACTGACCAGCTTGATGAACACCTCGTTGGGCCCCAGGGGACGCTTGAAGGTGTTCGGCGAGTGTTCGGATGTCGTCCACTGCATGTCGAGGCGAGAGTGGTTGCTGTTCGATGCTGGACTGTTGGCAACGTAGTGGATCTGATAGCGATGAAAGATTAATTCGCTGCAAGAACCGCGTCACATCTCTGAGCAAAAATACCCCGATGACGGATTAGGGTGGAGATACGTCGACCGTGAGAAAATAAGCATCATTATTGGATATCGTGACAGCCGCGGAAGACCAAGCGTGAGGGCCGGTTGATAATTGGGGGCCATACAGGGGGCTAGTGGCACGATGTAACCTGGATAGAGAGCTTACCCTCATTTAGCGTTAGCTCCCATTTCATCGGTCGATCATTAAAAAAAGAACGACGAACGCAAGTCCACTATCAAGTCGCCCTTGTTGATGCCAATACCTGGCTGGCGGTCGTTCAATATATATAGTAGCATGTAGCCTTTTTTGATGCTATTCATCTTCTCGCTTTTAGGGTTACACAGTGAAGAAAAAAGTGATCCATAATCTCTAAGTGGCATTGAGAACATTAAAAGTCTAGGCCTGAAACGATCTATCTATATACAAAACCGAAAGGCCTAAGCCTTGAGTGTATACACAACACGTCCACGCGAGTCTGTACCCTTGAGGACGATCTCATCCCCAGTACTCGAGACAACGCGGCGCTGATCACCGTTATGCAATATAATATCCACATCCTTCCAAGCCGGAGTAAAGCCAGCCTGATCACGCTCAAACTTAACAAGAACCTTCTCCTCAGTAGAACTATAGCTAATAGTGTACGCGGCAGTACCGGGTTGGACCGAAATGCCATCGTCTTCGTACCAAGTTGTAGAGAAGACCGTACCGTGCGAAGTACCCTTGGGCGGGAACACTTCCACACCACGGTAATCATCGATTTCCTGAACGGCCACTGACGCAGCCGTCTCATCACCAGGAACGCGGGTGTGCACGCTCTTGCCAACGGGAATGGCACCACCGACACGCGCAATGAGCGGAATGCTCTTCTGCCATTCTGAAGAGATCTCGGCCCACTGCCCGGATGCGAGGTACTGATACGGAGCGTTCATGTTGACATAGCCATAATCGAAGGCGCCGGACTTACGCGGCAGGTAGACCTTCGCGACGTCGATGCCAGCCTTGTAAACGCCACCAACGAGCATAGTCTCACCGAACCAGAACTGTTCCTCGCCTGCCTTGAGTGTTTTGGTCCACACCTCCGGGTCAGACTCGTATCCCCAACCGGTCCAGTGCTGCGGCGGTGTTGCAGATTTGTGGCTCTCTAGACCGAGAGAGTAGATATAGGGCAGCATCTCGTAGCGGCGTTTAATGGCGGCGCGGACATGGGGGGTGATCTCCGGGTACATGAAAGGCTCGATGACATCGCCGACGGAGGAGTCCTTGGGAGACGTCTTGAAGCAGTTGATTGCAAAGCGGGGAGCGTGGCAGCCAAGCTGGATCCAGCGGAGGAGGAGTTCTGGGGAGGGCTGGGGGCCTTCGAATCCGCCGATGTCGTGGCCTTCGCATTGAAGAAGGGACATACCGGCGTTGAGAGACAGGGCATTGGCTCCCTTCATGTTCTCCCAACTGGTGACGTTGTCGCCACTCCAAGAGGATGCAGCGTAGCGAAGAGTTCCAGCGGTAGCGCTGCGGGTCAAGACGAAGGGGCGCAGCTTGGGCTCCATGTCTTGCAGGGCATCGTGGGAAGATTTACCCATCAGCTCGGTGTGGAGGGCACGACCCCAGAGACCGACGGAGTTTTTGACGTTCTTTGCTGCGGCGTCGGCGACGGTAGGCTCATTAAGAGCCATGGTCCAGTCGTCATCGGGTAGGGTATATTCATTGTTGTCGTTCCACATACCGTCAATGCCAATCTTTTTGAGACTCTGGACGCCATCGTACCACCACTTGAAGGCCTCTGCTGAGGTGAAGTCAATGTGAGCACCGTCACCTCCAGTCGCACCGCCAGCACTCCACAGACGCATGTACCCAGGCTCCTTTTCCTCATCCTTGAAGAAGCCACCGGCATCAACGAGCTTCTGGAAGTCGGGATGAGAAGCAAGCAGGAAGGGCTTGATGTTGGTGAGAAGTCGGATACCGTACTGGTGCATCTTGGTAATCCAGTCCTCGGGATCCGGGAACCGCTCCCGGTTCCATGTGAAGACATTGCGAACCTTGGGCTCGGTCGCTGCAACTGAATAACCAGAACTCATTTGGTGAGCCGAGCAGGGAATGCCATGATGCTTGAGCTTCTCCGCAAACTCCAGGAGAGCCAAATGGGCCTTTTGCGGCTCATCTAGCATAGTGTACTTGTAACCTCCGGAGATATAGCCGTAAGCCCAGCGGGGTACCAAAATGGGGAAGCCAACCAATTCGGCATAGGATCGGACAACATCCTTGATGGTTCTGCCAACAATGTAGTATTGCTCGAGTCCACCATAGTCCTGTCGGTATACCTTGAAGTGTCCCCAGAGACCATCGATCTCGGCTCCTACAGACCACAGACCGCGGCCATGGGTGGTCGAGAAGATGGCAACACATCCCTCGGCAGAAGCCTTGATCAGAAGCGGGATATGCTTGTAGAGCGGATCGGTGTTGTATACATCATATCCAAAAGAGTCGGTGGCCGAGAGTTGGAATTGGCGACCACTTAAATCCATAGGAGCCGCCTTCTCGCCAAGTCCGACATGGAGACATTCGCGGTCATGCACGGAGTAGTTGGCGACACCCTCTCCGTCTGCAACATAAGACCTCAGTGGCAAATCCTCGTGCAAAGGCTTCTCAGAACCAGTCCATGACAGTTTGACCACAGGTGAGTGTTTCCAGTCTACCGAAGCAGTGACACCAGCGACATCCATTACCTTGGAGGATGCATCCTCCTTGGTCAAGACATTGGCGCCCTGGAGGTTGGTCTCGGGCTTGGTGACACTGGGATAGGGAGGGATAGGGTGGTCTGTGGAGGAAAAGGTGGCTCGGAATAGGTTGGGACGAACAGCTTCAAAGGTGAAATCGAAGGCACTTTTGCTCTTTGTGCTGCTTCGAATGTGAACAAAAGCGTCCTGATTGGTGGCCTGGGGCACTTGTGAGTAGCCCTTGGGGCAGCTTTCTTTTTGAGGCATGATGAATGTGGAAGATGATGCACTAGATCTGGATGAACTGGAGAGAATACCAGCATTTTCCCTGACATGGTGGCGTATTTGAATGGTTCTCGAGCGCCCCTCTGTTCCATCTTTCACCTACCCCGCGGTAATCCCAATGATGCATTGCAGTTGTGTAGAGTCGGAGATCGGGGATAATCACCGACAAGCGGAGACGCGAATGTTGTGAACGGACAAGTACCGAGATGATTTTGCCGTGAAACTCCGTGTTTTTCCCCACAAACAACATCCCGGGGCCCCAGACGTTCGATCCGACAATCCTACTGGCGCTAATTTTCTCTCGGTTTTGCTCACCGAAACCCGATGCTAACGATTCCTGGCACTTCTGAAGACTCCTCTTCTTTTCATTACCCTTCGCTGCCCCTCCGACGGCATTTGTCCCAGTTAAGTGATTGGATAAAACATCCCGACGTCGGCTGCGTGCAGCAAGGTGTCTTGCCATTTTGTTCCCGATCAACTGACCCCGTGGACTATACAAAGTTTCATCGCCAACTATGCCAAGCGCTAAAAAGGATAATCTACCATCTGTGGCTTTTACACTTCGGGTTTGGATCGTCTGGTCCGGGGAATGTAATATACTTCTTTCCCCACGGGGTTTCGCATAGCCGTTCTATATCCAACCCCTATTCCCTCTTCCACCTTTCAGCTTGATTCATTCTTTTCCTATATCTACCCAGTATTTTCGCTATCCTCCGGTGTGCCTCGGCAAGTGATCAGCTATGTCACAGCCAAAGGGTCAGCAGGAAGAGTTTGTGGAAACCATTGAGCCCGATCAGCCACGGGCTATCACTCCTAACGATACCAGTGGGAAAAGAAATAACCCCAAAGCAGATCAGGCTTTGCAGTTCATAGAAGAGGCAGGGCACTCAAACATTCTGACCCCAGAGAATAACGCCAAGGTTCTTCGAAAGATCGATTTGCGTCTCCTTCCCATTCTTCTCGGAATCTACTTCCTCCAGCAGCTCGACAAGTCAACTATCTCGTATGCGTCAGTCTTTGGAATCGTCGAGAAAGCCAATCTCCATGGCCAACAGTACTCCTGGTTAGGGGGTTCGATCTATCTGGCTCAGCTGGTATTTCAACCCCTGGTCGCCTACCTTCTAGTCAAAGTACCTCTGGGAAAATTTCTGGCTGCATCCTGCCTTTTATGGGGTATTGCTTTAACGTGCATGACTGCAGCGAAAACATTCGGTGAACTTCTTGCTTGCCGATTGTTTCTTGGTATTTTTGAGGCTGGGATTGGTTCGTTATCTCCCAGCCAAACTTTATTGTCCCTTCTAACGATGCGGTTTACCAGCACCGGCCTTCATTGCAATCACTCAAATGTGGTATCGGCGTCGTGAGCAGCCTGTGAGGCTGAGCTCTTGGTATGCGATGAACGGAGTCGTGAATATGGTGGGTTCTTCCCCGTATCATTTTCTTGACACTTGCATTAACATGAAGAAAAGTTTGGAAGCCTGATTGCCTTTGGACTCGGTCATATAAAATCATCTATATTTGCACCCTATCAGGTGAGTTATCTCACATGATTGCCTGTCCGGTACTGGTATTTAACACCTACTAGATCATCTTCTTGTTCTTTGGTCTGGTGACTGTTGGGTTCGCTGCTGTTATCCTGTGAGATTTGACCTGTCTCCATTTCCATGTATTACGCTAACTCAGACTCGCATAGTATTTTCATGCCCGATTCCCCCGTATCGGCCAAATTCCTTGGAGAGGAGGACAAACTGTTATCCATTGAAAGACAACGAATGAACCAACAGGGTGTCGAGAACCATGAGTGGAAATGGGACCATGCAAAGGAAGCATTCCTTGACCCCAAGTCATGGTTCTGGTTTGCATTAATGTTTTCTATTTCGTGAGTTGGCCCTGACGGACACCATACTAAAGCTGCTAACCAAGGTTCAGTGTTCCAAGCGGAGGTATTACTACTTTTGGGCCGTTGATTATCAAGTCCTTTGGCCTCAGTGAATATGATACCATGCTCTTCAATATTCCCTTCGGTGCAGTTCAGCTTGTTGCCACAATGGGGAGTGCTTGGCTAGCGACAGTTTGGAAAATGAAGGGCCCCGTCTTGGCATTGCTTTGTCTCCCACCCATCGCAGGCTGTGTGATGCTATTGGAGATTGCCCATGACAATTCCCACAAGGGACCTCTACTTGCTGGATACTATATTGTAAGTGCTGGATCGAAGCCAACGTCATTATGGCAGGAATGCTAATTTCGTTACTCAGATCTCTGTGTACCCAGCCATCAGTAAGCGCTTACATAGTTCCAAGGTTTTCGAGCTTGGGTCCGACTGACCATCTCTAGCCCCGTTGATATACTCTTGGTCTGCAGCAAATACAGCCGGAGAGACAAAGAAGAAGGTCACTACCGCTATCTTGTATGTCGGACAGTGCGCTGGTAATGTATGTAGCACTCTACACCCATACCAGATTTCGTTTTGACATTATTCCCACCCAGGTCCTTGGTCCCAACCTTTATACCACAAATGAAGCACCGCTTTACCGTCGCGGTCTACTTTCAAAGTAAGTTACAGACACAATCTTTTGAGCGTCACTTACCTAACACCTCTAGCCTCGCGATGTTTTGCGTCCTGATAGGTCTCACCGGGTAGGGTGCACCAAATTCCAACTAATTTATATTTTGCTAATTGTGAATCCTAGGGCAAACATTGCATATATGTACTTCTTAAACAAGAATCATGAGAAGAAACGTGTAGCCCTCGGCAAGGAAGCTAAGATTGTAGACCAGTCGATGCAAACCATCCAAGCCGTCTCTGACGATGCTAAAGAAGACCTTCCTCAACGAGATGCAGATGATAATTCCTGGAAGGATCTGACCGATATAGAGAACGAGGACTTTGTCTATGTCTTCTGAGAGTTGGTCAGTTCAATTAGTCTGCGTTTTAGTGGGCAGTATTTCTGATTTTGCTTTATTTGATATGAGGCTATTGTATGAATCAAATGTAGCTCGGCGTATTATATTTACAATTGCTCTCTAAATATACCACCAGTCTTACAAACTGCTTAAAAACATATATTCTTTTTATTGCGACCAATTCCTTGTGGGACCTTGTTGGTTGTATTGCCGGCTCGGAGAAATAGCCGAACCCCGCGTTTCTCCAGGTTTTCTCCTTTCCGTCAACCCCGAGACCCATCAGCATAAACAGAAGACGGCTGGCTCTGCATGAACAATCAATCTAGCTACAGCCCGTGCAGCACGAGGATAGATGATGAATCCCTGCATCTTATTCCTGCGCCAGCAGGGAAAAAGCGCATTCCGGTATGTCGCTATTGAACCCACTGAGACCCAATAACAACCAAGCCCTAACTGTGTATGACGTCTTCGATGCATAGAAAGCCTGCAGTGCTTGTCGACAATCGAAGGTCTGTGCTCAATGCTTCCGTGCCAAAATGTTGTGGGGTTTTGGCTGATCGTCTAAAGGTGAAATGCGACGGAGAGAGGCCATGTACAAGGTATTTCATATCCCTTTACTGCAAATACACTTGGAGCCTAAAGGTCTGACACTGAGAAACTAGGTGTCAGAAGTTAGAAAAGCAATGCGTGTTCTTCGAAATACCAAAAGACCCCGTCTCAGAGTATGGTCTTGTCTTACATCGCTATAACCAAGACTAATGTCCCCTAGGCGGATCGAAGGCGTGGAGTCTGAGGTGCGATATCTCCGAAAACAGCTAGAAGAAATGCGAGAGTTGCTTAAACAGAGCCGCTCCCAGCCCAGCCCCAAATCTCAACCAATACACTCCTCAAGTCGCCCCTGTGATCGGCAACAGCAAGTACGTCGCGAGAGTGCGTGTGCATCCTCGGGCTCTCATTATTCTGATCCGCACCATCATCCCCAAGATGTGTTTTCCAGTGTACCTGTGCCAAGCTCAGCTGGTTACGCAAATGGTCACGATTACCAAAGATCTATCCCAGGATCCATACCAGCCCTCTCTCCGAATGAAAATTCGGCTCGGCCTACCTACGCGTCCAATCAGACCAATCCGATAATTACTAGGCCTCCGAAAAGAAAGCGTCCTGGGTTCGAAATTCGAGATGAGCCCATTACCGACTTCATTGATAAAGGGCTCATCACACTTGAATGTGCCGTGTCATATTTCAATACGTACGTCTGATCCATAATTTATTCAATGATCAGTGAATCTGGCTGACTGAAATTCTAGCTTCTTTGAGGGATGTGTATGTATTATCTCTCACTCACTCGCTTCAAATACTCATATTTCCACAAATCACACAGGACAGGTATATCCCAATCTTCGACCCCCAATATGACACTTTCGACTCCATTCGATCTCGAAGTAGTATCCTGCTTAATGCAATATGTGCAATTGGCTGCATGGTGGAGACCAGTAAATTACCTCCTCTTTTATGTTGATGTGCTATTCTATCATATTAATCTGCTCTTTCCAGGATCTGGAGGTTCTATGTCCGACCTTCTTCACGCCGAACTCAAGAGATGGATGAATGTCATAATCCAGAACAAAGAATTAAATTGCCTAGAGTCGGTTCAAGCAATGCTCGTAGTTGCTTGTTATTCCACAGAACGCTCATTAATCCTATCCTTTGCCACTCGCATGGCCATGGACCTGGAATTGCACGAGGCCTTTGAAGAATTGATACAGCGACTCGCCCTTCGGAATGAAGATATGGCTTATGCCTTGCCACATCAGATGTTTGCAGAGGAAAGGGCTCTTATCTGGAACGCTCGGACTTGGTTCGGGCTTTTGGTTCTCGAGCATATGTAAGATGGGTGTAATCCTTTACTGGGATTACTAGGCTAATTATACCTAATTTAGTTTTCGCGTTGATGGAGGAAAGCCACCTGGTATTCGACCTAAAGGTAATGTCCGCAGATGTCGGGTATTACTTAGCCATCCCTCATCGACCATTTTGGATTTACGGCTACTCTCCCAGGTCGAAGTACGTTGACTTCCTAAAATAGAGTTGAAGATATACTAATCCTTCCTGTTAGTTAAACATTCTCAGAGGTATATTCTGTTCAGCGAATTTAAATCGAACGCCTGATTGACTTTCTGTAGCAAATGTTGGCGACGCTTTAGGAGGAAACACATCGCTTGATGGGCAAAGCATCGCGGACTATGTTCATGATATGAAGATTGAACTGGATCTATGGTTCGAGTAAATTTCACTGTTTTCCCGTTCCTCAACAAGCCTGCTAACATCAGACAGTGACTGGCTACGTATTATCGGTACGACTCCCATTGGCGTAATGCGGTAAAAACTTGCTAATAATTCGAAGAAAGTTGTGTTGCCGCCGCCGAAGAGAAGCCATCTCTATTAGTCGCTCTCCGAGTACAGAAATGCTGGGCAGAAATGATGCTCAACTGCAAAGCATTACGATGCATGGGCGTCGAGAACGTAGCGTAAGTACTACTCGACATAACGTGCTTCCCTCTGTTAACACAGACAATAAGTGCCATGTCTACAACGGAAAGAACAATACTCCTCTCAGCCAAAGCAAGTGCCCGTCGACATCTCCGCCTTATCATTGCCGATCCAGACTTCTACCTCGCTAAGCTGAGATACGCAATGGACTTTGTCTGGGCAAAATGCGCGTTCTCTTTTCTGTTGCTTCTCAAGTTATCCCGGCTTATCCCCGAGCGCGACGAGGAGCATCAAGAGCTTCTGGAACAAGGTAATCGACTCGTCGATGAGCTTAGTAAAGCGGGAGCCAGTGGAACTCAGTCGGGATCTGGGAATATTTATCTCCAGATCTTGAAAGTCAGTATTGAGAAATATGGGCGTGCGTTGATGGAAACACAGCAACCGAACTCGGATGGCCCTACTGCTACGTCGCCATTCTGGGAGTTGTTTGATGCTCAGGCGGATCTTCAGTGGTTTGTCCCTGAGCAGTTTGTCTCCGAGTGGGACTTTCCAGGGCTTAATTTGTTTTATTTCCCTACTGCTTGGCAGGATTTCTTCGGTGATTTTTCGTTGGCTATGTAGTAGAAAATATATTTTAGATTCTCAATTGCCATGACTTATGGTCGAGGACTTCTGATCTTGAACTATCGTTTACTTCTCTAGTATTTAACAAGGGGTAAGGTATGAGAACCAAGGGGATAGAAAGAGTGATATATACTGTGTTGGTTCATTACAAGTATATATCACCAGAACTCGATGTTGGACAACCCAAATACGCGGTTACGATATTCTATCGTAGGCTAATATAGTGAATTATTTTTTCGCCAAACGAAGGAAATATATATAGTACATGTTCAAGTTATCTCACAACGAGTCACAATTTCCATTCACCCAAAGCCCATTGATGAGCAAGCCTTCCAACTCATCCACTTAGGAAATGTTTAGTAGACATAACGGAAAGAAGGATTCTCTTTATCAGTGAGCCCAGCCCACTTGTTCTCATCAGCAATGTTGTCATCAATGCGGCTCTCAGTCTGATCTCTGTGGCGGTTTTGCCACCTATAATAGCCAAAGAGCACGATGGATAGCACAGCCGCTGCAGCCTGTGTCGCGAGAACAGCTATCTTGGCGGGTTTATACTCAGGCGCATCGCGTGACTGGAATGTCTGTGGCCCAATGATATTTCCGACCGAGAAAGATCCAGCAACGAGTGCACTAGCAAATGCACGCTTGGTATGTCCAGCGCAGTTGGCCATGGTCCACTGGTATAGAATCGGAAGAGTAGCCACAATGGCGTTGACAAGATAGATACCGATCAGGACACCGGCTTTGTTGCTTTTGGGTAAGAAGGAAAGTACGGCGGCGCCGATAATCCCAGGAATTGTACAGAGCACATTCCATGCCCAGCGATTTGAAGTTGTCCGGATGCCAAAGCCGACGAGAAGTGTGAAAAAAATGCTAACAATGCCCGACGGGGTATTGAGTAAGGCTGAGATGGGACCCGAGAAGCCAAATCCAGCAATTAATGTTGAAGAATATGTCGTCACTACACCACTGGACACGGATATCTATGCAGGATTAGTCAATACAGCTGCAGGGGGTATTTCGAGCAAGGGATGAAATATGGAATGTGAGACACACCAAAATTGTTATCACAGTCAGGAGCCACAGCTGAATATCGCCGACGGCCTCCCAGATTTGCTTCAGGTTCAAAGTTGTACCCCATACCCCGGTCTTGTTCTCGCTGACGTGTTGGAGGAGGGCGACCTTTTCGTCCTCGGACAGCCAGGGTGCCTTCATCGGCGTGTCAGGGAGGAAGAAAAACGTCAGGCCGCCGACAAGAACTGTTACTAGTCCGAGAACAAGAAACATAATCCGCCAACCTTCTAGTGAAGCATGATGCACCTGCTGGAAGCCGAAGGATATGACACCTCCAATAATCTGGGCCACACCAAGACCCATATACCATATAGTAAACCGAGGAGCTTGTTCGCTTCTGGTGTAATACTGGCTACTGATAAGCATCAATGATGGGCCAACCGTCGCTTCAAAAATACCCAGGAAAATCCGGGCTGCCAGAAGGCTGCGATATCCTTGGGCGCCTGCGGAGGCGGCAGCCGCCACTCCCCAGAGGAGAACATTTCCCCCGAGCCATTTGGCAGGGGGCACTTTTTGTAAACAATATACTGTGGAACGAGACTTAGCATAATAATCCAACATAATTCTCTCAAGTCAAATCAAACCATTTGGTATCTCTGCGATCAAGTAGGCAATGAAAAACCATGTAGCGACGTTAGAAAAATCATTTCCGACAAGTGCCAGGTCTTTTTTGATTCCCATAACGGCCGCATACTATATACGTGCATAAATAATCCTTGCGTCAATAACATGGCACATGTGGCTGAATGGAAAGTTAAACGTACGTTCAGCATGACCTTGTCCAGGAATTGCAGTACATAGCAGCAGAACATATAAGGCATCAAACGTCGATCGATCTTACGACGGAGTGCACGCAGATTGACTTGAGAGTCGGGCGCCACATTCCCATGGTCATTGAGATACACCACGGCATCATCAAGGTCATCTGAAGGTTGTGCCACCACGTCGGGTTGTACTTGACCCATTGGGGAACAAATATAACGATCGTCAAAGGAAATGGACAATGGGATGGGAAAGGAAAAGGAAAGGAAATTAAGGAAAGTCTGACGGGGGGGAAAGAGAAGGCGGGATACACAAAAAGCCTAAATAGCGGAATCAGCGTGGACATCGCGTGGCTATTCATATTCCCTGCAAATCAAAATTAATAGTAACACTGAAAATTTTCCTTGAGATGAAGGAAGGGATGGAGTTAAATTTCAATAGTAAAAGCAAGAAAAAACCTTGAAACATACGATGTCGTCCCTGAATAGCACAAAGTACATGGCTAGCCTTATCCCTTTCTTAGTTTCAAGGAAGTTCTTTGTGGACATTTTGGAAATTTATGCATAAAGAAAACCCTATAGAATCCCACTTGACACTTGGCGATGTCCTCTCATATATTCTCCGTATCCCTTCGCATGTTTTCTCTTCAACGATGGGCTGGGTACACAATGCATCGCCAGAGGTTGAAGCTGCTTCACAGTACCGCCTCATCCTAGTAGTATGTTTGAGTCTCACCATATTGATGACGATTACGGTTTCTATGCGACTTTTCCTCCGACTGCAAGCCAGTCGATGGGGTGCGGCAGACTATGTAATGGTTGCTAGTATGGTAAGTTAGCCTGCGTGATACAACGGAAAACACAACTAATTCATGGGCAGACTTTCAGTGTTGTATACAATGCATTGTGCATTTCTCGTGGGTACTACCAGCGCTCCCATCGCTGCAAGAAGCTTACAGTAGCAGAAAGTCGATATGGGCTAGGACTGCCATTGAAGCTGAGACCTGAAGCAAATTACTTGACATATACCAAGGTAAATATTTTTTTTTTTTTTTAGTTTAGTTTCAGGTTTCAGTCCTTCACACTCGATCGGGAAATTGACAAAAGGCAAAATAGATTAACTACGGAGGCCGGCCCATTTACCAAGTTGGCATCGCAGGGTTCAAGGCATCGCTTTGCCTTAGTTATCTCCGACTGATATCTGGAACCTCAAAGCGACATTATCGCACGGCGATCTGGGTTGTGATCGTAGCTTCTACGCTGGGTCATATCGCCGGTGCTCTTAGCTTGATCTTTAATTGCACACCGGTAGGCAACTGTCCACTATAATCGCATGCGACCACAAGTTAACAATCACTCTCCTGTAACAGGTTCGACGATCATGGAATGCTCGTATACCAGGCACCTGTCTTCCTGTGGGAGGCCTGTTCTACGGTCTTGCAATTTTCACTATTATCATGGACGTGACCATTATCGTGCTTCCGATCCCATTGCTACTGGGTCTCAATATAAAACCAGCACAGAAGGCTGGTGTTGTGTGCCTTTTCCTCCTCGGCCTGTTTACCACGGTCTGCTCCATTATGCGACTGACTCAAATTCAACGTGTGGCATTCGGAGATGGAAACTCGACAATGCTTGTGTTGTGGGGAACGATTGAGTTCAACGTGGGCGTAAGTTAAAATGACCAGTCGCGTGCGATCTATGGCTAATCTATTTATATTAGAACATTGTTACTTGCATTCCATATCTGGCGCCTCTGCTAAAAGGCTTCGTGCGAGGACTTGGGTCGACTGGTGATAAATCGAAGAAGTATTGCTATGACAGTCGAGGCCGAGGCTACGCGATGGAGAATTGGTCGAAAAATCAACCCTCCCTGCAGTCAACTGCTTGCGGCCCAGCGCAACCAAAACGAACGCCAAGTGAGGAGCTCATTTTGGCCACTCAAGAACCTGTGAATGGGTGTATCGAGATGACTGTAGAGTATAGAGTTTCTTTGGAAGGCAAGTCAACCAAGTAGGAAACTTGATGACGAAGCTGTGTAGGTGGCACTGCGCACTGCATATATTACAGTTCCTAATTGAAAATTAGATCAATGACTTTTTAATTTTTTCTCCTTCTTGCCCCTTTACCCCTTGCTCTTTGGGACATTTAAGTTCGGGGCAAGAAGAAAAATTGCAGTTGCGAAATCCGGAAAATACTCCGTTCGCTCCACTAATAGTCAGCAAGGGTGGCCGGAAAAATCCTCGATCATGAGCATGACAAGACCTTTCTAGATGTTGTACTTGATTCAAATCAGGGTTTTCTGTAATGCGTGGATCTTCCCGAGGTCGGGATCGACAAAATTAGCGGGAGCCCGACGATCTGCCCAACGAAGCGGGAAGTACGCCTGAGATAATAGGAACAAGTGCGGAATGAGTTATAGTTAATTAGGTAAATTGTTGCAGAGTAATTAGGTATTCATACATTTAATATTTGCAGGGCTACTACCACTTCTTAATTCCATGAGATGACCTCGTGATTTTATTGTTTACAAATTTACAATTTGTGGCTTGAGCCATCTATGGATGACTGTAACATAACCAAGGATCTAGACCCGTATAAAATCTTATTTTAATCCCTTTCGGGTTCTGAAGGATTTGGATACTTTAGGGTCCGGAAAGTTACCAGAAGCGACTTGTCTGATTCGACCTTCGGCGGGGTAAGGATATTTTATGTTCAACTGCACCTAGAAACCATCCCGTGTTCACCATGTCCAATCCTCCCATTTTGATCATCGGCGCAGGCATTAGTGGTCTGATATTAGCCCAGCACCTTCGCCGTTTTAATGTTGCATTTAGGATCTTCGAGCGCGACTCAGCGATCGATGCCCGTAGTGGTGGATGGGGTCTGACACTACATTGGTCGCTCCCCGCTCTGCGTGAACTACTGCCACCAGACATCGTTGAACGGTTTCCCGAAACCTTTGTTAATAAAGAAGCTTCCGTTCGGGGAGACGTCGGTCGCTTTCAATTCTTTAATCTTGAGTCGGGAGATGCATTGTACGATGCTCCCGCTGCTGAGCGCATTCGTGTCAGTCGCGTTCGCTTGCGACAGTTACTGGCAACAGGTATAAATATTGAAGTCAGTCCATTTTTGGAACAATATCATTATGCTTGTACTATCGATAGGCGCTAACGCCGTACTTCCAGTGGAACAAAAACTTTCGAGATATCGAGTCTACAGCCGATGAAATCACCGCACATTTTGAGGATGGCACAACCTACACAGGGCGGCTACTGGTCGCATGCGATGGCTCACGATCGCGCACACGCGAGATCCTATATCCAGATGCAGAGATGAACCAATTACCAGTGCAGCTTCTAGGTGCAGCAACACTGTACAGCGCGGAGGAGATGGGCGGTGCCGAATCAATCGACCCTTTCATCTTCCAGGGTTCGCATCCCGAGTCAAACGTGTTTCTATTCTTCAGTTGTGAGTCCGCCAATTCCTCTATCCCCCTTTACGGATTATTGATGTTTTCGCAGTTCTGGATACCCCGAACAACTTTGAAAATAGTAGCAAGGACCGTTACCACTGTCAAATTATCATCTCCTGGGCGGATTCGAAGGGCATCCCCGTCCCGGACGCGAACACCGACCGCATCGCACTAATGAAGAAGTTAACTGACAATTGGTCGGAACCATTCCGCTCCCTGGTACACAAGCTTCCCGACGACGTGGAAGTGCGCTCGATTCGCATCGAAGACTGGATGTTCCGCCTGGGCAGGACACACGCGCATCCCCGGGCGGTGTTGGTGGGCGATTCGGCTCATACAATGACTATGTGTATGTGACCCTTTCGCCGTCTTATGATCGTGTAGTTTTGCAAGACTGTGCATCTTTAACTTCATCTAGTCCGCGGTGAAGGTGCCAACAACGCGATCGTCGATGTGCTGGATCTCGTGAAGCATGTCGATATGCGCCATCCAAGGTATGTATACTTTCACACTTTCAACTGTCTTTAGCTATTGTACTAATCATGTCTATTAAAATAATCAGGTTCCTCGATTCCGAAGCCTTGCAATCCTCCCTCGCAGCATACGAGAAAGATGTCTTCGCACGAGCCGAGCCTAGCTTCCTCAACTCCAGACAGGCATGTCTAGATGCTCATGAATTTTCCAAAATTGAAGGAAGTCCGCTGGTTGGGTCACGCGATTTGAAGAAATCGGGGTGAAACTATTGGGGTGTAGGAACGAAAGTGTTGCGTACAACTCGGTGCATCTCTCTCTCATCAAGTGAGTTTGTAGAAAGCTCAAATGTGGAATTTGTCGGGAATGAAACATGGGATAAATTATACTAGAACACAGTACTCCCAATACTCCCAATATCAACTCGCTGATACGGAGATTAAGACTGTCGGGGCCTCGGGATGTTATGGTCAGCCAGATCTGCTTATCAGTGCCAAGCCTCTGGTACTCTCCCGCCCCCGACTTCTCCACATTCCACTTCTCCTAGCAGAAAAATCTAGGCCTGAGTTATCAACGCCTCAAATTGAGAGAAAAAAAAAAGGCATGTCAATACGAGGCTGGCGATGAACGTCCCCGCATCAAATCAAGCGGCCAGCGTCCGTGTATCACAGCGTCAGCCGCAAGCCTGCCGAGGTAAATGCCCCCTGCAGAAACTCAGGTTTAGTCGGCGGCTGACATGATGTAGAATGCACGAAGCGCAAACGAAAATGCGACAAACAAAATCCATGTTCAAGATGTAAACGCTTAAATCTGAAGTGCTCGATAGAAGTCGTCCAGCTTAGACGCAACGCTGTGCAACACGGGTCAGAGATTCAATTCTTGAATTCGCTTGTGGCAGACCTCGAATCATCTTCATCGGATCCGGTCCCCCTTGTTGTTCAAAAGATCAAAAATCGAGTATTCCGGCTGCAAACTGGCCAGGACCCTGCAGAATCGGATCTATTCAACAGCGCCTCGGCGCAGCCAGAATCAAGTACAACCGGGGACCGTGCATCTGGAAAAGCGCCACTTGGTCTAAATGATAACACTTCAAATCAAATTGACTCGTCACTTCTCACGGCTATTGAACATCTTGCTTGGGGTCGTAATTCTACTGGATGCTTCCCTCACAGGACGTGCTCTTGCCAATATCGCAAAGATGGACTCCAATCGCTATCAGGGACAAGCCCCTCCCTACTTCATGGTCCTACTCTGGAGCTGAACTCTGCTTTCCCTAGTGCTAGAGATGCCCAGAAGCTGGTCAAGTTTCATTTGTCCCATCTGGCGTGGCATCATAATTGCTTTCACGGTCCAACCTTTCTCGAACAGTGCGAGTTATTCTGGGAGACTGGGAAATTTGATGAACCTCTCTGGCAAGCGCTCTACTTTTCAGTGTTGAGTTCCACCGTCAGCTCAATACAGGATAGTGCGAAAGTAAGGGAGCTTGTTGATGTCGACCTACAGGCAATACAGTCTACGCAACAGCTCTTCTCTGCTATGGTGCAGACACTGTATAACTCAAATTTTCTCAGCAATCTCTCCGTATGCTCCGTCCAAGCAATCGTCATATCGACCGAGGTTGCTCATAATCTTGGCTTGAGTCAGCTGAACGCGACTTTATTCAACGCTGCAGTACGTATTGCTGAGTGTCTTGGGATTCACAAGATTCAGGATCCATCAACGAAACCTCCTCGAAGCAAAGATGAATGGGATGAAAAGGTGGAACGAGAAGTAGGAAAAAGGGTATGGTGCCAAATGATCATCCAGGACCATTTCGCCATTCCCTTCACCGACACCTACAGTATCTCTCCAATGCATTTCTCGACAGGTCGCCCGATGAACGCAGATGACCACGACTTGATGGATATGCCCATCACATCTCCCACTATAAGCACGTACATCCGCGTGCTTGTGAATTTGGCAGAATTGATGCCCGGTCTAGTTGACGGACTTGGCCCAATGAAATCTAGAAAACCTTTGCGACAGCAATACGAACACATTCTACACATAGATCAGAAAATGCGAGGCATTGTGAAAAACATACCCCCCTTCTTTCTGCGCGGAGATAAAACTAAGGAAGCACAAATTCCGTGGCTTGCTATTGCCAGACGAAGTCTCGCCATCACTGCAGCCGAGAAGATCATCATGATCCACCGGCCATTTCTCTTCCGCTCTTTCAATGACCCAACATATACCTACTCAAGGCGTACCTGTGTTGCCGCCGCAATGACAATTCTGCGCGAGCACGAGGTAATAGTCAGAGAAGGGGATATCTCAATATGGACCCACACAGCATTTGCAATTACCGCCGCAGTCATCATGTGCTTTGAAGTTAATGCAACTGCAGAGAATCAAGCAAATATTGCGCAAAGTCACAAGGATGCAATAGTCGCAGCTCGCCGCCGCCTTGCTGATCGAACTAATGACGTGCTTGCTCAGCGAGGCGTCGCGTTAATCGATGCAATCTTTACTGCCGATACCGCGTCGGGCCCTGCAGGACTTGGAAACGGAACGATTGATTTTGGTCAAATTCTGGCTAAATTCTCAACTTTTACGAGAATGAATCTAGGTCCTGACACCCCTGACACATCTGTTAGCAGATTCTCGAATTCAGACCCTCAAGATGTGATCGGTGCCCATTTTAATGAAATGCAGCCGACTTGGGATACAGCGGAAGATATTGATTTCGATGCTTGGTTCAATGGAACATTCCACACTATACATGATCCTCTTCGGTTTTGAGAGAAGCGAAAGTTCACACTTGTCGACGCAGCCTTTCTTTTGAGATTTTCTGGCCATTGTTATACCTTTAAATCATGCTATATCACCTGTTGGCTCGTCGAGGGGGTTGTTCGGGTATGCCCTAGGCATGTTAGCGATGATCGCGCCTACGCAAAACGCCCTTGACGCTGCCTTCGACTTTGCGTCGATATTTGGTATCACCACCACTTGCCACGGGCGACCGCCACTAGCTGTTGGCGGTCCTGGCATAGCTGTGCACGTTCCTGTGACCTGAGTGTTGCAAGGGAGCTGATGTTCCCATTGCTGTCAAGGTCATGTTGGAATACTTTATTTAGCGTCGCGCTCGAAATATTTCGCTCCGCGCCCAGGTGTATCGACTCGTCGGAGAGCGCACCCCTCTCTCGAGGGGGTCCCATTTGCCATTTGTCTTCCACTTGACCACGGTGACCAGGGGGTGCAGGCTCGATGCCGCTCGTTTTCAGCACTGATGTGCAGGCTGAGCTTTGGAAATGTCTTCGTTCCAGGTGGGTCCCCATCAAGGTCATTCTTTCCTGGCGTGGCACAATTCATTGTTGATGGACTGTTCGAGGGGTTTTGTTGAATATGTAGTGAGAGATGATGCAGGAAGAGAGATCTGTATTGGGGAACCTATGAAGGGACAGGATATTTTCACCCCTGCAAATCTAGCAAAACAAACTAGCAATGATTCAATTCAATTTAGGGGTTTATGGGTAGCTTAGAATAGCTTCAAAATTGCTACTTTCAATAGCTTTAGGGGTCTTCGGCGTGCTATATTTCAACTATAGCCGGTTCTCAGGGAGATTCGGGCTCATGACTGTCCGAACAAGTGGTATTGCGTAATATGGGGTCCAATCAATAGTATTCAGGTCTCTCTCATTTTACGATCGGCTCGCCTAGTAATCTATGTGCGGCCTTGATTGTATAAAGCAGATTACAGCACTCGGGGGATTATCCTTCCTCCGGTCATCCCGGGATGACAGCCCTTCATACAGCAACATAACCTCCTTCAGCACCTGCAGCACCCCCTTAACGAGGATGACAATCTCCTCCAAAACTGTCGACACGATCTCATAGGTACGCTTTAGGAATTTCGGCGTATTCTCCGTAGAGACAGGGCGGACTGTGGATAGCACAACAGGTATCGCGAGGGGTCTCACGGGCGCCAGACCGAGGGACAGGCCGAGAGACAGAGCGGTATTGGGCATCCTAGGCATCTCCTACAGAGTAGTCGGTCAGTACAGCGCTTCATGGGACGCAACACAGAGGGATCCACTTATCATCGCGAAGCAGGCATGCAGCACGCGGTAAGCAGCAAGTGGAAGGATAGAATACAATGATGGACATACGTATTTGTATCGTCATGGACCCACACCCCTTGACTATATAATATACTGCCTGTCAAAACTCTCTATGAATTCATACTATAAAATCTAGTATGGGATAAATCATCCCTAACTCTCAATAATGGCTTCCACTCTGTGTGGCATATTCTTGAAGAGATGCTTCAAGTGCGAAATCTCTAGATTCTTTTCATTCCTACTGCGCAGGACGAGCTAGGATCTCATCTGTAGTGTCATTGTTCCACATCAGGTATACTTCGCGTTTTAGATAGGCGGTATGAATAAATAGGGGCGATCAGCTCGGTGGGTCCAGAGGCGATACCCAAATACTTATGTCCACTCACCGACACGCGCAACCTGGAGGGTTCCCTTGAGTTCCTCTGAATGACATGCAAACCGAAACCCAGAGATATGGCCTAAAAGGCTGGAGTTAGCAACCCCGGTTTGGAAAGAATAAGATAGGATGAGCACACATTTGACCAGAGGGTACGTCGTAGATTATCTTAGATGGGATGGGCATCAGCGGAATGAACCTGATGTTCTGCTTGCCCTGCTGAAAGCTAGCTAGCTTAGGGACGACCTCGCATCCGCGAATGAAGAACGATTTCAAGGGGACTAGTGCTCGGATTTCTAGCTCGATGGCCTAGCTAGCCCGGAGGTTTGAACGCAGCAGGATAGGCGCCAGCTGCCAAATCCCCATTTCTAGTAAATATAAGCAATTGCCTGAATGCCTACTTTGGGCCTTTATATTCTTAATCAAAACCAGCAGAAGAATTGGAATGTTTTAAGTGAATGTGATCTTAGAAGGCCACTACAGAGACTACTTAAGAGACTTCTAAAGAGACTGCTAAAGAGACTGCTAAAGAGACTGCTAAAGAGACTGCTAAAGAGACTGCTAAAGAGACTGCTAAAGAGACTGCTAAAGAGACTGCTAAAAGGATCACCCAAAAGATCATTCAGAAAATTATAAGTCGCTTATACTTCTGACTATTTTTGATATAGTATCTCCATATTTTTGGGTGGTTTGTAGATCTAAAAGTGAACAATATATATATAGACGCGTAATCTCCCCAATATTTTCCCACAAATAGAATCAGCAGCAACTCCATTTATTTGATTAATGGAATTTCGAATTTGAAGATGAACACACCAAGAGGATGCTATGGAGATAAGCTCATCAAGCTGTCTCGGCACGCCATCAAGAGTTTAAGCATTTTCCACCGGTCGACACCGAAGTCGCCCCGAAGATATGCCTTTGAACTTGGCGTTAATAAATTTTGGCAAACATAGGTTTATTGCAGCGAAATTAGTAGAATAATAAGACCATTCATAATTGCTGGCATCCTGGGGGACACTCCGAACAATATGCGAAGCAATATAGTTCATGTAGTTGGGGTCAGATTTGGTATCTACTTTCGCTAGTGAGTGTGAGCAGGTGCTTGTAGCTTAACCAGTCATACCAGTTAAGTTAGTATGAAACCTGAGTTCAGACTAACTTGAAAGCTTTGGCATATTTCTATGTCTGAGATAACATGTTGCCATTCTGAGTGGATCTATCGTGACCCTTGCATACTGCCACCAGAAACAAAAGGACCAGCTGGGAACCGATATTAAGAACTCAGCTTCCGGTGTCCTTCCGTCTTTCATACCACCAGATTTCTTTTCCGCACCGTAGCTCAAAATATTTCAGCTATGGCGAGCGCCAAAGACCCTACCAAAGACCCCAATATATTGGAGGCGCCGACACCCGATCTCGAATCCGAACACACTAATCTTGACCCAGGAGAATATCTGTATAAAGCCGACAGAGCAGAGCTCACAGAGCTCACCCCGGTCGAAGCATTCAAATGGAATGTGGAAGGAGACCAGTCGCCTTGTAAGTTAAACTCTATATCCTAACAGCCGATGTTAATACTTCTTAGTTCCGGAGGTTGCCTCTTGTGTGTCCAACAAAGATGATCCTACCATCGCCTGCAATAGTAAGTGATTAGACTCTCAACTAATTGACTTGATTAACTCTTCATAACAGCTGTTCGGGCCTGGATATTGATGACAATCTTTGTCATACTATTTTCTGGTGTTAATCAATTTTTCGGCCTGCGATATGTATGTTTTACTTTAAGTCAATTGATATTTACTAACCCCTATTAGCCTTCCCTAACAATTCGCTATGTCGTCGCCCAAATTCTGGTTTTCCCAATTGGACGAGCATGGGAAAAGCTTCCAAGATGGAGGGTTCCCCTAGGAAAACTTCCATTCGACGTCAACCCTGGAAGATTTACCATCAAGGAGCACGCCTTTATTGTTATTGTGAGTAAAAGCATATATTCATTGGCGTAAGTTACGAATTTTATCTAACTTGAATAGTGCGTAAATATCAGCGCTACCACTGCTTATGCACAAGGTGCCTTGGTGGCGATCGTCAGCCCTGTATATTGGAACCGCGACCTCGGAGCCGGCTTCTCATTCCTATATCTTTTGACAACCCAGATGATTGGGTAAGTGATCCCGATTTTTCTACATTGTCTACCCACTGATCTTTCCTAGATTTGGTCTGACAGGTCTTGCCCGCCGTTGGATTGTCTACCCAGCTGCCTTGGTCTGGCCTACTTCACTATCATCCACTGTGCTTTTCCGGGCACTGCACGAGCCTGAGAGTCGTACTCCGGCAAATGGTTGGACTATTAGTCGATACCGATTCTTCGCATATATTACGGCATTTGCATTTGTCCTATTCTGGTTCCCAGACTATATCTGGACAAGCTTGGGCACTTTCGCTTTCGTGACGTGGATTGCGCCTGAGAATCAGAAGGTCAACGCGATATTCGGAGTACGTTAAAAGGAACATGATTAATTTCTATATCAAACTGACCAGATTTGTCTAGATGAATTCCGGCTTAGGTCTGATACCTATTAGCATTGACTGGACGCAAATCAACTATGCTGGTTTCCCCCTCATGACCCCGTTCTATATCACATGCAATGCTTTTGCTGTGGTCGTGTTCTTTTACCTTTTCTTGTCCCCCATTCTATACTACTCTAATGTGTGGTATAGCGCATAGTAAGCTTCCAGCCCGAATGAGGAGATTCAAATATACTGATAATTTAGCCTTCCTCTCCTGTCCTCGGGCACCTTCGACAATACGGGAAAATCATACAACGTAACTCGTGTGCTCGACGCGACCTTAGATTTCAGCGAGAGAAATTACAAGGAATATTCTCCCATGTATATCTCAATGTCTTATTCTCTGACCTATGGACTGTCTTTCGCTGCTGTTACCGCAATCGTGGTGCACACTTACCTTTACAACGGCGCTGAAATCTGGGCCCGGCTCAAGAACGCACAACATGGAGGCGAGGATGTTCATCGTCGATTGATGCGCCAATACAAAGAGGTCCCAGAATGGTGGTACGGAGTCATCACAGTGGTGGTGTTGGGACTTGGGATCTTGACGACCAGATACTGGGACACGGAGCTCCCAGTCTGGGGCTTTATCGTGATTTGCTTCGGATTGGCGGCGCTACTAATTGTCCCTGAGGGTATTCTGCAAGGAACGACAAACCAGCGCGTGTTTCTGAACATAATTATGGAGATGATTGCCGGATACGCCTGGCCCGGAAAGGCCATCGCTAATCTGATGGTGAAATGCTATGGCTATAATGCTGTGAAACATGGCATGGATTTTGCTCAGGATTTGAAGCTCGGACAATATATGGTATGCTCTTTTTGCTTTTTGGTAGCGAAGATTACTGATTATTTAGAAAATTCCTCCGCGTGTTCTGTTTTTCGGTCAGATTTATGCTAGTCTTCTAGCTACAGCAACTCAAACTGGAGGTATGATGCTGTGTCAAATACATATCACCATTTCGAGCTAACGGGAATAGTCTTACGATGGATGATGGGACACATTTCTGACCTTTGTAAACCAACTAACAAACAACGTTTCACATGCAATGATGCCAAAGTGATGTACAACGCTTCCTTGATTTGGGGCACTATCGGTCCGCAGCGGATGTTCCAGTCTGGGCAAGTGTACAATGGCCTTATGTACTTTTTCCTTATTGGGGTGAGTCTTCAATCACTTGGTTTGATTTTGCTATGCTGACAGTCCAGCCCGTTGTTACTGTCCTTGTCTACCTTATTTACCGCCGCTACCCCAATAGCTGGGTTCGCTATATCAACGTTCCGATTTTCTTTAATGCGGCTGGTAATATTCCTCCAGCAAATACCAGTATGTCTCTCAAAACCTTCGTGTGGTTATGTGAATCTGACCAAGTAGCCCAATACTCCCTCTGGTTCATCGTCGGCTTTTTGTTCAACTACCTGATCCGCAAGCGTGCGTTTGACTGGTGGAAGCGTTATAACTGTGAGATCTTGCTTTCCAAAGATTCCCCGAGAAAATGTCACTAATTCATGACACACATAGATTTGCTCCAAGCAGCGATGGATACTGGCACTGCTATCGCGACGATCATCATTTTCTTCGCGCTGGGCTACCACGCTATCACCTTCAACTGGTGGGGAAACACAGTGGGATCTAATACGGCCGATGCCCGTTCCGTCCCTTGGTTGACTGTTCCCAAAGGAAGCTTTTTCGGAAAAGGGCCTGGCGAGTTTTGATTCGAAGCTTGGGTACAATTCAATACTTAAGCTACCTTTGGTGACAGCAGATTCTGCTATACCCCTAAGAACTGGAAACTTGGAAGCGGCAAGCATCTGTGATGTGATTAATAATAGCTCTATATTCTCCAAGGTTAGGCTGACAACAGCGCAGTAATTTCAAACTTATTACGCTACGTTAGAGGTGCACCAGCCCATGATAAAAATCCGATGCGATGATAGGTACTATAAAAAGAAAAGATGTAAAATTCGTATTTCAGGAATTCAGTTTAGTACAACGAACTATGACCACGTACAACAACAAGCTCCCTTCTTGTGATAGAAGGAAAGCCGTTCATATATAGTAGTATTACTTCCACCAAATGGGAACATCTTGTGGAGGCAAATCAAATCCAATATAACACTCCAAAGACGATAATCACCAACTTCAGCGGGAATTGGATCCTTGTAACATCACCATTTACGCCCGCGGATCCCAATCCGCATCAATTTCGGCCAAGAGTTTATCTCCCTCGCGCCCTAGGACATCTGCGATACTGGCCAGTTTGAAAGAAGCCAATTCGGCAGTACCTCCTTCAGCCAACTGGTTAGAATCGTCATGCACGACCAACAGACCGTGGGGGAAGTCGGCGTTCAGAGCAGTTCCAACAGCGGTAACACCATCAGTGTTGCTAACCGCATCAACGCTTCCATCCTTCGAAGTTTGAATGGTGAAAGTGGTGACATGCTCATGGGGAGCAGCGCGGCGGTAGACAGAGTATGCACTGACACCCTGGCAGGAGACGATAACGAATCCTTCGTCTTTGGTTTTTCCTGGAATAAGTGTGACTCCCTCAACATCAGCATACAGGGTACCGTCACCGGCACGTGCAACCAGAGTTCCCTTGGATGATCCATCGGGCTCGGCATCGTATCGCCACAGACCGTAGGGCTCCTCGCCGAGGAAAATGAAGGCGTTGTCCTCATCAGCGACGCAGCCTTCGGGTTGACCACCAGTACCACCGGTGAATTCACGGACGAGAGTGGTGGCAAGTTTGCCGTCGGTGGCAGTCAGTTCATATTGAAGATACTGGCCGGACTTTTCATTGACGAAGAGATACTGCTTGCCACTGACGGGCGAGCGGTAGGAGCAGGAGCCGTAGACGGAGAAGTCGGTTTTCACGGGCTGGGAGCCACCGGAAATGGATTTCAAGGTTCCATTAGAAACAATTTCGAAGAGACTTGAAAATAATGTTAGTCCAAAAAGAACGAAATAAGGAAATAGAAAAGAAAGGATTCTAACATACCACAGCGAATCGTCCTCCCGGCATGCCGCATAGGCGAGGTCAACTTTGCGATCACCGATGGGGAAGCCGTAAATAACATCGACGTTGTTGGGCTCTCCAGCAGCAACAGTTTGAAGCAATTTTCCTTCGAGATCGAAAACGGCAAATCCAGCACCCACTTCCGATTTGGTTGTAGTGATGATTTTAGACTTGTCGGCACCCTTGGGGGAGATCCAGATGGCAGGATCATCACCGTCACCGCCGTTGGCATCGGTCTCATATTTGGGCTCAACCCCAATCCAGGCGCACTCAGGACCGGCCCAGAAATCCTCACATTTGCATACATTGGGTCCAACGCACTTGCCATGGTTTGAGCAGTCGTTCTTGCATGTGTAATCATCACAATCGTCGTCTTCAAATCCGGCAAAACAAGCGAGAGAGCCATCTGACTTCTTGAAGCCATTCTTCTTGGGGCCCTGTAGGGAAGACTTGATGTTGCGTGGGGAGTATGTAGTGTTAGGCTCGAGTCCGAGCTCACTGAAAACAGGCTCCAAGGAGCTAATGCCATAGCCCTTGCCAGCATCAGTTTCAAGAGAGTAGCCCAGAAGTCCATCGGGGTACTTGGTAGAGGAACTCTGGTAAAGAGACATGCCAGTGACCTCGATATCTTTGGCGCCGGTAAGGGTCAGGCTACCCTTGAGTTCCAGCTTGGGTGAGAAAACATCGACAACGTCTTTCTTGGCCACAAACAAGTAGTCGGACTCAGGACCAGCGTAGACAGATAGTCCTGTCACATCATCATCAACGTCTCCAAGGACCGTAACCTTGGGGGCGGTTGTGGATTCTTTGGCCTGGAAAGTGTAGATGGTCTTGTCTTCTCCTGCCAGGTAGACAGTACCGCTAGTGGGAGAAACAGCACAAGCATCTGACACGGGGACCTCGAATGTTTGCACCTAAATAACGTTTAGTTTCACATCATTGCAGGAGTTCAGTTTTTGAAGATACTGACCTCAAGGATCTCAATGTCATCATCGTCCTCACGGACAAGGAATTGAATTCCCTCCTTCTTGCCAAACAGGAAGAAGTAGTGTCCGCCACTGCTGGGGCTGCGCCATGTACACAAAGAAGACCAGTCTCCGAGGGCTTTCTTTTGGGCCGAGGTAATCTCTTTGGTGCCATCGATGTCAAAGACACGAATGAGTGAATCAGGGGCACCAATGGACAGAATGATATCCTTGTCCCCAACATCATACATAACACCAGTAACCTTGGTACGACCAGGGGTGCGGCTGGCGACTTCTTTCATATCAGTCAGGCTAAAAGATCGGATGCCACCAGTAGCAGCACCTCCATCGTTGCCCACAAGCAGGGACTTCTGGAATGAAGAACCATAGTAGATGGCCGACAGATCAGAATCAACTTCAGGCGATTGTGCTGCAATGGGAAGGTTTGCGCTAGCAGCGGATGCGATATCAATTCCACTGAGGCAAAAGACAATGCCCACGAGAAGGGAGCGCGGTAACAACATCTTGAAGGTATGAAGATAGATTCGAAATCCAGAACTAGACTCAAGCTAGCTATTTAATACTTCAGTATCTGGACAATACTCAGTTGTCAACGGCTATTGCATTTCCGAGAATCGGTCTAGAAGAGTCTTGGCAACTTGGCTTGGCAACTTGGCATGCTTAACTCGTGTTTACCCCCACCGATGCCATTGGTTCTTTACTTTGACAGGCACATGTGAACTTGGCGATGGAATATTCCAGGTACAGGCCCCACGTGGTTTAAAATTGTTATATGCAGGTACTCGTGTACATGTGAACTCTACAGTATGTCGTGCAAGCGCTTGAAAAATATTAATATATATCAACAGCATAAAAAGGGTTGATTATATACGGAGTAATAGCCGCTTACCCTCATATTATCCCCGGAAATCCTGCAGGAGTAGATGACTGGTCGCATAATATTACTTCCAACGCACGGCTTAATTCCCTGAGGGGAATTGGACACGGCTTGAGCCGAGAATATTCCTCATGCAGTGATGTTTCATTAATATCCGCATCCCTGTACTTTGCAGAAACGCCACATTAAGTGCATGTGAGCATGACATGAGAAGTAACTGCGGAGTACTCTTATGTTGTATCCCTTAACAGGCCCGTGCGGCAAGTTCTTCGGCCCCCGGGGATCGTCGATCGACTGATTTCCGAAACTTCCATACTAGAAATCTCCAATTAATAAATTAAACCTAGCATCTATAGCTCAATCGAGTATTTCCATACCCCTGCATCTGACATAATTGCATTGTTCGGCTAATGAGGGCGTATACTGATTATGTTGTGGAAGCGAACACGAGACAAGCCCAAAAGGCCAAGGCAGTCCGTTGTCCTCTTGCGGTAAGCGTTTCGCGGGCTGGTCTGACTTATCAGATGCCGAATAACCTTCGTTTATGGAGGCGATCGACGGGGCGCGGAAATTAACAAAAAAAGCAAGTCTACATGTGTCGAAACTCAAGGGCCCACTGGAGTATATGCTTGACACGGGGTGGCATGTCGGAATATTATCGGTGAGATGGAATTCCACACAAATAACTGCATGTAATGAGAATTCAGTCTGTTGAAGTATTTGTTGTGATGTAATATCAGAGCATATCTGGAAATGCCATAGATTATTGTGCTGCCATGGTTCTACCATAAGTATGTCCTTAGGTAGCAGTAGATCTCCAGTGTTGTCCTCGGTGCCCAGGTGTTAAGGCTAGTAAGATCGATTTGGCACCCCGTGATCTGGACAGGCATAGTTATGACGGAGACCGGATGCATCCATGGTTCCAATATTGTGCTAACTCTCCTCACCTCATCCAAACTACTCTCTTGTCTGGGATCCATCTTCATCACTTTACTTTTCTTCTCTTCACTTTGATAATCAAATCAACATGACGCTCCCCGTGGAATATCTCACCGACCTTGAAGGGACCGAGATCGCGTTTGACGCCGTTCCCGAATCGCCGTTTTGCTTCCCTGCCAAGACTTGGGTACTTGTTAAGAAGCTAGATGAATATGCAGATCCCTTAACCCAGAAGGAAGTCACTGATGGTATTGGCATCTCCGACACTTCAGCAAAGTTCCTGTGTCGTCCCGCCGGGCCTGATAACGCAGACGAGTACGCCTTTATGCGCATCCATCAACAGGTACCCATTGTCGGTACCGAGATTAAGAAAGCCAGCATCCGGGCTCACCAGGCCGTTAAGGAGCCAGAAAACCGAGAGCTAGTTGCCTTGAAGTCGTTCTTCATCCTCGGATGCGAGGTTGTCCCTAAGCTACTCGGTTTTCACCAGGGTAAGCAGGACGAAGACGAAGGAGTTCCCGGGGGTTTTGTTACCTATATTGTGTGGGAGAAAGTCCCTGGAGAGTCCTTCGACCCGGTCAAGTTCTGGCTTTGGCCCTTCAGCGAGCGAAAGGCATTCCGGGATAAGTTTCGTGAAGTGTTCGGGTATAACTGCAACTTACAAACCCGTATTCAATCAACTTATAGCTAACACAAAATAGGAGGTTTTTAAACTTCGGGTTCATGCCCCTGATGCCTATTCCATCTAAGATAATCTACGACGAACCCTCTGGTCAAATGTGGGCTTATCCTACCTTATTCTTTTAAGAACTCGGATTACTAACCCCAGGTTGATAGGCATATCTCTGGGTTTCGGTTTGCATATCGTTTAGAGGAACCCGAAAAGTGGGATGAGGCCTTCTTCTTTCGATTTGAACTTGCCCTGATATCACGCGAGCCCGACGCTAATTTAATGGGCATATCAAGAAACGAAGCAAGCTGGGTCGAAGATGACAACGGCTGCATATGGTAGTAATATTGAGTATGAAACCCAAATAAGCCCCATGGATGTAGACCTCCGCAAAGCCCATAAAGCCAAAGCCCAACCCAACCAAACCCACTAATTGGTTGGGCTTTGGGCCCTATCCTTGGGCCCGCTGGTGGGCCATGGGCCCGGGAGGAAAGCCCGATGAGCTTTCAAGGGGGGTCCATTAGGCCCAATAAGCACCAAATAATGCAAATATATAAACTTGAACCCCTTCTTTAGTTTTTCTTTTGAATTACGCTTTGTTTTAACCCCGTTTCTGGGCCTTATCCCTAAGGTAATGTTCTATTTATTTAAATGATTTAGAGCTTATTGTTAGTTACTTCTTAATATCACGTTCACAAACGCGAAAAAGTGCGTTTATAAAGAAAATTCAAAATTTACAAAGGTCACTAGAAAGTAGTACTACTGTCCAAAGCCAAAATATATAGTTATCTAGTATCAACATATTAATATTAATACTTTCTACAATATCTCGACTTCTTCTAACTAGATTTCATTTGAAATCAAAATATATACCTATATAGTTACTATGATTTAGTATTCTAAATTAAAACCTTATATATTAATAGAAAAGGTAGTAATGTAGCAATTACAGAGGCTAATTTATTAAATACCGGTAGGCTTTAATAGGCCTACGGGCGCCCATGACGCCCATGGCCTGTGGGCCCAAAGACCCGCCTCCAGGTCGGCCTTGGAATTGGCTACGCCCCATGCCTAAGGATTGTCGAAAGTGACATGGGCTTTGTCATTACTGTGCGTAAATATAAAAACACGTGAGCTAGAAATATTTGTATAAAATTTCTACACCTATGAGAACATACATGTGCCTGCAGCTGTGTGAAGTATTCTGATCTCTTTCAATCGTTCCCCATTCCAACCACAGTACGTGAGAACACTAGGCTGCCTCCTATACCGGACCCCTTTAGGTACACCGTGATGCATTCTGATCACTAAATAAAGAATCACTGCTCTTTTAGAGCCGCTTCCATGAAATCCTCAGTATCCTGTAGGAACTCTGTTGGGCGTTCAAGGGCTGCAAAATGTCCACCCTGTCTGAATTTAGTACAGTCTCCTTGTCAGGGGAAACCGAATGTCACTTACATGCTCATGTTGCCTGTAGAAAGCCAGCCGTCCTTTCTTCTCCACTACCTTCTTAGGTCCCGGCGCTAGTTCATACATGAACCATAATATCCAAAGGGCTTGTCGATAAATGGCAAGCAAAAGGGCGGGCTAACGAGAAAGGTGCCACGATAAGTATAGTTGCAGCGCGCGAAGCAGTCCGTGAACCAATAGAGGGAGACGTCAGTCAAAACGTCGTCAATGCTCACGTTTTCTTCTGGCCACTCTAGAAACTTTTCTCCAATCCTTCCAACTATTAGCCCAATCAACAAGAGAGCCGAAGAGATGGTAAACTTACCAAGCCAACAGAGCTAGGGGATTAGACGAGATTACCGCTCCGATAGTAGCAGGCCGTGTACTATTCATGATAGCAGCACCGATTGAGGGTGGTTTGAATCGCTCGTTTCCTCGCTGAATAGCTTGCTTCTCGAACTCGGTGAGATCCGGATCGTTGTCGTCAACTTGATCTAAACTAGGCAACAAATTGACTGGTCATGTTAATGTCTAAGTCAAGTGACTGCACGGATAGATACTCACGATGCACTCCAATAACGGAATCATACGTTGTTGCCAGAAGCGAAGCTATGAGACATCCGACGTCTCCGCCTTGAACAACATACCGATCAAAGCCGAGCTTTTTGATGGCGGTGTCAATCACTCGTGCGGCATCTTCACCCACCCACGCTTTGTCCCGAGGCGGCCCTGAGCTTAGAGTATAGCCTGGCAAAGAGGGTACAATAATATGGAATGGCAGCTCGCTAGTTTCATATTTCTTCCGAATGATATCGAGTGTTGGGAGAAATTCGAGGAAGCTTCCCGGCCAGCCGTGAAGAAGAACAATTGGAGTTGCATTCTCTTTCTTGGAGAAGAGGCCAACAAAGTGAAGTTCGACGTCGCCTTTCTCGTCCTCGACAGAGATCTTGTAGTTAGGTAACGAGTTGATGCGCCTCTCCTGGGCACGGCAATCAAAAGTGTTCAGCCAATACTCCTTCGTGGAGACCAGCCATTCATACGGGACACCGTAGCTACCATCTTGATGCTGGTTTTCTCACGTCAGAGGTCCAACGCGTGAGAGGCGGAGGAGTTCTTAGAACTGCTTGTATTCGTCATCATCGATGCGAAGAGTGAAAGGAGTCGCATTATCAGGCAGGGAGAAAGGCATCCTGGCAGACGGATAAAGCTACACACTTAAAAGCAAAGAATCAAGATAAAGGCAAGCAGACAGGAAGGAACATAGAACAACCACTCTTTGTAACTCTTTATCCGTACTTTATGTGTCCATTATATACAAATTTTCTGAACAGAATATGTCTCTTATTTACCTCTCAGCACTATTTCGCGCTTGCTACCTTAGTGGGTATGTCTCACAATTGCAGATGGAAGGTGAGTCACTCACTTTTATGCCTCACCCAAAAATTCGCATGGTTCATTATGCGTATTTTTTGCGTCATGAAGCCCGTACGATATTCCTACGAGCCGGGGTCTAGATAAAGCTTAACATGTTCAACCCCTACTTAGGTAGCTCGCTAAGGGTCAGGTTTCTTGGCCGGGACTTAGGCCGAAAGTAAGGCTTTGCGGAAGACTACTCTTATAGTAGGCGCTGGATATTTTCGAAACTCTAGGGTCACGGATTTTGATGATATATATTCTCTAGATAAAGCTACGTTCTAGAATTTTAACCTCTAGCCCAGGCAGTATTGAAATGATAATGGATATTAATAAGAGGTGGTCAACGGACTGCTAGACTTTCAAACTTTGAAGTTATGGGTGGAAACGCGGCTATTTCCTCATAAGCGCACATTTTCATACATCCCCGTATTCCACATGTAATTTGCAGTTCCACGACATTCATGACTCAGGTGTATTTTCACTTCGGGTAGGGTGGGTCTGTAACTCGCGCTAGTCTATTTTAAGACCCCGAATCTCCCCACTTCCATTCTCCACACTGACCCACTGCACGCACTATTTCCACTGGCAATCCAATCTATGTTACGGAATACTGTTACAGCTTTAGAATCTCATTCTAGTGCTTAGAGCCACAACGGCATTAGCACCTACCATATACCTCGTTAACGAACGATGAAGCCCTTGTCGATTCACTGTCTGTGGTAAGTATAAGACTCGAGTGCAAAGAGCAGATTGAGTATGGCTGTGCTAGACAGCAAGGAGAGAAATCCCTGGCAGAGATTTGGATCCTGAGTCGTATTGTGACTCATCTAAAAGGTTTTAGCATTAGCGTACCGGACCATCTACTATGTAGCTACCATTACGCATAAGGATATTTGAAATATCAATACGGAAAGTAAAATTAGTAAAACTGATGAACTGTGAAACCTCTGATGTAGAATATATGAAATAAGAGTAAATCTTACAGTACACGGATGATGTCAGACACAGGCAGGTGTAGGGGGCATCCTAGGTCATCGCACTCTTCGGAGTTTACATCTCACCTCCCTGGCCGCGACCTTGTCCCCCTCCTATTCCACGAATTCGAGGTCGAAACCCGTAAAGGGTAATAGTTTGGCACAGACCACGCTAGCAATATCGATTAGGAAGAATGTTAGACCCAAAGCTCTACCAAAAAGACTATGTCAATCTCAAAGGTTGACATGATCAACATGCCAAGTTACCAATTCATAAACCCACCTCCGTGTTCCGAGTACAGCGTACTTCCGGCATATTCCGGTATCTTGCTTGGCTAGTTTGAAACATAGCACTCTGTGTTTTGTAGCTACTATGTAGTGGACTACCTGAAATGTGTTGTAATGGTAATGGCGGTGACACCCGAACGAAGAATATGACCAGGTTTATTGTGGAGTTCTACCCTCGCCACAGAGTATACAGAGTAGTAAGGTACAGATACGCTAGCTCGAGGTTACGGATACGAGAAATGCACAAGGGGTTCGTGCGGGCCGTTGTAAACGTAGCATATAAATACCTGTGGTGCGGCCCTCTTTCTTTCCCATCCTTCATATCAAATGTTCACTTCCAGACACGAGGTAAGACAAGTTCCCCTTCAGCACTATGTTTCTATGATGTTATCTATTCCTTCACTCGCCGAAATGAAAACACCATTTTTGCTTAAGTTTGGTGTATCTTGTGATTATACTTGAGGTTTACTGAGATTGTTATTCACAAACTTTATTCGTGGAATATCTGGTTGACATTAGGCTAATTGACAAGTTCTACAGATAGACAACTAAGTTCAAATGTTCTCTTCTCAACACTAGGTAAGACAAGTTCCCCTTCAGCACCATGTTTCCATGATGTTATCTATTCCTTCACTCGCCGAAATGAAAACACCATTTTTGCTTAAGTTTGGTGTATCTTCTGATTATACTTGAGGTTTACTGAGATTGTTATCTGCCTACGCTATTCATAAAAACTCCGGTTGGCATTAAGCTAATTGTTAGATTCCGCAGATCGACTACAGGTACATTAAAGAAATCGAAAATATATATTTGCCGGCAGGCTTATAGCTATACGCAACCCTTCTACTGGTCATGCTACAGTTAGACAGACGGAGAGACGGTTTGAGACAGTAGAACAGAATGCATTTTAATAGGCATATAAAGCCCCATGTAACCAGTGTGCATTTCAAATATAATATATGCCTCAGGCTAGGGCTGCAAGTAGACTTAGATGTACCTGGGCACAGCAGTAGCAATGATATTAGTGTCGGGTCCACCTGGGATAAGCGAGGCCGTCATCGTGAGGATGATGAGCCAGAACATCAATCCAGTGGGTATTCTTCAGTTCCTTCAGTTCCCCCAACCGAACGCGTTTCAGACTTTGAAGGTGAGCGTGGAGAAGTTGGCATTTTCACGGGACCCACTGTGTCTTTGGGGTGGTGTTCATCACCTGGCCCTGGTACTGTGCTCATGTACCCATGGAATCTTAAGTTCCCCGACGGCCTTCAAATCAGGGCTGCCAGTGCTGGCGTTCATGATCATTGCGGAGTCAGGAACCAAGTGATACGCTACCCCGGCTGCTTTGAAATCGCCAAAGCTGATGTTGATCGACTAGGCCTCCAGGGCCGCTCCAACAACCTGCCCTACGGATTGTTGGAAGCGGCCCCGGAGGCCATTTTCATCGCCAACGAAGACCTTCTCCTCTTGTAGGTCTCTTTTAGAGAGCGTGTATGCCACAACCTTCTTCGACCATTTCTGGGCCGCAATTTTGAAAAGCACCTCATCAAAAAAGCCCTCCCATTCTCTCATGGGCCCAACAAACCTGACCTTTTGCAAGGCAGACGAGCGGGTTTGGTGTGGCCCCTGGAGGAGCTGCGGAAGAGCTGCGCTGACAGTATCTCTGGTAAAAATGAAAGAAAAACCAAAAAAAATGTGACTTGAAAGTGAGAGCATCTTGAAACCAAAGTAAACTTAACTTCACCCCAACCCCTCATAAGACACCGTGTTGAGATATTCAATAAGAATCCAGATGAACAGTTGTCTTAGTTTGACAATGCTAAAAACAGCCTCGGATACAAGGACCTGTCAGTTGAATACAGCTTTCATTGCGCCCCTTGCCTTCTCTAAGACCCTTTTAACAATACCGAGAGGGAGCAGAAGGGTTTACGAGGGATATTGGGGCCGGAAGGGCGAGGATTGTTCTTCAATGCTTCCATAATCCCAACTCGGCATTTGATGAGAGCATGCCCAATCCCTTTTGCCATGAGCAAAGCCTTTTTCGTGAACTTGCCGATCAAATAAATGGGGACAAGCGCGTAAGTGTAGAGACGGTTCGATGGCGCTGGGTTCTCCATAGTTGATGACATGCACTCGATATTAAGCTTCGAATGAGACACCTTCGAGGTCAGTTTGCGAGGGGGTACAAACAGGTTGGTGGGTGACCAAAACCAGTATTCCGCCATATGACCCAGTTGTAGTAATTCCGTTGCCAACTGCATGACTTCCCACTGCTGGTAGGAAACCGACATCAGGGACAGTCATTTTCCGCTCAGAAAAGTTGTCCTCCATCCAGTTACCATGCAGAGAATAATGTGTGTAGGTCATTCCGTCGCATGTCTGGATCATGGTAGACCCATGCATTTGAAGAATTGATTTACTCCCCTTGTCGACCTTCAAAATAACAGGGTCAATGAGACAGTGTGCACGGTTCATGATAGAGTTCACACGGAGCTCATCGCTTCTGTGTTGTACCTTCGGCCGAGCCCGTATGAAAGCGAGGGAGACCACTTTGGGGGGTTGAGGTTGGCAAATTTACCAGCTGACCGAACAAATTCCAGTGATGAATAGTGCCATCCTGGCCTCCAACATATGATCGGTATTGGTATTCCTTGTCACACTGTGCGGTACCCTATGAGGTTTAAGAATGGTCAGTCTCCAAAATCTAACAGAGGCTGGTGAGCCAGAAGAAGGGGTAAGTGCCAATGTGAAGGTTGTGGGTGGGCTGTTTGTGGTAAAAGTTTCATTGTTAATTCTGGTCTCATTAGTCTCAAAGGAGAGGGGATGCATAAAATGTTCACGTAAAAGCAGGAAGTGAGGTTAAATCAATACCAAGTTTGTCTCAATGTCTTCGGTATCAACAGCTTCACCGTCCACAGCTATATCCTCCTCGATATCGTCGCACAAGTCGAAAGACTCGGGGTCGGGGAGGTAAAGGTACTCATCGTCCTAGATAAGATACCACTGTTAGTATCTAATAAATAAACGGATAGAAGAGAAGATAAAGACCTTTTCGATGGCTGAAATAGGGACAGCGGAGCTTGTAGCATGGGACTCGGTCTCCATGGCTATGGTTTCCTCGATATCGTCGCACAAGTCAAAATAATCGGGGTCA
The DNA here is from genome assembly GCF_001561935.1 of Penicillium griseofulvum. Classification (NCBI taxonomy): domain Eukaryota; kingdom Fungi; phylum Ascomycota; class Eurotiomycetes; order Eurotiales; family Aspergillaceae; genus Penicillium; species Penicillium griseofulvum. Next base: position 1,004,347 of record NW_024467471.1, on the reverse strand, counting down.
GGGAGGTAAAAATACTCATCTTCCTAAATAGGACGCCACTGTTAGTAAAAGATGAAGTAATAGATAGAAGTGAAGATAAAGACCTGTGTGGGGGCTGGGATAGGGATAGGAGAGCTTGTAGCGTGGGACTCGACCTCCATTGCTATGCTCTGCTCAACATCCTCGAACCAGTCAAAATGCTCGCGGGCTAGGAGACGAGAATACTCATCCTCCTAAATAGGATGTCATTATTAGTATCGAATGAATAAACGGATAGGAGTGAGGAGTGAGGATAAATACCAGTTCGGTGGCTATGGTCGGGATGGTAGAGGTTTCAGAGAGGTCATTCATCTTCGGGGCGGCCTGTATGGTGTATCATCGTCAATATCTGACCCTTTGAAGTAACAGAGTGTAGCTGGGTCAACATACCATTATGCACTGTTCCATAAGGCTTCGGTAACTATGACTTGTATGATTCGAAGGGATGATAGATGAATTAGATAGATGATATGTGCTATGGTGATGATAGACTTCTGGTTGAATGTTGTGGTTTGAAAATGACGAGGGAGGAGATAAACAGAGGCATTCACTGAGTACGTGTTTTATGTTGTAGTAAACAATCCCAGAAAGGAAGGACATCGGGGATGCACTTGCCTCCAAACAAAAATTGATCCCAAAGATGTCATTTGGTAGCTACTTTTTGGAGATAAACGTATATTTGGCTGGGTATAGCGAACAACTTGTTCATGAAGATTTGAAATTAGCGCATATCATACATGTAATGAAGTACTTGCCTATTTATATGGAAAATCCTTCAAGAAATTGTAGGAGCCCCAACAGACAGGGTGGAATAAAGGTCTGGGATCAGAGGATGCATTTAAAACCATTGCTCACAATCGAGTGAAGCTTCCACCCCCGCTAGTTGTTACATCTACTGAATGAAATACTTGTAGATAATATAGATCCAGGAAGGATTGTTCTAATCCATCGATCGAGGGGAACATTATATACGTGACTTCCATGGTGACAACGAAGGCCAATTTACACTGGGTGCTTTCGTGTTGACTAGGATCATGTTGATGAATTAGGTTTATATTTACAAAACGTATCTAAACCCTTTGTTATCGATCTCTGTTTTGTCCTTGGAAGACATCATTTAGCATATTGTAAGGTCTAATGGAACTCAAAACTCACCAGCATGCCATTTTCAACACCTTCCGCCTCAACCTCCTGGCCATCGATTGCTTCGCGGTCTCGACGCTTGTTCTCAGTGTACATGTAAATGTACAAAGCGACAATGCAGACCAGTTTTACTGCATAACCAGCGAGCATCCTATAGAAATCATCAATCAGTTGAACTTTGGGTTTAAGGCCAAACTGCAACATACGCAATGTAAGCACTGTGATATCCAGGGGCCTCGCTAGACTTGAAAGTCTGCGGTCCAATTATATTCCCCACGCAGTATCCAGTGAACAACAGAGCACCAGTGACTTGCTTCTTAGTGTATCCAGCAATGTTAGAGCTAACGATAGTCAAACTCATGCTGAATCCCAAGCCTTGAAAATAGCATAGCCAAAGTGCAACAAGGCGGCCCCATTTGTTGGTGTTTGGTAGTCCGACAAGAAGACCTGATCCAACGATACAGACTGTGCAAGCAAAGATCATGCATGCAAATCGTGAATGAAATTTACCATCAAACTTGGTCGCAATATAACCCCCGAGCAGGAGAGTGATGAACTGAACAGCACCACCGGGGATTTGCAGATATTGAGTTCCAAGCGTATCAAATCCGAAAGTGCCGACGATAATGGAAGTAAACTGTTTAGCTGTTAGTTTTGCCATATCTAACTCACAGTCATACATAGGAAAACATACGCTAGTTAATGCTGAGTTCGGGACTTGTGCACCAATTGCCATGATGAACAAGAGCCAGGTCTTCGGGTCTTCGGCTGCTTGTCGGACCTGGTACCATTTGAATTGACTACTTTTGACACCTTGCCGGTTGATAGCGACGCGATCAACAGCAATGGCTCGCTCGCGCTCGGTAAGAAATTTCGCGGTTGAAGGAAGATCGGGGAGAAAGATAAGGGCAATGGCTCCCACTGCGACGGAGAAGGCTCCAAAAATGAGGAAGACGTACATCCACCGTGGAAGTCCAGTAGTGATATGGCCAACCGCATAGCCAATAAGACTATATCCATTTAGTTCCCCAGTTTTATTTTCAATATAATTTCTCAGAGGTGGGTAATTGCTCTTCACTCACCCTCCAAACATTGTTGCGATACCATTAGTGCAGTACCATGCCTCCAGTCGCAGTGGTTGTTCTTCAGATTTGTACCACATGCCGGTCATGAGAACAAATCCAGGAGTTACAACTGCTTCGACCATTCCCAAAAGGAAACGATTAATTGCAATCCCAGCAAAGTTGTAGCATGCTGGTGTTGTCATGAGCAATCCGCCCCAGACTATTTTTCTCTTAGCATGTTTCTAGTATCAAATGACATTGCAGTTCTCTTACTCAATGTGGTGATGGCAAGAAATTTGCCGACGGGTAGCTTCTGCATGGCTAACCCCGCAGGCCATTGTGCAATGAGATATCCGAAGTAGAAAATGGAGCCTGACCGAATTAGTGACTTGCATTATGAATGCTCGGAATCGAAAACCTACTAAGCCATGAATATTCTTGTCCCTTTAGGTGCATTCCCTGCTTTAGGCCGTACACAGACGCAAAATTGATACTGTTTTTATCCAGGTACTGCATGGCTTTAGTACTTGAATTGCAGTGAACAAGACATGTGATATTCCCACCTGCAGCATGTAGATTAAGAATAGCAACGGAATGAGGCGTATATCAATCTTGCGGAGAACGTTTTTTGCTTCCTGCGTTGTGTATTCGATATCTCGATGTTGTTTATAAAACTGATAGTTCTCATTCCCTTCTGATGCAATAGTTGAGCTGGCAGGCGACACCGCTGCCTCAACTTCTTTTAGCGACGCCATCCTCTGTATTTTGCCCGGTTTGCAAATCGAACCGGTTGAAGATGAAATAAAGTAGAGGAAGAGGCAGCGTTTTATAAAACCTGGCAATTTACTGGCGGCACGGCTGAGGTGGATAATTGCACAATAACAGTCGAAGCTAAGGCCCACATATCCTAGCGGGGAAGGCAGCATGAACAAATCAGGGATATAAAGATTTAAGCTAATTTCCACAGGAGTTGTCTCCGTGATGCTATCGAATATCTAGTATTGACAGCCTCGCAGTCAAACATGAATCTCGATGCGTATGTTGATTGGCAACTTGTGTGATTCGAGTCTCCCACTCAACGCACATTGCTCTCCATACTCTATTCTATCAAGATACTGTACAATCTTCCTACGGCGGGAATAATAAGGTGGCAGATAATATTGGGTGGTTGAAACCACACGGGTGGAGCCATCCGTGAATCACGACATCACTGCCGCAATTGCGCGTTTCTTGGGCCATATGAGCAACTTCCATCTAGGACTATCCCACAATTGGCTCGAAATTCGGAGTTTTTCCGTGCTGAGAAGAAAAAAGAAAACCCAGCAGTTCCTGCCCTTGCCTCTGGGCCTGTCACCTCCATGGCTCTACAAAATAATATCCTTGCTAAAGACTTAGGTTCTACTACTCACGATCTTTTGCTAAACTCACGAGTTATATATTTCATCCGAACATCAATTTAAGATCGAGATCTTGCGTACAAAATCGCTTATTCTTCCGTAATACACCGGAATCTGCATCATTCCATTCAATGAGCCTTGGCCTAAAGATCGATGTTGAGATAAAGAATGACTGAACCCTGAAAGAATTCCGGGGAACCTTGGAAACCCCATGATCGATTATATAATAGTCACTAAGCCGCACCGTAATCATGCTATATCAACAATGTTCGACTATTAATTTGTTCATTCTCTTCGCCCGGTGCGCGATAGTTATGCAGCGCCCCCCTGCATACAGCCAGTAGACATAACCATTCCACTGCTGGCCCCATCGGGGGCCATACACTAAAATTATCTCAGCTAATGTGAATGTAAAGTAATTGTGAGCGGGGGAATTGAGGCCTTCCTTCCTTTCCTATCATATCAGGTGACTGGCGATCATCGAACAAATGTCCTGCGATCATTTTCAAAATCGATTTGCGAACGACAATTACCTCCCGTTTTCTCGCCACTCAAAATGATAACGCAAAGACCGACGAGTGCCCCAGGCGAAGATATCCAACCGTGTCGCATGAGGGAGAACGGGCGTGGCGGTTGATACTCGCAAAGCGAATGATGGTATCAAGGCGAGGGAAGACCATGCTCCAAGTCTACACGAAGGGAACCCTATGAATTTTGAAACTCGTTCGGTTAGGGGAACAAAAGAAAATAAAGAATATCCCACTAGATTAAAGTTCTGGCTCATCATGCTTACGATAACGGCCTTACTTATCCTAGGTAGACTCGACACTAATATTGTTACTACTACTATACCTAGGTATAGTATGACGATAGTCACATTGATGGTCAACAACGATCCCAGCTACGTTCCGGCAGTAACAACAAGCTATCATAGAATTAAATGGGATATTATTGTAAAGTTTGATGTCTATAACCAAGGTATGCTCGAACGCTATCTTATGATCAATGACTTGTGCGACACTGATCAATTCATCTACCTTAGTTTGGCACATATTGACAAGATTCTTCTGCGCTTTTGTCATGGAAGGCTCGCAGAGGCCGCCCTCGGGTGACAGGCCTACATCCACATTAGCTAGCGTCGTCCCTTCTCTGTATTCTCTCTGCACTCTTGATTCCCGCTTCCCGAATAAAAAATCATTTTCAATCAATCCTTTCTCTAAGTGAGAGTTTAGAATACCTCTCAAATATATCAACAATCCAGAAAGTATTAGCCATCATGGTGTGCGTGGATATTTACCCTTTGGAGACAGATACTTGGGAATCTAGCCTTTCTTCACAGGTCATTCTTACTCGTAGTTGACATTTTAGTGACTGCGTCCTCAGATAGACTTCATTATACCCTGACATTTCTTCATTTTCAATCAATACCAATTTCGTACTGATAGCAGGGTGGGTGGACGTGGTGTCAGGGTTTTCGGTATCCATATCGATGGCTTCACCCTCCATAGCTATGTCTTCTTTGACATCCCCGCACCGGTTGAATGGCTCTTCAGCAAGAAGGCCCTCATAATTCTCATCCTATATATCATGAGTGCTGTTAGTATTGAGGGCCTCAAATAGATAGGTCAGATGGTAGTGGGTACATACCGGGTTTGTGACTGAAGTAGGAGCGGCAGAGCTTTGATCGTGGGATAAATGGAAGAAATTACATAAGAATTCTGGGATAGCTTCAGTAGGGATAAAGTGATGGCTTGGAAAGGTAGATAAAAAAAGTGAACCTCACTCTGAATAGCTTCAAGCTTACCTCATTTGGCCGATAAGGATCTAGTCAATCAGATCACTAGAATAGTAAAATAAGTGATGTTAAAATGAATTTAAGGAGCAGACATGTCAGAGTCCCTCTCATAGTGGTAAAGCACATATAACTGATCTCTGTGTGCGCGGGGAACCATGTTTCTTTTGTTTATCCTTCAAAGAATATTCATAGAAATTAGGAATGAGGTTCACAATAAATAATCTTTACTTGGCAAAGGAGAATTAGTGAACGCGTGAAACAATGCTTGGCCTCATGCACTTGCCGCGCCTACATAAGGTCAGCTCTCCCTTTCTCTCTCTCCCTATCCTTCCCATTATGAAGTCATATATATTGCTGCTCGCAGATGACTTATTTTTTTTTATGTCTACTCGTGTTACCTATCAGCCTTCCCGTTTGCTACACTGTTTGCTAGTTCAGACTAAGATTTTTGTTTGCTACTATGTAGTTCCTTCACTTCTCTTCCTCCCCTCTACCTCCCCACAACCCCCTGTTTATCTTGCAGCATTCTATGAAGCATTAGTTCTATTGAGTCAAGATGGCGTTCAGTTTTTTGGTGGCCTGAAGGTACGTTTTGAGGCTTTTTCCGGCCTTCCTGTTCCTTCTGGGCCCTTTCCTAGCCCCGTGGGACCCGTGTGGACCCGTGTGGACTGACTAGTTGTGACACATTAATAGACCCCGTCATTTGTCGACTCCTTTGGCGGCCCTTTTCACCACCCCCCAATTCCGCTGGGCGCGCTTGCTGGAGCGCAAGGTAGCTGCCGAGTGGGAGCACTGGGCTACACAGTGCCACTTAGACAAGGAACTCCCCCCGTGTCCACTATCACGTTCTATATCTATATTTAGGACATATTACAGAATCTGCTGCCAGTTGACATTGTGGATACCAGTGCGGAGTTCAAATCACTTGGCTCCAAACCCTTTCAGGCCTAATCCGATCCAAAAGCTGGCGTTATAATCTAGCACCGTTTCGGATCTACGCCCTAATTTGTGTGGGATATCAGGGGAAAAGGGGTTATTCTTCGCTTTGTGGGAGGGGATAAGAAGCCTTGACAAGCGCTGCATTGATGGTTCCTGTATGATACAAGTACAGGCCTATCATTTGCTTAGGTGGCCACAAAGGAAATTACATACCCGATACACCCTTTATATTTTGAAGTCAGTCCATATCCATGGCAAGCTGAATCCCATGGAGCCACGACTTGCACCATAACCTTCAAATTCGTACTTACCCTTGGTCCTAGCTCGCCAGTTTCTGCAGGATCTTAAAAACTGACCACGCTTATACCACACAGGTTAGCACACGGTGCAACAACGAGTATGAGTACCTATCAATGGGCGGGGGTTGAGACGAGACAATTCGTCATTGGAACTGGTTCTGCCGGCCAGTGCATTCACCCACGCTGACCCCTCCAGCGGCTTCCCTCGCGTTCACGCAAGCCAAACCAAAAGTGCCACTAGGAAGGGATGAGATTTGTGTGAGATCTTAGGTAGTCGTGCCACTTCCCCAAGTCAGACCAGTTTTGCTTTGCATTGGTTTGCATTTGGCTGTATATTTCTTGTTCTTTAACTGACGTACGATAGATTCATTCTCTTAACAATGTCTTCTTTGACTAAGGTATGTTATGTGGCTCCTTTTGATGTTCTAGCAAGTGTGATGTAAACTCACATAAACCTTCTTCAGCCTAGAGCTACTTCGTCGGTGTGAATTCGATTGGGCCGAAGACGCCAAATGACGGCCTCCACCGGCAATCCCTAAATTTGGAAGTCCCCAGCTCAGGACGCAAGATCTCTGCTGGGCGCAATCCCGGCTATGACCACAGCCTGTGATACCATCGACGACATCTCAAAGGACGCCTGTACGATCGCAACCTATGGCAAATATTTGGAAACCCCAACAGCCAATCAGGTACTCCGTGTCCATCAAATGGTGGCTGAAGCACGAGAACGGTATCACAAAAAGGTTGCAGAAGCCGAAACTCAGATCCGTCAGCAGGACCAAGTCGGCCGACAGATCCTGACAACACTGTTAGAACGTGCATGCCAGCTACCAATCGCATCGCGGACGCACTGTCTATGGTAGACAGAGAACTGAAAGAGGAAACCGATCTCTAGTCGTTTCCTCCTAGTATATCTATTCTCCCAGTGGATATAGACTTCTACCCCTACACTTTACGTTTCTATTGTACGGAGAGAAAATTGATGAAAACGTATTCGATAGGGAAAGTTCTATCTGGGTATCACGCGTATATAAAATAATGCTGCTAAATCTCATGACAAAGGAAATAGGAGAAAAGAGTGAGGCGCCTTCGGCGTTCGTCAAGACATAAAAGTAGCACAAAAGAAAGGCGGTTGACAAAAGAACTGAAAAATATAAAAGACACCACACAAATTCTATTTTTGAATTTTCAGTTTTTATTAACAATAAAATTCAAATATCAGTGACAGATGGATATTGTAGAGAAGTAATAATCTGGAAGGTTTTCGCCAAATCGTGATCTCAATCCGGTTCCAACCAAAAGACAAAGCAATCCGAGGGCGAGGTAAGACCTATCATATATGAGTTGAAGATGAAAGTAAATCAAACCCAAATGCAAAGCAAAATCAATGTGACTGGGGAGGAGAGATACAACTACCTAGCGTGGAGTGCCCTTCAAAATTTGAACATGGATTGCAGTCCCCGCCGAGCCTTTATGAACGCCTTCTTGAATGGCCCAGGACGACCAAAGACAGGAGTCGGGAAAGAGAAATACTCCTCACTGGGTGCTCCAATCACACAAGTGGTGATCTTACGGGGTGGTCTCTTCGCTCGATTAATGCTCTGAGGGCATGGTACCTCAGAAATATCCGGGGTACAGATTTCTGAGGTTGAAAGAGTTTGACATTCTCGCAAAGGTGAGGGCTTCCGCTCCCAAGTCATCCTCCGCGGATACTGAAAACCTGAAGAGGCATTACAAGCTTCATCCCGAGCCTCAGTCCACTGTGACACCGACCTAATAGCACTAGACTCCACGAAGCCATTTCCAATGGCCATATCGGTGGCATCGTAAGTCCATACGCTACCAAAGTCCGTGGTCGCTTCTTCACTCGTATCGTTCGGGTCTTCCATCCACCTTCCATGTGGCGAGTAGAACTTGAAAACACGTCCAGTTGATGCCCGGACAAGCTCCGATCCCCGGAGGCCAAACAAGCTATCGTTAGCGCTATCCATAAGGACAATAACCGGGTCTATGTACAGGGTTGCTCGGCTCACAAGTAATTGGATCCTCAATGAGGCACCCCCCTGAGGATTCTTGGGATCCGCCAAGATGATGGCAAGCGAGTCGGATGGTGAAGTAGCGCTGTGGGTATAAGCTCGCATCCCCATCCAGTTAAAGTGGTGGATGTTTTCGTCGACATCAATCCATGCTTGACGATCAGCAAAGATTGTATCCACACATTGCTGTGCAATCGAATAGACCTCTGCTTCCTCGTCGGGTGTTAATTGTTCGAGGCGGGACTCGCAAAAAGAAGGTGTCCCACAACTCGGGGCTGTACTAGTGGACCCAAGGGATTCGCTCTGGGTTTCGGATGAGGAGGTCGAGGCTCCATGTGAAGCTCCATCAACCCAGCCAAGCTGGTCATCCCAGACCTCCTCATAGATAGTTGGAAGGGTTGGCTCAAATCGGGGCTTGGGCACGTATTGAAGACTTGGGTAGGATTCATTGTACCACTTTGCCTGAGGCCAGGAGGAACCAAGAGATTTGGGTGTAGCGGGCATACGCAAATCACAGTGGATGGCAGCCTCTTCGGCATCTTCGGCCCAATCGAAGTTGCACCGTTGGAGAAGGTTGTCAAATGGATCTACCTGTGTTGAAGGAGACCCATGTAAGTTGCTATCACGCTTTTGCACAATGTTCAGAGGGGACACATAGCAAACCTTAGGTGGGGAAGACATTTCGATGACCCTCTGTAATATCTGAAGGATTGTGCACTAATATGGATATTGGTGGTGGTTGGTAGCAATTGCAAGATACAGTCAAAAAATACGCAATTCTGGAATCGATATTGTAAGTGAAGCAAAGGTTAGAAAGTAAACAATATTCCTTCTAGGAAGAACTGATAGGTTACGGTGGTGTTTGTGTTGTGCTGAGTATGGAAGGAACGCCTTCAGTTGTTCTTTCTATCTGAACACAAATATCACAAAATGGTTCGAAGGCAAGTTCCGAATAACCAGTTTTTGCTGTATGGTGTTGGATGAGGACCATCAAGGCTATTTAATAGTTGCATCGGGGGCAGTGACTCTCCTTTGGAACTATTAATCGATGTCCTCCAAGGAAATAGGGACAATGGCATTCATTTGATCTTTGTATAGCTAAAACGAGTCTTCTGTTGTTAGTCATAATAGTGCACTTAGCCCTTTGTCTAGTTAAAGATGACCATCCAATTAGGGCTTCAAAGACAAACCATTTCTTTGAGCAATGAGACAAGAGGCTTTGTCCCTTATCATGATAATCATATAGCGTATACAACATATACAAAGAATATAACATGCATTCAGAGACAAACTCCATTATATGCATTACCTCTAAATAACCATGTTAAGTTCTCAATGCAGCGAAGCTGGGTTGGTGAGCTCCACAAATTGTAAGAATCAGGTATCTTTTGTATGGCAATCTCAAATGAAAGGTACATAAAGTACAGTATAAGCATAACATGGTTCCAAGGTTTCCAAGGTTGTCTTAACTTTCAACCCAGAAAGGCCAAATTATGCAAGTCTTGTTCAAACAATGTCCTACTAGAATTATTTCTTGATAGCAATGTGTAAAGAGCACCATGAAAACAACACGTATAAAATCCTATATGTAAACGTATAACCTTTCTCTTGCTTCAAGCATACTTGATACTTTTTATCAATGGTAAGTAATCCAGTTTCACTTACGTTATGTATTTTCCTAACAATCTCCGGGTTAATGAAACTGTGATTATGACTCTATTTTGTTTATGTATACATAGTGTCCTAGACGAGACAGCAACAGTAGACAAAACAAAACAGCCTAAGGCTCCGGCTAATATTCCTACATGAGGTTATAATATATGATAGGTGGTTTATTAACTTCCTGCAAGACGAGTAAAATTTCCCTTCGTGGACTATAGACGGAGATAAGGAATCGGCCTTCTCGCCGGCGATTACATAACATAATATGACGCCAGAGTCCCCCGCACAGCTCGTGATTGTTCTATTTATTTCGGCTTCAACTTTGTATTTCTCCTAGAAAAATAGAGACTTTGATCCATGACCCATTTACGAGCTTACATCAGATCAATTGGACACTTTCGACGACCCTCACACCCCTTCACAACCCCATTCCTCTCCGCAAACCCCACGCCCTTCCCAGCGGCCCACCGAACTTTTCTCCGACGCACCATGGCTACCGCAATGGCAAAGCGCCTCGAAGGCAAGACTATCGTCGTTACCGGCGCCTCATCTGGCATTGGAAAGAGCACTGCCAAGGAGTTCGCCCGTACATCGCCCAAGAACCTGAAGTTGATCATCACCGCGCGCCGTATCGATACATTGAAGGAGGTCGCCGCGGAGATCAAGCAGGAAGTCGGCGAAGGTGTCAAAGTCCTCCCTGTGAAACTGGATGTCAGCAACCCAGAGGAAGTCAATAACTTTGTTTCCTCCCTGCCGGAGGAGTTCAGGGAGATTGATGTCCTTGTCAATAATGCGTGAGTCATACCCATCGAGCTTAACTGATATGCACGATCGATACTGACATTCACGGTGTAGTGGCTTGGTCAAGGGCGTTGCTCAGGCACCTGAGATCGCGGCCGAGGATATCAAGGTCATGTTTGATACCAACGTTACCGGTCTCATTAACATGACCCAGGCTATCCTACCCATCTTTAAGAGGCGCTCTGAGGGTGGCCGTGGTGATATTATTAACATTGGCAGCATCGCTGGTCGCGAGCCTTACGCTGGCGGTAGCATCTACTGCGCCACCAAGGCTGCTGTCCGCTCCTTCACTGATGCGATGAGAAAGGAGCTCATCGCCACGAGAATCCGTGTTATTGAGATCGATCCCGGTCAGGTTGAGACGGTATGTCGTATATGTCTATGGTCATGACATGAAGCTAATACCCGTGGTTAGGAGTTCTCTGTTGTCCGATTCAATGGAGACAAGGCCAAGGCTGATGCTGTGTACAAGTAAGTCATGCTAAATACAGAGAAACATACAATATAATTAACCATTGACAGGGGCGTCGAGCCGTTGACCGGTGACGACATCGCCGAGATTGTTGTCTTTGCCGCTGGTCGTCGTGAGAATGTTGTGATCGCCGATACCCTGGTCTTCCCCAGCCACCAAGTAAGCTTGTTTTGCGGTCAAACTTTATTATGAGATACTGACTATTTCTTAGGCTGCGGCTGGTGTCATGCACCGCAAGTCATAACTTGCACCCCGATCCGAATGAAGATTTAGCGCGGCTTTAGATAGCGCTCATTGTATATGATCCAAGGTCGGGTTGTGTGGTGTAAATATGAGCACATATTCGATCATCAATATACATTCAGATTAGGTCGGTAAGACCGAAGTACACAAAATTATCCCGCTTCGTATATTGCGTAGTATATATGAGTGAAGTACATATTTATGAGGCAACGAGGCATTACCCAGTCATAAAAGACTAGCCTCCAAGCTTATTTCAGAACTGTCCCAACAATCAGAGAACAGCGAGGGCCAGTGCAGCCGCAACACCACCAGCAGCCCAGCGGGCGTTTCCAGTAATCATAGGCATAGCAGCGTTACCACTCTCAGTCTGACTGGTGGCAGCAGCACTGCTGCTATCCGAGGAACCACCAGTGCTAGTACCAGTAGCAGTTCCACTGGAAGCGGAAGTAGTCAAAGTAGCGCCGCTAGTCGAGGCAGCGGTAGAAGCCGAGGCCGAAGCACCAGTAGTAGCAGACGCGCTCTCAGTTCCAGTCGCGGTGATAGTCACAGGCATCAGAGCGCCACCGGGGATTTCAGTCAGGGCGACGGCTGAGTTCCACTCGGTGGTGATGCCACGCTCGTCGAGGGATGCACCACAACTGGCAGTTTTGGAATCCCACTTGCAGCTCTCAAGGACAGTCCTATTTCGGGAAATGATCAGCTGTGGGGTCGAAGTGGGTTTGTTGGGTTTATACTCACATCTTGTCCATGCTGTATGCTAGGCTGACGGTTGAAGAGCCTTGGACCACGGTCATTCCGTCGGGGGGGATGCCACATTCGTCGGATTCAACGTTGGCAGCACACTTGATGTGGTATTTGGTCATGGAGCCGGTCTGAATGAATCTCAATTAGATGGATCGATATAGAGGAATTGCTGCGCTCACGGTGCCAATGACCTTGCCCTCAATTCGTTGCTCATCGAATCCGGGGAGGAAAAGAGTGACTGTCTCGGCGGCGATGGCGGCAGTGGCACCGGCCAAGAGGGCGAGAGATTGGAGACGCATTTTTGTATTTAAACGAATGTCGGGGTATAATCAAAAGAGTGACAAAGATGGAAATTGTGAAGAGATGTTAAGAAAAGGGAAAGAGCAGCTGTCCTTCACATATAAGGATTTATTTCAGGGTCTCATGCAGTAAGCAATGCCGACCTTGGAAGGTTCTAAGCTATTTTAGAATTATTTTAGAAATGGCCTTGTAGACGGAGTTATCCTATTGGCTGGTTCATTATTTCTCTTGACGAAGAGATGACCTCTAACCTATTCGGGTACTAGACTGTTGACTAGCCTCGGTGAAAGTTATACCGCTATACCTAATCGGGCTACTTTAGCCCCTTCCACAGGGGCCAAATCAGGTCTGAAGGACCCAGACCCCAGTCCAATGCCCCTTAAAAGGTCGGATATATCGAATGCCGACTTTCCACTTTTAAAATGATCCAAGATTTTGATTTTATCGGCATTTTAGGTCTCTCTATGGTGTCTCCGCAAAAGAAATTGCCTAGTTCGGACTACCTTCAGCCTCAACCCCCCGTTTTGTCCCGGATTTCTCAATGCTGACCAATTATTTTTTTTTTTTTCTTTCTCTTCTCAATAGTTGATAGCCATTTTAACATTTTAGCCTTCATCCAGTATTCCTTATCTACAGTTTAGGCCTTTTTATCAGATTTGATGTTTATACGGAGTAAGGGTACTCCATACTGTGTACCCTATGCGTATGGTCCTCCAACTCAAGATAATCGAACAATAGAGTCAGCTAAAAAAGAATTCCGTATGGTCATCACTATTGCTTCGCCTTCTCTAACAGAACTCCTTTATGATTTTATCCTACTTATATCTATGGCTCCCTCGAAACCAATGCAATCCCCTCTACTTTGCCTCGAAGCTCCGCAAACACAACCTTTAGAAAATTCTCCGTGGACCCAGGTGTCGAGATCCAAGATGCCTTGTTTGACAGCCTTGTGCCCCAAAGTATATATCCACTAGATAACCGCTAAGCTAGCAGGGTGGTTGGTTGAACCTAATTGCCAAGCTTCAAAGAGAGTAATGCTAAGCGATTAGTTAGTGTCCTTTTCTTCACCAACCAACCGTATCTCAACTGAAATGCATAAACGCCTCTAAGACAGCTACCATTGTGGCTGATGCTGCAGGTGATCATTTTCCCCCGAACTTCCAAGTTATCTCTTCCGCAAGATGCCCACGCTGCAAATTGATTCGAGTACAGTCGTTCGCGACAACAGCCAAATGCACACAGCTTCTGTATAGGCTCGACTTTGTGCATAGAAACTACTTGGCAAGGCATATTTCTACCTTGGCATAATCTACAAAGAGGAGCTCTGACAGCTTCCACTCTCTATAAAGGAGCGCGGTGTGAACTATCTCCGCAAAGGTCTACTAAGCCAAACTCTCAACGGCAAAGAAATCACTACTACCAGATAACCCATTTTTCACATCAATCAACTATTTCCTACCAAAGTAATGGCAGCAAAAGTCGATGTCAACAATAAGGTCTATAAGCTAGCCGCGCTGCCGTTCATTCTAGAACGCAAGGGCGACTACGATGAAGCCATCAAAATCTACAAGAGCGCGATAAGTGTTATGGACGAAACAGCTCAAATATACAAAAAAGGAAATGCCCTCAAAATCCACCGGAAAATGTTCGAGAGACAGGCCCAAGTTCTTCGAGAACGCCTAGCCTATCTCGAAGGCCTAAAGCGCAAGGGCAGTTTCGACGATATAATATTGCCTCCGACAATCCTGGATGCGATGGAAGAGATAGAACACGAGGACGGAAAGACTCGGTCATTGACCCAGGTAAGCCGCACCATCCGGGATATAGCACACGTTTTCTAGATCACTGATACTTCTCGACTTCCAGATCCGCAAGGACCTTAATACTTTCCGCGGAGATAACCCCAGTCAATCTAAGGATATCAGCAAGGCTCCAGCCCACCTCCTCCCATTCCTCAATACCGACGCCTCGCAACGTCCCTTTTTCTCGTTGACACTTTCTCCCTCGTTGCCAACGGTCACGTATCGAATTACACATTCCTCAGAACTCGTCCACCTGGGCACGCGCTCATATTGGTTTTTCGTCAAAGACTCAACAAACACACACGTCTTATACGCCCTCCAATTCGTCTGGAGTAACGAAGCACCCATCGTCGAAACCGTCCTCCGACGCGCCGGGGAATTCCTACCCCAAATCGGAGCGACGAGTGTGAGACTGCAGAAGACTAAAGGAGGCAGTTTCCGGCTGGTGACGCGGACTATCCCCGATATGGGCCCAATAACTGAGATTCCGGATGGAGAGTTACAGAGGAAGGATTGGTCGCCGCGACGATTTGAGTACGGGGGACGCAATTTCGTTTGGAAGACTGCTGCGGCGGAGGGTAAGAAGGAGGGTGGGATTTTTGGGAGCTTTGGCTTTGCTTGGGAAACTTTGTATGAGACTAAGCGGGTGTGGGCTAAGAGTGGGAGTAGGACTGGGAAGATGGAGGATGAGATTGTTGGTCCGAGACTTTGTTGGGGGGAGAAGAAGGGGGGATACGGTGCTGATCATAGTATTCATATGGTTGGTGGTTTGGATTTGTATTTCAGGGAGCATTTGCTTGCGGTTCAGTTGTCGAGGTTGGGTCGTGGTAGTTATCCACCGCAAAAGGATACTCAGGGGATTGAAGCTGTATCTGTTGGTGTAGGGTGGATTTCCATTGCTTCGTCTTTGGCATGAGATCATGGTGAGGGGCTTGGGTTTGTTCTTCTCTGCATATATTTATCTTTTTTATGATAGCGAATTTTGCTTTTAGTCATGGTAAAGAAACGAATTAACAAGTTTCCGATACACCATTATCTAACTCTCGTGAGTAAAATATACAGTTAGGGCCCCGCCAGGTCAACTGTCTAGTGGCTGTTTTAAGTATCTCTAAGTGCTTATCCAAATTCCTAGCGACAAGAGAGGTTGTTGACCTTCAACCTCACCCCGAGTCGCCAACTGGCAAGACAGTAAATGCACATTCGGATTCGAAGGAGTTGCTCAAGCGAAGTTACAAAAGTATCTAACGGTCAAGATATACCTGATCAGCATGTGTAGGACGGTGTCGCGTCTTGGAAGAAGCTCTAGCAGAGCCTTCAGCTCAATCAATGTTTCTATCAGTATGTATTGCTAAGATATATTCCTGGCATCTCACCCTTCTATACATCAATTTCCTTCCCATCCAACCACTCTTTAGCAAGTCGATACAACAAATCATGCTTCTCCCCACAAACAGTCCCAGCATGTCGACGATGACCAGGCATATCCCTCAACACCGAGACCCCCATAGTAAGCTCCTGGCAGTATGCCAAACACTTATACCCCTCGGGATACGAGTTAAGCTTCTCCACATCAATGTCAGGGAAGTGATTCGGTATCACAGGCAACAGTTTATCCTTCTCATACCAATGTCGCACAAACCGCGCGCCCCAGCGACCATCCACTTTTTCGAAGAAGAAACAAAAACGGCAATCTGCCTCCGCATCCACTTCTATACCGTCGATTGTGAATCGCTGCGTGATAGTTGCCTTCATCTTTGTGACGGCGCGACTCGCATCAGATGTAATATCTGTAGTCACTCCGTGACATCGGTGCATGATGAATGCACCCTTGTCCATCCCCGCTTTAGAGGCCGCTATGAAGTCCAGGTAGGACACTCGGCCGGACCAGGTGGTGTAGACATATGCCCCTGGGTGGAAGATTGATTCGAAATTCTCCCATTCACAGGCATCACTGTAAGGGTTGTTTAGTCACAATCAGAAAATATTCTTGTAGGTTTGTTTTTACCGGTAGCAAGGCCATCCCTCAGCTAGCTCGCGGAGTTTCGCACGTTCGAGTACCAGGTTATCTGGGCCATTGTTGCGCATGGCATTTTCTGGCCAGGTTCCTTCGGGTAAGGAGTGCAAGTTGGGCATGATGGAACTCAGTTGGCGTAGATTGTCAGTTCAGATTGTGACATTAAGTATACCCTGTTTGCGGGGGTCGGGTAATTATTTTGACGGCTTAGTTCATTACCGGTCAGACTCCGATGATATATTTCTCAGACTTAAATGGCTAAAATGTTTAGACAAAATAATCAGTTTCTTAACATTGGGTATAGACAGGCTCAAATATAGGTTGTATGTAGCACTTTATCTACAGTAACTAGGAGTTGATTCCTTTTCTCTTCGGTTTCCTTAAGCAAGACATTCCATGCACCTTACCGGTTTAGTTTGAAGATCCCCCCCAGCCCACAAACGCCACTTCTCTCCAATCTAGTATGATAATATGCGTCCCCTCCACACATCGACACAAGGGCATCCCAGCTTAATCATCCTTATGCTCCACGCTTAAAAACACATGTTCAAGAACATCCTTTTCCGGCCACAACAGGGACTATTTGAGGACATTAGCCACTATGATCTCTATCTCAGTCCGTGACTCAAAGGCGACCACCGCCCCAATGATGTAGTACGTGATCGGTAGCTTCTTTCCCTGCTCGAGTGTTTTCATTAAGAATCACACTCTACGATCTGCACAAAGCTAGGGCGAAGCGCATCTATCTCGTGAGCTAAACCTTGGCCACCACTGAGAAATTGAAAGGCGATTTCAACACCTTTTTGAGACCGAATTTTGAAAATCCAGAAGTCGTTATCGGTACTTTGCCCGTAGAACAACGACGGAGTATCAATTCTCTTCGTTGTTCGAGGATCGGGGGCTGTGTGTCGATATGTCGTACAGGCCGAGATAGACGCCACTCTTGACGGCAGCACAGCAGAATCTGAGGTGGCACGGGTTACGGGTATGGAGGCACTGCTCGCACAGGCATTTGACCAGTTTCTACTTTGGACGGGACTTGAGCCGCCGAGGGAGATTATGACGGAGGCATTGTGGTACTTGGTAGAGAGCGGGCTACTATGGCTACAGATGGCATGCTTTAGATGTGGGGCATAACAGGCCATATTTAGAACATTTGACAGGTACGATATGCAATTGTTAACACTAAGTGCATTGCTCAATCAGCGCTCGACACGAGAAATCCTACTCATTGGATCATTTTGGTGGATAGATAGGATGTTCGGCTATTCCATTGCTTTCGTGTCAATCAATACTTCCCCACACCGAGATCACCGAAGGAAATAGATAACTCACGCTGTGTCTTCCATTCAGGCAATCCACAGATAGTCGACGACCCAATTGGTTTGGGTCTCTGATAAACACACCTCTGAGACATCCGATTCCCCCAATCGCGAATTTCCTGCTCCAAGATCGGCAAGTTATGACAGTTCACTGGAAGCCATCCCGTAGCCGTAGGCTGGATCAGTAGTGCAAGGACATTCAAAACCCAGAATTTGCTATTACTGCTTCTGCCAGGGCAGTTGAGACTGCTGTCGTAAGACCTTATCACCCTGTCGACAAACGGATGCAAGGGACGAGTGATATCGGCGATTCGGAACAGACCCGTTAGAAGTGGTGTGTTGAAGATCCCGCCGGTATACTCATGCTCAGGTCTCAGACCTGATCCTGTGTCTACGACGTGGTATGTCATTCCTCCAACGGAGTCCGAGTGCAGGTAAAGACCCGAGTAGAATTCATTGGGTTCGGGTGGTTCCTGACGGCTTTGGAGAATGACATAGAGTCCGCCGACTTTGAGATCTGCAAGAGACATTTCGAGCGATTGGCGGATGGGGTCTTTAAGTTTGGGCTTGTTGGCAGTTTGCTTTCCCTGCGCGTTGGGTAGGCACGAGTTGGGTAGAGTGCATGCTAGCTCGAGGCTTTACGGTGAATTTTTAATGTCAGGTACTTAAATCTCCGATGGACACGTTTGTCAACTGGCAGCTCATGTGCCCAGGCATTTGTACCCCCCTATGGTCTGTTGCACATCAAACGCGCTTGGTGATGCCGCAGGTCCCAAGTCAATTCGAGTGCGGTTCAATTTCGATATGCTTTTCTTAAATAGCTAGGAATCTCTAGGGCAGTAGTAAATTCTAAACACATCATTTTATCTCCTAGGCCAGCTACAATTCCACTTTATATTTATCAATATGGTTGGTATCAGTAGAAAAGAGCTTAGTATTAGTTCTCCATGCCCCTCAATTTCAAATTACACTCGGCCGTTGGCGTGATGCCAATTCCTCCACATTATGCACCGGCTTTCGTTAGTTCTAGAAATTTTAGTATGTATCACGTTTGTGTGACCTGGCATTTGTCACTAGATATTGTGGACAATGTCTACCAATAGTGTTTCCTATCACATCCCTTTATGCGGCTCCTCGGTTCATCATCCCATAGTTCTTTCGAAGCGCTGGAAACATAGTCGTACTACTTGCCGGATGCTGACGGATGCACGATCACCAGAGTCATGATCAATCACAGACCGTGTATCCGTTTGACAGATCATATCAGGCTTCCACATTGAAAATCCAACTAATGCAGCCTCAGTGACTATCAGATCACATCTAAGAATATTGGAAAATTTCAATGTTGACCAGATAATATCGGAATTTTATTTTTTGCGAGATATTGGAAGAAAGGAATTGAGTTCCGGTCATCCATGGGAAGGGAATCAACAGAGTCTCGTCTAAGTCAATATAGGCATCGCGCCCGGGGAAGAACCGTGGAAGACATTTGTTTGTTGTTTTTGGAATATTCTAGAAGTCAATAATTGGGAAAAGAGTCCAGTGTGAAAGAACAAGAGATGATGAAGTTATGTTATATGTTGTAGATGACTGCCTAGTGATCTACAGCCAAATGTGACTGTACATATTCTCCGGGGATCCAATAAGTCGCGGGGTTACCTGTCAAAGTTAATATAAGCCATGGACAAGACCTTAAAGAACATCGAAGAACGGGAAATACGGATCAACCTCCCGATCTGCATTTGCATCTGTCAAAAAACGGCGTGACTCAGACCTTTTCAGGTTAGTAGGCACATTAGCAGTAAAAAGATTAGTCGTCATTAAATAGATTCAGGGTTCTAAAGGTGGGATGTCATAATTTTTCCGATCTATCCAATCATGAAAAGTGACAGAGGTGTGCGGGATGATGCAATTATGCAAGGCGGGCGTCTACTGCAAGCCAGGCCAAGACGAATATGCGGTGTCGAGGGCCTAACTAGCCCTACAATATATCGACCGATGCCCCTAAAAGCGCCAAAGAGGGACCAATCTCCACTAGATCCACTTCGGAAGAACTTGTAGATATTTTAGATGTTGTACATGTTGTAGAGAGGTATAAGTAATTGCGACCTACAATGGAGTAGTAGATTGGTAAAAAGGAGAAGTAATATAATTGAATCCCCGCTTTATATTGTTGTTGATTGCACGTTCCTTAATGGGGCCGTGGCTTAAGCCAATCACCCTATACAATTTAGGTAAAGATTGGAACAATTAGTAAAGTAGGGGCTGCTATAACTATACACTCAAGTGTATATCAAGATACAAAACAGAAGAATAGAAGAATAGTAGTATAGAAGAAAGAAGAAACAAGACCCCTACTATGTAATATAAAGAGCTTGTAAAAAAAAAACAAAAGCAACTTCAATGGCGCGTCCCCTTTTTCTGACCCAATCACCTTTTTTCTCCCCACTACTTAGGTATCTCCTGAATTTCCTTTCGCCCCTTCTTTCTCTTCTCTATTTTTTCTAGTAAACAGATCTCTTTGTTTTATTATATATTTTCTGTTTGGTTTACCCCAGACGTGGAAAAAAAAAAATCAAAAATCTTTGGGAAGAAAAGAACATCTGGAACAACCTTGGAAGCTTGGTTTTCTCCATTTATTTCTTCCCGCTCCAACCTCTCCCCCCTAATTCTCCCACCCTTTGTTTTTTTTTGGAAAAGGACTAAGGTGGATTTCGCTTTAAATTATCTTGCGATCCCTTTTTTATCTTAATATCTCTTTTTTTCGTTTCACTTTCTCTACTTGAAACTCATAATGGCCTCAAAGGTGAGCAGTTTATCCTTGTTTTGGGCATTCCAACAGCTAACCCTTATTTATCAGTTCCTAAGAGAATACAAGCTCGTGGTTGTCGGCGGTGGTGGCGTCGGCAAGTCCTGCTTGACTATCCAGCTGATCCAGAGTCACTTTGTAGACGAGTACGATCCAACAATTGAAGGTGAGTCCCCCCCCCGTTTCATCAGCCGCGCGGAACCCATCGCGTCTTCCCCAAGGGTGTTCGAACAACATGGCTGATTCGGAATCCTCTTCCGCAGATTCCTACCGCAAGCAGTGTGTGATCGATGATGAAGTCGCTTTGTTGGATGTCCTGGATACAGCAGGCCAGGAGGAATACTCCGCTATGCGAGAACAATACATGCGAACCGGCGAGGGATTCCTTCTCATCTACTCCATTACATCGCGCCAATCCTTCGAAGAAATCATGACCTTCCAACAGCAAATCCTGCGCGTCAAGGACAAGGATTACTTCCCCATCATTGTCGTTGCCAACAAGTGTGATTTGGAAAAGGAGCGTGTGGTCTCCGAGCAGGGTATGTGGTTCCCCCCCCTGAAACTCCTAGTCTCAAAATCCGAATCCCAAATTCCGAATCCCGCTAACAATCACTCCAGAGGGCGAAGCGCTCGCCCGTCAGTTCGGTTGCAAGTTCATCGAAACCTCCGCCAAGTCCCGCATCAACGTCGAGAACGCCTTCTACGACCTCGTCCGCGAGATCCGTCGCTACAACAAGGAAATGTCCTCCTACCCCTCCGGCTCCGGCGCGTTCGGTGCCCGCGCACCAGAGGGCAAGATGGACGTGAGCGAACCGGGCGAGAGCGCCGGCTGCTGCTCCAAGTGCGTCATCATGTAAAACAATACCAAAAACGATCCGCCGCGCGAATCCCCGAAACCAGAACGGAAAGGATTTTATATCCCTTGGGAAAGATATGTTGTTTTTGGCCTTAATCCTCAGATCAGGGAAATACGGAGCAATATTGCAAGCTCGACAGAAAAACCAAACCAAACCAGAAAAAAATACCAAAGAAGTGGCATTGTCGTTTGTGTTACGGATGTTTGTGGGTTCTTCAAACTCGCATTCTTGATGACTGCCGACCTTGACGCCCAACCTCGTCTCACGAAACATTTTGATTCCCCTTTTGTTGTCCGATTGCGTCTTTGTTTTAGTCCCTTTTTTGATTTACTGTTCAAGTCTTTGCGAAAGATCCCTGGTGTTTATCTATCGCCTTTTATCATTATTTGTCGTTCCACACGACACGGCTGTCAATATATGTTCTTTCATGGCATGGTGGATTGCTTTCCATCGTTGCGACATGTACCTTGGTTTTGAGCTTGTCCTGGTATGATTGTTCGAGTGCTTTGCGTACCATATATGCCCATCTACCTAGGTATCTATCCCCGATAGTGCAATCTACTCGGTTCGGTACCTTATATCAAGGTTCTATGACCTCTTCACAGGGCTGCTATGATCTAGATCCTGGGTGTTCTGGATGCATCAATCTCACTTATAGCTTCATGATAACCTAGCCTGGTCAACATTTCCATGTTTGACTCTAAAATACACATATCAGATTGCTATGCTCATGTGCCACACGTATTTAAACGTCGCAATGTATGTAAGAACCAATCTACTGGCTGAAAACCTGATCCTGGTCGGACGGAGCATCCAACTCATCCTCCTTGGTAACAAGCTTACCCTGAACATTCTCCTCAACCTCGCCAACCAACGACTCCATGTAAGCCTTATCCGCCCCAACCAAAGTAACAGTATTGCGCTTCTTACCCCACCGCGGATAACTGCCAACCTTGATCCCCCGAGACTCAACCTTCGCCGCAAGCTCAGTCAAGTACGGCGCCACCGCACTCTCCGGCAACGGCGTGCTAATCATCAACCGGAACGTCCCTTTACCCTCAGGGTCCGTCAAGCGGGGAATAAGGAGCGGCTTCAAGTTCTGCAGCAACCGCTCGAAGAGTCGCGGCACGCCAGGCAGGATATGCACATTGCCATTCACCACCGCGACCGGCACCCACAAGTCATCTGCGACGAACACAGCCTGCGACTCGGCGGGCAGCTTGGGGTCGAAGGGCAGCTCGACCATGCGCAATTTAGCAGTCAGGCCTGGTGATGGTGTTTCCCAGTCGAAGTTGAGTTGCATGGGGTGGGGTTTGGAGAGACGTTTCATGCGCTCGAAGGCCGGCTCGTGCAGTGCCAGCTTCAGGTTGAAGGCCTTGGCAATTGAGGAGTATGTGATATCATCGTGTCTGTGACATGTGTTAGTTGTGCATGGGGCGGAGCTGGGGACGGGGTTGAATGCGGAGCTGGGATGGATGTTGTACGCACGTGGGTCCGATGCCGCCGCTGGTGACGACAAAGTCGTAGCGTGAGCTCATGCGTCGTACGGCTTCTATTATATCCTCTTCGTCATCGGGGATGACCTCGACTCGCTTTAGGTCGATGCCGAGCGAGAAACAGAACTTGGCGAGGTACGGCGAGTTCGTGTCGATGGTCTAGGGTTGGGGTAATGTCAGGATCCTGCTCGTGGAGCCTGTGGATATTGAATTACCTTTCCGCCGAGAACTTCATCGCCGATGATGAGGCATGCTGCCGTGTGGATGGGCTTCGCGTTCGCGGCTGATGTCATCGCGGGCGGAGCGGAGCGAAGGGACAGGGATGGGGTCGAGAAGGAGGTGGTTGGTTTATAGGGACTGAATGGACGCGAGACGTGTCGGGTCAGTAGATTCAGTCGGTTGAGCATGAAGATGTAGGTGGAGGAGGTTGGGTCTGGATTGTTCAAAGCGTGGAGAAAGTGAGGTGGGGGGAAAGGGAAACCTCCGCCCGCATTTCGGGCCTCACATTCCTAGAGCCTTCAACGTTTTTCAAGTTGGACATATCCAGTGTTATCTTTATCAGTGCATTTTAGCGCTAAACTCACGACATTGTTTACTTGATTTCCCTGCGTATCCGACTTAACGTCCAAAATGGTGAGATGTCCTTCCGCGGTTGAGTGGCATAGCCAAGCTGCTCGCAAGTATCAGGCGCTGACTTATGGTAGTCTGATTCACGACTATATTTGTTCTCTCCCGAGACCAAGGAGAAGCTGCGCAAATTCCGTCTGGGCACATCGAGAGCCAAGGATGCGCAAGCTATCATCTGTATGCGCCCCTAATCCTGCTTTCCCACGTCTCCCATATTTCGACAGAAGCCGGGCTATACAGCACGTACATAGTGCCAGTCGCAGCCATACCGGTATCATTTTCTGCGCACTAGCTGACGAGTACCACATAGATATCATCGATGCAAAGACCCAGGAGATCCGGCCCCAAGACGATGAAGTCTACTCCAAGATGGAAGATCTGGCCGATGATCTCCCCGATTCCTCGCCCCGATTCATTCTCCTCAGCTACCCAATGACCACGGTAAGTTGTCTAATCCGTATGACACACATTGTACTAAAGAAATTCCACAGAAGGACGGCCGTCCCTCAGTCCCTTATGTTCTCCTCTACTGGCTCCCCGAGAACTGCAACCCGATGCAACGGATGTCGTATGCAAATGCAGTGGAACTCATGCGCAGCAGTGCCCAAGTCAACCGAGTGATTGAGGTGGAGGCGGATGAAGACATCATCGACATCAAGTCCAAGCTGACTGGGTCGGATTAAGGCACCCAGGGGCTAATGCATCTCGTGATTGGAGAGCATGTGGGTTGGAAACATATACCCAAGGCGTGGGATTTGTAGGGCGTTTTTTTATTTCCTTTTTTTTACGGAATCGCTGGATCCGATTGGCTTGCAAATGCAGCCCACATGGAAACACTTTGTGTCGGTGTCGAATGTATTGGAATTCGAAATCTGACATGCGCCTAATTGCCTAGACACTAAATCCCGGCATTTCACTCCGTCGATCAAGAGCGTTGTTCAACGCGATTTGTGATCTATCGGACAGTTCTTAACGGTTCGTTTGTCCCCGCTAGTGGTAGATCTCGCGAGTTACGAACTCCAGGATTAGTCCTGTTTTAAGTTTGTGGATGAAAATGGCCAAGGCCTGTCACCGGGGTTGCCGATGCTCACCTGGGCTCAGCCTGGGTTGCAGTCAGTTGACTGTATGGCCTAGGTCTTGATGACAGCTTGTAATGATTTGGGGTTACGATTACTATCAGCCAGTCCTGGAGGGGCGATGGGCCCCAGCTAAGCCATATCCACAGATGCACACCTGGGCTGATTGATACAACTAGACCTAATATTTACTAGGGAATCTACCTTCGCTTTCGAGCGCAGAATCCTTCGAGATTTTTGGGGTCGATCATCGTAGGCGGTAGCTTATACGCTCGTATGATTTCCGCCCCGCTGCGTATGTGGCCGAAAAAGACTCCGAGTTTTTTCATTGATACAATTGGCGGCTTTCTCTTGCTCAGTTACAATGTGTGGATTGAAGTGGACATGCAATATCTGGCAGTGGTTGATTGGTCTGTAAATGTGATCGCCCACTACGAAAATGTCCTTTCTCTCCACCGTTCGCTAATTTCTTGTTTAGAATTTAGTAGGTTTGGTGTCTGTGCAGATTAAACATGTCTATAAAATTCTCAAATAAACTTATACTTTACTATGTGCAGTTCAATGTTTTACACTTAGGAGAATTAATTTTTTTCACTTATACATAGTACCAATGGGGTGGTACAAGGGTCCGAGATGGCGGTGGAAAGGAGGATGTGTCATCCGCCTTTACGTAGCTTTGGCCCGGGGGCCATTGCCCCGGGAGTGATCATGCATATTTGGAACATTTGATATGCAGTGCACAGGTACTGGGAGTATAAGTACTGGTAGATAAGAAGATACATGCCTGTGCAGTGGGATATATACAGCATACAGAATATACGGGCGTATTTAGGTCTCTACTCCCGTACACCTGGGTCATGCTGCATAAAACCCGGGATAAGTGCATATGTTGCACTATACGGAGTATGATCTACTCCGTAACCTTGGAAGTAGATTTTCATTTGAACGGGGGTATACAGAGTATATATAAATACATATATCTTATAAGCCCCCAGCCAATACCACACTATGTATGTATACAGCAAGGCTCGACCTCCACTTTCTCCCTCCACAGGGAAATTTCGATAATTCGCTTTTATTTTCCCGAGGGGCTGGCTCTGCCGAATTTTATAAAAAATAAAAAATAATATAATCAATTTTTAAGCCCACTATTGCAGGGGTAAGTGGATTGGCTAAGCCATCGGGATAATCGCCTCTCTGAACAGTTGCAGTAGTGCAGTACCGAGTCGAACTCGCTTCGATTTTCCCTCTGTTAAGAGCACAGTTCATTATAGTTTTTAAAATTGGAATTCTCCTTCACGTAAGTTACGAACTCTCCGTATTTATACTTTTGTAGTTTGCGCTTTGGGATCCCCGTGTCATGCATCACGCATAGCCCCTAGTCCAAAGGAGAGATCCCCGTTTGGCTGGACTTTGCCACACAGATTCTGCATGGTTTTCTTCACAGTAATTTAGTCAGCATAAAGGGAATATTCTCTGGAAATAAGAATCTATAATAAGTTATAATACATCATAAGATAAGTACATATTCCATGTTGTACCAATGTATGGAGTACATGCAACAAAAAAAGAAACTTAAAAAGCTCACGATCTCCACGGCAATTCAAATTTCTGTTTCAAAAGGAAGTTAATGCCCCTCAACCATTTCCGTGATAGACCAATAAGTTAACTCTTTTTGGAAACGCCCGGGATGGCGGGTGCTGCCGTAACCAGAGATGTCTGGCCCACTGGGCTCGAGACCTGAAATGGAAACTATCTACGGGAGTACACAATACAACACAACTCTATGTTGTACGGAACGTACTTTTGTATAACACAAACGTTGTCGGGAGAAGAACCAATGACGTGCCAAGAAACAGGGGGGACCCATGCTGTGTTACCAGTTAAATGGACATTTCCCGGATACCTAGGTATAAGATACAACAGAGAATCTCCTGAGACTTTCGAGGCCAAAGCCATTTTATTTTTTTAAATGTCACCGGGTTGGAGGAGAAAGAGTGGGGAGTGCACATCAGAGACTAAATGGGAGATGTCAGAGTTACTAGGGCTATAACTAGAGGTACATGATAGTCAGTATCTTTTAATAATAGTTATTATGGAGAAATACTTTAGTCTATGTACCTGATTCGGAGAAATACATAAATCTGAAGAAAAAAAAAACATAAAAACAAAAATACATTTCAAGGCAAAATAAAAAAATGAAAAATAAAATAATAAATAATAAAAAATAAAAAATCCCAACCCATTCAGAGAACCACAGTCTCGGAATCCCCACGTCTGAGCTTTAGACCTTTTTTTATGTACGCTACTTACCCTCTCTGGTCCACGGGTGATATTCCCTCTCTATAATAATAGGATTGTCCCTTTTCCCTTCTGGCCCTATTCTTCACACTTCTGACTCTGGCTCTGGATATTTGCCATTTTGAATAATGTCTCAAGATGATCGTGGAGATAAGCCCGAGGGCTTCTCTAAATACCTTAAGCGTATGAAGACCGTCCTTCGTCCTCGGTCAATTTCCAAACGACAATCTGTAGCTGGAGTAGTCGCTCCTGCCGAAACGTATGATATACAGCATTTTACTTCAACATTATATACTAACATTACTTAAATACAGTGCAAAAGAAACTGCACCAGCTCCGGCACCAGCATCAGCTCCTGCACCGGCTGCAGTACCAACACCAACACTGGCACCAGTATCAGCACCGGTATCAGCACCAATATCAGCACCAGTATCAGCACCAGCACCAGCCCAGGATATCACCCTCCCAGAGCCAGTTATGTACACCGACTTCAAGACAACCCAGAATGAAAAGGCCCGCGCTCTCTTCGCTAAATACGGCCTAACCATCGACACCAGCGAATGGAAAACACCAACCGACCTCCAGGTAACCCGCGTAACGAAGCCAATCCGCATGCGAGTGCGCCGTACCTGCCACCGCTGCGAAACAACCTTCGGCGCAGAGAAAGTATGCGTCAATTGCCAGCACACTCGCTGCACAAAGTGTCCCCGTTACCCTCCCGCCCGCAAGGATGGCGAACCCCGCAAGCCCAAGATGCCAGAGACCTACGAACGACTCTTCCCCAGGACCTCGCACCTCAAGCTCAGCACCACCAAGGAAATTTCCCTCAAGATGCCGTCGCCTACGGGCGGCGCCGATTTCGTCCATCGACCAGTGCGCCAGCGTATTCATCGCTACTGTCACGTCTGCACTTCTCTCTATACCCCCGGCATCAAGGAATGTCCGAAGTGTAGCCATGTGCGCTGCAAGATCTGCCCCAGGGACCCGGCTAAACTCGATAAATACCCTGATGGCTATCCGGGTGATGCGGATCCGCCTAAACCTCGACCCGAGCGCACGTGGAAGAAGCCTCGTCGCAGAATTCACTATGAATGTCATGTCTGTCAGACTTGGTTCCAGGGTAATGTGGATACTTGTTCGAATTGTGGTCAGGTGAAGTGTGAGAAAACTATACGAATCCCGTACGTGATGACAACCCTATACTATATGCGGGATTACTTTGCTAACGTTTATTTTCTTTTAGAGCTAAAAAGGTTAAACCAGAAACAAGCCCGGAGGTTCTGAAGAGTCTTGAACAGAAGCTAGCAGCTATGGCGCTCGAACAAGAGCCAGGTATTGCCGAAACGGCCTGAGCTTGGAACAGTCTACCCGATTTCTCATCCGACCAACACAATCCTTTATGATATCCCCCGTTTCCCCCCTGATTTTGTCTCCACGTTGTTCATACTGTCTCAATTTGATCTATCCCGATGATAGCTTTATTTTATATACCGTTGGTCCTACCAGGACAGAACATACATAACTTACACTTATATCGGATGGTATTAACTTGCAATGAAACCAATATCCCTGACCGGGGTCACTCTTCACCAGAAACTACCAACGCCTTTTCCCGGTTTCGAGGTTACACATACATACGCATGGATCCCGATGTGTACATTCCCATGACGTCCATGACGTGCATATCATTTATTACACATATTTTAAATATCGAAGTATGGCTTGGTGTACACGTAAGGGAAGATAGTCGGATGCGCACATAAAACTCGGCACAGGACCTAGACCAGGAATTCTAGGATATCAGACGTCATTATACAATTCGCAGACATGTGATATACATACACATATACACAATCCATACTATGAAACTGTACATTCCAGCAAACCCCTCCAGCTTTATTCCCAATCAATTAATAAGTCCTACGTCATGCCTTACCATCTGCATGTGCAATTGCCTAGTACTCCTACATCGTGCGTACTTTCTGCCTTCTCCGATCCCAGCAACACAACTGCAGCGCCTTGTTCCCCGGTCTAAAATGATGTGGTGGCACAGCGCCACGGAAGGTAAACACAAACCGGAACTCTTCCGGGGATGCGCTAGATTCGGCCGGGACATCATACGACTTTTGAAACAGTGGATTGAGTAGGTAGGCGGGTAGCAAACACCGTGTGGCTCCGTTTGGACGGTCCGACCCGTTTTGATTTTGTATATATGTGGATTGTACCCTAGTTGGGGGTGGTGCATGAGGAATTTACCGAGGATTTGGTTTGCATAATGCGCATAATATATGTTTTTACAGGGATTAGATGGTGCATAGTGGGGGAATATAGTGTATAGTGGTTATTGGTTTAGGGAATTCTAGCCCGCTAATAGTCTTTTCCGACGTGAAACTGCTTTTGGGAGTTTTGCATCCGATGACCTTTTTGACCTTCTCTATTTGGTCCAAATGGCAAGATCTATATTTTCAATATCTAAACAAAAGTACTTTACCCCTGTCAGTTATTGCATAAAAACGCATAACCGGAATCTCGGAGACGGTTACCCGTCACAATTCAGATTGTTGGGTCGCGGGGTTTGCCTCAAATCCCGCTGGATACGGACGGAGTACGGCTACTTATATCAGGATTCAATCAAAAGTACCTTTAGCGCATCCATGTAAATAAGGGGGTCGCTTAGGAGTGAACAACCCGGTTCCAGAACACCGGGAATTGAGCGTGTCTTTTTTGTTAAAAAAAAATAATAATGGCCGGGGCCTGGAGACTATGCATTTCAACGGTCAACTAACCTAATTAAGAAGCTATTGCGGTCTCCATTGCTCTACGCGGTGAAATGCAGAGATGGCAAAACGATCGACATCCCACTATCACTAGGAATAAATAACTCCCCTACTAGTATATACAGTACATAGTCGCCACAGTTCAATGTGAGCCACGAAGTAGATCTTGGATCGACATATGAGAACAGGCTGTCATGTTGTAAATATCTACGAAGTAGTGCCAGCCTTGTATGTAGCCAATTCAATCAGGTTAGACCGTCCTACTACATCTAGATCTTGGCACGTCAATACCCACGATGTCGGATGCGCTATGCACCATGGAATATGTACTATTCCGTACCATATTCTAGTTTCGGGAGAATGATATTATGCCGGATCGCACATCTTAGTTCCGTATTCCGTCCGGAGTACTCCGCATAGAGGCATCCTTCTTGCGGTAAATATGACAAATATAGGAACAGGGGTCTTCGATAAGTCTAGATTCTCTCCACCTGTCTTTACCAAAGTACCGGGTTTAAGAATCGGAGCTGTCGTATCTCCAGAGACCAGCCGTTCAAGGGATATATTTTCCTTAATCTACTTAAAGTTTGTCGTGGGTCAGAGGGCTGATTTAGAGTAGATCCTCTTACCGAGAGAGGTGTAGTTATGTGGTCTCTTCAGCTTGGTGGATTCAGTAGTTTCTACTAGTTTTACCCCTTGTCGAGCCTATCGCGCTTTTGATTAGCAATCTATGTCGTACGAATACACACAAAATACAATGATCGACTCTCGTGGTTTCAGGGGAGAGATACAAATAGTCTCAATTGAAAATGTGCACCTTCCAGATATGGAAAGGGTGAAGAAACGGGTGATGTCTTGTTCTTATCAGTCGTATGATCGACTCGTCAGACTATTGACGGTTATAGATCAGAGATTACCATCCCCTTTTCGCACGCACGTTAACGTTACTTGCAACGCGTCCAACACGTAACCCACTAGATTCATATTGATTATTCACATCCAACGCTAAGCCTTGATCCTCCGACTTAGCTGCTCCGTCCCCGCAGCCTTCTCAAAATCATCCACACGATCCACCCGACGCCCTAACCCCCGTCTCAGAATCCAATCCTTGCTACTAATCTCCTCTTCGGTCTGATCCAAAACAGGAATTCGATCAGACCCCTCCAACCGACGCAACATCACACTATCCTCGGGTCGTGCAAAGTACACAAGACTATACCGCGTCGACTCAGCCTGCAGCCCCGGAGGTGCCACAACGCGATGGATGTTCGACCGAAACAGACCGTTGGTAAACTTAACCATTGCATCACCAAGGTTTATAATGGCATGACCAGGTAGTGGGCGCACATATACCCATTCGGCATCAGTACCCGGCGGAAGCACTTGCAGTCCGCCCAGTCGGTTGAAGAGAACAGTCACGCTTCCGAAATCGGTGTGTTGGCCCATTGCCGTACGTCGGTCGTCTACTGGCTGTGGTGGGGCTTTAACGAATCGTACCTGGTTGCCGCTTACGGCTTGTTGGCGGTGCAGATTGGATAGAGTGTCTTTTGGTAGGGTGAGTTGGTCGTTTAGGGTGTTCAGAATTAGGGTTACGATTTCATGGGACCCTTGCATGAATGAGGCCAGTTTAGATCGGTTTTTATGCAGAATCTCTGGGGCTGGGAGGGGATTGGTAATGCCTAGAATGTCGTCTTTGGAAACCTGAGATAGTTGAGCTACGAAGTTCAGGTGGGTGTTGGTGTTGACGTACATTGTAGAACTCGTTTCGGTCGAGATTCCCTTGTTTGTCAACCACTGCAGCTCCTTGGGCTTTATATCCGAAGTATGAGTTCTGTGCGCTGAAATCATACTGTGTTTTCTCGTCGGCGCTCAGCTCGAATAGGCTCTCGCCGACTTGGAATAGATTATCTGCGTCGTCGAGGAGTGAGGTGCCTTGCTTTGAGTCTGATAAATCGAGATAGAAGAATCCGATATCGGTAGATGCTTGGAATAGTCTTTCGTGCTCTGTAGGGTCACCTGCTAGCAGCTTTCCTGACGATAGTCGAAGAAGGGGCGCTGTAGAGACGTCATCTGGGAAAGGTGGAATCCCTGGGAAGTTGTTTGGAATGTCTTTTTGATTGGCCTGGGACTGCATGTTGGTATAAACAAAATCTGGGGAGTTCCTAGTAGACAGTAGCTATCTCAAAGTTTTTTTAGATGTGTCAAACTACAAACCTATAGAAGGGTCTGCGATATATAAACCTCAAAGACGATTGATATATGCGGGGAAGATCAAAGAGCCGAGGGACGATTTAACCCCATGCTGAAATGAGACAGTCTAACATCCGAGAATAATTAGAATGTAAAAAATAGAATACAAAACATAGAATAAGTCCAAATAATGTATACAAAGTGGTTATAGCATAGATCTATACACCGTAAACGGCATATCTTATCGTGTGACATCAAATAATTTTTCTCCAACCACAACATTCCCCCAACTCCAATCTCCCATCCACAACCTAACAAAAGAATTTCCAAAATAAGAGCCAACCAACATCCAAAATAATCAAATGGCCTCCCCAGCCCCAAAATCCCACATCGCCCACACCCTCCTCTCCCGCGCCCACTCCCCAGACAGCGCAACGCAACAATTCACCGAACGCATCAAACAAAAACCCCTCTTCCTCCGCGCAACCTCCCCCTCAGCCTCGGACAACCGCTCCCGCCGCCGTCTCCACCGCCTCCGCAAGAAAGACTACTTCCTCCGCCACCAAAAGCCGCGCCCGCTCTCAGCGCGCGAAAAGCGCAAATCAGGCTTATACGACCTCCCCAAGGAAGAATGCAAATATGCCATTTTCAAAGGCCTGCATGAGCTGTGGGTCGGGTATATGCAGGAGATCCTGGATTTGAAGGGCGCGCCACATGGGCATGTTTCACCTACGAGTCATGGGAGTAAGCTTGTTAGTGCGGATTACCATGGGGCTGAGGTTGAGGTTGTGAGGAGTGGATGTGCTGGGAGGGTTGGTGTTAAGGGGATTGTGGTGCGGGATACTAAGTTTACGTTTGTTATTGTTACTGAGAAGGATGAGATGAAGAGTGAGTTTGGGGAACATCAGATTTATGGTGGGGATTCAGAGGCTGACTTTTGTATAGCTATACCCAAGGAGCATACTGTTTTCAGGTTTACGGTGCCTTTGGCTGTGGAGGGTGGAGATCAGAAGCAGGATGATAAAGCTATGCCGTTGGTTTTTGAGCTGCATGGGAACCAGTTTGAGAATCGGGCTGTGGATAGAGCTAATAAGAAGTTCAAGTGGAGGAATATTGATTACATTTGAGTTGGGGATCCTGAGATCATTCTGTCCGGTTTTTGTCGATTCAATATCGATGGAATTGATTGCTCAATTGTGAAGCGGCCTCGAGAGTTGCAAGTCGATCCTGTCATGAGGTTGATACTACTGAGAGTATCTGGGCTTCGAGCTTCATGACTATACTTTGCGGAGACACGCTGGTGTTCCATGAAGTTAGACTCGTTCTTGTTTCATCAAGGCCACTGAATGATACCACAGTGATATCGCAGAGCGCAATGTGGCATCCCACACAGCAAAGGAAAGAGCGCTGAACGCAAAGTTGCAGCTCGAACCCATCAAAACGTCGGGGAGGACGGCCAATTGGAATAACGATGTTTATGAACAAATTTACCACATTAATCGCCTAGAGATGTCTAACAGGCGAAACATACCATTTATAACTGTGACATGATCTATAGATTTACCAGGATAATTGTAATATGTAAATGTTTATTTGATGAAGAGTTTTCTGCGAATGGAATCATAGTCATATGGTATGTTATTTCGCGTCGGGCAATGCACGAATAGACCAGAGACATGACGACCCTTCTTAACCACACGCTGTTTGCCCTCTAGACCCCCGAACCGAGTCGCTCGAAGGGAGCCCCGATGGTAGCCTTGCTGTCATGATAGAGCACCTTTGGGGCGGGTATGTCATCTGATCTTCGTTGATCGAGGACGATTTAAACCGCCAGCGAGGTATTTCTTCCCGGTTCAATGAGACCAGGCACAGTAGAAAGTGTGCATCTGGTTCGAGTAAGCGGAAGGCAGGCAAGGACGACCCAGTAGCGCGTTGCATGAGCCATGCAATCCTTGAAAGGGCAAATCGAAGCCATAGGCCTGATAGATGGGATATCAAAACAATGAAGGATATGAAACCCTTCACTTCCTTGATCCTTCACATTCCAGCCCATTCAAGACTGAAAGCCCGCACAGTATCCACACGATCAGCCTCCGAATCAACCTCATTGATTCCCTTTTGTGCTCCGCCGATCAAGAAACCCTTCTTCACACCGGTGCCCAGTCTGCCGCCGACAACGAGATCCATTATATCGATACGCTGGTCCCAGTCGTAGGACACCACGAGGAAGTGCGAGTGGAAACGAAGTGGGTCACCCGGGTAGGCCATGTACTGGCACCCGAATCGCAGACCGGGAGAGAGGAAGTATCCTTTGGAGTGGAGGTGGGCGAAGAGAGGATAAGAGGGTGGCACTGCGGGTGCGGCAAGGTGAGTCGATGGTGGAGGTGTGGGAAGAGGCGGGTAAGATGTTGCGGGTGTAATGGCCGTTGCGACCTGCAGGGGTGTGTTCATCGAGCCGGCGGATGGAGACGATGAGCGGGCCTCTGTGTTGAATAGGTCAACGATGGCAGCGTTCTTCGGCGACGAGGCGGAAGTGGGCTCATCAGGAACCGGAGCCGCCTGGGCGGCAGCACTGGCTTTGGCTTTGGCCTTGGCATTTGCTTTCTTTTCTTCTATTTTCTTCAATGTCTGTTCCCTGTTGCGCTCTTTGCGGTCCGATTGGATGCGCGAGATATGCAGGCCTTGGGATTCGAGGTCGCGGAGGTACCGTCTGCGATCCTCTTCTAAGAGGGTGTTCATGCCGTCGTGTGCCTTGGCTTCGTCTACGATGCAAGCTACACCCTTGTCCACTAACAGCCGTGCCTCCTCGGGCATTAGCTCGAGTGGGAGACCCAAAAAGACATTCTGCTGTGGGATCTGAGGCAGAGTCCCGATGAGCACACCGCAGATGTGATGCTCACGTCGCAGGTACGTCACGGCGTCAATTGAGAACAACAGGTATCTACCGGATACATAGGAGATCGGAATTGGAAGGTCTGGTTGGAAATCCATATTTTTTTTCTTTCTGATTTGAGATTTGTGGGATTTTTCAAGAATTCTATGGCAAGGACTGTTAGCACTTGTCCAAAATGCAAAGATGCAGGCAGCAAGGTAAATTTTGGGATCGCAATTCATTTTCCAGTACGTTTCTCAGCAAGCGCTCAGTGACGTATCAAAGAGCTTCAGGGGATTGACAGATTGTAGTTAAATAATCATGCGAGTGGGGGAGATGGTAGAAGACGAGAGGGAAAGCTTACCATTAAAAAAGTATTAAAGTGTCGAGAACATAAAATCAAACACCCAAGATCTTTGGATTTGACCAGCAAAGCCAGGGTTGATTGCAGAAAGAAAAGAAGAAGAGAAAAACCAAAAAAAAGAAGAAAAGGAAAAGCTGAGCTTATACGCTAACCCTATTTGGGAATAGTCATCTTGGCAAGCGAACTGCTGAACATCATTGTTTATCATCATCTTCATTGGCATTCGTTGAATATTCTATATTTCTTCTTTTATAAGGCATCATGGGTTTCCTACTACTGCTGTTCCTGGTATTCTTTGCACCACTGCTGCTTTTTGTCGGTCAGTATCACGCAGCATCCTGAGATAGCTAGTCGCGACCGCATTACTAACACCGAACAGCATGGCTTGCAGCTTCATCGTGCCTGGGAAATCGCCTCCGTTCTATGCGACCAGTAATGGACGGATATGGAGCGAGCTACCTCCGCACAATGGCCAATTCAGGTCCTGCCATGTCCGAGCAGATCGAGATGGACGATATGCTAGCAGAACCAGGGACCCAACGACACTTTGAGGAGGATGATTGAGTTGGGGTAACCACAGAGATAATTAAGCGTCTCAGAATTCGAGATCTGATTTCTTGGGCATTCCGCCTGGGGCCGACGCATCTTGCGCTTCTGTGTCTCCCTCGGCTGGTGGCAGACTGAACGGTTTAATCTCGAATCGCCGACGGCTCAGAATAAACGCCCAATCCTCTCCAACATTCTGATCGCTTCCACCTCCACGCTCATGCAAAACTGGAAGGCGATGCGTCTTGAGCATACCCTGCGGTGGTTCTTCCTGTGAGGTCGCCGCTCCCGAGGTAGCCATCGCATCCGCAGAGTGCGGGAAGGGACAAAGCTCGATGACCCCGTCACAGAGTAGTTCGATCCAGCGAACCAGCCCCGATGAGCGGGGGTAGAGTGACAGAGGAATGGTGATCATTGCGGTCACGCGCGTGTTGTGCGCACTCATCAGTGCCTTGAGAGCGTGGAAGAACTGGATCACATGTTCGGGTTGGCAGGCGTTCGGCGGGTAAATTGTGGGGTTGAGTAGTGAAGGAATGACGATACGGTGGATTGTATTAGTGTCACTGGATGTGATTGAGGTCCGGAGTCGTTTGAGGATGGCGAGGAATGGTGACTCTTTTGAAGGCATGAGTGGGATGAAGGACATATTTGTGATGGACGGATGAGTGAGACGTTTCGTGAGATCAAAGGCATGACAGAAAGCGGGCGCTTCTTTTGCTGCTGCATCCTGTTCCGCAGGATTCGTAGGGGCTATATCTATCAGCATATCGAAGCTATCAGTAGTCTTTTGTTTCAATACTCACCACCCCGCGAACCAGCAACAGCCCCAAACTCGCCCAATCGCTCGTATCGCCATGCAATCTTCATACGATCATCCTTGCGTCTGTCAGATCTCTTCTCATCCAGGGACTCCGCCGAGCCGATCAGACCAGGCAAACTTCGGCCCCATTGCTCTGGCACTCCAACCACATGGACCTTCTGGTCTTGGATGACACCCTCTGCGGCATAGTAACGCAGCAATGCGCCGGCAAAATCTGTAGTTCCGTTTTCTTCAACCAATAAGAGTTTTCCCATTGGAAGTCCTGCATGGCCTGCAAGAAGATTATCTAGAGAGCGAGTTCCTGTCGAGGTTGTTGGTCGTCCATCATCGGGGGAGGGGCGAATGCCCGGCGTGCTTTCTGGCGTAGCGGGCTGTGCGCCAGCATTGGGAACAGCGTTGCGGTCAACTCCAGGAGAAAGACCAATGTTTCGTTTGCGAAAGGACATGGCGAAGAAGTTCAAATGAAATAAAACCAACCCAGTAAAGCTTTAACTAGGGAGCTGATGTCAAGCCAACGAAATCGTTATCGGCGGGGACCAAAAGGCGGCAGAAAAAAAAAGCTTCAGTTCTCCGATCAACCTCTCCACCTCCGACTCCAACTCTTCTCTTCACCACTCTCGCACTACCAACCAGCCATTGCGGGCCTCTGAACCTACGATAATTTGTGTGCGATTGTCTGCGCATAACCTGCTCTACCAAAATCCCCATTCCCTATCCATAGACCGAAAATCCAGCGGTCGCAACCTTCATCATGTCCGACCCGCTCCTCTTCGAAGATACCTTCACGATCACCTCGATCAACGCCCAGAAGTATGACCGCGTCTCCCGTCTTACTTGCAACTCCAACGATGCCTCCCTCACTTTCACCCTCGATGTGAACACTGAGCTGTACCCATGTGCGGTCGGCGAGTCTCTGTCCCTCGCTCTGGCCTCGACTCTCTCTCTCGACGGCAAGGAGGACACTCGCGCCAGCTGGAGGGAGGTCAGCATGGGTGAACAGACCCTAGCGGATGACTACGATTATGTTTGCCACGGCAAGGTGTACCGCTTTGAAGAGGGTGCCACTAAGGATACCATGTGAGTTTCCTTGATGGGTCAGTTCTTTGGTTCTTGCGCAAACTAACGTTTACATTCTAGGGCTGTCTTCGTGTCCTTCGGAGGTCTGCTGCTTTACCTGGAGGGTCCCTACAAGAAGCTTGCTCCGCTGAGAATCGATCACGTGTACTTGCTGCTTAAGAAATAGGCTTGTCATTGTTGGAATTCTCTGTTTTTGCTTACGACCTTGGCACAGGATGAGATGGGATCTTGGATTGATCTTGAGGCAAAGCCCAAATGGGGGAAAAGTCGGTGTATTTAAGCCGGACCGATGTTCATATCGTTATGGGGTGCAGCGCAGGCGTTCTTTGCATTTTGATTTGGGAATACCAATAGATTATCATAACAAACGTGATTTTCATGGGATTGATGAGATGGGCCTTGACCGTTCGATAACCAAAACACATCTTGGGGCGGGTTGACTCCGCATAGAGCTGTAATTGATGGCAGCCGCGCAAGTGTGGCTTGATCTTTTTCCTGGCAGTGCCTTCAAGATTCAAATCCCTAACCGGTCCAAGTCTAGTGGCTCATTTTCATACTTCCTCGCGCTTACAGTAGGTGGTAGTGCGGTTTTTATCGTGCTTTCATCAAATCATTTCCTATATGGACCTCACCTGGGCATGTCGCAAGTCTTACAAAGACTGCCTTGATTGTACAATTTGGAAATGAACCCCTCGAGTACAGATCTGAAAATGAAGTCTATATACCATATGTTCAACATATCTACATGTGCTATATGACTCAAATTATCAGACAAATAATCTACCTCGTGCAATGCGAAGCAGTCGGGTGCTCCAAGCGCCGATGCAATCTCGCAACAATCTGCAAGAAATCCGGCTCATTCTCCGGCGTCAACAGCCCATGCCTCACAAAGAAATCAATCATGATATTAGCACAATTAGGCTTGAACTCGCCACGCGCCAACGCCGCCTGCACCTCCGAAACCGTCATCAACATGAACTCCTCAACCTCATTATCCCCAGGTTTCGGAATAGTCTCAGCATCAAGTTTGAGATCATATATATACTCAACCTCAGGCTGAATGAGGCCCGTCTCGCCGCCCGCGCGCACATCCCGCACATGCGCGTACGTAACACACCCCGTGCAGATAGTCGCAGCGCGCACCGCCGCCTCAGGCAGGGAAGCCTCTTCCATAGCTTCGCGGACGATACACTCGAACGGCGTCTCGCCGGTGCACATGCCGCCGGCGACGGTGTTATCAAGGAGGCTTGGGTATGTCTGCTTGTTCTTTGCGCGACGCGGGACCCAGATCTTGATTCCGGATTCGTCTTCCACGTAGCCTGTTAGATGGGCGCCGTAGGAGACGATGCCGAAGAGCGGGGTCGCGCAGCGCTCCATTTCAAGGAGGAATTCTCCGCCCGGTCCGTAGACGGCGTATTTCTCGTTGCGCCAGCCTTTCAGAATTTCGAATTTGTCTTGCTTCACGGCTTCGGCTATGTCTGTTTCGACGAGCTTGCTCCGGTGGGCGGGGGTGGCTCCGGCGGGTGTTACGAGCGTTACGGTCTGCGCGGTCGAGTCGATGGCCCAGCATTTTTCCGACCAGGGGAACTTCTCTACTACTGAGTTGAGGATGTACCCGAGTGTACAGTCGTATCCAGATACTTTGAACGCATGGTAGTTGTTCAGGTTCTCGGTGTATGCGGCGCGATCATCCTCATAGGAGGGGAAGCTGCGTTGTGTAAGACGAAAACGCGAGGGAGTGATCGAGTCAGGACAGCTTTACTTATCGCATTCAGCCACCAGTTCTAAATTGGATTTGCCCATGATTTCAGAAATATATCCCAAATGTAAAGTCAAAAGTTAACATGTCGGACCTTTGTTTAGCCAAGCCAAACCCTTATCGGGCCGTAGATAAGGGCACCCCTCTAAATGTCACTTTCGTCATCGAAAAACAGAACAAAGAGAAGCTTGAAGAAGCTTAAAGAACTGTACAGAGAATAATTCAACGCCCTCAACCCACAATATCCGCTTTACCGGCTGCTCAAGCTTCCCCACACAACCACACACCATGTTCTCCGTCGTGGTCCCAGGCCGGCCGTGTCTAACAGACATCATCGCAATAGACGGCCAACCAAACGGCCAAGCAACCAAATTCGCCTTCACGATCCCCCTCGCTCCATCTCTCAGCGATATAGTCGTCTTCTTCCTACCAGGAACAACCCTCCCACCAAACACCGCCGCCGCAATCTACGCCCAACTCCCAGACCCCCAAACCGGCGCAACAGGTGGCTTCCGCTTCATCGGCGCACTAGCAAATGAGAAACCCTCAGGAATCTTCACCATACGTCCACCGAGTACAACGCGCTGCTCAGAAGCCGAGGAAGAAGATGAGATGCTCGACGAGGCCGGCGCTGCAGGCGTCATGACATTGGGCATTTCGATCGAAGAAGCGCAGAATATCGCGCCGCAGCTGGCTGCGCTGGAAGCGGAGCGTCCTTCGGGTCAGACGTCTACGGCGCTGGTCCCGCAGGCTGCGGGACAAAGACAAATCTCGACGAAGGTGCTGGCGCAGCGCATCATTGGGAATGCGTTTAATTTCCTCGCTAGCTTTGCGGAGAATGATAAGGGGCAGGATGTGGTGCCGCTTAAGAGCTTCCATAATTGGTGGGCTAAGTTTGAGCGTCGCATTGAGGCTGATCCTACGTTTTTGGAGCGCGAGGATCCTACTGCTAATGTATGATCTTGTGCATGTGCTTAGTATTTGATCATTGGATTGGCCAGTGATTCTTTCCATATTGCATTTGTTCTCGACTTGCTCTTGGCCGGTGTGCGAGGAGTACATGACATCCCTTGCATGTGTTGGTTAACGAGTCTCTTTGGTGTTTTTGAACTGATGTCTGACAATAGATATCCTGCTTTTTTTTCTGTGATATGGAGTTCATCTTATGTATTAACAGGGAGTATTTTGGCTCTTTATTGATAATAAGACTTTTGGAAAAGCAACTGAAATATGAAGCATGAAACATGCACGCATTTGTACTGATATCAAGTATGTACTAGTTAGGAAAAAGCTATATATACAATCCTGGCCCTGACCAGATTTTCCCAGGAATATAACAGAAGGACATAACAAATTTCATAAAACACCAGCCCAAATCCCTCGGTACATTATCTTGCGCCACCCATAACACGCCAAAAGAGGAAACAAAAGAAAGAAACATCAAGTAATCAGCATGCAGTCGATCCACGCGAGATATTCTGCAACGACGCATCAGGCCTCAACCGAATACCAGGTGAATAGCAAAGGCTATACAACTCATCGACATAACTCGCAGGTGTATTTTCCATCCCACCAGAAACAACCACCTTCATATCCCGATTACTGAGATTATTCGGATTGGAATTCTCATGAAGATGGGTAAAATCAACGCGAACCTCCTTGCGAACGGTGATATCCCGCAACGCAGTCGCCGTAGGATCCATAAACGACTCCAGGGAGTTTCGCGAGCCGGAGCCCGATGTCGAAGGCGGCAGGCTCTTGCGCGACGACCATAGACGCAGAATGGCCATTTTGGCAGTAGAGGTGAGATCGCTCTCGCTGGCAGTCGAGCCGGAGCGCACGTCTGTGCAGAAGAGTTCTT
Source organism: Penicillium griseofulvum (assembly GCF_001561935.1). Classification (NCBI taxonomy): domain Eukaryota; kingdom Fungi; phylum Ascomycota; class Eurotiomycetes; order Eurotiales; family Aspergillaceae; genus Penicillium; species Penicillium griseofulvum. Next base: position 962,864 of record NW_024467471.1, on the reverse strand, counting down.
GGCCTAGTTCGCGGGCGAAGTCGTCGCGGTCCGTGAGGGCTTCGTTTATTTGTTGCTGGACACGGAAGAGGCGGAAGGGCGTGAAGGTGTAGTCCGGGTTAGAGATCTGGGTGTCGAGTGTGCCGACGACGCAGAAGGCTAGGAGGGTGCAGCTGTTTTGCACTGCGGTTTCGGGGTTGGAGGGCCCGCTGCTGGATGGTCCGCTGCGGCAGGGGGCTGTTAATGGGCGGGAAGAGAGTTGTGCTGCTGCGCGCATGTCTTCTGGGATGGTTTTCGAGAGGGAGATTATGGCTTTGGTGAGGTGGGTGCGGAATTCGGATAGGGTTGGGAAGGCTTGTGCTGCGGCGGCTGACTCGAGATATCGCATACATACGTCCATGGACCAGCCTTCCATGTGGGAGATGAGTTCTAGGTGGTGGACTTGGAGTTGTTTCATTGGGAGGGTTGAGGATGGGAGGGGGTTGCCGACGCCCTTTGCGGTGAGGATCTCGAAGTGATCGTGGATTGTTGGGCGCATCATAAAGGAGACGAGGTGGACTCCCTCGTCGAAGCCGCGATTTGAGCTTGCGTAGTCGCGCATATCGCGGAGAGCGGTGGTTAGGTTTGCTTCGGGCACGTGGATGCGTCGGGAAAGCATTCCTGTGACATGCTCGATGGTTGCGAAGCGGAATCCTTGCGATTTTAGGCGCGCTGCTTCTTGCTTCTGTAGCTGGCGAACGGTGAACATCACTTGTCCCTTGCCAGTGCGGAGGGACGAGCGGCCCATGGCTCGAGAAATTCGGGAGATGGGTATAGCAGTGGAGAGAACATCGTCGTATAGTGTACCGAGGTCTTGGAGAGGCAGACGAAGTTCATCTGAGAGCTCTTGGGCTGTGACACAAAAGAGTTGCTTGAACAATGTATCAAAGTCAGTTTGCAACTCAGTATCCTTGTCCATAAACACTCCTCGGGATAGCATGTGTTTCTCGATGGCGCTTTCTTCGGAATCAAGGCGGTTTCGCATAAATGGAACCAGGTCTTTCACGACGGGCCAGTTCCGAGTTGCTCTAAACGCCCATAGGAAGGTAGGGTGGGTACGAGTGAGATCATCGTCTTTGAATGTCTAGTTCGCAGTTTGTTAGTCAAGGCTCCTGTAGTCTGGTAGCTAAGAGACATACCCGTCCGATATAATGATCAACAATCTTCTTAGTAGGAAGCATAGCCTGCGTCGTAACCATGATCCGTCCAGAGGGATCAAAGTAGGCACAGGCGAGAACAAGCTGATGGGCACGTGTCGTTGACTTTCTGCGATTTCGGCCAGCGAGAATAGCGCACATCGACAAAATCAAACAAGCAACACAGGCCTAGGCATCTGTTAGTTTCCAGCTAACACCTTCAAAGAAATGTCACATACCAGAACAGTGCAAACAATAACAACCTGACTCCTCGACAACTGAGTTCCAATCATGATCCTGCGGTCGTGATCCTGATAGATCGTTCCAACGGCCGCAGTCCAATGCATGCCCGAGACAGCACATGCCAATAAGCAAGCGCAAATTCCTCGTCTCCACCAGCTATCAGTCCAAGTTGCTCTCCAGCGGAAGAAGATGCCCAGAGCAACAGTACTGGAGAAAATAGCAATTATCGCGGCGCCCACGACGTTGGCGACGTGGTAGGAGCACCTATAGTTTGATATTCCGAGTTGACCGACGTAGTGCATACCACAGACAGAGCTACCAGTGAGCACGCCTCCGATGGCGATGCGAAGATAGCCTGCCTTCTCCTCGACCCCCACGGCATAGAAGGCAAATAGCAGTACTATGACGGGGAGTACGAAAGAAGTACCCGTGAAGGCGACATTATACATGACTTGAATGTCTGCCTGACCTTCACCCAGGACGATGGCACGATTGCCGATAAAGTGCATACACCAAATTCCTATGCCGCCCATTGTGATTGACGAGGTTAGGAGAAGGTACCTTGTAAATCTTTTGATTAGTTACATGATTTTTTGAAATGATGGAGTTGGTATGGAGGTTTAGGGCATACCAGTTGAATAGACCGGACCTCGAGGTCCGCCGGTGGAGCAATTCCAATGTGGTTGCACATCCCATTGCACTGATCACATAGGAGAGGATTATGTACCCCGCCAGATACGTGACATGCACCGGCGGTTCATGATTGTCTGTGGACATTGCGGAAGAAAAAGAGGGGTAGGTGTTGGTATTTCGTTATTAGAGCATTGGGGGAGTTGGGCGCGTATAGTTGGTATAGTCGAAGACGACTGTTCTAATCAATTATGAATATGGCATGGGGATAATAGTATAAGTGTGGAGAGCAAAAGCAAAGATGTAGAAGGCCACAAAGTCCCAAACAGGGCCAGAGGTCAGCGTCTTATAAGCCCAGGCGCGTTTCAAGCCGCAAATTATAGATCCGCGGTACAAGAAAAACTTCCTAGTCCCAATGAATTGACGTGTATTAAGATGGAGCTCTAGTCCGATCTAGATATTAGCTCCACCAAAATTGCCATGCCTTCAGCTGCATTGGCCTTCAATGGACCTCATGCCCACAAGGCGCACATCAAAATACACCAAGAAAAACCTGGAAGTGGATGCCCAGACGGACTTTACAGAATAAGTTCAGATAAATTAACTTGGTCCAATAGTATGGAATAAACAACAGGGGTGCGATGGCCCCAAGGCCCCAATGCCTCATTTAGCTTTTTAATATATTAGGTATCACAGCCGAGGATATCCTTGGATCTGATGTTGATTCGCTTGAGATCGAGATCGGACTAGATCGGATCGGTCCCAGTAGAGAGCTATGTGGGTAGGGTTGGCCTTTTAAGCGTATCAGAGACCTAATACAACGCCAGTTCGTAAGCATCGGATTTTATTCTTCTCATTCTCTTTACACTTTCTCTTTTCATCTCTGATGGGGCTAGATCAATCCTAGCAAGTAGAGTTTACTCGGCCTTCCGATATTATCTATCCTATAATATAAAGAGGGATCTTCTATTTAGATTAATTGTTGGAGCTTCGGACCAAACTAACAAGCGAATTCAGCTACACATCCAAAAAAAGGGGTCCACTTTAATATCCAGATCTCTTCCTCTTAGAAGTATAATTATATAAAAAAAATATAGAACCGTTCGTCCGAACAGGTTAAATGACGAACATATTGATTGATCACATTGGGCCAACACGAACGCCAACACGAAATGATACAAAATAGAAAATAATAGCAATTTAAATCGGAAAATCCGGGATGTGCCGGAGATTCCTACCTAGGTAGTAAGTCAAGGTATATGACTAGTTAATTAATTTAGAAACTTGCCTCGGCGAAACCGAAACCATAAAAAAAAAAAAGAAAAGAAAAACAAGGGTGGGCCATATTAATGTCCCACATAATAGATGTGCAGATACGATGTAGATTAACCGGGATTGACACGGCATATCCCCAGTTTTTTATTTTCTTTTTTTCCTGATAGATCAAGGAATTGGCAGGGCTGTCTACTTGTCTCAGGAAAGATAAAAATCTGATTCTTCGAGTCTCAGATATCGTTTAAGAAACATCTTTGCACGGGGCTTGGCGTTAGACGCCTTTTTTGCCCACTTTTGAATGTTTTTTTTTTTTTTTCTTTTTTTTTTTGGTACCGTATGTGGAGAGGTTCGAGATGCTAACCTTGGTACTCTGAATATATAGGTGGGTGTGATGGATCAACTATTATCTATTAAGGTAAATGTACCGACAGCACAAACTGTCAATCGCGTGGCCATAATAGGTTAACGCAAGGTCTGCGTTATGTCCCACAGTGGCTTGTGCAGGGTTTAGTATAGATCACTTTAACTCATTTAACAACCTCTTTTTTGCCTTTCTCCCTTACAGAGTACTCTTACTAAAATTACCCAACAAGGAAGGTCGAAATCAAAATCAAGGATCAAGATATACTTGTCATTGAAGCAGAGAAAGCACCTTGCGTTCTATCAACTGCATATCTAGGACGATTGGTTCTCCGTATTGCACTGAACTTGTCTCCACTCGTTCTTCAGAATAGACATGTTGATCTCGTCCCACCACTCGCCGTCCTTGTAATGGCATTCCCTCCTTCTTCCCTCCAAGAAAAACCCAAGCCTGTGACACAATACGCTCACTCGTACGTTCCACGATAGAACATTCATCTCCACCCGATGTAGACCCACACTGTTGAAAGCCCATTCCAAAGCCCAGTTGATGGCCTCGGCTTCATGGTGTTGATACCTCTTTAGGATCCCGATTCCCAGCTTTGAGCATCGATGATGTGCCATATCTCGATGAGAAGTCTCTAAGAAAAGTGTTCCGAAAGGTACCATCTCGTCAGTGCCCTCATCTAGTCCGTAGATAATCACAAACAGATGTGAGTTCCTCTGGAGATATTTGGCAACGTCGGAAGTGAAGTTGAGGTCCATAGGTCGTGGGGTTGATGCGCATAGGTTGATTATTGAGGATGAATGTCGTTGAACAGAATTGAAAAACTCATCATGATCTTTAGGATTGTAGCCGATGAATTCTAGGTTCGTAGATCGAAATGCGTTTGGGGGAAGCTCTCTGCTAGATGAATCTGTAGAGGTGTTCGAATCAGAATCCATACTTTTCATGTTGAAGAAAAGGATATGGATAGATAGAGATAGTGAGAAAGATGATGGAAAAGTTACAAGTGACAGTTTATATAGACAGCTATTGAATGTTTGTCGTTCTACAAACACAGTTCTTCTCTTGCTCTTCACAACTACGCCACGCTGTTCATGTTTGCCTTCTTTCCATACATAATGTCTACCACGTGATTTTTTCTGCCATATATCCCCCCTACTTCATTACTTCTGGTTCACATAGTAACAGAAGTAAAGCCATGGCCAATGAGCAGTCGCGATCTAATGTATAATTCCAGGTGTTCCGTTTTTGGGTTAGCGGACCCATAATAATAACGTCTTGTAATTGGTTGCCTCGGATCTCACGAGCATGTACCAATAGGAAGTAACATCTTTTACATCGGCTCCACTCGTATACAACTTTAACACCATCCACGTGACTTTGTTGCATACTTGCCGGATTTCCTGTCTGATTTCTATTTCTCCAGACATTAAGAAACTTCATCAGATTGGGAAATGCGCCGATCAAGCCATGCTGCCACACACGGCTCAGTTGAATATAATACCGAGCTCGAGGTTGTCCTGGAGAGCCCTGCTGATGGGGAAGTCAGCTTGGCTTTCCCTGAAGGCGGCCGAGAGGCATGGATTTGCTTAATAGGGTCATCTCTGATGATGTTCCCATCATTTGGTTTTCAAACTGCAGGTGAGAAAGATACCCTCTTGAGTTATTCTCACACTGGACACGACAACTCACCCTTTTAATGATCTATTTAGTCGGATCGGTCCAGGATTATATCAGTACGCACCAGCTGTCCGAATACGGGGATCGTGATGTTGGTTGGATTACTGCAGTACTTGTATTCTTGACATTGTTCCTCGGTGTTCAAGTCGGACCGCTCTTTGATCGCTACGGGCCTAGAGTCTTGTTGATCTCTGGTTCCGTTACCAATTTCATTTCCTACCTTCTCCTCGCCGAATGCTCGAAATACTGGCACTTCATGCTTTGCCTTGGTGTGCTTTGTGGCATGTCATCTGCAATTATAACTACAGTGGCAATTGCAGTTCTTAGCCATTGGTTCAACCGAAGACGCGCCTTTGCCTCTGGAATTTGTATGGGAGGATCATCAGCAGGCGGTGCGATTATCCCCCTGATGTTACGATCATTGTTTGAACACTACGGCTGGAGGTGGGGTATCAGGGCTGTGGCTTTTATGGCTTTGGGATGCTATGCGGTGGGTATTGTACTTGTTCGAGGCCGCCTGCCCATTGGGAATAAGAGCAGAGTGACTATCGATTTTGCAGCATTCAAGTCACCCCGGCTTTGCTTCCTTGCCCTCGCCGTCTTCTCATTTGAGTTCATCATATTCGGTTGTGCTGCTCTTCTTCCATCTTATGTCCGCTATAGTGGTTTCTCGGTGGATTTGCAGTTTTATTCCCTCACGGTCCTAAACAGCATGAGTCTTCTCGGGAGAGTTCTTCCGGGGCTTGCTGCTGATCAACTTGGTCGATTCAACGTTTTACTGTCGTTGGTTGTGCTCACAATTATAATAATGGCTGGAGTTTGGTTGCCATATGGGTCACACAGCGAAGGTACCATATATGCAGTTGTCGCAATCTTTGGATTCGGTTCTGGAGGATGGTTATCGCTTGCTCCCGTCTGTGCAGGCCAGCTTTGTGACACGAAAGACTATGGACGATTTTATGGTACCATTTATAGCGTTGCCTCGTTCGGGGTGTTGCTCACTGTGCCTGTTGGAGGACAATTGTTGCAATCGACCACTCCCAGGGTGCTCATTGGCTTTTACTCAGCCGTGCTGCTTCTCGGGCTCATCAGCGTTGGAATGTCTCGATGGGCGCTTTTGGACTGGAAATGGAAATGGAAAGTCAAGGTATAGGTAGACCAGATGATTACTTAGTCATGGCCTTGCATATCACCATTCGTGTTGCGAACCTTCTGATTTGCGTCTGTTGTATTTCTACCTTCAATTGCAATTTAACTAGTCACTCTCCGTAAAAAAAGGCTCTATCTCAATTCCATTTCTTGTATCTCTCAGAAGACCCAGAAGCGAGTCCGAAGAGCTCCTGATCTATCTTGATACTATCTTCGTATCCCTATCTTGCCCATGAACAAATCCGGCTTGCCATACCATGCATTTCCCGCCTATTATTTACAATTTGTCACGAAGGCAAGGGTGAAAGCCCTAAGCGCTGCACTGGTGGCAGACATACTTCAGGATATCAACGGCACAAAAGTGGTGCATACCGGAGAATCTGGCGCGAACGGCCATCGAGTGAATTGCATCATAATTTGAGATCCTTCCTCTTGTAGGTCCGCGGAGACCTTTCGTATCCGTTGGTCCTCGGGTACGTTGATGTGATCTACAATGATTCCGACATTTTGCTCCTCGATCTCGATCATTCGCTGCGCACACAGTCCCGAATATCGGTCCTGCCAAGCACCATGGTAGAATGGAGACTGGAGCATCAAGGAAACAGCCTTCCTGCGGATGAAGGGATGGCGACAGCGAGAAGCGGCGAGGAACATTGGAGGTGTGATTCCAAGATCGAAGCTGAAAAGCAGGCTGAATGCCTGCGATTCTCTCTTCCACATCTCGGTGACGCCCTCGGCGAGGTTGACAATGGTTCGGAACTGGTCGGTATAATGATCGAAAATACTCTCAGATTGCGAGTAATATGTTTCAGCAATAATAGAGCAGGTATGGAAGTACAGCTCTAGCAATTTGCGTGTGCATTCTCGTATGATTGGGGACTCGGTCGGGAAGTCTGAGGCGTCTAACGCCGCTTTCCACTGACGTAAAATGGTGATAGGAGGTTGCAATGGCGATTGGGAATCTGAGGTCTGCTCCTTCTCCATGTAGGAAAAGACGTAATTCATCGCTCGGTCAAAATCATTCCGGGCAGAATCGAGGGAAGGATATAATGAAGGGATTATAGGAGGTGGTAGACATAACGGAACGCCGAGGTTCATTAATTTGTGGCGAGAATCCATACATATAGAAAATTGCACCCGCAAGCGTTGGAATATTGGTGTTATTTGGTTGTTGATAAACTGTAAGGTTGGGCGAGAATATTCCTGTAGTTTGTTATAGGCGTTGGTGCGATATCTCCACCAATACAGCAGCCTCAGGCCGGCTGTGAGATGGAGTAAACATGCAGCATCACCGCTTCGAAATTGTTCGAAGCAAACGAAAAGGAGACAGAGAGTCATGGTGATGTCAGGTCGTGATGACATGTTGGGAGACTCGGTCTGAATGGATTTAATTGCGGCTGTATAATGTTTCAGAGCCAGCATCTGGGCCATGATCTGGGCGTGCTTTCCTGATCGGCGAACTGAAGCACAGGCATCAACTGGCTCTTGACTTTCATGCAAGGAAGCTAACGCAGTCAAGGCGTGCTTGACCGGCGCTTCGCTATGGCCAAGCTGAAGAAGGATGGAAATCCAAGAGCTGGCATCCCGATGGCCAAATATTCGATGGCTAGTTCGGCTGCGGAAATACAAAAAAGCTCGCCGCTCTTCGTCGTTCAGACAATCAGGGAACAGGCTGCGGCTAAGGGGGACCGGGTAGCCCTCACAAATCCTTTTCGTTGCTACACAGCGCAGACAGGAAGGTCTCTGCTCATCACATTTGACGTGCCTAAGAGTAAACTGTTAGTAGTGCCGACCTCCTGTAGCTAGACTTGATGAGCACACACACCGGGATCTGGAGACTGTTAGTGATAGGCCGAATGGGTTAATTCAGGATAACGTACTTGCAGGTGAAGCAGCCGCTCCGGGTCTTGCGACCAGACCTCATGACGGCTAAGCCAGCAGCAGGTATTTACAGTTGCACGTTCATAGCCCAGATGGATTTGTGCAGGCAGGTTACAAAGTCAGGGAGCGATCGCAGCGAAGGAGGTTCGTCTCGCTGACAGCAATGCTGACTAAGGCGTGGCGAAACCGATGATTACTTCCAAGGTTGAATTCGAAATGGTTCAAGCGACTCTCTAAATCTCCTGTCTTCGATCATTGTACCTGCTTCGAGAAGCTCCAGGAAATGCGGTCCAGCCCCAACCCCTTTCTAGCTCGGAGGACGTCAAGTTTCACAGTGCGCTTAATTTTCTAATTGATCAACACCTTTCTCATTGGCCCGGGATGTGCCGTAGCGACCCAAGAAATCAAAACCGTTAAACTACACAGTATGAGCCGAAGTCTTACGACAGAGTCGGGTTTTACCCGCACCCATCTCAAATATATATCACCACTTTCAACTATATGTACACTTGGCGACGATTACCAACGATGCGGTATATAAAATCTTCCCTTGACACCTTTGCATATGTTCTCGTCTAGGTACGTCTATTCATTCTCATAATGTCAATTCTCCTCTCATCCTCACCATCGGGGGCGGTGTCATGAGGCTTATGTTAACACGGCCTCAGAGAAACATTCCTAATACTATCCAACTCCTCCATCAGTCTGTTGGACACTGCTTCGGCCGTGCTAGAAGGACAGGGGGCTTCCATAGACACCAGTCGTATTCTGCGTGTCGACTACGTAATAAAGTCGTACACCAGGCTCGTGACAGATGAATGCAGTGGTGGCGGGCTGAGAGATGAGTGCATCCACTTAGCCCATCGGAACTCGGGATCCTTTCTGTGAACGACCAATTCATACTGTGATATGTTACGGCATCATAACATCGTAGACATCATAGAATGAACTTGCGCAAAAATAAGTGCTTGCTGACTCCTGTATCTGACCAGCCCTGGAGCATCTGGGCACAGTCGTTACCCATCTTGATGCAATATACGCGTCAATATAGTCAGATGGAATTGTCTTGTTTAAACTGTCCCCTGACCATTGCGTCGATGTCAGAAGACGTTGACAATCTAGATCATGGCTATAACGTTTTCAGAAGAGCTGTTAGATGAATGTCATCATCTACCGCAGCATCTAGACCAAAGGAGCATTGCGTCGATGTCAGAAGACGTCGAAAATCCATATCATGGCTGAACGTTCTCAGAAGAGCTTCTAGATCTAGGTTCCGTCGATGTCAGAAGACATGGGATCTAGATCATGGCTGAACGTTAGAACTGTTAGATCTAAGCTACGTCGATGTTAGAAGACATTGGATCTAGATCATGACTGTAACGCTTTTGGAAGGGCTATTAAATCTAGTTCATGGTCTACCACAGTATCTAAGTCAAAGGACCGTGGTAGTGACCCATTGAAACAAAGAAATTACGTGAGCAGTGGACTGACAGACAAGTAAACTAGACGAATGGGAACTGAATATGAAGTGTTCGTAGGATCAGGAAACATTAGATCGATTGTGAATAGAATACTACAAAGAAGTTACTAAAAGCTAGAACCCTCAAAAGGGTATGATTTCTGCCCGTTTTGACCGCCATCCTATGACGACGTAGCTCGCCACATAGCTTGAACGTCATAACAGAACCAGCTCGAAGTGAAGGTTCCATGGCTACAGACAGAGAGGAATATCCACAGGATTGGATTACCCGCACAAGAACATCCATGGGAATCTGTCCCTCTCTTCTATAAAAAGTCACTGTACCTGCCAAACCTGATCAACATCGTACCTACCAGAAAAACAAAGATCGTACAAGCCCCATAACCTTGACCTTGATTCTGTATTCAACATTCTCCTCTATATAAGTATGAACAATATCTGTTTGCCTGCTAGGGAACTCAGCCGTTCCCACATCACTTCATACCACTCCTAAGTATTAACAGCACAAATGTCTCTACTCACTACTCACTTTGGTTCAAACCACTGTATCGGAGGTGGCCTGCTCTCCAACAACCCAACTACTCGCTGTCAGCAGCTCTCCAAGATCAGAGATTACGCCAAATATGGTCGTTCCAGTCCCAAGAAAGCCCGGACATTGAGAAAGGCAACCTACAAGCAGAAACTCGAGCGTAGTAAACTCCCAAAAGGCAAGGAGCACATCCTGCAGGGTTGCATAGTACTCGTCTCATTAATATACAGCCGCTTCCCATGCCATTGACGCAAACCCCAAACAACTTGGCGGTCCGAGAGCCTTCAGGGTTCTATTGGCTGGGAAAGACGCCGTTGCCAACCGCAAAATCCACGATCCGTCTTCGTTCGAGGATGAAGGGGATTTCCTCTACTTTGCAGCTTTCGGCATACCTAACCGCCCGATCAAATTCAACAAGTAAGGAATTCTCTGACATGCTAGAACCCTTGCTGAGCCACTGGCTAGTACCTGGATCCAACCGGAAAAGATTACGCTTTCTGCGGAGAAGAACATCTACACAATTTCCACTGCAGATGAGAATGGAAAGCCTGTATCTCTGTATCTGAATTTTACCCTGCTGGAAAAACCCACAGGCTATCTTGAGGTGTCAGAGGGTGGATATGCGCTCCTCCTCCAACCCTATGCCGTCAGTTTCAATGTTCAAGCGTCCGCCAATTGTGGCGCGTATAAGTCTACGGGCAACCAGACGCTCGCCTGGGATGAGACGTCCAACCAGTGGATCTTCGCGACGTGGGATAGTTCAATGATATTCTCCTATGACACAGTCAGCATTTCCGGCCCCTTCGGGCCCAATCAAGTCAACGAGGTCGCATATACCGACATCCAGGACGATGATACCAGCTTTCAGCTGACCTCGGATCTCTACCCCACCGAGTACAGCTGCATCATGGACGGCACCAACCCCGATGGCAAAGTGTACTGTCTCACTACAGTGACTGATGCCAGCTACGTGCCGCCACCGCCCGAGGTGCGCGCGAATAGCGATATCAAATCTGTCTTCCCGCTTCAATCTCTTTTCAAATTCGACACGTATGGCATGTCGTTCACCGGAGCCTATATCGTGCCCAGCAATCAAGTCTACGGGGTCATCGGCACAGGCAACCTCCCAACCCCCAAATCTACCGAGTCCATCTTCAAGTCCTCGCTGGAACCAATGCCCCATGCCTTCCACTTCCCTGACACTCCAGATGCGACGTCCCTATCTGTCACGGGATTGCTCAGTCTTAATCCCATGGAGGACGATCCAAGCAGCCCCACGGGCTATACCGATGTGGTCTCGCAGGCGGCTAACAGTGATTTCAACGACATCGTCACGTTCTACATGGACCCCCAGATCCGCACAACGTTTGTGCAAGCCGCTCCCATCACACTCAGCGACCCCACCGTCCTTGCTATTGCCACGGATAGCCCCGATAACTCGTCTTTCTACACTCAACTGCAAATGCCCTACGTCACGGCTAGCTTGTCCCGCTCGACCCTGGACCAAGCGAAGCAGTGCAACGGATTGAGGGCGGAGGCGCAACTCCAAGGGATCCCCGCCGAGTCCCCCGTCTACCAGCGCCATTCCGATGCTCTTTACCGGCACCGCTTTCTACTAAATTTTCCCACTTTGCAGCAGTATCTCGACGATCAGGCTAACACGGACTACACCGCCGACATGTTAGCTGCTGCGGTGTATATGAAAACACAGATCGCGCAGGCGGCAAATGGGATGGGAGATAGCGGGGATCCCACGACAGCGGCACAGAATCTCAAAAATGCGCAGGCTGATATCGACTCGCTGTGCGCCTGGGCCACTGATCAAAAGCTCTGGTGGGCGTTTAACCTGTATTACTGGTGTACTCAGTACTATCTGCCAAATCTTTATGCGCAAATCACTAACGGTACATTGTCCGGTACCGTGTGCCGCACGATGAAGGCACTATCCGGTACCTTCGGCATGCTGGAGGGCAGCGCCCAGAACCCTAACGGCAAGTCCTTTCAGGAGGCCTTCAACGATGTAGTGCGCGTATACCAGATGATTAGCATCATCCCGCAGTTTGTCGACGTTAACGGTAACTCGGAGGAGTTCGACAGCATCTTGAAGGCGATGCTTGAGCAATTCCACGAGGACAACTCTAATAGCCTGGATCCTAACATCATGCAAGAGGCTGAAAATGCCGAGATGCTGGCGGCCAATGACGCCTTGCGTGGGGAATTCTTCCAGAGTCTTAAAACGGCGATGGTGAGTAACGGTGCGCTGGGGTCGTGGGCCGGGGTGGTCCAGCAGTGGGGTTATCTCAACCAGATGTCCCCTTGGTACCAAAAGCTCGTGGGAGCTGCGGGTGTAGCCGCGACCTTCTTGCGCAGCGTATGCGGGCTGCTCTTGATCTCTTCTATGGTTTTAGGTGGGGGCTGGAAACAGATGAGCCCTGAACAGAAGGCTGCGTGGATCGCCAGCGCAGCCGGCGTGGCGCTAACATTTGCCATTAAGGCTATCCAAGGTGCCATTCGCGTGACGATTTTCTGGGAGGATATTGGCAGCTATGCGGACTGTTTAAAAGCATTCTTTGGCTTCGATAGCGTGTTGAAGGAACTTCCGGCTGCTGCCTCTCGGGCAAGTCGCCAACCCAACCCAGAGAACGAATTTCCTACTTGCTAACTGTGCAAATCGATAGACCGAGAGTGAGTTCGCACAATGGTTCGTGCGGATGGGACCCGAAACGATGCAGATTACGGAAGATGCTATTACGGTCCCAATGAAGATCTTCGGCCGCTCAGCGGGCGAGTTCCTTACCAATGCTGTCGGGACCATCCTCGCCGGGGTTAACGTGGTGCTCAGTATTATCGACGCCGTCAAGTCCAATGATCCTGTGCAGAAGAGCATGGACTCAATGATGATCATTTCCAGTGGCCTCCAGATCCTGGCCACCGCGGCCGGATGGTTGGTCAGCGCCGAGATCGTGACTGGAGAGGCAGCTGTCACCATCTGCGACAGCGTCGCCGCCTGTGCCGGCCCGGCGGCAATTATCTTTGCAGCAATTGGTCTAGTGATCATGATCGTGATGATGTTCTTGCACAAAGACCCGCCCAACCCGGTCCAGGACTTTGTGGATAATTTGCCAGCCGGGCTGAAGATGGAATACGATACCGACATTGACTACTTCAATATCGTACCGCCCGACAGCTCGTCCACATCGCTCAACGGTGTCTCGTTCGAGCATCTGTCACTCGATTGGGGCCATAATCCATGCCTGCAGTTAGGCTCCGAGAATGCGTCCATACCTGACCAATTCGCCATCCAGGCCGCATCCGCCGTCACGTATCTGCCAGATACCTGCTGGTCCATCTGCACAGACTATCAGGGAAACACCAGAGTGTTCACATATGCCCTCGACGCCAAGCAAAACAATGTCACAGTGTGCCTTACACAGGCCAGCGATGGATCACTGCTGGCCGCGCCCCCGCCAGCCATGACAACCGTTGACGGTAGCGGCAACACAGTGCCCGTGGATCCCACGTTGTATGCAAAAGAGCTAGCAACGCAGCAATGGAGCTTTACCTGCCAGTCCACCCCCACAACTGTCAACCGATCGATCAACGGCAAGGACGTGCCCTATACGGTTTCGGCCGAGTTTGAGATCTCGCAAGGCGGCCAATATTTATATGCCGACGAATCGTATCAAACTGGGAACACGACTATTGGGCTACGGAGCATCCCAGACACCTGGATCCTGACCCTGCGTCCGGAGGGCCCTTCTCCCTTCACGTACGTGCAGCCCAACTGGACACTGACAACCCAGAGTACCGACGAGTCCAACTATGTCCTCTTCTCTGGGCCGACCTCCTTGCCGCTGGAGTGGGCCGTCACACCGGCGTTACCCGCTTTCCTTCAGTTGGGCGAGTCGACCACCGACGGCGGCACTATCTCACAGGTCTCCGGCATTTCCCCCACGGTGATGAGTGCTACGACCTACACGGTGACGGCCAGCATTACCATTATAGAAAAGATCTACCAGCAGACGAGCACTTTCTCTATCACCGTCACAGATCAAATCACTCCACCCAGTACCCCGGTACCTAAAGCTACACAAGGCCGAAGTATCACAATCTCCGACGGCGTCCCTGGCAACGAATCCACGCATCCACCTCCATCGACTGCGATGGGACCTGTCGCGGGACAGGCCGCTCAGCGGGCACCTGCCAAGGAAAATTCAGATGGCATCGAGACAGCGTATGAGCGGATGATGGCCAATGCCCCACCGTTCTTCAAATGGTACCAGACGCCGGCTGTGCCTCTGTCACAACATTACACGGCGTCAGCTGCCATTTCAAAAATGCAGAACTCGTTGACAGGATGGTGGCGCGGTGGCAACTTTGAGTCACTCTACTTCACCAATCCCTCCGCCGGCCCGTCAATCCAACCCGGCGATCCCTGCGACTATCACGACGCCGCAAATGCGTATGTGGCGCAGGCAATTAGCAACGGCGATGGCTATGCAAAGGTGAGACGGGTAAATTGGAGCTAGCAGCTAGTTTCTTCTAATGGTTTCTAGCTAGCCCTATTGTAACTGGAGCGCAACGCAAGAGACCATTGACACTTTCAACACCGCCCTGTGGGATTGTAATATTGATCGCTACATCGAATGGCTGCAGTGGAGCGGCAGCGCCTCCGTCACCGGGGGGCTATGCACCTGCGACCAGTACATCAGCTCCATTAAATCTGCGGACTGGCTGTCCGAGAAAGCGGCGGAGCAGGCTGACGGGCTGTGGCCCGACCAAAGCATGGAGATGTTCTTCCATTTCTTAAAGCTAGCCGCACTAGGTGCGACAGAGGATCAAATCAGCGATATCTACACCGCCATAACCGTCCGCACTGCGCCGTCGCAGACAGTCCTCGATCCAAGTGGCTTCTCCGACATCACGCCATCCACCTGGCAGTCCTATCGATCCTATCTGGAATCTGGTAATATCCAAGTGTCGCAATTAAACGTGTCCAACCTTGGGGAAAGCCGTATATGGTACGAGGATGAAGATCCCGTCCCGGTCACAATGACAAGCTATGCCGACACCGGTTTTCTGCGTGACACCGGCTACTATCAGGCACCACCATCAGGATGCTGTCTCCGCAGCACAAGCCAGGTGTTAATGGAGGATGGTAGGACGCTGAAACCGATAGCAGCCGTCAAGCCGGGTGACTGTGTGTGGAGTGTGACTGCCAATAGCGCACGACAGGCACCACAAGTAGCCTTCATCTCGCAGCCGACTCGCAATCGCAGGAACTTGTACGCATACTCCTACATGCCTGACGTTCTTTTCACCGACACACATCCGCTTTACCTTGGAATCGATGAGCACGGATTTACCTTGATCGGATTCGTCGACGTACAGAAAGCCCTTTCCGTCAATCCCTTATGGGCATCCTTCACCATCGAATCTGTGTCCCGCGACGAGCTGATTATGGTAAGTCCAGACCAGAACGACGAGACGCTATTCGACCTGGTCTTCGATCAGAGCACGGATTGTCTAGCTTCGCCTCCATGCTCGCTGCCCACCTACACGGTCCGCAGTAACAACGGGCAGGAGCTCCGCGTCTGCAGCGAGGCTCCTGACCCAGCCATGCTTCTACCGATGACGGCCTTTGTCCTGGCCGTGGCGAAGGAATTGGGTGCGTCGAGCGATACGCTGGGCTTTTTTCCCGATGGACTTGCCGCTGGAGTTTTGGACTATTCTGCGAGAATCCGACGACACCGCTCCGTCTGTGCCAACGCAATCGTGACTGAGAGTGATGCAGAACTAAATAAGGAATCGCTTGGCATGTCGACCGCAGTTGCGGTCCTCTCTGACTCGCAGCTCAGCCCCCAAGTCGTGGCCGACTCAATGGAAGCACTCATTATGTCTCTGGGTCTATCAATGCAAATCGCAGCAGACAATGGCTGGCAGCAGATCTCACCAGCCCTCAACACGCACACCGCACCGCATTTATATTCAGTTGTGTCAACGCATTTCCTCCAGTTGACCCAGCCAGCCCTACTCACCCGATCTGCTCAGCTCCCGCGGGCATACCATCAAGTTCTACCCCTATTGCGAAAATCTCTATTAGACCCGTCAGCCACAGTTGATGTCCAAGTCTGTCAAGCAGACCATGCCCCTACGCGTCGGAGGGCTCAGATTCACAGGCTAGGACCGCACTTGTTCCAGCTTCGTGCGGACATTACAATGACAGAGCAGGAAGCACAGCCGACAGACCAATCGTATACGGTGACGCTCACGATAGGGTCCGACATCATTCTCACGGCGACAGGTAGTCTCACCCCCGACGCGGATGCGCGCTGGCCTGTTTATCTTACCCAGCTCAACGGTGCTAGCCAGGAAATGTTGCAGGATGTGGGGACTTGGCATGTTGGTTCGCTGATGGTTACTTCAGGGACGGTGACGCGAGAGCATCTCAATATCGCGGAGACTTGGGGGTTAGTAGATGATCGAGATGATGGTGATTGTATACGACCAGAGGTTGTGTGGAGCCGTGCTACTAAATATGCTGACTGTTTAGGACATGCTGTTGGAAGAGATATCGTTGCGTCGGTTATCGGTGGTGTGTGAACCTGTAATTGTGTCCACAACTTTCTTGTGGTTTTTTGCGATGATCGCAGGCTTGAAAAGTTTAACTGTATCTTGCGATATGAGAAATTGTTTACTGCTGACTTGCAATACTGTTTTTTGACAGGTTATTCCAAACTTCGAGTCTTTTTGCTGTCGAAGGTTCACCTAACATTTTCAGGTATAAAAGTGAATATCAATCAATCCCTTACAGCTATTTGCCCAGCTATACTCCATGTTCTCTCCCATCTCAGCATCGTATAATTCAATGTTTGTCAAACCAATCAGAGATCAAATATGGGGGCATATGCTGTATACTACCGTGGTACTATAAATGATCCGCATATAATGTTCTTCTATAATCGTTCTACGATTGTTCTGTGGGGAATGTATGCAGGCTGACGCACCTAATCTGCACGCAAGCTGTCAGAATTCGTATAGAACTACCTTTCCCAAAAATACATCTCATAAACCATACCCGCACTCTTTCCTCTCCATCACACAGTTACCTTACGTAGTTATAAGAAGATATGTAATCAGCATTCAATTAAACGGCCATTCCTCTAAAAACCATATGAACAAGCCGAAATCTCAATCTCCGTCAAATCTATTCAAGGATAGCCTTAAGACCAGCCTGAATAGCAGGCGGGTTGGCACCCTTAACCTCAGACTTGCGCTCACCACCATTGTAGAAGTGGAAAGTAGGCATAGCGGAGACACCGTTCTCAGCAGCGACCTGAGCGAGCTGATCGACGTCGACCTTGTAGAAGCTCACGTTGGTGTGGGTCTCGCTGAGCTTCTCCAGTTGAGGGGCGATGGCCTTGCAGGGACCGCACCAGACGGCGTGGAAGTCGACGACGACGGGGCCGGTTGCGTCGGTGACTTTGGTCTTGTAGTCCTCGACGCTGGGGTTGTTAGCTTTGTTTTAGTCTTATTTGAATTGGGAAGAATATGGAGGATGAAGGGATATCAACGTATGGAGAATGGGAGAAATATCAAGAACAGATATCGACGAATATGGAGTGTGATATCAAGGACGATGCAGGGTGATACGCGATATGTAGACGGGTGACACTTACGTGGTGATTTCAGTGACAGCCATTTTGAGAGAAGAAGGCGTGAAGCGCGTGATGGGTGTAGTAGAGAATGATCTGAAGGCGCGTCCGGAGAGTCTTGTGGAACGGAGGGCGAACTGTAAATATAAGTATTTCGATTGGAGGGGCAGAGAGTGAGGGGCGCTAGGTTTTTATAGGGCAATGACGTTCCAGATGGGAAGATTATGTAAGACGCTGAATAATGGCAGGATTGCACTTGCAGGTGCAAGGTTGGAGGGTATCCGAGGTCTGTCCGGAAAGCTCTGGAGGGATTGACGGGGATTATTCCGAGGTGAGAGACTTACCATTGTGAGATTTGTCAGTTTATTCTTGTACTGGTAGATATTAGGATCTCGAGGAGGTGAAGATAGGGGATGACGTGCTTTCGGGTGCCGAAGTTGCTTACGAATAAGATGGAGTCTGGAACTGTCAGCATTTACGGCATATACTACAACGGGTAATATCAATATCATACAAACAGGCATATTAGATATTCTTATAGTAATTCTTAAAATTTTTAGGAAAGATACTAATAAAGACTATAGATCAATTAGATATAAAAACCAGACCAGTAATGCTGCGTTTTAATACATAATGCCATGACTATATCTCAATGTAAGCTAAACACTGCTTGATGCAGAAATTGATATCAGTAATTGCCGAAAAGAACATGTCTTATTAACAGCATGGAAGAAGAATAGACCAAAGGCCGAGAAACCACCTATATGCAAAGAAAAGCGCTCGAAGGGGAATAAGAATTTATCAACTTTGTATTCAACAGGAAAAGAAGAAATAGAACTTATGCATATGGTAACGATAAAAATGGGGCGATGAGGGGGTATCAACAGATTGAATCAGAATGAGCTCGCAAGGGCGATAATGGGATACAGGGCAGTGGGAATATCAGAATCGTACAGATGGCCAAGGAAACCCCGAGGCTCACGGATGGATATTTTGACAAAGGAAAGGTGACAAAGGAAAGGTGACAAAGGGAAATGACAAAGGAAAGGTTCAAAGGGTGGCAGATTGCGTTGAGTCATGACCATGCTCGATGGGCCAATCATTGGTACCTGTCTAACACGCCATGACACAGAGATAAATGAGGTAATGGCAAATGGTAGATCCAGATCGACTGGTATTAAATGGCGAGTGATCACCAATACCCAGTCTATTCGGCATAACCAATCTCGGCTCTCGCGCTGGGGATCCGCCGCAATTCAGAAGGACTTGTCTCCTCCATAATGTAATCTTCCTCTGCGTTGATGGGAGTTAATGAGGAATACCCTCTGAGTATTCCTTGCGTAGACTTGGGGCGAACTACCGGGTTCACCAGAACAGGGCGGCGGCCAACCTCGTTGTGCCATCTTTCAGCGGGGTTGGGATTGCCTGTCGAGTTGTCTGCAGTTTCTGGTTCGAGCTCCGGTTCAACCATATTGTCGCTCAGACGGCGGGACTCCTCCAGTGAGTCAACCTCTTCGCGGGCATCTGCCGGGCCCTCCACAGAGTCTTGGCCAAATGAGTTCAAATTCGATCGAACAGGACTGCTGGGCTTTTGCGATATCCGACGGAAAAACTGGCCTGACATCCAGGATCCCTCTGAATCAATGGAAGCCAGGGATTGGGAAAGTGGCACATTATCGGCCTCGGTGTCAATGCTATCGGTAGCCCACGACCGATGATGGCTTCGGTTCGGATTTTTGATGTCCACACCGGGGCTGGGTGTTGGTTCACGCAAAAAAGTCTCATCTTTCTCGACGGAGGACTCTAAAACTTCCTCTGGGATATCTGGCGACTGTAGGCGAGAATCAGGAGGCGATAGCGGTTCGTCCCCAAAGTGTTCAGTGAACTTGGATTGAGAGCGTTTCAGGGTTCCACTAGGCATCAGAATTCTCGGAGGGACAATCGAAGGCGGAGGGGGTGATGATTGGGTCTGGATTCTGTAGAAAGATTCATGCGAGGCGTTGGAGACTTCCGGGGTAGTGTCGTGGAATCGTTCTTTGTAAGTCCGCTTGAGGCGAGAAGAGCCACGTCTGAATAGGGATGTAATGGTATTTCCTCGGCGACCGCTGGTGTCGGAAAGTCGGCGTTCGGAGTCTACTCCCCTGGAGATGTCCGATGCGGAGCTGGGCCCTAAGACCTGCGAATTGGTTGGACTGCTTACCCCATGTCGGACTGATGAATGAGACGGGGAAAGAGTAGTCCGGGACATGGTCATGTCTTGTGACGGGGCGAAGCTAGGACGTTGAGCCAATCTTCGCTCACGAACTGAACTATCATCAGCATTGCCAGCCATGCGAACGCTTTCCCGCGATTCGCGTCCAGTGTTTTCACTGCCTTTCGAAGTTCCCAGCAACCACGATTGATTCTCTGGCGCGACAGCCTTCGGTTCCTCAACTTGAGGGGTGGTCTCTTCGTGAATAAGGTCCTCGGGTTCAGCAACTTCAGGTATGGGCGGCTCTGGTTGAGCGATTTCAGGTTCGGATTCGGGCTCGGGTTTGGGGATGGCGGCCTGGACTTTTTGTTCCTCTGCCTGCTGAGCATCAGCTCTCTCTTGCAGCTTACGCCGAAGCCTTTCCTGGTCATCGATCTGCTTCTTCTCCCGGCGGCGACGGTCGCGATCCAACAGCTCTCTCAAAGCCCCAGCATCTAATGAATCAGCGAGTTCATTAACTCGTCGCTTGGAATAGTAGAACTCTTCCTCGGACATGGTCAGGGCCTGAAGCCTCTCTCTTTCCTGTCGGCCAGAAGCGGCCGGGTTGTTGCTTCTGGCGGTCTGCAGGCGAGGTGCTTCCACGTAACGAACGACAGGGCGTGGGGTCAAGGCAGCAAAGGCGTTAACCTTGTAGGTGTATGGGTCGGATATGTCAGATGTGGAGGAGGTGGCGGAGTCACGGATGGAGAGGCTGATGTCAGACATGTACCGGTCGGCACGCCGACCATTTGCCTTTCGGCGGCGTTTTTCCAGTGCATAGTCTCCGCCAGGAGATGACCGATGGGGAATATCGATGGGTGTGGATGAGAGCATACGAATCTCACGCTCGCGCATGATCTCGTTTGCTTTGCGTTTGCTCAGTCTACGTCGTAGTTTATTCGGGCCATTTGAGTTTTGGCTTGGTTTTCGCCTCAGCAGAGAACCGGTTCTTGAGAGTGGAGGGTCGCGTGGCGGGTTCCGTGACTGATCAGCGATGGAGGCAGGGCGGTCTAGCGATGAGATAGGTCGAGTTGGCGGCACGAGGGCCGAGCTGCGCCGGCTGTCTGCAGCATCCCGTGTTGTGCGGTTTTGGTGTTTGGAGGGTTTACGACCCAAGGTAGGCTCGACGGTAGGTTCGGCAAAGGTTGAGTGAAGGTCAGCAGCTTCAGCACCGGTCACTTGGATGGTGTGCCGCTTGCTCTTGCGATTAAAGGGCCATATCGCCATGGCACTTTGGGGGCACAAGCCCAGGGACAAGTATCAAATAATGTCAGTGCGCGATAAGTGAAGTCATGGAGGGTGGAAAGGGAAGTTGAAGAATGTGACTGGAAGTCAGGATGACATAGGCATGATAGAAATAGAAAATGGAATGAAGATTGAAAGTTCCAGTTGGAGGAAGGAGAGAAGGAAGAGAGAGAGAGAGAGAGGAGAGGGAAGAGAAAGAAAGAGGCAGAAAGGCAGAAATGCAGAAAATGGACCCAAAAGGAAATCCCCCAAAAAAGGCCCTTGTTTTGGTCACAGACTTGGCATTCTTTTCTTTTTTTTATTTTCTTTTTTTATATAGATTTTCTATGTTTTACATGTATTAATATTAGAACGGGTACCTGGGTACCTTAAGTTGTACTCGTTAAAAAGTCACACAAAAGTCTAGATTTTTGGAAATTGGCAGGGCCTGTGGGGGAATCCACTTATAGTGGACTATCATATAAACATATCCCTTTCTTATATTCTTAGATTTTATGATATGTTCCATAGTACTCTGTAGGGTATATTATAATCTAATAAGTACTATATGTACTATGTAATACTATAAGACTTCACTTATGCATCTACCCATTACCCTCGTGCCCTCTCATATTGCCAAGACACCGTTTAAACGCCCAGTGGATCCCAGCCCAAGACGGGGGAGCCATTTCGTTGGGTTGACACGCGGGAATGGGGTCGATCTTACGCACATTTTCACACTTTTTTACACTTGGACCTATAAGATCGTCAAGTTGGGAAAAGTTTCTGCACAATCAAAAGCTAAGGCTGCACTGGCTATCGATGTTTGTGGGATTAATAGACATCCACATACTGGAATGGGGAAATGATCAGCAATTTTCCTCAAAAGTCTTGGTTTCTTCTATAGGTAATTTAGTATTAGTACGGAATAATAATACATATTCTACATAGTATGGATGTTTTATTGTTCACGTTCTGCCTTGGTTCCATTCATAATCAAGGGCGTGTAAATAGTACGAGGCTAATTATAGCTTGAGAACTGAGCCACTATTTTCCAATGTTTTAGATATCTAGGACCCCTTGCCTCTACCCATTTTATATTGATATATATTTCCCTTGTATTCCATAGATCTGTACGGAATACCTTACAACAATAACGTGGCTTACTAGTAATCTTTCCTCCGTACTCCGTAGAACGGACAAAATGGCCACTTTTGGCGCCACATCCGTCACGAAGGATCACACCCCTTGACCGCCCTCTTCCCTTCCACTTAGACCCAGAGTCCCCTTGAATTATCCATGGATAATATATTCTATTAATAAAGTTGAAATTTAAGAGAACTACATGTAGAGTATAGCTTAAAACGTAGATCCATGAAGGATCTAGTATGACAAATACATGCATGTTTCACCCTTGACTTCTCCCCAACTTCCTCAACATATATCAAATTCAACCACAAGGTCGTCACCGGTATGCTCCAACGCAACTTGTTTCCAAATTTGCAAAACCTCCTCGTCTGGTTCAAATGCTTTGGAATCAAGCTCATTGAACCAGGTCGCCTTCGCCACTCCGTTCTTCACTCCATACCGAAACTGGTATCGAGGTCGATTCGAAATGTCCAGGAACATAGATTCTAGTTTAGGCATCCGTAAAGCAGCCTTGCCAGCCGATAGATAATGTTGATTGAACAATCCGTGCAAGGGTTTGGTTCGAAATAGGTTGCACCTGCGGTCCTCTGGAGCAACCCAATCTCGATCGGTATCCTCCATATCATCATAGTAGGACCCTAGACCATCTGAGTCATAATTCTCCTCGTCTTCGTCCTTTTCAAACATCCATTTCCCACATGGTGTGATAGGCAAATACTCAAAGCTCACATCAGTTAGATGGGGCCAAAATGGAGGTTCGGGAGTATCTCCATCTAACGGCCAAAAAAATTCTCTTCCTAGAACACATTGACTTCCACCCATCACCTTCAATTGTTGAGAGAATTCTCGTAGGCGCCAGCTTAGAGGATCCGGGGTTCCCTCTACTGTTGAAGCTGCTGGGGGAAAGCTTTCGTCTTCTGGGGTGAGATGGCAGAAGTCAAGGCTGAGATTGCCTATACTAGGAGGCCAGAGCTGAATAGAGTCCGCAAAGTCTATATTTTTCATCAGTATATCCACTCATTCCTGGGATTTGTATACATACCATTCCGTCGAAATTTTCTTATTTGCGGGTTCCATTTGCAATTATCATCTAAGCAAAGCTCCAGATCGTGTAGTCGAGGCAACTTCGACGCGATAAGAGAAGTAGAGGCTGGCTCTAGTTTCCTATGACCCATCGCCCCCATGATATCAAGATACATAATTATAGGGACAGCTCGACATTGAGCACCGACAGCTCCCTCGTTGAATTGGAGGTACGATCTTTCATGTCGCATGTCCCAGATGTCATCAGCTAGGATACGTGGTTCCCACCCCCGCTGCTTCCTTATCTCTGGACCTTGGGCGCTAATATCGCCGGGTGACTGCGCCCTAATCGAAAGAGTAACGCCTGCTTCGTTGTCCGGCCATTCGGATAGAGTATTGAAAAGTGACTGGATTGAAATGGTGAAGATATTACTATTTCGCTGCATCTCTTCTTCATTTTCGTACCGTGTGCGAGCCTCGCCATCATATGACTCCAGCTCCACAATCAGTTCGATTTTCCGTACATGGTATCTTCTTTGTCTCCATAATACTTGGTCCCATGGAAACTGGTTAAATTCCGCTAATCGCTTGGCAGTGTTGATTTTGATGCGTTCGAAGGTTCGCCTCTCGACAATTGCCTGCCAGTCGCGGTTGATAGTAGCATATGGGGCAAGATTGGCATTCTCCTTTCCAATGATATACTCTAACACAATCGTTGTCAACTCTGGTGGTAGTTGGAACCCCATGCCTCCAAGCTGTCCAAGGAAAGTTTTGAGGATGCAGGAAATGTCCAGGTAGGGTATAGCAATTTGAAAACCCCAAGCAACGAGATCCGATGCGATATCAGCAAAAGCGACTTAGAATTGCTATTCTCGCTGCCTTTTCCCGACACTAGCCAGATTCGCGCGGGGGATGCAAGTATGATCACCACCGCTGACTAGTTCATTCAGTGTGAAAGTGAAAGACACTCAGTTGCTCATGCGCTTCCTCAACCGATTCGGCTCTCGCTCTAAGACACTATAGTTGCGGCTCTTACGTCGACTCAGAAGGCGTCTGATAGACCAGCCACTGTGGCAGTGGACGTCGGATGTAGACCGCGGACCGGAACCCTGGGACTGCGGCCCTAGGTGGAGCTTCCGGTGAGGGGGGCCTGTTGTTGACGGTTGGGCATCCATGTTTCGGGACCGTTGTCCAAGTACGTAGCGTATTGAAATGGGCGGGGATGGTATGGTACCGGCTGTTGGAAGTTGGATGGTTTGTTTAAACTTGCTTTTGGCGTTCTGGGGTGTTGAGAGAGAGCGGGGTTGGATCTTGTGGGGCAGATACTAAGAGTGACTCCAAACATTGCATGTAGAGGGTTCAGATCTGCCTATGCTTGACTACTTTCCGGTTGTTCCAGGCGTACCCTATTTTTGATGTCAAGTGACACGATGGTTATGCAGAGTCTGATCCATTTTTGAGGATTTAGGATCTCAAAGTATATAATCTTACCTATGGCTACAACGATATATATACAAGAGCAAGATAGCATCTAAGGTTATGATAGGCAGTATTCAATCTTATAATAAACATCTGATATTATACTGTGATAAAACTTGATATCCATGTCGATAGTCTCGTGATTAAGGTTCATGTCAGGCTCGCGTGATATATATTTTGGGCATTGTATATCACTTGATATCCACAAACTATAGAGAATGTGATTTAAAAATGCAGTAGGAATAATTCTAAATCCATCACACCCCACACCCTAACTGGCGGAATAGTCCAAATTTCCTCAAAAATCCCGTCTCAACATCCGTAATGGATCCGTGATGGATCGGTGATGGACCTGGCGATCTATAACTTCAACAGGAAATCCCCGAGATATAATAAATCAAGATTGTTTCATCCCCAATATCTGGAGAAATACCATGTGAAATATTCCAACCCCGCATTAGTCCCATGCTCCGAGGGTTTTAACGGACTCGTATTGGATGGAAGAACCCGGAAGAAAGAGTGTCAGTTGAAAATTTTTTAATCCAATCTGTCAAGTGTCGGTCTGGCCGTGTTTAAAATGTCTGAAAAAGCATGAGATTCCAATTCCATGAAAAGAGTTCATTTGCCTTTTTTCTATGTTTTCCAAAAGAGAATCTGATATAACTATATTCTCTCAACCTCCTTAAATCAATCACTCATCGGAGACAATACCTAACGTCAACGCTGGCAATCATTTACTTGAACCATCTGGTCGCCTGATACCCTTCCTTTCTCATCACACATACATACACACATCACTCGCCTTCACCGACTTTCTGAAATCTATCATGGCAGATTTGTGGATATTTGTGGCTCTTGGCTACTTGCTGCTGTATGCATTTGCGATGCAAACGCAGGAATATCTTTCCATCAAATGCATTGCCAATTGAGCCATGGTGCAGCGAGAAAACGGCTGCCCTGCCTCGCTTCGGTTCCCTTATTATTGAACAATTTGTTTCATGCTGGCTGTGGGTTGGCGTTTGCGCTTCTTAAGGCTTGAATGCCTAATGATTCACGCCTCACGACATACCCGAATTGTTTTGATGAACCGAGAGGTGAGGGGATAGGACAGTTGGCTATAGGCCTAGGCGGTCTGGATAGAGAATCTATCTACATACAGACCAAACGCTAAAAGGGCTTCCAGCATGTTCAACATATGAGACTGCGAAGGGGCTCCACTATAAGAGAGTCTTTGATGATTATTGATGATGATGATTGCACGAATTTGACAGGCGTTTGATACCAGGGAAGGCCAGACTACAATTTTGTTCGTTCAAAAGACTTGAGATTCACATGTTTTTGGGTTACTTTTTGCGTTCAATCAGCCTTTTGTGAAGAGGAAAAAAATCCCCAATTAAAAACTATTCCATATTCATGTCCATCCATACCAAGGTGTCCAACAATAGGAATAGAGAGAGGGGCGTGAATTGCCACTGCTCTGCAGTTTATGTTTGTTCTGCGTACTGGAGACAATGTGATAGATAGCCACATTGGATTAGACGTGTGAAGAGGGGCAAATCCCGTCTTGTTCGCTTGCGATGATCCTTCCACATGGTAGGGCCGCATGAAATGCATGTGTCACATTAAATTATTCCCTGCCATATCATCTTGATGAAACTTTCCAAGAAATTGGGAAATGTGTATTCTTCAGAACCAGATTTTGATCAATTCCTCACTGACAGCACTGGGCGTCAAGACACCGCTATCTGTGATCAATGCAGAGATCAGGTGGGGTGGAGTGAAATCGACTGAGTCGCAAAGTGGGAGCTTGATTGGGGCGTCTCCATTTGTGTCAGTGGAGGCCTGCTGCTTGCGCTCCTCTGCTAGGTCTTCCTCGGACTTGAACTCCAGAACCTGCTGGTCAATTGGTAGGTCGTACTGTCCAAGAGGATACAAGCGAACGAACTTGTGGCTCTCTGCTACCACATAGAATGGTTTTCCAATGGCCTTGGCAAGGAGACCAATCTGGTAGGTTCCCATGCGAGACACAATGCCTCCATTCTCCACCACACCCTCCGCACCCACAATAACCATATCAGCCTTTCCAAGAGAATATGCCACCGCTGACTCGGGAATTGTTGAAACTGGCACACCCTTTGCTCTCAGAGCACGAACTGTTTCCATACCCTCTGGTTCTTCATTCGGGTGGTCGCAAGTCTGGGAAGTTGAAGACAGAACGTAGATAACACGGAACCGCACGGCGGAAGGACCACCTTCCTCATCTGCGGCTTTTTGCAATAGCGCTGCGACAGCTCGGGAGCCACCATTTGTAAGAATGGTGCTGCCATCGCGAATGAAACCACGGCCGAATGCTGCGATTTTCTCTCGGCTTTCCTTGGCGCGTCGGATAAACAGCCGTCCGTTTGACAACAGATGCGTACGGATGGCCTTAAAATCACCTGCCGGACCAAGTTGTCCAGGGCGTTGTAGTGTGGTAATGAGGTATCGTTGGAACAGATCGGTTCCGGCAGAGAGACCGATAGGGTTGGGAATGGATCGTTTTAGGTGTGCGGTGGATTTTTCGAGTAAATCCAAGGTCTCTGATATCGTTGAGGAGGCTGACTGTGTGAGAAGAAGGACCAGAGCTTCAATGGCCGCAATAGGCATGGTGAGGTCGGGATCGGAGCGGAGGAGTTCATTGTAGGTTGCGACAATGCTAGAGTAACAGTGAGAAGACGCGAGGGGTTGGAGGGAGCACACTTTACTTACTCGAACGGTTGGGTATCGGCCGCAGCCGCATCTGAAACGGTAGAAGCCATGCTGTTTGAGCGTTGATGAGGTGAAAGTGCGAACAAAGCCAGGTACAAGGAAGAGAAAGAGTCATGAATTCTGGATGTTTGCCTGGTTTGCATACTGCCCCTCCAGGCACTAGCCCAAATCGGGCGGTGTGCGGGATTGTCTCCAAGTAAACAATCAACCCCAATCCATAACAATTAGCCTGACCACTTTGTCAATACGCCCCTTGCCTGGTGACAGGTTCCCAAACTATCATGTCGCGCAACTCCACTGCGATGGGGTATAACAGCCGTATGAGCCAGCAATTCCAAGGCACCCAGCACCATGGCCGAGGGCGCAAGAAGGAGGACGAGAATGACGCGCTCATGCGTCTGGTGAGCTTGATTTTTGCCGGAGCTTGTGTCTGATACTAATGTAAAGTAGCCCGACAAAGAGATTGCAGGATGCATCAACGATATCGGTATACCGTTTACCCTCGCCGACCTGGCTAAACCAAACGCCCAACAGATCCAGATGGTGTTCGAATGGTTCGCAGAGCTGCTTATGAACACGACCCGGGAGACAGTTGAGCCCGCGATGCATGCAGCTGCAGAAGATATATGTGGCGACTACCCTGATATAGTTCCCAATGACACGCGCAACCTCATGGGCTTCTTCATGATGCTCCGAAAGTTATTAGCGGAGGTATTTGCTCATCGCTAGCTACAAGAACTCTGAAGAGTATGCTAATGATTCTGGGACTAATAGTGCGGAGTCAACGACTTTACCTTCACAGACCTGACAAAACCGACGCATGAGCGACTCGTCAAAATCTTCTCATACTTGATCAACTTTGTTCGATTCCGAGAATCGCAAACACCTGTGATCGATGAACACTTCAATAAGACAGAGAAAACGAAATCGCGCATTGACGAACTTCTTGCGGAAAATCAGGAGATGGAATTAAGGCTGAGGGAGATGCGACAGGATCTCCAATCCAACGAGGCGCATGTGCGGGAGAAGGTTTCCCGAAACGATGCGCTCAAGGCGCGGCTATTGGAACTGGGTCGAGAGCAGTCACGAGTCGCAGAAACTCTCGATCGAGTTAAGACGGAAAGAGCTCGGCGGCAGCAGCAGTTGGAAGAGAAGACTGAACGAACCGTCCGGTCCCGACAAGAAGCGGAGAAACTACGACCTTATGTGCTCGAGTCACCGGCTACCCTCCAGTCCTCACTGGCTGAACTATCCGAAAATCTGATGCGCGAAAAAGCCTCTATCGATGCGATGGAGAGGCGGGCACGTGCACTGCAGACCTCGTCGGATACGTTCACTGTGGTTTCCAACGATGTACAGGGGTGTGTTAAATTGCTCGATGATATTTCGGCCGAACTGCAAAAAGAGGATGAAGAGGAGTCTCGTGCTGCTAGAACTGCAGAGGCCATCTCGGACAGGGGGAACAGCGTCCGCGAGGTCGAGCAGACCGAGAAGCTCTTGCAGCGTCAACTTGCCCGTTGGGTCGAGCGTATCGAGGCACTCCAGAAAAATGCACAGGAGAAAGCCGAACTTGCGCAGGCACGCATGGAAGAACTCAGAAATGTCCAAAAACAACTCCGCGAGGAACGTGCGGAGAAGCAACGTGATATGGAGCGAAGACGTATTCGCATTGAACAGACAGAGAAGAAGGTATGTTTTACCCCATGTCATAGGGGAACATTGCTAACACACTCTTTAGATGGTCGACTTGAAGGAGAACATTGAGAGCGAGATCCAATCAGCTCACGACCAGTACCTGAAGCTAGAGTCACACATCAAGCTGTACATGACAGAGATGGAGAAGTGTCTATGATCAATCGGTTGTCATTTATATGCGAAACAGGAGTTCAGCGGTCAGCTATAGGATACCCGGACAGTACAAATCCATTCTCAGGAGTTTTATTATGTTAAAATGTCATGTCTGAGTTCAGCATTAAGCGTATTCCAGTCTTTCCCAGTTCAATGATTCTGGTCAAATTCAAACCAGCGCTCGGCAACCTTTTTCACGGTGACACCCCGCCCACCCAAGGTACTTTGGTCCGATCGCATTCGAACCGACCCATTCAATAAGGGAACGTTCACATCCCATAGCCCTCTTCCCCAATCAGCACTTGAAGGGTTCAAGGCATTAATGCACTCATAGAGTCGGAGATCCATCCCCACCCTAGAAGAAGCCTCAACGGCAGAAGCAAGTGTTCTTGAAAGTCCCTGCGCCGAGAATTCCGAAGTCTGAACATGCATAGCTATCATATCAAGGACAGCAAGGAGTTGTCGGTCATGGGAAACCGATCCCTCCTGGGAAGCCACCCCAACAGCAGGACCGAAAACGGCAAGGTATGCCCGAAGACTCTCTAAACTCGGGCAGAATGCCAGCCGGATCTTGCTAGATCTTGCAAGCAGGCCGATAGTTTTCGTAAGCAGGTCATGCTTCACGGCAGTGTCTGGATCGGCGCGCTGTGAGCGAATAGCAGCTGTGAGTCGCGCCAGGAACTCGGCTCTGGTTGCACAAACGATGAGATGGGTATCTGAGTTGCCTTCAAGTAGTTGCTGCAAGAGATCGGGCACCAAATCGCAGTGAGCGATCGTATATGTTGGACTCATTGCGTGATGCAGCCAGGCTGTAGCTCCCACTTATTGCCCCTCCGAGATCATCAACAAGAAATAAATCATTTCATCATTCAACTCATAACCGTCAACCGCAAAAAGCCATGGTTGTGAATCTGAGTCAGGTGGTGTGTAGATAGTAGAACGTTGCAGATCGAAAGCGGGCGAAGAGTTGCGGCATCATCCACCTCTCTTCCGCGGAGCTGCTCCGCCTTTCCTCCCCTCACCTCTCACCCATTTCATCCGACTCGCCCAAAGCCCTTGGACTGGGCGCTCAGAGACTGGGAAGATGGAAACAATTTCCAGGATATCCTCGATGCTGGAGACAGGTATGTAGGGTTGCAATCCGCTCTATTTGGCCTGAACTGACCGTGGAACGTCACTGTGCGCATAGCTCGAGAGCTCACATTAGAGGCTGCCCAGTCCGCTGCTATCAATCGGACCTCAAGCACGGACTATACTTCGCGAACATACAGCCCTGCACACATCAAGAAGCTGCTTGATAGTCGCCATGAGCGGGAAGTCCTGGATGGAATGCGGAGGGTCATCTCGGTACCGAAACCATCAGCAAGAACTATGGAAACTGCAATGGCTAACTCAATTTGATGTTATAGTTGATGTATCGATCCGAACCCTCCCTTACTTTCTTTTCCGCAGTTGTCAAGAATGTGGCCAGCGCCAACCTCGAAGTCAAGAAATTGGTTTACATCTACTTGGTCCATCATGCGGAGGCGGAGCCAGATCTGGCGCTACTATCCATCAACGCGATCCAGAAATCGCTAACCGATTCAAGCCCTCAGGTTCGGACAATGGCACTTCGGACTATGTCGGGAATCCGGGTTCCGGTGATTAGCCAGATTGTCTCGCTGGCTATCAAGAGAGGATGTGGAGATCTGAGTCCACATGTGCGCAAAGCGGCCGCTTTGGCTATTCCGAAATGCTATCGTCTAGACCCAAACACACTGCCACAATTGATGGGGTATCTTGAAACACTTTTGGGTGATTCGCAATATTTCGTCGTCGGCCCCGCTGTCGCGGCATTCTTGGATCTGTGTCCAGATGAGATTGACCTAATCCACAAGAACTATCGCGGTTTAGTCAAGAAGCTGGTTGATATGGATGAATGGAGCCAGCTAGCAACCTTGCGCCTGTTGACATATTATGCGCGAAAATGTTTCCCTCGCCGAACTCAGAAGGTTAAGCGCACAGCCCCGGAGGCATTCTACGATGATGAAAAGCAGCAACAGGCAACAAATGATGATGTCGAAGAGTATGAAGTTCCGGTAATGGACCCTGATCTTGAGCTATTACTCCGAGCCTGTAAGGTTCTGCTGCAGAGCCGAAACTCCGCTGTCATTGTCAGTGTTGTCCGCTGTTTCCTTTACCTTGCTCCATCAGAATATATTGCGTCAGCGGCTGGTCCACTAGTGGCTCTTTTACGAAGCCCGCAGGACATGCAACTTATCGCTTTGTACAATATTGTCGCCGTTGCTCTAAGAGCTCCCAAGCCCTTTGCGAAATACACGGCCCATTTCCTTGTTCATGCCAACGATCCGCCACATATCTGGCGCCTCAAACTGGAGGTTCTAACTATCCTTTTTCCGCATTGTGGAAAACACTGGAAGGGCGTTATAATCAGCGAATTAGAGCACTTCTCTAAAGGCACAGACCCAGAGCTGGTACGAGAGAGTGTACGAGCTATTGGGCGTTGTGCGCAAGGGGACACAAGCACTGCAGGCATGTGTCTGCATATTCTTCTCGGCCAAATATCTAGTCCAGACGGAAACCTCGTGTCAGAGGCACTGACTGTCATTCGTCACTTGATCCAACAAGATCCAGCCTCACATACAAAGACCGTTCTCCAGCTAGTCAAGCACCTGGGTTCAACAACCCACCCAGATGCACGAGCCACCATTATCTGGCTGGTTGGCGAGTTCGCTGGAATCGACCCAGAGAACAATATCGCGCCTGATGTCCTCCGCGTCCTGATCAAAGGATTCGCAGATGAGATGGAAATCGTCAAGCAGCAGATTGTTCTCCTCGGTGCTAAGGTGTATTTACATCATCTCTTACAGAATCCACCAAAGGAACAGTCGGAGCAACTCCCATCGGTATCATTCCCCGAAGCTGAAGCCCCCGCCAAACCCCAGCAGGATTTCCACAACGAATGGAATGACCATGGGAACGATGAGCCGAAAGACGCCGAGCGGAATGAAGAAGGAGAGGAGAGCCATCAAGAAAATGACGGTGCTCAAACGAAGCAAACAGAAGAAGCAACCGAAGACCGTATCACGTTATTATGGCGGTATATCCTCCTTCTCGCACGCTACGACATCTCCTACGACCTACGTGATCGGGCACGTCTCTATAAGAACCTCTTGGAAACGCCGTCTTCCACCCAACTTGCCAACCTCCTTCTCCTAGCACCAAAGCCAGTACCCCACGCCCCCAGCCCATCTGAGACGCGCAAGGACCTGCTCATCGGCTCTGCCACTCTTGTCGTCGGCTCTGATGCTGGTCACCATGGACTTAGAGGCTACACAAATCTCCCAGACTGGGTTGAGCCAGGCCAAGAACCTGATCCCAGCCTCCGTACCGAAGATGTGAAACCTGACACATCCAGCAACGCCGCCTCCATGACTGCAGGTGACCGTCTTGATAGAGCACTTCGTGAACATAAACCCACTTCTGTTCCAATCCGGGGTCCGGCTGTGCCTGTAGACCCGACTGGCAAGAAGACTCTTGATCAGTGGCTAGAAGAAGAAGAGGAGGAGGAAACCGAGACAGAGACAGAGTCTGAAACGGATTCTGAGGAAGGCGAAACTGATTCGGAGGAAGAGGAGACAGACTCGGAAGAAGAGTCTGGCTCGGAGGAAGATGAGTCTGAAGCAGAGACTGATTCGGAAACCGAAGCTGTGAATAAAGAAGCACAGACGTTGCTTCATTGAACTTGTCCGAATGATGGTCACATGTATAGATGCTGGCTTTATTGGACAACATTTTGGGTATATTGAAAATACGAGAAATGAAATCGAATGAGAGTAAATTGGTTCATGGCATAGTTTAGGGGGTTATTAAACAGACTGGTTCCCAGTTTTTAGTATAAGAATTTAGATCGTCTTTCTTCTCTTTCTTATCATCCGTCTACTTAATAACATGCTGCCCATATTACCTGGTTGATCGTCTTTTGGCCGTGCCAAACGCCTAATAGGTATTGCATGGACATCAAGGGTCACGGATTACCACACTTCGGCTAATTGCACATAGAGGGAAAACAAACGGACAAAAAGGAATTCATTTGGCCAATAAAGTACAAAGTCTTATAACATCTCCCCAACAAAATATGAAAGAAACTCCCATTTCCGCTCCCTAAACCCTAGTGTTTCTCCCCTAAACTCCAACCCACTAATACAGAATAGTTTCATTTTTGTATGTCTTTTAGCGTGTTCAGCGCAATTAAGTAAATGACTTCAAATAGGGCGGCTGGCCTAATGGTAAGGCGTCTGATTTCGGCTGAGCATAGCTCAACAAGTTCTCAGAAGATTGCAGGTTCGATCCCTGCGTCGCTCATTAGAAATTTCGTTTTTTAAGAATGAAAAGTATTTTTATTTGATGAATTCCTTTTCCTACACATCATGTTAGTTGGAAGGTGACCTTTATTTTGGGATAGCATCCATGTGTGGTAGACCCCCCGTTAACTAAAGACCATCACTATAACATATAGAAGATAGAATAGGGCTGCTAAAACTTATAGATGGTCAGGTCACTATACATAATTAACGAGGGTCATCTAGGTGGCTGCATGAGCCAGACCGTAAGTAAGTCCACGGGTACTCGTTCACCTGTGGTTGTGTATTAGGTATAGATACCCTGTGTTTTTATACAACATAGATTGAACAATCAAGGTTTCTTTCTTCTCCCTCTTTCTAGTAGCCATAACAACCTTTGACTGAATTTACTAGATTAGCTAGCTCCAATGTAATAAGAAAGAATTCAATTTAGCACAGAACTGGTCAACATCAAACAGGCGAGACGGAACGTGGGTCCTATCTATAGATCCGGTCTCCCCGGACTCCCCGACTCCCCGGACTGCCAGTTAAAAGCTGAGATATGTGCCCTCATCAGCCTTTTTTTTATGTAGTACTATGTACTACCAAGCTACCTAGGAGATATTGTTGCCTAGTTGGATAGGATTTGTGTGCATGCAAAATTCCTCTCAAATCAGCAAATATTCTACAAACATGGACATCTCCCGAGTGATCAAGCCCTGGAAACTCAACCCTCAACGAACCTTGGTCTTTGTGAACGCGACCATTGTTGACCCAGCCGAGGATAGATTAATCCAGAATGCTACTGTCCGAATCTCAGAAGGCAAAATCATTCAGATCGTCACAGACGGCTCAACTACAACCACAGATGACCTCCCCGAAGAAAACGTGATCGACCTGACAGGAAAATACCTCTGTCCCGGTCTGATCGATTGTCATGTCCACATCGCAGTAGTCCCCGGCGAAGCTGATCTACGATCCTACAAAGACATGACCGAACGAATAAGTCTCCTGCGCCAACCATACGTGCTTAAATCCATGCTAGACCGCGGCTTCACCTCAATCCGAGACTGTGGCGGCGCAAGCCTCGCAATCAAAGAAGCCGTCGAGGAAGGTGTCATCCCAGGCCCTCGTCTCTTCATCGCCGGGTACGCACTCTCGCAAACCGGTGGACACGGCGACCTGCGAGGATCCCACGACACCAAACTCTGCTGCGGTGGGTTTATCTCTGGAATTAGCAGAATCGTCGATAGCCCAGCGGAGTGCTATAAGTATGCGCGCGAGGAACTGCGCCAGGGAGCAGACTTCATCAAGATTATGGGCGGTGGCGGTGTTGCCAGTCCCACAGACCGAATTGAACATGTGCAGTTCTCCGACGAGGAGATTAGGGCTATTGTCACTGTTGCGCGGAACGCGGGTACATATGTCACGAGTCATAGCTACACGCCGCGGGCGATTCAGCAGGCTATCAAGCTCGGGGTAAGGGGTATTGAGCATGGGAATCTTATTGATCTTGAGACGGCGGAGATGATGGCTGAGATGGATGTTTTCTTGACTCCGACGCTTATGACGCATGTCATGTCTAAGCAGATGAATTTCCTGCCTGCTGATGGGGCTGCTAAGAATGAGGAGGTTCTTGAGAAGGGATTGAAGGCGATTAAGATGGCTGTTGATGCGGGTGTTACTGTTTGTTTTGGGACTGATCTTCTTGGTCCGATGCATTTTGCTCAGAGTAAGGAGTTCTCGGTGCGGAGTTCAGTTTTGACTCCGTTGCAGATTCTACGTAGCGCTACTGTCAATGCTGCTCGTCTTGTTATGCAGGAGGATAGGCTGGGTCAGGTTCGGGAGGGATTTGTGGCGGATCTTTCGATATTGGAGGGGAATCCGTTGGAGGATATTACCATTCTAGATCGAGTGGAGGAGAACGTTCTAGCTGTGATTAAGGATGGGAGGGTTGCCACTTCGCGATGGGACAAGGTTAAGGTAGATATCTGATCTCAGGAAACAGAATGCAATTATCAATTATATAAATGATACCAGAGCCCATTATATGGCCATTTGAATGATGTTCGCCCTAACATTAGGAAGTTTACATCGCTATATCCCAGACATTGTATGAAAATCTGGCTAATCCCGTTCGGGTTCGGGGCGGGGCGGTTCCCGAGATCCACAAACTCTAAATATATTTCCCAAACTTGGCCATTGTGTTGATATCTACTGCTGTTTTACATCTTTTTATGCCAATTACTATGTTAATATATATGCACCCAAGATATATCAACACAAAGGTAGACAGTAACTATTCATATCAAAAAACCCACTATATGCACACTTTGTATTGAGGAAATAGGCAGCATGCATTACACACCTTCCTTGCTTGTCGAATCCGAATTATTGTCTTCATTTCATGTATAATCGGAGCTGGAAGAGTAACTAAAGATGTGCTGCAATGAAATGTAATTTGGACTTTATATCTCTGTTTGTACCTAAAAAGCTTCCCTGTACTTCGGTCTTTTTTATTTAGAAGCGAGACGAAACCACCGTTATGGTGAGAAATATTTTCTCTACATATTATTTCAGCAAGAGTCTCTATAGACAAGAAGTTGGAGTCATTAATTATGGGCTGCGGCAGCGCGTACTTGTTTAAAAAGATTTTGATTCTGATGCAGTTGCAGATGTTGATAGTCTCTATATTCGAGTAGTTGCTGACATGATACAATTTGTTAAAAAGCCAAATTTCCTTGCAAGTGTTCTGTGAATTTTGGGACAGTGAAGTCAAGAGAGTCTGTAGAGGACTTTTGCCCAGAGATGTTATGCGCGTTAATATGTTCGTCATCCCCGTCACAGTCTGAGAGAGATGACATAAGATTACTACCTGTGTCCAATAGCGATTGAGTTCAATCATTGGTAGACTGTAAATCACTGCCCGAGGGGGCTGAGAAAGGTGTCATTATGTCGTACATATGTTGTAGTGTAACTAGTTAGTTCACCAGTTGGCTATGTATAGCCTGACGATTCAGGCGCCAAGTTCCAAAGGCGGTGTGGATTTAACCGCGCTGTGCCTGAGCTCATCCCGCAATTCGGCCCTGATGTCGCCTCGATCTTGAATTCCAGAGCCTGCTCTCCACACCGGAACGAGGATCGGCTGCACTCAGGATGCTTGCTGCGAGATTGACGCACACCTCTTTTCTATTGTCGTCTTTTTAACCTTCCATCTCGATCTTGACCTCGACCTCGGCATCGTCTCGAATATTACTTTCCTTTAGCTCTCGCACTGATTGATCTACCTTGACGCAGTGACCAAGTACAGAGAGCTATCCATATTTAATAAGGAGTGCCATCTCTAGAACAAATTGTTCTGGCTCATTTGTCTTGAAGTTACTGTATCTGTCTCTTGCCACAATGCCTGGGTTACCCAGTATGTGCATGGTTTTTTGATGCCCTGATATGGCCTATCACCGAGGTTATGCTGACCGTGTCGCCTTACAGCAAATATCGACCTCGATGAGTGCATCGCCCGACTCTACCGAAAAGAGCTGCTCGCGGATTCGGTGATCGAGGCTATCTGCCTCAAAGCGAAGGAACTTTTGATGAAGGAAAGCAATGTGGTACATATTGCTGCTCCGGTTACTGTGGTCGGCGATATCCATGGTCAATTTTTTGACATGATTGAGATCTTCAAAATCGGCGGTTTCTGTCCCGATACAAACTACCTATTCCTTGGTTAGTAACATCCGGAAGACGCCTCGTTCGAGGATAAAAGCAGGCCTCGGGCTTGAACATATTTGTTGCTCGCCTTTGGAGTGTTGCTGATAAGATAATCGACAGGCGATTATGTCGACCGCGGCCTGTTTAGTGTGGAGACCATCTCACTTCTGGTGTGTCTCAAGCTACGATACCCCCAACGAGTGCACCTCATCCGCGGTAACCACGAGTCGCGTGGAGTCACCCAATCATACGGCTTCTACACCGAGTGTGCCC
Organism: Penicillium griseofulvum; assembly: GCF_001561935.1. Classification (NCBI taxonomy): domain Eukaryota; kingdom Fungi; phylum Ascomycota; class Eurotiomycetes; order Eurotiales; family Aspergillaceae; genus Penicillium; species Penicillium griseofulvum. Next base: position 924,796 of record NW_024467471.1, on the reverse strand, counting down.
GTAAATACGGCAATGCCAATGTTTGGCATTACTTCACCGACATGTTCGACTTCTTAACACTGAGCGTTGTGATTAATGATGAGATATTTTGTGTACATGGCGGCTTGTCACCTTCTATTCATTCAATCGACCAGATCAAGATTATCGACCGTTTCCGCGAAATTCCACACGAAGGTCCTATGGCCGATTTGGTCTGGTCCGACCCTGATACAGAACGCGATGAATTCTCACTCTCACCCCGAGGTGCTGGATACACTTTTGGAGCACAGGTTGTGCGGAAGTTCCTAGAGGTGAACAGCATGTCCCACATCCTACGCGCACACCAATTATGCCAAGAAGGCTACCAGGTTCTTTATGATGATCGACTGAGCACGGTCTGGAGTGCACCAAACTACTGCTACCGGTGCGGAAACCTCGCGAGTGTGCTTGAAGTAAGCGATACTGGCGAGCGATTTTTCAATATCTTTGATGCGGCACCGGAAAATGATGCCCACCGCCTGGAGCAGCTAGGTCAGCAGCAGCAGCAGATCAAGGATGGCTCTAGTCCAATGGTCGACTACTTCTTGTGAATCTCTGAAACTTCTCGTGATACCCATTGGCTACTGTTAATGTTTTGTTTGATGTTAATGTTCATGTATTTCAATTTCCTTTTTTTACCCCCCGCACTAGACAGGAGTTCGGGATAAAGCTGTGCATTCACAAACAGCTAGATGTGCTACTTGGCATCTGAAATGAAAATATCATACACCAATAATAGAGACTCAGTATGACGCATAAACAACAAAACTGGGGTCCAAAGCATCCAGTGGGACGCATTCTCTAACAGTTTTTGTTAAAAGAAACTCATCACGCTTTGAAAACAAACGGCCGCTCAATAACTCAACGAGATAGCTCTCTCAACATATGTTTACCAGTCCTTGGCAATGTCAAAGGACCACTCGAACAGCAGGTGAGTGTGCTGGTCATCATCGATGAACTTCGAGACGGCGTTGTAGTGACCACGGGCGATCATGCCGGACGGGGCCTCCTCCTCGTTGACTAGGAAGGGACAGTTAGTAAAAGCTATGTTTGCAAACTGAGAAGGAGAAATTAGATCAGAATACTCACATTCCTTGGAGTAGTCAACCTTGGAGGTGGTGTTGGGTGCATAGCTGCCCAGCATCTCCTCATCCTTGCTAACCCGGATTCCCTTGCGCTTGACGACCTGCAAGTACTTGAGGCCGCTCAGGACTTCATGGTGGACCTGGAAGGTAACCTTGATGTGGAATTTAGAACCCTCCTTGATCTTGAAGGGCTTATCCTTGAGGCTGTCAACAGAGCCCGGGGAGGACAGGTCAATAACAACATCCTCACGCCCCTCAACTTGCAGAGCTAGGGACTTGATGATACACTTGCGAGGATCGTTAGGATCAGCAATGGGGTCACCGGAGTTGAGACCCAAAGAGGCCTTCCAGCGGTTCATAGCTTCATCGTCGGCGTCTATTGCGGGGGAGAGAAAGATGGTTAGCTGGGAAATCGCCGACTAGATATTGCCCATGAATTGTCAAAGAATCAACGTACCAAGCTTGTTGTACTCATCAAGGGTCTTCTTTTCTCCGACCTTGAAACCCTCAGTCTGGCTGGCGGCGAGCTCGTCCTCGTGGTTGTCGGCCATTGTTTACAGATTTAGAAGGCGGGGCACGGAACCAAAGATTGGAGTTCGGGGAAGAATTGCGAGAAAAGGCGGGGGGGAATTGGATGAAGAGGAAAAGAAAAAACAAATTCGAAATTCGAAATGATAAAAACAAGAAGGGCTAAATATCGAATCGTCTCCTGAGACCTGGTGGGGGTGGAAAGGCGGTGGGAGAGGGGCGAGGCTATTCGGATTTCCACTTTTGTATGCACATGTTTACGCATTGATCCTGCACGGTTATATTGACAGTTTTCTTTGTCTATATATGTGAGTTATGCTCTCTACTGGTGATATGTAGATGTAGATAATTCGAATCATCTTACTCCGTGCACTTATGTTGACCCCAATTATGCCACTATGCCCCAAATTTGGGTGTGGGGGCTGAGGATCATACAACTAGCGGTATGTAGTTCCGACCTTGATGCATCTGGGACATGTAGACTTTATTTGAAATGTAAAGAGTACATATGTTGTACATACTGGAATAGATTATGTAGATTATACTCGGGAAAAGGGTGAAATAGTAATTTACTGTAGTATGGAGGTCTTTTCTATAGTCGAACTCGAAACAAGAAACGAAACATCAACTCGAGGAAGGTCACGGGGAATGTAAATGTCACGGGGTTCAACGGATAAAATACATTGAGGTAGATCACATACGCTGTATTGATGTAATTGGCCAATTAAAGCTCTCAGATACACCCCATGACAAGCTAATTTCCGGACCTTACCGGAAGGAGTCAAGCTTCAGAACGACGCAACGATTATTCGCGACTCGCATCTTCTCATCTCTCCTGATTGTCTTCTTTATCTTGGGTTGGTCTTTTTTTTTTTTTCTTATCAATCCTCATTTCGGTTGCGCACTTCTCTCTGCCAAGATATCAGATCTGTTAGTGGTAATATTTGATTCTTGATTTTTGTCGCTTGACGCGCCTGCTACGTGGCCATCGTTGGCGCATCTTTCCCTCAATCCCCCTCAAGACTCCGCAAGATCTTCATTTTCACTTGACTCGACATCCCACCATGTCGCGAACCCTCCCAAAACAGTTTAATCCGCACATTCTGGCCGAGCTTGCTCCCTCCTGTAAGTTCGAACACTGGCGCGTGGGCGCGCGACCGCGCGCATCGGCTATCTAGCCGCCTCGTGCACCCTCAATGCCTCCAGGTCATCGCTAACAATTTCGTTTTTCTCTTGGTTATAGATGATGAGCTCCTTGCACGCCGTCGTCTTGGGAAGACAAACCTCTCCGTCAAGCCCGCCCAGATTGGCACCTCGAATGCAACCAAGCCGGAGAACCTAGGCGTGTTTGAGTACGCTCACCTTCGTGCTCCGCTGCCCAAGGACCTCGAGGGATCTGAGATCTTCCCTTCCCACAGCCCTCAGCAGCACCCAGAAAGCTACTTCTTGATGGTGAGGCCGCCCGTTTTATCTAATTTGGAAGCCAACTTTCACTAACTTTGGGCTTCACCATTACAGCGCCGCAGTAAAGATGGGTATGTCAGTGCCACTGGAATGTTCAAAATTGCATTCCCCTGGGCCAAGGCCGAGGAAGAGCGGACAGAGCGTGAGTATCTGAAGGCACGGGAGTACACAAGTGAAGAGGAAGTCGCTGGTAATGTGTGGATCACTCCCGCGTTTGGTATGTTCTCCCCGGGACGTTCTCTCTATCAAACCAATGCTGACTTTATACCTAGCCCTTGAGCTTTCCAAGGAATACCAAATGTACGAGTGGGTGCGAGCACTGTTGGACCCCACGGACATTGTTCAGAGTCCTTCCAGCGCAAAGAAACAGATTACTCCCCCGCCGAAATTCGAAATTCCCGCCGGTGAGCCGGCCATTCGGCAACGCAACCGCAGAGGTCGGTCCGCTTCCCCAAGCAAGACGTTGGCGTCTCCTCGGAAGTCCCGCACCACCCGCCTCACCAAGGATGTCACCAGCACTCCATCTACAACGGCCGCAAATGCTAGCCTTCAGTCTGCATTGGACACAGCTTCAGCCTTGTTCTCGAACCCGATTCCTGAGTTGGTAGCTGCGGATGCCGAAACGGAAGTGACAAGCGGATCTCCTGGAAAGAATATCAGAGCGCGCAAATCAACAAGATCTGCTACCGCCGAGCCCGAGGAAGAAACCAAGGAGGAGAAGAAGAAGGAGAAGAAGAAGGCCGAAAAGCAAGAGAAGAAAAAGGACGACATCAAGGAGGAGGCAGTTGAGGCTTCAGTGGCCGACGATGTCACAGATGCTGTTAAGTTTGCTCAGACCACTGTTTCCCTCGATATGCCCTTCAGTCTGCCAGAAGTCCCATCTGCTGCTGAGACCGCAGAGATGATTGCTCAGGCTAAGGACATGGTGGAGGAGGCTATCAAGGCGGAAGCCGAGGGTTCTACCGCAGAGTCCACATCTGTGAAAGTGACTAAGAAGCGCAAGCCAGAGGAGGACGACGATGAAGAGACATCGGCCGAATCTTCCCAGCGGGCCAAGAAAGCCAAGGTGCTCGAGAACAAGCTCAAGCAGGAGCGTGTCCGTAACCGCTCTATTTTCGGTGTCTCCGTGGCATTTGCCCTTGCGTAAGTCATTCTATGGTTGCAAGGACCTCGAATCAACACTAACATCATATCCAGGGCTTCCATTCCATACTTTTTCTAAACGGAACGAGGTTTTGCTTGTCAAAGTCTAGTCTGTTGAAAACTTTGGTCTCTTCCTTTCAGCGCGTCTGTCGCTTGCGACAGCCCAGCTACCCAAATATTCGCTTCTGATGCCCAATTCCCCTTGTCGTTATCATAAATATATTCCTCGCCGGCGATCCTGAATGCCCTGTGCCTGTTATTGACACCATTTTCTAATATCTTGCCCTCTCCTTCCCCTCTCCCCGTGTTTTGCACCAGACTTGGTTATTTGGATTGCCTCTTAGCTCATTTCATGACCCTTACCCTTGCTCTCCTGATACCAACTTCCCCTCTCCCACCGTCTACTGCCCTGTGGCAAGCTTCCAAGTAGTCAAAGACGATTCGCTTAATGACAGTGATATGTATGCTTTGTTGTTACCAGTTCACGTTTATTGTATGGTTATAACCAGTATATTGATCTAATGCAATCTTGGTAGAGCTGATATCAAGAACTTTCGATGTATCATGTTTGGGCTATTTCGCTCTGAGGTGGAAGTGAGGTTTACCCACTGAGAGTAACCACTACAACTTTTAGAAGGTGTAGATGGGACTCGAACAATATCGATAGTCCATGGGTGTCTGACGGAGTACTCCGTAGTTTTCAGCCAATGGCAGGCGAGTAAATTAAATGCAAACATGTAAAACATCTCGAGCTCCGCACCCCGATAACAATTCCAATACTTCTTTCGCTCCTCCTTGCATTTGCACATAACTCGAGGCTTCTCAATTGACCGGTAACATGTCGCTCCCCGGTCTCGAGCTAACGCAGCCATCGGAGGAAAGATCGCTGGCACCCGCGCCACCATCACAGATCAGCCTGGCCCCGGGCTCGGAATGGCGGTTTGAGGTCGCTTTTGGGCATATTATCAAAGTCAAGGTATGCTATATTCTTTGATATGATTGAAATCCTCCCTCTGACTCAAGTTGTGCAGCTTCTCAATGGAACCGCGGAACTCTTCGGCACAGAGCTTGCCGAATCCCAAACCTACACATTCACCGGCACAAAGGCGGCAATCTTCACATGGCATGGCTGTGCACTTGAAGTCACCGGTGTCGAGGCAGCATCGACCACAACTGATGGAGTTACCCCGACGGTGGGCCACGGCGCAGGAGGTTGTCAGAGCGAATACACGGCCGAGGAGACGCCAATGGTAGAATATGCCAACGTCCACTTTGCGCTGGAGACAATGCGCGAAGAAGCCCAATCGATAGGCAAGGATGGCCCGCGCGTACTCATCCTCGGATCTGAAAATACCGGAAAGACCACCTTGGCTAAGATCTTGACCGCCTATGCGACGAAGATTGGCCGTCAGCCGTTGGTCGTGAATCTCGACCCTACAGAGGGTATGCTTGGCGTCCCTGGTACACTGACCGCGACTGCCTTCCGCACCATCCTAGATGTTGAAGATGGCTGGGGAAGCAGCCCAATGTCTGGGCCCAGCCCTGTACCCGTCAAGCTGCCGCTTGTGTACAGTTACCCGTTGCAGAGCCCGCTGGACGGCGAAGGCGTCGTGTACCGCCCAATCGTCTCGCGTCTCGCACTATCTGTCACGGGCCGGATGGCCGAAGACGAGGATGCGCGCGAAACGGGAATTATCGTCGATACACCCGGAATCCTTGGCACAGACAAGCCTGGCACCATGGAACTCATTAATCACATTGTGACAGAGTTCTCAATCACCACAATCCTGGTCCTGGGTTCGGAGCGTCTGTACAGCACCGTTGCCAGACAATACGACAACAAGCCCAGCTCCAGCGCAACAGCCGCTGTCTTCGACGAACACATCTCCGTGGTCAAGCTGTCCAAATCCGGTGGCTGTGTTGACCGTGACGATGCCTTCCGCAAGGCAACACGCGAGTCCCAAATTCGTTCCTACTTCTTCGGCAACCCTATCCCCTCCTCTTCGCCCTCCTCCGCCATCACTCTTTCTCCCCACGCACAGCAACTCGACTTCGCCTCACTCCCTGTATACAACTACACCGTCGCTTCAGCAGACGACGAAGACGAAGATGAGTACGACCCTTCCCAGCTGGGAACGGGCGACTCCTTCCTCCCCGGTGGCAGCGACGACTACGCCCCACAAGAAATAAAACAAGATCCGGACCGCGCCGCCCCCCTCCCTGGTGTCGTGGGCTCATTCTCAGAGCCCGCCGACGGTGCGAATTCGAACGCCAACGCCAACAGTGGCAGCAGTGTTCCGCTCAAGAAGGTCCTTCCACCCGCCCCCTCCGCACTGGCTAATACCCTCCTCGCAATCACACATGCACCAACCACGGCGTCCCCTGCTGAAGTCCGTGATGCGAGCATCATGGGCTTCTTATATGTCGCCGACGTCGACACGACCAAGGGTACGATCCGCGTGCTCGCGCCTGTTGGAGGGAGAATGCCCCCACGAGCCATTATATGGGCAAAGCGTTGGCCTGGGGAGTTGGTGGGGTTGGTTGGCTAGATCTATTTCTACATATTTTCTTTAGATATTTGCATATTTCTTCGGATATGGAGTTGGGGATTTAGATGTTTACTTAGCATGGGGTTGTGGCTCATTATTACATACGATCATTCTACAAGTGTCTGTTCATGTAGTTTGTAGTTTATAATCTTGTAAAATAGCGGAAACCATGACAACAAGTGTAGCCTAGGCTGTAATCTCCCATGAAGCCAACCAATTGATAACATCTCCTGCAAGTGTGGCTGTCTGGAGTCTCTCGGCAAAGAAGGATACCGTGCAAGGATCTGCTATGCTAGGATACACTCACAGTCTAGCACATCAGGACTGAAACCTAAGCAGAGTACGTTGGGTGATTCCCAGGTATGTGTGGCGCTCTGGGCTTTAGTAGCAAGCCTCTCACATTTCTTGTCAGATGGCATGTTCATCTGCTTATGTCCAGCTGACCTCTTCGTTGGAGTTCATTTCATTTTCTGGACCCCGGATTCCCTCATTCATCTTGGTCCGTTTGGTGATAGTAGAGGAAGAAGCTGGAGTCAGAATGAAGAGTCAACGAGGTAAGAATCTTATGCACATTGAGATGGGGTAGTTTATCTCAAGAGCGTCTGTTTATATAAGATAGCCGTAGTCTAAGTAGTTTTTCTCGTCAGCTTGGAGTTCGTAGCTCAGGTAGCCGTTGAATGAGTTGGGGTTGTGACCTAGCCTTCTCGCACGTTCTGTATAACCTGGTCTGTCCAAGAACTTGAGGTCCAAATGTCCTAAGTCTGGCGACGTTATTCTTTCGAGTTCATCGCGACAGTGCGTAGGGATCGCAATAAGTGCTTGTATAGTGTGGTACGACCAGCAGCGCGAAACGATCATGCGCATGGTCTGGCATATTCGTGTGGCTAGGGGCTGTCATGCTATTGTCATTCGTAGCCGTGTGCGGTGTGTGAGTGCACGTCGTCGGATTTGAGCATAGTGATCTCTCGTGTGTGGTCCACGCATAGAGGCTATAATGGTTGGTGTGGTTAATAACTTGAGACAATGTTGTGATCCGCGGCATTGGCGGGATCGAAATAGACGGAAATCTTTGTATGATACGCAAAATATGAAACTTTCTATAGTATAAGAACTATCAAGGGACTAAATAGTCCGAGATATAGAGATATAGCGATATATCAGATTGCCATTTGAGAATACAGAGAGGGAGATGTATAAAGTAAGATTGTAACTTATGAGGGACAGAGTATTTATACCTCAATCTAGCAAATAAACAAACATTATAGGAAAACAGCAGGGATAGGATCCAACATTTTTGACAAAGGTTTTCAGTATTTATGTACATTTATATCTTAGATCTCAAACGCTCCCCCAAAGCCCGATGATAGGTATTGATCTTAGCATACAGATATCTACCTCTAGTTCTATACATTTTCTCAGAGGATGATAACGTAAATACTGATACAATGACTGGGAAAGCACACTGGATTGTATTGGAAGCAGACTAGGAGAGGAAAAAGGAAGAGAAAGGGAAAGAGGAGAGAGGGCTATCTACTGCTCAGATTGCATATCAGGCGGTCCTAGTTGAGCCTCAACAGAGCAAAAGCTTTTGTCAGATAAGTAGTCTGTAAGATATGTAAAATAATTTATAGTCTACTTACCTCTAAGATACTAGGTTCCTAAGATGTTCAAGCGTAAAGTCGTCGGACGGTCCTCGCCTTTGTGTATTTATGTAAGAACTAATAATACGCTCTAACCTCTAGGATTAGCTATACGTCTTCTTATCTATAAGATATAGAGGATGATCTATATACGAGAGATTCTTAAATATAGGAGCGACTCCTAGGGGAAATTCCATCTGGCCTAGGCCCCCTCGATACAATCTTGTATAGTGCGGATATATGGTATATTTAGGTGATTCTCATACTCCTTTTGTACTCTAGGAGGGATAGGATATTTTTCAAGGAGTTTTTCTGGGTACGGCTGAAGAAGCACAGGTCAACTTCGACTTCATTTTCCAATTCAAACCCTCGCAAATAGCTTCCACTGCCCATGAATGCTCCGACTGACCATCATGGTCAACCCTCCAGCAATCGACATAATTGCCCCAAAGATCCACGTCGAGTTGAACCCGCTATTTTGTAAAATAGCACCCGCTACAGGCGTGCCAATCAAGTTGCCTATTGTCATAACAGCATACCCCATGCCCATACGGGTTCCAATCAAACTTCGATCCGGAGACAGTTGCACAAAACAAGTTGGGGGCAAGGAAACAAAGGCCCCCGAGAAAAACCCATAGAGCAGCGCGACAACTACCATACCCGCCAGACTGGATAGATTCACCAGAGCAAACATTAAAGCTCCGCACACGACGGTACATAGGGAAATGATGTTGAAGGGGCCGACCTGATTGGCAAAAAAGTTGGGAAATATGCGTCCGAAAACCGACCCGGTTGTAATGATAGAGAGAAGGTAGAATGCCATTCCATCAGCAGGAATCCCCTTTTCTTGGGCGTAGGTTTGAATATAGAAGAAGGGGATGTTTAAAGAAATGAAAGTAAGTAGACCACCTATAACGAAAAAGTCATATGCTGGTTCTTTGAATGCAGGCAAGTCGATCGGTTTCCGCTTGTTAGGGTTAGGTATAACCCGGACCCTAAAGACTGACAGTGGGATAAGTAAAGTCACGAATATCACCAAGCCTATCGCTCGTACGGTCCAGCCAAATCCGATTTGGTTACACAATTTGTGGAAAATGATTGGATATAAGATCCCCCCTGTAGATTTATTAGTGATTGTTCGACTTGTTACTGAATTCATCCTTACCCAATCCACTTCCAGCGGCGGCTATGCCATTTGCAAGAGCCAATCTGGAGCTGAAATAGGTGGATAATATTGCAACACCTGGAATGAAAACAAGTCCCACTCCAATTCCTATACAAAAGCCTTGTGCAAGTAGTGACTGATAATATTCATGAGACAGACTAGTCATCATTTGGCCCAAAATTATCAAAAATGATCCGCTGTACAAAAGTGCATGGAAGTATCCAGCATCGTATAGCGGCCCAGATATAAGACCGAGTATCAAGAGCAGAGAAGACTGAACTGATCCTATCCAGGAGATATTGGAGGAAGATGCTGCAAATAATTTCCCGGTCTCATAATACGTTTGGTAAGCTCCGAATGTATTCAAAACTCCCCTAACCCCAAATATGTTAGTGGATGTGTGTTTTGAATAAGCATTCAAAGACCACAGGGAAGGCCCACCAAGTGTTGAAGAATATGAAGAAAGTTCCAAGTACTTGTAGCCAAGCTTTCAAACCACCATTCGGAGCAGTTCCAATTTCGTTGGCCAAAGCCTTTGGCGTAGTTTCCAGAGCTGGCTCTCTGGCCAAGAGGTCAGGAATCGACGGATATGCTTTGGTCTCCTCCATGCTGGGGAATGCAATTCAAATGAATAATTGCGAGCAAGAGGCAAGACCATTGACTCTTAAACGAGTAGTTACTTATTTCCCCAGAAATAAGGCCGATAGCTAAAGGCAAAGCTAGCTACTGTCTTTAGCCACGTTTGATGGCATCGAATCCGTTTAATCATGACTAATACAGCTTTTCTGCCCAGATGCCTGGCCAAAGATACAAAATTACCCCACCAAGTTATCGAAACGGCAACCGCCGCCTTTTAATTGATATACGGAGCTCGCCGATAAAACTCCCCTAGGGTAGGAGCCCTCTATGGAATTTTCGGGGATCGCCGACTCAAGTTATGTAGATCCTTAACCCTCCATCGACTCTTATCTTCAGCTCCGTTTGGAATATCCACTACGGGTCGGCAAGGGGCGTCCCGTCTCCCGCTCTCCGTCTCTTGGCTTGCGCATTCATCCTCGATCCTCCTTTGGCCCCCACCGTGAGCCCTGACATCCCTGTCCGGAACTGCGGAAAGTGCCTGCCTGTCACTTAACCCACGGCACGGTTAAATCCCTTATCTGCTGACTTCCGCTGTAATCCGTAGACCATGCCGAATATGGCCAAGACGGCATTCCGAGTCAGAGGGGAGCGTCGACCGCCGGTCAGCTTACGGTCCAATTCTTGATTCTCCGCTGGCTCCCATTCTCAGCCCAGTCAACGACGTCCAGGCCGTCCCTTCCAGCAGACCCCCTTCAATGAAGCCATTTAAGACTTGGAATAAGAACCTTGGTCTGCTTCTCCAAAGGATGACTTTTCAGCCATGTAATCATATCTCTGACTTCTCTTGCAGGCATTCGTTCAAAATCTTGGTCTTCATTTTGTTAACACGTCAGAACCAAGCATTTTCACTTTCAGATGAGAGGCTGCACAGCAGAGCCAGAAATACCATGCGCACTATCATGGTTGGAAGAATAGACCTTTCGCTTCGGAATCTAGCCCTGAGACTGACCCACGCATCGTCCCGTTGCGCATTAGCGTATGCGCGAGCCAATGTAACAATACAGCAACTGCGAATTGTTTGACTTGGAAAAAAGTCCAGGTCTCATCTTGTGATAGTTATTCTGCTATCGTACTTTGAAATCTCACCTCACAATGGAGCATGAGGCTTTACTTGGGTCCAAATTACAAACCTGTGTACCTATAAAGGGGATGGGAAATGTCAGCATACAACCTTTAATGCTATACAGTTTATTTCGCATCACTCCGACTTCCACGTCAAAAGTCACTTTACTCTACTTTCACCATGACCATAAAACCGTACCAGGTAGGGGTCTTCAAGTCCCAGAGAACAGATGTCCTCATCGTAGGTGCTGGTCCTGCTGGATGCATGGCTGCCGCAACTTTACAAAGATACGGTATCGATTTCTGTTTGATTGACAAGCGGCCTACAAGAACTCAAGCTGGACATGCAAGTGGTTCGTGAATGATATACCTTTCTCATTAGTTTTACGAGAGTTCTGATTATTTGGGAAAGCATTTCAACCCCGTACTCAAGAAATACTGCAGACGATGAACATACTTCACGACCTTGACAAGAAAGGACATCGTCTTACTGAAACATCCTTTTGGGTCCGTGATGGTGCAGGGACGTTGGTTAGGAACTTCACTGGCGTTGAGGTAGTCCACGGTAAGTTCTATATGTGAGAAAATGAATGCGATATTGAATTAACCTAACTTCTCAAGCTACACCTTACAAATACCTTTTCAATACCGACCAGGGTATAACAGAAGCTATCTTTGAAAAACATCTGATATCCAAGGGGCAGAAGGTGCAGCGTTTCATGGAATTGCTTCATTATGAATACAATCCAGACGAGCCTGAATGGCCGCTTACGGCATACATTAAAAATAATGCCAGCGGGGCCATCGAAGCTTGGCAGACGAAGTATATCTTGGGTTCTGATGGGGCACGAAGTGCCACACGCCGAGCATCGGGTATACAATCATCCTCGCAGGGTGGTGAAGACGTTTGGGCTGTGGCAGACGTTTATGTTGACACGAACTTCCCCGACTACAGGCGACGTTGCGCCATTCGAACCCCAGACGGCGGCTGTATGCTGATTCCTCGCAAGGATGAGGGGCTCCGAATTTTCCTTCAAGTGGATGAAAAGAATCAGGAGAGCCTCGACGCAAGCAAATCTCATGTACAAGATCTTCTCTCTGACAACAGCGCTTTCAAACTCACCAAGACGGTCCAATCGCACATCAGCAAAGTAATTCATCCTTACCAAATGAATATCACAGATATTGTCTGGATTAGCCAATATCGAGTTGCGCAACGTCTCGTTCATAGTTTTTGTGACCCGACAACCCAACGGGTTTTCCTTCTTGGAGACGCATGTCATACACATAGCCCCAAGGCAGGACAGGGAATGAACGTCAGCATTTCTGACTCATATAACCTCACGTGGAAACTTGCACTTGTTTTGAAAGGTTTCGCGAATGCATCCTTGCTCGACACATACGAACAAGAGAGACTTTGGGTTGCGCAACAGCTTATCGAGTTCGATGCCCTGTTTGCCCGTCAATTCGGACAGAAAGATAAGCTTGAAAGCCAAAATCTCCGTGAAACATGGGAAATGGGACATGGTTTCACCAGTGGTTGTGGCTATAAATACCCTCCAAACTCGCTGGTTAATCCGGTCGTCCGAACGCCAATCAGCAATAAGGCAATAGAACCTCTCGTGCCGGGCAAGCGTCTTCTACCCATTGATCTTATTCGACACATCGACGGCAATCATGTTCACCTGCTTGACATTATGCCGTCCAATGGCAGATTTCATCTCTTCATTTTTGCAGGTAACCTTCTTCTTTCGCCGACTGTTCAGAAGCTCGGAGAGTCATTGGATTCTCCTCAGTCTCCAATGAGTCTCTTCAACCTCCTACCATTGGAACTTATGCAGCGTTTCCACCATGAAGACATTACCACGGACCCAGTTTCTTCCACCAACAGGTCCTATGTTCTTGACCTTTTCCTAGTTCATTCACATAATCATCTCGATATTCCATTGGGAAATCTTCCGCCTCCATTTTCCACCAAATGGCCGATGCAGATATATTCTGACAGTGTTGGTGCCGCCCAAAGTCAGCTGGGCGTTCCTGAAAATTTGGGTGCCTTGGCTGTGGTGAGACCAGATGGTTATATTGGTCTTGTCACTGGTTTGGACAACCTGGAAGACGTAACTTCTTACTTCGACGGTTTCATGTCTAGGCGCATTTAGCGAGGATGAGGATACTCCGGATGGCAGAGAGATCAAAGCCTATGTGAGAAGCTCGAGAAAAACGACCAAATAGCCTGCAACTCGAGGACCATATCTGAAACTTTTGATTGTGTTTGTGATCGTTATCACTATGTTTGAAAGAAATGTTCTGCAGACGATTAGGAATTTCATGCCTTCATTCACAGAATGGGATATTTGATCAGAGTGTCTATGCTCGATTCATCTAGTCCTGTGACAAGACAGCTCTGTCCATGCGAATAGTCCACGCTATATCCACATATAAAAATACACAAGATGGTACTTTTCCTGACGACTAACTTGAGCATTAGGTACATTCTATCTCCAAAATGAATATCTCATATATCATACGCTTAATCCCCACAGCCCGGCTAGCGCAATAGTAGACTTCTAGTAGTTCCACTCTAGTTAGAGCCTGTATGGATTTGACTTGATTCAGTGGGCTAAATAGCTCTAGGTTATTCCGAGTAATTTGATTTCATGTATCCAAGGAGAACGGCCATAAGTCCCGGACTTCACCTGCGGTTTTGTTAAGATCCGGCTTGGAAACATAGTAATCGAACAACATCTTGTTGCGCGCCTTCATCTCAGTGAAATCGCGCTCTGGAGCAATCCAGCCATCATCATCAGTACCAAGGATTTTCTTAACGAAGCTGCGTATCTCATGCCATTCTTGATAGACCTGAAACTCCTTCGTATGTGCAGCGATCTTCTCGTTACTGAAGTTCAGCGATAGATCTCTTTCAAATCCCAAGTCCTGCTGCTTGCGGAAGAGTTTAATCAACGTTTCCCGGAGAGAGGGGATCCCCTCATCCCAAATTTCAGAACGACGGAAGAGTTCCTTTAGTGTATTTAAAGAGATCTTCTTTGGATATGGGATTTCCTATGATTTTGTTAGCGCTTCCGAATTAGGAACTTTGTACATAGGTAATACCTCGAGACGTAATAGATAGGTGTCTTTTGGATATGTTGGGAAACAGGCTCCCATAAGGACGTCGAAACCTCAAGACTTTTATTACGACTTGCATGGCGAGGATTTGTTATAAGATCTTGAACAGAGCGTTTACAGATGACTTATCCCCTCGCCCCTTTTCAGGGCATATTGAGAATCTTACCTAAGTACATATCCCTGCCAGGTGCCCAGGTGCCTGCCAGAGGGCTGGAAAGGAAACATTGACTATTGCTATTTTTAGAGGTTTAACAAGTTTTATGGGGTCTATTTGAGTCATTCGAGCTATGTTCTACCTAGGTAGACTCCTATATATATGCTATATATGCTATGCTAGTACAATACAAAACAAAACTCCCTCCAATCGTTGTACACAATGTTCCCAAGTATACATGCTTTTCCGAAAGAAATCAAACCTGAAATAAAACAGACGACCATCATCCACAAACCTCATTCCCACCTCCTCCACTCATCAACAGCCTTCCTCATCTCCTCATCACAATCATACCCCTTCACCTGAGCAAGATACAGCTCCTCCTTCCGATCAAGGAACCGTTGCGCAGCCTCAACCCTCCTCTGCGCAACAGATCTCAACATCTCAAAATCATCCCGAACAACCGCCTCGCGGAACTTCGCCCGCATACGCGGCGAGTAAAGCTGACAACTCGCCTCACGAATCCGACCAGGCGCATCACCTGGTAAAATCCGCATCTTCGTCGTAACCATGCACGCAATACGATGATTCGCTTTAGCCAGCGGCCAAACAACCTCATCATAACAGTCTTCGCACACACACATCTCCGGTAGTGACGGGATAAAGTGCCACGTACTAAGAGTAGGTCTATCACGCCGACAATCACGCAACACGACCTTGCGCCGCGCGTAGCTGAGGAATTCGCGTGTATCCGGGCGGCGGGTGCGTGAGGAGTCGGATTCAACGCGGGAGGCGGATGCATCGAGGAGATCGATGAATTTGACGAATCGCGGGCTCGATGTCACAAAGTCGCATACCCGTTCTGCTGGGTCGGGGTTTAGCTGGAAGGTATCGCGGTGGCTCGGCATTAAGATGCGGATGTTGCGCGCACAGCTGCTGCAGACGTTGAAGCCGGCTAGGTCGCCGCCGCTCTCCGGGTCGTAGATGCGGTACCAGGGTTGGTCGGCGACGACGCGGCCGGGACAGGGACGTGTGCCGGGTGGTGGACGTGTCATTTGGTAGAGGAGCTCTAGGCTGTCGTGTTGCTTTTTTATCATCTGAGCCCAGGCGAGACGGGTCCATGCGTTGGCGAAGGCGCATCGTGTCTTTTGTCCGGCTGGCTTTGAGAGGCTTGGGGTGAAGTAATCTCGGTAGCGGGACTGTGCGATTTGGCTCATGCAGGACGGGCAGATGTCCAGATGGGTGAGGCCTTTGAGCGTGTACCAATCCTGGTAGCCCGCTACGGCGATCGTCCGCGGACATGGAGAGAGACCGAGGCCCACTGAGTTAGGGCGCTGTGGTGATGTGCCTGGGGGTCGAGTCGATGCGAGATGGGCCACCGTCCTGTCAGGGTTGAGTTGGGTTGCGACTTGAGTTGATGTCGATTTGACGACCTCGGGGGTTGGTCGTGAGGGATGGCGAGATACAGACATCGACCGGGTAGGCGGCGTTGTCACTGATGTCGCACGGGCACGTGAAGCCGGGGCCACTTCCTGCTGTGTTGGCTGCGTCGGGACACGCTGAGCCTCACGCGAAGGTGAGTGCGATGCTGGAGCAGAAGCAGGAGCAGGAAGGGGCATCGAGTTGTCGACTGATTTGACAGGCTTCACATTTGTAGGAATTTGCCGCACCTCCGGGTCCGACATGGATCCCGGATCCCGCTGTTCTTGTCTCTGGCGAAGCTTCTCTTCAATGCGTTCTGCGAGGGTAGGCCCAGTTGGCAGAGCTGATGCAGGAACAGTGGGCACAGGCGCCTGGGGCTGTTGTGGGAGTGGGCTGTTGTATGTGGTGGCTGAGTCTGACAAGTACCCCGAGCTAGGCTCCCGTCGAAAGCGTTCCTGCATTGGTCGTGTTGCTGAAGGTGCATGTCTTGCGCTATTGGATCGCCCAATGGAAGCCTTGGGTGGTTGGAGATGGGCCTTGTCATGCACGGAAGGCCGAGTACCACTGCGATCCGGCGCACTTGGTCCACGGGAGCCACGAGACGTATTTTGAATTGGCGGCCCATATCTGCTGGAATTGCCATCCCGGCCGTGGAAAGGCGGGTGGGGTTCCCGCTGGGTATTAAGCTCACGAGTGGGCTGTTGCTGAGCCGGAGGCCGAGATGGTGGGCAGCGTGGCTGACTTGCAGTTGAGGGCGGCGGACGTTTTGGCGGATCATCTATCTCAAATCTAACAGTGTTCCGAAAGATCGGCTCTTGAGCAGGAGGTGTCATTGGCCCTGCACTCTCATCCGAAGACACACTGGGAACACTGGCGGGGGAGGTAGACGATGGAGGGAGCGGGTCGGTGGAGACTAGTATGGGATACTGATCGACTGCCCCTCTTGAATGCACACCGTCGACCCCGGGTTTATCGCCAAGTTTGGAGAGACCGTTTAGCTCCTTCGAAAGGGCCTGGGGTTCTTCCTCGACGCAGGGCGCTGGAGGCCATTGCGATCGCGCCCGTCGAGAGCTGCGAGAGGTAGTCATTTCTAAAATATTGGTTCGGCCACACAGAGCGGATGGAATATGATTGTTTTAGTACGTTAACCTGGTGCGTTGACGTCTCGTGGAATAGCTCGGGAAATGTGGCTCATAGTATAAATGGTTGGACTTGAAAATTAAAAAAAAAAGTTGCAGGGGGGCAGCAAACTATGTCACGTATGAAAGAGAGAGAAAAATTTTCAAAGTAGACAAAGGTGCACTCTTTAAAGTGTGTGCGCGAGCCGGGTGTACAAGGGTATATAAACATTGGTGGATCGCATCGGGCACCACCTTGAGGGAATAGACCTCTGATAGGTCATTTGAGTGATTGGGCAAGAGCAAAAATACAAGAATAGCTTCAGGCTGAGAAGTCACGAGGTAAGTGGAAGCCGTGAAACGAATGGTCGAGTCACCGTCATCACAAAGGGGTGTGGCTATGGCAGCCTGTTGATCATTGGGCACGAAGTGGAACCTCCCGGGTACTGCCGTTGCGTTTCAGGTCGATTTATTTAGAATCAGATCAGACCACTGGATCATTGGGCAACAAATAAAATTGTTCCACCCGAGTTGCTCAGGGGTTGACGTGTAGGAAACATCAAACTCATTCGAGGCTAATGCGTAGAGTCTCAAATGTCTCAAGTGAATGGAGCGGGGAAGATATCTTCGATCCAAAGGGTTCGTGATGCAGTCAGCGGCAGATGATACAAAGTCGGCGCTATGTCGCCATTGTCATGCAGGCTAACTGACATGCCGGGGACGTGGGTCGTGGGAGATTGGCCCCTCATGGGGCTCCGGGTGGCTTGCATCTCGCTTTTGTACGGAAAACCGAAGCGCCAATATAATCAAACCACCCCTGGGTGAGATTGGTATGTCTGAAATGGCATAGCGGCATTAAATCTGTTGGACATCATTGTTCCTCGAAATCGCATGTTGCAGCCCTAGAGGGCTGTGTTGCGTACGAGAATACCCAAGGACATGCGCACGGCCCGACAGGAATGGCGTCATAGCCCTGTGAAATATTTGATAGTCAATATGTCAATCATATTGGAATTTTGGGGAGTGAATTTGTATGAAGCGGATCATATTCAACTTGTACTCTGTAAAAATACCAAGATTGGAATTTGTTGGGGGTCTTTTAGAAGAGAAAAGAAAAGCGCAACAATTCCGCTGGACTGTGGAGAAAGGATTGCGGGGATCGATGACAAATATAGCAGATGTCCTTAATATCTTCTTTCCCCCCCCACCCACGTAACTTCTTTAATATGTTTCGATCTCTTCTACGCAGTAGTCCTCGACTCACAGTGCTTCGCAATCACATTGCCCCTCCACTCGTGAACCAATTCATTCCAATTCGCAGCATGTCCGTCCCAACAACCATGAAGGCCGTAGTGGTCGAGCAGACCGGCGGCCCTGAAGTGCTTCAATTCAAGACTTCACACCCAGTCCCTACACCACAGGCAGGACAGCTGCTAGTGCGCAACAATATTTCCGGCGTAAACTATATCGACACCTACTTCCGGACAGGTCTATACGCCTCACCCAAGCCCGAGGTCTTGGGCCGCGAGGGCGCCGGTACTGTCGCTGCTGTCGGTCCCGAGACTTCTGGCTTCCAGGTCGGCGATAGGGTTGCCTGGTTGGCTACTGGTGGGTATGCGGAGTACACTGCAGTGCCGGCGACCTACACTGTGAAGATCCCCGAAGGGATCTCTGATGAGGAGGTTATGGCGTCGTTCCTGAGTGGTATGACGGTGCTAGCTTTCGCAAAGGAGACTTATCCCGTGCAGAAGGGCGATTGGGTGCTTCTCCATGCTGCAGCTGGTGGTGCCGGCTTCCTTATGACACAGATTTTGAAGACTATGGGTGCCAAGGTTATTGGCACCGCTGGCGGCGCAGAGAAGTGCGAGCTTGTGAAGAGCCTCGGTGCTGATGTGGTGATTGACTACCGCAGTGAGGAGGATAAGGACTGGGTGAAGAAGGTCAAGGAAGTTACTGGTGGTCGCGGTGTCGATGTTGTCTACGATTCTGTCGGCAAAGATACCTGGGAGGGAAGCTTGGAGGCTGTCAAGCGCAAGGGTACTATTGTCTGGTTTGGCAATGCCAGCGGCCCTGTGCCCCCGCTTCCTCTTGCGTATGGCTTTTCCCTATCTACATCGGTCTTGGCTAGTGATACTCATGATATTTCAATAGGAAACTTACCCCCAAGTGTGTTAAGGTTGCTCGCCCATCGCTCTTCGGATACATTACGACTCGTGAAGAGTTCGAATCATACAGCAATGAGCTATTCGGCCTACTAAAGTCGGGCCAGCTCAAGACCAAGATCCACAAAATCTATCCGCTTGAGGACATTGCTCAGGTGCACAAGGTATGTAGTCTATGTTGTTCTTTGTGTGGAAGTTATTCGTGCATTCTGACCCGTTGAACAGGATCTTGAAGGACGGAAGACCATGGGAAAGCCACTCGTGAAGCCTTGAATCAGGACGTACCTTTTCAAATAATATGAACAAATTATGATCTATAGAATCTAAGACTACAATTCGATGGTGTGAATATTTGTTAGATATCCATATGGTTTTCATTTCTGGTTCAGTAAAAGCTATTTGGAAACATTCGGGCAGATTCGCAGCAGACTCATCACATAGTAAAGAGATAGCTGCACTCAGCGACCTAAGGCTCAGTCACTGTCCCCGTTCTTCTCAATATCCTCCTTCAATGTCTCGGTTGGACCCTCACTGGGATCTCCCTCGAGCTCCTGGGTCTTCGAAATTTCCTCACCCGGAATCTGGGTTGCCTGGCCGTCGGTTTGTCCCCGACTGGGCTCTCCCTCAGCTTCCTCCTCCTTCGCAATCTCCTGCTCGCCTGAAATCTCTGTTGCTGCAATGTCAGCTGGTCCTGGAATGGGCTGTTCCTCAAACTCCTGCTCCTTCGCAGCCTGCGCTGCTCGCTTGGCCAATTCCATTTCCGCCCTCTTCTTCGACTCCTCGAGAGCCTTCAGATTCTCGACCTTGGCAATTTCTATCTTCTCCATTCTTTTCTTGAGAGCCCACTCGATGACCTCCTGTGGGAGAACGGGCTTAATTCTTTCCGGATTCACGAAATAATCGGCCATCCGATTAGCGCGCTGCAAGCGGTTCTCAATCGGCTCGTTGCGGGGTTCATTGCTAAGGCGGACGGGGCGCGGCTCTCCCTGTCTCATAAGTGGCTCGCCTCTCTCCGGACATGGATCCTTGGGCAAGTCCAACAATGTTTTGATTTCCTCCATATCCCAGCCGAAGGCCTCAAGGCAATGGATTATTTCCCAAACGCCTCGCAAGGGGTGATCGTCCGCCGAGACTCTAAATTCGAGATCGTTTGCAATCGTGTGCATAGCCCACTCGGCAGGGGTGGGCTCTGGGGGCTCAATGATAGAATCCCTTGCACGGCGGCGTGCAGCTTCCTCCGGGTCGGGTATGAACTTGATGGGTTCGGGCTCCACATAGTCCAGCATCCAGTCATTGTGCATGAATTTGTAAAAAGTTGGCAGGACCGACATGATTTCATCAAAGAAGTACTGCCCGAAGCCGGTCGAGTAGACGTTCGTGATGATTTTCATACCGGGCAACATATGAACGAAGAAATCGGCTTCGAG
Organism: Penicillium griseofulvum; assembly: GCF_001561935.1. NCBI lineage: Eukaryota > Fungi > Ascomycota > Eurotiomycetes > Eurotiales > Aspergillaceae > Penicillium > Penicillium griseofulvum. The sequence continues at coordinate 904,094 of NW_024467471.1, read as the reverse complement.
GAGGAATTCGAACTCGTAAGATGGAGCAAGACCAGCATCCCAGTCGACCTTCTCCCAGGGAGCGAGGTCAAATTTACCTCTGGCGGGATCACGGAATTCTTTGGCTCGAACCTTGCCCACTGGGATTAGATCGGGGCCCAGCTCCCTGTAATACGCGATGGTTTCCTCGGTAGGTTCTTCCATGGAGATGATCTCGAAGCCATCGATGTCTTCAACCTGCTTGGCCTGGATCAGGTCCATGTCGGCGAGAATCTTAAATTTGCGAGCAGTCAGTTCATTCCCGGCAATTGCGATGCCATATTTGACGACTTTGCGAGCCATTTCAGAGGTAAATGCCTTTTGATCAGCATGTCGAACGTTGATCCAAACATCGGGATTATCCACATCGTCGAAGTAGTAACCGCCAAACAACATGGAGCAGCCGCGATTGAAGTCTCCGGGGCCTGAATGATGGACAATTTGATGGTTCATCCATAACTCCTTGGCAGCCCGATCGCAAGTCCGTCGAGCCTCCTCGAGATCCTCCTTCTGCTCGGGGCAAACGTCATGATAGAGCAAGTAAGTGAAGAAATTCTTCATTGTATCAGTGCAGATTTTGATCTCTTCCTCAGTGTCAGGGTTGTAGTAGCTCATGTAGTAGGCAGTCCTATCAACAAGTTAGCATATGTGACTTCAAATAGATATCCATATGTTTCAATACTAACAGGTAGCCAGTGGCAACATCGTTAAACGAAATTGGGTATGGCTTTCCCCTCTTGGGAAAGATGGCCGTGGTGCAGCGAGCTTGCATTGCCTCTTCTTTGGTCATCTCCTTTAATTCAGAAGGAGTCACTCCCTGAGAATGATTGGGGCCCACGCTGACACCACCGTACTGCAGGTACTTGAGAAAAACCTTGCGTCTGTAGGGCTCAAGGCGCCGCTTGTACAAGAAGCGCTTGATGCCCTCGTCGATTCGACTAGATAGGTCACATTAGTAGGTGCTATGTCGTTGATAAGACTGAAGAAACATACTCTAGAATTGGCAAAGCACTGTCATTAAGGGTTAGATACTGTCTCATTTTGGGGAGCACATGAATATACGTACGGATCATAGATCTTTTTGTTCTCCTCGAACTCCGCTGGAGTAATTGGTGCATCGGCATAGAAGGGTTCAAATCCAGAGGGCGCGTTCTGTATAGATTGTTAGACAAATCCGGACGGTAAGCATCAGTATCACAGTCTTACCTCCCCCCTCTGACTCTTGGGGCGTCTCTTGTTCTTCTTCTTCTTATTCGAAGTACCAACGTCCAGTTCCACATTCGCAAGAGCCTTTTCCTCATCTGGATCATGCTTGAATCCAATCTTGGGCGCTTTCTCCGAGACTGCACTATCGTTCACATCCGAGGTGTCAGCAGTGCTCTCCGAATCTTTAGTAAACGCGGAAGGTCCAGGTGCTCCGGGAAGTGTTCCTCCAAGGTCAGCCTCAGCTAGAACTTCTGAAATATTTCTGTAAGACCCATCGGGCTTCAAAGTACTGTTAGCGTAATGTCTTAACGATGAAGTGATTGGAACCTCGTCAGACAGAGTCGGGAGGCTCACATGACGCTCAGTTCCAGATGCAACCTTCAACTTATCAAGCTCAGCCGGGGTAAGGAAACGAACACGAGCCCTAGGCCTTTCAGATGGTTGACCCTGCGTGAAAGCTGGCTGCAGATTAGAAGATTCTTCCTTTGTAGCTTCGGTATGCTCTTGGTCCGGGATGGCGGGGCCAAGGTGAACAGTAGTACCGTCACCAGCCGCCATGGCTTCAGTGGACTTCGTAAGCTCGCGGGGGTTACTAAACTCTTGTGAGTGAGTAGTCTCAATAGACAAATTGTCTGGATCAGGACTATCATCCATGATGAATGATGAAGGTGATGAAAGAATGATGATCCAATGTGACGCGAGAAGCGATGATAAAGGTTGGAGAAAGGGAAGTGAGAAAAACAGAGAAGAGAAGAGAAGAGACTTGATGGTTGGAAGGGTCCCACCTGAGCAATGGGTTGCTTAGTCGTGTTGTTTGAATGGCGATGAGAACAAACCAAACTAATGATTTTGTCTCTTCCACAGCAGATGTTACACGGTAACTATATTATCATATCGCATATATCATATCTCATATAGTATGAACAACTCTTCTCCAAGCGCCCGGAGACATGCCGGACAGTTGATGAAAAGTGGCAGGCAAGCTGCCGGTTCCAAAGATTGAGTAAGTTTTCCCCTTCCCCTTTCAGGTGAAGATAGGTACCTACCTTTGGCCCATTTGGGCCGGTGTTGAGGAAGGAAGAAATGAATAAATAAACCAGCTCGACAGGTGGGGCTTTTTATACCCCAGATCTCGGATTATATATATCCCGAATTGTTATATTTATCCGGCGGTGTCCCTATGTCGGTATGCTTAACAGACTATTGGGGAGGGAGACGCTCGCACAATAACCACCCTCATTGTAGCCTACCTAGGTATTGAGGACAATGCATAATTAGCAAATGTCACTACCTATGTAGGTATAGTGTCACAGATCGTTTTCTGACAAGCTGATCTACAACATAGTCTCGAAAGCCTATGCAGATGAGTTGTATAGATCATTCACGGATATGGGGTTAGGGCCGAAAAATGACATAGCCCCCTCATCTCCGTTCCAGCCGTGATATCTGTTTCAATGTTCTTTACCTATCTCACTTATTTGTTTACATTTATGTAATTCTCCTCATCCAATTGCCAACTTTGAAGGCCTACCTGTGAACATCCTTTATCTCAGGGGTATTTCACCTGTGTTAAGTCCGAAATACAGACCTCAAGTCAAGCCGAGTCATATCAAAATGTCTTCGAAACAAGAAAGTAGAAAGACACAGCTAGGCAACGAGGACCTAGTACCTTTTGACCATGCTGCTGCGGGACAGTAAGTTTGACATTCCCGCTCTGTTCCTGGCGTGACAACCCGCCCATATTATCCAACTTGGCGTGCAGAAGAAAACCACACTGCCGGACTTGAGTACACTATTAAATGTATAGCAATGCTAACAAATCATTTCTATCCAGCGAGGGTGTTCGCTGTACGCCTTCTGGCGCCCTGATTGCGAAACCATGCACGCGACAGGAGGTAGAATTCTACGAATCCAGCGCGCTCCACCCCGCATTCCAGGAGTTTATGCCCCTCTACGTCGGATCCCTCTCATCTTCTGAGCAGCAACAACCGCTGGCGATTGCTGCCGCCCGCGAATCTGGCGCCCTTCCACTCCCTGAGTCGGGCGATGTAACTACCGATTCCTCCCTTCCTAGCCAACCTCCATCCCGCACAGACTCCGCCCACGAAGACGGCGCTGCCCCTGCCAAGGAGGAAACAGCATGGGTACCCTCCGGAGGCAAGAAAATCGATACTGGCTTGTCCATTGTACTGGAGAACATCGCCTGCGGGTTCCGTCGGCCGAACGTGCTAGACGTGAAGCTCGGTGCGCGTTTATGGGACGACGATGCGCCGCTCGAGAAGCGAAAGAAGCTTGATGCTGTCTCTAAGGAAACTACCAGTTCTAGCCTTGGATATCGCATTGCGGGCATGAAAGTCTGGACTGGCCACAATGGGGAAACTGATGAGGGCGACCGGACGGATCCGTACGCTACGAAATACGAGGGCGCAGAGGGCGAAAAAGGTGAAGTAATCGAGAAGGATGGCTACCGCCGGTTTGACAAGTGGTATGGTCGCTCTTTCAATGAGGGTAATGTCAAGCAAGGCTTTGAAACATTCCTTGCTGGCGCAAAGGCGGGCAAGATCGACCGATCGAAGATGGTCGCCCAGCGCCTAGCTGAAGAGTTGAAAAACCTGCAGCGGGTTCTCGAATCTGAAGAGAGTCGGATGTACTCTGCCAGTGTGCTGGTGGTCTACGAAGGAGATGTAGAGGCCATGGAGCGCGCAATTGAAGAGGAACAAAAAGCCCCAGCACCCCGTTCTGAGGAAGAAGAAGAAGAGGAGGAGGAGGAGGAATTTGAAGTTCCCGAAGAAGCTCTGGAAATGGTCAACGTCCAGATTGGTGATGGAGTGCCTCAGCAGGCTATCAATATCAACATTGATCCCGATACCATGCAGATGTCGGACGAGGACGATGAAGAGGATGAACCCCCGAAAGTCCATGCCCTCCGCGTCATTGATTTCGCACATGCCAGTTGGACCCCTGGACAAGGCCCAGATGAGAATCTTCTCAGGGGTGTGCGCAGCCTCGTCAAGGTCTTTGAGGAGCTATCCGAGTAAAATGGATATAGAATCGCATGTGCCCACAGTTGCTGGCAGCCGCTGGGCGCGATACTACCTTGCAGATTTTTGTTTGATTTGAATTAAATTCAATTAGCTAGATCATATATATCTTTATGTATCACTTAGCCAATGCATTGCATTCATTCTTTTAGTATTTGGGCCGCATTTAAAATTGCTGACATAATCTCGCCGAGACTTCGACATTCGATCTTCAACATCGCGGAATCGCAGCTGCGGAAATCCTCAAGCCAAAATGTTCCCCACACGCGCGCTTTTTGGCCGGTCGGTCTGGAAAGGTGAGTCTTATCAGACCTGGAAGATTTCTATTCCAGGATAAATTCCTAAGATCCCACACGCTAACACTTACAAAAGGCCCAAACATCGTTCCGTACGTGACATCCAATCCAGCCGAATAGATACCAAACACGCCCTGCCTTCGAGCCTAGACAATATTCCCATAATGGAGCTATCTTCTACTGGAATTGAAAACTGACTTGATGGTCCAAAATAGCCTTCCTCTCCCACGCACTCTCCCCCCTCCACCCAACACACCCCCGATCCGCACCACAAAACGCGCAGCAACCATTCTCCCGAACTTTGTCGGTCTGCGCTTTGCCGTGCACAATGGCAAGACATACGTTGAGATCCAGGTGACAGAGGAGATGGTCGGACGGAAGCTTGGAGAATATGTTGCGTATGTATACATCTTGCTACGCCTGCCTGTTCACGCATGAGCTTGAGCAGGTTCGGAGTAATGCGGCCAATTGCTAATATTCTATTTGTTTTGTAGGACCCGCAAGCGCTTCACATACAAGCAGTCTAAGAACAAATAAACGATTCGCATGATCGCCTGGTGCAGAGACCTATTTGCGCTCGGAGAGCCATATTGCATCTTTATTTTGCCACACTATGTACAGATATATCGTTGGGGTCCATGTGACATTAGCTGTTTTTTGGGTTGGAGTTCAATATACATCTTTTTTTCTTCTAGATGCAAACTGCAGATCGTAAAGTGCAATGCGATTCGTATATAATATCGAAATATAGAATCTATATAGGAAAGTAAATGTCATTGTCCTGTTGTTCACTTATCCTAGTTCAATATGCTATGCTCTTACATGTTCTAGCACATATTTCCAAGCCATACATGAGAAATGTTCATATCATTCCATGACTAGTTCATGTAGCATTGCATACATAGGTCCTAGTAACCACAAACACAGTTCAAAGAAGAAAAAAACGCCATCCATTCGATCCGCCCACCAGCCCAGACTAGCAATGCAGTCATGATCCCAGGTCACTCAAGACCGTTTGCACACCATAACGCCAACCCTCAAAACGCAAAAGACAAATGAGAAAAGGTGCAAATAAAACCCAGGCCATAAATGAGAAGTCCCCAGAAGAAAGTTTCCATCACCGCACTACCTGTAGAACTCGCCTCGCTTCACGCTGACTCCATATTCCGAAACTGCCATTCCCAAGTCCTCCATGGTCAAAACAGTGCGTCCTTGACCAGATCCACCAGAACCGCCACCTCCAAATCCAGGTCTCTGGATGCCAAGATGAGTGTTGGCTTTGCTACTCTTTCCACTGTCACCGCCAGGAGCTGGCGCACCTGCGCCGGCCGGACCACCGATACCAGCTGCGGCTGCCAGACTGCCGATGGGGTTGTTTGCGGAGGAGCTGTTTGAGGCGCGGATGCGAGCGAACTGGTACGAGTCTGCTGCAATGTCTGAGACGAACTTTTGAGCGGCAAGAGCCAGGAGGCGCGCGAGGTGAGGTGGGGTTTGGCCAGGGCCTGTGCCTGGAGGTGGGAGGCCGGCGAGAGTGAGGTAGTGAGCGGTGACTGCATCCGGAATCTAGAGATCGAAGGTTAGTTTTCTTACTTTTCCTTTGGTTATATGGTGGATATTGAGTCTTGTCTCGGTGGTCTGTCACATGTGGTGCGAAATCTTGGGGTAGATCGCATGGTGGCGGGGATGTCGTGGTCCACGATGTGACCAGGCGATCGGGAGAAGCTCAGTGAGATCGCAGTGAGGTCTCAGATGTGACTTACAATTGGTGCATAGTCATCCATCTTGCCGAGGAACTCGCGCAAGCTTGTCTCTTTCTTGGAGGGTTCAGGCGCGGGGGCCATGGGATCTTGACCAGGCGCGCTGGCGTTCGCGTTCGCTCCGGTCTGGTTATCGATATTCATCTCGACGTCTTTTTCGATGGAAGCATCAAGATCAGGCTCAGTTTTGATGGTATCTTCAGATTGGGATGGAGGAGGATGTTCTTGTGATCCGTTCTGAGGTGTGGATTGGGGAGGTTGAGATGTTTGAGAGTCGGCCATGGCGAGCAAATATCGGCGGAAAACCCCTGCAGGTATTCAATTGAGACTGGGCAAACTTCCAAGTACAAAGCCAATCAATGTTATACGTTCGTTTATAGGGAGATTCAAAGTCACACGGGTAGTGCACGGACCACTTTCCCTATGTAGGACCTCGAGGCCTTTTTCTTTTACTTCCCAGGCTATCTATGTCTATGTAGAAGAGTGTTTCTTGTTTTCATTATTCATTTTGACTCTATGGCTATGTACTCATACACTTGGAATGCAATAAAAGCAATCGCCCAATCCGGCGGCAATGTCGCAATCCCATAGTAAAACAATGTGGTCCCCGAAGGAACAAATCTCAATCCACCCCTAGACTCCGAAACGAAAACCCCCCAAGCTCAAAGCTTGCGGATGAAAAGCTAATTCAAAATGATAAATGGTTGCGCATGGCAATTCTCTACTGCCCCAGCTGCATGTGAGGATCGATGTGGTCCGGAGTTTGCTGAGCATGTTGAGCATGCTGAGGGTACTGACTTCCGTGTACCTCCTGGCTCAGAGTCTGCATGAGGTTTTGTTCTGCGGTTTGATCAAATACAGATTGGCTGTTGGCATCGGGTGGAAGGCTAGGCGAGGCGGACATATCATGACCGGACACGGGTGCCCCATGGGCTCCAGCAAGGGCCATCATACCCTTGATTCCTTCCACATGAGCCTTGTCTTCTTCGCCTTGCTTCTTCTGTCTCTCACGGGCTTCCCGCTTGGCTGCCTGGGCGGGAGCGCGGGTTTTCAATTCGCCAGTGACGAACTTCAGGTAGTATGGTACCTCAATTCCACTCTTCAGGAAGAAGAGCTTCAGGTTGCGAGCCTTGTCCTTCAGTTGCACCTGGTTGCGATCTTTCAGTGCTTCGCTGATCGTTCCACCAGGTCCAAACATAGCAAGAATCTGACTCCAGTGGGGACCCTTAACGCGGTCCAGGCCGGCCATCAACGCATTCTCTTCTTCAGTAGTCCAGGGTCGACGTTGACTGGGAAGACCGGATTTGCGGCTAGTCGGAGAAGACTTGGCAGACGCGGCCATTCTAGCACGTTCGTAAAGAACCTGGGTGGGCTGTGACTGAGAGTAATGGGGGATCCCCGGCATGTATCCATGGTTAGATGACATTCCATTCGCTCTGGCTTGCATAGCTTGTGCTGCATTGGGGTTATATTGCTGGAAAGTAGCCTGCAATGGGCTCTGCTGGAAAGTCAGGGGTGAGGCCTGTTGTGTTTGATAGCCTCCAGGGGGTGTGGGACTATGATGATATTGTTGGTGGGCCGGCTGCGGCTGTTGTGCTGCGGTGTAGCCGTGAAGATACTGGTTCTCGGGTTGACTTGTCTGTTGTTGTTGCTGCTGCTGCGGTTGATGCTGTTGTGGCGGCGGCGGCGGCGGTTGGTGTTGGGGTTGCTGCGGTAGAGGTGACGGACTAGCTTGAGACTGGGTCTGTTGGGGCTGTTGCTGATGCTGTTGCTGCGACTGCTGTTGAGAGCGTCGGAGGCCATGGCCCTGCAGGGCAATCTGTGCAGCTCGAGCAGCACGCGCGACAAGGTCACCATGCATGTTTCGGTCCACCGGGACTTCAACTTGTTGGTTGAGTGAAAATTGACCTTGGTGGGTGGTGTTGGGTGACTCGTGAGCATCGCCATTTGAACTCGAAGGCTGCCGTCCCTTAACAACTTTCTTTCCCTGGAAGATATTAGTACAAGCGCGACATTTGAGAATATAGAAGCAATAAACGAACCTGTTGGGTATTGATGGCGTCAAAGTTCTTAGAAATGTAGGAGCTAAGATCGCGGAGGAAATCTTCCCAGTGGTATTTATCCGGCAGGGCATTCAGCGCTTCCTCGTTGTTGATCTCATTAAGAAGAATGTCACGGCGAGAGGTGAGGCGGTTCACGAAATCCGTCTCAGATGGTGCCAGCTGTCGGGTACCAGGACGTCTCGCCAACAATCGTTGTTCCATGTCGTCCGGGAACAGATTGTAGAGGAGCTGTGTACGGGTGAGAGATTTGTTATGCATGGCTGCGATGAAAGCCTGCGTCTTGAGTTCGAGGTACAAGGCACCTTGAACCTTCAGTAAACGACCACCTTCAGGGACAAATACGTCTAGGAAATGATCGTTGAGGTCTGCAAACCCAATTTCTTGAGATCCGAAGATACTCGAGACAAAGGACGCCAGGTTCGCTTTGCGAATGACATCAACTTGAGAAGGGTCTGTGATTTCAAGATCCGTAGGCTGAAGGAACGAGTGTTTGACGGTGTAGACTCGCTTTGTGTGATCAAACAAGGAGCGCATGGTGGCATACGCTTGGCCATTTTCAGAGTCAGGCTCTGACACCATAGCAGTGAGGTCTTGGTATGTGTTCTTGGAAAGGAACGACAAGATTTGCGTAGACTAGGAAGTGATTGGGCAAATATTAGGAGACAGAGAACGTAAATAGTAGTAGTATTACTCACGAGATTATCCAGGATAGGAAGACTCTGAATCTTGAGGTGAGAGTTCGCTTTGAGGAAAGCAAAACCTCTGGCTCCTGGGAAATCATTCGATGGCGGTAGTTCTTGAGGTCCCATTGCGACCGTTTGCTCCTGGCGCTCTGTATGATCCATGATCTCGGAAATGATTGTGGCAACGTCGTTGTTGAGATCTGAGGTACCGTCCTGGGGGTTCGGGAGCCCGGTAGGGGTGTCATGAGTACTATGCTGAAGAGTTTGGTTGACATTATGATCGGTTTGCTCAACGGTGTCAATGACACCTTCGCTGAGAGCTGAGGCCAACTCCTCTTCGATTTTGTGGCCAGGGCCATGCTGATCCGCCATCAAGATGACTTGGTCGGGCAGAGAAATATCACCGTCGGGGCCATCGTCCGTACGGCGCTTTTTGGTAGCCGGAGGCGAGCCATGTTCCTCGTCATCAAGGGAATGGGGCACTTTTTGGTCTATTGTACAAATTTAAATAGTAAGTATTGATTCCAAGGTTACATTGAGATCCATTGGCGGTGAGGGTGATCGGTATGGGTAGTGAGGTTGGTGAACGGGACGATCGGATGAGGCGCTTGAAGAGAACACTTACCAATGTCACCTCCGTCGGAAGGGAAGGGAGGAAAGTCAGATGTTTCCTGGCCATCGAATGATGGCCGCGCGCCTCGAGTCTCGACCATTTGGACGAAGCGCCTGTCTGGGGTCGGGGTATCAACTTCCGAGAGCAGAAATGAGGGCTTAGGGGTAGGGCGCATTTGTAGGGCTTGCGGAAGAAGGATGGAGGAGCGAAAAGATGATTTTTCTGCCGGGCGGTGGTATTTTGGGGAAGATGGGTGGAAGCGTGGGTTTGGGAAGGAAGGTGCGTGGGGAAAGGGTATATGGAGAGGAACAAAAGAAAGATTAGGGAATAGTGCGTGACTGAACTTTGAATTATGCGTACATTTACAGTCACACAACAAAAGTACCTAGATACCTATTAACACCGGAGGATCGATATTCTGCCGGCAATTGGAAATCCACCAAATCATGACTTGTAGAAATAGGACGGTATAACCTTATTAGAAGGCGGTACCAATAAGGGTGCTAAAACTTCTTCAAAGTCACTGTATGTACAACATACATTGTTAGTATGTTGTACGGAGAGTACTCCGTACACAAGTATCCTTTTTGTGTGTTTACTACATGGAAGGTACCATCGTTAAATTATGTAGAATAGCTACATATGTGTAGCTTATATTTGTCGGTTTATATACATACCTAGCATGAAATCTGTCTCTACGTTGTAGTCAAATAACCTACATAGGCTGTTGAATCTGAATTATTTCTTATCAACTATGAGATCGACGATAGCGCGAGGCGTTCTGCCGAAGCATTGGAAGGCGGTGTGATTCAAGACCGCTTTCAGGGCTTCCAGGTCTGTAAACGCCCAGGCTCAATAGCTGCATATGTAATCTTCTTGCTTTGGATTGGCTTGTATGGAAGAAAATACCACCTACGTACGTATGTCCACGGGTAGATACCATTAAAATTTCTCATTCAGAGAAACCAATGGTAGGTACCTTTATTATAACCTTACCTAATCAACATGTACCGCCCGGGCGACATCCAGGGGCTGATGCCGGTTTAAGACTAGCGTATCAGGTACCCCATGAAGATTTGTCTACGAATGATGCCTACATTTACACCAAGCGAATTTTTTTGGGGACATCCTATCATGATATATATTCAATTACTAGAGTAGCATACAGGTAAATTGATATATATCTGGGTAGTGTGTAGAAGTTCCACTCGGATAATTTGTGTGCGTCATCAATTCTATATCCCAAATCGCATGCAACCCTAAGTCTACATACACTTATAAAAAAATGTCACTTTGGTATCAAATTGCCCGGGGAAGAATAACCATACAAGAATCTGACTATGGAAGATTTGATCATGATACTCACTGAACCCAAAAATCGAATGAAGTTATCCTACCGAGTAATATATATCCATGACTTGTAAGATCCAGCCATGCCGACATCCACATCCACTAGATATCTTTAGCCCCAAGGGTTCTTAAATATCGTTTTTGATCACTATTCAGTTTGTTTTCAACTGAAAAACTTCGAAATTTCCTATGTATGCTTAATGTCGTCAAGATTCAGACCATTCCCATCATCCGAGGAACCCGAAAGTTACAGTGCCTTCAGTTTTGACTTCCACGAATAGAAAGCCAGTATGCCTACTTCTGGTAGGTACCTAGGTCGTACCGGTACCCAAAAGCGGATATATCATAGTATGGGTTCCTGACATCCTGATAGCCCTAACACTACCATTTGAGTTCTGGACCATGGAGGCCCGAGTGCCTTTATTACAGAGGTTGCCCCGTAGTTCGTAGGATCTGCCCGGTGTCAATCAATCCAGTCGACTCTTACGGTTCGATGCTTGGAAGACCATGTTGATATACGGCCTACCCATCGCTCTCCTGGCCCTGCAGGGCCCGGCAACGGTTTCAGCTCAAGATTCCGACTCCACCGAGAAAGTGTGGGGAGTCTTTGCATTTACTGTCCACGGGGACAGCAAGCCTAGTGTGCTCACTAGCTCTCGGCCCTTGACGGACTATGGAGCCAACGAGCTCGCCGCGGCAGCATCGGCTTTTCGGTACCGCTATGTCTCAACACCCGCAGGCTCTGCAACTGGAATCCAGAATATATCTCCAATCATTCTGGACTCGAATGACGTGGATGTACTCTCAACAACGGGTCAGAACATTGTTGGATCAGCCCAGGCATTCATGCAGGGACTATACCCACCACTCGGCTCAATGAACATACCGGGTAACCAAATTGCGAACGGATCGTTTGCGCAGGCCCCCTTGAACGGGTATCAATATCCTCGGATTGTGACAGTCGGCGAGGCAGACCCTCAGTCAGTTTTGGTTGAAGGTCACGCAATGTGTGACATGTATCATGCCGCCGAGGGCGAATACCGTGGTAGCGACGAAGTGCAGGATATCACGCGAGATACAGAAGCATTCTACAGGAGACTGTGGAAACAGGCACTGTCTGGCGTCTATGATTGGTCGTCTGCCACTTACACGAACGCCGTGGCAATCTCAGAATATTTGGATTATGAAGCTGTGCACAATGACAGTTTGCTGGAAAGTTTACACGACACCGACATCATTCGTGCTCGCTCGCTAGCGGATCAGTACCTATGGAGGACAAACAGTCAACAGTCAGCTTCTAGCGGGTCTATGATCGGAGTAGCCAGTCCAATCGCAGGACAGACATTGGCATCAAGCATTTTGGAAGCCTTTGATTTGAACGTCCAGGAGAGTGGCACCCGTCAGAAGATGACACTGTTGTTCGGTGGTGATGAACCAGCCGTCGCCCTGTCGTCTGTGATGGGACTCGCAAGCCAACACCAACCCAACTTCTATTCCCGCCTGGTACGAGGTGGCTCATTTGTTTTCGAGCTCTATAGCTTCGAGAAAAGAAGCAACTTGTACCCGTCATACCCTGGTATCGACAATTTGTACGTGAGATTCTTGCTTCACAACGGGACCGACAACACCACCGACTTCCAAGCGTATTCCCTCTTTGGACACAGTCCCAGTCAAGCCGCAATTCCATACACCGAGTTCCGCTCCGAGCTGGAGACATTTGCCGTGGCTTCAACCCAGGAATGGTGTCTCCGCTGTAACGCCCAAACTGTCTTCTGCAATGGAGTGTTAGACCAGAGTGGATCTCAGCCATGGAAGAAGAACAAAGGGATGACTCCCGCTGTAGCTGGAGTCATTGGTGCTGTTACAACACTTGCCGTTGTTGGGCTCACAGCAATCATTGCGTTTCTCTTGTGTCGTGCTCGCAAAGGAAGCCCCAAAAAAGGAAGCCTGGGAGGGTTCAAAGGCTCTGGTAAACTTGCCAGTGATACTGATGTGACGTTCGGTGAACCCATATGGGGAAACTCAAAGGCCGAAGATACGGAACCATCCAATGGTCTCGCCGCTGGTGTGGGGGTTGCTGTACAGGGCCATGAACGAACTGGAAGTTGGGAAATGGGGCAGGGGAAAAAAAGGAATGAAAATATCCAGCCCGATGGTGTGGAAATGAGGTCGCCTTTTGAGGACCAAGAAGAGGATTGGCATATGCACAGTGGTGTTCAAGCTGTGGAAGCCCGGGAGAATGTTTAAGACTGTATTATGTCGTCGTCGCCTATGTGTACAGGTGTATAGATCGTATTATGTATGTCGTCGTCGTATTTTAGACAAAACATCTTTCGCTTTTCCACCCTTTCGAATTTGTCTTCCAATTCTGACTTGCTTGAAATCCTTCATGTTTAGGGCTATAACGGCCAACATAGACGCGTGCTGAATTGTAACAGACGCGTTGGCTGTCGAATATCGACCTCGTGACTCCGATCTCTGAATAGCCTCGAAGCCCTCGTTCCTTCTCCATTGGCTATGCTCCTTCCGCCAGAATCCCATTAAACCTTCTCTTTCATCAAATTCGTTCATTTCCATTGCTCTAAACAGGTAAATATTTCATCCCCATGAACAAAATGAGGTATAACCTGCCAACACTGTTGGCATTGTGCCAAGACACAGGTGTGCACTGCAAGTGGACTAGTCAAGCAAAATACTGTGAGTATCCCTTTGAAAATGCCCTTCATCGTCGATGCTCTTCACCAAAGAGATGAAGACCCCATTGGGTAGTTGGTGTGAGCCTCCGTACACCAACTAGAGCTGCCATGGGTCTCAGGACCAATTGCCTCTGCATAACCCAATGAAAGGAATCTTGCTGACCATCAACAAGGCAGGATAGCGCGTCCTGTTCGAAACAAGAAGCCTATCCTTTCAGAAAATCCAAGAAATCGACCGATTAGAGAGCCAGTCAGGTCATCGCGACCGAATAAAAACCCAGCATCAAAAGCCCCCAAGAACCGCCCGACTCGTGCCAGCAAAAAGCCATCTGAGCCTGTGTTTCCCACGAATGACGCAGGATTTGCTCAATTTCTGGAAAAGCACACTTCCCCAAAACACCAGCGAGTCACGGCTGGGGGAAGAATAGTTCCAATGGAGCCAGCAAGACCACCACGTCTTGACGGATCCTCACCTGCGCCGATGGCCATAACAAATGACGACAAATCCATTGTTGCACATGCCTTTGTTGACAATCAACTTGTGGCTGGTGGCTGCAACAGAGCAACACAGGAGAACTTGACAATCGTCCGTTCCTCCACAGAGTCTGATAATAACTTGCATGAGACATTGCCGTCGCCTTTGCTGGCAAGCACATCTCAGTTCGCAGCTCCCGCCAATTCACGGGATTTGACTGTTTCTCAAACAATGGGATCAAACATTTCATATGCTGAATGGACTGAACACCAACCCCTAGACGGGATCGACCCAGAGTTCATCTGTGATACTCCAATCCAAGTGCATCGCTCTGAGACCGCTCATCAGGCTGAGGAGCGTCGGGCACGATGGGGCGTGATCGAGAATCTTATCAACAATGATGATACTGCGATGGCACAGATGTTGTCGTCCAGGTGCCCATTTGATATGTTCCCGGTTGGCGATTTTTACATTCGATATGTACGAGTGGCGTGGCTGTGCGGTCTTGACGCCATGACTGAGGCAAGGTCACGACTGAATAGCAAACTCCTGAATCATGGAAGATATCTGGAAGAGGTTAACGAGGCTATTGCGTTAGACCCACAAATTTCACCTGGCGATGCTCGTTATAATCTGCGTGTTTACAACATCAACGAACGAGCAAGAGTGCTTAGCGCTCTTGATGAACATGATATGCTCATGCAATATGCAGAGGCAATTGACATGGACAATATCAATAACTCAGGAGGAATTGTCGTTGATCCAGAATATCAGAGCCCCACCCATATTGAAGAGCAATTAGAAAGAATGATTGCTGGTGGTTCATATGTTAATCTGTCAACTGATGGTGCCAACGACTTTGAGCGTGCGAACACCAATCGTGGGGTCGATATTATTGACCCGGACACTGGCTATCCCATCGAATTCCAGAGGCAATCGTTTACGACAGCAAACAATAGCAGTAGCAATGGAACAGGCTGCACAAACGAGAACAATTCAGACTTCAATAACTTGCAGGTTGATGGAAGTTCAGACCTGCCCATTCGTGATCATGAAAATGAGAACACAAGCGGAAGAGCATCACTCTTCAATGAGATTCAGGTTGAGGGAAGGTCGGAGTTGTGGGTTCATGATGGGAATGAGACAAGCGGCAATATGCTTACGGGAAGCAATGACCCGTCCTTTGACGCTGACAGCCGATTGGGCAATCAAATTCCTCCAGGACTGGGTTCTGGAGTAGGAACCGATGAAATCATATCATGGATTTCCCAGGAGACATGGACAGAGCGTCGTCCGAGAAACGGAAGGCGCATCAGCAATACTGTGCCTCGGAACTTCGGCCGCAACAACATCTTCAACTACAGATTGCCATTACATTCCATTACTGAAATCAATCATGATGAAGATGCCATAGAGTTGGCTAGCACTAACGCAGATAACGGGAGTCCCACACCAAGCCTCATGTTCAGCCCGTAAGTTCTTGGCCCCAGATTCGCACCTAAAGAATACTAATCCCTAGAGCCGCAGTAATGCAGACGAAATGAACCATACAACCGAAGATACACTGACTCAGAATGAACCCCGCGACACATCAGCTTCGACCGGCTCAGAAGACGGGCAACAGATGATAAGAGATTCCAACTCCGAGCCTGGATTGACTGACTCAACAACTTCCCTTGAGCAACAGCGCAGAAGCGCTGGGGTGCTGGAGAACTTTTTTGATCTGTTTGTCCTGGACGTGCAGGGTGATTGGGAGGCGGAAGGACCTTCCCGATCACCGGAACAACCAGAGGATGGCATGAACCGCAGGTAAATCCCATTCATACTCACTTTTTTATGTAAAGGGCCGGTTCTGACGCATAGTAGCCTAAGTGGGAGCATCACCCTGACAATGAACGGCGTTGATTACACAGACGACATGTTGGATACACCCCTACTGCTTCGAAATAGTCCATTCGGTAGACATAGCCCATTTGGTATGAACTCATTGTCCCGGAATAGCCCGAGCAGGGTAATCTCGAGGTCTGGCGACCGCCGTAGGTACGATATACCTGTTGGTGGTCTCAGCAGCGTTGGGTCTCGTATGATTGCATCGAGTCTGAATGCCCGCCGAAGACATGATGCACGTGAAAATGTCCGAAACGCCCGTCACTCGCTCATCAGTTCAAGATTAATTGACGACTTGAGAGATGAAGTACCCGTAACCACTGTTCTCGGGTTTGACGAGCCAGACAGCCAGCGAAACACCAATTACACGCCTGTGTATCCACAGTTGATCAATGCCAATCTCAGACATACTGCGCCCGCTATTGTGAACACCAGCCGAATCAATGCTCATGCTCACCGTTAATACTATGCAACCATGATGTTGAGGAGTTACAGGGGATTTGGACGCTTGCCGAAGTGTTCCTGAAGCTCCCGAGGTTTCAGATGAGGAAAGCAGAAAAGGGAGAGAAAAGCATACAAAAAAAGATGAAAATCAATGGGTTAAGTTGAATTCGAGGAAGGAAACGATATTCAAGGGATCAAAGGTGAATCTGTACGATATTATTAGGTATTGATATCCTTCCAGCAGAATGAAGTATTATTATCACGTGAACCTGTACTTTGTAGAGGTTATTTATACTCGGGATGTCGCCACCGTCTCGGGCAGTGCCTGGATCTTAATCATTCTATATTTAGAATCTTGCTGACTATGATAGAGTCATATTGAAATGAATTCTTTTTGTAAGCACAAAAAAAAGGCCTTTATTCTCACGTATTAACCCTGACGTATGATGTAGTCGGACGTACGCCCCAGGTGGATTGCCCTGCCCATATTTTAGATGACTAAGCCTTGGCCTCCGCGTCCTTCTCCACTCAATTCCTCCTTGCCTCCTGTTTTCCCACTGGTTTCTCAATTCTTGATCTTCATTCTTTATTTGTTCTGATATGTCGCCTTATCCATGAGCCTAGTTATCGTGGCTTTTGTCATTTCAGTTCATTGGGTGGACATCCCCCGTCGTACCGCTTCTTACTAACAATTGCCCCCCGCGCGATTATATCCCCAGCCGGCACTTGGCATTTGGAAATATTACCGCCCTTTCACCCTCACGCCTTGCTTTTGCATCCCTCGGATCATCTTTTCGACGGGTCCTAAGTGACTGTCATCCCCGGTCTCGATTTTGATATCGATCCACCCAATATGACACAGCTCTTCGCCTCTAGTCCGTCCCCGGTGACAAATAATGAGAAGCGCGGGAATTTCCCCGCTCTCTCCCTTCCCTCGCGAAAACACTCCAATGAGTCTGGCCACTTGCCTACGAGAATCAAGAATTTTTTCCGTATCAACAGTTCAAGCAGCCACTCTTCCCCTCCCAACGCCTCTGGAAGTACCGAACGCGAACGGGATAGCCATGGGTTACCCAAGAATGAGAAGTCTGCTTTTCGGCAGTCTCGATTCCTGCCAGGCATAGGCCGCAATCGATCAACAACCGTTGCTAGTGAAGGCAACCCACTCGACGATGCGATGTCGCCTACCGCATCTGCCAATCCATACTTTGCTCATCAGGGCCAGCCGGCATTGCGACACCGCAATGATGGGTCAGTGCCTTCCTCTCCTCCTGACACGCCTGAGTTGCAAGTCACGGGGGTTTCGGCAGTAGAACAAGCGACCACTGCGAACAAAGAAGAATTAGCGCGCAAGTTACGACGTGTGGCTTCTGCCCCGAATGCCCAAGGCCTATTTACAAGTGGTCAGGGTGACCGTCCTCAGACAGCGGACCTAGGCAAGGAGCCGCTAGTGGAACAGTCAGGCGGAAAAATGGGCCTCGCGGATCTAAGCAGCGAGGAGTACAACCTGGCGGTACCTTCTTCACTTAGCTCAGATTTCGGCAGTAACGCTGCTTTCCGTCGCACCTATAGTTCGAACTCCATTAAAGTTCGCAATGTGGAGGTCGGCCCGGCTAGCTTTGACAAGATAAAGATGATTGGCAAGGGTGATGTTGGCAAAGTTTATCTGGTGCGCGAGAAGAAATCAAGCCGTCTGTATGCCATGAAAGGTTGGTATTTTACATTGGAGACTGTCCGTGCTATATACTAACTTGCGGTTAGTTTTGAGCAAGAAGGAGATGATCAAACGGAACAAGATTAAACGAGCTTTGGCCGAACAAGAAATTCTGGCTACGAGCAACCATCCGTTCATTGTCACCCTATATCACTCCTTCCAATCGGAGGATTATCTGTATCTCTGCATGGAGTACTGTAGTGGTGGGGAGTTCTTCAGGAGTGCGTTTACCTTTTTATCCTATATTCGACATCATCTTGAATTTCTTGCTGACCTGTGCACTTCTAGCTCTGCAAACCCGCCCCGGCAAGAGTATCTCCGAGGATGCAGCTCGCTTTTACGCCGCAGAGGTTATTGCTGCACTGGAATATCTCCATCTTATGGGTTTCATCTATCGTGACCTGAAACCAGAAAATATCCTTCTCCACCAGTCTGGTCATATCATGCTTTCTGATTTCGATCTATCGAAGCAATCCGGACCCGGAGGTGCTCCTACGATGATTCCCGCACGCAGTGGTGGCAACTCCACCACAGGCTTGCCGACGATTGATACCAAGTCATGTATTGCCGATTTCCGAACAAATTCTTTTGTCGGGACGGAGGAGTACATTGCACCTGAGGTAATCAAGGGATGCGGTCACACCAGCGCCGTTGACTGGTGGACCCTGGGCATTTTGATTTACGAAATGCTGTACGGCACTACTCCATTCAAAGGCAAGAACCGAAACGCGACATTTGCCAGCATTCTGCGAGATGAGGTGAATTTCCCAGAGCACTCGGGTGTGCAACAGACATCAAACCTGTGCAAGTCCCTGATCCGCAAACTACTGATCAAAGATGAAACTAAGCGCCTTGGAGCTCGCGCTGGAGCCTCCGATGTCAAGACTCACCCCTTCTTCCGACAAACGCAATGGGCGCTCATTCGTCACATGAAGCCGCCTATGATTCCCCATCAGGGTCGTGCCGGTACGGATACGGTGAACTTCCGCAACGTCAAGGAGAGTGCTAGCGTAGATATTGGCGGCACTGATTCAACCAGGATGAAGGGTGTCCCAATGGATTCGGGCCTCGCGACTCCAAATGGCGAACTGAATGATCCCTTCGAGGAGTTCAACAGTGTCACCCTTCACCACGAGGGTGATATGTAAAGCCGGGGTTCTTTTCTTTTTGTCACTTGTTTCTTTTATCCGATACACGAGGAAAACAGCCGGATGTGCGTCGGCTCGCTGACGACCATGATGCATTAACGACTGTATTTAGATGCTATTATTCTTCCATTGCAATCCTCGTTGGGTGTATGGAGTGTTTCGGGACTTTTTCTTGGCGGATCTATTCAAGCTTTTTCTTTTTTTCTTTCTTTTCATCCCATTATGACTTGCTGCTTGTCGCTTGCTTTGCATATTGCATTTTCTTCATATCCCAAGGCCTTGGATCGCTCTTGGTTGCGCCACCAATTCAGGCACAACATAGAATTGACACCAAACCGTTGGCATTGCCACATGGTTCGTGTCACACATCTGAGCTGTTGGTTTTCTTTTCTTTGCGTCTACCTGAAAACTGTGCTATACATTTGCTATTTGGCCTACTTCGCAGCGGAACGGCGTTATGGATTCACTTTTTCGGGTTACGTCTTCAGCGTGACATTTGTATGGATGAACTGATTAATGCGTGCTTTCAATCTCAAATTTACGTTTTCCAAGTTTTCACCTCTACTGTGTCATATTTCAGAAGACTCGAAGCAATTTCTGCATTTGGCTTTTGTTTCAATCCACTTGACGGTCTTTTTGTATCGTCCAGTGTCTCATCTCAAGCAGATACGCCTGTCATTTTGCGCCTTGTAGACAGCCATCAATTCATTGAAGAGTGCTGCAAAGCAAAGACGTTTATCCAAAAGGAACCTTCGTAAAGATAAGATGATCTCAAGCATAGCTTATAGGCAGATACTAATCAAGTCTATGGTAGGGCAGTGTAACCAGACTTCAGAATCCGTAGTGTTATTGGAAGAAAAAAAGGTTATGTACATAAAATGTGGATTTCGCTTGAACGATACAATATAATATCACAATTTCACAAGCTCAACCCCAAAAGAGCAAACGTCTTAATGCATATGAGGATCCGCCGCACAAGCCTTCCGACACTCCTCCAATAGTCTCGCTTGTCCGGCAACATGCGCAAGACGACCAATGACCTCCTTATTACCATCATAGAAGGTAAAGACCGCATATGGAATCTTCACGTCCTCACAGAATTCCTTCACAAACTGCTGTGTCTTGCGCAGATTGTGTCTCGGGATACGAGGATACAAGTGGTGAATAGCCTGGAACTGAAGACCACCATGGAAAAAGTCCAACCAAGGCGGGCAGTCGACGTCCATAGTAGTGCGGAGCATCTTCTGTGGGAAAGATTCCAGCGGACCAAGATCAGCAGTAGACATAGCGTAGTGCGACAGAGTGATCTGCACATGCAGCGGCGAAGTCACCATATGCGAGATCAGGACGAAGACAACACGGTCAAACCATGTCGGAATGCTACACCAGACAACGCCGTATCCGAACCAAATCCAGAAGAAGATGTGGCCGGCGAACTCGAACCAACGGTGCCACCAGCCGGCGCCGTGTTTCGGTCCACGTCCGACGATGATGTGCTCCCAGCTGAGGAAGTAGAGGTTGAAGCGGCCGAAGAGGAGGATGGGGTAGTACAGGTAGTGTTGGTATTTGACGGTTACCTGGGCTACGACGTCATATTCCATGATGCGGTTGTAGTAGGTGCTGTAGAGGGAGCTGAAGAAGCGGTGCGAGAGCGCGAAGAAGGGCATCAGTTCGATATCGGGATCGTGCTCGGGTGCGTTGGTCACGATGTGGTGCACGTTGTGGCTGCGCTTCCACCAGCCTAGGCTTAGACCGCCGAGGTAGTCGGCGATGATCATGCCGATAGTGGTATCGATCTGATAGTTGTGTGTGATACCCATGTGGCCGGCATCATGGGCGGAGAAGACAAGTTGGTGCCAGAAACAGCCGAGGAAGAAGGCAGATAGGCAGAACCAGGAATGTTTGAGGAAGAAGAGGAACAAGCCGAAGAAGAGGGTGTAACGACTGATTTCGATAGCGTAGGCTTTGTAGTTGCAGTTGTATAGTCCTGCTGCGCGGATGCGCTGGTGTAGTTCACGATATTTCTTTACGACGTATTCTTGGTGTTCTGCATCGAGAGGAGGGTAGTTGACTGAGTCCATTTCAATCTCCTCGCGAGTTCGAGCATCAATCACGTAGGTTCGCTTTTTGTCTTCTGTTGGTGGAGGGATGGCGCTGACTGCTGAGGAGATTGTTGATACTGATAGTCTGCGTCTTAGGCCCAATTTTTCATCTTCGGCTTCGAAGATCGGAGACGGGGGTGCTGATATCTCCTCGCTTGATAGGTCTGAGCTCACCAGGTCTTCGTCGACCTCGATTTCGATCAATGGGCGGAATTTGCCACCTTGGATGGGAGGAAGGAAGTTGGTCCAGCGGCCTTCGATTCGGCCAATTTGGAATTTGCTCATGCGCTCACGGGCTTCTAGTGAATGGAGCCTTTGAGAAAGATATTAGTATAATGCTCAATAGGTTTGGAGAGAGATTTTGGGAGACTCACGCATTCACCTCGTCTGTAGCATCTTTTCCAATCATATGCTTGATAGCCATATCACCACCAGGGTGATATTTGATCCAGGAATCTAGTCTGAGGACATTGCCGTCGACAATGATGATCAGCTTGTCTTCAGCAAGCATGCCCTCGATCTCGCGTCTTGAGAAGACATTATCCCTAGCCCTAGCTGGGGTTGACATCTTGCTCATTTGGTATGGTTTACCAAAGAATTAGATGAGATGACCGTTAGTTTTTTATGTCAAAACGTTTGGCGTGGAAGGAAAATATTGCGTTAAGACAATTATAAGAAACAATTCCACGGGGCCATCTTTGCTTTTTTACTCGCCCGCGTGAATTAATCTATTAAGTTACCTAGTCTTGCATAGCGCCGTAGCGCCGTAGCGCAAGACATCCCGTTCCTCTCGACCCAGGGGACAGACACAAAGGGGCAGTGTAATGTGGTCTGTCCAACCGAGATGTGGACACGGGAGAACTCCATGGGGAATGAAGTGGAGAGGTCTAAGTGTATTGATGTGTTATTGGACCCCGGGGAGAAGGCAGTGTGACAGGGTGGGCATTGTGGCGAAGATAAAATATGGTCCATACGCGTATCAGGTCATACTTTGCATGTCCCGTTTGATAAGTTGAGCTAAAACAAGCTTAAACCTTGGGTGCCCCTGTCGGAAATTGAAAGGTTAGATCTCTAGAATTAGCCTCCCCTGTCGCACTCCAGGACATTTCTAAATATTACATTACTATAATAGAATTCTATAATAGAATAGAAACCATTGTCCATTCGCCTTAAAATAAATTCTTTTAACCCCTGAAAAACTCAAAAGACCATTGTATTCAAAAGTGGCGATTCGTATTCGCAAACGAGATATAGATATTGACTAACCTGTTTTGGTTAGTCTAACTTGGCTATTCTTGGCAAAAGTGGAAATCTTCCAGGAATCTAACCATTTTTGGGAAAAAGCCTTGACACGTGTCCACCCCAACCCTAGGAAAACATATCTTGGGAACAACTTTATTATTTTGGGGTTTAAGGGACCAGGTCCCATTCTAGAAATTGTCGAGAAATCAGATCTTCACCTCCTGCCCCTCTATATTGCCGCTCGAGCCCCGCATCTAGACTAGATAATATCGCCAACTTCCTAGTTAAGAACACTTACGTGTTTAGTTTTCGTCTACGTAAGTCGCCACTTGACTTGCAATGTCCACTTAACTTATAATGTGTATCCTTTTCTTGTGATCCACAAATATGAGATAACAATCAGGCCCATTTTAGAGACCTCGGGACATGATTTTAAAGTGGAAAAAAGCCAAGGCTCCTTGCCTGCACTAGAGTCCATTGTTAGGGGCAAATTTATCCAAGACCATTTGATTGCCATTTTTAGTTATTTGAGGCGACCATGTGGCATCTGAAACTACAACATAATTAGATCTAGGCTTCCATTTAAAGAAAATAGAGGCGCAGGTGGCTCTTATGACTTGGACGCCGCGCGGTAGGCCTACGCATTTCGCGGGGCAATACTCCGTATGGCTTTTGGAGTCGCATTCTAGTAATACTTCTAGACTCTTGGCGCTACCTTTTCTCAGGGGAATCCTAAAAGCGTGTGTGGTGCTACCTTGTACTCCGTACAAGATAGGAGACCACGAGGCGTTTGCAATAAAGAATATCCACTTCTAAATGTGGAATTTTCTGGATCAAGCATGAGACATTATCTCTGACTTCGAGCTTTCAGCTTTCACAATTTTATAAATAATACTTTCTGTGAAGGATCTGTAATTTCCACAGTCAACCGTGCGACTCGAAAAGTTTCTTATATCAAACTTAATTAGGGAAATGATCTCGAAAATATCGAAAACTTAACCTGAGGCAGAAATATAAATTGCAAACTCGATCCACTCGAGCGCTTCACTAGCCCGCCCCAGTTGATTTGAGAAGGCTTGCCTCCTAGTCGACAATGGGGTCACTAGGGCCGAATTGTGAGCTTAGTCCCTCGAGCTTCTTCCAACCAATTTAATTAGCCCGTGCGAATGCTCCAATTAAAAGATCAACCCTCCCTTTTTATGGGATCATCGTTGATAGGCGAGAAAAAAAAAGAAACAAAACGTTCGCCCGTCTGGTATAATCCTCAGAATCCTTCAGCCAAGTAGTTCATATGTGGATATCTACAACCAATCCAATTAGTGACTCCATAGTGCCCACACTGTAACGGTTTCTGTTGCCATGCCTGTCGGCTATTTCAGGCCTCCAAAATAACATGTAACACGGTGATCTTTTCTGCCTGGTGCAACAGAATGATTGTGTTTCAGGAACGAGCCAATCACCCGACGGAGTTTTGAATGCTTGAAGGCTACAGAGTACGGAGTACGGAGTACGGAGTACGGAGTACTCCGTACTTGTCAAGGACAGTCCATATGTAGATTGCTGCATGCGATTTGCGCCTCCAACCGAGCTTTCCAACTCTATGCATCTCCTAGTATACAATGTAGATCATATAGGGGTTTCCTATCAGTTATCAAGACGGGGAAAGCAATAGGGGTGAATAGCGCACTACAATATCCGCCGTTATAGTACGAAGTAGTTTACAGGCCGTCTGCGGTGGGTGCTAAAAAGGGGCCTTTCCCCCGAGAGCGTCGCCAGGATTTTCCTTTAGGTGTAGGTACGGAGTCCGTAGGAGAACGTGCGCTGAGGCTGCCCTGGGGCATCAACGCTAACGCGTTCGTGGATACAACCTTGTAAGGCCGCAGTGGTTGGCTCTTGGCGGAAAAGGCAGCTAGCTTTTGATTCCATATTGTATGTATTGTTCAATGCAACGAAAGATCAACCCTATATATTGCAATATATCCTACCCAATAGACACTTTGCCCACATCAATATATGTACTATATTTCCACATCTACAGAGAAATCCAATAAGCTTCTATGACAAAATAGAAGACACCTTTCCATAAAAAAGCAAGTAAATGTCACCAGCTGGGTAATTCACCGGAGAGGGTTTTCCCAACACCAAGGAACTGAGACAGAGTTATTATTACAGCTAGCGGTCAGACACTTTTCTTTTCTTAGAAAAAAAATAAAAAAATATCAGCTGAGGTATTCATAGGACACGAGACAAAGCATTGTGGTCAGACCATATTGAAGGAATGGTATAGCACGGCTTGTCTTATATCTGTGTGTCATGAGGATGTTCCCAATATATAATGTTTTACTATAAAAATTGTTTTTGGGAAGACCAGAACTTTTGAAAGACCATTTCATCTCAAGATGCTCCTATGTATTGAATGACGTTGAAACAAGTATCAAGAAATAAAAACATTGAACCGCAATAGATGTATGCCTGGGGAACGCGTCTCAGCGGAACCCCAGAAAACAGAAAAACACCACACAGCTTTCACCTTCACAGCTCAACACCACAACCTCCAACAAAACGGCAAATAAACCCAAGAATCTCCCATAATGTCAGCCTTCGCGCCCGAAGACCCAGATATCGATTATTCCTACGCCGAGGTCGACCCCGCGGAAACATCCACCCCTCCAATCCCCCAATCAATGGGCGACGCAGACGCCTCGCACGGCCGCGGCCACTCGAATAACCCCCTCTTGGGAGATAACCCCCTTGTTTCAGATCTGGAGCAAGAAGTCTTGGAAGAATACGCCCGCTTGCTGCGGAATGTCAACCAGGTACGTGGAGAAGACACTTTCTTATCTTTCTGGGATCTCTTTCACGGGGAAAGGATACAATGTCCTGGAACCTATGACCTACGAGCTATGAATATTGGTTATGCTGGTTACTGATCAATGTTTTGCAGCTCTCCGATAAACTCGCAGACCTCGCCGGCGATCCCGCCTCCATGCCCCTCGATGGTCTTCGTCTCCTTGAACGCAAAACTGCGACTGTATGCACCCTACTCAAGGCCAGTGTGTATAGCATTGTCTTGCAGCAGCAGATCTGGAATGAGAATGAAGAGCAACAGCAACAACAGCAGAACGAGATTCGACATTTCCAAGACCACGAGTATCAGCATGGGTATGAGGGGGAGGGAGACATAACCTTCCAGTGAGGTATTAAAATTGTCTATTACGTGTGATGGTTCCTTTTTTTATTTACTCGCGTATTATACCCGGGGTGTTTTCGAGTTTTCGTTTCGGCGCGAATCAGATGCGTGTTTATGCAAAAGAACATTGTTGATGATTTTCCAGATATGCCGTGAATAGCCCATGATATTGGAGAATTGATGACCGTTCATGTTTAACCAACTTATACAAGTACATGCAAAAGACACAAGAAGAAGAGGAAAAGAGAAGCATTATATACACGCTGGGACGAAACAGCAAGTTAAGGCTGTGGGCCTTAAACCTTGCCTGCGTAGTACACCTTGCGCACATCGACAATCTTCCTGCCGAGTGCGTGAGCAACCATCTCTGGGTTACGCTGGCTCATGAGTGCCTCGTAGGCGGCCTTGACTGTGTTCATTTGGTTCCTTGAACGACCAACTCGGGCGGACAGATCGTGAATACCGCTAGCACGGCACATCTCGTAGATGAGGTATTGGACACGGAGTCCGAATCCTATTATTGTTAGCAAAAGAACATGTCTGGGGGATGACGATAGACATACCTGGTGGACGGTGCATCAGCTGCAACTCTGTGGCTCCCACCTTGCCCTTGACATCGCCATAGATGGTTCGCTTCTCGTAGCGGGGGATGGGCTGCATGTTTCGAATCGCACGGTATTGCGACTGGACCTTTGCGTCGGAGGCTTCATCGGATTTGGCCTCACCGATACCCAGGAGACCATTTCCGTTACCGGCAATGGAAAGACGGTATGCACGGCGGACCTTTCCTAGTCGAGTCTGGTTGGTGACGCTGTGTGAAACAAGGGTCTTGATGCGGAGGCCCTTGACCTGGGACTCTGTGTAACCCGTAGCCAAGAGCAGGCTTCGGAGGGCGTCTGTCATTTCCTCGGCAGCTGCCGATCGCTCCTTTTCGCCCTTCTCGGCGGCTGTTTTCTGCTCTTCAACACGGGGCTCGTCGATGGTCTCTCCGGGCCCGAAGAGATCCGGAACAAGTGCACTGTGCGGGGCCAGCTCGCTCTCCTCCTTGCCGATGGTGAGGCGGAGGTTGTCCGCGAACCGAACGAAGTCTGAACCTGTCGCAGTATCAGGCATCTCAGCAAAGAACTTGCCGAAGTCGCTCGCGAAATCATCCTCGCTCTTCAGCTTGAAATTGTAATCCGAGTTCGACTCCGGGGCGCGCTGGTGTCGATCAACGCCGGGCTCAATCACTGAGAAGTCGTCGATGTATTTGAATGCCATGGGATCACTGCGCTCCTTCATCTGTTCTGCCAGATCCTTCGGGTCGATAGCAGCTTCGCCGGCTTCGATGGCGGCCATCTGTGCCTCCGAGTACTCCTTGGCGAGCTCGGCCTTCTGCTCGTCTGTGTAAGGCTTGTAGTCCTCCACCCGGGGAGCCTTAACATTGGGGAACTTGGGTTTCCGGTTGGAGAGAGGCGCGGGAGTAGGATGGAATTGGCGTCGAGGAACTCGCGTGCTTGGGGTAGCAGTACGGGTGAAGCTGCATAAAAGGCATCGTGCTGGCCGTGTGATATTCATGATGGCGGTACGATGGGCTCCCCAGCCAAAGGTAGGCCGGTTAAGAGCTTTAAAAATAAAGAAAACGCGAAATGCGGAGACAATTGGGGGACGCAAAGGCAGAAGAGGCCAGTCGGAGGTGAATCGTCGGGATGAATTTCTTTCTTGCGGGCGGTCAGTCTCCAACCAATCAGCAACGCGTTAGATACGTTTCTAATAAATTTCCCATTTGATGATTTTCGTTCCAGAATTTATTTCGTTGTCGCTTTCCAACTTATATGTTTGCAGTACGGTCATCTGTTTGGCGGTTGACTTCTTCTTTGTCTTCCCAGACTCTAACGGCCCTTCAAGTGCGTCCTGCCTCTAGATTATATTACCACCGCCGTTCAACGAATGCGCCAGTCCCCGCAATAATGCAGAACGCTCCCAAAAAACACTTCGACGGCAAGCGCAAGAAGCCAAGAGTCGACAAGAACAACAAGAGTAGTGGACATGACGAGGTCCTGCTTTGCGACATCAATCAACTCATCAAGCGCAGCGAAACCGAGCAGGCTGAGACCAATGGCGACAGCGAGCCTCTGACCCTTCCCGAGAAGTTCACCGAGATTGATGTCAAGATTGCCGAGCTTTCTTCAACAGGCGATGGCCTAGCACTCGCCGAGAATGGAAAATATGTCTATGTTGTTCCCTTCACAGTCCCCGGAGACACCGTGCGGGTGAAAGTGGTCAAGCATTTCGAGTCATTGTCCTACAGTTTGACGGATTTCGTCAAAGTGATCGAACCGGGTCCTCAGAGAAACGATGCGCTGATCGGGTGTAAATACTTCGGCGAGTGTTCTGGGTGCCAGCTTCAGATGATGTCCTACGAGGACCAGCTTGCTCACAAACGGCGCATCGTGGAGAAAGCCTATGCCAATTTCTCTGGGTTGATCCCTGAGCTTGTTCCTACTGTTGGAGAAACATTTGCTTCACCAATGCAATATGGATATCGTACAAAGCTCACACCGCATTTCGCACATGGTGGCTGCGGAAAAGGTGCTAAGAAGGACGGCGAAGAACCGCAGGTCCCCCCGATTGGATTCACATACAAGAACCGACGACTGGATATGGACATCGAAGACTGTCCTCTTGGAACAGACATCGTGCGTCGCGGACTCACTAGTGAGAGGAAACGAGTTGCGGAGAACATTCGCTCTTACAAGCGAGGTGCGACTCTCCTGATGCGGGAGTCTACCGCACGAATCCCCAAAGACGCCCCGGCTCCTGCGGAAGGAGAGACTCCCACTGTCGGCGGAATTGCCGCCACTCCCAACGCAGACACAGGCGATGTGATTCGCATTGAGCGCGAAAACTACATTGAAGAAAAGCGCTGTGTCACAGACAACAATGCCACATCCTTCGAGTATGTCGACGACTATATCTTTAGCAACAAAGCAGGTGCCTTCTTCCAAAACAACAACTCTATTTTGTCCGGCTTCACAGAGTACATACGCTCGCAAGCCATCCCCGCAGGCAACGACCAAGACGCGAAGCCAATCAAGTACCTCTTGGACGCATACTCCGGCTCCGGTCTGTTCACAATCACCCTCTCCCCATTGTTCAAGTCCAGTCTCGGTGTCGATATTGGAGGTGATTCCATCGTTTCAGCACGCGAGAATGCTCGCGCAAACAATCTTCCCAACACAGGCTTCGCTGCTGCCGACGCTGCCACTCTCTTCAAGGACGTTCCCTACCCGTCAGACCAGACTTTGCTGGTTATTGACCCCCCTCGCAAAGGCTGTTCAGAAGACTTCCTGCGCCAGATGCTTGATTTCAAGCCGCGCCGTGTTGTCTATGTCAGCTGTAACGTCCATACCCAGGCTCGTGACGTTGCTGTTATGGTGCAGGGTGATGAGAAAAAGAATGTCCGCTATGAGATTGAGAGCGTTCGTGGCTTCGATTTCTTCCCTCAGACCGGCCATGTGGAGGGTGTGGCTATCTTGAACCGTACCTCTTTCCCTCAGATTGAGACTGTTTGAGTGATGGAATGTCTGAAAAGTAATACCTAGTCTTGAGCTTTTGTAGGCTATATATTTGCCTGATGTTGCATATTTCACGGCGTTCTGGGAGGAAAATCCAAAAATGCATGATGACGATAGTGGATATGTACGCTGTTTAATACATTTTCATTTCATTTTGGACTTTGTTTTAAAATATCCAGGCCATAGACTGCCAACTTGCTCTACGTTGTAAATTGGCATCGAGTCCACTGTAGAAAATGCGGATGAACACCGGCGCCAAACCGTTTTGGGTAAAAAGAAAATAGAGAGCACCACCGAAGTAAGAAAGAAAGAGATAAAACAACGAACTATGAACAAAAGGCTGAGCTACATCGATTGACAAGTATCTAATGATAAGGTTCACTCATTTTCCCCCTACGAGCTTCCTGGGCCACCAAGCAGCGCGAATCGCCGCACAATGCTGGGACCTATCTCGTCATACTCCGCCTTAGTGTGGCAGTAGCTCCGGAACTCAGGCGTCTGGCCCAGCAGACTACCTCCGAACCAGGGGCCGTGGCGCTGGCGCTTGTGGGTGACAACAGCAACATCGAGACCACCACTCCGTGCGCCACCGCTACGAGCCTCGGAGGCACGAATTCGTGCATCAACCAAGTGACGAATGTCACGCTGTAGACGACGACCAAAGTCCTTGTACAGAGTAGAACCACCAGAGAGCACAATGTTCTTATAGAGACCTCTCCGGACGTCAATCGGGGAGGACTGGATGACGCCGTCAACAACATTGGGGAGCGGGGTGAGGAAGTCGGACGAGTAGATTTCAGGGTTGAAGAAAATCTCCGGAGCGAGGAAACGTTCATATCCAATGTCAATGTTTACACTTCGCCCGTTTGGCGCAGTGACGGTGTGCTTCAGGAAGCGATCTGGCTCGCGGTCGTAACGTGCGAACTCCTTGACAATATCGGGGCTGACGTAACAGTACTCCTCCTTCACTTTCTCTGCTGTCTTCAAGCTGCTGTCAGGCTCGCCACGGTCACGTAGCAAGCTCTGCACGAAATATGTGATGTCTCGTCCAGCAATCGGGATACTCTTGATGGAGGACCCGATGACGTAGCCCTCGGCGACGGGGATAACGTGGGTAACACCGTCACCCGAGTCGATGACGGTTCCGGTAAGGGATCGGTCTGTCACCTTGGAGGATGTCCATGATGCGGCAAGGGCGAGAACTGCTTGCACAGCAATGTACAGACCGGCGCAGTTGAACGACTCGAACATGATTTCGGCGGTGTTCTCGCGGTTCTCGGGAGGGTTCAGAGGCTATAATTAAGAAATGTTAGGTCTCATCATGTTAAAGACAGCCAGCTACCATGCGTAGTCGCCTTACAGGTTCGGTGAGTAGGAAGTAGTGGTCCTCGGGCTCCACGCGTAGATATTTGAAGATCGAGTTCGACCAGAATCGTTCCATGTGGTCCCAGTTCTCAATCTGTCCATGCCTGATCGGGTAATTAACGCCATATCCTGGGCCATTGCCCGCAGCCAGCGCTTCATCGCCGATAAAGAAATCCAGGTCTTCAGTGCCACGCTTTGCAGACAGGTTGGAGCTACCCCCGCCAGTACCTAGGAATGAGGGCTTGTTTGCGACTGGGGGCCGGCCCCCGGAGCTCCCGGCACTTCCAGCAGCCCTAGTTGCAATTGCAGTCGGAAACACAAATGAGGGGGAGTCGTTACCGGCGAAACCTATAATAGTAGACGTAGTATGTCAGCCTAATCTGTGATCGCGAGCTCCCTAACCACTACAGACAGCACATACCAAGCTTGGAATAGCCAGTTCCGCTAGAGAGAAGTATATAGTAAGCATTAAATATTAATTTGATCCTTGTAGCTGTGAACTTACTTGTCCATGACAACGGCTGGGGTTTGGGACGCCATGGCGGGTGGTTGGGCCTGGGCACGATCACGATGTACGGAGCTGAAAGAAGAATAGGTGATGTACAGAACGAGGCAATAACGAGGGAATCGGCTGAATATCAATTGGTAGCCGAAATCGCCCTGACTTCAAGAGACCAAGAGGACAGGCAGACAAGGCGGGGGGAGATGCAGTGCCCGGAGGTCAGATTACCTAAGGGGTCACACGTCAACCCGTGGACATCATGTGCCGGGAAGTATCAAAATATCCTCAGTTTCAATGTTTTCTACATAAAAGGAAACAAGCAACCATTGAAGATATCCTGCCTAGGTGATGTCCACTTTTACCGCCTACCTTTCACATGAAAAGTGAAACTTGACAAAAATGGCAAGAACGACCAATGCTATGAGAACTCCCATAAATTTGCAACCTTTTCCTTTTCTTACTATCCATTCGCACATCCCCAATTCCTAAGACACTCTTTCTTCTTCATTCTTCATTTTTCTTCATTCTTTTATCATTACAACAATATCATTTCTGACGAATGGTGCACGTGCAGTGCTGCCCTTCATTTCGTGTATTCTTCCTCTTACCTCGACACGGATGGTCTTGCCGTAGGCTCTTGTCTTCTCTTGCTTCACTTCCCGTGCCAAAGTCTGCCATAGCATTAGAGCATTGGTTTCCAGTGGTCTTTTAACCCGAACGTCCAGGAGGTCAATTGCAAGTGCAGTACTCAGAAAGGCCTACTGCATTTTGATCAACAATCTGCGAAGCCCATCACGGACAAGTCCAAGGCTTGCCAGCTCACACGTCGTGTCCATACCGTCACTTTAGCCTGATCTCGTGGCAAACCGAATACTCCCAACATACCCAATTCGATATCTCATCTTTGATATTTGGGCGCAATCGGTGACTAGATATCTTACGCAAGACATCCTATCCTTGACCCGAGTCTGATACCTCGGTCACAGTCTTGTATTAGATCCAGATATTAACATGTCGCAACCTTTTGGAGATGAGGCCCTTTGTGCCATCTTCATTCATGCTGGGGCGGGTTTCCACAGCCATGAGAATGAGCACAAGCATTTGAAGGCCTGTGAAGTGTCAGTTGCAGTATTGTATATATTTGATGGTTACAGAGTCTAACAAGTGAATTGAACTAGAGCTGCACTCAAGTCCATGGCATTCTTGAAGGGTGGTGGCACCGCCATTGATGCCGTCGAAGCAGCCCTGATGGTGCTTGAAGATAATCCGATTACAAATGCAGGGTTTGGAAGCAACTTAAACGCAAAGGGAATGGTTGAGTGCGATGCCTCGATTGTCGATCATCTTGGGATAAGTGGAGCGGTTGGAGCCGTGCCAAGTGAGTTTGTTGCCTCTCTTTAGAAAGTCCTGCCTAACATCTGAGCCTACTAGACATCAAGAATCCGATCATGCTTGCTCGGAAGATTTATGACAAGTGCAATGTACAAATGGGCATGTCAAGGGTGCCCCCGAACTTCCTGGTCGGGGAAGGTGCTAAGGACTTTGCATGGGAGAATGGCGTCGTGATCGTTCCCAACGAATCCATGGTCTCGCCCATCGCTCTAGAGCGTTATCAGGTATGGGCTGCAGAGCTGGCAGAATATGAAAATGAAAGCAGCAGCGAAGCGATAGATCCCTGGATTCGCCGGCCCATGACTCCCATTGACACTCGCATCGAACGTCTTCCGAGTGCTTCTCAAGCCGACACTCATCCTGCTAGCCAATCGGCGGACGAGGAAATTAGAATTCTGCCCGATTCAAGCGGTTTTGCAAATGTGAAGGGGCGCCCGGCATCATCACTGGAGCATGAAACTCAGAAAAAAACCAAGCGTGCAAATCTCCATCTACCTGTGCAGCTGCCTACCTCAACCGGATCCTCATCTCGGGATGGCAGCCCTGATACCCCTGATACTGGAGCTAGTGAACAAGACGAGGAGGACAGTATCACAGACACTGTTGGCGCGATCGCCATTGACAAGTATGGAAACATTGCGGCAGGATCTTCTTCTGGTGGCATTGGCATGAAGCACCGAGGTCGAATTGGACCTGCAGCCCAGATTGGCATTGGCACCCATATTATCCCGCAAGATCCAACTGACCCAGATGGAACCACATGTGCAGTCGTTACATCTGGAACTGGAGAGCTCATTGCCTCAACAATGGCGGCAAGCACATGCGCGACACGGATGTATTACAGTCAGAAGATGGGTGACAACGGAGTTTTTACTCATGTCATGGAGGAAGAAGCTCTCAGAGCGTGGATGCAAAAGGAGTTTAACGGTATGTCATCTATTCACTGCTGGCATTTCCAAACACTAACATTTGTTTGCTTTTCTCTATTAGAACACGCTGCTGTGAGTAACAGCGTTAACTTTGGAGCCCTCGGAGTGGTCATTGTGAAGAAAACCAATTCCTCCATTGAACTCTACTTCGCTCACAACACCGAGTCTTTCGTGAGTCTTGCATTATTGTCACTACGTAGGACTGGCCGCTAAACATTCTTTTACAGGTCGTTGCCTCCATGTCTAGCAAGTCGAATATGCCTTCTTGTCTAATGTCGCGAGGCACGCGAGGACACATCGCCCAGGGAGGTTGCCGATTTAGACTTCACTGTAAGTTGTATCAAGTTGAAAATATTAACTGCGAATGCTGAACACAGATGATTTAATCAGAATTGCAATGGGTCCTTGATGGGAAGTACGACTATGTTGCAGCGAAGCCCCTTTGCTCTGCCGACTTCTGGTCTGTTGGTACTCATCATGGACATGATAGTTTTCGCTCTCAACCGCCTGTATCTGCTTCAGTCCATCCATCACCTTCGCATTCTCCGCGGTGGTAAACCCAATTCCCCGTTGTGTTTCATGGCCCTATGACACCGATGTGTCACTTACATGCCGAGGGCCGACAACACGAGCCATTGTTTCAATGGCTCTTTGCTTTTCCTGAATAGTCTCCTTTGGGACCGGGCACCAACAATGTGATCAGAGTATGTTTCAACAAGTCCCGGCCTCCACCACTGTGTATCTATTCGTTTCACAATAGTAAAATGAGGGCTGCCCCAAATTATTTCTTTGTAAACCAACTACATGTAGTGTTGCTCATAGAAACAAGCCCATTTGTGTTCCTGGAATTGATATTCAGGACCCAACAAAGGTTATTTCTTTCCCTATGATATGACCTTCCGCGGAAGAGATATCAAGGGCCCGGTGTAGGCGTGGACATAGGCGTCCCCGTACCGGATGCCCCGTTAACACGCTTCTTCTTTTTCTTCTTCCTTGGTAACAGAGCAGGCTTGGCATTATCTCCAATATCCAGATGTGTGCCACAAGTCATGCAGTCATCACCGGGGGGCGGCTCACAGAAGATACTGAGACAAATGGAGCACACGAATCCAACATCAACCACCCGTCGATGACAAAAGCAAGCAGCACGGAAATCCACATCCACCCGCGTTGGAAGAACCAGATGGCGACGCGAGCGCTGATCCGGTAAAAACGCCATCATCAGATACTGCAGCAGACCGCGTGGCTCGGAAAGAGCCATATAAACACCCTTGGTAGCATCAGACGCTTGTTGCAAGAAGACCGCATCGCCACTGAGCTTGCACACATCTATGGGAATGCTCAAGCGCTGGCAGGCAAATATACTGTTCATGATAGGGATATACTGGTGTGCAGCGTCGGTAGACCCGCTCACCGAAATGACCAAGATGCGACTCTGTAGCCGTTCGTCCTCGTTCGACGCTGAGTACCGATTCGTCGCGGTGCTCCCATTCCCGCTGCCCTCGGCTGCGTCTTCGGCGTTGGCGCCGCCGTGTTCCTCTGCCCAGGCGAGCGTGCGTCGGTTCGTGTGGCTCAGGGCAAGAGTTAGCGCTCCCGCTAGCATGGTTGACATGTTGCTGCGTAGATCGTCGCCTGTCGTTGAGTCCATTAGGTCTTTGAGGTTGCGGGTGACCTGCTCTTCAACGAGGCGGAAGGGGCGGTATTTGTTTGTTTCGGTTGGGGTGTCGGTTGTGCCGTTCATTGCGACATCGCCGTCACGGTCCGTGGAGTGCTTTCGGGGTGCATTGTGGGTTGGGTAGAGCCATGCTGCTTTTTGGCTGTGCGATGCAACGACGGCGACTTCGTTGGCGTAGTTGCAGGCTAGGTGGGCGTTGATGAAGACTAGGATGTTGGCGATTGCCTTGGAGAGTGGGAGGGAGTCTTCGAGGAGGGCCCAGGCGTGTGGGTTTGTGTCGATGACTATGGTGAGGAGGGATGGGGGGAGGTCTAGATGGTTATCTGGTTAGCTGGTTGTTCGATTCTTATATAGGATAGCGAATACGGACCGGTAGCTCCCAACTCATAATGCTCCGAGGCATCTACGGAATTCATTGTGTTGAGATACGGTGGATCAGTCGAGGCTGGTGTTCATTATTGTTGGCTGGGGCTCTGTGAGACTGATGCCAGGCCGATTAGACTGGGATCCCACTGCATGTACAGCCAGAATTTAATTTGAGTCCAAGCTCAAGCAGTATTCGGCACGTCAATTGAGGATCTTGAAGCGATAAGCCAGTCACGGGGTGATAACGACTGCTATAGCTCCGGAGTCGTTTCCCATATCCAATGTACCACTACCACCTACGTCAGGACTTTGGTTTCATACTCTTTTTTACATACATGAGTGCTAACACTTACATTCTAACACTGACTTGGCTCTTCTGGATCTTCAACTGACTCACAAGTGATTCGGAACCTGGGCCGGAGCTCACACTCCAATCGGATTGACTCCCACGCTGTGATGCCGTGGGTGACTGAAAGTACCTCGAATTTATGAGCATCTTTTGTTGAGATGTGTTCTGTTTCGGTTTGAAAGAAAGGACAAAGTGTCTCTCTTGGCATATCCCTTGAATGCGCCAAGATGTGACTATTGCATATGTATTCTCTACGAAAGATACCTTTCTATAGGGATCCAGCGGAATTAACAGGATCACCGGAAGGCTTGGAAGCCATAAAATAGTATTGTAACACCAAATATATAGAAAGACTCAGCTGAGTATATGCTTATCCGCAACGTGACGATGTTCGGTGATGTGGTTGGTGTCTTATCGGGCCAATTGATAATGGTGTTTCGTGCAGGAAATAAGATGGAGGTCGGTCTATTATTACAACATGTCTGGGGAAAAAAAAAGTATAAGGTGTCATAAGGAATTCCAACGGGCCAACGCGGCAATGTGAAATATTCCATATATATTAGTTCATCCATTTCTCTCCCACCCGTAGACCTCCTTTTCTCCTATATTCTCCCCCACATAGCGGTTGTCTGTTCCCACCTTATCTTTCCGCTCCGCCCCTCATAAGAAAAATCCTTGGAAAGCTTCTCTCATCCGCTTTACCTTCCCACTTTATAACCGGAGTCTACATTTCCGGTTTTCTCTCGCGCAACCCTGCAATGGTTCAAGCAACGGGAGAAGAACGCGCTGTACACCTGGCCCGAGAGGCTGTCGAACTGGTCGACGCGGGTCACCGAGAGGTAATCTATTTCTTGAACACCAGAAGCTAGCGGAGTACTGATATGTAACTGAATAGGCTGCTTCTCGTAATCTTAGAGAGGCCCTTTCGATCGCTCCTGAAAATCCTCAAGTGAAAGCTGCCTTCCTGAAAGTTCAGCATGAAGACAAAGACGGTCACCAGCTTCTCGATCTTTGCCGCCGATACACCACACAGAAAGATGAAAAGGCAGGCAAAGAAGCTGCTATCTATCTTCGGACAGATGGCCTGAAATCCCCGGAAACTGTCGCTTTGGAATGCCTCAAATTGTTGCTCGCACAGCGCCCGCACTCTCTCTCGACGACACAAGATGAGATCATATCTGGATTGGTGCGACAGAATGTCAGTGTTCGACAATACTTCTCTACAGAGCTTCAGACTTCTGTCACAACATTCTTCGATGAGATTTACGACCGAGGTGATGGAGCAGCGGTGTGTCTGGACACCGTGGTACTGGACCCCACCGTGTGGACATCGGAGGAAACACGATCCCACTGCGAGAGCGAACTCTTCCAGCTTTTCATTGCCAAGCTGATGGAATCAGGCCATGATCTGGATGGACGCTCTTTAAAGGGAATTACTCGACTACTCGCTGTTCACGCTGTTGAACTCGAGCATTTGATCGACGATGAAGGGTTCGAGGTGATCCTATCATCCTTAGACAATCGGTTGCCGCTAGAAGTTCGGAGCCAGGCGACCTTGGCTACTGCGAAATATCTCGAGGTGGCTAAAGAGACGGGCGAAAAGAAATTTTTGACATTGATTATGAATATCCTCGGCAAAGGCCGTGTCAGCGATCTGATCGTTGCTTTCTCTGCGGTGGCCGCCGTCTTCCCCGTGGCTCCCTCTGCAGCTGCCAACCTCTTCTTGTCGGAAGAATTCATGGCATTCCTCCTCCCGATGGCATCGCGAAATCCCAAGAGCAAAAAAGTGGAACTTCCCGTTCTGGAGCTTCTTAATGCGGCTTGCATTAACCGTCCGTGCCGCGAGGCTGTTTCAAAGAAATTTGGGGAATGGTTATCACATGTCCTGACTAATGGAAGTGATGATTGCTCGGAATTGGCTGCAGTGACCCTGGCAAAGATTCGGGCATCCGAGCCTGAGAAACCCTCGGCTGGCAACGGTAAGGTCTTGGAACAAGACAGCGAGTCTGAACTAGTTCACCGATTTATGGGACTGATGTCTGAACAAAAGGTTGAACACAACTCTCACGCAATCGAAGGATTGGCTTATACTTCGGTAAAGCCGTCCGTTAAGGATCAACTTGCCAATGATCCGGTTTTCCTACGAAACTTCATTGCGGCTATGAAACAAAACACCGGCGACTCATCCGTGCTCTATGGCGGCTTGATGGTCGTTTTAAACCTCACCAAATTCTTACCCAACCTATCTGAAGAGCAAAAGAAGATGGCACAGCTGAAGGACTACGCGGACCCATCTACCGCGAAGACAGCACCAGCAATCGATATTCGAGACGAAGAGGAAGCTGTCCTGAGACGATGTGGGGCTGTTATCGACGCAGGAATCATGACTCTGCTTGTTGAGTGCGGCCGGCTTTCGTTGCCTTCCACCAATGAGCTCACGGCAAAGATTCTACAGAACCTGACTAGGCCTCAAAAGTCCCGTGGAACACTGGCCCAGCAAGGCGCCGTGAAGCTGTTACTTGGCCTTGCAGCCCCGAAGCAGAGTAGCTCTGGCCCTGTGACAAACGAAACGACACGCATTGCATCCCATGCGCTGGCTCGCATCCTTATCTCCGTTGACCCTTCACATGTTTTCCCATCCTCCGGATTTCCCCAGGTTACCTCTGCCGTCCGTCCCCTTCTATCTCTCCTCTCATCGCCCGAGACGGCCTCGTTCTCCGCCGACCAACCTCGCGACCTACTCCCAGTGTTCGAAAGCCTCCTAGCTCTGACGAACCTTGCTTCATATCCCCATGACGACTCCGCACCCGAACTCATGGTCCGGGAAGGCTGGGCTGCGGTGGAAGATCTCCTTTTGTCTAGCAATGCTCGGGTTCAGCGAGCTTCCTGCGAATTGGTTTGCAATCTGATGACTTGCGAGTCCGGTATCATTAAGTTTGCGGATGGCTCCAAGCAAGCGGCCCAGCGCCTTCACATTTTATTGGCTCTGACCGATGCCGATGACGCTCCGACACGACGGGCTGCCGGCGGAGCTCTTGCGATGTTGACGGAGTTTGATGCTGCCATAGCTGCTGTCCTGGACCGACCACGAGGAGTTGAACTACTCTTGGGATTATGCCAGGAAGATGATGATGCCCTGGTTCACCGAGGTGTGGTCTGCGTTCGCAACTTTACTTGCCTCGCGACAGGTGACATAGGTACCCGCGCCAAAGCCGCCATTCGTGCTGCCGGAGGCATTGATATTCTCACTGCGTGTCTCAAGAAAACGAAGAACCAAGCGGTGCTACAGGCTGGGGTAGAGGCCCTGAAGCCACTGATTTAATAGCAGACATGACCGTTCGCATTTCTTTTTCGGCACTCTTTTTATGTTTTCCATTTGCATGTGGCTCTCGGATTGATCCAGTGGAGTTTTTATGATTCTTTTTTTTTTTTTTCTTTTTTAATGTTTCCGAGATGACCTGATGAGCGACGGATTTAGCGATTGCTTTTTTCTTACGCCTAAGGGAGGCGTGGAATTTGGCGCAGCAATGGCATGGCCTTTTTTCACATAGAATTATGAATTTTTTTTTGACTTGAGCACCTGATATGATTTTCTAGGCCTATAGTTGTAGGGTCACGGGGTACCTCCACCAATCTTGTAGGAACTGGCATTCCTGAATAACCACATACATATTTTATGTATGTACATATGTATGTATTACTATGTATCTAGGTACCTACTGGTACATATGTAGTGTTATTTCTCAGGTATTTTCACCCTTTTGAAAGTTACAAAACATGTGAATCTGGGGTCTGCAAATATCGCCGATCCCGCATGTGGGGGCCAAGACCAATTTATTTGTAGGATATGACGTGGGAGAGAACAAGAAATTTGAATTTGTCCACACCGCAAATTTGAAATATATTACATTGACATACTGTACACTGTGTAAATCTCAATTCTGTGTTCTGTACTCTGTACGCACAATGTTCTAACACTACACACACAAAGATAGAAACAGTACCGTGGAGACAACTTTCGTGGGTCGACAAATCATCGTCAGTCCAGCGCGCACACCTCTAACCCGTTCGCTTTTAGAGCTTAAACATTTCTCCTTTTACAACTTCTTGACTCCACGCTCTTTCTGTTCAACCTATCCTCATCCTCTTTCTCTAGGTGTGCAAAGTATCCCTTCCATATCCCCGACATTCCCCAAGACAGGGTCAGGTGCATCTCGAAGCTTTTGTCTCTTTGTCTCCCTTTTACTCCGTCCCCTATCCCCTCTACACATTCCAATGGCGTGGTTCATTTCCTCTGCCTGCGTTCGACCGCTCACCTGATCGCTTCCTCGTGACACTCAGGTTGAAATCCGAATCCCCCCTCGATTGAAAACCCTTGGACATAGTTGGAAATTGCAGATAAAAGGTGGAAACTGAAAGGATCGTGAACTGAACTCGGGAGTCCTTGGTTTCGCCAGTATGAAATTCGGCCGCAATTTGTCGCAATTCACGGTCCCCGAGTGGAGCACCTCCTACATCAAGTACAAGGCCCTGAAGAAGCTTATCAAGTCTGCTGCCGAGCAGATCAAAGCGGGTCAAGATCCTGATTTGGCTGGTAAGTTGAGAGCTTCATCGCCTCAAATTTCATTATTTTGAACCATTGAGCGCTCTTCTAACCAGGTTTTTGTGTTGGTGCTTATAGGTTTCTTCTATAACCTCGACCGAAATGTTGAAGATGTCGATTATTTCTACAACAAGAAATATGCCGAGTTCGCCCGCCGTTTGAAGCTGCTTGAGGAGCGCTATGGTTATTCCATGGAGGGTCGCCATGCTCTCGAGCCCGAGGATCGACATGACCTACGCGAGGCTCTATTGGATCTACGGTACCACTTGCGCCGCTTACAATGGTATGGTGAAGTTAATCGACGTGGCTTCGTCAAAATCACAAAGAAGCTGGACAAGAAGGTCGGTGCGCAGGCC
Source organism: Penicillium griseofulvum (assembly GCF_001561935.1). NCBI lineage: Eukaryota > Fungi > Ascomycota > Eurotiomycetes > Eurotiales > Aspergillaceae > Penicillium > Penicillium griseofulvum. The sequence goes on along the minus strand of NW_024467471.1, from coordinate 863,075 downwards.
CAAAAGCGTTATCTAGAGACTAAGGTCGATCCCACCCCGTTTGCCTCCAATGAACGCGTGTTCAAGTCTCAGGAACGCATCAATGCTTGGATGGCTATCATTACCGACCAGTCTAAGGCGGAAGAGAAGGTGTCCGATGACGCGAGCTCCACCCATTCTTCCCTTTCATTGAAGCGTGGTTCGGCCAGGCCTTATCTTAATCTGCCTACTAGTATCCTCACTGCCGTCGATGATGCACTACGCAAGGATGATACTCACGTCTTGCTCGAGTTGCTTGAGACCTTGAAGGCCTCTGCAGATGAAGTTGGAGACTCGGTTTATCCTAGAGTTCTCAGAACCCTGATTCAGCGCTCTATCCTTCACCACTCGCGCGCTGTTTTGGCTCTTCTCCTGAATCGAGTGGATACTCTAGAGGAAGACGATGATATCAACAGACGTAACTGCCTTCACCGTCTGGTCATTTCCATTGGCCGTGAACAGCCCACCAGTGACTCCGAGCCAGCGGCCTCGATGGTGCTTAACTTCCCTCCGGAGACTACCCGCTATATTACCCCCGCGGCGCCTCCGACGCTCCAGCCGCCGCGTGCTGTGGTCAAAGAGGAGCACATGCCTCAGCAGCTGGGCCGCGAAGATCCTGCTGTTACCCACCTTCAGTCCCTATTGGACTCGCTGCGCCCTGACCAGCGGGAGTCTTTGATGGCCAAAGACCTTTCTGGACGCACTCCGTTGCACTACGCGGCGCAGTATGGTTTCAAGGTCGTGTGTGAAGTCATCATTGAGCACCTCAGGGCATGGGACATGTTCGATGTCAGTGATGGTATTGATGGTCCTCTCTGGCAAGACAATGACGGCTGGGCCCCGCTTCATCTGAGTGTTGTAGGTGGCCACCCCCAAACCACCCGGTGTCTCTTGGATGCCGAACACCAGAATGATCCCTCGCAGGAACGGAGGATCATCAGAAAACAGGTCTCCAAGTCTAGTGCGGTATTGGCACTAGCGACCAAGGCCAACTTTATTGATATTGTCCAGCTTCTGGTGGATGCTGGCGTGGATATCAACTACCAAGATGAACAAGGAGAGACTGCATTGCACGTTGCCGCCCGATTTGGACATGACGAGTGTGCCCAAATTCTGCTGGATGGTAGCGCCGACCAGAAGGCAGACACAGAGTTAGCCGAAAACACATATAGCTGGACGCCGCTCTTCATTGCCTGTGTGGACGGATCTCTGAGTGTGACTAAAATGTTAGTTGCCGCGGGTGCAGACGTGGAGCGTTTCGATTCCTCTGGATGGACAGCTAAGGAGCACGCGGCCCTGCGAGGCCATCTCGACATTGCCCGTTGTTTGGCAGAAGTTAGTCCAGGCCCTCCCACCACTGAGCTCGATGTTTCATCTCCTACTCCAACCCTCCCTGGCTCCGAGTCCTCCTCTCCTCCAAGTGGGTCGTCCCTCACTGACCGCCGGTCGAATGCGCCAGGCCCGACTTCTGCGAGCTCTGGTGTACGGACAACTGAACCCATCAAATCATTTGGACACAGATATCTCACCGATGAGAGCATGATATTGGTTAGTCTGGGAACTATGGACATGCGCAAGCCGCTCGAGACAGTCAGCCTCGATCGCATCCCGATGGAGAACGCACATGCCACTCAGCTGGACACATCTTTGTCGATGGTGGTAACAGCTAGTGGTGCGCACGGTGAGCCGGAGGTGATTGACTTGCCTGTGCAGGACAATATCTCAACCGAGCCAATTGTCTTCCACACTACCGATCCGAGCAAGGTGCGCCTACTTTTCGATCTTGTCCCGACCTATGCAGGATCAAAGGAGAAGATTGTCGGCCGAGGTGTCGCTTTGCTTTCTAGCATCAAGCCCACTGTCGGGTCGCACCGAATCAACCTCAAAGGTGATTCCACTGTTCCCATTGTTGCCGCGAATACTCTTGAGGTGATCGGGTCTGTGACTTTTAATTTTCTCGTTATTACCCCCTTCAAGCACCCGAACATGTCCATCACTGGCAACCAAACCTACTGGCGCTCGATGACCTCAACCATGGTCATTGGACACCGTGGACTGGGTAAGAACATGGCCGGCCGCAATTCATTGCAGCTGGGTGAGAATACTGTGGAGTCGTTCATTGCTGCGGCCAACCTGGGCGCCTCATATGTTGAGTTTGATGTACAGCTTACGAAAGACCACGTGCCTGTCATCTACCACGACTTCCTAGTCAGCGAGACGGGTATCGATGCGCCTGTTCATACCATGACCCTCGATCAATTCCTTGGGTTGGGCATCGGACGTTACCGTCATGCCCTACCCGGATCCGTGAAAGTTGGCGAGTCATCTGAGTACGGCCCGCGCCAGCGCTCAATGTCTGTCGGCGGCTCCGAGTACGACCCTACCGAATTGACCGAGAGGATTAAGCACACACGCGATTTCAAGAAGAAGGGGTTCAAGGGCAACACCCGCGGCGAGCACATCCAGGCCCCATTTGCCACATTGGAGGAACTATTCACCAAGATCCCGAAACCTGTAGGATTTAACATTGAACTGAGTGAGTTACTACAGCTTCCCTAAGAGCAGCTATTTCGTCGATCTAACCAAGGTCGCTAGAATACCCCATGCTCCACGAGAGCGAGGAGGAAGAAATGGACACATACGCAATCGAACTGAACTCCTTCGTCGATACCATCCTGACCAAGGTCTACGACTTGGGAGGCGGGCGCGACATGCTGTTCTCCAGCTTTAACCCGGATATCTGTCTATTGCTGTCTTTCAAGCAACCTTCCATCCCCGTTCTCTTCCTGAGCGACGCAGGTGCCTCCCCGGTCGGTGATATTCGCGCCAGCAGCTTGCAGGAGGCCATTCGGTTCGCCTCGCGGTGGAATCTCCTCGGAATCGTCACCCAGGCTGAACCACTAGTCCTCTGCCCGCGGCTGGTCCGCATTGTCAAGGAGTCCGGTCTTGTCTGTGTTTCTTACGGAACACTCAACAATGACGGCAACAACGTCGACGTAAGCTCTTTCTGTGCCCTTCGTTATCCGTGTACACTCAACCCCCAAACAACCATCTAACCATGCTATCCGTACAGTACCAAGTCGCCGAAGGTATCGACGCCGTCATCGTGGACTCCGTGCTCGGCATCACCAACGGCCTTATCCAGCGCCAGAACAAGGGCGAGCGTACCCCCGGCCCGTCGCCCAACCCTTCGGCCGTTAGTGATCTGGCAGCCGACATCACTGTCCCGGCTCTTGAGCGGGTAAAACAGAGCACCCTCTCACCGGATGTCAATCCTCCTAGCACTCTTCTGTAAGATTTGCATTGTCATGTATCATTGCATTCTCGCCTGGGAAGTGTGATTTGTCGACATTTGTTGTGAATAGTTTGCATTCGGCTTGTGCCAGCTTCAACAGCTATCAATACCAGTTTTTGATATTCTACTTATTTCTGTGTTCTGTGGATTGTGTAGGCTTCTGAGTTTCATTCTGCTGGCGAGAAATAAATGAGCCAAAATATTCACTAGTTATTTCATTTCTTGAATATGTCTTGCAGTTTCCTATTTGTAATTCGGCCAATGCACTTCCGTCAACTGGCGAGTGCATGGCAAAAGAACATTCCGACTCCCAATACTACAACTTTATATCGTTTATTTGCGCGCACCAAACGTATCTCCGTTTTTGCATTATACATATCAAAAATGAAGATGTACGCTGGTACTCCCAACGCTTGGAAAAATTGGTGAGACTGTATCTACTGCGCGCGATTCTCATGGGTCGTCAATATTGCCGAGATCAATATAACAGGTCAACTGGAGTCATCACTATCCGTTGAAGAAAAATGGGCGGGGGAAGCTTCATCAGGTTCAGAAACCCCTTCATCGCCCCAGTCCCAGGTGCCATCAAGAATTGTCTTGACCCCAGTAATACAATTCATAGTCATCGTATCAGAATATGGGTGCCTGTGACACAGAATTTTGAACACTTTGAGGCTTGGGTTTTGTTTTGCAATCTCAATACCTGTCGTAGTCATCTCTTTGTATAGGTCCAACGCCCTCCTTGGCTCGGTACAATGATGACTAAATCCTGCGGAGAATCGATCGACATTTTGGAGGCTGAGATTGATGATGAGGCTCTCAATTTGTGATGGAATGGCACTGTCACCCCGGGGGAATTCAAGAATCTGTGGGCAGATTCTACACAGGCGTAACCGCACCGATTTCAACGAGGGCATCTGGAGCGCTAACAAAGGACAAATATGTACAGCATTGCTCATTTCTGAACCGTAGGTATCGATAACAAGATGTGAGAGGTTCGAGGTACCCAGGACGGTCAAAAATTGAGTCGGGTCCCAAGTGGAGATATACTGCTGGCGAGGGGCCAGCGGATTGTCTAGGTCAAATTGGCTGCGGACATGCAATGTGAGAGATGCTAAATGATTGCTCCGTTCAACCAATGAAGTGAGTATTTCATTGAATTTCGCGATATCTCGCTCAGCGGGCCAGTCCTCCGGGCCATGCACATCAATTGTGAGCTCTCGCAAGAAGGCCTTCAGTTTTGGATACACATTGTCGGGTACTTGTACCAACTGCGTCGCACTGAGCTTGAGGTCCTCTAGTAGGAGGGGCTTTGCAACCTCATACCACAACTTGCAGACCAATAAGCCGCAGGCTTCCTGTTTGCGAAGCTGATCGCTTCCTATAAAACGAATAATCATACATAGGATTTCAAGTGGTAGGGTTTGCAGTGTCATTTCTAGATTAGAGGAATGGTTGAGGACAATGAACCTTTGCAACATGTGAAGTTTTTCGGGAGTTTAAATTCGATCACATGACTGACGTTGGACCTTGAATGATACTTTTCTTAGCAAGGAGGCGCCCTTGCCAATTGAGCTCCACAGTTCCAACAGGTAGGGAACGTGACCGGCTTAGCCGGTTTGGCAGCTCCTACCATTGGGATGATAGATGTTGTTCTGGCAGGAGCCCGAGACGGTGTTCATGGAAAAAGACGTCTTATAGTTGGTGCTGTTGACTTATATGGCCGCAAAAAGCAAGGAAGATTGTGAAAAGCTTGAGAGAATGGAGGACAATGGAGTTGTGAGTCGAAATTTAGGACTGGAAGGCCATTTGTATAACCGTCCTACCTCTCTCACAAGGAAATGCGCAGAGCCGCATGGCCTACTGGTGGTAGAGACCTCGTAGACATAGACATTGTAGCTGTAAGCCTACGTTTCATTTCACATGGGATATACGTACGGGCACTGTGCATTGAGGAGTTTTCCTATAAGATGTGTGACTCGTTGATACCCAATAGACGTTGAATATCGGTTCAAAGTTATTCAGTTATGTTGCGAGTAAATATTCTGAATCATTTGGTACATAGCAAATACGTCGGATAATATATATGATACCTCTATAGAGATGATGATTGATCTATATGTTTCGGACATCAGTCTCGCTCTGAGATACGTCCCATCCGCGGGATTCATCATCCGAGTCAAGATATATCATGAATTTGCCCCTGCTTCCGGTTTCTGTACCTACACCCAACGGTTCAGAGGTATATTTCCCATCTCTCCAGCCCAAATAAGCACGACATTGGCCAAAAAAGCTAGATTGAAGCGGTTTATCTTTTGGATGCATCATCTCCAACGCCTGTCGATCTATGAGATCCGAATCTGCCAAAAGACTCGCAACAGCTGCAATACTGCATGGATTCTTCGGCAGAACATGATCCGTATTCATAATCACAGAACCAAGTATACCCAATACAAGCATAGCTGCAAGGATTCCTTCTAGAATCCGCGTTGAAGTAGCATCTTGAACCAACCGCAATCGATCAGGCATCGTGATATTCCCGACTAGTCTTGCTCGAGATATTGTTTCATTCGATGTGCGACGAGAGAAATAGTTAAATTGCTGTGCGGTAATAAGTCGTATCTGGCGTTTGATGGCGTTGATAACCTTTTCGCTTTGGTCTGCAGCTCCAAGGTCCTCGATTGGAATGCCGTACTTCCCGGCAATCAGGAAATGGAAGAATGCGTCCATCATGGGGTATGAGGCTCGGTCACTTAGAACCCACCATTCGGACATCGGCACGTAGACATCTGGAACGAGTTTTGCGGATGACTCGTCGGGAATCGGGGGGTGGTTTGGGGTAATTTCTAGGCCTGGTAACTTCAGGCGTATTGAAGCATCTATTGTTTCTGCATATTGCATGCATCTGAGGGCTGTTATGCTCTTGACAGATGTATTGCTTAGCTGTCCCCAAATGTATGAGTTTGTCCAGAGCTTGGGACCGGGATTCATGGGGTCTGGATTGGAACATGGGGAGTGGACTGAGTATCCGAAATTTTGGGATTGGAGCTGTTTCCCGCTGAACACTTCCTGTGTCCAATTTCCCACTGCGGTGTTATTTGAACAAGACAGACGGGGCAAATTAACGGTCAGTCTAAATTTGTCTGTTGAATTGTTTTCCATGGTGATGTTTGGATTCAAATATGCCCTCGTTTGGAGCTGACAGGAAGGAGCAGCTCTCAGTGCGGACACTTGGATGTCTACATAAGAGTTTTCCATTGAGCCTAGACTCAATACAGAATGCGGTAGTATTTCAGGGAGCACAAGGTCGTCCCATGTCCAACTTGGAAATGTGAGGTTGTCTTGGAGAATGTATTTAGCAGTCACGATTCCCGTGACCTCGCTGAATTCATCTATGTTCAACGCCGCTGGAGCAATGGATTTAGGGTTTGGAAAGCTACCATTTTGTGTAAAATTTGAACCGAGGTGTCGAGGAACATCAGTGGCTGAGTATAAACCACTGGTGACGATGGTAAGAAAGAAGGCAGCCCCAGTGGCCAATGTTGTTGCTAGAACCGCAAAATGCCTCGAGCCAACTGCAAGGAAAATATGGTGTAGTCCGAGATTGTCCAGGAAGCTCAGTCCCAAAGAATGTTTGAGGGTGGCACCAGTAGATTGCTTCAAGCGGGCGAATGGGGCAAGACAACGTGTATTGAAATCCATGCTCGAGTAGAAAATACTTATTATCACCATAATCGACGCGGGGATGATTGTCCACAGGTAGTGCAAGTATTCATTGAAAGAAATATCTGCGATGCCGTTCCCTGCCTGAGAGAGGTGCAGGACGACCTCCAAGGCTGCAATGATCATGGCAATTATGACAAAGCCAGAAGCTCGAGAGACAAGGCCTGGGAATGGCTTCCACGCGACGTATTCGGATGGAGGATTGAGGTGGTCTAGCTCATGGTAATCCCCGCTCATGCTAAGAATTGCACTGCCTCGGGGTGTGTTTTGCGAATAGTAGTATTGACCGGCTAGGCGACTATAGATATCCTGCATGCTTGCTGCCCCAGTACCGCGGAGAGACTGTCGTAGATCCTCGCTATTGGCTAGAATGGTTACAATGGATGAGATATAACTCGGGTTCCATTGAGCTAAGGTCTCAGGCGATACAAAGAAAATCATGGAGCCCAGCAGCAGGACTCCCAAAGAGAGCAAGGCTTCCATCACTCGAAGGGGTACTTGCGATACCAGCACTCTATTCTCGTGTACAATCGCCTGGCCATAGGTTGTTGCTTCGTGTTGCGATCGAGCCAAATGCAGAAGCTGTGCGGTCATCGCGCGATAGTATGACACAGTTACATTTTGAAGCACATCAACCTCAAAGAGGGGCTCAAGGTTGGGAGTTGCTCCTGTGAGCCACATGCCAAGTGCCACTTGTGTTTGAGCAGAAAAGCTGCCTACAACTCTTCGATGCGATTCAATGGCTCTGAAACCATTGGTGTTTTCAAAGCCACTAAGAGCCGGGCGAATAAGGTTACCAGCCGTTAGGCCTGGCAAAGTCGCATTTTGAGATTGAAGAGGTTCAAAACGAGCATTCGAGGATGATTGGGATGCCTTAGCTTGTGCCTTGAGGCTCATAGACATCAGTGATGGTTTGCAGATCAATGCAACGGAGCGACGCAATGTTTTCTTAGAGTCGTCGTCGTCTTTGCTCTGAACGATCTTGGCTTCTTGGCTGGTAGCCACAACGCGTGTGCCCCCAGGACCATTTGTATTGTCGCACTGTCCTTCTTGCAGTGTCGCTCCAATTGGGACGTCATTAGACATCATCTGGAGTTTTACGTTCGAGATGTTGCATGACGGGGTTTTCAGATCGACGCGGCATAATAGATCGCTTGAATAATTGCCTGCCGGCCAACCCTTAACCGTCACATCAGCGACCTCACAGTCCAGATCTGCCATTAAACCTTGAATGGGGACGGTGATATTTGCATCTGATGGAAGAGCCGAGGCGGAGAATTCCTGAAATGCGAAATTCGCAGTTGAACCGTCGGGGAAGGGGAGGTTATCGAAAAGAACACCGTTGAGAATGTCGTATGCCTGCAACCCAAAGCCATAAAGTGTGGAGTTTTCGATGTTGAAATTACTGTGCATCTGAATCGGAACATTGGACTTTTGAACTTGAACTTGTTGCAGCGAAAATAGACCGGTCGAGAAGATGACGAGAAGGCGGAGAAGTATTGACGAGGCCACGCCAGAGGCGACGATAAAATGCTTGTTCTTCAAGGCTCTCCATATAGATATCATTTGCATCTCGGATATGTAGTCTAAGAGCACATTCTTCTCCGCTTGTTCGGGTCCATGAAGCAGGGAGTACCACGGTGCACTCTGCTTCGCTTGGAACTCAACCCGCGACCAAAATGAGGCGACGATGGTGAGGATTGCGGTAGGGCCATAGGTCCAAAAGTAATGGCGACTTTTGTTCGAAGATGCGATGCCGTTGTGAGCTTGAGATATTTGGTTGAGTGTCTCTAGAGCCGCTATGATAATGCAGAAGATGATCGCGAAGACAAGTAACACTCCCCTTCGGAGATAGCATGGTCGCCATCTCGGCGTTTGATCTTGAATGTGATATTTGTCCGAGAATGAACTCTTATCTGAGCCGGTATTTGTCTTCCAGGCCATTTTCAGGGCCGATGTCTTTGCGGGATGGTCTTTTTCGCCAAAGAGGGAAAAGAGTTGGGACCGCAAGGAGCGAAACCCTCTTCAAAATTATTTCATCGGATTCCTGTCCCATCTGTACGTTCGAAAGGGCCTGGTAACAAAAGTGTCTTTTTTTAGCCCCATTATCTTCTAGCCGCCGAGGCTGTCAGCATCCACCCCGGCGGTTAGAGGAAGTGACACTGATTTGATGGATGCTGTAGAGTTATCATGAAACCCATGTTGATCAATTTCCGACCAGTTAGAGGTATTTTCCTTTACAACTAACCAATAAAAGCTACTTTAAAGCAAGTGGGTGTATTTGCGATCATCCCCGCGGGTTCCTAAACGGGGCGGGGACCTTTCAGGATCCTTGTAGGGCGCTAAAACCAATAGGTACGTACAATGGACCGGAGCAATAATTTGAAAATTTGAAAATAGAAGGCAACCTGTGACATCTAGTCATCTCCTTGGATGCTATCGACTGCAAATTGTCACTTGAAGAATTAGGATAGTGGGCCGACAACTGTATCAACGAGTTTCTTCCAAGGTTAGCTTATGGCTCTTTTGCCAGCCAGATAAGCAGGAATAGTATATACGAAGTGGCTTGAATAGAGAAATAAGAAGATGTTAGGCAGAAATTAAAAGAGGGAAGAACGTGACTTTTAGATAAAAGGCACTTCCGAAAATGGAAGCTATCCGACTCTGACAAACCTCAGGCTTCCACGCGAGAATGAGATAATTTCACAAATCTCATGAGTCAGTTGGACTAATTTGGACTGTTTAAAGCTCGATGCTGATATCTCTGCACTTAAATCCGTTTTATGTAAATTCCGTAATAACGGTCTGGATCTTCTAGCCTCTAGATCGTATATAGAACATTTATGTTATCGTGAGTGTTGAAAACATTTCTACTGATAGGAATTTGACAATTTGCGCTTTTGTCAAATGTATTCGTTGGTGCTCCATAGCTGACTCGTATATAATCGTAGTTTATTCTTAGTTTAGCGATGTGTGTATTTCGGAATGGTGTGATATCAGGCCCCCAAGATGCCATTCTCACTAACCCTTGACCCGTGTTGACCCTTGACCATGATCACCTCACATCACAGTATAATTGTTCAATACTTGGCTCGATGGTGCGAGTGCCAAATGATCTTTGGTCAGTAAAATCATGTTCTAACGCAAAATGTCCCGATGAAATCGCCCTTGGAGGCTGTACAAAAACACCCCAGACAACCTAGACTTATCATAGGTGGAAGGAAATGGACAACACATATCACAATTTGGTTGCAATAGCTTTGGATCGGCTAGATGCCACTATCCGAATGAGTCCATCTCAGTATTCACAGGGACTAACACATACTCACAGGGAGAAACCATCATTGTCAGCCCAATCATTCGCGATGACCGAAGCTAAGGATCCCTGCAAAATCAAGAACCAATTACGTCCCACATGCTTCAAAGATTCTCAAGCCGATACGTTGTCCCACCTACCTGACGGGCTTCGGATTCGACACTTTCGTGACCAATCTCCTGGTTATTTCTAGCGAAGCGCTGCCTGTTTTCTTCATTCTACTCCTCACATATGTCTCGGAGGTTAGTATCCTATTGATTTCGGTGGCTATAATTGACCAAATATGAATACTTCCTTCTTGGTCTATCTATGTGTGGTTGATATTGACTGCATACAAGAGATTGTCCGATGCAATATACGGCAACCACGAAGGATGAAGGAGATAAGCGATTGGATTTCAGATTCGCCCATTGAGTACTCCGTACCTGTCTGACCATTGTGCTTTAGTACAATTACAAGTGAAGAAACGGGAATAGCCTGCCTTAGTCCGTTAATGAATGGGGGTTACTCCGTATAGTTCTGATATTAGAGCAATGAACACAATTTTCACTTGGCTTATGCTGCATAAGACTATAAAACGCTAGTTATTACAATTGATTCATTATAGTCAAGTGTCGATCTAGCGCAAGATACTCCCCTTTTTGATGCGATTGGTCGGACCTACATGGCGTGCTTGAGTAGATGCATATAGTATGATGTCCGTCCAGCCAACGAATAGTTAATTTAAAATAAGCGAGCTGTGAGATTATCGTGCATTAATCTGATTGAATGCAGCTTCTGACCCTACCTCCTATAGGCATGGTGTCGTTCGTAATCGACCATGTTGCGCAACCTCCACTATATATGATCCCATCACAGTGACAGCTCCAGATGGCAGGACGTCAACCAATTCCTGGGGAAAATGACGAATGTCCAGTTTGACAGCAGAAATTGACTGTTATCTACCAGAACGATCAACATATAAGACGTGCTTTCGTTCTAACTGTGCGACAACCACGTTCCAGATCTGCGGGGTTGTGACAATGATGGCTGGGCACAACAACGAGCAGATGTCGCAAGCGGATAACCGGCAACTTCCTGAACCTCACGGAGTATAAGATGGACCTCATAGTCCCAGCTGTAACTTTCCAGCATCAACAACCAACGCGAACCAACAACTACTACTCCATCCAACACCCTTACTATGGCATCCGCTGTCACCCAAACCGCACCTACGGTGGTTCCCATCGTCGAGGACAAGATCACACTGACAGGTCTCGCACGTGAGCCCCTCAAGTCCAACGGAACTCTCGATGCGTTCGAGTCCTTCGATGTTACTCCAGTCATTGGACGCGAATTTCCCAACGCCAACTTGAAGGACTTCCTGCGTGCTCCCAATTCCGATGATCTGCTCAGGGAGCTTGCTTTAACTAGTTAGTTATATCAGTGATCAAACATGATGGACAGAACTGACATACCATCTTAGTCTCGCAACGAGGAGTTGTCTTCTTCCGCAAGCAGGATAGTCTAGACAACGACCTACAAAAGGAGCTTGTCCAACGACTAGGTGAACTCTCCGGCAAGCCAAGCACATCTGGACTGCATATCCACCCAGTAGCAAACTCTGCTCGGGAGCACAGCGTCAAGGACGATGAGATCAGCGTGATCAGCTCCGCAAGCCTAGGAAAGCTGTACAAGGACAGGATCGTGCGAAAGCAGAGTGCGCGCAGGGAGTGGCACAGTGACATCACCTTCGAGCCTATTCCTAGCGATTACACTCTCCTCCGTCTCACAGAGCTTCCGAAAACCGGTGGAGGTAAGACCAAATTTTATACTCTCTATGAAATGGCCCAGGGAGACTAATTCTCTTTTAGACACCCTGTGGGCCTCAGGATACGAGGTTTACGATCGTATCTCCGAGCCCTACCAGAAGTTCCTAGAGAGCTTGACCGCAACCTATGCGCAGCCCGGTTTCAACGAAGTCGCCAAACGCAACGAGTTCTCAATCCACCCTGGTCCTCGTGGTGCGCCTGAGAACGTCGGAGAAGAGCTCCGAGCTGAGCACCCTGTCATCCGTACCAACCCTGTCACCGGTTGGAAGAGTGTCTTCGCTGTTGGCTCGCATGTGCAGAGAGTCAATGGTGTTTCCGAGGAGGAGAGCCGTCACCTTCTCGACTGGTTCGTAACTCTCATTGTTGAGAACCACGACCTGCAGGTGCGCAATCGCTGGCAGAACCCGAACGATCTTGGTATGACCCTATGATTCCTAGAAATTTACAACCCCCATATCTAACTATTATTATAGCTATCTGGGATAACCGATCGGTCTACCACGCAGCAACTCATGATTACGAGGAGCTTGGTCCCCGCACTGGACACCGTGCTGTTGGCCTTGGAGAGAGGCCATATCTGGATCCTAAGAGCATTGGAAGACGGGAAGCTCTCGCTAAGAGCGAGTAGGTGGTTTTCGCATAATCCCCTTGGAAGAATAGTCTCCTCTGATGCAGTTTAATGAAAATTCTTGTTTCCAAGCACCATCTACAAATGCTACTTCGGAATCCAGTGCTTTTTACTCGAAAGACTTGATATGTAAAGAGAATATCCAAAAAGGATATATGTTTTGCCCTTTTAGTCCTTACAAATACACTTCCGACCCATGTGGATCTGCCCAGCTGGGGAGCCGAGCCGGTCGGCTTCAGCACGGGCCTTGGTTGCCTAATGTGGAAATAGTCACTTTCCTAATCTGGAAGTCAGATTCAGGACTGGATTTCCCTAAGGATATACAGATTCTAGTCTGGGTATTTTTACCAAGATTTGGCTTTGCTTTACCATGTGAATAAGTAATCTTTAGACTATCAACTATAAAACTATCTTGCACTGACACATATGGCACTATCTATATTATATATTAACCGTATCAAGCTGGAAAGATCAAACCACTACTAGGAGTGGGCCATCTCTCTTTCTGTGGCAACGAATTGCCAATATCGCTCTGCGGACATTCTCCTCCATGACTTCCCCCAGACAATAACCCCAAGGAATGTATATGTACAAAAGAACGAGATCAACGACACTGAGATAAAGCAGTTTCGAAGACCCACGGCGTCGATCCAAGGTGTGATAGCATAGCTGAAGCCAAATCCTATTGTATTCCGAATGATATTGATGGAAACAAAGGATTCACCAGCCATTTCTTTGAAACAGTCAACAGCATACGCCAATGATATCGCGCTTGCGCAAACGACTCCAAAGGTGGTGATGCCAATTCCGATAACCAAAACCATGTAGTGTGCCTCTTGACTGGCCCCTACTCCCCACATGAGCAGCCCGCCGGCAGCGATAGGTGCGGATAGCAGAAGGCCCCACAGCCTATGTTCTGGTTCCCGGACACCTCCATTGCGCTTTGCTAGTTTGATTGCGAGGGCATCCGATATCTTCCCAGCCCAAATGGATGCAGCGCCACCGAAGACGAAAGGGGACAGATAAGAGACACCGACCATTGTCGGAGGGAAATTGTATGGACTGGATCCCAGGATGCTCGACATTGTCGCATTAATCACGCTGTAAAGGGCTAGGTTTGACCCGTATAAAAGACCGCACCAGAGAATATTAGGAAAGAAGAAAGGGATTTTTATCGATTGCCAGCTCTTCAATGCCATTTGCTTGTGAGTTGGACGACCTGGTAATATTGTAACCAACGCTAGCCTCTGCCGACGAGGTTTCAACCCTGTGTCAATGCCATTCTCACCCAGGGCTGTGGCTGCTCCAGTCTGGAGTCGATCCGCAGTGATAGTCCCTGGCTCTCCATTGTCATCCGGCGGGATAATCTCATATCTTTGGCCCCTGCTCTCAGTTGTCTTTCGAAAGTAGATTGTGTCCTCCATGAAAAAGAACAAGATCAGTGCGCAGATACCCAGAAATATGGTAGCAAGGTACATAACCCATTTCCAGTTCAAGCCATCCGCTATGAACCCAGCGAGGAAAGGAGCAATGAAGTTAGATCCGAATAATACAAATGTATACAGGGCCATATATTTTCCTCGTTCATGGGCGAAGAAAAGATCTTGGACAGATAATTCTGGTAGAGACTCCACGGACGAGCAAAAGAGACCAAGAAGAATGCGGTGCGCGTACCATTGGCTGGCACCATGAGCCAACGGCACCCATAAAACTGGCCCTATCGAGAATATAATTGTCACGAGGTAGACTAGCCTGCGGCCATAGGTCATGGCGACAGGCTGCCATAGAAGATTTGCCCATCCTTGCATCAGCTGCATCAATCCAGTGCCCAAATTCAGATCTGCAAGACTGACTCGTTGCGATTCAGATATTTGTGTCATGATGGAAAACTGCGCAGCTGTGCATATTCCAATAGCAAAGGTGTACAAACATACCATGCCGATATTGAGGTTTTTCCATTGTTGTGATCGATTGAGGGGGTCATTTGGATCTGTGCTAGGTTGTGGTTGAAGAACTATTCCTTTCCGTTGAGCGGATATATTGCTGTCATGAGCTATATCAACGAGGAGGAGAGTTCCAGGTACCTCCTCATGATCATGGCGCTCTGGGAGATGCTCCATGGTAGGGGCTTCCATAGATCGAGCAATATGGAGTAAGGAAGATAAGGCGACGGAAATTCAGAATGCCCCTAAAGTGAGCTCGAAATGGATACAGCATTGAATCAACTTGGATGGTCGGAAATCGGCTGCAAAGGTAGCCACATGTGCAGATAATCAAGGGGTCGGATCTCGGATAATGAATGTTACCCAAATAGGAAGGTGAGCCAAATAAGCAAGCGAGCCAACGGTCAAGGGCTAGAGATAAGCAACTTAACCTCCCCCTTTTTTATGACCTTCTCATCCGGTAGATAAACCTAAACTCTTTCCAAGGAACGGCAAGCCAATCATCACCATTCCAATAGGAAAAGAGACCCCAAAAGACTTATCGACCTGAGATGTAATGCCATTTCAACCCCGGCTGTACAATTCCACATCACAATAGCGTGACTGTCAGCTTGTCTGTGGCAATAGGCATCGAGAGATAGATAAATGCTCAACGCATTCTAATCGAGGTTTAGGGATATCTCTAGGACTGTGGGGTAGCGTCCCTGTTCGGCTGCTGTCATTTTTCCGTATACCTCTAAAGGGGCGCTATATTGCTAAACGCGGGGTCAAGTACCCACATAGTACGCTTATCTATACAGAAGGTCAGAAAATATGCTTAATTAGGCAGGCGGCCTTTTCACAATGACGACGTATTACAAGGGGTCTCGGATAAGAATGCGACTATATACTTGTGGTACCCCCTGTCTGTAGTATTCTGACAAAAACAGCTCAAAATGGCCCCCTCTGAAGCTCAACCCTCCACAGATTTCTCGCCAGATCTAAAAAATGACTTGATTGAGAGTTCTCAAAGGGCTACTCAACGAGAACATGATCTGACCGTACGACAAGCCCTTTCAAAGCACAAGAGTGCTATCTTTTGGGCAGCCTACTTCATCCTCCCTGGTTTCGTTATCGGTTACGATCCAACAATCCTCGGCAGCTTGGTCGGTGTACCGCAATTCCGAAAAGACTTTGGTTACGAGCACCCTGCTGGATCAGGAACTTACGTCCTCTCTTCATCTTGGACCTCCGCATTCCCCTACGCACCTATCATCGGTTTCTTAGTCGCTCCAATTTGGGCAGGATGGTGTGTCGATCGTTTTGGACCAAGGAAGACCCTGCTATGCTGCACAACCCTGTCTCTGGGAACTCTCCTGATGGAAGTTCTGGGTAACACTGCCGGCATTATTTTCGCCGGAGACCTCCTTACTGGCCTCCTCACTGGTGGCTTCCCCGTACTCGGACCGGCATACATCTCAGAAATTCTCCCTGTTAACCTTCGTGGTATTGGACTGGCAGCCAACAACTTTGCTCAGGTTGCTGGGTCGTTTATTGCAATCGGCATCTTGCGCGGGACGGAAACACGGCCTGACAAATGGGCGTATAAGATCCCTTTCATCACAGAATACGCTTTCCCTGTTCTCTTCATCCTGGGAGCCTTCTTTGCGCCTGAAACACCTTGGTTCTTGGTGAAGAAAGCTCGATACGAAGAAGCCGCAAAATCTCTGAAGCGTACTGGATATACTGAGGATCTCGACGATACCCTGGCTCATATGAAGGAAACCATTCTCATGGGAGAGCAGTGTATATCCACAACCACATACCTTGATTGCTTCAAGGGCACAAACTTCCGACGTACTGCAATCTCCTCAATCTGTTACAGTGGCCAATTCTTCTGCGGAGTTAACGTTGTGTCTTCATATTGTACCTACTTCTTCCAGCTGGCAGGTGTGTCGACAGATCAAGCCTTTGACCTCTCTCTTGGTTTATTTGCGCTTGGTATAGTCGGTAACGTGGCTTCATGGCCTTTATTGTCAATCTGGGGTAGAAGACTCCCCTATATTTTGACTTGTTCCGCAACTGCAACCTTGATGTTTTTGATTGGATTTTTGGATCTCGCACCATCTTCCAATAAAGCTGCTCTCTACGCCAAGTCATCCATGCTACTTGTATTTTACCTTATCTACAACTTCGGTCTCGGTCCTCTTGTTTATGCCTTGATTGCTGAGATCCCATCCACAACAGTACGCGGAAAGACAATGGGTGTGGCATGTTCGTTTGCACATATATTTTCCCTTGTCATCACAGCCGCCCTTCCTTATGCAATGAGTCCTCTTGAGGCGAATTGGGGTGGCAAGATTGGATTTTTGTTCGGCGGCCTCAGCATTGGGGTGATTGTTTGGGCGTGTTTGTGTCTACCAGAAACCAAGGGCAGGACGTTTGAAGAGCTTGATATTCTTTTCGAGCGGAAGACACCAGCCTGGAAGTTTAGCAGCACTGACCTGTCGGGTTTTGATCGTGGGACTGTGGTTCATGGCGAGTGAGCATTTTGGATATTAGTAATACATTCTCGGTGTAACATAGGAGGCGCTTCCAACAGCAGCCTTTGTATTGACTATGCGATCTCTATATCTGTCAATGGTTAGAACAGTGTCTGAGACAAGTGTCTGAGACAACCGAACGTTATATAGAGAACGCTATGCATAGTATGTCCATTAGAGATGTGAATTCTATGGAACAAATATTTCCTTTTTATTTCTCTCTGTCTTCAATGTATCCTATCAGAATGAGATTATTGATCAGGTGAATTTGAAGTATACATAAAAGAGTCGAGTCCCTCTAAGGTCACATGATATTTCCGACCAGTTCCGCACCCACCCTCCGCCCCACCCTCGGGACGGGATTCCTTGTTCGCGTGTTGGTCACGTGTTTATCGCGTAAGATCCCTAATTCAGTCGAGTCTACCCCTAAAAACTGAAGGTTTTCTGATTCACTGATATTTTGCTGGGATATTTTCTACGGACTGTGCTATCCCTCTTTTCCTCTTTCTCAAGTTGGACCAGCCACATTGCTTTTTTGTGTACGCCGTCAGTATGGTGGCTATGCAGGTACCCAAGAGCCGCTATATCGCATGGGGAAATACATCACGAGATCATATCAATATTTAATACCGTACAACGTCACGTAATGTAATTATAGCCACTTTTTATGTATATTACTGTTATTTAATTCTTTTGGTAGATTTCAGCACTTTCTACTAAGCCTCCTCTGTACTCCGTATGTAAATTATCCATCTAACAATGACAACCCTGAAAACACCAATAACATGTCCACGGGGCGGCTTAGCTTTCTTGGCATCAGCCGCTCCATCTCACCTACTAGCTCGATCTCAGTCACCGCATAATCCTACTCACTTTTCCTTTTTCTCCTTTAAAGTTTTTAAATATTCCACCCCCTTTATTAAAATTTCTAAAATCTAAGAACATATATCAAAATGAACCTGAGTTGGCTACCATGGCGGACGCAACGTCTTCACGCTGCCGTCAGAAACAAAGCGACATGGGGTTATGTCATTTATCGCACCACCTACACTCCTGAATCGGACACTGCATTCCCCCAGATCATCAATCTACTCAATACCTACATCAAACAAGAATTATATTCTGAATACGCTTCCACACCGAAGAGTCAATTACACAACGCAGAACCTACTCCATATCACGAGATCTGGGCACAACATCTTCCAGTCATCATGACCGATCAGACGCAGTTCAATGAAGCGTCAATAGACTCCATTCGTGCACACTTTGAATCTTGGGTGAATACGCAAGAGAAGCAAAACCACACCACGTGTATAGTGATTGATGAAGAGTCACTACAGGCATTTTTGGATGCTCAGACTCCGAACGAGAAATCAGAGCCAAATATGTTGGGGATTCATTCCATGCGCTATATCAAGGTGATAACAGCGTTTCCGGAGGTCGATGAATATGATAGTTTTATGGGTGCGGAGTATAACGGGGAATGGTTGGGTAGGACAAACATGAATTCAAGTCCCAGTGGGAAAGGGATGGCATCATCGGAGTCCGATGATGACGAGTATGATAGTTTCCTAGGTGGATGAATTCTCAATCATGTGTATATATGGGATGTCACCAGGGAGGGGAGCGTGATGGCAATGCATTGTGAGAGAACGACTGGAAGATTACTGTACAGATTCAAAGACGCATCTATTTCTGGAGTTACAATATCAGGGGCCTCAAGCCCAAGCGAGAACTACAAATAAATTAATATGCAAGAGACTGTCACAACAGGTCAACATTTCTACTCTTAGTAGTTCCTAGCACAGATATTGAGTTCACAGTCCTGTGACCGCAAGTCATCGAGCTGTCTATCGAGAAGGCTTTCACCGAGAGGGTTAATCGTAATAAGACTTCAATATGATGTGAAGCAAGGCGCCAGTTAAACATACCACAAGGCTTTTGTAGAGAGGATCTTTGCTTTTATGTTACGTGCTAAGTCAATCAATGAAGAAAGAGTGCATCAATGGTTATACCTAGAAAGTCGGTTGCATAAATCAGCCCTTTCCCCGCCTTTTTTGCCGTCGACCTATAAACCCGACAAGAAAAAAAGATTTCTGAGAAGAACACTGAAAAGGCTAGTCTATCGCACAACCCGGGTGTTGGAATATCACATCTCTCGTTGTTTGCTTGCAGCCTGAGCAGCTTGTTTGTCAAGCTTGTTTGGGCAGAGTATAGATCATGTCTGTGCGGGTTCCAGTCTCAGCAAAGTCGTTGGAAGTTGATGAAGAGTGCGAAATCGTGGAGGAATGCGGGGAACAACCCTCGTGCCAGATAGGTAAGCCTGTCCGATCCTGCTTAGGACTGGTAAATCCCAAGATAGTTTGTACAAAGAGACAAATCACTGCTTAACGAACTAAAAAGGAAACCGAGCTTTGATAGAAAGGGTAGCTTTGATTCCGAAAACGAAAGGCAGTAATTAAAATAATTACATTTGGTAACGAACGTCCTTGAATGGTTCCTAATGTAACGCACATATCCTGCCATGTCTGCTATGCTAGTAGCTTCTGGCACATATCGAGGATTAGGTATCGTGACATCCAGCACGTCAACCTAATCCCCATAAGGCTTACAACATCTCTGTCGTAGCGTGGCTCCCTAACCTCTGCGCATTCATACACGTGTGCTATGACACCGTGTAGCCATCAGGTTATCGCAAGTAAAAAGGGCTTGAAAGATCCTTAACAGATATAGTCATGTAGGCTCCTAGTTAGGCAAAACTTTCGAGGTCGATATTCGACTACTATTACAGACAGTTAGCATCCGCACTCTACGTCTTCCGTATCTTCACTAACAGTTTTCGGTAGACCTAGACTTCGGCGAAGTGAAGAAAAGCAACTTCCAGTTCTTCAGTGCAGCGTCACGGTGTTCCAATGTAGAGGGTGCGTAGCGGTCACTGCCGATAGTATTGCGGAATATGTTGATGTTTGCGAATTTCACTAAAGCCACCAGATCCCATGGTTCGCTTCCAAGACCGTTTGAGGGTAACCCCTGATATACAAATTCAAAATCGCCTGTCTCAGTCGCGAGTCTGCTGATTTCTCTAACGAATCTCTTGAACCAGGCTTCTTGGCCACTACAAGGTGGATGCGAACTTCCTTCTGAATATTGAGCTTGCTCGTTCCATTGTAAATGGCTGAGCATAAAGACAGGGTAGTCTTCAGGGAAGTCCTTTGGTATGTTGTTGGCAAGGGGTCCGATTTTTGCCATTTTGATATAGGAAAAAGATCGAGGACGGTATAAAAGATGTGTAGTGCGCGGGTTTGTGTTTAAATATCTCCAGTTCCGGCCATTAGCAAATTGGCACAAGATCAACCGGTTTCAAGGGGTTGAGTCTGGAGCATTCTAGACCGTACTAGATTCCGGTCTTATATCTGCGTTGAATTCGGGGCCTCATGGTTGAAGGGAACTTGCTTCTCTGTAGTCCTTCAATACCCACACCAGATTCAGGTTCAGCTCTTATACGGGCGAGGTGCATGTCTCTGTTCTCAGGCTCCAGATAATAAGGAGCGGTTAACGCGGCAGGGGTAGCACCTCCCCGCAGCCTCTCTGGAAGATAATCTTTGCCCTTTTTAGAACTCATTTTTCAAGCCAAATTTCAGGAATTTCATTTTGATATCCTGAAATATATAAGAATTGAACCACTCCATACCTGCTCTCACCTAATCTCGAATTTTTAAAAAAAAAGGAATGTCAGCACACTATCACTAATTATGATTGGAGAGGAATCAAGATATCAAAGAGTGAGATTGACTCTCCCGAGGTCGACCGGAGTGATTACTCATCTTTAAAGCATGCCTGGGCACCCCTTTTGGAATACAACTGGGCGAGCTGCAGATCGCACGTCGGCTGATACTTGCTTTCTCTCTTGTGGCTGATCACCTACGTTCTGGTCTCCCTCCTTGATAGTTTGCTCTTCTTCCTGGTAACTTGCAGTCCCGGTGAAAGGATTATAGTTCAATGCCGAAATATCTCTAGGCACCTTTGCATGAAATTCTGCTACCGCTCAATGCATTCTATTCGTACCAGTATAGCTTGTTGTTGTCTTGTTGTCGTTGCAGAAGGCCAGCCAATTGACGCATTTGAGCTTGGAACATCTCTGACTGTTGCAAAGTGACTGTATCAGTATTGGAACTCAAGCTGTATTAGATGTATCTCTGTCTATGATGTCTATAACAAAAGAAAGAAGAAAGGGAAACAGAGCACACTCCTCTAGAACTAACGGGTAAGCAATAGATCACCACTGCCAGATATATGAGCTGTTGGGAAAGAGAACGGGCAAACCCCATCTTGAAAACATAATGAGAAGGAAGTCAAAGGAGTGCTGCAGATAGGCAGCTGGATAGGAGAATCGAACAACATAGTTGGGAAAATACAAAAAGAAGAGACGCGGGGGCATCAGACGGTGGATGTAGGGGTAAGCGAACAGGTAAATCTCAACAGCCTCTCTAATCCTCGGCCTTCTTAGTACTCTTGGTCCTGAGTTTCATCATGAGGAACACAAGCCCGTAAATACCAATCACAAAGGCTACAACGATTCCTGCGTTTCTCCAACCGAAATATTCCTCTTTGAGGTTCAGTGTACGCAAATAATCCCCACCCTGCGTGTATTGACACACCTGGCAGCCAGAGGTGTCGTCTGGGTTCAGAAGATTTGCGCCCGCCCCCATGTTATGGAGGTAGCTGTCAAGATAATCGCTGCATGTTTGGTTGGGGGGTGGATTGAATACGGCCAGCTCCTCTGGTCTGCAGTGGATGGGTTTGTCCCAGGTAGTGAAGACCAGTAGAGAGCTCATAAGGTAGTTGAAGGGGTCAATGTAGTACATCCTATTGTTAAATATTGTTAGAACTGTCCGAATGCGTTTGTAATTAATGTGAGGATAGCCTACCAGTATCTCCAAAACGGCACGATTTGGCTGTATGGAATCATGACGCCGCAAAAGGAGACAAGGGTTGTGATGACGAGAGGGTTGACGAGGGATGCGAAGACGGCGTTTGGTGTATAAGCAGCGATCATTTGTCCAATACCAGTGTAAAGGAACTCATACATCACCTGAAGAGATGTAAGCGACGAAGAAAATGGACATAGAGTATGAGGGGGACTTACAACAACAAAGAAAACACTGCCAGCGTGATCTGCGGAGGCAGGGAGGCCGCAAGTGAAGTACCAACAGACATAATATAACAATGCGCAGACGAGCAAGTAAGGCATTTCCGAAACGATAAGGCCAGTGACGAAAGGAGCCCAGTGGTACATTTTGCTCTTCTTCTCTCGCGCCTCATAGATATCGCGACGGTCGATGAAAAGAGGCTGGAGCTGGGAAATGACACCTGGAGCGACGAAAATAAAGTTGAAGACAGTAAAGAGGTTTTTCTGCAAGTCTGTAACCGAGTCTCCGATCATCCAGAAGGTAAAGCCGTTCAGAAGCGCCAAGCTGATATGCATCGCAAATTTATTGTTCAGGTATTCGGTGTTCCGGAAGAGTGAGATGTTCATGCGTTGCGTCACATATTTAGTCTGCGTCCACAGTGAAACTGCAAACTCGCGTTTGTCGTCCTGAACTGCTGGGGGAGCTGCAGCTTCGGTGATGGTATCAAGTTCCCTAGAGAGGGCCTCATGTTCCGCGGATTGCAGCCAGATTTGGTTCCAGTTTTGGCCATCGTCTCTTGAACCAGAGACAACATCGATCATATGCTCTGCGGGGTTAACTCCAGGAGGACATGGGGCTCCATGACGACCGAAGTATTCCCTTATATCGTTCGCATTCTGACCGATGTCACCAAAGTAGACAGTTTTCCCGCCAGCAGCCAGCAATAGTAGTTTGTCAAATTGCGCAAACAATTGGGCAGAGGGTTGATGGATAGTGACCAAAATAGCCTGTCCGACTTCTGCCAATTTCCGAAGGAAACGAACAGTATTGTACGCGGCCTGTCCATCAAGCCCTGATGTAGGCTCATCAAGGAAGATCAGAACACTCGGCTTTGCTACCAGTTCAACTCCGATGGTGAGCCGTTTCCGTTGCTCCACGGAGAGACCACTGCCTGGGCGGCCTACAAGCGTATGCTCGAGGTCGTGCAATTCTAGGAGGTCGATTATCGTATCCACATATCGCAATTTTGCTTCGATCGGTGTATCCTGAGGTTGACGCAAGAGGGCCGAAAATTCCAGTGCCTCGCGGACGGTCGCAAAAGGCTCATGAACATCAAGTTGTTCAACATAACCAGCTGAGCGCTGGAATGAAATAGGAAGGGGCCGCCCGTCAATGAGGATAGATCCATGAATAGTGCCAGAAGTTTTTCGCTGAGCAAGAACGTCAAGGAGAGTCGTCTTGCCAGCACCAGAAGAACCCATGAGAGCTCCAAGTGTGCCTGGTTTAACGTAGCCCTGCACGTTATCAAGGAGAACACGCTGGCCGTCGGGCGTTTTGACGGTGTACGTTAAGTTTTTCCACGTGAATATGCTCCTATTCCGGGAAAGGGTATTCTCCAGAGGCTCACTTGATGTGGTCGATCCGGCTTTGACTGTTGGTGACTTCTCCGATGGCTGCGCTTCCTCGTCCCTGGGCTGCAAAAGATGCTTCGACTTATGTTGCTTTTCGCGGGGAATAAGGAGTCTCCGGCCACCCTCTCCTGGCAGCTTCCACCTGGTGGTGAAAAAGATCGTGGCCACAGCGAAGAATACCCACCAGGCGCAAACGATGCCAAAGTTGCGC
This sequence comes from Penicillium griseofulvum, assembly GCF_001561935.1. Classification (NCBI taxonomy): domain Eukaryota; kingdom Fungi; phylum Ascomycota; class Eurotiomycetes; order Eurotiales; family Aspergillaceae; genus Penicillium; species Penicillium griseofulvum. Next base: position 839,067 of record NW_024467471.1, on the reverse strand, counting down.
CAAACATGGCTATGGCTAAAGGACATGGCTGCCAGGTATGCATCGCCGGTGAGACTCGTCGCACCAGGCTCTGCTCCAAGAACACCAGCACAGGATTGTCCACCCTCGCCATTGACATATCCAGGGCCGTTCGGGATGATATGGGGGCCATAGCACGGTATATCTCGCCCATGAAATTCATTCGCAAGAAGCGCTTCAAACCCATAGGCCATGGGGTTAATCCAAAAGATCCATACAAACCACGGATGCATCTCGGGCTTGATAATCATGTAGCCCATGTAGACAAATAGGGCTACAATGGAAAGACCGGAGACCTTGGTCGCAGCGTCGAAAGTAGGGAATGCAGCGCCAATAAGCCGGAAGAATCCCGTCATTGACAATGCAGTCATGAAGTTGGTGACCAAGTAGGTGAAGAATGCCGCAGCCGTAGTTTTCAGGCCAACCATGAAGTAGAGGACAATGCCAAAATGCGTCACTTGGAATAACAGTATGGGAAAATCTGCGACGATCTGAGCGATGCAGACAGCTGCTGGGTGATACAAAGCAAAGGAGCGATGCTTGGCCAGAATAGGCCTACCAGTGAAAGAGTCGGTCACTTCTGATAGGGCTATCAGGGCGTTGTACAAGATTGAGAAGAACAAGGCGCCCCCCTTGATGAATAGACCGACTGAATTATCGGGAGCTGAATAGAAGAGAGAACCTCCGAGAAGAGCCTGGATCAACGTGGCGCCCTGCTTCATGATAAGAGTCGGCTTGTCACCCCACATGAGTTGGTACTGTCTGGTGACAGCGGTTTTCACCTGGGTAATGAAGTCAACAGTGACCGAAGACTTCTCAGGAACACCCTTGTGTTTGTCACGAGAGACAATTTCCTTGAAAACGGCCGTATTCGTCGCAGCTTCCTCACTGGTTGGGTAGTTTTGAGACTCCTGCTGCATCTTTTCTTTGATACCCGACTGTTCGTATATAGCAAGGATATCAGAAGCGGTACGGGGGAACTTGTCTTCATATCCTGGCGCAATGAGTCGCTCGGTTGGGACTGTTACCCCAGTCAAGAAATCTGCGCGGTTGGATCCAGAATCCATCTTGAAGCCAAGATTCTCCATAAATGGCACAGCGCTCTCCTGGGGCCCGTAGAAAATTTGCTTGCCCTCATCGAGGACAAGTACCTTGTCGAAGTGCTCGTAGATGCCATTGCCCGCCTGGTAGAGTGTGACAATAGTAGTGAGGCCCAGAATGTCGGTCATTGCCCTGATTGCTTTGATCCACTCCAGAGCTGTGCTGGCATCGAGGCCTCTCGTGGAGTTATCCCAACAGAAAACACTGGCGCGCGTGGCCAGACATTCAAGAATCGACACCCGTTTTCTCTCTCCTCCGGAAACACCTCTGATAAATGCGTCGCCAACTTTCGTACGGGCGGTATGGGTTATCCCGGCGGAGCGCAGAAGGAATTCCTTGAATGACTGCACATATTCTTCTTGAGACTCAAATCCCGGTGGCAGGTTATAGGGAACCTTCATGCGAGCGGCGAAATTGATGGTATCCTCCACACTCAGGGTCGGAAAGAAGATCTCCTCTTCGGTGTTCATGATAATTTGATCACGATAACGTTTGGCATCTTGGGAAGACATGTTTCCGTAGGTGACGTCTCCGGTAATTTCTTCGTAGCCGAGTCGATTGTTGGCGAGCAAGCTTAGCAGGGTCGTGCAACCAGCCCCGGGTCGTCCAAGGACAAGTAACATCTCCCCGGGCTGAACACACCCATGTGAATTCTCAATGATGGTCTTCAGCACCTCTCTTTTGCCATTGTGGTGAAAAGGATAAAGCTGGGAGATCACATTTTCATTAAAATTGGCGTCTCTCCCAATGCCCTTCACCGTAAGATTCTTCCATGAAACGCCGAGCTTCCTAGGTTTCCCTCCCCCTTCTTCGTCGAGGCCCTTCATCTGGCGCACTTCAGATGCCATGTGCCATGTCGTTGTTGTGTTGGTGATGGATGAATTTTCTGCTGGGTCCTCTGCGTGCGAGGTTTCATCGGCGATGGTGGACTCTACATCGACAGTTGTCGAGTTGGAGCTCATTTTGAGGTCGGTACGGAGCGAATGAATGAGAGGAATGACGAACTGCGTCAGATGGAACTGTCTGCTGTAAATTCCGGCATGTGCTAAGCGATTTATACAATCTTCAATAGAGGGAGGAGGGAGGTTTTATTGGCATCATTTCTATTCAGTCCATGCTCCACTATAGCTTGGCTCTATGCTTAGACGCGAGGGAACCCTCCTTAGTGGAGCGAGTTCTTAGCCCCTGGCGGAATGATTAGTATCGCGGCTTGGATATGGACTGGCGGAATGATTAGTATCATGGCTTAGATATGAGATCTGTGAAGATCGCCCGCTCCAAATTGACTGGTACATATCGTGATAACTCCATCAAGGCTAAAGGTTACCCACTAGGGTACCAGGGTAGGTTAGAGATTAGCACTCCATGGGCGCCTGTAGGTATGGTCGCCAATAATGGTGTCTGAAATGCTAGCGGTTTCCTCCACTTCAATTAGTCGAAGCACTCTGTTTGCATATGAATCGATTTTTTAGATGAATCATCGCTCCGCACCCGAGGTTCAATTTTAGATGAATAATCGCTCCGCATCTACGTAGGTAAGCTCTTTTTTTGATGAATAATCGCTCCGCTGCGAATAGTAGTACTTATACGTCGTGTAGTCTTCAACCAGCTTAGGTATATGTAAACTGCCTACTCAGCCCTCATTACATACCGATAATCCTATATCCTAAAGTTGAAATTAATCATGCTGCGCTGCGCTCAGTAAACTATAGACCTAATTTTTTTTAATTAAGGTTTTAAGGTTTATTGTTCTTCCGGCCCGATATTACCAATAACGTGACTCTTAAGTCACGTGCTTGTGCTTCGTACAGCACGTGATCTACTAATTCCCTAATGTCGTGTGTACGAAAAGCACAGTCACGTGCTAACTGCCTAATTAGGAATCGAACGGTGTTTATAAGAGCGTAGTGTATGTGTCATCTATGATTGCCATTTTCGGAGGTGTAATCATCCGGCCACGTTATCCAGCCATTCCCACAATTAGGGGAGGGAGGGTTCATGGTTACCAAAATGATATTGCTGGTGAGTGGCACTCCCTCTCGATGCGTTGCTACTAGTTTTGGGGTAGACGGAATTACGGCAGGCAGGACATCAGGTCATCTTTCATATCCTCTGAGTCGACAAGACGCTATATCATGGGTTGTGTCCGGCCACCAGGGTGAGAAATTGTTACAGTTACTGGCAAAGGGGAGGTAGAGGAAGAATAATCATTATCAATCAATCAATCGAGAAAAGAGCAAGGTATTTATACCCTGCACAAACGAGCTTGCAAAACAGGCAACTCAATCTGCAAGCAAACAACGAGAGATGGCATAGTCCAACAGGAATTCCAGCTTCCAGTCTGCACCAGCATTGATGACGACCACATTTGGCTTGTAGCCGAGTCTACGTTATATGCGACGGTTGTCATGCCATGTACTATATATATCGGAGGCTGAGATATCTGAACATAATGCTCAGATATAGTGGTCTTGTATCCCAGTCTGTAACTCGCCAGTCTAGGGGCAGGTTGTAACAACGTTATCTATGATCTTCCGTGTCTCTATTAGACTTGCTACCAGCGATGTCTACCTATCAGTCACAAAAGCGAAGCTGGTAACTTATATTCCTCCGGTATCCATAGTCAATGGGAGATTTGAGTCTTCAAGAGATCGATGCAGCCATAGGGAGAAATCTTAGTACGCCCAGTATCACGGCTAGGCTGAGAACGATGTTAGCAAAATGACGTGGTACAGTCCGCAGTCATATCAACCCCGTCATGTGGTGAAGCCAGGAGATCTCGGGCACCAGGTAGCAGGCAAAAGGGCCTGGCAAGACGATGACCGGCTATTTATTGACAAGACATACCGGGCCCCAAGTCACATATGTCTAGAAGAGAAATGGAAGCCGCTTGTATGAGACATTTCATTTTAATCTCTTGGCATGGTGCTTTTTCCCGCGGTTATTCTTCTTTTGCAGACTTTATACTCAGGCTATCACAATGGCAGGGGTGTGCAGTATTCTAGAGGCGTTGAGCTAGTGCAAAGCTAAGGACTAATTAGGAGATTAGATGCGTTGTGGTATTTGACATTTACAACTAAAATATGCAGTTAAAAAGGACGAAATGTTGACAGAATGTATTAGTTCAAGGGAAGGGAATGACAGGAATCAAGCGGGCGATATATTTAGGTCCGTGAAGCTTAAAGAGTGATCTTCATTCCGAGAAACCACAATTTTGTGAATAAAATTGTTCTTATCGCTATAGCTTCATTCATGAGTGGTATCCCCGAGAATCAGCAAAATAAATAAACAAATAAATAAATAAATACAACTATGATTATTGTGTGAGGCTAGTATTTTCCAATCCCGACTAGCAGTGCCAATTACACTAAGAAACTCGACAGCCTTGACGTGGTCCGACGGCACATGCCGCAAGCTAGAAAGGGTGGACTTGAAAATGAGGACTAGCAATATTCATATGGAAATTTGGAAGAAAGAATATTTGTGATAGAAGAAAAGGGCCTAGTCGGGTGATTCCACAAGATATCTGATTCCGCCCCCAATGCCTAGAATTGCGTATGTGCTCCGTAACCACCCTACATTGAGAGAATTGCCCCCCGCTAGACCATTCATATCAACACCGCTTTCCCAAAACGCATAAACAACGTGTCTACCATGTGGGGCGGAGGCGTATCACTGCACATACCTAAAACAACCTTTGAACCTTGAAAAGCCGTTCATCCCGACCGGGACCACGGGAGATCCAGATGCCGCTACCTAATGCACGGCCCACCTCGTAACCGCAAGATGGTGCTTGATATGGGAATAAGTGGGGCATAATTGGGAGGACACCTTGGGAGCTAAATCGATTGTTTATGGTGATCCTACACAAATTGTACCTATATTATTAAATTTGCATTATGCATGCCCCTCGATAGCCCGTGTATCCGCAATATGGTATGATGACGGTATTTGAGCAAATATCCTAATTTCACATGTTTTACCCTACTGTATTCGGAGACATCAGGAGAGTACGGAAGTACTTCACCCCGGAACAATATTATTAAAAAAAAATCAAGGTTATCCCCGGATATTTACATGCTATGGTACCTATAATTTGTATGGAAGTCCTAGTATTCTGGAAGTACAACTTTAATTTAAATTTGGAGACTCACCCACGTGCGGAGTTACGACTAATTAGGTAATTATAACTGGATATCCATCCATGGACGTACGCTAGGCAGCTTCTGGTAAGTTAACATCATCAATTAATCTATAACCCAGCTCTCGTCTGCGTCCAACCTCGACTGGATTCAAGAGTTGGTGGACCATCTTACTCTAGCTGTTAATCAAGAGTGATATTAGCAACTCATCTACTGCTATGGCGTTCCCAAACTGGCTAAGCGTGGATGCATTCCCAATCACTGTTGACGACATGTCTAACCAATCATGTAGTAACCTTTCCATTTCGACAGTATTATCCTAGCTTAATTTAAGTCAGATGACAGTTTCTTACGTCTTATTTTCATCGTGTAGGAACAATCTCAACGTAGATCATCAGGTGAAATCTCCGTACTGGCCTTACAGCTTCGTCCTCACAATGGCTGCTGCGAGTTTGATCGCCACCGTTGGAAATGTCAGTGTACTACGATTCGCCTTTGGTTTGGAGGTACCGCCTAGTGGGATGGGTAGCTTTAAACCCATCTCCTTTTCGCGCCTAGGTAGGTCATTCTTTGCTTTATTGTTTGGAGGCGGAGCATCAATGCAGCTCAAGATCCTGTGGGGGAGACAGAGCCCTTGTGGAGCGGCCGTTAGGATTACGAACTCGACTATTAATTAATTCTAGATATTTTCCACGAGGCATGTACAACTTGGTGGGATCCACATTCTTGAACACGTTTCGGGTGGAGCCTAGGAATTCGTCCATGGCAAAACAAGACGACTCTTAAGGTCCGCACCCTTACTTCCCCAATTCCACCGTAGCGCCCTGAATACAAATCGGAAATCATCCTCCGGAAAATTGATTAAATTATAATAGGATCAACGGATTAATATGGAGCATACCGACGTATGTCTTATCTAACGTTAGCCAATTATCTATGCTGCTAGAAATATGTCTTGCAACCAAAACAGAGACAACAGAGTAAAATATATATTTTATCAACTTCACTGCTTATCGCAACCGGGAAAACCTCGGCTATAGCGGTGTAGTTCTATGAGACCACCCCCACAAGGGTCCACGGGTAGTCTCAATGTATGAATGGCATCGAACGTTTGAATCAGATGGAAATTTATGTATCTAACGAAAATAACCAAAGACTGGAAATGACAAGAAAAAGTGGTAGCCTGTACATTATGATCAAGGTGCTTACTCCGTATCCCATATCGAGCGTCATTTACCTGTAGATTAACGGATCTCGGGGAAGTGTATGGTCGATCATAAACCCGGCACTAACTGTAATGATAGCCCGGGCGGGAGAAGCCGCATGTGCCTACAATGTTGATAGTAATTACTAATACCGGTAATTAATGTTAATCACTTGCCACTCTGTAGCTCACCCTTTCCAAATTTAATTGATTGAATTCACCTGAAATATGGCACTCAATATTGGTAGCATGCATGTATTAGCGCCCCTTCTTGCCTAGGCTATCTTGGCAGGGTAAAAAGGTGGAAATTTAATGTCTTGATGTTGTACTTTGTGAGTGACAACGGTCCGTGGTGAACGACAGGGGAGAGCCACATCGAGTCCCACTTGATGCCCACGTCGCGGGTGTGAATGCTGATCTTTGGCCCTTGAAGCATGAATTAGCGTAGGCGAAGCAATGTGGCTTTGGAATACGAGATATCGAACCCCTGCCAAGGGCGAGAGCAAGTATTTTGCCATGTGGAAGCAGTTAACCTTTGCAGGGATATACATTGACATCATTTGTGTATGTAGTAGCATTGTCGGAGCTCGGAGTTCGGAATTATATGCCCTAAAGGGGCAAACCTCACCCAGTAATGTCGGATTTTAAATTCCTATTTAGTGCTTCTAGGGTAAAGTTTGAATTTAATATGTAACCTTGGAACGATATCCCTTCTCACGGGGACATATTGAACCCAGATCAGTAATCCAAAAATCTTAGTCGGGCGGGGGGTGAGCGGCCAAATGCATGTGCATTGACCATTGCTTGAAGCTTGAAACCTTCGAATGGAGATGTGGAGAGAGACATGGCTCGATTAGCATAGAATAAGCGAAGAAACTCAGGATATCTATAATTCCAAATCATTATGGGGCTAGAAGGTTACATAGCAACCGAAAGTGGTAATTACGCGGGCTCTACAAATTATATATCGGGGAATGGATAGGCATCTATATTGTATGTTGTATTGGCCCCCACGGTCTAAGACCCCAGCTTCTCGATGTAACCTGAATTCCTGTGGGTCAAGGGATAGGGTTCTCTGAAGGAAAAGAGTACGGAGCCAATACGCCCTTCTGTATGAAAGTGTTGAAGTGATTGTAAAAAGTACCCAAGCTCAGAAGAAAAGACCCACACAAGGCAAAATGATTGGTCGTTGCGTATATGCATATTGAACGCCAAAGTGGGTCTCGCCCGGAGCCTCGTTAGTGAAAAATCGGGAGATCAAAACCATTGAAGTGTTGGATCGACGGAATGTGTTAAATTCTTTTGTTTCTCTTTGTTTTCTTATATAAAATGGGACTAGAACCAATCACATTTAGATGTTGGTTTCTTTTCGACTCAGATTCCTGCAACATGCCATGCAGTGATCCATGCAATGACCTATGCAATGATCCACGTGTAATTCGCCAAAAAATACTTAGGCAGATTTAACCCAGATAGTAAACCCTGCCTCATACCCCATTCAGGAAATGAAGGCGATACCCAGGGTTCTCTTTTGATCGGCATCAAATCTATCATCAGGGTTACTGATCACCCCACGGCCGAAACCAAACGCTTAGTTGAGGTATTTTATCAGAATTCTATTTGTATATTTCCAAAGATTTAGATGTCCTTCCCTCAAATGCAGTACAACATACGGAGTACTCCGTAGAACACCTCATTCAATCATATTAGGATCCGAGATGTGGGTAAACACTTAGTGGGGCGAACTATCCAATAGGATAATTTTTGGTCCGAAAGTTATGTGGGTGATCCAAGGCGCTGATCTGATCGACTGGGAGGTGATCCCCCGTCATGAAATCAGCGAACGATGCTCCATTTGATTCTGCCCTATATCCCTGCTAGCTGAAATTTATAAGACTCGGCGTTCTGTGGGTCGTTTCAGGCTTTTTTTCTTTTTTCTTTTTTGTTTGACTATTTAGTATTAACTAGCTTGATTCTTGATTATGTTATTAATTAGCCACTCCAAGATCGGCATATAGGTTGAGGATTTGGAGATACGACCGAGACCGTCCGCCATATCCACACCCCCATAGAGCTGTTGACGCTTCTAAAAGCCTTAAGAAACCCCTTTCCCCTTTCTCTTTTTTTTCCCATAACTATCTCTTTCTATTTTTCCGAGCTCCCATAACTTTCACGAATAAACGTGTAACTCCCGAAAGGGAACCGCCTAATTCATACGACAGTATACTTCATTTATTTTCTACTACAAAATGTCCACATTTACCCCATACACCGCTTCTATTGCGCCGCCATTTGACCTTAACGGCGCTACTCCCATGCCCTCAACACTACCAAGTAGCACACAACAAACGGAGATGTATCCCAGTCCTATGAACGCTCCTTCGCCCCAAACGAACTCCAACCGGGTCAGCAAAGCTATGAAGGGGAAGCGAGTCCACGCATGCGAGCGCCCCGGATGTCAGAAGGTGCGCACTCTTGAGATATTGCCGATGAATCATCTCGCTTACCACCATACAGGTGTTTACCAGAGCCGAACACCGCAGAAGGCATGAGCTTAGCCACGAGCCCAAAAGGCAGTACCCTTGCACATTCAAAGGGTGTCAAAAAGCATTCCATCGTCCAGATTATTTGACTCAGCATATGGGTCGGCAGTGAGTAATCCTTAACAGCCCCAAAAGGTCGAACCCATAGACTAATCCGAATAAAAGTGAGAGTGCAGCACGAAAGGAAACCGCATACCCCCAGAGCAACACATCAACTCATCAGCCAACCTTGCAACAGCCGATGCAATCGCCACCAACTAACTCCCCTCGGATTCCATTTCAAGCGGAAACTTCCGACAATTTCTCCGGCGTTTGGGGAAGCATAGATTCCTCAGTCTCATGTCCCCAATATTCCAGAGGCCAGAGCCAATCTTCTACACCCGTCGACGACCACCCTTCCCCATACTCTTACACAAATGAGAACTACACGAACGAGATGTGCAGCTCGCCCGTCCCGAGTGATTCATTCACGAACCCTCAATACCCCACCACAGGCATGCCAGTAGAGATGGTAACTGCTATCGATCAATACCTGCGGAGCATCTTAAAACCCGAGGCGTTTTCACTACCCCAGCAAATGGACCCGGCGATTTGGGGCCCGGATATTGATATCGATCCTACGTTAACAAAGACCGAGAGCACAGTGAGTGGCCAGGAAACCGCCAAAAAAAACAATTGGCTAATATTTTTCAGGACCAACTACCGCTCTATTCATGGCCTCCTACACATTTGCAATACGGGGATCATCTACAAATGAACCAGCTGTCCGGCAACCGCTGAGAATTACCAGTTAATACGCCACTTCGGCCTTTTGTTGTTTTAGCGTTTTTGTCCTTGTCTTACATCTTCCGGCCTGCAAACTGCTAGGGTCATCTTGATATCTGGGCCCATTTCCGGCGCGTTTATACCATTCTTTTACTGATACGATACCATGAAAATATGTCATAAGACTAAGATTTAATTCAATCTGAGCTGCTTTACTAGACCCCGCGCAAGACAACGCACTACTGACCATTTTCAGCCGCAATCTCGGGCTGTTGGATTATCTACGGAAACTAGCTATTACATGATTACTTATAATACCCAGAATCCAACAATTCCCACATCCCCCATCTTCATATTATGTGATTGGTGTGCTCGGATTAGCTCCACGTGTTAAGCGCCCGGTCAAACGATCTGCAAGGCGCACACACCCTTGCATATACGAATTAGATCTACAAACGGCCGACGCCACAGCCCTATCACATGATTTTAATTGAATCCTTCACGCGCTAGATGTGACCTCCCTTGCATGTGTGTTGGTTCTGATGCCTTGAAAAGGCAACAAGGCGAATCGCTTTTGTGATACCCAACAGCGCCTACAAACGGGTTGTCTCTCATCACACCGCTTAGTTGGAAGTGGTACTAAATCGCTTTCTTTGTTTGGTGGAACATGTGTGACCTCGGTCTCCTAGCGGATTCTAACTTTGTCGACGGAGTAGGCTGTCAACATGCATGCTTCTGGTCGATTATGATAGAGAACGAATACCTAACAAAGGTCCTCTCCTTGCATCTTTCATAGAGAATGAACAGAACCCGGTCAATAAAGTTATTTACTATAATGTTGGAATTTACGATACCTCGTTTCGATAGTAAGCTGAATGACCCGATCAGCCGCACCAAATCCAATCTTACTTTGCGGGAGTGTAATTTAAGTTTCTTTCCACGTTTCGTCCACGTTTTCGGTCCATATCCGGAAAATGCCCAGAGCGTCGATCGTGGCTCCTACCTAAGTAGGCTACCTAGTAAGCTTTAACGTTTTTTACGCGCCTTATGTATGCATGGACTAGAATAGTGGGCCGCATAAGGGGACATGTGATGTCTTTTCAGTGGTCTTTTTAGAGATTCTTTTTCAAAATATCCCTTCAGATATGTCAGTTTTGTAGTCGATAGCGGAAAAGACAGGAAAAGGCTTCGTGAAATTGGCTTTCGAAGACCAAAGTTTCCCACGAGGCTGATACTTCCGATCCACGTGGCACAAAATTCGGCATTACATACGTCGGCGATAAACTTCCGGTCACGGTCAGCACGATACTGAATGGGACTCCCCATCCATCCTGTGACCATCAAAAAGCTAAGTCGCCGGACAGCCCAAATCTCAGGTGTGTCGGTGACTTTTCCGGGTAGCAGGGCTACATTCTTCGACAATTGGCAAGTAACGCACATGCATGCATTGTTCTGCTTGGAAGATTCTGGTAGATTCACGATAAAATCTATGTCGATACATTGAAACGGCATCTGCGCGCTGTCGAGGGGGTTTGACGTCCCCCAAGGTTTATGGCGCTTCGTTTGGTGCGCCAGACAATTTGGGCAGTCGGCGATATATCGGCGTAATTTCTCTGACAGTCCCCTGATATAGAACTGACTGCGAATTTTGGTGGTACGCCGGATAGAAACCGAGGTGTTACACATCGTCGTGATTTGCACTGTAGGTTCGGTCAGACAGAAAGTCGAATGTGCATCTTAATTCACAAATAAACAAGCTTTTATCTCTTGGTCAAGCCAAAGACCGCGCACCTTTAATATCCAAACTATACATTATATACAATGGCAAGCTCCAACCCACAAATCACAAAATACCTCCAAGCACTTCGCTGCTTTATAGAATATGTTCCATAACCGGACCGGTATAGACGTTCCTCGCACGAGCATAGTAGTAGAAAAGACTGAGGATGATAGTCCCGAAAGTCCCAACAACACTATAGTTCATAGTCTGAACAGACACAACCCAAGCCGTCGGCCAGAAGGTAAAGAACACAGCGATGGTCATATAAACCAAAGCCCAGGTGTTGATAAGAATACCCCAGATACCGGGTAGATGAAATGGACCCCAGACGAGCTTCGCGCCGGCGGTGTTGATAACATCCGAATTGCTGCTACGAGCAGAGCTGATCCCGCCCGTGCACCGGCGCCACAGGAGCAAACCACCAACTACCATGTATGACAGGTACAATCCGGAGATCGACATCGAGCAGAGATCGTTGAAAGCGACGGGGGAGCCGATGCTGATGAGCGCGAGCAGACAGGCAATCACCGATGTTATCATAACGGAGTAGATGGGGATGGCGGAGGTTTCAGTGACCTGTTTTTTATTAGCTCGATTCATGAGAAATTACGAATTGAACATACCTTGCTCCACAATCGCCAGCCGGGAATACCGCGATCTCTCGCGAAAGACCAGAACTGGCGCGATGTCGAGGCTAGCATGCCGACAGATGTGGTGGCACCCATGGTTGTGACGATGGAAGCCATTGCGGCGGTTCCGGCTACGGAGCCTGTTGCTTCAAGGAAAATCGCCATGAAGGGCCATCCTGTTTTTGACTCGAGGGCTGAGCCTAGATCGCCGCTGCAGAATAGCATGGCGAGTAACATGCCGAAACCTAGGGATCCGTTGATTAAGACGCTGAGCATGATTGAGATTGGGACTGCGGTGGCGGCGTTTGTGATTTCTTCGGACATCTGAAATTCGAGGGATTAGTTTTTGATCTTGGTTGGGTGGGAGATGGAGGGACGCACATGAACTGCGGCATCACCGCCGGCAAATGCAAAGATGCAACCGACTGTTCCGACGAAGAATGATAGGCCTTGGGATGGGAAGTTGCCTGTGTTTAGGAACTGGGTAAAGACCTCCTCAGCGGTTCCATGGTCGGCCATGTAGGTTAGGGGAATGAGGATGGCGAAGAAGCCGAGGATGTGGATAATCAAGATCATGCCCTCGAATCGAGGAAGGACTTTTCCTCCGACGCTGTTGATGGCGACGGAGAATGCTACGACGGCCCAGAATAGAAGAGTCGGATGCCAGTTCTTGGGCTCATATGTACTGTTTGTGAGGATGATCATGCCTTGAATCAAGGTGCCGACCAGATAGCATGAGGTTGCAAATGTAGCTTGCCATCCAATGACCGTAAGCCAACCTGTAACATATATTAGTTTTAATTTTGCACTGTGGAGATCTGCCGCTTACCTGTCAGGTAGCTCATGAGTTTCATGCACGATCGCGGGGCAAGCATAGATGTCCAATGATACTGCCCTCCAGATGTCGGGGCCCTATTAATCGGTTAGCCTTGATATGGCAGAGAGAGAGAGAGGTGATTCCATACATTGATGCCAACTCCGATAGAACCACAAAGGTAGCCGCGACACCAGCCCAAACGAAGAGGAATCCATATACAGCTCCGGCTGGACCTCCACTGTGTAACTGTTAGCACTGCGGGGTGTCGACAACCTATTAGTGTCTCTTACTTTGCGTATGCTTGCAAGAATAGTCTATGCAAAGTCAGTCAAGGTTTTTCTCAGGCTTAGTTGTTTATCACTTACACAACAATTCCCTCCCAGGTGATCAGAATTGTACAACTGAAACCAAGCATTGACATTAAACCAAAGTTTCGCTGTTTCCGTTAATCCATATTCGATACAAATTCTCAAACATCATTTACCTTCAAGACGGGGCGTTTGCCCATGCGCGCAAGATTGGCATCATCAAGCTCCTTCCTTGATAACTCGCCGATCTCCTGCGCCCCCGAAGACACCTGCTTCGAATATTTAGACAACATATTGGATATGTGATAGGAAAAAGCAAAACCTCCAGATCAAAGGAGAATAATGAATCTTTTTGCCATGGAGGTGCAAGGGTCAAGGGGCAAAAGGTTTGAAACTAGCGCAATCAATTCCAATCAATTCTGCACACATGTGGTTGGAACATTTTATGCGCTAATGCAGCAGGGATGTTAATATCAGGTCATAAGTCTCGGCATAATTTATGTGGCGTTAAAATATCGGGAGATATTCGAAAGGTTCTAAGCGATTGCAAAATGAGGGAGTTCAGCCGCGCCACTGGCGAATAACTACAAAGAACAGTGGTAATTGAGTTCACTCTATCGGATATTATTTAGGATGCGATGTTTATTAGACTTCAATTTTAGTGGATTGAAGTGGATTGAAGTGGATTGAAGTGGATTATAGTGGACTTTTAGTGGATTTTTAGTGGATTTTTAGTCGATTGTCTGATACCATATTAACTATTGTTATTGGTGGAGGTCTATAAGCAGAAGAGGTCAATGTCTAGAAACAATATAGAACCTGCACTAAAGTGGATAAGCGAAGGAATCAAGGATCTTTCCGAAATATCCTCAGCTCTGTACCCCTCCAGTCACGGTCCAAGTCCGTGTCTCCATAATTATGCGAGATTGACTGGACTGGCTTTCATTATCGTCTTCCCGGGTGGATGTCACTACCGTCTCCGTCCCTTGGTGGGGCATCGACACTAGTTCGTGAGTTTCACTTCCTTGCGTTCCCTGCATCCGACGAGAATTTTTAAATGTGCTAACAGCATATGTCCGATGTTTGCTCCCGTAGTTGGAACTCGTCATACCCAATCCCATTCCTGATGATCGCAGATTATCCAAGAAAGGTTTGAACTGGGGAGAACAGGCTGTGACAATGCTCAAGGTTTGAGCTACTTGAGTGGAAACAGCGACGGCCCAGCTCTCAAAGGTGGAATCGGAGGAGGAATGTAGTTGACTGGCGTAAGCGAGTTGGCAAATAATCGCGATAATAACGCTGTGAGTACCGTTAGTGGATTCTCGTAAACTGGAGCCTAGATTTCGCACGTACATAACTCGGATCAAGAACACGCTAGACAGACTAGCCTTTCTGCTGAAATCGGTCTGGATGCGAACGATAACTAATAGTGCCTGGCTCATTATCCCGGCTTCTGTCAAGATATTCGTGATGCCGAGGTAATTCCACCATGCACCCTGGTATAAGGTTAGCTAGTTTCTCATTACGTATCGAAAGGCCACTCACTCGGTCGAAACAACTCCCATAGAGATAATTCCATGTCTGCGGTACACCACATTGGAATGCAGCCGTGAAAATGCTAACAATAGTCCACAGTCCGATCGATATTCCCAACACGAGCGCAAATCGGCGATCCAAGGACGCGGGAGTCAAGTTGCGGATGAAGACCAAAAGCGATAGTTTAGAGAAACAAATGCTGGCGATGAATAGAATGGTTGCGGCGTACTCGGCCTAGTGATTCAAACTGGTTAGAAATGATCCAAGAAAGAAGCTTCTCTTATCCATACCTTCATTATAGTTTCGAGTGTAAGATCAGACAACATGTTACGATGTTGTCCAAGTCCATGCGCTGTCGCTACCGAGACAGCAATTGACTGCGCGATACAGAGCGCCAACGAAGCAGAGGCGAGGCCATCATCAAACGTCCACTTTCGAAAAATGAAGTATTTTGTCCCTAGACGTGTCAAGACACTCAGAATAGCTGTCACCAGCATAAACCAAGTTAAGACATTGATTCCAGGAGTCCAGGTGTTTTTCAACTCTGGACGCATCGCGACGATAATGAAACGAAAAGACAAAAAGGCTTAAAGCCGTGTGTACCCAGGCATTGCATGTTGTCTACGTAGGCTCAGCTAACTTTAATCGGGGGTTTCAGCTGATGAAGATGATTGCCACCGAGCAAATAGATGTCATTGGTGTAAATGCCAGACTAGATCAGTTAATCAAAAAATTCTTGTCAAAGTGAAATACATTGCACTTGCAGGGATATTAAAATTTTGGTCGCCAAGATATCATCTTATTCGTGTAAAAGTGAATCATTATCCACTTAGAAGCCAGAGGCTCGACTTCCAAGTGTTGCGCAGGAAATGCCAAGTGAGCAATTTATTATCCCTGTACAATTTCTGCTTCCTTCAATCTTAGTTGTCATCGAACTTCTAGAAACTCGGCACTCGAACCCCTTATCCCATATGCCGTTGTAACCTTCTCGGCTTCGGCCTATCTTCCGTGGCAGACTCCGTACAACCTACGTGTCTGGTTAATTAATTAACTCATTTCTTATACCAGCTTTATGTTTGGAGTATAATGGGTTCATTTAATATGTCTTACATGGAGATTTTCTGTCGCACCTTCGGACCCTGATTAGAGGGCACAACTCATATACATCCGTGCATCCGGGCTTGAATTATTTATTCGCACATTGAAATTCTACGATATATAACTGCCAAGGAAGGGTAAAACAGGCGATATTAAACGGGCAAATCTTATCAGCCAATTGAATCAAGCCAGGCTCTCACTCGATCTTCAAGACCAATGAGCCCTTTCGAGTCTCGATCATCAGTCTCATCTTCCCAATCATCTTCCTCCTCCTCCCAAATACCTCTAAGCCATTCATCTTGATAGATACTCTCTGACGGTTTACCCTCCCCGTTAATGCTCAACCAGAGGAAGATGTACAACGTGGCTTCTTCAGAAGCCAATTGGTCAAGCTCTCTCTTCGGGAACAGTCTCGGCTCTTTGACATGGATCATGTCGCAAGGATCTTCGGTCACCGTTTTTGTTGTAAATCCCTCATCCCGGATAACGCCTTCCTGCAGTTCACAATTCCAATGATGGTATTGGTATTCATGTCGAGCACATTTCAAATGCGAAGTAACTCGAAGCGCACAGTCCTTTGGTAACGATATTCCCCAAGGTTCCCAAGGCGTTTGGGGCCTCTTTCGAAAAAGCAGCTCGTCACCTTCGGTTTGAGGAAGGTGTAGTAAGCGCCATACATCTGGCCTTGAGATGTGTTCCGGATTTCCGTGCGCGTATGAACCCGAGCCTGCGATATCCATGAAAGTTTGAAGACAGCCTGTCCAGGGAAACGAATATGCGTCGAGGGGTGGACAGGCTGTTCTGACGTTTGCAATGATTGTTGGGGCTAGTCCGCCTGCAGCTGCTCCCATCCAAAGTGCACCTATGTTGGGTCGACGTATTGCGCCAATTAAAGCGAGTGTTTCGTAATCCTTTCCCGTGGGAGATGCTAGTATCTCCTCAAAAAGCGGGTGCAGCCAAGGAGCGACGAGATTGCACGGAACGTCGAGTTCCCAGAATGATCCGCAAAGAGTAGACATCATTACTTCTGGACTGCAACTCAAAGTCATGTAATAGGGCAGCTCTTTGTTTAGACTGGACCATATTGTTGGAATAATATCCGTGGGAGTCGTGGGCTGTTTACCACTAGTTGTTCTTGGAAATGGCAGTTGGACAGTTGACATATAGTATTGATGTGTCGGTAGTGTTATAGCTGTCATAAGTGCGATGGGGAATTGGCTACCCAGATTATGCAATCGCGCAAATTCAGCGAGAATATCAAAAGCCTTCTCTGACGACAAGGGTGTATATGAGGATGTTGGCGAAAAGCTCTGTTGTTTGATAGCAAAGCGTGTTTCGCATGTTCGCGACACCATCCACGGAGCGATAAATTCATCATGGCGGGTTCGTTTGACAATGGCTTTCCATCCTTCATGTTGAGCTAGAATCGCATACCACCACCGAGTTACATCCTCAGCCGCTTCCCCAACATCGATGATATTAGTGTCTGGAAGATCGCAAGAGTTTTCGCCGTAGTACTCGACCTCAGATGTCGTATATTGCATAGTAGCACCCTCCCCTTGCATTTCAACAAGCCGCGCAGAGAGTATATAGCACCATCCAATTGTAAGTATCCCTAAGTAGTTTGGGCACGTGTCTTTTTCTTCCACTGTGCCAATCCAAGAATTGAAGACATTACCATTGAAACTATAGGGAATAGTAACACTGGTGCCAATCTTGAGTACAGCATCGACTGTTCGTTCTCTCTCAATCATGTCGCATTCCGAGTCCCCTATTAACTTCCAAGTTGAGGAGGCTTGCATGCAGAGAACATCAGATGGGGAGTGCCCATAAGTGCGGACATGGGTTCTTTTAGGCCGTCCTTGGAATTTGGGGATCCTATGAAGAGTGCGGCGTGGGTTTGTGTGCTTTGGATCCAAGCCACGATCATGATGGACATCAGCTAGCGATGTCAGGTGATACCAATAATCACGACTTTTTTCCAGAGCCTCATCAACATGGCATGCCTGAGGCTGGATAGTGTTGAGGTTTTCAATAACCTAATCAGGCAAGATATATTAGCTTGTAATATCCTAGAGGAGGACTATAGACACTAACTGAGGAAAGTCGTGGAGGGCGTAAAGGATCCTTTCTCTTGGCTGAATCTGGTATTGAATACATTTGTAAGAGAAGATAGGCTGTCTATACGAGTGAAGGATGCTACATAGTATTCTGATGGTCGAAAAACCACAATATTATGTACGTGATGACTTGGAAATTTATCTGGGAACAAGGGGTGGACTCATCACATGTCCGATGACGGCTGATGAGGCTGATGTGGCTCGTGCTAGTTATACATACTACAACGCATGCATTATTTGCATAACAATAATATCATCAATAACGGAAGTTCTATTTACAAATTTAATGTCAAGATTGAATAGGACTTTGTCCTTTAGCTAAACAGTGTTTATAGTAAGTACACTCACACATTCACGATGGCCGGTATACCACTCATAGGACATTCTAAACGGCCCTACGTCTTTAACTGCTAGTAAGTTTTGTACTTATATCTTGACTTGCTACTTAGATTTAGACCTTGGATCTACTTGGATCGCTTTATACTTCATAGTTGTATTTCAAACTCCTTGGATCTAAGCAGAGAAGATCTACTGAGGATATAGATGTGAGGACATTCAGGGGGTCTAGGTAAATATACTTAGAGTATGAACTCAGCTTGCTTGTAAATAAATGGAATAAGACTAAAGGAACATGAATATATAGCTCTGTCGTCTAAACGAATAAGGGGGAAGGTGCGGTTCACTGGTCGCGTCTCGCGCCTTCCTGTTTCGTTGCTCTTGCGATTTCGTTCAGTGATCCCCCTCCCCTTTGTTGTTATTTATTTTCTTTTTACTTTCCCGTCACTTATTCCTTCTTTACTCCACGATCTTATTTCACTGTTTTATCAAACAAATGAACAAAATGACTAAACCAAATGAATCTGACGACCCTCTCCGTGAGCTGAAGCCGGGAGATGTTAAGCTTCTTATCTACGCAAGCCTGTGCCATAATGGCAGGGTCAGTCATCCCATCTATCTAACATCTCGTTATATCTATCTCATAATCTTATCCACATAGATTGACATGGAGAAGCTGGCTGGATACCTTGGTCAGAAGAAGTCTTCTGCCAGCACCAACTACTTCCGCGCCAAGGGCCGCTTCCAAGCCATTCTTAACGAACGCTCCCCACGAAAGTCGGCATCTGCCAATGCCGCTCCCAAGTCTGGGGCCGCTGGCGAGTCCATCAACCCTGCTAGTACCGATACCCCAGTGAAGAAGCCGCGTTCCCGCAAGCCTGCCTATGCTGCTTCCAAGGCAACGGCCGCTAGTGAGACCATCGGATCTGATGATACCGACCCCGGTACCCTAGTGAAGAAGCCGCGTTCCCACAAGCCTGCCGATGCATTCTCCAAGTTTAGGGACGCTGGTAAAACCATCGGATCTGATGATACCGACCCTGGTACCTCAGTTGAGAAGCCGCGTTCCCGCAAGCGTGCAGCAGCCAAAGATGCATCCTCTGGCGACGAAGCGGAAGCCAAGCGACGACGCCTGGCTCCCTGGGCTGCCTGGATTGCCTCCGTGGGTGACCCGGGGTCCCCTCCAACGACCGTTCCAAATTACACCCAGCAGGCCGCGTCTGAGCCTGAGGAATCTGTTCAAACGGGGATGGCCAACGAGGCCAGCGACCTGACCGAGTAAACCAATACTCGTGTCACCACGCCGCCTTGTATCAAAACTTCCCAAGAGTAACATGGAATGCAATGAATGAAATGAAGGAGTTGAATCTTGGGAATTGTCTTCTGTGGCGTCAATGTTCTCAGACATGGAAAGATTACTTTAACATGAAATTGTGGTTTTTAACTGAAACTCAGATCAAATCAAATAATTGGACAAGCACTTCACTTCCTACGTAACATTGAACCTTGCAAGGCAACCACTCTTTAGTTTGTAGACTAGTAGTATATGCACGGAGCAGATGGAAACTTAGGCTCTTATCTCAACGTTCTCATCTGTGGCGGCTAGAGAGCTAACTATGTCTTCGGAAGAGCTTACCAGAATCGTTTGATATTTTGAGAAAACCAAAACATTGTCCTGTCTGTTGTCATGCCATATACTGTCGATCCTCTCTTGGAAGTTCACGGGTTGCGCATCCCGAATATCAGAGCTAGCAATGTCACACGTTGAGGACAAGGGTGTCGATAATCTACTGGGTACTCAGCTCGGTGGTTGGGGATTGGGCAATGAGGGTTCTGACTATTTCAAGTTAGCTCTATATTTTTTCTTCATTATCTCCTTCTTTTAGGCTCCATTCCGAGAAGGGGAGGCAGAGACTTACTGCCTGAACATGTTGAAGTTCGTAGTCCCACCTATCGTATTTCAGGTCTAGGACCTTGACAATGGGGAACAAAAAGCAAGGTTGGGGACCTATTGTCTCGACCCTCCTCTCCTATTGAGAATATCACTTGACGAGAAATCAGAGACACCCTCAGAAATATCCAGGTTCTTCCTTTTAATTCCCAATTAGGCAATCACTGTCACTCTGCGCAGCGGTATAGACGCCAGGAGTCAAACCCCCATTTCTGGGCAATATCGATGGATTGATGTCTCATTTTCGGAAATATGACCAGGAGAATATTTAAGATATTTAAATTACTATTAAAAGAATAGTGGGCCGCATAAGCGGCCGTGTGATGCCTTTTTAGTAGTCTTTTTAGTAGTCTTTTTAGTAGTCTTTTTAGTAGTCTTTTTAGTAGTCTTTTTAGTAGTCTTTTTAGTAGTCTTTTTAGTAGTCTTTTTAGTAGTCTTTGTCTTTTCAGTAGTCTTTTCAGTAGTCTTTTCAGTAGTCTTTTCAGTAGTCTTTTCAGTAGTCTTTTCAGTAGTCTTTTCAGTAGTCTTTTCAGTAGTCTTTTCAGTAGTCTTTTCAGTAGTCTTTTCAGTAGTCTTTTTAGTAGTCTTCTCAGATACCATTTGGCTTAGATACAACATAGGTCGGCGGCAAAAAAAGGAAAAGGGCTTAATTTGTGCAAATGTCCTTTCAAGCTTTGATAGAGCAGTATAAGGAGCGGTCAAGAACCAGGCCAAAATGAGACATGAGATTATCTAGAAATGGGGGTTTGACCCCTAGCGTCTATACCACTGCATAGTCTGTCCATCTTTCCGGGTAAGTGCATTTTCTGCCCTCGACTTAAGTGCAAAACCTCAATCCTTTCCCACGCGCTTCTCAGTTCCCCTGTCTGCGTAATCTGACCGAAGCTGGAGCCGATGCCTTCGAAGGGTTCGGCCCATTGAGAGTAGTGTTGTATGTCGCACTACTATCAAGCACTTCCCAAACCATAGTACTATTTCCCTCTCGGTAGTCACTCGTCGGTGTCCCATGAGTCCGATACCCACCATGCGGCTTCAAATGCTTCTCACCAGTCGCAATATCCTTCCTCAAGAGTATTCTCTCAAACATCTCCAACGAAACCAACGGCTGGTAGAACGGCACTTCATGTCCGGACTCATAAATCCGCACAAAGCTAAACAAGTCACTCTGACGAACCTGTCCATGAACGACACCATCCGAAGTAGTGATATTCACAAAGCCAGCATGTTCATACCCCCGCGCATTGATCTCCTCCGCCACAACCTGTCCACCAAGCCAATTGCAGTTGTAATCGCTAGCACAAATTAGCGTAGTCTATAGTGATCCCACAGGAAGTCTTACGCATCTCCGAAATACAGCGAAACCTGCACTCCAGCTTCAAGCAACTTCCTCACAGCCTCAATGGTCCCGGACTCGCGATCGTCGTCGCCTGTGCTTCCAAACGCATTGCTCACGGTCCCGGATGACTCTGAGAAATTCTGATACGCTCCAATCGCAGCTTGCACTTTGGGACTGTTGAGATATTCGACGTAGAAAGAGTACGGGAATCGATCGGGCGACAATTCACGCATATCGTACTCGTCCCGACCGGAGTAGGTATCAAATAAGGACTCGACCTTATTAGCGCAGAAAGTGTCCGCGGCAGCGCAGATATCGGCTCGACCCGTTGCGTAACATTCTCGAGTTCGATCGACGCAGTTTCCTTCGCCGTAGAGGTTGTTGTACCATTCTGCCTGCACGGACTCGTTGTATGGATTGTAGTCGTATGTGTTTCCGGGGAAGACGGAGAAGTTGTAGTATGCCTGGTATTGAATTAATGGATCGAACCAGCCATTTCCAATTAGTACGTTCTCGAGATCGATCTTGATGGAGCCGTGGGGCTTTTTGGCGTTTTGTTCGACGAAGTATTCTATTCTAGAATTAGTGCCAGTCGCATGAATGTATTCTTGGGGCCTTACTGTTGAAGATTGGGCCATAGTGACCACCGTAACTCTCGGTGGCGAAATTGATGCCATTTCTTGAGTACTTCGGGAATGCGCCCATGAACCCTTGTAGTGTCTTCCACATATTCGGTGCCGCACTTGCTGTTGTATTAGGGACCAGGCCGATGTCAGGTTTGGAGTATGTGCCGCATGTTCCATATTTCTGTGCATAATCGGGGCATTCGTCGCTGGGTAACTGGACAATATTGCCATCGTCATCTTCGTAGGCTGGAATGGGAATTGTGTATGATAATCCAACTGTGGCAGGTTGATCGACGAAGAGCTGGCGAGAGTTGAGCTAGAGTCACAGCAAACACTAAGAAAAAAAAAGCAAACTTACCATATTGCTCACGTTGCTCCAAGAATAAGGGTTGTTGTATACACTGCCGTCGTGATCAACTCCGCATGGCCCTAATTCCTGGAATAATCCAATCATCGAAGACGATCCCGGTCCTCCATTGATCCAGACTGTAAGTGGTGCCTTTTGATTGTTAGCACTTTGGAAATGCACGAATATCGTCGGGACATACATCTTTAGGGTCTCCATTTCTAGCCTCAAAGAACCACCTGTGCTCGTCAGTCGCTGTCTAGGGCTCATCTCGAGGAATTATTACCAGAAAATATGCTCATTTTCACCAACATCGGCGTAACCAGAGTAACTTTTCACATTGGGGTCTTGTTCACAAATCCCAGCAGGCACTTCCTTATATCGCACATTGATGTCGGCATGTCCCTTCTTGGTGATCAAGTCCGTGGGGGCGGGTACAAATTGTGCCGCGGCAGAGTTCGCCAATACTGCCAATAAAAGCTTGGTATATAACATTTTGAATAGATTTCCCTAATCTTCAATTGGGGATTTAATACTATTTATTTAACTAAGATAACCCCTCTCGAAGGATCTCCACTATATATTGCCCTTCAATGGCAAGGCCAGAAACTACTAAGATCGTCCACAATTTGGTCTTTTTCGCCGACGGATCTCCGACTGAATGTCTCGTGAGCTCCGGAGGTGAGCGAATTGCTTATCTTTCAACTTTATTTGTGATTTTGGAAGGATTGCGACTTTTATTTTTGCCCCTTCATAGTTGGATTCTTTATCTTGTGTATAACCCGAACCCAATCATTATTCTTTATACATATCACGTATCTATAATATAATCTATCAAAATCGAGGGACTATATCAAAATTAAACCCTCTTGAATGGCAACCCATCGCCCTTGCCAGCATCAACCTGCACAAAGTACCAAATATGCGCCTCAAAGTCCGTCAACAACGGCAACCCAGTTCCAGTATTTCCGGCAAAGGAGACATCTCCCTCAATAACCTCAATATCAGAAGCGCTAACAGTAGCATTGTTAGGCGACGTGATCCAGTACTCAGGACTAACGTGAACATAACCCATAGTCAACAATGGCATCTTAGGGACCGGATCATTGGTGTGAGTGAACCGGTAGTTATTTCCCTGCGCCGTGATGTACGATGCCAAAGCTTTATTAGCCACGCGAGGCGAAGCATACGCGTACAGCTTAGCCGACGGGTATCCTTTGCCTCGGAGATCAGCGGCGGCAAGGGTAGCCACGGCGGCACCGAGGCTATGACCCACTACGACGAATTCGTAGTTGGGGTTCTGGGCGACGGCATCTTTCAGTTGTTTGATGACGTCGTCACGGACGAGTTTCCAGGAACTCCAGAAGCCGAGTTCGGCCAAGCAGCCCTTGCAGAGATCGGGGTCTGTGAATAGGAATGAGACATCGGTGAGCCAGTTGCGGATTGAGTACGAGCCGCGGAAGGAGAGGACGATTGCTGCGTTGGTGTGATCGACTGCGATGAAGCCAGCGGTATCGGTGATGGTGGTGCTGTATGTGTGTGAGTGTATTGTCTTGGTATAGATTCATTGGGTTGCTTACTCGGAGAAGTCATAGAATACAGTCGAGTCCGCTTGCTCCACTAGGGGACAGTTGCCTTTCGAACAGAGGATCTTGGCGCCCACTTGAGCCTTATAGACGTCGAGATAGTATGCCGCGGCGGCATACTGGACCCAGAAGTTGAATTGGGTCAGTTCGGTGGTCGAAACATCTAAGGATATGTGAGTGATATGTTCTATGTGGACTGGACAACGTATAAGATACCTCGAGGCTGCAGTTTACTGGGCAGGGCATGACCCAGCGAAACCACTGCGGATAGGGCTGTGAATAGAGAGAAACGCATAGTGTCGCGTGATCAACGTCCGTATCCTGTCGAGACTGAAAACACCCCGGTGGGAATCCCCGGCTTTATATGCTTGCGACGGATCCATATGGTTCCTCAATCCGCAATTGCGCAAGCCTTTTTTCGCAACGTAGGAACCCATATCATACAATGATCCATGGATACTACATGTGATGAAAAATTTGGGCACAGTTCAGCTCCCGGAGGATATTCCGGATTCGTACAAAGATCGACAAAATATAGATCACGCCCCTTGTTGCGATCCAATCGGCCAGAGATCGTGGGGGTAAGGTGGAGCTGAACCATCTCCGGTCAAATCCGGTATTGGAGTTAAGTGGATCGCGGGGGAATATTCAACTCCGAAAGATGATGTATGCTGGGGGAAATATGCTGGTGTCTGTGGAAATCGGACTTATCCCGAGCACATGAAAACGAATTGATCGGCAAGAAGCTTGACTTACTCGGCCCGAATATGTAGGGAAATATTTCAACACCCATTGCGGCGAGATCTATGTAGATCAACTGTTACTACTCGGTACAATAAATCCACAAAGCTTAGTCTGAGGGATTTTCTTTTGGGGGCTTTTTTCCCTGAAAATGAACTTGAATTCGTTAGCAATACTAGAGCTAATGGCCCAAACTTTTATTCGCCTTGTAGATTTCACATTAAACAACCATCCTTGATGCTAGAGTGCAAGTCGCT
Organism: Penicillium griseofulvum; assembly: GCF_001561935.1. NCBI lineage: Eukaryota > Fungi > Ascomycota > Eurotiomycetes > Eurotiales > Aspergillaceae > Penicillium > Penicillium griseofulvum. Next base: position 813,827 of record NW_024467471.1, on the reverse strand, counting down.
CATGCCCACCCGCACACGGCGATAGCCAGGACGGGAGCTTGGCTTCGCATTTCCCTTAGTTTTCAGGTTTTCCACACTGGGAGAGCCAGCCTGCGCATAGCTGATAGGAGTGGGTTTGACAGTAGCTGCAGTAGGTTCAAGGGCATAAACCTCAACCATCCATTCATACCAGACCTTCCGATCATCGGTTTGACGGTACATTGTGGCAACAATCTCGCCATTTTCGGGCACACTAAGTGGGGTCTAGGCAGCAAAGGTTAGTAACATGGAAATGATAAAAGCGAGAGAGTAACGCGGGTATTCCCGGAAACTAACCTTCAAGGGAAAGTAGATGGGGAACCAGCTGATCATGCTTGCACTCTTGGCATCCATGGTCACTGGATTGGTAGACAACTCCACATCGCCGTAGAGAACTGTTTCAAAGTAGCCGGCGAGACCGTGGCACACACCTCGGTTCTGGGAAGGGAAGGCTAGGCGTGTTTGGCGCACATTGTGGGCATTCGAGATGGTCGACTGCATGGCAGACTGGGGAGGAATGTGTCGGTTCGGGTGAGAGAAAGACCAGGCAGTCTGCACAAAGGGAGTGGGGAATTCAGTGGTGGAGAATGACGACGACGGGGTAGATGCCCTAGCTACATTGTTAGGGTTGGAGGTTTCACCACCAGCAGGCGTACCGGTCGTAGAGAGGAAGTCAATGGCGTGAAGCATCACGACGTATGGGGTCTCTGGGGCGGCCGGGTTGGACACCGTCTGGTGCACAACATCAGCATGCAATTTGGGGGCGGAAACCGGAGTGAAATGTGCCGAATATGAGGCTGGAATTGAAATGCCGTGGACGGGGTTGATCACGTCGTTCACACCATCCAAACACTCCGGAGAAAGCTCATTGTCCGCAAAGGAGCCCAACAGCTCCGAGACGAGGATATCAACATGGGTGTGGCACATGGCCGAACCCTGGGTCTCAGAACTTTCAGATGCCCCCTTCTTCGAGACAAGAGGTCCTTTCCAGCTTCGCATATCTGACTGGACCAGGGTGACCTTGCCACCCCAGATTGTGTCGTTGTGTCGCTGAAGCAACACAAACGCGTTCTGGTTCTTCTCCACAGCCCAAATATCAATCTCCACTCCAGCATCTGCGCTAGCCTTTAGCGCGCGAGTGACTAGTGGACCGCGACCAGCTCCTACAACGGCAACAATCACTTTTCCATCTGGGTGAGACGTGGCCTTTTTCTGGTCCGCCCAGTCTCTCAAGGCCTTACAAATTGCCTTCTCATACCACTCATATTTGATAGGGTCCTTTTCAAATACTTCATATGTGATACTCTCCAGGTTGACTGTCAGCGGCTGTAGAGGAGCCTGTAGATAGTCCTGGTATCCCACACCGAATCTCTCAATCGCTGTCCGCGGTGGCTGGCGCTGCTGCAGATTGCGAATATACGAGAGGTGGGGAGTGGGGTCGTGGTGCTTCTTGCCAGCCTGTGACAGACTTGGATAGTCAGACCCAGAGATCGAAGCCTTGTTGGTATCAGGGTCTTCGGTATTCTCAAGCCCAGGAATAGGACCAACGCCACAAAGGATAATCCACGGCGCAGTTCGAAGACGCATCATCTTCGCAATCAGACCTTGGTGTGCCTTGGACAAGACTGGGTATCCTTTCTGGTTCTTCAGGAACGTGGAGCCATCAATCGTCAATAAACGCACTGGTTCTGAATGCCATCGGGATTGCACATACAGGGACGGCAATTGCTTCGGCATAGAAAGGGCTACAGCTCAGATTAGCATTAGTTCAAAATATCGTGACATTGGTGATAGGCCATTAAAAGGAGGGGGTCTTACCAACGAGCAGTCTTGTGTGGTATTTGCAAGTCTTTCTGATTGAATCCCAGGCTTCCCAGGTACCAAACGGATCAACCTTGAGTGGAGCTCCCTCATCGGGCGCCAGGTATTCTGCCCGAGCAAGCGGGGCCAAGTCGCCCATAGTATCAACTTCGGCCTCTGGGTTGTCAACCATCTGCTGCCAAATATGGAACTGGATGTAGGGACCGAGGTCTAAGGCATCTTGAATCGCGCGCGCATAATAGATAACACCCTCGGCATGCAAGGAACCATGATGCAACTTCGGGCCAGGAATCAAAAGATATCCAATTCCGCAAAACGCAGCATACGCAACTTCCAACATCAGAACTTGCCGGGACAAATCTGCAATTAACGGGTCCGGTGAGCAAAGATCAATCCAGCTACTGATAACACCAACCAATTGACTGGTTGCTTCATTCGGGGTGAGATACGAGTCGGCCTTTGAGAGCGGCGGAACCACTATAGGCCGAGTGTTCTGGGTAGTACCCATGGTTCCAACAACATCGTAAGTTGGGGATTCCAGATTGGCCAAATAAGAGGACAATAGGCCAAGAACCCGCGAATGGAAATGGGAAGTCGTGATCGGGACAGTCATCATATCATACTATAATCAAGTTAGCAATCAAGGTAATGTCACAGGTGAGAGAAAGGACTGACATTGCTTTCGTGTACGTTTTGAATGACTCGAGGGGTCACAGTAACCAGTCTGTTGTGCTCATGGTGCCCAATGCAGAAAGATGGCCCTGGATCCTCAGAAGGATTGTAGCTTTCCATATTGATGGAGAAGTTCTGGCGCGATGGTGGGGGTGGTATGGAACTAGGGATGTGGATAAAAGCTGATGAGGAACGGAGCTACAAAACTTGTTATGAGGTGTTCCTATTCAAAGAAGCCACACGCCTCGGAGGAACCCAGAGAAGTCCAGACAAAAACACACAGAGCATCAACAAGCTCGAAGATTATCGATCCCTTTGTGGAGAGTGGCAGAATAGACTGGCGGTGAGCCTGATAGGCAGTTGTGGCGCTCGGGCGACCTTCCTTATCTCATATTTTTTTTCTTCCGTATCTCAGCATCTTCTCTCCGCCGAGTTTCCCTCTCAACACACCCTCCCTTTTCACCTCCACCATGTCTGATAACCGATCTGACTCTGAAGGTGGCTCGCGCGCAAAGCGCCAGAAGATGGATGGCGGAGACCCTAAGAATAACCCCTACCTCGCTCACATGTACGAGAACGAAAATGGCTCCGACAACGGGGCCCTGGCCAAGTTTAAGCGACACCAGACAACTTCAGCGATGGCGAAGAAGGCCGAAGATGGCGATATCAACCCTTTCAATGGCAGACCTTTTTCTAGCAAATATTTCTCAATTCTGAAGACCCGTCGCGATCTGCCCGTCCACCAGCAACGGTGAGTGCTGCCCGACAGCCATTCTAGAAATATGTACTAACCACTTTATCCAGTGATGAGTTCCTGCAACTCTACCAACAGTCCCAGATTCTTGTCTTTGTCGGTGAGACTGGTTCCGGAAAGACCACACAGATCCCGCAATTCGTCCTCTACGATGATCTCCCCCAAACCCAGGGCAAAATGGTCGCCTGTACGCAACCCCGTCGTGTGGCTGCTATGTCCGTCGCCCAACGTGTGGCGGCTGAGATGGACGTCAAGCTTGGAGAGGAAGTCGGTTACAGTATCCGTTTCGAAGATATGACCGGCCCAAAGACCATCATGAAGTACATGACTGATGGTATGCTTCTTCGCGAGGCTATGAACGATCCCAACCTGTCGCGTTACAGCACAATCATGCTTGACGAGGCTCACGAGAGAACCATGGCGACAGATATCCTGATGGGTCTTTTGAAGGAAGTTGTAGTGCGTCGGCCTGACTTGAAGATCATTATCATGTCTGCTACTCTGGATGCGCAAAAGTTCCAGCGCTACTTCATGGATGCACCCCTCCTCGCAGTTCCTGGTCGTACCCACCCCGTCGAGATCTTCTACACCCCCGAGCCTGAGCAAGATTACGTCGAGGCTGCAGTTCGGACTGTGCTCCAAATCCACGCCACCGAAGCTGAGGGAGATATTCTTCTTTTCTTGACTGGTGAAGAAGAGATTGAGGATGCTGCCCGGAAAATCGCGCTCGAGGGAGATGAGATGATTCGCGAGGCCGACGCTGGTCCTATCAAGGTCTACCCTTTGTACGGTAGTCTTCCTCCTCACATGCAACAGCGCATCTTCGATCCTGCACCACCTCCACGCCGGCCAGGCGGCCGCCCCGGGCGCAAGGTCATTGTGTCCACCAACATTGCCGAAACATCTCTGACCATCGATGGTATCGTGTACGTTGTGGATCCTGGATTCTCCAAGCAAAAGATTTACAACCCCCGCATTCGTGTCGAGTCACTCCTCGTTTCCCCCATCTCCAAGGCCTCCGCACAGCAACGAGCTGGTCGTGCCGGTCGTACACGTCCCGGAAAGTGCTTCCGCCTTTACACTGAGGGCGCATTCAAGAAGGAATTGATCGAGTCAACTTATCCCGAGATTCTTCGGTCAAACTTGTCTTCAACGGTGCTGGAACTGAAGAAGCTTGGTGTTGATGATCTCGTGCACTTCGATTTGATGGACCCGCCTGCTCCCGAGACTCTGATGAGAGCATTGGAAGAACTGAACTACTTGGCTTGTCTGGACGATGATGGAAACCTTACTCAACTGGGTCGTCTCGCATCCGACTTCCCTCTCGACCCCGCCCTCGCTGTCATGCTGATCAGCTCTCCCGAATTCTACTGCTCTAATGAAATCCTTTCCATCACCGCGCTTCTGTCTGTGCCCCAGGTCTTCGTTCGTCCCGCTGCCCAGCGCAAGCGTGCCGACGAGATGAAGAACCTGTTCGCCCACCCCGACGGAGATCACCTGACAATGCTGAACGTCTACCACGCATACCGCAGCAGCGCCGCCCAGGCAAACCCCAAGCAGTGGTGCCACGACCACTTCCTCTCCCACCGTGCCCTCCAGTCCGCCGATAACGTCCGCTCCCAGCTGCTGCGCATCATGGAACGCCAGGATCTTGACATGGTCTCCACTCCTTTCGAGGACAAGAAGTACTACGAGAACATCCGTCGCGCCCTTTGCGCCGGTTTCTTCATGCAGGTCGCGAAGAAGGACACTGGCGGCAAGAGCCAATACCTTACCATCAAGGACAACCAGAACGTGCTCCTGCACCCGTCCACCGTCTTGGCCCACGAGGCCGAGTGGGTCTTGTATAACGAATTCGTTCTCACTACCAAGAACTACATCCGTACTGTCACTGCAGTCAAGCCAGAATGGCTTTTAGTATGTTTCCATTCCTCCTTATACTCACTATTCATTTAACTAACTCCTTTCCAGGATATCGCCCCTACATACTACGATATCAGCAGTTTCCCCAAGGGTGACATCCGCTCTGCCCTTACTCGGGCTGCTGATCGCCTCGCGCACAAGGAGAAGATCCGTGCCGCGAAGCGTCGCTAGACCATTTGTTTTTGTTCAGCCTAGAATTTACGCATGATACGCTTGCTTATCTTTTCATCACGATGTCAATACATTGAATAGAATTTTTGCTTTTCTTATTCTATGCCATATCATACTCCCCGAATAACTCTTTTCTGGCATTGCCTTCGACCATTGTAGGTCTATCCAGACCTACCAACTTTGAGAGACTGTATTAAAATCTCGATGAAATATTCCAAATTCAATCTATCGAAAGGCCCAGGCCTGATGTACAGGAACAACATGAAATTTTCAGCCAATGCCTTGGGCTGGTTAATACATTCAGGGCTGCTTGCCCAAGGTGTTCATGTATGCTCTATTGGAAACAAATGTAGTCATTTAATATACAAAAAAAGATTCTCAGATACGGACAATCAATGCCCGTGCATTCAGAGACGAAGAGAATCCACAACTCAGCTAGCAAATAACGTAGCCTCGGCAACAGGAGCTGTGCTTTTCACTGCTGGTTGATCTGTGCTGGTTTCTCGCTGCCTGCTTCGCTTGGTTGGTTTCCGTGGAGACGAAGATGAGGTTTGAGATCTGGCGAGGCTGATTCTAGTGGAAGTTCTAGTGAAATTGCGACTTAGTTGTGGGGTTTGTGGTTGCGAGGTTTTGAGGGGTGTGATGGTTTCGGCGGATGGAGGGAGGTTTTCTTCGGTGGTCGGATTGTGGGAGTCTTTTGTGGAGGGGTCTGAGATGTGGTGTTTGCGAAGCTCATAGATAAGTTCGCGGAGTTGGGCAACCTCGCCCTTAAGCGTGGAAATGTCTTCATTTACAGTGTTGCCGGCAGGTGTTTGTTCCTCGCCGGAGGCTGGCGCTCGGCCACGTCCAAGGGCAGTAAAAAGGGCATTGTCTGCATGCTGGTCGGCCAATTTGGCATTGCGTCGCGCGAAGGTGTTCTCTGCCGGCGCCTCAATTTTGCTCAGGTATTCCCCGAAGGTGTTTCCAAAGTCATAACACTTCTGCCACAAGGGGCGGTCAATGTTCTCCCTTGGTGTTTGCTTGGCAGCCTTAGACCACCGCTTGGGATCAGCATGAACGAAAGGTCCCGAGTCCGACTGTCGTGATAAAAGTCTTGGATCAAAGCCACTATGCACGGCGGCTCTCACCAATGCATCCGACGCATCTAGTCGGTCGCAGGAGTCGCAGAGGCCGACCATTCGCCCAAGCAATCTCTCCACTGAGTCGACCCGGTGGTCTGTTGATGACAAGAGGTAGGTAACGGCTCGTTTCAAAACGTTCACGCCCTTATCCCAATCTCGTCGGAGGCTGTAAAACCGGAGATAGGTAAACAGTGTTTCCCAACTATCAAAGAAACCACCACCCCGTGCAGCTTGAAGCCAAGCGTCAGCTCGATCGGGCTGGTCGAAGCGTAATGCGGCTCCTATCAGGGCGGCATAGATGACTGGATTGCTGCTGTTTAAAGATGGAACAATGAGATCCATACCATTGACCGTTCGGTGCTTATAAACCCCCCTACTCCCTAGGTTGACGGAGTATCCTTCTCCGCCAAGCATTTTCAAGAACAAATCGAAATCCTTAAGATTTTTCGATTTTCTGAAGAAGGTGATGATTGTAATCACGAGCGAAGGGTTGAGGAAGAACCGGTTCGGCAATAATGTGCGCAAAAGCAGCTCGACTAGGTCATTTTGGCGTGTCTGGCCAAATGCCATGATCATAAGCCGGAAAGCTGTCGGTCGATCCGGGTCCCTCGAGCTCAAGATGTTGTTGGAAATCCGCATGAGCAGTTCCTGAAGAGACATCTGTTGACTCGTGTATACTTGAATGTCATTGGTGAGTTCGGCATCGAGAGCCTCGCGCTCTCTTTGCATCTCGCCCAATTGGCTTGCAGCATAGTCCTGCGTGATATCACTGTATGTGGCGTGTCTGTTCGTTTTCAAGGCGTTCATTCGATGGCGAAGATGATTAAGCTCCTCCAGGAGCTGTGAGACGTTTACCTGGGGAGTTTCAAAATCCGCGGCGTAGTTCATCGAGACGCCCGAGTAACGATGTGCGATGGCCGGTCGTAACAAAATCCGGATAGCAAATTGCCTCAAAGCAAGCTTCTGAATTGCCTTCATACGAAGATCATCCTCCAAAACCCAGCTAGGTAATGTTTCCTGCGGAAGGAAGATCTCGCTCTCATCCTGCTCATCAATTGTGTGTTCGTCCTCCTCAGCCGGCTGATTTTCCACCATCCGAGCTCCGACCGCGTTGAATCGTGTTCTTTCTGTGTGGAAGGCTCTTATTCTGTTGAAGCTGGACGGGGGTTGAATCCCGGCAGGTAAGCGAGCAACAGTGCCGAATCCCCTCGCTTGGATTAGGCGATTGAGTCCTCGGTCTTCTCTTCGTGATTGTAATGACGCCAAAATGCGCTCTTCTTCGTCCACCAACTCGCTCACTTCGGCCTTGACCGCGGCAATCTTTTCGTCCCAGTCATGTCGCCGGCGATCCTTCACGCTTGCATCGGCAATAGCAGCGGCCGCGAAAATGCTGCCGTATAGTGCGGTAACGGAGTTTCCAATTCGAAGTCGTCTCTTACTGGCGGATGCTGCCCGCGAAGTAACTCCGTTGGCAGTGGTACTCAAACACCCGACACAGCGGCAGGACGACTGCTTCGAAACAGTACGGGACCACAAACCCTGCATTCTCAGGGCATTGCTATCGCACAGTGATCCAAATGGTAATATTTCAAACTAATTATCAATTGGACTCCTCCCGGAGCCCCGTCGCAAGTAGGGGTGTGGAAATAGATGGGGTAACATGCAATGCAGCAAAATAATCTTCGGAAGGTTGCACTTCCGCAAATGCTCGGGTCATCGATGCAAACATTACAAACTAGCTAAGACCCCATGTCTCCTGGACACCATTGAACCTCCAAGAGCTGTAAAACTATCTACTATTTGATTTTATTGATCAAATATCTTTTGTCACAATATACAATGGTCACTAAACTGTTTGGTTTCGCCGCCGGGGTGCTTGCGTTGAGCGGACTTGCCAACGCCCATGGCTCGCATTCCAATGACCAAGCTCCCTCAGATGATTGGGCCACGAGACACATGATAGGTAAAACACCATCTTGATGCTCCAATGGAGAAGTTGCCGATTGCTAAATCTGTGATATCCAGAGGAACACCACATTGAATCATTTGACCCGACCTCGTTCTTCATCCTTCACGACTACGACGCCTCGGGGACATGGACACCCGATGAAGTTCGCAAGACATACGGCCTCAACGACGAATCCAATGCCGGTGTCAGTGAAGAGAAGAAACAAGATGCTGTGCGCGCAGTGTTTGAGCTTTTCGACCGTGGAAACACTGGGTCTATTGACCGAGAGGACTGGTTGGCTGGGATTGCTGCGGGCAAACGCCTGCCCGATCTCGGTTACGGCCCTGGACACCATGGTGACCTTGAGTACGAGTACGAGATTCATCACTTTGAGCAGTTCCATGGCGATGATACTACCGAGGAGGACTTGACCCACCCCGAGGATATTGAGCATTTCCGCAAGCATGACGAGCAGGAGGATGCTGCTATTGCCCTGGAAAAGCTGGAGCAGATTCAAGTTGTCGAAGGCAATATTCCTCAGAAGTTCCGCCGGAATTTTTAGACTGTTGAGCTCACCGTTCTATGCTTCTTTTCTATGTACATACGCGCTTATACATACCAGCTTTCATCAATTTGAGTCTCGTAGTTCATCCAACATGTCCCCCTCCAACCAAAGATATTTAAGATCTCTCTGATGCTTCTAAGAGGACATGCATGAGAAGCCGGAGCAGGTATTCAAGACCTTGAATTTGGGAGCAGTGGATATAATGATAAATAGCCAACCATGAAATGAAGCAGATCCACCAATACACCGTATACGAGATAAGTACTCATGACTAAAGACGCCGGAGGAGAGTATTGAGACGCTAAAAGCTCAGAAATAGAGGAATCATTCATGGCAAGAGATGCCAGTCAACGCCAATGCCGAACACAAGGAAACAATGGAAAAGAGGCATTGCAAAAACAAGGAATTGCTAAGAGCTGAACTATCCCTTTATACATCGATCGGTTTCTGTAGACTTGGCTCTCAGTACTCAGCAGTGTAGCCCAGCCTATCGTTTGAATCAATGACTCTATGGTATTAGAGGTTAGCTTTACAATTCCCCCGCTTGAGTTGAGGAGACTTTTCAAACTTACGAGTATTGTTTAGTCAAAGTCCCTTCTCCACCCTTAGACAAATCGATATTGAAAACATAGAAATTGCCATCACTAGTGACAACCATGACTTGGGGAGTGTTGCTACTCATGGCAACCACACTCCTCAGGGGCCCGGGGCCTGTATTTCCACCAGCACCTGGGTTCGCTCGCGGTAATTTGATCCAAGCAAAGTCACGCGCTGGCTCCCACATCTCACTGACACCCTTCGGAAGGTATCCGCCCACTCTGGCAGCAACTGCGCCACCGACATTTTGAGAGGTCCGGCGAAGCATCCCCATCAAAGTTCCGTTGTGCTTCCTAGAGGAAGAATCCGAGCCCGCATCGCCGCCCGCTTCGTCCTCCTCGGCCGAATATCCATATGTATTTGGCGGAGAACCATGGTCCCGACCTGGAGGAGAATGCGATGGAGAGCCATCTGACAAAGGTCCCTGCTGGGTCAGCTTAAAGATGTGGACAGTCTCAGTGGACGAAGAGACGCATAAGAGGGTGGATGTAGTGTTGAATGACATGCTGTAAATTCGTGACGGCATGGAACCACGTCGGAACTGGTACAGCTTGTGGCCATCTGGAACCGAGAAGATGCGGATGATAGTTCCTTTATCTGAGGCAGTAGCAAGTAAAGTTCCATCGCTATTCAACGCAATGAGTGCCAGAGGAGAGCGGTGAGCTTCGATGACGTTGATAGCCTCTAACTTTACGGCATCGAAGATCAGAACGTCCCCGGTCGTAGGGGATACATGGGTTGTCCCAGGTGGCGCATGCGCTGGTGTGTTTGTAGCTGCAGGGGCTTTCTGTGGGAGAGGATATGCCATGTAACAATTCTCTGAAGATGGCGCAAGGGCACAAATGGCTGTTGATTTGTCAGAACTGCGCAAAAAAAAGCGAAAACAGAAAAAAGAAAAAACAGGCGCAAGAGCTCTGTACCGTTGGGGTTTGGCGATGTATCAATAGTGGACAAAAGCTTCATGGTCTGAATATCATAAAGATAGATCTGATCCTCAAGGACAATTACAAGTCGCTTGCGGTTCAGCTTCACTGCGAGAACCGTTGTTGGAAATGTTAATTCGCATATTGTGCATTGTCGCTATTCCAAACATCAGTTCCATGTCTATATGAATTGGCTATAACGACATGAACATACCTTGGTGTTTTGAATCTGCAACCGCCTTGGTGATAAGATAAGTGCTACAAGAGAGGTGGAGAATAGCATCTCAATAACAGCAATATTGCCCTCTTTGGCTTCATAGCTCTTGGCAAATGGTTCAGTTGTGAAGATCTGAAATCCCTTGGATGTTGCTATAAATAGGGTCAGTGAGTGTCCAACGATAGGCATAAAGAGACAGTTCCGGAGAAAGACTCACCTACAGCTAGGTAGCTGTAGTCTTGGTTAAAAGTCACGAAATTCATGGCCATTTCTGGAAAGGTTCAGGGCCGTAAATGAAATCAATAAGATACCTAGGCAACTCTCGGAGGTCGGAGATACCCCGCTTAGGGCGGTATTGAGAGGAAGCCACCAGCAACTCTTTACCCGTCACTGGCCACTACGTAACATGTCTCGAATTTAGAACAAAGCGAGATGCTTTTAAAGGAGAGGATGTGGAGAAGAGAGGATATGATATCCGCGAAGTCTTTGAGAAACTCATCACAAGCGAGAGGTCTGCGCTTGGGCCACACCTTGATTGCCCACCGCCTACGGATTTAACTTATCAACCATCGCCAGTTCGTCTACACGGTCCCTTTTACTTCACTTTCTAGCTGATCTGGCCATTTTCCAAAGGACTAGATGATCAAGGTGATAGAAAGAGGCATTTCATTCTCGTGAGGCTTTGAAAATTACTTAACCTGTCAACTTTGCAGTGACTCCTTGCTTCCTTCCCTAAGAGGCCAACATCAGATATCATCCTCACCCCCAACATAAGTGACGTAGAGATCGTCTATTGCGATCTTGAGCCCCACTCATTTCGCTATTTTTTCAACTCCAAGTAATATATGTCTTTGGTTTGGTTATACATTTCTGTACGGTTTAGCCTTTTTATCTCATTGTTGTAAAGTGATAGGCCTAACATGTCTACTCATGTTATTATATATATCGTGCCTAGGGGCACTTCTACAGCTAATATTTCTGATGATAACATGAGAAGAAAGAATATCTAGAAATATATATATATATATATATATGCAGAGAAAAAAATATCTAAGAAAGACATCCTAAAATGACGTCGGGGTTTTATTATATATATATAGTCTCTCATATTTATCACAAGTAGTAAACAACTAATATGGATTGAGGCAAACCCGTCTATATCCACACTGACAAGTGTGAACTTGTTGAACAAATAAACTCCTATAGCAAACAAGTGGGTCCCCTTTTTGCAACATATATTCCTTTTGTGTTGTGGTTGGCTGCTCACTGAAGGATAAAGAAGCTTGACAAGATTTATTTTTGTTAACGGATAGGAAGTACTTGCGCCAGGTAGACTCGCCAATATAATCACAACGAGCCACTGACCCAGTCCCTAACTCACCAATAAATCGCCCACACAAACGGTGTCACCAAATCCATCATTTCAACACCCACCGCCCAGCGTCCAGGATAATGCAAGGACCGGCCGGGTTCCTTGGGCATGGACTGAATCTGCCGCGCGTCGCCAATAAAAACTGGACAATTCTCGAAAATTTCAATCTGGACCTGTGTACCAACCCGTAGAAAGTATACCTCGCAAGCGCGAGGAAAACAAGGTACGGCAGCTACCCGCCTCACACGACATAGTCCCTTATGCAGACTACTGGAACAATCCTGATTAGGTCGCTGTTGATGCCGCCCAATTGAAGAAATTGGGCCCCTACTCAAAGAACAGTTTAAGAGTATGTCCAAGTCAGATAGGCAGCAGTCAAAGGCAGTTGATCAACTTGCATAGGTATATTTGCTTGGATTATCAATCACCTGAAGAATGTGGCGTGGGCCATAGGTCAATATGCATAGCTCCCTGCCCAGACATGAAATTGGCCACCCTTTAGCTCCACTAGTGTGTGAAGTGAACTTGCAAGTTGGGTAACAAGCAGACATGTATATCAAAAATCCTAACTGGGCCGGTGGCAGCCAACGTGCTGTGTCAGGTCAAAGACAAGGAACAGCCTATTTTATTCCCACCCGATGATATGCAGTTCCTGCACGTTCTGACTGGCGCATGGATATCCATATCCCTAAATGCCGGTGCCGACTCGATCGCGTCTACTCCAGGCACGCCACCAGTAATATCTATGCCATCCCGCTGGTAATACAGGGCGTGTTCTATACCCAGTCATAAGTGAGGGTTATGGACACAATTTTCACCCGACCAAAGGGGGTATGCATCCTGTCGCGAAGTCTAGGTATAGCCGAGATCTGCATAAAGTTACCCGATCGTCCAAGACGCTCCGCCTGACACAGCCCACTTTGTCTGCGACTGTTGAGTCAGATATCGCAGATGGGGACCAATGAGGGTTGGAATGGAAAATTCTCTTGTGTGGTCAAAACGTAGGGCGATACGCTAAGATAAGACTAAACTCCTGTTGTGTCACCTTCTACACATTGAGCTAGGTTTACCTGCCTACATATAGATACGTAGGCTTGTTAGGCACTGTGGTGTTAGGTACCCTCGAATTTTGGGCACCTGCATTGAGACAATCACACGATCATTTTCCACGGGTTTAGGCATCTGTCTACTATTGGGCATATTCCTTATATCTAACGTTTTAATGTCTCCCCCCACCTCGAGTGGATCGCTGTGGCGATCCGGGGTTAGTTCCCTGTACATGATACATCGAATCTACTTCTTGACACGGGAGTGGCTTCCCGTTTTTTTACTAGAACGTATCAGAAAGTTTGGAAAATCGAGATTTGTACAAATCAGTATTATATACTACATACATTCTATGTGTTCTATTATATGCAGAGCATGATCAAGTCAAAGTAATTTAGATACAGGTATGGAAGATTCAGGAATTACCCATGGTTTCCTCATATTTGGTTGATTAATTGAGTTTCCTTGTTTCCATGGACACGAAATGGCTCGACCTCCGGCTGGCAGGCCTTTCTTATCCGAGGTGGATCATACACTCTAAAGCGGGGTTGATAAGTTCTTTGTTCCCCGATATTTTGGGGTTTAAGGCGAGAGAAGGGAGACCAGACGCACAGACAAGTCTGGCCCGAGGACTATATCAGCAAATCTCAGCGTCATCGGGTTCTGCCCTATTGAATGATTGGCCACCTTGAACGTTAGTCTGTGGTCGCCAATTTTTAGGCCCAATAGATCTTTTAAGGGGTTAAACCCGAGAAAAAAAGTGGTCAGAATCCCTGTATGTGAGGGGGAATGTTCAAAATATCTGTATCTGATGTATACATCATACAAAGAACATGATATAACATTTTAAAGGTTAAGCGGATAATATAACCAGACCCTTGGTGGAGCGTGTGGATACATTCAAATTAATTTGGGGGGGAACCATTCTTGGACCATCCGGGACCGGGCCATGACGATGTTGATAAGTGATGATGATGAGATGTAAAATGCATACATGTATTTCGTTACAAATGTATAAACAATAGAATTCACTTAGGTACATAATGTACAATGTACATGTACACTGTCAGATCTTGTCCCACGTTATCTTTCTCTCCCCTCCCCCTTCAATTGATCTCTCCACCTCACTTCTATTTTCTCTTTCTTCTTTTATCTTAAGTCTCTGGCTTTATCTCTCATTCCACCCCTTGCCTGATCTCTGGTGTTGTATGACCCCTTTACCCTCGGATCCTGTTCATTTACTATCTTGCGACTGTCCATGTTCACTACACTTGTTTACACCTACGCGCTCAAGGAAATTCTACTAACCGCCGCATAGTTGTACCCTTGCGATCACTCGCGCGTCAGATTCCCGTTGCTTTCGGTGCATTTCGCCATATCTCGACTGCAAAGGATGTAATCGTCGTGTGATTCGCTCTCAACAGTGTTGCAATTGCAAGTGACCTTACGATCTTCCTCACAATATTACAACTACTTTTCAACCACGCGTCTTGTCAGTCGTCATGGCCACTGTGCTAGTTCAGCAGCAGGCGCTGCACCACTCGACCCCTCCTCCCTCTCCGATTCCCTCAGCCTTGACCATAAACCGACGATCGAGTCCTATCCCGAACAAGCATATTCCAGTATGTCCCACAGGCCCGATTCCAGCACCTCAGCCTACCTCCCCATCCCGACCTAGCGAGCAGCCTTCCTCGTTATTGTCTCCCCCGGATGAGAAAATGCGCATTGGACGACCGTCATCTCCCCCTGTCTATGCTATCGACGGAGCCAAACTGGCAGCAGCACTCGCTCATCAAGCATCACAACCCTTACCTGATGCATCTCAGATGTTTCCTTGGCTCCATGGACTGCATCAGGACAACCATTTGCAGCTAGGATTCTTTTCAAGCCGCAAGCGCCATGCTCGTCGCACTCCAAAATGCTGGCGAGGCATCACCGTGGTAAAGCTTGGAGGTGACTTGACCAAGTCACGAATCAAGGGCGCAGTAAGCGCCCATGAGGTGCTAGCACCTTCAGCACACTTCCTGATGGCTGATCCTCCTGAGGGATTCTCCGTCCGAAATTTTCAAATACAAACTGCCAAGCTGGCTCCGATGTCTGATATTGTTATTTATGCGGAAGATGATGACAGTCATTGTGGACTTGTTGAGTTAGCCAACCAGTTTGCCAAGGCGCAGCAGTTATGGCGAAGGAAAATGGACCCCCTGGAGGAGCGACCGACGTACAACACCTTTATTCTTGCCGGTTCGTTACTTTACCTTATTCCCCGTATCCTTGGAGCGTTAATTGATATATTTCTAGATAAATTTTCCAATATTGCGGAGAAACAACCAGAGATCATTGCCATCGATGCAAAAGGCCAACCGACCGGTCAAATTATGGATTTTGGTAACTTCAAACAATCCTTGGCGCACCCGAACTTTATGTTAACATATTGGTAGTCCAATGGGAGAGATTGGAAATGACAACAATGTCCCGGGCATCCGAGATTTCGTCCAATGTTTGGCTCGGGCCTACCCCGGACTACTTCCATACGGCTGGAGCTCTTGAGTCACAAAAGGCAGAGGGTTATGACCTGTTGATCGAAGCATGCGATATGGCCAACATCCCTGGCCCGCGGTTCCTCGCTATGCTCGACAAACAGCTAGAGAGTGGCCAACAATGCTTGGAGTTCCCCTCATCGGGATCCCTTATGCTTCCATCGGGGAACACCCGAGAGGTTGAGGACATTGTCAACACCATCAGGTGGATCTACTATCTCGCACATCCAGACACTTCATCGGAAGAGCTCGAATCTGATGGAGACATCGCAATGACCAAATCGAGCGGGAAACCCCGCAAGATTCTTATCCACTGTGCGGACGGTTATACCGAAAGCTCGCTGTTGGCAGTGGCGTACTTTATGTTCGCAGAAGGCGTACCTGCTCATGAAGCTTGGCTCCGACTACATTGTGACAAGAAACGCAACTTCTTTGCCTATGCGACAGATGTCGCTTTCCTACGCCATATTCAAGGACGTCTCTTGCAGGAAAGTCCTGCGACTCAGTCGGCGGACCTCTCGGAGATATGGGATCCGACTTGGTTCCACAACATGGATGGCTCCTTCCCCAGCCGTATCCTGCCGTATCTGTATCTGGGCAATCTGACTCATGCGAACAACCCGGAGCTTCTGTGGGAGCTTGGGATCAAGCGTGTGCTTAGTATTGGAGAGCCTATCAGTTGGACAGACGCGGATCGTGCCAACTGGGGGGAGGATAATTTGATGTACATTGACAATGTCCAAGACAATGGCATTGATCCTTTGTGTCAGGAGTACGATCGTTGTTTGGACTTCATTGGTAAGTGCTCCAAATTTGTTCCAAGTTTCAATGTGCTAATTTGTGTATAGAAAAAGGAAAGAGACAAGGCACAGCCACATTGGTTCATTGCCGAGTCGGCGTTTCAAGATCCGCAAGTATTTGTATTGCTGAAGTCATGGCGTCTAAAAACCTCTCTTTCCCGCGTGCATAGTAAGTTGGCCACCATTGCAGTCATTAGCTGGGCTGACGACGTTAATCTATCATAGCTGCTTCGTCCGCGCAAGGCGACTTAACGTTATCATCCAACCTCACCTTCGCTTTGTGTAAGTCCTTGTGTTCTACCCCACATCCAACAAGCGAAATTTGCTCACACTCAGCCGCAGATATGAACTCCTCCAATGGGAAGAGTATCAAATGAAAAAGCGAGGGGAGCCCATCAAGCGAGAGCTTGAATGGAGCACTGTTGCGCGTGAGATAGCTCTGCTCAACAAGCCCTATTCGAGGCACTAAGAGTAGCCTCGAGCCCCGAGACCAGTCCCTAATCCACACGATTAGGATCCGAAGGACGAGTCTCTGGATACTACAAATGGGTATTCCTGCTGCAAGCACAATCACCAAAACAATTCACATCACTTCTCTTCCAATTGGTGGCCGACCTGAGGGTCAGCACACGACTCTATGATGGCTCGACCACCACACCTATTTCCTTCTTAATGCGCGTTTTTGCCTCATCCATGCGAAATAATCCACACTACGATACAATGACTTTGCACGATTTCTACGACCAAGGGAACGAGTTCTTGATCTTTGGCGCTCGGCGTTTTGAGGTCCCCAGGCGATGGGAGATATTGCACCCACCACTCACGATGCAATGATTATCTGCTGTCTCTGTTTGATCCGATCTTTTGTTCTTCTCAACCGCCCCCATCTTGTTGATTTCACCTCTTGATTTCGTCCTATTCTGTCTTTTATTTTCAATTTTCAGCTTTCCAGCTTTTGTTTGTTTATTTCTGTATCATCCATAAATCCAGAATCTGCACTGTTATTTCTGCCCATATCGTTTACCAGCATTTTCTCATGATACATTTCCACCCTGTCCAGGGTTATGTCTTCTCAGGCCATACAATATTAGCCCTAACTATGGGGTATATCTTCTCTTCGATTCACCTTCAATATCGCGATAGGAGAGCCGCAATTCGGACTCTTCAGACATTCCAAAAGATCTATGGATGTGACACGATGTCGACATGTATTTCCATCGAGTGTTCCTATCCGGTCTCTCGCCCACATAGAGCTGGAGCGTAATGAACCAGAGTATATGCGCAAAAATAAAATAGCAAAAGATTAACTCCGATAGGGGGAATCGAACCCCCGGCTGTCGTGTGAGAGACGACGATGTTAGCCACTACACCATATCGGATGGGGACTGCGAATTACTTACTTAGGTTTAGCCTTGACCCTTTCAGTTTAGCGTTCCTTATGCATGTGCGTTCCCGTGCGTGGTTCTATAAAGTCCCCCTTCCCGCCCAACAGCCCAGGTTCCCTTTTTCGCCTTTCTTCTCCCTAGGCCTTATATTGAGGCATTTTTGCTATTGATCCGGATAACTAAGCTCCTCAGCTCTACCGGCCTAGCGGCGCAGTATGAGTACAGAGCTGCCTTGCCAGATATGGTTTAGCGTTATCTAACAGAAATCTGTGGTACGATCAATATATGGTAAAAATAGCTGATATTGAAGACTCTAACTAAAATAACAAAAAACCCGCAATTTCATAATCTATACGGACATCGATGACTAACTACAATATACACTTTTATATGGTAAACGAGGTACCAATTGTCATATGATTTTCTAGGTAAATTACCCTATCTCCACCATATATTCGACCTTAGCTTCTAATATTATCTTATATACTTATAAGTTAAGAGTCTAGAAATCCATAGATATCGGTAGAGCTAACCCCAGAAGTATTAACAGGTTACCGGTCTATAAAACCTATAGAAGTATATATATTATAGTAGTATATATTATACAAAATAAATCCCTCTCCCCAGCGATAAGCAAAACCTTCCCTACACAAGATATTAGTTAAATAAATGCTTACTATAACTCGATGTACCTACATACCTTTTTGCAATATTTTGCGAGTCTGTAATCCACCCCCTAGGGTCGAACCAGTCGAACCAGTCGAGCCTAAGAAATTCAAGACACTCTGGAAGATCCCCTCAGAAATAGTGGAAATTATCTTCCAGCTTCTTTCCGACCTAGACCGAGCTTGTTTTGCACTGAGCTGTAAGAGGTTGTATGCCTACTATGTCTCATATAATAGACAGCGTGGTATATGTGTCCTATCAACATTGCCTAGGACGTTACTACTTCGTCGCCTTTAAAACGAGCGCTGGGTATACTGTTCTAGATGTTAAAATCTTCACCGGCACTCTAGATGGCAGTTTCTAAAATTTGGTTGGAGATGTGATCCAAAGCCCGCTCTATTCGAATGTAATACTTGGTGTGACTTCTAGCACGATGACAAAGTTGACATTTGTCTATGCTCGAGTATCACATTCCATCAAAAGCAACATCCAATTGAGTACTTTCAATCTCAACAGGATACTTTAAGACGATCGTCTTATCAGAAATTATCTAGGACGTTTACACACATCTGCACTATTCAGCATCCTCTAGCACGGGTATTTATCCTAACTCGAGCTCGGTTGAACAAAACTTCCAAGAGTTTCCAGGTAGAAAATGAGTTCATTTTCTAAGCTTCCAAAGAAACAGCTTTGTCAGGGCTCTTCCAAAAGATCAGCTCTAGACTAAGTAGGTACGAAACCGAATTCTGGCTAAAGAATTTCTTTAATAAAGCTCAATCCAACTTCTTCATTGGGGATGAAAGCTCTAACTGGTACCAATGTCATGGCTGGAACATTGCGGGGGGCAAACCATATGATTTTAAGATAACGCTACATAGGGATCTGGGGGGCGATAGGAGGCCTAGCAAAGGGTGGGATGGTAATTGTCATAAGTAGCGGATTGAAGTTTGCTAGATTGCTCGTTTTGCTCCTCACTTTCCAAATTGGCTGCCATGGGCTGATACAATATCTTCTGAATATGACCTCTCTTATAAAGTCCAAAGTCGTCAATTTCGCTAAGCGGCGTGTAGACAAGTCACACCATTTATTTAGATCAAACCGGCTATATATTCGGACTCAGTTTCTCGTCTTGATTAGCTTTCCAGCTATACTACCTCTAATAGAGTTGAAATACCCTGCTCTTATAGCGTAACCCTGCCCGAAGTCAGATAGCCCCTACGCTTTATAGGACGACAATTCGGTTGGCACTAATTAGGGCAAATGCTACACTGGATATCGCATATCCCGAGAAAATTAATCAAGACTAAGCCAACTTTTATACTGTCAACTAAACCTCTACAACTTATATATATCTACTTATATATCTCGCAACAGACTCGCAAATTAAAATAGGCATGTCAATCTCACCTACATAAACCGGACTCCCAGACCTTCCGTCAATATCTAGCATACGTTCTTTTTGGGCCCTAGGAGACAGATAGACTCCAAGGTTGCTTATATATTGAATTTCGCCACCAGTATAGAAACCAAAGTGCCTCGTTGAGCCAAAAACCGTCGGCTTCTTATTGTTGTGATGGTGCTTCCAATTACGCTACCACTGTGCAAACATATAGAAGATTTTGAACACAGATTCCCCTGTTGACTCACGCGGATTGTTTCTCCGTATCCGGAACCACCCTAAACTATATTTGGTTACTCTACAACACACCCCTGCCGTATTGCGGCTTATACTTATTTCCGTTGAACGTTGTCAGTAGGTTCTCGGACGGGGCGAGGGGAGGGGGCGACCTGACGATCTGGCTTCATCCACGCTCGCGCTATGGGAACAAGAGAAACGTGATTTCCTTTCGAGTACTGTAAGTTCTCCATAATACTGCAGTAGTCATCCACCGCCAACTTCCGCTGGCAATACAAGGGAAAAGAAACCATAGGCCGCGTCATCGAATGTTGCCTAGCGTACAGTTTTCTTGAATGTTTTTGTTGACCTGAAACACTTCTTCCCGTTCTAAATCGAGGCGTCTACTCATTAGGCCAAACAGCATGGACTCAAACTCATTCACATATTCATGGCTCAAGATCATCACCTACAATGGTCATGCCTTGTTGAGGCACCTGAGCTGGAGCCTTATCTCTTTGGGTGTCCCCAAAGGACGCCAAACCCGCGTTATTTGCCTCGCTGATACCCATTCGCAGCGGTGTGATATTCCATATGGCGAACTGCTGATACATGCAGGTGATCTGAGCCAGAACGGAAGTGCAACGGAAATTCAAGAAATCATCGATTGGCTCAAGTCACTTCCGCATAAACATAAAGTGGTTGTGGCTGGAAATAGCGATCGTTTCTTTGATGCTCGCTCTCGATTGCCAGAGGACATGTCGACAATTGGTCTCTCTTCCGGCAGCGAAGAAAAAAAGAGCCTGCCAAATCAAGTCGACGTACCATTCGATTGGGGCGAGATACATTACCTCCAGGGAACTTCTGTGACTGTTGATTGTTCCGGCATCTCTTCTACTATCCCGAGATACATTAACATCTATGGCGCACCATTTGCCCCGGAGTGTGGCCCTAATACTGAGAATGCCTTCCAGTATCCAGTGAGCCATAATCCGTGGGCTGGCAAGATTCCTGAGTCCACTGATATTCTGGTCACACATACGCCGCCTAAGTTTCACCGGGACTGGTATTACGAGTCTCCAGAAGGATGCCCCTGGTTACTTCAAGAGTTGTGGAAAGTCCGACCATTGCTGCATGTGTTTGGCCATGTGCATACTTCGTATGGGACAGAGCGTGTTGTTTGGAATGATGGCGAGTCGAGATGGGAGGAATTCTGCTCAGACCTTCAAAAACTACCGAGTCAGGATGGGCGGCCTATTACACTTGCCAGTATTTTCCGACCCAAATTATGGCTAGATGCAGCGATGGTGATGTTATGTGGATTACGGGGTCTACTTACCATTGCCTGGAGACGTCCTGAACGGCAATCTACCCTTATGGTAAATGCTGCATGTATGAGCGATGACGGGCATCTAGGAAACGGCCCTCACATGATAATATTATAAACCGTCAGGCCTTTTTTTCTGGCTTCTTTTCAGTCATTTGAGATGTGATAAGCGACTGGCTATGTATTGTACCATATCATGAATAACGTGTAGCTTTGGAAGTGGATAGATACGGTCTCATTTTGTCTATAAGCTTATATGGCCCTAGTAAATCTCGAATTAAGAGTGTTCTAGAAGGCTGAAAGCTAGAACGTAGTGTGCGATGGGTATGAAGGGAGAGTAAGGTAAGAGTGTGTATGCGTATCGTATGCCTCCCATTGATGTACCAATCGAAGGGAGACTCCCAACGATCTAGCAAGATACTTAATATCATGAGATGAAAGGTGAGTAAGAACCATATGGTTTAGTTCTATTATTTGGGATTAATCTTTGTACGATGGATACTTAAGCTGCCATGAATTTCGGAGCGAATCCCGCCCTCACAAGTTGGAGCCACAGCCATTACCCATAAAGGCAGAGGGAGGTATGAATGGTCAATTAATATTAGGAATACATATAGAAATATAGAAATGCGGGCGGTAATTGCGGGCAACAGAAAGAAGAGGTAATTAAAGGGGCAAAAATATGGTGTAAATACACGAGAAATGTTGACGAACGATAAATTGCAACAGATGAGATATACAGCAAAATATGACCTTTACGATAATGGAGAATCAAATAGGTACTATGTTGTAATAGTTTGATAGGCTTCCAGTGCGCTGTATTTGATCCAGACCGTTGGTAACACGGTTTTGCGTCTATCTAAGACACTTGTCCTCCCAGACGCGTGAAAAGCTCTACCTCCATCCTATGTCCAGCATCTGGCTGCTCAAGGATCTGGCCCATGTCATCGCTGCCAAGGTCATCTTCCCACACGGCCTGAACATCGGCGTTGGCCTTCAAATTTCGATACACGCACATCCTTAGATGCCAACGCAGGAGATGTGCAGAGACTCGGTTTCTTGGGTTGGTACCATACCTGGCAGAGTCCTTGAGGCATTTCCCTCCGAGTTTTGCCGTGTCTCCCTTGAAGATGATTATTTTGTAGCCTGCCTGTGTTTGAAATATCAGCTTTGATAGAGAAACAAGTGTATGCCACAATTTCAAGATGAGTTTACATCTGGGTCAATCCCTAGTTTGAAATCATCGAAATATGTATGAACAGTATTATCAAGAAGAAGGCCATTTTGCAGAGAGTAGAGACCGCTCTCTCCGATGTCACTTGAAGGGCTGTCGTCGGTAACCCAGTTGCTTTTGTAACTATTTCTGTTCCACTCCTGGATCAGGCTTGTAGGAAAAATGTGGCTGGCTTCCATCGTCTGAAATGGTGTCTCTGCATTGGGGATCAATGGGGGCCCAGAAATTACACAATGCGTGTCTCTTGTCCGAAGGCCATCTCGGAACCGTTTCTGCTGTAGAAACGATTAGCCACAAGAAATACGTATCCCTTTCTCGCTATTTCCAAGCCAACATACCAGTTGGTCTCTTTCGTTCTGTCCTGCCGATCGAGTGCTGTAGTCTCGAGTGCGAACACGGCGTGGGGGAATCTCAGTGGTGAGCTGAACGGTGATTGGTTGCCCTCCTATACATTTTTAGAAACTGATAGAAAATGAGTGCACAGAGTAGGGGGGACGACTCCACATGCGCCGTTGGCGACTGTCAGCCAGCCTGACGCAGCTGCCATCGGAAATGCCAGCATTCACCAACGTTCCAACGCTTACCCACCTTTATCAAGGACAATATAGTTCCCCGGTGAAATGGGGACTCGAGCTTCAACACGGAGCGCGTTGCCATGATCTCCATTCGCATGCAGGTAAAAGATCGACCATTCTGACTCGCTCTCAAAGATGAATATCATGCTGCAGTAGCGATACACCATCTCGGAAGTATGGTATCTGTCGCTTGAGTCTGGGCTGACCTGGAAGGCTGTCAATGTAACATTAATGGCTGGCGTTCTCTCATTCTCTAGTCTCGTTTGCACAATGAGCTTTGCTTACCTACCAGCAGGGCTCCATCGTTGTCATAAATCCGGACGTTGTCATTGGGGTCGCTTGGATTTTCAAGGATAAGTGTCGCCATTGTGGCAATATAGACAGGAGAAGAGGAAAGAACACAAGAGTAGAGTCAGCCGATGCGAGTGCAAGATAAAGCAGGCGCGAGAAGATGATGGGGAGTGAAGACACGGAGAAAGGGGAGGAGTGGGACGAAGAAGGTCTGAATGAACGTTTTGCAAGTCAAACTTGGGAGATGGTTGCTATGACGCATGACAAGCATCAGCTCTGGATCCATCACAAGCAGGCCACGCTGTACGTCCAGTTTGTAATCGACTATTATACTCTCGTCGTAGTCCTCTTTATCGATACTGTCTGCTTCCTGCACTCAGCAGGCTACGACCGTCATCAATTATAGTACGTCTGTCACCATCAGGTGTATACTATACTACAACTCTCCCTTTCCAATGCAGAACCCTCTGTACAGAACGTAAATCCTTTTCCCCTTCCACGTATCCCGATCTCCAGGTCTCCACTCCATGCTAGCATTCCCAAGTAACACAACGCAAGCAACATGGTCAATTGGTTCTCGCCATATTCCATCGCCGTCAAGTCGCTGAATCAGAATAAGCTCTTTGTCGGTGGTTACGAATCTATATCGGGTCTCATTATGTATTATGTATATAGTAGTTGACCTGGGCTACCCCGTGTGCGCTTAGACTAAGACCCAAGATCCTTCCACGACTCGACTTTCGGTAGCTAAATTCGACACAGAAGATTTTGTTTACGTTTCAAATAGTCCGACAGAGCAAAGCAAAGCATAATGATCACTCCAGGGTATTTCTTCTGTGCGTTCAGTTTGCTGAGATTTGGTCTCATCCAAGTTGCCGAGCCGTTTTGGTTTCAAGGTTTTGATACTGTAAGGACTAAGCCCTAGAACAGCAACTTTATCAAGCCGATTTGGCGGGAACGGTTGCTCCCCACCCACTCCCCATGTATAACCAGGATCGTCGGAATGTAGGGAAGTCCAAACATCCATCAGGCCACTGTCTTCAATAAGAGTGGCGTCATCCTTGAGAACTGGGTTGAAGTCGCCAGCTACTAGCCCACGGCCCGCGGTGCGGAGAAAGGCAGAGACAATAGAAATTTGTCGGGGTCGATGGGATGGGTTCATTGGTAGAGAATCCAGATGCACATTGACAAGCCGTATTCTTGTAGTAGAAGAAGGCCTAGGTTCTTTAGGTGAGATAGCAAAGATATCGCAGCATAGTGCATCCCTATCAAAGTGGCTAGGATACTTTACTCGCCAAATAGGACCTAGGGTGGCATTGGTCATCCCCGAGTCAGAATCTAACGCAAAACGTGCCTTGGATACCAGGATCATCGTTGCAAAGGACTGTTTCCGCCATGAAGTATCATCCCGTTCGCTCGAAAACCAGGACCCGCGAATGCGGTCGTCGTTTAAGATTTGCTGTAAAGCTGGCCTGGAGACATCCTGGAGGAAAACAACATGGACCTTCGGATCCAGCCCTGTAATGAATGTTACAATTTCTGTAACACGTTCTTGGGTTCGGGGAGATGTTGCATCAATGTTCCATGTTAAAAGCACTAGATCCGATGGATCCCCTTCCTTTGTCGACTTTGCGGGTTCGTTTGTGTTGTTTGAGCGAGTAGGACTCCACTGGTGGACAGGGTCAAAATGGTGCCATGACTGAAACTTGAGATATGCTTGATCTAAAGATGGAAGTGGTGTTTCATGTATCCAGGATAAGATATTAGTCCGGGCGCGCGAGAAGAAATTCATGTTGGAAATAACTAGGTAACGGTGTCAACATTGAAGTTCAAAGGAACCTGTGTAGGTGAGCTTGCCAAGCCCCACTGTCATATTTTCTCTTGGCCATACGTATTTTAACGCACTACAGAGCACATTTAGCGGCCATATTGTCATAAAACATATATAAAACTATAATTATTGTCGCAAAGCTATATTCTGGACCTCTATGCAATAACTACCCGATATGGTGTAAGTCGTGATGGAAACACCACTATTATGCGTGATGTTGTGGGGTAGTATAATTACTTGCCTCCTAAGTCCTAATGACAAGTACAGTGGGTGGTTGCATGACTTCCATGCCATAACAAATAATAGTCTACATAGATCTATCTCGATGTCTATAAAGGCCAATGAAACTATATCAAGTTTCAAGAGAAGTGAGTTGAACTTGACCAGAACCTTTTTTAGACTCTATTAGCCTTCAATGGAATTCTAGAGTTGATCTCCGTCTGCCCCTAGTAGAATTAGCGCATGGAATGAAACCACCTTGTAGTTGTGTGGATACTAATTCACGAGGATGCCGCTCCAGGGCTGTGGCTGATCAGTTGTTTCGGTGCTGACTCAATTCCATCATTACGAAATCCTGTAATTTACGATAAGAGGTGGGTATGAGCTCCACGAACACCTATGACATCCACAAGGAGACGAGATGCTCAGTAAGGTGAATAGAGTCAAACCCTCGAGCCATTGACGGAGGCTCCACAGCATCTGGACCTCAGGAGGCTGCCCGTTTGTGGCATATTCAATTTGAATATTAACGGCATGACGTCTAATCACTCGCGCCTCGCAGACGTTAGAGATGTCTGAACCGGGATATTTTGAGGAAACAAAGAGAGAGGTGATGAAGGAGGATAGATCTGTATTGTAGAATCTATGAAAGGACAGGGTATTTATACCCTTACAACGCTAGCAAACAAAATGACGAAGCAAATAAAGATCTCAAGTCTGGACTAGCAACCATAGCAAACGGGGTTATATCACAACACACGATCCAGGACGCAATGAACCTACTCCAAATCTTACCATTCTGCAATGCTATAATTGAGTCAGTAACTGTGAATTGGGATAGCATATATTTGACTTACATCAAAATTCCCAGAAAAGGCTTTTATCACTCCCTCTGGAGCAAGTAGTACAGATTTGCAAGTTTCATTCGGCTTACCAATGATACTATGACATATTCCATATTTTTGATCAAATATTGGACGTATGGCCTGGATTCCACCTTGTCCAGCGAAAACTTCGAAGCCAGCCAATTGTTGACTGCGAAGATCAATCTTGATCTGCTTTTGAGGGATTTGATAGCCGAAATTAACGCTTGGTGACTTTCCACCGTAGACAAGCTTGAAACCGGTGATAAATGAATGTTCATCTTCAGCAAGAACGGAGACAGCGATTTCCACAAGCCCACTGGAGATGGTTATTCTCTGTGGCAATAGTTTATGCACTCCACGACACCACTTGCACTTGCCATTGTCAAGAGGAGTGGTGTCGTTGTTATGAGGTCTATCGCATTGCACTTTTCCAACGGCCTGGTCCCACCCTAGATCATAAAATCGAATATTCCCAGGCGATTTAGGTATTGGAGCTCCAACCATCATACACCTATCTTTAATCCACTCGTTATGAAGCCACTGTAGTCTTCGATGACGTAGTGTCCCGGTTAGACGCATCAGTCTGCCAGTGCAGCGGTACATTAATCTCCAATCTTTACAACCCTCTTCCAAGAGATAGTTGAGATATCCCCGCTCTCGATGAATCAAAAACCGTGTTTTCCAAAAATCCTGATATTCAAATATGTAAACCATAGCTCTTGACGTAAGTCTCAAGTTGAGGTATTCAGATGTTGGAAGAAGATAGGCGATTTCGAAGCGGAGTTCGAGTGGAAGGGGACGAAAACAGTCATTCACTTGGACGCCTTTTTTCAGACGAGGTTTATATCCCATGTTTTCTGCCTTTGGGAAGGTCTTTGCTTCGGCTCGAAGCCCGATATATCGAAGGCATCTCGAGCTAGGAGCCCCGGTTTCTGGGATTACATGATCTAAAGGTTGCCAGTATTTGAAATTGCTCGTGGATGCGAAAGTCTGGTAGGAGGGAGAAAATGACTTACAGGTACGATATTGGGGCCCAGGGGCTTCTTTGACTACTTTGGACAATTTGTCGAGAGGCACGACTCCGTCGAAATGTTTTATCAACAATTTCCAGCAGCCTTTATGAAACGCGCATGATTCGGAAAAGCGGCCGTCCCAACCCCCGAACCGTTCGTATCTTTCTTTATCCTCACATTCTTCGATGAGTTCTCGAACTGGCATTAATCAGTGATATACGATCTGATAAGTTGCAACTGGGCAGAACCTACCGTTTTGTATCCCTGGAAGTGGAGTTCCACAAGACGCACATCGACGCCCACGGGAGCGATAAGAATACACACGTTTTTTCCCCATTAAGATGAAGTCGTTTTCAAATTGCACTTGGGGTTGATACAGGATGTTAAGTGTAGGGTGTGTCCACAGCTACTACAATGTGTCGATCATGATTGTATCATTGACATTGAATCATATATCTCTGCAAAACTTAGAAGCCATCCCTCACACCAAAAATACATAAATGTTGTCTTATTAGGGCTAGCCTCCTATAGTGGCTTCGGATTCACAGCTTTTGATAATGAGATATTTCAGCCCTTTTGACTGTGATCATTTTTTAAGCAAGATCGATTGCTGGATAAACGGTATTTTTCTTGGTCTGAGATGCTGTTCCAATGTTATTTTCACAAGATCTGGATTTCTTAGTCAGCCATATATTTCCATGGAACGGACCTCGGGATGGTCGGCCCGGCCGGGCTAAGGTGGGGCCTCCCATTTGTGGCAGCAAATAGTAGGCCTAGATTCAGCCTACAGTATATCTTGCATGTCGGGTCTTGGTGAGCATTCACAATATATTCAACTGATATCTTGTAAATGTGTGTATACAGGGAAGAATTGTGGGAGAGTGATTGATCATCATACTCCGTGGTATGACATATATTACTATGACACGCATACGTCCACTTTTTAGACTTGCGACGCGTTCATACTTCGTGCCCCGGTGGCTCCCATGAATATAGATAGAGTTCTAGTAAAAGTCATATATATTATTCGAAGACATTCGTAACCATAATGTATGTTTTAATATAGTGCTATTAGGTCATAAAATACACGAGTGTCCTAATAGTAAATTAGAGAAAACTTAGAAACCTAAACTTTGAAAGTTGACGACGGTAATCTATTCATCTTACTATTACGACTAGTACCCACTACGGAGTAAAGTCCTCCCTATCGCCCCATGTGTTCGATGTTTCTTTCTCTCCCTCGGCGATCTATTAGACGGACCTATGGATTTATAGATAGTTGCTCCACCACGAATTGAAACCGCATCCTCGTAACTCTACAAGCTTTCTAGTGGTTTCATTGTTGAATAGATAGACTTTCTGATATGACATTATCCAGAGGATGATTTAATTACTTACTGCGTTGGCATTGTGACGCTTTTCACGCCTTGTTATCCCAAAATCTTGTAAGCAGGCTCTTAGATAGTCGCACCATAGTCGCACGGCCCAGCAACCCAAAAGGGTTGTTGGACCGTGCGTCGGACCATGCTGTACTCCGTACTCCTTACGGAGAATTGATCCTGTTTCTGAATAACGCCGCGGGCTGGGCATGCATACGTTTACTGGGGCGAATTGCCAGACCAGTTTAATTTACAGCCCCCTCATTCCGTTCGGGTTAGTTTGTGTCGCGTCGCGTTGATATTCACCTCAAAATGCTCGAACACGCCCCCAAATTGTTTGCCAGACTATTTTGCGACCATGGGTGAAGCATCGCAGTATCATGGGTACCATCCTGAAGGACTGGGGTACATCGGCTCGGTTCTCAATTCATGCACCCAGCTTGACGAGATTGTCCATCGTGGCCGGAACATCGTACTTGATGGGAATTCGCTGGACTTGAGCTCAGTCGTTGCAATTAGCTTGTATGTGAATTCCTCACTCCGTCTTCTTATGACATTATCTGAGATACACACTAACAAGCAAATCAAGACATAAGATTGCGGCCGATATCACCGACAGCGAAACCGTGCTATCTCGATTAGAACGCAGTGTAGATCTACTCGCGGAAAAGCTTGAAAGGGGCGAAGTGGTATATGGAGTGACTACTGGATTTGGAGG
Organism: Penicillium griseofulvum; assembly: GCF_001561935.1. Classification (NCBI taxonomy): domain Eukaryota; kingdom Fungi; phylum Ascomycota; class Eurotiomycetes; order Eurotiales; family Aspergillaceae; genus Penicillium; species Penicillium griseofulvum. The sequence goes on along the minus strand of NW_024467471.1, from coordinate 784,219 downwards.
AAGCGCTGATACTCGCACAAACGATTATGCCGCCCTCCAACAGGCATTGATCCAGCACCACAATTCAGCCGTGGTTCTACCTGGAGACCGGAGATCTGGAGCAGGCTCCACACGTCTGCAAAGTTTGAAAAGTCATGCGATGCCTATTCCCATTGTTAAGGCGGCTATGTTAATTCGATGCAATTCCTTACTGCGAGCACATTCCGCCGTTCGATTCCAGGTCGTTCGAAATATCCTTACCCTCCTCGCATACGATATGACACCAGTGGTACCGCTGCGAGGAAGTATCTCCGCTTGTGGGGACCTCACACCTTTGGCGTACATCGCCGCGGCAATTGAAGGGAATCCTGATATAGCGATTAATTGCGGGGAGGGTCAGAACCATCGAATCATCCCGGCCAACCAGGCTCTCCAGGAAGTAGGGTTGGCACCGCTTGAATTTGGGCCAAAGGAAGGTCTGGGTCTTTTGAACGGAACTGCGTTTAGTTGCGGTGCAGCTACTCTAGTTCTATTCGAGGCAAACCAGCTTGTCGTTTTGGCGAACTTGCTTACCGCAATGGGGACTGAGGCTTTGCTGGGATCGCGATACAACTATCATCCGTTCATCGCCGAGGCTCGACCCCATCCAGGCCAGCTAGAGTCTGCTGCGTTTATTTTCGAATGCTTAGCTGGTTCTAAGCTGGTGCGTGGGGCAGATCCTGATGGGGAAGGCCTGGCGCAAGACCGGTATGCGCTACGCACATCGACGCAGTGGATCGGTCCTCAGCTAGAGAACCTCGCACTCGCACTTGAACAAGTCCAGACGGAACTGAATTCTACCACGGACAACCCACTTCTGGATCTTACCGAGGAGCGGGTTCACCATGGAGGAAACTTTCAAGCTGTATCGATAACATCGGCAATGGAGAAAACTATGGGCGTGATGCAGATGCTAGGGAAAATGATCTTCTCGCAATGCTCGGAGATTCTCAACCCGATGCTTAATAGAGGACTACCACCAAATCTCAGCACTGACGATCCGAGTCTCTCGTTCGCTTTCAAAGGTGTTGATATCAACATGGCTTCATATATGTCTGAATTGGCATACCTAAACCACCCGGTTAGCAACCATGTCCAGTCCGCAGAGATGCACAACCAAAGCCTGAACTCTCTGGCTTTGATTGCTGCTCGTTATGCAGGCGACACTGTCGAAATTCTGGCGTTAATGTCTGCGACATACCTGTACGTTCTGTGTCAAGCCTTGGATCTTCGTGCTATGCATCTTGAGTTTGTGTCTCAAGCTCGCAAGGATGTAGATAATGCAAATGCACAGCTGTTTCAGTCCAGCGGTGCAGATGTCCAACTCTCATACAGCCAAGAAAACATCTGGAAAGAACTCATGAGCCACTGGGAGCGAAACAACACTAGCGATCTTCACAAACGGAGCGAAGTTACCGCCAATGATTCCTTGGGCGTTGTCATCGACATTCTGGGTGACCAGGTCGCTGGGAAAGAACTTCGGCAGTGGAAGAGTACCGTTGCCGGTATCTTAGAGACAAAGTACGGAGCCAACCGAAAACTCTTCTTCCAGAGCAAATCGGCTGCACCGTATCTTTGTAATTCATCACGGAAACTCTATGGGTTCGTGCGTCAGACTCTTGGGGTCCCCTTGCATCGGGGTTTGGTGGATCATCCCGCCTATGACTCCGGCGAAAAGATTGTGAAAGAATCAATCGGGTCGAATATTGGAAAGATATATGCGGCTTTACGAGCGGGCGAGTTCCGTGGGGTTATTCTGAGTTGCAGTGGTATTACTATATAGGGGGCTGTGGCCGCCGGGCCGTCCCGCCTAAAGGGGTTTAAGGGCCACTTGTGGCTGTCCTGGCCGTGTTAAATATCACTACATACACGTATGAAGACAAATTAATTCCGGGTCTAAGGTTACAATAGATTTAATTTTGGTTTTTGTTTAATTGATTGGAATTTTGGACTTGATGTGTTCTCCAATGACACTGTTATCTTGAATTTGCAGATCAACCCTCCCATGTCACCTCCATAATAGAGAGGTATGATTTTGATGGCTGGGATGTTCTCGTTACTTTAAATCGCGGGTCTGCGTCTCTGAAAAGATTTTTCCAATCATCTGGTGTGCGCTCCTGGGCATTCTGCAAAGCAAGCATGTACATATCGTAGTCCCTGGTTATTTCATTAGTATATAGTCCCATAACCCCAATGAGGATAAAAGTCGTACCGTGCCTCACGCTCTTTCAAGTAATGCACCTCTCCATATCCAGGAATGATGCGATCATTTAGTACAATCTTAGCCCCTGGTTTCAGAGCTGGTATCAAAGCCTGTAGGATCATGCGGGCGTATTTGTTTGACCAGTCGTGCAAGATGTGACGCAATAAATAAACATCAGCACCATGCACCGGCTGGGGTTGGAAAAAGTCATGTTTTTGGAAGCGAATTCGATCCTGGAGGTTAGCCGGCAAAGCTTGTTCACCCTGGAAAATAACTTCAGGACGATCTTGCACAATGCACTGAATTGTGGGGCAGTGATCCGTAAGTGCACGGGCGATATGGCCAATGCCGCCGCCCACATCGACCACCGTGATATCTCCTGATCCAAACGGGAAGTGATCGACTAGGTACTGTGGGGAGTAGCCTGGTAGCTGAGCGAGCCAACTCATGGCTTTAGCAAAGATCTGCGCACGTTCGGGCATATTGGCGAGGGCTTGGAAGACTGGGAGATCAGTGCCATTTTGTAGACTCCATCCCTGTTTGTTATTAGCAAAGTTGCATTTTAGATGGTCGTGGGGAATGATTACGCTATGTTGGGGCTCTTCGGAGTCATTGTTCTGCGATACGGCTTCGGCAATCTGGAATAATTAGCGTATGAATAGGAACTTGGTTGTTGGCACATACTTTAAGGGCACCGGGCATGGTCTCGCCAAGTCCGACCAGCATCCAAGTACGCATGCCCTCGTTCTCTGATAGAATACGGGAACCAGCTGTGTGGATGAAGAAATCAGGCTGTTCTTGGTAGAAGACATGATAGGTGGCGGCATGAGACATCAATCGGCGAACAATATTCTCATTGCGGCTAACGCGCTGGGCTAGATCTTTGATGGTGGTTCCCTCACTTGGGAATTTCTCAAAGATCTTCAGGCGAACCAATGCCAATATACTCAAAGAAGGGTTACGCTAAAGAGGTTAGTTAGTGTGAAAGGAGTAAATTTTGTTTACTCACCAATTCAGGGCTACCCAAGAGTGCTGGATCGGTCAAGAGATCACGCAGCTCATCTAGTAAGCCCAGAAGCTTGATGCGTGCAGCTAGAGCATTTGAATCTGGCGCATCAGTCTGCAGCACGGCGGGTAATCCATGTTCGAAAGTAGGTTCCGGGATTCCCTGCGAAGATAGATCGTCTGCTAGAGTACGGACAATCTCAGCAATTTCGTTGCCACGACTGGTGAGGTTTCCACGATCCATTGAGGGCAATGAAGTATATGATTGAAGTGTTGGGAGTCAAAAGAAACCACTTCTTAAGGGAGAACACGTGCAACGAAGTATGTTGTACTTGGCTTGCTTATAGATCCATGCCAATGTCTCAGAATGAATGCAACGGATGCAACCCCTCTCTTGGTTGTTGGCCCCCGACCCCTGTCAATTGAAAACGCGCTATTGTAACGCCACCTGCACCGTGATAAAACGTGATAAAATGACGGGGGGTTACCTCCGTTTGGAATATGGGTCATTGTTCAACAGGGATTATAATGCGCAAAGGCCGTGATCTTCCTCGGCTTGAAGTTCCTTGTCGTGATAGGAGAAATAAGAGTTACTACTTTCAGCGATGACCAAAGTACCAAAAAAACAAATGGTATTGGTTACAGTATAGAATATTTACATTTACTCTAACGTGGCTGTTCAAAGAAATAAGAAAAAGCAAAGAAACTTGAGGATTAGGAGAAACTCGCAGGCTTAGCTAGCTTTCCTTCGTTACTCCTGTCAACACTGAGAGAGGATGAGGCAGCCCCTTTGAGACGCGCAAGCGAGGCCAGTTCAACTTCAAGCTCGTCCTCGCCGTCTTTGCGCTGTTTTTTGGAATTTATAGAAAAATAGTGATCACCCTTGAAGTGTGAGCCGTTCGAGGAGGTATGCGTTTTGTTTCGGTTCGTACAGGCCTGGAAGAATGCAGGCACGAAAGGCAAAAGGCCGACCATCAGAACAAAATCATTCTCGATACGATTCCAAATGCCGAGTTGCGCACAGAGGTCTGCCGAGATTAGTCTTAGGGCTGGTAAGTATTGGCTAGAAGAGACGCTTACAGATGAGGTCCAAAGGTTGTGGGCCGTCAAGCAAAAATGTCATAAAATAAAGTTTGACCACAGAAAAGGCGAAAGCCCTGGTCCAATTAGTTGAGTTGCAAGTAAGGGAGATGGTCTTGCTTACACCAGCCCCAAGCTCATAAGTCCAATTGTACTGATTTTCTTCCAGCGGGCCATTTGCAGCTTCCAAACCACAATGGCTGGGTATACGGAGAAGGCGATATTGATGAACGAGGAGATACCGCATAGTACGCAGGCGTAGGTGATCTGGATCGAGCGAGGCCAACACTTGGCCGTGGGATATTTGTAGGGATTCCATTGTGCCGCCACCGGGTTACACATCACCCAGGTTATTATGAAGCCGACAACTGCCAGTACGTTAATTGTCACGCAAAGACCCCAGATGACAATTCGGAGCCAGAGTGCCGGGCGAAATAGTCGAACAAGTAGAATAGCGATGCAGACTTTCGGAAGCTCTATGCTTAGAAATGACCAATTGTTCGACATGATTGCCCAGAAAGCAGCCTTGGGAACGGTGACCGGTAAATTGGTGGCGTCGAGATCCTTCGCGGCATTCAGTGCTACCTGAAAAACAGAAGCTTGCACTATAGCAAAACCCCAAGAAAGGGTTAACATGATGTCCTCCCAGTAAGAATTTTGAGTCGTATGTCGTGACTGTGCAAATATGCGCATGAAGAATAGTATAGTGCTGATACATGCGAACGGCCATGTTACCGCAGAGGCAACAACGGCGATGCGGTCGATCTCCTCACCGGTGGCCATGGTTGGGGAAGGAGGTGAGAATCACTGATAGGAATGAATGGCCTCTTTTGTATAGGAGACAAGAATGCTTGCTTTTAGACTTTATCATTGTCTTAGCCGACAGGGTAAATGGGTGCGTGGCCTCCGCAGGGGTGGCAAAGATGTGCATGATGCGTACAAGCGATGTAACCAACTTTCAACTTTGCTTGAAGTGTCTGTGTTGGCCCCATAGTTTCTTACACTGGATTTGGCCCCCAAAAGGCGTAATAAATGAAACTTCAACCAATTGAACATTGTTATACAGGGACAAGGAGTAAATTGGAAACGACATTGATATCCAATCATAGTATAAAATCCGACGCTAAGAATATGTGACGATAGCTGCATGATAGTATAGTCCGTTCCCATGAACATAAATGGAAGGACCTTTAGTCTTTTTTGTCAATTTCCACTCTTGCATTTTCGTTTCAAAGTAAAGGACAAACATGGCTATCTTGAAATTCGATATCAGATCTCTTCTGGATCAAGTGGCTGCCTTATCCGTGGGAATAATTGCGTATTCGGAAGGAGACCGGGCTGACCCGGTAAAGATCAGCTATGCCGAACTACGCAAACAAGCATTGCAAAGAGCATCATGGCTGCAAAAACTTGCAGAATTTCGCCGAGGGGGTGTTATCCTGGTTCATTTTCAGTATCATTTGGATAATATCATATGGTTTTGGGCCACCATCCTAGCTGGTAGTGTGCCAGCCCTATCTACTCCTTTGGTTAGCACGACCGAGGGCCGTAAGGCCCATTTCAAGCATCTACACAATATGTTGCAGGATCCTTTGCTGCTCAGTCGTCAGAATTTACTCGCAGATTCATTCGCAGAGAATAAAATTCTACGTACTGTAGCAGTGGAGGAATTTGAAGATTCCGGGTTCAAAGAATCAACCACGGATATTGCCACATACAGCCACATCAATGGAGATGGAGAGGATCATGCCAACAGCGATGTAGCTGTTCTCATGCTCACATCTGGAAGCTCTGGAAATTGCAAGGCAGTGTGCCTGACACATCAGCAAATATTTACCTCGATTCGTGGAAAATTGGCGGTGATGCCAGTTACCAATGGCAGTTCCGTGCTCAATTGGATTGGACTAGATCACGTTGCCAGCCTGACGGAAACACACCTTCTTGCTATGTACGCGGGTGTCGATCAGATCCAGATTCAGGCGCCCGATGTACTTAGCAATCCACTGCTATTTCTGCGGTTGCTGACCAAACACGAAGTCTGCATGACCTTCGCCCCGGACTTTTTTTTGCGCAAGCTTCTAGTGACATTGGATACGGCGTCCAAAGAGGCTAAGCAAGAATTTGATCTCAGCCCACTACTCTATTTGATTTCGGGTGGAGAGCCCAACAATGTCGATACTGGTTCGCGCGTTACAAGGCACCTACAAAGCCTGGGGGTTTCACCATCAAACCTCATCACCCCGGGTTTTGGTATGACCGAAATCTGTGCGGGGGGCGTTTACAATCGCAATTTCCCTGATATCGATATCAAGGCGCAACGCGAAGCTGGCGCTCTTGGATCCAGCATTCCAGGCATCGAGATACGAATATCGCCCATTGATGCAAACGAGCCGAGCCCTGCGCCCCAGTCCAATGGTGTGGGCGGTGGAGCTGCCAATCACGCCGGTGTACTGGAAGTACGTGGACCTGTCGTGTTCTCAAGATACTTCAACAATGACGAGGCCACCAAGACTGCCTTCACGGAGGATGGCTGGTTCCGGACCGGAGATCTTGGTATAATCGATGCCCAGGGCCAGCTAAAGCTGGCTGGTCGACTCAAAGAGTTAATCAACATTAACTCGGTCAAATTCCTACCTTATGAAATTGAAAGTGCTATTGAACAAGCACGTATACCAGGAGTGACCCCTTCGTTTGTTGCGTGCTTTTCCTACAAGGAAACCAGCATCAGCCCCGAGGAAATCTACGTCGTATATCAACACGATTTTGCAAGCGATGATATCGAGGCCCGCATGTCAACACTTCACGCGCTGATGCGCACTGTCATTCTGTTTACATCTGCACGGCCACGAGTCCTGCCCCTGCCGCCTGGTGTCCTGGAGAAGACAACCCTAGGAAAGTTGTCGCGACCGAAAATTCAAAACGCGTTGGCAGAGGGGAAATACAGGGACCAGGGAATCTTCAACGATCGGGTACTACAAGAATATCGAGAGGCGCACTTCTCCGGTCCTAGCAATGAGATTGAGCACAATCTTGTGGCGGTTTTCAAGGAGACGCTCGGACTCGACAAGGACATTAGTATCGATATGCCGATTCTGGACACTGGAATCAGTTCAGTGGATTTGATTCGATTGAAGAGAGCTGTTGAGGAGGATCTCTGTATTGAAGATATTCCCATGATCACCATCATGACCAACACAACCATTCGAACCCTGGCAGCAGCTATCCAGAAGCTCGAGACCTCAGATCTCACTACCGTGTATCAACCTGTTGTCACACTACAACCACACGGATCCAAGACGCCTTTGTGGCTGTTCCACCCGGGAGTCGGGGAGATTCTAGTTTTCCTCGCGTTAGCTCAGCATTTCCCAGACAGGCCCGTCTACGCAATGCGACCCCGCGGCTTCAACCCGGGCGAGGAGACCTTCCAGGACCTCGCCAACCTCCATGCCACATACTACAAAGCCCTGAAGGAAAAACAGCCTAATGGACCCTACGCCTTAGCAGGATATTCATATGGTGGCATGGTAGCCTTCGAACTCGCAAAGAAGCTTGAATCAGTCGGCGACGAAGTGAAGTTCATAGGCAGCTTTGACCTACCACCATATATCAGGCATGTCATGGGTCGACTAGACTGGACAGGGTGTCTTTTACACGTCGCCTTTTTCTGTGACCTCTTTTCGGAAGACCGTGCTGATGAATTGGCACCTGAAATTCGCACTTTGCCTAAGTCAGAGCAGCTGGCACGAGTGTTTGCCGAAGCAAACCCAGTTCGTAGGGCTGAGTTGGGAATAACACTTACCTCGCTGGATACCTGGACTGAAGTAACCTTCTCCCTTGCAAATATAGGTCGTAACTACGATCCATCCGGTACAGTTTCTTGTATGGATGTTTTCTTCTGTGATCCGTTACGAGGTGTGGCTGCATCGAGGGAAGAGTATCGCTACAAACAACTGAATCGTTGGGAGGAGTTTGTTAGCAATGATCTCAAGTTCCATGAGGTGGATGGACAGCATTATACGATGATCTCCCCTGAACGTGTACCGAAGTTTCAACAGAAGTTGAAAGACGTTCTTTCTGCGAGGGGCGTCTGATTACATGGTTACCTGAATTACATGTCGCAGTTTATTTGTTTCATTCCACTAAGCAAATTCGATGAGCTATGCCGATCCATTTCATATAAACTCCATCAGTTATTTTGTTCAGCCACTTTTTCAGTTTCTCACATGAAAATGCCAAGTATATTGATGATGTCGTTTCTCGATATAAGCGCTGTATCAGAGTAAACGAGTCAAGTAGATAGTGAATTCTCTATGCTACAGGCTTTCCTTTGGCCAAAATATCAACCTGGTCCTGTAGGAATTGCAAAGTTACACTCGTTTCCTTCCCTTTCTTCAATAGGTACTTCGAAGAACCGGGGCTATATTCAATACTCGCAACCTGGGGCGCTAATGTGATACGCCAAGCCAACAAAAACCCCGCCACGTTCCAAGCCACCTCCTCGGAGGCGGTTAGAAAAGCATCAGCATAGTAGTTCTGAGTTTTATCGCGTCTTTCAGTGAAGTTATCGGTGTACGTGTCTACCCACGTATTGTATAATTCTAAGACCGATGAAGGGAGTGTCGAGAGTACCTCTTCGGCCTCTAACATGCAGTCCCCTTCCCCAGGCCTAAGGTCATCGAAATCTCGCCAGATGAAATTGGTGCCATAATCAGCAAAGATTCGATAGTGCCGCGGATCTTCTGCTGATGTAGGTGCAGCGGTTGACAGAGATGTAGATGGCTCATGAGTTGACATTTCGACAATGGTTGGTTCTGACTGTCGCTCTTCCAGTATATTCGTGATTTTCAAAACAAAGTCAAAATTGGTTTCCACCAGAACAGAATCTTCTTCGGACTTCGAAAGAGGCTTTTCAGCAAGGCTACGCCATGCGTCGCCAATATTCCTGGCAGTTTTGATGTATCGTTGAGACTGAGACTGACTGCAAAATACTGCCAGAGGTTTGAGAAGGCCAGCAGCCATTGTTGCAGACGGGTGAGTCGCAGAATAGAACGAGATACTCAGAGGGAGAGTAATCGTGTAGATGGGGTCGTGTGATGGTCGAGTTATAAGACGAGAGGAAGTAGGAATATTCGGTCTTTATCAATTAGTTTCACATGGGCGCTTAGAACACCCTACCGATATTATAACCAAATACAAATTATAGATTACCAATACAAAGTGTTTTCATCTTTTCCCATTGTCTCTACCCTCGTCCCTGCTGAAGCTATTCTAGAATTCTCTATGATTCCTTCCAGTCTATCCCACCCCCTCCCTTCTCCTCTACCTAGTCTACCTCGACACTGCTAAAGCTATTCCGGCGGCAGCTACCTGGCATCACATGCAACGAAGTGGGCGTCATTACCTACATCGGCAAGCATACCTCCATTCTGGTACCGGCCATCATCCGGTATAATGCCACAGAGAATAATGCGATCGGACTTTAGTTCACACCACCCGAGAAAGCGCCCGGCATCAGCGTCGATTAGATCTACGCAACGCTATCCGGTGAGCTCAACACGCAGATGGCCCACCAACTGACGAACTATCCGATCGAGCTGCATGCACAACCCTAGCGCGATGGGTACGTGGGCGCGCTAGCCCTGACACCGACGGAGGAGATTGCCTTTAGACCGCCTATCGACGAAAGCAGATGCCAGAGCTGGACAAGCACTGGTCTTCCTCGGCCGGAGTCAAGAATACGGAGACGGTCAAAAGTCTCAACCCCATGCCAGCCGGGGGATTCGCTAGCTACACTGCCGATACGAACGGCTGCCTCGAGTGGTATGTCCACGCGATCGAGGCCCATCCCTCTCAGGTGCCCTACCGCGACTTGATCCCTCGGATCCGTGAGTTCGTTGCGCAACTACGGCGTCAGGATAACCAGACAGAGCTCAACCGTGTCGCATATATCATGGCACACAAAGACCTGCATTTTGCTCACACCATGTGCGACCCAGACCACCCAGGGTGTCCAATCAGTACGGTCCTATACTAGGATTTCAGTGGTCCCTGGCCCGAAGTGGAACCCCCCGCGAGCATTTCCATGGAACATGAAGTGGTGCTGACCCGCATGGAGCGATTGTTCGAGCAAACCTGCCACGAAAAGGGCCCAGAGAATATTTTGGAGCGGACTCGGCTGAATGCAAAGCGGGACATGATGCAGACGGCAGTCAATCACATTCAAGCTATCGTCAAGGTCTCACAGGGTCGCGTGGCCCACTGGCGCGCGGTGGCGGAAGCTACCCTGGAAGGATTTCAGGCATGATGCGTATGATAATTATAGATCAATACATGTGTAGTCAAGGGGATACATTAGTTGTGTTTCTTCAATCTCGGGGGGTTCGGTGTTTTTTTGTCCAAGTCTAAGCGATAGCTTTGAGTATGGATAAAATCCTAGCAAGCTTCCCTAGTAGCTCTGTCCCTTCGTCTCTCTGTTGCATTATTCTATGACTTCTATATAGTCAATACATTTACATTCTGCATATTCGTACCCTTTATGGTCCCGGGATAGCACCCAAAAAGGGTATGAGCTCGACTGTGTGCATTCACGGTGTCACTTCCCAATTATCCTACACTATGCTCTACGCATTTTCTCCCATCTCGCTGTCGCCAATGCGATTTTTCGAGGACAAAATGAGCACACTGCATATCTATCCTTAGCTGCGAGCTTTGTCCATGAAGCACGCCGCACGCCTTCCCTCCTTCCTTTCCGTCGTCCCTTACTATCTCTAGTCTCGACCCATCCTCGTCGACGGAGCTCACCGCGTATGCTCTTCACTTTGGTGAGCTTTACCTGACTGACTGGTCCCCACTGACGATACATAGTACATACTACACCCACCCTTGCGAGCCGCGACCGATCCTCATGACGAAGCACACCGGGCACTTTATTTTCTTGCTTCCTTTGCCCCTTACTCTCGCGAGTTTTGATCGGTCCTCATCGTCACTGCACACCGCAATCACGTTCACGAGCTTCAAGCAACTCTCATCCACGAAGCACATCGTGCTTTTCGGTCAGCCCAAAATCTCATTCTCACGCGCACGTTTCTCGACACAACCTAAGAATGTACCCCGACCTACAAAATCATATAGAGGGCTTTGCGTTTATAAACTACAATACTCGTCAGTGGTCTTTGGCTTCTCCCATAGGCTATAGCTGGATTTCTTTCTTTCTCCCTCCATTATAGCTTCCATAAACTCACTACATTCCGCATCTTCATGCCCTCTATACTCCTTATGTAGCCCCAAAGACCTACCAAAGATAAACAGCTTCGTAATCTCTCTAGATCGCTTCCCCTTGTGGACTGGCCTCTATTACTCCTTGGTCGCATAGTACTTCAGGGTAGTAGCATCATCTAGGCCTCCCTATTCTGCTATTGAGATCTTAGAAATAGCCCAGATAGCACTCGGATCATATCCTCGCGCACTCAGTACTAGGTAGACCCTATCCACAGCCCATCGTAGTAACGTGCACAGTGTCGCGACGAAGCATAGTCATGATCTAGCCTAGCGAAGACTTCCATGCGACCTTGATTAACGATAAAGCAGTTTAATGAGACTGAATTCAGCTCCATATCCGATAGTTCCATAAGTCAACAAACTACTGTTTACCGGTCGAGACTGGTTGCTTCCAGTTAGAGGGCCGACAAATCACCCCTGAGAAGGACGATCAAAAGTATCCACAAGCAGACAAAGCGAAGCTAAAGATGAGATCGTTGTACCTAGTATTCACAGTATCTAGAGTAGAATCTGGATATGCTCTTTGTGCTGCTAGTCTGCCTCTTCATATGTGGGCACAATACAATCTCAGACCTGATACATGGGCCCCACTTGCAGATTCTAGCAACCCACGATCTATGCTATCACAAACTAGCTACATTTATCGTTACTCCTAGTACTAGTGCTAGTCGCTCACATACATGAACTTCTTAGGTGTTCAGGGCGGCCCAAGGTCTGTGCTTAAGTGGGCATCCGCCTGGGCGACCATGGCTGTACGACATGACACAAGGGCCGTGCACGCCATACCAAACACAGTTTAGCGTGTAACCTTAAACGATCTATAAGTTGTGCTGCATGTCAACGACCTAGGTATATCTTCAGTCAACAACATAGTGCGTTTCTATAAAAGATAGGTGAACAGGATAAATTTCAGCATACAAATGAAGCCTCTGGGTTGATTCCTGCTAGAGCCAAGGATATTATCTAGTGGCGTAAGCCTATAGAGTGTGTGTGCACAGTCTCACATCTGCTTTTTACGACTCTAGGAACTATCCGGACCTACACTACTGCCTCAATAAACATAGAAAATGGTGTAAGATTATTGTGTAAGTAGTTGAAGAGGGAAAGTTGCAAAATGGGGGGTCCCCGCGACGACGCCCCCAGTGCAAACGAGACAAAAGTCGTTCCTGGCGAAATACGCCGTCCCTGATCCTTGGGGGTATAAATACCCCCTCCTTTTTTCTTTTCTCTCTTTTTTCTTTCTTCCTTCTTCATCTCCCCAACTCTTCATACCATCCAAAAAATTTTATCCACTCTTCCATTTTCCATCAAGGCTTCCATCAAGCTTCAGCCTTCAACATGTCTGACACCACACAGTCATGTTCATCATCTATCATATTGTTACATCGTAATGTACTACATCATATCCTCCTCCAACTTGTCTTCTCTTTCCTGACTTTCATTCATCCTTTAGGTAACTCAACCACATGACACGTCCCTCAACCTGTCTTGACTCAACCACATACATGTCTTGACACAACCACATGACACGTCCCTCAACATGTCTTGACTCAACCACATACATGTCTTGACACATGACACGTCCCTCAACACGTCTTGACTCAACCACATGACACGTCCCTCATCATGTCTTGACTCAACCACATGTCTTGACACATGACACGTCCCTCAACACGTCTTGACTCAACCACATACATGTCTTGACTCAACCACATACATGTCTTGACACAAAGTCATCTCTATCAGGCATAAGACTTATGTCTTTCTCATTCCACTTTGATGACCGCTCCAACCAACCAACCATTTCAAACAATCAAGTCTCCAACCAATTAATTCCAGTCTGACCGTGGCGGGCTTCGGCTTCAGGACAATCGGCAGACTGGACGAACAACCAACTTCAAACCATCAATTCAACCATCCACTTCAAAACAAAAAAAGAAGGAAAGAAAGGAAGAGGAAAAGCAGGAAAAACAAAAAGAAAGAAAGAAAGAAAGAAAGAAAGAAAGAAAGAAAGAAAGAAAGAAAGAAAGAAAGAAAGAAAGAAAGAAACAAGAAGGAAAAAAAGAACAGAGAAAACAAAAAAGAAAACAAAAAAGAAAACAAAAAAGAAAACAAAAAAGAAAACAAAAGCTTCAACCATCCACCGCAACTTCAACCAACCAATTCCAGTCTGACCGTGGCGGGCCTTTTGACTTCAGGACAATCGGCAGACTGGACGAACAACCAACTTCGAACAACCAACTTCGAACAACCAACTTCGAACAACCAACTTCGAACAACCAACTTCGAACAACCAACTTCGAACACACCTCAAATCAACCGAATCCAATCATCCAACTCCAGTCTGACCGTGGCGGGCTTCGGCTTCAGGACAATCGGCAGACTGGCCAATCAACCAACTTCAATCAATCACTTCAAAAAGAAAGAACGAAAAAAACAAACAAAAACAAAAAAAAAAAAAAAAGCTTCAACAATTCATTCATCGCAACTTCAATCATCCAATTCCATCCAGTCTGACCGTGGTGGGCTTTGGCTTCAGGACAATCGGCAGACTGGACGAACAACCAACTCCAATCGAGCAACGAATCCAATCAACCCCCATATCGAATCATCCAATCCCAGTCTGACCGTGGCGGGCCACTTGGCTTCAGGACAATCGGCAGACTGGACGAACAACCAACTCCAATCGAGCAACGAATCCAATCAACCCCCATATCGAATCATCCAATCCCAGTCTGACCGTGGCGGGCTTCGGCTTCAGGACAATCGGCAGGCTGGATGAACAACCAACTTCAAACCATCAATTCAACCGAATCAAATCATCCAACTCCAGTCTGACCGTGGCGGGCTTCGGCTTCAGGACAATCGGCAGACTGGACGAACAACCAATCGAATCGAACAACGAATCCGATCGACCAACGAATCCAATCGAACAACCGAATCCAATCAACCATTCCAGTCTGACCGTGGCGGGCCATTTGGCTTCAGGACAATCGGCAGACTGGACGAACAACCAATCGAATCGAACAACGAATCCGATCGACCAACGAATCCAATCGAACAACGAATCCAATCGAGCCCCCATATCGAATCATCATCCAACTCCAGTCTGACCGTGGCGGGCTTTGGCTTCAGGACAATCGGCAGACTGGTCGAGCAACCACTTCAAGCAACCACCTCGATCAATTGCCCACCTCGATCAATCCAATTTAGCAATCCAATCAGCAACTCCCAGTCTGACCGTGGCGGGCCATTTGGCTTCAGGACAATCGGCAGACTGGTCAACTACCTACTACAATCATTCAATCACCACTTCTGTTGCCTTTTTATCTGCCATAGAGGTGACTAGACCAAACATGTGCGCTTTACCACATCCACTCCAACAAGGATTCAAAAGCATTCAAGCATCCAAACATCCAACCACCTACAAACAGAATATCCAAGGATCCACAAGCCTCCACAAACAAGTCTCCACATCCGAGCATAGAGGCATCAAGACATCCACATTCAAGCCTCTATAACCGAGCATCCCAAACAAGCCTACACATTCGAGCATCTAAGCATCCACATCCAATGGTCCAGCTTGAAGAAAAACACCAAAGTCTCGAACTATTTCAAATATACATACAGAATGATCGTCCTCAGAGGCCGCTCGTCAGGAGATCACAACATGCCCCCATTCAAAGGAGCCTCTCAATACCATTTCCTATGGTGGGAAAAAAGGATTGTTGCTTGAGATCAGCGCTTGATCACTTTATCACTTCGACCGGTCAATCATCCACATTGGCCCATCCACATTCAGCCGCCTACAATGCTTGTGCTTCGAAGAGGAATTGAGAAGGAATGGAAAAAGATGGTCTTGGACAACAAGATTCTTTGTAGGAGGGTCTCTTTTTATCGTGTACTATGTTCTCATTAGATAGCCTTGATCAATTCATGATGTTGCATGCAGCAGCCTCTTTGAAACATACGCAGTCTTTCTGTAGGCATAACCCAGGGCTGAAAGGTCAACTCCGGTAGAATCAATAAATGAACCAGTACACCAATCGATTGAAAACAAATTTATGCAAGTCGAGGAAAATACTATATTGTTTCGTTAAGATGTGACGTTAAGCCTCATCTAGAGATACATTGATAGACCTTGGCTCTCTACTTTGTATCTCGATAGATTATTCTTCCCTCTATATAGCGACCTTCGTCTCTTGTGGCATCTTAACTAGATCCACGATAAGGACTGATGCTCATTTCTACTATCTTATAGCCTGCCATTAATCTTAGTCGGCGATGTATCCGAGCCTACTTTTCAGTATCAGGAATAACCCCTTTTTCTGCCTGTATACCATCCTTTTCAGTCATGCCATAATCAGTCTCAAGCTCCTGTCGCAAAGGCACATCTTTCTCCATAAGCACCAATACACAAGCAAGACCGCAGAAAGCAATCGATACCTCCCAGACAAGCTTAAGGGAGTCAGAGAATACCCCAATAACTTCGCTCCTCACCGGTTCCCTTAGGCTGTCAATGAAAACATTGGACGCGTGCTCGTAGGCGTGACCATCAGAGAGCATTTGTCGCACACCCGCATCAGAAATACGATAGGCGTATTGATTAAACTGATTGTTGAAGATGCTAGCCGGAATAGCCACGCCCCATACATTTCCAAAGCTCCGCATAAACGCCCAGGTTGCTGTGGCTGCTGCCTGGTCCGACTCAGCGAGTGGAGCCTGGAACGCAGGGAGCAAAGTGTTCAGGATCATTCCCGAACCGAGCGCAGCAATGACCTGAAAAACGATCCACTCCGCATCGGACGAGTAGCGGTCGAGGTGAGCAAACAGACCAATACCCAATGTGAGGATAACAAAGCCCACCAAGTGAAGGGCTTTGTATTTTCCAAACTTCGAGAGAATTATCACTGCAATCACGGCGCCGGGAATTGCAACGAGGGTCATTGGCAGCATTTGAACGCCTGCTCGGGCTGCCGAAGACCCCAGAATAACCTGGAAGTAAACCGGAATAAAGAACAACACCCAGTATAGAAGAAGTGAGAACAGGTATGTGTTGGTGAAGACCACGAGGGAGGTTCGATTTCTAAACAGACGCAGTGGAACGACGGGCTCGTGGCAGAACTTAGATTGTTCGAAGACCATGAATATAACCAGACCAGCTAGTCCTAGGACTAATGGCACAATTATCTCCCATGATCCCCACGCGTAGCGTGAGCCTCCGTATGTCAATGCACAGAGAACTGCTGCCGTAGATCCCATGATGAGGAAATTGCCGATATAGTCGATACGCTTGATTCTTTCGGAAAAGGTGGTCTCGCGCTGATAGTTAGTGTGAAGAAATAGGAAAAGAAGCACCAGCGCAAACCCGCCAACAGGTAGGTTGATATAGAAAACCCATCTCCAAGTAGTTCGTTGGACAATGATTCCACCCACAAACGGGCCCATCGAGCTGCCAACGGAGTACACGGTGAGCACGATGGCGATGAAGTTTCCGCGCTCACGTAGTGGGACGAGATCTGATACGATAACATCGACGATCATATTGATGCCACCGCTTCCAATCCCTTGGATGGCGCGTCCGATGATGAGCATGTTTGCGCTATTCGCCCCACCACAGATGCCGCTTCCCAGGGTGAAGACAGCGACGATGAATATCGTCAACCATCGACGGCCGAAGGCGTTGGCTAGCTGGCCAAATAGCGGCTGAACCGCTGCACTGGAGAATGTCAGAAATTGTCAGTTTCGGACACAGGTCACTATGACTAGCGGCAGGGAATAACGCTACCTAGTGAAGAAGAAGGCGTTCGTGATCCAGACATAATTGTCGCCGATGTTAAGCTCCCGCACGATTACTGGCATTGACGTCGAAACCACCGTATTCTCAAGTGCAGACAGGAGACCGGTCACGCAGAGGGCAAAGATAATGGCCCAGAACTGAAACCCTCTTTTCATTGGCAGAGGTTTGGCGATCGCTTGCTCATTGCGATGCTCCTCTCGCAGCACATTTTCTTGCAGTTCGTGGTCTGTTTCCACTGCCATAGCTGAGAGAAGTTGCTAGGGCACGACGATACTATCTCTAAAGAGAGAAAACATTTGTTTTAAAGACCATGGGCATACTCATTCGGTGATGGGGATATAATCTGGCCGACATTTTTCAGCTTCATGCTTCCCCTTTAGCTGGCATTAGTTCGGATTTTGTTATATGCCCATATCCGATCCCATAGATGGCATTTCGTTGCCAGTGAGGTTTATACCTTGGCCCCCTACAAGGGTTTGTAGGGGCCTTAAAATCAATACGATCAATACGATCAATAAGATCACCTAAGTTGTCGGAGACATCCGAGAGCCAAAAATATCATTCGGGGGGACTATTGGCCCGAAATCCGTTGGCCGAAATCCGTTGGCCTCTCTAATGGCCCCGGGGCCGCCTATCAAGGGTCTGTTCACCCTATTATGCATTTTGGCATATTCCCATAAAACAAGAGTATAAACTTGATACAGATACCAAGAAGAGTAAGATGGCTTATTTGAATAAGGTCAACCGAGCAGTCTCGATGTTAGCGGCAAGCTAAATACAATTGTTCTCAGTAGTACGGACCTTGCCACTCTGTTGCGGATACATATGAGAGTCATAAGGAAGCCTTGGTCAAAGTATGCGAAACCGTCGAATGACTTGCTGACCCAAAATCTAATCTTTTGCCCAAGCGAATACGTTAATGATAGACTGGATACTCGGATATCTGAGGTGCTCACTAGGCGGCATATGTCACTTCTCATACCTTGGAAAAAGCTTCTACTGATCCCGAGGTCTGATATTTGGGCGCTGTCACATACGTATAAGGCTAATGATCCCTCTGGGTCAACAGGTCAACGGGTTCACCTGCCCGGCCAGGCATCTAGAATACAACTTTGAATGGGAAGGAACGGTTGATGTGCATCACGTGGTACTTTCTATCCTTCCAAAACAAGCGGTAAGGTAGTTATAATGCACTTTAAGGATCTCTTTTCGCCCTTCGGGGCATAGTGTGACGTTGAAAATATACAGAGAGGATTAGCTTGGCCCCTGCACTAAGGATGACACGCTCAATCAAAGAGAAGATGCCCATTTTTTTTTTTTACTTACATGTCGTTTTTTGAGGGTATACAGAAGTGGGTCCCATTTATAGTGTTTAATTGGTTATTACGCTTTTAGGAGTTCACGTGACAATATCCACTCGTGGAGGTCGCTGGTTCGAATTGACCAATAGACGAATCATTATTATTTCCCGCTATTATTAGCTTAGGCCTTGAACAATCTTAGGTCCCTACCATGATATGTGAGAACAAAGTGAAAAGAAGCAATGACTGCGGAGCGGGATAAAAAGACTAGTAATCTTGCACTCTACCACCGCACTACCGCTGCTTGTTGACATAACGCAAGGATGTAACAGACATAAACCATATGTTGCCGTGGTCCGACTAATCCCTACTAAGTCATATTATATCATGATACACCCTGGATTAGTCAAAATGGGCCGACATGAAACGGATCATGTGTGTTTCAAATGTAGATGCACTGTATGCGACACATTTGATCAGACTCGCTCGGTTTGATCCAGTCGCACCTATGATTTCTTACTACGCGTAGGATAACGCGTTAGTACACTGAATACTGAGTTATTCAAATGTCTAGTCAATTAACTGTTTACTGATATCAACTATTTGTTAAACAATGTAATGTTGGTGGATATGTGTATGTATAGTTGAAGCTGATGATATATATTCGACGTGTGCGGGTAGAATCCGACTCCGTTGTAGGACTTGAGTTTATGTCCCCTGTAATTAGTTGTATATCTCGCCTTAATTTACATCAATTGATTTCTACAATTCTTCAATTGTCCTCGCTATGCCCCCTAGCCCTACCAGTCACGTCAATGTCAATGGTATAGGATACAAATCAGATCTCGGATCACCAATGTACGCCTTAAATCCCCCGAAAACTAGAAACATATTCGTCACTCATAAATATAAATTCATACAATACAACTGTATGATAGTACTATCCCCTCGCTCAACAGCGCTCAAATACACGATACAGACCCTTCAGATCTGCAACCTCAATCACACCCCGTAGCAGTCGTGACGTGGCAACCAGTCGTGCACGCAGAGCAGGGAAAATAGCATACTCCAACATGCGAACCATCTGCGCACGACGAGCTCTAATAAAAGCATCATCGTCCTCGACCCCAGAGCCATCGGCTACACCCGATCCCTGCGCAGCCGACTCCCCCGACGCTTCCTGTGCAACCGACTGCGAAAGAACCGGAAGTTGCTCAGGCGTGTAGAAAGCAGCTAGCTCACGCAGAAATGTACGGAAACACCCTTCCTCGTTACTCCAATCCACATACGGCCCAAGCCTCAGCAGGAAACGAGGGAGTTTAGCTAGCGCAGGCAGATACCCCTTCAGCAACAGCGGTATAGCCAGCAAATCTCCATCAGGACTGATCTGCAGCGAAAAGTACTCGTTCAACATCTCGCGACGCTCGATCAGCGTGCGTGCTATCATATCCGGTGCATTGGCGAAAACGGAATCGGCCTCTTCCTTGTTGGCGGCCATATGCTCTTCCCGTTCCGATTCTGCGGCGATTTTTAGTAGATCTACCAACTTCGGCGCTGGGTCGAGTCGGATTATGCCGAAGTTTCCGAAGTCGGTTAGGCCTACTTGATAGAAGAATTCGTGGCAGGCGAGACCGTAGTCGATTAGGTATAGTTTCACGCCTGACTGGATTGCTGCGAGACGCCGTCGCTCGTCGACTAGCCCGACATAGGTGTGTGATGCGAACATCTCTGTTAGTGTGTTGTGCATTTCGGAGCGGACGGAGGCGCGGAGACTTTTGACGGATGTGAACGCGATCTTGAGGGGTTGGCGATCTGTTGTTTCGTATTGGAGGCCATCGTCTAGGATCGATGTTGTTGGGGTGTCGGTTTCTGTGGGCGCAGCTGGGTTGGATGGGTCGCGAGGTGAGGCTGCGGCTGGGCCTAGCATGGCTGTGATTTTGCGGACTTTGGAATCTGTTCGGATGAGGTTGTTTTCGTAGGGTCTCTTTGTCGCGGGTGTTTTGGGCGTCCCTCCAGCTTTTGCTGGCTCTGCTGTTCCCTCGGCCGCCGGAGCGCCCTGATCGCGTTGTAGGGACTCGATGGTCTGCACGCCAGGCAGCAGGCTTTGAGTTAGGAATGTGCGACTCGAGTCCACCTCAGCCAGCTTGGATCGGATTTCAGTGCAAACAAGCTCGATGATCTCGTCTTCATTCAGGAAATTCACTTCGCGCTTTGTTGGGTGTACATTGACATCGACGCGGTTAGGCTCGATCTCAAGATCAAGATACACGAAAGGGTGGCCGCCTTTAGGCAAAAAAGCAGAGTAAGTCTGTTCAACTGCACGTTTAACAGCAGTTGATTCGACTGCGCGATGGTTAATGAAAAGCAGAATCACCGTCTTCTTGACATGATAGTTGGCATTGGTAGCCAAGCCGGATGCGCGAAATCCGAAACTCGTATTCTGAGTCTTAAATTCAACAAGCTCGTTCGCTACGGCACTACCGTGAATCTGGCGGATCCGGTCGATAGTATTTGCGCTGACTGGAGTCGAGATGCTCACACCGGAGTCTCCGTGTTTGCGGCATGAGAAAGCGACCCCTGAGCAATGCACTGCATACCGGCCAACGACATCGAGAATTTTGGCATATTCCTCGCTTGCGGAGCGGAAAGCTCTCCGCCGAGTGGGGACGTTATAGAAGAGATCCTCGACCTTGGGCTTCGTTAACTTGAAATCATGCCGTACGTCCATTTCTCCAACTTACGGTGATTTGAGTTCCTCCTCGGCCAGCCGTTGCCTTGGGTGCAGAACTCTGGCCTGGCTTTGCTGGTATCAGCTTGCCATCTCCGTAATGTGCTCGCCAGGCGCAGCTGGATCCAGCAGTCTTCGTCGTAACCGTCAGATGTGCGATATGACTAATACTAGCCAGAGCTTCACCGCGGAATCCGTACGTTCCAATGGAGGTCAGATCTTCAAATTCTTTGAGCTTGGACGTAGTAAACCTCTCGCAGAGGATAGGGAGATCATCTCTCTGTATACTGTTAGAGACGATTGCTGTAACATAAGAGATGACTTACATCGATACCATGCCCATTATCGGTAATCTGGAGTAGTTTCAGGCCACCCTCCTTAATCAGGACTTCAATTGAGGTGGAGCCGGCATCGACGGCGTTTTCGATAAGCTCCTTCAGTGCGTGCATTGGAGCAACGATAATCTCTCCAGCAGCAATTTTATTTACGACATCTGGATCTAAAGCCTATATGGAATTTAGTATTTGTTCTATGTGATAGTATACGATGGGGTTCGTGTGCACGCGTTCCCTTACCTTAATTTTCTTTGGTTTAGGGGGTTCCGGAGGCTCATATTCCTCCGCTGCGCGCTTCGTGCCGCGTTGATCAATAGGCTCAATATCCATATCGTCTTCCATGATGATTCTCAGATATCAGGAAGGTGTTTGGGAGGGAAATGTATTGCGCGAAGTGCGCGTAGTTGGAGAAAAGGCGAAGACTGATAAGCTGATAAGAGAGCCTAGGCGTCATTGTTTGCGGAGATCGTTTTACGCCGCTGCATTCTAAGTTGCTCTCGATGAATATGCAACAACTCGGTCGCATTCGCTCTTTGTGTCCCTCCGTTGCTTCAATGCCATAGAGGAAACCACGGAGCTCGCAGAGCTTGCCCTCAATTATTCCGGCGCACATCATGACCCCCGCAAAGATGCCCCTTCGGGCTGATGAAGAGATGGGCAAGAAAGATGACGACCATCGGCCATATGATCAAGCGCGCTTCCCATACCTACAACACCGACCAATGCCTCGACCTCGCCGGATACTATTTGCTATCTTTGCGCTTGTTCTCGTTTATGAATTCTTCAAACACATGCCGACAGACCTGGGACCTGCCGCCGATCGGTACAACCCTGCGATTGCGAAACTACGAGAAGAAAGCCTTGCCAAATTGACTGGCTCAGATAAGCCACTGGCTGTTCCCAATTCAGATATTGTACTATCCGACAATTCGCCACCTGTCAGGGAGTCGGAATCGAACCAAAAAGAGGAAGCTTACGACGGGAGGATCAAGTTCTACGAGTTGGCCCACTCTCTTCCTCGCTACAAATATTCGCAGAAAGCCGCTAGTCGTGCGATTGTGTTTGCAGCCTCAAGTCTCCGCAGTGTGTCAGATCTCTTGCCCCTAGCTTGTCGCATGGCTGGTGAGCAGTTGAACTACGTGCATTTCACCCTGATGGGAAAGGACGATGTTTCGATTGAAGGTATCAAGGAAGTTAACGGAATCAGAGATAGTGAATGCCCGATGGCTTGGCACGGTATGATATTCTGACCATGATGGTCGGACCCATTTTACTGACTAGGCGATAACTAACAGATGCTCGGCCGGACTATGCACCAAGATCTACCGATGATCGTATGAAGCGATCCGTGATAGGAGGGTTGCAAAACATACAAACCTACATCAGCCCTGAGGCTATCATAACACAAGATCAGGGCTGGGAGGATTCCTTCTTCTGGGACGGGGTTGAGGTCTATTCTCAAGAAAAAGGCATTCCCCATGTTGCTCTCTCCACTGCTTCAAGAGATCTTATGTGGATAGCCTCGCTGGATAGCAAGGCTCTTCGATGTAAGCTATACTGCCCCTCTTTGGAATGCCGAGTCCGGAAATACTCACTGTACGTGCAATAGCGTGGAATAAAGTACAAATCGAAATGGTGGTGCATGCCCCCTCCGAGTCTTCTGGGTCTTTGATCAGGCTTATCAAGTCATTGGATGCAGCCGACTATTTAGGGTCAAGTCCAAGCTTGACAATAGAGCTCCCACAGCGGGTAGATTCGCAGTTGCTTCAGTTTCTACAGCATCTAGATGGGTTGACCCAGCTTCCCGGCCGACTCACTATTCGGCGACGCATTCAACCGCATAACTTGGACACGGCGGAATCATCGCTCCGAACCGTGGAGTCGTTCTATCCACGGGATCCTGAGATGACACATTTGCTTCTGCTATCTCCACAGACCGAGCTTGCACCATCGTTCTACCACTACTTGAAGTTTGCTGTACTGAATTACAAACAGTCTGCCCGTGCCAAGCGCATATTTTTCAATATGATCGGTATCTCACTCGAACTGCCATCATCCAAACCCACAGCTGATAGCCAACCTTTCACCCCACCGCCCATGAATGTTGAAGGCAAAGAGCAGTTCCTTCCCTCATTCCTGTGGCAGTCGCCCAATAGCAATGCAGTTTTGTATTTCGGTGATGCGTGGGCGGAATTCCATTCCTTTATGGCTAACCGCCTGTCGACTCCGGAATCCGCGGCGGCCCCCCAAACAAAGTTGATATCAGAGAAATATCCTGCCTTTATGGAACACATGCTCGAGATGATCCGTGCCAAAGGATATTATCTCCTGTATCCATCATTCCCGGGCATCAAATCTCCCTCAATTGCCACAGTACACAACGAGCTATATCAGACCCCAGAAGAATTCGGAGGCTCCAATCCCGCTACCTCGGGCGAAGAAGCCACTCAAGCCATCCATGACCCTACTCAGCCGCTGATAGGTGGAGATTCTAGTGGCTTGGAATCTATTGAAAAACCCCTGGACCGCGCATCAACTATTATGCCGCTGCTTGACTTGTTCTCTTCGGGTCTTGCCGATCTTGATGCTTTGCCTCTACTTTCATACGACGGAGTTAGATTGACGGCCGCGGCATACTCCAAACAGACGGAAGAATATGCCAAGCAGTTTAGGACTCATTACGGAGGATGTGCCAAAGATAGCAAGGTTGATGATCCCTCGAGAGACCTATTATTTTGTGTTCAAGAGTGAATTCCTGGCGAAATCTCCAGGAGCTGAGTTGTCATTTCACCGGCATGTTTACCGAATTCAGGATATTACGAATGCTCAATTTGAATTTAATCATATCCAAGTGGTTCTCTTCCCATAAACTAGATTTATAAGGATTCTAGTGATAGAGTCGAAGTCGTAGCATTGCAAATCCAAAACAATGACGAGCGCCTCCAGGGCTTGGCGCCTTATGTAATCCAATTCCGGAGCTGCACCAGACCGAGCTCTGCTTCTCCATCACCAGCTTACAATCCACTTGCATTACTCTTTACTTGCAGAATTTCATCTATTTCTGCTTTATACCACTATCTTCTGCTCGCCCACTCGATAACTACCCCTCCCACGCCGCTTCGATTTCCCCCCGACTTGGTCCCCAGCTACCATCAGAAATGGCCAACGAGGGCGAACGGCCAACCTCCGCCGACAAGGGCAAGGGCAAGGTTGATGAAGTTCATGATCTGAACAACAAGAACACTGAAAATGGCGAAAAGCCAGCAGACGAAAAGAAGAAAGACGAGAAGTCTCAAGATGGTACGTTGCGATAAGCCAAGGTTCTTGCAACGGAGCATGCGGTTTCTCTCAAGAGTCCACCGTGGCACTCAAAGCAACATTCTAACAGAAATTCTCTATAGAGGAACTCAGCGAAGAAGATCAGCAATTGAAGAGCGAACTTGAAATGCTCGTTGAGCGGTTAAAGGTACCGTCATTCTCCTGTCCCGTGCGCATAACACAATGACGTTAATCATCTCTTTTGTTCTCAATAGGAACCGGATACCACGCTCTATGGCCCTGCTTTGGACGCAATCAAGAACTTTATCAAGACTTCTACATCCTCCATGACAGCTGTCCCTAAGCCTCTCAAGTTCCTCCGACCGCATTATGATGGCTTGGCAGAGCTATACGAGAAATGGGTTCCAGGCCCCGTGCAGGTGAGTTCTACAGCGCTTGCGTCGCTTTGTGATGATCTAACGATATTATATTTCTAGAACTCGTTGGCTGATATGCTGTCCGTTCTTGGAATGACCTACGGAGACGAAGAGAAGCTGGAAACCATCAAATACCGCCTGCTGGCTAAATCGGAGGACCTTGGCTCCTGGGGTCACGAGTATGTCCGACATCTCGCACTGGAGATCGGGCAAGAATATCAGAACCGGTTGAACGCAGACCAGGATACCCAGGATCTAGTGGATCTTGCGTTGTCTTTGGTGCCCTATTTCCTGAGTCATAATGCTGAAGCCGATGCGGTTGATCTCATGAGCGAACTGGAAATCATCGAAGATATCCCCCAATTCGTTGACGAGAACACATACGCACGAGTCTGCTTGTATATGGTCAGCATGGTCAATCTCCTCACTTACCCTGAAGATCAGCAATTCCTCCGAACCGCCCACGGTATCTACGTCCGTTACAACAAACTTTCGCAAGCAATCGTGCTCGCTATCCGGTTGAACGACACCGAGCTTATCAAGAGTGATATCCACGCCACGACCGACAAGGCTTTGAAGAAACAGATGGCCTTCCTTGTCGCCCGGCAGCAGATCTGGCTCGACCTTCCGGCTGAGGATGAGGAGGGGGAGGCGTTGGCTGATTGTCTCAACAACACTTCCATTCCGAAGCACTTCAAATCTTTGGCCAAGGAACTCAACATTCTCGACCCCAAGATGCCAGAAGATATCTACAAGACACACCTTGAGAGCAGTCGCGGAGCCGGCCTCACCAATCTTGATTCGGCACGACACAACTTGGCCAGCGCATTTGTCAATTCATTTGCTAACGCCGGCTTTGGTAACGATAAGATGATGCTAGTGGAGGGTGACAAGGGCCCGTGGGTGTGGAAGACCAAGGACGATGGCATGCTTTCCACAACTGCGTCTCTGGGTATGCTGCTACACCGTGATGTTGAGGATGGGTTGGATAAGATCGACAAGTTCACCTACGCGCAAGAAGACCAGGTCAAGGCTGGTGCATTGCTCGCCATTGGTATCCTGAACTCCGGCGTCCGACTGGACTCCGACCCCGCTCTTGCCCTCTTGAGCGACCCTGACAACCTTGAGGCGAAGAACGTACCAATGAGAGTTGCATCCATCATGGGTCTTGGTCTGGCATATGCCGGCTCCAACAAGGAAGAACTGCTTGAGGTTCTCCTTCCCATTGTGGAGGATGCCTCACTAGACATGCAGCTGTCTGCCATGGCAGCAGTTTCACTAGGTCTCATCTTTGTCGGTTCATCAAACCACCAGGTTAGCGAGGCGATCGCGACGACCTTGATGGATGAGGAGCGTCAGAAGCAGCTCAAGGACAAGTGGACAAGGTTTATGGCCCTTGGTTTGGCACTTTTGTACTTCGGCCGCCAAGAGGAGGTTGATGTCATTCTTGACATCCTTAAGGCAGTCGATCACCCCATGGCCAAGCCCACATCAGTCCTTGCCTCAGTATGCGCTTGGGCAGGCACCGGTACAGTTCTCAAGCTACAAGAGCTCCTCCACATCTGCAATGACATCATTGAAGAGAAGGAGGAGAACAAGGGCGATGAGCTTGTTCAGTCGTACGCTGTTCTCGGTTTGTCTCTCATTGCCATGGGTGAGGATGTTGGACAAGATATGATTCTTCGCCAGTTCGGTCACCTCATGCACTATGGATCTCCCAACATCCGTCGGGCAGTTCCCCTGGCTATGGGTTTGATCAGCCCTAGCAACCCACAAATGAAGGTTTACGATACACTGTCCCGGTACAGTCACGACAATGACAACGAAGTTGCCATTAACGCCATCTTCGCCATGGGTCTCTGTGGTGCCGGTACCAACAATGCCCGTCTTGCACAGCTTCTCCGGCAATTGGCCAGCTACTACCATCGTGACCAGAACTCATTGTTCATGGTTCGCATCGCACAGGGTCTCCTACACATGGGCAAGGGTACCATGACGCTTAATCCCTTCCACACCGACCGACAGGTCCTTTCCCGTGTCTCAGCAGCGGGTTTGCTTACTGTGCTTGTATCACTCATTGATGCCAAGCAATTTATCCTCGCCGAACACCACTACCTGCTCTACTTCCTCATCACCGCCATGTTCCCCCGATTCCTTATTACCCTCGACGAGGACCTTCAGCCACTCACTGTCAACGTCCGCGTTGGCCAGGCTGTGGACGTGGTTGGCCAGGCGGGTCGGCCCAAGACTATCACTGGATGGCAAACTCAGAGCACGCCAGTGCTCCTGGCACACGGCGAGAGAGCCGAGCTTGAGGATGAGCAGTACATCCCTCTGAGCAGCACTCTCGAAGGCTTGGTTATCTTGCGCAAAGTATGTATCCTTATCCCAGTCCAAATAGCCAGTACTAACCTATCTTCTAGAACCCGGACTATGAAAGCCCTGAATAAGCAAGCTAGACTAGATATTCCCCGATTTACATCCATTGCTCGCAACCAGCGGGACTCGTGTAGTGGTCGGGTTATCGTTGGATCTAATGTAGTATTCAGAACGAATGAAGAATAGCATGGATTTATATTACAAGTTCTATATCTGTTTGGCTTCTACTGCAACTGCCTGGAACTTTGACTAGCTTACATATGTGAGCCTATACGAGTATACATAGTAGACACTCAGCTTAAACTACCCGCCTAATTTTCATGTGAATTAGAAACGTATCAAGCCATAACGTTGGAATCATCGCATGATGTTATCCAAATGAAGGCGAAGCTATCTATCAAGGTTCTCAGCCAAAATAGGAAATAGGGTTTAGGGCTAGGTCCTTATCAACTTTTTTCCTCCGCTGTATCGTTGACTGGTCCAACTTGTCTTGAAGTTATAGTCTTCAACGAATCAATTTAGGGAAATTGGAAGAAAGTGAAAAGCTCCTTCATTCCCTCGCAACCATGAAACTCGACGCTAAGGCTATTCGCTACCTCACATCCGAGGATTTTCGAGTTCTTGCAGCGGTACTTATCGGCCCCTCCTCTTCAATTTACCCCGCGATGTTCTCGATTTGAGAGCGTTATATCGCGCATTCTTCATTGGCTAACCTGGTGGATTGTTCTAGTGTGAAGCTGGCAGCCGGAACCATGAGGTCGTTCCAACGCCGTTGATCTCACAGCTTTCGGGCCTCCGAGGCGGCAGCGGTGTCAACCGTGCAATCTCAAACCTCGCGAAAATCAACTTGATTGCAAAGGTCAAAAACTCCAAGTGTATGCATCCCATTCACTTGCGCATTTGATCCCGCCACTAATACAAGCATGTTGCATATAGATGACGGCTACCGACTCGCATATGGAGGATTGGATTATCTTGCGCTGAACGCGCACCAAAAGTCAAAAGTCATCTACTCAGTCGGCAACCAAATCGGCGTGGGAAAGGAATCAGACATCATCGTGGTGGCAGATGCCACTGGTGCGCAGCGCATTATGAAAATTCACCGTCTCGGCCGTATCTCGTTCCGAACAGTCAAGACAAACCGCGACTACCTACGACACCGCAGCTCAGCCTCATGGATGTACATGTCTCGATTGGCAGCGATGAAGGAGTTTGCTTTCATGAAGGCTTTGCGCGAGAATGGATTCTCCGTACCCGATCCCATTGCCCAGAACCGACACACTATCGTCATGAGTCTAATCGACGCTTTCCCGCTGCGCCAAATTGCTAAAGTCGCCAACCCCGCTGGGCTATACTCCGAGCTTATGAATATGATCTTGGAGCTTGCGCGATATGGTCTTATCCACGGTGATTTCAACGAGTTCAATATCCTTATCAAGGAAGAGCTGGCACCTGAAATGAAGGGGAAAGAGCTCACTGAGGAAGAGGAAGATGAGCATATCCGGCTGGTCCCGGTTCTCATTGATTTCCCGCAGATGTTGTCCGTCGACCATGCTAACGCTGAAATGTACTTTGACCGTGATGTGGAATGTATCAAGCGGTACTTCAAGCGCAAGTTCCACTTCGTGAGCGACTCAACAGGCCCTACTTTTGCCGAGGCTAGGAAGTTGCTCGTGAAGAATCCTGGAAAGCGTCTGGATGTCGAGGTTGAGGCCACTGGTTTCTCGCGCAAAATGGCCCGTGAGCTTGAGGCTTATATGGCAGATGTGGGAGTCAAAGGAGATGGGGAGGCTTCTAAGGATAGTGACGATGAGGATGATGATGAGGCCGAGTCTGGATCTGAAGACGAGGAGGGTGGTGCCCTTGATACTAAGTTCTCCGAAGATGTCGATGACAGCACCAAGCGGTTAGAGGAACTTCGAGTCTCGGGATCATCGGAGCAGTAAAAGGAAATGATCTTGGGCTTTTTAATGACTATTTACGATGAATAAAGCATGTAATATAGGTTTCAACATTTTCCTATCAACGGATGTCTTCTAGGATACCCAAACTCTTCATTTAGGAAATATCAATAACATCACATTTCACATCTTTTCCACTACCTATATTCTATATCCTGTGATTAATGCTTCTTATATTCTGAACACGACAAAACCATATAAATTGTACCTAACATATTAAAGACACAGTGTAATTCGAACTGTTGTGTTCAACTATTGGCGTATACTTGGAAGTCATGTGACCAGATCGGCCAACGCAGTTTTGATGGATCCGCAAGCACCTCCAACCCCCAGATTCATCCACTCAACAACACGATGGTGCGTCTCAGCAGTGTCCAAGCGAAAGCTCTGCGCCGCCTGCAGAACCAGGCTGCAGTCCAAGCACCACCGAAACCCAAATGGCCCAGCAACGTCGGCAAGCCCGTGTACCTGTACGTTGCCCAAAATTTCCAGGAACCCGGACTCGGCTCGACCAAAACAGCATCCCAGCAGTCTTGATCGGCTCAATCGGACATTCACCACGAAATAAAAAAGAACCAGAACTAATTCCCCGTCTCATTAGACCTCAATTCCGCGTCGCTCTAGTTCGAACCCCCAACCTCACCCCCCGATATGCTCAATTCCGCGTCCCCCTCAACTTCAACAAGTTCGACCTCCGCAGCTACCTATGGCACTTGTACGGAGTCGCATCTCTCGGCATCCGCAGTTACGTCCAGGCACAACCAATCACACGAGTTTCGCGCGATGGAAAGGGTTTCGGCCCGTGGCGTCGACCTAAGTCGCAGAAGCGCATGACCGTTGAATTGAAGGAGCCCTTCGTGTACCCCGAGGCGCCCAAGGATCTGACCCCGTATGTGACGCCCTTCCTTACCATTCTCGTTCTTTCCATGTTCAATTCCTTTTTCTTGCTCTGTATTCCCAATACAGATGCACCAAACTGAACATCATGACTAACCAATTTCTACTAATAGATGGGAGCATGAAAGCTGGGCAAAGGCCGAGCAGTTCCAGATCGACCTACAAGAAAAGGAGAACCCTAAGCCGAACAAGGGTGAAAAGCCTGATCAAGAGTTGCGCAATGCCTACAAGGAGCAGGCCCAGGCACTGCTCGAGAAGAAGGAGACTTGGCGACCAACCTGGAAGGCTTTGGGCCTGGAGCCACGCAAGGTCACTAAGAATGGAGGGTTCATCGCTTCTTCTACGCTGCCGGCTTGGTATACTAAGGGTCGGAAGCACGGAGCGCGGTAATCGGTTTTGACGGGATTCATTGCATTGTTCTTGATGGTTTTTTTTTCTCCCGACATTGGGGAAAAGTGGTGTTTCTTGCTCTATCTTCTGATCCATGTTATTTGGACTGGATCTATGTATTATACTCTTGGGGTAGATTGTATACATCTTGAAAATGGCGTATCATCTTTTCTGATCTGGTCAACGCTTATATGAATCTTTCAAGGTAACATTGAAACATATTTTGTAAGGTAATGTAGTAGAACTGAACACAGTATGTTTGGTGATATAGACACTAAATAATAACTGGCAAAAACGCATCACGAAAGACAAGATTAAATACAAGTCACAGGGGCCTCGGCCTATTATACGCTATGCAAAAGTGAGGGTGGGGACCGAAATGTTGGACAAATGAAAGGGTAAAGCGCCTTGAAACTTGAGGTCTTGAGAACTACAGTCGGCTCTCAACGAAGCTCATCGCGTGGTGGCTCGGCCACTGCGCATCGGGCCAGATTTGGCGAAGACCTTCCCAAATGTGCCTGTGAACAGTTGTTAGCAATTGACTAAATTATTACTGGGAAGAGATGGCATACTTGACATAGATGATTTCCAGACCATCCTTGACTTCCTGTGGGACATCCTTGACGTCTTTGCGGTTGTGGTCCGGCAGCAGCACAGTCTTGACACCCGCGCGCAGAGCACCAATCAGCTTCTCTTTGATACCACCCACAGGCATGACCCGGCCGCGGAGGGAGACCTCGCCGGTCATGGCGATCTGTGGTGGGACAGGCTTGTTGCTGAACAAGGAGATCAAGGCAACAGTGTGAGCAAGACCAGCAGAGGGACCATCCTTGGGGATAGCGCCGGAGGGGCAGTGGACGTGCAGGCTACGGCTCTTCATAATATCTTCATTGGGATCGTGGGTGAGACCGAGCTCGAAGGAGTGTGCCTTCACCCATGTGAGGGCTACTTCCACAGATTCCTTGAGCACGTCGCCCAGCTTACCGGTTAGCTGGACACGTCCATTTCCGGGCATGTCTGCAACCTCGATGAACAGGATGCTGCCCTGGCCGCCGGTAGAGTAGGCGACAAGGCCCGTGACCACACCGGGACGACTGTGTTGCTCGGCGATCTCTTCCTCAAATCGCTCGGTTCCCAGGATATCCTCCAAATCATCGGCTGTTACAACAGGATTATAATCGCTTAGGCGGTCGGCGTCCCCAGCGTCGGCATATTGAACAGCCTTGTGGCGACATATAGAGCCAAGTTCCCGCTCTAAGTTGCGTACACCTGACTCACGGGTGTACCCGGTGATGGTCTTATCAATCACCTCATCGGACATATTTACCTGGCCCTCGGTGAGACCGTTAGATCTAATCTGCTTCGGGATCAGGTGTTGCTTGGCAATGTGCCTTTTCTCAACAGTGGTGTATCCAGACAGGGAGATTGTCTCCATGCGGTCAAGCAGAGGTGCCGGGATCGTTTCAAGGGAGTTGGCAGTAGCAAGGAAAAGAACCTTGCTCAGATCGATAGGGATATTGATGTAGTGGTCAGTGAAGGTGTGATTCTGCTCGGGATCAAGGACCTCCAGCATGGCGGCAGACGGGTCGCCTTGGAAGTTGGCGCCGCCGACCTTATCAATCTCATCGAGCAGAATGACGGGGTTTGCAACGCCGACCTTCTTCAAACCATTCACAATCAAACCGGGCATAGCTGCAACGTATGTGCGTCTGTGGCCCCGGATTTCCGCCTCATCTCTGACACCACCAAGGGAGATCCGGTGGAATTTCCGACCAAGCGAGGCGGCAACAGACCTAGCTAGACTGGTCTTACCAGTACCAGGGGGGCCGACCAGAAGCAAGATAGGGGATTTGTCGGTCATACGCTTGGACTTGAGGATCTCCAGGCGGGTCTCCAACGCAACCCGGTCAGCCTCTGACAGCAGGGGAATATCCTTCTCGACATCTCCCACTGCCGAGGCGTCCAAGTCCCTGGACAGTCCTGAGATCTGGCGTTCAACATCCGAGTTGGTGGACTGCTTTAAGCGCAGCACAGCCAAATACTCCAAGAGTCGCTTCTTGATTCGATCCAGACCGTAGTGGTCCTCATCCAGCTGCTTCCTGGCGTTCTTCAATGTGTCTGGTCCAAGCTGATCCTCTGTCACCTTGGTCCATGGGATTTCTGCTAGGTTTTCCAGATAAGTCCGGCAAACACCGTATTCGGCGTTGGCAGGGTTCATCTTTCGCAGGCGTTTCAATTCCTTGTCCGCAACCTTTCGAGCTTCGGGGCTAAGCTGCGCATCGTTCAGCTTCTGTTGTAGTTCATCTATTTCATTGGGCTCCTTCTCTTCTTCATTGCCACGCCCGCCAGGGGGGGCCATGCCGGAGAGACCTGAAATTGCACGCTTTGCGAGCAGCTCACGTTCACGGGGGTCAATCTTGCTGATATCCATCCCGGAGGAGGGGAACGAAGTTGCGGTAACCGATGTAACCCTAACACTACTCTTAATATGCTGTGCCTGTCTGGTGAGGATCTCAACAACCCTCTCCAACCGTTCCTTAACATCCAGTGAGCCGAGGATACGTAGCTTTTCCTCAAAGCTTGCGTCAGATACATCTGCCATAAAGTCTGCCAGCTTGCCCGCTTGTGTCAATTCTGTCTTTGATATATAGAGCTCGAACTTTCGGGCAACGAGTGGCGAAAGACGAGATGAAGCTGCCGACAGCAATGAGGATAGGCGCAGGAGAGTAAGAAGCTCCCGAGAGAGCTGTCTCAATTGCTGGAATAGTTCAGCGACTTCTGCGTCACCTTGGCCAGAGTCTAGAAGCATAGGAAAGATGATTAGCCACGTGATCTTTATACTTTGTTCGCGGAGACTAACTGGATTCATCATGAATGAAGATCTCGGCCTCAAAGTATGGCCGCTCTCGAAGGACCTTCTTAATAGAGAATCTTTGCGAGCCTTGGACAAGCAAAAATGGTTCGGCATAGGCACGGCGCTGAACTCCGATGACTTTACCAATGGTTCCGTATCGAAACAGGTCCTCTTTTCGTGCCTGACCGGCATCAATCGAGTCATATTCCTCCTTTCGCTCTGAGTCAGAATCCTCGCCGTCAAGTAGCTTATTTCCATCTCGGCTTAGGAATGGTGAGTCGAGTGGAACACAGCCGAAAGTAATAGTATTCGCATCTCGCTTCGAAGGTCTGTCCACGAGTGACGAAAGAAGATTGGCGAGGTCGGGACGGTTGGCGACTGGAATGCGTAGAGTCACGCCGGGTAGCAGTACCGAGCCCTTGGCAAGAGGTACGAGAGGAATCTTGGTGGTTCTACCGTTAGATCCCATCTTGTACGGGCCCTAGTGATGATGAAATAGGGTGGCAAAGATGGGGAGGGATCAAGGTGTAAGTGTATGAGGGGGTATACGATGGGGGGAATGTGAGAATCGGAGAATATGGAGAGGGGAAAGGTTAATGAATTATAAGACCTCGGGGGATGGAGGTTCCAGAATCACGTAGCGAAGTCCGGGGGAGATAAGTCGCATGTTCTTGTAATCTCCACGTCCCGAAGCCGAGGTTGACGATCTATGGGGAAGCATTTGAGGACTTCCCTGCTTAATTACCTATAGTTTACATTAAATTTTATAGATCTACGTTTTACTATGAGTTTACTATTACCCATTGATTTTTCCATTTCCTAGACTGTTCTTTATATTTAAATGCTGTAGGTACCTCTAGGACTTGGAATTACCGGGTCTGCACGTGTCCCGTGATCGGAGCTCTCCAAATCCACTTTTGCCTCTTCGCCTGACTTTCCTCGGCTGTTTGGAATCCTGCGGGCATAGCTTCATACAACGTACACGTCAACTCGCGTTATTTCCAATATTGAATCGTGTATTATTCAACATACGCCTTATTTACCCCTCAAAATGGCTACCCCCGCCCCCAGAAAGACCATCACTATCGGCACCCGGAAATCAAAACTGGCTCTGCTCCAGACACACATGGTCCTCGACGCATTGAAGAAAGCATTCCCTGAATACGAATATAAGGTTTTCTCCAAGGAAACAGCCGGTGATCTGAATACTACCATCGCACTGCGGGACTTCACCACCAAAAACCTATGGACGGAGGAATTGGAGGAATTGATGATCGGTGGACAAGTCGATATTATCGTGCACTCGCTGAAAGGTTTGTTTATGTCTTAATATCAAACGGCGTTGCTGTTCCAACGGTAGAAATGCTGACGCCTTGTTTGAAATTATCAGATGTCCCCACTACTCTCCCCTCTTCCTGCAAGCTAGGCCCGAGCATGCCCCGCGAAGATAGCAGAGATGTCCTTGTGGTGAAACAAGGTTTGCCATACAAGAGTCTCTCCGAGATCCCCGCAGGATCCGTAGTTGGAACCTCATCCATCCGCCGCACAGCCCAATTGGCCCGGAAATACCCCCACCTTAAGGTCCAGGATGTCCGTGGTAACATCGGTACTCGCCTGTCAAAGCTAGATGCTGAAGATAGCCCTTACACCTGTGTCATTCTGGCCGCTGCTGGTCTGCTGCGTCTGGATTTGGCGGATCGTATCGCCCAATATTTGGACTCCAAGAACAGTGGCATGCTCTATGCTGTTGGACAGGGTGCCCTCGGCATCGAAATTCGCAAGGAGGACACTGATCTGCAGGCCATGTTGGATATTATTGGTCATCAGGACACCACATTCTCGGTCTTGGCTGAGCGAAGTCTTCTGCGGACTCTGGAGGGAGGCTGCAGTGCCCCGCTGGGCGTCGAAACCGAATGGATCCAAAATGCACAGGGTTCTAAACAGCTACGAATGCGGTCTGTTGTTGTCAGTGTCGATGGCAAAGAATGCGCCCAGGTAGAATTGGATGCCGATGTCAACTCTGCTGAAAGTGCTGAGGCCTTCGGCATCACTGTCGCCAAGGCCCTGGTGGCTGACGGCGCTGGAGATATCCTCGAGGCTATTCAGCAAAACAAGACTAAGGAGAGCGTTTCTACTGCGGTTTGAATGTTCGAATAGATTTTTACTGTAACTAGGCAGATATACCCTGTGAAAAATGAAGTGAACGAGTTTTCTTGTCTGGTATAGTCGTACTCGCTCAGGATATCAAGAATATTCACCAAAACTCCGTCTATCGTGGCTTTATGGCTTTTTGGACTGTAGTAAAGCAGCTCTGTTCATGTCGGGCATTTAAAATCATCCACGATTCAGTGTGTTGCCAGCACCCTTCGGATTAGCTTCTGTGAACTCGTCCCAATTTCGTGCCTTCATCGTTTCCTGGTCGGCAATGTTGTGATCATCCTCGTCGACTTCCGGTTTGATGCCAGACTTCTCGCCTCCTCCTTCAATCACATTTCCTCGTCTGTGCTCTTCATCCAGATATTCCTCGATTGTCATAGTAGGAAGGTTATGGCCCGGACGAAAGACTCCTTGTTGCATTTCTGCGCGTCGGCCCAACAACGTAAACGGCTGCATTGGCTTTCCTTTGCTGTTCAGGATAGGGCCACCTCTGCCTCCTCTCAAAAGTTGCGACATTGAAGGATCCAAGCGCTCTGAGTAATTTAAGCCTCCGATATTGCTTCGCTGCCTGGGATCGTCTGTCGGCGGGGGTCGGGGTGGCGCGTTGCGCATGGCTGAAAGTATCGACAGTTCCTGGATCAGAAGATCTAAGGCCTGGAAGGTCTGGTGGGTGTAGAGCTGAAGCTCTGCTAGGTAAAGGGATCGTGTATCATCATCGTCGCTTTGCAGTTGAGCTTCGTTGCGAGCGAAGTACTTTAAATAGGGTCAGCACGAACCTCAAACAATATTTAGGAACAAATCCTACATACCTCTAGTTTCTGCTTGAGCTCTTTTTCTTCCCGAAAGCGTGTCACTTTAATTTCCCGTCTAGCGGCGGCATCGTTGGCTGGCATGAGGGTAAAAGAGGTCGGGTTGGCCATGTATTGCTTGAAGAGCTTCCTATCGCCGTCGGAGAGTAGTAGATATTCATCCAAGCGCATCAGGTATTTCTCGTATTCTTCGAGCGCGCCCTTGAGGACAGCTTCACGGTCTGAGGTAGCAGCTCGCTGCATGAGCTCGGCTAGATGATATTCCAGTGTCATGTACCTGGATAACAAATCAGTCGAATGGTCAACGCAATGCTAGAAAGGTAACTTACTGGATATCATTGGTTGAAATATCGTCCAACAGCTCATTAGAACTAAACAGGGACAGCATGCTCACTTGACGCTGGCATTCTCGGAATTTAACAATCGCCGAATTCACCTCATCTCGGTAGGTCTCGGCGTTGGTGTCACCCCGCAATCCTAAAGCACGATATTGCTCCTTTGCTGATGCAAATAGAGAGCGCAGGTTCTGTGGTTCCTCCATGGTTTGAATTAGGTAGAAGATAGGGCAGAGACAGGTCCCCGCGATTTGGATCTGAGTTTTGGAAATCCGATAGCCGCGATAAGATTCTATCCGATAAGCCTTCGATAAGGCCGATACTTCTATGGACTTCCAGAAGGGTATTGACTTGAATTAGAACTATACACATTAGTTCGAAGGATATTATTATAAGAGAGTTAATATCTTCTATCTATATGCTAAATACATACTGATTAGTGGATTATGCATTGATAGATTCATCCCACTCTTAATCTCCTCTCTGTTACATTTGGTCTATCTTCGGATAGTCGTTTGTTTATATATAGTCTTACACATCTACCCTCTTATGTTACTCATTTTATTCTATCAATAGGCATCGTGAACTTACTTTAACATTGCCGTTGGAATAGCCTATATACATATATGAGCCCGCCCTACAGCCATGGATGTGATTTCTTATTGTAATCCTATTGTAAACGGCCTTACTACATGGACAAGAAAGAAATTCAATCTCAGACACAAAAAAAAAGACGAAGGCAATCACTCATCTGTCAAACACAGAGTGCCATTTTTGTACAGTACCGCAAATGAATCTACGGAAATGTACATGCGACATGCGACCTGTCACTCTCACCTCACTTATGAGAAATCCATACCTAACTAGGAAGGAGAAGCAGCGCATGTCGTTTCTTCCTTCCAATTCAGATACCGCTTCCTCTCTCACCCCGGGATCGACTACACATGTGCCACGTTTATTTGATCTTCCTATTCAACATCTCTTCTTCTTCAACATATCCTAGCGCAGGATAAAGTCATCAACATGGAGCCAGACGACACCGCTTCAGACCTATCTGGCGATGAAGCCGTGGTCTCACGACCGACCGAACCACACAAACACAGAGCTCAGAATGCTACCTTCACTGCACTGTAAGTCTACAATATATTGATTTTCAAAGCCAAGTTATGCTAACAGCTTGAAAGACTCGAAGAGCATGTTATCAACGGGTCAAGCAACGGCCCCAATGGGGCACATGTGGAACTATCTGACGCGGAACTTTCAACTGCTCGTTTGCTTGCAAGTACAGAGGCCGGCGGCGGAGTCCTGGACCCCCGTGAATACCAAATCGAGCTCTTTGAAAGAGCAAGGGCTCGCAACACTATCGCAGTTCTCGACACAGGGTCTGGGAAGACTTTAGTGGCTGTGCTTTTGCTCAAGCACATTCTCCAAATCGAACTGAACAAACGTGCAAATGGTGGAAAACCTCGCGTTGCCTTTTTCCTGGTGGACAGTGTCACGTTGGTCTTTCAACAGTCTGCGGTCTTGAGAAATAATCTTGATCAAAGAGTCGCTCATTTTTTCGGCAATCTAGGACCTGATCTCTGGGATAAGGAGACGTGGAACAAACACCTCGAAAAGTATATGGTGATAGTATGCACGGCAGAAATCCTGAACCAGTCTCTACTCAATGGCCATGTGTCGATTGATCAGATCAATCTTCTGATCTTCGACGAAGCTCATCATGCCAAAAAGGAGCATCCATATGCTCGGTATGTAACCCATTGTTCAATTATCGCATGATGACAAAAGCTGATATTTATTAGTATCATCCGAGACACATATCTGAAAGCGGATCCCGAAAAGCGTCCAAGGATCTTTGGGATGACTGCTTCTCCAGTGGATGCTAAGTGTGACATAGCGGAAGCAGCAACGTGAGCACCCCAAAACAAAGAAAAGTGAAAACTTCTGCTAACTCCATATAGTCAACTTGAGACTCTTTTAGACAGTCGCATTGCAACAACATCGGATCTTGCCCTCCTACGAAATTTCGTCAACAAGCCAATGGAGGAGGAATGGGTCTACGACAAGCTTCCTCCGGTATTTGAAACCAAACTACATGGCATTCTGAAAACAAAGTATGGGGATATGGCAATTCTTGAAGGGGCGTTTCGTTTTGCATCGGTTGCAAGCTCGGAATTAGGGGCTTGGTGCGCAGACCAGGTATGGGCTCTGGCCCTAGCGGACGAAGTGCTGCCTAAGCTGGAGGGCAGCATTGGCAAAATCGATTCGGATCCCCAGGATTCTGAAAAGGCCTCCGAGGATATCAAGCGGATCCAAGAAGCCAACCAGCTCGTCAAGGAATACATTGCAAACGAGGCATTTATCCCAAATGATATTAGCTCCAAAGTCGAACTTTTGATGAGAAAGTTGCAAGAACAGTTTGCAAAGTCACCGGATACCAAATGCATTGTGTTCACTCAACGGCGCAATACAGCTAAAGTATTGTTGCAACTATGCGAAAAGCTACAAGTCCCCAACCTCCGTCCTGATGTCTTGGTTGGGGTCCGCAAAGGAGATGCCCTGGGAATGAATTACACATTTCGTCGGCAGTTTCTTGTCTTGGTCAAGTTCCGAAAAAGTGAAGTCAACTGTTTGGTAAGATTTTATACAAACCGAAAAACCGTCATAGACATGATCTAATCGTTCTTAGTTTGCAACATCGGTCGCGGAAGAAGGCCTTGACATCCCAGACTGTAACCTGGTGGTTAGGTAAGGTATCGATCGCTTTAATCACTGCTGTTGTTTATACTGACTGAGAAAGATTCGACCTGTATGACACAGTTATTCAATACGTGCAAAGTCGCGGCCGTGCCAGACGCGCCGACTCTGTGGTAAGATTTCCTCCGTTTTTCTGTGCAAATTGATTTACTTACCACTTTACAGTACGCAACGATGGTGGAGAGTGGCAATCGTAGCCATAGCATGAGACTACAGGAAGTTCGAAGAGCAGAGGTAAGGGTCCTTTCTAGGTGACTTGGCACTGGACTTAACTGACATCAACAGCATCTCATGAAGAATTTTTGCAACATGCTGCCGGACGATCGAAAATTGTACGCAGATGATCATGATATGGGAGTACTTATCCACGAGGATGGCCGGAAGAGAACATACACCATCCCGAGTACAGGTGCTATGTTGACCTATCGCCATGCGATTGGTGTTTTAGCACGATTTGCCAGTTCATTGGTAAGATCTAAATTTTGTCTATTCACTTGGATTATAAAGCTAACAGTGATACGCCTCAGCAATATGAAAATGAGATCTCGGCCATGGTCGCATACATTGTCATGTCAGAAAACGAATCATTCAGCTGTGAGATAATTCTGCCAGAGAAATCGCCTGTGCGAAGAGTGATTGGGTGTTCCGAACCAAAGAAATCACTCGCGAAGCAATCCGCTGCTTTTGATGCATGTTTACTGCTTCGCAAAAAGAATCTGTTGGACGAGCACTTCAACTCTGTCTACCACAAACGACTACCCGCGATGAGAAATGCCAAATTAGCCATTACATCAAAGAGGACTGATCAGTACAGAATGCGTACCAAGCCCACAATCTGGGCCCGGCAACAGGGAACCACTCCAACACGCCTCTACGCCATAGTTATTCGTCTCATCCCATCAGAGCCTCTGAATCGGCCTCACGGAAGTATCGCCTTGCTGACACGAGAGAGGATCGCATCAATACCAAGTTTCCCGGTCTTCTTGGACGATGATATCGAGACTACAGTCAAGTCTTTGTGTATTGACGGGTGCCTTGAGGTTGCTTCTGAAGAGCTCGAAATTGTGACTAAATTTACGCTTGCTGTTTTCCACGATGTGTTTCACAAAACCTACAAACACGTCTCAGAACAGTTTCCGTACTGGCTTGCGCCTGCTCGAGAAGATGTGGACATTAGTACGTCGACAAGTCTCTTTGACATGATTGACTGGGCGGCATTGCACTACGTCCGAGATAACCCCAAGATTATGTGGTCTGCTGATATGGAGCCGGAATCGTTGCTAACTCGATTCATTTACGACGACTGGAATGGAAAGTATCGGTACTTCCCGCTTGCTATAGACCCCAATCTACGTCCTTCAGATCCACCCCCATCCTATGCACCATCTCGAAAGTGGTCAGACGACATCATGAATTGGTCCTTGAGTTTGAGCAAAAACTCACGTCCGAAATTCTTTAACCGATGTATATGGACTCAACCAGTCTTACAGGCAGAGTTGGTCTGCCTTCGGCGCAATTTTCTTGACAAAGTGGCCGACGAAGAGAAAGAATCCAACTCGAGATGCGTCATTTGCCCTCAGCCCCTAGTTTTATCGGCGGTGAGTTTTCAGTATATGCTTTGGTCACCTAAGATGCTAATATGTAACCAGATTTCCATGCCGGTGGCCGCGACTTGTTTCGTCTTTCCAGCAATTATCACTCGAATGGAATCCTACCTGATTGCCCAGGAAGCATGCAAAATGTTAGGTCTTGGTAATATCAAGCTCGAATATGCTCTGGAGGCCTTCACTAAGGATTCGGACAATACTGAAGAGCACCGAAGCCTACAGATTCACGTTCAGCGAGGAATGGGAAAAAATTACGAGCGCCTCGAATTACTAGGAGACTCCGTCCTCAAGATGGCAACATCCATCTCGCTCTTCGTCCAAAACCCCGACGATGATGAGTACGACTATCATGTTAACAGAATGTGTCTCATCTGCAACAAGAACCTCTTCAAAAACGCAACTGAACTGAAGCTATATGAGTACATACGTAGTCGTGGGTTCTCTCGGTATGTTTTTCATATTTCATCCTGACAAGTGAATATTCAACTGACACTAAACCACAGGCATATGTGGTACCCCCCAGGTCTTTCGCTTGAGTATGGTCGGGACCATGCCAAATTTTTCGCTAGTGAAGGCAAGCATTCCCTAGCTGAAAAAACCATAGCAGATGTCTGCGAGGCATTAATAGGGGCGTCGTTGCTCTCGGGAGGTGATGACAATCGTTATGACCTGGCCGTCAAAGCTGTGACCGTCTTCGTCAACAGCCAGAACCACACGGCAACCTCGTGGAAAGATTACATCTCTGCATATTCCATTCCTTCATACCAGAACAGGGTGGCCGATGGATTCGAAAAAAACCTGGCTCAGCAGATCTTCGAGAAGGTGGGTTATAAGTTCAAGTACCCCCGTCTTCTGCGGTCGGCTTTCACGCATCCATCTTATCCTTTGGCATGGGCCAAGGTGCCTTGCTATCAGCGGCTTGAGTTCTTGGGCGATGCACTCCTAGATATGGTGTGTGTGGAGCACTTGTTCCATCGGTTTCCCAACCGAGATCCGCAGTGGTTGACTGAACATAAGGTATGTGTTAGATTTAGTAAGTCGAAGTTACACAATCCCTGACTAACATTAATGATCAGATGGCTATGGTATCTAACAAATTTCTCGGTGCGTTGGCTGTGAAGCTAGGGCTCCATCTTCATCTTCAGCATTTCAGCAACCCTCTCATGATCCAGAACAGCAAATACGCAGAGGAACTTCAGCTTGCAGAAAGCGAGAGCAATGGCGAGGTAGACTATTGGCTTTCAACGTCAGATTCTCCAAAGGTAAGTTCTTCATTCAATATGGACATAATCCACATACTCACGAAATTACAGTGCCTTCCCGACATGCTTGAGGCTTATCTCGGTGCCATATTTGTTGATTCTGGCTTTGACTTCACAGTGATTGAGGCCTTCTTCAAAAGGCATATTCTGCCGTTCTTCCACGATATGTCTATTTACGACACGTTTGCAAACAGGCATCCAACGGTAAGCTCATCTCCTGCTCCTGAGATTATACCCTTCGTACTAATATGTCATAGACGTTCCTTCATAGCCAATTGACTCACAATTTCCGATGTACTGATTACTGCTTGAAATCCGCAGAGGTTCCTGCTGTGGAAGGAGAAACTCCCAGGGTCTTTGCTGCAGTTATGGTGCATGGTGAATCCATTGCTAGCGCAGTCGCATCTTCTAGTCGGTATGCTAAAGTGAGGGCTAGTACCCGGGCATTGGCTGTTATTGATGGAATGTCACTTTCTGAGTTCCAGGAGAAGTATCACTGTTCTTGTCAAGGTGATCAGGTCACCGTTGACCACGCAAACATCGGAACAGCAGTTTGACAGAGAAATCGTGGACGGCTGGGAAATTTGTTATTTTGTTTTATTTTAGTGATATTTTCCGAATACGATAATGTGGTCCTATTTATCAGGACCCCAGAAGTGGGAATGTACTTTGTATCTGTTCAATATAAAATAAGGTGAAGCTTATGCCTACAATGAGACCTCCGAGATATTGGGCCAAACCGAAGTCCCTGGATATACCGCCCTGTATACCGCCTTTTATATTGTGCCAGTTCTGCCAGTCTCAAACTCCAAATATAGTTAGCTTCTATACAAGTGATGTAGGGCTGTGAGGCTGGTAGTTAAAGGGTATACGTAGAAAAATCCATTGTATAAATTAAGCCTTTTTTTCGCTTTTTTTCACCGTCGACCTATCTAAAGAGAAAGATATTTGAGAAAACTACTAAACGAACCACTGGAAAGGCCAATGAAAATAGATCACCTGGCATGCGGCCCAGTATTCTTGTGGCAGTATATTCAAAGATCAGACGGTATAAAGAGCTGTATGTCTGGGTACATAGATTTGGCCCAATATTTCGGAGGTCCCACTGTATTCCCAAAGGGACGGAGCAGGGACGAGAGCCATGGATTTGCGTCGCATGGAGGTCGTGTCAAGCCTAACCTAATGGGGAATAGTGTACATCCCCCTGAAGTAAAGCAAACACGCCGCGTATCATTTTAATCTTTAACAGACACCAGGACTCAGGACGGCATAGGCCTGGATTTATCCAATCATTTTTAATCTATTAGATTTCTTTCTTCTTTTGAGCCTTTGTCATTATCCTTTTGCTCTGTTTTCCTACCCAACGCCCACTCGACGCGATCTCAACATTCCAGACCCCGATCCGCACTCCTATTATTCCTTATCGCCGATGAACACTTCGAAATCGTCATAATAATATTGGCATCATGGAGGTCGCCTCATCAGGTGTGCCAAATGGCGCCCCAACACCAGAGACTGCAGCTCTTGTTGATTCCGGTGCGGTCATTCAGTACTTGACCGAAGTGCTCCAGGTAACACTGGGAGCCCAGAGATCCGAGCTGGAAAGCGCTGGGAGCTTGCTTTCGGAATCAAAATACAATGAAACACTGCAGCGGTGTACGCGATTTGCCTCGGAAGCGCAAGTCGCACTCTATGTGCAAAAGGACATTGTGACAGTGGAGGAAACCAACGGCGAAGCGGAGGATCAAGGTACGTCAAGCCCAAGTGCTCAAGCATTGGATGGTATGATGCTAATTAGGGCGTCAAAGAAACAGCTGTGCAATATGTTTACAACCTCTCCTCCGATATCTCGTCCGCTCCAACAACCGTGTCCTCCGTGGCTA
Source organism: Penicillium griseofulvum (assembly GCF_001561935.1). NCBI lineage: Eukaryota > Fungi > Ascomycota > Eurotiomycetes > Eurotiales > Aspergillaceae > Penicillium > Penicillium griseofulvum. The sequence goes on along the minus strand of NW_024467471.1, from coordinate 739,482 downwards.
TCATCAAACGGCCTGCTCCCATCGACATGAGTCTTCCGATAGCATCGCAGGTACAAGTCATGAATCTTCCTGGTCCCGCCTCTCTCAGCAATACCTCCGCCCAGCAGGGGAATTCAATGTCCCCCTACCAGATCCTACATTTGATGATACATCATTGTCTCAGTCCTTACTTCGAATCATACACTCGCAGCCAGGAGACGGCCGTCGGCACGAAATCGAAAACTGACAGGGAGGCGAAGACTGGTATCCCGGGAACCAAGGAGAAATTCGCAGACTTGGAGCGGGGGTTGATGCACCTCCAGCAGAATGTGGAAATTCCAGCTCTGAACCTGCCTCTCCATGAAGTGGTACAGGCTGCTCTGAAGGATGCGGAAGCACGTGGTATCAAACCATCGGTCGAGTTGATTCCATCGGCGGTACTGGAGAGCAGCGCTTTCACAAACAGCATTCAGAATGTCGTGAACGGTTGGATTCGGTCGATTCAGACGATTACCAAGATGTCCCGCGACCCGGACATTGAATCCGCCTCTCCTGAGGTCAACTTCTGGCTATCCTTAGAGGCTGCACTGGAGGGAATTGAGGCGCAGCTCCAAAGCGAGGGTGTTCGGTTGACTATGGACATTCTCCGTCATGCGAAACGGTACCAGCCAACCCTCAGTTTTGTGGCGGACACTGGGCTGAAAGAGGCCACCGAATTGGTCCAAAAGTACAACCAGCTGATGCGAGATTTCCCTCTCGACGAGCTCCTCTCTGCGACTTCTTTGCAGAAGGTCCAGGAATCACTGAACTTGATTTTCACTCACCTGAATAAGAAGTTGAAGATTTGTCCCTACCCTATTAAGCGGGCACTTTCACTTGTCGAAGCCATCTCCGGTGATCTTGATAAGAAGATCCACGAGCTTATTACTGGAGATACAATTTTGCATTTGGATTACCGTGAATTCCGGTCTTTGATGAAGACTACACAAGTGATATGGCGTACTTGGGAGGAGAACTTGAAGGAATTCACGAACGTTGCGCGTGAATCGACCCGGCGTCGTAACGAAAAATTCATTCCGATCAAAATCAATTCGAGACACGACAAGACCCGCGAGCGGTTGAAGTACGTTGATACCTTCAGGGTCAATCATGAACAGCTCCAGAAAACCATTATCAACGTCCTGGGACCCAACAGCTCTTCATCCAGTGAGAACGGAGCTGGGGTTGATGCTGATGGCGCTGTAATCGTTGAGGAGATTGGTGATGTTGATGCCGTGGAGGAAGTTGCGCACGCCTACGCTGCTCTTAAGAACGTAGACGTTTTGGATGTGTCACCGGAGGGATCTCTTACCTGGGAGCAGGCGGAAATTGCCTATAGTGAGCGTACTTCCCGTGTTGAGAATTCCATCATTGCTCGTCTACGTGACCGTCTGGCGACTGCCAGGAATGCCAATGAGATGTTCCGTGTGTTCTCAAAGTTCAACGCTCTTCTCGTTCGTCCTAAAATTCGTGGTGCAATTGGCGAGTACCAAACACAACTTATTGATAATGTCAAGCGAGATATCAGTGCTTTGCATGAGCGCTTCAAGCAACAGTACGGTAATTCGGAAGCTCATGCTATGGCCCAGCTACGGGACCTGCCACCCGTGTCAGGTGCCATTATCTGGACTCGCCAGATTGAGCATCAGCTTAATGGCTACATGCGCAAGGTCGAAAATGTTCTTGGTGAGAACTGGCACCTACACTCTGAGGGCGAGAAGTTGCAGAATGAGAGTAACTTGTTCCGTAAGAAGCTCGACACCCGGCCTGTCTTCGAGTCATGGCTGTGGGATGTCCAAAAACGTCATTTTACAATCGCTGGACGCCTGTTTAATGTCGTGCGCAACCGATCCGCAGGAAACGTTTTGGAGCTGGCAGTCAACTTCGATGCTCAAATCATTGCTCTCTTCAAAGAGGTTCGCAATCTTATTTGGCTCAACTTCCAAGTTCCCCATGCTGTTAGCAATATCTCGAAGGAGGCGAAGCGTGTTTACCCCTACGCCATTAGTCTGATGGAGAGTGTTCGCACTCTGCTGCAGACGAATCGAGCAATCGCTTCTATGACTGGTGTCAATATGCTGCTCAACGGCTACATGAATGATGTACAGACTATGGTTGCTAAGGGTATTCCTCTCCGGTGGGAGTCCTTTGTTCATTCTTACGAGCTACACGTCAAGCAGTCAGCATTGGCAAATGGTGCCATCGAGTCATCTTTGCCTGGTCGTTCTGAAAGCAAGCATGTTCAATTTGTCCGCGAGTTTGCTATTTCGGCATCCACACTTCAAACGAAAACTACTGTGCTTGACAACATCAACGAGAACATCCAGAAATCGATCCATGAACTCAAGACATGCCCATTCGATGCATCAGCTTTCAAACAACGCTTGGACAGCATCCAGGTCTCTGTTGATAAGCTTAACCTCGAAAACTACGTGAACCTTGGATACTGGGTTGCTGAGCTTAATAGAAGCATCGAGGCAATTCTGCGTGACCGACTTCTTCGCGCTGTGCGCGAGTGGATCATCACCTTCCAAGGCATCAACAATGAGAACTCGACTACTTCTCATCATCAGCCTGCAGCGGCCGAAACGGAAGCTTCAAGTTACAAGATCCAGTTCCCTGAGCTCTTCCACGAGATTCTGATGAAGAACCAAGTCCTCCACCTGGACCCACCGCTACAATTCGCACGCGCAAGCTGGTTGTCTCACTTTGATGCATGGCTCGGTGTGATTTGCAACCTAGAAAAGATCAAACCTTCTCGTTACCAGATCTCCATTGGTGTGCAAAATGTTCGACAGTCTGAAGTCTGCTTCTCCGACCTCCCCCAAATTTGCACCGATGAGCTCAATCAAGTCTACAATGTTGTCGAGTCGAGATTGAAGGACGTTTCTGAATATGTCGATAAGTGGCTGCAGTTCCAATCCCTTTGGGATCTTCGGTCTGAGCAGGTCTACGAGATTCTGGGAGATGATCTGTCTCAATGGCTTCAGCTTCTTCAGGAAATCAGAAAGAGCCGGGCTACATTCGATACTTCTGAAGTTAGCCGTGCCTTCGGAAACATCAGGATTGACTACGAGCAAGTCCAAACCAAGGTGAACGCCAAATACGACCAATGGCAGCATGAGATTCTCGTCAAGTTCGGTTCCAAGCTTGGCGGCCGCATGAGAGAGGTTCATTCCGAGATTGCTGCTGCCCGCAGGGACCTGGAAGGCCAAACCCTGGAGGCCTCTTCAACGGCCCATGCCGTGTCTTTTATTACCATTGTTCAGCAGTGCAAGCGGAAGACCCGAGTCTGGGAACCCGAGGTTGATCTCTTCCGCCAAGGTCAAACCACACTCGCCCGCCAACGTTACCAGTTCCCATACGACTGGCTTCACGTTGAGAATGTCGATGGTGAATGGGCAGCCCTCAACGAGCTGCTTAGCCGCAAGAGCAAAATTGTCAACGAGCAAACCGAAGGCCTGCGTGCAAAGATCAGCGCTGAAGACCACGTCATTGCTGGCAAGATCGCTGAAGTTATTAGCCAATGGAATGACGAGAAGCCGGTATCTGGCACTATCCCACCCGAAGAAGCATCCCGTACCTTGAGCTCTTTCCAGTCTCGCCTTGAGTCTCTCCAGTCTGAGTTTGAGATGGTGTCTAAGGCAAAGGAGGCTCTCGATCTTCCCCCAAGTTCCGAGTCATCTCTTCCCCCCATCCTCGAGGAGGTCCAGGACTTCATGTCTGTTTGGGCTGCTCTAGCGACTATTTGGAATAGTCTCAATGACCTTCGCGATGGGCTCTGGACCAGCGTGCAACCCAGGAAGCTCCGACAGTCACTCGACAATTTGATTAAAATGACCAAGGAGATGCCTAGTCGTATGAGACAATATGCTGCCTTCGAACATATTCAGAATGTGCTTCGGCAGCTGCTCAAGGTCAACTCCCTTTTGTCAGACATGAAATCCGAAGCTGTCAAGGAAAGACACTGGCACAAAATTTACAAGAGTCTTAAACCCGACAAGCGTTTCTCTCTTGTCTCTTTGACTCTTGGTGATGTCTGGGATTTGCAACTCGCATCAAGCGATTCCATCATTCGCGCTATTATCGCACAGGCACAGGGTGAAATGGCATTGGAGGAATTCCTGAAGTCTGTTCGCGAGACTTGGCAAAACTATTCTCTGGACCTGGTGCACTACCAGAACAAATGCCGCTTGATCAAAGGCTTTGACGATCTGTTCGCGAAGTGCAGTGAGAACCTGAACTCCCTCCAGGCCATGAGACATTCTCCGTACTACAAGGAATTCGAAGAAGAAGCCACATCTTGGGAAGATAAGCTGAACCGAGTCCATGTTCTCTTCGACGTCTGGATCGATGTCCAGCGACAATGGGTCTACCTAGAAGGCGTCTTCACCGGCAATGCTGATATCAAGCATCTTCTACCTTTGGAGTCGGGCCGTTTCCAGAATATTAACTCTGAATTCTTCACTGTCATGAAGAAAGTGTACAAATCTCCTTTCGTTTTAGATATTCTCGCAATCGTTGACGTGCAAAAGTCCTTGGAAAGACTGGCTGATTTGCTCAACAAAATCCAAAAGGCGCTTGGTGAATATTTGGAGCGTGAGCGTGTTTCATTCCCTCGCTTCTACTTTGTTGGAGACGAGGATTTGTTGGAGATCATTGGTAACAGCAATGACATCTTCCGCGTCGCTAAGCATTTCAAGAAGATGTTTGCTGGAATGTCAGGCCTTGTCATGGATGACGATAACAATATCGTTGCATTCACCTCCAAGGAGGGCGAAGAAGTTCGTTTGAAGAAAGAAGTCAACCTCCTCAAGACTCCTCGGATCAATGACTGGCTTTCCGCCCTAGAGACCAGCATGAAGTTGACTTTGGCCGAGCTTCTTGGTGAGGCCGTCGAACAATTTGGAGTTCTTTACCATAGCAGCGATGTGGACCGAACTGCTTTCAATGACTACCTTTCTAACTACCCTGCTCAGATTGTGGTACTCGCTAGTCAGGTTACTTGGACCAACGCAGTGCAACAATCGTTGGAGGAAGGAGGTGCAACTCTTTCCTCGTTGCACGGTTCTGAAGTTCGAATTCTCGAATTGCTGGCTGCCACAGTGCTTGGCGAACTCGATCCGATCACTCGCAAGAAGTGTGAGCATATGATCACGGAATTCGTTCACCAGCGCGACTGCATCTCCAAGCTCATAAGTCTCAATGCTACGACACCCACGCATTATCACTGGCTCCTCCAGATGCGTTATGTGTTCCAAAATTCAGGCGATTTCTTGGAGCGCCTATATGTCCACATGGCCAACGCTAAGCTCGCCTACGGATTTGAGTATCTAGGTGTGCCTGAGCGTCTTGTCCGCACGCCCCTCACAGATCGTTGTTTCCTCACCCTTACTCAAGCTCTTTGCCAGCGACTTGGTGGTTCTCCCTACGGTCCTGCTGGTACCGGAAAAACTGAGTCAGTCAAGGCATTGGGTCTGCAACTCGGTCGTTTCACCCTTGTCTTCTGTTGTGACGACACATTCGATTTCCAAGCAATGGGTCGGATTTTCCTCGGTATCTGCCAGGTTGGTGCGTGGGGTTGCTTTGACGAGTTCAATCGTCTGGAAGAACGTATTCTGTCGGCCGTTTCTCAACAAATCCAGAACATCCAGATTGGTCTGAAAACTGGCGGCGAGGGCGACAAGTCTCAAATCGAACTCGTCGGAAGACGACTCGCTGTGAACTCCAACACCGGAATTTTCATTACCATGAACCCTGGTTATGCTGGTCGTTCCAACCTGCCAGACAACTTGAAGAAGCTGTTCCGCAGTGTTGCCATGTCCAAACCGGACAAGGAACTAATCGCGGAAGTGATGCTGTTCTCTCAAGGTTTCAAGCAGGCCAAGCCTCTTTCCAAGCAGACTGTTCCCTTCTTCGACCACTGTGCTTCCCGACTCTCCAAGCAGGCCCATTACGACTTCGGTCTCCGTGCATTGAAGAGTGTGCTCGTTAGCTCAGGTGGTCTTAAGCGCGCTCGTCTGGCTATCGCTGAGGGAGAGTTAGGCCCTGAGGATGTTATTGAACCTCAAATTATTGTTCAAAGTCTCCGGGAAACAATCGCTCCTAAACTCATCCGAGAGGATGTGGATATCATGATGGACATTCAGGTCGAAGACTTCCCTGGCGTGGATTATGTGCCTGCCAACTTCGAGAAACTCACCCAGGCGATCCGTGATATTGCTACCAAAGAGCAACATCTCGTCGACAGTGAGATGTGGATCACCAAGGCACTGCAGCTCTACCAAATCCAATGCATCCACCATGGTGTCATGATGGTTGGTAAGTCCGGGTCCGGTAAATCGACTGCCTGGAAGATTCTACTGCAAGCCATGCAGCGCATTGAAGGAGTCGAGGGCGTCTCCCACATCATCGACTCCAAGGTCATGTCTAAGGAGTCTCTCTATGGTAACCTTGACAGCACAACCCGTGAATGGACGGACGGTCTCTTCACTGGAATTCTGAGAAAGATCGTGGACAACCTCCGAGGCGAGGATAGCAAACGTCATTGGATTGTATTCGATGGAGATGTTGATCCTGAGTGGGTTGAGAACCTGAACAGTGTTCTAGATGACAACAAACTCCTCACTCTTCCCAACGGAGAACGTCTCAACCTACCTCCCAATGTTCGCATCATGTTCGAAGTTGAAAGCCTGAAGTATGCCACGCTTGCCACCGTCAGTCGTTGCGGTATGGTGTGGTTCAATGCCGACACCGTTACTCCAACTATGATGATTTCCAATTACGTCGAAAGCCTCAGGACAAAGACGTTCGAGGACCTAGATGAAGACAGTGCACCTGCAGGGACTGCAACAATCCGGACACAGGATGCCCAGGATACTGTTGCCACGATCCTCAAACAGTTCCTAGAGGTTGATGACCTGGTTCTCAAGGCTTTGGAGGAAGCAAAGAAGTACAATCATATCATGGAGTTTACGGATATCCGTGCTCTCAACACCCTCTTCAGCTTGCTGAACAAGGCCTGCCGAAATGTTCTCGAATACAATGCCCAGCATCCTGACTTCCCTCTGGACCCTGAACAGATTGAGTCATATATGTCCAAGAAGCTTCTTTTGACACTGGTCTGGTCCCTTACCGGTGATTGCCCACTAAATGACCGCAAGGCGTTTGGAAAGTACATCACTGGAATGTCTACCATCGATCTCCCACCGGACGGCGACTCATCTCTTATTGACTACGACGTCAGTCTTCCTAAGTCTGACTGGACCAGCTGGCATTCACAGGTGCCTACGATTGATATCAACACACACTCCGTCACTCAAACTGATGTCATCATCCCCACGGTCGATACTATTCGCCACGAGGATGTGCTGTACTCGTGGCTTGCTGAGCATAAGCCCTTGTTGCTTTGCGGTCCTCCTGGATCCGGTAAGACCATGACATTGTTTGCGGCGCTCCGAAAGCTCCCGAACATGGAGGTTGTTGGTCTCAACTTCTCGAGTGCCACCACCCCCGATCTCTTGGTCAAGACATTTGAGCAGTACTGTGAGTACAAGAAGACTCTTAATGGTGTGGTGATGTCTCCAAATCAGATCGGCCGCTGGCTTGTCATTTTCTGCGATGAGATCAATCTTCCGGCCCCTGATCGCTACGGCACTCAGCGCGCCATCTCCTTCCTGCGCCAACTTGTGGAGCAGAATGGCTTCTGGAGGACCACTGACAAGACCTGGGTTACTCTGGATCGCATTCAATTTGTTGGCGCCTGTAATCCTCCTACGGATGCTGGCCGTACGCCGATGGCCGAGAGATTCCTGCGTCATGCGCCGCTGATCATGGTCGACTACCCCGGCGAAATCTCCCTCAATCAGATTTATGGCACATTCAACTCTGCTGTGCTTAAAATCCTTCCCTTGCTGCGTGGATACTCCGAGGCTCTCACTAGGGCTATGGTTCAGTTCTACCTCGAATCCCAGGCCCGCTTCACGCCTCAAATCCAGCCCCACTACGTGTACTCGCCTCGTGAGCTCACCAGATGGGTTCGGGGCCTGTACGAGGCTATCAAGCCACTGGAAACTCTCACTGTTGAAGGCCTGGTCCGCATTTGGGCGCACGAGGCCCTACGTCTATTCCAGGACAGACTCGTGGATGAAGAGGAGAGAGCTTGGACCGCAGATGCTGTTCGCCGAATTGCCTTGGAACATTTCCCTACAATCGATGACCAAGAAGCGCTCAAGGGCCCGATCCTGTTCTCCAACTGGCTGTCCAAGAACTACGTGCCTGTCGAACAGGAGAGTCTACGTGATTTCGTGAAGGCACGTCTAAGAACCTTCTGTGAAGAAGAGGTGGATGTTCCACTTGTGTTGTTCAACGATGTCCTTGAGCACGCGCTGCGCATCGATCGAGTCTTCCGCCAGCCTCAAGGTCATCTTATCCTTATCGGTGTGAGCGGCAGTGGAAAGACAACCCTATCTCGCTTTGTTGCTTGGATGAATGGTCTGAAGGTCTTCCAGATCAAGGTACACGGAAAGTACTCTTCGGAAGATTTCGATGATGATCTTCGCAGCGTTCTTCGCCGGGCCGGATGCAAGGGTGAAAAGATTTGTTTCATTATGGACGAATCAAACGTCCTTGACTCTGGATTCCTGGAACGCATGAACACTTTGCTTGCAAACGCAGAAGTCCCTGGTCTCTTCGAGGGTGATGAATTCTCCTCATTGATGACTGCTTGTAAAGAGGGTGCCCAACGTCAAGGCTTGCTCCTCGATTCGCAGGAGGAGCTGTACAAGTGGTTCACTTCGCAGATTGTGAAGAACCTGCACGTTGTGTTTACCATGAACCCGCCGGAGGAGGGCCTATCTTCAAAGGCAGCTACTAGTCCCGCCTTGTTCAACCGTTGTGTCCTGAACTGGATGGGTGACTGGTCTGACCAAGCCCTGTTCCAGGTTGGCTCTGAGCTCACTCAATCGGTTGATCTGGACAAGCCAAACTTCATCTCGCCTGATAGCATCCCAGTGGCCTACCGCGAGTTGGCTCTCCCGGCCTCACACAGAGACACTGTTGTCAATTCCATGGTTTATATCCACCACTCTTTGCATCGCTTCAACGGACGACTGCAAAAGCAACAAGGCCGGGTGACTTTCCTCACTCCTCGCCATTATCTCGACTTTGTTGCGCAGTATGTCAAGCTGTTCAATGAGAAGCGGGAGGATCTCGAAGAACAACAGCGTCACTTGAACATTGGTCTAGAAAAACTTCACGACACCGTCGACAAAGTGAGCGACCTTCGAGCCAGTCTCGCACAAAAGAAGACACAATTGGAGAAGAAGGATATGGAAGCGAACGAGAAGCTGCAGCGTATGGTCGCTGATCAGCAGGAGGCAGAACAGCGGAAGCAGGTTTCATTGGAAGTGCAGGCCGCGTTGGAGATACAAGAGAAGGAAGTCGCAACTCGGAAAGAAGTTGTGCTGCACGATCTGGCCCGGGCTGAACCCGCTGTCCTAGAAGCCCAGAAGAGTGTCAGCAATATTAAGCGTCAACATCTCACGGAAGTTCGGTCCATGGGTAACCCTCCCGCCAGTGTCCGACTCGCTTTGGAGGCCGTATGCACACTCCTCGGTCACACCGTCGACAGTTGGAAGACAATTCAAGGTCTCATTCGTCGGGATGATTTCATTGCCAGCATCGTCAACTACGACAATGAGCGCCAGATGACGCGCAGACACCGTACCAAGATGCAGAACGAGTTCCTCTCGAAGGAAGACTTCACATATGAGCGAGTCAACCGCGCTAGTAAAGCTTGTGGTCCTCTGGTGCAATGGGTCGAAGCCCAAGTCAACTACTCTGCAATCCTCGATCGTGTTGGTCCTCTACGTGACGAGGTAGATCAACTCGAGGAGCAGGCCCTGCAAACCAAGGCCGAGGCTCAGGCCATCGAAAATACCATCAACGACCTCGAAAGCAGCATCGCTACCTACAAGGCCGAGTATGCGGCCCTTATCAGTGAAACACAGGCGATCAAGACCGAGATGAATCGAGTTCAGTTCAAGGTCGACCGCAGTGTTCGTTTGCTTGATAGTTTGTCCTCTGAGCGTGGGCGCTGGGAAGACGGTAGCAAGTCATTCGAAACTCAGATCAGCACCCTCGTGGGCGATGTCCTCATCGCAGCTGCATTCCTTGCATATGCTGGTCTTTATGATCAGCAATTCCGTAAAGCAATGGCTGAGGACTGGGTCCACCAACTCGGAGCCTCTGGCATTAGCTTCAAGCCTCACAATCCCATCACGGAATACTTATCCAATGCTGATGAGCGTCTGACATGGCAGAGTCATTCTCTTCCCGTTGATGACCTTTGCACAGAGAACGCTATCATCCTCAAGAGATTCAACAGATATCCGCTTATTGTTGATCCATCTGGCCGTATTACAGAATTCTTACAGAAGGAAAGCAAAGACCGCAAGCTTACTGTCACGAGCTTCTTGGACGATTCCTTTGTCAAGCAATTGGAGAGCGCGTTGCGTTTCGGAAACCCCATCCTTATCCAGGATGCCGAGCACCTGGACCCTATTCTTAATCACGTTCTCAACAAGGAATACCAGAAGACCGGTGGTCGTGTCCTCATTCAGTTGGGCAAGCAAGAAATTGATTTCTCGCCATCCTTCAAGCTCTTCCTATCGACCCGGGATCCATCTGCGTCGTTCCCGCCGGATATTTGCAGTCGTACCACCTTCGTCAACTTCACCGTCACCCAGAGCAGCTTGCAAACACAGTCTCTGAATGATGTCCTCAAATTCGAGCGGCCCGATGTCGATGAACGTCGCAACAATCTCGTCAAAATGCAAGGAGAATTCAAGGTCCACCTTCGACAACTTGAGAAGCGTCTTTTGCAAGCTCTCAACGAGTCCCGTGGTAATATTCTTGATGATGACAATGTCATTGAAACACTTGAGACTCTCAAGAAGGAGGCTGGTGATATCTCTTTGAAGATGGACCAGACTGAAGGCGTTATGCTCGAGGTTGAAAACGTTACACAGAACTACAGCATCATTGCCCGTTCGTGCAGTGCCGTCTTTGCGGTTCTGGAGCAGCTCCACCACATCAACCACTTCTACCAGTTCTCTCTGCAGTACTTTGTCGATATTTTCAACTCTGTTCTCTACCAGAACAAGCGCCTTGCTCAAGAGAAGGATCATGCTGCGCGTGTCCAGATTATTGTTAGGGACTTGTTTATCAACACCTACAAGCGAACCTCGCTGGGTCTCGTTCAAAAGGATCGCATCACCCTTGCCATCCTGCTTGCTCAAGCTACTCCATTCCCCATGGACAGGACCATTCTCGACCGCGTCCTGGATGAGACGGTGGAGGACACGGATCTTTCAACTGCCGCGGACGCCCGCGATCAAGTGATAATGAAGTTGGCCAACATGTCCCTCTTCAAAGAACATCTTCCAAACGTCACCCAAGAACAGTGGGATCGCTTCTTCGACGAGGAGCTTGCAGAGAACTTCGTCCCGGTTGTGTGGGACGAGAGTGTATCTCAACTCGACCAACTCCTTCGGTCCTTGCTCCTTGTCAAGATTTGCCGCATGGACCGATTTGTACCTTCCGCCGAGCGTTTCGTCGAGGCTGTGTTCGGCCGCGAGCTGTTCGAGGGTGGCGCCGATCTCAAGGACGTAGTTGACCAAGTCACTGCAACTAGACCCATCGCGCTCAGCTCCAGCCCCGGCTTCGATGCTAGTTACAAGGTCGATGCCCTTGTCGAAGCCACCCGCGCAACTTGCGCCAACATCGCCATGGGATCCAACGAAGGTCTCGAAAGTGCCGACAAGGCTATCAGCAACGCAGCTGCAGTCGGTAACTGGGTTCTGGTCAAGAACGTCCACCTGGCTCCTGCTTGGCTCCAAAGTCTCGAAAAGAGACTAGATTCCCTCAAGCCACACAAGGAATTCCGCCTCTTCTTGTCCATGGAGTCCAGCCCTAAGATCCCTGTCAATTTGATTCGTGCCTCGCGTGTGCTGATGTACGAACAGCCCGCAGGTGTGCGTGCAAACATGAAGGATTCCCTCTCCTCGCTGAATGTCAGAGCTAGCAAGGCCCCCGTCGAAAAGGCTCGTGTCTATCTCCTGCTCTGCTTCCTGCACGCCGTCGTTCAAGAAAGACTCCGCTACGCACCAAGCCTTGGATGGAAGGGCTTCTGGGAGTTCAACGACAGTGACGTAAGTACCAACACATCCATTCATTCTCCATAAGACACTAACATTTTCCCCCTAGTACGAATGCTCAGCCTTCATCATCGACCACTGGGTCGATACAGTCTCCCAAGGCCGTTCCAACGTTGCTCCGCAGAAGATTCCATGGGAGATGATCCGCACTCTTGTTGCAGAGATGTACGGTGGTAAAATCGACGACGCTGGCGACTACCAGCAGCTCGAGAACCTGGTCAACGGCTTCCTTACACCCGCCGCTTTCGAAGACGGCTATAAGCTCGTCTCGGGTGTAGAGAACGACAACCTTTTGACACTGCCGGAAACCACTAGCATGCGTGACTTCGTCGCATGGGTTAACAATCTCCCCGAGCGTGAACCCCCTACCTACCTGGGTCTGCCTGCCAATGCTGAGAAGCTCTTGCTGGTCGGTCATGGTCGTAAGATGATTTCTGATCTCTCGCGGGTTACGACTCTGCTTGATGAGGGAGAGCAGTTGATGGTCGATAACTGATCTGTATTTGTTTTGGTCACTTCTCCCAGTTCCTAGAAGGGTTGTGTTCTTGTTCTCCTGTTGGGAGGAAATTCCCCTGACAGATTTGTACTTTCTGTTCTGAGTTCAATTGTATATCGTTTTGAATGTTTCTTTGTACATTTTTCTTTTGGAAGATCAACGGCAGAAATGTCCGATCTTTCCTGTACAATCGCTTGTAACATTCACCTCGTGGGATCCTACATGTATTACATAGTATTCTACATATTACCAGTCCCAATGAACCGTGTGTACTCTACACCTTGGGTATCTACTAAGATTTTTCAGGATATGGTCAAATAGCATTAAGTATCATGTATACAGTCTGTGGAGTATCCGGTCCGCATGGAAGAAACAGTCAAGCCGATCCTCTAGACATAAATGTAGCAACACGAAAATCCTCACAATGAACGCCAACAATCAGGTCCCACAGGGGAGAATGAGGTCCTATGTACGCGAATTAGGCGGAGGCCTTTACGAGATGAAAGTGGACTCGGAGAACATAGTTCCCTCCTCGGTGATCTCCTCATCGCCGAGCTTCATCTTCAAAGTAAGCTTATCCTGAGGCGAGTACTGTAGAGAGTTAGATATGGTTTTTTCTGAATGATGGGAAAGGGTGTACATACCTGGAAGATGTACGGCCGGGTACCGGCGACACTGCCAGCAATGCTCTTAATGAAGCCTGGCACTTCGGCCATAACGTCGATGCGATCCAGTCGTGGGCCGAGAGGGCCGTTCACCTCAGCTGTGACCTCCTTGCCGTCGCTTGTCTTGCCGCTCCATTCCCACTTGATGGACTTGGGGGCGGGCCAGTCACTGCCCTCGTCCTGGCCGGTTTCTGTGTGGGCTACTTTGTTGGTTGTGCCGGCGTAGATGACCTCGCCGTCCTTGACAATACCACCGACGTTGACAATCGTGGAGCCGTAGGAGGGGGGAGTGGTGTACTCCATCATGACGGCGGAGTAGGTGGGGGTCTGGAAGTTAATGAAGTTCCAGCGGGCGGCTATGCTTGTGTTAGCATGGGGTATTTTGCTTGTCGATTTTTACATATGATCTCTTACCAGCGTGGTGAGGCTTCATGCCCTGCAGGGCCATGATGAAGACACCACGACCGCCGAGATCGTAGGTCTGCTCCTTGGTCGCGATGCTACCCTCGACGGAGCAGCGGGGCCAGAAAGCATGGCGCATGGAGCCCCATGGGTTCTTGGCGTCGGTTCCGAAGTATGAGGTGCCGTCCTTGCCGACGACAAAACCGGGTGCAGTCTGGGTGAACTTGAGGTCCACCAGGGCGCCGCCGTTGACAGTGGATTTGATGGTGTAGGAGTTACCCTCCTCGTTCAGGGTCAGCGAGAGGTTGTCGGCGCCGAAGGAGAGCATGTTCTCGTCGAACATGTAGTTAGAGAGCGGGTCGGAGAACCACTTGTTGTCGCCCTTTCCGCTGCGATCGAAAATCTTCACGTTGAACTGGGCGGTGGTGTGGATTCCGCTGTAATCGGCGTCAAGAATCAGAGTCAGCGGCTGTAGGTCTGGATTTAAGAATAGAAGGTTCAAGCTCCGGTGTATTCCTTACACAATGTTGCTGTAGATAACCTGTACGAAAACCAGGGTCCCGTTGTCGGCCATGATGTAAAAAGTCTGGGTTTCGACATTGGTGTAAGAGTATGCGCGCCAGCGCAGAATCTCCTTGTTCACATCAGTGTAAGGAGTGAGCTCGGTCTGCTTCGCAACAGACTGGATAGCATCGGGGCCATAGATAGGCTCCTCGGTGCCCACCACGGCGGAGAGACTGCCCGCATGGAATCTGTTAGTGTAACCACAACATAGAAGGGTCGATCGGAACGTACGTTGATTTCAACCAGTTCATGATTTCGATAAGTTTGAAATTAAAGAAAAAGAAAAAGAACTGGAGAAAGGTAAAAAGAAAAGGGAGGTGAAGGAGAGATCGACGCGGGGCCCGAGAGTTCTAGTTCGGATGTCAATGGAACTCTCCTGATGAGAAGGAGATACACCAAATAATGGATTTAAAGGATGGTAGTAGAAACTAGATCTAGATATTGTAAATATCAAGATTAAATTGAAGAAAATAAGTTGATTAGAAGCTAAACTGAGAAGAAGAGAAAGAGTACCTTATGACGTTGGGCGTTTACTCGCTTCCCGCCTTGACCAATCAGCGTCGGCGGCTGAAAATCTGCAAATCTTCCGAATTTGATCTCTCTGCTTTTGGCCCTTTTGGCATACAATCACATATTCTCATCATGGCACGAAACGCATTGGCCAAGGACGTATTTGTTAAGCTCATTGTTGGAGCTGGTCAGGCCAGTCCCAGTCCACCTGTTGGTCCAGCTCTGGGAAGTAAAGGTGTTAAGTCCATGGACTTCTGCAAGGTCGGTCTTTGTTTACCCTGTTAGCTGAACCTCTATTAACTATCTCCCTAGGAATTCAATGCCCGCACAGCTCACATCAACACCGGTGTCCCTATTCCCGCACGTGTCGCTATTCGTCCCGACAGATCTTTCTCCTTTGAACTCCGCACCCCAACCACCACCTACCTCCTACTCAACGCGGCCAATGTCGAACCCCGGAAGAACCGTCTACGTGGTGCGATGAACCCTGGCCACGATGTCTGTGGCAAGATCTCTCTCAAGCACGTTTATGAGATCGCCAAGATCAAGCAAACCGAGACGCGGTTATCAGGCTTGTCCCTGGAGGGATTGTGCAAGAGTGTCATGTCCCAGGCCAAATCCATTGGTATCCAGGTCATCCCCTGAACATCATAAGGACAATAAACTTGTATAATTATTGTTTATCATTCCGGTAGTGCTTCAAGCCTACTTTTGATTTGGATCCTTTTATCCGGGCGTTTTCTGGGAAATTATGGGGGGTTTTCCCCTTGTTGTACTATACCGATTTTTTTTCCAGTTTGTATGCCATATCTGTTGATCATACACAATCCATGAGATATTTTGCATTGAACATTGGATGTTTATACTCAAAGTGACTGATCAAAGTCAAAATATAAACCGGCTAATCAGGACAATGCGATTGAATTGAGGCTGATATGTGATCACACGCCCATCTCACTATGTAACGGCATGATGCCCGGGGGGGCTAGACCACACTGATAACTAGACAATAATTACCAGCCAAGAGAAAGACCACGGAAGACTATACATATGAGATCACAGGACTCTTTAACATGCCCGGAGCGGAGAACTTGGCATACGTGACTCAGTCCGACCTCTTGGCATGGCCAAGAATGTGTACAACGTAGACATCCCGTGATAGCTTGGCATGAAGTCTAGAAAGTCTAGAAAATCTGGAGAATCTGGAGAGTTTGAGGGGGATAAATATGGCTAGGACAACCCTAGATCTGTGGATGGAGTCATCAAGAGATACTAATCCCATTCAGGAAATATTCCAGATCACCATTTAACCTGCAGGTAACAAATGTAATCCTCCGTAGAAGCGTACGCCTCCGGGAAGTCGGCACGGGTCGACATCATCTTCCACGTCTCCGCGGCCATCCGACTTATGAGGTAAGGCACTTCCTTGGTAAAATATATGACATTTGACAGATATTTTGACATATATTCACATGTCCCATCTGATAAAATAGAAAAGATAATTTAAAAAAAATAAAACAGGAAAATCAAGAAGTGAATTGCGACAAAGTCCCCCACTCGCCCCCAAAATCCTAAGTTTGCCTGAGGCTCTCAGACTCTCACATCTCCCCTCTTCTCAGCTTTCTTGTTCTCTACTTCTTACTTCTTACTTCCTCCAACCTTCTCCTCCATCTTCTCATTAAGACCCGGGATACCCGGATTCCTGGATTCCTTGACCAGACCCGGGGTTTGTTCTTGTTCGCATTCGGCGGGAAAAAAAAAGTTAAAAAAGGGAAAAGATTTGCCTCTCGCATAACTCTTTTGACTTATTGAACTTTGAGAGCAAATTGTCCCAATTCTGCTTTAACGGCATTTGAACTGGTCCTCCGCTATCGAAGATCCTTTAAAAGCTCCCATCGTGAGGGGCATGTGTTCCACGTTCCGAGCTGGCGTCGAAGACTATGACGTCTGAAATGACTGATTCGACACACCCGATGGATTCAGGTATGTCTTGGCCATGCCTGATCGGTTATAATGATTTATCCCAAATTCCAATCGTCTGACGCATATTTTGTCTCTTCAGGATCTCATACCATGCACGACCCCGCCAAGAACCCCGGCCAGGCCCCGGAGCCCGGTGACGCCGACGCCAAGTCAAGAGCTCAGCCTAGCCAGGTCCGTTTCTCCTCCATCACAGAGGAGATTGAACCAGATCAATCCGGGTTGTCTCCTATACCAGAGCAATCGCAACAATCTCTATTGGAACAGCAAAAGCAAGCTGCGGATGAGGAACAATTACGGTCGCTAGCGATGAGTATGCAGGGCACACAGCTTCAGGAGTCCCGCCTGCGCAACTTCTCTTTTGACCCAATGTCTCTTCCTTCCTCCAGGGTATGTATTTTCTATCTCTAATTTGTCATCGGATGTTCCTCCGAATGTTCCAATCTTCTGGCTGCTTCAAGTGACGCTCAGTGGGATTGTGGCAAACTCGTCAGTATATTAACTTTGGACCTAGGTTGCATCTCGAGACTCGAGTGTTCGTAGCGGACATGGTAGCGGACATGGCACCGGTGCCTTTGCCTCCCCACATGCGTCTCCTCCGGTCTCTGCTGTACAGTCACCTCCTCTTACCCCCGCTGCAACCCATTCCCGCGAAGGCAAAACCAGCGAAAGTGCCTTTCTGAACGCTACCGGCCGACCCCATGTGCAGACTAATTTCACCCCTGAAGCGTCACCTCCAGTCGGATCGACCGACAAGAACGGCACGCCTCGACCCGCCTCATCCTCCCGACCCGTGTCCACCGATCACCTGCCCCCCAGAAAAAGTGAAGGTTCGGACAGAGCTCCTCATCCTAATGCGATTCAACTACCGAGACACCGTGCGCAATTCTTTATTGGAAATGATGGCGGATCTCAAGAAGAAAGCCCCCCGCCCACTCCAAGAGAGTCTACTACCCCGCCAGGGGCTATGACCCCTGTAGGCGAACCTAATGACCCATATGCGCGTAACAAGCGACCACCCCAGTCCAAAAATCTTGCCCAATTGGATCCCCGGTTTATCTTCAGCGGTCGGGATGTCAAGCGAGCGCTTCGTCCGGGAGCTCCCCGATCCACCAGCGCAAGTGACCTCAGCAAATCAAGTGACAAGCGAAGCATATTTGGTAGTGCCAAGAAGGACCATGGTGATAAGAGCCAAGGCCACCAGCATGGCGGTTCTATGTCTGAGCTGAAACGATTCTTCAAGATGGGCCACCGCAACAAGCGATCCGAGTCCCCGACGTCAATGCCTAAGAAGTCGAGTCGATCATCTGGAAAGTCCACTCCGTATCAAATGGCCCCAGACAACGTTCCTTTTGCAGATGATCATGGTTTGAATTCTAAGTATGGAAAGCTAGGCAGAGTGCTTGGATCTGGAGCTGGTGGCTCCGTGCGTCTTTTGAAGCGCAACAGTGATGGCGTCACCTTTGCAGTGAAGCAATTCCGAGACCGTCACAACTGGGAGACGGTGAAGGAATACTCCAAGAAGGTGACTGCAGAGTTCTGTATTGGCTCCACCTTACACCATGGCAATATCATCGAGACCTTGGATATCATTCAAGAAGGCCCTCGCTGGTACGAGGTCATGGAGTATGCGCCGTTCGATCTGTTTGCTATCGTGATGACGGGCAAAATGGGCAAGGAGGAGATTGCCTGCTCCTTCAAACAGATTTTGAGCGGCGTATCGTACATCCATGGCATGGGTCTAGCCCATCGGGATTTGAAACTGGATAACGTCGTGGTGAACGACCGTGGCATCATGAAACTCATCGATTTCGGAAGTGCTGTCGTATTCCGCTATCCTTTTGAGAACGACATTGTCCCTGCTTCAGGTATGTATTCTGGTATTCTTTTCGGCTGCAGTTGATGGATACTGATTTCATGCACAGGTATCGTTGGCTCAGATCCCTATCTTGCCCCAGAGGTCTATGACGAGAAGAAATATGACCCCCGCCCCACGGATGTTTGGTCGCTGGCGATCATCTTCTGCTGTATGACCTTGCGCCGCTTCCCATGGAAGCAACCGCGCATGACCGACAACTCATACAAGTTGTTCGTTTCCAGCCCAACTCCAGGCACCCCAGTTCCCGAACCCAACCCACACCGTCGGCCCAAGTCCACCCCCGATCTTTCTTCCCAAGGCCAGGACAATAAACGTCTAACTCCTCGCTCGAGTGGACCCTCCGACCAGTCTGGATCGGAGCAGAATGGCAACGGGAATGAAAACGGAGATGGAAACAAAGCAGAAACCTCGCAGAAGGACGGTGATCGTTCTCCCGATACTGCTCAGAAACAAATCAGCGAAACTAGCAACAGCCCCCACGAGCGACCCACCCGCACAACCAGCAAAGAGGCACCACCGATTCCGGCATCATCCCAGAATTCTGGGCAGCGCCAGGAAGTCATTAAGGGCCCGTGGCGACTTCTCCGGATCTTACCGCGGGAAAGTCGGTACATCATTGGCCGCATGCTGAAAACCAACCCGAAAAACCGCGCGACACTCGACGAGGTAATGTCAGATGACTGGGTAAGGAACATTCATGCATGCCGACAGGATGGAACTGGTGAAATCATCAGCGCTCCCGGTCACACCCACGTCCTCGAGCCTCCCGCCCAAAGCCCTGCCGTGGCTAGCAAAGCTACCAAGGCTAAGTAATTATCCCTTCTTTGTATCAATTTCTCCTCGTGTCTATATATCCCCTTTATCCTTTGAGAACGGGTTGGCACTTTTGTCCCCTTACCTTTCGCGTTTACTGTGTGATTCCCTACGAGTACTGTAGATGATTTTGGCGGTTTCCCTCCACCGGGACATGTTTGAGATGAGTTGATATTCTTGAATAAACTTCTGTGACATTTTACCGCGTTCGAGTTTGCTTGTGAAAATCTTGAAGAAACAGAGCGCTTGCTCTCGCTCGACGGTGGATGTTACTGATAGACTTGCTTGGTTTGGGATCTTGATGTTTTTTTTTCCCCCTTTGAGCATTCTTTCGTCAAAGCTCACGCTTGAGCTTCATTTTCTTAACTAGTAGATACATTTCAATACAAACATACAACCATACAACATAAAGTATATTGTTTTGGACCTGAGGTATGGAGTAAATATCGGCGATATCGGCGATATCAGAATGTCTCACCGAACAAAAGAAACTGCCAGCCGCGGAGCTTCTCCGTGGAGCCCGCTTCTGTACAACATCTTTGCTTCCTTACTTACACCCAATTGGCCATGCTATTGTGATAGAACGATTTCTATATCTAATTTTATCCTACAAAAATGGCCCAATCTGACGGGGAGCCATTGGTTTCCTCCCTGTGGACGAGGTCACTAATTGTAACCTTCTCCAAAGCTCTTCCCAGGACCGAGGATCCCTCTAACAGCTCTGCAACTATATAGTCTGGCGCAATTGCAGGTCTCACCGTCGACTGCTCTCTCTATCCCCTCGACACCATCAAAACCCGACTCCAAAAAGCCCGCGATCACACTGCACCCCAAACCCGAGTCTCCCTACGCCAAACCTTCCGCGGTATCTACGCCGGTCTTCCATCCGTCCTCTTTGGCTCGGCCCCCTCCGCCGCCTCTTTTTTCATCGTTTACGATGGCGTCAAGCGCACCCTACTCCCACCCCAACCCACCGGCAGCAAATCTACCCCCCAATCCCGCTCCCACATAATCCTCACACACTCCCTCGCCTCCTCCCTCGGCGAAATCGCAGCATGCGCCGTCCGCGTCCCAACAGAAGTCATCAAGCAGCGCGCCCAAGCCGGCCTCTTCGGTGGCTCTAGTCTCCTCGCGCTGAAAGACATCCTGTCCCTGCGACATGCGGTCCCAACAAGCACAGCCACATCACCCTCAAACCCAGCAGCGAAGCGCGGCTACAGTCAGGTCATCCGCGAACTCTACCGCGGCGCAGGTATCACAATCGCCCGCGAGATCCCCTTCACCGTGTTACAATTCACAATGTGGGAGTCAATGAAGGAAGCCTACGGCAAGCGGTACCTGCGAACCGCGGAGACGGCATCGTCTCTCGCCGAGACGCAGATCCCCGCTTCAACAAGCGCCATGTTCGGCAGTGTTGCCGGCGCCATCGCGGCTGGCTTGACTACCCCGCTAGACGTCATTAAGACCCGGGTTATGCTTGCGCGACGTGGAGACGGGGGCGTTGAAGCCCCTGTTCGTGTTAAGGAGATTGTGCGCGGCATTGCGCGTGAAGGGCCTGGTGCCTTCTGGCGTGGTATTACGCCGCGTGTGACCTGGATTGGTATTGGCGGGGCTGTTTTCCTTGGAAGTTATCAGTATGCTTCGAATACTCTCGAGGGACGTCGGGAGGTGCAGGCGGAGAAAGGTCTTTGATTAGATCTTGGCCTGGTTTGTATATTATTGCTATATAGAAGGAAGAACATAGATCCCGGAAAGTGAGTTTGGGCAGTATATTTCTGTTTACTTCTCGGTTCTAAGCATCCAATCCAATTCCTGAACTTGTTCGGCAGTCAGGAGGTCCTCCATTTTCTTTCTGGGCAGGAAATCATGGTCTGTAAACTCGAACCCTGGGACAACAACCTAGTATTTGTTAGCCGTGATTATTCCAAAAGATGTAGATCTATACACAAAACTCACCTCACTAATCAACAGCCCCGAGGACTTCTCTCCTTCGGGCTCATCCGGTAGCAATAAAGATGATTTATACTTGCCACCTTCAACGATCCACTGCATCTTCTCCCCAAGCTCAACTCGAGGCCCAACAACGAATGTCTCAATCCGCGCCTTGGCCTTAGCACCTTCCGGGCCACTATCCGAGCTCTCTACCTCGTCCGCGTGTATAATGACATACCGCCCCCGCCCGCCCTGCCAGACGTGCACAGTACGACTCTTATTGCGGTGGAAAACGCCCAGTGGACGCTGCGGGGTGAGCAGGTAGTGAATTGTCGTGCTTGCGGAGCGGGTTTTGTCAGTGTCCGACTCTGCGGACTGGTAAGGGTTCGGAACCCGGTGCGGATCTCGATCCGTCTCAACGAAGTAGCCTCCTTCTGGATGCGGCTGAAGGTTTAGTGCATTGATGGTGGTTTTAATGGCGGGTGCTTCTGCTTCTTGGGATGGGTTTGCAGGAGTTGGAAATGCCGGCTTGATTTGGGAGATCGAGATGTCCATTCTTGCTTTTTGGATGCTTTTAGTGTATATTCTAAGGTTGTAGATGTTTGGGAGTGCAGAGGGAGGGGTGTAAGATAATAAATATGCTGAAGGGTATGTGGCGTTTAGGCAGATGGATTATATACATTGGTGGCGGTCTATAGAATTGTCTTCTTGCATGTTGTTTATAGTGTGGGATAAGCCCTAGAATGTCTAGAACGTACTCTCAGCTGAGCCATAAGTATCAACACTTATCTGAGGCCATTATGTACATATAAACATACTATTGACAAATATCCACCTCTATATCATATATACATGCAAATATGTTTCTAAGGATGTCTATTACACTCTCCAGATTATGGATTTGCCATAGATCGGGAGGTCCTAGTTCTTCCGGATTCCATACATTAATATACTAGCTTACATGCCAGAGCTTACCTTGGCAAAAGCGATCTCATCGCATGCAATCAGCAGAAGGGATAATCAGCCGCTCAGCTCGCTTTGGCCTGAAATACATCATGCAAGCATTGGACGTCTTGTCCCTTATATACCCCGCCTCTACGTCGTCGATCAGGCCCTCGATCTCAAAAACTTAGAAAAGATTTGAACTGCAGCCTTCTCAGAGCCCCAAACTGAAGCCTGTCTTGGCGATGCAGCCCAGCCTATTTGGCACGAGCTTAAGGTCTCCGTCTATACGAAAGTGGAGGCGGCTTGTGGTTAGACCGCGAGTGGAAATCTGTTGGGACTTGGATCTCCCTCATTTATCCAGTCATCCGGGGTAAAGTTAGACGATTGTTTCTCTCCGATCAAGAGCCTTGTCAAGTTGTGAATCTATGGACTAATATATAATTATACCTTTCAAAGGTACTATATATATTAACTATAGGGGCCGTGTTATAGTGGCAGTGTAGATAGATTATGAGCGAAATAGCCACAAATAACCGAGAAGCATCCCAGAAAGGGAAATTGGGGGGGTCTCCTTAATTAAACTGTTAAATAAAGATGTCGAAGGATCAGAATTATTCTACTCAGATCAAATCAACATCCAAGGTCATATATGATATAGCCCTGAAGTAGTAACATAGCGAAGTATACCCGGTGACGGCCCCTGGCGCCTCCAACTTTGAGAAACTTCCCCTCATTTGAGTGTCCTCCCTTTTGTCGCTTCTTTTTTTTTGTCCTTTCGACTTCTTTTGCTACGCGAATGGACCTGTGACGTTTACGTCCCCACCAAATCTCAACGTGCGATCGGCCCTGAGGGCAGATAAGCTCCGCATTCGCATCTCCGCAATTGGTTTCACTCTTTCAACGCTGCATGTATGGCACGCAAACTGAGCCACCAGAGGGTCACCTATGGTAAGTTGGGTCTTATTTATATCCTCTAATATTGCTAACTGTGTCTCTCGGCTAGTCCTCCCTCTACCTGATGCCCCAGGTGGCCACCGGTTGGGGGTCAATGGCCTAACAGTCGACCGCCAAAACTCCATCCTGTAAGTATCTCTCCTTCATTATGCTAGGATCCAGGATCTAGATCTGAACGGCTGCCACGTTTGCGACCACGATCTTTTCGAAACCAGCCTCATCTACACGTGGGTTGTACGGATACTAACATGACGTCCCCTCTCCTAGATACTCCGCGGGCCGCGACGGCGTCATCTGTTCCTGGGATCTCGACTTTCCTCTTCCCTCCTCGTCTGTCCCTGGAGACGCATCAACCCCTGACCAAAAGCCTAAACCGACCGGCTTCAAAACCCAAGTTCAAGCTCATAGTCACTGGATCAACGACATAGTCTTGGCACAGGATAACTCCGCTCTCGTTTCCGCCTCCTCCGACACGACCGTACGACTATGGCGTCCGCATTCCGAGTCCACCGAGGTGCCAGAGCGCATTGGAAAACATACTGATTATGTGAAGGCCCTGGCGAGCCCCGGGAGCCACGCTACGTGGGTTGCCTCGGGCGGTCTCGATCAAAAAGTTTACCTTTGGGATTTAAACGGCGGCGGCGAGGTATTGAACATCAATGCCGGTGGAGAAGATTCCACAGATAAAGGGTCGGTTTATGCGCTGGGCGCGGTCTCGTCCGTGCTTGCTAGCGGTGGCCCTGAAAATGTCGTCCGAGTATGGGATCCAAGATCTGGAAAGTTAGTGACCAAGTTCGTCGGCCATACGGACAACATTCGTGATATCATGATCAACCAGTCCGGAGATACAATCATGACGGCGTCGTCTGACCAAACGATCAAGATCTGGTCTCTTACCGCGGGTCGATGCATGAATACCCTGACCATGCACAATGATAGTGTGTGGTCTCTTTACTCGGACCACCCTGATCTCTCTGTCTTCTATTCAAGTGACCGGTCTGGCTTGGTGGCCAAGACCGACATGCGAGGGTCGGCCGATCCCGATCAGGGTATCTCCGTCGCCGCTCTACAAGAGCACGAAGGTGTTGTCAAGGTTGTGGCGGCGGGAGACTACATCTGGACAGCTACTCCCAAGTCTAGCATCAACCGCTGGCGAGATGCTGACACTACAGTTGGAATCGAGCCGCCGCCCGACCCAGCTCGCACTATAGACTCTGCTACAGCGCCTGCAGCCCCTTCAGAGAAGGGACCCAAGAAGATTCCATTCAATTCTGTTTTGCAGTTATCAGCGACCTCGATTATCGGTGGCTCAAGCCCTAAGCTGAATTCCGCGGAGCCTAACTTGGAGACAATTGGTCTAACAATTCCGGTTCATTCACAGCCCGAGGAAACCATTGAAGGCCAACATGGCTTGATCAAGTGCCTGATGTTGAATGATCGGAGACGCACACTTACTCAGGATTCCGCAGGAGAAGTTGTGCTTTGGGACCTGCTGAAGGTGATTTTGTTATACCCTAGCTGGCAAGTATAAGACACCGACTGACATAAACCTAGTGTATCCCCGTCCAAAGCTTCGGCAAGCGTCATATAGATGATGTTGAGTCAGAGGTCAACACCGTTGATAGCATTGGTCATTGGTGCACCATCGACGTGCGCACTGGCAGATTGTCAGTCATTCTGGAGCCTAATCGCTGTTTCGACGCAGAAGTTTATGCCGACGAGACCGATCTAGCACGATCTGATCTGCATCAGTTTAGAGACGATCAGAGAAGTGAGTATCCTTTTCCTTGGACTAATTATTTTGCTCTACCTGTCAAACTTTGCGCATGTTCTTTGCCATACTGACAACACACAGTCAATCTCGGTAAATGGATTCTGCGTTGGCTGTTTGCTCCGGTAGTGGACGAGGAAATCCGACGAGACAATGAATACCGCCAAGCTGCCATGGCGAGAGCAGAGGAAAATGCTCGACTGAATCCGCTGAGTACATCGGTGCCTGGCGATGATATCCCTCGCAGCGTTGGTATACCTATATCGAATCCTCGTTTGAGAACAAATCTGCGTCCAAGCTCAGATTTCCCTGGTGGCACGAGCGCCGGCTTTGGGATCAACGTGGGCACACCATCGTCAAATTACTTGAGCACTTCCATGCAGAGCAACTCTCCGTTCCCAGGGTTCGAACCAGATACACCTGATGCCGTGCCAACAAATTCCCATCCCGATGGCGGGCCATCATCCTTCTCATCGAGCGATTACTTCTCTAAGAGGCCTCTAGTGGCCCCACAAGCTGACGCCGACAAGTCTCTTCTATCTCCGTCGGATGCAAACTCAAATACAGGGGCGGCTCAATCCCCCGCAGAGCCCGATAAGGAAGAGCGGAAGAAGGGGTCACTATTTGGAAAGAAGTTCCAAATGAATTTCCCCAAGAAGTTAGGCCGCAATTCTACGGAGACGAAGCCTCAGATATTGGAAGAAAAAGCCGAAGAGTCGGAAATCTCTTCTATCAAGGAAGAGAAGGTGTATGAGCCTAATCTCTGTGGGGTGGTTGACCGCATGCGTGATGATTATGAAGAATTCTTGGCTGCAAATCCAGGTCGAGATTTGGAGACGGCTCTTTTGCCCTGTGATGAGGATGAAACTCCTCGACTAGAGATTCCTTCACGAACTGCAGTCTTCATACAGGAGGAGACTGGTGATACTGCCGTTGCCTCGGATCTGTACAGGGGTAGCGTAGGCCGCATTGGCGAAGATCTCGAAAGGCTCAAAAAGTCAATTCCTCATTGGCTTGGTGAGCTTCTTCTGAAGGTAAGTCTATTTGCTCGTGGTATTATGCTTTCCCTCTTGCTGATCGTTCGTCATAGAATCAAATTCCCTTCAAGGAGCAGGTCAAGATTGCCTTTGTGTTGAAGCCCTTTGATGATACCTTGCCGCCAGTCGTCAAGCCCGAGCCGTATGTTTCGGATTCTCTACCCTGGAATCCGTGTTGATGAAACTAATCTCAATAATCCAGGCCCGCCCCTAACGGTGCCCCTCCGGGCAATCCAAACACCAATAATGGCTCTCGTCTCAATGCCAACCGCATGCTCCGAGCGAAGAAGATTCTTGCTTATGTCGCAGAGCGTATTGACCCCGCAAACCCGGATGAACCAGCGGAGTCCGTTATGCAACCAGAGGAGTATCTCGAGCTATACTGCCAGAAGATGGTAAATCTTTTCTTCCATTTTGTACAGTCAATCATGCTAATCTCCTTCCACCAGCTCTGTCCACCAAACATGACTCTAGCAACGATTCGCACACATATCTGGCGTACCTCAGGAGACATGGTTCTCCACTACAAGACAAACGGCAAAAAAGAGATTCACCCGCCCCGATCTCTCCTAGGAATTGATGAGAACCACGCGGATGAAACCCACGCTTCGAACGGGGATACTAATGGACATGTACCTCCTGGGAGTATCCATTCTGTGACCAACTCTGGCTCTGTCGCAGGCTCTGCTATTACCTAGAAATACCAGCCTCGAGACCTTCCTACTCTTTTTCTTCTTTCTTTTGTTCAAATGATATTTGGCACACGCCAATCCTGTATGGATCTCTAGTACATATGGGCGAGATTATTTTTGTCTTTTTATGTATCGCATCTCCTATTTCCCTTCTTATGGGTGTTAGCGCATCTATCTTGGCTATTGCTTTGGGCTGTTTTTGTCTTGAAGTCGCAGCTTTTACAATATTGACGGTAATACCGGCACTGGCGAAAAATCGAATTTTCGGGTCCTTCAAGATGATTAGGGGAGAAAGGTCCGGCGTACTCTGTAATCTCTGTCTCTCACATCTCGAATTGGAGATCCAAGAGAAAATGGGGTACTAACTACACAAGATTCAATTATTCGCTTTCAATTTTGCCCTGAGGGCTCTTGAAAAAGGCAACAATTGCATTGCATTACTATGGAAAACATGGACGACAATGATCCCAAGCTAGGATAATCACCATCCGGTACCTTGCAACCACACTATCTCCATCTAAGAATCCCCCAAGTCTTCAACAGCCGGTTCCCTATTTCCCTACCTCCAGAAGCATTATTGCTAAGACAAACATCGCCCTGATCTCCACTCCCATATCCCTCGCAAGAAGCACTAATCTTCCCGTCCGTCTTAACCTCATTGTAAGCAGTCAAAGTAGTCGAGAAGAACCAACCGGAACGCTCTAAGCCAACTCATATAGCAATTCGACCCACCTTGCTACTCGCAATGACTAGGTATGTGTAGGGTTATATCGATACAGGTAGGAAAAGCATGTCGTTAGGGCTTATTATTCTCGTATCCCCATGCCGAGAGACGGTTGTCTTTGCGGGACTGGACTATTTGAACGAGTCGAGAGTGTCAAGGATAGCTTGTCCTTCCTTGTCTGCAAGCCACGCAATGAAGGAAGTTTGCTGCATCAAGACTTGCTTTGTATTTTCTAAGGGACGAAGTATGACCTAGATCCCATGCATACGGCAAATCCCGTATGCAACCCATTCTTAAATTAGCTTAGCTTAGAAGAAGATAGAAATAAGCTAAACCAAGTCTGCAGTAGAGTAACCAATCACAATATAATAATTAAATTTGAGACTGCCGTAGCTCTAGTCGCACGTGGCATTTTGCACCTCATCATTCAATCGCTCTTCTTTGGGGCTTGAATTGAGGTTGGGACCTCGGTAACATCGTTGCTCCCACACGACCGGCATTGCAGCTGAGGTTTGGCATTTTTGGTATTGGACGAGGGCCAATAGCGGATTATTAGAAACACTATAGTCGGAATAGAGAGCATCCAGATATAGGCTATAACGAGGAACGTCTGGAAGGGAGCTACTTCGAGTCGTTCCCCGATGAAGGCACTGCAATGCAATAGGAATGTCTTGAGTGAAGTTGACAGTTCCATGTTGGATAATTGGATTGTAGCTCGGTATTTATATGGCAGGACTGTCCAGACGGGGATGAGGAAGAGATTAGAGGGGTTGAAAATCTGGGTAGAGTATCCATGGTCCTTACTCTATACCAAACAAAGACTGTTCATACTCGTCTGCCTAGAGTACGGAATGTCTCGGATGTGTAGACTCAAATAGCAAGATATATTGTCATAGTACTCCGTACTCCATACTCCGTACACATGCAGACTTGTCACATTTTGCTTTTGCTTATATTTCCTTATATATCATTTGCAGATCTATGGCTGTTATGGGAAAAGGACAAGACTCTCATTGGTTCGTAGATTAGGCTTGAAGATCATCTGAGCGCTAGATAGGGCTTTAGTGAAAGATAGTTTGCCAACATTGGCAATTTGCTTTTTCTTATGGAGTCCGTATATTGTTTTGTCTATACTTCAATTGGTCAGTTGTGAGCCACAAAAATTGGTGTGATATGGCTCCTTTCTCAGTCAAATGTGTGATATTGATTCAACCCCCTTAGTTGGCTGGCTTCCAGTCACTTCGAGTCAAAATTGTATTATTTGAAAATAATTTTTAGTTCAGGATGGAGATGGTATAGGGGGAAGTTGGGATTCTGGGAAGTCCGTTTAAAATATGACATTTCTTGGCGTAACATTTCAAGGTCTTGGCATCCTCTAGAATATAAGCAATTAGCAAGATTATTAACCAGTGAATTGTTTCGAAAGTGAGACTTTCTTAAATTGCTTACAGAGGAATTCCCTATTTAGGGTACAACATGTGATGTAGAAAAATATTTATATATAACATATAACAGTGTGGGCTGATCCAGCGGGGAAAGTAGGGATTATTGAGGCTGAACTGCATACGCTTTGTCTTTTCCTATACTTTTCTTCCACTTTTTTGTCTGTTATATTTTATTTTGATTAAGGATAAAGAAGAGTATAGTGATCATATTGTATATAAAATAAATAAAATTACTAGGATCAATACAGTGGAATACAATTTAATACAATTTAAGGGTTCGCATTAACAGATCCAATAAGATGCAGTAGTGTGCAGTAGGTGCAGTAGATATAGTCTAGTTCACAATTTCAATATCAATAATTTACAATTCACAATTTTTGTATCACACATTGGAAAAAAAAATATAAAAATGGAAAAGTCCGTTGGGTACAAGTAGGCGGGAAGACCCCGCCTAACTCCGAATTCATCCTCAACATCATACCACCTGGATATATTCAAAATGACAAAGGCATCAATCAAGGCCAAATATCCATATAATCTTGGCTCATACGGGAAAGTCATTACAACTACAAGTCCTGAAGCCCAAATATGGTTTGACCGGGGCCTTGTGTGGGCATATTCCTTCAATCATAAAGAATCAGTCATCTGTTTCAACCAGGCATTGGTGCATGATCCATTATGTGTGATGGCCTTCTGGGGGTTGGCCTATTCTCTCGGTCCCAACTACAACCAGCCCTGGGACTTCCTCGGCAGCGACTTGGCAGCCGTCGTGGAAAACACATATCGAGCGGCAATCAAAGCTCGATTCCTCGCTCCAAATGCATCTCCCCTGGAACAGGCCCTCGCCAAGGCAATTTCCGCCCGATATCAAAGTGATAAGCCTGCTAGCATGGATCAATATGCTATTCAAAATCTTGCATATGCCGATGCAATGAAAGAGGTATACGAAGAGTTTACAGATGATTTGGATGTTGCCACTCTGTACGCTGATTCCTTGATCAGCCTTACGCCATGGAAATTGTGGGATATGGTGACCGGGACACCAAACCCAGGCACTCGGACCATGGAAGCAAAGAGAGTGTTAGAGACAGCTCTCAAACAGAAAGATGCCCACAAACACCCTGGTCTTCTGCATATCTACATTCATCTTATTGAAATGTCGCCTTTCCCAGAATTAGGCCTCCGACCGGCAGATCACCTCCGTGATCTTGTTCCAGATGCCGGTCATGTCAATCATATGCCATCCCATCTAGACGTTCTAGTTGGAGACTATCGAAGTGCTGTGCGCGCAAACCAGCGTGCCGCGATTGCAGACGAGAAATATCTGGCGCGGGAAGGCCCATTTAATTTCTACTCCGTCTATCGCATGCACACCTACCACTCGCTCATCTACGCAGCCATGTTTGCAGGTCAGAAACAGGCTGCATTTGAAGCCGTGGACCGCATGGAGGCGACTTTGCCGAAAGAATTGCTCTCCGCCATGGCAGACTACATCGAGTTCTTCATGTCTGTACGCGCACACGTCATGGTACGGTTCGGCATGTGGGAAGAGCTTATCGAAATTGCCATCCCCTCAGATCCAGATCTGTACTGCATGACGATAGCGACATTGCACTACGCCAAGGGAGTGGCATATGCGGCTACTGGGAACGTGCCTGATGCAGAGCGCCAGCGAGAGCTCTACCGGGCGGCGCGGAAACGTGTCCCCGATACGCGCTTGGACTGGCCCAACAAGTGCGTTGAGATTCTAGGGGTGGCGTCGGAAATGTTGGACGGCGAGATCGAGTACCGCCGGGGGAACTACACGGAGGCTTTTGAGCATCTACGACGCTCGATTGAATTGGATGATGGATTGGGTTACAGTGAGCCCTGGAGTTGGATGCAGCCTACCCGCCATGCATATGCTGCTCTTTTGCTAGAGCAGGGCCATGTCGAGGATGCAGCGGCTGTCTACCAGGCTGACCTGGGTCTTGATAGCACTCTTATCCGTGCTCGTCAACATCCGAATAATGTATGGGCTTTGCAGGGCTACCATGAATGTTTGGTACGTCTTGGTCGGAATGAAGAGGCGCGTATTATTGCGCCGCAGTTGGCGATAGCGGTCGCTGTGGCTGATGTGCCAGTAACGTCATCATGTTTCTGTCGTATGGATACATCGGAAGCGCCAAATGTTGGCAAGAGTTGTTGCAAATAAACTTGATAATGTATGTAAATTGATTTATAACTTATATATCTCAGACTCACAGAAAAACCTGTACATGTATTACCAAGATTTCAGATCTTTGTAGTCTAGATCTCCGATAGCCGGTGTCCTGTCAGTGAGTGGATTCGGTGTTTGGTCCAAATATCAAACGCCGAGACAGAACTGAACTCTTGTGAGTCTTGTCCTTTATCAAATTATACTTTCAACAGCAATAGAACAATTGGATAAGAAACTATCACGTCCAAACTGCCCTCCTATCAAGGGGATAGATATCACGTGTCTGGTGACGTCGCAGAGATCGTTTTCCAACTTCACTCTTCAAGCTACATAGGCAAGATGCCTCGGGTTATAAAACCACCAGTGAAATCTGCATGCTTGGCATGGTGCGCTGCATTCCTTGTCGACCACTCATTCTGGCCATAAGCTCATATTATATAGTCGAACATCGAAAACACGTTGTGACGGCCAAGAGCCCTGTGGCAGTGCACGTCCGACCCCTTGTCCTGGTATTCATTGGCTAATACATTGATTAGTGCTCCAGCAGAAAACGAGAATGCAGTTATCGACCTAGTCGCCGAGGTGGTCCTCGAAGAGGAGCCCAGTATGCAGAGGCGCAACGACGATCAACTGCAGACAACTCACTGCCATCTTCAGTATCAGATGTCACCAGTGAAATTGGTAGTTCAACTCTTCCTAAATGACAAATTGTTATAGTATCTAACTATTGGCCAGAGCCATTTCTGGATAACATGATCGGTATGGTCTCGCCATTCGCTGGGGTCCACAATCTCGATCTCTCCCCGGATTATCTGTCAATTGCGGATGGAGCCCACCAGATCTGGGGTCAACTAACCCCGCATGGTGATGATACTTTTGAGTCAGTCCCTGCACACAATGTGGGGTCATCGGTAATACGCGCCTATCAATCTGAAGCCGAAATGTTGGTGCAAAACAAACTGGTTCAAAGCATGACCCACTAATCGGACATACAGTGCCAATGCCTACTATATTTATATCCACCCGTATTTACCTTTGTTGCCGCCTCAAGTGGGACCGCTCCAGGAAGATCGCCCTACTATGATCAGGCCATTTGGGGAAAGTTCTCAAGCAGCAAAGTCACATATGCCTTACTGGCCGACATCATCTCTGAGTCTTGCTCTGTCCGCAATGCTAGTCCTCATACCTACAACTGAAGACAAATTTCCGATGGCCGAAACGAACCTTGCTCTTAGGCGGTCGTACGCCCAGCTATTTGCCCATGCGGCACTGGCTGCTGCGGAAACCGAGACTGATGATTTGGTACCCGCTCTGAAGACTAATCTGACTGAGACTGAATCATTAGGACTAGATGGATTGCATCCGCAGGTACCTATTCAGCTCTCTCCGGTTCTGGCTCTCGTGGTCCTTGCCATTTATGAGTATTGCCAGCGTGGTAATATATCCAGAATGCGGGCTCGAGGTAACCAGGCTATCACAACTGCTATGGATATCTCCATTCATACTCTTGATTCCACGACAACACGTTATTCTGAGGCACAGAGACGAGCTTGGTGGATGACTGTTAGTGAGATACATATGTTATTATCGGAACTGTTGCTCACCGGTACTATAGATATGGATTACATATCTGTCGTCGAGCCTCCATCTTTCTGTAAGTGGCTATATATACACTCATACCGGTTTTTAACTAATTGATATCCAGCCACCAATTGTTTCATTGAATGATCCACGAATAACTACTCCGTATCCCAAATTTGACGTTTATCTCGAGGTATTCATTCAACCTCCTTTCATAACTCTTCGATCATCTACTGACTATTACAAGCCATGGCCCATGATGATGAAATCACAAGCAGCTCTTTACGAGTCCAGCAAAATGGTCCAAAACATCGAACGAGTAGGCGAGACAGCCGTTCCCCCCGATTTCGGCACTCGAATACGCAATCTGGATTCGGAACTTGTATCTTTAATAGGCGAAGCAGACCGCCATCTTCTAGCGACATTCGACCAAGAGCCAGAAGCATCCGTAGCCCAAACAATGTGGATGATCAGTCGCATGTTCATCCATGCGTGAGTGATTCATCTTCAACCTCAACCCGTATTTCACTGACAATTCCAGTTCCCGCAATCGACTGCACCGCTTCCGAGCATTCATGGACATCCCTCTTTTCCTCGACAAATACTGCGATCTTGCAGCAATCAACAGCGCAAATTTCCCCCACGAAGCGTCTCCGCCTAAATGGGTGACAGACTGCGACATTTCATTCCCGTTCACCGAGCAGGAATCCTCTGTTATTTGTCTCAAGTCTGCGCTCGTGATAACGACAATATATCGCAACTTGCCGTATCCGGATCCACTTGCGTCGGTCCCTTCGAGATCCACGATGTATCCGAAAACCATTCCTTACTTTGCTTGCTCGGCTATGCAAAGCTGCTATGCTCTTCTCATGCTATTACACCGGCTGCGTGCGTCGCTAGCCACGGATCGGCTTGCAAGTTGTTATCACCTGCTTCAGGACCCTACTCCTGTATCGGAGATTGCTGATGCTGAGAGATTGAGGGAGGAGCTGCGACATGGAGTGGAAATCCTTGGTAGATCTTTGAAATCCGATGTGATTTTTGAGGGTGTTGGCGGGATGGGACGGGAAATTGAGGGCGCTTATCTGGCTGCTTTTCCTGATTGCTTTGAGATCTATATATAGCAGAAGTTGGAATTAAGACTTCATAAACAAGCGTTTGAACCCATTCTAGAATATTATCAAGACAATGCCCTGAATAGAAAATCAATGATCTGAACAACTATTCCAAAGTATAAATCATACATAGGCTCTGTCTGTGTTGGTATGCTACAATATATAGAATCCAACCTGAGGAAAATATAGAACTTAGCAACCACCACTTACGCTACGATCAGTATCAACCTGGTGACATATTACTTCCCAGATATCTCAAAATACTCGTCTATACTTAAAATAAAAATTGATAGGATTTCGGGGACATACTCGCCTAAAGAATCCGGTCACGTTGTCGGGAAAATTGATTAGCCGAGCCGATGATATCGCCCTTGGGGTTCTCCTGCGCGCGAAGTAATTTATAGGTCGATGATGAATTGTCGAGCCTATGTTTAATGGGGAGAGTGAACATGGCTGGCAATATATCCATCTCGCCATTTCTGTTCCAGCGTTGCTTTCAGCAAGCGTGGTCCGGGTCGCGACGGGCTCGCGTCAATTATGGCAGCACTAAATATGGAAAGAAACCTGGCGATAATGATATTCTACAACTTCCACGGAGGTTTGGTAAGTTTAAAGATTATGCACTTGCTCGTATCTGTAGCTAACGCACGAGATGTTAGGAATCGCCGTCAGTGGTGGCGCCGACTCTATGGCTCTGGCATACTTATGCAAACAACTAGAACGATCTTCTGATGTTGCTGGAGCCATCTCTGTCACTGCTTTTGTGGTAGATCATCGTGCCCGTCCGGAAAGCACTATTGAGGCACAGAAGGTTGCTGGCTGGCTTCGTGATATGGGTATGTTCCAAGTCTGAATATTTACATTTTTGAAGATTATTGACCATTCTGGACAGATATCAGAACACATGTTCTCAGTCTAGACTGGTCTGAAATTACTTCAAGTCAGAACCAATTGTCACCAAAGTCTGGAGCATCAAGTCCACTGCCATCTGCCTTTGAGACACATGCTCGACGACTCCGTTTCCAAGCCCTTGGCATAGCTTGTCATGAGTTTAAACTTGAAACGTTGCTACTAGGCCATCATCAAGATGACAACATCGAAACGACCATTTGGCGTCTCTCCGCTGGAGCCACCGGGTTAGGTCTTGGCGGCATCCCCGAAGTAGCTCGAATCCCCGAATGCCATGGTCTTTTCGGGGCTTCTGAGAGCTGGTCAACAACATCAATCCCAACAAGACAACCAACGATACCCCAACCCAGAATCCGATTTGATAACCAGAAGAACGGGTTCATCACCTTCCCCGATCAAAACAGGCCAGACAATACCTCCTCAAATGTAAAAATGGCAAGCCCCGGCATATTCATCTGCCGACCTCTACTCTCATTCACGAAAACAAGTCTTCTGGAAACCTGCCACAAGAACAACGTCCCCTACGTCTCGGACCCAACAAATTTCGACCCAACCCTCACACCCCGCAACGCTATCCGCAGTCTCCGCACTTCAAACTCACTACCCCGTGCACTGGGATCACAATCCATCCTCTCCCTAATCCGCTCCAGCCAAAACCTCCTGCAAAGATCAAACGAGCTAGCAAACTACCTCCTCTCATCCCAATGTCGAATCCTAGATTTCAACCCAAAGACAGGATCGGCAGTCATTCAATTCCTAGATACAAGTCCGGCATCCATGGACCCGCAACTGGCAACATTATCAACGTCGCGAATGCGACAGATTCAAACTATCGTTCTGCGCCGCATCACGGAACTAGTCTCTCCTTTCCCTGATAGCCAATTCTCGCTACGCAGCTATGAGCCACTGGTTTCTAACGTGTTTCCGGATCTAGATGGCGCAGCCACATCAAAGGGGCAGAGAAAAAAAGCGTTCACGGTAGCGGGTGTTCTATTCCAGCGTCTCGCGAATGAAGACTCGTCTGGAAAGTCCGGTGATAATATCTGGTTGTTATCCCGACAACCATTTATGAGAGGTCGGGATCCCGTGACGCAAATTAACGTTTCGCCCAGTGGCAGTTTTACTCCGTGGGTTTTGTGGGATAATCGGTACTGGATGCGACTTCGTCTTGTTGCGATCGACCGTGATCCCAGTGAACTGGAGGATCAATTGATAAGTCTTCCTCTTACAATACGTCCGTTCCATAAATTTGATATTGAACGGTTACGCAAAGATGCGGTGAATTCAAGGTCAACGAAGGATGCTGCTGGACAGAAAATGCCTGGGACTTTTGAGAATGTCAAAGCACTGTTATCTGCTGAAGCGCCTGCACAGCTGCGCTTCACTTTACCTGTGATATCAAGGGAAGGTATCATGTCTAAGCCAGGGAAGCCTCTGGGTCAGAAGGTTTGGCAACAACTGGCATTGCCGACTTTGGACTGTCGGCTATCTGGTCATTCAA
Source organism: Penicillium griseofulvum (assembly GCF_001561935.1). Classification (NCBI taxonomy): domain Eukaryota; kingdom Fungi; phylum Ascomycota; class Eurotiomycetes; order Eurotiales; family Aspergillaceae; genus Penicillium; species Penicillium griseofulvum. The sequence continues at coordinate 703,131 of NW_024467471.1, read as the reverse complement.
CTAAGTATTCCTCTCTTAGCGAGGTGGAATTGATACACCTACGCTGTCGCTGGAAACTGAAATGGCAGTGGATGTACAAAATGATTGACACTGAGGCACTACGCCTGATGGGCTGGCCGGTGGGTAAAGATACCGAAGACGCTTAGTGTACATGACAATAACACCTAGACAAACAAAAAAAGCAAGCCCTGTAAAAACTTGATCTCCTGAGCTATGCATGCATGGTCAATGGCTATCTGTGCAGATAGGCCAATATGAAGGGTGACAAGAAATAGGAATGAATACAATGAAGATAGGCTCATGAATATGTATGCAAATGAATGGGTGTCCAAAGGAAAGTAGGAAAGGCTTGTTCGGTATCAAAATACAAGGTGTAAAGAAAAGTTGATAAATGACGGGTGGTCAGGTTGTGGAGCAACATGCTCAGGAGGTGGAAAGGAATGTATGATGGGACAAGCTCTCGATGCTGTATGTATATCAGATCATTGCTCGCTCGCTTTGAGCAATGCAACGGCAGCTGACTGGGCCCGAAGACCTCCGACTTCTCGTTTCAAGCGGAAATTTTCTTTCTTCACTCGACCGATCTCGTCTAGAGCGCTGGCCAGTTGGGACTTCAAGGCGTCTTCTGCGTGGCCCGATCGCACATCCTTTGCAATCTTGCTGAGCTCAGTATTAAACCGATCATAGAGAGCCTCGTTCTCGGCGCTTGCCTCGCGATAAAGCTCGTCCAGTTTCTTTACGCGCTTCTCGCTGAGAACTAAGGACGACTCCAGGTCTCGCTCGAGAACGGTTGTGCGACCATTGTATTCCTTAGCAAGCGCCTCAACTCGGGCTTCAAGCTTTCGCATGCGAGCTTCAAGAGATGCGGCGGTAGTAGACGACGGAATAGTGTCTGTACGGTCAAAATCAAACTCGAGGTTCATTGGGTTGGATTGCCTTGGCGGCGTGAGCTTCAGAGAACGTAATTCAGTGCCAAGCTCTGAGAGCTCGTCTTTCAGGCCCAATTGAGTAGTGTTCTGGGTCTTCTTTTCTAGTTGAACACGATCACGTAACTAAAAGAATATCAGTAAAGTCATTATCGAGACAAATACAATGCTACGAACCTTTTGTGGGCTTTGCATGCGTGGTTTTTGCGGTTTCTGCGCAGAGGATGAAGATTGTGGTCGCTTGGAGTCGGCAACGTTGGTGGTTGGCCGCTCTCGAAGGCCCGGAGTCCGCTGAGGGATGCTTGACACGTGGGATCGCCTCCTTGACTCGTCTGCTGGCGACTCTGACATACTACCCCTCGACTTGGTCGCACGCTCCGTGTATGGAGTCCGGGGATCAATGTTTTCCTTCCTGCTCGGCGTAGAAGGACGGGGTGGAGACAGACGGCGAATGGGTGATCCTAATCGTGTAGGTGAACTGGATTTTGCTGGCGGCTTAGAACGCATTGGCGATTGACCGCGCAATGGCGATTGGCTGCGAATGGGTGATTGAGATGTTGGTATGTAACTACTCTGAGGTCTGGACTGTTTAGTGGGCGTTACGACTTCTCCTCGCGGGCGGCTGGAGGGGGTTGTCGGGCGGAGCTGTTGAGTGGGGGAGATACTAGATGCATCCGAGGATGCTGTGGGTGGTCGTAAATCCGAAAGAGAGCTCCTTCGCTTTCTGCGAGTCCTTGGCAGGACATCTTCAGAGAATCCTCGGAAGGAAGATAGAGAAGGCGGCTGTTCGTAGCCGGTCCCCGGCCTCGAGAGTTGTTCCTCAGATGCGAACCCATACGGACGATCGCGGGATATAGGGCGATCGCGAGTTGCAGGGCGATCACGAGATGTAGGGCGATCGCGGGATGAAGGACGATCCCGAGAGGTAGGGCGTAGGAACCCAAGACGAGCATCTACGTCAGTCGACTTGGAACGCAAGAGAGAGCCCTTAGGTGTATTGGGCTCTGAACCGGCTGGGCTTTGCTTTTTGCTCAATGTTCGTAGAATTGATGCGACTTTGCTTTCGCCTTCATTCTTCGAGGTATCCCTATGTATACCAAAGCCAAAGCGTTTCCGGAAAGAGGAAGAGTTGGAACCGACTGACCCGGCATTGGTATGAGATTTCGATTGATCGCAGGTCAGTGTTCCTTCTACGGAGGTACCCCCAGGAAGAAATTCTTCAAAGAGGTTGTCGAAGTCTTCAACCAGTCGGTCCAAAAGGGAGACATGGTGGCTGGGATTTCCGTCTTCGGTGAGTACCTCTGCAAATGCCATCGTCAAAGCACCGCGATCTCCATCGTTCCCAGATGCGTCGAGCAGCTCGGCAAGTAGTCGAATAATCGCGGCGAGAGCTCGTCTATTTTGTGGGCTCATATCTGTCACAAATTTCCGGAATTGCTCATCAAAATCACGGGGCGTCATGGTGTCGAACTGGCTCTGGACCCATTTCAGAGAAGAGGAGCTCAATATAGGGCCCATGCTTCTTCTCCAAGCGTTGGCAAGGAAGGTTTCAAATGCGACAAAAAGTGTATCAACTGGCACTTCTGCAGCAGCCTGGATTTTGCTTGGGTCTTCCAGCAAAATATTGTAAAGCTCATTGACAGGCGCCCGGTCAACATGATCTCTGACCCTAAGCATCCGACCTAGGATATTTCCACTCCGAGACTGTAGAGAAAGTACATAGGCTGCAAATGTTTGTTCTAGCAACCCGAACTGAGTGTCCAATCCGTTGGAGGCAGATGTCCCAACAACAGAGATTTTATTCCCGCTTTCCTCTTTTTCTTTGTCCTTGTCCTTCTCTTTTTCTTTCCCAGGGAAGGTCGAAGGTAAAGTGTTCGATCTCGACAGGTTGCCTCTTGGCGGGGGCATTTTGGGGAATTCGCCAGTAAGAGTGGCCGATCCTGGCCCTTTAAGGGTGGGAACGTTATCACGGCTACCTCCCAACAGGTTTGAGATCAGTTTTGTTGGCGAAGGTGGGCGGAAGCCTCGTGAAGACTTGACTTGCGTGATTAAGCTGCTGGCAATATAACGAAGGATTTCAAAATTGGAATGAACCAGCGGGTCAGTCAATGCTGGGTTTCGGGGGCTATGCAGAGGCGAGAGCAAATATTGGACTTTATTTCTTCATGTTAGTGGCAACAAAACAGAATTTTCAAGGGAGAGTCACTTACGACGTCGTGAAAGAGTGGGAACGAATGTCTCCGCGGTGATCAAATCCGTAGACGCCGATCCAACCACAGAATCGATATCTAGTCTGTATTGATCCCCATTTGGAGGAGATATTGATATTATTACCTCCAGATTGGAATCTCTCAACATTTCACCGCAGGCCGCCCTGGATGTATCAAACACAACTCGTATAGGGGAGGACTGAATCTGGTCAAGCGCGGCGCTCTCGCCCTCCTCGCACACACAGGCCAGTATTCCCACGTTACTTGGAGCTCCGGTGGGAGGGCTTCGTAGTGTCCATTTGCCTCCTTCTCTTTCGCTCTCGGGAAAGCGACCCTCAATCTTCGCTTTGGATATTTCTTCGATCAGTCGGTTGGCTCTTCCTTCATAGGTTCCAGCCAATTCCAATGCAAGTAGATCCGCTCCGGCGCTTGTTTCCATGGACTTGGCTGAAATTGGCGCAACAAACAAAATCCGACCACATGTGGATTGCATACAACGAACATTATGGAAGTCTAGTACCTGCAAAACCTGGAGTTCTGCTCGCGGTAAAGACGTGGAAATATCACTGGTTGAAGCGGCTGCATTGTCAATATCAGCCAGCACACCACGGGCTGTGGCCCGGCTTTCGGCGGACTTTGCTAGAAGGACCAGGCAGTTCTTATAAAGAAGCATGATCCCTGTGCTGCTACCAGATGACTGTGCGTCTAGATGGTAGGGAGGGGTGATCTCGTTGAAGTCGACAGCGGTAATCAGCCGACCTTCAGGGAATGTCTTCGCTGGCCATCCGTTCACCAGCTCTTTCAGACGTTGGAGGCTTTGGACATGGCTTGATGGAGAATTATTATCTAGTGCACAGATATCCTTCACGATGTCTCGTGCTTTCAGCAGGGTTCGCACGGCAGGATGAACCAAGGGGAGATTGCTGGTCATGGTGTCAATCAGGAGACTGTATCTAGGGAGCCGCTGAACGGGCTCCATCAACAAAGAGCGCAGCCTCTGCTCTCCCGTCTCGTATACTCTCTTCGAGAAGCTAGAATTCTTATCTCTCATGAACAGATTCAGAGTTTGGGTAAAACCTGTGTGTGCTCGCATATAGTCTCCGTATGGCTGTGAGAATTGTGGTAGCCATTCAAAGAGGGCCTTTGCGAATGCCGCAGCTCCAAGCGGATCTGCTCTATCTCTAGGCAAACCCCGATGATTAGAAGGGAGCTCCGTGTCCTGACCAATATCCGCAATGGCATCTTTCTCTGTTTCGTCCAGAACTTGTCGAATGACATCGAGAAAGCCGAGGTTGACCTCCAGAATTTCATTCAAGCATGGTGGGAACAATGCCGCTAAAGCTGCCTCGTCAGGGCTGTTACTTGATGGCCCTCTGCTCACAGCCTTTTGTCGAAATTCGTCGGCCACTTCATGGACAAGAGAATATAGTTTGGCAACATATCGCTCTTCGGTGTCCACAAGCTCACACATGGTGAGACGAAGGGCTTCTTTCTGACTTCTTGCGAACAGCCGCGATTTGCTGACATTGGTCGGCTGAGATGGCGCACGCTTCAATCGAGATGTTGGCAAAAACATAGGGTCTCCTAATGCCTCTATCAGGGGTGTGTATGGACCGTACTGGGGATTCTGACTCCCCTCAAGGTCTGATCCTGCACTCTCCCGTCGGTGGAATGGTTTTATAGTACCCGTAGGAAGCACCACATCGATGTCAATCCATGGCACCTTTCGCTCTTGATATGCGCTCCGAATATCCTGAATAATTTCCAACGAATCATCCACCTTTGTCATCCGATTGGCAAGATCCGCGGCATGCATCTCATCGAACATCTTGGGCACCTTTCCTCCCGGTCTTCCAGCCCGCGCCACCCCAGTCAAACGGTGTTTAACCGGCTCAGACAGCTCAGCAAAATACCTCAGCATGCTGACTGCAAGTCCTCGACACACCTCATCGCCTTGTTTTTCGCGGGGGAGGTGGTTGACCGCAGCGTACACGGGGGCAGCTGGGGACACTGTAATTCGAGGATAACTTTGGAATCCGGCAGGTGTGAATATATGGACCTGAATGCGAGAACTGCTCACAGTTGCATTGGCGGTGGAGACTGCGCCGTAGAAGACGAAGATGGATGATAGACAAGAGTCGACGACATGATAGAGGCTGAGTTGTTCGAGGGGCAGGTCTGCCAGTGTAGGGGCTGCGGGGGGAGGTGCGATGGTCGCCATAATGAATGATGCTCTTGCGACGCAAGTACGAAATGGGAGAAGCTGTTGAGCAAGCGCTATGCGCGATAAACAAATGAAATGCGCCGGGGCTTGTCGTAGAAGGAACGAAGGAGTAATGTAGTAGTAAGGTAGCGAGTGACTGGAGACACAAGGGCGCAAATGTTTGGAATTAAATGAGAGGAAATTTCCTAGTGAAAGACAGTTGAAGATCGCATGTAGGATGTGTTATCCTGGTAAAGCAATCGCGACATTCGCGCTCCCCTCCATAGAAGAAGATATCTACTCAATTCATAGATTCAGAGAGTAGACACGTGGGTAAACAAAAAGAAAAAGAAAAGAAATAAAAATCCACAAAAGGTAAGTAAAAGGAAGTGTAAGATTGAGGGGAGGCGTTTGTTTTGAGGCGGGGAGAGAGAAGCGGTGGGTTGATATCGCGATAGCCCGATAGACCGCTAGCGCTAAGAATAGTAAAAGAATGACTTTGAAGAGATATACTCCGGTTGCCTTGTAGGAATCACATTCTTTTCAACTTGTCTTATTCTCTTGTTTTTAATATTTGTCTACTCTTTGTCCGGACAACGATATCAACACCGTTGCTATCGTTGCAATCCCCAACTGCTGCAAGGACTAGTCTGACAGGTCACATCTGCATGATTCGCCGAATATATGGGGTTTATTGCACTTTGATTGCTATAGATTCAATTGTACACGAGCTTAATGATATACCTATATAAATTTCATTATATATATTGTAAGAACAGATTTTAAAAAATGTATAGATCTATCTGTCTGAGGCATAATGCCATTATATGTTATCACAAATGTGGTCAAATCCGGAAATTCTATCTTTGTTTACTCGGAAAATATATCAGCCACTATATCGATGATCGCCGGGTTAAAAATGTCCATGAAATTCATGCATGTTTAGCTTCTTATTGCATTTTCCCCTTTCTAAACTTATGATTTTGATCATCTGGACAAATACATATATGTATTGACTCATATGAGGTTGAACTTGCGATATCCCGAGGTCAACAAAGGTGAAATCAAACATTTGGAATCCATGGCAGCCCAATACCAGATCATACAATAATACAGCATCAGTACATATCCTTATCCAATAAAAATAGCTTAATACAGTTTTTCTGGTAATTTAAATACAGCCCCTGTTTGTAGGCGGTGAATGGGCGGGGAAGACGCTAAGCTCGATAAGGCAAGCAGCAGTATGATGAACAAGAGACCAGCTGTTTTGTTCCGACCTCCAAAATGGTGTCACAACAGCGAGCATCTTTTATGATGCTCGATCCCACCATGGACTCATCCACACTTTCAATTGCCATCGACCCAGTGGCTTTGGTGACCACTGAATGTATCACCGTCACCTCGTCCATGCGCAAGCATGCCCGCTGGGCTCATTCCTCAGTCTCCGCCATCCTAGGAGGCAATGGAGCCTCCCGTGTCTATGAGCGGGATAACTCTGCCCCCTCGAGCCCAGGTCCACGCAGAACAGGTCCATCGACACCTCGCCCCGATGAAGATCATGTATTGGCCAGTCGGTGGGGTCTGCGAGGGAAGAAGGGGAAGAGCATGCAGGACAACCCATTGATATCGGCATTTACCCGGCTGCGGAGTGATCTGAAAGATTGCAAAGACATCCGAACTTTTGATACCCCAGCTTTACTACATCCATTCCTACAGGTCGTTCGCTCCTCCTCGACCTCCGCCGCAATTACCTCTATCGCCTTGGTCTCCATTACCAAGTTCCTCTCGTACAATATCATCAATCCGAATTCTCCGCGGCTCCCATTAGCGATGCAGCTGCTTTCAGCCGCTATTACACACTGCCGATTCGAAGCTAGCGACTCGTCGGCGGACGAGATAGTCCTGTTGCGAATTCTGAAGTTGATGGAAGGTATACTTTCACGACCTGAAGGTGAACTTTTGGGCGACGAGAGCGTTTGCGAGATGATGGAAACCGGGTTGAGCATGTGCTGTCAGGGTCGTCTGTCAGAGGTACTCCGGAGGTCCGCCGAAATGGCAATGGTGAAAATGTGCCAGGTAATCTTCATGCGTCTGTCGCATCTTGACCAAGAAGTGCCCGCAGGGCCAGATCCATTTGCGGGAGAAGATACAAAGAAGGATCCGCCATCGCACCTGAAGATGGACCCGTCAGTCAATGGGGACACCGTCACATCGCAGCACCTGTCAGCCATCAGCGCAGACACAGCGGCCGCAGAACGGAACAGTACCAGTCGAGAGGGATCACCCGAGCAGGCAGCAAACGGCATCGCAGCAGCAGAACCACCGAGCCCGCATGATGACTCCGAAACCGAGCTTCAGCCCTATTCCTTACCATCCATCAGGGAACTATTCCGTGTCTTGATCGACCTGTTGGACCCTCATAACCGACAACATACCGACGCCATGCGCGTGATGGCACTCCGAATTATCGATGTCGCTTTGGAGGTAGCAGGCCCATCCATCGCTCGGCATCCTAGTCTGGCTGCCCTGGCTAAAGACGATCTTTGTCGATATCTCTTCCAGCTAGTGAGGTCAGAGCACATTGCTATTCTGACTGGCTCGTTGAGAGTGGCTGGTACCTTGTTATCGACTTGTAGGCCTGTTTTGAAATTACAGCAGGAACTTTATATTTCATATTTAGTGGCCTGCCTGCACCCTCGCGTAGAAATACCGCGAGAACCCGGGATCGATCCATCGCTATATGAAGGCATTCCCCAATCACCGAAGTTGGTGAAACAGCCGCCTACCCAGCCCAATAGCGGCAGAGCCACACCTGTTCCTGTTCAAGATCGACAGAAGTTGGGACTCGAAGGTGGAGCGAGAAGGCCCGAAGCCCGGGAGGCAATGGTAGAAAGCATTGGCATGTTGTCACGCATACCTAGCTTTATGGTCGAGCTTTTCGTCAATTATGATTCTGAAGTGGACCGAGCAGATCTGTGTGAAGATATGATTGGATTGCTGTCTCGCAATGCTTTCCCGGACTCTGCAACTTGGAGCACTACAAATGTACCCCCATTGTGTCTCGATGCTCTTTTGGGATATGTGCAGTTCATTCATGACCGTCTGGATGATGAACCGGTCCAAGGAGACTATCCTCCTCAGGAAACATTGAAAAAACAACGAAACACGAAGAAACTCATTATCAAGGGAGCACAGATATTCAATGAGGATCCCAAGAAGGGAATTGCCTTCCTTGTAGGCCATGGTGTGATTGAAGATGCGAATAATCCTGTTCTGGTTGCTCGCTTCTTGAAGGGAACTACACGTCTGTCGAAGAAAGTCCTCGGAGAGTATATCTCCAAGCGTGGAAATGAGGAGATATTAGGCGCATTTGTGGACCTCCTTGACTTCTCAGGGCGCAATGCAGTGGAAGCCCTCCGGGAACTGCTGAGTTCATTCCGTTTACCCGGAGAATCACCGCTTATCGAGCGAATTGTGACCATTTTTTCGGAACATTACATGGAAAAGGTGAATCCGGATGCCATCGCCGATAAAGATGCTCTGTATGTTTTGACCTACGCCATAATCATGCTCAACACCGACCTCTACAACCGCAACGTGAAGCCACAAAACCGTATGACTTGCGCTTCATTCGCAAGGAACTTGCGAGGTGTAAACGGAGGTGGAGACTTCGCGGAGGAATTCTTGCAGGACATCTACGATTCTATCAAGACAAACGAAATCATCTTGCCCGATGAACACGAAAACAAGCATGCGTTTGACTATGCTTGGAAGGAACTATTGCTGAAGTCCTCATCTGCCGGCGATGTCGTAGTTGGAGAGACCAACATGTATGATGCCGAAATGTTTGCCGCTACGTGGAAACCAGTGATTGCGACCCTTTCATATGTCTTCATGTCTGCGTCGGATGATGCCGTGTATTCTCGTGTGGTCAATGGCTTCGACCAGTGCGCGCAGATCGCTGCCCGCTATGGCTTGACTGAGGCGTTTGACCGTATCGTTTTCTCCCTTGCATCGATCAGCACTTTGGCTACTAGCAACCCTCCAAGCACAACGCTCAACACAGAGGTCCAGGTAGGCCAGAAGAGCGTGATGGTAAGCGAGCTAGCCGTCAAATTTGGCCGAGATTTCAGAGCACAACTGGCAACTGTGGTGCTTTTCCGAGTCCTCTCAACGAACGAGGCAACTGTCAACCAAGGCTGGGAGTACATCGTCCGGATCTTGAGTAACTTGTTCATCAACTCTCTTATTCCGCCATTTGATCCTGAACTCACCTCCGAACTTGAAATCTCTCCAATTCCGCTACAGCCTCCATCACAGGTGGTTGATCGGGATGGACGCAACAATGACACCGGAATTTTGTCTGCATTCACATATTACCTCTCAAGTTATGCGGCGGATGATCCCCCTGAACCTTCTGATGAAGAACTTGATAACACACTTTGCACAGTGGATTGTGTGACTGCGTGCTCAATTTCCGAAATCTTAACAAATATCAAGTCAGTAAAGATGTTTCATTGAATGGTTTGTGGCCATTATGCTGACTTCGCACAGATCTCTCCCCTTGTCATCATTGGAGGTGCTCGTGGAGGCTTTGCTATCCCTACTTCCCGAGGAGAACACACCTGCAGTCATTGTCGTAAAACCCGAACGCCATACACCAACGTCAAGGGCTGCTAATAGCAGAGTTGATCCTAACCAACCCAAATATGATCCTTCAATGATCTTTGTTTTGGAATTGGCGACGGTGCTCACTCTTCGTGACGAAAAGACCCTGGAGGTCCTTGGTGAAAATCTGGCAACAACTCTTCAAACATTGGTGCGCGATGCGAAGAACCTCCATCCGCTAACTGTGTCTCGCGTGGTTTCTTACCTCCTAAATCTCTTGCGACTAAGCCATGTATGTATTCTCCTTTACCCTGCGGTTTTGATATCCCCGAGTCTGTACTGATACTACCCTAGGACCAACACTTCATGCGGGTACCTGTTGTGCTTCACGCTATTTCTGGATTCGATCAGGATATCTTGGAAACCGTGGCTGTGGCCACCGTCAAGGGTCTTGCCAGGTGCATTGCTCATACAGGCCGTCTACGAAACGAGATCACAATTTCTCCGGATTTCTGGTCAATCTTGCAAAGACTTCACCAACACGAGGCAGTTGCTTCTCTTGTCTTTGATCTTCTACAGAGCATTGTTGAGTCAATGCCCGATATCATCACAGCCGACAACTATGAGTTCGTAGTCAGCCTGGCCAACGACTTCGTCAGCGCTGGGAGTGTGGGATCTATTGAAGAACGACACAGGGATGCTCAGGCCCGTCGGAATAAGGGGGTCAAACAATCCAAGTCAAGGTAAGGGTACCATGCAACTAGCTTTGGTGTTTATACTTATGTTTCCTCTTAGTGAGAACCAAATTGTGACTCGCGGTATTAAGGCAATCGGCCTGGTATATCATCTGACTGGACGAGTCCCAGCTCTTATCAAACAATCTCACCTCGAGGAGAACGAAGGTAACGACCAAATCTCTGATTATGGCAGCGAGTTTCTAATATGTGAATTTCTAGCCTGGGCCGCCTACTGGTCTCCTATTTTCCAGTCCTTGACCGGTCAATGCATCAACCCGTGCCGGGATATCCGACACCATGCTATTTCCACACTGCAGCGATGTCTCCTATCCGCTGAACTGATCTCAAGCGACGACAAGGAGTGGACCAGTATCTTCGATGAAGTCCTATTCCCGCTCGTCCTACTTCTTTTGAAGCCAGAGGTCTACCACTCCGACCCTGTTGGCATGAGCGAGACCCGATTCCAAGCCGCAACCTTGGTCTGCAAGATCTTCCTGCGCTTCCTTGACCAGCTTCCTAACCGGGCGGGCATGCTCCCTCTCTGGCTCAGGATCCTGGACATCCTGGACCGCATGATGAACAGTGGCCAGGGTGATAGCCTGGTAAGTTGATTATCCCACTCGAAGACTCAAGTATCTCAAGATCACTCGCATCTAACATTTCTTTCTCAATTTAGGCAGAAGCAGTCCCCGAAAGCTTGAAGAATATCCTCCTAGTCATGGCCGATGGAGGATACCTCGTGTCCCCATCCCAAGACCCAAGCAAGGAGGAAATCTGGGTCGAAACCCGCAAACGCCTTGGCCGTTTCTTGCCCGATCTCTTCTCGGAGATCTTCCCCGATGTTTCCAACGAGCCCGAAAAGTCTCCTCAGCACTCTGCCGTCTCCTCCCCCGAGGAGCCCCGTCAGACAGAGACGGTCACCGAGGCAGAACAGAAAAGCGAAGAGACTGCGCCCCGACAGGACAGCGAAGAAACAAAGGATGCTGCCAATGCCGAGAGTCAATCTCAAGAGGCAGGGGAAAGTACCTCGTAAGGAGTGTCGAGCCTTTTCATTTCCGTGGATGTATGATGTATCTTTCTTAATCTCTTGACTCCCCTACCCTTTTCGTGTTTTACCTTAGAATAGCGCCGGGATCTATGTTCCGCATGTAGATATAGCTTGATTTGACGGCGCTGCTTGCTAAAAGACTACCCATGTTTCTGTTTTGTACCTATGATATGCGAATGTCAAGGCTGGTTTCATATCAACCTAAGGTTTACTTGGAATTTGCTAATCGAATTGCCATTCGTAGTTACAACATATCAAGCTACACAAGTTGCGACACAGGTGTATATTCCTTTGGGCAATCTAAACACATACAGATACACTAGAACGCCACGTTGAATCTGGTATCCCAAGACAAAGATACTAAAATGAGAAAATCATTGGAGGCCAAAAGCCGTTTGGGTTAACAAACGGGAAAAGAAATCATAATTTGAGATGCAGTGTGCTGTGTGGTAGCAGAGAAAAGGTAACTATGGCAATCAATCGCAAACACTCATACTAGAATGCGTAAAGATATCAAGTATACAACATACAATTCGGAGATGAGACGTAGAAAGAACAAAGAGATAGGAGGACGAGTCAGCCAAAAAAAATCAGCCAAAAATAAAACTTCATAAAAGGTTCCCTTTCTCTTGAAAAAAATACCCCATATCAACTTCTCCCTCTATTCATCATCCATGTCCAGATCAATGGCGTCGGGGTTGGCTTCGGCAGTAGCCGGAACTTGGCCGGTAGGCGGAGGGCGGTTACCCCCCTCCGGACCGCTGCTGGCAGCCACGAAGCCAACTGGGGCACGAGCTTGACGCTCCAATTCCGCCATGGCGTCTGCGCGTCGTTGGTCCTCGTCGCCTTCGCCTTGTCCGCCTGTCCCAAGTTGCTGTTGGCTCCTTGCAATGGCCTGCGAAGCAATGAAGTTGACGTCGGTACTGTAGATATCGTTAGAAAATGTGTCTTCAGTTTTATGGTGAGGGTTACATACTTGTATTGAGCTTGAACACTTCGCTTGATACGAATCATCTCGCTGAAAGTATCGTCATTTCCGTGGTTAACTTCAAACGATTCCCACTTCTCCCAGAAGGGAGCGTTTGTCCGGGGATCGCAGAATTGAGATGCGTGGCCATAGATTGCGCGAGCACGGTCGATCTCGCCAAGTCGTCGCTCCATCTCGGCGAATTTGAGACACATTTCTTTGGCCTCTTGGTCCGGCAACGCGGCAATGGCGCGCTCGTAGATTGGTCTGGTAGAGGTGAGACCGAAGTTGGAGGCTGACTTGGTGATGTAGAATTCGAACATCTCGAAGCGGTCCTCATCAGACACTGCCCGAGTTGCACGCTCGTAGATCCGCATCGCGTGTCGTGCCAGACCGCGCTCTTCTTCTAAGTTGCCGTACATCAGGTAAAGAGACTTGGCAAACTTGGGAGGACAATCCTCCAAGGCTTGCTCAAACAAGTCTCGGAGTCGCTCAATGCCGATCTGTCGGTCCACGGCCTTGGTCAAGTACAAGTTCCAAAGTTCAAATGCAACTGGATACATGAAAAGATCCAAGCCCCGCTCGTATACCTTGAAAGACTCTTCAAAGTACTTGTTTTCTTCCAAGAGATTGGCATAGTTGACGACAGTTTGGGGTGTGGCGATGCGAAGTTCGAAAATCCGCTCGTAGACCTTTTTGGTCTCATCCAGAGACGAAACACTCTCAACGAGATCAACATAGAAACTCCACAACTTCCAACTTTTGTGGATTCTTTGCTGTGGAGACAGTGTCTCGTCGAAGTAGTCGACCGTCGATTTCTTAGGTGCTTGTGTCGCCTTCGCCATAATATTGACTGCTTTGTCGAAATTCTCAGCGCGGAGCTCCATTTCGGCCCATTCACACCAGGTCTCTGCCAGTTCAGCTACAGACTTGAATGGAACTTTGACAGCCTTGTCGAAAATGACTCTTGCGGTATCCAAGTCCCCGCCATTCTCATAAAGCCTAGCATAATTGACCCAAAGTTCGGAGAATTTACCAAGCGCTTTCTTGGGATTGATTGCAGCAATGGCATCTGTGTAGGTGCGGACAGCTTCTTCCTTGTTATCGCCCCAGAGTGCCACTCTCTTTTCCCATTCGATGACGTTGTGAGGGTTCTGCCGTAGGAGTACATCGTTCACCAAAAATGGTCTGCGGTCCATCAGCTGCTCGAAGCGCAGCATCCGGAGGTCGAGATCAAAGTCCGCATCCTCGTCGGCTTTGCCCTTGTCAGAGCGGGCAGCTGCGCTTTCCATCAAACTTCCAATGACAGACTCCTCAAACTCGACATAGGAGTCGAAGATGAGAGTGAAATCACGAACAGTCATGACAGTAGTGATTCCTTCCTCAAAGACATCCCGCGCCTTCTCAAAGTTGCCCTTAGTGATCCAGTACGTAGCCAATCCAGCCCACAGCTTGCCTCTCTGGTCCGCAAAGCGCTCGATACCACTTCGGAGAATGGCGTCCACATCAATTCCGACCTGAGGGCCGGTCTCAATCTTCTTGGCCTTGGAGACTAGTAGGTCAACCATTTCGGACCATAACTGGAATGGACCCTTGCCATTTTTGGATTTGAATCGCGGGTCGTCGAGGATATCCATGAATTTCTTCACGGCCTCCGTATATTCACCCATTTCAACAAGAAGCTCAATGTAGTCCTCGATGTTCTCGGGGTGGATTTGCATATACCGAGCAAAGATCTTGATGGCGGTCTGCCCGGAAGCGGATCGAGCGAAGCCTTTGTACAGTCTCCAGATTCGGTTGTGCTGTGTGATCGGCAGAGCGCGAAGGGAACGGTCGAAGGTCCGTCGAGTCTGGGTTACCATGGGCTGCTGGAGCAGGAAGGAGAGGTACATTTCCCAGATGCGCGGCATCTTGTTCAGAAGGATGAGGGCTCGTTCGAAGAGTGCGTTCACTTTCTGGTATTCGGCGCGATATACCATGGGATTGCGGCCCTTCAAATGCTTCGTTCGGAACTCCAGATACTAGGGCAAGTCAGTATATGCAGAGCCTTGGCAGTTGTTAAAAAAAAGTCACTTACCATCTTCCAGAGCTTGTAGGAACGCGGTAATTGCTTGCAAGCGCGCTCCATGACCTAATAAAAGCCATTCAATTAGTGGTGATCCTTTGCGACCGGGTTGTGGTGGGTGATGACATACAAATGCTTGCTCATAGAGCGTGCCATTTTGCTGTTTAAATTCGATATAGGCAAGCCATGGCTTGACACTACTAGCGTCGCGAAGCAGATCTTGTTCGTAGATAATGTCTTGATCAGTCTAGCGATGAAATCCAAGTAAGCCTCAAGTTCAACTGGTCCAATGGGTCAAACTTACAATCAAGTAGAGGTCCGGCCGGGACGCAGATGGTCGATCCATCTCTGCGTGCTGCCGGTGGGATCTCGGGGGCAAAAGCGTCCCTGGCATTGCGCCACTCAGTCGAGCGAAATCCAATTACACGATCAACGTGTCAGCATAAAGGAAAATTGCATAAACAAGAGGCTGCTGGCGTGCGCGTTTGAAGCCAAATCTGTTGACGGATGAGGTTCCCACTCTGATTGCATCACGTGATCTATATCAGGTGGGCGGTGGAGCTTTATCGGCGTCATACCAATGTGGCCGCGTTGCTCTAGCTGAACAACAAGGACTATATTGTGACTTTTGTCCTGCTGCAGTCATGTCAGGCGCTGTGGTAAGTTTATGATGGAACTGAGCGCTTATATTGACTTCATCTGACCTCTGTTCAGGGCCGAGAGGCAGTATTTCCAACTCGCCAATCATTGGGGTTGATGAAGAACAAGCTGAAGGGAGCGGAGATTGGCCATAGTTTACTAAAGAGAAAGAGTGAAGCTCTAACAAAGTAAGATTCCTGTACCTTTGTTGCTTCTTAGAGTATACGCTAACCCTCTATCCTGTTCAACAGACGTTTCCGAGGTATGATGCGACACATTCCCGTTCCCCACCTTATCGAGGCGCTAATCATACTTCGACAGACATCACACGCCGCATCGATGAGGCGAAACAAAAGATGGGTCGGGTCATGCAGATTGCTGCTTTCTCGCTGGCCGAAGTGAGCTACGCAGTCGGCGGAGATATCGGCTATCAGATCCAGGAGTCCGCCAAGCAGGCCCGTTTCCGCGTGCGAGCCAAGCAAGAGAATGTTTCCGGTGTTCTTTTACCTACATTCGAAAGCTATACACAGGAGGGCGTCAATGACTTCGGTCTGACCGGTCTAGGAAAGGGAGGACAGCAGATCCAACGCTGCCGTGAGACATATGCACGGGCTGTGGAGACATTGGTGGAACTGGCGAGCTTACAGGTATGCATGATACCTATGCAGTGGATTGGGATATTGCTCACCAACTGTGCCAGACTGCCTTCTTGATTCTGGATGAGGTGATCAAGGTTGTCAACCGAAGAGGTAAGTCATTTACTCATGGATTGTGCTTATGGCTGGTAACTAACATGCGTGATATAGTAAATGCGATGTAAGATCAGAACTCTTGAATTCGGTCCCTGCTCGGTATACTAACATATTTTCAACAGTGAGCATGTTATCATTCCTCGAACCGAGAACACTATCAAATGTTTGTACCGCCTACTTCGAGTGTCCATTGTATATGCTAACCCTTCCGAAGACATCAACTCCGAACTCGACGAGCTCGACCGAGAGGAATTCTACCGCCTGAAGAAGGTTTCAGGCAAGAAGCAGAGAGATGTTGCTGCCGCGGATGCTGAGATCCTCGCAGCCCGGCAAAAGGCAGCAGCAGAGCAAGCAGAGCAAGCCGAAGCCCCCAAGGTACCTTCTGCTACTGCTACCTTAGTGCAAGAAGAAGAGCCGGCAGATGTTCTGGGCGAGCAGGAAGACAACGATGTCATTTTCTAGACTGCTATTTTGTTTCGTATTGATACACTTTTCTTGTTAGCACCCTCTTTTTTGGCCGTCACATTACCACTTTGTATGCTCATATTTGGTTTAGCCATGTGGCTCGTTTCATCTACTTCGGGAAATATTGAACTTCATGTAATACGCAATCTTGATGCATTGCGACAGTCATAGAACGGTGATAAAGCTCTCCGTATTGCTAACACAAATGTACTTGAGATAAGACCATCCGAAACGCCAGAAAGAACGAGAACCGGGATATTTTGTAGGATGCAATGAACCACCCACGACTACTGTCGCTGGTAAGTAACGCGGATCGCCTTGCCCTGGTCGCCCATGGGCATGCCCGAGGTAGCCTCCTTTGCGCTGATAGCTCCAGCTTCAGTCTCGTACTCCACGAATGCAATTCCCTTACGCCCTGGTACCAACCTGACTTCCTGGAATCCCTCAAACCGGCCAAAGGTAGCAGACAGATCTTCTTGGGTCGCATCCTCGGGGAGGTCCCGCAAGAACAGAATCTTATTGGGTGGTAGATACTCGTCCGGAATGACAGCGGTCGTAGGAGCGGCAGTGGGCTTGAGACCAGCACCCTTGGTGGTCTTGGCTGGGCGTGCGGCATCGACGGGTGCGGCAGGACGCTTGAGTTTCTTCTGTGCTTCGAGGGCCTCGTGGGCTTGCTTGCGCTCTGTAAAACAACCATTGTTAGCATAAATTAAGTCTTTGCATATAGCGTGCCAGTATCTGTTCAGCGTACCTTTCTCAGCTAGGCGTCTCCGCTTGTGAGCTTCAAACTCGTCACTGCCGCCCTCCCGCTTGACTGTTGCATCACTGCGTGTCTTAGCGTAATCCAACACCATAGGCTTCTCAAAGAGCTCGAAGCCATTGATATCCTCAATAGCGCGGGTAGCAGAGTCGACGTTGTCAAAGACGATAAAGGCTTGGCCTTTAGCTTTGAGGTTGGTCTTTGCGACGACCTCTAGGATAGTGCCATATTCGGAGAAGATCTCCTCCAGGGCCTGCTTCAACTGGTCAATCTTGATTCGTTCGTTTAAATTCTTAACCTAATCAGTGCAAAGGAATTCGTCAGTACGGTAATGCGGGAGCGGAGTGGTGTTATGATAGAGGGGGAGGGACAAGCGTACATAAACTCTGTAAGGACTTGTTAGCATGTTGATCAATTATTCAGATATAGTTTGTACTCACGTCGCATTTGGAGGAATGCCAGCTGCGGAGACGGCTGCCATGTTTGCGACTGTTGGAGCTCTAGAGACCGGGCGAGCTCGAGCTTCTGGATGATTGTGGAGCTCTAGAGATCGGACGAGGTCGAGCTTCTGGATGACTGGAGGCGGAGGAAAGAGGAAATGAAATTGGGGATAGTTTTGAGCTATAATGCCTAATAATGTGCCATATTACATGAACTAGCATCATTGGTCTAGTGGTAGAATTCGTCGTTGCCATCGACGAGGCCCGTGTTCGATTCACGGATGATGCACTTCTTTTTTTTATTTTTTTATTTTTTATATCTTTTTTCATTTTCTTCTCTTCCTTGATTTTTTTTTTATAAATATTCCTAATCGAGTTAAAATTACTCTATAACATAATTATTATGATTCCACTCTAATTTATTCAAATTTTGACAGGTATACTCCGTACGGAGTATCTTTAATTACCTATGTAGATCCCCCGGCCCGTTCTGAAACCTCGGGAAGTGACTGAGTGCACATGGGCCGAATGGAGGGTTTAGAAGACTTGCACGGGTAAGATAAGAAATTCTTGGCGGGTGCCTTACTCACACCCTACATATGAGACCTACATGAGACCTCAAACACCCCCTTGTCAAAAGTTCTGCAGAGTTGTACCTCTTAAATCCCTCAATATGTCTATGTATTCCCCTAGAAGCTAGCTGCCCACCTGGGCATCCCCAACAAAATGCATCTCACAACACTACTATCTCTCGCCGCTCTCACGAGTATAAGCACAGCCAACACACCAGGCTGCGGCAAAGACATACCTGCCAAGTTCCCAGAAGCAGGATCAAGCGAGAGCCTTACCCTCCCAAACTCAGACCGGCGATACAGATTGTACATCCCGGCCAACTATGACAAGAACAAGCCAACACCGGTATACTTCTCCTTCCATGGAGCGTCGCGCAACATGCTAGATCAAGAGCAACTATCCCAATTCTCAAACCCCGAATTCAACCCCGACGGAATTGCCGTCTACCCAGACAGCAAAAATGGGTTCTGGCTGTCCAACCCGTATGCAAAGACGTCGCGTCCCAACGATCTAGACTTCACCAATGATCTGCTCACGCACGTGGAAGAGTCCCTCTGCGTCGACACAAGCAAAGTGTACGCGACAGGAAAGTCGAATGGCGGTGGTTTCACTGGCGTCATTGCCTGTAACGCGACTGTTGGAAGCCGGTTTGCGGCCTTTGCGGCTGTCAGCGGCGCCTGGTATAATACAGACGATATTCCGGGTGTGGGGCCGTGTGCCCCCGCTAAGCGGGACGGGGGATATCCTTTCTTGGAGATCCATGGCACTGTGGATACGACGGCGCCTATCGATGGTGACGATGAGGATATTCCCAAGCTGGCTGTCATTGATGTTCTTCAGGGTTGGGCGGCTCGAAATGGATGCGGGGACCATGCCAAGTGGACTACGAATGAGACTATCTTCGAAAAGCCGCCTGTGAATCATGCTTCTTGGGACTGTGACGGGAAGAAAGGTATTGTTCAGCATTATCGCGAGGCTAAAAATGGCCATTGCTGGCCAAGCACCGTTGGCAATGATGACTATGACCGACTTGCCGCACAGTGTCCCTTGGGCAAGTCGGAGTTCAATGCTACTCAGTACATCTTTGACTTCTTCAAGGGGGATCACTCGGACATGCCTAGCACAACAAGTACTGGCGCACCAGGTCCCACTAGTACTAATGGCACATTCCATGGGAACCACAGCCCAAAGATTTTACACCCCATGTCCATCCATGCTTTGTATCTTATCTTTGCAGCTGTTCTTATCAATTCGATGCATCTGTAAGTCCTATGGAATTTCCATAGGACTACTGTCTAGCCTTCCAGAGACAAAGTGACTTTCAAATTATCCACCTGGGGCTTCAGCTGTTTAGGCGGAGCAGACCAGTCTTCGTACTTGACAATCTCAGAGTCTGTCACAACGAACAGGTATTCTGCAGCACTTGATCGGACCTAAGAAAAACTGTCAGTGACGTAAATCGAATGGATTTGAGGTCGGACCTACCCTTGGGAAAGGATGCAAAAGCAGTCCGGTTATCTTCTTCAGAACACCGTCTCGTAGCGAGTTAACCCTTGATAATGCAGCATACACTTTGACTGCAGCTTCCAATCGAGCTATATTTGCCGATCTGAAATGAGCTTTCTGGACTAGCGTGAACAGCTTTCGGAAACTAGAGAGAAGAAATACGTTAGTGGATGATCAAGGTATATAAGTAACAGAAGACGAGTTCACAAACCTTGGATCCGAGGCTTCCGGGATAGTAGGAATATAACTGTCAATTAAAAATGCAACAAACTCGACAGCAGGAATGGCAAAACGGTCATCTTGAAGGTTGTCACCCAGTATCGTAGAAAGATCCTGCAAGAAGACCATCAATATCTCCTGGCGTCGGGCCTGGGTCTGGGAATTGAGGAACTGAGTCAGAGCCGAGCGAGATGCTCGGACGAGACCTTCTGCTCCTGAGATAGCAGAGGTGGCAAGTCCTTGTAACAAAGGAAGACGAAGCCAATCTATATCTTGCAGAGTAAGTAGCTGGGCGAAGTATTCTTGAGACGAAACATGACTGAAGTGCTCGAATTCTCTGTTTCTGTTAGCATCCGTCTCAAAAAGTTTGCTTTATTGGTAATTGATTACCTTTCAAGTGGAGGTAGATCACCAGCTGATTCCCAGAAGTCTTGTAAAGAAAGCCATGCTTGTAGTCTGACTTTGTCGAGCTTTTCACATGCAAGGCGGCAAAGACATCCGACCAAATTTTGAATAAGTGGTGAGCGTGATGTTGAGTCTACTTGCTTCTGAAGCAAGATGCCGACTGCTTGAATTGCCTCAACTCGAATAAGAGATCCAACGTCACCCCGTCTATCAGTGGTATAATCATTCAAGAATTCGACGAACTTGCTCGCAATTGTGTCGGTGTTAGCTAATTTGTTAGCCCATATTCTTACTAGCCAGTAAACGAGACATATTCAACATACCTATATATGGTAAGACACTGGTGGCCAAGCACTTCACAGCAGCAACCCGTTTCTCTATGAGTTCCTCCTTTCCGGTGTAACGGAGAATCTCAGTGACGATGTCTTCTTGAACATTACTTTGTGCTCTGAGTTGTTTGAACACTGTACCGAGCGCTAGAATTTGACCGCGACCTGTCGGCATTCTCCATGAAGCGCGGAGATGAGAGAACCAAGTATGAACCGTTTCTTCCTGCTTTGATGGCGATAGGAGAGGAAACAGCTGCGCCAAGGCGGTTGAAGATGTCTCAACCGAGATATCATCATTTCGAGAAACGCAGAGGGACAGAATTTGGAGTGCTCGGTTCAGAAGTGGCTCTGAAGGCTGAGCTAGGTCTATTGTGATGGTAGACCGAGAGAGCGAGGAGATTAAGCAAGATGATGCCTCTGCTGTCAACTCGGGGCGTGAAGTCTGGAAGGTCAAGTCATCATCGGTAGGGCTTGATGGAGAACCAAAAATATCCCAGATATTGGCTACTTGAGAGGAAACAGCCCTAGCTTCTGGGGTGTTCCTATTCTCTGCTGATGATTCCCACTGGGAAGTAAAAGCATCGATTGTGGCAGCAATAGACAACAGACAGCCATGTCGTGATTCCACATCATTCCGAGATATGCTAGAGAACTTTTGCAGCAATTTATCCAGGACCAGATTCATGGTTTTGAATACCTCCTGTGTACTCAAAGTTCCAATAGACTTAGCAGCATGTCGTCTGGACTCGGCATCTGGAGAACCAATACCTCTCCAACCCATCAAGGCGTCCAGAAGTGGACTCCAATAAATTTGATCCAGAGATGCCGTTGCTTTGGCTACTTCAATAAGTGCGCGAGAACGTCGTGCAACGGCATGGTAATCCACAACCTGCACAAGGGGAATGCCCTGCGCGATGGTATTGGGGTGACGACCAATCAACTCCTGTAGCGCAGCAGACGACCCGCGTCGGATGTTCCCAGATGGATCGATACAGGCAGCACAGATGAGTTCCACAGCCAGCTTCTGCGGGACATCGACCTCTCTCTGGCCAGATTGTGATGCCACTACCTGGGGTTGCAGCGCCATGAGTTCTCGTGTTGTATACTTTCGAGACATGGCCCAAATACCGAAACATGCTGCATCTCGTACACCGGTTCCCACAGAGCCACCAGTGGAAGACCTTTGCTCGAAACCCAACCCAGATACAAGTGATTGAAGGATCTCTGGGAGTTGGTGAATAGGAGGTGCCCGGCGGAAAAGTAAATGTGACAGTGTCAGTATTAATCCTTGCCATCGCTGGGCATCGACTGCACTGAGATTACGTTTAAGAGTGTGTGTGCCAATCTGCTTCGCTTCTGATGAAGTCATGACGGTGCCATCTTCTTTTTCAAAGAGAATGTTCTCTCCCAGCGCGTCAATGACCGCTTCGATGACCTCAGCCGCCATCTCTGAGTCCAATTTCAATGTGATGATGCTGAGTGCTTTACTCGCGGCAAATCGCACGGGTGTATCTTTGTCGGCCAACGAGACCAAGAAATGATCGATTGCATCTTCCAGAATTGTCGATAGCTGATCATCCGTGATGCGGCCATCACCTCGCTCATTCAAAGGTAAGGCCATGACTGTGATATTGCGAAGGATCTTGACGACAATCTTTCTGGCCAATGCCGAAGATTGGATTGTCACAGATACTGAGGACTTCCCTTGAAATACACCGAGAGTCTGCTGGAAGACATAATTGATCAGGGGAGCAAAGTCCTCTACCTGGCCCGATGCGCTCAAGCGAGCAATGAATGTGAGGACACCAATACAAGAATAGACAGATGGCGAGTCGTCATTATCTGTCGGGTGGATTATAGAAAATGCCCACTTGGTCAGACCTGTAAGCATGCCGAGAGCTTGCATATCTCCACGCAAAGCTAATCGTGCCAAAAGCGCTGTCGCTGCCTCGCGTTCTTTGCCCGACGCACCGATATAATGCAATGACAAGGAAAGAACCGACCTCGCCACCATAGGAGTCTCAGACGGTAGCCAATTCAACTGTTGCAGGTTGTCATAGGGTACCGGAATGTTATCATCAGATAAAGAAGACAAGTCAAAAGGAGCAAGCAGAAGATGTGAAAGCCAAACCAGCATCACATAGCGTTCTTCCCAAATGAGGCGCTGAGGTACAGATTCAACAAGTTCTTCAGAATTAGATGGCCGGACTGCATCCCATTCGATAAATGCCCGAATCATGGAATCAAGATATTTTGGCTCATTGTTTAAGAACCTGGTAATCACCTTGACGCCACGGACTTTGCAGAAAGTGTAAAGTAACCTGCAGATTGCTCTTGGTAGGGGATACTGATTTCCAGCCTGGGATGACTTCGCGGAAACAGAGCCATACTGGGTGCGGTGCTTGATCAGATATGCTAGAAAAGCGTCTACTAATGGAGGCAGCAACGTCTGCAAATGTGGATCCAAGAGTTGAGGCCACTCTTGAAAGGGTTCAAGCTGCAGATATTGTCAGTAAATAAGAACATAAAGATAATCAAAAGAGAACTATGCGGTCTTACAAGGCTGACAAGCGTCTCTGTTTTGGTGACCTGCGCCCATTTACGTGGGGTGCGGAGGGAAGTCCCAGTTTGGGCTCTCCACAATAGCGAGGGTAGCTTTGCCGAAAACTCAGACACCAAATCTCCAGAGGCTCGCTGAAGCTTTACGTCTCGATCCTCGGCGGCATCCATGGTGGAATGCTGGGTGATGTGCGTCTTGAAGATTGCGGTGTTGGGAATAGCGTCAACAGCGGGACCGGTCATGTGACGCCTAAGTATATAAAAGAAATATTTACGATTCCCTTCATACGAGTTCTGTAAATTTACAAGCAAGAAAGAGAAAGGTATGTATTCTATATTCGTGCATGATATGATATATTTCATAGCTTTTGAAGTTATCCCCGTCGATGGCTCAACCTTTGAAAGCTGCTGATCACATCCGCTCTACCGCTTCACGGGACACCTTGGCCCAGTCCACCATTTTCCAAAAATAAAAGCCCTCGATCGACACAATAATTGACTGGCCGATAAGGATTCCACACCATAGTCCGAAAACACTCCAATCCAAGCCAAATGCGAAAGCAATGCCCAAGGGTAATCCCACGAGGTAATAGATCGAGAGCTGAACATAGCTACCAAGATCCGGTCGTCCCACAGCACGCAGCAAGCTATTGAGGGAAGTGGCCACTGCGTCTGGGATCTGAAGGACAGCACCCAATGGCAGCAAGAAGAAGATCAAATGCCAGACCTCGCCGATATCACTAAACAAGCCAGGAATGACTCCCCGAAGAGCAAGAATCACAAGCATATTTGTGATACCAGCACCGAATGAAGCAAGAACCATAACCTTGGCTGCTGTTGCGGCACGCTGGAGGAAGCCAGCTCCGATCAGATAGGCAATGTGAGTGCCACCAGCAACAGCGATGGAAAACGAAATTTGGAATGCAAAGTCCGAAAGTGTCGAGATAGCGGCCTGGGCTGCGAGCTCGGTCGCGCCTAGACGAGACGAAATGAGAGTCATGAGTTCCCATGCGAGGACCTCGGCTTCAATCATTAGCCAGCTCGGAATGGCAAGCTGCAACATTGGACCCCAGCCGCGCCACATCTCGACAGAAACGGGGTGCCAGCATTCAGAACCCTTGATGAAAATGACGTAGATGGCCAGGAAAACTGGCAAAAGACTATTTGACATCGCAACGGCGATAGGCGCACCGATGAAGCCCCATTGCAGTTTCTGGAAAAGAAGGTATATCAGTGAATGGCTCAGGGGGGATTAGGTTGTATAACATACCCAAACAAATAACCAGCCCATGAAAATATTCAAAGTAGAACATATCAACAGGACTACCAGACTAGCACTGAACAATCCCTGTGCCTGGAAAAACCGCTTTCCAGACTCAAAACAAGCATAACCTGGAGCGCCCGCAATGGCAATTTTCAGATACAGACCCGCGAGAAGGGCCGTCTCGTGAGATTCAGACGGTAGAATGAGGAGAAATATTCGATCCGTATTCCACCATATTGCTCCAATTGGGATCGTGAGGACGAGCATGAAAAGTGTCAGTCTTTGAACGTGAAGCCCGACCAAGGTCGGATTCCCTGAACCATATGCTTGAGGACATAAAGTATCCAAGCATGTTGCTAATCCTTGGAAGACGAAATACCCAGTGATCTGGGCAGTCATGTTGGCCAAGCTCACTGCCCCGATTTCTCGCTTCCCCAGATGGCCCACCATGAAGATGCTAGAACCGGTCAATGCATGTTGAAGTAGGAGCGATATCATGAGAGGGGCTGAGTATCGCGAAATAAATGCTAATTCTCTTCGCCATCCTGACTTTTTGGAACTGTTCGCTGCTTCTGGGTCGATGTCGCGCAGCAAAGGTGAGGATTCTGTGGCTCCATGTTCGGAGATCATCGTGTAAAAATTTTTTGGGGACGGTTAGGAGCTCTCCAGATTCCCAACAACACACCAGTTGACTGTATTCTTTAAATTGAGTTCATTGAAATACAACAGGGATGTTTCAAAGATTTCAAAAAGCAGAGGGGGAGAACAAGCATTCAGTAAAAGTGGAGATCTGACAATCACATCAATCCTTGCATTGGTCGCGACAATTTCATTAGAGCATTTATATTGCGTGGACCTATTATCGAAATTTCTACGTATAGGAAGTTATAGTATGTCGATTATGAAGTATACTGCTTGTATATGGCCAAAATTCATACGCTAAATTGCTATCAAACTAGCCAAAAATTACTTATATATATCGTGCTAAAGACATGCATATCAACATTGGGATGATTACGAGCGTATCACGTTTGAAGAAATGGAACTTAGGCTCTCGATTTGGGGTGACTGGAGGAATAACCCCTTGGGGATATTGCTTTCCTCCGTTTATTTAATATGTAGATTCCTTGAGTTCTTGTTGTGACATGTATAAAAGTTAGCGCAAAGCATCTCCAAGATCTCGGGGTAACACCCTGTGGTGAAAATTAACGATCAAGATCCAGGGAATCCACAGCAGAGTCATCAGAAGTCGAGGCCACAAACTTGTCACCGTAAGCCTTTGCGAGCTTGCTCACGGTCCTTCTAATGTGCATAACGATGATCGCAACAGCTAGGGTGTTCCAGACATCATTATCAAAATCCGCAAGATCGAAATGACCAAGGAACTTGAGTCCTTGTGTTAACGTTTGCGGATTGGGATTGGTGTCCAGGGAGATGACAGAAAGAACAGGTCCACAGAGAACGAGCCCGATCAGTGCAGGCCAAGCTTCTTCACCATCGGGTGCAGTGAGTTGGCTCTGCCAGCTATCTGACAGCTTCGTTAATGTTGTGGCAACTTTGTCAAATGCTTCTTTTGACATTTCGTCCTCACGTTTGCAATATATGACATGCACGGGGGTTGTGTCCGGCTTGATTCTGACGCCAGCATCGCTCAATGCCCAGCGCAGGTATTTCTCTGTTGACTTCTTGATATAGATTCCAGGATCTATATCAAGGATATTGCAGTAGTCCCTCACGTTGCCACATATCTTTAAAAGTTCTTGAAAGGCACGAATCGCGTAAAATTCCGAGCACTTATCGTTTCCAAGGACGAAATTAAATTCGTTACGTTTAGCTTCGTCCTCTACCCCAGAAAAGAACAACGACTCAGGAAGGGTAGAGAAATCTTTCTCCCAGTGTCTATGGATGGTTGGCATGCAGCCACGAGTTAGGAGTTGATGGGCAGTCCGCTGCTCGTCTGGTGATAGGTCATGGCCTTGAGGTAGTTCCACCGCGTCAAGTAGGCGCTTTGCCCGTTCTCGTGTCAGCCTATTGTTTAAAAGCTCCTCGCGCTCTCCTGTCGGAATGAAGTACTCTTCGTCGCTCTCGTTGTCGAGGTCACTTGGTTCAGACATTGACCTATCCGAGTCTGATTTCCTCCTCTTCCTGGCCTTCTTGGCTTTGGGCTTAACCGAACGGCTTTTCTTGGCCGAGAGAGGCAAGGAAGCCCTCTTCGCTCGCTGCGCGCATGGGGAGGTAGGAGAGTCGCTGATATCGCTGTCATCGCTTGAATTAGGAATTTTGTACTCGGGCGAGGTGGGAGGATCTGAATCCCATTTCTCGTCCTCACTGACGGTATCCTCGGGCTCGCATTTTGTCGTAGGGCCTTCCGGCTCGACCTTAACCCGCTTAGCCAGGTGCTCAGGCTCTGTGTCATCGGCGGGGAAGGCTCGTTTTGGGACCAAGGTCGCCTGGTATGGAAGTCAGTAAGATGCAAGTAGGGACTGTAACTAAGGTCAAAGTGATATAACCAGCCATGATGAAGACAAACTTACCATCGCACCCTGTTCAATCTGGGAAATTGTGTCAGATATAGTGTACAGTGTTGAGGAGCTTGTCAGCTCGGTGGGATGGTCGAGGATTGTAGCTGCAACCGCCGGTTGTGGCAGGACCGTGGCAGGAGAGGTAGGAGGTAGCTTGATGATAGTGTTTGGTTCGTAGTGAGGAATGTAGTAAGATGCGCAAAAAGTCCACTTGGTCTTTTCCTCACATGGAAAGCCTTGAATCTCGAGGTCGTTATCCCCAGTTGCGTTAAACCAAGACTGAGGTGATCTCGATTCCGAACTTTCGGAAAGGTTGACGTGGAAGTTGATATTATGGACTTGAAAATGCACCCTGTTGATGGGTGTCCCATCAACAGGGTAGGCCAGGTTCTTGAGCTATCTCTTGATGGGACGGAAGCTGGCGGTTGGCTCACCTTTGGAGTGGACTGGGTTGTGTGTTCTTTGTTGCCCGAGGGCGAGGATTCTTTGTTTCCCGAGGGCAGGTTCTCTTTGTTGCCTAAAGGCACGGTCTCGGCAGATTTAATCAAGGCTTGAAATCCTCGACGAAATAGAGATTTGATTTTTGGCAGCATCTTTGAAATATGCCTCGGTAGCTTGATCTATTTCAGGAACAAAGAAAAGAGGCTGGACAGAGTTAAGAAAGTGATGAACTTGAAAAAAAAAAGAGAAGACGAAAATAAAAGAAACGTGTCGATGCTTTCCAAATTGCAAAGCACATGATGGTTGGCTTCCTATTTAGGAACGACGTAAGGGAACCCGTTTGATACTACAGTGCCCAACTACAAAATAGACAGATGGGATCAGTTCGTATTTGTATCTTCTCTCCCACGAACTAGAACATAATAACGGACATAATGCGCACAAATCCCTGAAGGGACCTACGCTATCTTCATAGATCTTCAGACTTCGTCATTTCTCATCAAACCCTCTTAACACGCAATTCCCATATAGGAACCCGTCCCCTCTCATTTTTTTGGACATCAAATGCCCGACATAGAATAGAGTCATAAACCCGACCAGTCGGAAGGAAAAACTTGGACAAAAAAAAAGAACTCGGAAGGGGAAAAAATAGAGCAAGCAATTTAGATAAGCACACAAAGAAATCGAGAAAGCAAAAGCAAACGGGAGGTTTCATTCACCATGGTATCCGGCGAAGCATGTCAGTGAGGTCCGGTCCACACCGGCACTTAAAACGAAACTGCGATTGGGTATGTTGAAGCAATTTGAAGAGCATGAGGTGCTGGGGCGGGAGACCCGCGGCGCGCTGAAGAAACCGGACGTATCGGCATTAAACCCCCTGTGAACTGAATTGACACCCTCGTCAACAACTCGTGACTGGTGTCCAAGCAAGCAATAAGTGTCCCGATCATAGTGGAATCAAGCGAAATCGGCGGTATAAGAGAATCCACGGAATTCTTCCTGCATGGCTTGCGAAAGCACTAAAGGGGATTGGTTAGTGACAGTTCATCTTCCAGCACAAAAAAAAAGCTAAAAAGATCTTACCAGATTGTACAGGCGTCAGGACTGGAGTCACACTGGTGAACTCCTGGTCGAAGTTGCTTGTATCCGTAGGACTGCTGATTGTGGGGATGAATGGCGGGGGGACCCGCTTGTGATAGATGTCATCCCAGTTGATGTTGCGGAAGAAGGCATGAGACATCACTTCTTGGGCATCGGTGGGACCAGAGCCCAGACGCAACTCGGGCTCACGAGTCAACAGCTTCTGGAGAATCGACACGGAGTCACGAGGCATGTGAATAGGGTAGAGAGGCTCATCGGCAAGAATGGCATCGTAGATTTCATCCTCATCTTCACCACGGAATGGAGACTGTTGCAAAAGCATTTGGTAGATGAGAACACCGAAAGCCCACCAATCCACAGCCCGTCCATACTTCTTGTCAAGCAAAATCTATAAGAAAGTCAACTCATCCGTACTTCAATAAAGTACAATCAAACTTGATCCCACTTACTTCTGGGCCCATGAATTCAGGAGTACCGCAGAACGTGCTAGTTGTGCCACCATACCACATGTTCTCCTTGCAAAGACCATAATCAGCAATTTTGATGTGACCATCCAGGGTCAGCAAAATGTTATCGAGCTTCAAGTCACGGTAGATGACACCGTTCTCGTGGAAGTATTTGAGTGCCAAGCAGACCTCGGCGGCGTAGAATCTAAAACATGTGAGCATTTTCAACCCCCTAACCCGTCAAAGACTAAGCATAGGACTTACTGTGCCCTCTTCAGGCCGAATTGGCCACGCTGAATGTGCAGCATGAGATCACCGCCACTGATGTACTCCATGACGAAATAGACACGAGTTTCGGTTTGGAAACATGCGTGCAAGTTGAGAAGGAATGGGTGACGTTCCTTGTTTGCGATGAGGAAAACACGCTTTTCGGACTTGGTGCTTTCCACTTCATCGTTCTCGATAATGAATTCCTTCTTCAACACCTTGATGGCATACAACTTGCGGGAACTCTTTGTTTCAGCCAACATAACCTTTCCGAAATTACCTTTTCCAAGAACAGCAAGGAAATTGAAGTGATCCAATCCGATGCGAGTCTTTGCTTGCCCTGCAGTGTCATCCTTGACAGGGGGTGCAACTTGCTGTTGCGGGGGCATCTGTTGTTGTACAGGTTGTGGAGGCGGTGCCATTGGATAAGGTGCGGGCTGCGCCTTCTGCATAGCCTGGGGTGGTGGCTGGTGCGGGAAATTGGCATAAGCGGATGGGTCATAATGGGCGTGTTGAGGCTGCGGAGCTGCCTGGGGTGGCGGCATAGGACGGCCCATATCGGCTAAGAATAATTAGTACCTATACTCTCTATTCAATGCATGATCTCAAATTGCATACCTGGGGCTTGCTGGGGATTACGTAGCCCGGTAGCTGCGGCGGCGGCTGCGGCGGCGGTGGCAGGTCCGGTGGGCGATTTCGGTGGCATCTGTTGGCGCTGTGCAGCCTGTGCAGCAGCTGTTGGTGACTGTGGAGTCATGAAGGAGTTAGTGGCAGCGCTTACCGCTTCTGCGGAGGGTTGTCTAGGAATGGCCCCGTAGGGTCCTTCCATCGGCTTCTGGGGGTAGGAGAGGGCAGCATTATCTTGAGCAGGCTGCGGCGGACCGCCTGCTCGAAGGGTGCGGTTGCTGAGGCCAGAACTAACAGAGGCAGACTTGTTGTGATGCTTGGTGCGAATCAATGTCTCTAGAATTTGGTTGGCGGCTTCCATCGTCATTCCACAGAAATCGGGCACAAGGTGAGTGCATTGAGCGTGACACGTAAGGCCGCATTCTATAAAGGGAGTCAGTATGGACTAGAAAAGAAGCTAGGATGTCAGTAATATGCCTACCAGAGCAGCGCTTCGCATTTTTGCGTCCAAAGGGAAGCAGATAGCCACAGTGGCAACACCAGTTCGCGGAAATGTTGGAGAAGCCTTCGAATCGGTGGGGAATGCGGTGGTTGATTTTCTCCTCGTCCGGATCGGTCTCATAGTTGGCTTTGCTGATACACTTGGTGACAACCTTGGGGTAACACTTGCGGTGACAGGTGTACTTGCAATCCGCACATTGCATGCCGGCAGCATACTTGAGGAATTCTCCACACAATGCACAGCGCATAATGTTGTAGAACTGCTGGGTGACAAACTTGTGGCCTTGCTTCTCATGAACCTCCTCCTTCTTTTGGCGCACAGCACCTTGACGGTTAAGACCAATGTCAAAGGGACGGCGGTCCTTCAATTGTTTGGCTATATCCAGTTAGCATACGCTCTTCTTGTTTTTGGGTTAATGCGAGTTGGGCTTACCAAAGCTCATTTGCAGCTGAACTCGGCCAACTGGTTCCAGAGCAAACCATGAATCGATCATCACAGTCGGGGGAGCATTTGAGCTCTCGCCACCGTGGTGTCCATGTCCACCATGCCCCGCGGTACCCGGGCGTCCTCCGGGGCTAGGGCCATGTGAAGAGCCCATAGGAGAACCAGCGTGGTCATGTCGAGGGGATCCGCCTTCACCCATCTTATCTGCGGATACCCAGCCCGACGCGTTGAGCTCGGTCTCAATTTTCTTGCGACGCATCTCTTCTGCGATGTCAGAGATACGCACCCAAAGCATACCGATTGGTACTGGGCGATCTCCCGACTTGTCATAAACAGTTAATTCGATCTCGTTTGCCTTATCGATATCCATGGAAAAGCCTTCGTCTAGCCATTTATCATTTCGTGTGGCCTTGGTTCTTGCTTTGATCGTGTCTTCAACCTTGACGACAATGTATGTCTCTGGTCCTCGAGAAAATCGCGAGCCGGCCGCATGGTCCACGTCCTTGACTGCATGGATTCGCATTGTCAGCAGACCCGTCAGCGGCTTGCGCATATTTGGGCTACTAAGACTCTCATCTGCACACCAGTTAGTAACCATGTAAGATTATGGTCGCAGCAAATTGTTATGATGTTCATACCGTCTGGTGCATCGGAGGACTCAATATCCACATGAAGATCCTCATATCGCTTCAGAGCCTGCTTTAGAAGCTGAATCTTTTGATTACTCTCAATACGACGACCTTCGGCATCAGCTCGACTCTTCCGGTCGCCCTCATCCTGGTACAGGCGGACCATCTTTTCGATACCGGCTTTATATTGCATTTCCACACTCAGCTTGAACTCCAATTGAGACAGCATGAGTTGAATCTTCGGCCCGAGGTACGGAGTGTCATATTTAATCAGATCTGAGACATAGCAATTTATGTTAGCATTCCAGGCGATTTAAGCTCAGCGCAGCATTTTTCGAGAGGTTTGACAGGAGCGGTATACAAGAACGTACCTAGCTTCGTGTAATTGGGCCTCGCCTTTGGGATCGGAGCGTAAGGTCGGGGATCGGCGAATGGGGCACCGGATGGCATCGAGCCGGAGCCACCTTGGGGGTAGTGACCATCGCCGTGCTCATGGTCTTTGGGCGGGGGAGCTGGGCCTCCATGCTGACCGGGTGAACCTCCTTCTTGATTCATCTGACGGATTTGCAATTCTCGCATTTTCTCCTCCAGGTAAGCGATATTTTTGCGGCCATCGCGAATGTTGGCATCGACTCTTTGTTGCACGAGGGGGTTGTCGGTCGACTGCCGCATGTTAGTGGCAGCGGTGATGAGGGCCTTCTCCCGCTCGATCTTGCGGAAGACCGAGGCGATCAACTCGTCCCCATCCATGATGGCAGGTCTGACGAGGGCAAAGAGCAAGGCTGGCTCAAAATTCAAGGGTGCGCTTGCGCCAGGTCAAGGTGGGTTGTTAGTGGGAGAGGATTCGCGGGGCTGTTGTTGACAAGGGGCGCAACGGGTGCGGGTAATGCCACTTCGGAAAATGTGAGACAGACTGCCCGCGATGATCGCCCAGTCAATTCACAGCCGAAATTGAATTGATAAAAACCTGGGGAAAAGCGGGAAAAAAACTAGAATAAACCAGAATAAAGGATCAAAGTAATTAAAAAGAAATAGAACCGAATTTAAAAGAATTATATGGGAAGAAGTCCAGGTAGTTACTGTCTGTACTACCACGCACCTCCCGATAAGGAAGTGGCGAACGTTGAATGGCCCTTATTAACAGGTTTCTAACATGTGAATATTGAATCTTCTATATATCTCTATGTTTATGTATCTAATGATACCTGCTTATATCTATGTATATCCGTTGGGCTACTACACCATATTGTATTACTCTTGGCATATTCAGTGCCATCCTATCCGAACATTTTGAGAGTTTAAGGACTTCTGTCGCGTGTACATCGACAACATCATCGTCGGCTCCAATACATTTGAGGAGCACGTCCAACATCTAGCCCTCCTACTAGAAAAGCTGGTCGACTACAATATCAAACTCGAACCCAAGAAATCATACGTCGGCTTCCCCTCCGTCACACTCCTTAGCCAGCGTCTTGACTCCCTCGGTATAACAACTCTGGACGAGAAGCTTAAGGCAGTCTTGTCCCTGGCTTTCCTGAATACGCTTAAGCAGCTAGAGACCTACCTCGGACTCACCGGATGTATCCGAAGGTATGTTCTCCATTACGCTCAGCTTGCCGCCAGGAACAACGTCCTCAAGAAGGCACCATTTAAGGGACCATTTGAGGGACCATTTGAGGGACCACAGCACAAATCACACGCTTGTAAAACAAACCTGCAGAACCCCACTGCTACCAAAATCATCAGCTTCTGACCGAGGCTTTGGGGTATATGGGACATTGGGCCTCGTTTGTACAAGACGTTATGACCAGCACAAGGGAAATACCTCTCAACTTTCATATATACTAACAGCTACCCGTGCATCTGAAGTTCACCTAGGTAGGCACTTATCCTTGTCGCCGTATCAGAGTCACTTTCATGGTAATTCGGATCCGACTTGGATAGAAGACAAAATCCAACGAACATATCTTGGAGCGACGGACCCTGACAATCATATCCGATGGGCAGTGGTAGGAGGTACGAAAGCTCGCTGGCTTTCTTAACGAATGCAGTGAAGTTATACTTAGTCAAGAAGGCGTATCTGACCCGTGCCATTCGCATTTGGGTTGCAACTTGTCCTAGAAGTAAAAAAGGTCAGCCGGGATTAAGTGACAATATATGTTGGTAGTAAGGGTATACCAATCAAATATCATCCTGTTGAGATAGGTCGATGGCAAAAAAAGGGGGAAAGGGGCTTAATATGTGCAGACGACTTTTGCATGTATAACCTGTGATATCAAATACATATGTTGAAGTAGGGGTGAGATTTGTCTATTTTCCGCTCTAGCCGCCATGTTAGAATCTCAGAGGCACATTTGTCTGAGTTTAAGGTCCCAGATCAAGGATGTATAATACCTCCCTCAAAGTCAGCATACATGTATGGTACGCTGGATTCTTGCTATCGAGAGCTGAAATCCAAAGCGAATTTACATGCAATGCAATAGACCCTCCGTCTTATTCTTCGCTAATAACAACCACATATAAGCAAGCATGGATGATAACCTAACCAATCGTTGTAATAGAGTATGCATGGCGTAATTCATCTTCCTAATCTTAGGCTGGTGTCACTGTTGGTTAATGTTGCGCAGCATTTTGAGAACCCACAAGATGGATTTCCTCGAGTGTATTAATAAATCGCGCAGATATTGTAACGAGAAGTTGGAAAGACCCATTTACTGCATGTTCGGGATGTGGTGTCTATTGGGATACGAAACACATATAATTTCCCCAGGGTGCAATCTAGCCATTTATCATACTGCGCATCCACCACCGCGGGGTTATGTGCTCTCAAAGCGGTTGACCGACCTTCGATGGATCAAATGGCACAATCCCTCTGTCGGCAAATGCATCCTTGATAACCTCGGATTTGAATGATTTCTCACGGATGGAAGGGAAGTTATGGAAGAAGACTGATTTCTCTTCATCGACATCGTCAATCATGAGGCAAAGAAGGCTCGATCTCCAATACCGCTTGTAGTCTTCGAAAGGTTTGCCGTCAAAAGGCTGCAAGAGATGTCCTATATTGGGCGGAAAGCTAAAGGGAATGATCTTGTGTTCCTCGCAAAATTGGAGGAAATTGAAACTCAAATATTGAGGTTGACCCCTGAAGAGCAGGAGCCGAGGCTGACCATCTGCGCGATCTTCGGTCTGGCGATGGAAAGACTCAATCCACTCGCATGCAGCCTTCTCATCCACCCGGCCGCTCGGATTCATCATGAACATAGCGTTCTCGGCAGTTCCGTCATAGGTTAACCACTCATCGAAATAGTGGTCGCCTTGAATAACGGCAAATGGATCGGCTGCCCACCCATCGGCGGCAATACATTCGATCGTGGTTATCCATTCACAGTAGGTTCTATTTAGAGGGGGGAGAGGCGAGTCCCTACGGGTAACGACCAGTCGAGGTTTCTTTCCGAGGCCGATTTGGAATATAGTGTCGTCAAAATTGTAAATATTTTCCGGGGAAACCCCAGCAATCAAAGCCTCCAGACGTCTATACCATTGCTCCAATGTCTCCTGGTCTTCAGCATCGATATGCTTTTTCTTGACGGATCGTACTTTGGATGGCTTTAGGTCATCTGGTAGGCGTTTGATGAAGCGATCAACCCATGCCTTGCTGATAGTGCAGTCGGTCCCGTCGCGGTTTAGAATCTGAGTCGCACTTGTCGTGATAAGGGGTCCCATAGGAAGTGCGAATAGCTCCTTCACCTGCCGAATCCACTGCACTAAGACGTTCTCTTGTACGTCGTTAAGTGTCTTGGGAGCTACGCGAGCTACACCAGCTGAATTCTCTGAGCGAGGTGGAGGTGGAGGCATTTTCGCTAGTTCTTGCACTTGATCAATACGCACGGCAATCTGTCGTTCCAATTCGACAATCTCTTGTTCCAATCTGGCGATTTGCGGCCCATTCAACCGGTGGGCAGCCACGGAGGTCTTGTAGACGCGTCCATTTGAATTGAGATCCCTGGGCATGGTTATTGTACAATACCAAGATGCTTATGAATATGATAAACAAGCCCTGGAGTGTTTATCGACGCGATCTCCCAAGGGCGGTGTGATTGGACTGTTTGGACGTGTAGAAAGCCCTGGGGTTAAATGCGGGAAGGGGAACCTTGGAATCTCCGATAAGATCAAATTATTTCCAGAGAATTTCCTTCCCCTCCAACCCTTGTACTTTCGCTTGTGATCTCTGCATTTTATAATATCTATCATTTTAAACTGAATATTCAAAAATGGGTCCACCTCGCCGAAAGATGCTGGCTACAGCAGAGGGAACCTTGACCCCTCCAGACGAGCTATCTGACACTCAGCAGATCGTGAAAGCAATCAAAGCCACCGGAAACAACATCTACTTGATCGAACAGGCAGACAAGAAGCAGATGCTGGTCGAATTGCCTGCGCGTTTCCGTTCGGCCATCTGGATCAAGCGCAGCTCGTACGTCGTGGTCGACACCAAGGGTCAGGAGGAGCGGGACAATAAAATTGGAGGGGAAATTGTCAACATCGTCAGGGACGAAAAGGCGTGGAGAAAGGCTCCCTTTTGGTATGTGTTATTGATTAAGATTAGTGACTCATTCGCTAATTGGCATTGCTTTCCCACAGGCCTAAGGAATTCGTGAAACAGCAGGTTGTAATGGCGTCCGACTCTGACGACGAGGAAGAGTCGCGTGTGGGCCAAATGCCTTCTTCGGACGAGTCAGAGTGAATGATCGCCGTTCAAGGGCGAGCGTTTGTTTAATGGCAGCCGCTACGGTACACAGGGATTTTGGGCTATCAACGATGATTCTCGAAATATGCAGCCCTCATGGGATTGGGGCTGGGAATGTCTTTCATTTTTGGACAATCGTCTTGCCGCGACTGCTCCCCTTGTCACTCTTCTTATCTACCTCGCTCGAGCCATTGAACAACACGCCAAAGACCTGCACCGCGAGCGACAACACAACAACCGTCGAGCTTGCGTTTGTGCTAGGGAAAACATTCCAAGCCCACTCTTGCAGCGCCCATACAGCATATATAAGAACTGGGTGGATACCTGCGCGCCAGAGAAGAAAAGGGGTAGCCCACGCGAGATACGCGAAAAACTGGTAATGCAAGGACCTGGCGCATAGCAAGCCGATGGCGAGTGAGCTCAGCATCACGGTCATAGTGAAGGATTTTGAGAGCGGAACTGTCTTTTGGCGTCCCTGGAGAGTGTCCTGGAGGAAACGAACCATGTTCGACCCTGAAGGTTTTACCCAGTTTCTGAAGAAGATAGCCAACAAGGATATATGCAGCACTAGCAGACCCACAGAGAACTCCCTTGAGAGGAATGTTTCTTCCCCTACAAACCGCCAGTTCACTGTCCATTTGAACATGAATTGGCGGGATAGCTCAAATGCCCGAGCGAGGTAGCCTATACTATTAGTCTGGAGAAAGGGGACCGCAAGCAGGACCTGTAGTTTCTTGCGTTAGTTGACCCCCATAACTTCATGACCTTGCGAAGAACCCACCTGGATAAGGATAGCCATAGCTCCAAGCGTAACACTTCGCGCCAACCCCAAACTGAGAAGAGTGATGACCGCAATAGCAGGCACAAGCAGCACAAGTGTCATTTTAATCGCAACCCCGAAAGACCACACTGCAATTCCCGCCGTCCAATTGCGTCTCAGACACAGATATATAGCAAGCCACATTGCGAAAGTCGCAACGCCATCATTGAACATACGCAAGACGAATATGCTATGCAGCCGTTTGGACAGAGCAAGGAGCGGGAAAAGGTACGGAGGTGCTCCTGTTTGTCTATAGCAGGCAACTACCACAGCCAGTGTAGCCACATAGAGCACTGCGAAAAGGGCCTGTCCCAGGAGAATATCGCGACCTTCATCGGTAAGATGATAGAGAAGGGTGTAGATGTATACGTGGGCGGCGGGGTAGACGAGGGGACCGGTTGAGCCTTTGATCAGGAGGTAGTCGCGTTCGCCGGAAATATATAGAGAAATTTGCTGCATGTATGTCGTCCAGTCAATCTCAGTATCTGTGGTTGGTTGGTTAGCTGGGTCTGGCTGAGTACGCGACACCTGGACGCGGTCTTACAGGAGATCTTCCATATGATGAGGGCGCAGAGTAGCACGTCGCCTAGAATAAGTAGCGGTGTAATCCATCTTGTATGTCGCGGATTGGTGAGCAGGTCGTAGGCGAAGGTCTTGGCTGTCAATGCCATGGCGAGATACGCTCAATGGTTGACGGGGGGAATATTCGAGGTGACTGGAGCTGGCTCCGCTTAGATGTCATCGACAGTTGCGGTTCAAGGAAACACATTTTGGTCAAGGCAATTGTATGATTTTAGATTCTTTCTAATCTTAATATAATTGGTATTTGTGTTTATACATCTCACTGTACATAGAGAATACATGTAGGCCTGTCTAGCCTTGAACCTCGAACATGGTCTTCTAAACATCCACCGTCCACCCAACCCTTATTTGTCAAAATCCATGGTATCATTAAACAAGCCGAGAAAACAAAAGGCAAAAAATCGAAGGAGTCTATCGTGTAGATGTGCACGCATTATCGGTCTCCTTCAGGCAGGGTGGTTGTCTGGTGCTGGGCATTCGCTCGGAAGCCGAGCAATTCCCCTATAACACCCTTAGGTTTGGGGACAGGGCACTCCCGATTGATGTGAGAGAGCTTCTCTGCCTCCTCCTCCATTTGAAGGAATGTCGAGACCTCCTCATCCACAACGACTGGGGTGGGCTGACCCAGCTGGCTGCCCTCTGAGCCTGCCTCAGAATCCTTCCGCCGTCTGCGTCGGAAGCGTGGTACTTGTTGTCCGTCGGCTGTCATGGTCATCTCCGAATCGGCAAAGGTGCGTCGTGGGGCCGGGCAAGGGAAGACGTGCGGCATGCCGACAACTAGGAGAGATGCGAGGAGGGTGCCGGCGAATAAGCCGGTGGTTGACCGCGACCGAGGGTGTAGATGTGGTGGCATTGTGTATAAAATGAAAGAGAACGAATATTGATGTTCAATTGAGACGAGGTGGGCGTGGCCGACTGTTTCTGCAATTTTTCAGGCCATCGGAGGGCTCGGACTGGGCTGGCTGGTGTAATCGGGAAGAAATAGCAGGCAAGGAGGTCAATTGAATATTCGGCGAGGATTATTCAACTTGACAAGCTTCTGGACCCCCGACGGCAAATCTGAAGGGATAATCAAAGAAATCGTGCGGAGAGAAGACCCGTAGACGGCAGTGAAGGGCTCTGGGTGCATCTAATCTTATCTGGCTCCCGCGTGATTGGATGTTCCGCTTTCTCTCAAGTCTCTGCGTCGCGCATCATAGCTTCGCGAAGATGAGACTGTATTTTTCAAGGGAGAACTGAGCCATCTGATATCTCTTTTGGGGTTTCTAGACTTTAATACAGTCCTCCTTGCCTTCCCCCTCCCTCTTTCGACAAGATGAGTGACCTAGACCGGTATGGCACCGACCCCTCAAGTCTTTGGGCTCCCATCGTCCACCGTCAAACTAACGTTTTATATCTAATAGGGCGATCGAGCAGCTGCGGGCCTGCCGCCTGATCCCCGAGAGCCAAGTCCGCGAACTGTGCTACAAGGCGCGTGAGCTCCTGATCGAAGAAGGCAATGTCGTGTCCGTTGACGCTCCCGTAACCATCTGCGGCGACATCCACGGCCAATTCCACGATTTGATGGAACTATTCCGCGTCGGCGGCGATGTTCCCGATACCAACTACCTTTTCATGGGCGATTTCGTCGACCGTGGCTTCTACTCTCTTGAATCCTTCCTTCTCCTCCTTTGTTTGAAAGTCCGATACCCCGACCGCATCACCTTGATCCGCGGCAATCACGAATCACGCCAAATCACAACAGTATATGGGTTTTACGACGAGTGCATCCGCAAATACGGCAGCGCGAACGTATGGCGGTATTGTTGCGAAGTGTTCGACTACCTAGCCCTGGGCGCGATTGTGCTCGGCGCGAGCTCAGAGCTAGAACCAACCTCCAGTACAGCATTATCGAGCATGCCGATCGATGACAGCGAGCTGGAAACAGAAGTCCTGAATTCCAGAGGTGAGGTCACGATGAGTACCTACCGTGCACGACAGCGTTCGTCTTCCGATGCTTCCACAGATTCTAGAAATATCTCCCCACCGCGAGACATTTCCGCCGCCCCAGGCCAGGCTGCCGCACCCTCACGATCGGGTGCACCGGGGACAGGCGCAAGCGGCGATGGCAACGGTAGCTCCGTGACTAGCCGGACTGGTGCGGTGCTTTGTGTACATGGTGGTTTGTCACCGCTCATTGATTCTGTCGATAAGATTCGACTGATTGACCGTAAGCAAGAGGTGCCCCATGAAGGTGCCATGTGCGATCTACTCTGGTCAGATCCAGATGAGATCGAAGGCTGGGGGTTGAGTCCTCGTGGGGCTGGATTCCTTTTCGGCGGCGATATCGTCAAACAGTTCAACCATCTCAACGGGTTGTCTCTTGTCGCGCGTGCACATCAGCTTGTGATGGAGGGATATAAGGAGATGTTTGATGGCGGTATAGTCACTGTTTGGTCAGCTCCGAACTACTGCTACCGCTGCGGCAACGTTGCAGCTATCCTTGAGCTGGGTGAAGACGCCAGTGGCGGTGGCACTGTTGCTCGTAGTAATGGCGAATTTGGTCGGAGCAACGGCGTCGTCACAAATAATAGAGTCGTCAGTCCTGGAAGGAGATACCGTGTCTTTGAGGCTGCAGCGCAGGACACAAGGGGCATGCCTGCGAAGAAGCCTGTCGCTGATTATTTCTTGGTAAGCTCTTCTTTCTTTTTGGTAGTCTTGACTCAGATCATTTTCTAATATCCATGCCTAGTGATACCATCCCATACACACGTTTTTCTTTCTTTCTTTTTCCCTTGGAAGTAGCATTTTGCGCCTTGGTGTTGGTTTGAGTAATGATCATCTATGACAAATTTTTTGATTCTTGCACCTCTAAATGTCTTTGTCTGTAAATTGATCATAAGAGTTTGAAACATAGAACCCAAGTTTGTAGATGGCATGTCCATATGTGAACGCTGGGACAAAGAAAAAAAACCCCCCTAAAGTGGTATCAAAAATCGGATGAGATATATATGTACCCATGAGTCAAACATCACAAATTTCATGCATTATTTCCATCTGTCCCCATACCCAGTCGTGTTGTCAGGATCCAAGGGCTGCCCAACTGTCGATATCCCCCCCGGGGCTTGAGGCTGCCCATCACCAGAACCAGAAGGCTGAGCAGCAGACCTGAGATTACCGTCCTGGTACTGAATGAGAGAAGGCTGATTTTGGGGGGTAGCGTCCCAATTCCCACTCCAACTATCCATACCAATGCCATATGCATTAGCATTTCTCGACCACCAGTCCTGGCTTTCTTCGACTAGGTTTTCAGTGCCGTCATACCCAGACACGGGAGATGCAACCGATGTCGGTGTTGCGTTTTGGGGTGAGATACGAGCCCCGGAGCCATCGTACCACTTGTTCGGATTAGGAGGAGAGGGGGCTGGAACGGATCCTTGGAGGGGAGTGAAATGGTAGGCCACTTGGGGCCGGAGGTATGTTGGTTCAGGAGGAGCGAACTCAGGCCGGTTGGATTGAGGTGGATGCATTCCTTGCATGGCGGGGAACGATATTGGGACGGCGGAGATGGGCCCATATTGCGGCCCAACTGGTGTATCAACCATGGCGATGGGTTCGGCGTGAGGATGTGGGAATGGGAACCTGGACGGTGAAAATCGGCTTGGGCTTGTAGAAGGATTTAATATGTTTGCGTTGATAGAGTCTTCGGATGTTGAAGGGGAAGTCGCTTGGTCCCAAGAGCCCCACGATCCCCATTTGTTATGGGTCCTTTCGAAGACGGAGATTGCTTCGGGCGGTAGCTCTACTTGCCACTTGTTTGCAGATATGTCAAGGATACGGAGGGTACGTCGAGCGCAGAGCCAGCCCTCTGCCATTTCTTCGAGATTCTTGAGGCCGTGTATCACGTCTCTCTGGGCGTTTTTGTCGGGGAGGTTGAGAAGATGGACGGTGCATGCAGTGTGGGCAATATAGACGGCGATGTTGCAGATTTGTTTCAGTCCATATCCGCGTTTGTATATCCGTAGAAGTTTGGAAACAGTCGCGGCGGCTTGCGTGCATATCTTGCGAGGTGAGACATGGGAAGGAAGTGGAGTATTTGCCTTGGTATACTTCAGGAATGGTCGGTATAAGTGAATTATTTGAAGTTGGTAGAACATACTGAGGCAAGAGTTAGTGGAGGCAAGACCGTGTGCGTGGGTATCAACGTACTGCATGACGAGCACTTGTGGTAGCTGTCCTTCTTTTGCCACTAGTTCCTTGGGCAAATTGTTTTTCCACGCCTCAAGGCGGGTGTGAACATCGCTCAGTTTCTTGAGTTCCGACTGTTTGGGCTGGGATTTCTCAAGTTCGGTTGGATGGTAGAAGA
This sequence comes from Penicillium griseofulvum, assembly GCF_001561935.1. NCBI lineage: Eukaryota > Fungi > Ascomycota > Eurotiomycetes > Eurotiales > Aspergillaceae > Penicillium > Penicillium griseofulvum. Next base: position 660,983 of record NW_024467471.1, on the reverse strand, counting down.
ACACAAGTACATCGCCGCTGATCTCGCATAGTTTGGTTATTTGAAGCGCGACGGCTCTGGTTCTTGATGGTTGCGTGTGCTCGTGACCAACTCCAGAATCCGTGTAGGGTGACCATAACTCTATTTCCTCCTGTGGCAATACATCAAACTTGGGCACATTAGCGTTGGTCGATGTCAACTGGGGTTGGCGACCGAGGTAATTTGACCAGCATCTATAGAGTGTTAGAGAGACATTAGAAATAACCAAGGCAAGGGAGACTAACTTGTCAATGAGATAGCAACCCCAAAAGGTGATCCGTCGAGCATCCATCTCTTCGTCACTGAGATTGTGCGCCCCAAGATTTGCTGAATCGAGATTTAACCCTAGATCGAAAGCCATGCGGAAACTGAGACCACTATAGACCCAGCCTTTTCCTTCACGGCCACATCCCGCCTCTCGGACAGACATAAGTGCGAATGCCTGGACAGTGCAGAGTTTTGCATTCTCATGTTCGTCGTTTTCCAATATGAGCCGTTTTGCCTCTTTGAAGAAATGGTTTCCCGCTGTTGCGAGATTCTGGGGATCATCGAAAGCGCCTTGCCATGAGCTGAAATGGCAGCCTAGAGCTAGCATGGCATTGACGAGTAATGAAGAGCAATATGAACTGGATACACCGCGGATGTAATCCCGGTAGAACATATTCTTGGATAGGGTAGTGAAGAACGGATAGTGCCATGTAAAGTACATGGTCATCAGGTGACTGATTAGAGAGTCATCGTCTGTGACTTCAGTCCAGCGGCTCACGGCGTGTGGTTGATTATCGACATCGACCGCAGCAGGCTCGTGCAGCTCGGAGCCTGGAGGCAAGAAGATGAGGTTCGATGTACCTCCAATAAATTTGCGAGAACCGTCAAGCAAGAGCTCACTCATCTTGCCAGACAGTTCTGACTCGAACTGATCTATCTCGGCTATGTTCTCATTGCTAGCTGACTCCTTTGCTTTGTCCGTAGACATGAGCCCCTTCTCCTGGGAGATCACCGAAGCTGCTACATCTTCAAGATCATCGCAAGAGCGAATCTGACGTACTAATTCGAAGGCGTCATCTTCTTCGTAGTTTAATATTGCCTGTATCAATGTCTGCAGGGTGGTGTTTCGGGTCCGCAAGGTATCGGTGTCTTTCTTGTAAACACCTTTGCGGCGGTGATCCGAGTTTGGATCATACACACCTATGAAGGGTTAGCAAGGCGGGTATTGGTCTTTGTAAAGGGAATACGTACAAGGTGTATGGTAAACTGATGAGCAAGCTGCACAGCTGGGCAGGTTTCCATCACACTACATCCAGATCGTATTAGTAATGTTGCATTTTGATATCGGGATATGAAAGTCCAACCTTTGACTTCCTTTTACGACAGGCGACACAAGCTGTGCTGACGCATCGTCTTTTGGACGGCTGGGCACGTTCAGCACTCATGATTTCGGTTAGTTTGATAGGTGCGATTCAAGAAGTGCGCGTGATGGTTTCTCCGCGGGGTCTCTTCGCATGTCTAGTGTCGTGTTTGCCGGTGACTGGTCCAGACCTCGACATGGCATTTCCATCTTTTAGAGTACCAAGTTCGTTAGTAGAACATAGTGGCGTGCTACTATCGAGGGTGCACACAGTGGCTGTCGTCATGTTAGTCTATAGGACCATTGCGATCCGGTCTAGTCAGGCGCTAAGATCGGATATTGCGCCTTAAGGAATATCAACGCACCTAGATCTACGGGCTGGTGGCGATTGTAGAAGGAACCATTTACCCCACGATTGCAATGACCCGCAGTGGAGGCGGGGACAACAAGTTCAGTGTAAAATTTGATGAGATTAGGGATTTGTGATGTCCTTGAAATGATTGGGTGTCAGCCGTGACGACACAAGATGTGGTTATCGCCGGCCTCTGGATGGCTGACCAGGTGCTCAGGTGTGTCATGTCCATTTTTGAGCGGCTGACTAATATATTCACGTGGCTCTGGGCTATAAACATACACCGGGGCTGTGTATAATTTTAGGTATTATAGGCTCATTCCATATGATTATTATACATTAAATTGTAGAACATAAGAAAAAAGTACTGGACCCCTGCCAAGTAATTAACAGGAGGTTATCTCCGATACAGGTTTCGGATTCCGGTTGAAGGATTCAACACTCCGGGTCCTCCGTAGGTTACATATGTACATAGACCGATTGAGGTTACATAGATTTGCCGGAAACAGCCGAATAGATAAATCAATAACCCCATGTATGACTGCCTAACCTCATAAAAAGACAGGGAAAAAATATATATATACACATAGGGTTCACCGCAATTACCCTCGCTAAAAGCGGTCCACCTATGGACTTTTGCTTTTTTGGAGGTTTACAACAATATTTCACATCTACAGAGTAACTCGGGTGAAATAAAGATGTTCAGATAACAATGTAGGTGGGTCCCCTTTTGTTTTGATTTTCAGGGCCAAAGCATTTGCGTGTATAAAAGTTTACTCCGTACTCATACCTAGGTACACTTGACGAATATTCCAATGTGGCTAAATACTTTACAACATAAGCAATGGTAAACATCCTTGCAAGTGCGATGACTCAAAATATAGCCATTAAAAAGCCACCAATATATGGAAAATAGGGGGTTCACCGCAATTATTATCCTCGCTTAAGGCGCTCCACTAGCCACGTCGGGTCTCTTCGACTTGACGTTTTAGGACTGCAGCCACCCGCTCTTTTTTAGTGTTTTACCCCCTTAAATATGAGAGCCTCGTACGATCTATCGGAATGACCTTTTATCATTCCTTTATGTTGTATGTACTAAGCAAGCCAATAAGCCTGAAAAGATCAAAATTATGAAAATGGATCTCTATTTTTTTCCCGATTCTTTAGGGAACGGTGTGCATCTGGCGGCACCACACTAAAAGCAACCTTAAAGGGCCCACCTATTTTATTCAACATTTTAGTCGGAGTATACATCCATTACTATAGTGCTTTGTACATCATGTTATAGATAATTATATGTAGAGTATTGTATTGTATATGTATAATACATATCATAGATTAAAATATCATGTGTAATATCATACTATGTAACATGTACTCCCTGAAGATGAAAATAAAAATAACTATAAAAGAATTTCCCTTCCGGACTCCACCGGCGGAATGTTCTATGAGTAATGAGAACATATGTATTAATACAGAAATTACCATTTCGGACACATCCCGGAGCCCGGCATTATCTCCCGCTCAGCCAATCAATCACATGGTAAAATAAATTACTGTCTTGCGTCTCCCATGATCTGTTACATGCGTTTACCTGCCCAATACGGCTTATCTGAGATCATCCACTTTCTCCCCAGTATCTTTCTCTATCTCAATTGGACTTCTTACATCTCTTTCTCGATTTCTCTTTCTATTATCCTCCTTCCTGTTTCAATATCCTCCTCCCCTTATTAACCCATTCCTTCCCACAATTATCGTCTCTTAAATATCATCTTATCCGCTCGCGTGTGTGTCCCTGCATACCCTTGTCTCACGGCCCTATCCGCTTCCCTTGCATCTCTTTGGGCCAACACATACACCCTTGGATTGGCTGTCTCTTGCCTCACTTTCTGGGAACCTCTTATTTCCCACAATTTTCTTCTTTATCCATGTATCTCGCTCAGAAACTCGACCAGAGCGCTTCCTCCGGTTAAAGCCTCAATAACAACTGTCGTGTGATGAAACAGTCAACATGATGGTCCCTAGAGCATTTCTGTTTAGCTCGGCCCCACCGCAAAAGCCCTTTCAGTCTCATGGGATGAAGCCATTTATGCCGTCGGACTGTTCTGGTCTTGACCTCACTCCCAACACCGAAACCCGCAGATCGATCAACACTATTCCAGTGGTAATTCCCCCAAAGCGTGGCTGCAGCTCGCGGACTATGCCAGCACGTCGAGATATTCGTTCACGTGCATTATTTAAAACCTCGGAAACCTCTCGTCGGTCCTCTTCCACCTCATCCAACGACCGCCCCATCCCTACGTCATTCACCTCAATGTTAGACGCAACAGCCATCCCCGTCCCACGACGGAACTGGACCACTCGGAGACCACGGAAATTACCTCGTGGAAACCACGAGGAAGATTTTAGGCGCATGCTGCAGGAAGATATCAAGTCGAAGGAAGATAATTTCCTGGATGGAACCGCCTACTCCCCTCTGGATCTCCTTCTCAGCCCACCCGATCAAGACAATGAGAAACTCCTGCCTTGCAACGATTCCGAGCATGAATCGCCACTGTCGGTGAGGTCAACATCAAGTGATTCTATGCCATCATTAGAACATGGTCTATCATCACCACCCAGTCTTTCCTCGCCGCCAACCCCTCCGAGCCATAGAAGTCCACCGGAGAGACGACAGCCTCGGTATTCACATTCCGAGGAGTGTGCTTTGGACCATCCTTTGCTTGTTACTGAACTCGATGAATGTGAATACATCGAAATCAAGAATGACAATGAGCCTGTCACACCCAACACAGTGCCGGCAAAGCGATCTGCATCATTTGGGCGCCTCGGATCTACTTTCAAGTCGAACCTCACAGCATCATTACGGGCTATCAAATCGGCAGCACAGTCTGTCTCGACATTTGCCACGCCGTCTGTTCAACCAGAAGACTTCCTCACCCGATCTCTTTTCACCATCACCCCAGAGATGACCGATGATCGCCGTCCTTTACCGATGCAAGAAACGCCTTCTCCGGCACTACGACGCTACTTGAATCCATCCCCGATGAACCCAACCCCGATGTCACCCGCGGAGATGTATGTCTACCACGATCATCCACACGACAAATCACGTACCCCCAGTATATCACCCGTCTCGATCCAAATGCAGACATATCGTCGATCTGGTGGCCGCGGGAACCGACGGAACCATTTCCACATCGCAAGCAAGGATCAGAAATTCGTCACTTTCGACCCGGAAGTTCCACCCATGCCACGCCAACGCGAAAATCGTGAAAACAGCGATTTCTTACGCGTGGTGGTTCTCGAAATGAACATGCGCCGCAGCGGCAAACTCCGCGATGACATCCCACCCCGTGCTCGCATCTGGTTGCCAGCACGCAAGACAAACACCCACTTATCAGGACAATACGAGGACGGAGATGACAACAACGCCGTTCCGTCCCGGTGGGTGGGTGTATCAGCCCAGTGAAATAAAGTTTTTGATAGATGTCCGGTCTTAGCGCAGAGCGCAAGATATGGCACGATACATCTTCCCTTTTGGTTACTTCACTTCAGTACATACTTTTTCTTTTTTATCTTTCTTTGCAAGCGTGGCGTTGGACGAGGACGGTGTCCTACTCGGTGCAGATATTTCCTCTCTTTTGTTACATACCCCCATTTCTACCTTGACAGCGCTATGATTTTGCTATGGCTGCTTTTGCTCTTTTTTAGGTCGATCTTTCGATCACCTAAGATATCTATCCAACTCCAATCAAATCTTCAAACACTAATGATTAATCTTCTTGCCCTGTAAATAAAACGGAGTCACCCAACATGTGTACTACGTACTAACCGACCCTTGGTTTTTATTCACAGATTAATCCAACTTTGTATATATTTCAAATTGATTTTAAGAGTATTAGGTAGAGTGTACCGGTTTTACATGAAAAGTCGTTCTCACAAATTAAACCTTTTCGCGCTATTTTTGCCGCCGATCTATAAAACTGACATGACATTCAAACGGAGTATCAGAGAAAAACACCGAAAACCCCCTGTAAGGGTGTCTCAAGGCATAAGCGAACGATTATTCTTGTGATCATGATTTACATTTTAGCAAGAAATAGCAAAAAGTAAAAGAAGAAAAAAAGGGGATCTTTCAGGAGAGATTATTATGGGTGGCATGAAAGAAAGACTAACACGTGATCATATTTCCCATAACTTCCCAGCTCGAGGTCTCACTTCCCTTCTCCATACAAGGCTCATTGTATCTAGACATTCTGTATTATGATACTATCATGCATTCTACGACATCACCCGGCGTGGCCTGATGAACCTCGGATGTTTGGGCTCTTGAGCACGGTCAAAGCCACATGGTTCCAACAATACAGCCTGTCTAGTCAAACAGTCTATTGGTCTACGGGATAGGTTATTTCGGCAGCGGTGTTTCTCCAGACTGTTATAGACGAGCCGGGACGTAATCAGATGATCGGTATAGGCAGTGTAACTTGTACCTACGGGCACCATTCATCCCTACTCTCACATGGACAATCATATGTCCAGCGGCCCAAGAGGCAAAAGCAAATGCATAATTCATAAAGCGATCTGAACACAGCTTCATCGTAGAACCGGGAACCCTGCATAAAACGCGTTAAAACCCGAACGGCCAAAACACGGAAAGGATATTACTTACTCTCCTCGTCCAGTAAAGTGCCATTTTTCCAGCATTCCTCCACCCAGCTTACGCTAACAAGATGCGGCATTTTTGCGCCCGGCTTCTCGGCCAGAGACTGCCGGAGAGAGGATACGTCCGCTGAAGACGATGTCTCCGGGTCGACTATCACGTGTGTGGTGCCTGTGCTCTCTAATGAGCTGGCGTTCTCCGCGCCTGCGAACCGGGCTGTATTGTGGGCGAAATGGAGGCGGTGGTATTCCTTTCTTAGTTCAGGGGCTTGTTCGTCCTTTTGATTCCCGTTCGAGTAGAAGTGGAACTTTAAGCCTCGGAAGAGCCATCCACGAGGTGCTGTGTAGCCGGCGTTTACTTTGTCTTGGATAAGTGCCTCGACTCTGTGGACTGTTTCTGGGTCTGGGATTTGGTCGGGCTGTTCTGGGTTCTCTTCCATTTGCTTGAATATCTGTAAGATTGACTACTTGTTAGTCAAAGCCATGGGTGTTGACGCTTCTCTAGGGGTTGCCATACCTCCTTGAGTTCGTCGACAGTTGTATCGCGGGCATAGCTGTCCATGAATTTGTCGACGTTTGCTGCGACTTCTTCCTCTTTGTCCTCTGTCATGAAAAACATGTGTCTATAGAAGTTGATAAGAATGAGCTCCGTGGATCTCCTTTGGTTGGTAAAACTTACCTTGGCTCGAATGGGAGAAGAAGATCTGGCAGGCCAGCATCTATTTCATTCTGTTTAACGCAGTCGATAAGCCAAGATGGTCGAATGATGTTTTGATCTCCACTCTTTTGTAATGACGCTACTTTGACCGTTCCTGCGGAAACATTAGCTTGGGTGATTCTATATGTGTAGAACGAGGCTTACTCCTTTCAGCAACACAGATCGTGTCTGCCGCAGCTGTCTTGGTTTGATAAAACTTGCCACCATTAGCCTTCACCAGTTGTTCCAGTTGAACTTTCGTTTTCTTTTCTGGGACGGTGGACTCGGTCATTATGACTAGAAAGCCAGTATATTAGTATTATGCACGGCAGAAAGATCAAATCACATACAGAAGTTAAGCTCATCGAAGACGTGCCCAGAAGGCCCGAGATACTGGACATCAACATTATCGTCGTACCCAGCAACCGTGAGCGGTTTCTTAGTGGCCCTCTTTACTCGCTTCTTTCGAGAGTTATCAACGGAGAACTCTTTCTCCCGATGTTCTTGCTCTGCATTAGACTTCAGATCAAGGAACTCCTGAACCGAGAGCGCGCTTTTCCAGTCCTTGTCCTTGCGCAATTTCTTGAACCGAGGAAATCGTAATGTCAATCCCATGCGGAACTGGTCACTGATTGCGACAGATGCAGCTTTCACACACAGAACAATTGAGTCAGATGGTTTAATCCACATGTCTGGACGCTCGTGCTGGGCGTCTCCACCCGCCAGTTCGATATAGGTAGTCGGTGGCTTTTTCGCATCCCACTTTTTCCACTTGCCATCTGTATGATGGCGGAGCTCTTGGTAATCGGCCGCAGTAAACCCACCACCAACCTTACAAAAAGACCAGCATTTCTCTGGTGCTTGTGTTTTGTCGTCGACTCGTAGTCCGCAGAGAAAACTGGACAGGGCACCTCCTCGATGACCTGAGCCATAGTATCCGCCAATCACAACAACATCAAGGGACTCTCCAAATTCGGTCATATAGTCCGGTTTGACTTTCATCCAGTCATCGTGGCGTTCGTTCAGTCGATATGGAGAACGCGGGTTCTTCAATACAAGACCTTCTGACGCCTCAGCGACAACCTTCCGCAGAGCAGCTTCAACTTCTGTGGTGGTAGAAGCTTCCTCGTAGGCATGAATTTCAAACCGGCGATGGACAGGCCGGACAGTTTTCTCCAGAGCATTGCGACGATCACGAAGGGTATACTTTGTGAGATCGCGCCCATTGAGATGCAAGATATCGAACACGCGGAATAGGGGCCGTGGACCATTTGTGAAAGGGTTACGTTGTTCCGACAGCGCCGCGGTTTTGAGCGTTCCAAAGGGAACCATGGCGTCCTGTTCAGGATCCCAGGTAATCATTTCGCCGTCGAGAATAATGCTCTGCACTCCATCCACAAAGGCATCTTTGAGATGCCTTGTCAGAGCACTGTTCTCGTCATAAAGGCCATTTCCATATAGATAGGTGTATTCCTTCGCTTTACGCGACCAAAAGCCAAATCTCCGACCACCTTTGATTGACTCGTCAGGCGCCATGTGGAGTTGCATACGCTCACCATCCATTTTCTCCTCAATCCAAAACACGTTGTCGTCTTCTGTTGGTTTCATGCGAGCAATGATTTTCTCGAATGAATGCATCTGAAACTGGGCCAGCTGGGGCTGGAAGCATTGCATCAACGCAATACCACGCTCCTCTCCCTCAAGCCGAATATTGGGATCATGCAGCTCCCAGCACACACGTCGCAGACTGCTAGATATACTATACAAGTTCTCTGCATCGGGGTGCCAAACGTCAAAAAATGTTCGCTCGGTAGCACCAACCTTCATCTGCCGAAGTATAATGCGGATGAGCCACAGAAGCTCTTCGGGATTCATTCGCCGATAGAACTCTGTCAGGATTGGCAATTGTTCATCCTCCTTTGAGGCAGCAGATAGCTTATCCAGCTTCTCATTAACCTCTTCAATCGTCATGTCACCCGGCTCGGTCCGCATAGGCCGTTTCGAGAGAACATCAAAGCACCTTCCAGCAAAATCGCCTGCCATACGTGCTGTGGCACCCTGGCCGGGCAGCTTCCAATTAAGAAGATTGTATCCATCTTCTGATTCTTTATTGATCTTCATGATCTTGACGAGCATCTTCCCGATGGCCTTCTCCTTGATCCCGTACATAGGTCGATCGCGGTCTTTATCGGGAAGAATCAGTCTCAGGGCGGGGTAGATGTCGTCGCCAACCTCCTTGCGCCACCGCGAAATGAAGCGCTCGATCACATCGCGCCGGCGCTCGAACGGATTGAGACTCGCAGCACCTTTGCCATGGGGACCAACTTTCCGGTGAGATGGAGCCGGCCCTGATGGCTTCTTCTTTAGCTCACTCAGTGGATTAAATAGTTCGAGGTATAGATCGTGGAACGGCAATGTCGGGCCCCGGTTGTGAGGTCTATTGGGGTATCTGCCAACTATCAGTGATCTACTCAGAAGCTTGTCATGAGTTGGCTCACTTTTCATCTAGATCTTCTTCTTTCTCTGGCTGGATATCCTGCCCTAATATCTCGTCGGAATCCATAATTGTTAAGAGAGGGAAGTTGAAAGTTCCAAGGTTGCACTACCCCAGATGTTTTTAGGCTACACTGCTGATAAGATAAGGGATAGCTCCACTCATTTTAGACAGCTCGGTTTACCTGCTAAATTCACCTCGGCTCACCTGTATAATAACATTCATGGTATGGAAGATGAGTAGAGAAGGAGAGAAAGACCTTTGATCCACTTCTGGAAAGTATGAATTTTTAGGCGCCGCCATTGCACTAGTACTGTATGTTATACTAGCCGTATATAAATCAGGTGCTTTTTAAAAAGCGCACTTCTACATTCGAGTCTTCAACCCTACTTTCAAGGGTTGTACTTTGGTGCTGGCTTTTTGAGGCGTTAATTGAGCAACCGCTAAGGCCTGGGTGTTCTAAATCTAGATAATCCTTCATAGGTTATAAGAATTTATCTAGAGCATATATAGGACTTCCTACGAGCGGTTGGACGTCATTTATTAATAGTTCAAGGACATAAGAGGACCTCTAGATACTAGGTGTAACAATTGTAGACTTGTCATTGTGAAGAGGTTTTTGGCGTGCATTTTTTGTTATAGCATACAGTTACAGATACCGGGAACATCATTGGAGTTCGGTCAGTATCCCAAATCTCCACCAAGAAGCGAGCTTGAAGACATCCCTTCTTAATTCGAAGGAATGAAGAAATGGACTTGGTCATCGATCAGCCTACCACGGTACTTCTGCTCACCCTCGAGCCACTGCTTCACGGCAGATACCACCGCGTTGTCCTGAAAACCAATATCAGGGAGTATTACAAACTTCCCAGCATCAGGATAGCGTTCCATTCTTTTGCATAGTACAAGGCCGTTTCGAGGGGGAAAAGGTTCTGCTGGCCTTTTCTTTCCATATATTGTATCCATTGTGTCTTGGCCGTTCATGTATGGAAATAGGTGAGATGTTTGGATATCATCCACCGTGGTGGCTTTGTAGACGGCAAGACCATCGGGCCCCTGCGATTTTGCAATCACAGCATGGACAAAGGTGGCAGGCTTACTGGAAGCGCTTTTTGGTTGGTCGGATGCCAGTGAGTTCAATAGGGATGGTCGTTTTCTGACAACCGGCCGCCGCATCGCGGAGAACTTCGATCTTTTGTGTAGGAAGACAACTGTTAGTTCCTAGCAAATAACCCATGTATCGTTGAAATTTTGCTCTGGGTATGTATACCTAGGTAGAAAGCATGATCGATTTCGCTTTGCCATTCGAATGGCCGAGTCAAGTTTCCATATCTTGTTTGCCTTGTGTCTCGTTTCAGAGCATTTGACCTCAATAAGGATCCTTGGCCATTTGAGACAGCTGTGACTAGTCGGCACCTACGAGGTGGTGCGTTGTTCCTTCGGTTTTCATGGCTCTGGGTGTAAGGAAGAAAGCCTTTCTGTTTGCTGCACTAAGGATGGAAAACCGTGGTGATGATGCCAGTTCCCACTTGCGTGGGTGGCAGAGTCCACTCAGAGTAAAATGGTATGAGAAGTGAAGTTGAGTCCAGGAGGTGGGGAATGTTATGAGGAAATTTTGTTGGGGGTGAAAGAAGGAACGTTGGAGGGCGCTCAATAAGTGGAAACAACGCTAGCACCATATTATATAAAATGACATTTTGAACTACCCGTGGACATAACTTTCTAAAAAGATACTTCTAAAAAGACATCAATTACCTTGAGTGCTAAATCTTATCACAGGAAGATATAGCAACATCTAAGCTGATTCTATAGCACCCGGTTTCCACGGGATAACATCTTCATGAACCGATCGATTGGTATATAAACAGACGAAGGAGCCAATGAAAGGACTACTGTACAAAAGAAGAAATGTATTATTTACCATAGACCATTAATCTCCACCCCACCACATATCAGACATTCTCAGCATCAAGCCGGGATTTCTGTCCCCTAGAGGAGTGATACGAGCTCAGATCCGCCAGCCGCGTCAGAATAACCACGAATTTCTTCGAGATACTCCACGCCGTCAAGCCCGAAATGATCTCACATCCAACCCGCAGCATCCTTTCCGGGCCCTCAGCCCCACAGATATCACCAACACCAGTAACATTCCCTCTCATGCCATGACCCTCCCTCACAAAAAGCTGCACAAGCTCATCAGCGCACGGCCGATCAAGATGAACAAATTTCCGTTCATGGAGCGGCTCCGCACGCGCCCCGGAACGCGGACTGGATTCATGAGACGTATGAGCGTGGCAGGATCCATACGCCCATAGCGTGAGCACAGCAATGAACGCCGCGACGGGTTCGTGGAAAGCGTTCGTCGAGTAGCGACGGATATGCCAGAGAGTGACGCCGGCGTGGATGACTGATAGCCTGGCTTTGTATTGATCGTGTTTCATCCAGCGCCAGATGTACTGCCACTCGAGGGATTGGTACCGCTTGCTCCAGCGCTGTTTTTCTGTTGCTAGGGAGGTTGCGAGGGAGCGGATTTCGCGGAATGGAGTGAGGAGGAGTAGTCGGGCAGCGTGGAGGTGGAGAATGGTTGGGTGCTCGAAACCTGCGGCTTTGGCTACGGTGCTGTTGGCGGTCCAGTGGAGGATGTCGAGGCAGTCGCATGCGCTATTGCGCCATTTGGAGTATGAGGGAATTCCGGGGAGCCACACTGAACCGGTGGGGATGGCGGTCTCGCAGGATTGCTTCTTTGCTGTAGGGTTCCAGAAGGAAAGTGGTCGGCGGAAGTAGTCTCCTACTTCCCACATTCGGTGGTAGAGAGCGTGGATGAGTAGGATGTGACTAAACTCTCCTATCCCAGATACTACTCTCTTCTCGATGTAGAGGATGTGGACTGCGTCGTATAAGGATTCGTTGGCTGTATGAGTTAGACATTGGTCGGTTGTTGGGTTTGAATAAGAGTTACCAGATGACTCCGTCCACAGTAGCTTCCATGTCTCTGCAGACCTTGCTTGCCATAGCTTCTCGTGCGCAGGCAATGCAGCTTGGCCATCGTCTAGGGAGAGCAGGGGTCGATTATCAAAGTAATATGCAAGAGTACAATCCACAAGCTATCATCGTCAGTAAGAGTAAAGGCTCCATCTTCTGACAAAGCTTACCCATATACAGTAGCCGGTGCGTCTCCTGGCCTCATCTTGAATCCAAGATACCCAAGCTGCGTCTTGTGACGCCTCATTGGGTTTCGTTCGCATCGGCGCCAATAATCGCGAAGCTTTCATGAGTGTCACCAAGTCACCAAAGGTGCTCAAGGCCGAAGCTTTTTCTCGCTCAGTCCTACTATGGAAAAGCCCAATGCAGTTGAACAACATAGCTTGTAACATCTCCAGAGAAGCTTGGCCAGGGCGACTCTTTTCTTTCTGGTAGTGCGAAATAATTAGCTTGAAAGAAATGAATGGCAGTAAGACGACCTTTCTCACCTCAAGATAGATACCCCGTCGAATTAGCTCGTGGAGAGCAGTCGTGCACTGCTCCATCTCGGGGATGTGGGACACATGGCAGCCAAGTGTTATTATTGACAAAGTCAAGAGCCAATGGCTCGTATTGGGATCAAACTGAGAAAGAGGTAATATGGGATAAACGGCCTGAAATGAATCGAAAAAGAAGAGGATGAACTGGTTGCATTTGTCCATGGTGGGAAATCTGTCCGATTCGAACACCTTGAAAATTGGAGTTTCATTGCAGCACATTTGAACAAAGTGCCGATAAATCTCGTCGTAGGTGGAGGTTTTAATCCGTTGTGCGAAGCGGACTATATCTTTCGATATCTTTTCTGTTCGCAGTTCGGAGATGATAGGGAAGTCGAACCGGTGCTCGCCATCTTCCATGAGTAGCTGCTTGCCAATATCAGCCGGCTCGACAGATGAGCTGGACCAAGGCGTGTGTTTCTTCTCATGCTTTGGGGGTCGGGATGGCGCACCATCGACATAGTATTCCGCTGATCCCTTGGCGGAACCTACAGATTCGCTATGAGGAGAAGGCTCGCTAATACCGTGGGAATGTTGATTGGGGCTTCCCATGTTGTTTCCTAGAGTAACATGCGCAGAGGGGGTCTGAGATACCTGCTCTGTTTGCAAAGGACTCATTTTCCCAGCGCTAACAACCGGTGGTTGCCACGCTGTCTGAGAGAAGTATATACTTGGACTGAGGGATTGGTTGTATTGCGAGGAAATACCAGTAGACTCTGCGGGGCCATTAGGAGCACTAGAAAGCAGCTCCCCTGGGAGCCAATTGATGGTTGAAAGTATGGATTGGTCAAAGAACGTGGGATCAAAATCTAGCGGCACCTCGGGGTTATTTGCCATGGTCATCCCCGGCTGTATGCCCCCCATTTTGGAGTCTAAATTGTTGGATGACTCAATTGGGAAAGCTTTTGGGATGTTGGAGCTCGAGTTATTGTATGTCTGGTCGATATCTCCGGGGTAGCCCTCCAATGGTTCAGACGGCCCTTGTGTCTCATTTGGAAGATACACACCAGGATTCGAGGTATCTGAAATGTGTGCATTTTGTGGTATTCGATTTGTGTGATCACTGCCGGACGTAGATGATACATTTTGCGAGTGTATAGAAAACCGGTCCTGACTAGAAGCTGCATTCAATCTTTGGTGCATGGGTTTGGGGTTGTCGTTGGGCGTCTCAGCTTCTTGGGCTGAATCCCTGCCTTTTGCTTTGGACCGCCGTTGTGTAGGATATTGACATTCGAGGGAGCGAGTATCACACCGTCCACATGGCACGCCGCCGCTACATCTTACTCTTGCCGTTGCGCAACTAAAGCATGCTCGGAATGTTTTGACAGTAATCCGATGGGTACGATCTTTCCCTGTCATCCCTGGTGCATGATGATTCAATTCATGTCGATGGAGGGTGTCCCTGAGGGTTGATTAGCGGGTAATTCGACGCGAGGATAGCTATGACCCAAGCGTGCATACGTTCTTGAAAAGTGTCGGCCACAGTGGGCACACTCAAAAGGCTTCTCTTTAGTGTGACTCCGCAAATGCCGTTTCAAATGTTCTGGTCGTCTGAAGGTACTGCTACACACTGAGCATCGAATGTGACCAGCAACCAGTTCATCTCCATCTGTATTTCGAACTTCGGATCTCCCACGTGTTTTAACATGAGGATCCTTGTTGTCTTTACCCGAGAGCATGGCTCCAATTTTTCAGAGAGGCATATGGCATTTGCCTTAAGCCAAGTTATTTTGCAAGTCACATTGCAGACCTCGGACAGATGAACTAAGAGGGGGGGAAGTGGAGAATTCCGGGGGAATCTTTAAACACGGAAAATGCTCGGTTAATTAAAATCCGGGGTTGACAGTTGACGATCGTGTTTTGTTAGAGATATATTAAATATGAAACGAGAAACATCTATGAATTTGTGAATATTATGATTATATTTTACGTACCCCATACTTCATACTCCATACAGTATAGTCGCGTAGGAGAGACGTGTACGGTCGCGTGCACGGCCACTTCTCATATTTTTTCCCCCTAAACAACTCAGAAACAAATTTCCCGAGGTCCCCGATCTTGATCGATATAAATCTTGGTTTCATAACTTGCATAAAGTGGACTTCTTTCCAATTGCGGGGAATTCCATGGCCGCTTCCGCGAACCAGCGGTTGGCTGTCCGGAATGACGCTCTACAAGGCGCCACACTTGCATTCCACTCCAGGGATCCCTCACCCAATGTGACGGTTAGATCTTCTGCCACTACTGCAATGGCAGATCCTCTAGGTCATCAGAGGACTGGATCAGACCCCCCAGAAGCAGGTTCCGTAAAGGAGAAGGTGGGGAGATTGGCCAGGCCACTTTCGCCTACATCCAGTACATCAAGTGTGAGAGGACGACCATCAGCCGCGGCTCTCTCCTCGGCCTCCCAAATTGCGGCACGGCTCGCTGCATCAAGGTCCCCCGGGCGGGACACCAGTGCTCCGTCGACAACTGCCCGAATTGGCGGTCCAGTACGAAATGCAAGCCAGGTTCCACCTTCACAGAAGCGACAGCCACCACCAATCCCAATTCGCTCAATCCAAGGAACAAATGGTCCCTTGGGTCGCCCGATGCATGAAAGTGGCTTAAAGTCTGAATCTGATCTGCCTACCTACGGGCGCTCTCCATCCCAAGAATCTAGCACAATTCTAGATTATCAGGATAGTCGAGAGCCAAGCCCCCTTCCCTCCTTAGGGTCTCGGACTTCATTTCTACTGTCAGATGAGCTAAAACCGAGGCTTCCGCCGCGTGTGCCTCCACCACGAGGGTCTACCAGAAATCATGGAATCGCAAAACCCTCTTCGACGCCAAGCGAGGCATCTATATCGAGCCAGTCACCTGCAAGTACCAACGTAATAGATGACTCCATGGCCATGAGCGAGGAGGCCCTCTCTAATGCCATTATCGCCTCATCCCTGGCATCAACACGAGCATCCCCATCTATCCGGGGGATTCCCCCGCCGCTTCCTCAGCGACGCGGGGCACGATCCATTCTACATTTACACTCGCACCAGCACACGCCTGATCTATCAAGGACACCAAGTCCACCGAAGAGTCTGCCAATGACACTTCGCGGCATACCGAAATCCACCGAAGCCGACCGCCGAAAACACAGAAATCCCCTGCACAAACACCCCCACAAACACAAGGAGGGGGACCGTAAGCGCTGGCAACGCGAGGTCAGTGAAAAGGAGCGCAAACGTTACGAAGGTGTTTGGGCCTCTAATAAAGGGCTTCTCATCAATACCAAGGGCCCCGGTCCCAATGAAAATGGATCATGGCCACCTGATGCCTCGGATATGGTTCTCAACCTAGTGGTCCGAGAGATTTGGTCCCGCAGTCGCCTGCCAGAAACAATCCTGGAGCAAGTGTGGGACCTTGTCGATCATCAGAATATTGGGCTCTTGGTGCGTGAGGAATTCGTAGTAGGAATGTGGTTGATAGACCAGAACTTAAAGGGACACAAGAACCCTGTCAGAGTCCGGGACAGTGTTTGGGATAGTGTACGGTATGTTGGCATTAAGCTACCCCTCGCTGAGAGACGTAAGGGCCATACAACATAGTTAGGTCCCTAATCAACGCACATTCTGGATTGAGTATCGAATATTTAAAAAGTATTTCAAATCAAATTCTCCATAATTATGTAGCCTATACCAGTTCTAGGGCTGAAACATTATGTAAGGATCTGATTTGATATCATCCTCTCCACCTTGGAAAGGTACTAATGCTCTTACCTATGTAGGTAGGTTGATAGATCATCTTCAATCTCACTTAATAGCTTCATTACACTTCTATAGCGTGCGAACTGTGGGTCCACGTGATTAATTGTTTTAAATGGTAAAATTACATATTTCTCCTACCCAACCGTCAATTATTACCAGTATCAGTCGTACCGGTACGTTTTCAAATCCAAAACCCTTCGAATATCAGAAATCCCGTTTCCATTCTCTTTCTCCTTGCCAGGAATTCCAAGAAAACAATTATATGAAATGGAAAAAAAGTCCCATTTTCGATTACCCTGCATATACACTGCATCCTGATACTCCGTACTATCTCTCCAATTCGGGGTTGGCTTCGATCTCTCTTTGCTTAGTTGCTAAAAGCAAATCCCGAACCTCCCCACGGCTCGGGATTTGCGAAGATCAAGCAATCACACGGAAGTCTCTATATCAGCGCCCTTTTGAACTTGCGATTTTATTACTCGAGCCGCAGAATGCCCCATTTCAATATTCGGTTGCAAAGACGCCCGGGAGGTGCAGTTTCAAATTAATGGTTCTGTAGATTATTGCTTTTCTTTTTTAAGTGTCACCATGGCCGATACATTACACGATTATAACGGGCTTGCCTCAACAGCGCCTCGGTCGGTTCGCAAGAAGTTTGCTAAACCGCCAGTTAAGGTAGCATGTCTTCCCTGGTGAGCAAATCCCGTGGGAAAAAAAAGAGGAACTTCTCCACTAATCGGTTACTCCAGCCGGGCTTCGAGAACAAGATGTGGCGGCCAGATGCCATGCGCGAATGTACGTTTTCTTTGTGCTTTGAGTGTTTAGGGTCCTTTGAGATCTTTTTTTGAAAAAGATTATGCATCTGGATCATTCATTGCATGGACTAACATTCATTATAGTGTGTTAGCAAAGACAGAGAATGTTCTTATTTACCCAGCAAACGAGGCGGGCCACGCAAAAAGAAGGAAAAGTCCTCGCTGTCGCCAGAACATGCATCGAGGCGAGATGATACCTTGTATAATACTATCCCTTCACCCCCGGAGTTTGAAGAAGGTACGTCGTCGCCCTGCCCGAAAAAAAGTCGATATACTAATCAAAGTTTAGCACCGGGGATGTTCAATCAAATTGATGAACTCTCTCTGCCTGGCGCAGGTTTGAGGCATCTAGATTTCCAATCCGATGTTCCCTCCATGTTCCAGAACTTCTTCACTGGCGATGGTAGTCAGTCGCACATGCAAGTGCCCTTGATGTCACCGCCCCCGAACAGTACTCAACCTTTCGTAAGAACCTATGGAAGCGAGCCCGAAATGTAAGTATCTCTCTCCATGGGTTCCGTACATTTCCTAACATTCCCAGATTGAATGCCTATTATGACTTCATTCATAACTATTTTCCCATTCTTCCGCCACGGGCATCACCACCGTGCCGAGATCGACCATTGAACTGCCCTGTTCCATGTTCCACTGCATCTGAACCGATGATGATGTATCGGCCACGTTCGCCTCTAAGTCTTGCACTGTCTGCAATCTTGGCTTTGGTTCCGCACCCAAGTGATCTTGAGCCGTCGTCTGCAGCGTCTGTACTCCAGCGTAGAACATACTCGCATGCTTTCGCCCAACTCGCCAATTCAACAATCGAAGCGGAGTGTGATCTTGATCTGTCTTCAACTGATCCCGGCCAAGCATTGTCTGCTGCACGACCTTTTGTTGGGCGGGAAAGATTCCACTCGCAGGCTCCTGTGGACAATGAGAGCCTCCTGGCTCTCCTAGTGCTTTCAGTTTATGAATACGCCCAACGTGGTAACTTACTCAAGATGCGATACCGTGCTGGTCAAGCTCTCGCAATTGCTTTGGACAAGTCACTTCATGCTGAAATGGGGAATGATGAATTTTCGGAAGCTCGACGGAGAGCCTGGTGGATGACGGTTTGTCTCCCTTCTCATTCATTGGTTCCTGGTCTAATTTTCTTTTAGTATTATTGTGTCATTCAAGGATCTATTGTTAGCACAACGGTGAGTGATATAGCTCCTCAAACATCCGTGATTGATTGGAGCTAACAAAGAAATAGATGCCTGCTATCGTCATTAATGACCCGCAGTTCACGACTCCATATCCATCGTTTTCATCAGATGCCGAGGTTTGTACTCAAAGACCTCTTCATTATCTTCCATCCGCTAACCGGTCTTAAGGGTTGGTCTATCTTGATACAAGCCCAACAAGTGCTTGTATCGGCAACCCAGTTTATTGGTGATCTGAACAAATGCCTTTCATCCCAATCAGGGATGTACTATATGTTCGAACGAATGCAGCAACTTGATTCCTGGACCCACTCCGTGATTGCCCAGGCGGAGCTACTCCCCCTTCTACCCCAAACATCAGATTTCGGCGATCACAACGAAACAATTACAGCCCAAAGCATACGTGCAATATCCCGAATCAAACTATCCAGGTTCGAGCTACTCGCCTTTCCATGCCTAAACCCAACTAACCATAACCCCAGCGCACAAATAAAAACGCACCGCTTCCGAGCCTTCTCCGACATCCCCATCTTCATAAAAAGACATTGCGACCTGACAGCAGCAAATCCAACCACCACCACAGCACCCGTCAACACAAAACCCACCGGCATCAACAACATCTCCTGCTCTTGCTCGAACCTCAACTCCTTCGAACGAGCATCATCAACAGAATACATGACCCCATCCGATTCCTCAACCTCATCAGACATTCACACCGACATCCACCCATACGCACCCCAGTACGCGTATCCATTCGCCTCCGGCTTCCCCTACAGCACGCAGCAATCCGCGAAAATCTGTCTTCAAGCCTCCCTCGTCATCTCCCGCATGTTCCACAGCCTGCCCGTCCCACAGCCTCTCACAGATCCAGGTCGTCCATTGCCACGGACCATGCCCTCATTCGCATGCTGTCTCATGCAAAGTAGCTACGCTATGTTCATGATCTATTACAAGGCAACCGTAGCGAAGCAGCTTGCACCCAACACCTCTGAGCACGAGCATGGCGAAGACTCGACCGATCACCTCATTGACGAACTACGACAGGGCTTACAGCGGATCATTGGGGCCGTGTCTAATTATTCGCTTGCTTTCGAGGCTTTGGATGGGATGAGAGGTTTGTTATGTTTTTTCCGATATATGATCCTTACGTTAACACTGTTTTAGATGAAATCGAGGGTGCATATAAAACGGCGTTCCCATCAGCATCTGTTTAAACGGGAGGTATTTTTTTTCTACATCGTTCTGAGCTTTTTTTCAACTTTCAAGCCTACACTATAATGATCCCCCTCCTCTCTTTTCACGACCGGATTCTCCACTTCTGATTTAGTGCTCGACGGAATGCGGCGTTTTTTTCAACATCTATGGGGTAATACAGATGATGTTATGATTCCATTCGTTGATAGGCAGATTTACGCATACGAAATACAAGTTCTATCACGAATCGGACAAGGACATGTATCCGGTGTTGCTATACATGGATGTCATTGTTTATATACGGGCAGCAAATATTGAAAAAAAACGTGTATTTCCATTAATAAACCGCTAATTTCAAATCCCCAAAGCAAGATCCTTTCTAATTCTTAAGCAAGCCTAGAGTTTGGACCGGATACCTTCCAGTCGGAACTTTACATCTTTCAGAACTTTGCTAGAAGGTTTCCAGTCGTCAAATTGTCTAAGCAATTCCATAGTCTCGTCGTGCAGCTCCTGACGCACATATTCTTCTTCCAGCAGACCGCGCATGGCGAAGGGAAGAATGTACGGGTTTGGCGTGGCGGAGCTGGTAGCACGCTTGACGCTGAGTGCGGAGTCTGGGACGGAAGAAGTCTCGAGTGTGAATTCTATGGCCATGCTGGAAGATGGTGTTAGTTTTGGTGCGGGTAGGGATTCATGGATGTTACATACGAATACACGGCTTCATCATCGTACAGCCGAGAATGTCCTTCTCCGGAGTATAGACTCCCTGCTAGTGGGGTGCTTAGTTCGCGGATGAGACCGTGGTCTGAGATACCAAGGTTGCGAAGCTTGAGGGCGAAGCCAACTAGATGAGAGAGGCTATAGTTTGATATTAGCGTTGTCGAACAAGATGGGGTGAGGGGGTTGCTTACAAGCTTGGGGCGTGAACTCGGCCGTCTACAAAGACAGCGCGGTAGACGTATGGATGGTTTATGGGTGAGAAGAGAGAGGACTGGGGCGAGTTAGCAATTTGATGAATGCTTGAATATCAAGTTAGATACTTACCTCCAGTGAAACGAGTTGGTCGTCAATACTTCCGATGTAAGAAATACGAACACCAAAATTGAGAGCACATTTAAGAGCTGCTTCGTACTCTTTCGAGACCTTGCTGAAAGGCAGTGCGAACTCGAATAGCTCTCCAGCCGACCCACTGATCCATCGAGAGCGATAATCCGGGAAAGGGCCGAGATTGACACCTGCCATAGCGCAGATGCCCACTCGCTTGGTATCAAGACAGCCGAATTGTACCAACTTCGCAACTAGCATGATAGTTACTGGCACGCCCTGACTGTGACATGCGAACATGACGAAATCAGCCTTGCGGATCTCCTCCATCCAATTCAGAAGCAACTTCCACAGGAGATCCACTCGCTCCGTGATGCGGCCTTCTCCTTCCAACGCAATCTTTTCAATATCGCACGAATATCCATGGCTCTCCGTATACTTCCGAATGGCATCTGCTGCCATATTAGAGAAACGGATGGATGTGCCCGTGGGCTGTCCAATAAGATTTCGAATGAATGGAGCAGGGAAATATCCATGAACACCAATGGCCAAAGCGCGTCTCACGTGCAGCGGATCTCTGACCCTGCTGACATGGCGAATCTCTGGCCCTTTCCCATAATGCAGGAGCCGACCGAGGCTCTGTAGGATAGAGGGCGATTGCTCAAATGGATAGGTTTCTTCGAACTTCGGCAGTACTTGGTTGGGAAGAATCTGCTGTAGTTGTTTTGAGGCGGTAATATCCGCTGGTCGAGGTTCGACAGGCGGCATAGACGTATTGGTGCCTTCTGCGGTGGGCCCAGGTCCGTTTTTGAGACGTTTGTCTTTTGGGGGCTTGACCTTGATACTACCTTTCTGGGTTATCTTGATATTTGAATCTGTGTCTGGTTCAAGTGCTTTATCTTTTGATGGCGGGTTAGGTCCCATTGATGCCTCGATTGCTTCGCCTTCCTGCGGTTTATCAGAGGTTCCATCTTTGTTTGGGTCTTTGGACCAGAATGACCAGCCAGATGATCTAGTAGTTCCGACCGGGTTCTGTGATCCACCAGCGGGTTCTTTTGACTCATCTGGGGGATCTTGCGGGGCCATGTTTGTGTCCAGAGCTTCGGCGGAATTCGTGGAAGGAGAGATCGTGGATTCTGTAGATGGTGCGTCTTCTTGCTTGTTCGGTGTATTTGTACCATACCACATCTGGAACCACGGTCGCTTCTGTGGTGTGGTGGCTTCAACAGTATCTTTTGTCTGTTCTGATTCCGGTTCCAGTTCTTCTTCCCGTGCTGTATAGTCTTTCACGGTAGGGTGAGCACCCTGCTCTGCCATTTGGTTTTCAGCCAACGGAGGCTCCTGGGTTTGTGTAGATTCTGGGACATTCGCAGCGCGTTCAGATGTAGCCAACGGTCCATAGATCCATGAGAGCCAACCACCAGAGTGTTCGGGGCCCTCTGCAGATCCCGCATGCGATATGCTGGGATCGGCGTTAGGGGTGGCCTCCTGCTCCTTGGCCTGTTCCTCTAGCGGCTTAATATCGTTCTCGCTGGGCGCTTCTTTATCGGATGTTGCTGGTTCTACGCCTCTGGGGTTTTCGGTATCGTCGGCAGTCGGAGTGGAAGCCGAACCATCCGATGCAATGTTGACTCGGGTGGTGGTAGCGTCAGCGGGCAGAGACCTGGTCGAGGCCCCCACTTTTCGCGTAAGTTGAATAGAAGGATGTCGATTCTTTGTTGAGGTATCAAGAAGGGAAGTCGATGAGTTCGCGACGCTCGATACTACAGTTTTAGCCGCTGAAATGCTCTCACGGGCAACCTCGGTAACTGGGGCTGCTTTAGACACTCTCGCAATGGAAGACCAAGATCCGGGGTACCAGCTCTATATGAACGATAGGTGATCAGTAAAAATGACAAAAGGACTGGCTATTTTGATCACAAAGAGCTTACGGCATTGTACCCCCGTGGCTGGGAGTCTGAACGGTCTCGGCCATCACCGCTCAGTCCAGCCGGTGAGTCCACGCCGGAGGGGCTGGTCTTCACTCTCTTGCGAGATCCCTTGGGCGTCATGGAGGTAGGGTGAAAACATCAGGTCTATAGTTAGATGGTCAAACCCAAGTGACAAAGCATCTACAAAGCGCCACAAATGACATGGGGGGTGCCTGGTTGATATCACGTCACATGTCTGGCACCGACATTTTGGCCTCAGGCAACAAACTGGAGAACATGTCCAAAGGCGGTGAGAGATAAGTATTGCAACTTTTTTTTTTCTCGGATCCTCTTCCATAGAAAAAGTATACATTCCGTTCTATTTCCCGGTCATTTTAAAAGGATTTTCTGGTCCATTGAGACCGGCTTTCTTTCAAAATGGCGATCCAGAAAAAGGTGTGTTCTATTTCATCTCAGCTCGCACCACTTCATGTACTAACTATCTACAGCATGGAAAAGGTCGTTTGGATAAGTGGTATCGACTTGCCAAAGAGAAGGGTTACAGAGCCCGTGCCGCTTTCAAGTTGATCCAATTGAATCAGAAGTATGGATTCTTGGAGAAAAGCAGAGTCTGTATCGATCTTTGCGCTGCGCCTGGTGTAAGTATCTTGAAATGGCACCTTCTATCCCAAAAGTCTTTGTCTAACAGCCGAGCAGTCATGGTGTCAAGTTGCCGCAGAGTACATGCCTGCACAGAGTCTTATCATTGGTGTCGATCTCTCCCCCATCAAACCAATTCCTCGAGCCATTACTTTCCAGAGCGATATCACAACGGACAAGTGTCGCGCAACGATTCGATCTCACATCAAGCACTGGAAAGCAGATGTTGTGCTTCACGATGGTGCCCCCAACGTTGGTGCTGCGTGGGTTCAGGATGCTTTCTCCCAGGCTGAACTAGTGTTGGAGTCCCTGAGACTGGCTACTGATTTCTTGGGCGAGGGTGGTACCTTCGTTACCAAGGTCTTCCGATCCAAGGATTACAACCCCCTGCTGTGGGTTTTCAAGCAGCTGTTCAACTCCGTCGAGGCAACCAAGCCTCCTTCGTCTCGAAATGTCTCTGCCGAAATTTTCGTCGTTTGCCGCGGATTTAAGGCCCCCAAGCGCATTGACCCGAAGTTCCTCGACCCGAAGCACGTCTTTGCTGAACTTACTGCTCCCACCCCCAACTACGAAGCGAAGGTTTTCAACCCCGAAAAGAAGAAGCGCAAGCGTGAAGGTTACGAAGAAGGAGATTACACCCAATTCAAGGAGCTCCCAGTGACGGAGTTCATCAACACTATCGATCCTATTGCTATCTTGGGTAGCTACAACAAACTTAGCTTCCAGCAGCCACCGGGTGGAGATCTTGCGTTGTCCACACTGGACCGTTTGGAAGAAACAACGGAGGAGATCCGAAATTGCTGTGAGGATTTGAAGGTCCTAGGCAAAAAGGAATTCCGCAACTTGCTCAGATGGCGTATCAAGTGTCGTGAGAAGTTCGGACTTGTCGTCAAAAAGAAGCCAACCACAGAAGGCGAGACAGAAGAAGTGGCTGAGGTGGCCCCTATGGACGAAGAACTGCAGATCCAGGAAGACTTGATCCGCATGCGAGAGCAGCAGACTACCAAGGGCAAGAAGGAAAGACGCAAGGAGAATGAGAAGAAGCGCAAGGATATCATTCGAATGCAAATGAACATGACCACCCCCATGGAAATCGGTATGGAGCAGCTCGGTATGGGAGGCGACGACACCACATTCACTCTGAGACGCGTCGACCGTGAGAATGCCAGAGATGCGGTTGTCAATGCTCGTGATCTTCCCGCCGAGAGCGAAAGTGAAAGCGAATCTGAGTCTGAAACCGAAGAGAGCGACGACGAAGAGGACCGCCTCGAAAGGGAGCTCGACCACATGTACAACCAGTACACCGGCCGCAGGGAAGATAAAGATTCGAAATTGCGTGCTAAGAAGACACGCAAGCAATACGAGGTTGACGAGTGGGAGGGCTTTTCTGACAGAGAGAAAGCCAGCAGTGATGAGGAAGAGGAGGAAGAGGATTCAGATGATGAAACTACCGCTGCCGATCAAACGCTTAAGGCTAAGAAACTTTCCAACAACGCCTCCATGTTCTTCGATCAAGATATCTTTGAAGGACTAGAAGGGGATGAGGAGGAAGAGGAAGAGGAACAGGCACAGGAGGTGGAGGAGGAAGAGGAAGAAAGCGACAACATCTTTGCGATGGATGAAGACGAGGAAGAGGAGAAGGCTCCTGCCACCAAAGAAAAGAACAAGAAGGACGCAAAGAAGAACGCTAAGAAGAACCACAATGACTGGGTCGATGAGTCTGATGAGAGCGAGGCAGAAAACACAGAAGCCAAAGATCCTCTAAAAGCGAATGGCGGACTGGGTAAGTTGCAATTGGTGCCCAATATAAATGAAGTCCTGACTAACACTTGTTTCTCCCCTACAGACATCGATATCATTACTGCAGAGGCCATGGCCCTTGCGCAGTCAATGGCGACTGGAGAAAAGAGGTCAACTGACATTGTTGATGATGGCTTCAACCGATTTGCCTTCCGCGACGTGGACGGTCTTCCCGAATGGTTCCTCGACGATGAGGGCAAGCACAGCAAGCCTGTCCGGCCCATCACCAAGGCTGCCGCGGCTGCTATTAGAGAAAAGATGCGTGCCATCAATGCACGCCCGATCAAGAAGGTGATGGAAGCCCAGGGTCGCAAGAAGTACAAGGCGGCTCAAAGACTTGAGAAACTACGCAAGAAGTCAGCGCTTCTAGCAGAGGACGATGCTCTCAGTGAGCGGGACAAGGCCGGCGCCATCGCAAGACTAATGAGCAGGGCAACCAAGAAGAAGCCCAAGCAGGAAGTCAAACTTGTGGTTGCCAAGGGTCCCAATCGTGGTATCTCTGGCCGTCCTAAGGGTGTCAAGGGCAAGTACAAGATTGTCGATGCTCGTATGAAGAAGGATGTTCGTGCAGAGAAGAGACTGGCGAAGAAGAAGTCAGGGAAAAAATAGAGGGAGTGTTCATAGTTTGAATCAGACAATTTACATAGCAAAAATAATTATGATACCCCAGGGTTCATTCTTCCACAAATACGATCCCAAAATATATTTCAAACTTTCCAACTTTCACAATTGTTAAAATATAAAAGCATGTACGGAGTACATGTCCACAGACATCCATGTATTCATGACGCTGTGCAAAAGCGCCAAGAAATGCCAAGGAACGCGGATCGCGTGGTTTCCCCGAGTGGCGCCTTAATCGATAAGCCGCTTCTCTTTTCTTTTCTTTCTCCCACTTCATCCATCTTACTCGCATTATACTTCATATATTCTTTGATTCGTTTTTATTGCATAATTTGCATACATTATTGCCTCTCTGCATTAGTTGTTTATATCTATCCCTATCCATATGGGCTTTTTCGACCACCTTCAGAAAGGAGGGGCCGGAGCCTTCTCTCTACAGCCAAAGAAGGCGCAAATTCGCAAGGTCGTGCAGACTCGGCCTGCAGCTCCTACACGCTCTGTTACACAACCCTCAGATACTCGGTCACCTCGAGTCCAGCCCTCGACAGAGCGGAACCGGAAAGCGCAGGCATCAAAATCTCGATCGGTCTCTAGTGACCTGGACGCACGCTCAGCAAAACGACTGAGCACTCCCTCGCGCATTCGCAAAAGGCCGACACCCGAACAACGACTTTCGAGCGACGATGACGCAAGCGATAGCGAGGCCCCATTTGAAGTGCACAAGCGTGCGAGGACCAGCGCCAGCGCTGAACCTGACCCGGAGCGGCGGCTTCGCTCGGTGAAGGCGTTTTCCGAAGAAGGATCTCGTCCGTTTAAAATGATACATGCCGCGGATATAACGTCGGGTCGGAAGGCCGGGAAGTTCAAGCCCGCCTTTGGCGCCGAGGGCAAGCCCAAAGAGATTCTCCTGCAATACCCCAGTGCTTCGCAGCAGGAGAGGTATGTTATTTGATTGTACGATTGATTTTTGGGTACTGGTATGCTAATCTGTTCATTGGTCAGATATGACTCTGTGGTCCCCCGAGAAAATGACGAATTCCGACCTATCGACGACATTGTTCAGGTCATCGAAACAGTCGCCGATAATTATATCCCCAGTGAGGAGGCGGATCAGTTTAACGACGAGACGACTGGGATCAAGCGTCGATTGCGCCGGGCTCTGGCTGTAACATCCGAGACTCAATTTCGGGAAGCTGTCGATGATTACAATAAGGCTATTCAGCGGTTAAGGACCAACGGCAGCCTTGCGAAGCATTTGGATGCGAAACAAGGCATGAATTTACCTTGGGTGGAAAGAATTCTCACTCAAATTTACGCGCGCACGGTATCCCCTCAAGTGGAGTCCCTCCGGCAATACGAGAATGGCACGGACAACGTCTACGGAGAGCTTCTCCCTCGCTTTATCAGTACAATCTTCAAAGAAACCAAGCTCAAATCGGGCCAGGTCTTTGTCGATCTTGGCTCGGGTGTAGGTAATGTCGTTCTTCAAGCAGCACTTGAGGTTGGCTGTGAGAGTTGGGGTTGTGAGATGATGTCAAACGCCTGTGATTTGGCAGATTTGCAGCAATCCGAGTTTAAGGCCCGATGCCGGCAGTGGGGAATTGCGCCGGGTAAAACTCATCTTGTTCGAGGAGACTTTCTTGAGCAGGAGAGTATCACCAGCGTCTTGAAGCGGGCTGATGTGGTGCTCATCAACAACCAGGCTTTCACCCCCCAACTGAACAATGAGCTGATCAACCACTTTTTGGATATGAAAGAAGGCTGCAAAATTGTTTCACTCAAGTCCTTTGTTCCTGCTGGTCACAAAATCCAGTCTCGCAACCTGAACTCCCCGATCAATCTTCTCAAGGTCGAGCAGAAGAATTACTGGTCAAACAACGTGAGCTGGACTGACGTTGGCGGCACATATTTCATTGCCACTAAAGACAGCTCTCGGCTGAAAGCATTCATTGAGAATACGCCATAGTCTTCAATGACTGCTTGGCTTGGTATCTTTGCATGGCACATACATTTTTTGTTTTTGACACTTTTGTACATTACCTTGTCCGTTTTTGGATATACGTTGACTTTTTGTATGATACCATTTTCCGACAATTTGACCTGTACAAAACGGATAATCTCTTCCAGTTCAAGCCAAACTCGGTTCAGCCTATTCCTCAATAATCGGAACTACGGTGTATACGGAGTACACATTAGGGCGTGTTAGCAATTGGCATGCGTAGGAGATTATTGGAATCCCTAGTGACAGTATTGCCAATGCGACATGTCGTATACAACGATAGGACCGCATGACCATGTATCTAGAGCTTTCATATTCTATCTAAGTGACCAACTATCACGATCTAAGATCTAAATGTCACAAAAGCTATGCTCCGGTCTCTTCTAGCAATCTTGCCCTGTCACCTGCTCGGTGCATTGGGACTAGTCAGGAATATTTCGACGCGTCGTTCATGGCCTCGGCTTCTTGGCCCATTCTAGCCATCCAACGATCAACCAGGTCTTGGTTCTCATTTTTAAGTCGAGTTGATCGTTCTTCGGCCATATTAAGCTGAAGGTTTAGTGTCGCCAGTTCATCTTGGAAATCCTGGAGAAATGCACATATCTTATGTTAGCCACTTTCCCTCGCCCACGTCTGTGTGACTGGAAAGCCTATGCAAATATAGAAACAGCCTACCTCTAGCAGCTTGGCCTTCCCTTTCAGTTCCGCATCTCGGTCTGTCAATCGTAGCTTTAGATGCGCCCTCTCGCTTTCCAGGGCGTTGATTCGTCGACCTTCATGCGTACTCTTCTTGCGAAGTGCTTCCACTTCTATATTCACTCGGTTCAAGCGATCTTGTAACTCTGAGCGGGATCGCTGAGCTTCAGACAAGTCTGCACGGGTGGTATTGAGAAGATCGGTCGGGGTGGGACCTAACTCAGTCGCTCGTTGCTTTTTGGATGGTGGAACTATGGGAGATGGAACAGTGGGGTGGGCTTCACTCTGCGCTGCTGCGGGGCTGGCACATTTTGCTGCTGTTTCTAGCTTGCTGGTGCGATCTGCAAGCTGGGCATCTAGATTTGGTAAATGATGTCAGTTGCAATCGCTCAACAAAGAGCCTCGTTATTAGACTGACAGGCATCGTAAAGGGTAGCGTTTGCTTTCTCTCTTTGATCTCGAACTGTCAGGGCAGCCAAGTACTCATCCCTCCAGTGGGCCATAAGCCTTCCCAAGTAAATGGGGATGTACCCGAATGTGATGAAGTGGAGTTGATTGCCGCCCCGGGAGCGAGATGCGGTGCTATCGTTATCATTGTCCACCGCCCGCTCCACCGCCCAGCATCATGCATCATCGAACCCGCCTGCAACCTGACCCCAACTCCCCAACCAACTCGCCCTTATCTATTTTATAAAGGCTTAGTAAAGGCTGATAATAGGTCTTTGCTTAACAGTGAACTCTCTGTTTATCCCTCACGCATTTACACTCGGTCATTTGACCTGTTCCCAAACATGGCGTCAAGAAAGAAGGTTCTCCTCAAGGTACAATCTCCGCACTTGCTCCGTGTTACGAGCATCGAATTCTTCAAAAGTGAACCTTTTGCTGACTGGCGCCTTTTGGAAATTTAGGTTATCATCCTTGGAGACAGCGGTGTAGGAAAAACAAGTCTGATGAACCAATATGTCCGTTCAACCTCGCCCCCGACTAGCTCTCTGCGGCCGTA
Organism: Penicillium griseofulvum; assembly: GCF_001561935.1. Taxonomy (NCBI): domain Eukaryota; kingdom Fungi; phylum Ascomycota; class Eurotiomycetes; order Eurotiales; family Aspergillaceae; genus Penicillium; species Penicillium griseofulvum. The sequence continues at coordinate 631,207 of NW_024467471.1, read as the reverse complement.
CCGCGGTCGGTCACATATCCGTCCAATTGCTAACGTGCAATTTTCCGAGATGAATAGGTCAATAAGAAGTTCAGTGGAAGCTACAAAGCCACTATCGGAGCTGATTTCCTCACAAAGGAAGTTCTCGTCGACGACCGACTGGTAACAATGCAGGTAAGGCGTTGGAGGCCCTAGCACAACTGTATGAGGGGTAAAAACTGACTCGGTATCAGATCTGGGATACTGCAGGCCAAGAACGTTTCCAGTCATTGGGAGTTGCCTTCTACCGTGGAGCCGACTGCTGTGTCTTGGTCTACGATGTGAACAACTCCAAGAGTTTCGAAGCTCTCGACAGCTGGCGGGATGAGTTCTTGATCCAGGCAAGCCCGAGAGACCCAGAGAGTTTCCCATTTGTAAGTGGTGTTCCCGTATCCCTTTTCATTATCTTGCGCGCTGCAGCAGCAGGCAATAATTATATGTTGGTCCGTGCTGATGGTCATGTGTAGGTTGTGATCGGCAACAAGGTCGATGTAGAGGAGAACAAGCGTATGATCTCCTCAAAACGGGCCATGACTTTCTGCCAGTCGAAGGGTAACATCCCCTACTTCGAGACTAGCGCCAAGGAAGCCATCAACGTCGAGCAAGCGTTCGAGGGTGAGTCTTTGCTCGAAAAAGCTATTCTCTTTCAAGTTTGCTAATGACTATTTAGTTATCGCGCGGAGTGCACTTGCCCAGGAAGAGGCCGAAGAATTCAGCGGCGAATTCAGCGACCCAATCAACATCCATCTGGACAATGACCGTGATGGCTGTGCCTGTTGATATACCCTTCCTATTCACATGTGTTCCAGCGACCTATTTCCTTTTGTTTTTCCTTTTTCCTACTACTATCTAGTTAGTCTTCGGTCCTGAGTCTGTAGAGGAGACCACGGGGTTTTGCTCTGGATAACCTTGCCCTTCCCCCGGTGTCTTGTAGATGTCTTGGTTTCTATTGTGGGATTTTGCTGAGAGAGAAATATCTTACTCAGTTCAGTTTATGCAGGCAGTGTCTTTTTTGGACTTCATGCAATACCATCATCTTCATCTTTCCGTAATAGGCAGTTGGTTGCGCATTTAGTACTTTCAGATGACCCAGTATCATCACTGCTGATTACTCCTAATGGCAACCCTAGCTTCTTTTCGACCAAATATAAGATCTTATTGTCCAAAATATCTATTTACATTACACTATATCATATTATGCCTCGACTCATGTTGTAAACAGGCGGCTTTTTTCATATGAATCACTATACCTACATGTATGTATCCTACATATAGGTCCATAATAAATCCAGTACTTCCAACCGTAGCCGGAGTTAAATCTAATCACCAGGGAAAATTCCATTCGCTATATATGTGTTAAGTGTTAAGCCCCCAATATCGGCGACTACATTTCTCCCCACCCGGGACCCTTATCTTGCGAATGCTTGGCATCTAACCCCGTGTTCTCTTCAGACACTCTTTAGGCAGGAAGTCTCGTGGCACTCATTTGCCCCGCATATATAATTGCTTGCGCTTTACGCGACAGCCCGATATCCCGTCCAACTCGGAATCTTCGGCTGCAAACGTAGCGATTGCGACATCGGCGACACGAGCTTCCTGATAACACCTCAACAAGTCACGGAAATTTACCCCTTCTCAACATCTCACAAACTACAATTACGATGGTCTCGGCCACAACTGAGGGATCCTCTGGGATGCCACTGGGGATATCACGGCGAACATTAGGAATCATCCTGCTCCTAGTGGTGGTTTTGCTATGGACGACCTCGAACTTCCTTAGTAGTGTATGCGCGCCCTCTTTTTGATAATCATATTGCAGAAGGCCTGTACCATTGTGAACATTTGGCTAATCACACATCGACTATCCAGACCATTTTCGCCGATAGAACCTACCCAAGACCTTTCTTCGTGACTTATACCAACACATCCATGTTTATGATGCCACTCCTTATAATTGTCGCTCGTCGAACATGGGCTCTTTGGCGTCTCGGAAAGCTCTCTCAGATTACTTCGCTGAAGAGCTTTTTGAATCATTTGGATTCGCATGATCCAAAGACCGAGGAGGAGAGCATGTTGCGCGCCGGTTCTGATGACGAGGGCGAGCGATTCTCGCGGGAGACACAGGATCCTCCAAGTGGAAAGCTAGGGCTCAAAGCAACAGCTAGACTCAGTATTCAGTTTTGTCTTCTCTGGGTAAGTGCACAACCTTGAAGTTTGGATATATGACCAGCTGGCTAACCTATCATAGTTTGCTGTATGTGGTACACCTCATGATGTGATTTCTTATGCGTTGGAGGTGAACTAATCCAAGTTTCTTTAGGCGAATTACTTCGCCATGGGGTGTCTTCAATTCACATCAGTTGCAAGCACAACCATCCTGACTTCCACCAGTGGTAAGAATCCCCTATTTTACATGTGTTCAAAATCCTGTTCTCACTCTTACTCATCTAGGTGTATGGACCATGGTCTTCGGCGCCCTATTCCGTGTTGAGAGATTCACTTTGCGCAAATTCATGGGTGTCATCGCTTCTCTGATTGGCATTATCTTGATTTCGCGCGTCGATCTCTCCGGCCCAGACACAGGTGATGCTGGAGATGGCAGCGAAGGCACATTCCCACACAAATCCCCAGGCGAGATTGCTCTTGGCGATGCCATGGCGGCCTTCAGTTCTGTTCTGTACGGTCTCTACACCGTCGTGATGAAGAAACAAGTTGGCGACGAGACCCGGGTAAACATGCCACTGTTCTTCGGACTAGTTGGATTCTTCAACATTATCCTTCTGTGGCCTGGTTTCTTCATCCTGCACTGGACAGGAATGGAGACTTTCTCCTTGCCCGAAACGTCCCGTGTGTGGTTCATCATTTTGGTATGCCTCCCGGCCCTATTGTTCACCTTTGATTCTTTGGCTAACCTCACGGCTATCAGTCTAACGCGCTTGCATCATTTGTCTCTGACATTGCTTGGGCTTACTCTATGCTTCTTACCACACCGCTTATCGTGACAGTTGGACTCAGTATGACCATCCCGCTCTCCCTGATTGGACAGATGGTCCTACAGTCACAATACTCCAGTCCTTTGTACTGGGTTGGAGCAACTATCGTGGTCTCGTCATTTTTGGTTGTGCAGCACGAGAGCAAGCCCCAGGATGATCTTGCTACTACTGCTGGAGCAGGCAGGTCCTTCTCGGGTGAGTATAACAGCATTCCCGTTGAAGAAGAGGAAATGCGCTAGGGTGAACCTAAGAAGGTTCTTGTATTTATCGCTACATATTGTAGCTTGTTCACATAACAACTTTGCATCTTCTCCAGCTACCCTTCGCTACCTAGCCAAAGGACTGGTAGACCCAATATAGATTATAGAGTTATTCAACAATATTCTGATTAAGTCTACTTTCCCCCCTTGATTTCGCGCTTGACTGTCTATTTAACCTAACTAGTTGTTTCTCTATTATGATACTTAATTATGGACGAAAATACTACTGAAAGGGGGTATTTTGTGGTGAGGGCTGGGGAATATATATCTACAGATGTGGTTCACACCATGTAGTCTGATGGACGTCACATTTCCCACATTCGAGATTTAGATTTAAGCTCGCGAGTCTAGCAATTTGTGTCCTGTTGATGCGGGCATTGGGCGCTTTGTATGGAAGATTAAGAAATGGGAATCTTTCGGTTTCTTCATTTCTTGTTTGAGGCGTTCCTGTCCAATAGATAGTTGGTCGCTTGTATATACCTGTTAGGGCAGCCCAGCAAGTTGAGAGAGCGCCACTACGCTAGTCTGCATTTTTGGCGCCATGCATTGCATAGCGCTAGCCATTGTATAATAGTGTTTCGTATTGAGATATACTGTCATGTGAACTGCATATACAACTGGCAGAAGCACATGAACTCTCTCGCTCGAAGGGTTGAACGTATGGTTTCTCATTGATATTATATATTACGCACTGGAGTACTACGACCAGAAGCAATATGATACATAATAGGTGATCAATATAGACAGGGAAATAGAAGAAGACAGACAAGGGAGAATGCCAGACTCGACAGTAAGAAGCATGAATGCACATTGAGAATGCATTACCTGAATGAAATCAAGAGACAATGGTGTTGGAATAATTAAAAGTGGAAAAAAAGCTGGGTAGCTTCGTGATGAAAATGAACTCCCCTTCGCCCACTGAAAGTCCAACGAAGGTAATAACGCCAATCCGTTCCTTGAAGACTCATGAGACGAGCAGTCAAGACGGAATCACCAACCTGGGTATATTGAAAGAAAAGAGGTAAAAGGTAGGAAATGAAGAAAGAGGGACGCTAAGATGTAGGGAAGATGAAGCGAAGGGAATAGAAATAGGAGTAATAAAACAGGCCTCCGTAGAATGAGGGTTATACAGAAGTGCCCGGAGCGGGATCCAACCTCCTGCGTGCAGCGAGAATGCTCTTCAACGAGCCTAGCCAGCGCGCGAGGGACTCTTCATCTGGGGCGCAAAGTCGATAGGTCTTTTCTTCGGCGATGATCTGCATGCAGAAGGTCTTTGATCGCGACAACGGGTCCACTTCTGCGGCATCAAATACTTGGGACATGGGGATGATCTTGATGGCTGCGTATTCCGCTTCGTCCTTGTAGAAGGCTAGGCTCTTGGGTCGAAGCACAACCCAGAGTCGTTTCCACTGGCGCACGGTCCCTTGGATGCGTAGCCCCTGCAGGTACCCCTGACAGATGACCCGCTCTGGGTCACGCAGGACGCCCAGGTCGGACTGTTTGTTTGTGTCTCGGGGAAGAGATGTTGACGGCCGCGGTACTGGTTTATCCTCTGTTGGGACAGACAGTGAATGGATGGAGCGCATAGATCGTAGTTGGCCGCGTGCTGGCGCGGGGCCATCAGAGAACTCTGAAAAGGAAGTCATTTCGTTGCCGGAGTAATCCTGGATGTAAGGGTGTCTCTGGGTATTTTTGCTGCGTGGGGACAGTGCATGGCGTGGCTCTGGGGAGCTGGCGCGGCCAGTGTGATCGAAGTCAGAGTGATCGGTTGTCTCGTCAACGAATTGTTTGTGGATAGCGGGGGGTTCGCGCTTTTGGGTCAAAGCTAGGAAAGCTTGCTCGTCCTCGTCGCCTGGAGTCTCGGCTCGAATGCGATTGATCCAGTCCTCGGCCTCGCGTTCAGTCGGGGCCTCGAAGCGGTAATTCGTAGATGGGGTAAAGACCCCGAAAACATGGCGCCGGGTTGATCGCGGGGACTTGACGGGTGCGACGGCGGTCACTTCAGATAGGGAAATGGAGACTCGGAGGCGGGTGGTTTCTTCATCTTTGTATACGGAAAGGAGGTTTGGCCGGAGGACGAGGTAGGCTGCTTTCCATGAGGCGCGAAAGACATGTTTGTGCTTAACTCGACGAGAGACCCTCCCTGTTTTCAAAACTCGATCGAATTCAAAGCTTCCATTTTCATTCACTGGCGAAAAGGGATCCAAAGTTCCACTATTATGAAGGCGGTAATGAGAGGGGCCTGGTTCAGGGATTTTGACCGGGGATTTACCCTCAGAGAATGAGGGTCGAGTCAGCACTGTATTCATGTTGAGGTTTGAAAAGAAAAGAAAAGGGGGAACCCCACGGTGACTCCATATAGTTTATCATGCGGAGAGAGAGGGATGATGGGGGGATGACGGGGGATGATCTCGGAACCAAGCCTTTTGACCCTTTGGCTTAACGGGCAAGTTAGGATCTACGACTTGCATGGGAATTTATATATGTAAGTCGTATGTCGCATGATATATATAAGCCTCCAGGGCTATGTTCCAAGGTTGATATATTTGGATTATGGGTAACCAATAAATTAATTTTGTATGCCTACAGAGGAGAGTAGTCTTATGTACCTATGTATATATGCTTTATATATAACAGAGTATATGTAGGTACAATCTTGGAAAGTACAACATACATCTATTTCGTGTAACATTTGAAGCAATATAGAACGAAAAACGCAAAATCATATAAACCAAACATAAAACATAAATATGTATGGGATTTTTTTTTAAAAAATACAGAGGGGTCTGGACCCTTGGACGGGACTGATAATTAAATTTTTTAAATTGGATTTTCTGTTTTTGTGAAAATTGAAATTATAAATTACAATACAGTACGGAGTATTATATCATGTGTAGATCTCATGTGTGAGTTTGACACCCTGTATAAGTACTGAGTACACCCTTAGATATTATCCTCAATATGAATTATCATGTACCAGGTACTTAAGTGACTCAATAAGAGGCACCTAAAGAGGCTGAATTCTGAGCAGATGACAGGGTCATCCCCAAGAATCACTCCGTACAGGCACTACTTTGGGTCTAACGGCCGAAAGTTTGGGACCCTCGATCGTCATGCGCTAATTCTAGAGATTGTATTGGCTACTCCGTATATACGTCTCCGTAGAGATAGGTGCAACAAACCGAGGGCTCTAGTTATCCGGGTAAATGTGAAGAGTTTATAATATAAACAAATTCCAGAGAAGCCAGATCATCCTCATTGCCAGTGTATATAATATGTGAAATTGCCCCATAGGGCCGAATACTGGATGCCAGGTGGACCAAGTGGGTTACGTATGCATGTTGTTGTATAAAATATTTGAACCCAGTTGACTATACCATTGGATTTTTTTAGGGAGATACAGATACAAGGGTTTGTACGAAGTACACGAGCACAAGCATAATTCCAGCTAGTTCTAGATAGGATTAAAATCACAAAGCTTTCTTCGTTAGCTTGGAGCTAGTACCGTTTAAAAAAAAGAAATCACCCCCTTAGACGCTATAAGAAGCCAATCACCGACAAAAGAACAAACGCGCAAGAAGTCCAATTTTAATTATAAGGGATATACGGAGTACTGAAAAACAATATTTGAACATTTAAGGTAAAGGAACTATTCAAGAAGATATATGTACGGAGTAAATCCTTAGAATATAAGAAGAAGCAAAGAACAATCGCACAAAAAGAATATTACCTCATAAATACCATACAATACTGGTTATACCGCCACTACACAGCAACTAGGGGCAAAATAACCGTCTCCGGGTGACACTAAAGAGGCCACCGGACTTCGCCAAGACCAGGGAGGCGCAAGCAACCTCTTGGAACCCATCCCATCTTCCAATTCCCCATCCGTCTTCTTTCTTCATCGCCCTCATCCTGTTGATGTCCCCAATCTCTTCTCTGTGTACCTTGCTGTTCACAGTTTCCTGCGTTGCTCCCGACGCTCTCCCCATCTATTTACTGTGGGACTGAGAAAGTTGGGGGAGGAAAGGAGGCATTCCTCCGGCCACTCGTTTTGCTGTCATTTTCTCCATTTTCACTTGAGATCTATTTGACTTTCAGGTCTTCCTGTCATCCATACGGTCCGAATTCGGTTTGATCGTGTGCTCACAACTTTTCCCCGAGACGCATCCCTCTTGTGATCACACCTCCGACATAATTTCTCCACTATCTCCCTAACGGCCCCGTGCTGTCGCTTGGGCCTGACAGCTTGACCTCTACTGTTATTTGTGTGGTCTCACGACAATCGCACCCATGAGCTTCATCCAACGTATTACGAAACGGCTGCCCAGTGCGCCGAGTCTGCCGTTGGAAGATGCTCCAATCGAGAAAGGCCGCCTTCATCCTAGATTCGCCTTTTTCCGACGGAGGATTCGCCTAAAGGGCAACTCATCTATTTCTATACCCCTGGGTCTTGTTTTACTATTTCCATGCCTTGTAATTGTCCTTATTCTGCTCCTCTTTGTGCGACACCCTACCTCTCCCGGGGGGATCCTAATTCCAGCGGGCACTCCGCCTTCTATCCGGTTCGTATCGCCCTATCAATTGGCAATCCTGTGTGCGATAGCTAACTTCCTGCGCTTCATAGAAAAATCAGCGAAAAGCACGATAAAGTCTTTGCTACGGGCTGTATGCCCATTGAGCCCGAGGAAATTGCAAAGGCTCCCCGCGCCAACGCCGCCTTCGTCGTCCTTGCTAGAAATAAGGAGTTGGATGGCGTGATTCAGTCGCTCAAGTCGATTGAGAGACACTTCAACCGGTGGTGGCACTACCCCTATGTTTTCCTCAACGATGGTGACTTCGACGAGGAGTTCAAGGCGACGGTCAAGAACTACACCAGCGCGGAGGTTGAATTCGGCAAAATTGACAACACCATGTGGGGATTCCCTGATTGGGTTGACCATGAGGTTGCCAAAGAGGGCATCAAAAAGCAAGGTGATGCTGCTATTATGTACGGTGGAATGGAAAGCTACCACCACATGTGCCGATTCTACTCAGGGTCAGTCTTCAAAGGCAGATTTAGGAGATTTGGATTATAAAGCTAACTCTGTGATAGACACTTCTACAAGCACCCTCTGCTGATGAAGTACGAGTGGTACTGGCGTTTGGAGCCCGAGATCAAGTACTTCTGTGACATCACCTAGTAAGATACCCACGGTGGCATTTTTTTCTGGTCTATCTGCTGACTTGTTACTCTAGTGATCCATTCCTTAAGATGGCCGAGGCAAACAAGACCTATGGCTTCACAATTGCAGTCAAGGAGCTTCGCGAGACTGTTCCCAACATCTTCCGGTATGCGGCTGCTTACAAGCGCAAGAACAACCTCAAGTCCAAGGGTTTGTGGGAGATGTTCCTAGAGCACCCAGAGCAACCAGAAACTCCTCCCGAGGAGAAGAAGGACAAATTGCCAGATGAAATCCTGCAGACCGACCCCGGTGACAACAATTTGAAGGATGTTGACCCAGAGGCCATGGAAGGCGAGAGCTACAACATGTGCCATTTCTGGAGTAACTTCGAGATTGCCCGTCTGGATTGGTTCCGCAGCAAGGAGTATGAAGACTTCTTCACTATGATGGACAGAAGTGGAGGATTTTGGAATGAGCGGGTACGTTATATTATGTCTTTGAAATCTGCCACGGGATCCTTACTAACTGTACTAGTGGGGTGATGCTCCCATTCACTCTCTCGCCGCCGGTGCTCTCCTCGCGCCTAGTGATATCCATTACTTCCGTGACTTCGGCTACCGGCACACTACCATTCAGCATTGCCCGGCCAACGCTCCGGCCCGCCAACTCACTCGTATCCCTTACCTCGAGATGACCACTGATGACGAAAAGAAACGGATCGAAGAAGACGAGTACTGGGCGACTCCTGACCAGGTCAAGGAGAACGGTGTCGGTTGCCGATGCCGCTGCGACACTGACATTGTCGATGTCGAGGGCAAGCAAGGCAGCTGTCTCCCCGAATGGGTGGAAGTGGCTGGTGGCTGGGCCTCGCCATAGATCTGGACGCTGGTGCATTAGTGCTCAGTGCTCGCCACATCTTCTTGCGTCTGCTTTTCCCCTGTCTATTTATTCGGCTGTGCGCATCTCTTGGGTCTGCCCTTGGGTGTTTTTAAGCTGGAGCCTGCATGTTATGTTGGTCATGGGGTTTCCTTTCTGGGCGGCGTTCAATGGATCTAATGGCTTATTTATTATCGGGAGATGGTGTCAGCATTTCCATCATCACTGTTGACACATACATCAACCATGCTTTGCCACTGGGACTGGCTGTTGTGATTCATATCTTGGTGGAAGGAACAGTCTGCGTCAGCAGTGGAACATTGGTATCGTACATTGTGGGATTCCGATGTCATCTCAAATTGTCTCGGACAGCCCTTATATCCAATGTTTTCGCTCGTTTTCTTGGAACTTGATTCCATCGCTATATCCAATGTTTGTTCTACCTAGAGCACAGTTTCATCTCGGTGGAGGAGACCATTCGGGGGCTGAGCCCAAAGCAACTCCCGCCGTCCACCTCGACGTGTCTCTTCGCCTCTTTCTTTCCTCGCAGTTTTTGTGGTTGTCTTCCAGCATGCATTCATGAAATGTACATACCTTCCCCTCTCCCCACCCTTGAATCCGTGGCATACATCCACGGTTTGTTTTCTCGCATTGCCCACCCTTCACCCTCGCAAATACCAGATCGAGCATGGTTGTCTATAGAATATGGAATAATCACCAGGTGAATTACGTGAAGAATGATATCAGTATAATGCACTTTATTTCTTCGGATTATTATGCGACTTGGATGTTTAAATAGACTGGTTTGCAGCTGTGCTACTCACAGCCTGAAGGAACACGAATAAACCTCTCATTACCCTCAAATGTACTCGGCCCTGCGCTTTTGCCCTAACCCTGGGGCTTAATTAGTATAGGAGCAGGAGCGAGATTGGGATTTTTTTCGTTCATGAAATCAAGCTCGTGCTCAAGATCTTAGCTCACCGTACATACTTCCATTGTCGGCATCTAGGAACCACATAGGGACCTCTTTCTCCGTTCCAAGCTCTTGGTGTGTCCTATTAAGATAGCCATCACACCTAGACTGCCAATCTCCATAGTTTTCGCCTTCAAAGAACAAATGACGGTAGCATAACCAAGTTGGAGTTGGACCATCTATAAGCCTGAGTATTCTCCCATTTTGAATCACAGTGAATAACTAGATTGATGGGAAGCACCAAGTCTCCAAATGATACCAAATGATAGGAGATCTAAGGCAGAGCGGGGTCACGTTGGGCGGGGTAGCCCTATGTGTTGCCTATTATGACCCAGCCCTGGAGCGGTTGCTCTACTCCATATACAACAGCGACATGCTTTGAGATGATCAATTTCGGAATCATAATAATTCCCAACCCGGTGGTTATTCGTCATAGTCAAAATGTGCCATGGATTGCTTTCGATCTAGAGCTCTTTTTTGCTGGTCTTTCTGATATTGCATGAGCATCCACTAGGCGCATTACCTGGCCTCGGCTACAAGATAATATTATCAAGATACTCCTTTTCGTAGAGAGCGAGGAAGTCTTCTGCAGTCTGCTGGTATTCGCAGGAGTAGATCTTAAGGTGACTGCATTATATAGTTCAAGTATAGAGTTGTAAATGCTAACCTGATTCTAACAACGGGATACAACACTATTAATCTGAATACCTGCCCTCTGAGTTCCGCGTAACCCAGCTGCCGGGGCAATCAACGGGATATAATTGCTGCAAGAAGTGGCTTGACAGATGACAGCCAAGGCAATAGCCCTGGAGTACAAGCTGGGCGTTTCCAAGTCCTAGTTTTCTAGTGGCCAATTGGATTATGCCGCTGAGCTGTACACATCATAAACTTATGGCAATACTATAGCTCAATAAATCATAAACTATAGTTTGCTATAGACCTGAAAGAAGCTAGAATGTTGACCAAACAGTATATAAGCTCGCACCGCAACATATGAAAATTCTTATCCTCCTAGGAAGATAGGGTACCAAGTAATAAAAAGACTTGACTCCCCTATGGTGACAAAAAGCAATTGTCTGCTATACATGTTGTTCACATACAGAAACCAAAAATAGTCGTGCCCGGGATCGAACCGGGAACCTTCTCGGTGTGAGCGAGACGCCATGACCATTAGGCCACACGACTAGACATGTTTATTAAATTCGGATTCTGGCACCTCGAGCCCGAAACGGACTCGAAACGTTCTCAGACCGTACTATTAGACCCCACGACTAGAGATTATACTTAAATCTATGTGATGAGTACTTCGTAGATTGGAGTGTAAGCCGGGACTGTTTTAAGACCGTTCCCCAGTATCTTATAAAGCCGCTTGTAACAGGAGGTATAGCAAGGTTATACACTAATTTTAGTAACCATGGTTCATGCCTAAGAAAGATACAAGTTCGCATATAAAAACTTTTCCTACTCTTGATCTAGATATACTACAAGATCAAAAAAATAGTCGCGCCCGGGATCGAACCGGGAACCTTCTCGGTGTGAGCGAGACGCCATGACCATTAGGCCACGCGACTTGATTATTAAGATAATTTCAGTTCAATGGCTAGAGGAAGCCGGCCCGAGGCTAAGGAAAGTTACAAGCTTTTAGTACTCGGTAAGTGAGTAACGCAGATACATAAACACCACACATTACAAAACTTGATATCGTAATATACGTAGTGGCTTAGGTATAGGAACCTCTTTAAGTAGGGTTATTCTAGTGATATATAGCATTCTTAAGAAGCTTAGAGAATTTCTACTACTTAGGGCTTGAGATATATTGATATATTATTGCTCATAGTAACGTAATTTTCGTCACCGTCATATCATAGGGCTTAGACTTTTTTGAAACTAACATTTGAATATAGATATATACCAAACGAAAAAGTGTTATTAATATATATATTGAAAATACATATGGCATTTACTATATGTTTTCAGCAATGCTACTCGCCTGTAGTATGTCGGTCGTGCACAAAATACGTTTCCTCAGCTACTTGGCTTCGCCACCTCTAGCTGTCAATCCGAAATATTATTAATAATCAAGTCGCGTGGCCTAATGGTCATGGCGTCTCGCTCACACCGAGAAGGTTCCCGGTTCGATCCCGGGCGCGACTATTTTTTTGATCCTGTAGTCTATCCAGCCCGAGTTTCGTCAATTGTCACGAGGAATGGGCTCAATATGGTCTAAGTTTTTGTGAAACAAGGAGAGGGCGTTTTCATACCTAGCGATATAGCTAGGAATATAGCAGCTAGTTGAGCAGGAAGTTCAACAGCTAGTTTAGGTAGGAATACAGCCAGTAGTATAGCTGAAAAATCACAATTAGATCGAATAGGTTAGACCTCGCTATTTAATTACCTAATTTAGCCCTTGCTAAAAACCCCTAGAGACCTTTAATCCCCATTAATTACCTCTAAATAGTACATAGAGCGCGGGGTAGAAAGAGATTAATTACACTACTACGCTATTACACTAAAGTATCGAGGGTAAGCAATACTAATATAACTCTATACTAACAGCGTCAATACATATGATATACTTAAACATCTCTACCTATACACTAAGACTAGCGTTTGGAGAAGGGGATTAAGCTAACGCTGAACGACTGAGGCTGGGGGTCCAGGGGGCTTTAGCGCCCCCTGGTATATGGGTGTGGTTATCGACCTCAGGTCCTAAGACATTCATGATTGCACATATAATGAGGAAAGAGAACACTACAACCTATCGAACTCCGCGCCAATTTGCTTGAGCATGGCCATGTGGTCCTTGCTATAAGTGTCACCAGTTCTGGCAATCACTTCACGCACCCAAGGTCCACGAGGGTTAAACAAAGCCTTGAAAGGCAGAGCCCGCATGACCAAGCCGTAAGTACACGCAAAAGGGTCAACGACGACGGGCTCGCCCGTCTCCTCAGACAGGCCAGCCTTGATATCGAAGGACCATAGTACCTGGGCAACAACGATCCAGATAAAATTGCGGGCAAAATACCGCCCAGGGCAGGTTCGCCTCCCATAACCGAAGCCGGCAGCGGGGAGGTCTTTGAGGGTTCTGCCGTTCTCATCGAGCCAGCGATCAGGTATGAAATCATCGGGGTCAGCGCCAAACAAGGCTTCTTCTCGGGAGATTGTCCAAACGTTAGGGATAATAACAGATCCCTTGGGAATAGTATATCCATTGTAGGTAGTCTCCTCCTTGTTCAAGTGAGGGACGCCTTCGGGACCGACGGGTCGCCAACGGAATATCTCTTCGACAATTGCGGTGATGTATGGCATATTGGGCTTGTCGTCTAGGACTGGGAGTCGACCATGCCCAACAACGGCATCTAGCTCCTTGCGTGCCTTAGCAACGAAGCCCTGATCTTGCGTGACGCAAGCCACCACAAACCAGAGCAAGCTGTCTGTAGTGCCGTCCAGCGCGGCATCGATCATGGTACCAAGCTCAAAGGCTAGCTCGTTCATAGGCATATCGAGGCCATCCTTTTCGACAGCTTTCTTGAGATGCTTTGATATATTCCAGGTATCGGACTCCAGACCACGCCGGAAGTTTTTACCGCGCAGATCATGTTTCCTGGTGTAGTGGTTCTCGGCTTTTGCCTGCCATGGGGCCAAGAAGCCGGGTAGGTTATTAAGCACGGGGAACTGGTCAACAATGTGCGCGCCAACCTGGACAAACTGAGAGAATTCATCGTTGAGGTCAACAACGGTGCGAAGTACCGGGTCGTTATAGTCTTTGACACGGAAGCCATACAACAATGTATGGATGATGCTAGCGACGGCGCGCTGGAAATGTCCTTGAACCTCAGCACCAGCGCCGCCCGCATTTTCTAGGAGATCTTGTAGCAATTGCTGCGATTCTAGAGTCTGCAGAGGGAGATAGGCGGCTGCTGGCGTCGCGTTTAACACTGAAACCTGTAGCCTTTGGTGTTGTTTGAATTGCTCGGTGTAATTCATCATGAGAATGTTGAGTCCTTTCAAGGCCAACTCCGTTGCCAACTGTAGTTTGAATTAGCTCATGTTGCACATGTAGTCAAAGAGAGTCTTGCAAAAAGACGAGGTCGGTCTGAAAATATAGTTCCACGCTTCGCTAGGAGTTCGTGGGCTACTTCAGATGTAGATAAAATGATGACGTGCTGTCCAAGCATGTTGAGGTGAACGATGGGACCATACTGCTTGCTCCATTCGCGATATGTATTCCAGCCATGGGATTTTGGAGCTTGGTGGACATTGCCAATTATTGGCAATGGCTTGGGGCCCGGAGGGAGAGGCAAAGATGTCGATTTACGCCGTGTGGCAATATAAATGCCTATTAACAGCCCGGCAATGACTATGAATGTTGCCAGATGCATTGGAATTGTAGAAGTAAACTAGATGTAGAGTGTCGATGGAAGTAGGTTTAATTGACAGGGGTTGGAGGGGAAGATAAACTAAAACCTAATCCCGGCCCCCTGGTCCCTTTAGGGCTGTTTTGGCGAGCTGAGAAACATCTGGGGCTGAGAATTAATATTAGCACCATTAGGTATTGGCACAGTTAATTGTGGAAAATAAGCAGTGCATGATTGGTGTATTAGTGACATGCCAACACATTTCATCTCAGCGCAAATGGCCAGATCCAACTATGTACAAAATAGGTATGGAGTACGGAGAGGCTCAAGGCCAGGATATTATTTAAATAGAGTGCCTAGGTAAACAATATGTATCTGCCTAGATTTATAGACCTGCCTTCTCGCTTAGAACACCGAACAGCAACTACCCGTCAACAACCCTACATTTAGTTATATAGTTTGCATTTGATATACTATGGGCCAGTGTTCGAACTGATAAAAGCCAATTTTCTGTTAATAGCGGATATCAACTTCTACATCTACTTGCTGACTTTATACTTCCACATTTTCGTCTTTAATACCCCGCCATTTCCCAGCTTTGTGCTTACGGCTCCCCATATTGTTTGTGTCCTGGTCAACCAACAGCCTGAGCAGCAGCATTGCGTGGCTTAACTCTTGGCCTTCAGCTATCGCTCTCTCGGCGAAGGCGATTTCTTTTAATCGTTTTCTAGTTCTTTTATCTTCTGTCTATCCCGTTGTCTTCACTGTTGATGTAGTAGCACCACTGAGAGATTATCTACGACAAACAATAGGTAATCTGGAAAATATCTTGAGATGCGCAAAGAAGAGGAAAGCTATCTATAAATGGAAACTAGATAATTCTCGGAGCAAACGAATGAAGTCATGACTTCTGTCACCCCCCATGACTAGCAGATCTAGTCCAGATAGCCCCCAATTTTCTTCCAGAAAGACCAGATGATTTGACTTGAAATCGTCAGAAAATATCTTTTTGCAAGGTGTAGACCAGAAAGGACTCGACATACCCCCACAAGCATCACTCTCGGTGAATATGTAGTCCCATTTGCGCTATCTAGCGCTTGAATAACAGGCGGCCAAGAGGTTTCGTAAACCCATCTGCGGTCATCTCCGCAATCAGTATTTTGATGAACTTGATATTGCCCGCTTCAACTTCCTGACGAAGTCGGTGAAAATCGTACAGCGATATGCTTTGTGTTCACGCGAAAATCGGGATTAGAAGCGAGGGCGATGGCACCATTGTTGTCTGCAAAATTGGCATCGATTTTTGGAGAAAGCCAACGTCGAGTTCAACGAGTAATGGGTCAGCCATAAAGCTTCCTGAGTAGCAAGAGCTTGTGCTATGTATTCACTCTCTGTAGTCGACAAAGCGATATATGGTTGTTTCTTAGAGGTCCATGAGATATGATCACTGCTTATCTTGAAGACGAATCCTGAGGTTGAAAGGTCTTTCTCACTGTGGGGGCCCGCCCAATCAGCATCGCAATATCCCAACAGGGAAGCGGTTTTTCATGCCAATACTGTAGGATATAGCGAGGCTTTTAGCGCCAGTGAGGTATCAGGGCAGGCCCTTCAGTGCCTGAGAGTGTACTGGACCGGGGTTATTCGCATGGCGAGCTACTTTGATCATCACAAAATAGATGTCTGGCCTGTTAGATGCCATTAGTCAAATGAGAGTGCCTATATTCGATTTGGAACTGGTTCATAAGCACAAGAGGTTATGAGCCGGGCGCTTTTCCCCTCAGATAACATCCATGAATGCTTATTGTGCTTATGAAGGAGTGAGATATATAAAGGTAAAGCGCTTCTAGAATTCAATCTAGGGGAAACAGGGTATTTATACCCTGTAGCAAACAGCAAACAAACTGCGCAGTCTGTAGCAAATAAGTAAGATGTGATGCCAAAGTGCAACAGAAGTTTTGTAAAGGTGGGTTGAACTTGGGCCAAAGTCGTAGTGCAATAAGGCTAGCAGTAAGTGCGCATAGACCCGTTTGCCAATTTATGAAGGGCTGAGGCTCCAATCGGCTGCAACAGGGTTCATATCTTCATTGTATTAATTGGACTGCAATGTCAGACATCCACAATCGTTGATTGCCGGGAGGTTCCAATTGGTAGTCTCTCCGGGGAAGGGCCGAATCGAGCGAAGAACCCAGAACCCGACGGAGATCCGCTGCAGAGCAGCATTCATCCCCGCAAAATATCAGCATATTGAGTGGTCATCTACAGTTAGTTTCTTGATAGCAGCGGCACCTTTTACCTGTTCTACCCTAGCCCCGGGCTAGCTAACTTTTAGGAAGGTGTCATTTGAATATAGTTGGTGGCTTTAGATTCTGCACCCGTGGATAACCAATAAGCACTACTATGCCATAGTCAATATAATTCAATATGTGACGTACATATACTTCGTATAGCTGCGTATACCATGTGGCTGCTTACTCTGTACTATACACTACATATAAAATGTTGAGATATATATCTATTCCCATCAAGACCGGGGTTAGTACGCAGTACTAAAAACTATTGTAGGATGCCTGAAGAGTTAAATAGAGTTTGTAATTGTGAGATTAGCAGCAGAAAGATATACCAATCTGATATGCTGCATATCTTATTCTTGGAATGGGGGCCATATTCCTAATTGGAACAGCCTAGATACTAGTGCTTAGGGGGCTAAAACTAGACATTATTGGCACCATAGCATTTAAAGCAATTCATATTGATCGAGACTCATATTTTCTACTAGATTTATCTCGGCTAGCAACGGATAACCTGTTTTATCCTCCACCTGGTCCAGTAGGGCTTACGGCGTCCCTTATGTAGGTAGGATCAGTAGCGAATAACTGGCTTTTGATCAAAGGTTATATATATTATGTGCCGTGTCTGTCTGACTGTATCTTACAGTGGCGGCTTTCTTATATGCACAAAGTAAGCGCCCAGCTCTTCCAGTAGGAAGTTTTCCGTCAAGAGAATCTTGGCTAGTGTGATAGTGACAGGTAGTTTTGAGAGAAATCCTGTTTATTTGTCTACGCTTCATATCGGAGTAATTATTTATAGATAGTGTCTCAATTCTATATAAGTCGACCTTCTGCCGAATATACAAGTCGCATACACAGCACTCATCCTAGAGCAGACAATAACGTCGACAATCGCAACTTTACATCAGATATGGCTCTTCTAGACCAGAAGCAACCGGACGCCTGGTCGTACCGACAAAGTCACCAGTTTGCCTGGGAACATCAACCCACCACAACTGCAATCAAGCCTACCATCCCGGCGACACCTGCTCCAGCCCCCGTGAACCAGGTGATCAATGGCAACTATCTCAGCGAGGCTAGTCGGCAAGTTGAAGCTCTTTCTAAAGCCATTGGGCAAGAAGAGGCCATAAGAGAGAAGCTGTTATACGCCTTGAAGTTTTCCGGGGGTGAATGGTGTCAAAATGCCATACCACAGAAGCTGGACACATCAGCCTGGGTTTCTGACGTGAGCAATGATCACTCGCCTTACGAGTACTCATTGGCTCTCTCCCAGCAGACCGGAGCATCTGAGCTGCGCTTCTTGATCGAAGCCCAGCCAAAAGAAAACAGCTTAATCGCCCTCCAAGAAACAACCTCTCGCTTGACCGACGACATAGCGACAGAGTACGGCTCCACAAAGGTCTCCCTGGACCGTCTGAATCTCGTTCAAGACTTATTTCTCCCCGCGAAGCCAGAGGGTAAGCTAGCCTCATGGCACAGCTTCGTCACCTCAAGTACACTGGAAAAGTGGAAGATTTACCTGAGTCCACTAGCCTCGGGGAGACAAAACGCCTTCAACGTGACCCGAGAGGCCCTAGAGCGCCTGGGACTGGCCACCTCGTGGAAACTATTAGAAAACATGATGACTGGCGACGACTATCCCATCTACTTCTCGCTCGGCCTGTCGCCGAACCCAGAAGAGGCCGAAGCCAAGGTATACGTTGCACACCCTGGCGCATCTGCAACGCAAATCGCGGAAAAACATGTCAAGATGGATCCCAACTCCAATGTCCATGATATCGAGCAGTTCTACTCAATTATGTCTGGTGGATCGCTAGGGCCGTACCATGGAGAACCAGGGGTATCCTGTTTCCATTTCAAGAACAAAGATCCGTCTCGGCCGGTGGCTCGAACAATCCTTTACCCAACGGGTTGTCATGTAGCAAATGATGCCGTGGCGCAGGAGCGCATTGAAATTTATATGGATGCTATTTCTGCGCCTCAGCTTTACCGAGAGAGGTATAGAAATGCTGTTAGTGCTGTGCAGCGTCGGCCGTTGGAGGCTGGTCGTGGTATCCATAGTTGGGTGGGTATGAAGGAAAAGTTGGATGGCAAGCGGTCCAATACGTTTTATCTCTCAGCTGAACTGTACGGGTGTCTTGTTGATGAGGCTTCGAATGGTGGCTGCTGAAACACAGTTTCCGGTTATGGAATTGGTTCAGGGTTCTTGACAGAATATAAGAAATAGCGAGGATGACGGAGGATGAAATTGCTGTCTTATTTTTCTTTTTTTCTCTATTTCTTCGGGTTTTATTTCGAGAGCACGGCATTCAAACAGTTAGTAAAGGGGGTTAAATATATTTTATCACCTAGCCTTCTAAACTTAGAGCACGAGTGAAACATGGTCTATACACAACAACGGTGTTGCAATTGAAATATAGTTATATCCACTGAAATTGTTGATCACGAGGCTGCAATAGCCGCGCAGTCCGGGATATCCAATACTCCTCAGTATTCTCATTGGTATACGTGGCTGAGTTTCCCGCGAGTTTCGCAGCCAAGTCTGAAGTCGCATGCCAGAGCTCATCACTATCTGGGACCGCAAATTGCAGATCTGCCAGAGAAAGAAGACTTTCACCCGGTAGCTGTGGTACACCGCGAGGGCTAAAATTGGGCGCCTCTTCCAAGAGTTTGGTGTCGTGTACCCGGGCATGTCTGCATACCCTGTACAAGCACAAGTCGAAACGCTTGACTTCCTCAATACCAAGCCAGATAAAAACATCGGGGTTAATACCTGGTTTAAATTGGGCCATTATTGAGGGATAGAAGAACATATGCCGCTTCAAGCAGCTGTGCACGAGAGAAACGAGAAGCTGAGAGGGAATATCGGGGAGAACTTGAGCCAGTTGTAGATCTGACTGGTCGCGGTTGAGGAGGAGGGAGAAGATGAGGTGTAGCAGGATTCCTTGGTATGTTGCCATTGGCCAGGGCGTGGGAGTATATGAGGATGTTTCATGATGTTGTGAGTGTAGTTCGCCATGGTGATTCGATTTGTCCCATTTTTCCTAGCTTGTTCTTCAATAACAGAAAGAAAATGCGGAGAGACAGAGAAAAGGGCTGAACTAACCCTTTGCTCATATATCGACGAGGTCAGTTTTCTATGTAGGTCTTTTGCGGTCTGTTGTGTATTGTTTTCCGCCATCGCCCATGAGCCCATCATCACCACTGATTGAGTAAGAAAAGGCATTTCAGTATTGTGATTGAATGTTGCTGGGTGCAAGAATGGCCATTTTGGGTGAAACTTGTCGAAATAAGCTTGGACATATGGCGCAATCCTACATGGGCTATTTTCAATAGCGTCCGAACGCAAGATAGGACTTGCTGGGTCGACAGAAGATATAGGGCTTCTTCGAGGCCTTCTTTGTTCCAATACCCGACCTCGTGAGCTTTGGGCATATAAACATTGAATTCCTCGCTGGAAGCACGAGCTGCAGGGAGACTGTCCATCGCATTTTGACCGACGTGAGCGACAGTAGGTACAAGCTTGAATTGCCCGGGAGTTTCGTAGCTCTTTGGTCTTATGATGATGGCGGACATGCTGCCGCAGCGTGTCATTCCTCATAAAAACGCGATCACAGAAGGTGCATTCGAAATACTCGGGTTGAGAGTGGCTTTTAGCATGTCGGTTCAGATGTTCCTTCCGTCGATAGCTTAGGCCACACCCGGGAAAGTGACATTGGAAAGGGGATTGCTGTGTTGACATCGGAATCAGGAATCACTTCGGATGATAGACGGATGGAGCGCTGAACAGAATTAAATATGATAATAAGCTATACTTGCAGGTATATAAAATGGTATGGTGGCACTATATAGTGATGGGATGCCGATTGAATGGGATGATGGGATAGCGATGGGATAGCGGGATGGAACAAGTCAGGAGTTACAGTGGAACCTCCGAAATTTTGGGCCAAATCTATGTATCTAAATAATACCGCCCTGTATGCCACCCTTTCTATTCTGCCAGTTATGCCGGTCTAAAACTATGTGCTGGTAGTCAAGAGGTTATACATAGAAAAGTCGTTTGCCCAAATTAAGCCTTTCCCTCCCTTTTCTTTTTGCCGTTGTCCTATCTAAACAAAATTATATCTGAGAAGACTACTAAACATACCACTGAAAAGACATCACAGGGCTGCATAAGTTGCCCTATATTCTTGTGGCAGTATAACCAAAAGGAAGGCGGAATATAGAGGGCGGTGTGTCTGGGTACATAGATTTGGCCAAATATTTCGGAGGCCCCATACTTAGCGTAGAATGACTAGGCTTGGCAGGTCTAGCAACTCTGAGACTAAAACCAAACCTAATGGTCTTATGCGCAATAGTTCAAGAGTTCTACCAGATTCATGATCAATATCAAATTAGCTTATTGCATCTAGCGATATACACACTTAGAACTTCAAAGGATACGGAAACTCCTGACCCCTATCTCGATGATTCCGACTCCCAATGTTTACTGTCCTTTCTGCGGAGTTATTCTGCTGCCCGAGCCCTACTGGGATGATGTAGCATCTTTGCAGTCCCGCATTCGACCTTGGTACAGAGAAGTACGAGGTCTCTACTCAACCAATGCTACTGCTGGGTGTATCGCAACAACTGGGCTGGGGATAGTACGTGGCAAGAACAGGCTCTTTGCGCCGCTTGACAGCGATAAATCCTATGTCGACGTGGGGGTTGAGGAACTGGAAGAATGGAGGCTTTTCGGATCGTCTACAAGCCGTTGGTGCTTCGGATTCCACAACTCGTGTTGGAAACTGCTTCTTCTCAGGCTTGGGCGTGGACTGGATGATGCCTCCCAGAGTGAAGCGATTATTTCAGAATCAGTTTTTTATCAATTGTATTGCACTCCTTGTATTCTGGGATCCATCTTTCAATTCGGCCACGACTATGAGGGTGCCATGCAAACACACAAATCATTTGGGCGGCCAAAGCCAGTGGATCCGAACTACTTCTATGCTGACCCCTGTAAAATTCCTTCCATAGAGGGCTTGCAAACAACCGCGTCCAAATTCCTCAAGATGCATGATAGTTTGCTTTGGAAAGAGCAAGGAACTCGCCCGACTGCAATTGCGGCACGCAGTGGTTGCCACAGCGAAGAGGCCGCTGCATCAGGTCCATTTGAGCCTAATGGCAACTGCCCGTCGGTCCCACCCGATGTCATGACAGAACAAATGCACGAAAAATTGGACGGAACTAAACATTCCCTCTTCGATGGACTCTCACCCGAGCTGGTATTCGACATATTCTCATATTTATCCTTTGATGAACTCCTTAATATGAGACTTGTATGTCGAGATTTAGCTCAACTTGCAATCGTCGATATGCTCCCACAGTCGTACTGGCGGAGTAGGTTTCTCCTAAGTCAGGAAGCTGACTTTCTTTTCCTTAATGTCAAGGATATGCAGGACTGGTATCTACTTTTCTTCGGGACCAGAGCAGCGCTCATGGCAGGGAACCGATCATTGATCAATCGGAAGAGAATCCGGCAGCTAATAGAGCCCATTGCTACTCTTGTGGGCCTAGAGCCCATTTTGAGAAATGGCCCATACGGATCTGCCGTCCACCCGGTGCAAAGCCAAGGTGGATATTACAATTACGAGAGTGCTGAAAACACGTCTGGGCTCATAGAGGTAGCCAGCTTCTTTTCCGGCTATCTAACCTCTGTTAGCGCGGATAGCCCTTTGGATGGCCCTTTAGGTGAAGCATGTCGTGTGATTTACTACAGAACGCAATCATTTGTACCCCCGCTTCCGCAGTATCGACGTCGAATAGGTATCTCAACCATCCAATTCGGTGCCAGAAGATTTATATCTGGAATAAACCTATTTCCATCTGGGGAGTGCAGTGTCGTCAACCATCAAGTCGGATATCACAATCCAGCTTCCGAGACGTGGATAGAGATACCGGACAACTTTCACGTGAAAGCTCTCGGTGTGGCATTTTGCTCTCAGGGTTTGACGGGGATCAAGTTCATCTATACAGGCTCAAATTCGTCGCGTTGGGTCGGTAATTCCAACGGCCCAGGAATTGCTCACGGCACTCTTAGCATTCCGGAGAAGTCAAATCGGCATTGTTTGCTTGTAGGTCTAGATAAATACAAGATCGTTTCACTCGGCCTCGGCAAAGCAATCAACGACCTTGAAATACCGCAGTCTCCCTCTGAACATGTCGTGGATTGATCTCGAGTACTGTCTCACTTATGGACGCCACATCCTCCAAGTAACGAGGAGTTGGGGATTAGCACTCTATTACCCTCCCGGCCTGCTCGGAGTTTTGAACCCCTGACCAACATTGACTTCGGTGGCCTAAGAGGCCTGCTTCTCGCATCCTTGGCAAGGCTTACGTTTTATATGGGGTCTAGCCCTCATGTATTTATCGGAATAGAGATATCATATTCTGATAGAACATCCGTACTTTCCGGCTGCAGCGATGCATGCGAGGTTTCTTTTTTTATCGATGGACTAAAGGGGGAGCGGGTCAGTCGAATTGGGATGCTACAAATTGAGGGATCACGTCAAGAAATGAGCCTCGTTGGTTTGCAGGTAATTTATATGGTTCTCTAGGAGTATACCGTATGTACAAGCTAACTTTGGTCCAGGTGTCAACAAATTATGGACGAACTGCTACTTTCGCTCCTCTTCGCCGTCGGCTCGATGCAGCTGTTGAGATAATATCGATTTCGCCGCCACCCAGCAATATCGTCACTGGATTTGTTGCTTCTGAAAAGGTATTCCTAAAGGAGATCCGGAGAGAAGCTAAGCAGACCCAGGCAAGGCTTAGTTGCTTTGAGCGTGTCGGTATTCAGTATCAGAAGTGTGGCAAGCATCCTGAGATACCAGATATTCTGGATTTCGAATGCCATCAAACGCCCGACGATTAGCTGCGATATGATGAAAAATTCGCTCATTTTATAAACAGTATAAATCCTGGTAACTATCAGACCTACGCATCACTCAAGAACGCTAGGAAGATCTAGGCATCCACGGGCATACCAGGCCGTTCTAGATCTCGAAGTCGCATATCCGGTTTGAAGCTCAAGTATTATAATTATTCGAGTCCTGGAATTGTAGGGCAGTGGATGGATCAACTCGATGATGGGTTTGAACTGTCCCAAGACGAGGATATCCAATCCTTGACCATCCGGCTTGTTCCAATGGGGGTTTCTGCTGAGTGCCCAGGGATGGAAGTAGGTCAAGTCGCAGCCATACACATTGAGACGACTCGTGCTCGCAGTGTGACGTTCCGCCCGCCAGACTTCCAGTCCCTCTCACCCCAAGAGCTTCAGCACCACCAGTATCAGGGCGACTCCGACGAAAAACTCACAGCTATCTCTTGGATATTGAATGTATCCTTTGAACGAGGCCGAGCCGTTATTTCTACGAATGGAAGTCACCGAAAAGCCCGAATATTGGTCCCCGAACAAGGACCTCCTTTTGACCAGGTACGGAAACTCTACTTCGAGAGACAGAATGATGGCCGTCGAGAGACCATAATCACAGCCGAGGCCTACTTCAAAGACCGGGCAATAGTCGGACTACTCTTTGTCTATACGTCAGGTAGAACAGCGAACACGGACGAGCTCTATACCGAGATTCGTCAAACTGTTCATTTTGCACCTGATGCTCGAATTGTTGGCTTGTCAGCTGCTTTTGCAACCGCGAACTACAGGGTTATGGAAATCGAGTTTGAGGTTGAACAGAATGAGCAGACCCGTCCCCGCTATAAGAAGCTTAGGCTTCTCGCCAATTTGCACCGCGACCCGGCACATACCGTTGGTAGCAACTGGCGAGAGGTGTGGTGTAAGGATGATGCGTCTGCAGAGAACTGCCAGCGGGTGTTAGACCGTGACAGAGTATATAAGCCCCCAAGTGGGTCGAGGCTTATTGGTATGTACATGCGTTGCCAGGAGTTCTTTCGTCTAGGAGCATTATATGAGCCCGATGTTTCTCAATAGATATAAATGAGCTTTTGGGTCAATTCTTGGATACATTGTGCATCGGAAACAGTGGTTCTTGAAACTTGATGTTTATCATGAGACAATGTATACAGCTCTATGGTAGCGATATTGTTGTGCAGTGGTGTCCCGATGTAGGAAGCGGGTGGATCCTGCAGGGATTGGGGTATGCCGATGGACCTTGAACGAGGTAAATTTCGGGATAGTGTGACACTGCTCACTGCTCTTAGAGGGTTAAATATCTCAGATGAAGTAAGTGAAGCGAGGTCAATTTTAGGTTATATATTTTTTCCAATGCTCATTTCCACGTCGACTTTTGAATGTATGATAGTTCAAAGGAGTATACATCGCGGCTTAACGGGTTTGGTGGGGCATAGTGGAGCTCTCAAGTATAGAAGTACGGAGTATAGAATCTAAGGATATAAGAATAACTCTAGGGATCTTTAGGAAATGAAGCATTTGATAGGTTTTCTTTAAGAGTGCGAGAGTGTCAAACAAAGGATAAGCCGTTAGGTATCAACCTGTGGTACCTAGTACCACCATCACCGCATACATCACCATACAACATTCAGGTACCTTGTACTACCCCGCCATTACTGTCACTTGGGTCATTCTTATCGCAACATCTGACTTTCCACGTTTCAGTTCTCCTTTATGTTTCTCTTCATCTTCATAATTCTTTTTACTTGACCTTCTAACGTATTTTCACGCCTTTACTGTAAGGCCCTTCTTTCCCCAACGCACCTGACTCCTCTAACATCCGGCTCTCCGCAGACCCACCCGTGGGCCTTATCTATCTAGGCTTGAGTCTCTGCCTATTCCCAGTATCTTCCGACCTTCCCTTTCTTTTAAAATACCCTTGCTTTATATCTCTATCTCTCTAACTCTGCTTTTTTTGATCTTCTCCCCACCGGGCTATCCCTAAGCTCCTGTTTCCGCCGCACCCGTGTGCTCTATGAAGTTTACATCCACGAAATGACTGACGATCCAGACTCGCCTCATAGGCGGTTATTCCGTTCCCAGACTGCTTCGAGTTTACAATATCCGACTCTTCCACCCCTGACAGCTTCTGTCGAGGAGTGGTTGTCCCGTTCACGGCCTACCAATATGACGTCAGATCGACTTTCTGATCCTTCACCCAAGACTCTGAGTGATAGCTGGGCGACTCTGAGCGTATCTGATATCCGCTCAGAGGATGGCAGCCACTCCGAACAAACCGATGCATGCTCTTTGATCGACCAGGCTAGCCCTGACGACGTTTCAAGCCTCGATGGACGCTACAGCGGCAGTGAGGCCGAGGCACATGACGAAGACAACCAAGAGGATGATGGAATAGACAGGGATGAAGTGCAGTGCACTGAATCTGCATCCCAGGAGCTGCCTGCCCTCTTTGCTGCCAGACAAACCACGATCGATGACAGCACCACAACCACGAAGCCCTCCTTCCCCCGCACCAGTGACTCGATCGAATTTGTGGAGCCTGAGAAGTGGCCCGAAATCGAGAGAGTGGAGCTCAAGCATACTATCCGCATCTTTGAAGGTGCTGCAGCTTCGGAATTAAAAAGTCGGCTGCCCTACAATTCAACCGAGTCCATCCTCATGGCCACGGTTCAACAGACCATGACGAAGCAGAGCCTCGACCTGGACAAACCGTTCCGCGTGCTCTATGTTGGACAACCGGGGTTCCGAAATATTATTCTCGACAAGATCGGCGATGTTCTGGTATCAAGCTCATGTGCTGGTTCAGAGCCCAGCTCGGCCGAATCTTCCCGGTATCATGTCGTGCCAACTTCATTTGGCGCCGGAGCTGTTCCTAACTTTGCGGAACTTCTCCCAATTCATGTCCAGCTGGTGGTTGACGAATGTCTGGAAGCCACAGCCGATCCCCACGCGGACCGACCCAGTACACTGAACCTGAAGTTCAAGAATCGCCCTGTCTGCACTTCGGCCTGGAATGGATCTGACTACCATGTAACATCTGCAACAGATTGGACTATACCGGATGTGGCAATCCTCTTTGTCTCCGGCCTCGACGATGCAGCGGCTGCCAAGACTCAGCGTCTTGCCCACATGTTCCTGGAACGTCACGGAATCCCGGCGATGGTGATTTCAGAGGAGCCGCTGTGGAATATGGCAGGAGAGGTTATCCCTCTTAACCACAACAGTCTGCACACATGTTTGGAGTCCCGCCATCCGGTTTCGGGGGAGACCGCAGTGCTTCGACGGTATCCTATCGATTTGAAGACTTTCGAGAGCATCACGCCTGGTCAGTTGAATCGAAACCTCGCTTCCCTTGTTGGCCTGTATCCAAAGAAGGGATATAAAGTTACTGCCGATACTCCCAAGCCTCTTCAGAGGAACATATTTGCGGATCTCGAGAAGTCTCCAGGTAATTGGCTCCCGCCATCCTATGCCACGCGGGCCCGAGAGCTGGCTCCTACACTGCGTCTGGTTACTTTGACTCTTATTTCAGTCATTGCCATCTCTATTGGGTATGTTGCTGTTAAGGTTCTGGTCATCTTTTTAGCACAATGTTTTGCCGGGTCGGCTATATCCAATGCATCATCCCTAGTGGCACCACACGCCTCCTCCGCCTCCGTCCTGACCCTGAATCGCGTGGCACAACCCTCAATCTCAACACTGTCGTCATCGTCTATGCGACTATTGCATGTGCCCTCTTCAGGTAATTCAATCCCCGAGGATGCCACAGTGCCAACTATCTCTACTGCAAAATTATGGGGAGCGACAAATGAATTTCAGATCCAGGTCGTTGGAGACTGCCATGTAATCATCAAACCCCCACATAAGTTTGCATCATCCAAGAAACGGCCACAATTCAATGTGAGCGTTCACAGAGAGAACAAGGCTCTTACGTACGAGCTGTCACAGCTGTTTGATGGAGTCTACACACTCAAGTTGAACCCTGAGGATGCCTATGGGTTAGTCAACTTGACGATCACAACCAAGTCAAAACAGCCAATCAACCAGACCATGGCTGTTGACTTCGGAACACCGTGGCTGAAGATTGCAAACTGGAAACGTGCGGCACAGGAACTCTCTTCGAAATTCACTAAGGAAATTCAAACGGCCCAGACCGGCCTGACCGAAGTGTGCGGCCGTCTCTCTACCGACTTGCAGGTGATCGTGGGAGATGTGGTGAAGAGAACCCATCTCTTGCGCCGCGATGCCGAGGAACTGCGTCGTGAGAGCCTGAATGCTCGCGATGCCGTTCTATCACGTTCGAAACAAATTTCAGAAGTCTTGACTCGCAATACTATCCAGCGCTTCCGAAGTGTTTCTTCTGTGCTGCAAATGCGGTCTAGTCGCGTGAACAAGGAAGCCAAGGGTCTTGTTCACAATGCATGGAGCCGAATTGGGAAGTCAGCAACGAAACTTGACCCTCGCAGTATGATGGATCAAGTGCGCAACGTTAGAAAGTGTGATGCGCTAGATCGGGCTCAGTCGCGTGCGCGACATCTTATGGGATTCCGGTCCAAATCCGGGGATTGCTCAACCCCTGGCTCGAAATGATGAATGGACTTACTTTACGACTTTGTATTCGCTTTTTTTTCTACTAATGAGTTGGCTGTGGACGGGGTTTTTGTTTATGGCGATCAGGATTGGGTGGCAACGGTACTGGAAAGGGGAGGGGGTTTTTTACACGAACTATTCAATCGGCGCAATGGTATTTCTTATTTAAACCACAATCCAACTCTGGCCTTATCCAGAAAGTACTATGTACTCAATAAGATAGGTAGAACATTCAAGATTTTTCTTTGATGTTTATGTTTCATCCATGTAGTTCACATTATACAAACAAACGCTATTGGCAGACGAGAGCGGTGGCGGATTCTGCCGGGCATGGGACCCAAACTAAGTATTAATTTTTCCCCCCTCATCGCTTTCTCTGATCAACAAACACTACCTCTTACTGAAATTCCATATCTTCCGTGGATTCCTGCTACTTCTCTTTTTAACTTCTTAAACCGATCCTCTTGAACCCCTCGTCATCATGTCCGATATCACCGCGACTAAGCCCGACCCCGCCATCTCTGCCTCCGAGGCCAAGCCTGAAGAGACCGTCCCCGCCACCGGCGAGGAGAAGTCTACCACTGAGGCCGTTGCTGAGACTGCCACTGAGACCGCTGAGAAGGCTGTCGATACCGCCAAGGATGCCGCCGTGAAGACCTCTGACAGCATGTTCTCCATGTTCGGTGGCGGTCCCAAGAAGGAGAAGAAGGAGGAGGCCGATGAGCCCACTGATGAGCCCTCCGGTTCGTCCAAGGCCCAGAAGGCCAATGATGAGGTGAGTTTGATACATCCGATATTGGTTGCATAGACGGTTGTTGTTGGACGCGTCTATGATGGGAGCGGGGTCTTGTGGCCCCTTTCGCCAGATAGTGGGGTCGTCGCAACCCAGCCATACTATGCCAGTGCCCGTGATCATTATAGTTCTGCGCATATACTGACCATGATATTTTAATGCAGGATGAAGTCGAGGAGTCCGTCGATGTCCACTTCGAGCCCGTTATTCGCCTCACCGAGAAGGTTGAGACCAAGACCAACGAGGAGCTTGAGGAGCAGTCCTTCAAGATGCGCGCTAAGCTCTTCAAGTTCGACCGCGAGTCTAAGGAGTGGAAGGAGCGTGGTACCGGTGACGTCCGTCTGTTGAAGCACAAGGAGAACCAGAAGACCCGCCTCGTCATGCGCCGTGATAAGACCCTCAAGGTCTGCGCCAACCACTACAGTGAGATTGCCTCCCCCGGACATAATTTCCGAAGTACATCCAGTGCTAATATGGATTCCCAGTCGTCCCCGACATGAAGCTCAGCGCCAACGTCGGCAGTGACCGCAGCTGGGTCTGGAACGCCGCTGCTGATGTCTCCGAGGGTGAGCCCGAGGCTCAGACCCTGGCCATCCGTTTCGCCAACAGCGAGAGTGAGTGGCTTTTATCCCAACTTGATGTTGATTTTTCCATTAACATCTGTAGACGCCAACGCCTTCAAGGATGCTTTCGAGACCGCCCAGATTGAGAACGAGAAGCTCTTCAACGCCGAAGAGTAAACAACTTTTTTGTTCTCATCGTCTTCTGACCCTTCGAGGATGAGGATACCAAACCATCGTGCACTTGAGATTTCAAGGCATTGGATCTATCGTCCCGGGGCTTGCTCTCGAAAATCACCCCAATTTCAACTCACCCCGTTCTACCCAAACATCCCCAATTCATCCCATTCCCCATCCCCTACGACGCGACGAGCGAGGCAGCAGTTATGAAGATGCTCCTCGCATAGCTATTGCGAGCCATGCAGTCTACGAAATGGAGGCTCTCCTTAACGTCGGTGTTTTGCTTGGAAGTAGATAGACATTTCCCCATCGAATATACCTGCACATCACCCCATACCCTGAAGATATCAGAAAAAAAAAAAAAAGAAGTAATGAGTATTCCTAACAAGCAAGTGTATGCAAAAAAAATATTACAAAAATTTGTATAATTTTTAACGAAAAAAGAAAACTCCTTATAGCTTACATTTTGCTTTCACTTTCTCTTAAGACACGATGCAGATCCTAAACAGTTCAATACAGTGAATACATATAGGAACAAGCTGAAAAATAAATTTGTTTATAGCTATATTCATTTGATCCCAATACTTTCAAATTTATAAATTATTCATTAAACGAAGTAAATAAGGTAAATCAGGTAGAAGGTGAGAGAGTGAGTGTCGAGGTCACGTTTGAACCTGAACATCTAACCTTCTCACCTCCTCTGAGCTTAAATTCACTTTATCAATTGCCTTTATAATATCAAGAGATACTATATAGCACTTCTTGTCTTATAGGTATTGTTACAAGTTATGATTTTATGCCTCATTACTCACCCCGATAGACCGCGCAAACTTCAAACTTGTCTCCGAGACGCCCACGCCCACGTCCACCTCTCCGCACGTCAACCTCCCCTTTCGGCCTCAAAACCTTAGAACCTCACGATCCTCTCAAGTTACGACTCCAAGTCGCTAATAAAATAATCATGCCCGACGTGAGTATACTAACATCCCAACTACGAACTTGCATGGCCTAAGGCTGTGGGTTTGTCGAGCCCAAACCTGGTCTTTTCTCCGTTTCCAGCACAATTAAGCTTGCATATACTAACACTCCTCCTCAATAGGTCAAGCGCACTGTCCGTCTCATCACCGAGCAAAACATTATGTATGCGCCCCTCTACCTCCACCCTGCCCTCCCTTCGCAAACTCCGCTCTGAGAAGACCGGGAGTCGTATCCCACAATCTCCTTCAAACGCTACCGTTTCGGTCCTGCTAGCAGGATGCGAGGACGATGCGCACAAGGATGAAGACAGGGCGCAGCTTCGCACACGCTTCGATTCAAACCCCAACACCCATCCCTACCTATACACACAAAACACCCTTGGCTGGACACTTGGCTGACTGGGGCTCTTCCCGAACTATAGAGATAAACCGTCGGAGGTTGAGGGTTTCCCACAGCGCTCTTGGCACATCGAGGTCTGGCTCGTGAACGAGAAGGGTGCCTTGGTCCCTGCGAACATCTTCGACAGGGTCACCTACCACCTGCACCCCAGTTTCGGTGAACGCGCTACACAAGGTATGTTTTGATCTCTATTTGATTTCTTTTCTATTTGGTCATAATGACGCGTGGGTTATCTGTCGATTCAGAATTCCACAGGCAAGATTCGACTTTGTGTGGATGATTTTCCGAATGGAGGCTAACGTGGGATATTCCCGCTTCGAATAGTCTTCAAGCAGCCGCCGTTCCGCATTCAGGAAGAAGGATGGGGTGAATTCGATATGTCCATTGAGCTCACTGCTGACAAGTCATACACCATTCAACATGACCTGAACTTCGCCCAGACGCGTTATGAATCTAAGCATGTTCTTGTGAGTTGAATTTCCCGAGAGAGAGGAATGGTGTGCTGATCAATGGCGTGTTTGCCCGTACAGACCTTCAAGAACCCCAAGCCTGCTTTGATGGCCGCGCTACGCGAGTCCGGTCCGGTCCCCGGCGACGAAAATGGCATCAAGCACAAGCGTCCTGCTGGTGGCGAAGAGAGTGCCAAGAAGAAGAAGCGCACAGATAAGAATGTGAGTTTTTGTGATATGGGGTTTGGGATTTGCTGGGACTGACGCATTCTCAAGGTCGACATGGACAAGCTTGCCGATGGGCTGCAGAAGCTGAACGAAGATGACCTTTTGCAGGTTGTGCAGATGGTCCATGACCACAAGGCGCCGGACTCATACACAAAGAATGATGTTGAACGTAAGTTTCTTCTCTCTGTCCTTGCCTCGGGTGTATCAGAGGAAAAGAACTCCATATTCTTTCTCTGTGTGCCGTTACCTCTGAATAAAACGCTAACCATCCCCTTTCATTATCTAGTCGGAGAATTCCACGTGGACCTGTACACCCTGCCAGACGCGCTGATCAAAATGCTTTGGGATTTCACGGCAGATCGCGGAGCCCTGTAGGGGACCAGCGAGCGGAAGAGGTGAGAGAAAACCAGGCGTGGGAGTGTTTATTCTGTTTTCTTCTTCGTTTCTTCTTTCAAGTCTTCGCTTCTCTAGTATCCTCGGTCACTCACGACCATACGTCTAGTTACTTCGATATCATGTTTTTTTGTCTTTGACACGGGGAGTTAGTGGACTACCGAAGGAAATTGGATGGCTCTTTTATTCTCTTCTCTAAAATGCTATTGTTTTCTCGAGGGCTGGACTTGGTATCCTCATGGGTGGAATTCGAGAATCTAGTATAATAGCTTTCGATTTGCACAGGATACTATGGATCTTATACCGAATCTCAGTTGCATTTGCCCTTGATACCCTGAATTATAGAGCCCTGAATTTTTCTTTTGTAAAGAGACAAATACTTATGATAATACTATGTACATTCACATGTATAGGGTTCCATATGGTCACCTGCCACATTAACCCCGAGAATGAAAATGGCAGGAGCAAAGGACCCATCCATTTTAGGAAGGTACGTGAGACTATAAAAGGACTCCTCCCACCTTTCCTCCTCTTCTCTTCTTCCTCTCCCCAACCCTCTCGACTGTACTCACCGTAGCCCACCTGAGACAGCGTTGAGGGTCGTGCCTTTCCTATGAAAACCGGAAAGATGTCAACATTACCAACCTTGGAATTGTTGATGTCTTCTCAGGTCCGCACCCACATCAAACGGGGAGTTCTCGTGCGAGTCTTGAAAAGTCGTGACTGAGCTTTCGGGCTCCGTAGTCACTGACAGATCCCACGGAATACATGGGGGGTGTTCACACCCTCTTTCATTATATAGCTACTTCACATACATGTACTTGATTTCCGCTGTCACTTTTTTTCTTACATGTACTGATTTCCTCTGTCACTTCTTTTCTTACATGTACTTGATTTCCTTTGTAACTACTTTTCTTACATGTACTTGATTCCCTTTGTCACTTCTTTTCCTTCTTTTCTCTTTCTGTATCAGTGCTCAGATCTTGTTGCTTTTTGCTGAGCAGGTCTGAGCATCTGAGTGATCTGATGTAGAATATTACAAAGACTGCCCAACCATGTGACCAGGATTCTTATGTAGACATACTGCCATCCTAAAGTCTGAACTCAGTGTTGAAGTTGTTTTTTTTTGTTC
This sequence comes from Penicillium griseofulvum, assembly GCF_001561935.1. NCBI lineage: Eukaryota > Fungi > Ascomycota > Eurotiomycetes > Eurotiales > Aspergillaceae > Penicillium > Penicillium griseofulvum. The sequence goes on along the minus strand of NW_024467471.1, from coordinate 597,646 downwards.
TACTAGGAATATCAAACGTTATACATAGAAAGGTTGTCTGCACAAAGCCTTTTTCTGCCTTTTTGTCGTCGACCTATACGACTGACAAGACAGAATGATATTTGAGAAGACCACTGAAAGTCCACTGAAAGACACCCCTAAAGACCACTCAAAAGACATCTCAAGGCCGCTTATACGGCCGACTATTCTTGTGGTCATAATCTTAAAGGGAGAGATTATTCTATCAGCGCCTTTTTTGAGCTAGTTGGCCAAACACCAAGCAACAGGGATTACCCCCAGTTCCTTTTCTCAAATCTCCTTCTCGCCACCACCAGCCGGTTTCCTCTTCCCATTCAACATCTGCCTGGGACGAGGTCATTTGCGTCCTGCTTGTCGGTTCGATACCCGATGAGAGCGGGGGTAGCAGTGCATCCGTTTTCGGTGAGATGTTTCAAGGCATTCAGCTCCACGTGGTCTCGATTGGAGGCCTGTACCTGTCGATCGCTCGTGCTATCGATTTCAGTGCCGGAAACGGGGATTTGTTTGTAGATACGTAGGATGCCGTGAACTTGTGCGTCACCTGCGAGGCGACAAAGCTATTTTCCTGCGGTGAATGCAGGGCCCATGCCATCGTGGAAGTCTGGGGTAACAGGGCATGGATGCTCGCTTGGCTTTTCGATGATGGTCCAGTTTCGATGGGGGTAGATAACGGGTTCCGAGGGGTTTGGGGTTAGGCAGGGAGTGGTGATTGTTTCACCAGTCATCTTGGGAAGAACTGGATGATATTCTATTTCGGGCATAGTCGCGAAAAGAAATGGTAAGGAATGAGAAAGAGAAAGATCCGTGAGGATAGAAATGACAAAGTTGTTATAAAGTTTAAGGGTAGTTGCGGTAGAAGTACTTGAGTAATAGTAGCATGCTGCATAAGTGACATTGTGATATCTTTTCAGTAGTCTTTTCAGTGGTCTATTCAGTGGTCTATTCAACGGTCTCTTGGTGGTCTCAGATATCATTCTGTTTGGGAGTTTTATAGGTCGGCGAAAGAAAGGCGGAAGAAGGCTTTCTGCAGACGACTTTTCTATAACCTTTGATGAATGATAGTAGCCTTTGAGTAAAGTTGTTAACTTAATAAGTCAAACCACCTGCTCTAACAGTCTATGCCTTAGGGCTCGCCAATGTTTGCTTTAAGGTAATGTATGGAGACTATGATTAGGAAGATTGGGTTTTGCATTGGATATGAAATCCCATCTAGTGAAGAGAGGACGTCCGGTCGAACGAGGTAGAAGTATGTAAGAGTAATAACAGCATGCAGCATGGGATATCTCGAGTAAACATCAAGCCCGGCCCTTGCCGGGCTGGAAATAGTAGGGACATAAGACAAGGAGAGAAGAGAAATGCCCAATAGGACACGGGATAGTAACCAGACCATCGGGTCCAAACCCATACAACCCGTTCTAGTGAACGCCGTTTGAAGATATTTCTTGCAGATAATGCAACGTTAAAGGGGTGACAAAGAGAGATGTGGGAGATTGAGAGAGTAAAAGAAAGACAAGCAATGCAAAAGATATCACGAAACCAAGACGCTTTGCTGCTATGCCAGTAAATGTCGACGCTGAAAACATAATAGCAAAAAGATCATAGCACACGGTTCCTGTCGCCAATTAGTATACATCTTAGTAACGAAGAGCCGGGGATACGAACAGCTTCAACAAGTCCTCGAGACTGTCAGCACTGCAGCTACGGCCGCGAGGAATATTGTGCAGGACATCGACGATAGTAGCAAAGACATCGCCACCACGGTACGCCAGCAGAGCGGGTGCCTTGATGTGATCCATCTCGGCGATGGACTGGTGCAACTTGACGAAACGAATAGTAGGTTGTCTGCGAGCGATAGTAACAAGACATTCCTCGACGATAGCGCTGTCATCACACTAAGCCCGAAATTAGTAACCAGCCGCAATTATATTTCGATCAATTCATACCTCGTGATCATAGATACAGACAACAACCACCGTATCAGAAGTCACCTTCTCAATAGCATCGAGATATCCCACCGCATCAACGGTCTGAACCGACCCGAACCGTCTACCCCGCGGACTGGGTCGGCGGTTACTCCGATCCTGTAGCTCATGCATGCGTGACTGACGCCATTTGTTCATGAAGCGGGCTTCGTCGTCGTCTTCGCTGGCAGAGGACTGGTCGCCGCTTGCGAGGGGCACGTCATCGCGAATAGACTTTGAGCTGTAAGAGTGGGAGTCGAGCCCCGCGGCGCTGAGGAGGGTGCGACGGAAGGACTTCTTGCGGGCGCGCTCGAAGGCCTGGGCGTCGGCAATGACGCCCTTTGGACCTGTGTTGGCTTCGTAGACGGTGTTGGGGATGTGGTAGTTTGGGGTGCGGGAGGAGACCATGTCGGCTTCGGCTTCTTCGTCGGAGGAGTCGACGGTTTGACGGGAGCGGAGGCGGGAAGAGGGTTCGTCGTCGGAGAAGTGCGGGTCTGAGTCGTGGTCTTCTGGGTGAGAGGTGAATTGTGAACGGTTACTGTTCACCAGCTGGTTGAATTCTTCTTGGGCGGACATGTTGATAGTAGGGTGATGAGGGGAATTTAAGGTGGGAGATCTCGTTTGGTATGTTTCGGGTTTGACAAGGGTCAAGGATCGAGGAGTAATTCAAAGGTTCTTGAAACGGAGAAGAGGCTGAGGTTGGAAGAGATCGTCGTATGTGAAGTTAGAAGCCTTTGAAACACGGGGCCCCTTTTTTTTTTGTTTCAGGTTTCCACCGAACTTATACGTCAATTAATACTCTTATATCTTCTTTATTATCTCTTATATCTATTATTATATATTATAATCTCTTTGTATATTAAATTGTTCCTATATTTAGTCTTAGCCTTCAACCTCATCCTTGTTGAACCCTCAACTCCTTAAGGCAGAAGAGATCAGATCTAATGCCCCTATCTACTAAAAAGCAAACTATGGCATCTAAAATACCTACGGACATACTCCGTACTCAGCCCCGATTATGTAGATCTCAATCCACTGAAAAATTGGGCTAGATGTTTCTATTTTTCCATTCTATACAACATAGGGGCTCGTATTCTCAGTTTGGTTTGAGATGTCGGGATCGCCTTCGGCAAGTAGCGTCCACGCTATTATAAGGACAACCACAGGGCCGATCCTGTTTACAGGGCTTATTTCTATAAGCCTTTTAGCGCAGATTTCTCACTTATCCCCAGTGATTCCCCTTTCCCTACCATATCACATATCGCTAACCCTAACTATGTATTAGGCATCCAGAAATTTCGAGAAAATGAGGCAGCGACTAGTTTAGTCCGGTATGCGGACATGCGTAACATACTCCCAGCCGCTACGGCTATTGGTAGCCTAATACAGACAAGCGTGGGTTGCGCTTGTGAAGAAGGTTTGAATGCATATGCACTCCGTATGGAGTGGCTGTATCAGATCTCGGCCGCCACTTACCCTATTGCTGTTTTGAGAGCGCTAAGGCGTTCACTGAGTCATGGGGTATGGATCATTATTGCTTAGTATGACAACCTTAGAAGTGAGGACTAGACTAGGCTTAGTATGCACATAGACATGCTCACTTTACCTGATGTTGTCAGATGGTCAGGTGACCTCTGAATGCTCCCAGGACCCAATTAGTCTAATCGTGTAGATAGCTTCCTTTTCTCTCCCCACGCATCTCAATTAATTCATCCAGATATTTACTGCTTTATTGTAAATAATCTATCCTTAAATTGACGTTCGGATTTGAGAAGTCCAGTAAAGTGGGGGTTCTGCCCAATCTATCCCCGTGGGTGGCTACAAACCGCTTTAATATCAAATTGACCAGGCCAGGAGACCTTTAGTAAATAGATTAAAAACGCCGTTATTAGAAAAGCAAAAAAGTATTTTCTTTTTTTTTCATATTTCTCAATTTTATGCTACACGGCCAGTTTTGACTACATATGGCGAAACAGAAGAGGGCCTCACGTGATCCAGTCGTCAGGCTTTCTCTCAGATTAACTAGCCTGATGCATATTATATTGTTTCTCATATTTTTCATTTTAGCAAAATCCAGGACAACTCTAAAGTACTGCCAGAGCAATTCGCTCACTCCGATCCGTTACATGCTTACGCTTGGGGAGGGCCATTGCTCATCGGCAATGTATTATTGGGTTGTTGCAAGTGAGATTCACTACACTTCCTCTGTAGTATATTTGCCAAAATTTTCCCTGAGTTAAGTTTCCTTTCAAACTTCCGAATATGGATGCAATCAATCACACAGAGGGGGAGATACTCCATTCGTTGTTCGGTCGCACAGTCGTTAGAGTAGGAGAAAATCTTGTCATAAAGTCGGGCAATATCCGTTCGCACGAAGCGCAAATGCTTCGTTTCATTGCAGCAAATACCACGATCCCTGTACCCAAAGTTCATGATGTCCGTTCGGAGAACAGCCAAATCGTGGCTATTACGATGGATTATATGCCTGGAAAGCGACTTGATGAAGCGTGGCATACTTTGGATTCCAATCAAAAGCTCTCCATTGCCAACGAACTTCATTCCTACATCAGCCAACTTCGCAACTTAAAAGGGGAATATATCGGGGCTGTCGAACGTGGCAAGGCGATAATTGGACGACGTATATCTATTGAAGGTGGCGCATTCGACTCTGAGCAACAGTTCAACGAATTTATCTTGGGGGATCTTGTTCAGTCAGCACCTGATTTATTACGACACTATGCTAAACATGCGCTTTCGAATAACCATGAGATTGTTTTTACTCATTCTGATATCTCCCCCCGGAATATTCTCGTCGAAGGAGGCCATGTCACAGCAATCCTCGACTGGGAAGATGCTGGTTGGTACCCGGCATATTGGGAATACACTCAGGCGCTTCGGCAATTGAAACCAGTGCCTGACTGGCCAGAATATCTATCCCGTATTCTGCCCCCTCAATTCGAGAGAGAATACATAGGCATGTCCTTCTTAGCTCTCATGTTGAGCCACTAGCTGATACACTATGGATATCATGAAGACCTAAGATAGTGGCGAATCGAACAATTAACAATATAATCATCCCTTTGATTTCTAAATACAACTGAAAGCTCTCCTTTGTTTCTGATGAAAAATACCCAAAAAGCTTATGAATGGATCGAAGGGCTAGATTCTAATGTTAGCGAAGCCGCCTGCTTATTTATTGAAGTGAGCCACTGACCTGCAACATGATTTGGCATTTACAATGATGTTATTCCATCCTCGGCTTCCAAGCATGCATCACTCATTTCATGGATGGCCGATGCTCGTTGAGACACATTCAATGATTCAAATACCCATAGTTCACCATCCGGGTAAGTGCGTCACCCACCCAGTTCTGGCAATTCCAATCTATATCCTGAGGTCCATTCTTCACCAGGGTTCTTGAAACGACACCTCTGATAGTGGCTTCGCTGATTGAATCTGGAAGCTGTGCCACTCTGATTTGTCTCACAACCTCCGACTCTGATTAGGCCTGTAATCGTCGCGTGAATAAAATTCGAAAATTCCAGGTGAACCCCTCTATAGTTTGTGCCTGGGTCATTAGTTTACACAATTCTAGTGTCTTTCAGTTTGTTCACTTTTTGCAAGCTTGTCGATATGCACTGGGTTGATCTTAGCCTGATGTCACTTGGTTATCGATACATCGCCAAATGGTAGGGACGGTTTGTATAATTCTAGGCGTCACTTGATTACTTTCCTTGAACTGTAAGAATAATGGGTTCCAATATTACACTATTGCTATGTATATCACAAGTGCCTAGCCATGGCTACTGCGAAGCCACCTAGGCATGAATCAACCGACCACAGACCTACTTATTGCCCTTGGCCACTCCCTCCAAGAAACCAAGCAAGAACGCCTTGTTGCTAGGAGAGGAGACATGTTGACCATTGATTTGTGCACCGCTATCGGATGGCGTACCACGACGAGAGATATCTCCGCTGCTCGGACGCTGACGGGACGAAATCGGGCTGACAAACCCTGAGAATGGTGCCGGTTGCTGATTGACGGCTCGGGCGTCGAACGGGGTCGCGAGAACAGGCGACGGAGAGACAGGTGCCTTGCTGAAGAGAGATAAAAGTGAAGCTTTCTGTTCAGCAGTTTGACTCGGCCGACGGTCAAAGTTGCCCTGTGGGGCCAATCCTGGGGTGTTGGCTTCAACACCTGGCAAACTCAATTTGCGTTCAATTGCCTCTGACTGAGGCGCTGCCGCCATCAATGCTTCATATCCAGATTTTTCAGATCGACGCAGAATCTGGGGTTGGAAATTCTTAATAGGCTCAGGCGCTTCGGGCATTTTCGCAGGCGGAACCTGTGTTGCTTGTGAAGCGGGCCTCGACGAGGATACCTCCCGTTTGGCAGAATGAGGACGCGGTAGAATAGTAATCGGTGAGGATAGCGGCTGTGACGGTGGTTGTTCTCGTCTGTTCACATGGTTCTTTCGGTTCGTTCCACTGTTTGACCTATGTGGTTTGGAAAATGTTTCAAATTGGGGCGTGTTCAATGGTCCAGACACGGTAGCCGATGTCTGACCCGCCCCCGGAAGCCTCTTCACTGCACCAGGCTGGTGCGTGGGCTGATTGTGGTGATTGCGAGGGCGCTGAAGAATCTGCTTCTCTGAAGGCGCTGCAGAGGGCACAACAGGCTTACCTAACAATTCCGCTGGTTCAGAAACGCGGGCAGTTTGGGAACCTTTGAGCAAACCCAAAAGACTATCCTGATGCTGAGATGTCGCAGGGACCTGGGAAGAGCCCTGTGTGGGAGCCGCCAGACTAGCTGGTCCTGGGCCCTTGGGGGTCTTAACCTTGAAGACTTCTAGAAGTGCTAGAGAATGACTCGTGAGCTTAGGTGGAGGTAACTTGCTCGCCGGCGGGACGACTGGGCCCCGGGTTTGAGATAACTGAGCAGATTCAGAGAACTCGGGGTCTCCCGTCCGTTGAAATGGCGCGGGCATATTGCTAGGGGGCATAAGACCAGGGGCCATGGCAGGTTGATTATGATGCTGATATTGAGAAGAACTGCTGTCTTGAGGGAATTGGGGTATCGCGTTGGGTTTAGGATACCAATTGGGTGTGGTATTCTGGAATGCAGTGCCCGGAAGAACCTGTGGACCATTCGCAGAATGCTGGATATGAGGCTGGGAGGGAACAGTGTGGAACGGTGTCGAGTTCTGCCGCATGAAAGGAGAGGGACCCATGTTCTGTTGCTGCTGGGGGAATCCGGGGAAGAAATTCGGGCCCAGATGAGGCCGTTGTTCTGCGGATTGGACATTGGACTGAGATACGTTGGGTGGCGCCATGGAATTATTGAGAGAATCCTGAGCGGACGCCTCTTGACGCCCACGCTGCAACAAGGCAAGAAGTTCGCTTGCTTTAGATGGGTCAACAGCAGAAGCACGAACTGGCTCGAGGCCTGGTGTATGAACCTGCCCAGGTGCGGGCCCGATCTTCAAAAGGCGCTTGAGGTGATCTGAAGCATCTTGCACTGAGCTCACCTCAGGAAGCTCACTTGGAATAGCCATGTCAGCAAGAGACATCATTGGAGTGCCATTGGCATGGCCATTTTCATCCACAGAAAGATACCCCTCGGCCTGTGAAACCTGGTTAGGCTGGGCTCTCGCATCAAGCTTCTTCTGCTGCGCAATCCACTTTTTCAGTGGACTGAGGAACGGGGCAACCATGTAGAATTTGTTCGCATTTGCGACTGCGAGTCCTTCATCATGTTGTTTATTCTTCTTTAACGTTGGCAGCTCCGAAAGCTTGTACCACTCAATCCTGCTGATCTCCTTCCGAGTGCGCGGCTCGAAGTAAGCATCACGGGGCAAACCTCGAAAGACGTACAGTCGCATATGCTGCTCTCGCATTGTAATCTCGATGAATTTGACGTCGTCTTCGTTCTTAACCAAGTTCGCGTCGCGAATATCAAATCCAGTCTCTTCATAGACCTCACGAATAGCACAGTCAAGATCTTTCTCGCCCTTATTGATTTTACCACGGGGAAAACTCCAGTTGGCACCCTTCTTCCAGCCTTTAACCAAAACGACCTCGTCCATGTCGTGGTTCAACATGATTGCACCACGGACCGGCACGCGTGTCTTGTAATCGAGGAATTCCTGAAAAGCAGCCAAGTGGTGGTAATGGGACCATGATGACATAAGTGGGCAATGCTGAAAAATGCGCATAGCAAAGGTCTTCAAGTTCATTGACGGTAGCGCCGGGTCAAGCGGACGAATGAAGTCTTCGTAGAACCATTGCGCTTCTTCAACTTGGAAACAGATCCGTTCGACCGACTCAAGCTCTTCGCGAGGAAGGTTGATAATGAAGCGGACACACAGATCATCCAGCCCTGTTAGTATCGGCCCACCGGCCTCGGTTAGCAGCCTGTCGTCATTCCGATCGATCAACAACTAGGCACTCACAATCTTCTAACCGCATATTTGTTTCGATCATATCGGTAGATAGGCTCTGGCATTTCAAAATGTTGATGACTGAGAAATAACTGCTCACTCAATCCGACAGCGCAAACGGTCGAAATAAGCAAGCAATACGATGGAGGGAGCAGCTTCCAGGGAGGCTAGACCAACCCAGGGCTGTGTGGATATGGTGGATAGAATGGGACAGAGACTAGTCTATGCAGGATGTGCAGGTTATGGAGGTAGTCAAGGTTCTAAACAGGTTAGAGAAAAGAGGTGAGTGAGGTGTTGGGGAGCAGAGCAATCATCGGAGCTGCCCAAGGTGGTGATCGGGTGACTAAGGTAACATGTGGCGGTGATTATCAAAAAATATGCGCCACATTTGAAGTGGCTGTGCTGCGGGTTCCAAGATCCTCGGGGTTATGACGTCTACGTTGATCTCCTTGGATCCCCTATATTCTTTGAGATTGCTATATTAATCTACCTGGTTTCACAACCAGACACTTTATTCAGATACCTTTACGCGCCCTTTGTCCTCACCATAAATAAGTGAAACGAGCGCCTACCGAAACCCTGTCTACCCAACCAGGAAGGGTTTAGGGCCTATACATAGTCTATTTTTGTTGCCCTTGCTCGGCATACATCTATTTCTTCAGCACTTCCCCCGGGAAGATTCCAATTTTTTTCACCTGCAGTAAAGTGCTGTGATCCAAAGATGTCGAAAATTCTGCTGTCTCTGGTTAGCAAGAAGGTGCTAGGTGAAACTGCCAAAAATCATTTTGGTACTGAGGTGAGTTTCCTTGCGATTCATTTAGTTTTGCGAAGAAAGATTAGGCTAACTCGGTTTTTCCTATCTATCTAGGACCCCTACTTTGAAGAAGTTCCTGCTTCACGCCTCGGTCGTACATTTGGAAAGAAGACCCAAAAGCGTCGCAAGGCCATCCCGCCAGGTCTCTCCGAGAATGATACAAAGGTCCTGACCAAGGTCAAACGCAGAGCCTACCAGCTGGACTATGCTCTTTTCAGTTTGTGCGGAATCCGCTTCGGGTGGGGAAGTGTGGTTGGGATTATTCCATTGTAAGTTCCACCAAAATCTATTGAACTAGCACTATGAGACCAATGCTAACAAATGAACCGCAGCATTGGCGATGCTGGTGATGCTGCGCTTGCAATGATGGTTGTGAAATCTTGCGAAGGAATTGACGGCGGACTTCCTCAAGCTCTGCGCATGAAGATGTTGCTTAATGTGATAATGGACTTCATCATTGGCCTCGTCCCTTTCATAGGTGATCTTGCCGATGCAGTGTACAAAGCGAATACACGAAACGCCGTTCTTCTGGAAAGTCATCTGCGCGAAAAGGGCGCCAAGGCTGCCTCACAGCAGAGCGGCAGAAGACAGGAGCGGATAGTCGAAGTCGACAACAGTCTTCCTGATGCATTTGACAGACAAGAAGATGGAGTTGTGGGTGACCGTCCACCGGCTTATGATGATACGCGTCCGTCGGGTCATGGGGGAAGGGATAATGCTGCCCCTCAGCCCCCAACCAGACCCCAGCCAACCAAACAATCCCGGACGTCACTTGGCAGATGGTTTGGCGGAGCGGGTCATCCAGAAGATGACCTGGAGCGAGGTGGAACGAGGTAGCCGTGGTGCATGAAGATATTGAGATCGTAATTTCAGATACCCCATGGTTGTCGATGATTTCAGGCAATGCGGGATTTTCGCTTTTAGTTCATTTAATTTTGTCATGAATCATAAATCTTTCTTATCTTCAGCAAAGCTCCTCAGGTCGAGATCGCATACACCCGTAGCAGAATTGAGAGCTGTGGTTATCCTCTGCCTGGTTTGCAACAGTAACTCCAGAATTACCCTTCACATTTCCCAGTAGACTACCACAAAGAGCACAGGTTGGTGCACTGTCGGAAGTGGAAGGGTTGAGCTTGTTTGCGGTTCTAGCCACATTCGCCATGACACCTGGATACTTTGCGCCTTGATTCTGGACATATCGCAGCATCAACTCGTCAATAGAAAGGTTCTTGGTTAGAACATTCTCGGAGGGTGGTTGATCAGGTATGATGATATCAGAGAGCTCGGCACAGACACTCGCATATTGCAGCAACTCAGCCTTGAACAGATCACGGAGAGGGTACTCGAACCTCACACCCCAAGGAGACATGCCGTCAGATACCTGCCAGGTAAGGGAAGCCCCACGTCCCTTGGCGACACCCGCAAGTGCTTTCGCAGCGAGACGGCTGTCTGAATCGCCCCACATCACAGATTCACACCCGGACTTTTTCGCAAATTCAACGACCAGTCTGGTCAACAAAACGGTGTCGACGTCGGTCCTGGAAGTGGAGGTGGAGATTGATGCACGGAAGGTAGCTAAGCGCTCTTCATTCGATAGAGTACTGTCGTCTATGAATTTTGATCCTGCATATTCCTGCATAATCTCCTTCACCTCCGGGACATAGTCGAAGATGCTATGGAAAGGTAGCCGAGTAATATTGTGCGCGGGTACATGTTTTCGAAGAGCTTCGTAGTTTTGATCAAAGGAAACGCCTGTAGCCGCAATAGTTGAAGGTTCGATGACCAAAATTTTAAAGTCGTACCCCAGAGGGCGTCCATTGCTCAGCCGGTGCTCTCGATCGGAATTCAATATGTGCAACAAGACCGAGGAGGAAACACCAAGGGAGGCAGGGAGAAGTAACTGGTGTTTGGGGCCATCTAGGCCGAAAGCTCTGTAGACACTCAAGCGCGACTGCACCTTGTGTGCTATAAAGCGCCTAAAGCATAAGCTAGGAAAGAAAGAGTCAGAAACTATGAGCTAGAGGGGTTGTAGATTGTCGACTTGTCACATACCTGCAAAGCTGCCTCTTGCGGACAGTGAGCTCGAATTCTGCATCCTTGCATTCCATGCATGGTTTATTCAATTCCTTTGCTGGCATGATGACCGTATAAAGTATTGACTATTGAGCCTGGCAGAACTGGACCTCGAAAAAAAGTCGACCGGAGTTGGAAACTAAAAAATAGTGGCGGTGCCCGCTTAGATAATGGCCACGCGCGGCTACCCCGGTTTGGGGGCCATCAGGTTAAAGAAGAACACCTTAGCCTTACAATTTTACAACACAACACACTTTACCGTATTCGCCTATCTTTCTTCTTTCATATCAGTTCTTTGATGCTGTGTGGTCTTAAAGACCTGATCCCGAATCCCGGAGCCTAGTCTCGCTTCAACTCTACGGTCGCCATGAAGGGCTGGCTCCAGACCTTGGGCCTGACAGCCCTATTGGCAAGCCATGCGCTTGCTAATGATGCTGAACTGGTATGTTCATACGCTCCATGTAAAGAGTGATTGTCAGGAGCTAACGTTGTTCTGCAGAAATCCGACGATGCGCATCGACAACGATGCTCAGGGATGTACAGTCGCAAAGCTTGGGGAGGGGATGTTGACCCCTTCATTTTGGTGAAATTTACCAAGTCGGAAGTCAAGGATAGTGATCCTTTGGCTAGTTTGGTAATCTTTGAATGGTCCGACGAGGGATTGATTGGCCAGTACCGGTCTGGCGATGCTGAGGTATGCCTGTCAAATCCGGGGAATAACCAGACGCGGCTAAATATTGGATTTAGGTCAAAGAAACAATTTGCGATCCCTCCAATGTTGAGGCAAAAATCTGCACTCAAGAACAGCTCGGCTCTTTTGTTCTCACCAGCAATGCCACCGACGTCTCCTCAAGCCCTATCATCTCGAAAGCAATCCACCTAAACAACCCCGATGCCGTCAAGTACCCCGTCAGAAAGACTGGATTCTACTGCGTGAGCACCTATGCATACTCCGGCGAAGACTACAAAGGAGTGGTTACCTTCCGAAACTCATACGGCGAGCTTCCCGCTGCACAAATTGCAAAGCTTCCATTTTATGGGGCCTTGACGATCGTGTACGCTGTTATTGGAGTGTATGTGACTCGCAGAATCGATAAACCGGGTAATTTGTGGAATATATGCTTACATGGAATTTTAGCTTCTGGGGCTTCCTTTACGTGCAGAACCGTTATGACATTTGTACGTTGAGTTCCCTTGTTCCACCCAGGCCATGCTAACACTAGATAGTACCCGTCCAAAACTATATCACTGCGATTATAGTATTCTTGATCGTCGAGCAGTTGATGACTTGGGGATTCTACGGTAAGGAACAACAATCCGTTCCGTACTTAACTTCATCTGACTTTTCTAGAATACCAAAACCGCCATGGTCTCAACGGCGGCGCAAAGGCACTCATGGTCATTGTAGCAGTACTCAACGCGGGCAGAAATGCTTTCTCTTTCTTCCTCCTACTAATTGTCTGCATGGGTTACGGCGTGGTCAAGCATTCTTTAGGCCGAACCATGATCTTTGTTCGCATCCTGGCCATTGGTCACTTCTTGTTCGCCGTCGTCTACTCGGTTGCCAGTCTTTCAATCACCCCTGATAGTGCCGGTCCTCTGGTGCTTCTGATTGTTCTGCCCCTGGCCGGAACCTTGACAGCTTTCTACGTGTGGACCCTGAATTCTCTGAACGCGACTATGAAGGATCTTATCGACAGAAAGCAAAAGACAAAGGCTATGATGTACAAGAAGTTGTGGTGGTGTATCCTTGGTAGCATCATTGTGATTTTCGGTTTCTTCTTCATCAACTCATTCGCTTTCGCTGGGCGCAGTGACGCCAGCTTTGTGCCCGAGCACTGGAAGGCCAGATGGTTCGTTCTTGATGGCTGGCTCAACTTGGTCTACCTGTTCGATATCGGATTCGTGGCTTATCTGTGGCGACCAACTGTCAACAACCGCCGCTTCGCCATGAGTGATGAGGTATGCAACTCTTCCCTAAATAACTACGAGCGAAATCAGGGTACTAATGTTTCTTACAGCTTGCTCAAGATGACGATGGATTCGAGATTCGATCATTCGGCAGTGGTTTGGATGAAGAAGATGCCTATGATGCTCCCCCAGATTATCCTGGCAGCTCGGCCGCTGAGGGCCGTCGTGATCTCTCCCCAGTTCCCCCCAAGCCCTTCTCCTCCTCAGCCCCCCACAACCGCGAGTCAATCGAGGAAGAGACAATATTCGCAGTCGGTGAAGAGGATGGTGAGAGATGGTCCGATGATGAAGAGTCACCTCGCAATTCAAGTGAGAGACAGAGACTCACCAGCAAAGACAAGGATTAGATTGGATATCCTCTTTCTTTTAATACTGATGCTGTTCCTGGTTAGCGTAAAAGCCGATCAGGACTAGGCATCTGGGAAATTGGTGGGGTTGTCATTTTATTCAATGTACAACCTGCCTCCAGGGCAAGGATGCAAGCATGTCATGGCGTTGGTCTTTCCTTCACACTTATGTTGAATACTTAGTTCCTGGCTCGCTTTTTATATTATTGGCTTATACGTGTTGCTTAGCTGCAATCATTCCCCACGACATCTCTCGAAGCTAATCACAAGTCCGAATACATCTACATGGAAGATTCAAATCTACCTAGCTCTTGTAGCTCGCTATTTTACATAGAAGATACCAATTTTTCTCGTACATTGCAAACTACTATGTAAGCAAAGAGTCGATTCTTGATAGCCACAGGCTATTTGTGGCTGACACGTCCAATCCAAATCCCAAACATAAAAGGGGGGTTTGTACTGCTTTGCAACCTTTACAGGTAGATGTACCCAATCCTTTGATCATTTCCTAACATCATTCTTATCTTGCAATCACAGGTAACTATGAATTTTGATCATCGTGCTGAAAAGAAACAAGAATAGAAGGTTGCTGCTTGGTTGAAGCTTTTGTTGAGCCGGAGCCCAGAAATTTTGTCTATGCAGCTTGCCAAGCAGCATCGACCTGGTGAAACCGTATCTGCATGTCTATAAAAAAGTGGTGCTTTCAATATATGCTATCGAGTCAGATATGATGATGGACCGGATGTCATTGTTCGTTTCGCTGCCGTTGGAGGGGCTATTCTCCGCAGGGAGAAAGTCCAAATTGAAGTTGCAATAATGAAGTACATACGCAAGAATACTCTGATACCTGATCCACAAGTGTTCGGCTCCGGTATCTGCTGGGCTGGCTCTTACATTGTTATGTCATTCCTTGAAGGAGTACCATTATCACAACTCCTCAAAGATCCTTCTTCAAAAGGAAGGCCAGTCCTGAACCCTCAACTAAGCGATCGGAGCTTGAAGCACGCTTATCGCAAAATGGCCGTGTTTATCCTCGAGTTGTCCAGACTTGAATTTGATTCTATTGGTGCGCTGGAGGAAACCAAGACGGGTTGATTTGTCGCTAGACGACCCCCCACTTTCAACATGAATGAGTTAATGGTGTCTGCAAATTTACCAGAACATGTTTTCCCCTTGCACACCTTCAAGTCAGCCACGGACTACTTCAAAGCCCTTGCTATGCAACATCTCCTCCATCTACGATTACAGGAATGAGATGCTGTTAGTGGCGAGGAGGATTGCCGAAGGAAATTCATCGCTCGTTGTTTGTTCCTGGATATCACAAAGAAACTATGCACCAAGCATCGCCGAGAACCATTTCGGCTATATTGTGATGACTTTCGTCCTTCAAACGTCTTTGTCGATCCCGATACTTCCCGTGTCTCGGGGGTTATTGAATGGGAGTTCACATATGCTACCCCTGCTGAGTTTACATGGGTAGCTCCTTGGTGGCTCTTGTTGCAAAGCCCGGAGGACTGGGAGGGTGCTCTCAATCTGTTTCTGGCTCGGTATTCCCCCAGGCTTCGTGCCTTTTTGGAAGTCAAGGCGAGCATGAAAGTAAGTTGATAGAACAACAACTACTTTCCGAGTCACAGCGCCTATCGCCACGGATGCGAGACTCTATGGAGACTGGGTTATTTTGGTTCTGCTTAGCAGCAAGATACAACTCCATGTTCGATAAAATCTATTGGACATTCATCGACCATCGGTATTATGGGACCTTTACTTCTCTTGATGACCGTATACAGCTTTTGGACCAAGAACAACAGCAAGAAATGAATGAGTTTGTGAAGATTAAGGTTAGCCAGAGAAAGGACGAAGAGAGTTTTGTCGATCACTATCCAATTGTTAGACTACTTGAGATGTGATTGTGTTGATACTCGAATTGTTATATAGAGAATTGGCCGAAACATTTTTAGGGCGTCTTCCTTAGTGTTTTTTGTTAACTTGATGTTATAAAAGGATACATACCACATGGCATCCCCATCTGTTTCCTCGAGACATCAACTGAAATATAACGTTTGAAGTATACAATTTCAAGTATACAAAAACATCCATAGGATTCCATCAAAAGTCCACGGGTGGAGCTTTAGCCCTAAACGATTTTGAGTCATACAGAGCCTCATAGCGCTAGTTTCATTTGTCCTCACATATAAATAGTTTCATTCCTACCTTGCAAATTAATACTCCCATGCTGAAAGGACCCTGAATTATTATGACTCGATAGCCCGATAAAGCTTATCGCACCTGCCCCGCAAAAACATAACTCCAACTTTCACCGCATATTTACCCAACCCTAGGACACACTATCCTGCTTATACGAAGCAGTATCACCATCCCCAGGTGTCACATGCATACAACCGGTGTCTAACAATGCACAATGGCACCAGATATGGATCCCCACAGCCCTGCAAACCCCTCCTCCACTTCCGACAAAGAGAGCGACAATGACAACACAAGCACAGCTACCGCGAAGCAAGAACCCCAATCCACAGAACCGAGTCCTAGAACAAGCACAACACTCTCAGCCCAACTGAAACAAGAATGTAACGACCTACTCTCCCAGATCGACGCCTACCAATCGCTGCTCGTGTGCACATTACGGAATCCACAGCTCGTCGAGGTGCGCCAATTCCGCTCTAGCGTACTCTCCGAGCTGAAGATGCTGGAGAAGCTGGGACGGCAGATTGAGGAGGCAATTGGAGGGACGAATCCTGGAGCAGAAACAAGGGTGGAAGACGGGGTAACGGAACAAGCCGGTGATCCTGAGATGGAAATGCGGTTGGTGCATGCGCTGCGCTCGTCGAATTTGCCGTTTTATCAGGCTGTCTGGAGGATTGCAAGTGGGTCTTGTTCTGGGCTGGTTGCACTGGGTAGGAGGTTTTACTGGGATGGGGAGACGAAGGTGACGGAGAGGAAGGGTGGGAAGGGGAAGGGAAAAGGTGGTGATGCGCAGGAGAAGCAGCCTAACAAAGACAAGCGCAAGAGTGTGTTTGTGGATATTGTGGCTGATGATGGGGAGGAGTGGGTAAAGGTGTCTACTATCTCTGAGAATCGGCTTTTGTTCGAAATGGCGAAGAAGGGATGGGAGGGTGATAGTGATGAGGATGAGTGGTCTGATGACGGGGGTGAAGGGAGGACTATTTTACAGAACTTTGATGATGATGATGGGGATGACGATGATGAGTTGGAGCTCATTAAGCTGGCCCGGGATCTAAGGAAAGCCTCTGATGCTACGCGCGTTAGATATAGACATCCTCGGCTACGGGTTGTTATACCTAAGATTGAAGAGGGAAGTGTTCCTGAAATTGACGCTGTTTTGAACGAAATGCGGAGCTATGGTATTCGGGTTGACTGCCAGGGAAGTCTGCCAGCAGAAACTCCCAGCGGGCTAGCCCATCTCCTGCCTCAGCCGTTCAAAAACTTCACTTCGACCCTGAATGTCGACTGCACTTTGCTCCTTGCCTTGGTATCTGACTTGTCTCACATCAAAGACATCCCGGTATCCCCCCATTTCCATAGAGCCATCGTTCGACAAATCGAAGTTGAGCAGGAAAAACCACTGCTCACTTCCGAACTCTGGCCGGCTATGGATGGTCGTGAGCTTGTATCCACCACAGAGGCTGCAGTGCGCTTCCGGGAAATTGTCGAGACCATTGGAACAGAAACAGAGAAGAGCCGGACTCACATGTTGCTGGGAGATCCACCATACGAACAACTCAGTCGTGAGGCTATTCTCCAGAAATTCCAGGAATTGTCTGATTATCAGGTGCCCACCGATTGGAAACTCCCCATCAAAGTTGTTGATGCCCAGCAAGTGATCGATGCGGCAAAAGCACAGGGTAACCTTCATCCAGTGGTACATGACGTCGGGGAAGGCCTGTCGGATATCAATCATAGCGTGTTTTTGTACGGTTGGGTCACCGGGTTGACGACCATTTCCAGCAATCGCACAATCGACAAGCAAATCGAAGTCACCGTCGAGGACAACAGGAAGGGCGATGATGACCTACAAGGCCCTGACGTTTGGATCTGTGACACAGCACGAAGTTTGGTGGGCAAAGACAAAGATCGAAAAGCATAAGCATAGAGGGTCGGCCATCTACTAGACGCGGAATAGAAAGCGATTTTCATAACCTTGACAACTTGTGCACGCGGCGCTATGGTTATCCAGGGCACAGTCATGTAGTGTATTTGTAGACAGTGATTGAGCGAGAGTTTGAGAGAAAATCGGAGATCTGGTCCTTTCCATCGTGTCATCAGATTTGATTTACTTCTCTGAGGATTTGCCGTGGTCGTCGGGGACATAGAAGATAATTTCCTTGTCGGCACTGGCGATCATGTTATAACGCGGGTTGTACTCTACCATGGACGCGCAGCTTGGAGCAGGCAACCTGGCTGAGGGCTGCAGTGTGAGGTCTCCCCCGCCGATCTGTCCCAAGTCCCACACGAGCATACCGTGCTGGTCACCATTACCTCCAATAACGTATCGACCATCGGGACTAAAACAAGCGTCGCCTTGTCCGAGAGGCTTGCCAGTCGTGGACACTGGTGCAGCACGACCAGACGGTCCACTCTTCCCGGCCAAGAAGGCCTTGAGGGTGCCATCGAAGGCATCTAGAACAAAGTGACCATGGTAGTCTGTTCCCACCATTAGATATTTTCCATCGTTGGAGAACTCCAATCGAGTCCATCCACGTCCCCGCGTTGACGGTGTGAATCTCTCCTCATATGGGGCAAGGTCGAAGGTGGAGAAAGGCGACTTATCAAAGTTGCGGAAGTCGTAAAGAAGGACTGCAGCTGTGGATTGAGACGCGATTGCAATGACCGAACCCGAAGGATCAAAGGCAGCAAGGTACGGTGTCGCAAGGTTGAGTTTGCCCTGCGGATTTCTCGAATTCAGGTCCCACAACGTCACGGTGTCATCCTTAGAGCAGGACATGAAGGCGTCGCTTGCGGGGGATTGAGCTAGGCAAGTTACTTGGTCATTATTGCCGGTGAAATATCGTATGTATCCCTCATTGTGAAGGTCCAGTAACCGCAAATTATCTGTAAATGGTGAGCTAGGTGGCTAAAAGCAAGGCCATTCATTTCAGTCACATACTATCAATCTTGGTACTCGCATGGAGGACCTGCCGAGAGTGATGGGTGAATCTAGCAAGATGAACACCGTACTTCTTGCTGGCAACGGACTTGTTAAATTTTCCCTCCTTCACATCATAAACATGCATACTGTCATCGTTGCCGGCGCCGATCAGAACGTCGCCCTGGTCGTCAAAGTCCAGAGAGGTCACGTATTTGGACGGGTCCTTTTTACAAGGGTAGAATCCCTGTAGATAGGCGTTATTAAAATGGCGCCATAAATTCAATGTGCACTTGAACCTACCTTGGATGGTCGGAAAGTCTCAATAATATCCGTGATTTTCTGCGACTTGAGGGGAGCTTGGGCGGCGGCCGGACCCTGCTGAGGAGTTGATTGGCCTTCGGTCATGGCGATATGATTGACCGATGAAGTGAGATAGTAATATTTTAAATTGTAGGAAATTGCAAATTTCAAATAACAAAGCGAACAGACTGTGAGAAAGAGGATAGAGCTAGGACAATAGAAATGATAAGCTCCGAGGTGAAGCTCCGCGATTGGGCTTTTTTGCGCGCCTCACCGCCTCAGCTGACATAAAAACCCCGGGGCCGACGCCGGAGGTGCCAGGCCCAATTGACCAATGAGCGTTGACCCGAGTTCACTTCGCCGCATGTAAGCTTTCCAAGGTTCATGCTCGCGGTTATCTCGGACGTACTAACTTGACTTCTTCAATATCTAGACCTGTGTGAAAATTTGTGCATTCGTTCCTTCTTCGCATTTCTTAAGCTGTGACCTGGTTGCATAGCCTCAAGAAATTGCACATATCAAACAGAATCTCCGCTTCTGGCCGCACTCATTTCAATCCTGCGGGTCCGATCTTCCTCCGCTAACCGACACACCTGAGCACACGCACAGTCACAAGATCACATATAAGAGTCCATGGCTACTACTGGAGGGTATGTTATACCAAGGCGCGGGAGGGTGTACAAGGCCTGCGCTAACAGCAATTATGGTTGAACAGCGCGTTCATTGCAGGTGGCATTGCAGCATGCGGTGCAGTCACCGTCACCCATAGTTTCGAGACGGTCAAGATCCGGTTGGTTTTCTAATACTCCAGGTATCCTACCATAATGCTAATGGCTATTATTGGCTATAAGGCTTCAATTGCAGGGTGAATTGCAGACCAAAAACCAGGCAGTGAAGTTGTACAAGGGGCCACTGCACGGCATCAAAGTCATTTTGCAGAATGAAGGACCTCGGGGTTTGTTCAGGGGTATTGGATCTGCAGTATGTGATGTACCCTGAAATTGCATATAAAGGCCAAGCTAACATCCGAGTCATGTAGTATATTTACCAGGTCTTGCTTAACGGCTGCCGTCTGGGCTTCTACGAACCTATCCGCTCGACCCTCACAACTGCCGTTTACAATGACCCCAAGGTCCAATCCCTCGCTGCCAATGTTGTAGCAGGAGCTGCTTCAGGTGTCATTGGTGCCGCGGCGGGGTCGCCTTTCTTCCTTGTGAAAACCCGTCTCCAGTCCTACTCACCGTTCCTCCCCGTCGGCACCCAGCACACATATAAAAACTCCTTTGACGGCCTTAGCAAGATTTACAAGGGCGAAGGCATCAAGGGTATCTATCGTGGTGTCGGTGCCGCTATGATCCGTACTAGTTTCGGTAGTGCCGTGCAGCTCCCCACATACTTCTTTGCCAAGCGCCGTCTGACCCGCCACCTGGGTATGGAGGAGGGTCCCGCTTTGCATCTGGCTAGTAGCGCAGCTTCTGGCTTCGTTGTGTGCTGCTTCATGCACCCGCCTGGTATGGTATCTCGAACATAGGCTATATGTTCTTCGCTGACTGTCTTTTCTCTAGACACAATCATGGCTCGTATGTACAACCAGACAGGCAACCTGTATGGTGGTGTATTGGATTGCTTGCTCAAGACTATCCGCACCGAGGGTCCCCTTGCTATCTATAAGGGCTTCTTCGCTCATCTTGCCCGCATTCTTCCCCACACCGTAAGTGACAGGAGTTGAACCTTGCTTTATCATTCGTGGACTAACCCCGCCTCTAGATCTTGACTCTCAGTCTGGCTGAGCAGACTAACAAGCTGATGCGCCGTGTCGAGGACCGGATCCTGCCCGACTCATTCCGTGAGGGAATTTAAGCAACTCGTATATATTTGAAGGGATCTTTCTTATTCCAAGATCCATTACCAGTATCTGCATTGCCTGGCTGGGGTTTCTTTTGTGCCACACAATTGCTTCTAACTGGGCATATATTTGGCGTTTGGTAGAGTAAACTGTTATTTCAAAATTCGAGAGTCTGTACATATTGTTCATATATCGCAAGCTTTGGAAATATTTCTGGTGTATGCCTTGACATTATTCAACTTAACAATCGGTTTCCCGGACACAGCTTGCAAAACACGAGAACGCGCTATCACGTGGTGATGCAAGGTACCCCCCTACTACATCCCACTACTAGTCCACTAGCTCAGAAGTATGTGGTGGTTGCCAGTGCACCGAGAGCTCAAACTTGGATATGTCGATGAGCACTTGCAAGGGATTACTCGCCACATTGCATGAAACCCTTGGGAATAGTGTCAATGCACCGTATATTATGTAAACGACCTTTGTCTTTGTGTGGAGTAGGCCGTATATCCGAATGCAACTCAATGCATAAAACGGCTAAACAAAGGCCCCTAACGTTAAGAGATACCGTGTGGCTGCCTAGGCGTGACGCAACAAAGATGATCGATGATCCACTCCCAGAACCTTCCCTTTGTAGCAAAGCGTATGTTCGAGGTAGAAGCTCCTTCATTCCTAAGACTTGACAGGAGCCACATGTTTCTCTTGAAGCCCTACGGATTACAGATGCCGAACTTAAGATGTACCTAGCAAGGCCCAACATACATGTACGGAGTACGGAGTACGGAATATGAAGTACAGCATACGTACAGAATGGACGCGTGTGGGGAGCTGAGCCCTTGCATGAAAGAGAACCATAAATTGGCGAATGAGATGCTAATGCCTAGATCTAGACCAATAACAAAAACCAATAAGATCCGTAAATCCGGATTATTTTTCTCGTCGCGTCGCGCGTTTTTGTGGATTATCAGGCTTATCTGATCATGATCAATAGTGGAGACGGAAAATTGGAGACGCGTGGAAATTGTTGATGTCTTAGATTATAGGCTTTATGGCCGTGGCAATTGTTGCATTAGATATTGGTTATTCCTTATGTATTATAGTAAAGTATCAAAAGATTCGAGAAGTACATGTATACAGATGCAGATAAGATCGGAATCTAAATCTACGGAGCACATCTATATTGACATGCACAAGAATGGAGCTGGAATGGATCAATGGAGCAACGGAGCTGCAATGGAGCCAAGGAAGTATCCTTTCGGATGTTGCTGGGAGCCAAGTGGCATGAGAAATTGTCGCCCAAATAGGAAAGGAGGGCTGGGAAAAACTAAGGTTGACGCGCCGAATGTTACCTAATCAGGGCGCGCAGTCACGTGCGACGTGACTTAGCACGTCGCGCTAAAGAGAAATCGGCAGTACTTAATCGACTTTCTCTTCCCTCGTTCAACTCCAAATTTCCCATCCCACTCTCAAAGCTTCAGTATCATTCTTACTTGCTGTTGTTCACATTGTTTCTGTGATATTATATTCCTCACATACTTGTTCCAATGGCCGCCCAAGTCACTCCCTCGAAACAGGTTCGTGATGTCACGCTTCTCGCCTCTTGCCTCTTCGCGTCAGACGCGTCGTGAACTTCGTTCAAGCTAACATTCATTCTTCCTTAGGCTGCTTCCTCCCTCGAGAACCTCAAGATGAGTGATTCACTTATCAAGAAGCTCGACTTCCAGTCGGTTGGCAAGGAGAACGCGCCTGCGTCTCTCAAGCCCGTCGACGCCTCCATCGAGAAGCCCACCGAGAAGGCTCTCGCGACCAAGCCTCTTAGCATCAAGGAGATGGAAGCTCAAGAGCCCCTCCTTCAGGAGAACCCCCACCGTTTCGTCATGTTCCCTATCAAGTACCACGAGGTAAGTCACGTCGTCGACGCGTTTCACGCGTAAAGTGGATATCGTCAATGATATTTTCCCATCATGAACATCGAAGCTAATCATAGCCCTCATTGCAACAGATCTGGCAAATGTACAAGAAGGCCGAAGCTTCTTTCTGGACCGCCGAGGAGATTGATCTCTCCAAGGATCTTCACGACTGGCACAACCGCCTGAACGATGATGAGCGTTACTTCATCTCCCACGTTCTGGCCTTCTTCGCCGCCTCCGACGGTATTGTCAACGAGAACCTTGTCGAGCGTTTCAGTTCAGAGGTTCAGATTCCCGAGGCCCGTTGCTTCTACGGCTTCCAGATCATGATGGAGAACATCCACTCCGAGACCTACTCTTTGCTCATCGACACCTACATCAAGGAGCCCAAGCAGCGCACCTACCTCTTTGATGCCATTGACACTAGTAAGTGCTTCTCCCATTGAATTTTTTGTTCTATTGTCTAACCTGGCATTTAGTTCCCTGTATTACTAAGAAGGCCAACTGGGCCCTCCGCTGGATCAACGACCGCGAGTCAACCTTCGCTTCGCGTCTGGTTGCCTTCGCCGCTGTTGAGGGTATCTTCTTCTCCGGCTCATTCGCCTCCATCTTCTGGCTGAAGAAGCGTGGCTTGATGCCCGGTCTCACTTTCTCCAACGAGCTCATCTCTCGTGACGAGGGTCTCCACACTGACTTCGCTTGCCTGCTCTTCTCCCACATGAACCACCGCCCCGACCCCAAGATCGTTCAGGACATCATTGTCGAGGCCGTCGGCATCGAGCAGGAGTTCCTGACTGACGCTCTTCCCTGCGGTCTTCTTGGCATGAACTCCAAGCTGATGTGCGAGTACATTGAGTTCGTCGCTGACCGCCTGCTGGTGGCCCTCGGCAACAAGAAGTACTACAACGCTACCAACCCCTTCGACTTCATGGAGTCCATCTCCCTGGCTGGCAAGACCAACTTCTTCGAGAAGCGTGTCGGTGACTACCAGAAGGCCGGTGTCATGGCCAGCACCAAGCAGGAGGTCAACGCTGAGGGCGAGAAGGTCGTAAGCGAAGGTCTCAACTTCGATGAGGACTTCTAGATGACGTCCTTCTCTCTTCCCTCTTGTGTTGTTTTATACCCTCTCCCCTTTCACGTGATATTATGTCGTTTCCTTATTCTGTTTTATTGATTGATGCAATTTCCGTTCGATGGCTCGCATGGGAATGGCGTTTTTTGCTTGTCTTTCTTTTTTCTTGTCCCATCCTGGACTATTATGTCCATGGATGGCAAATTCTCTGTATCTAGATCTTTAAATCATATTCAATGTGTCTCTGCATATGTCTGTTTGTAGAGAACAATGATGCCTTTGAATATATCAATTGACCAATCTCATCCTTACGCAATACTTCAAACTCTTGAAACTCCATTTAATCGTTGGATTAGCATAGCCTGAACTCGACGGTATCTGGTATCTCATTCCCGTAATACCTCACATCTATGAATGCATCACAAGCCGAAAAGCATAAAGCAAATGAATTCCAACCCAATTGATTTACCGCTTTCCCTTCTTCTTCGTCTTCTTCCCACTCTGTCCCTGTCCAGACGTCTTACCAGCAACAGGCGTCTCCTCAGCAGGTGCATCAACCATCTCCACATCCGCAGCTGGCGCAGCAGCCGATAACCCCAATCCCGCTACATCAGCACCGGCAGCCAGCTTGCCCAGAGTGGTAATCAGACGTCCGACTTCCTGTAGCTTGTTTGTGCGGTAGTGAAGACAGATTCCGGTTGTTGGGTTAAATGTTTTCAAAGTCAGGGTTGCGATTGCGGTGGATGGTTGGGCAGGTGTGCTGGATTGACCGGCGGTGGCTTTGGCGTCTTTCCGCACTTGTGATTTTTGCGAGCGGGTTATGTTGCCTTTGCGGGTTGTGGGGAAGGAGTATTTTGTTACGATGCGAGTCTGGGGTTGTTAGTTTATGCTTGGATTTGGGGTTTGAGGTATTGGTTGTGGTCCGCTGGGGATGCGGTGTGGAAGATTGTGTGTCGTTGGGATATGAGCTTCTGCTTACTGTGTCTGGGTACGCTTGTAGTAACTGCGCGGACTGTTCCAGGTAGGCCTGGGAGGTGGGGAGGTAGGGCATTTTGGAGTGGCGAGGAGAGCTCGTGTGGGTTGAGAGGTGAGGTGGGATGAGGTTGTGGGGGGTCACGGGGAATGCGCAGAATTAAATATGGCGGATCAAAGGGGGATATCCGCTAGATTTTGAGGCTTGAGAGAAGAATTGGTTGGCGGGAGAGTTGGATGGAGAGAGTGTGGAGGTGTTATCAGTGTGCTGGCGGCTTTTTCCATGTCTTGGCATGGCCGACTATAGAACAACGAACTGTTGTTATTTATTCTTGGCTTTATAGGATTAGCAGATGAGGGGAATAAGTCTCTATCACATCTACTACCAATTTTAATACGTGGTTGATCGTAAATTGGCCAGAAATGGCTACCTATGTTCTTCTTTGAGGTTGGGTGTGACCTTTTTGGGAAGTTGATACAGTGAATGAGACCCGACTCAAACATTCCAGGCGATGGAAGTCATTGACTTTACTATAAGATTCGCCTAGCACATCTAGATTAAGATGAACCAGGGCACAGCTGTAGTTATGTCGGATTTCGTGTAAAATATCAATCGCGTTGAAAAGAACTAATTGCTTTGATCTTACCTCCAAGTACATCCCTCAGGGTAGGGTGACAAAACCCTATGATTCAATAGCAGCAGCAAATACATTCATTTATACATGTAGTTATACACAACGTAATCGAAATGTTAGTGCATCTATAATATCCTATGATATATTCGCCAAATATAGAAACTCATAAGGTTCATAAGGTTCGCAACTTTTTTGAGTATACGACTCACAGCTTGATCATAAGTAACATTTGAAATAGTATGTAGACTGAGTTCTATTCCACTACTTCATCAATCCTATTCATAACTATCGTGTTCTTCACCAAAACACCATGAATCGTACCAGCGAACACAAATATCCTCAACCCCCAGGCTCTACCCAACTAGGAAATTTCGCAAAACTACCCCTCGAAATCCGTTTAATGATATGGGAAAACCTATTCTACGACATCCACGCAGCCCCCCACATTTTATCCATCCTACGCTGCAACAGCCACCTCTACCAAGAGATATCCTCGCACGTCTACAGCGGAATGAAACACGAAATTCGAATTTCCAGCACTAAGAGCCTAAAGTGGCTATACGTCCGTTTGATCTCCAAACGAATGCCCGCAAAATGGCGGG
The DNA here is from genome assembly GCF_001561935.1 of Penicillium griseofulvum. NCBI lineage: Eukaryota > Fungi > Ascomycota > Eurotiomycetes > Eurotiales > Aspergillaceae > Penicillium > Penicillium griseofulvum. The sequence goes on along the minus strand of NW_024467471.1, from coordinate 571,560 downwards.
GACTGGAGAATATCAAAGCTGTCCAAAAACATCTTACCAACTTCCCACACGATAAAATTAAAGGGAAAGAGATATTCGTCAACATTATACTCTCCTCCCGCAACGATATCGACCAAATGATGCAACTAGAAGATAAAGCTAACAGACTCGTCGATATTCTGGAAGCTGTGCCTGTTGTGCCTACAGTGTTGGTGAGCTTATTGGAAGAAAATGCGAAGTATATCAACTACACGGAGGAGGTACCACCTGAATACAAATTCTGGACTATCCCATTCATGGGCCTTTCAAACTGGCACTTTCGAGTATCGATGCGTCTTTCTGATGTGGTAACAAGCAAGAGAAAGGATCCAGATTGTTCTCTTATGAATAAACCGATAAAAGATGAGGTATGAAATGACTGGTATTGTGCTACAAGCTAACTTGGGGGGTGTTGGAGAGTTCATGCTTGATTCGGGTTGTCAAAGACCATCCAGAAGCTAGCTTTGCCGGAGCAGTGTCCAGCTACCTCGTTTCTCGGGCAGTTTCGAGTGATGCACAATGTATGGAATGAGTATATCCAAGGTAATAATGGAAGATACTTGTGTATGCCAGATATACTGAACATTCTCTACTAAGCCATACATATCGCTGATAAGCTTGCGACTCTAGGGTATGACTGAGTTTTTTTTCTCGTCTACCCAAGCTAGTATACTTGCCCGAATAATCAAAAGCAGTCCCAGAAACACTAATCAGATAATACCAGTACCCATAACTTAGATGATCTGCTGATTGTATCCGTTCATCATTACCAGTTAAGGAAATCAGCTACACACGGTCCCTCCAAATCATGTCAGCTTACCCACGAAAGCCCTAGAAGCTACAAGAAGCTACAGGAAACCAGGAACATACTAGAATCTACAAGGGGGCTCTAGAAGCTACAAGAATCTTCCCAGATCTTACTATAGCCGTTATTGTATATATAACTACCTACCTCCGTTGCTGGTAGAAGCCTTCTTTACCAGACTCCTAACTTCTCATAACCACTTACAAACCCTAAACCAACACGATGGTATACCGCATAATGGTCTTCGCACCACGCAAATCAAATATCACACACGAGGAATTCAAATCCCGCTACGAGCAGCACATGCGCATGGTAGCGGGTCTCTGTGGCGATGCAGCACCCCTCTCACACACACGATCGTATCTGAAGCATGACGGATCTAATCCGATACTGCTGGCAGGAAGCGTCGACGAGACCTATGATGCTGTGGTGACTATGTCATTTGAGGATGAGGCTGGGTTTGGAAGATTCTGTCAGGCGTTGGATACGCCGGAGGCTAAGGCTATGATTGAGGCTGATGAGGCGGGATTTTGGGATCGGGAGAGGATGAAGGTTATGGTTGTTGAGGATGTGAGGGAGGGGTTGGAGTAAGTGAGTCATTGGGTGAGTTGATGAATTACTACATGTCTATCTACACCTAGGGAAGCATAGGAAACAGCTATACGAGTCTGATCTCATTGCACGAAACAAGTCCTGGTACAGTAGTATTCGAATTCAGTTATACCTTCAAACTCTTGCGACTTGCTTCACGGAAAATAAATCCGATGATCAGTGCTAAATAATGAATACAGAGAGATGATCAGGCTGAGGGACTCCGCCGAATACAAAATTCTATTAAGGGTTCCATAGGCGTTTAAGATATTTTGATAATATTTGGTAGCATTTACGCGTGCTTTCTTGTAACAGATATCAGTCGGGGCGGAGTTTCAAGCAAGGGCCGTTTTGCTTTACTTTTCTACTTTATATAACCATGAATCAACATCTATATCCCGAAGAGCTGCTCTCCAAACGGTAAGTCACGTATCATTACCAGAACAGTTCTGCCAAAACTTGAAGGTGGTGATCCAGAACGACTTATTTTCCGGGGATCAAGTCGCAAGAGTGTGGAGGTATAACTGATTCCGAATACTACTGTATCATAAAATGTACACATTAAACAAAACATATCGACATAACTACATAACACCCAATATGTAAAACGCCATCTATCGTACATCCCATCATAGATCGTAGATCATAGCACGTAAATGCACTCAAGAAACAGGCCGATGACACTCCGAACAGATAAGTTTCTGCTTCCCATCCCTCCCCTTGACACTGCGGAAACTCGTCCCGCGACAATTATCACACTTAAGCACGTCCTCCTCTGGATCACCTGTCGATGTGGTATAGTCACTACTCAGCACGCTAGCGCCCGAATTCGCGCGATCGCGCGACGGGATTCTATCCGGTTTGAGAAAGTCATTCGAGTGTCGGGATTGCATGGCTAGCGCATCGTTCGTGATCTTGTTCCAGTACGCGTAGCTGCGGTCGCCCTGTAGCCAGAGCGGGTTGTCCTGTGCTTTACCGCTGGCTAGGAGGTCCACGGATGAAGCGGGTTTTGAGGGTTGGGCTTGGGAGGTTGAGGGGTTTGCAAGGCCGGTTCCGTTTGCCATGCTCGCGCCATTTGTGCCGTTGCTGTCGGGGCGGGGTAGGCGCGGTGATGGGGGTGGGGATGTAGCGACGACTGATAGTGATTCGTGGGGGGCGAGGCTTGAAGGTCGAGATGAGGCCAGTCTGACAATTGCTGGGCGGTGCTGAGGGGACGGGCTGCGGGTTTGGATGCCGGAGCGGGAGCCTTCAGTGCTGGAGCGGCCATGGCGGACGACGGAGTTTCGCCATGAGACGATGCGCTCGGATGGGGTTTTATGGGTGGATTCCTTTCCGATTGAGGAGGCTGCGCTGCGGCGTGCGGAGTTGGAGCGGCCTAGGATCCGGCGTGAGATGGTGGAGTTGTTGTCCCAGTTTTCGTAGCGTCGTTTTTGATACGCGCAGTCTTGTCGAAGGACTTTGATCTTGCCGGAGTAGTCGGCTATCACGATGATCTCTCCGCCTGGATGTTTGGATCGCGCGAGGTATGAGGGTGATTCGTGGGCCATTTTGCTGACGATCGATAGGCGAGGTGCTGATGCAGAGCGCTTATGAGGTTTCCCGTCCTCTTTGCTTAGATCTGTTGACTCTGGACCCATCAGAGCTACCGGCGGTGGGTTGCAGATGTCGTAGATTGGATCTTCTGATAGCGCCAGGACCTGTTTTGTTTGAATCGGTGCCATGATTGCAGATGTTACCATCGCAGACTGTGTCTCGAATACCTCCACAGGCTGCTTTTCGGAATCTCGTTGCACACATCCAACTGGCCACACGTATGCCCTGCGATCCTCACTTCCACATATGATGTACTTGCCGTCATTGGTGAATGTAGCTCTAATTTGGCTGCAAGTGTTCTCGTTACCGCGGAATTTAGCCTCCAATGATCGAGAATAGAAGTTATACAGCCTGATGCGGGAGTCGTTGCTAGTAACCAGTAACTTGATATCACTCTCGCCATTCCTAGCATCGTCCTTGGGTACAGTCATCGTATCTATTCCAGTGATTTTGCTACCCTTGGAGTTGCGCCCACGGGCCGATCGTACATGGATCTGGGCTGATACCTTTAGACCCTCTGTGTCATAGATGTTAAGCATGCCATTCAAACATCCGGCAATGGAGTATCGGCCATCGGGGGTAAATGCCACCGCAGTAATCATATCGGGCACAGCAGTCACAAAAGCCACGCTCTTATCTGGGATGCTCCAGAGTCGCAGTTTGGTATCGAGAGATCCAGCAAGGAAAAAGCGATCGTCACGCGGGTGGAATTGAATCGAAGTCACAAAATCACTGTGTTGAAAACAGCAAAGACATTCCGGTCGAGAAATATGCCATAGTCGCACTGTTTTGTCCATTGACGAGGAGAGTAGGAAGTTGTTCTGGCTCGCAGGTTAGCACAGCCTCTTCCTATCGAGTTGAATGTTGAGTATCCATACTTTACTCCAGCTCAGGTCCAATATACTTCCCGTGTGTCCTTCATACACCTGAACGGGGTTTGGTTGGAAAACAGGCGCCTTCAGGCCGGAATCATCTTGTGCGTCTACGGGTGTTACCTCTTCGTCCCCATTGGCATCCTCGCGCTCCTCCGGTGTAGAGATCACCGCCCATACTCGAACCTTCCGGTCCTGGCCAGCAGCCGCGAGATATTTACCATCTTTCGAAACCGTAAGTGCCCAGATGGCCTTTCCAACGTAATCGCCATTCTGTGGCAAGGCCGAGGACGTTGATATCCGTCTATCTGCGGGTTTGGTCGATGGGCCGCTGCCCTCCAGTTCCTGGGCCAGAAACACGCGGTTGAAGGTCTTATCCTTTTTGTGATGAGCCCGCACCTTCAAGTATTTTGATGGAGGAGGGTGTCGAGGTATGAATCCAATTGGATGCGAAGTGTCAATAGACATGCGGTGCGCTTCAGGTTCCGAGGTTTCATCTTCCGCCTCAACCGGCTGATCTATTTTCTTGGTTCCAATGATTCGGGTGAGGAAAGAAACACCTTTTCTGTAATTGGGAAGAGCAAATCTCAGGTCAGTCTCTGGTAATAAAATGGTATATTGTTGCGAGAGTCTTGGGGATAGATCTTTTCAAGTGAACTATGCGGGGGAGGCGCAAAGAAACCCCCGACAAGTTTGGGCGACACAAAGAGTCGGCGTAACTGGTCTCACAGCAAAGGCAAAGAACTTACTTCTTCTCTTTAGGAGGTTTTGAGGTAGGCAATGAATCTTTCCGGGTCGGGCTTCTCCCTGACTGGCTATACTCGGAGCCCACGGCCTCTGCTTCATATGAGGCTCTTCCCAGTAATTTCAGGGGAATGGTCTTTTGGGTATTGGTGCGTTGGATGATGTGCTACAAGGGCACGGCCCTCCTGTCAGCTTGGGTGCATTTCCGTATATGCATCTCGATGTGGGTTGCACAAATCAAACCACATGACAGAGCCGCGGGATGTGTCGATCAATTCGGGGGAGGGCTTACCTGCGATAACGGATCTATAGCACTTGACTCGGTCTTCTCGAGGGGAGTATTTGAGTTCGAGTCGCGTAAAGAGCTACCAATGGCTGAGCGCCTGGGATTCCGAGCATCTTGTAGACTATGGGTCGAGCCCGACGCGACATCCGATGTGGCCGATCCTGACAGTTCTGTCAGTATCTTCTCATGAGCATATGCTTTTTGTTCTTTTTGGCGCATGATAGGGGGGGCCATTGGCGCATTGAGGCCAGACCAGACCAGATTCAAATCTCATTGCAATCCGTCCAATTTTCCAACTTACCGGGGAATGTTGAGGTTCCGCGGGGGTTCGAATCGGTTATGGCGGGGGACGTCGCGACTGGTAGTTGGAGATTGTTTCCCTCCATGTATTCAGTCGCATGGGGGGTGGTAGACGAGAATATACAGATGCGCAATATGTACACTATTCACAAAGACCACAGAATAGAAAAAAGAAAAGAAAAGCAAAGCAAAGCGGCAAAGACCGGATAGCGCTAGATGACATCAATTTGGGGCGATGGTGGAGTGGACCCTTTTACTGTTGCTTAATTGCTTAATAAAATGTATCATATAGATAGAATGAGATAGAATATAGTATACTATAGAATATAGAATATAGAATATTAAATACTACTGCGAAGCTTTCTGGCTCGATCCTTTGCAATATCACACATTCCCTTCTATAAGTCAGTATAAAAAAAAATACAAAAATAAAACAAAATGATAAGAAAACATTACCTGAATGGTCTCTTCAATCTCTTTCTCCGCATTGGCCCGGTCAATGCGCTGGCGCATTTCGACCATAATCACATCGCGACTACGGCCATTAACAAATGTACTATATATCTCAGGTCAGTGTATTGTATAGACAAGTAAGAAACGTGGACCAACACAAATCGCAACCCTGGAAACTTCTCTTCGTATTCCGCATTCAGTGCTCGTAATTTTTCCGCTTGTTCCTCTGCACCTTCATTCAATTGGGCTTGTTCTTTTTTACTCAGCTCACTCAAATGTTCTGGGTTGGCTGGGGCCCGGCCAAGACGTGGATGCGATCCCAAAATACCAAAGAGGACATCTCGGTCAGTAGGTGAATTGGGGGCTGAGAGTGCAGACATGCGACCCCCTACTGCATCGATAAGGTTGGTGTATGAAGAGAAGGTTTGGTTGGCCAGCACAGGGATCATCAGTTTGTGGAGCTCTGGGGATGGTTCGAAGAGGGTATCGAGCACCCGAAGTTGGGTCTCTTGAGGCAGGGAAGGGATCGTCGATGGTGGGGGGAGGTCTGCCATTGTATATAGTTGAAGGAAAAGGATTGAATTAAAGTAGAGATGTCTGAGTAGATATATGTGAGTTCCCACTTTCTCGGAGGCCGCCGAGGCGGAGAACAGCGGGATATGTTGAAATGATACATTGATCTATTACTATATTATTATGGAGTTCCTATGTATCTTGAAACCATGAACTGTATATTTTAGTGTGTTTCATATGTTTACGGAGTACATGTTAATATTCGAACTCCTTACCCTAGTTAATATGTACAATCCCATTGACTCTAATGTACTATGTGCATTGAAAACTTTATAAATATTCAAGGACTTCAATAATTGAACTATATGTACTCTGTATATCTGTAAAATATCCCCTTCAATCCTTTTTTTTATTTTTATAGAAAGAACAAAAGGTGGAGCCAAGAGAATATATGGCCCCCCCTGAGAGAGTTCGCTGTTGAAACAAATCTGCACTTGATTGGGCTCTTAACTTTAGAATATCCGATTTTAGCCCACTTCACTATTTTCCTCCTATCTTTCTTTACATTTTCGGCTTTGCGCCTAATTCCGTTCTCCATGTGGACGCCATGTCTTTGAATGGGCTTGATACTGCCCCCGTCCTCGAAGCCTACCAAAGTGCCCTGGCCGACGCGGGCGGGTGGTAAGTTAAACCCCCTTTCGTGGTGTTTCAACCACTACAGATATATCAACTTCAACGTCACTGACATCCCCTGTCTATATTTCAGGTTTCTACTACACTATATTGCAAGAGATGAGGTTGCCCTCCATGAACGAGGCACCGGCGGGGTGCCCGAAATTAGGAATGCCATCGATGGCTACGAGGAATGCTCGCCGCTCTATGGCTTCCTTCAATACCGGCGCAGAAAAGTGATCATCCGCTACATGCCAGAGGGGTTATCCAGGCTTATACTCGGTATGTTAACCGGTTTTCTATAAGAAATTGGTCTAATCTGTTCCAGCTCGAAGCAATGTCCAATTCCAGTCCGTGACCGACAAGTTTACCCCAAACGACACTGTTCTCCCTCTCTCCAAAGCCTCCGATCTCACCGAAAGTGCCTTGTCCTCCGCTTGTCTTCTCCATACCGCTTCGACCTCAATTACCTCTTCTTCGAGCTCTCTGCGCCGCCGCCGGCTGATGGAAATCACGGAAGATGCCGAGGAAAATGGCACAAAGGATGAAGATTCAAAACCAACCCCATCTCCTCAGTCGGAAGCTCGACTCAAACCAAGGAGCGTCAGGTCGGAAGCTACTCTAGTGCCGTCTCCCATTGAAGCCCCCGTGGAACCAGAACTACCTCCAACATCACCAGAGAGCGAAAAGGCATCGATCGATCTTATGCCACCCCCATCTCGGGCGAGCTCCAGAGCCACAATCTCTCGAGGAAGTCCCATTGAACCACAATCTGCAATGTCCCCCAAGTCCATAAAATCAGATCGCTCTCGCTCCAGCTCCAGGTACCGAGCTATCTTGGATGAATTCCCCCGTCCTTCAGAGGATGTCCGGTTGTCAACTCAATCCAGTCGCCCCTCGCTCCGAGATTTGGAACGGGCCGCGGGGTACACTCCAAAGGTGAAGCTGGGCCCCCGTCCGTCTGTGGATAGCAACGGAAGGCCCCGTACAGCAGGCAGTTCTCGAAATGTAGACCAACGCCCCGTTGCATCCCTGCCAACAAATATGCGCACTTCTTCTGTGCGGAAGCAAAACGGTGACGCGCCCCGCCCTCGATCTCAGGGGAGCACTTTCGCAAATAAGCCCACTAGTCGTGTCCCACCAGTCCCACCTTTGCTAGTCCCACCCCCCTCTATTCCTATTTCGAGACCTCAACTTTCCCCTGGCGCCAAATCACTAGGAGCGTTGTCGACCTCCTCGGGATTGACCCCTGAGAAAGAACGTTTAATGAAGGCATTGCAGCAAAGAAGGAAGAATATGGCCAAGCGTGCGGAGGAAACGAACAAGAAGCAGGTCTCCGAGGAAGTAGAAGCCAAACCAGTGAAGGAAATTGCCAAGGAATTGGATGACGACAAAGAGAATCTCATTCAGATTCATTATCCTGATGCTGAAATGATGCTCTCTGAGGCCGAGACAATCCGACAAGACCAACACTCGCCCGTGCCTCCTGAGCCTACCCCTGAGCTTGTGCCCAAGTCAACCCTTGAACCCGCCTTCCAGCCTGTTTATGGTTCCACTCCTGAACTTGCCCCCGAACCCGTTCCTGAGGCCATTACTGAATCCGTTCCTGAGCTCGTTGTGGATGCAGTTGCTGAACCTATTTCCGAACCTGCTCCCCAAACTACGCTCGAACCTGTTGGTTCCGATACGGTTCTCGAACCCGCCTTTGAGCCTGTTCCCAAGCCCATTATTGAACATGCTCCTGAGCTGGTCGCCGAGGCAGTTGCTGAGCCCATTTCTGAACCTGCGCCTGAGCCTGTTAACCGAAATTCTGAAGCTGCCCTCGAATCAGTCGCCGAACCAGTCACCGAATCAATCGTTGAGTCTGCTGCGACGCCTAAGCCAGAGGAACCTTCTGAGCCCCTCGAGGCTAAATCAGAACCAATCGCCGATCTTCCTCTTGCCGACGAGGATGGTTCATCCTCTACCACAAATGTCGACAATGCTATCCCAGCTGATCGCGCTGCTACACCTTCAGAGACTGTCGAGGTGGAAACACTGCAGGCACCCCCTGAGGATGAAACACGCCCTGAGCACGAGGACCCCGCAATGCCCAGTCTCGCCCCACCTACCTTTAATCTTGATGTTCCACTTCAAAATGAGCCTTCGGACGTTCCGCGACCCGATCCAGGCATCCCTGAAACACGTATAGAAATTCCCCCAGTTGCACATGTGCCAACTGACGAGCTTTCTGAGGTGCCTATCTCAGAAAAGGTCGTTCAGGCGGGTTCCCTCCCCTCCGCACCCTCTATTACCCCCCCAGAGAGCACTGGCACGGAAACCCCAGCCGCCCCTGTCCGCGTCTCAATCGAAGTGGACGAGCAGACTCCTGATCACCCAATTGCGGAGAAAGCCGAGCCTCTTCCCCTGGATCAGAGGCGCAAGGTTCGTCTAGAACCTATTCAAGTTCCTACCCCAGATTACTCGGACGACGATAATCTCCTTTCCGACGATTCATTCATGGAGGAATTAACCTCAGCTACTGTCCAGGAGGCCAGACCGGTATCTGTGAAATCTCCCAACCCCGCCGATCACACCTGGAAGAATTCACGTGCCGTCTCAAGCCCATTCTCCATGGGATCATCGTCTGGTATGCAGGCTCTGGCAGTGGGCCGATCCATTTCTAGCTCTCACTCTGAAAACGGCCCCGCTACGCCGGTACTTATGGCCAAGAAGATCAACGTCTCATCTGGAATTTCCAGTCGCATCAAAGCGCTTGAAAAGTTTTCGAGCCGGGAAGGTACTCCCTCGGGCGCGAGCCCGGCTATGGGTGGGCCATCGGCCACCTCGTCTTTCGAGAACCTTCGCAAACGCGCATCTATCTCGGTGCCCAGTGGAAACCACGACACCGCTCCAGCAAGCACAATGCATTCTGCTCATATCCCCAATGGCTTTTCCCGTGTGCCGAGCGTGAATCGGCACGACCGTCGGGTGTCTGTGGATGTTACACGCCCTGCTAACTCTATTTCCGTGACGGCCCGCATCTTGCGCGATGCAGATACCTCTCCCGGGTCTTCTGGACTTGAGCCCTCGGAGTCCGATGTTCTCAACCTCCAGGCTAGTCCTTTGACTGTGGAGCATGAGACACCCGAGGCACCGCTTCCTCAGGTCTCGTCTATTGAGCCTTCCAACCTTCCCCAGGACCGAAGCATGTCTATGTCATCTACTACATCTAGTCGCGCGACGTCTCGCTCCAGCAGCCGCCCTGGGAGCCGTCCCGCAAGCCGCCCCTCTCTCAACTCGCGCTCTAGGACTGACGATAGCATTCAATCCGCTTCTCCCACACCCGAAGATAAGAAAGCATCTCGCACCTCGCGACTCATGCGCCGCATGTCATCGATCACATCCAACTCTCGCCGCAGCATTATCGGAGCCCTTAGCTCGCCAGTGAAGGAAGAGTATGTTCCCGCTCACACAAATGGGTCTAGCAAGGCCCCAGGGTCTAGTAGCTCGCGTACTTCAGAGCCCATTGACATTGGCGAGGTGAACGTCCAGTTCCCAGAAACTCTCCTGTGGAAGCGTCGGGTCATGCGCATTGATGAAGAGGGATACGTCGTTCTCACGCCTGGCACCAATGATGCCACCACCCGAAACATGACTAAACGCTACCATCTCAGCGAATTCCGCACTCCTTGTCTTCCTGATGAGGACATGCAGGAATTGCCCAACAGCATCTTGCTCGACTTCTTGGATGGAAATACGCTCCAGTGTGCTTGTGAATCTAGACAGGGGCAAGCTTCTGCTCTTCAAAGTAAGTATCCATTGCACTTCGAAATCCGAGAATAAATAACTAATCATCTACAGCTCTCATCAAGGCCCACAGTGCCCACCAGCAATAATCCCGGCTCAAAGGATAGGATTCCGATAGTCCTGTCCATTTTCATTCTCTTCTGGGCCTCGCCCCCTTTCCCCTTTCCTACACGCATCTTGCTGAACCTCCTTCGAGATCTATTTCCTATCTCTACAATCCTCTCTGTATCTCTATCTCTTATCTCTCAAATCTGGTGTGTATGTGTTGTGATATATGTGGCATGTTCTTGGTATACCCCTCCGAGTCAAAAGAGCTTCTCCTCTTTCTATTTCTTTTTCCTTTCTCTCAATATCTACTGTTCTTCGACATGTACAGACAGACAGACAGTATTTTTTTTGTCTCTCCTTTTGCTCGCTTTTTTTATTGACTTTCCTCTTGCATACACACTCTATGTCTTTGCATAGAGTGTTGGTGTTTTATTCAATGCACTTTGTTCTCTTCCCTTGAGTTCTAGAAGTTTTTATTCTAATCTGGTTATTGATTCTTCTTACTAAAGTTGGAACTGGAAGTGTATGTGAAAGGTCCTTTTCGTTCTACCTACGGAGTACTTTGGGCAGGGGTATCAAGTGGAAAGAAATAAAAGCCCAATCCGAAAGAATCATCAGCAATGGTCTCCATCAAACCTCTAGGGTCGTGTCCAGCAAATTCGTTCCGCAGATATCCTTCTCAACACCGCCTTTCTAGCTTACAGCAATGAGCAAAGCTTGGAATATTGGGTATCTCTGTCGATAAATAGTTAGACAGTATTCCAGCTGCGAATGAGAAGTTGGCAACATACTGTAGGAAGAGCTCTGTGAATGCGCGGCACTGTATTCTAGTCCTATCCACTGACTTGTATCTTGTAATCAAGTCCAGGGATATCAGGGATGGATCAACCGTATTTCAAATTTCCGAAGTCGTAGCACATAACGATCGTTAATTTCACCAGATCAGGCGTATCCATTCGCAAGATCATCAAGCTCCTGATCTTCATCATCTTCGTCGTCGATCTGCTCGGTCTCTGGAATGGATCTCTCTTCATCCGGAAGGTCGCCGTTCGCGGTGCCATTTTGTTTACTTGAGTAGAACTCTGGGAATGCAGCGCGCATTTGGAGCACGTGTGCGTCGATGACGTATTGCATGAGATTGTTGACGGGGAAGGAAGAATGCATGCGTTTCTCCGCTTCCATCAACTCAACCTTCATCTGTGTTTCCCACTCATGCTCGCCGGCATGGTCACCGATAAGCTTCTTGCGCTCAATTCTGTCGGTGGTCGAGATTATCTTCTCGCATCCAGGCATGCGACATGTCCAGGTATCAGGTATCTCGTCGATGATATCTTCAACTTCCTGTGATGTATCTGGAGTTGGATCCCGCTCTGGGGTGGAAAGCTTTTGGCTTGTTGGCGACGAAGATACGGGTGGTGTCTGGGGCTTGTCTTTCTTGATATTGTCCTTGAATAGGCTCTTCATAAGAGAGGAGCTGGCACCGCTCGAAGCTGCTAAGAATGAGCGAGTGCGAGGCTTTGTGGCTGCGAATGGATCTCTGATTAATTCATGGCCGCGGGTTTTGCTGGGTGTTTCGATTTCATCGATTTCATCCGTGTCCTCTTGGTCTTCTTCGTCGTTGGATTCGACTGTCTGCTGGTTTGTGGAGGCATTGCGGTTTCGTTTGCCGGTCACTTTATTGGAGACTGTGTGGACTTTTGGGCGTAGTACAGACTTCTGAGTCCGGCCGTACCGTTCGTCGTCGCTGGATTCTTCCTGCGAATCCAGGGGAGTTAAGAGTGCAGCTGGCAGAGGGGCGGATTTCGTGGATGCATGTGTGAGTTCCCTATGGATGACATAACGGGGCCATCTGAAGTCTTCTTCGTCCATCATTTCCAGCACGGCATCTGCCCTGATAGCAATAATTTTCTGGGCATCTTCCTTGCTGAAAGAGAACCGTTCTGCCAAGCGTTCTCCCAGTAGGTCGATATGCAGGCGGCGCTTTGCCAAGTGACCTTCTTCTCTGAGGTCCTTGAGCAAGTGATAGATGGCATCGGCTTGTGACTTTGAGATTGCTGCGGGTTGATGTCGAGGAGTTGCCACTTCTGGTTCGTCTTGGGGTTCGGTTTCACTTTCCTCAGAGGGCGAAAGCTCCTCCATTAGCCTATTATAGTCATCCTAGGATTCTTGTCAGTACGTCTATAGACAATCGTAAATAAGGGTGCTTTCTAATTCACATTGAATTGGCGACGTAGATGGACGAAGACATTTGTCTTTTTCCAATCCACATCCGAATCACCTTGGATCATGCAGCGAAGCAAGAAGGTGGCATGCATCGCAAAGACCTCAGCTGACTGTTCTCGGGTTTCACACGAGCCATATGTGTGGTATGTGTACTAAGGGTAGATGAATATTAGACCTCGGTTTGTATACATAACCCAGAATCGAAAGACTCACTTGTTCACAGAGACTCCTAAATGACGGATTGATCTGTTTCTTGCCTTGCTGATGTTTATCAACCAGGAAATACAACATATCAATAGCCTGGACCATGCGATTGTATGTGGGTGTGAAACCCTTGGCGGGCGAAATGATGTCGTACCAGCCCGCCTTACCAGCAACCCAGAGCTCAATGCTCTTATCTTCAGTTTGACCGTAGGCATAGTGTGTGACCTCATCGATAATAATGCGCTTAGGGGGGTTGTCCGGGTTGAGCACTGGTGAGCGAGTGACTGGTCAGCAAGCTGCTTGGTAAACACGCATTGATACGACGATACACACCTAAGTGTTCCTGGTCTTCACGAAGTGGCTCTAGGCAACCAATCACCTGTACTGGGTTCTGCTCGGTAGCATCCAGTAGATTTGCATATAGCATCTTCCCAGGCTTTAGGACCTTCACATCGGTCAGGCCGAACTCCCACCAATCATTCTCATCAGTGATAGAGGGATCGGTGGGAGCTAGGACGGTTTCTTCGCGGGACGTCATGGTGGAATTGGCATGGTGTCGACGGATGTAGAAGTAACAATAATGAGGCTAAGTTGAGCAAAGTAAATGAGAAGAAAGTGAGTTGGAATGGAAGCTTGTAGTTGTCGAAGTCATTGGTCAGTAAATTACAGATACCAGTTACCTGCAATTAATTACAAGTTTCTGCCTTGTTTATCGGGAGATTATCATCACGTGCATAATTACATAAGATGGGGTTTAAGGTTACAGGATCCACTAAATTAAACTCCAGTCTATCCATGGATGTACAGTATGTGTATGTTGTATGAGATTTAGACCTTCAAAAGGATATGTATATGCTATGATATATGCCTAGGTATACTACATATGAAGTTTATGATAAGAAGAAATATAATGTCATTTCTTTAATAAATAAAAATGGTCCTCAGCGCACACAGAGTTCAGTCATATGTGCTTTACCCACTATGAGAGTGTCTCTGTTAATGCGGGTTCTGGTGCTGAAATTATTCTACCGAGAATGAATGACAGCTCCCTGCTTTTTCATGATTTTCTCATCTAATTCCTTCCCTAACTATCAAAATTTATATACTACATTTACAACTCAGAGATAAACCAACCTGGGGTTTCACTGTCTACCACAACTATGTATACTACTAAGAACTACCGGGATGTCTACTAAGTTTTGATGTTAGACGTGTGATATATGTCTATTTTGAACATATTTAATTTAGACTTCTCTGAATACTTTGTCTTATCTAGCCGTGGATTGTTTATAATGAAGAAATCCATAAATCTCTACCTAATCGCTATGACCAAGTCTCCATTTGTCAAAAAAATCCGTATATTCATTTTCCTGATATTTGAGAATCAACATTGAAAGCTGTTTTTTGACATGGGTGGTATAAATGTAAACATTCTTCCTTTCCTGGATTATGACGTCAGAGAGAAGTGGACAAAAGTCCACGTTCCTCAAACTCGCATGGCTTAGTGGTGAGATCCTCGGTTTAACTCCGAGTGTGATTTCCTTTTTTTTTTTCTTTTTACTCTTAAGAGTTATTGTGTCTTCAAGGTCAAAAAAGCAGACACCCAAGGTAAGTATGTGGGTACGAGATCCGCAGCCGTTCCTGGTATTTGACACATGTCTGCGGGATCGACATCTTTGTCCCATACTATCTACACACTTCCCCCTACTCGTCTCAACTTTCAAGTCTCTCACCATGTCCACCTTGGACGAAATACTTAACCGACAGCGACCCGGACCATGGCAAAAGTTCTGGGCCCAGCCTTGCATTTTTCTCGCACAGAAGCTTTACAGTTGGCATCAACCCATTCCAGCTACGCCAATCACACGTCCTATTGCTATCGTCTGCATCTCCGATACTCATAACACCCAAATCAGTATTCCAGACGGAGACGTCTTGATTCATGCTGGTGACCTCACGCAATCGGGGACTTTCAAGGAGCTCCAGACAGCACTCACCTGGCTAAGCGCCCAGCCTCACTCAACTAAGATCGTTATTGCTGGTAATCATGATCTTTTACTTGATTCAACACGGGATGATCCATCGTGCCAGGCAGCCTCTGAGCGGGCCCAGCTAAACTGGGGCGACATTATTTACCTAGAAAATCAGGAAGTAACCATTTCTTGTCCGAATGGTCGTCAGCTGCGAGTCTATGGAAGTCCTTACTCTGCGCATTATGGTAACTGGGCATTCCAATATCCCAAGGATCAAAATGTATGGGATAGCTCAGTGCCAGATGGAATCGATATACTCATCACTCACAGTCCACCACTTGCTCATCTTGACTTACTAAAGTTGGGCTGTGCTCATCTACTACGGACACTATGGAGAGTGAAACCAAGACTGCATGTGTTCGGACATGTCCATGAAGGTGCAGGCACCGATTGGATGCTGTTTAATGGACTCCAAAATGCGTATGAGCGCACCGTCGCTGCCAGAGGTGGTGTGAAGAATCTTCTATCTACAATATGGGAGTTCGCCAAAGCGTATGTCCGCCCGCCTACGGAAGCACAATGTTTGCTTGTGAATGCCTCTATTGTTGGAGGTTTACGGGATAATGAACGGAGGCAGGCTATCAAAGTCTTTATTTAATATCTTGCTATGCACATGGACAAGCGTCACGATGACTAAGATTTTGTAAAAGGGACCTTAAACCTCTTTTAGGGTTGCTATTTTCAGTCACCAATTTACTTCAATTAGCGTTGTTGTTTAATATCTATATCCCTATTTATGATCTAAAAGCCTTGTATATCAAAATCATACAAATCGCCTTGTGGTCCCAAAGAACTGCCGTAAAGGCGGGAACCAAATCTCTACCAAAATAACTTTTTTCCATTTTCGAACTCCCATCTCCCCAGATGCCATTCCCTCCAGGCTTCCGACTTTTTCGCACCACAATGTCCGGCGAAAAGATCCTCGAAGGCGTATTCGGTAAGCTTAAGTCCAACCAAAGCAAGACATCAATCTAACTTCTCCAGCCGTCCATAAGCCGCAAGGCGTAACCTCCGCCGACGTGATCCGCACCTTGCAGAAACACTTCAACCCCTCCAAAACATTCAGACCATGGCTAGAAGAAGAACGCGCCCGTCGCGATCGCGAGAGCCAATTCCAGCGCAAACGCCGTCGCCACCAACGCCTCGACGTCAAGATCGGCCACGGCGGAACCCTAGACCCGCTCGCGACAGGCGTGCTCATCACCGGAATTGGAAAGGGAACAAAGTCCCTCCAGGATTTCCTGGCTTGCACTAAGAGCTACGAAACCATTGTCACCTTCGGCGCGGAGACGGATACCTACGACCGTCTTGGGAAGATCGTGCGTCGCGCGCCCTACGAACATATCACGCGCGAAGCAGTCGAGAAAGCGCTGGAGCAGTTCCGCGGGAAAATTATGCAGAAGCCGCCTATTTTTTCTGCTTTGAGGGTGAATGGAAAGAAGTTGTACGAGTATGCGCGTGAAGGCACGGTGCCGCCGGTTGAGATTAAACATCGGCCTGTTGAGGTCTTGAATATGGAGATTGTGGAGTGGTACGAGCCTGGCACGCATGAGTACAAATGGCCCGAGGAGGAAATGACTGGTGATGAGAAGGCTGTCGCTGAGAAGCTTCTTGATCAGGAATCCTCTGCATCGGCTGACGCTGCGACCCAAGTCCCTGAAGCCTCTTCTACTAAGCGGAAGTCGCCACCAGCAGATGAGGTGAAGGATGATAGTGCGGAGGCTAAGAAGCAAAAGGTGTCTGAGACTGAGGCTGCGCCTGCACCTGAGCCTACTGCCCCCGAACCTGCAACCACAGAGACCCCTGTTGTGCCTGCAGAGGAGCCCAAGCCCCAGCCTCCGGCTGTGAAGATCAAAATGACTGTCACGTCGGGCTTCTATGTCCGCTCACTGGCACATGATCTGGGCAAGGCTGTTGGTAGCTGTGCTCTGATGAGCGAGCTAGTGCGCAGTCGTCAAGGTGACTATGAACTCTCCCCTGACCGGGTTTTGGAGTACAAGGACCTTGAGGCCGGCGAAGAGGTCTGGGGACCGAAGGTGGAGAAGTTCCTGACAGAGTGGGAGGAGAAGAGAGCCGCCAAGGCTGAAGCTGAAGCAGCTCAATAGATTATACAGTCTCTTAAAAATGATATAGCATTTGTATAGACTTGCTATATATAATATCAACACTACAATACAATCTACTATGCACCAGACCACATCTTGCCTTTTATGCGTAACATACCTCGGTACTTGGCGTAGAATGTCTGCAACTCGAAACTCTTCACAGAGCTCACCTCTTGTCGCTATAGCTACAAAGTCTCATATGCACAGGTGATAGAGATAATAAATCAAAACTGCCATTTTTTGGTTATCCAGACCCAAGCGAGAAAAAATAATTACATGATGCACGATACAAATGCAATATCACCACATAACCCACGTCAAAACGATTAGTTGCGTCCCTTGGCTTGGACTCTCTTGCTCTTGCCGGGTCGCTTTGCGCCACCCTTCATCTTCTTAGCGGAGAAGTTGCTCAGATCGCCGCTGGACGCGGCATCACCGCTCTTAGCATGACGCTTCCTACCTCCGAATCCGAACTTGGCGTCCTTCTTCTGGCGCTTATTGCCACCAGGGCCATCACCGCGGCTACGCTTCTTGTCGGGCTGGGTAGCCTCGTCAATAGCAATGTCGAACATATCATTGGCGTCGTCAGTGGGGGCAGAGCCGTCAGCCTTGCGCTCTGTGAAAAATCAGGTTAGCGATGCAAAACTTAGATATATCAATAGTAAAGGTGAAAACGTACTCTTCTTAAGGGTGTTGATCTTCTCCAACATCTCACGCTTCTCCTTGTGTCTCTGCTGCAACTTGGAGTTCTGGACCTGCTTGCCGAACTTCTTAAGATCACGCTGGCGGCGCGCCTCAGCAGAAGCCTTCTTGCTAGCAGCCTCTTCGTAAAGCTTCTTCTTGATCAAAGCCATGTGCTCGTCGTTCTTCACCATCTCCGCGAAGTAATCGCCCGGCCGTGTGAAGGGAACGCCTTCCTTCTTCAGCAGACCACGGGCCTCGGTAGCAGCAACCTGGCAGACCTTGTAGAAGGCCAATTCACGGTTCAGATCGTCATTGGCGTCTTCGATCTCGATCGGCTCTTTCGAGACTAGCGAATTGTGCTCTGAGAATGGGGTCTGGGGGCCGATGAAAGAAATGCGCTTGAGGGCGGAGAGGATAGCGGCAGAGTTGTTGATTGTCAAACGTTGGTGGGGGACGACATCCTCGCGCTCATCTTCATCAAGGTCGGAGAGTGGGATATCTTCTTCTTCCTCTTCTTCCTCATCTTCCATCTCCTCGTCCTGGTCAACCTCTTCCTCTTCTTCCTCTTCGGCGTCAGAGCTGGCAGCCTTCTCTTCCTCCTTCTTCTCTTCCTCCACAACCTTGTCTTCTGGGGCAGGAGCAGTCTTCTTAGCCTTCTTCTTTTCCGCGGCCTTGATCAATTTCTTCTGCTTCTCGGCCTCGAAATCACGGCCCTTGTGGGCATCGAGAGCCTGGAGCAACTTGCTTCGTTTAACCATTGTTGCGTTGTGTTAAAATACAAACACAAATTCGTATTTTGGGGTAAGGTGAAAGGGAATTGAAAAGAGGAAAGCAACTTGCTATCAAACCGGCATCAGAGAATCCACGGGATTTTTTTGAAATTGCGCTAGCCCCGATCAAGCTAGCGCCACCGATAAGACCGCGCTATTCCACACATAGCAATATCTCGGAAATACATATCATCCGCTCCCTTATCGCGTCCACCGCCCTGTCAACTGTACAACATACTGTCTCCCTCTACAACAGTCTATACGAGTACATACATAGTCTCACAATGGTCGACGATTCCAAATCTCCTTCTCCAGACAAGCTCTCTTCCCTGCCTGAGGGCGAGTCTCTTCTATCCCAACCGGTACATACCTTTGCTCTAAACCCCACTTGTCGTTACTAAACGCCCTTAGAACTCCGATGCCCAAGGCCAGCTCACCGCAGCTGTGGACGATCTGCTTAATGAACTCCAAAGCAAATTTGACGCTGTCTCAACGGAGATGTTCGGGAAATGTGAGTCCCTACTCCATCCATATCCACCAATGCATCTTCATACTTGCGATTGCGAACTAATGCTCATGCGCAGTGGATGACATGACCAAACGCCTTGATGAGCTAGAGGCGTCTCTAACTGCAGCTGCGAGTGCTGGTGCCCCAAGTCCGGCAAAATAAATATGAACGCCTTCTATACTCCAATTTTGTGCATTCTTTCTTCGCGTGGCGTTTTTGGCAAGCGCTGCATTTTTGGGCTAGCCCTGCCGAACCATGTACCAACCTTGGGATAGCCCAACACATATTTATGGCATGCATGCTGTTTTCTGAAGGTGTGCATTGGATGGCCGTGTAGCATTGGCACCGGCCTGTGGGATTCATACTTATGCTTTACGATTTCATAGATACCCTACAATCAAACGAGGATTCTCGTACAGAAGAACTATGTTTATTGATTTACTTGCATGGATCTAGTTCATAATCATAGACATATTTGAGAGGGTGAAAGGCCCCAAGATCCGCACTCAATTCGTACAATATACAGCATCAAGCCAACATTTTCGTATACATTCAATACATTTCCTTTGAATTGATGCCTTACAGCAGTCCCGGTCCTCGGTCTAGAATCAGTGACTAGAGCCTTAAGCCAAAAACCCAAGCGGGAAAATACAAACATCCAGAAATAACAATGGCAAGTACTTAAAGCTCATCGTGCTTCTCCTCGCCAACAAAGCGGCTGAGAATGTTGCTGCGAGAGAGGATATCATCCAACTTCTCGGGGGCTGAGCCACCCTTGGCCAGGACCTTGCGGAGACGAGTGAGCTCCTTGACGGCGTAGCCCTCGTTCTTGCTCAGCTTCTCTGCAGCCTTGACGTAGTACTCAGCGTACTTATCGGGCAGACCCTCGGCGGCCTTCTTAACCTCAGTCACCAGCTCATCGAACTTCTTCGCCGCGACGTTCTTAGTAACGATCTCGTCCAGAGCGGCGATGGTGCCAGCCAAGCTGTCAAGACCACCACCGACAGTACGGTGTGTACCAGCCTTCTCGTTGACGAACTTGACAAAGGCCTCCTCAGATCGTGCACCGGAGTACGCCTCGGCCTCGGTGGAGCCCTTGGGGAAGAACTTGATTGTAGGGAAACCGGTAATACCCTGTTCCTTGGAGAGGGCGCGGGAGTTCTCAGCCTCGGCGTCGACCTTGGCGATAACAACGCCGGACTCAAGGGCGAAGTCCTTGGCGAGGGATTCCCAGGTAGGAGCGAGGGACTTGCAGTCTAAACAGAAGACGAATAATTAGCAAAACAAATTAGACCAGAGTCAATTAAGGAACCAACTTACGGCCACACCACGGCGCGGTGAAAGCAACCAGCACATCCTTATCGCTACCAACAACGGTCTTGAAAGAAGCATCGTTCAGCATCTCAACCTTGCTAACCTCCTTCTGCGCGCTACGAGGCTTGATGCCGGTCTTCTCGGTGACGAAGGCAGACAAGCTCTCGAGATCACGAGCACCCTTGTACTCCTCAGGTTTATCGCTCTTTCCATCGAACCACTTGACGGTGGGGAAACCCTGGATACCGAAGCGCTTGCCGAGCGAGCGGTTCTCATCGGCGTCGACCTTGGCGATGGTGACCTTGTCTTCGGCGAAAGCGAAGGTCTGTGCAAGCTCCTCGTAAATGGGGGCGAGGGTCTTGCAGTGGCCACACCAGGGAGCGAAGAATTCGACCAGTGCGGGCTTGCCGGTCAGGACGACTTCATCGAAGTTGGTGGGGAGTAGGTCTTTCACTACGGAGCCTGCAGTAGCGAAGCCGCTAAGGACTGAGAGAGCTCCGACGAGTAGGAAGCTCAAGCGTGCCATTGCGTATATGGATTTAAATGTGAATATACTTGGGAAAGTAGTTCACAAGGAAATCGGGTGGATGACGGAGTTAAAGCTCGGGGGGCGATGACAAACAAAGCCGAAGAGGCCACTTGGTCCACAGCTCCGCAGATCACATCCATCTATTTTCAATACATGACATCGCTATAGATTACTATATTCTTATTATTCCGTTTTTGGGTGGTATCTTTTCTTGATTTGTTTTTGTCTCTGTTGCTACCTGGGTAGTTAGTAATACACTGGAGAATTGTCGGTATCGCATTTTTTTGAGTCAAGATCGAAGCTGTTAGCATAAACTTCAATTGCAAGCTCTTAACCCAGAATTCCCGCGGTGGTTGATGTTGGCAAAGCTTGCCCATATCATCGTCTCTCTGCCAGCCACTTGTTTGCATCTTCCCAGAACTTTGCTTCCTTAAACTCCTTGCCCGTACTCTGTGTACCTGCGTAAACCTATCTGAAGATCAGCTTTTGGTCCATATTCAGTAGTCATCAGGCAATACGAACCGCATCCCACAGCTTGAATGCCAAATCCAAGTTTCCAATAAAGCTCTCGCTGTGTTGGAACCATTCCTTGCCCTTTGCCTTCACATCCGCTCGAGCCTCAGGCGATGTCGGGTTTGCCTGAAGCGGGAGGTCGTCGAGATAAGTCCGAACAGCAATTCCAAGTCCACAGTCGTTATCATCAATAAACGGAAGCCTAAAAGAACAGGTTAGAACAACAACCCAGATCAAGCGTAGATAGTCTAGAAGGAACATACTTGATAGCCATCTCAGTCCAGTCGTTGCGATCCCGGTCAGCGTCACCGCTGAGCAGCAAACCAGCCAATACCACCTCGACCAGATTCCTCATTGCGGAGCGCACCTCAGAAATCAAAGAGCGGTAGCAAAGAAGCTGACGGCTCAAAGGTCCAGAATATCCAATGCTCTTGTGCTGAAGCTTGGCAACGCATGCGACACGTGAAACTAGCATATTGAAAGTCTTGTCCTCTTCTGAACCTCTCATGGGACCGCCAGATACATGTGAAAACCACTGCTTGGTGTTAAGGAGACCCAGGCGAATCATCTCAATAGCAATGAATATAGGTTCCTCGAGGTTATCCGAAGGTTCGATAGTCGACAAGGCCTGCACTAGACACTGACCCCACGGAGTGAGATTGTGCTTGTCATCGACGTATCCACGCAATTGCAGGAAGCGCCATGTAACATTAGATAAGATATCTTCCTGCGATGAAAGTACCTTCGGAAGCTGTTAGTTATCGTAAGCAACGTCAAATATGAGTAAACCCACAGGTGTTTCTTTATTGGCAAATGACTTGGACACGAAGTCAGAGTCGGTTAAGCTCTGGACAGCAAACTTAAAGGATCCGCGAGGCGCCTGCAGCTTCTTGATGCTTTCGGGGAATTGTTCTCCGTGGATCTTCCAAGGATGGATGGTATCCTTGACTGAGGGGATGCCCTTGAGATTGATCGTCCGCTCTGAGTTCTCATCGAACCATAGGCGGATTCGAATGACTTTTGTTTGGTAGAATCGATGAAGCGAATTTGCTAGAAGGCAAATAGATTGAGTGCGGACAGGTGTCAAAATATCACCCACAAGCTGGCGGTAAATCTCGGAGTCTTCAGTACCCAGCGGTAGCGAGATGCGAACCTCGCCAGTTGTGAGGAAGTTGGGTACATCAGCTCCAATGATACCTTTAGAAAGATAGAAGTATAACTCCTCCGGAAGACGCTGCCCGATAAGCTCATGCATATCCGACGAGGTATTCTCTGGATCCATGGGACCGACTCGACCATCGACATCAATATAGACATGGTGCTTCACTATCATATACGCTCGCTTGTACAGGTCTGCGTATTGAAGTTCCTGCATACGACGATCCTCTTCAAATTGGGCGCACAGTGTCAATGCACTACGTCCAGCTGCATTGAACATCGGCAACGCATCACGAATGGTGGGGCTTTTTCCGGGGTAAGCAGGGTTCTCGAAAAGTGGGAGGGATCGCAGGAAAGGGGAGCCCAGTAGTAAACAGAAGTCCAGGAATTGTTCATTGGAAAGTCGGCCCAGCTCCTCCTGGCAGGTTTGCTTTGTGATCCAGAAGAATTGCGCGGGCTCTGTGTCGATACGGGTGACTAGCTTGTCAAGGTCAAACAAAAGGGCTTCGGAGGGGGCAAAAACAGCATCAACAACAGGGTTGCTACCACGGGCAAGGTAGGAGAGCTGTTCAAATAAATTGGTTAACACTTCACAATACAACCATGGCGCATAGGGTAACCATTCACCTGAGCCGCGGCGCTGTATGGCGCTACGATGAATTCGACTCCGTTCTGGGCTAAAATTCGTTGCAGGAACTTGAAGAGGGTCTCCGGGGGCGGGGTGCCTGGGGATCCGGTTGTGTCAGCGAACATAGGGAAGCTTCGCTGTGAGTCAAAGAATCGACAAAGGGTTTCCAGGTCCATCACCGGGGGGAAAGTGAGATAAGGATAGAAATAGATCATACCCGCACTGCTGAATGCATCGACCACCTGGTCTGCTTGTTGCTGGTCGTAAAGTTCCCAGGCTTGTTCGAATGAGCGCGACGTTGCAGGCTGGGTGCGCTGCTCCTTCTTGCCGAATTCCAATCCATTGAAGACGAAGATAGTGGCGACACCAAGGTTCTTGAAAGTCTGTAGTTCCTTTTCGATGTTGGTCCTCAAGGCGAACGGGAATCCGCCTAGTGCGCCTAGGAGCGCTTCCCGGGTTGACTGGTTCACGAGGTGTTGGTTGATGTAGTGCGCTGCATCGATGCCAACGACGGCGCCCTTCAATGCTGATAGAGGCAGGGACTGGGTACGGCCAATGACCCATTCATCGAGAGGACGGACTAGCCAAGATAAAGGATTAGCTGGTGCGATTGTGGATTGTGGAGCTGTTGCGTACTCGGCATGGTTCTGGAGCTTGTCTGTTACGGGCTGAAAGCACGGCAACGCCGGGCATCAAAGCCCGAAGGTGGGAACAAGAGGGTATGACAAAAGTAAGAGCGGATCAAAAGCTCCGTTAGGATATGATGAATCGGAGCTGGGATTGTTTGGGGTTTTGGAATGAGGGAGGGCGAGATCACGAGGGGGGGGGAAGGCGGAGTTGGAGTTGGGCCCTTTTGTTTTTTTTGCCTTTTTAACGCATCACAGCACTTGTGTCACTTGTTTCAACCACTTCTTTTTTATTTTTTTAGGTCTTTTATCTTGTATTTGATTTAGTTATTTTATGTTCAGCTGCTTGAGCTCACTGTCTATCTGTTTATCTGTTCTATATAGAAGAATGTACGGTTTATAATGAAGTCATCCCCATATGTTTAAATAGAACAGTCCCACAAATCCAATCCACCACGTAATATAGTATGTTTATAGTGTAAAGTATATAACTCCATATTCCTACATAGTTAGACAGCTATTATCTTACTAAGTATCAGACATATTTATATCTCCAGGCTAAAAGGGCCTTGTATAAGCGGGGACAATGACACATCGGCGGGGTTCAAAGTTCATTTCGGATATCGCCTGAGCTCGGAATTGACCCAAAAAAACTGACTGGAGCTATTAAACAAGGAATTGTCATTGGTTGGATCGAATTTGATTATGAAGATATGCGATAGGATCACATGTGCGCTAATAGCTCAGCTATATATATTCACCTTTAACCCTAGCTCTTCTAAGTAACCTATTTCTATCAACTCTTCAAAATGGATAGCACAGTCCCAATTGAGCTACCCGTCATTGACATATCCAATCCCCATGACCCAGCCGTAGGGAAGGCCATGCTGGATGCTGCTGCAAAGTATGGCTTTTTATATGTCAACAGCAAAGGAACCGATTTCACCGTGGAGGATGTAGACCATGCATTCGGATTGGTAATATTTTCCTTCCAATCGACATCTATATGCACATCTAACCATTCCTATAGTCAAAAAAGTTCTTTTCATCTCCCACACAGGAGAAAGAAACATGCCAGATCCAGCAGAATGTTTGTGAACAGAAGACAAACAAACGTATTCAATCTAATTTCAATCTATAGAACCGAGGCTGGTCTGGAATGCATACAGAAACCCTCGACCCCGAGCATCAGCTGGTAGGTCGTACAGTTCCCTGGCATAGACTACGACTAACATTAGATATGACTAACAGACCGGAGACTTCAAAGAGTATGAACCAGCCATACATATATCTCCTTGAAATTCTCCCACTAACCACCCAACCAGAGCCATGAACTTCGGCGACTTCAAAGACGGCAAAGCCCAACAGCCTCTACCACCCTCACTAGCCCCCCACGAAGCAGAGATCAACAGCTTCAGCGAACTCTGCAACAAGACCTGCACCCGAATCCTGACTCTACTAGCCTTAGGTCTAGAGGTACGTAACCCCAATCTATATACCCTAGCATATCCACCTCGAATTATCATACCAACCAACCCAGATGCAAGAGGACTTCTTTACAACCCGCCACGACCCAACCAGAGGTCCGACAGGCAGCATCCTCCGGTACCTATATTACCCATCAATCTTCTCACCAACAACAGCAGCCTACAAGCACGACAAGGACGTGCGAGCGGGCGCGCACTCCGACTACGGCAGCATAACACTTCTCTTTCAGCGTCCCGGCCAGCCAGGTCTTGAGATCCTGACTCCAGAAGGCAGCTGGGCACCCGTGCCCATTGTGCCTGGCACCGAAGCCGAGGCTAAGGGGTATCCGTTCCCGCCTATCTTGGTGAATATCGGGGATTTGTTGAGTTATTGGACGGATGGGCTGTTGAAGTCGACTGTGCATCGTGTGGTGTTTCCGCTTGCTGAGCAGCGGAGCCCGAATCCGCAGGATCGGTATACGTTGGTTTACTTCTGTCATCCTGTTGATGAGACGGAGTTGGTGCCTGTTCCTAGTGGGATTGTTGCTGCGCATCGGGAGAAGACGGGGGGTGTTGCTGATGGGAGGGTTGGGTTTGGGGGTGGGGCGGGACATTTGGTACCTGGGAAGAGGCCTTTGACGGCGCATGGACATCTTATGTCAAGGTTGGAGGCTACGTATGGGTTTACTAAGGATGAGTGATGACCACCCATAGAGCCCTGGTGAGATGGGGACCAGATAGTTTCGATGCTTGGCGCTCTGCTAAGCCTGGATTACTTACCGACTAAATGTAGCTAATGGCTCATTTGAGTAAATGGAAACAGATTCATTCGTAAGATTGGGAATAAATTGTAAACGCCTGTGCCGTTGTGGCAAAGTGCAAACACACGAAAAGATAGGTCCTCCGGACATAGATGAGAGAATGATAGATGGGATGTGCCCAGATGACCACAACATAGCCAACACCTCATTGGCAATGATGCCCATCTACTAACATAGGAAACTCGTAATAGCGCAATTAGTTATGATGAGAAACAGATTGGCCCAAAAAAACATGAAAGGCAAAGGGAATATTGCCTCTGGTGAGGTTAGGATGAGATGTACAGTCATGAGAAATGGTCAAATGGGGATATGAGCAATAAATAAAAGGGCTCGCAAAGTGATGCCCTAGGACAATGAACCAAGATGAAGGCAAGCTGTGCGAGAAAGGGAATATGAAAAGGCTAGACATGTAAAAGGTATCGTCGGGTCGAAATGGAAACGCCGCCAGATTCTGAAATGCCATGCACAAGAGGAACCTTTGGAACAGAACGGAAGGGAGACGCAAGACGAATATGACGCTATGCGAGCCGGTATGCATGGAAATCAAAATCAAACTCCACTGGGGTCATTTGGTCGTATCAAGGGGTCGTATGGCACCAGTGCCGGTGATATACCCACGCAGATTTCTGGCAATCTTTGCTGCAGTATTTGGTGCGACGGCAACGTCGACACTTGGCGAACTGACGCTGGAACTCTTCCCACTTGCCGCACTTGTAATAGGCACATTGGCGGATGCCACCTCTCGCCTCATCTTTACGGCAGAGGTTCCTCATGACCACGCATGCCCAGTATTGCATGTCTTTGGAGTGGTGTCGAACAGTAAACTTCTCCACCAGGGGGAAGATGTTGACATCATCAGGCAGCAAGTACTCGTCTTCCTCCTCACACATATCAGTTGGCGTAGAGGGGTCGGCATTCTCATCTAGGAGATGGAGTTCGCGATCAATCTTCAACTTGGGGACAAGGTGAGACGACTGGAAGTACGATCGGAGGTTGCAGTATTTCGAGACATATGCTAGTAGTTGAAGGGACATCAAGACATCCTCATCACGAGGCATGGTTGTCAAGACTCCTTGGGCTGCTGGAGCATTGCGGTCACGAAGATACAAAGCGTAAGGGCTAGGAGCGAGAGTAGGAGAATTGGGGTTGTTGGTGGCTTGGGTAGGAGAGAGACCAAGTCCGCCATTGGCCTGCGTGTTGCCGTTATTAATGATGCTGCCGTCAACGGTGGAACGATGAGTAATGTTGAAAGTTTCCACCTCCGGGCCGCCCTCTTCAGAGGGATCATTGACGGTCAGGTCATGAGCGGTAGAGACATCATCTAGCATTGTTGTTTCCCGCTCTTCAACACTGTCAAGTTCCATCCGGTTCGGGAGCCCAACGATGGTTTCGGCAGGCTGTCCCATAGTGCTATCATCTCCCATGGTCGAATCTTCGCCATTGGCATCATCCGATTCACCGGAGCCCGACTGTTGCTGACGGATCAAAGGACGCTGCCGAGCGGCGATTGTTTGGGGAAGGCTTCGAGGCTGTGAGTGGAGGGGACCACTTGGGGTAGTCGGAGACTCGGGTTGCGAGACGATCCCAGTCTGCAAACCGGGAAGCATGCTAGGAAGACGCTCTGTGTCTCGTACAGGGCGCAGTCCGAACCCATCTGTGGTATCCATGGAGGGAACAGCTGTGGCAAGAGGCTGCATTGACCGTAGGCGAATGCTAGCACGTGGGAACCGCCCATCGTTGAGCCGATGGTTATGGGCTTCTTGGCCAAATGTACTGCGCTCCGGGGGGGATGTCATAGGGGCACGAGGAGGGGATGTGATATCCATGGCATCGGAGTCATTCGGCTGACTGTCTTGGTAGAAAGGCCGGGGAATTTCGATACTCGGCGGAGGGGCTTGTCGACGTGGTTGGTGCGACTCGACCTGCGAGTGTGACTCGACCTGGGTATCCGCATCCATAGGGGTGGAACGAGTAGAGACATCTCGGCTGGGACTGGGCTTTGACTGTCTGGAAGAAGCCTGCTTTTCGGAATCGGGATCGTTACGCGATCGTACTTTGTCCACCACCTTGATATAGTTGTTCAGAATGGTGGCAATGACAGGGACCATGTCGGCTTCCACCACTCTGGTTCTCACCCCCTCAGAACCTCGCACGCCGATGTTGACAACGCATTGGAAAGCGAGGCTCCATTTCCACATTTCCATCAAATCCTTGCTCCGACCTTCTTTGAGGATGCATACTAGTCGCTCGATGCCGCCATCGACGGTGAGGATGTCTCGAATTCGGGCTGACGAAGTTGTGAGGTATGCAAGATGATTGAGAGAGTTGATGAGCGGTAAGGTCGATGTGCAATCAAGGGCACGACGGTCATAGAGGGTGGTGGTGATGTTGACCGAGGCCTTGTTCACATTGGGAATACTAAAATTGACTTCCCGCATGATGAACGGCAACTGGAATGTGACGAAAAAGCGAGAGGATTATATGTATCGATGCAAGATGGCAGACAGAAATCGATCAGATGTAAAAATATAACGTTCGAGATGGAATTCCCAGATAGGACTGCGGATTAGGAACTCGCGAGAGAAATCAATCCAAAGACATCAGGTGAATATAGGTTGGATATAGATGAAATACCCTGAGTAGAAGGGGCGAAAGGCTTCAAGACTCAATAGGATGAGGCTAAGGAACGAGAAAGGGAAGGGGAAAAAATGAAAGAGAGACCAAATGCAAGATGCAATGAGACGATAGATGCGTCTACACAGTTATTCGATAGAAGATGGGTATTGTCGATGGAGGGGAAAGGGAGAAAAAGAGGAAGTTTGCGAAGGCAAAAGCGGAGAGCGTCAGGTGCCTCCTTAATATTACCAAATATGGGTTTCGCTGTACCCGATGTATTTGGCGCCACCTTGGGGGAATTATCTTTTCCACTTTGTTTTTTTTTTTTTTTTTCTTTCTTTTTTTTTGGTATTGACTCAAATATTGATGGAACATTATATATTACTATTTCTTTGTTCTCTTGTTTATCTTTTTTGTTATATGTTCCTCGAATCACATCACATTGAGTACCTCGGGACTTGCCACTTCACAAAATTACATATCACTTCTTCATATACCATTACATTGCCACATCGGTTCATTTTTTGTCAGAAATATGTATATATGTTGTACATTGTAATGCCTTGAAAGACAATTACCAAACTCTCCAGGTTATGCCTAACATGACAGACCAGTGGAGGTAGATCTTAAGCAATGACCATCACAATCCACCAATGATTCCGACTATTTGAATAGCTTCGGACTTTTGTCCTGACTAGAAGAAGTTCGGACCGAATTCCCCATAGAGTGGCCGGTTTTCGCTATTGTCCTTAAAATCTTCAGTGTGATGGATCGACACTAGAAATGAGTTGTGTTACATCTAAATTTTGTCGACGTCAAAGGCCTAAAATGACTAAATGACCAGGTCTCAAGATCAAAGTATATAAATCCTGGTTTTATATGTTGAAGTTGACCGCACACATCTTCCCGAGGTATATATATGTATTCACTATCAAAACCCTTTTGAATAGCCTGGATTTCGTAAACACGGCCCGTGAAACAGAACCCTGGAAATATTCCGTCTGGCCTGGACTTTCTATCCCCTTCTATCCCCTGATGGCTACACGTATAATGTACTGTAATATTGCCAGTGGGGGTTTTGAGTGTTCCCGATCACCTCATACTCCTTGACGCCGTTTCATCAGCCTTGAGCAGGGTAGTTTATTTTGAGAATGAGTTTAAACTTAGCAACAAACAATTGTCAGCAACTAACCGAGGACCAATTAAATATCCCCGCACAAGTGATGACATTGGCCCCCAAGGGCCATCACATCTCGACAGGGTTCACACGCGCTTGCGACTCTGTGGCGCACAGACCGAGATCTAAGATTAGAACTGCGAACTGCCGGGAATCCATATCCGCCTGTTGGCACCTTAAACTCTTTGGGGTTTCAAGTTTGCTCGTTTCATCTCCTAGGAGCAGGGCTGTGGAAAAACTAGCAAACAATAATTACATTGGCATGGAACGATAGATTGTACAAAGTACGTAGACCCCTGTCCAAGATCATCCTAGCCCCCACTAAACTAGTTCGGTTCTAACGGTGGACATTTGCTACAGAGCCCCATTGACAAATTCCAGGATCGAAATTGTATTCAATAGTTAGTTCTCCACAGTGGCAGGGGCCTTCGAACGTTCGCCTTTACAATGGTGCTTGTGTGAACTATGGGGGTTCTTTTAGTACTAGCGAGGTCCACTTGTGCCTTATGCGTACTCCGTGTGTTCATCTTAGTTCTGACAGTCTTCTTTATAAAAAAGAGGCACCTCGATTCATAGTCTATTATTGCCAAAGTACAGCGAGGCATGAACGGCATTGTCCCCGGTGTAGCAAGATATGATCATTCAAAAGAATCCCCGAAACTTTCCAACATCGACGTGTGGACTCTAATGGGATTCTAATTTTCCCCCTGGATACAATGCATTGCCCGGAGTCTTCTGTAACATGTCTTCCAACACCAGTCCATATCCAAATTTCTTATTTCATAGCTGGCGAGTACAATTACCTCTGAGACATTGCTTTACTAGGCTCACAGTACACTTGTGTGTAAGGAGCTAAAACCGCGAATCTGAATTTGCGTCTGCCCTTTGAAACCTATACACACTCGTGATACATCGTCTTCCGATCGCCTGCTACTTGGGTAACCAGAGATGCGCCGTTTACTCAGTAGATACAGGGCGAAGCATACTGCACGTGATATTGACATGTTATTTCCTTAAGAAAAAAAGGTCAGAACTTGGTCGCCTTCTATGTGCTACATGCCTGAAGCTGGTCGCCGTCAGCAGAGCCCCATGGGGGGCCTTGGAATCGTTTCTGAGATAATCTGCATTATGTTCTCGAATTGGAATATTTAGTGCAGATATTTGGAATATCGTGCGATATGGCGTAAATTATATAACTGATTCTACTTCAGTTGGGCTGAAGCTCATCCCTGAAACCAAGGGCGTGAGAATGTTGAATGGTGACACAGATATTGGTCGTCTCTCATATTTGGATTTATTTTCTCTGTCCATGGGAGGCTTCCTTGTCTACAATGCCGTATACCTTGCTGAGAATATGAGTCAGGGTATGGCTGCTAGGATATCAATGGCACAGAGTGAGATCCGTTTCATTCTCCCTAGTAAGCGCCATGACTCAAATAATGTAATAGACTTCGATTATCTCCATTATCTCGGTGTTGGCGGGTGCCTTGCAGCACCGAGCTGAGATGAGTTCACCCCTTTGATCGGGGGTTTGGATAATGACTGTACGTACAGCCAGCCCGGCAGATAATTGTGGCCTTAAAACCAATGAATTTTTACCGAGAGAGGAGGTTCGGGGTCCCACGATACTGGTTCAGTTTCCTATTCGTGCTTTAATATATGTACATGAGTAAGTAATCTCATTGCAAATCTCCGATGAGCATCTGCATGACAGACGCCATATTGAAGATCCCCACCGGGGATCTTGGCATCTAATATCCCTAGAGAGTGTACAGAGAACATGAACATTGACAAGGGCCCCTATATATGTATACATCTAGGGCAAACATATACAATATACCATATTAAAAAAAAAACGTTAGGCCAATTTACTAGGGAGCAATATCTGTAACATTGCAAATAATGATCGTCGAGACGAAGAGTAATACTCCATACTAGTAAGCCAAATATTGCCGAAATAAAAAAGGGGCCCAGCCCGCACAATCGGTGGAGACCTGAAATGGTGGATTGTTCAGAGAAAAAAGATCCCTGCTAATTCATTTAGATGAAATGCACTTAGCAACGAGAAACGGTTGGACCCGCTAGAAGAAGCTGAAGCCACGGTATACTCTGGGGTAGGTTTCATACACTCCTTCGTATATACCCAGCTCCGTACATTTTAAACTAGTATGAGATATAGTTGAGCAATTTAAATCACTTCAATGGCTAATATCCGATATTCAAATATCAAGACAATGGGTCAGCCACAGGGCCGTGCGCATAAACGAACGCTTTCTAGGAGATTTGAAGCTTGGCATGGATGGTTTAAGCATAGTTTGGGACCAAAATGAGAATTGAATAAAAGCATTAAGCCTCATGTATCGGATATAGAGCTCATATAAAGTGTTCAAGGAACTCTATAAGAATGGATATGCAGGATAATCCAATCTCCGTTAGCTCCAAAAAAATACCTCTTCGTAAACGGAAAAAGGGGGGACGCAAGGGTATCAATTTAGCTCGTGAAGAATGCATGTTGTACGGCACTTGATATGTCAGAGTCCATACAACCTTCATTTTATAAGAGCCGCGGGCGGTTAAATTTGTATGAAAAAAAAAACAAGATTTGCCGCTGGGATTTACTGTGTCTTTTTTGGATGATCTTTAGTAGCCGATCTTTTTAACGCCACAATTTCCCTTTCTCCTGAGATTGAGGGTTCAAAGTAATGATACAATTATAACAAAGTACATGCACGTCAGCTTTAGTTTGAATATCAACAAAAAAAAAAGAAGACCAGCGTTAGGTACCTGGGGAACTTGAAAGATGTGTATTGTATTAAACGGAGTACAGGGTCCCTCAAACTCCACTGAAAACAAAATGAAATTTGAAGCTTTGGAGTAAACTACATAATTACATACATCCATGGATACAATAAGTTACTTAAATATTTAACTTATGGAGTATGGAGTATGTATGCATATACATTTGTTACAAATTTCTTTCATGTATAATTTTAAAAAAACAAGAGTGTACTTCTAATCTCCATACAAATTGATAACAAATCAAAGTACCCCCTCTCATTTGCTGATTACCACTAGTAATATGCTGACCTCCCTCGCTCGGCCCGGGGGGTCAACCCCCTGTTCCTCTCTTCCTCTCCCTCTCTGGTGTGTTCCTTTTGATCCCGTTGGCTCTTTTCCCCCTCCCTTTTTTCCTTCTTTACTTATCCGTATTATGATCCAAGCCTGAGGCGCTTTAATCCGGTTCCGCCTTTCGATTCATTCTTCGCTCCACACAGCCCCCTCCCTACCCTTCCCCTCTTACCAATCTTGATTGTTTTTCTCCGGGGTACCGTTTCGATAAAATGGCCGATATGAGTGGTGAACAGATGCAGGCGAAGATCACTGCGGCTAGGCGTGAAGCCGAGGGTTTGAAGGACAAGATTAAGCGCAGAAAGGATGAACTGGCCGATACCTCCCGTGCGACTCCCATTGTTATCTCTTGAGGGTTTCCTCTTTTCTCTCTCCCAGGCTATTGTCAGCTGCCATCGTTCTGGGAGACTTGAATTCAATGTACTAACTTTCCCTTCTCTAGTTCGCCAAGTCGCGCAGAACCAGACTGATGCCCTACCACGAATTGGAATGAAGCCCCGACGCACGCTGAAAGGTCACCTCGCTAAGATTTATGCCATGCACTGGTCCACCGATCGGCGCCATCTCGTTTCGGCTTCGCAGGACGGAAAGCTCATCATCTGGGATGCCTACACGACAAACAAGGTTCATGCGATTCCCCTGCGCTCGTCCTGGGTCATGACCTGTGCCTATGCCCCGAGCGGAAACTACGTTGCTTGCGGTGGTCTCGACAATATTTGTTCGATTTATAACCTGTCTTCACGCGAAGGCCCAACTCGTGTCGCGCGCGAGCTCTCCGGACACTCGGGATATCTCTCCTGCTGTAGATTCATCAACGACCGCCGCATCATTACCTCTTCTGGCGACATGACCTGTATGCTGTGGGATATCGAGTCTGGAACCAAGGTCACCGAGTTCGCCGACCACCTGGGTGACGTGATGTCGATCAGCATCAACCCAACCAACCAGAACATCTTTGTTTCCGGTGCATGCGATGCTTTCGCCAAATTGTGGGATATCCGTACCGGAAAGTCCGTCCAGACATTCGCCGGCCACGAATCAGATATCAATGCCGTTCAGTTCTTCCCCGATGGCAATGCCTTCGGTACCGGCTCCGATGACACTTCCTGCCGTCTGTTCGATATCCGTGCCGACCGCGAACTTAACACCTACCAGGTAATTATCTTTTTTTCGACTCGCTGATCTTGTTGACAAAAACTGACATTGGATTTTCCCCTTATAGAGCGATCAAGTTCTGTGCGGTATCACTTCCGTTGCGTTCTCAGTATCCGGCCGGCTATTGTTCGCAGGTTACGATGATTTCGAGTGCAAGGTACGTGGAAGCCTTCTTCTAACAGCGAGATCAAACGCTAATCCATCATTTAGGTATGGGACGTTCTGCGTGGTGACAAGGTGGGTTCTTTGAGCGGCCACGAGAATCGCGTGAGCTGTCTCGGCGTCAGCAATGATGGCATCAGTCTATGCACTGGATCTTGGGATTCCCTTGTAAGTTTTCCTGCAATTGCCCATTCGAATGCATCTACTAACCTCTGATCTTCTCTCGTACAGCTCAAGGTCTGGGCCTGGTAAACCAACAAAACAAAACGCAAGATACCCCGTGTCAATCATTCTGCAATGCTCTTCTTCGAAATTTTTTAGGCTCGATGGTTCGAACCTCCGCCATTGTACGATAATAATCAATTACCGGGGAATCCCTTGGGTTCCCACGATAATACACTACCCGCGGCGCAGACATCGTCGTCGCATGCGATACGGAAGGCGATGGAGGTGGATGTGAGCGCTATGGGATGCTGTCCCGGCGAACAAACGATAGCGATGACACAATACTTGTTTGGACACGAGAGCGCGACGAGTTCCTGGATTGTCAATGGATGTACAGTGGCTGCGGCCAGCAGAAGGAAATGCTGGAACGAGTCAATCTATCTGACGCTTCCCCCGTTGCTCTTTCCTCTTGTTCCTTGATTTCCCATTTGACTTCTCGATAACGCCCTTTCCCCATCTTTTTTTTTTCTCTTGAATTTCTTTATCCCCCCTTTAGTTTACCTTTTTTTCGTTCTGGGTTACCTCCGCATTGGTCTCGACATGTGTTTTGTTGGCGAAGGCAAAAAGGAGGACCTGGTTGCCGGATTTTGGCCAGGATTTCTTTCGCCGACTTACCTATGCGTCACTTTATTATTCTCCCCTTTTCTCCTTTCTCTCCTATCTCCCCCCTTATTTGTGTCTCTAAAGAAAGAGTCTGTTGTACTTACTGTCTTTGCGTTGGAATCTCTTGCTCTGGGATTCTTTGGTGTCGGATTTTGATAATGTTTCGAGCAGCTCCAATTTCCATTTGTGAACTTTTTTTCAACTTCGATCCTCCGTTACGTACTGAAGATGTTCGGGCAGCTTCTTTTTGCTTGGCTTTTTGCAATGCAAGCGAGCATCAGACATAAGGTATGCATTGTTTTGAACCTCCAGCCGTAGGCTTGAACGTCCCTTGCCAAAGCATTGGGAAAATAGTCTCCAGGGTAATCAGGATGATGGCCCAGCATGTGTAGCATCGGATTTAAGATGGCTTTCCCCATAGCCTTTTGAGAAAATACTTTCCTAATGGCTCTTTGGCAAGGGAAACAATGTATAAGAACTTCTTTACAGTAGCATACTCACTATGAAATTCCTATTATTCTTATAGACTCGATACTACCATTTTGGGAATTGAAGGCTCTCGCATAAGTTCACTATCATCCAAGGTTATAGAAATGTCCATTGCACAAATTAAGCCCTTTTGTTCATCGGCCTATAAACTTGACAAAGCATCTACGCAGAACGACACCTGAAAAGACCGCCGAAAAGACAACACAGGGCCATAAAAGCCGCCCAGCAGTCCTGTCAGACGTTATACTTAGGAAAGTCCATTTCACAAGTTGAGACCATTCCCGTATTCTTTTGCCGTCGACCCGTTGACGAACTTGTCATGATTTTCCTTGTCAAGAGGTTTCGTGAATCCATCGGCAATATTGCCTTTGTATCGCCCTCATCAGGTTAATTTTCCCTTGAAAAATGCCATCCACGAAAAAACCCACTTCATATCTAACCAAAGTGGGCTGTTCTTACACGCCTTCTTCGACATCAAGAGTTGAGTGTCAACATTGTTCGCGAGCATCATGATCAGTGTCTCGGAAGTTCCAGTGCTTGTCCGAATGTGTACAGGAACCGAGAACAAGATACATTCTGAGTCTTCAACCCGACGGAATGCCATCCAGGCAATGGAGACAGTCTCCGGAAATTGATGTCGAGGCTTCCGTCGTCGGTAAGCATCTTAAGTAGGAATTTAACATGGTTTGGTGTTGTACCCTGAGAGTGACAGCCTATTCGACGATTATCCCTATGGTGAAAATTTTCTTGCTGAGCTTGCTGAGGAGAGGCGACATAGCCAGCTGCATACTCCGAACCTCTTGTATAAGCTTGCTATACACCGCTGCCAATTTACTGTTTCGTCGCTAGCTCTTCGCAGAGCTTGGATCTGTGTTGTAATAAAGGGTGTGGTATGAGCGCCAGAGGCAGTATTCCACGCTGCAAGTGTCGAAATGTAACAACAGACCAGTCATGCCGACGTGAATATCCAGAGTAAATGTAAGCAAGGTCAACACCAGGTGATGCGTTGATCAGGAGGTGTCAGAGGAGGGACATAAGGGAGAACATGAGCAGCCGGAGTCGTGAGAGGTAGGTGTAGGACTCAAAGTGATCTCTGGATGTTTTATGTTTCACTTTTGAGAAGATCATCATCATGTTGTCATTTGCTAACGAAAGGCTAGCACTGGTTTCTTGTCGTAGAGTCAAATGGCGGAAAGGTCGAGATATGCTGGTCGTAGATCATTCCAATATTGTGTGACTACTTTGGTTCGTCCGGATCTAGTGATGATGCCAGTAAAGGCATGAGGTGGCTTTGGTATAGGAGTGGGATTCATCTTGGTTGAGACAGTTAGAAAGGAAGAGAGAGACAAGAGAGAGACAAGAGAGAGACAAGAGAGAGACAAGAGAGAGACAAGAGAGAGACAAGAGAGAGACAAGAGAGAGACAAGAGAGAGACAAGAGAGAGACAAGAGAGAGACAAGAGAGAGACAAGAGAGATGAGACCTGTAGGTATGAACATACCTGTGAACTAATTAGTATATGGTATCGGGTTTGTCGTTCACAGCTCATGTTTTGTCTTTTCAGTGGTCTCTTTGGTAGTCTTCTCAGATATGACCAGCATATACGGGTAAGAACTAGATCGAGTCCCCGTGCCTCTTGATATAAACGCAAGAGTCTGACTTCATTGTGCACCCTCCTGATGTGATTGCCTAGATTCTTTTTCGACGCCAACGTCTTGTCACAACCAAGTTTCTCTGCGGGCGGGCACGAGATGCGGTTTTTTCTCCATCAATACGTTGATGAGGTTGGGAGACGAAGATGTCGAGGCTTCAGTAGAGTGAGCAGTATGATGATATGAGGCCTGAAATTGATTGACGGGTATATGAAGTTATCCATAAATCTCGGAACTGATTGATGTGCTATATCTCTTAGAAAGGTCAGTCTCACAAACCCATTCTCACTATTTTTTGCCCTTGACCTATAAAACTGAAAAGACATCTAAATAGAATGATATCTGAGAAGACTACCAAAGAGACCACGGATTTTGCAGCACTTTGGAGCCAGGAACTGGATAAACGCTAGGCGTTTCCGCCCTAGATGATGATCGCTCGCAGATGAGCTTAGTTGCGATAGGAAGTTTGCATCGCAAGGGAACGCAGACCTACATATAACATTTGATCACTTTTTTCTCATATAATCAATCTCTTCCTTCAGGCTTCAGTGCATGCCAGAAATGTGGAGTCAATATGTGAAGATGACTAGTGCAATGGAGTATATATGATTCCAAAATCACTAGGGTTAAGGCGCGCACAATATCAGCAACTCGGCCACGATATGGAGATAGATTAACAGAGGCTCACCAGCACAATGCGCGTGCCAGACAAATGATGAAGGTGACAGGGATTTTCACCAAGTTATCAAAGCTGGAGAACCGCCACAGTAACCTTGTCGACAGGGTTCTCCGAAGGTGCAAAGCGAACCTCGTTACCATTGGCGTCCTCCTGACTATATACTACACCAAAAGTATTGTCGATGTTGACCTAGAACTGTTCTGCCCAGGACAGAACTGTCATCAGCTCACAACGGTTTCCCGCCATCCTGGAGGGGACCTATATTTGCAGGACTTGCTGTTGATATTATCGGCCACACCGAATGATTAGCGGGGAATGATATCTACTGGGCCGTTTGGCAGACCCGCGGAGGGAACCCATGCACCAGGTTGTCCTGCGTTCAATCGGCATCGCCAGTCTCTTACGCCGGTTGCCCGGCGAGCCTGTAGCAACGTCTTTGGGAATAACGAACAAACCTAGAAGAGACTGCAAATCATGGTCAGTTCGCGGCTGATCAACTGCCATGACATCAAGAGGCTTCTCTAGACCAAGCACTGACGCATTGCTGTCTGCTTGATGGGGATTTAACTGGCGTTGTAGGTCCGGTATATAAGAAATGGCCCGCTGTAACTGCGCTATCTCCTGATGATATTGTGCGCTCTGTGCCATCAAGCCCTCCCATACTTGAGTCAAGTTGAGCTCTTCCTGATAGGAAGTGTGTGGAGCATGTAGGGAGGTGATGGAGTGAGAGATCTGTATTGCAGAATTTGTGAAGGGACAGGGTATTTATACCTCTGTAAAACTAGCAAACAGCCATGGTAAACAACAGGGATGATATCATAACAAGATGATGTAACAAAACAATCAGTAAGCAATCGCTTACTCTCCAGGGCTATACGTAAACCACTATACCATGTGAAACGCCTCATAAATTGAATATGTATCAACTAGCACGAAAAGCTTTGTAGCACCCTTGACTAAAATGCCATCAATTTGCCACGCAGGATTTCACTTCCGTCAAGGGTTGTCCACTTCGCCAACAAGTCTTCTAGATTGCCTGGTAGCAAGAAGTTTTCTGAAAATGTCTCCTGATGAATATCATCACCATCATCATCACAATCATCAACACGATGCCCAAATATCCCACTCTCCTGGGGGCTGGCTGTAAGGATAGGTGGTATCTCTTGTGATTCATTGTTGGAATCACGTCCCTCGTCATTTTTCTTGGTCACGGTGTCATCTGCGTTGACATATGCGACCTGTTTTCGCTTGTTAGATCCGCCACGGCCTTGAAATCTTTTCCTAAGGCGCCCACTGCGCTCGTCGAAATGAAACTCTACATTAGTTTCATCGTTTGGGGGTAAGGAACGGCGACTGGGTAATCCCAACACTCTGGTTAGTTCTCTCTAGTAAAGAGCTTTGAACGCTGAAGGATGATGCACGTACTGTGTAGAACGTTTTGATGCTCTGGGTTGGAATCTACTAGGCTTGGGCTCGGCCCCAAACTCGGGCATCTCGTCGTCTCCTGCGGAATCGACTAATTGGATAATGTGAGTGTTCGTCTATTGCAATTTGCTCTCTGCATTTTGAATAGATGTGGCGTACAAGATATCTGTGGCCCCCGATACCCATAATAGCAGGTTTTATCCACTGGGAGCATATATTCTTCTGACGTGGCGCTGGAGGAGTATACTGCAGGTGTTCGCTTTGAAATACTTTTCTCGGTTTTTTGCTCGCTATCAACGTCAGTCAAGGTCAAGACGACAAGCTCAACATATGAGACGCACGCAAAAAGTAAAGGATCGATATGAATAGAGGGACCGTGTTCCAATTGGGATCGCACGATTTCTCCGGAGTGGATATTCAAGACACCGTTTTTGATTCGTAAGTGGCGGCTATCTTCAAGCTTGGATTTGCACAAGTCGACCTTACGAAGCATGCTTTCTATAAGAATGTTGTATTCCTTGAGCTCAGCAGAATCAATATTATCCACGGCTTCATCGGATCCGATTCGAGCTTTATTGTTATTCCTAGGCCAATCTGAAGGTTGTTCCTTCAAAATTGGCTGGTATAAGTTTGGATCGCTCTTCTGATTGGAGATTCCATCAGTCCCGACACTGGCTGTTTTGCTGCTTACTGTCTGTGTAGAAAAAGCTGGAGATACGGCCCTATGTGGAAGACATGGCTTTTGGCAGTCATTGCGTCTGTCCTCCAATATATTTTCTATCAAGCTACGCTGCTCATGGAGTAAGGTTGGGACATTGCTGCTGCTTTGCCTTATGAATAGGCCATTGTATAAATGAAGAACAGACATACATACCTTCGAATCTGGCCTGCATACATTATCACATTGAGCAGAAACAACATCGTTGACTTCAGCCTTTCCAAGTTCGTCTTCAGCCGATCCAGACTCGGCTCAACCAGTACTAGCCGAAACTTCCCAGTGACTTGCTGAAAGCGAGACGTACCAGTCTGGTTGTTAGAGTCAATCACTCTCTGGATCTGTCCAAGCACGTCCCGACACTGATTTAGGACACGGCTCAGAGTCTGAAGTGCCTCATCCGAACAGAGCTTTGATGACCCCTCATCTTGCAAGCTGTCACCCAGTTCACGCAAAATGGCACTGACAAGTGCGATCTCGTTTGATAGGAGCTGTATAGATTCATTGGCACTTTTGACTTGTCGGTAGAAGGAGAATAATTGGACAGATAGTTTAGTGCCCAACTCTGCGACCTGTATGATACTAGCCGCGACAGCGAAGGCCTCGAGGCCAGACATGACGGTAACAGACTTGCAGCAATATGCTAGCACAGTACTGGTATTATAGGCTGGAAATAGATGAGTGGCAAGGGGACTTATTGTGCATTGTTAGCGCTTATGCAGAACCCCACCTGAGGGCATGGTCAATCATGAGGCCTATTCTGCACGCTCTCATGTTTCAAGCCATTGATTTATCGGATAAAAAGCTCAAACAATCAATTTATGGAAGTAACAGGACCAAAAGAGTGTTATTGTTATAACTACAAGGAGAGAGGCATATTGCATGTGTAACTGTAGACCTCAAGTCGTCTATAGTCTCCTTCTGCCATAACCCACCGCCCAACGTCATCGCCCGATTTGTAAAGAAATAGATCGACTCACATTGGCTCTGCTACACCAGCTCAACCATGATGCGCCCACGCCCCTCGGTCTGTAGCCGCTGCCTGGGCCGCAGTAGATTATTCTCTACCACAGCACAGCGTACCGAACAGAGCCAAAATGCCCCCTTTCCGCCGACCGCAGGGTACAGCCGACTCACCAACCGCGGACTGATCTCCGTCACCGGCACCGACAGCACAACCTTCCTCCAGGGCCTCATGACCCAGAACATGCTAGTAGCCAACGACCCAAACCGAAGCATTCGACGCACAGGCGCATACACCGCATTCCTCAACTCGCAAGGCCGAGTTCTGAACGATGCTTTCATCTACCCGCTCCCCGGCGCTGAGGCCCAGGGTGCCGAGTCAGGCTGGCTAGTGGAGGTAGACAAGGATCAGGTCCCCGTGCTGCTGAAACACCTCAAGAAACACAAGCTGCGCTCGAAGCTCAAGCTCCGCGCTCTGGACGAAGGCGAGCGCACAATCTGGTCTTCCTGGAAGAACCACGTCGAGCCGCAACGGTGGGCTGCATATAGTCTCGAGTCGGAATCCCCGTCACCCTTCTCCCCCGCCTCTGAAATTGCCGGGTGCATTGATACGCGTGCTCCGGGTTTCGGATCCCGCATTATCACGCCCGGCTCGGACGGTCTGCGCACCTATTTCCCGGATGAGGCACAGGTCGCTGGGCCGGAGGTCCAGCTGGACTCGTACACTGTCCGTCGCTTTTTGCACGGTGTTGCGGAGGGCCAGGCGGAGATTATTACTGGATCGGCTTTGCCTTTGCAGTGCAATATGGATATGGCTCGAGGTATCGATTTCCGCAAGGGCTGTTATGTCGGCCAGGAGTTGACGATTCGCACCCATCACCGTGGTGTTACGCGGAAGCGTCTTTTGCCGGTCCAGCTTTATGATTTGGGTCAAGATGGGCAAGCCCCGGACATCCTCACATATGATCCATCTTTCCAGTTGACTGTACCTTCTGGCGAAGCTGATATTGTTAAGGCTGGTGCTGCTACTCGCCGAAACCGCAGTGCGGGGACATTCCTTAATGGCATTGGCAATATTGGACTTGCGCTGTGCCGTCTTGAAGTCATGACTGATGTTGCGCTCATGGGTGAGGCTCCTGCTCGTCCTCATGAACACCACTTCAAGCTATCCTGGGCCCCGGAAGTCGAACAGCCTAACGAGGTCGGAGTACGTGCTTTCGTTCCGCCTTGGCTTAGAGATTTCATCTCCGGTGGAAAAGAGGAAAACCCCGCTTCCCGTAATACCGAAGCAGAGGGTGAACGAGCGCGGGAATTTGTTGAGCAATTAGAGGAAGAGGAAGAGGAAGCCGAAGCGCGGCGAGACTAAGACATCTAAGTGTCTAATCACTTCACTCATGTATAATATAACACAACACAAAATGATATGATGTAAATAGCTCTTGTATCTCTATTCAACTCAACATTGCAAATACAATGTGCTCTGGGGTATCTCTTGGATCTAATTAAATACAATGGTAACAATTAAGCTGAACATTTCAAACATGCGAAATGAAGCTAGCCTCCATGGAACGCGAGAGCTATGTGCCTTTCGCTGCCGCTGCTTCTGCTGCGTCTGCGGCCTCGTCTTCCCGTATCAGCTCTTCTTCGAGGGCCTTGCGCTCCTTCTCACGCTGTGCATTCTTCAGCCGCATCATCATCACTTCCTGTAGACTAGGCGCAGTTGGAGCCTTAGTGGAGGCATTGAATGACGCTGCACTTGGGGCAGCTGCAGCAGCAGATGCAGAAGCAAAGGAGCCAAACGAGGGCGCTTTATCGGATTGGGGGGCTGTTTTCAAGCCCTGGAAGTTGAAAGACGGTTTAGTAGGTCTGCCGGAAGTGTCGGCAGAGGGCCCTGGTGGTGCAGGTGCGGGCTCAGCCTGGACAGGTTTGGATGATGTATCAGGACCTAGATCGGGTTGGCTGCCGGTGGCCCAGAAGACAGATTCGATAAGGCCCCATTCGCCATCTTGACCAGCATGCTGACGAATTTTCTTCTCGCTATCGATAACGGCAGCGTGAGCGCTCACAATAGACGTGAAAACCACCACGCCCGTGGCAACAGTCTTCTTCTCCTTGCGCTCTCCGATCCGTTGTCGTTTATCTTTGAGCGCAATGGTATTCTCAATCTTCCCGAATGGCTTGAACAGCACCGCGAGCTTCTCAATATCAAGATCCAGCCCACGACCCTCCCGTACCCAGCGCACTTTCACCGCACGCTCGAGCTCAGGGACCTGCGCGCCACCCTCCTTCGAGCGGTCCACGCGCTGGCTACTCCGATCCGCCGCCTTCCGAGCCTCCTCTTCCTGCTGCTGAATCTTCTTTTGCTCATCATCGAGCGCCTTTTTAGCCTTCTCCTCGGCCTCGCGTCGTCTCCGCCGCCCGTCTTCCGCAATCCTGTCAATCTCCCGCTGCAGCTTCTCTTCCGCATCCTCATCCCCACCAGCCGCCCATGATCTCTTGACACCTTGCTTGACACCAGCGCCAGTCATTTCGGCAGCACCGGCCCTCTCCCGCGCTTCTAGGTCTTCGCGCATCTTTCGTTTCGCCGCTCCCATCATGTCCCGTTCGCGCTGTTTGCGCATTCGCGCTTCCCGTGCATTGTCATAGAGCTGGCGCACTGATTGGTCGGACAAGACATCGTAGGCAATCTGGAGGAAATGGAATTTGTCGATGTCTGCTGCGGTGGGGTTTTGGATCTTGTCCGGGTGGTATTTTAGTGCGGTGCGGCGGTATGCGCGACGGATTTCAGTCTCGGTAGCGGCTGGTTGGATGTCTAGCAGAGCGTAGAAATCTTGGTTTGAGGCGGCGTGCGCCTTGAGATCGTCGTTTGGCATCTTGGTGGTTTATGCGACTGAATGTCGCCTGGGAGATTTGCGGAGATAAAGTGGAGGGTTTGATGTTGCGGTTTTAGCCCCGTAGTTGCTGGGTTAGAGCGTAGGGTGATATAGAGCACAGTGATGGCTCCGAGAGGTAAATAACCCTAGATTAGAGCTCTTGGAAGTGGGGTGTTGTTGAGATGGAAATTTGTAGGTTCAAGTTCGGAGCTTGGGCGGTGGATGTTGCGCCTCAGGCCGCCAACTGGTGTATTATGAGATCTCAATTGCGAAATCAATAGGAAGTCTTTTATTTTTTATAGTAAATTGGCCAAATAAATCATGAAGACTTGTTTGGCCTTCTCTTGTAGATAAAAAATATGTCTAATTGTTATTCCACTTGAGATTGTCGATAGAATCGAGGTAGATCTATGGAGATATATAATACTCTGGCACGTGTAGTATCTTAGACTTTCTGTTCTCTCTTAGTAGATGTAGCCCTTTTATTCCAAGCCATGACCCATTCAAGTCCATTGGCAAAATGACAGACATGTCAGT
This sequence comes from Penicillium griseofulvum, assembly GCF_001561935.1. Lineage (NCBI taxonomy): Eukaryota > Fungi > Ascomycota > Eurotiomycetes > Eurotiales > Aspergillaceae > Penicillium > Penicillium griseofulvum. Next base: position 526,895 of record NW_024467471.1, on the reverse strand, counting down.
GTCTAAATCTAGTGTTACACCTCCAACCAAACTTCAACTAGCCCTAGCATTGGCTGTTGTGAAGGGAAAGCCACCAGGCCAAGGCGTTAAAGGTTAGGCGGACATCCAGTTTTTACACTCTCAGACGATACGATTATTGACTATATATTCCAGAATACATTTTGCAGATTCGACAGTTCATCAAAAAGAAAGATTTGGGCCAAGTTGGTGCCACAGACAAGTTCTTCGACAGCGTCTCCTTCTGGCAACAAGCATACGAACGATCTGAGGCAGGACAGAGCAGGTTACAAGATCAAGTCCACGAGCTTAACCAGCGTATTGAGGGCCTTGTTGCAAAACTGCGTGTCAGAGCCACTGCAAATGACAATGAAACCTTGCCGGCAAACAAACGCAAGGCGCCTGCTGTTGGCAAGAATGGGAATAGCTCGAACATGGCAAGAAAACGCACCAAGCTACCTAAAAGTATGCAGAAAAGCATCCCATTGGTGGATGATTCAGATGATTCAGGAGAAGAAGATGGTACTTGATTCAACTTTCATAGACCTCATGATGATAACTAATGTCATTACAGTTTTGTGCCTCAACAGACAGCTGCATATCGCGCAAAAGGCCTTGCAAAGAAAAACAACTAGCAGCTCCGAGGCCAATTCTCTGGCTGTGGATGTAGTCATCCTCTGCAAATCTGCAGAGCAGAGACTGATTCGAACTATCCAGAACGAGAGCAATATGACGGAGCAGAAATCCCAAACGGAGCAGGCCAATATGCCGAAGATAGAAGCTGTTATGAATGCTGTGACAATTGCTTTTCATCTCACACACAAAGCATTGCACAAAATAGCTGGGGCTGATAATTGCACACAACACCAATCTCAGGTCATCTACTACCTAGTAGGTCTGTTCGAATCAACCATGACAGCACTCACTCTGTATTGTACTGCAATGTCCAAGCAAAAACAAGTCACTAGAAACAGCAAATCGGGCGGAGGCCGAAAGTCTGTCACGCAACCTGATGCACAAAACAAACGTACAAAAGAGAAGAGCTCATCTATCAAGAATGAGGTATCCTCTCGCCTCGCGGACCTCCTCTGCACGATGGCACTCTCCCTCAATCTAGCTCGCGCCGAAGACCAAGAAGTAATGGAAGGGTTTCTCTTCCTTGTCATCAATCGCATGGGCAAAATGCTAGCTCTCCACGTTTTCCATGATCTGCGACTGCCAATGGGGATCTGCCCTGGGATGACATTCCCAGAAGGGCTTGAAGCAATGACTGACGAGGGTCTTATGCCAAAGGAGGCACAACTCGAAGCGAAGTATCTCGTTCGGCTTCTTGACAGAATGCTTAATGCCGAATCCCTTCAATCGCCCCTCGAGACATCACCTGCTCGTCAATTTATTGCAAACTCGAAAGATCGTCTGCAAAAGACTCTCCTCCGGGCTGTGTTTGGAAGCGATGATCGTCTGTTTCGGGAAGATCTGCGACGTCCGCATACTCCGCCTCCTCAGGTACTTGATGGCGAACAGACGGATCAGGATAAGTTTGCGGATTGGCTTACTCAGGAACTGTGGCGACTTGTTGGTTGGGATGTGTTGAGGACTGCGTTTGGTCCAACCTAGAGACCATCGATCATGGAATTTGTGCTCATGGTATTACGTTTGTTTTACATTTGTTCCCTTTATTGCCTTATACCCCATTTGTTATTGAGATGACTATATCTGCAGACCAGTATAGCAGTATCTGTTAGATAGTATACGCTTATTCGAGTTTCAAAATACGAGCAGCATTGCCACCCAAAACAGCAGCCACAGCCTCTTGGTTCCCCTCAAAAGTGGCATCAATAGCCTTATAGTTGGTCGTTACACTGAGCCATTCCTTCTCACCCTCATTCAGAGGCGGGAAGAACGGATGATCGGTACCTATGAAATGTATTAGTTAATGCAGTTCTAATAATACCAACAATAGAACTAGAAAACTTACCGAACATAAGACGATCAGTACCTTCCCCTGCAGCAACAGCAGCCTTAAGCCCGGCAGTTCCATAAACGACAGCATCAAGGAAGATATTTGTCTTCAAAACCTCCCAAATACTCCTCTGCGGACCAGGAACATCACCACCATTCTCGACAAACTTGCGTTCATGCATAATACAGCTTTCAATGCGCCCCGCCAAGAACGGCAAAGTGCCTCCTGAATGAGCCAACAAGATCTGTAGCCGCGGGAACTTATCAAAGACCCGGGACAACAGCATGCGGGTAACCGCAATGGTCGTCTCGAGCGGGAACCCAAGAGCCAATGGGAGGACATGACCATAGCGCTTCGTCACCTCAGGGCCACCAAACGCCTCATCAGGGAGACCGTAATGAGGATGCAAGAAGAGAAGGAACTGAGTTTCCTCTAGAGCAGCCCAAACAGGACCGAGCCGTTCATCATCGAGACCATTTCCCAGACCGGAGGTCCCCATAATAACACCACGGATATGAGGCAGGGTCTTAAGTCTCTTGATCTCGTTAACAATGATATCGGCGCTGGGTGCACTGAGCGGCAAAGTCGCAAATGCGAACAAAGTCGATCGTCCCTTCAGAGGGAGGGTGTTGTCCGGGTCAGTGGACTTATTGTTCTGGGCACAGGTTTCTTCTAGATCGTTATTGATGCGCTCAGCCCATTGCTGGGCTTCGGCGGGATCAAGGAAATCCAGCCAGGGATTTGCGAGAGAGATCACGCTGCTGTCGATGCCGTGCTGTTTCATGAAGCTTAGCTTGACATTGATGTCTGAGTAGGACGTGTCGACGGGGCGACCGCGCTCGTCAATTGGAATTGATGGATCATCGTCTGATGATAAGATTATCAGGCGTGGTTCGCCGCTTGCTGGATCGTGGATGTAGGGGACTGTCTTGCGAGCGCGTAGCATCGCCATGTACGAGGGAGGGTACACATGGGTGTGGACGTCAACTACTAGAGGGCGAGACATTTTGGTAAGATGGAATTGGAATTGAAGAAGGGAAAGTGAGGAAACGAATACAAAACTTGGGCAGTACAGGGGTTACCCAAATGAGGGGAGAGTAGATAAGAGCGGGGGATGACCCCTCTCACGGCCTGGAAGGATTTCCGTCGGACTACAATTTAGTCTATCTCGATAGTGATCTGTTGATGTTACGTATTGTCTTGAAATAGCTTTCAAGATATATAGCTTTTCATTAGAAATGCCAAGTTCAAGATGTCATTATAATCCAATCTATTTCATTGATTCATTGACGGATTGAAAGATCGCTGTATATGAAATTCAGCAAGATCCAAACACTAGACATCACATTCCACATACTCTCTCGACCATTCACTTCTGCAGGTCGGCACCAGCCAGAGTGACAGGCTTCGCGTTGGTGAAGTTGGGGATATCATCGAACACAGCCGCAGTGCCTGGAGCCCCCAGAGCGGCCTTCATGGCATCCTGGCTCTCCCACTCGAGGGTGGCCATGATCAGATACTCAGACCGCGAGCCATCGAGCGCAGTGGGGAACTTGGTGACACGCCAGTTGAGCAGGCCGTGAGGTCCCCAGGTGCTTTCGACGAGAGGCATATGGGTTTTCATGTAGTAGGACTCGTCGAACTGGATGTCCTCATTGTTGGGGTACATAACAACGCCGAAAACAGTCATATTGGCAGATAAATAGATTTGAGATTTGAAAAAGGATATAGTTTGTATTGGAAGTTGAGATGAAGGAAGAGAAATATAAACCCAATGTGTCGAAGCTGTTGAGTCCCAACTCTCCCCCACCTTGGCCAGTCGGGCCGATTATTAATCGAACTCGCCGAGGGTGGGACAAGAACCTCCCAGAACTTCATGATGCATATTTTGGGGAGGACATGAGGACATTGTCACACATCCAAAGCATATCCAGAGCGTATCATATTCTTATTCATATTGAAACATGGATTGCTTCAATGGAGTTCTAGTTCTCACATCAGCGCTAAGTACTAGCCCCGGGGGTCAAAGTGCGGGTACCTGGAACACCAATTCCTCAATCGGGCACATCATCATCCCTTCACAATGGCACGAACTCGAATTCTAGGGCCACGAGCTGTGGTATGGTCTTTGGTTGTGCTCGTTATTGGAATTTTATACAAATCCTATGTGCACAACATAATTTTTATCACAATTGGCGTCGGCCGAGATATCCAATCAATTGACGAATTCCCATGGACCTGCACTCGTCTGCAGAGCCCACTCTTAGAAGGATGTGAGGATATGTGGTTAGATGACCAAGGACGAAAACTATACGCAGCATGCAGCTCTGTAGGCTCAAGACAGGGATGGAGTCCGGGTGGCAGCAAATTCAATATCTCCGCGAGATCTCACACGGATCATATCGCAGTGTTGAATATTGACCAACCCGGCCCAGACGGGCTATATGGCCTCCACAAGCTCAACGTTGCTGGTTATCTTGGCGATCTGGATCTGCATGGATTTGAGGTGCGCAACATTGAAGGCAGACTACGATTCTGGTTGATCAATCATAGACCCCCAGTCGATCCTACAACAGGGGAGTTCCTTGATGCCTGGGTCGTTGGAGCGAACTCGACAATTGAGATCTTTGATTTGGACAATGCCTCGGAGACACTTGAGCATGTCAAAACTATTGCCAGCGATGCGATCATTTCGCCTAACAGCTTGGCTGTTGACAAGGATGGTCTGGGGATCGTGATTACCAACGATCGCAACGCCAAGGTTGGCACTTTTGTGGAATTGGAAATGTTGATTGGTGGCGGAAGTCTCACCTATTGTCGATCTGACACAGGGAAGTGCCATGTCGCTGCTAGCAAAGGATTTTCCTTTGCCAATGGTGTCGTCCAAGAGAATGGACTATACTATGTGGCTCATTCAGTGTCTGGAGTCGTGACTGTCCACAAATTAGTTGACGACCAGCTGATTCAAGTTGACAAAATCTACACGGGATATCCACTCGACAATCTATCTCTCGATGCCGATGGGAACCTCCTGGCTGCCGCAATTCCGGACTCCATTTCATTTGTGAAGTCTATCGAGGACCCATACGAAGTTGTTGCTCCTGCTACCGTTCTCGCGGTCAATATAATAGCCACTCAGCTGAGAACGCACAGCGCGAAGGATTGTGAAGTCTCGAAGCTCCTGGAAGACAGAGATGCCAAATGGCTTCCTACTTCGACGGTTGTAGTGCAAGATGTTGAATCGCACCGTTTGTTCCTTGGAGGAGTCCTGTCACCATTCATCACTATATGTGAGAAGCATGTTTAGTGTCTTTTTTGCTTGCGCTTTAGAGCGATATGAGCGAGATTAGTGATATTTGTGGCCCTAGTGTCATGGCTCGAAGGTCAAGTTGCTACACCATGTCCACAATGCAGGGGTACTGTGGAGGAGGTGGGGGGAGTGGATCAGATCAAGCCCGAATATGGACAAAACGTCCAATTAAATAGATGTCAACAGACACCAACAGATGTCAAACAGATATCAATGTCAATGTCAATGTCAAATCTAAGATATCAACTTATCTGGCTTATCTGTCTGCTTTGCTTATCTTTCTGATGCAGCTGACTTGTGATCCTTCCCTTTCCCCGACTTTCCCCTCTTCTAGAGATCTTCCCCCCTTCTAAACTCACTTTACTTTTGATTTAGTGTCCTACAGTAATAATACCAATTCCCAGCAGTCTACACGATGGCATCCAATACGCCCCCAGGGATCAATCCTGCGTCTGCGGTAGACAAGGATGATTTGAAGATCCCGGTATATACTATCTCTAGTTATCTCAAGCCACGACTAATAGAATATCTTCTAGCTGATCGACTTCGGCCCATTCTTCACAGGCACTCCATCCGATAAGCATGCCGTTGCCCTCGCTATTACTAATGCCTTCAAAACATCTGGCTTCGTCTACCTAAAGGCGCATGGCATTCCCCCATCCGTCGTGTCCGGGGTGTTTGCGTCATCTGCCCGCTTCTTCGCCCGCCCCCAGAGTGAGAAGGACTCTCTGGGCTGGACGACCCCACAGTCGAACCGCGGTTACGTCGCAATCGGTCGGGAGAAGTTAACGACCGTCGAAGAAACAGATGGAGTTGATACTCTACGTGCGTCCGCACCAGACATCAAGGAAACCATGGAACTTGGTCGCAAGGGAGTCGAGGGTCTACCCAATCGCTGGCCCGATCATATCGATGACGAAGGGAAGCATTTCAAAGAAACCATGCAATCATTCTTCGAAATGGGAAAGAACCTGCATAAACATATCATGCAGGCCATCGCATTGGGAATGAATTTGCCGGAACATTTCTTCGATGACTCTGTTAATGCCGGTGACAATAATCTCCGTCTCCTTCACTACCCCCCCGTCAGCAAGGAAGTCTTCAAGAATAACCCTAACCAAGTTCGCGCCGGCGAGCACAGCGACTACGGTTCAATCACTCTACTTTTCCAGGATCGACACGGTGGACTGCAAGTGCGCAGTCCCAAAGGAACCTTTGTGGATGCGACTCCCATTGCTGATACTATTGTTGTCAATGCCGGGGATCTGCTTGCCCGATGGTCCAATGACACCATCAAGAGTACCCGTCATCGGGTAATTCAGCCGCCCGCCCCCGAGGGCTCTGAAAACGATGATTCGGATTATCCAGCTCGGTACAGCGTAGCGTATTTCTGCCAGCCCAACAGCGACAAGCTTATTGAAGCACTGCCGGGAACCTATGGCGAGGAAATCCAAGTGGAGAAGAAATACCCGGCGATTACTTCAGGCGAATACTTGGTCCAGCGATTGACAGCGACTTACTGAATGTTTGGACCATGACCTTGAGATTGGCCCAATGGATATTCTTCTCGCGTGCGTTTTATTTGCGTTTTACTCATGAGCGATTGCACATCTCTGGAAATCAAGCAATCTACATATTTCTATTTCATTGAAGCTCAAATCTGTGTAGTCTATGTAGGTCTATGTATACCCAAATTGCACCTGGCCCGAACAACATAACCCTTAGTATACAGCAGGCGAAACCGAAATCCGACCGCCATCAGTAACCAAGATATTACCGTTGATATAACCACCGGAGTTACTAGCCAACCAAACAATCAATCCCGCAAAGTCCTCCTCGCTACCACCACGAGTAGCAGGAATCATCTCCCTCGGGAACGAACCATCCGAGATAGCCCGACCCTGGATACCAGCAGCCTGGAAGATATGATTCGCCATATCAGAGTAGTAAAGACCCGGCGAGATCCCATTAACCCGAATATCGTAATGAGCAAACGCAGTCGAAAGCATCTTCACCAGATGCGTAGTCGCAGCCTTGGAAGCGTTATAAGCAAAGCTAAACGGCACCTTGCGAATAAAGCCCGCAATCGAGCTAGTGATAATAACCTGCGCAGTGGGCGCAGCAAGAACATCCTGCTGCGGCGCAGGACGTCTCTTATTCGCCGCTTCGAGCAGAGGCAAGAATGCCAATACCGTGTAGTAAGAACCAGTAACGTTCACGTTCATCACGGTGTTGAACTCCTCCATGGGGACGTTGAAGAGCTCGTCGCGGACTTGCGAGAGAGGCGGGAGGGACCCGTCTGCTGCGGGCTGTGGGGGTTTCATAAGCGGACCCATCACGCCACTGTTGGCAATTAGGAGGTCAACGTGTGTTGTCTGGGCTGCGACGGCTTTGTAAGCTGCCTCGAGGGATTCTTTCGAGGTGATGTCGCATTGGATGGGGATGACTGTGCCGTTTATGGTTTGTGAGGCGGTTTCTTGGAGCGCTTCCTCGCGGCGGCCTAGGATGAAGATCTTGGAGACTTCATTGGCGTCCAGGGCCTTGGTCATGATACGGCCGAGACCTGTAGTTTATTAGCTAATATGTTCATGTACTATCTGAGATTGAATTTCTTACCACTTCCGCCTCCGGTGATCACGACCACCCGGTCCTTGACTGAGAATAGGTTTGATGCTTGGAGATTGGCCATTGTTAGGGTAATCTAAGGGTTGATGAAGAGAAAGAGAACTGGGAGGGATGTGGTATATAGGAATGAGCCCACTCAACCCCCCACTGCCCCTCTTTAGATCGGCGACGATGCCGAATCGCGGAATAACGCCGACATTCTAGGTATGTTTCATCTGACAAATCTTCATCTTGGAATGTCTTGCTGTACCTCAGTATATTTGGACTGTTAATAATATTGCATTTCTCATAAAGAACTGTAGAACTGTGATTCCTGAGTAGCGGTGACATAAATACTTAGGCTAGGCCACTCCATATTCTTTTAAAATACTCGAAGCTAACTGTCGGGCATATCATGTAGGTTTTCATAGGTTAGCAACAAAAGTGTTGCCTGCTCGGTAATGTAGTAATGCATGGACGTTGTTAAGCCGTTATAGACCTTCTGATCTACGGAGTACAGGGGTCACCATTGGAGAGAAAATAAAAATGTAACTCAAGCACCCGATTTGTGAGATTACTAGCGGTCTGATCAATTCGTTCCTTTTAGGTCATTATATAGACTTATGCCAGGTGTCTAGCCTGCATGATAATAATGGCTGCGGGATGCCCAATATGGTATATGATGCATTGAGAAGTAGAGTCACTTTGAGAGTGCGGTAAACTCGATATAACACCTTTATTTATATGATCAGGGATAGTACATAGTGTTAAGCATAGAACACGTACTCCATATATTCTGTATACGAGATCTGTTCGAACGCGGAACATAGTTGCGCGAGCTTGAGACAAGTCAGATTCCTGTACGGAGTACACCCAAGTACTTCTGAACAGACCGTTTTAATCTCTTGCTTTTGCTTTTACGCTCGGTTAAAAAGGCTGCAAGTTTTAACCTAGACTACTAGACAATACTACAATGTACGAACTCCGATCTACAAGCATGCATGAAATTAAAACAAGCGGTCAAGCATCGTCGAAAGGGCCGTGGAACATCCATCGGCCTCCGAATGGTTAGATGCATCAATTACGAACAAAGCGGTAAATTTATGTATCTACGGCTGAGACACAGGGGAAATTCCTATATTTGCTTCTTCTTGACACATAAATCACAGCCAAAAGAAGCAAATAGTATCCCACAACCATTTTACCATTTTCTCTCTCCCTAAAAGCATAGTAAGCACCTTTTCTAGAATTACAGGGTGGCTTGCTGACTATCTAGTCATGCCTCAATGGAACGGATCTCTAACAAGCCAGAATGGCAATTCTCTGGCCGGTGTATTCATGATTAACGGCGAGCCATGGGTATTTGAGAAGAACTCTCACGGTCAACCGGCGGCTCCATTTCAACGGGCTCCTGCAGTCGTCAATATACCTTGGAAAGAACTCGAAAGGATCCGTCAGTCCCTACAGAGTCGGGAGCCTTTCACCGCAACTATTATGGGCTCTACTATGGAGATTATTTGGTCTAATGGTGTGAGGATCACTGCCAATGTACCGCATTGTGACACTTATGGTTACTTTTCGGGTGAGGGTGGCTGGCGCAGTGAAGTTTAGGGATTATATAGGAAGATGTTTAATGCTGGCATTCGGTATTTTGATATTACAGCCTCAGGGCTATCCATATGAGATCGCATATCAATTCCGTAGAGTAATTCCACTTCTACTTTGTAGAACTTCGACTATATTTTACTATAGTTCAACTAAGTTTCTCATAGTCCCCTGTTCCCTTCAAAATATCCGGCAGCGTCCGGCCGGATTCAATTTCCATCCCCCAAGATATCTCGAATTGCATGTTAGTCTGTTCAGGTCCATGGAATGTTGACAGGGGAAGCCTAATTCGACGTCATCTGCTGCCGAAGCATCCCGCTGTTCTCTTGACTACGAATTGCAGTATCTTACAACTAGAGCCAAGTGTATGTAGAACGCCCCTTCGGCGAGGATAAGTCGCCATTAAAAATTACAAAGAACCTTAACATTACCATGTGGCAATTCCACCGTTCGGAATTCATCCCCGTTCAAGCCCATATTTTAGACATGAAGATGTCTTCAGTGCGATTTTCTTACGAGGACCCTGATTTGCATTTCATTGATCATTCATATGCTGATATTGGCTAAGGTAATACTATATGTACTTTACACAAGGTCCGTACCTATCCGAAGACTTTTGAATAGTATAACTAACCCAATGCCTTGATTAACAAAGATAAAGAGACATCTTTCATCTTGATATAAAGAAATCTCGACCTTGAGCAGAGATGATCTGGAAGGGTATCATTCTCTTGAGCCTATTGAGCTCACTACCTTTTGCAGCTTCTTCTCCAAAGAAACACCAAAAGGTTGTGACAACAACACTTGACACGCCTTCAGATGAATTCAATGCGTCAGCTACAGCACCGCCACTTCAAACTTACAATACCTCCAGCCCGCACACACCCTTTACTGGGACTCCAACTACCACAGGTGCGCTGACAGCTTCTTCCATCGGAACGGGCATCTCTGGCGGAGGCGTTGCACCCGGAGCAACAACATATCCCAGTGATGGGAAACTTCACCAGGCAGAGCCTGCTCCACATGTCCCAGCAGGTGGTGTTGGGACGAATGGAAGCACACCCATCTACAACACGAAGAGCGATTTCGACTACGAGTCTTTAGTATGCATCCGCACTAGATTCAAAAGCAGTCGTGGTCTAGAAGCTAATCCACTCCCAACAGGCCCTTGCTCTATATCAAGAATGGATAGAGCTCGATCTATTCGAAGACGGACTAAGACGTTTCAACGATTCAGCCTTCCGAGCCGCCGGTATGACTTCTTCAGACCGCGAGTTGATTGCATTCATGGCGGAGCAAGAGATAGGCCACTCCACTATGATCAGCAACATCCTCGGAGCACGCGCCCCACAGAAGTGCAGCTATATCTACCCTTATACAAACGTCAAGGAGTTTGTCGACTTCTGTCAGAAACTTACTCGCTGGGGCGAAGCCAGCGTGTACGGGTTCTTGGCTCATCTTGACTCGCGCGAGGCAGCCACTCTTTTGACTCAGACTGTCACTACGGAAGCACGACAACAATTGATCTTCCGCCAGTTCGAGGGCCTCTTCCCGATGGTCGAGTGGTTCGAAACTGGAATACCGCAGTCCTGGGCTTGGACACTGATGGCACCATTTATAAGCTCCTGTCCTGAAAATCAGACTCGCTTGATTTGGCAAAATTTCCCATCGTTAATGGTGGTTAATGAGCCTGATCCGTGGATTTTGGGGACTCCTTCCCGCAACTTTTCATCGAGTAACCGAACTTTTGGGTATAATTATACTGCGAGTGCGCTCAATGCGACTTCCGGATTTAATAGGACTTCTGGGTACAACTTTTCTACGAGTGCCGATCAGATTTCAAGACTGAATCAGACTTCCGGGTTCAATCAGACTTCAGGATTCATGTTCAATCAGACTACCGGACACAATAATACTGTCGGGCCAGGTGTCAGCATCCCCAAATCACCGAAAGGATCTGGAAGATTCAATTCGTCTACTTCAGGTCTCGGCTACCCTGTCCCTGTGAGCAAAACATGCCCAATACCTCTCACGGCACCGGGTCGTCGGGTGCTGTTGCAGTGGGATCTTCCTGGGAAGAAAATCGGTCCCAATAACAGCTATGTCACCACGACAGAGACGGAAGCTGGTAGTGCGAAGTATGTCCTTTGGGTGTCGCAACTGAACATTACTTACACGCCTCTGCATGTTGTTAATGGTACTAACAACGGTACCAACACTACCAACACTACCACTGATGGCATTCGAGGATATACTATCCAGCCCGACTTGGAACTGTACCAGGGTGTCCCAGCTTTCAATGGTACTATTTTTATTGCTATCACAGACAGTGATCCATATGTGAGCCCGTTCAATCTGAGCTTGATCAACCCGCATGTGGTTGCCGGTCCAGCTATGTACCAAGCTGGTTGAATGGGTTATTAACTCGTGTATTTAGTGGATGTGTCAAGGCAGAGAATTAGCAGTATGAATTTATAAAAGTTTGTTTTCATATAAAGCCTGAAAAATATAGATCTCTAAATATCTATGAGCCAACTGGCAATCACCTTAAACCCGGTCTATGGGGCTTATCGCCGAGCTGTCAACCTCATTTTCTCCACGTCAGTGTTTGTTAACTTTTTTTTCCCACACCACTCACTTATCGTCCCTCCACACCAACAATTCCGAGCGAGATGGAAACAAGGAATCGCAAACAGCGCCGTGCGGCAGCTGGATCTTCTAAAAATAACGAACCTGAAATAACAATGGCTCATCCCCCACGCGACGATCCGACCAAAAACCAACCAACCGTCGAGCGCACATTATATGATATCATCGCAGAGCGGCAAAGCGGCCTCCAACAAAAGGGAGGATCAATTCCACCTTCGGTAGAAGGACAGGGCATCCCATCACAGTCAGGGGGGACCCGATTCGTGACAGTTGATGCGTCTGGGCAATTGGTCGACACCGACGGCGACATCAGCAGCCATCTCTCATCAAGTGGCCCGCAAAAGACCAAAAATAGTCAGGGTACAAATGAAAACACTGTCAAGCAATCCGAATCCGACTCTGAACCCGACAAACTTCTCCCACCATTCCTCGACACAATTCTCCTTTCCCTGCCTCTTACAACCCTCCACCTCACCCTGAGCTACCTCGCAGCCCACCAATACGCCGAAAATACGGATCTACCAAAACTCTTCAAAGAATCCGTGACAACTGCTTTCCCTCTTCTCACTTTATTCGTTCACCTGGCACATGGTCATATCATCTCCTTCAAAAAGCGCTCTAAGAATGGAGCGGCAGAGCCTGCTCCTATTTCTTTGTTCCCATTTACAAGTGACAAATTCACCGTTTCATTCCTACGACAGCTAATCTTCCCGCCTGCACTACGGACTCTGGTGTTTCTTCCTGTTGCTGCGGTGCTAGGTGCGCATCTTATCGCTATCACGAACGGAGAGCCATATTATGCGGTTATGAAGAAGGCGCCTGCTGTTGGGACTATTTGGATTTGGTGTATTCTAGAGTTATCATTTGGACCGGCTGTGCTTGGGGCATTGGGACCTTTGGTTTGGGGTGTTTGGTGGAAGGGCTATGGTATTGTTTGAGGCTGGGACAGTATAAAGAATGGTTCTATGTAAATCAAATTGCATTGGGAAGGAATTACAATCGCTTTAAGGATCAGAAATGAATCAGCATAGGTCTCGCCAATCCATCCAAATTAGTAGAATAACAAAGCATATATAAAGACATTGATTCAACTTTGAAACCACATCCAACATAGCACCGAACCTAGAGAGACACAACACAATGACAGAATACACAAAGCCCCTTGTCCAAAGTACAATTAAATATCAAATAAGAAGTCGACCTCTCCAGCCCAGGAAAATCCCTACACCTCCATTCTAGTCCCAATGTCCGAACGCCACAATGATCCCCTTCTCCACACCTCACCAGTCCACGCGACAGCCCTGAGACAAGAAATCATCAACACAGTTTTCAGCGTACGCAGACTTCGCCTAATGGTCATCATTCCTGCACAGTCTCGATGTGCTGGCAGTCCTCTCGCCTTGGCATTTGTCTTTATACGACCTTTTCTCACCGACTGGGACAGCAATAACATACGGTGGGACCTTGCCGTGGAAGCACATCCTGGTCAACGAAACACATTCATCCAGATAGACATCTCCACGTATCCACGCGGTACGCCGCAGGAGCGAGAGCGGAATTTCGCTTTTCCTGTCTACGTGTTGAAATCAGATGCCAGTGGATGCAATTGGGAGTTCTATAGACACTCAACTAGAACTACCAACCACCCTCGGGGACTGATTGAGGAGCTTGCAGGATTATCCTTGATGTGATCGGTTTATGCACGGTATATTCTAGAAGGATAGAATAGGATAGAACGGGTATTGAATTTATGTTTCTTGGATTTACTTTTTTTCTTTCTTTTTCTTTTTCTTTTCGAGAGTATTCTAGGCTGAGGCTGGGACTTGACATGTCTTCAACCGGAGCTTTGCAATGCATATGTCAACCTCAACAAATAACGTACAAATGCGCCCTGCGCCCAACGAAGAAAATAATTATTTATTCCCTCGTGAGTCGGAAGATATTCGCCCAACTTGATACATTCCATTTCTACTGAGTCACATGTCTCAGTTTCCGTTCGGATGCATCCTTGTTTTCGCCTCATGCAAGGTATTATTTGATATTTTCTCCCTACCCAATGCAAACAGCGGAGAAAAGAAAGCAAAAGTCCCTCGGGCCGATGTAACATCCCGAAACTATCGATTTGAACCCGTCACCACGGCCCGGATACCGGAATAGAGAGAGTTACAACAGGAACCATATACTATCGTTATACAATTACAATTATCTATATAGTTATTACTACTATGTAAACATCAGCCTGATAAACACCTACCTAAACATATACCAACCCAATCGAAGCCCAAACAATCTAAGCGCTAATCAACCTAATCGGGTTCAATAATTAACCTCTTTAGCTCCGTCGATCCCCGCCCCAGTACCAAGGATTCCCCTTGCATGGAACGGAACGTCCCATGGGTTCCAGGGATCCCGCTGCAGAACCCGACTATTGGCGCGGATGCACTTCGTGGATTTTTTCCACGGATTCAGCTTCCGTCGCAGATTCCGCATATCCCAGTGCATATGCATGATGCGAACGGGATCGCTGTGGGGCTTTTATATTAATTGCCTGGTATACATCATATTGCATCTAGATGCAGCCGGTTTCCGAGATCGAGAACCGGGGTTTTGGGCTGGGACAGGGAAGTGGGACTTGGATGGGCGGTGTGGGTTGATTTTCTTGCTTTTTAGAGTCTGAATACGAGGCGTTGGATTAGGGGATTTCCCTTTTGGTCTGGTACTTTTGGTGTGGTACTTTGATACTACTTCGTATAGACTACCCAATTCAAGTGTGTTACTTTCACTACTCCGTACGGAGCCAATATGAGTTATGTTTACTAGATATTAAGATATTTACTGTTGATGTTTACATGGATTCAAAGTAATTTCAAAAAGATAGATTATATATGTAGTATTCAAAGATGCTGAGAAATAACAAAGTCATGGGAAACCATCATAAGGAGGTTGTCTAATTCGTTGGAAAAAAAAAGATGACCACCCGAAAAAGAAAACAAAATAAATGTGAAAACCAAATGTCCCATCCATAAACCAAACGCCGTTCCAGTCTTTTCACCGCACAACTTCACCGCTAAATGAGTGGAATACAACTCATATGCGCCGTAGATCATATTAAGTACTGCGCCCCACTTTCTTATTTTAGACTGCCACCCGTCCTTCGGGGATGACGCCGATAGGGGACATGTCAACCGCGGCGGGTAATCCTCGTCGAGTGGCGGTGGCTGCAGCAGAGGCGTCACTTTCGAATCCGGATAGCAAGGACGCCACCATCTCACGGTAGGAGTTCATCTGTGACAGCTTGAAACGCTGGATCTTCCCACTTGCAGTGCGTGGAATCTCTTCCACGAATACGACACCTCCATCGAGAGATTTGTATTTCGCCAGCTGCTGGCGTGCATAATTGTAAACCTGCTCGGCGGTTAAGCGACGCACTGATGGGTCACGCGAGCGAACGATGAAGGCGCGTGGAACTTCGCCCACGCCATCCTTGTTCACGCCGATCACGGCGGCATCCATGATTCCCGGGTGTTGGAGGAGGACACCTTCGACTTCAGCTGGAGCGACTTGCCATCTGTGAATAATTAGTATTTTTGTTCGGAAGGAACTGGGACTTGAAAACTTACCCTCGGACTTTGATGAGCTCCTTCGTACGTCCAACAATGTAATACTGGCCCTGTTTGACGTATGCCACATCACCGGTTCGGAACCATCCATGTGGCTCCAATGCATCTGTGCGGCCTTTGTATGCAGTAAGAAGACCCGGTCCACGAACGTACAATTCACCCGGGCAACAATCAGCCTGCACAATTTTGCCATCTTGATCCACTAGGCGGGCCTCGTACTCGGCAATACATGTGCCAATACTAGCTGGGTCGCCCTGCTGGCCATAGCGAGTCTGGAATGTCACACCGACCTCGGTCATTCCCCAGATCTGGCAAGCATATCCCATAGGGTTGATGTATGTGCGGAACTGTTTCATGGAGTGGCCATCAATAGGAGCGCCAGCGACACCAACATAGCGAAGCGATGACAACATATCACCGATGGGAACAGATGATTGATTGATGGAGTGAATGATAGCCGGGACGAGGTAAGTCTCTGAGATCTGGTACTTGTGGACAGCGGCCAAGAACTCGTTGACCTCGAAGCGTGGTAGGACGAACAACGGGTGTCCGTATCGGACAGGGAAGAGATGTGTCCAAAGCGCGCCAAATAGATGGAACATGGGCAGCGAGATGAGCCGGCTGACTGGATGAGGCACTTCGTAGTAAATAGTGCGGTGCTGTGAGACAAGTGCATAGTGGGACAGGATGGCTGCTTTGGGAAGTCCCCCTGTACCGCTGGTTGGGTACATGGCTGCAGGAGTGGCCTGTGCGATGACAGGATCGGAGAATTTCAGCCAGTCGCTTTCACCATAGCAAAGGAGATTCGCGAAATTGTTGTGAGTCTCGTCACCGCACATTGCAAAGAATTGACTTGCTGAAAATCCTAGTTCATGCCATAGGAATAGTTGGGCGCAGTGGTCGATAGCGCCCTCGTCGACGAGACAGACCTGGGCTGGGTGCATACCCCGGGCCGCAGAGGCGTTGAGGACATTGGGGAGGGCATCACGCGTGGTGATAATCAATTTGGGTTCGGCGAGACTGAGAATGTGATCGAGTTCTTTGGGTTGGCTTCGGGGGTTGGAGCCCATGTAGACACCACCCGCGCCAATTATACCGAAGAACAGTGCGGGATATAGTATCTGTTTCATTGCGGCCCAAGTCAGCTTTGTTTCTATTTTCCCAGAATCTTCGGTCCAATCATTGGATTTCTGATTTCAAGGATATTCTTTGGATTTTTTTTTTTCTTTCACTCACGCTATTTCCCAAATGTAGTAAGACACAATCTCCTGGCTGGACATTGTGGGCTTTGAAACCAGCGATCAGGGTTCGGACTAGTTGTCTGAATTGTGCCGCTGTGAATGATCGAGAAGGATCCTCGGCATCAATAAACAATGGTTGATTTTGGTTGTAAGGCTTTGGACCATCAAATGTGAAGCTCAGCAAGTCCGAGTAGACTTCCTGGGAAAGCATGTTGGAAGACATATTCCAATCCATTAAAGAGTTAAAAGAGTTAAAGAGATGAAGTAGTAGAAGAAGGAGTAGAAGGAGAAGGAGAAGGAGAAGGAATAGATATATAAGTGAAAGTCCAAAGCAAATAGTCCATGATTTGAGGGGGGGATTATATAGGTATAAATGTATAGCTATTTGATTTTAGTTTGACATGGGCTGTTCCACTTACAGGATTTGGAATACACTCGATTATGTAATGATATACGTTAAACATGTAAAGACTCAAAAACAAGGAGCTGAGAACAGCTGAACTCAAAGTCAAGAGTAAGGGTAAAAGTAAAAAAAAATAAATGTCATAGCAAAAAACATGAAGTTACTCGCAAGTATGAATAGGTACTTCCTACATCCCGTACATACATCGGGCTCCACCAAACATGTTCTTGACACTAAAAGTCCTAGCGTTATCCATTGTGGCGGGTTTCAATTTAAATAAATTAAAATAAACCAATACAATTATAACCAATTCAATAGCCCAAGGCTGAGCCACACAGATCGGGATCTTTTGATTCCCGAATGACCTTGCTTAAGAGATATAGTTTGGAAGTAGAAGATCGACCGGATCGTGAGATCTTTGCTTCTAAACTCTATTTCCATTCTTGGAGAAATATATATATATATAAAAAAAATTGTCATACCACGAGCTTGAAACCACTCAGACGGTCCCGAGGTCCGATATCCCGCTTATCCTCTTTGTTCCTAAAACACATATGCTACGTGGTCGTCTTCTCCTGTTATTCCCTGTCGTTTCATGAAGATGCAATATCCCAGTGGATGCCCAAAGCATGCAGCTGATGTGTAGTGGAGAAACTGTGGAGTCGGAATCTGAACTTCCCCTCCCGGATAGAGATCCCAGATTAACTAACGAAAGATCAACTCTCCACTTCCCAAGATATGTATGCATCCCAGTACCTCGGTGGTGGGAGATCAGCGTAACTATCTTGGAATTGAAAAAGAGGGGCTGGGAATTAGATAGTACGGATATGTTCAGCTGCATCCTGATCGACCGCGCATTGACAAAAGACGGAAAAAAAAGCAAAAAAAAAAGCAAAAAAAAAAAAAAAGGAAAATCCCAACAAACATGAACTCGTCTGCCATCCGCGCGGGTTATTGCATTAACTCATGGCACGATTCCGCCACACTTCCATAGATCCACATTGGCATTGTTAATGGCGTAGCCGAAATGGACTGGCCACCTCGGCTGCAGATCGTCTTTATTGAGCTTTGCTTGACCGTATGATCAGGTGCACTGGCCCTATCATATACGGCGCTTGCATCCCCCTTCAGGACTAGTCAAGCATACCCTGACCAGAATGGATTGGGCTCATTGTTCGGAACTCGCCTCGACTACTCCGTGTGGAGATATCAAAGTTAGTTGAATTCTTTGTTCCCCAGGTCACTTTTTTCAGTCGAAAAGAGTTTCCAGACAAAGTTTGACAGGCTACAGGATTCGGGGCATAAAATACTTCCCCGAAGGAACATGAAGAAGCTGAAAGCAAGGGAATAGGATGGTTCTCTGAGAGCTGATTGGCAAGGAAGACATTATGCACTAGTGGTCTGGACCTCCATGTGATAGTGTCATACCTGTAAAAGGAAAATAAGAAAAAGAAATAGAAAAAAAAAAAAAAAATAGGATCATATGCAATGCAAGCCTGATTTTCAGAGCCAAACTCAAAAGGGACAGGAAAAAAAAATCTGGAGGGCGAATAGTACCGAGAAGCTGGGAGAAGCGTCACCGTTCGCGGTGATGCCCGGTGATGCCCGAAAAGGAAAGACGAGAACTCGATTGGGAAGAAGAAGCGAGTCAATGCAGATGGGATGTATGTGAGGCTGATCTTGGTGGGTTCGGTGGAGGAAAGAAAAAAAAAAACTGCTTGACAATGATTCACTTCAAAAATAGAAGACTCGCCCTGGTTGGATTGTCAACTTTTTTTTCTTTCTTCTTCAAGGAAATCCCTGGCCTGAGTCCATCATATCTTCTGGTCACCTTTTGAACGTTTTTATATGAGTGAGGACTCATCATAGTTATGTCAGAGAAAACCCCCATCACAATGCCTCCCAAGGTGGTCACACGCCACACACCAGCTATTAGCGAGGCCACTCTTACCGGAGAAAAAAATGAAAAGTCCTTTTCCAAGGAATCTGAATCCTTGCACCTCGACCTCTCAAAGGAGATCGATGTCGAGGCACAGACACCCACTCAACGCAAGCCCAAGTTGTTTGCATCCACCCGATATGCCATTCTCACATTGTACCGACGTCTGTTCACGCTAGTATTCTCCGCCAACGTTGCAATGTTCGTGTACGTCATGAGCACTGAGCAAAAACTGCTGGCCCTGGTCAATGCAACCGCGGCCAATTTGCTCGCTTGCGGACTAGCCCGCCAGCCACTGGTGGTCAATGCCATCTTCGTGGTAGTCTGTTCCCTGCCGCGCTCAGCGCCCCTTCCCCTCCGTCGCATCGCCGCCAAGGTCTACCACTATGGTGGTGTTCATAGCGGCTGTGGAGTCGCATCCCTGGTGTGGTACATGGGATTCGTGGGCGTGTTATCTCACCAATATTGGAGCCCGTCAGCGGATGCTTCGGATATGGGCATTTCAACCGCACCAGTTGCGCTAGCTTATGTCATCTTGCTCCTGTTGCTCGCAATCATCGTGGTGGCCCACCCCGCCTTCCGGATGAAACGACATGATTATTTCGAATTGACCCACCGTTTCTCGGGGTGGCTTCTCGTGGCCTTATTCGTCGCTCTGTTGCTGGTCTTCTCTCGAGGCGCGAGCAAGGCACAGGGAATATCACTTGGAACATTCCTCATCGAACTACCAGCATTCTGGTTCCTGATTTTCACGGTAGCGGCCATTATCCAGCCTTGGCTATTTCTCCGTAAGGTCGCGGTGCGGGCCGAGCCACTCTCGACCCACGCCACTCGTCTGCATTTCGACCATGCTATTACCACCTTCGGAAAGGGCATCCAACTCGCCAAGCACCCGCTCCACGACTGGCATAGTTTCGCCACTTTCCCAGACCCGACCCCCGCAGGTGTGCACGGCAACCCAAGTTTCTCTTGCTTGGTGTCCAAGGCTGGTGACTGGACTGCAGCAACGATCCAAAACTCTCCTACTCACCTCTGGAAACGTGGCGTGTTAATCTATGGCTTTGCATATGCCATGCGCGTTTTCAAGAGAGTCATAGTCGTTACTACCGGATCCGGCATTGGTCCTTGTCTGTCATTCCTCGGTGATGATAACAGACCCGCTCTGCGAGTGCTCTGGCAAACTCGTGCCCCCCGACGAACCTACGGTGACGGGGTGATGCACCTAGTGCATAAGATGGATTCAGCGCCCATCATCCTTGACACCGACAAGTGTGGGCGTATGGACATGGTTCCTATCATCCTGCAGCAAATCAAGGACTTCAAAGCTGAAGCGGTATGCGTGATCAGTAACCCTGTGCTGACGACGCGAATCGTCTATGAGCTTGAAGCGAGAGGGACCCCGGCTTTTGGCCCCATTTTTGATTCCTAATTTGCAATTCTGCTTTGACCGTACATACCCTTGTTAGCTTCGGTCCCTTGTTCTTTTTCTCATTTAGGAGGCATCTTTTGAGCATCTTGCCATATATCCTGTTCGGCTGGCGTTTGGTGGTTCATTGTTTTTTTTTGATGATATTTTCCAAGGGATGTTGATTTGCAAGACTCTCTCTCTCAGGGGGGAACCTTGTTTGTAAATATGTCAGCACTCTCTAGGGGGATTTGGAATATCGCGCTATGACCCTGCTAGTATCCGTTAGATTACTCCTTTAGTACCTTTATATAATGCAATGACAAACTTCATGACTATATCTAGTACAATTCCAAATACATCCTCTTTTCTCCACCTGTATGGCCAATTAAAGTGGTGATCTGCATTGTAGAACTTACATATGTCAAGCAGATTAGATTTACTTTGTTCTTGTTTTCTCTCAGTGATTTGATATACTTGAGTGTAGGTTGAATTTCATGCATATCGTTGCATATATATCTTTGTATTGTCCATTATAGCCATCGATATTATGTAGTTCGGACATTTCCCAATCCGGTAACTACCGAATCCCATAGTGTAGGTCAATATATATATCTTCACCACACCAAAATTATACATAATCGAACTCCAAATCCAATTCAAATTCCAATCAAGAACAAGTATCCAGCCCAAGTCTAACGTTACACCAAACGCCCCAATATCCGAACGCACAGCCAAAACTAGCACGTACATCATACCCATGTCGAAACCCCTCCCCAAACCCCACCTATCTTGTACTCAGCACAAAATTATCATATCCCGTAATAAGACATTAATATGTAGACAAACGCACACCCCGGTCTCCTCACGGACCCATGAAACCAAAACGCCAAGAACTCTAGACAGGCATCATGACTCGCCAGTCTCACAACGGCGCGTCCGCATAAGCACGCTAATCTGACTCGCATCTAGCCGGTCTTGTAACGGCTAGGCGTCCGCATAATCTCCTCTATCTCACCTGGTGTATCTCCTAGTGTATGTGCGTGTTGAGCTGGCAACTCTAGCCGATGTTCAAATCGTGGCTGGGTCTTCGGAGGGGTGGGTAGGACGAGGTCCGAGACTGGGTATGCGTATATTGGTTTCATGGTGTCTTGCTTAGAGGTGGTCCGAGGTTGCATGTGCGTATCTGGGGTTTCCGTGTGATGAGATTCGCTTGCAGGTTTGGTGGTGAATCCCTGTCTGGCGACTGGTTATGCGTGGGTTTGCGGGATGTTGCATTGTCAGGCTCTGGTCGTTGTGGTGTAGGGGCGTGGGTGTCCCGGGGCGGGCGCGCCCCGGGGGTCGCTTGGTGGGAGGGGATTTGAGGTCGAATTGACGGGGTCGTGGTGGATCAAAGAGACAGCAGTTAAGGTGTATACAAGTGTTTTGGGGGTTTGGTCCTGGATAAAAGGGGAATAGTGACATTTGGTTTATGATGTCAATGGATGGGACTATGTACATGATTGTATATTTCGTTAACGGTGAGTCTTGTAGAGCGGTCCGTTGCTCTGGGGATTATGCTATGGTATCACGCAAGACAAACGCTGAACGCAAACTTTTGAACAGCTCTCCGAAGTCAGCGGATGTAACTGTTCTATTTACAGATGGCACTCGGTTAGGGTATAGGTTCCATGAGCTTCTTCAGCTTACGGAGGGAGAGAGGTTTGACTAAATAGTCATCAACGCCAGCAGTCACCGCCGCCTGTTGCATGGTATCTGAAGCGACGCCTGTAACCGCCATGATGCGGGCTGGTTGGAGACCACGGTCGTTTTCGTTTTGTCGGATCTTGCTAGTTGAAACTAGTCCGTCCATTACTGGCATTGATAGATCTAGATTAAGAAACCAGTTAGTAATTTTCGGAGGATGTTCGGCTTGTAGACTAACCCATCAATATCAAGTCATATCTTCGACTTGAAGATTCAACCTGTTCCAATGCAATCAGTCCATTAGAAGCTGTGTCGTAACTACAGCCAAGCTTTCGCATGAATGTAGCCAAAATCTGTTCATGATTGTAAGTCTGTTCATGGAATGAAATGAGAGGGTCGATGTACGAGCAAGTGAGGACGACCTTTGCGTAACCGGGTTTGCAGTGAGATAACTTACCTTGAGATTGATGTCATTGTCATCCACGATGAGAACATGCATATTGGTCATTTGACTATTCGAGCTTGGCGAGCCAGCGATAAGAGGAGCCGAGCGGATCAATTCAACCGGTAGTTGCTCTAAAAGACAATTCGATATTTCCGATACGTCTGACGGGTTGGGGTTTGACGGAGGAAGTTCATGGCTTGTTGGTGGAACGGCAAATGGAGCATCAAGGGCACTGATTTCATCCTGTGACTTATACATATCCATGATTCTTTGAGCAGTTTCACGGATTCTCTGAGGTCCATATCTGCATAGAAAATCAGCTAAAGTATTTGTAGAAGGGGGCGAACTCTAGACTTACGGCTGTGACATCAGGACGGCATTCAAAGGAAAGGGGTATGTTGGTGAGGACGTCGTGCTGCCTAAGATAATGAAGAATTTGAAATGACGGCCAGCATTCAAAGTAGACGGGGATTGGTCATTGAATATGGCGTTTAATTTTGCCTCCTCAATGACCGCAATATCACCCTCGCCCTGCTCAAGTGAGTCTGCCAGCGCGATATGCCATCCAACTTGCTTCCTCAAAACATTGGCGAGAGTGCTCTGAATAGAAAGCATCCGTTTCGCATCGGTGCTCAGAATACCAGTGGGCGTCTCCGTCAAGTCAGGACAGCCGTTGAACCCAACGAGACATGCCTTCAAAGAGTTCTCGTGTCTTTGAATTTCTAGCGAGGAGGCATCATCGAATAACTTGGCAGGGACATGGTCCTTGAGGTGTTGTGTGGGGATGTAGACATCGACCTGGGTACCAACACCGCTGTCGCTCTTCATTTTCAGATGGCCACCCAGGAAAGTCACTAGCTTATGCACGACGCTGAGTCCAAGCCCAACACCATCTGACAGGGAGTCTTCCTGGGCGAAAGGCAAAAATGCCGAGTTTCTAAGAAAATCCTGTGAAATTCCTTGGCCGGTGTCTGTGATGCGGAGATGAACCAGGCGAGGTTCTGCTTCAGTTTGAGCGGTGGCTTGTAATAGTGATACCTCGATGAGGCCAGTCTGCGTCCATTTCATTGCGTTGCCGAGAAGATTCATGACTATCCTTCTCCAGGCACCAGCGACCGATCGGATATTCCAGGAGGTGGAATGCTCGATGTTTACTACCACTGACAATTCATCTCGATGTCCAGTAACAGGAGAGATGGGTTGAGAGGACGGAGTTTCAGTAGCTGGTTTACTTGCAAGGGAGGAGATAGGCCCGGGTGCCTTCCGGCCGGTATGAAGTATCACTGCGACTTCTTCAACCAAGGAATCGAGACTGAAGTCGGAGACTAGGGTTGTTGAAGAATCTTCCGTGTCGGTCACGCTGAGACTCTGTGTGGTTGCCAAGTTGTTAATTTTACAGTAATCCAGCCTGGTATATGTCAGTAAAGGTCTCACCGGAGGGGTGTGAAAAAAGCCTACAGGTGATCTATTGTGTCCAGCAAGGTCAGACCTGATGTTGAGATCATATTAACCATATCACGGTGCGCAGCCTGGAGTTGAACATCATGTAGCAGCTCCGCGCTGGCGAGGATCCCGTGTAGTGGTGATCGAAGCTCATGACTTATAGAAGTGACAAAGTCAAATTTCGAGTTCTCACTGGCAATCCAGTGTATCCGAGATACTTCGGAAATCATAGAATCTCCGAAAACTTTAAAGTAGTGCAGATCTTCTCTA
This sequence comes from Penicillium griseofulvum, assembly GCF_001561935.1. Lineage (NCBI taxonomy): Eukaryota > Fungi > Ascomycota > Eurotiomycetes > Eurotiales > Aspergillaceae > Penicillium > Penicillium griseofulvum. The sequence continues at coordinate 502,315 of NW_024467471.1, read as the reverse complement.
CCCAAAGGGCGATGGCTTCCGTTTACCCATGCCAGTGTACCTGCAAGCCATCGCGATTTGTTCCAATCCCAGAGAGGGTAGAAAAGCACACACTTGGCTTCGGGGAGTTGATGAGCGAGACGATGAGATATTTGCCGAACAATTTCAACATTGGAAGCAGAAATCTCCGAATGGTCACTTGCAGAGTCCACTAGACTGTCCATATTACTCCTGCTGTCTATGTTGAAGATGTGGCCGTCTGGAAAGTGTGTGATCAACGAATGCAACAACTCTTCAGTCACTTTAACCTGGCAGTTTGAGTCAATTTTGCTCTTAGCTGACCTGCAGCTTATAGCCTGGCCCAAGGAGCCACAGTAGTTTTCTGCATCTTTGAGCGGATTCGCATTAGGGAGACTCGAAGGGCTAGAGCCTGAAAAAAAATTCCCCAAGGAATCCCAATCATCATGCCGCTCAGAAATGTCGCTAAAATAGAGTTAGAAACTGTTAATCATCCAAAGAAATAGTGACTAACAATTGCGGGTCATTTCGGTGGGCATCGAGAAAAACCACGCCGTCCAAATCCAATGATTCTTCCAGCGAGAGACTAGCACGGGTAAAGACGGCAGCTATACGCTCAGTGATGGGCACATTTTCTGGCCCTAATGATTCCGGTGTTCCTTCTACGGAGGAGGAAACTGGTTCCACTCGGTCTGAGGTTCGAGAAAGCGATGATGGTAGTGTGTAGTCCGACGCGGAAGGCATGTTTAGAGAAAATAACGACACTTCTCTTCCATTAAGAGTCGTAGAGGAGATTTCATCAAGAGATGAATAGACACCAATATCCTTTTCTGTGGGTAAAGATTCGAGCGTCCCACCCGCACCCACATCCTGTGCGCTGACTACTTGCCCCAAATCTTCAGACTTGAGCTTATTTGCAAATAATTCCATCTGTCCTTGAGTAGAGGAGCCAATAGGATCAAATTTCGCATGACTTTTGACGAAGTTTGTCAACCCTTTGACCAAGTTCTCTGACCGACGATGATATTGAACGATCCGCGCATTTTCAAGGTGGTTTGAAATTGAGTCGGCTATCTCCCGAAGAGCAGCCACATCCTCATCTCCAAAGTTCGTTCGTGGCTTGTTGTCCACCACACAATACGAACCTAGTACGAACCCCGAAGGACTGTACAATGGTACCTCGGCGTAGAATCGAAAGAAAGGCCAGTTCAGCACATAGGGGCGATCTTTGTAGAAGTCCTCTTTGGTAAAATCGCGAATGATGTTACGCGTCTGGTTGGCCGTTATGTTCTCCGTGTCTAGTATCTGGGAAGGGTCCTGTCCAGTGAAAAGTCGAATGGCGTGAGGACACACTCCCCATTCCAGGTCAAGTGTAGTGACACCTAGAAATATGCCATCGTCCGGACTATGAAGATCTTCGTTTCGAAGAGAGATCGAGGCGGTTGCCTCTGCAATGACATGTTGACTTTCTCCATCGATGATTGACACAAAGGACCGATTGCATCCAAAGCGATAGACACCCAATTGGGTCAGGGCGGTCAAGGTGGTGTCGTTTGAAAGACGAGGGAAATGTATTTCCGGTGGAATCTCATTCACTTCGGAGCTTGGGGATGGTTGATCAAAGGTACAATAATATCTAAGATCCGGGATTAGTGGCGATCGCGATCGTGGGGGGAACAACAAACTTGGATAAATCACGGATTCTCTCTTTCTCATCACTTGGCTGACCCATTGTTAAGTGGGCCAGCTGTCCTATAGCTGGTCACTTCCACATGTGAAGTTACACACTCTCGATATGTTGTCAAAGTAGAAAAAAGCGGAATTTACGAAAAAAACGGGGTCAATCCTGTTTTGGGGAAGCAACTGTGGTGGGGTTAGTGCCTTGGCATCTGATCATTTATAGAAGTCTGGACTTGTCATCGACTTATTCTATTGGGATGATAGTTCAATAGTTGACTATCTTTTCTATATGTAGTTAGTTTTAACCCGAACCTCTGGTTCAGCACATCGTGAAAAAGTACGATTTCTGAAGGAAATTTACGTCTTGAAATCTCCAGTCGAGTTCTGTGTTGCGTTGGATAATGTACGTAGTATCTGTTTGTAGAAGAACCCTGGCAAAATGATAGGGGATCTGACAAGTTGTAGTACTCCTAACTGTCCACAGGTGTCTCTATGGTGGTAATTTCCCCACTCCATCAAAAACCCTAAGTCATTACTAACCTTTCACTAGATCCATTACCTACATACGAAGTCATATCCTGCATAACCACCCTTCTATCAAAGGTCTAAAGCACAACATTCACCGCTTCATGCTCTGTTACGTAGAAGTTGGCTTGATCCGGACTGTCTGGGTGGCTGTGGCGGGGGTCCGTGCTAAGTGCGCGTTGTATGTACTAAGACAGGTCATGTCGCACTGCGCATTGAAACGCTATTTAAAAAGAGCACAATGCTCTCTTATTGAAATAGAATATATGCCATGGGATAGTGCTGAAAGTTCGAGAGCAAACCAAGCAAGGGTGAACCAAAATTTTATACACTCGTATCATTTGAGATCGCGATGACTTTGGACTAAGTATGAACCTTGAATATATTCATCCCTGTGCTGCCAGATTGCTGTCAGTTGCAGGGCCCTCCTTCCCTGTCTGTTTCACAAGTCGTGTGGTAGAGTCGGAAGGGTTTCTAGTCACTTACTTAGCCTCATAGATAGGCTCAGACATGACGAGTCGAGCTTTGCGAACTGACGCAAAAACCAATAATCCATTGATTAATGCTTTTGCAGCCACTGGTACACCCGGTCTGCAATCTCAAGGCTGTTCTTCTCCATGAAGAACATGTGGCCATTACCATGAATGCCCTCCTTGCCTAGATCCGCGTATTCAACGTCGACGCCAGCTTGCTTCAGATACTTGACGGTGCAGTAATCGTATGGCGCATGGAACGATGCTTCGCCAGTAACAACAAGTTCTGGGATTTTGCCCAAATTCGTCAACTGCTTCGCTGGGGACTTCTGCATAATGCACTCGTTATGGTCGGCGTCGATTGCTGGCTCGATTGTTGTCTCAATATTTTCGGCATTCTTGCCTGCAGACGGCTCGTATCCGATTTCGAGTTCAGTGAGACCAAAAGGCAAAGCTGGGCCGTTTCCAATCGGAGGGCGGAACGTGAACGGTGGACCAGACGGCTCGAGCTGGACAATACCCTTGACTAGGTCTGGGCGCATGTCTCCGACCCTCCAGGCTATTCAATCGTTAACTACCTAGCGAGTCATCGTGTTTGGTTGAAGATACCGTATGCACCCGCCTGCGAGTGACCGATGATGTAACAGTCGCCCACGAGGTCGACTAGAGCTGAATATGCCTGCGCATTTTGTTCTTCGCTTATAAAGCTGTCGATCTGGAACTGCATCTGGCTCCTGTAGAAAGCGTCGAAAGTTGAGTCGCCCATGCGACCAGTGCCGGGCCATTGTGTATGAAGCTTTGCCTGTGGCCATTGGTTGTCGTTATTTGCTACGTCGGTAAAAAGATCAGAGACACCATTGGGGGAGCCAATGTTACCGATATTTCCCTGTCCGGGAAACCAAGAGGAGCGGCCGCGTGCAGGCTGGTCTGAGAGGTAGACCGTGTGACCCTTGGAGATAAAATAGGAAGCCCATCCTGGCCGTCCGTCTGGAGTATCAAGGAAATTGGTACCTGTCTGAGCGGCGCCTGCAATGAAGATAATGGGAAGTGGTGGGTTCGCTGGGTTTGGCCTAGGGGAAAGCTTCTCGACGTAAATTTGCCCTATCATAGCCATTGAAGTCGAATTGGTTGCATTGTCCTTCGATTCTTAGATACGCGTACAGCTAGTGGAGATCGGGGCTTACCGTGATGTTCGTGTATTGTCCGCCAACGTAGAGAACCTCACGCTTAGGAACAATGTCCCTAAGCTTTTGCGCATTGCCTAGAAAAGCAACTTGCGTCAAATATGTGAGAGAGGTTAAAGTACGAAGGTTGACCATTTTAAAATCGCAAAGACTAGGAGATAGGAGAAAAGAGCCCTCGAATAGCAGGGAAAAATACCCACACCCTGTGGGACCATAGGAGGGTCCCGTGTTCCCCCCTTTTCGGGTCCCACATGGAAGTTTTGGTGTCAGATGGTCAGGTGACTGGGAGTTTTCAACAGATCGTGAACCTCATTCTTAATTCCTACATATGTATGAAGGAAAGTTCTTTAATGAAAAAAGAATGGTCCCCCGCGCACACAGAGTTCAGTCGTATGTGCTTTACCACTATGAGAGGGTCTCTGTTAATGCGAATTCTGGTGCTGAAATGATTCTACCGAGAACAAATGACAGCTCCCTGCTTTGACCGCAAGCTTGTCCTAAAAGCATGTAGGTACTCTGTTGAAATGTACCAGAGCTCTTTCCGCTAAGCTACGGGGCTGGGGGACTCTGACATGCCTGGTCCTTACATAGGTAACTTCCAAGGTTCCAAGGTTCCTTTTTTTTAATTTTAGTGACCTGATTGGCTGGATCCTTCTCAGCCAAATGAGGTAATTATGAAGCTATGAGAGATCCACTTCTTTTATATACACTCTTTCAAGCCATCCTACGGTGTCTTATCCCTACTAAAGCTAGTACAGGATTTTGTATAATTTTTTCACATGCCTTTTCAAATGTAGTGTCCTTGCAGAAGGTACTTAAATATGGTATAGGCATAATAGCAATTATCTCATTCCTACTATTAAGAGATATCGGTGCTTTATAGAAGAACCGCCTGTGTAGCCTATGCTTTTACCACCTTAACATGTAACTTTCAAACTGGTGTTCATTTGCAATCTACCTGAATTGCATTCCTGACATTCAAGATCAAGAAGGAGTAAAGACAGAACTCCCCTAACATTTCCTTGCATCTGTCTCCTCGACGTTAAACTCCTCCCACGAAGCCCGGTCAAATCCATTCGGACGACTAGATCGCACGAACTGATTATCCACTCCGCCAATAACTGCGACTGGCTTCACAATCTCGATATCCGCTCCATATGCGCGCGATGACCATAGTTCTGTCAAAGGCTTGCGGCCTTCCGACTCAGAACCGGCAGGCTTGTACAAGTGTGGGAACCGTTCCTGCATGCCCTTCAGCACAGTCGACGAGATACGGTCAACGCTGTCGCAGTGGCGCAACTTGAAGAACTCAGGCGGCTGAACCTTACGAAGCTCCTCTTGTATATCAGCCGGATATTGGCCCATTGCAAAGAGTAGAAGGTCGTAGTGCATCAGCGAGGCTTTGCCGTGGTATGAGCCGCCAGTCTTCGCGCGGTGGTAGAGACCAGTCAGTGCGGCAATGGCGCCCATGCAGCCTGTGCCGTAGTCGGAGATGGGGAAAGGGGGTACAACGGGGGTTGAAAGGCCCATGAACTGTCCTTGGGCCCAGGCGATTCCAGTAACCTATACTTGGGGTCAGTTGTAATCAGTTGCATGAGTATTGGATCTGATAACTTACGCAGTCTGCGATTTGCTGCCATCCAGCGCGGTTAGCCCACTCGCCTTCGTATCCGAAGCAGTTCTCATTCACGTAAACGATGCCTTTGCCACGCTTCTTTGCCAACGCAGCCATGGCCTCTGCTCCGTAGCCAAGCTTATCCAGTGCTCCGGGACGGTAGCCATCTACGATGACATCCACATCATCCAGGAGCTTCTCAAACTCCTTGCGTCCAGCCTCGCTCTTTAGATCAAGATCTGCTGCATGCTTGCCCATGTTACCATCGACTTGGAAAAACGGAACATCGGAAAGACTCGGGCTGGTTATCTTCAACACATCGGCACCATACTCGGCTAGGATACGGGTAACGGTTGGGCCGGCGATGATACGGCACATCTCCAGCACCTTGATGCCCTCGAGGATCTTCTTGCTGCCGTTACGTCTAGCTGGGAAAGGAGTTGGAGGAAGATCACCAGGCAATTTGCTGACTTTCCATGCGGGCTCTTGGACGTTAAGTTTTCCCTTTGAAATGGTTAGCTTGCTTGTTGCAGTTAGATATTAGACCGTGTAAAACTTACATGGGGAGTCTTGATGAAGTCTTCATGTTTGTAGGCAGTCACACCAGCCTGGCGTCTCTCCTTGTTCATCTCTTCAAGCTCAGCAACTGTGTATTGCTGTACCTTACTCTCGATCACCTTGATGATTTCTTCATAGTCGGTCAGGTCTGGTCGTTGGCCCTCCAGCCCAATCATGTTTAGGGTTGTCGTAGCCTCCAGTGATCCATGAATATGGAAGTATTCATCTGGATTCTTAGTCCTGTAAAGATTTGCCGACATGCGTCGGTAGCCGTTGGATTGGGCAGCCAGCAAATCCGTGTCTGTTACAGTCAGTATTGTCTTGCCACTGCATGACCAGTCTGCACAGAATTACATACTCTTCAACTTCGATTTCACAGCGGGGTCCAATTTCGACAGACCATCCACCTTTGCCATGTACGCTTGACATCCGAAGGCAGTGGCAGCTTCGAGACTGACTTGAATGCCGCGAGGTTCCTCACCAGCACCGAAGCGTAGATCCGCAATGGCAGCAGCCACGGAACCTTCAATTCCCTTCAGAGCAGCGAGGGTCTCAGTCTCCTTGAAGGGAATGGGAAAATAGATTTCATTATGACTGGTAGAGAACGAGACGCGGTCTTTATTGGCGAGGACGTCAGGTGGCAAATTGAAGCGTTCTGACTGCTCGCACAGCTCAGAGAAGATGCGACTGGTCTCAAGGACTGGAGAGTACATGATGACGGTTATGTTGATTCTTTCTCGGTAGATACTTGCACTTGAACGTTGGTTGAATGGAAGTGAGGTCTTTGAAATTGGATCAACGCGGGGTGCCACGTGAAAGTCCGCAATTGGAATATTAGAGGGGAAATGATCTGAAGTAGGAGAAGGTCGGATATTATATCCATGACAACCTCAGATCGGGTCCCGAGAATTTGGCATCGGGTGGCCACACCCGCTCCGTTGTCAACTTACGTATATTAAAGGTATTTACTACTTTGCGAGAAATATAAAATACATATGTAAATATATGTTGCCTTCCATGTATGTCTGTCCAATACTTGAGCTTCGAATTATCACGAATACTTGCATGAAACATCTCCCCCGCGTGCAGATCCGAAAAAGCTATCCGGGATCGGAATCGAATCGGAACAGTCACGTGAAAACATATCGAGAGAACATACTCAAAGCCTTTTTCTGTCTTTTTTCTACCGTCGACCTATAAAACTGGTATATACAAACAGAATAATGTCTGAGGAGACTACCAAGAAATTACTGGAAAGACCTCTGGAAAGATTACTAAAAAGGTATCACAAGACTACTTATACGGCCGACTATCTTGAAATAGTAATTCAAGTATCTTAATTATTCCGCTGGTCTTATTTCAGGAAAGGAGGCATCAGGGCATCGATATTGCCTAGAAATGGGGCTTTGACCCCTGGAGTCTATACCGCTGCGTAGTCCGGGCTCAGTTAGTGAGCTGCTCACTTTACTAACACTTTTTGATAGCCCCTAATTTTCACGATACTCCTATTTCTGGTGCATAATGCTTCAAGAAATCGACATGATGCCATTCGGCCACCTGCCTTTCGATTATCATGTTAAGGTAAAATTTTCAGAGCAACAGACCCGATATAGGATGCTAGTATTAAAATAGGAAAAATGGGATCCCAATTCTCCCCTTACAAGAACCCAACAATTTCGTGCCCTTGTTGAGTCTTGCATTCGGCTCGGCAAAAGTGCCCGCATTGTAACCTTTTAGACTCTTTCTTAGCTATGGATTAACGCTAATAGAGAAATGGACATACCCAGACGGCGATGATCTGTTTCCCAAGGAAATCCCTCCACATGTGCCTCAAGATTTTATGTCAGATGAAGATCGTGCCGTAGATGGTCAACAACAAGACTACACTGAATTCGAACATGGTACGGGCAGAAAGATGATCAGACAAGCCAGGTTGCTACCGATGCTGCATACAATCGTCTCCGTACGGTTGTATTTGGCGACGGAGATACAAACGACGCGTGTCTGGAGAAAGAGTGTATCTTTGAGAATAAAGAGGAGTTTGATCCTGGTAGTATCACTATTCCTAATGGAGATACGGATCCCGATTTCGTGGATGGAATCGCCTACAGGACGCCACGCTCTATACCATCGTACATGATCACGGCGTTGATGCACAGACCAGATATGCTTGGTGGTCTGTCGTCTCGCGATTGGCCTACAGAGTGGTACAATAAACCAGATAAGTTGAAAAAATTCCAGTCTATCATGGTTGTTGTCGCCGATCGTAAGGCGTGTGAAGAAGGATGGGTTTCATTCTAGGCTCCGAACCATAGAAGACAAGTCCTTACCTTCAGAACCCGCAACAGGGCAGCTTGGGTGCGCCAACAGATCCTTGACTTCATGGAGGGCCAGGACTTGGAGGAGAATACTACGGACCCCGATCATGATGTGGAATTGTATATGCATGGAAACCCCGATGGCTGGGCTCCTGATAGTGTTCTCTGAATGTATATTCAGTTGATAGTAGAATTACAATAATATATCTGTGAAAATAATTTCATCTACCGTGTGTTCCAGAGTAGATGATAGCAAATTCAAATCACCATTGATGTTGACTTCAATAGTAGAATGAGGCAAAAGATTTAGAACAGCCCCTGCATGGCAATCTAGAATCGCCCGATGTAGTCACGTGACCTATAAAATGCCTACCCCGAATCTCCAATCTCCAGAACGTTTGCGACTTTGCCAGGCGAAGATGCTACTCCGAATTAAGTTGCGGCCCAGGGTATTGGGGCTTGCATCTTATCGCCCAACCCGCTTCAAGTCCGGAGTCCCATTCATTGATATACAAGGTGGAACTTTTTACAATAAATACCCAACCGCCGAAGACTTGTCCAATCCACCTCTCTTCCCGAACCTGAATTTCACTCTACCCGCTCTTCAAACTCGCGACGCAGTCACTACATCCCCTCTGCAACACTGGGCTATTATTGGTCCGTCTGGCCGAAGTGACCTCCTCCATATCCTCCGCGGCCAATACGTCTGTATCCCGCCCAGCGCACGTTCATACCCATACCTCCTCACAGACGAGATCGCGAAGAAGAACCCACGATTGCGTTTACCTGAAAATGCGATCCAATATGTTGGATTCAGTGGTGAGGGCTCGGGGGCCATTGGGGGAATCCGTGGCGCATACCTCAGTGCTCGCTATGAGAGTCTTCGGGAGGAAACCGACTGGACCCTGCTACAATTCTTGCGTGGCCAGACTTCCCTAAACCCGATCGAAGGAGAGGAGGAAGGCACGCTACACGATGACGATTTTCTCATGAAGACCGCCAGTAGTCTTGAGCTAACGAACCTGCTCTCCTTGCCAGTTGCGAATCTGAGCAATGGTCAAACACGTCGAGCACGAATTGCAAAGGCGATACTAAGCAAACCAGAGCTATTACTTCTTGATGAGCCATTCAGTGAGTGTTTTGAATTCACATTTGACAATCTTGACATTCTAACCTCTATTTAGTGGGATTGGACCCGGTGGCAGCGAGAAAGATCTCTCAACTTCTTCATAGCCTAGCGCAGAAACACGCTCCGCGGCTCATCCTGGCTCTACGGCCCCAGGACAAGGTGCCGGACTGGATCACGCACATTATGGTTGTGGGCAATTCCCATCAGGTTCTGCTGCAAGGGCCGAGGCCCGCTGTCGAAGACTCGCTCAATATCTGGAGCCACGTTGTAAAAAAGACTAAACCGAACTCTCTACCTGAACAGCAAACGGAAATATTGAATAAGTGTAAAGCAGACTTGAAGGCGGGTATCTTGGACGAAGAACTCCTTGAGGATTTGGTGGCACATACGCATGAAATAAAGTCCATAGAAGTCCAGGCGCCATTGGGTGGTGAGCCAGTCATTGATATGGAAGGGGTTTTTGTCCAGTATGGGGACAAGCCGGTACTTGGTGATTGGGAACAAAATGTGAATGGTGAAAAGAAGCACGGCCTGCACTGGCGAGTTCGTCGGGGGCAACGCTGGGCTATTATTGGCCCTAATGGGTCAGGCAAAACAACATTGCTATCAATGATCACATCCGACCATCCGCAGACGTATGGGCAGCCTGTCAAGCTTTTTGGACGATCCAGGCTTCCGGAGCCTGGCAAACCAGGAATTTCAATATTTGAACTGCAGTCCCGCATTGGACACTCGTCACCGGAGATCCATGCGTTTTTCCCGCGACAATTAAGTATCCGTGGGGCACTTGAGAGCGCCTTCGCTGAGACCTTCCTATCAAAGCCGAAGCTGAATGTTGAACGAGATCATGACATATCTATAGTCTTGAAATTGTTCAAACCTCTGCTCGATCCAAATCACCTCACGAGCGAGGTGCCAGATATATCCACTGCCCATCTCCCGACCTTGAAGAAGCAGTTCAACGTCGAACCATACTTCCCATTGGATCACGTTGTTGGGTACGCGGATGAAATTCTGTTCGGTGAGCTCACCCCGGCACAACAACGGATTGTGCTTTTCCTTCGGGCCCTCGTCGCTAGGCCGGATATTGTTATCCTCGACGAAGCTTTCTCGGGCATGTCCTCAGCACAGCGTGATATGTGCTTGAACTTCTTGGAAACCGGTGAGCGACCGCGAACCAGAGGCCGTGTTGCTAGATTCAGTGCCCGTCTTCAAAATGATAACTTCCGGTACACTGGTCTTACACCAGACCAAGCCTTGATCATGGTTAGCCATGTGGCTGAGGAGATTCCTGACAGTGTCCGCTACTACATGCGACTACCGTCTCCTGCAGGCAGTGAAAACCCCCTTGATTTCCGCTTTGGCATTCTCCAGTCTAAAACTACTCTAAGACAGGCCCCGACCTGGGAGGCAGCCTGGTCTCCCGCAGAAAAGTTCGTCAAGCATGCCCGCAGGACGTGGCGTCGCCAACAACATAAATTGCCGGTACAGGATATGAGTGAATTCGAATGGTGGTCGATATAAGGTATAGACATTCAGATAAGATGTGGCATTCTTGGCGTCTATATTATAGAGCTTCTTGTACATTAATTAAAATCCCATTTCATCTGGAGCTGTCTTTTTCATGGCCCTCTCAACAATAGAAGAAACCTAGAAATTATCCATTCGTGCATAATCAAAGTCTCTCAGCTGCAAAAATTCAAAAGAAACCACCTTCATATCACCGAGTATACTTCACAGAATTCCGCCGTCATCTGGTATCGCTTCCCCAACAAAACTCGGCTCGCCATCAGCCAGTTCCTGGCGAGAACTTTTACCACTCCGAGGCAGATCTTCTCGTCCATCTTGCCATGTTGAGCAATGACGGCAGCGCAGCGCCTTTGAACAATTAGCCAAGAAAAGCACATATAGACTAAATCCTTACCGATTCACCGATATACTGCTTGCAGTATGGACACCTAACAGTACGCTTAATGATCTTGTCATGAAAGATAAGCATGTACAAATGTCCGACTGCGTACAGAGTCAGGCTGACACCCATGAAATTGAGAACTGTCTCAATAAACAACCTGCATAAATATTTGTTAAGAGTGACTCTGACAGGGACCTTCCACGACTAGCTGGGGTAGATCCACATACCCGTAAGCTAGGACCAATGCTCCATCTTCTCTCGCTTGGTAGAGGGTATTATATCCATTCTGCTGGTCAAAATTCGGACCCTTCGAGAGGACAGCGAATTTCTCATCCATGTTCCGGTTCAGAAATGGCAGTAGAGACACAATTGGTAAAACCAGATCTGATACGAAAGATGTCACGACTTTGGTGAATGCATTAGCTATACTTTACGTATCAAGATACTATGTATTAGCAGGATTCTCGGATACTTGGTAGTTAGGTTATGCAAGGAGAACCAACATCAAACCCAACGCAACCTCGAGAACATTATCACGCGCTGCAAAATTTATAAAACCAGCCCATGCATGTCGCACTTGTTCTTGGGCTTTCTGGCCAGTACGTAAAAAGACATCTGTGCTTTCGTCGAGACCGCGCATTTTGGGTTTCTAGTGCGGATTGTGAAGCTCATAGGTAAATTTCAAGAGAATATATTTAGGCAAAAGCTAAAAAAAAAAATAGGAGAAACTCTTGGAGGACGCCTTTATCGGAGCGTCCATGCGCTCCGGTCATGTGGATTAGGGCGCGGGGATGCAATTTAGCTATCTTGGCGGCGCCTTACTACATGTAGTACTCGGCACATAGTGGACTACCTCAAGCTATATAGCAAGTCCTTCTATAGCGACTTTCTTATCCTTAGGTCATTTCCAGAAAATCCGACGTGATAGCAGTCATAAAGCTAAGTACTCGCACACGATTCGCCAAGCCGCTTAATTTATACCAATTCCGATCAGAAACAAGAGCCATCAAATCAAGCCGTAGACTTTGCCAATCGATTGAGTAGTCCTCCTCCTTAAGTGACTCCAATTCGAATAGTATATCCTCCTCTTTTAGTCGCCTCTTCCAAAACCCGTCAGGCAATGTCCACTGCCACGCAGAAAGCATATTTCGTGTATTCTTCACATCATCCAGTGTATAGTCAATAGGACAAATCCGCTCAGCGATCAGGATCGCAATATCCAACGGTACGTGACTGTAATTAGTATGGGGCTTTGTATATTTCTTCCCGGTTTTCCTTGCCCTATCAATTGCTTTTTGAATCTCGGGAACTATAAGAGGATTCTTATAGATATCGCAGCCATACTTAAACGGGGATTTCAGCTCTGAATTAGTATGTAGCAAGTCATATTGCTTGACAAGTTTAAGCATGGCATCATTGCTTCCCCATAATTCATGGCCACGCCAGTATTTTTGGGCAGCACAAATGAATTTCTCCAATTTCCTTTCGACCAAAGTTGTTGGTATGATGTGGTTAAGAAGGGCCCAGCAGTGGGCATGGACAACAAATCCGATGTGTTCGTCTTTGAATTCACTTGGTTGTCTTCTGATGGATGCTGCGTAGAATTGAACGAAGGTGTCATCGTGTTGCAGATGAGGTGTTCTCCCACCGATTCGCGCCATACTACGGCTTTTTGGGACGATGTAGGGACGGGTGTTATCTGTTCTAATTGCAGTAATACCACTCAAAAAGTACTTGGTAGTTGGTCCTTTCATTACTGTACAAGTTAGAGTAGATTGGACCTTGACCCTTTGTAAACTCACTTGCTCGACACATGCAGGACCATATTTTGGGAAGATCTGGGAGCTCCGCCTCTTCTACTTCCTTTGATGGGATTACCACATGGCCTGGTCTGGTTATTCTGTAGTGCGTACGCTGATTTGCTCCGAACAGAATAGCAGAACGGGGCGGGTTCATGTTTTGGGAGTGAATCATTGACGGAACCTCCACTCCGCATAGGAGGCAACTTGGGTATGGTTTGGCACTTGAAGCACTAGCCATGATTGTAATGATGTGATGTGATCGGGAATTTGAATTCTGTCGAGTGTACTACATGAAGGGTTGAAATAAGAATTTCTACAGTGATGTAACAATGAATGCTCGACTTACAAACCCTTGCCTAATGCCCCGACGACTTTTACGGACTAGCTAAAACAGTTAAAAAAAAGCAGCTTATAGATATTATCTCAAATATATTTTCCTTCTTATCCTCCTAAGCCAGGTCATTTTGATTTCAATCCAATTGTCATCAAGGATAGAGGTTGTACAAGTAGCCGATCATTATTGTTCCCTGTCTCTTTACACTCTGGGCAAACCGTTGCTCTTGCTCTATATATGATTACAAGCTTGTCAATAGATCCAGATACCAAAAGAATATTTAGTTCCATTGACAAACCATCTATACATGAAATCTTCCCTGGATATGCAAAGATGTTGACTCAAGAACCCCAGCAACCCAAAGGTTCTCTAACTCATGCTGTCCAACCTTCGCTAACAGTCCATCCAGACGGGCCTCTATTTCATCGCACTCATCTTCAAACTCCGTCTGGTCTGCCAAAGCCCGAATGAACCAATATTGGCGATCCTCGCGAACGAGAGAACATTTGGGCGTTTCCGCAACCATATCAAGTCCGGTGTCTTTTACGTACGCTAATTGAGACCATAGTCGTACAAGTCCTTCACAAATATTGTCGGTGTGCTCATACTCATCATCGTCCGGGTATTTCCTAGCGTAAGCAGCTAGGGCTTCTGCCTGTTTTACAAAGGTGCGGCACTCCTTTTGGAAATTTTGCTGCCACGAGCGTGCTGGCTCGCGGTTAGACATCCTTTGCTAGGAAATAGCTCGGGGGGGTCAAGCAGATGGTGGAATTTGGACTTACCTAGATCTTCTTGTTAACAATCCGGCATCGATTGGGCTGAAAGAAAGAGACTGCGGACCTTGTTCCTAGATGTTTGGATGTCGGTTTCTTGATTGATTTATTCGGAAGTTTGCTGGGATAGGAGGTATTTATAATATTTATTTTTACCCAGCTATGCATGAAAGACATCTCAGTGGAGAAAAAAATATACCAAAGGCTTTAATTTGCACTGAGTCAAGGTCTTGGTCAGTTGGCTAGGGTTATTGAATTGAGACAAATGACAATGTCACTGTTTGACTTCTTTTTCCTTTCCTCCTGATAGGGAAAGAGCTAACAAAGCGATCATAGCTTCCTTGACGTAGGTAAAGAATGACAAAGGCAAAAAAGAATCAAAGAAACCTAATCTGTCTGACTCCTGAGAAACACGAGACATCTATTATTCTCCTTTACCGACCTGCTTCCGAAGCTTTTACCATTCGCGTCAGCGTGGTCGTAGTTGCATCTGAACACAATTGTTTATGAGAATAAAGCGCCTTCTCATCAACAACACTACCAGCAAAAGTTCTTTGATATAGCAGGCATTGTAGTTGAGTTACCAGGCTAAAGTAGGCGTGCAACGCCCGCTATATCGAAGATTTTCTACTGATAGTGGCATTGGCGAGAAGGCGCTTTATCCTTCTAAATGTTCTATCATTTTCAAATTAGGTGGATTGCTAGAGAGGGGTGAGAGAAAAGCGCGGAGTGAGGGGAGTGCAGAGAGAGGGACGTGGGGGAAGGGGAAGAGATATATCAGGTACTTTGGGTGCAAACATAGCAAACTAATTATTCAATTAAACAGAGCACAAACGTGAGGTTAAACCTGCTAGCGTCAAAGATCCCACCTGTAGATAACCAAAGCTGATAGCCAAACTACCGAGTACTCCGAAGTCCCTACAACTGTCCCAAATCAACCAAAAACATATGAATGAAAAACGCTATAACATCGCAATGCATAAAGTATATACATTTATACAAGACTCCATGCCATCCAATCCTACTCCACTGCTAAACATAGCTCATCGTCTCGGTGGCGGGCTATACGACATCGGCCCGGGGGTAGTATACGGCGAGAGCAGAGTCGCACCGCGTTCCCTAGCCGCGCCAGAACGGTACTCCTCACGCTTCTGGATCTCCTTCTCATCCTGAATCAATGTGCAGCATGTACAGCAGGTAGCTCTCACACAGTCCGACCCAATACTACCCTGAATGCCATATGCCTTTCTCGTTCTGGTGTGTTGGATAGTGGCGAGCAACCCTATGCAGGTTAGAATGGTGTTTATATATTTTTCCTGACTGCTCGGCGGCGTTGGACATCCCACCCAAGCTTGGAACTGGAAATGGAATTGAAATCGGACTTAGACTTACATTGACATCCACATAACAACCCCATCCCCGTGCACGATCCATTGCACGTCTCATAACCGAGCATGTTGGTCGGGTCCTCCTTTCTTGATTTCATCGACAGTCTGTGTTGTGTTCTCCCATACAGAATGCACGGGCATAGCATTCCCAGACAGCAGATTCCGAGATTTGAAAATTCGCACAGTCCATTGCTCCAGCCTCCGCCCTTTACCTCCTGATTTGGATGCATGGATTGGCCAGGCTGGTGGTATGTGCTCAGCTCGTCTGGCTGGGGAGCGTGTGATGTTGTCGCTCTGGTGGGTGGAGGGAAGTACGGGGATTTGGGTGACTGGAGGGGATTCTCGTCTGGGACAATGGATATGGTTTCGCTTCGCTCTGGGGCTTCGGGGTTCACTTTCTGGGGTAGTGGGCCTGGCGAGACCGGGGGTGGTGAGCTGGGAGTTTCAGGGTACGAGGCGTATTGGGTTGTTTCGATGTCGCGCTGCTGGTCCTGGGTGTGGGTGTATGGTTGTGTTGCATATGGATGAGCCGTATATGGGCGAGGAGACATTGGGGTGCTGTGCTGTTGTTGTTGAGGTACATTCGCATACTGAGGAGATATGGTCATGCCAATCTGTTGGTGCCAGTGATGCTGCTGTTGCTCTGGTATATTGGCATGCGGCTGAGTTGCGTACGTTTGAGGGGTCATCGTGCGACTTTGTTGGTCGGCTATGTTTGTATACGACTGGGTATAGGATTGGGTATAAAGTTGAGCATGCGGCTGCTCGGGCGCAATTGCGTATGTCTGAGGAGACATTGCAGTGTTATATTGGGCTTGGGCTTGCTGTTGCTGCTGTTGCTGCTGTTGCTGCTGTTGCTGCTGTTGCTGTTGTTGTTGCTGTTGCTGTTGTTGCTGCTGCTGCTGCTGCTGCTGCTGCTGCTGCTGCTGGTGGTGGTGGTGGTGGTGGTGGTTTTGAACCAAAGGTGCATAATTGGCTGGGTGCTGTTCGATGGGTGGGCAGTTGTTATAGTCTGGGATTATTCCCTGATTCTGAAATTTCTCTTCTTTCTCACTTGGTGCGTATGACCATGCTCGCTGTCGCTGCTTTGGTGATTCTTCCATTGCAAGATGCTGCGGGGGAGCACTCGGGTCCGCCGGGGGAGGGGATGATATATCCCGTTTGTAGGATGGGTGCATCTCAAGTGGTGTTTCCATAAATGAATATCTCTGGCGATTTCCTCCGACTGTGGTATCCAAGTTCAAGCGACTCATTTTTAAGTTAGAGTATGTTTGCTGAATCTGCTACCAAGTAAATGGATATAATTCTGATCGAGATTTCTTGAATAGTGAAATAGTTGGTTTGGACCAAAGCAGACAGTTGAACAAAGTGAGAACCTGGACATGCGACTCAACGGCTTTCCCACGGGGATTAACATAGGAAGTAACAGAACTGATCGACAGTCTAAGCTACTGCATAGCCCGTGTGAACGAAGGCGCATGGTGGAAGGACGCCGACATTAAACTAAAGAGTGGAAGACCATAGGAACCTTGTAAGCGGGGAGTACAAAAGTCAGAGCTCGGGGATCTCCCATAATCTCCTCTTTCTTGTCCTTTTTTACAGGGAAGATGGCTGAGATCAAATCCTGGTCTTTCCCCCTAATGCATCTTCTTCACATCGTTAAGGCTTCTGGTTGGTTGATGACCCGCTCGGCTCCCAATCACTTCACATCTATCTCATCACATCACATCTTAAGCGCTGTTGGTTTTAGGAAATATATTATGCCCAAGCTTTTGTGGAAGATAAGCTAATTAGATGAGATATCTGGAATGTGGATTATATATGGTTCATTTTAATATGGAGTACCTACGCGTTGACCTGGGGTTTCCCATTCCAAATGCCGCTTTGATGAGCTAAAAGTCAGGCTCAGTAAATTTCAGCCTGGGCTCAGACCTACTAGCTAAACTGGTTAGAGTTGATCACCTGATATATTAGTGAATTCTATGTCTGAGGCACCAAGGCACCACAATACAATTGGCCTTAAAACCTCCAATCTCCAATATAGAATTTCAAACCACAAAAAAAACGAGATATTCAAACTTAAGTGATTGGCTTGAAACCAATGAACTCTTCCCTCCAGCCTATGGCCCCTAATTGTCCATCCAGAGTCATCGTGTCCAGGGGCCCGAATTAGTGGCTAAACAATCCAACCAATTGGATATCTAGCTTCAGGTCTTTAGGAACTTGGAGCTTGATCCAGATAATACTTGCTTGGTCGGGGTCCGGTGATCCATCTGTAGTATGATCTGCCATGGTTGAAGAGATGTAAGAAGGATCTTTGGAGTTTGGGTTCATGATTAGATATATCGGCAGCCGCTAGTGGCAAGGTCTACTATGTAGGTTAATCCGCGTAGCAAACAACCCCTTTTCCGATTAGGACTAGTAGCACTCTTCAGCAAAGAAACAAATAAAGCAAGCACGAAGGTAATAATAATAATATGTGCCAATAGACCAGATCGTATATTCAAACACCAAGCTCTTTGTGATAGGACAGGTGTCTAAAAGTCGAGGGTTGCACGTGATAGGACGTGTATGTATTTGATATAGCGTAGGCCGCTCCCGAGGTCACCCCAGACTTGGCAGTGCTCAGATGACGACAGAGTGCACCTGGCCGGACCAGAGGGTTTATGTAATGCCCAGCGTTCGGTGGATTACCAAAGCGTGCTCAAATCTACTGAGCAAAAGGCGGCAAGACCTGAGCACTAAAAAGGGGAAAGCCAAGACGCCGAGGAAATCAAGTATGTAGGAACATACTACGAAGTCATGTAGTCACTAAACAGGCAGCAGTTTGGATTTATTCTTTACCGCTTGGTCTTGGCCAATTATATCTAAATGTTCTTCTCCAGATAAGGTCACTTTCGTGGCTTTTCAAAAAGTGGGGACAATTTAATCTGCAACAGTTTCTAATTCTCTTTTATGGGGACAAAGGCTCCGGGATATAAGCCTTGATTTTAGTTGAGGCTTAATGGTTCCCGAGGAACCTAGGAGGTTCATTTGAAACCTGAAGATATTTGAACAAACAAATTGATCACCTATTAGCGATCGCCACGCCTGCACACTATGCATTGAGAGCGATGATTGGTGAATCAAAATAAAGATAGGACAAGCCGAAAATGTTATTGGATATATGTATTGTGAAGATCTATCTAATGCCTATTGTATATATTCCTATAATCTATGTATCTTCTTCTTCTTATATACAGGAAACCCCTAGCCAGAAAAGAAGAGAATCTGTCAGACGTTGCACCAAAGAGTAAGTACTTGTAGCTGGTATTCTCAGAAAGAGGCAAACTCCCCGATTTCTTATTCTTTTTTTATTCCCTTTTTCATAACTTGATATTTCTTATTCTCTTTCTATTCTCTTTCTTATTCTCTCCTTATCCTCTCCCTCTTATTCTCTCTATCACATTTCATCTTCTTTATCTTTCTATTTTTTTCCTAATTTGGAATTGGATCCACTCAAGGGCGGTGACGATCCAAGGCCCTCTCTCTCAAACTTCCAAGTTCATCAATTCCCTTGACTCTTCTCATTCCCCTTTCTGCGGCTTTTTTCAGCCTGTAAGATCTCTCTCTTCAACAACGTGCATAACTCTTTTCCTTCCATAGAATCTGACATCTTTCCTCTTAGCCTTTCTAATCCTTGCTTTTTTTTTTTACGCCTAACCACTCCGGTTTCCGCTTCATACCATCCCAACCTGTACTTGACCAATGTCCTCCTCATGTCCAACTCGCCGTCCGTTCCCGAAGATACCTTGCCTAACCCCTTGGTGACACCTGCTACACCTGCCCAACATGATTGCTCCAAGGATATCTACGGTACCCCACGTCACTTCCGGGATAATCTGTCTCAAGGACCTAGGGAGGTATTATCACCATCGCGCGCTGAATCTCCCACCCATTCCTGGTCTCAACCCACTCGATTATCTTCTCTAAAAAGGACCGCCACCACACCTCCGGAGAATACGGCCCAACCGGATATTGTCTACAGGCCTCAGCTGTCAGAACGTGACAGCATCTTTGCTACTCATTACCTCCCTTCAGATAGCGTCGCAAATACCCCACAATTACCCCCCGAAAAGGCCTTGGGCAATGAATGTCAGGTCAACTTGATCCCTAGCCTCGATGATGCATCCGTGTCTCCAAGTGCATTCTCCAAGGTCTCTCCCCACCGTTTGAGCGTCGACCCTTCCCACATGGAAGTTGACGTCCACAGAAACTCTCCATTGCGTTCCTCTGCCCTATTTTCATCCACCGATATCCCTCGTTTATCTCTCCTGCGCGCATCTACCTCGCCGACTGACCCAAAGAAAACCGAGGTTGAGACGGGCGTGCAGGCTCATTTGGGATCTCACCGGTACAAGGTGTCATTGGATCACACAGGTACGAAAACCAGTCGGCCTCAAGGCACTTTACCTGAACGGAATCTCTTCCCGTCAACACTAGATGATGTCTCTCATACATCTCACTCTTTGACCATCCTATCCTCTGGCCAGGGCTCTCACGCCAGTCAGGATCTCTTATCCTACAGTCCAAAAGAAGAAACCCCCCATACCCCTGTTGCGCCCGAACGAAGCCCCAGCAGAGGTCGTCGTGGCCGGGTTGACAGTTCAATTGAAGCCAATTTGCCCAATTCGGAGCCGACTTCTAATGTGCGCAGCCGTAAGTCCAGCCACTACCTGGGCCTCTTCAAAGAAAACACAACCACTTCTTCACCGGATCGCAAACGACGGGAGGATCGCGGCCCATCACAAGATGAGACGTTGGAGTCGAGGGATCACACCATGGATCATGAACAAGAACCACGCCGTTCAGAGCAGGAAACTTCGCTTCGTAAAAGCATATCACTCTCCGCACTTGGCGATGCTCCGTCTTTCCAACCTCCGGACGAGTCCTCTCAGACCATGCATGACGATGTGCCCTCCAAG
This sequence comes from Penicillium griseofulvum, assembly GCF_001561935.1. Taxonomy (NCBI): domain Eukaryota; kingdom Fungi; phylum Ascomycota; class Eurotiomycetes; order Eurotiales; family Aspergillaceae; genus Penicillium; species Penicillium griseofulvum. The sequence continues at coordinate 481,663 of NW_024467471.1, read as the reverse complement.
CGTCGCCCTACAGCGTTGCCTCGCAGCTTGCTGGAAGAGATCCGAAATTTCCATCTCACACCTGGCGGTAGCCATGGATCTTCTTTCTCCAAAAGCATTCCAACTCAATATTCAGAGCGCACCCGCGACTACTTCCAGAAGGATCCTGATCTTGAGGTATCCCCGACTGACTCTTTCGAGGAAGAAGAGCGTTGTGAATCAAGGCAGTTTGGGGTTGAGGAGGAGGAAAATGAGCAGATCTCTTCTGCGGTTTACTTCCCCCACGAGCGGACAGTGCCTGATGGCGCTGATGCGCTGCAACAATTTCCTGATAGGCCTCATGATGGACATCCGGGTCAGCTGTCAGCCGCGGAGAAAGGTCATGAGCTGATGTTAGTACCAGAACGTAGCGATTCACCCGAAAAGGAAATCAGCCATGTGGATATATCCTTTCGATCTAAGAATGAAAGTAAGATCCTTTATGGCGATATCCATTCTCCTCGAGAGACTCTGCCAGACAAGCCTTTGGGTACCATCTCTGAATGCAGCTATGATGCAACATACGATTCTGAAGCCGAACCGTCAGCGGATGAAAGTATACACTCTGCAAATGATCTGACTGACGAGGCGGAAACCCCCACTGCCACACCGACCCAGAAATCCCGGCTTCTCTCTCGCCCCAAACCCCCGCCCCCGAGGCCTCTTGGTGCCGTGGAATTGAAGCCCTATCGACATCAGGTTGGCGGCCACACGACTGTTTTCCGATTTTCCAGACGCGCTGTCTGCAAGCAGCTGAACAACCGAGAGAATGAGTTCTACGAACGCATTGAGCTGAGACACCCAGATATGCTGGTGTTTCTTCCAAAGTATGTATAATCTATTCCATGAAAACCAGACAGTTATTAGCGGGAATATTAATATTCTGGTCAGATACATTGGAGTGCTGAATGTCACCTTCTCGAAGACATCTAAACGAAAGGACCAGGCAGTTCAAGAGACAACACCTGCCAATGGAACTTCAGCTCTCAGCTCTCAGCTTCACGAGGCAGCGGAGCCACATGAGCCACAGCGAATTGTTAGCCAGTCACAAGTCACAGGAGTGATCCCCAAGGTCATTCTTGAGAACAATCGCCACATCATTCCTGCCGATCTTTTTACCCGCCAGCAGCGACCGCGCACAGCAGATGCTTCGATAAATCGCGCTCGATCTGTTGATGGCCTCGAGGGTATGTCAGTAGAGTCTGACCCGTCGGCTCTGAGCAAGCGGGCCAAGATCTGGGGCGCCACAACCGTCAATCTCAAGCTTCAGGAGCAGGTTCTTCGCGAGGTATTCAGCCCTCCTGCCATTCATCATCATCGACGGCATGCTCGTGGTCATGTCCATCTGCCAAGAGCTCATTCCGACATGCCCACAACCACACGCCGCCGAGGAAACCTATCAGAAGACAACACAGCCGGCAATCGACGACCAACCCCTGGGCCAATCGAAGCTCTGAAGACGGAAGCGATTGACATAAAGGTGCCCCCTAATGAAGGCCCTGCTCTTTCATCGTCGGCCTCGACTGCCCTAGATGCCAATCAGAACCGCCTGGAGAAAATCCGGACTGAGGAGGAGCCTAACCGAGCAAGCTCGCTCTCTCGTGCTTCTCACACAAGACGGCGGCATTCTGGGAGTGGCCTCCGGAGACGTGGCAGCATGGACTCTCGCAACCAAGGAGAGCTCATGTTCTTCGATGACGATGATTATGGCGCTGACAAGGAGGATGAGATTTTCTCTATGGAAGCCGACGCTCCAATGTCGGCTACTTCTTCCACCGCTAAACGTTCAGCTTCACCAGTTTCAGAAAACAACTCGACCAATGGTCACCCTGCAGCCGAAGTTTTCCCTTCTAGCATAACTTCTGATCCAACTCGTTTCAAACCGAAAGAGCCTCTCAACGCGGTTTTACCTAGCAACCCTAAAGAGGCACAACTCAGGAAGGACGAAAGAGTGCAGTTCTTCCTCCTCCTTGAGGATTTAACAGCTGGTATGAATAAACCATGCGTGTTGGATTTGAAGATGGGCACCAGACAGTATGGTATCGAAGCGAATGAGAAGAAGAAGAAGTCTCAGCGACGTAAATGCCAGTCCACTACTTCCCAGCAGCTGGGTGTACGGCTCTGTGGCATGCAGTCTTGGAACGTCAAGAAGCAGGAGTACATCTTTGAAGACAAGTATTTCGGACGGGATTTGAAATCTGGTCGTGAGTTCCAGGATGCACTCACTCGGTTCCTTTACGACGGTGTCAGCTATGCCAGCGTTGCCAAAAAGATCCCTGTCATTTTGGAAAAATTAGCTCTATTAGAACACATGATTCGGCAGCTAGATAGCTACCGGCTCTATGCTAGTAGTCTCTTGATTCTTTATGACGGAGAACCACAAGCCCCACCTCAGCAGGAACCGCCTCGTTCTGGCGAACGCACGTCACTCAAACATGGAACCTCCGAAGATGGCCAAAGCAGAATGAACGTTCAACTGAAGATTGTCGATTTCGCTAATTGTGTCACTGGCGAGGACGAACTTCCTCCAGATACGCCATGTCCACCTCACACCCCGCACGATATTGATCGTGGATATCTGCGTGGCTTGCGCACACTCCGGATGTATTTCCAGCGCATCCTGAAAGAGGTTACTCTGGATGAATTTGTGGAACGAGGTGAAGGTGAAGCCATCGCGCTGGGCTCTCAACCCGCGGCTCGTGAGAGGCCCTCTGCTCAGTATTGGGATGAGACTATGATGGAATCCGACGCGGGTGAAGTCAGTTTCTAGTTCTTTTTTTTTCATTTTCTTTTGCTTTCTTGGTTTTCAAATCTCGGCCCACTGCCGATACGTGGCGTTCGGAGGATAGACCCTTCCACTGTGAAACGCCAGCATTCATATGCACCAGTGCCTGATCTCGCCTGATCGACATTACGAAATAACGACCCAGCCCTTCAATGGGTGCTTCTATGATCCCCGTCAACGCTTGGATGCATTTAGAGTCGTTTGAAGTTCTTATTTTGCCTTGTTATTGCTTTTCTTCAAGCCTTTTGTCTGTTCTTTTCTCGGGCGTGTATCAGTTTTCTCAGTTGTTTTGATATTGATAATACCCCCAATGTCTCCAAATCCTTTTTTTTTCGGTCTGCATGATCCTACTTGTACATGAGTATTCTTTTTCTTATCTCTAGATGGCCAATTTCCCTCGATTTCTACTATTTCACAATATATTCCTTGTAAAATGACGTGATCCGACATAGACTGGAATGAGTCACGTGGAATGACTCCAACTTTCTCCGCTCTTTGAAGTTCTTCCCCTCAGCTTCCCTTGACTACTTTTAACTGACATACAATATTATCTTATCCCTCAATAATGTTGCAGTGAACATAACTCTCCATCAGAAGTCGAATTCCAATGACGTAGCATTGAACAACACAACCTCGGGATCCACCCAGCTGACACCGTTCGTTCCCCACCTTTGAACGATCCTGGGCAATCGTCCTCAGAATCTCAGGGTTGCCAAATCGTGAACGCCCTATAGTTCGACCTCAATAGCCGTCCCGTCTTCCATACCCATCTGGACCAACCTATCTTACGCTTCCCCTCAGCAAAGAGCAGATACAGCCTAGCGCAACCGGTGCGGAGAAGGCAACCACTATGACAATCGATAAGCGGGACTTCGACGCGAACCGCCCGCTCCTCAAGGATATCGATGCAGAACATGACACAACCGACCGAAGCGCAGAGCCATCACGGTTAAGGCCTGGGTCACGAAACTCACGGAGCTCCGGTAATGACGGACTAGGTCTACGGAGTGATGATGGGCTACTGAGCGATGTCGTCGAGGAGCTTGTCGAGCGGGACAGACGGAAGATGCAGAAGGAGGTTATTAGAGTGCTTAGCTTTGCATGGGGTGTTGTCACATGGTAACGAACCCCCTTCTCCTTGCTATCATACTGAGAAGATCCCATTTGGAGCCCTGGAAGCTAACTTCTGTTCGTGTCTTGCAGCTTGGGAGCTGGCAGTATCACTGCTTTCTCTTTATATGGCCATCTGTTCCTTACTAGACTCCATTACTCGCAGTTCCAGGTCAATGCCGTTTCTATCGCCGCTGAAATCGCAATGTACCTTCCCGTCCCCTTGTTCGGCTATTTGTGTGATCGGTACAGCCCGTCTCCACTAGCTATGTTCTCCGGACTGGTATTTGGAATCGGGTATCTCCTCGCGGCGTTCACGTATAAGAGCGGCCCGACTACTGAGGCGGGCGGGTCTGGGTGGCCCTTCTGGGTGATGATCGTGGCGTTTATCGCTATTGGTATGGGGACTAGCTGCATGTATCTCGCAGCTGTTGCAACATGCGCCAAGAACTTCGGCAGGGGAAAGCACAAGGGGATCATGCTAGCTGTTCCCATTGCGGCGTTCGGCCTCAGTGGTATGTGGCAGAGCCAGCTCGGTGTGTATATGTTCTATGAACGTCTCGAGGATGGGAGTCACGGTGATCTTGATGTTTTTAAATACTTCGTCTTTCTGGCGCTTCTGCTGCTTGGAATTGGTGTCATCGGTACCTTTGCATTGCGCATCGTGGAGGATGATGATAAGTATATTGATGAAACGGTTGAAGAACTGGAACGCAGCGGACTACTGGAGGAGAGTGATTTCTTCCGGCCACGGAATGAAATCAGGCAAGCGGTTGAGTACGGTACGTTCTCTGATGCATTCGACGAAGAGGGGTCAGCCCTGTCCGACGAAGAGCGCGAGCAGCAAAGGCTAGAGAAGGAACGTGAGGAAGAGGAGCGCCGGAAAAAGAACTGGCTACTCAACTATGAAACCCGTGTGTTCCTACAAGATAACACCATGTGGTGGCTGGCTGCAGGCTTCTTCTTGGTCACCGGCCCCGGCGAATCGTACATCAACAACGTGAGTAACTACAATCTCAACTCCACACCATAAGCTAACCTATCATACAAAGCTGGGCACAATTATCCCAACCCTCACACCTCAATCATATCCCACAGGCGCATCACCCCCAGCCGGATCCCCCTCAACCCATGTCACAACCGTAGCCCTAACATCGACCATTGCCCGCCTCCTAACAGGCTCTCTCTCCGATTTCTTCGCACCCCCAGCAACACATCTCTTCCCTTCACTTACCGAAGGATCTCGACAAACACACCCAGCGTCTTCATCCTCACGTCTCACTCTATCCCGCATGACCTTCCTCATCCCCTCAGCCTTCCTCCTCTTCCTAGGCTATCTTCTCCTCGCCTCACCCCTCCCACTAGCGCACCCAGGCATCTTCAACTTAACAACCGCTCTAATAGGCTTCGGGTACGGAAGCGCTTTCTCCCTCACTCCCATCATCATATCCGTCGTCTGGGGCGTCGAGAACTTTGCCACGAACTGGGGCATCGTTGCCATGATGCCTGCGGCTGGTGCCGCGCTGTGGGGAGTTGTCTACTCCGCCGCCTATCAGAATGCTATAGATCATGGCGATGGTGGCTTTTCTGATCGTCAGTGCCATGGATGGCGATGCTATGGCTTCTGGGCTGTTGGCTGCACAGTTAGTGTCTGGGTTGCTGTTTTGGCTTGGTTCGCTGCTTGGAGGGGGTGGAAGAAGAGGGGAGTTGTTGTTTAGTGTGGTTTGATTTTGGCGTTCGGCTTTGGGATGTCTAATCTGTTTGATATCTGTTTGATATGGGCGTTAATATTGGGTTCTATACATGGACTTTTGGCATTTGCATATAGCTAGGCATTTTTGATTTCGGGGATTTCCGTTTTGATATTCAAATACAATATTTGCACGAAGAAGCAATCGCTGCTTTCTTAGGTGGCATACTCCTTGGACTATCGTATACCAACTGGCATCTAATTAATAGGAATGTTCAAACCAACAGGACATCTCTAGAGGGCAATATCCAATTTCCCAGCCAAAAAGAGAGACAGGGTAGATATTAGAAGTCCAATAGTTGAGCAATTAACCAAAAATAAACTAACACCAAATTGGATGCAACATCCACAATGCAAGGCGTCGACGCTGTGTAATATCCCAGGCTAAAGATGGCAATAACCAAAAACAAACCTAAATGTCCGTTGAACTCGGATCAAGTCCAGTGAACACTTTGTACAGCCGCTTACTCGCAGCAGGTCCAATACGCGCATTCGTCAAGGATCCATTTTTGTTCGCGCATTTCTATAACAGTTAGCACATGAGATTCAGAAGAAGATCCAGAGCCGTAAGATAGAACCAGAATACAGCATAAGAAAGACAACCTACCTTGATATCCTCTAGCATCATAGCGCCATTCATCCGCATTGCACGGGTCAAATCCGCAACACAGGGATATTGTCCCGCAATTCCGTATGCCATAGGAGCCGTCACGCGATTGACTTCCTGAATCATCTTGATGAATGTATCCTGCTTGTCGATACCGGTCTTCACTTGTCCCGTATCCATACAGAATGCAGCATTGTGGGCTTCCTGTCGTTCACGACGGTACGGGACTGTCGAGATATGCTCGGTGAAATTCTTAATCCATTCTGCGGAGTCACCTGGCGTTGTCGTGTGGTGGATGAGACATGAGTGTGTGACTTGCAGTTCGAGGAGAGCGTCTTCGACAGTCTCGTCGTCGACGAGGGGTGTTGTGTCTTGTGTTTTCTTTTTTCGGGGTTTGCGGGTTGTTGTTTCGTCTGGTGGTGTAGTGGTTTCGGCGAGTTGGCGCAGGACTTCGGCTTGGAAGGCTCTGTTTCGTGCGTTTGTGTTTTTGCGCATTAAAGCATTCAGGCCTTCGATTAGGTAGATGGGTTTGCAATCTGGGTAGGCGCTTTTTATTCGGAGGACGTGGATTTCTAGCGTTTCTCTTTCTGTGTTGTCTTGTGGGGTGACCATGTTGATGAATTGCTGTGCGGGTAATAGGCACAGGACGTGGTCTTCTTTTTGGATGAAGGGTGGACAGGGTTCCCAGTATCGTAGGGTTCTGTTGTACGTGGCGTTCATTTTGCGACGCCATTTTACTACGTTTGGAATTGCGCTTGTGAAGAATGTATGTTCGACGCCGAGGCGTTTCATGAACTCGACGGTTTGAGTGCCGACGCTGCTGTCTTCCAGAGATGTAGACATGTCCATGATCATCTCTGGTGTTGAATCCTTTTTGTTCACTTTCAGCTTGTTGACGCTCGCGATATCGGCTGCCCGTTGTTTCTCTTTCGCTTTCTCTTCTTTGAGTTTCAGCTTGCGCTCTTTCTCGAGCTGGCGTTCTCGTTCTCGCTGTAGCTTTGCCTCTTCGCGTGCTTTGGCCTTTGCTTCCTTTTCAGCAGTGGTAAGCTTGCTTGTTGTCTTCTTTGTTGTCTTCCGAGGTGCTGCTGGTTCATCAATGTCGTCGTCGGAGAGCACCTCCGCAGGCGCAGGTTTCAAGCTGGTGCCTTTCTGTTTTCGAGTACCAGACTTTGTCTTGGGGCCTGAAGTATGTTCCTCGCTAAGGCGAGATAGTAGACGAGCAGTCGACTCAGAGAAAATAGGAGTTGAGGCAGTAGGCTTTTTCAATAGGTCAGAAAACTCCGGCAGCGCGAACGGATCGCTGAATTCATCAATATCACTACGCCCTCGGAAACTCGAGGGCGGAGGCATGGGGTCCGTTAATACGTCATCGCCATCAAGCGCAATGATATCCCGGGTTGAAAGCTGCGATTTCCGCGGGGGCTTTGGCAAAGCAGCTGGGGCCGAAGAGGTAAAGACAATTGGATCCGACTCTTCCACGCGCGATTGGGATGGCTCCTTCTGCGCCGCAGCGTTTACTGGCGGTAGGTCAAAATCGTCGTCGGAGATCGAGAACCAAGGCTCTGCCGCAGAAGCTGGAGCTCGAGGTTCGTTTGGCGTGGTGCTTTGTCGCAGAGAAGTGTCTTCATCGCTCACTCGCCGTTTCTTGGCGGGCTTGTCGAAAACGTCATCGTAATCGAAAATAGATGTATCGAACGGGTCTGACGAAATCGGAATGAGCTGGTGGGATGGACCTCGCGATGGGAGTTCGGCTGGCTGTTGCGGCTTTGGCGGTTGGGGCTTTGGTGGGATAGGAGGATCGGAGGATAGGAGGTCTATTATTTCTGGCATATTGAGAGACCCCAATGCCACTAGGGCCGGCAAGTAAGGATAAAGATGGATTGATAGAGGGGCGACGCGACGTCACCGCGAACAAAACACGAGGTCATGTGACTGATATCGGAAAGAGGGTGGAACAATGTTCAGTAGAGATGAGAAACTGGTGTAACTTGAAAAAGAATAAATTAATGTAAAGTACACCTATTTAATGCATGAGCTATATGGATTACAGCATTCGAAGTAAAATTGCGGCCATCAATGCAAAAACAGCCCCAACAAGACTGAGAATAACAAAGACCTGCTGCCACCCATTGAATGGTCTTCTTTCAGCGCTGAGCATGGTGGAGATCTCTTCTTCTAGCCTGTCTCCCATGGCTGTGAGTGAGAATTCCTGCTGCGCTCTGTTCTTGCCAGCAAGAGCCATGCGTTGAAGATCCTCTTGGCTCAGCCCGTAAAGTGCCTTGTCCATCACAGCAGTCCACTCTTCATCTGCATGGGCGTCCCGGAGCCAGCCCGTTTCACCCTCGACAATTGTCTCCAGGGGACCGCCAGTATTAGATGCCAATACTGGGAGGCCAACGCGCATTGCTTCCACAGGTACAATGCCAAAGTGCTCGTTGATTGGTGTGTAGAGAAGGAGCTTTGATTGCGCCAACAGGGTATCTTTGAATGCAGTGGGAACAGAAAGAAGAAATAGAACATCGATATTGTCGGGGATTGAAAGCGCAGATAGCACTGTTTTGGAGGTTGCGGTCTTCAATCCGAGACTGGTCGCGAGCTCATCTAGCTCTTGATGGTAGTGAACATTCTCGTGGACACGATTATCGTAACCGCCTGCAAAATGCCATGTTAGAATGTATCGAAATCGGAAACCCATGCACAATTTCTTACCAGCAATCACCAGCCGCGTCCCTTTCCTCTTCTCCGCTCCCAGTCTATTATAAGCACGAATTGCCAACCCCATATCCTTCTTACGCTCGAAGCGATTGATGCTGAGCAAGATCTTCTTCCCACCCCAGAGAGGGTCTTCCTTCACTTTCTCAGGCACCGATACCCCAGCATCCATATCGACACACGGATAAACCACCTCCACATCACCCAGCCGGTCTGAGCCAAAGACATCACGCACAACCCCGCGGGAGAACTTAGAGTTCGCAACAACCCGATCCGACGCGCTCATCGCCCATCCTTCAAACCAATCAAACGGAAACCGGTACAACACCTTCGCCAAGCGAAGAAGCGAGCCGCCCTCATCTCGGCGCGCAAGCAATTGATCCGGGAAGTGACAGTAGAAGAGGATGCGCTGGCGTCGGGACTGGCGCGGGCGACCGAATGATTTCAAAAATGGCACACAGGCCGGTAACTGATCTACAATGAAGATATCGTCGCGGTCCTCCTCGGCATCGGTGGTTGTAGTAGCTGTCCCCCTTGTCCCAAGCTCGCCTAGTAGTGACACGGTAAGATGTAGCTGGCGCAGCGCAGCCATGAGGATGTGGAGTCGGCCGCAAACATGGGCGGGGAAGATGGTGTTCCCGCGCACTCGGACGTCCAGCGTTCCATCGCGCGCCTCGTCGAAGCAATGCGCCTTATCGCGGTGGGAGGTGTAGATCGTTACGCGGTGGCCTCGGTTCTGAAGGGCTAGGGCGAGGTCGATTATTAGTCGCTCAGCACCTCCGATACCCAGATCCGGGTGGATTATTGTCACATTGGACCGTTTGAGGCCCATGGTGAGTTGTTTTTGGAGCTTGGAGATTGGAGATGTCGTTGCGACAAGCTTAAAGACACGTGGGGTATACGCGTCATGTGATGGCAAATATACTACAGTGTTATCTCACAGATTTAATAGATTTATTTGTCGGATTCTTGTCTCGGTCGATCCTTATTTCTTTTAATCGGCAAATAGGGCATAGGCCGTTACGCTGTGGTGTTCTCAAGGCCGTGGTGGACTGAGAGTCTTGGTTAATGGGCTATCATGACTATATGTAGATGTCAAGTGCCGACTATTCTTATTGATCAATAAGATTAAAAGATATAGTCTTTAACGCAACGTAGTTAAAGAGAATGTAAGGTAATATTTCACACAAATGGTGCAACAAGAACAGTATGTTGCTCCAATTATATACTTGCTCTCAAGAGGCTGATCCCAGAATCCGATATAGAACAGCACACAAGATATAAAACGCAGCGGCGGATATCAAAAACCAGTAAGTGTCGATCCCAGTAAATGGATAAGATCCTTCGTATGCTTCCATAAAAAAGGAGATGAACACGCCGCATGCAAAAAACCCAATGATAAGCAGACGCAGGAGCCTTTGAGCCCATAAAGGAATTTCGGACAAATCTAATTCAATCGTCAATGAAAAGATTACAACCCCCCAAAGATTAATCAATGCTATGACGGCAAGTGGATAGTAACCTTTCAGCCCATTTAAAAGGTTGGCTGTGGCGTTGACAGCCACGCCGAAGAAGAACAACATTACACAGCACACGACCATGAAATAAAGTATTGCTGTGCTGAGGGTTTGAGTATGATCATCCCAGTTGCTGTTGGGATCATCACGCCTCCTAGGGGTTTCATCCGTGAAAGGAGAAGTAGTCAGACCAAAATGTGACATGCAGATAGTATCATCACTGTAGCTTGTGGAGATTCCGCGGTTTTGCTCTAATAACATATCCAGTTAGCATCTCTGTATAAAGATCGGCATAGAAAGTGAAGGGTGTACCGTGAGTGAGATATTTAATGATTGTGATCAGAGGTGCAAGTAGTAAAACGAGGGCCACAACCTGTCCGAACCCCCAGTCACTATCCCTCTCATCAGAGTCCTGTGCATATATTTCAGACATTGACAGCCCGGACCACCGATACATGGAGCGTTGGGTAGTGCCCAAGACTATGAATAAACGTATGGCACCCCAAACAAAACCGACTATTAACCAGCACACCTTTTTCACTGTCAAAAAGGGAAATATGATTAGACAAACTAGAGGCACTCACTTCTAGAAACACCGAGGACCACCCATCTAGGAATAGACGAGCCACCAAAAAGGTCGTCAGCAGAGGACGGTAGATAATGGTACGTTTCAGGCTCTTGCGGGAGCTACTCAAGCAGCACCAAGTGTAGGCAATGCTTAACAAACGGCGGGCTTGTATGCTAAGCTTAGCTCTAGCCTTGCCCCAAACATCGAGGGACATAGTCTTATACAATTTGACTATGCGGGTCACAAAACCGAATACTGTCAGCAGTATTGAGAAAACCATTCCGTAGTACACCATGGTTGATCTTGAATCGGAGCTCAAATGGCACATTGCGGGATCAGCCATACTCAGTATCGCATCATCACTGAAACGCGACCATTCGTCGGTGGAAGTCCAATCATATCCACCCGTGAATGCGAGCGCCACAGTAAGAAGTATAACAAGAGCAGCCATACAAAGCAATCGCCACAGACGCTGGGCTGGGTGATTGTAGAGATGGTTTCGGAGAAGTGTCAGGCAAGCCAAATGAGTAATACTGGAAAACCAAGCTAGGTCGACGATGACCATCCAGTGGAAGGATGTAATGCCCTGATGAAGTTGGGCATACCCACTTATGAGTATCGAGAGTCCAGTTACGATCTGGAGGTCACTCATTGCAATGATGCACTATGGTATGTCAATTCAGTTTTAGGAGGTTCAAATAAAAGGACAGTGTACCTCAATAAAGCATTTCTCAACTTGAGTATTGACACGGATCTTGCGAGGGCCAATCAACCGCCTAGGTATATACCGCACAGCCCGCAAGATAATTTCATCCACTGGGTTGGGGCAAAATGACTGGTTCAAAGGGTCTTGCTCTGTCTTCCTGAAAGGATCCAGAGCTGGCTCGTAAACCACGAAGAAGTATATGATAATGAGTAGCACTGCGGTTGCGGCAGTCGCGACATAATTTACAATTACCTGGACATGGATTAGTTGATGGTACAATAATAATTACTTCGCAACATACCCCAAGACCAGTGATGTCGGCGTCGGCCGATATGGGAGGTTGCGGTCTGGAGCAACTGTAGGGCATAACTTGAGCCGAAACCAAGAGGCCATCGAACCTTGGCTAGAAATTGGGGCTCTTGATGGGGAGTAATAGATGCTCGATTGACTATTTTTGTTTTTTCTTTTTGAGGGGTTTACGCTGCCTAGAAGTACGGGGCTGGAAGTGTCGATCAGGTCTAAATAAATCTCCGCACAGCCTCCAGTGCTACCAGCTAGTTGATGCAGATCCTGGTAAGCGAGGGGCGACATAAAAAGGATAGCCATATGTCAGTGTATCTTTTGCTAGGCACAGCTTACAAAAGGTACATGTTTAGATGCTAGTTATTCTCAGCCATATTACCTATATTAAGAACTTTTGTTTCAAGTATAGTACTAACGATCTAAGTGAATGGCAACGCAAATACATCTTGATTGAATAGAGAATCATCTATCTACGAACGTTGCTATAGACACTCAAGAAGACTTAGTGAATTTCAGACCTATCAAATTTGTACTCTACAGCCTCAGGATAGGAAATAAGCCGACATTGAAAACTGCATTGACAGGAATGTACGAAACAAGCAACTCAATATGAACGAGCGAACATCATCCATATGAAATTCAAGCAGGGAGAAAAGCGATTGACGAGATCCCCCGCGATTGCGACACAAAGATTCGACGCGAACCAGCCGATGGAATGTACAATATCGAGAAGTTTCAGCGTCGTGAAGATAGGAAATCGATAAAAGGATCCACCAGTCATGAGGGGTTCATGAGAGTAGAAAAGGAATATGTGAACGGAGTGTGAAAATGGGGGTTAGGGCTATAGGACAAGGTATTGACGGAATCGACAGGGGGAAAGTGACAAAACGTGAAAGCTCATAATACAGGGAAATTGGTGAGAAGATGATTGGAATCGAATAAAAAAGGGGGTATGAAACAAGGGACGAGGAAAATAAAGAAGAAGAGTGACATAGAAGGTAAAAATGTGTACAGCCAGAAAAACGGGAAGACAAGTGAGATGCGATTGTTTTTGATGCTAGGAAAGCTCAAGCACTCAAGCAAGGTCCAAGTCAAAGACGCTTAGAAGCAGTTGAGGGTGCTCTTCTTCTTTTTCTTGTTGAGGGCGAGCATGCGCTCTTCAAGCTGAGCGCGTGCGGCCTCGGCTTCACGACGGGCACTGCGTTCCTCTTCGACGGCCTGGAGGGACAGACGGGCAGAGCTGCGTTCCTTGCGGAGGGAGGTCAGTTCATCCTCGAATGACCAGGCCTTCTTCTTCCAGGCTTCGCAGTCGTTCTTAACCTTGGTGCTTTGTGCTTCAAGGTCGCCGAGGGCCTCTTCCAAGGTGGCAGTCAGCTGCTTCTCGGCGTATAGGTGCTTCTCGATTGTTCGGATTCGAGCTTCCTGGTCCTCGACCATGTGGACACTGGATATCTCCTTGCTGGTGTGTCGAGAGCTTGGCGGGGACGAAGCGGCATTGGAGTGAGAGGCGATGGTAGGCAGGGGAGGGAGAGGGATGGCCGGTGGAGGCGAGGGAAGAGAGGCAGCGGAAGCGCTCTTGCGAAGATTGGATGTGAGAGAGCTGCTGCGGTCGTGGGAGCCGTCGGGGTTTCCCGTGTTCTTGATTTGAAGCTCAAGCTGCTCAATTCGCATTTGGTAAGTCTCGATGTCGCCTTCGTAGATAACGATCTTGGCCTTGGCGTCTTCCAGGGCCTGATCACGCTCCTGCTGAATAACGGACAGACGGTTGTGATGCTGATCGAAGCTGCTGGTAATTTGTTCCTCCAGCTCCTCCACGAGACGCACGCTCTTCTGCTTCTCGATCGTGATCTCCTCCACCAGGGCTTCCTTCTTCTTGACCTGTTCATCCTTCTGGCGGAGAGTATCCTCCAGCGTAGCCACCAAGAGAGCCAGCTCATTAACCTTGGCGTCCTGGACGTTGTTCTTCTGGGTCATCTCGTCCAGACGGCTCTCGGAGTCCGCATTGGCTTCCAGCTGCTTGCGCAAGTCTTCATTGGTGCCCATAAGCTCAGCGTACTTATCTGAGAAGTGCTGCTTCTGGGCCAAAACATCTTGGATCTGATCCGTCAGGTTATCAGCTGAGACCTCGGTGTTGAGAAGAGTCGACACGGCCTTGAGGAGATTGACCAACTCATTACGAGACTCGGTAATGTCTTTCTGCAAAGTCGCCATGGATTTCTCATGCTCAGCATCCTTCCCGACGAGACGGGCGTCGTACTCAGCCTGGACAGCAACCCTAGTCCGTTCCTCCAACTCAGCCAGTTCACGCTTGTGAGATTCCTGGAGAGTATTGAGCTCATTCTTGTGAGAATCGACAGCCGATTTGTGGGTAGAGATTTCTTGCTCGAGCTCGGCGACCCGAGAAGAAAGACCCAAATCAATAGCGCCGGCATTGGTTTCTTCCTTGATAGTGGTCTGCGAAGCCAGTTGATCCTGGGCATCGGAGTAAGACTTTTCTAGACCGGCAATTGTCGCAAGCTGAGTAGCAATAGTCAACTTGTGATCTTCGATATCCCTCATCAGGCTATCCACAAGCTCCTGCTGTTCGGCGCGGCCGCCCTCAAGCTCTTTAGCGGCGGCTTCTTTCTTGGTAGAGTCGTCATCGGTAGCAGCACGCTCAGAGCGCATAGCAGCGACCGTAGCCAAAGCACCCTCTAGTTCAGCAAGGGTAGTAGTGAGCTGTGACTCCGAGGACTGCAAGGACTCTAGAGCACTCTTGTGCTTGTCTTGCCACTCCGTAAGCTCTCCCTGCAGAGCACCAATCTTCTTGTCCTGTTCCTCGGCACCGACGTCCATTGACCGAGTAGCGCTTTCCTGTGACTTCAGAAGGCCCTTCAAGTTATCAATCTCAGCCAACAGCTCCTTCTGGCGGGATTCATGAGCCTCTCGAAGGTGGTTCATCTGCCTTTCCTGGGAGACGACCTGATCGCGCAGTTGCGACACCAGAGCCATGTCCACAGGCGAGGCACCCTGCAAGCTCGATCGTTCTCTGGTCAGACCAGAGATAATAGTGGCTTTCACTTCCATTTCTTTCTTAACACCTTGGTTTTCAGCTTCAAGGGATTGGAGGCGCTCCATACGGCTTTGCAACTCGTGCATGGTTTGATCCAGGTGGTAGTCGAAGTTGTGCATAGCGTCCGGCTTATCAGCAAATTCCTCGGACGCAAGGAGCCGGAGACCGGTAAGGGCTCGGGTTGCACGGTCAACTCCTGACAGAATATTCTGGCTAGTCATGCGGCGGATCATTTTGAAACCGGGAGTTGCAGGGGGGGAACTTGACTTGGCGCGTTGGGCCTCAGCCTTCAGTCTTTCGACCAGTTCAAGAATCTCCTCATGCTCATTTTGCAACTCCGTATACTTCTGGGTCATGAGCTCAGCACTCTCCTGATGCTCGGCAAGCATCTTGCGCATGTTCTCGGACTCGTCAGAATTTACCTTAGCGGCCGACAGTACCTGCGGGGTTGAGGGCGTGGATGAAATTGCCTTGGATCCATCCTCAGAGAATCCGCGCAAAGTAGATTGCTCCCCGGCCGAGGATAATTCCGAAGAGAGCGGTTGCGAGAATGAGTGTTGTGCTCCAGACTTCGAGGTCGGAGTGCCTCCATTTCCTAAAAAAGTCACCGGTCCTGGCGAAAGTTCGTTTTGCACGCTGGGTGCCGGGTGGCGGGCTTCGTCAAGTTTATCCTGGCGAAGCTCCTCAAGGGCTTTGAGAGCCTGTTCGTACTTGGATTCGAGGGTCTCGAATTCACCAATGGTGTTCTCGTGCTGCAGACGTAGGTCGAAAAGCTCCTGAGTGACAGTCTCAAGCTTGTCGGCAACGAACTTGGACTGGGCGGGACTTGAGACGGGATCCTCACGAAGAGCCTCCGTGCGACGGGCCTCCAGTTTGCTGGTCGCAGTTTCTAGAACCTTCAAGTCCTCACCTGTCTCCGGCTCGGATTCTCCAATGGA
This sequence comes from Penicillium griseofulvum, assembly GCF_001561935.1. Lineage (NCBI taxonomy): Eukaryota > Fungi > Ascomycota > Eurotiomycetes > Eurotiales > Aspergillaceae > Penicillium > Penicillium griseofulvum. The sequence goes on along the minus strand of NW_024467471.1, from coordinate 465,597 downwards.
CTCAAGCTCGGCCTCTATGGTCGGCTCTAGAAGATCCTCATCTGATTCGGGAATGGCTGTCTCAACTGCTTCGCTGAGAACGTCCAGAGAGGGTGTGTGTCTGTGAGCAGTCTGCATGCCCCTGGTCTGGTGATAATGCGGGTAGTCAATTCCGTTGGCGCTATCGTGTCTATCTCCGCGATTTTGTTCGTCCAGGTCGCCGAGCAGGCGGTCTAGTTGCCCGAGGCCTCGCTGGCGCTCAATGACATGTTCCAAGCGCATTACCTCGCGCTGCATGAGTTCCATGTCCTGATCACCCTCGGCAAGTCGTTCTTCAAGCGTCGAAATGTATTCCTCACAGCTGGCTTCATTATCGCGGGCTCGGCTTAATTCCTTGCGCAGTTCGGCAACAATGGCAGCATGCTTCTCTTCGCCTGTAGAGTGACCATCAAGCTTAGACTCCAATTCGTGGAGGTAGGTCTCAGTGTTGATTTCCCGGTCGTGCATCTTCTGGACACGAGCCTGAAGCTGCTCCTTCATAGTCTCGATATAGGCGCACTTGGTCTCACGTTCGAGTAAATCACTCTCCGTGATAGATAGGGAGGCGCGTGTTTCAGAGAGTGAAGCCTCTAAGCTTTGAATGGTCTTTTCGTACTCCAAAACCATCTGCTCCACAGATTCGGCAAATGACTTAGACCGCTGCATTCTCTCCACCGAGTTCTTTCCAATCTCGGAGGTAGCGTCGATCATTTCGCCACTGGTGGAATGTGACTCCGAATCATTGGCCATATTCGAAATCAGTTTGGCGTGACGTTGGCTGAGAGAATTATAGCTCTCCTGGACATCCAACAACTGATTCTGCAAGTGCTTTTCGCGTTCGTTCTTGCGTTCACTTCGTTCGGTGGATGGTCCTTCCCGTCGCTCAGATCCTTCAGAGTTACGGATCTGTAGGCGTAAGAAAGAGATCTCGGACTTGAGCCGGTCAATCAGAGCCTGCTTATCACCGTCGTCTGCAATATGCTGAATGTGAGGTTTGCTCTGAATGGCTCTGGCCCGCTGAGCATATGAGATTGTGTTCAAAGTCTCGCTCATGTGGAACTCGGCGGGAGTCACACAAGCAATCATATACGTAAATGCGTTTCCACCGAGTGAATCCTGGAGTAGTCGGGTAAGCTTTGAATCGCGGTAGGAGACGTGAGAGCCCTGTTGTCGCGAGGAAAGCTGCGAGATGACCTTGCCAAGTGCGGCCAAACCAGCATTAATAGAGATACCCTCCTTGGCGCGTTCTCCAGAGGCACCGGTGTTCTTCAGCCGTTCACTACCTGCAAGATCCACAAAGTGCAATTTGCTATCAACAGTGACCGTTTCCCCAGCGTGGAACGTGTCGACCGGCATAGACATGCGCTTCTCCTTTATGGGGCTCGGGGTCGTGTGGGTTGGTGAAGACTTGCGCTGCACAAGGTTCAGACTGAAAACAGCATGCGATCGAGATGATTTGGCGTTGATTGCGGTGGAGTCTGTTTGACGGATGGTCGAGCCAAAGTTCAGGGCACCGATCAGATCTTCGAACGAGTTGATGTTGACTTGGTGCAATCCGGTGAGAAGAATGCGACCCTTGGTATCTTCACGAATGGTTACGTTGCTGCGATCGTTTGCGACTGTCGATTCGGGAAGGAGCAAATCCCTCAGGTGCTCATTATAGATCTGTATAGGACAAACGGTCAGAACAATGGCCAGCAGGCACCTTCCAAATGTAAGCGCACCTCCACATATGTAGCCTTCAGTTGCCAGGTCTTTTCTTTTTCCTGGTTCAATTTCCCAAAACTTGCAGCGGAAGACATTGAATATCGTTGGGGTGTTCGGAGGCCAGTAGTCGTGTTCGAGCCATTTCGACTATGTTTTGAGGGACCTTCTAATTTATCGAACAAGGCCTGCGCAGCACGGGGGATGATACCTAGTTCAAGATTCTACAATTAGTCGGTAATTGGTAAACAAGCCTCTTTCAAACTCACCCATATTTTGCATGTTATTCTGCTCTGTGGGACCCGAAGTACCCATTGTGAAGGACTTTCCCGCACCGGACTGGCCATATGCCATAATGGAGACATTGTATCCCTGAACAAATGAGTCGACGCTATCACTGACATATTCCCAAACTCCCTCCTGTTCAGTGGTTTCGGGGAAAACACGATCAAACACGAATAGCTTGCGCCCACCAGCCACGTCAACAGACAGACTAGTTGGCGCGGTTACATGGACTTTCGATTGCTGGAATCGCTGAGGAACCAATTCATAGCCAGGATCGGTGGGTTTCAGTGGTGGTCGCACACGGACAGCTGCGCGAGGTCAGTTCGTGAATTTAGTTGCCGGCCGATGTTGTGATTCTTTGTTTCAGGTACCGGGTAACCATCAGGGGCGAAGAATCCAGATGTCCCACATACCAACTTTAACTGCAGTCTTGCCATCCTCATCGGATGCACGACTTCCACCTTGTCTGCTGCTCATACTTAAACGACTTGCACTGCGTGGAGTGCGCATTACAGCGCTGATGGGGCGCGGGGGTGCGCCAGTGGGCGATGCTGGCGGTGAGACTGTCATCTCTCTCCCAAAGGGAACCACACCAGGTGGAATAGAAATAGAAGGGATTCAAGGTGTTAATCGATAGAAGGAGTAGTCATTAGGTGCAGAATAAGGAGATGTCTGTAAGGGAAGTTCAAAGTGTCAGGGTCTTTTTTTTTTCCCGATAAGAAAACATCAACACGCGTACCTGCTAGTCCCCGTTGTGCAGGAGAAAGGAGGCAAAATGGTTAGGGAAGCTGGAGAAATTGACACCGTGCACCGCTCAGAATAGTTTAGCGTTTATTTTTTTAAGATGAAGGATGATTTTATCTTCCAAGCGAAGGGGAACACTCTGGTTCAGGGGGATTTTTTGGGGGGGTCTAAGATTTTCTAAGGTTCAATTCATTTCTTGTTACTTCTCCTAATGTAGGGGGTGGCTATATGCATACTACATTATGTATGTACCAATATCCCCTTTCGTACAGATTCCATATAAACATGGTTGTACACACATTCAATAATCTATCTGACTACATATATCACAATGACTTGAATTCTCTCATATAAAACTAAAAATGGGTCGAACCTACACGTCTTGCACGTTCGTTTCAGGTTTTAGATTGGGATTGGGGGACCTCAGAGGAACTATCCGAGGTAACTTCCCCTTTTAACCCTCACAATCGACCATCTCTCATGGCTTTTCTGCCGATCCCTGCGCATTTGGTTCCAGATGGAGTCTAATCGTGTCAGAGACGGGCTAGCTAAACCAATCCGCTCAGTTCTCCTCGACCCCCGGGGGTCCACTCCAACAACCGCGATGGAGAGCCAGGTTCAGTAGTTCGGGGAATTGTTTCATGTCCGCTCTTATATGAGGTGTGTTCCATATGCGGTGTACTACAATATAAAGTGCGGAGTGCATGCAGTTTGAACCATTCAGCTAGGTGAATCTGTGATTGGCATTCTACCTCAGACCCAAGGTATCTGGGGAAATTGCGCCGAAAAGTAGGCCAAAATCTCATATTTATGTATTTTTTTGACTTTTGTGTCTTTTTTGACTTTTGTTCCTGGATTAAAATTGGAAAACGGTCCACTACGAATCGGTGAAACCGTTGAACGATCGACGATGGCTTTCCTTTTCAATTTTTGAGCTAATGAAATCCATTGCATTGCATTGCATATGCCACAACCCGAACCCTAACTCCTGTCCACAAGCAAACTTAAACGAATTTCATTGTCTACAACCTTGCTTGATGCATTTTTAATTCTTCGACCATTCTTAAATTCCTCTCTACCATGGGAATATATCATAAGCACATCAAGGCGAAGGTCGTCCTCAGTTTGCGCGTGAACCATCTTCCAGTCTCTGGTGTACCAATCACAATAGCTTCCTGAAATCTAGGCTATACAAATCCCTACCTCAAACAGGCTGAGTATCTCAGTATTTACCAGTCAGTCAACCTACTTTGTCAGGTCCCAGTCATTTGACCCATCACAAGTGGCCACAAGTAGGGTAGACGACCGAGGGTTGAGATTGCGCGAAATATTGATACTCTAGCTCTACTTTTCCTGAAATCCATTTCCCTGCCTTTTTATCAACAGCTTCATCGTCACAAGAGCTTCCCTATAGCTAGAGTATCTGTCCCTTAATCCAACCTCAATGTTGTCTCAATGTCAGCCCGTAAGCTGGCCGGGTTAGGGGACAGGAATAAGCCAGTGCAATACACCTGTAGAGATAACTAGTGCATGAATGAAAAAGAATAGGTAATTTTTTATAATCAATATGAAAACAAGCATTAATGAAGTGGGCAAAATATATGGCAAGTATGTCTATCCAAGAGGGTGGGAGAAGATATATATATCCAATCAATCCCCCATTTTTAAAGTACAAAGATTCACGAATTATTACTCTCGGTAACCGCAGCAGTCTCCTGCTTGGTTTGAATGCCGGAGATACCATAGACAGTGATGAATGCCATACCCAGGAAAGCCGACACACAGGAGAAAACCATTGCGACAATTCCCCTCGCCGTAAATCCAGCAGGGAGCCACGGAAGCTGCTTGTTCTGACCGGTTAGATCGAGCAGGTCTTCCGTGTTAGCGGCAGCATTGCCTTCGTAGGAGATGTTGGCTGCCTTGCAGATGTTAATTTGGCTCTCTGTCAGCGACATTTGCTCCTGGATTTGCTTCGGGGCTTCGATAAACGACATTGCCAAGCCCTGTGACATATGCCAGTCGATGTGGCAATGGAACAACCACACACCAGGGTTATCAGCAACGAAACGGATAACAAAATTGCCCTGGGGTGGCGCGACAAGGGTATCTCGGCGAGCAGGGTATTTCGGGAAGCTGCTGGTGGGATGCTCGGTGGCATTGAAAGGGAGCGGATCACCGTCGGCGTAATCATTGAAAGAAGGTCCATATGATGGAGTGCGACTGACTAGCTGGAAGTTGTGCCCGTGCAAGTGGAAGGGGTGCGAACCACCGTCCAGGTTATTGAGGACAACCTCGATGACCGCGTTGTGCTTGAGAATGAACGGGTGTGTGAACTCTCCGTAAATCTCCGCATTTGTGGCGTAATCCCCGGATGTAAGGACTGAATATAATGTCGGAACCTTAGGCCTCGTGTAGGAGATATTGTTGAAGAATGCATAGCCCGCACCGTTATTCAGATTATCCATAATGACATCGACTTCAATGGTCATATCAGGGTCTTGGAGGAGCGGCATCCGGTCGTGAGCAACAAGTTTCATATCATCGTATGGGACAAGGTCGGAGGAAACATCCACTTTCATCTCAGCTTGCGGATGAGCCGCTTCGCTGTTGTACTCGAGCCAATTGGTTTGGTTAAGCTTGAGAGAGGGTGAGATTACGTCCAGTAAAAGCGAGTCCGCAACGGTCACGATCGGATAGTTTTTATCCGTAGAATTCTTCATGGTGACCAAGATGGAATAGCGTTGCGCAACAGCGATATAAAGAGTATCGGCTTCTTGCTCGTCAACGTATACTCCATCGATTTCCACAATGCGGAACGTGTGATCTTCGATGTAGAAGTACTGCGCCACAAAGGCACCAATATTGATCAATCGCATCAAATAGGTTTTTCCAGCTTCAACGGGAATGTTGGTGTTCAAAGTGTCGTTGAAGAGGAAAGAATCCGGAACAGGCTCAGCTCCCGTTGGGTTTTCAACACGAATGAAGGGAATATCCTCGATAAGCTCATGATACCAATCACTCATCGTAACGGTAAGCTCATGATCATACATATCGTTGAAATATGATTGATCATCGTGCACAATCAAAGCCTGTCGATAACCATCTGGGTAGCAAGAGTCGGTATGACAATGATACCAGTAGGTACCATTTTGAGGGATGGTGAAGTCGTAGGTAATCGAGGCACCAGGAGGGACTGGGCATTGAGTCACCATTGACGGACCATCCATATTATTGGTGCCATTTTGGAACATGCCGTGCCAATGGATGGAAGTTTCCTTATCCCCAAGGCCGTTATACATATTGACAATCAGACGATCTCCCTTGTCCACCTCAATAACAGGTAGCGGCCACTGGCCGTTGATACCCACCACCTTGCGCTCATGGAGACCATCAGGGTTCGCATTGACCCAGGTGACGTTGAAATCCAGCTTCACTGTCTTCGCCTGGCAGTACTGCACAAAAAGCAGTACTGCCGTGAGGCGAAACAGCATGCCATTATATATAGACATGCTTTGGTGTTTCGCCAGGAATGAAGGAGAGGGATTTCCAAGTTTCAGGTGAAAAGAAAACAAAAAAAAGACTAGTACAAGCCATCCAAGGTTGGGAACGGAACGGCACACGAGATTGATAAGCGGAAACTTAATCCCTCTGGGGGAGACGGGAAGACCCTGTATTTTACAGATTTTAATCAATCTTTTATCCTAATCAGATGGAAATCTAGGTATTGGATATACACGTGGGAGGTCATCAATTTCCATTGGTTTAGTTCTAGATATAACCCATGGTCGGTAAGGTCAGGGTAAAATGGGGATTCGCTTAATATAGTGGTAGACGAATTAGATTGTTAGAAACTTGTGCTCGCCTGCCAAATTAGGAAATGTGGCATGATTGCTATCCCTTCCCGGCCGGTTGTTTTTGCGATTCAACAGAACTTATTTGGCTAGATCCTTAAACATGTGATCGTTTGGGTTCAAGAGATATCCACTGCTGCCAATCATAAAGCCAAGACCCTGAAAAAAAAGCTTTTGATACGTGGAACTCCCAACAAAACTAAGCTCAATCTGATAAATACAAGTGGGTCGTCAAAGGCTTGTGCTTGTAACTTTGAACTTTGAAATTTCGACTTTGAAATATATTTTGGCGCTATAACGGGCCTTATCGGGTCCCTTGCTTTCCGAAAAGCAAAGGATTTGTTCTTTGATTCTCTTTTTGAACCTTGAGCTAAAGAGCATCATGGGTAACAACCAGGTTTTCGCTGTCACAGGTATAGTTCATGCACTGCTTTTTGGAGTTGTCTACAACATACTAACTTGGTAGTGTTTTTTATTTGTTTTCGAGAATGTCTCGAGACAACTGTGGTTGTGTCGGTTCTATTGGCCTTCTTGAAGCAAACGCTTTACGAGACAGACCGACCAACATATAAAAGGCTAGCGAAACAAGTATGCGATCGGCCTTTACAATACTATCCAAAGTTCACAAACTAAAAGAAAACAGGTCTGGCTAGGATGCGGCTTAGGGCTATTTATTTGTATTGCAGTCGGAGCGGGCATGATTGGTGGCTTTTACGGCCTCGGAACAGACACTTTCTCCAGCACCGAGGATATCTGGGAGGGTGTTCTTGGAATTGTCGCAGCGATCATCATCACTATCATGGGGGCTGCCCTCCTACGTGTGTCTAAACTTCAAGATAAATGGCGTATCAAGCTCGCCAGGGCCCTCCAACACGAGCACGACCCTAATGAGACAAAGAAGGGCCGTGTGAAGAGATGGTTGGAGAAATATGCTATGTTTATCCTGCCATTTATCACGGTTCTCCGTGAGGGGCTCGAGGCCGTTGTCTATGTTGGTGGCGTTGGATTGGGCCTTCCTGCTTCTTCCTTCCCCTTGGCTGTGTTTTGCGGCCTTTTGGCTGGTTTTGTAGTGGGCTATATTATCTACCGGTATGTTGACTCTGCTGCCATTGAGAAAGATACAGGGCTGACATACCGATAGAGGTGGACGACAGACTTCGATGCAGATATTCCTGATTATTTCGACTTGCTTCCTCTACCTCGTTGCTGCCGGTCTTTTCTCGCGTGGGGTCTGGTTCTTGGAGAACAACACCTGGAACCACACTATCGGAGGTGATGCCGCAGAGACTGGTGCCGGCCCAGGTTCCTATGATATCCGACAGAGCGTCTGGCACGTGAACTGTTGTAGCCCGCTGATCGGAGGAGGTGGTGGTTGGGGCATCTTCAACGCGCTTTTTGGTTGGACCAATTCTGCCACATACGGCTCTGTGATCTCTTACAACTTATATTGGGTCAGTGTCATGGTTGGCTACGGACTGATGTTCTACCGTGAAAGGCGCGGAGCTATCCCCGTCATTGACCCGGCTATAAACAGCGTCGCAAGGGCCAAGGCCAGAGCCAGAGCGTTTATTCTGCGGCGTCCCTATGAAGATCCGGTACTCGTGGAGGCAACACCCCCCGTTTTGGACAAGCGTGCAGTGACTGGCGTTTTGGCTCTCTAGATTCAATCAGCCGCGACAAGGCTGTCCGTTCCAATATCGGACGGGGTCATATGGCGAGAGGGCTGGGCAAGAGCGGAATCATTGGGCAAGGTGCCGAGCACGGGACTACCGGTAATAGACTGCTGTAGACCGAGGTAACGAGGACTTGCAATTTGTAAAATGAAAAATTACCCTTCAAATCAGAGCTACATACAGTAATTTTACCATCCATTCTGCCAAGCCTCACTAAGCTTTCATGCAGGGTCCCTGACACGGAGCATAGCCCGACACGGACTCCGCACCGCTCCACTCTGCTAAATCAATTAAGTTCCATAAGTTCAAAAGGTCGTCGGGATGTTTTCTGTAATACAGGGCTTGTTGGGAGCAGGAAATATCGCTAAACGCGCCCCAAAATCTGAATTCTTCTCATCACTTGACCAACCCTGTCCAGATATTTTGGAACGACATGGATACTGACACTTGCTAACGCGCACTAGTATCTTACTACATATGTAGGACATATTTGTAACTGATTGATAATCTTATCATAATACGGTAGGTATACCTAACTAGGACTCCATCCACACCTAGGTACCCGCTCACCGACATAGAAGTGAAAAACTTTGTTTATCTTGGAACTTTGGAACTTCGAATGCACAGCCCTGGGTTGACCTGTACACATCAAGCTTTTATTGATGAAGAATGAATCGCTGGGAATTTTTTAATCCGAATCAGTACGACGAATTGATCATGCAGCAATGAAAACCGACTATTTTACCCCATACTCTATGACCTCGTATCAGCCACTTTATATGATTTTCTGCAGGAATATGCTTACTCCGCCATATGCACGCAGGTGACGTCTTTATCTCGGTGTTCCACAATTAGCGCCACCAAACTTTCTATGTGAAGATAGGAAAAAAAAGTCATCTGAAGAAAGTTTAATAAGATTTGAGACAGTGTTTTTCCAAGGTTTTTATCTGATTGATTAGATAAATTTTTTAACTTTCTCAACATTGGAAGGTTCCATTGCTATCTATGGATACCCTCAGCCTACCTACTCAGCCTCCCTGTGCGATAAAAGCCCTTCATGGATTTTACCAAGAGTCGATGTGATTTCATATTGCTCTCTTTCGAGGTATAGCTCCGTGTTCTAACAGATCTCCCCGTAGGCCATAAAATGAATGCCTAAAATGCCTAGACTTGGGGCTTGGCCAATGGTCCACTCCGGTCTTACCAGAAGACGATCATCGTAGACACGGACATCACTAGAGGAAGAAGGGTTGAGAAAAGAATTGAACGGCCGGTAAACCACCGCTTAATATATAGCAAACATTAATCAACTGTTCATTTGTTGCAAACGTCCAACAATATACTTCCACCGCTGATCGTCCGCTAAAAATCCGCTGATCGTCCGTTGAACACCCGCTAAACTTCCGCTGCGGAACAGATGCAGGACCCTGAAGAAAACGTCATTTAATGGAGTTGTATAGTTATTCGAGGCTAGTGAAAGAAGTGTCCGGACAACCTTATTCTGAAACCCTATTCCACCTACGTATATGCACCAATGATATGCTCGTCTCATTTCCTAAGTAGGCTTGGGAAGACGGCTCTTAGGGCGTTCCAATGTAGGTAGTGCTCCGTTTTACGTAGTATGCCCCGTGAGACACGGAACTAGACCGAGTGTGCGTATCCTCAGAGGCAGTGGGGTCTATAGTCCATCCCTCTTGGCACGATTTTATCCGGTACAGTCAAATGAGAGGGAACGGAATTAATAATGGACCTTCTCTGTCAGGGCTTGCTGATCCTACATGTTTTATCTTCGAGCTTCCACGTTGAATCTGTCTGCAAGAGTCACGATGAGCGGCCACGAAGCTTCAAATGATCCTGCAACAGTCGCTGCAACGACTGCTGCGAAAAAGCTGCGACTGTCAAAGAATGTCTGGAGCATTAAGTATTATGCCATTGCTATCGGCGCAATTATGGTTCTTTTTGCTGTATATCACTGGTCAAGTGTCATTCACTTTCATTATGGTCGAAGGAGGAAGCATCCTACATTGACTCGGAAGTATAGGTATGTTCACTGTTACTATGAGTCAATGATAATACTGATCATCTGGATGTAACAGACAAGTTCGACGCTTCCTCTCCACCTCGACGATGGGATTAAGGACAGACCGGTCTATTCTATACATCATTTACTGGGCTATAAATTTGATACTCGCTGTAACTAATGTTGATCTTACCAATCTCATCAATGTGAGCTAACCTCGTTTGTTCTATGGCCTGGTATACGCTTTGCTGACAAGTTCCTAGGTTGCGAAACGATTTGGCTGGTCCGTGCAGTTCCTTGATACTATCTGCTCCTGTGCTCTAGAAACTGACAAACATGGATGAACAGGATTTCAGTCGCAAACTTGACACTATTGGTCTTCTTAGCTTTGAAGAATACGCCCCTCGCACTATTGACAGCCACATCCTACGAAAAGCTCCGCCCGCTACACAAGGTCGCCGGCTATACATGCATCTTCACAAGCGTTGTGCATGGTATAGTATACCTATCTGCCTGGTCAGAGCACGGAGCCCTATACGAAATGCAGGAAACAAGTAATTATGCCGGTGCAATTGCAGGCTTTGCCATGGTGATCATTGGCCTTTCAACTATCACATACTTCATGCGGGGCTATTACGAACGTGAGTTGTTCCTTCGTGTACTCCTATACTGTCCACTTCTAAATGATTATAGTCTTCTATATGCTACACATACTCATGTTCATGTTGATTGTAATCACAGTCGGAATGCACCGTCCGAAATTTAAAACCTCGTCGGTCATTGTCGTGATTTTCATTGCCTGCATTTGGACTATGGACCGCATCATCCGCGGTGCAAAGATAGTCTGGAACTTCTTCGGAAATTCTCTCACTGTCACAGCTCTGCCTAACAATGCTGTTCGAGTGAAACTCAGCCGTCGCATGCACTGCACTCCAGGTTCCCATGCATTCTTGTGGGTTCCTGCCATCCGCTGGGTTGAAAGCCACCCGTTCACTCTAGTATCTTCGAACCCGTCCGAGTTCGTTATCAGAGTGTACGATGGCTTTACGCGGGACTTGTATAAAGCTGCCCAGGAGTCACCAGGGAGATCTCTACGTTGTTCGGTGGAAGGTGCATACGGCCAAGTCCCCAACTTCAAAGTGTTCGACAAAGTCGTTCTTGTCGCCGGTGGCAGCGGTGCTAGCTTCACATTTGCTATTGCACTAGACCTGATCACGACATCTACCAAAGCAGTAAAATCGATTGATTTTATTTGGGTAGTAAGAAATCTAGGTACGTTAAAAGTTTCAAAAATAACAATCGTTGCATGCTCCCATCAACTAACTATGTCCCATAGAGAGCCTCGAATGGTATGTCCAAGAGCTCAAACAACTTCAGTCTCATCCAGAAGTGAATCTGTTCATTCACGTCTCCGGTCAGGCTGGCCTGTCCGTCGTATCGGCATCCACGTCTGCGGGCTCTTCCTCAGAAGAAGTATCTGAAAAGGCCCCTGTAATCCAAGCAGAAGACTCTCCAGCGTTTTTAACAAGCGACCCTGAGAAAGGCGTTAGCCAAGATTCTACAAGCAATATTTCTTCTTTGGTCAGCGGGATCTTGCCGGGGCGCCCGAATATTGGCAACTTGATCGCCGCCGCCGCCGCTGGGAGCGGCACATTAGACGACCGCATCATTGTTGGTGCTTGCGGTCCTAGTCAGCTTATGAGTACAACACGGGAGGCTGTCAACAATGAGTTGCGTAATGATGGGCCATCGATAACACTCTATACTGAGGTAAGCTAATGAGGGTGCAAAATGAAAAGGAACTTGACTAATTATTTCGCAGGAATTTGAGTGGTGATATGAATGAGCTAGTTTGATTTATGGTATCTGACAGGAGTGAAGATTGATGAGAGACGATGTCGATATTGGAAGCTATGTAAATTTATAGAGACGACGACTGCATCCAGCTACATGTATTCCTGCTTACTTTTATCGTTATGACACAGCAATGAACTACTTCGCATTTCAACTGGTTATGGTCTGCATATAGTTAATAGCCAAGCCCGGCATTTTTATTCGTAAGCCTAAGCTGTCTCCATCAATCTTCAGTAAGATGCGTGCGTGCAGATAAGTTTGGAGTCTACTGCTACAGGGCAGCCAATTAACTAATGGGAAATCTAAACAATCATTAACCATTTTTTTATATTCTCTAACTGTCTAAAATAGCGTGTATGTGAGACAATAAACAATGTTGAAGAAGAAAAATTAGGTATCTAAATGTGTGTACTCTATCGCTTAAGTATTGACAAAGATGACATGGCTATGAACAGACGTGTCGAAACAAAGCGGTATATGTAAAGAAGCCAACAGGAATCGCCCAGCGCTGTGAGAAAATGCCCGATTTTGACCAATAGAAAGGAAGGAGATAACTGGCAACCGAAAATTACAAATATATCAAAATGAGCGCAAAATGATATGCACTCCAATTCAAGACTGTTCGCTGGCCTTGGCATCAACCTGGGTCTGAGACAGGCTGGGAACGTCCGCACCCTTCAAGTAGTTCTCGAACTCGCCGACCTGCTTGCCGCCCTGAACCCAGCGTTCACGGTAAGCCTCACGTCGCTGATCAGCCAGCTTGTTCAAGGTGGGCCAGTAAGACGCATGGTCGTAGCGGAATTCGACATCACCGCCCACAGACTTCATAAGATGGCTAGGTGGGACATGTTGACGCAGGTCCTCATTGAACTTGAGCTTCTGTCGAGTATTGGGGTCAATCAAAGGAGTGATCAATTTGAAGAATCCCCAGATAACGAATGGCACTATGATAAGATATTAGTAATTCGCCACAAGTTCCCCTAGGATATGGAATCACTAACCGTTGATCACTAGAGCTCGACCAAGTCTCTCGGGGTAGTGGTTTTGCAAGAAGCCGAGAGTCTGCTTGGCCTGACCCAGGCTTGCGTTCTGGCCAGACTTTGTCTCGTTGAAGTTGACAATTAGGGCAAGAGTATCCTGGTCAGGTCCAGTGAGATCAATGGCCCGCTCTAGCATGAAGACAAGATGCTCGAGCTGGCGATCACTCCTCTCCGTGTTCTGGTTGGAGGGCAAGAGATACAGACATGGCCGTGCGTGGATATCATAACCCAAAAGCACCTGCTTGCCGGTTTCATTTTCAATTGAAATATACTCGGGTGTCAATTTCTTCAGGTCATACTCGCGGCGCCATGTGAGGGTGCTCTGCAGCCGTGTCTCCGCCTCCGAGACGTTCCACTTGGTTGCGCGTAGGTAGCGCAGGAGACACTCGCGGGTCAACCACATCTTCTCATCCTCGGTTATGGGAGACGTCGGGGCATTCTTCTCGGCCTTGGTGGCGACTGTAGTCCATGATGAAGCAGACTTCAACACAGCCTCGTACTTGGATTGTTGCTCCGGAGTAAGCTGCGCGGGAGCTGACGGCTTGGCTGTGTCCAGCGGTCTACCGAAAGGCTTCTGGATAAGGCCGTCTGCGGCAGATTTTGGTAGCTCAAGCTCAATTGGCTTCGCAGTTGGGGTAGACTCGGCCTGGGCGTTCACCGGGGCTGATTGGGCCGGTGCCTGTACGTTGGTATCGGACACAATATCGCCATTGGCAGGCGCAGGCGCAGTCGCAGTAGCGCCTTCAGAGTTCGACATGATGAATGGGATCTAAATATCTAAATTTATAGATTTATAGATTATACAATGACACGTGGAAATCTAAAAAATTGATGAATAAATCTAAGGGGCAAGCGAATCACAATTCTCGTAGTCGACAGGTCCACTCCGATCAAATGCTCGAATAATATTACCCCTTTAGGCTGATTAGGTCAGCGACACGGTGTCACGCGTCTTGCGCGTGTCTACACTTTCAAAGTCCATTGTCCTCCAACGATATACACCTCGCCACAATGGACGCCGAGGCAGAGCTCAATGAGTTTTTTGCGGGCTCATTTCCCGATGGAATTCCAAAGGACATCCTTGCCGAGCTCCTCTCCATGTTGCGGGTGCATTCAATTCCCGCGGAGGAGCTCTTCTACAAATGGGAATCATACAGCATAAAGATGGGCGAGGGGGTTACATTAAGCATGCAAACAGTGCGAGGCTTCAAACAAGATGTCCAAGAAGCTCTGGAGCGTGAAACTCGTGACAAACTTGGCCGACACACAGAAAAACGAAACCCGAACACGGCAACTCCGCGCAGCGCGGCCGCAGCTAGCGGTGACATGTTTGGGATGTTGGATCAATTAACACCAACTGGCTCGAATGCTCGAACGGGGAATGGATTTGGATCTGCAAAACGCAAGGCCGAATTCTCCTCTCCGGCTACACCAAGAGTCAGCAAGTTCGAAAAGTTTGGATCACAAGCCGGCACAAATACACCAACTGGGACACCTGGCGATGGAATTCAGTAGGTACCTTTTCGACGTAAATGATGTATTGAAGTGCTAACAACTGGGGCAGAACAGTTCCGTTCTCCGATCGACCGAATCCTGGCCAGACGATTGAAACCCTCAATGCGCACTTATCCTTGCCAGAAACTCCAATGGCGCCATTTTCCGAGGCGCGCATCAAGCCAACTGCAAATACGGACCTCAAAAAACTTGGCTACAAGCCCATGGGCATGAAATTGTCAGAAGCATCGGAGATTTTGGACGATCGTATCGACGAGTTCGCGACTATATTCCAGGCAGAATTCAATTCCGACGATATTACATTCGGCAGTGCAGCTATCCAGAGCACAAGCGAGATTATTGCTGTCGGGCGGATCTGTTCTGACAGTCTTGAGGGGAAATTGAACCCAGCTTCCCTCGTACTTGAGACTTCGCGCCGGACCGGAGCCGGCAGACGAGTCCCCTTGAAGGTGGATTCCGTGCCCTCCGTGAACTTTTTCCCAGGCCAAATCGTGGCCCTCCGAGGAATCAACCCCTCTGGCGAATATTTCACTATCAAGGAAGTGCTTCCAATGCCTTTGATGCCACCAGCGGTATCTTCAGCTATGGCGCTAGACAGCATCAATGAGCGACTTGAAGCAGATTCAAACCCACCGCTTAATTTCATGATTGCGGCAGGGCCGTACACAGCGGATGACAACCTGGACTTCGAGCCACTGCAGGAACTTTGTCAGAAAGCAGCGGAAAGCTACGCCGATACTCTAGTGCTGATGGGACCGTTCCTGGACATTGCGCACCCTCTTCTTGCATCGGGCGATTTCGACTTGCCAGACATCAAGGGCCTCGACCCGGACACAGCCACGCTGTCCGTAATGTTCCGGCACTGTATCTCAGCGCCACTAGCACGACTTGCAGCTGCCGTCCCAAGCATCACTATCGTGATGGTTCCGTCAGTGCGAGATGCACTCAGCCGACATGTCTCCTGGCCCCAAGAACAGCTCCTCAGAAAGGAAACAGGTCTGCCCAAGCAGGCCCGCATCGTCTCGAATCCTGTCACACTATCGTTCAACGAATGCGTCATTGGAATGTGCTCACACGATGTGCTCTCCGAGCTTCGCCGCGAAGAGGTCTTGCATGGCCGGCCGAAAGAGGGTAACCTTCTCACTCGTCTGCCCAAATATCTCGTCGAGCAACGCCATTTCTTCCCCTTGTTCCCTCCGACCTCGCGGTCAAATCTTCCAAAGCCTGCGTTCGAAGGTGGCATGGCTACAGGCGCTATGTTGGATGTGCCCTACTTGAAACTAGGCGAGTGGTGGAATGTTCGGCCCGATATTTTAATTGTGCCTAGTATGCTACCGCCTTTCGTAAAGGTATGTTATCTCTAACACTAGCTTTTCATTTTCAACTTCCTCGATGGTGCTAACATTGTTTTTTCTGCAGGTCGTCGACAGCGTACTAGTCATCAACCCGGGTACCCTATCAAAGCGTCGCGGCGCAGGCTCATACGCCCAAATGACCATCCACCCCCGATTGGTGGCAGAGGAAGAGCGCGATCAGAAACAGCTGAGCCATAACCTTTACGAGCGGGCTCGGGTCGACATCAATCGTATCTAGGGGCATGTATAATCATATCGCATTACGCGCGGCGTTAAGGCTCAGCCTATATTAGGTCTGCAGCCATTGAATATTGGCGGTTCTTAGAACAAAATCGCAAATGGAAACGAATCAATGAGCTTTAAGATATATCACAATAACAGAAGGATACATCCAACGTGGGTATCATAAGGCTATTTGGCCCCCAAAACTATGCTCCAGTAATAATGCAAGTAACACAAGACACCCATTTACCCGCCCAGCCAGGTAGAAAGCTCGCAGCACCGACCGCTGTAGAAAGGCAGCTCCGCAGTCTCAGAAATATTGAGACCCATTACCGTAACCCAATAACCCTGCGTCCACCCATCCT
Organism: Penicillium griseofulvum; assembly: GCF_001561935.1. Classification (NCBI taxonomy): domain Eukaryota; kingdom Fungi; phylum Ascomycota; class Eurotiomycetes; order Eurotiales; family Aspergillaceae; genus Penicillium; species Penicillium griseofulvum. Next base: position 448,951 of record NW_024467471.1, on the reverse strand, counting down.
CCGCCCAGAATCCCTGACCCTAATAACAGGCGCCCCTGCCGCCGCTGCACCACCCCCACTACCCCTCAGCGTAGCCCCAGGCCCAGAAGTCGCAGCCCCGGCGGTACCAGTACCTCCGGAACCAGTCAAAGGCCCAGAATCAGCCCCATGTCCTTCGCCATCAACGAGTGACTCAAGACCCAGATCGCGCCACACAGGGTCACGTCTCCGCTCCATGGCGCGGGTAATGCCGAAGGCCGCATGCTGGTCTGGGACGACGTCGTCCTCGTCTTCAGGGTTCGGGGGCTGGTAATGCGGTGCCACATAGATGTCCTCAATTGGTAGGTACGATGGGATTGTGGAGGGAGATGTAGAGCCGTATGTCATGGCGTTCGCGGCTGTGTTCGATGCTTCGCGATTTGCGGCGGAGGCGCTGTTGGCATTGTGTGGGTCTGTTGTTGAATTGGTAGCTGTCGAGGTGTGTGGGCGTGTAAATTCTTCGAAGAGGTCTGCTAGCCGTGGCTGGTGCATGTGTAGGTATGAGGCGGAGGAGTCTTTGCTCTGGTGGTTTCAGTGTTAACTTGACATATGGTGGATTGTCTTGGGAATCCTGAAGGGAGTTAAGGTTTGGGCATGTACCATCTTGAGGTAGTTTGGATCCCGCTATTGAGATCTTGGGAGATGTGAGAATAGTTTGTCAATGAGTTGTTAAGGAGTAGGGCAGGCTCATGGCTTATTGGCGTGTAAATGTTGACGGCAGAATAACCCTTGGCGTAGCGGCCCCAGCTCAACTGCCTGATTCTGCCAGATTTTAGACTTGCAGAAAATAAACATGGGTACGGAGTACATACTGTCTAGAGCGGTGTCAAAAGCGGTCTAAAATCAGGCATAAATCTTGGGTAGTTAGTTATGTACACCCGTGACAAAAGTCTGGCGTTGGACATTATCCGAGAGTATCCACTATAGCTTTTCCACTCATATCACGTGGAGAGTACAACCCTTGCATAGATGAACTATTGACGTGTCTAGTAGTAAGCTTAGAAAGTGCTCTAATCTTCGCCCACTGCGGCCCTAGAGTCGAATAAATCCATACATCCCTGTGATGTATGCTTTGATTTTGAAAAGAACAGGCGGAAAAGTTGAAGACAAGAAATGTGACACCTCAGATTCACTCTGGTCCCCAAAGGGACTCGCTTGGCGGGCGAGCCTTAACCATGTCCACCTGCCAATAGATGTTATTGGTTATTAATCCATGGATATCATGTGTACTGTCAAGAGACCTGCCCATAGAGATAGCAGAGACGAGCGGGAGTGCCATATAATTACACAGTCTTGACTCTTAACGCCATGAGCAGTAGGGGTCTTAACATATGTCGTTCCCTAACAGTCACTTCTTTTCGAAGGTGATGGAATGGAATGGCGATGTGCGTTGGCTGGAGGCGCATGAAACTCGGGGTTCGAGGCCATTGCAATAGCATCTTTGCTGTCTGCATTAACTGCCGTCCGTATCGGTTACGGCCTCGCCTGCAAAGAAGGCTATCAATGCCTGGGTTAAATACCACCTAGGTCTAGATAGCTTCTTTACGGGGAGTATCTAACTAGAGAGAGACAACCCCTGGTTGTCTCTCTCAAACACCAGTTGCTAACGGTGTTCTCCGAGCAAATGTGGGTTTCGATATCAAATATCCATGTCAGGGATCGAAGGCATCAGGGTCGGGTTCGAAGGTATCACGGTCGGCGTCGAAAATAACAAATTTGAAACTATCATAAGGCGAGCACCGATCTAGAAGCCTTTCGTAGACATAGACGCGATTTAAACAGGCTCAACTCTGCTGAGAAGCCCAGGGAAAACCTGTGATAACAAGGTGTTAGCTTATGACGCGTAGCACATAAAGATCAGTACTTATGTATTAGCATCAAGGTATGTATATAACTCTTTGTATGTAACTCTTCTCCACGCGCCCGCACATGGCGAACAGGGTGATGAAAAGTGGCAGACAAGCTGCCTTGTAGTTCCAAAAATTGGTTGCTAATTATATCCCCCGGGAGGACACGTACCATACTGACCTTGAGCCAGTGATTGAGAAGGAGAAAGAAAAAAAAATCAAAGAGCTTCCTCAGGTGGGGTCTTTTATACCCCAGGTTTCGGGTTATATATACTCCGGACAAGTGGGTTTATCCGGCCTGTGGTGCCTAGCACGCCTGTCACATGAGTTAACTGTCCTATTCTCTCATCCAGAGACCTAGAATAATCGGTCGGATGTAGTGAATTTATATGAATTAGACCTTGCCAATTGAAATGCTACATTTTGAGCGTCTATGTTCACCTTTTTGTGTATATATAGGATGATCATGCAGAAAGGTACGGACTACGGAGTAGAAAACTTACGGAGTACAACATACTGTATTTGCATCGCCTGTGGACCCACCCAGCTAACCGCCCATATATATCCATACCGCCTACCTAAAACTCATAGTATCCTGCAGATGGGGAACAATGACACTACAAAGGAGATCCTGGTTGCTACTGCGCAGTAGACATGGGAGAAATTAGACACTTGGAGAATCTCTCTGAGACTATTCAACACAGAGTGGAAGCTATTAGGGAAAGTCAGGGGTGGTATACTTCATACCAGATTCCATAGTATGTATATATGGAGGGTTTTGACTGGCAGTATATTATATAATCAAAGGGATGTGCCCAGGTGGGCTCCCTGTCCAGTCACTGTATATTGTGCTACATAGTACTCAGCACGACTCGGTACCATGATAATTTACGTAGTCATGTGATAAACACTCGTCCAAGAAGCTTTATGCATACCTAAATTGGTCTAAAGGTGTGCAGTTAGTAGGGAAACCCCCATAAATTGTAGTCATTCCCACCATCTATGGCGTTCTGGGCACAGGTTCATTGGGTATTTCTTACCGCCTAACTCACCGCTTATAATTATGCCCGATATATTGCCACAGAAACACCGGGGCCCCGCAAACATTGGGTTGTAAACCTCGGAGGAACTGATGCATTCCATTTAGGGCTGCGCTAACCTCAAAAGGGCTCAGAGATATATTTTGAGGCCTGGCTTTCTTAACTTATGGGCGTGTAAGCTCAAGGGTTTCAATAGCTCAAGGGCACTTGCTCTCAGCTGCATAGTACGGATCGATCATAGTTGGCCTGTGAAACATCCCTCAACCAGGGTAGTTACTAGTCCAACAGGATCAATGCGCTTCGATTGCCACCATACAGATGGATAAAGAAGATACTATCTGTGGAGTCTTCAAAATCATAACAAAACAGAGCTTCGTGGCAAAAGACCTATGATGACATATCCATACATTCAACTTCCATGAATTGCCTCAGACCAACCATGACCCACGGCAAGAATCAATTGACTGGCTCACCCAAAATCAGATCCCAGAACACGATAGAATCAGTGGCACGACTAGAGGCATCTTGAATGGCAACTGCGGAGAAGGACCAAAAGTGATAGTAAATGTCATCGTCATGATCGAATCATTGCCACCACCCTCGCTTGCCCATAAATAGAGGCAGTTTTCACTAGCTGTTAGAATCAATCACCCAAACAATAAAATATACACCACTACCAAACAACTATTGGTATGCTATAGCCTTCACCATTTCACCATATTAGAAGAGCGTCAGGAGATGACGGTGGAGGACATGACGCTCTATGAACTCTCGCTAACATTACCAAGATATCATGGTTAAGGACAAAGGGCAAAACCGGGGCATGGAAGCTCCTGCCGCCAGATCCAGAAATCATGCTACGCAAAAGGCCGCCCACAGCGAGATGGGCCCTTCTGAACTTTTGAGTGAACACATGGACTCTAATGGCAACCCAGTACCTGATCCAAGCTGGGGCCCTACAAAACAGCCTAATGATGAAGATATCGACTTGGTCGAGGCTATGACCGCGGATACTTCAGAATTTGATCATGACTCGTGAATGTACTTAAAGGAATTGATTCGAAGGGGGTTTTTAACAATGAACAATTATTTGATTTCTGTTTATACTGTAAAAAAAGGGATATACGAGTTAATGCAGGTTTCAATATGTTTCAATGGGTTTTGTACAGCAACTATATATAGTGGAGCTTAGCGTGCCATTGCTATGGCAACAAGATCTTATAGACGGTGACACTTTGATGTTGTAGAACCTTGGAAATCACTATTATTGTCAATTTCCAACTCTTTTTCAATTTCGTTCTTTCTTTTTTTATATACATTCTTTCCTCACAAAATATGCTCTAGACTCACAACGTGTGTTTACTATAAACTGAATTTCCCCCCAAGGAAATAACGCGCAACAGTACCAAACCCCTCCCTCCCCCTTTCATTCCAGACATATTCCCTTTTCAATCTTTTTGTTTCCCCTTTTGTCAATTACATTCTATGTAAATCCTATTGCATGTACCACTCTCTTTTTGATCGACGACGCGACGCCGTCACCGCTTGTGTGCAGCTATTGAGCGATAGCAGTAGGGACATGGCGCTAGATCCGCGCTTCTATCAACATATCGGCCATCCAGGCCCAGGATCGATATCTTCAGCCGCTTCATCCGACTTATCGGCCGCCACAGGAATCACCTCACCTAGCATTATTTCCACCTCCGCTTCCGCCGCTACTCTCCGATCCACAGCTTCAAGTCCTTCCTTCCGCGCGCGAGAGGGGTTTTCAATATCCAACAGAGATGGGATGGCTAGTCCGACACCAGGGGGAAATGTACGCGTCGTCGTGCGAGTGCGGAAATTTTTACCTCGAGGTAGGTGTTTGGGAGGGATGCGGGGAGGTGTACCCCAAAAGTATTCTGACCTCTTGTAGAAATCGATCGCAAGGCAGAATGTTTAATTTCAATGGACCCGCGCACGCAGGTGACATGCCTTCAAGCACCGAAACCGAAACCCGGCGACCAAGGAAAACCGAAGTCACAGGCCCGCGGCAAGACCTTGGAGGATAAGTCTTTTACATTCGATAACTCGTTTTGGTCCCATAATGAGGATGATGAGCATTATGCACACCAGGAAGATGTGTACAATGCTCTCGGGGAAGAGTTCTTGGATCACAATTTCGAAGGATATCACACGTGTATCTTTGCATATGGACAGACAGGTTCAGGAAAAAGTTACACCATGATGGGAACACCAGAAAGGCCCGGCTTGATTCCTCGAACATGCGAAGATCTCTTCCAGCGCATTGAGAATTCACCTTCTCCCGATATCAGCTACAATGTCCGGGTGTCTTATTTTGAGGTGTACAACGAGCATGTTCGCGATCTTTTGGTGCCACGAACAGATCCCCCACATTATCTCCGCATTCGTGAATCGCCATCAGAGGGTCCATATGTTAAGGATTTGACGGAGGTTACCGCTAGGAACTACACCGAATTGATGAAATTTATGCGAAAGGGCGATGTCTCCCGAACTACGGCCAGCACAAAGATGAATGACACGTCATCTCGATCCCATGCAGTCTTTACCATCACTTTAAAACAGATCCACCACGACTTGTCAACCGATGAAACGACTGAGCGCACTGCTCGGATTCGGTTGGTCGACCTGGCAGGTTCCGAGCGTGCCAAATCCACCGAAGCGACTGGCGCTAGACTTCGTGAAGGTGCGAATATCAACAAGTCCTTAACTACGTTAGGACGTGTTATCGCAGCGCTCGCAGATCCCAAAAAGCTCCGCGGCCCACGAAAGGGCAAAGAACTGGTACCATACCGCGACTCGATCCTAACATGGCTATTGAAGGACAGTCTAGGCGGCAACTCTAAGACTGCGATGATTGCCTGTATTGCACCTGCCGATTATGAAGAGACTCTTTCAACTCTTCGTTATGCGGATCAGGCCAAGAATATTCGGACACGGGCACGGGTCAACCAAGATCAGATGTCGGCAGCTGAGCGTGATCAGCAGATTGCGGAGATGACAGAGACCATTCGTACCCTTCAACTCAGCGTGAGCCAAGCTGCAGTCAACCAGCGGGCAAGCGAGGCCGCCGATGAAAAGCTTGAGGAATACCAACAGAAAGTTGAGAAAATGCAACGTCTCATGGAGGAGAATAAGATGGTCAGTGAATGCAAGATTCGACAACTGCAAACAGAAAACGACGCTTTGCGCATGCATCTAAAGCTAGCGGTTGAGAGTCTCAAGAATCCAATCCCAGCTATAACCCTCGAGCAACGAAAGCCTAGCATTATGTCTCTCGAAGATGAGAATCAACCGCCCAGTCATGATCCAGAAGACCGCGAAGGCTCTCCGTTGGTATCAGATGCCGAATCTGACATGGACGTCTGGGAAGATGATGATACTATCACCGATGATGGCACCGAGCAAGAGGCGCAGCAAATGCAAAATCATATGCATGATCTTCTTGGTGACCTGACTGTCTTCAAGAGAAAGCTGGCCACGGACCATGAACGGTTCCGTCCGATCGAGGAGCATACAACTCGGAAACGGCGTGCCTTGAGAACCATAGTTGGCAATTGTTAATATGTGGATATGCCTCTATTTTTATCTTCTGGGTGTACAGGGATTGAATGGTGTTGGCGGTTGTCTCTTTGTCTGCGTTTCTCCGATGCCCTTTGGGGTGTTTGAAGTCTTTGTTAGGACTTTCTTGTTTGAATTGGGACCAGACTAGTTTGGGCCTATGTACTTATTTCTGTTATAGCGAGCCCCTGCGATGAATAATGAGACACTTGATGTTATGCATCTTTCAATGCTAACTACTCTGATCATTGGGTATCACGAGTTTCTTTCAGGCCGAACTCTTATATTTGAGATCACGTCATTTAGTTAGTAGGAAATTGTTGCTATTTGAAATCAAATAATCAGGCGAATACCATCCAAGTGTCATTCAAGAGCAATTCAAAAATTATACAAACTGTTTATTGTATCACGATGAACCGCAAGTTAGGGCTGCGCCGCTCCGTGGGCCGCTTATGGCATCATTTCTTTTTCCGTGAGTCAACCCTCCCTCTCCCCACCACCTTCACTGATCCACACTCACACGCGAATTAATTCACAGACAAGATGACGGAACCCTCCGATCCAGTGCCGACCACGCAGGCCTCAACACCTGCCTCATCGGCACCAGAGCAAGCTCAACCCGCGATCGAAAACTCTCAGACTCTCCCGATCCGCAACTCAAAACCCACCAAGCCCACCGAAGATGCGCCCGCGTCCACTGACGGCGCCACAGAGAAGTCGCTTAGCCCAGCCGAGCTGAAGAAGAAAGCCAAGGCCGAGAAGGCCGCCCGACGTATCCGAGAGAAACTTGAGAAGGAAGGAGGTGCCCCCAGCAGTACCACTCCCATTCCTAGTGGCGGAGTCCAGGCTCGTCCACCAACTACACCGAAGAAGGATGCCACCGGTCCTGGCTCTGCACAGAAGGGACCGCGAGCTCCGCCCCCGCGCCGTGGCTCAGGCCCCATTGCGCAAACCGGATCGGTTCTTGTTGAGCAAAAGAAAAAGAAGGATGATAAGAAGGTTGCTATCTTTGGGCATTTGTACGGACAACAGCGCCGTGTCACTGTCGCCGGTGCCACAAAGGAGGTGCACCATGCCATCCTGGCCCTGGGGATGCAGTTGATGGATTACACTATCTGCGGCAGCAGTGCGCGCTGCGTGGCTACGTTGCTTGCCTTTAAACGAGTATGTTGTTGTTTTGTTCCATCCCGATAAGAAATGCCTATGTATACTGACAAGTCGCTTTCTAAAGGTCATTGAATCTTACTCGACTCCCCTGGGTACCTCGCTCGCTCGCCACCTGACAACACATCTCTCGCATCAGATCACCTACCTCTCAACATGCCGACCCCTCTCTATCAGTCAGGGAAATGCCATCCGTGCTTTGAAGCTGTTCATTGCCAGCATCGACCCCTCTACCCCCGAGGCGAGCGCAAAGATCTCACTCTGCGAGTACATTGACAGCTTTATCCGGGAGAAGATTACGGTCGCCGACCAGGTTATTGCAGACAGCGCCGCACAGAAGATCCAAGACGGCGACGTTATTGTGACATTTGCCGGCAGCAGCATTGTCAAGCAGACACTTCTGCTAGCACACAACCAAGGCAAGCGATTCCGCGTATCAATCATCGACTCAAGGCCCCTTTTCGAAGGCAAAAGCCTCGCCCGCGACCTCGCCAAGTGCGGGCTCGACGTCCAATACTCCCTCGTCCACGCTATCACCCACGCCATCAAGGACGCCACAAAGGTCTTCCTCGGCGCCCACGCCATGACTAGTAACGGCGGCTTGTACTCCCGCGTCGGCACCGCCCTCGTCGCCATGTCCGCCAAGGAGCGCGCCAGTGGTGTCGAAATCCCCGTCATTGTCTGCTGCGAGACGATCAAGTTCACCGACCGCGTCGCCCTCGACAGTATCGTCGTCAACGAAATCGCCGACGCCAACGAGCTGCTACCTATGAACACCCCTGCCTCTCTCGTCGTCCGCGACCCGGTCGATGCGTATGTCCCCCCGCCGCCTGAGAATAAGAAGGGTGCAAACCGCACCTCGGCTGCCGAGCCTCCTGTTATCCCACACAAGACCTCTTCGTCCCCTCTTGCGAACTGGCATGACACTCCCAACCTACAGCTGCTGAACATCATGTATGATGTTACGCCTGCTGAGTACGTCGACATGGTTATCACCGAGATGGGCAGTCTCCCTCCTAGTGCGGTCCCGATTGTCCACCGTATGGTGACAAACCTGTGATGAATTCATTTCTTCTTAATTTGCAACATGGTCATGAATCTGGAGCGTATCGAACCTGTAATCTAAATCAAAAGCAATGAAAATGGCTCCGACTGCTTAGGCGTCGTGATTTCCAGGTCTTTTTTTTTTCAACCTATCCGTCTCTTTTCTTTTTTGGAATACTCATTGTTTACATGATCATTTAGGTGCATATTTTTCTAGTTATACTTCTCTTACTCGTTAGATTTTGCTTTTGCCATTGGCCTGAACGGGATACAGGTGGTTGCGACAGGAATGAAATAGACAATAAATTTCTTCTATAAATCGGTTTATCTCTTACCATATTCTTTAGTAAATATGTATCAACTTCACCCTAAGCCTCTAGTAACGTCCGATTCCCGCTGCAGCGGTATATGTATTATAAACTATTGGCATTGATATATGCACATCTAACTGTAATCTACTCCGTCTATACATCAGAACAAGATACCCCATAAATATCCGTCTATTTCGCGGGCGCAGCCTTCCAGAACAACCACGCAATGGCAGCAACAAACTTCATCCCAGCAGCCATCCACAACGCAGACTGCATACCACCACTACTCCGACTCAACCAACCACCAACAATAGCCCCAACCAACAAAGAAACAACGCCACCAACACGACGATTGCGCTTAGCATTCGTAGTCGGCTTAACAATAAGCTTCGGATCAGACGCAATATCAAAGTAAACACTCGTCAAAACCACAGTCGGAATCTCATTATATCCCAACGCACGCGCGCACGTCATTCCACCCGCAGACTGGAAAGCGAGCAATGCGATCGGGATCAATTCGAGGAATAGCTCGCCGCCGTCCAGGGCTGCGTCGGCGGAGGTGTGGGGGATGAGATCGGCTTCGATTAAGGCGACAGCGATGACGATGAGAATTGTCTGAACCATGAATGAGATGAAGAGGGTTCCGCGACGGACGGAGCCGACGCTGCGCATTGCGATCGAGAAGATCATTGCGCCGAAGAAGAAGGCCGCGATTGACATGAAGGATTTCAGCCAGCCCCATGGTTTGTTGTTGGGTTGGTTGGAGGCGCCCAGGCCGAGGAAGATGGTGTTTCCTGTTAGTGGTTAGTTTGGGTTTTGGCTGAGACCCCTTGCGGGGAGGATTACCTGTTTGCATGCCCAGGAAACAGGACCAGGCATTGTAGGCGCTGCTATCGCATAGACCGGTGAGGAAGGTGAGCATTAGACAGACTAGGTCTGCATGTGTGGGGGATAGGTTCTGTTTCCATCGTTGGGTGAGGCTGGACTCTTTGGGCGGGACATTGGGGGCTTCGAGGTCGGGTGTTGGGGGTTGTTCTGGTTTCTCCATTTTGGATGTGTGTACAGAGTACAGAGTACCGAGCAGGGGAATATATAAAGACAAGTGAAGTACAGAATTTTCGTTCCTTGTCGGCACGAGGCGACTTCCGAGGGGAAAAGTTTATTTTCTCGGCGTTTGGCCCGACTTTCCACATGCAGTTACTTTGTATGTATACAAGTACCATTCTTACATCTTATATACTCCGTTAAGATCTATCTTCAGTAAAAAATTAATCTTTTGAATTCTGCTGCCTGGAAGCTCAGCACGCAATTGTGGAGGTCCAGTCTCGGATAGGGCTGAATTAAGGTAAAGACAGATCCTATACTATCTATCACATCGATAAGTATCACTTGTACAGGTTACACCTAATTGCCAATAAATATAGATCATGACCCTGTCACAGCTTATTCTACGTGTAACAGAATTACTATAGAAATATGCTCCGTACGGAGTACTCCGTACACACCTCGGTACTAAATCTCTCGCCAAGCAGAAAGCCCACCCTCATATGCAGCATATATCACACCCATTGATGGTAAATTGTATGCCCATATGCAAGCGTTCACCGAGGAGATGCAAATGACAAGAATGGGGTTCAACGCCGACGCTACAATGCAGTTGAGGTTACAGAAACCGCCGAATAGCCGGCGAAATGTAAGCCCAAGCCACTATCTGTACTGCTTGTGATATTATGATCTTTGTTCCTATTGGGAGAACTTTACTCCGTAGTCTGACTGTAATATAAAGGAAGATCAACCGGGATAATATGCACGATCCCGGTAAGTATTCTGCATCTAATGCAGCCACTGTTTGAGATAAGAAGCTGCTGCATTTCCCGCCCTTCCCGCCGTTCCTAGTCCCTCCATCTCAGATCCCCGATTCATTCTGATATAAATGTATGCTCGGACCCAGGAACTGATAATATCGGCACAATTCCTCCCAGCTCTGGTGTAGACAATCAAGGTCAATCTCAGATGTCATAATCTGCAGCGGAATACCAAGACGCTAGATCTCGCCGTAAGCCAAAATGAGTATCTAGGTGAGCAGCTGCAATGCAGTCAGCGGAATGCCAGGATCTTGGCAATGGCGAGAATTCTGGGCTCGCGCACGTGTTTGTCGTTATCTTTTGCGAAACTACTCCTAGGAGAACTGGTCTTGGCGGCTTTTGCCAGTCGTCTGAAGGTGTGCGCGAAGTACCTACACCCCTCAGGATATAGGGGAAATCTTTTTTTCTTGTTAAACGGCTTTTTCTTACTATCAACGTTTGTACCTTCTAGATCATTCGCCTTTTGACGTTTATGTTGTATACTGTCGAGTCTTCCTCTCTTCTCCGAAGATAAATCGGGAGATCGGCATTTGTTGCGCTTCCGAAGACCTTCAACGCTTCCGATAATGCATTGCTTGGCATATCGTAGAGACTTGGCTTAGAAGACTCCACTCCGGAGACTCTTCTTTCCCCGTGTTACACTTGTCAACGGAGATAAGACCCTGAACATCCTTTCGTGCGAAAAAGTTTCAGATAAATATAGAGGTAGGAAACGATGTATGACTTATAACCTATAGAGAGTACTCCGATTAATAGTGAATGCTACATATTCTGTCTCCAATAAATACTACATGACTTACAATGAGCCAGTTCTATGAACAAGAGCCATTGTATATTTCAGCCTTCAAAAAGTGGGCGTCCAATGTCTCCGGTCCAATGTAAGACGTGGCTTGCTGATTTGCAGCATAGAGGGTCCAAAAACGGCTCCTGTAGAGCTGATCGTCTAGTGTAGCGGAAGTCCGGCTTGGCTGTGATATAGAGTTACACCCCCCCAAGGATTTCCATTTGAGACCGTCTAGCCGATGCAATGTGGAAGTGGAGAAAAGAAAGATATTGCGATAGCGTTGATCACGTCTTTGTCTTTTACTTCAGCTCCGCTGCTTAGGGTGCTAACTTGCAGGGATCGTGATTTTGGAAGTTTCAAGCCCGTCAGAAGCGGTTGCTTCGGATATCAGGTATTCCAATTGGTATCTGCCCGGCCAGCATTGACTATTACATTTCAATATCTCTGATTCATCCAATTCCCAGCATTGAACTTCCTCGTTCTGCTTCGGTCTAACAACGGTCCAATCGGACGTAGGAAAATGAAAGCAGAGCTTAATTCCGCCGGACTTGGTTTCCATCATTGAGGGACTAACGTGAACAAATCCCATTCTCATCTCAGGGATGTTAGGAACGTCATCGATTCGATCCAGGCAGAGCAGGGGCAAGAATAATGTGCTTTGTACCCTTTGTCTCTGTTGACGAACTGTAATAAAAAAAGAGCTTCAGCAGTGTTTCAATTGACACGATACCCATTGACTCGAGCTTTTATTCAATATTTTCGCAGTCAATTAAACATGTCTCTCCAGATAAACAGCGTATCATTAGTGACAGGCGCTGGTATGTCCTTTTCAGTCGAATCCATAGTAGCTCTCCTAACATCGCATCGCCAGGCAGTGGTATCGCCAAGGTAATCGCCCTCACCTACTCCGTAGAAGGAGCCCGGGATGTAGTTATAGCCGATTTGAACTACAAGGCAGCACTCCAGACAGCACAGGAAAGTGAATTGATAGCAACGAACCCCACCTACCGGCCACATGCCGTGGCTGTTGATGTGACCGACACAGAAAGTGTCAACTACATGGTCACAGCAGGGTCAATGTGATAGGGACCCTCAATTGCATTAAGTCTGCGGCTGAGGTCATGAAATTTCAGAGTGTTGTCACCTTGGATAACCGGGGAAATACGTGATGTTGGTCGAGGTGTTATTTTAAATCTGGGATCGGGAAATTCGTATATCGCGACGCCGGATACTGTCCCATATACGACGAAGCATGCTGTGATGAGCTTGACTAAGAGTGCTGGTAAGTTGAAATATAAATAAATTCCAAAATCTAGGGTTACGGTTTCTTGTTTTGTAGCTCTCGATCTCGCACCGCATGGGATACGTGTTAATGCTGTTCGCCCCCGTTGGGTCAATAGACTCAATACACCTATGGTGACTGACGCTGTTGATGGAAACCCGGGTCTCCCTGACATATGAGAACAGTTATTCCGATATCTCGGACTGCAGTACCGGAGGAGGTTGCAGATGTGATCCTATTCATGACTAGCCCTCGATCTAGTTATGTCACTGGTGTTGGTTGGAATGTAGTCGGCAGGACAGCACTGCAGGTGCAACCTTGTTGAAGGGATATGGTGAGCTTAAGCGCAGTAACGGACCAATTACAGAACTACAATAGGTACAGTTTTGCAGTGAAAACATATTCCTCTAGCTCATAGTCTTCATTTAAGCTAGTTACAATCGATATATACTGACAGAACCTATAACAACCTTGAATCTAGCCAAACTCACCCAACTCACAACTCCCAAGTCCTCTCAATCTCAACACAATCCTCCTCAATCTCCTTCCACCCCAAATTCCCCCACCTCCCAGGCCTCTCAACAGCATCAACAAACTGCCTAAGCGCCAACACCGTCTGCACCGCCCAACGCTCCTTACTAACCTTCCCAACCCCAACAGCCAACGGCGTCATAAGAATCCTCCCAATCTTCCCCACCTCTGTAGAACGATTATACCCCTCAACCTGGCACAACAAACTCCAAATACACTCATACACAACCTCCCGATCCCAGCGCACATCCCCAGGCTCCCGCATCGTCGGACAAATAGCCACCCACCCGCAGCCGTACTTATTCTGCTTTAGCTCATCCGGGAACTCGACAAGAGTACACGAGCCGGGCGGGGCGAAACCTCGCCATTTTTCGTAAAGAACCTTCTGCGCTGCGCGTGTTAGGGCGTGGTAGTCCCGCGGGCTGAAGGTTGTTGAGATGGCGTGGTCGAAGGCTCCGTCGAGGCGGGCGTAGGAGTTTGCTGGGGAGACTATTAGGTCGAAGGTTGTTTTTTCTGGGAGGGAGTTTAGACGTTCGTTTATTGGCGTTATTTTTAGTTTTTCGTTGTGGTTTGGCCAGGTTGTTTTGAGGGTGGAGTTGAAGGTGGTTTGGAAGTCGATGTCCATGCAGAGGAGGAGGATTTCGGGGATGTTGGGTGTCATCTTTGCTGGGGTTTGTTGGCAGAGGTAGAAATATCGCCTAGGTGTACGTTTGACATAAGCTGGCTGAATTTAGACAGCAGGGTGTGGTTATATAGTTGTCGACGGAGCCGCAGCTAGCGATTTACACAGCCCCACGTATGTGGGGACTCCACTAAGCCTGGTTTGGGCTTGCTTGCTGAAGACAGGTGTCAATAAGTAGAGGATGAATTTGTCATTTACTAGCTAGACTTTAGGGAGACTACTACATTCACCTTCTAACTATAGCTAACTAAATGGCCATGATCTGCAGGCAGAAATAGAATACTATTCAGGCACCAATGTGTACAGACCCACCTTCTTCTTTCGGAAGTATATGTTCATGCTAAAAGGGTATGTATTTATTAGAAGCTAAGTACATTCATAGATGAACAACAGAAAGAGATTCATTCATCCAACCCAATATCCCTCTCCTTCCTCAGAGTTGCCTCCTCCGTCGAATCCGCATCACCTCCTATAGCTCGACTCTCCTCTTGAGTCGACACGTACCGAATCAAGCTCTCACACAAACGATCCAGAACCCACTGGGGCTCTGTCTGTTTTGCCAACAGCGGACTGCTCTCCCCAATCCAATCCCAATTGAGAAGTCCATATTCATCTTCCTCAATTGGCGTCGGCTGTTTCCGTGCTGATAGTGGCCAAGCTCGCGGATCAGTGAACTGAATGAGCCGGGTAAATTCAACCCATTCTTCATAGGAGTATTGCTTTCGCTTTCCTTCCCGTGCCTGTTTCGTAACACGCCGGATAGCAAAAGCAAGTTGCTTAGCAAGCTCGAGTGGGGTCGGATCGCGAGCAAGTTCCTCGAGGCCTCGGTGGGGATGAGAATCAGCTAAGTCATCGCCTTGAATATCAGGTTCATCAGTGTTCCCGGGATCTGCTCTTTTCCCGTTTCCGGATTCCTCAGCCCCCTCAAGTGGGAAACCGCGCTGTCGGCGCCTTTTCTCTTGGCGAGACTGTATGAATGAAGCAATGCCGGGAATCCGACCTAAGGATGTCTCGTAGACACTAGATTGAGGGAACACCAGGTAGTCAGCGACTACATTTGTGGCGCGCTTGAAGCTAGCAACGACTGTGTCGCTCATCTCGGAAATGAGCATGGTCATGGTTGGAATGGCGAGTAGAGACCATACGACAAAGAATGGTTTTCCTGCATTCGACTGCGGTGTGAAATCACCGTAGCCGATGGTAAGTAGGGAAGTGAAGCAGAAGTAGAGTGATTCGAAGTAGGTCATGGGTTCTAATTTCCAGAAAACTACTGCTCCGCAGGACCACACGATTCCAAAGGCAACGATGCTGATGATCAAATTGTTCCAGCGACGGAAGCGCAGCGTATCGGACTGGATCTTGCGCATAGCGTCAAATCGATCTTTTTCCTCGCGCATGACAATGATCCTGGGTCGGCGCGCCGTGGTAATGGCATTGATGGTGTTGCGAATGGGCCGGTGATGTCGATGGCGGTAATGAGACCCAGATTCTTGGCGAGTGAGAGCCGGAGGGGTGATAGCTTCTTCACCACTCGGGCGTGTCTCTTGTGGAAGTTTGAACTTGTGAAAACCGACTGATCGCTCGAAAGTAGATTGCCGTTTCTGTTCAATGTGTTTGCGAATGACATTGTCGTAGTGAACCTCGCGAGCAAATCTAAAGATGCTTTCCACAACCAATCCGAGAATGATAATTCCAATGACTGAATATGGCCAAATAAGACCCCGGCCGACGGAATTAGTCGGAACTATGTTGCCATACCCTAATGTGAGAACAGTGACATCGGAGAAGTACAATGCATCGGCGAAATTGAGCCCGATCACTCGCTGAAAAATAGCTGCACCAATCAATAGCCAAACTACCAATGCCGTCATTTGCAGAATCAAGGTTCGTTGCTCGTCGGTCAGAGAGAAATGTTGCGGATATTTACCTAGGACATAGCCTAGCATGTTGATCATCAAAATGACGCTCAAGATGAAGTAGAGGATTGCCGCAATGACGGCACTCCAATAAGCCTGCGAGTAGACCCTATCAATGCCTACCGGAGGAGCATAGACAGCTGTTGCTGAAGTAATTCCACCAAGCTACAAAAGAGCGTTAGGTCTAGGACACACAAAACCAGAGACGTTACTCACGATTCCTGTAGCTATGAACCACAAAAAGATAGTCACGGGCAAAGCTACAATATAGCGTACCACCTGGGTAAAATTGCACAGTAGAAATGCATTGCCCACGATCCCGCAGACAAGTGAAACGGAATTTAGGGCAGTGATCCTATGCATGTTAGGAAAAACTAATTCAGGGTAACTCTTGCTTTGTACTCACCAACGAGGGTCTGGGTATCCCACTTGAATGGGGGTACCATCACGGCCATATTGATGTGGGTGAATTTGGCTTCGCCATGGCATAACTAGCGCAATGATTGACATGACATTGGCGAGTGGTCCCGTTGTAGCAGCAATCAGAGGGATGGCCGTTGATGCAATCCACCATGATTGTGGCTCGTCATCTTCAGGTGGTCTCATGTGAATATGACTCCGGATCCATTCCAATGGGGGTAGTCTATCAGACTTGTCGTCTGAGGGCATCTGAGCTGTCATGGATCCATGATGCATCGTTCGTCTAGCATGACCGTGTGCCCAGATCGGGAGCAGTCGTAAGTCAAGGAATCCTCGTAGATTTGGGACTATGTCTTCCAGGTATCTTAAAACACCAAGTCACTTTCCAGGAAGGATATGTTTGGGTTAAAGGGACCTTCAAAGGTGGCATTCTCATCTGTTTTTGGCAGGACGAGATTGCATCGGGATGGCGGAAGAAGACGGGTAGCAGCCTTAGTAGTTGTTTACTCATAAAAACTTCTTAAAAGATAGACTCGAATATTATCCCAGCTGATCGACTAGATTTAAGGGCGTAAGCACTAGGTATCTAGAGCAAATGATGTCAATAATCACCTGGGCAGCTCTGAGAGCCGGCGGTCCCGTGACTGTTCGGCATGCGTCATCATTATTTTCTGGACTGTCAACAACACAAATGTTTTGAACTCTGGAATCTATTGAATACGATAATTTGAGACTTATAAACATGTCAAAGGACACCCGATAATAGGTCTGACATAGCAAATAAGGTTGCATGGCCACATGGACTTGGACTCCTGGCCCCGGCTATAACGTAGGTAATCTTGTGGCCGGGCCCCAGCTCGTATCTAGTACAGTAGCCCTAGGTATGCTTTATTATCAAGAACAGACTGTCTTGAGCTTTCCATCTCACCCCACCTCCCAGTATCCACAACATATTAACTACGACATACGGCCGCTCGGCTCTTTTCTCCAGCTCAACATTTGGAATGTCTCACAAGCTCGGCATAACTCCAAATCAAGAAGGTGATTCATGCAAGTCTGAACCAATATATATAAGCCAACAACAGACCCCTGACCCTATTTAATCATATCATAAACAGAATAAAAGTAACATTTCCCAACGCTTCAATTATCAAATCAGACACCTTGATATCAACCACAATATTGAATAGCCGCCACCTTAATGCCTCAAACCCATCACCATGCAACCCAAGACAACGCCATGCACGCAACCCCCCACACCCCTGCTTCTCATCTCTGATAGGATCGCCACACTCTCGGGTAACCCCCACGTGCATATGCATTTGAATTTCGAAACATAAGCCAATAAGAACTGTCATCACCTGCATGAGAACATACAAATTCACTGGGCGTTACGCTTAGATGAGATGTGATTGAGATGGGATGTGACATCTGCGTCATTGAAGAGAATACCTAGGTAGTACCTTGGGAAATACAGCCAGTAAACAAGTAGAGATTCCCACCTTGACAGGTTTTAACATAAAAAAATCAGGAGTTTCTAGATCTACGGGGCGGGGTAAATGATCCACTGCATTGCATAGGAAGCGCCCAGGGTTGAGGGGTAGCTATCACATCACATTATTTGAACGTGGAAATAGTATTTTACAGGTTTATGGATAGTATAGAATATAAGTGTCAGGGGATGTTTTGATGTTCTATATACAACCCGGTTCCTCCGACTGAAAACAAAAAGCAGGGTAACAGTAATGCAAACAAAGGAAATAAAAGACAAAAAACAAAAAAAAAGGACAAGCACGTATATAAGAAATCGCAAGATGGTATCATCGAAGCAGAGTGACACGGACTTCAACGGCAAAAACGGACTTGACGGCCAGAAATGAAAAAAAAAAGATTAAACGAGGACGCCAGAAATGGAGAATAGATCAAAAGGACGCCGTCCTATGAAAAGATCAAAAAGGCGCCGGCACCGAAAGCAAACACAAAAACAAAAACGAGGATCTTTTAGGTCGAACCCTAGGCAACATCTGCCGGGTTGGAAAACAGTAAATGCGACGAGCAAAGCCAGCCGAAGCCAAAGCAACACGCTCCAAATGCGGTTCAACAAATGTCAAATGCTCCAGTGTAGATAAAAGCAGTAGTAGGAAAAGCCTCTGTGTCTTTGGGGGGTATCGCTCCCTTGGCAGTCGGTATATAAAAAAACGTATGAAGAAAACATCCTATGCAGCCGATGGTCGGCGCAGAATGTCTTCGCAGTTGGCGTCGAATCGCATATTCCAGAGACGAATACTATTCATGAGCTTCTCGGTATTTTCGAGCTCACGGTCGCGACCGAAAATCGATTCGACAAATTCACAACCTGCATTGCGGCCCATTGATACGGGCCCTTTGCCACCTTCTCGCTTGGCGGCCTTCCACATGTAAAGCTCGCAGCCCTTGAGGAGCTTTTTGAATCGGGACCAGAGGCGCTCGCCACTTTCCAGGAAATCTTCGACGACTTCCTGCGCCTCCACGCGTTGAATGCGAGGGAGGCATTCGTCGGCCCTCTTTACTTTGCCCGCCAGCTTGATCAACAATAGCCACAAGTCGCCCGCGACGTCGGCCATGGGCGTCGATGCCCCATGATGAAAGACGGTCCAGTCGTAGATCCACTTGCCGAGGGAGTTTGCATCAAACACACTACCAAGCAAGATGATCGGTGCCTCGGTAGGGTCCCAGTTTTTGATCGAATAGCCGGCTGGAATCCCTGCGCGTTCGGCGTCATCTTCGGTGGCGGTGGGTGGCGGTTTGGCAGTAGCAGGTGGTGGTTTGGGTTTGCTGGGAGTGCGAGTTGATGTGGATTGGCGTCTGGTACGAGTGCGTCTGGCAGCTTCGATATCCTCGTTGTTAGGAGCCTGAGTGAAGTAAAAGTGAGAATCAGCTGGATTTGATTTGCGATAAGAGGCCGAGGTGGTGCGACGATGCTGGCCAGAGCCATCTCGAGTGGGGTTCGAGGGCGGGGGACGACCTTGGCGACCGGTACGGGGCTCGCGGGTGGTGGTACGCGGGATATCGAATGCTTCGTCGACCGCATCTACGAAGATGGGTCGAGTCTGCGATTGCGACGGGTAGTATCCGTTGCCGAGGCCATCCCCCGTAGGATGACCGGTCGAGGAGTATCGGTGTTTGGGCTTTCCCGCAAAAGAAGCACTTACATGATCGTGCTTTCGCGATGGAATGCCATAGTCTGGGGTTGCTTCATAGTAGCTTTGGGGGTAGCCCGACGTATAGTATGGTGTTTCTTTGGTGGCCGTGTAACTGGCCTTGCGGTTGTGTCGTCGCGAGGTGCCCCGGGGAGAAGTGTAGGAGTTGGCGAACTGAGAGGCGTAGTAGGCGTATTGAGGTGAGGTGGGAGGTGATTGAGTGTACTCGTAGGTGGACCACCCGGGCGGTGGACTGGAGTAATGATACATTATCGCACGAGCATATGGAGAAGTCGATCAGATAAATGTAAAGAGGCGACAAGCCGGAAATGCAAACAATCCAAAAGGCAGTTAAAATGAAATCAGCAAAAAAAAATTGAACACCAAGTATATTATACAGGATATCGCCAAACAGAAATCGACGCCGACTTTAGAACTGCAGGTCAGAGAGGTATTTTTTTTGTTTTTGATAGGACCGTCACCGTGGTACGGTCGATCGAAGAGAGGAGGGTTCAAACTGAATGTGCTGAGAGAGCATTTGAACGTTCTTCGGTCAAATCCGAGGAAGAGAGAGAGAGAGTGCGTTTAGGGGATAAGACCCAAGATCTCCTGATAAAAGGAGATTGAAGAAAACAAAGAGCAGAGAAACCCTCCGCTCCAAAAGATGTTAATGGCTTTGAATTCAGAGGGAAAAATTTCAACCCGATGAAAGGGAAAAGGGAAGATGGATCCTTAATGTCAGCGCCGGCGATATTGGCGCAGGCCAATCAATGCATCCGCTAGTGGGCGGCGCGTGTGAGTTGGCGTTGTGGGTTGTGGCGTTTGGATTTCTTACATGTATTGAATTTCAAGAATTTCAAGAATTTCAATGTATTCTATTCCTTTCTTAGTTATATTTTAATTTAAAAGTATAGTATTCCTCCTTCTGGATAATACAACATGGTCCGTCTTTTATATCTTGCGCTCGAGCTCAGCTATTACACATCATGACTCAACTTTATGTGGCAAATACAATCGAGTCACCATGCTAGTATAAACTAGTACTTTCTATATCACTTGAGAATCTGCCATAGCCAAAGTACCATCAAGTATCAACATGTCTCTACCCCTCAAGCTAGTCCAGATGGAGACACTTCCATTGGAACGCTATATGCAAACCGCTTGGCTGATAGCCCCTCAGTTGGATCACGCAGCGGGCAACTGCATTTTTCTCGGCATCTTTGAATTTGCCAGTCTGAAGGCAACTGCCTAGCGATATTTTCTTTTTTAATTTCTTGGTGGACTGACTCACTCTCCGGCAAGGGTAAAAGAAATCAGGCGTGAAGGTTGCCACCAAGACGTAGTGTGATTCTATAAAAGATCCTACTGGCTGCCTTACAGATGTCTAACGATGGAACTAATTTAGATCAGCTGGCGTGTCATGGTTGGGTTGGATAGCGCAAAGCCATGTGCTTGACTTCCAGAACTAGACTACATTTTCCATGCCTCGTACAGTTCATCTGCATGAACGCCGTCATTAGTTGCAGCACGGAGAATACTGTATACGAATGGTCAATTTATATTATATAAAACAATACCCTCTATAGTTTCTCATACAAAGTAATTATCCAAAGTACTCGCTCACTATAGGCGCCTCGATGTATGCAGTGCTCGATCGCGCAAACTAAAGCCGGTTCCATGGTTGAACCAACGGTATCCCAGATTTCACGACGGCTCATCCCGCCTCGTCCAGTGGTTCAGACTCCACTAAACCCCCAGATAACTCGGACATTTAGTATGTACTAGTATCTGTAACATATATACGAACACGTTGCCATAGCAAGAGAAACTAACGAGCCCCATCGTGATATCTTTTACACACACATCCACTTCGTACTGTGTTGGGCGACATCACGGATCATGCAGGGTTTTACCGCTGCGTCGCTGGGCAGCAACCGCCATTTTGGGCAAGAATATAGAGAATTCGCAGACCGCAACTTGCTTGTTCGGTCTGACCATCAATAACTTCAGTAGGCTGAAAAATCTTTCGCCTAGTAGCAAAAATAGTTACCAAGTACGAAATCGAGGGAAGCATAGTGGCTGTGTACACGAAGCGTTAGGATCGTAGCTGCATAATGGAGACAGTGTCCTCCAACCATAAGCAGAGTGAAGTCACTTTTGGATCACTGTTATGTATCTATTTCTGATGTTGTCTCCAGTTCATTGTCTCAGCGTGGGGCGATGAACAAGAGACGACTCGCTATCGTTGCGATCGCATTCAATTTTAAGCCCTAGTCTACCTTTTCGGGACTGGTCTGGCATCAACCAACACTATCAGATGCGCGGTGTGCGTCATGACCGGCAGTGCTATCTAGACCACCAATATCATAATGTCGACAAGTATTCTTTCTATAAAACAGTGCACATGCCTCTGTAAGTTCAACGTAAATAACAGGACCAGCGCAACTGCGCGCAGCCACAAATACCATCAAATACCAACATAGTTTTTACGCTCACGCACCAAGGAAAGGGATGAAAGATGGAATTTTCAGCACGTCCTTGCTGCCCACACAAAAGAATCCCAGGTCCACCCCTGATTCGAGGGATTTGTTTTTTCTTGAATGAGTCAACCCTTCGAGAATCCCCCTGTCTTAGCCAACCAGCGAAACAGAAAGGTAAAAACCCGTCCTGCACTGCCGATCATCTAGGGTTGCACATGGCTTATTTTTTATTTCTTTTATTTTTCAATATTCAATTAAATCTCCCGCCTAACATGTTATTTTGATTGTATCTGCAAGATAGATCTCACATGCAGGCAGCAGATTAAAAAAAAAGAAACTGTAGATGTATGTACCATATATAAGCGAGCGTCTATGTTGTAATAGATACTTGACAAAGCACCCCCCTATTTTCACCTCCTTTGCCACGTCCAACGCTCCGACAAAAAAAATGAAGAAAATCAGTTGGTAATATTTAATTTATTTAGTGTGTGCTCGCCTAAGACTCATGGAATTTCTGGAACAAGGTTTAAAGCCCAAAGCCCAAGCCCACTAGCAAGGCTGCAGGGGGCCAACGGGCTGGAAGCCGGGACGCATAATCCCTCGGCTGTAGGAACATAACCTTGCACTGGCGCACGGGGACACACGCACACTTATCTTTGTACACCGTTCCTCCTCTGAGTGAAATAATTGGCTCTGTTATATTTATATTGTGCGACTCACATAGGTAAGCTTAGTATGGTCTACAGGTGTATCATCCGTATATCATATTATATCCTCAATTTAACGGCGCAACATCCTTTCTGGATCAGGTTTTAGATATAGGGGGTGGATGCCTAGATGCCGTGTGGATACTACTCCGTACAAATTACGGAACCCTGGTCGATTGCGGATTTCAATGTGGATTGGTAAATTTGTTTTTGATATCAAGCCCAAATTCGGAAGTACAGGGGAGATGATTACAGCTCTCCTTCACCTACTTACCAGCACCGACCTCTTCACCCCCTGGGCATCTAATTAAACATGCACGCAGAGATCCATATCACATGAAGTTCGTAGTTTACATCTTACTTATCATCCCTTGCACGAACGGACATCTGCTTTGCGGGAAAATCAAAACAAAAACCTTGAACTTATTTTAGTGTTTGCTATTGGTATTCTAGGCCCGGTTGGAATACTAGCGGTCGGGGAGATCCTCGAGGTTTTCATTGTGCGTGCTGATCATATAGGGTTTGCATGGCTGCCCTTGCCCTGTGCCCTATAACATACTGCTTAAGCGCCTATAGGTCTATTTCGAGGCTGGCTGGCTGGTACTTTTGTTGATGCGCCGTAGGATGTGTGATAGAGGACAGGGCTTGCGTGAGGTTACTTCGGACTACGTATGCGCAGTCATTTGCGTTTTTTTTTTTTACTTTTGCCTACTCCGTAGTTGGGGATGACTGGGGTTGGTTTTCTCCGGGTGGCTTGGGCCGGCCCCTATTTGGCCGTTGGCCTTCGAGCTAGAACGAACCTAGATTATATTCCGGACAACGTATTACGAAGGACTTTTGTCCAGACGGCGCAGATGATTGGAAATCATTTGTGAATAATGGGCGAACAGTAAAATCATTGATCCATAGGTCAATTCCCTGAAAAAGATTATAACATGGTTTATATTTGAATAGATATCCTGAAATTATAGATATATAGTTAGGCCTCAAATTCTATTCAACCTCTATAAAACGCAGAAAAAAAAAGAGCAAGTATGTACAACGTAGATGATCTTGCTTGGAGGCAATATAGCTGTATATAAAATGAATGGTATCATGTTTGTCAAAACCCAACACACGAATCGCTGATGCTTGAACAAAGAAAAATCTAACGAGTCCGTCCCAAAATGCTGTAAAGCTGGAAACCGCAAGCATATAGCTCGGGCAAAGATTAAAAAAAAAGAGATATAAGATAAACGTCTATGCAACCATGTACTCTCCGTCCCCTCGCTTGGCCTGCATAACTCGGGACCAACGGAAGGCCTGCGACGAAGTTGGTGCTTTGCCCCCAGCCAGCGGAGGCGGGGGACCGAACCCGCTAGGATAAACTGGGAATGATGATGCGTCAGAATTCTCAGCCCAAATCCGTTCTAGAAGCTCTAGGCATGAAAGGTTATTGATAAAGCCTGAATCCTTGGAGATATCCTTGCAGCGATTGCGGATGATCGAACGGTGATCGTCCCGGACACACTCTGAGCCGACGATGAATAATGGCCAGAGAAGATATACGTCCGATTGCACAGTGATGATACAGTGCATGGCAAGCTGGACAAGATGCTGGATACGGCCATGGCATGATGGAAGGGTCGGCTCGGCTAGACGCTCACAGTAGAGAAGGGCAGCATGGCGGAAGCACTCCGAGATCTGGTAGACATCTTGGAGATTTTCGGGTGCCACTTGATATGCCGACGAGGAAGTCCGTGGCGTGACGTAGGTAGTAGAGTTCCACGTCATTGTAGACGCAGATAAGGGTGGAGATAGGCAAGATGCCTGAGTAGGTGGATCAAATCGCCAGGATTCGAGTCGCTGCCTGAGCGAATACCACTCTGTCCAGAATTCTGGAGAGGAAGGACGACGGCATGAGTCACTGCTTTGCGGCGGTGTAGGAAGAGAAAATCCATATTCCGACACCGAGCCCATTCTTGGGTTGGGCGCAACTGTTTCCCATCCCGGGAACAGCATATTAGGAGGCAGGGATGAAGTGGAGACAGCAGCGTCCTTTGGGCGTGACAGATTGGGCTTCTGATCCTGACTGAGAAGATTCAAACGTCCCAGCTGAGAAATTAGCTTGAACAGACGACCATCACAGCCGGCCAGATTTTCCAGACCCCATTCTCCATCGGTTATGGAGCTGATCTCCAAACACGTTCCGCGGAGTTGCACATCACGGTCATTTGTAGTTGCCGTCAATGTATCAAACCATGAGAACATGCGGATGAACCATTTGAGGTCATCTGTTACGACACGGGAATGGCGCATTCGGATCGCAAGTAGTCTTGTTACTCCAGCAAATTGTTCACGGAAGCTGGCAACACCAGTATCACAGCCGTGGAAAAGACAGAGCATTAACAAAGTTGCCAGTACGGAGTCCGACAATCTCCGGCGAGGGTCGGCCAAATCGGCATTCAAAGCCTTGACGGCCATCCCTCGATGGTGATTTTCTTCTCTGATATACCCTTCGACCATTGAAATGCCATATCGATCTTGGAAATCTTCATCGGTGAGGGCGCGGTGAGCCATTGATGACATACGTGCCGGCAAAGTTCGTTCCGTGGAGAGGTGATTGTGTTCTCGCCTCTGGCGCAAGTTGCTCGTAGCCAACGTTGCAATAGCCTCCTGCAAAGCCTCGCTCTCCATCGCCAAGCGTATAACATGAGTCCGGAATGGGTTTGTTGGGGTATCGAAGGCAACAATCATGGGAGCAATGACTTCGGCGTAGTAACTGATGAGATAACGAATACGTGGGGTCCGTCCCACAGATCGAGCTAAAAGGAGCTGAGAGAGTGACGGAGAATGGGCAGCATTCCAAAGTACATGATAATTAGGGTCCTGTTTGACATCCTCCTCATCTTTGTCTTGTGACGTTGGGGGAGTAGCGGCATGACATGGGTATGGGACTGCAGTCGGCCAACCCAGAGAGCCAGATTTAGACGGCGGGGTTTGAATGGGAGCATATAGCAATGGTGGCTCCGGCGTCATACCCTGACTCGTATTATTTCGAATCATCGGTCGACTTGGTATCGGAAGACCTGAAATCGCAGGCGGAGCAGCAAGCGTGCTCGACCAGGTCTGTGGATCTGGCATGTCCATTGCCCAAGCCATGTTTGAAGACATGTCGAAGGCAGCTGGCAGTATGGGCGGACTATCTTCTAGTTTCACACTCGGCGTTCTTGCACCAAACGATGCCATTGCAGGGCCGGTTGACGGAGGTATCGGGGCCGAAGCATACCCCGGGGGCCAAGAAGACGGTCCGCTACTACTTGAGGCCTCGGGCTGTGATTTTGCAGTATTTCCCGACGATTGCCCTTTCGATTCCATCACCGGGAGCTTCTGGCCCCGGAGTTTCCCTCGACTTGCGACTCCAACACCCCATGTCAACGTTGTCTTGTATCCGGAACACTCGCGGCCCAGGTCGAGGCACTGAGAGCAATAGGGTCGGCGCCGGTCACATCGTGCTCCTCGCTTGGAGCAGGCAAAGCAGTCGTCTGGGGCTCCGCTAACCACAGTTCTCTTGCGGCGTTTTCGAATTGGAGCGTTCGGGTCGGTCTTGCGGGATTTTCCCTTGGGCGCGGGGTCTGGCGCGGGACGATCTGCATTATCGGAGGCCATCTTGGACGGGCGTGGGCAATGCCCGCATGGAGTCCATTCGTTAAAACCGAAAGACCTGTTCGATTGGAGTAAGAGGTGTTCACCGGGGGTATTACTCGGTTTGGGGGTGATGATTGGTAATGGGGGCGGAAATATAAAATCCCACGTAATCAGTGGGTTTGAACAGGGTATTCGGGGGGCTAAGGTATATTTAAATAATGATAGACTCTCTCCGAGTCCGCAGACTGAAAAAGAAGGAATAATATGACGGAGAAAGGGTGTTGGGGGGTGGATATGGGATCTCCCGGTGGAGGCTGATCCGCGCTTTAGTCGTTTAGGAAGAACTGAAGTGGATTGGGGCGCTTTGTCGAAAGGCAAATCATGAAATTGTTAATCTGATTGGAATAGAATCACTCAAGGTTTCACATGTGTTTTGATTCGATCTTGTTCCATATTTGCCTTGTTGACCTTGTGCTATTTACCAGGCCTCGGCTTCAATCAGCTTCAATGTGTGGAATCGGGGGATTTCACGAGTGATCTCGTGCCTCATGATTGAATGCCTTCAAGGATTCAATACAATGATACACATATAAACTGTATCAATGCCGGTGCATCAACTTGTGGGTTATGTACAGAGTACAAAGGGAACATATGAGTGTTGTCATGTTGCCAAGCCCAGTGGGCTAATCTTCTTTCCGCCAAACCCAAACTCCCTGGAACAATGCGCCACAGCTCTGCAACCACAATCATCCTGCTCTATCAATCGGGCAATATATATGCACCTTTTATTTTGCTTCTTCCTTGACTTGGTAAACAAAGGTCGATCGGCGTGGCCGTGCGCCGCTCCATGAACCCCTGGATCAAAGCGCAGTTGCCCAGACTATCTAGCAATAATGAGTGCTTTTCGACCTGCACGAGCGAAAGCGCTCGTGCTAGCAATGCTCACTTTGATTCTAGTGTGCACTGTCTATTTTTACTGGTCCCCGACCACGGCGTCCTCCACCGTCTCACTGGTCCCAAACACAGCATTCGAGGTCCCCCTCACGGAACGCCAGAAGGACTTCTGGAAAGTCCTACGACCTATAATTGAACGTCATGAACCGAAGTGCCCTTCCCCAGAAAAGCGAGGCGATGTTGAAGCGCAGCACTTTGACCCCAACAAAAATCAGCCGCGACCCGACCTGACGGGCCTGAGCGAGGAACATGTACGCAAGATGGAAGAAGCTCATGCTGCCTTCATCGAGGATATCAAGAAGTCGGACAAGGCGTTGAAGCCAATTCATACTCCAGGCAAACGAGGACTAGTATCGACAGCTGGTGCTACGTACCTCCCTGTTTTCGTCTCATCGCTGCGGATGCTCCGCCGCGCGGGATCAAAGCTGCCGGTTGAACTCTTCATGAAGGATGCCACCGAACACGAGAAACATATCTGCAACGATGTGCTTCCCAAACTCGATGCGCGGTGCTTGATACTGGCTGATGTGGTGGGTAAAAACGTCATTGAACACTATCAACTCAAGATCTTTGCCGTTATTTTCTCATCTTTCGAAGAGATTGTCTGGATGGATGCCGACTGTTTCCCTCTTGGCAAACCCGAGGACCTGCTCGATTCTGAGCCATTCAAAACCAATGGTCTTGTCACATGGCCAGATTTCTGGGCTTCATCCGCGTCTCCGTTATACTATAAGATTTCACGCCAAGAGGCACCGTCCATGGCTGCCAGACAGTCGTCAGAAACAGGGGTATTCTTAGTCTCTAAGAAGACTCACTCTCTGGCTCTCTTGCTGGCGGCATATTATAACTTTTACGGCCCCTCACATTATTTCCGCTTGTTAAGCCAAGGAGGACCTGGCGAGGGAGACAAGGAAACCTTTATTCAGGCTGCCTCTGCTGTAGGCGCGCCTTTCTACACGGTCAGTGAGAGGGTGCAAGCCATTGGACACGCGACTGCGGACGGGCTGTCTGGGTCAGCTATGGCACAGTCAGATCCGCGCGAGGATTTTGCCTTAATCCAGCAAGATAAGCGGCGTGTAAAAGACGAATCCGTTGCCCCCGCGCCGCACATCTTCTTCATTCACGCAAACTATCCCAAATTCAATCCCGGTGACCAGATTTTCGGCATGGGATGGGAAACAACTCCTACCTTGAAGGAGGACGGCTCAGATGGACGCGCCTGGACGGCACCCCCAGAGACCATCAAGCGATTTGGATACGATGTCGAAAAGGCTTATTGGGAGGAGATCAAATGGGTGAGCTGCCATCTCGAAACAGCGTTCAAAACATGGGAGAACAAACTGGGCCTGTGTCAAAGAGTCCAGGAATATTGGGGCCATGTCTTTGCTGAACCGCATGACGACGACCCCAAGTTTACTCCGGATGGCTAATCTCAGGTTTCACGGTACATTTTGTGCCTTGGGCCGCCCCTCGGCTTACCCAGCCTCCCCTCCCTCCCACACGGGACTCCGGTGTTTTGGCTTAAATCCGACTACACTCCGGATATACGCACGCCTCCCATTGACTTCAGTGCCAGCGGTGATGAGCACTGTCTTGGTTGGTCTTCGATCACCCAAGCCATTTTCTTTGGTTCAAGAAGCCAGTCAACCTATTGGAAAAGTTGTAGGTACCTGATGCCTGTTTCTTTGGATTTTGATAGACTGTCGATAATTCGTCTTGTATAATAACTCGGCCCTTGAAATCTCGGGCCTCGTAATAGCACATAATCTTGTTTAGAAAGCCGATCTCATGATATATAAACGGTATATCTAGATTTGAACCCATTCCACCGCTTGATCTAGATTACAGCTATACAAGCTACATATTTCCAACACCAATTTGTACAGCCTATCCTCAATGTTTGTATTCATTCAGTGGCCTCGTTACTCATTCAGAAGAACGTCGACCAGATATCATTATTATCATACATCATGTCCCAACACCGACCGCTCCATCTCTGGCTGAATATTCAATTCCAATCAGAAGACATGAGAGATTATTTCGTAACGTCGAAAACCAGCATTAACAAATTTACTTCTTAATGCCCTTTTCCTGCAGACGCTGCTCATCATCAGCCTTGAGCTCGGCATCAATCTGAGCGCCCTTGGAAGGAGCATTGCCATGCGTCACAGCCTGTATTGAAACCAACATTAGTAAATGCACCCCGATCAATGCTCATACCATGAATACTTACGGGCTTAGTGGGATCTTGCTTGCTCAACTCGGCCTCGGCGTCGTACTCGTTGTGCCGGTGGTGCGTGGTACCAATCTTTGTCTCTTGGGAGGCAAGCTTATTGGCAATGGTGCGGCCATCTTTGGAATCAAGGTTCTTGTGGCTTTGAGGCATACCCTCGGCGTAACGAGCGCGCTCTTGGAGCTCGGAAACAGGGACATTGCGCTGGTCGCCTGCCTCGTAGATACTGCGGTTTCCGACGCTGGACTGGCCTGAGCCTGAAAGTGATGACATATTGTGTAGATGTAGAGTAGATTTGGGGTTTGTTGAGAGTTGAGGGTATGGAAGAAGTAGGGTTGAATGGAAGGAGCTTGGTTTCCTTTACTATTGGAGAGGCTCTTATACATACTTGCCTCGTTTGTGATGTCATTCTGGGGTCACTGAGATCATGGTGGGTCATTGCCCAGTTTGAAGGCAAAGATCCCTGTTGGCCCTATAAGTTTCTTGTGTGGTCTGGATGATTCCTTGTTCTGATTTGGCTAGATTACAAGACAGCATGGATGTTGGATTGGTCTATGACATTGTTGATGCTTTAGGGTTTCATTTGTTAGCTCCCGCCCCACTTTTATACTTGTTCTTGTAGAGTTATAGATATAGTACCTGTAAATGATTTATCTATGACCTAGCTAGTATGATTTAAGTGTATATCTTTATATTGAATTCAATAAATTCATTTTGGACATTACTTTCGTGGACGTGGATGATGTATGCAGCTCATATATACATGTCTTTCTGAAGTAGGAATACTTCCAAAATCTAAGGTAGCATCAAAACATTCTTTATGATATTTCAACACGAGGGTTCAACTTCCCTAAAAAAAATAATATTTGAAGCTTTATACAACATCCTATAGATATCATACAAAATGATTTGAATCTGCAGTGACCCACTTCAACCGTCGGAGTTCACTGCGATTGAAGAAGAGATCACAACTTTACGTTGCATTTGACGCTGTGCAATATACGCCATGTTCTCTCGATTACCAATCCGAGCTAAGCTGCTAAAGCCCAAATCAATCATTTCAATTCTTTTACCATACCAACCGCCAAGAACAATGAGTTTTTCCACCGCCACAGCGGAAGTCCAGCCCCGCTACCACCAACTTTTCACCGAGCTAGAGAACCGTTTCAAAACCACTAGTCTGGGCAATGACAAATGGTACATCCTAGCCATTTCCACACTAGTCGCCAGCCCAGATCCTGAGCGAGCAGACCAGCTCTACCTTCACCTCACCCAGCAAGCAGACTATGCAACCTCAGCAGCCCGGCAAGCCTTGATCCGCCGGCTGCGCGAGGCGCTCGTCAAATCCGTACCTATAGTCGGAGTATGCAAGCCCATTGAGGCAATTCTGGCCATCAGTGAGGTCGAACGCGACGAAGACAAGGATTACACCTTCACTCGCGAGGGTTGGCAATGCGACCAGGCCAACCACGAACGCGGCACTGGGTGGCTGCAGAAGCTGTACGCGCGTAACACGACAAACACCCTGGATTTGTTTAGTGCCCATAAGGACTTTTCTTGGCTGTCCAAGGAGATTACTTATGGGTTGTTTTTGTCCGATCGTCAGGTCTTGGATGATCTGGATACTCAGCTTGTTGTGCTGCCTGGTATCATGAGTCAAAATCTGCCTAAGGAGACTCATTGGCATATCCGTGGTACGAGGCGGATTGGTGTTCCCCAGGAGGAGGTCAAGGTTATTTGGGATTGTGTGCAGCTTGTTGCCCAGTTCTTTGATGTTAAGCTTCATAAAGTGCCGACCGTTGAAGCGGTTGAGTATGATGTTTAGATTTGGAGGCTTGGCTTAAAGATCAGCCATTTTCGGGTTTGATATATTATAATTCCGTAGTATATGAACATACATTCCTACGAAGCTTGATTTACTCTGATTTCTGTACTTTAGTTCTGTATTGTTGGTTTGGTCTGTCTGTATATATCTTAGGTACAGGTATCAACCGACCTTTGCACAGCTTGTCAATGAAGCCCCATATACTAACAGGTCTTCTCAAGATTCCAAAATAATGCAATAGAGCCTATCATAGAGCACGGAAACCAATTAGCAGCCCTAACCCCTGGTGCACCTGGGCAGGGTCAACAATGACCTATATCCGCGATAACAACCGATAAGGAAAAAAAGTTCGCAAACGGCCGAGCGCGGGGCGAAGATCAACTTTTGAACTTCAATTCTACCCAATCCCAGAAAAACATACAATCAACACAATATGGTTAAGCGGAAAGAACTCGGTGATGTCACCATGGGCGGCACAAAGCCAGAGGAGTCCGACTCCGACGAGGTTAGACTTGCACCCTAGACTGTGTGCCGTCGGATTGCTAACAATAATGACAGGACATGGACATGGTCAATGTAGACTTTGAATG
Organism: Penicillium griseofulvum; assembly: GCF_001561935.1. Lineage (NCBI taxonomy): Eukaryota > Fungi > Ascomycota > Eurotiomycetes > Eurotiales > Aspergillaceae > Penicillium > Penicillium griseofulvum. Next base: position 416,870 of record NW_024467471.1, on the reverse strand, counting down.
GTTCGACCCTCAGCCTATCGATTTCCACGGCCTGAAGAACCTCCTGCGCCAGCTGTTCGACAACGATGCTCAAATGTTCGACATGTCCGCGCTGGCCGATTTGATTCTGTCCCAGCCAACATTGGGATCGACCGTGAAGGTTGATGGACATGAATCGGATCCCTACGCATTCTTGTCAATTCTTAATCTGCAGGAACACAAGGTTCGCAATTTCCCACTCTTCCTCTCTTCGTTGTACTGATGTTCTGTTCCCAGGACAAACCCGTCATCCAGGACCTGATCAACTACCTCAAGACCAAAACCGCCTCCAACCAGTCCCTCGCTCCCGCTGCCCAGCTCCTTTCCCAAAACCCCATCCCTCCCATCGGTCTCATTCTGACCGAGCGGCTGATCAACATGCCGTCCGAGATCGTCCCTCCCATGTACAACATGCTCCAGGAAGAGATTGCCTGGGCTGTTGAGGACAAGGAACCCTACACCTTCTCGCACTACCTGGTCCTCTCAAAGAACTACGAGGAAGTAGAGTCGAAGCTTGACCAGGAAGAGTCCCGGCCTCAGAAGAAGAAGAAGAAGGGTGGTGAGCAGGCCGAGCGCTTCTTCTTCCACCCCGAAGACGAGGTTGTGGAGCGTCATGCTCTGTGTGCTGGCTCTATTGATTACACCCATAAGTCCGATGAAGGCCACTCGGACTCCAAGCGCGCGTTCCAGGAGCTGGGTATCCGGACGAAAGGTAGCTTGATTTTGATCGAGGCGGCCCAGTTTGAGCCTATGGTTAAGGCTCTTACGCAATATATGTCGTAGTTAATGTTAAGACTTTGTAGTCTGATGCATTTGATGTCCATTTACGACAAAATCTATTCAATGCTAGCCTTATCTTGGTTTTGGCTTGGACTCCTTGTATATTCTAAGGATGGGGGTTGCGTGGGCCACATAATTCGCATAATTTTCATAAATGTTGAGGTTCAATGCATTGATCGTATCGTGAGCTCACCTATGTTAACTCCTTATTCCCATTGCGTGCCCTTGAGTCTCTGCATGAGGTACTCGACCTCGACAATTTTGGTCAATGGGATGACGCATTCCTGTAAAGTAGCACATGTCAGCGAATCATTTACCCAAAAGTAAAAATTGAAATGTTTCGTACCTTGTACATAGCAACGACAGCATCAATGTTAATCTTGGGACCATTCTTCTCGTCAGGTAAAGCAGGGTCAGTGCCGTAAGTTTTGGCCTTGAGACCGAGACGCTCAAGAACCTTCAGCTCAACTGCAGAATTGGTAATAGCAGCATCAATTCCGGCCCGATCCTCAGCCTTAATCAGACGCACAAAAGTTTCAGGATCCTTCTGGAACTTCGACTCAGCAACGAACTTTCCGAAATGAATGCGGCGGGACAACGCCTGCAAGCAAGCAACGTCGCAGGTCGCCGCGGAGCCGTAGTTCTCCTGTGTTTCTCCACGGTCCTCCCGTCCAAACGTGGGGCACACTGTTGGCAAGACTTCTTTGATGTACCGCTCCTTGATCACATCGTTGACGCAGACATCGTTCTCATGCAGGATGGGCGGGTATTTGAGCGGCTGCAAGATCGGTTCCTCAAGCACGTCCGGAAAGAAGGGGTACTCGTCGGGCGATTGGTAGCGGCGTACTCGGGACTGGACGCGCTCTTGTTCGCGGAGAAGGTAGTCGAGCAGACTGAGCTCGCTGTTAGGAATCTTAACGCCGCCGGGGGCGTAGATGGTCTTGTTCAGCGGGAATTGAACCCGCTCAATCATATGGAAGGTAATTGTGTCTTCCATTCGACTGAAACCTATGATATTAGCAAGCAGTTCTCATTGTGCTTCGCATGGATATAGTGCATGAAGGTTATGGCGGGGGTGGGGAAGTGGAAAGACTTTCAACTGAGGAGAGAGCTCACATCAACTGGAAACGAATGTTAGCAAGGTCCAATGCCTTGGAGGCATCGGAGAGATCAATGGCGGCATCCATAGCTTGAAATGTGGTGAGGTGTAGATGGAGAGAGCGGGACTGCAAAAGTCGGATACTTTGAAGCCCACTCCGCTCATCCTTCCCATTTATACTAGAAAATTAGGGGGAACAAACAAATGTGGTGTGTCAGAAGCTCTCATCATAGTCATATGCAGAGTTACCAATTTATAAATAGAAAAGCCGGTGAAAATGCACTATGAGTCTTCCAATGGTCTGGTCTATGATTTATTAGATTTCGGTACTTTTGGACATGCGACCGAGGTGCAGGAACACCACAATCTAAAATCAACACACTTGAACATCCTTGCATCTCGGTCAATATTGGAACCCAAATTCGGACTGTTGAAAAGCGAAAGCTGTGCTGGTTTCAGCCTGTGAAAGTACCACACGGCAGAACCCGGGGAACGCGGTAAACTCGCGTGGGACACCAAGTCTCCTACTTCCACCTACCGCAAGCTTCCCAACTTTCCCCTCCTCGTATCGCATGGGTTTTGGCTGAGCGCATGAAACCCTTGGCCTCATGGAGAACCAGCGCGACCACTCGCCGTCAGGCCTGTCAGATATCGTCGAGGGCGATGGCCTTCTGGGCACCGGTTTAACGGTAGGCTTTTTCTCACCCTCCGATGACGCCCCCCCACCAAACTGCAGGCTGATTGGATTTCATCTGCGGTGATTGCAGTCTCGTCACATCGAAGCTTTCGGACGAAAAGTCACAACGACCGCAGGACACCTGATGGGACCGGGCGAACAACATACTGCCCACTTGAACCATGCTATGACCGACATCCACCGCGAGCTACGGCGACCGACCACACAGCGCAAGGTGTTCTCCCTAGCACAAACAACACCAACCGATCTTGTCCGCTCAAAGCTTTCAACATCCGAGATCCAGTCCCGTGCCCTTTCCTCCCTCCCCGATGACCTCCTCGCCAATATCCCTGAAGACACCAGCTCCTACTCCCTTTTCCAAGGCTTCCAGGCCTCCGTTCCAGACGATCAGCACGAGAAGAAGCGACACCGAAGGCGCAACTCCAAAGGGAAGCTTCTCAAGGATGTCGAGCGAGGTGGTACCTTGACTGCCGGCCCGGCCGGGTTAAAGGACCAGCGGAAATCGCTGAGTCGCAAGTTAGAGTTGATGGGAATTAGGAAGAATATGTGCAGTGCGGAGATCCATGAGATCGATAACAAGGTTGCCAACTTGCACAAAATGCGCAAGATTGTTCTCGATCGATTGGCTGGCTTGGAAATGGACGAAGCGGGATTGGAGCAAGAATGTGGGTTAACATATCGAGACAAACGCGACCATGAGGAGAAAAACTGATTAAGTTGGAACAGTGACGGATCTCGATAATAAGTTGGAAGATTTCCCAGAAGAGGAAGAATCACAGGATACACCAGTCCCGACACCGCGGTCAGACGGCCAGGATTCTGTTGAGTCGTCCGGAGATCCAGCGATGGACGCTTCGTTCATGTCAGAATCGATTTATGAGAAGCTCCCATCACCTTCACCGAAAAGTCTACGACATCGATCTAATCGTATGGAATCCTCCGGTCTAATACGCGAATCACAACTGACAGCTAATATAGGGAAACGGTCGATGCCGATTCTACATGAACACTTCGCCCCGGGGTCTTTGATCAAGGAAATAGAAGCGCACACCGATATGGTCACAGCTATTGACTTTGACTATCCATTTGGTACTATGGTCAGTGCTGCATTAGATGATACCGTGAGAGTTTGGGACATGAACGTCGGCCGATGCTCTGGTTTCTTGGAGGGACACAATGCCTCGGTTCGCTGCCTGCAAGTGGAGGATAACATCGTGGCTACGGGCTCCATGGATGCCTCTGTCAAGCTATGGGACCTGAGCCGTGCTCGTCCCGTGACCCGGGACGGTCGCCTCAACAAGCACGAGCGTGACCAAGAGGAGGGAGCCTTAGAACACAACTTCCCAGTACCGCCGTCCTCTAACCTTGAAGACTGCAATGTATTCTCGCTAGAGGCGCACGTCGATGAGGTGACAGCGCTTCATTTCAAGGGTGACACCCTCATTTCGGGCTCTGCGGACAAGACGCTCAGACAATGGGATCTAGTCAAAGGCCGCTGTGTCCAAACTCTGGACGTTTTGTGGGCATCTGCCCAGGCATCCTCGTCTATGATGGGAGACTCTGACTGGCGACCATCGGGTCGCATGCCCGATGTTTCGGCTGACTTTATTGGTGCAGTGCAATGCTTCGACGCTGCGCTAGCATGTGGTACAGCAGATGGCATGGTCCGCCTCTGGGATTTGCGCAGTGGTCATGTCCACCGGAGTCTTGTAGGACACACAGGGCCGGTCACATGTCTCCAATTTGACGATGTGCATCTGGTCACGGGTAGTCTCGATCGCAGTATTCGGGTAAGCACTCCAGTTTATTTTCCCCTTTCTCGCTTAGCCATTGTTTCTAATTGTTCATAGATATGGGATCTACGTATGGGCTCTATTTACGACGCTTATGCCTACGACAAGCCAATCACTGACATGATGTTCGATTCGAAACGAATCGTGGCCGCTGCTGGGGAGGGTGTGGTCAAGGTCTATGACAAGGCCGATGGCAACCACTGGGACTGCGGTCCAGGCGTTGGGCTTGACGATGACGGGCCATTCCCTGCGACCGTCGAGCGGGTCTGTCTCAAGGATGGCTACCTTGTGGAGGGACGTAAAGACGGTACTATGGCTGCCTGGACGTGCTAGACATGTAAGAACTGTTTTCTTTTAGAAGCGCACGCTTGGGGGGTCTCATCTTCTTTCACCTCAGCCTTTTTGCGACCGTTGTATAGTATTCAATCTATGTCTTAGTAGCGACCGGGCGAATCATGGACATGCCATGTTATTCTGTATACAGCATGAACAAAGTCCTTCAGGGAAAAGTGAAACAAAATAGTGTCAAGATCGTAGCAGTCCGAGGTGACAAAGAGATCTAACCAACAAAGACTATGGAAGTGAGACTTGTAGTTATAAAGAAATAGTAGAAATATAAAGAACACCTAATTCCAGAGTCCGATGTGCATATACTCAAAATTCGACAGTTGAAATTCTTCAGTTGATCTTCAGATCTTCAGTTGCGCGCCTCCACCCTTTTTCCCCCATATACTTTTCCCTCACTTACACCAACCTCCTGAGTCCTTCCCTCCGGATTCCTGGCAACCAAAAATCTAGACCGTCGTTGTTCTTGAAATAAAGTGAACAACTCCTCGACATCTTGTATCACCCTCGGGAGCTGGGAGCTGTAAGTCACGTTGCCGTCGCGTCTGCGCGTCTCACCGGGGTCGCGATCTACAGGCTTCGGACATCTACACACGCACGTTCGGGGTTTGCATTCTTAATCTGGTAAGTCTGAAATTGTTGTCGCTTTCTTTTTTCTTGCTTAATACTTGCGGTAATGGCTCTGGTTCGTCATACTAGCATGTTCCTTTCCTGTGAGAGACCATTTTCAGTTCATGTCGCATTATGTCTTGATACATGAACGTGTGGATGTTCTGTTTCAATGGCATTTCTAAGGTTTCGATTTATACATTGAGCATGTCTGGGATAATTTTGTTTTGTCTAGTCTAAAGCTAACATCTCAACTAGACACAAAACACCAAAGTATTATCTTTGCAATCCATTCTGAAGGCTAAAAGTGCAGATGGCACCCAAACGTGTTACACGCCGGGCTGGCGCGACTCCTTCACGACCACATATGGAGCCCGAATATGAGTCCATACTCGATCGTGTGCAAGCACCTGTTTTGCCCAGTATTCCAGTCCAAGCATCGTTCAACTATGGGGCTGCTACTACCACCGCATTGCCTCAACGCATGTCGATACGGCCCAACATTGGCATTGACCAAATGGCTGGAGCAGTCGATGCCCGTCTTGAGAATGCTCGGAGGCGAACAGCCGCTACGAAGAAGAAGCAAGGCACTCAAACCACTCAAACACGCAAGCGTGAGCCAACACCAGACGAAGCTCAGCTTCAGCAGTCGCTGGATAATGCAGCAGAACACTCTGATCAAACTCCTTCGCCTCCTGTTCCACACTCGGTATCTACGGATAGCCCTGACGCTCAACCCCCATTACAACGTCAGTTGTCGAACTCTCCGCTTTACCCATCGCCGCTTCAGCGAATGGGTTCTCCTCACATTAATAGTCCTATGAGTAGCTCACCATTCCGCCACAGCTCTGTTGATAATGCTTCTGTGGTATCTTGGAACCTGGAACGTGATATTAACGAAGATGACCTGCAAAGAACGCGGCCCAGCAAACATGGACGCAACATCACAGCGCCCCCTCGACGAGTTTCTGGCCTGGCTAATGTCCCCGAAGAGGACGAAGAAGAATATATCAAGTTTGAATCGGAAATATATCAAGATTTGGAACCCGATGTCCCCAAGGAAAGCTTTTTGCGTCGATGGCTAGCAGCAGTGAGGCCCCGACGTCGGGAACCTCAGATTAGCAACGAAACCACCAGCGAGGTACGCCGAAAAAGCTGGACGCAGACCATTCAAGCAGTGATGGAGGGCCCGTACCAAAATTGGATTCGGGCTGCGTTCTATTTGCTTTTGGTTCTGAGCTTTATTTTCGTCCCCCTGATCGCCGCGAAACTTCGCCACTATCTAGAACACGGTGCTCTGGATTGGGATTCCTCTTCGAACTTAAACATATCTAAACCGGAAGTTTTCCACAGCCTTCGGAGCCAGGTATCAAAAATGGACGTCCAAATGTCATCCTTGTCGAGCGAGCTCAGTTCTGTTCGGTCAGGACAGTCGCTTCCTAACGTTCATGATTCAACGCCCACAGACCCAAGCCTCCATCGGAAACCGGTCTACAAGGTGAATTTCCTCTCAGTGGCATTGGGGGCAATGATTGATCCAGCGAAAACTTCACCGACTTTGGGTTCCAAACAGAGCACTTCTTTGCGAGCACTCATCTGGGCGAGCTCGTTTGTATCCAGGCGCACAATTCGAGCTCCACAATCTCCAATTTCTGCCCTTACCACGTGGGAAGAGGTAGGCGACTGCTGGTGCAGTGCCCCTCGCAATGGAACAACCCAACTATCTGTACTCCTCGGCCGCGACATTGTGGCAGAAGAGTTGGTAGTTGAGCACATCCCCGTGGGCGCCTCTCTCGAACCAGATGCGGCACCTCGAACAATCGAGGTATGGGCTCGCTTCAAAGTCAACCCCCACAAGACACCGATCAAAGCCAAACCAACAGCTGAGGCCAGACCTGGCCGTGGCTTCCTGAAAGTTTTCGGTGACGCCACAGTGTCACAGCCGCCACCGCCAACTCAGGCCCCTTCATCCCGCGAAACAGGGCTTGGAGGATTCTTGATCCCTGGAATTGGTTCACTTCACGCGTTGGTGATGGATCTGTTGCGTCGGAGCAACCCCTTCGAACCTCCAAGCGCTTACTCAGACGACCCAATTCTCGGCCCCAACTTCTACCGCATCGGAAAAGTAGAATACGACCTCCACAGCCCAGACTACGCCCAGACATTCAAGCTCAACACCATCGTCGACGTGTCAACCATCCGTGTGGACATGGTTGTCTTTAGAGTGACTTCAAATTGGGGTGCCAATCACACATGCATCTACCGATTCAAGTTACACGGGCACCTCTAGGCCCGGATACAGACGTTCTTGAGCTTTGATTCGTCTTTTACAACTCTCTCATGTATTTACTTCCCAAGAGACCAGGTTCTGGCTGGTCTAGAATTTGGATAAAATGTGCTTTGCGATGATACCTTGCATGGCTGCGGCGGCGTTAGATGGTTTGTTTCTGCATGGTTTTCTTTTGGGTGGCCAGTACTCAACTTTTTTTCTTATTTATTTTTTAGAGCCATATCATATGATAACCATTTTTTTATTTCCGTCTGCTTCTCTCCTGGCGATTCGCTTTGCTAACAGCACTGTTGCCGTGCCTTTTTCGTTCTCGTACGTAGCCCATACTATACTGCAGTATACCATCAGTTGGTTGACCTCATCATACAGCCCCTTTCAATGGTAGATCAGTACGTTGTTCACCATATCTATACTGTCAATGATTATTACATGCTGACACGTCGGTCGTTCGTGTTGCCTTGCGTGATAGACCTATATATGGCGTTGGTTAATATAAGACGAGAGGATATTGGATGGACTTCCTACTTTCTTTCTTCCATTCACATCCGCCGACCCTTCACACAGTCCGGAGTTCATTATCACAGCTTATGTATATATCTCTTGTACTATACCCCAAGGCGCCTAGTTAATGGTACATGACCCCTGAGTTTCCCAGGCCTCTAATACTTCTAGTATGAACAAACTGTGTTGTCTTCCAGGCTGACACGTACAGGATCTATATAGTTGGGAAGTTTGAATGATGTTTTCTGTTTTCTTGTAGGCTATCTCTCTAAGCGCTTTCTCCGGTCTACCCGTTTCTTACAATCATATCTCGCAAGTTATAGTCCAACCAACACCGGAAACAGTAGTAACCGAAACAGTTGGGTATAGACTGCCAAACAAGTGGATGCTAACTTGCCACACAAATGTGATAGGGGATGTGATGCACTGTATACTATTCTATGTCAAAGACATGGGCTTTCTGGTTGATATCCTTTGAGCTGTATAAATGGAACTGCATCCTCTGGAGATTCTGGACATTTAACCCAGATTCCAATTTCTTCAAGACTTAGTTCAACTATCACCATCATGGATTCAGTGACGCGAAATACCTTATCTATGAAGTACCTGTGGACAGTCCCGCCGAAGACTTCGACTGACTGGGTAATTTCTGGTGACGGGCAGATGATGAAAAAGGAGGATGCAGTGGCCCGCATCAAGGAAATGGATGACACCTGCGTGCCATTCTTCACCAAAGAAAAGTTCCGAGAAATCGGGGAACAGCTAAAGAACGTTCGGAATGGAAGTAAAACAATCCAAGTGAAGAGTCTCACAGGCGCGGTTTTCGAAGCGACAGTGGATCTGAATAATCCTTATCTCTACAGGCTCTACAAAGATCCAGATCCTGAGCCAAAGGAATTTGTCAAGTGAGCTATCCACATCATGCTTGAATTACCTACTGGGAGACTTGTTGGAACACGAGCGCTAACACCGTCTAGCTTGGCAGTTACCATAGATTACATTCATCCAGAAAGACTCTTACAGTACATAGAAATCGAAAAGTCTGGAAGTGACATCTCAGCCAAGGGTCTTCTCATCCCCCTGCAAGTGGTGCACGAAGGATACCCGGTCAAAAGAGAGGACAAAACCCGGAAGCGTGATGATGTGGCCGAATCTTTCAACCACGCGAGAATAGCTTGGGAAGCCAGCGAGACCTGCAAGATATTCAAGTCGGTTTTGTCGAACAATGCCAGCGGTCACAAGATCAACAAAATTGTCGGGTTTGCTTGTGGTAGCCTGGCACAGAGCAGACTTAGAGCTGCCTTTCAGCACGCGTTGCTGGTTACCGCAAAGGAGTGGCTGGAAAATCGAGACAAGCAGCTTCAAGATGAGGCGCCCACTTTCTATCTGCAGGATCCGGACTACACCACCGTCGACGAGGAAATCCTAGCCAAGGATTTCGGTTTCAAAGTGGTTCCGGAGCCAGATGGGTTTGTCGAGGTCGATGAGCGGTCGATTGTGCTTTCCATAGCACCTACTGTATCCATCAAGTATATCATCGCGGGTATTGCTAGTCCTGCTATTGTGATCTGGCTTCCCATGGGAGAAGGAGAGGAAGCCGCGTGAGTGATTCCTGGACTGTTTTAATGTGTTCTATGACTTTTGATTCCAAAGCTAACATGTCCACTAGTCAAGATCCCAACACGCAGGGTGTTTTGAAAATGGCGACGGAATACAACAAGCATTCATTTACCGACAAGGAGGCACTTGGAAAGGAGAATTTTCAGCAAGCTGTGATCTATATCAGGAAGAAGAAGGATCTCAAAGTCAGGGAGGATTAACTTCTTTGGTCTGGATATTCTAGGCGTATTTCTTTACAGTTGGGAGTTTTGAAACATGTTTAAGCGCTTTCTCTCCAGTATTGTATAAGTTATACAAACCCTAGTAAAATGTGCTTTGGACCAACCCCGCACATGTGATGGATGCGCTGGCTTAGGCCAATGGCCATATCATGCCCTTGGAAGTATTCCCCTGAAAATAATTTACTTCTTTTCTAATTTTGACCTATACCGTCAATATGGGAGACACAAATAATTCCAAGCCTGTCGCGGCAAAAAAACCCCGGAAGTACGTAGCTGACTGGAGAATCCCCCATCGTCGCTCGGTTGAGCCTAGGGATATACCAACCTTAGAGGAGGCGAAGGCAATCATTGATAGACTCTACGAGTCCGGAGTGCCCTTTTTCACCAAAGAGTTAATCCAAGATATGTGGGATCAGACCAAGCGAGAACCAACCCCAGACAAGATAATTACGAAAGACATAACAGGCGCAACTGTTAGATGCAATGTGGAGATGGGAAGGGTTTGCCGAATGCGAGACGCAGAGGATGATACGGAATTGATGTATGTGTGGTGAGTACACGCCTAGTAACTATACTAGGGCGAGAGAACTGATATCGTCTTAGCAAAGACCTGGCCCTCAATTACAACTGTCGCGCACATCTTACGAACGAGATTGACCGGAGACATTTCTCGTTATCGCACTGGGAGCCCTGCTCGGTCATTATCATGCATAAGACACAGAAATTGGACTCCAAGACCAAGGAAATTGTTCCACAGCGTGGCCCCCTTGACCGTGAAGTGGTTGCGAAAATCTTCCACGACAAGACCCAAGAATGGAAAGAGAGCCCAGCCTGTGAAAAGCTCAAGACAATTTTGTCGTCGTCTGCAAAAGATCATGAGATTAACAAGGTCGTCGCATTTGCTCTTGGCACGATGTCCTTTCAACATTTCAATGAGGAGGGCATTCTAGATACTAGCTATGGGTGGCGATCTGCATTTCAGAATGCGCTCCTCGTTACCATAACTGAATGGCTGAAAGAAAGAGACCACAAAGAGAAAGTCCCATGCTACTCACAGGACCCGGCTCAGAGCGAAGTGGACAAGGAGATTCTGGATGAGGTAGGTATCGAGGTGGTTGATGATCCGCGTGGTTGGCTCGAAGTGGACGAGCAATCGGTAGTGTTCTCCGTAGCACCAAATGTGCCTGTGAAGGAGATTATTACGGACATCGCTCGACCAGCGATTATTATTTGGTGTCGAGTGAAATTCCTCGATGGACTTGATCAGAGATGGTGAGTATCATACCATCTTCTATCCCTCAATCTGCTAACCTCCTTAGCACGGATCCCGACTCTTCGCGAGTTAGAGCAATGATGGAAGGTTATGAACTGTATGAGTTTGGCCCTGATCAGAACATATTCTGTGATCTTGCGATCTATATCCGGAAGTTGGTTGCTGCCCCAACTCCTTCAGATGGAAGATTCTCCTAGTTTTTTATATTTATGCCTGAGGGACCAGGTGTCACGGACATATATATATGTCGTATACATTCTGAACAAGGATCATTCGAATGTTCCCGTATAGCCCGCGTACTTGCAGCTTCCCCTCATTCGAGAGAATTAAAATGAATATAATCTGATATCAAAGAGGGAAAAAAAAATAATTTTAAATAAATCATCTCATCTCCTATTGATTTCTGGTTGCGTAGGATATCCACCCCCCACATATCGAAAGGCGGAAGACCCTCGACTCGGGACCTTCATCTCTGGTCACGCGCCTTTCGTGCAGCCTATCCTCGTACCTACGCCCCCAATGGCCTCCGAGCGAGCGATCGATCGGGAAGAGAGACAAGGCCTTGTAAGTCTTTTCAACTTTTGCTTTTTCAAAGAGGGGGAAGACCCCTCTTTATATCCGACGTTGGACACTATGGGAATTGTGAACGTGTTGCATGGGTTCACCAGTCACCAGATCATCTGGGAATATCCAGATCTTGACTAACGCAAACAGCGTGCCATTCGTGATTTCCTCAAGGCCCGAAATTCCTACGATGTCCTCCCGCTCAGCTTCCGACTCATCATCTTCGATACGTCCCTTTCCGTCAAGGAGAGTCTGAACATTCTGATTCAAAACGGTACGTTCCTACGATTCCACCTTTGCTACAAAATTCACGAACTTTTCCAGCTGACCGCAAAACCCGGGAATCGGGAGGTACAGGCATCGTTTCAGCTCCGTTGTGGGACTCCAAAGCGTCCAAATTCGCAGGTCTTCTGACCACTTCCGACTACATCAATGTCATCCAATACTATTTCCAGAACCCCGCTGCGCTGGACCAGATCGATCAATTCCGCCTAGACAGTTTGCGAGGTGCGTTGGGCGACTCCCCACCGTGTCGCATTCCTGCAGGTACACCCCGCGGCTAACGGGAATATACAGATGTTGAAAAAGCGCTAGGCGTGGCACCGCCGGAGACCGTCTCCATCGACCCAGAGCGCCCTCTATACGATGCCTGTCGGCGCATGCTGGAATCGCGCGCCCGCCGTATCCCCCTTGTCACCAGCGATAGCCAGACCGAGCGGCCCCACGTTCTCAGCGTCATCACGCAATACCGAATCTTGAAATTCGTCGCTGTCAATGTCCCCGATACGCAGCAGCTGCGTCGTCCGCTAGGGGAGCTCTTGCTTGGATCGTATGATAACGTTGCCACGGCTTCGATGGATACCCCGGTCATTGATGTCATTCATATTTTGGTCGAGCGCAGCATATCTAGTGTGCCGATCGTGAACTCGGAAGGCGTGGTGTATAACGTATTCGAGTCGGTCGATGTTATTACTTTGATTAAAGGAGGTTTCTACGACGATTTAAGTCTCACAGTTGGGGAAGCTTTGAAGAAACGTTCTCCGGTATGTTGACTCCTGTTCCCCAGTGATATCCGTTCTGATACTTATCATTCTGCGCAGGGTTTCCCGGGTATCTATACATGTTCATTGAATGATGGTCTGGATACTATCTTCGATACTATCCGCAAATCCCGAGTACACCGTCTCGTCGTTGTGGATGAGCACTTCAAGCTCAAGGGCGTTCTGACTCTGAGTGATATTCTGCACTACATTCTTCTTGAGGGAGAGAATGAGGAAGCATGATCTTCCGAGCTGGATGTGATTTTTCCCCATACATATTTCGTTTTGCATGGTTCCGGCGTTTTGATCTGCCCTGAGGGAAACCTTGCAGATAACACCTGGGGACATATGGGCCCGGCGAGGTCATGACTGTTCTGGGCTTTTTTTTTTTTTTTTGATTTTGGGCTTTACGAATGTACAGAGGTAATGACATGTTTTCCAAAACCGGCTTTGTTTTTTTATTGCCGACTGGCACAGAAATAGAGGAAGATTTGAATGTCAATTTGAAGCATTATCTTAACTGTCTTTTCATTTTGATATTTAACTCGTATACGTGTAGTCTGTTTAGTAGTATTCCAAAGGTTCCAAATAGAAGGAAGACGTAGCTTCCTCATCTTAGTTCCTTCCATAAGACCCCAATCCAAGTCACAATACAGCCCCTTCAGGGTTATCCTTGTCCTTACTTCATCACCATCTCTTCCTCCCGTATACATTATCCAAACGTAATCATGCGGCTTCTTAAAACTGTATTCCGGTCCAGATCTGATCCACCCAACCCTGCTGCATCTCGTATTTGGCCACGACGGCATCCAGCGTCCGAGGGAGACGCATTGAAACCTCAACTAGAAGCTGCTTCGAATGAACTACAGCGCGATGAGCCGGCAACCGAAGCGGGGACCACCAGCGCTGATGCGAACAAGCCACCTTCCTCGGCAGTAGCCCTCGTTGACAATGCGGACCCTGAGTTGAATGCCCACATCCAAAATACTGGCGAGCTTCCTCGGTCCAAGAATGGCACGAGGCGTCTGAAGAAAGTGTATGCTCGCTTGCGGGGTAGCTTGTCCCAGGAGGATGATCCCATGAGGGATACACAGGTTGAACCCGCTCAGGAGGATACCCGTAAAGAGAGGCCGAGCTCCATACCTTTGTCCTCCAATCCATTTGAGCCAGATACTGCGCCCATTGCTGCCGTGGCTACCGTGGCTACCGTGGAGCCATCCACATCTGCTTGCAAGTCTGTCAGGTTCGACGAGCCCAAGGAGAGACGGAATGTCAGCGCTCAGACGACCAGTACCCAGGAGTCCAGCCAGACAGAGGATACTGTTTGCCGAGACCCTGCCCGGCACACGGCAATGCCCATCCAGGAACCTTTGGATGAGTGGGGATGGCCAGGACTGATGATATACGGCACTGATAGCAGCAGCAGCAACGGTAACAATCATATCCATGAGGCTTCGGACCCGTTCTCAGATGGGAAGGCCACCGACCGACAAGCGAAGGCGATAGCTCCCAGGCATAGTGCAGGCACGAGCCGAGAAGAATCGAGGACTTCTGAAGGGACACTGGAGCCTATTGCTGAGACTGATATGGACACAATCGAACAAGTTCTCGAACCAGCACAGCCCGAAGGTGCGAATGCTCAGATTTCAAGCTCGGCCAACAGTCAAACAAGTTGGACTACACTTGACGGGCCCAAGGCTATCTCGGCTTTCAATCAGATGGCATCTCAGTTTGGCATTCCCATTGCCATTCCAGTTGATAATTCTTCATGTACGTGTGTCTTTGCTTGTGCATGGATTGACACTGACTAGATTCTAGCAGCAGAGGGTAATCATGCTGAGGAAGGCGAGAGCCGTCGTGGATTTGGATTGTTGGGCAAAGTTCGCAAGGTGCGATCCAATTTAGCTCCCGACACAGCTCCTTTGGCACCGGCTCCAAAGCTTCGGCGAATGAAAACATTTGCAAACCTGCGCCGTCCCAGTCCAATGACTTCGTTGCAAGGAAGATCGATTGAGACTTTGGCCCGTCTTGGAGGACATGGTTATCTTATGCTCACGGACTTGGCGCCCTGTCCTGTGCAGCTACCCGCATACATTGTGGCAACGTTGATGTTTCTGCACAAATATGGTTGGTGGCGAACCTTTTTTTATTAAAATAAAAGAAGAAAAAAACGTCATAATATGGCTGACACGGGTTCCTGCAGGTCTGGACACTTCGCAGATCTTCATTCAGCCCGGAGATCTAAAAGCTGCCATTCGATTATATGATCATTTTGCTAGCCAAGTGCTTGAAGCGGAGAAAGATGAGTCTAAAATTTCCCTTACTATGCGTGTGGTTGCCATGCCACAGCTCCGTGAAGATTCGGCGCCTGTGCTGAGTGTGGCCTGGGCCCTTAAGGCCGTGCTGGCGGGGCTTCCAAACGGGATCCTCGGGAGTGTCCGGCTCTACCAAATTCTCAGGGCGATGTACTACCATTCGATACCAGAACAGTGTCATCTTCTCCGTGTGCCCGATTGTATCTCTGAGGCGAGCCCAACGACTGCCGCCCGAGTACAACTTATGTGTCTTGCGATCATAGCCCTTGCGACTGAAATGCAGCGTGATCTTATCTGTGCAGTATTTGGCTTACTTTCCTTACTGGTAAATGCGGAGACAGTCCAGCCCGGGATGGAGCTCCGTGATCCAGTGGCAAGTTCGAACTTCCACGATTTGGCACGGGTGTTTGGACCGCTCCTCCTCGGATCTAAACAAGACCGAGATGGAACCGAAGTGGAACAGGAGGTTGATGATCAACGGGTGGCAGGGCTGATGCTCTATAATTGGCATTTTGTGCACCGACAATTGCAATACTGGACAAGTGGGCGATACGCAGGGAAATAAAGTGGGTGACTCTGATTGGACTATTCTAGAAGTTGTATACTTCCAAGGATTTCTATATTTCCCAACCCTGTTTTTCCAGGGTTATTCTTCGACGGCTTTGAATCCTGTTGGATACCATTCGTTATGTTTTTCTTTTTTTCTTTTATTGTTATTGTTTAGGGATGTTTTAAGGGGGGGGAAGTTCTAGGTCCAAAGGGCTTTTATTAAACAGAGGGGGGGTCAAAATAAAATCCAACCTTTCCTTTACATTCCTTTCATAAAATCTCTCTCTCTTAGAAATTCATCCATTCGGATCTCCTGGACGGAATTCTTGTCCGACCGTGGAAGGACAATTTACCATCTTCAGGCACCTTTGACTTCAAACTTTTTGATTTCATTTTTAGGGTTATTAGGGCAAGAGCTCTTAACTTCTTAACGGAAATAACTTTCTCTTAAAAATGTCTAACCTCAAATCTGCAATGTCAGGTGTTTTACCTCAAGGCCTCACAGATATCAATCTCGGTCCATCGTTCACTTCCATCTCAGGTGATTTCTTAGGCCTCCCGATACAAGACGACGAACTTTGGGGTCTAAGCCCCGTCTCACCTATGGCGGGCTGGGATAAAGACTCGGCATTTGCCAATTCCGCGCTCGAACGAGACCTCAAAAACACCCAGGTTCGAAATGGTCAACCAACCCCACCTCCCTATGATGGTCGTGATCTCGGTCTAGACATGGAAAGCGCCAGCAAACGACGGCGCGTCCGCGAATACAAAACCGCCGCCGCTAGCCTCAGCCCGGACCTTGACGATGCCCCGCACGAACGCGCCAAGCGGGCCAAATTCCTCGAGCGCAATCGTCTCGCTGCTAGCAAGTGTCGCCAGAAGAAAAAAGAACATACTCAACAGCTGGAATTCAATTTCAAGGAACAGTCCGAGAAAAAGGAACAGCTTGTTGCCGAAATCGCACGCCTACGCTCCGAGATACTGGGTCTGAAGAATGAGGTCCTCAAACATGCTCAGTGTGGCGATGAACCCATTAAACTTCATCTCGCTCAGATGGTAAAGAGAATTACCGATAAAGATGGTGCGCCTTCTCTTGAGGAATCGCCAGTCAGAATTCATGATCATCCTTCCGTCTCCCCGCTTGAACCTACTCCGGTGACGACTTCCGTGCCTGTTTCTGCGCCTGCGCCCGCGGCTATGTCGTTTGGATTTGATGATCCTCTCCAGCTTGAGCCGGCTGCTGCGGCCGCCGCTGAGGCGTTCGAGCAACAGATGCGTCGTGAGTCGGAGGCTTCCCTTGTCTCTGAGGGGTCTTATTCATTCTCGGCGGAGGATACATTTGATGATTTGATCAATGTGTGAGGGTCAGGGATGTGATGTGATAACGACTTTATGCGGAGGTAATGGGGGCAGCAGGTCTGTCTTTTGAATGTGGATTTTTGAACTGCGATCCAGTGGGAACTGGAGGGTGTCTGGCGTTTTGATCCCTGAAACGGATCAACCTTTGATGTGATATTCGGTGTTTTTCTCTCTCTCGATTCTAGCTGCCTTAAGGGCGCTTGGCTAGGTGGATTGTTGCTGGCAATGGCCTTTTGTATTTTCTATTTTCTATGAATAACATGACAGATGGAAATGAAGTTTCTATCGTGCTGTTTTTATAATAACTAAACTAAGTCAAGACCGTCTAGTCGACATCCGATGCCATATCAACCTGCGCCAGCAGATCCATGCGACGCAGTACTTAGAGCCATGCTGATCAACCATCCAATTAGTCTCTCCGACTAGTCATCTCCTTCAGTAGTAAAGCACGTAATCTCCACATGTCCAAACAGCAAGAATGAACCCCTGTAATGTTCTGCTGGCCTCGAAAGACTCCATATAAAACCGGATTTGGGATCGAACGCAACAGGATCCATACGAGGGAAGATCTTAACTAAGGTAAGTAATGATACCAAGATATATTAGTGCCGATCATATAAATCCGCCATAAGCACCAAACAAGGGCTGTTCAATGTTTCCAACAAAAACAAGAAGCCCTGACAAGCAATCTCAAAAATTCCAATATCTACATAGTATCCCTCACATCCCTTATAATCCCCTTCTCATATCCCCCCTGTCCCCAAGTAACCAACTAACACCCCCAGTCAAATAGGAACTTGCCACTATCTATGTATCCTCCCCATAATCAGCCAATTATGAAATAGCTAATATGACCTTGTTAAGTATCTTGGTCTTTTGAATGCCTTAGATATTTTTCCCCTCTATTAGTGCTATATCAAGTGTAAGCTAAATATAGATAAAAACGGCTTGAAAGATGTACTTTTGTATAGTTCACTATTCTTTATATTGTAACGTCATTGGTTCTCCCCCTGGAGATCCCCGCATTTAGTGCCGATGGCCGATGGCCGATTGGCGACCCTTCATACATGCGTATGCTTGAGCTGCGAGATCTACATTTACGAGATCTCATATACCCCTCTCCCTCCCATAAATCTTCTCAATTCTTCATTCTCAACAATGGCAGCTAAACGCCCCAACTTCCTCGTTATAGTCGCCGATGACCTCGGTTTCTCCGATGTAGGTTGCTTCGGCGGAGAAATCCGGACTCCAAACATCGACCAAATCGCCAAAGAAGGCCTCCGATTCACCGATTTCCATGCAGCAGCAGCATGCTCGTAAGTGCAGTGCCACCCCACAGACCAATACTCAATCTCACATTCTCCAGTCCAACCCGCGCCATGATCATGACAGGCACAGACCATCACATCGCCGGTCTAGGCAATCTAATCGAATGGACCAACATCTCCGGCCAAAACGGTCCTAAAGGCTCATCTATGAGCACCGCCCCCCAACGTGGCATGCCAGGGTACGAGGGCTTCCTCAACGAGCGGGTCGTGGCACTCCCAGAGATCCTCCGCGACGGCGGATACCACACCGTGATGTCGGGAAAATGGCATTTAGGTCTTACACCAGAGCGATCACCCCACAAGCGCGGGTTCAATCGCTCATTCGCACACTTACCCGCCTGCTCAAATCACTATGCCTTCGAGCCAGAGCTAAAAGACCAAGACCATCTCCCGACTTTCATTGAGGCGAGCTATATAGCTCTGCACATGGAGGATGGCGAGTATGTACGTCATCTCCCAGATGACTGGTACTCGTCCGATGGATACGGGGATAAGATGGTCGATTACCTGAAAGAATGGAAAGAGAGCGGTAGCGAAGGTGGAGATCAAGACAAGCCATTCTTCGCATACCTCCCTTTCACAGCGCCTCACTGGCCGCTGCAAGCTCCGCGCGAGTATATAGACCACTACCGCGGCGTGTATGACTCCGGACCTGATGTGCTCCGCGAGAAACGTCTACAGCGTCTGAAGGAGCTGGGGATTGTGCGGGGTGACGTCGAGGCGCATCCCGTTCAAGCAGAGGAAGCCAAAGAGTGGGATGAGTACACTGCGGAGGAGAAGAAGAAGTCTTCCGTTGCAATGGAGGTATTTGCCGGGATGGTTGAGTGCATTGATTCGAATGTCGGGAAGGTAATCGAGTACCTACGATCTATCGACGAACTCGAGAACACATTCGTCTGCTTTATGTCTGACAACGGTGCTGAAGGCGCCGCCTACGAGGCCTATCCGATGGTTAAGAATGGTGTCATGCCGCATCTGCAGAAATACTACGATAACAGTCTTGAGAATCTCGGGAATGGGAATTCCTTCATCTGGTATGGTCCGCGCTGGGCGCAGGCTGCTACCGCGCCTTCGAGACTGTATAAGGCGTATACCACTGAGGGCGGCGTGCGTGTTCCATTTACCTGTCGCTTCCCTGCGAACTTTGATATCAATCCTGTTGATGTTGGGGGGAAGGGCGGGATCACAGATCAGTTCGCTACGGTTATGGACCTCGCTCCGTCGATACTTGATATGGCGGGGATTCAGCATCCGGCGCCGATGTACCAGGGGAGGGAGGTTGTTGAAATGCGTGGTCGGAGTTTCTATCCCTGGGCGGTTGGGAAGACGGAGCGGATTCATCCGGTTGAGTTTATTCAGGGGTGGGAGACGTGTGGACGGGCTGCGTTGCGTTGTGCGGATTGGAAGATTGTTTTTATTCCGAAGCCTAAGGGGCCGGAGAAGTGGCAGTTGTATAATCTTGTTCAGGATCCTGGGGAGATTCATGATCTGTCAGATGTTGAGCCGGAGAAGATGAAGCAGTTGCTTAAATTATGGGATCAGTATGTGCTTGAGACGGGTGTTGTCCCGCTTTGTCCTGATCTTGGGGAGTTTTTGGAGGCGACGGAGGCTCAGATGCCTGAGAATGCGTGGATGGAGTTTGATTATTGGAAAGAAGGGGCTAGAGATGAGCCGGAGAAGTTTATGCGTCAACCACCGAGGTTTCAGAGGACTGTTAAGCCTTTCTGAAGAATTGTTATGAGAACAGAAATAGAAATGACCTTTCAAAACGTGCAGCTTTTACCGCGTGAACCGCGGGGTACAATAATAATATAAACATCCCCCTGAATCTAGTCCTATACTAAATACCATAAATCTAGACTCAATCTTTTCAGAAGGAAAGATCAAGATGTTCGAGACCTATTTACTTCTTGCAGGATGTGAGAAGGGGTATCAGTGAGGAGAATCGGCTTCGGCTTTCTGGTCATATGCGGGAGAGGGTAGGGCATAGGAATGATATACCCATAGTCAAATGAATATCTGATGTATACAATTGTCGAAATAATATAGTAAGTTATCTGTATCTTGCACATTTTTATGCCTTTTATACTCCTTATAATTGAAAATAATTACATATATAGATCATATTTTGTATAGAGACATGAGGTCGTTCCCTGCAGATCTCACACCAATCACACAATTTTGTATATATTAAGTGTCATAAGCATTTTTCCTTTAGAATCTCTAAATCTGACTTCAGATTATGTTCTATCTTATTTCTATACAACATATATCCTCAGTGAAGTCACGATCCTTGCAGCTGCACCCGACAACCGGCGTCATTGCGGGGAAACCAACTATCGGCGATTTCCCTTGTTAAACAGACTACGCTCTGTATCTAGTATGCTTTGGGTTTAACCTGTTTTATCATGGAGGTATATATATATACTCCGTATTCCTCAATCTTATTCATGACCCTAACCCCATACTAACATGAAATTCTCCTAGGTGCCAAAAGCCCGGGGAGCTGGCAGGTCGGGCCCGCGTCGACGGACAGGATGCCTAACGTGCAGGGCCCGTAAGGTCCGGTGCGACGAAACGAAACCAAGTTGCTCCAATTGCGACCGGCTCCGTCTACGATGTCACTATAAACCCCCTATCGCTGCCGGGGTGGGGTGGGGTTCACCACCAACTCGCCGAAATGATACAGCAGCATCGCCGAGTAACACATCGAATTTAGAGGGTTCAAGCTCATCCCCTACAGCCACAACTTCATCCCGATCCCCGGACATCAACTTCTTTAGTACCGTGCTCCGGGCAGACGGCCACCACAAAATACCGGCGACAACTACACTTCGGCAGCTCCCTACAGACCAGGACTCCTATCCTTCCGAATTTGATATGCTAGGGTTTATGGGCGGGATCACTTCTGAGTTGGAACAGAAACAGAAACACCTGGATTTGACAACCGGACTCGCGATGGCGTTCACCGCTAGTCCGGCGTCGCAGTCGCTACCCGTGAACCCCATATCAAGCATGGATGAAGGGCACTCTTCAGCCGACCGCCGCATTCCACTTACTCCAGATACTTCATCTCCAGTTATTGATGGGACCTCAACTGGCAGCGCCTCAGACGTTCCAGCCACGCGAGGGAGCTTATCCGATGCAGGCGGTACTTCGTACGAGGACCAGCTACTACAGCATTTTCAGACTATTGACCCGCCAGCTACTCTTTTTGCGCCAGTGACCATCGAATGGAAGTATATGCGACCAGCACTACTGGCTCAAGCACGGGATTCTAGTCCTCTTTTGAACGCTTTGTACTGCTATGCAGATGTCCATAAAGCGATGATGGAAGGGAAAAGATGGCGCTGGGCGCCGACTTTCTATAGAGTGTCTGATTCGGAGATCCAAGCTTGTATCCATGGCGAGGTGACCGACTCCACACTCATTAAAGTCCTTGGTGCTATTTTCCTCTTAATGATGTCCGAGGTACGTTCTGCTTGGTCTGGAGATCGAGCGGATTCGGCTCATATTATCTCAGATTCTTTCATCTCCCGAAATATGCACCGGAACCTCTTATATTCACTCCGGGTATCTTATTCTACAACGATTCCATGACCGAACCCGACATTGGACCGGTATCGGCCATCTCCTGGTGTCATGGGTCTCGCTGCTAGATGTCAAATCCCTGATTGCAGGCCGAGATGGCGATCCTCTCGCTGAGCTCGGCAACATCCCAGAACATAGTATACCACTAAAACCACTAGATACACAAACCCCCCAAACGCCAACAGACAACTACAAAGAAGAGGACAGCGTCGCAGACCCGTTCCGCAGCCCCAGCTACCTCGTCTACGAATCAATCGTAGGCCCGGCCTTCCAGTTCTTCGTACAAGCCCAACAAGTCGTCCGACGCATAGTCTGCATCGATCTCCACCATCGCAGCCGCGGAACCCTCACCGATGAATTTGAAGTTCTCCAGCTCGCCCACAAAGTCGGCGCAGACCTCGAAACACTCTGGCACCGACGTCCTTCTGTAATAGACGTCTACGGACGACCAGAAGCACTGACCGATATCCTGAGTGCCCCTGTGGCAGTGGAAATCTGCCGCACATTCAGACAATACGTGGCAAACTTCTTAGCCAACTTTATCTACTTGCACCGCGTTGCATTTGCAATATACCCCCGCACAGACCGTGTTAACGGCGCCGTCGACCAAATCATTCAACTGGCTACTGTTGACTCGACCGGCCCGGACCATCTGCCTGTCAGCTTCCTGTGGCCGCTATTCATTGCTGGACTCGAGGGCACAGAGGAGCAGCGCAAGTGGATTGTCCACGAGATTCAGCGTATGGCCGCAGCCCACGAAGCTGACTCGGCTCCTTCGACCACTCGCCACCCAACTGCTGATAAGGTCCTGATGCTCGTGGAGGAGATGACTCGGCGACAGGATGTGTCGCGCACATGGGCAGACTCGAAATGTGTGCGGCGGGAATTGTTTTCGGACTTTTTCGTTATAATCTAAACATCATTTTCGGCGTATGTATATATGACTTTCTAATAGCTCTGCATTTCACACATATATTCCAGCGACTTTGCTTTCCTTGATATGTTTGGCCCGTTCATATAAAGTACACAAGAACAACCACTTCAGACATCCTAAACCTCCCCAGACCCAACCGCTCGATATAACACTTTATCCCCACCCATACACCTCGATCGATGTAGTAAATGACCCCGTTCCTTACGCACATATGCCGCAAAACACCCAGCAGCAACCGCCACAGCCCCGGAACTAATCAAAACAGGATACCCGAACTGACCCGGCAACGGAAAAGCAATAGTCGACGCAAAAGAAAGCATCTCAAAAACATTCTGCAACGCCATTTCCGTCGCCGAGAACCGCGCACGCGCATGTTCCGGTACATTCTACGCATTCATTCAGTACAGTAACACAAAAGTAGACGGAGAAGTCCACTTACCTCCTGAACAAGAAACTGAACAGACAAATCAAACCCCCAAAGCCCAATCCGACTCAAAGCAACACCCGCAATCAGCGTACCAGCCACAACCCGCGAACTCGAGTCCCAAGCAACGAAAGAAACAGCAGACCCAGCCACACAGACAAATTGCCAGTTCAAGAACCATAATCCGGATCGAATCGGTCCAATCCGGTTCATGATTAGAGGCGCTGTCCATGTCCCCGATAGTTCGGCGATTACTGAGGCAATGCGCATGTAGCTAACCTCCAACGAGGTGAAGCCTGTGTGGAGGAGGTATGTGACCATTGTTGCGCCGAAGGATAGAACTGTTAGGTAGAGTAGACTTAGGGCGAAGGAGGCTAGGAAGACGGGGCTGGATATGTATTCTTTCCATGGTGCTAGTGGAGATTCTTGCTGTGGATTGTGTGAGGTGATATTTGTATCTGCTTGTGGATTTCTCTTGGCCAATGTTGGGACGGATTTGTAGACTTGGGCGATGGCTACGTATTCGATTAACACTGATGCGGTGTTTAGGGTGAATACTGTCCAGATTGCGGATCGGGTTGATATGCTGTCGATGAAGGAGATTGATACTGGTGCTAGGAGTTTGCAGAAGAGATCTATTCGTCTCATTGAGGCGTTTAGGTCTGGTTGAAGTTAGATAGTGTTGATTTAGGTCACTTAGGTTTCATACCTTGCCGGGGGACGTTGATACTCTCCGAGATCACGATTGCCTGTTGAATTATTAGCTATGTCTCTTCTAGAATGAGAAATGTATATCGGATGTAAGGACGAAAGCAGATAAGCCATATACGATTCGCTGTACATACCCAGTCTCGTTCCACAGCCACTGTATTAGCCGTAGCGGCCAATTTCTCTACACAAGCCAGCAGGCCTTGGACAACGAATAAGATAATAGTAAGCGTCCAAGAGTCTGTAGATAGAGTCGTTATGAAGCACAAGCATGACAACGCAACTGGGACTCTCTGCCATACTACTCGTTTGATTAGATATTGACCCTTAGTGATAGTATGGATAGAGTGAAATATTTCAGTGATAGTAACTCACTAATGGAATGTCTCACGGCTACGAGTCGGTCTGAGCGATCAACTTGCGCACCCAGCCAGGACGAGAGCGCGACGGCGGAAAACGCCCGCACTAGAGCGTATATCGAGGCATATAGTAATGTACCAGGGAAAATCGACGCTAAGAAAAGCACGGCGCCGAATTCGAACATGCGTGAGTTCCATGCTGAGAGCGTGTGTGAGATGTATAGGCGTGTTAGTACTGAGTGGGCTTCTGGTGTTGGGATATTGGGGCGTGAAGTGTCATCCGCCGATGTCGGTAAATGGGTGTTAGAGGCATTGGTGCTAGTGCTTTCTAATGAGCGCCGACTAGACTCTTGGGAACTGCACTCAAGTTCCATGTTTAAGCGTGGAAATCCATAGCAGGTGCAGAAATCTGGTTATGGATTTGATTGAGAACTAAGTTGGGGTGTCGGGGCCCGATATGCCGCGGGTGGGCTGAGGACCTTCGTGGAAGGATTTGGGGTTGCTATTTGGAAGTTTTAATTGAAGAATACCATCACTGTTCTTTTTTGTCTTGAAGATAATTACAGGAAATGCAATAGTATATGGTATATGGGCCCAATTCTCAATAAATTCTAATACACAACAATAAAAATTACAAGCTATAGACAGTATCTCTTTAATCCACCCACTTGAGTCCTTCGGGAGATGATGTCGTCGTCCGGCGGGCAATCACCTCGACGACCTTTCGGCGCACACCCTCGCGGTGAGCGTATTTCTGGAGGAAGTGGTCGACCACGGGTCTCCGCGAGGCGTGACCTCGACGAACAACCTTCTCAATCTCTGCCTCGGCGGGAAGAGCGAAGCGGGTATGAGGGTAGTTGTGGTAATCTCCCTCGCTCAGAAGTGGTAGACGGGACTCGTGGTCGGCGATCTCGAAGAAGCTATCGACGGTTTCATCCGAGACCTCTGCGAGAGTAGCGGGCTTCCACTGGGGCTGACGGGCAGGCTTGGACATCAGACGGGCCTTGACACCCTCAACGAAATCAGGATGGCGCATGAAGTTGGCAGCGACCTTGTGCTCGCGCTGGAAGGTCTCCGAGATGCTCCATTTCTTGCCAAGACGCATCTGGCGCAGGGTAACCTTGAGAGAAGTGGGAGAGCGGCCTGACAGAGTCTCCAATGTCTTTTGTGCCCACTCTTTTTGCTCAGTTTCATTCTCCAGCGCCTGGATGATCTCCTCCATAGTGTTGTATTTGAAGCAGCGGTCAATCGCAGTGCGCAGGCTACCAGCCATGAGCATAGGCTCCTCCTCAAGCGAGGGGAGTCCAAGGGAGAACTCAGCCATGGTCTTGTTCACGATTTGCAATCGCTCGGGAAGCTCGACGTGGTCGGGGAAAGTAAGCTCGGAAAGACGCTGCGCAACACTGCTCAGAACACTTGAGTGCAGGTAGTGTGTAGCGATGCCTGCATATAGAGCTTGGACACCCTTCAGGCGCTCCGATGTCAAAGCCAGGTATGTGCCGGTCTCACCATCGAGACGGGGGAGGAAGAACGAGCCGCCAACGTCGGGGAAGAAGCCAATGGTTGTCTCGGGCATAGCAAACAAGGTACGCTCAGTCGCAATTCGGAAAGGGGCGTGCATGCTGAGGCCCACACCACCACCCATGGTGATTCCGTCCATAAATGAGATAACAGGCTTCGAGTATGTAGCGATCAGGTGGTCGAGGCGGTATTCGAGTCCGAAGAAATCTGTCGATGCCTTTTGTCCTTCTGCTCCACTCTCATTCTGCAGTGCGAGGGCAGCAACGTCGCCTCCTGCGCAGAGAGCCTTGGTGCCGGCTCCAGAGATGAGGATCATGTTTGCAAGATGAGATTTCTCCCACTCCTATCCATTTAACGCTTAGTATTTTATGTTTCTGAAGAGCCGGGAATCCATTCTAACCTTCAATCGAGGGAGAATTTTGCGAGCCATCGAGCCGTTGAGAGAGTTGAGCTTCTTAGGTCGGTTGAGCTCAACGCTGCGGAGGCCGTAGATCGAGTTGAACAGAACATCGTCGCGCTCATCGCCGGGGAGCTCTTTGGGGATATCAGATGAAGTCGACATCTAACGATAGTAAGCACTGAATATCGGGCTTCTCTCCGAACAGGGTAAATACCATAGCAGTTGGCCGAAAGGCAGGGTTGGTCACCTTGGCGCGTAGAGGCATGGCTGAAGGAACGCGCGAGGTCCAGCTCGGCGAGGAGACGCGATTGAATTGTCGAAGTAACATTAGAACTGGAATATGACGAGAACCGAGGAAGGGGGTTATGTGGTGACAATCAGGTGTTCTCTCCGCTTTCTTGACCTCGGGAGTTTTTCGCTGGATTTTCTCTCCGCTCCGAGGGTCAACTCTCCGCCCATAACCGACGTCCTTGGGTATTTTGGGGTCACCCCAATTGAAGCCATTTCTTTTAATAATATAAACGGAAAACAAATAGTATGACTGTGGAATAATATAAAGAGTTACCTAACTACATATGGTGTAGCCCTTAGGCCCCAACTGGGAGAAGTGATAACGTTCGAAGTATACATGGTCTATTTGTACATAGCTAGATAATGCCAAAAAAAAGGAAACAGAAAATGACGAAATTAAGCGTTCTTCCATGTAGATGCCATCCGGCTAAAGTCTAGCGGATACACCCTCTTTCCATCAGCTGAAGGCGAAAAGAGAGTGTCCACCTTCGCCAAATCCGTGGTGTGCGAAAGCAGGATCCTGTGCAGTGCATTCTTCTCAATGACCAATCTTGCTGTTTCCAGGACATTCTTCACATCCAAATCCTCGACGCTGATAGTTCGTGCCTGGTTGTGGAACTTTTCGACCGCATCAGAGAGCATCTCATTCGGCTTTAGTGTAATGAATGTAGACCGGCCCTTGCCATGCCAGCCATGAGCTTGGAGGAGGTGTTTGATGAAGAACGGAGTCGATTCTTCATTCATCTCGATTTCGTTGTCGACGACAATCAATTCGCCGCGTGATAGCCGGTGGCTGAGCGCAATGCGCCAGGCTTGGTCGTAAATCTTCCGTGGCAGATCGGTCGAGAAATCGCGAGGATGAGGTCCAAAAGCAACACCACCACCTCGTCGAACTGGCGACATCTTATCACCTGCACGCGCACGACCGGAGCCCTTCTGCGCGTACAGCTTTCTGTGACTACCGTGCACATCGTCCCTCCACTTGGTGTTGGCGGAACCTTGTCGGGTGCTGTCTCCCTCGTAGATGACTGCGCGGTGGAGGATATCGTGACGAACGGGCATCTGAAGTAGCCTCCGGGAGTAGTGGACCAGACGCTGGGGTTCCAAATCAGGCCACCTGTAGGTCATGACTTGAACAGGGGTTTGGCCCCCTGGTCGTTGTGCTTGTTCGACCTGGACAGCATCCTTAGTCGCTCGCACGTTTGGTTTGGCTTCGGTTGCCATTGAGCGTGTAAGGCACCGTTGCTGTATGATTCGACGCGCTGTCAGTAAATGCGTCCTAGATCTGTGCCGAGAGGAATTCATGGAGGGCACTAACCGCCACCTGCTTCGGGCCTGACATAAGTCCGCCTGAGCTGCGTGTAAGCAGCCTCAGAGACCGAACAACATCGTTACCTGCCATTGTGAAAGGCTGTGCGTGATCGACGTATAAGCTGGTGATGTCCGGAGTGTTGAATGGAGCAAAAGTTGATACCGGGCGGTGGGTGGCAGCAGAACCGGGCCCTACAAAGTATAGACACAACTAGTCCAATTTAGGTAATGGGCTCATTATCCCCGTCATTGCTACCTGACATTGTAGGGTAATAAGGGAATATCAAAGGCGGCAAAAATTATAAACAGTATGGATAGCATTTCTGTGTATAACCAGGCATTTTTGAGCTTGAAAACTTCCAGGTTCATGTTAGAGTACATAACGCAACACTAAGAAGCATCACGTGATAGGCTAGGTCCGAACAGAAAAAGTTCCCCGGGAAGACAACAACATCGGATTCTCAGGCCAAGTCCATCATAACCCCAATTCCTCGAATCATGGCCCACTGCGAACGGGCTTCGAAGCCTCTGCTCCAATGCCTTCGCAATACCTACTCTAGAGGCGTGGCTGGAGTTCAACTCCAAACGCGAGCCTTCCAGTCGACCGCCAGTGTTCGAGAGCCCGAGGCTGAAACTCCGAGCCAACCTTTCCACAAGGCACCCGACCCCTCGCTTGTGACGAGTCCCCGTCTTGAAAGACGTTTGCTGCGACAAGGAACCGCCCCCATTGGATCTCGTCGTCGCCGTGCTGCGCTCCAGGATTCAGAAAACCTTCCTTTCGAGCAACTGCCCTACCAATGTTTCCAAGAAGCCCGGAAGATTCTGCTTGCGGACCGCGAACAGAAGTTGAAGGAAATTGAGGTGATGAGACAGCGCCTTGCCAGACAGGAGGCTTTGTCCGACCAGGAGTCTGGAGGAGCAAAGGCGAAGAAGTCCCGCGTTACTGCGATGCAATTACACCTGGAACGCCTCAAGGTTCTGGCCGATATTAACGATCCTGCAGTCAAGCGAAAGTTCGAAGATAATGAAGGTAATGATTTCTAAGTCAATCGATTTGGGAATTGGCTAATAGTTTGTTTTCTATCAATTCAGGTGACATGTCCAAGCCTATCTACCGCTTTTTGGCCGATCGCAAATGGCGAGAATACCGCCGCAAGATTCTGGTCCAGCGTATCACCCAGATGAACGTCGTTCCCGATGTCCTGCCTCACTGCGACCCCGTCGTTGACACAAAGCTGTACTTCAACAAGCGACAAGTCCAACCCGGTGAATTCGTCGATGCGAAGCTCAGCACAAGCGCACCCAAACTCGACGTCCAGATCTTTGAGGGTGGTGAAAAGCTGGTCACCATTGCGGTTGTCGACCCTGATGTCCCGAACGTTGAGAACAACAACTTCGATTATAAGACACATTTCCTGGCTGTCAATGTCCCCATCTCGGCCACTTCCACCAAGATCGATCTTGCGCAGCTTTTGGAAGACTCCCAGGTGGTTCTCCCCTGGCTACCACCTGTCGCTCAGAAGGGAAGTCCCTACCACCGTCTCTCTCTCTTCATCATGGAGCAGAAGGATTCCCAGCCTTTGGACTTTGCCGCCGTCAAGGCCAAGGAGAGCAACCGCGACACTACCCTTCTTCGCTCTCTCCAGTCCCGTTACCACCTCAAGGCCATTGGTGCTCACCTGTTCCGTACCCAGTGGGACGACACGACCCTGGAGGTCATGAAGGCGATTGGATTTGACAATGCCAATGTGGAGCTGCGCCGCAAGAGAGTCGAACCTCTGCCATATAAGAGACGTAACCCCTCTTCATTCCGCTGATCATGTTTGTCTCACCTATTCTATGTTCAAGCCGGGTTTTGTATTGTACAATTTGATATATGTATGAATATGCACAGTGTTTTAATCCCTTTCAACCGAACTCCATGTGTATGCTTAAACAAATAAACCCGAGTACCACCCATCGGCAAACTGCAACCCCCCTAGCTGGCATAATGTACACTGTATGATCCTCAAATGTTCTGGGCCTCCAGTTGCGCCGGTTGCAGCGGATTGGTCACCCACTCCATCTTCGACAGAGGCCATACTCTGGCAATGATCTTCCCATTAATGAGACCCATAGGCACTGGACCGTAATTTCTCGAATCCCTAGACCAGGGAAGATTGTCGCCGGCTAGAAAGACGTGACCCTCGGGAATCTACACAAACATCACAAGTCAGCAACCGAACCCAGCCAGGACCAAGACACATAATTCACCTGAATCATATTCCCCTCCTTGCCAATATCCGTACTAAGCGGCTTGTCTTGACAGACAAAATCCCCAGGCATGCCCACTACCCGCTTGGCCACATGCACGCCTTGAAAGTTGGGATGACCGTATCGCACAACATCTCCGACCTCGATTCCTTTTCCATTGCGGTGCATGCGCGATATCAGGAGCCAGTCGCCTCGCACGTCGAAAGTAGGGTACATCGACGGGCCCTCGCTCAGCTGGATGGTTATCAGGTGCTCCCAAATCAGCGCGCAGGCGCAGAAGGTGCTAGTGCCATTGAGTGCGAGTCGCCCAATTGTGCGCGGGTTGAAACCCGCTACTAGCGACCGAATTAAGTGTTCCATGTGTAGTGAATTGGAAGTCTAGTCTTGCTCAGATCGAGCTACATCAACTATTCCGCGGTCGGGAATGGTCATGTGACCGCATGGAACCTTTAAAATCCATTTTTTTGCTCCACATCTTCCTCTTCTCCCATCATCAGTGAATATGTACGGTGTCTTGAACTAGGGATAGAATATCGACGTTGCATTGGATTTTGATATCCAGGAGCCTTCCAGCTATATCAGCTGCCCATTAATGTTTCGCGGGTGCTGGGCTGAGAAGGACCTGGATTCTCCATGCCTCGATTATTCTGAGCATTTCTAGAGATGCTCAAGTCGATATTCTTTACATATACTACCCCATACCTAATCCCTTTTGGGATATTCGCTTCTCCAGCTAGAGCTTGCCGTCGCCGAAATACATAACCAGGACGAAGCACGTGTGGAAGATTTGAAGCAAGATGAAAACAACCAGCCTATCTTGTCAGATACGCTGTCCTCCAGTGTGCCTCAATATGACCCCATTTCATTATGGGACTGGGTTCTTGAGGCATGTGCAGCGGGGAGACATTTCAATTAGACAATTTATTTTTTTATTTCTTATGCTCTCTTACATTCTTTTGTAGTCTCGGACAACATCAATGAGCGATATTCATGCTTCAATCAAATTGACTTTCGGCCCATCGAATCAGCATCTAACAACCATGTCAGTCCAAATACAATCAGCCCGAATCAAGCATAATACGTACCAGGATGCTTCTCAACCGGCTCAATACCCTCCCTCTTCTTCGCCTTCTGCCGATGATCCACCCCAAACCTCTTATTCCGATCCTCCAACAACGAATCCAAACCTGCAGGATGCGCAACCTTCACACTCTCATTCGATACAAAGCTGCCCATCAACTGCGGCTCCCCCATAGGCACAGGGTCTCCACGATCAACCTGCCAGAAATGATACGTCTTGCCATAGATAGGCGCAACATCCTGCATCTCTGCCGTCTCCGCAGCTTCCCATACCGCATCGGGTACCCCAGCCGGTGCTGGCATGATCAACATGCCACTCTTAACCTCGAACTCGTGCGTGTGCCAGAGCTTACGCTCTTCGGCGGGAAGAGTCGCGAAAATCCGCGGCGAGACCATGTATTCCACGCCGATAAGGCGGGCGTTGGTCTCGGGTGAGTCGTAGATCAGGCATTGGCGGATATCTGGGTGAGGTATTAATGTCCATGTCCACGGGTGGGTAATATAGACATGACTGTTACATACCCTCTGTTAAATGGGTGCAATAGTGATTAGCCTCGACGCATCGGGTTGGGTCGCTGGCGTAGAAGTGGAATGCATGAAGATGTGCGCAGATTTGTTTTACGGGCCTGAAGTCTTGGATCATCGACGCTCCGCTTTCAAGGACTCGACTCTTCAATGTTCGTGGTTCGCCTGGGAGTTCATTTCCCTTGCAGCAAGAGCCTTTTTCGGTATTTGACATTTTGTCGTACGTTGAGTTCAAGATGGGTTCGAAGTTGTTGCGAACTGTTAATGGTCTTCAAACTGGTTAAATATATAAATTGAGGCAAGTTTCTTGCTTTCCGTTTGACGTCACGATGATTGTGTTGATTTCCTATTCGGGAATATTTACTATAGCTTCATTCAGATGGCCATGTTATTTGTAAGGAACACTTTTGATATATTGGATTTAAGAACTCAAGCGACAGTCTCCCTCTGCTCCAACAAGTCATAAGTAGGAGCCTTTGTCATATCAAAATTGCCCAGCCCATCAAAACGATGCTGTTCTTGCTTCCTTTGACAATATGCCAGTGCTATATTCCGCACTATGCTCCACTCAAGCATGCTCGTGCCTAAAGCCTTGTTATCGGCCTGGAGCGTTTCCAACGCCTCTTTTACCCAGGCGACACAATTCCACCCTGGGCGACCCTGTCGAACAGGCGTATTTCGCATAATTTCGGCTGTATGATATGGATCCAGTACCTTCCCAATCACGATACGAACTAGCATGCTACTAGGGGTAAGTGGACATTCAATCTCTTCGAAGTACCACTCAGTGCCCCCTCCCACTTTTGGACATTCATTCGCGTGGTAACAGAAACCTGTGCTATTCTCATGCTCAAATTTTGGCCCTACAATCAGGGACCAATGGTATCTAGTCAATATTAATCTCGCTGTTCAAGACACTCATGAATGGTAGTCTCACGAGTCTTCCCTGTCTGGCATGAATAATTTGCCTCTTCGTGCATGGAGAACAACATACATCCGATCTTTATTAGAGGGCATTGTAGATGACGTTGACCAAGATAGATATTCTGATAGGGTCGATTATTGGAGGGATGAGCGTAGTGGGGGTTTCTAAAGCTAGTACTGGGGTGGGTGTCTTTATATTTAATAAAGACTTTAAGGCTATAACCGCTTTTGAATACGATGTGATGTGATGTGATTCGGGTTGCAGTAGATGGGCACTCGGATGGGTGTAAAGGGGGCCAATTGGGTAGAAGTTCCAACTAAAAATCCAACGAGGACTAAGCGCAATATAAAAATAGAAATTCAAAGCAGAGCTTAGTGGCCCAGCTAGCGTCGAATCAATTAGTGTAGCAAATAGCGTTGGGCTTAGGGGCCTGATCGCAATTCTGGGCCGAAAGGGAAATTGAAAAGTTGGCTGCATTGTTTTTTCTAGATAGATCTAGAATTCTCAAGATTGGGCTCTGAAGGGACAAAGGGACATATATGACGCATTTTAAAATTGCATTTGGGCAAAAGAGATGCATACTACCCAATGTTAAGCTCGTGTAGACCTAGAAACGTCTGTATTTGGTAGTTTCTTTGATGCTATTTTCTGTAAGTATACACCCCGATTAACCCGAAATTCTCATGTATATGTGGACTAGATAATTAAGGGCTGGCAGATAGCTACCAACACAGATGCCAGCCACTTTGCCCTATGCACCATAGATCCTATGCTTTCAAAAGTCAAGTTTCTGGTAAAGCTCCATCCAGACATACATAGTGGATGACTTGGCAAAGCTCACACAACATAGATGATCTATTTTGGCGACAAATGTATCACGATGAGAAACGATACGCTGCTGAACAAGCTTCACCCGACCGTACCCCGCTTAGAACTCGAGGAGTCCCGTTTTGGACTTCGAGAAACAGTCATTGTAAAGCAGCAGAAACACGAACGAGAAGCTGAGATTTGCGATGAGATATCTGCCTTCACAAAGCTACAAAAGCTCCAGTGCACCATGATCTCAACTCTACTCGGAGAAAGCTCTTTCAATGGGCGCTAGGCCTTGATCATTTCAGAGATCAAAGGTATAACTCTACGTGATCTCGCCAAACTAGCCGAATCAAGCGTCGAAGAGAAAACCCTGGAGTTTTATCTCGGGAAAGCTTTTAAGGAGCTTTACAAGTTCGGGGCCGAGCATTATGACCTGAACCTAGGTAATTTTCTGTTATGTGATAATGGGGAAGTGGTGGTTATCGATCTTGAAGAGGTCGAAATCCACGATAGACAGCAAGCTTGGGAACACAGCGTTAATATGGCTAGTGTGAGCTACCTGATGAGTAGATTTAGGGATGTGAGATATCCACGTCGCCCTCCGTCCCCTGTTTTATACTGTACTGGGGATAGCCATGATAGGAGCCCTGCTCTTCCATGGGCCCCATAAGCTGTAGGAACATCATAAAATCAAAGTTTGCCATGCCCTAAAATGGAAAATGGCCTTCAATAGGTTCTAGGGAGCAAAGAGACCTGGGATGAAGCTAGAACGCCTCTAGGAAGTAGAGACTAGGATGTAATATCCCCGTGAATCAGTGACTTGATTCCTTTACTTGGCTGTTCATACAGTACCGACGCCATTCTCATGAGCGCAATTAACAGAACTTCTTTTGCCTCAGGGTCTTCAGCAAGAGCCTGAAATAGTTTACAGGCATCGTCGTCCCCATGAAAATTGGTCATGGAGAGCGTTAAATGACAGCATTCTTGCTACGTTGTTTGTCGTTGTTGGTTTACTCAGCGCAAAGCTGGTTAGGTTGTCAGGAGTTTAGCTTAACAAAAGCCATTAGGAGAGAATTACTAGTTATAACTATACATCTACTAGAAATTTTGTACAGCTAGGGGGCGGGGACTAAGTCTCTTGCAATTCTCTTGGGACGTCGCCATAAATATTGACCGATCCACCGGATTGACACGTTCGCCGTGAAGTTAGCGAAAACCACCCAATAGAACGGAAGCTATTGATTGATGGTTCCCCTTCTCGGAATTCAAAGGGATCCTTGGTAAACAGTCCTACTGGAAGCCAGAGCTAGCCCTTCCCTGGAACTTTCTGTGGATCAGGGGACGCGGGGGCTCCCAAACTGACAAGTGAGCAGCAAGTTTATTGACATCGGGCTCAGCGACTTCAAGGATCAGATGGACTGGCATTTCCTCCTCACTGCCAGAAGATAAATTGTCACCTCCCTTCTCCTCTTCCTCCCACCGACTTTGGGTCGCTGGAGAGGGTCTTCTTCGAAAGATTGTCGGGAGGCTGTTGGTTAGGACAGGAACATATCCGGTTAACGTCTCTCGTCTTCGCTGAGGTCTTTCTCAGAAGTCTTCACTTCATCGACACCGTTCCCGCCGCGTCGGCTTGCGGTTGGTAGCTCTTTAGGGGCGCATGTACATCGCTGTTCAGCATAGGATCCTGTTCGTGTACTGAGTTTTCCAGCATACAACTTATCTTGCCACTGTCCAAGCAAGTACCTAGGGGAACTAAACGTCGGAACCAAGGGAGACCGTTGGCCCATATGATCATAGGTGGATCCAAGGGCGCTCGCTGGGTACGAATATCCCCATGCTGATCTTAGTCCGCTTGAAAACGAGAACTGCGCTGATGAGGGGTCATAGTACAAAGGCAATAGAATACGCCTTGGTCCGTCAGGCGGACAAAAGAAAGGGCTCGAGGAAAACGTCGAGTATTAAAAGAGTGCAACGGGCTTCATCAGGCAGTATAGCCAAGCCCCAGCCGGAAAAGGCCCTATCGCCAGCTGTAGCGCTTCGAGCAAAGGCTTGTGTGCTGTTAAATGCTTTGACTTGGCTCTTAAAGTCAGCCATGGCCTCAATGTCCCGATATACTCCAGTCCATGAAGTACAGATGGCGTGGTTCTCGGGGCTCCCACGTTCAAGGGAGGTGGCTGCAGACTCGTACGAGGCCTGTTGCTTCTGGATGGCTGCTTGAAGTGGGAAACACTTGTATGATTTGTTTTGCGCAAACGTGCTTTGTGGCCATTTTTTAAAACCAAGCTAAAGTCAGTATGAGTTGCTTAATATCACTAAGGCGAAAAGAATATTCGAAAGAATTCAAGCCTAAGAGCAGACCAGAAGAATCGAGAAAGACAGGATTGCCCAGCTGAAGAATGCACAACCTCGTAGGAGCCTGAGAGCATCCTTCATGAAACTGTTTACCACCTCTACTATGGGAATGGCCATCAAGGATACATACGGACGCTGGGTTGAACGTTAGGGCGTAGTAATCTATATAGATTGCAAGGATTGAGAGACGGTATGCCCACATTATGACTGGTTTGCCATGCGCTAGGATCAGGTTAAATGTCGCCATCCTAATTGAAGTCGGCGGGCCTCTTGATGTGCCGATTTCGTGCGGCGACAACGGTATGGCTGAACACGAGAAAATAACCCGCCTGAAAGACTGTGTTAGGTATGTGGAGTGAAGAGCGTGCTATCGTCCTCGTATTCCATTTTGCTCGTATTTCATCTTCCTCGTATCTATTCTTATCGTAGGATAGCGGATTTAAATGTCTCGGATTGATATCCAGAATGTATTGTACATTATTTTTTGTGACTTGCAATACTGCACTCGCTCGATTATACACAGAAATGGATCCGTTCCATCCAATCACGAGGACTGATGTGTACCATGACGACAAAGGCTGGAGGTGGTAAGCAGATGGGTTGATCTCATTAGACTGCTATATAAAAATAGCGGTTGCGGGTGTATCCTTACAAAACAACAATACATAGTACATATAGTTAAAATCAACCATTAGTGCACGGTTGATTATCGGTTTTCTGAAACCGTATGTAGTAATATACTCGGTACTCTGCATACGGGGCCAAAAGTTGTTTACGGCAAGTAGACCTGACGCCACTGACTAGAAAGGGTAAGGTAAGTGGCAAACCAGCAATTTCCTCAAAAGACGACGATGTTGACCAGTTAGTCAATGATAACCATGTCAGAGTTACGATCTATGCTCTTTTGCCCCACTCTCGGGGAGCAAACGGCGCGATCAGACCCGACATACAAGGCACGAATAGAGGGTCTACGATAAAATAGTATAGTGGAAAGCGTCTCTCATGACTTTATGCACTTGCTAGTCCATTTATGCATCAGGAGGACTTAACTTGTGACTTTTGTATAATTGGTACCTAATATTCACTATTACAATTGCCCATGCTACATAGAGTTCCCACATATGTACAAAGTACTCCGTACTCTGTTTACAATAGTGGATAGTGGTTGTGCATCTAGACCCCTACAGCTTTTGATCGGCTGCCTAAACATTGGTCTACTTTAATATATACGTAATCTGACTATCACAATTCCAGGCTCCGGAGAAAGTCCTAAAATCTAGTCATATATTAGTAGGCAGTTCCTAAAAGCGTAAATGTATTCGCCGCTAGCCACATGTGCTCGGCCCTTCACCATTCATTTATTCCATGCCTAATTAAGTCATCCTCTAGTCTTACTGCTGTAGTTCACCGAGGACCTTGAAAACTACACGTGGATCTTGCAGCTACTAGGTGCATATATGTTTGGAACCCTGTAGGGGATAAATAAGCGAGCGTCTACTTATTCTACAAGTTACACTTGACTACTTTTTACCTTTGCTTGAAAAATTTACTATAGTCTTAGTTTATATTTATATACTTACTATTGGAACCCCTATATGTTGTATATCGGGTTAGTGCCTAGGGTGCCTACGGTGGGTGCGGCCAAATATCGGGGGTGGGTCGGCCCTGGGGGCTGAAGAGTCTCTAGGGTCATAAGAATTGCCAGGTAAGCGGAGATCCTTTGGGGGTTCATGTTATTCGGTTGATATCATACTCCGTACTCCGTTACCAGCTAAGTACTATCATCGTGTTATGGCGTCAAGCCCACCTGCCGTTTACAGTTCGCTAGTATCTCGTATAAAATTCTATGAATACATCTTACTATGTATGCGCGAATGTGGAGATGTGGTATGCATCAATTCAATTGGCGAGCTACTATGCCTAGGCGGCACGGATGTTTCCCCGAGGCTTGTTTTTCGCTTAAAACGTCTATGTAAGTCACATTTTATTACGCCACTCCTTTGAATTCCGTACGGCTGTCCCGCATCCTAACTTAATGGTACGCCCTGTTTCAGCCTATCTAACATGGAATGAATGGATATGGAGTCCCAGATAGCGGAGAAACTGCGGCATTAGTGCCTCGTATTCCGCCCAATCAACTGGCCAATAAAGTGGGTTGGTACTTCTATACCAAGTTTGTGTCTCCATAATACTGCAATACATGTCTGACGCAGTTGAAGGAATGCTTGATGTGAAACAATCAATGACAATGGGTTATAAAGTTCAAATTGAGAATGGTTGCGGCGAAGTGCACAAGGCAATCGAATCAACTGCCGAAATACAGTTTGACTCTGTTATGTGTTTCGGAAATTCTCTCTTAGGATTAAAATAGGAGTAATGGGTAAGCTGTAGAACAACACGAGGCGGCAAGAAAATACGGGATATAATCCAGTGCTTACATCCCAATGCGGCATTTCCCTTGATGCATGTCCACGCCTCCTATCCCCACCTGGGCAGATTAAGTGGATGACCTGAGATGGGGCGAAAAGGCTTAGGCGAAAGCTTAGGTAGGGGCAATGCGGAAATCCTTCATGATTACAAGCCCTGTCGCTCGATTGGATAGAGACATTGGTGATGTTAACTCATATGCTCCCGTATCCCGTAGGCACTTGTGTCCAGTTCGTCTTTTCCCCCATTACTGCAACTTCATACTCATTATACACTTCACAAAATCCCAATGGCTGGAGACTCGATCCGCAGCACTCGGCCTGAAAAGCTACGATCTAGCTGTGATCGATGTGGCACGGCCAAAGTGAAATGCGACAAGGAACAACCAGAATGTGGGCGGTGCATCTCACATGGCGTACCCTGCATCTATGGGGTTTCGCGTAAGATGGGAAAGCCCCCACGACGTGTCAGTCTGTCTCGATCCACGAGCGACACCGTCACGACTACCCAGAGCAGTAGTGAAACCAGCAGTGGGGGCATGCCGCTGGATCTGGAGCCCTCTCCTAGAACGGATATGAACACTTGGGATCATATGGATGAAGACAGCAGTCAGACATTCATAGACATTCTGGATGCCGGAGGAATCTTGAACCATAATCTTCCAATACCGATGATACCGAATCTACCGTTGGATTACAACGAGTGGACTATCTCAGACCAAACCAGTGTCAACGTCCTTTGCCCTTTTCGATCCTCTCAGCAATCTCCAACACAAGGGGAAGATCTGACGTCCATGGCTTTCCAGTGGCAATGGGATGGGAGTGTCGAACAAGGGTCTATATCCCCGGAAGTTGCCAACGACCATGACTGTCAACGGAAATCTCATGAGATCCTTGAAAGTTTATCCGTCCACAACATCGGCAAGTCAGAAGCGGACGAACTCCCACCACCGGCTGGGTTCGCCCTGAAAACAGAGACTACAGTGAACGGAGTGCCACTAGACTTGGTGCTTCAGCTTAATCGCGAGGCGACTGAGCGCCTAATTCAGCTCGTTTCTTGCCCCTGTGCACGAATCCCGTCGGTTGCATTACTCTATGCATCGATCATCTCCCGGATCCTGGCGTGGTACGAGCAGGCTGCTTGCTGCACACAGCCTTCTCCTTTGTCGAGCCTTGCTAGTACGACGGCAGGGAGTATTTTAACATCCAGCGACTCTAGTAGAGGTGCATCCTCACCACCTATGCAACCTCCAGAGGTATCGGTCGCACCGTCCCGAATGATGATTGGGACATTCAATGTGGATGATCCTCGCCTCCAGACTATGATGAATATACACCTGCTATCTGGCGAGATGAAACGAGTCAAGGATGTTATCGACCAATTCGGTTCACAAACCGGCTGCTCAACTCCGGCGACAGGGCAAATCGGAGGCCTTTGTTTGAGTCTCAACTCATGGCTTAAGCAGGATTATTCAAGGATTTTGCATATGATGCAAGCTGAATTGAGGGAACTGAGCATTTGAGATAGCTCTGTTATAATCAACACCTATATTAGCTAATTTATATGGCGTTTTGGTTCATTACTCCTAGCAGTGAGATGTCACTTTAGAGAGCCGGCATGTAAGTCATACAGAGAAGCCGATAGAGAGCAGTGGGGCCAAGAAACACTCAAGATGGCGAGAAGCTAAAAAAAAGGAGCCAAACACAGCCAACAGATAAATTATTCGGCTTGGTATGCAAGACATGCTATCCTGCGAGGTCGGGAACCTAAGCGATGGATACGATTTCCAAATCAGCAGTTAGCGTTCGGGGGATTTAACGAACGGATGCAGCCCTGGAGGGATCTCAGGCACGATTCGACCAGACAGTCCACTTCCAATCAGTTTGAGACGGGGCGTTCTCCATCTAGAACCACCATATAAGCTTTGAGCAAGAATCATGCAAGGAGGCAAAGAGGGAAAGAAGAAAAATCCGGCCCACAAAGGTCCGGAAAGGAAGTCAAAATTCCTATCTGTACTCAGCCTAAACCCAATCCCTGAAGGACTCTCAAATCGCGGCAATACTAGGCGAAAGGATCCGCCTCGGTCCGCCTCCAGGGCCGATCCGTATCCAACTTTTTGTACCCACAGGATTAACCTGAATAACAAAGCTTACGGAGAGTTGGATGTTTTCAAGTATTGGATAGGTTAGACATGGAATAGAAAGACATATTGGAGTCTCCGATAAGAACATATATTTCCCGTATCAGGATTAACGGATTGATCCTGATCCTGTAGAATCGCGGATAAACGTTCTGCCGAACAGGGAAGTGGTCGACAGGTCTGCCTTTCTGAATATTTATTCTTCATCACCTGTTTCATCCATCAGAGACCTGGTATCCTATTTTTGGATCATGATTTAATCTCTTTTGAATTCGGTCGCATCATCTACCCAGACAAGACTAATAGTTCCACAGGTAGGGTCTAAGGCTGTGGCGCAGAGAGCTGTGGGTCGGATTTCTGTCCATCACGGATCTCTTCTTCGATCCGAAAATCCGTTCAGGATCAGGATCAGGATCGGGATATGTTCTGCCTACAGAGTACGAGTACGGAGTACTAGGCAGCTACTTCCTTCCATACCTCCCACTAATGTCTGGCATCGATCTTACACTGCCTGACTCTTAAATCCTGTTTTTGCACGATTTCTACAAATGTTCCTAGGGTACTCTTCAGTCTATATTTTGTTGAGTCTGTTCTTATATACCTGGCACGTACTTCAATTATTCTAGAACTCTACACGAAAACCGCCTGTCCTCATTTACCGCTTTCATTGTTGAACCATTCCATCAACATCAACCGGAATACCACGCAATTCGTATCCTTCTTGCATCGCAACCTGCCACTGCTTCTTGACAATTTCAAGCCTCTCTGCGCTCCTGGGCACAAATCTGGCAGCAAAGGGCTTGGGAATGGTGAATCCACCATCGGGATACGCATTATCACTTAAGTCCATATCTACTTCAACTCCGTCCACCACTGGCGGTCGAATGTCAAAAGCCCATAACATGCCACTGAGGGCTATGTCGAGCGAGCTCTCCGCGAGACGAGCACCGGGACATGTTCGTCTACCCGTGCTGAAGGTAAAATGATCTCGCTTGTACGGGTCGCTCATAGCTGCATACTCAGAGCTGTACATCTTATGCTCGAGGAAGCGCTCCGGCATGAATTCGAAAGGCTTTTCGAATCGTGTCGGATCATAGTGTAGGAATGCTGTATTGGCAAGAAGCACGGTTCCCTTGGGAATGACATAGTTTTTGTACACGACGTCCTGATCTGCGTAGTGACGGATACCTGGGGCGAGGATGGGGTTCATGCGAAGCATCTCCTTCACGCAGGCGCGAATATAAGGGAGGCTAGGCATGTCCTCAAATTTAGGAAGACGATTTGGCCCAACCACTCTCATTAGCTCATCGTGAGCGGCTTTTTGCGCACGCGGACTCGCAGCAAGGTGAAGAACAAGACTGTTCAAAGTCGCAGCGGATGTTTCGAAACCAGCCTCAACAAGACCACCAGCAACCCAGGCGAGATCCTCGTCATTAAGACCCTGATTGTACCAGTAATCTTTGTTTTCGATGATGCTTCGTGCAAAACAGTGAGGTGCTTTCCCAGTCTCGAACTGGTTTTCCAGCCGGCGCCATAACCCCATCTTGATACCAAGGACCTCCTTGGCTGCTTCGATCGCATCCTTTCGTCCAGGCTGAAGCCACTTTGGCAGAAGAGCCAATGGTGGAAACTCATCAACCAGGAAGGCGCCGGGCCTTGAGGTTCGTCGCAGCACCGCTTGACTGCGCACTGCATTCTGCGCATCGGGATGATCCCAGTTCTTCACACGCGTACCGAATGTGTTGGTCATGATAATGCTAAACGCATACCTCCGCATATGCTGATAAAAGTTTCGCTGGTTGTCGTTGTCCATTGCAAGGTCGAAAAGCAACTGTTTTGTCTCGAATTCTTGGCTGGGCACGAATGTTGCCGTCATGGGGACAGTTGTGACTTGGCGCACCACTGATCGCTGCGCCCGCCAATGCGGTCCGTAAGGCATAGTTGGCATGCGCTTACCACCGGTGACTATGTCGTGGCCCATCGGAGAAGGCGCCTTAGAGGAAGTCTTGACAGCTTGCTTCTCGAGAATCTCCCGTACTGCCTCAGGGGTGTTGATCACGACCCAGTTGTACCAACCGACACGGATTTTGAAAACTTCGCCATGTTCCTGGGCCCATTTGCGGAATAACGCAGGCGCTTTAGCAGGGAGTTTGTAGCCCACGCCGAATAGCGGGTACGTTTTAGGCCCTGGGATGGAGTCTAGTCTGCGATCCCGACGAATCAATGCTATTAGAACGAAGAAAATCCCGGAAATGA
The DNA here is from genome assembly GCF_001561935.1 of Penicillium griseofulvum. Classification (NCBI taxonomy): domain Eukaryota; kingdom Fungi; phylum Ascomycota; class Eurotiomycetes; order Eurotiales; family Aspergillaceae; genus Penicillium; species Penicillium griseofulvum. Next base: position 374,159 of record NW_024467471.1, on the reverse strand, counting down.
TAGACAGGACAAGCAATCGATTGCTGTAAAGAAAGGGTATTTGGTCCATGCTCGCTTTTGAAGTTTTGAGGACAAATGATGGGTTCTGGCAAATCAATAAATTGCCATCAGCTGCACTTCATACATGAAACTTGTAACCACTTGGTGAAGGAAAAGACCTTTCTGCTGTTCCTACTCAGGGCTTGCTAAGTCCCCGTCGGCCTAGCATATCTTTCGCGATGACCGGGTTTCAATCGGGTTTCAATACGAATACCGGGGTTGGTAGGGAGGCCAATCTGAAACAATGTTCTCGTCAATAATAACGATAATCATAAGAATAAGCAAAGAAATAATGCGTTGGCCTCGGTTTTTTTCTTGAAGAAGCCACTGAGTTCGGGTCAATCCCGCGGGATGTCGAGCGTAGTCCCTCATGCAACATTGAATAGCCTTCGGTAAATACAAATGAACTGGAATAATCCAAGTTAGAATTGCCCGAATGAAATATCTTGTCAAGTGAGAAAAGGATCAAAATTTTTTTTAAGCAACTATGGGCAGCTCAGAGCCTTCCAACATCCTCATTGTGGGCGCTGGCCCCGTCGGACTCGCCTTAGCCCTAGACTTGGGTCGACGCGGCATTCGTTCAACAATAGTCGAGCGCAATCCTAGTGCGGAAGAGACGCTCCAAGCCAAAGCAAGCGTTATCGATGAACGGACTATGGAGTTCTGCCGGCTGCTCGGTGTTCATGACGATGTTGCCAATGCAGGCTACCCTGATGACCTTCCTGGCGATACTGTCTTCTGCACAGCAATGAATGGCCACTATATTGGTCGTCTCGAGATGCCCTCTGCTAAGACACGCGAAGTCCCAGAACAATCTGCCGAGATGCTGCGGCGTTGTCCGCAGATGTGGTTCGATCCAGTATTTGCACGAGCCGTGCATCGTCAAGGAATGACAGATATTCAATACGGCATGGAACTCCTTGGATGTGATCAAAATGAAAATTACGTGATCGGCCACCTTAGACGTCTCTCTGATGGCGCCTTGGAAGATGTGCGAGCACAGTACGTTGTCGCGTGCGATGGTGCTGGTAGCACTTTGCGAAAACAACTCGATATTCCCTTCGAGGGCAAGAGCCTTGGATATGCGATCAGCTCAATTGTGCGAGTTGATCTCTCAAAATACCACTCCTGGAATTCTGCAGAGCGCTTCATGTTCATCGGTCCTGACGGCACCTGGGGAAACTTCACGACAATCGACGGTAGGTCACTCTGGCGGTTCTCCATCGTCGGTGGCAAGGAAAAGGTCGATCTTTCAACCATTGACATGGACGCCTTGCTGCGAAAGGCTCTTGGGGGCGATGCACCCCAGTACGAAATTATCAAAACGGTCCAGTGGCGACGAAGCCAGTATACCGCAGACACTTACAACAAAGGACGGATCTTCCTTGCTGGAGATGCCGCTCATACGATGTCACCCACTGGAGGCCACGGTCTAAATACAGGCATCGCAGATGTGATGGGCCTTAGCTGGGTATTGCAGGCCCTAATCGAAGGATGGGGAGGACCCGGTCTGATCGACGCATACACTGCCGAACGACGACCCATCGCCATTCGCAATGGAGCGGGATCTACTCGCAACTTTGGAATTTGGATCGACACAAATGGGCGCGACAAGGTCCTTGATGAAGGACCGGATGCGGACGAACAGAGAGAAAATCTGGGCAAGAACATGGCCGCCAACATGCGCCAGGAGTTTCAGTCACTAGGCCTAGCTTTGGGGTACAGTTACCCTGAGTCGCCACTGATTGTCCCTGATGGCTCTCCCGCGCCATTAGATGACCCAGATATCTACATCCAGACCGCTCGCCCCGGTCATCGTGCCCCACATTACTGGTTGAGCAAGGGACGCTCAACGATCGATCTCTTCGGGCGTGGCTTTGTCCTCCTTTGCCTTGGTGAGGAGGCCGAGAGAGATGGTGAAATCATGCGAGCTGCACGGGAGCTGCGTGTACCGCTTGATAAAGTTGTTCTCAACCAGCCTGAGGTTGGTAGGCTCTATGAACGGCGGCTTATTCTAGTTCGCCCAGATGGAATGGTTGCTTGGCGTGGAGAGGCGCTTCCTGATGATTCCCAGGCACTTCTTAATCATGTTAGAGGAGCCGGTCCCGCTGTAGCTTAGAAATGGAGATGGCCTGTTTTGGAATGCAGAGATGACAGCATCAACGTGTTCGAACTTGCTGGACACAGATTTTACCACAGAATTTACGTATCCTCATCAACCAATTTTATGCGACGTAATTAAGTCTTTGGTTGGTATTTTCAGATGTCGTTTTGAATGCCTTTCTATATCTCCTCACAGATAGTTTTCTAAATGTAATCTTTTGGGTACTTCTTCCCTCTGTTAGTGCTATAGCCAAAAGGGCGAGAAGAATACGGCCTCAAAATTTAGAACATATGCAGTAAACCCCATGTTATTCATGCCACCAAATCCAACAATATTGCCTCTGGTTATGTCTACATTTCTAGTATTCTCAGCGAGCTATATATCAGAAGAGGATGGCATGGATTGGTATCCTTGATGATGGAGTCATCAGGGGTGGGTGAACGTAGCGTACGATACCAACGATGTCTTCATGGAAGACGCAGGTCCAGAAAGTATAGACAGGCCCAGACAATCACAACGGACGAATGGATATCGGGTTTCATCTCGGGGTTGGTCTCGGTTTTGGCTTTCTTACGTGAGTCCTCTCGGGGGCGCTGCGCAGGTGGAGATCGGTATGGGATTTCCTCTAACCACATCTGCAACATCAACATCTGTTTGGTGATACCGGGCTCAAGCTCCTCCACATTTCATATCACTGGCAAATGGCATTGTTGATTTCATACACCATGCAGAAGTACCCCGATCCCCGAGACGGGGGCATTGTTGTGCTAGGTGGCACTTTGATACCCGGATATGTTCAAGTTGACCCCGAGATGAGGCTGGTTTCCATGCATATCCCGGACACTTGATGAGAGTTAGTTTTATTAAAGGAGTCAGATCTTGAAAGGAAACATCTCAAGTCGTCCTCCACTTGCGGCCCAAACTCCTTTCAAACCCACCCATATGCTCCCGTCGTTTGATTGCTAAGTTCGAGTATATCCATAATGGCAGGTCATTTGAAGTTATATCTCTTCGGAGACCAGACCTATGATCTTCAAACGCACTTGAAAGATCTGCTTCAGAAGAGGAACAACCCCGTCGTCGAACATTTCCTTGTCAGATCCTATGATGCTGTACGTGCCGAGATTTTCAAGCTTCCACCCTCTATCAGGGAGGCTTATCCGCGGTTCACATGTGTCGACGATTTGATTATGTGGAACCAAAATGGAGAGAGACTTGTTCCTCTAGACATGGCTGTTACTTCCATCTATCAGCTTGGGATGTTCATCAGTCAATCCGATCCTGGTGACTTCTTCGCAGGCAAGGCCCTTGTGCTTGGTCTTTGCACCGGATCTCTAGCAGCCGCGGCTGTAGCATGCAGCCACAGCGTTGTCGATCTCGTACCGTTGGCGGTCAGCGCTGTTGTGGCATCTTTCAAGACCGGTGTACTTGTCAATGAAGTTGCCCACCGCGTGGCTTCACCACAAGAGTCAGATCAGAGCTGGTCAGTCCTGATCCCAGGATCCAAGAGCTCTGAGGCCATTCATGAATTCTGTGCACAAACTGTGAGTTACTTACTTCCCCTACCCGAACTTGAACTTTGAAAGCTTATATGGTTCCTATAGGCTATGCCATTGACGAGCAAGCCGTATATCAGCGCCTACTCTCCCAACGGTATTACCGTTAGTGGGCCGCCTAAGTCCCTCGCGCACCTCAAGCAATCCAAGCAGGGCAAGGATCTGATCTTCAAAGAGATCCCCATCTATGCGCCATACCATGCGTCGCATCTGTATTCTATGCTCGACGTCGCCGATGTTATTGGTGACCTTGCCTCTGAGGAGGTTTCTCAGTGTTTGGAACAAGTTCCGGTCTTTTCAAGCACCGGAGAGAAATCCTCTTCACGCAATTTTGGGTCGCTTCTGGAGTCTGCTGTGAAGCAGATCTTGCTGCAGACCATTAACTGGAGTGATGTGCTCGGGGAGCTTCAGGCTTATCTTCAAAGTGCGGCCCCGCAGTCATTTAGTGTTGTCCCCATTGGAAGCACAGCTCACCAGCTAATCTACACTGCTCTAAAGCAAACCTCGCTACGGACTTTGGTGCCATCTAGTCAGTCTCAGGATGCATCACCTTCTGCTCCTATTGATTTCAATGGCTCTCAGGAGAAGTCCAAGCTGGCCATCATTGCCATGTCAGGACGCTTTCCTGGAGCTAAAGACAACGAGGCATTCTGGGATGTCCTTTACCAGGGCCTAGACATGCACAAGCCAGTCCCGGCTTCTCACTGGGACGTCAACACACACGTTGACCCCACCGGAAAGACAAAGAATACTAGTGCATCACCATTTGGCTGCTGGCTTGATGATCCGGCTGGATTTGATGCGCGCTTTTTCAACATATCTCCGCGAGAGGCGCCTCAGATTGATCCCGCCCAGCGACTGGCCCTTATGACTGCATACGAAGCAATTGAACAAGCTGGACTTGTTCCAGATGCTACTCCTTCAACCCGACGTGATCGTGTCGGAGTCTTCTACGGCGTTACTAGCAACGACTGGATGGAGACGAACAGTGCACAGAATATTGACACATACTTCATCCCCGGTGGCAACAGGGCTTTCATTCCCGGCCGGATCAACTACTGCTTCAAGTTCAGTGGTCCGAGTTATGCAGTGGATACTGCCTGCTCATCTAGCCTGGCTGGTATCCACCTTGCGTGCAACTCGCTCTGGAGAGGAGACATTGATACTGCCATCGCCGGTGGTACTAATGTTCTGACCAACCCAGATTTTACTTCTGGTCTTGACCGGGGTCACTTCCTTTCGCGAACTGGAAACTGCAAAACATTTGACGATGACGCTGATGGCTACTGCCGTGGCGAGGGTATCGGGACAGTTATCATTAAGCGGCTTGACGATGCTATCGCCGACAAGGACCCTATTCTCGGTGTGATCCTCGGCGCTTCCACAAACCACTCTGCCGAGTCGGAGTCTATTACCCGACCTCACTCCGGGGCCCAGCGTGCAATCTTCAAGAAGATTCTCAACCAAGCCGCTGTGGATCCATACAGCGTTAGCTATGTGGAAATGCATGGAACGTAAGTAACCTCACCACACATTCATGAAGCAGTACTTACTATAATACAGAGGTACTCAGGCGGGCGATGCCGGCGAAATGACCAGTGTGCTAGACACATTTGCCCCGGCGCTCTCGGAGGTCCCCAAGGGCCGGACAGAAGAGCAAGCTCTTTACTTGGGCTCAGCAAAGGCAAACATTGGCCACGGCGAGGCCGCCTCCGGTGTCTCGGCTCTGATCAAGGTGCTCCTGATGATGCAGAAGAACATGATTGTCCCGCACTGCGGTATTAAGACCAAAATCAATTCCAAGTTCCCGACCGATTTGAAAGAGCGCAATGTCAATATCGCGCTAAAGCCAACGGCGTGGGAGAGAGGTACCGACGCTTCTAAACCTCGTCGGGTCTTCGTGAATAACTTCAGCGCAGCTGGTGGTAATTCTGCACTCTTGATTGAGGACGCCCCAGTCCGGAACAAGCTGCCCATTACCAACCTTGATCCCAAAACCGTGCATCTGGTCGCGGTGTCAGCTAAAGCTGGAAATTCTCTCCAGGGCAATCTGCGCTCTCTCCTTGCTTACTTGAAGCAGAACCCCGAAGTCCCTCTGGGTGAACTCTCATACACCACCACAGCCCGTCGGATGCATCATAAACACCGTGTCATGCTTGCTGGCTCAAATATGACCAATATCTGCACTCAGATCGAGACTGCACTCCGGGACAGCCTAGGGATGACCCGGCCAAAGAACGCCCCGAAGGTGGTTTTCACCTTCACTGGCCAGGGTGCCCAGTACCCGGGTATGGGCAAGGACTTGTGTAAAACCTTCTCCCTCTTCCGCACTGAGATCGCCCGACTCGATCAGATCGCGCAGAGTCTGGGATTCCCCTCTTTCCTACCTGTCATTCAGTCCGATGAACCAGACATTGGCACCTTCGACCCGACTGCCGTCCAGCTGGCCAGCGTCTGCATGCAGATTGCACTTAGCAAGCTGTGGGCATCGTGGGACATTTTCCCCACTGCTGTTGTAGGTCACAGTCTCGGTGAGTATGCCGCACTGAATGTCGCAGGGGTGCTCTTGGATGCAGAAACCATATACCTCGTTGGTAAGCGGGCTGAGATGCTCCAAGAGAAGTGCACACGCGACACCCATTCCATGCTTGTTGTGCGGGGATCAGTGGAGCAGATTACCGAGGTCCTCAAAGATCAAGACTACGAGACAGCCTGCATCAACTCACCTGTTGAGACTGTGCTTGCTGGAACAAAGGAGAAAGTTCTAACCTTGAAGGAAATTCTTACAGACGCCGGCATGAAGTCCACCCTGCTGAAGGTCCCCTATGCCTTCCACTCCTCCCAGATCGACCCCATCATGGCCGACTTTGCAGATGTCGCCAAGGGTGTCACTTTCTTCAAGCCTAAGATCCCAGTTTTGTGTCCCTTGGAGGGAACTGTGGCTACAGAAAATGAGTTTACCCCTCTCTACCTCGCTCTTCATGCCCGCAAATCCGTCAATATGTTCAAAGCGCTCCAAGCTGGCTACAGCAGCGATCTTCTGACGGAGCAAACTATAACGATTGAGATTGGTCCTCACCCAGCCATCTCTGGCATGGTTAAGGCTGTTCTAGGTTCCCAGATGATCACTCTTGCCTCTGCACAGCGTGCCCATTCAGTGTCCCAGGTCCTTACCACCGCATTGAAGACTCTTTACACTGCAGGGGCCGATATCAACTGGGCCGGCTACCAGCGTGACTTCAAGTGCTTCCACAATGTTCTTCGTATGCCGGCATATAGCTGGGATCTGAAGGAATTCTGGTTGCAGTATGTGAATGACTGGTCCCTGCGCAAGGGCGACCCGCCTACGACAATTACCGCTGGTCCAAGCCTGGAAAGCACAACCATCCACCGCATCGTGGAGGAGTCTGGCAACTCAGCCAAGACTATGATCATCGTCGAGGCTGACATTGCGCGCAAGGATCTCAGTCCACTGGTCCAGGGCCATGAAGTTGACGGGATCCCTCTCTGCACACCATCGGTATATGCGGATATTGCCTTGACTCTGGGTACCTATCTAATCAAGCGTTACCATCCCGCCCAAGAGGACAATCTTGTCGATGTGTCGGACATGACTATTTCGAAGGCTCTGATCTTGAAGAATGGGGCAACAGAACAGCTTCTTCAAGCCCATGGTGAGGCAGATTGGGCATCTCAATCCGCGCTAGTCAAATTCATGTCATTTGACGTGAGTGTTCCTTCTTCACCCTTATTTATTCACTGTGAACAATATGCTAACTTAAGCACAGAGCAAGGGAAAACTTCAGGAGCACGCCCGCTGTGTGATCCGATTCAAGGACCGCAGTCTCCAGGAGTCTCTCCAGAATGCCGCCGGCGAAGTCAAAGCCAAGATGCAAGCTCTGCGTGACGGTATTGCTCGTGAGACAGCTGCCCGTTTCAACCGTCCCATGGTGTATCGCGCTATCCGTCCTCTCGCTCGCTTCCACGACGACTACCGGGCCATTGATGAGGTTGTTCTCAACAGCACTACTTTGGAGGCTTCTTCGCGTCTCAGCTATGGCACTGTCAAGAGAGGTGGTCAATATCACACGCACCCCGCCATTATTGACTCCCTCACTCAGTCCTGTGGTTTCACCATGAACTGCAATGACCGCACAGACCTTGACAACGAGGTTTTCATGAACCATGGCTGGGGCTCGCTCCAGCTCTTCGAGCCCATTGACTTCGACAAGTCGTACACCACCTACACCCGCATGGAGGAAGGTAAGGATAAGTTGTGGCACGGTGATGTTGTTATCTTTGACGGTGACAAAGTCGTTGCTTTCTTCGGACAAATCTCGGTAGGTTCCCTATCTGTTCTCAATATTTATGATTCAAATGTACTGAATATCTCTAGATCCAAGGCGTTCCTCGCCGGGTGCTCAAGGTCATTCTTTCTCTCGAGAGCGGTGCTAAGTCGCAGAAGCCGCAGCAGCCAGCCAATGCAAAGCCGGCTTCTACTCCTGCCCCAGCTCCAATTGTAGCCAGCACCCCTGCTCCCCAGGCCTCTCAATTCTTAGCAGCCTTGGTGATTATTGCGGATGAGAGTGGCCTCAGTGTCGATGACTTGACCGATGGTACCGTTTTTGGGGATGTTGGTATCGATTCTCTTCTAGGTCTCACCATCTCAGCCCGCTTCAAGGAGGAGCTCGATCTTGACCTTGACTTCAATGCCTTTTTCTTTGAGTATCCCACCGTCGGTGATCTCAAGAGAATGCTGGGCGGATCCAGCTCTGGTTCCATAATCTATCACGCACCATCCTCGACTGTGTCTAGTGACGCTGGCATGGATACACCCGACAGCATCGGAACAGGCGCTACCACGCCTATTTTATGTGAGAGCAAGGTTGATATAAAGCGTGCGCTGGAGATCATCTCCGAGGAAAGTGGTGTGGCCATGGATGATCTTACTGATGATACAAACTTCGCTGATTCAGGTGTGGACTCTCTTTTGTCTCTCGTCATCGTGAGTCGGTTCCGCGAGGAGCTAGATTTAGATATCCAACATGAATCTCTCTTCCTTGAATGCCCTACGGTTGCCGATCTGAGACAGCTATTGGTGGGCGATGTGACCGTCAATGAACCTGTCGAGGTGAAGTCATCAGCTTCTGTGCCTGCTATTCAGCAGATCATTGAGCCTAACTTCAAGGATGAGCATCCCGCGCTTGACCCAATTGCTCAGGCTGTTCGCAGGAAGGCCGTTACTGACTATGTGGACAAATACACTGCTGGCTTCTCTCTCCCTACCCCTTCGCCCTCGGCCATTGCACCATTGGCCAATGAGAAGGTCGTCCTGGTGACTGGAGCATCAGGTAGTTTGGGAAGCAACCTTGTTTACCATCTCGCTCAGCTCCCAGACGTCTCAAAGATTGTCTGTCTCAACCGCGAGAATCGAGCTGAGCCCGAGGACCGCCAGCAAAAGGCTATGCGGGGCAAGGGCATCCGATTTCCGGAGGCTCTCAAGCATAAGCTTGTTGTGATACAGACCGACAGCGCTAAGCCAATGCTTGGACTTGCAAAGAGTCAATACGACAATCTCGCTGGCTCTGTTACTCACCTGATTCACCAAGCGTGGCCCATGAGTGCCAAGCGTGCGCTTTCTGGGTTCGAGTCGCAGTTCCAAGTTATGCGCAACCTGATTGATTTCGCATGCGACAGCAGTTCCCTCCGCCCTGCCTCCTTCAAATTCAGTTTCCAGATGGTTTCCTCCGTTGGCGTCGTGGGTCACTATCGCCTCGGCGACAAGACGGAAAGAATTATGGTTCCAGAGGAGAGTGTCGATATCGACAGTGTCCTGACCAACGGCTACGGAGAAGCCAAATGGGGTTGTGAGCTGATGCTGAACCGTACAATCCAGCAACACCCCGATCAATTCCGCACAATGATCGTCCGGTTGGGACAGATTGCTGGATCCAGTACCAGCGGCTACTGGAATCCCATGGAACATTTCGGATTCCTGATCAAGTCATCCCAGACTCTCAACGCCCTGCCTGATGCTCCTGGTACTGTTTTCTGGACTTCAGTGAATGAAATTGCGGGCACTTTGTCTGATCTTGTCCTTGCCGAGAACAATCCCTATCCAATTTACCACATTGAGAATCCGGTTGGCCAGCCCTGGAAAGAAGTTAATGCCATCTTGGCTGATGCTTTGGGTATCAAGAACCTGATTCCTTTCGAGGAATGGGTTGCGCGCGTGAAGGCTGCACCTCAGCGGAATAACCCTGCTTCTACCTTATTGGAGTTCTTGGATAGCAATTACCTTCGCATGTCTTGCGGTGGGCTTGTGCTGGATGTTAAGAACACACTTGAGCATTCCAAGACTCTTGCCGCGGTAGGACCTGTCAGTGAGGAGGTCGTGAGGAAGTATATTCATATCTGGAAGGAGATTGGCTTTTTGAGCTCATAATCTAAATAGATGTATACGGTGTATTTATTTTGATTTTGTTTTGATTTAATAACATTGGTGTTTTATACTTGAGAGCATATATTTGTAAAGTAATAGGAGCAACAAAATGTATACTGTCTGTATAGTAAATGGGCATGACGTCTAATAATCCTCTCTCGTTTACTAAGTAAAGTCGATTTGTCGACCTACTTAAATAGGATGATATCTGAAAAGGCCACTAGACATACAATTGAAAGGACCACTGAAAACACTACTGAGAAGACTGAAAAGACTTCATAGATCCGCTTACACAGCCGACTATTCGTATCCCAGCTTTATTTGCAAATAAAAAACACAAAAACATACAATAGTAAGGATTCGCTGGTGGTCACCCGCCCAACTACTAACTTACCGGCGTGTGGCTTTGGCGTGGACCACTCGCTTGTGTGGACCATTCGCATGTGAAATACGTTAATTAATTATATGATTAGTATTAATATTAAAATTAATACCTAGAGAGTCACTTTTAGACTTATCGGTTATAACTAGAGTCCTCTAGAAACTAGTAAATATAGGTAAGAATAGGTAAGTAAAAGGTATTATTAGTAAAGAGCTTATAGGGTAAATTTGATAGGTAAATAAATGGTATTTAAAGAACACGGTACTAGAAATTCTAAATTTTATTAAAGCTTACCTATTTTTACTAGGAATCCTATGCTTCCTAGATATATTTTACCCTACGACCCTATAAGCTCGAAAACTGATAAGAAGTAATACTATAACAAACCGGTAAAAAACTGGTAATCACGTCTTAAATTCTAGAAAATACCAGATCCATTTACCCTGCGACCCTGCGACCATGTCATTCTCACCCGTCATCTCCTGGCTCCGCATCTTCGAGTTCAAGCGCATTCTCGGAAACTACTAAACTAGAAACAATGCGACTCTCCGGTCAGAATTGTTGGGCTTGTAAATCGACACCGCCAGAGATCTGTCCTGTGGTTGCCCAAGAAGACACGCAGGTAGAATTTATATTTTCTGTCTGTTCAAGAATGAGCTGACAATTCTCTATCTAAGCAGACATATGGGAACAAGCCGGGCTGTTTACTCTCTCGTATAAACTCTACTTCAAACGCGATTCCTCTTTGTCCAACCTGCCATACTCAATTTTATCGAGCCATTGATCCTGGATACGTCTTCTTCCACGCTGGTCTCGAGTTTTTTATTCATTTCAAAATGGAAGATCGTGAACGGCACCGGATCGCCGAAGAATCTGGTTACCCAATAAGGCGAAGGGTCCCAACAGCTATTGAATACCGAATACACCAGCAGGAGAGTGGCATGGTTTCGTCAGATGCTATCGGTGGTCTATACAGACGCGTATTCTTAAAGGAGTTCCTACTCGGTGGCGAGATTCCGGAGATAGTGCGGATGATTTCCACACCTAAAGAGTGGCATGGGGATCCGATGGCTTCGATTAGAAGGGCTATGGGCTATTGCGGCGCTCGGAAGCCCGCGTTCTTATCTTGTTGACCCCAAAATCCGGAATGACATTGAAAGTCTGGTGATGAATTTAAGAGCCCGGCCGATATACGTATTCGTGAGATCTACAAACTGGATTCTCAACTGGAGAACAAGCGGCATTTAGAAGAGCAAGTTAACCAAACTGGGGGTACTGTAGTCATGTTTCTTTTAGTCACTTGAATATATCAAAAGGCAAATGGGGGATGGTAAAAGCGTATCTTTACAATGCACGTACATAAAGCAGGTATGCAGGTAGCCCCTCGCATTCGTTATTTTTAGGACCTTTTATAATGTACCTTGTCAGCCGTCTGGCCTCATCTGTCGTAAGAAGCTCTTTATCCAGAACCATCTCATCTCTTGCTCCTGGATATATTCTTCAAGGTACCAATTAAAACTATTACATTCGAATGGCTGGAAACCACTCTTGCAGAACTACGTATCAACTCTCGTGAGTGTCTTCATCCTCTCGGGCTGAACAATCACTAGTAATGGTATGGGTACCGCAGCTAGAAGTACAAACGCCAATAATGAGTTCCCCCAACCATACCCGAGCTTGGAATACATATATGGAGCGGCGACAGGGAGAAAGGCCCCTGCGACATAACGAAGAGGCAGGACGGCGGCGATAGCGGAGGCAGAGCGGTCGCCAAAGATATCTACCAGGTAGTTCATAATCGGGGTAGTGCTACTCGATAGCGAAAAGCCGCATAGAACAGTAGCGATGGTCGGGACGATCCAATGATAGCGATAATGGAGGGACCATCCGTATACCAGCAGGCCGACAGGGAAGGCGACCATGGCCGGGATTATAGGTATGAGACGGTTTTCAGGACGCGGCGTACAATCGCCAGGACTTGTGCGTGAAAGCCCGCGAATTAGGAAGTAATCAAGAGTGAAAGTGCACATAAGAGCCCCACTGAGCGTGCCGATGGCTTTCGAGAATTTAGATTATTGCTGGGTCTGGAAATGGAGGCTCCCTGAGATTGGTCATGACTTACTCAAAGCAATATAGATAAGGCCGGAGTGACTCTCAGAGAAGCCATAGACTTCCTGGAAGACAGTTGCAGTGGTAGCGGCAAGGAGCGAAACATAGCCGAATAGTATTGACAGATACAAGCCCATAAGCACTGCAATTCGGGAACTGCTTAGGATGACAAAAGGGCGTATCGTGAGTAAGGCAAGACCTTTGAAAGTTGCCCAATTCCACCCCGTGAAGTACTTCGATGTTGAGCTGACCTTTTCTTGGTTGGAGCTGTCCTTCTGAAGCGCCTTCCGTCGTATTACTGGCACATATGACTCTTTCAACACAGCAGCCATGATTAGCGACAGACAGGCGGTGACGATAGCCATGAGCCAGAAAGTCCAACGCCAGCTCAGATACTGTGTAATGTAGCCTCCCAGAATGGGACCCACGGCACTGCCAAGGATAGGGATCATACTGGTGAGCGACATGGCGGTTCCCCGCTTCTTTACGGCAAATAGATCGCCCGTAATTGCTGGATTAAGACAAATTGAGGCGACAGATGCGCCGGTGAGAAACCTGAACACAATGACCATGGCGAGGCTGTTACTGAAGCTTGTGACCATGGTGAATATGAGGAACAGGAGATTGAAGAAGTGACAAATCGGCACACGCCCGAAACGTTCAGACAATGGGCCAATATAGAGCGGGGCGATGACTTCACCGAGATTCGGAACAGTTATGTAAAAGACCAAAAGAAAGCTGTCGTAATTGTTGAATTGCTGGGCAATGGCAGAGCTTGCTGGAGTGCAGATGACGAGAGACATGTTGCTGAAGAGGGCATCAGTGCATAAATCCTGCCATAGAAACACTGTAACTTACACCACTAGTGACATCAAGGATAAAGCGATCAAGATGAGCCACTTCTGCTTGGTGGACCAGTTCTGTGGCATCGAGGGGTTTATGTCCTCATCCACGTTCGCGGTGGCGATTGCTTTCTTCGTCCCATGCTCTGCATCCACTGTCAGAGCGTTAGGCGACATGGGTGTCGAAGGAACAGTAGCGCCTAACAAGTCTTTGCTGGATCCCTCCATGACAGTGTTAGTCCCTTTTGCTTTCCTGTCTTTTTTCCTTTCTTTTTCCTTTTTAGAAAAAAAGGAAAGTAAAGAAAAGAGAGAGAAAAAGAGTGGGAAGAAACTACACTGATTGTAAATATATTATAAGATCTATTATAAATTACTTTTACACTTCTAAATGTAGTCTAATCTCGTATATTTGTTCTAACTGACGTGCTTTCTAACAATTGGTTATGTACAGATATAAAAAGAGGTCCATGGATATACGGGACTCCACAGCGGCCCGTCACCCGTCGGTCCTCCGTCCAAAGGTCAGAAATATCGATCATGATAGGGAAGTGTGACTAACTCAGCCCTAATCCAGGATAATTGACATTCTTTCACTAGAGGCGAAACTAATTCCTGGCGGAGCCAAGTTACACCAGAATGCGGTAGTCGGTCCTAGTAGGTGTTTAGTATACACGCTAGCTACAACGCGATGTCACTGCCCGCTGCCGCCTCAAGGCTAGTCTAAAAGGTTTGAGATTCGCCATACTTTTCTAAGCCTAGATTAGAAAATGAAAAAGAAACAGAACCGCACAACCACCCGACAGCAACAACAAAGAGCAGCCCTGGCAATACCTGGGCGAGAATCTACATTTTCGCTGAACCCAGAATAATGATGAGGCTCCGTGTAGTTAAAATAAAAGGGTTCTCTATGTATGTTCGCTAATATTGCGAAATATCACTACCGTCGGGTGTGGAGTGCTTAGACTGAAACAACAAGGTCTCCAGAAAAACAAATTAAACAAAAAGTTGACCTTTGACACGATGTCCCCGCAAGTTGGACAGTCATGTCCACGACGCTTGGAATTGGAATTGTCAAGCTCGACCAAAGCAGCAACCAATTTTTTCGCCGAAATTTCTGCCTTATTGGCCCCTCTACTTGGTGTGCTGACATCCAACCCACAAGCCGTGTTACTGCTCTGCATTTTCGCGCCTCAAACTGCTGCCCGGGACCTCTTCACTATGATCGGCCTGCAATACTCCAGTGCCAAATACTCTCTCCCCTACAGCCGAGGAAACGTGCTTCTGTCCATTTTCCAAGGCGCCCATGGTTTGTGTGTCCTCGTGCTACTTCCCTTAGTCACCCACTTCATCGCCGACCGACGGGGATGGACCGCCTGGGCTCGTGACCGCCTATACTCCATTGCGTCCATGACGGCGACGGCATCCGGCCTAATTATCATAGCTGTTGCACCAGCTTTGGCGATTGAGGCCACAGGGCTGCTGCTCGTGGCGGTTGGCAGCTGTACAACAGGGTTTCTGATGAGTTTGTTAGGCGCAGCAGTGCAGCCGGGTGAGGTGAGCTTAGTGTACAGCACGGCGCTGATGCTCAGCATTGTGGTACGGAGTCTTATGGGACCAGTGGCTAGTATGCTGTTTGTGAAGGGCCTGGAGCTGGGGCGGCATTGGATGGGCCTGCCATTCGCAGCAGCGGCTGTGCTGATGGCAGGTATGGCTATAGCGAGCGGCTTCATCTGTTTAGAGAAGAAGGATCCTGTCGAAGAGCACTCTTTTTAAACTGGCATTCTCCAAGGAAATTTGTCATTAACTGTCGAAATATATAGATACGCGTAAATATATTAGGAGCTGCCTTTTACCTAAAATCTGGTACATGTTCATAGGTTATAATAGATACTCCATAGATAACAGACTATACAATGAATATAATACAAATTTCCTATCTACTAGCAATAAGTACTTACTCGGTTCAACGCACGACTCAATGCGTTGGTATATACTTAATATAGGAAAGCAATGTCCTGAACATTTTCCCCTCGTGTACGACAATTTCCCCTAACCATAAAAACGTCATCTTCCGGGCTAGGATCTTCTAAGGTTCGTTTGCTATAGATGAGTTTCTTGGTTAGCAAACGAAAAGAACTGCTAAGGATGCCAAAAGAGGGGAGTGATCCTAGCTTATTCCTCTGAATCCCTGGTCCTCATTGATTGTCCTAATTTTCTATTTTTTCATTCTCGGAGCCTACCAAGGTATACGTATACTCTTAGATCGAAACCTCCGTATCCGCAAAGCGCCTGTCACTCATCTAATCCCGCAATATCGAACAATGTTCACCTGCACGAGCTACTAGTAACAAATTTGGTATACAGTATCCGAAAATGGACAGCTAAAAATATACAAATACGAACACAGGTTGATTAAGGTCCGAACATCGTAATATATCACACGTGATAAACTAATACGAGGGACAGAATACTGGCTTGCATAAGAACTAAAAC
This sequence comes from Penicillium griseofulvum, assembly GCF_001561935.1. Classification (NCBI taxonomy): domain Eukaryota; kingdom Fungi; phylum Ascomycota; class Eurotiomycetes; order Eurotiales; family Aspergillaceae; genus Penicillium; species Penicillium griseofulvum. The sequence goes on along the minus strand of NW_024467471.1, from coordinate 358,192 downwards.
GGTTATTCTAACCGAGTCAGTATCAAGGTGTAGGTGAGGTTTCACTTTAGTAGTTCTGAATTTTCTTACTGCTAGCTAAAGAACTAGGTTAGGACGTCTGATTGACCAGAATGCAGTTCGAGGGAACCTCCTAGAGGTCAAGTTAACCGAATTTGGGGTGCTGCAGTCATGCTTCATTTTCAGTAGTTGGATAGATTAGAAGGCCAATGGATGATAAAAGCGTACCTTTCCCCTCCGGCGTGCCAGAACTACCAATCGAGGCGCAGGTGCTATAAAGTAGGGTCTTGGCTCTTCACGAAGTGTATAGTGCCCGGCAGACTCACAACATTGCTTGAATAGAAGCTGAAACTACCATTTTCTCTAATGATACGCTGAATTAGCAAGCTGAATTCTCAATACAAGAATTCTGATTTTCAGCTCTGAGTAATGCCTTCTAACAGAACCATCCAATGTTTCACCCATAAAACCCATCGGCTATTAACGCACATTATGAGCAAGTAAGCTGCATATTGACCTGTGGCCTCTCATGCGTAGCCTTCTGTTTCGCTGACAGTTACCCCTCGTCAGACATCGCGTGTCTGCCTATCGGTTACAACGCCCGTAAACCCAACTAACTAGTCGCTAGTCACTAGTCACTGGCCACCTTTGCTCACTTACTCAAGTATGCGTTCGAGTTTGCTTACCTTGCTTATTTGATTTTAGCCGACGGTGAAGCGTCTATAAATGGAGCCCAGCAAGGTCGGGTCGTTTTATTCATTTTCTGTTTTCTTTCTTTTGTCTTATCTTACTGCTCGACATCCAAGATCTCGCCACGGTTCCTAGTCAACTTAGGTTCAAAAGGCCCGGAAATATGAAAGCCGTTGTCTACACTGGCGACAAGAAGATCGTAATCAAAGATCGTGCAAAACCAGTCATTTCGGAGCCTACCGACGCTATCGTCAGGGTGCTACATACCACGATATGCGGGACAGACCTATACATTCTACAAGGCCACGTTCCATTATGTATACCAGGCTGTATCATCGGGTATAAAGGAGTCGGTATCATCGAGACCCTCGGCGCCGCTATTATGAACTTGACCGTCGGGTAAATGGTAATTATATCCTATATTACTAGCTGCGGGGTACTGGAACATACTCGAGCGTTGTTGATATTGTAGGTTTGATAAGACCCCTCCTATATTGTTATGCTCGTGCGAATACTTACCCACGAATAGATCAAGTCATATGCCGATGGTACCGTCGGAGGACCCTTTTTATGCAGTGTCTAGGCATTAGTGCTTTGCATAGCGTGTGTATATATAGATAATATAGACATTTTTCGATTGTAATATAGAAGATCTATAGACAGTTAGGCTCACAGATTGCAAAATACACTGAGTCTATAAAGACAGATAAGATCAATAAAATACAGGGCAGATATTGTCTAATGCCAGGAGTAGAACACAAAGTATCACGCGAGCACCTGAACGTGGTCTCAACATATACACGACTACAGATATACAATAGGAGACTTACGCGTACATGTTGTAAACTTTGTTCTTAGCAGTGCGAAGTCTCAACAAAATCAAATGAGCTGAGAGGTAATAAATATATGACCGTGATAGCTTTGATCTACAATGCAGCCTAGCAACATATAGTTTTTACGAGAACACTACGTTTCTCGAGGGAGGACCTTATATCTAGATCAAGACCTTATACAATACTAGGATCTGAAGGTCGGTCCGACAAAGTACGACTCATAGTTGGCAAACGATCATCAGAATTAATGATAACAGATGATGATAATGGTCTTTATCTACTACCATGGAGCCTATCTAAATAGCTTCATGGGAAAAGGAAACAAAAACACAAAACCTGGAAAGATCTAGCAAAAACAAAGGAAGATCTGTCACAAACTGCATGTAAAGCATAGAGACTTCTCAACGAATCAAAAATAACTAAAGACGAAAAAACATACAACAGTGAGGATTCGCTGGTGGTCACCCACCCAACTACTAACTCACCGGCGTGTGGCTTAAGTACGGCTGAGCGGACGGGAAGCCCTGTTTTCCACACCCTATGGTCGTATGTATCAGGTTAGGAGTGGGCGAGAAATATAAATTAAATATAAGTAAAGTCGATTAGAATCTATGGATTAGATGAGATCATGAAGACGATACACAATAGGTCATATTAAGCATGCTATGACTGATAGATGATGAAGGAAGGGGGTGATTGATGATCTATGGAGAAACTGGATATCGATACCCACGTAAAATAGCGAATAAACTGACAAACAAAGATCTCAGTCTGAACTGACAAACAGCACAGCAGGCAACAGGGGTGGTGTCCTAACAGGTTATATTGTGGATAGTGAAGACTGTGGGGAGAGAAAGAAGGCGAGAGAGAGACTGTAAGTCTCCTACGGAGATCGTCAGATGACTGGTAGCATTCAACAGATCGTGAACCTCATTCTTAATTCCAACGTATATTTGAATGAACGTTCTTTAATAATAAAAAAAGTGATCATCTGCGTACACAGAGCTCAGTCATATGTGCTTTTCCACTATGATAGTGTCACTGTTAATGCGGGTTCTGGTGATGAAATTATTCTATCGAGAATGAATGACAACTCCCTTTAAGCCCGCAAAGTACTTTGTTGAAATGTATGTACCAGCGCTCGTTGAACGTTCCGCTAAGCTACGGGGCTGGGCTGGCATGCCTGGACCTTAACTTCCTTTTAACCTTGCTTTTTTTTACTATTCTAGTAATCTGATTAGCTGGAACAGGGCTTCTCAGCCGAATGAGGCAATAATGAAGCTATTCAGAGTATGGTCCGCTTTTTCACATACCTCTTCAAGCCATCCTACCCTGTTTCATCCCCACTGAAGCTATTCCAGGATTCTCTCGTATAGTTCCTTCCATTCTATTCTCCCGTCCCCTTCCTTATCTCTTCACTACTGACGCTATTCCAGGCTGCTTTTATGAAGAGGAATACGAGCCTAATTTTATACAAGTAGTATTAAGCAAAGGGAAGGAAGATCAACATTTTTTTCTTCAAGGGCAAATTGCTTCTATCAATTATTATAGCGCATTTACACTGATGGTGGCATACTCAACCTTCAAGTCCGATAGCCCCTTCAGTACCACCTGCTCCGTAACCTTTTTACTCGGTACTTGGACTCTCTCTATAACCTGTCTAATCATATCGGCAATCTTGTTCGAAACCTCCGTGGAACGAGGGATATCATGCCCGCCACCATGATCAAACTCCACAGTGTCATCACAGAATTCCGCCAACTGAATACCAGCCGGCCACCTGGGATCCTTCGAACCATATATATTCACAGTGGGGATTTTGATGCGTGCATTCTCTGGAAACTTGGTGAAATCAAGTCCAAAGACATCGCTACGCTCCGGCCTAAACTCAGGGTTATGCAGATTGCGATCTGCAGCGTATTCCCACAGCCCCAAACCACGATTGATCAAATACAGATTCTCAGCTAGCACTGCCAACCGCCCAGCTGTCTCATTCAGCAAGGCTCCCGTATACCGATTGACTTCATGCGCGCGAGGCGAAACCTCTAGACCCATATCTTCGAGAGCTGGTAAGGGGACGCCACCACATATGAAGATGGCTGCACGGAATGGGAGCGGTTCCAGATCGGGCTGATCGCTGTTCATGGCATGGTAGAGTGCCATAGTTGCAGTGAGGGAACATCCCTGCGAGAAGCAGCAGAAAGCATCATAGGGTCCGTTTTCGCGAGCATAGTCGGATACCCATTTGTGGGCGAAACGGATTGACTCGGGCGTGCCCTGAGGCCACCATGTGTATGTTTGAGTCTTGTAGATGATGCTTATTGCGGGTGCGCCCTGGCTAGTGAATGGGGCGTTGATGAACTCGAAGACATAACTATCATCGAGCTTGGACCGAAACGCGGCCGTTTGGGATTTGAAGATTGAGGCACTGGTTCCGTGCCCGTGGAGACAAAGGATACGAGGCATGGCGTTGATGAAACACCTGTGGTGGATGTGTTCTGATGGGAATAATTGTGTATTGTATAGCTCTTAGCAAGGGGCTAGACTCAACCTAGTAATTATCCAAGTAGTGCATTCCCGGTGCTATGGTTACTCTTACTACGGAGTAGTAGTATGTCAAGATCCCCCATAGACCCGATCGGTTCCCGAGATCGTCGCTTTTCATATTCGGCACCCGAGTCAAGTCCTTGTATTTTTACGATATATTCATTTATCTTGTTTTCTCTGTTTTTTTTTTTCGCAAATACAGTCATCTCCAATCCAGAAATATGGCTCAGCCAACGGCAACCACTGTTCTCTTATCTCCAGAGACCAATCCAGGCTATGTTCATGTTAATGGTCTGACAAGAGAGAGCGCAAAGCTTGTATCCGAATTACTCACAAAGAATCACATTTTGTACAAGACACGATGGAAACACACCCTTCACAGTAGGTTCTCAATATACATCCAGATAAATTTCCAAATCTACATCATGTAGGGTGGAAGGCTAGAAGGCTAACGTGGATACAGATCATCTCACTCACCACCTCCTTGCCATGTGGGCGCTGGGAGCGACCCCATCTGAGATCCAGGACATGTGGGATTATAACACGCCTTATCAAGATGACATGAACCCCGGGTACCCAGAGGCATCTTCCAAGCATGGTCTCTATAATCCAGAAGTTTTCCAAATGTGTCTAGGTATCGATGACTGCTACCCCGATTTCCTCAAGTTCTTCGAGGAAGAAATCAGCAGTAAGGGAATGCAGGAAGTGGTCAAGGAATATCTGTTCAAGGGAGATGAGCGAGCGAATGACATCCTGGGCCGCATGTTTGCGGGTGAGTCGGCATACCCAACCCGTACGACGATAAGACGTTCACTAAATCACAGTCCACTCGCCAAGATCTCGTCCATCCGATAATTCACCTTGGGTGCGGCATTGAATTCAAGCAGCCGAGTCTCGTCGCAGAAGCGTTAGCCGGAGCCTGTGTGCATGAGAACTGGCCCAAAAGCTTCCTCCTCCCCACAGAAGATTACGTGCGTGCAAACCCGGGGATACCGTCTAAGTCGATGCTCCAAGTTCTGGATTCCCTCCAGGCGGATAGCGATATCTCGAAAGGAACACGAGAGGACGATCCTTTCAATAAGATCCCAGACGGTTTCCTCAAGCGCGTCACACCAGCACAGCTAGTACCCTACCTCAGCCAGTTCCAGGTCAAGCCCGAGGCCGAGGACCTGAAGCTCAAACTATCAGACATGATGCACACTTCTGCATACATGCTCGGAGCTGCCCAGCGCCCAGGCAAACGCGAAGCCATGGACTTTGTGACCCTTCACGCGGCTACACTAGCGGCATTCTTCCCGGCACTCATGGCGCAGGACTGGTTGTCCAACGAGGACAAAGCGAGACTGCTCGAAGCGACGGTACGTGTCGATGCCGTTATGTATGCTGGTACAGCGTGTCCACCCTTGTATGCCGACAGAGTGATCAACTACATCCCACAACACCCGACGCATGAATGGTCTGAGCTGTTTCACCGTGCAAACGTGTACCGTGACGAGGGCCATGCTGTCAAGTTGCTTCGCGCTCTATATGCCCTGGAACCGTTGGAGCTTGGGCCAGATTTTCCGATCGCCAAGAGTGATTTCTTCAACATTGCGCATATGGGAATTGATTCCATTGAGCGGGCAATGGAGGAAGGTGGCAACCATGTGCCGAAGGAGGTCGCAGCAGGGGTGCTTCAAAGGGTTGGTCGTGGAGGTGAAATGGTGGTCGGGAACATGACCCGGTGGGTGTTCTATGGCGGGTTGCCCAACGCTTGGAGACATGTACCTGCCATATAAGATTTTTAAATCTGCAGTTAAGCACTTTTTGAATTCTAAACGAAGCTTGTTTTGTTGCGAAATGTGTGTTGGTAGGATGAAGGAAAATTAGCGAGATTGTCATTAAACTGCAATAATGGGGTTGTGTCCTGGTAAATACTGCTGAAGAGAGATAGTGAATATAATTGGAATCTAATTCTAAGCAAGAAACAGAAACAAAAAGACAAGAAGAATGAGAAACTCTCTGGTCAAAACAAAGATCAGGGCTCTTGTGGTCACATGATCATGCTTTACCAAGGCACAGTCCGACCGAGGTAGTCGAGGTATTCAAGTCCGGGTCGTTCTCTCTTTGCAAGGAGCACATTCACCAAGCTCGGAATGCTTTCTTCGATGGTAAGCCGAGCCTCCGGACCTCCCAACTCAGTTTTGACCCACCCTGGAGCCATCACCACCATTGGACGCCATGGGATTTGACGAGCTGCAAAGCTTCGCATGTACATGTTCAGCGCAGCTTTAGTACCGCGGTATACCTCTCGCTGGCCTGTTTCGTTGTTGCTGATGCTTCCCTGTCCAGAAGACATCACACCGATTAGACCCTGAGGGGCCACATGATGTGCCAGACTTTCAACAACACGCATGGGGCTGAGCGCATTTGTGACCATGACATGTACAAACTCCTCGGTTGATACATCTCCGATTGTTTGGGTTTGGACACGATTTGTTGTTCCGGCGTTCACAAAGAGCATGTCGAATATCTTGCCCGACAAACGCTTATTCAGCGCCTGGATTTCATCCGGTTTGCAGATGTCCAGGGTCTCAATGTCAACACGCCCGGTGTATTTGTCCGCTAACTCGTGGAGTAATGTTCGCGACTCTCCGCGGACTGTCCCAACAACGTTCCATCCCTTTTCTAGGAATTCGGCTGCCATGGCGTGGCCAAGGCCACGCGAAGCGCCGATAAGAAGGATCGTGGGGTGTGAAGCGGACATGGTAACTAGATATTTCAGAGTTGATCAATATTGTGCGGGTTTGGTACCTTTTGTACCCAACAGAGTTGGCTCGGCATTTTCTAGTTATCTCCGAGCCGAATTTCTCTAGAGAAGCCGCTGATGCTTGCATTAGGTTTCCTCCACAACTACTTTTCCTTCCTACATGTAGTCCATTCCCCTTTCTGGAAATTCGCGTCAGGATCTACACAACCCGTGCCTAAACGTATGGCGGCTTACGACGTCTTGAATTTCAGCATCGATGGCCCTGGGGGAATACTTAAAATACCCAAGGGATCTGCACGGGCCCACTGATAGGCGCATCAAGCTCACTAGTGCAGTGGAGCCCGGGCATCTAACGTCTGGCCCGATTGGCTACGCGTCCTCGTTTCTTTTTCTTTGGCCTTTTCCCCTTCACGGATTACATATTGGTCACATTCTTTGATGGCCCTAACCTTGTCTCGCCTGGCATGTCCACCTTGGCATCTTCTTACTCGGCTTTGCTGTCCTGGGAAATAGCATATTCCCCGAGGGACCCATACGCACAATATGCCCAGATATAAGCATAGTGGCATCCGCCCAGCTCTACTGTGCACTAATCTCCATTAAAATTGGCTGGAATAATGCCGGGTGATGAGAAGGACTATGGCGCGGCCATCAACAACCTCAACCGCGATGTTGAAATGTCTGGCACAGAGGCTGCCCCCTCTCAGCCCATTAAATCCCTAGGGGAAGTGGAATCACAAGCGAGCACTATCCAACCAGGAGCCGTTGTCGTTCCTCGCTCAGAGCGCCGAGGTCTGCTAGGTCGGTTCTCAGTCATTCCTGAGATCACCTCCCCACGGGACTATGGCAATGGAACGAAATGGGCGATGACAGTGATCGTCAGTTTTGCTGCTGTTACATCATCCACGGGCTCATCTATCTTCTACCGTTAGTACTATTGTTTGTTATCCATATTAGTCCCATATTGACCAAATTACAGCGGCCCTGGCTGAGGTAGCGGACGACCTAGATACGACCCCGACTGTTGCTAACCTGTCACTGGCGCTATACTTGCTCGCTATGGCTTTCACCCCTATCTGGTGGTAAGTAGAACTGCAAACATTCATCGCCCAGTGAAATCGAGTGTTACAAGTGCTATGTTAACAACGGAGTATAGGTCTGCTCTGTCCGAGAAGCATGGACGGCGAACGATCTACCTCCTCTCTTTTTCCCTCTTCCTGGTTTTCTCTTGCATCAGTGCCGTTAGTGTCAACATCACAATGCTGATTGTTTTCCGAGTCCTCAGTGGCGGAGCCGCAGCTTCTGTCCAGTCTGTGGGGGCGGGAACCGTTGCCGATATCTGGGATCCGAAAGTGCGTGGCAAAGCCATGGGAGTCTTCCAGCTCGGTCCTCTCTGTGGACCTGGCCTGGCGCCCGTGATTGGTGGTGCTTTGACTCAGGGTCTCGGCTGGCGAAGTACCCTCTGGTTCCTCACCATTTTTGGCGGTGTGATGCTGGTGCTTATTTTCCTATGTTTGCCGGAGACTATTGCAAAGCGTGAGCCAAAGCCGAAGACCGAAGATCAGATCAACACGAACATCGTTGTCAAGATATTCATGGCCGTCTTTGGTCCTTTCAAGGCGCTGGCCTTGCTCCGCTTCCAGCCCGTCATCGTTGTAATCTGGTCCGGTGTCATCGCCTTCTTCACCATGTACATCATGAACGTCTCGATCCAAGCTGTTTTTGAGAAGCCTCCCTACAACTTCACCATTCTGGAGGTGGGTCTTGTATACCTGGCACCGACAATCGGGTACGCCATCTCGTCGATTTTTGGTGGTCGCTGGATCGACTACATCATGGTTCGTGAGGCGACTAAGGCCAATCGATACGATGAGAACGGAAAGCTCAAGTACTTCCCCGAGGACCGGATGAGAGAGAATATCTGGGTGGCTTTGACACTATACCCAGGCGCGTTGATTTGGTATGGCTGGACCGCTGAAAAAGGTATCCAGTGGGCGGTCCCCTGTGTCGCCTCTATATTCTTTGGACTCGGCATGATGCTGGTCATGGGCACTGTGCAGACCGCTCTGACGGAGTTCACTCCGAAGAAAGCATCTAGCGGTGTCGCCGTGGCAAACTTTGTCCGAAATGTCCTCGCATGTACGGGAGCTGTCGTCACTCAACCCATGCTCGACGGTATCGGCAATGGATGGATGTGTACTATGATTGGTCTGATCGCATTCGTGACGGGTATTCTGGCCATTCTTTCTCTCCGCATCTGGGGTCCCCAGTGGCGAGTACTGATGGACCGAAAGTTGAATGCCCCAAAGCCGTAGATATTTGTGTTTGATCCTTGCCTAGGTGGCGAGAGGCTAGCCTCTGTTATTCTCGGGTCAGATTTGATTCTATTAATATGTATTGCTGCACATAGAGTCGATATTTCTATTTACTCGACTCAAAATTACTCCAAGGGTCTATACTATAGTTGTCAAATTAGGCGATGAAGTTATCATTTTGCAAAATACACTGCTCCGTTAGCGAGCAATGACCATAAAAGGACTATTTAAGGTCGAAGCACTGAGGTCTTCTATAATTTACGCTTACCTAGCCATATAGCTGGACTCCCAGACTTGCCCAAATACTCCATTTCAGCTATAGCCTATGCTCCAATAATACCATAACAGTGACCATTTAACATTGTCAAATTGCTTGACCAATCATGGGCCATCGTTGGTTGCCGATTCCACCTGATCAGCGTAAGGGAGAAACCCCGATGCGATATGTAGAAAATGGAAACACCGAAATAAGACATCTTTGCTTGCAGCTTCTCCTTATTGTCTCCGTTAACCCCGAGAAACAGAATTACTCCTTTTGACATCTTCATGGACCAGATATCCCGTTGGGGTGCCATTACATTGTTCACTACATTTCTCTTCATGCTGCCCGGACTACACAGATTGCTCTCTTCCTACAACCATCCAAATTCCCTTGATATCCCAGTCCTAGGAATAATGAGTCATTGGAGCAACAATTCCTGGAACCCACGCTGGGAAGCCGTGGACACATATGCCATTTCGCACGGACATCCAGACACCCGACCCAATGCCCAAACGCTACAAGATACAATCTCAGCATCCAATAGAGCCGGACTACCAAGCCACGCACTGTCAGCGGCACAGGCCAAGTTCCTCTCGCTGCACTGTCGTACCGCCAATGTGACGCATGCACTTGAGATTGGCACACTAGGCGGCTACTCCGCCATCTGGATGGCTAGTCAGAATCCACAGCTGCACCTGACAACAATCGAGTACGATGAGCACCACTACAAGACGGCCAAGAGAAACATCGATCGTTCAAAGCTGTCGGATCGTATCGAGGTCATTAACGGTGCTGCGCTTGATGTCCTCGGTCGTTTGCGTGAAGAGGTTGATTCAGGGAGGCGGCCGCCGTTTGGTTTTACTTTTATCGACGCCGATAAGGTAAATAACTGGAAGTATTTCCTGATGGCGAAAGATATGTCCAAGCCGAACTCTGTTATCTGTGTTGATAATATTGTGCGCGATGGACATCTGGTCAGCTTTAACGATAATGACTCGTATCTGAGAGGTTGTCGAGAGGTTGTCGAGAAGGCTGGCAAGGAACCTGGTGTGGATTCTGTTGTGCTACAAACTGTTGGTGAGAAAGGATATGATGGCTGGCTATGGGCTGTGATCAATTAAGCCGGGAACGGCTTTCTATGAGGTTGTAAATGCTTTATGGGTCAAGTCCATCGGTTTAAATTGTTTAGTACGAATAGCATTGTAAGTGTCGACTATATATACACCTTTAACAACTCCAAATAACATGAACTCTCTAGTCCTTCTTGGGTCCATGACCCATCACCTCAAAGTCACCCTCAATCCACATCTTCCTCATCTTGTAAAACTTGATCTTCCACAATCCCTCAGACTCAACCTTGACTATATCAAGGTAATAGGTGCCGCCGGTCCAAAACCAAGGCGCTTTCGGGTCAATTCCCGTACCAAGACGGTAGTGCTTCGCATTATACAAGCACGAGAGGCTTGCCTCCGTTCCACTCTCAGCAACATTGATGCGAACGCTGGTGACATAGTGGGTGGTGTCGAGATGGATGATGGTTTTGTCAAAGCACTCGGTGTGAACTTCCTTCAGACTGTTCATCTGTCGACCGAACAGATCCCATTTCACGTCCTCGGTGAAGGCCGAATCGAAAAGCTCGGCATCGTTGGTGTCCATGCCGAGCATGAACCGGTGGAGGGCATCAGCAATGGCTTCTCGTGTGTCAAGTGCCGGTGTTAGAACTGCTGGGAGGGCCATAGTCCTATCATAGGCTGCCATAGCTGCATCTGCCATGTTGAGAATTTTGGATTTGGAGAAGGAATTTGGGGTTCAAAGGTTCAATGTTTAAGTGGCCGCGATCGAGACTTGCATGAGTCGCGCTTCTAATAAAATATGTCAACTCGATTTTTTTTTCATTCTTTTCCTGAAAGTTTGATCCCCGAGGTAATTCCGTCTAAGGGGTCGGTGTCCGAATCCCCAAGTGTGGAAGTGGATATTCCGGCCATTCGGGGAGTTAGAGTCTTTTTGGTTGCAAGAGCCTATTCACATCTGAAGTGAAGGTCAGAATCATGTCTCTCTTAAGTGTAACTACCCGAACAGGGTCCCGAGGCTCACAAGAGGTAGAATATACAAATTGGTTTCTAGGATCGAGTCCTTCACTGATGTTGGGTCTTTGCAATTAAATTCCTTTTGTCCCTGTCTTTGGCTCTATGTGATTGAACAGTGGTGAGGTTGATGAGGCACAACTTCCTGAGAGCCTATCCCCTAGTTCATTAATGTCACCTGAAGTTTTTAACTTGGAAGTGCATTCTTCTTCCAATGTCCCTTTCTCGACTACTCTGGGCGGATAGAAATGTCAAGCCTACTATTATACCTAGAAGAACCTTTTTAAACGACCTTTGAAGTATTTCGTTGTGATTTCAACCCTGCTGTTTGTTATGCTGTCTGCTAATTTGCTAGTTTGATTACTAGATTTACAGGAGTATAAATAACCTATCCCTTCACATATTGCACAACACAGATCTCTCCTCCTCCATCTTCATCTCTCTCACTGCAAGCTCAGCGTACTTTATTAAGAGAGTCAAGCGCTCAATGTAATATTCGAACCTATAATAAGCGTCGCAAAACAGTCATTTACCTAGGAATATAGTCTTTTATTTATATACTACCCGGGCATTCCTACCGATCTTGACAATGACACGGATATGCTCGCCGTGCTGCCGGATATAGTATAACGGACGGTAAAGATAACGACGGCGATCTAGTCATGTTTTCGAAGCCCGAGAGGTCTAAAACTCCAATCGACCAGGCCTCTCTAGGCAGGTGATGCCAAGGACAGTAACTAAAGGAGTGGTAAACCACAATGGAAGAAAGCAGAAAAGGCTGAGTTTGTGAGCTGAGACAGCACTCTACGGCCTACGTGATTCCCCGGCGGAGCCAAATGGACTGCCAAAAGTCATGGGTGGTTATAACAACTAGATCCAGCGTACAATGAACATGGATGCTAGACTTCTAGAGAAGCTCTAGCCATACCGGGTAGAGACTACTAACAATATCTACAACAAATGAAACGTTTACTAATTGATCCAAGCCCAAATCACGGGGGTATCCAAGGGGTGAACCGCCCGATCCTTGAGAGTATTTCGGTGCCAACAACTGGAGGCGAGCCTACAAAGCTTCTACTAAAGTCAGGGGGGCCTAAGGGCTAGGAAAATAACACAAAGCAGCCGGCCGAACACGAACGCGAACAGAAAATCGAGGCGTCCCTCTTCACGAACACCACAAGACGAAGAAAGCTCGGAAGAGGGAGTTAGCCTACGTGGATGAGGACCTAGGTAAATCCAATTGGGAGGAGATGATTGAGACCGAACCTCGTCGCCTACCGGATGAGGAAATTATCGCATCTGGGTCAAAGTACGAGGCTTCACATTCTCCCCTGGAACCAGGTCGATGGGATAAAAGGTCCCCTTGCAACGAGCAATGGAGTACTCATACGTATGGATTAGTAGTGGTCGGTAGGGTTCAATCAATCAAAGTTCAATTAACCTCTTGCAGTCTAACTAGTTGAGTATGACTATCCAGGCGCTTCATTTAGAAGCAAGAACTCGAATCCAAACAGGGAGTAGTTGGGATTGCTCCGCAGAGTATACAGATGCCGATCGTAAAGAGTGCGGAATCAGCCCATTCCTGAAACCCGTAAACCCATAAGAAATTAACGTAAATGGATTGTTGTAGATTGCACCCTTCACCTTCGCTCTCTCTCTTCTCTCATTTGCCATCCTTGTTTGTTACGTGGGAAGGAGAGAAAAGTATCTGCATGAACGTCTTTCTTGTATCAAATCCTTCTCCAATTTTCCCACATCAAATAATCGCCCGTAGCTTGAGCCTACCGTAACGACTTTCGATAACTAGGTAGGTAGGGCGGGTATCAAAACGGCCTCTGACGATGGAACATCGCGATGTCATCAAAGGCAACACGGAGCGCATAGTGCAAGCACACATCCGTAAGGCAGAAGGCAAACGAGCGAAGACCTGACTAAGGATTGCCCTAGGGAACTGCACTCGTAGACAGCCAAGTAAAGATGGACTATCACCCTCATTATCGTGAGCATGATCGGGAATTGCCACTTGCTGCGACATTATCTCAACGTCAAATTTCGGTTGACTGAATGCTAATGATTGATGATCCGCTAGCTGTATGTCTATGTGTGCCTGACATTGAAGAGGTTGTTGTATGGTGTTGTGGAGTTGTAGGAGCAGGTGTCGCTCTGGAAGACTTGAGGTGGGATGAACTCCTCATCATGCCCTGACTGTGAGACGGCACAGCGCTGTGAGTGCCGAGCTGAAGCCATTGGTGTAGATGGGACCTGAATGTTGCAACATGCCGATGTAGACTTGAATGTCGAGAGGTGCTGAAGCCATATGGAGAGATGTGGCTTGGTCTGGCGTGAAGCAGTTTCAAGCAGAGATGGTGGTAGTCCAGCCACCCCCATTGTTCAAGTTCGACAATGTGACTATGGGAAAGAAGCCTTGCCCTTTTCTTTCCCCTAGCCAAAGTAGCTGTTCTCTTACGGCCAAGACATGCTCCAGGCATATATGTCGTTATTCTTTGCTGTTGCTTTTCTCTCCCATGGTAACACCAATGAGTATCTAGAGCCCTCATTTCTTGGAGTTGTGAATCAGCGGCGCGATCAGGCTTGACGAGGCGACAACGGTGACACTGTCAAAACCAGGGTTAACAGAGTACTGGCAAGGAACTTCAATGATAACCTTACCAAGGAACAAAGCGTGAAGGGAATGACGAGATACGGGGAAGAGAAGAGATATGACTTGAATTGAATTGGTATTTGGATAAAGTGTCAGTTTGTAGGAATAGATCGAGTAGGGACAGCTCTGGCTCAGATCTTTCCCTCGTACATGTACACCTCGGGGTAGTACGCGCGAGAAATTACCTCACGGGCGAAGGGAGGCAGATCATGGGCGAAATAGAGATATTTAGGTAGCCGGTATCACGCAGAGGGCAGAGAAGCGGCAGTAAGGGCGAGTCATGATGAAATCCCCAGAGTTGCAACCTTAGGACGCCTGGTACTCGTGATTATTACAAGTAGGAAAGCCCCTGCTGACAATTCCACCAATGGTTTCCAGTCAAGAGCTTTATAGTCTCGCGTGTAAAGCCAGGACCAGATACTATCAGTGACTTAGGTCAACAGTCAGTATAATCTTTTTTTCTAACCTCACTGCTCCCAAGCACAATGCTGCTTGATATGTCTTCAATGGAATCGGATGCTGATACCATGCATACCCTGCTGTCGCATCAAGGAATCGAACCAATCGTGTAGTGGAAGGCTAGCGTAAGCAACCCCCTCCAGGGATTGTGAACCCATTGCTGTCTGTTCTCAACATTTGGCACATCGCGGATGAGCTTGGCCATTGCCACAATAGTCTAATATATATGTGATGTGGGGCAATGCAGGTGAGGTTGTGTAATGTGGGTCGAGAAAGATGGGAGGGAGGGCGTCACGGAGGACATGACGCGCGTAGCTAAGCCATTGTGATGCAGTCCTAATAGAATCGCTGTCAGCATACTATGACAGGTGTAGCTTGTACCGATCCTGGGTGCTTGAGTCTAACTCACTCGAGCGAAGTTGACAGGAGAAATAAGAGCATCTGATAGTCAAGCTCTCCCGTTTATATATCCTTAGGCTTCTTAAACAGAGTGTCAGTAGATATCAGCTTCTGTATTACGACCAAGTGAGGATCACATATCTCGCGGCAACGCTGCTCCATCCAGAAGGGCATATCTGTGTCTCTACCCTTTGTCGAGTGACTCATAGGTTGAACTATCCATAGCTCCAAAGCTATACCCCAATATAAAATATGAGTAGCAGCATATCGGCAGGCCGGCTATAACGGTGATGGTATCTTTCGAAAATAGGTTATAAAATTAAGGAATATATTTGGAGGAGGAAAGAACCTGAGGGATAGTAAGAAAGAGAAGGGAATATGAAAGTGAAGAGGAGGAGGGGTGTAGGAGAGGGACAGAGAAGAAAGAGAGAAAGGAAAAGAAGATAAGAACTTCTATGAACAAAGCCCAAGGCAAACAGACCCTACCACAGCGAAAGTGACATATTGGTAAAACAATATTCTATGTACCTCACCATCTCCGCAGGAATCACTACAAAGGAAGGCGCTTGGAGGAGCAAGAGTGGAGGTTTCAGTATAGGCAGATAGTCCTTAATACAGCTATCTCACCCACCTCAAGATGGGCAGCTCACCGCGGACAGTATTCTAGGGGAATATATTATCATATCGCAGCTGTGGAACAGGACATTTCGCTCATTGTACGCGTCAGGGAACATATAACCAGACGACAAACTCGAATGTTTTGCTCAGCTTCTAGAGGCGGTCGCTTTTCTCCACCAACATGTCATGGGGCACAGGGACATCAAGCCAGACAACATCCTCGTGAGAAGCTCCGACCCTCCAGATGTAATGCTAACTGGGTTTAAATGTGCATCTAATGCCACGGATATCGCCTACGATGATAAGACAGGCACTGGACACTATCTCGCACCCGAGCAGGTCGAAGGCAAAACTCATAATCAGGCAGTGGATTATTGGGGCTGCGGTATGGTCACATTGGAGCTGATTCGAAATAGACTAATCGGGGTATAGGATCATGCCCGGTTACAGCTTTGAATATCATCATAGGCTTCTTGATGATTCTCATGGAAACTCACTGTTAGCCAGATGTTCCCGGAAGATGCTGGAAGCCCCAGGTTCACGCCTGACAGCTGCTGGTGCTTTGATCAACCTCAGACGAAAAAGGAAGTCTAAGAGCAGAAAATGGATGCCATGCTAGATAGTCAATAGGTTCAAATTTTGATCTAGTCAGTCTAGATTGTGCTATCAAGTACTCCGTACGTGTTTCCATTGATTCCATTGGAGCTTCTGTTGCACATAACTTGATAATTGTGCCAAGACCAGTAATAAGATTTCGCACGTTCCCCTAGGATATCGTAGCAAAGATAGATTTGGCTATATCAAGAATTAGGCATCATTCAAAGTGAAATCGCAGCACACGTACCCCATACATCCGAGTGGCAAAAACATGTGTCTCGAAATAAGCACAGCGCAACACCGCAATACAGCAAGCCCGCAACAATTAATGCGCAGCAAGCTCTTATCCACACCAAGACCGTGTTCTCCACAGTCCACCCGTGATCTACTAGATTGCACTGGAAAGTGTAAAATTCAGTCTACTGCAATAGCCATTGCCCGAAATCAATAATGTGCTCAGGGCTTTCATCAATAATGCGCTCATCGTTCTCGGTAACACCCACCTCTATTTCGTATCCACCTCAAAGCGTGTCGCTGTTGGAGCGGGAAAGAAGCGGGTAAGTGACTCCGTTGGACCAATTGTCCGATATGGCAATGATACTCGTTTCAGGTGGGGGCTGTGACTCCAGTAAACTGGGTCTGTCGGGGGGCTGTTTCCACTGATAATATAAGTATTTTTTTTTTCATTAGGTTGATCTTTTTTGGGTGATCTTTAAAGTGGGAATTAACTATGGATACAAAAATGAGTGTGTGCTGTATGTTGTAGGTGGGTGTGCTGTAGGCGCATATGTAGGCGAGTTGGAATGACTTGAAGAAGTGATGAACTCGGTGCATATTACCGAGTACATATAGTATACAATATACGTTGTACACTGAAGATGCAAGTTGCCTGTGTGGGAAGTACGGAAGCAGTGTATATCACATATGTGCCTCGGCATCCAGTTGTGGAACGATAAAATTGCAAGTGTGCTCGATGGAGATCGCGGTGAAAAGCGAAGCGGGTGTATATAAGCGGATGTATATATCCCAGGTACGCAGTCGAATCGGGGCTTACATGGGGTGGGCAATCTGATGTCTCAAAAGCCTTAACGCGAGCCCGGGCAATTACATTTCCTTATTTGGTCTAGTTTATTAAACTATTATGGAGAGCGCGGGAATGACTTCAGGGCTTGAGCCCCTCTCAATTTTGTAGGTTCTAAAAGCGTGGTAGAATTACAAGTGGATATTGTTTTGCCGTTTAACCAGAGCGCCTTTCACTAATCTGAACAAAATATTGCTTACTCCATACAGTAAATTGGTGTGATCCAACAGCGCAAATTACTATCACCAACATATAACCGCCGATAATCAAGGCTAGGGTCATAGTTGTGTTCCCCGATATAACCCTAGAAATGGTGTGCCATCTCACTGCAGCTGTTCGTTGCATATACCCCTGCCATCAGCTGCACCGGACTTCTTCTAGCGACACCGGCTGTCCAAGGTTTGTATAAGCTAGACATGACTGACAATCCTGTACGGAGTACGGAGTACGGAGTACGGAGCACGGAGTATCATAAATAGAAATAGCATATGGAGTACGGAGTAGTAAATAGTCAGAGATACGTAGTTGTATACGAGGGGCAGCCCCTCAGGATCAGCCCCTGCATGTGTATCCCCAACTCATTAACTTTCCTTTGGGAGCAAGATCAGCTAAAGAGGATCAGCACGAGTATGGAAAGGGCGCATAGACCAAGAATGTGGGACCCGTAACGAGGACAAAACGGATGGGCAAAGCGTTGCAGGTAAAGTAAAGAGATGAGAGAAAGTTTTGGAGTAATTTCGAGAGATTCGGGGTAACGGAGGAATGTGATTGGTCCAACCTCTCTCTGAGGAGAACGTTGACCGCTAGGCGCTTGACTCAACACCATTCCCACCCAACATGGGGATATTCTACAGTCATATGTTTGACTTCTAAACTGTTTTCAGACCTAGACCTTATGTGGCGTCATGACCCAACATATCCGAGGATGGTAACCTGCATTTATGAATTGCGCCCCAATACGGATTATGGTTCGTAGAGTTGAGTCGATGACGAAGCATAACCGTGAGGCTGCAGCCTTCATCGTGCATCTTGCATTAGACCTTACGTGTCTGTCTATGGTGTCACAGGGTAAGGTCTGGACTAAAAAAAAAAAACAAAGCCTAGACTGGGAAATAGCCTTTGAAAATCGCCTAGTTCTGAGGTAGCTGATTCCCTAATATTGCGGCCTATCGGGAAACGGCAGGTCTAAGTTTCAACCTTGAAGACATCCATGGATTTTCTGGTCGGAGGATAATCCCAACGATCGTCGAGTCCTGAGATGAGCCCGCGGGGCCCGCCAATTATGCTGACTAACATCTGATTAGGGGCCGAGGCAATACACGGTCAGATTATTATTTTCTACCTCCATACTCCGTGATCCGTCTAAAAAGGTACATTTGTACATTTGTATCCCTGATTTCTTTTTAATCTCATCACATTTCATATATCAGCCCCAAAACAACAAAGGAGGAACGCACGGGGACGAGGGTGACCCAAACGTTTGCATCCGATGCTACACCGTAAGGAGCTGATGACATGGCGCTAAAGCAAGCCAAATTGACCTGGCCCGCAGCTCCCGCTGCATTCTTTGGGGCTAGGAAGGGGAACCGGGCAATCATAACCCCCGACATGGGACGTCTGGAAGGATGAAGGAAGCTGGGATCGGCTGTGCCCCAATAGTGGAGTGAGTGGGTTTTTGAAAGTGAAATGGAAAGTTCATCGCTAGTGTTGGTGGATATGCTCCCTTTCCCAGATTACTGTAACCAAAAAAAGAGGCTTATTGAAAGCCTGATTTGGCGTCGGTCTCGGACGTGACCGCTGCTTAACATACTCCGTGGACTCCGTGGACTTCGTACCTATTTGTACTAGTTTACTATAAGTAGATTATATTGGAAAGGAAACATGGTACTGGGCCTCGGATCTTGCGAGGCATGCAGGGTTTAGGAATCTCGTATTTGCGACTCCGTACTCTGTACAACATAAGCTGAATCCTGTGAATATATGAAGTATCTCTTTGTGTTTTTTTTTTCCAAGGGGGTGATCAGACCTGAGATCCTTTTAAAGAAACCCCAATATGCCTGTGACGGTGTGCTCAGTGCATACCATTAAGGATCGGCATTTCTTAGGTGTTCCACTAGAGAACTCTGATCAAGACAAATCAGACACATCTGGCCTGCTGGAAAATTGTCTCCAATTATTTCCTATTTTTTTCCCTGGCCCTAGGGTGGGTCTTTAAATGCGTGCCGGTACAGGTTTGGATGCCGCGTGATGGGCTTGATGTGTTTTGCATGATCGGCTATTATTTGTACCTACGAAGTACAGGTTAAAACTGATCTATATTCTATATATACTGTGTTTCTTACCTCTCTAAAGAATAGAAAGTATTTATAAATTGTAAAATCAAAGGGAAAAAAAAATGCCCCTGACCAGACCCGGGGATTGGTTTTTGGCTTTGGCAGAGCCCTAACGATCAGATCCACCTGGCCACGTTGTAAATCTCCTTTTTCTTTGGTTTTTCAATTTTTATTGGATTTTTAGTTCCTTTTAGTCCAATGCCAAGTTCTAGACATTGGCGCTTGAAATTACCCTGCAACTTCCCTCTACTCCGTATACCTTGTCAAGCTGCAGGTGATATGAGGTTTACAAGACTGATCACATTATTACTGTAACATCTTCCACCGTTAGAAAACTCTTGACTCCCGTTTGATCCGAAAAGTCATACTCCACTATTCAACGCTTGGGATTGCCGAGCTTCCCGCTCACTCAATTTTTCTTGTTCTAGTTTATCTACTCCCCCATTTTGGTGGCGTCTATGGATTTCTGTGCCGATGAAACAGGCCCACAAACGTGCAATCGATACGCTTTGTATTAGCTATATTTTAGCGCCCCTCTTTTTCTTTTTCTTTTTTTTTTCTTTTTTTTTCTCAGGTGATATTAGAAAATGACCTTTAATGTTGATCCTGCAAAAATGCAGGTAGCCTAAGACTCGCATGGTCCAAGTTTCCGTTTTCGATTCAGCCACGCCCTAGTTGATTGGCTGTGAACCTGACCCGAGTCAAGTAGTCTATTTCTAGGCTCGGAACATTTACAATACGAAAAGTCAAAAAAAGAGTCAATACATCAATAAAGATCATGGTGGCAATGATGCATCTCCTGCATCATGTCCTCCATATGGTAAATGAAAATAGCGGGTATGCACGGTACAAAGGGAGAGAGACAGTTCTTTGATCTAGGCTTTTAGGAATGACGGTAATTCTTTTTAACTCCACTTTTATACCCCTGTCGAAATCCAAAAAAAGGCAGATGTGCGTAGTCGATCTCTAGTCCATCACATTGTAACCCTTGCGTAACGGGCTCTGTAACGCTATGGGGA
This sequence comes from Penicillium griseofulvum, assembly GCF_001561935.1. Taxonomy (NCBI): domain Eukaryota; kingdom Fungi; phylum Ascomycota; class Eurotiomycetes; order Eurotiales; family Aspergillaceae; genus Penicillium; species Penicillium griseofulvum. The sequence goes on along the minus strand of NW_024467471.1, from coordinate 337,547 downwards.
AGGAAACAGGGGACAAGGTGTCCTGTATATTAATCCTAATCCGGTCATAATTTTACAGATAGAAACAGGAACAGGGTAGATAGCATTCCCAGCGGCTAAAGGGCCAAGGTTGGATCGAATTTCTGCTTTTATTAGCCAAAAGGGGGGGGGAAGTATAAAAAGAGAAAAAGGACAAACTCTTGGCCCCCTGTATAATATAGAATATACTATAACAATTAATTTAATCTGTTTAATTCCCCATGTTCGCCTCAAAATGCATGTTCCATGTTCCCACACAGGTCCGATCCCCCACCCTGCTATTTGCTGCACTCCGGAGTATTCCCTATGGGTCGAAACGGTGGAACTTTTTTATGGATTTGGTTTTTTCATTCTAGATTAGTGTCAACGTCGTGTCATCTTACATCGTAGATCCTAGGCCCTGGATTCCCTTATAAGACTGCCTTACCTAGTAACGGGATCTTCATTGAAAATAACTCTGGAACCGGCCCTTTTTTTATTACTCTTGATTCGCACACTACGTAAGCTTTATTTGCTACCTAGTATTGACTATATACTGACTTGATTTCCCCCTCAGTTCTTCTCTTACTCTTCTCACTTTCTTATATGGCCAATTATCATTGGCAACCTCAGCCCCCTTCAGGCTCTCAATGGCTTCAAAGCAATGATTATAACCAGTCCAACATGCAAGATCTACGTGCTTTCCCTCGACCGAGGCAAACTCGTGTCATGAAGCCTCGTAGTGCAGGCAATAGTCCTTCATCAGCAACCAGGAGAAGATCAACAGTGAATCAAAATGTGATTCATGGACTACCACAATATCAGTCATCACTGGAAGCAGCTCTACTCGCCTCAGCTGCCCGGAATTCACGTCCGATGAGTTGGCATCCATCATCCGCAAGAGCTCGGGGTCTTTCCAACCCGTACATCTCAGATTTCCCTTCGGATAGCTATGCCGGTATGGGAGCCGTGTCTGATCAGTACCTCAACTCCGCCGTCTACGGCCAGAACATGATATCATATCCTATGACTGCCGACCCTTCATTCTCTCCTAACGACTACTTCCCTGTGTACTCAGCCATGCAGGAGGATTTTCCGCTACCGCAACACACGCCGACACTCATGACTGGCTCACAGGTCGACCCAATGGGATGGGATTTCAGCACCATGTCAACTGATATGTCAACAATATCGCACCCAGCCTCCGACAACTGGAACCTCGACATGCTGTCAATGGGCACCAACATCCCCCCACCAGAGACAACATGTCCAAGCTACGTCAACATGCCCTCCCCAGGTGAACTGAGTGGCCCATCAACACCCGACTTCCTCCCTATTCAACAATTCGAAGTTCCCTTCCAGCCCACCGCCGAGCCTAAGAGGACCGCAAAGGCGGAAGAAGAACTGGTTGGCATGGGCCTCTACAGTCAACCCAACGGAACACTAGCACGAGCCCCGCAGAGCAAATTAGGCGAGGGCCTGAAACTCGAAGAGACATTCACCCCATCCGACGAAGACAAGGGCGAGACGGATCCGGAGGTCGAGATCATTGGTCATAATGAATTACCCCAACAACCAACCTACCATGAATCTACATCTACCATTCGCCAGTCGAACTACGCTTCCAAGCAACAACCCAAACAGGCTCTGAACCTGCTCCAGCGGTCTTTCTTTTTTGACCACGATGATACGGATCAGCAGCCAATGGCTGCTGCGCAGCCTTTTACTGGTTTCAATCAACCCTGCATGAACTACGGGTATGGCTGGATCTGAGATCGCCTCACCGAGTTTTTTTCTGCTTTTTTTGCATTACTTATTGTACCAGCGGCATAGCATGGAGTTATTCTTTTCATCATTTTCTTTTTTTTTTTCGGAGTCGGATACACGGAAAGGATACCCTGGGACGAAATCTACCAACATTTACTTTAGGTGTACTCGTACACGATCTGATACACAATCTACCTCAATATTTTGCTATCATTATGTCCATTTTCTCAAGTTAAAAGCATCTTGTTAAACCATAGTTGGATATTTCAAGTTTTAGAAGGTATACAAACTCGCCCTCTGATTGGCTGCGGAAGGAATAAGCCCTCGGCAAATCTATCCCAAAGGAACAACAATCTACCGAAAATATTTCGCAGGCTATCAACGAAAAGTCGAGCAAGCAAAAGGTTACCCAACTGGTGTCGAATTTAATTTCTAATTTCTCATTTCAAACTCAGCCTCGAAAATGGCAAAGGTTATTTTCACGGCTTGGAAAACCAAGTCTCAGTTGCTGGAGGTGCGGAACGAGTTTTATCCTCCGTCTGCGTACGCTGGACCGGATTTGCGTTCCCATGGCTGTGCAGTGGTATGTTACATATGCATAAGGATAGAAATGAGTGGTTTGCTAACAATCTCCAAATTAAAGGTCGAAGCTTGGAAGCTACGCGGCAATGTACCGCACCATGTTGAGGCTACAGCATTGTTGACAGATGCTATTCTCCATGATGATGCGCAAAGGAATTCTATCTTCTCAATTCGTGCTACATATTCTGCAGCTTTTTGTCGGTGAGTTGTTGAACCGTACCTGATTCTTGTTACATTTATGGGAGAGACAAGCCCCATTTGATCCCCCTGTGGGATGATGTCTCGAATTCAAGACACCCCTATTCACATAGCGTCTCCCGTTTTTCGAATTAACTAATGCCCCACCTTAGCTTCGTAACGGGTCTTGTGGACACTAAGATCCACGGCGTACGCCGAACAATGTTCCAACGCGCCACAGACCTCGGCCTCCCAGCCTCCTTCGTGGAACTCCGCCACGAAGCAACCCACCGCGAGCCACCATCGCTCGTTGTACTGCGTAAAGCTGCACAGCGGTCGCTCGAGTGGCTGTGGGACAATTACTGGGCCGGTGTTGCTGACGACTCCGGTGCCTCTGTATTGGCCCATGACGACGGTGCGTCTGTCAGGGCCGCCTTGTGCGACGCTCTGCAGCCTCTATCCGGTGGATCGGCGGATGTTCCCAAGAAGCGGAAGCGGGATCAGGCTGTTTCGGTCGCTATGCGGCTTGTCTCGGTTTGTAACGTCTCGGGGACGGCGGTCAGACTTTTGTCATCTGTCTTGCTCGAGCGCGGATTCTTGGTGCCTACTGGGCGGGAGTAAGTTTGCTTTCCCCCTTTTTCTTGCTTTTGTCTCGGCTGTGTCTAAAGGGGTACATCTGCTGTCGGGGAGTACATGCTAACTGTGACATTCTAGAGTTGGAGATTCGCTGAATGATACATTCAAAGAGTGGAACCCGGTTCTGCAAAGGGTTGCAGAGACCCATCCTGCTTTTTTGAGGCATTTGACTGAAGATCTGGTCAATGACCTAGCCTTTAAGAACACAACAGATATTTCGGAAGATGCGCCTTCCGAGGCATTGTATCTGTGGATCGCACATATCTTGACATCTCCTTCCTGGGAGTTCCACAGACAATCATGCCCACAGAGCTATGTCCTCCGAGCTTGCGATGAAAGTCCACACCACTGGACAAAGATGTTAGGAGATCATTTAAGGAAGCATGCTGCCAAGCCCAAATCAGTTCTTGCCGCTCGACCCGCTCCCAAAAACCGAGTCTCGAAGTACAAACACGTTAGAAATGACTCGCAATACGCTCCAACTCAGCTCTCGGATAAGTTGCTGCAACATGGGTGGGGATTTCTAGAGAAATGGGACAGTCGGCCATTGGGCGTGGTATCGAGTAATTAGACGGGCATATCCCAAATTTAAAAAAAAATGCACACGCTGCTGGCAGCGTTAGAGAGCTCAAAGCCAATATCCTACAGGACAGACAGCCCTATACAACATATCTACATAGTAACGAGTAGCCAATCACAAGTAATGACATTACTAAAAGCTGTCGAGCTGATCGGAAGATAGTTCATCCGGATGACGTTGGTGATCCGAGAGATCCACCAGGGCAGTGTACCTCTTTCGAGAGCTCCCCGCACTGTTTTGATTCATCGTTGGTGATGATCTTTTTACGGAGACAATTATTCGGAACTAGCTCACCTCTCTTCAGGTCACAAGCCAGAGCCATGCATATCCAATCAATTCCTATGTGTATGTTAATCCCGGTCCCGTCATATATATTACCAATCAACAGTGGCAGCCTTGGTATATTGCAGCAGGAATATTTGCTTATTCTAGATCAATTCTAAAGGGACGGGAAAGGGCAACAACTATGCCTACCTCGTGACAGACGAATCGACCAAGAAGTCGGTTATTATTGATCCCGCCAATCCTCCGGAGTGAGTTGCATCAGTAGAACGGGTTGAAACTATTACATGAGCTCAACTGATTCTGTGAGATTGTAGGGTCGCTCCGGAACTCAAGTCTCAGATTGATTCTGGCAAGATTGACCTGACGGCTATTGTTAACACTCACCAGTACGTAGATGGAACTTTCATGGGCGGGTAACAAGATGACAAATCCAAGTTTGCTGACATTTGCTGAAGCCACTGGGATCATGCTGGCGGTAATAACGACATTGTAGGCATTATTTCTCGGGATATTGGATGCTACCTGAGCTAACGTTTACACTAGTTGAAACAATTCAAGGGCCTTCAGGTCATTGGTGGCAAGGACTGCGCCTCTGTCACGAAGACCCCCGCGCATGGCGAAGAATTCAAGATTGGAGATCGTATCTCAGTGAAGGCATTGCATACTCCCTGTCACACACAAGATAGCGTCTGCTACTATATGCAAGACGGAGACCAGCGTGTTGTTTTCACCGGCGATACTCTCTTCATTGGTGGTATGTATATCATCTTTTCGACCTTTCATCTGTCAATTGGGTATGGTCGACTAATTTTGAAATCAGGATGTGGCCGATTCTTCGAAGGAAATGCGAAGGAGATGCACAAGGCCTTGAACGAAACCCTCGCGGCTCTGCCTGATGACACCAAGGTTTATGTATGATTGATTTTTCATGTCGACACGAGACTAGTGCTGACTCCCTCTAGCCCGGTCATGAGTATACCAAGGCCAATGTCAAGTTCTGCATTTCAGTCTCGCAGTCAGAGCCCATCAAGAAGCTCCAGGCATTTGCGGAAAAGAACCAGCAGACACAAGGGAAATTCACCATCGGTGATGAGAAGGTAAGAGCTAGAGCCAAGTGATATTTTCGGTCGAGACTGACAAACGTTTAGCGCCACAATGTGTTCATGCGCGTCAACGTAAGTTCCTTATCCTTTGCCCTTGTATCTGCCGTTGCTTATTCAGAACACATAGGACCCCGAGATCCAAATGGTAACTGGTAAGACTGACCCTGTGGACGTGATGGCAGCATTGCGAGAGATGAAGAATGCGATGTAAAGTATGGGAGTCAAGTTAGCGTGCAAATCTACTATGTTGTAACCCACTCGTTGCCCGATATATCTCTGTAGAAAGCATGTTTTTAGAACCATATTCCGATGATAAAATTGAACTGCCAAGATAGAAAAGTTTGTAAAGCCTAAATAAAACAATATCACAAATTAAGTCATTTAAGAGATTCATTCCAGAAAATCGGCCATGTGTCGGGGAAGTTGGGTTCTCTGAGCGGATATGTTCTACGTCATAATCGTGCCAAGCTCACACCGGTGTTCGCCAATCTTTGTTGTATAGTGCTTTTTTATATGATACTCATCCCTCCAAATTACATATCTAGGACTAATTGTAGTATTAAATCAACAAGTTAGAATTATATCATATATTAGTTCTGTTACTCTTTCTTTACCTAGCTTAAGGGTTGAGAAATATGATATTACAGGCATGTATCTTTTATATAGGAATGCCATACAAAAGATACCTAAATTCTAGTTTTTTGCTTGGAGCTGCACCGAGGTGGTGGGGCATGGTTCCCAGCTACCCACTTTCTGCCACCGACATCCAGACAACTCAATCATGACAAAGTGATCAAAAGGGAACCTACAATAATTCTGCGTGATGGATAAGGCAGTTAAGGAAGATGTAAGTGCCAATCGACTGGGGTATTGCGGCAACTAACCAATGCCATTATAGAACTGTGGAGGGGCGAGCGATACGGAAGCTCAGAATCACCTAGAGGTGAGTACCTTGACTCCGGTGAAAGTTACATACTAAGCACATCTTGTTACCCAGGTCGTGTTCTATCCTGGCTCCAACCACCGCCGCAAGTCCTCCCTTGTTACGACGGACAAGCCGAGAGTCCAACACCACCCAGCCCATGATGACCAGGCGACCGCCTGCTACGTCCACTCCCTCATTGCGAGTGAATGGACCGCACCCCTACACCACCCGAAAGATACAGACGATACGGAAGATGTGATACAGACATTGGACAAGGACGAGACTAAAGTCACGGCAAATACCAAAGACATCCAACCAGATGAATTAGTCTCGGTGGTCGATGACAGCAACAAACCGATACCCACAGTCATTGAATCCCGGCATCTTACAAAGAGGCAACTATCAGATATGGCTTGGAATGTGCGCAAGCTATCCAAGAAGCTGGGCAGCATCAAGCTCAAGCTCACCGTGAAGAATGTCTTCGTGGTAAGCAAAGCGCAGGATGAGTCGCTGGTAAGCCTGACTCGAAAGGTTACAAGATGGCTACTCTCTAAGGACCGGGATTATATGTACGTGGTCTACGTTGAGCGTCGGCTCGAGACACATGCGGACTTCGGTGCGTTGCAACTGATACAAGACGAGCCCTCCGCCGAAGGCCGTCTCAAGTACTGGGATACCAAGATTGCGCAAGAACAACCACATTTATTCGATTTTGTGATTACTCTTGGCGGTGATGGAACCGTTCTCTATACCAGCTGGCTATTCCAGCGGATCGTGCCGCCCGTACTCTCCTTTGCGCTGGGCTCATTGGGCTTCTTGACCAATTTCGACTTTGCAGATTATCAGACGAGCCTCGATAATGCTTTCCGGGATGGTGTTTTTGTCAGCCTGCGGCTACGGTTTGAATGCACGATCATGCGCAGCAAAGCGCGGGAAAGAGACTCGCACCCACGCTCTTTATCAGAGCGTGACTTGGTGGAGGAACTGATCGGAGAGGAAGGGGAGGACACATTAACACACACGCCACATCAAGTGTATGAGATTCTCAACGATGTAGTCCTAGACCGGGGGCCAAACCCAAGTATGTCTTCTGCTTTCTGCTTTCTGATTGCGATTCTCCCTGTGTGACGTGTTGGCTTTCACCAAAAGCAGACACAGAACTAACCAGTCTTCCGTAGCCATGTCTCAAATCGAACTTTTCGGGGACGACGAGCATTTCACCACCCTACTCGCTGACGGAATCTGCATTGCTACTCCAACCGGATCAACTGCTTACAATCTCGCTGCTGGCGGCTCTCTTTCGCACCCCGAGAACCCCGTCATCCTTGTTACCGCCATCTGCGCTCACACGCTGTCCTTCCGACCGATTATTCTACCAGATACCATTGTCTTGCGCATGGGTGTGCCATACGATGCGCGCACGAGCTCATGGGCTAGCTTTGATGGACGAGAGAGGTGAGTTTGTTACATTTGTTACTTATGCCATGTCACCGTTCGGGTCTGTTATCTGACTGAAAACCCCAGAGTCGAGTTACTTCCTGGCGACTACGTCACCGTGTCAGCATCGAGATATCCCTTTGCCAATGTCTTGCCTCCCGGTGGGCAGGGCGAGGGCTGGGTGCACAGCATCTCCAAGACTTTGAATTGGAATTCGCGAGAAAAGCAGAAGAGCTTCAAGTAGCTGGGGTGGAGACAATTCTTTCCTGGCATGATCTTTGGCTCTTTCTTCCGCTATTTCTTCCTCTTTCCCTTGCTCTTTTATGAATATATTTGGTGTTATTCAGGGTTTTGGGTTTACAGCCACTGGGTGGTTTCATTTATGGGCGTACATACTTGTCAAAGTCTATGAGCACAATGGAATTTGCTAGAAACAACAATTTTCTTTTAGTTAATATCATTAGCTTGAAATTTCCCATTTATTTTTTTTCCAAGTGGACACTCTTTTTTTTTCGCTAGAATTCTGCGGCTCCGCTCGGCCCTATAAAAGGCCATCGCCCTCCCCAAAAATTCTTCTTCTTCATCTTCCTCAACCAAGTTCGAAGTCTTAATGTTGGCTTCGAACTCCTGAGGACCGACAACTTCAAAAGAGTATATGTGAACAGATTCACATATACTCTTCTTCACTGACTTGGTAAGTTTATGAATTTTTTTGCATTGCATTCATTTCCTCCCAGCCAACGGCCTTGCGCCGTTCGATGATGAAAACTTTCCTACATTCGCAGTTTCCACGCTAGTTGTCGCTTGAACCCAATCAAGGCAGCGTTGAGCGGAATATCTTCCTTGGATGTCTGAGAACTATTTGGCTGTTCTTTTTAATGAATTTGCACTTCAGACTTGGCAGTCGAGGCAGTTGCTAATTGTCGCTCAGAAATAGGATCTACTTTGTCTTAAACGTCTCATCCAATCTTCGATATCATATCACTTCTTTGCAGTGCGCACTGTCTAGCTATATAGCTAGATGTGCTGTTGCTAGGGTTGCTCATCGCTGCGTCGCAGAGCTTTGCTTCGAACATGTTGAGTGGTGTTTCGGGAGTGAAAGCTCAACAGTTAGAACATATAGTATATCAGCATCGAATCAATGTGGCCGTTATGTCTACAAATCTCTTCCAATTATCTTTCTTGTAGTATTCCATACCAAAACTTGTAGTTTCTCAGCGCAAACGTAAAATCTCGCTGGATTTGCACCTGAGGGAGTTGTGCTCCGCCGTACCGCATCCACTGTTGATACCTCAAACCTCCCATAGATACCTCAACTTGACCAGATCAAGCTCTCAAACCAACATTTCTCGACTCTGATTTGTATTTCAGCGCCATTCCAATGGCGGCACCACCTCGACATGCCACGATGCAATCCATCAGCAATGGCAGCACAGCGCAAGGAAACGACAGACCGCAGACACAGCAATCACAGCAACTCCAGCAATCACAACAGTCTCCTGGCCTGCGCGTACCCTCCAATCGCAAGACCATCTACGACCGACACCTGAACCGGAGTCGTAATGCAGAACTCAGCCGGGCGAGCTTCGCCTTTCTGTTCGGAGAGATGGTCACATACGCTCAACGAAGAGTAACAGGTATCCAAGATCTGGAGAAACGGTAAACAGCCCCTGATTCAAGCCTGGAATCCTCTCTTCGGCCTTCTCAGACAACAATTATTGCCATGTAACTACCCAGCAGCCCGTGGCTTACGACCCCTCCATCCAGGTTAAACGAACAAGGCTACCCCCTCGGTCTCCGTCTCCTCGACCTTCTCTTCTACCGCTCAACCTCAACCTCCTCCTCGGCCCTCTCAAGCTCCTCCACCTCCTCTTCACCCCCAAACCGACCCCTCCGCATCATAACCCTGCTGCATTTGATCCACGGCCCCCTTTGGCGCCTCCTCTTCGGGCGTGCCGCAGATGCCCTCGAGCATTCCGTCTCCCCAGACACCCCCAATGAATACATGATCACCGATAATGACCCGATGGTCAACACATATATCAGCGCGCCCCGCGATATGAGCATGCTCAATTGCGCCGCCTATGTTGCTGGCATCATCGAGGGTGTCTGTGATGGATGTGGCTTTGAGACGAAGGTCTCGGCGCATAACCAGCCCACGGAACTCTGGCCTAGTCGTACGGTGTTCTTGGTCCGCTTCGGGGATCCAGTTATGGAGAGGGAGAAGGTGCTCGAGAGGGCGGGTGTGAAATAATGAATGAGCTTTGCATTCGAGTTACCGGAATGTTTGGTAGGCAAGCTGATCGATGTGTGCTTGTTAGCGCAGTAGACCTACAGCGTTTGAGATGCTCTGCAGTGGTAATAGAGCTTCTACGCTGCGGCTCTTTTGGTGGTCTTTGATTCCGGCACGGACATTCCCTTCACGAAGTCATGCAAATAAGGCTGGACGGTCGATGCGAGAACTTGTTAACAGTTCTTGCAATCTGCTATGGATCATGCACGAGAGTCCTTGATTGTCGGCCAGCAGATATCATGCAATACAATTCCTCCAGGAGAGGATATGCTATATTACGTATATGTACATACACAGAACAGTATTGGCACATTGGTTGCTCTCGAAATTCACATATCATAGAAGATCCCAGCATGCACATGCACTTTGGAATAGACTCGCGCCCCAACGCCAACATTGAAGTAGGATATCAACACCTTGACCATCAAGGCGATTACGAACTGTCCACCCGCCGACGTTTGTCCCGATCATCATAGGGCGACGGACTCCGCTTCCGTCTCTCCCTAGACCGACTGCGCTCAACCCGACCCGAGTCTCGATCATCTCGACGATCACGCCTGGGTGAACGTGACCTCGACCTACGCCGAGGTCTAACAACACTAGCATTAGCACCAGTCGGTCCACGATCCCCATCATCACCACTACGACGATGATCGGGCATAAACCGTTCATCCGTAACACCCAGCGGAGCCCCTTCCCTCCTCTTCCTATGCTCCAACCCATCCCCAAACCGCCCCGTATCCTCAGACTTAAGATCCCTGTAGCGCGTACGACCCTTCTTTCCAAGCTTCGTCATATCGCGCACCTGCATGTACTCCGGCAACGTATCACGATTGACATCGTCCTCAAAGCGTGCACCCATAAGCTCCCGACGATCCAGACCCTCCGCCTCAAGATCCCCACGGAAGAATGCACCCTTGTGGAAATACCGCTGCATAAAGCCAGTCTGTCCACGCGTAGCCTCACGATCCTCCTTCTGCTTCGCAATGAACTCGCTGTCTTCCCGCTCCCGCTCCTCAGCTGTAAGGTTCCGGCGACGCTCGATCTCTTCGCGCTCTTTCTCGCTCGCTTCAATCGCTTCCCGCGCGCGCTGCACCCGCTTCAACTCCCGGAGTGTCCATGCTGCCCGCTCGGCTTCAGGGTCTAGACCGTCTGTGTCGTCAATGGCTTCTTCGTCTTCGGCTTCGATGAGCTCGTCATCGTCCCAGGCGCGATTCGCGCTTGAGCGCGCTATAGCTTCTTTCTCGAGTTGGTCGCGGATTAGTTGGTCTGCTTTTTCTTGGCGTTGGGCGGCGCGCTGGGCTTCAGCTTCGGCTGCTCGATCTGCCTCGGATTGTGCATTTGTTTGGCCGGCTTGTGCGGCTGCGTTGCGTTTGTCTTTTTTGATGAATGTTGGTCGTATGAGCATGCGCCGGGGTGCTTCGTCTTCGGAACTGCTCTCTTCTTCGGAGCTTTCTTCTTCATCTGACTCTTCTTCATCTGACTCTTCTTCTTTAGCGCTTTTAGCGGCGGGTGTGGGCATAGTAGGTTTTGTATCGTCGGCTGTAGGATGCGGAACTGCTTTTGGCGCGGGTGCAGGTGCGGGCTTGTCATCTTCATCTTCGGTGACGAACCCTTCCTCGTCATCTTCCTCTTCGGCCTTTTGAGGCGCTACTGCAGAGGCTGGAAATGAGCTTGCTTTGGGCCCTTTTGCTCGGCGCAAAACCTCGGCTCGTCTGCGCCGCTCTTCTTCTCGTCGCGCCTCCCGTTCAGCTTCGGCATCTTCTTCCTCTTCCTCCTCCTCTTCAGAAGAGTGCTCCTCTGCGACAGGCTTTCCAGGGCGGTAGCGAGTAGGTCTGAGAGGGTTTTTGGTCATTCCCCGGTGGGACGAGGGGAATGGAGGAGGCATTGTGGTCGGATGTGGTGAGTGTGGGAGGATGGGTGTCGGTGATGTAGAGAGATGTAGAGCTCTGTTGCCTGGCTTACAGTTCAAATCTAGAAAATTGTGCCAGGTCTGCTCCGTATTATGGTGTGGTGGTGGATTGTTGAACTGACGTATCGGACTGAAGCTTTTGCTGGAGATTGATATGTGATCACGTGAGGATATGGAAAAGCTACACAGCAGAAGTGAGAATTGATCGAGTCAACTTGGCTGTGGAGTTGTTGTACGTGGATAATTTTCCTTGCCGCTTACTCAAGCAACAAATTTCCAATTAAGACAGTGTTCCATAGTATTTGCCAAATATCCAGTTCAAAAGCCCACTTAGCCATCATAACTATTTAATCACCACGTGACCACGCGTTTCCGCGCGCGTCAATCAACCTTACCTATTCCCCGCCGTTTTCCAGCATCAAACAAACGACAAAGCCCATTACCTCAACATTTCTAATCCCGAAGTCTCAAACCCAGCCGGGAAACAGCCAATATACAAAAATGTCACTTCAAACCCCCCGCATCCTCCCCTCCCACCTCCACGCCTTCCACCCCTCCAGTGCTAGCTCGAACACTGTCCGCATACTCGGCACCGTCACTGCGCTCCACGGAAGCACCGGCACACTCACCTGTGGCACAAATGGCGATGTTACACTGATTCTGAAGTCTGATGCGCGCTTGCAAGTCGGGAAGCTCGTTGAGGTCGTGGGGAAAGTGGCTGATCTAGAGGGTGGACAGGTATGTTTGGAGTTTCTATCTCGGGTTTGGGTTTTCATGACTATGCAGAGTACATTCTAACTTTGCGTTGTAGGGATACGGACTCCGTGTACTGGGCTCGACTGAGTGGGGTGACCCAGCTGATTGCGGTATGTGTTGAATGCTTCTCTACGAGGTAAATCTAGAGACTAACTCGTGTGTTGTGATTCTAGATTATAAGATCTACGAACATGTTGTCAATGCTACGCATAACTTCAAGTCTATCTTTTACGACTGATGGGTCATGAGTTGAGGGATTTGGATTTGAATACATGGCCGTTTTACTGAGAGTTGTACCGAGTCTAATATGAGTCTGGGATGATCCAGGAGGACACGCCAGCCTGGTTATTGTGACATTATCAGCAAGGTCCGCCAGGTAGAGCCTATGGAGCAGAAATGTCTGTTGATCCGGGCTAGGATGTTGATGCTGTCACTGTGATTCTCCCTCTGTGATTCCCCGGCTTTTGCGTTTTACATATGAGGTTACGATCAAAGCTTCAATCAAGAATTTACATTGAACTAGACCTACTAACTACGGAAGGTGTAATGAATATATTCAGGTAACTACCTACAAGTAGACAACTAGCGTACAATGAAAGAAGAGGGTGTGAACACCCCCCATGTATTCCGTGGGTTCTGTCAGTGACTACCGAGCCCGAAGGCTCAGTCACGACTTGTCAAGACTCGCACGAGAACTCCCCGTTTGATGTGGGTGCGGACCTGAGAAGACATCAACAATTCCAAGGTTGGTAATGTTGACATCTTTCCGGTTTTCATAGGAAAGGCACGGTCCTCAACGCTGTCTCAGGTGGGCTACGGCGAGTACAGTCGAGAGGGTTGGGGAGAGGAAGAAGAGAAGAGGAAGAAAGGTGGGAGGAATCCTTTTATAGTCTCACGTACCTTCCTAAAATGGATGGGTCCATTGCCCTTGCCATTTTTATTTTTCAGGGTCACAGGTGCCTGCCAACCTTGGAGTGTCAAAGTACAACTATCGTTTATTTTAGTATTGTGTCTACTGCAAGCCAGGATATGATTATTGTGATTTTTGATTTGATTTAGTATTTCGTGCTATCATAAGACTACTCAGGATCCATAGTGTAGATATCCTAGCTAGCAAATACCACCACTTCCACTTGAGGGGTATGCATCCACTAAAGGCGACAGCGAATGCAGTATTGGAGATCTTTCAAGATACTCCAGGTCATCAATTTGAACAAATAGGAAAAAGGCCGTAAATCTCAAGGTGAAAAGTAAGGATCTGCTGTTTGTATGCAACGATATCAACCCATAAACCGAACGCCGTCGCTAAAAGAACAGCAAAAATAAAATAAAAGATAAGCAAACATGATTTGGTTGACGTGTGGGAAAGACGTCTGTGGAGTCTCTCCCAGTCTTCGACAAGGGAGGTGGCCTAATGGCCTTCGGGTTCTTCACCAGCGGGCTGGATCTTGGGTGCATCGGTGGCGAGAGCATCCGAGCTGAAGAAGCCGGAGTCGGGAATGCCAACATCGTTAAAGTTAAAGGGGAGGAGATCGGGGTTGAAGTTCTCTTTCTCATTGGGATTGTCTGAGAAGAGAGCGTTCAGCAGCTCGTTGGCAGGAGTTTCGCAAGATTCAGCAGGGGAAACATAGTCTGCTGGAAGCCATTCCGCCCAGTTCTCACCAGTGAACTTGGCGTTCTCCATTTCGAAGAAAGCTTCGGCCTTGTCGGCATCATCAAAGATGTCGAGCATCATGCCATCAAGGGACTCGAAGGTCTCCGGAAGATTGTCAGAGGTAGGCTGTGGCGCCAAAGACTGTTGCTTGGCCGGGGACTTCCGTGGTGATGACTGGGGACTTCCGTGAATTGATTGGATACGCTGTAGGCGCTCTGCGGACAGTCGAGCTGGAGTCATAACCAAGCCTAGATCCTTCCGTTTGGTGGGGTTTGGAGAGTTCGCGGGGAAAGACAGACGCTTATCAATCGCGTTGATGCGCGGGTTACGTCGACGGGGAGTAGGGCTTGTTGAATCAAATCCAATGGATGGACTTTCGAATAGAGCATCGAGGTCATCGCCCAGGGTGGGTGCAAGGTTCTCCTTCTGCTGACCCGGCTTGTCTTCCTTTGTGGAGGCAATGCGAGGGCTGCGACGTGGGGAGCAGCTGTTTACCATAGAAGAATCAAGCTCCTTCAGAGGCCCATCATTCTGGGAATTCTGAAAAAGGGACCTTCTCAAGGGCTTGGGGGTGAGGCTGTTGGCATCTGTCATTGGAGCAGACCGGGCTTGCGCACGGCTCACTGGGCTAGACTTCGTGGCACGCAGTGCCTCTCTGGCGTCCTGCTTCGACCAACGACGTCCTGGTGTATCGAAAGTCCCCTCCGACTCGGCACTGGTCGCTCGGGGAGACTCGTTGGGAGAATAGTCCGCTTCGCCATCCTGATCATCATCGTCGTCATTGTCCATTTGGGGGGTTTCTCCATCGGGATGGACGGACGACGCTTCAGTAGGTGCTGGAGAGGAAGCCGAAGGTTTCTTTGGTGCGGCCTTGCTCCGAGTTCTGGTAGCCGGACAGGAATTGGCTTGACTGCGGCTTCTCGAGGGACGCTTTTTGTACTTTTTGGCGGGCTTTGCTGTTTTTGGCTTTGCCCATTTGTCCTCCGGGCGCATTTGTTTGAATTTGTGGAGCCATAAGCCACAAGGATTGCAGAAGGTCAACTGCGACCAATCAATATCGTCCTGCTCAAGGGCCTTTTTGTAGATCTTAAAACTTTGCATTTCACCATTGCCATTTCGGTCCACGGCTTCCCAATAGAGCATAGGGGAAGAGCTCATCATCCCTTCTGCGAGGCTCTCGCCGCCCTTGACTGTTTTCGCCCACGCTCGCCGCCAGCTGGCGGTTTCGATGGTGCCGCAATTCTCACAATATGGCGGGATTTCCCCATTAAGAATAGCATTGTCCAAGCGTGCCTTGATGTTCTTCGGCACCGCCTTGGATCCCTGTTTCGGCAATGCCCTTGGTTTCGACTGCTGCTTCGACTGCTTTGGCTGCTTAGAATTGGAACTAGCTGTCTCGCACGGCATGAAAGTGACATCCACAGGCGCAGCAGAACGAGGAGGCATAATCGGGTCGCTAGCGGGGATTGCGCGATACAACTGGGGAAATTCATTAGGGAAGATTTGCGGAGCCGGTGCCAGGGGTTTCGGCGCCAAACGTTGTGTGCCAGAGCTCGAAGAAGGTCTCGATGCCGGGCCAGTGGCTGTGGCAGGACGGGATGTAGAACGGGGTTGGACGGGACGGGAAGGGGCCGCACTAGATATCGGACGCGGCGCCTGCTTTGCAACCTGCTCCATTGGATTATCGTCGACGGGGAGAGGGTCATTGTTGGTTCCCTGTGCAGCACTGACAATGCTGACCGGAGAACCTGCCTGCACGGTAGTGCGAACCGAGCACTTGTCGCGGGTTATCCCACGAGAGGCTCCCGTTCTGCGGTCATCTAGGGTCACAACGGTGTCATCGTCCATGAGTTCATCCGGCCCTGCACTCATGAAGCCGGAGTCATTGTCCAAAGACATGGTAGGCAAGACTGGGCTTGACCTATTTGTCAACCGGCTATCGAAGACTGGGGGTGATGATGGCATGTTGAATGATGGCTCAAAGAGACCTTGATAACGGGTATCTTCAGGAGAGGCGCCAGCCTCCGTGGTAGGGATGTCATCACTCATACAGTATGGAGAATTGTACGAAGCAGGACATGAGGCAATGCTAAGGCTCGACGACTCCCGTAACAAGCTACCGGTGGGTCGACTTCGGCGGGGGAAATCAGACGGTCGAGATATGGGAGTGGGTGGACGGACAGGCTCTTCGTGGGTGTGCTCGGCCGTGAGAGCAGGGTTCACAGGGGTTGGGCGGTGGATCCGTACGGAGGCCGCCGTGCTAGCTGCAACTCGTAGCGAACTTGGTTGTCTTTCGATGTTCATGCTTGACTTTCCGGGCCAGCTTGCTTGATACACCTTGGCCCTCTTCCGGGCTGGAGCCTCGGTTGATTCTTCATCACCACTACCGTATCCTGACTGAATGGATCCTCTTCGGGCGTTGTTGTGTGAAGTGTGCGAGATGTGTGAAAGCTGGGTCTGGTTGTCGCAGTCCCGCATAGAGGCACTCGAGGACGGGCGAATCATATCACTATGGGGAATGCTCTGTTTGGGGTAAGATTGATGATGAGCAGGTGTTCGACATCCACCAGGTGTTGATACTCGACTACCAGCGTATGAGTGCGAAGGCGATACCGAGCGGACCGATCCATTGTGGTGGAATGTAGGGAACTCCCGAGGCGTCGAGCCTTCGCTCAAGAGCTGGTGGAATCTCTCGATCCCAGTCTGATGTATCGGAGATCCATGGTCGTTGTGACTCTGGCTTCTTGAGGATTCCAAGAGGGCGGGGTTTTGACGAATGAAATTTGTCCATGACTGCGTGTCAAAGTCGCCTGAGTTTCCATTGGTCAACTTCTGATGCTTCTGCATCCTAGCGAAGTACTCACTCTGAGTAACAGTCGGGACAGGTACCAGCCGTAACTTGACCTCCAACGTCTCTTGGGCGCCCTTGGAGAAGAGACCACCGAGAGGGCTCTTGCAAACTCGCCCAGTAATCATGGTCCTCGATTGGCTGCTGGGTGTCTCGGGTGTCGATGAGAAAGTGGCCAACACCCCAGAAAGCATGCCTTGCCCCACGAGAGGGGTTTCAAATTCGGAATAGTCGTAGGCATAGACGGTATAATCCTTTCCTAATTGACCCACAAGCTCCGGGCTGAACAAGGAAATGCGTTAGTATACTATTTTGGGCTCGGGGGTAAGGAAGTCAAACCTAGCAGAGACGATTGCCTGAATGCATGTCTTCAACTCGATCACTCCAACGGGAGTGTTCTCATCTAGGAAGGCCGTTTGGATGTCGAGCACGTGTGGCCACCGAGCAAGGCAATTGGTCTTGTTTTCGTTGTCGAAAGTGTAAAGGACTTTCACTGTAGGATAACCATGGTTAGTTGCCACTCAATTACCCTCATTAGAACGGTAGTGGGAAACATACGCCTCATAGGGCGGACATCGATACCGTCCTGAGACTCCATCTCATTAGACTTTGTTTGCCCACCATGCAAGACGGTTGACCAAATTCTGGGGTTGAAATGAAGGATAGAGAGTGAAGGGTATTCAACTATAGTCGAAAGTATGAGACTCGAGGTTCGAAAGTGTTGACAGGTAGCAAGATTCGAGAGTGAGAGCGGAACGAAATTGTCGATTAACGAAAGCCCTTTCACTCAAAACCAGGAATGAACCAGAATATATTGGCGAGCTAGCCGATCAGCAGTGCATATCTAGGATCTGGTCGACCGGGAGAATGGACAAGTTTTGCAGCAACAGGTAGTGGAGGGGTCCTCTATTCTGCAGGGCTGGAATGTCAGCAATTGATTTGCATGCCCTCGCAGAGGGAAGCATCAGTGACTGAAAGGGGAAAAAATGATTCTTACCAATCGAATAGAAAAAGAAGGAAAAAGCAATAGTCTCTCCACTAGCTCTGCATGAGCATACAAGAGCGGGAGAGAGAAAGGTGAGGAAGGGGTGAGGTTTAAGAAGCCTTGCATGCGCGGGTCGAAGCTATATTGAAAGATCTCCAAACAAGCGTGACGCGACGTGACTGTAGCCAATCGCGTCCTCGGGAAATGGCTGGGAATATGTGCCTGAAATATAAGGTGTCGCTATTTCCCTCAGGTGTTCCAAGGTTTGCGAGAATTTCCACGTGACTTTAGCTCTCCGTCAACTTCAACTGTCACACTGCTGCATCAACGCCATCTCTCGATTTCAACGACCTCTTTATATCCACCATGTCTACCGCTCCCGAACCCCAGATTCAGTATGTTACTCTATCAATGAGTCATAGCTCTATCCAGGACCAATCAGCTAACAATCCGAACAGAGACCTTCTCAACAAGCCGAAGAGCGAGCTCACGTATGCACACCCGTTACATTGATTTGACCCCCTCCCTTCCCATGCGGCATTTCTCATTCTGAGTAATCAACGGCCTTAACCCCGGGAGTACCTGCCTGATCCTCGGTCTCACGGGGTTTGCCTACAATTTCCGCATCTCGGAAACTTTGCGACCGACACCTTCACATCCTTATGCACGCTGCGCAAGGTACATCTAGGGGAAAAAAATCTAATCTTGCATTTTGTATCTCAATAGGGAATATGAGGTCGCTCGTGTCGAGGAGCATGAGCTCACCGCCGGTCCCCTGTCTCTCCTACAGACCGCCACGCGCACTCACACCCAGGTCCTGATCTCCTGCCGAAACAACCGCAAGCTGTTGGCCCGTGTCAAGGCTTTCGACCGACACTGCAATATGGTTCTCGAGAATGTCAAGGAGATGTGGACCGAGAAGCCCAAGGGTGCCAAGGGCAAGGGCGTGAACAAGGACCGTTTCATCAGCAAGATGTACGTGCACCAGACCGTGGACGGATATTCGTCCCTTTGCTATTTCTGAACCAGTCTCTAACCGCATTACTTTATCTTTAGGTTCCTTCGCGGTGACTCTGTTATCCTTATCCTGCTCAGCTGAGCGCCTCATCACATTTTCCTCTCGCACACTTCAATCCCCACCTTGGGCATGATCCTGATATCTAAGATCTGCGGGACGGTCGATATCCTGCTATTTGCACAGCATCTCGAACCCATGAAGAATACCCGTGGGCGATTTATCATGTAATCGATCTCGATACCCTTTTTCCTTTCTCCTCACATCCCGCTTTTCCTCCCTTGCTTCTGGTCCCCGCCAGACCTCAATCGATCGATGCTGGTACTCTTTGTATTTGCATGGCTACTTGTCTCCAAGCAACCATTGCATGTACAAGGCTGTCCTGTCGATCTTGTCTTGTTTTTTGATCTTTCAAACTGGGGATGGACTAAAAAAAAACCTATTGGCGTTCAGTTCTTTGCGCGGGCTGCTTGACCCGTTCTTGTTTTTTGTCGAGGGAATCCTCGGGCGGCGTCAACCTGGAGCAGAGCTGGTTAGCAATGAATGTTAAGAAAGATTTCATCAGACCTCTGTAGACGTTCGTAAGCTATTACCTCGGGGCTTCATAGATCTTCGATCTTCTAGTCCATATTCTCCTTATGAGCTCATCATTCCGATATCTCTTGCATTTCAGGGGCCCAAAGCCCAATCCTAGAAGTGTACCTAGATCATCGTATCTTATTCTAGGTTATCTACACCTGTGGGCATACTCGGCACTATACGCACACAAGTCAGGGTTGTCCATGCCAAAGAGAGGTAGATTACTTATATTTCACTATCTACTAAACACAGGCACTCAATACATGAACCAAATAAGAATATCATTATCATCAAATGACCATATCAAGACACAACCATGAACAAGAAAAGAAGTGGCCAGGTATGTCGCTATGTAAACTCAGAATCATAAAGCCCCAGCCCTAAACACCCTCAGCAAGCCCAGTCAAAAACTCAGACAACCCAAAAGCCCCAGGATCAGGGACCTTCCCAATCCACTCCTGCTCACCACCGACATAAACACTCCTCCCAAGGCTCGCCTTCATAGCCTTCGTAGACTCAGTCCCCTGCTGCGCCGCCGCCGCCGCAGCCTTCACATCCCCAGTCTCAAGCAGGGTATCCACAAACGGCGCAAGCGCATCAATAAGCGTCCGATCACCAACCTTGGCAGGCGTGTATTTTCCCAGAGCCTCGAACGAAGACTTCAACGCCTTCGCCCAAATCTGTGCTGTGATTTCCGTTGGCGAGGAAGTGTTTTGCGCCAGTAAGCCGTGTGCTAGCGCGTTCAGGAAGATAGCGTAGATCGCGCCAGAGGTCCCGTCCATTACATTCTCGACGACTGTCACGATTCGTGCGACCGTGCTGACGACGTCGTTTGTTAGTGGAGTTGTGGTGTCGGTGAGGAGGGATTGGATTGCTTCGGCGCCGCGCTTTAGGCCGATGCCGCAGTCTCCGTCGCCGACGATCGTGTCGTAGCGGGTCACTTCGGGTTCGGCTTTGATTACGCGCTGTAGGCCGGCGCCGAGGACTTTTTGGATTAGGGTTGGGTCAACTAGGGTCGGGTTAGTTTTGGTTACCTGGGAAAATGGTACAATGGAAACTTACGCTGTAGGTTGCTGTGGACATCTTCGGCCAGGTTAGTTGTCTTCAGCTCGACGGGATCCGCGTCGCGGTTGTTTTCCCAGGTTGATGTATTGATGGGAGCAGACCAACCGACTGCCTCGGCGGGGGCGTCGAGAAGCTCAAGCATAGTAGTCTTCACGCCCAGACCTGGGTCAACCAGCTTCATCAATGAGATGCTAAAGCCGAGGCCGTTGAGACTCGTCAGGAAAGTGCCCTGAATCACGCGGATTGGGTTAAGCTGGTAGTCGCCCCGGAGCTGGCGGTACACTTCGTCTGTGATACCGGCCAGCTCGAGCGGGCTGACGCCGCCGAGATTGTTGATTAGCAGCACGAACTGGTCGTCCGGCTTGCGGGTCACGTAGCAGCGGTCTGGGTCGTTGTGGTCGAGTAGTTGTAGAAGCATGCTCTTGACTAGCTCAACGAGGTCGAATTTCACGCGGTGTGACCCAGGCTCGTTGTGAATTCCCATGCCGACCTCGACCTCGCCGTGCGGGATCGTGTCTTCGGGGACACCGCGGCCTGGCACGTGAACATGTTCCAGAGATGATCCCAGTGAGACTAGGTTTGCGTTTGCTAGCTGAGCTAGAGCGTAGACGTCTTCCAGGGAGCCGCTGCGGAAGAAACGTTAGCATTAGTTCAGTTAAGTTTAGCATGTAAAACCATGCGATATGTATCAAACTCACCCAGCTTCAGCCAAAGCACCGACCATCTTCAGAATCAATACACCACCACCAATACCGCGACGGCCGACCTTCCCACCCTTCTCGCGACCAACACCAACATCATCATTGATAGCAAAGAATTCTGTCTTAATACCAGCAACACGAGACTTCTCGGTGGCCATGCCAAAGTTCAGCACATCACCGGTATAGTTCATAGGAAGGATCAGCACGCCGTTATCAGTGGGGACGCGATCGATCACCGCTCTGCGGATCTGCTCGGCAGATGGCGACGCAAAGATAGTACCCGCCACCGAGGCATCACATAGTCCGTGACCGACGAATCCTGCAAATGCGGGTTCGTGGCCAGAGCCGCCGCCCGTCACGATGGAAACTTTGTTTGCTCTGCGGTGCGCATCTGGACGGCGGAAAATGATCTTATTCTGTCTGTCCAGAGCCAGAGATGGATTTGTGAGTGTTAGCGAGTTAAGCGCTGTGAGAACCAGGTGGTTCGGATCGGTAAAGAAATGTTTGGCTGTTCAGGGTCAGAATATGTGGGGAAGATCTGGGATCAGAGGGTGTGTGGAGCGTACTCTGCATTGTTGATCAAAAGTGGACAGTTTCAACTAGTGGGTATATTCGACTTCGAATTCGAAGAAAAGGATAGATTTTGATCAGGAATTCAGGAGGTTTTAAATAATTTCTCCAATGGACTCCGAGGTAGAGGGGGACTGTTCGCTAATGGGGGGGGGGATATGGAGGCTCCCAAGACTCCAAGATTCCGAGATTCTCAATGAGACCTAGTAAGAGACGGGGCGAAGCTCTCGGATTGGACTTGAGGGTCGTAGAGGGCGGGGAAAAAGTGGGCTCTAAGATCATGTTAGCATCCTTGTACGGAGTATATGTTGTAGAGGATATGGGGGACTCACGTTGTACGGGGGATGTGTTCAACTCTCTCTGGAGGGCACCCTCTCCCTCTTTATGGAACTTGAGTACGTACATTGTATATAATGGAGTACGTATTCCTTTTCTTTTTGCTCTTTTTTTGCTGCTCACATGAACATAATCGAAGGTCTGGATCTGCGCTTCGGGTTACCCTGTGGGGATATCCCGCCAGGCACATTCCAGAAAGGCGCTTTCTATCGCCCGAATGGGCCTTTTCACCGCTAGGGAACATTCTTGGAATTGTATTTCGGAGCACTCGGACTCGTTGCATCATCTAGAGCTGACTCTCCACTCTCGCCCGAGTGGACTTTTGTTGACCTCAACTGAGTAGGTATGCCGGCATGCCGGCATTCTTGGTGCACCTACCACCTCTTACTTTGCTGAGCTATACAACGTATACATTATAGACATTCTAGATGTATTCTTAAAATAGCTATTGCGCCTAATATGCTTTGATTTCGGCTTCTAATTGAGACGCTCTTCACTATAATACTTATGATATAATACTTCGTATCTCAATGCCAATCACAATCCCAACACAACTGCCCCTAGGGTAAATACTGGGATACCGCAAGACTGAGGTGGAGACATCATGAGACCTCGAAAAAAAAAAAAGGATCTACAATATACATACGAAAGGGGTATCCGGGTTCGGATCTGCTGTCAGATCCAGGGGTGTTGTGGGGATGTAGAGCTCCAGGTCATGGGTTCTTTTGATATTAATCTCATGTAGTTCAATTGGGCTAAAACTGTTGGTATAAGATGCATTCGGGTTCTTTAAAATATGGTTCGAATTTATCCTAATATTTCATTCTATAAGTATTCCATAGCTAATTAGTCTGGATGAGTACAATACGGAATTCCTCTTCGGTCTACCCCTCTACGCGAGCTCTCTCCATAATTTAGTGGTTTTCGTAGCTTTTGCTTTGATTAAGGACCATCGGCCAGCGCCGATGTCAAGCTCGGTATCTCTGCATTTTTGTACTATAAGTGGCTTGGTGGGACCGGAGCTACTCCGTTGTTTCTCCAAGGCATAATCAATTGCCGGATAATCATCAATTGCTAATATCTGGGTAAACTGCGAGGATATGGATACTTCATGATTCGGAAAATATCCGAAATCCTATTTTATTCTAGGCATAAAAGATGAAGTCAATTGCTAATTGGTAAATTGGGCTGTCAAAAATGGCTGGATTTATGCAATCTAAAATATATATCACGTGTGCATAATATCCCTATTCAGGGCAATGGATATTTGGTCTCTACATTCTACAAAGTTTTTCAACTCCTGAATACCAGAACTACCTATATGGTGCCGTGTGTATGGATGCTTCATTAAATTTCTCCATAATTCATGAATCCTGTACTGACTTAATCAGGAAACTCCTGTTGATCCTAACTGTCGGTTCATTTCTGCCCCAGATATTGCGTTTCCAGAAGAAACAGACCATCAAGGGAGTGTCTTCACTATACATACTATGGAATTTGATTCCCGCCACTGAACAATTTACTATCTATATATACGGAATATATACTGAACGCGATCCCGATGGCAACATTTTTCTACCTGACCCCCAAGCGCCGGGGACCGATTTAGTCTTTGGCACTGCGTTGTAGTGACAGTACTTTTCTTGACGCTGTGAGATCGTGTTCTCCAGAAGCAAGCTGTACAGAGCCTAATTTTTCCTCCAAGGCTCACCCAGGTTCTTCTCTATAGCATAGTAGCAGAATCTCCTTAGTCGTTAGATACACTAGCTTCCTCCCCGTCTCAATCATTCCTTTGTGATTATGTAGCGATGCTATCTTGACGATTGACGATGAACCGCGGAGGATTTTGTCAGCAGCTTTTTACGCACTGCACTCTATGATAACCTACCCAATTCTTACAGCTATTGGCGTTTGGGGTATCTACCGTCAAGCTCGTGAGATTTGGACTATACCCTTTCCAAATGCGCTGAGCTCGAAGGATCTGGCTATGAAAGCCATTGTTTTCATGCTAGTTTCATTGAGGTCGATATGGAGTCTTCCATTTACGTATGAGAAATTCAGTCGACGGGATCTTAATTGGGATAGCTTGTCTGTTTGGTACGAAGTTATCGGTTGGACCATTATTGGCAGCTTCGTCTTCGTCATCGGCCAGGCCAGGCAGGGCTACTGTTATTGGCCTTATATCGCTCGTCCAGAAAAGCCAGTATACAACAAGAAGCGAGACGGAGCCACTCTTAGGGCGTCAGGCATAGGAATAGACGTTCAGCACAGCTCTGATCACCGTGGATTCTATCTTGGTCGCATTCATGGTGGACCATTATTTGACTGAATTCATACAAGCACGAGAACAGAAGGCGCCGATTAGGGGAGATGGGGTGAGCAGACCAGGCTGAGCCGCTGTACTGTGCTCTGGGAGGCTATAATATTATTACCCTGAAAATGTAAACCCCATATTAAATATTCAAAACGTGAAAACCATGCGTGCATTCAGTAAAGTACCTACTCTCAACATGTAAAAAATGAAAATTATGCCTTATGACACGTAGCTGTATTGGTTGGTTCCTTCTTTGCGCTCGATATACTCCTTCTCGATCAACCTAAAGGGGAAATCAATGTTAGACGTATCCAGGACGACAGGGCAGTAATGATACATACTTCTCAATCTCCCCCTTAATCTCGGCAGGCTGAAGAACACCCCGAGTCTTAGTGGCACTGATAACCTCCGAGATCAGCTCGGCGTGGCTGAGCAATTTGCGACTCTTCATAATGCGCACGATGGCAGCTTGTGTTTCGAAATGGCGATCGGCCGCGACCCGCTCGTGCGTGCTCTTGGTTTCCTCTTTGGTCTCCTTCAGCTGGATCTGGTTGATCTTGATGCGCATTTGCTTGTCGCTGAAACTCTTGTTGTACGAGAATTGGTCGCTGGAGTTCACATCCTTGCCCTTGGGGGTCTTGGTTAGGACTCGATACTTGGCGCAAGCGAGGGACTGGAGTGTTCGCTTTAATTCTGGGTCCGCTGTGTGTCATGTTAGGGATTGTTCGGCTTTTGGGGATGCGTGGATGGTCCACTTACACAATCCGGTCGCTTCCTGGATCTGGGGGTACGACATGCTCTCGCCATCGGGGATATCGTTAAATAGTAGCAATACAATTGCCTGGAACGAGCTGACTACCAGGTTCTTGTTGCCATTGGGGAAGTTTGCAGTAAGCTGACAATGCGCCAGTTGATGTTTCCAAGTAAGCTTGCGCCCTGTATGTTTGCTATGGTAGAAATCCTCGAATTTGCTGATCGAGCGTGCGATTTTCGATGGAATCCGTACAGGGACATCGGGATACGTCGGCCAGGAGGCCGCAGAGAGCACGGCGACTTCGAATTCGAACCGGCCCTTCCGCTCCTGATCCCCCTGCTGCGACCGTCTGAAGGCCGTCATTTCATCGTTAGCAGTGTCCATGTCGTTGAACATGGACTCAAGGTTATGAGTGAAGCTTGACCCGCATTCTGATCAACCATTAGACAAAGCGCATAACAGTAGGATTTGCGATACGACAAACCGTTCTTCAAACGAGTTAACATGCTCTTTTCCGCATCGTTGCTCGCGCTTCGTTTCATCAAGAGACGCCGGGCAAGGTCGTTCTTGTAAAAGGCTTCAAAGACGGCCTTCCCGTGTACGAACCGGAAGAGGTCGAGAACTTGATCAAGCTGTCGGTCAAGCTCTGCATCGTCAGACATGAGGCTTACTTCCTCTGGATTACGGCCGGGTGGCAGTTTGTAGCCGCCCTTAAGCAACCTATCCACGTATTTGGCGATCATCTCACCCGACTTGGGGTTATCAGTGCCACCTGTGGAGTCCATTTTCTTCCCGCGGTTCATAAAGGCTCCAAAGGCCTCGCGAAGCGCGTGACTCAGTTCCTCGTTCGACTCGAAAGCATTGGACAACATATCATCAACCTTTTGCTTGAATTGGAGCAGGTGAACAACCATGTCAACCTCCTTATCTTGATCAAACACGATGCTCTCACCCTCCTCGACAATGTACTTCCTAAATGCAGGTTTCAATTTGAGAGTAAGATCTCGCCGGTCCAGCAAACCGTATAGTTGTTTCAAGGCGGTCTTATTGCCGGCGCGCATTAAACCAAGCACTTCATCTTCGTTGGTCAACACGTCTGTTCGCTGTGTAACTAGAGTCTCGTCCAAGAGCTCGGACAGTTTGAGCTTTGTGCTTCTATTAAAAGAGAACAGCCCGCATCGTTCTACTTCACGTTCGATCAACCGGTGAGCATTCTCGACGTATGTAGCCAGGGATCCTGCTGCTTGTTGCTGAGACCACTCCTTCACAAATTCCTCGGACTTGGCCATGAATAAAGGCTCAAAATCACTACCATAAACATCGAGGCTATGGAAAACATCCATAGCCTCTCTTAGGAGATTCGAATCTGCCATTGCCTTGGTGAATCCGCCTCGATCCGCCTCGATCAAATCATATGCTCCTTTCAAAATCCTGGGCTTCAGACTGGCATCGGAGAAGATGTATGACCGGAATTGAATCAATCCCATTTCACGAATCACCGGTTGTTCTTTGGAATGCAAGAGGAATGACTGGTCGAGATAATAGAAGATCCAGCGAATAGTGACCTGGGGGAGAAGAAAAGTTAGCTATAAACTCCATTCAAAATGTTTCCTTGCCACATACTAGTTTCGAGTGCCAGGCCGACCATGCCTCGATCACTGCCCGCAATGAAGCGACATCAGTGCTACCTCCAGCTCTGGTAACAAGATTCGTGCGCATTTTCCCACTAACAAACTCTCTGCACCGGTCCTGAAGCTTCTTAGCCAACAACGCTGCCCGCTCCTGGCGGCACACATTCTCCCCGCCTTTGTATAGCTCTTCCAGCGAGCTCTCCGGTTTCCTGCCATCAAAAATAGCGGTTAAAGCCGCATCCAACTGCGACCACACCTTATCAAAATATGATTCCTGGTTAAGCCGTGGTCCGGTACGAAGGTTTTTGACGACGAGCTTTTTCGCGCCGGTATGAGGAGAAAAGTTACTTTGGCGGGCATTTGCATTCAAGCCATGGGGTCTGATGGGGCCGTTTAGTCCAGACACTCCCCGACTAGGCACGCCGGTCTTAGGCGGGGAACCGGAAATCGGATGCATCTTATGCGGGATCGTTTGGATTGAGGGGCGTGAGGGAGATGGCGAGAGACGAGAACGCTTATGGATTGAATCAAGGTTACGATCTGGTGAATACCTCTGAGAGAGGAGCTCGGAAATGGTTTGTTGCGATCGCGGCTGCGAACCTCCTTCAGAAAGCTTCCTCTTGCCGATCGATTGGCGCTTACCGCTCTGCTCGGTGTCGCCTCTCGAGTTCTGCTGCATCTACCCGGTTCAGCCCGACTGGGATTTGGAGTCGCTCTAGGAAGTCGATGAGAGGTGTGGATTTGGGAGAGGGGACTTGACGTTGTGGTTGGACTTTGGCTCCGCACGGCGATAAGATACGGAGCTACTACCTGGAGGAACACTGCTCAAGTTTATAGAATTGTACTTCTACTTGTTTTTTTTTTACCTTCTTTGGTTCATAAGTCTTGATCTCAATCTCTTATTGAATATGTGCAGTGTAAAATTGGCCATCTTCCTCACTACATGCATAACTATGGAAACAGTACATTAAAGTCGGACCCGGGGGCCCGGGGTATATACCAGCTTACATGCCCTACTCGATATATCATAAGAGGGACTCGATGTCTAGTGTGATGAATCACTGATTATGGGTATTTACAGCATGATGTATGGAGTACGGAGTACTCCGTACTCCATACAGGTTTCTACATACCCCTGCCACATAGCACCCTTACACCGACTTTCGAGCATCAATCTCGTCGATACATACAAAACAGACGGGGCTGTAATGAAGCCAAGGACTCTAATCAGACTCTAAACGGTATTGAAGAGTCTATCAAGCAGGTTGACGAAAACCTATGGCTCATCGGCCTTCTTCTCCATCATTCAAATGGCTACTCCAACGGCGCCACCTGGTACAACCAGGGTGACAGCCTGAGGTTACACTATTACCGATGTGCCTAGTCCGCCACCGTTCCTACCTTTGCCTGTAAATCATCCAGATATTATAAAAGTGTACAATGCCGATACTACAGCTATTTGTTCCTTAGGAAATATTACTTTCTGTCGGCATAGTTGGTGCTGTGAAACTTAAATTGAAGGTAATTATGTATGCAGTTCATGATACGCATTCAAGTAATGCAACGCTGGTAAGTACACGATCATCAGGGCAATGTCCACAAGTTTTTGTGAGGTTTATCTTTTGGAAAAAGAGTTAGTGTGTGCAAGGAGACATAAAGAAGACGTAAACTCATAATAATAATCGAGGAAAGATAAATCAATCAACACGCGGAGGACTTCTCGATTTCTTTCCCATAGGGCTGGCGCTTGTTCTGAAAGAAAATCCAATATTAGCATCTTGCTTCTGTTTCCCCTACTGAGATGTGCAGCTAGGTCGACCAAGGGTAACATACGATCGTCGGCGCTCGCCTTCTTTCCGGAACCCTTCGATGATCTTGGCCATCTCTTTGCGAGACCCACTAGCGTCGATCTTGCGCCCTCCGAGACTCATACTCACCTTCTCATGTGCGCTCGCCATCAGCAACCGCTTCATAAGAAGATGCCGCATGTTCATACACACGTACACCCCGCAGTCGCTACCGCCGTCTTGCTGGGGTGAGTCGTTCAGATGCAGAAACCTAATGGGCATGTTTAGGAGGTATCCGAATTTGCGGGTCACTGTGTCTGCCTCCCAGACGTTTCCTTGGTAGAGCGAGTCATAGTGGAATGCAATGCGGTCGACGACCGAGATCAACAGAAGGGACCAATGTGTACCTCCTTCTGCCTGGGAGACATTGCGGCAGTCGTTGATGGGGAGGAAGACGTGGGTGGCTCGACTGAAGTCCGGGAGTGCTTCGCGGAGGGTGCGTGGATCGGGGGTCTGGAGGATCATGAATGACATGCTGGGGCGAAGAAGGATGATATTGGAGGATTTGTATCGCGTAAGGAATTCATGTTCGAGATATCTAGAGCAAGAAAGTCGGGCATCAGTGCCATGTTCGGGACTTTGAAGGATGTCAGACCGACTCTAGGGACTTACTCCTCCCAAAACGAAATGATCTATGACAAATTAGCTCATATGCACCAGCCAGAAGGATTATCTCGCCATTATAACCCACATTATCTGTGAGCCAGTCGTTCTTGAGAGTTTGCATGTCCTCTCTTGTCACTGTATGCTCGTTAGCCACCTAGAACCTCTCTTCGCTTCGGGGTTGATTCCATACAGCGGACATCGTAATCTATGAGCACCCAAGGACGACTTGTAAGTATACCATCTCCAGATCACCAAGATAGCAGGTTCTGCTCCAGACACTTACAACTCAAAAAAGCATCATCTGGGTTCAACTGCGCACGTCAGTACTTGTGTAGCTAGTGCCAAATCGAGCCAAACTCACCTTATCGCCAAACCGCCCGCGTACCTTGCGCAACATGATGGTAATATGATATGTGTGTTGAAGTTGATCACAAAACCGATTTCAACCCGATGGAATATATGTCCGTGAAAGCCGTGGCAAGGAAAGCTATACACTGCACCACAGTCGAGAACGCGCAATACGTTCCTCAGATAGCCAAGACAAACCCCACAAATCGCGGTTCTGATAAACAGGGCGGATCCTTGTGCAGAACTTGAGAGAGCTCGTGACGCCCCGCAATGTAAATGCGATGCAATGTGTAATCCCGTTCGCAGTGGCGAGCAAGGTCGGAGGCAAGAGACGTCGGCAGTGTCCCGAGCGAGAGGCTCGAATGTTTCCCCCGTTTCTGCACTGGCGGAGTGGGAGTGGGACCGGTCGGGACCTCGGGATTGGGCGAGCGCTTCGGAGGGGAAGGCCGTCAGCCTTATGGCTGGCGGAGAAGAGAAGTGGAGGATGGATCAAGGGCTTGAATGCTAATGCTGGTTTCAATTGTGCTTTATGGACAATAGCTGAGTAGAGGAGTATGCCAAGGTTGAGAGTGAAGTAGATTAGGCAGTGGCCATGCAGGGGAGGGCTAGACCGAGTGTTAGGATGATACAATATCAGACACAGGAACAAGAGGCAGTTCTGACCTGGAACACAAGGCAAGGGACAAATCCTCAAAAGAACTGGACTTCAGGCCAAGGGTTGATCAGCCTGCGTCACATGTGGGGTCACATGATGGCTATTGGATCACTTCAATATTGATACTATTACAATTGATAAAGATATTTATAGGTAATTCATTATATACTTTGAATAAGTTTGAATTTATTAAAGAATTGAATTCAGAAGGGGTATCTAAACGTGCATCCCAGAGCTCCAGTAGAAGAAGAAGTTCAGAACATGCGCGGAGATGGGAGGAAAGGAACGCACAAAATAAAAGATCAAATAGAACAGGAATGGGAGCAAAGCAACAGAGATAAACAGGAAAGAAAACCATAAGTCATCAACATGAGATGATGCCGAAGCCAAAGATCAAAGCAAGTCAAAGCAACAAAGCAGCAACATTGCAATGTGGTAGCTTTCGTTTTGCCCCTGGTCTCCAGGGATATTGGTATTATTTTGAAATATGAAGACAGATCAGAAAGAAAGAAAGAATCAGGCAAAAGCAACATGGAATATGATCCTGTAGATCCTGCAGTTAGTATGAAACCTTAGTGTTATTTGTTTGTGTTCGTCTTTTCCTTGTAGATTTTCGAAAAACAGTTGACGAATACATCGAAAACATGGTGTGAAATTGTTGTTTCAGGTGCTGAGTCGGGCAAAATGCTTGTTCCAAATCCACCCAACTGTCCTGGTGGCATCGTCCTGATTGCGGGCAAGCCAGAGCTCGCCCTTCTCGCCTATGACGTCGAAGATATCGCCGGAGGCGTAAGTTAGATAGGGATATCCGCCCTCAGTGCGAGCGTCGATGTTAAAGTCATAAACACTCGCCGCGCAGAACAACGTCGCAGGACCCATAGGAGGGGCGCTGCGTTCAAAGTGTCCATCCACAACAGTTTCACTTGGCGCATCCGACATGGGCATGGCGGACGAGAAGAATCCCGAATATCGATCAGTCGGGGAGGCTGGCGCATTGCTCGAGTGCGAGGAGCTGTTGATCACATCCTCCAGGAAAGGAGTATCTAGGCTGAGTCTCGGTAGGCTTGGGAAAGGCTCGATGTCGCTCGTTCTGGCAGGGGCGGGAGAGCTGGTGACTTGCTGTAGTAGTTGATTTGGAGTGCCTGGGACGATTCGGCCAGATAGAGTGGAATCAGCCCGGTAACGGCTGCTGCGGCTGGAGTGGCTTTCCATCTGGGGGGACTGGAATGATTGGCTGCCGACGCTGAAATCCCGGGAAACCTTGGGTGAATCATCGTTCATAGACCCAGGTCGTGCGTTTGAGCTATTCACTGTGGAAGGACGGCGCGGCGATATGGGGTTCTGCTGTCCACTGGGCGAAAGTGGGATCAAATTGAGCGAATGAGCCATCATCGCCCCATTGCAAGAGCTTAGCTCCGCAATTCGTGCCTCCATTAAAGTGTGGTCACTATTGAAGTCGCTGATAAGCCTGTCGAGGTCATTGGGGAACAATTCCACATGAACGCCAATCTTTTTCTGTAGAACGCTGAACCACACTGTTTGAATTTCGATAAAGTTCTTCAGACAGGCTGCCATCAGTTTGGCAGTCAACGCATAGAGCTTAGGCAACTCATCCTTCAAAGTATCGTTCAAAGCCAGGAATTGCTCCCCTTGCTCAATAGTCTTCTTGTCAGGTTTG
Source organism: Penicillium griseofulvum (assembly GCF_001561935.1). Lineage (NCBI taxonomy): Eukaryota > Fungi > Ascomycota > Eurotiomycetes > Eurotiales > Aspergillaceae > Penicillium > Penicillium griseofulvum. Next base: position 305,511 of record NW_024467471.1, on the reverse strand, counting down.
TCGCCACGGTCCTTGATGGCCTTGTAGCGCGCATATTCCGGGAGTCGCTTGTCGCGCTTCCGCATGACTCGCTGGGGTGCATTGTAAAGTCCTAGTAATTCAACCATCGGATCGATGACCGTTTTTCGGACGACCGCAAGCTGCGTTTAAACTTTAGCATTTTGTTCCAGCTATAGACACGACATAACTTACATGTTCTGGGAGAGCAGTTGTCACAAGTTCCTGAACTGTCACCTTGAACTGATGCCACTTGCTCTCCAACTGTGGATACGGAGATGGTGACATGCTAATAATCCCTTCAATCGAATCGGCATAATCGTTGAATTGGTTCATACATAGTTGCATATCCCGGGTGTAACTCTCAGCGTCGCGCATGACAACCTGCAACTGGAAATAACCGTCGCTAAGCTTCTGCGCTAGCGAATCATAGATTTTATCTTCAAACAAGTCGGAGAGGCCGACTTGCTGTCTGAACTTCTCCGTGCGGCGACCAAAGGCTTTAGACAGACCGGTACGCACATCGGACTGGTTGCGCTTTCGACCGACAGCTTGACCAACAAGGTCTACTCGTTTCTTCAGCTCGTTGATACGATGAGAAACATTTGTGACCTCTTCCAGAGCACTGGCAATCGCAGCTCGGTCGGGATGGTCATTTGGCGTAGACTCTAATAGGTCTCGGAGAATAAGAGGATATTTCAGGATTCTTTGCACTGGTTTAACGAGCAAAGAGTCTAAATCCCAGGCTGTCGTGAGATCCATGGCACCCTTCTGGCATTCGCTCAGCCAAAAGCCCACTTTCGGATTACGTTGCACGACCTGAAGCTTCTTGTTTGCGGCATCGTGGTTCTTCAGGTAGTCGGTGTACACCTTTTCCATCTGCGCCATGTGGGTAACAAAAATCTGACCAACGGAGGTCGCGCGATCCTTCTCGAGTTCTGACATTCCCGCAAGCTCGGCTACTTCATCGGCTTCCGGAGTAGTAGAAGCTGCAGGCTGGTTGTTGCGCTTTCGCTTGCTGGTCCACCGTAGAGCCTTTGGTATGACGTAGATGCTTTGAGCTGCTTGCTTGAGATCATACAAGAATTTGTCGGAGAAGGCCGCGACTTGATCGGAATTGGCGAAGAGAACCTTGACATCATCGGGATCCAATACCGTGAGCGAGGTCCTTTTGTAGATGTCCTCAATGATGATCATGTCATGACCAAAGGTGTGTTCTGTATCAACAAGTTCCTTGATTATGTGGCGCCGCTTCTTGAGACGACGTTGTTCAGGAGAAGGCGAATCCTTTGGCTCAATGCGAGTAGTTTGCTCAGTGGACGGAACAAGTGAAGTAGCGGAGGAATCAGCGGCTACAGGAGATTGAATAGACTCCAAATTTTGGAAAGAAGAGTCTTGACTGCTGCTCGGGCTATGTCCCGCAGCTCTAGGAGCATTATGTGCGCCGTCATCGAGTTCAATATGGCCCAATGGCTTAAGCGGATTTTGACCCCCAAGAGGTTCATTATCAATTAGATGAGTTGCCGAGGGCGGGGGGAATGTCGACGAAGGGAAAACACGAGCCTGTGTCTGTTCGCTGGAAGCTTGAATACCAACGGAGAGTCCAAGACCACTGTTTGTACTCGATGCACCCATGTCGTGGACTGCCGAGGGCACCACGCGGGGTGTGAGCAACCCTTCAGTACGCATGCCATCGGTTTCAGTGTTGGGGGTCATAGCATCATCTTCAGCCGCGATCTGCATCCAGTCCATGATAGAGGGAGATGCATGTTCCCAATCATCACGCCCAACCAAACTAGCTGTGTGTGAGAGTCTATCGGAAGCACGTGGTATAAGGACTGAATCGTCAGTCAAACTATCGGGTTGCCCATCTGTACGTGTATCGGTGGGATGAGATCGGGGCTCAGACGAGTTGTGAATTGCTGAGCCGGAGTAATGGCTACTGCCTCGCGTCAACTCCTCCAGATAGAGCTGAGTGGCACGCTTCGAATCCCATTTGCCTAATCTAGCCAAGCTTGGGGGGTTAGAGAAGGGTTCGGATCGAAACTGGTCAGATGCCCGGAGTGTGTTCGGTCCCATTACGCCGTGATCCTGGATTGGACCTGGTGATTCGTTGTCTGCTATTGAAGCTGGCCTTGTTGAGACAGCTGAACAACTTTCAGTTGGTGGTTCAGTTTCACGGCCTTGGAGCAAAGAATCATCTCCACTCTCGTCACACTGCTCGTCACAGGTGGAATGTTGGTTTTGTACAGAGGACCACGAACTGATGCTCCATCGATTGTGAGAATGAGTCTTCTTTTGAGCCTGGTTCATTGATGCATGCTCAGCCTCATGAGTATTAGTGCTACTAGACGAATTGTAGTAGGTCGTATCTCCAAGCATAATCTGGATGGACTCTCTGTCGTCGTTCTCTGAAAGACTGCAATCAGGTTCGTCGTCGCATGAGTCGTCACTCGGGCTGTCGCGGATTTGCATTATTTGATCCAGAAGAGTTCGATGAGAAATGCTGGGATTGTCCGGGAGTAGCCCCGGCTGCGGCTCCGGATCAAAAGTAGTGATATGAGTATCGCCGGAGTCTGATGTGGCGGCTGAGTGTGTCGTGTCATCAACGCTAGGCTGTGCGTCATCTACAAACGTTGGCTTCACGCCCTGTGGGAGGCCGAGAGTGGGAGAGTCCATTGTTGTGTGGGGCGCTGCTATATCCGATGCCGGGAGGGCAGTATTGAGGTGCAGTCTAGGAACGACATGGACTCTATTTTCCTTATATTCAACCGAGTCATTCAATTCTTTGACCATCGTGACCATCTCATCGGATGACGGGGCGGTCATGACCGGGTTGGGGGTAATTGTAGGTTCATCCGTCGGTTGCTTGAGATCTTCATTCGTCTTCTGCTCTCGCGCCAAAGCGTGACGACGAAGCTTTGCAGCAGCTGATGTGTCCGATCCTCTGTCATTCTGATCCTTTTCAACCCCCGGGTTACCTGAGTGTCGATTGATTGCCTGTTGAATGTGCCGGCGGCGAGCATCAAAATCAACCTTGCCCAATTCAGGTAATTTGCGTGCAGGACGAGACCGCGAGTCGTTGTGCTTGGCTTGTTTTTGTAAATTCAAAACTCGATCCCCAATTTTGGAGCGTGGGGAGACTGAGGCACCATGTGAGACGGGTTGTCGGGGTCGTGAACTGCGCAACGGAGGCGACTTTTTAGGCGGTGGCTCAGCGATGTAGGCCTGAAGTCGCCGGCTGGATTCGGATAATTGATTGCGGGTTCGGCCAATTGTTAGATCCCGTCTACCACGAGAGGTTGTCGCGAACGAAGCGGGATCGTCTGCTGGCATGCGGGGAGGACTTTGTTTAGGCGACGGAATAGGAAGGCGGCTACTGCCCTTGGGCGGCGAGGTAATGGCAGCTGATCGGCTGCTAAATGTTGGATTGGAGGATGGTGATAAGCTTTCGGGACCGGAAGCAGTGACGAGACGGTGCGAGAAGACAGGAATGCGAGACTTGGAATTTGGACTGTCCGGGGGCGATCCATGGCCGGGCTTGGTCCGGCGCAAGGGCGCAGGTACTGCCATTTCAGGATTCCACGGTTCTGCAAGGGGTTCTCTTATTTTATCCAAGTCACTTTGAACTCGGCGATGTTTGCCGGTGCTATTTATCCCGGCGTGGACGGCCTCCAAAGAAGTTGTATGTCCAAGATACCATGCAGTAGGCGTGAGTGGTGATCTTGCGGGATATTGATCGTGATGCTCAAGGAAGGCTGGGTTTGGGCTTGGAATACTTCCATCCGACCCGCGGCGTTGTTGCAGACGCGATAAAACTCCGTTGTGAACCTGTGTGTTTATCGGCAACAGTTCACCAAACAATGGCCGGCGAGGATGCGACCCTGGGGTCCGTTGAAACAGAGGTGGCGGGATAACACCGTTTGTGTCTAGGGGTGGGCCGAATCTCTCTACCTCTGGTGACGATGGGGTCGAATCAACTATCGGTCGAGGATCGCAGGTGGCCGATTCTGGTAGGGAATCACGATACTGACGACTTCGTGGCAACACCCGATTTCGCTCTCCGTCAACACTTCCGGAAGGGCTTGGTGCCCTTGAGGTTGGACGAGAAATAGATGGCAAAGGGAGGATCTGATCGGAGGTTTTATTGAACTTGTTGACAAGATCTTTGAATGACGGCTGTCGTGACCTTGGATTCGTGTGCAACGGGGGTATATTGGTAGAGGGAGCTCCTAATGTTGGAGAATCTGAGGTTGAGCGATATGGTTGACGTCTAGCGCGCGATGACTCCAACATGTTTGTTGGCAGGGGTGACACTTTGTCACCGACTGCAGGATAGTCGGCCGCAGCCATGCCCGTTATTACATCGCCGAACCCTTCTCTTACATTGGACGAAGTCCCTGACAGGGATCCACGCTGGCGATAATAGTCAGCAGGGTCTGGAGACTCCCGCCCTCTACTATCTTGCAATTGATCAACCGACAGGTGATTCGTGGAAGTGGAAGAATTATGGGGTCGAATGGAGCCCGACAGTTGTGGAAAATACGTGGTCGATGATTGTACCTGGGAGGAGAAAGAGTCGGTCGGCGAGTCTAAAGAAGTGGTAGTGTGATCATTGGCAGATTGGCCAAATGCCGGGGCCGACGATTGTCGCCCAAACAGCGGCGGCTCGCGATACCGGACATCAAAACCCTGCTCGTCACCGCCAGACATCTTGCATGCTTCAGGCCGACAGGTCGACGTGGACTGGTCGCGGCCTTTCGGTTCTGGACGGGTTGAGTTGGTGCGTTGTTCCGGGATGGTCGCCCAACGGGAATGTCGCAGGTGAGTCGATTCAGGCTACAAAGCAATCCTCTCGGGTGGCGTCCACCCATTCAACATTCATGTTTTTGAGACACATAAAAATAAAAATAAAAATAAACCGATATCGAGGGGATACCTAGGTATGTCCCCCGTCGAACCTAAATCGAAAAGGTTTGGAGTTCGGATCGGGGGAATCGGAGAATGGTAGAATGGTGAGATCGAGGATCGGCCGCTTGCCGAGATTACACTGTAGCGAGGGGAAGGGCGAATAAGAGGGTCGAGCTCAAAACTGGTGTTTTGTCTATGAACAGTGGACGCTGATAGGTGATAGAACCTAGTAGTTGAGGGGTTTGAAAGTGAATCCTGGCGGTGGGCCAGTTTGTTAGCTCTCCGGGCCAATCCGTTTTGATCGGGCTGACATACACTAGGGACAATAAGTTGAAGTTACAGTGTCGATCTTTTTTTGAACAATATTTTTGTGCAGGAAGAGTTGTGAGATCGAGGAAAATATTTGGGACATAAAGAAGAGAGAGAAGAGAGAAATTAGATAGGAAATGCTTAAAGTGAAACTGATGGAAGTGGATTTCTTTTGTCTTCATTGTTAGGGAGATAGATCCATGGATCCTATTAAATGGTAAAAATGATACATCTGTAATTTCACATAAATATTCAAAGTTGTAAGTATTTTTTATATACGATATAGATAGTGAAATACTTCTATATACAATACAATACTGTAAATTGAAGTTATTGTACCTCGACATCTCCAGGAACGAGATTTGATCCCCTGACCCATGGATGACGCAGTGGAGACGCAATGGCCAAGTATCTAGACCGTCTGGTTCCATGGTTCAATTTGTTGTTTAATTGGTAGCGTTGATTGGTGAGTTCCTGAATTTCACGTGTTTTCAACTCGTCCCTTCTAGATATATACACACATCTTCAACAATAAAGAGTACAACATACAAAAGTACTGATATTAGCAAGGTGCCCAAATTGGCAAAAGGCGAGAATATATTCGCCCTTGTTTGCCGAACCTTGACGCGTCGCGTGTCATTGGGAACTCATTTAACCCTATTGCAATGGAGTAAACCATCTGGGAAAACCACAAGGGTCCTGAAAAAGAAATTATCTAATAGTCCAGCATGGGCAAGAAGCGGAAAAGACCCATCAAGGACCGCGGTCCCACGTCCTCGTCTCACATTGGTATCACCACATCTCCCGGCCGTTTCAGAAACCCCCATGGCCCAATTTCCCTGGAAACAAAAACAAGCCATCCCGTTATCTCCCTGTACTACCGACATGTCGTACCCTTGCGGGAGTACCTGCTCCAGCAACTTCCCGTGACCTCCAAATCGCGTCGGCGCCGCATCCTGACATTGGACTCGCGTGAAGACCAAGACTCCAATGCACAATCCGAAACATTGGCGGAATTGCTAGACTCCACCCTGGTGGGTGTGTTGAAGGAGTCTTCTGAGACCCTCAATTCGGAGCGACATAGGGAATACTCATCTTTTAATGAGTCTCAATCACGATCGATTCTCACCAGCACCGATACGGGACCAACCTCTCCACAGTCTGAGGTGCGTCCACGGTAGCCGAATCATTTTTAGGTACCAGACTACTGACCCTTGTTTCAGGTGGTTGATTTTGTGATCTGGAAACTATTCAATCACAACAATGGCCCCTACCAAAAGCACCAGCATTTGTTGACGTATGGCTTCCAACGCCAGTCTATCGGACGGAGTGCCCAAGCTACTAGTATTCCAGGAATTGTGTCTCAATTTCGGAATCAAAATGTCGAGGTTCTCACCAGGGGTGCATGGGCAGAGGTCCTTGGCTTGCTTGGTAGTAATGGGGAAGATATTATGATGCAGCTCCTGTTCGATTGCGGAATTTTTGCCGCTATCGATGCTCAAAGGGGTATATACTACCAACTCAGCGGTATGATTTGTCAAAGTGTGAAGAGAGAGAGAGATTGGCCGTAATGTGCTAATGATTTTTTAGGTTTACCGCTCTCGGATCTTGAGCCTTTGAGTGATTCCCTGGGAGACAATAGGTGTGCTGCCACAGCACAAGGCCCAACGCCTATCAGTGATCAGACACATCCCAAAAAGAAAGCCGAACGCAAACAGAATTCCGATAAGACACTCCAAACTCCAAACAGCATTGTGTTTCTACGACGGCGTATTCTCTATGGACGTGCCGAGTCCAAAAAGGAAGTATCCTCTGGACTAGGACAGACACGTACGTGCTTCGTCTTTTGGATACCGCATTCTAGGGTTATGCTAATACCCGCTCTAGATGTTCTTAGCCGCTTCTCTTCGCTTGATTCGATAGCGCAAACAGTCCATGTAATGAAGTACATATTTCCCCGGCAATTTGGACTGCTGAATGTCTTCACTTTGAGCCCGGATGCACGCGAAAAAATGGATGCCTCGAAGAGTTTCATGTTTCGTGAGAGTGAGATATCTCGTTTGGAAGAAGAGAAACGACTACAGCGGCCCCAGCTTGGTAATCAATTCACAGACGCAGATTGTGGCAGCTTGGGAAATGTCAAGGTACCTAAGAGGCTTCGTGGAATCACCATAGAGCTTGTCTGGAAGCTCCGGAAGTGCAACGCACAATGCTCTTACGGACAGTTGCTGCGATACTATTGTCCGACCGAAGTGAGACACTTTCGTTTACGATGGCTAGGGTTGTGTAGCTGACATTTTGCAGCAAACTGGGCCCAGGAGACTTGGCGCATTCGCTGTTACTTCCACACCTGATGCCGAAAAAAGAGAGCCTATCTCCTCTCTCCAGTCAAATTTAGTAACACAGGTGCAAATAAACCGCCCGTCGTCAAGCGATAGATCGGCGCAGACCTTAGGCGATGTCTCCGGATCAGATCCGCATATCGTTGCCGACCCATCTGAAATCGATGCCAATCAACCGGTGATTCGAAAAACTCAAGTCAGTCTAACCGATTATGCGACTCCGGCGTCTTCTGTCTCAGCATTTTGTCGGGCGGTGATCCAGAAATTGATCCCCCGACAGTTTTGGGGGGTTGGTCCGGATGGCATTTCGAACTTTAAGCTTGTCCTAAGACATGTTGACCGATTTATCAAATTGCGCCGATTCGAAAGTCTTAGTCTGCACGAAGTATGCAAAGGTGTCAAGGTTAGTACTGAAACTGATCGTCTGAGACAAAGCCGTACTGATTCACACAGATAACAAGCATTCCTTGGCTGGAGCCAGCTCAGGTCCAGACTACTTCACCATCTGAAACAAGATCGAAGATTGCCCTGTCTGACCTACACAAACGCACTGAACTACTCCATGAATTCATGTTTTGGATTTTCGATTCAATTCTTATTCCTCTTATTCGTTCGCACTTCTATGTCACCGAATCTCAAACGCACCGAAACAGGCTTTTCTATTTCCGCCATGATCTGTGGCAGCATTTGACCCAGCAACCTTTCGGTGACTTGAAAGCAACGATGTTTGAGGAGCTCGAGCCAGACCAGGCCCAACGCGTGCTGGCGCGGCGGTCTATTGGTTTCGGAGCTCTCCGTTTGCTTCCCAAATCTACAGGCCTCCGGCCCATATTGAATCTTCGCAAACAACTCTGGAAGAAATCGACATGGAACCGGGGCATGTACCGTACTGCCAGTATCAATTCAAGTATCACACCTATCTATAGCATGTTGACATACGAGCGCCAGAAAGCGCCAGCTAAGTTGGGCTCGTCAATGCTTTCCGTTGGAGACATGCACCGCCGATTGAAGGCGTACAAACAACAGCTGTCCAAACGGCTGCCCTTGGTCTCTAAACCCTGGAGAACCAAGCTCCCGCCGATGTACTTTGTCAAGCTTGACATCAAAGCTTGTTTTGATACTATCCCCCAGAAAAGGTTGCTCGATCTTATCGAAGACCTGGTCTCTGAAGAGAGCTACCGTATCTCAAAGTACATGGAATTCCAACCACCTGCTCCTACTGCGCAACAAGAAAAACCCACACGAAGATATAGGAGCCGTGCTGCGCCTGCAATGAGACCGCAACGTTTACCTGATTTCGTCAATAGCGGAGGCGCGGCGCGAAAGGCCAACACTGTTTTTGTTGACAATCAAGTACCACAAGAACGTGACGCTGATAGTCTTTTAGAACTCCTCGACGAACATGTCCGGAACAACCTCGTGAAGATTGGCAAGAAATATTTCCGCCAACGCAACGGCATTCCTCAAGGCTCCGTGCTATCCAGCATCCTTTGCAATTTCTTCTACGCCGAGCTGGAGCGAAAGGTACTGGGTTTTATCAAACCCGAGGATTCTCTACTCCTTCGACTCGTGGACGACTTTCTCCTGATCACGCCGGATGTAGCCGTGGCAATGCAGTTCCTGGAAGTAATGATTCGGGGTCAACCATTGTACGGTGTGCAAGTCAATCCAGCCAAAAGCATGGCCAATTTCAGCGCAGCGGTTGATGGCATTTTGCTCCCCAGACTTGAAGCGGGCCCATTATTCCCGTATTGTGGTAGTCTCATCGACACCCATACGCTTGAATTCCACCGCGATCGCGACCGCATACTAGAAGGGGGCGAATCAGCTGCTGCTACACTCTCCAACACCTTAACCGTCGAGGCCACTCGCCTCCCGGGCCGCACATTTTACCGGAAAGTGCTTTCTTCATTCCGCCTGCAGCTACATCCCATGTACATCGATGACGAGCATAATTCGCGCTCAGTTGTTCTGGCCAACCTCTACTGCAGCTTCATCACTTCTGCCATGAAGATGTATCGCTATATGAAGTCCCTTCGGGGCCGTGCGCACCCCGGCCCTGCCATCATAACACAGACCATTCGCGATCTAATTTCGCAGACGGCTGACACGATTCAGGCCCGGCGTGCTGGTAATTCAGAGTCTTCATTCTCGTGTTTTGTCCAGCGATCACACCTTCAGTACCTAGCTTCTGCGGCGTTTCGATTTGTTTTGAAGCGCAAGCAAACGCGGTATTCAGTGGTGCTACGCTGGTTAGACTCGCTGATCAAAGATGCTCGACCTATGTCAGATTCCGAGGCTTTAAGGATGACGCAGGTGGTGAAAAGGGGAAACGCAATGTTTGAGGAATGGCGCTTCTAGAATATGGAGTGCTTGGAATGTTTCCAATTAAGTGTAATTGTACCAATTACTAAATTTGTACAGTTGTATGGAGCCAATTAAATATTGCATACTGTGCCACATCTTATTTACACAGTACAAATCCGACTGAATCCGAAAAGAGGTCATGGTTCAGGGGTTTACAAGATATTGTTCAGAGACCCAAGGGCTGTGTAGGTATATCCCTTCCCATCTGGGAGATCGGTTTTCTCCAGAAATGTACTCTAATACTTGCTTGGTACTTCTTTATCCCCCTTTTTGAACTAGTGGTACAAGGTATCACCGAGGTACCCCCCTGTTCTCGGCCAGACCGATGCGGCCTGAGGCTTCCGCTTGCAGACTTCAGCATCACCATTTCTTCTTTTCACTCTCTTTTGGATTTCTCTCTTGTCTCTCGTTTGAATCTTCTCCTTCTTCTCTGTTTACTTTTTCCCCCACATTCATTTCTCCCCTTTTTTTTGTTTACGCTCTTCTCCCTTGGCCCCCGATGGTCACCCCGTAATATCCTCTCATCCCTATTTACACGACTACACCTGATCTGGATCTCATCAGGCTGCGGCTGTGCCTGCAATTCATTTCTACATTAATTGACTTCTATTGCGGTGTTATTGTTCCTCTTTGACCCTCGGTCACTCTTCAACCCCGGTTCTCGCGTTCATTTTCGACTTCCGACCATCTCGTCGATTTCCTCGCCGTTTTTTCCCCCGGGTAGATCAGAACTGTGGGGGATCAATAAGTCTGAATAATTGCATGAGACCATGACTACCATTTGCCCGACACCTAATTCTCCCCCCGAGCTCTCCGGGTCCAAATCCTCCAAATCCTCCTCGTTTCATTCCTCCTCTCACCCAGACGGTCCGGACAGTATCTTTACCGACATCTCGAATTTCGAAGACATTGGCTTGGAAGATGACGCTGATTTGTCATATGCCGATCAGACAGGATCGTACGGCCGCGCTGGGGTAATGGCACGGTCGCCCGCCGCTAGAATATCAAGCAAAGTCCCTGCGGCCTCAACTCGCGACTTGACCGCTACTCCGAAACCTCGCAGAAGCCCCCTACCGCCGATTCAGAGTGGATCGGTCAAGGCCCCTCAATTGACAAGCTCACTCGCAGTGAGAACTGGAAACCGGAGAGTTTCGGGCAATACACTGCAGTCACCCGGTCTGGCACCATCGCAACCTCGCCGTTCACGATCTGTCTCACCACTACGGCCGACATCCAGCCGCTCCACCTCGAGCAGCACCAGCCTAGCTCTGTCTCCGCTATCCGCACGAGTGCCCATACAGAAACAAACCTGGCAACCGAATCGCAAATCACTTAAGGATCTGGAGGAAGAATACCACGACTCGGACGATGAACTACCGGACGATGCAAGTCTTTGGAACATCCCTATCTCTCCACGCCCAGTTCAAGATCGGTCTCCATCACGGCCGGACAGTCCGAATGGCCGCAGCCCTGGGGGTGGTCGCAGTCCCGGGAGACGACCACTGCCTATCCAGCATACCGTAGCGGAAACCAGTAAGCCAGCGTCACCCGAAAACACGGCCAAGGCATCCCGCATGAAGCGTATACAGCGATCAAGCTCCGCAGGACCGGAGCGTGGACAACTTTCGCCACGCAATCCTCGCACCTACTCCTACAATAGTTTTCTATCTGACCTGTCCGAGGAGGCAAAGATCATCACTGAAGCTCTGGAGCTGCATGCTGATGATAGAGATCGCAAACGGGAGGAGAATATTCAAACCGGTGCTCCACGGAAGTCTAGCGAGGACTCCCATCGCGCATCCCGTGATGCTACCCTTTTACCACCCCTGCAGAAATCAAATATCATGATCGATCCGCTGCCAATTAGCAAGGAGAAAGAAAAGGTTCTGACGCGGACACGCCCAAGCTGGCTTCCACCTAAGGACCAGAAGGAGGAGAAAAGACACCTGAGGCAGTATCAGCAAATGATGGCCCAGTCTCGAGAAATCGGTATGTGCTAAGAGAAGATCCTTGAAGTATTGTCGGCCTCCTAATTGGGATCTCAGAGAAACGCAAAGCTGCCAAGGATGCAAATGCACAGTGTGAAAAGGACAACACCCGAGTAACGCTGCAGAACATCTGGGATGAATATGTGTACCCGAATTGGGACCGCGCTCTCCGCGAGCCCCGGATTCGCGAGCTATGGTGGCGTGGAATTCCCCCTCGCAATCGTGGTAACATATGGAAAAAAGCGATTGGCAACGAACTAGCATTAACAGAGGAAACCTTTACCAAGGCGCTACGCCGAGCAAAGGATCTCCAAAGTAAGAAGGATGCAGAAAGCGAGAACAACAAAAGGCTACTGGATTGCTTTGAGGCGATCGAAACCGACGTGCCGAAGGCCTTCCCAGATCTAAACCTCTTCCAAGAAGGCGGTCCACTACGGGAAACCCTCATCGACGTCCTACAGGCATACTGCATGTACCGCAATGACGTAGGCTACATTCACGGCCTGCACACCATCGCCGGCCTTCTCGTTCTGCAATTCCCTACTCCTGCTTCCGCCTTCCTCGCAATGGCCAACGCCCTCAATCGTCCTTTACCCGTCGCGTTCCTCACTTGGGACCGTGGCGCCATGGCCCGCTCCTATACACTGGCCACAGACACCTTGCGTTACAAGTTCCCCCGTCTACACGCTCATCTGGCCGAAACCCTCCACCTCTCTGAAGCAGAGATCTGGGAGCCGATCTTCCGCTCGCTGCTGACCAACGGCCTGGACCTCGAGCGCATCTCCCGCGTCTGGGACTGCTGGGTCTTCGAGGGTGATCGTATCATGATCCGATCCGCCGTTGCCATTCTGGGCTGTCTCCAGGCCCAGCTATTCTCCTTCCACCAGAATGATGACCAGTCCCGTCTTGCTGTGCGCGACGTGCTAGGCTGGGGTCCCCGCAATCTCGGAACGAACACCCAGAAACCCAAAGATCGGCACAGCGCCCCTGCCGCAGCTGGCTTTGGCGGTGGGCAGATCCAGAACCCCGGTATTGCTGATTATTGGGTTCTTACTGCTGCGGGTAACGAAGATGGATTTATGGATGCCGTTCGCGAGGCTGGGAAGGTGCGCCAACCAGTTTCATAGGCTTGTTTTCTCCGCTTCCCTCCTTGTCATACTTCATCCCTACGATACCTCATCAATCGGGATATCCACTCTCTATCCCAAAGAATGCCTAGCACGACATCACAGCCTGGCCAATCTGTCTTGCCATACTATCTACTTTCAGCCCCGTATACACATATGTCACTCGCTGCACAGCCGTCTTCTGCATTCGTCTATATTTGGACTGAGAACCACTCGTTTCTCTCTCTGGTTACATTTTCTTTTTTCCCCACCCAGGGACTCCAGTATTCTTAGCTCATTGATTGGTCTTTTTTTCACTTCCTGCTTTTTCCTTCCGCTACTTCTCCATCTTGTATTTCTAGCCCTCCTGACTTTCATGCCCTGATGCATCGCTGTTTTCATTGGTACGTACTTGTTTAGTGGTATTACAAGCAATCCAGGTCTTTCTCAATCTTAGATTGTGTTTACTAGAAAATATACTGTTGCATAGTTAGAGGGAGTAGTGTTGGTATTCTGAAAGCCGACTCTCACGACTTCTACGTGAATATTTCCTCAAGAACAAAGCTTGGAAGGGGGAGAGCTATGGCTCTGAAGAGATACATAGAGAACGAAGATATGGGTCATATATAACATTCTTTTTATTGGTAACTATGTCCAGTAAAGCTATAAAATTATCGTAACAAGCTATTAACATTGAAATATGGCATATAAATGATTAAACAAAGCAGCATGCAACACATGTTCGGGGATTTCTTTCAGTGGGTATATTTTCATGGGCGATCATTTCCAAAGTGTCTTTACCACGAGATCCGGGCAATAGGGCCCTTGGGGAAGGCTCGGACAAGCAGCTTGCGCAGTTCATCCATACAAAGGACACCCATTCCAAGACCAAGTGGGATGCACCAGAACATGATGGGGACTGAGGCGGTACCGAAGATGCTCTGGATGCCGGGGACTTCAGTGACGAAGATGGCGATGATCAGGGAAATGATGATGGACAGAGGAAGCCACACGTTGCGACGGGCTGGACGGATGGGATCGGCCTGAAGAAGGGACATGCGCTTGCTGCGGACTGACAAGACATTGCCCCATTGCATGATGACCAGGGTCACGAAGTAGACAGACTGGCCGACGGCGACAAAGTGATTCAGCTCGTCTGCGGTGTATCCGTGGAAGCCCTCGCCGTAGCTCTCGAACGCGAAGATGAGGTCGGAGAAGGAGATACCGGCGTGGCGCCACATGTAGAAGAAGAACATGGCGTGGGCACTGAAGGTTTCCATCACACCGACGAACAGGTACGACTGGCCGTAGATGCGGAGGTTGATGAGGTGGTCCTTGGTGGGACGGCGAGGGGGCAGGCTGAGGAGGTCGAACTCTTCTTTCTCCATGATGAGGGCGAGAGAAACGAACAGATCGGTGAACACACAGACAATGATCATGAGGAAGGTACTGAGGGGAGCAGGGCAGCCGAAGAAGACGTTCATGATGACGGGCCAGATTTCGGACCAACTACCTGCTGGGAGTAGGTAGGCGATAACCTTCTGCAGATTCTGGAAGACCAAGCGACCAAGACGAATAGCCTCAATGATAGAGTCGAACTTGTCCAAGAGTACGAGATCAGCTGCCTCAATGGCAACATCACTGCCAGATCCGACTGCTATACCGACATCTGCTGCACGAAGAGCTGGAGCATCATTGACACCATCACCTGTCACAGCAACGACGTAGCCACGAGCCTGGAGTTCTGACACAATGCGGAGTTTCTGCTCAGGGGTGGTGCGAGCGAAAACAATCTCTTCGTAGCCGCAGACTGTTTCCCAGTCGTCCGTACCCAGCGATGACAGGCTAGGTCCTTCGAGAAGTAGGCTGTGTCGTGAACGGGGGACTTTGGTTTCCATTGTTGGATCCAGGCCATCCTTGAGATCATCGATGGTATCAGGCACGGCTTCTCCGTCATAGATTCCAATCTCTTGAGCGATGGCAGCCGCGGTCAATCCGAAGTCACCGGTAACCATGAAGAAACGGATACCGGCCCTGCGGCAAGCTGCAACAGTTGAGGCCGTCTCGGGGCGTGGGGGATCGACAATACCGAAGATGCCGAGGACTGTGAGATCCTGTACACCGTTCTCGATCATCTCATTGGTGAAATCATTTGATCCAGGGGCAGACTGTGGGATGTAGCGACGTTGGCAGATGACAATGACGCGCTCTGCGCGGCGTGATAGCTTGGCCTGGTAATTCGAGAATTTTTCGCGCGCTGTGGTATCTAGTGGACGGATCGCATCGTGAGTAGCAGACCAGTAGGTAGCGCAACGATCCAAGAGCACATCTGGTGCTCCCTTAACGTAGATAATGAACTCCTTGGTAGATTTGGGATCACGGTGCAGGGTAAGCATCCACTTGTTCTTCGAGTTGAAGGGGATCTGGTGCACACGTTCATATGGAGCCAGGGCAGTCGGGTTGGTCAATCCAACACTGTCACCAAATCTCAAAACTGCAGCATCAGTAGCATTGCCATTGACAGTACGCTCATGAACGGGTAGATTGATCGTAGTTGGGTCGAAGACAGCATCATTGCACAAAACAGATGCTCGGAGCATATTTCGTAGGCCTTCGGGAAGATCAACAGCTCCGAACTCTCCAGGAGTTAAATCGTCGAGGCTATATTCCCAGTCGACCATTCCGAGTGACTTGACAAACATACGGTTTTGGGTGAGAGTGCCGGTCTTATCAGAGCAGAGTACATTCACACAGCCCAGAGTCTCCACGGTTGCCAGTCCCTTGGGCAAAATGTTGGTCTTCTTCATCCGCTTGGCAATCATCATGAGGGTCAAGGCGACGGCGACAGGCACACCTTCGGGAATGAAGGCAACAATACATCCCATGACATTGTTCAGCATGGCCACAACACTCATGTAACTAGGGTGATCCTTGTGCAGCCATCCCAGCCAGGTGAATAGAATGAGCAAAGCCAAGAAGACTGTAAGAACGACAATAATTGTGACGAAGCGATTGATCTCACGTTGAATCAAGGTTTTCTTTTGCTTGACTCCAGCTGTCATGGACGCAATACGGCCCATAACGGTGTTGGAGCCGGTCAGAACGACAACGCCAACAGCATTGCCATTAGTGACACCGGTTCCCATGAGGGCAATGTTGCGAGTCTCCAAAAAGTTGTTCTCGGTGCAATCAATGGCACCTTCAATCTCGTCCGACTCACCTGTTAGAATAGCACGATCGAAGCGAACATCGCCCGAGCTGGTCAAGAGACGCATGTCGGCTGGGACCTTGTTTCCAATTGCAATCTGAACGATGTCACCAGCAACCAGATCCGAGGCAGGGAGGTGAATGAGTTTCCCATCACGCATCACCATGGCTTCTGCGGGGAGAAGATCTAGGATGGAGTTCATGACACGCGCAGTGGACCAATCTTGGAAAGCTGAGAAGCTTGCTTGCAAAGCAATGACGATGAGAATGAGGACAGCCATGGCAAGGTTTTGAGGCGAGGGGGGGTCACTGAGGGGCTTCCAGCAAATGAAGAAGATGACGACTCCAACCCAAAGAACCGAACAGAATCCACCAAAGACATACCAGAAGATCTTCTTGAGGTAATTCTCCTTGTGGTGGGCGATGACATTTTTGCCATCTCGCTGCAAACGTACGGCTGCAGCGGACGAGCTCAGACCAGTACGCTGATCAACATTGAACTCTTGACATAGCTTGTCGGTGGAGATGATGTGGTAGTCCAAGCTCTCGAAGTAGTCTTGGTGGGGCTGCTTCTCCTTTGGTGGGTCGACAATGGCCTCCTTGGGGGCGTTCTGGGATTCGGAAATCTGAATGGCAAGGGTTCGGAACTCAATTGGCAGTTCAGCATTTCCCTGCATACTGCTTCTGGTGCTGCGAATGGTATCACGGCTCAGTGAGCGAGGCCGAGTGACCTGAGTCGGCTGATAGATCGACCGAGCTCCCTCTGCGGTGGAGCCCTGCTCGAAGGTGATCTTCGTGGAGCGTCCAGTACGATCATCATCTTTGAGCTTATCGCCCTCCGACTCGACGTCGACGTCCTTCTTTTCTGGATTCATGGAAGA
This sequence comes from Penicillium griseofulvum, assembly GCF_001561935.1. NCBI lineage: Eukaryota > Fungi > Ascomycota > Eurotiomycetes > Eurotiales > Aspergillaceae > Penicillium > Penicillium griseofulvum. The sequence goes on along the minus strand of NW_024467471.1, from coordinate 288,403 downwards.
GGGTATATAAGAGAGGATTGGAGGGAAGAGTAAAGAATTGAGGGAAGGCAGAGACTATATAAGTACACTGCAAGAGCCCTAGAGAATACCGCAAGAGTAGACTTTGGAAGGATATCTGAGGTGTCAGAGAAAGATAGAAGAGTAAAAGTGTGCGACCATCAGCCTTTTATATAGAGAACCAGGGTTTACGAATTCGATTTGCCTTAACCCAAGCTGGTTAAGCTTATAGTATGAATTGGGAAGGTTCTCCCTGATGCAAGAAATGTATCACGCAGAGCCACGTAGAGAGCCACGCGAAATCGAGGGAACTGCCGATCTGGGAAAAGACGAATGGACCTGAGGGAATAAAGAAAAAAATAACATCCATACGGAGTAGATCCATTAGATCCATACTAATAGAGGGCCCACAGAAAATGATACTTTAACGAGGTACTTGTTTAACTGTGGATATTCATATATCAAACCAGGTACCATAAGCTTAGTACTTTTCAAGCTTATAGTTACCACTACAGACATGTGCTCCCAAGGCTATGGAGATTATGTATATTACATATACATATTGTGACGTAATATTACTCTGAAACAGTTACTTTGAACCAATTATTAATCAGCACCTCCAGAATTGTGACAATACAATACTCAGCCCTAACTTTTTTCTTCTTAGCTACAAAGCTTCCAAGTTTCTTATATTAAAAGAGATTTCTTGTAACAGATAAGAACAAATGCCGCAGATTTCCTAAATAAGGCAAAGTCCAGTGAAAAAAAGAAAAAAGTGTACACAGCCACAAGTTGAGGTGTTATTTCCTGACCATTGAGGGATTTTTCCTCTCCACCGATTCACTTCCCGATTCACTCAAGACCTCACAACAACCCCAATTCAACTCCATATTGCAGGCTTCCGCATTCAAATTTTTCTTGCACTTTCGCTAAGAGCGGCTTCAAAGGATTAGGTAAAATTTAAATTACTCTTTAAATGAGTTGTTTGTCCCGTCCAATCGCAGAATATTCCCGGAGAATTGACTCGTGAAATCTGATGAGCTCTATGTAGACATTTCGAGTTGGACAAGCCATTTCCCGTGTCCTTTTTCACCAGATCTGTAGGGAAGGAATTGACTCTAATCCCGGTTTATAAAAGGGCATTGTATTAATGCCTCGTGGAAAGAAGAATGTTTCCCTCTATTCAATGTTTTTGTGTTCTCCCACGCCATAACCGCCTAGCATACGCGAAGGGAGAAAAACCACACCTATACAATGTTAGCCATGCGTTCTCACAAGACTGCCGATCATCGCCACACCTTGATACGAGGCAACCTCTCAGCTGAACACCACCTGTCCAATGGTACCAAGAGTAGCAATCTACCCCTGTTGAATTCAGTCCCAACAGAGCAGCAGCCCTTGTTATGTCGAGATTCAGCACCATCAATATCTACTCAATCATATACATTCCCATCACCACATCTCTCTTTCATAGACAAATATGGCCGTTACCGCCAGATGGTACACTATGGCTCCAACAGCACAACCCGTCTTCACGAAACCAAAGCCGACAAACAAAGGGATAACCAACTCGTCGCAATCAAAGTCTACAGACGCTCCATCCTGAGAGGTCCCCAAAGCTCTCCCCATGCAACAGCCCTCCATCCAAACCACCCAAACATCCTCCCAATCCTAGACATTCTCCACAACGAACGCGACGAGCTCTGTCTAGTCATGCCCTACTGCGCTGGCGGCGACCTAAACACCCTCTTATCCCGCAAAGGCGCCCTCCCAATCCAAGAAGCAGACTGTATAATAACCCAGCTCCTGCGCGCCCTTGCCTACCTACACGACCATAGTCTGGCACACCGCGACGTCCGTCTCGAGACAGTCCTCCTCACTGCCAGCGGAGCCGTAAAGCTCGCTGGGTTTGGCGACGGACATATCCGACGAATATGGGAGGAGACCAGCGGTGGGAAAGGAATGCTTCCCCCGCGGCCCCGGCCTGCACAATCTTCATGGTCGTTCACACTACCGTGGCCGTTGAATTCCTTGTGTCGCCAAAGTTCGGAGTCTGGCAGTGACAGTAAGCCTGTCATTGCGAATTCGCCCACCGCTTCATTCGTGGGTATGAGACTCCCTTATATACCTCCGGAAGAATTCAAACTTCATTTCCAATCCCACATGCATCGTGATGATAGACAAGATGATGTTGATGAGTGTGATTCTCGTCCTGCGGATGTTTGGGCCTCTGCTATGCTTTATATGGCGCTCATCACAGACCGGATGTTATGGCGCAGTGCGCGTCCCAATCATGAGGATTCGCGTTATCTGGATTACCTTGATGCTCGGACTGGAGTGGATGGATACCCGCCAATTGAGACTTTGGGGCAGGTACGTCATATTATATCTTTTGGGCCCGGAAGACAAGTCACTGATAGATGGTATCTAGAGACGACGCAACGCTATATATGCAATGCTGCATCCCTATTCTTGGAAACGTATTACAACTGCGACGTTGCTGCGATCAGAATGGATAAGTAGTGTGGTGGTTTGCGAAGCCGGGGAAAATGGATACTGAAGGCTAGAATTTCGGTATTCCCTACAGCTTGAAGCTACCTATATCACACACATTGGTCCACGCCTGATTGAGGCTTAAAACGAAGCTGTCATTTTGATTATGTTCTTAGCGTGCTTGCATATACCCTCAGATATCAAATTTGTTATACACAATTATTACTCCTCACAAAGACCCAGCAGCAAGAACATAACCCCCATCAACAACAACAGTTTGTCCGTTCAAGTACTGATTAGTAGCAGCAAACAGCACAGCATTGCCCATATCCTCATCCTTGCCAGGCCGAGAAGCAGGAACCTTCTCCCGATACTTTTCAGCCGGAATGAAACTCTTCTGCCCATTATCACTCTCTCCAGCAGTCATCTCACTAGGGAAGACCCCAGGAGCAATGTTATTAACACGAACCCGCAGGTCGGACGAGCTAATCTCATGCGCAAGCATCTTAGTCAAATGGATCGTCGCCGCCTTGGAAGCATTGTACGCGAAATGATGCTGCGAGACCTTCACAATACCGGAGATGGAAGATGTATTGATCACAGTGCTAGACCAACCATGCTCAACCTCCGATCCACGCTGCAGCAACGGCAGGAACGCGGTTGTCATGAAGAAGATCTGCGAGACGTTGGTGCGGAACACCGAGTCCCATTCCTCGAAGGTGGCACCCGGGTCGTCGAAGAGGGATGTCTGGAGCTTTGATGCGTCTTCCGGCTCGGTTTCTTGCGTTTTGCTAGATATTCCGGCATTGTTCATTAGGATTGAGAGGTGTCCTTCGCGTGTGGTGATCTCCGAGACGAGTCGGCGAATCTCGTCTTTGTTGGTGACGTCCGCTGGGAGAGGGATGATTTTGCCGCTTGTGTTATTGCCGTAGAGAGAGGCGACCCGGTCGAGTTTCTCTTCTGTGCGGCCCGTTATGTATACTTTGGCACCGTTCACGGCGAGAGCTTGCGCTGCCATTAGGCCGATTCCGGAGCCGCCGCCTGTGATCAGGGCCACTAGGTGTTGTTAGAATAGGCTAGAATGGAGTGGTTGTATATGGCTCACCTTTGTCTTTCACATTGAACAGGTTTTCAAGCTTGAAGCGTTGGTTACTTTCGTTGGCTGCCATTTTGGTCTTGTCTGAAATGGGAGATTTTCTGGTGTGATACACTCTGAATTGACGAGAAGGTAGGAGAGAGAGCTTCAGTATTTGGGTTGATGGAATTGATGGAAAAACTTTTTGGTATTTGCTAAGAGCTGGTATGTAGAGTCGCGCCATGGCTGTATAAATAGGCGATTATGATGGGATTCATGGGAATAAGTCATGAGTTTTTGACAAACGTACAAAACTTGTTCTGGTCATATTTTGCCTGTTTCGGTGCATCATTCGTAGGTCATCAAGGTAACTATCTGAAATTCCTGTTAACATATATATATTCCAAGGTTGGATCTTGAATCTATGGGGAAGCACCCTCATGTAGTATATCAGAGTGACGTCATTTCTATATACTCAAGTAGAAAAGACCCAAGCAGGCATTAATAGAAGGGAAAATACATATCTATCTTAATATCTAACCAAGGTGATAGAGACGTCCTACTATCTGCAATTGAGCTTGATAGAAGACCTGGCGGTTGAATATAAAAGCAACTGGGATTATATGTAGGGGGTATATATATTTTTGGGATTTCTCTTTATGTCCAAAAGTTATTTAGAATTCAAGTTAAGAGACAAGATCAAATACTATCTGCTACGTGATACTATGTATGATGCTATGAAATCTCAAACCTGAAATGGCATACGTTCACAGCTTGGCCTTCGCAGCCAACGCCTCACTGACCGGCGCTACCTCAACCATCATCTTACCGGTGTTGGCACCAGCATAGAGGTCAATGAGACCTTGAGGCGCCGCCTCCAAGCCACCAGGCACAATATGCTCTTTGCGCTTGAGCTTACCCTCAGCCAACCAAGTGCCAAGCTCTTTGAGTGCAGCTGGGTATTGCTTCGCAAAATCGAAGACAATGAACCCCTTCATGGTGATGCGTTGCGACTGTTATCAATTAGCCTTCAATCCCCCCAAAAGGAAACCCGAATCTCAAGAGAACTCACAATCACATTCATGAAACTGCCCGGACCCTGCGGCTTAGCAGCGTTATACTGACTGATAGCCCCACAGATAGCAAAGCGGGATTCAGTAGCGGCTCTCGCCAAGCAAGCATCAAGAATATCACCACCGGTATTATCGAAGAAAACATCAATATACTCAGGCGTAGCGAGCTTAAGCTGCTTCTTCCAATCAGCGTCCTTATAGTTGACCGCTGAATCAAACCCAAGCTCCTTAACCAAGAAGTCACACTTCTCCTTACTTCCCGCCAACCCCACAACCCGCTTAGCGCCTTTAATCCGCGCAATCTGGCCAGCCACCATACCCGTGGCACCCGCAGCCCCAGAAACAACAACCGTGTCTCCCTTCTTCACCTGCGCGATCTCAACCATGCCAAAGTAGGCCGTCAGCCCGGTCATGCCGAGCACGGACATCGCGTCTGTGGGCCGTCCGCCGGCCGGAACGGTTATCTTTTGTGCTTCTTTCGCGCTGACAACCGCGTACTCCTGCCAGCCGGAGCCGGCGACGACCCAGTCGCCTTTGCTGTACTTGGATGTCAGGTCGCTGCCTACGATGAGGACTTGGGCGATGCTCTGGCCGCGCATCACGGCGCCTTGTTCGACGGGCGCGATGTAGGAACGCTTGGCTGTGAGCCATTGGCGCATGGCGGGGTCCAGAGAGAGGTAGTGTACTCGTACAAGGAGCTTGTCTGTTGGTACATCTTTGGGGATGGGGAGGGTGTTTACGCGGAAGGTACCGCTGGTGAGAGAGGGATCAATGGCCGGGGCCGGAGGGGTGGTGTAGATGATTTGTTTAGACATTTTGAGGATATTTAGGGATTGGTGAAGAGAGAAGTGTTGTGCAAAAGAGGGAGGAGTTGTGAAAGTATATATCTGTATCGGGGATGTTCCATATTAGGAAAACTGCTCCTTGGACCTCGGCCCCAAGGTAAAAGGTAAAGTGTTGAATAATCAATTTGGAGATGCATTATTTCGATTTTGAACATAAAATGATAGATATGCGTACATCTACAGTATACATAGAGAAGGGGATTTATACAGGTGAATCTATCCGTATCTAGTCCACCCTCACTCATCGTGACATCATTATTCAGGAAGTATAGACCGAACTGTTAAAATTATGAACTGCTATATTTTCTCCTACTAACACTGGACCAATAACTAAATATATATATATATATCCATCTGGGCAATGTCACGAACTTACCAAAGCTACGAACACGCCGATCCAACTCAAACTGCCCGGGGCGCAGTGGGTGGCGGCTCATCAACTGGCGCCCCAGGCCGCCCAACAGGCCTCCGCGACACACGATCCGAGTACGATGAAACCAAGGGCTACAATCCTGCCACAGGAGCCAGTTATTCGAAATCATCCGCAGGCGGACCAAGCCAGACCCGCCAGCAACCACTCTCACCGTCGCCCTCTCGCAGCGATGACCGGATTGTCGGGGATGCGCCACTCCCGTACACTGCTAGTACAGCACAGCGGTCGGAAATGCAGGATCAAGCGGCTTCTGGGTCTAGGGCTGCACGGGCTGGTGAAGGACTTGGGAATAAAGTAAAGGGTGCTGCAGCATCGGTTCACGTAAGTTGAAATCGGGAAACGAGCAAACGGGTCTGATTAGGTTATAGGGTGCTGGAGAATCATTGCGCGGGGCGTTGAATACGGCTGTTGATCGGGCTTTTGGATCTAATGAGGGTGCTGAGAGGAATGAGGAGATTGCGAATAAGGGTGCAGAGGAGATGAGGTCTGGTCAATTTTCGAAGGGGAGAAGATACGTCAAGTAGAGGAAATATCTAGTCACATGCAAAAGACATCAAAAGTCCAACAGACCTTTTCATTGATATACTCGACATAGTAATTATATATCTAGCTAAGCATTTGCAATAGCTTAAATGTTTATTAAGAAAAACTTGATTCTTCTTAATAATTCTTGGTAGTTCTTCTATACTTTTTTATACATCCGACCGACCCGAGAAGGCTGTGCTGAGGAAACCCACATGTTTCCTTTTCTCTCAAAACAACTTACAATATCCCAGTTATAATATTTCCTTTGAATGTCTTGAAGTTTCAGCGCTTTCCTTTCCTCAGCATGGCCTCAATTCCTGCCGACCGACAATATTCCTCCCAAAAAACCACCACAACACTCCCGCAGAAGACATTGTACTCCTCGGAGACATCTTCAAATGTCGTTTCAGATTCTCCCTCCCATTATTCGTCCTTCTCTAGCTCGGATAGCGATGAACCACTCCCACATGCAATTGAGGTTACCGATGAAGATGACGCCGGTGACATGGTGGGGGTTAGCATCGGGCGCGAGCAGAGCCGCATGAAGGCCCGAGCTACTCCCCTAGCAGAGAAGAATCGAGTCCTGGAACATCACGGGACATACTTTACGACGATACCGGATACTGTAGGCGAAGATGGTCTGTTTGCATCAGAAATCACGGCCGAGCCAGAGTCAGTGGAGCAGGTCGAAAAAACATCAACGCCACCATCAGCACAAGCACCAGCACCAGCACCAGCACCAGCACCGCACGAACGAACGTCTGGACATAAGCCTAGGGCGTCATACCCCACCGCACAGTATAAACAACCCGAACCAGGTCACCTTGCCCATGGTCCCCGCAGCGATCTTTTTGCATCTGAAAAGACCGGGTCCAAAGATACAGGGTTGAGCCAGCGGTCTGGTTTTGTTGGGGCCTTATTGAAGAACACATTGCCTCGCCGGCAACGTAGCTGGTCCGGCGAGCTGAAGAAATTCCTGCCTGACCTGACTTCATTGAAGAACCGGCCCTCCCTCTCGTTCCGTGGCCCCAATGGCCAAAACCGAATCCGCAGCCAGACGGTAGCACCCGCAGTTAAGAAGAACTCCGGAGTACCGAAAAGAACTTCATCGCTGGGTGGGCGTCCGCTGCCGTCACCTCTCCCACCAAGCGGCTCTAGCATTGACGATGACGGAGAAGCTGCTCAATCGATACCTGAGCTGCGCTCACCAGATGGAACCTCGGTCGCGAAACATTCCTTCGCCCGGAGGCCTAGTGCGGCGATGCCTGGTCGACCGCCAAGTTTGCGGAGGTCCTCTTCAGATCAATCACTGTATCTGCGTGCGTCATCCACGGCATCATCCCTAGAGCAGCGACCATTATATGAGAATGTACACACCCAGGTAAATAGCCGGTTCAAGGCAATCAAGGATAGTCTCCAAGACTCGAGTAGCAGGCTGCTTAGTATGCCGAACCTCCATCTACAGGATATCCGCACTGATTGGGGCTCTCGTCCATTCCTGCCAGACCTTGGAAACGGTATATCAAATAACAGCAACTTTGCTAGTTCGGCCAAAAAGGAACCACCGCGCGCTGCAAGCCCGCCTCAGACTTCGCGGAATAACCCTAACATAACACATCCAATCTTAGAAGAAGCAATGGCAGAGCTCACCGGCGATGTCGTGATTCTAGGAGGCTACCGAGGATCAATCCTGCGATCAGCTAAGCCACCCCATCGACAACTTTGGGTACCGATGAAGGTTGGCCTGAATCTGCGGAAAGTGGACTTGGAGGTCGGTCTGAACCCAGAGGACGAGGAACGCATGGAAGAGACAATCATTCCATCTGGAGTTCTCTCCCACGTTGGCCCGGTGGACGTCTGTCGACGATTGATGAAGCGCTTGCGCAAGAGCGAAAATGCCCAGCGTGGCGAAATGCGTGTCCACGATTATGGATATGACTGGCGTCTAAGTCCCGAGCTGCTCTCGCGCAGGCTCATCTCCTTCCTAGAGAGCCTGCCGTGTAACCAGGAGCCTGCACCAGGGCAGCCCCGACGCGGCGCTACAGTCATCGCCCACAGCCTGGGCGGTCTCATAACCCGACACGCCGTCAACGAGCGACCAGATCTCTTCGCCGGAGTTGTGTACGCAGGCGTACCCCAGCACTGTGTGAACATCCTCGGACCACTCCGCAACGGCGATGACGTCCTCCTCAGCTCACGCGTTCTAACAGCTCAAGTAAACTTCACCTTCCGCACGAGCTTCGCCCTCCTCCCCGAAGACGGCCACTGCTTCATCGACAAGCAAAGCAAAAAAGAATTCCGCATCGACTTCTTCGACGCTAAAACATGGGAGGAGCACCGTCTCTCCCCTTGCATGGGCCCCGCTCTCCCCGTCCCTCCAACAACAAACAGCACCATCCTCGGCTTCAAAGATATACCCATCCTCGGCAAGCGCTTCTCAATGGGGTTGCGCGACGACTCGGACGAATTCATTCAGGACTCTCACGACATCCCACAAGATAGCCACGCCCTCACCGCAACAGATAAAGGCATCCAAGCCCGCAACGCAAACACGCCGCACAACCCTGCCGCATACGCCGCATATGCTGCCGAAAAGGCTCAAAACCCAGCCGACGGCTTAGTCGGACCAGGCGCACACCCGCGCAGCAGCGCAGCAACCTCCAAAATCGCCACGACGAGCACCATCCCACGCGCCGTAGCGAAGGAGTATCTACAGCGCACGTTGGCAGATACCAAACGGTTCAAGGAGAACCTTGCATTCCGACCTTCGCATCATTCCGAGAATAGGTACCCGCCTGCGGCGGTGCTGTACGGGAAGACGCTGCCGACTGTATACGGGGCGCGGGTTGTGTCGCGTGAGAGTATTAAGCAGGTTGATGCATATGATGACCTTGCTTTCGCGGCTGGGGATGGAGTTTGTCTTGCTTCGGCTGCTATGTTACCACCTGGATATAGGATTATCAAGGATGGGTTGGTGAAGAGTGACCGGGGACATGTTGGGTTGCTTGGAGATCTTGAGGGTGTTGGGCAGTGTCTTAGGGCTGTTCAGAGGGGGAGGAAGGAGGGTGTGGGATTGGGAGAGAAGGAATTATAAGGAATACGGTGTGGGATTTTTGGTTTTTGTTGGTTTTTTTTATTCTTTTGATGATACCATTGGCCATGCGTTTGATGATTTTGGGCAGGTCTTTTTGGATATGGCACGTTTAGTGTGACTGTATCATATTGCGTTGAGCCTATGTAGTTATACATGTTCCCAGTTGTATAGGGGAGCATGAGAGGCTATTCATATAGAAATAGAAAAATAAAGTAATAGATCTCTTTGCACACACGCTATGTAATCCTATCCCATTCTATGTATGTGCTTTTTTGTTCTCTCCAATAATAGAAGTCTCTATCAAGACCAGAAGAAAAGGAAATAGTATCCCCGAAAAGTCCATCACGGTATATAAAGAAAAAAAGAAAAGAAGGATGCTATAAAAACCCCAAAAGAAAACAAAGTATCATCAAGTCTTTAATCCGTGCGTGAGTTGGCAATGTTCATAACCAAGATATCACTCGCGCCGACCTTAATCAGCTCATCCATTACCGTGGCAATGCGCTTCTTCTCCACCATTGAGCTGACAGCAACCCAGCCCTCCTCCTCGAGGGCGGTGATGGTAGGCGCGCGCTTGCCGGGGGTAATCTTAGACGCGACGGGCAGCTGCTCACGCGGGATGTTGTATTGGCACAGGACGAACTTCTGGGCGGTGATGACACCGCGCAAACGGGAGGTGAGGAGGGTGAGCATGTCGTTGTTGGCCTTGCGGGACTTGACCAGCACGGCTGTGCTGGAGACAACGGTGTCGATGGCCTTGAGACCAGCGGCCTTCATAGTCTCACCGGACTCTGAATAGAAGATTGAGTGTTAGCAACGAATTCCGGTTTTCCCAATATTTCAATGGACTGATCATCGCAACATACCAACAAGATCAACGATACCATCGGCAACACCGAGAGCACAAGCAGCCTCGACACTGCCGCCGACATACTTGATCTTTGTGGCGAGCTTCTCGCCAACCTCAACGCCCTCCAGGTTACGGAAGAAAGCCTCGGTGAGGGCAGTGAAGCTGGTCACGACGTTGCGGCCAACGAGATCCTTGGCCTCCTTGAGTTCGCCCTTTTCGGGGACCTGCACCTGCAGCTTGCAGGCGCCGAAGCCCAGGTCGAGGATCTCCTCGACGTTGGAGGTCTCGCCGGTGGGAAGGGTGGCATCGTGCTCGGCGACTTGATCGCGGCCAGTGATGCCGAGATCGACACGGCCTTCGCCAACGAAGGTCGGGATGTCGGCAGCGGGCAGGAAGATCAGTGCGATAGGCAGGTTCTTGACCAGCGCGATGTCGAGGCGGGTTTCGCGGCGGAACTGGACATCACAGCCGGAGAGGAGGTCGAGAGTTGCTTGTTGCAGACGTCCTTCTATATAGTAGGTTTATGTCGTCAGTCTTGGGTTCTATATCTTTGTTTCTTGTTCATGTGGGTATCGCTGCTCGCAGACTATGAGTCACGATTTGGGAGGGAACTTGCTCTTGGGCACGGCGAAGAGGAGACGGCCTTCCAGGCTGTTTAGAATTGGTATGTTAGCAGGGATTCAAATGTAGGTTTGTAATTGAAATTGACTCACTGGTTGACGAGATCCATGGCGATAGAGCGGTGCGGCGCGGGGCTTTCAAGGGTTTGAGGTGGGGGAATAAGCTGGTCGGGGATCAATCGACAAAGAGGTTAAGTCAATTGCAATTCAGAGACAGTGGATATATCTCGAAAACAAGATAGAATAGCTAATATAGTCTAGAGGAGTCAGAGTGGGAGAGAGACCGGAGCTTCTTGCGGCAGAAATTGGAGGGGCAGATTACTCCGGTGACTAGTGACGGGGCCGGGGGACCGGGGGACCAGGGGAGGTACCGTGTTGGTTGCACAGTATAAGCCCACGTGATAGAATTCTCTGGTGTATAGCTATTGGGAGTATCTACATATGTTTGGTACAGACTGTAACGAGTTTTTGGTGTATTCTATAGGATAATTGGCTATGGAAGCCGAAGCTCTAAAAGTTGTCTAATAGTGATGCCGAACGATATCGGAGTTCCAAAAAAATATGTTCTGCCTTATATGCCTGATCTATCGGGTGTCGATCCCCCATCGCTGACTCATATTATGCCTGACGGCTCAGGTGTCAAGCTGGCCCTGAGCCCTCGCGTAATTTGCACGAACCCACACAGGCCAAATTCCACTTCAACACTCTCTTACTTTCAGTCCAACCAACTCCAACCCTCGAGCTCAACGCCCTCTCCTATCCTCCAAGATGGATTCCAGCAAGCAGCCCGTTAAGCTCGTCAAGGTGACCCGTGTCCTCGGCCGCACCGGTATGTGCTTTCCCAGCTTTTTGAAGCTCCAAAACCCACAATTCGATATTCGATATTCGCGGGATGCACCCATTGCGCCCCGGATCGCCCGAAACAACCGATAAAGAAGATACACTTGGAGGAATAGCAATGGCTAATTTATGGTTAATTTATTTAGGATCCCGTGGTGGTGTCACCCAGGTCCGCGTCGAGTTCATGGACGACACCTCCCGCTCCATCATCCGCAACGTCAAGGGCCCAGGTATGCGATATTGATTTCCTTGAACCCGGTCGTCTTTTGGGATCCAAGAGGTGGAAAAAGAAAAATGGGTCTATTCATTATACAATGAAAAGAGCTCCCATGTTGAAATATGCAATTTTCGAGAACCGACCCAAAAGACGACGTGAAAACTTTGCCGAACCACATCGCTAACATTTACTCCGCACCAGTCCGCGTTGACGACATCCTCTGCTTGCTCGAGTCTGAGCGCGAGGCCCGCCGTCTCCGTTAAAATCCACCAAAACGAAATTTTGCTCGCGTCATCTATTTTGTCTCTCTTCTTCTCTCGCATATCCCTTACGACCGATTTTTCATGATTACTCTTCGGCCAAAATCGAGTCCCCCGCTTTTCTTTCTTGCCGTACCTTCAACCTCCTATCTTCCTCAGCCCTAAACCCCCGCGCTGCCCAATCGTCCCCGCCTGCCGATTCTCGAGGGGCCGTTTCAACGATTTCCGACGTTTCGACTGGAGGTGGTTGTTTTGGGTGGATTGACTTTTGGCTTTTATAACGCCGAAAGTCCCGGAAGGTCAATTATGGAGAAACGATCGTGAGAGAGAGGAGCAGAGAACCGCAAAAAAGATAATAGAAGCCTTTTTTTTATTGATACGAGAAAACGAAATCAAGTTCTTGCGCGAGGGCTGGTTTGTGGACTTGTGGCACGGTCTGGTCTGGTTTCGATCTTGGTGTTTTACTACATACACACGTCTAGGCGTGCTTGCATGGGCTCAATGCGACAAACGAGGTTGTGATGTTGTTTCCTCTCTTTTCTTCCTCGTACCAGCTTTCCTCCCATCACTGGTACTTAAGAAAAGACAAACGCCGATTCGAACCAGGCCCCGATCGACAAAAAGAACAATGGAATCCAAAAAAAAAGTTTGAAAACTTCCAGTTCAGCCTTGTCGAGGTCGAGGTTTTGAAAGCGTTCGTAGAGCATCTGGCCAGTGTAGTCTATGTGAGTTTCTAGAATTGCTGTCTAGGGTTCCTAACATGTCTACCAAGTACCCGTGGGCAGGTAGACAGTAACTATTGTAAGATGCCTTTTGCCGCCATCTCTATAGCTATAGCGCTGAGAAAGGGGAAAAGACATTCACAAGATATATAAAGACGTCGCAGTGCTGATCCTCAACACTTTAGGGTTAAAATAGAGACTGCACAAGCGGCTAACTTTATTTGATTCAATATTGATATCCAGGATCTAAAGATCATGCTAAATTCATGCATATGTATGTAACAGTTTAACCGAAAATGCCCAATGCCCCGCATACTATGTAGAATTACAGCTGCTCTGCACTGGCCATGAGCCTATTAAGCAGACTATCAGCACCAGCAGACTCTTCGTCGATATCATTCTTGTCATCAATGACCCGACCAACCGCCCCCAAAAGCCCAGCCAACCGCTTGCGCCGGATAGACTCCTCCAGCTCAGCACTCTTCTGGCGAGCGATGTCAATAACAGCCGGAGGTAAGTTCGCCAGCCGCGCAACATTCAGCCCATAACTTCGATGCGCGACTCCCTCAGTAACCTCATAGAGGAATGTGATTTCCCCATCCCCACCCTTGTCTTTGGTACCTGTCTCGGTGAACCGCATGTGGACATTGCGGAGAGCGTGATCCGGGAAGGAATGCACCATGCGCGACAGATGCTGGTAGTGCGTGATGAAAAGGGTGAGGGATTGAATCGACCGAACCATGTAGTCAAGTACTGCCTGCGCGATGGCAACACCATCATGCGTTGATGTACCGCGGCCCAGCTCGTCAAGGATAACCAAGGATCGAGGCGTTGCTTGCTTGAGGATATCTGCTGTTTCGGAGAGTTCGACCATGAAGGTTGATTCGCCGGCGAGCATGTTGTCGAAGGCGCCCATGCGCGTGAATACCGCATCTAGGAGGCCGAGTCGGGCGGAAGCTGCTGGAACGTAGGATCCGATCTGGCCCATAATTGCGATCAGTGCTACCTGACGCACATAGCTGGATTTACCTCCCATGTTTGGACCGGTGACGAGGAGCGCACGTGTGCCGTCGTGCTGGAGATTTGTGTCGTTGGGTACGTATGTGTCGGTAAGGAGTTGCTCGACCATTGGGTGTCGGCCCTGCTCAATGTGGAGGCCTGCTTCTTCTGTGTATTCTGGTTTGACATAGCCTGGTTGTTGGGCTATTTCTGCGAGAGATAATAAGCAGTCGAGTGTTGCGAGGGATTGGATGCAATCCCGGAAGGACTGGTATTGCGCTGCAATATCAGCTAGGAGAGTTTTGTATGCTTGGTCGCAGGCTGCTGCTAGGGCTTCCTTGTGCTGATCACGCTCGCGGATGAGCTTGATGACTTCTGGCGTGTGGAAGCGGGACACTCTTTTTGTGCCGCTGACCTTCACCCACGATGCTGGCACGCGCTTGAGTGCCGGGGAGTTGTTTTCGATCTCAATCAAGTACTCAATGCCGGAAACCGTCGAGTACTCGACTTTGCCTCTTCCAATTGTTGACGCCGCCTCTTTGCGATGCTCTGATAAGCCATGCTCAGTGTCTCCAATTTGGAGCTTGAGGTCACCAATTTCCTCGGTCTCCTCCGCTTCGCGAAAGAAGGTATATTTGTCATTGGTTCGTGCAGCATGCATGTTGATCTTATCCAAAAACTTAACGACCGATGCTCGGATCGTGGGCAGAGAGGCGATGGCCTCGCTCACCAGCGGTGATTCAAAGCCCGTCTGGGCAGGTGTTTTGATATCTGCAAATTCCATTGCAATCATCTGCATAGCTTGCAGAACAGTGAGAAGCTCGGGTCGCTCACACTGGGCGTAACATTAGTATAGGTGTGGTCATCATAATAGAAGTATTACCTACCTTTCCGTAGTAAATGCGGATCAGACTCTTCTCAAGATCACTCTTGACTTTGCGTAGCAACCCTCGCACTCTCTCTACTGGAACCGCTCGCGCAGGCTCAATAAGCTCTTCCACGGCATTTGTTCGTTCCTCGAGGCGCACCTTGTCCAGCAAAGGCCTTCCAACCCATTGCCGTAACATGCGTTGCCCGAATCGTGTTTGCGTCCGATCCAAAGTCCAGAATAAACTACCCTTTGTCGAGAGATCAGTCTGGTTTTGATAGATTTCTAGACTGACCAGCGTATTTCCATTTAGCAGCATATGCGAACGAGCAGAGAATGGCTGGAAATATTTTGTGAGATCGAACACATGCTCCAGCCCATACTCAGTCATATGTTCGATCATAGAAGACAGACAGATAGTCACCTGCTCCGAGAGGCCAAGAACGTTTTGAAGCAACTTCGCAGCTTGAGTATCCTCCTCGGTACTGGTAGCCTTCATCTTTCCTGCATAAAATCCAGATACATGGCTATGTGCTTCAGCAGCGGATGTTTTCTTCTTCTGGGCCCGTTCAAGGCGCACGGCGTCCCCAAACACATTCATCTTGCTTCCAGATAAATGCTGCACGAGCTTTTCGCTAGCTCGAGACATCTCTCCAACGATCAATATCTCGCAGGGAGCAATATGCAATAATCGTGTCTCAATCTCGCTCCGCATGAAGCCATCCTCAAAGTCATCGTAGATAACGTCACCTGTAGCCGGTTGGACAGCGATAATACCGACATGAACTCGTTCGTCATTCCCGGGCCCCTTGGCATTAGTCTCCGTCATACAGAGCATATATCCAGTGGCAGGGGAGGCGCCCCCTGCTGCCGGTGCCGGACCCTGCAGACCTTCAGCGTCATCGATATAGGTTCCTTTCGTGTAGAGGTTGGTTAATTTGCGAATAAATGGCGCATTTCGATTATCACCCGCAGCCTTGAGCGCAGCTGTTTCGATCTGCCGCACCACGCCAACCTTGTGACCGGCTGTAACGAGTCGCTTCACATGTACGTGTAATCGGTGCACAGGGATACTAGCCGAAGCAAACCGGCCAATGTGTGCCTCGGATGGATCTGCAGAATGTCCTGTTATTAGCACGTTTTCGGTATTCTGATACGTAGAGATACCTACGTTCGTCGAATCTGAACTTCCCCGGGATACACACGATGCCTAGCTCCTTGGCCGCAATGCGCGCATCCTCTCCGAAGAACCGGAACTTGTATCCCACTTCAATTACCAACACCGTGTTCATATTCTGACGCTTGATCTCAATGACCTGCTTCTCCATGGGCGTGAGCTTGCTCGCGACTTTCTTCGCACCCTTGCCTTTGGTCGGGGGTGGTGGTGCAGGCTCGTCGTCTTCCTCCGCCTCTGCAGCTTCTGCCTCCGCCATGGCTGCTTCGTTCGCTGCGGTTCTCCCAAGCCCAACCTGGCAATCTAACCCACCGAGCTTCCGGACGAATTGCTGGTGCAGTTTCTCCTTCTCTTTCTTTCGTTGTTCCTGCTCTGGGCCTTCCTCTGTTACGACTGGCGCAGCGGCAGGAGAGCTCTGGAACTTGAAGATATCGGTACGTTGGCTGCTGCTTGCCTGAGATGTGTGCTCGAACTCCACGCTTGTCGCAACTCGGATTGGCTCCTCTGTGTTTGCTCTAGTGGTTTTGGCTCGCTTCGATACTGGCGCCACAATATCCTCGCCATCCTCATCGTCGTCTTCTGGGGTAATATCATGTTGCTTCGGCTCAATTTTGTCAGCTGGCGACACTTGTCGTTTCTTGGGTGTTTTCGCCGGGATCGGTTCGGAGTCTCTGGGCGTGGCCGAGGGAGCCGGTTTTTGGGTGAAGAAACTGGAGATGCTTGCTTGCTTTCGCTTTAACGATGAAGAGGGTGCGGAGGATTGCGAAGAGTGAGGTGCCATTTTGACAAAAGATGGTTGCAACTGCTCCCACCACAAGTATGCGGAGTGGCGGTGCGATGTAGCGGTTCTGGGTTGCGGTGATATGTATGGGATAGGATTCAATAAAACTCAATACAGTGGTATTTCATCTCAGCTTGATCTCAGACGAGGAATGCTTAAAATCAAGTCCCATTGAGTTCTCCGCATTTTACTTGGAGCTCGACGCGTACAGAACGCGCTGGGGCGTTAATTGGCTGCTGACTCAGCACCTTTGTCCAACCGCCGTAGGAGACGACTGAGGTCCAGAGATTATGCTTGATCCGGTTTATCACATATCAGACGCAAATGTGCTAGGATTAAATCAATAGCCAATGATAATCTGAAACTTTGACATGAGCCTCGGGGTCTCATTGTGAAGATACCTTGGACGGGGTCCGCGACCCGTCCGTACGAAATAGCCCTAGTTTCTCTTGCAAATTGGCCCTTTTCAAAAGACCCGTGGAATAATTAATCGGACCTTCACCGTTTACCGATATTGCATTATCTGATAATCGCCTGCATGATCAGGTCAAATTCACTTTGGGCTCGTCAACAAACAATCAGCCCCGTATCACACTAGGATTGCAAGATTCCTGGGGGCAAAGAAACAAAGACCCCAAACTGCCTGAACAAGTGACATACTATCAATCTGCACCTAGTGGAATAGGTATCAAGTATTGTTACTGCTGTTGAGGTGGTAATTATGACTATGGTGGGAGAGAGAATAAGGCTGATCATGCTTGAGAGCACTGACAAAAAGGGAGGCATCTAGCCAGGCATCGATATAAGGCGCCTTTAGGCAACGGGTATCTGTTTGTTTAGTTAGTGCTTATGGCTATGTCAATCACTCCAAGGTGTATGGTGCCAAATTGAAGGTTCTTATTCGTTCTATTCGTCTTGTAGGGCATTCATGCTGGCATTCAATCCAGTATTTGTGTGATCATACAGAATTCCATTCATCACGTCTCCTGTAGGTACAAATACAGGCCCTTTCAATAAGAACTACTGTTATCACTCCGGATATCTAAATCTCAATGAGTCTGCCCAAGTGCTCCAGCTTCCTCGTAGTGTCCCGGAAGCGATAAAGTAACTAAACTTGAATTTCACAAGCAAACCGCCTTCTTAAGTAGTTGGAGCACGAAAGTATCCACATGTCAACCCACGTACCTGATATCGTAGCTCTTGCCTCCCAAGGTCACCACTAAGGCGGTACAATTCTGCCCTAAACATCGGTCATAATGAACTTTAACGATCTCTTTTCGCCCTTCGGGGCATATGGTCAACTGAAAATATACAGAGAAGATTAGCATGGCCCCTGCACTAAGGATGACACGCTCAATCAAAGAGAAGCAACCCATTTTTTTTCCCTTTGCAGGTCTTTTTATGAGGGTATACAGAAGTGGGGCCCTTGTGCGACAGATAATTGGATATAATTGGATTACGCTTTTGGGAAATCACGTGAAATATGAGATTCCATTGGTCGGGATTCGAATAGCGTTGTCAGCGAATCCACTTTTTATTTTGAGATCTATAAGGATCTTGGGAGGTTTCAACGGGAGAGCCAAGCTACAGAGAGAGATCATGTAAGTAGTATACCTTTTGTACGTGCTGCATTTATTCCCATGTTCCAAGTGGAGGATCTGGCATCTCCTTGGACCTTGTCAATTGTCTTCGGTTACTGCAAATAGGTTTATTCCTGATTATTAGCTTGGTTTTTCAACGTAGCTCGATATGAAACATATAACATGGGAGACACCATATAATGACTTGGTCGGCCGTATTGAGCTCGAGTACAGGTTGCATGATTAGTCTAAACCCCCAAAGGGTCACAAATGTTAATCGAAGGCCAAATCTTAAAATGAGCGTGGAGTTGAAGTCCGAACAGACTCAGTCCTCTCCAAGCAAGCTAGGTTATAGACCAATGCTTGACTGTTGATTATCTCCTGAACAACTAAGTGCTGTGGGTTATATCATGACCGCAAGTGAGGATTGAAGGTGTATGTGTCCGCTGAATAGCCGGCGCTTATAATGATTCCAATTAGGGCAAGAGAATAGTGGTATGATTATCCTTGCAAAGGCAGGGAGTTGGCGAGTGCTTGTCATCGATGTGGGTTTATATGGTTAATGCTTGTATGACATCGCAAGATATTGAGCGTTCCTTTGATATATAATGAAATCAGTAATCCTGGAAAGGGCGCTTGCACAGGGTTTTAGAAAATCCAAAGGAAAGACGTTAAATCACCCTTAGGGCATAAAACAAGAGGACCTCTAGAAAGGAATGTTGTCTCTACATGCGCGGGAAACACTTTTAATGCACATTCATATTGATATTGGCTAATCATGATATTGTACAGCATATTAAACAGTCCAACGAGTACGAGAAATACAAATGCACACCCCATGCATAATCACAATTTGTGGGCGATTGCAATCAGCCTGGGTGTGAATAGTTACGGTCGTTGGGCAAGGGCAAATCATGGTAAAACTACCATAGTCACTTTCTGGGTTTTCGGTTCTGGATATCCATGTCATCTTCGTCATCATCTTCGTCATTTCGGGAAACATCGCATAGCATCGGTCTTGTCAGCAGGGTTGGCCAACCTGAACAGTTCGTGAGTCCGGGGGTTGGTCAATAGGTTAGCAGAGTCGTCGGATTTAGTTTGCATCGGCACACAAATAGTACGACTGAAGCATTTGGTCCTCCTCCGAGAGAGTTTCTTCGGATGGGGCTGTCTGCTCCATTGAAAGCCAGCCATTGTGGTTTGCATCATGCTCTTCGTACTGGGGGTCGTAGAAAGGGTGGTTGGAAGGGGCTTGGAGAGGGTTGAATCGATACCCAGCCTTGTCAAAGTTGTCGTATGAATCGCCAATATCAGAAAAGTATGGAGGGCCAAATCCAAATTCATCAGTGTCGGTGCGCTTGGCGAATAGAGAGTGCCAATCATGGGGGCCAATTCGGCCTTGGGGGTTCAGAATAGGCTCAATATTTTCCTTGTAAACGGATGTGTGCCCAATTCTCGGGGCATGAATACCGGTGTTCGTCTTTTCGTTCAAAACAAGCCGAGTGGGGGTCAATGTGTCAAACTGCGTTTTGAATCCCGGTTCCTGGTAAGATGGTTTGATATCCTCTCCTTCCTGTTCCGCATCAACGAAAACATTAAATCCACCCCTCGCCCGTTTGCCAAAGGTGTTGACAGTAAAACCAAATTCTTCATCGTCACCAACATAAGACTGAGTGCGGGCTGCCGCGCGGCGCGAGCGGCGGGGAGAATGTTGCTCTTTTCTGACTGGTCCTTCTTCAACGTTCTTGCGGTCTATCTTCTGTCGTTTTCTGTCCGCAGCACGGGGCACGTTGGGGTCCGCTTTGGTCAAGCGGGCGATCTTGGTACGAGTGACGCTTCGTCTGGGAATTGGAGTCTCCCCTTTCAACGGGCTGTAATCCTCCACATTGCCCGTGATCTCACGCTCCTTCAATAGAGTTCCTCCTGGGGAGAAGACCATTTCGTTTGGCTCCACGAGCGAAGAAGTAAGCTCCATCGTCTTCAATACAGCACTATCCTTCTTCTGGTTGCGTCGACGACGCATCTGCACCGTCGCGGAATCAAAAATATCCATGCCTGGCCACTGAACTCCCTTAAGTCTTGCCATTTCTTCAGCCCGAGTCTTGTCGATTTCGGCATCACCAGATACCTGAGTCTGATCACCAGAGTCAATAAAAGGATCAGGAGTATCCCTGCTGGAAGCCCAGGTTCTTTCCAAGGGTTGCGGTCTGTGTCGGCGCTGCATCGGCGTGACAGGCAAAGCCAATGATCGGGTTTCATCGCCGAGTCCAGAAGCATGCATGGGATGCAACACGTTTAACTTTGCGGGATTCGAGGATCGCAAAAAGCGAAGAGTCGGACCTGTTCGAGATGTAGCATTGTTGTTCGTCATAGGCAAGGGGCTTGGTGTAGTTGGTGCGAGGATTGCATCCGCATGTTGCTGGTCGTCCTGGGAATCAGCCAGGCGAGGATCGAGGCAATCAAGGCCCGAGGTGGTTGTGGCTGCAGGAGTGGTGGAGCTCTCAGGCTCGACATTGGGTGCTTGGGTCCTTGTGCGTTTACCAGCATCGGAAATCGATGCTTCGTCCGACTTTCTTTTCTTCCGGGTTTCTTTGTTGGCCATACGAGCAGCCAGCTGCTTCGCGAAGCCATTGGCGTCAAACCATTCGTCGTATTCTCTGAGAAGCTCGACTGCGTTCTCATCATCTGCGCGAAGCTTGAGCTTGAAGTGGTTGGCTAGATGAGCCTTGGAGGCGGCATGGGTCAACAGATGGGAAACATCACTGAAATCGGGCTGCCCAGGGCAGATGCTGCACTGGAGGACCGGGTCCTGCATGATGGAAGCCCTGGAGGAAGCAGCAACTAAACAATATGATGAAATGCAAATGGAAAGGGCAAAACAACCAAAGTGTAGAAGCCAAGAAAGTCTGATGGAAGATGGTGAAGGAGCGATGGAAGAAAATGCGAGGCGTTATAAACACATCCGAAAGGCGGACGGGAGGTGTCCATTCCCTTATCAATCAGCTATTCAATTCAAGGAAAGAGCGTCTTCACTTGGATCACGAGTGAAGTCACGGGATGTTATTCAATACAAACAACTTCCATTCACGAGGATCATTCATCATTATGTACACAATATGTACCACAATGTCTTAACAGCTCTTTGGCTATTGTAGGGGAATATGAAGCGGAATAAGCCAAAGTGGTCATTATTCTCCTCCCACATTGTATTCCATAATCCATAAAGAGACGATCATAGTTTATTAGAATGCAGGAGGTTTCAATACGGATCAAACCATCAATTGATGAATTACCCCGCAAGGCATTTGGTAGTGATTGACTTAGGCATACAACTGTTTATTCGAGTTAGCAAAACAAAAGATAGAATGATGGATGGAGGTATCAGAGCTCACTAAACAGGATCTATCTCTTCAAGGCCATTGAACTTCAATAGGCTCAGGCCTGCAAGACTGAAGTGTGTATGGTACACATCCACCATATTTCCTGGTCGATCAGCAAAGCCACCGGCATCAGGGTCCTACATAATGGTTAGCAATAGGTTGTACTATGCAATATACAACTGAACTGACCTGGCATTGTAAAACAAACGCAGCAAGCTTCTTGCCATCGATCCAATGTAGACGGTCGATCATGGCAAGGCTTGATCCAACCCACCAGCTATAGCACGCATCTGCAAGCTTCTCCGGTCGACCATTAAAGCCACCGCTTTCGATCTGGCGCTCGCTGAGCCAAGCTCCAAGGCGGTCTTTATTCACCAGGTCCAAGCGACCAGCGATGGCCAATGCGCCAATGCAAGTAAAGACCTGGCCAGCGTGGGACTCGGCACCGGGGCGAATACCATAAGCTCCATCCAAGTTCTCGCAACTTTGAATGTGAGAAACGGCCTTTTGAACATCGACTAGGTCCATTAGACGCAATAGCGACAATGCATTGAGGGCACCATATAAGAACCGTGTATCTGTTTCGCCCCACTGGTCTCCCATGAAGGATCCGTCTGGATTTTGTAGGTTTGCAATGACTATAATAGCTTAGTAAACAATCATAAATTGTTGATATCAGTATGAGAAAAACGCCATACAAGACCCAACTTTCTGTTTCCCACCTCGGCCCCGCTTCTCGAGTTCATCGACAGCGTCAATGGTTATGAGGATCTGAACTGCAGAGACGGTGTACAACATATGGGCATCATGACCTGGGGCAGCACCAAATCCTCCATTGTTATTTTGACACGAAAGGACGAAGTCGATGGTCTGATCTCGAGGTAGCGTATCTGGACGACCTAGAATATGCAGGGCTGTAAGACCCCAGTATACACCATTTAGTCGAAGGTGTTCTGTAAGCCAATATTCTAGTTCATCTTTCCTCTGTCTTGGTTAATCTTCATTCATAATATTCTTTTGAAAGACGTACAGTATCGAGATTCTTAATGTAAGTGACATGCTTAGAGGTGTGTAGGTCCGAGCCTGTGGGGCTAACCCCAGCTCTCCCAGGGCCCGATACTAGGGCCATGTCTTGGAATGATGGAATGACGAGATGAGAAGATCACTGATTGGTGGGGATATGCAGGAGAGTAGGGACCTAGCTTTCGAAAGTATTAACATAAGAGCACAAGGCGGTGTGTGAATGTGGATTTAGTATGCCTACACCTGGGCAACGGGCAGGTGGAGCTTGCATATTGTGGTCCGTGCGTTATACCTACACGTGATACAGCACGTGCGTTCGGTTAAACGTTAATCCTGACATCATTATTTGATCATTGTAATATCAAATGCAAGCTAAGGGTTTTTAAGCCCGTAGGTATTGTGGAAAGTTTTTGCGTATCGATCCGTACATTATGTTGTACCTAGGTATACTACTATGTACGGAGTATGAGTACATTTGTATACTCGACACTGATTGGAACCCTAGATCCACTTAGCCTGCCCCGTGCACACCAAAAGCAATTGTCATCCCCGAGCGCTAGTTTGACATTTCAAGCCATGTTTCAGATTGGATGGAACCCCAAGTTGCAAATTCGAAATAGGATGGCGGTGTACGGAGTATAAGGGAGCATCGACCGAAATGCAGTATACGAAATACGTGTACTCCGTACAGTGGCAATTGGATATTAATATAAAAGACAATTTAAATAGTAAGTACCCATATTTAATTATTCCCTATAGTACTGTACTCCTGTGGCTCCGACTCTTCCCATGTTATACAAGCAAAAAGTTCTAAAATTGTAAAACAGGAGAACTCCACTTGAAACCCATGGAAGCCTTTATCGGGAAGAATATGGATTCCAAGGTTGGACCGAGGAACTAAATTAATTTATAAAAGTGGGAGTTTGGACACGGACTTGTAGTTATTTAGCCGGAGTTCCTGATATACCTCAAATTTGCCTATTGTCTTACTTATGTCTACTTATAGGGAGTACAGAGTATGTATACCCAGATAGTATGTAGGGTTGGTCTGTTCACGTGTAGAGTATGATGTAGTACTGCCTTATATCTAAACCATGGATCATCTAGGAAAGGAAATCAGGTACTGATTTATTGTAACTGACCAGATTGACCAATAACAGACTTGTATAGACCATCTATAAAAGTGGGGAGCTCTGATCATTCGTGTTCGTTCCCACTATAATCGTATCAAGCACCAGAGACAAATAGAATGTAATCCCGTCTCCAGAGGGTTTTTGGGGTAACGTGAGCCAATGCCAATTGAGTAAGCAAAAGATAGACACATCATCATAATGTCCTAATGTAGTATTGAGGGAGTTAGGAAATTAATATCTTTTTTTTTTATTCAGCCAAAAAAAAAGATAATGTGGAACGGTTTCAAGTCATAATTTTTGGTCTAATAATTGTGAACTTCCGTGGCTTGAGTCCCTGGACTAGCGGACCGCTAATGTCTATTAGGAGACTTGCACTTTGGGTTTTTTTTTGTTTACATTGAACTTCTACTCTTCAACTTTTTTTTTTCGTATCTCTGACTCCTACATAACTACTCCGTACGTTAGATTGAATTCTTTTCGACGACTCCTATCTCACCCCCCTTCCGCCCTGCCGATCCCCGACTTCGAAGCGCCCAAAAAGAGGGGGGAAAGTTGAACTTGCACTGAACAACGGTCTCACAGACATCAGAAAAAAAAACATATTGAATAATATGAGGAATTCGGTAAGTTGATCAGCTGAACCCGTCCATTGTTTCTGCGTTCCCTTGTCAACAAAGAGTCGAGGTGTGGCTTCTTTTTAACTCGTTTGCCTGCATATGTCACCATATGCAGTCTCACCTGTCTTTTTTTTGGCTCTTCCTTTTACATGTCCTCAATTGTGTAGTGTACTGAACCTATAACTGGCGCAGATACCTCGTTCTCGATACTCCATTTGATCCATACTTTCGTCATTACACTTAGACATTGTCTATCTCAGCTTCAAGGTCGCTTCACCCCACTGACCTCAGAGCATTGATACCCGTACGAGTCTCTCAGCCGCATACGTGATTTGGGTTTTAGCGCTGGACAAGTATACAACTAGCTGCCCAAGGATCAATCCATCTAAAGCTGTGACGGGTATAATCCAACTCCCGACCCCGAACTTCCACATACATCCTGGACCGGGTCCAATCGTCGCCCAACATGCCAAACCGATCGTCAACAGTACCTAACCTCGATCTGAGCTCCTTCAAGATTGACTCGAAGAAAGCGAAGGCCCCATCGCCTCTGACGCCAGGTGACCACAGTTCAGACGGTCCGACCCCCTTAACACCACGTTCGCCCAAGTCTGCATCGAGCTCTCCACTCTTCAAAGGCGCAACAATTCGTCCAGTCGCGCAAGACTCCGACAGCAAAGCAACCAGCCCTACACTGCCACTTTCCCCCGGCGCAGGCCCGTCCGAGCCTACGACACCCGGTATTACAGCCATTCCTCAACATTTCCCTTCTCCCAAAGACTCACGACATGGGCGCGATGCCTCGAAATCATTTTTCGGCAACCTGAAAGCACCGAAATCATCACACAAGTCACAGCGTTCAGATAGCTCGGAAAACTCTACCGACCATCCTAAGAGCAGAGGTAGCTCCAGAGAACGGAAGTCATCAATGACTCCGAAACCATACGAGTCAACGCCTGATCTTCCAGGGGCGCTTGCCCGTGCGAATGGAACCGAGAAGACTAGTGAGTTTCACTTTCCACCCGTGTGGATCACATCTAACAGAATAATCTACAGACGGACTCTCGGGCCACAAGAATGCGCAGCAAACAGTCAAGAAGGTCGATACAGAGCTGGAGTCCGCGCCGAAGAAAAACAAACAACGATTTGCAAACCTTTTAACCCGATCTCGCTCTATTCGAGTGGACGACTCCTCCGGACCTAGACCACCACGCCGGCGCCCGTCTACTGGTCTGGCTAAACTCGAAGAGTTCAGTCAGGGTACAACAACGACCGCGGATCCACCCCGTTGTGCGACTGCGCGACCCGAACGCGCTGTCAAGGGAGGCTTGCAGCCTCCTGAGCGCCAGGCCGACGCTGTATCTTTGCGAAAAGAGCGAAGCCATGGTAACATGGTTCCATCGGGCTCGCTAAGTCAAGTTTCCGGCGCCTCGGCTACCATTTTCAGCAATCTAAAATCTTCGGGAAGTAGCACTGCAGATCGTATTGGCAAGGCCGGGAAAGGATTCTTTGGCAAAATCACTCGCAGCGGCAGCACCAACGAGAGGGAAATGATCACTGATGACACTTACACGTGCTCGGTGATCAACCTCCCGCTCATTGAGCAGGCGAGAAAGACTCGCATTGCGAAGAAGCTCGAAGACTGTCGAGACAAGACCGAGTTCTGGATGCCTGCCTTGCCATACCGCTCAATTGATTATCTAAACTTCAAGGGTTGTGAGGAAGAGGGCCTTTACCGTGTTCCTGGTAGCGGCAGAGAGGTCAAGCACTGGCAACGACGATTTGACACAGAACTCGACATCGATCTCTTCGAAGTCCCTGACCTTTACGACATCAATACTGTTGGATCTCTCTTCAAAGCTTGGCTTCGTGAACTCCCGGATGAGCTCTTCCCCAAGTCAACGCAAACTATGATCGCTATGAAGTGCGAAGGTGCCACGACTGCACCACAGCTACTCAAAGACGAGCTCTCTAAATTACCACCCTACCATTACTACCTCCTCTTCGCGATCACCTGCCACCTTAACCTCCTTCACTCATACGTGGACCAGAATAAAATGGACTACCGCAACTTGTGCATCTGCTTCCAGCCCTGCATGAAGATTGACGCATTCTGCTTCCAATTCTTGGTCTGTGACTGGAAGAACTGCTGGCAGGGGTGCTGGACCGAGAAGGAATACCTGGAGATTGAGAAAAAGATGGACGAGCGCGACCTGCGGGTCTCAGTAGAGGAAGCTGCCAAGGCGAAGGAATATGCCTCTGCCAGCCATGAACGCGCTATCTCGTCTTCCAGCAGCAGTGCTGGGGAAGAACCTCGTCAGCGTACTCGTGAGCCCTCGCGTGAACCGCCTCGCCCGACGACCTCACCACACCCAACAACCGCTCGCACCCGAAAGGCTCCGCCGAAGAATATTGAGACTGCACACTCCCGCAGCATCTCTCAGCTTCCCGAGCTTGGCCCGCCGCTTTCCCCAATCAAAATTTAAATCCGAACAGACGTATTTCCTGGGACCAACCTGTCTTAGATGAAAGCAGTCACATCGTTATCTACCTTTTATGACCTGTTTCCAACTGAACTGGGCTGGCCCGATATCCGTTCTATTCTGCAGGATCAGATAGAACTGGACAGGTTGTTTCCGAGTGGCATCCCCTTCCTCCACCATCACCACCTTCTCCTATCTCCGCACCTCTGACGCGTACCTCCATCCCCGCTTGCCATATGATTGATCGTTATCTTGTCATTTGGTCTCAACTGCATATCGGGATCGAATTACTTATCAATATTCCTCTTCCATGTGTACATCTTTTACTCCCCTTGACACCTACCCTGAAGGCGAATGGCCGGCCGTTTCGTTATCTCTTGCCATTTTGCTTGGTTTGCATTGTATCTCTCTCTTTTAGCTGCCTATTGTCTATTTGGAAGCGCAAGAAATCTCATTCCATGCTTTGCTTCATATTGCGACATCTCCAGATTCCCCTCTGCGGTTGACCTTGATTTCCACCATGGTTTCTTTGCTTGTCTTTTTGGTGCGTTCTGCAATGGGGTTCTGCATTTCCATTTTGCTTTTTTGTTTGCAGTATGTATCTGGCGTTTTCCTTTCGAGGATTGTACAATAAATGAAGTGAGAAAGGCACTTTTCGGTTCGAGCAAGATCATTTCTGGTCCCCATAGTCTCATAAAGGCTAGCAAGCTATCACGTAAAAGGTCATCGCAAATATCGACAGAATAACAGTGCTTTTGGTTAATCACGGTATGTCAAGGTTATACATGGAAAAGTCGTTCTCACAAATAAACCTTTTTCCACCACTGTTTTGCTGTCGACCTATAAAACCGACAAGAAAATCTAAAGGGAATGTCTGAGAGGACCACTGAAAATGCCACTGAAAATACATCACAAGGCTGCATAAGCGGCCGACTATTCTTGTCCACAATACATGAAGAATCCCATTCGACTCCCAACCCCAACGCCGGAGATGTAAAAAGAATCAAGACAGGGAAAGCCAGAGGCCATAAGATAAGCGTGAAAAAGAAAACAGGAAACGAGATCGATCAACCATCCCTCATTTGGCACGAGCAGGGTTGGATCGCTTCTCATTCGACCGCTGCTTACGCTCATTACGCTTGATGCGCTCCTTGCGCTCAGTCCGCGACATACCACGGATGTTACCTCCAGCAGCATTAGCCTCAGCCTCCTTCTTCCACTTCTTCTCATCAACCTCAACAAGCCACTGGTTCTCGTCGTCCTTGTTCTTGCCCTTGTAACCCCAGCGTGGCACCCACTCGCCAGTAGCCTCGTCGTACTGAAGCTTCTTGCGGCGCTCCTTGTCCATGCCAGCAGCACCGGGCTTCTGGCTGAACTTGCCGATGCCCTTCTTGCGGGCGAACAGCTCCCATTTCGTGGGTGCCTTGGGCACGGGAAGCGGCTTGTGGCGCGGGAGATGGATGTTGGGGGCGGGCAGGTTGAGAAGGACACCCTCTGAGACGGAGGTCTTAATCTCGCAGGTTGTCAGGAGCTGGTTAAGTAGGACCTGGACGCCGTCGCGGGCTGTCGCTTTCAGCGAGTTGTTCAAGGTTTGGTCCTCGGGGAGCTCAAGTGGGTTGGGGTCGTTAACGAGCAGGTGGCCCAAGTCGAATGTGTAAGGGGTGGGCTTTGAGACAGTGATGGGCCTGGATATAGGATGTTAGTTTCTGTATTTTTCTTCCGCTTTTTTGGGGAGTTTTTTGGCCGTATAATTGGTTCAGGAAGAGGGGTTCTTACAGTCTCTCGGCCTTGGAGCCAGCGGCAGCCGCAGGTGCGGTGTTTGCCATCTCGATATCAGGCATTGCGATACTTGTAGTATTGGTAAACTGTTGATGTTCGGAGGTGGGTATCAGCCCGAAGAAAAAAAAAGTGGTTATCAGATACAGCCGCTTTTTCTTTTCTGCCATGACTAAGGCATCCCGACCGCCTTTCCTTCTCAGGGCGGGCGGATTTCGCATCAAATTATTGACCGATGTGTTAACTGCTGTTGTTCTCTCAACTCAATTCCCACCCACCTCTCCATCTCAGCACCGGTTGTCCTCTCACTGGCTGCGCCGGTGTTTTTGACAACAATGGCCTCCTCGTGGTGCTGGAATTGCCTCTCCAGGCTTCGCCCGACACCGCGAGCACTCCTCCCGCCGTCCACAACGCCCCGGATTTCAAGCGCTCCCTTCCACTCCACCGCCGTGCACTATGCCCAGCCGGCCAAGAAGAAGGGAAACAGCTTGACCGTTGTGAAGCACAGACAGTCAACCAGCTTGAGAAGGAAGAAGAAGAAGGTCGCTGATCGCGGTGGACGTCCCCCGGCCGTGGGTGAGCGCAAGGCTTTGCGGAAACGCATTGTCCTGAGCAACCCCAATGCTCTCGAGGTTGAGGGTATGCAGGATCTGTCCACGGAGACTATGGTGGATTCCCGTCTCCGTGGTACCGTTCTTGGATTGCCTGTGCCGATGATCGATCAATTGAGAGCAGTGCAAGCCTTCAAGCCCAAGCAGGGCTGGTCGATATTCCGCCGACCTGGAACGGTCCTCCGACGTGATACCATTGAGATGGGTCGTTTGTTTGAGCAGATCTCTGGGGAGGGTGATAATGCCCAGAAGGGCAAGGTTGTCAAGAAAATTGTTACGGGTATGAAGGGGTCTGGAAAGACCGTGCACCTGCTGCAGGCTATGGCCATGGGCTTCTTGAAGAAGTGGGCTGTGATCACTATTCCCGATGGTAAGTCTGCTAGTATGTATTATAATTTTGCAGCTGCTAACCTGTCAATCTTACAGCGCGAGAGCTTGTGTCCGGTGATGTCGCCTATGCCGCCATCGAGGGTAGCAATCCCGTGCAGTATGTCCAACCTACCGCTACCTCGGCTTTGTTGACTCGCACCGTCGAGGCCAACCGCGAGCTCCTGGCTAGCTTGAAGGTGTCCCAGAATTACCCGGCTCTGAAGATGCTGAAGCCTTCCTCGACCCTGGAAGACCTCGCCAAGCTTGGTTTCAGTGATCCCGCTGTCTCCTGGAAGGTCTTCCAGGCTCTCTGGGCTGAGCTTACTGCTACTGCCCCTGCTGCAGGATTGGAGAAGGACTTCAAGCCCCGTCCTCCCATGCTTGTTGCTGTGGATGGTCTGGCCCACTGGATGACCGAGACTGCCTACCGTTCCGCTGACTTCAAGCTGATTCACGCCCATGACCTCGCCTTCGTCCACCATTTCCTCTCCTTGCTGAAGGAAGGTGATTCCCTGAAGAACGGCGGTCTCCTCCTTTACGCCACCTCATCCTCGAACAACCCCAACCCCTTGGGTCTCAAAATTGCCCTTGACCGCCTTACTGCCCGCCAGGCCGGTATCAGTGCCTCCTCGCCGGAATACCCACAGCCAGAGGCCTACAGCAAGGCCGATCCCCGTGTCTTGGACCTGCTCCAGCCTGCAGAGAAGGCTGTTAGCCCACTCGAGTTGCAGACGCTGGGCGGCCTCACTCGCGACGAGGCTCGTGGCTTCATGGAATACTTTGCTCGCAGCGGTCTGCTGCGTGAGGTCATCAATGAACAGTGGGTGAGCGAGAAGTGGAGCTTGTCCGGCGGCGGTATCATCGGCGAGCTGGAGAAGCTCGGCCGTCGTGTTCGCGCCACTGTTTCCGCCTCGAAATAAGGGTTATATCTTGCATTTCTTCCTCCTGTCTTATCTCCAGCTTTCAAATTTGTGTTTCACGTTTACCACTGTATATCGGATGCTGGGGTTTTCCTTGTGTGTTCTTCGCCCATGTACTTTACAAATCTCACTTGGTCCTTGTGTCTGTACGCATATAATGGATTTGTTTTTGGAAAAGTCTTGTATTCTTCGATTTATTCACTTCACGACTGTGCATTGAGTATCTTCCACGACTAATCAAATACTAATCCAAATAGAACTAGTCGAGGCTCAATTTTAAATCAACCTCAATCATCCAACTTCCTCGGTCCAACCGCCCTCACCAAGTCAGGATAATCAAACTTGGCCGTCGCATTCATGAAGGACGAACTTCCCGGATGCGCCTCAGGAACATCATCCCCCCGAGACAAAAAGTTCATCGGGAACCCAACATCGAACTCATAAGCTCCCTCGATTTCCCTCACATCCTCATCCGACAAGTCAACCCCAAGCCCCTCAATATTACCCAACAAATGCTCAACCTTACGCCCTCCGACAATCGGAACCACATACGGCGCCTTGCGCATCACATACGCCAACGCAACGCTAGTTAACGCAGTGCCGTGTCTCTCAGCAACAGCCTCCAACACCTTCGACACGGCAATATCCCGCTCCGTCGCGGGAGTCTGTCGTCCTGGGTTCTTCCCACTCCGCGCAATCTCTTCCCGCTGTGCGGTTGTCCTGAATACGCCGCCACCGAGAGCCGCCCACGGTGCAAGGCCCATTCCCTCCGACGCCGCCATAGGGATGATGTCGCGCTCGAAATCGCGCGTGGCGGCGTTCCATTTACCTTGGTAGACGGAGAAGGGACGGAGGCCGTGATCGCGTGCGTCTGTTTAGGTTAATATGGACACAGCTCAGAGAATAAACAAGGCAAGGCAAGGATTGGGTGGAATCGCCAGCTGTAGGGATAAACTTACATTGGTTCGCCTTGGTCACGATCCATGCGGGTGTATCACTGATACCCAAGTACAGAACCTTTCCAGATAAGACTAGCTGGTTGAGCGAGGTCATGACTTCCTCGATGGAGGTGCTGAAATCCCACCAGTGGACGTAGAGCTATACAAGGTATTTATTAGCATATAATATCCCGACATGTCGATAGCAAGCAGCCACGTACCAGATCAATATAATCCGTCCGCAATTTCTTCAGACTTGCTTCCACAGAAAGCTTCATGCTCTTGGCATTATTGCCCACGAAGTTTGCCTGGATCTCGGACTTGTTGTGAGCGCGATACGGCGAAGTATACTTCGTTGCGAGGACGATTTGGTCGCGCACGCCGCGGGCTTCCATCCACTCGCCGATCCATTTTTCGGATTCTTCGGCTTGGTAGTTATTGGCTCTTTGGGGATTGTTAGTGCTTGGGTCTCATTCATTGTATAGAGAACGGTGCTATGCATACGTATCTATGAAGTTGCCGCCGTTCTCGTAGTATGTATCCAGAATCTGGAAAGATGTTTCTTTGTTGCATTCGCCGAGGCGTTCATTCCTTTTTCAGTTTTAGTTACTACTGTGCATGTGGTATTGGGGATTATAAGTTTACATACCAGCCATCACCGAAGTTCATTGCACCCAGGCATAGTGGGCTCACCTTGACGCCAGCAGTGGGGGCTAACAGGCGATAGCGGCCAAGGCGGGACTTTGGGGCTGCTGCTCGGGCTAACATGATTGGAATTGAGGGGATTGAAGGATATAGAAATGAGGATTGAGAATATTTGGGACTTGTCCTTTATAAGTACAACATATGCGGGGTCAAAAACGTGTTAATAATGCACGAATGTCGCCGATGCCGAAGTATCGAATCATACCTCTTCGATTCTCTCCGGGGTTTAGCATTGTTTAGGGTTATTCTTAACTCCGTGATGCATATGGCATTGCTTTTACACATACTCATTCCTTACTTCCACTGATTTCGGGTCCATCCCCAGCTTTAACATCAACCATATCCACCTCCTCATTAGCTTCATTTCCCTCCTTTTTCTCCTCCTCGCCCGGGGATTCAGGATCGAGATCGTAGTATTTGTCATATATATCATCCACAATCTCCTGATACTCTCTCAAATAGTCATCAATCTCAGGATTGTTCTCTCCGAGAACACCACGCCAATATTCCTGCTTAGGGGGAATCGTCACTGGACCCGGTGTCCAATCCACAGTCCCATCGTCCTGAGTATCATTACCGGGAACCGATTTGACCTTCCCTTTATCAACAGGAGGAGCAATCACTCTGCCTTGACACCTGGGGCACTCGCAATTCTTTCCGAACAGTTGCACTGCGTGCATATTGAGCTCGGCGTCTTCGCCAACGGGGTCAGCGATCCTGTAGCGTTGATATGGAATTCTAATCTCTTCCCCAGCTTTGATATCTTTGTTTGCCCAGACGACTACGCGGTTCGGGACCTTGTCATCGTATCCCCACAGTGCGTTCTCGAAAGGGCGACAGGAATGATTGAACATGCTTAATCCGGGGAAGAGGAAGAAGTTCCCAAACGATGGCTCCATTGCCGAGAGGTCTTCTTTCCTATCTCTCATTCGGGATTGTAGGGTTGGGTGCAGCACCGGCTTGGGACCATCCCGGTCATTGAACGTTGGGTTCGTACCTCGTCGTGCATGTTCCCACGGAACGGCATTGACCAGCAACTTCCGCAATACAGTCTGAATAACCCAAGTATCGAATGAGAGGTCACAGAAGATGTCCACTCCAAGGTAAAAGAGGATATCGAAAGGTATCTGGATATTACGAGCCAGGGTGAAAGGAAACCAGCTATCTTTCCACGGCTCGTTCGTGTCGCTACCTGACTCAAGGACAAGGAGTTCGTTAATTTCATGCGCTAGAAGATTAGGATCCTCTTGGCGGCGGTGGAGTGTGAGTTCGAACACACTCTTCAAGAGTAGACTCAAAATAGTCCCGTGTCGTTCATTGGTGTGGGTGAAATACTGCGATCCGCCCCATGGCACTTTATTAGGTCTCATGGAATTGTGCAACCACCCCCAATCGAGACCACAGAATTCTTCAAAATGATATGTTTCCTGCGCAATGGCTAAGCAGTGGGGAGCCATGCCCTCTGGTCTTGCATTTTTGGAAGAACAGAACAGCAGACCACCCCTCGCAGCTCGGAAACATCCAACGTCCGTACATTTACACATCATGTCAACGCATGCGCAATCAGCCGGGTGTCCATATCCCGGACCGCGCGCTGGATCATGAAGGGCGTCCAAGTGATTTGAGATGTGCTCGATCTCTTCTGGGTCAACCACCGTTTGACAGTTGTCGCATCGTGGGGCATGAAGGGGGTCTTCACTTTCATCATCAAGCAGCCTGTTGGGGATGAGATTTCCGCGAATAACTGGTTCCTCGTAGTGGATCAAGGTTCCTGCTTTGATATTTGCAGTGGCAAAGACCCCCAAGCCATTGAAGGAATTGTCCTTTGTGAGTGGTTGTACCTGGCATGTCCGTTCACTGGCATTGGCCATGAAAATATTCGCATTGAGTGCATTGATGAAATACGGTGATTCGCGTCTCACGTCTGCTTGGTCATATGGATATTTATCGGCGCCTGAAATCCATCCTCGGCTCCATTCGTGTCCATAAAGGGACGGATGAAGCGCCGAGGGATTATCTCTCCTCCGTAGAATCTCCTCTTTCACACGAGCGCTCGCTGTCATCCGTTTTTTGGGGACTGACACATCGCGGTATGGCAGGGGTCTTTGGAGTTGACCCTGCACATGGTCATCAAAATCATCCCAACAATTCAGTGCTGCGAGGCTGAGACTGGTAATGCTGTGAAGGGCGTTCCTCAAGGTTGGAATGAAATAGTTCACGCCATTTGCCTTCCTCATTTGCAAAACCTCCCTTGTCATTGGGACTCCCTTGATCTTCAACTCCATCATCAGGTGCTGCTGAATGGCGTCCCAAACCCGGGTATACATCCCAGGGCGTTTGTTCCTTTTTGTTGCCGTAGTCAACACTTCGCAGAGAAGTTCTCCGCGATAGGCGTCTCCAATGGCGAGATCAAAATGGCCCAGCAGGTAATGGCAGTACGCACGGCTGTTCCAGTAAGTCGGATTGTATGGACTGAGTTTAATTGCCGCGGTGTACATTTCAAGTGCGGACATATCTGTTCTTGTAGCGGGACTCATTACAGGCCGTGGCTCACGATGGATACCCCAGTGGCTCAGGTTGCTTTGTCCCGAGACCCCAAAGCGCTCATCACATTCATATACCCATAGACGACGCTGTAGCTCTATTTTTCTCCCGTCTGTGCTTAGACCCCTTGATGTCAATTCATCGGTGAGTGCATCTTTCGTCCAAAGATCCGGGTCTCTGACATTCAGGCCGTGTATGAACACTTTTTGTTCCATTCCGTCTAGCCCCTGCACTCCGTTATAGGTCTCGTCCAGGCCCTCTTCTGTAAATTTGGCTCGTGCATGCTCACGCGAGATAGGCAGGAGTGGATTGCTCATCAGGTGCTCATAGACATTGTGAGCCAACGCATGCATTACCGATTCTTCTTCATCGGCTGCTCGTTTATAAGGTCGACTGACATGGGCCCTCCATGCACGTCCGAGGGATTCGTCAGGCTGTTGCCAAAATCGACGGGCAAGAAATGCGTTGTCTTCAGTCAACGCTGGGGCTAGTGGCGCCCGATTGAAGATATCTGGCCGCTTTGGAAACGGGGGTGGGTGGACGATGTCTCCCCCTGGTAAGACTTCGTATAATTTTTGCATAGGATCCATCTTGATATCTTGCTGTATCAAATAATAGACAATAGTTGAAGGATGTATATGAATGCGGGATAGATCGCATGAGGCTGTGACTCCAACACAGACCTATGGAGTTGTCATGAGAGTATAAAGGTCAGATCAGGCATACTTGCCGCAGGTCGTCTGAAAGGAATAACCATATCAAAGAGTCCTGGGGGACAAAGAAAAGAAAAGATGGTTTATTTTTAGAGACGTAAACGCACTCGACCTAAGAATAGTTCAACAAAGCGAAAGATGTGATCTCTTGAAGTGAGCTTGCTTCGACAAAGCAAGTCAACTATTTTAGATAACTTCATTTCAACGACAATATTTAATGGCTGGAGAGATCTTGGAATCCATCTGACTTTCTAGTGGGAATCTGTCTTGAGGTATAGAGGAATAGCAAAACAAAGGATGAAACGCCACGGCATGTAGGAATCAAATACTTGTAATCCTTGAATCTATCCCTGTAGGTCTGTCCCTGTAGGTGTTATATGCCCAACGGGGAAGTGCTTTGTGGAAAGTCGCGCTGGAGCGGGTGAACCGTGCTGACCCCTCAACCCCAACATAGCCTTGGAGATTTTTTGGAAATTCTTTAAACACTTAAAAGACTGCCCGGGGAATTTTTAGTCTTCCATGTCTTTGTGAAGCACTCTATTTCACACCATGTATGGTCAGCCGAGTCGTTCTGATCCTCCATCACAGCCAGAATGGCGACTTCCTCAACGTCCCTCGCAGCCGTCGCAGCCGTCGCCAGGGCCTCCTCCTCCTCCTCCTCCTCCACGTCCTCCGGTCTCTTATTCACCAGCTGTTCCATATTCGCCGGCCACTTACGGACTGATTTCTAATCCGCAAAGGCTACCGTCACCGAGTGGTGCGGATACAACCACGTGGGGAGTGCGGTTCAACCAAAACTCCGGTCCCCCACTGCCCGTAAGTCCGACGTTGGATGTCAAATGTAAACAACTAACAGTTCCATAGCCTCGACCTACGAGTACCAATGAGCAACGATATGACTATGGGCCATCTCAGTCGCATCCATCTATCACAACCCCTTTCTATGGGAGCCAACCCTCTCCGCCCCCACCTCCACCTCCACCTCCATATACACCAACACCACCAACCAGTGTTCCACAACCGCCCCCCAAAATCCCACAAGGGCCCCAACATGCACCAGCTGTACAAGGCGATCAAATGGGCCGATCTCCATTGCCCGGCCAGGGCGCAGGGTCGGCTGCGATGATTAGGCCTTACGAATCCCGCCTGCCTAGCCTCGATACAAATAATATTACATCTCCCGGCGCATCGGCTCTAGGTCTTGGATCACCATCGGATTGGGAGCATCTTGGCCCAGCCCCTGGACACTTCGATGACGCAGCGTGGTTCCCATCTCGCAAAACGCCCCCTCTGCGTAAGGAAGAGTATCAACCACCATCAAGTGTTCCGGGCGATACTCCCACCGCACCTGTGAAAAACGAGTCTGACATATCCGCTCGCCCGAGAACTGATACAAATGAAACGCTTTCGAGTACTATCTCCGAGGTGACACAGTCGGGACGGGCTACCTCGAATTCCCCCGTTAGTCCATGCACAACACATGGAATACCTACACCACCTCCACTGACCCGTGTGGACACCAACGGATCTGCATTGTCTATGGGACGCTCAGAAAGTATCGATAATGTGATAGACGCATGGGTCCGTCCCTTGTCTCCAGCGCATAAACCAGTTCAACCGGAGCATCAGGACCACCCCGGCGCATTGTATCAAAGCCCTGTAGAGCGCTCACAGTCTGCGCAAACTAGCTCAAATAGTTCTGCACGAATCGCTGAAGGATCCAGGAGAGCGGCTACACCAAAGAACCAAGATCCCTTCGAGGATATGGACCCCTGGTCCAAATCATCGTTGGAAAGATATGTCGCCATGCTACGTAAGGAGGCAGTGGCTGACTTGGATGAAGAACGATATAAGATTTTCACGGCTTTTATGGCCAAGGAGACCAAGCTCCGGGAGATTCTCTATAATATTGAGCATGAGCCTGAAATTACACCGCCGACTCCGCGAGCTACCGACCCTACTCCTCGGCAGCTATCTATTTCCTACAAAAGCAAACCACCTGTTGAGTCTGGACTGATACTTGTCTCGTCGGAAGAAATACCGCCTCCCTCAGTGGCAACAGTAACAGAGGATGAAGATCTCGATGATGTTGGAAGTGAGTACAGCTCAGGTGGTCGGCCTCTGCTAGCTAAGGAAGCGAGACGGGGTTCGCAATTTTCTCCTAGCCTATCTACTGTACCCTCGGGCGCAGAGTCGACGCATCTTTCAAGGCCCTTATCGATTATGTCAACAGATACGCAGAAGCAAAGCTTGGAGCCCCTCGCTACGAACCCCCCGCGGCCCATATACACGCCATTCCAGTATAAAGAGGGTCCTCAGCGAGGCTCGGACAACCTCACATTTGCTCGCCCAGCCTACCAAGCCTACTCTGATATGCGACAAGCAGCTGTCAATGGGCGAGTCATGTCAAATACTCCAGCACCTAAATCTCATTCCAGGTCCAACACTGCACTTATTTCTCCGACTCAGAATGACGAAACCTTTCTTGGTCTGATCCGTCACAAGAGCGTTGCTTATTCTAAACCGACAGAGCAAAACTCTCCGCCGCTTCCATTGCTGCCAGAAACTCTTCGTCAAGGCCGACCGAGGTCTCTTGTGGAAGAATTACGCACCATAGTATTGAAACCCTTGGACAATCAGTCTGAGAGCTCGTGGCACATCACGACTCGTGAGGAACTCGAAGGGTTCTCTGATGATTTCACGTACGTCCAACGGGCCACTGATCAATGGGAAGAAACAGCGCAAGCGAGACGGCAAAAGCTAGACCAGGAGCGTATGGTTCGTCAGGATGAATCTGAGCAACACATCGATGACCTTTTCAATGGGAAAGAGATCGGGTATGCGGATATCAATACCTTGGAAGAAGAGTTCCGACAAACTGAAGCTCGGGTCCAATTAGAGGAGGAACGGCAAGAAGTAGATGATTTCATTACGCATGTCTTTAACCCCTTGGATGAAGGCCTGAAAAATGAAATTTCGGCGCTTCGTAAGTCCTACGACGCTGCTCTCAACCAACTCGACCGTGATCAACAGGGCAAGTCCCCTCCAAGCCAGCGAGGCAGCCCGTCTGTGACCATGAAAATGATCAACAACATGCACAACAAGCTTGAAATCAGATTCCAGAAACGTCTTGATTTGGCCCTTGACTGTGAGCGACGACGGAAAAAGGCCGAGCGGCGACCACTTGTGTTCATGGGTGATGTGGCAGGTCTGCGAAAACTAGATGGGGAATTTGACCAGATGGAACGGCGAAACATTCTAGAAGCGTGCAAGGATCGTGATGACCGAGCCAACCGACTCATGGATTCTTTCGACGATGCAATTCTGCACGGGCTAGGTGTAAATCAGAGCCTTCTGGACGAGGTTTCCTCGAAAGCAGCCCGGCTAGATACGGCCACCCTCCGAGCCTCTGGTCTACCGCACTCTGAACTTGAGCAGATTCTCAAATCTGCGGCAACCTTTGCGGCATCTCTCCGGGCCGATTCGGAGGCCATCATCCGCAGCGCTGGGGTTGCAGATATGGCCCTCAACGATGCCGACTATGGAGTCTCCGTTGCTGAGGCACGATATGCCAACTCAGATCCGGATATTTTCAACCGGCTGGGGGACGAGAAGAAAAAAGAGGATGAGAAAATTCAGGATGACCTGAATTCAAAGTTGCAGAGCATTCAGAAGGCGCCTGAGCAGATTGAGGCCACAATTCAACGCCTTCTCCTTGGCTTACACAACGACCCCCACACCGCTGCTCCGGTCTCCCCAGTCCAAGACTCTTTCCCAACAAGACCGCCTAGTGAGGTACCCATACCTCCAAGTCTCCGCCCTTCGACTACTAGTCCGGGTCCAGCTTCCAGTCCAGCGCCCGTGAGTCCAAGCACGGATGAAGACTTGGAACATAAACAGAGGCTTCTCAGAGCGCTAGAGGCGGCCAAGCAGCGCAATGCTGCCAAAGGTCGCCATTGATCGGGTGGGAAGCAGGCCAAATGGAACCTCCATGATGTGACGAATTGCGACGAATTTTATGCATTTCAATACTATACCCTCTTGTCTTTTCTCCTATTCCGTCCTTCACATGTTTGTGTTTCAGCTCGTATTTTCCAAGTTAATACCCACTTTATGCAATCTACTAGTTAAATGAAGACTAGGGTAAATTGCCTATTTTGATCATTTTGGTCTCGCACACTTATTTTACAGCCAATATTTACTATGTGGACCCTTAATATTGTCTATTTCCTTCTCGCGATAGACAAGTTCATAAAATATTCTAAATGAGATTATCTGGATATGGAAGTCCATACCTCCAGTGAACAGCACAAAGTTAGACGGAGTCTTTTTCCGGAAGATTGTCGTCTCCTTTTACCATTCTGATCTTGCATGTTGGTTATAAACATCATATCGTTCTGTTTTAACTATTTCCGGGGTTCGCAGCATGACTGAGATAATAGACCTAATGGTTGAAGTCATCCATTCCCCTTTGTTTTCCCTCCCAGAAGACCAAAACTCCGATACATTTTGAGATCACACTGATTTTCCTGTCACCTTCGCGCCACTGTGGCTGCGTTATGGACAGGGGCCAAACTCAGTCAAGTGATTCAACGTGCAGGAAGGGGGAAAAACAGCGCACAGACGATATCTTCGAACCCTCAGGAACCAAGCTCAAGGAAGTTAGCCATCACCTACGCCATGTGTGAAATCACAATGCAGACCAAAGCACAATTTTTAGGCGCCTGGGGTTGGCGATTGGCAGGCGATAGCCAAGCCAGTGAGCTAAACGCCAACTGCTGCCGATCAACCGTGTTGCGCAGTCAAATTGCCTGTCGCAGGCTCAACAAGGCTTTCTAGTTGCCCCGGTGCTTGGACCGCATAACTTGCAGGGATAGGGTATTGCCTTCAAACCCAATACCCAATCTGGCGGGTTTTGCTGTGCTGCACAGTTCCCTGTGCGCCGCCCTCAGATTCGCTGCGCCCTCGCACTATACAATGGATATCGATCACCCTGGACACCTTGCGGCCGAAAAAAAGCCGCAGACAATATAGTCTCCTGCGGAATTTGGGCCACTTGACATGTCTTGTTCGATTACAATTTGGTGATCCACCATCCAATGATTTCCCTGCGCGATATGCAAGGTAGACCCTTGCTATCACCAACCCATGGAGATATCGTACGGTGTCGGGGAAATGAAGTCATTGCGGCGTATACGGAGTACTCCGTGTATAGCTGAGGTCGCCTCGGCTGCGCTCGCCGTCCTTGGGGATCGGGACATCGGAATTCCCGTCGGCGGCAAGAAACCAGTCACCATTCTCGTTTGGAATAGTCTATCACATTCAACCACGTTTATGATCAGGGGTTTTACTTTCCACCTTTTTTTTGGTTTTCCTGTCGAGTCATGGTTATCGCGTGGGCAAAAAGGAGCCTCGGGTCACCGACCTATCCGAAAGCCAAGTGCATCCTAGCAATTCTCCACTATGGAAAAAACCAGGGTACAATCATGGCCAAGGAAAAGCAACTTATCTGAGTGGCGGTCCGAGTGATGCTGCTGAGGAGCCTCGAGACGATTTCGAGTTCCCTTTTGGTTTGCTCGGGCGGCGATCGGCAGCTTCGCTATGCCTCTTACGTTGTAAGGTACAGGCTTGGGTTTTTATCTTGTACTGGGAGTATCCCCGTTATCTGCCCAGCTTCCGGGGCCAGGTCCCTGTTCTTTTCCCTGCATCAGGGTCCATATCTCGCCAACAACGTCTACCTACTCCGTATGCAAATACGAGACGCAAGCTATGCATTGGCCAACTGTAAAATCAGCTACCTTACGACTCTCAAGGATCAACATAC
This sequence comes from Penicillium griseofulvum, assembly GCF_001561935.1. NCBI lineage: Eukaryota > Fungi > Ascomycota > Eurotiomycetes > Eurotiales > Aspergillaceae > Penicillium > Penicillium griseofulvum. The sequence goes on along the minus strand of NW_024467471.1, from coordinate 246,921 downwards.
AACATACCAAGATTTAACTTTTTGTTGATTCCAGCTACATTCCTTTCCAGATGCAAGCATTGCTCTCAGGCAAAATCTGCGCGTCTTTACGAGACATGGCTCCGTGTCCCCGCCGTAGCCATGCCCGATTTGTTTCGGTGCCAGCCACTTGACCCCAGATCTTTCCACAAGAACCCCCATTAGTGGATGTCTGTGCGCTGCGCGATGCTGATCCATGAAATTGTACTAGGTTGGATTAAAACGGCGCAGCTTTGTTGTGACAACACCCCTTCGTCTCCTGCGGCACCTCCCATCGAGCCTTCGGATCTCCCCCCTCTTTGCCTGAGCACTCACCTTTTCCTAAGCGCTGTTGGGAGTAAAAAAAAAAACTTTGAAAATGTCAGGCTGATTCTCCCGAAAGTCGAAGGTACAATTATTTTGCGGTGAAATGACGAAAACATCTCAATGGCCCCTAATTATTTAAAGCGGGCGCCAGGGAAGCCCGTTCCATGGTTCAGTGTACCCGCTTCCATCCATGGGTCGGGAGAACTTTGTGACTCTACGAAAGTCCACCGTGTGGGAAAATACGTCTGCTCTTCGCTATAGGCCCCTCTTTGGTTTCTTTAGGGGGTTTCTCCCTTTTTTTTCGACATGTCCGCTCCAACAGGGCAATTTCATAGGCTGTCCATTGGTCGAAACATGCGAGATACAGCCCTGCCTGCGAGACCGGCCCGCGCGGGGCGACCGAACTCTTCCGACAGTGATCATGAGGAGGACAGCTCTTCAGAGAGCTCCAGTGATAGGGAGGAGGATGAAGAGGAGGAAAGCAGCGATGAACAGTCTGAATCAACTAGCGCCTCCGTTCTCGCACCGTCCGGCATTACCTATGACCTCAGCCAACTGGATTCCGAGTCTGAAGCCAGGGCCTTTGTGGGATTGACCGGTCGTTTTGATGTCGTCAACTGTCGCTCTACTCCCGCTGGATATGACTTTCAGCTGTCGGATCGGCCACAGGTGCACATTGGCTCCGACTCATCTACCTGCACTTGCCCAGTCTTCCAGGATCGACCGGACGGGGCGTGCCAGCACATCTTTGTGAGTATGCCTTTTGTGGAAGGAAGCTTAAAAAGCGGAGAGGCTTGGACTGCCAATACTAACCCCCATCCCCTGAACAGTGGCTTGTCGACCAACTGCACAGCTGTTTCCTCCCCGCGCCTCGGTCGGCTGAGGTGACACTAGCTCCAGACGGACGTCCGGACCGCCTCCCTCGCATTGAGGACCTCCTGAAGGGTAATCTGATGTCGGTTGCAGCGCAGCTAAAGTGGCAGTGCCTGCGAGACGAGGAGGGTGGAATGACGCGGACAGAAAGGGTTCGGGACATCTTCTCTGCATTCAGCAAACGGACTCTCCCAGAAGATACCCGTCGGGACTTGACAGAGACAATTGAGCAAGCAAGAACGGCAGAACAGTGCGTGGTCCAAGGAGATTTCGAGGCAACAATGTTCCGACTTGCAGTGCACGACGACGCAGTTTTCAACAGCCTCTGCAAGGCGATGCCCCCAGGAGCATGTGCGGCCATCTACTTCGACAAAGTACAAGACCAATCACGCCGATTGCTAAACGACTTCGACCGATACTGCACAACCGGCGAGTTGCCCGCAGACCCAGTAACCCCAGGCCTGGGCATAGAGGTCGACGACGTTGTAACACAGCTCCAGCGTTCTGTGTCCCGGATTGCAGCCAACATCACAGCCCGTGCACCGCACGGCTCGGAAGGCGCTGCCGAAGCCCTCGTGTCACTCTTGGAGTCGGTGGTGGCTCGCAATAATGATCCCCTTGAAGGCAACCCCCTGGGCCGCCAGTCCTTCCATGGCGAAGATGAGGACCAGCGCAATCTGTATCATTTGCTCATCGGGTCAGTCGAATCGGACTCCGAAACAGACGCGCGGCACTTTGTCCTCAACGCGCTTGATGCCCTGCCGCCGGTGGACCTCCACCAGTGCGCCAACCGTCTACGCGACATCCTTCGCAAGATCGAAGTCAACCGTGCTCCAAAGCCATATCTTCTACATCTGGGAGCGTTGATTCGTACCGCCGAATCTGCCACTGGCGCTGCTGGATCTGGACAGAAGCGACCGGCGGCTGGGAATGGGAATCCTGGGGGATACTCGAAACGAACCCGCTGATTTTGTTCTCGATCCTTTTTTTTATGCATATGTTATCTTGTTCTGGGAGGCTATCGTGTTCATTCATTGCAATACCCCGCTTCATCATGTCTTTACTTTTCATCGACGATGAATCGCTGCAGTTCTGTTTTTCTTCTCGGCCATGTCATTCGTTTACCTGTTGACGTGTTTTGGTGTCTACTATATACGATCTTAAGAGCTGTTAGTATTGCCATAGTCATTTTCATATACAATCACTACCACAGGCAACACAGTTTCAAATCCTCCTCACAAGGACAAAGCAAATATAACCACGCGGAGATGTCGTCATTTCCGGACCCAGCACTACGGCCTTGGGACCCCACGTCCACGGTCCGGCGTTGGTGAACCGAGTTTCACCGCTGCGGCGCAGGGATAAGTTAGCTCAAGTACGAGGTTGAACCATGGAACCATTCTCGGTAGAGTGTGGGCCACCCACACTTTGGAAATGTTTCAATTTCTTTTGTTTTTCTTTATCTTTGGCTCAACAAACACACGAATCAGCACAGTATCGTGATCAATTCCGGGAGTCTCTGGTTCCTAATTCTATACCTAGGTAGATCTTAATATTTTAGACCTGATCGTCACACATCCGCTCTATTTACATTTTAGGTACGGAGGACGGCTTTAAATACCGGGGCCACACCGTACATATCTCAATTTAATCTACCCCTCAATCCACACATGCACTATACAGAAGTTGGGTTCAATAACGTTCACCAATAAGAAAATTCTGTATACGAGAAGGCACAGATACACGGAACCCTGTGCACCCGTAGATTGAATATGTCTGTATTGGGCTACAGACTAAATAGGCTGTGCGGAGTTTTTTTAAAAGTAGACATGGGATCCATTCCATGTGAGCGCTTGGACATTGTGGCCACGTTTTTCACCGGGATTTCTTGCCCCATAAGGTTGGGGCATTGATGTGCGACTGGGATTCAGAGCCAAGCCGAGTTTAGGCCGTGGAAGTCAAATTGTGGGTCGTGCATGCGGTTGTGTTCCTGGGTGCTTTGGGGGACTAGTGTGCTTAGTGCTGTGTTTAGCTTATAGGGTGCGCTTGGATGGGTACATGTAGGGGAGTTGTTATCTGGACAATGGTATTGAACGCAAGGATCTAGGTACCTCTGCAGTGGTAAAAGCAAGATGGCATGGGCGCGATTGGTGTATGTCGGCTATGGGAAGGAATTATAGTTCGAGTTCTGCTGACAGCAACTAGCAAGTATACCGTTCTAGCCGCGGCATAACCATATAATGTTCCAGGTATATGAGGGAGGTCTATTTGGAAGGTACTAAGCGCGATTAAGTAGATCCATATTCGAGGAATAGTCCCACGGGTTTACAATATGTAGCCACCATTCCAACTGAGATCATACACTCTTTAATAAAGGATGGCAAAAGCCTTCATATCCATGTAGTAAAGAGAGTACATAGTCAAAGGTTATACTTAGAAAACTCCATTTCACAAACCAACCCCTTTTCTAGCTTTTTGTTGCCCTTGGCCTATAAGACAACAACACATGTAAACAGGATGATATATGAGAAGATCTCTGAAACCCCATTGACACCTTTGAAAGACACCGCAAGTATTTCGTATGTTATGTAGAGGCAATGACGATAATTAGTGGTATTTAAACATAGGAAGAGCGTCTGGCATCCTATTCTATGTACGTCACCGTAGGCGCTTTAACGTTCAAAGCACGCAGGCGCTTTTGCCGCTCCTTCCCTCTGTATATCACGTTGACCTAACGAAGTAAGTAGAATCCTCTTTCTGGAAGGCACTACGTCCCCGCCCCCACCTGTGAGTATAAACCCCCCCTCGTCTTCTCTTCTTCACCTCTCCTCGTGTCCCACTTCACATTTTCACGGCGCCTAACACCTCAATCAGGTTTCAAGACAAAATTTCTCTTCGTCACCCAGCAACACAGTTCTTCAGAGAGTGGACCACCATCCCGGTATCCTCTCTGGACGAGATGGTCAAGGAATCCGACATGTCGAGCTCATTTCGGATTAAGACCTTCCATGGTCTTCAAGATGGATTTGAAGATCCGGCAGACTTCATCGAGGACATCGAGACCTTGGTAGAAAGAGACTATTTCAGAGAAGAGTCAGTATTGAGGATCGCTATCAGGAAAGCCACCCCCGAGGAAAGACAGTCTTACGACGAGGAGATCAAATTCCTCGAGGAGAAGAAAAATCGTGACTGCCGAGTCCTATTCCGTCAAAATGTCTCCGGTAGGGCCGAGAAGTGGTACAAATACCGGAGCCGCGAAGTTCGCCAAGACTGGACAAAACTGAAAGCGAGATGCCTCGAATGCTACCAGATACCTGAAGAAGATCCGGCCACCGCTATCAGACGGATGGAAGCTAAGTACGACACTATAAAGCAAGGGAAGGACGAATCGATAACCGCCTTCCTAGAGAGAGCTGACGACTTCCAGGCTCAGTATGGGTCGCAGAAGCCAAACTTCGGCATAAAGGTGATACGAGGTCTCCACGAGACGGGGAAGAGAGAGTCTCTCATCTTCTGCCTCCGGCAGAAAAATCGAATGGACTATGCATATGCGAGGGAACTGATCATCAAGTCTTACTCTGGGGTCGAGAATCTATCCACATTCCATTGAAATTCATCTCTCTGAAAACGCATCTTGCAGTCAGGTATTACTGACTTTGGTATCAGCGAGACCCTTCAGACACCAAGAAGATGGAGAGAACGTGACCACTTGGGGAGGGACAGGTTTTTGTCAGGCATCACAAAATCGGTTATGAGGTTGATTATTCTCGTTGTGTTATACCAATCGGTGTAATTATGACTTAGTAGATAATATTGATCCAATTATCCAACCAAATGAGTCAGACTATTGAACTGCTTTACTAGATTTGGGGAGGTTCATCCCATGGGTTGACTTCCGACACCTATTTCGTTAACATTTGACTCAGAATTACACAACTCAAAATCCTAGTCGTGGTTTCTTTTGGCATCTACAAACTCACCACAAGAAATCTATACCATCATCAACAAACAGATAAGCGAGAAATGAATATGCGGCGAAATCTACCCGAACCCCCCGAGATTCTCACTCGCATGAACTGGAAGTCATGGAAGAATGACATCGAAAAACACGCCCGAAAAGAAGGAGTCTGGAAGTACTGCGACCCCAGTACCCCAGATCAATACTACCCCGAGCTCCATGAGCCTGCGAAGCCACACGTTTCCACAGTCCGACCCGAAGCAGGATCCATCGTTGACCTCGGAGAGGATGACTTCATCGAACTATCCTCGGTCGTGGATCTATACTGGAAGCAGATGCACGTATATGAGAAGATTCAATCGGGACTGGACGTCATCTTCAAACTTATAAAATATCATGTCGACGACGAATACTTCAATCTCATCAAGCATGCACAAACACCACTGGAGCAGATGACGACATTATCTGCTAAATTCAATAAATCTCACCTGGAAAATCTGCAGCCAAGATGGGAGCGTATACAACAACTGGCTAGTAAGACGGAGGTACAAGAGCTATTTGAGCTATGGAATGCCTTGTTCACAGATTGCGATGGATATCTTTCTAGCCACGCTCGAAACCAGGATGACTTTTGGGAATGTGTCGAGACAGCAGGATATCACTCTGGGAAATGGTTACCTCTGACTTCCCAGAACTGGATTAAAAACAATGCTGAGTCGAAGAACTATGATGATCGGGATCGGCCTCGTTCACTGGCTAAACGGGAGTCTATCGCTTCCCAGAACTGGATCAAAACCCTCGACAATGTTGACTATAGTAACGGTTGCTCTCAACCTTGTCCACCGGCGAAACAGAAGTCTACCGTTTCCCAGCATTGGATTGAAACCCCGGGCCATGTCGACTATAGGTATGGTTGTGGTCAACCTCGTCCACTGACTAAACAAGAGTCTATCGCTTCCCTGCACTACATTGAAACCCCCGATCATGCTGAGCCAAACTATGCGGATGATTCTGCTCAACCTGACTCGTCGTCTAAACGGGGATTTATCGATTGTCCGTATTATGATAGCGACTACGAACCTACGGAGTCGACTAAACATGCATCTTTGAGTCCTCAGCCCAGTTCTAGGGTAGGTCGGAGCTATCAGCGTGAGGAAACCTCGCACGATATAGATATAACGGGACATATGCGACAATTAGTGTGCCAGGCGGAAAATGGGAAACCAAATTGCGATGATTTAGATAAATGGTAGAGAAGGCCAACCATGATGCATTTTATGTGGGTGACTTTGGCGCTTCAAGGTGAAATGTTCATGTCCTTCCGTTTTCGATAGGAAGTGAGCCGCTATAGCTTTTTTTTTATGCGGCTTTTGCTATTATTGCTCTCTTTGCCATGGAAAGTCTTATACAAAAATCAAGACTCTATTCCGTTCAGGATGGATCATTGAATAGCTGTTACATGGTCTATGATATTATGATATGCAGTATAAGCAAGTCAATAAGATGATTCTTTTTCTGGTTAATCCGCTCTCCCCAAAGTTCGGCGTCAACAATGTTTTTCTCCATATCGACTTGCTCAGTCATAAAGTCGTAGTCCTGTTCGGCAGCTTGAGGTTGTTCTGGATACCACTTATCCGCTACATACGCTGTCAGCTTATCGTCCTGGTTCCAGGGCTTGTCAAAGGCCCACAGCTAGCTTTTTGGGCATATTGGCCGTGGACAGTGTTGTCTATTCTTTCATCGAGTGCAACTGAACTACGGCATACATGGGTGAAGGCGTAGTTTTCGCTTATAGTACACAATTAAGCCAAAATCAATATAACAGTCCTGGCCGGCTGGCCCAATGGCAAGGCGCTTGACTACGAATCAAGAGATTGCAGGTTCGATCCCTGCGTCGGTCATTACTTTTTTTCCATGCATTTTATCATTCCAATGGAAAATGCCTCTTTTTACCCCTTTCTCTGCCTTTTTTCGGTTTGGAAAAACTCTTATTTTAATATGAATTAGTTCGGGTTTTCATGACAAGAAACCAGCACTCAATTAGTACAAAATGCCAGAATTATCGAATGTGGCACCTAATTGAATGAGATATATATATTCTACCACTACATCGCACCACGACAGAGTAGTTATTTGTAAACGTTTCCAGTTACAAACAGAATTCAGCTTCAAGATATTGCACACAATTGGAAATCAAGAGAGCACAAATAAATACATAGAATTATTATTATTTCAGCCTACAACCACTGTAAGTATTTACCCATCCCGATCCATGGCCGGATTCCGCTGTAGCCCTGGAGACTGCATTAGATACGTCATCTAACAGACTGCCGAATACCATTACGCATAGGTCCGAATAAAGCACGAGTTTATTAAGAATTGGAAGGGAAAAAAAGAGAACAAATCATAACAATTAGATCTCCCCTTCTAATCTGATGATCTTTACAACTTAATATCATCAAACACCTCCGAATCCCCCTTCAACCACGGTTCCTCCGCCTCAACGGACCTAATTAGCACCTGGGCGTGTTCACTGCGAGGTCGAACCTGGATACGGAATGGGGATGGGTGGCTGATAACACCAGTTGAGAACTCAGCTGGGAGATCCATCTCCTTGCCATCCACTCCGAGGCCTTTCGTAATATCGAAAACTGAGAGTGACTTTGCAATAGTGAGAAAGAGGCTTGCCTCGGCGAGAAAACGACCAGGACAGATCCGGCGCCCGAATCCAAAGACAAACTTTTGAGGATCGCACTCGGGAGCAATGCCATTCTCGTGTTGCAAGAATCGATCAGGATTGAATGACATCGGTTCATTATAAATTTCTGGATCGTGTGTAAATGACCTAAGATATGACGATATGAAATTTAGGCAAGAAACAACAAATGACCTTGTCACGCTTACTGACCAGATGTTTGCAATCAAAACCGCCCCCTTTGGAATGCGATAGCCACAGTATTCATCATCTTCTGTGGACATATGTGGAACCGCTAAAGGCGCAACAGGATGCCAACGCATAACCTCCTTCATGAGAGCGTCCACATACGGAAGATTCGGACGGTCGGCCATTGTGGGAAGTCTTGACCCTACCATGAGATCGAGCTCCGCCTGGGCATGGCGCTGGATATCTGGAAATTTGGCCATGGCAAGAAAGAAAGTTGACAGTGCCGAGACGGTCTATTCATGCCATTAGTATCAAGCGCAAGTGGAAACAGCTGCTACCCTCACGGTATCTGCACCAGCGCCATATATGATGGCTGCTGTCCATTTAATCACAGATTCCTCCTCCGGTGTGACAGGTCTACCCAGTGCGTCCAAATGCCTGGAGACATATGAATCCACGCCCTTTCCCTTGCTTCGTTGGTGAAGGACGAATGCATAAGGCTTTTCCGCTAAGTTTGTTAGATGATCACCCCATTCTCGTGCTGTACGTTGGAATCCGGCCCCTGGAAACCAAGCCGGAAGGTATTTCACTGATTATTCTATGTGAGTAGTGGATACTATCGTTCAAGTCGGAGTCCGAAATAAAAGGCGTGCTTACATATAGGGACACTGTCAACAGCCCACATTCCAGGCTGTACTGCGCTGGAGAATTGAATGCCAGAACGCTCGGCCATATCGACGAGAGAATCTGGTCCAGACGGCGCGACCTTGTACCCATAGACTATGTCTAGTATCTTCGCTCCAGTAATACTGGCCATGGGATTAGTTACTTCTCTTCCCTATCTTTCTATGTCAGGCTAGGAATTTAGATACCGTCGAATATTCTCAATTAGAGAGTCTGGGCGCTGAAGCGTTTGCAATAAGAATTGCCTGGCCCCGAGGTCAAGCTGAGGATGTAGGGTTGAGATGGCATTTTTTGATCCTAGTAAGTTCGTTATGTATTTTCGGTGTGTACGAACCATAGATGCATCGCCGCTGATGGTCACCGCGCGCTTCCAGTTGACTCTACCCTCAAAATGTCAGCGATCAAATAGATTCGGGTATGAATTTGCGTTAGATGACGGTCTCACAAGTCAGCACTAAACACACCCTGTGGCCGTGATGAGTGAATGGCCGATCGCTTCTCCATCAGATCAAATGCCACCTCCGGCTTGTTGAGAATTATGACGGTTTGTCCTATTGTGACAAGTGAACTGATGGGACCTGACAATCCTGTATCAGAAACTACAACCCCAGGTGTGTCTGCAGAAACTCACCATAGAGGTCCTTGTGTCTTACCCAATGCTCCCATTCTTTGGCACCTGGCTTTGGAAAATCAAAAAGATTACCAATGATAGGTCTTCGGGCAGGACCAGGTGGAAGAGGGCGAGAATTCAATGAGATGAAGTAGGACTTGAGGACATATAGCCCCAACAACCCTGACAGTAGAATGAGGATGAAGTATATTACAATCATTGGTACTAGAAGTATAGACGAGTCTGGCGTGTTGTTCTAGGCTATTCCTCTCGTTACTGGACTCAATGAGTGAATCCAAGTTGTTAGTTGCTAAAATATAGGATACGTTTATGTTTATATTCTCTGACATTATTCTAAGGCTGTAAGCCGGTAGCCCCGAAGATAGGTATCGGATAAGTGTATCAATATGAGTGACAGGCAAGAGAAAGTGTGTGTCGCTTGAATTGAAGATCAGTATCAGTAGCAAGGTGTCACTGCATACTTGGCAATCGTAAATCATCTTCTTTACGCCTCTGGTTCATGCAATAATATCACATACCACATTTGACTCCCAAAATACTAAACAGTGCCCTGTTATATCTGACTCCACCCCCCCCTTTCATCATGGAGTCTTTTGGCCTATGTAATGAAAATCCATAATGGGAGACTAGCATATATGGATTGTGCGTCATTAGCGCTGCTGGCTATTACATGAAGTTGCATGGGCTGGTCGATTGGAGAGATGATGGCGAAATGAATGTGCAAGGAAATCATCCATAAATATTACCCCATGAACACCCAATGGCATATAACACACTATACAGCCATAGCTCACGTCGCTTACCTGCTTTTACGTCTAGGGTGCAACTTTTTTACCTTTGTACTTTTTTAGCCTATTAACTATGCCTCTCCTACCGAAGCCCCCCTCGTCAATTATCATAATTGGCGGCGGGTTTTCTGGATTAGCTATGGCATGCCAACTCCAGCGAACATTTGATTTGGACGACTATGTCATTTATGATCGGAATAATGGCATTGGAGGAACTTGGTGGGCAAATACATGTTTGTCAACTATTTCCGCATTCCCTCTTGGGTTACCAAGTGCTAATAGGGACTTACGTGCTATGGAACAGATCCAGGATGTGCCGTCGATATTCCAGGAATTTGCTACAGTCTTTCTTTTGCTCCAAATCCAAATTTCACCAAATTATTTCCCCCGCAGTCTGAGATATTAAACTACATGCACCGCGTGGCTAGCTATTATGGGGTCTGTGAACACTTCATTGGAAACACAGAATGGGAAGGAGCCGAGTGGCAAGATGAGAAACAGTTGTGGGTTGTGAGACTAAAGGATCTACAAACAGGAGACCAGTTCACGCAAGAGTGTCGGATTCTCATTTCTGGCGTTGGAGGCCTTGTTAATCCCAGGAAGTTGGACGTAGAAGGCTCTGAGACGTTTGAGGGGAGTATCATACACACTTCCCAATGGCAAAAAAGCGTTGATCTTCGGGATAAGCACGTCTCTGTAATTGGCAATGGAGGTGTGTCACCCTATCCCCTGTGACCGAGTACGGGATTTGGTGCTGGAGTAGGGAAATATACTGACAGTTCGGTAGCATCTGCAATACAATTGGTACCGGAGATAATAAAAGAAGCCAAGTCTGTTACACAGTTCATGAGGGTATTTTTACTCGCCATCCGGCTATATCCTGAGAGCCACTTGATAACCTTTGTATCACAGAGTTCGCATCACCTGGTCGAGAGCCCAAACTATGAGATTTCGCCATTTTGGCAGTCCATCTTTTGCTATTTCCCATTCATCCTCTATATTCTTCGGGGCCTGATGTTTATTTACATGGAAATTTCATTCCTCCAATCACAAATGAATGACCGAGGGCGTCTAGCGAGGGACAATTCCGAACGACAAAGCCGAGAATATGTGCATAGAACAGCGCCCAGTATGTACCGCATTCCCTCTTGGGTTAAGCAGGAAATTGATCAATCGCAATAGCCAAGTACTGGAACCTTTTAACCCCCACTTTTGAATTCGGATGCCGTGTTTGTGTTTTCTACTTCGCTTGTCTCGGCCTGTAACTGACACCTGATACAGAGACGTGTTTTTGATCGGACATACACTAAGAGTCTGCATCGGGATAACTTTACTCTGACAAATGACCCTATAGTGCAAATAAAGCCTACCGCTATCGTGACAAAGTCGAAAGAAGAGATTTATACCGACATTATTGTAAGCAAGATTTGTCTATCCCCTAGCACTAATGTGGGATTTTGTAGCTGAACTCCGCACAGATTCTCGCAACTGGATTTGCCCTGACGCAGTATGACATAGAAATCAAAGGCCGACATGGAAAAACCCGAGAGCAGTACTGGAAAGAGGCAGAAGGGAAAGGCACATTCAAAACAGTGGCAATGAGTGAATTCCCAAATTTTTTCTATATTCTAGGACCAAACTCAGGCCGCGTTTACACTTCAACCCTCGTCATAATTGAAAGGTAGGCACCGCCACCTTGGGAGCCAATTTGTTTGTATTCATGCTGATATTTGAATTTAGTCAAGTTAATCTGGTGATAAATGTCATTCGACCGATTATACTGCGTCATGCATCTTCGGTAGAAGTGAGGGCTAGCAGAGATAAACAGTACCAAGACGGTCTGAATCACGCGCTGGATGATACCATTTATAATCGGTCTTGCTCTAGTGTAGGTCTTACTCTTCAAGATCAAATTATATAGCTGGTTAACCTGCTGATAGTACTTCATCGATGAATGTACTGGGAAGAATTGGTTCATATATCCATGGAATTCAGTTCATCTGTGGTGGGAGATGTACTGGAACGCGACAGCTGGGTGGGAATACCACACATGAGTTTACATTTCTAGTTTAACTACTAAATAAAATCAATTGATTACTATGATTTACCTGAATTTCTTGACATAGCATGATACAAAACCCGCTTCTTAAATCCGATATGCACCCTCTAGATACCGCATTGGGAGCGAGGTGCGTTGAAATTGTTACACTACGTGTTATAACGAACCCACCCCAACTGATCCAACACACCACCCTATTTAGCACAACGCATCAAACACACACTAATCAACCCCCCCCCCCCCCCCCCCCCCAATATCTTGTTATTTGTTTTTGTTGACTACCGGACCTTAGATGCCCCGGCTCTGATATGAAGGGGTTAGGCATATATATTAGCAATCACCCTGAAGCCTATATAGTGACTGACCTTCCCGATATAGCCACCACATTGTAACCTAATGTACTAACGGTTTAGAAGGGACCAGCGTTAGTTTCGAACGCTTTCAAATTGGGACCTCTTTAGCCTGGGCGGCAATGGGAAAAAAGAAAAAAAGATATAACATACATTGCGGAGAGAGTCGGCTTCTATCCTTTTTGAATTCATCACGTTTTGTGCCTTAAGGTAATACGACAATATGGGATTTATTAAAGAGATCGTTTACTGTGTCACCTTGCTTGGTGTACAATCTGGGGGGTTAAGATTTTGGGCCAAAGCCATCGTCGCCTTCCTGGGCTCGGTGCTACTCATTGCCACTCTCGCCCTGGCAGGTCTTCTGGTATGGGTATTGCTGGACAGCAGGGGGTTGATATCAACTACCCCAAATCCTAAGAGAGTTATCGGTCGACCATTATTGTTCCCAGCCACTCTCACCCATACCAGAGTTTCCCCAGTCAAGAATAAGTTCAGCCACCGGGTCTTCTTCGTTGGCATTCCTATAGGTTTCCGAGGCCAAATTGGTCGTCTTTTGTCTATAGATCAAGATGACTCAACGCTGCCCTATACCAAATTATTAAGACAACTCTTCACCTGGTTTAGCTTTGATCCCGTGCGCTACCTACAGCGCGAGGACAATGAATATGGTCTTCGGGATAAGTTGGATCGATTTCTCCGTTCCCAGGTATGCCCTAACCCGCTGAAAACGGACCATTTCGACTAAATTTCTCGATAGAACAAAGATCCAGCCAGATGGCCATATGCCTATTTGATGAGTGTGCCACGCTTCCTATGGTGGGAGCGTAGTGTGGTATCGTTCTGGTATCTCTACTCACCATCGCAGGAGTTAGATGCCGTGATTATGGAAATCAACAATTCGTTTGATGAAAAACGCAACGTCATTTTCCAACTCAAACCTGAATCTGACAAGACTTTGGCGGAAATTGACGACTCCGAGAGAGAGCCAATATATCTTGACAAGAAGAAGAGTGTTATGTCGCTTCCTTCAATGTCCAGTGCGAGATTTTACAAGGGTGTTTTCGAAAAACGCATCTTTGCATCTCCATTTGAGAGGGTTGAAGGATCAATTTCCACTCGGTTCATTGATCCCCTTCATATATCATTGCACAAGCCCACTGTCTCTATTGCCAAAGTTGCTTCCACCGGCCTGGCAGGGGAAAGTAGAATGGTGACCAGCATTAGCTGCAAGGAACCCCCTATAGACCCTGTCAATGTGACTACAGCCCATTTGGCTAAGCGGATTTTCCTGTGGACATTCCCTAGTACTTTGACGACTCCCCGGATTATCTACCAGGCTCTCAAGTTCCAGTATGTTCAGGGTGTGATGCACATGATGGATCGACCTACGATCCAACCAGGCAGTGTCGCGCGCCATCCGACCTCAATAGAGAGGTATGTACTGCTTCCCATACTATTATACACAGTACTAACAATTTGACAGGAGAATTGAGCCGTTTTGGCGTGCATTCCTATCCCGATGTGTCGAGAGTTTCCCCGAACCGTTAGAACTCACATACATTCCCAGCACATCAATATCCAATGATCATGTTTACTTCAAATCGCCTGCTTCTGGTATGAGATTACCTGGGACGGTCAAATATCTTACTGTAGAGGTAGTTGATCCCGGTTTCTACGCGCGAATAATCAACTACCCTCATATTTGGGAAGGCATCTCGTGTGAACAGGAGCAGAAACGGAGCTATGCGGATGATACATCCAGTCCCCTCGTTGTATCAGATATCCAGCTTCTCCATACTTTAGTCTTCTCTTTCCAGAAGAAGATGGCACCCATTCCAGTCGAGTCAGGGTTGACTCTGACAAATATCCTTGCCTGGTGCCGTGGATCGAGGAGTCAGATGGACTCTTTCGTACTATCTTCGACAGCCCCGTTCCTCCATCCCCGCTACACAGAGTGTGTCATCCGATATAGCCTATTGAACCGATTTGCCATAGATTCTCAATTACTCCTGTGGACATATGGGGTCCTGGCTCGGTTGATGCTTTTGAGCATGGCCCCATACATATGCTCTATAATGGGTGCCGTCCCAGCTGCTTATTTGCCTATGGTCAGTACTGTAATGTATTTATTTATTTGGAGCATTGGGCGTGTGGCAGTGAAAGCACAATTGTTCCCTTTGAGTTTCTAATTGAATGAATCGTTTACACCTGTGCAGCCTATGACTCAGTAACAGTTTCCTCCACTTATTAAATGTACTACACAACCATATATATTTCGTTGATATCCAAAAGAGACTGTCTGGGATATAGTTTTGCTTTGTTACGCTGTTCGTCAATTTTATCCCTCGTACACTCGATCCCATTTGGCATGAAAATTATGAAGGTTCCAAGGCTGGTTGGAGGATTCATCTAATATTTACTTATGTGTCATTCTACATTGGTAGATGGTGTGACGGGAGATGACAGCTTACGGCTAACTGACCTCGTACATGTGTCAGTCCCTAAAAGTATCGTTATAGTGAGTATGGATATTTCAATCTTGGGAATTACCGCACTTCAATCTCTTTACTCTTGAACCACTCCATCTCCCCCTACCGCTCATGTATCCCATACATCCCTCGTGTTTTACTCTACAACCAACGATATACAATGGATGTCTCATTTGAAGTCTACCGCGGTTCACCTAGTGGTCAGATTATATCGGATACCACAACCCGAATACTAGGACCCAACGAGGTCTATATTGAAATCACCCACTCGGGAATCTGTGGTTTCCTCAAATCAACCCAGGTACTCGGTCATGAAGGCGTGGGAATTATCAGACGTCTGGGTTCAAACGTGACCAAAGTCAAGGTTGGCGATCGCGTTGGGTTTGGATATGTGCGCAAGGTCTGCGGTGCCTGTGATAACTGTGGAATTGGTTTGCAATTGCTTTATCTCTATCAGATTAGATATCGGCACTCTAACCTCTACTTCTAGGCTGGGATCAATACTGCCGGAGTGCCAGAAATTACGGTGTATGTGACTTTGACGTCGGCACCTTCAGTCACGGCACAGTCTGGGACGCTAGTTGCGTCTTTCCTATCCCAGATGGCTACTTATCCGAAGATGCTGCACCTCTTATATGTGCTGGGGCCATGGTATGGAACTGCCTGAGCCATTTTGGGGTTTGGTCAACAAATCGAGTTGGCATCATGGGTGTTGGGGGCCTGGGCCATTTGGCTATCAAACTTGCTGCCGAGATGGGATGTCAAGTTGTGTTTCTGTCTCGATCCAGCGATAAGAAAGAGGATACGCTGCAATATGGTGCAGAGGAATTCCTGGATCATATTGACCGCTTCTCATTTCGTCCGCTAAAGCATTTGTTACTCTGTGGAAGTCACTTGGGAGACCTGGGATTGTGAGTCTCCACTGTGATAGATTAGCAAGTCTATACTAAACTTGTTGGTTGAAAGATTGATATCCCTTATGAATACCAAAGGGACTATTTATTCCCTGACAGTCTCTTTGACAGAAACATCTGTCGGTCCGAATCCAAGGAAGCTCGGTCGCCTCCCGACAGGATATCCGAGAGCTGATCGAGTTCTGTAATCGCAAAAGATTCAAGCCCACAATTATGAAGTTCCCCATGACATTAGATGGCATTGAAGAGGCAATGTAGAAATTGAGGGATGGAGAAATAAGGTATCGGGCAGTTCTAGTTCGTGAGCCGTCTTTGGTAGAAACTCGGGTAGGCACTTGAATTCTGCTGTAAAGTAGATGCATCGCATTGCTTTCAAAAATCTGACTACTATTACTTTACAACAATTGAACAATGTTTGAACATTAGATTCTGTGATATCTACCGTTACAAATCGTCTCACTTCGTATATGGCCGCTAAACGTGTTGCGCTGCACTTATTGATGTTGCTCCAACGACAGATATAAAAGTAATGCACTGATTCCATAGAACCAGCCGTTATAGTGTGACTAAGATGGTCAGTTACGCCCAGGTTCCCTTCTCGTCACATTGAGTCACATAGTACTATGATTCTTCTCCAAAAATTGGAATACCGTATTTATCTGAATACTATCTACAATGTCACCGTATCCTATGTAGTCGGAATAATCACCTCAGCGACGGCCTCGCGACGGCTGCTCGGCATTTATTCAGAAAGATCCAACACAACCCGACCCTGTAGCTTTCCCTCCTCAATCTCCTTAAACACCCCAGTCAAAGCATCCATCTTCTCAGTCCGATAATGCACCTTAATAACACCCCTCGCAGCAAACTGCATAGTCTCAATAGCCTCCGCCCGACTCCCAACTGCCGCTCCCGTAATAGTCCATTGCTTGCCAACAATCGCGGACGGGAACGTCGTCGCAATAGCCTGAGGCTCATTTTCAGGAAGTCCCACACAGACCAAGGTACCATTAAAACGGAGCAACGGCAGCGCCTGCGCATAAGCCACATTCGCAGCCGCACAGACAATCGCCGCATGAGCGCCCAGCCCATCCGCCAACGAATGAACATGCTTCGTCAGCGCAGCACCTTTATCGTCTGCCGGGAACTGCGTGATATCCACGAAGTGATCTGCCCCGGATTCCTTGACTAGTTCTTCCTTGCTGCCGTGGTCGATTCCAATTACCCGTAAGCCCATACCACGGCTCGCAAGTTGTACTGCGAGGTGGCCTAGGCCGCCGCCGGCGCCGGAAATTACCACCCATTGTCCGGGTCGCGCGTGGCTGCGCTTTAGTGCGGAGTATACGGTTACGCCGGCGCACAGGAGTGGTGCTGCTGCGGCGGAGTCGAGACCCTCTGGGATGGGGGTTACGTAGTTTGCGGGTCCTAGTGTGTATTGTTGGAATGTCCCTGGCGTGTAGTAGCCGGAGACTTTCTGGTTGAAACACAGTCCGTCGGCGCTGGCTTGGCAGGGTTCTGGATGGGGATGATGTTAGGTTTGAGGTCCTCGTTGTCAAGGGAGTATACGTACGGCAGTTCCCGCATGCGCTGGAAACCCATTTGACGCCTACTCGATCGCCGATCTTCAAGTTTGAGGATTCGGTGCCTGCACCGAGCTTGACTACCTTACCGACACCCTCGTGGCCACCTACTTGGCCTGGCTGAGTTGGGTGTGGGAATCCGGGCCACTTGAATCTATCAGTTAGTGCCCGAGATAGACAGAATAGGATATTTGCATACTTTGTTGGTCATAATACTAAAGTCTGAGTGACACACTCCTGAGTGTGTTCTACCATTGTCAGTATAATAATATGTAATGTCGACATCGCGATAAAACGTACAAATTGATCAGAACCTCGCCAGGTCCAGGCTCTGGAACATCGAGTTCCACAACCTTTGTCGAAACGGTCCCAGGCTGGTCGTAGATGACGGCCTTCTGCTTGGCGGGGATTTCAGGAGCGTCCATAATGACTGATTACTGATGATAGATCAAAACGAGGTTGGATATGGGTCTTCAGAGAAATATCTGTATAGTAAACGTTTAATTGACAGCTATAATGGGTTCTTAAGTGGATTATCCCCTCTCATGCCAAGTATAGTAAAAGAGGAGAAGTCGATCAAATGTGGAGAGGCTGGTCGAATCGCGGGGTTTGGGGCGTTCGGATCGACGGATTATTGGCACACGCTGGATAATGTAGTTTGCATACGGAAGCACGCTGTGCATGCCTCGGAACATATCCAGTGCATTATAATAAGGTCCGTCTTTTTGTGCCTAGATGAATTGAGGGGTGAGATGCGGAGTCATGGAGGTTTCATTGAGACGCTTATGTCTCATTGGTATCTATTTTTGGAATCAAATTTAGTGTAAAATCAGTATATCGTAGAGAACAGTGAGATAAAAGGATGAAAAGGGTTTATACACAAGAGCTCCCGAGCTCCCGACCTCGGGAGTTCTACTGGATGACATAAACTGTGTATAGTGTGATATGTCTCTTTCCTGTTTAGGACTAGACTCTTGCCGCTTTGTCGTGAGCTATGCATCCATGGTTAAGATTCTGTGGGTCCATGGGTAGAATTTGGACGCTATTCTTATTGAGGAATCCTTGTAGAAGGTATGGGCGGTGTGCTTCGAAGCACATC
Organism: Penicillium griseofulvum; assembly: GCF_001561935.1. NCBI lineage: Eukaryota > Fungi > Ascomycota > Eurotiomycetes > Eurotiales > Aspergillaceae > Penicillium > Penicillium griseofulvum. The sequence continues at coordinate 228,288 of NW_024467471.1, read as the reverse complement.
ACCCTTGAACGAAACATGGCTTCAAATACATATCGTAATTATTTCCCACATACCTTGCTACTTCCTTATTTAACCAACCGATGGCTAAGCTTCTACTTCAAACATTTCCTCACATCACCCGCTCACGCAGAGTCACCCCTAAGACATGGCTAAGACTGATCTTGAGACGTCCCGTTTCGACGGCCCAGAAACTGGCTGAGCCTTGCGACTTGTTCGAGTACACGTCCGGACGGTGGATGTATGTTACATGCTTGTACAGTCATTCATCTTGATCTGTTCCGCTAATATGACTTAGTTATAATGACAATTTGAGACACCGCGAGAGAAGACGTGTTTTCAATATTCATGAACTCAAGCGCCTAGCCGCCCTAGCAGTTCAGCAGAAGGAATTTGATGTTACTAGATTCGAAAAACTGGCCGAAGGAGGCTTCAATCGGAGTTTTCTAATAACCATGCGAGATGGCTACCAATTTGTTGCACGGATTCCATATCCGGCCACTGAACCAAAATCCCTAGTCGTCGCTAGCGAAGTCGCAACGCTGGATTTCCTACGTACTTATGGTATTCCAGTACCGAAGGTTTTTGGCTACTCCGCCGTTGCAGATAATTGCGCGGGTACAGAATACATCTTTATAGAGTATGTCCAAGGAAAAAGCCTAGGGGATGTGTGGTATGTATTATCTGAACAGGAGAGAGAAAAATTGGTTACAAGGATTGTGCAGCTAGAGTCTCGTTTATTCAGTTTGCAATTTCTAGCAAGTGGAAGTCTATATCACTATAATGATTTGCCAAATAGTCACTCCAGAGTTAGTGTTCCACTCCCTGGATTAACACAACGATTCTGTATCGGCCCAGATACATCGCTGAAATTATCGTACGGCAAAAGACTCAATTTGTCAGTTAAGCGCGGACCTTGTAAGTCATTCCAGGGTAACAATAGAACGCGAACAGACCTCAGACAGTTAATTTTGAAAAGACCGGGATCCTTTAGCAGTTCTTACTACTGGTGCCGTAAAAGAAATCGCCTATCTTAAGAAATTCGGGCAACTACTTCAGCTATTCCAGCGTCTTCGGCGCGAGGTATACAATTACTAAGCTCAGTCACACCTCGAATATGCTGTTTCTCTAGAGAAATACCTTCAGATTACACCTCATCTCATACCACATGACTGTCCAACCCTTCATCGTCTAGTCATACGGCACCCCGATCTTCAACCCAATAATATATTCGTCTCTGATAACCTAGAAGTCAGGGGGTTGATTGACTAGCAACACAGTACGATTCTTCCATTATTTTTGCAGTGCGGTATTCTAGACAGTCTGCAGAATTATGGCGATGAGGTCTCGGAATCACTCCAAATTCCGGCCTTACCGACTGATTTCGATGAATTGGAAGAAATAGAGCAATTCCAGCAAGCAGAACTCCTACGCAGGCGTCAGCTCCACTATTTCTATGTTAAACTGACAGCAGAAACAAATATTGAACATTACGAGGCCTTGACCCACTATTTCAGTACCTTGAGGCGGCGGCTTTTCGACCATGCAAGGGATCCCTGGGAGGGTGACAATGTGACTTCAAAGGCCGATTTGATTACTCTATCTAGGAAGTGGAAAGACATCACTTGTGACTCGAGAGTATCTTGTCCAATTACTTTTTCAGATGACGAGTTGACGGAGTGTCTGCGATTGGAAAAAACACAGTCTGAAGCAGATGAACAATTGCAGGCTTGTCAGGAAGTAATTGGGGTTGGCCCTGAGGGCTGGGTTCCCCTAGCAGACTACGACGAGGCCAAAAGAAGAGAGAAAAACTTGAAAAGGGACGCTCTTGACGCGGCTGAGACCCCGGAGGAGAAAACAAGGATCCAAGACAACTGGATTTTCGATGATTTTTCCGAGGAAGACTACACGTGAAGAACTAATCTTCGCCGCTATTCAGCTGGGTTCAACAATCAGGCCACAATTTAGGCAGAATGGGATCGCTTGAGACACAGATGAAATATGTCCTTGAAACAAATATGGATAGATGTGGTTATACTGTAAGGTGGTTTATCGAGATGTCAGATATCGTTTTAAATTTCGAACCAAGGAGATGATACCCTAAACAAAGGGGTCTTTTTTAGATGTCTACCTACTTGACTAGCTCCTTACCTTAGAGGGTACTATTTCCATTGATCTAAGTTGCTGACTCTAATTGACTTATATGCACATAAGAAAAAATACCAGAAAATATCAACATGTAGCCGCGAAGTTTACGCATAGGATGCCCACCCTATTGAAAGTTAGTAAAGCGGTCGATAAACAGACTGGGTGAAACTAAAAGGAAGAGACATACCGCAGTACAGCATAGCAAGGTTCTTCTCATCACACGCCTGTTGAACCAACTCATTCACAGTAGCAGTCACGCTGAGTGTTTTGCTTAGCTTTTTCGCCACCACAGTTAGCGCACGATCAGCTTCACTAGGTTCATTCTCATTCTCGCTTTTCGAGGGGAGATCATCGCCTGCGCCAGGCAGAGCCGGAGGTCCATCACTGGCTTGGTTATCTTGCATCTGCATCTTCTTGATGCGAAGCGGAGAGACAGTCCAACTGTACAGTGGGTCATACCGCAGCACATCAAGGATTGTCATTATACTGTACGATTCTTGCCGAAGCGCTTCCAGAGTGAATTCACAGCAGCGCCGGAAAACACCTTCAGTTTTGGTTATGCCGAATCCATCAACTAGGTCACGGGTCAAGCGGAACGGGACTACCTCGGGGACAGGTAGAACACGTCCTTGCTCAAACGCTACACCGAGGTCGATATGTACCACCTCCCCAGTTTTCTCATCTAGCAAGATATTATGTCCATGCCGATCGCCGAGTCCGAGGACGTGACCCAGGATCGAGATGGCAGCAGTACTTCGAGTGTACGCTAACCGCTTGCTAAACCAGTCGTCTGGATTATTGAACTTCTCCATGAAGAAATACCTCAGTACTGGGTGGAAATGTTCAGTCACCTGTCGGTAGGTTCTGACGCGTTGCTCAAACGATTTGGTCTGCACATCGGCGATATGTTTCCGGCAAGAGTTGGGTTTCATGTCCTTGGGGAAGTATTTTTGATGTGCGGGCATCAGATAGTCGTGCAGAGGAATCGTGTTCGGAACGAATTCAATGATTCCAGCGCTTGGTGTCAGTGGAAGAACTTTGTATGTTCTGATGCCTAAGCTGCGCTGGCGTGTGGGTTGGTGGTCTTTCAGAAGACTACTAACTTGCTCAAATACTTGCTCCATGATGGCGTCTTGTCGCAAATCATCATTTCCTCCCTTGTACTGTTGCTTTGTTAGCTAACAACGTTGAAAGTAAAGATAAACCTTACTAGTTGCTTATAGCGCTCGCCGTTGGATGCAACGGCAGTCACAATCTTCGGCGCGCTAACGCCGGAAGCAATCGTGAACTCAGGCTGAAACTTCGTGACAGTGGGAACGTCACTATAGTTGCAATCTGCGCGTAGGTTGATTTTCATTGTCGGTGGTGGCAGTTTGTAAGTGATGGCATCTTGTCCAAGGCGCTGGCCAGTAGCCAAGGCCTTCAGTGGAACCTTCGCACCACTTTTGTACTTGCTGTCTGGTTTGTCAATTGCAAATCGCACGTAGCTGATGTTTACGTTGTGCACAGCAATCCAAGTCTGACCGATCTGACTGTCGTTCTTTAGACGGTCAACAAGCTGGTTTGCCGCACGGAAACGCGAGTGAGACGACTGATCTTTCCCACCCTTTGACTTGCTGCTGGCGAAAATTTGGTACATCCCATGGAAGGGATGTTCAACACATATCCTGAATACCAGTTGAGTGAGTAATGTCTGGAAGTCATCGGAGACATCAAGTAGGCGGGATGATAGCTGGTTCATTAATGGTGCAAATTTCCGACTGGGTACCTCGTTGAGATACCGAGAAACAGCTGAATTTGCAGTTTCACTGTCAGATTTGTCAAGCCAGAGTGCACAGAATCGTAGAGAATCATTATTGTAAGCATCGCTTTCCCTCAAACTGAGAAGGTAATTTTCGAGGCACTGCTGCAGGAATGCCTCCCGACTCCGCAGTAAACGTTGATATTCGCGGTCGTCGAGGTCGAACCATTGCTTTGCTTTGGCCCGATAGTTCTTCAGGTACTCTCTCTCCTTGCCTGTGGCATTCTTCATCATGTCTTCAAGGGCAAGTACTTCTTTCTCCTTGCGATTACGTAGTTGTTCCACTCGCTTGAAATCTTCGAGTCCATCAGGGTTCAGTAGTTGCTGATCACAGAAGGTTGCAAACCCGTGATAGACCCGTCCAGCCTCTTCTCCATCGGAGCTTCCTTTCAATTCCTTGACCGCAGGATAGAGGTACTGTTGAAGAATCGAGTCCGGCTTTTCCAAACGCGCTTCAGCAACGTGGTGACCCTAGATATAATTAGCTCTTTGGCTAGGGAAATCGTTAACGAGATCCAACTTACCAAAGTCACAAGAAGCTCGGCCCGGCTGAGGGGGATTGCCTGCTTATGAAGGTCATTCTGGCCCTTCAGTTGCTGGAGCATGCGAATGGATGCGGTCATCTCTCCTTGATCCCATAGAACATTGGCAAGATCAAATTTTGCAGCACCGTCAATGTTCATTCCCAACGCTTCGCACGGCGCAGCAATCTTGGAAAGGCTCATTGCAGATTTGAGCGATGCCTGGGAGATACCATGAATTCTTGTGATCTCTAACGATTGTCTAATGACTTTCGCTTCTAAAAGTCGCGAATCCCTGAGACTTAGTTTTGCCTGTGATCTGAGGATGTCATTTTTCCTGACTGATGAAAACAACGCCTCATGCCAAGACAGAATTTCTCCAACTTCATGATAGCTGCTCTAATTAGTATGCATCCTATACACAGTCTTGGAAAGTCAAAAACGCACCTCTCGGTTTTCAACCAGCTGCTTCTCGCCATGATATTCTCCCACCCTTCCTCCATATCTTCAGAAGACGCGGAGTGCAAAGTGTCGCTGATCTCAGTCATAATTCCTAATGCACGCATTGAGCTCCGCAACTGAATGGCGGATCCATTGGTTTTGAGGAGAGAAGCCAGTGTTGTCAACATACTGCTCTCAATTGAACTAGTGACCTCGACCAAAGAACAAGAGGTATTGAGACTTTGGAATGTACGGAATACAGTTGCAGACGGGGAGGAATCCAAAGGAGATACTGGAATATCCCATTTTTGAAGACTAGTTGCAGCTTGCAACATGCTGTCAAAGGCGACAGGGGCATCGCTTGCACTGCTGGAAGCAGAGAGCATAGTATTGGCAATGCCCTGAAGGTTGGTAGCATTCAAAGCCTTCAAGACTCCGTACGATTCCGTATGGTCAGACATCTGGATTTCACTGTCGTATTTTGCACTCTGAAATAGGAGATTTTTGAACCCGGAACTTTCGTACTCGAGCCGTTCCATGACGTTGGTCAAAGATGAGCTCTGCTGAATGCCATATAACAAGTCAGGGTCATCAATGTTTCTGAAAACATCATGGAGCAAAGCAGGCGGAGGCTCGTATTTAACGACCGATGACCGACGAGATGTCGTAACCACTCGGGATGTTTGTATTTCCAGGAAAAGCAGTGAGGTTTTATGCAAACCGCAGCGATGCGCAGCCAAAGATGCCTCCCCAAAGTCAATATCAAGCCATTTATCGCGCTGGACTATAGTTGACTCATCTGGCATAGGCTGATTGCGAAGGTAGAGAATGCAATTGATCACAAGCTGAGCATGAGGTAATGTTCCCTCCCCAACCTCACACAACACTTGCCGGAAAGTAGCAGAAATGTCTTCTCGGACCTCCCCCCTTTCGCCTTTATTATCTCTTTCTGACAGCAAAACATCATGAACGACGTATGGCAACAGCTGCACTGCCAAGCCAGGAGTCACGTTGAGAACTTTACGAAGAGAGCCAATTACTGGATCTTCTAAAGCAGCGTTAGATAGGAACAGTGAAACATTGCGAGCCCAGTCGGAAACTGACAGCCCAGAAGCGCTGGTTGCTGCATTTTCGCATCTCTCCTGCTCCAAATTTGAAAGTAAAACTGCGGGGCATGTGTATGGGTTCCAGATGAGGGCTTTCATCAGAGATTCGGGAAATACCTCGCTGCAACCTTGGAAGTCTGGATAATTGGCGATGTTGCTGACGATCAGCTGCAGAGTACGCTCAACCAGGCCAGCTTCAAAATACTTTTGCACATGGAGCATATCACAAAGCACCCGAAGGATTCTGGCCTTGGAATGACAGAAAATATCAGAAGACAAAGAAGACTTGGGGGGTTGAAATAGCGAGAGATCTTGTTCTCGCAGGAGCAATTGATCGATTTTACCAGTGGCAGCAAAAGACCGCCCGATGACCCGAGCGGCCCAAAGTCGATACTGAGATCCTCCGTTGGAGGTCTGAAGCGTGTGCCATAGAGATACAACATGGGAAGCGGGATTCACATCGTCATTCATGACCCAATTCCCAGTTTCTGACGTATGCTCGAATTCAGGGCATAAGAGCGACAAAACAAGATCCGCCACAGGCTTACTCAACAGCGAAGTCACAGAATCGCGGCCTTTGAGAATTTCAAAGACCAAGTCCTTCCCAAATTGTCCGCCCGAGGAGCCCTCAGATGTTGAGAATTTCTCGGCTAGTGATACAAGCCGATCAAATGACGCTGTCGTCTCTGTATCCCAATCAGAGGAACGGAGCTCCCCAAGGAGCTCTACCAACCATTGGTAGAATCTTTTCGCATTCGACTGCACTTTTCTGAACTGACTTTCCTGAGTCGTGTTCTCAGGTAGCGACGAAAATATTCTGCGGAGGGTGACCAGTGTCGAGACAGCAATACCTGCGGTGAATCCTGGTGTCACTTCGAGATATGGTTTCCCTGCCTCGAGTAAATACCAGAAAACACCAAGAGCATCCTCAAAGCAGTGAATGTCGCCAAGGAAAGGGCGCAAAGAGCTGAGTGTCATCTCTAGAGGATAGTCCTGAAGTATGATGGAACCGGCCACACAGGTTAGGATTCTTATTTTGCGGATCACGGAACAAGCGTGAAGCGAGCCAAGAGCGGGATGTATGGATTCAAGCAGCGAACGGCAGACAAAAGACACCAGTGATGGTGTCCATATTGATTCAAATTCGAACCCAGTGCGCCTGCAAAGAAATTCAATCTCATCCAGGAGATAGCGTGCTCGAAAGGAGGGCTGCTGATTCGCTGGCAGTGCATTTTGAGACGTGCTTTTCTTGATTATTTGTGTGTGGATGTCGAGCGCATAGCCGAAGTTTTCACGCTTTGAGAATGCCCGTTCGACCTGGTCATAGTAGTCGAGGGATTTGAAGAAAGTAGCAATAATTAGGGGAAACTGACTCTCGATATGTACCATGAACTGCTCTGCCCCCAGAAGTTTCCGCAGACGGATCTCAACGCCTTTGGGCTGACTACCTTGCCCCGGAGGTGTACTGATATCTCGTGCAATGCTGTATGCCTCGGCCTTGTGGAACGAGTTCACTAATAGCTCGAGATGCGGAACTTGAAGATGTTTCGCAAGTTCAATTGTCTCCTTTTCCTTAGCACGCATCATCATTTGCCCAACGATTTCATCTTTGACGTCCACCAGCATGTTTTGAAGGTTGTCATACCCAAAGATGCTAAATGGCATAGACATGATACTTTGTGTCTCAGCCCACGTGTAGAGTATTTGAGACGAGAAAAGCCGGAAAAGTTCTTTGGCATCTTGCAGACCAAGGGTTTGAGCAACAGAAACCATACATTTCTCAGCGTACCACAGTGATAGGGGAACTTGAGCTGGGGTTTCAAAGAGATGGTAAATGCATCGTCGCAGCAAGGTGTGCCATCTGGAAGCTAACTGCGAAAGCACGAAAAGGCGGACTGCAATTCCCTCGATCCATTCCGGGTCTCGCGGCAAGCTTTCTAATACATCTTCGAAGATAGCGTCGTGATCTTTGAGAAGGAACCGCTCGAATAAAGCAGGTATAAATTTCGCAACGCTGAATTTGACCTGAACACCACCTTCTCGAAGTATGGTGAATAAACTTGTTCGTGGCGACGGAAGAGACTGGTCCTTGCCGTATGAGGGGCATGAGTCAATCACCCCCTGGATGAGCTTGGCCAAAGCAATGTAGACATTTGGGGAAGCTCTTTTCCGGGCCAAGAGAACTTCCATAAACCAATAGTACAAATCCATAGCGGACTCTTTCAAGGCACCATCGGGCCCATTTGTCCAGCAGTCGACGAAGCTAGTCATCATGCGGATGCAAACGCAATGTGAAGCCTCGCACCGTTCCATTTCATAAGACTGTAGACACCTTTCACCCAAATCTTCCAGGATGGAGAGTAGTCCCGAGGGCTCCGATTTCGAGCAGAGCTGGAAAATCCCAGGTAAAATATCTTGAGCAGCTAGGATATCCGCTTCATCTAATCCAGTCAGGTATTCAACGATGGACGAAGATGAGTCCGAATCCGCTTGAGTTCTGAGAAATATAGACAGATGGATGGTTACACAGCGTTGATATGTGACAGGGTCAAGGAAGATAGACAGAGAATTTCGGTTCACGGTGAGAATTTTCTCATTAGTCGCTAGTGGAGTTTCGGCCATGAACCGGTCTTCCAAATCCAGGTCCATTATATCTTCGGCTGCGGACGGACTCTTCGAGCTCTGGCGGAAATGTTCGAGCGTTTTGGAGAGTGGAGTAATGAGCTCTTTAAGACTAAACCTGATGGCAGGGGGAGTGCTGGAACTTAGCAAAGGACCAAGAAGCGGTGATAGCAAGTCCAGGCAAGATTGAATGAAAGCTGATTCGTGAGTATGAGCTGCCAGAAAATCGCATATAGCGTGCCATAAAGTCTGGCAGTTTTGATGCAGATTGTGTGATCGAGATTGAGATTGCAATGATTGAGGCAGACATGCCATGAATAGCGAGGCGACAACGCAAAAAGATGCTAGAATCTGCAAGTTATCTGGGGTGATATGTGATCTTTCGTCATTCATAGCGTGCCATGCGTGCAAAAATGCCTCCGATCTTGCTCGAAGGAGATCCAAGATCACTGTATCATCGGGGTCTTGCCTGGAGAATTGCTCCAAGGACCATGTTTCCTGCAGATCCCAAGGGTTTGCTGGGGCCGAACTTGTATCAAAACTATGCTTCAACAATTCGCGGTTCTCATGAAGAAAAAACCAAGTGCGACCTATATGTCCCGTCGACCCTGTGACTTGGTAACGCGGAATGATGAAAGATCGATTGGTGCATGACAAAAAAAGGTCTAGTAAGTCCAACGGACGGGCATACGCAGCTACTCGGGCTGTCTGAATTCGATCGGTCACCGAACCTGAAAATTGACTGTCAGAGCCAACAATCACTAAACGAGCATTCTGGGGTCTCAATCTGGGTTTCTCGTACCAGCCCAAACTTCTCTTAGCCAGCCACATATCTGCATTGTCGCCTGTTGGGCTGACCCAGGAGCAAGCTGTGCCTTCATTCGTGCAATTGAGGCCCATAGCCGTAAAGACGAGTCTGATATAGCAGACGGTCCATTGGCAGAGGTCAAGAGTGACCGCATAGTCTCCATAGCCACCGAGTAGCCCAGTAAGTCTGACTGCAAAATCATACTCAATAGGTTACACGCAGCTCTCGATGTCACTGGGGATGAGAATGCACGTGTAGTAAATTCAACTACTCGTGGCCAATAAGCCCTAATTTCAGCCGATTTGGCAGTAGCTCCGTTCGCAACACTGTTTTGTTTTCATGCTCAAGTTAGGGCATTTCTTGTCCTTTTCGAAGGGTGCTTGGTGCGATTCCAGATATTCTCTTGGATAATGATTTACATACCTCGTCAGAGCAAGCATTGTCCAGGATGACACAGCGCCATCACCGTCAGAGATGTTCAAAGCAAGTTGTTTGAAGAAGGGCTCCTTAGTCTCAATGTCAATCTCAGATTCGAGGAATGGGATGAGCTGTAATGCGCATAGTCTTCTTGTGCCGGTGGCCGAGATCGAATCCCGAAATATGTCCTGGATCTCAGAACTGAAACGCTGCCTTTTGCTTGAGCCTTCGCGTGCTGACAAAGACTTGGTTCTGGTATGAATACCCTCCGAGAGCTTGAGCAGCTCTGCAATCAACCAGAGGACTGTCCAGTTATGCTCCGATCTGGCAGTTCCGAGACGAGGTCCATATACTGGTCTGCTCCTGCATGATTCATATTGATAGAGTGTTGTTTCGTCGATTTGTAGGATCTCCTTTTCTGACCGTCGCACATATTCCAAATGGAGTGTACTGGCCAATCCTTCGATATCGTGCGCCAGAGATTCAGATGGGTCTTTCCGAGCAGTGTCCGCAAGGACGATCATCGACAGCATCAAAGTGGCAAGCAACTCCTCCTTGAGAATCTGTAACTTAGTGGCCCATAGGCGTCGAATTACTGGAATCAAGCCCAAGAGAACTGAACGGACAAGCTCGGATTGATCAAATATGACTTTTGTAACGACTGCATTGATGCTATTGAACGCAAGCTGATGTGCATTGCCAGGCGCAGATGATTCGACAAACCCCGAAAGCCCGTGAAGTATCCTTTGGGCCGTGGTTTGAAGAGGGGGGTTCGGACTAGTTGTCAAGAGTTGAATACAGATTACAACTTCTTCAATGACATTCCTATTGTCACCGTGCCTTTCCCTGCTGGCCGGGGTAGGAGCAATGGTCATCCTTGAGGGTGTGGAACGGCTGTCGCTGGCATCTTGATCTTCTGGAAAGGATCGGTAACCGCTTCGAATACTCAATTGACTGTCTTCATTCTCCCGGGGGCTAATACTGGCAAGACAAAAGCTTATGAGGTTTTCCCAGTCTTCTTTGTCAAGGTGCTCAGTATGGGGACGGTAGCGTAGAAGCGATGCCAAACACTTGGTATAGTCCAGGCTCAGGGGCTCCCACAAACCCTCCCCAGGGACTGGTATGGTCTCAACAATGTGATCAGCGATGGCGCGGACTGTTTTGATTCTCAAATTTCTCAGAAAGATATCAACAGCCATTCGGAGTACAGAGGCACATGTCGAAAGCCGCGATGCAGAAGATGCATATGTGGATTTTTGTGCTCGATTATATATGGACCTTTCTGCTGCGACGAAACGGAACAGTGATTCGAAGATCTTATGGCAGGCTTTATCGTTGAGTGTTTGTCTAGGTAGGTGGATGGTTAGTTACTTCCACAGCATGGCAAGGTTCATTTGAGGGTAGTTGACTGCCTACAGCTTGGAGCTCTTCTTGTTCTGCTGGAAGATGTGTTTCAAGTCTACCAATGGAGTTAGGACCAGTCTTTCCGTGATGAGATAGGGATCATCAAACCTGCCAAACCATCCGAGCGGGCCTTCTGTTTGTCTGACGATAGTAGGCTAATCGTCTTGTCAAGGAAGACCTCACCCATCGTGGTTTTTGGTGTCTTTTTAGACACGACAACAAACCCCCTTAAACCAGTCACCCTCAAAAATCCTGCTTGCACCTAGCGGAAAAAGACATCTGAGATCAATTAACCAGCGAGCTAATCGAGTGGATAAGCGCGAGGTGATTGTTTTTAGTGGAAAGTGGAGTGGCAGTATTTGCGAAAGCTGTCTCACCGCCCGAATTTTGTCGCGTTCCGCCTTTCTAGACTCTTAGAACAAACAGAGAGCTCGAGCTTCACTTCCCAACTTCACCCCGCCGTCATGGCAGAGCCGCAGGACACCCGGAATGGCCTCCGTGGTCTATACCAGGATCTATGTGCTCTTTCTAGCTCTCAACTACCCAACGTCGATCGCCTGTGTTTCGAATTGGAAACCCATATTCAAGACTTCCGCAAACTCCTAGACAAGCCAGCAAAGAACAATGCCAGCCGTCAAGCAGTTCTCTCCGGTAAGTAGTCATTTGGTATCTTGGTTACACCAAGAACCCATGTTCGTCCGTTTTGACAAGCTACTAACGTAGAATGTGATACCTCAGGGAAGATCACCATTGCCGACGTTGAATACTCGGTGAACCAGGATTTCCAACAAGGCGCACTGCAGCTTGCGGATGCGCTCAATATTGATGAAATGGAAGCAGCAGTTATGTTTCTGGCCGCCCAGGAAGATTCACAAACGCTGGACAGACCCCCGCTCATCGCTGCGATAATAACCTTCCACGAGCGCCGCCTTTTCACTCTCGAGTGTCTACGTCTCATTTTCCGAGAATCGCGCGAAATTGAACACGACGCAACCCAACCTATCATGCACGAAACACTGGCCCACGTTCTGGAAATCAAAAACAGCCCTCTGCGGAATGCATCACTCTTCGCGCGAAAGGCCTTGAGTTCCATGGCCGACATCCAGAAATGGCTGTCACTTCTTGGGGACCAAGTTCAAAAAGTCTCAGTTGTCGGCCAGGAAAATGATCGGGATATCATGGAAGCCATTGACTACCAACGAGTGAGTCTGCAACAGCAGCATGAGTCACTCGGAGCGATTCTGTTTTACATGTTCAAAGGGACGTACACAAGCTGCGAAGACTTCCGCATACTTGTCAGTCAGTTGAAGGACATTGATCGCTTTGACGGACTCTTGTTTCACTACATTCCAGTCACAATCGTGTCCTTTGTACAGCATGGTTCTCCAGAGGGCTCTGGATCCGAGAAGGAGGCTCGAGATCTGCACACATTAATCACTGCACCCAAGGATGCCCAATCCTGGAAACTGTCTAACTTCCACGCGGCCCTTGTTGCTCTATGGCTCTCAGTCTATAGTGGATGGTACTTTGATGGTCTTTCCTCCCCATCGGTTGATGCGGAGAAGGAATCCGAAGAGCGTACGAAGATGTTCATGTCTTCTCTCGATGATGGTGCCCTTGATTTCATGCTTGCAATCTGCTCCAGCGTCAACACCGAGGAATGGGCGGATCCTGCGCGGAGCGAGTTAGTGACACTACTGCTCAGGGAAAGTGTCGTATCATTGCCTGATCCCGAGCCATGCTCTGGCTTTATGAAGGAGCTTTTGATGGAAAACCTCGAGGTTTTCGTGGAATCATGCGTTGCAAATATGCCCGACGCGGTCCGACGACTGAAGTCGGAAGAGGACTCACAACGACTGGACCAGATCACTGCACTCAGAGATGGCCTCACTTCTAACCTCCACCGTGGCTTAGTAGAGGTGCGTACTCATCTGGAGTCTCTTCTTATGATCATCTCATTCGCCTTTGAGCACCGACAAGAAGCCGCCCAGGAATTTTGGGCTGATCCTGATGGAAACCTTTACGGCTTCCTTCAGTGGGCGTCTAAACGGCAGACTGTACCTCGAGTCAGCGCTTTTTGCGAAATGCTGTGTTCGATATCCGAAGGCGAAGAAAATGCAGCCGCGGCGCATCGATTCCTGTTGGAGGAAGACAAATTTATGTCTTCCAAGTTCAAGCGATCCACAACAATGAATTGGTCGCAAATGTTCGCTGAACTAAAGCTTTACGCATCTCGGGTGACTGAGAAGCCTTCCACTGCAACAAGCCCCCCAGGGGTGCCAGGGATCTTTCGTCCACGGAAACCAGAGCCCGTGGAAATGAACGAGCCTGAGAGCCCAGTGATGCTAACATGCTACCTTCGGCTGATAGGCCATCTGTGCAAACAGAGTCGACCTATCCGTGAGTGGATGCTACAAAATGAATCCTTCAATGTAGTTGGCACACTTTTAGACCTGTGCAGCGGCCCGATTCCATCGCATCTTCGGGCAACTACCTTCTCCACTCTCTCAGCCTTGATGACTGAAAAATTCTCCACGATTGGGAAGGAAACGTGGACCCGTCTCGATGGGTGGTTATCCGGAGGAACCGGTGCTTCGGGCATTGGCAAAGTGCCTTTGGTTTCCAACCCTGCAGCATGGCACCAGCAACAAGCCTTGCAAAAGATTGGAGAGAGCTTTGACCAGACGAATGCATTTGTTGTTCTTATCAATGCACTTGCTGCCCCCTCATCCGACTCAATTGATGACCCAATGTCACTGCCTTTCCCGGATACCCTAGGTGGAACTTACCGCATGTCTGGGATTGAACCCTACATCGATTTCATCTTGGGCCATGCCTTTTCACGGAAGATTCAAGATCTTGGCGAGTATCAATCCCGCCTGTTGACTTTCAACTGCCTGGAATTTATTGTGGCAAGCTTGCAATCCTTTAATGAGGACCTAGTGTTACTTCTGAGCCAGCCGTCTGCGTCGGATTCACCGACACAGACTTCGTCGCTACTCACCTATGTTCGCTCCCATCCGTTTGCCCGTGTGGTGGAATGGCTTTTCAACGAAGATGTACTCAAAGCTCTGTTTGCGACCTCTAAGCAAGATGTTCTGAAGGTTGCTACTGCGTCGCCTGACTCTGTTCTGGTTCTCACCTTGCACCGCTGTCTGGAGGTTATGAACCTGCTCATAGACCTGCAGTCAACATACTTTAACATTGTGAAGCCTTTGGTACACTCCCAGCCTGTACCATCCAGGACTATTGTGGCAAACTCCTCGCTCGCTTCATTTGAGGACACTGTGTTGAACAATCTGACACTCATCCCATCACTTTGTCTCTATTGTGGCACGGCCCACCAACAATTGACCGTCACTTCTATGGCTTTACTGGAAAAACTTACCAGTTCCAGAAAGCTCAACAAGATGACTTCGCCGGAACTTATCAAATGGCAATCCTCGAACAAGATCGTGGAGGTACTTGCATCTGAGGTCGACGTGGACAGCATATCCCGGCCTCTTGTCTTGCAAATGGGACCTGACGTGAGAGAACTTGATTTCGGCCGGAATGCCGCCGGCTATGTCATTCGGGAAAGCCTTCTTGCTCTTTTGAACAGCTGCCTGGGAACGATCACGGATCGCCCAACGGTGGCCCATCTGCTATTGGGCTTCGACTGCGTGGGCAATATTCTCGATGTGTCATCCGAAGGGCTGTTCGCGAATCAAAGTTCCTTGCTACATGCCATCGTGAATTTCCTCAAGTCTTATCCGGAGATCCTCGAAGGTGGCGTTATATCTTGGGTAGTGCACCTCAAACGTATGGCCTTTGAAGTGCTGAAGCATTTGTGGTCATCGAGGCTGGCAAGCTACTACACCCTTGGTGAAATGCGTGCTCAGGCATTCCTGCGTGAGATGTTTGCCTATCAACCCATCATTGGCCCAAGCACTGCCTGGGATGGGTTCCCGATTGATTCAGAGGAATTTTGGCTCACTGATGCTACAACTTCATTGTCAGAATTCCTGCTCTACCGAAGTCACCTGTTCACATATGCTGCAACCGAGGTTCGCTCGACAGCAAAGGCTAGGTCACCAGCTCTACATGCCCAGACTTTGTCGGTGTTACTCGGAAACACGCTTTCAGACAACGGCGAACCCATATCCAGTCCTTCCGTGTTTGATCTTTTCGATTTTGCCGACCTTGATGTTGGACGTGATTTCAACATGCCCCAGCTCTACTTGCTCGGTGAGATTGCTCGTCAGCTGGAAAGCAAGCAGGAGGGCGGTGTGTACAGCATGGAAGGGGTAGAGGAGATGATACAAATGCGCAGAGCAGAACTGATGGCCAATGGACCGCTCCGCCCGCAGGACGAGGAGCAGCTGCTAGCTGAGGCCAATGACCTGAAGTTGTTCATTTCTGCAACAAAGCAAAACAAGTTGATTCAAGCCAATCGTTACCACGCCCTCCGCTCCTGGGTAGAGCTCATTGCTACGATGATCACTTGCTCTGCTATCGATGAAGCAAGCAGGCCGGCTTTCATTCTCCATTCAATCCAATTGATCCTCCCTAAGCTGACATCGGCAATCGAGGCAGACGTCCCCGAAGCGCTTGAGTTGGCACGATTGGCTGAATTGTTGATAGGCAGTCTTGCGTCTGATGCATCGGCGACAGATGCATCTCGAAGCGGGGATGTCATCGACGAAAAGCTCCACCAGCTCTTCCAACTCTGCATCCGAGGTACCAACCTGGCAACAGGAAATGTGTTGTTGAGAGAAACCCTTTACAGTATTTGTTCCCACTACATCACGCGCATCACATCGTCAAACAAGGGCCATGAAAACCTACAACGTCTTAGCCAACATGTCATCAAAGCGGCCGGTTCTAGCCTGATTGAGACAATGTGTGATGACGCCTACACTGGCCAAGAATCATGCCGTGCATCCGCTCTTGTTCTGTTGAACAGTCTGGCTGTTCTAGATCGCCAAACCGATTGTGTTTTGGCCGGGTTAATCTCGAGATCAAACTATTTGAGTCTATTCCTAGATGCCTTGAGGTCTCTCCCCCTCGAACTTCAGAATGCCCAGGGAAGCGGTCAGTCATTCCCCTTTGAAACTGTCACGTTGCTGTACTAATCGAAACTTTAGATACTCCGGCACTACTGGCATACTATGAGTCGCTTTTGTCATTACTTCAGCGACTGTCTCAGACCAAGGAGGGAGCAAATTGTGTGCTCAACTCTGGTCTATTCCAAGCTGTGCACGAATCGCGACTTTTCGCTGCTGATCCAGACATTGGCATTGGTCGGTCAATCATATCCTGTCCCGATCATACCTTACTAACACCCTCAGACATTGAAAATCCCGATGCCCTTCAAAGGTATTACGATCTTCTCCTCTCGATCCTTCAGGTCATCGTTTATGCGGTTTTCTCGCGAGGTATCCACAACGAACAACTCAAGGAGCAGACGCGGATATTTTTGGCTGAAAATCGGCCATGCATGGTGGGTATCTTTAAACGATCTGCCAAGATTGGAAATACATCAACCACCCACCACGAGACTTTATGTGAACTAGTCAAAGCATTCATGGCTCTTGTTACCGCCACAGATTTCATGGAGGTATGTTATCTTTCTCCTCTTTCTTCGTTTTACAGTCTATTGGGACGAATTGATGATCATGTGACTAACTGGGTGTAGTTCGAGGAGCACGAAGTCCAACACCTCGCCCGACCAGCGTTGTTCTCGTGAGCCTTTTTTGCCTTCTGCCACTCACTAGAAAATTGAGAAGAAATGCATGTATCATTATGACCCGGTGGAGTGCAGGTGGTTCCCAGCTTGAGCGATTTTACCTTGAATTCATTTGCATCATATCCAACCCGTCGTATGTAAGGCTTCCGTCTACGTCGAGCTTTCGGGCCTTTTTATGACTACCTGCTGTAGAAATGGGTAACATGCTACTTCATGTCAAAGTAAGATAACCAAGTCAATAGTCAAATCCCTAGGCCGAGAGGCTATGTTTCGCCGATGGATAGCTAGCTGCTCTGTCCAAGAGATACCCAGAAAATGCACACCGGGAGCCTTTGAATAAAGCTTTGAGCATTGTCTAGGGTGATAAACGACAGAAAGTACTTCGGGGCGATGCGGACAATGCAGAGTTTCGCCTGGAAATGTAGTGGTCGCCTTGTGATTCATGCCTCAATCCTTGATATTGTACAACCTGGCCTTCCAGGGGGTACATATTATGTACGAATTTAAGGTCCAGTAATATTGGGGTCGTATTGCAAATGATAGATGGCATTGAGGATCGAAGGCAAACCTGATATCTACGTAAGTATAACGAACACGGGCCCTGGCAACATCTTTAACATCTAGCGTCTTTTCTGATGTCTTTTCTGATGTCCTTTTACATCTTTTAAGCAGCATAGTGAAAATAACAGCCCAAAGCAGCTTTGAAAAGAAGAGTGTTATTGCATTAAAAGGGGTCCTCTGTATGACCTAGCCCTAATTCGTACAAATTCTATAGTCCTTAGGTATCAACGTCCATAGTGATGATATGCTCCTTCCCTGTATATCGGCTTGCCCTAATTGGTTTCCATGACCACCATCATCGTACCTTCCTTTTATAACTTGATATTCTGTTCATATCAAACCATCGTACCTTCCTGTTACCATGTCCGTTGCCATGGAATATCCAAGTGTTGTTTATTCCCCTCCAGTCTTCTTCTTCTTCTCTTCTTTCTCCTCTCCCCATGCCACTGGCTATTTTTCATTTGCACTTGCATTTGATTACCAAAAACATCTTTCACTACTTTCATACCTCTTTTCATCATGCCCTTCTCCTTTGCCAAAAGGCCTCCTCTTCCCCCTCCTCTTCCTTCTCGTCCTTTTCCTTCTCGCCTACGTTCCAAAACCAGGCCTCCGCCCTCGAAGTCATGCCTTGCTACTTCGCGCTCTGAGCGGGATCTCTCCACCTCTGGAGAAGCTTGCGTCCGGAAGACAGTGCGCTTCCCTGACGACAAGATGTCTCTCGAGCGAGTCATCCTAATCCCGGCTCGGGCAGTACCAAGGCCGCCAACCTTCCAGAGTGCCCAGATCACGAAGACGAAGTCGTTCATCATGTACACTTCGGATAAGATGGGGTCAAACCAGCGGTTCCTTCACAAGGTTCCAGGACGTAGCGGACCACCTCGGGACATTGTGTGTACTCACTGGGAGAGTGTCGTTCGTGCCCGTAGTCTCGCCGCTATGTACTCTGCTGAGCCCCGTCCTCCGCGGTCTGCGCCTTCCTTCGTGGCCTCTCATGTGCCGAATGCCGCCTTCGGGGTGCACTCGCCGAGTAGTGCCGTGTCTGAGGCTGCCCCTGTTGGTTCGCCAAAAGGGTCCGCCTTTGACATGTCCTCCCTGGCTTGTACACTTCCGGATGCTTCTTCTGATGTGTCGTCTGCTTTTGACGTGTCCTCCCTGGCTCGTGCGCTTCCAGGACCAGATGCATCTTCTGATGTGTCTGCCTTCGACATGTCCTCCCTGGCTTGTGCACTTCCGGGACCAGATGCATCTTCTGATGTGTCTGCCTTTGACATGTCCTCCCTGGCTCGTGCACTTCCGGGACCAGATGCATCTTCTGATGTGTCTGCCTTTGACATGTCCTCCCTGGCGCCTGCACTTCCGACACTTGATGCTTCTTCTGATGTGTCATCCCTTGCACCTGTGCCCAAGTCCATGGTCGCTTCCCACCCATCTCCAAAGGCTCGTCATGCACGTGTGGTCCAGACCCACGTCGAGGCTGATCCGTTCTCGATCACCCTCTTCCGCCTTTGTGAGCTCTTCCTTGTGGTGGGGAGTGTCTTCCCATGGATGGTTCCCGTGTACGCGGCACTTGTGCTCCTGCTCGTTTGTGGGAGACGCTTCTTTTGATGCTGCCATTCTGCATTCGGTACCCTCTCTTCTGGGTTGGCTTGGCTTCTTCTTTCTTTCAGTGTCTGCACTTTCGATGTCTTGTTTTGTTCTGTTGAGGCTTTTGCCGTTTGCTTTTTGAGAAAAGAAAAAACCCCCAAAAACATTGCTTTCTGTTCCCCCGTTCCCCGTTCCCCGTTCCCCTATTCTGATGAGGCTTTCGCCGTTTGCTTTTGAGAAAAGAAAAAACCCCCCAAAAAATTACTTTCTGTTCCCCTGCTCCCCTGTTCCCCTGCTCCCCGCTCCCCTGCTCCCCTGTTTCCCTGTGCCACCTTTCTGTTCTGCTGAGCCTTTGGCCGTTTTGTTGGGTTGTTGTGGAAACATCGTTGTCTGTTGAAGGCAGCAGAGATCATGTGGTGGCTCAATCGGATGCCGATGAGGGTAAGACTTACCAATCATCTCAGGATTCTAAGAGCTAACATGGCGATCAATTTAAGGCTTGTTGGCGCTGCCGCTGGGAATCGTACCGAACGAACGTCTCTGTCTGTGAACATGCGGAAGGCAGCAGAGCGTGTGGTAATTATATTTCCCCCTTGGATCCATTGCCCTAATCTTTTTGAAACAGCATGGTTGAGCCGCAAGGCCTCCCTACTTCGCATGCTAACATCTTATAGTTCGGTCAGACGTCTTCAGCTGTGAACATGCGGAAGGCAGCAAGACGTGTGGTGGCATCGTCTTTTCCTCTTTGAGGTAAATATCAGTCCACCCCGTCTCTCTTTTTGATTACATACTAACTGTAATTCTTCCAGGGGAGGTTGTGGGAACGTTTCTGTCTGTGAACGTGCGGAAGGCAGCAGGACGTGTGGTGGCTCGCCCTTTCGGCGAACGGAGTACGTTTATGAATTTTTCCATCGGTTGGTATAGCTGTACTGACTGACTTATTAGTACACGGACGTATCCTTCTATCCTCTTTTTTCTATTTTTTTCATCATGTGTTCTCGAAGTGCGAGGAGGATGGAGAAGAAAAGATGAAGTTGAAGCTGAGCATGTTCACTCAGTTAGGTCGCAGTATGAGGGCTATGGAGAAGAAGAAGAAAGTTGATTGTACCCGTGGACGTCAACAACTGCCGAGATAATAGGACCCTACTTCTCACCTAGCTACTTCATCTGTATCTTCCTTTCTCTGCCAGTCATTAACTACTCTCTTTCCCATCTTGCCTTCTATCACAACATTTGGATAAAGATAAACCAAGCGCGTGTATGACTATTCAGAGTCGTAATGAACCCTCCTAACACGAATGGAGCAGCAGCTATCCTACAATTACAAAGGCCTCGAGAACTATTCATAGCCTTAATAAACTCACTACTATATCTTAAAAGAAGTATCTAAGCTTACTCTAAGGTATAGCGAGGAAAGGATAAATCCAGCCACCATATGCTTTCTCTAAGCTAAATGCTATAATCGTTAGCCATAAGCCGAATAAAGTACTGGTAGTTTCACTCTAACCATTGTCCCAGCAGGACTCTGCGCCATATAGCACTGACCAACCATGATCTGGGGCATATCACACAGGCTGGACAGACAGTTACCAATGAGACTGACATTGGCAATGGCGACCATCCGAACGCGAAACCAGTCTTTGCATTGCTCCTGTGCAAATCTCTATCCAGGCCACCGAGGATGTCTATCCAGACCTGAAGTATAAATGGTCTGTTTGCCGCAAATTCGTACTCATCGTCGGCGCTGGGTAATCACTTGAGGTAGTGGCCTTATTACCTAAGATCTCGGTGCCTGCTTTGCTTACGGTGTCGCTATGCCCGTGTTGGTCATATCGACATCGTGACTATTAGGAGTCCCATTTTTGACCATTGTCACTAATAATATGTAATACAAGTGTTGCGCTCAGAAGCATACCGTTCCCATGGTACTAAAATTGGCTGAATCATGTATTCTATGTGTTCATACAAATATGGATGGATTTCGGGAGGTCAGTTAGGGCTAATTGCGGTAAACCCGATTCGGAGATTGGAAATATGTCATGTGATCTTGGGGTTTATTTTACCGTTGAGATTGGTTTACGACATGCGGTTTGACATTTAAACGAAATGGCGGCCATTCTGGCATCAATTTCAGAGACCTTCAAACTCGAAGGTCGAGGATTGATATACTCGGACCGCTCCAGGAATCCATGGGACTACGCTACAATAAAAAAGTCCTAGCATGAAGGAAAGCATATTAAGAGGATATTCGAAACTACCCTAAAGCAGGTGACCGGTTAATCTGTAAACAAACTCGTAATGCAAGAAAGCGCCAGCATAACGCCAACCCATGAAAGAAATAAGAGAAGACCGCATAAACTCAGCAGACCAGGAACAAGATCAAGTAGATGTTTATGTATGTTGCAAGAAGGGGGAATAGTTGTAAAGAGACAACCCGCAAAGCCCGGCCAGCTGAGAAACGAAACTCTATACAAGTCGTGACATGTAAATGCGCTGAAACAGATCCAGATAGGTGTAAAGGGTGTGTTGTGCACGAAGTGATGGGGGGAAAGGGTATGAGACGCCAGAAACCAGAATGGATACAAGGTCGAGTGCGAGATATGAGATAAGCAAACGCTCAACGTATCGAAGGATAAGAAAGATGAAAAAGAAGTAAGATGGATCATGGACTGGGGGGAAAGAAATGTGCCACATGGGATGGCAAAATAAGGTATCCGACGAATGGACTACGGTGGTGTGGGAGTTTGTCCGAACTCTGCATGGCCGCGGGGCTTATCGCGGGGCTTATCGCGGGATCGCATGTACATGGCATCGGAGTATGCGTCGGTCGCCGGGGGAGCGATCTCTCGAGGAAGGGTTCTGTTATGATGTTGCTGTTGCTGTGTCACAACCTCTCGTGCGTAGAACTCCACGAGCATTGTCCCATATGACTCGAGTTCTTCGACGGTAATGGCGAGTCGGAAGTCATTTAGAAGGAGGAATTGTAGTTCCAAGTGGTTGAGCTCCACCAGTGGAAGTCCGCCAACCTGCATATCCGATCATGATTAGCTGTAGATCCACGAATCACATATAAGAATCACAAACCTTTGCATAACGTGAATTGGTGTAGAAAACATCAGAGAAGAACTTGCTCGCACAGGTCACGGCAGCGATGACCAGTCGATGGATATTAAAGCTATCAACAACGAAGAAATGTGAAAGTGCCTCGGCATCCGACTGAGACGAAAGGCCGGGCGAATTTGAAGCATTCGATCCTTGCGAGTCCTGCGCAATGAAGCCTGTTGAGTGGGGTGGTGTGGCCATTAGAGAATCCTGCATGTGGCGGGCTGGGGATTCAGTAGAGTCGGACGAAGCTTCAGATCCCGTGGCAGAATCCCAACGCTGGTGTAGGTTTTCCAGCTGATCGCGGTTGACCAGCTCAGTCATGCGGTCAAAGTAGACCAACAAGCTTAGAAAGACCTCGTATGTTGTGGGACAATATTTGTGGATGCGAGTTAAATAACTCAAGATTGTTATGGTCGGGACATTCTTGCCATGGAAGGCGAGGACGCTGGTGGCTTGCGGGCTAAGGTTGGATGTGCCTTCGGGCGGGGGGATGTGGCGATGTACATGTTCATGATGCATATCGTTTGTAGTCGTGATCTTAGTTAAAAGCCCAGCAACCATCTCGATGATCTCCGTGACCGGCATGGAGCTAATCTCATATTGTCGTTGCGACCCAGTTCCGGGAGTGTGTGAGCTCGGTCCGATGAAGTCCTCATTAGCGAGACTTTGGATATGAGATAAACTTTGGACACGAATGCGGCTCGGTGAATTGGCTTCCGAGCCTGGCACGGACTGCATGGACTGGTATGTGGGTTGGAGACGCGGTGAGTCCGGCGCCGACTGATTAGAGTAGCCGGTCTGTGTTGGTGGGGTACGTGAGTCGGGAGGAAAGGAAGGGTGAGACGTCATTGAAGGTGGTCGTGGGGTAAAAGTAGGAGTATCGGAAGAGGCGCGAGAAGCTTGTGAAGGTGTGTAGTTGATGTAAGCCGGTACATCATTCGCATGCACAGGAAGAGCAGAGCCTACAGACGGTGGGGCAGAGGTGGGGGTGTTTGAGGAAGTCGAGTCCATAGAACGAGAATAGGAATCCGAATTGATTGCGCCTCCCAACATGTTATCTGAGGGCACGTTGAGGACGACGGAGCCCATGTCAAGTCTGTTTTTCTGCGGGAAGGTCAGCAAGGCGGTCGCAGCTCGGGTTTCGCGATAAAGCTAAATGAAGTAGACAAGATGAGATGGAGACAAGAATAATAGAAATAATTTAGTAGAGAAAAGAGAGAGGGGCATACCCTTTTTTTTTTTCTTTTTTATTAACAGGGGCTGGAATAATCAAGGAAAAACCCCGGGATAAAACACGGAGTGGAGGATCAGCGACTGCTGATCGAATCCATTTGAAAAGAAATAAGAGAAGAATAGAAGGATTAGAAGAATTAGAAAGGGAAAAAGGACGCGTAATATGAGGGAAGTTGATGTTTAGTCAAGGTGAAGTCAGTGAGGTCAGTCCCCGAGAGATGAAACAAGTTGGTTTTTTTTTTTTTTTTTTTTACATTTACAACTGTTAAGGTATAATTCTGATGATTCTTGTTTGGACTATAAGATAAAAGGAAAAAAGTGTTTTTTTATCAAACAAATGAGATAAAAGACGGTGTAGATATAGGAGATTCTTCCGGTATATTGACGAATGATAACACGAGCTTCGCGCCCGTGGACAAGAGTGATGATTCAGATATCTTGTCTATTTAGTCCGGGGAATCGAATATATTTAGAATTTACATCCCCGATTTATACTTGCATCGAATAGGGATGTGACATGTTCTAGCTCTGAACACTAATAGAAACTACAGATCTCAAGAGTGTTCTACAGACAAATCACGACCTATATAAATTTGGTATTATTCAAGGATATCGGCAGTTATGACCCAATGGCCCGCTGGCCGAACACTTCCGATCTTGATATGCTCGGTCCCTTCCCTACATGGCCCGAAGGTGGGGGATTATGCTTCCGGGGACTAGTGCTGTCATATTTGACGCTCAGACACATATCCTCGAGGACATATGTTGTATAGCAGAATGCTAAGACCGGAGAATTGGGGATCATGAAACCATTTCATTTGGAGACGCAATATTAGCTTATTAATTCGTCACTCCTGGCCCAGTGTAGCCGTTGTCTGGCAGGTAAAGATGTCTCACGGCACCGGCCTTGGTCAGGACCACGAGGCGAATCACACCACCGGAGCTACCGTCCCATTTAATCGCCTCCTGCAAAGCACTTCGCACAAAGTCGATACCTTCTTCCTCTGTCATCTGTTCCCGCCAGTGGGCATCAGTATAACCGTAGATGTAGGTCGAGCCCGAACCGCCGATAGCAAACGACTGCTTGTGAAGGGATCCTCCCAGCGGTATCGAGTACACCTGACCTCCGTGTCGTGCATCCCATCCGGCAAGGATAATACCCGCACTATTGTTCAGTCAGCATGGATTTCGAGCGATGATCCAAAAACTCGAGTACAAACCTCAGCGCATCTTTGTTCTCATAACACAATTCCTGGAAGAGTGATGCAGCAACCTGTGTGGTTGGGGCCTCGGCATTCGTTACGCCGTACATGTTGAGATGGTAGGAGACAATGTCGGCCACGGCCTGGGTGTCTGCTGCGGAACCCGATCGGCAGCACCAGATGGTGTCGTGCACCTGTGTCAATTTGTCGGTGACTCGGTTGGCAATGTAAGCACCGGTGGTTGTTCGACTGTCTGCACCCAGGATGACTCCGTCTTTGAAGTTGATAGCCATGCTGTTGGAACGTTAATGGGGATGTTTGCAAATGGTAAGGTTCGAGAGCTCCAAGCTCAACTCACATCGAGGTTCCCAAGCTGAATGAAAAACGATAGGTTAGTATATCTTGTGTAGCTCGATGGTAATGTCATCATGACTGTAGCTTACTT
This sequence comes from Penicillium griseofulvum, assembly GCF_001561935.1. Lineage (NCBI taxonomy): Eukaryota > Fungi > Ascomycota > Eurotiomycetes > Eurotiales > Aspergillaceae > Penicillium > Penicillium griseofulvum. Next base: position 203,165 of record NW_024467471.1, on the reverse strand, counting down.
GACCTCGCCAGACTTCAGGTGGTTCATGTCGACGTGAATGCCATCTGGAGATGTTAGCTCGCTGTCGGCGGATGACGATAGCTCTGCTCACCTTCACCAAGCATTCCTGATGTTCCATGGGGGGCCACCATTTTGTGATGTGTTCGATAGAAAATAGAAAATGTAGAAAGATGACTTCAATAGACCAGATAAAACAGCAAGGAGAAGAAGGAGGTTAAGGGAAGAAGTAGAGGTGATGCTATCATGAACACAGGCAGAAGCTCACAACGCGGCAGCTCGGGCGGTGAGAGGCCCCCAGCCCCTGCGATCGACTTATGATCTCCTCCCCCGCGAGACTCCTGAAGCTCAATTTGCCCTTTTCTTCTGGAATTGTCTTATTGACTTGCCGTAGTCATCTCTGGTCACAGTGACTATATCTGCTAGTTAATAATTTCGCAATACCAGAATCCCCAGACCTTGTTTTGCCGCATCCTCTATCAGGTCCCCACTCTTTAAGTCCCAACTTGAGCGCCATGTCCGAATCTCCTCCGCCTCCATCTTGGAGCATCAGCAACATGGCTAACAGTGCTGCGCAGTTCATGCGACTGCCAGTTCTTGCGTCATCTGGTCTAGCTGTTGTTGCAAGTGGGCTCCTCTACTTCAAGCAAAAGTACGCTATTGACATCTAGACCGTTTCTTTACGAAGCTAACCACTTTCCCCAGTGAACTAATCTACCCCCGCAATGTCCCTGTGGATGCGCGCACAAATGTACCCAGTCCTCGCCAATTTGGCATCAGCGACTTTGAAGACCTCCAGATCCCCACACCCGACGGGGAGTCCTTGCACGCCTTTTTTCTCCGGCAACGACCAAGCCGCTACTCTCGCAATTTAACAGTCCTAATGTTCCACGGAAATGCAGGCAACATCGGTCACCGTGTTCCTATCGCCAAAGCTGTGCAGGATACGCTTCAATGCAATGTTTTCCTGCTCGAATACCGCGGATACGGGATGTCTACTGGCACACCGGACGAAGCTGGCCTGAAGATCGATGCTCAAACGGGTCTTGATTATCTACGACATCGCCCAGAGACAAGGGATACTGAAATCGTTGTCTACGGACAAAGTTTAGGAGGTGCCGTGGCTATCAACTTGGTTGCCACCAACGAGGAGCAAGGTGATATTGGAGGACTAATCTTGGAGAACACTTTCCTAAGCATTCGCAAGTTGATCCCAAAGTATGTCTTCGAACTACCATCAACATTTTCCGGGCGAGTAATACTAACTTAAACCAGTGTTTTCCCCCCAGCACGGTATCTAGCACGTTTCTGCCACCAATATTGGACTAGTGAAGATGTGCTGCCCAAGATTACCAAAACTCCAGTTCTTTTCCTTAGTGGACTCAAGGATGAGCTTGTTCCGTAAGCTTGTATACTTCAGTCTGCATTTCCATTGCTAACCTTCCTTAGCCCGTCGAATATGACCCAATTATTTGCCGTTTGCAAGTCCGAATGCAAGACCTGGCGCACACTCCCGAATGGTGGTCACAACGACTCTGTTGCTGAGCCAGGGTACTTCGAGCACATTCTTGCCTTCATTACAGAAGAAGTGCTACCTAATAAACAGTAAACCGACGTGACTTCTCCATCTTGCCTGGATTTCTGGAATCCCCAATGGTGAAACACTTTGCCTAAAGCTTTCCCTTCCAATTTCTCTTTTCTGCCAAGAAGTGCACAAGCTTTGCTACAATGCTTGGCTGTCAACACCTTTTCGACCGCCAATTTGAACGTCTGGTTTCGGCCCCTACAATACAAGAATCAATTGACAGGAACTGTTGATTATGACCATGATACCCCTGCCACGCAACCAAGACATGAATTTCACTTTGCATCCATTCAATGATCACGGCCTGCCTCTAATGGCCCCATACATGGCTCCGACGACTTCCTTTATTGACACCAGCCTTCAGGGTGAAGGGCCACACCTCCCATTTGATTGAGAATGGCTCTTTTCTTCTTTCTATTTCTTGTCTAATTTATGTTTGATTCTTGTCACTTTAGTTTCCCCTTGCCCACTGTTATCCTATTCGCGGTGTTTACAATATTGACTCAAGAGCAGGTGCTAGGCGTGTTTCTTTTCTCTGCTTCGTTTTCGGCGAGCCTTTTGTTGCTTTTCACCTTGCTTGTGCGCAGATACTACACGGAGAGAACCCTTTGACATCGGTACGAATGTAATAATTCTTCATGAATCTTTCGCTATGCAGTGGATGTAGACCCGCGGCTTATTAACACAAGGCACAGGTCATCCAAGTACATTCTCAAGCCCCTACATTCTCCTTTTAATTGTACCGCGGTGGGAAGAAACCTGTTCTCAGCCTCGGTGCGTACATCTAAACGTAGAGACTCGCCTTCTGACCAGGTCCAGATAAGCTTCATCATAATTAGCCTCTTACAGTGGTGGTCTTATTGGTGTTTGGACATTTATAGGAGCGAGAGGGTTTCTAGTGAGTTTTGAATATAACCAGAGACCCATAGATAAGTTGAAGTGGAATACATACGTTTAGATATATGCAACAATATAATATATATATCACTAGTTATATCTACCGATTTGACCTGAGCCCTCACCTAATTAGTATAGACTGTGTATCAATGACGAGGCATGTAATAGCAACTGATATCGCCGGTTTTACGACATATATATTTACAAACGAGAGTTTGGTTGGATGACTCTAAGATGCTGCTGAACATCTCGGAACATTAAACCGACATCACCTTCATTTAGAGTGATTTGTGGTATACAGCGTTGCAAATGTACTAGCGTGCGTATATAAGATGAAAATACGTTGGAAATCAAATCATTTATTTTCATTTTTTACATCTCTTCCATGATCAATGGCCAATTCTTTAGAGACGCCTGTGTCTCCTATTCCCACGAGAGCCAAAATCCCAAAGACACATAAAACCAGACAAAATGGAATGGAGAGAGAAATATAATACAAATGGCCAGGTTCGAGTGTGACAGAAACATCCTAAGGAAGTTTCTCAGCCTCTACCAACAGCTCCTCAACCTTGAAGTTCTCAACATCACCTCGGGTGAACATGCGAACAAGCTCACTCTTCCGACCAGAAGCCAGTCCCTCAAAGTCGTAGAAGCGCTGCACACAGCTAACAAGCCAAGTCGCCTCAGTGGCCGAAACACCGCCGTCGGGAATAATCTGACCATGCATAAGAACCAAACCCTTCTCATCCGCCAGATCAAGGTGGTGAGTAACAGTAGTATGAGGCTGTGCAAATGCACCGTGCATCTTATAAACACCCAGATTCGTGAAGATCACGGTAGAGGTATGGTTATTGGAAGGCGACAGAGTCGACCCCTCAGCAGGCGGGTGGAAAGCCCACTGGAGGAAGTGAATATCGGCAGCGGTGCCAGTGGCACCCTCGGGCGTCTGCTCTGCCTCTTCGGCAGTCTGCGGGCGCGGGAGGGGCAGGATGAACTGCGGGTTCTCGCGTGCTGATTGCATCATGCGCTTGTATGTGTCGAGGGGGATGGCGGCGGTGATGGCGTTCGGGTTCTCCGCGAAGCGAAGACGCCAGAGCGCTTCGATCTCCTTGAGTGGGAGCTCGCGGATCTTCTCGACATCGAGGTAGGTGCTGAGGGGCTTGACGGGGCTGGAGTTGCCGGACACTTTGCGTGCGGCTTTGGCGGTGGGCGATTCCTTTGGAGGAGGGGGTGCCTGGAATGCTTGGGGTGTGCCTGGGACGGCAGTGGTGGGTTTGGGAGTTCCGGGCTCTGGGGTAACTGGGGTGGATGCTTTGCGACGGAGATCTTGGATTTTCTTTTCGTAGGCTTCCTTCAAGGACTCAATCGACTCATGTCCCTCTCTGGTATGATAGTTAGTTCTGATGCAGGAATATCCCTGAGGAAAGCTTGCTCACTCTTTGGCCTTCTGGTCCAGCTTGGACCGGTACTTGTCCAATACATAGTTGGGATCGTGGTGTGAGGCGAGGAAGCGGACATCGTGAACTTGCGCCCACCGGCGCTGCTGATGACGCAGCAGGTGGGAGTTGCCGCGGATCAGCGACTGGAATCCCTGGGGTCGGAATGATGGCATTTTGAGTTTGAAGAGTAAACAGAATAAAACTCCGAAAGGTAATCTCCAAATAAGAGCCTTAGACAATACACAATTCCCGGCAATGATGCCTTGATGCCTTGATGCTTATTTTTGGTCTGGTTTTTGACCGCTCATTGGACCGCCTTAGATACTCCGAAATATTGGGCCAAACCTCTATACCTCAATATACCGCCCTGTATACCGCCCTTTAAATTCTGCCGGTTCTGCAAGAGTTTGGGTTCAGGCACGTGGCCTAGCGCGGAGAGGGAGTGGCAGTATATTTAAATGACAGGCGGTATAAAGGACGGTATTCCTAGTCACCTTCAAGGTCGATATCTACCGGTGAAACAGCTTAGTTCGATATTAATTGACTACAGCGCGAATTGATTACAGTGGTTCGAGACTACAATGCCCTACTATCTTCAAGTACTTTGAAGCTGGGTTCAAAGCAGGGAGTTGTCATTCATTCTCGGTAGAATAATTTCAACACCAGAACCCGCATTAACAGAGACCCTCTCATAGTGATAAAGCAGATATGACTAAACTCTGTGTGCGCGGGGGGCCATTTCTTTTTATTACGGAATATTTATATATAAATTAAGAATGAGGTTCACGATGAACCTGTTGAAAGCTCCTAGTCACCTGACCGTCTCTGAGTCTGTAGGAGGAGACTCTTATGGTTTCTCTCTTTACTCAGCAAGCGAGGGAGGACTGTTAGACGTGTGAAATAATGCTTAACCTAATGCACTTGCAGTGAGGGATGGAAATGCTGCAGCTGCAGCTGCAACAGAAACCTCGTTCCCTAAAACGCGGAAGACTCCAACTTTTGATGAAGAGATAACTCATGGCCAAACACTCGTTGACGCCCTTATGGAGCCATCATTACCCATGACCGGATCACCAGTAAGTACTACATAATGCCTCTACGTTTGCATATGTGAGGTGTATTTAAATCAGCGCCAGTCAATCGGAAAGAGACAGTCACATTATGAATATAAGACCAGAGGATCATGTTTAAGGCAAGTCCTTGCCCTGACGAAGAAATAAAGCTTGCTCGTCTAGGTCCCATCGAATTCAGAATACATGTGTCATTCGGGAAACACCTAAGTATAGCGAACTCCTTGAGACATGCAGCAGTGAAACTCGGGATTTACACGAAGGGTTTCCACTGCTGCTCACACCACTCCCAAAACCGTGTTGGATATCCAAGTCCCCCATCCTCGGCCGAAGTCATCGCCGCTATAATGTCTTGTCGTGGACAATCCTCATCCGGTCGAATCCTTCCCCAAGGAATGACATAGCCACCATTGTTCTCAAGGGTTATCTCGGACGATAGACCGGCGTATAGCTCAGTGTACGCCCCAAACTTGGCCTCATGGAGCAAAGGGTTGATGAAAAACATGGCAACCGCTGGGGTCCCTCCATATGAGCCCGCCTTTAGATTGCCTGGATTCTGTACCACGCTCACAATATTCTCCTGGTCGAGTTCGGAACGTCGTGCGAACTCCCGTCCGAGCATCCAGGTTCCTACCTTTGAGACGGCATAGTTGCGAGTGCGATCCTTGGTCCCCTCATCTAACACGGTGAAATCAATCCCATTCGTTGGCGAGGCGCCCTCCGCCAAAAAGCTGGATGTCCACACCACCCTGACAGATCCACGAGGCGTCTCGGGCGGTGCTGCAGCCGCCCGTAGCTGCGGTCGTAGGAGCTCGGTGAATAGCAAAGTCGCGATACAGTGCATACCCACCATAGCTTCGAATCCCTGGGCTGTTTTAGCGCCGGCTTTTACCAGGTTCGCTCCAGTTCCCGCATTATTCCAGAGAACGTCGAGCTTTGATTCTTGTTGTGCGAATGTAGTTGCCGCCTCCTTGACTGATTCCAAGTCGTTGAGGTCAAGATGGAGGAACTTAATCTGGCCAGGCAACTCTGGCGCAGGTTGAACATTCATGATAGATTGGATCGCGTGTTCGGCACGCTCCTAAGGAACCGTGTTAGTCCACTGGTAGGATCATGAGTACCGTATTTGTTTGGGGGACTTGCCTTCGATCTTGATGCCATGTAGATGGTGGCACCGGAGCCGTATAGGATCTTGCATAATTCAAAGCCGACGCCTGCATTGCCGCCTGTCACGATGAAAACCCGACCCTTTTGCAAGGGCAGCTCTTTATCAGTGAACGCCGCTTTGGGCGGAAACCATTGGGTGCGCAGATTCCTGAGGGAGCTAAGCGACATGGTCGGATAGGAAGTTGAATGCGAATTGATTTTGCCTCCATAATAGAAGTCTTTTGTGTGCCTATATGTCCTTCGCGCCCTGGGTGGGGTTTGTAAAGCTCAGCTCAGCCCGCCGAGGCTGCTTACGCCCCCGAAACCTGCTTCCAAGGAAGTTCAGCTTGCATTGATAATCTGGTGATGAGACCCGACCGGCCGGCCCACCACCGGACTAACCATCGGACCAACCATCGGACCAGGTACAAAGCTGTTCCCCCCTTTTGTTTTGTCTTTCTTGGAAAAATTTCCACTCGCCTTGTTGCTTATCAAGAACGCGCTCGCTACCGTGAATGTTTGAAATGAGCAAATATCGCTTTATACCACCCAACGTATGGAAAATAGCAAAATTTCGCTTTTGCCTGCAAATATCAAAAGAGAAAAGTCTGATATACTACCCTTCTGAATTACTCGAAACTACATATGTTGTTTCGGAGTAGATAGGGAATCAATGCCGGATAGAGGCTGTCCAGTATCTATGGAGCTACAAAACCCTAATTAACTACCTCGGCAGTTACTACAAGCCGCGTTGGGTTATCCGGGGATTGGGATCGAAACAGCAGAACCATTGCCAGAATATTCTTGGAACCAGCCGTGCTATGCCCCTCACCACCACCGGTCGACCTAGGCGATGACGGTAGCTGGCTTAGGGCTTATATGGCGAAGAAGTCCAGCTGAGGTCTAGATTTTCAGCTGCGCTGTGCAAGTTCCATGTTCTATATCAGTTTATAACTACGCTGCATATTCTTACGTATAGATAAGCGATACATGGCCACAAGGATACATATAGTTGTAGTAGCTTATACATCGCTTGATTGCGAGGGTCAGGATATGTGAAATAACACGTATATACAGCCTTGTACCAATTGCTACCCGAACAGGTTACTAACTGATCTACATATTGAGATTCCACCAATTGAGTCGCCTTCCCAAGGACTGCAATATCATTCTGGAATCTGAGCATCTTCTTCACCTCCGGCAAAGAAGAGAATTTTGACATGAACTCTTCCTCCGCCGCACAATCACATCCAGCAACCACCCCTTCATCCAGGGCAGCAATATACCACCAAATGATTTTAACGTCGTTCACACTATCACCGCCCAACTGCCGTATGGTTACCATGAAGGGCTCGGTGAAATTCTGGTAAGAGCGAGGTTTATCCGGCATATGTCCCTGTTCGTCTATTGGAGGTGCACGGGTATACATCGGGACCGGATAGAGGTGGGCTTAATAGCCAGTTTCTTCGCGGACTTCAAGTAGTGCAGCCTCGTGCCGGGATTCGCCGCAGTTGCGGCGACCCTTTGCGAGGAGCCATTCATTCCCCGTGTGGTAATGGGTAAGGCATACTTTCTTGTTTTGGCTGTCGGAAAGGTCGAATAGGATCGCCCCCACAGCTTTCGACAAATTGTTCCGAAGTGTACTGAGCGGTGGCGTAAGGTGAAGTTGCCATGATATATAGCTGCCATAGACAGCCAGTCAGTCTCACAGGATGACTATGCTGGATCAAGATGATGTGCTCGGTATACCTACCCAATTGGTTTATTTCGTCTTGTCTTCTTGGGAACAGGTTGGAAAGGAAGCTGTAGTTTTATGTACAAAAGATGTTATTAACCCTCTAGATTGTCGTTCTATGTCCAAGTGTATACATGTGGGGAAGATATACATTGGCGGTGTGGGTCTGGAACTATATAAGTTTAAACGTCTCCAACAACCCCTCATCTCCAAATATCCTGTTTCCTACACCTCTATCACCTAGAAAAAGGGACAGAAAAACACCCAAAATGCCCATCCAACAAAAAGAATTTTCAACTCCACCACCCCATCCACCAGTGGGCACACCCCGGGATTCCCCAACCGCACTACCCTGGTACTCCATCGCACCGGGTGTATGGGAATTCCTTTTAAATGGCGACGGAGAACATAAAGCCGCGCTGCAGTGGTGGGAGCCGAATACTACCTCTGTACAAACAGAGCCAATAACACATACCTACATCGAAGAGGTCTGCACTCTGCGCGGTGGACTGGAAGATCTTACGCTCGGAAAGTCGTGGGGTATTGGTTCTTACGCCTATCGGGACCCTGGGATGGAGCATGGCCCGTATCGGGCGGCGAAAGAAGGATGTCTTCAGTTCGTGAAGGTCGTGCCGGCTAAGAAGTAGGTGTTGGGAGTTTGAGTTTCGAGGGTGTAGCTGGAGTGGAGATTGATGCCTACTTCGTTGGCTATCTACGAGTTGCTATTGATGATTTGGTTTTTGTGGGTGACTTTCGAATTCTTTTTAGTTACTTTTTTTTTTTTTGCGACAAGCTATACCAAAACATGATGCATGATGCGTGGTACTTTAATATGCGATATTTATCGTGCAATGAAACTCCAAGGGTGATGCAAGTGACTTCGCAAAGAATGAGACATGTCCAACGCTTTTTGAAACAGCTTTTTTTTTTGCTTCTCAGGTCATCAATCATCAAATCCTGTCCAAAAATTTAGACCGGCACTTCGTCTGTAACAGATCCTTCAGCCTGGGTGGGGCGATCTTCCATAGGAGCTTCGGTCTCGGGAGCAAGTTCAGACTTTCCATCAGGGTCCTCACGGACAGCTATTTCCTGGGCCTGAGCCTCTTCCCCCGCTGCCTCCTTCTCTTCCTTCTCTTCCTTCTCCTCAGCCTCTTCCCAATCATCAACAACCTCAGGCGCAGGAGTCTTTGCACGCAAAGACTTGCCCACTCCAACACCAGATCTCAGAACCAAGCGCTCCCGCTCCTTCTTCGCCCCATCACCATCAAGAGCAGCATAGATAGACTTGCTGACCCACGAGTTTTGGACAGGAGTTCTAGTCCTCGAACTAGCTCCGCTACCACCATTACTCTTAGAAGCAACCTGAGCCCATCCACCGTCTCCACCGGAATTAGCCTGTGCCTTGGCGGCTTCACGGGTGGCCTTAGCCTCGAGCGCGGCAACACGACGCGCTTCATGTTCTTTGCTGCGCTCGCGCTCGCGGAGCTTAACGCACTCGCGAACACTCATACCGCCGATGCCGATGGTTGAACCGCTGCCCATGCCAAAAAGGGGAGGCGACCAGGAAACCGGTTTCAAGACAAAAACGTGGCGGTGGGGTTCTGGGTCGTGGCTTTCTGTCACGAAGCCCCAGTCTGCGGCGAGGGAGTGCGCGTATGCGCGGAGAGTGGATTTCGCCGGCTGGAAGCGGAATGAGCGGGTAGTTTTATCCGCTGCTGCCAGGGAGTGGAGATTGGATTCGTAGGTTTGGAGGGTTGATAGAGGTACCGAGCACGCGAGCTGAACGTATTGGTTTAAAGTTTCTTCCGAGTAGGGAAGATTGTCCGCTGTGATGGTTTGTAATGTGGTTGTCTGGTTGATATCGATGCCGAGAGCGCCCGCCAGAGAGCGGTTACGCTCCAGACGCGTGCATTCGTCGTCACAGGTCAACGGGGTTAACTCTGGGGGGCGCTGGGGTGATTGCACCTGGCCCTTAGCGGTCACGGCCTTGGCCGCGTTGCAACGTCTTTCTTGTCGTAGTCGTCCACAGCCACATGTCACTGCGATCTTGGAGGAGCATGGGGTCTTCTCGGGACATGCGTATGGTGCGTGACATTGCTCTGTGCAAGGATGGCCACACATCGTCTTGTTCTTTCCACAAGGCTGACTGCAAGGTTTAGTTGCGTCTTCGCAATCACCCGGGCGATGGCAGTCCTTCCGGCAGAAATGAGAGCCACATTTAAGCAGCTGCCCACATACTTGACCGCAGCGCGCATCTGCCAGCCAGCAGGGTACGTTTTTCAACACTTTTTTTCCGCACAGGCACGCCTTCTCGGTCAAGAACGGACACTTGGGACAGTTCTCCTCGTCTGTGTGACAGGTATGTGCAGTTTGAGGGTGGCCGCATCGCTTTGGACGCTGACAGGGGAAGCTGCAAGCAGGTGGCTTTGCGCCACATGGCTGTGGTGGATACAGAACAGATCTTCCGCAATTACACGAAATCTCTTCAAATACTGCTTCCCTACAGGTATTGCAAGGACCCTTGTGGCAAAGCTCCGGACATGTGTGCCTTCCGCATTTCAGCATACGGCCACATATACGAGTGCAGATGTGCTCTGCCTCGATGTCCTCTTCAGCAGGGCGAAGATGGGGCCTGAGTTTACGACGCGCAGCTTGGCGCTCGTTGGCCCTTTGCTCTCCCGGGCAACACCTTTCAGTGCATGTGTGTCGACCACAGTGTAGAGTCGCCTTGCACATGCGTGGGCATTGGGGAGGCTCATTATGGCCTTGATGACAGATTGTCAGGTTATTAGTACGACCGCAGTTGCACTTGATATAAACATTGCGCAAGCAAGCGCCACATGGTCCAACATGGCACAGCTTCTCGCAAGGATGACCACATGGCAGTGTCTTCCCGCAAGGCTTTTGACAATTCAAGATAGGATCTTCGCAGGAGGTACGAGGTGTATATCCAGGGATCTCAGATAACGGTGTCTTGCCACAGGCGCAATTGACAATGACGTCTGGTGACTGTGGACAGTGTGCAGGATGCGGATCTTGCGGGTGGCAGGTCTTCTTGCATGAATGTTTGCCACAATCAAATGGACGGTTACAAGTCTCTCCGCAACCAAAGCAACCGGTCCACTCGTCTTCTGTGCCATCATCGCGGATGATTCGACTTTCCTTCTCATCGTCCTTAGACTTGCACAGCATCTCCGTCTGCAATTTTCCACAATAGCAGCGTGCGTCAATACTAACCTCACAGCCACCACACAATCCTTCATGACACGGAAGCGGACATGTATGTTCCCCGCAAGGCAACAACTCACCACAGATTTCTCCACAGCTCCATCCATTCTCATAATCGGTATCCTGACAACGTTTCTGCGACGAATTAAGGCCACAGAAGCAATCCTGAATCGGACCCATAGCAGTACAAGGCGCGCACGGACCAGCGTGACAAGTCGTATCACAAGGATGGGGACAATTCTTACGAGGTCGTGAACAAGTTTGACCACACGAGTGCGGAGGCAAACCAGGAAGCGGTCTAGGATCAGCCTCTTTCTCACACCAGCAAGAGTAGGTGGTGGGGAAGTTTTGGTGAGAGAGATTACAACCCGGACAACGCCAAGCGCGAGGGGTGGCGTCTTCCTGCCCGTCTTCTCGAGCAGAAGCCCGCTGTGCAGCTGCGCCCTCATTGGTGGACCATTTCTTGACACAGCTCAGATGGAAAACAGTCCAGCATAGCTCACAAGACCAGACCTTGGACCTGCGGCCCAACTCGCTGCAGCAGATAGGACATTCGTACAAGTTATTCGCAATGTCTTCGTGGATACGGGTAGCCAAGTCGTCGGCTGTGGATTTCGTTTTAGGTGGCGGCGGTGCCCTAGGCTGCCTGGCTTTCCCTTTCCCTTTCGAAGGTGGTGCTGATTCAGAAGGTGGTCCTTTCTGGGATGGGGGCATGCCAGGTACAAATTCTGGCACATCGGCTCTAAGTGAGTGGTCGTGGTCATGTCCATGCCCCGCACTATCTAATGAAGGGCCATTTTCGGCCTGGTCTGGTCTTGTTAATTGGGCTTCGAAGCCACGGGCTCTCATCCCACGGGTTCGTGCCTCTGGTCGTGTCGTTTGGTTTTCAGCTGCTCCATCCTGACCCGGCCGGGGAGGCCCATTATTTCTTTGTCTCCGGCCTCTTCCTTCTCTGTTTCCTCCTCTCCGCGAGCTGGACGGTCTATCCTGCTGACTGGGCTGGGGTACTGTATTCGGCTGTAGTTGAGACTGTGCAGGCTGCGCTTGTGGGGCAGCTTGAGTTTGGCGTTCACCCGCAGGCGCTTGTTGTTCGCCATCACGCTTCGCAGAACCCCGCCCTCTGCGTCTAGGTGGCCTGGAAGAACGTGGGGGTCGAGGCCCGGCCGGAATTGAAGCCTCTGGCTGTGGTGTCGCCATAGCTGGATATGTGGCGGAAGTCTGAATGGAGACTCCTCGCGTACTCATATACTTCCGGTGTAGTTTCTCACTTGCGGATAATTGGTGATCGATCGGGTACGTTGATCTATTGTAGGCTGGAAAAGTACAGCAAAACCAAATGAGTGAAAGACAGAAACTGAATATCAAATGAGAGAAAAATTCCAAAGGCAAAAGCCCGCTTATAGAATGAAGAAGAAAATCGTAGCACAATGAATTATCTAGAAGGCGATAAAAGCTCTCTTGGCAGAATTGAGCGGTGCATTAGGCGGTGGGGTTGTGGCAAGAGGCTCAAGTGTGAGTCAGGAATTACATAACATGAGTCATAGTGGCTTCCGGCGGAGGTCCGAAAAGCGGGTCTGCGATCTATGAATTCGAGTCATGCTTCGTATAAAAAAGATAGAATGGACCTAATGCAATTCATTGGTCTTGGTTGATGCATGCACAAAGCGATGAGTAGCGGCATTTGACTCCACTTTGTGCCAAGACATTAAACAAAGACTCAATGCAGGAAGCTTATATCTAAAACATCATCCTGCAGGATATCCAAGCGCAATCGGACTTTGCGAATATGCTCGATCTTCGACTGAACGAGTTCATCCCTTCAATTCCATCCCTTTTACAATTTTACAAAGGGAGCACTGGAAAGACAGTCAAAGCACATCATCAATGCAATTTAGTCCTAATCCTGAATTAATATAGACAAAAATACAACATCGCGCATCAAAAGAAACATGGCGCTATGCAAAAAAGACCAGCCCATTCACCTCGTAACAAAGAATCAAACCACCAATTCCCATCCGACAACTTGAAGTTGATTGAAATCATACACACTAAGTCCATGCTCTAAATGAACACAACAATCTCACCACGATCATTCCGTCGCAGCCTCAACGCGCGGAAAAGGTCCTTCTCGTCATCAGCCCGGCGTTGTACATCGTCATGACCATCATACTCATTCGAGAGATCACGGTGGAATCGCTTAAGCGCCTTGTTGACTGAGAAGCCACGCTCGCTCTCATTCGGGATCATCGAGAGGAAGTGATAGGCCAGCTCGCGCTGTAGATCCTCATCCGTGCGCGCCGGCGGCCGCGACTGCTTGTAAACAGTGACCTGGTGGCCGTGGGAGGAGTCGACGGAGCCGTGGCGCTCGTCGATTTGCTTAAGACGGCGGGAAGGTCTGTCGCCGTCGGTGGGGTTTGAGCTCTTCCGCTTGGACTTGCGGGACTCATCATGGTCATCGCGCGAGCGGTGCGACTTCTTGCTCTTGCGGACTTCGAGGTGGCCATCGCCACTGGAGGAGCTGCCGCGGCGGGCCACGGCCTTAGAACCGTGCTCTGTGTGGGAGCCGTTGGTGCTGGAGACGGCCGAGCCGCCGAACATGGAGGAGACGAGACGGCCGGCGCGGTTCTTCATTGAGATGCCGAGACCTGGGTCGCCATTGCCGTTTGCTTCTTTGCCGTTGCGACGGCTGCGCTTGATCGGGGACGAGGTGTCTTGGTAGGCGCGGCGGCTGGTTTCTGGGCTGTCGTCGCCGTCGGGGGACGCGGAGCGCATCATGCGACTCAAGCCGCCGGTCAGACCGGAGTGGTTGAGCATGGGTGTGCCGGCATTGTTGATGATGCTGGAGGGGGCATCCATCATGTTGGTGTCATCTTCACGCGGGGTGCTGAGCACCTCTGCTTGGCCGCGCTTGCGCTTCTTCTCGCTGACGGTGCCGGGGGCCTTCTCTCGGCGCTCCTTCTTTTTCTTAGGTGCGGGCGTGACGAACTCTGTTGTTGACGCGTTCGGGGGCGAGTCTGAGTGCGGGATCTGGCCAGCGCCGTACGAAAAGCCGTTCTCCTCGTATGCGACATCGTAATTCTTACCCTCGTCATCTGTGTTGGGGTTGGTTTCGACACGAGTGAGGGACTGGCTGGGCTCGAAGAGCGATTTGGCGTTGGGGTTCATCATCATCTGTTCCTTCGGCGCGGCAATAGCGACCTTGGATGCGTTGGGGGTCTCATCGGCGACGAGGTAGTCGAACACATTGACAGCCTTGTCGTTATTGGCTGGGGCAGGAGCAATAGCTTTCACCTCCCCGGCAGGTGGGGGAGTAGGAGCAGGGGGAGGAGGAGCGTCCTCTACTCGGGCTTGCTGGTGGCGGCCGTTGGGGGTTTGGTTCGCGTTCTGCTTTTGGTTGTTTTGTCCCTTCTTGTTCTTCTGGGGCTTCTCTTTATACAAAGCACCCTGGTACTTTTGCGCCTCGCTCATGCATGACTGTAGTCGTCGGTCTCGTTAGCGGATGTCTCCCTTGTTGATCTAACTCTAGTCAAGTAGTCTAACGACCGTTATGCGCCATGATGCGAAAATGCGACAGGAATGCGACGTACCGTATGAGCTCTATACTCGAATCCATAGAAATGGACCATGCAATCAATACAGGTGAAGGAGGCGCCGCGACATTGGCCGCGATGAGGATCGAGCTTTTTCTTTGTGAGGACATCACCACATGCCTACCAGGCTTATTAGCATTCAAGCGCAAGACAAAGCAGATAGGACTCACCTCGCAGGAGAAAGAAACCATTGTTGACGAATATAAGGGCAAAAGACTGGAAAGGATTTCCGAAAGGATTTCCAAGAGGGGTGTATCCCTTGAAAGAATTCTAGAAAGCGTCTAAGCGGGGAATTTGCTTTGACAATTTGCTTTTCCTTTTTTTCCCTTTCGCGTCGAATTTTGGCGCGCAGATCAACACTAGTCCAGATCGGGAAATGTACTAGACTATTTTGGGTAATATGAATGGACTCGGCGTGTCGAGATGAACGTTTACTTTGTTTTTTTTTTTTGTTTTTTTTTTCCAAAGTATTATAGGAAGATTCTTTAAAGAATAGAATGAGAATGAGAAACCTCCTGATTTATCTCTGCAGTACATGTTTCAGGGTAACTGAAAAGGTGCAGATCCCACGCGGACATAAGAGGCCTGTCAGGAGACCCCATCCTTTCATTTGTCGCTTTTTCCTTGAACGGCAGATGCGGGGAGGATCCGAGAAAGCAGACTGGCCTCTTTGAAATAACCTATCTTGACATCTCTACGGCTATTTTTGGTCAAAACTCAAATATCTTTTTCCCAACCATCTCTTCATCTATACTAAACATACGTGATGCACCATTTTGAAGTTTCGTAATGCCACATGAAATTTGTCGATCTGTTGGTTGGTATCACGAGGGTGCGACTTGACGGCATCATCGTCGTTGCTCATAGTGAAGAACAAGAGAAAGTTTAATCGGTGCTTTGTGCTAAGACATTGAGCTTGGTAGGACGGAATTTGGTATGCTTTACCGTTCAGGGATATACTGGCTTCTTTGGTCATGCGCGCCATCTTCCACACTTGATCACCAGGTAGGATGATCTTTTCATGGAGGATGGGTGTACTGTAGATCGGTAATATAGGGGCGGAATTTGTAGGTATATTACTCGTAGCCTGCTACCATTCATATACCAGATTTTTGACATGATTACAGTAGTAAGCTCTCGAAGTATGAATCTGGTTTCTGACACGTGGAAATGCTTTTGAGCGAAACTCCTAAAAGATATGCACCGGAAAGAGAGCCAGAAACTAAGCTGCGCTCAGGTATGTACTATATCAGTACAATGATACTATGATAATGCAGGGAGGGATAAACCCCTCTTTATACCAAGACCACAAGCAGAACGTAACAAGGGTATATTGATATTGACAGTCAGCTGACAATTTATTATTGTACAAGGGAGACCAGCTCCATGAATGTGAACAACAAAATGTGTGAAAATAATCCAAGTGCTGGGGATAAACCAGACAGGATGGGTCACATGAAGTCGAAGGAATAGACAAAGATTCATCGCGTCAACCACGGGTCGTCCTAAATCACACGTTAGCAATTAAACAATCGCAATAAATGCACGCCAGGAAATAACCAACTCTTCCTTTGAGATCTCCACAGCAGGCCCATCATGCTGCCCCGTGCCCTCCTTCCCAGCATCAGACTTCGAAGCAGCCGACCCTTCCTCGTCCTCACCACAGCCACAATCGTAGAAATCTCCCAGATTGGCGCAGTCAAACTCGGGCTTGTCAAGCATAGCATTGACCTCATTATGAACAAAGCAAGCCCACCCAGAAGCCGCATTGCGCGACGAAACCTGAGGCGGATATTTGCTCAAATGCTGCATGAAATGCTCCGCACATTCTCCACTGATGTCATCAACCTATTAGCTTCTATTTGGCATAGAACGTCGCATAGAACGGGCGACCACATAGGGAAGGAGAATCTTATTACCAAGGATATAACCGAGCAAATAGGTAGATATAGGAGCGCAGCGCCTCCTTCTCGTCTTCAGTGGGGGTCTCGGGGAACCGCGCCATAACCGTGTGGAAGTATTTCCAAGTCGCACGACCTAATTCAGCCCTGGAAAGCCAATTCCGTAATTAGCAATTTGTCCCACCGCGCTCGTGTATTCTCAATGGGTCTTCCCCGGAGCGTCTTACTTGGCCGTCTCGTTGCCTAGCTTCGGCATCACCACATCGCCCTTTAGCGTGCTAGCTTGAATGGTTATCCCCGGCGCAGATGTCGGTGCGGAATGATCGAGGTGGCCTGGAGCACGGACGGCAGGGCTCGGCGGGCCTTGTGGTCGGATAAAGAGGAAGAAGATGAGGCATACTGCGATCGCTGCGCTGGTCACAATGCGCCGTGTGATTTGTCGGTTCGCCATGTTCGCGGGTGGCGATGGTTGGGGGAAAGGAAATGTCGCCAAGCGTCCGGTCGGTAGAGGAGCTGGGACTTGTGAATGGGGGATAGTCCCGCGTGGAAAACAAGATCGAAGATTTCAGCCGAGGACTCGAGAAATGATTGCCAAAGAAAGGTTCCTATAAAGGGGATTCTACGTGTTGCCTACAAGGTTGGACGGCCTGGGGCAATCTACAGCTTAGTCATGGGTTCGTCGGGCCCCCGGGGCTTCGGGGCCTCCAGCAGTGCGGGGCCGGCAGATAGTATTGCGGAAGTGTCTATCATACGACTGATCAGGATGAGACAACATGATTTGGAAAATATATCCATATCCCTACGGGATGAACAGTGATTCCTGCCAACCGTCGCATGCCCCCCTGAATGATATACTCATCCTATCTAGACCCATATCGGATGAGTTCCGGGTTTGGCCTGGACACATAAAACATTTGACATACTGCCACAAAGCATTCTCAGTTATTCGACTGAGGTACATGACTAGTACATCTTTATGCTTAAGCATAAGCATCACTAAACATCATCGTGATCTGCAAACGTAGCGACCGAGTCGCTCAAACTCGGAGGTAAGTCACCCTTACGTGTACCCCATTTGCTCTCCTTGTCCCCGAGTGTCAACTCCAGTGTCATTCCTTGAGTAAAGAACTCATGTCCAATCCAGCTCTTCGTGTATGGCTTCCCGTTAAGTTTGGCACTCTGGATATAAATTTTCTTGTAGGTTCTGTCAAAGTTGACATTTCGAATGGTAGCAGTTTGGTTGGTTTCAGGGTGAGTGATTGCGACGGCCTCAAAGAACGGAGGAATAATCAGGTACACATTTTGACCTGGATTAGGGAATAGACCCATCAAGCTCCATGCCAGGAATGAACCCATTGCTCCCGAGTCGTCGTTGCCAGGTAGCCCGTTGTGCGTGTCGTTGAAAGAAGATGGGATGTAAGCGTGGGCTCGACTGGCAGACAGACCAGGGCGTCCGGCATAGTGATAGTCGTACACAGTCAAGAAGACAGGTTCATTGCCCATGTCTGCCAAACCAGATGTATGGAAATAGTCCAACCGAGATACGAAGGACTTCGGGCCGCCTACCATCTTGATCAACTTTGCCATGTCGTGAGGGACGAAACTATATAGGATTAGTGTTGGAGGATTACAGGGGGAGAAAAGATATACACACAATGGGTACTCCCAGATGCTAGACTCGAATGTCTCTGAAGGGTTCGAGGTGAGGGAGCACCACGACGCCAGAGCACTGCATGCAATGGGATCCTGATAGCCCCAAGTTCCATTGATGTACCTTGGCTGAAAGAACCCAGTAAAACCAGTATCTGTTCCATTCCCCAGCAGCGATTTCTGATCGTCTTTGTACAAGTTCTGCCAGTTGCCAGAGCGAGACAAATAAGTGGTATAATCCTTTTTGCCGAGACCTTTGGCTACCACAGAGAGAGCGTAGTCATTGTATGCGTATTCCACTGTTCGCGAGATACTCCGAGAATTGGTACCAAAGCCAATATAGTCGAAGTCAAGGTACGGGATGTAATGGAGGTGTTTCCAGCTCTGCAGACCCCCTCGCCCTTCATATGACCATTCGAGTGGCTCGTTCTCCGCATCGTTTAACATAGCTTTGTAGGCAAGCTCCCAGTCAATACCAGTCAGATTCTTCACGTAAGCATCTGCCAGAACAATATCGGCATTCGACCCTCCCTGCGTCCAGCCTTTGCAGAGGCTCATGCGACAATCGGGCAGCCACCCTTCGTGCTTGAAGGTGTCCAGCAAGCTACGCACCATTTTTGACTGTGCCTTTGGGTCAATGATTGTGAGAAACGGATGCTGTGACCGGAAAGCATCCCATAGGCAGTAGAAAGAGTCAAAGTATGGCTCATCGCTTTTCCAGAGTGGATTTTCCCCTGTCAGATCTTGAGGTGATAACATGGTCCGGTAGATACCACTCCAGAAACTGCTGATCATATTATTGCTAGCACCGCCTGGAGTAATCTTGATAGGACTGAGTTTCTCCTTCCATGCAGCTTCGGTACTTTTGCGCAGATTATCAAAGGAACTTTCCAGCTTAGGCACTTCCCCTTCGGCATTTGTGCAGGCTTGATCCGAGCTGATAAAGCTGACACCCACCCTCACTGTTACAATTCCATTGTTTGGACGATCAAAGGTCATATAGCCTCCAGCTTGGAGATAGAAGTTGTTGAAGCCGCGAGTGACAAACAACTCCTGCACTGATCCAGCTCGGTCATTGACCCATATTCCGCTGTCGCTGACATCCACTGTGTCACCGAAATCAACACAGAAATATGACTTGTATGAGCCAGCCCCAAAGCTCGGCAAGAAAGTACCATTGCCTTTGATTCGCGCTTTATCGGCGTCGAGGCTGATGGATGCATTCTGTCGACTATCCCACAGATCAGTTAGATCCACCGATATGAAAGGATTCAGGTCATCACCGTCCGCCGTCCGTCCTTTGGGGAAAGTAAAACGGTACAACGCCGTGCGCCGTGCCGCAGTCATCTCGGCCTTAATGCCATTCTCAAGTGTCAAGGCGAAGTAGCCAGGATGCGCAACCACAGAGCCATTCTTGTAGTGAACCGCGCGAGCAGACTTAGGGAACTTGCAATTATCCACGATATTGTCTTTGCAGTACTGTGGGAACAGAGGAAAATTTCCCATAGACGGGTTCCCGCCTGTACCACTGTCATGCATATGCGAGAAGCCGGTGACATTGCTCCCATCAGTCGAGAATCCTCCAGTATTCTGACCATCGACGTCGGCGACGGGTTTTGCCATGCCATAGGGGAGACTTGCACCTGCGAATACATTGCCGCCATTGGTTGACCCGATCAGGGGGTTGACATGGCGAAGGTCATCCTTCGTTGCAACTGTGTTCAGGGTACATTGAAGGAGTAGGAGACTGTACCAAATATTTTTCTGCAAACTCAACATGACGCTCTATAATTTGAAGATCTGACTACGCGTGATAACGCGTTAGGTTTGTATATCTGGGTGTGAGGAGCATGGATGCAGAACGCGGAAGGGGCGAGTGTCCTCTGCAAGGGTGTTTTTCATATCATGTTGTAACGTCGCATCGTGCGATCGACAAGCCCGAATAGTGTTAGTGCTAGATGTCAAGGAGACTTTTGTGTGCGGGGTTTGTGTATTCTCAGTCAATGCGTGTGTTTTCAAGTTCTGCATATGAAAACACAAGGCTCTTTCGGATAATTCTAAGGTTTTGACTATAAATTTATATTGTAGGTGTTCGGACTTGAAAACATCAAAACTAAGGTCTGCACTAAGAAAGACTTTGAAACTTCAGATTCAGCCCTGATGAAGAACTTGCTCAGATGGAGCCATGGAGTTTGGGATGGATCATGTAATCCACTTTCCAAACAAGGTTAACTTTAGCGTCCACTTGGCATTATCATCACTGCATCACAATATCCTCACTACTTTTGTGAAGTTCACATTCCTTGAAAACGGAAAATATTATCCACCTAGCTCACATTTCTGCTATATACCTTGGAATATACTGTATCTCAGTGTTCATCGGACTACCTTATCCGATTTGAGTGGAGTGGAGCACCGTTTGGCTTCCACGGCTTGAGACTTCAAGATGAACAAGGAAAATCCAATAAACCTGCCAGATCTTCCTTTGGAGCTACTGCTAATGCTGTCCGAGCACCTTTAGCCTGTAGACGTCGCTTGTCTCGCCTTATGCAACCGCGGATTGTTGTTTTCCTTGGGATCTGCATGTCATAACGTACCAGAGGGCCGCCGGACTTGGGGGCCTGAGGATGGGCCGCGCATCGATTTTTTGACGCACGTCTCTCATGACCTGCCACAGTATTATCTTTGCTACGATTGCCTTCGACTTCATCGGTGGGAAAAAGTGGCTCTACTAGGCCCGATACTCAAAGTCTTAGCCTGCGTAGCGTCCCTAGATGAAAAGGTACATTGCCTCAAAAAGCCTCTTCACGTCGTCCATTACCCGAGCTACGCATTTTACAAGTTCTATTTTGTTCATCTTCAACTTGCCATGCGAAAATTTTATTATAGAGCACAATTTGGAATTCCCGTTGAGTCGTTGCTCTACATGGAGGTGGGAATCAATCCTCTCACACCTGACGTGCTGAAAACCACAAACTCCCGCAACGAAGAGGAATTTTAGTGTAATACTATGACAGCTCTCCTGTCTGTTGACGCTCGAATTTGCTCGAATCCTCCGAGTCTTTACTTACGAACGCAAGAGCTTGCGGTCGTAAGGCGACACAACCTATTATTGCTATTCCCACATCCTGACAATGCATCTATGAACAAACGTATCCATACTAACCGTGCCTCAAACTTGAACATTGTCGTTCATGGTCTTATCAACAGCCATCGCTCTGATACGACAAATAAGCCCCGAAATCAAGGCGTTGTGATAAGTGCAGTACCTCATGGCAAATTGAGATACGAAATATGGGACAGAAAGATGTGTGTCTTGTGTTTACCCAATGGCTTGACTTAGGACCAGGATTAAGCCCGGATGATAATCGGTGGAGGTGTCAGAATAATTGCGAATATAAAATCCACCTAACGGAACATGAAAAGGCTGATTCCCGACAGCGGTTCGAAAATGATTCTATACAGGCTAATTGCTCAGATGCACTGTCAGAGGAGGAAATGTATTACCGGAACATCCGGTTCATTAAAAACCAGGCGTATCGAACGTTGCTGATTCAGTTTGGGATAGTTGACTGGTACTTACAAGGAGAGAAGAAGATAGATCGCTCCTCACGCTGTGTTGTTAGTTGAGTGAACAACATGACATGAAATTGGTTGTGCCTGCCACTTGTCGCCTGATTTAGCGATTCAATCTCCTATACTGTGTTTAGGCTGTGCTTGGCTTCTTTAATTGCACAGAGAGCCAACAGAGCATAGGAAATGGAGAGCGAGTCATTAGCTCCTCTGTGGAGGGTCTTTAGGCCTGAATCAATTGGGTTTATTAACACCAGTGAAATTTGAGGTGACCTGAAATATCCAATACCGGGTCTCGGCCTTCTTTGTCGTTGTTCGCCTAAAAACATACATATCAAATCTACGGCATCTCGTGACATATTATAACTAGCTCAGCACAGCACATTGCAGTGTACAATATAGTCAATTGACTCGGAAAAATGGATTGTCCATTACTGGGGTTCAACGCTAATGCATCCTGCTTACAAGCCCCACCTGGCCGATGAGTCGATGTTCACATTAGAAGGCTAACGATACCTTGACTCCTACTGGGCCAATTCAATTTGCAAGTGGAATATGCCCAATGAAATATACATATTATATATCTGCGGGTAGTATTGCGTTCAAATACTCTTATTTAGCATATGAAATGATGTCATTGTGGTTAGGTGCTCAGTGGAGTTGATTACGCCCCCACCTATAGTTCGGAGTTAAGCATTGAAACACCCGTGGAGGTTTACTGTTACCATAACATATTTTTAATAAGAGTATCTAAGTATAATTTTCTCTATGGTCCCATTGATATACCCAGCTTATTTAATTTCCTAGATGACGGCGCAATAGAGGGGTAGCAGAGATACAGACCTAATGTTAGCTAGCGGAGTTAAGATACTTGGTTAACTAGAAGCCTTAACCCCGGGCACCAGATTTATGATTTATAGTCAAACTCATTGCCACATCTATATCTTGCGTAACACAATCCAAGAATTCCCCCGCTAAACTATCTACCTTAGTCGACATGGTCAACACACTTCCCTTCGGCGATATTCAGGTCCCAACACCAGGCTTTGGTGCCATGGGCTTGAGCCATGGTTTGGGTAGCAATTTGAGCCTCGAAGAGGCCGAGCCAGTCTTATTGAAGGCAATTGAATTGGGGTGCACATTCTGGGATACTGCTGTTGTATACCAAGCCGGTGTAAACGAAAGGCTTCTGGGAGATTTCATTAGGAAGCACAATGTCCGCGACAAAATTTTCAGTAGGGCTTCACGAATGGACGAGACTTTATTTAAAACTAACTGCTCTTGCTGATAGTTGCCTCCAAGTGTGGTTTCAACGTCTTTGGAGGGGATGGCTCCCTCACTAACTCCCTCACCAACTCCGCCTCGCATATCAAGGAGTATATTGAGGGAACCATCGAAAGACTTGGCTTCACGCCTGATTTGTACTATCTACACCGGATTGATCCCAGTGAGTCAAATAATTATCTTCTAATTTATAATTACTGATTTAAATAGATACACCCCTCACCGAGTCTATTCCTGCTCTTGATGAAATTCGCAAGGCAGGGAAGACCAAGTACATTGGACTATCGGAATGTTCAGCTGCCACCCTTCACAAGGCAAACTCAAGTGCGTTTCTTTTCATCCATCTTGGAATAATTTACTGACTGTCAGTAGTTGCCAAGATTGATGCTGTGCAAGCCGAATATTCAGCCTTTGAGACACTCCACGAGACAGACGGTTTGATCGAGACAGCAAAGGAGCTTGGCGTAGCTTACGTCGCGTACAGTCCACTCGGACATGGTTGGCTCGTCGATGACTTCGCTTACAACTCCCCGGATGACTTTGCTCCTGACGATTTCCGCCGGAATGGTACGTACCCACCCACAAGCGTTCTCCTCGTAGACTGGATAGAGTTGCTAACACAATCGCTCTCAATAGCTCCCAAGTTCCAAGGCGAGAATTTCTACAAGAACCGAGCTATCGTTGAAGAAATAAAAAAGCTTGCTGTCCGTAAAGGGTGCAAGACCAGCCAAATCGCGCTTGCTTGGGTTGTTTCCCAGGGCATGATTCCTATTCCGGGAACAACGAAGGCAACTCGGCTGGAGGAGAACTGGGGATCTCGAGATATTGAATTGACTGAGGAGGAAAAGCAAGCAATGCGCAAAATTATTGATGCTGCGAAGCCACACGGCAATAGATATGGTCCCGCGCATCAGGCTATGGTTGGACATTAAGCTAAGGGATATTAAATCATGCAAGAGAGTAGTAAATAGAAAAATATAAGAGATGAAGGGGGTCCTCAAGGCATAATTCAAGTATCTTTATTTTTCTGTTAGTGTTAGTCAGTTTAGACATCTAGGAAATAGTCAGGCATCTGGGCATCAATTTTGCCTGAGTATCACCGCTAGCTCTTCCTGTTTGTATGCCTTGGAAGGTTGAAGTCGTACCTATAACCTAGGAAAAGAAAAGATCGAAATGCATGATGCTACGACTCGAACAAAAGAGTTTTGGGTATTATCTATCTAGCACATTGGGTGACGCAACCGGGTTCCGCATCAAGTAAGTAGCAGCCCCTGAAGTGAAAAGCGACCTCAGTGGGGACTTGGCAGAGAAGCGCTAGTCCAAAGTGGGAAGGTACCTTTAATTCTGACCAATAAGATCATTCACCCCACACCGTTCAGGGCGGAGTGGGGGATGATCGTCCGTTAGGGTATCCCTTGATTCGGTCGATGATCAAATTCATCGGTTTATCTGATCCTTGACCCGTCGGATCCTCCATTCAAGAGGGGGAAAAAAAGAAAGATGTCTCGGACCGAGTCAGCAGTTTTTGGTCTGGAAGCTCTTGGGCCTCTGTCCTTCCAGATTATGGAGAAAAGAGCCACTGGGTTGCAGATCTTTTCCCTCTTCTTTCCATCCTCCCATTGCACCCGATCCTCAATTTTGGTCTCTCCTCACAGATTCCCCAGAAGCATCTGAGGACCTGGGAGTCTGTTTGAGATTCGTATTACTGGGCTAAAGGGGGACTACAGTCATGGGTCACCCCACGGTCGCTCAGAGTCACGATGGCAAAATCATCGACCAAGCTATAGTCGGGGAGGAATCATATATCTCACAAAATGAGAAATTAAAAGCACGCGGTTCCGCCGCAGGCAGTTCGTCATCATATGACGCCGAATCACCACCCAGTTCCGATCACCCTCATGGGGACATGTTCGACGACGAGAAGGAATTGGCACAGCACCCCGACAGTATCACAGAAGGTGCTGAGCTGGGTCAGCAGAAGGCAGAAGCAGCGGCGCTCGCCTGGAGTTGGCCAGCCTTGGTTGGCATATATGCTTGGTAAGTAGATACCGGCTCTAGGGCTCATTCGCTCTGGTGCTGTTGCGATGAATCCCATTTCTGACATTGAACTTTCAGGATCTGGATCTGCACATTCATGTTGGCGTTTCATTCAAATATAAGCAGCTTCCTGATCAACTACATCCAGGGTGGTTTTCGGACTGCACCCCAGGTCTCGACTGCCTATATCCTCGCGAATATTGTGGGCGGTGTTCTTAAGCTGCCGCTTGGTAAAACCTTAAACTTGTGGGGTCGTGCTGAGGCCCTGGTGGTCTCAACGAGCATTTATGTCCTTGGCATGATCATTCTCACCGCATGTGATGGTCCCAATGGATATGCAGCCGGGTATGTGCTTTACTGGATCGGTTACTACTGCATATACCTGATCTTGAATATCTTCGTCGCCGATACCTCGGGTTTAAGAAACCGAGCCTTCGCTTTTGGCTTTATGCAGACCCCATTCATATGTACTGCATTCACAGGCGGCATTGCAGCAAACTCGATATATGGCAAGTACGGGTGGCGCTGGGGTTATGGGATCTTCTGCATTGTGATGCCGTTTGCGTTCTTGCCTCTCGCCATGGCTTTCAAGTATTTTGAAAAGAAGGCAGCGAAACACGGTATATTCCGTCGACAGCCTAGTGGCCGCACTGTTAGACAGTCTATCATTCACTATATCCATGAATTTGATGGTAAGAATACCCAAAACAAAGCCCGGGATATTTATACTAACGCTCTATGACAAGTTGTTGGTGCTTTCTTACTGATGATTGGTTGGGTGATGTTTCTCCTGCCATTCAGTTTAGCGCAGTACGGCCGCTCTGAGTATTCAAGCGCAAGCTTTATTGCTCTCATCATCATCGGAGTCTTCATGCTGTGCGTCTTTGCAGCATGGGAGAAATGGGGTGCACGAACACACTTTATCCGCTATGAGTTGATCAAGCGGCCGACTATTTTAGGCGCATGCCTACTGTCCGCCGTGCTATTTTTCAGCTTTGAACTCTGGGACCAGTACTTCTACAACTACGTCCTGATCTCCTATGACATTTCTGCAGTCAATGCAAACTACATGTTGCAGATTTACAATGTTGGCTCTTGCTTCTTTTCTCCCATTATTGGAGCTATCATCTGGGCTACCGCGCGTTTCAAATATATCTGCCTCTTTTTCGGAGCCCCGCTGATGATCCTTGGCTCTGGGTTGATGATCTACTTTCGTGGCGCAGATCACGGCATTGGCTACGTTGTTATGTGTCAGATCTTTATTGCCTTTGCCGGTGGTACTCTCGTTATCGGCGAAGACATGGCCGTTATGGCAGCAGGTGGCCGCGAGGGCACCCCGATGATGCTGGCCCTCATCGGATTATTCTCGAATATTGGCGGTGCGATTGGCCTGGCTGTTGGCGCTGCTATCTACAACAATGTCTTCGTCAATACCCTCACAGCCCAGCTGCCGGATAACTTGAAGACCAATGCCACTCAGATATACTTCGATGGCATCCCAGTGCAGTCGACTTACCCCTGGGGAAGCCCTCTTCGCGAAGCTGTCGCGTATACGTGGGGCCATGCCCAGCGCTTGAACTGTATTGCCTCTACTGCCGTCTTAGCTTTGACTATTCCCTGTATTCTGGTCTGGAGGAACTATGACGTTAACCGGAAGCAGAACAAGGGTAGAATGATCTTCTAGAAAGCTTCCCTTTGGACAGTGTACCCGGTATTGACGGGTTGGAAAGTTTTCTTGTTTCGTGATGCTTTGGATCTGCTGCGCTCTCTGCTGTGCAGAGGAAATCCACTGATTTTAACGTACATCTATTGTGGTTATCCCGTTGAGCGCGGATACCAACACCTTATGTATATTGCATTATGCTATCGCCGAGGTGGCTGTTCATTCTTGCAATTATTACCAAATAATTTATATTTATCCCCTCGTCCCTCTCTGTGGCTCAAGAGTTGGCAGTTTTAGACATGTTTACTAGTGCATTGAATGGGTGTCGTGCAATACATCAAGTTATGCTCGTATCTGCCGACTTCTCTCACACCATATATCGTAAATCGAATTAGACGGTCAGACCCTCAGCTGAGATCTTGCAATATATAATCCCCTACAAGGCAAAACTCGAGGTCACGCCGTGCCGAGACCGAGAAACAAGACCAATCATAGCGCGTCAGCGGGCAAACGTGAGATTTGAGGCGCGCATTATAGGGCACATTCGGTTAAGAATGAAATGCTCGGCTCGGCTCGCTTTACCCAATACCCGGAGTATTTGGTGAAGTGCTCATAATGTCGACAAATATACTACGGAGTAGGGAGAATAAGAATTATTTCTCCAACTCCCTAATAATGGAGATACCAGATTAGGCCGAAGCGAGCCGGGCATTCTATCAAATATCGGGGAGAAAGCCGGTGCATAACTTTGTGTAGGAACTCTCGCTTTATTGAAAGTGGATAAGACGCGACGGCATTTTGTTTTGCGGGGAAAAGCTTAGAACTCCCGAGGTCTCCCTCCACTTTCCTATAATGTCTAAGGATTTTCGGAAGTTCTACTCAGAATTCTCCCTAATCTTTAGAGAAGAGGGTTATGCATCTCGCATAACCGTTATAAGCAAAGTGTGCCCAGATGCCCAGATGCGCCTTTGGGCTTATTTTCGGCCTAATTAACTCTCCGACCATGTACAAACGTGAATTTATCCGGGAATTAGGGGGTTGCCCACGCTACCCCCGTATTGCTTTATGACTTATGCATCGGATATTTCAGCGTAACTCCGAGCCTATTGCTTCTTTATAAGGCAACTACCCGTTGGTGGCTTTTAATATTACTGCCTTCTCCTCTTTGCTCTGTTCTCCTCACTAGAACAGTCGACCACATCACACCTGTATGACCTGGATTTCAACTTGATTGATCTCAAATTCGAAGACAAAAAAAAAAGTGTGAAACGCGGGAGTTTTGATATATTTCTTTTTTTTGGTGACATACATCTCCTAAAATGAGGGATAGCGAGGGTAAGGATTTCTCGAAATTGATCTGAGAATGATCCACATAGTATCGGCCAAGAGATCAATATCTAATTTTATGCAGAAACTCCGTCCGTGAACGGATCGACAATAAGCGCAAAAGGAAATCCCAAACAGGAAGCCGATGTGGAAATCGGGCCTGAACTGGGCGAGACAACAAAAGAGGAAAAAGTACAGGACCCCAACATCGTTGGTTGGGATGGACCAGATGATCCCGAAAATCCGCTCAACTGGACCACGCGAAGAAAAGTCACGGCAACATGTTCTATTGCGCTGATCACGTTTCTGACGTATGCACGGTCCTCTCTTGCAGTTGACCAAAGCTAACAAAAATAATAGTCCTCTTGGATCATCTATGTTCGCCCCCGGTGTAGGTGAACTAGTTAGAGACTTCAATGTGACCAGTATCGAACTGTCCTCATTCGTGGTATCGGTATACCTCCTCGGATACTGTTTCGGTCCTCTCCTCATTGCACCTCTATCGGAGCTGTACGGTCGACAGTACGTCTACCATGTATGCAATATCTTTTACGTGATTTGGACCATTGCCTGTGGCTTCGCACCAGAGATGGGCAGTCTTGTTATCTTCCGATTCTTCGCTGGCTTTGCCGGTAGCTGTCCGCTCACTATTGGCGCCGGGTCCATAGCAGATATGTTCGTACAAGAGCAGAGAGGCGGCGCGATGGCAGCTTGGGCTCTTGGTCCTTTGGTTGGGCCTGTCGCCGGTCCCGTTGGTATGCCTACCTACCTGTTTTTTTTTTCGGATGAATCAATTTCTAACATTTCTAGCTGGTGCGTATCTGGCACAGGCAAAGGGTTGGCGATGGAGCTTCTATGTGCTAGCTATGGCTGTACGTAGAGACCGTGACACTCAGCGCGATGTACATACTAATAGATCTCGGTAGAGCGGTGCTATCACCATCAGCTCAATGTTAACCATTCGGGAATCCCACGCCCAGACTCTCCTGGCTCGGAAGACCAAGAAGCTCCAGAAAGAAACAGGGAATATGAACTTGCGCTCCGCCCTCGACACGGGTCGTACACCAAAAGAACTCTTCCTGTTTTCCATCGTGCGGCCGACGAAGATGCTCTTCCGCTCCCCGATTGTTTTCCTTCTTTCGCTTTACGTCGGCGTGATCTACGGTTACCTATATCTGTTGTTCACAACCATCACCGGCGTGTTTCAACAGCAGTACAATTTCTCTCAGGGATCAGTCGGACTCACCTATCTCGGTTTAGGCGTAGGCTCTTTCGTCGGTCTAGGCATGCTAGGAGCAACCTCTGACAGACTGCTCACCTACCTATCTGCCAAGCATGGTGAGAAAAAGCCCGAGTATCGCCTTCCGCCTATGATCCCTGGGGCCTTCTTTATTCCCATCTCGCTTTTTATGTATGGATGGACTGCTTATTACAAAACCCACTGGATCGTGCCTATTATCGGAACATCCTTCCTTGGCGTTGGTATGATGATTACCTTCGTAAGTTTCCTTTCTCCTGACTCGGCTTTGATGTGATTTAAGTGACTAACACTTCGACTCGTTTAGATGTGCGTGAGTACGTACTTGGTAGATGCATTCACAGAATACGCCGCTTCCGCCATGGCGGCTAACACTGTATTCCGTTCACTGGCCGGCGCCATGCTCCCACTTGCCGGCCCGAAGATGTACGCTGTGCTTGGGCTTGGGTGGGGTAACTCGCTGCTTGGATTCATCGCTCTGGGCTTTTGTGCTTTGCCAGTCCTCTTTTGGATATATGGCGAACGTATACGGACGAGTCGAAGATTCCAAGTAACTTTCTGACTGGTGGTACTCAAAAAGTGCTTAGGTCGTTGCGTATATCTTCGCTTTTGTTATATTTTGAACTTATAGACATCGGAGATGTTGAAGATAAATCCGATTGAGGCGGGTTGTGCCATGTGTTTAATAGACGTGGTTGACGTTGAAAATAATTATCTGAGAGCATGCGTTGGTACCATGGGGTTTGAAACATTAGCAAAACTGTGCACCTATCAACATTCAGCGTAAACCGTGTGGACTAAGTGGTAAATGAGTTTTAGTCATGGACCACCAGGATGATTCAAAGTAGAACACATGCATATTGGTGTAACTATACGACCGGAAAAGGTCCACGTGTAGATCCGCTGCATGTTGTACTATCTAACCCACTGCAAGCGCAGTATTGGGAGTCTATCATGACCACCGGGATTTGAGAGGCAAAAATATATCAAAAACCCGGAAGGGTAGGAAAATACCCAATAAAGACATCTGAAAGAGATAGCCCAGTATCCATTTGAAGCATACGACCACTTGGTGTTACATTCTTCAGGTTCCATTGTTTCAACCATATTGGAGGATTGTTTCAGCGCCCACTCCGCAGAGGTGATATCCGATTACTATGATGCCAAATTCTGCTGAACACGCTCCAACTGTTCTCTGGTCTCGGCGCCGCGTAAATCTCCGCTAGCATGGCCGATGACTTCGTGTCAGTGTGGAGGTAGCGGTCCGCTGAAGCGGGACTTGCGTTATGGCATTGTTGAGGATCGTCCGAAACACTCTAGTGAAGACTACGGAGAAGCGCAGCATTGAGTGACATTGAATGCGAGAGATAGCGGCAAGACCCTGCACCAGCTGATAATCCCGTCTTGAATAGGTGAGTGCTTCCAAAAGTTCCAGAGCTTCTATAAGAATATGAAGATGCAATCGGCAGAGTCATGGTTACTGCATAACTAATCTCACATCATGATGCACTGCCTCGGCATATATGGATCCATACTTTCTTTGTACGCTTCTGGTGATGCCATGCTTTCGAAGACTGGAAAGAGAAGTTAGCCAAAAGACAAGACCGTAGGAAATGTTACAGGGGTTTAACAGTAACAGAGCTGAAGCAAACTCACATTCCCTTTTAGCTTGCTTACTCTCGGCCGTATCGTGCCACAGCCTCAGCAGCCATGTAGCAACCAATGCATCCCTCAACTCCTGCGACATACTTGTCGTGATGGATAATCCATATCTGTCATCCCCCTTTTCTTCAACAGCAACCTGTCGACCATCGGAGTCACTCCACCTGTAACAATTGCGACCAACCTTTCGACTTGGTTGGATATCAAACAACAGTCGTTGGGTGCCCTCGTCGAATAATGGGCTATCCGAGGCGGTTCTTTTCGGGCTCAGCATAGCCTTGAAGGACGTCTTTTGGAACCGTGTCTCAGAAATCTCGAGGCGAATATTGCCCACCATCTCGGGCACCGCAGAAGTGATGTAATACCTCGCAGCTATGTCTGTCCGGTATCGTGCATTCACGGGGTGTGCGAGGTAAAACAAATGGTGCTTTTGCGGTGTGCCAGCAGTGGCACCCTTGATCTCAATCTCGGACCCGGGTACATCGTGCTCGACTCTTTCGAATGCCACGGATGAGTCCTTGTTCGAGATTGACTGAATGTCACTGTTTAATTGGTAAAGTGGAGTTGAAGTTGCAGCATTAGAGATGACAGATTGACCTGACAAAAAGAGATCGGCGGGCTCAAGGATGTCCTTTGAGGGCTTTCCGCCTGTTTTCTCATACGATTCAGAGTCCGAATCCATTATCTTGGACATTGTGTAGTTTAGGTCTCTCAATATTCCTAGGATATCCGATGTATTTGCAAGATATGTTCAACAAGAGATATAGAGAGGTAGCTAGTACGATTCGTGTTTTTTTTTGAGGTCGGTTGTCATAGGCTGTAGTAGAGGCACAAATAGAATAGACCAAGTTCGGGTGCCCGGGGATATTACCAGGGTTGCCGGGCACCTGCATGGAAGGTGGCGCCCGCCCGGACGCCCAAAAACATTACATAATCAGTAATTTTGGCCCCCAATTCTTGAGGGCTGTCCACATGACCATCTCCAGATATCCCTCGTTACATGTCAGTGTCACCTGCCTTAACCGTCTATGAGATTCAGACCACTATGAGGCATTTCTTTCCTCTTTCCTATATGAGAATTCTATAGGACGATCAAAAGAGATGAACGCGCCAAGTTTGGGGGCGGGAAAAGCCGCCAAATTTAGGCAAAGTAAACTGGGGAGTTAATATAAAGCAGCCAAGAGATCTGCGGTTATGCCAAGACGGCGAAATTCCAAGGTTCAGTCTCGGCTTTGGGTGGAGCCTTCCGGGTGTGGCTGCGCCCAAGTAGATTCAAAATCAAGATTTTAACGCCCCCAAGATTACCCCTCTGCAAAAAGAATCGAATATTCTTTGTAGGAATTAAAATTGCGGGCAGTCCCGAAGGCTAATATTACCATTTACCTAATTGATACTGATGACAAATGGTAAATTTACAGGGGGCTATTGCAGCCGGCTTCAACATGTTCCTTGATGTGCACGTCGAAATACACAGTCATGCGGTCTGCTTTAAACGATATACTTGCTGTAGCGCAAGTCATTGCCACCTGTTTTATGGCTTACAAGGCCCTTTCAATTTGGGCCGGGACACCATACCCGGTGATGATAGTCACTACCGAATCTATGTTTCCTGCATTCGCCCCGGGAGATATCCTATTCATCTCCAATCACCATCAAAATGTCGAGATAGGCGACCTCCCGGTATGCTGGTTATCTAATAGTGCGTTCCCAATGATCCATAGGGTGCTTCGGGTGTTGCACGAGGAGCAAAGCAATCCAGATTTGACGTAAGCATTATACGACTCGCTGTATTCTTGCAGTGTGCTAATTTTGACTATAGCCAGCTCATCTTGACAAAGGGGGACAATAACCTGATTGACGATACGTTACTTTATCCTGAGGGCCAGGATTACTTGCCCCGTAGTCAAATTCTCGGTTTTGTCAGAGGTTACATACCGTTCATGGGATGGTTCGTAATCATCCTACAAGATTTTTCACGCCTTCGGGAATTTGGTGCCATGTTAGGTCGGGGTATTGGCTTGATCAATTGATTAAGGAAAGACACGCGAGCGAATATATATGTACAAGATTGCAGCCTCATCAATGGATTCATCGTACTGGGTTTAATACAACATGGTAGACCTTGGGATATATCCACAACGGAGCTACACAGAAAAAGAAAACGAAAACCCAGACCATGCCCGCGACTGTGCGAGACAGCGGTGAAAGGACCCCCCTCAAGATGTTCATGGCTTTCATCTTGGATATCGTAGTCTCCACCGTGGCAGCAATGAAACACATCTCAAAGAATAGGAGGTCTCGGAAAAGTGCCGCGTCTCCTAATGACCATCCAACCAATGCGTGTGACAAACCAGATAGTGTGAATATAAACAGCGGGATTAGTGTCTTTTCAAGGCTTGAGCCAGGCGATGTTCCCATCAATTGCCGAGACACAACTTGAGAATAGTAGATGTACGTAGGGATCGTCAACTTATGCCAGAATCGACCCCAGAAGCCTCGCACACTGTATGCTTCCAAGGGGCTCCCGAACAGAGGCGGCCAATCTCCCGGGTAATCGAATCGCAGGATGGTCACAAACACAATAGCCAAAAGACAATGATAAAATTCCAGAAAGAAATAAGCGCGCCAAATCCATTGTACTGACATAATGGCGCGAACTTGCATTTGATGGGATGATAAATGAAAATTCACTTCCATCTCAGGCGAGAAGTCGACTATAGCTACTTGTCCAAGCGCATAGATGAAGACTTTTTGAAAAACAAAGTGCTCGAACGCCCACAAAGCCGCTGCCTTCATTGACTCATTCAAGGAGAAGAGTACTCGAGACTTAGAATCACTTGGCGCCGCTCTTCCGAGAGGGGAAAGTCGTAATGGTAGTTCTCGAGGATTGTTCCATATCCGATAACAGTCAACGAAGCTCCAGTCATGTGTGCTAAGCTCCGGACTAACAACGTGTTGATCGAAAGCGAGCAACTTCGTTGAGTATAGTAGATAGAAGACCAGCACGCTTGCAAAAGTGCTATCAGCCCCAATCATCCAAGACAGCCTATGGCATGATGCCAATGCTAGCAGAGAAAATAGCCAAACTGGCCCTAGCAACAGTAGACGGGTTTGCCTGCGTCTTTTGAGACCGGTAATGTTGAGCACGCTCGCTATCAAGTAGTAAAACAACGGTGAAAGCGACTGGAGATCCATGATCTGCATAGTGCTGAAAGTGTGACGGCAGAGAATGAATGTGAGAATGGTAGATATCAAGACCCAAATGATAATAATAGATAGCTCCTTTCTCTTAACGCTTTCGTAAAACTCCGAAGTCTCCCCAAGATCATGCGGATGATGAATTCCCCACTATAATTAGAAGAATCCACCTTGCTCAGTCTGAACTAGGAAATATTGCCTGTCCATCTTCTTCAATGCCTCTACGCCGAAGACAATGCCAAACAAGGTATACCCCAATACTCCAACCTGACTACTCAGACCGCACATTCTGCAGTATCATATTATGTTTTATATCAATATAACAGTCATGAACCTATCTTATTTTATCAATTCATCAATGTGCTTAATTTCCCCACACGTCTTATGAGACAATGGAGTATCAAAGTTCCCGGGGCCTGTGCTGCCATTTGGGGGCTAAACCTACCGTCCTCTTGATCATGTTTTATCAGGCCAGTAGTGCTATGGATCAATTGTTGGTCCTCCACCTGGGTGAGTTGTTCTTGTCACAAAGAGCCCCTTTCTGACCCGCTTTGGTTGGGCGAGGGTGTGGGTCGGTTAATCTATGCATATTCCGCCCCTTCGCACTACTAGTTCTATACACACTAATGCATCCCAGAGGAGAACTGTGTTGGGCTATCCAGCGAGTCTGCCTTGAGAAATCAATTGAGTTACATCGGGCAAGGTGTAGACCCACGCCGAAGGCATGCCAACATGAAATGGCCCCAACTTTCAGTCTAGATCTTCAAGTATCCCCCCCCAATGCAATATCATTCAGGCTATTGTATGGCTGGTATCAAGGACCGGCTTCAAGCCACAACTACGACTCAGTTCAGCCCATCTATCAGCTGACACTTATTCATGAACACTAACTTTGACGCTACCTACTTTGGACTCTAGTTTGGTGATGAGCATTTCCTGATCACGGAAGGTTTTGAGGAATATCACAAGTATACCTTTTGTCATGGATGGCTTCGAATGAGTATAAAACACCCATCACCCTCCATCTCTGCCTCATTCTTCTTCTCCTCATCACAACAAAGACTCTCAACAGATTTCAAAACGAACAATCTCAACCTCCTCCATTCAATATGATTTCTCCCATCTCCCTCAAGGCCGTCGGTGCTGGCGCCGCCGTTTACATGCTGGGCCAGCAGGTTCAGTGCCCCTTCGTTGCCATTCCTCTCATTGGCGATGCTATTGCCATGACCGTTGCCCAAGTTGGCTCAGCTGCTGCTAGCTTCGGTGGTGCCATTGTCGGCGCCCACTTTTCCAAAGCCAGAGATCTGCAGGGCCGTGACAGCAAGATTACTGCTCCCGCTGGCGTGCCTCAGTACAACTTCGACATGTGTGCTGACAGCTTGACCGACCCCGCCGTCACTGTCACCGTTAACGGACCCGTTGAGAACAACGGTGAGCAGAGAACAATGCCACTCATCTTTGAATCAAGCTAATTTCTCTTAGGTGTCAAAATTGACGGCCTGCCTTCCAACTGCATGGTCCTTTCCAACGTTTTCGACGGCGATGCTGCCGGTGGCCCCGTGCCCACTCCCTGTGGCTCTGCATGCCTTCTGTACAACAACCTGAACGCCGATCAGTACGGCCAGATGCAGGCTGTCTTCGAGAAGATGAAGAACCTGTAGATGCCAGAAGCATTTCCCATGGATGATATAGTCCAATATGGAGGTTAGGGCTTTTGTCTTGGTTTGAGTTGTTGTGTGCGCTCCTTTGTATATAGCTTTACTGGATGAGGGGGGGGGCCTTGAAAGCCGAGTAGATTTTATTCTGGTCATATATAGAATACTACCCTGAGTTATTCATCCACTTGCCAATCTGTGTATACAGTAGTTAGTATTGATGATCCCGTACATGTCAAGCTCCAAATATAAGTAAACAGCCCCCAATTCATCTATGAATCCCCGGCTCGCTTCTCCTTGCTATTCTTACAAAGCACGGCTGGAATTCAAAAAGAAAGGGGACTTGGTGCTGCCTATGGCGTTTTTCATATGACTAAATAAAATTGAGAAGACAGACCACGATATCTAGACTGCTCGGAATGACAATTTGAATGCATCTATAGATATATATATATCGAAGGAACAATGTGTACGATTGATCACGAAGGGCTATCTGGGTACACAAGTGAGTGCTATTATATATCTTTTTGGATATTTTCCTACCTAGTCTAGCTGGCGAAGATATATATACCTATGGCATACCATGACTATGGTATTCCCGTTGTAGTATGGTACATTATCACGGGACTTGTTTATATATTGCGGGTAATTGACAACGTCCTTATGAGCTATTACCCGAATACGAGGGAAAAAAATCAATAGGAAAACATACAAACAACGTAGCGTTGGTCTTACATTTTAAGTAGAATAAAGGAGCATATATTATTCTGTACGTACAGTTACATATAACACTTGGCTTATTTCCCCGAACTCTTCTTTCCCATATCGACGACAAACTTGCTCGTTTTCCCTTTTACATGCAGAGTATATAACCTGATTGCAGTGACAATAACCATAAGAGTCCAACGGTCTCCCAATGCGTCCGACTGACCATCCACTAGCTCAAGCGTGAACGCATGTGTCATACTGGGGAAGGCCATAACCAATCCAAGAAAAGCGACAGTTTCACCATCTTTGCCTCCTGGAGACGATGAAGATGATTTTTGGACGTTGCTGCCACTCGGCTGGGATATCTGTCCGCTAGACGAGAGTCGAACCAGCTTGAACCCATTTCTCTTGGCTTGGTCCTCACCCTTCTTGACCTTTCTCCATGCAAACTCCTCCCGCCTTTTCTTCTCGCCTACCTCAATGGAAAAGTGGAAGGCGATATCGTTATTTGCACCAGGTTCAGCACGCATCGGTTCCGTATCCATGCGGTCGGACTTTGGGTCTGCATCAAGTGGGGGCAAGAAAACGATGCCATCCGGATTGAACGCATGGAGGCCCTGCGATTCATCGCCGGCGGCAGCAAGAAGTGGATCCTTGTTGCTCATTCCATTCCGTAGGAGAAATCCCGTTCTCATCCCGAGTGGAGGTTTGCCACTATAGCCAGTGTGCATTTCAATCAGACATAGGCGGTCTTTGGCAGTTGCACCACATAGATTTAAAGATTTCCATTTTGTCCACTGGCCATATACGTTCATTGTTGATGGAAGCGAACCATAGTGAGATGATGTCATCAATGCCTCCTCATAGCTGGGCGGGGTGTCACTTTCGTTGGTCATGATAGAAAAAGTTGAGAGGATATTGTTAATACTGACTTAGGTATTGATTTTACTGGCTTTATGTATGCCAAATAACTCCGCCACTTTTTGGCTACAGGATATTAATGTTTTCAGTGGGTCAAGTATCGAATTGGATCATTGATTGGTCTTGTCGAGGATATGTAGATCGTTGTTCCTGGGGCCAAAAACATGGAGCCACATTATCTTGGCGAAATAGTTCAATTTACTTCAAATTAACTTAAAAGACCTTTTTAAAATATTCCCAATTAGGCAAGTAACCCGTTGAACGCTATTCAAGCCACTGACAACATACATGGCCAAAACGTGAGACCTTTCTTATATTCCCGCAACAACACGAGTTCATATAGCCCTTATGGATCTCTATCACCTTGCATTTGGTTCTCATTGGCTTTTATCGTCAAAAACCTCCACACAACGAAGATTCCCTGAATACTAGTTTAATCTTACTCCATACTCGGTTTAATATAACGATTCTTGGCCCTAGACTTGTTTTGTTCGAATGTTAGTCTGGTTTCAGACTGAACGATCGTTTATTACGAATATAATTACCCTCCTGTTCCATAGATTTTACAAGTAATGTCCCTTCCCAACAATTTTAATGGCTTGAAACTTGCATAAAGACAGTAAGATATCGAATAACTATGTGTATGAAATAGGAAAACTCCACCGCTTATGTGACCTCATATCTTTTCTTTCACAGTTGTCTTGGTTTTAGATATACCCCCTCTTCTCTCTTATTGGGGTTCTAGTTAGAAAAGCAAGAAGAATAACGGAACCTGGCCGAGACTAATTCAAGCAGTTGCTTCTTAAAATATCTTTAAAGGTGATGTGATATGGCTCTAAATCTGGAGTCAAGCTAGAGGCAGATGGTATTATCTGGGATAGAAAGAGAAGTGAAAGGTGATTCCTGATTTGTTCAAGTTAAATTGTAAGGTGATAGCCTAGCGTATCAATATTATCAAGTCAGCCCTCGACACATCGACCTCCAAATAACATTCCATGCACCGCTAATCGTGAAATTCCATGTTATGCCTTCATGATTGCTTCTGCGATAGTCTGCTCTTGGTTCAATCTGTCACATTACCCCCCTCTAGGTAGACAACAAACAGACCATTATTCCGACATAGGTTCCAAGATAGAAAAGGATTTCTAAAGTAGACAGAGCCTTGAGGGCGATCGTATGCTCACCGCAAGGGGTAGATTCTTTAGCTTGATACCACCGGAGAGTAAGTATCAACGGTCAAAATGAAGGATAATGCGGAGAACGCGGTACTGCCGCACAGCAGAGCGACAGCAGGTTTATGTTTATCGATTGGGTTATATATTGTGGGTAACTTGGGTTTCTTGCCACATACCCTCATAATTGACCCGGATTTTGCCGATTGGAAGACAATAAGTGCAGTCCGGGCTATAATTTCCCATTAAGCCAGCCAAGTGAGAATATCCCCTGCAGCTGCGATCGTGTGAAAGTTCAGTCCAAACCGGAAATATGCAAAACAATAGCCGGCCCATAACGCAGAGTGGGCAATGGCCATCACCGCAATGAAAGTAAAGACGGACCAGTGGACTCATTCAAGTTTAAGTGGTTTTTTTCTACCATCGGTCGTTATCCTCAGGGTGATATGGAGAGATTGGTAGCAAGTGCATAATAGGAGACTCGTCGCGGCATCGTGAAAAAGAATGAACAGAATTTGATAGCTCAATTCCAGCGCAAGCAGTGGGCCTTCTAACGGACTAGTGATCTAGATCAACCTGTACCAGATCCAATATCTGTGAGAAGGACCGAGGGTTCAACCGTGAGCTATAAATCGATCAAAATCAAAGAAATAGTAATGAACACTCGCCATATACATGTCCAAATGTCGGCGATAACGGCGCATAAGGGAAGTAGCATCCATCCCACCTTCAGTGTCGGTGCGTCACCATTGTAGCAAAATACGCCAAAAGTGCACTGATGATGATGCAATCCAAGAAGGAGACTGCATTGGAGATTATGAGCACATCTGAGGTTGATCCACGTACGATTGGTTCGTCCATCTTCAGAATATCGTAGACAAGAGGGAATATGTGAAAAGTCTGAAATGTGGGAGTCGAATATTTGATCTGAATGGGTAAGTCTTTGGAAGTACGGAAGTAAGGCTGGTGGCTTACGGGAATAGTAAAAGAGCAGTTAGTAAACTGGTACAACCTCTTGGAGCTACGAAGGAGAGAAAGGAAGAAGAAGAAAGTCTCTGCTATTCAATTATTGGAGAGTAGGGTATACCTTGCCACCAAGCAAACTACTCAGTCTACAAGTACACGATGAGAGATGAAATGATCCAACATGATTGAACCATTCCAAAGTAGAACCATAGGGTTATGTTTGAATTGCCCTGTCATAATATCATTGGGATGGATTGGCAAAATTTACGTGGAGTAAGCTCGGATTTGCTAGGATATACCTAATTCTGATATAGTTAAAGCCTGGGGTCTTTAGAAAACTATTCTAAGACTATTAACCAATCTCGATCTCTGAAAACTGGGCCGATCTTAAAGCCGGTGGACCTAGATCGATATACATCTTAGTGCTGTTTGAACCCAATGTCAAGTAACCGTAAATTGACCTAGACTTTGCCCTAAGCAGGTGTACTACGGATTGCCACAGGTTCTAATGACTCCGTTAACCTAGTTAGCCCTTTTGACTTTCGCTGGAATACTTATAGGTTCACTTGAGAGCTGAAGCGGAACGGTGAAGATGCCGAAAAATTCTTCTAAACATTGCAACAATAAGGCATGATCAATTTGATATATAAAGTTGCTATTACATATAGTCGAAGACATTCTTGATACAAATTTCATACAATCGTCTTTTTGTTGCGTACAAATATTGTGCAATTGGTATTTTCTATAGCATCTGACAGAAAACCCACAACATGGATCATCAATCAACACTGATATACTCTCCACACTGTCCCATGCTCCATACAAGGATTCATCGACATATATCAAAGGAGTGTTTTCTTGTCTTGTCCTCGATATGGCGATTATATAAGCCACAAAGGGGCGGGCCCCGGGCCCGGCCCGGTGTGTGCCCAATCATTGTCATGTGCGGATCCAAAAGGTACCGAGGTCGGGGGTGCGGATCTAATTTGTCCGAGATATATGAATTCGGCCTGAGGCTTATTGCTTTTTTGTTGCTAACATCACCCTAGTCCCTGAATGGCACCCATCAATGCCATCGCGTCGCAGCCACACGAAGTCTAGGAAGGGGTGCTTGGAGTGTAAAAGGAGACATGTCAAGGTCAGTGCCAACATGTTTACTTCGCTGAACCCGTCGGGGTGCTGAACGTGACTCAGCAAGCCTGGATTGTGGATCAGGCCCTTGACGGATGGCATGGCCCACCAGTTGAGACCCATATTCTGACCCAACACGCAGTGTGATGAGGGTATTCCAAAATGTACTTTATGCAGGAAACGAAAACTGGAATGCAAATATCCTCCTCCAAATACAGACGAGGATAGCCCAATAGCAAGTGCTCAGGATGAAACAGAGAGTGGCACTGGAACCCCATCAAGGGATTTGTCACAGACAACACGCTTGCTTGAGACGAGATTATTTCACCATTATATGACTTCAACGTATCATACCCTGGCCCAGGCTGGATTTTCACCTCACCATCTATCCATGACGATTCCTCGCATGGCCACATCTTCTCATTACCTGCTTGACAGCATCCACGCATTTTCAGCCTTACACCTGGCCTCGGTTGAACCTGATAATCGGGCTTCATGGCTAAATCATGCCGCGCAATATCAGAGCCAGGCATGCGCTGGATTGAGCATGGTTCTTCCGGATATCTCACAACCAGATTATGAACCAGCATTTGTCTCTTCCATCATCATAATGCTTTTCGCCATGGGATATCGAGTATTATCTGTTGAAAATCGACCACTTGATCCGGTTTCGGTAATTCTTGAGGCTCGCACCTTGATGTCCGGCCCGGCCATGCTTTTTTCCCGGATACTTGAAGCCGGCATTGAAGCGCAGCTGGAGGGCTGGCTGTGCCTTAGTGATACACCAGATGGTCTCGAAGTTGGGAAACATGATCTGTATGAAACCCCTTCTCCTTGCTCATTAGCGACCACCTCGATGATAACACGTAACAGTGGTGGAGAATCTGTCAAAAACACACAGATATTATTCAGTCTACACAAGTATGTTTCAGTGACGTATGGAGGGACCGTGGTAGGAACTTTGAAGCTAATGCGTAAAACAGAGACATATTGACGTCGATGGTCGGACTAAAATCGATGATTGACGCAAGGAAAGGAGAGGATCAACCGATCTACCAAACCACATGGCAGCGGCTGCATGAAGCCATCGAACCGTGGCCGAACATTGGGCCACATGGCGGTCCCATTGCATGGCCCTTATCTCTCTCCGACAAGTTTGCCTCGCTGCTTCAAAGTGGTGACTGGATTGCCCGAGTTATGCTTCTGCATTATGGCGTAGCTATGCGTCTCCTGTGCCATCGATGGTACGTGCGCGATTGGGGTCGTCGGCTCGTATTGGCCACACTACAACTATTGGATAATATTCCGCAGGAGTGGGAAGGGACTATTTCTTGGATACGACAAGCTGCTGCAAGGGAGGACTAGCCACAGGAATGATACCACGTTGAGAATTTGGGATGTGGAGTACTGGGTTCTTATAGATAGAGATACACATTTCAATATTGACAAAAAAAAAATACATATGTTGTCGGCCAAAAAACATATGGGAGATAAGAGGTCTTGCCCAGGCAGGAGTAATGGGGTTCTGACTCCAAAAATCCCCAAAAACGCTTATCAGCGGGGTCAAAACATCCTTTTACAATTAGCACACCGCTATGGAGTATATTTAAGATTTTTAGATGTCTGAGAGTGGTTATTTTACGAGAAACAGTAGTGGATCTGCTAGAAACCTTGAAATTGCGCGAGAAGAGAGAGAAGAGAGACGAAGTTATCTATAAATGTGAACTAAGCGCAAACAAACTGAGGTCACGCGACATCACGTGACTATATTGTTGATTTGAAATGTTTCCTCCTTGATGTCCACGCCTGGAATTCCCGTTTCTCGACGCTGGCTTCGAGCTGGAGCCCGCTGATCCTATACAAAAGCGTCCGAAGCGAAGCCGGACGCCTCCAATCCTGATATGCAACAACCCTGTCGGAGGAGCGGAGATGTGGAGAAACAGGTAAAGCTATATTTTCCCCTCTCCGCGATTTGATTAATTCCTCCTAGTTGAAAATACTAATACCCAATGGTGCCATAGCTTGAGTCGATATCGCCAGCCCCTTTTTCTCTAGGATCTACTCCCGCGGAACATTCCACACAGAGAAATTGGAGGCAAAATATTGTCATCATGTTACAACGGATGAGACTTGGAGTTGTGGTCGTTTTGTCGCTACTGTTGATTGCGATTCATCTGCCCACTGCAAACACCTCTCCTTTGGAGTTCTTCGAGCGAGAGCGGGATTCCGGCCATGGATCGCATGGCAACATCGACCCCGGAAAGGTGGGCGCTGTTGCTAGCGAAAGCTCAATCTGCTCCCGCCATGGATCCGATATTCTGAAGAAAGGCGGAAACGCCGCTGATGCTGTGAGTATACCTATATAGGTGGGCTCGGGTGTGCGGTGCTGATAGAATGGTATAGTTGATTGCAACCGAGTTTTGTATTGGTGTCGTCGGTGAGACTATATTGAGCCAACTATTGTATCTGAGCATCACTAACGGACACTAGGGATGTACCACAGTGGAATCGGCGGAGGTGGCTTCCTGCTCGTGAGATCGCCGAAGGGCGATTACGAATTCGTTGATTTCCGAGAGACTGCTCCTGCCGCGGCATTCGAGGATATGTACAAAAACAACGAGGATGCTTCCATCTATGGTGGACTGGCCAGGTATTACAAATACACCCAACACATGCGAGCCAGGCTAACAGCTATACAAGTGGAGTACCAGGTGAGGTGCGCGGCTTGGAGTACCTCCACAAGAAATACGGCTCTCTACCATGGTCGACCATTTTGCAGCCTGCTATCCGCACAGCCCGTGAGGGGTTCCCTGTCACAGAAGATCTTGTCAGATACATGGAATCGTCTGTTGGTACTGGAGAGGACTTCCTATCCAAGAACCCCACGTGGGCACTTGACTTTGCTCCGAACGGAACTAGGCTAGGGCTGGGTGATACCATTACCCGCCGCCGGTATGCGGATACCCTGGAGGCTATTGCAGATCGTGGCCCGGATGCATTTTACTCTGGTCCCCTCGCAGAGGCTATGATCAATGCGCTGCAGAGCGAAAACGGCACGATGACGCTTGCAGATCTCAAGGACTACACTGTGGCCATTCGGGATATCGCTCAGATTGACTACCGTGGCTACAAGATCACCAGTACCTCTGCCCCGTCGAGTGGTACAATCGCTATGAGTATTTTGAAGATTCTCGCGACATACAAAGATTTCTTCTCGACAGAAAGTTCTGTGAACCTGAGTACCCATCGATTGGACGAGGCGATGCGATTTGGATATGGCGAGGTATGATAGGCTTTGATTTCACTTTGGTCAACGATCGCTTACACGAAACTCAGAGATCTAATCTAGGCGATCCCCTATTTGTTGATGGGATGGCCAAGTACCAGAAGCAGATCTTGGAGCAATCTACGATTGATGACATTCGATCCAAGATCTCGGATGTGCGAACTCAGAACGTATCTGCTTATGATCCACCTGGACTGGAAATCCTTGACACGTAGGTCCTGCTTGCTGGAGTATTCTCTGACTTTGAGCTGACTTTGCATCAGCCCTGGAACTTCCCATATCGCAGCAGCAGACCATACTGGCCTTGCAATCTCAGTAATCACCACAATTAACCTGCTTTTCGGTAGCCATCTCATGGTCCCAGAAACCGGTGTTATCATGAACAACGAGATGAACGGTATGTCGAGGAAGCCGGACCTGGGCCATGGACTTAACTAAACGCTCACAGACTTTTCCATTCCTGGATCATCGAACGAATTTGGATACATTCCCTCTGTAGCCAACTACGTTCGCCCCGGAAAACGCCCTCTTTCCTCCATCACACCCGCGATAGTTGAGCGACCCAACGGCAGACTATTTTTGATTGCAGGATCCGCGGGAGGCAGTCGTATCCTCACTGCCACCGTGCAGACTATTATCAATTCCATTGACCGGGGACTCTCCGCCGCCAAAGCGTTGGCCAAACCCCGTCTGCATGATCAGCTGATGCCGAACCAGGTCACCTTCGAATACTCTTTCGACAACGCAACAGTTGCCTCCATGAAGGCGCGTGGGCATAATGTTACTTGGGTTGCTCCAGGACAGAGTACTGCCCACCTAATTCGGGTTCTGCCCAATGGAACATTCGATGCTGCTGGTGAGCCGAGACAGCTCAACTCGGCTGGGTATTCTGTGTAGA
This sequence comes from Penicillium griseofulvum, assembly GCF_001561935.1. Classification (NCBI taxonomy): domain Eukaryota; kingdom Fungi; phylum Ascomycota; class Eurotiomycetes; order Eurotiales; family Aspergillaceae; genus Penicillium; species Penicillium griseofulvum. The sequence continues at coordinate 158,189 of NW_024467471.1, read as the reverse complement.
ATGGGATATGTTGGCAGTAGTGTCAAAGTACATACATTAGAAGTGCGCGTGAAGGTATAAATGAATGAAACGTGATACATGGGAAGTCTATTTCCATATTAAGCCGTTTTTGCCTTTTGTTTTGCCATTGACCTATAACACTGACAAGACATGTAAACAGAACAAGACCACTAAAGATACCTTTAAATAGACCACAACGTCCCTACTTTTTGTCACTATAAATAGATAAGTGTTCCTTTGTACGGAGCACTTAGATTCTTACATAGAAGGCGTAGATTGGCGTTATCGGATGGTCTGTGCTTTCGATATTCCCTTTTTTGATGTAGAGAGCTTTCGACTTTGCCTTTTCTTCTCCTTAAAGAATCCTGATATGAAAAATTTGAACTCTTCTCTTTGTTAATTTTCACTTGCTGGTTTGATTGACGCGACATCGCGTCACCTTATCCAATTTACACGTGAATCGACCTCCCCGCGTTAAAGGGAGCTCCAAAAGCTTTTCCTGATTTGCCGGAGAACACGAAGCATTTGAATTGCTAGACTCGAAGGTAACTTTTTTTTTTGGCTCTTTGTTTGTCTGTTAGTTTGTATTAATTGGACACTTTCTCATTCATACAGTTCACATTCAACCAACCGACTACTGTGACATGTCTACGAACCCTTCGAACTTCCCCAACTGCCTATCCTAGGCAACCACCCATCTACTGTGACAATAGAAACACAATGGCTCGACTTAGCAATGTCTCCGTTGTTGTTCCCCTTCCCTCCTTCGACATCGACCCCCTCAAGACGTTTGACGAAGGCTTCTTTGACCGTGCCGTCGACAACATCTTATCTGAAGAAGCTAGCATTGAAGAATCCCGGGATGGGATGATGGATGTCAGTACTGACATATCGAGTCCATTAGGCTATGATGGGGCATCCGACTCCTCAAAGCTCGGCGTTCGTCGTAGCCGAAGGACCGAAGCCAAGCCGGCGCATTTTTCTAATCCCTCGACCTCCTCCTCGCCTACAACAAGCACGGCAAAGAACCAGAAGTCGAGAAGATCTTCTAGAATACGGAAGAGTGTGACAATGGAGGGCCTCGATGGTGACGATGAACCTCTTATGAGCCTCGAAAACATCAAGCAACCTCGGCGGGAATTCACAGAAGCTGAACATTATCCCGTCCCCGAGGCCAGCGTTCACCCGTCTGCGCCTACCCAAATGACCGAATCTTCAGAACTGCCGACCCATGGCAATGAAATGACGGCAGAAGAGAAGATCTTTGCTTCGGTGGACCCAGAAAAGCAGATGGATGTGTTGAAGTTCATTGTCTCACACTCTTTCATGATGGAACATGCTCAACCTGTCCGACGTTCAGCTAGGCAAGAATTCACTGGCCAAGTGCGCGAGTTCGCTTCGGAGGCTGGGATGGACGACACAGCCATCGATGCTTTGATTGACCACGTTCGAAACACTTTCCTTGAGGAGCGTGGAATTCCGGTAGCTGAATATGCCGGCTCCGCATTTGGGGATGAAGTGGACGGCGAGGAAGAAACGCGCCGAAAACGCCGTAAGAGCAGTTCGGACCACAGCGAAGACAAAGAGCACAAGAAAAGCAAGAGGGGTAACTCGGACAAGCCGAGACGGCGCAGCCACGAGGGCTGTCTTGGCCACAATGCTCTGCAGCATGATGAGCCTACTGAGGCAGTGGATGCACACGGCCCCGCAGATGCTCGTACTCGAAACCACGACAATCTGCCGGATGAAGAGACTCACAGGACGCGCCACTCAGATAAGCCAAGACGGCACAGCCGCGACACTCTGCGCCATGATGAGCCAATCGAGGTAGTGGAAGAGCGTGTGCCCGCAGATGTTGCTACTGAAGGCCGTGACAATTACTACGCTAATCTGGATAAACTGAAACATACGAATAACACATCGGATTTGCCCAAACTGCCCACGAAGATCATTCGGCCTAGCCATAGTACATTCATGGATCCGACCGACTCTACCCCTTACGACGAATGCATTCCTGAGAGCCTAGAACCTGAAAAAGTGGTCGATAATAAGCCATTGAAACGTCGTGAGCCAGGCGCCAAAACAAAAAAAGAGAAAAATAAGCGCAAGCGCGAACGGAGAAAAGAGCGGCGCAAGCATCGAAAGACCGCGGATGAACAAGAACAGCCTCAAGAAGATCTTCATGGTACGGAGAAACAATTTCAAGGGGACTCCATTGGTAGCATAGATCAAGAGCACGTTCCCCTTTCCATTCCCCGACAAACCTCTTTCGAGGACTCCAATGGAGGCAGGCGGAGCTCCGGTCACCTCCCTCTACCCGCCGACCCAAATCTGTGGCCCACGGATTTTTGAAGACCAGTGATTTGCCAGGTGTGATCCCAAGTGATGAGGTTCAGTCGAAGTATTTCTTAGGGGCCAGCAAACCCAAAGTCGGCTTGAAAAGCAAGCGGGAAACAGCTTTCTCGCATTATGAGTTGTCTATCCCCCTTGAAACCCAAAACCTGTTGAATAATATGAATCTGCCCCCGGACTTCTTGTCATCCGATCCTTCCTTGAGTGATGTGCCCAGTGATTTTGGTTCTGATTCTGATTGGAATGATCAATGTGACCCCCAATCACATATTCACATCACGTTATCACCTCCGAAAAGCCCCTTCCTTGTATCCCAATCAGCAAGCCCTGAAATTCCTGTGAAAGATACCTCTTCCGTTAACCCACAGCCCATCATAACCCCAAAAGTCAAACCACCAAAGCATTCTCCTTATTTCCCTCGTGCGCTAGTTGATCCTGAATCTTGCCTCCCATTTCCCCCTATCGATGCGCCTTCTTTCGGACTCATCCAGGAACAGCTTGCACATGACCCATTCCGTTTACTCATTGCAACCATTTTTCTCAATCGAACCCGCGGTGGTGTCGCCCTACCGGTCTTGTTCAAGGTTTTTGAACGATATCCTACAATTCAATCGATGGCAGAAGCAGACCTACCCGAACTCGTATCAATGATCAACTGTTTGGGCTTTCAAAATCAACGCGCTAGGAAATGTACCACACTGGCACAAACATGGCTATCAGACCCCCCGAACAAAACCAAAAGATATCGCAAGCTCCACTACCCACGAAACCTGGATGGTCGAAACGTCAGCCGTGAAGAATGCATCGACGAAGAAGATTTGCGAGTCGCATGGGAGATTGCACATTTACCCGGAGTTGGAGCGTATTCCCTTGATAGCTGGAGGATCTTCTGTCGAGATGAGTTGCGGGGGAAAGCCTCTGACTGGAAAGGGACAGATGCGACAGAGGTCGGGTTTGTGCCTGAATGGAAGTGCGTTCTACCACACGACAAGGAGCTACGTGCCTATCTTACATGGATGTGGCTAAAGGAAGGATGGATTTGGGATTACAACACAGGCGATTTGACCCCTGCGAGTGACAAGATGATGAGAGCTGCGCAGATTGGAGGGATTGCTCGTGAAGAAAAGGGAAGCTGGATACTAGAGACATCGCCTGTCAAGGCTGTAAATGGATTGCATGAATCAGATTGATTCTGTCGATGTACATGATAGCTTGAATATCAATGTTTCAAATCACATGCTATGTAGACGATGAAATATGTAAGTTGCCTCAGGCAGTATAGAATTTGCTGTGTTCCCTCAGAAAGTCAGCTGAGAATTACTCTTTCTATATATCTCTAATATCGGGCTTCCATGCAGCAACGTCAGTTCAAGAGCGGGGCCCGAGATCGTTCACCGCATAATCACATAGTGCAGTTCTTTCCACTTTCAATTTCATGCGCTGTACCTGAATGAGGTTATTCTTTTCTTTTTTTCTTACTTTCATCCCTTCTTTCCCCAGACGCGGAATGCCGGATTGGTTCCCGCTGCGACTTTAAGCGACCAGTCACGACCTTGTTTAAGCGCCAGGATAATTGGAGACCAAAATAGGATCACCTTCCCCTCGCGAGTCCAGGTAACAGACGACTTGACCCCCGACTTGACCCCCCCCCCCCCCCCCGGGTCTCCAGCTTTTCGCCATGTTTCCTGTTAGACTAAACCGCGACGATAGGAAGTCGTCCAAGAAGACAAACAAAACAAACAAAAGAAAGACCTCAACCAAGGATTCAGCAGATCCTACCACGGCTCGTTCATCAACTTCCCGAAGGTCCTCCATGCCTGGACTTGATAGATCAGAGGCAGCCTCGTTCCTTGAGTCGAGAACTAGTCTGCCATATCCTACTTTCTCCAAAGCTCACAGCAAGGAAGGCGTCCGAAAACCGAATATCCCCACACCGGACCCGACCGATTTGACAAATGACGACGGGAAGAACCACCGCGAGAATCACCATGCGCCTCCTAGTCCGCCCCTAACGGGGCTCGACCAAGAGTCGAGGAAGGGCAGTATCGTGAACGAGGATGAGAAAGAGACAGACAAGCCCAAGAAAACAAATATCAAAATCAGAGCCCAAGTCAACCGGTCATCGTCGAGTCTCCGGTCGAAACGGGATGATAGCACCAAATCCAAGTCTAGCAAGACCTCGCGAACGGACACAGAGACGCCTACGAAAACTAGAATACCCAAGGATGAGACTGAATCATTGCCTCGGTCATCAAGCCACAAATCCAAGACGAAGGTTTCCGATGACAGGAAGCTGCCCAAACGGTCTAGTCGCTCGACGATGTCTGCCTCACAGTCGAACGTTACGCTTCGTGATATCGGCACAGAGTCAGCCAACGGGTCCGACGCGACGTCTATTGCCCCCAACCAGCAGCAGTCGGTGCCACGAAAACCCATGACACCACCTACAAAGCCTCCCTCTCGCACCCAAAACCGATCAGCCATGTCCCATCACCGCACTACCAGCGACGAATCGATTGATTTTGTGAAGCCAATGAACCCGCACTCATTTGGCGCGCCCCCGCCGCCCCCACCCCCGCCCGAAATGCCTGTTACTATCCCTCGAGTTGACTACTTGCTGAAAAATGGTGGGCTGGAAAACAAGGTCTCCAGAGCACTGCTGGCAAGCCTCGGGCAGAAGGATCCATTCTCACAAGGACAACCGCAGTCCCGAGCTATCGCTAGCAAGATTTTCGATCCGTATAATCGCTTACTCGATGACTACCAAAAGGTCATGAGTAAAAATGGATCTCTTGCTGTCGCAACAGGCTACCGGTCCGTCGCCCGGCGTCTATTAGACCGTCTCGAAGCTGTTTTCGCGCGCGATATCTCGTCCGAACCATGTAATTGCCAGATATGCGATCAAGCAGACGCCGACAATCGACCCGATGGGGTGAGCTGGGGTGAGGTTCTGGAGCTTGTATCTGGTCGCAGGGAACTTCCCATGTGGCCCCCATTCACGATGGCACCGACCGCCGTAGATACAGGCGCACCAGGCGATGAGCATGTTCCGATGCAGAAGCTTGATGTTGACGTTCCTGAAGAGTACCGTGACCACTTCATACGGCAATCTCGAAAGACGAAGATCGCTGTCGACAAATGGCTCTACGAGCAGAATGATCCAGGCACCAGTGCTCCTAATGAGGTCGACGATGAGACGTTGACCTTCGCCATGCTAACCCATCTCGAACCCCACCAGCGCTCATTGTTTTGCGCTTTGCTCGGCATCAACTCTTCTACTCCTGTCCCACGATCCGACGACGAAAAACCCCGACCAAAACCTTCGGCGCTTATCTCGTCGGCATCGGCCATCCAGCGACTTTACCGACTGTCCTCCCTCCCTCGCGACCCAGAAACTGCTATGTACATGTTGAATAACCCTACTCTCCACCATGTCCTCGCCACCCTTTCCGCCATTAGCGATGACGAGTGGGAGATTCTCATCTCGGGCCGCTTCGACGGATTCCTTCGCAGCGGCGCAGAAGACACAGGCCCCGTGAACACTGGGTCTCGCTACACCAGTCGCTCCAGCACCCCCTTAGGCGGCGGTATCTCCCGAGGACCGACACCCAACTACATGGACGGCAGCTTCCGACCCTCGAGCCAAGTGAACGGACCCACATCTCCCGCCTCATTCGGCGGGCCGATCGCTCTAGACGAGGAAACCGAAATCGCGGCGTTGGCAGAAGTCGAGCGCGATATTTTCCTCGGAATGGAAGCCCTCGAAGACGCCTTCGAAGCCCTCCACTGCAAAGCTGAAGCCGTGCGTCGCGCACTGCGCGAACGCGGCGCGGGCCTTTCCGTAGCAAGCCAAAGTCGCCGGGGCTCGTTCGTCGAAGCGCGCATGGGCACGCCCTTCTCAGGCGTTGGCACGTGGGAAAGTGGTGGCGAAGACGACTTCCTCGACGACGACCGCTCTCTGGCGCCGGATGACTCGGCGAGTAATATCAGCTCGAACCGACGTCGTCGACCTAAGCGCCGCACGGAGCGACGCACGCCTGCTCCTGTTGAGGAGGAGGACGAAGAAGAGGATGGTCTTGGTCGTCGGGATACGCGCAATTCGAGACGTAGATAGATCGACGCCGGGTGGAATGGGTATAATTTCTTTCGGCCTACGTGAAACGTTGGAATCGTTCGATGACTGTTTGCTGGATAGCATGGGATATGGATATAACTATTGCTATTGCAATGGGCTTGACGAACTCATGATACCCCTCCCTACTTTCTTGTCCTGGCTTCTTTTTTTTTGTTATATCTTGCTTGCTTTTTTCGCTTCTTCATTCTTCGCCCATTGGCTCTCCACATTTTTTTGTGTTTTGTTTTTCACGATTGATGAATGCTATGAGCTTCCCTCCCCCGACCCGACGCCCGCCTGTGCGTTTGGGCTATGATACAAGTCTGATTTAGCATCTCTCAGCGGTTGAATTGTTAGCACAGTGCAATAAAAGATAACTGGATCTAGTATTGCAATGATCTTTATTCACCTGACAAAACTTTCCCCCACATGGAGTTCTTGATTATTCCCCTAGGTAAACATGGATACATTGTGAGTCTAGAGAGATTTTTACCACCTACCTCGTGAGTTCATACTAGGCTGAAGCAACACTGCAAATGCCGAACGTCCAGAAATGGATGGAACTCCCGGGAATAGGCCAACCACTAGTACTCGGCGACACTTAGTTGCACTATGAGCCATGAGCCTACCCTAGATGCCCTTGAAAACACCGTCATAATCTGTTACAATCTCTTACAGGCAAGAGTCGGTCTGAAAGTCTAGGCACTAGACAATCTTCTCTCGATAAAGGTCGATTTGAGCCGACAGATGTTCCACTTCAGTATCGAGGGTATCTGAAGTCAGGCACGCAAGACAGATCATGCTGAACAGAAGACCCATCCACATGATTGGCACGCTGGATGGAGTCGTCCAAAATGCCTCATACTACTTCCGTCAGCGAAGCTGTTCGCTGTTCAGCATGTAAAGAATTTACCTCTCTCAAAAAGTAGAAAAGGCAACTGGTAGACCCTGCTCACATTGTATGCATACCGCAATCCTACATTGTGTAAATAATCTCTCACCAGAAACCTTTTGTGGTTTAGCTGTGGACTGGATTAGAAATACTCATTCTTCGGCCCATCCGTGACCTCGGCATCTTGTTTTATATCTTGCCGGTCCATCCCCTGCCGACGGGGTAATGTCCCGAAATGAGCTCCACCGCTACCCACTGCGGACCATACAACATCCACGACTGAAACTCCGCACCGGTAGGAAAGTGAGTTTGACGTTGGTGGAGACCATGAATTGCGAAGGGTCACGTCTACGAATCAGGGCGAAAAAGACTGGGATGCAGTGCTTCCCGGGGTACACAGGGGATTTTCCTTTTTCGTGAGCCTCCATGCAGTTTTAGCTTTTTATGCAAGTCGATCTGTTGATGGTACTTTGGCTTGATGGACATACACTATTGAGAACAGAAATAATAATTAGTTATATGTAAGACATAGAGAATCTGATTATATGGGAATCACATGTCAAATGAGCCAGGGGCGAGATATTGTACAAGTCTTATCGGAGCCCTACCAATAGTTCCGGATATATTCCGTACAGAGTACTTTAATGTCGATCATCAGCCTCCACGGAGTGCAGAATTTGGAGATCCCCCGATATGATCTGACGCTATTGATTGTTAAAGTCTCAGGGTATGATCGGGATGATGCTGGGCATAACGAACTACGCTAAAGATCGATAGGTTGGGATGATAACTTTATTTTTTTCGTTTGTTTGTCCATATTTTCACAGAAATAGGAAGGTTAGCGCGTCAGTTGAACTTCTAAATATCCTCAACCATGGGTGCATGTGTGCACACGGCTCGGAAGCGCTAGTGGCGAGTATATACTTTTCAAAATAGTGGAGTGGGACTATTGGAGGTTTCTTTGGCACGTGTAGGTATTGTAGATGGTGATCTAGACAGGAATATCTTCAGGCAAAAGGAGCCTCAAGCTGATGGCTCATAAAATTGGGCAAGGGGGGTAGTTGCCGCTCCCGCATTAGGCAATCAAAAAGTGGAACTGACATACGTATTAGAGGCTCACTGGTTTCGTGTGTCATGAAAAGGTTAAATGAAAAAAAAAAAAAAAAAGAATGACATTTTGATGTTTTACCCCAACCTTGAAAATCCTACAGGAGAAAAGAGAACGCTTGAACAAGGTTTTGGTTGTATAAGCTTTTATCTCATTGTAGTTCATGTAAATCATTCAAAATGCAGGCCTTGGCCTACTTGGCCAAATAATGTGTTGCCGGGAATTTGGATCGGCAACAAGCGGGGCGAGAAAAGAAAGTGTATGAGAGACATGGCGTTTACACCGAGAACTTTATATTCGGAGAAAAGATGCTGGAAAGCGTCAATGATATCTAGTAGATGTAGGTAAAAATTGTTTCCAGAGCTAAGGAGTACCTGAGAGCTTCAGCTGTCAGAATTTGCAATATAAATTCGGAATGTTCCCGATTTACCCCCCTGACATATATCTAAGACATCTGAAAATTGCCGCATTTGTGGATTATGGAAATCCCTTCGGGACTGAGATTCCTTCCCAGCGATCCCGGCTCTAAACCAGGCTATAATGACTATAATCATCCTTCTGCTTGGTTGATCCCATCCACTATGGAAAGTCTCCACTGCACTCCCGTACAAAAATATGTCTTTTATGTGTGTTGTACGGAGTAGTTTATCCAGATTTTCAGCCTATCCCGAGTAAATTGAATTAATAGGGGGTTATACGACCATATATTATTTTGTCTCGTTCTATATACGGCTCTGAGACATTGATCAAATTAAAAAAAGCTTGGAAAGCTGGAGGCGGCTCGAAGTTTAAGATCCCCATCTTATGATTTAAGAGGTTCAAAATGTCTAATGTCCGCTAAATAGTCCTTTTAAGGTGAAGTTATATAGTACATTGCTCTCGTATCCGAATCTAGACCACGTGCGGGGGAATCTCACGTGAAATTCTCTCCCCCTTGTCTCCCGCTCCCATTGTCCTTCGTATTTTCTTTGAACTTGGTGATCTTGAGTGTCAATGCCCATTGTCGAAAAAAAAAAATAGTTCCGGTTACATAGCAAAATATGAAGGGATTCTAAGATTGAAAGAATACGCTTTGTCCCGATATTTCCACCTAGTGTTCCAGAAGCCTTGCCCCTGCAGCGAACATGGGCGAGCCACTCTCAGCCAACGTGCGCTTTGACCTTGATGCGGAGAACACGGACGTGGCATCTACATGAATTTTGCGCCTTCTGAGTGGCTCTGAAAATTGGGGATGTTTCCTTTTCCATGCAACACCGTTTCCAACCGGCACAGGCCCTTGTTTAGTGTGTACTTTTACAGTCTAGACGGTTTGGCTTGTCCGTCGAGTGGGCTGTTATGGAGTAGACTAACTAGGCTAAACTTTGTAGCCATTTTATTCGGTACTCGTGGCGAACTTGTGCCCTCTTACCCACTTAGGGATATGGCTAATGATGGGCTACAGAGGGCTAAAGTGGAGTACAATATACGTTTTATACAGGGATTCACGACTCCAGAGAGTCAAGTCTTATGGAGATCCTACTCCCTCCCTCATGTGTCCCCATAATTCCCATAATTCCACTTTTCACCCAACCTTGTTGCATAGCTATTGATGCAGAAAAAGCCTGAATGAGTTTGATTCTCATTCTCCTGTCCTGTTCTATCTAATTTTGAGTTTAATCAGTCCCGGTAGTCTGGTTATTACTTCTTTTCCCCCTCGTTGCAATCCTTTGCACATTGTTTTTCCCCCTCGAGCTATCATTTGTCTTTCATTACCGGCATCTTGTGGGGTAGGTTCACTGCTTACTGCATTCTCCTTCTCAAATTTTCGGTGCCTCTACTTTATATATCAATTTCCATTGCCCAGCCTCGATCGATTCTAGGCAGTGGCCCCTAAAACGCCATCTTACAGCCTTAAATCCCACCTTTCAATCAGACAATGAGAGCGACCACTTGAAAGTGCAATCAACCCGACGATTTACCATGGCTTCATTCATTCTCATGGGCTTAATGCCCAGAAACAACGAACACCCTTTGGCGGGTCGATTGACCGACTCCGTGGAACTTGATATTGATCCTCTTCCACAATCGCATCGGCGAGGTCTAATAGCAATCTCCATCATGGCCCTGATGTCTCTCATTGCAACATCAGCCCTCCTTGGATTCATCACATATCGCCTTGTTTTCTGGCGTGGCAGCTATACACGATACATCGGTTACAACCAGTACATCATTCTTATTTACAACCTTGTTTTGGCGGATTTTATACAGTCACTTGCATTCATTCTTTGTCTACAGTGGATTTTGACCGACAAAATCGAGTCCGGTAATGTCGCATGCTTCCTCCAAGGGCTGTGGCTGCAAATTGGAGACCCCAGCAGTGGTCTTTTCGTGTTTGCTATCGCTATCCACACGTTCCTTTTAGTCGTCTGGGGACGTAAAATGTCCTACAAGTTCTTTGTCTGTTTCGTCGTGGGCGTCTGGGTCTTCGTGGTGTTGATTGTAATCATCCCAATAGGAATGCACGGCGCCGGCATCTTCGTGCCTTCCGGAGCCTGGTGCTGGATCAGCGAGGATTACGAGACCACCCGTCTATGGACTCACTATATTTGGATCTTCCTCTCCGAATTCGGCACAGTCCTTCTCTACGCCGTCATGTACTTCCAGCTGCGTCGACAGATTGCGGCTTCTTCCATCCTCGGAAATAACCAACTGGCGAGTCTGCAGCGCCTGCGTCGCGTTGTAGGCTACATGACCATCTACCCAATCGTCTACGTCGTCTTGTCGCTACCCCTCGCAGCGGGCCGAATGGCCACAGCCCACGGCAATCAGCCCAGCATTATCTTCTTCTGCTGTGCCGGCGCCTTCATCACTAGCTCCGGACTGGTCGATGTTGTTCTGTACACGCTCACTCGCCGCAACCTGATCATCGACTCCGAACCCAGCGGAGACCGCTCCTACAACAAGTTCAGCAGCAGCAAGGGCAAGCGAGGCGAGACCAATTTAACTACCATTACCGCCGATCCAAAGCGCAAACATGGTGGCACTTTGACTGATGACCTCGACCGCGACGGTTCAACAGATAACATTGTTTCGCCAAGCGCACTCAGCCACGGCCGTGACCATGAAATGACACCCATCGGAAAGGTGTATCAAGAAACTACCATCGAGATCACCCACGAGCCTGCTTATCCTGACGAGGTGTCCAGCGCGCACTCTAGCAAAGAGGACTTCAGCCCTGATAGACCGCCTCGGAAAGGATGGCGACGATGAATTTTTCTCATGAACTTTCACACTTTTTCTTTTTTTATTCCCCAGTCATCGGAATGTTTACCATCTTTCCCGTGATATGATGCCCTCGATACAATTTTCTGTCACTATAATTCGTATTCCTTCCCTCACGATTTTGTCACAACACTTCCTGTCTCCTTCTCCTTTCTATGCCCTTCTTCATCATCTTCTTCTCTATCTTTCTCTACTCTCATCCTTAATCTTCTTCTATGACGGAACCTTTCATGTATATATTTTGAAAGAGGACGGCCTCGTCCTATGTGAATCATTTTGATTGGCATACACTACTTAATGTTCTCAAATATGAAGATCTAGAGCTTGGTTTTGATTGAAAGAATTTCGACGTCACTTGCTATAGTTTGAGCTTTTCTATTTTGGACACTACGAGTGGGCACCAGCGATCATTTAGCGGCGATTTACAGCCCTAAAGACAAACGGTGGGGGCCGGGGGCCGCCCCTGTCAGATCCTAGTGAGCTCGTCGGTCGAAGGGATGTCGTTCACCAAACTATTTATAGAAATATACACGTCAAAACCCATCCTCCACTCTTCGCTTCGTTTCCGTAAACCCGAGTTTCGGATGGTACGCCATAATCTCGTACATCTTCACATTGGTGATAATGTCACAACGGGAAGCCTTCCATTTCTTTCCCGGCACAATATAATTTCAAAATAAATCCAATTGGGAGATAAGCTCAGATAACCTTCAATTTAATCCGTATACTTCGAAGGAACAAAAATGCCAGCTATAGTTGTAATCAAGCAGGAGGAAGCGCAAGCTTCCCAGACGACCAACGTCCCTGAGTCCAGATATACTCCGTAATCGCAGAGATTTCATGACCCGCCTGGAAATACACTCGTGCATCCGGACGCGAGCCATTCATCCAGCTAACGCACGCAATCTGCGTTCCGGGGATACAATCCGCGTGGAAATGTCCTTCAGTCCAAGCCTTGCCATCGTAAACCATCTCACACACCATATCCGCAGTACTGTAGTATACCTTGATTCCGACCGTGTCCGAGCTAGTCATGTAACTAGTACAAGCTAGGGACGTCCGGGGTTGGACCTTGGGGAATTTGGCGGCTCCGTCATACCAGCCGCGTTTGCTGTCGTAGCACTTCTCTATGATGCCATGCTCCATATGTTGGAAGTATACACTATCAATAGCTTAGCATATTGCGAAATAAAGTGAACGCATGAGTAACTACCGGATCTTCGATTCGGTGGTCTTGAACACGGTGCATGCAATGTCCGTGCCGGGCATTGCTGAACCCAGGTTCGACATTTTCTCCCAGACTCCGGTATCTATATTTTTCCATCAGCAGTGATATATCCATCATGGTTTGGTGACTTACCCTTCACTCCATACTCCTGGATCGTATTGTCTGGCATCTGACAATAGACCCTGATCATCATATCGGGTCCCTTGAGGTGACATGCGCCTAGCTTTGAATACGGTGCTGCCATGAAGCGCTTCTTGCCGAGGTTGCCCTCATACCAACCTTTGGATTTGTCATAGCACATATCTTTCATGGTGTTCTCGGTGGAGAGATAATAGACTCGGATCTATCCAGTTCCTGTTAATCATCCTGTTTGATCATATTTTCATTAGAAAACTCACATTCTCTAGCTCATTCGAGGTACAAGCTAGAGGAGAGTAGAGCTTGGCCGAAGCAATAACATTTTTCTCCGTTCCGTTGCTCCATTTGTCCTCGTACTTCGACTCGCGGATCTTTCCTAAGACATCTTGCATGTAGACCCGTAGGTGATTGCTTGAATTGCAGGCCGAGATGGAAGTCCCTAGAATAGCTACATCAGCCTTGATGGTTTAGGACAGCAGTCATGGGCAATTTTCCATACGAAAGACGATATCGTGGGCACCGTTGTTAGGCATGATGAAAGAATATTCTTGATGCGTTTAAACTTTATTTATTAGGTCGATAACGGTGATTCTTTGGGCTGAAATCGCAGGTTTTTAAAGGGCTTATATGCAAATTGTGAGCATCGTGTAACCATCTTGGGCTAGGCATAAATTCTGGAACATTGGAAGAGTTTTGATTGTCGGGATATGTGATGCTTTACACATGAGTAGCCAAAATATTGTGGCACATCAGGCAAACAAGGCCCAAGACCCCAAGGAAGCTCCCGGATCGCCAATGTAGAAGGGAAAACCCAATGACACAAACAAACGTTTTAAAGGGAATTGATTTACCGAAAATCCGGTGGGTGACAGATGGTTTTTTTCCTTGGGGCCCTGGGAAACGTTGCATAGTATGCACCGGCCGCCATTTGATGAGCGGTCGATTGTAAGGCGCTCGATATGCAATCCTCAAGTAAGCATTGCTCCATCCGGAATCCAGTTCACGGTGAAGCTGGGAAATGCGGATTTGGCAACTAGTCTGTGAAATATTCAATCATTAGTGGAGAGGGCATTGAATTGGCTTTTGAGATGATTTGATTGAGCGGAAGCCTCGGTTCATCCGCATGCCTATTTCGAACTACCGGGCATCACCTATCACTCAGGAGCATTTGAAAGGAGACTGACCGAATCTTGCCTGCCTTCTTCAATGAAGCCTCACTGGGTAAACAACGTAAAGGGTCGCAGCACTAAAATCTGATTTCCACACTCGGTCAAGATAGTTGCTTATCAAGCCGACAAAGGGGTTCAAACATATGGTGGTATCGCTATTCATGACGCATGCCCTTACTTGCGAATGGCGAGTGAATATCGAAGGTTATGTACCAGTAATCTTCAGGGAGGGCACATTCAATAAGTATACGAGGACGAGGTTGCACTTGTTTGTCTGTGGTTGCTAGTCTGGCGGTGTTTCATTCTGGGTCACGATTCGGCTCGCTCCTGTGTAGGCTGATGGGTAAATAACGATTTAAATAGGGTCTCATCGATGGCTGCTCGTGAATCTCTAATAATGAAGTAATAAATATTGCAAACCCGACGCGACTTCCGCTGTGGCTCGAAGGGAATCGGTTGGAGTGGTGACGGTAGAAGTCTCATGGTAGGAAGGTATCTTGCGGAGATACTGGCAATGAACCGTTTTCTCAACAAAAATCATTTCTGTAGGCAATGCGGCGCGAACTGATGGAGAAGAGAGGAAAGGAGAGCGTCTGGCGTGGTAACGCCTAGGACATTGCGATATTTCCCGTCCATGATTCCCAGGCTAGATATGTCGGGTCCAGAGATGATGTGTCAAAAAATATGAAAGCGATTACACTGTTGCGAACCTTGGGATGATTTTGCTATTACTTAATTATTTAATTATTATTTCTAGGTCCTCATAGAAGGGTCTCGAATTGACATGTCTCTTACCTCGTTGTCACATATCTCTAACTTCTTGGTCTCATCACTTTCACCTCTTCGATTCCGCCGCAAAGGAGTATTATGATGAAATCCCAGACAGTACTGCCCAGACAGTACTGACCTGATTGAGTTACATGCGGGAAATGGGGCTGCACCTGACAGCAAACATCGATCGTCTCCACCACGCCAGGAGCAAGCGCACGAGAGGATCGAATATAACCCACACCCAGCCTCCATGATCTATATACGAGAGTGTGAAAGGGATAGGTTTCTCTCACGTGGTATATAAACACGGCCCCTACCGCTGTCGTGAGGCTCGATAAGGCCTTCTCAGTTCACACTTACAACACCGGCACTTATTAGTGGCTCAACGGCGTTCACCATTTTGACACCTAGTCACCCGAGTCTGCTCTACTTAGCCGGTTGTCGGACCTCGCCATCTCGGAGAATCGACGTTCGATAATATGCTACAGCCAACGCAGTTTGCAACGCTACCCCCTCCCGTCATACGATACAACAACCCTTTCAATGACTAGGTTCCGATTCGCGGGTACCAGTCATTGCGGCAATTAGAGTTACAGTATACGTTCAGAAAGGGAGGAGGGAGAGAGATGTTTTGGAAAGATAAACTCCTGAACTGTAAGGTTAGCGCCTAGGGCATGATCGCCATAGGCACGATTTGCATTTACATACATGCAGTGATGGAATCAAATGTTGAATGAACTCCAACTATACCTTAATCCTGGAGATGGATCCAAACTTCAACCCAATAATCATCAAGGGCCGTATGGATTGTCGACAAGATCGGTATTCTTCGTCTCCGCGTTGCAGCACTGTTTATACAACTGGCTGCGGTCCTCAAGACAATTGTCCTCGGTGAAGTCCAAATCACCCCACTCGCGAGGCCATGATGCCACAAGCTTGCAGCCAGGAACCTCCTTGTCGACAAGTTTTTCACTTGTACCTTTGAACATGGCGTATATAGTGGCAGTGCTGTTGGCAGTATTCTGATCTGCGACGTCTAGGGACTGTTAGCCTAGCTACTCAATGAACAGCGACAATACGACTCACTATACGCTCCACCCCAATTCGCGCAGCGCTTTGCATCGTTGATCAGAATGCAGCCCTTTTTAACATGCTATTGTCTGAATTAGTCACGGGTAGCAGTGATAGGAGTGAAAAGAGGCCCTTTTAGCCAACTTACAAGATTGGTACCAGTGCTGGTATATCCCTCAGGGTTTTCACAGGGCCAATATGGTGAATTATTACCCCAGCCATATCTTATGTTGTCCTCAGCCTTGCCAGCATTGAGACAAATCGGCAAATTGAAGAATCCAGGAGTTCGGACACTAGGGACATTATCCCCACCAAAGCTGTTCACGATACTGTCAATATCAGCCCTCGGGTACCCATTTTGTTGATTATTTTGGGTCCATCCGTCCACACTACTGATGACGATGTCCTCAATTGTGATCCCGCCATAGTCCTTTCCATTTAGAGTATCATGTTCTCCACCCGGAAGAACGGAACTAGAGAAGCCGGTGCCTTTGATTTCATGAGCGTTCACCAGCAGATGCATCTTATTTTTATAGCAAACATAGATCTTGCTTAAAGATGAATTTTCAACGAAAGTGCCCTTGGAGAGAGGCGTGGTGCTTTCATCGCAATACACTGCGCTCTGCCTTTAGCCAGTACGAGTTAGCCTCACTTACAGCTAAGGAAAAAGAATAATCAGAATTATTGAACTGACTTACCAAACAAATGGACGCGCCTTATCTGGAGAAACACTCCATGCATACGAGATCATCTGACCGTAGAGGATCTTTTCGATCTCGGTGCTCGTGTCGGCAAGGTCAAGCTTGTCCGTAGCTGCGGCTATCGTACCATTGTTTATTGTAGCATAGAGGCTTTCGATACCACTCGGGTCGGCCCCAGCAAATATTGTCTTGAGATAAGATGTCTCCATGTTCTTCCATGATGTCATTGTCACACCTACAAAAGAATCAATAGTGTTCTGGACCTGAAGTCCCTCTATCGCGCTGTCAATTTGTTAGGCTGGTTGAAATTGAGTAGGGAGAGAGACCAGTACCCTTTCATATTCGTCTTATAATAGGTAACAGCGGTAGATAGCATAGCACCTGTCATATCAGCGGCAATGGCTTTACCGATTACATTCGCCGCATTTTGAAGGACTAGTAGACGTTAAATCTCACATACTATTAACTTAAAGGAAAAAGGCAGTATCATACCCACGTTATATAGCATAGATGTGCCAAAGCTGACAACTAGCATGGCAGCATCGATGATCATCTTTATCATGGCGCCGTTATCTTTAGGCTGAGGGGCGAATGCAGATGTGAAGGTGCCAACGTTGTTCGTCACACTAGCCCGGGCAAGCTCGATAGCTTGGAAAACTGATGCGTGAATCTAGACAAGCGATCAGCATATTTAAATTGAAGCAATGCCTCATTCATGAATATGTTAGTGACTTACCTGATGGATACCGGTAAATCCATTCAGAATCATAGCACTATATCTTTGTTAGAGATACTATATGGTAGATAGCAGGAAGCAGATAGTGTGACTTACCCGGCTGGAATCCTAGCATCTTCGCACTCCACGGGCTGGGAGCAACGGTTCTCGGTCCCAATGTCGCTACATCTCATGCCTTGAGGCCCATGAATATAGTTGCTGAAGAACTGTGAGAAGCCATCGGTGCTTGGCTGGTCCTTCCAAGCTGCAATTGTGGTGTCCCATGCAGACTTTGCATCTGCCTGCTGCCATTGATTTGCAGGGTCACCCTGGACTTGGGAGCACTGCATGGTTTTCCAAGCATCTCCGGTAGGGGAAGACGAAGGAGGTGCCGAGCTAGAAGCAACAGGGCCGCGAGCCTGGAGTGGGTTCCGACCTACGGTCAACGCGCCTACCGAGATGACAAGATTGGCTAAGACGCCAAGTTCTGTGACTCGCATTCGCATGTCGAAGTGAAGATTAAGAGAATGTTCATGAAACGGAAAAGATGAGATGAATGATAACTACATTGACATCCATATCCTTTATATATCTTTATCTTCCCCGGGGTAGTGACGTCGCTGGGCCAAATATGAAACAGCTGAAAGTGCCGTTCGGCATCAAGGCAGGTAAGCACGAGACCAACAGAATAGCCCTGGAGGTTGTACTTTGCCCCAAAATGGCAACTGGTCCCAGGGACCCCCGTAAGCTGATCTTGTTTCCCCCACATTCGCTATCTCATAGAAATATCATTTCCTTAATTCGGTATGGTCAAAGATTGTACTTAGTAGAAAGAAATTAAGCATTTTTCCGGCTCTTTTCGTCGCTTTCGCCATCGACCTATAATCTTGCTCAATTTAAATTAAAAATAGAATGCATAGAGGGCGCAACCTTCGTATCACATCCTTTCTATAGGGTGCGGGAATGCTCTAATAAAATTTAGTTTGGCTCCTTTATTATTGTACTGGGTTTAGTTTATCTATGCTCAATTTCTCGGACTTTTAGGGGATTGTTCAATTAAACGTTGTCAAAGTCGAATCTTCACGTTACTTTGAGTACTTTCAGTGTAAACCCGTGGACTAAGACATGCACAGGATACATTGATGCCCGTATCTTTTCCCGTATAATATCTCCCTTGTCGAAATGTTTTCCGTCCTTTCATCTGGACTCGATGTGCTATTATCCGAGCATGTTAGCCCTGAAATCTACGCCCCGCCAAAGAGAGCATTTGTCCTAGTTTAGTCTAATAATACGTATGCCACTGTGCGCCTCAAACATCGAACCTATAACTGTTTAGGATAATGAGTGTGATTGAAAGAAATCGCCTTTCAATCCTTCGCCTAGGATTTTAGTTCCGAACAAATATAGAACGCTTGGGTGGGCGAAAGATCGGGCGAGAGATACGAACTCTTCCGAGGATACTACATTATAAGAAGAAGTAATAATCGAAATTTGGAGTGGATATGCAACAAGTTAGAAGCCCTAATATCCTTGGATTTTGCTTGGTGATTAGAGCTGTTGTACTGTTATCTAACCCAAACAGCCATACAATTCGCGCTAACGACCTACATCCATTTCAGCGGGCTTTGGATAGAAGCATAAAACGCTCACTAAGATGTCTGCAGATGGGTTGATGATGGTGCCTTATTGCCTTAAGCGCCGTGCATTGGATGCATACACTGTCTTTCCAGCCCCGGCAAGAAGAGACGCTAATGCATGCACACCACAGCACTTTTTTTTCACAGTAATACTAATACCATTCCCTACTAATACTCAATTTCTAGTTTGTGGGTTGCAGCTTTTCCTGAATTTAATTAACTGTATTTTCCTGAAAGAATACCATTTTTAATATTAGTGGCGTGCGTGTATTAGCGTCCCTTCCCGCCCGAGCTGGCAAGGCAGTGTAACTTAACATGGCCGCCTGGCTTTTTGTCAGCCGTCACATAAATCCCTCTTTCCTTCTCGCTTCCTTTCTCTTGGTAGGCCTCGTTCGATAGTGGAAACAACGGTCTATTTTTGAATATGTATACTCAGCATTGAGTAACTAGCACCTCTACGTTTTGGAGGCTATAATGCCTCAACTTACTGGCGTCGGCTCTAGCGGGCTAACATTTTTGGGTTCTAGAAACCATAAGTAATCCTTGACTGGCCACTATCAATTAGATGTATAGTCTGATGGACAAAAAGAGCGAGAACGAGATTTTGCCCCAGAAATTGTGATAGGCGTAGGTTGAGCGGCAACAATGCAGACAATCACATTTACTAGTGGGATGGCTAGCAAGAAGCCCTCCAACACTAGTCAGTCCAGCGCATAGACAGTGTCATAGGGCCATCCAAGAACGGAATGATCTACTCTGTATAAAAGGCCATGTCACCCTCTGATTCTAAATAAAAGTCACTCTAAGTGCGGAGTACTTGAGAATGACTATATGGGGCAAGGCTGGTATTAAATGCCAGGAAACTGCACGGCATAAATGTGATCAACATTGACGTAAGACTTTTATAATTTATTTCACACAGCAAAATCCATGGTTTCTATATCTATTGGCTGGATACTGCTTAGTAACCTCCACATGTACAAAACTAGGTGTTTCGAAGAAGTTCGATGGCCCGCATTATTTGTGTCGATCACTGATCATCAATCAAAGAATTCAAAGAGTAGGAATCAATCGACCTCGGGAAGTGTGGTGGATGTACGGAGTAGGTATTTCCGATCGCATCGTGATTAAATACCGATCGTATTCTACAAAGAGTCTTTGCCGAAATTTTCTTCCAGGGTGGTGGGTACTGAGATGGCTCACCAAAGAGCGTGGAAAGTTTGTTCACTAGAATATTTAATTCGCTTCGATTGAACCTCTCTGTGCTCTGTTAATATGTGACCATATGGTTTTAATTAAACCTAAATCATGCACTGGACGTTATTTTCATCTGTGGTTCTAGTTTAAACTTGGCGAACCAACACATCTCCCTACCAGGGGCTAGGGCGCATACTACCAACGGCGCTATTTTAAGGCCAACCACAGACACATCAGACATCACACATTCGGTCACCTGCACCTCTGTCGTTATCGAAAAAAAAGACGAAGGTGCCGCATTAGCCGTGGCCTTTATGTTGTGGGCTTCCTGTATCTGGTATGCTGGCGGCTGGGTGGGGTTTATTGCTCGTCTGCTGATATCGATGCTGAGGCTGAGCATAAAACCGTGTTGGGGTGGGTAATGGGAGAGATGAGAAGAGACGAAGGATTGGGGGCCACACAGGCCCAAAGGATATTCATTGACTAAATGGGAAAGGAGATTGACTGGGTGGATGGGGCTCTACAACATATTACGGATAACTCTAGACCGCCTTCCAGTTCCGTCACAGCAATGGAGGTGAGCCATGGATTCTATCCGCTTCCGCTGCCGGTTCCAGAGATCAGGTACCAAACTTGGATAATTTATGTTGTAAAGAGGAATGACAGTAAATCAAACTATAATAAAAATATTCGGCTATAATCTTCCTTGTGATATCTTTTAGTTTGTCTGTTTAGGTGTCCTATCAGTTTTATAGGTCAACGGTAAAAAAAAAAGCATAAAAGATCTTGATTTTGTGAAATGAATTTTTCTACCTCAGTATAACCCATTGATAAACCATGCACGATTGTACTCAAACATTATAGGTGTTTGAAATGGGAAGTTACGAATGTAATATCTCCCTCTAATGTGATATCATAGGTCTTCATGGGACCTCTAAAACATTAAGCTCACAGAAAGGTGGAGCTTCAGTTTCCTTTTTTGGCGGCTTCTTGATTAACTGCCCAACCCTGGTGGCTTACTATTCAGGCATGTCCCTCAGACCTTCGATCTAATCACCGAGTTCATCAACTCAAACCCTCTTCCTTAGCTAGCCAAATGGTATGACGTCAGGGGGTGTTGATGTTGCAATATTCGTTGCGAACTGATAAGAATCTGGCTGCCTGACGAATGTGTGTCTTCCTAGCGATATATAATATTGAGAATTTTAGCGGGCTGTCTCAGTAATTAATAAATGCACCCGTCCCTTTGTGTGGGATTTCATACCCCTCTGTTCATATTGCAGGTAAAATACCCTAGATTAATGCTCCACCCATAGGTTTCGACACGAACCCAAAGATGTAATTAATATCCACTTTGACCCACAACATTGGTTACTTGTAGTGTATTGGGGTGAAACCCTGAGCGATTGCGTCAACTGGCAGCATCGCATCTAACAAATCCCATCTATGATAAATGCGATTGGAAGAAGGTGATTACAATGGATTTCAACAGCAAACAGAGCCTAAGGGTAGTTGTATCAAATATCAGATGGGAACATGCCACAGCTAAATGCCTAATGTGAGCGAGGAACTATAATATACCAGAAAGAAGGATTCTAAACTGCAACATCTCTAGATTCTACTCGGTAGTGTATGGAATACGGAGAAATTCTATGCAAGGATCTGAATGCACAACACAGGTGCATAAATCATAGGGAAATTGGAGCATGGCGGTCAGTAGAGTTCAACGTGTACCCGCTCGTTTCAACCCAATTGGCAAATGTGATATTGGTGCTCCTTTGTGTGAGAGAGGTACGGAGTAATATAGGCGCCGATGTCGATCTCCGGATCCTTTCAAATGTTACTTGTTCGTGTTGGATCTAATCCCTGTCGTTACGATCGAGTACTAGTGCGTTACTAGTTAGCGATTCGAAGTTCTTGGCAGCTAGGGTCGGTACATATACGTAGTGAAATGCCAGTCGTCAAGCTGCCAGAATATCTCTCTCATCACCACCATGATTACACTCCCTGTTGCTGCGGCGTGCGTTGGGATATTTTTGGTTTTCCAGATTATTCTGATCGAACGAAGGCTCGCCGCCATCCCAGGGCCCTTCATTGCCAAATTTACCGACTACTGGAAAGTATACCATTTGCTGAAAGGCGACTATGGCGAGACTCTCTACTGGTGGCATCAGCGTTACGGCCCCATGATCCGTACGGGGCCTCGTCATATTAGTGTTGGGGACCCCTATGAAGTCCCTAGGGTTTACCAAATCAAGCCTTTGTTGCATAAGGTAAACCCTTTCCTTCTATGTTCACAAGCGTGTGGGAATAGCAGAGTCGATTAACATTTTGTGTCGAAGGGAAATATGTACAAGGGAATTATTGGCTGGCTCAAAGGAAAAAATGTTGCCGGGCTTGAGAGCATGATGGATGAAGTGGAACATTCGAATGTTAAAAGAGTGATTGCGCCGGCCTTTTCTTGGAGATCTGTTTTAAACTACGAATCTCACATTGACCACAGTGCGGGAGAATTGGTACAAATCCTAGAAAATCGGGAGGTGGTTGATATCAATGAATGGCTTTCATATTGGGCGATTGATAGTATGAACAATATTGCTTTTTCGACTGATCTTGGTTTTATGAAACACGCCACAGATATCGGCGGGACTCTGAAGACGGTTCGTGCTGTGACATCTATTTGGATGTATGTATTTGCATTTCCCACGGTGGTCATGTGGTGTGCGTGGGCAGCGAGCTTCTTCATCGGACCTAGCGGGAGATTGGTCAGTATGTGCCAAGAGCGCGTCAATTCTAGAATGGAAAGGAAGGAGGAGGAAAAGCCCACAAAAGACGATGAGGATCTTCTGGATGTTTACATGAAAGCACGCAAGGAGCATCCAAACCTCATTTCTCACGAAAGAGTTATCGGCATGACTTTCACGACGCTGCTTGCTGGATCAGACACTACAGCGTTCAATTTCTCGTGGACATTGTACTACTTACTCAAACATCCGGCCACCCTACACCGTCTCCAAGAAGAACTCGACAATGCTATCCTAGCAGGCAACTTATCTTACCCACCGAGCCTCCAGGACTTGTCAAAGCTTCCATACCTCGAGGCTGTCATCAAGGAGGGCCTACGATATGCACTGCTACTCCAGCTGAACATGGATCGAATTGTCCCAAAAGGAGGAATGGAGATATGTGGTCACCATATTCCAGCAGGAATCAACATCGGATGTCATGCAAGAGTAATTCACCTCGACAAGAGTGTGTATGGCGAGGATTCGGAGCATTTCAGGCCTGAGCGGTGGCTAGAAGCAAGTGAAGAGCAACGAAAGCTGATGGAGCGATGTGCGATTTGGTTTGGAAGTGGGAAGCACACTTGCCTTGGTCAGCATTTTGCGCGGGCAAAGACAATGAAGGTCCTTTCTATGATGCTTATGAAGTTGGAGGTAGGTTGGGAGGTTCTTCAACTCGCTATCATTTTCAATACTGACTCTGTCGGCTTTCCAGATCTCTGATGCTGATCAAAACGCGGAAATGGTTTCCGGGGCTATCAATTCGACACGTGCCCCAACGCACGCATATTACATGAAGGTCAAGAAAAGGAACGCGTGTCCGGTATAGATGAGCGCAATGTCAGGAAGACTGATGCGAGGTTTCCTGTTTTCTTGTTTTCGGCTGGCCTGCGATGTTCGAATTATTGGCATTCCTACTGTGTCTTGCTTACGAATACCCCACCCAATGCAAGATATACAATCAATCATGAATTATACCAAATAGAAGGCCTTTATAACTATTAGGCCTTGCATACACCTAACACCACCAGCACGATATTGGGATGGGCATTTTGGTATAATATACATATGAAAACAATTTGAGATGTGTTAAATAGATACACGAATGGGGTACAATGATGGGAAGACGCATGAGCAAGCCCTTGTCGATGAGCATGTCCTGATATGCGCGTGAACTGGATTAACAAATGGAACCTCCAGAGCGAGATTTGGCCGATGGAATGAGAATCGAAAAATGAGATAGTAGTGGAGTATCACAACTGTACTCCGGAGAGTAAAGAATCAAAGACCGGTGGCACAAAGTGGACCGTAG
This sequence comes from Penicillium griseofulvum, assembly GCF_001561935.1. NCBI lineage: Eukaryota > Fungi > Ascomycota > Eurotiomycetes > Eurotiales > Aspergillaceae > Penicillium > Penicillium griseofulvum. The sequence goes on along the minus strand of NW_024467471.1, from coordinate 133,740 downwards.
CGTGTGTCCGGTAGATTGCGCTGGTACCATGAAGGGCTGCCGACACAAGTCGGGCAGTAGAACAGACCTGTAGGATCGTACTTCTTCTTGATCAAGGCAAGGCGAAGATAGTTGACGCCATAGAAATTAACGGCCCACAATGGGTCGTTGCGGTCGGCCTATTTTGCTGTTAGCAAAGATCATCAGCAAGAATCAATGCGCCACATACCTCATTCAGATAGCTGCCTAGGGTTGGGGTTAACACGCTCATGGCTCCTCCTTTGTTGTATGTGACATCGTTCTTCACAGCCTGAGCAGTAGACTCATCTGCCCAGCCTCTAGCGACAACACTCACGATGTAGGTAGAGCGCCACGCAGGGTTGACAGCAGAGTATTTATCACTCCCGTCAGTGAGCACCTTACCGCCACCAACAAGCTCCACATTATTGATTGTATATTCGGCTGGTTTGCCTCCAATAACTCCGATCATGCTACGCAGTCGAGTCCGACTAGAGGTTAACGCAGTTTTCCCCATCATCCGCGAAGTCAGAGCCGAGTTCGCTCCTCCGACAGGCTGCTTCATACCCGACATAGCCTTGTAGTAGGCTGCGTATGATGGGAACTCAAACCATGAGACGGAGACAGAAAGCGAGGTACCATTATACTTTTGGAGTGTCTTCAGAAGTGGCTCAAAAATTTCCTGGGCGTCAGCCATTGACTTGCCCATGATTGCGACGGCATGGGTATAGCCAACGTTCTCATCGCCGAAGAGCTTCATAGGACTGTTAACAGACCAGGAACCGTACCCGGAGAATCCACCATCCATGATATCAGGATACTGCGCGTGAACATCGGTGACAGCCTCCAAAAGTGGGTTGATATCATCGCTCTTGATTGGGCTGATCATAAGGGATTGTGCCACAACAGGCTTGCTGGGGTACACCTTCACTGTCATCGAGGTAACGACGCCGTAGCTGCCACCACCGCCGCCGCGAATGGCAAAGTAGAGATCGGAGTTTTGGCACGCGTTAGCAGTAACAATAGAGCCACTAGCCAGCACAACTTGGGCTTCTAGCACTTGGTCTGCAGCAAGGCCATAGTCACGGCTAGCTGGAGAGTGGCCACCTCCCTGTGTGTAACCGCCAATGCAGCCAACGGTCTAGAACAGGATATTAGAATAATATATTCCTTGAGGAATTGGGACATAACATGGGGTTCATACCGGATCACCACCACCAACGATTACGACATTGCGCTTGAATGCCACATTATATGCGTCTTCCCAGACATACCCTCCACCGATTGTCATTGCAGAGCCTTTCCAATCGTTGCTTGCGCATTTATCAGAAGGAGTGTAGGTCTCGTGGAAATCGATGCCTTTCTGGATGTATTTGATCCAAATTTGGAGTGCTCCATATCCTTCACTCCTATAGTCAAGTAATAACGAGTCAGTGGATGGAGTATATGATGGATTTGACGGGTGTGACAAACTTTCCGAGCATATCATGCCCCGTGTTCCGTACAACTAGACGAACATTGTTCTTTTGCGCGAAAGCCACGCCAGCTGCAAGCTGCGCGGGCTCTGTTGCGTTGATAGTATATACTGGGGCGGGCCCTAGAGTACACGTTCCGGGGGTTTGGCCCGAGCTCAAGTCAACGGCAGGACATGAAACGTCAGTCGGATACATGTATCCGACCGGGGAAAGCTCTTGCCATGTAGAATTCGACCATTGGGAGTAGACATCAGCGCACTCCTGGGCATTCTGGTAAGGCCCGGGGTAACACGAAATAGCAACTGGGAGATTGTGAATAAGTTTCCCAGATACTGTTTTGTTGAGAGCATTCCAAGTGTCAACCGAAGGCCAGCATGAGTCTTCTGGGGTCTGGGAAAAGTCAATTTAGGCACTTAGAATGAAATCGATATTTGTCGGTTTCAAATATATACTTACGCATTTGCACGCAGTCTGACTCGCATAGCCGATGCCGGCGAAAGCTAAAAGGGTCAGGGTTTTTGACACCATCGCAAAAAAAGAAATACAACTGTCCCAAAAGAGTGGCGGTACGAAGAGGACTTTTTAGCAAATCTGGGGCAAACGAGCTCTTCATACTAATATTTGAGGGGTGGCAGACGGCAGGCGGATAGAATAATCTCCGAGCACCGTCGAGTTTACGCACCAAGCGCGAGTTCATTATGCGCATCAGGTCATTCTGGATCCATTTCTAGTCTAGAAGCTGGGAACTGTTACCGAGCACTCCATACTCCATAGTGTTAACATCCGCCTTGAGTTAACCGACGTGTGGTCTGTGTGGTGTGGGTCACGGATGGATTTGATGTCAATTCTGTTTGGTTGAAAAATATAAACGAAGTGTTATGAAGAATAGAAAAACAATTCTTGGGGCGAGGAAGAAAAGATTATGGTGAGTAGCTTTGAAAGATGTCATATACGAGGAGCAACCTGATTTCTTCGTAAACCATTCCACAATGAATACGGAGTACGAAGTACGACATACATATTCTATATTGTAAGAAAAACACGGGCTGGATAAAAGGACACTAGGCTTGAAAAAATCCCCAAATAGGCAAAGTGACAGGGGGCCGCAAGAATATGTAACACTGACAATTAAACTAATGGCAAAGGATCATTTCTAACCTCGCTTGGCTCGCTTGGGGGTTAGTACAATTTAGTGTCTAACAAAATAGATTGATCTATGATCTGCCCCCCATTGATCTTTTGCCCATAATTCCGGATCTTCCCGCTCGTCCGTGAGTTGATTCCATGTTGATCATCACTTGTTGGTTAATTGCATCTAATATATTTCATTTTGCTTTCTGTTGATACAAATATTGATATTCTGTTTCGAGGTACGTCTGAAAAAGATCTTAGCCGACCTCGGCTAGTCTAAAAAGGGGTTGAATATAAGCAGCCATCTCCGCCCCCGGCTGAAGTTGTTAATCCAATGGCAGGGATTCAAGACCCTTTCATTAAATTTTCAATGCACTACCGCTGATCTTGTCTTCTTTGGTACATATGGGTATCCACATACTGGCCCCTCAATAGATGAACTGATAGATGAACGATAGGAATAATAGAAACAATAGCCTCGTGGGATTGAAGCTAAGTCCCGAGGAACAGCAAAAGATGGGCTAGAAGTCTTCATTGTGGATTTTGCGACTTGTTTGAGGCACATGGTTGACCAGGGTGCAACCTATTTTCAGCTGTCAATGCGTATTCGGTGCATTTTACTACTATTGCTCGGATCTTGATCGGGTCATGGTTGACAAGGGTCTGCTGTTTATCCCGTATTGCTATTTTCATAGGGAAGACTTATATTCCATATAACAATGCAAATACTATTTCCTTCTTTCCGACTCCCCTGAGAAACCTACATGAGAGACGTCTATGCACATCTAGGATCACCGTCTTTTGGTTATTTCTCCCCAAAGGAAATTGTGTCATCTTCGGTACCTTGACTATGAGCAGTGCATACGCCCCCCACGGAGTGGCAACCCGGCTTCCATTAAATGGCCTCATAGCCATCACTTGGGTTGGAGCAGCGCTGGGTATTCTCTTTACAGCTGCTCGCATCGCAATTCGGATAAAATATATGAGCCGCCTAATGGCCGACGACTACTTGATGCTTCTTGCCTTAATCTTCCTCATTACCAACGCAATCCTACAAACCATACAGGCGCCTCATCTTTACTATATGATACTTCAAGCCACGGGGCAAGATATTGTTCACCATGCACTACGGTACACACACTTTGAGTTTGCTATCATTAGTATATTTTGGTCCGTTCTATGGAGCGTCAAAGGGTCCTTTCTAGCACTCTTCTGGATGTTGTCCGACGGGCTGCCCCGTTACCGCCGGGTGTGGTGGGTAATCACAGTCTTCACGGTGTTGGCGTATATTGGCTGCTGGTTGGCTTCAGTATTAAACTGCCATCCGCCGGAGAACTACTTTAAATTTGGTACAGTATCCCTTCTATGGTGGTAGTTTGCTAAGGAAATATCTGACATTTAGTAGGACAATGCAGCAAGGCGATTGACCAGGAGGGATCCGTTATTTCTATATCCTATAGTACGGCAGTTGATATACTCACAGACCTGTTAAGTATGACCTTCCATTGTCGCTATTGAATGAAATATAATTGACTCAATACGTACTAGTCATGTCTCTTCCCTTCTTTCTCATTTGGGGAACAAGGATCAACTTCCAGCAAAAGGTCGGGTTAGTGATTGTCTTCAGTTTTGGACTTTTCATTATAGCCGCGGCTATTGTTCGCGCCATCGAGATCACCGGAAAGGCATATTCTGATCAAGCAGCGCTTGCTATATGGAGTATCGCCGAGTCATCAATATGCAAGTGACTCCCATGTTTAACCTGTTCTTGAAGTATGCTAACTATACTAAAGCCATGATTGTTGGTTGTCTCCCTCCATTCCGAGCTGTAATTTCGAAAGGACCAAGCGGTACCCAGTACCGCTATGGGTTTTCGAGCGCCAATTCAGTTTCCTACCCTGCCTCGTCACGCGTCCACCTGCGTTCAAATACAACCAATTGGAGTGAGTCTCCGTTGCCTGTGCAGGATCACCGACAATACCGCAATTTGGATTTTGAGATGAACGCGCCAAAAAATGTGCACGTTGATGGAGGGGAGGTCGCTGGGCGCTCCAAATCCCCCAACGAGAGACTGAGAGCGAGGAACCTTGAAATTAACATGGTACAGGGATTTGTGAGTTGCACATTTGAAGGACTTTTGTTGCATGTTAAAAGCTAATGATTGATAGAGCGTGGTATCGCAGTAAATTGTTTTCGTTGGGATACAGGAAGATATTTATGTGATTTTTAACAGTGAAAAGCATTGTCAAAAGACGTCTCCAAGTCCAGGCAACTCTAATAAAGTTACAGTGACCAAGATACGAAATCATTGCGACCTCAAGACAAGTAAATTGACAGCAGTGTCACGATGCCCATGAATCTAGGAAGTACAATGGCGAAAACAATTCAGGGTCGGCAACTGGACGTCCATCTCCCGGTCACTGATCTTTTTGGAAGAGGGGGTTCGATGCTAAGAGGGGACTTATTAGGGCGCTCGCTTGACTTTGAAAATTCGACTGTGCTCACTCGGTAGTGTTCGCCAAGGTAGACCGTTGGTGGCGGGAATCGTTATGTGTCTCATCAACATGCTGAATGGGGCGTTGGATCTTTGACTGCAAAGTTAGAACGATGTCGCGGGCTTGATGTTGCGGGGTAGCTTGGAAGTGATATCGGCAGTTTACCTCCAGGTTTAAGTTGACCGTCAAGGAATTTGCGCTTTGGCGTGACGGGAACCTCTCCTATATTTTGCCTTCCGCTTTGGCTGTTATTCTCAGACGGAATCATGGTGTGGGTATAGCAGCTGATTGCTTACTCGCTTAGAATTCCGTTTGCTTGCTTACTTCCTCTTAAGGAAACCCACAAACCACAGTTTGCATCCTTGTCAACTCTCCCTCTCCGCATAGCCTACAGTCTCTGAATTGGAAGGGGGTTGGTTTACAACAACGGCGCAGAAATGGCGGCATAGCGGGTGGTTCAATTAGCTAAGTGATAGTCCATAAAAGCCGAAAACCTGTTCTGATCCAGGCCCCCACACCTTAGGAACCCGTAGCCTTTTCCTCCCATGCTGGCATCATTATCGCATCACTCCACTGATCGGAACCAATGTCTCGGCCTGCACTGAAGGCAGTGCTCCCGATCATGGCATGCCACATCAAATCGGTCGCACAGAAGCTCTCAATAACCCAACACGACATAGCCTCCATAAAGTCTCCACGATCCATCTCCATGGCAGCTTCAATGCACGCTTTTGACCGCCAATTGGAGCTTACTGGGCTTCTAGCACCACAGTGGCCAGAGATAAGACGCATTCTGGACCTTGGTTGCGGCTGGGGCTTTATCAGCATGCGCATAGCAACACACTTTCCAGAATGTCAGACTATAGACGCTATCAATATTAGCTAGCATCAACTTGACTACTGCACTGATAATCTACCCGAGAACCTGTAGAATCGTGTTAATCTGTATGTCTGCAACGGGCAAGATGTTGACCTTCTCCATGATGATACTGTCGGATACGATTCGGTCGTTGTGCGCGGTGTGTACACTCATTTCCTCCATGATGTTTTCGAAGCATCAATTGCTCGGGTTGCTCAGAGGATTAACCATGGTGGTATACTTGTTATATCCGATACACTTTACAAGGTACTAGTATTTCTTGAAGATTGAATACATGGCTGTAGTTAATATGGTCAGGGCGATATCGAGGAATACAAGTCACCAATACCAGATAAAGCAGATCGCTTAGCATGTGGCAATAGAGAGACACCAGAACATTATGCCAGGGTGTTGACACAAAATGGAATTATCATGCACGATATGCGGATACTGCCATCAAACGCCGAGGTCATTCACTGGTTCAATATCGTGCGTCTCAACATTAAGCACCATTTTCCTGCCGGTCCATCTGGTCCAATCCAAGAGTTGTACTAGATAGCCCTCAGCTTCGCACAGTGTTTGGCAAACGACGAAGCTTCGGTGTACAGCATAATTGCTAAACGCCGGTGACTTCCTTGACTATGAATGTGTTTCAGTTATCAAAGGGGGAAATATGACAAGGGTTGCGTTCCGAATCTTTAGGGTACGCTGGAGATAGTAATAAGACTAAATCATCAAACGAGCCTGGTTGAGGCTAGGGAAAGGAGGAAAAGACGGGATTTGACTATGCTAAAATAGTCTAGATATAACTATCCAGCATATAACCCGGGGGAAAGAATACCTTGCAACTCGTATACCATAGTGAATTGTAACGCATTGTATCTTTTCCACTCTTAAGAAAATTATTACCCTAGTCTTCCCTCGGAGGCTCTTCCGACGTGCATATTTCATGATTCTTTCTCTAGTGTCGCTGCGCCCCACGTTTACATGAGCCAGTGAATGGGCCGCAGCGCTTAAAGCGCCCGACAAAAGACTTCAGTCAGGTAGTGAAAGGGAGTAGTGCAGATGTAGAAAGATATATTCGGCTACAGAGTTTCCAGTCTTTTCTACAACACTGTTGGCAAGAGCATAATAAAACGGACTACCGCTTACTATGCTAAAAGGATATGTGGGTGGAGGATACCTCCTCAATATACTCCTGAAATCAAATGTCATAATCCGTTTCTAGAAGACTAATTGTTATAGTTGAGGCTGAACTCCGGCTGTAAAATAGGCAGGTACCCGTGGGCAAAGATAACACCGAATGTCATCGGACTCCCGATTCGCACGAGTGGGGCCCATCAGGATGGTAGCGTGTTTACTGAACCGTGGGTGGGTATAAAGCCTACTAGCCCAAACGGGTTAAATATGTTTTCTGGGGCCAATAGTAACCAAGAACCGTGACTGCATCTTATCAGCTTATCATGAGTTGCCGAAGAGGCTAAAGATAAGAGCAGTGCCGATAATCTCCGACAACTATACGAAGAAAGGTGGTAACCCCCTGGCTAGTCCCTTTTGAGGCATTAAGACTAGGTACCCCAAATTCCTCTAGTCTCACGTCTTGATTAGATGCGAGATTAATAATGTCATTAGGATTTTGTTCTTATCAAAACTATTCAGGATACCCGAGTACAATTGGGGTACGTATGTAGACACTATGGGGTAGAACATATATATATGGCCTAGTTATGTCCATAGTTATGGTGAAAGAGCCTATTTGCCAACTGCCAATCCTCATGGTCTCTCCTACCGCTTCCTACGGGCTACCAGCTCTGTTGTCAGCCCTGCTGTCACTCTCCGCCACCACCATCGCGACAATCACTGCGAAGGGTCAAACCGTTCAGCTTAATGGAAACAGCTACTACATTCCTCCGACAGCAGTAGCAACGCTGAATGCTGATAGGCATATGTTCCACAACCTAGATGGCTTACAACCTCTGACAGTCATTCGGAGCGACGCCTCGAAGCTGACCACCACAATCCTCGATTCATTAGTGAGTAACTACGAGTCCATTGACGATGTCTTCAATGCTGGGTTCCTCGACAACGTTTACATCCAGTACAACGGTACCTCCAAGAAGCCCTCAGAGAATGTGTCAACCCATTCTCCATGGGGCCCAAAGATCTTGGGATATGCCCCTGTATATCATACAAAGCATGCAAAGACAGTTACCGCGTCATCGACCTTGCCTCCTGGCCCATACTTTTTGGATCCGTCCACTGGAGCTGTTTTTGAAGCCTATCTATTGTATTCCGATTTGATGGGGTCTTTCACTCAGGGACTGATCTCCACTGGCGATGCTGGATATGATGTTTTGCCGGCAAGCTTGCAGGGCTATGCCTCCTTGACCATTGGTGTACCTTCGCGGTTGTACTATACCAAGACTACCGAAAGGCCTTTGGCTGGTGTATGTATTATCCGCGTCTTGTCCTTTCATACGACGGCGCAAGAGACATATAAAACTAACTATTTACCTGGTTATAGGTTCGTGTCGGTGTCAAGGATATTTATGATATCAAGGGTGTTAAAACCGGCTGTGGGAACCGGGCTTACTATGAGACGTACCCTGTCGCTGAATCTACTGGCCCCGCAATTCAGTCCCTCATAGATGCAGGTGCCATCATTGTCGGAAAGATGAAGACCAGTCAATTCGCCAACGGTGAGACTGCAACTGCTGATTGGGTTGATTATCACTCCCCCTTCAACGCCCGTGGTGACGGATACCAAGATCCTAGCTCATCGTCTTCCGGCCCTGGCTCTGGTATCGGAGCATATGACTGGTTGGATTTGGCCGTTGGGAGTGATACTGGAGGCTCTATTCGCAACCCTTCCCAAGTCAATGGATGCTTCGGCAACCGTCCCTCATGGAACTTGGTCTCATTGGACAAAGTCATGCCTATGTCCCCGCTTTTGGACACCGCCGGATTCTTGACGAGAGATGTGCAATTGTGGCGCGCTGCTGCAGAGGTTCTGTACAAGGATGCAGGCCTCAAGTCCTACACCAAATACCCCAAGTCTATCAAGACAATTCAGTTCCCAACTACTGCCTCGACCCCAGCTGAGGGCCTTGTGATCGACTTTGTCGACAAACTATCGTCCTTTTTGGGTGGTGCCAACGTTTCTGAGTTTGATTACAATGCTCTCTGGGAATCTACCAAGCCTTCGACTGTCGCCGCCAACGCCACTCTCACCAGTCTGTTGGGACTCACTTATCCTATCCTCATTTCGAAGCAACAATATCCCCTCATTGCCGAGCCCCTGTACGCAGACTACGCGGCTGCCAATGGAGGTCGCAAGCCATTTATCGACCCTGTGCCTCTGTCTCGTTGGGGTTGGGGACTTGGTTACCCGGACTCCCAACTGGCCGCTGAAATTGAACATAAGAACATATTTACCAACTGGTGGAACACAACTGCCCAGGTTTTCGACGAGGAGACTTGCTCAGACAGTTTAATTCTTTACATTGGAAGTGAAGGTTCGCCGAACTATCGCAATGTTTATAGGAAGTATGTCATTCTTTCCCCCGATTCTACTATCCCAGAGACATTTTACTAATTTCTGAATCTATATAGTATGCCAGGTGCTCCTGTAGGATTCTCTACCTCTCGTATTGCCAACTTTGCTGGTGTGCCCGATATGGTCGTGCCCAGTACGTTAGCCCCACATTACCTTGAAGAACGTATCCCATTCCTCTTGGGATTACAGCTAATGATAATTGTAATTTAGTCGGCCAAGCACTTTACAACTCCACGGTTACTATGCAGCAAGAATATCTGCCTGTCGCGGTGGATTTCATGGCACCGCGCGGCTGTGATCTAATGATCTTCAACCTAGTCAACGATCTGGTCAAAGCTGGTATCGTTAAGGAACCTAACACTGGGTCTACTTTGTATGGAGAAGGGGTTACTTATTATTAAGTAAGCGCATGAGTATGGAGCTACCAGGTGAGGTTGTACAGTCATTAACTTAAAGATCTGTGTACAAATATATTCTTCTTTTAATACCAACATTCATCAGCTAGTATCACTGAGCTTGACCACAAAAGGAACCGGTAATGGATATTAAGATACGTGGAATTGAACACTGCGCAATGTGCCAGCTTCCACCAGGGCTGCTCTTCCATACAAGCACCGCTCTCGCGTTCCGTCCTAAGCAAAACGTAGATTGAGATAGGAAAAGCCAGGTTCGACCAAATCCACGCCTAGGGCTTCCACCTTTGCATCTCCAGCCGCAGCAGCAGCAACCAGAAGTGGCGTAAAGTGCTAATTCGCAAGAGACGCAAATATTAGACGATCCCTTGGTAAGACTTTCCAAATTTTAGTGGAACGTACCTCGACAGTCGGATGAGATCGCTTAAACTCGTACAGCGTCTCCAGCTTCAGAAGAGCTTCGGCTCTCTCCTTTCCATCTTTTTTTGTCACTGCCGCTCTCAGTTTGGTATCAAAAGTTCTCGATTCGCTAATGACCCTAGCCCGGGTGGCTTCCCTCTCTTCCTCTGTCGGAGCATTTGTGATCTCAGCGATCGAGGCGAACGAGTGAACAGCCATCCCTGAGCCTATGATAAGATATCCGTCGTTCCTAGCTACTTGTTAGCCATGATTCTCCTTACGGGGGTGGGGGTCAATGATTGAGTCTCAAACTTACCGTAACGACTGTAGGGCCTGACCCAGACGGATCTGACTCTCGAGATCATTGCCATGGAATGTGGAGATTTGGATTACGGGTATGTCCAGCGGCTTCTCGTTTGGGAACATGACCTTGAAAGGCACCCAGACACCGTGATCTATCCCTCGCTCCACTCGTTTAGCCTTGAGTCCTGCATTTCGTAGATGTTTCCATAGCTGTGCAGCTAGCTCGGGTGCGTCTTGATGCGGCCAGTCGTATTCGTAGGCGAATGGATGAGAGTCGTGAAAATCGTTAACAAAGTCATGCTGGAGAAACGATCAACGTTGGTTTCACAAGGGATTATCAGGCTATTGATTAGTATAAAGGTTTTGGTTTACTCACTTGAATAGGCGTTCCACGTTTGACATTCACTGTATATGTTAGTCGGAACTTCTATTTGTCCACGGGCTAAGTCTGATTCTGTCATGTTTTATCATAACCTCACCTTCGATTACCCCGGGTCCATGAATCTCGCCTGCTTCAAAATGGCCACTGAACACTACAACGGCTTTGGGACGAGGCGACAGAGATAGGATCTCGTCCCCGATATCCCGCAAGTTGGCCTGAGGAATTTTATTTCGAGGACGATCATCAAACAGAAGTCCTACACCGGCATGACCAATAAAATAGGTTGGAAGAGATTGGGTAGACTCAAGTGTTGGAGACATGGTAGAATAAAGGTGTAATGGTGGAAGGGGTGTAGGTCTTGTTTAATGGATGCGTTTAGAGCCCTATGGATGAAGAATAATAAGTGAAAAACCCCGCTTCTTATATATTTACAATGTGCTATGACATGTGGCATGGATGGTATATTAACGCACTAGTGCCATGGGTATAGAATGGGGCGGATTAAACCGTCTCTGCATATTGATTTTATATGTTGTACACAATACCATGGGGTCAATGACCGCAGGAACAAAAGCGAGGCGCAGAACAGAAATAAAGTGCGGAATAAGCCGATTTAATATATTCTTCTTGCAATATACCGCATACCCAAGACTCAACCGATTGCCATATAGCCCTAAGATGGCGTGGCAATGGTCTCGTATGGCGTCAACGCGTCTAATTAAAAACCATTTGTGGAACTTATATTTATTTCATATATGCCACCTACCCCGGATTGAAGCACCAGTTTTCGATGTCGTGTACCATCGATATTATGGCGTCAGCATATGGGTTCGGTTAGGAAAACATCGGATATCTAGCACAATAGGAAGGCATGCGTATTCCGCTATGAGCAAGGTGCATCTGGTGTATACTAGTCACGACATAGTTGGATCTAAGACGACATCCTACGCCAATCTACCCTGACTTGTATAGTAAATTTGAGCCTATAAATTGTCTTGCGCCGCTAGGACTCAGAAAAAAAGATCCCCAGTTTAAATATCCCTATAACGCATTGATCGTCCGCATTTCTACACGCAGTTCCCCATGCAGTCGATATATTGACCCTCTTACGCATAGCTGTCACCCCAACGTTAGTCGCCAACTTACCAGAGCCACAATCTAGAGCGACGAGATTGGAAAATGACAGATGAGCAACTACATTCTCCTGCCAAGCTGTATTCGAACGGTGAAAAGGCCACCGTTGATCTAAACGTTCACCAGCTGTATAATGGCACAACTACTTCCTCAGACGGCGAGGAATCCGACCCTGAAGCACAGGCCAGCACGCTCTCTCACCATATCGTCAAAAACGGCCAGCAAATTCTTATCATTTGGACTCCGGAAGAAGAGCATTTTATAGTTCGAAAACTAGACTTCCTTTTCCTACCCATATTCTCGGTCTGTCTTTGCGTAATATTTATGTCGCATGTTTTCTTTCCTCGCTAAACCTCCTTTCAGTTGATATTTACGTGGATGGCAATTGATCGAACTAATGTATCGAGCGTGCTGACCTCCACCTTTCTTTCCGACACATCCATGACCCGGGATCAGGCCAACACAGGCGTTTCTCTACTCTGGCTCGGCATTGTCTTGCTCGAAATTCCCTCAAACGTATTTCTCACATGTCCCTTTGACTTTGGAATATTAAACCCGCATCTAACTGAATGAACAGATTATCCTTCACCGCGTGGGTCCCCACTACTGGATCCCCGCCCAGGTCATTGTCTGGGGTTTAGTGGAAGTACTGCAGATGTTTGTGACTACTGCCAAAGGGTGGTATGCCGCACGGCTCTTCCTTGGGCTTGCAGAGAGTGGCTTCATTCCTGGGAGCCTGTACATATTGTCTACATGGTATGCGCCCAAAGAGCTCACGCAGCGCACCGCAATATTCTTCCTTGGGCCGGCGTTTTCTGCTGCTTTTGGGTCCCTGATCTCGGCGGGAGCATTGACGTTACACCAGCATGGGGGTTTGAATGGGTGGCAATGGTCAGTCTTTATTTTGCTGCTTTATATGCGTATGATTGCCGTTAACGCGTGAGTAAATTGTATAGGATATTTGTTATTTGTGGCGTCTGTACAATCGGCGAGTATCTGCAAACATCCCCCTACTGGCTACGTAGCTAACAGCACATCGAATTCAGCCGCAGGTGTCTTGGCTTTCACCCTTGTGCCCAAGTCTCCCTACTGTACGGGGCATCTATTTGGTGGTCTGATCCGTGTACGGGGCTGGCTCAGCGAGCATGAAGCTGATATTCTCGTCGCACGTCAGGCCCGAAATGAAGACCACCAGATAGGCGGGTCGAATCTCAAAATCGCGTGGAAAGACATGTGCGTTCCTCACTAACTTGACATATACTACAATCCCGACTAATCCGTGACTACCCATAGAACTGATGTCCTTTTCCACTGGGTTACCTGGCCGTACCTGGTTGTGTGCCTGGCCGGCCTGCAATCCACTAATGGACTGAGCACCTGGGGTGCATCCATCATCAAGTCGCTTAACTTTAGTGCAATACGCGCTAACTTGCTTAATGCTCCAGGAAGTCTGCTAGGCGCAATATTTGGAATTGTGTTGTCGGCATTCGTCGACAGGTCCAGTCGGTTTGGGTACGCAATCTTATTTTCGGCTGTGTGGACTCTCGCGGGTCTAATTGCACTTTATGTAAGTCTAATTTACGTCGCACTGCGGTACAGTATGGGGATGTTGATTTCTTGCAACAGTGTCTTCCAATCACCTCTAAAGCATCGTGGTCTTTCTATGCAGCTTACGTGGTCACCCAATCAGCTCCGTGAGTGATCGTTCAAGTCAACAGTTGGAGGTATGAACTTACTAGTATCCGGCAGAAATTGGCAGCCAATCAATGTAACCTGGTTGTCCTTGAACTTTAAGACGCCCCAGAAACGTGCAATTGCATATGCGATATACAGTAAGGACCCGGAATCCAGGATGGTTGTCAAAGAGAATGAGTGCTGACAGACGACACCATAGTCGGATGCTCTAATCTAGGCGGCACATACGGCAACCAAGTATTTAGAGCGGTGCGTACTTCTTCGCTTAACGGAGGATATCCAACTGACATTGAATATAGAGCGACGCTCCTCTCTATCATACCGCATGGATTGCCTGTATATCACTGGGAGCAGTTTGGCTCGCTGGAATTATCACACAGACACTCGGTTTCCAGTGGGCCAATCGGGTTTTTGCAAAGAAGTTGGCAGATGACCCTGAGTTGGAATCGGAGGTTACATATATTGACAACAATGGGGGAAAGTATCGCTACTATTGGTGAAAGCAGGATTCGGTCACCGTCCTCGGCATGAATCATAAAAATTTTGTCGTCCAATTTCAGTGAGAATCATAATTAGCAACACGATATAGCTATTTGCGGGCTATGGGAGTCAATTTCTCGCTTGTAAAAGATATATAACTCCGCTCCCTTGGCATATCTTCCGGAATTATCTCCTATTTCTTTCAGCCCCCGTTCCATAATTTGGTAGGCTATCCACACTGTTCTACAGTCCGTGTCTGTCTACATTGTCATTGTGCACCCGCGATGTAGCTAACAAAGACTGGCTAGTGTGACTACAACTCAGCGAACAGTACAAGGTATGTTGTTATTTGAATTTGGATACATGTGCGTCAATATGTTATCAAACAGTGCCAACGAAACCTCAGCACATTGGGGTTGAGGGGAATAAACGGTTTCCCCCTTAATTGTTTCTCAGCCCGCTCTCTTGAAAACATCCAACGTATTGTGAGAACATTCAATTTTTCATGTCGTTGCCAGTTGGCTGCCGATACCGAAAATATGCCGAGACACCCGTTTCCCATGGGGAGAATAACCTAGCTGCTGCTGACGTCAGTGCAGCAATAGTCTGATTTAAATGTTGCGCAACTCAAGACAATGCGTGTCACATACAAGCTACCCTCGAGGCTGATTACGCTCGAGCTCAAGAAACCGATCTGCTGAACCTCTTGCAGCGCGGATGCCCATACATTCCAGACAAATTCCAGCTCGGTCGGTTCGGAAGATTAAAGCTCAATTGATTCGGTTATGATCACTTAAATTGACCAATCAAATCCAACGAACCGATATCAATCAATCTAGACCAGATCAACGGCCGTTGGGTGGGCTCCTTCAGATGATGGGGCTCTCCATCCTGACGAAGAAATGAACTCATAGCGGGTCCGAGAGAGCGATGAGTTATTCACATATTCACAATGCATATCTCAATTTTTCTTGTTCAATCGACTCTTACTCATCGGAAAACAAAAGCGCGACGATCACATTGCAAGGGGTGAGGTCTAACAACAGCGCCTGTACGCGCCAGCTGGTCGAACATAACCTCCCTTGATCGAGTGAAAGAGGAAAATTGACAAATTGACTGAGATCGGACTTGGTTTTGCTGCAAGGCTGGTTCCTTAGCTTACCGTCCACCTGCATACATGTCCGCGAAATTGGGCGAGGTTCAGTGTCACAACGAGGCGATCGTTGCAGATCAGGGGTCTAGCGATCAGCTATAGTGGGCCAGATTGATTTTGATCGCCAATCAAGGCACCGCAGCCGCAAGAATGTACAACGAATATGTATCTGCTTAGGATATGCTGTTATGTGTCCAAGAGCCGGACCTGAAGATCGGAGCTGACTTATTTAAAGCGAATATCTGCTGCCAATTGGTGTCTCCGTTCGAACAGGTCAGTTTCCCTTCGACACATCGCGACAATGTTGTTCTCCCGCCATGCTCTTCTGACCCCTTCGCTCGTTTCGCTGCTTCTGACAGGAAGCGCGGTCGCGGATGACGCGAGAACAAGAGCGCGGGATGCCCTCCAGACCCTTCAAGGCTGGTATAACCCCCAAAGTGGGATCTGGGATACATGTGGCTGGTGGGATGGTGCAAGCTGCATGAATACAGTTGCAGATTTAGCTGCCCTGGACCCATCAGTGATGGATACAGCGAAATATGTCTTCAATAACACATTCCACGTTGGACCGGTGTCCAATCCCAACCCCGGGCCCGAGAAGAAGACTGTTTTCACTCGCGACAATCAACCATCAACTTCCGTCAATGCGAGCCTGTGGCTTGATCAAGCTTACGATGATGATGCATGGTGGGCCCTCGCATGGATTGCCGCATACGATGTCACCAAGGAGGGGACATACCTGGAACTGGCCGAGGGGATTTTTGAGAGCTTGGTATGTATAGACGATAATCTGTATTTCAACCTGTGCTAATGCTTCTCAGGCGGACGCATGGGGTACCAACTGCAGTGGTGGCGGCCTTCCTTGGAACCCGACCAGTACATATGTTAACGCGATTACAAACGAGTTGTTCCTTTCTGTCGCAGCACACCTTGCAAACCGAGTCCCGGACAGAAAAGCATACTATGTCCGCTGGGCTCAGAAGGAATGGGACTGGTTCACATCCCAGGCTTTCATTAGTGAGAATGGCACTATCAATGATGGCCTCTTATCCAACTGCCAGAACAATGCAGCTACTGTGTGAGCACTGTACTTTCCATCATCTTCTTTTTCCATCCCTAACTTTCTGCAGATGGTCGTACAATCAGGGAGTTGTCCTCGGTGGATTGGTTGAATTGAATAGAGCGGCACCCAATAACACGTACCTACCCTCGGCCAACAAGATCGCAAAGGCAGCCATTGCCACATTAGCCGATTCGAATAATGTTATCCATGAGTTCTGTGAGCCACAATGCCTTCCAGATGGCACACAATTCAAGGGAATTTTTATTCGCAACCTAAAAATGCTGCAAAAGGCATCTCCGCATGATATTTACCGGAAGGTGATAAGCAGCTGCGCGAACAGCATCTGGGATAATGATCGCAATGAGAAAGGGCAGTTCGGTGTGAACTGGGCTGGTCCTATCCAAGCGGTTGTGGATGCATCGACACATAGCTCGGCCCTCGATGCATTGGTCGCTGCTGTTGCTGCATTGACTAATTAGCCATGGGATACGATGCCATCTCCTATTTTCTTTCGGCCATTCAAGTTCACGGGATTTCAAGCGATCTTTTGGATATAAATTCTTTTCTTTGCATATATGCCAATTATCACTCCAATATTCAAGGTTCCATATTATATTCTCACTTTCTAGTATCTCTTTGCTCGATTTGTTCAGACAGATCGTTGGGCGGCCTGAGGTGTATTGTAGGCGGGCTAACGGAATGATGAGCGTGGAGGTTATTTCCAAGTTTCTCAGTGTTGCGCCCTAATTATCCGGTGTTCACATTGTCGACCTTCTTTCCCACCAACCATATTGGGAACAATCATATACCTCGGGATGTTCGGGGCAAAGTTATTGACGAAATTAGAAATTAAAGTTGGTGGTTCGGTGTTGGAGCCATGGAACCGTGTCCATTGACCCAAGGAAATACATACTATATTTTCCGAATTGATACCTGTTGATATAGGTAGAACCTGTGCTCTGAGCATTTTTCTTTGGATGGAGTGGTTGAACACTGCGCTCAATGGGCTATCTCATCCACTGGAAATGTTCAGTAGTAAGAACTCACGTAGCATCGAATCCAACATATGGGAGCCATACCCTATCTGCCACTAGCTTTGATAATTCCAACTCCAAACTTGGCAGAGTGTAATAATGTTATCCTTGTCCCTGAACATACATGCAGCTTCCATTGAGAGCACCACGGATGATATCCTGCCACTGCTCTACTCCAAGGCTACCCGTCAACTTCCAGGAGATATCGGATTAGGCGTGACCCGAAACTCCGTAGTGCATGGAGTACGGAGTCCTCGGAATGCCAATTGCTCGCGGATTGTGTGTTGAGCTTCGTATGCAGGGTATGCCAGCAGGGTTGCCGTGCGAGGCCTGAATTCCAGGGGCAAAATCATGGGACTTCCATTATAGGTTGGACAAATCGAGGATTCCCAGCTTGAAAGGGCTGCATGTCACAGTTCCTGATAGATTCTCATTGGAAATTTGCGAAGTGTCTAATAGTGCACCATTAGAGGTAATACTTTGCAGCTTTTCCGCTGGGCAGAAGATGACCTCGATTTCCATCGTGCCATTCACACCCCGCGTCAACCAAAGCTGCTTGTTTATCAGATCGACTGCCCGGATAAGATATCTGGCCTTGACAACAACCAGGACCCCATAACCCAGTAGCTGTGTGCCTTTTTTCGGCAGAGGAGATATACCTCGAGGTCTGCTATCCGAATGATAGGTGCAGCTGGTGTAACATGCCAATGTACAACCCAAACATATCCCGATTGCTCTATCTCAATGCCGCCTCCTTCGGCGATGGTTGACTTTTGAAGTTGCCCAAGCCGAAACCCATGTGTTTTTCCGGCGAATCCGTATAAGCTCAATACACGTGTAGACCCTGACCCGCCCGCTCATGTGAATATCTCCACAGAGGTAGATGAGATTAATACCGCCGATATCGCGATCTGTGACGTTGGATTTGGAATCGCATCGGTTCGCCGTCAAATGGCCCACCAGCCGAGGAATATTAATGTCTCGTATATTGGTTCACGGTGCGAGGGTGTACCGAGAGTTATCGGTTGAAGTGAAGTCGGAATATCTGACAAAATAGAAATTTGTGCGCATGTCATCTTCAAGTGACAGCTATGAAGGATGGTGTGCCATGAGTACCATTCACTGGGAGATGAGGAATTACTGTTAAATAAGTAGGAGAACTTTTGAGGAAGGTAGCCTCGTGTTTGTGTTCATCGCATTTCTTGCAACAGATCGCCGTTGTTTCTGCGATGGCTGTACCATATTCGTATGATGTATACCGGCTCCCATGGCCAAGGCTGCCCCAGGCTGAAGGATATGGAATAACCCAGCCTGACTTGTCGCGTGGAAGAATTTATCTTCCAAATCCGCCGTTGATGCCGTGTCTCGGGTTCTTTTCAACAAGGCTCCGATCCACGTAGAATGTAATGACGGTTGATCCCATGCTCTTTATTGGGGTACGTCAAACTAGCGATCTGGAACTGGGAGACGGGATGTATTGAACCCCCTAGAAATTATCATCACCGGAAAGCTACAACATACGACCGACCTAAGCGCTTCAGAATCCGAACTACACAAAATGAAGTCCAAGACTCCATCCTCTCTACAACACCTCCGCTAACCGATAATCAGAATAAATCTCTTCCGTCTACCACCCCAGGTTTTACCAGGCAAATTACATCATGGCGATCTCATTTCGCCATCCTACAACTTATTTCGAGCCACTCGACATGACATTCCCCTCCAACACATCCTGGTAACTATCAATCAGCAAATCCCTGATCGAAAAATGGCCTCCCATGTCAAGCCTCTCGTCCTACATGCCCATGCCTCAGGGCCAAATCCAGTCAAAATTGCCATGGCGCTCGAGGCACTCCAAGTCCCATTCGAAGTGAAGCAATGGGACTTCAGCGACAACCCGAAAAGCGGCGTAAAGGGTGCAGAGTTCCTCAAAATCAACGAGAACGGGCGCGTTCCTGCAATCGAAGATCCAAACACCGGTGTCGTCTCGTGGGAATCCGGGGCTTGCATGAACTACGTCCGCCGTGTGTATGACAAGGGTAACACGATCGGGCCGTCGGGCGACTCGGCGCAAGATCTCGTAGATTTCGAAAAGTGGGAGTATTTCCTGTTGTCGACGCTTGGCCCAATGACCGGGCAAACGAATTGGTTTAAGTTGGTGGCTTGTGACTTTCACAATATTCCCAGATGATGCTGACTCTTTATTTAGACATTTTCATTCACAGAAGAATGAAGATGCACTGCAACGATATACGGCCCAAACCTATCGTTGCTATGATGTTCTCGAGGGACACTTAAAGAAGACTGGTGGTGAGAGCATTGTGCCCAGTCGTGTTAGTGCCGTTGATTATCATTTCGAGCCTTGGGTGCGCCTGTATTCTTTTGCTGGCCTTTCGCTTGACAACTATCCTATGATCAAGAAGTGGCTTGGACTCATGGCTGCGCGGGAAGAGGTTCAGGAGGCATACATCAAGATTCAAGGTAAAAAGTGAACGGGGACAATAGGTATCATATTAGGGACGTACTTAAATAAGAACTAACATCAGTTCGCCATCTGTGCAATTTACGATAAGTCAAAATAGAAACACCAAGTATAAAGTATATATCAAGTTCCTATTCTTCGATATCTGTGTCTTTGCTATCCAGTCAACAGTACCTTCGGGACATCGATGAGATATAGCAGATATGCCTTTCCAGAGTGCGATTTGCCTGGCATCTTGCCTCCACGCACGTTGACCTGCATGGCCTGGTGCACAAGCTTCGGCTCAGGCATTTTCTTGTCCCGCTCAGTTCTCCACTTCACAAACTCGTCCTCTGTCGAGTCATTCTTGATGTGCTTATTGTTCTTTTCCTGCTCGCCGACCGTCACATATGGCAAGGGATCGCGTGCTGTGTATTCATTGGAAGGAGGATAATCATGGCCCGTGTATAATCTCGTTTCCGGCGGGAAAGTAAGAAGGCGCTTCATAGAGCGGAAAAGTTGCCGAGCATCGCCACCTGGGAAGTCACATCGACCACTGCCAATATCCGGGTTAAACATGCTATCTCCCGTCAATATATTCTCCCCTATTTTGTAGCCTCCGTGGTCTGGTGTATGACCTGGGAGATGGAGGGCTATGCTGGTAACGTCGCCAATATCGAATACTTCGTCGGGCTGGAAGAGATGGTCGAAGGCGTTCTCGGTTTCTTTTCTCGGGATGTGATATTTCTGTGCAAAGTGACTTTGGAGGACTCTGACATTCTCGCCGATGCAGATCTGTGCGTGTGGTTGCCCGCGGGACCAGAGAGTTTGTTGGATATAGTAGCTGGCTGTGAGGTGGTCTCCGTGGGCATGTGTCTCTAGTAGCATGGTGACTGTATATCCATTTTTGAGAACACATTCGATAAGTCCATCTGCAGATTCGGTGGTAATGAGGAAGTTGGCGGGATCGTAATTCAGGACTGGGTCGATGATGGCCGCCTCTTTCTTTTCAGGACAGGCTACCACATACTGCCAAGAACAAGTCTTGGGCTCAAAGAAGGGGTGAACTCTCGGTTCTGCTGCGTTGGCCATGTGAAACTTGAAGGAAATCCATATAAGGAAGAAATAAATATTTTGTTCCTTCAGGCGTCGCCCAGGTGGCTGATCAGAATTACGTATGTATAGATCATCAGTGCCACTCCATAGAAACATCACAGTACTAATAAAACTGAAAGAGAACACCAAATGATGAATTTGAATAATGGATGGTAAGGACAGTGAAAATAATAGCCTGCTTTTTAAGCTATCTACCACATGAGATTGCAGAGTATCAAAAATAACCAGCAAATAGTTGTGGCTAACGAATTCTTGAAAATGAGGTCTTCACCTTTCTTTCTAGCCCATGAAATGTCTTTTCTTAAATCTGTCCGTTTAGTGCTAGCCATCGACCCATTGTTTTGTCAAGCAACTGTCCTTGCAGTTGCTGATCTTTCACACATACGAAGACATCTCAAGTAAGAGAGATTGTCCGTAGGCATGGATTGCGAAGTTTTTGTTTCGCAGGGATTTTGATCGATTAGAAATACATAGGCGACAACCCCTTTCCAGTAGAATCGTCACTGACGGACCATTGATCGATTTCGCTCTGGTCGCTTGGCACGTCCCATCGAGCGGTTTGAAGATCAAGAGTGTGAGCGGTTTGGTTGAATCGACATTGCCAGCTCTTCACGGCCTTGCAACCGGGCTTCTGGCATAGGTGACCCATGTAACATTTGATCGATCGGCAAGCCCCGGCCCGAGTGCAGGGGTGTTGGAGGAGCATGTACCGCAAAACCTCAATGATCACGTCAGAGACATCGCTGTGGTCATAGGTACAGCTCATATCACCGCATTCTCCCGACAAATGGTAGCTATTGCAGACTTTGTGCTCCTTGGCTCGAGCGTGATATTCATCAAATGCCTCAGGCGATGGGTGGGGATAGTATGGGTCGATACGGTCGCCGTCTTTATTGACTGGAATGAATTCCTCTGTCTTGATGCTCGGCAATGGGAGCATGGATCTAAGGAAATCCTCCGAGCGGCCGACAACTGTAGGGGAAGACCACAGCTGTTTAGGTGAATCGCCTGAACCCGGATGCTTAGGAGGTGGCTGATGGTTCATTGACTGGTTAGGCATAACATGTTGCTTATTGCAGCCATTGCCGAACTTGCAAATACCCTAGGTCGCTGTCAGCCAACAACCTACTCACCATGACATGATGTGATCGGAAATAAGTACCTTCTGGAAGTGCTTGCAGACTGGCTTGGTAGTATTCCCACCATTCGCGCCGTTTGCGCCATTAGAAAGGTGGTGCACACCGTTTCCACCATTGAATTTGGCCGCAGTGGGAGACGCAGACGCAGCCGGGCCCGTAGGCGGTTTGCTGTTAACTAGAGGAGTAGACATGAACACCGAAGGCAATTCTCGGATAGGGAGATCCAAGGCCTCGAATTCACGATGAAAACCAGCAGCTTTGATGAGGGTGATACGGTCACTTCTGCCTCTATAGGGCGTCAGCAGGGAGCCGTATCCAGTGTCGTGGCAGCCGGCAAAATAGATATGGCGGCATTGATTGAGGTCCACAAAGAGACGAAACATTTCTTGAGATCGCAGCACATGTCAGTATAATAACAAGACTATTCTTGGCAAATAGTTCAGTACCTCTGATCTTGAAATCACTGCCTTCTTTCTTCTCTGCAGCATCGACATAATCGAAAAGTTCCTGCGCACGGGTAAATGACGAAGTAAATGGTGACATGGACCGAGCCTCATGGCCCATAAGCCCAGCTCGAGCTAGCGCCTTTGACAAACCGAGAACGTTTGCATAGACACGGACCATGATACGACACTGTTCTGCCTGCATTCCCATTGTCGAATGCATAAGTTCTTTGACAGAGTCACTCAGCTCGCGGGCTGCATTAATGCCACCTTCGCTACCATGCCTGAGGAAATGCTCTTTGAACTAAAGAGATGTCTTAGTTGATCGATTTGGATCCCGAGGAAAACAAGATAGTCTCACCAGATATCCGTCTCCGTCTACAAGAACAAGAACAAAAGGGTTACGGTCCTGGATGATTGTTAGATTGTTACCCCTCGGGCTTTCTGCAAGTTTATCATTTCCTACCTGGCCTCTGGCCTGTCGTTTGTATTTTTCTCGGCCTTCTTTAACCTCTTCGTAGTCGCTTTTGAGCGAGCTGTAATCATCTAACAAGCTCTTAAACTTGCCCAGCAAGTCCTGTAAATTGTCATGTTGCTTTTGTTGCTCTCGTGATAAAGATGCCAGGTGCCCATTTAAGGAATCTATATCAGAATCCCTCAGCATCTTGTCGGAGGTACCGGGACGGCATGTGCCAGTCCCACAAACCAAGTTGATTCAAAGCAAGCTGCCAGCATTCGATTGGGATTCGGAAGAAGAAGAGTCCCAAATTTCCAAGCTGTGAGGTGAGATGGAGAGCTATGGTGGGGAAATTTGTTTGACTGTTTGGCTCGTTGGGCGGTCAATGGCCGTTAGGCGGCATCAGGTGATCCTTGGCAGATAAACACGATCGTGGTGTCACGTGTCGCAGCCAAATGAGGACTAGCGTCACCGGTCGTTGTCCCCTATACGAGTTGCAAACAACGCATAGGGCTCACCATTGGTAGTCCCTACTTTGAAACCTTCCAATTTCCAATATTAGCTGAGACTGTAGCATCGTTTCCTTTTACCATG
Source organism: Penicillium griseofulvum (assembly GCF_001561935.1). Classification (NCBI taxonomy): domain Eukaryota; kingdom Fungi; phylum Ascomycota; class Eurotiomycetes; order Eurotiales; family Aspergillaceae; genus Penicillium; species Penicillium griseofulvum. Next base: position 109,961 of record NW_024467471.1, on the reverse strand, counting down.
TTTTTTTACACATCACTTGTCTCTGATAAGACTCCGACAGATGAAGTACAGAGATCCAAACATCATTATGCGAACATTTCGGGCCATCCTATGGCATTGTACATACTATCTATTCATACTAGTTCTAGTACACTAGCATACACTTGTTGCTTGATTTATGAAGAACTAATGATATGCAAAATCCCCTCCGTGTCTGTAGGAAATGAAAGGACAATTATAAGAGACGAACAATACAGGGGAGAGTAATTACAAGCAGGAACTGGCTTTATTAATTTGACCATAGGGAAAAGTACTCCGTATAAAACAGAGTTAATTGATTTGCCATATTTCAGGGGAATTCAGGCTGGAAGACCGTGCATCGTCATGGTCATGTGCGGTCAAACTAGACAAACAAAATCGACCGACATTACTGCGTACAGTCATCTCATTGTCATCTCTCTCTCTTCTTTCCTCTCATCCCTTTTTCCCTTTGTATCCTGCTGGAACGCTCGTCGGAACGCAACAATCCTAGTACTGGGGAATTGCCGAGTTCACTCTTTATCAATTGGACCGCAGTTCAATATGATGACGGACAAAGAAGTGGAAAACGCTGTTAGTGACCTTAAACGATATGTCGCCGAGCTACGAGCAATTCCCAACAAAGTCAGCAAGTTTCACATCTGCGACTCCGAAGGTGGGGGGATACTGGACTGGCGCATCCCTGACAGCCAGTCAGAGGTATTACGCTTCCATTCAGAGACCGAATTTCACAACTATCTCACTAGGGTTATGACGGATGATACTCCAAAGAAAAATGTCAAGTCACATGGCATCCCACACAAGATCGTTTTTACGCATGGTGATCTAAATCCTAGGAACATTCTCGCTGAAGATGGCAGGATCACCGGCATTATCGATTGGGAGAATGCGGGCTTTTTCCCTGAGTATTGGGAGTACACCAAGATGCATTACACAGTTCGCAGCTTGAGTCGGTGGCTAGTTGATGTGGTCGAACAAGTATTTGGGGGCTACAGAGATGAGCTGCACGTGGAGAACATGTTGTCTGATTTAACAGGTCCTTTTTAAACCCGACCTACGTAGGTCTAGGCTTCATATATAGCATGATGCAAATTTTCAATTTTGTTTACGATGCTGGTAGCATCATCCACCTTGTAACAGAATGCTATGGCCCCTTTAGGATTCGCGGGTTGATCGGTGGCTAAGTTGCCCGTGCATTGCTATATCAAATCTAAAGTGAGCATCATCCACATCATACGCTGCTATCCATGTCTAGTAGGTCAACTGCCTAAGTCAAAGATACTAACGATCTTTCTGGCCTACCAAAGACTATAGTAGCATCGTCAACTTCGTTTACAGCACCTAAAGTGAAAAGGGTGCCTCTCGCAACTCCCACTCTCAACTTCACATGCTCCGTCTGGAGATCCTATTGTAGGTGAGGATGGAGGCAACAATTTCACTGCTATTTCTACGGCGTCTCAGTAGCTGGGTTGGCCGGGGATATGAGAGGCGGAAGCATCCGCAGATCAACAAATTCCTCCACGACTCGTAGAATGGATTCAGTTGAATCAACAAACCCAAAGTATCCCAGCTTCTTGGCTTTGGCCATGCTGTCATTTGACTTCCAGTCAGCCCTATTGACATTCCGGATAGGCGTTTGCACTTACCTCAAAGAAATCGGAAAATTCATAGCCAGGGCAAAGTCAGTGAAGCCAAAGACCCGGTCAATATCCCTCAACTCCTTGTCAACCAATCCTTCCTTCTCCGCAATCTCCGCCCACGCCTTTTGAACCTCCGGTGTCTTCGCCCAGGTGGCAAGTCTGAATCGGAAATGGAACGCACCGGGTGGACCATAACCACGCGGTGGATCATGTGGCATGGTCACAGTCTCATATGAAGCTTCGCTGCTTGTATCGGGACCCTTCCAAGGCATCTGGAAACGCTCAGCGAGTTTCGGCCAGAACTTTCCCCATGTGAAGAGGCAGTCATCTGCTGCGTTAAAGATCTCATTTTTGGCTTGCTCGGTCAGTACAATCCACTCTGCAAGGTATCCATTTGCCCGTGCGCTTGAGATGGACACATTTGCCTCCCATGCTTCGACGTCACCGGGGTATTCCAGAGGCCGATTGAGATAATTTTGAACTGTGGCGTAGATTGCCAAGGGGTAACAGAGGTTCATGGCTGCATCTGGGACTGCTCCCGCAATGTGAGACGGTAGAGTAGTGTTCCAGCCGATTTGGTGTTTCTCAGCGAAGGCTTGCAAATAGTCTTCTTGGTCGTAGTAGAAGTTAGGTCCAGCCAGGACGCGAGGATCTGATTCCACTTGAGGGCAGCTGGTGGGACCTCGATGGATACCGTAATACTTGCCCCCCAGCTGTAGCAACACACGTTTGGGGATTGTGTTGTTCAACTCCAGGCTCTCGAGGAAGTTGACAAGAAGTTTTTCTCATTGATTTTAGCTGTGAATCAATTTTAATGGCGTTATATGAATATTCACTTACTGTTCACAACAACTAGCTCTTCTTGACTCCAAACTGTTTCTCCGGCCTTGGGCGTTGGTTGGGCATACGCAAAGAAGAAGACATAATCTGCACGAACTCCCCTCTTTGCTAATTCTGCCGCAATATTTTCCGGCGATTTCAATAGATCAACCGATATATGCTCGACATGATCGGGCCATGAACCATGCGGCGGTCTTCGAGACAGAGCATAGATCTTTTCCCACCGAGGAGATTCACAAAGGACCTTGAGCTGATGGTTTCCGGAAATACCATTCGCTCCGGTGATAATGGCTGTGAGGCCCTTAACATCTCCAGAGATGACCGGAAGACCGTGGTAGATATCTTTGGAGTGTATCTCTAACATGCTGAATTGCCGCAATTTTGTAAAGAGTCTATGAGGTGGGCAAGTTGACAATTTTCCTCGGTACTTATTATATCTTTGCTTCGCTTAAATGATTTCAAATCAGCTTTGATTTCAAATCAACTTTTGTTTTCGTTTCAATACGCTTGTTTTTCCCTTGAATTTTGTGTAACAATTACATTCTTAGGGGGCCGAACTTCAATTGGCAGAAAGAATCTGAGCTCTGAACATATCTAAGCATGTCCATAGCTCCCTAAGCATATTCATAGCTCTTTGCCACACGGTCCCAAGTTATCCAACTGCCACTTAATGAGTGAACCTACGGTGATCATTATATCATCTACTTACTTCGTCTTCTTAGCTACCTAATTCCTCCCCAACCTCTACTCAAACCGTCTTTCGCAATACTTCAGAACATCTCATGGCCATAGGTCGCTTGACGCACCTCAAAAGAATTTACCGATCAAGACCGGATAGCTGCGAGTACTAGGATCTAGTCAAGGTACCATTACATGTTTCAAGATTCGTAACCTACTTGGGGATATATATATGGGGTAAGTGTGGCCTAACTATGGTTTCTATACATGTTTCTTGGATTGACCCTCACCATTTTGACAGATACTATCTACGGTCAAAACTGTGTTTTCTTACACAACCATGAGAAAGCCACGAAAAAGGTTGATGTTGAGATCTAATTTCATAGAGCCAAGACAAATCGGGGTTGACACCTGAGATCTCTGGCAACTTAGCTTGGGGTGGGGCAACGCTAAGCCCATCTGGGTATGCAAGATCCCGAGGTCCAAAGCTCAGTTCACAGCCCCCACGCCTTGACACATTGAGTCTCGTCCGTATGTACCCTGCCATACCGGCTCGGATGAGAACAACCAGTCATGTATATGCACTAGACCCCTGGATAGTGCTATAATTATTCCTTTAAGAGTGCCTAAGAGCGCGCCTAGAAACCATGTCATACAAGGTGAAAGAATGGGTAATCAACGCGTGGGCAAAATGTGTAGCCAATAAAAGTGTTGCATTGTGACAAACTCACCCTTGCATCCCCATCGTTCAGCTTGTCAACTTGTCCTTCTTCTACCTGAACTGAATTTTACTCGGTGAGCCTACCTCTTAGCTCATGAAAGCAGTAGTAGACGCGGCAGTCGAACTATGGTATGTGGAGTGAGCTAGACACATACCTCGGTAGGGAATAAGGCAATATAAAGCGACACGCTAGTCAGTGCTGTGTGACTTATGATTGTACTAACCAGGTGCATCGAGTCGGTCGAATACGAGTCGATCTAGGATCGAGAACCCCCCACTAAGTACATACGCTAGCAGATCACGGGAAAGCCACGTATAAATACCTGTTTGTTGCAAGAAAATTTTGCTGCGAAATTATCAAATTGTGTACAGTTGACATCCATCTTTACATATCTACCTCCTGTCGCTAGCAAGAACCGAAGAGACAGTATTTGCAATGGCTGTTACACAAGGTCTCTGTGACCCCGCATTCAACCGCGTCCGTGAACTTTTGGAAGAAAGATTGACTTCGGGAGAAGAGATCGGAGCATCGCTGTGCGTCAACATCGACGGAAAGAATGTCCTCGATATATGGGGCGGTCATACAGACCTCGCCAAGTCGCGCTCCTGGGAAAAGGACACCCTAGTTGTCGTCTTCTCATCTAGCAAAGTAGTCAGTGCGCTGGCTGCGCTGATCCTCGTTGATCGCGGCCTACTAGATGTCGAAGAGAAAGTCTCCAAATACTGGCCAGAGTTCGCAGCCAACGGCAAAGAAGACACAAAAGTGTGGCACATCCTCAGCCACTCCTCTGGCCTGCCCCACTGGGACAAACCACTCCCTATGGAGTCTATTTACGACACCAAAACTTCGACTGAGATGCTCGCTGAGCAGGCTCCGTGGTTCAAGGCCGGGGAGGCATCCGGCTACCAGTTGGTAGACCATGGACATTTGATCGGCGAGCTGGTGCGACGCATCAGCGGCAAGTCGTTGAAGCAGTTCATTGCAGATGAGATTGCGGGTCCATTGGGTGCAGACTTCAGTCTCGGTCTTGCCGAAGAGAAATGGTCGCGCACGGCAGATATCATTCCTGGTGCTCCTGTGGAGCTGCCACCGGTCGACCCGCAAAGTGTTGTGGGTAAAGCCTTTAGCAACCTGACATTTAAGCCTGAGGACTCTGAGACACCCGGGTTCCGGGCTACTGAGATTGGCGCTGTGAATGGGTTTTCTAATGCGCGGGCGTTGGCCCGGATTGGTTCAATTGTGTCCTTGAAAGGAACGGTCGATGGGAAGCAGTATCTTGGACTGAAGACTATCGACCAGATGCTTCAGGAACGGGTTAGCGGCGTCGATTTAGTGTTGTTTATGAAAGTTCGATTTGCTCTTGGAGTGGCCCTGCCAGTGCCGGAAGCTGTCACCTTCATCCCCGAAGGGAACATTTGCTTCTGGGGAGGCTGGGGTGGATCTATGCTGGTCATGGATTTGGATCGTCGCATGACTGCTGCTTACACGATGAACAAGATGGGGTCAGGGATTATGGGCAATGAGAATGTCAAGGCGTACTTCGATGCGCTTTATGAAATTGTGGGAGAGAAGAAACCTTCTGTGTCCGTATGATGTATGAATGTATGACTCTCGTTTGCACAAATTGAACAGTCGTGGGCATAGTGTCATTTTCAAAAATTAAGCTATTACTGCCTTCTTCTGCCGTTTACCTATAACACCGAGGAGGAGAAAATGTCTTAATGATAGCTGAATATAATACCCGAGAAGACTACCAACTAGGCTAGCAAAAAGGCCATCACAAGGACGCATCAGCAAGCGACTATTCTGTAGTGTGATTAAAACAAAAACCTTCCTACATGTACCCAACAATCACGTTATGCATTCACAGATATCTAGGTACTTTAACATTAATAATCCGACATGGTGATCGCATCATTGCTCAACCAATATGCGATCAGGTAGACTTCTTGGCCTTGGAAACTTGGTACTTGCTACCACCAGTCGTCTCGGTAAACACTAGCTCATCTCTCTCCCATACCAACTCCACCGCAGCACCTGCGGGGCCGGCAAGAACAGTCAACAGAGCAATCTTAACCAGCAGACTGGGCCAAGATACAGTGCTGAGGATTTGTTTGTGAGCAACGGTATACAGCGAGATAGCCCAAATCAGAACACCTGTAGAACCAATTATATGGTCCCATCGAAGGAAAGCATGGACGCCGTCACCGACATTATCAACAGTCAACCCAGACCAAGGGAGAGGAATCGAGAAAACATTAGTCGGGTGTAGGGAGCCCAGGAAGCGGTCTTCAAACAGAACCGGCACTATGACGGTTGCCAAAGAGACAACCCATGACACAATGTGCGACAGAGATGCATTGACAAACGCAAATGCGTAGACCCAGCGCAAGCTAGACATGGTTACCCGGCTGTTATTTGAGAGGAAAGGAGATAATGTAAAGTAGGCAACCGTGGTCAGAATAGACACGTAGGCGGGCCAGGGATGCCAGATGGCAATGGCGATCTGCTTTAGGTCCACAGAAATCACAGAGGGGGCGGGCAACGCCATCACCGCGGTCGGCACCATGTATCCGACAACAAAGATCAAGGGCAGAGCTGCGAGAACTGCTCGCGGGACGCGGATATTATCTGCATCAGGACGGCGCGCAGTGATCGAGCAGCCCAGCTGAAGACCACATGTCAGTGGGATCCCAAAGGCAAAAGTGAATACTTGAGCGATGAGGCCGAATATTGTGGGGCTGAATCGATTAGTCCGCTTATCATTCAATATATAAGGAATCAATTTATGGGGATAACATACTACGCGGCTATTGTGCCAGAATTTCCCTTTCTCCAAGATTCTAAAACGATCAAAGTCCAGGTTGCGCCGAATGTACCACTAAATCCAACACCATGAAGTAGCAGACCAGGGTTGTGGCCATCGAGTGTCGGGTAAAAGAATACAGTCAAAAGGGCGAGTACGTGGTCGACTGCCTCGATCCCCGTGTAGACTGTTCTCAAGGGCGCGTTAATGCTGGGGAGGGTGCCGAATTCGAGGGATTTGCGAGCTAGCGCATCGAGCCCATTGATGGAAGCGAAATAAAAAACTGTGTAGAACACTAACGCGCTCAAAGAAAATAGTACGTATCTCATTGTGAAGTTGTGTAGAGTAAGGGAGATACCTACTCCCGAGGTCTGGGGTAGCCGGGAATCCTACGGAATGCTAGGTCGAATCGAGAAGTTATAAATGGCGATCGCAGAACTTGGGACTTAGTTTCTCCGTAACCGCTATTTGCCGTAAAACCCAGGGATGGATACGAAGGGCTGTTGATTTACTAACCGCTCTGACAAATTGTATTAATATACGCACATTCTTAACATTGGAGACATGTGATCTCGGAGCTTGATTTCAGTCTTGACTTAAAATTCCCACTAGGGTTTAGTGGTAATATATTCTGTATTGTTTCCACGGTATTACACCATACATAGTACTTGTAATTATCTGTATTTTAAGGAGTTGGATGGACTCTGTTTTAAACGTATTATCCATGACATCAGCCAGGAAGTTCCTAGAAGTCTCGTCTAACAGTCTAACACACGAGGGATCCATGTGGTCATATTAGAGGAAGTAGACTAAGGATCAAAGCGAGTGTGGTTTCTCAAAGGGAGGAGGAGGGTAAGAATATCTCAATAGAGCTACCTACATGTGTAGGGAGAGACCTGTTGACTGCTGTTAATAATATATGTCTTCGGTCCTAGCCACGTGTTAGCTACCCTGGGGGTTCCCTTCGGCCATGATGTAAGTTAAACATTCAAGCAATTTGCCATCCCTCAGCTACTATGTCGTCAAGGTTAGCACTAAGGCAGTTTCTCTCCCCATCGTAGAGCTGGAAGAACCCGGTGACTGCGCCGTCATCGCAGTTAACAATTGGTGCTCCACAGACACCATCAGCAATTGATCCGTTCACAACTCCCCAAATTCTCCGGAGGGTATATGACTGCCACTGCTGAAAAGGAATTTCGGGGTGTCCAGGCGGACGCATAGGCTTCTCATACCGTCTCGCAAATGCGCACAAGCTTAGTAAACCTGAACTCATACCGTCCACCTCAGCCCATGAACCTGGCTTGACATATGTGCCTTCTAACAAACCCCGCGGGGGTTCTGCCTGAAAATAACAGGTGTTTCTAAACTTCGCAGACACGGCAGGGGTCATTTTAACTAGACCAATATCCAGCTCAGGTCGTGTGTCAATCACGTCTCCAATCTTGTCATGGTGAACATACGGGTGATAAACTTCGCCAGAAAAAAGGAAGGCGTGGTTTGCGACAGTCAGGACCTCTTCTCCCTTCGAATCGCGGAGTTTTACTCCAGCAGACGAAGCGCTAGTTGCTGACTCATAACGGGAGCCTGGTAAGCCATAACCAGACTCTACTCGGCAACCAGGTGAAAGGAATGACTCTTGGAGGTAATTGAAATGGTCTTGAGGCAACGGTCCGAAACTGGTTACGGATTCGCTTGGATCAAGTTGTCGGGCCCGGGTAAGATTTTTTCTGGTCTCGTAAAACGGGCTTTGTAAATGATGGTAGAGCGCTGTACGTCCAGCAACGACTCCCGGGAGTGATTGGGGTTCGTAAACACGTCCATCGCCGCACTCAAGCTCCACAACAGTCCATGAAGGTAGATACGTAACCGCCCGTACATTGGCAAGCGGTTCTAGGGCTTTGAGAAAGGCGACGCTGTCCACATCTGAGGGAAATTCCATTGGCGGCCAGTGTAGATCAGGGCAAGGGTCCGGTAGCCGTGGGTTAGGATAAGGTGCATCGGGAAGCGGCTCAGAAAAGGTTTCGCCAGTTCCAACAAACATCACTGGCATACACCCTAGTGTAAGAGGAACCGGCTTTGGTGGGTTGTCGGTCTCAATACAAATGATCCAGCCAGTGTGCAAAAGCTTTCGATCATCAAACTTATTATGAATCCACTCAAATTCGTTTCTCGTCGGCACACGATATCGGCGGTTTATTTTATCCCACAATGTGAAAGGGGCCTTGTCATTCATGTGCCTAGCGCCCCAGCCACCTGGGTCTTGCCATCTTTGGGGTTCTAGGTGAGCATAGGGGGTAACTAGTTTCAGATGCTGGGTTATTGATCTCTCACGAAGGGGGCTTGTTGCGGAGTCCGTGTATATGTCTATCCAGGGTGAGCTTTCCTGGATTCGTTGTACCTGTGGTGATTCTCGGACGGCCATGATGGAATAAAATCTGTCTTAAGGTAATGTGCAATTACAAGGAGTTGCTATGGGATGATAAGTTGTCTTGTAGATTGTTGAGGGGGACCAGGAGGGATCATCATTGGGTAATTTCCTATTACGTAATCCAGTGGACAGGCCCCGGGGCCCGGGGTGAGGGATTCGTCCCTCTTTCCATTCTTTTGTTTGAAGAGACCGGGATATCAGACAGAATCGGGAGTTTTAATCAATTCCCTTGTTACGTAAAATCATCTTTTTTCTTTTCCCAGAGATACTACAGCACATTCCCCCGTTGATTGGGACAGAAGTAGTCAGCTTTGGTGGACAAGTGACGTCTGAGGGAGAAAGAGGAGACCGTGGTGACGGGACCAAGCTTCTTATCGCGAGCTACTCCTTATAGCTGACAGAGTTCTAGACGTCAAAGATCAGGGAAAGGGTCGTAGCACAGCCACTATCTATTCTAAGGTCGATGGTTCCGATACTCTTCATGCTAGTGACTCCTGGTTGCAAGCTCGAGGCATCATGGCCTCTTGGCTATGGTGATCGATGATTGTCTGAAGGATCGCAACGGACAATACTCCCAGTACCGCGATAACTCGACGACCACTACTGATGTTATCATCAACCCATATGCCACTTAATGAGGGGTCAAAATGTGGATCGTTCTACGGGATTGGGATTCGTGTTGGAATCCATTCAACATTTGATTCTACCACTGTATTTATTATGTACCCAAGTTGGAATTTATTTAACATTCGATTCCTTCACTGCTGTATAGATCATGTCCTGTGGGTACTGTGAGATGATAAAGGCCTCGGTGTCAAATCAATGTAGTTTTCTCCGTTCTCTCTCGGCCTTCTCCCACGGAACAACCCAGTATATGTACGTATAATTACGGGAAGACGAAACGATGTGTGGTATTAAAACAATATGATCATTCCCGTGGCATGTACAAACACCCCTGAAAGACACCATAGGGTGTGAATAGTAAGTCAATAAATACATAAATGAAAATATACAAAATGAACACATCCGCTGTAATGCCATGCAAATTAAAATCACAACCATACCGCAACTCCCCTCCTTCATCCTCCAAATATATACTTATTTACTCAGACTTCATTGGTGCAGTGGTGGGCTCATGACCCTTCTCAAGAGGCACACGTTCTTCGGACCCGGAAGAGAAAGAAGACACAGGCTCACCAGCTGCAACTCGGTCCTCCGCGTACTCCTCATCGGCCTTCCAGAAGTCCTTCTTTCCATGGGCAGCCCGGTTAACCCAGGGCGGGAGGAAACCGCCCTTAATCTTCCAAGACCAAGGATCAGACTCATCCTTGTTCGGCGGGACGATGCGACCTCCGGTGATCTTCTCAAGGCACCATGTGAAGCCGTTGAGGGTGATGTAACTGGTGATACCAGCAATAAGACCGTAGGCAATGCTGTATGTGAAGGGCATGATAGCGATGGTGAGGAATGCGGGGATTGCATCACCGTAGTACCGCCAGTTGATGTCAGCGGCAGCCTTGGCCATCATCGCACCGACAATCACGAGTGTGCAACCCGTGGCCCAAGGTGGAATGGAAGCGAAAATCGGGGCGAAGAATACTGCGACAAAGAATGCAAGGCCGGTGACGCATGACGTCAGACCGGTTTTGCCGCCTTCCGAAATACCAGCGCCGGACTCGACGAATGCTGTGACTGGAGGGCTGCCGAGAAGGGATCCAATCGAGATGGAAATTGCATCAACCATGTAGGCCATGGCACTGCCTTCGAAATCCTGCGTCGCCTCGTTGATTGCGCCGGCAAATCGAGCCATGGAGTACATTGTACCTGTGGTATCCAGGATATCGACGTACTGCAAAAATGTTAGTCATGAACTTGTGCCTAAATAGAGAATTTGTGACATACCAAAAACGTGATGAAAGCTAGTCCAAACTGGCTGCCCTTGCCAGAGAGGTTCCAATCCTGGGCGAGCAGAGTATGCCTGATAGGATGGAAAGTGACGACTTGCTTGAAGAAATCAAACTTGCTGGTTCCGAGGTCGGTATAGGGGAAGAAAGTGACGGGTGTAGTGCGGGGCCAAGAGATAATAGAAACCAACAAAATGCCAATAATGACAGCACCCTTGATACGGTACATCATGAGCAAAGCCGTCAGAATACCACCGCAGAAGATACCAATCCACATGGTGGGATTGCGCATCTTATCGCTGCTATCGCACAGGCCGGTCTTTTCGTTGAAGCTGATACATCCAGCCAACTCAATGGGAGTGTCGACACCACCCTGAACCAATCCAATACCAGCACTATAGGTCAAACCAATCAATGCGAGGTAGAGACCGATACCGACACCAGTTGCGAGTTTGATGGATTTTGGCAGCGCACGCGCCAGCCATTGGCGCATACCGCACAACGTCAAGCCCAGGAATACCCATCCTTCCACGAAGACAGCCGTCAGAGCAGTCGAGTATGAGACCATGCCGGAACCACGAGGTCCAACAACAGTGTAGGCAAAATAGGCGTTCAATCCCATTCCAGGTGCGAGCGCAATAGGCAGATTGGCGAAGAAACCCATGCAGAAAGTCGAGAGAGCGGCGATGGCGGCGGTGGCGGTGACAAGATCACGGTTGATTTCCTGAGTGCACATAGCGTATTCGGCATTGTGTGCACAGAAATCACCCATGTCTTCCTCGGGACACACGCAGGTTCCACCAGTTATAGAGGTAATATTACTGTTAACGGAGATGATGTATGCCATGGCGAAGAAGGTGGCGAGGCCGGCACGAAGTTCAGTGAAGAAGTAGCTTCCCTTCCTCTCTCTAGGCTGAAAAATGTGTCAATGCATTGCGCGTGGTATTGACGCTGCGGTCGCACGTCACATAGCACGCAGTATCACTTACATGGCCACAGCCCTCCAGACGAAACCATTTCCCCACCGGACTGCGGGCAACCCGCAGGTTGGTGTTATGCACCCAGTTACTGAAAGCCATTCCGAGATGCTATCACGTATATGGATACAGCGAATTCCGAAGACGCTGTCGTCGTTGAGACGCAGTATTTAAGGATGTTACAATAGACGTAGGAGTAGAATATAGGTTGAAAAAAAGAAATGGGTAAATCTCAATCAGGTCTCTCGGCCAACCACATTGTGCTGATAAGAGATCGAAAAAAAAGAAAAAAAAGAAAAAAAAGAAAAAAAAGAAAAAAAAGAAAATTCGCCTCTGCCACTTCCAGCTTATTCTCCGGTTCTTTGGGCACTTGGCGGCTTGGCGGGAGATGTTTCACCCGTGAGATGCCGTATCGAAGCCCTAATTGGTTGTACGTTTGCCGACAGCATGGTCCATGGGTCAACGCTCGGCAAGCCGGCGTGGAAGATGTCAAAGAAAAGAAACATGAAATTGTTATTTCTAGATGAATAGTCAAGTGGATAGTTCAGAAGACACAAAATTTTATGAACTGCCAAGACCCCGATGCCATGCGGTCAAAGCTCTTATCTCATAAATTAGATGTGTCCCGAGGTGATTGAAATGTGCAGTTCGCGATAAGCGGAGGAACCCGATGACATAAGTTTAATCTGGAGAATCAGATTTCAATATTCCAACTTTGCATAGCTCTAAGATATCCGGGGAACGGCCATATCCGATCGTGTGTTATCAATGAATCTCACCCGCAGATATCGGGCTTATTCGGTCTGATGGCCTCCATCAAGGTGCTTACATTGATAGCTTCCCCCTCGAACCCGGGGAGACTAAAGGGGATGGGTCAGCCTATGCCCATTGAGGCGCTATGCCACGTGCATGTGCGAACTCCAAGCTACGGGGCACCACATAATCAATTCGCCCGTCTCGTATTGATTTCCTGGATATACGCAGAGTAGTATATCTAGCTAATCCACATTATGGGCATCCACCATTGCTCGCTAAAGTGCAGCGCACGTGATTGGCGACTAACTAGCTATGTGTGAGCTACCTCCCTAGAGGGCTTTCAAGTTCATCCAGGTGGAAGTCTTTGTTCATACTTTAGTGTCGTCGGCAAACAATAACTAAAAATAGTACTAATATCAGCTACATAGGGGCATCCTTCGGATGTCAAGATCAATGTCATATATTCTAGGTTATTTCGTACATTTTCTCCTAACTATCCGATGTCTAGCTTGTCATTTTCCATTGGTGTAATAATAAATTTGCTGTTACTTATGTGGGACAGCTATTCGAGTAGACTGTCAAGTTTCCGTTGGTCAATGCTACAAAAAAGCCGCAAGATCGCAGCTCTACAACCCCTACCTGTTTCATCCATTTTTAAATAAGTCAGCCCTATGGAGTAGGCAAACTTGATTTATGAAAATGTAAAACACGAAAGACGCAATACACAGATTCAGTCGACCCTTTCGACTTTCCTGCAGGGGCTGGCTCGAGGATTGGAGCAAATTTAGGCCTCTTGCGTAACGCAGTTCCCCACTTAATATATACCAAGAAATTGAAGCCTTGCATATTAACAGCATAGAACGAAAGGTAAGGCATAACCAGAGATGGGATTTTTGTTGCATTAACTGTAACAAAAAATAATCATAATCCGTAGGGAGTACTGGGACGCTGACGGTGATCTCCCGAGGTAAGAAAAACAAGCTCATCGAAATATGGGCCCCGGAAACAAATAAGAATAAAAGGATAACGTGAGAAACATAAACTGCATTTTGTCCGCTAAGAAGGGTGATCTTCAGTGCCACTAGAATTATGGAGCTTGTTCTTTTCAAACCCTAGCTAGTTTCACTTGGGCAAAGCCCATTAACACTTAGCCCTGCGGTGTTATGCGTTAATGTTAAGTTGAGCGTCAAGAACAACGAAAAGAAAAAGTTTCCTATAAATATATATATTGTTTTCAATGTGCCTCCACCCTCTCGATATGCACATCAGATTCTCTAGGGGCCTGTGGGAAACCCGAAACAGATGATTCACCTCTCGCCAAGCCCAGAGGAACATTTGTCTGACAGGGGCTATATGAATCGACGTATCGGCCCTAGTTTCAAGGGGTTGGCATGACCCTTGTACCCTGTCAGTTGTATTGAAGCGTGGGGCCACCACCAAACCAGCAAATGGCAATGATGGCAACTGGCATGCTTAGCCTCGCACGACCCTAAAAAGGATTCCCCGAAGCCCAATTGCGAACCATCTAATACTTTGCGTTGTCCACCCATCACCACCCACTTTATAAATACATAAGCGCTTATTTTCCTGAAGACAGGTGTGTACTCCTCGGTGTCGCCTAAATACAAAAGACTACCCATGTCGCTGTTACGAAAACTATGGATTAAACAACCCCACGGGATGAGGCAATCTAAGCGCACCCCCTACGGGGCTGTACCGGTCGAGGAAAGTCACAAAAATCCAACGTCTTCATCGGAATTTCATTATTATACAACAATCGACCTTCCCGAGGCTGGCGAACAGAAGCCCCGACCACGGCCTCTCAAGCTCTCTCAGTTGGACAGATTTTCTCGTCTACTATGGGACTTGATTCTTGCCATTATAGCCGCGCTCTTCATTGTGTTCGGTGTATGGGTTTCTTGTGTCGATGGAAAACCTGCTGGCCCAGACTCCATGGGCGCCAAGCTATTTGAGGTGTCTCAATATGTTAGCTACCCCGGTCTTAGACCCGTCCTTAATGATGTCAGATCTAGCTGACACCATTTTCATCTTAAAGGCACCCACTGTGTTCCCAGTTCTTTTTGCCGCCATTGCTGGTAGCAGCATCAAAAGTGTCGCATCGTGGCGCATCCAGACCACTAGGGGAGCAACCATTGGGCTTGTAGAGCAATGTCTCGGCAGCCAGACTATCACAGGAGCCATTCTCACTCAGATAAGGCTCCGAGCTGTGAATCTTCTAGCCATATTCACCGTCCTGCTATGGTGTCTCTCTCCGCTGGGCAGTCAGGCTTCTCTCCGGGTGATTTCCATCGTCCACAGTTACCCAGGGAACTCGATCGACTTGACCACTTTGAGAACCTTCATCCCATACCAGTACGGCTACGGCCAAGGGATAGCGGAAGCCGTTACATCAGTCGCCAACCCCATGATTGCTTCCCTATCTGCAGCCTCGCTACTGGCAAACCGCAACCAAGATCTCTGGGGCAACATCCGCTTTCCTGTAATCGAGAATCTTGAGACAAACAATACAAATTGGATGAACGTGCCCGAAAATGACAACATGACATACGCATCCCTTGTTGGTGTACCGGTGATTGGCTTACCAAGCTCTGGAAACACATCATTTACCCTCCCAGGCTCGTATCTATCCATATCCTGCCCTGTCTTTGACACGATACACCAATTTAATTTGACCAACTTCACTGCGCCGGGTGCTCCATCTCCCGGTAACGGCGACGACTGCGGCTGGACGAGTGCATGGGGTGGGCTCCAGTTCCAGCTCGCCATCTCGGAGCCATGTTCAAACTCACTTAATGCATCAATCTCGAGGACCCGAAATGCTCGTAAGCTTATATGGGAATCATGGGATAGTGGTAGTGCAGGCACTCTTGAGAATCGATCTCCCATCACACGAGCGATATGTGACCTCACCACGACCTATGTCGATACCAATGTGACATGCGAAAGCTTAGCCAAGAGTCAGTCTATTAATACTTGCAACCCGTCCTCCGCTCGCCGGTCGGTGGATGAGTCCCATTTCCACAAGAACTGGACTGTTTTCGACGTCAATTTGCCAGGAGATGCTAAGCTACCCATGAACTATAACCAAGGATTCTTGTTTATTCTCACTACCTTGTTTCCTCACGCTGAGCAACACGGTGGTCTACAGCCCGTGATTGGATACTTTACCGACCCTTACCACGCTGTCGGAAACCTTGTTGGCGATAGTCTTATGTCGCCTGAGACCATCACACCGGAAGTCTTTGGAACGCGTCTATCGCAGCTCCTCAATTCCGTCCTATACCTAGGAATTAACCCCTCGGCATTCACAGGCTCCGTCAACTTGACGAGAATCAGACAGGATCGAAGCCAAGGCAAGGATATCCCTATCGAATTGACAGCCCGAAATACCCATCTGCAAAATATTGTTAGGTGCAACCGTCCATGGCTCGCCGTCCTCATCATTTCCTCGGTGGTTATATTCTGCTTTGCACTAGTGGGTGCCTATCTCCACATGATAACGATCGCTCCCGACCTGCTAGGGTCGATCTCCGTTGTCCTGTTGCAAAATAAAATCGAAGGAATTGCCGGATCTTCTACGTGGTCTTCAGAGGAATGGTCCAAAAATATGCGAGATACGCGATTATGGCTTGGAGATGTTCGGCCTGATGCAGACGCTGGGTGTCTGGCTCTCACCACGGCCACACAAGATGTTCCTCCTGGCTCGATAAGGGGAAGATTGTATCATTGAGTTAATTGATGCATGAATAGAGGATATATAAATTGGAACTCTGGAGGTGCTTCACGCTTTCGCTTTGGGAGATCTTGTAAACGCTGGGGCACTGGACCTCAGGTATCTAGGAATTATTCCAGGGTGGCTAATGAGATAAAAAGATAAAAGTCGAAGAAATTGTTTCACAACAACAATAATAATTATATGATGAAATTCGCCAGTAGCCTCTTCCAACTTTAGATCTTGCCTACCCGGGGCAGGCCAAGTATTACATAATGTCGTTTCGGTGCCTTGGTGCCTCAGACAACACACCCCAGCTAGGCAGTTCAGGAAGCTCTGCTCTTTCCTGATACAACTCTTGGTCCCCGACCGGAAATTAGAGGACACAATTTCATGTCTTGAGGGTGACGAGAAGGAAGCGTTTCTGGATCTCATCAAGGGAATACTTGTCTGGCATCCAGATATGAGAAAAAAAGGCAGATGAACAGGCGAAACATCCTTTTCTTCAATCAAAGCAAACAAGTGCTTGAGTTTGCAAGCTGCTTCTAGCTGGATGACTGGAAATCATGTCTGATCAACTTGGCGGTGCTATCGCCACTCCTACCTCGTCGAGGAAACATCTAAATTTACTCGGCATAATTTTCATGTTAGGCAAAGTGTAAAGATGCATCCTTTCCCAGGAAGCCTTCCGGACTGTGGCTGGCCAGCCCAAAGCTGCTGGGGTTTGTGCCGACTATGTTGCCTTTGCCTGGACGGCAAAGAAATACATATGTTGCTTGTACCGCACATTTTCATATGGCTAACTTTGTAGCTGGAAATAATGCACACAGAGATTGATATCAACAATTTCAAACGCAAGCCCTAGTGCACCACCATAAACTCCAAAGGGAGAAAAAAGCTCCAAAATATCGCTCGCTAGTAGAAAAACTGGACCAGATACACTCAACACAAACAAAATCTCCATCTGACAGAAAGCCGCACAACCACGCATGGCATCTCAAACCATATGATAAGGCCGTTTGATGGTATACCCATCCATTTCACTGACTGGGCTGCTACCCAGTTCGGCACTCCCTTCATCACCAACCAACTCTACAACTCTAGATCCGGGCACAGGTCTGAATCGTCGTACTGATTGTGCTTCCTTCTCTGCCATGGACTCTGCTGCCTTCTCTACAACCGTAGTTCCGCTCACTGATGATCCAGCAGCATTCGCCTCATGGGGCCCGTAACCACCGCCTTGGCGAGCAGCTGCGGCCTTCTTGTTCTTCTTTCTCATAAATATGAAAATGAAGGCAACAATGATAGCAATAGCAGCTATAACACCAATCACGATGCCTGCAATAGCACCTCCGGAGAGTGATGAGCCGGACCCGGTGTCGGTATTGGCTGCAGAGGCAGCCGTGGACCCGGTAGGAGTTGTGGATGCGGATACCGATGCCGCGGTTGAAGAGGGAGATGTGGATTTGGATGCCGTTGCTGTTGCTGCTGCTGATGTAGACGACGGTGTCAATGCGAGCGTAGAAGTTTTGCGCTTGGCCTCAATTTCACTCTCGAGCAGGATATCGAAAGACAAAAATTCTTTACTAGCGCTTTTTCCCCACTTTCCACACGAGTATCCCGCCCTGGATTCACATTCGGCGTCGTTGTATATGGAGACACATAGACTCGATCCCTCAGGATCCCAGGAGAAAAGCTTTCCCTTCCCGATTGTGGCTTCCGTGCATTGCTGTTCCTCTTCGCCGCGGGAGATTTGAGTATCACCGGTTGTGTTGGTGGTTTGGAAGGTCCATGCGCTGGCTAGAGGAACTAGGAGAAGTGCGTGTAGTGGGAGCATCATGACGACGTCTTTTGAAAAGTGACTCTAAGTAGAATGAGAAAATATTTTGGATTAGGCTTTCAGCCGTTAGGGGTCTGAGAGGGGAACATGTCAGTAATATAAATGTGCAGATACCCAAATTTCTTGATGAATTCGGAGAAAATAAAGCTCGTATTGAAATGAGCCTCGCCTTCTCCGTATGGTGGGGTCTCTTTCGGTCTATGCGTGGACCAGTCAAGGCCTTTGCGTTTGGACCCTGCAATGATTGCAGCGGTCGATCAATACTGTCTATGGAATTAAACGAGGGAAGACCAAGGAGCTAATTTAGATGCAGATTAACACGGACTTTGCCGCATCTCAAGGGAGATCGCTTCGGCATGAATTTAGCCGTGAGGGTAGGTACTCAAACTGCTTCATCACGTAGTCATCGCCAAAAGCAGCTAAGCGAGTCTGGTGTTCAGCTCTGCTAACAATATTTATGCAGCGGCTGTATGGCATGAATACAATATGCAGCTCAAGAGCTGACATATGGTGGCTGACTATTTCATAGAATACGGGGTGCAGCGGTCCCATGCGAATACTTCGTACTATTCCTGTCAGAATGATAGTCTAAATAGAATTATTTTACTCCATACCTATTTCTGTCCCCATGCTGCGAATACTACCTATAATATGGGGTCTCGGCATGCAGCCATACTGTCTATGGGAACGGTGATTGGTGCCCTGCGGGCCGAATACGAGGTGATGGCGTCCAAAAAAAGAATTCAACTCGTGAACCATCGGATTGTCCAATGTATTGTGTACGAAGACACAGATACTTGCAATGTAATAACTGTTGAGTTAGCGTATAAAGGGTTCGTTTTTCTCTTTCTCTTGTCTCGTAGATGAGCATACCCTTGACTCTTGAGTAGCCAAGGCCAAGAGACCGCCAAGGGCTGTGGGACCCAAATGCTTGGTGCGGATTGATGACCGCGGTTTAGATTTAATTTCCACTTGCTTGAGCTTCTGATAGAAATTATTATAACAAATCGAATCCGTTCAACGGAGCCCGAGGTAGTAGGAGATTAACATTGTGCCCATTATTAGGGTTCTTCGGGAGACCATTTTGGGGATAGAACACGATTATCGGCACAGGGATACGAACATCCCAAGGTTCATGATAACAGTGAACAAAAATCGCAATCGAGTTCTATCTTTGGATGTCACTTACGATCTCTTTCCTCTTCGGTAAGGCTAATACTTGGTGCCACATGCAAAATAGTAGATCAGCTGTGGATCCGCGAATCAACTGCACCATCTGATTGTATGTGTTGTTTGCGAATTTCATTGGTGATGAAAATGGAAGAGAATAGTGGCTTTTGAAAGTTGTCAACAATTCGCCCAGTTCATGCTGCCAGGTATGACGTAAAAACACAGTTTCAAAGGTATGATGCACACAAAGTCGTTGCTGAAACATTATATTTGGTGGCCATCGCTCTCAAGAACTGTCATTGTTCAAGTTTGTTGCAAGGTCACATATTTGCCTACCCTTGTGTATTTATATGACAGACACTGTGGCCCTGGCTTTCTAAAAAGCCCTAGTCAAACTGAATTAGGGTATCACCAGGCACCCGATGGGCCGAGCGTAGAACACCTGGATGATCAATTGGTGACGCAGCGCTAACGTGTGTCCAGACTTGTTAGATTGTGGTTACCTGTCGTGCCGCCATATTCTGGTGCTTCAGTACACACGAGCACAACCTTCTTGTATTCATAGGCATTGAAAATAGTGATCCGTCAGAGTAGATCGGCCCCTCAGCCCAACATGACGCTGTACATATGGAGAGAACTCATTTTTCGGGATCGGAGCTACACGGAACGAGTCGTCTGGTATGCTGAGTCTTTCAAATGCAATAGCCGCGGTAGAAGATGACCGGGAATCCAATCAAATTTGGAGCCTGTCTCCTGTTGGAAGTCAACTAGGTACGATGCAAGGTACCAGGGCAGTCGGCATCATTGATTGGCAATACTCCATCTCCGTCGCGTGCCGGAGTATGAGCAAATCCCATGCTGGAAAGCCTGACCACTTGTCGCAAGATTCCTGACAATATCACCATCTTCTGCTGGAGTCATCGCTGACCTTACAGCGCGATCCGCCAGTCTGAATCCCATTGTTCTTAGAGTTCGTTCTTTTTGGTAGTATTGCTGTCAGTGTGATAGGAGGTGTGTCTCCGCACACCGTCGACACTCGTGGATTTCGAAGTAAGTGTTATTCCGTTACTGTAGTTCTGATACAGCGAAACCCCGGGCCTGCACGATTGCTGATATTCTTTCTTTATAGTCGAGTCATCGGTTGATATAGCCATAAGTCCGCAGTATCCAGTGAGCATGTGCCCCTTGATCGCAGGCAGTTGAGTTATCTGCACGAATGATGTAGCTGACAACTCCATTGTCCGGCGGGCGACTAACGTCCGAAACAGAAATTCACTTCTGACATACTACCATTCCGATATCATGCCACCGATCAAAGTAATCCATGCCACCAAGTCCGCATCTCAGTCTCTCCATTCGATTGTCGAAAGAGGCAAAAAGGGAAACTGGGCAAACAGGAATCGTGGGGTCGTGCTTGTCTTCTGTATCGTCTTTCTCGTCGTGGTCGGGGTCATGGCACTCTTTGCATACCGACGAATGTTGAAGCGGAAAGCCGACAAGGAGTCCTATGAGACGACGCGTGATTAGTTCATCCTACGATCTGCGCCCTCGTCATCAAAGACCACCATTAAGGCGAATTCGGACGTTATGACCTTGCTATAGCCTGGAGCTGTGTCCAGTGTTTTGGCTGGTAACCTGGGATAGTTATCGTGCGCTGTGTTGTGTGTTTGTGTCTGCGTGTTGAGGTTGGTAATGGCTATTGTTAGTTCACTTGGGAGAGCATGCCCGAAGTCTAAATGCGAAGAATATGATCAACTTAGATAACGTTAGGGATCAATAGTAATCAATAATACGAACCTCGGTTTGCTCTGCAACGAAAGAATCTCTGCCATTTGTATTTTCAATGTATTATTGGCTGTGTTTCACCGCGGACTCAATGAAGGCATTATTCTCGACTCATATTTTGTGATGCCTTAGCATGATCCCAGATGATTGCACGGTCTGAAAACCTCAGCCAGCTATAGACTAACAAAAGGGTAATGTACGAGGAAAGAACCCAAACCCCTAGGTTCCGATACCCTGTGGTTTCCCTGTCTCACCAACCCCAAAGAAGTTACGCCTCAACATGGAGTTTAGCTAATGAGGGGTTATCACCTGTTCATACATATATCAAGGCATGTTGCCTAAGCAATAATCAAGCCCTGATTGCTCTGTTGACTGCTCCAAGAATTGAACCTGTCTGGTCCATGCACATTGCGTTACTCTATCTAATATTATACGCCGCCTGTCTTACCCTCGGACTATGGAAAACATGGTAGAATACCGTAGACGAATGTTAAATTCAGTATGCTCATTGACTTACTATTTCTAGCCCTATTCCCAATGTAAATCATTTGCAATCCCATATTTGAGGTCATCTTTTACATCAACTCATATGTCGAGGCTGGTTATAGGCGGATTGTATAGATGGCACAAATGGTATCCCACTTTCCGTGGACATCGATTGTAGACCCTCTACAGATTGAGGCTTCTCTGTGCAACGAAAAGCAGTAACAGTATAGAGAAGTAAAAGAAACTCTTTCACTACTCGATTGATTGAAACAGAGGAAATAATCTAGGGGGAAAAAGGAAAACTCGAAGGATTCACGTAAGTATAACCACTGTGCGTGATTATATGAGAAATGTCTGTAAATTTCCCTGTTTCCTGTGTGCATCTGCACCTTGTACAGAACCAAATTTGACCTCTCTTAGTGCCGGTCAATTATTTTTCTCACCTCTCTAGCGGCATTGTGGATGCGTATCTGGCCATTTCACTTTCGCACAGATCTCCTAACGACAATAATCTATTTGTCCCATCGAGCCACCGTATTCCTAGCAGTGGCATTATGAATTCAGAAGCAGTACCGTCGTCTAGTGTGCGTCGACCCGATGACAAGGGGAAGAGAAAACGGCTTCAGTCGCCCTCCCAAGACCTAATGTCTAAAAAGGTTTGTTTGTCCAAGTTACTTGTGTTTCCATGTCACTAACCCACAATTCCATAGTCCAGGGACGTGAAAATCCCCCAGAGGCAGTCAGCTAGAATCAATTCACTCAAGGTACGATGAGTTACTGCTGTCAAAATACCGCATATTCAACCAGAGAACCAGGAAAAGGATAATCCGCTCGATCTCGGTGACACATTGCCTACGGAAACATCATCTCAATATCCACAAGTCCCTGTGGAGCCTCGTGGTGCAGTAAGGAAGAGATCTCCTCCCCATTTGACAATGGCTAATTTCGGAGAGTAAAGGCACCGCGCCCTACCGAAGAAAGTGCGACGAATCATCGTGATAGCGCATTCGATGACCTTGGTAACTTCAGGAAGTTCCTACGTGACTCTCGTGACGAGGCAGAGCTTGCCGTGTATCTTGGACTTCAGCACAAACACGACCTC
Source organism: Penicillium griseofulvum (assembly GCF_001561935.1). Classification (NCBI taxonomy): domain Eukaryota; kingdom Fungi; phylum Ascomycota; class Eurotiomycetes; order Eurotiales; family Aspergillaceae; genus Penicillium; species Penicillium griseofulvum. The sequence goes on along the minus strand of NW_024467471.1, from coordinate 87,076 downwards.
AGACATTTTGCTTTGTCCTGGCCGGTCATTAAGACCTGGATCAGGGCACCACATAAGGAGACAGCGTCACTGAAAGTTGAGATAAACCATCTTATTCAGGATGGTAAAGAATTATCCTGCATCGAAGACCCTTACGAAATTTGGCCGCAACGCCCCCGGGAGTCGGAAGAGAACGTTTCGTTGAGAATCACACATATCATGGCATGGCATCTGGTCCATATGTCTAAGGATATAGAGGAGTACATCATGTCCAGTGATTTGCATAATTTCCACCGCACAAGGAGATATCGCGGTGAACTAAGCGCGATGTTGGAGCTCGATATCCCGCTGGATAACGTTTGCCATCCTCGTCCTCAGCTTATATCTTGGAGGAATGAGCCGAATGACAGATTCGATCGCTGCTGGAGAATCCTGGGCTATGTGTCATGGATTCCATACATGATGTCCTGGGAAAAGGCCCTGTCATTCTTCGTCTCTTCAGAAAACCAGGCTATCATATACGACAGCAAGATGCCGACAGGGACGATACCAAGACCCAATCATCTTGGGCTCGCTCAGCAATGCTACTCTTTATCTCCTGAGGAGAGAACCAATGCCCTTGCCCCAATTCAAGTAAAGGTAACCTGGGACAGGAACCAAAACACACAGGGGAACATGAATCTGTTCCGCGTCCTCACGGGTATAGCGCACGACGGGAGAGCGCTCCCACCAACAGATCAAACGATGACACAGGATCCTCGATTATGCAGAACGGGTGCATCTTTCCGGGACGTTATTCGACATATGATGTCTTGTGGAGGTTATGGATTGAACTTGTCTGATATGAAGTTGTCGTATCGAGCGGAGACGGATAATTTTTACTATCAGATCGATGCTTTCCGATCCCAGTGGAAAGTACTACATGGAGTATTTACAGACTCGGCTAATACGAATTTTGTAATTCGAGTACTTCTGGATGTTCATGACTACCGGAATGGGGAGGTCTACGAAACGACTGAACTACCACCGGTATATTGAATATCATCCTTTGATGCCAATGACACCTCAACGTGTTAGGAGTGGCTTTTATCGAGGCATCTCCAACAGAAGTGCTCGGTTATGTTTGTTTTTATCTCTGAATTGCACTGTTATTGTTCCCATCGAAAGCTTTCGTCCCTTTAGCTCCAGTAATGGGAATCTTATAGTACGGTCAGGCGGACTTTCTATCAATCTTCCAGTTTATAATGTACTGACCGCAATTCTCAACTGCCGGAGCACCATAATATCCTCTAACCACGAGGGCTGTCGTTGTACAAATTAAAAAGATTGAAGCTCGGCAAAAAGTCTCGGCTAACCCCCAAACTCCCACCCCCACCCCGAATCGAGTAATAAAAGCCATTCTCGAATAATTCTTGACCAATGGCCGTACTATGTGGCTTGGATGCACGATAATTAAGGTCTCTGATCCACGCTTGTCCCTCATAAATGGTTAGAAATGTTGTCGGCAACCGAATACAATCACCGACGGCGTTTGACCATAGAATCATGGGAGAAACTAATGATACTGTTCTACGATCGAGATATTAGGAGATAATTATAGAGAAGATAGAACACAAAATCAGTTTACATCACATCCAGCAAACACCAAACGTTAAGCCGATCCTGTGGAGAATAAAAAGACCATATAATTCTTCCAATCACCGAGCTTCGTACTCCGTACTTCAATAGCCGTCGCTCCACTAAAAGCCGTCCCGTCCATGTCAACACCAATCATCTATCCCCGTGAGCAGGACATCAACCCATATACTACCCTAGGCCGAGGAATTCTTAGGCTAAATAAGACGAGAAACCGACGATATCCCCAGTGGGACCTGTATCCCCAGCCGTTAATTTCCCCAATTCCTTCCCCGGTCTCCACACCCGCAGCCCCAAACTGTCTAACTCGACAGCTTGGAAGGGCTAGCAGTATGGCGAGACCACAAGCACGCCAATTGATTGCTTGTGATAATTCTGTTAACTCTTGGCATAGCATCGACCGATTCCTAGGTTATAAAACCGGATGCTACCCGACCTCAATAGCGCTTTTTCCTTGACTCTTCTGTACCACGAGACTCCTCCTAGGGTCAATTCTTCTCCATCTTGATTTTGTTGGTATATTGACTGGGGTGATCATCCAGTCTTCCTCAAGATGGGTTTCGTGAATTTCAAGAACTATCGTGTCTATATCCTGACATCGGTGGCCTATCTTGGGTCCCTGCTCTTCGGTTAGTGACTTTGCCCAACCTGGTCACCGAATTTACTGACACACAGTCTTCTTAGGTTATGACACGGGTGTTATGGGGTCGGTCCTGGCTCTTTCAAGTTTCAAAAAGGACTTTGGGCTCCCCGTTGAGTCATCTGGATTCAGTAACGAGAAAAACGCTCATATCTCGTCCAACGTTGTTTCCCTACTCACAGCAGGATGTTTTTTTGGAGCCATCTTCGCTGCTTACATGAACGACAAACTGGGCCGCAGATACTCGCTGATGATCTTTGCCGTGATATTCCTAGTAGGAGCAGCCGTCCAAGTCGCAGCTCACCATGAGATTGGCATGATCTATGGCGGACGTGTCATCGCTGGTTTCGGTGTCGGTGGTATGTCCAGTATCACCCCCGTATTTGTCAGTGAGAATTGCCCTCCTGCAACACGTGGCCGTATTGCCGGTCTCTTCCAAGAGTTTTTGGTCATTGGTAGTACATTCGCCTACTGGCTGAACTATGGTGTTGCGCTTCACGTTCCCGAGGGTACAAGCCAATGGCGTATCCCAGTTGGCATCCAGCTTGTCCCTGGTGGTCTGATGCTTATCGGATTATTTTTCCTCAAAGAATCTCCTCGTTGGTTGCTGTCGAAGGACCGCCAGGACGACGCACTCAAATCCCTCGCTTACATTCGGAATGAGCCTGAAACCAGCGAGGCCGTTCAACTGGAGTTTGCTGAAATCTCGGCTGCTATCCACGAGGAAGCGCAGGCTACCGAGGGTCTGTCCTGGAAGGAATGCCTAAAGCCAAGTAATCGATACCGCTTCTTCCTGGCATTCCTCCTGATGTTCTGGCAGCAGTTTTCCGGCACAAACAGCATTGGATACTATGCTCCTCAGATCTTTGCAAGTGTGAGTACACTGGAATCTCTCTCTATATCTTCCCCAATTTTCTGAACTAGCAGGACTAACTTTTCTTTCCATAATTGCAGGTCGGATTGAGCAAAACAGACACCTCATTGTTTGCCACTGGTATTTACGGAACAGTCAAGGTGGTTTCAACAGGCATCTTCCTCATCATCGGTATCGATCGCTGGGGTCGAAAGAAGAGTTTGATTGGAGGTGCTGCTTGGATGGCTAGCATGATGTTCATCATTGGGGCAGTCCTAGCCACCCATCCCCCAGTAAAGGATGCCGCATCTGTCTCATCGGCGTCCATCGCCATGGTCGCGATGATTTACCTATATGTCATCGGATACTCAGCATCTTGGGGCCCAGTTCCTTGGGTATATCTTGGCGAGGTGAGATCATTTTGATATATATCCTTGCCCGTTTCAGTTCACTAACATTGTTTGTTATGCCAGATCTTCCCAACTCGTCTTCGCGCCTACGGTGTCGGCTTCGGTGCCGCGACGCAATGGCTATTCAACTTCGTCATTACTGAGATCACCCCTCGTGCTATAAATAAGATTGGCTGGAAGACATTCCTCATGTTTGGAATCTTCTGCTCTGCCATGTGCCTCTTCGTCATCATATTCTTCAAAGAGACCAAGGGCCGGACTCTGGAGGAGATGGATCTCATTTTTGGTGCTGTTGATGAGCAACAGAGACGCGCTGATGTTGAACATACCTTGCAAAAGACTCAGATTCTGCATGCAGAGCACACCGAGACTACGAAGTCTGAGAAGAGTGCTAAGACTACTGAGCAGAAGGAGTGAACTGGATATCTCTAATATACACGGAATTAATGATCATTATAAATAGTTACATGAGCATTTGACAAAGATTTTGAAGGGATACAATATCAGGTATACTTCTATACCTATACAGCGTATATTGGTAGAGCCCCACAATAAATACCGCGGGGAACTTTTGAGATTTCCCCCCGTCAATTTCTCTTTCCCGTGTCGACACCAACAACCAAGATGGGATCTCTTGAGGAAACATGCGCTTCTTTGCGCGCCCAGATCGCCGCCACAGAAACACAACTTGCGGGGCTCAAACGCGATCTTGCAAACGCCGAACAAGCGGCACAATCGGAGACCGCAACAACCGTGGAAATTCGGCAGGGGGACCGGAATGGCGAAGGAAGTCGGTGGCCATTGCTTCCGGAGGAATATAAGCGATACGGACGACAGATGATTGTTTCACAAGTTGGCCTGAAAGGTAAGATTTGGGTGGAAGTTGGGAAATACCCCTTGAGCAGTGGGACTGATCGCGACTTTTTTTTATTCCACAGGTCAACTGAAACTTCGATCGGCCAGGGTCCTGCTTGTTGGAGCCGGAGGACTGGGATGTCCAGCTGCGCAGTACCTTGCCGGTGCGGGCGTTGGCACTATTGGCCTCATCGATGGGGATACGGTCGAGGTGTCGAACCTTCATCGCCAAGTGCTTCATCGAACGAAGAATGTGGGGAAGTACAAGGTGGACAGTGCAATTGAGTCTTTGCGAGAGTGAGTAAATCCGCATAGGAGTATTGAGCTGATCGCTGACAATTTTTTGTGACATTCGCCAGACTGAATCCGCATCCCACCTACATCGCGCATCGCACACACCTCACGCCTGAGGAAGCACCCGCCATCTTCCAAGATTATGATCTGATTCTCGATTGTACCGATAACCCGGCGACGCGCTATCTGATCTCAGACACTGCGGTGCTTCTCGGAAAACCGTTGGTCTCTGCGTCTGCCCTGCGAACTGAGGGCCAGTTGATGGTGTTGAACAACCCACCCCGAGCGCCAGGTGACAAGACTGGAGGGCCGTGCTATCGGTGTGTGTTCCCGAAACCACCACCGGCTGATAGCGTGGTCAGTTGTGCGGACGGGGGTATTCTCGGGCCTGTTGTTGGCACGATGGGTGTCTTGCAGGCCCTGGAGGCGATCAAGGTCATTACTGCACCTGAGGTTGATGGAGACTCAGATGTGACCACAGCTCGTCCACGGGATCCCCCGTCTCTGCATATCTTCTCTGCCTACTCATCGCCTCTGGTCCGCACAATCCGTCTTCGTTCACGCCGGGCCAATTGTGCAGTGTGCTCCGCCGAGGCAACTGTCACGCTGGATACAATTAAATCAGGCTCAACGGACTATGTCTTCTTTTGTGGATCCACAAACTTACCCTCCCTGCTTGCCCCCGAGGAACGTATCTCTGCTCTGGAATACAGCCAAAGACCGCGAAATGTCGCCACCGATTCGTCACAGCTTCACACGATAATTGACGTCCGTGATGAAACTCAGTTTGGAATTTGCAGCCTGGAGAATAGTATCAACATCCCTATCTCTAAAATCCTTTCCTCGGGGTATTCTGCTCCGTCACAAGGGGCCGATGATGCGCAGCAAAATGCACAAGTACCTTCATGGTTACCGTCCGAGGTTGCCTCGTCTGAGTCTACGAACCCAATCTACGTCGTCTGCCGTCTAGGAAACGATTCGCAGATTGTCGTCAAAAAATTGAAAGAGCTAGGACTGGATCAGGATGGGAAGAGGTTCATTGGTGACATTCGCGGAGGACTACGATCATGGAAAGAACAAGTGGATTCCTCGTGGCCGGAATACTAAATCAATCACGCCGCTAGTTTCTCACATGAAATGACTATCCGAACTACATCCATTCCTACTCCTATTTTCTCCACCTGCCCCAGGGTCCGCCTCACAGTCACTGACCTCGTGGGTGATCATCAACAGATCATGGATCTATCTATAGCCACCACCAATCAGTGTGAACCCGGCCCTCATCGAGGTTACCGAGTTGCTCGAAAACACCGCGGCTGACATCAATGTCAAACTCCGCACAACCCTCACATCGATCCACGAGAGTGACGTCTATCCATCTGTCACCCCGCTGGATGCGGATCGGCCGGCCGCAAAGTGGATTGTGGTTCGGGTTGCCGTCTACATTCGCACGGTCAAAGACAATATGAGATACGGCACAGATGTGGTCTCCCCCGTAATTGAACCAGCCGCATGCTCCCAGTCCGGTTTCAAACCAGGTTAGATCACCACCGAAGGCCTGGCCTGCGGCTGGGCTATGTGTGTTGTTCCACTCGTTGAAACTGGTGTTGGAACCAGGGTTAGCACATGGATTGTTTTTTTTTTTTTGCAAACAGGCAAAGGGATAGATGAGTCCCGGGGGTTTGCTTACTTGCTGGGACCACGAGAAGTGATGACTTCGCGAGCCTCAGTGGGGGCACCAACAGCTGATTCCATGAAGAGGAAGGCCATCATGGCCATAGCCTTGAATCCAGAGGTTGCGCTTGCAATCATTGTCAGGTCTACTTCTTTCTTTTTAGCAAAGACGGTAGCTTGGATAATGAATTTGAAACATTGCCTCGGGTTCTATCCGTTCTTTATATCTTGCTTGCGGGGAGGTTGCTTGCGCTTGAACGATGCGAGTATTTACACCCGTCGCTACCTTGCGGAGTATCACAACCAGGAGTAAAGAAATAAATCGGAGTATCTGAAATATCGGAGTGATTGGAGTGTCCCGATGCAATTGTTGGGTTGCGGTTGTCTCTATGTTGAAATCACACAACCAGAGCAACACTCACTTTGGACATTGTAGATGATTCAATTCTATTCATATTCTCGCGCAATCTTATGTTTGGAATCCCATTGGGCGACAGACTATAACGCAAATTTCGGGAAGCTATTCTGATTGCAATGTACGAAGCGTCGGAAGGTCGGAGACGCAACATAACCCTAAAAGGAATGATATCGGCGTGTAATAGACTCTACATAGGACAACCTTAAATGCTAATTCCAGCCTATGCCGACATAGTTTACCCCCCGGCGCCATATCTGTACGTCATTTGGGACTTTTCACTAGGTGCTTAACTTAGGTAGATTCATCACCTTGGAGCTGGGCTTTTCTCTAACTAATGTTCGCCCAGGTAACACTTTGATAACGCTTTGGTTCTATAGGAGGATAAGCCGTAAAAATATTGAAAGTATTTGGGCCTGTGCAACAACTACAACATATAGCGACGTTATTCAGTCTATCAGATGGAAGCCAAGAAAAAGAAGAGACCTCGGTAGTTTGCCTGACCAACCAGGCACCAAATTTTATATGCGGAGTTCCTCTTCCCCCCACATGCGGTAGCCAATCACTCGAGGGCGGGGTGTACTGCAAACGTCCCCAAAATCTGGACTTCAACCCGACTTCCCCAACTTCTTTGCCCTTTTATATGTATTCAGGTTTTTCTAAATCACTCACATTATCACCCTTGCGGATCCATAATTTCAAGGTCACGTGAGAGATGCCGCTAAGATTGTGTGCCTGAAGATCGTGATCTTTTGTGGACGCGCCAAGACGCATCACTGTGTGACCCCGGTCAATATGGCGCATGTTCGATCTCAGTCCGACTCATCCTTCGGATCTTCGGCGTCGGAACAGGATGTGCAAGATGACTCTAGCAAGGAGAAAAAGTCTCTCTTCATCTCCGTGAAACAGAGATGGCAGAAATTGGGCCTGGACAGACCCACCATTCTCCTGATGATGAAGTGAGTTCAGGGCCATTCTTCGAGTGTAATACAGCAGGGTATTTCTAATAGTTACTTTAGGGGCGGTCTTCCACCAACTATAGCCATTTCAATGTGAGTTACCTTGGAAGTTCCCGGTATATCCGAATCGGCCTGACCCTTAATCTAGCTGCCAATCCAAGGTTGTCGCCGATGAGTACAAGACCTTGAGCTATCTCGTACCCATCATTTCTATCCTTGGCTTTGCAATTATGCCGCGCGCCAAGTTTATTCAGATGATGATCTTCGACATTTTGGCTGTCTGTATAGCAGCATCTTTCGCTCTGTTGACAATGTTTTCTAGTGTCAGGGCGCGCCAACACACCGCTACTGATCCTAGCGAAAAATACAATTCCTCCGCGTCTGCTGTTAGTGGTGTGTGGCTGTTTTTTCAAATCTGGATGGTTCACACCTTCCGTGCCAAATACCCGCAGCTGCAATTTCCTGTGATTATTTACGCAATTTTCGCGAATGTTTCTTCGATATACGCTCCACAGATGCAGAGTATGACAGCTGCGTTTAATATGGTCAGGCAATTGGTTGCAGCCTTCTTCACTGGCCTCGGAATTTCAACAGCAACATCGCTATTCATCCATCCGATAACGTCACGCCAGGTAGTCTTCAAACAAATGGCGAGCTACATTGGCGGGCTTCGCTCAGCCTTGAATGCTCATGCTCTATATTATCAATCATTGGAAAGAGACGACATGTTCGGTCGCACAGAAACATATGATGAATTTCGTGAGAAGTTTGGTAAGAAGGGAAAGATCTACAGCCCCGAGGCAGAGGCCATCCGCGCTGCGGTGCGACAGATCACTGATATCCACGCCAAACTTCACGGTGATCTCACATTTGCGAAGCGTGAAGTTGCATTAGGAAAATTGGGACCCGATGATATTCAGGCGATCTTTCGTCATCTTCGCCAGATCATGATCCCAGTTGTGGGGTTGAGCTTCGTGGTGGATATCTTTGAGCGAATGTCAGACTATAACAGATGGAACCGGCCCATTGACCTAAACGAGCCTGTAGTCCCAGAGGATATGCGACAGCGCGTTGTGCACGAGTGGAATGATATCATGAGGGCGGTACATGATCCATTCGCGGTGATGATCCAAACCATTGATGAAGGATTGCTACATACATCCTATGTCTTCAGGCTGACGAAACCACCCAAACGCAAAGCTGCAGCAAGATCTTCTGATGACAATTCGACAGAGGAAGGGAACGATATGGAGGCCACAGCCGAGAACACTGCTCCTGGAGAAAAATCATTCGTCAACCACTATGAAAAGAAACTCGGCGAATTTCGCATCGCGAAACGTCTCGCCCTGCAGACATGGGCCGAGGAGAAGGGTGTCACGCTCCCGCCTGACTTTTTCGAGCACCGTAGTTCTCCTGAAAGGCTGAACACCGACTTTTTGGACACCTCGGCTACGCAGAAAGAGCGAAGTCGACGACAGCTGTATCTATTTCTATATGTAAGTCTTCGTCCACTGGTCACTGAGTATGGTCGAAGCTAACACAAACGTAGATGGAGCAATTGCTGTACTCGACCGGTCAAACTGTGCTTGACTTTGTCCGTTATGCCGACCATGTTGAAGCCAAAGGGAAGCTATTGAAGACTCGACTCGTCATTCCTGGTAGTAAGCGAGTTTGGAAGTGGGCCAAGTCTTTTTTGAGTGCGGAGGATCACGATGATGATAATATGGGTGACATTCATACCCAAAATAACATCCTTCAACTTGGCGAGGCGTATAGACTTCGCAAAGACCCCGAGCACCTGCCACCGACCACTCGCTTTGAGAGAATTGGGGACAAGATTCGGGTCTTCCCGGGGTTTCTGCGCTCGTTTGAGTCAACTTACGGCTTCCGTGTCGCCTGTGCCACCATGACTGTTGCGGTAATAGGGTTCCTACATGATACCCAGGTCTTCTTCATTGCACAAAGATTAGTATGGGCTATGATCATGATCAATCTCAGCATGTCTCCCACTTCAGGACAGAGCATTTTCAGTTTTGTGTTGCGGATTTTAGGTACATTCCTTGCAATGGTGGCAAGCTTTCTGATATGGTATATCCCAGCTCAAAGGACACCGGGTATTATTGTTTTCCTGTTTATCTTTGTCTCCATTGCATCTTACATCCCAATCAAGATGTTCCGCTTCCGAGCCGTCGGGATCATCAGCATCGTCACTACAAGTATGATCATCGGTTATGAGCTCCAGGTTCGCCGAGTGGGCGAGGCAATTGCGACATCCAATGGACAAGTCTACTACCCCATTTACCTCTTGGCACCGTATCGGCTGGCGGTTGTGGCTGGCGGTATTGCTGTCGCATTCATTTGGACGTTCTTCCCATATCCAATCTCTGAGCACTCAGTCCTGCGTCAAAGTCTAGGAGCATCGTTGTATCTTCTGGCAAACTACTACTCAATCATCCATGAGACGATATCCGGTCGCATGCGTGGCGATGAGGGCGAATACCTACTCAAGAGGACTTCTGCGGGTCGCAAACTGGAGAAATCTCGCCACAAAGTGTTCTCAAAGCAGATGCTTATGCTAGCCGGTTTACGGACATACTCTGGGTTCCTTCGCTGGGAGGTTCCAGTTGGCGGTCGCTTCCCCAAGAAGCAGTATGACTCGATTATTGTCTGTGTAGAGAAGTATGTCATGCCCTTCCATCTCTTTTTCTGGAACTAACGGTGGTTATCTTTTTAGCATCGTGAACTATCTCAGCTTGCTGGGGTATGCATCAGACACCCTCATGAATCTAGGCGACGACGAAGATGAGACAAATACCATCTGGATGATCGATTTCCGACGGTTGATCAATACTGCCAAGGTGACGACTCACGAGGTGACGTCTTTGCTCTGCCTTCTCTCTGCTAGCATTACGAACCGACAACCTCTACCACCATATCTCAAAGCACCCCGTCCGTACGGCTTCACGAAGCGCCTCCAGGAACTTGACAGTGAGCTTCTGAGCCTCCGGCACATTGCCGAGCCTGGATTCGCGGCATTTGCCGTTTTGCAGATCTCAACCCGCTGCATTGTCGGTGATATGGACAGGTTACTCCGGTAGGCCTCTATTCAAACTCCGTTATTAGATATCACCGTCTTTGCTAATATAGATATTCATTCTAGACTCGTCAAAGGATTAGTCGGCGAATTGGACTTCTCTTTTCACGCTGTAACCACAGGAGAGTCAATGGCCGAGTCTCGAATGCCCTCCCGGGCCGGATCAAGAGCGGATTTGACCGAGTACGCATCATCGAGACATGGTGATCGGGACAAGAACGATTGATTTGCTATATCTCTTTTTGGTCTGTTCACGGTAACCATCTTTTCCGTACATATTTGAACGTGGTTTGTACATAACCAGATAACGAACATCGTTATACCATCGACTTCATCGGTACATAGTGAAGTCGTACAAATTACTGTTAATCTCACCATCAATACCCCGCATTCGGTCGATCTCCATGACCACCTAACCAGACTTGCAACCTGCCCTCAATCTTCCTCTTTCTCTCTCCATTGCATCTGCTCAGTATAACCAACCAGGATGGCTGAAGTGAAAATAGACCAAGCTATTTTCGCCCAATCCGCTGGTAAAACGGTCCTGGTAACTGGTGCAGCGCGCGGGATCGGAGCCGCAACCGCAATCCTATTCAACTCCTACGGCGCCAATGTCGTTCTCGCCGATGTCCCCCAACTGCAAGGCAGCGCCGAGGAAGTCATTCAGAAACAAATGAAATTTCCAACCCGCGCAATATTCGTATCTACTAATATCGTCAACTGGGCGGAGCTAACAGCATGCTTCGAAGCGGCGATCACAACATTCGGCAAAATTGATATCGTTATAGCTAACGCGGGTATTATGGAGTCCGAGTCCGTCTTGGACATGGACAACGTGGATGCGGACGGGCATCTTCTCGAGAGTGTGGAGGCAGGGAGGGTTATTGATGTCAATCTAAAGGGGACATTGAACAGTGAATTTCTCCATCTTCAATCTCGGATTGAATCTGAGTTTGTCTCAGTCGCATACTAATGACCTGCCTATCCATCTCTACAAAACAGCTCTGCGCTTGGGATTACACTATATGAAATCCTCCACATCTACCAGCCCAAGCCCCCAACCGACAAAATCAATCTTGCTAGTTGCATCCACATCGAGTTATTTTGGTGGAACCGGTGTAGCCGCCTACATCGCGTCAAAACATGGCGTGCTGGGTCTCCTTCGCGCGTGTCAAGATGTTGCGCGCAGACACGGCGTCCGGGTTAATGCTGTTGCGCCGTTTTTGACACCAACTCATATCACCGCTGGCTTTTCCGATAAGTGGGACGCGGCTGGTCTTCAGAAGAATACACCAAATGGAGTTGCCCAGGCTATTGCAGTTGTAGCCTTGAATAAAGAGCGGCGGGGGCAGTGTGTTTTGGTGAGGTAACTTTCAAGAATGGTTTGCTGCAATGCTAATCCTCTTTTTATATTATAGGTTGCTGGTAAGTATCTCCGAGAACTTGAGGAGTCTAGGGCAACGCTTTTGTCTTTGTGGTTGGGGGATGATCTTGCGGGGTTTATGCGTCAGGCTATGCAGTTCTTTGTTGGTATTGGGGGATATGTCCTGCCTAAGAAGGATTAGGAGTCACTATTGCATCTGCGAATGCTTTATTAACGAGATTAGGTTTGGTTTTAGGAACACGACAGTAATGCAATTTCCAGTATAGCATATCGCTCATTCCAGTTCTATATCTCAGGGCCCATGGCCAGCGCCATCTCTACCGAGATGCCTTGTACTTGCTGCGGCGCAGTAGCCGTCAACTGGTCAAATTATCCGGCTTACGGGCCCGCAGCCCGACTGCCTGGATCGTGAATTATTTGATATTCTCATATTTTCTACTCTCGAGCAACGATTCTATGAGTGGAAAAATTATATTTATGTTAATAGAGAGAACCCAAAATCGTGGTTCTGCGTGGAAATCCAGCTCATGGCTGTGTCAGTTGATTCTCGTGGGGTAAGAATTCGCGTTCACCGTCTCGACAACTCAGTCCTCTTCTAACAACTTCCCCCTCTTATTTTTTCGTATCATTATTCGGTGAGTTTCCTCTTTGGTGGAAATATTTTCTGTAGGGCCACTGGGAGTAGAGCCCTGCCACTTTAATTCTAACGTTGATTCCAAGGTCTTATGGATCCCAACGGCCATGACTTACTACGCCCTGACTTTCTCCTTTCACGCGAGACTTTGACTGATTCTCGGACAAAATGGCATATCTTACTGTCCTCGGCTCAGTCCGCAACCAACTTTCCTTATTCCTGCGGCAATGTGAAAACCCTCCTCAACAAAACGCCTGCAGTCCCCCAATCCACTGCGGGAGGTTACAGAGTCTGCTGGAAAGCATAATTTGTCCTTAGAAGGCTACTCAAACTGGTCAGTCTTGCCGGTTGAAGAGCCGTCAAGGCTTAATTGTGAGCTACCCCCTTTCAAAAGGAATCCATCCCGAATTGTCTATATTGCGAACTCCCGTCCAAAGACATGCACTTTGTCAGCAGAATACATCCCCGAATGGACTGGGTTTCACCCACTCCAAGGGCTTCCGGGTAACTATCTCTGTGTTTTCGTCCTTGGCTGGTCGTACATCCTCTCAGCGCGTATGATAGAGCTACGCCGGAGAACAACACATGATAAGATTGTGTATACAAACAAGTACGCACAATGGGATAGGCGTGTAGTAGACCAGCCTGGAGATAACTTCGAACTTGATATTGGAAGCAACGATTTGGCTGAAGTTCAATGGTGGGCTGCAATCCTCGCAGAGGGACGTGGCTGGGAGGCGAGTCTTTCTCGAGATGATAAACAGTATTATCCGCCATGGGAATGTCACTTGGAGCGCAGTTCATTCAGACTACATCACCACGCACAGACACCATCCTCTGCCTCCGCCTTCGAGCCACCGTCTGCAGCAGAAGCTCATGAATACCTTTGCAATTTTGCCCGATTCCATGATTCTTTCGATCAATTGATTGCTGCGTTAGCTGCAACCCTCACATTGCCGTCGCATAATCGATTTGGTGCTTCCATTACTCTACCTAGACCTATCAATAGACCCACCCCACGCCGGAACACCGAGTTGATGTACGCAGATCAAATGCCGACTACTGCTGAGCTTCCTCATTTCATGGCGCTGTCATGCACTTCAGGTCTCGTTACATCATGTCTATTGACCTCTTTCTGGGAACCGGGTATCCCATGCAATCTAGCCAGTCACTGGCTAGCGCCGATAAAAGAAGTGCTTTCGCCGTTCATTCTGTCAAGTAATCTTCACCCGATCATTGTTGCCATGTCTCAACGCAGACCGAATATAGCATCACTATGGCTAGGCTCTGCAATCACAGGTCTCTTGCCCCGAATATTGCAAGTGTCCTTGACGTTCGTACCAACAGTCTGTTTAGAGGGTGTTGTGTGGACTTCATCTCCTCAATCATTTATGGACCCTCAGTACCACCGTCATGCACCAATTACGAATATCCATGGCCTAGATATGATCTCAAGAGAAGACGAAATCCGCCTACTATTCGTCACGGATGAGGACTCGCAAGATTACGGAAACCCACCGCTCTCTCCATATCCTCCCTTTGGCCGGGTGGATGTCCAGAACACATCTCTTGGCGTTAGATTGCATTTGTCGTGCGATCACCGGCCGGAATATCACTCTTGGAATTGGCTATGTCAAAAGGGGAAAGTCTTGGGTGATTTTGGCATGTCATATGGGACACAGTCGGCAACTCCGATATCAAGGATCCAAGCAATGCCATCAATCTCGGCAGACACTGTTATAATAAGCCCCCTCATAGTCGGGCTAAGCCTTGTACATCCCAGTACTGAAGAAGACTTTGACGATAGTGTTTCCGAAATTGCTACACGAAATTTATTTTCTTGGACTCTTTTTGCCGAAGGTGTCAGGACAGAAGAAAAGGCATTGTGGAAACACGAATGGTTGGAATTCTTGGTTGATAGGGACGATAATGCTGGGTCAAGTGAAACTAGCTCGTCAGATGAAGGAGAGGAAGTAAATGATCGAAATTCTGTTCATGTCCGAGAGTGGCGGGATAAGGTTCAATATGAATGAAGCGAGTTGGAAAATCGATTCTTTGTTCAGACAAGACAAGCTGCCATATAGTCCCGACATGACTTTCATGTCACTTCAACTCTCACCACTATCAATCACCGCGTGTTCCACAGCCCCCTAATTCCCATTTTGTGAGATTTAGTAGGATGTGTCCCAAGTAGATCTCTCACAAAATCCATAAAGTCCATAACGAAGCCCAACCCAACCCACTAATGGGCTGGGTTTTGGGCCCTATTTTCGGGCCCATTGGTAGGCCATGGGCGCGGGGCGAAAGCCCACTCTGGGCTTCAATGGGGGCCCAATTGGGCCCAATAAGCACCAAACAATGCAAAGTCCCAAGGAGACTATCCGCGAGAAGAAATATGACCTCTAGCTAAGGATTTTCAAGAATCTGATTTGAGCACGTACAGAAAGGAGTGTGTGTCTCCCTTTAGAATAGGGTGGATGTAGATTCAGGATCGCAGTTCTCACCCCTACGGCAACGCGAGGGTGGAGGTAGGCACAGTCTGCCGTGGCATTCATACACGTGAATCGTTGATACCAATACATGCTAATGAACAACTTGGACGTTAAAATGGCCTCACTTCTCTATGTCACTATAAAAACTATTATTGGATAATCAGACGCCTATACAGCTTTCTGCACCTGCGGTTTCAATAAGAGGCTCATAGTAAAAAAAAATGTTTCCTAGCGTTTCCTTAAGAATATAGCTTATTCAATCGTTGTTCTACTACACAATTATATATATCGCTCCTGTGATACAACTTGATGACACCACCACACCATAATTTAGGCCGAGTTTATGCAGGAATACTCCTTACATTACACATGGAATGCTTGTTGCACCTTCATCGTGACAGCTAACAAGGGAAGGGGTAAGGAGGTTGGAATTCCAACCTGCTAAAGCCCCTACGGACACCCTTTAATTCATCATTCCTAGGAGTTTAGCTCTAATAATTCCCCGCCATAGAAGGGTTGAGTAAAAAAATATCAGATCTCGGACCAATTGCCATGCAGTTATTATATATCCCTTGCTTTGTGGAATCCTCCTAAATAGGCTCCTTCGTAGGTTTCCCCGATGACCAAGGGGCGGAGCTCCTATTACCTCCAATGACTGTGGCTCTTCTATCCCACGTTGGGGTGGTAACTCTGTAGTCCTAGCTATGGAATCTCTTCCAAGAACTCCTGTTCGGTTTGGGATTGATGCTGCAGTCGACCTCAGACACCATAATATCAACGACCTAACGGCTTGTATATATACTTCGAAGAGCCTCTCGGCAGCGGGGATCAACACAAATGGGACGTCACTCAATAGCCGAAGAAATCTACGATAATGAGACTAAAATCAACTTCGGCGTGCCGGACAGCGTCCAAAGCATGGACGGTGTGATGCACAACCCAGCATTGGGGAGCTCAATACAACTATTTGAACGTGAACCCTCACCCGAAGAACAGGAAAGACGATTCGACGTGCAGGAATGGTTGGTTTTCATCTGTATCGTTATTCTGGCAATGATGGATTCGTTCAATGCGACCGTTCTGATTCCAGCCTTACCTGTATGTCACATGCAATCCCCCCGAGTGACATTTTATATCTATAACAGAACTAACTAGACCTCAATCTAGGACCTGGCAAACACATTTGCGAAGCCACTAGCAAGCACATTCTGGGTTAACACGGTATACCTCCTTTTCGGCGCAGGCAGCCAACTATACTTTACAATGATGAGCGAAGTCTTCAGCCATGGACCCATATGGATCATCGCCGTAGTCGTCGCAACAATCGGCACAGGAATCTGTTGCGGCTCCATGAGTCTAGTGGAACTGATAATCGGCCGCATGATCCAGGGTATCGGCAGCGGGGGCGCAATGGGCCTGTGTTTTGTGATAATGACCGAGACGATGCCTGAGTCCATCCACTCACGATATTCGTGCTATATCCTACTTACACGCATGTGTGGCGGCATCCTGGGTCCCATTATAGGAGGCTTGTTCATTGACAATGCTAACTGGAGGTGTGCGTTTTATTTCAACTTTATTTTCTGTGCGCTTGGCTTGTTGGGGATTCCATTTGCCGTGGATCTTCGTGCGTTGACGCATATCCCGATGCGCAAAGTGCGCATTTTGGATTGGTCGGGCGCTACTTTGGCCTTTTTGGGTCTTGGGAATATCCTGGTTGGTCTTTCTTGGGGTGGGAGCTTGTATCGTTGGGGGGACTGGCAGACCATTGTGCCTCTTGCCATTGGCGCTGTCTTTCTTCTCGTGCTTCTCTTTTGGGAGTCTAAGTGGGCGCTGTATCCGCAGTTTGGGAGGAGGGTATTTCGATCGAGGATGATGGCTATGACACATCTAGGATGCCTTTTGCATGGCTTTGTGGTCAGTAGGCGTTTTCGTTGCAGTTGGTTCGTGTTGTCTGACATACCAGTATAGGTCTTTGCCCACTTGCAATTCTTCCCATTGTACTTCATTTCCATTCATTATATGTCCGCCACCTTGTCGGGCCTCACCTTGCTTGCCATGGTTGGGATGGCAATTGTGCCCGCTACGGTGGTTGGTATCACTCTCGCCAAAGAGTTGAGATGTACCCAGTGGATCATCTCCGGTGGTTGGGTATTGACTGCCCTTGTGAGTGGTTGCTCCATCCTCTTGGATAGCTCCACGCCGACCGTAGCGTGGGTATTCTTGTTGTTTACAGCAGGCCTTGGACATGGTCTGTTGCTTGCGAGTTACAATGTTCGCATCCAGAATCTGCCCAGAGACGGGGATTGCTCCCTGTCGACTCTGCCAACAACAATGTCAAATTACATGCGAGCTTGGGGTATGGCAGTTGCGGTCCCTGTTGGAGGAGTAGTGTTGTTGAACTTCTTCGGCAATGGGTTTGCAAATGTTGACCTGGATCGAGATATGGTAAACACTGCCAACGGATATCTCATTCTGATGAAGGATGTGAGCATGACAAGTCCACAGAGGGAGGCGATTACAATTGTTTCGGTCGCAGCATTTCAAGCAGTATGGGATCTCATCACGGCTGTGGCTATTCTCGGGGGAATTTCCTCTGGTTTCCTGTGGCGGGAAAAATAATGTGAATAGTCAACGTGTCAAAAATTGAATGACATTGCAATTACCACATTTGTCGTATCTCGGATGTCTGAAAATAATACGGTCACCTAGCCGAATAGAGTATAAGGAGAGGTCAATGTAAGCGTAAGAAGCCAATTAATCAATTGGACCGTGGTAAGGATAAGTCGGATTTCAGGCTAAAGACTACTTTGACACGAGAATGAAACATGGCTCTTCGGCTAAGGTGATCAGGCTGGCATGGTTTGTCCGGTGATGTTCATGAGTCTTTCTACCTCACTCTCACTCGAACGGCCTTTATCCTTCAGTCTCTGCGGAAGAACGAACCCTCGCTTCCCCTTAATTTTCCAGCCAGACAGCCTGTCCCTGCCAAGCATCTCTAGCGTCTTCTTCTCAACAAGACTGTACTTGGAGGGATCATCCCTGTCAAACTTAAACGGCTGTTTCAGGGCGACTGGTGGGTTGGTGATAACGCGTGGATTTCTCAGGCTGTTGACAGAAATAGAGTGAAGCATCAGAGGATGAAGAAGCACCACATCGCCCACCTTACCGGTCATCTGGTGGAAATCACTACATTTCTTCATAATATCCGAATAAAAGGGGGTATCCCCGGGGTTTCCAACAGGCTGTTGGTCACGGGGATACATGTATGGTGTCACGCCCTCAGGGTGATTGAACTAGAAACCCGAGTCAGCAAGGGGCAAAAGTGGAACAGGAAGCTTAGCCTCATACCAGATGCTGGGCAACATATTTCATTCCCTCAGGGCAGATCATAGTTCCTCCTGCACGGTCCTCTATATCGGTAAATAACGGGATAACAAGCAGGGCCTGTTCAGGCGAATCAAGAAAATGGATAAAGAAGTCGCCATCCACATGCCACCCCGGCAGATCAGCAGGATGGGGCCAAGTACCCTCGGTTTCGGCCGACCCGAGATTTACGATCAAGGCATCGTTCCAAGTAGCCGAATCCGTGGCTATACGGTCTTCGCCGCCGAGAAGCTCACAGATGGCCGCCCATGCCTTGGGTGCGAAGGTCCTAACGGGTTCTTCCTTGGTATCACTCATGTGGGTAACTTCGGTTGTCCATGTAGACTTATCCGTTGGTGAGACGCCGAGTCTAGTCCACACATCCCCTGCCCATTCTGTTGCTTTCTCCCGGGAGAAACACTCGGGTAGACGCACGTATCCATATCTCATAAAATGATCGATTTGCTCTTGTGAGAGCTTATAGTTAGGTAAGTCTGACATAGTGTCTGAGTCTGAGAGCTACAGCATGAGCCCATATTTTATTTTATAAATGAATGTGGTTAGTTGTAATAGTGGCAGTTACTCACTTGGGGAAGGTGTGGCTTGTACAACTGCCGTTATTCTGCCGGTAATTTTAGATTGAACCAATGAGAATTCGTTTCTTGCCTCTTTAAATTGAGGCGGTCGCTGGGAAACCGAAGAAGGAAGCGGTGAAACTCGGGTTCGCATGTATTTCCTCAACCGATGGCGTTTGCTTGAAGCTGAACAAGATTTAGTGCCAATAACTGTCTAATAAATGGCGTTGCCAAGAATATGTCTTCCGGCTAAAAGAGAGAGGTCTAGCCTACTACATTTTCCCCCGCAAATGAAGACAGCTCCCTAACTTTCCTAGACTTTCCCCCAAACTTCCCCTGCGCGTCTTGGCATCACCACTCACACCACTCATTTCCCGTCAGGTGGCGTCCAGGCTAATATCGTCACTGAATCCGGCACGGAGCAATTTACTTACACCCTAAACGTGTTCATGCAGAAAACTCTCAACACGAAGCATCCATATTGTTGATCAGGATCAGACTCAAATACCTCAATCAACACGGACTACATGCATTTTCCCTTCTCCAGGTTTATCAACGTATGGGTCTCGGGCCGCGTAACCCACATAGTTGTGGGGAAGAAACGAAATTCGTCTCGTGCTCCAAAGACTGAACATGTGGTTTCCCCCAAGCGAGGGTGATTTTGACCACGCGGGTCGCCTGTTATAGCCCATTCAGAGATGCACCAATCATTGTACTTCATTATAATGTGGGACCCAGTGGAATTAGCCTGGGCCTGAAACCTGGACCTAAAACCCGGGGATGGAACGTTTTTGCGCGACTAGTATCCCCTATAGGGCAAGCTCCGTTGAACAGTCACCAATCTGGCTAGTCCTTGCATGAATAGGCATTTTCTAGTCCCGGCGCTGCACGAAATCAGCCCTAGCGTCCTTGAACCCTCAGTTTTCTCTATTTTATTTTTCCCAATATGTGTTTCGATCGAAAACTGGGGAGAGCTGTTGACTCAGTCAGCCTAGCCAAGACATCAATTCCCATATTAGCCGGCTAATATCATTGCTTAATATCCCGAGATGGCAAATCTGAATTGTTTTAAAACCACCGATGAGCCCCCCGATCTCCGCATTCTGCTTTGTTGTATCACAAACTCAGTGGACATACCCACTTACTATCTATATCACGTACATTGCCTTTGGCTAAGCAGGCTATACGGACAGCATGGCTATCGCTGTTGGAGCTTCGGCTCTGAAGTCCGATGTCGACGCGACTCAGGCGTCATCGCCCGAGTTAGAGAAGGTTAACTGGTGGCAAGAGCCTGGTCTGCGCAGGCTTTACTGCTGGGCTGCTGTACTCTGTGTCGCTTCCGCTACTACTGGATACGATGGGTAAGCCTCATAGCTTTGTCATTCGAGATGTATAGGGCTGACCGAGTGTGCAGAATGATGCTTAACACCTCCCAAAATTTGGATGCTTGGCAGTTGTACTTCGACAAACCCAGTGGCGCCAAGCTGGGATTGATGAACGCGATCTACCAGATTGGTAGTCTTGCCAGTTTCCCTTTCGTGTAAGTTATCCTGCACTAAGTACAATGGAAGCTTGCTGACTCGAATAGTCCCTTCTTCGCTGATCGATTCGGCCGCAAGGTTCCCATCATGATGGGATGTCTCTTGATGATTTTCGGTGGTTTGCTCGGTGCATTCTGCACAAACTATGGAAGTAAGCTTGACCATTTTATACACTCAAATCATTATATTTGCTAATCTTATTAGTGTACGTCGCCGGTCGATTGCTCCTTGGCTTCGGCAACAGTCTGGCCCAGATGGCTTCCCCCGTCCTCCTCGCTGAGATTTGCCACCCCCAACACCGTGGAAAGGTCACCACTATTTACAACTGCTTGTGGAACTTGGGCGCACTCCGTACGTACCCTTCGGGCCAGTCTCCCGACTTCTATGTACTAATTGAATCTAGTTGTCGCATGGATTGCGTGGGGAACGATGTATATTCCCAACGATTGGTCATGGCGCAGTCTTACCATCCTTCAAATTCTCCCCGCTGCTATCCAGATCACCTTCATCTGGTGTAAGTTCCCACTTTCCTTTGTATCAAGTCTTATACATATGGCTAATCATTATTAGGGGTCCCTGAGTCTCCCCGTTGGCTCGTCTCCAAGGAGCGTTACGAGGACGCATTGGACATTCTCGCCTATTACCACGGAAATGGAGATAAGAACAATGCCACCGTTCAATTCGAGTACCGCGAGATTAAGGAGACTATCAGCCTGGAGATGCGATTCCAGAAGAACAGCAGCTACTTGGACTTCATGAAGACCAAGGGTAACCGTTACCGTTTGGCACTCTTGATCTCTCTGGGTGTCATTTCCCAATACAGTGGCAATGCCTTGTTCAGCAACTACACCAATTTGATCTACAACAGCATGGGTATTACCGAACAAACCAAGAAGATTCCCGTTCGTTTCCCCGTGCCTTCCGCTAAATGACCCCTCGCTGACGTTTTACAGCTCAACGGTGGACAAACCCTCCTCAGTCTGGTTGTCAGTGTTTCTAGTGCATTCTTCGTTGACCGAGTTGGTCGCCGACCTCTTTTCCTCATCTCTACTATTGGTACGTCCGACCATGTTTGCAATACATTTCGCCGAGTTACTGACTTGCTCTTCTTAGGCATGGTCCTCATGTTCCTCTCATGGACTGTCGTTTCCTCCGTCTACGAGAGAACCCAGGATGTCAAAACCGCCGGCTACCCACAGGTCGTCTTCGTCTGGCTCTTTTCCGTGTTCTACGCCATCGCCTGGTCCGGTCTGCTCGTCGCCTACTCGCTCGAGATTCTCCCCTACCGTCTGCGCGCCAAGGGTGTCATGATCATGAACTTGACTGTACAAGCATCTCTGGTTCTCGGAAAGTAAGTCACCTTCAATGTTGATATACGTTGTTTAGACAAGTCTGACCATCCTAGTTACACCAACCCAATTGCCTGGGAGAAACTTCCTCACCACTGGAACTTGTCGCTGATCTACACTATTTGGATCTTCGTCGAGCTCTGCTTTGTCTACTTCTTCTACGTTGAGACTCGGGGTCCCACTCTTGAGGAGCTGGCCAAGATCTTCGATGGTGATGATGCCGATGTGGCCAATATTGATCTCCAGCAGGTCGAGAAGGAGATCGAAATCACCGAGAAGGAGAATCCTGAGTTTAGGGAGCGTGCTTGATTGTTCGCTTGACTTTTGGTTGTGAAAAGATATCCATGTGTTTTACTTTCTGTTTCTTTGCCTGAATTAATTTGATATTAATGCTGTTGGATGACGCCATGTCTATGGTTTGCTGATTGGATCTCTGAATGATAGTTTGCTACATTTCTTGGGTATAAAACCCCTGCCTTTTCATAGGTTTTACAAAATCAAGAATTCTCCTTTGTTCGTGATGTCTCTCTTACTCTGATTTCAGGAAATGAAGTATATGGCTGTTCCTTCCTTTTATAACTTCTTATACTTCCTAACTTCACTTCTTCCTTTCGAACATCAACTTCGATAACCCAAACATCTCTCATTCCACTTACATAAACATGCGCTTCCACTTTGCCGCTCTTCTGGGCGTTGCTCACTTGGTTTTTGCGGCTCCGTTTCACAATTGTTCGCGCCGTCTTCCGGATGGAATGCCGAATCCAAGCCCCAGTGAGCTAGAGCAGATCGAGTTGAATGCGCATGGAACTCTGCCAAATACGCCTCCTCCCAAGGGTATTAGCGCATTAGGAATCACCAACCTCAAGCTTATCGCATTCAACGAACTGTTTGAAGTTGCATTTTTCCATCAACTGATCACGAACATCACCGAAGGGGTCATGGGGTACCGCTTCTCTGATGAAGACGACTATAACTTTGTTTTGAATGGCTTGAAGGTGATTCTAGCGGTATGAGATGATATTCCTATCAGTCTCGCTGGGTAATATTTACTAATTCGACCCAGCAAGAGGAGCTCCATGTGCTGGATGCCAACAACGCGCTGGCACATGTTGGTATTGAACCAATCGAGCCGTGTTGCTATACCTTCCCGGTCCAAGACTTTGATTCAGCCATCTTGCTCGCCAGTACCTTCACAGACGTGGTTCTGGGAACTCTGCAGGACGTCGTGGAGAGATTTGCTATGGGCGGTGACTTTGGACTCACACGCGCGATTTCCTCAGTCCTTGGCCAGGAAGGAGAACAGCAGGGCTGGTTCCGTATCATGCAGGGCAAGGTCCCCAGTGAACTGCCATTCTTGACAACCAGTGATCTCAACTTCGCCTTCACTGCGATTCAGAGCTTCATCGTGCCCGGCACTTGTCCTAACATCGACACCATTCCTCTAAAAATCTTCCCACCTCTCAACATCGAAGGCCCGACGGCAGAGACTGGAAACATCAAGGTTTCATTCGGCGATAGTGACGAGATTGATGAGGACATGTTGTGGATCGCCTATATCAATCAGCAGAATCTGCCGCTCGTGGAACCTCTCCAAGTTATCTGGAGGGCGAACGGCACAATCACTGCAAAGGCTTTGTTCCCTTATGACGCATATCTGATGAACGGGTTGACCATCGCTGCGGTGACCGCAACCAAGGGACCTTTCCCAGATGCGTACAGTGTGGCGAACGCAACTCTCGCCGGTCCTGCTCTCTTCATCATCAACTGATGGAACGAACTATATCCTCACCCGCCTCTGGCAGATTCGTGACATACGCATATCACTATCGTTATCAGCCGTATGACTTGAGCACAACTTGAACATCCATCAACTTGATTGTTCTAGTTTCAGTCTTACTATTCTAGCCAATAAGAACTTGGAACTCATGACTTCCTCAGCAATACCAGTGAATCACATAGAAACCTGATTATAAGCTTAAATAATAACTCTAACTCTCAACTACATACAACTCACACCCCAGATGGAGATCAGACCAAACCCATCTCACAGCTTACCCTGTCCAGCATTAGCATTGACGCTCGCAACAACAGAAGTATAAGCCGCGGCGGAGGCAATATTCTTCCCAGCAAAGTTAACCAAGAATCCCGTATCAGCCTGCTTAAACGCCCCAGACGACCCAAACCCGTTTGTCTGACACGCCCGTCCAAGATGAGCACTGCAAACAGCATTGGTATTGGTATCCGGCGAGGTAAACAACTGTCCAGCAATCGGCGTCTCAACAACAGCAGCAATATTCTGGAACACATTTCCTTCAGCGAGGACGTATCCACCCGCACCGATCTCAAACGCATGGCCAACGTTCTGGTACCAGTAGTTGTTAACCTGTAGGTGTTAGTGTATTCGTATTGACAGCCTCCGGAGAAAAAGTAGAGAAAAAGGCCATTAACTCACAGCATGCAGAAGAGTATTTCCCTGCACTTTGGGGGCACGTCCACTAGTGTGGAAAATGTAGTTACCCTTCATGGTAACGAGGTCACTGGATCCGTCGAGGTAGACGCCCCAGTAGTGGTAACCGTTGCAGGTGGCGGACCATGTGCTGGTGCCGTCGATGAAGCTGTTGGAGATTGTAACGCGCTTGGAGGCCTCGGTTCCGAGGACGATGTGTTGGCGGGAGATGCGGGCTGTTGTGACGTGGTCGATCCAGACCATGTCGGCGTTGTTGATGGTGATTGCGTCGCCGCCCCAGACGTATTTTGGGTTGATGTCGGTGATAGCGACGTTCCTGTGGGATTAGGTTGATGTCTCGTATAGGTTTTCGCAGGTGGCTTACTGGATGATGACGTTGTTCGCACCGCTGACGATTCGAAGGCCCTTGCCCTTGATGATACCCTTGTTTCCGGAGCCGACGATGGACTTGTTGGATTTGACGGTTATTCCGAGGGTGCCGGCCTTGTCACTGGAGGGAATTAGTATGCAGAAATAATCTGGGTTGGGAATTTGTGCGTACTAGCTGACAGGGACGGAGGGTGCGTTCGGCTGGTAGTTCTTGCACCAGTCGTTCTGGTTTATGGCGACCTGGCAAGCAGAGCCAGTGCCCCATGGCGCGCAGCCGGTGCCGGTGCCGGTTCCCTCTGTACCAGTGAAGTCGAAGGTCTTGGTTAGGATGATCACGCGTGGAGAAGAGTCACCCAGGTACGAGACTAGCTCGGCTGTGGTGCTGGGGTAGACAGGAGTGGCAGAGCCACCACCAGTTACGCCTTTGGCAAAACCCTCTGCTGCGCCGGTGACACCGACGGCAGCGGCTCGCACTGCGAGTGCTGCAAGGATGGCTGCAATCTTCATGGTTGCCTTTTAAGGAAGTTGGATTGGTTGAGATGAACTGAAGAGAAGATGTCGGGCGGGATGGACATCTTATATAGGAATAAGCAATCGGTCGAAGACAGCTCCAAGCTAAGACTAGCATGTTTGAGAATGCGGCTAATCTCCGGCATGTAGCCGTAGACCCGCTGAATAATGATACCATAGCTAGGCCTTGGATTCAGCATAAAAATGTGGACCTCCAAGTCTTGGAGTCTTGGATTGTCCATATTTTTGCGGGGAAAACAGCCACTCCTGCTATGCCCGGGGGTGTGAGGAAATATCCGGAATAATTGCGGCTTGATACGCGAGTTGATACACCAATAGGGTGAGTTTGGGATAATTTGTATATGCCCGTGGCCGAAAGGTGTATACAAAATCATTGAAGAATTTAGAGTTGAGTGTAAATAAGGCCAGCCTTACAGGATCGACTCCGGTGTGTGAAGATGTCTCACATCTTATCCGTGAATATTCCCCACGTGTCTAAAGTAAGCTTATTAGCTCGGATTCTTTACTTGAATGAGTATATTCTCCGAGGATGTCCTTTTTTTTTTGCAAGGTCTTCACTCTTTCTCCTGTCTGTGCTGAAATATGATGTTCGGAGATGATATTTACCGTCTTGGCGAAGTGATGTTCTGTTTATTGCATCAATCACAGTCTAAAATTGTAGGTGAAGATCATCTCTTTATCGGGTCATGTGGTCCCATGTTATCCACCGGAGCTGTCAGATCCACCGGCTCTGTATAATCTCGGTGATTTGCTGGAGAAACGAATAAATGTAGGCTTCATCCCAAGGTAAAGAAAAGATCATGGATGATCATAAATTCCATCCATTAAACATGTGTACTCTATACAATGATGCATGGTATACAAAAAGCAAGTTCAAAAAGCTATACATAACCATTTTCAGAGAAAATGCACTCCAATATCCTAGAAAGCGACAGGCAGAGGACGCTCAAGGTAGCCGCGCCACTGGGGGAGTGCGCGGTCACCCTTAGCGCCTTGGTTCTTCTTCAGATCCTCGATAGCACTAGCGTACTTAATCAAGGTGGGCTCGGAGAAAGCAGTGTTCATGATAGCAAGACCAAAGGGCATACCCGAGACATCACTAACGCCAGCGGGCAGAGTGATAACAGGGTAACCAGCCTGGGCAGCGATCTCAATGCTCTGAGCAACATCGGGAGGCACAAGGAGACCATCGAGAGTAACGCTGCCCTGCTTCAGAGCAGCATCGATACCCTCCTCACGGGTAGTGCGCTGGCAGAACTCCAGAGCCTGGAAGTAGGTCTCGTCCATGCGACCCTTGGTCTCGAGGGAAGCGATGAGACCGTCCTGGCCAGAGCCGAAGGCAGGGTGGATACCGGGCAGACCACCCTCGGAGCCGTAGTTATCGATGTTGTACTGGACGAGGTCCTCGACGGAGCGGACGTTGGTGTTCTCGACCTCGGACAGGTAATCGTGCAGGTTGTTGTAGAAGTCGACCTTGATGTAGGAGTATGAGGACTCGTTGGCATAACCGCGGGTGGTACCGTAGTCCCAGTTCCAGCCATCGGGAGAGACAATCGTCTTGTAGTGAGGGAGCTCGGTGCCGTTGATGACGGTGGCACCAGCGGACTCAATCAGCTCGACCAGGTCGAGGAGCTGGGCGATTTGCTTAGGGTCGCCAAGGGCCCAGAAGGACTCCCATGGGATACCGAAGACGGCACCCTTAAGAGCGGTGTGGTCGGTCAGGAACTGGGCGTAGCCACCTTTGGGGGTGCGACCCTCCTGGGCGGAGGTGTAGTTGTCGCGCGAGTCAATGCCGTAGATGGCATCTAGGGCGTAGACAGCATCACGGACGGTCTTGCCGAAGGTGCCGACGGTGTCCTGGTGAGTGGACTCGGGAATGACACCCGCACGGGAGGTCAGACCAACGGTAGGCTTGATACCAACAATGGAGTTGCGCTGAGCGGGGTTGATGACACTGCCATCGGTCTCGGTTCCAAGAGCAATAGGGACCAGGTTAGCGCCGACGGCGACACCGGAGCCAGTGCTGCTGCCACCGGGGTTAACGGTGAAGTTATAAGCACTACGGCACTGGCCGCCACGGGCGCTGAAGCCTTCGGAGTAGTTGTTGGAGCGCATGTCGGCCCACTCGCTCAGAGCAGCCTTGCCCAGAAGCAGAGCACCGGCCTTGCGCATGCCGTGGACAACGTAGGAATCACGGGGCACGACGTTACCGAGCAGAGCCCAGCTGCCGGCAGTGGTCTCCATACGATCCTTACTGGCAATGTTATCCTTGACAATGAATGGGATACCGTGGAGAGGACCACGAACAATGCCATTGGCACGCTCCGCATCGAGCTTCTGGGCAATGGAGAAAGCATCCGGGTTCACTTGCAGGATAGCACTATTGAGACTGTTAGTCAACAATTATATGACAGGGAGTCAACAAAACATACTTTAAGTAAGGCTGAGTCTGGTGGACACGGTCCATGTAGCATTCCAGCAATTGAACACCGGTGAAAGTGCCAATCTCCAACTGGGCCTGTATTTGATCTATAGTAGCCTCCTCCAGCTTAAAGCCGTGGCAAGGTCGCATAGCAAACTGTTCAGCACCATGGCCACCTAGACGAGGGAAGTCATAAAGATAGGGATCGGTAAGGATCTGTGAGTCGACCAAGGAGTCGGCCTGAGCAACAGAGCTCACCAAGGCGAGACCGCTCACTAATGTCTGAATTAAAGGTGCCATAATAATTATATTACAAACCACCAAAAACCATACAAAGATGTCAATATTTTGGGGGAGTTCGTGCTGATATACTCGAAACACGTGGATCTCCCTGACTAATCGGTTATAAACCCGATATTTTTTGACTTCACTTCCTTTAAGCGCTTATTTTTTTTCCTTTCAGTTTTATTTAGCTTATCTGTTTGGTTTAATCCCATTATATCCTATCCACTGAACTATTGGACTCGTGGCGTTCATCAGAAACCTATGAAAAAGGAAAACATCAACCCATAGCTAATTAATCTGCCTTAATTAATCTAACACCTCGGCTACAGAACCAATACACCTTCCTAAAACTGTACTTTAACTGGATCCGAAGAATTTGCCGACTCCATATCGACTCCATATCGTACCATCGGCACCGAGTTATACTCCGTTCGATCCTGACCCACTTCGGCACTTTTTGATTGGCAGTTTGACACGAGAGCCCCATTTTGTGAGGATTCTGTCACTGTCTCGGCACAGTTCGGCCTCGCGATAGACTTTGATATAGGATTTAATATACATACAGGGTCAAATGCCAGAAACCCCCAGTTTAAGGCATGTGGTAAGCCATTCTTCAGCAATCGTTACTTCTGCAGTAGTTCTGCAGACTTAGGGCTAACTGTATACATATGTATATTCTGAGAGTTAACCGCCTAACGGTATACTTCAATATTTTCATTGTACGTAATTCCAACTTAAGATTATATTCTAACTTTCATATAAAGCTATTAGACTTCTCCAGATTCAATTGTCTCAGCCTATTGAGGCTTTTATAATGGGGTATGGACCCCTAGCCACTGATAATGTGCTCCCTTGGAATCAAAAGACCCGCTTCCACTTGACAGAATTGTATCCGTTCCTTGGAGCCTTGTCCCACTTGCTCCGACATCATCATTTCCCTTATATCATGTGCCCTTGGTACCCTTCTACTGCATCTTTCCTTTGATAATGCTTTAAATTTTTGCTATGATTATACCTGACGACATCCTTGTGGCACATGCAGCAGGGAGAATCCCGAGCGATGTCACAATCAAATACCTCGCAGAGACCCGGGATAAACCCGCTATTGTGGGAATCATTTTCATGATATGTTTCACGGGCCTGTTGATGATTGTACGCCTATATGCTCGAGGATTCATTGTGAAAAAGATTGGACTGGACGATGGATTGGCCGTTGTGACGCTGGTAGGACTCATCCACTTTTCGCCCCAGATCTGCACTAAATATGCATAGCCGTGCACTATAGAAATGGCTAGTTACGAAAAATATAGTCACTAACAATCACTCCGATTGCAGATCTTCTATATTGCTTTTGTCATCCTCTCCATCGTCTTGATCAACTTAGGAAGTGGTCGCCACATTGAATACATTCAATATGTGTTATCCCCAGATACAGTCCGTGACACTGAAGTTTTGGACTTCGTCGCCCACATTATCTACACAACCGCTCTAGTCCTATGTCGACTCTCCGGTCTTGCCTTCTACTACCGGCTCTCAGCCCGCTCAACAAAACTCCACCTGAGCATTATCATAGCCGCACCGCTCCTTCTCGCCGCCTACATACCCCAGCTCTTCCTCCTGATCTTCCACTGCAAGCCGGTAACAGGGCTGTGGCCCTATGAGTGGCAAGTCGAGCCAAAGAAATACACATGTCTCTCATGGGGACTCGTATACTCGGTGAACTCGGGACTATCTCTCGCATGCGATCTGCTGATGTTCGCGATCCCGGCCGCACTCATTAAGGGACTGCACGTCTCTTTGAAAAAGAAGATCAAGCTATCGATTGTGATGTTCCCCGGTGTCTTGTGAGTAACCTCTCCAAATTCTTCAACTCCCACAAAACTAACACCCCATAGCGTAATCGTGATCTCCGCAATCCGCGTCTGGCTTGTAGCAGTGGGTCAATGGAATTCTGACGGCAGCTGGGCTTATAACCCAATGATGTGCGTTGAGAACGCTGAGATCGCTGCAACTCTAGTCGCGCTCTCAGTGCCAGCGCTCAAACCCGTTTTCGGAAACTTGTTCGCGCACCTCACCGAGTACACGTCTAGTCACACGCGCTCGCGCTCGACTAAGCTGCACAGCCTTGGTCAGTCTAAGGCTATGGGCAGTGGCGCTGTCTCCACTAATCGGGATAGCAAGCGTCTCATTAACTGGTCTAAGATTGTGAAGGATGATTATGAGATGATGCCTTCTGAGGTCTCGGTTTCGAGAGATATTAGTGGATCGAGGGGGAGTGCTCGTACTGGGAAGGAGAAGAAGCACGGTTCGAAAGTTCCCGGGATTCGGGTTACGAATGAAGTTAAGATTAGTTCCGAGGATGAGAGGGTTAGTGTTGACGGCCCCGGGTCAAGGGGGCGTTAGAGGTGTTTTCTCTTTTTGTTCTAATAGATATGGGTATACTAGACTTAGATGACGTTAAAGGTCTTTCTTAAGATATACTACACGCTCTGAATACGGCGTTGGCTATGCCTTTCCATTCTCTTCTTGGTAAGAATTCGTCAACGGCAAGGCAGACAGGGAGACAAGCCCTATGGACAGCCTGGTCATCCAGTCCTTTGTCGCCGTGGCTTCAGAGCGTCAGGCGTGAAACAAATAGCTCAAGCATTATAGACAAACCTCGAGATCTCCCCACTTGAAAATAAACCTACATATTTTGCTGTTCGAGAATGGACCCCATGACTCGCTCGCCTCC
The DNA here is from genome assembly GCF_001561935.1 of Penicillium griseofulvum. NCBI lineage: Eukaryota > Fungi > Ascomycota > Eurotiomycetes > Eurotiales > Aspergillaceae > Penicillium > Penicillium griseofulvum. Next base: position 56,119 of record NW_024467471.1, on the reverse strand, counting down.
ATCCAACAGCTAGGCGCTGTTTTGGACGTTTCAATAACAGAAAGCGTTATAGACAACTAAATAGTTACCAACAGGATCTTGGACTATATATAACAGTCTTTCTTTTCTGTCCTAACAATTACATATATCACCATCTTCAGTCCTATCTATCTTCATCTGAGGCCACTTCAAGAAAACTCAATTTCAATGTCTACCTGTTGCCAATACTATGGCTTCAAGATCCCATCCCACTACCGAAATCAGCGCAATACCCCCAGTCGATCCTCCACGCCAGCGTCCCAAAGTCCACCCCGATACACCCATATCTGAACTCAAATCATGCTACGGACAAAACCACCCCCACTATCCAAAAATCGTCAGACAGTATTACGAGCTCAACTCGAATCAACTCGACGATCTGCTGGCGTTCTTCCATCAAACCTATCCCCCAACCGCAGAAACTACTAGTTTTCGATATCCCAGGCCGATTTATCTGTGGCTCGGGTACAACGGGCAGCCGTATTCACTCAATGTTGAATACAAGCGCTCTCTGTTCGGCAGGTTTATCGGGTTAGAGAAAGACCTCATGGATTACAAAATCAATCCGCTAAAGTATCAGGGGGTGTATGACAAGCAGGCAATAGCAGAAGCGACAAGACCTTCCGGTAAACCCCCTTCTGGTGCAGGTCCCTCCGGAACAGTTATGACTGATGCAGGTACTGTACAAGGACCTGGCGAAAAAAGACGTGATAAACGGAAGGGGTTTTCAGTATGGTTCTGCTTTGGTAAATAGATGGCATTGGTAATTGGGTTTTTGGGGGCCGTTGGGGGCGTTCAATAGCGTGGCGCTTAGTTTGTTAGTGAGACATGAAACAGGTTTTCTCCAGTTGATTTATTATTCGGCGTTTTAAATTGCCCCGATTTTCAGTTACTGTGGAGTTCATATAATATTTCCAGTTTATTTGGGGATATAAAATTGCGTTAGCAACTCGGTCTTTGCCTACTCTTTAGAACCTCAAAAGAGATCCACTTGGAAACTGATCCTACCCGGATTCCGAGAACTTTATCTCGCGATGTTGTCAGGCTTCTGAATATCAGATCTTCGCAAAACACGAAACACTAGTCGGTCTTTTAGATGTCCCGTGGCCCCCAATGCCAATGCTAGCCCCCGATGCTAGCCCCCAGTGAAACGTTGTAATTTGCCAAGAGTCAACTGCCTTAAGCTCTACGGAGTAGTCCAAGCTGATTATCAATCCTGATGCTTACCAACTTGATCAAATAATCGACACCGCTGTGATGCAATGACTATTATAAAAAGAACAGAATCATTCGGTGTTCTAGAGAATGAAATATCTACTCCATTTACTACATTTGTCCCAGTAATCCTTGGCCATACTCCCATAATTTCCACTCCGCACCGTTATTCAAAAATGACACTCAAGTACCTCATCACAGGAGCAACTGGAGGCCTCGGTGCCGGGGTCCTATCCTACCTTGTTGCAAATCTCCCGGCTTCAGAATATGCCGCAGCATCCTCGAAAGAGGAAAATCGCAAACAATTCGAAGACCGAGGGATCGCATTCCGAGTAGCGAGCTATGACGACCCCCAGACATTAGAGACTGCCTTCGAAGACGTGGAGAACATCTTCTTCGTTAGCACCAGCACCTTCGACATCGAGAAGCGCCGCAAGCAACACGAGAATTTCATAATTGCAGCGAAAAAGATGAACGTGAAACACGTAAGTCGTCAATCTCCCCGCACAACCATCCCAGCTAACATGGAAGCCACAGCTATGGTATACATCCCTCGCATTTGGTGGATACAATTCCGACTCCAAGGCGGATGTCCAACAATGTCATCTGATGACAGAGGATATGCTGAAAGAGTAAGCCAAACCACGACTATGGCAATCTATCCAGCCCTGCTAACACCAACCAGAGCCGGTATCAACTTCACCTCCATCCGTGAGGGTCTTTATACAGACGCCTTCCCAGTCTTCATGGGCTGGTATCCAAACACACCAACCGTCCACCTCCCCTCCGACGGACCAATTGCCTTTACACTACGGTCGGAGCTAGGCGAGGCAAATGCGCGACTGATGATTCGGGGTGGATACGATCGGGAGATCGTGCTGCTCACTGCGCAAGAAACTATTACCTTCTCTGAGATCGTGGATGTAATCAACGAGACGACCGGCCGAAATGTTCAGCTTGAGCTTGTCTCGCCAGAGGAGTTTGTGCGGTTGAAAGCGGGTAGCGATGAGGGTGGCAAGCCAGAAGGGTTCTTCAAGGTGCTGCTGTCGTGGTATGAGAGTATTTCAAAGGGGGAGACGTCCACAATTGATCCCCTCATGGCGGACTTGCTGGGCCGGCAACCCACGTCGCCACGTGAGGCTATTCGGGCTTTGTTGACGGAGAATCGGGATTATGAGTGGCATCAGAACTATGCTAATCGCGGTTAGTTAGTCGATTAGTGGTTAGCTATATAACAAAATAGTTGAATAATAAAATTAATGTGACAATGTGGCGATTTCCAATGGCATGTGAGTCGGCTGGAGTAGCTTGTAATCCTGTCTCGGCAACCAGATCGGGAGTGGCCGTGAAGCCTGAGGCACCATTTTTTGTGGGTTTGACTGGGGAATCACTCCAGAGCTGATCAACGGAGGATTGCAGTAGATAATATGGGGATATTGATACATTTTATCAATCAGATCACCCTATAATTTGCAATTGACCAATTTTCAACCCATATATAGCTATGTTAGAATGTCAAGCAGAGCATAGTATCGGCCGTAGATCCAAGTCACCGCCGTGTCCGCCCGAGGCTTGTAAACACCCTCGCTCTGATTGGTTGCCACCCGCTGATGTCAGCATCTACACACCCGACCCGTCAAACCCGAGGTTACTAGCGAAGAGACACCTTGGACTTCATTTTACTGTTGAGGATCTCTGTTGGATTGTGAAACTCGACTTGGTCGTCGCTACCTTCCATTTTTGAACCCTCTCCTCTCTTCTTTTGTCTCTCTGCTAGCAATCCCAAGCTCTCTACCCTACTCTCTCTTTCCTTTTCACCTCGGTGTTTTCACATTTCCGATCGCCATGGCCTCCCTCCGTACCACTTCGCGATTGTTCGCGGCATCGCGGCCGATGTTCCGCCCTGCCTTCGCTCGCACCTATGCGACCGTCGAGCCTACTCCCTCCCAGCAGCCCAAGATGAAGACCTTCAAGGTCTACCGCTGGAACCCGGACACACCCAGCGAGAAGCCCCAGATGCAGTCCTACGACCTCGACCTGAACAAGACCGGACCTATGATGCTCGATGCGCTCATCCGGATAAAGAACGAACTCGACCCTACCCTGACTTTCCGGAGATCTTGCCGTGAGGGTATTTGCGGTTCTTGCGCGATGAACATCGACGGTGTTAACACTCTCGCCTGCTTGTGTATGTGCCCAAACCCGCACACGCGCTATGTCGAAGCATCCGACGGCTCCCAAACGAATGCTAATTATTTCCCGTATAGGCCGCATTCCCACCGATACCAAGACCGAGTCTCGCATCTACCCTTTGCCTCACACTTACGTCGTCAAGGACTTGGTCCCTGATATGACCCACTTCTACAAGCAATACAAGTCTATCAAGCCATATCTCCAGCGCGACACCCCCACCGAAGACGTGAGCTATTTTATATACCAATATCACCTATAAAAAAACTAACAATTGTCAGGGTCTCGAATTCCGCCAATCCCCCGAGGACCGCAAGAAGCTCGACGGTCTTTACGAATGCATTCTCTGCGCCTGCTGCTCAACCTCCTGCCCATCCTACTGGTGGAACAGCGAGGAGTACCTTGGACCCGCTATCCTGCTCCAGTCCTTCCGTTGGTTGGCCGATTCCCGTGATGAGAAGACCGCCGAGCGCAAGGCCGCTCTCGACAACAGCATGAGCGTCTACCGTTGCCACACCATTCTCAACTGCACACGGACTTGCCCCAAGGGTCTGAACCCAGGTCGCGCAATTGCCGAGATCAAGAAGATGTTGGCCGTCTAGATTTGTGGATATAAAACGGAGTACCGCGGAATTTTCTTTTCTGTCCAATGCCTTTCCAGTCGCCTTTCCTCTGTTTCTCTATTTTCCTATTTCGTTTTTTACTTTTTTTTCCCGACTATTCCACGGATGTTTCTATAGGTGTAAATTGTGGACCTTTGTTTCTTACAGGAATGCACTGGTAGTCCATTCGGCTGATGATAGCGCCTATACCTTTGTATTGTATTCTATCAATCAAGATGTCTGATATATTTCCATGGATTCACATGCAGGTCTTCAAGGTATTATTTCCCTCACAAATGGTAAGCGAATCCTCGAACACTTACGGAGTTACTTATCCCTGTATAGGTTAGACTTACTCGGTTATGACCACACTAACACCACTACCACACTAAAAAGCCCCATTGCCTCCACAAATCGTACTAAGGACATGAGCGATTAATCAACTGGGCTGTTAGCACAGTTGGTAGTGCGCCCGCTTCGCATTATTGCGAGCGTGCGGGAGGTCCTGGTTTCGATTACCAGATAGTCCATTGTCTCTTACCTTTTTTGGCCAAGTTTCGTACATTGTTCTTGTTTTTTTGTTGCTTTGTCCTCTTGTTGGCTGCACATAAAAGCGGGCTGTGAAATCCAAGACCGAATACTAGGATATCTATTGGTCACTGAATGGACGCGAAAGACAGGTATATTATCCATGCATGTACCTCGTCATCTACATATCACATCACATCTCAAACCAGGGATGACCCATTGTTCCCGGTCTAAAATACAAGGAGAATTGTATCCTAGCGTTCGATGCGCCTGCAGCCTGCACGGTGGACAAAAACGGATAGTACTCGACGAATGACAGCCTTATATAGTACCTTAGCGGCCCCGAGCGGTCCCTCGGGGACGCGCTGGAACCCAGGAATGGTTGCATCGTCTAAATAAGCGTGTTGAATCAGGCAAGAGATCCATCTACACTAGCTATGCACTATGCACTATATATGCACCACCTAACTCGTGGGGCTGTTTTTCTTATCTGAGCCCATGTCATTGCCCCTCCCATATAATAATCGGTCTGCGCTCTCTTTTTTTCGCTAGTGAGCCGCCTATAATGGATTCCTTGACACTATTCGTCTCCTTGGTGGCATTACCGTTGGGACTGCTGGCCTGGCGAACTGTGTACCATCTGTACTTCCATCCGCTGTCCAGGTTCCCCGGTCCAAAATTCGCTGCTGCAACCTCTCTCTACGAGTTCTATTATGATGTGATCAAAAGCGGCATGTACATCTGGGAGATTGAGCGCATGCACGAGAAATATGGTGAGTATATAGATCTAATGCGAACCATCAAATCACCAAAATCCTAGTCATTAACCCATCCAGGTCCAATCGTCCGCATCAATCCGCGAGAAATACACATCAAAGACTCAAACTATTATGACGAAATTCACGCCGGCGCATCGCGCAAACGCTCCAAGGACCCTAAATACGCCATAGCCTTCGGCGCCCCCAACTCCCTCGTAGGAACAATAACTCACGACCACCACCGCTTCCGCCGTAACCTATTGAGCAACTACTTCTCCAAGCGCTCGGTGGTAGACCTCGGCCCATCCATCGAAGACAAAGTCGGTAAGCTAGTCGCGCGCTTCGAGCAAGCCCACCAAGATGGCGATGTGCTGCATCTACAGCTAGACTTTGCTGCACTGACCGCAGACGTCATTACCGACTACTGCTACGGCTGGAGCTACGGCTACCTAGACACCGAGAAGGGATCGCGGAGCAACGACCTTGTCGACGCTGTTAATGGGCTGATGGTCATGTTCCACATCAACCGGTTCTTCCCGTTCCTTATTACCATTTTCAGGAATGTGTCGCCTACCGTCCTGCGCTGGCTACAGCCGCAGATGGCGGATTTATTTGATCTCAAGGCTAGACTTAGACAGCAGGCGAGTGATACTTTGCAGAAGCAGAGCTTGCGGAAACTTGACTCTGAGTCCAGGTCGACTATATTTGATGCATTGACGAACTTGCAGTTACCCGAGGGTGAGAGGACGCTTGATCGGCTCGAGGATGAGTCGGCGCTATTGCTCGGGGCTGGTACGGAGACTACCGCTAGGGCTATTACTGTCTCTATGTTTTATCTCATCAATAATAAGGAGATTATGACGAAGTTGCGGGCGGAGTTGAAAACTGTGTTGCCGACACCGCTGTCTAAGGCTTCGTGGGTGGATTTGGAGCAATTGCCTTACTTGGTAAGTTATTTCTAAACTATTTCATACTTCCGTTCTAAATTGCTGATGGTCTCATTGGATTAGACGGGTGTAGTCAATGAAGGTCTGCGTCTCAGTCATGGCATGACAGCCCGATTGGCTCGCGTTTCGCCGGTCGAGCCCATGCGCTACCAGGATTGGGTTATCCCTGCAGGTGTAAGTAAATCATATCGGTGCGGCTCTTGCGCCATGACATATAACGGCATGCCTACAGCCAAATTGCTTTTTCTGGGGGAAATTGCTAATAGTTTCTTCAATGCAGACTCCGGTCAGTCAGTCGAACTACTTCGTCCATATGGATCCCACTCTCTTCCCTGAGCCAAAGAAATTCGACCCGGAGCGTTGGATCCGCGCTGCAGGGAAGGGGGAGTATCTGAGTCGGTTTATTGTCTCGTTTACTAAGGGGAGCAGACAATGTTTGGGAATGAAGTGAGTTGCGCTTGTCATTTCGCATCCTATATACTGAACCTTTATCTAGTCTTGCCTATGCGGAGATCTACTTATCTTTAGCACATATTGCCCGTCGCATTGACTTTACGCTGTACGAAACTACTACTGATAATATCTGTGTTTATCGTGATTTGGGAATCGGATGTCCGAAGGTTGGTTTGTTTGGTGTTAAAGCTACGGTGAAAGGCCTTGTCGAGGAGTAAGCCTACTGTAGGGTAAGTTTCCTGTGATGATGATATGATGTTGTATAAGAGTTCAGGTTGTACTTTTGTATTAGTCTTTTGTGCTTTTTGACGTGCGTGTTATGCAGGTAACCGTTTTGTGGGGTAATGTGTACTCGAAGTACACGGATATTTTATCCTAACAGGTTTGGATTCGTCTATGTTTTAGTGAATGCCCTTGGGAATGAATTCATTATTTCGAGTTAACGTTGACTTGGCGATTTGGGGTTCTCTCGTAGGTCCCCGCATGGCTAGGAGTGTATTTAGGTAGTGAATAAGGAAAAATATATAAATTAAGAACTAGCCATGCTTGAAAATTGAATGAAATCCAACATAGAACTCAATCCCAGAATATAAATCTCAATTTCGATCCATTCTCTCAATACATGCAACTAGGCATATGGATTTGTGACAGCAAGACCATTGGGATTGTTGAAGCAGCACTGCTTCCACTCTCCCGAGCTATCAGTGAGACAGCCGTCCTTGGTGAAATCCAAATCGCCCCAGTAGCTAGGCCATTTTGCCTCGAGCACACAGTTAGGCTCAACTTCCTTATCATGATTATTGCGGTCGAACCCGGCATAGATAACAGCGGTGCTAAAGGTACCATCCTGATCCCGGACATCTAAATCCATTAGCTGAGCTCCCTGATAAAAGACAATGATACAACTTACTGTAGGGTAGGTACTCGAATCCGAAGTTCTTTGATTTGTGAGAATAACCCGTCATGGTGCAGCGGATTGAGTCATCAATCACAATACAGCCATCTCTAACATACTATTATATGCATTAGTTGTGATAGGACAGAACGTTCTTTCCAGTAAGCTTACAATGTCGGTACCGTGGCCACTACCAGGGTACTCATCGTAACAGGTCGTCTGGGGATCACCGGAAGAATTGTTATCCTGGAACGCCTGCCATTGACTCGGGTTGGGATAGCATTTTTTCCCATCGGTCCCAACCGAGCTATCGCGAGGCTTGATCAAGTGATCCCCTGCGATAGTAAGACCGCTCACCGAGGTGGCAAGGTAAGCCAAAACAACAGCTTGAAGTTCGAGAAATTGCATCTTGAAGCGAAGATCAAATAGAGGGACGAATGTTGATGGAATAGAGATGAGTGCTACAATTGAATCGGTGTGTTCAGAGCATCCTTTATATATTCTTTTTGTCTTGATACTGATATTCCTTAAAGAGTAATGCATAACACCACCGACTAGAATAGGTGAAAGGTAAACGGGCGGTTTTTCCTCCCTTGGAGGTTTTACCTTACCTTAGAAAATCTCATGAATCAATTACCCAGTAGAGGGAATCGTCGCAAAAGCTGATGCTTCTGCTTCCAAACCGAATAAGTTGTGGTTGATCTCCCATTTCCCATGCAGGGAAATAGGTGTGTTCAGAACACGGTCTATAGTAAGTAACCATGCCACGCGCTCCACGCACTGTATGTTGGGGCGTCAACGAAATTAAGAATTAGGTATTATTGTAGGTTTCATATGTTCATAGGGGAAAATTATACAAAAAAATGCTCCTCCAGGGCGTACCAACACCATATGTGTGTTTCAGACGGTTATTCTAAGTAATTGCACCAACGTTGGCCCCAATCTGCCACAACCTACTTACCACCTTGCTAAAACTCGAAGTACAGAGCCTTTCAAAAAAAAAAAAAAAAAAAAAAAAAAAGAAAAGGAAAAAAAAAGGAAACTGCGTCATACTTATTTTTAATGCACTAAATATTCCCGGGTACCTAAATATTGTACGTCTCTAGGCCTATCCTCTCAAAACCAAAGGAAAAAATCAATGAGGCGTGATTGGATCTGTCTACATTAAAGAGACTACATATAATGTATTCACTTATAATGCTTAAAAACGAATATATACGAAGCACAGAGTAATCCAATACTGAAAGGCTGCTGCAGTCTTTTTCAAAATCGACGCCACTGACCTATTATTGTAAATCCCTTCCCACTCCCTAAAAGCGAAGATTTGTTATTGAACTGAACATTGGATTATATTTCTGACCGTATACGCAGTCATATATACCAAGCAACGTCTACCTATATTAAGCAAATAATCGAGCTAGAGCTGATGGCGGGATCATGCTCGGTGCAACTCAACATATGTACACCGTATGCACTATCAAACCCAGACACATGTCAGATCTGACGCAATCCTGCGCGTATGTGACTACAATGCAGAAATAAAAATTCCAGTCTCAACGGAAAGTAAGCCCGTACATATTATGGAGTGACTGGTTGGCGCTGCAAGGGGTGGGGTGGCTAGGGTTGCTAAAGGATACCTCCTGCGTGCCAGAGTACCCCTATACATTCGTCACCCTTTCAGTGAATTTTCGACGGGGGCTGATCACTCTTTACCATTGAAGATGTACAGTCTCGAAACACTCACTCAAGGAAGCTTTGGTCTATACGAAGTACATATTATAGTACTTGCATACAACGCAGTCTGTTCATTCCAGGGACCGTCAGACTAACAAGCTAGAACTTGAGCAACAAACTAACAAGGAAAGATAATCATAGTACTTCTTTGAAAAGGATGCTTGTTTTTTGAAAAGACTCGTATCCATGAGGGTCCTGAAAGGAGCTTGATTTATACTACCATGTCAACGTCGTTCATCATATCTGATATCATCTAGTCCGTACTCTCCATAAAATGTTGGTGGTTAGATTTTACCTCCAGCCTCTGACAAGCTTTCCTCTTCATGGGCATATCCCTGAGCCATCATTCCACAGGAGCGGAGCATACGCGGCAATTGGAACGATTTGCAGCCCTCCCATAGGTATAGGCGCCCTGCTATGTGGTCCCCATCCCGCCCCAGCGATGTTGATCACTATCAATACGAGCGCGAGGTATGGAAGACACGGAACAGCGATCATAACAGTTTATCTATCTAACATCGCCTACATAAATGCCATTATATCCCTTTCTCCCGCTGGCCAGCCATTCCTTCATTTGATTCTCTGACCATCTATACTCTCTTTTATTCCCCAATACCTAGACCACTCGACCAGCAAAAATGCACGTCTCATACATCTCCCTGGCGCTGTTTGCCATTGGAGCTATCGGCGCGCCCGCCGGTCCCAAGCCTGGCACCGACTTCACAGACATCACTAGCGGGTTCCCTTTCAACCCAACCGGCTCCTCCAGCGTTCAGGACAGCGAGGATTCATTCGGAGACTCCTTTGCCTCTGCCCTCGAGGCAATGAAGCAGGCTGAAGCTGCCAAGCAGTCTGCTAAGCATGCACCGTCCGCTCCCACCTCGGTGGCTCAGCCTATCGTGGAGAAGCCCGAGCCCACTTTCTCCCATGAAGTCGTGAACTTCCCAGCTCCTGTCGTCTCCCAGGCCTCAACTTTCTCCCTGGCTGCTCCTGCCACCTCGCAGGCTTCTTTTATCTCCAAGGCTGCTCCTACCTCCGCCATCTCTACTCCCGTCCAGAGCAGCTCTGCTGCCACTCCAACTTCATCTCATGCCGTCATTCCCAGCCCTTCTAAGAGCGCCTCTGCTTCTCACATCTCCAACGCAACTCCCTCTGCTACCCCCTCTGCCGTTGGTGCCCTTGGCAGCATTGTCGAGGAACTTCCCCTTCTTGGAGGCCTCGTCAAGGGTCCCATGGGCACCCTCGGTCTCCGTCGTTAAGGCTAGTGTGTACTTGATGTGATCTTGGTGCGGTGTGAGCTATTACCCTATGTATGAAATGATCATGCTGGTCACTTCCGCTCCTTTTCAGTACTTCAGTACCTCTGGCAATGGATTGGTGGCACTTTTTGTTTTGTTTTCTTTTCTTGAAATCACATATATCCAACTGCTTTAATTTCGATAATCTGAAAACTATTTTTACTTATAAAAAGTTCTTGAATTTACATTATCACACAGCATTGATCTCAACACATGAAACATAAAACATTCCAACTTGATCCCCCTAATTCGACGGGTATCTTCCCCCAGATCCCAACCGATCAATGCATCCCTCAACAGCCTTCTGCATAGCATTGGTAGTCTCCTCCAACAGAGTGGTCAAAGGCACCTTCCCAGCCTTCTCCGCCTGCACCCGCACATACTCATTATTCAACACCTTATTAATATTGACCTTGCTAACGCCACAATCAATGCACTTCTTAAAGATCTCCTCGGTAAACGGATCAGCCCCGTGAAGCACAAGCCTCACCTCCTTCCCAACAGCCTCATTAATCGACTGCAACCGCTCATACTCCAATTGAATACCCCTCGGCCCATACTCGCCATGGACATTTCCAAAAGCCGGCGCAAGCCAATCAATCCCCGTATCCACAAACTCCCGACTCTCCTCAGGCGTCGTAAGAAGTCCCTCAAGTTCAGCTGTATCAGCAACTCCATCCTCCCCACCCTCAATCCGACCAGGCTCGGCCTCTGTCGCAATCCCACGCGCATGGCAGTACTGCACCAGCTCGCGGGTTAGAGAAAGGTTCTCCTCCTTCTCGTAGTGTGACATGTCGACCATGATACTGTCGAACCCGCCAAGATCGGCTGCGTACCGGATTATCTCGGGTGTTTGGGCGTGGTCCATGTGTACGGTCACGGGCACGGTGGCTTTGCGCGCGGCTTCGGCGGCGGCGTGCACGAGAAGTCCGTCGGCGTAGTGGATGGCCCAGGGGAAGAGGAGAATCATTGCTGCGGAGCGCTTAGCTTCGGCGGCGCGGACGGTGGCAAGGATGCCTTCCACGTTGTAGCAGCACATTGCGGGGATAGCATAGTGGTTTTCCGCTGCATGGTCTAGGATGCGCAGGGCGCGGTTTTCTTTGAGGGACATTTTTGGGTGTGAAGGTGGGATAGAAGAGGTATTTTAGGAAAATGTTTACAGTTTTACTTTTACTGTAGAGAATGTGTGTTATATAGGAGTTGTTGTGTTGACCGAGTTAGTCGCTTCAGGTCCGAGTGTCGGAGTTGTTCCGGGAGATACGTCACTTTGAGCTATTCAGCCTATACATCGAAGACACGCGAGATTATACCGGCAAAAGTAGGTACAAGGTTTCTTATTAGGTTGTATTCTACATGTTAAGAATAAATATTATTGGTTCTATAGAATGCCATGAGTCCTTGGATAGCTACTATAGCTAGTATAAGAGTATATATAAATGGAATGTTTTCTTTCGGCTTTGGTCGGCCAACTCCCGACCTTCTACTCACACTTCAACAATAACCAGCTGCACATTAACCGGAAATTGGAAACCAATCTATTCAAAATCGGACCCTGGCAAAGCCATTATCTTTCGGCAACGGTCAATTAGCCCGTTCGGACTTGGACCGAAGCATCCCGCGTTTCCCCCAATATCTTCCCCTCATAAAAGCCCCCCACGCACGTCGAGCTGTATTTTATTTTATCCATTGACATTTCTATTTATTCTATACATTGTTTCCTCAATTCAACCAACATCACAACCATGTCCAAACCTTCAATCGGCTTCGTCGGCCTAGGCGCCATGGGCTTCGGAATGGCCACCAATCTCGTAAAAGAGGGCTACCCAGTACACGGCTTCGACGTGTTCCCCGCCTCAGTAGATCGTTTCAAGGCAGCTGGTGGAATCCCAGCTTCATCACTCAAGGACTCAGCCAAGGGAAATGATTTCTATGTTTGCATGGTCGCCTCAGCGCCGCAGGTACAGAGCGTCCTTTTCGGCGATGATGGCATTGTCGCAGGTAAGCAAATCAAACCCAAGGCAGAACTATACAAGGAAAACTAACAGAATCAATTAAGCCCTCCCCCAAAACGCTACCCTCCTCCTCTGCTCAACTGTCCCAGCTTCATACGCCCAATCCGTCGCCGCAGAGCTCGTCTCCGTCGGCAGGTCCGATATCGCCTTCATCGATGCACCCGTGTCTGGCGGTGCTCTCCGCGCTGCTGCGGGTACGCTCTCCATTATGGCCGGTGCATCCGAGGAGGCGCTGGAGAAAGGCCGGTTCTTGCTGCAGGAGATGTCTGATGCGAATAAGCTCTACCTTGTTCCCGGCGGTGTTGGCGCTGGTAGTAATATGAAGATGGTGCACCAGGTTCTGGCTGGTATCCATATCCTGGGCGCTAGTGAGGCTCAAGGCTTTGCTGCGCGACTTGGACTAGATGCGAAGAAGACGGCAGAGGCGATTAAGTCCAGTCCGGCTTGGACTTGGATGCATGAGAATCGGTTGCAGCGTATGCTGGATGAGGATTGGCACCCCGGTGCTAGTGCTTTGACCATCATTCTTAAGGATGTTGTAAGTATCTTTGTTGTTCTTGGGGCTGAGTTGGGCTAATTGGGTCTAACAGGGCATTATCACGACATCTGCGCGCCAAAGTCAATTCCCAACTCCGCTTTGCTCTACTGCTGAGCAGGTTTATTTGTCTGCTTTGTTGCAGGGATATGGCGCTGTCGATGACTCATCTATGGTGCGACAGTACTTTGCTGATCCGATCACGAAGGTCGAATGTACCAAGTCTGATGAGGAGACGGCGGAGGCGCTGCAGTTGGTACTGGATATGATGGAGGTGACTAACCTTGTTGCGGCTGCTGAGGCTATTTCTTTTGCTCGCTATCTCAATGTCGACCTGAAGCAGTTTTATACTCTTGTTGCTGATGCTGCTGGTGCTAGTCGGCAATTTACCACGAAGGGTTTGGAGATTATTGAGGGGCTTGCACAGGGTGCCAATGGGGCCTCTGAGACTGTTGATGCTGCCACTTCTCGTCTAGAGAAGGCTGTGCAGAAAGCGCGGGATCTCCACTGTCCTTTGAACCTTGGCAATGCTGCTTTGACTGTTTTGTACATGGCCAAGAAGTCAGGGTTGGGGGCTGAGGGGAGTACCAGCGTGGTGAAGGCTTTTGAACAGTAGTATAATTGCGGAGGGCAATGAGTTATGAATGTTTATAGAGGAATATCTAGGGATCAAATATCAATTTTATGTACAGTCTAGTTCTAACTTGATGCTTCAATTAATTGCTCTTCGCGCTATAAGCGCAGCCAGCTGCACATTGGCCACCTACGGCTTGGCTTGCTCACCCTACTAGGCAGAAGGACTACTATTTACAATTACTTATTATTTTCACGCGTTGTCAAAAGAGTGTGTTGATATTATCAATAAGGATAAGAAATATAGAGTGTGTGGGTATCCAGAATATTATATCCAACCATAAGAACCAATATGTACGGCCCAGGAAACCCCGAAAGGGATATCCAAAGACCAAAGAATAGAAAAGCAATAAAGACATCAATACCAAAAGTCCCGACCCATATCTTAAAACGACTTGAACTCATTTCGCATGCCACACGCAAAGATCTAAACCTCAATTCCCTTGAGATCCTCAACCGAAGCATGCGAAGTCCTCCGATCCTTGATAAACTTAGGCCAAGTATTCGTAAGCACAAGGTACTTAATACTAGCCTCAGCAGCATCAAATATCGAAGCCTCAAAGCCCGCAGGAATATCACCCCAGTACTGCACACGGTCCTTAATCGACCCCGTCATAGTCTTCCCAGAGTCCGTAGAAGTCGGCGACGAAGGCGGCAGATCAAAAGTGAACTTATCAAACGGACTAGTCGGGTCGCATTCGCGCTGCTCACCGTACACAAGACGAGTCGGTTTCTCGAACACCTCTTCCAGCTTCCGCAGTTCCTGGTGCGAGATATTGACGGGGAACTCGGCATGGCGAACGCTGATAAACTCGGCATAAATGTGCAGGGCGCGGTTGAAGTGTTCGCGGACAACATCGCGTTTGCTTCTTTCGTGTTTTGCGCTGCCGTCCTTGATGGATGGTGGGAGTCGACTGCGCCATTCTGCGACGCTGGTCAGGAAGACGATGTTCTCGCCGGAGAATTCACGCAAGGCGGAGAATTCTTGGAGGGGGGTTGGATTGCGCTCGAGGACGTGCTCGAGTGCGCCCATTGTGAGGATGCTGTCGCGAGATTGGATTGTGCTTGTTGAGCTGTTCGATTTCCAGCCGGACATCATAGATGCTACCACTGTCATGTCGGAGTGTAGGGACTTGTTTTCGTGGCCGGTCGACTTGACCTTCTGTTCCCACCGTGCGATCGATTCGAGGGTTTCTTGTTGGAGGGATTGGCGGCGCATTACTTCCCAGCAGGGGAGGAAGACCGTGAAGATTTCGATGAACATGATGGATAGGCAGATCCTATATCATAGTTGCGTTAGAGAAGTAGGGTTTGACATTGGCTTAGAACTTACCATTGAGGAGGAACCCAGACGGCGTTGACCGGGGCCATTGCTGGGACGTAGAGGCCGATGAGCCACATCGGGGTAGCGTGAAGACTAGAGACAGCGCAGCCAATGGTCTGAACTCGCCAACCATGGGTGTCGTGGATGTTTCGGGACTTCCAGAGGACGACGGGGGCAACGATCCAAGACCAGAAGAACTGCGATACCACACCAGGCCACCATTCCCACCCTGCACCTTGTGCCACGAGCACCTCTGCGGGAGTACCATGGACTTCGGTGCCGGGAATACCCCATGAACTATGATACTTGCGGGAAATCACCCACATGAGGATAGTGAGGAAGACCTGTATGAAATGGAATGTTAGATAAGACTAGTGCTGAACATAAAAAGGTCTAGTAATCATACCTGAGCAAACATCGCGATAGCGACATAAATAAGAATCTTAGTAGTATATCTGAGGCCACGGAAACGGTTGATCAACCCATCCTTGCGCTCCGCAGTAGATTCAGTATAACGGTAGCCGTCCAGAGCATACTTTCTCTGGAGCTTTGCAATATGTTGGAAACGAGTGTTAGAGCCATGGAATAATGCCATGCCACAGGGCAACAGTGTCCCCATAAGCCAATAGCCACAATCACCCGGCAGCAATGGGCCGAGCATAGTACCGAATTGGGTCGGAATCCAGTATAAATGAAGGACAACAATAGATGTTAACGAAAGACCGAGGCCTCGAATACGTAGGGTTGGCATGTCCCGGTTAATGATCAGATAGATCATACCTGCCACGAGGGCAGAAGTCCAGACACATGCCCAGACAGCCCACCAGATGGTAACAGGGCCGAGATCTATCTGGGGTTTCGACTCGACCGTGATACCATATTCGGACCCCATATTAAAACAGTGCTTAAAGAATGTGTGTGAAGTTGGATAGCGCCTTGACACTAAAAGTAGCGGGTCATCACGTTCTTATGTACATGCATATAAGCACGGGGTAAGCGCTTGTAGTAAGTGGGCCCCCTAACCAGGTTTTTTTTTCGTCTTGAAGATGTCGATCAATAGTTAAGATATCTATTTTCGCTCCATAAGTAGTTCTGCTGGACATTACGTCTTGTCGATCAATCAGGTACAGAGTATAATTCTCGCTTGAGTTCCGTTACTCTATGCCGTTATGGAGAATATCCACATTCCTATTTGTCAATTGATATAAAGAATATGATTGGTTGGATAAGATGAATTCAGATCAAAGATCTCTTAGCACGAAAGTTCCTCCCTGTTCTATTGAAACCCGCACTTGAAACTATTGATTTTCTCAAAACTGTGTTTAGGAAGATCGTAGCCCTAAAAGGCAGGCCTGAATATTTTCACTCCCAGGGCTGACTTGCACATGTTTATATTTAATACAACAGTAGAACATATTTATTACCCCTCTTATCGCCTAGAAACTCCAGGCACCGTTTCATGCATCATGCATCGTACCTATGTTAAATTAAAGTCATCTTCCATTGGTTAAATTGTACAGGGTTAGATCCTGTGGAAAGATAATAGGATAGCGCAAAGAGTCAAAGCTCACTAAGAGGGACCAACATCCATATTCAGACTAGCATATAAAACCATTTCATCAAATTTGAGGACATTTAACAAAAACAGAATAAAAGAGATAGAAATAAAAATGAGGTCATTCAATACGTGATGGCTCAAAAAGTCCCATAGCCTTAGCCTCCTCTTCAGAATCCGCTCGCAAATTTCCAGAATACTTAATATCAAATCCAGGAACAAGTAAAACATCCTTCAACCCCCTATTCACAACCTCTTCCTCAGACCGACCATACATATAACCGTAATACGTGTACTGCCCCTCCGAGATCGACACAACCTCGGTCTTGGCACAACAATCCCCATGTTCAGGCTCCTTCAATCCCATATTAAAAGCATCAAACTCACAAAAAGCCTCAACATAACCATAATAAGTTCCTCCATAATAATCACCACATTCCCCAGGAACAGGTACCGCATCACAAAGTCCCATCCTTCCAACCTCCTCCAGAGACCCCGCACACATAAACCCAGTGTATTTATGCAACACCCGCTCAGGCATCGTAAAAAGCCCATCCTTGCAACACCCCCACGGATGACGGATATCAGTAAGTCCCATCGCACGCGCATGGTGCATATCGTCAGCCCGAAGCAACCCGTAGAACTTCCCCTCCTCGCCGGGGATCCGTCGGATATCCTCCAGCCAACGTTTCTCGGCCTCTGCCTCGGACGACGCGTGCATCAAACCGTAGTACAGGTGGAAATCGGCGCGTCGCTCAGAACAGCACCCCCGCACGTGGATCGGGTCTAATAGACCCTGGCGATTCGCGTCCTCGGCCGAGAATGCCATCATGAAGCCTTCCCACTCACCTGGGTAATCGCCGTATGGCCGCGCCTCGAGGAGGAGTCGGTTGGCGGTCTCTTCGTCTGCGAACATACTACCCATGTACATGTGTTTCTGGGGCTGGGAGTCTGTTGGTGAGGTATGTTGGTGATTGGGGGATATGCAGGTATGTGGGGAGATGGGTGTTTCAGAGGGATTTGACTTTGCATGCCACATCCCGACTACGGATTCTGTGTCCCAGAGATGGGGATCCTCTTCGATACCTAGCTCGGCATTCTGCTCGCGTCGGTCGTCTTGGTCCTTCTGCAAAAGTGCTGTGTCGAGGAGCTTGGAGATGGCTTTCTGTCGGGCTTCCTTTTCGTTAGTTTCTTCAATGCGCTTCAGCACGGTCGCTTCAATACGCTGCTGCACAATGTCAATGTCAAATGGCTGGTCATAGGAGCGATGGTCAACTTCGCTATCAACCGCGTCCGTTAGAGCCACATGGTGATCTACGTCAGCATCGTGCTGTTCCTGGTCAGTTTCAGCCTCCCGCAGGCGCTGCTGCTCCCGCTGCTCAACGTATTCGTCAATTCTCAGCTTAAGTATATTATACCTTATCAAAGAAGATCCGCAGAGCGATGAGCCAGAACTATCTGTATCGCAGCTGCTGTTATCGCTGGGGGATTCGCAACCAGCGCCCTCGGTATCCGGAACTTCAATCTTAACACTACAGGCATCACAATGCACTTCGCATTTACAATCCGCCTTCAATTCGACGGCAATACCACGCGGGCAGAACTGACCATTGTCGCTGTGGCCAGAATTGTCCGCGTCCGCATTGCCCGAATCATCAACGGCAGCACCCAAGAAGATCTGACCATTGTCGCTGTGGTCAGTACTGCTTGTGTCCCTGTCGCCTGAAGTGGGATTACTCACTGCGTTAACTTGGATGATATGGCCTATAGTATCGATACCCTCGATTGCCTGGTAAGAGTTTGAGGGTTGAGTCTGGATGTCTCCGTTAGAGATGTTCTCTGCCCACTCGCTCTCGCACTCTACACACATGCTGGGCTGGGTGGAGAGGAGGTCGTGGGAATCTTCGATATGGGTGCAGGATACGCTACGCTCTGGTCCAGCCAGGCGGAGCTTGTTGGTATATTCTTGGCAGCTGGTCATGCTCCAGTTGGAGATGTGGCCGCAGCTGGAGTAGTGGTGATATGTGTAGTTACACATTTTTGGGGGATGGAATAGATGAGTTGAAAGTAGAGAAAATATTTGCGATGAGATAAGATGAGAGGAATGCTCTGCTGCCATCTTACATCTGCGAGAGGGTCACGGCTTATATATAACTTGTTCTGGGGTTGAGGGAGTCTCCGGTGCACGAGTACAAAGCCGAGTCGATGAACAAAGGTCAGTGATATAACAAAGATAGGGTTGAAAGGCATTGTTGGTAGTAGGATGAAACTCTTTGTTCACAACCGTCGCTTTACAATTGTTTGTGTGTCAAGCAAACTCCCAAGGAGCTTTTCGCCTGTTGGACGCGATGTTCTTATGCTCAAAGACATTTGTGTTAATCCCGTCTTTATTGTATCCAAAGCATCTGACAATGACTATTGTATTCAACTCAGATATGTAAAACATTAGATTTATTCTCGAAAGCCATATTATGGATTCTACCCCGATGTAATAAATATTTGAGTACATGGAGAGGAGATATGCTCCAATATCTAAGACGTTCTTCGGTCTTTGAACACAAAGGAATTAGAATCGATCTAAAAACGGCAATCTACCTTTGCTTTCTCACTCTCCCAGTATATTTTGCTTTATGGCGTTAGTCTACTGAGGCTTTGGTATAGGATTTGACAGAATTTGTCTTCTCTCACTTAGCAGCTTAGTTGAATGAGATTTTCTTTTTCCTTTTGCGTTCTCTATATATTTGCTCGGAACATACAAAAATATCCTGTGGTTAATTCATTTTATTTTCTTCTCCACTGCACATATCCTTTGAGTATACCTTTTATATTACACGTTTTTGTTAGATGTGATTTAGATTATACCAAATATAGTCAATATTTAGACTCAAAGATCAGATTGTCATTTTAAGAAACCACATTACCGTAACTGAATTCTCAGAGGTTTATCTCAAACCCCAGACCTCCAGCTAAAACAAAAAAATAAACAAATCTCAAACCTCCAAATCCACCAAATACCTAACCCCAGAGTCCAACAACCACCAACTAGCAGTCTCATGCATCCACTTCAAAACAGGCCTCTCCAACGGCATCTTCCTAACCTCATCCGCCCTCTTCCACATAACAGTCTCACTACAAAATACAACCCCTCCCTCCTTTTCCTCACAACTAATCGCCAACCTCCCCTGCACAAAATCCACCGCATCCATCTTAATCTCAAACTCAACCCGATCTCTTCTCCGGACCACAACACGGTAACACCCACAAACCAAATCCCCAACCTCAAAATCCAGCGCAGCAAGATGTCCCGCCCCAAAACTTTTCTTCTGCTCCGCCGTCTTACTAGCCATAGAAAGCATAAGCGCCTGCGGGGACCGCGAGAAGGCTCTCATGTTGCGTCGCACCAGTCTTGTGAAGAGTACGTCCGTAGTCTCGCTAGGGAGCGAGGCACGCGATACGGACTTTGAGGCGTGATCGTAGATAGTAAAATATTCATCGCTGAAGGCGGTTTCTGGGATTGATTCTATTTTTGGGTTGGCTGTAGAGAGGGTGCCGGTGTAGGACTTGTGGGTTATGCGTTTTGATAGACGTTCATGGAAGATGTAGAAGTAGATTGCTGAGGAGCTGGTTATTATTGCTGTTGCTGTGAAGACGAGGCGGATCATTTTGTTTTTTGAAGATGTGGGATGTTGTGATGTTAAGAATGTCAAGTGGTTCGGATACGAGGTTGAAGGTTTGGCTTGGCGTGTCGTATTCTATCAATAACATCTTCAATGTTGAAATATATATTTTTATATAAATTCTGCATATTAATCATATTGTCGACTATTATATTGAAAAATCAAGTCAAAAATGCGCACCAACCCAACCCCAAATACGTCAAACACAAAGTGGTATCAATTTTGAAACAGTAAACAATTCACTTCCTCGCCCCATTCTGCAAGACATCGACACGGCCACTATTATGCCATGTTGCAAGCTTAGCACCACATTGTCCACATGCATGTTCAACATCCTTAAGCGATGACATCAGGTAAGGGATACAGCCGAGACAGCAACAGAAGCAAAGAACAGCTGCCCAACCACTATTCAAAAGGTTAGCCATCAATTCAATGTTTCAACTAAGGGAAGTCCAACTTACTGGGTAGTTCCACCGCTGATAGCCTGGGTACGGGTCATCTCCCGCTTTCCACAAACAGGGCAGTCAACTGGACAGGGCGCAGACTGGACAGCATGGAGTGGGACAGCTGTGGCATATCCACTGGGATGTCCGGATGGTGTGTAGAACTGCTGCGGGCCAGCTCCTTGCTGTGGCTGTGCGGTTTGGGTGTACTGGGGCACTGGCTGACCGGCGTATGCCTTCTCGGGTGGAGTGGCCATTGATGTCGACGCGTCGTAGGCTGGTGCTTGACCGATGGAGTCGGGGGTGTGGGGGTATTGTGGCTCTGGGGGACCGTTTACTGGTGTTGGGGCGTAGGAGTGCATGGCGTCTGGGATAGATGTAGTGCGTAGGGTGTCGGAGTGTGGGCTCACGGGGCCGTGGGTTGATGGGGTTGGGAAGACGGCTTCTGGAGCTTCGCTGTATATGGGAGCTGGTGCTGGAGGTTGTTAGTTATTGGGTAATGTATTGGGATAAGGGAGTTGACGTACTTGATGTTGGCTCGGGGTGTCCAAGATGTCCGGGGTTTCCTGACATTGCTGTTGAGGAGTCTGGGGGTATTGGGGAGTTGGGATGTGAGATGTTTCTCTTTTATATGTTGTATTCTATGAATGGGGGAAAGGTCTTAAGTAAAATTTGATACTCGATATTAATATAAACTTAAGATCGTCAATTAATACGAAGGTAAAATGT
Organism: Penicillium griseofulvum; assembly: GCF_001561935.1. Lineage (NCBI taxonomy): Eukaryota > Fungi > Ascomycota > Eurotiomycetes > Eurotiales > Aspergillaceae > Penicillium > Penicillium griseofulvum. Next base: position 34,573 of record NW_024467471.1, on the reverse strand, counting down.
GACTCGTGTTAGTGGATACCAAGGAATTCGACATGCACTGCCTTAAAAGGGTTTGACCACGTCTAAACAGTTTTGAAGATACGAGTCCAAGAAAGGTAAATGAATTACTTTGAAAGGCAACAGACTTATTTGGCAACCTATCTTTAACCGGTCCTACTTTGTACATACTATACAACATATGTATATTGTAATATAAGTCATTTTATCTATATGCCTACATATACAGAGTAAGTCAATCAAAATAGAAATCCAACATATTCAGCCCCCATAATTAAGATTATTACGCCCGCGGCCAAAACGCCAATCCAATCACAACGTGCCTTGTGGTCCCGCTGATCAATTCCACTTTGGGCACTTCTCTGTGAGCCTTTGAAGGCTGAGTGGTAGGCTTAGACGAAAATGTTCCGTGTAGGCTTCGGGATATTTAGCCCCCAAATGCTATTGAGCATATTATTTTTATTATTTACGTTGGTTATTGAGCCTCAAAATACTTGGTACACTGTATACATCTTAGTGTTATCCCTGAATAGGATATATCCTCTATTCCTTTCAAAGCTACATTTAGAGCAATAGATACACTATCACAACCCTAACCTACTATGTGGATATCAAAAACAGAACCAAAACCATTCACGCTAGATGCTAAATATTATACACATACTCCGTACCCTAAACTATCAACAATACTGATACGCAACCTGTCCCTGATGATACTCCTGTCCCTGATGATACCCAAGCGTCTCAAAAACCTCCAAAATCCGTGTCCTCCCCATTTTCACCGCAAAAGCAAAAACAGTCTCCTTCCGACCAATCCCCCCTTTAATGAACGGATCCGCCCCATACTGCACTAAAACCTTAGCCATCTCCACCTCATCCGACAACACAGCCTTATACAACGGCGTATGCCAAGGATATCGCATAAGATCAACATCCGCACCCCGCTCAAGCAACACCCTCGCAACCTTCATATTCCCATTCAACGCCGCCACAGCCAACGCAGTCTCCCCCGTCCAATTAATAGCATCAATATCCGCCCCGCAATCAAGCAACAACTCCACAATCCGATCTTGTCCATACGTAGCAGCCTGTGACAACGCCGTCTTCCCAGTCCCCTTCCCCATATCCACGTGCGCGCCGGACGCGATCAGAATACGCACAATGCGATCATAGCCGTGTATTGCGGCGGTGGCAAGGGGGGTTTCGTATTTGCTTGCCTGGGTGTTTATGTATGCGCCGTACGAGAGTAGGAGGCGGATTATGGGTTCGTGGCCGAATGAGACCGCGGCCATTAGAGGTGTTTGGCCGGAGAGGTTGCGGGTGTTGGGGTCGGCACCTTTTTCGAGAAGGGTTTGCACCGTTGCGTATTGGTTGGCTGTTATTGCGGATATAAAGTCTTCTTTGGAGCTGGTCATTTCCCACATCATGCGGCTTATTCGGGGGGCTTTTTTAAATTGTACTGGTACTTTGAAGGGGTGAAGGTCCGTGGAGGGATTGAAGGGCTTGCGCTCGATGGGTACTGGCTTGCGCTTGATGGGTACTTTCACGGGTTCTGGTAGGTTCGTTTCGTTGTATTGTAGATTGGCCTCTGGGAGAAGTGGGATGGGGAAGGATTCGACTGGTAGCGCTTGTGACTGTGTATCTGTATCTGTAGAATCTGGAGTATCGAGCAACACTGGTATTGGGAAGGCTTCGACTGGTAACGCTTGTTTCTGCGTATCTGTGGAATCTTGGGTATCCAGCAACACTGGTATTGGGAAGTCTTCCCGTATTGTCTCTTTTTCTGAAGACGGCTGCGTTTGGCTTGAATATGATCTGCGCTTATCTGAAAATGAGAGGCCTTTCGGTGGCAGCGGGAGGAATGGAAGGCCAGTCGGTTCATTTGCTAGCCAGTCATTGTCATCCAGGCTTCTCTGGCGTTCCAACTCTAGATTCGGTGCTGGCTCCATAGACTCATGGGCTTCCTCCGCTGATGCCAAAATCTCCTTGTTAACAGGCAGTGGGCCATCTGTCTCTATTATCTTTCGAAGAGTTGAGATAACGAAATCATGGCTCAGAGTCAACAAATCCGAAGCAATACCAGTACCAACCAACTCTCCCTGTAACCGAGTCCAAGCTTCATTTTCCTCGGGATTTGAAGAATCATTCAAAACGCCAGAGATAACAGAAGCTTCACTCTTGCCAGCGTGAATATTATCCACAAAACGCCTCAGTGCATTTTCGATGATCTTCTGTGATGATCTATATCAATGTTAAAATCCACACAAATTCAAAGAACATCATCGCGAACACACATCATCATATTTAAATTCACCTCACTAAGTCCAAAAATAACCGACGAGAGGCGCGCACGTATCTCGGAAATCAGACTCTGAGCCCCGAGAGTATCTGGATGTGACACCAGCTTCTGCAATTCCTGCAGAACGACATGACAGCTCTGCAATCTTTTTTTCAAGACTGTGAAATGGGCGCATTCTGACAGAGAGAAGGTATACGTCTCGGTCGCATTTAACAGTTCCAGAAGCAGCTCAAGCTCATTTTGGGCCTGGTTCGTTAGGGATGTTGACCCGCGTATTGAGTCATACAAGGAGGCGGTTAATAGTCGGATTGCTGTGGTTTGGTGGCACAGCTGTCTAACTGGTAGTGAATACATGTTGAGCTTTACAGACAAGCAACCCTGAGGTCCACAGGCGAATATGACATTCAGAGGCCCGTGCAGCAACTTTTGGCCCCATCTTCCATGGGATGTTTGGTGATTATGTCATGGATGTAAGACATGAGATGTGAGATATCAATATTGACCAAGTTGATAATCATTCGTAAGACTATTCCGTACCCGAATACTGCTTCTCTTAACACATGTTGAGGCTTTGGTTTTATTGTTAGATATGAATTCATGTCACCCCCTATCTATCCATTGACAACAACTCCTCCGTTAGGATGCAAGCTTTGGCCAGAGATAAAGCTACTATCCTGACTGGCAAGGAAAACGAAACATGTTGCAACCTCACTGGGCTGTCCTGGGCGACCCATCGGGGTGGCACTGAACTGCTCTTGGGCGCTAGTATTCATGGTGGCCGGAATAAGAGGAGTCCAGACTATATATTTGTCAGTTATATAAATATTTTCGAGAGTATTTTGAACTTACTTGGTCCAGGACACACGCAATTCACCCGGATGCCATTTTTGACTTGCTGGTTGGACAATCCCCTAGTGAAGGCGACAATTGCTCCCTTGGTTGCCGTGTAGTCAAGCAGATCAGGGCGACCGATATAATGGTTCACAGATGCGCAGTTTATGATGGTTGAGCCGCTCTTTAGGTGAGGAATCGTGTACTTTGAGAGGTAGAAGATAGGATGGATGTTAGTGTCGAATGTGCTTTGCCATTGAGACCTGAAAGATACGTCAATAGAAGAACTCGATCGAAAATAGAGTATACATACTCATCTAGATCCTTGATGTCGTCAATCATAGTCTGAGTCCCAGCATTATTGACTAGGATATCAATACTACCCAGATTCTTGAGGGCTGCGTCAACCACCGCTTGGCAATTCTTTGCATCTCGAAGGTCAGTGGGGAAGCAATAACATTTCCCCCCGTTTGCTTCCACTTGTTTTTTGGTCTTCTGCGCGTCTTTTTCCTCTTCGGGCAGGTATGTAATCAAGCTAGAAGCCCCTTCCATAGCAAACAGGATGGCAACTGCGCGACCGATCCCTGAATCACCACCAGTGATGATAGCATTTTTCCCTGAAAGCTTCCCCGCCGCTTTGTAGGTCTGATACCCGCCATCCTCAGTTGGAAGCTTTGTCGAGACAGGCTTTGGATTTTCCATATCAGCCTGTAAGCCGGGCTTTTGGTGGTGCTCAACAGGGATTTGGTGACCTGTAGTTTTTATTAAAACGTGAATAATTATATCGATTTGAACATTGGCTTACCCTGTTGGAATTGAGATTGAGGGCCCCGAGAGGGCTTTTCCACTTCCTTTTGCATAGTAGTTCAGACTGTTATTATTAGTTACGGTAGTAAGAAGTAGTGAGAGAAGATGGAACAAGATGGAAATTGTTATGGTAAGAATAGCAGCTGAGCTTCTAAATAGTAAAATTTGTGATACCGTCAATGTGACGTCTATTCAAACAATCCGGAAAAGGTTTCAACCCCATCCAATTTCACTCCCAAAGACCTTTAAACCTGCGTTTATCCAAAATCCTGTTCTCTTGGCCCGATGATGTAAGCATCCCAACTATGACGCTTATTGTTCACAATAATAGAGCTACTTTGGCCAACGTCTTTTTTTTTCCATAGCTTGGAAGTTGGATACAAGGCTATAGCAGGTATTTTCAGCCTGTGTACCATGGCAAACTACGGGGCATATACCTGCTCGACATACTCGACATACTCGACATGCCATGCGCCAAGATGACTTCCGCAGTGTAAAATGAGGAGGATGACGAAAATGAACGTTATATGGTCAAGAAACTCCTTGATGAAGTCTTATATAATATCTATGGTACCCGTATTAGACATCATGTAGTCAGTCTTTCCTTTCGGCATATATAGACACCGACTCTTACTACAGCACACTACTTACGCGTTACGGAAATCCAGTAGAAAGGCTTTTGCCAAGAAGTTTCAATTTCCAACTTGTTCCTTTACGAGCGATCATGGTAAGCGGATCATAACTATAACACAATTTTGATGGGTGCACATTGTACCTACAGCTGAAGAGCTTCTTTCTCCTAACGTGCACACAGCAGACTATGTAGACAACATTTATACTATGCCAGATTTATTAACACTTGTACAATTATAGCTGATCCACTAGCTTAAATAAGGTTATACAGGTAAACACCTGGTCTAGCATTGACTTTGCCGCTTCGTGTCTCCCGAGAATTTTATATCCACTCAGATCTTATGTTCATCCCGTTTCTCAGACAAAGACTTAGATCCATACCATCCTTGTCACCTTGTCGACGATAAGCTTGACGTCACGCCAACTGTATTGTGCTGATTTGCTACAAATCCGCTATATACCACATACTTACATCATAAGGCGTTGAAACATAAAAACCGAGAATCATTATATTATAGCCCAATTCTTTGCTAATTCCCAGCCTGGAAAGGAATTTTCATAATGAGCACCTCTTCACACGCTAATAACGCCGCAAATGCCAAACAGGGTGCTTATCATCCCTCAGACCCTAGCAGAGGCGCCCCAACCAACACGGACGTATGTTTGCCATTATCTAGCACTCACAAGAGTACCCCGTATTAATTAAGTCTACAGTATCAACTCGGTCGCAAAGTCGAAGGGACTGACCCGCACCCTGAATACCACGCAAAGGCATTCCCTCCCGGTACAGCCCCAGCAAGCAACTCCTATGCCTCAAACCCTGTCTCCGCAGTCCCCGGTCAAGCCAACGAGCTCAATATGGCCGCGGTAGAAGAAAATGATGGCACCTACACATCAGCTGCGGATACATTAGCAGCAGCCACCTCGGAGAGTGTGAATCGCGGCATGGGCAGACCGATGCAGGGCGAGACCAGCAACGAGCTCAGAAATAATGGGCAGCACCACCGCAAAAGGGATACGCCCGGCCTAGAAGGTGTTGGTACCTATAGGCAAAATCGTGGTGTTGAACGTCGGTTCGCGGAGCAGCGTGGTCTCGAGAAAGAAGAGGCTGTCGTGAGTGGCACACATGGCGACAAGCTTGACCGTCCCGCTGAACAGCGACATCCTGATGAAGCCTGAGTTTATTGGGATCAGACATGGAAATACAGTCACCCATCTATCATATAGGGGGTAACAGAGCAGAACTGATATAGCTTCTTCATGCGAAAGCTGTTCTTTCCACTGATGTTTCGATGGAAGATTATTCCCGGGTTTTTAACATAAAAATAAAATTTCGAGTGCGTTATCTAAACATTTGGTTTCGTAAAATCTGATCATATAATTACTTTCTCAATAACTACGTAGTTCAGACGAATACAGGTCAGAATGTGGCTAACGGTAACATCATGATTCTTTGTCTTGTCCAAAAACTTGACAAAGGAATGTGATATATTCATTCCTTTATTAATGTAATGAACAAAGCCTTTGAGAACCCAAATCGATGCTAACTGAAAAGGCATAAATAGATGGCTTCTCCCATCTCATCAAGCTATCCTTCCCATCATCTACACCAAAAACCCACGGTAAGCAAACCTACAACCATTCACTCTACTAATCAATCCCCCAGTCTATTTCTCACCACACACAGTCAATATGAGCTCAAATAAATATCCAAGCAATGAGGAGGTTAACAGGATGGACTACGAAAAGCGATTCCTCACCGCAGGCGCCTGCTTCAAGTCCACACTCTACCATGAGTTCCGGTTCCTAGGTCTTGGAGATGGTCTCCGCTCCGAGATACTTCCAGTCCTCCACAAGCTAGTTAGGCTACTAAAAGCCATCTTTGTCCTGGGCAAGGAGATGGCACGGACATGTCCGCGCTGTCGTACTGTTCGCAATAGGCCCAAGGACCACTTCTTGGCTGAGTTTGAGCGTCTGTGTCGCGAGCGCATCATGGCCCCCTTGCTGAAAGCCATTGCTGACCTTGAAACCGATCAGATGGCGATGGAGCCCAAGGCTAGCGTTGACTTTATCGTCGCTTCGGATTTGGATGATATTCGTCCGAGTACTATCTTGCTCACTAACAGGCCGCTGCCTGTGGATATGACTTCCGGTATGCCACTTCAGCACACTTCTCCTCGTCCATGAGGTGTTCTTAGTTTTATTTGTTATTGAATAGATCAGGTGTATATGTTGAACTTTTCTTTGTAGACCTTCAAATAACACGAGGTAGGGGCTTAAGAATTTGAGCTAGAACACAAGCCATTTCGTGTATATCCCAATAGAAAAGCTACAATGGGCAAGTTCAAAACAGTTGCCCGAAGTCTGCCCAGCTCCAGTAAGTCTTTCTATTCTGAAAGCACGACATAAATACTAGGGATTAGACTGCAGTTCAATTGATAATCTCTCAATATATCAATTCTCCGTTGAGAATTCTCATGTACTATCTCTAATAGCCAAAATACTTGAAATAGCCTTGGAAATATAATATTTTGCTAGCTTTTACCTTCAATAGATAATGCAATAGCCAAGTCTAGACAGGACTAGTGAAGTAGGATCAAGTTGCACAGACATGTCTCAGATCTACAAAATTGGCAGTTCTAGGCCCAACAGCACTTTCAAAGTATTAATTCCCTATTAACTAGACTGTTCTAAGCGGGTACCTGTTTAATTGTGTAACTAACATAAATATAGAAAATATAGTACTCTCGGTGAGAAAATACGATCAAAGTCCTAGCTCGGAGTAGATAACTCCCCACGAAATTTGCCACTACGTCATGAATTAGATTTGTGTTCAAAGCACCAGAATCTAACATTCAAAAGGATCTTGAGATGTTAATTATCTTAATTCTCTATATCAAGAAGAGTTATATGTTATAAGCGTGTAGTAGATAGTCATAGTATGTTCTGAAAACAGCTTTGTACCTGGCGGATCCGTTCCCGTCGCTCCACATCTCCACTGGAGCTTGGATGCTGTGCTATGTGCTATGCAGTGCTATGCATTTAATAAGGAAGAAGACTGAGAATACTGAAAAGACTGAAACAGATTTCAAATATAAAAACGAAAAGAGAGAAGAAAAAAAAAAGAGAAGGACAAAGCGTTGAGGGGTTGATGTCACATGGGTCCCCGCTAGATTTCCTTGATCTGGACCTCCCCATCTTCCCTCCTCTCCAAGCTCTCCCCACCAGATATGTCTTCTACAATTGACTCAAATATTCCCAATGATGGTACAGGTAAGCTTGCGACCAATGCTAAATTCAAATGTGATCCCGATTCTAAACAAAAATAGGTGTTATCCAGCTCGATCCTTGGTTGGAACCTCATCGCGATGTCTTGAAACACAGATACCAGGTAGTCGAGAAATGGACCAAGACCATCAAAGAGACGGAGGGTGGCTTGGATAAGTTCAGCAAGGTGAATTCATGTCCATTGGTTACTATTCTCTGTACTAACACGCTTATCAGGGCTACGAAACCTTCGGACTTCATGCGCAACCCAGCGGAGAGATCAAATACCAAGAATGGGCACCCAACGCAAAGGAGGCTTCATTAGTCGGCGAGTTTAGTACGTTGTGTACTGCCCATATTCAAGGAGCTAGAACTGAGACTGGCAGACAACTGGGACGTCAATGCCAACCCCATGACGAAGAACAGCTTCGGCATCTGGAATGTAACGGTACCAGCGAAGAACGGCGTTGCCGCTATTCCCCACGACAGCAAGATCAAGGTAAGCACATCAGTCCTATGGATAATAGAGCAAACCCACTAAGAATCGCAACAGATCACAATGGTGCTCCCCAGCGGCGAGCGCATTTACCGAATCCCTGCTTGGATCAAGCGTGTGGTGCAAGACCTGAGCGTGTCGCCTGCATATGATGCCGTTTTCTGGAACCCGCCCGCAGATGAGGTATACAAGTTCCAGCACACGCGGCCCAAGAAGCCCGAGAGCCTGCGCATCTATGAGGCCCATGTCGGCATCTCGTCGCCGGAGACTAGAGTCGCTACATACAAGGAGTTTACCAAGAACATGCTGCCCCGTATTAAGTATCTGGGGTACAATGCGATCCAGCTAATGGCCATCATGGAACATGCATACTATGCTAGCTTCGGGTACCAGGTGAACAACTTCTTCGCGGCGAGCAGTCGCTACGGATCACCAGAGGATCTGAAGGAGCTTGTTGATACAGCTCACAGTATGGGGTTGGTTGTGCTGCTCGATGTGGTTCACAGCCATGCGTCCAAGAACGTCATTGATGGACTCAATGAGTTTGATGGAACAGATCACCTCTACTTCCATGGCGGTGCGAAGGGCCGTCATGAGCTCTGGGACAGCCGTCTGTTCAATTATGGAAGCCACGAGGTGCTGCGTTTCCTTTTGAGTAATCTGCGCTTCTGGATGGAAGAGTATAAATTCGATGGATACCGCTTCGACGGTGTGACCAGTATGCTCTATACGCACCATGGTATCGGAACGTACGTACATTCTTCTGCTACCATTTAGAATTATACTAATCGAAGAAACAGCGGCTTCTCTGGTGGATACCACGAGTACTTCGGGCCATCCGTCGATGAGGAGGGCGTCACATACCTCACCCTCGCCAACGAGATGCTGCATGAACTCTATCCAGATTGCATCACAGTCGCAGAGGATGTCTCCGGCATGCCTGCACTATGTCTACCTCATGCACTAGGCGGTGCCGGCTTCGACTACCGCCTCGCAATGGCCGTCCCAGACATGTGGATCAAGCTCTTGAAGGAAAGCACAGACGACGAGTGGGACATGGCCAACATCTCCTTCACACTCACCAACCGTCGCCACGGCGAGAAGACCATTGCCTACGCCGAGAGCCACGACCAAGCGTAAGCCTAAAATCCCACACCTCCAAAATCCCCATTCATCCAACTAACACACACAGTCTCGTCGGCGACAAAACCCTAATGATGTGGCTCTGCGACAAAGAGATGTACACACACATGTCGACACTAACCGAGTTCACCCCTGTAATCGAACGCGGCATGGCCCTACACAAAATGATCCGACTAGTAACCCACGCCCTCGGCGGCGAAGGCTACCTAAACTTCGAAGGCAACGAATTCGGACACCCCGAATGGCTCGACTTCCCACGCGCCGGCAACGACAACTCCTTCTGGTACGCACGACGTCAACTAAACCTAACCGAAGACCCCCTTCTACGGTACCACTTCCTGAACGACTTCGACCGCGGAATGCAGCTGGCCGAGCAGAAGTACGGATGGCTTTCTGCGCCGCAGGCGTATATCAGTCTGAAGAACGAGAGCGACAAGGTACTCGTCTTTGAGCGGGCTGGACTGCTCTGGATCTTCAATTTCAATTCTAAGAAGAGCTTTACCGATTACCGTGTCGGTGTCGATGTCCCCGGTACCTACCGTATTGTCCTTGATACTGATGATAAGGAGTTTGGTGGGCTGGGACGGAATGTTAAGGAGACGCGCTTCTTTACTACCGATCTGGAGTGGAATGGGAGGGGGAATTTCGTGCAGGTTTATATTCCTACCAGGACTGCTTTGGTATGTTGTCTTTCATATTTCTACCTCTTCCCCTTATTTTTCATATCTGCTGACTTCCCTTACAGGTTCTGGCTCTGGAAGATACTCTGTAATGTGAACGCCGATTCATGTCTGTCTTTCATGCAACCGTATCGAAGATAGTTCTGGTATCGGGTGTTCTTCCCTACTGGCGTGATTCGACCTGACTTCTTCATTGTAATGTTCTGCATTTTGTTTTTAATCATATCTGCTATCTATATCTAGCACAGTCTCATATCATATACACTGTTTTCTAATACATCTTGCATTGTAGACTGGATAGAAAGAAGATGTTTGTATTGCAGGATTCCTGTAGGTATAGAAAGATCATCTCAGAGAATAACTTGAACATCCAGTTTAGGATATAGCCTAGACAAGAATGAACAGCTACATACAGACAAGACCTGCCTGAATGATATGTGCATCTCTATACAGTCAACTACATCTACATCTACACAAATCAGGACTTCATCACAAAGGAAATGTCGAGAATCAGGTTTTGAACTCTAAATACACAAAATAATGAAACAGGCCGGTCAAGGGGGGTTGTGTAAGGTATCTCTCCAATCCAGACCGGCTTTGAAATCCCATCAAACGCTAAGATAGAACACATCAAGCTCCCCCAAACCACCTAAGAAACCCCCAACTCCTCAATCCCAACCACCACGATTCTGCTCTCAATCCCAGACATTTCATATTCCCTTGCTCGGGTTCCTTTCGGATCGAGTCTAGAAAGAAACAACCCAGTGATTCCAACGTTGACGCGACCATGCAGTAAAAAAGTGAAATCAAATCCCTTCATTGTTGCACTGGTGTTTCTCCCTTAAGGATAATGTACATGGTAATATACACGCCTCGAAAAGGGAAATGATGTTGTCGCGTACAACGTTGGAACATTTTGGGGTGTTCTGACAAAGGGAATTAAATGGAGAAAACAAGAGAGAATAGGTGGAGGGACAGAGAAAAGAAGAAACTTGAAGATGGAAGGGGGAAGTTAAGACGGCGCTAGCTAGCAAATGACAAAATTACATTTAGGCCTTGTTCTCAAGCTCAGCCAGAATCTTCTCACCCTTAGCGCGAGCAGCGTTGATGTCACCAACCATGTAGAAGGCGGCCTCGGGGAGGTCGTCACCCTCACCAGCAATGATGGCCTTGAAGGAGGCAATGGTGTCCTTCAAGTCAACAAGGGTACCCTCGATACCAGTGAAGACCTGGGCGACGGCGAAGGGCTGGGACAGGAAACGCTGGAGCTTACGGGCACGCTCGACAGTGAGCTTATCAGCCTCAGACAACTCATCCATACCGAGAATAGCAATGATATCCTGGAGGGACTTGTACTCCTGGAGCATCTGCTGGACACGGGTGGCGGTGTGGTAGTGCTCCTCACCGATGATACGGGGGTCGAGCATACGGGACTTGGAGTCAAGGGGATCGACAGCGGGGTAGATACCCAACTCGGAGATACCACGGGACAACACAGTGGTGGCGTCCAAGTGAGCGAAGGTGGTAGCGGGGGCAGGATCAGTCAGATCGTCAGCGGGCACGTAGACGGCCTGGACGGAAGTGATAGATCCCTTCTGGGTGGTGGTAATACGCTCCTGCATGACACCCATGTCAACAGCCAGGGTAGGCTGGTAACCGACGGCAGAGGGAATACGACCGAGAAGGGCAGACACCTCGGAACCGGCCTGGGTGAAACGGAAAATGTTGTCAATGAAGAGCAGCACATCCTGACCCTCCTCATCACGGAAGTACTCGGCAATGGTGAGACCAGTCAAGGCAACACGGGCACGGGCACCGGGGGGCTCGTTCATCTGACCGAAGACAAGGGCGACCTTGGATTCACCCTCAAGCTGGATGACACCGGTCTCCTGCATCTCGTGGTACAGATCGTTACCCTCACGGGTACGCTCACCGACACCACAGAACACGGAGTAACCACCGTGGGCCTTGGCAATGTTGTTCTAAATGGTCAAAAAGTATAAGCATTTCATGCCATTTTCAAGGGGAAAGATGGGTAAATCCTTACAATCAGCTCCTGAATGAACACAGTCTTACCGACACCGGCACCACCGAAGAGACCAATCTTACCACCACGGGCGTAGGGGGCGAGCAAGTCGACGACCTTGATACCGGTGACGAGAATCTCGGCAGAGGTGGACTGGTCGACGAAAGCAGGGGGCTCGGCGTGGATGGGAGCGAACTTGGTGGCCTTGACGGGACCACGCTCATCAATGGGGTCACCAGTGACGTTGATGATACGGCCGAGAGTGGCAGGGCCGACGGGGATGGTGATGGGAGCACCAGTGTCAGTGGCAACGACACCACGGGAGAGACCCTCGGTACCTTCACATAAACGTTAGTTGAAGCTCTAATATACGGTAGGGGCACACTCAGTGGGTCCCCCGATCGGGTAGGGAACGACACGGTGGCCGAAGAAAGGGGGATGAAGGGGGACAAGCTTACCGTCCATGGCAATAGTACGGACGACATTCTCACCCAAGTGTTGCTATAATGCCATTGTTAGCTTTTGCGATTTGATACAAGGTTTCAGCCAATCAGATCACGTACAGCAACCTCCAGAACGAGCTTCTGGCCGTTGTTGGTGGTGGTAATGGCGTTGTAAATGGCAGGGAGCTTCTCGCCGCTGAACTTCACTGTAAAATGGCGAATAGAAAGTCAGATACGGTTTTGTTGATGATTTTGGGATTGATTTCGATGGTTTCGGTGATGGATTGGGTCCAGGGAAAAGATTTTCGCGAGGTCCCCATTCCTTCAGGAGTCGACAACACGTACCGTCAACGACGGCACCAATGACCTGGTGAACCTTTCCGGTCAAGGAAGCATCGGAGCTAGCGAAACGGGCAAGAGCCGGGAGAGCATTGGAGCGGATGGACTGGCCGCGGGCGACGGGGGTCGTCCGGGCAAAAGCAGCCCTCCCAAAGGACCGGGCGAGACCGCTAAAGTAATTAAAAAAATTAGTTTTTCCAAAATGTAAAATGAGAGCAAGATATAAAATCATACCTCTTGAACATAATGACGGTGTTGAAGAGTGTGATGAAAGGGAGAGGTGAGGTTGGAACGGGAAAAGAGGGAAGAAGAGGAAGGGAAGAGGTTGGTGGATGGGGACTGGTCGCCCTTAGCCTTTCCGGGGCGGTTTTGCCGACAGATCCCGTGATGAACCGAGCACCAATTTGAGCTTTCTACAAGTTAAAGAGCTTAATTTTCTTATTTAGAATGGATTTTTGTTATATAAATATCAAGTCTGATCACTATGAATTCTCAAAATATTCCACACTAATATCCCGTGGTGAGGTGGTGACCGAGGAAGCTCAGCCCGTCCTGGAATTCGCGCACACACACCGGGGCTTGGCGGCCGGGTGCAGGATAGTTTTCTTAAATATGAAACCTTGATATACGGAGTATGAAGAGAGCTATTAGAAGTACGGAGTAGTATTAAAATGTTTTATATATCAAAGTCAATGGTCCTTTGGTCCGAATTTATCCATCGGAAAATCTCTGACGTGTTGGGGGGTCAACCAGTTCCGAGAAAAATATGGAATTTATATAGAAAACCTAAGCAGGTATATACTTATTTTGAAGCTAGTATATTCATTATATTCATTATGTTCATTATATTATAATTACAATTATGACTATAATTCATAATCTATTTCTATTTTATATCTCCATACGTAGAAACCCTTCTCATCAACGTGTCCCGCAGGGATTCTCCGCACTTACGTTGCTTCCGAATCACTCCGTAAGACCACGCCATCTCGGAAACAAAACATACACATAGTTTTATAGAAATCCAAAACACATTCTCTATGGCTACAAAAGAGATACATTGATTATAGCACAGTACGGGATACACGCATTTTCCAATGCTTGCCAAAAAAGATATGGGGGAAACAATCGACAGCCGCGCGCACGGAGGTCCATCCTTCGATACAAAGACATGCTGAACATGGCTATGAAAAGAGCTTGGAATAAAAACGACTTCTAGGTCGTGCAATGGATGCCGTCCGCCCTGCGTAGATGTCAAATCAGTCCCGGTCGGGCGATCAGTACATCTATGACTTCTCGGCAGGAGGGCTCTGGACGAAGCCCTTGCCTTCGTAACCCTCTTTGCTGATACCGTGAATGGGGTTGATCTTCTCTTTCTATAGTCGGATAGGTTAGCATCGTCCAATTTAGCTGGGGCAGAGACTTCTCCCGATTGCGGTCGAAAAGATTGCAGTCGGAAAGGGAGGAGGAATATATGTACCAGAGCATATTCGTTGGAGGCCTCCTGCCACTCCTTGGACATAGTACCGGGCTGCTTTCCGGCGAAGGAGTGGATACCGTAGAAGATAGCAACGGAAACGGCAGTGAGCTGAGCGACCTTGAAGAACACGCGCAGGCCCTCACCCTTGGGGGCCTGGGCGCGAGGGCCGTGGGCACCGAAGGCAATGTAGTAAGCTGTAGAGGAAGAATTGAGGTTAGCGAAAAACGCTACTTGCAAAAGACAATCGTGGAGGTTCGAGGGGTTGAGGGTCATCCCGAGATAGATAACCTCGGAAGCCTCAGGGTAGTCGAAGAAAAAGGCTATATTTCAAGCACACGTGTTCTAAGAATAGCACGTACCGGCCTTCTTCTCCTGCAGAGTCATCTGGTGCCAGTCGACCTTCATGCGGTCACGGAGCTGCATCCAGAGCTCGGCCTGCTCCTGAGGGGGCATGACCTCCCAGCGCTTCTCGATGTTGGCGAGGGTAGGGTTGGGAATAGCATGGTCCGAAGCAGCGCGGGTCTGCACAGCGTTCACAGCAGTGGGGGCAGCACGGATGGCCGCGGTGCTGCGAGGGACAGCGCGAGAGACGGTGCGAAGAAACATTGTGCGGCAGGCGGGAGGTGGAAGCACCACGTCGAAATGAGGTTCAATTGAGGTAATTAGAGTGGGGTCGGAGGGTTAAAAGCCAGAGAGCACGCCAGGGCACGGCTTAGGAGAGAGTGGAGGAGGGTCGTGGATGGAGATATGACTTGAAGACGTTTCTTGTGGTTTGAGGTGGAAAGGCGAGGAGCCGGTCGGGACTAGTGCGGTTTGGGTTTGGCTGCCTCCTCATTGGCTCATCGCCCAAACCGGCTCTTCCTCCTAACATCATCATCATTCTCAGCCATATGGCATGATGTGATCCTTTTTTTAATGTTATTCTTTGAACCTATTTACTTTTTATTTGATTTGGACAGTTATTATGTCTCTATTCGCAAAGTTCCCCGATTTCAAATCATGTCCCTCAAGTCTTCCGGCTGTCGGAATCTTTACCCGCCTAAAAAATAGCCCAGTCAAGCAATAACCTTCACAGCAAAAGCTAGGAGTTAGTCTAGTTGCTTAACTATTCTACATTCAATAGCATGAAGCGCGAGATCTCATCACCCACCATGTGCAATATAACCAACAGGCAGCAAGATTCTGTGCCTGATTAACCAAATATCCTCAATCTGAGGCGGAAGTCATTCAGAACAATTGGAAGTTGGAAGTGAAATCAAGACTCTTCAGGCCTCTCGCGAAATAAAAAGATAGGCCAAGTCGTAACGGTCTTGCATTGCAACTAAGAAGAAAATGGGAAAACGGTGTGCAGAGAAGGATATGAATTGATCGTTCCGCGGCGCCGTCAAGGGCGCACCCCTATCAGTCGCGCAGCCCGGATCCAGCCGGCGCTATCATCTATGCCTTGCCACCGCTGGCCTCCTTCAGGACTGTCTTCCACTCGATATCGGACTTGTCATCGGCGTGGATGGAAGTGACGACGTTGAGAGCGTTCTTGAGAACCTCGCGGGTGCTGGCGTAGATCATGGACCACTGAGAAGCAAATTAGTTATTGAGTCTGAGGCTGCGACCTGGTTGGGAATCTTACGAGAGTGGGGGTCTCGCTAGGCACCCAGGAGATGAAGATAATCTTGCTTCTGTGAGAACATTCAGGTCAGCAGGGTGGAACCGGACAACAATTGTGATTGCAGGAATGCGCACCTCTTTCCCTCGCCGGGGATCTCGTACTCGACATCGTAGACGGCGTAACGGGGGGAGGCGCGGCCCTGGCTGTCCTTGGCATCGGCGAGCTCGTTGCGGAAGACCTCGTAGTCCTGGTCCTTGCCGACTGAGTCTACGACAACCGACTTCTTGTCGTCGGCGATCTTGTAGATGATGTACTTGGTCTTGCCGTGGCTCCGGCTGAAGTCTTGGAAGGCAGTGATGCAATCATCATGAATCTGGACACTGTAGGGGGCAAATGTCAATAAATGGTGAAAGTGAGGAGGAACCGGTTTCGAGCGCGGGAACCGACGACTTACCCGGATGCGAGCTGCGCGGTATGATAGTTAGTATTGAATGTAGCATGGCATGAGTTTGAGGGTCAATACTAACCGACATGATGGCTTATGTAGATGAGGGTGACAAAAAAAAGGACGGGCTGTCTCTATGTCAGTGGCTGTGGCAAAACTCGGAGGTTCTCTCAAGCTTCTCTTGAGAAGCCAAAGTAGTCACTTCAATTACTTACGGGAGATTGAAGGCGGAGATCAAGCAACGGGGATGAGACGGGGAAGATGGAGTTTGAGGGGTGAATTCCCAGGTGTTGCCATGGCCATAGTGGGGGTGGCTGCACGTGATATCAGACTTTTGATAAATTTAAGTGTTTGATACTTCTTTACAACTTGCGTGACATCTTAGGAATTGATATAATAGGTTTTGCTTTTATGATTTCTTACAATTTCCAAGACTGCTAGAGGTTTTTACTTGAAAATGACATATAGTATCAGGTGTATTCATGTTAATATTGAACAATCTTTTATGTTCTGAGGTTTTCTTTCTTTTTACACCAAAGTATCAAGTACATATATTAAGTACAAATATTCGAAATCACCTACTGCATAACACCATACATGTTAATGAGCCTCTCCAATGTGGGTGTCTGCGAGCTAAAATTGGCCCTTCAACCATGGGACACGTCAGTGGCTATTTTTGTCTTGGCCCACCTTTTTTGTTGTGATGTCCAAACGTAGGATAATTGACTGCTTCTGCCTATTTCAAGGTTGCAGGATTAATTGATTGCTTACATATCGTATACGTACACCTCCAGGGCTATCTAGGTAGACTCGACATATATAATCCAACGTAGCTTCCATGGTTCACCGATATATATATCGGACTCAAACATATAAAAAAATACACAAAACATTTAAACATAGCAAATTCATTTCTCATTTCTCAATCCATAATCAATATGAACAAGATCCAAGATCTAGGCTAGGTACATAATATAACCAAGACTTAAACCTTCGCCGCCGGCGCAAACCTAGCCCGCATCTTATCGACAACAGGCTTCTCATCATAAATAAAGTTAACACTCTCATGCGCAGCAGTCGCCTCAGCCCAGCGCTTAAATCTCGGAGTCTGCTGCAACAAAGTGTTCAACTTAGTAGAAACAAGGCCATGCTCAGGCTTAGCAAAGCTCAGGATTCTCAACAAGAACGAGCCAGACTGAACCTCAGCGAGAGTCAATTTCTCACTACCACCAAAGAAGGGGCCTTTACCCTCTGTGTCGGCGAGGAGAGGCTCAACCTCCTTCACGATAGCAGCGACCAATTGCTCGGCAGCGGCATCGCGCTCGGCCTCATCAGCAGCGCGGACGCTGGCGAAGAAGTGAGGAACGACTTTGCTGAAGAAGGCGTCGACGAAGAAGGAGAGACGTGCGCGGTAAAGGGCGTTTGAGACTGATGTGGTGGGGGGTAGGAGGTGGGATTGGTGTGCGTCCACGAGGAATTGGGCTACAATGCCAGATTCGGCTATGATAGTTCCATCGTAGGATATGGTGGGGACGAGGCCGCGCTGCATGGAATGTTAGTATACAGTTTAATACTATACGCGTAGTGTGAAGTGCAGATGTAGACAAGAGAGTACGGGAACCTTGGAAGACTGTCACTTACGGGGTTGATCTCCAGATACCACGGCTCACGTGGAGTGTTCAGGTCAATTGTGACTTCTTCATAGTCGAGACCGAGCTCCTTGAGGGCGATGTGCGCGCGGTGGGCCCAAGGGCAGAGACGGTTGGTGTAGAGGATGATCTTTGGGGAAGACATTATGTTGTATGGATTATGGGAATGGAGGTTGAGAAAAGGAAATTATATAGAAGAAAGACACGCCATTATAAAAGACATTGCGAAATTCCAACCTTCCAAGGAAGAGGGGTTGGATTAGTCAAATGCAATTGTTAAGCAATCCTGCGGAATGGACCGAATTGTCCCCGAACTCCGTTGATTACCGTTTTCGGATAAAATCTGACGCAGATGTGGGGATTTGGAAAGGGAGAGAATATCGATCTCTAGGGCTATGTTTTTTTTTTTTGGATTATATATCAAGGTAAGATTGTGCCTCAAGGTCTTTTGATAAAATTGGTCTAATTATGTACATACATTAAAGCGTGCACTATATGTGTCCGATATCTGAACCACTCTCATTTATCGGGGTATAGAAGTGATCTCAAGTGACAAACCGATGTGTAGTACGTAAAAAGACCGGAAATGTGCCCTTGGAATTGAAAAGCACATTGTCCGAGTCCGATGCGCCAGCGACCAGTTTCGAATCAAGTAGAAGAAGATAACGAGTAAAGTCAAAGGAAAAGACGAGAAGGCCGTCATAAAAAGGGGGGTATATCGAATACGAGTGTAAAATGAGCAATGAGCCGACCGTTGAGATCGATGGGAGGGGAATGGCCAGCCAGGGTGTAAAAAGCACCGGAAGACGGAAGGATCAACACGCTGTCGTCAAGACGTAATTTTGCATGATAACTGAGAATTGAGAACCGAGCTCAAACTTCCTCGTCTTCCTGGCCGCCATCGATGATCTTGTGCCAGTGCTGCGGTAGACAGATACAGACCAAGGGGAAGGCCTTAATCTCGCCTGACGGCATGGGCGACGAAGCACCATGCATGTGCGAGCCACTCGAGACACCACTGTCGCGCTGTTCGCGGTAATTCAGATCCTGATCCTCCGCGCGCTCGGGGAGTCGCACGCCCGTGGCCCAGCCATCGTCCCAGATACCGATCACCCTTAACATCTCGCCTCGGTCAAGTTCGAATTCGTCACCCGCTCGTGGTGAGTACGCCCATAGGACAGCAACTTTGTCGCCAGCGTGAATCTCATCTTGAGAGTAGTAGTCGCGGAAATATGACAGCTGCTCAGATCGACCACTGGTCACTGCTTCGGGGGAAGAGTATTGGTTTGTCGGGCCAGAGCGAGGCGAGCTGTCGCTTTCTAGTCCAGCCAGAATCGAGTTGCTCGAAAGTGAGCCATGGCGTTTCCCTGTCACTGGTGGAATTCTCTTGGACATAGCTCCTGGACTGGCGCCCATGCCTTCTGAGTCTGACGTGTCACTGTATTTGGCTCCGCCACCGTACATCGCTGCGGAAGTACGCGAATAGGCGGGTGATGAACTGGGCACTTCGCGCAGTGCAGACATCCGTGTGACTCGGCCTCCTGGAACCATATTGTACGACGTTGGGCTTGGGGGTTGTTGCATTGATGGCGATCCACCCTTTCTTTGTGGGTTTGGTTGGTTGAGTGAAGCTTCATTCAGCGTTTCACGACGGCGGCGGCGCCTGAAAATGCAAAGGAAGGCAAGGAGAGCAGCTAGAATACCAGCTCCTGCAATGGCGCCAACTACGATCCCGGCAATTGCGCCGCCCGACAAGCCATGGCTAGAATCGCCAGTAGCAGAAGGCGAGGGCGTGAGAGGTGGTAGAGTAACAGTCGGTACTGGCACACCGTCACATCGACTCGTGGCGTTGGATTTCGTGCAGCAGCTATCGGTGCCGCTCGCACAAAAAGTGCAGAGACCAATGGTATTTGTCGCAAAGCCACAGTTGTCAGGCTCATTCGCGGCTCCTTTAACACAATCTCCAGAAAGGGCATCGGATGGTTTTTCGCAAATGGTCAATTCGGCGTAAATTAGGTCCGTATAGTCCTTGTCGCTTTTGCCACATAAGTCTGTATTTGCCATAGTTTCCTGCTCGCTCCGGGCCCAAAGTGCGCATGTGTCGACGCAAATTGGTAGTGAGTCACCTGTAGAAAGTTTGCAGTTGGATATGGAGCTTTGCACAACGCTGCTGCACAAAACACTGGTTGTATACTGGGCATAGTAGTTGTTGGGCGCGCTCGAATTGAGGCCTTGGCATCCTAGTAAGTCATCATACCTGGGAGCGCGCATTAGTGACTCTTTTTCCATCCATTGGCGCGAATACATACTTTGTCGAGATGTATGACCCACGAACATAATCCTTTAATGAATTATCGAAATCCGTCAGATTCGACACGCCTTTGAGGAAAGGACTAACAGCGCACTGTCAGCAAACATTTCTTTCATCCATGGATACCCAATCGGGCGCGTTTCGACTCACAAGCTCGCATGTAAACTGGAACTAGTTGAAATGGACGAGCTACTCCAGGCAGGACAAGCGGTTGACCCCGAAAGGGAAATGCAAGAGTTCGGCATGTCAAGCAAAATCGGCGGTCTGGCCTTATAAATGGACCCAATTGGGTTATACCGCGGAATGTGTCAATTGCGAGAATGTCAATTGCGAGAATGTCCCAGGCGTGCGAATCGGATCGAAGAGAATTGGATATAGTCGACCCCAGGCCGAGACTTAAGCTCGAGACTCAAGCTAAGAAAAAAAAAACGCGTAAAAGGAAGGTAAACGAGTGAACTCGGGTTCTGAATGCCCGGAAGGAAAGGTCAACCGAGCCCCGTAGGCCTTTGAAAAGAAAATTTGAAAAGGAAAGAGATGACAAGACGAAGTTTCTAAGATTGGAAAGACAATCTTCAAGATGGTCTGGGCTTGTGGGTACAGGGGGGAGATGGGAAATAGGCAAATTATGAAACAAAGATGGCTGTACAAACGCTAATCTCGATGTTACCTATAGCCCTGGAGACCTCGGGAGGTCGGGGGGGAGATATAGAGAGATGATAAAAGGGGGTGGGGGGAAGAAGTTATCCCGTGTTTACCTCTCTTTTTCTTCTCTCCGGACTGTTTTGGGTATCAACGGTATTCTGAATATGTTGTATACGAACGCACTAAGGACTTTGCTAGAAAAATACAATAAGAAATTTATGATTGGCAATGTCTCTACGGAGTATAATTACTGTCAAATTCCGACCAGTTCCTCTCGCTAACCCCATTAGCTCAGGACGATCGCGTTCGCCTGGAAAA
The DNA here is from genome assembly GCF_001561935.1 of Penicillium griseofulvum. NCBI lineage: Eukaryota > Fungi > Ascomycota > Eurotiomycetes > Eurotiales > Aspergillaceae > Penicillium > Penicillium griseofulvum. The sequence continues at coordinate 13,161 of NW_024467471.1, read as the reverse complement.
ACTCGGCAATTTTACCAGCCTTTTCCGGGGATTATTTTCCGGATTACCTTACCTTTGCACTTGCATCCTGCACAGAATATAGCAATAGATATAGCACATTTCAAACGTTATATGTGATGTATCAGTTGAGAACGCGAGGGGGCCCGACTTGAACTTAGTATGGATGGAGTATAGGGTACCTGCGTATAAGCAGTAGGTACCCATCAATCGTATGTACCAGGTACTTACTGATATACATGTCAACAAAAACTGCCAACCCCCCGCTTCGGTAGACATCTGACGAGTCTGACAAAGTTCATCAATCGGTAAATACACGTACACCTTACTTTCAAGTATGGAATAGAGAGAAAGTGTATATCGTCGAAAGGCAATATATGTTGATGTATAATGTAGGGCTCTGGCAAATTATAGAGGTCATGTGACCCCTGACATCATCTGATTTGGACTGGGTAGGCTGCCGTCAGACAATCTGCGACTCTAAACTTTGGAATCCCCTCTAACCATTGCCACGAACTTCTGTATTAGATACAACTCACATTTTTTTTTTCTAAGACCAGATTCCAAAGACAGTGTGAGCCATGTGCAGCTCCGACATATTCCTAGCGGTCCTCGCCGTCTTCTTCCCACCTATCGCAGGTAAGACAAAACCCGCAAACCAATACACCTACACTAGTGTCAAATGCTAACCAAACCCCCGCATCTGCAGTCTGGGTCAAGGCTGGATTCTGCACTGCAGACTCGATTATCAACATAACTCTCACCCTACTCTGCTTTTTCCCCGGCCTCATCCACGCATGGTACATCATCCTCAAGTATCCGGAACCAAATGACGACGATGTAGCCTACGAGCCCATCCCTGGTGGCGGGAGTCGTCGTCGTGATCTGGAGAACGGAAACGTTACCTACTACTACGTCTCACACCAACAGCAACACCCCCCTCACCGTGGATATGGCACTGTCGACACCCACGGCCAGCCGTCGCCTGGCCCGGCGACCAAATCACACAACCACTCTGAAGAAAGTGGACATGCTGGAAGCAGCAGCGCACACCCTCCACCAACTTATGCTGAGGCTGTGAAGGGTGACAATAAGGTGCAGAATCATGATTGAGAATGAGGCTGCACTCGGTGGGTGGCGTCCTCGGCTCGCCATTGTCTCATCGCTCACGTCGATCTCGACCCTGTTGTACTATCCATACCCCCTCCGCTTTGCTGTTCTTGTACGCAATTTTTGAGAACTGCATCCTTATGCTATGACTTATGACGCAGGAATGTTCTATGTAATTCTGAATTTTTGATTTTACTCACTGGTTTATGGTTGTCTTCGAGTATGTTTTTTTTATAACACCTGATATTATACCGGTCCTTTTATCCTAGTCTTGGAGGTATTCAGCCAAGTCCTAGATATTAGCCTTTATCTACCATGTAGACTTTAGTGAAGCGTATCGTTTCAAGAGGGTTTGCTTTTCGGCTTTGATTTCTAGTCATTTTGGTGTTAAATATTGCCTTTGCCATGTTTCTTCGTGTCTTTTCAAATTTACGGGCTCTCGAGAGAATAGGTGAGTATTGAAGCTACTGACACTTTATCTGATTGAGCATAACTGGAAACGGTTGTATGTAGTATTGTGGGTCAGTATGTCGCATCGCGCTTCAAAGCACGCCCTTCTTCATTGAGTTCTCTCCAACAGGCCGAGTGGATCGCACCTTTGCTGGTCGTCAAAATTCGAGGGTTGATGTTGATATTGATGTTGTTGTTGATGTAGTATACACATACAGATACAACACTAGAACGCCACGTTGAATCCGGTATCCCAAGACAAAGATAATAGAATCGAGCAGAAAATAATTGACGGCCCAAAGCCGCTTGGTTCACAAACGGAAAAACAAGTCATTATTTGAGATGCAGTGTGCTGTGGTAGGAGCAGAGAAAAGGAGACTGTGGTGATCAATTGCAAAGACTCATACTAGTCATCTTGATGACTAGGCGGCCCCTTGGTCTCCCAATTCATTCCGACTGGAATTTTCTGGAACTAGGTTTACCTAGTGAGCATCATGGCTGTCGATGATAGTGTATGTTTATAGCGTGTGGATAGTCTGCGTCTTGAGTACCGGCTGATTGGCGCACCTGCAAAGAGCCATACATCTCCCTCGGTATGGTCTCGGCGGTTTGAGGGTTTAATAAACAGGTGGCCAGCTGTCGAGCTGGTGCCATCAGAACTTTATCATTGATTCCGGGCAGTTTTGCCATTGTGCCGCGGAGAACGCTATAGTCGGGCCTTGTTGATGTGACTCGTACCAATGCTCTTGGATCGGATTGTGTCATCCTTCGTATACTGGTCTCTAGAATTGTGAGTTCTATGAACAGTGATTCTTGGACAAGCCTTGGACTTACCGTATCATCACAAGAGAAATGTTGAGTGTCTCCATTGCCCCGTCGGCCGGCTTTTTATATCGAGCTAGAAGTGATACAACTCATGCAGTCTCGATGACTTTGTATTAGCTCGGCTTTTTTTTGAAGCATGTATCTTCTTCCACTTCTTGTCTTCAATCTAGGCCGAAGATAAAAGTCATAACAAGGACGTGAATCTGGCGTCGAATCTAGGGTGTGATTACAACAAGTTTTGATCCTGGAGTGACAGTCGTCGCTTCCTGTTCTTTCTCGGATCTCTTTTAAGATAAATATGCCTTCAGTGGATTCGACATCATGCCTACATTGGGTAGCATCTGATCAATCCTTTATTTCCTCAAGACATATGACTTGACAACTCATTCCTTGTAGTCACTGAAGGTTGTGTGGATTGGAACTTCGATTGGTCAGGAGTCTCATGAACTCGAATGACCTATACTAAGTCAGTCATGGAGCCTCCTAGGGTGCTTTATATCTTGTATAACATACCAGCTATATCGGCATGGAATAACAGACTTGCAGAATCTGAACAGGTATAAATTCGAAGATATCAAATGACACAAATGAAGATAGTGATGAGAAATGTCCGCCCAATAGAGTATATAATGGTTAGTGCGGCTGGAGAGGTAGGCCTAAAATGGGCTTGATGCCTTAGCAAATTCTGGCAGTAGCCCGATGAAAAGGGGGAAGTACCCCAGTAGATATAGATGGAGGCAGGGCAATGTAATGAGAGATGACATAGTATAAAAGAAGATACCAAAAGGAAAGAATGAGAGAGATGGCACACGGTGAGTTGGTCACGGATTTACCTTTTAAACAGTTAATTAGACAAAGAATTGCTTGACAAACTAAGAGTAGACATCAGATGTGTTTCGTCTACTTCTATGGTCACGATATAAGACAGGCCACGGAATACTCTCAAAATACTTACATTTGGCCCATTATATGGCTCGGTAAAGTCTTTCTGATATTCTTAGATTCTTTTTATACATTCCTAGCCTTTATCATTGCCATAGCCAGAAAGATAATACAAACTCTCCTAAGTTTTTCGATGGTAAAATGGATTAAAACACGTATAATATTTGATATCATCTAGGTCCTTTTCATGGTAGATATCAAATCCAAGTGGGAAAAATTAGTGAAATCAGCTTTACTTGAATCAGAATATAAATGCCATTAGCTAAATATATGAATAATAGAACATTTCAACTGGGCTTGGAAGACATAGAAACTAGCAATCTGATAAGGCTATCCGAGGCCAAGTCCCTTCCCGAGATGATCCTCACCTCTTTGCACCACCACCACTTCCTGCCACGAGCCTGTGGCCCTTGTTTTGGCCATGCAGTCTATGCCACAACTGCTTAGGCAATCACTCCGATCAAGCCTACAATTAACAAGCGCTTCACCCGTGCGAACGCACTTCCGCCCTACATTCTCCGTCAGACCGACTCCGCGGAGCTTCTCCGCTTGTGTACAATGCCAATTCCGCCGACAGCCGGGCACATATTTGGCCTACAATGACCGAGAAAAGTTCTCCGCTGATACCGAGAGATTAATCAGGGAAAAGGAAAAGGAACTCGCCGAGCAGGAGCTCGCTTCCCGCGACCCGGTCCCGATCCCGGGTGTGGAGGCGGGCAGTTCTGTCGATTCGGTTCCTCCTCCCACAGAGACCGATCAGACCACCGCACAACCGCAAACAAAGGAGAATGAAAAGGAACAGTCGGTTTCTCAGGAGGATGAAGCTAGTGCTGCTGGCGCGAAGAGCGGAGGCCTGCCCTCGTACTTGGAAAGCCGTCGGTCAAAATGGTCCAAGCAGTTCAGTACAATGATGGACAATGTGCAATCGAATGTTTTCGTAGCGGGTCAGCGTTTAAATGACCTGACTGGATACTCCAGCATCGAAGCTCTGAAGAACGAGATTCAGTTCCACGGTATGTAGCAATGCACAGCCCGAACCCGCCGACATACCAGAAACTAATCCCAGCGAATGATCTAGAGGACCGACTCCGCACTGCCCGAACAAATGTCAAGAAAGCGAAAGAAGAGTACGCCAAGGCGATTAACCGCCGCTCAACCTCCCAACGCGAAGTAAACGAGCTCCTCCAACGCAAGCACGCCTGGTCCTCAACAGACCTGGAACGATTCACCCTCCTCTACCGCAACGACCACACGAACGAGGTCGCCGAAACAGAGACTTCGCAAGCTCTATCAGCCTGCGAGCGCGAAGCTGAAGAAGCGGCTGCGCAGCTGAGCAAGAGCATCCTCTCGCGATACCACGAGGAGCAAGTCTGGTCTGACAAGATCCGCCGCATGTCGACATGGGGAACCTGGGGTCTGATGGGTGTGAACGTCCTGCTATTCCTTGTCTTCCAGATTCTCGTGGAGCCGTGGCGTCGGAAGCGACTCGTCAAGGGTTTCGAGGATAAGGTCGTTGAAGCGTTGGAGAAAGAGAAGGTTCTGAACCGGGCTATGTTTGCTGAGAACGCTATCGCGATCTCGGCGCTGCCAAATACCTCTATTCTCCCTGGGGTTGCTGATTCTACCTCCGAGAACGCAATTGAGGCCACTCCTTCTCTTTTGATTGAGCCGAAGATTACTGCGACAGAGATTGATCCGTCCAGTACGGGTTCTGTCGTATCGGTGACCGATGCTAATGCCTCCCAGTCCCTCAAAACTCGCCTCTCCAACATTACTTCTCCGGTTTTGTCGGTCGAGTATTGGAGGCAGGTGGTTAGCGAGTTCTTCAGTGATCGCAACATTGCTGTCTCCCAATACGATGTTACCGCTGTGGCTCTTCAGAGTGCTGCGGCTGGTGCAGCTGTGACGGGCCTACTGTTCGCCCTGATCGGATCACGGTAAAAAATCATTTCATCTGAGCATGTTATATTGCATCACCAGCGAGGACTTGTGTTCTGGTTCATGTCTGGTCTTTTGATAATTGCCCTTTTGGTTTGGGTGGCCATACTTGTACATACATTTGAGAAAATAGATAAGCAGTTGGATATAACTTTGGAATCGAGTTAAGTGTATGAATACTGTGATACTCTTGGAAGCGAGTTATATCAAAATAACGGAGCATTGGCGTTGATTGGTGCTTCTACAAGAGAGCCAAAGGAGCTTTGATTTAGATTTAGAACAAAGGAAATAACATGACTAGGTGATACACTAAATGAAGAACATATGTACTAAAGAAGACCATGCAAACCCCTGGCCTGATTATCTCTCCACAGCTCGTGTGTTTGCCATGGAGAAAGATCAGGATTCAAGAAGATAGGGACAAGGGAAGAAGAGGCTCATTTTTTGTCCATATTAAAACACAGGTCTCTTAATCTTGACAAGACACACGGCCGCTCTGTCTAAAAAAGGGAAGAAAAACACACAAGCACATACACAGATAGATAGGATACATGATCCCTCCATCTTTATCTCATCCACACTTCTAATGAGACAATCCGGCGATCAGAAAAAGGGTGTATTCAAAAATTCGCTTAACCGATAACCAGGGTCTCCTCCTCGGGGAAGCTGTAGACGGGAACCTCCAGGTTCAGAGGGGCGGGGCCCTTGCGAATACGGCCGGAGATATCGTAGTGGGAACCGTGGCAGGGGCAGAACCAGCCGCCGTAGTCACCGGCCTCACCGATGGGGACACAACCCAAGTGGGTGCAGACACCTGGGGAGAGTTAGAATGTTTCAGGTTCGCGAATCGCATGTTCACTTACCGAGCATGACGAGCCACTCGGGACGCTGGACGCGGTCCTCATCGGGCTGGGGGTCACGGAGACCCTCCCACTTAGATTCGCGGGCCTCATCGATCTCGGCCTGAGTGCGGTGACGGATGAAGACGGGCTTACCACGCCACTTGATGATGACCTGTTGGAGACGGTGTTAGATAGGGATCATGGATACTGGAATCGGGTAGATGAAAAGGATGGAAACACGTACGTTCTTGCCCTCGGGGATGGAACCAAGAGCGATCTCGACCTTGGCCTGGGCCAGGACATCGGCGGAGGCGGACATGTTGACCAGGAAATCTGGAGAAAGGATAACATCAGTCGTTTGCTCAAAAGTTGCCCGAATTTCCCCGATTATTCAAGAAAACTGGCTCGAGAATATCGTTCAATCGCTATATCCCATGCAATGCGATTCCCATTTCTGATTCGAAGAATTGACAAAAACCTACCCTGGACAGTAGCCTTGGCACCGACAGCGGACGCCAGACCGAGGGATCCGGCCATGAAATAGGAGAAGACCTGGTTGGAGCGGGCCGAGTTCTTGGACTTGTACTTGCTGAAGTCGGGGATCTTTAGGGTCGAGCCAGCCTCGTTAGCGGTGGCGAAGGGAGACTGGAAGGACGACTTCGCATCGGCAACTCCCCTCCGCTGGCAGGAGGTGACGGCGGCGCGGGCGGTGGGGAGCTGCTGTCGAGCGACGGTGCGCAGCAGAGTGCTGGAAGCGGAGGAGAGCGACATTGTGAGGACAATTGACCACGGGGGGAATTGAGCCGCGAGTTGTGGGGAGGTGAGGATAGAGGGTGGATGAAGTCGGAAGTTGAAGTTGGAGCCAGAGCTTTCGCTAGCGATCGGAATCACGGGGCCTGTCATTGGCTGATCCGTTCCCGTTCACTCCCTAACAAGAAAACATTCGACAACTTTTATACTCTTTGAATATGATATCTTTGATTGAGAATGATTAATTATTGATGTTTCTACCTAAAAATTTGATTCATCAATTGTATATCTCGTTTTCTTAATATCTAAACCGGACCCAATGCGATACAAAATCCCAAAACCAATGCGCAAGGAAAACCCATCAGAAAAACTCCTATGCAAATAACAAGATTCAAAAAGGTATAATATACTGCAATCAATCTTGCATTTCCACATCATGGTCATGGGTTGCCATGGGTTCGACTGTCCGGTCCGCAATCAATGCGCTTACAGGGACCATCGGCCGAGGAACCGAAGGAGATGTTGTCTTTGAATCTTCTCTTCGTGGGGTGGAATCCCCCATGCCTGTGCCGTTTGCTGGTGCAGGTGCACCGGTACCGTTGAGAGTACGCTGGCCCTTCTCGATGACGCCTTGATTCGCCGCATCCTTTGCCTTCTTCTCCTTGAATTGTTTGTAGGTTGTAGTCTTAGGGATCACGTCGGAAAGGAACTCGAGATTGTCGGTGTGTGATACCGCCGAGGCTATTTCACGTTAGCATTCTGTTCGACTTCTTCTTAACCGTAGTATAGGCATAACCCACCGAGATCTTTGTACTGGACGGTCTTGCGTGGTTTTCGCTCGGCCTTGACCACGTTGTGCCCTTGCTCAGCAAGATATTGGATGAACATCTCCTAGATATAACATTAGTCGGTGTTCGAGGTATTTAGGTAAAGGGTGCGGCGTACGGTAGCCATTGCGATGACGAAGGTCGCGTTGTTCGAGCATTGTACGATATCCTCATCCAACTGGATAATCTTTTTAATTCGAGCAACTATTGAAATGAATTAGTACGTCAATCCAAAGTAAAAGTAGTGTCTGGGACTTACTCGGAAGTGCACTCTGTCCGGTGATCTCATCCGGCTCTCCCACAGGCTTTGGAGGCATGGTGTTTAATTGTGGAATAAAGTATTAGGAGAATATAGGTATACAACTTGCAGTATCCGCCAGTCAAATATTCCCTTTGTAGAAGCAAGTTGGCGCGAGCGTGGAGTCGAGAAAGAGTAAAACGCGTGGCCGCGTTATCTCAGGAGGCTCCCCGTTATCGATCCATGGATACTTGGCGACTTCGCTTTGTCACATCATCTACTTCTAAGAGCTCCATTCACCCCTGTCTTCTCATTGTTACTTATAGGGTGTTGACTAGAAACATCAAGGGGAAGCTGACTTCGAATTTGAGAGTTCCTCTTTCTACAGAGCGTCCATTGTGGGCACAAATCATCGAGTCAACCTTAAATCGACTATGCTGACTCTACCTCCTCGATCAATGTTATGACCTCTCCACACCCCTCCCCGGCCTTTGATAGGTCCCTTTCAGTGTCAAGAGAGCGGCGCACATCACGAAGGGTTTCCGGTCGTTCTATGCCCTCCGACCCACGAGCCGATGCCGACGACCAAGAAGCCCCCGCCATCCCAGAAGAGATCAATGAAGTCAAGCGATATGAAGATTTTACTACAATAGACTGGGTCCAAGATGCAGTTTACGAGCAGTCACGGCGGCGCGCGAAACGGCGCAGCGGTTCTGGATTTTGGGATCAGGAAGGGATCCTTGGCTGGAGACGGAAGATGTACGAGTCATACGACGCAGGCCAGGCATGGCTTGTTGTTACGCTTGTGGGCATGGCAATTGGATTAAACTCGGCTGTGCTCAATATTATTACCGAATGGCTCTCTGATATTAAGCTGGGTCACTGTACTACTGCATTCTATCTCAATGAGTCTTTCTGCTGCTGGGGTGCTGAGAATGGTATGTTCAGCAAGTTGTACTATGCCTCTTATAAACTGACCCGTTTCCTTGATAGGCTGCCCCGAGTGGAAACACTGGACTTCATTCTGGCTGATTAATTATGTTTTCTATTTCTTTGGCGCGGTAAGACATGTGCCCTGCTGATTCCGTGAAACTATGGATCCATAGGCTAATGTGGAAGATAGTTACTACTTTCATCAATCGCCGCAGTTCTGGTCAAATCATTTGCGCCATACGCCGCAGGCTCTGGTATCTCAGAGATCAAATGCATTATTGCTGGCTTCGTCATGAAGGGCTTTTTAGGTGCCTGGACTCTTCTAATCAAGTCAATTGCCCTTCCACTAGCTATTGCGTCGGGCTTGTCTGTTGGAAAAGAGGGACCCAGCGTGCATTTTGCCGTGTGTACTGGAAACGTGATATCACGGTTCTTTGGTAAATATAAACAAAATGCATCGAAGACGAGAGAAATCTTGACTGCCTCAGCGGCAGCTGGTGTAGCTGTCGCTTTTGGCAGTCCAATTGGAGGCGTGCTCTTCTCCTTGGAGGTGAGCTCAAACGCACGCTAGCTCAGAGTCTGAAAGCTGACGGTCAATAGGAAATGGCAAACTATTTCCCCCTCAAGACTCTTTGGCGCAGCTATTTCTGTGCCTTGGTAGCAACTAGTGTGCTTGCGGTACGTCTCCCATATTGTCAATTGATTATGGACTATACCTGATCCATTCTAGGCTGTTAATCCTTTCCGAACCGGTCAATTGGTCATGTTCCAAGTCGAGTATAATCGTACATGGCACTTTTTCGAGTTCATCTTCTTTATTTTCCTTGGTGTCTTCGGTGGACTTTACGGTGCATTCGTAATGAAATGGAACATTCGAATGGCCGCATTCCGCAAGAAATACCTCTCACAGTGGCCTATAACCGAGTCGGTTGTCCTCGCGGGACTCACTGCGATACTATGTTACCCCAACATGTTTCTAAAGATCAACATGACCGCAATGATGGAGATCCTATTCCGCGAATGCGAGGGTGGCCATGACTATGCTGGACTATGCGAGTACGAACATTCCCCTCCCTATGCATAGGAGAACATTACTAACTCATTGCAGAGCAAAGAACCGATGGTCGATGGTCTTCTCACTAGCTATTGCGACTGTTCTTCGAACTGGTTTGGTAATTATTTCCTACGGGTGCAAGGTTCCAGCCGGTATCTTCGTGCCTTCAATGGCCGTCGGAGCTTCATTCGGCCGCATGATTGGAATCATGGTACAGGCACTACATGAATCATTCCCCCAATCAGCATTCTTCGCTTCATGTGACCCAGACGTTCCTTGCATTACTCCAGGAACATATGCGTTCCTGGGAGCTGGGGCGGCCCTCAGTGGAATCATGCATTTGACCATCTCTGTAACGGTCATCATGTTCGAGCTGACCGGTGCACTGACCTACATCCTACCGACCATGGTGAGACCTCGTCCCGAATGAAATAATTCCATTTAACCATGCTCACTATATGTACAGATTGTAGTAGGCGTGACCAAAGCCGTCGGCGATCGATTCGGCAGTGGCGGTATCGCCGATCGAATGATTTGGTTCAACGGATTCCCATTCCTAGACAACAAAGAGGATCACGTCTTCAATGTGCCTGTATCCCACGCAATGACCCCAGGCCCGCTCTCGGTGCCAGCATCAGATTTCCCCGTGCGCGAAGCAGAGCATCTTCTAAACGACAACAAATTCCAAGGCTTCCCAGTCGTGGAGGACCGCACTTCCAAGATCCTAGTCGGATACATCGGCCGAACAGAACTCCGGTACGCCATTGACCGCGCCCGAAACCAGGGACTGGTGGCTCCAAACGCCCGGTGCGTTTTCACCAAAGAGGCCGCCGATGCAGCCGTGGCGCGCAGGGCATCCGTCTCGGGAAACTCTCGGTCATCAGATACATTCGATGCAATCCAGAGGAGCGTAGGAGCTCCTTTTGTCGATTTCTCGCGATATGTCGACCACACCCCGTTGGCTGTTCATCCGCGCCATCCTCTCGAAACGGTCATGGAGATCTTCAAGAAGATGGGTCCGCGAGTCATTCTCGTGGAGCATCGCGGTAAACTCACCGGTCTGGTTACTGTCAAGGACTGTTTGAAGTATCAGTTCAAGGTTGAGGCCGAGGAACATACATTGGCAGCAACGACTTCGTCTGAATTTTCTACGCTTGGTGCGCAACCGAACCCTGCCCCTGAAACACTGGAAGATCGCTTGTGGCGGCTCATTCAGACCGTGGCTGTGTTCGTGTCTGGTAAGGTCTCCCGCCGGCCGGTCCGGTTGCGTGATCGCACTGTCCCCAGGCAATCGGAGCCGTCGGATGTCCTAGAAGAGGGGGAGGTTGACGCGGCGGTTGAATTGGAGGACAGAGAGGATCGGCCGATGATCCCGTAAAAAGTGGGATCATTATGTTGCCATGTTTATGCATGTACTTTACGTTGATAGATTTTTTTTTTTGCTACATACCAAGCGTTGCTCGCCCATCCATTTCTCTATCGCAAGCTCCAATGTGTTCAAGACATAGAGGCAAGACCTTTCTCCGTATCCCATCAGAGTAAAAGGCGCCCATTACGATCTACACTAGCCCTATCGCACTTTTTTCTGTTAAATTCTTTTGACGGCTATATGAAACATGCCCTAAGAACAGATATGTGGTTTTCCAAACCGACGTACCTCCATAACGAACTCTTTCCCTTCTTCTTGTTATTTTAGGTAGAAGGATGATTGGACATGAATTGGAATTGTAATGACCTCCTCGTAGAACCGAATAGCTGGTGCAAACATGTTTTGCTGACCAGTGGGTGATGACTCGAGCATTCATGTACCAGTGGATAGGTAGATTCAGTTCAATCATTTGATGAAGGTCAACATTGAAATCTCGCAGTGTGAAGTTCGTAGCACGCGGAGGTTGAGAGCTCGTGGAGAGTCGACGTATATTTGGACGAGTGGACTCGGATTAGTGTGCCATGAACCGCAGTATCCTCGGTTGTAGCATTGAATAGAGCCGGGAAAAATGGGCGTTCATGAACGCCTGTCAAGAGGCTTTGAGCAGTCGGAGAATGCGCTCTATGACGAACCCCATTCCAGGCGAGAATTCCAGTGAGAAAAGGGGTTCCAAGACAAGGTGGGGGTATTGGTGTCGCAGGCCGGCGATTGTACTGATTCTTCAGCAGTATCATTTTCGCATTTGGGTCATACTGAGGATAGTGTTCCGAAATCTCCAAGCAGAATGCGACCACCGCGTTGAGTCTTTTATGGCCCGTATTCTTGCATTGTCCGACATGCGGATGAATCGAATGCTCATAAGTGTTCTAGGTTGTGGGACTCCATTCGATTGCTCCTTGTTGTGACCTTTTCTTGGAATCATGCAGAACAATGTGGCACGAGTCAGGAACATCAATGTTTTGGGGCTCTGTCAAAGGGAAATCGTCCGATTCCGAAGCGACGCCATCAGAAGTCCTTCGAGAGACGCCCAGCAGACCAATCATTGGTCTTTGCTGATTCACTTCCGAATCACTCAAGATTGGCAATGCTCCTTGTAGCCACACTACTTTCCGTGTGGATTTCTAGCAAAGAACAGTTTTGGGCAGGATGTCCATCTCCCTAGCATGTGTGATGTGCTTGAGATAGCATTAACAAGCCCTAGGGGTGTCCTACTGGCAATAATCGACCGTAAGGTTTCGGTTCGATTTGGCAATATTTCTGGCTGGAGTGTCAACATCCAGCAAACAATTTCAGCAGCTCCTTGCCTTCGACTTGTAGAATCATTCCATCTCCCGTTGGAATGATATAAGATTGGACATTCGGCTCCCATCACCAAGGCGATATGTCCTTCCATTCAAGGATTATCCAATTCCTTCTCAAATATCCAGGCCCAACATGGAATGGTGTGTCTGGGCTATCCGGGGATATAGAGTAGGGAAACTGCAATAAGTCAGGAGATTGTCCAATAATCACAGTGGCTTCACTCACTAGGGTGTCCCCTTCAGCGTGTTATGGACACTTTGTGATGGCCCAGAATGGGTGAATGAGAAAGAAAGAAAGAAAGAAAGAAAGAAAGAAAGAAAAGTCAGAAGTCAGAAGAAGTAAACGTTGAATTCTTCCAAAGGCAAGTGCATTCCCCAGAGGTTCTTTCCTCAGGTTCTCCCCTTAACATATCAACATGTCTTCTTCTTCTTCTTCTTCTTCTTCTTCTCCTCACCCCCCCCCCCTCCACCCCCACACCACCCCTCTCCCTCCCTCCCCCCCCACTCTTTTTTTTTTTTTTTTTA